>NW_027437200.1:16152047-20989547 GCF_033239565.1 Halichoeres trimaculatus
CTACAACTTCTGTCACTGAAGGTCCAAAAACATCAGCAACTGTAGCTACCACGACCATTACACAGACTAGCACAACTTCCTTACCCATCACAACCACAAGGACCTCTGCACCAACTTCTACATCTCTTACTCCATCAACAACTGCAACTATGCAGTCTTCCACAACAACTTCTCCAACTACTTCAACTGCTGCAACAACCACAAGTATTGCAGCCAGGTCCAGGACACCTGCAGCCAAAACAACAATCACTGCACCAACTACCACAAGTGCTACACTGACTGCCACAGGTGCTGGTCCATCAACCACAACTCTTGCTCCATCAATGACAACCTTTGCTCCAAAAACCACTACACCTGCAGCCACTACTACAATTGCTTTAACTTCCACAACTTCTGAAGCTACTCCTACAACAACTGCACCAACTGCAAACACACTTGTACCAACAACAACAAGAACAACAAAAAGTGCTGCTCCAACCACTTCAACTGCAAGTTCAACGACAACAACAAAAAAACCAACAACAACAGCTGGTGCTACAACAAGCACTACAGCTGTGGCCACTACCACAACTCCTGCAGAAAGCACAACTATTGCAGCTACTCCCACAACAACTGCCCCAAGAACAGCAACAACTGCAGCAACTACCACAACAAGTGCTGCACTGACTTCTACAACTTTTGTCACTGATGGTCCAACAACATCAGCAACTGTAGCTACCACGACCATAACACCGGCACAGACTAGCACAACTTCCTTACCCATCACAACCACAAGGACCTCTGCACCAACTTCTACATCTCTTACTCCATCAACAACTGCAACTATGCGTTCTTCCACAACAACTTCTCCAACTACTTCAACTGCTGCAACCACCACAAGTATTGCAGCCAGTTCCACAACACCTGCAGCCAAAACAACAATCACTGCAATAACTACCACAAGTGCTACACTGACTGCCACAGGTGCTGGTCCATCAACCACAACTCTTGCTCCATCAGTAACAACCTTTGCTCCAAAAACCACTACACCTGCAGCCACTACTACAATTGCTTTAACTTCCACAACTTCTATAGCCACTCCTACAACAACTGCACCAACTGCAAACACACTTGTACCAACAACAACAAGAACAACAAAAAGTGCTGCTCCAACCACTTCAACTGCAAGTCCAACGACGACAACAACAACAACAACAACAACAACAACAACAACAACAACAAAAACAACAACTGGAGCTACCACGACCATAACACCGGCACAGACTAGCACAACTTCCTTACCCATCACAACCACAAGGACCTCTGCACCAACTTCTACATCTCTTACTCCATCAACAACTGCAACTATGCGGTCTTCCACAACAACTTCTCCAACTATTTCAACTGCTGCAACCACCACAAGTATTGCAGCCAGTTCCACAACAACTGCAGCCAAAACAACAACAGCTGCACCACCTACCACAAGTTCTGCACTAACTTCCACAAGTGCCAGTGCAACAACCACATTTACAAGAGCAAATATAGCTACTAGAGCACCACTGAAATCTGTGCTCCCTACAACCGCTGCTGTTTTAGAACCCCAGGCTGGAGAAACCATTAGGACTTCAAGTCCAACATCAACAGCTGGTCCTTCAATTACCACTACAGTTGAACAGACAACTGCTACAACTGCACTGACTACCAGACCTACTGAACCAACCACCACCAGTGTTACAACTGTTTTGTCTTCTACAACTGGCAGTGTAAACAGAACAACAGCTGCTTCAACCACCACAGAAACAACAATTAAAACAACTGTTCTAAAAACTACAACAGCACAGACAACCAAGAAAACTGGTTCCACTGCAACAACAGTTGGACATACAGCAACCACGGCAGTTGTACAAACCTCCACTTCAGCCATAGAGATCACTACAACAGCTGTTTTGATCAATACAACACCATCACCAACATCCCCTACAGAAACACCAATAAAAAAAAAATCTTCTATCACTACAACATCAAAAACAACTCAAGCACCAACAATCACTACAGTAACACCAACTACCACAACAACTGCATCAAATACCCAAACATTTGTTGCTCCAACAGTGATAAATGTTGATTCAACTGGACCAATTATTGCAGATTCAACAACCATGTCAGTTACACCAACAACATCTGTACCAAGTCCAATAATGACAAGTCTTTCTCCAAGGACCACTAAAGTTACACTTCCAACAACAACCCCTAAATCAGCTACCACAGCTGTTGATCTTACTATGACAACTTTTAGTTCCACTGCAACAACAGATGCACCTACAACAACCAGTTTGGCCACACCAACTACCACAACTGCTGCAATGACTACATTAGCTGCAACTTCAACAATGAAAAATCCTGCTCCAACAACCACTACAGTCACAACAACTACTAGTTCCACTTCAACAACCATAGCATCTACAACAACACCAACAGTTACACCAACTACCGCCCCAGTAGCTCCAACTACCCCAACTGCACTTGCTACCACAAAAGAGGACCCATCTACCACAATAACTGCTGTGCCGGATAATAAAACAGTTGCTCCATCAACTACTGCAGTTGCGCCAATGACCATAACAGCTTCTAGTTCCACTTCTACAACAGGTGCAGCAATGACAACTGCAGATAAAAAAGCAGCAACAAAAGCTACCCACACAACAACTGCTGCTCACACAGCAACCCAAGCTGCCCAAACAACTACATCCACTAGTACCACTCTGTCAGCTGTTCCAACATCCCTAGCAGTTTATCCAATTACAACAGGTGGTTCAACAATTACTACAAAGGCATCAACTTCCACAACTGGTAGTCATTCTAAAACAACAATTGCTTCAAAAACCACTACAGTAGCTCCAACTACCACAACTGTTGCACTAAACACCAAAGCAGCTAGACTGTCAAGCACAACAACTGCGGCAAGATCCTATCTATCCATCCTCTTCACGCAAGCTTTGGTAAAACAAACATCTGTTACTCCAGCTAGAACCACAAATGCTGCATCGACTACTACTACAGCTGCTCCAACTACCAGAACTTCTGCTCTATCTACTTTAACGGATTCTCCAATTTCTACTTCAGCTGTGCCAACTACCAATGCAGCTTCTGTAAAAACCACCACAGCAGCTCAAACTTCAACACAAGCCGAATCTCCTTCAACAACAGTAGCTCCAGTTGCCACTACTGCTGCATCAGTTAGCTCTGCAGCTTATCAAGCAATCACTCCAACTGGTGATTTAATCACTACCACTTCTTTTGAAACAACCACAAAAGACACTGCAACTAGCACAGCTACCTCATCAACCATGGCCGCTCTTACAAGGCCAGGCGATTTTTCAACAACCATATCAGCCACTGAAACAACAATCAGAGATCCTACCACAGCTGCATCATCCACAACAGAGTCTGGTCCAACAGCGGCTTACCCAACAGCTGCTTTAACAACAGCCCCAGCTGCACGAACAGTTACAGCAACAGCTTCCTCAACTACTGAATTTGAAACCCCAACAGCCTCAAGAGCTGCTTCAACAACAAGCTTGAATACAACATCCACCACAGCTGCTCCACACACAATCACTTCTGCTGCCCTTACAGACACAACTGATGGTCCAACAACCTTTAAACCTTCTCCAATCACGACCACCACTGTTCCTTTGACTTCATCTTTTCTGACAACAACAGCTGTTGAAACCACATCAGCTGGCTCATCAGTCACAACGACTCCATTTCCTCCCTCAGCTCTTTTTTACCATATGATTGTGTATTTGTATCGTGAAAACTTTACAGAAGAACTCAAGGATCCAAACAGCTCCAAATACAAAGATCTACAAAGGCGACTTTACGAAGCTGTGAGTATTATTTTCACCTTGAACAGTTATAATTTGTGCAACAGTTATGTGTGATTTTTTGAATATCTTCAGTGTCTGATTAACATGCTTTTCTTTCAGTTTGTATAAGTTGCTCTTAAAAGCTAATGATATACTTTAATGCTGTTTTTTCAGTGTGAAGCCATATTCAAAGAAGTGTTTGGACAAGATTTTGCTAAATGTTCATTGCTAGCTTTTAGGTGAGCATTGTTCAACCTACCATCTTTATAGTCAAAATTTTGAATTTACAAGTATGAATAACATTCAGTCACAGAATTGTCTCATGCATGGGTTTTTATTTTGCAGCCCTGTTTTATCACGACTCAATGACGTTAAGGTAGATTTGGCAATTGTCTTCAACCAAAGCACTCCAAAGGAAGCACTCCCACAAAATTCTGCTGTCGGACAAATTTTAACTGAAGCTGCAAAAAATGTCAATAACTTCAACGTGACCTTCAATCCAGATGCAGTTTCAGTTGTTGGTAAGTCGCTATGAGTTCATAAAAACAGCACTAACAATCAATTGAGATATAAAAATCTTCTTTGTTTGGGTCCAAATACAACCTTTCAATTTTCTCAATAGATGGTCCGGTACCTTTTGCACAATCCAGCAATGCATCTGTAACTACATTGGCAGCACCTCCCATTGCCACACCTGATGCTACAACTAAAGTACCTCTCACTACTGTGGCTAAAACTACAACTGGAGCGCCTCTCATTGCTGCATCTGATGCTACAACCCCTGCACTTGAAATTCTCAATGTGACTTTTAGATCGCTGCAACAAAATTTTACAAATGATTTGCTAGATTCATCATCTGCAGCTTTTCAAAGTCGAGCATCAAAGATACAGGCACAGGTATGTCTCAAACACTAGAACTAGTGTCTACTAGTACTCTAAACTAAATGTATACTCTTCTTTGGTACCCTGATCTCAGTTTAAATTGATTTTTAAAAAAATGATGTATCTGTTTCTGCAGCTTCAACCTAAGTTTCTGAGTGAATTCCCATCCTCACTGAAGACCTTTGAAGTGACAGGCTTCAGGTACTTATTTAGGATGACCAAGCTGCCATCTTTAAAGAACTGCTCGCTATTGTATGTCAAACATTATTATATGCTTTTCTCTCCGCAGGAGTGGATCGATTATTAATATACTGAGGCTTGGATTTGACAGCGCATCTGTTCCTAATATCACTCAGATTGCAGTAGTTTTGAACAACGCAGCTTCCACTGTCACTGACTTTGACATCCAAGGAAGCTCTATCACTGTCAACGGCATAAGTAGGCAACATTCAGAGTCAAGTATCCAACTATTTAAATTGCACAAGTGTTTCTTAGACTTAAGTTTGCTTTTTTTCCTCTCTTTTCCAGCTTCAAGAGGAATTAATCACACAATCAGTCTCATCCCTGCGCTCTGCCTGGTGCTCCTGTCATGGTTCCTGTCAAACCAGGAATAACATCAGATCTGATTACTCTGTGGTCCTCCTTCAGAGCAGAGTTGCTGAGCTGATATGAAAAGGACTATGGTGTAAATATACAGCATTCAAGGTCGTCTGCATCCTTGTATGGCTGATGAATTACTAATGATAAAATTCAGGTTTTTACTGACTGACATTTATGATAATGGATAAGTAAAGTCGAATTAAACTGAACATAGATTCTTGTCGGAGCGCCCAGGATTCTATGTTTTCAGAATGACATAACCTACTTTGAACCTTTCCTCTGAACACTCAACTGAACAATATGATGAAACTTTCTTCCATTATTGTAATGTCTTTTAAACACATTAAACCACATTATATAACCATTGTTTTGTATATTACCTATAATTTTTACCTGTAAATTTAAAACAAACATTCCTTTAATTAAAAGAAGGTCTTTATGCTTGATTTATATATATATGTAAAGAAAAGACAATCAATAATTAGAAACCGTTTAATTTTGTTTGAAAAGCTCCTCTTCTTCTTCTTGTTTTTTCCAGATTCAATTTTTAGCAGTTTACAGACAGTTTCAGGGGTTCTACACATAAATATTAATATGCAGCAGGTTTGAAGACCTGAATGTTTAATATTAAGAATTCTTATTTTATATCCAAGTTTGATTCAACCCCCTCTTTCATTAAAGCATGTTGTCAACAATGAGGAAAAAAAAGTAGATGAGTAGAAAAGTTGTAATGTATTCATTAGTAACAAAGGTCTTGCTTTTGCTTAAAAAACATGGAGCAGTGTAACTGAACAGTGTTCATATCTTTCATATCCAGAATCCCCAACCCAACTCTCTCCTTCAAACCACACATCAATTAAGTCCTGATCTTCCTTGTCCCTGTTTTGTGATTCTTTTCACTTTTTTGTCATCTCTGCATTTGCAGTCTGTAATAAGTTTTAATGTCTCATTTGTTGTTTGTTTATGATCTGCTAGGCGCTACCCAAGTAGCTGCCTGTTGCAGCAGCTCTCTCGTCTTTGTCCGTTTCTTGTAATTTTTTTGTCTCTTTTTCGTGATCTTTGTATTTGGAGTGGATCATCACTTTGTATGGTTCATTGTCGGTCACGGACACCAAACTTTTTGTGGCTTCGGCGGTATTTTTTACTACTTTTCTCCTGTGTTTGTCTTGAGATCCTACATGTAACCATGGCTGCATTGTTTACATGCGAAATTAGCTGTTAGCAGCCTGTAGCATGTCAATGCTAACTAGTGTAGGGCTTGATGATTTCCCTCAAGCTGAGGAGGAGGCGGTGAGGACGACGTGCTGGTTCTCGGATGTGAGCTGGGAGGTGACGACGTGGACCTGTCCTTCCATCCATCGTTGTTGGGAACGTGGGATCTCGCTCCGGGGGATGGATGAGCTAGCTGTGCTAACCCAGCGGCATCATGCTGTTCAGGGACGTGGCTGACGGAGCTGACATCGGACGCCGCGACACATCGGAGGAGCTTCGCCTGCTGTGAGCAGACAGGATCCAGGAGACAGAGACTGAACACACTGCTGGGGAGGCTCAGTCCTGGACCCTGTGGAGGTGGAGGCTGGCTGGGCTGGAGAGTGGTGGACGAGTGGTGGACAGGATGTCGTCATCTAATTTCTTATGGACATTTTTGCACTTTCTATATTCTTTCTTACTTTTGTTTTCTTAAATGCTGCGGTGACTCCTGAATTTCCCCTCGGGGATAAATAAAGTATTTTCTATTCTATTCTATTCTATTCTATTCTATTCATGAGCACCCAACTGGTTATGTTTGAGATGATGCTTTTACCATTTCCTGTGTTTGTCCTGCGATCCAACATGTAGCCATGGTTACACTGTTTGCATAGAAATTGGCTGTTAGCAGCTGGATGTTCCCCAGCGAGCTGAGGAGAAGGAGGTGAGGACGACGTACTGGTACTGTGGTGAGAGCTAAGAAAAGTTGACATCGATCTGTCCTTCCATCCATCATTATGGGGAATGTAAAATCTATCTCCAAAAAAAGGACAACACTGCACACCAACACCACATGGGAGGCATTTCACCCTGTCGGCGGACAGGAGGAGAGCAAAACTGATCAGACCAGTGAAGGTTAACTGAATCCTGGAGCCTGTGGAGGCTGAGTGGAGGGTTATGGCCAAGCTGTCATCATCTATATTCTTATGGACATTTTTGCACTAAACACTTCATAACTTTTTTGCATTCTTGTTTTGCTGCTTTAACTCCTGAATTTCCCTTCAGGGATTAGAAAAGTACATTCTATTCTATTTTTTTCTATTCTATTCTGTAACCTCCAGATTGGACAACTTTAACAGCGCCCTCTGCTGCCTTCTCTCTACTAACCTCCAAAACCTGCAATAAACTAGGCTGCCTGGTTGCTCGCTCATCTTAGTCAGTCATAGTTGGGGATTATGTGGGGGCCACTGGAGATGTCAGCCAAATAAAGAAGGGATCCATATACAAGTAGAATGTAGGCCAGGCTTTGTGTCTATGTCAGTATTCATGAGGCCACAAGAGGGCGCCAGTGTGCCTCTCTGTAAAGTACTGATGTTATGACTGCCTCTTGGTTGAATTGCTCTTTTGAAAGACTGGGCTAAAAAATGTATCACTTACTCCAGGAGCCAGAAGAACCTTTGTGAATACAGTTGAAATACTTTAACGCAAAGCATTCATCTTAGAATACAGCTCTTCATTACACACAAAGTGTGATTAATTGAAATAGTTTATTTCAAACATATAAAATATAGAAAAAAACAAACTTGACAGTTTTAAAATTAAAACAACAACAACAACAACAACAACAATAATAATAATAATAATAATAATAATAATAATAATAATAATGATAATAATAATAAACAAACAAAGAAATAAAGAAATGTCTTAACATAGACTGTAAAAATAATGGACGTCTGCTTGCTCGACTCAAAGTGAGGTCTCCACAAAAACTGCTTCCCCTGGTGGCTGGCTGCAGTATAGGTTAAAAAAATCCAGCTTTCCAGCCATTCCAGATGGGCTGTGGTCAAACTTTAAAAAATTAAAACACCTTGTAGAAATGTTTCTCACGTCCGATTGTTGTGATGATTTGAAGATAACATTTGGCTGTCTTGTATTCAAGTCCTCTTTTTTCTGAAAAGTTTTATTTATTAGTATTACAAAGTTAAAAAGGAGGCTTCAAGTAATGTTTTAAGATGAGTGACAGCTGCTGCTATCGTGTATTTTTTGAGGGGGGTGGCAAAATATGTTAAGAGGTAGAATCAAGAAGTGATTAGACTCTTGAAAGAAAAAAAAAATCATTATTTTTGTCACCCAGCTCCACTCAGATTCTCCCAGAATCCCTCATCGTCTCTGACTCTGACTTGGCGCGGCCCACAATAACGGGACAGCCCCCCACCCCACCACACCCCTCTCCGATAGCGGTATTTTGGCCTCAAAGCAGTACAATGATAAATGGCGGAGCCACACTGTCCACTCTGTATACAGTTTATGATCCAAACCAGAGTGGGAAGAAGTCATACTTTTAAACTCCCACTTGTCCTCCATTATTGATTAATGCATAAAACATCCCATCAGCTACCCTATTTTTGTACATTGGCATAAACAATGCTCATCTCTTTTCAGAGACTGAGTTTTATTTAAATATTGTGCTAAGTTATGGCACGGTTTGACATATGACAGACATGATACTCTTTGAGCTCCGAATGAGGATTATGAGCATTTGATTGAGCATAATGGCATAAAGACTTATTAAATGTTGATGACTGAAACACACAATAAGTGCTTTTCCTCATGGAGACTTTCCAGCTCTTATAATCACATGTCTGATGAGAAGGAACAAGGAAACTGTGACTGTTTCTAATGGACTGTCTGATGTAATTGAATAATGAGGCTTTCTTGGTTACTTCAAATGATAAAGACTAAAAGATGAACAAAGAGAGTATTAAATGATAGGTATAAACAGCAACCTAGTATTTTCTCATCCATTCTGAATCCACACATAGTTGATTATATGTTTGAACCGGGCAGACTGGAAGAAGTGCTTAGAGTTAGATATACTGTCAAATGGTTTGACTCAATTCGATACAATAAAGCACAACAGTGATACCAAACAATACAAGTGGTATGCCCTATCTAGGGGTGGCCAAGACACAACATGATCAAGTCCATTTCCCCCAAGCCTTAAGCAGACATGAGGACAAACAGAAAGGTTCAGTGAAATCTATGAATAATCCATTCACAGAAAAATCCCCCAAAGTTCACAATAACATAAGTCAACTGAAAAACACCTGGTGATGGAGCTCATACATCTAAATTAACTGAAAACCAGCCCAAAAAATGAACTCAGGTAATCTAACAAAAACAAGGGAGCTAAGTTTTAATTTAAAACATTAAAACTAATGAAATATTGGGTAAACCAAGCTGAGAATTCACCTAACATTAACCCAAAAACACCCCTAAATCTTGAAACAAATGGAGCAAGTGGCGTGGCTGTTTGGGAAGTGAAGGAGATAGGTGTTCCACCTGTCACAGGCTGACGTCACCGAGATCCTTATGTCGAGCTTAGCCTCCACACATTGACACGCACACACATGCACCTACAACACCATAAGTTAAGTTAAGATAATTATATAAGAAATTAAAATGATTCTCAAATGCCTCATCCCTCCAACACGACCATTAGCACCCTTAGTGTGGTATAGTACACAGACTAAAGGTAGGTAAATATAAAAGTCTGTAAGTAGATGAGTGTGAAATGAAAAAAAGGTGTGTAAAAGAGAAAAAGATAAATGTGATTAGTTAACTGAAAAGGGTATGTAGTTATCAGAGTAATGGCATTACAACACCAGTATTGGCAGAGTATGGGCATACCACAAGGTCCACACGTGATCTATGAAACGTGCATATCACAGTATATGCCTGATCAGGTGTTGATAAATGTGGCGGCTTAAAACAACTGTCATTTAGACAGCACGCCCCTAAATATTCACGGTTCAGTGGGCCAACACATTTAAGTTACAAAGTCTGCTATCATCTAACACAGTCTGGTTCAGATCATATCTAAAAGGCAAGTGATGTTATCTTAACTGGTGATGATAGATGTGAACAAATCAGCAAGACATGAGTATGTGGAGTCCCCCCCGGGGTTTGAGTTTTTGACTGCCACAACTCAGTCTGATGTTGAGTGTTACAGCAAAACTGACACGACGTGTCCTCTTTACTTTCTAGAAAAAACACTGAGCAACTTCTTGCTGCTTGAGAAGGATTCTGCAAAAACTCTAACAAGCACGGAATGAGCGAAGAGGGAAGCATATACTTCTGTTCCCACATTCCCAAAACTGGCTTCCAGTTAATCTGTGACAAAATTGTACATTTATAAAAATCTTGGAATAGATTAAGACAATCGATTTGATGGCCTCTAAATGGTGTAAAAATCAACACCATACTGACTTTGACATTAGTCTAAACAAAACAGAGGTAGCCTGATTACCTCATTTCCTAATTGGTCCACAGCGTAGAAAGGGTTAATTTTTTAAATTCCCTATTTTCAGACCTATCAAACGTTTGAATTTTGCTCATATAAGCACAGGGCTGCCTTGACAGACGGGGTGGCACCATGTAGCTGCCTCTTTATCTCAACTAAACTCAAACATAGTCAGCTCTAGTGCAGCATGCTTTACAATTACATTGGTAGTGATTTTAGCCAATTTGAAATAGACTTTTACACCCCAAAAAAATTGCAGATCCCACCTGTGAAATAAATTACAGAGAAAAATGTAAAAGATTTGTTTATAATCTTTATGACACACAATAGGCTCTTTGTTCCCCCTTCCTGATACTGCACTTTAATTCCCTGTAAAGCACTAGGTGACTCAGGGCTTTGCTCTGCACACTCATACCCACAATTACGGCACCTCAGGTTTTGTAAACCATTTTGTGTTATTTTAAGCAACTGTTTGTGTTTTTAATAATTATCCAATTAATTATATGATTTTTATGGCTTATGGGTTATTGTTGCGGTAACTTAATTCACTCACTTAATATGTTTCCCAGCCTTTTGTTCAACAAAGTTATTCACTATGAACCTCTTTGTTTGAGATGTGCTGCCGGTAATAGCTGCCACACCTTGCCACTCCTGTAAACGGACTACTTGTTGTCACAGGCCACATAAATTGAACTTTTATCACTAATTTTTTCGTAACGGATTTTAGTGAAGGTCTATTGAACAGAAAAGTACTCCCCATGTAGAGCTGAAGTTGAGCCCAGATCACCAGAATTATGATTGAAAGGAGGAAAAAGTGTTTGTTGATGACGTCTGAGTCCTCAGGCTAACTTAAGAAACGCTCAAAATAAAACGCAGACAGTGGTATGCTTTGTATGCCACACCCAACCAATACACCCAGTCGAGACTGGATAAACATGTTTCACCTAAGTAAACAAAAACAGTCATAAAACCCTTCAGTGAGTTAAGTCATAAAAAATAAGCAATGACTGGTATCATAGAAAACCTAAGTACTGCTAAAACATTAACACAAATGTGTTAGTGGTAATGGGGGGATATGGCACTAAGAATGGCAGCCCTCCCAATACACACTCAAAATGATGCAAGCTGAGTAAGTTTGGATTTAAAGTCTTTTTGTTACTATGACACTTGCACAAGCTGCCGTCAACAGAGTGTTGTGCGGCGCAAAAAAAAAATGTCATGGTGCTTTTGTGTTGTCCCCAGAACAACCCACAAATAACAAAAGACAGGTTTCATGCAGACGACTTACGTGACTGCTTGCTCTATTAATAATATAGACTTCATGTTGTGTATTTAGTAAAGCTTATGCTGTCAAATGTTTTTTAAGAGTAATAGGCTGCCCTAAAAACCAAGTGGTGTGCGTCAGAATTATAAAAATAAATCAGATCACAACAACTGCAAAGCATTTCCCAGCCCCAGCTTTCAGGTAGGTTATTCAAACTTTTTAATTTTTGGTACAAAAGGTATAAAAGCAATTTAATTACTGTTGTGTATCACTGCAACGCTTGTAAAAGTTTTTTTAGATACACACTAATGCCATATCTTAGTGAATTAATGACCCCAGACAGTGATTCAGAGGACTCACAACCCTTATTACATGGTCCTAGTGATAAAGTCAAATGGACAGGGTCAGTTCATCATGTCCAGACTAGGGAGGCAGATATCTGTCACTAATCAAGGCAGGATATTTGCTTTTAAGTTGTATAAAGCCACCTTGACAATTCAACTCTCTACATTGTATTATTGAAATAAATAAATAAATAAATAAATAAATAAATAAATAAATAAATAAAGGAAAGAGTCCAGTTTCATAGGAAATCTGATCATTCAGTTCCTGGTCTTTTGACATCATGGAAATGGTGTTGTGCCAGCACACACAAAAAGTGAGCCAGCTCAAAGTTCAGTTCACACCAATTAAAAAGGATTATTTCACATTCATAGTTCACTTTTGAAAATTGTGAACTTAGTTCATGGTCCAAAAAAATAAACTAGTTCAAGTTCATTTGTTTGCTACTAGTTGTCTTTTTCAGTAGAGCCAGCTGTGCTTTAATCCATATCCCTCAAGCCAATTCCCTAAATATATGAATCCCTGTGTGCTGTTATAGCACCAAAGACGGAAAAACTGATACAGCATTCTGTGAACTGTTTGCAGGAGACATGCTGAATGCACCAATGCTGTGGTAGTAGATTTGAGTTTTGTTGCCCTAGATCACAGTGCTCTGCACCTTCCGTCACCTGTCGGCAACTCCCTTCATCTCTCGGCACCTTTCGGATGTCTCACCCCTTCTCCTTCCTGTTGGTGTCCTTATAGAAAGGATGTTTTGTGTCATATACAATCAAGAAGTTTTTCTCCCACAAAATTAACTTTTCCTTGTCCATGGCTTCAGATTTTTTTTTTTCATTTCTTTTTCGCCATCTTTGCATTTGGAATGGATCGTGACTTTGACACCACACTGGTTATGTCAGTGATATTTTTACTATTTTTGCTCCTGTGTTTGTCTGGAGATCCGCAATAACCATGGCTGCATTGTTTACTTGTGAAATCAGCAGTTAGCAGCTTGTAGCATGTCAGTGCTAACCAGTGCAAGGCCTGATGTTTTCTCACAAGGTGTGAAGTAGGTGAGGACGACATGCTGGTTCTCAGGTGTGAGCTAAGAAGTGACAACATCAATCTGTCCTCCTATCCATCGTTATTGGGAGACGCAAGATCTATCTCCAATAAGATGGACAAACTAGCTGTGCTAACCCAGCAACAGCGGTAACACCAGAGAGCAGACATGGCTAACAGAGCTAACATCAGACACCAACGCCACATTGGAAGAGCTTCACCTGCTGTGGGCAGACAGGATCCAGGAGACAGAGACTGAACAGACTGCTGAAGAAGCTCAGTCCTGGACCCTGTGGAGGTGGAGACTGGCTGAACTGGAGAATGATGGACAAGTTGTCGTCATCTATTTTCTTATGGACCTTTTTGCACTTTCTATACACTTTTTTACTTTTGTTTTCTTGATTGCTGCTGTGACTCCTGAATTTCCCATTAGGGATAAATAAAGTATTTTCTATTCTATTCTATTCTAGAAAGTGACTGCTTAGTTATTCTGAATATTTTTTTATGCCTTTATCCAGAGAGGACAGAAGTGTGTAAAAAGCAGGAAATGGGGGGTTCAATCTTAAGGGGTAACCTCATGGTGTGTGCAATCTAACTACAAGGCCTGACCAGCACCTGATGTTTTCTAATGTTAATGGTATTTTAGAAAGAACACGCAACGTGCAAAATATTTGTCATAGCAGCAGCATCAAGTCTGAACAACAAGTTCTTGATTCTGATTGGTTGGTAACCATTACTGACGTTGAGAAGTGTTGTTTATTTGTTTAACTAAGAGTATTGAAAGCACAGCAACTGACATCAAATGCTGGACTACATAAAATGAAAACATAATGATGGATTGACCTGTGGATGGAGCAGGGGATTTTTCAACCTCAGGGTACCTGATCACCTAGTCATCTTTATTTGCATAAATATCTATAGAGCTTCTACATAGTTCTTTTAGATTACCTGCCTCTTCATTTGTGAAATATGCTGCTCTACCTTTGGTAACCTGTAATCTCTCATAAACTGCTCGTACCACCCCTTTGATGTGCACAGCACATTGCCTGAAACCTGGGTTTGATGTACTGGGTTGCACTCTGTTCATAGCACAGGTCTCGCACCCCGTCTTTCTGGTCTTCCTTCTCTTTCTGCCAGCAGCACTCATGACTGCAATTATTACACAGGCAGGGCAGGTAATAAAGAGTGGCAGAGATAAGGATGGTTCACATCAGTAGATACCTGGTTTGGCTGTCTAGTTTGTTGTTTATGCAGATCTTTTTCTTGTCATTGGTTACTTTTCTCTTATAAGGTAGTTTCTAAAGGAAGTGCTAGGTTCTGTGCTGAATTCAGTTTCTAGATTTGATGATTAAAATCTGTGTGATGTTATTACTGCTAGCACAGCAGTGTCCCACTGAAAAGGCCTGTTGGGTGTACAGTGGCTACATACCATGTGACACTCATAGCATGTTGCAAGGCACAAGTCTGATGTACGGACAGTTGTTTTGGGCAGAGAGGTAGGTATAAAAGTATGCCCCATCACAAAGGGAGGCATTGTTCTGATTCTTGATTTGATTGATGTGGTCTGTACTTGAAATCGCTCCCTCTTAAAAGACACAGTTCCCATGATCCACTTATATTTTAATGTGAAGCCATGAGGCAGACACTTAGGGACTTGTACATTAAAAGAAAAAAAAAAAACAATCAGGAGAGGAAATGAGAAAGTTTAATCCTGGTTTAATCAAGAAACTTAAAGGTACTGCAAGGAGGATCTTGGCCTGGAGTCTCATGCACACTGTTGTGGAGATGTGACTTTTAACAAGGTGTGTGTTTGTTTTGGAAATGGATGGATGGAATGGATGGAAACAAATTTTCTTTGTTCAAAACTACTTTTTACTGAATACAATGCATCGAGGCAAGGTATTTATCAACAGTTACATAGCGCTACTGTTCGAATTGCGACAAGAAAACTTTGTAAGTTTGTACCGTACTTTAGTAGCCGTCTATGTTTAGCACTACTGGCAGCCAGGTGCTCTAAGACATGTCTATAATGTGTAATCTTAGTAAATCCTGGTTATGTCCTGCCAGTCTCTCCCCGAGCAGAGCTAACTTAACCTCACTCTTTATTTTATTGATAGAATAGAATAGAATAGAATAGAATAGAATAGAATAGAACTTTATTGTCATTGTAACAAGTACAACGAAATTGAAGTCACAGCAGCAATCAAGAAAACAAAAATAAAAAAGTTTATAGAAAGTGCAAAAAGGTCCATAATAAAATAGATGATGACAGCTTGTCCATCATTCTCAAGTTCAGCCAGCCTCCACCTCCACAGGGTCCAGGACTGAGCTTCTTCAGCAGTCTGTTCAGTCTCTGTCTCCTAGATCCTGTCTGCTCACAGCAGGTGAAGCTCTACCAATGAGGCATTGGTGTCTGATGTAAGCTCTCTTAGCCATGTCTGTGAATAGCATGATGCTACTCTGCCCTCTGGTATTCCCTCTGTTGCTGGGTTAGCACAGCTAGCTCGTTCGTCTTTTTGGAGATAGATACGTTTACAATAACAAAAGATGGAAGGACAGGTCAATGTCGTCACTTCTTAGCTCACACCTGAGAACCAGCACGTCGTCCTCACCTCCTTCTCCTCACCTTGTGGGAAGACATCAGGCCTTATACCAGTTAGCATTGATATGCTACAGGCTGCACATGTAAATGATGCAGCCATGGTTACATGTAGGATCTCCAGACAAACACAGGAGAAAAAGTAGTAAAAATATCCCTGAAGCCACAAAGTTTGGTGTCCATGACCAACAAATGAGCCGTACAAAGTAATGATCCACTCCAAATACAAAGATTACGAAAAAGAGATGAAAAAATTATAAGAAACGGAGAAAGAAAAGAGAGCTGCTGCAAAAGGCAGCCATAGCCTACAGGGCGGGGCCTGGCAATTATTCACCAGGCAAATACAGAAAAATATCTAGTAACAGGTAAAAATTAAAAGGTAATGAAATAAGAGAGAAAAAAAATTGTGTTCCCTATGCAATGTTTTTAATGCTTTTACATGCAACCCATTTCTGTTAAATTTCTGTTAACTTACTATGAATTGTCTTATATGAATTTGGACCTCCGCTGCGTAAAGTAACAGTTTATACTTATTTGCATTTATCATGTCACTAGGAACTTATTAAAATGGCCATGCTGATTATCAGGTTGCTCATGAACCTCTACAGAAAGGAGCCATTGTGTCCTGCCGTCCTTATTTTTAAAGACTGATGGGTGTGTTCCTACTGCTACTCTGATGTCATCAATTCATTCATTCCTTCATTTCCTGAACTGCTTATCAGGGTCGCGGGTGGCTGGAGCCTATCCCAGCTGTCATTGGGCAAGAGGCGGGGTTCACCCTGGACTGGGATGTCAGAAATATATTTTATTATTCCCGAGTGCTTTACAGCAACTCTTAAAATCATTCAATTTGAGTTAATTGAAAAATGTAAACAATATTAGGGGTTAAACTTGTGTATAAAGGCATGCAAGCTGAAAATGTCAGATCTGTTTTCCACGTTTCATCATATCTGCAAGACAACTGAGAAAACCTAGAAATTAAAATGTTCAGGTTTTAAAAGTTGCTATTTTTAAGATTTTAGAAATCTTTTAGCGTGGGCCAGATGTTGCATAAATTGAACAAAAGGATCAGACATAAGGTGGATCTTCATAAAGTGAAGAGTCTGAGTACATTTAAGTGCAGTAGAAGCAACTTGTGAAGTAGGAGTACATTGCCCCCATAGGTTTGCCAACATTTTTGATTCTCTTTTTATCCGGTTTCAGAAAACAGAAGACATAAACTTAATTCTTGGCTGTCTTTAAAGTCTCCTCAAAAGTCTGATACTTGATTAACTGCATACATATCAGTGTACCTTAAATCTTTCATGTCATGTGACTAAACTATGAAGATAGCAAAGGTGAATCAAAGATAGAGGAAAAATTGAAAAACAAAACAACTTACTCACTGTAAAGGCCTGATGTCCTGTTATCACAAGTTAAATAATGTAATGGAACTGTTATGCTTTTCTTTTGACGTGTCATCCTTTTTGTTGCACATGACTGAATTCTATTTATAGATTGATCACTACAACTCCAAAATCAGTTAGAAAAGCTATTCTATATATCTCATCAATTCATTTTAGCTGAACGATTCAAGAAAATCTCATCTTCGTTTCTTCCTGATTGATTATCACCACACTTGATGCAAAATTTATTTGTTTGTCATAACTTACCATCATACTAAGGGAACTTCCTGAAACATTCCCAAAGATGGAATGTGCACCCAACCTGTTCCACAGCTCAACAGATGGGTGTATACTGCAGTGATGGGCCAAGAAGCTGACAGATTGACAGTTGACCCTTGCATCCTGTAATTTGATTTCACCCTATAGGTGTGCATCATTTCTGAAATATTTACTGGCTCAGATCAACGTCATTAGTGTTGTATCCCTTCCAGTATATAAAGCCTGGGTGTGTTCAGCTGGGGCAGAGGGAAGCTTGTGCACCATCACAGCTGTGAGCTGGTGTGACTTTTAAAACATTGCTGGTGACAAATCTGGAGGCACAAAAGAGGGGATTATAACTTTTGGTCTCAAACTTTTTAAGCTTTCAGCTGTTGGCTGGGGTAAGAATATTTTCAATTCTTTATGCCTACTTATTCCTTGATTCTATTCTTCTTATTATTATTATCATAATTATTTATTTATTTGATTATTCAAATTTCTAGCCTAATGTAAAACATTAATGCATGAATAATATTTTCTCTGTTTATTATTTATCAGATATTTTATAATGATATAATTCGATCCTATTCCATTCTACTATAATCTTTGAAGTTTGCTGTTGTATTCTCCTTGTGTTTTCTGTAAGCTGATGATAAGCAAATAATTTAGCCTATATCTTATCTCATCTCATCTTACAAATTTTTGATGCCAATATGTTTTGAAGTGTTTTCTCAGAATAGTTACCACTGTTTTTTTAGGTAAAATGAAAATTTCCAGAATCTTCTTACTAAGTTTATAGGTACCAACAAAAAGAATCCCAACTAAATATTCAAATTTATAAAGTAAAAACACTTTAATTACTTGCAGTCATCATCTATCATTTGGCCAGATGCCAGTGTAAACAGAGCATTCATGTGCTTATGGGTATTTTGCATGTAAAAATGTAAAATGAGCTTCAGTGAAGGGCTTTGCTTTTACTTTATTTTTTCCAAAGTTTATAATTTTCAGTTGACTTATTGATAATTAAGTCCATTAAATAAATAAAAAACAAACTTGATACCTAATATTGAACTTTGAAACCCGTCAAAGAGGACAGCTTACAAGATTTCGGTGTTTAGAAAACGCTTGAGCCTTTGGGTTACAGATTATTCCTGTTGGGCCACATTTTGCCATTAATTACCCAATATAAACAACTAAAGTGATCAAATGCAGCCTGTTTTACTTTTTTCAGTTTTGTCAAATGTCAAGGAGTATCTCTATCAACATCATTTTCAGTAAGAAAAATGTATTTCTACTGTGTGAAAGTTTCAGCTATGTCCTTTTTTTTTTTTTCTTTTTCTTTCTCAGACTCAAGAAAACAAGATGGGCATCAGACGGGTCTTATCAACTTTCTTGATTCTAATGAGTAAGTTGTGTGTTTATTACTCAAAAGTCTTTATGGAAATCTAAGGGGGGAAAAAAGGGCCGATGAACTCCAGACTGAAGGTGGCTGGGTATTGGTAATAATTAGGAACATATAGAAACACTCTGTGAGTTAGTTTTGATTTGTTTATGAAAAAGTAATCATCATGTCATTAACAAAAGTTGGAGCAAAAGAGAAAAAGTAAACAATTAGTTAATCTTTTTGGATAGGAGGCCTTCATTGTCAGTGTAATTGTGTTTTACAAAGAATGAAAGATTTAATTGATTGCTTTCTAAAGGACTGTTAAAAGGCACTAAAGAAAAGCAATAAGCATTTTGTGATTTAACCCTAAAACTTTGAACTGGATTCTGCTCTCAAGTCATTGAAATGCATCATTCCAACATTCAGTTGAGTCTTGGCTGGAAAGAATATGCTTAAATGTTGTTTTCATTATAATTCTCAAACAATAGTTGCAACAAGACAAACACAAGCTACAACAACTGCAACAACAGCAACCATAGCTGCAACCATTACAACTAATGATCCAACAACAGCTGTTCAAACCACAACAACTCCTCCAACAACAACGGATGCTCCAACAACACTAGCAGCTGCTTCAACACCAACCACTGCTTCAGCAATCACTACTCAAGCAACAACAGCAGGTCAAGCAACAACAACTGCTCAAGCAACAACAGGTAATCAAGCCTCAACAGCAAATCCGGCAACAACAGCTTCTACAACAGCATCTGCTCCAGCAACAACAGCTGATAAAGTTTCCACAACAACTCAAGCAACGACAGCAGGTCCAGCAACAACAGCAGGTCAAGCAACAACAACTGCTCAAGCAACAACAGGTAATCAAGCCTCAACAGCAAATCCGGCAACAACAGCTTCTACAGCAGCATCTGCTCCAGCAACAACAGCTGATAAAGTTTCCACAACAGCTCAAGCAACAACAACTGCTCAAGCAACAACAGCTGATAAAGTTTCCACAACAGCTCAAGCAACAACAACTGCTAAAGCAACAACAGGTGATCAAGCAACAACAGTTACTCAAGCATCAACAGCTTCTACAGAAACATCTGCTCAAGCAACAACAGCTGATCAAGTTTCCACAACAGCTCAAGCAACAACAGCAGGTCAAGCAACAACAGCAGCTAAAGCAACTACAACTGCTCCATCAACAACAGTTGGTCATGCCTCAACAGCAACTCCGGCAACAACAGCTTCTACAGCAGCATCTGCTCCAGCAACAACAGCTGATAAAGTTTCCACAACAGCTCGAACAACAACAACTGCTCAAGCAACAACAGGTGATCAAGCATCAACAGCAACTCAAGCATCAACAGCTTCTACAGCAACAACTGCTCAAGCAACGACAGCTGATCAAGTTTCCACAACAACTCAAGCAACAACAGCAGGTCAAGCAACAACAGCAGGTCAAGCAACTACAACTGCTCAATCAACAACAGGTAATCAAGCCTCAACAGCAACTCCGGCAACAACAGCTGCTCAGTCAACAACAGCTGATCAAGCATCAACAACAGCTCCAGCAGCAACAACAGCTGCAGCAGCCACGGCTTCTTCAGCAACAACTGCTCAGTCAACAACAGCTGATCAGTCAACAACAGCCTCTTCAGCAACTCCAGCATCAACTGCTTCTTCAGCAACAACTGCTCAGTCAACAACAGCTTTTTCAGCAACTACAGCATCAACTGCTTCTACAGCAACAACTTCTCAGTCAACTACAGCTGATCAGTCAACAACTGCTTCTTCAGCAACAACTGCTCAGTCAACAACTGCTTCTTCAGCAACTACAGCATCAACTGCTCCTACAGCAACAACTGCACAGTCAACAACAGCCGATCAGTCAACAACAGCTGATCAGTCAACAACAGCCTCTTCAGCAACTCCAGCATCAACTGCTTCTTCAGCATCAACTGCTTTTATAGCAACAACTGCACAGTCAACAACAGCTGATCAGTCAACAACAGCCTCTTCAGCAACTCCAGCATCAACTGCTTTTACAGCAACAACTGCACAGTCAACAACAGCTTCTTCAGCAACAACTTCTCAGTCAACTACAGCTGATCAGTCAACGACTGCTTCTTCAGCAACAAATGCTCAGTCAACAACTGCTTCTTCAGCAACTACAGCATCAACTGCTCCTACAGCAACAACTGCACAGTCAACAACAGCCGATCAGTCAACAACAGCTGATCAGTCAACAACAGCCTCTTCAGCAACTCCAGCATTAACTGCTTCTACAGCAACAACAGCTAAGTCAACAACAGCTGATCAGTCAACAACAGCCTCTTCAGCAACTCCAGCATCAACTGCTTCTTCAGCATCAACTGCTTTTATAGCAACAACTGCACAGTCAACAACAGCTGATCAGTCAACAACAGCCTCTTCAGCAACTCCAGCATCAACTGCTTTTACAGCAACAACTGCACAGTCAACAACAGCTTCTTCAGCAACTCCAGCATCAACTGCTTCTACAGCAACAACTGCACAGTCAACATCAGCCCCTTCAGCAACTCCAGCATCTACTGCTTCTACAGCAACAACTGCTCAGTCAACAACAGCTGATCAGTCAACAACAGCTTCTTCAGCAACTCCAGCATCAACTGCTTCTACAGCAACTCCAGCATCAACAACGGCTTCTTCAGCAACTCAAGCATCTACTGCTCCTACAGCAACAACTGCACAGTCAACAACAGCTGATCAGTCAACAACTGCTTCTTCAGCAACTCCAGCTTCAACTGCTTCTACAGCAACAACTGCACAGCCAACAACAGCTTCTTCAGCAACCCCAGCATCAACTGCTCCTACAGCAACAACTGCTCAGTCAACAACAGCTGATCAGTCAACAACTGCTTCTTCAGCAATTCCAGCATCAACTGCTTCTACAGCAACAACTGCACAGTCAACAACAGCTGATCAGTCAACAACTGCTTCTTCAGCAACTCCAGCATCAACTGCTTCTACAGCAACAACTGCACAGTCAACAACTGCACAGTCAGCAACTCCAGCATCTACTGCTCCTACAGCAACAACTGCTCAGTCAACAACAGCTGATCAGTCAACAACTGCTTCTTCAGCAACTCCAGCATCAACTGCTTCTACAGCAACAACTGCACAGTCAACAACTGCACAGTCAGCAACTCCAGCACCTACTGCTCCTACAGCAACAGCTGTTCAGTCAACAACAGCTGATCAGTCAACAACTGCTTCTTCAGCAACTCCAGCATCAACTACTTCTACGGCATCAACTGCTTCTACAGCAACAACTGCACAGTCAACAACAGCTTCTTCAGCAACTCCAGCATCTTCTGCTTCTACAGCAACTACTGCTCAGTCAACAACAGCTGATCAGTCAACAACAGCCTCTTCAGCAACTCCAGCATCAACTGCTTCTTCAGCATCAACTGCTTTTATAGCAACATCTGCACAGTCAACAACAGCTGATCAGTCAACAACTGCCTCTTCAGCAACTCCAGCATCAACTGCTTTTACAGCAACAACTGCACAGTCAACAACAGCTTCTTCAGCAACTCCAGCATCAACTGCTTCTACAGCAACAACTGCACAGTCAACAACAGCTTCTTCAGCAACTCCAGCATCAACTGCTTCTACAGCAACAACTGCACAGTCAACAACAGCCTCTTCAGCAACTCCAGCATCAACTGCTTCTACAGCAACAACTGCTCAGTCAACAACAGCTTCTTCAGCAACTCCAGCATCAACTGCCTCTACAGCAACAACTGCACAGTCAACATCAGCCCCTTCAGCAACTCCAGCAACAACTGCTTCTACAGCAACAACTGCTCAGTCAACAACAGCTGATCAGTCAACAACAGCTTCTTCAGCAACTCCAGCATCAACTGCTTCTTCAGCAACTCCAGCATCAACAACAGCTTCTTCAGCAACTCCAGCATCAACTGCTCCTACAGCAACAACTGCACAGTCAACAACAGCTGATCAGTCAACAACTGCTTCTTCAGCAACTCCAGCATCAACTGCTTCTACAGCAACAACTGCACAGTCAACAACAGCTTCTTCAGCAACTCCAGCATCAACTGCTTTTACAGCAACAGCTGCACAGTCAACAACAGCTCCTTCAGCAACTCCAGCATCTACTGCTTCTACAGCAACAACTGCTCAGTCAACAACAGCTGATCAGTCAAAAACAGCTTCTACAGCAACTCCAGCATCAACAACAGCTTCTTCAGCAACTCCAGCATCAACTGCTCCTACAGCAACAACTGCACAGTCAACAACAGCTGATCAGTCAACAACTGCTTCATCAGCAACTCCAGCAACAACTGCTTCTACAGCAACAACTGCACAGTCAACAACTGCTTCTTCAGCAACCCCAGCATCTACTGCTCCTACAGCAACAACTGCTCAGTCAATAACAGCTGATCAGTCAACAACTGCACAGACAGCAACTCCAGCATCTACTGCTCCTACAGCAACAACTGCTCAGTCAACAACAGCCGATCAGTCAAGAACAGCTTCTTCAGCAACTCCAGCATCAACTGCTTCTACAGCAACAACTGCACAGTCAACAACAGCCCCTTCAGCAACTCCAGCATCTACAGCTTCTACAGCAACAACTGCTCAGTCAACAACAGCTGATCAGTCAACAACTGCTTCTTCAGCAACTCCAGCATCAACTGCTTCTAGAGCGACAACTGCTCAGACAACAACAGCTTCTTCAGCAACTCCAGCATCTACTGCTTTTACAGCAACAACTGCTCAGTCAACAACAGCTGATCAGTCAACAACAGCTTCTTCAGCAACTCCAGCATCAACTGCTTCTACAGCAACTCCAGCATCAACAACAGCTTCTTCAGCAACTCCAGCATCTACTGCTTCTTCAGCAACAACTGCTCAGTCAACAACAGCTGATCAAGCATCAACAACAGCTCCAGCAGCTACGCCAGCAACAACTGCTCAATCAACAACAGCTGATCAGGGTTCAACAGCAGCTCCAGCAACAACTGTTCAAGCAACAACAGTTGATCGGGGTTCAACAGCAACTTTAGCAGCTCGATCAACAACAGCTGCTTCAACTCAAATAGCTCCAGCAACTACAGCTGCTCCAACCCAAGTAGCTCCAGCAACTACGGCTGCTCCAACTCAAGTAGCTCCAGCAACCACAGCTGCTCCAACTCAAGTAGCTCCAGCAACTACGGCTGCTCCAACCCAAGTAGCTCCAGCAACTACGGCTGCTCCAACTCAAGTAGCTCCAGCAACCACAGCTGCTCCAACTCAAGTAGCTCCAGCAACTACGGCTGCTCCAACTCAGCCTGCAGCTACAACTGCAGCACAAAGCACAGCTGCACTTTCAACTGTTCCTTTTTCATTTAGATCACAGGAGAATTTCACAACTGATTTGTTGAATTCATCAAGTGCGGCTTATAGAGACCGAGAGGGGAAGATAACTACTGTGGTAGGTGTCAGATACACCCTCAGCACCAGATTGAGCACTCAAAGATATTTTTTTCAAGAGTCAAAATTTGACTACATGGGAGATGTGTTTATACAATTTGTGTCCTGTTTTTGCAGCTTGGGGGGTTTTTCAGAAATGCATTTCCATCCTTTGCATCGCTTTCCGTGATAGGCTTCAGGTGAGTGCTAAAACTGATAAACTTAAAAAATCAAAATGACTTGCCCGATCTTGCACATCAAGCAACAAATTTCTCTTTTCCTCTGCAGCCAAGGATCAATTATAAACAACTTGACAGCGGGATTTCAAAGCTCAGCTGTCCCTAATACCACTGCGATTGCAGCAGTTTTGATCAACGCATCTTCAAGTGTCACAGCATTTGACATTGAAGGAAGCTCTATCTCTGTTAATAACCAGAGTAAGTACTGTCAATTTGTGCCTTTGTAAAATTACGCAGCATTCTTTTAATAAAACTTAATTTTATGTTTTTTGTTTTTCATTATTTA
This sequence comes from Halichoeres trimaculatus, assembly GCF_033239565.1. Taxonomy (NCBI): domain Eukaryota; kingdom Metazoa; phylum Chordata; class Actinopteri; order Labriformes; family Labridae; genus Halichoeres; species Halichoeres trimaculatus. The sequence continues at coordinate 16,177,130 of NW_027437200.1, forward strand.
CAGCTTTCAGTGGAAGCGGAGCAGGCCACAATATCAGTCTCATCACTGCTCTTGGCCTGGTACTGTTGTCATGGCTTCTGTCGAATCAGCAATAGCACCCGTGCTAACTTTTCCAACTTCCCCTCAGAGCATGACTGCTATTACTAGCATGACAGGGACTCTGATCTTGATACAAAAATACAACTTAAAAAAATATGCTTCAAATGAGCAGAGTATACACAAGCCTGGACCAAGTTTGTCGCCAGAAACTGGACATGTTTCTGAGTAAGTGTTCTGACTCCTGCACCAGACAAGATGACATGGCCTACTTGAAGCACCTGGTCAACTGAATCATCACTATCACAGCTGCTTTTGACACAGTTGACCACAACATCCTCCTTCACCACTTGCAATCCAATATTGGATTGTCTGAAACTGCACTCCCACCATCACCAGTGCCACCTTTTTCAGCCAAGACATCCCCCTCTCCATTTCTGTCACCAACTTGGGTGTCAAAATTGACCCACAACCAACCTTTAACACCCTCATCAAGCACCTCTGTAAGACCTCATTCTACCACCTCCAGAATATCTCCAAACTCTGTCCAACACTCACCCTGGCAGATGCAGAGAAGCTCATCCATGCCTTTATCTCTTCCAAGCTTGATAACTGTAACGCACTGCTCACTGGGATCTCCAGTAAAAGCATCCAGAGACTACAGTATACCAAAACAGCACTGCCAGAATCTTGCTTAGAGTCTGCAAATTTAAAAACATCACTCCCATTCTGAAAACTCTCCACCAGCTCAGAACTAAATACAAGGTCTCCCTCCTCACCCATCAATGCATCCACGGTCATGCCCCCCAGTAACTCCTGTCCCTCCAGACCTCTTCATGCTCCCTCCGTTCTGGAAACAAAAACCTCCTCAAAGCCCCCAGAACAAAGCTCCGCACAATGTGTGATCGGGCCTTCTCCGCCACAGCTCCGAGGCTGTGGAACGCCTGACCACCTGAGGGCCCCACAGACTATAGACGCTTTTAAATGGGACCTAAAGACTTATTTATTTAGAAAAGCTTCTACTTAGCTATAGGCTCCTCCTTTTAATTCAAATCTTATATCCCATTTTCTTATCTGTTGCTTTGTAGCACTTTGAGATTCTTTGAATATAAAGTATTTTACAAATCAAATTTATCATTTTTATTATTATTATTATTTCTATTTAATCAAAATAGTTAAAGTATGCTTTCTATGAAGCTCAGGGGGTATCTGAAAATACAAACTTTGACTAAATAAAGCTATCTTGTCTCGCCAAGAGCTGTACTTTGTTGATATGTAACCGAATAAATTATACCTATGTTGTCTTTTCTATTCCTGTTTGAAAACTATGACTAATGTTCTGAAATGTAAAAGTGTTGATTTATTCTGTTGTAGATTAATCTTGTTTTGAATACCCAGGTCAAATTTTTCTGAAAAACAAAAAGATCACAACTGACTCATGCTTTTAATCTAAAACTGGGAGTTCTGTCAAGTTGTTCCACAGGAAATATAAAAAAATGTGTGCTCAAGCTTGCACAAACCAGGATGCATCATAAAGCTAACGTACAATGCAATAGCATGTAGTAACATGCACTCAACAGGGAAGGTGAAGCAATTACACACATCAATTTAAGTTAGGGAACTCCTGCATCTTATCAAGTTTTATATCCTTCAACCTCAGGCTGGGGGAATACCTGACACAGTTTACATGTCAGACAATGTCAATGTTGGTTTGCTTTAGTGTACAGACTTTTTTTGTGACCATTTGCTCATGCATACTTGTATTCTGTGAGGCTTATAGTTTGCACATTTTCTGGTGAAACTCTGTAATGACCAGAATACAAAATCTCTGAATAACCTCATGTGTTTCTTGTGTGGTGATTTTTAATTTAGGACAAACTTTTAGGACTCAAGTGTTTTGTGCCTGCACAAGGAGTCCTGACCTCTGCTTAAGCAGCAACTGGTGTAAAACGTATCCAGTCTTAAGCCCGTTTCCACCAAGCAGTCTGGTTTTGATCAGCGCAGTTTGATACGGGTGGAATCAGTAATGCCTGATCCTGTTTGTGTTTCCACAGCCAGCCGTGCCCCCCTCTAGTTAGACGGTGTGACATAGATAGCTGTGTCAGCTATGAAATAGCATGATGCCAGTGTACATAATCAAGCTTTGTTTCAGAGAAGGCCATGTGCCGCGAGGAGAAATACAGCCACCACTGTTGCACAGTAAGTGATGAATCTTGTGACCAGTCAATGGACTGCTGTGTTGTAGCTCCACCTTCTGGGGTAGGATGGGTTTAGTCTGCCACCCCAACGAAAGGATCCCAAAAAGTGAATCGGCTGATCTTGTTTAATTGGGGACTTTTCCTGGGATTAGTTAGTGAAAATGCCACCAAATGCACTGGTTTGTTTTTACCAGCTTCAGTTTGGAGACTGAACGTTCAACAGTTGCTGAGACAGAGAATCCTTATTGCTCACTTCAACTTCAGTCATCTTGAAAGAATAAACTGTGCACTAACTAAACGCTACCGCTGCAAAACCTACTCACCGGACCAGTTGATTCTCCCGACCGTCAGCAGTCAGTATCTGCAATTACAGCCAGGGCGGCACTTTAGCTCAGGGCAGGTCGTGGATCATGTGACCGAACAAGTTAAATCTAAATTATTTTAATTTAATATGATATTAGTTAATTTATTATTTTAGGGCATTTAAGGGCACCTTGGGCATCCAGGGGCAGGTGCTCAAGCACCCTCCGCCGCTACGTCTGCACGTACCTGGTCTTGAAAAATGATTGTCTAGAGAAGAAAAGGTGAGCGCTACCATGGGTCCTGTGTCATGCAAGAGTGGGTTTGCTCAAAAATTTTCTTAAAACACTGCCATGAATAAGTAATTGAATCAAAACATCCTCAAAGAGCAACTTCTCCCAATGATCCAGGAGCAACTTGTAGATGAACAATGCTTTTTCCAGCATGATAAAGCACCATGTCACAGGGCAAAAGTGATAACCAAGTGGCTTGGTGAACAAAACAGTGAAATTTTTGGTCCATGGCCCATCAGGAACCTGTGGTCAATTCTCAAAAAGAAAGCGGACTAACAACAACCCAGAAGCTGTGATCGACTCTAGGCACTGGTAAGACAAGAATTGGATGCCATCATTCAAGATTTTGCCCAGCAACTGATATCCAGCATGTCTAAACAAACTGCAAAAGTCTTAAAGAATAAGAGTAAACACTGTAAATATTAAGTCCCTGCTTAAAATGGTTGGATTCTTCAATAAAAAGTCAACAGTATGGTTTGCCTACATTTGTACTTCATTGTACCATATAAACATCTGACAAAAAAAAATAACGCAGCAAACTTTTTGAAATCCAAATTTTGTGCCATCCTCAAAACTTTTGGCCACAACTGTATAAAATAACTCATACCAACAAACAGCAGCAAACAAGCATCACTACTTACTTATTTAAGGTGCTTTACTGCCGCCTTCTGGACACAAAGTTATCCGACATATGAATGTATGAGTAAATACAGCTCTTCCACTCTAAAAAGTAGCAAATTCGACTTAGCAGAGCAAAACAACATCAACATCTTAGCTGAAATTACACTGACCCAACACCTTCCTGAGTTTGTCATAAAAGGTAACAATTGCAGAGGGGGTCTACAAATATTGGTTGGAGTAAAAGACATTTGGGGTGATACAGATCTTTTAAGGCTCAGACATTCTTGATCATTTAGATCCATCTTCCCATATGACCTCATTGCAGTAGAGAGAGTTTGTCACATAAACCATGACCCCACCCCCTTTTGCTTCAACGCGATCACTTCTATAGATACAGTATCCTGGGATGTGTAAAGCAGCAGATGGGGATTTGGCATGAAGCCAGGTTTGTCTGATAGACAAAATCTAGATTAGATTCCAACAATTAATGGTGTATGTGATCAGTCTTTGATTTTAAGCTTCATATATTTGGGTGACCACCCAGTATACCTTTTGGTTTTGCTTTGGGTTCCAGATAATTCTTGAGGTGTTTAAATTCTCCAGTTATTTATCTTTTTAATTGCTTTGTTCACTGCTTTATGCCTGGTTTTGTTAATGTTGTTGTTGCAAACCTTCATATGTATAAATGTATATATGATACCGCTCTTCTGCATCAATTCTGCAAGAGCGACGCCACGAGCTCCGAGTGCACAATGTTTAGAAAACAGCGAAGCCCATTTACCGTAACATTCCAGGCTAAAACAACAGGCTAACTGCAGCTTAAGTTAGCATCCTGAAGCTAACACAGAGACAGGGGGGTCACTGAGGAAAAGCTCTTACATCTGCTCCACATCCCACAGCATTTAAACTACTCACATTTCCAGGGTCAGAGGTTTGTTGGCAGTTGGTTGGTAATGCGCCTGGTTTCAGGACCAGTCTATTCGCTAGCCCTCTGTTGTAGCTGGAAAAGCAGTTGGCCATGAAGTAACCAGCACACACATGCACAGTTTTACTGAGTGTATCTGGCACATTTCCTTGATAAATGAACTCTAGCCACTTTTACTTTTCTTCTTCTGAGATGGAAGGCTTGTGCATGGAACTATGTGGCTGTTTACAGCCAAAAACAAAGCAGTGATGGCCCTTCAACTTCGGCATTGGAGTGGGCAGGGAGGGGGTTCGGGGATATCTGCGCCGGTGGACCAATCAGGTCGGACTTGCTCCTGATTGGTCAAAAAAGAAGAATCGCTGACGTTGGCAAATCCCCAAAACCCAAACAGCTCGTTCTAAGTCAGGATTTTACATTCACAAGCACTAATAAGTACAGGTTTTGTCATTAAATATCATATTTTGTGGGCTGGAAGGAAAGACCCACAGATTTCACTAAAAGACTTAACAAAGTGATTTTTGCATAATATGGGACCTTCAAGTCAACAGCAGCAAATGTCATCAAATGATAATAAGCCTCTAATCTTGGAGCCAGTGTCTGTTAAGTTTGGTATTCTTCAGTGCTGTATGGTAATTGGATAAATTATTTAAATGGGTGATTTTGTTGGTGTTATTTCTTATAATCAATCAGAAAGAGCACGCTAGATTATGAAATTAAAAAATAAATAAATAAACGTGTTGCAACACTGCTATAGTAGCCCAGTGTCAGTGGCAAAATTATAGACATCATGGCTTGCCATTTTACTTTGTGTTCATTTTTAAAAGTTTTTTTTTTTTTTTCACAAGCTTAACAGCCACTAGATGGTGATGGTTGCAAAGCTATGGGGAACAGCTGAGTATCCAATGCCAAGTTGTTGCAATCTGCAGCATCACAGCTAGAGGTCAGGGAGCATCCACACTGCTCCTTTGATCATGTGAGTCAGTCTTATTAAGTGTCAGCTTAAGTCAACCACTCATACCTTTTGTCCTGCAACCTGTTTTTCAAGCAGCAGCATATTAACTCCCAAGCAGTGTTTTTCTCACCAGTGTCAACCTGAGAAACATACTTAATGAGGCCTGTTTTTAAAAGCTCATTATAACCCCATTACTTAAAGCCTGTAAACAATCCAAACAACACCCTCAACTCAGCTGTAAATCCGGATCCATTAAAGTCAATCAAGCACTGACCTTTTGCTGCTGTAAGTATCAATTAAAGGAAGTTTACCTGCGTATGTTTGGGGATTTAACCAGTCAAGGGCTTAGCCAAGGAGAATCACAGTCGGTGCAGGTGCTTCACCAGCTTTGTTTTTTCTGAAACCAGGAAAAAACACAAAACTCAGAGCAGTGACACATGAGTGTTCAGAAAATGAGCTGTAACTGTGTTTTATTCAACATCCATACAGTACTGTGTTGGGAAAACATTGCTTCTTTGTGACGTTTTAATTGCCCAATTAACACTTGAATTTCTTGAATGACTGAACTTGCTCCAAAAGACCAAGTCACTTTGTGGCTGATTGGACTGTTCACAAACATTTGAGATGAGTCATGGCCATCGCACTGTATTAGCTACAATATGGGACATTTTCTTTCCCCCCGTTTTGCATCTGGGGTTGTCTTATATCAGGAGATAAACCAATAAAATGCCAATGTTCATCACTAGAGACTGCGCAACTTCACTGTAATACTGAGTGCACTCTTTACAACTGACAACTTCAGGAAGTTGCACCAAAGTAGGACAAGTTGAGGTGAAGGTATGATAATTGATGTCAGTGCAGCAGAGGTGTTAAATAGCTGTCAAGCAGCCAAGAAATACCTGCAACACATTTAATGTGACAGACTGAACGACTAAGGGCCCAAAATGTTTTTTCTCCAATTGAACTCTGCCGCTTTTGTACAGTATGTGTTGGGGGCACCAGATGATGTGTCGTGTTTATTTTTTTTCTCAAATTAATAATAATAATAACTTTAAAACCAGGATTTGGCTTTCAAAAATGCTTTCATTAAAGTCAATAAAAAAATTGGTGTGTGTGTGTGGCACCTCTTGTACTGTTCATTCATTCATTCATTTTTCAAATCACTTATCCTGTTCAGGTCGCAGGTGGCTGGAGCCTATCCCAGCTGTCATTGAGCGAAAGGCGGGGTACACCCTGGACTGGTCGTCACATAAACAGACAACCTTTCACACACACACTCACACCTACGGACAATTTACAGTGATCAATTAACCTGACGAGAGAACCAATGGATGCACGCGGAGAACATGCAAACTTCACGCAGAGGGACCCACCGGCCAGGCCAGGAAATTGAACCACTGACGCTCTTTCTGTGAGGCTGCAGCACTAAATGTTGCACCACAGTGAAGCCCCCTATGGTAGTGTGTTGTACACTATTATTCATTACTACTTAATTCTTTTTAGTCAAAACCTCCAAAGCATGGGTCTCAAACTCAGATTACCCAAGGACTGCTAAGCATCCCATCATGTCACCAGGAGGCCACTTCAGGTATTTCTTATGAATAAATAAATAAATTGATAAATAAATGCGAAAAAAAGAAAAGGAAAATGTTTGCCGTCAGATACCGCGCTTGCTCTGAGGGAGGTGGCAGTTTGAAACTCTCAGAATGCCTTCATGATTGACGTCACATCTGTCATTTGTGTCCTCTCACCCCCTGGTATATTGTGCTCTGGTTTTTCCTGCTTTGCATGAGTAGTCGAACAATGCTGTGTGAGGTTATACTCTTTGAGAAAGGCAACTCTCTCTTTGCTTAGGAGACAGGTGTGATTTCCTTTAGACTTCACACAAAAAGTACTCCTCCCACTTACCTTACCCTAAACCAAAAAACTAACCCCAACCCTAAGTAACCTTAACCCTAACTAAACCTAACCCTAACTAACCCCAACCCTAACAACTAACCATAACCTTAACCCTATCCTGTAGCACTCTGTGCCTGACACCAACCTGTTTTTTGACATTTGAAAGAGACATCTTGCATAAACATTGTTTTGAGGAGGTTGGCAGCATGTTTGGCTGCATTCAGGGTCAACTCAGAAATCAGACACTTCTTCCTCAACACCGACAGCAAACCAAGCCATGATCACAGTGTGCTGGATTCCACTATGAATCAATATCAGGTGGCGGACCCTATTAAGTGGTGTGGAGGGCGCTGAGTTTGAGACACTTTCTCCAAAGCCAAAGTGTCTTACTTCTCCATCAGGGACGACTTGTTCTGGTTATTTCCTTTATAAACTGGTTAAAAAAAAAAAAGGAGTCAGGATACTTATGATGAAACAACTTAATATGTTTGAAGATCAAAGGAAAAAAAACCTGCTGTGCATATGACTGAGCACTCATCTGTTATAAAGTAGGAAAAAAAACAGGTCAACAAAAGACGGCACAACAGAAGGAGCCACTGTAGTGAATGAGTCATCTACGGAATCGAAGAGGACAAACAATACCTCAAACATAAAAGGGAATATGGGTACATACTTAAGCAATGCTAGGAGACCGGTTGAGTGACTCTACAGAAATGTGGACGAACCTGAAAAGTCATGGGGAGCTATTGCTTGATCTGCTGCAGTGATTTTATTTACCTGCTCTGCATGCAAACAGCAGGTTGATATTACTTTACCCTGGGTGAAAACATAAAGTTTATTGGTTTGTTGACATGCAAGTCAGCTGATAAGAATAGAAACACTATTGTGATTCCTCTAGGACATCGGAGGGACTATTTTAGCTGCATGAATAAATGAGTGAAAAATGAATCAAATTAACCCTTAAATAATACTGTACTCTTTTTAATGCTCTAGTTTGGATCCAGGAAATAAGCAGGATACCATATAGTGAGAAAATGGTTATGTCCCCCACTCTATCTGAATAAGGGTCTTGTTCGTATCAGTATCTCAGTCCACTTTAGCAACCTGCTCACCAAACATTGAGACCTCTTTAGAAACAGTGTGTGGTGTCATCTGCTAACTGTGTTATGATCGATTCTTCACCAAAAAGAGAAACAATCAAGTTCAAATTGTCAACAAATTAAACGACCAACCCTCCAGACTCGGTTGCTTGGAAATGTTCTTTATCTGTTTTTTCTAAACTGTCTTCCAGTAAAACAGTTGCTAGTTCTTCTTAAACTTTATAAAGTTCTGAAATAAGTTTGTCTATAACTGATGATTGCAACAGTTTTAACAATCAAAGAGTTCAAAGAGAGTTTGGCAAAGTTTAGAAACATAAAACTTCTCATATACATAGCTGCAGTTGTTGGATATTAGTAAGTATATAAAATGTATATGTAATAAGTAATTAGATGTTATATGTATCTCACCTTTATGTCACAGAAAGATACTTCCTCGTTTGATATTGATGAATCATCATCATGTTTTGAAACAATTGTATTAATTACAGTAATGCTTTAAAATACATAGTTCAAGGTGACTAAAAATACCAGGTCATACAGGGTAGCAACATATTCCTGAGGGCAGGGCCTGGCTCCAGGCTTATTAATGTGAGAGTTAATCCAACAGGTTCTTCTTATGTAGTTTAAAGAGTTTCACTGAGCAAACAAACCTAAATGAAACCATGGATTAAGCTAAGACACAAGTTTAAAGAAGCTGAATAAATCAACAAACTAAGATCGGCTGAACTAAGTAATGAATTAACTCAACATGCAGTTCAACAGCATTGTGACTATCTACTGCTCTGACAGAGAGGGGAGAAGACACACTGCGCTTCAAATGATCATTATCAGTGTTTAGAGACATGTATGGTTACAGGGCCGAGTCATTGTCTCACTATATTTTATATGTTGTTAAACAAACCTCAAACTTTAAATATCTCATGTCCCAGAGAAAAGATGTTTGCTTTATTTGTTATTTTGGCAGCACACATGCAAGTCTTCCCTGTAATAAAGAGTTAAATGAACTATCTGTAAACTTCATCCTGATCAGTTAGGTGGTAATCCTTCCCTTGCTCCTATGGGAGTCACTATGCTACAGTCTCTTTGTTTGGCTATCTTTCCAGTCAGTCTTTAAAAATCTACTGAGAAGTGTTAACCTGCAGCTCTTGTGGAGCAAAAAGAAGAGCCTGTTTGCCTGTTTTCTGTGAGCCTCTGTGCAGGGGTGTGTCCAGACTTTTAGACTTGGGTGGCACTGACACAGGAGTGCACACACATTATCAGCATTTACCCTGTCTGTTTAAGTCTCTGCTTTAACAACTAACAGTAAAATGAGGTATGGATATTCCAGTGTGTCATTTATTATGTTATGTAGAAATATGCATCAGGCAGTCTAAAAAAGTTATTGTCATGTTTTCAAAGCCTGGGAAATAGAGGCTTTAACCCTATTTTACAGTGCTCTGTGCTTCATAGACTACTCGATTAATTGTAAGGTTAACCAACAATGATGTGCATGAATGAGTAAAAATTAGTATGTTGGGAGAACACACTCATATTTTCAAGGTCCTATATTATGTAAAAATCACTTTAAGTCTTTTAGTGAAATTTGTGGGTCTTTGGTATTCCTCCCAGCCCACAAAATATGATATTTAATGACAAAACCTGTACTTATTAGTGCTTGTGAATGTAAAATCCTGACCTAAAACGAGCTGTTTGGATTTTGGGGATTTGCCAACGTCAGCGATTCCCTTTTTTGACCAATCAGGAGCAAGTCTGACCTGATTGGTCCACCAGAGCAGATACCCCCGAATCCCTTCCCCGCCCACTACCCTCCCCGCTGCTGCTCCAGCAGCCATCACTTTGTTTTTGTCTGTAAACAGCCACATAGTTCCATCATGCACCAGCTTCCCATCTCGGAAGAAGACAAGACCAAGAGGCTAGAGTTCATTTATCAAGGAAATGTGCCAGCTACACTCAGTGAAACTGTGCATGTGTGTGCTAGTCACTTCACGGCTGACTGCTTGTCCAACTTTGGACAGTCCAACAGAGGGTTAGTGAATAGACTGGTCCTGAATCCAGGCGCATTACCAACCATCTGCCAACAAACCTCGGACCCTGGAAATGTGAGATGATGTGTGCTGTGGAGCAGATGTAAGAGCTTTTACTCAGTGTCCCCCCTGTCTCTGTGTTAGCTTCAGGATGCTAACTTTAGCTGTGGTTAGCCTGTTGTTTTAGCCTATAATGTTACGGTGTTTTCTAAACATTGTGCACTAGAAGCTTGTGGCCCCGCTCTCGATGCAGAGGAGCGAGACGATATCACTGGTGGCTCATTTACATATGAAGGTCACGCCCACTAAATCTGAGCGTTCTGAACAGAGGGGCTATGAGAGCCTGGAAACAATGCTGCTGTGCTTGATTTATTGGCTTTTGGGAGCAAAACATGTTACTACCATTTCTTGAAGACATCAATGATCCATGTTAAACTGCAGAAAAGGAGCAGAATAAGGGGGCCCAACACTGATAATCGATACCTTGATTACTTTTAACTTCAACTGTATTCATAAAGCACTTGGCAACAGCCAAAGTGCTATACACAGTCCTACACTATGAATGATTAACAGCTAAGGAAAACAATAATGGACAATGAAACAGAAGGAGGCAATGAAAGTTGACACCACAAACCAGTGGCGGCTGCTGGTCAGTCAAGGAGGGGAAGCTCATTTTTTTCCGGCCTACATCATAAATGTATTTATTTATCTAAATGTAAATTCTACCCTCCGTTCCTTTTTTCAAGAAAATGATCTGTGACCCTGTTGTGCCAACCAAGTATTTTTTTTCCAGGGATTTTATCAATCCCTGTATTATTATGTGTTTCCCAGCAGCTCAACCAAAGGGTGTGAAAGTCATACAATGATTAAGAAAATTACTGTGGTTGTGCTAAGAGGCGTATAATTGATGCCTCAAGACAGAACAATGCCAGCTTGAAGAGCAATGACGTACATTGTCCTTTGTGTAAGGGTGTGGCAGACCCGGTTCCGGTACAACAATATGCATAAGCTTTAAGAGCTGCACCAATATGTTTTTTATTTTTTTCTTCTCTTGTGAATATTTCCACATCACATTTTGTTGTAGGTTTTTTTTTCCTTTTACAGAAATTTCAGATCTGCCATCAACAGGCACACACACTGGCGCACACACACACACACACACACACACACACACACACACACACACACACACACACAAAAATCTTAAACAATCATCTCAGCATAGCAACACCTTTTGATTGACAGATGACCTAAAAGAGCAGTGCCAAACTCCACACCACAAATAGATGTAAGTGAGCACATGACCTTGATAATAAAACATAACAAGTAGGCCAAGATGTTCCTGCGTATTAATTACGACCCATGGCATAAGTCCTCTTTGAGAGCAAAGGCTGTCACCTAGATTTCTTAAAAAACCTAAATATACTACTGCCGCCAATTTGTATCAATATATTGTGAAATCTGAACCGCCACGTTCATGACCTGGTCCACTGTCCAAAGTTGAGTTTCAGGGGAATCGAAATCGAAAATCGAAAGACACCATTTCAATGAGTATAGCCTCACATGGCATTACTGAACTAAACATCCAGAGCAGGAGGCAGAGGTACAGGGAGATAAGCAGATACAAGCTGCACGGCTAAAGGAAGAGCTGCCAGGCAAGAAAACAAGAGAGCGGCAAATAGAAAAGTAGACTTGCTTGGAAAATTTCTGACAGAACGAGCCTCATCCTTCTCAGAGATTTCTCTGGGAAAAACTATGCTTTATTTTTAACTTTAATAAATCAAAGAACAGGTTCAGTCTTTGAGATGATGTCTATCTTTGAGTCATACTGAGGGTTTTGGCTGTCATCTTCCACAGAGGAAATGTGTCCAAGCTGTCTAGCAGCTGAAAATTACGTCTGTGCTCTGGCTCTGCTCCACTGCTTTTTGACTGCATTCTGCAACTCACACCAGCATGTTAGACCGTGATACCTCAAACCTGTTGACTCCTGGCCTGGCTCTGCTCATTATGTCTGTTTGTTGTCGTAGTCAAGTAAAATACGATCTGTCTTTGACACTGTTTGTTTTACTTTGAAAGCCCCTGGCTCTTTTTAGGTTGTTTCTGTGCATGACTTCCTGTACTGCTTAATCTTTCTTTTAGCAAATGATGCATAACAGAGCTCCAGCAAAAGCGGGATGGGTGTGTTTTAGCTGTTTTAGCTGGGAGCACACACTCATCCGGAGTGGATCCAGTGTGACTTGACATACTGGGTGCATCGCAAAGCTCCAAAGTTTCATCCTTCCTTCCTCTACTTGCATCTTAGTCCCTCCCATCAGAGATGATGGGGGAGACGCAAGGAAATGAAGAGAGAAGAGAGGATGGAGGAGACTCGTTTTTAGAGCAATGAGATGCCCTCTCCTCTGGAGCGTCAGCTGATCACCTCTGGATCATCTGTCAGTCAGCTCTAACAGCTGTTTGTGTGTCTGCACATGTGCGCTGTAATAACTTTACTAAAACATAAACAGTAACAGAGCTTTGTCTGTTCCTTTAACATGTTTAAAAAACACGTTACCATGAAGAAAACCTACTCTCTGTTTATTCTATGTGCAGTTAAGAATCACACAGATCACTGTACGGGTAAAATGCCTCTTTGTTGGATAATTTAGCCTTGATCTAGAGAAAATCTGATCATGAACTCTGAAACTTATTGATATAACCTATTCATTGTGTCTCAGTTTTTCAGTTTTAATCTTCTGTTAAATTCATTTCATGATGGTTGTGTCTGATATTTTGTTCTTTAAAATCAAGACAAATGCTTTTTAATCCAAGCTTTGTGACCCATTTCTGAATGATGCTCAGTGCCTGTTTTCGGCTCATCTTTTCCAAGTTTCATGTAGAGAAGCTGCTGCAGCATCCAGTCACTGAGTGATATTCCATATGGGTTTGTGTCTGTCAGTGAAAAGACTTCCGCAAAGCTTGCTCTCTTGTTTCCTCAACCATTGCTCCTTCAAGCACAATAATCACTTATGGACAGTCTTCAAAATGGCGACTCAGAAAGTACTTCAGATTCCCCGGGGGAGAGAGTAGAGAGGAGGCATCAGATTATCGCTTTGAGGCGCACACATTGGCTTGAATGGAAACCTATTTGATGTGGTGCAGTGATGGAGTGGGCCCACACTGCAGCTGTCTGGCAACCAGGCAAACGTACAAGTTCCTTAGAATCACTCCATCTCTTTCTCTTTCTTTTTACCATGATATTTTTAACAGCAGTGACCCGGAAGCCTTTTAACCAAGTGAGACAAAACAAACTCATACCCAGAATCCTGCCAATTTGACTACTCAACTTGCATTAGAATGTACATGTGATGTACATTGTCCAAGGGAATAGTGTGATGACTGATTTTTTTTATTACTCTCTATTCTATGCTCTATTCAGACTAAACACACACACAAAAAAATCTGTCATATTTCACACAGCCCTGCTTTCCTTTTCACAGTACAAGTTCATGATCATGTTTAGGGGCAAAAAAGTCAATACTTCTAGATCTGTCTAGTGTTCTGACAACTGTGACAACCCTGGAATATCAGTTTAGTTTCTAGGAGATTTTTGGGTGTAATACAACACCAAGAAATGTATTTTCATTCTCATTTAATCATATTACCCCTTGCTTATTGCCCTTATAAATTTCTTCTCCAAAAAGACAAGACTGTGCCTTTTTTTTAATGTTGAGTGGTTCACTCTTCCATTTATTTTTTATTTCCCAGGTACACTTGATGTTATCAAGAACTACCCTTTAACACAGCCCTTTCGTTTTCTACATCTGTTAGATTGTTGAATTAAAAAATGACTTTATTTCCATTCAAACTACAACTGACAGCACAACTTGGTTAGATTGTTATTTTATTTTCACAGTAGTATTTTTAGATGGGATCATCTTGTTCTCACATGGTCTTTTCAAGGTTTCAGACAAATATGAGGACATGAAACTGCAGTGCCTTTGTATTTGTTGGGCTGGGAACGTTGTTATTCTGAAGAATGTACCACCGCTTGAACTTGTAATTTTGATATATCACTCACACAATATCTCCAGTGACACACCTTGAAATTCTTGGCTTTGTTCTGTATGTCTCCCAGCTATGTAACCACTTCATAACAGCTCTTTCTTTGACACATCTCATTGTCATACAGGTAGAACTTCTTTTAGCATTCACATAAGTGGAATGCTCATGGAACTGGTCTCACAGCGCTAAAGAAGGGAGTATGCTGTATCATTGTGTCAAGAAAAGAGTATGTTGACAGATGAATTTCAGTATTTTGGGATTATGTTTGACTTAAAGTTGCACAATATTTCTCTTAACATGCACCACGTAGGAGTCACGTCAGTTCTTTGTAATGTTTGCCCCTATATAAGGCCTTGAATAGATAAGGGTTACCATAATAGGTGAGAAGTTGAAAAACCACAGCTGAGATGGGCTGTTCGTAGAGTGAAATATCTTTTAGGTTTTAAAAGAGGAATTAAACACTTTTCATCTTACAGCATAGCATTTAAGGTAAGAACGATTTTCTGTACAATAGGACATCTTTGTGGCGCCCTTTTGTATGTTTAAGCACCTTCCCAGTTTGATGAATGTCTGTTTCTTTTTTATTTTGCAGTGCTGTCTTGTATCATCAAAATACAGTGATACTTGACGACAGTGGCTTATTTTTTTCTGAGCATGGTAAAATGAGATAATCTAGATAGCCACCAAAAAGGTTCCTTGAAATAAAGTTAGAGGTCTGGCGAGAAAACGTCTTTGCTGTGTGATTCATGTAGTCATGCATTGCAGTTTTAATAACATTTCGAGGGAATGAACAGCTGGTGAAAATCAAATAAAAAGTTCTGTCGAGGTACGATGGTGCTGTCTAAGAACTAGAGGATGCTTGTTGAACAGGCTAAAACAATATTAAACATTATTTTATCATCCATTTAAATGATGAATAAAATGCATTTTAAAGCCTTTTTGATGAAGCAGTATTTCACAAGATCAGTTAAACTACAGGTTGACTATGTTTTACCAACAATCTAACTGAGCAGTTTATTCATCTTGATCACATTTAACATTTAAGTGCAATCGGGCACCTTTAACACCTGTTCCTCTTCATTTTTTCATAATAGGTGAAAACGTGTTTTAGACCCCTTTCAGGAGCCCAAAATTTCATCCCAGAACCCCTGAAAAAATTTGCCAACTTTTAATTTTAATTTTTTAATTTATTTATTTATTTATGTTTAATTCAGAAAGCATTTGGGAACATTAAAGTATTTTTTTTTAAACTACACCTGAGCTGACCACACCCAGTCCTTCGACTGGACCAGTCCACCAGCACTTGAAACATCTGTCAGACTTAAGTGGTCACCTTGTGCTGTACGTAAGCATTGACACTGCACTGCCTCCATTAATCAATTTTAAACAACATCTGATGATGTACGAGTGTGATATCTGTCTCTTTTAGTTATTGAGAATAGTGATCTGTGCTGTGAGCAAAGCGAAGCATGACACTCTCTGTATCTCCAGTATGTTATGTGAAGGTTAATGTTCAGAAAAAAAAATTATATATATATATATATTGGTTTATCTATTCAAATTTTCAATTTATGTATATATTAAACACAGTGTTTGACTTCCTCCATTTTCATAGCCGTATCGTGACCTTACAAGTGGGAGCTGTATAATTAATTTCCTTTCTTTTCTTTTTTTTTTTAAACCACAATGCTGCTAATTTAAATTAAAAGTTCTACTTAAAATTCAAAATGAACTTAATTGAATGGAATGGGTTTTTTAAAAAAAAAAAAAAAAAAAAAAAAACACAAACCATGCTGCCAAAGCCAATGTACAAATAAAAGGATTCAGAACAAAAATCAACAACCATTAACATTATTCAGAACAGAAAAAAGGAATGACAATAATCAAAAATAAATGAGTTAAAAAATAAACGAGTTAAAAAATAAAACAACAACAACAACAATATTCAGCAAAATTAGTGTGTTGGACCGGTCCTTTATAACAGTCCAGTGTCATTTAGCTCTTTGGTAAAGTTAATGACCAGCCCTGTTCAAGACAACCGTGTGACTGATGGGAAGTTCTTCGATAATGTTCGAAGCCATCCCTCTGCACGGATGTCAAACAGTCTGTGTCACAGACACTTTTCTTCATCTTCTTCTTCTTTTAATAGTGAGAAAAGCTGTAACACCTGTTTTTTCAGGGTTTAGATATGAACCAAGAAAACTAAAATCTGAAAAAGTTAAATTACTGATGAACTAATGTGTTTAATTTTTAACCAGAGTGGATTCTCATCAACACACCCACACATACCTGGAATAGAATAATCATACCCATGATGAAAGCAAGTGTAAGTTTGCTATCTTTGCAAACATGGCATAATTCATTTTTTTATTGTGTCAATACACTTTACCTATGATTTGATTTTAAGGGTGCTGAGTAGACGCTGAGAGAGGCAACCAATGGTGCATCAGAAAGAGGAGAGTAAAATCTTTACAAAACAGAAAAGTGCATCCTAGGTTGTCTATTATTTCAATCTTCACCAGCACATCTTATCAGAACTAATAACTGTATCTAGAAGGTGGACTTTTTCAAGATCACTTTCAAATTCCTCACAGCCCCTTTAAAATTTCCAACTTGATAATATATTGACCTCTTTTTATTGAGTGTCCTCAAGCTGTGTCACCATTTAACTTAAAGCTCTTTCTATATCCATTGACATAACTCACTGTCATACAGGCGGTACCTCTTTCAGCATTCATATGGGTGGTACGTATATAAAGCAGCTTCACAAGACAAAAGAAGGGAGTATATCACAATATCATGCCAAGAAAATGACATATTGACAGATTAAATATATATTGCAGTTTAACCTTGTTTACCCTATGGGTGTATGTACATATGGGAAGTATCTGTCACGTAAGCAAAATGTTTTAACTCCATGTCCTTCACATATATAAAGCCCAAATGGGACGATGCTGTTACTTCAGGTGAACTGTTTGAAGGTAACAGTCTTGAATCGGACTACATTGACAAAGATATTCCTTACTGAGAACTGATTAAGAGTGGGAATTTATAACCATTCATCTCAATTTTTTTCTGTTTGGTGAGTGCATTTTAAAGATTTGATTCAAAATGTGATTGCTTTGGTATTATTATACCTCCCTCCTTTGCAATTATTTCCATGTGTTTTTCCCAAATCAAAAATTGAATGTGGTAATTAGAAAAGTTAGATTCTTTTTTATTTGTAGTAAAAAAGCAGTTTTCTAGCTAAACTTACACTAAAACAAAGAAATAGTATTAAATTCACCATCATTTTAACAGAAATTTCCAGGGGGTTGTGATGATAGAAAATTGACCTGAAATATTCTGCTGCTTTTTCTTTTCTTTTTTTTTCTTTTTTTAAAACTTGAATATTATCTAAATGTGCTTTTCTTAATTTATTAAAATCCCAAATTGAATTTTTTTGTAGTTCCGCTAAGAGTACATTAATTTATTTATCTATTTATTTTTTTAAATTTAAGACAACAAACTAAAAAAATAAAACAAATTTAGATCAGCGCATTGTTGTACAATACCATGATGGCATACAGACAGTAAATAAAGCATTTCATGAGTCTGAAAGGGAGTAGGAAGAAGCAGATGCTTTTTACAACATTTGCATTCTCAAATTTGTGATTTAAAGTACTGAATTTTCTTGGCATCCTCAAAGCTGTTATACACTGGTGGAGCTGGTTTTGAATCGATATCTTTCCAAGTTTTGAGAGAGGAGCAGAGGAGGAGGAGCAGAAGAGGAAATGCAGAGATTTGTACAGCTAGATGCGCTTAAATACAAAATGCTTAAGTACTTAAATGCTCTTGACAGTTCAGCCAGTGGCAGGTTGACAAGTATGTACGCAAAACATTGGTGTGATCATCTGTTTGTTTGAAAAAAAAAAAATCAAAACACTCACATACAAAACAAAAATCACATCAATAATCAAAGAGTGGTGATATTTTTTTTTATAAAAGTACTATTAGTTTGATTTTTACTGGTTTTCCAATGGCACCATAAAGAAAATGATGATTATAAAGTTGTGATATTATCGAGCAAAGGTTTTTATACAATGCTTTCAAGACTGAGCTTTTAAATTGTTTGCATTGTTCGATTTTAATAGATCTACAGGAAGCCAGGATGGCTGCCAGAAGAATCACACCAATTTTACTTCTTGTTACAGGTAAGCAAAGTAAAATTTACTGTTTAATTTTTCTGTAAAGCTTTTCATGCCTCTGATTGAAGGATGGGACAGTGAAGAAGAACAATGCATAAAGAGAAAAGATCAGGAAAAATAGGACGCAAAGGGGTCAACTGGTGAGATTCGAACCTGAGGCTGCTTGCTTTGAGCCACACCAGTGCGTCAAGGTTTAATTTATTTTTTTCTTACTTGGTAAAAAAAGGAAAGTGAAATAAAGATTTGCACATCACACAATCAGACGATTTTCCCTGCAACTTTTGATTTAGACCAGGGGTTTTCACAGTGTAAGACAGTGAGCCTCCCTTCAGGGAACATGAAGTTATTGGAGCCTCCTGTATTTTAATAAAACAAATACTACTTCTAATAAATGAATAATAAACTCTGGTTTTAACAACAAAACATATGAATGTTTGTCTTAAACATTCTGTCCTAATACAGTTTCCCAAATTTTAGTTGAAATGGGTAAGAATAAGATTAATTTAGGTCAATGCCTATTTGTTCATTTATATGAACTTCACATTAAAATAAAATTAAATGACAGCTCTTGAACCAAAAGAGAAAGCATAGCCACTATAGCAACAAAGAATAAAAGGTCTGTCAAAATGCAGTAATTAAAAAAATGTTCAGTTACAGATCAATCATACACTACAAAACTCTTGTTTAAGGCAACCGTTTAGAATAGTTTTTCAAACACAGATTATAAATTAACAGTGAACGAGGTACACACTTAGGCCTTGAATAATCCAGTCTAAGAAAAACCCAACTTTAAATATTCATCGTTACCACTATACAAAATATGTAGGGTCTAGCGGGGTCTGAGACCCGTAAATCGATATATGAGACTTGCTAAAAGGCTCAACTGCAACGTTTCCAGAGGTCTCTTGAGAAGTACATTTCGCCATAGATCGTTTAGCTGAGATCATGTGTTCATATACATGTGTGTTTTGTGGGCACATGCCCCTGAGAGATCCACAAGTAACCTGTTTGGTTGCAGAGCAGTTGTTGTGTTATCCTGTAGCTGTATGCATGGTCATGTGTTCACAACTCTCCTCTACTCTTTACATAGCGCATAGCAAAGTCCCAGCCCGATGCACACACAGACACGCAAACATGTGCCCACACACATACAGAGACGAGCACTCCATATGGTGGACAGCGTCAGGAAAAATAAACCACGGCGCACTTGTTTCCATACTTCCTGCATTCAATGCTAGTTCAGACATTATTATTAGCATTATAATCATTTGTGCTTTGTTTTTTGTTCCTCTTCTCGCGCCTCCCCTGGAACTCTTGGGCGCCCCCCAGGGGAGGCGCGCTCACACTTCAAAAACCACTGATTTAGACAAAGCTTCCCTTGGTACTGCTCCCCATGGCTTCTGGTAACATAGTGGGAAAATCTTATTCTGACCACTCATCCTCGCCACCCCTGATCTATACACCCCCACCTTAGTCAAGGTAGTTTTAAGTTGTAACAGAAGTTTCTGTTAATAGACATTGGAACAATGAGCAAGCCATTGTTTGTTTGCCAGAGTAGATGTTGGGTTTCAAAGCACCTAATGGTATCACATCCTCTGCATTAACACTTTCAATGGTCCTGGTTTATCAAAGTTGCAGTCAGTGTATGGAAGTTTCATGTCACTTCATTTTCAGACAGAGGTTCACTGATAAATATTTAGATAGAAGCACCTAGAACAGTGGTTCTCACATGGGTGTGTGTGTGTGTGTGTGTGTATGTGTGTATGCAAGATTCAAAAAATATATATTCAAAAAACAGCAACCAAGCAAAATCCCTTCAGCACATTTAATTCAGTTAATGTTTGAATCCAATATAATTTTATGTTCTGAGAACTTTATCCTACAGACACTGAGGCAGGGTTCACACAGGAGGAACGGAAATGCCGCGCACAGCAGTTTCGGATTGGCGCCGGGGTTAACCGATGTAACTGTTCACACAGCACGCGGGCGGAACGGCTCGTGCTCTGGAGCGCCTCCGCTCCGCTTTTCTCTGTTTTTTCCACGAGCTGCGCGTGCCACAAGCGCCAGATGTAAAGTTTGGACAGAGCAGACAGACACGTCCTATCACTGTCGAGCTGAGTCTATGTCTGATCGGCGTGTCAGAACACAGCAGAAAACGCGTCATGTGTGAACAGCCAAGTGCCATGTGCGCGGCGCCTCCTGGGTGAACTAGGCGTGAGAGTGCAGTGCTGTGTTTTACGTCTTTTTTTCCAACCAAAACTGCTTTGCGCTTGTTAGGGTCTACTTGGTAGAAAAGAAACAAAATAATAAAAATATCACAGGGGGTACATCACTGGAAAAAGTTCCCTTCCTGTCGGAACATGCTGAAAACTACAGTGTTCCACTCATGATGTATCAGGTCTTTGTAGATAAAGCATTTGCATGTCTACATATGCTATTTTCATACAACATCTTGAGTAAACTTTTTTTTAAATTGTTGCAAAATATAAAAAAAAGACAATAATGGGGGGGTCACATGACGTACAGGTTGAGGATGGCTGCCTAGAAATCTGCTCCGTCCGTCGTGGTAATAACTTTGTACATAAACTGTGTTAGTAAAGTTGGGTTGCCCAGAGTATACAACGTATCTTATTCGGTGAAAATGCCAAGCAGCAAAAATATTCCTGGTAAAAGCGCAACGGCGAGCAGCACCCCTGCTGCCTCAGTACGCGCTAGCAAAGTCAAGCTAACATCGGCGCAGACCGGCCGGCCAGCCACCCAGAGCCATAATTGCAAGATTTTTACGCTATCAAGACTGGGACCGGATCCTGCAGGCAGCCCATAATGAGGGGAAGTTAACATGGAGAGAGCATCGCATCATGATTTTCTCTGATTACTCCAAGGCAGTGAGCGACAAGCACAGACGATTCAAGCAGTGTAAGGACATGCTCCACCCGGCTGTGCTGGTCATCAACCTAACAGGTGAGGGAGGACGGCGCCGGGAGTTTGATGATCCAAAGAAAGCGCTGGAATAGATCGAGACCTTATGACTGGCATTTTCTCCAGTGAGCACCTTCTGAGCGGATAATAATATGACACGAAACATCCAGCATCGCCTGCGCAAGGCTTATGTATGTACAACTTTTTCTTCATAGATGAACCCACCTGTCTATTGGTTACACATGAAACATCAGGTAACAAATACTCTTGTTTAATAGGGCATTTCCAGCATGCTATGTGCAATTTACTTATATTTTTACATTTCACAGAGCAGAAATGCAAGTAAATCATTCTGTGTGACTGTGTTATGAGACGTGTGAGGGCATAATTATCACTCCGCTCAGAGATCTGTTGCGCTCCATAAGGTGCTTGCCCACCTGTCAGTTAACATATGGATGCTACTGGACATTTATAAATATTGTTTAAGTTTGGGCTTCTCAAGGACACTATGCGCATATGTAAGGCTATCTTACTTTAAACTTAGTTTTTGGGCAGGCATTCTGCTTTATGGGGTTATTAAGCACCGCCTGTCTCTATAGCAGCCATGGCAGTCTGGCTTTTGGTTTTAGGGGACAGCTTTTTTCTACGAGTCACAGACCATGGTATTTTTAGTTAGGACTCGGCAAGATGTTAACTCACATTTACGAGTTTTCCAGTTTAAATCTTGTGCTATAAGTAGGGTTGTCATTTTAACGCGTTAATTAGATTAATTAATTACACCGCAAATTAACGCGTCATAAAAATTAACGCAGATTAATCTGGATCCCAAACCCGCGAAATAAGTGCGTTCAAAGACGCACTTATTTTCAGATGTCTAGTATTTACAAACCGTTTGTCCTACATGAAAAAAGTGGTGTTCTCGTCAGATTCTCATATTTCCGATGGTCCCTGAATGTATCACACCTAGCAACATGCTTTGAACCGGGGGAAGAGAGAGCGCTGTTAAGGGGACTGCCGTCCACATCTCGTTTATTCACACGTCCTTTTTGAAAATCTACAGAAAATCAACCATTTGCTCTAGCTCAATTCTGTAAAAAACAGGTAATTTTACACTCTCTACTGCATCAAACAACCCCTGAATGATCGAAAAAGGTCTTGTATTTAAATCTAAAGAATTCTTTGAAAACTTCCTTCCATCTTCCTTGTGTCATGCGTTAGCTTGGGGCTGCTCTGCACCAATGAGCAACAGTTTGTGTGTTCAGAGCATGTAAAACTGAAAATACTTCACTTTTCTTTGATCCAAGACTTGAAAAAAGTGTTTTGTACATAGTTCCTCACAGTTTTTAGCCTTTAGCCCTGGTTCTCCTGACCTCATAGAAGTATAGAAGTTCATATTGCAGTGAAAATTGAGTCCACATCGAATAAAAAACGTCCTAAAAATCAAATCAGCTTACCTTAGGTGCAGGACTGTGTAGATTTTGTAAAGATAGAACCATAACACTTTTTTCATTTGTTTCTTATGCCTGAGGGTACCTAAAAATGTGTTGTATATATTCCCACCTTATTTTTAAATGTTTTTAATGTAATTTTAATGTCCTGGAATTCAAATTCTTTATTTTGGGACCTTAAGCAGATATGAGATTAAAATGCGATTAATTAGATTAATTAATTACAAATCCTGTAATTAATTAGATTAATTTTTTTAATCGCCTGACAGCACTAGCTATAAGTGTTATCTTTACTGTTTTTCTTGTGTGTGTTTGTTGTACATGGAGTTTATTATTACAGTTTTTGGCAGATGGTTGTACAGAATACAGGGGAGTTTACTACCAAAATGCCCCCAATAAGTAGTAATGGTCTCTGTTATTTGAGCTTGAATGTTAAGGGTCTGCATTCTCCTATCAAAAGAAAAAAAGTTCTGACGTATTTTAAGTCAAAGCACTGTGATGTGGGGTTTATGCAGGAGACCCATTTACCTGACTAAGACGCAAGCAAATTACGCACAGGATGGGTTGGACATGTATTTCTGCATGTGGTTCTAGCTGTGGTAGAGGTGTTGCTATTCTGATTAAAAAACAGTTACAATATAAATGCATCAAGGAGGCCAAGGATGATTCAGGGAGGATCTTGGTAATCTTAGCCGAGATTCAGGGTGTCACAGTTATTTTAGCCAAGGTATATGTTCCTAATGTTGAGGATTCTGGCTTTATTGGGCTTTTGGAGTAAAATATTAATAAAATGGGCAGCTACCCAGTCATTCTTGGGGGGGGGGGGGGGGGGGGGGGGGGCTTTAATCAGGTGTGGGACCCAGTGTTAGACAGGCAACCTTCTGTACTTCGGCCGCATAGATCAGTTAATGTGCTTTAAGATATGTGTGAGGGCCTTGGCTTGGTGGATATTTAGCGTCTTTATAATCCAGTATCCAGGGAATATACATATTACTCACCACCCCATGGCTCTCTCTCTGGGACATTTTTGTCTCTGATTGTCTGGTATCCTCCACAGTCTTGTGCAGCATAGGAAGTATTCACATTTCAGACCATGCCCATGTAATGGTTAATATTCTCCCCTTACATGAATTAAATAGTACCCCTAGATGGAGAATGAACTCAAGCCTTCTTCTGGACCCCTCTTTTAGAGAGTCTTTGAGAGATCAAATAGCTCTCTTTAAAGAAACTAATTTACCAACAGCCCCTTCAGCCGGAATTGCTTGGGAAGCTATGAAAGCCTTCCTCAGAGGATATGTTATACAGTATGCTTCATTTAAGAAAAAACAAAACATGGCCAAACAAAATGAATTGGAGAAGCAGATTCATCTAGCAGAGAGTACATATAAACAAAACATGACACCTGCTAATTTAACCTCTCTGACACGTCTTAAATATGAGTTTAATTCTATCCTCACTGGGAAGGCAGAGTTTGCTCTTTTCAGAGCCAGACAGAAGCAGTTTGAAGAGGGGGAAAAGGCAGGAAGAATGCTGGAGAGATATATAAAACAGAAAGAGGCTATGACTGCTATACCAGCAATCAGGAATAGTGAAGGGAGCCTGGTAACTGATTCTACAGACATTAATTCAGAGTTTAGGCTGTTTTACTCTGATTTGTATACTTCTGAACTGCAGGCAAGCACTGAGGATATCAGATCTTTTCCTACTGGTCTAAGCCTCCCCACCTTAAGTGAAAAAGAACAAGATATGTTAGATGGACCTATCACTGCCGAGGAGATTTTGGAGGTCATTAAGAGTCTACCATCAGGCAAAGCCCCTGGCCTTGACGGCTTTACAGACGAATTTTATAAATGCTACGCTACAGAGCTGGTATTGTTACTTTTGGAGGTCTACAATGAGGCATTTGATACTGGGTCCCTTCCCCCTTTTATGACAGAAGCAGTTATTACCATTATTTTAAAGAGTGATAAAAATCCAATCGATTGCAGAAGTTACAGACCCATTTCACTGCTGGGCTTTGATGAGAAGATCCTTTCTAAGCTTCTTTCCAATAGACTTAACAAAGTTATTAAAGGGATAGTTCAGTTTTTTTTGAAGTGGAGTTGTATGAGCTCTGTGTGACCACTAAGGACATTAGATACAGTAGAAAGTTGTCTCCTCTCCCTCAGTAGGACATAAACTTTAATCGATGGTGACGAGAAAATAGACGCTAACAGGGACAGACGGTACCAAATTCAAAGGCTATTTTCTCAGTCTACAAGAACTTAAATCAAAAAGTAATACCACAGTTTAAGAGTACAATACATAAAATATTTTTTAAGTGCATTAAGTCTTTGGAAATATAAACATTTATCTGGACCTAACTAACTCATGTGTCCTTACGCGCAGCACTAGTGTGCTCTGTCCCCCCTCCTCCTTCCAGCTGTAGGGAATGTAAACAAGCTATGCTTCGAGCGCTGGTTTTAGCCTCGTGTATATTTGATCAACTATCGTAATTCTTTTGTTTGTACTGTAAGGATTGTGAGGCAGCGTAGGAAATTCAAAATGAGTGACTATGACAGCGACGATGAAGTTTCATTCACTTTGGAACCAAAAGAATACCTGCATGAGGCCGAGCACACAGAGCTGCTACAGATGGAGACTGAAAGGAATACAGAGGAAACATCCGCAGTCACTGGACATCGAGATGCTGAGTGTTACTGCTGCCACGACTGTTGTTGTTGTTGTTGTTGCTGTTACAGGACACTGCAGAATTTAGGAGAGCAGGGAAATCTGTGTGATGAGTTACACGGACGGCTTGAGAGCCAGCAGTGTCCTCTAACTCAGACAAATCCTGAAGAGTGTCTGTAACCAAGTTCCACTCGTGACAGCACTGACACTCAGCATCCATGGGCATTGAGTCACAGCTCAGACATTTACACCACTGAGTATTTCCCACTCAGCATCTCGATGTCCAGTGTCCGCGGATGTTTCCTCTGTATTCCTTTAAGTCTCCATCTGTAGCAGCTCTGTGTGCTCGGGTTCATTCTCTCTTCTGTCATAAAGATATTTGGTACAGGTCGAGAGGCCTCCAAATACTACTCCTTATTACTTAAAAGCATTACTAGCAAGAATGCTCACCTAAAGTTAGCTTGGGAGTCTGATCTTAACCTGTCATTCACTGAGAAAGAATGGAGCAGCATTTAAGGAATAATAAGAAAATTTCACGGAAACTTAAAACTAGGTTGGTTCAATTCAAGATATTAAATAGGGTGTACTGGTCCCACTATAGGCTCCACAGAGTGAAATTAAGGGACAATCCAGGCTGTTGGAGATGTGGAGTGAGTACTGGTACACTTGTTCATATGCTGTGGTCCTGCCCACTGGTACAATCATTTTGGTCAGCTATTCATGGAAACATTAAGCTGATCCTTAAGTTGAATATTCCATTCTGCCCTAGCCTGTTGGTCTTGGGGGATCCTCTCCCATTAAAAGCCCTCCCCTCAGCTCAGGCAGAATGGGTGCAATCATCTCTCATGCTGGGAAGGAAACTTATAGTCTCAGAATGGAAAAAGACAACACTACCACCAGTCAGGGTATGGTTCTCACACTTGGGCATAGTGGCAGTACATGAGGGTCTCTGTTATAAAGTAATCAACCAGGTTGAGAGATACCATGATAAGTGGGGGAATTACATTTCATTAATTAAGGGACCTTGACATTTCTATAGGCCTGATAATGAACTACTACTACTGAACTATTGTTTGTCTTTCCTTACTATCCGCCAATTTTGTGTTTGTGTTTTTATTTGAATTTTATTTTTATTCCTTTCTTTTGATTGTATTTTTCTGCAAGGTGCGTGTGTAGGCACATGTATAACAATAGATTGCATATATGTGTAAGCAACCTTGGTTTGTTTGTACATGCGCGGGTTTCTGTGCTTGAATGATTTTATGTTATTGTACTTCCAGTTTCAGCTTTTGTGGTGTGTTTTTTGTTATTGTTTAAAAAAGGAAATGAATAAAAACTACTAATTCAAAAAAAAAAATCACTAATGGACAATATCTCTAAGTTTTCTTGTAGGAATGTTGTTACCTGAGCTGGTTTGATTGACGGCTCAATACGATAAATGAACTTTCTACCATGAAACAAGGTTTACTGAAAACAAGTTAATTGGCAGACCGGGGAACCTTGTTAAACTGGATGTGGAACTTGAATAAAACAACTTTTTTGAAGTGATTTTTTTTATTTAAAAAAATGTTTTTTTTTTGAGTATTGTACTAGAGGGTATTATTTTAAAGTATTGTCTTAACAATAAAAATGTAAAAATGGACGTATATAAGTAAAGCTTTACATACATATGTATGTATGTATGTATGTATATATATATATATATATATATATATATATATATATATATATATATATATACATATATATAAATATTTGCACCCATTCTGCCTATATATATATATATATATATATATATATATATATATATATATATATATATATATATATATACATATATATATATTTGCACCCATTCTGCCTATATATATATATATATATATACTTAGGTGTGTGTGTGTGTGTGTGTGTGTGTGTGTGTGTGTGTGTGCGCGTGTGTGTAACACAGAAATTAACAACAAATCTATTTCTTTATTTTGGGAAAAAAAGCCTTGCAAATATCATCAGCATCAACACCGACCCCGAAAGAAAATGATTCAACCACAGCAACAGCTGCTTTTACAACAAAAACAGCTGCTTCAACAACTCCAGAAGTTCCAATGACTGCAGTTCGTGCAACAACAACAGGACCTCCAACCACAACAAAACCTGCTTTGGTTACTACAACTACAGCTGCTGTAACCACTAAACCTGCTCCTGCAACTATTACTCCTCCAACCACAACAGAAGCTTCAACCACAACAGCTGCTGCAACTACAGATGCTGAAACACCTACAAGTGCTGTAACAAAAACTCCCCGAAAAACTTCAGCTGTCTCAACAACACCTGCTCAAACCACAAAAGCTGCTCTAACCACAACTACAAATCCAACAACAGTAACAACCACAACAACCACAAGAGGTACTTCGACAGCTGTTCAGACCACCAAAGTAACTTCAAGAACAACAGTTCCTTTGACAAAAACAGCTGTCATAACAACAGCTGTTTCAACCACAACAACTTCCAAGACAACAGAAGATCAAACCACAGCACTGTTACCAACCATGACAGCAGAAGCTTCATCACCAGTACCCTCAACAACACAAGGGGATGCCCCAACCTCAGCAACTGCTTCAACAAGCCCATCAGATCTGGCCAAAACATCTGCCACAACAACCCAAAAAGTTGATTCAACACCCACTGGTCCTGCCACAGTGACATCAAAAGCCAATTCAATAACAACTGGTCCAGCTGCAACAACAGCTGTTTCAACCACAACATCTACTACAACACTACCAAAAGTTGCTTCAACAACACAAGGTCCTTTGACAACAACAGATGTTCCAACAACCACACCTGCCACAACAACCCCAAGTGCTCATACAACAGCTGTTCAGACCACCAAAGTAACTTCAAGAACAACAGTTCCTTTGACAAAAACAGCTGTCATAACAACAGCTGTTACAACCACAACAACTTCCAAGACAACAGAAGATCAAACCACAGCACCGTTACAAACCATGACAGCAGATGCTTCATCACCAGTACCCTCAACAACACAAGGTGATGCCTCAACCTCAGCAACTGCTTCAAAAAGCCCATCAGTTCTGACCACAAAATCTGCCACAACAACCCAAGTAGTTGATTCAACATCCACGGGTCAAGCCACAGTGTCATCAAGAGCCACTTCAATAACAACTGGTCCTGCTGCAACAACAGCTGTTTCAACCACAACATATGCTACAACACCACCAAAAGTTGCTTCAACAACACAAGGTTCTTTGACGACAACATCTGTCCCAACAAACACACCTGCCACAACAACCCCAAGTGCCTATACATCAGCTGTTCAGACCACCAAAGTAACTTCAAGAACAACAGTTCCTTTGACAAAAACATCTGTTTCAACCACAACAACTTCCAAGACAACAGAAGATCAAACCACAGCACCGTTACCAACCATGACAGCAGATGCTTCATCACCAGTACCCTCAACAACACAAGGTGATGCCTCAACCTCAGCAACTGCTTCAACAAGCCAATCAGTTCTGACCACAACATCTGCCACAACAACCCAAAAAGTTGATTCAACATACACTGGTCCTGCCACAGTGACATCAAGAGCCAATTCAATAACAACTGGTCCTGCTGCAACAGCTGTTCCAACCACAACAATTGCTACAACAACCCAAAGAATTGATTCAACAACACAAGGTTCTTTGACGACAACATCTGTCCCAACAAACACACCTGCCACAACAACCCCAAGTGCCTATACATCAGCTGTTCAGACCACCAAAGTAACTTCAAGAACAACAGTTCCTTTGACAAAAACAGCTGTCATAACAACAGCTGTTTCAACCACAACAACTTCCAAGACAACAGAAGATCAAACCACAGCACTGTTACCAACCATGACAGCAGAAGCTTCATCACCAGTACCCTCAACAACACAAGGGGATGCCCCAACCTCAGCAACTGCTTCAACAAGCCCATCAGATCTGGCCACAACATCTGCCACAACAACCCAAAAAGTTGATTCAACACCCACTGGTCCTGCCACAGTGACATCAAGAGCCAATTCAGTAACAACTGGTCCTGCTGCAACAACAGCTGTTTCAACCACAACATCTACTACAACAACCCAAAGAGTTGATTCAACAACCCAAGGTTCTTTGATGACAACATCCGTACCAACAAACACACCTGCCACAACAACCCCAAGTCCTGATTCAGCAACAACTGGTCCTGCTGCAACAACAGCTGTTTCAACCACAA
This sequence comes from Halichoeres trimaculatus, assembly GCF_033239565.1. Taxonomy (NCBI): domain Eukaryota; kingdom Metazoa; phylum Chordata; class Actinopteri; order Labriformes; family Labridae; genus Halichoeres; species Halichoeres trimaculatus. The sequence goes on from NW_027437200.1 coordinate 16,207,000, forward strand.
CATCTGCTACAACAACCCAAAGAGTTGATTCAACAACCCAAGGTTCTTTGACGTCAACATCCGTCCCAACAAACACACCTGCCACAACAACCCAAAATGCTTATACATCAGCTGTTCAGACCACCAAAGTAACTTCAAGAACAACAGTTCCTTTGACAAAAACAGCTGTCATAACAACAGCTGTTACAACCACAACAACTTCCAGGACAACAGAAGATCAAACCACAGCACCGTTACCAACCATGACAGCAGATGCTTCATCACCAGTACCCTCAACAACACAAGGTGATGCCTCAACCTCAGCAACTGCTTCAACAAGTCCATCAGTTCTGACCACAACATCTGCCACTACAACCCAAAAATTTGATTCATCATCCACTGGTCATGCCACAGTGACATCAAGAGCCAATTCAGTAACAACTGGTCCTGCTGCAACAACAGCTGTTTCAACCACAACATCTGCTACAACAACCCAGAGAGTTGATTCAACAACCCAAGGTTCTTTGATGACAACATCTGTCTCAACAAACAAACCTGCAACAACAACCCCAAGTCCTGATTCAGCAACAACTGGTCCTGCTGCAACAACAGCTGTTTCAACCACAACATCTGCTACAACAACCCAAAGAGTTGATTCAACAACACAAGGTTCTTTGACGACAACATCCCTCCCAACAAACACACCTGCCACAACAACCCCAAGTGCCTATACATCAGCTGTTCAGACCACCAAAGTAACTTCAAGAACAACAGTTCCTTTGACAAAAACAGCTGTCATAACAACAGCTGTTTCAACCACAACAACTTCCAAGACAACAGAAGATCAAACCACAGCACTGTTACCAACCATGACAGCAGAAGCTTCATCACCAGTACCCTCAACAACACAAGGGGATGCCCCAACCTCAGCAACTGCTTCAACAAGCCCATCAGATCTGGCCAAAACATCTGCCACAACAACCCAAAAAGTTGATTCAACACCCACTGGTCCTGCCACAGTGACATCAAAAGCCAATTCAATAACAACTGGTCCAGCTGCAACAACAGCTGTTTCAACCACAACATCTACTACAACACTACCAAAAGTTGCTTCAACAACACAAGGTCCTTTGACAACAACAGATGTTCCAACAACCACACCTGCCACAACAACCCCAAGTGCTCATACAACAGCTGTTCAGACCACCAAAGTAACTTCAAGAACAACAGTTCCTTTGACAAAAACAGCTGTCATAACAACAGCTGTTACAACCACAACAACTTCCAAGACAACAGAAGATCAAACCACAGCACCGTTACAAACCATGACAGCAGATGCTTCATCACCAGTACCCTCAACAACACAAGGTGATGCCTCAACCTCAGCAACTGCTTCAAAAAGCCCATCAGTTCTGACCACAAAATCTGCCACAACAACCCAAGTAGTTGATTCAACATCCACGGGTCAAGCCACAGTGTCATCAAGAGCCACTTCAATAAGAACTGGTCCTGCTGCAACAACAGCTGTTTCAACCACAACATATGCTACAACACCACCAAAAGTTGCTTCAACAACACAAGGTTCTTTGACGACAACATCTGTCCCAACAAACACACCTGCCACAACAACCCCAAGTGCCTATACATCAGCTGTTCAGACCACCAAAGTAACTTCAAGAACAACAGTTCCTTTGACAAAAACATCTGTTTCAACCACAACAACTTCCAAGACAACAGAAGATCAAACCACAGCACCGTTACCAACCATGACAGCAGATGCTTCATCACCAGTACCCTCAACAACACAAGGTGATGCCTCAACCTCAGCAACTGCTTCAACAAGCCAATCAGTTCTGACCACAACATCTGCCACAACAACCCAAAAAGTTGATTCAACATACACTGGTCCTGCCACAGTGACATCAAGAGCCAATTCAATAACAACTGGTCCTGCTGCAACAGCTGTTCCAACCACAACAATTGCTACAACAACCCAAAGAATTGATTCAACAACACAAGGTTCTTTGACGACAACATCTGTCCCAACAAACACACCTGCCACAACAACCCCAAGTGCCTATACATCAGCTGTTCAGACCACCAAAGTAACTTCAAGAACAACAGTTCCTTTGACAAAAACAGCTGTCATAACAACAGCTGTTACAACATCAACAACTCTCAAGACAACAGAAGATCAAACCACAGCACCGTTACCAACCATGACAGCAGATACTACATCACCAGTACCCTCAACAACACAAGGGGATGCCCCAACCTCAGCAACTGCTTCAACAAGCCCATCAGTTCTGACCACAACATCTGCCACAACTAGCCAAAAAATTGATTCAACATCCACTAGTCCAGCCACAGTGACATCAAGAGCCAATTCAGTAACAACTGGTCCTGCTGCAACAACAGCTGTTTCAACCACAACATCTACTACAACAACCCAAAGAGTTGATTCAACAACCCAAGGTTCTTTGATGACAACATCCGTCCCAACAAACACACCTGGTACAACAACCCCAAGTCCTGATTCAGCAACAACTGGTCCTTCTGCAACAACAGCTGTTTCAACCACAACATCTGCTAAAACAACCCAAAGAGTTGATTCAACAACCCAAGGTTCTTTGACGTCAACATCCGTCCCAACAAACACACCTGCCACAACAACCCAAAATGCTTATACATCAGCTGTTCAGACCACCAAAGTAACTTCAAGAACAACAGTTCCTTTGACAAAAACAGCTGTCATAACAACAGCTGTTACAACCACAACAACTTCCAGGACAACAGAAGATCAAACCACAGCACCGTTACCAACCATGACAGCAGATGCTTCATCACCAGTACCCTCAACAACACAAGGTGATGCCTCAACCTCAGCAACTGCTTCAACAAGTCCATCAGTTCTGACCACAACATCTGCCACTACAACCCAAAAATTTGATTCATCATCCACTGGTCATGCCACAGTGACATCAAGAGCCAATTCAGTAACAACTGGTCCTGCTGCAACAACAGCTGTTTCAACCACAACATCTGCTACAACAACCCAGAGAGTTGATTCAACAACCCAAGGTTCTTTGATGACAACATCTGTCTCAACAAACAAACCTGCAACAACAACCCCAAGTCCTGATTCAGCAACAACTGGTCCTGCTGCAACAACAGCTGTTTCAACCACAACATCTGCTACAACAACCCAAAGAGTTGATTCAACAACACAAGGTTCTTTGACGACAACATCCCTCCCAACAAACACACCTGCCACAACAACCCCAAGTGCCTATACATCAGCTGTTCAGACCACCAAAGTAACTTCAAGAACAACAGTTCCTTTGACAAAAACATCTGTTTCAACCACAACAACTTCCAAGACAACAGAAGATCAAACCACAGCACCGTTACCAACCATGACAGCAGATGCTTCATCACCAGTACCCTCAACAACACAAGGTGATGCCTCAACCTCAGCAACTGCTTCAACAAGCCAATCAGTTCTGACCACAACATCTGCCACAACAACCCAAAAAGTTGATTCAACATACACTGGTCCTGCCACAGTGACATCAAGAGCCAATTCAATAACAACTGGTCCTGCTGCAACAGCTGTTCCAACCACAACAATTGCTACAACAATCCAAAGAATTGATTCAACAACTCAAGGTTCTTTGACGACAACATCTGTCCCAACAAACACACCTGCCACAACAACCCCAAGTGCTTATACATCAGCTGTTCAGACCACCAAAGTGACTTCAAGAACAACAGTTCCTTTGACAAAAACATCTGTTTCAACCACAACAACTTCCAAGACAACAGAAGATCAAACCACAGCACCGTTACCAACCATGACAGCAGATGCTACATCACCAGTACCCTCAACAACACAAGGGGATGCCTCAACCTCAGCATGTGCTTCAACAAGCCCATCAGTTCTGACCACAACATCTGCCACAACAACCCAAAAAATTGATTCAACATCCACTGGTCCTGCCACAATGACATCAAGAGCCAATTCAATAACAACTGGTCCTGCTGCAACAACAGCTGTTTCAACCACAACATCTGCTACAACAACCCAAAGAGTTGATTCAACAACACAAGGTCCTTTGACGACAACATCTGTCCCAACAAACACACCTGCCACAACAACCCCAAGTGTCTATAATTCAGCTGTTCAGACCACCAAAGTAACTTCAAGAACAACAGTTCCTTTGACAAAAACAGCTGTCATAACAACAGCTGTTACAACATCAACAACTCTCAAGACAACAGAAGATCAAACCACAGCACCGTTACCAACCATGACAGCAGATACTACATCACCAGTACCCTCAACAACACAAGGGGATGCCCCAACCTCAGCAACTGCTTCAACAAGCCCATCAGTTCTGACCACAACATCTGCCACAACTAGCCAAAAAATTGATTCAACATCCACTAGTCCTGCCACAGTGACATCAAGAGCCAATTCAGTAACAACTGGTCCTGCTGCAACAACAGCTGTTTCAACCACAACATCTGCTACAACAACCCAGAGAGTTGATTCAACAACCCAAGGTTCTTTGATGACAACATCCGTCCCAACAAACACACCTGGTACAACAACCCCAAGTCCTGATTCAGCAACAACTGGTCCTGCTACAACAGCTGTTTCAACCACAACATCTGCTAAAACAACCCAAAGAGTTGATTCAACAACACAAGGTCCTTTGACGAAAACAGCTGTCCCAACAAACACACCTGCCACATCAACCCCAAGTGCTTATACATCAGCTGTTCAGACCACCAAAGTAACTTCAAGAACAACAGTTCCTTTGACAAAAACAGCTGTCATAACAACAGCTGTTACAACCACAACAACTTCCAAGACAACAGAAGATCAAACCACAGCACCGTTACCAACCATGACAGCAGATGCTTCATCACCAGTACCCTCAACAACACAAGGGGATGCCTCAACCTCAGCATCTGCTTCAACAAGCCCATCAGTTCAGACCACAACATCTGCCACAACAACCCAAAAAATTGATTCATCATCCACTAGTCCTGCCACAGTGACATCAAGAGCCAGTTCAATAACAACTGGTCCAGCTGCAACAACAGCTGTTTCAACCACAAAATCTGCTACAACAACCCAAAGAGTTGCTTCAACAACACAAGGTTCTTTGATGACAACATCCGTCCCAACAAACACACCTGGTACAACAACCCCAAGTCCTGATTCAGCAACAACTGGTCCTGCTGCAACAACAGCTGTTTCAACCACAACATCTGCTACAACAACCCAAAGAGTTGATTCAACAACACAAGGTCCTTTGACGACAACATCTGTCCCAACAAACACACCTGCCACAACAACCCCAAGTGTCTATAATTCAGCTGTTCAGACCACCAAAGTAACTTCAAGAACAACAGTTCCTTTGACAAAAACAGCTGTCATAACAACAGCTGTTACAACATCAACAACTCTCAAGACAACAGAAGATCAAACCACAGCACCGTTACCAACCATGACAGCAGATACTACATCACCAGTACCCTCAACAACACAAGGGGATGCCCCAACCTCAGCAACTGCTTCAACAAGCCCATCAGTTCTGACCACAACATCTGCCACAACTAGCCAAAAAATTGATTCAACATCCACTAGTCCTGCCACAGTGACATCAAGAGCCAATTCAGTAACAACTGGTCCTGCTGCAACAACAGCTGTTTCAACCACAACATCTGCTACAACAACCCAGAGAGTTGATTCAACAACCCAAGGTTCTTTGATGACAACATCCGTCCCAACAAACACACCTGGTACAACAACCCCAAGTCCTGATTCAGCAACAACTGGTCCTGCTACAACAGCTGTTTCAACCACAACATCTGCTAAAACAACCCAAAGAGTTGATTCAACAACACAAGGTCCTTTGACGAAAACAGCTGTCCCAACAAACACACCTGCCACATCAACCCCAAGTGCTTATACATCAGCTGTTCAGACCACCAAAGTAACTTCAAGAACAACAGTTCCTTTGACAAAAACAGCTGTCATAACAACAGCTGTTACAACCACAACAACTTCCAAGACAACAGAAGATCAAACCACAGCACCGTTACCAACCATGACAGCAGATGCTTCATCACCAGTACCCTCAACAACACAAGGGGATGCCTCAACCTCAGCATCTGCTTCAACAAGCCCATCAGTTCAGACCACAACATCTGCCACAACAACCCAAAAAATTGATTCATCATCCACTAGTCCTGCCACAGTGACATCAAGAGCCAGTTCAATAACAACTGGTCCAGCTGCAACAACAGCTGTTTCAACCACAAAATCTGCTACAACAACCCAAAGAGTTGCTTCAACAACACAAGGTTCTTTGATGACAACATCCGTCCCAACAAACACACCTGGTACAACAACCCCAAGTCCTGATTCAGCAACAACTGGTCCTGCTGCAACAACAGCTGTTTCAACCACAACATCTGCTACAACAACCCAAAGAGTTGATTCAACAACACAAGGTCCTTTGACGACAACATCTGTCCCAACAAACACACCTGCCACAACAACCCTAAGTACTTATACATCAGCTGTTCAGACCACCAAAGTAACTTCAAGAACAACAGTTCCTTTGACAAAAACATCTGTTTCAACCACAACAACTTCCAAGACAACAGAAGATCAAACCACAGCACCGTTACCAACCATGACAGCAGATGCTTCATCACCACTACCCTCAACAACACAAGGGGATGCCTCAACCTCAGCATCTTCTTCAACAAGCCAATCAGTTCTGACCACAACATCTGCCACAACAACCCAAAGAGTTGATTCAACATCCACTAGTCATGCCACAGTGACATCAAGAGCCAGTTCAATAACAACTGGTCATGCTGCAACAACAGCTGTTTCAACCACAACATCTGCTACAACAACCCAAAGAGTTGATTCAACAACACAAGGTTCTTTAATGACAACATCAGTCCCAACAAACACACCTGCCACAACAACCCCAAGTCCTGATTCAGCAACAACTGGTCCTGCTGCAACAATAGCTGTTTCAACCACAACATCTACTACAACAACCCAAAGAGATGATTCAACAACACAAGGTTCTTTGACGACAACATCTGTCCCAACAAACACACCTGCCACAACAACCCCAAGTGCTTATACATCAGCTGTTCAGACCACCAAAGTAACTTCAAGAACAACAGTTCCTTTGACAAAAACAGCTGTTTCAACCACAACAACTTCCAAGACAACAGAAGATCAAACCACAGCACCGTTACCAACCATGACAGCAGATGCTTCATCACCAGTACCCTCAACAACACAAGGGGATGCCTCAACCTCAGCATCTGCTTCAACAAGCCTGTCAGTTCAGACCACAACATCTGCCACAACAACCCAAAAAATTGATTCATCATCCACTAGTTCTGCCACAGTGACATCAAGAGCCAGTTCAATAACAACTGGTCCAGCTGCAACAACAGCTGTTTCAACCACAACATCTGCTACAACAACCCAAAGAGTTGATTCAACAACACAAGGTTCTTTAATGACAACATCCATCCCAACAAACACACCTGCCACAACAACCCCAAGTCCTGATTCAGCAACAACTGGTCCTGCTGCAACAATAGCTGTTTCAACCACAACATCTACTACAACAACCCAAAGAGATGATTCAACAACACAAGGTTCTTTGACGACAACATCTGTCCCAACAAACACACCTGCCACAACAACCCTAAGTGCTTATACATCAGCTGGTCAGACCACCAAAGTTACTTCAAGAACAACAGTTCCTTTGACAAAAACAGCTGTTTCAACCACAACAACTTCCAAGACAACAGAAGATCAAACCACAGCACCGTTACCAACCATGACAGCAGATGCTTCATCACCAGTACCCTCAACAACACAAGGGGATGCCTCAACCTCAGCAACAGCAACTGCTTCAACAAGCCCATCAGTTCTGACCACAACATCTGCCACAACAACCCAAAAAATTGATTCATCATCCACTAGTCCTGCCACAGTGACATCAAGAGCCAATTCAATAACAACTGGTCCAGCTGCAACAACAGCTGTTTCAACCACAACATCTGCTACAACAACCCAAAGAGTTGCTTCAACAACACAAGGTCCTTTGACAACAACATCTGTCCCAACAAACACACCTGCCACAACAACCCCAAGTCCTGATTCAGCAACAACTGGTCCTGCTGCAACAACAGCTGTTTCAACCACAACATCTGCTACAACAACCCAAAGAGTTGATTCAACAACACAAGGTCCTTTGACAACAACATCTGTCCCAACAAACACACCTGCCACAACAACCCTAAGTACTTATACATCAGCTGTTCAGACCACCAAAGTAACTTCAAGAACAACAGTTCCTTTGACAAAAACATCTGTTTCAACCACAACAACTTCCAAGACAACAGAAGATCAAACCACAGCACCGTTACCAACCATGACAGCAGATGCTACATCACCAGTACCATCAACAACACAAGGGGATGCCTCAACCTCAGCAACTGCTTCAACGAGCCCATCAGTTCTGACCACAACATCTGCCACAACAACCCAAAAAATTGATTCATCATCCGCTAGTCCTGCCACAGTGACATCAAGAGCCAATTCAATAACAACTGGTCCAGCTGCAACAACAGCTGTTTCAACCACAACATCTGCTACAACAACCCAAAGAGTTGATTCAACAACACAAGGTTCTTTAATGACAACATCCGTCCCAACAAACACACCTGCCACAACAACCCCAAGTCCTGATTCAGAAACAACTGGTCCTGCTGCAACAATAGCTGTTTCAACCACAACATCTACTACAACAACCCAAAGAGTTGATTCAACAACACAAGGTCCTTTGACAACAACATCTGTCCCAACAAACACACCTGCCACAACAACCCTAAGTGCTTATACATCAGCTGGTCAGACCACCAAAGTAACTTCAAGAACAACAGTTCCTTTGACAAAAACAGCTGTTTCAACCACAACAACTTCCAAGACAACAGAAGATCAAACCACAGCACCGTTACCAACCATGACAGCAGATGCTTCATCACCAGTACCCTCAACAACACAAGGGGATGCCTCAACCTCAGCATCTGCTTCAACAAGCCAATCAGTTCTGACCACAACATCTGCCACAACAACCCAAAGAGTTGATTCAACATCCACTAGTCCTGCCACAGTGACATCAAGAGCCAATTCAATAACAACTGGTCCAGCTGCAACAACAGCTGTTTCAACCACAACATCTGCTACAACAACCCAAAGAGTTGCTTCAACAACACAAGGTTCTTTGATGACAACATCCGTCCCAACAAACACACCTGCCACAACAACCCCAAGTCCTGATTCAGCAACAACTGGTCCTGCTGCAACAACAGCTGTTTCAACCACAACATCTGCTACAACAACCCAAAGAGTTGATTCAACAACACAAGGTCCTTTGACGACAACATCTGTCCCAACAAACACACCTGCCACAACATCCCTAAGTACTTATACATCAGCTGTTCAGACCACCAAAGTAACTTCAAGAACAACAGTTCCTTTGACAAAAACATCTGTTTCAACCACAACAACTTCCAAGACAACAGAAGATCAAACCACAGCACCGTTACCAACCATGACAGCAGATACTTCATCACCAGTACCCTCAACAACACAAGGGGATGCCTCAACCTCAGCATCTGCTTCAACAAGCCCATCAGTTCTGACCACAACATCTGCTACAACAACCCAAAAAGTTGATTCAACATCCACTGGTCCTGCCGCAGTGACATCAAGAGCCAATTCAATAACAACTGGTCCTGCTGCAACAACAGCTGTTTCAACCACAACATCTGCTACAACAACCCAAAGAGTTGCTTCAACATCACAAGGTTCTTTGATGACAACATCCGTCCCAACAAACACACCTGCCACAACAACCCCAAGTCCTGATTCAGCAACAACTGGTCCTGCTGCAACAACAGCTGTTTCAACCACAACATCTGCTACAACAACCCAAAGAGTTGATTCAACAACACAAGGTCCTTTGACGACAACATCTGTCCCAACAAACACACCTGCCACAACAACCCTAAGTACTGATACATCAGCTGTTCAGACCACCAAAGTAACTTCAAGAACAACAGTTCCTTTGACAAAAACATCTGTTTCAACCACAACAACTTCCAAGACAACAGAAGATCAAACCACAGCAAGGTTACCAACCATGACAGCAGATGCTACATCACCAGTACCCTCAACAACACAAGGGGATGCCTCAACCTCAGCAACTGCTTCAACGAGCCCATCAGTTCTGACCACAACATCTGCCACAACAACCCAAAAAATTGATTCATCATCCACTAGTCCTGCCACAGTGACATCAAGAGCCAATTCAATAACAACTGGTCCTGCTGCAACAACAGCTGTTTCAACCACAACATCTGCTACAACAACCCAAAGAGTTGCTTCAACAACACAAGGTCCTTTGACAACAACATCTGTCCCAACAAACACACCTGCCACAACAACCCCAAGTCCTGATTCAGCAACAACTGGTCCTGCTGCAACAACAGCTGTTTCAACCACAACATCTGCTACAACAACCCAAAGAGTTGATTCAACAACACAAGGTCCTTTGACAACAACATCTGTCCCAACAAACACACCTGCCACAACAACCCTAAGTACTTATACATCAGCTGTTCAGACCACCAAAGTAACTTCAAGAACAACAGTTCCTTTGACAAAAACATCTGTTTCAACCACAACAACTTCCAAGACAACAGAAGATCAAACCACAGCACCGTTACCAACCATGACAGCAGATGCTACATCACCAGTACCATCAACAACACAAGGGGATGCCTCAACCTCAGCAACTGCTTCAACGAGCCCATCAGTTCTGACCACAACATCTGCCACAACAACCCAAAAAATTGATTCATCATCCACTAGTCCTGCCACAGTGACATCAAGAGCCAATTCAATAACAACTGGTCCAGCTGCAACAACAGCTGTTTCAACCACAACATCTGCTACAACAACCCAAAGAGTTGATTCAACAACACAAGGTTCTTTAATGACAACATCCGTCCCAACAAACACACCTGCCACAACAACCCCAAGTCCTGATTCAGCAACAACTGGTCCTGCTGCAACAATAGCTGTTTCAACCACAACATCTACTACAACAACCCAAAGAGTTGATTCAACAACACAAGGTCCTTTGACAACAACATCTGTCCCAACAAACACACCTGCCACAACAACCCTAAGTGCTTATACATCAGCTGGTCAGACCACCAAAGTAACTTCAAGAACAACAGTTCCTTTGACAAAAACAGCTGTTTCAACCACAACAACTTCCAAGACAACAGAAGATCAAACCACAGCACCGTTACCAACCATGACAGCAGATGCTTCATCACCAGTACCCTCAACAACACAAGGGGATGCCTCAACCTCAGCATCTGCTTCAACAAGCCAATCAGTTCTGACCACAACATCTGCCACAACAACCCAAAGAGTTGATTCAACATCCACTAGTCCTGCCACAGTGACATCAAGAGCCAATTCAATAACAACTGGTCCAGCTGCAACAACAGCTGTTTCAACCACAACATCTGCTACAACAACCCAAAGAGTTGCTTCAACAACACAAGGTTCTTTGATGACAACATCCGTCCCAACAAACACACCTGCCACAACAACCCCAAGTCCTGATTCAGCAACAACTGGTCCTGCTGCAACAACAGCTGTTTCAACCACAACATCTGCTACAACAACCCAAAGAGTTGATTCAACAACACAAGGTCCTTTGACGACAACATCTGTCCCAACAAACACACCTGCCACAACATCCCTAAGTACTTATACATCAGCTGTTCAGACCACCAAAGTAACTTCAAGAACAACAGTTCCTTTGACAAAAACATCTGTTTCAACCACAACAACTTCCAAGACAACAGAAGATCAAACCACAGCACCGTTACCAACCATGACAGCAGATACTTCATCACCAGTACCCTCAACAACACAAGGGGATGCCTCAACCTCAGCATCTGCTTCAACAAGCCCATCAGTTCTGACCACAACATCTGCTACAACAACCCAAAAAGTTGATTCAACATCCACTGGTCCTGCCGCAGTGACATCAAGAGCCAATTCAATAACAACTGGTCCTGCTGCAACAACAGCTGTTTCAACCACAACATCTGCTACAACAACCCAAAGAGTTGCTTCAACATCACAAGGTTCTTTGATGACAACATCCGTCCCAACAAACACACCTGCCACAACAACCCCAAGTCCTGATTCAGCAACAACTGGTCCTGCTGCAACAACAGCTGTTTCAACCACAACATCTGCTACAACAACCCAAAGAGTTGATTCAACAACACAAGGTCCTTTGACGACAACATCTGTCCCAACAAACACACCTGCCACAACAACCCTAAGTACTGATACATCAGCTGTTCAGACCACCAAAGTAACTTCAAGAACAACAGTTCCTTTGACAAAAACATCTGTTTCAACCACAACAACTTCCAAGACAACAGAAGATCAAACCACAGCAAGGTTACCAACCATGACAGCAGATGCTACATCACCAGTACCCTCAACAACACAAGGGGATGCCTCAACCTCAGCAACTGCTTCAACGAGCCCATCAGTTCTGACCACAACATCTGCCACAACAACCCAAAAAATTGATTCATCATCCACTAGTCCTGCCACAGTGACATCAAGAGCCAATTCAATAACAACTGGTCCTGCTGCAACAACAGCTGTTTCAACCACAACATCTGCTACAACAACCCAAAGAGTTGATTCAACAACACAAGGTCCTTTGACGACAACATCTGTCCCAACAAACACACCTGCCACAACAACCCTAAGTACATATACATCAGCTGTTCAGACCACCAAAGTAACTTCAAGAACAACAGTTCCTTTGACAAAAACATCTGTTTCAACCACAACAACTTCCAAGACAACAGAAGATAAAACCACAGCACCCTTACCAACCATGACAGCAGATGCTTCATCACCAGTACCCTCAACAACACAAGGGGATGCCTCAACCTCAGCATCTGCTTCAACAAGCCCATCAGTTCTGACCACAACATCTGCCACAACAACCCAAAGAGTTGATTCAACATCCACTGGTCATGCCACAGTGACATCAAGAGCCAGTTCAATAACAACTGGTCCTGCTGCAACAACAGCTGTTTCAACCACAACATCTGCTACAACAACCCAAAGAGTTGATTCAACAACACAAGGTTCTTTAATGACAACATCAGTCCCAACAAACACACCTGCCACAACAACCCCAAGTCCTGATTCAGCAACAACTGGTCCTGCTGCAACAATAGCTGTTTCAACCACAACATCTACTACAACAACCCAAAGAGATGATTCAACAACACAAGGTTCTTTGACGACAACATCTGTCCCAACAAACACACCTGCCACAACAACCCTAAGTGCTTATACATCAGCTGGTCAGACCACCAAAGTAACTTCAAGAACAACAGTTCCTTTGACAAAAACAGCTGTTTCAACCACAACAACTTCCAAGACAACAGAAGATCAAACCACAGCACCGTTACCAACCATGACAGCAGATGCTTCATCACCAGTACCCTCAACAACACAAGGGGATGCCTCAACCTCAGCAACAGCAACTGCTTCAACAAGCCCATCAGTTCTGACCACAACATCTGCCACAACAACCCAAAAAATTGATTCATCATCCACTAGTCCTGCCACAGTGACATCAAGAGCCAATTCAATAACAACTGGTCCAGCTGCAACAACAGCTGTTTCAACCACAACATCTGCTACAACAACCCAAAGAGTTGATTCAACAACACAAGGTCCTTTGACAACAACATCTGTCCCAACAAACACACCTGCCACAACAACCCCAAGTCCTGATTCAGCAACAACTGGTCCTGCTGCAACAACAGCTGTTTCAACCACAACATCTGCTACAACAACCCAAAGAGTTGATTCAACAACACAAGGTCCTTTGACAACAACATCTGTCCCAACAAACACACCTGCCACAACAACCCTAAGTACTTATACATCAGCTGTTCAGACCACCAAAGTAACTTCAAGAACAACAGTTCCTTCGACAAAAACATCTGTTTCAACCACAACAACTTCCAAGACAACAGAAGATCAAACCACAGCACCGTTACCAACCATGACAGCAGATGCTACATCACCAGTACCATCAACAACACAAGGGGATGCCTCAACCTCAGCAACTGCTTCAACGAGCCCATCAGTTCTGACCACAACATCTGCCACAACAACCCAAAAAATTGATTCATCATCCACTAGTCCTGCCACAGTGATATCAAGAGCCAATTCAATAACAACTGGTCCTGCTGCAACAACAGCTGTTTCAACCACAACATCTGCTACAACAACCCAAAGAGTTGCTTCAACAACACAAGGTCCTTTGACAACAACATCTGTCCCAACAAACACACCTGCCACAACAACCCCAAGTCCTGATTCAGCAACAACTGGTCCTGCTGCAACAACAGCTGTTTCAACCACAACATCTGCTACAACAACCCAAAGAGTTGATTCAACAACACAAGGTCCTTTGACAACAACATCTGTCCCAACAAACACACCTGCCACAACAACCCTAAGTACTTATACATCAGCTGTTCAGACCACCAAAGTAACTTCAAGAACAACAGTTCCTTTGACAAAAACATCTGTTTCAACCACAACAACTTCCAAGACAACAGAAGATCAAACCACAGCACCGTTACCAACCATGACAGCAGATGCAACATCACCAGTACCATCAACAACACAAGGGGATGCCTCAACCTCAGCAACTGCTTCAACGAGCCCATCAGTTCTGACCACAACATCTGCCACAACAACCCAAAAAATTGATTCATCATCCACTAGTCCTGCCACAGTGACATCAAGAGCCAATTCAATAACAACTGGTCCAGCTGCAACAACAGCTGTTTCAACCACAACATCTGCTACAACAACCCAAAGAGTTGATTCAACAACACAAGGTTCTTTAATGACAACATCCGTCCCAACAAACACACCTGCCACAACAACCCCAAGTCCTGATTCAGCAACAACTGGTCCTGCTGCAACAATAGCTGTTTCAACCACAACATCTACTACAACAACCCAAAGAGTTGATTCAACAACACAAGGTCCTTTGACAACAACATCTGTCCCAACAAACACACCTGCCACAACAACCCTAAGTGCTTATACATCAGCTGGTCAGACCACCAAAGTAACTTCAAGAACAACAGTTCCTTTGACAAAAACAGCTGTTTCAACCACAACAACTTCCAAGACAACAGAAGATCAAACCACAGCACCGTTACCAACCATGACAGCAGATGCTTCATCACCAGTACCCTCAACAACACAAGGGGATGCCTCAACCTCAGCATCTGCTTCAACAAGCCAATCAGTTCTGACCACAACATCTGCCACAACAACCCAAAGAGTTGATTCAACATCCACTAGTCCTGCCACAGTGACATCAAGAGCCAATTCAATAACAACTGGTCCAGCTGCAACAACAGCTGTTTCAACCACAACATCTGCTACAACAACCCAAAGAGTTGATTCAACAACACAAGGTTCTTTGATGACAACATCCGTCCCAACAAACACACCTGCCACAACAACCCCAAGTCCTGATTCAGCAACAACTGGTCCTGCTGCAACAACAGCTGTTTCAACCACAACATCTGCTACAACAACCCAAAGAGTTGATTCAACAACACAAGGTCCTTTGACAACAACATCTGTCCCAACAAACACACCTGCCACAACATCCCTAAGTACTTATACATCAGCTGTTCAGACCACCAAAGTAACTTCAAGAACAACAGTTCCTTTGACAAAAACATCTGTTTCAACCACAACAACTTCCAAGACAACAGAAGATCAAACCACAGCACCGTTACCAACCATGACAGCAGATACTTCATCACCAGTACCCTCAACAACACAAGGGGATGCCTCAACCTCAGCATCTGCTTCAACAAGCCCATCAGTTCTGACCACAACATCTGCTACAACAACCCAAAAAGTTGATTCAACATCCACTGGTCCTGCCGCAGTGACATCAAGAGCCAATTCAATAACAACTGGTCCTGCTGCAACAACAGCTGTTTCAACCACAACATCTGCTACAACAACCCAAAGAGTTGCTTCAACATCACAAGGTTCTTTGATGACAACATCCGTCCCAACAAACACACCTGCCACAACAACCCCAAGTCCTGATTCAGCAACAACTGGTCCTGCTGCAACAACAGCTGTTTCAACCACAACATCTGCTACAACAACCCAAAGAGTTGATTCAACAACACAAGGTCCTTTGACGACAACATCTGTCCCAACAAACACACCTGCCACAACAACCCTAAGTACTGATACATCAGCTGTTCAGACCACCAAAGTAACTTCAAGAACAACAGTTCCTTTGACAAAAACATCTGTTTCAACCACAACAACTTCCAAGACAACAGAAGATCAAACCACAGCAAGGTTACCAACCATGACAGCAGATGCTACATCACCAGTACCCTCAACAACACAAGGGGATGCCTCAACCTCAGCAACTGCTTCAACGAGCCCATCAGTTCTGACCACAACATCTGCCACAACAACCCAAAAAATTGATTCATCATCCACTAGT
The DNA here is from genome assembly GCF_033239565.1 of Halichoeres trimaculatus. Taxonomy (NCBI): domain Eukaryota; kingdom Metazoa; phylum Chordata; class Actinopteri; order Labriformes; family Labridae; genus Halichoeres; species Halichoeres trimaculatus. Next base: position 16,223,742 of record NW_027437200.1, read on the forward strand.
CCTGCCACAGTGACATCAAGAGCCAATTCAATAACAACTGGTCCTGCTGCAACAACAGCTGTTTCAACCACAACATCTGCTACAACAACCCAAAGAGTTGATTCAACAACACAAGGTCCTTTGACGACAACATCTGTCCCAACAAACACACCTGCCACAACAACCCTAAGTACATATACATCAGCTGTTCAGACCACCAAAGTAACTTCAAGAACAACAGTTCCTTTGACAAAAACATCTGTTTCAACCACAACAACTTCCAAGACAACAGAAGATAAAACCACAGCACCCTTACCAACCATGACAGCAGATGCTTCATCACCAGTACCCTCAACAACACAAGGGGATGCCTCAACCTCAGCATCTGCTTCAACAAGCCCATCAGTTCTGACCACAACATCTGCCACAACAACCCAAAGAGTTGATTCAACATCCACTGGTCATGCCACAGTGACATCAAGAGCCAGTTCAATAACAACTGGTCCTGCTGCAACAACAGCTGTTTCAACCACAACATCTGCTACAACAACCCAAAGAGTTGATTCAACAACACAAGGTTCTTTAATGACAACATCAGTCCCAACAAACACACCTGCCACAACAACCCCAAGTCCTGATTCAGCAACAACTGGTCCTGCTGCAACAATAGCTGTTTCAACCACAACATCTACTACAACAACCCGAAGAATTGATTCAACAACACAAGGTTCTTTGACGACAACATCTGTCCCAACAAACACACCTGCCACAACAACCCTAAGTGCTTATACATCAGCTGGTCAGACCACCAAAGTAACTTCAAGAACAACAGTTCCTTTGACAAAAACAGCTGTTTCAACCACAACAACTTCCAAGACAACAGAAGATCAAACCACAGCACCGTTACCAACCATGACAGCAGATGCTTCATTACCAGTACCCTCAACAACACAAGGGGATGCCTCAACCTCAGCAACAGCAACTGCTTCAACAAGCCCATCAGTTCTGACCACAACATCTGCCACAACAACCCAAAAAATTGATTCATCATCCACTAGTCCTGCCACAGTGACATCAAGAGCCAATTCAATAACAACTGGTCCAGCTGCAACAACAGCTGTTTCAACCACAACATCTGCTACAACAACCCAAAGAGTTGATTCAACAACACAAGGTCCTTTGACAACAACATCTGTCCCAACAAACACACCTGCCACAACAACCCCAAGTCCTGATTCAGCAACAACTGGTCCTGCTGCAACAACAGCTGTTTCAACCACAACATCTGCTACAACAACCCAAAGAGTTGATTCAACAACACAAGGTCCTTTGACAACAACATCTGTCCCAACAAACACACCTGCCACAACAACCCTAAGTACTTATACATCAGCTGTTCAGACCACCAAAGTAACTTCAAGAACAACAGTTCCTTCGACAAAAACATCTGTTTCAACCACAACAACTTCCAAGACAACAGAAGATCAAACCACAGCACCGTTACCAACCATGACAGCAGATGCTACATCACCAGTACCATCAACAACACAAGGGGATGCCTCAACCTCAGCAACTGCTTCAACGAGCCCATCAGTTCTGACCACAACATCTGCCACAACAACCCAAAAAATTGATTCATCATCCACTAGTCCTGCCACAGTGACATCAAGAGCCAATTCAATAACAACTGGTCCAGCTGCAACAACAGCTGTTTCAACCACAACATCTGCTACAACAACCCAAAGAGTTGATTCAACAACACAAGGTCCTTTGACAACAACATCTGTCCCAACAAACACACCTGCCACAACAACCCTAAGTACTTATACATCAGCTGTTCAGACCACCAAAGTAACTTCAAGAACAACAGTTCCTTTGACAAAAACATCTGTTTCTACCACAACAACTTCCAAGACAACAGAAGATCAAACCACAGCACCGTTACCAACCATGACAGCAGATGCTTCATCACCAGTACCCTCAACAACACAAGGGGATGCCTCAACCTCAGCATCTGCTTCAACAAGCCAATCAGTTCTGACCACAACATCTGCCACAACAACCCAAAGAGTTGATTCAACATCCACTGGTCATGCCACAGTGACATCAAGAGCCAGTTCAATAACAACTGGTCCAGCTGCAACAACAGCTGTTTCAACCACAACATCTGCTACAACACCACCAAAAGTTGCTTCAACAACACAAGGTCCTTTGACAACAAAAGATGTTCCAACAACCACACCTGCCACAACAACCCCAAGTGCTCATACAACAGCTGTTCAGACCACCAAAGTAACTTCAAGAATAACAGTTCCTTTGACAAAAACAGGTGTCATAACAACAGCTGTTACAACCAAAACACCTTCCAAGACAACAGAAGATCAAACCACAGCACCGTTACCAACCATGACAGCAGATGCTACATCACCAGTACCCTCAACAACACAAGGGGAAGCCCATACCTCAGCAACTACTTCAACAAGCCAATCAGTTCTGACCACAACATCTGCCACAACATCCCAAAAAGTTGCTTCAACAACACAAGGTCCTTTGACAACAACAGATGTTCCAACAACCACACCTGCCACAACAACCCCAAGTGCTCATACAACAGCTGTTCAGACCACCAAAGTAACTTCAAGAACAACAGTTCCTTTGACAAAAACAGCTGTCATAACAACAGCTGTTACAACCAAAATAACTTCCAAGACAACAGAAGATCAATCCACAGCACCGTTACCAACCATGACAGCAGATGCTACATCACCAGTACCCTCAACAACACAAGGGGAAGCCCATACCTCAGCAACTGCTTCAACAAGCCAATCAGTTCTGACCACAACATCTTCCAAAACTAGCCAAAAAATTGATTCAACATCCACTAGTCCTGCCACAGTGACATCAAGAGCCAATTCAGTAACAACTGGTCTTGCTGCAACAACAGCTGTTTCAACCACAACATCTACTACAACAACCCAGAGAGTTGATTCAACAACCCAAGGTTCTTTGATGACAACATCTGTCTCAACAAACAAACCTGCAACAACAACCCCAAGTCCTGATTCAGCAACAACTGGTCCTGCTGCAACAACAGCTGTTTCAACCACAACATCTGCTACAACAACCCGAAGAATTGATTCAACAACCGAAGGTTCTTTGATGACAACATCTGTCCCAACAAACACACCTGCCACAGCAACCCCAAGTGCTTATACATCAGCTGTTCAGACCACCAAAGTAACTTCAAGAACAACAGTTCCTTTGACAAAAAAAGCTGTTTCAACCACAACAACTTCCAAGACAACAGAAGATGAAACCACAGCACCGTTACCAACCATGACAGCAGATGCTTCATCACCAGTACCCTCAACAACAGAAGGGGATGCCTCAACCTCAGCAACTGCTTCAACAAGCCAATCAGTTCTGACCACAACATCTGCTACAACAACCCAAAAAGTTGATTCAACATCCACTGGTCATGCCACAGTGACATCAAGAGCCAATTCAATAACAACTGGTCCAGCTGCAACAACAGCTGTTTCAACCACAACATCTGCTACAACAACCCAAAGAGTTGATTCAACAACACAAGGTTCTTTAATGACAACATCCGTCCCAACAAACACACCTGCCACAACAACCCCAAGTCCTGATTCAGCAACAACTGGTCCTGCTGCAACAATAGCTGTTTCAACCACAACATCTACTACAACAACCCAAAGAGATGATTCAACAACACAAGGTTCTTTGACGACAACATCTGTCCCAACAAACACACCTGCCACAACAACCCTAAGTGCTTATACATCAGCTGGTCAGACCACCAAAGTAACTTCAAGAACAACAGTTCCTTTGACAAAAACAGCTGTTTCAACCACAACAACTTCCAAGACAACAGAAGATGAAACCACAGCACCGTTACCAACCATGACAGCAGATGCTTCATCACCAGTACCCTCAACAACACAAGGGGATGCCTCAACCTCAGCAACTGCTTCAAGAAGCCCATCAGTTCTGACCACAACATCTGCCACAACAACCCAAAAAATTGATTTATCATCCACTAGTCCTGCCACAGTGACATCAAGAGCCAATTCAATAACAACTGGTCCAGCTGCAACAACAGCTGTTTCAACCACAACATCTGCTACAACAACCCAAAGAGTTGATTTAACAACACAAGGTCCTTTGACGACAACATCTGTCCCAACAAACACACCTGCCACAACAACCCTAAGTGCTTATACATCAGCTGGTCAGACCACCAAAGTAACTTCAAGAACAACAGTTCCTTTGACAAAAACATCTGTTTCTACCACAACAACTTCCAAGACAACAGAAGATCAAACCACAGCACCGTTACCAACCATGACAGCAGATGCTTCATCACCAGTACCCTCAACAAAACAAGGGGATGCCTCAACCTCAGCATCTGCTTCAACAAGCCAATCAGTTCTGACCACAACATCTGCCACAACAACCCAAAGATTTGATTCAACATCCACTGGTCATGCCACAGTGACATCAAGAGCCAGTTCAATAACAACTGGTCCAGCTGCAACAACAGCTGTTTCAACCACAACATCTGCTACAACAACCCAAAGAGTTGATTCAACAACACAAGGTTCTTTAACGACAACATCTGTCCCAACAAACACACCTGCCACAACAACCCCAAGTCCTGATTCAGCAACAACTGGTCCTGCTGCAACAACAGCTGTTACAACCACAACATCTACTACAACAACCCAAAGAGATGATTCAACAACACAAGGTTCTTTGACGACAACATCTGTCCCAACAAACACACCTGCCACAACAACCCTAAGTGCTCATACATCAGCTGGTCAGACCACCAAAGTAACTTCAAGAACAACAGTTCCTTTGACAAAAACAGCTGTTTCAACCACAACAACTTCCAAGACAACAGAAGATCAAACCACAGCACCGTTACCAACCATGACAGCAGATGCTTCATCACCAGTACCCTCAACAACACAAGGGGATGCCTCAACCTCAGCAACTGCTTCAACAAGCCCATCAGTTCTGACCACAACATCTGCCACAACATCCCAAAAAGTTGCTTCAACAACACAAGGTCCTTTGACAACAACAGATGTTCCAACAACCACACCTGCCACAACAACCCCAAGTGCTCATACAACAGCTGTTCAGACCACCAAAGTAACTTCAAGAACAACAGTTCCTTTGACAAAAACAGCTGTCATAACAACAGCTGTTACAACCAAAACAACTTCAAAGACAACAGAAGATCAAACCACAGCACCGTTACCAACCATGACAGCAGATGCTACATCACCAGTACCCTCAACAACACAAGGGGATGCCCCAACCTCAGAAACTGCTTCAACAAGCCCATCAGTTCTGACCACAACATCTGCCACAACTAGCCAAAAAATTGATTCATCATCCACTGGTCCTGCCACAGTGACATCAAGAGCCAATTCAATAACAACTGGTCCTGCTGCAACAACAGCTGTTTCAACCACAACATCTACTACAACAACCCAAAGAGTTGATTCAACAACCCAAGGTTCTTTGATGACAACATCCGTCCCAACAAACACACCTGCCACAACAACCCCAATTCCTGATTCAGCAACAACTGGTCCTGCTGCAACAACAGCTGTTTCAACCACAACATCCACTACAACAACCCAAATAGTTGATTCAACAACCCAAGGTTCTTTGACGACAACATCTGTCCCAGCAAACACACCTGTCAAAACAACCCCAAGTGCTTATACATCAGCTGTTCAGACCACCAAGGTAACTTCAAGAACAACAGTTCCTTTGACAAAAACAGCTGTTTCAACCACAACAACTTCCAAGACAACAGAAGATCAAACCACAGCACCGTTACCAACCATGACAGCAGATACTTCATCACCAGTACCCACAATAACACAAGGGGATGCCTCAACCTCAGCAACTGCTTCAACAAGCCAATCAGTTCTGACCACAACATCTGCCACAACAACCCAAAGAATTGATTCATCATCCACCGGTCATGCCACAGTGACATCAAGAGCCAGTTCAATAACAACTGGTCCAGCTGCAACAACAGCTGTTTCAACCACAACATCTGCTACAACACCACCAAAAGTTGCTTCAACAACACAAGGTCCTTTGACAACAAAAGATGTTCCAACAACCACACCTGCCACAACAACCCCAAGTGCTCATACAACAGCTGTTCAGACCACCAAAATAACTTCAAGAATAACAGTTCCTTTGACAAAAACAGGTGTCATAACAACAGCTGTTACAACCAAAACAACTTCCAAAACAACAGAAGATCAAACCACAGCACCATTACCAACCATGACAGAAGATGCTACATCACCAGTACCCTCAACAACACAAGGGGAAGCCCATACCTCAGCAACTGCTTCAACAAGCCAATCAGTTCTGACCACAACATCTGCCACAACATCCCAAAAAGTTGCTTCAACAACACAAGGTCCTTTGACAACAACAGATGTTCCAACAACCACACCTGCCACAACAACCCCAAGTGCTCATACAACAGCTGTTCAGACCACCAAAGTAACTTCAAGAACAACAGTTCCTTTGACAAAAACAGCTGTCATAACAACAGCTGTTACAACCAAAACAACTTCCAAGACAACAGAAGATCAAACCACAGCACTGTTACCAACCATGACAGCAGATGCTACATCACCAGTACCCTCAACAACACAAGGGGATGCCCCAACCTCAGCAACTGCTTCAACAAGCCCATCAGTTCTGACCACAACATCTGCCACAACTAGCCAAAAAATTGATTCATCATCCACTGGTCCTGCCACAGTGACATCAAGAGCCAATTCAATAACAACTGGTCCTGCTGCAACAACAGCTGTTTCAACCACAACATCTACTACAACAACCCAAAGAGTTGATTCAACAACCCAAGGTTCTTTGATGACAACATCCGTCCCAACAAACACACCTGCCACAACAACCCCAATTCCTGATTCAGCAACAACTGGTCCTGCTGCAACAACAGCTGTTTCAACCACAACATCTACTACAACAACCCAAATAGTTGATTCAACAACCCAAGGTTCTTTGACGACAACATCTGTCCCAGCAAACACACCTGTCAAAACAACCCCAAGTGCTTATACATCAGCTGGTCAGACCACCAAGGTATCTTCAAGAACAACAGTTCCTTTGACAAAAACAGCTGTTTCAACCACAACAACTTCCAAGACAACAGAAGATCAAACCACAGCACCGTTACCAACCATGACAGCAGATGCTTCATCACCAGTACCCTCAACAAAACAAGGGGATGCCTCAACCTCAGCAACTGCTTCAACAAGCCAATCAGTTCTGACCACAACATCTGCAACAACAACCCAAAAAATTGATTCATCATCCACTAGTCCTGCCACAGTGACATCAAGAGCCAATTCAATAACAACTGGTCCTGCTGCAACAACAGCTGTTTCAACCACAACATCTGCTACAACAACCCAAAGAGTTGATTCAACAACACAAGGTCCTTTGACGACAACATCCGTCCCAACAAACACACCTGCCACAACAACCCCAATTCCTGATTCAGCAACAACTGGTCCTGCTGCAACAACAGCTGTTTCAACCACAACATCTACTACAACAACCCAAATAGTTGATTCAACAACCCAAGGTTCTTTGACGACAACATCTGTCCCAGCAAACACACCTGTCAAAACAACCCCAAGTGCTTATACATCAGCTGTTCAGACCACCAAGGTAACTTCAAGAACAACAGTTCCTTTGACAAAAACAGCTGTTTCAACCACAACAACTTCCAAGACAACAGAAGATCAAACCACAGCACCGTTACCAACCATGACAGCAGATGCTTCATCACCAGTACCCACAACAACACAAGGGGATGCCTCAACCTCAGCAACTGCTTCAACAAGCCAATCAGTTCTGACCACAACATCTGCAACAACAACCCAAAAAATTGATTCATCATCCACTAGTCCTGCCACAGTGACATCAAGAGCCAATTCAGTAACAACTGGTCCAGCTGCAACAACAGCTGTTTCAACCACAACATCTGCTACAACAACCCAAAGAGTTGATTCAACAACTACTGATTCTTTGACAACAGCTGTTCCAACTACACGATTTGCTACAACAACCTCAAGTGCTGATTCAACAAAAACTTGGCCTGCGGCAATAACAGCTGCTTCCACAGCCCCCAGGGTTTCTTCATTATCATTTGCTTCAACAACAACAGTTGCCTCAACAACCCCAAAGGCTGCCTCAACAACGACAACAGTTGCTTCAGTAACAACAGCTGCTACAACTTTGACAAGAGCTTCTCCAACAGCAACTGCTGTTCCAACAACTGCAACTGATTTAACCTATTCAACAGCAGCTTTGATAAGAAAAACAGCTGCTCCCACCAATTTAGCAGCAACAACGACAACAGCTGCTCACAGAACAACAGCTGCTCCATCCATTATCACTGCTACAACACTTAAAACAGCTGCTCTAACACTTACAACAGCTGCTCCAACCATTATGACAACTATGGCTGCTCTAACAGCTTCTACAACAACAACCACCACAGCTGCTCCAACAAAAACCCCAACTGCTCCAACCACTACCACTGCTTCAATAACTATGTCACCTGCTCTGACAAAAGCTGATTTTACCAGTGCAAAACCTGCTCCAACAGCTACTCAAGCCATTTTAACAATGACAACAGCTTCTCCGACCAAAAATTCTGAACCAAAAACAACAGGCAGTACTGCTCTTACTGCAACAGCTGTTTCAACAAAAACAGTTGCTCAAAACAAAACAACACACTCTCCAACTACTTCAACTGCTCCTCCAGTCACACCAACAGCTGCTTTAACTACCACTGCTACATCTGGAGTTGGTATCACCATCATCAGTATTACTTTTCAGTCTGTGACTATTGTTTTCTCTACAAATCTGTCGGATCCATCATCAGAAGCTTTTCAACATCTAGTCACAGTGATTGCCTCACAGGTGAACACTTCACTATCATCTTAACAATTTTGCTATTTTTTTTAAATTCCAAATCATTTTACCACAGATATAGTGTTCCTTTATACAGTCTTTTTTTTTCATGTTTGTTCATGCTGTTTATCAAGAAAGATGAAAAATACCCACTAAGAATCTGCACATCTTTGGGCACATAACATTTAAGTTGCTGTTTCAGTCATCACTCTGCTTTTGGCTTGTGCCATGATAACTGTTTCCTGCATAGATACAGTGTACCCCCTCTGACATGGTCCATCCTTAAAATTTTTAAAGCTAAGCAGTTACTTTTTATTGATTTCGAAATACATGCTCCTTAAAAAGGATTGACCCTTAAAGGATGAACAAAGTTGTCTACACTGAATCCAGTTCTCTTAAAGATGTATGGTACTGATAATGTGTTATTCTGACCAATTTATTTGTAAGACCTAAATATATTGACACAAAGTTACAGACAGAACTCAAAAAAACATCTCGGAAATCTACACCATAATCGGGAAATAAAAGAAGATACGACAAACACAGTTAACATACTCTTCATTTGTAAAAAAAAAAAATGAAATAAAATAAAATAAAATAAAATCCCTGAATTTTATTATTTAACTTCCACAGAAAGTGTTTAACATTATAAAAAAGTTGAGTGGAATAAAGCTTACAATGCAGTTTTTTTTAAATAACCTGAAAAGCAAAATGACAGAAAGAGAAAGGAGAAAATTAGTCTTTTTCTCCTTTCTCTTATAAAAATCTTGACCAGTCCTAAAACACTATTCAGAGTTCTCATTCCTGTGTAAAGGAAATAAAGAGGGAGTTAATTCTGTATTACACCATGCTCAGTGAGAATTCCAATGTCAACTGGCATGCTTTTGATTGGTGTAATGCACGCCAGTTGACAGTTAGTTTGGCAAGTTAAATCACCATTGTATCACTCCGCTGTGCGCGTTACCATAGCAACGCGTCACACACATTTCAACGCATGCGAGAGCAGCCTGCGCTCCTAGTGGGCCCTGTAAATGACAGGGAGAATTGGAGTGAAATTCTGTCTACGGGCTCAGCAAATGACTCAGCAGCATCCCTGCCACAGAAAAAAATCCTGCAAAGAAAACGCACCAGTGTCTTTTAATAATTGCACAATCAAGGGGAACATTCAGTTAAATTTTGCTTTTATCTTGACGATTGCTAAGACAAAAAAAGCTTTTTTGGTTGACTAACAAAAAAAAGTTTGTGGGACCATCGTATAAGCGGATTAAACAACGCAGAAGCGTGGGTTAGACCGTTCTAAGGCACTCCGCGGAGTGTGTCGTGCCTTAGAACAGTCTAATGTAGGCTTCCGAGTTGTTTAATCCTTACATAAGATACAAAGCACTTTTCAAACAAAGGACCTAAAAGAATACATTTCATGTTGTTTTCCTTTGTTTTTTTCCAGCTAATTCCAGAGTTCAAAAATGCATTCAATTCCTCCTTCAAGTACCTACAAGTTGTGGCATTCAGGTAATTCTTGAATCTTTAACAAACTTAATAATGTTATCAGATTCAAATATTTACATTAACTTGACTTTGAACCTGCAATTGCAGCAATGGATCTGTGGTGACCCACATGGAGGCGGCCTTTGAAAATTCATCTGTACCTACAAAAGCTCAAATAAAGGAAGTCTTGCAGGATGCATCAACAAAAGTAAATGGATTTGACATTAACGGAAACATAACTGTGACCAATGCATTGACACAAGTATCAACTACAGCTACAAGAACCACAAATGCTGCTCCAACTATGACAGTTGCAAAGACGAATACTCAAATTACAGCAACAGCCAATCCAGCAAACACAACAGCTACTGCAAAGACAATAACTGCTCTGAAAGGCTCGACAAAAACTTCCCTCAAAACAACAACTGATTCAAAAACAGTTTCTTCGACCACAAATGGAGTTTTAACTTACACAACCACCAAAGTTACTTCAAGATCAACAGTTCCTTTAGCATCAACAACTGTTTTAACAAAAGTACCTGCCACAACATTCTCAAGAGCTGACACAACAGCTGTTAAGACAACCAAAATTACTTTAAGAACAAGAATTCCTTTGACAACAAGGGCTGTTAAACCTGAGTCAACCACAACTGGTCCTGCCACTGAGACAGCTGTTCAGACCACCACTGGGACCCCAACAATCCTAATAGCTGAGTCAACAACAACTAGTGCTGCCACATCAAAAGATGTTTCAACCACAACACCTTCCACAGCAACAGATGTTCAGACCATAACAACTGCCACAACTGCTCCAGTAGATGCTTCAACACCAGATGTTTCAGCAACACAAGGAGTTGCCAAACCATCAGCACCTGCTTCAACAAGCACATCAGTTCTAACCACAAGAGATGCCCAAACAACAATTCCTTTGACAACGACAGCTGTTCAAACAGCAACACCTACCACAACAGCCTCAAGACCTGAGTCAACAACAACTGGTCTTGCCACTGAGACAGCTGTTCAGACCACTAGTGCGACCACAACAAACCCAAGAACTGAGTCAACAACAAGAGCTGCAACAGCAACAAATGTTTTTACCACAACATCTTCCACAGCAACAGTTCTTCAAAACACTTCACCTGCCACAAACACTCCAGCAGTTGCTTCAACACAGGTTGTTTCAGCAACACAAGAAGTTGCAACATCATCACCTGCTTCACCAAGCACATCTATGACAACCACAAGAGATGCCCTAACTACGCCAAGTCATACGATAACAACAATTCGCCCAACAACAACCACAAGAGATTCTTTCACAACACCTGCCACTACAACCCCAGGAGCTGAGTCAACAAGATCAACAACTGGTTCTGCCACAACAAGAGCTGCTCAAACCACAACACCTGCCACATCAACCTCAAGAGTTAAATCAACAGCTGTTCAGACCACCAAAGTTACTTCAAGAACAACAATTCCTTTGACAACGACAGCTGTTCAAACAGCAACACCTACCACAACAGCCTCAAGACCTAAGTCAACAACTGGTCCTGCCACTGAGACAGCTGTTCAGACCACTAGTGCAACCACAATAAACCCAAGACCTGAGTCAACAACGAGAGCCGCAACAGCAACAAATGTTTCCACCACAACATCTTCCACAGCAACAGTTGTTCAAACCACTACACCTGCCACAACCACTCCAGCAATTGCTTCAACACAGGTTGTTTCAGCAACACAAGAAGTTGCAACATCATCACCTGCTTCACCAAGCACATCTATGACTACCACAAAGGATGCCCTAACTACTCCAAGTCATACTTTAACAACAATTCGCCCAACAACAACCACAAGAGATGCTTCCACAACAACTGCCACTACAACCCCAGGAGCTGAGTCAACAAGATCAACAACTGGTTCTGCCACAACAAGAGCTGCTCAAACCACAACACCTGCCACATCAACCTCAATGGTTGAATCAACAGCTGTTCCAACAGCAACACCTTCCACAACAGCCTCAGGACCTGAGTCAACAACAAGTGGTCCTGCCACTGAGACAAGTGTTCAGACCTCTACTGCTGCAACAACAGCCTCAAGACCAGAGTCAACAACAACTGGTCCTGCCACTAAGACAGCTGTTCAGACCTCTACTGCTGCCACAACAGCCTCAAAACCAGAGTCAACAACAACTGGTCCTGCCACTGAGACAGCTGTTCAGACCACCACAGCCGCCACAACAACCCTAAGAACTGAGCCAACAACAAGAGCTGCAACAGCAACAGATGTTTTTACCACAACATCTTCTACAGCAACAGTTGTTCAGACAACGTCACCTGCCACAAACACTCCAGCACATGCTTCAACACCAGTTGTTTCAGCAACACAAGTTTTTGCCACAACATCAACACCTTCTATAAAAAGCACATCTGTTACAACCACAAGAGATGCCCTAACTACACCAAGTCATACTTCAACAACAGTTCACACAACAACCACAAGAGATGCTTTCACAACACCTGCCACTACAACCCCAGGAACTGAGTCAACAAGATCAACAACTGGTTCTGCCACAACAAGAGCTGCTGAAACAACAACACCTGCCACATCAACCTCAAGAATTGAATCAACAGCTGTTCAGACCACCAAAGTTACTTCAAGAACAACAATTCCTTTGACAACGACAGCTGTTCAAACAGCAACACCTACCACAACAGCCTCAAGACCTGAGTCAACAACAACTGGTCTTGCCACTGAGACAGCTGTTCAGACCACTAGTGCAACCACAACAAACCCAAGACCTGAGTCAACAACGAGAGCTGCAACAGCAACAAATGTTTCTACCACAACATCTTCCACAGCAACAGTTGTTCAAACCACTACACCTGCCACAACCACTCCAGCAATTGCTTCAACACAGGTTGTTTCAGCAACACAAGAAGTTGCAACATCATCACCTGCTTCACCAAGCACATCTATGACTACCACAAAGGATGGCCTAACTACTCCAAGTCATACTTTAACAACAATTCGCCCAACAACAACCACAAGAGATGCTTCCACAACACCTGCCACTACAACCCCAGGAGGTAGGTCAACAAGATCAACAACTGGTTCTGCCACAACAAGAGCTGCTCAAACCACAACACCTGCCACATCAACCTCAATGGTTGAATCAACAGCTGTTCCAACAGCAACACCTTCCACAACAGCCTCAGGACCTGAGTCAACAACAAGTGGTCCTGCCACTGAGACAAGTGTTCAGACCTCTACTGCTGCAACAACAGCCTCAAGACCTGAGTCAACAACAACTGGTCCTGCCACTAAGACAGCTGTTCAGACCTCTACTGCTGCCACAACAGCCTCAAGACCAGAGTCAACAACAACTGGTCCTGCCACTGAGACAGCTGTTCAGACCACCACAGCCGCCACAACAACCCTAAGAACTGAGCCAACAACAAGAGCTGCAACAGCAACAGATGTTTTTACCACAACATCTTCTACAGCAACAGTTGTTCAGACAATGTCACCTGCCACAAACACTCCAGCACATGCTTCAACACCAGTTGTTTCAGCAACACAAGATTTTGCCACAACATCAACACCTTCTATAAAAAGCACATCTGTTACAACCACAAGAGATGCCCTAACTACACCAAGTCATACTTCAACAACAGTTCACACAACAACCACAAGAGATGCTTTCACAACACCTGCCACTACAACCCCAGGAACTGAGTCAACAAGATCAACAACTGGTTCTGCCACAACAAAGGCTGCTGAAACAACAACACCTGCCACATCAACCTCAAGAGTTGAATCAACAGCTGTTCAGACCACCAAAGTTACTTCAAGAACAACAATTCCTTTGACAACGACAGCTGTTCAAACAGCAACACCTACCACAACAGCCTCAAGACCTAAGTCAACAACAACAGGTCCTGCCACTGAGACAACTGTTCAGGCAACTAGTGCGACCACAACAAACCCAAGAACTGAGTCAACAACGAGAGCTGCAACAGCAACAGATGTTTCTACCACAACATCTTCCACAGCAACAGTTGTTCAAACCACTACACCTGCCACAACCACTCCAGCAATTGCTTCAACACAGGTTGTTTCAGCAACACAAGAAGTTGCAACATCATCACCTGCTTCACCAAGCACATCTATGACTACCACAACGGATGGCCTAACTACCCTAAGTCATACTTCAACAACAATTCGCCCAACAACAACCACAAGAGATGCTTCCACAACACCTGCCACTACAACCCCAGGAGGTAGGTCAACAAGATCAACAACTGGTTCTGTCACAACAAGAGCTGCTCAAACAACAACACCTGCCACATCAACCTCAAGAGTTGAATCAACAGCTGTTCAAACAGCAACACCTACCACAACAGCCTCAAGACCTGAGTCAACAACAACTGGTCCTGCCACTGAGACAAGTGTTCAGACCTCTACTGCTGCAACAACAGCCTCAAGACCAGAGTCAACAACAACTGGTCCTGCCACTAAGACAGCTGTTCAGACCTCTACTGCTGCCACAACAGCCTCAAGACCAGAGTCAACAACAACTGGTCCTGCCACTGAGACAGCTGTTCAGACCACCACAGCAGCCACAACAACCCTAAGAACTGAGCCAACAACAAGAGCTGCAACAGCAACGGATGTTTTTACCACAACATCTTCTACAGCAACAGTTGTTCAGACAACGTCACCTGCCACAAACACTCCAGCACATGCTTCAACACCAGTTGTTTCAGCAACACAAGTTTTTGCCACAACATCAACGACTTCTATAAAAAGCACATCTGTTGCAACCACAAGAGATGCCCTAACTACACCAAGTCATACTTCAACAACAGTTCACACAACAACCACAAGAGATGCTTTCACAACACCTGCCACTACAACCCCAGGAACTGAGTCAACAAGATCAACAACTGGTTCTGCCACAACAAAGGCTGCTGAAACAACAACACCTGCCACATCAACCTCAAGAATTGAATCAACAGCTGTTCAGACCACCAAAGTTACTTCAAGAACAACAATTCCTTTGACAACGACAGCTGTTCAAACAGCAACACCTACCACAACAGCCTCAAGACCTGAGTCAACAACAACTGGTCTTGCCACTGAGACAGCTGTTCAGACCACTAGTGCGACCACAACAAACCCAAGAACTGAGTCAACAACAAGAGCTGCAACAGCAACAAATGTTTCCACCACAACATCTTCCACAGCAACAGTTCTTCAAAACACTTCACCTGCCACAAACACTCCAGCAGTTGCTTCAACAAAGGTTGTTTCAGCAACACAAGAAGTTGCAACATCATCACCTGCTTCACCAAGCACATCTATGACTACCACAAAGGATGCCCTAACTACCCTAAGTCATACTTCAACAACAATTCGCCCAACAACAACCACAAGAGATGCTTCCACACTACCTGCCACTACAACCCCAGGAGGTAGGTCAACAAGATCAACAACTGGTTCTGCCACAACAAGAGCTGCTCAAACAACAACACCTGCCACATCAACCTCAAGAGTTGAATCAACAGCTGTTCAAACAGCAACACCTACCACAACAGCCTCAAGACCTAAGTCAACAACAAGTGGTCCTGCCACTGAGACAAGTGTTCAGACCTCTACTGCTGCAACAACAGCCTCAAGACCAGAGTCAACAACAACTGGTCCTGCCACTAAGACAGCTGTTCAGACCTCTACTGCTGCCACAACAGCCTCAAAACCAGAGTCAACAACAACTGGTCCTGCCACTGAGACAGCTGTTCAGACCACCACAGCCGCCACAACAACCCTAAGAACTGAGCCAACAACAAGAGCTGCAACAGCAACAGATGTTTTTACCACAACATCTTCTACAGCAACAGTTGTTCAGACAACGTCACCTGCCACAAACACTCCAGCACATGCTTCAACACCAGTTGTTTCAGCAACACAAGTTTTTGCCACAACATCAACACCTTCTATAAAAAGCACATCTGTTACAACCACAAGAGATGCCCTAACTACACCAAGTCATACTTCAACAACAGTTCACACAACAACCACAAGAGATGCTTTCACAACACCTGCCACTACAACCCCAGGAACTGAGTCAACAAGATCAACAACTGGTTCTGCCACAACAAGAGCTGCTGAAACAACAACACCTGCCACATCAACCTCAAGAATTGAATCAACAGCTGTTCAGACCACCAAAGTTACTTCAAGAACAACAATTCCTTTGACAACGACAGCTGTTCAAACAGCAACACCTACCACAACAGCCTCAAGACCTGAGTCAACAACAACTGGTCTTGCCACTGAGACAGCTGTTCAGACCACTAGTGCAACCACAACAAACCCAAGACCTGAGTCAACAACGAGAGCTGCAACAGCAACAAATGTTTCTACCACAACATCTTCCACAGCAACAGTTGTTCAAACCACTACACCTGCCACAACCACTCCAGCAATTGCTTCAACACAGGTTGTTTCAGCAACACAAGAAGTTGCAACATCATCACCTGCTTCACCAAGCACATCTATGACTACCACAAAGGATGCCCTAACTACCCTAAGTCATACTTCAACAACAATTCGCCCAACAACAACCACAAGAGATGCTTCCACAACACCTGCCACTACAACCCCAGGAGGTAGGTCAACAAGATCAACAACTGGTTCTGCCACAACAAGAGCTGCTCAAACCACAACACCTGCCACATCAACCTCAATGGTTGAATCAACAGCTGTTCCAACAGCAACACCTTCCACAACAGCCTCAGGACCTGAGTCAACAACAAGTGGTCCTGCCACTGAGACAAGTGTTCAGACCTCTACTGCTGCAACAACAGCCTCAAGACCTGAGTCAACAACAACTGGTCCTGCCACTAAGACAGCTGTTCAGACCTCTACTGCTGCCACAACAGCCTCAAGACCAGAGTCAACAACAACTGGTCCTGCCACTGAGACAGCTGTTCAGACCACCACAGCCGCCACAACAACCCTAAGAACTGAGCCAACAACAAGAGCTGCAACAGCAACAGATGTTTTTACCACAACATCTTCTACAGCAACAGTTGTTCAGACAATGTCACCTGCCACAAACACTCCAGCACATGCTTCAACACCAGTTGTTTCAGCAACACAAGATTTTGCCACAACATCAACACCTTCTATAAAAAGCACATCTGTTACAACCACAAGAGATGCCCTAACTACACCAAGTCATACTTCAACAACAGTTCACACAACAACCACAAGAGATGCTTTCACAACACCTGCCACTACAACCCCAGGAACTGAGTCAACAAGATCAACAACTGGTTCTGCCACAACAAAGGCTGCTGAAACAACAACACCTGCCACATCAACCTCAAGAGTTGAATCAACAGCTGTTCAGACCACCAAAGTTACTTCAAGAACAACAATTCCTTTGACAACGACAGCTGTTCAAACAGCAACACCTACCACAACAGCCTCAAGACCTAAGTCAACAACAACAGGTCCTGCCACTGAGACAACTGTTCAGGCAACTAGTGTGACCACAATAAACCCAAGACCTGAGTCAACAACGAGAGCTGCAACAGCAACAGATGGTTCTAAGACAACATCTTCCACAGCAACAGTTGTTCAAACCACTACACCTGCCACAACCACTCCAGCAATTGCTTCAACACAGGTTGTTTCAGCAACACAAGAAGTTGCAACATCATCACCTGCTTCACCAAGCACATCTATGACTACCACAACGGATGGCCTAACTACCCTAAGTCATACTTCAACAACAATTCGCCCAACAACAACCACAAGAGATGCTTCCACAACACCTGCCACTACAACCCCAGGAGGTAGGTCAACAAGATCAACAACTGGTTCTGTCACAACAAGAGCTGCTCAAACAACAACACCTGCCACATCAACCTCAAGAGTTGAATCAACAGCTGTTCAAACAGCAACACCTACCACAACAGCCTCAAGACCTGAGTCAACAACAACTGGTCCTGCCACTGAGACAAGTGTTCAGACCTCTACTGCTGCAACAACAGCCTCAAGACCAGAGTCAACAACAACTGGTCCTGCCACTAAGACAGCTGTTCAGACCTCTACTGCTGCCACAACAGCCTCAAAACCAGAGTCAACAACAACTGGTCCTGCCACTGAGACAGCTGATCAGACCACCACAGCCGCCACAACAACCCTAAGAACTGAGCCAACAACAAGAGCTGCAACAGCAACGGATGTTTTTACCACAACATCTTCTACAGCAACAGTTGTTCAGACAACGTCACCTGCCACAAACACTCCAGCACATGCTTCAACACCAGTTGTTTCAGCAACACAAGTTTTTGCCACAACATCAACACCTTCTATAAAAAGCACATCTGTTACAACCACAAGAGATGCCCTAACTACACCAAGTCATACTTCAACAACAGTTCACACAACAACCACAAGAGATGCTTTCACAACACCTGCCACTACAACCCCAGGAACTGAGTCAACAAGATCAACAACTGGTTCTGCCACAACAAGAGCTGCTGAAACAACAACACCTGCCACATCAACCTCAAGAATTGAATCAACAGCTGTTCAGACCACCAAAGTTACTTCAAGAACAACAATTCCTTTGACAACGACAGCTGTTCAAACAGCAACACCTACCACAACAGCCTCAAGACCTGAGTCAACAACAACTGGTCTTGCCACTGAGACAGCTGTTCAGACCACTAGTGCGACCACAACAAACCCAAGAACTGAGTCAACAACAAGAGCTGCAACAGCAACAAATGTTTTTACCACAACATCTTCCACAGCAACAGTTCTTCAAAACACTTCACCTGCCACAAACACTCCAGCAGTTGCTTCAACAAAGGTTGTTTCAGCAACACAAGAAGTTGCAACATCATCACCTGCTTCACCAAGCACATCTATGACTACCACAAAGGATGCCCTAACTACCCTAAGTCATACTTCAACAACAATTCGCCCAACAACAACCACAAGAGATGCTTCCACACTTCCTGCCACTACAACCCCAGGAGGTAGGTCAACAAGATCAACAACTGGTTCTGCCACAACAAGAGCTGCTCAAACAACAACACCTGCCACATCAACCTCAAGAGTTGAATCAACAGCTGTTCAAACAGCAACACCTACCACAACAGCCTCAAGACCTAAGTCAACAACAACTGGTCCTGCCACTGAGACAAGTGTTCAGACCTCTACTGCTGCCACAACAGCCTCAAGACCAGAGTCAACAACAACTGGTCCTGCCACTAAGACAGCTGTTCAGACCTCTACTGCTGCCACAACAGCCTCAAGACCAGAGTCAACAACAACTGGTCCTGCCACTGAGACAGCTGTTCAGACCACCACAGCAGCCACAACAACCCTAAGAACTGAGCCAACAACAAGAGCTGCAACAGCAACGGATGTTTTTACCACAACATCTTCTACAGCAACAGTTGTTCAGACAACGTCACCTGCCACAAACACTCCAGCACATGCTTCAACACCAGTTGTTTCAGCAACACAAGTTTTTGCCACAACATCAACGACTTCTATAAAAAGCACATCTGTTGCAACCACAAGAGATGCCCTAACTACACCAAGTCATACTTCAACAACAGTTCACACAACAACCACAAGAGATGCTTTCACAACACCTGCCACTACAACCCCAGGAACTGAGTCAACAAGATCAACAACTGGTTCTGCCACAACAAGAGCTGCTGAAACAACAACACCTGCCACATCAACCTCAAGAATTGAATCAACAGCTGTTCAGACCACCAAAGTTACTTCAAGAACAACAATTCCTTTGACAACGACAGCTGTTCAAACAGCAACACCTACCACAACAGCCTCAAGACCTGAGTCAACAACAACTGGTCTTGCCACTGAGACAGCTGTTCAGACCACTAGTGCGACCACAACAAACCCACGACCTGAGTCAACAACGAGAGCTGCAACAGCAACAAATGTTTTTACCACAACATCTTCCACAGCAACAGTTCTTCAAAACACTTCACCTGCCACAAACACTCCAGCAGTTGCTTCAACAAAGGTTGTTTCAACAACACAAGAAGTTGCAACATCATCACCTGCTTCACCAAGCACATCTATGACTACCACAAAGGATGCCCTAACTACCCTAAGTCATACTTCAACAACAATTCGCCCAACAACAACCACAAGAGATGCTTCCACAACACCTGCCACTACAACCCCAGGAGCTGAGTCAACAAGATCAACAACTGGTTCTGCCACAACAAGAGCTGCTCAAACAACAACACCTGCCACATCAACCTCAAGAGTTGAATCAACAGCTGTTCAAACAGCAACACCTACCACAACAGCCTCAAGACCTGAGTCAACAACAACTGGTCCTGCCACTAAGACAGCTGTTCAGACCTCTACTGCTGCAACAACAGCCTCAAGACCAGAGTCAACAACAACTGGTCCTGCCACTGAGACAGCTGATCAGACCACCACAGCCGCCACAACAACCCTAAGAACTGAGCCAACAACAAGAGCTGCAACAGCAACAGATGTTTTTACCACAACATCTTCTACAGCAACAGTTGTTCAGACAACGTCACCTGCCACAAACACTCCAGCACATGCTTCAACACCAGTTGTTTCAGCAACACAAGTTTTTGCCACAACATCAACACCTTCTATAAAAAGCACATCTGTTACAACCACAAGAGATGCCCTAACTACACCAAGTCATACTTCAACAACAGTTCACACAACAACCACAAGAGATGCTTTCACAACACCTGCCACTACAACCCCAGGAACTGAGTCAACAAGATCAACAACTGGTTCTGCCACAACAAGAGCTGCTGAAACAACAACACCTGCCACATCAACCTCAGGAATTGAATCAACAGCTGTTCAGACCACCAAAGTTACTTCAAGAACAACAATTCCTTTGACAACGACAGCTGTTCAAACAGCAACACCTACCACAACAGCCTCAAGACCTGAGTCAACAACAACTGGTCTTGCCACTGAGACAGCTGTTCAGACCACTAGTGCGACCACAACAAACCCAAGAACTGAGTCAACAACAAGAGCTGCAACAGCAACAAATGTTTTTACCACAACATCTTCCACAGCAACAGTTCTTCAAAACACTTCACCTGCCAAAAACACTCCAGCAGTTGCTTCAACAAAGGTTGTTTCAGCAACACAAGAAGTTGCAACATCATCACCTGCTTCACCAAGCACATCTATGACTACCACAAAGGATGCCCTAACTACCCTAAGTCATACTTCAACAACAATTCGCCCAACAACAACCACAAGAGATGCTTCCACACTACCTGCCAATACAACCCCAGGAGGTAGGTCAACAAGATCAACAACTGGTTCTGCCACAACAAGAGCTGCTCAAACAACAACACCTGCCACATCAACCTCAAGAGTTGAATCAACAGCTGTTCAAACAGCAACACCTACCACAACAGCCTCAAGACCTAAGTCAACAACAACTGGTCCTGCCACTGAGACAAGTGTTCAGACCTCTACTGCTGCAACAACAGCCTCAAGACCAGAGTCAACAACAACTGGTCCTGCCACTAAGACAGCTGTTCAGACCTCTACTGCTGCCACAACAGCCTCAAGACCAGAGTCAACAACAACTGGTCCTGCCACTGAGACAGCTGTTCAGACCACCACAGCAGCCACAACAACCCTAAGAACTGAGCCAACAACAAGAGCTGCAACAGCAACGGATGTTTTTACCACAACATCTTCTACAGCAACAGTTGTTCGGACAACGTCACCTGCCACAAACACTCCAGCACATGCTTCAACACCAGTTGTTTCAGCAACACAAGTTTTTGCCACAACATCAACGACTTCTATAAAAAGCACATCTGTTACAACCACAAGAGATGCCCTAACTACACCAAGTCATACTTCAACAACAGTTCACACAACAACCACAAGAGATGATTTCACAACACCTGCCACTACAACCCCAGGAACTGAGTCAACAAGATCAACAACTGGTTCTGCCACAACAAGAGCTGCTGAAACAACAACACCTGCCACATCAACCTCAAGAGTTGAATCAACAGCTGTTCAAACAGCAACACCTACCACAACAGCCTCAAGACCTAAGTCAACAACAACTGGTCCTGCCACTGAGACAGCTGTTCAGACAACTATTGTGACCACAACGAACCCAAGACCTGAGTCAACAACGAGACCTGCAACAGATGTTTCTACCACAACATCTTCCACAGCAACAGTTGTTCAAACCACTACACCTGCCACAACCACTCCAGCAATTGCTTCAACACAGGTTGTTTCAGCAACACAAGAAGTTGCAACATCATCACCTGCTTCACCAAGCACATCTATGACTACCACAAAGGATGCCCTAACTACCCCAAGTCATACTTCAACAACAATTCGCCCAACAATAACCACAAGAGATGCTTCCACAACACCTGCCACTACAACCCCAGGAGCTGAGTCAACAACATCAACAACTGGTTCTGCCACATCAAGAGCTGCTCAAACAACAACACCCGCCACATCAACCTCAAGAGTTGAATCAACAGCTGTTCAAACAGCAACACCTACCACAACAGCCTCAAGACCTAAGTCAACAACAACTGGTCCTGCCACTGGGACAAGTGTTCAGACCTCTACTGCTGCAACAACAGCCTCAAGACCAGAGTCAACAACAACTGGTCCTGCCACTAAGACAGCTGTTCAGACCTCTACTGCTGCCACAACAGCCTCAAGACCAGAGTCAACAACAACTGGTCCTGCCACTGAGACAGCTGTTCAGACCACCACAGCCGCCACAACAACCCTAAGAACTGAGCCAACAACAAGAGCTGCAACAGCAACAGATGTTTTTACCACATCTTCTACAGCAACAGTTGTTCAGACAACGTCACATGCCACAAACACTCCAGCACATGCTTCAACACCAGTTGTTTCAGCAACACAAGGTTTTGCCACAACATCAAGACCTTCTATAAAAAGCACATCTGTTACAACCACAAGAGATGCCCTAACTACACCAAGTCATACTTCAACAACAGTTCACACAACAACCACAAGAGATGCTTTCACAACACCTGCCACTACAACCCCAGGAACTGAGTCAACAAGATCAACAACTGGTTCTGCCACAACAAGAGCTGCTGAAACAACAACACCTGCCACATCAACCTCAAGAGTTGAATCAACAGCTGTTCAGACCACCAAAGTTACTTCAAGAACAACAATTCCTTTGACAACGACAGCTGTTCAAACAGCAACACCTACCACAACAGCCTCAAGACCTAAGTCAACAACAACAGGTCCTGCCACTGAGACAACTGTTCAGGCAACTAGTGTGACCACAATAAACCCAAGACCTGAGTCAACAACGAGAGCTGCAACAGCAACAGATGTTTCTACCACAACATCTTCCACAGCAACAGTTGTTCAAACCACTACACCTGCCACAACCACTCCAGCAATTGCTTCAACACAGGTTGTTTCAGCAACACAAGAAGTTGCAACATCATCACCTGCTTCACCAAGCACATCTATGACTACCACAAAGGATGCCCTAACTACCCCAAGTCATACTTCAACAACAATTCGCCCAACAACAACCACAAGAGATGCTTCCACAACACCTGCCACTACAACCCCAGGAGGTAGGTCAACAAGATCAACAACTGGTTCTGCCACAACAAGAGCTGCTCAAACAACAACACCTGCCACATCAACCTCAAGAGTTGAATCAACAGCTGTTCAAACAGCAACACCTACCACAACAGCCTCAAGACCTAAGTCAACAACAACTGGTCCTGCCACTGAGACAAGTTTTCAGACCTCTACTGCTGCAACAACAGCCTCAAGACCAGAGTCAACAACAACTGGTCCTGCCACTAAGACAGCTGTTCAGACCTCTACTGCTGCCACAACAGCCTCAAGACCAGAGTCAACAAAAACTGGTCCTGCCACTGAGACAGCTGTTCAGACCACCACAGCAGCCACAACAACCCTAAGAACTGAGCCAACAACAAGAGCTGCAACAGCAATGGATGTTTTTACCACAACATCTTCTACAGCAACAGTTGTTCAGACAACGTCACCTGCCACAAACACTCCAGCACATGCTTCAACACCAGTTGTTTCAGCAACACAAGTTTTTGCCACAACATCAACACCTTCTATAAAAAGCACATCTGTTACAACCACAAGAGATGCCCTAACTACACCAAGTCATACTTCAACAACAGTTCACACAACAACCACAAGAGATGCTTTCACAACACCTGCCACTACAACCCCAGGAACTGAGTCAACAAGATCAACAACTGGTTCTGCCACAACAAGAGCTGCTGAAACAACAACACCTGCCACATCAACCTCAAGAGTTGAATCAACAGCTGTTCAGACCACCAAAGTTACTTCAAGAACAACAATTCCTTTGACAACGACAGCTGTTCAAACAGCAACACCTACCACAACAGCCTCAAGACCTAAGTCAACAACAACAGGTCCTGCCACTGAGACAACTGTTCAGGCAACTAGTGTGACCACAATAAACCCAAGACCTGAGTCAACAACGAGAGCTGCAACAGCAACAGATGTTTCTACCACAACATCTTCCACAGCAACAGTTGTTCAAACCACTACACCTGCCACAACCACTCCAGCAATTGCTTCAACACAGGTTGTTTCAGCAACACAAGAAGTTGCAACATCATCACCTGCTTCACCAAGCACATCTATGACTACCACAAAGGATGCCCTAACTACCCCAAGTCATACTTCAACAACAATTCGCCCAACAACAACCACAAGAGATGCTTCCACAACACCTGCCACTACAACCCCAGGAGGTAGGTCAACAAGATCAACAACTGGTTCTGCCACAACAAGAGCTGCTCAAACAACAACACCTGCCACATCAACCTCAAGAGTTGAATCAACAGCTGTTCAAACAGCAACACCTACCACAACAGCCTCAAGACCTAAGTCAACAACAACTGGTCCTGCCACTGAGACAAGTTTTCAGACCTCTACTGCTGCAACAACAGCCTCAAGACCAGAGTCAACAACAACTGGTCCTGCCACTAAGACAGCTGTTCAGACCTCTACTGCTGCCACAACAGCCTCAAGACCAGAGTCAACAACAACTGGTCCTGCCACTGAGACAGCTGTTCAGACCACCACAGCAGCCACAACAACCCTAAGAACTGAGCCAACAACAAGAGCTGCAACAGCAACGGATGTTTTTACCACAACATCTTATACAGCAACAGTTGTTCAGACAACGTCACCTGCCACAAACACTCCAGCACATGCTTCAACACCAGTTGTTTCAGCAACACAAGTTTTTGCCACAACATCAACGACTTCTATAAAAAGCACATCTGTTACAACCACAAGAGATGCCCTAACTACACCAAGTCATACTTCAACAACAGTTCACACAACAACCACAAGAGATGATTTCACAACACCTGCCACTACAACCCCAGGAACTGAGTCAACAAGATCAACAACTGGTTCTGCCACAACAAGAGCTGCTGAAACAACAACACCTGCCACATCAACCTCAAGAGTTGAATCAACAGCTGTTCAAACAGCAACACCTACCACAACAGCCTCAAGACCTAAGTCAACAACAACTGGTCCTGCCACTGAGACAGCTGTTCAGACAACTATTGTGACCACAACGAACCCAAGACCTGAGTCAACAACGAGACCTGCAACAGATGTTTCTACCACAACATCTTCCACAGCAACAGTTGTTCAAACCACTACACCTGCCACAACCACTCCAGCAATTGCTTCAACACAGGTTGTTTCAGCAACACAAGAAGTTGCAACATCATCACCTGCTTCACCAAGCACATCTATGACTACCACAAAGGATGGCCTAACTACCCTAAGTCATACTTCAACAACAATTCGCCCAACAACAACCACAAGAGATGCTTCCACAACACCTGCCACTACAACCCCAGGAGGTAGGTCAACAAGATCAACAACTGGTTCTGCCACAACAAGAGCTGCTCAAACCAAAACACCTGCCACATCAACCTCAAGAGTTGAATCAACAGCTGTTCAAACAGCAACACCTACCACAACAGCCTCAAGACCTAAGTCAACAACAACTGGTCCTGCCACTGAGACAAGTTTTCAGACCTCTACTGCTGCAACAACAGCCTCAAGACCAGAGTCAACAACAACTGGTCCTGCCACTAAGACAGCTGTTCAGACCTCTACTGCTGCCACAACAGCCTCAAGACCAGAGTCAACAAAAACTGGTCCTGCCACTGAGACAGCTGTTCAGACCACCACAGCAGCCACAACAACCCTAAGAACTGAGCCAACAACAAGAGCTGCAACAGCAATGGATGTTTTTACCACAACATCTTCTACAGCAACAGTTGTTCAGACCACGTCACCTGCCACAAACACACCAGCACTTGCTTCAACACCAGTTGTTTCAGCAACACAAGTTGTTGCCACAACATCAACACCTTATATAAAAAGCACATCTGTTACAACCACAAGAGATGCCCTAATTACCCCAAGACATACTTCAACAACAGTTCACACAACAACCACAAGAGATGCTTTCACAACACCTGCCACTAAAACCCCAGGAGATGAGTCAACTAGATCAACAACTGGTTCTGCCACAACAAGAGCTGCTCAAACCACAACACCTGCCACATCAACCTCAAGAGTTGAATCAACAGCTGTTGAGACCACCAAAGTTACTTCAAGAACAACAGTTCCTTTGACAACCACAGCTGTTCAAACAGCAACACCTACCACAACAGCCTCAAGACCTAAGTCAACAACAACTGGTCCTGCCACTGAGACAGCTGTTCAGACCACCACGGCCGCCACAACAACCCTAAGAACTGAGTCAACAACGAGACCTGCACCAGCAACAGATGTTTTTACCACAACATCTTCCACAGCAACAGTTGTTCAGACAACGTCACCTGCCACAACCACTCCAGCAATTGCTTCAACACCAGTTGTTTCAGCAACACAAGTTTTTGCCACAACATCAACACCTTCTATAAAAAGCACATCTGTTACAACCACAAGAGATGCCCTAACTACCCCGAGTCATACTTCAACACCAGTTCACACAACAACCACAAGAGATGCTTTCACAACACCTGCCACTAAAACCCAAGGAGCTGAGTCAACAAGATCAACAACTGGTTCTGCCACAACAAGAGCTGCTCAAACCACAACACCTGCCACATCAACCTCAAGAGTTGAATCAACAGCTGTTCAGACCACCAAAGTTACTTCAAGAACAACAATTCCTTTGACAACGACAGCTGTTCACACAGCAACACCTACCACAACAGCCTCAAGACCTAAGTCAACAACAACTGGTCCTGCCACTGAGACAGCTGTTCAGACCACCACGGCCGCCACAACAACCCTAAGAACTGAGTCAACAACGAGACCTGCAACAGCAACAGATGTTTTTACCACAACATCTTCCACAGCAACAGTTGTTCAAACCACTACACCTGCCACAAACACACCAGCAATTGCTTCAACACAGGTTGTTTCAGCAACACAAGAAGTTGCAACATCATCACCTGCTTCACCAAGCACATCTATGACTACCACAAAGGATGCCCTAACTACCCCAAGTCATACTTCAACAACAATTCGCCCAACAACAACCACAAGAGATGCTTCCACAACACCTGCCACTACAACCCCAGGAGGTAGGTCAACAAGATCAACAACTGGTTCTGCCACAACAAGAGCTGCTCAAACCAAAACACCTGCCACATCAACCTCAAGAGTTGAATCAACAGCTGTTCAAACAGCAACACCTACCACAACAGCCTCAAGACCTAAGTCAACAACAACTGGTCCTGCCACTGAGACAAGTTTTCAGACCTCTACTGCTGCAACAACAGCCTCAAGACCAGAGTCAACAACAACTGGTCCTGCCACTAAGACAGCTGTTCAGACCTCTACTGCTGCCACAACAGCCTCAAGACCAGAGTCAACAAAAACTGGTCCTGCCACTGAGACAGCTGTTCAGACCACCACAGCAGCCACAACAACCCTAAGAACTGAGTCAACAACAAGAGCTGCAACAGCAATGGATGTTTTTACCACAACATCTTCTACAGCAACAGTTGTTCAGACCACGTCACCTGCCACAAACACACCAGCACTTGCTTCAACACCAGTTGTTTCAGCAACACAAGTTGTTGCCACAACATCAACACCTTATATAAAAAGCACATCTGTTACAACCACAAGAGATGCCCTAACTACCCCAAGACATACTTCAACAACAGTTCACACAACAACCACAAGAGATGCTTTCACAACACCTGCCACTAAAACCCCAGGAGATGAGTCAACTAGATCAACAACTGGTTCTGCCACAACAAGAGCTGCTCAAACCACAACACCTGCCACATCAACCTCAAGAGTTGAATCAACAGCTGTTGAGACCACCAAAGTTACTTCAAGAACAACAGTTCCTTTGACAACCACAGCTGTTCAAACAGCAACACCTACCACAACAGCCTCAAGACCTAAGTCAACAACAACTGGTCCTGCCACTGAGACAGCTGTTCAGACCACCACGGCCGCCACAACAACCCTAAGAACTGAGTCAACAACGAGACCTGCACCAGCAACAGATGTTTTTACCACAACATCTTCCACAGCAACAGTTGTTCAGACAACGTCACCTGCCACAACCACTCCAGCAATTGCTTCAACACCAGTTGTTTCAGCAACACAAGTTTTTGCCACAACATCAACACCTTCTATAAAAAGCACATCTGTTACAACCACAAGAGATGCCCTAACTACCCCGAGTCATACTTCAACACCAGTTCACACAACAACCACAAGAGATGCTTTCACAACACCTGCCACTAAAACCCAAGGAGCTGAGTCAACAAGATCAACAACTGGTTCTGCCACAACAAGAGCTGCTCAAACCACAACACCTGCCACATCAACCTCAAGAGTTGAATCAACAGCTGTTCAGACCACCAAAGTTACTTCAAGAACAACAATTCCTTTTACAACGACAGCTGTTCACACAGCAACACCTACCACAACAGCCTCAAGACCTAAGTCAACAACAACTGGTCCTGCCACTGAGACAGCTGTTCAGACCACCACGGCCGCCACAACAACCCTAAGAACTGAGTCAACAACGAGACCTGCAACAGCAACAGATGTTTTTACCACAACATCTTCCACAGCAACAGTTGTTCAAACCACTACACCTGCCACAAACACACCAGCAATTGCTTCAACACAGGTTGTTTCAGCAACACAAGAAGTTGCAACATCATCACCTGCTTCACCAAGCACATCTATGACTACCACAAAGGATGCCCTAACTACTCCAAGTCATACTTTAACAACTATTCGCCCAACAACAACCACAAGAGATGCTTCCACAACAACTGCCACTTCAACCCCAGGAGCTCAGTCAACAAGATCAACAACTGGTTCTGCCACAACAAGAGCTGCTCAAACCACAACACCTGCCCCATCAACCTCAAGAGTTGAATCAACAGCTGTTCAATCAGCAACACCTACCACAACAGCCTCAGGACCTGAGTTAACAACAACTGGTCCTGCCACTGAGACAGGTGTTCAGACCTCTACTGCTGCCACAACAGCCTCAAGGCCAGAGTCAACAACAACTGGTCCTGCCACTGAGACAGCTGTTCAGACCCCCACGACTGCCACAACAACCCTTAGAACTGAGTCAACAACAAGAGCTGCAACAGCAACAGATGTTTTTACCACAACATCTTCTACAGCAACAGTTTTTCAGACCACGTCACCTGCCACAAACACACCAGCACTTGCTTCAACACCAGTTGTTTCAGCAACACAAGTTGTTGCCACAACATCAACACCTTATATAAAAAGCACATCTGTTACAACCACAAGAGATGCCCTAACTACCCCAAGACATACTTCAACAACAGTTCACACAACAACCACAAGAGATGCTTTCACAACACCTGCCACTAAAACCCCAGGAGCTGAGTCAACTAGATCAACAACTGGTTCTGCCACAACAAGAGCTGCTCAAACCACAACACCTGCCACATCAACCTCAAGAGTTGAATCAACAGCTGTTGAGACCACCAAAGTTACTTCAAGAACAACAGTTCCTTTGACAACCACAGCTGTTCAAACAGCAACACCTACCACAACAGCCTCAAGGCCAGAGTCAACAACAACTGGTCCTGCCACTGAGACAGCTGTTCAGACCCCCACGACTGCCACAACAACCCTTAGAACTGAGTCAACAACAAGAGCTGCAACAGCAACAGATGTTTTTACCACAACATCTTCTACAGCAACAGTTGTTCAGACAACGTCACCTGCCACAAACACTCCCGCACATGCTTCAACACAGGTTGTTTCAGCAACACAAGTTTTTGCAACATCATCACCTGCTTCACCAAGCACATCTATGACTACCACAAAGGATGCCCTAACTACTCCAAGTCATACTTTAACAACTATTAGCCCAACAACAACCGCAAGAGATGCTTCCACAACAACTGCCACTACAACCCCAGGAGCTGAGTCAACAAGATCAACAACTGGTTCTGCCACAACAAGAGCTGCTCAAACCACAACACCTGCCCCATCAACCTCAAGAGTTGAATCAACAGCTGTTCAAACAGCAACACCTACCACAACAGCCCCAGGACCTGAGTTAACAACAACTGGTCCTGCCACTGAGACAGGTGTTCAGACCTCGACTGCTGCCACAACAGCCTCAAGGCCAGAGTCAACAACAACTGGTCCTGCCACTGAGACAGCTGTTCAGACCCCCACGACTGCCACAACAACCCTTAGAACTGAGTCAACAACAAGAGCTGCAACAGCAACAGATGTTTTTACCACAACATCTTCTACAGCAACAGTTTTTCAGACCACGTCACCTGCCACAAACACACCAGCACTTGCTTCAACACCAGTTGTTTCAGCAACACAAGTTGTTGCCACAACATCAACACCTTATATAAAAAGCACATCTGTTACAACCACAAGAGATGCCCTAACTACCCCAAGACATACTTCAACAACAGTTCACACAACAACCACAAGAGATGCTTTCACAACACCTGCCACTAAAACCCCAGGAGATGAGTCAACAAGATCAACAACTGGTTCTGCCACAACAAGAGCTGCTCAAACCACAACACCTGCCACATCAACCTCAAGAGTTGAATCAACAGCTGTTGAGACCACCAAAGTTACTTCAAGAACAACAGTTCCTTTGACAACCACAGCTGTTCAAACAGCAACACCTACCACAACAGCCTCAAGACCTAAGTCAACAACAACTGGTCCTGCCACTGAGACAGCTGTTCAGACCACCACGGCCGCCACAACAACCCTAAGAACTGAGTCAACAACGAGACCTGCACCAGCAACAGATGTTTTTACCACAACATCTTCCACAGCAACAGTTGTTCAGACAACGTCACCTGCCACAACCACTCCAGCAATTGCTTCAACACCAGTTGTTTCAGCAACACAAGTTTTTGCCACAACATCAACACCTTCTATAAAAAGCACATCTGTTACAACCACAAGAGATGCCCTAACTACCCCGAGTCATACTTCAACACCAGTTCACACAACAACCACAAGAGATGCTTTCACAACACCTGCCACTAAAACCCAAGGAGCTGAGTCAACAAGATCAACAACTGGTTCTGCCACAACAAGAGCTGCTGAAACAACAACACCTGCCACATCAACCTCAAGAGTTGAATCAACAGCTGTTCAGACCACCAAAGTTACTTCAAGAACAACAATTCCTTTGACAACGACAGCTGTTCACACAGCAACACCTACCACAACAGCCTCAAGACCTAAGTCAACAACAACTGGTCCTGCCACTGAGACAGCTGTTCAGACCACCACGGCCGCCACAACAACCCTAAGAACTGAGTCAACAACGAGACCTGCAACAGCAACAGATGTTTTTACCACAACATCTTCCACAGCAACAGTTGTTCAAACCACTACACCTGCCACAACCACTCCAGCAATTGCTTCAACACAGGTTGTTTCAGCAACAAAAGAAGTTGCAACATCATCACCCGCTTCACCAAGCACATCTATGACTACCACAAAGGATGCCCTTACTACTCCAAGTCATACTTTAACAACAATTCGCCCAACAACAACCACAAGAGATGCTTCCACAACAACTGCCACTACAACCCCAGGAGCTGAGTCAACAAGATCAAAAACTGGTTCTGCCACAACAAGAGCTGCTCAAACCACAACACCTGCCCCATCAACCTCAAGGGTTGAATCAACAGCTGTTCAAACAGCAACACCTACCACAACAGCCTCAAGGCCTAAGTCAACAACAACTGGTCCTGCCACTGAGACAGCTGTTCAGACCTCTACTGCTGCCACAACAGCCTCAAGACCAGAGTCAACAACAACTGGTCCTGCCACTAAGACAGCTGTTCAGACCTCTACTGCTGCCACAACAGCCTCAAGACCTGAGTCAACAACAACTGGTCCTGCCACTGAGACAGCTGTTCAGACCACCACGGCCGCCACAACAACCCTAAGAACTGAGTCAACAACAAGAGCTGCAACAGCAACAGATGTTTTTACCACAACATCTTCTACAGCAACAGTTGTTCATACAACGTCACCTGCCACAAACACTCCAGCACATGCTTCAACACCAGTTGTTTCAGCAACACAAGTTTTTGCCACAACATCAACACCTTCTATTAAAAGCACATCTGTTACAACCACAAGAGATGCCCTAACTACTCCAAGTCATACTTCAACAACAATTCGCCCAACAACAACCACAAGAGATGTTTCCACAACACCTGCCACTACAACCCCAGGAGCTGAGTCAACAAGATCAACAACTGGTTCTGCCACAACAAGAGCTGCTCAAACCACAACAACTGCCACATCAACCTCAAGAGTTGAATCAACAGCTGTTCAGACCACCAAAGTTACTTCAAGAACAACAATTCCTTTGACAACAACAGCTTTTCAAACAGCAACACCTACCACAACAACCTCAAGACCTGAGTCAACAACAACAGGTTCTGCCACTGAGACAGCTGTTCAGGCAACTAGTGTAACCACAACAAACCCAAGAACTGAGTCAACAACGAGGGCTGCAACAGCACCAGATGTTTCTACCACAACATCTTTCACAGCAACAGTTGTTCAAACCACTACACCTGCCACAACCACTCTAGCAGATACTTCAACACCAGTTGTCTCAGCAACACAAGGAGTTGCTACTACTACTACTGCACCTGCTTCAACAAGCACATCCTATCTGACCACAACAGATGCCACAACAATCCCAAGTCATTCTTCAATAACAGTTCACACAAAAAACACAAGAGATGCTTTCACAACAAAAGGTGCCAAGACAACAACAGGTGGTTCAACAACAACCGGTCCTGCCACAACAGCTGTTTCAATCACAACACCTGCCACAACTACCTCAAGAGCTGATTTAACAACACTAGCTACTTCAACAAGCCCAATAACTGCTTTAACACTAAGCGTTGCTTCAATAAACCCAACAGCTACTGCAACAACAGCTGTTCCTACGACTACAGCTCCTACAACAACTGCTACTCATACAATCACACTGGCTGCAACAACCCCAAGAGATGCAACAACAACAATAACAGTTGCTCCAACAACAGCTGCTTCAGCAACAACAACTGCTGTTACAAAAAAACTCATAGCTGCTTCAACAACCCAAACAGCCACTGCAACAACAGATGTTCTTACCACAGCAGCTCCTCCAACTGCTGCTCCAACAATCACACCTGCTACAACAACCCCCACAGATGCCTCAATTGCAACAGCAGCTAGGACAACAACACCTTTTACAACACCTGTGCCAACCACTTCAGCTGCGACCACAATCCCAACAGCAGCTGCTTTGACAACAACAGGTGTTCCAACTAACACAGCATCTATGCCAACTCAAAGATCTGTTACAACAGCAGCTGTTCCAGCCACAACATCTACTCCGACACCATTTGTTCCAACCACCACAGCTGCTACAAAAACCACAAAAGGTGCATCAACAACAACAGCTGTGCTGACAACAATAGCTGCTCAAACAACAGCTGTTCCAACCATTACATATTCTACTAAAACTCCAAAAGATGCTACAACTCCAAGAGCAGCTTCAACAATTAAAGCTATTTCTTTTACAGAAACGTTTCCAACAACAGCTTTTCAAACCACCGAAGCTGCTTTAACAACCCCAGGAGCTGCTTCAACAACAACAACAACGATCCTTGCTCCAGAAACTACAGCTGCTACAACAACCCCAAAGGCTTTTTCAGAAACAACAGCTGTTTCAGCAACAACAAATGCTTCAATAACAAAAGCTGTTTCTACCACAAAAGCTGTTTCAGCAACAAAAGCTGCTTCAACAACAGCTGTGTCTTCCACCACAGCTTCTACAACTTCAAGAGCTCCTTCAACAGCAACAGTTGTTGCAACAACAGCTGTTCCCACCACAACAGCTCTCCCAAAAACATCTGTTCCCACCGTTATAGGTGCTACAACAACCCCAAGAGCTGTTTCAGCAACTACAGCTGCTGCTTCAACATCAAAAGCTGTTTCAAACACATCAGCTGCTACAACA
The DNA here is from genome assembly GCF_033239565.1 of Halichoeres trimaculatus. NCBI lineage: Eukaryota > Metazoa > Chordata > Actinopteri > Labriformes > Labridae > Halichoeres > Halichoeres trimaculatus. Next base: position 16,258,948 of record NW_027437200.1, read on the forward strand.
ACAATAGGTTTTCCCACCACAACAGCTCCTCAAACAACAGCTGTTCCAACCACCACAGCTACAATCACAACCCAAAGAAATGCACCAACAACAACAGCTGCTTCAACAACTGCAACAGCTGTTTCACCAACTACAGCAGCTGTTCCTGGCACAACTGCACTTCCAATTACAACATCTACTGCTGTTGGAGCTGTCTACATTGTCCATGTTCAGATTTTTAATGAAACCATAATTGCCAATGTGACCATTCCTGGCACTGATGAATACAAGGATCTCGAATCCCGAATTCTACAGGCAGTAAGTATTCCACATTTTTTATGAGTATGTTGTGATGATTAGAATTATTCACTCCAGATCCCTATTTGGGATTTAACGTAGACTTTTGATTTTACCCATATCATATATTCTGTGAATATAAAATCTGGCATTAAATGCTAAAAATGATGTAATGTTTTCTCATGTATCTGTGTCTTTTCTTGTTTGTTTTTTTTTTGTTGTTGTTTACAGTGTGAAGACATTTACAGACCAATTTTTGGTAGCAATTTCGACAAGTGCATTGTGCAAAACATCAGGTACCAATCGTTTGTATGAATTTTTCAAAGTCTTTGCCTTAAACACTCACATGTTCTTAAAGTATTATACTTGCTGAAACTGTCAGACCAAGAGACATAAGCATGATTTCTTCATGGTTTTCCTGTTTTCTTTGTATCACACAGTGCTGTCACAACACGTGTGGATCGGCTTCAGACAATACTGTTGGTTCTATTCAGTGCAAAAACTCCAAAGGAAGACCTCCCAAGAAATGTACGTGTTGCAGAGATTATTGCTGAAGCTGCAAGCAATCCAAACATAATCTACTCTGTTAAATTCAATCCTGATGGCATTGTAACAATTGGTAAGTCGTCAAAGCAGAGAGTTAAATTATTAGCATCCTATTCTAGTCTGTAAATTTTGGATTAGCAAGTTTGATGTGACCAAATAGAAAACTTTCTTCTTGTTCATGGAATAAATAGTCATTCACAAATTTGTTTTGTCTGAATAGCTGGCCCAGTTCCAGATGCAGCATCAACTGCTGCACCTGCAGCTACAACAGCAGCAGCAGCACCCACCACTGCAAACCCCACAGCTACAACAGCTGCAGTCATACCTGTTGGCTTAAGTTTTAGATCTGTCCTGAAACCTTTCAATAACGATTTGCTGAATCCATCATCTGATGCTTTTAAAAATCGATCATCAAATATAACGACACAGGTATGTCTCACAGACATTAGTATCTACCAGTACTCAAGAAAAACTACGTACATGTTTTCCTCATTTCACTGACTTCATTTAGCACACGGTTTAGTTAAAAATATTTTGTTTCTGTTTCTGCAGCTTCAACCTAGGTTTCAAAATGAATTCCCATCATTCCAGTCCATGGAAGTGTTAGCCTTCAGGTACTTATCAAGAATAACCCAACTATAATCAATGAGCATTTATGTGATCATATCAGATGATTTTATTCGCTTTTCTCTCTGCAGGAATGGATCAATTGTCAATATGATTGACATCATATTTTTAAGTGCATTTGTTCCCAATAACACTGAGATTGTGGCAGTTTTGAAGGCCGCAGCTCCCAATGTCACTGGCTTTGACATTGAAGGAACCTCTATCATCATCAATGGCATAGGTGAGCAACACTCAAGAGCTTTTTTTATCCAAATATTTAAACTTCACAAGTGTTTCTTTAACTAAAGGTTTCTTTTCTTTTGTCTTCTTTTACAGCTTCAAGTGGAGTAAATCACAAAATCAGTCTCATCACTGCGTTCTGCCTGGTTCTCCTGTCACTGTTCCTGTCGAACCAGCAATAACATCAGCTCTGATTACTCTGTGGTAATCAGTGACCACATGCCTTCAATTACTGGTTTCAAACATTTATTAAGGGGAGAGTCCAGGACCTGACAGAGCCAACTTCTAATAGCTGATCTTATGTACTATAGATATACAAGCGACACTAAATGATAACACTTTCTCTGGGATGTAAGGCACTGTTCAAGGGAACATAAAATTCATCATACATGTATGCATAGTTAGCTGCAGATCCTGTTATCTATTAATTCACCATATTCAATATGTTTATAGGTCTTATATTTATGAAAAAAAAAGTGTATTTTCATACAAATTGTATTAATGTTATCTTGCGGCACTTTATTCTGTGACTTCTTATTTGTACAGTGCCTGTCATAAACTTTGCCAAAACCAGAATACAAAATCTATGAAGAATTCAAACTGCCTCTCATGTGATGTTTTCCGACTTTGAATCGTTAAGGAAGCATAAATCAAGAAAATATAAGTGTCATTGTTCACCTACAAGATCACGAGTCCAGTAACCTGTAGAATTAAGGTTTCTATGTGGGATACACGTGAAAAGCCAACTCGCGTTGGTCTTTGCCCCATGCTGCTCTCCAAGCGCCCAAAAGCGAGTGAAAATTTAGCCAAGCTTCAACCTCATGTCAAGGTTTATCTATGCCGTTTCACTTTGGTTGTGCTTTTCTTCCTCTGTGCTATGTTCACCATTGTAGTTGCTCAGGATAGTTTCTTCCACACATTATCAGCCCACAAAGTCCCTTGTGCACTGGGTGTGCTGTGATTGGCTGATGTAACTACACTTTCTGCTCAGAAATGTCCCACAACAATCAAAACATCCAACATACAGGCAGAGGAGGGGGTTGAGGCAGAAACAGGCACAAATGTAGAGAGGCCTGTAGGAGACAATTAAGCAGAATTTCTCCTGTAAGAGCTGACATTCTATCTTTTCAGAAAATCCTGCTCTCTTACTTAACATAACGTGTTTTCAATCACGTCCTCAGAATTAAAGTTTTTAAAAAATGTTTAAATTAGGGACGTCCCGATCCAGATCCCACCTTCAATATTAAATTATCTGGAATGGGGGGCAAAATATACTGATCAGAACATCCCTAGTTTAAATCATGAATTGTGATTGTTTACATTTCTGATTTTCAATGTCACACTTGTAGCGCTCATGATAGCTCAAACACTTTTGACATAAAACTTGACAAAACTACAAAAAGAGGTTCTCCATGTTAATATGCACATGAAACGAAGCCTATAAAAAACCTTGTGCCTCCATCAAATGCTTTATTGACATAAATTAACTTTTTAATAGCCACTCAGTTCAATCATAAACAATTTTTTTACTTCTCTGGTAGCTTATACTCATGAAGCTTCAGTTGTAATGTTTGAAGTGAATGGATTCCGTAGCCCCCACACAAAGGTGAAAGTTATCACAGATAGGAAATGGTCTCCATGGAGAAATGCAACACAACTAAAAAAATTGAAAAAGAGAGTGTTGAAAGTTTAAGTCCAGGACCTGTATGCATGACAAGCCATTAGCGGGGAAAACGGATCGTTTGTACTAACAGCGAAAAAAAGTGGTTAGTGGTATGCATGAGCCAGATTAATGGGCCAAAAGAGCTTTACATTTAATGGAGGAATACCCCACCATAACAGGAGCTAACAGCAGGATTACAGTGCCTGTTCAGCAGTTTTAGATGAAATTTGCAAACACAGTGGACAATCCTTTGGAAGAGTGGAAATGTGTAGTCATACAGCAACTTAAAGTTTAGGAGACACAACATTTTTTCAGTAAACTGATGAGATAAGGGAGACAATTGAAGCGTGAAACCACTGAGGCTCACTGTCGTCAGTTCAAGTTTGTTTCGCTCTTTGCTTTTACCCATCTGGGTCCTTCAAGATGTGTCTGGTGAAATGTTGGAGTTCTTAAACTGCTTTAAGAGGTATTCATTGAGGTACTGGGGCATTGCTGCAGCGCTTGTTCCTCAAAGCAGCTTTCATATTTCTAATTTTATCATTAAGGTTTTCTACTGTGTGCTCGGAAACACTAATGCATTTACGCAGTTAAAGATCACCAACCCCCTTTTTTATGTTAACCTGATTGACTCAGGGATAAGAGCTGTTTGTGTGTTCTTGTAATTAAATCTCCATTTCTCCGGCTGAAAAATGTTTTTCTTCATCTTCTGTCAGTCACACAGTTACCGCTCGCCAGGTTCATCACTGTCTATGAGTGCTAGGCATGCACAGTTAGAATTAGTTTGATGGGGTTTTCCAGGAGGTTCCCCTTAATTATGACGTAATCTGCACCTGCATCTCATGGTGTAGTTAGTTAACTGGCTGATTATTTTCAGTGGTGCATGCGGCTAACGCTGCAGCCAAATGGGCCGTTCTATAATAGAACGTGAGGACTAATGGTCATGTTTGTTTAACGCCTGGACATACATACGGGCCCAGGTGATTCAAAACAAACCTTCAGATTCATTGTGAGATTTAATTGCCAAAAACCATAATAACACACGTGCCTTGTTTGCTGCTGTTGAGAGGCTAACCAGCCCTCCTGTGTTAGTAGCCCCTGAACTTTGTTCTGTTAAGGCCTACAAGAATTTGCTTCGGAGCACAACTAAAGAGAAAATGTAAGAAAGAGACAAGAGTTTTAATCACAGAGTAAAACATACGATTTCCTGTCAACAGTAGGGGGTGCTGTGCTTTTGGTGAGAAAAAAAACTAGTTTGGCGGTCATTTGTGGCCATGCACATTTAGTTTAAAAAATTCTTTGATAACTTTAATTTTCAATGTGTCTTATCAACAACAAGCCCAGTTTGAGTTAATCTGATTTAAAAAAAAAAAAAAAAAAAACCTGGGCGTAGTGTGTTTAAATATGTACTGTACAAATTTTTAAAATTCAACATTCAACAAATTTCCAAAGTTCCTGTTCAGGTTTCACCATGTCAGTTTGTAGGTCTCAGGAATATAATTATGCAAACATAAAAATTCAGACCTGTAGCCCTGAGCAGCAGGAGGGGCTGCATTCTCTTCACCTAGGGGCGCTGTGGTGCATGTATTGGGACACAAAAGCACTGGAATGATAATTTATTCACCATGACTGAGTTTTGTGCAAAATTTGGTTTGTTTTTGAGCACAATGAAGGCACGTACCAGGGTTAAAGTGGCACAAGAAACAAACCAACAAAGAATTATAATCCTAACCCTGAATTCACACATAAAGCATCAGCACCATGCAGCGCCACACACTGCGCTCTACTTAGAAGCCATCTGCTATCTGCCAGCAGCACATCACCAACGGCTGTGCGCAGCTGTGAATCTTTTTTTGTCGAAGTGTGCTGCAGAAACACGTCAATCTCTGCAGAGCAGCTCATACCAAACAGGAAATCAGAAATGAAAACAATCAAGAGTATCCAGTCATTTCGAAATACAGCACCATGTTCTGGCTCCTGATCGTAAATCTCATCCTTGTTTATCAAAACTACGTCACTGGCACATGACCATAAGTCATCAGTAGGCCAGATCCAGAGGACATGCAAGGTTTTGGACGAGGAAAAGTAATTCCTGCAGGTGATGGACTTAATAATTCGATATGACACAACACATTCTTTCTATAAGGACGCCAACAGAAAGGAAAAGACTGAAAGTGCTGAAGTTTAGGAGGGACAGTGAAATTTAACATACCAATTAATTACTATGTATGTTGCAGGAACATGCGGTTCTCCTGAGACCTTGTGATCTCGGGTATCCAGCTGCTTTGTGCACCGCCCTGCACTGTGCAACACTATGCATCTAGTATGAATCGGCACATACTAATAAAGCAGCTGTGCAGCTCAGCACTCATGCTCTATGTGTGAATTAAGGGTAAGAGTTTCTGGAGGGCCTTCACTGACCTATGGTTGATGGGCTCAGGCCCTAATTACATTAGAAAAATAAAAAAAATCATTAGTTTGGCAATAGTTAGCCTTAATGCTATTCTAAAAGGGACAGGTGAAATCATGTAACATTACCCTTATTTTCTTGGAAAATCATCACTTGACTCTTGTAATGCTACAACGTGTTTTGTATGATTAAGAACTAAAGAATAAAAGGGAAGTTGATTTCAGGAATAAATGGTTTAAAACATTTCAGAGGCTTAAGACTTTCAAAAAATTACCTTTTCTGAAGTAGGGCAACCTGCTCCTAAAAAATCTGTGGAAGAAGTCAAAACAAATGTGTATGTGAAAACACAAAACCATCATTAAAAATAAACTCAGAGAAAGAGCAAACAACACTCGACCTACTTCTGAAATGAAAGAAAAAAGGTCGTGAAAACATTGACTGCATTCATAAACGTAAAAAACTGACATTTTAGAAAGAATTCACCACACATCGAATCTCTCATCTTCTTTCCTACACGTCAGTAAAATAAGTTTTGAAGGGTTTTCTTGTCTGTTTGCACGCGGAAGTGAGTGTGACTTTCAGGTGTTGAGTTTCACTTGGCACAAGTAGGCATGCCTGGCACTTGCTCTAATTAGCTACAATAGCTCAGAGGCTCAAGCACATAATAGGCAACTCTTTCCTACATTACATTCTCTTCTGCATTCTAGACAAATCAAGGGTAGATCATATTATTTGTAGAATTTACCAATTCATATTTGATCACGGTATTTGCGTCACTTGCACACAGCCAGGAAGATATAATGAGGGTATTAAATGGAGATGTTCGTAAACTGGTTTCATCAAATCAACATTTTCTTTGTTCTCTAAAATGTTGCATCAACTTGCACCAATAACTCCAAATATGATGGATAATTCTCTATCAATAGAATTGTTTATTTATCACTGTGCTATATAATGACCTTTTATGTTTCTTTTCCTTCTATCTGTGTCACAACCTCACCCAAGCTCTCTCTAAATTTTTTTGCAATAACTTGCTGTCACACCCGTTTGGCCTCTTTTAGCATTCACATAAGTGGAATGCATAAGTCAAAAGAAAGGAGTGTGCTGCAGTATCGTGCCAAGAAGGAGAAAAGGTGTCTCCACATTACAGAAAAATTAATCACCCAGGTGATATATATAAAGGCTGTTGAAGCTGGGAGCTGTCATTTAGGGTTTGAGGTTTGATGACTGCTGCTGGACTGGACTAAACTGAAGTAAAAAAAAATCATTAGGTATTAAAATTAACATCCAAAGCGGGAGTTAAGTATTTTTTTCGTCTTGGTCTTTTGGTAAGTACTTTGTAACTTCATATTTTGATAATTTTGCATTGACATAGATCTTAAAAAGAAAACTGACTTTTGTACATTTTTTTTTACAAATAAAATTGGTAAGAAATTATGATAAATATATTTATTTTTTATGTGTATTTCTGTTTCTTTCTAATTTTCCTCACCTTCATTTTTATAGCACCCTTCATAGATTCAAATATGCATACCATAGTAGTAAATAAAAGTCCACATTTTATCACTTCAAAACAAAAATAGAAACATTAAAATTTGTGCAATAAGAAATACAACCCGAAAAGCACTCAGAGACCGCAGACCTCCGCCAAGCATATTGTGATTGTCACGCAACACTTTAGACCTACTTTAATATTATACTCCCTGTCAGCAGACTGTCTGCTACAAATTAATGTTAATTGCAGGTTTGTACAATAATTTGTTTCCTGACGGTGTTGAAAATCATGATGACCCAGTACATATTTCATATTCCAAATCTTAGTATCCAGAATATTGCCAAGATCTAGATCACACTTTAATATCTGTCAGCAATTATGGTGACCTTGTCTTGTGTTGTTTTGCAAAGCAATCCGACCATTAATCGTTGAGTTATATACACATATGGTGAAAACAACCCTTACAACGATCCCTGAATCCTGGATCCAGACAGTGATCTGGATCACTGTATGATCACTGTAAGATTTAATCAGTTCTTCCTCATCCCATTTTGGACATTTCCTGAAAATTTCATGAAGATCCTTTCGTTGCTTTTTTTAGTTATGTTGTTCACAGACAAACAGACAAACTCTCCCTAAAACATAACCTCCTTGGCGGAGGTAATAAAAAGCAGAACAATATAAACCAGGTCCCTTATTTCCAGCCTGCTAGCAAAGCAAACAAGTTGGTTACAGGTTCTCTACTGCAAGACTCAACAGGAGCAGGACCTGCTGAGCTGTTCCAAATGAAATTAGCTTCAGCATGGTATTATCTCTTAATTAACCACTGATTTTTAATTCTGAAGGGGTAAAAGACATATTCTGAACACTTGACATTATCTTTTTTATGTATTTTATGTTCATTTGGCTACAACCTACAAAAACCACATCCTGCAAAGAAATTAACCATTTGCCAAAGAGGGTCCCCCCTTAAAAAAACTGGTTTTGTACATTGCTTATCTTAAAATGAAAGATGTCTGTGTACAATAAATTTGAGTGCATTCTTAAGTTTAAATTTTCAAATTTGTGAGCTTGAGTTTTATGCAACCTTTTTTCAATCTTTTTCTTTTTTCGTTTTTTCTTTTTTTTATTTTTTGGAGAAGGGGGCATGAAAAAGGTCAATCTTACGCTAGAAATGAGGAAAAGGTAAAATGAGTGCTACTAATAAAGATAGTGAATGCCTCGAAGTTTATTAGTGCCTGATTAATGTCATTTAAAGGCTGAAAAGAAAGTTTGTTTTAAGGTGTGTTACAAAGACCTTTTCTTTAGTAAATCAATGAAAAATATATCAATGAGTGATAAATGTTTAACAATCATTTTTGCAAATTTCTGCTGTAATGAAATCTATGAATCGGTTGCTTTATCTTTCTAATAGACCTGATGGAAACCAAAATGGCTGTGAGAAAAATCATATCCCTGCTGCTAATTCTGTCAGGTAAGTAGTTATACTAATATTTAAAAAAGGAATACTTAAAAAAGGTAGGTCTGGTTTGAGAGATTTCATGGTTATCTTTAAAATCAAATCGCTCATCCATCAAGTCTAATCTAAAAATAAGGACCAAAGACTAAAAGTAAACACAAAGCAGCATAAAACAATAGTCTTCTGTAAACAACAACTGTAACACCAACAACAACTGCTACTCCAACAACAACTGTTACTCCCACAACAACAGCTACTCCAACAACAACAGCCACTCCAACAACTACTGCTACTCCAACAACAACTGCCACTCCAACAACAACAACTGTTACTCCAACAACAACTGCAACACCAACAACTGCTACACCAACAACAACTGCCACTCCAACAACAACTGCTATTGGAACAACAACTGCTAATCCCACAACAACAGCTACTCCAACAACAACAGCCACTCCAACAAGAACTGCTACTCCAACAACAAATGCCACTCCAACAACAATTGTTACTCCAACAACAACTGCAACACCAACAACAACTGCAACACCAACAACAACTGCCACTCCAACAACAACTGCTACTGGAACAACAACTTCTACACAAACAACAACTGCCACTCCAACAACAGCCACTCCAACAACAACTGCAACACCTACAACAACTGCAACTCCAACAACAACTGCAACTCAAACAACAACTGCTTCACCAACATCACCAGCCACTGCAACAACAACTGTATCGGCAAAGACAACTTCTACTACAACAACAACTGCAACACTAATAACAACTGCAACAGCAATAACAACAGCCACTCCAACAACAACTGCTACTCCATCAACAACTGCCACTCCAACAACAACTGTTACTCCAACAACAACTGCAACACCAACAACAACTGTTACTCCAACAACAACTGCAACACCAAGAACAACTGCAACTCCAACAACAACTGCAACACCAACAACAACTGAAACTCCAACAATTGCAACTCCAACAACTGCTTCCCCAACATCAACTGCCACTGCAACAACAACTGTTACTCCAACAACAACTGCTACTCCAACAACAACTGCTACACCAACGACAACTGCCACTCCAACAACAGCCACTCCAACAACAACTGAAACACCTACAACAACTGAAACACAAACAACTACTGCCACTCCAACAACAACTGCCACTCCAACAACAACTGCCACTCAAACAACAGCTGCAACACCAACAACTACTTTAACACCAACAACAACTGAAAATCCAAAAACAACTGCAACTCCAACAACAACTGCTTCCCCAACGTCAACTGCAACACCAACAACAACTGCAACACCAACAACAACTGCCACTCCAACAACAACTGCTACTGGAACAACAACTGCTACACAAACAACAACTGCCACTGCAACAACAACTGTTACTCCAACAACAACTGCCACTCCAACAACTGAAACACCAACAACAACTGCTGCTCCAACATCAACAGCCACTCCAACAACAACTGCTACTCCAACAACAACTTTAACACCAACAACAACTGAAACTCCAACAACAACTGCCACTGAAACAACAACTGTTACTCCAACAACAACTGCCACTCCAACAATTGAAACACCAACAACAGCTGCTGCTCCAACATCAACAGCCACTCCAACAACAACTTTAACACCTACAACAACTTTAACACCAACAACAACGAAAACTCAAACAACAACTGCTTCTCCAACATCAAAAGCTACTCCAACAACAACAGCAACACCAACCACAACTGCTACTCCAACAACAACTGCCACTCCGACAACAACTGTATCTGCAAGAACAACTTCTACTCCAACAGCAACTGCAACACCTTCAAGTACTGCAACACAAACCACAACTGCTACTCCAACGACAACTGCCACTCCAACAACAACTGCTACACCAACGACAACTGCCACTCCAACAACAGCCACTCCAACAACAACTGAAACACCTACAACAACTGAAACACAAACAACTACTGCCACTCCAACAACAACTGCCACTCCAACAACAACTGCCACTCAAACAACAGCTGCAACACCAACAACTACTTTAACACCAACAACAACTGAAAATCCAAAAACAACTGCAACTCCAACAACAACTGCTTCCCCAACGTCAACTGCAACACCAACAACAACTGCAACACCAACAACAACTGCCACTCCAACAACAACTGCTACTGGAACAACAACTGCTACACAAACAACAACAGCAACTCCAACAACAACTGTTACCCCAACAACAACTGCAACACTAAAAACAACTGCAACACCAACAACAACTTTAACAGCAACAACTGAAACTCCAACAACTGCAACTCCAACAACTGCTTCCCCAACTTCAACTGCCACTGCAACAACAACTGCTTCTCCAACAACAACTGCCACTCCAACAACTGAAACACCAACAACAACTGCTGCTCCAACATCAACAGCCACTCCAACAACAACTGCTACTCAAACAACAACTTTAACACCAACAACAACTGAAACTCCAACAACTGCAACTCCAACAACTGCTTCCCCAACATCAACTGCCACTGCAACAACAACTGCTTCTCCAACAACAACTGCCACTCCAACAACTGAAACACCAACTACAACTGCTGCTCCAACATCAACAGCCACTCCAACAACAACTGCTACTCAAACAACAACTTTAACACCAACGACAACTGAAACTCCAACAACAACTGCCACTCCAACAACAACTGTTACTCCAACAACAACTGCCACTCCAACAACTGCTGCTCCAACAACAACTGCCACTCAATCAACAACTGCAAAACCAACAACAAAAGCAAGACTACCCACAACTGCTGGTCCAACAACAACTGCTACACCAACAACAACTGCTTCTCCAACAACAACAGCTACTCCAACAACAACAGCCACTCCAACAACAACTGCTACTCCAACAACAACTGCCACTCCAACAACAACTGTTACTCCAACAACAACTGCAACACCAACAACAACTGCTACTGGAACAACAACTGCTGAACAAACAACAACAGCAACTCCAACAACAACTGAAACTCCAACAACTGCAACTCCAACAACTGCTTCCCCAACAACAACTGCTTCTCCAACAACGGCTGCTCCAACAACAACTGCCACTCAATCAACAACTGCAAAACCAACAACAACAGCAACACTACCCACAACTGCTGCTCCAACAACAACTTTAACACCAACAACTGCTTCTCCAACAACAACAGCTACTCCAACAACAACAGCCACTCCAACAACAACTGCTACTCCAACAACAACTTCCACTCCAACAACAACTGTTACTCCAACAACAACTGCAACACCAACAACAACTGCAACTCCAACAACAACTGCAACTCAAACAACAACTGCTTCACCAACATCACCAGCCACTGCAACAACAACTGTATCGGCAACAACAACTTCTACTCCAACAACAACTGCAACACTAACAACAACTGAAACACCAATAACAACAGCCACTCAAACAACAACTGCTACTCCTTCAACAACTGCAACACCAACAACAACTGTAACACCAACAACAACTGCTACTCCAACAACAAGTGCTACTCCCACAACAACAGCTACTCCAACATCAACTGCCACTGCAACAACAACTGCTACTCCAACAACAACTGCCACTCCAACAACTGAAACACCAACAACAGCTGCTGCTCCAACATCAACAGCCACTCCAACAACAACTTTAACACCTACAACAACTTTAACACCAACAAAAACTGAAACTCAAACAACAACTGCTTCTCCAACATCAAAAGCTACTCCAACAACAACAGCAACACCAACCACAACTGCTACTCCAACAACAACTGCCACTCTGACAACAACTGTATCTGCAACAACAACTTCTACTCCAACAACAACTGCAACACCTTCAAGTACTGCAACACCAACCACAACTGCTACTCCAAGGACAACTGCCACTCCAACAACAACTGCTACACCAACGACAACTGCCACTCCAACAACAGCCACTCCAACAACCACTGCAACACCTACAACAACTGCAAAACCAACAACAACTGCTGCTCCAACGACAACTGCCGCTCCAACAACAACTGAAACACCTACAACAACTGAAACACAAACAACTACTGCCACTCCAACAACAACTGCTACTCCAACAACAACAGCCACTCAAAGAACAACTGCTACTCCTTCAACAACTGCAACACCAACAACAACTGTAACACCAACAACAACTGCTACTCCAACAACAAGTGCTACTCCCACAACAACAGCTACTCCAACATCAACTGCCACTGCAACAACAACTGCTACTCCAACAACTGCCACTCCAACAATTGAAACACCAACAACAGCTGCTGCTCCAACATCAGCAGCCACTCCAACAACAACTTTAACACCTACAACAACTTTAACACCAACAACAACTGAAACACCAACAACAACTGCTACTCCAACAACAAGTGCTACTCCCACAACAACAGCTACTCCAACATCAACTGCCACTGCAACAACAACTGCTACTCCAACAACAACTGCCACTCCAACAATTGAAACACCAACAACGGCTGCTGCTCCAACATCAGCAGCCACTCCAACAACAACTTTAACACCTACATCAACTTTAACACCAACAACAACTGAAACTCAAACAACAACTGCTTCTCCAACATCAAAAGCTACTCCAACAACAACAGCAACACCAACCACAACTGCTACTCCAACAACAACTGCCACTCCGACAACAACTGTATCTGCAAGAACAACTTCTACTCCAACAGCAACTGCAACACCTTCAAGTACTGCAACACAAACCACAACTGCTACTCCAACGACAACTGCCACTCCAACAACAACTGCTACACCAACGACAACTGCCACTCCAACAACAGCCACTCCAACAACAACTGAAATACCTACAACAACTGACACACAAACAACTACTGCCACTCCAACAACAACTGCTACTCCAACAACAACTGCCACTCAAACAACAGCTGCAACACCAACAACTACTTTAACACCAACAACAACTTTAACAGCAACAATTGAAACTCCAACAACTGCAACTCCAACAACTGCTTCCCCAACATCAACTGCCACTGCGACAACAACTGCTTCTCCAACAACAACTGCCACTCCAACAACTGAAACACCAACAACAACTGCTGCTCCAACATCAACAGCCACTCCAACAACAACTGACACACAGACAACTACTGCCACTCCAACAACAACTGCTACTCCAACAACAACTGCCACTCAAACAACAGCTGCAACACCAACAACTACTTTAACACCAACAACAACTGAAAATCCAAAAACAACTGCAACTCCAACAACAACTGCTTCCCAAACATCAACTGCAACACCAACAACAACTGCAACACCAACAACAACTGCCACTCCAACAACAACTGCTACTGGAACAACAACTGCTACACAAACAACAACAGCAACTCCAACAACAACTGTTACCCCAACAACAACTGCGACACTAAAAACAACTGCAACACCAACAACAACTTTAACAGCAACAACTGAAACTCCAACAACTGCAACTCCAACAACTGCTTCCCCAACATCAACTGCCACTGCAACAACAACTGCTTCTCCAACAACAACTGCCATTCCAACAACTGAAACACCAACAACAACTGCTGCTCCAACATCAACAGCCACTCCAACAACAACTGCTACTCAAACAACAACTTTAACACCAACAACAACTGAAACTCCAACAACAACTGCCACTCCAACAACAACTGTTACTCCAACAACAACTGCCACTCCAACAACTGCTGCTCCAACAACAACTGCCACTCAATCAACAACTGCAAAACCAACAACAAAAGCAAGACTACCCACAACTGCTGGTCCAACAACAACTTTAACACCAACAACAACTGCTTCTCCAACAACAACAGCTACTCCAACAACAACAGCCACTCCAACAACAACTGCTACTCCAACAACAACTGCCACTCCAACAACAACTGTTACTCCAACAACAACTGCAACACCAACAACAACTGCTACTGGAACAACAACTGCTGAACAAACAACAACAGCAACTCCAACAACAACTGAAACTCCAACAACTGCAACTCCAACAACTGCTTCCCCAACAACAACTGCTTCTCCAACAACGGCTGCTCCAACAACAACTGCCACTCAATCAACAACTGCAAAACCAACAACAACAGCAACACTACCCACAACTGCTGCTCCAACAACAACTTTAACACCAACAACTGCTTCTCCAACAACAACAGCTACTCCAACAACAACAGCCACTCCAACAACTGCTACTCCAACAACAACTTCCACTCCAACAACAACTGTTACTCCAACAACAACTGCAACACCAACAACAACTGCAACTCCAACAACAACTGCAACTCAAACAACAACTGCTTCACCAACATCACCAGCCACTGCAACAACAACTGTATCGGCAACAACAACTTCTACTCCAACAACAACTGCAACACTAACAACAACTGAAACACCAATAACAACAGCCACTCAAACAACAACTGCTACTCCTTCAACAACTGCAACACCAACAACAACTGTAACACCAACAACAACTGCTACTCCAACAACAAGTGCTACTCCCACAACAACAGCTACTCCAACATCAACTGCCACTGCAACAACAACTGCTACTCCAACAACAACTGCCACTCCAACAAAAACTGAAACTCAAACAACAACTGCTTCTCCAACATCAAAAGCTACTCCAACAACAACAGCAACACCAACCACAACTGCTACTCCAACAACAACTGCCACTCTGACAACAACTGTATCTGCAACAACAACTTCTACTCCAACAACAACTGCAACACCTTCAAGTACTGCAACACCAACCACAACTGCTACTCCAAGGACAACTGCCACTCCAACAACAACTGCTACACCAACGACAACTGCCACTCCAACAACAGCCACTCCAACAACAACTGCAACACCTACAACAACTGCAAAACCAACAACAACTGCTGCTCCAACGACAACTGCCGCTCCAACAACAACTGAAACACCTACAACAACTGAAACACAAACAACTACTGCCACTCCAACAACAACTGCTACTCCAACAACAACAGCCACTCAAAGAACAACTGCTACTCCTTCAACAACTGCAACACCAACAACAACTGTAACACCAACAACAACTGCTACTCCAACAACAAGTGCTACTCCCACAACAACAGCTACTCCAACATCAACTGCCACTGCAACAACAACTGCTACTCCAACAACAACTGCCACTCCAACAATTGAAACACCAACAACAGCTGCTGCTCCAACATCAGCAGCCACTCCAACAACAACTTTAACACCTACAACAACTTTAACACCAACAACAACTGAAACACCAACAACAACTGCTACTCCAACAACAAGTGCTACTCCCACAACAACAGCTACTCCAACATCAACTGCCACTGCAACAACAACTGCTACTCCAACAACAACTGCCACTCCAACAATTGAAACACCAACAACAGCTGCTGCTCCAACATCAGCAGCCACTCCAACAACAACTTTAACACCTACATCAACTTTAACACCAACAACAACTGAAACTCAAACAACAACTGCTTCTCCAACATCAAAAGCTACTCCAACAACAACAGCAACACCAACCACAACTGCTACTCCAACAACAACTGCCACTCCGACAACAACTGTATCTGCAAGAACAACTTCTACTCCAACAGCAACTGCAACACCTTCAAGTACTGCAACACAAACCACAACTGCTACTCCAACGACAACTGCCACTCCAACAACAACTGCTACACCAACGACAACTGCCACTCCAACAACAGCCACTCCAACAACAACTGAAATACCTACAACAACTGACACACAAACAACTACTGCCACTCCAACAACAACTGCTACTCCAACAACAACTGCCACTCAAACAACAGCTGCAACACCAACAACTACTTTAACACCAACAACAACTGAAAATCCAAAAACAACTGCTACTCCTCCAACAACAACTGCTTCCCAAACGTCAACTGCAACACCAACAACAACTGCAACACCAACAACAACTGCCACTCCAACAACAACTGCTACTGGAACAACAACTGCTACACAAACAACAACAGCAACTCCAACAACAACTGTTACCCCAACAACAACTGCAACACTAAAAACAACTGCAACACCAACAACAACTTTAACAGCAACAACTGAAACTCCAACAACTGCAACTCCAACAACTGCTTCCCCAACATCAACTGCCACTGCAACAACAACTGCTTCTCCAACAACAACTGCCACTCCAACAACTGAAACACCAACAACAACTGCTGCTCCAACATCAACAGCCACTCCAACAACAACTGCTACTCAAACAACAACTTTAACACCAACAACAACTGAAACTCCAACAACAACTGCCACTCCAACAACAACTGTTACTCCAACAACAACTGCCACTCCAACAACTGCTGCTCCAACAACAACTGCCACTCAATCAACAACTGCAAAACCAACAACAAAAGCAAGACTACCCACAACTGCTGGTCCAACAACAACTTTAACACCAACAACAACTGCTTCTCCAACAACAACAGCTACTCCAACAACAACAGCCACTCCAACAACAACTGCTACTCCAACAACAACTGCCACTCCAACAATTGAAACACCAACAACAGCTGCTGCTCCAACATCAGCAGCCACTCCAACAACAACTGTAACACCTACATCAACTTTAACACCAACAACAACTGAAACTCAAACAACAACTGCTTCTCCAACATCAAAAGCTACTCCAACAACAACTGAAACACAAACAACTACTGCCACTCCAACAACAACTGCCACTCCAACAACAACTGCCACTCAAACAACAGCTGCAACACCAACAACTACTTTAACACCAACAACAACTGAAAATCCAAAAACAACTGCAACTCCAACAACAACTGCTTCCCCAACGTCAACTGCAACACCAACAACAACTGCAACACCAACAACAACTGCCACTCCAACAACAACTGCTACTGGAACAACAACTGCTACACAAACAACAACAGCAACTCCAACAACAACTGTTACCCCAACAACAACTGCAACACTAAAAACAACTGCAACACCAACAACAACTTTAACAGCAACAACTGAAACTCCAACAACTGCAACTCCAACAACTGCTTCCCCAACTTCAACTGCCACTGCAACAACAACTGCTTCACCAACAACAACTGCCACTCCAACAACTGAAACACCAACAACAACTGCTGCTCCAACATCAACAGCCACTCCAACAACAACTGCTACTCAAACAACAACTTTAACACCAACAACAACTGAAACTCCAACAACTGCAACTCCAACAACTGCTTCCCCAACATCAACTGCCACTGCAACAACAACTGCTTCTCCAACAACAACTGCCACTCCAACAACTGAAACACCAACAACAACTGCTGCTCCAACATCAACAGCCACTCCAACAACAACTGCTACTCAAACAACAACTTTAACACCAACAACAACTGAAACTCCAACAACAACTGCCACTCCAACAACAACTGTTACTCCAACAACAACTGCCACTCCAACAACTGCTGCTCCAACAACAACTGCCACTCAATCAACAACTGCAAAACCAACAACAAAAGCAAGACTACCCACAACTGCTGGTCCAACAACAACTTTAACACCAACAACAACTGCTTCTCCAACAACAACAGCTACTCCAACAACAACAGCCACTCCAACAACAACTGCTACTCCAACAACAACTGCCACTCCAACAACAACTGTTACTCCAACAACAACTGCAACACCAACAACAATTGCTACTGGAACAACAACTGCTGAACAAACAACAACAGCAACTCCAACAACAACTGAAACTCCAACAACTGCAACTCCAACAACTGCTTCCCCAACAACAACTGCTTCTCCAACAACGGCTGCTCCAACAACAACTGCCACTCAATCAACAACTGCAAAACCAACAACAACAGCAACACTACCCACAACTGCTGCTCCAACAACAACTTTAACACCAACAACTGCTTCTCCAACAACAACAGCTACTCCAACAACAACAGCCACTCCAACAACTGCTACTCCAACAACAACTTCCACTCCAACAACAACTGTTACTCCAACAACAACTGCAACACCAACAACAACTGCAACGCCAACAACAACTGCAACTCAAACAACAACTGCTTCACCAACATCACCAGCCACTGCAACAACAACTGTATCGGCAACAACAACTTCTACTCCAACAACAACTGCAACACTAACAACAACTGAAACACCAATAACAACAGCCACTCAAACAACAACTGCTACTCCTTCAACAACTGCAACACCAACAACAACTGTAACACCAACAACAACTGCTACTCCAACAACAAGTGCTACTCCCACAACAACAGCTACTCCAACATCAACTGCCACTGCAACAACAACTGCTACTCCAACAACAACTGCCACTCCAACAACTGAAACACCAACAACAGCTGCTGCTCCAACATCAACAGCCACTCCAACAACAACTTTAACACCTACAACAACTTTAACACCAACAAAAACTGAAACTCAAACAACAACTGCTTCTCCAACATCAAAAGCTACTCCAACAACAACAGCAACACCAACCACAACTGCTACTCCAACAACAACTGCCACTCTGACAACAACTGTATCTGCAACAACAACTTCTACTCCAACAACAACTGCAACACCTTCAAGTACTGCAACACCAACCACAACTGCTACTCCAAGGACAACTGCCACTCCAACAACAACTGCTACACCAACGACAACTGCCACTCCAACAACAGCCACTCCAACAACAACTGCAACACCTACAACAACTGCAAAACCAACAACAACTGCTGCTCCAACGACAACTGCCGCTCCAACAACAACTGAAACACCTACAACAACTGAAACACAAACAACTACTGCCACTCCAACAACAACTGCTACTCCAACAACAACAGCCACTCAAAGAACAACTGCTACTCCTTCAACAACTGCAACACCAACAACAACTGTAACACCAACAACAACTGCTACTCCAACAACAAGTGCTACTCCCACAACAACAGCTACTCCAACATCAACTGCCACTGCAACAACAACTGCTACTCCAACAACAACTGCCACTCCAACAATTGAAACACCAACAACAGCTGCTGCTCCAACATCAGCAGCCACTCCAACAACAACTTTAACACCTACAACAACTTTAACACCAACAACAACTGAAACTTCAACAACAACTGCTTCTCCAACATCAAAAGCTACTCCAACAACAACAGCAACACCAACCACAACTGCTACTCCAACAACAACTGCCACTCTGACAACAACTGTATCTGCAACAACAACTTCTACTCCAACAACAACTGCAACACCTTCAAGTACTACAACACCAACCACAACTGCTACTCCAAGGACAACTGCCACTCCAACAACAACTGCTACACCAACGACAACTGCCACTCCAACAACAGCCACTCCAACAACAACTGCAACACCTACAACAACTGCAAAACCAACAACAACTGCTGCTCCAACGACAACTGCCGCTCCAACAACAACTGAAACACCTACAACAACTGCCACTCCAACAACTGCTGCTCCAACAACAACTGCCACTCAATCAACAACTGCAAAACCAACAACAACAGCAACACTACCCACAACAGCTACTCCAACAACAACAGCCACTCCAACAATAACTGCTACTCCAACAACAACTGCCACTCCAACAACAACTGTTACTCCAACAACAACTGCAACACCAACAACAACTGCTACACCAACAACAACTGCCACTCCAACAACAACTGCTACTGGAACAACAACTGCTACACAAACAAAAACTGCCACTCCAACAACAGCCACTCCAACAACAACTGCAACACCTACAACAACTGCAACTCCAACAACAACTGCAACTCAAACAACAACTGATTCACCAACATCACCAGCCACTGCAACAACAACTGTATCTGCAACAACAACTTATACTCCAACAACAAATGCAAAACTAACTACAACTGCAACACAAATAACAACAGCCACTCAAACAACAACTGCTACTCCAACAACAACTGCAACACCAACAACAACTGTAACACCAACAACAACTGCTACTCCAACAACAACTGCTACTCCCACAACAACAGCTACTCCAACAACAACAGCCACTCCAACAACAACTGCTACTCCAACAACAACTGCCACTCCAACAACAACTGTTACTCCAACAATAACTGCAACACCAACAACAACTGCTACTGGAACAACAACTGCTGCACAAACAACAACAGCAACTCCAACAACAACTGAAACTCCAACAACTGCAACTCCAACAACTGCTTCCCCAACATCAACTGCCACTGCAACAACAACTGTTACTCCAACAACAACTGCCACGCCAACAACTGAGACACCAACAACAGCTGCTGCTCTAACATCAACAGCCACTCCAACAACAACTTTAACACCAACAACAACTGAAACTCAAACAACAACTGCTACTCCAACAAAAACTGCCACTCAAACAACAGCTGCAACACCAACAACAACTTTAACACCAACAACAACTGAAAATCCAAAAACAATTGCAACTCCAACAACAACTGCTTCCCCAACTTCAACTGCAACACCAACAACAACTGCAACACCAACGACAACTGCCACTCCAACAACAACTGCTACTGGAACAACAACTGCTACACAAACAACAACAGAAACTCCAACAACAACTGTTACTCCAACAACAACTGCAATACTAAAAATAACTGCAACACCAACAACAACTTTAACACCAACAACAACTGAAACTCCAACAACTGCAACTCCAACAACTGCTTCCCCAACATCAACTGCCACTGCAACAACAACTGTTACTCCAACAACAACTGCAACTCCAACGACTGAAACACCAACAACAACTGCTGCTCCAACATCAACAGCCACTCCAACAACAACTGCTACTCCAACAACAACTTTAACACCAACAACAACTGAAACTCCAACAACAACTGCCACTCCAACAACAACTGTTACTCCAAAAACAACTGCCACTCCAACAACTGCTGCTCCAACAACAACTGCCACTCAATCAACAACTGCAAAACAGACAACAACAGCAACACTACCCACAACTGCTGCTCCAACAACAACTTTAACACCAACAACAACTGCTTCTCCAACAACAACAGCTACTCCAACAACAACAGCCACTCCAACAACAACTGCTACTCCAACAACAACTGCCACTCCAACAACAACTGTTACTCCAACAACAACTGCAACACGAACAAGAACTGCTACACCAACAACAACTGCCACTCCAACAACAACTGCTACTAGAACAACAACTGCTACACAAACAACAACTGCAACTCAAACAACAACTGCTTCACCAACATCATCAGCCACTGCAACAACAACTGTATCGGCAAATACAACTTCTACTCCAACAACAACTGCAACACTAACAACAACTGCAACACCAATAACGACAGCCACTCCAACAACAACTGCTACTCCTTCAACAACTGCAACACCAACTACAACTGTAACACCAACAACAACTGCTACTCCAACAACAACTGCTACTCCCACAACAACAGCTACTCCAACAACAACAGCCACTCCAACAACAACTGCTACTCCAACAACAACTGCCACTCCAACAACAACTGTTACTCCAACAACAACTGCAACACCAACAACAACTGCTACTGGAACAACAACTGCTGCACAAACAACAACAGCAACTCCAACAACAACTGAAACTCCAACAACTGCAACTCCAAGAACTGCTTCCCCAACATCAACTGCCACTGCAACAACAACTGTTACTCCAACAACAACTGCCACGCCAACAACTGAAACTCAAACAACAACTGCTTCTCCAACATCAAAAGCTACTCCAACAACAACAGCAACACCAACCACAACTGCTACTCCAACAACAACTGCCACTCCGACAACGACTGTATCTGCAACAACAACTTCTACTCCAACAACAACTGCCACTCAATCAACAACTGCAAAACCAACAACAGCAAAACTACCCACAACTGCTGCTCCAACAACAACTTTAACACCAACAACTGCTTCTCCACCAACAACAGCTACTCCAACAACAACAGCCCCTCCAACAACAACTGCAACTCCAACAACAACTTCCACTCCAACAACAACTGTTACTCCAACAACAACTGCAACACCAACAACAACTGCAACTCCAACAACAACTTCCACTCCAACAACAACTGTTACTCCAACAACAACTGCAACACCAACAACAACTGCAACTCCAACAACAACTGTTACCCCAACAACAACTGCAACACTAAAAACAACTGCAACACCAACAACAACTTTAACAGCAACAACTGAAACTCCAACAACTGCTACTCCAACAACTGCTTCCCCAACATCAACTGCCACTGCAACAACAACTGCTTCTCCAACAACAACTGCCACTCCAACAACTGAAACACCAACAACAACTGCTGCTCCAACATCAACAGCCACTCCAACAACAACTGCTACTCAAACAACAACTTTAACACCAACAACAACTGAAACTCCAACAACAACTGCCACTCCAACAACAACTGTTACTCCAACAACAACTGCCACTCCAACAACTGCTGCTCCAACAACAACTGTCACTCAATCAACAACTGCAAAACCAACAACAAAAGCAAGACTACCCACAACTGCTGGTCCAACAACAACTTTAACACCAACAACAACTGCTTCTCCAACAACAACAGCTACTCCAACAACAACAGCCACTCCAACAACAACTGCTACTCCAACAACAACTGCCACTCCAACAACAACTGTTACTCCAACAACAACTGCAACACCAACAACAACTGCTACTGGAACAACAACTGCTGAACAAACAACAACAGCAACTCCAACAACAACTGAAACTCCAACAACTGCAACTCCAACAACTGCTTCCCCAACATCAACTGCCACTGCAACAACAACTGTTACTCCAACAACAACTGCCACGCCAACAACTGAGACACCAACAACAGCTGCTGCTCTAACATCAACAGCCACTCCAACAACAACTTTAACACCAACAACAACTGAAACTCAAACAACAACTGCTACTCCAACAACAACTGCCACTCAAACAACAGCTGCAACACCAACAACAACTTTAACACCAACAACAACTGAAAATCCAAATACAATTGCAACTCCAACGACAACTGCTTCCCCAACTTCAACTGCAACACCAACAACAACTGCAACACCAACAACAACTGCCACTCCAACAACAACTGCTACTGGAACAACAACTGCTAAACAAACAACAACAGCAACTCCAACAACAACTGTTACTCCAACAACAACTGCAACACTAAAAACAACTGCAACACCAACAACAACTTTAACACCAACAACAACTGAAACTCCAACAACTGCAACTCCAACAACTGCTTCCCCAACATCAACTGCCACTGCAACAACAACTGTTACTCCAACAACAACTGCAACTCCAACAACTGAAACACCAACAACAACTGCTGCTCCAACATCAACAGCCACTCCAACAACAACTGCTACTCCAACAACAACTTTAACACCAACAACAACTGAAACTCCTACAACAACTGCCACTCCAACAACAACTGTTACTCCAACAACAACTGCCACTCCAACAACTGCTGCTCCAACAACAACTGCCACTCAATCAACAACTGCAAAACCAACAACAACAGCAACACTACCCACAACTGCTGCTCCAACAACAACTTTAACACCAACAACAACTGCTTCTCCAACAACAACAGCTACTCCAACAACAACAGCCACTCCAACAACAACTGCTATTCCAACAACAACTGCCACTCCAACAACAACTGTTACTCCAACAACAACTGCAAAACGAACAACAACTGCTACACCAATAACAACTGCTACTGGAACAACAACTGCTACTCCAACAACCACTTCCACTCCAACAACAGCCACTCCAACAACAACTGCAACACCTACAACAACTGCAACTCCAACAACAACTGCAACTCAAACAACAACTGCTTCACCAACATCACCAGCCACTGCAACAACAACTGTATCCTCAACAACAACTTCAACTCCAACAACAACTGCAACACCTACAACAACTGCAACACAGACAAAAACTGCTACTCCAAATACAACTTCTACTCCAACAACACCTGCAACATCAACAACTGCTTCTCCAACAATTTCTACTCCAACAACAACTGCAACATCAACAACAACTGCTACTCCAACAACAACTTCTACTCCAACAACAACTGAGAAACCAACAACAACTGCCACTGCAACAACAACTGTTACTCCAACAACAACTGCAACACCAACAACAACTGCTACTGGAACAACAACTGCTGCACAAACAACAACACCAACTCCAACAACAACTGAAACTCCAACAACTGCAACTCCAAGAACTGCTTCCCCAACATCAACTGCCACTGCAACAACAACTGTTACTCCAACAACAACTGCCACTACAACAACTGAAACACCAACAACAGCTGCTGCTCCAACATCAACAGCCACTCCAACAACAACTTTAACACCTACAACAACCTTTACACCAACAACAACTGAAACTCAAACAACAACTGCTTCTCCAACATCAAAAGCTACTCCAACAACAACAGCAACTCCAACCACAACTGCTACTCCAACAACAACTGCCACTCCGACAACAACTGTATCTGCAACAACAACTTCTACTCCAACAACAACTGCAACACCTTCAAGTTCTGCAACACCAACCACATCTGCCACTCCAACAACAGCCACTCCAACAACAACTGCTACTCCAACAACAACTGCCACTCCAACAACAACTGTTACTCCAACAACAACTGCAACACGAACAACAACTGCTACACCAACAACAACTGCCACTCCAACAACAACTGCTACTAGAACAACAACTGCTACACAAACAACAACTGCAACTCAAACAACAACTGCTTCACCAACATCACCAGCCACTGCAACAACAACTGTATCGGCAAATACAACTTCTACTCCAACAACAACTGCAACACTAACAACAACTGCAACACCAATAACGACAGCCAATCGAACAACAACTGCTACTCCTTCAACAACTGCAACACCAACTACAACTGTAACACCAACAACAACTGCTACTCCAACAACAACTGCTACTCCCACAACAACAGCTACTCCAACAACAACAGCCACTCCAACAACAACTGCTACTCCAACAACAACTGCCACTCCAACAACAACTGTTACTCCAACAACAACTGCAACACCAACAACAACTGCTACTGGAACAACAACTGCTGCACAAACAACAACAGCAACTCCAACAACAACTGAAACTCCAACAACTGCAACTCCAAGAACTGCTTCCCCAACATCAACTGCCACTGCAACAACAACTGTTACTCCAACAACAACTGCCACGCCAACAACTGAAACTCAAACAACAACTGCTTCTCCAACATCAAAAGCTACTCCAACAACAACAGCAACACCAACCACAACTGCTACTCCAACAACAACTGCCACTCCGACAACGACTGTATCTGCAACAACAACTTCTACTCCAACAACAACTGCCACTCAATCAACAACTGCAAAACCAACAACAGCAAAACTACCCACAACTGCTGCTCCAACAACAACTTTAACACCAACAACTGCTTCTCCACCAACAACAGCTACTCCAACAACAACAGCCACTCCAACAACAACTGCAACTCCAACAACAACTTCCACTCCAACAACAACTGTTACTCCAACAACAACTGCAACACCAACAACAACTGCAACTCCAACAACAACTGCAACTCAAACAACAACTGCTTCACCAACATCACCAGCCACTGCAACAACAACTGTATCGGCAACAACAACTTCTACTCCAACAACAACTGCAACACCAACAACAACTGAAACACCAATAACAGCCACTCAAAAAACAACTGCTACTCCTTCAACAACTGTTACTCCAACAACAACTGCAACACCAACAACAACTGCTACTCCAACAACAAGTGCTACTCCCACAACAACAGCTACTCCAACATCAACTGCCACTGCAACAACAACTGCTACTCCAACAACAACTGCCACTACAACAACTGAAACACCAACAACAGCTGCTGCTCCAACATCAGCAGCCACTCCAACAACAACTATAACACCTACAACAACTTTAACACCAACAACAACTGAAACTCAAACAACAACTGCTTCTCCAACATCAAAAGCTACTCCAACAACAACAGCAACACCAACCACAACTGCTACTCCAACAACAACTGCCACTCCGACAACAACTGTATCTGCAACAACAACTTCTACTCCAACAACAACTGCAACACCTTCAAGTACTGCAACACCAACCACAACTGCTACTCCAACGACAACTGCCACTCCACCAACAACTGCAACACCAACAACAACAATTGCAACACCAACAACAATCGTGAAGCCAACAACAATAACTGCAACTCCAATAACTACTGCCCCTCCAACAACAACTACTTCTCCAACAACAACTGCTACTCTAACTCCAATAGCCACTCCAACAATAACTGCAACACCAACAACAACTGCAACACCACCAACACTTGTAAAACCAACAACTGCCACTCCAACAACAACTGCTTCTCTAGCAACAACTGCATCGGCAACAACAACTGTTACTCCAACGACTACAGCCACTCAAACAACAACAGCAGCACCAACAACAAATGCCACTCTAACAACAACTGCTACTCCAACAACAACTGCCACTCCAACAACAACTGCAACACCAACAACAACTGCTACTCCAACAACAACTGCCACTCCACCAACAACTGCAACACCAACAACAACT
This sequence comes from Halichoeres trimaculatus, assembly GCF_033239565.1. Classification (NCBI taxonomy): domain Eukaryota; kingdom Metazoa; phylum Chordata; class Actinopteri; order Labriformes; family Labridae; genus Halichoeres; species Halichoeres trimaculatus. The sequence goes on from NW_027437200.1 coordinate 16,286,570, forward strand.
GCTACTCCAACAACAGCAACTCCACCAACAACTGCAACACCAACAACAACAATTGCAACACCAACAACAACTGCTTCTCCAACCACAACTGCCACTCTAACAACTGCAACACCAACAACAACTTTAACACCAACATCAACAGCCACTCCAACAACAACTGCAACAGCAACAACAACTTCTACTCCCACAACAACTTCAACACCAACAACAACTGCTACTCCAACAACAACTGCAACTCCAACAACAACTGCAACTCCAACAACAACTGCTACTCCAACAACAACAGCAACTCCAACAACAACTGCAACTCAAACAAAAACTGCTTCACCAACATCAACAGCCACTCCAACAACAACTGCTACTCCAACAACAACTGCCACTCCAACAACAACTGCAACTCCAACAACAACTGCTACTCCAACAACAACTGCAACTCCAACAACAACTGCAACACCAACAACAACTGGTAGTCCAACGACAACAGCCACTCCAATTACAACTGCAACACCAGCAACGACTGCGACTCCAACAACAACTGCAACACCAACAACAACTGCTACTCCAACAACAACTGCCACTCCAACAACAACTGCTACACAAACAACAACAGCAACACCAACAACAACAGCAACTCCAACAACAACTGCCACTCCAACAACTGAAACACCTACAACAACTTCTACTCCAACAACAACTGCCACTCAAACAACAACTGCAACACCAACAACAACTGCAACACCAACAACAACTGCCACTCCAACAACAACTGCTACTGGAACAACAACTGCCACTGTAACAACAACTGCAACATCTACAACAACTATTATTCCAACAACAACTGCAACACCAACAACAACTAAAACTCCAACAACTGCAAAACCAACAACAACAACTGCTTCCCCAACATCAACAGCTACTCCAACAACAACTGTAACACAAACAACAACTGCCACTCCGACAACAACTGCAACATCAACAACAACTGCTACTCCAACAACAACTTCTACTCCAAAAACAACTGCAACATCAACAACAACTGCTACTCCAACAACAACTTCTACTCCAACAACAACTGCAAAATCAACAACAACTGCAACACAAACAACAACTGCTTCTCCAACATCAATTACCACTCCAACAACAACAGCAACACCAACCACAACTGCTACTCCAACAACAACTGCCACTCCAACAACAACTGCAACACCAACAACAACTGCTACTCCAACGACAACTACCACTGCAACAACAACTGTTACTCCAACAACAACTGCAACAGCAACAACAACTGCTGCTCCAACGACAACTGCCACTCCAACAACAACTGCTACTCTAACAACAACTGCTTCTCCAACAACAACTGAAACTTCAACAACTGCATCTCCAACAACAACTGCAACAGCAACAACAACTGCTGCTCAAACGACAACTGCTACTGCAACAACAACTGAAAAACCAACAACAACTGCCAATCCAACGACAACTGTTACTCCAAAAACAACTGCAACATCAACAACAACTGCTACTCCAACAACAACTTCTACTCCAACAACAACTGCAAAATCAACAACAACTGCAACACAAACAACAACTGCTTCTCCAACATCAATTACCACTCCAACAACAACAGCAACACCAACCACAACTGCTACTCCAACAACAACTGCCACTCCAACAACAACTGCAACACCAACAACAACTGCTACTCCAACGACAACTACCACTGCAACAACAACTGTTACTCCAACAACAACTGCAACATCAACAACAAATGTTACTCCAACAACAACAGCCACTCCCACAACAACTGCTACTCCAACAACAACTGCAGCTCCAACAACAACTTTTACTCCAAAAACAACTGCAACACCAACATCAACTGCCACTCCAACAACAACTGCAACACCAACAACAACTTTAACACCATCAACAACTGCAACATCAACAACAACTGCTACTCCAACGACAACTTCTACTCTAACAACAACTGAAACACCAACAACTGCCACTGAAACAACAACTGCCATTCCAAAAACAACTGCAACACCAACAACAACTTTAACACCAACAACAACTGCAACTCCAACAACAACTGCTTCCCCAACATCAACAGCTACTCCAACAACAACTGAAACAAAAACAACAACTGCCACTCCGACAACAACTGCAACTCCAACAACAACTGTTTCAGAAACAACAACTGCAACACCTACAACAACTGCAAAACCAACAACAACTGCTACTCCAACATCAACAGCCACTCCAACAACAACAGTTACACCAACAACAACTGCTACTCCAACAACAACTGCAAAAAAAACAACTGCCACTCTAACAACAACTGTATTGGCAACAACAACTTCTACTCTAAGAACAACTGAAACACTGACAACAATTGCCACTCCAACAACAACTGTTACTCCAACAACAACTAGATCACCTTCAACAACTGCAATACCAACAACTGCTACTCCAACGACAACTGCCACTCCAACAACAACTGCAACTCCAACAACAACGGCAACTCCAACAACCACAGCCACTCCAACAACAACTGCAACTCCAACAAAAACTGCAACTCCAACAACAACTGCTACTCCTACAACAAAAGCCACTCAATCAACAACTGCACCACCAACAACAACAATTGCACCACAAACAACAACAGCATCACCAACAACTGCTTCTCTAGCAACAACTGCCACTTCAATGACAACTGTTTCTCCAACAACTGCAACACCAACAACAATAGCCACTCCAACAACAACTGCTACTCCAATAACAACAGCCACTCCAACAACAACTGCAACACCAACAACCACAGCAACACCAAAATCAACTGCTACTCCAACAACAAATGCAACTCCAACAACAACTGCAACACCAACAACAACTGCTAGTCCAACGACAACTGCCACTCCACCAACAACTGCAACACCAACAACAACAATTGCAACACCAACAACAATCGTGAAGCCAACAACAATAACTGCAACTCCAATAACTACTGCCCCTCCAACAACAACTACTTCTCCAACAACAACTGCTACTCTAACTCCAATAGCCACTCCAACAATAACTGCAACACCAACAACAACTGCAACACCACCAACACTTGTAAAACCAACAACTGCCACTCCAACAACAACTGCTTCTCTAGCAACAACTGCATCAGCAACAACAACTGTTACTCCAACGACTACAGCCACTCAAACAACAACAGCAGCACCAACAACAAATGCCACTCTAACAACAACTGCTACTCCAACAACAACTGCCACTCCAACAACAACTGCAACACCAACAACAACTGCTACTCCAACAACAACTGCCACTCCACCAACAACTGCAACACCAACAACAACTGCTACTCCAACAACAGCAACTCCACCAACAACTGCAACACCAACAACAACAATTGCAACACCAACAACAACTGCTTCTCCAACCACAACTGCCACTCTAACAACTGCAACACCAACAACAACTTTAACACCAACATCAACAGCCACTCCAACAACAACTGCAACAGCAACAACAACTTCTACTCCCACAACAACTTCAACACCAACAACAACTGCTACTCCAACAACAACTGCAACTCCAACAACAACTGCAACTCCAACAACAACTGCTACTCCAACAACAACAGCAACTCCAACAACAACTGCAACTCAAACAAAAACTGCTTCACCAACATCAAGAGCCACTCCAACAACAACTGCTACTCCAACAACAACTGCCACTCCAACAACAACTGCAACTCCAACAACAACTGCTACTCCAACAACAACAGCAACTCCAACACCAACTGCTACTCCCACAACAACTGCTACTCCAACGACAACTGCCACTCTAACAACAACAGCAACACCAACAAAAACTGCAACACCAACAACAACTGCCACTCCAACAACAACTGCAACTCCAACAACAACTGCTACTCCATCACTAACAGCCACTCCAACAATAACTGCAACACCACTAACAACTGCAACACCACCAACACTTGTAAAACCAACAACTGCCACTCAAACAACAACTGCTTCTCCAACAACAACTGCATCGGCAACAACAACTGTTACTCCAACGACTACAGCCACTCAAACAACAACAGCAGCACCAACAACAAATGCCACTCCAACAACAACTGCTACTCCAACAACAACTGCCACTCCAACAACAACCGCAACACCAACAACAACTGCTACTACAACAACAACTGCCACTCCAACAACAACTGCTACTCAAACAACAGCAACTCCACCAACAACTGCAACACCAACAACAACAATTGCAACACCAACAACAACTGCTTCTCCAACAACAACTGCAACACCAACAACAACTGCTAGTCCAACAACAACTTTAACACCAACATCAACAGCCACTCCAAAAACAACTGCAACAACAACAACAACTTCTACTCCCACAACAACTTCAACACCAACAACAACTGCTACTCCAACAACAACTGCAACTCCAACAACAACTGCAACTCCAACAACAACTGCTACTCCAACAACAACAGCAACTCCAACAGCAACTGCAACTCAAACAACTGCTTCACCAACATCAACAGCCACTCCAACAACAACTGCTACTCCAACAACAACTGCCACTCCAACAACTGAAACTCCAACAACAACTGCTACTCCAACAACAACTGCTACTCCAACACCAACTGCTACTCCAACAACAACTGCTTCTCCAACCACAACTGCCACTCTAACAACTGCAACACCAACAACAACTTTAACACCAACATCAACAGCCACTCCAACAACAACTGCAACAGCAACAACAACTTCTACTCCCACAACAACGTCAACACCAACAACAACTGCTACTCCAACAACAACTGCAACTCCAACAACAACTGCAACTCCAACAACTACTGCTACTCCAACAACAACAGCAACTCCAACAACTGCAACTCAAACAACAACTGCTTCACCAACATCAAGAGCCACTCCAACAACAACTGCTACTCCAACAACAACTGCCACTCCAACAACAACTGCAACTCCAACACCAACTGCTACTCCAACAACAACTGCTACTCCAACGACAACTGCCACTCTAACAACAACAGCAACACCAACAAAAACTGCAACACAAACAACAACTGCCACTCCAACAACAACTGCCACACCAACAACAACTGCAACACCGAAAACAACTGCAACACCAACAACAACTGCCACTCCAACAACTGCAACTCCAACAACAACTGCTACTCCATCACTAACAGCCACTCCAACAATAACTGCAACACCACTAACAACTGCAACACCAATAACAACTGTAAAACCAACAACTGCCACTCCAACAACAACTGCTTCTCCAGCAACAACTGCATCGGCAACAACAACTGTTACTCCAACGACTACAGCCACTCCAACAACAACAGCTACTCCAACAACAACTGCCACTCCAACAACAACTGTTACTCCAACAACAACTGCAACACCTACAACAACTGCAACACCAACAACAAATATTTCAACAACAACAACAACTGCAACTCCAACAACAACAGCAACACCAACAACAACTGCAACACAACCAACAACTGCCACTCCAACAACAACTGTATTGGCAACAACAACAGCAACACCAACAACAACTGCAACACAACCAACAACTGCCACTCCAACAACAACTGCCACTCCAACAACAACTGTATTGGCAACAACAAGTTCTACTGTAACAACAACTGAAACACCAACAACAACTGCTACTCCAATTACAACTGCCACTACAACAACACCTGCAACACCAACAACAACTTTTACACCAACAACAACTGCTACTCCAACAACAACTGCAACTCCAACTGCTTCTCCAACATCAACTGCTAGTCCAACAACAACTGCAACTCCAACAACAACTGCAACTCCAACAACAACTGCTACTCCAACAACAACAGCCACTCCACCAACAACTGCAACACCAACAACAACAATTGCTACAACAACAACAACTGCAACTCCAACAACAACTGCTACTCCAACAACAACTGCAACTCCAACAACAACTGCAACTCCAACAACAACTGCTACTCCAACAACAACAGCAACTCCAACAGCAACTGCAACTCAAACAACTGCTTCACCAACATCAACAGCCACTCCAACAACAACTGCTACTCCAACAACAACTGCCACTCCAACAACTGAAACTCCAACAACAACTGCTTCTCCAACAACAACTGCTACTCCAACACCAACTGCTACTCCAACAACAACTGCTTCTCCAACCACAACTGCCACTCTAACAACTGCAACACCAACAACAACTTTAACACCAACATCAACAGCCACTCCAACAACAACTGCAACAGCAACAACAACTTCTACTCCCACAACAACGTCAACACCAACAACAACTGCTACTCCAACAACAACTGCAACTCCAACAACAACTGCAACTCCAACAACTACTGCTACTCCAACAACAACAGCAACTCCAACAACTGCAACTCAAACAACAACTGCTTCACCAACATCAAGAGCCACTCCAACAACAACTGCTACTCCAACAACAACTGCCACTCCAACAACAACTGCAACTCCAACACCAACTGCTACTCCAACAACAACTGCTACTCCAACGACAACTGCCACTCTAACAACAACAGCAACACCAACAAAAACTGCAACACAAACAACAACTGCCACTCCAACAACAACTGCCACACCAACAACAACTGCAACACCGAAAACAACTGCAACACCAACAACAACTGCCACTCCAACAACTGCAACTCCAACAACAACTGCTACTCCATCACTAACAGCCACTCCAACAATAACTGCAACACCACTAACAACTGCAACACCAATAACAACTGTAAAACCAACAACTGCCACTCCAACAACAACTGCTTCTCCAGCAACAACTGCATCGGCAACAACAACTGTTACTCCAACGACTACAGCCACTCCAACAACAACAGCTACTCCAACAACAACTGCCACTCCAACAACAACTGTTACTCCAACAACAACTGCAACACCTACAACAACTGCAACACCAACAACAAATATTTCAACAACAACAACAACTGCAACTCCAACAACAACAGCAACACCAACAACAACTGCAACACAACCAACAACTGCCACTCCAACAACAACTGTATTGGCAACAACAACAGCAACACCAACAACAACTGCAACACAACCAACAACTGCCACTCCAACAACAACTGCCACTCCAACAACAACTGTATTGGCAACAACAAGTTCTACTGTAACAACAACTGAAACACCAACAACAACTGCTACTCCAATTACAACTGCCACTACAACAACACCTGCAACACCAACAACAACTTTTACACCAACAACAACTGCTACTCCAACAACAACTGCAACTCCAACTGCTTCTCCAACATCAACTGCTAGTCCAACAACAACTGCAACTCCAACAACAACTGCAACTCCAACAACAACTGCTACTCCAACAACAACAGCCACTCCACCAACAACTGCAACACCAACAACAACAATTGCTACAACAACAACAACTGCAACTCCAACAACAACTGCTACTCCAACAACAACTGCAACTCCAACAACAACTGCAACTCCAACAACAACTGCTACTCCAACAACAACAGCAACTCCAACAGCAACTGCAACTCAAACAACTGCTTCACCAACATCAACAGCCACTCCAACAACAACTGCTACTCCAACAACAACTGCCACTCCAACAACTGAAACTCCAACAACAACTGCTTCTCCAACAACAACTGCTACTCCAACACCAACTGCTACTCCAACAACAACTGCTTCTCCAACCACAACTGCCACTCTAACAACTGCAACACCAACAACAACTTTAACACCAACATCAACAGCCACTCCAACAACAACTGCAACAGCAACAACAACTTCTACTCCCACAACAACGTCAACACCAACAACAACTGCTACTCCAACAACAACTGCAACTCCAACAACAACTGCAACTCCAACAACTACTGCTACTCCAACAACAACAGCAACTCCAACAACTGCAACTCAAACAACAACTGCTTCACCAACATCAAGAGCCACTCCAACAACAACTGCTACTCCAACAACAACTGCCACTCCAACAACAACTGCAACTCCAACACCAACTGCTACTCCAACAACAACTGCTACTCCAACGACAACTGCCACTCTAACAACAACAGCAACACCAACAAAAACTGCAACACAAACAACAACTGCCACTCCAACAACAACTGCCACACCAACAACAACTGCAACACCGAAAACAACTGCAACACCAACAACAACTGCCACTCCAACAACTGCAACTCCAACAACAACTGCTACTCCATCACTAACAGCCACTCCAACAATAACTGCAACACCACTAACAACTGCAACACCAATAACATCTGTAAAACCAACAACTGCCACTCCAACAACAACTGCTTCTCCAGCAACAACTGCATCGGCAACAACAACTGTTACTCCAACGACTACAGCCACTCCAACAACAACAGCTACTCCAACAACAACTTCCACTCCAACAACAACTGTTACTCCAACAACAACTGCAACACCTACAACAACTGCAACACCAACAACAAATATTTCAACAACAACAACAACTGCAACTCCAACAACAACAGCAACACCAACAACAACTGCAACACAACCAACAACTGCCACTCCAACAACAACTGTATTGGCAACAACAACAGCAACACCAACAACAACTGCAACACAACCAACAACTGCCACTCCAACAACAACTGCCACTCCAACAACAACTGTATTGGCAACAACAAGTTCTACTGTAACAACAACTGAAACACCAACAACAACTGCTACTCCAATTACAACTGCCACTACAACAACACCTGCAACACCAACAACAACTTTTACACCAACAACAACTGCTACTCCAACAACAACTGCAACTCCAACTGCTTCTCCAACATCAACTGCTAGTCCAACAACAACTGCAACTCCAACAACAACTGCAACTCCAACAACAACTGCTACTCCAACAACAACAGCCACTCCACCAACAACTGCAACACCAACAACAACAATTGCTACAACAACAACAACTGCAACTCCAACAACAACTGCTACTCCAACAACAACTGCCACTCCAAAAGCAACAACTGCTACTCCAACAACAACAGCAACTCCAACAACTGCTTCTCTAGCAACAACTGCCACTTCAATGACAACTGCTTCTCCAACAACAACTGCTTCTCCAGCAACAACTGCCACTCCAACAACTGCAACACCAACAACAACTGCTTCTCCAACCACAACTGCTACTCCAACAACAACTGCACCCTCAACAAACATTCCTGTTGGAGTTGTCTACACAGTCCAAGTTCAGCTTTTTAATGAAACCTTTAGTGAGAATGTGACCATTCCCGGCACTGATGAATACAAGGATCTTGAATCACGAATTCTACAGGCAGTAAGTATTCCACATTTTTAATGAGTGCATCATGTTTGTTTAGAATTTTTATTTCAGGTCCCTGCTTTAGATATAATGTAGACTTTTGACTTTACCTGTGTCACACATTCTGTTGATATAAAATCTGGAATCATACGCTTGAATTCATTTAATGTTTTCTAATGTATTTGTACCTTTTTTGTTTTTGTTGTTGTTTACAGTGTGAAGACATTTACAGACCAATTTTTGGTAGTAATTTTGACAAGTGCATTGTGCAAAACATCAGGTACCAATCTTTTGTATGAGTTTTTCAAAGTCCTTGCTTTAAACACTCACATGTTCTTAAAGTATTATACTTGCTGAAACTGTCAGACCAAGAGACATAAGCTTGATTTCTTCATGGTTTTCCTGTTTTCTTTGTATCACACAGTGCTGTCACAACACGTGTGGATCGGCTTCAGACAATACTGTTGGTTCTATTCAGTGCAAAAACTCCAAAGGAAGACCTCCCAAGAAATGGACGTGTTGCAGAGATTTTGGCTGAGTTTGCAAGGGATCCAGACGTACTCCAATTTGTTCAGTTCAATCCTTTTGGCATTGAAACAATTGGTAAGTTGTCAAAGCAGAGAGTTAAATTATTAGCATCCTATTCTAGTCTGTAAATTTTGGATTAGCAACAGTTTGATGTGACGGAATAGAAAACTTTCTTCTTGATTATGGAATAAATAGTCATTCAAGTATTTGTTTTGTCTGAATAGCTGGCCCAGTTCCAGATGCAGCATCAACTGCTGCCCCTGCAGCTGCAACAACGGCAGCACCCACCACTGCAAACCCTACAGCTACAACAGCTGCAGTCATACCTGTTGGCTTAAGTTTTAGATCTGTCCTGAAACCTTTCATGAACGATTTGCTGAATCCATCATCTGATGCTTTTAAAATTCGATCATCAAATATAACGACACAGGTATGTCTCACAGACATTAGTATCTACCAGTACTCAAGAAAAACCAAATACATGTTTTCCTCATTTCACTGACTTCATTTAACACACAGTATAGTTAAAAATATTTTGTTTCTGTTTCTGTAGCTTCAACCTATGTTACAAAATGAATTCTCATCACTCCAGTCCATGGAAGTGTTAGCCTTCAGGTACTTATCAAGAATAACCCAGCTTTAATTAATGAGCTTTTATGTGATCATATCAGATGATTTTATTTGCTTTTCACTCTGCAGGAATGGATCAATTGACAATGTGATACGCCTCTGGTTTCTCAATGCATCTGTTCCCAATAACACTGAGATTGTGGCAGTTTTGAAGGCCGCAGCTCCCAATGTCACTGGCTTTGACATTGACGGAACCTCTATCATTATCAATGGCATAGGTGAGAAACACTCAGAGCTTTTTTTAATCCAAATATTTAAACTGCACAAGTGTTTCTTTAACTAAAGGTTTCTTTTCTTTTGTCTTCTTTTACAGCTTCAAGTGGAGTAAATCACAAAATCAGTCTCATCACTGCGTTCTGTCTGGTTCTTCTTTCATGGTTCCTGTCGAACCAGCAATAACATCAGCTCTGATTACTCTGTGGTAATCAGTGACCACATGCCTTCAATTACTGGTTTCAAACATTTATTAGGGGGAGAGTCAGGGACCTTGGGTCAGCCTGGGCAGACAGAGCCCGACTTCTAACAGCTGATCTAATGAACCATTGATACACAAGCTACACTATATGATAATACTTGCTCTGGGATGTAAGACAATAAATGCACTATTTATTAGCACTTGGATTTTGATATGTTAACACAGTAACATTTAAACAAGTTACCAGTATCAGGTCTATCTCGTCTTTTTTTTAAAAAGAAGTTAAACCATCAAACCACCAAGTCAAACAGGGGGACCATCTCTGTTGAACTAACGTATCAGTTCACAGCATGGATTAAAGACGTGGGCCTATTTTAAAGCAAGGGGTCCTTTTTACAAGCCCAAACACATTACTTGTAATTGTGGTCATTTTATAAATATCTCAGTATGATTTCACACTTAAGTAGTTTAAGCTATTGTAAGATTCTTCATACATGTTTGCATAGTTAGCTGCAGATCTTGACCTTAATTAATGCACTGTATTTAATATGTTTTTGAGTGACTAATATTTATACGAAACAAGTTTCCTTTTTATACAAACTGTATTAATGTAATCCTACAGCACTGTATTCTGTGAGACTTTTTGTTGTTTGTACAGTACCTGTCAGAGACTTTGCAATGATCAGAACAAAAAGTCTTTTAAGAATTCAAAATGTTTCTTGTGTGATATTTTGAGATTTTGGGCAGTTCAGGGAGCATCTGCAAAAAAATATGAATTTTTTTCTTCATCTACAAGATCAGTTTTGCCCTTAAAGGTAGGATCTGCAGGAACTTTCATTACTTGTTAATAAACTCAATATTCAAACAGAGCCTCTCCCCCATGGATCAATGCCAGCAGCAGCACACACCCATAGCCTCCCACTGTGACTACATGAACACACTCAATAGCCCAGCAACCACCTGGAGCATTGCATTTCTACAGAGGAGAGACTCTAGAGCTGTGCACCTGACTTTGCATGTTAGCACAAGCTAATAAAAAAAAAAAGCTTTCTCCTCTCAAATATATGGTGCAGTTTTCTTTTTTCAGATTTTTTTTTTTCATTCAAATCTCTTTTTTGGTTTCAGATTATTATTTTTTCACTTTCAGATGGTTTTTTTTTTTTTTTTTTTTTTTAAGATTTAGATTTTGGCCCTGTTCTGGCATGGGGTGGGGGGCATGGTCTCAACTGAAAAGGGTGTGGAATTGTGAGTGACAGGGTGGCAAAAAAGGCTCAGGGCCTCCTCCGGTGATGTTGCCTTCAGGAAACGTAGTTTCCTTCGAGATGCGACTTAATGTTTCCTGTACAGTGTATTAATCTAATACGCTGTAAATAAAGTAATGCTTTATATATATATATATATATATATATATATATATATATATATATATATATATATATATATATATATATATATATATTTCAGATTTTAGCACTTCCGCATTGTCTCATACTCTTAGCCGGGAGGTTAGGAAGTATCACAGACGCTCATGGCTCGCTGTCGTCCGACACAGCCCTCTAACAGCCCCCTTTGTTTGAAATTATTGTTGAGGGGGCTGCTTTAGGGCTGAAGCATGCTTAAGCAAAGTAGTTTGCCAGTGTGACCACATCCTAAGCTTGGGAATTCAAGGCACCTCACTAACTTCTCCACTGACAGCACTGGTGCTAGCAACTTTCTCACTTGGACGTATCCCCTCTGACTGCAGTCACACAAACACACAGAGACAGGCAGCTGTTCATGGGTTATACTCTTGCACTGGTTAAAAGGATGATTCAACCTGTGCTAGAACGTAGCGTCCTCTTTTATAAAGACAGTATAGAGCTGAGTGAATATTAAAGTAAGGAGGCTGACTGTTACTATCACTACAAATAGTGAAACACTCGTTGTGAAGTTTGGTCTGGATTTGGTGTTGTGATATGAATATGTGCTGAGTGTGAACTTTCTTCAGAACAGGAGAGAGTGCAGGTGGAGGAGACTGACTAAGCCAGTGGAAAAGAGGGCGACTTTCAACCATAATGTCTTTTACAGTGCTTGGGACAGAGGAAGCATTAAAATATATGCACAACATTTTTCTTAGGGAAGAACATTCTCTTGGCATTAGCATTCAGTTTATAAATTCATATGTTCCATTTGAGTTTGCTGTCGAGCACAATGTTAAGGTACTTTTGCTCTGTGATGGATGGTGTAGGCTTCCTGTTGATGAAAGTAGGGTTTGTGGTTTGTACCTTTGAGTATAAAAGGCATCACAGTACATTCCCCTAGTTAAATCAATCAGTAGTCATGTTAAAAAAAATGTATATGTCTTTAATCAATCTTTAAATGAACACCTTTTCTTTCTGTTCTGTAAAAAGTTTCATGAGGTGTCTGAACCTGTTTTTGACCTATAAATCACTGTGCTCCCAAGGAGGTGCTTGGCAGTTCTTTCAGGCATTAATTTGCACAATTAAGTGGCAGACGCCCTTGTTATTACTAGCACCAGTGTGTGGCACAAATATGTATTCGATGCTGGTGCTTTTGTCACCAACAGGAGGCTCACAAACTCATTGACGCATAATGACCCGCTGAGAGGCAAACACAAATGGGTCCAAGTCAAAACTTTTCTCAGACTCAAACTTAATAATATCTATCTAGTATCTGAATAGCTGGTCCAGTTCCAGATGACCACGGCAAAACCTGTCGTGACAACAGCAGCACTTACAAATGTCAACGTAACTTTTAGATCTCTCCTGGAACCTTTCACGAACGATTTGTTGAATTCACCATCTCCTGCTTTCATAAATCATGCATCAACGATAAAGACACAGGTATGTCTCAGAGATATTAGTATCTTCCAGAATCAAAAACAAAACGTATTTTTGTTTTTTCACTGACCTCATTCAACACACAGTTTGGTGATTTAATGTTAAAAAAATGGAATAAGTAATATTTTGTACCCATTTCTGCAGCTTCAACCTAGGTTTCAAAGAGAATTCCCATCCTCATTCAAGTCTTTGGAAGTGTTAGCCTTCAGGTACTTATCAAGAATAACCCAGATATAATTTGAGAGGATTTATGTGATCATATCATTTGATTTTATTTGCTTTTATCTCTGCAGGAATGGATCGATTGTCAATAAAGTTATCCTTGCATTTATCAGCGCACTTGTTCCCAGTAACACTGAGATTGCAGCAGTTTTTTTAAGAGCAGCTCCCAATGTCACTGACTTTGACATCAAAAGAAGCTCTATCACTATCAACGGCATAAGTAAGCAACATTCAAAGCTGTTTTTATCCAAATATTTAAACTGTACAAGTGTTTCTTGAAGCTTTCTTTTCCTTTTGTCTTCTTTTACAGCTTCAAGTGGAGTAAATCACAAAATCAGTCTCATCACTGCGTTCTGCCTGGTTCTTCTGTCATGGTTCCTGTCAAACCAGCAATAACATCAGCTCTGATTACCCTGTGATATTCAGTGACCACATGCCTTCTTCTGGTTTCAGATGTAGTTTTGTTTGAGAGGGTGTCCAGGGGTGCAGTATCTTGGTTCAGACTGGGTTGACATGGTATAATGAGCTATAGATAGATGAGCTGCACTATATTATAATGCTTACTCTGGGATGTCTGACAATAATTGCACTATTAACACTTGCACCTTGATTTGTTAACACTGTAATATTTGAATAAGTAACCAGTACCAGGTCTCTTGAGTCTTGTTTGACAAAGAAGTTAAACCAACCACACTGAAAAGTTAAACTAGAGAACCATCTTTGATGAACTGTTAGTTTTATTTTGAAACAAGCAGACTTAAAACTTTAGTTGTTTTGGGGGTCATGTAAGTTTTATGGGTTGCTCATAAGTTTTACTAAATAAAGGGAATTATTGCCATTAATCAGTCTCTGTAAACCCTGACTTATAGTTTATATATTTGGAAAAAAGAAGAGATTTGTATCCAGCAAATTACAACATCTTTGAAGAATACAAACTGCCTCTTGTGTGATGTTTTCTGATTTTAGTAGAAGAAAGTAGTATCAGTAAGTTCAGATGTCATCATGAAAGAATGCTTCCTTCAATACTCAAGTTCATGGTCGAGAATTGTTTCATAAGTTTGCCACCATTGGTAGCTGAGTCCCAAGACATTGGATAATCACAAATGGTGATGTAAGATGATTGCAGGAATGAAATTGTAACCTAGATGGTGACTGAAAAAAGAAGGTTTGAATTTAATGTTTTGATTTCTGTCACCTTTGAAGTTTTCTGAGATTTTGTTTTGTGGTGCATGACAAGACAACAAACTAGGGGCCTTAACTGCTAAGATCCCATAACGAGCACAATTTACATTTAAAAAGGTTGTAAATCTAGCTCAAGTAAACTTTAGCATGTCATAGTCAGCTTTAATCATATTACATATAATTACCCTACAACAAAATTTTGGCTAGTGAAAATGTTTAGTGTCTAGTTACTCTGGGAAATCACTAGCCACAATTGCTGGTGAGCAAAAAAGTTTATGTCAAGCCCTGGTTGCGCACATGAAGCAGCTGGTCAGTGCTGTGTCTGGACTGGCAATGACCGTCAATGCCCTGGCAACAGTTTGGTGGTAATTCAATAGCAGATGAATAAACGTTTGTGGAACAAGGGCTGGGTGATATGGCCTAAATAAAAATCTTCAATTTTTCACAAAAAATTTGATTTACGATTTTTTGACTTTTTTTTTCCTTTTAAAGAAAACATTCAGTACAAATGACAGGAAGAACTCAAAACCAGTTTTGTTTAAATTTAATCAAAAACTTATTTAATGCAACCTCTATGTGACTCTTGGAATTGAAGTCTAAGCTCTTCTTCTGTTTCAATAACTTCATTTTGTAGTTTTAAAGGAGGCAGACTTATTTACATTCACTTTGAAAGCTGCACCATTTTGTACATTTTGAATTTAAAAATACTGCTACAAAAAGCGTGTACAGTACTGTTTCAGTACACTGTTCAGTTATAGTCTACTTTTTACTGATTAAAAAAAACACTTTGTTTCTGTCTAGTTTTATTTTTCAAAGTGGCAGCCTGTTAATCCTGTAATTTTAATACAAACAAATAAGCAAAAGTAAATACTATGTATTCTAGTGTGGGCTCACAAATTTATTCCTCTCTGCATAAGTCAGTGCCCTGGTCGGGGCACCCCAGTCTAAAAAGTCTGGTCCGCCCCTGATTGTCAGAGCGCAACTCGATGCTGGTTCGTTATGTTGCTCTGTCCATCAGCGGATGGATTTATGCTTAACAGAGGGTTCAGTTGGTGGAACAGCGGGAGTTGCAGGGAAAGACACGACTCAGCTTTCCCTCAGGTAAAAGTCAAACAACCTCTTAGTCATGTCTATCCACGCAGCGCTATTTTTACAAATCATGATCCACCCATATCACCATAAGAGGGGATTTTCTTTGGTAGAGTGGGGATGTTCTGAGAAAAAAAAGGATGTATATTTCTTCAATCTAATCTAAGATCTAAATCTCAGAATGATCAGAGTATTATCTTTAAAAAGCAGCATGTTTTACGCGTGTCAATCACATCATTAATAATCAGCAGGTCAACCTAAAAGGGTCCTGGCTCTGTAAATGTTTCAGTCAAAAATCTTAAACTCCTGAAAACTAACAGATAGAAAACAGAGTATTTAAGGACAGGGATTTGAACGTTTACTGACAAGAGGTCTAGTTTGGGCTGTTGATACGGACCATAAGGAACATGTGTCTGTCAAGGTGCTTGGTGTCAAAGACGCACAAGAACATTTTTTTGACATTCCGGTTTCTGTTGTTTTGTTAGTGAACTGGTAAATCACGCTGCACACACACGGAGTCAGTGTTTGATGCGGTATAAAAGGTGCGCAATAGCGGGGAGAAAAATTCAAATTTTTCATTTTTTAAATCGTCCACAAAGAAAAATATGAACTAATCGATATAATCTAAATATGCTCAGGCCTAGGTGGAACCTAGCGCAGCTGGCAAACACACAAAGCCCCAATTAAAAAATCAAAACTCAAAAATAACATTGTTGGATTGTTGGAAGATATGTCTCTACTATTTTTATTTCTGACAGTCCAAGTATGTTGATACGATATCTGTCATTGCACTTCTGCTTCCTCCTTACCACTATGACAGCATTCATTTGTGGGTAACACTGTGCCAGTTTACAAAAACAGTGGCCGCTAATAGGGCTGAACAATTTTGGAAAATAATCCGATTGCGATTTTTTTGTACCAATATTGTGACTGCAGTTTAGCATGCAATTTTTGGGAGGGATGTTTATCTTCTACATCATTCACTCAACACAAGCAATAAATCATTCTTAACCAACACAACACAATGTACTGTCAACACACAAACAATTCTTTCCTGTAGACCAGGCCTACATGTTATGATAAAATGAGATGAATTGAAGCATGAATTGACAAGAATAACATATCTTGAGTTAACTATTACAATCACTGCAGAATATTGACTGATTTATTTCACTTCTAGCCTTGTAGATGTGTAAAAATATTATCATTAATTTCCTTGAATAAAATCAGAGAAAGGAACAAAACACTACAGAATAACAGGCCCGGTAAGAACAATAATCTGAAAATAAATATAAATCCTCTCTTCTATAAATCTCACACAAAATAAAGTGCAGAAATTGAAACGAGACCAAATCTCCAGCTCAACCACTGAAATTTGTCAATATGTTGTATGCACATTTTTATGAAATTGCATTCTATTAAATTGCGATGTCGGTTTAGCCACTACCAATTTCAGGTTTGATAAATCTGCATATATTCCACATATTCATGAAGGCAAATACACTAAATGGATTGCTTGAGCTATTTTGCTCATTTGACAGGTGCAGTCCTCAGAGCACTCAGTAAACAAGCTTTGTACGGGCTATCAATTTTGCACATTTATATACACCCAAACCTTTAGTAGATCAGGCCATTGATTTTGCATACAAGATGGTGAGCCTGACTCTTGCACATTTCTAAGTACAAGGAGTTTAACTGTTTAAACTTGAGGTCAGTTCATGAACACAGTTTAGAGCTGGATGAAGTTTGAATTCGGAGTTAAATCTGTAACTTAAAACTGAAAAAGGCAGAAATTTAGAAATATCAAATGGTTTATTGATACTATTCATACCTGATCCAGGTTTGCAAGCTTTATTTTGATATGCAAATTATGATTCTATTTACTAACAAAGCAGAGAAAAAAAAGTTAACTCAGAAAAATTAACCACACTGGAAAAGAAGGAAAAAATTTAAACCCAGAAAAAGAAGATACTTGCAGACCCATTAGATTTGATTGAAGGGATCTAAAAATAACAGCAAGAAAAGTGACTAACTATGACTGCTGTCGCTGTATTTTAAAGCCTATTTTAAATGAGGTCAACCAATGTGTTCACTCTCTGGGTCACGAAGAATGCTCCTGTTTTAGCCTTTGCTGCCAAACTTGTTCTGTTGCTTTAACCCGTACCATTTCACACAAGATGCTGAGCTCTTAAGTCAATGAGTAATAAGCGGGTTAAGTATTCAGATTTGGTTTCAGAACAGCTTTTGACTCAGATGCTGAAAAAAAGGCAGCATGTGAGCCTAGTTACCTGTTTGCCAACAGAGATGGGGTTGAGGGACAGAGAGCACATCTCTGTTCAGCTTCCCTACACAGTCTGCCGCTCTAAAAATAAAATGTTTCAGTATTAATTTTGTTGATGAAGACTATGACAAAAAATATTAGTTAACAAACCTTTTCACGGTCAAAAAATAAATACAAACTAAATTAAAAAAGTCTGACATGAAGACAAAGACTGAAATGAAATATAATGGACGCTTTCGTCAATAAATGAAGACCAGTGGAAAATGCTTGGGTGAGATACAGGCTCGGAGTGGCTCTGGGTTGAAATATATCACAGAAGCTGATATCGTCTTCCCTGGGCTGCCTGCACTGGCTGCTTTTTTTTTCTTCATACGCAGCCACCCGTTACCTTGACAATACATCTATGCACGCACATGTGCAGCAGTGCTTGTCAGAGGATCATGGGAAAGAGTGAAAACTTTTGTTATTACACAGTCTATGGTACAAACACAAGAATATGGACAGTGAGAAGAGCAAGAGTGGCGCTTAAAAGGCGAGAAATGAAAGAAAAAAAATACAGTCTGATGCTACCAGACAAGCTGCTGGATGAGAAAGAAACTCCAGAAGAAACTCTGTCCAAGTTTACATATCTTTATAACACAAAACTATTTAATAACAGTACTGTAAATTCCCTCCGCATGCTGCAAAAAAGACGCCGATTTGTAATACAACACTTTATTAAACTGGTCACTGTTGGCCGTGACCACGTCAACTAACAAGTTGGAGAAAAATAGCAAAATTAAAAATGAATGGCTCATAACAGTCAAACCTGGGAGTGTCCTGCCTCCCTCAGCTCACACACACACACACACACACACACACACACACACCCTTCCCTCCTGCTCCACTCACAACCTTTCCTGTTGCCTTCACTGACTCAACATTGTGGGAACAATGAACATCCACACTAACACATAACAAATAGCAGAGCTGTTACAGTACAGTTCGACACCACATTACTAAACAGGTAAAAGTCTTTGTCCCCAGCCCCTCAGCAGCAGCAGTGGTGACACAGGAGGAGAAATAATAAGAGTTTGCAGAACCTTACACAGTTTGCAGGACACTGTCACAACAGTTAGGTTGTTTATATTGTACTTGACTACAATCTGCTTATATTCAGTCAACTAAAACTAGGCCGAGGCTAAAAGATTTCAAATGACTAGAAAATGTCTAAAACTAAATAGTGTGATACTTAAAACACTAAGACTTTATCAGAATTTGCTGTCAAAATTGACACTTCTATGTTCCCAATCTACATTACAACTCGGCATTTTGGTAGGTAGGTGATGTTCACATTGTGTTTTTCTTTACTCTTCACTCTTGGTTTAATTACTCATCATAGGCTGTAACATTTATGGCTGAGGCCAAATGGGTCAAATTAGTTCAGATTTAAAGTTTCACCAGCAGAGGGCATATTTGTAATGCTGAACTTCACCTAGTTTTGTTTGAGTGGGTGTGAATAAAGTAAGGAGGCGGGTGCAAAGTCTCTTTGCTTACTGCTACATGGGGCCAGTGTGTCATTCAAGTCAGACACAACATTTCATGGGCAAAACTTATCACTTTCATAACACTGGGGGGAAAAAAAAATTAGAAATAGAAAAAGGAGTTGCTTTTCTGGGCTTGGAGTTCATGTAGTTTCTGGTGTTTCTGCAGCTAAACTCAAGCAAAATGTTGAAAAACTGCAATTTTTTGCACTTCTGTGATGTCTTTTTTTGTCATGGCTGGCTGGAGGTTGTTGCTTGGTTGAAGTGGTATTTTATCATTCTTCAAATTGGAAACAAAATCAAGGAAAGATCTGACTGCTTATTAGATCTTACAGTTTTTTTTTTAATCTGATCACAGTGTTGGCATCATTTTCACACAGCCAGAAAGTTATGAGGAAGTGAAACTCAGTTGGTTTTATGTTGGTGTTAGTTCAGCCTTTTTAACCGCATTGTTTTGTACTTCAACTGTGCTTTACACTCATTTTACCCAAAATCTCCAATATTATATGCAGCAGCCCACCAAAATATTTGAATATCCCAGTCTATGTAAAGATTGATCCTTTTCTTAAGTTTTATGACTGATATACTAGAGCACTTATTTGATTTGTTTGACACAACTTACTGTCACACCGGTTTAGCCTGTCCCAACAATTCTCGTAAGCGGAATGCATCATCAGCTTCACCTGAAGGGAGCATGCCACGATATTGTGCCAAGAAAATGCCACTGTGTAGCAGCATTGCAGACATATTCATCACGTAGGTGACACGTGATCAGAGCCTCACTTTTCATCCCGATATAAAGGTCTTCACAGATAAGGGCTGTGAGATAAAGTGAGAGGTTTGACAACCACTTTTTAGTTGGAGAAGATTCCACTAAAACTTTTCTCTGAGTATCGAGGACAAAACCAAAATCAGATAGCAAAGGATTGGAAATATCTCCTCCCGTTTCATCTTTTCTTTTTTTATCATTTTTTTCACAGTAAGTACTATCTTTATTCTTGTCTTTTTTTAATAATTAAGTTTTTGCACATTTAAGAAATATTGTAGTTTCAAAACATGTTAATTCATAATAATCCTACTAGTTCACAGGTATTTATCACATACTAACAAATATTGAAGATGATAAGGAGTTTTTGGAGTGTTTGTGTTATCAAACAGCTCAACACCAATATACTGACATTAAGTTTTGTCTCCACACTTAAGACCATGGAAAGTAAAGGACCAAAATTTATTATTATTATTATTATTATTATTATTATTATAATTATTATAATTATCATAATTATTATTATTATTATAAAAGTAGGCCTATATAAAATCAAGAAATGTTGTACTACAAGTGTTTTTGTGCAAATGTTAGGGACAGCTAGTTGCAAACCTCTCATTTGATGGGGTTCACTTTTTTTCTCATACATATTTTACTTTTGTTGCTTTTAAGCATTTGCTCAACCAAACAAAAGAAATTGTAGACAGCAATGGCAATTTGTCCTTTCCAGCACATACCTCAATTATGTACTCTCACTTTAAGCATACCTAAACAACATTTTACAGCTCTTTCTTCTTGTTCTTTTGTGTTACTGTCAAATGTATGCACCTCCACTCCTTGCTGCTGTAAGAACTTGGTTAAATCCTGTCATCACATAGATCATGAGCAGGGACAAGGCAGAACGTTTACAATTTGCTGTCAAAACAAGGCCCTTTAATGCCTCTTCCTGTGTTACCAGTTTTATCCTCACACCACTCTCACTCGAGTGGAAATAGTTGGCCAGCATATTTCAAGCCCCAGCACCTCAGGGTTCCAAAAGATGCATCTACCCTTTTATTTTTTTGGTGCCTTTAATTGCATACAATTCCTTGACACAGGCAGTCACACAGCAACTTATCCCTGAGTGAACTTTACTGACTCTGTCTCACTCTTTTTCATATAGAGTGTGAATTTATTAATGAATGGGATCTAAAATCTCACATGGGAAGATATAAAGAAAGTGAATCAGATCAATGTAGGGAAGGGTTTCAATTAAGAAGTAAAAACAAATCATTAACAGTAAATGAATAAATAAATAAATTTGTCAGGCATTGTCAAGTGCATTGATGAGTTTTATATTAGTAATGTCACAAACACTTTTTTATATTAAATGTAAGGAAGAAAAGCATTAAAGAAACGGTGAACAGAGTGACACAAATAAGGAGACCAAATGCCTTGAAATGTATTAATGCTTTATGAATTCATTTACTGACTCAAGTTATTTTAGAAGGTGTGTAACACAGAGCATTTTAAATAAAGAAAACAATTTAAAAAAGTAGAAAATGTAAGTAAAATTAATGAATATGTTTAAGTCGTTAATAATGGTATTATTTCTTTTTTCTATCTGACATGTTTTACAGAAGTTTATTCTGAGTTGTATTAAAAAAGGAACCAGTAGACCTTGACCAAGTGAGAAGTATAAAGTATTGGTTCTAGAAAATTTCTGCTGTGGTGGGGTTTTTTAAAATGTTTGAAATATCTTTCTAGGAAGTCCCACAGAAACAACCATGGCTGGAGAAAAGTTACTATGCCTTCTGCTGATTCTGTCAGGTAAGGAGTAGTAAATAGTTATGAAAAAAAAGAGAATACTTTGAAGACAGGTGAAAGAAAAAAAATCTTTACACCTTAGGGTTGAGATTTTATGTCTATATGTAAAAATGATTTTTAAAAATGTATATATATATATAAATATATATATATATATATATATATATATATATATATATATATATATATATATATATATATATATATATATATATATATATAATGTAACTACTCAATCAACTTCAACAGCAACTCCAACAACTGCAGAAACTCAAACAACAACAGCACCTCCAACATCAGCAGCTACTCAAACAACAACAGCCACTCCAACAACAACAACCACTCCAACAACAACTGCAAAACAAAAAACAACTGCAAAAGCAACAACAACTGCTACTCCAGCCAATACTGCATCTCCATCAACAACTGCTACTCCAACAACAACTGCTACACCAACCACAACTGCTACTCCAACAACAACTGCAGCTCCAACAACAACTGCAACACCAACAACAACTGCAACACAAACAACAACAGCCACTCCAACAACAACTGTCACTCCAACAACAACTGCCACTCCAACAACAACTGCAACACCACCAACATCTGCAACACCAACAACAACTGCAACAGCAACAACAACTGCTACTCCAGCCACAACTGCATCTCCAACAACAACTGCTACTCCAACAACAACTGCTACACCAACCACAACTGCTACTCCAACAACTGCCGCTCCAACAACAACTGCAACACCAACAACAACTGCAACACCAACAACAACAGCCACTCCAACAACAACTGTCACTCCAACAACAACTGCAACACCAACAACATCTGCAACATCCACAACAACTGCAACAGCAACAACAACTGCTACTCCAGCCACAACTGCATCTCCATCAACAACTGCTACTCCAACAACAACTGCTACACCAACCACAACTGCTACTCCAACAACAACTGCCGCTCCAACAACAACTGCCGCTCCAACAACAACTGCAAAACCAACAACAACTGCAACACCAACAACAACAGCCACTCCAACAACAACTGCCACTCCAACAAAGACTGCAACACCAACAACATCTGCAAGACCAACAACAACTGCAACACCAACAACAACTGCTACTCCAACAACAACTGCCACTCCAACAACAACTGCACCTCCAACATCAGCAGCTACTCAAACAACAAAAGCCAATCCAACAACAACAGCCACTCCAACAACAACTGCCACTCCAACAACAACTGCAACACCAACAACAACTGCAAAACCAACAACAACAGCCACTCCCTCAACAACTTCCACTCCAACAACAACTGCATCTCCAACATCAGCAGCTACTCAAACAACAAAAGCCAATCCAACAACAACAGCCACTCCAACAACAACTGCCACTCCAACAACAACTGCAACACCAACAACAACTGCAACACCAACAACAACAGCCACTCCAACAACAACTGCCACTCCAACGACAACTGCACCTCCAACATCAGCAGCTACTCAAACGACAACTGCTACTCCAACAACAGCAGCTACTCAAACAACAGCAGCTACTCAAAGAACAACAACCACTCCAACAACAACTGCCTCTCCAACAACAACTGCAACTCCAACAACAACTGCAACACCAACAACAACTGCTACTCCAGCCACAACTGCATCACCATCAACAACTGCTACTCCAACAACAACAGCTACTCCAACAACAACTGCAACACCAACAACAACTGCAACACCAACAACAACAGCCACTCCAACAACAACTGTCACTCCAACAACAACTGCTACTCCAGCCACAACTGCATCTCCATCAACAACTGCTTCTCCAACAACAACTGCTACACCAACCACAACTGCTACTCCAAAAACAACTGCCGCTCCAACAACAACTGCAACACCAACAACAACTGCAACACCAACAACAACAGCCACTCCAACAACAACAGCCACTCCAACAACAACTGCAACTCCAACAACATCTGCAACACACACAACAACTGCTACTCCAACAACAACTGCTACTCCAACAACAACTGCTACACCAACCACAACTGCTACTCCAACAACAACTGCCGCTCCAACAACAACTGCCACTCCAACAACAACTGCAACACCAACAACAACAGCCACTCCAAAAACAACTGCCACTCCAACAACAACTGCAACACCAACAACATCTGCAACACCAACAACAACTGCAACAGCAACAACAACTGCTACTACAGCCACAACTGCATCTCCATCAACAACTGCTACTCCAACAACAACTGCAACCCCAACAACAGCCACTCCAACAACTGCCACTCCAACAACAACTGCAACACCAACAACATCTGCAACACCAACAACAACTGCAACACTAACAACAACAGCCACTCCAACAACAACTGCTACTCCAACAACAACTGCTACTCCAACAACTGACATTCAAAAAACAACAACAACAACACCAACAACTACTGCCACTCCGACAACAACTGCAAAACCAACACCAACAACAACTGCCACTCCTACAACAACTGCCACTCCAATAACAACTGCATTACCAAAATCAACTGCAACATCCACAACAACAGCCACTCCTACAACAACTGCAAAACAAACAACTGATACTCCAACAACAGCTGCCACTCCAACAACAACTGCAACACCAACAACAACTGCTACTCCAACAACAACAGGCAATCCAACAACAACAGCTACTCCAACAACAACTGCCAATCCAACAACAACTGCCACTCCAACAACAACTGCAACACCAACAACAACTGCAACACAAACAACAACAGCCACTCCAACAACAACTGCCACTTCAACAACTGCAACACCAACAACATCTGCAACACCAACAACAACTGCAACACCAACAACAACAGCCACTCCAACAACAACTGCTACTCCAACAACAACTGCAACACCAACACCAACAACAACTGCCACTCCTACAACAACTGCAAAACAAACAACTGATACTCCAACAGCAGCTGCCACTCCAACAACAACTGCAACACCAACACCAACAACAACTGCCACTCCTACAACAACTGCAAAACAAACAACTGATACTCCAACAACAGCTGCATCTCCATCAACAACTGCAACTCCAACAACAACTGCAACTGCAACAACAACTGCTACTCCAACAACAACAGCCACTCCAACAACAACAGCCACTCCAACAACAACAGCCACTCCAACAACAACTGCCACTCCAACAACAACTGTAACACCAACAACAACTGCAACACCAACAACAACTGCTAGTCTAACTACAACAGCCAACCCAACAACAACTGCTACACCAACAACAACTGTCATTTCAACAACTGACACACCAACAACAACTGCTACTCCAACAACAACTGAAACTTCAACAACTGCTACTCCACCAACAACTGCTACTGGAACAACTGATACTCCAACAACAACAGCCACTCCAACAACAACTGCAATACCAACAACAACTGTTACTCCAACAACAACTGCTAGTCCAACTACAACAGCCAACCCAACAACAACTGCCCATCCAACAACAACTGCAACACAAACAACAACTGCAACACCAACAACAACTGCTACTCCAACAACAACTGCCACTGCAACAACTGAAACACCAACAACTGCTATTCCAACAACAACAGGCAATCCAACAACAACAGCTACTCCAACAACAACTGCCAATCCAACAACAACTGCCACTCCAACAACAACTGCAACACCAACAACAACTGCAACACAAACAACAACAGCCACTCCAACAACAACTGCCACTTCAACAACTGCAACACCAACAACATCTGCAACACCAACAACAACTGCAACACCAACAACAACAGCCACTCCAACAACAACTGCTACTCCAACAACAACTGCAACACCAACACCAACAACAACTGCCACTCCTACAACAACTGCAAAACAAACAACTGATACTCCAACAACAGCTGCCACTCCAACAACAACTGCAACACCAACACCAACAACAACTGCCACTCCTACAACAACTGCAAAACAAACAACTGATACTCCAACAACAGCTGCATCTCCATCAACAACTGCTACTCCAACAACAACAGCCACTCCAACAACAACTGTCACTCCAACAACAACTGCAACACCAAATACAGCTGCAACACCAACAACAACTGCAACAGCAAAAACAACTGCTACACGAACCACAACTGCTACTCCAACAACAACTGCCGCTCCAACAACAACTGCAACACCAACAACAACTGCAACACCAACAACAACAGCCACTCCAACAACAGCCACTCCAACAACAACTGCAATACCAACAACATCTGCAACACCAACAACAACTGCAACAGCAACAACAACTGCTACTCCAGCCACAACTGCATCTCCATCAACAACTGCAACTCCAACAACAACTGCTACACCAACAACATCTGCAACACCAACAACAACTGCAACACCAACAACAACTGAAACACCAACAACAGCCACTCCAACAACAACTGCCACTCCAACATCAACTGCAACACCAACAACATCTGCAACACCAACAACAACTGCAACACCAACAACAACTGCTACTCCAACAACAACTGCTACTCCAACAACTGACATTCAAACAACAACAACAACAACACCAACAACTACTGCCACTCTGACAACAACTGCAAAACCAACACCAACAACAACTGCCACTCCTACAACAACTGCCACTCCAATAACAACTGCATTACCAAAATCAACTGCAATATCCACAACAACAGCCACTCCAACAACAACTGCAAAACAAACAACTGATACTCCAACAACAGCTGCCACTCCAACAACAACTGCAACACAAACAACAACAGCCACTCCAACAACAACTGCTACTCCAACAACAACTGCAACACCAACAACATCTGCAACACCAACAACAACTGCAACACCAACAACAACAGCCACTCCAACAACAACTGCTACTCCAACAACAACTGCAACACCAACACCAACAACAACTGCCACTCCTACAACAACTGCAAAACAAACAACTGATACTCCAACAGCAGCTGCCACTCCAACAACAACTGCAACACCAACACCAACAACAACTGCCACTCCTACAACAACTGCAAAACAAACAACTGATACTCCAACAACAGCTGCATCTCCATCAACAACTGCAACTCCAACACCAACTGCAACTGCAACAACAACTGCTACTCCAACAACAACAGCCACTCCAACAACAACAGCCACTCCAACAACAACAGCCACTCCAACAACAACTGCCACTCCAACAACAACTGTAACACCAACAACAACTGCAACACCAACAACAACTGCTAGTCTAACTACAACAGCCAACCCAACAACAACTGCTACACCAACAACAACTGTCATTTCAACAACTGACACACCAACAACAACTGCTACTCCAACAACAACTGAAACTTCAACAACTGCTACTCCACCAACAACTGCTACTGGAACAACTGATACTCCAACAACAACAGCCACTCCAACAACAACTGCAATACCAACAACAACTGTTACTCCAACAACAACTGCTAGTCCAACTACAACAGCCAACCCAACAACAACTGCCCATCCAACAACAACTGCAACACAAACAACAACTGCAACACCAACAACAACTGCTACTCCAACAACAACTGCCACTGCAACAACTGAAACACCAACAACTGCTATTCCAACAACAACAGGCAATCCAACAACAACAGCTACTCCAACAACAACTGCCAATCCAACAACAACTGCCACTCCAACAACAACTGCAACACCAACAACAACTGCAACACAAACAACAACAGCCACTCCAACAACAACTGCCACTTCAACAACTGCAACACCAACAACATCTGCAACACCAACAACAACTGCAACACCAACAACAACAGCCACTCCAACAACAACTGCTACTCCAACAACAACTGCAACACCAACACCAACAACAACTGCCACTCCTACAACAACTGCAAAACAAACAACTGATACTCCAACAACAGCTGCCACTCCAACAACAACTGCAACACCAACACCAACAACAACTGCCACTCCTACAACAACTGCAAAACAAACAACTGATACTCCAACAACAGCTGCATCTCCATCAACAACTGCTACTCCAACAACAACAGCCACTCCAACAACAACTGTCACTCCAACAACAACTGCAACACCAAATACAGCTGCAACACCAACAACAACTGCAACAGCAAAAACAACTGCTACACGAACCACAACTGCTACTCCAACAACAACTGCCGCTCCAACAACAACTGCAACACCAACAACAACTGCAACACCAACAACAACAGCCACTCCAACAACAGCCACTCCAACAACAACTGCAATACCAACAACATCTGCAACACCAACAACAACTGCAACAGCAACAACAACTGCTACTCCAGCCACAACTGCATCTCCATCAACAACTGCAACTCCAACAACAACTGCTACACCAACAACATCTGCAACACCAACAACAACTGCAACACCAACAACAACTGAAACACCAACAACAGCCACTCCAACAACAACTGCCACTCCAACATCAACTGCAACACCAACAACATCTGCAACACCAACAACAACTGCAACACCAACAACAACAGCCACTCCAACAACAACTGCTACTCCAACAACAACTGCTACTCCAACAACTGACATTCAAACAACAACAACAACAACACCAACAACTACTGCCACTCTGACAACAACTGCAAAACCAACACCAACAACAACTGCCACTCCTACAACAACTGCCACTCCAATAACAACTGCATTACCAAAATCAACTGCAATATCCACAACAACAGCCACTCCAACAACAACTGCAAAACAAACAACTGATACTCCAACAACAGCTGCCACTCCAACAACAACTGCAACAGCAACAACAACTGCTACTCCAGCCACAGCTGCATCTCCATCAACAACTGCTACTCCAACAACAACTGCAACAGCAACAACAACTGCTACTCCAGCCACAACTGCATCTCCATCAACAACTGCTACTCCAACAACAACAGCCACTCCAACAACTGCCACTCCAACAACAACTGTAACAGCAACAACAACTGCAACACCAACAACAACTGCTAGTCCAACTACAACAGCCAACCCAACAACAACTGCTACACCAACAACAACCGTCATTTCAACAACTGACACACCAACAACAACTGCTACTCCAACAACAACTGAAACTTCAACAACTGCTACTCCACCAACAACTGCTACTGGAACAACTGCTACTCCAACAACAACAGCCACTCCAACAACAACTGCAATACCAACAACGACTGTTACTCCAACAACAACTGCTAGTCCAACTACAACAGCCAACCCAACAACAACTGCCCATCCAACAACAACTGCAACACAAACAACAACTGCAACACCAACAACAACTGCTACACCAACAACAACTGCGACTGCAACAACTGAAACACCAACAACAACTGCTACTCCAACAACAACAGGCAATCCAACAACAACAGCTACTCCAACAACAACTGCCAATCCAACAACAACTGCCACTCCAACAACAACTGCAACACCAACAACAACTGCAACACAAACAACAACAGCCACTCCAACAACAACAGCCAACCCAACAACTGCAACACCAACAACAGCTGCCACTCCAACAACAACTGCAACACCAACAACAACTGCAACACCGAAAACAACTGCCACTTCAACAACAACTGCAACACCAACAACAACAGCAACTCCAACAACAACTGCCGCTCCAACAACAACTGCAACTCCAACAACAACTGCAACACCAACAGCCACTCCAACAACAACTGCCACTCCAACAACAACTGCAACACCAACAACATCTGCAACACCAACAACAACTGCAACACCAACAACAACAGCCACTCCAACAACAACTGCAATACCAACAACAACTGCTACTCCAACAACTGACATTCAAACAACAACAACAACAACACCAACAACTACTGCCACTCCAACAACAACTGCCACTCCAATAACAATTGCAAAACAAACAACTGATACTCCAACAACAGCTGCAACTCCAACAACAACTGCAACAGCAACAGCAACTGCTACTCCAGCCACAACTGCATCTCCATCAACAACTGCTACTCCAACAACAACTGCAACAGCAACAACAACTGCTACTCCAGCCACAACTGCATCTCCATCCACAACTGCTACTCCAACAACAACAGCCACTCCAGCAACAACAGCGACTCCGACAACAACAGCCACTCCAACAACAACTGCCACTCCAACAACTGTAACACCAACAACAACTGCAACACCAACAACAACTGCTAGTCCAACTACAACAGCCAACCCAACAACAACTGCTACACCAACAACAACTGCCACTACAACAACTGACACACCAACAACAACTGCTACTCCAACAACAACAGCCACTCCAACAACTGCAATACCAACAACAACTGTTACTCCAACAACAACTGCTAGTCCAACTACAACAGCCAACCCAACAACAACTGCCCATCCAACAACAACTGCAACACAAACAACAACTGCAACACCAACAACAACTGCTACACCAACAACAACTGCCACTCCATCAACAACTGCAACACCAACAACAACTGCAACTCCAACAACAACTGCAACTCCAACAACTGCCACTCCAACAACAACTGTAACACCAACAACAACTGCAACACCAACAACAACTGCTAGTCCAACTACAACAGCCAACCCAACAACAACTGCTACACCAACAACAACTGCCACTCCAACAACTGACACACCAACAACAACTGCTACTCCTACAACAACTGCAACTCCAACAACTGCTACTCCAACAACAACTGCTACTGGAACAACTGCTACTCCAACAACAACAGCCACCCCAACAACAACTGCAATACCAACAACTGTTACTCCAACAACAACTGCTACTCCAACAACATCTGCTTCTCCAACAACAACTGCTACTCCAACAACAACTGCCCATCCAACAACAACTGCACCACAAACAACAACTGCAACACCAACAACAACTGCTACACCAACAACAACTGCCACTATAACAACTCAAACACCAACAACAACTGCTACTCCAAAAAGTGCTACTCCAACAACAGCCACTCCAACAACAACTGCAACACCAACAACAACTGCTGCTCCAACAACAACCGCAACACCAATACCAACAAGTACTGCCACTCAATTAACTCCAACACCAACAACAACTGCAACTCTAATAACAAGTGCAACTCCAACAGCTGCCACTCCAACGACACCTGCTACTCCAACAAAAAGTGCAACAACAGCAACAACAACAAAACCAACAACAACTGCTACTCCAACAACAACTGCAACACCAACATCAGCAGCTACTCCAACAACAACTGCTACTCCAACAACTGCCACTCCAACAACAACATCAACAACACCAACAACAACTGCCACTCGAACAACAACTGCAACTCCAACAACAACTGCTACTCCAACAACAACATCTACTCTAACAACAACTGCAACACCAACAACAACTGCTACTCCATCAACAACTGCAACTCCAACAACAACTGCCACTCCAACAACAACTGCAACAACAACAACAACAAAAGCAAAACCAACAACAACTGCAACACCAACAACAACTGCCACTCCAACAACAACTGCTACTGAAACAACAACAGACACTCCAATAACAACAACACTAACAACAACAGCACCTTTCACATCAGCAGCTACTCAAACAACTGCTACTCCAACAACAACTGCAGCTCAAACAACTGCAACAGCAACAACAACCGCAACACCAACAACTACCACTCCAACAACAAGAACAACAACAAAACCAACTGCAATACCAACAGCAGCTACTCCAATAACAACTTCTACTACAACAATAACTGCAACAGCAATAACAACTGCTACTCCAACGACAACATCTACTCGAACAACAACTGCAACACCAACAACAACTGCTACCCCAACAAAAACTGCAACACCAACAACAACTGCTACTCCAACAACAACTGCAACACCAGCAACAACAACAAAACCAACAACAACAACTGCAACACCAACAACAACTGCTTCTCCAGCAACAACATCAACTCCAACAACAACTGCAACACCAACAACAACTGTTACCCCAACACTAACTGCAACACCAACAACTGCTACTCCAACAACAACTGCAACACAAACAACAAAACCAACAACAACTGCTACTCCAACAACAACTGCCACTCCAACAACAACTGCAACACCAACAACAACTGCTACTCAAACAACAGCAGCTACTCCAACAACAACAGCTACTCCAACAACAACTGCAACACCAACAGCAACTGCAGCTCCAACTTCAACTGCCACTCCATCAACAAGAATAACACCATCAACAACAACAACACCAACAACAACTGCTGCTCCAACAACTGCGACTCAAATAACAACTGCCACAACTACAACAACACCAACAACAACTGCTTTTTCAACAACAACATCTACTCCAACAACAACTGCAACACCAACAACAACTGCTACCCCAAAAACAACTGCAACACCAACAACAACTGCTCCTCCAACAACAACTGCAACACCAACAACAACAAAACCAACAACAACTGCAACACCAACAACAACTGCCACTCCAACAACAACTGCAACACCATCTTCAACTGCTACTCCAACAACAACTGCCACTCCAACAACAACTGCAACTCCAACAACAACTGCTACTCTGACAACAACAGACACTCCGATAACAACAACAACACCAACAACAACAGCATCTCTCACATCAGCAGCTTCTCAAACAACTGCTACTCCAACAACAGCAGCTTCTCCAACAAAAGCAGCTACTCCATCAACAACAGCTACTCCAACAAGAACAGCAACAGCAACTGCTACTCCAACAACAACTGCAACTCAAACAACTTCAACAACAACAACATCTGCTACTCCCGCCACAACTGCAACTCCATCAACAACTGCTTCTCCAACAACAACTGCTACTCAAACCACAACTGGGACTCCAACAACAACAGGGTCTGCAACAACACAAACATCTGCCCCATCAACTTCAACAGCTGCTTCAGAATCTACAACAGCTACTCCATTAACCGCAACAGGTTCTCCAACAACAACAGCACCTCGTACAACAAATGCAAAACCAACAACAACAGCACCTCCAACAACAGCAGCTACTCCAACAACAACTGCTACTCCAACAACAACTGTTACCCCAACACTAACTGCAACACCAACAACTGCTACTCCAACAACAACTGCTTCTCCAACAACAACACCAACAACAACTGCTACTCAAACAGCAACTGCAAAAGCAACAACAACTGCTACTCCAGCCACAACTGCAACTCCATCAACAACTGCTACTCCAACAACAACTGCTTCTCAAACCACAACTGCGACTCCAATAACAACAGGGTCTGCAACAACACAAACATCTGCCCCATCAACTTCAACATCTACAACAGATACTCCAACCACAACAGGAGCTCCAACCACAAAAAGAGGTCCAACAACTTCAACACCTGCTCCATCATCTTCAACAGCTGATTCAACATCTACAACAGATACTCCAACCGCAACAGGTTCTGCAACAACACAAACATCTGCTCCATCAACTTCAACAGCCACTTCAACAGCCTCAATAGCTACTCCAACCACAACAATTTCTGCAACAACACAAACTTCTTCTCCATCAACTTCAACAGCTGCTTCAACAGCCTCAACAGCTACTCCAACCACAACAGGTTCTGCAACTACACAAACATCTGCTCCATCAACTTCAACAGCTGTTTCAACATCTACAACAGCTACTCCAACCGCAACAGGTTCTCCAACAACTTCAACATCTGCTCCACCAACTTCAACAGCTGCCTCAACAGCCTCAACAGCTTCCTCAACCATAACAGGTTCTGCAACAACACAAACATCTGCTGCTACTTCAACAGCTGCTTCAACAGCCTCAACAGCTACTCCAACAGCAACTGCAACACAGACAACAACTGCTACTTTGACAACAACCACATCTCCAACAACTGCTATTCCAACAACAACTTCTACTCCAACAACAGCTACTCCAACTTCTACAACAGGCACTTTAACAACTGGTACAACAACGACAGCAGCTGCTACTACAACAACAGCAGCTCCCAAAGCTTTTATTTATTCCATTACTACCACTTTGTTGGGAGAACAATACTCTAACGACCTTCAAGATCCCAACAGTGCTTTTTACAAAGATATTGAAAGGCGAATTCAAGAAACAGTGAGTATTGTACAATTAAACATAAATGGTTAGATTTCCACATGATTAATTAAAAAATGATTCTAGTCAGGACATCTTGTAGAACAAATTTGATTTTATTCATCCATTATGCACAAGTTTAAAATTTAAATTGAGGGCATCCAAAAATATTCAAATGTATTCTTTTCTCTTTTTTCAGTGTTATTTCATATACTTTCCGCTGTTTGGTTCCTTTTTTTTGGGATGCACTGTGACATCCTTTAGGTAAGAACAATGTCTTACTCTTTCCAGTAACCTTCTCTTCTTCCCAATAACCCACTCTATTTTGTTTGTTTGTTTGTTTTTCTGAATTTTTTTTTTTTACAGAAAACACATAATTTCACATCATATATCTTGAATAATAAACAGCAACAAAATAACTCATGTCATCCCCTAATTGTCTTTCTCCTACAGTCCTGTAACACAACGTGTTGTTGGAGTTCGAGCAAATTTTACAGTTGACTTCAATGCGTCCACACCAGCTGAAAGACTCCCAAAAAACTCCCTTATTAATCAAATTTTAGTTGAAGCTGCAAATGATACCAACAATAACTTTAGCGTGAGCTTTAATCCCAATTCAATTATAATTACAGGTAAGTCCTCTCCCCCATTTGATTTAAGGAAAAAATAACTTATTTGCTGTGTGCTCAACTGACTGTGAACTTGTTTCTCTAATAATATCTGAATAGCTGGTCCAGTTCCAGATGACTCCACCACTGCAAAACCTGTAGTGACAACAGCAGCACCCACCACTCCAAAACCTGCAGCGACGACAGCACAACCCACCACTGCAAAACCTGCAGCGACGACAGCACAACCCACCACTGCAAAACCTGCAGCGACGACAGCAGCCATTACAAATTTCAACGTCACTTTTAGATCTCGCCTGAAACCTTTCACAAATGATTTGCTGAATTCATCATCTCCTGGTTTTATAAATCGTTCATCAACGATAGAGACACAGGTATGTCTCAGAGATAGTAGTATCTTCCAGTATTTAAAAAAAAATGATGTTCCTCATTTCACTGGCCTCATTCAACACACAGTTTGGTGTTTAATGTTAAAAAAAAAATGAAGTAAAATAATATTTTTTTATCTGTTTCTGCAGCTTGAACCTATGTTTCAAAGAGAATTCCCATCCTCATTCAAGTCTTTGGAAGTGGTAGCCTTTAGGTACTTATCAAGAATAACCCAGATATAATTTGAGAAGATTTATGTGATCATATCAGATGATTTTATTTGCTTTTCTCTCTGCAGGAATGGATCGATTATCAATGAATTGCTCTTTTCATTTATCAGAGCATTTGTTCCTAATAACACTGAGATTGTAGCAGTTTTATTAAGAGCAGCTTCCAATGTCACTGGCTTTGACATCGAAGGAAGCTCTATCACTATCGATGGCCTACGTAAGCAACATTCAGAGCTGTTTTTATCCAAAAATTTAAACTGCACAAGTGTTTCTTATAGTTTTCTTTTCCTTTGTCTTCTCATACAGCTTCCAGTGGAGTAAATCACAAAATCAGTCTCATCACTGCGTTCTGCCTGGTTCTTCTGTCATGGTTCCTGTCGAACCAGCAATAACATCATCTCTGATTGCTCTGTGATAATAAGGGATTGCATGCCTTCTACAACTGGTTTCAAACGTATTTATTTGGGGAGGAGTCCAGGACCTTGGGTCAGACTGTGGTGACAGAGCCGGCTTCAAACAGCTGATTTACCGAGCTATACATGTATCACTGTATGATAATGCTTTCCATGGGGTGTCAGACAATAATTGCACTGTTTATCAACATTTGCACCTTGACAAACTGTACTAACTAAATATTTGAACAAGTGACCGTTGCACGTCTCTCTTTAGTCTTGTTTGACAAAGTTAAACCAGCCACATTGAAAAGTAAAACTGGAGAACAATCCTTGTTAAACTGTTGCAGCTGGATTTTTAAACAAGCAGACATCAAGAGTTAATCAGTTAACAAAATGAAATTTTAAAGAGGACCGGGGCCCATATGCACGTCCAGC
Source organism: Halichoeres trimaculatus (assembly GCF_033239565.1). NCBI lineage: Eukaryota > Metazoa > Chordata > Actinopteri > Labriformes > Labridae > Halichoeres > Halichoeres trimaculatus. Next base: position 16,323,599 of record NW_027437200.1, read on the forward strand.
CATTAGCGAGGAAAACAGACCATTTTTACTAACAGCAGGAAAAAAAAAATTTTGACAGTAAGCATGAGCCAGGTTAACGTCCCCAAAAAGTATTAAATGTAACGGTGGAAGATCCCACCATTACAGGCACTAACAGCAGGATCAAAGCACCTGTTTGGCTGTTTAAAGGCAGATATCATGCATTGTGTTACTGTTTAAGACAAAATATTCAAAGACAGTGGATAACCCTTTGGAAAGGTGGTGATGTTTAGCCATACAGTAAATATAGATCTACCATAAACAACATTTTTTCAGACAATTGAAGTCTCAAACCGCCAAAGCTTGCTGCCATTCGTCTTACAAATTTAATTTACTCTTTGCTTTTATACATTTGGGTCCTTCCAAGATGTATGTGGTAAAATGTTGGAGGTCATAAACTGCTAGTAGAGTTATTCCTGGAGTTCTTGCTATGCTGTTTGCTCTGCAAAGCAGAGTTTATATTGCTTATTTCATTTTTGAGGTTTTCTAATGTCCACTCATAAACACAACACACATTTACTCCAGACTGTGCAAATGCTCCCTCTCTATTTATGCACTCATGACATATGAATATGGGGCCTGGTTCTTCCTGATAAAGAAGTTTGAGGAAACATAAGATTCAAGGTTAGCTCTTGAGTCTAACTTAATGAAGGGGACAGCATATATATGTATACATAATAAGCTACTATCATCCTGTATTAGATATTTTTGAGGCTCTAATATTTAAAAAAAGCTTCTTTTTTTTATTTATACAAACTGCCTCTTTGTTGTCTGACAGCTGTATTCTGTGAGACTTTCTGTTTTTACAGTTCCTGTAAAAAACTTTCCAATGATCAGAATACAAAATCTCTGAAGAATTTAAACTGCCTCTTGTGTGATTTTTTTCTGATTTTGGACTGTGGGTCGGAATGTGTATAAGATCAGAAGCTTTTATCTTATTTTACATTACATTTTATACCTGTCAAACAGCTTATCAAGAGCACCTTGCAGTCTTCAGGGTTCACCTATCAGGTCAGTTATAAAGACTAGTGCTCCTCGAAACCAACATGTAACAATGGCTTACTGTATGAGCAAATAAATACTTCAGTAATTACTCACACTCACAAAAAAAAAAGAAGAAAAAGAAAAAAAAAATCTCATCAGAATTTACTCCATAATGACAATTGATTTTTTCCTTAATTGAAACTTGATAGAATATTACATTATTTTAGAAATGTTAGTTATCCCAACCATTTAGTTGTTGTTGTTGTTGTTGAAACAGGAGATAGTTGACCCAAGTCATTACAGATAATGTGATAATATTGCCCTTTTTGACAACAATCACTTTCACCTAAATCATACATGTGTTCCTTCAAACAAATTGCCTAATTGCAAAAAAAAAAAAAAAAAAAAAAAAATCATAATAGGGGAGACCAGGTATGGTTGTAACACTTTTTGCTCCAGCACCTTTAACTCACTGAATTTTTGAGTCAGAGTGCTCAAACTTTAAAGCAAAGTGCCCACATTTGTTGACTACAAATGGCACCAATTCAAACCTCTGCAAGAATATCACAGGCCTCACCAGGTGATGTCAAAAACATGGTGGTCCTTTGTTACAACCATCCCCACTGCAGGGTTAGATTGTAACACATGCTGGGGTAAGTTGTAAGAGTTAGACAAAAAACAGGAAGCAAACACAGAGATCATGCCCCTCAAAAAGAGGTTTATTAAAATGGAACAATCCAGAACACTGTCTCTCTATGACTGACCATAACTCACTTCCTGTTTGACTCAAGAGTTCATCCTTATTAGTATGTATGCTCAAACACTGCGGTGTTGCTGTGGAAAGAACACACAGGTTTAACAAAAACAATGTGTGTGTGTGTGTGTGTCTGTTAGTCTGTCTTTCCACTGCCTAGTTGTTATGTGACATTATTAAAAAAAATGTTCTTGGTTTTACACAAGGGGATGGTTGTGACACTTTTTAAAGATGTGCTACAACCAACCCCACCCCTGTCAGACAGTGTTTAGCCAGCTGTATTAGCATAGTTGGTTCAAATTAGCAAGGGAAAAATGCATCACATTTTGCCTGAGAAACTACAATTTATTCTGATATATATCAAATAGTTTTATCTGGAATAGTACAAGTACTAAACAAAGAATTGTCTCAGCCAAAAAGTTTACTTTTTTGACCCTTAATCTTTTTTTTTTAATCTGCATGCACCTGTTTCCAGCCCTGACAATCACCATGTGTGATCAGGGTGGAAGTGGGTCAATACTAAAATGATCATATGACTCCTATCTTATTCCTGATTTGTGGAATTGGTGGTGTTACAACCATACCCGGTCTCCCCTACTGCAAAAGATAGGGAGGAACAAGTTCTCAGGAGGCCTCTGTTATAGTTGTTATAGTTGACGAGGAAGACAATGGTGATGTGAGATGATTGAAGACCTAAAATCAATACCTTTGTGGTTTTCTATTAAAGAGGGTTGTGTAACACTTTGGTTTTTGCTTCCATTTTTCATGAGCTGAACTCAAAGGTCCAAGACTTTTTCTAAGTACACAAAATGCCTATTTCTCTCAAATCTTGTTCACAAATTTGTTTAAATCTGTGTGAGTGAGCCCGTCTCCTTTGGTAAGGAAAGCCATTCAAGACAAGTTGCTGTAAATTGGCAGGAACTGGGAAATACTTGTCATATACGACGGTCCAGAGCCTGAGGATCTCCTCACAGTATTTCTGTGCAGTCAAAATGCCATCAATATAACACACCTGTGTGTTGCCACTCGATTCACAACAGTGACATCCACTCACCTCCACAATGCGATACATGCTGCATCTGCCATCTGCCATCTGCCATTGAACAGTGAATACCAGGATTTCTGGGGCCTCATGTAGAAAGACTTACGTGGATTTCTTGCTGAAAGTGTTAGTCCAGATCCAGAAAACGTGCACACAAAAATATCCAAATGATGTATAAATCTGTGTGTAAGGATGAATCCAAGCAAGTTTCCTTTGTTCACCCTAATCAGTGTGGGATTAAGCACACATGTTGGAGTACCTGACCCCTCCCTGCCCACGCCCTCATTTTAATATGCAGATCATATGTAAATGAACCCCGCTTCTGAGATTTTCCTCTGCATGATCAGAAAACTGCAAAAAATGAATGGGAGGTGCTACACGCTGAAGTTGAGGCGCGCAAAAATGGGCTTTTTGGCACTCCGTCCTCCAGCATCACTGTCAAACACAATAGGAATACGTGGGAGAGTGTGTGAGTGCAGATTTGCAGCATGGAGGCTCATGGAGACATTTCACATTTAACGCACAGCCTTATTAACATGAGTACTTTGTATACAGAGAAGATTGGGGGCTTGTTAGGAAAAATTCGAGCCCAAGTACAGACAGCCCAGTGGTCTAAGTTGTGCTCCTTGAAATTCCCCTGAACTGGACAGCCTGGGTTCAAATCCAGCCTGTGGTTTCTTTCCTGCATATTACTTACTGCTTGTACCCTGGTTTCTGCTCAATCCACTGTCCTCTTAAAGGCATAAAGCCTCAAGAAATAACTAAAAAAAGAAAAGTAAATAGTTTTGAGCTTCAGTTATCCAGGAAAATACAGCACCTCACCAAGAGGCCACTCATCGCGCACACACGCTCTCTTCTTATTCCACCATTTGCTGTGTCCTCTCAATCTGATAGAGCAGACGTTTTAACGCATTTTTTTTCACCACTTTGCGCATGCTTTAAATAGGATAGTAGTGTAATGGAATAGTGGTGTATACATTTTAACGGTGTGCAGTAGCAAATGTGATGGGCCAGTCTGGTTCAAAATGCATGGGCAAGTGTAAACTAAGCGCTAACTGTTGCTAGGCGCTGCCCAAGTAGGTGCCTGTTGCAGTAGCTCTCTCTTCTTTGTCCGTTTCTTGTAATTTTTTTAGTCTCTTTTTCGTAATGTTTGTATTTGTATGGCTCATTTGTTGGTCATGGACACCAAACTTTTTGTGGCGTCAGTGATATTTTTATTACTTTTCTCCTGTGTTTGTCTGGAGATCCTACATGTAACCATGGCTGCATTGTTTACATGTGAACTCAGCGGTTAGCAGCCTGTAGCATGTCAATGCTAACTAGTGTAGGGCTTGATGATTTCCCACAAGCTGAGGAGAAGGAGGTGAGGACGATACGCTGGTTCTCGGGTGTGAGCTGGGAGGTGACGACATGGACCTGTCCTTCCATCCATTGTTGTTGGGAACGTGGGATCTATCTCTGGTGGGAAGGACGAGCTAGTTGCGCTAGCCCAGCGGCAAGGGGCTGCCGCAGGGCAGAGTGGCATTGTGCTGTTCACGGACGTGGCTGACGGAGCTGACATCGGATGCCGGCGCCACATTGAAGGAGCTTCGCCTGCTGTGAGCAGACAGGATCCAGGAGACAGAGACTGAACAAACTGCTGGGGAGGCTCAGTCCTGGATCCTGTGGAGGTGGAGACTGGCTGGGCTGGAGAGTGGTGGACGGGATGTTGTCATCTATTTTCTTGTGGACCTTTTTGCACTTTCTATACACTTTCTTACTTTTGTTTTCTTGATTGCTGCTGTGACTCCTGAATTTCCCCTTGGGGATAAATAAAGTATTTTCTATTCTATTCTATTCTATTCTAACCATTACTTTCTAGCTTCTTGAGAAATATGATATCAGTTATTTGGTTTGTGGGGGGAAAAAAGGGGGAAGAAAAAAAGAAAGAAATCTTACTTGACAGTTAACACAAATGTTTTTTTATTCTATGTAGCATTATATGAAGGAAAAAAAAACTAAACCTATCAAAAGAAAGGAGAGACACAGTTTTGATAATGGGGGGTGCCAAAATCAAGAGAATAAAGCCGAGATGCTAAAGGAAGTTATAGTATTATGAGATCAGAGCTGTATTATAGGGAAAATAAAGCCAAAAATTACATTACCAAAAAAGTCATTAGTTTTTGCAATAGTTAGCCTTTAAGCTAGTATGTTATTAAAAAAGAGACAGGTGAGAAGAGCAGCCTGTAGTACAACTTTCGCCTCATAAAATTGCCTTGTAGTTCACATATCCTGATTTTATGAGTGCTGTCAGGCGATTAAAAAAATTAATCTAATAAATTACAGGATTTGTAATTAATTAATCTAATTAATCTCATATCTGCTTAAGGTCCCAAAACAAAGAATTTGAATTTCAGGACATTCAAATTACATTAAAATACATTAAAAGACTTTAAAAAATAGGACAAACGGTAACCTGTAACTGTACTGAATTACATTTTTAAAATAACCCTCCCAACCCTGCCTACAGCACTGTGATGCGCCGCGTTCGCTGGACTATTTTGACAAGCTAAGGGGCAACGCGCTGATGCTTTATGTGTGCGCACAGTCACCTCTAAACAAACCTCGACACTCAATCTCTGCTACCTCTCCCTGGCCATCAACCTCCACTGTACTCACGTGAGTGCACACGTAGTATCATAACTCTGGATAATGACACACAGCACAAATCAACTTCTCCTCCATCTTTTCCGCGGGGTTAGAGTGGGAGCAGGTGGCGGGAGTATCGCATGTCATCAAATTAATGACGCCGGGGGGAAATGTCATCACTGATTGGCTGCTGCGTTGAATTTCGCGTTGAAATTTCAATACTTTCAGCTCGAGTGAAGAGGCGTTTGACGCCCGAAACGCGCCAGACGCGCCAGACGCTCCATACGCGTCACGCTTAACACGTCTAACATGGTGTCTGGGGCAAATCTGCATCCAAACAAGTCTTTGCATTGACTTTGTATATGATCTCGATGCAAATTTGCGTCTGATGTGGCCGTACCATTAGAGTGAGAAGGCTGACTGTTACTATCACTACAAATAGTGAAACACTCGTCGTGAAGTTTTTTCTGCATTTGGTGTGTGATATGCATGTATATGCAGTCCCTTCTTCAGGGATCTCACACAGACCATGGGGACGTCTTACCTGAGTTTGTTAAATGGTGTGATGACAATCTCCTTGACCTTAATATCCAAAAGACCAAAGAACTTGTCATCAACTTCAGAAGTACTGGACTTCATCCCACTAACTGTACTTATTGTATTCATTATTTATTTAGTCTACAGGTGAATGTGAAGTTGAATGTGATCACGGACGTTTATATGAGACTGTGCATGCTTGCATTTGTTTGCTGTGTGTTAGATGATGGACTCAAGGCATGGATAACTGGAAACTGAATTGCCCTTCAGGGATTAATCAATTATTGAGACTAGTTGTCTGAATCTGAATCTGAATCTGAATCTGTGTTGTGTGTGTAAACTTTCTTCACAGCAGGAGAGTTCAGGTGGGGGAGACTGACCGAGCCAGTGGAAAAGAGGGCGACTTTCAACCATTATGTCTTTTGAAGTGCTTGGGATAGAAGAGGCATTAACACATATGCACTTCCATGAACACGACCAGATGAAATTTAGACTTCCACACTCGTGCGCCTATTGTGGTCACGGTCTCAAGCCCTGAAATCGGTTACCTTACGATATACTGGACATTAGCACAGTTTTCCTGATAGCCTTTTTCTGTGCCCCTATACATTGTCTGGTCTGAGGCTGTTTGGTCTGATGTCTCCTGGTATGATACAGTTTTGTCTGACAAATGAGGCTGTTTAATCTGGTGCCGATAGGTCTGATGTGATTTCATTTGAAAAACAACAGAATTTTTCTTGATAATTGATACCACATCCTGAGACCTGAGGATGTCCTGAAATGTAAACCGTTACCTCTGTCACAATTTCAAACCAGCACAAAATATAAAAGGAAAGAACAGTTTCACTGAAGGCTTAGTAAAAGTTAGTAGTTTAAAGCATTCTGCTGCTGACATTAAAAGACAACATTTTTCTTAGGGAAGAACATTCTCTTCTGGAGCTTAGCATTCAGTTTTCATTTCATATGTTCCATTTGAGTTTGATGTCAAGCACAATGTTAAGGTACTTTTGCTCTGTGATGGATGGTGTAGGCTCCCTGTTGATGAAAGTAGGGTTTGTGGTTTGTACCTTTGAGTATGAAAGGCATCACAGTACATACCCCTAGTTAAAATGGTCACTCACCAGGACACCTGTGGCTCCACTGGTTCTCCTTACACCACATTTCAGCAGCCCCCCCACCATCACAGTGGCATATTCAGTCATTTTGTTTACTGTGTATGTACTAGGCGAGTGAAATTCTGCTCAGTATTTGTAAAAAAAAATACCCTTTTCATTAATTCAATCAGTAGTCTTTAAATAAACACTTTATCCTTGTATTCTGTAAATTCTGGACATGTTATGTAAGGTGTCTGAACCTGTTTTTAACCTATAAATCACTGTGCTCCCAAGGAGGTGCTTGGCAGTTCTTTCAGGCATTAATTTGCGCAATTAAGTGGCAGACGCCCTTGTTATTATTAGCACCAGTGTCTGGCACAAATATGTACCCGACGCAGGTGCTTTTGTAAGCAACAGGAAGCTCACAAACTTATTAACGTGCAATGACACAAACGGGTCAAGGTCAAAACTTTTTCCCAGACTCAAACTTTGGGAAATCACTTCACCCTTTAATTAATCTATTTATTTATCATTTGTTGCACATGTTTTACTTACCATTGCTTACCCTTTCAGGTGTTTGTATAAATGTTAATTCCAAGATCCAACAAGGATCTAGGACTAGGACCAAAACAGTCACATGAAAATTAGCCTGTGTTCGTACTTTAAATTGAAAACAGGAACAAGTTGGAAATGAAACTTAGATGGTTTTATGGATGGTTTTTCACACCAAAGTTTCTTCAATATTATATGCAATAGTCCCAACATGTTTTAATCATAATTTGTTAAGCTTCATCACCATTTCACTTGAGCTCTTTCTTAATTTGTTTAAAGTGACTTAATGTCACACCGGTGGAACCTCTTTCAGTGTTCACGCAAGTTACATGCATAATTAGCTTCACAGAACAAAAGAAGGGAGTGGGAAGAAAATGGGATAGGTGTAACAGCATTGCAGAAGTATTCATCATAATAGCAACATGTAATCATCTTTTATTCGTTTACAGTATATAAAGCCCTAAGTAGATGAAGGCAGTCAGAAAAGGTGAACAGGTGATAGACACAGCTTCACTAGAGGAGATTAACACTTTTCTTTCAGTCTCGGAGACTACTAAATCAAATACAAAGGGACTGGTGATAACTTTTCATCTTTCATCTCTTTTTCCCCCTTCATTTATTGTACGGTAAGTGCATTTTAAGAAAACTTTTGAGCTTTTGTAGCTTTATGAAATTCATGTATATTTGAAATGTCAAACTCCCAGATTCATCAGTTTATTGAGACTAAAATCCCGTAAAATTGGCTCCTAATGTCAGTAACTCTCATTTAAGATTGCGTTAAAGATGAAGCAATGAGAGTGTTACATAACATTTTAATGCTTTGAAAAATTCAAACGACTGAATGAAAATTTACTTAAAAAAATCAATGTGTTTCACATGATGGCTCAAAGCAGAAGCAACGCAGTCTTTGGGACAGACCTGAGACTGAACACCAATACCTGCTTTTCAGTAAACTGTATACTATAGGATGTTAGAGCTACCTTAAAGGATAAGAGGATTTTAAAGAGATTGAAGTTGTAAAATCAAAGTAATAAATTTGCAATAAATTTGAACAAATGAAAATCAAATACTTTTTACTTCATATTGAGTCTGTGTTATTTATTAGGAAAACATCAGAGGAGCAGCCAGCTTTCTGGACTAAAATAAAAATCTTTTCATTTCAACTTAACAGGCTACAAAATTTACTCAGTGCTAAATCTTTTAGCACACTATGTCCAAATTTTCATACCAGGATTTAGTCAGTTTAGCCCAATGGTGTGTAGCTGTTATAACCACTTTTTGTGCTAAACTATTGATCATTACAAAAAGATCCATGTTCCTTATTGTACACAGCTTAACCATGGCTTTTAAGTACAACATTGCTCTTTAACTGATGGCTTTATCCTTATAACTGTCTTTGTTCTTGAAATCCCATTTTGCTTGTCCTAAATTTGTCTACAATCTAAAATAGCAACAACACCACACTGTGATAATGGATTGTGGGTACGACAAATGGAGCTGATTGTCTTACCGATCCTCGTTTTTAATGACTGAAGTGACCTGTGAGCTTGTGCAGGCAGACAAATCGAGATGTACATTCATATTTGCCAAGCCCCAATCTTTAAAACAGTGCTGCATCTTTTTGAAGAGGATTAGATTCAGAGCCTAGACATAAAAGACAGTGGGCCTCATCCAAAAACAGTGCATAAGCACAAATTTGTGCTTGAATTGTGGGCACAAACATTTGACTCACAAATCTGTGATTCATCAGTTTTTTCTTAGTTTAAGTTGTTCTTACTCTGCAAACAAATTCAGAACCTCCTCAGACCATGTATGCACAAAAATAATAATTGCCAACAGCTGCTCCAACCACCCCAACACTTTTAACTAAATGCTTGACATAATCAAACTACTTTCAGTAAAAAAACAAACAAACAAAAAAAATCATTGGAACTGTGAATTGATTTAATGTGTGAAACAACCATGAAATTGATGAGAGTGGGCTGTGTGGCTGACATTGGCAACGCTGATGTCGAAGTCGATGGCGCCTCCCGTGACGCTTCCAATAGATGTCCTTATATAGATGGATTGGGGAGTGGTAGTATAAGCTTGCATGTTGCAGGCATCAGTGTACAATGAATCTAATCCACTTACACATGCACAGTAGTGAAAAGAAAATTGGCTGGTGCACATGTGTCATGAATCCAATAGTGATTTAGTGTGAACACAGAACTTGCGCGCAAAAGAAGAACATTTCTAGCAATTATTAGTGAATGCGGCCCAATGTTATGCAACTGAATTTTTTTATCTGTTGTCTAAATTAAATGTGATTGTCAGTGTAATAAATATTTCTGGAAAAAAAGTGTGAAAACTTGGTCATGTGATAATTGTATTCAATGTTTTGTTTTCTCGTAGTTTGCTTTTTTTTCCCCAAAAAAATAGCTTCTTAATATTGCTTGCTTGTTTGCACTATTTTTTTGATTACATTTAATTGTAATTTTTATTTATTTATTTATTTATTTATTTATTTCTTATCAAGAAATTGAAGGGAAGACATGATGGCTGTGAGGAAAATCGTCTCAATCATGCTGATTTTATCAGGTAAGCAATGATCACACGCAGAAACTAAGGTGGCTGGATGAGGTAGGGAATTAAGGAAGAAATGGTTTACTCTCTGTACAAAGTGGGTAAACAGACATACCTAATATGGATCAAGAAAGACAGGGAATTATTTTGTACTTTCATGTTACAGCTATGGAACTGACAAAGGTAACAGCAACAACAACCACAGAAACTACAACAGCTGCTCAAACAACTACTGCCATTCCAATGACAACTGCCAGTCCAACGACAACTGCCACTCCAACAACAAAATCCTTTCCAACAACAACTGCCACTCCAACAACAACTGAAACACCAACAACAACTGCCAATCCAACAACAAAATCCTTTCCAACAACAACTGCCACTCCAACAACTGCCACTCCAATGACAACTGCCACTCCAACAACAACAGGTACTCCAACAACAACATCCACTCCAACAACAACTGCAAAACCAACAACAACTGCTACTCCAACAACAACTGCTACTCCAACAACATCTGCAACACAAACAACAACTGCAACACCAACAACAGCAGCCACTCCAACAACAACTGCAACACAAACAACTACTGCCACTCCAACAACAACTGAAACACAAACGACTGCTACTCCAACAATAACTGCAACTCCAACAACAACTGCAACACCAATAACTGCAACACCAACAACTGCTACGCATACAACAACAGCCACTCCGACAACAACTGCAACACCAACAACTGCAACACCAACAACAACTGCTCCTCCAACAACAACTGCAACCCCAAAAACAACAGCCACCTCAAAAATGACAACTACTCCAACAACAACTGCAACACCTACAACAACTGCAACTCAAACAACAACTGCAACACCAGTAAAAACTGCTACTACAACAACAACTGAAACACAAACAACAACTGCAACTCGAACAACAACAGGTACTCCAACAACAACTGCAACACCAACAACTACTACTCCTACAACTGCAAACCCAACAACAACTGCTACTCCAACATCAACTGCAACTCGAACAACAACAGGAACTCCAACAACAACTGCAACACCAACAACTGCAACACCAACAACAACTGTCACACCAACAACAACTGCAACGCCAACAACAGCCACTTCAACAACAACTGCAACACCAACAACAACAGCCACTCCAAAAATGACAACTACTCCAACAAAAACTGCAACAACTACAAAAACTGCAACTCAAACAACAACTGCAACACCAGCAAAAACTGCTACTACAACAACAACTGAAACACAAACAACAACTGCAACTCGAACAACAACAGGTACTCCAACAACAACTGCAACAACAACAACTGCTACTCAAACAACAACTGCTACTCCAAAAGCAACTGCAACTCCAACAACAACTGCAACTCGAACAACAATAGGAACTCCAACAACAACAGGAACTCCAACAACAACTGCAACACCAACAACATCTGCAACACCAACAACAACTGCAACTCCAACAACAACAGCCACGTCAACAACAACTGCAACACCAACAACAACAGCCACTCCAACAACAACTGCAACACAAACAACTGCTACTCAAACAACAACTGCCAATCCTACAACAAGTGCTACTCCAACAACAACTGCAACTCCAACAACAACTGCAACACCAACAACAACTGCAACTCCAACAACAACAGCCACGTCAACAACAACTGCAACACCAACAACAACAGCCACTCCAACAACAACTGCAACACAAACAACTGCTACTCAAACAACAACTGCCAATCCTACAACAACTGCTACTCCAACAACAACTGCAACTCCAACAACAACTGCAACTCCAACAACAACAGGTACTCCAACAACAAGTGCAACACAAACAACAACTGCTACTCCTACAACTGCAACACCACCAACAACTGTTACACCAACAACAACTGCAACTCCAACAACAACTGCAACTCGAAAAACAACTGCAACACCAACAACAACTGCAACACCTAAAACAACTGCCACTCCAAAAACAACTGCTACTCCAACAACATTTGTACCACCAACAACAACTGCAACACCAACAACAACAGCCACTCCAACATCAACTGCAACACCAACAAAAACAGCCACTCCAACAACAACTGCAACACCAACAACTGCTACTCAAAAAACAACTGCCAATCCAACAACAACTGCAACACAGACAACAGCTGCCATTCCAACAACTGCAACAAAAACAGCCACTCAAACAACTGCAATACTGGCAACAACTGCAACTACAAAAACAACTGCAACTCGAACAACAACAGGTACTCCAACAACAACTGCAACACCAACAACAACTGCTACTCCTACAACTGCAACACCAAAAACAACTGCTACTACTACAACTGCAACATCAACAACTACTACTCAAACAACAATTGCCAATCCAACGACAACTGCTACTCGAACAACAAATGCAACACCAACAACAACTGCCATTAAAACAACAACTGCAACACCAACAACAACAGGTACTCCAACAACAAGTGCAACACCAACAACAACTGCCAATCCAACAACTGCAACACTAACAAAATCTGCAACACCAACAACAACTGCAAAACCAAAAACAACAGCCACTCCAACAACAACTGCAACAACAAAAACAACTGCCACTCAAACAACAACTGCAACACCAACAACTGCTACTCAAACAACAATTGCCAATCCAACATCAAATGCTACTCCAACAACAACTGCAACTCCAACAACAACTGCAACACCAAGAACAGCCAGTCCAACAACAACTGCAACACCAATTACTGCTACTCAAACAACAACTGCCAATCCAACAACAACTGCAACACCAACAACTGCTACTCAAACAACAACTGCCAATCCAACAACGTCTGCAACACCAACAACTGCTACTCAAACTACAACTGCCAATCCAACAACAACTGCAACTCCAACAACTGCCACTCGCACAACAGCTGTAACACAGACAACAACTGCCACTCCAACAACTGCAACACCAACAACAACAACAACTCCAAAAACAATTGTTACTCCAACAACAACTGTCACACCAACAACTGCAACACCAACAAAAACTGCAACACTGACAACAACTGAAACACCAGCAATAACTGCAACTCCAACAACTGCAATACCAACAAAAACTGCAACACCAACAACTGCCACTCCGACAACAACTGCAACACAAACAACAACTGCCAATCCAACAACTGCAACACAGACAACAACTGCCACTCCAACAACTGCAACTCCAACAACAACTGTATCACGAACTACTGCAACATTGACAACTGCAACTTCAACAACAACTGCTTCTCCATCACCAATAACAACAGCAACTCCAACAACAACTGCAACACCAACAACAACTGCTTCTCCAACAACAACTGTCACACCAACAACAACTGCAACACCAACAACTGCCACTCCAAAAACAACTGCAACACCAACAAATACTGCCACTCCAACAACAACTGCAACTCCAACAACAACAACACCAACAACAACTGCAAAACCAAGAACAGCCACTCCAACAACAACTGCAACACCAACAATTGCTACTCAAACAACAACAGCCAATCCAACATCAACTGCAACTCGAACAACTGCTACTCAAACAACAACTGCCAATCCAACAACGGCTGCAACACCAACAACAGGCATTCCAACAACAACTGCAACACCAACAACTGCTACTCAAACAACAACTGTAAATCCAACAACATCTGCAACACCAACAACTGCCACACCAACAACAACTGTAACACAGACAACAACTGCCACTCCAACAACTGCAACACCAACAACAACAGCCACTCAAACAACAACTGTTACTCCAACAACAACTGTCACACCAACAAGTGCATCACCAACAACAACTGCAACACTGACAACAACTGCAACACCAACAATTACTGCAACTCCAACAACTGCACCACCAACAACAACTGCAACACCAACAACTGCAACACTGACAACTGCAACTTCAACAACAACTGCAACACCAACAACTGCTTCTCCAACAACAACTGTCACACCAACAACAACTGCAACACCAACAACTGCCACTCTAAAAACACCAGCAACACCAACAACAACTGCAACACCAACAACAACTGCCACTCCAACAACAACAACACCAACAACAACTGCAATAACAACAACTGCAAAACCAACAACAACTGCTATACCTACAACAACTGCCACTCCAACAACAACTGCGACACAAACAAAAACTGCAACACCACCAACAACTGCCACTTCAACAACAACAATACCAACAACAACTGCAATAACAACAACTGCAAAACCAACAACAACTGCTTTACCTACAACAACTGCAACTTCAACAACAACTGCAACACGAACAACTGCCACTCCAACAACAACTGCAACACCAACTGCCACTCCAAAAACAACACAGCCAACAACTGGTACTCCAACAACAACTGCAACGCCAACAACAACTGCAACTCCAACAATAACTGCAACTCCAACAACTGCCATTCCAACAACAACTGCCACTCCAACAACAACTGCAACACCAACACCAACTGCCACTCCAAAAACAACACAGCCAACACCTGGTACTCCAACAACAACTGCAACTCCAACAACAACTGCAACTCCAAAAATAACTGCAACTCCAACAAATACTGCCACTCCAACAACAACTGCAACACAGACAAAAACTGCCACTCCAACAACAACTGAGACTCCAACAACAACTGCAACACCAACAAAAACTGTAACAACAACAACAACTGCAACACCAACAACAACTGCAACTCCAACAACAACAGCCACTCGGACAAAAACTTCTACTGCAACAACAACTGCAACACCAACAACTGCTTCTCAAACAACTGCCACTCCAACAACAACTGCAACACCAACAACAACTGCTACTCCAACAACAACTGTCACTCCAACAACAACACCAACAACTGCTATTCCAACAACAACTGCCACTTCAACAACTGCAACTCCAACAACAACAGCCACTCCAACAACAACTGCCACTCCAACAACAACTGCTGCTCCAACAACAACTGTAACACCAACAATTGCAACACCAACAACAACTGCTACTCCAACAACAGCTGCCAATCCAACAACAACTGCTGCTCCAACAACAACTGCAACACCAACAACAACTGCAACACCAACAACTGCAACACCAACAACAACAACAACTGCATCACCAACAACAACTGCAACATCAACAACTGCAACTCCAACAACAACTGCAACATCAACAACATCTGCTACTGCAACACTAACAACAACAGCCATTCCAAAAACAACTGCAACACCAACAACAGCAGACACTCCAACAACAAGTGCTACTCCAAAAATAACAGCTACTCCAACAACAACTGCTTCTCCAACAACAACCTCTTCTCCAACAAAAACCTCTACTCCATCAACAACTGCTACTGCAACTATCACAGCTGCTCCAACAACAATAGCTACTCCAAAAACAACAGCCACTCCAACAGCAACTGCTGCATCAACAACAACAAAAGCTGTTGCAACAATCACTGTAACAACAACAAATGCCGCAAGGACAGAAACAAAAGCTACTGCAACAAAAAACACAGCAGCTCAACAAGCAACACCAACAGCTTTTGTAACCCAAAAACCTGCACCACCAACTCAAGCAACCACAGCTGCACCTTTTGTCTATAAACTCCAAGTTCAGATTTTCGATGAAAGCATCACTGACAATCTGACAACCCCTGGCACTGATGAATACAAGGATCTTAAATCACGAATTCTTGAGGCAGTAAGTATTCCACATTTTTAATGAGTGCATCATGTTTAATTAGAATTTTGTACTCCTGGACAATACTTGGGATTTGACAATGACTTTTGATTTTGCCTTTATAGCATATTATCTTAAAAAGTCTCTTTTTTTTTAATTTTGTGTTTTTCAATATTTGTTCACAGTGTGATGACATATACACGGACACATTTCCTGACAAGTTTGTCACCTGCACAGTGGGAAACATCAGGTACCCATCATTTGACTGACTTTTTTTCATAGTCCCTGGTTTGCCCAGATAAGTTGTTGAAAGTATGTTTCTTGCAGACATTACCAGTCCAAAAGACAAAAGCATGATTTCTTCATAGTTGTCCCATTTGCTTTGTATCATACAGAGCTTTTCCAGCTCAGGAGGGTCGACTGTCAGCAGAATTAGGGATTGTCATCAGTCCAGACACTCCAAAGGCAGACCTTCCATCAAACGAGGCTGTTGTAGGTGCTTTGAATGAAGCTGCAGTGGATCCAGGAAATGATTTCGAAGTGAGCTTTACTCCAAATCTCACTGTGGTACTAGGTAAGTCTTCAAGGCACAGACAGTTCAGTTGTTGTAGCATCTTTTGACAGTCTATGAATTTGGGACTGTCAACAGTTGGATGTCACTTTTATCTCAAACTATTTTCTTGGTTTTGGTTACAAAACATGTCTCTTTTCAAATTCTCAAAATAGACAGTCCAGTTACAGACCCAACAACAACTGCACCCTCAACAACCACAGCTGCACCTTTTGTCTACATACTCCAAGTTCAGATTTTCAATGAAAGCATCACTGACAATCTGACAATCCCTGGCACTGATGAATACAAGGATCTTGAATCACGAATTCTTGAGGCAGTGAGTATTCCACATTTTTAATGAGTGCATCATGTTTAATTAGAATTTTGTACTCCTGGACAATACTTGGGATTGGACAATGACTTTTGATTTTGTCTTTATAGCATATTATCTTAAAGTTTCTTTTTTTTTAATTTTGTGTTTTTCAATATTTCTTCACAGTGTGATGACATATACACGGACACATTTCCTGACAAGTTTGTCACCTGCACAGTGGGAAACATCAGGTACCCATCATTTGACTGACTTTTTTTATAGGCCCTGGTTTGCACAAATAAGTCGCTGAAAGTATGTTTCTTGCAGACATTACCAGTCCAAAAGACAAAAGCATGATTTCTTCATAGTTGTCCCATTTGGTTTGTTTCATACAGAGCTGTTCCATCTCAGGATGGTCGACTGTCAGCAGAATTAGGGATTGTCATCAGTCCAGACACTCCAAAGGCAGACCTTCCATCAAACAAGGCTGTTGTAGGTGCTTTGAATGAAGCTGCAGTGGATTCAGGAAATGTTTTCGAAGTGAGCTTTACTCCAAATCTCACTGTGGTACTAGGTAAGTGATCAAGGCACAGAGAGTTCAGTTGTTGTAGCATCTTTTGACAGTCTATAAATTTGGGACTGTCAACAGTTGGATGTCACTTTTATCTCAAACTATTTTCTTCTTTTTGGTAACAAAACATGTCTCTTTTCAAATTCTCAAAATAGAGAGTCCAGTTACAGACCCAACAACAACTGCACCCTCAACAACCACAGCTGCACCTTTTGTCTACATACTCCAAGTTCAGATTTTCAATGAAAGCATCACTGACAATCTGACAATCCCTGGCACTGATGAATACAAGGATCTTGAATCACGAATTCTTGAGGCAGTAAGTATTCCACATTTTTAATGAGTGCATCATGTTTAATTAGAATTTTGTACTCCTGGACAATACTTGGGATTGGACAATGACTTTTGATTTTGTCTTTATAGCATATTATCTTAAAGTCTCTTTTTTTTTTAATTTTGTGTTTTTCAATATTTCTTCACAGTGTGATGACATATACACGGACACATTTCCTGACAAGTTTGTCACCTGCACAGTGGGAAACATCAGGTACCCATCATTTGACTGACTTTTTTTCATAGTCCCTGGTTTGCCCAGATAAGTCGCTGAAAGTATGTTCTTGCAGACATTACCAGTCCAAAAGACAAAAAGCATGATTTCTTCATAGTTGTCCCATTTGGTTTGTATCATACAGAGCTGTTCCATCTCAGGATGGTCGACTGTCAGCAGAATTAGGGATTGTCATCAGTCCAGACACTCCAAAGGCAGACCTTCCATCAAACAAGGCTGTTGTAGGTGCTTTGAATGAAGCTGCAGTGGATCCAGGAAATGATTTCGAAGTGAGCTTTACTCCAAATCTCACTGTGGTACTAGGTAAGTCATGAAGGCACAGAGAGTTCAGTTGTTGTAGCATCTTTTGACTGTCTCTGAATTTGGGAATGTCAACAGTTGGATGTCACTTTTATCCCAAACTATTTTCTTCTTTTTGGTAACAAAACATGTCTCTTTTGAAATTCTCAAAATAGAGAGTCCAGTTACAGACCCAACAACAACTGCACCCTCAACAACCACAGCTGCACCTTTTGTCTACATACTCCAAGTTCAGATTTTCAATGAAAGCATCACTGACAATCTGACAACCCCTGGCACTGATGAATACAAGGATCTTGAATCACGAATTCTTGAGGCAGTAAGTATTCCACATTTTTAATGAGTGCATCATGTTTAATTAGAATTTTGTACTCCTGGACAATACTTGGGATTGGACAATGACTTTTGATTTTGCCTTTATAACATATTATCTTAAAGTCTCTTATTTTTTTTTAATTTTGTGTTTTTCAATATTTGTTCACAGTGTGATGACATATACACGGACACATTTCCTGACAAGTTTGTCACCTGCACAGTGGGAAACATCAGGTACCCATCATTTGACTGACTTTTTTTTATAGTCCCTCGTTTGGACAAATAAGTCGTTGAAAGTATGTCTCTGCAGACATTACCAGTCCAAAAGAGAAAAACATGATTTCTTCATAGTTGTCCCATTTGGTTTGTTTCATACAGAGCTGTTCCATCTCAGGATGGTCGACTGTCAGCAGAATTAGGGATTGTCATCAGTCCAGACACTCCAAAGGCAGACCTTCCATCAAACAAGGCTGTTGTAGGTGCTTTGAATGAAGCTGCAGTGGATCCAGGAAATGATTTCGAAGTGAGCTTTACTCCAAATCTCACTGTGGTACTAGGTAAGTCTTCAAGGCACAGAGAGTTCAGTTGTTGTAGCATCTTTTGACTGTCTATGAATTTGGGACTGTCAACAGTTGGATGTCACTTTTATCTCAAACTATTTTCTTGATTTTGGTAACAAAACATGTCTCTTTTGAAATTCTCAAAATAGACAGTCCAGTTACAGACCCAACAACAACTGCACCCTCAACAACCACAGCTGCACCTTTTGTCTACATACTCCAAGTTCAGATTTTCAATGAAAGCATCACTGACAATCTGACAATCCCTGGCACTGATGAATACAAGGATCTTGAATCACGAATTCTTGAGGCAGTAAGTATTCCACATTTTTAATGAGTGCATCATGTTTAATTAGAATTTTGTACTCCTGGACAATACTTGGGATTGGACAATGACTTTTGATTTTGCCTTTATAGCATATTATCTTAAAAAGTCTCTTTTTTTTTAATTTTGTGTTTTTCAATATTTGTTCACAGTGTGATGACATATACACGGACACATTTCCTGACAAGTTTGTCACCTGCACAGTGGGAAACATCAGGTACCAATCATTTGACTGACTTTTTTTTATAGTCCCTGGTTTGCACAAATAAGTCGCTGAAAGTATGTTTCTTGCAGACATTACCAGTCCAAAAGACAAAAGCATGATTTCTTCATAGTTGTCCCATTTGGTTTGTATCATACAGAGCTGTTCCATCTCAGGATGGTCGACTGTCAGCAGAATTAGGGATTGTCATCAGTCCAGACACTCCAATGGAAGACCTTCCATCAAACAAGGCTGTTGTAGGTGCTTTGAATGAAGCTGCAGTGGATCCAGGAAATGATTTCGAAGTGAGCTTTACTCCAAATCTCACTGTGGTACTAGGTAAGTCTTCAAGGCACAGAGAGTTCATTTATTGTAGCATCTTTTGACTGTCTATGAATTTGGGACTGTCAACAGTTGGATGTCACTTTTATCTCAAACTATTTTCTTGATTTTGGTAACAAAACATGTCTCTTTTGAAATTCTCAAAATAGACAGTCCAGTTACAGACCCAACAACAACTGCACCCTCAACAACCACAGCTGCACCTTTTGTCTACATACTCCAAGTTCAGATTTTCAATGAAAGCATCACTGACAATCTGACAATCCCTGGCACTGATGAATACAAGGATCTTGAATCACGAATTCTTGAGGCAGTAAGTATTCCACATTTTTAATGAGTGCATCATGTTTAATTAGAATTTTGTACTCCTGGACAATACTTGGGATTGGACAATGACTTTTGATTTTGCCTTTATAGCATATTATCTTAAAAAGTCTCTTTTTTTTTAATTTTGTGTTTTTCAATATTTGTTCACAGTGTGATGACATATACACGGACACATTTCCTGACAAGTTTGTCACCTGCACAGTGGGAAACATCAGGTACCCATCATTTGACTGACTTTTTTTTATAGTCCCTGGTTTGCACAAATAAGTCGCTGAAAGTATGTTTCTTGCAGACATTACCAGTCCAAAAGACAAAAGCATGATTTCTTCATAGTTGTCCCATTTGGTTTGTATCATACAGAGCTGTTCCATCTCAGGATGGTCGACTGTCAGCAGAATTAGGGATTGTCATCAGTCCAGACACTCCAATGGAAGACCTTCCATCAAACAAGGCTGTTGTAGGTGCTTTGAATGAAGCTGCAGTGGATCCAGGAAATGATTTCGAAGTGAGCTTTACTCCAAATCTCACTGTGGTACTAGGTAAGTCTTCAAGGCACAGAGAGTTCATTTATTGTAGCATCTTTTGACTGTCTATGAATTTGGGACTGTCAACAGTTGGATGTCACTTTTATCTCAAACTATTTTCTTGATTTTGGTAACAAAACATGTCTCTTTTGAAATTCTCAAAATAGACAGTCCAGTTACAGACCCAACAACAACTGCACCCTCAACAACCACAGCTGCACCTTTTGTCTACATACTCCAAGTTCAGATTTTCAATGAAAGCATCACTGACAATCTGACAATCCCTGGCACTGATGAATACAAGGATCTTGAATCACGAATTCTTGAGGCAGTAAGTATTCCACATTTTTAATGAGTGCATCATGTTTAATTAGAATTTTGTACTCCTGGACAATACTTGGGATTGGACAATGACTTTTGATTTTGTCTTGATAGCATATTATCTTAAAAAGCCTTTTTTTTTTTTTAATTTTGTGTTTTTCTATATTTGTTCACAGTGTGATGACATATACACGGACACATTTCCTGACAAGTTTGTCACCTGCACAGTGGGAAACATCAGGTACCCATCATTTGACTGACTTTTTTTATAGTCCCTGTTTTGCACAAAGAAGTCGCTGAAAGTATGTTTCTTGCAGACATTACCAGTCCAAAAGACAAAAGCATGATTTCTTCATAGTTGTCCCATTTGGTTTGTATCATACAGAGCTGTTCCATCTCAGGATGGTCGACTGTCAGCAGAATTAGGGATTGTCATCAGTCCAGACACTCCAAAGGCAGACCTTCCATCAAACAAGGCTGTTGTAGGTGCTTTGAATGAAGCTGCAGTGGATCCAGGAAATGATTTCAAAGTGAGCTTTACTCCAAATCTCACTGTGGTACTAGGTAAGTCATCAAGGCACAGAGAGTTCAGTTGTTGTAGCATCTTTTGACTGTCTCCGAATTTGGGACTGTCAACAGTTGGATGTCACTTTTATCTCAAACTATTTTCTTGGTTTTGGTAACAATACATGTCTCTTTTCAAATTCTCAAAATAGAGAGTCCAGTTACAGACCCAACAACAACTGCACCCTCAACAACCATTCCTGTTGGAGTTGTCTACACAGTCCAAGTTCAGATTTTTAATGAAACCTTTAGTGACAATATAACCATCCCTGGCACTGATGAATACAAGGATCTTGAATCACGAATTCTACAGGCAGTAAGTATTTCACTTTTTTAATGAGTGCATCATGTTTGATTAGAATTCTTATTTCAGGTCCCTGCTTTAGATTTAATGTAGACTTTTGACTTTACCTGTGTCACACATTCTGTTGATATAAAATCTGGAATCATATGCTTGAATTCATTTTATGTTTTCTAATGTATGTGTATCTTTTCTTGTTTTTTTTGTTGTTGTTTACAGTGTGAAGACATTTACAGACCAATTTTTGGTAGTAATTTTGACAAGTGCATTGTGCAAAACATCAGGTACCAATCTTTTGTATGAGTTTTTCAAAGTCCTTGCCTTAAACACTCACATGTTCTTAAAGTATTATACTTGCTGAAACTGTCAGACCAAGAGACATAAGCTTGATTTCTTCACGGTTTTCCTGTTTTCTTTGTATCACACAGCGCTGTCACAACACGTGTGGATCGGCTTCAGACAATACTGTTGGTTCTATTCAGTGCAAAAACTCCAAAGGAAGACCTCCCAAGAAATGTACGTGTTGCAGAGATTATTGCTGAAGCTGCAAGCAATCAAAACATTACCTACGCTGTTGTGTTCAATCCTGATGGCATTGTAACAATTGGTAAGTCGTCAAAGCAGAGAGTTAAATTATTAGCATCCTATTCTAGTCTGTAAATTTGGGATGAGCAACAGTTTGATGGGACGGAATAGAAACTTTCTTCTTGTTTATGGAATAAATAGTCATTCACGTATTTGTTTTGTCTGAATAGCTGGCCCAGTTCCAGATGCAGCATCAACTGCTGCACCAGCAGCTCCAACAACTGCAGCACCCACCACTGCAAACCCCACAGCTACAACAGCTGCAGTCATACCTGTTGGCTTAAGTTTTAGATCTGTCCTGAAACCTTTCATTAACGATTTGCTGAATCCATCATCTGATGCTTTTAAAATTCGATCATCAAATATAACGACACAGGTATGTCTCACAGAAATTAGTATCTACCAGTACTCAAGAAAAACCAAATACATGTTTTCCTCATTTCACTGACTTCATTTAACACACAGTATAGTTAAAATATTCTGTTTCTGTTTCTGCAGCTTCAACCTAGGTTACAAAATGAATTCTCATCACTCCAGTCCATGGAAGTGTTAGCCTTCAGGTACTTATCAAGAATAACCCAGCTTTAATTAATGAGCTTTTATGTGATCATATCAGATGATTTTATTTGCTTTTCTCTCTGCAGGAATGGATCAATTGACAATGTGATACGCCTCTGGTTTCTCAATGCATCTGTCCCCAATAACACTGAGATTGTGGCAGTTTTGAAGGCCGCAGCTCCCAATGTCACTGGCTTTGACATTGAAGGAACCTCTATCATTATCAATGGCATATGTGAGCAACACTCAGAGCTTTTTTTATCCAAATGTTTAAACTGCACAAGTGTTTCTTTTACTAAAGGTTTCTTTTCTTTTGTCTTCTTTTACAGCTTCAAGTGGAGTAAATCACAAAATCAGCCTCATCACTGCGTTCTGCCTGGTTCTTCTGTCATGGTTCCTGTCAAACCAGCAATAACATCAGCTCTGTGTCCAGGGGTGCAGTATCTTGGTTCAGACTGGGTTGACATGGTATAATGAGCTATAGATATATGAGCTGCACTATATTATAATGCTTACTCTGGGATGTCAGACAATAATTGCACTATCTATTAACACTTACACCTTGATATGTTAACACTGTAATATTTGCAAAAGTGACCAGTATCAGGGCTCTCTTGAGTCTTGTTTGACAAACAAGTTAAACCAGCCACAGAGAAAAGTCAAACTGGAGAACCATCTCTGTGGAACTGTTGCAGCTTCATCATGAAACAAATATATTATTTGTGGTTGTTTTACAAATATCCCATCATTATTTGACCCTTCAGTAGTTTAAGGGAACAAATGATTCAAAGTTGGCTCTTGAGTATAACTGAATGAAGGGAACATCATATATGTATACATAGTAAGTTACACATCTAGACCTTTATTATTGTACTATGTTGAACATTCTATGTGTATTATTTATTGAAAAAAAAAAAATCATATTTATGCAAACTGTATTTATGTTATCCTACAGCACTGTATTCTGTGAGACGTTTTATTTGTACAGTACCTGTCAGAAACTTTGTAATGACCAGAATACAAAATTTTTCAAGATTTCAAACTGCCTCTTGTGTGAAGTTTTATAATTTTGGACAGTTGAGGAAGCATCAATAAACAATATTTGAACACATCTTCAAACACATCCTTCACCCTTTACTGCCTGAGTTAATTCACATTTATAGAAAACAATTGGTGGAATTGGTTAGAAATTAGTTGTATGATATTTCTTCAGACCCTTTCCAAAAAATTAGTATTTCATGAAAAGTTTGTTTACATAATTCCATTCAAAAAGTTAAACTTTAATAGATTAAAGATTCAGGGCCCAGAATTTAAATGATTTCAAGTATTAATGTTTGTTTTCACATAATTTGGGCTTCCAGCTCATAAAACCCACAAAAACAGGAATTCAATCAATTAGTATACTGATTAAAAATCAGCCAAAATTTTGCAGGACATGAATGTTTCAAACCAAGTGTCATACACTAATCATCTACTACACTCAAAGCACCTGCACTGGTTTCCCCATGTGTTATCAAATTACTTCAGTTTGGTTGAATTGGCTGTTTTCCAAACCGCATACTGCTGTTGCATGTAGTATGTAGTGTCACTTTCTGTGCGGTCTGTTTTGTGGTATACTACTCTGGTTTTCTGTTTTGGAAAATGGAGCTACAGGCGATGGATTATTTTTTTTGCCTTTATTATAAATATACAACACAAACTTGGGGTATGTCTTTGCATTTTAGTTATTTTGTAAATCATATCATCCCAGAATCATCATATCTGATTTTAAACCTTCCACCAAAAGTTATATTGTTTACTGAAAATAAATTTGGAAGGGATTTTTATTTTTACAGCTGATGGAAGAACCACTTCTATTTAATCCACATATGGTTTTAAAAAGTGAATTAGTGGTTTATATGGGCTTTAACGAGTTTCTAGAAGAAATTATCTCTTTCAACAATTTTTTTCAACTTGTTTCAGTAGATCTGGTGGTGCTACCTCTGGGTCAGTTACAAATAGCAGTGTTTTTCCTCTTTGAGCTTTTAAATCAGTTTCATGTTGCACCATCAATCCTATTTTGATCTAGTATAATAACGAAAATATAATCAATGTCGTTTATCAACAGAGCAAAACAGAGAACGGCCATGACAACTTACATGAACATGTTTCTTTGCTTATTTTTGTCATTTAGTCATATTATCAGAAGTGTTTAATTTTTCAGTCAAAAATATTTGGTTTTAGTCATTTACAATTGAAAGTGTTATAGTTGTAGGATGTATGTTATAAGTTTTGTATATCACAAATTTTTGGTCTGGCGCAATACACAAAGGACTATTAATAATAGGATTAAAATCCAAAGCGAGCCAAGTTCCTTTCAGGATGAAGCGACCTCTGATAAACCCAGGAGAAGAAAAAAAAATTGACCCAAACTGATAAATTAATGCCAATAGCTAGCTAGTGAATGAAGTTGCTGCGACATTGCTTTGCGAAGTGGCTGTGGGATCACCTCCCCTGCTCCCAAACATTAAGACATTTTGACCTGTCTGGTTCTCCTGTCATGGTTCCTGTCAAACCAGCAACAACATCAGCTCTGATTACTCTGTGGTAAAAAGTGACCACATGCCTTCAATTATTGGTTTCAAACATTTATTAGGGGGAGAGTCCGGGACCTTGGGTCAGCCTGGGCTGACAGAGCCCGACTTCTAACAGCTGATCTAATGAACTATATAAACACAAGCTACACTATATGATAATACTTACTCTGGGATGTAAGGCAATAAATGCACTATTTATTAGCACTTGGTAGGGCTGGGAAAAAAATCGATTCTGTTTTAAGATCGAGTTTTAGGGTCATATCGATTCATATTTTCACAAAATCGCTAGATCGAGTTTTTAAGAGTTTCTCCCCGTCTTCCCATACATTTTGCTTTCGACAACTGGCTTTCCATAGTCTTCTGCAGCCCCTCCCCCAGCGCACGCAGCACTTGTACTCTACAGACAATAAACAACATGGCAGAACTAGCTGGTGGTCGAGAGCAACTTCTTCCTAAAAAGGGTATTACAACGTCGATAATTTGGAATTGGTATGGATTTACTGTATCAGATGAGGGACAAACAACGCCTCGCTGCAAACTTTGCCAAAAGGCTGTACTGGTTGCCTGCAGCAGCACGACCAATTTGTTCCAACATTTAAGGCGAAATCATGCTGCTGAATGGGAGAAGTGTCGTCTTCTTCGAAACAAGGAAGATCGTTCAAGCAGCAGTGACACAGACAGCACTAAATCTCTAAAGCAAGCAATTCTTCAGCAAAGTTTTTCAAGCTGTGTACCGTACGAGAAGAGCGGAGCAAGGTGGACAGCGATTGCGGACGCGATCACTTTTTTCATAGCCACGGACATGCTGCCAGTTTATAGCGTCAAGAAGAGAGGGTTTAATCACCTGCTCAGAGTTTTGGATGCTCGGTATATTGTACCTAGCCGCAAGTATTTTTCTGATGTTCCACTTCCCCAGCTGTACAATGCAACTCGGCAGAAGATAACACGTGAGTTGAAGGATATTGACTTTTACGCTGCAACCACTGATCTGTGGTCAAGTCGGACCATGCAACCGTACATGTGTCTTACTGTTCATTACGTCAACAAAAATTGGGATCTGCGAAGCGTCTGTCTCCAAATGGCATATTTCCCTGAGGACCATACGGGCGACATGATTGATCAAGAGCTAAAGGATGCTCTAAACTCCTGGGACCTTTCAGAAGAGCGTCTGACATGCATGATAACAGACAGTGGGACTAATGTAACCAAGGCAATGAGGGACAATAACTGGCCAAATCTCAAGTGCTTTGGGCATCGACTGCACAATGCAATTGGTAAGTTTTGTGAAGATAAATAGGCATATATGCACTATAGTATTCTCTTTACAAGGTGTGTGTAATTATTACATATTTAAAATGCTTAGTACTCTTCACTTTTACTCATAGTAAACTGTTATTGTGAACATAGTTACTCAGACAGGATTTTGTTTAATGGTTTGTTTGTTTTGTAGCCCAGTTAACAATTGTATTTTAAGTACATAGGACATATATATATATATATATATATATATATATATATATATATATATATATATATATATATATATATATATATATATATATAAACATATATATAAAAACTAAACACGTATATTTGTCATCATATAATATTATGGTGGAAATTTATGGAAATATGTAGTTGTAAATATGAGCGGGTGTTTTCTATCAGCAAAGCTGTATATTGCAGATACCCATGCTGTTGAAATAAAAAATGTTTTCCTTTTCTCTTTATTGCAGTAAATGGAGTGAAAGATGAACGCATAGACCGGGTAATTGGAGTGTGCAAAAAGGCAGTTTCTGCCTTTTCTTACAGCTGGAAGAAAAGAAGGGACATGGTTGAAGTTCAGGCAGAACTAGGTCTTCCTCCTCATCAGCTGGTAACTGAGTCCGTAACAAGATGGGGCTCACGGCAAAAAATGATAGACCGTTTCCTAGAACAAGAAAAGGCCATTGTTCGAGTTCTTGGTGCTGACAAAAAAAGCAGGCATCTTGTACCAACGTGGCAAGATCTTGAAGTGCTGGAGGCAACAAATAAGACAGTCAAGCCGCTTCAAAACTTTACAGATGCACTGAGTGGGGAGAGTTACATTAGTGTCAGCTACATTAAACCTGTCCTTCATTTATTTAGAACCAGCCTCCTGAAGCCACAAGAAGAAGATCTAGCTCTTACAGTTACCATAAAGAGAAATATCATGAGCTATCTTGAACAAAAATACAGTGACCCTGAAAATGATGAGCTCCTAAACATGGCGTCTCTAATGGACCCACGGTTTCGAAGCACTTACATTGAACCTGAAGTTGGACATCATCAAAAAAAGAGTCATCACTGAGCTCTCTTCTTTCTGCTCAGAGAAAGGTCCTGATGCCCCAGTGTGTGAAAACCAACACACAGACTCTCCACCAAAGAAGAAAACTTTAGCTGCGTTCTTCAAAAAAACACCACCTGCCTCATTCACCCACCAGTCAGAAAATGAAAAAATTGAGGCAGAGCTGAACTCATACCTTTTGAGTCCTGAGGTGGATCCAGACACTGACCCACTCGAGTGGTGGATATATATATATATATATATATATATATACATATTAGATTTTAGCACTTCCGCATTGTCTCATACTCTTAGCCGGGAGGTTAGGAAGTATCACTGACGCTCATGGCTCGCTGTCGTCCGACACAGCCCTCTAACAGCCCCCTTTGTTTGAAATTATTGTTGAGGGGGCTGCTTTAGGGCTGAAGCATGCTTAAGCAAAGTAGTTTGCCAATTTAATGAAAATTAAAGTAAGGAGGCTGTAGGAGCCAATTCCTTAGTTAATATGTATTCATTTATTGAGTTATATTTTTAAACAAGCCGTGTGTGGTGGGTGTGCCTAATGACTGTGATCCCTGCAGGTGGAGAGCTTAAAAGGAGAGTACGGCAGCCTAGAGGTGTTGCTGACTGGGGCACACAGTCTTTAGACCTTGCAGGCGTGCACAGTCTCGAGTGAAAGTTTTATGTAAAGTTTCTTTATTGAAATTTAAAACCAAAAGTCAAATAAATGTCATTATTTATTTTTTCAACCGCATCATCTGGACATTCAATCTTTTTCATCACGCACCACAAGCGTCTTCAGGAATAGTCAGCCCAGGAGTGCTTCACACTTAAGGCTTAAAACAAAGGATACCGTGGACACTACAGAAGATGACTGTTATTATCACTACAAATAGTGAAACACTCGTTGTGAAGTTTGGTCTGGATTTGGTGTTGTGATATGAATATGTGCTGAGTGTGAACTTTCTTCAGAACAGGAGAGAGTGCAGGTGGAGGAGATTGACTAAGCCAGTGGAAAAGAGGGTGACCTTCAACCATAATGTCTTTTACAGTGCTTGGGACAGAGGAAGCATTAAATATATGCACAACATTTTTCTTAGGGAAGAACATTCTCTTGGCATTAGCATTCAGTTTATAAATTCATATGTTCCATTTGAGTTTGCTGTCAAGCACAATGTTAAAGTACTTTTGCTCTGTGATGGATTGTGTAGGCTTCCTGTTGATGAAAGTAGGGTTTGTGGCATATTCAGTCATTTTGTTTACTGTGTATGTACTAGGGGAATGAAATTCTGCTCAGTATTTGCCAAATATACCTTTTTCATTAAGTCAATCAGTAGTCTTTAAATAAACACTTTATCCTTGTATTCTGTAAATTCTGGACATGTTATGTAAGGTGTCTGAACCTGTTTTTAACCTATAAATCACTGTGCTCCCAAGGAGGTGCTTGGCAGTTCTTTCAGGCATTAATTTGCGCAATTAAGTGGCAGACGCCCTTGTTATTATTAGCACCAGTGTCTGACACAAATATGTACCCGACGCAGATGCTTTTGTAAGCAACAGGAAGCTCACAAACTTATTGACGTGCAATGACTCAAACGGGTCAAGGTCAAAACTTTTTCCCAGACTCAAACTTTGGGAAATCGCTTCACCCTTTAATTACTCTATTTATTTAACATTTGTTGCACATGTTTTACTTACCATTGCTTACCCTTTCAGGTGTTTGTATAAATGTTAATTCCAAGATCCAACAAGGATCTAGGACTAGGACCAAAACAGTCACATGACAATTAGCCTGTGTTCGTACTTTAAATTGAAAACAGGAACAAGTTGGAAATGAAACTTAGATGGTTTTATGGATGGTTTTTCACACCAAAGTTTCTTCAATATTATATGCAATAGTCCCAACATGTTTTAATCATAATTTGTTAAGCTTCATCACCATTTCACTTGAGCTCTTTCTTAATTTGTTTGAAGTGACTTAATGTCACGCCCGTGGAACCTCTTTCAGAGTTCACGCAAGTTACATGCATTATGAGCTTCACAGAACAAAAGAAGGGAGTGGGAAGAAAATGGGATAGGTGTAACAGCATTGCAGAAGTATTCATCATAATAGCAACATGTAATCATCTTTTATTCGTTTACAGTATATAAAGCCCTATGTAGATGAAGGCAGTCAGAAAAGGTGAACAGGTGATAGACACAGCTTCACTAGAGAAGATTAACACTTTTCTTTCAGTCTCGGAGACTACTAAATCAAATACAAAGGGACTGGTGATAGCTTTTCATCTTTCATCTCTTTTTCCCCCTTCATTTATTGTACGGTAAGTGCATTTTAAGAAAACTTTTGAGCTTTTGTAGCTTTATGAAATTCATGTATATTTGAAATGTCAAAGTTCCAGATTCATCAGTTTATTGAGACTAAAATCCCGTACAATTGGCTCCTAATGTCAGTAACTCTCATTTAAGATTGCGTTAAAGATGAAGCAATGAGAGTGTTACATAACATTTTAATGCTTTGAAAAATTCAAACGACAGAATGATTTTTTTTTTTTTTTTTTAAAGAGTGTGAAAAGGATTGGTTTCATTACAAAAAAAAATCATGTAAAAAGTAAACATACAATGTGAAAACGATTTATTAAACTGGTTAATAATGGTTACTATCAATGTGTTTCACATGATGGCTCAAAGCAGAAGCAATGCAGTCTTTAGGACTGAACACCAATACCTGCTTTTCAGTAAACTGTATACTATAGGATGTTAGAGCTACCTTAAAGGATAAGAGGATTTTAAAGAGATTGAAGTTGTAAAATCAAAGTAATAAATTTGCAATAAATTTGAACAAATGAAAATCCAATACTTTTTACTTCATATTGAGTCTGTGTTATTTATTAGGAAAACATCAGAGGAGCAGCCAGCTTTCTGGACTAAAATAAAAATCTTTTCGTTTCAACTTTACAGGCTACAAAATTCACTCAGTGCTAAATCTTTCAGCACAGTATGTCCAAATTTTCGTACCAGGATTTAGTCAGTTGAGCCAAATGGTGTGTAGCTGTTATAACCACTTTTTGTGCTAAACTATTGATCATTACAAAAAGATCCATGTTCCTTATTGTACACAGCTTAACCATGGCTTTTAAGTACAACATTGCTCTTTAACTGATGACTTTATCCTTATAACTGTCTTTGTTCTTGAAATCCCATTTTGCTTGTCCTAAATTTGTCTACAATCTAAAATAGCAACAACACCACACTGTGATAATGGATTGTGGGTACGACAAATGGAGCTAATTGTCTTACCGATCCTCGTTTTCAAAGACTGAAGTGACCTGTGAGCTTGTGCAGGCAGACAAATCGAGATGTACATTCATATTTGCCAAGCCCCAATCTTTAAAACAGTGCTGCATCTTTTTGAAGAGAATTAGATTCAGAGCCTAGACATAAAAGACAGTGGGCCTCATCCAAAAACAGTGCATATGCACAAATTTGTGCTTGAATTTTGGGCACAAACATTTGACTCACAAATCTGTGATTCATCAGCTTTTTCTTAGTTTAAGTTGTTCTTACTCTGCAAACAAATTCAGAACCTCCTCAGACCATGTATACACAAAAATAATAATTACCAACAGCTGCTCCAACCACCCCAACACGTTTAACTAAATGCTTGATATATTCAAACTACTTTAAGTAAAAAAAAATTTTAAAAAATCATTGGAACCGTGAATTGATTTAATGTGTGAAACAACCATGAAATTGATGAGAGTGGGCTGTGTGGCTGACATTGGCAACGCTGATGTCGAAGTCGATGGCGCCTCCCGTGACGCTTCCAATAGATGTCCTTATATAGATGGATTGGGGAGTGGTAGTATAAGCTTGCATGTTGCAGGCATCAGTGTACAATGAATCTAATCCACTTACACATGCACAGTAGTGAAAAGAAAATTGGCTGGTGCACATGTGTCATGAATCCAATAGTGATTTTGTGAGAACACAGAACTTATGCGCAAAGAAAGAACATTTCTACCAATTATTAGTAAATGAGGACCAATGTTATGCAGCTGATTTTTTTATCTGTTGTCTAAATTAAATGTGATTGTCAGTGTAATAAATATTTCTGGAAAAAAAGTGTCAGAACTTGGTCATGTGATAATTGTATGCAAGGTTTGTTTTCTCGTAGTTTGCTTTTTTTCCCCAAAACAATAGCTGCTTAATATTGCTCGCTTGTTTGCACTGTTTTTTGATTACATTTGTTTGTAATTTTTACTTATTTATTTATTTCTTATCAAGAAATTGAAGGGAAGACATGATGGCTGTGAGGAAAATCATATCAATCATGCTGATTTTATCAGGTAAGCAATGGTCACACGCAGAAACTAAGGTGGCTGGATGAGGTAGGGAATTAAGGAAGAAATGGTTTCCTCTGTAAAAAGTGGGTAAACAGACATACCTAATATAAAACAGGAAAGACATTGATTTATTTTGTGCTTCCATGTTACAGCTATGGAACTGACAAAGGTAACAGCAACAACAACAACAGAAACTACAACAGCTGCTAAAACTACTGCTACTCCAAAAACAACTGCAACACTAACAACAACTGCCACTCCAATGACAACTGCCAGTCCAACGACAACTGCCAATCCAACAACAACTGAAACACCAACAACAACTGCCAATCCAACAACAACATCCTTTCCAACAACAAATGCGACTCCAAAAACAACTGCAACACCAACAACAACTGCAAAACCAACAACAACTCCCACTCCAACAACAACAACAACACTAGCAACTGCTGCTCAAACAACAACTGCCACTCCAACAACAACAGCAACTCAAACGACAACTGCTACACCAACAACAACTGCCACTCCAACAACTGCAACACCAACAACAACTGCAACTCAAACAACTGCAACACCAACAACAACTGCCACTCCAACAACAACTGCCACTCCAACAACTGCAACAACAACAACAACTGCTACTCCAACAACAAGTGCAACTCATACAACAACTGCAACACCAACAACAACTGCCACTCCATCAAAAACTACCACTCCAACAACTCCCACTCCAACAACAACTTCCACTCCTACAACAACTGCTACCCAAACAACTGCCACTCCAACAACAACAACACCAACGACAACTGCCACTCCAACTACAACTGCTACTCCAACAACAACTGCAACACCAACAAAAACTGCCACTCCTAAATCAACAACCACTCCAACAACTCCCACTCCAACGTCAACTGCCACTCCAACAACAACAACAACTCCAACAACAACTGCTGCTCCATCAACCACTGCCACTCAAAAAACAACTGCAACACCAACAACAACTGCAACACCAACAACAACTGCTACTCCAACAACAACTGCAACTCCAACAACAACTGCAACACCAACAACAACTGCCACTGCAACAACAACTGCCACTCCATCAAAAACTACCACTCCAACAACTCCCACTCCAACAACAACTTCCACTCCTACAACAACTGCTACCCAAACAACTGCCACTCCAACAACAACAACACCAACAACAACTGCCACTCCAACTACAACTGCTACTCCAACAACAACTGTAACACCAACAACAACTGCCACTCCAAAAACAACAACCACTCCAACAACTCCCACTCCAACTACAACTGCCACTCCAACAACAACAACTCCAACAACAACTGCTGCTCCATCAACTACTGCCACTCAAACAACAACTGCAACACCAACAACAACTGCAACACCATCAACAACTGCTACTCCAACAACAACTGCAACTCCAACCACAACTGCTACTCCAACAACAACTGCCACTCCAACAACAACTACCCCTCCAACAACTGCCACTCCAACAACAACAGCCACTCCAACAACAACATCAACACCAACAACTGCCACTCCAACTACAACTGCTACTCCAACAACAACTGCAACACCAACAACAACTGCCACTCCAAAATCAACAACCACTCCAACAACTCCCACTCCAACGTCAACTGCCACTCCAACAACAACAACAACTCCAACAACAACTGCTGCTCCATCAACAACTGCCACTCAAACAACAACTGCAACACCAACAACAACTGCAACACCAACAACACCTGCTACTCCAACAACAACTGCAACTCCAACAACAACTGCAACACCAACAACAACTGCCACTGCAACAACAACTGCCACTCCAACAACAACAGCCACTCCAACAACAACTGCTACCCCAACAACTGCCTTTCCAACAACAATGACAACACCAACAACAACTGCTACTCCAACAACAACTGCCACTGCAACAACAACTGCAACACCAACAACAACTGCCACTCCAACAACAACTACCACTCCAACAACTCCCACTCCAACAACTGCCACTCCAACAACAACTGCAACACCATCAACTACTGCAACACCAACAACAACTGCCTCTCCTACAACAACTGCAAGACCAACAACAACTGCAAAACCAACAACAACTCCCACTCCAACAACAACAACAACACTAACAACTGCTGATCAAACAACAACTGTCACTCCAACAAAAACAGCCACTCAAACGACAACTGCTACTCAAACAACAAGTGCCACTCCAACAACAACTGCAACACCAACAACAACTGCAACACCAACAACAACTGCCACTCCAACAACAACTACAACTCCAACAACTCCCACTCCAACAACAACTTCCACTCCTACAACAACTGCTACCCAAACAACTGCCACTCCAACAACAACAACAACACCAACAACAACTGCCACTCCAACTACAACTCCCACTCCAACAACAACTGTAACACCAACAACAACTGCCACTCCAAAAACAACAACCACTCCAACAACTCCCACTCCAACTACAACTGCCACTCCAACAACAACAACTCCAACAACAACTGCTGCTCCATCAACTACTGCCACTCAAACAACAACTGCAAAACCAACAACTACTGCAACACCATCAACAACTGCTACTCCAACAACAACTGCAACTCCAACCACAACTGCTACTCCAACAACAACTGCCACTCCAACAACAACTCGCACTCCAACAACTGCCACTCCAACAACAACAGCCACTCCAACAACAACAACAACACCAACAACAACTGCCACTCCAACTACAACTGCTACTCCAACAACAACTGCAACACCAACAACAACTGCCACTCCAAAATCAACAACCACTCCAACGTCAACTGCCACTCCAACAACAACAACAACTCCAACAACAACTGCTGCTCCATCAACTACTGCCACTCAAACAACAACTGCAACACCAACAACAACTGCAACACCAACAACAACTGCCTCTCCTACAACAACTGCAACACCAACAACAACTGCAAAACCAACAACAACTCCCACTTCAACAACAACAACAACACTAACAACTGCTGCTCAAACAACAACTGTCACTCCAACAAAAACAGCCACTCAAACAACAACTGCAACACCAACAACAACTGCCACTCCAACAACAACTGCAACACCAACAACAACTGCAACACCAACAACAACTGCCACTCCAACAACAACAGCCACTCCAACAACAACTGCTACCCCAACAACTGCCTTTCCAACAACAACGACAACACCAACAACAACTGCTACTCCAACAACAACTGCCACTGCAACAACAACTGCAACACCAACAACAACTGCCACTCCAACAACAACTACCACTCCAACAACTCCCACTCCAACATCTGCCACTCCAACAACAACTGCAAGACCAACAACAACTGCAAAACCAACAACAACTCCCACTCCAACAACAACAACAACACTAACAACTGCTGCTCAAACAACAACTGTCACTCCAACAAAAACAGCCACTCAAATGACAACTGCTACTCCAACAACAAGTGCCACTCCAACAACTGCAACAACAACAACAACTGCAACACCAACAACAACTGCCACTCCAACAATAACTACAACTCCAACAACTCCCACTCCAACAACTGCCACTCCAACAACAACTGCAACACCATCAACAACTGCAACACCAACAACTGCCTCTCCTACAACAACTGCAACCCCAACAACAACTGCAAAACCAACAACAACTCCCACTCCAACAACAACAACACTAACAACTGCTGCTCAAACAACAACTGTCCCTCCAACAACAACAGCCACTCAAACGACAACTGCTACTCCAACAAGAACTGCTAATCCATCAACAACTACCACTCCAACAACTCCCACTCCAACAACAACTGCCACTCCAACAACTGCTACCGCAACAACTGCCATTCCAACAACAACAACAACACCAACAAAAACTGCCACTCCAACTACAACTGCAACACCATCAACTACTGCAACACCATCAACAACTGCCTCTCCTACAACAACTGCAACACCAACAACAACTGCAAAACCAACAACAACTCCCACTCCAACAACAACAACAACACTAACAACTGCTGCTCAAACAACAACTGTCACTCCAACAAAAAAAGCCACTCAAACGACAACTGCTACTCCAACAACAAGTGCCACTCCAACAACAACTGCAACACCAACAACAACTGCAACACCAACAACAACTGCCACTCCAACAACAACTACAACTCCAACAACTCCCACTCCAACAACTGCCACTCCAACAACTGCAACACCATCAACTACTGCAACACCAACAACAACTGCCTCTCCTACAATAACTGCAACACCAACAACAACTGCAAAACCAACAACAACTCCCACTCCAACTACAACTGCTACTCCAACAACAACACTAACAACTGCTGCTCAAACAACAACTGTCCCTCCAAAAACAACAGCCACTCAAACGACAACTGCTACTCCAACAACAACTGCCAATCCATCAACAACTACCACTCCAACAACTCCCACTCCAACAACAACTGCCACTCCAACAACAACTGCTACCGCAACAACTGCCACTCCAACAACAACAACCACTCCAACAACTCCCACTCCAACAACAACTGCCACTCCAACAACAACAACTCCAACAACAACTGCTGCTCCATCAACTACTGCCACTCAAACAACAACTGCAACACCAACAACAACTGCAACACCATCAACAACTGCAACTCCAACTACAACTGCTACTCCAACAACAACTGCCACTCCATCAACAACTACCACTCCAACAACTGCCACTCCAACAACAACAGCCACTCCAAAAACAACAACAACACAAACAACAACTGCCACTCCAACTACAACAGCTACTCCAACAACAACTGACACTCCAACAACAACTACCATTCCAATAACTCCCACTCCAACAACAGCCGCTGCTCCATCAACTACTGCCACTCAAACAACAACTGCCACTCCAACAACTGCAACTCCAACAACATCTGCCACTTCAACGATAACAGCCACTCCAACAACAACTGCTACTCCAACAACATCTGCAACACCAACAACAACTGCTATCCCAACAACTGCAGGTCCAACAACAACTGCAATTCCAACAACAACTGCCACTCCAACTACAACAGCTACTCCAAAAACAAGTGCTTCTCCAACATCTACTGCACCACCAACAACAACACTTACTCCAACAACTGCAACACCAACAACAACTGCCACTCCAACAACAACAGCAACACCAACAACAACTGCCACTCCAACAACAACTACACCACCAACAACAACTGCCACTCCAACAACAACTGCCACTCCAACAACAACAGCAACACCAACAACAACTGCCACTCAAACAACAACTGCAACACAAACAAAAGCTCCTCCAACAACAACAGCTACTCCAACAAAGATGGCAACACCAACAACTGCCACTCCAACAACAACTGCACCACCAACAACAACTGCAACTCCGACAACAACTGCCACTCCAACAACAACAGCAACACCAACAACAACTGCCACTCCATCAACAACTC
Source organism: Halichoeres trimaculatus (assembly GCF_033239565.1). Lineage (NCBI taxonomy): Eukaryota > Metazoa > Chordata > Actinopteri > Labriformes > Labridae > Halichoeres > Halichoeres trimaculatus. Next base: position 16,361,550 of record NW_027437200.1, read on the forward strand.
CAACACAAACAACATCTCCACCAACAACATCTGCAACACCAACAACAACTGCTATCCAAACAACTGCAACTCCAACAACAACTGCAATTCAAACAACAACTGCAACACCAACAACAACAGTAACTCCAACAACAAATGCTATTTCAAAAACAACTACCACTCCAACAACAACTACTGCTACACAAACGACAACTGCCACTCAAACAACAACTGCAACACCAACAACAACTGCTACTTCAACACCATCTGCAACACCAACAACAACTGCCACTCCAACTACAACAGCTACTCCAACAACAACTACAACACCAACAACAACTGCAACTCCAACAACAACAGCCACTCCGACAACAACTGCAAAACCAACAACAACTGCCACTCCAACAAAAACTGCTACTCCAACAACAACTGCAACACCAACAACAACTGCTACTCCAACAACAACTGCAACACCAACGACAACTGCCACTCAAACAAAAACACCAACAACAACTGCTACTCAAACAACAACAGCAACTCCAACAACAACTGCAACACCAACAACAAAAGCCACTCAAACAACTACAACACAAACAAAAACTGCTTCTCAAACAACATCTGCAGCACCAACAACAACTGCTACCCCAACATCTGCAACACCAACAACAACTGCTACCCTAACAACTGCCACTCCAACAACAACTGCCACTCCAACAACAACTGCAACTCCAACAACTGCCACTCAAACTACAATTGCCACTCCAACAACAACTGCAAAACCAACAACAACAACCACTCCAGAAACAACAGCAACTGCAACACGAACAACAACAGGTGCTCCATCATCTACTGCACCACCAACAACAACACTTACTCCAACAACAACTGCAACACCAACAACAACTGCCACTCCAACAACAACTGCAACACCAACAACAACTGCAACACCAACAACAACAGCCACTCCAACAACAACAGCAACTCCGACAACAACTGCAACACCAACAACAACTTCCACTCCAACAACAACTGCCACTCCAACAACAACAGCTACTCCACCAACAACTGCTACTCCAACAACAACTGCAACACCAACAACTGCCACTCCAACAACAACTGCAAAACCAACAACAACTGCAACACCAACAACTGCAACTCCAACAACAACTGCCTCTTCAACAACAACAGCTACTCCACCAACAACTGCTTCTCTAACAACAACTGCAACACAAACAAAAGCTCCTCCAAAAACAACTGCTACTCCAACAATGATGGCAACACCAAAAACAGCCACACCAACAACAACTGCAACACCAACAACAACAGCCACTCCAACAACAACAGCAACTCCGACAACAACTGCAACACCAACAACAACTTCCACTCCAACAACAACTGCCACTCCAACAACAACAGCTTCTCCACCAACAACTGCTACTCCAACAACAACTGCTACTCCAACAACTGCCACTCTAACAACATCTGCAACACCAACAACAACTGCTATCCCAACAACTGCAACTCCAACAACAACTGCAATTCCAACAACAACTGCCACTCCTACTACAACAGCTACTCCAAAAACAACTGCAACACCAACAACAACTGCAACACCAACAACTGCCACTCCAACAACAACTGCTTTCCCAACAACTGCCACTCCAACAACTGCCACACCAACAACAACTGCCACTCCAACAACAACAGCCACTCAAACAACAACACCAACAACAACTGCTACTCAAACAACAACAGCAACTCCAACAACAACTGCAACACCAACGACAACTGCCACTCAAACAATAACTGCAACACAAACAAAAGCTCCTCCAACAACAACAGCTACTCCAACAACAATGGCAACACCAACAACAGCCACTCCGACAACAACTGCAACACCAACAACAACTTCCAATCCAACAACAACTGCCACTCCAACAACAACAGCTACTCCACCAACAACTGCTACTCCAACAACAACTGCAACACCAACAACAACTGCCACCCCAACAACTGCCACTCAAACAATAACTGCAACACAGACAACAACTGCTACTCCAACAACATCTTTAACACCAACAACAACTTCTACACCAACAACTGCCACTCAAACAACAACTACAACACTAACAACCACAGTAACTCCAACAACAACTGCCACTCGAACAACAACAGCTACCCCAACAACAACTGCAACACCAACATCTGCAACACCAACAACAAAAGCCACTCCAACAACAACAGCCACTCCAACAACAACTGCAACACCAACATCTGCAACACCAACAACAGCCACTCCAACAACAACAGCCACTCCAACAACAACTGCAACACCAACAACAACAGTTTCTCCAACAACAACTACGCCACCAACAACTGCTACTCTAACAACAACTGCAACACCAACAACTGCCACTCCAACAACAACTGCAAAACCAACAACAACTGCTACTCCAACAACAACTGCAAAACCAACAACAACTGCAACACCAACAACTGCCACTCCAACAACAACTGCCACTCCAACAACAACAGCTACTCCAACATCAACTGCTACTCCAACACCAACTGCCACTCCAACAACAACTGCTACCCTAACAACTGCCACTAAAACAACAACTGCAAAACCAACAACAACTGCTACTCCAAAAACATCTGCAACACCAAAAACTGCTACCCCAACAACTGCCACTCTAGAAACAACTGCCACTCCAACAACAACTGCAACACCAACAACAACTGCCACTCCAACAACAATTGCAACTCCGACAACAACTGCAGCACCAACAACTGCCACTAAAACAACAACTGAAACACAAACAACAACAGCTACTCCTACAACTGCAACAACAACAACAACAACTGCAACATCAACAACAACTGCAACACCAACAACAACAGCCACTCAAACAACAACAGAAACACCAATAACAACTGCAACTCATACAACAACGGCAACTCCATCAACAACTGCTACTCCAACAACTACTGCTTCTCCAACAACTGCTACACCAACAACTGCTACTCCAACAACAACAACCACTCCAACAACAACTGCAACACCAATAACAACTGCAACATCAACAACAACTGCAACACCAACAACAGCCACTCAAACAACAACTGCAACACCAATAACAACTGCTTCTCCAACAACAACAGTCACTCCAACAACAAGTGCTACTGCAAGTATAACAGCTTCTCCAACAACAAAAGCCACTCCAACAACAAAAGCCACTCCAACAACAACAGCCACTCCAACAACAACTGCAACAACAACAAAAGCTGTTGCAACAATCGCTGCAACAACAACAAATGCCCCAAAGACAGCAACAAAAGCTACTGCAACAAAAAACACAGCACCTCAACAAGCAACACCAACAGCTTTTGTAACCCAAAAACCTGCACTACCAACTAAAGCAACCACAGCTGCACCTTTTGTCTTTATACTCCAAGTTCAGATTTTCAATGAAAGCATCACTGACAATCTGACAACCCCTGGCACTGATGAATACAAGGATCTTGAATCACGAATTCTCGAGGCAGTAAGTATTCCACATTTTTAATGAGTGCATCATGTTTAATTAGAATTTTGTACTCCTGGACAATACTTGGGATTCGACAATGACTTTTGATTTTGCCTTTATAACATATCTTAAAAAGTCTCTTTTTTTTTGATTTTGTGTTTTTCAATATTTGTTCACAGTGTGATGACATATACACGGACACATTTCCTGACAAGTTTGTCACCTGCACAGTGGGAAACATCAGGTACCCATCATTTGACTGACTTTTTTTATAGTCCCTGGTTTGCACAAATAAGTCGCTGAAAGTATGTTTCTTGCAGACATTACCAGTCCAAAAGACAAAAGCATGATTTCTTCATAGTTGTCCCATTTGGTTTGTATCATACAGAGCTGTTCCATCTCAGGATGGTCGACTGTCAGCAGAATTAGGGATTGTCATCAGTCCAGACACTCCAATGGAAGACCTTCCATCAAACAAGGCTGTTGTAGGTGCTTTGAATGAAGCTGCAGTGGATCCAGGAAATGATTTCGAAGTGAGCTTTACTCCAAATCTCACTGTGGTACTAGGTAAGTCTTCAAGGCACAAAGAGTTCATTTATTGTAGCATCTTTTGACTGTCTATGAATTTGGGACTGTCAACAGTTGGAAGTCACTTTTATCTCAAACTATTTTCTTCTTTTTGGTAACAAAACATGTCTCTTTTCAAATTCTCAAAATAGAGAGTCCAGTTACAGAACCAACAACAACTGCACCCTCAACAACCACAGCTGCACCTTTTGTCTACATACTCCAAGTTCAGATTTTCAATGAAAGCATCACTGACAATCTGACAACCCCTGGCACTGATGAATACAAGGATCTTGAATCACGAATTCTCGAGGCAGTAAGTATTCCACATTTTTAATGAGTGCATCATGTTTAATTAGAATTTTGTACTCCTGGACAATACTTGGGATTCGACAATGACTTTTGATTTTGCCTTTATAGCATATTATCTTAAAAAGTTTCTTTTTTTTAATTTTGTGTTTTTCAATATTTGTTCACAGTGTGATGACATATACACGGACACATTTCCTGACAAGTTTGTCACCTGCACAGTGGGAAACATCAGGTACCCATCATTTGACTGACTTTTTTTATAGTCCCTGGTTTGCACAAATAAGTCGCTGAAAGTATGTTTCTTGCAGACATTACCAGTCCAAAAGACAAAAGCATGATTTCTTCATAGTTGTCCCATTTGCTTTGTATCATACAGAGCTGTTCCATCTCAGGATGGTCGACTGTCAGCAGAATTAGGGATTGTCATCAGTCCAGACACTCCAATGGAAGACCTTCCATCAAACAAGGCTGTTGTAGGTGCTTTGAATGAAGCTGCAGTGGATCCAGAAAATGATTTCGAAGTGAGCTTTACTCCAAATCTCACTGTGGTACTAGGTAAGTCTTCAAGGCACAGAGAGTTCATTTATTGTAGCATCTTTTGACTGTCTATGAATTTGGGACTGTCAACAGTTGGATGTCACTTTTATCTCAAACTATTTTCTTCTTTTTGGTAACAAAACATGTCTCTTTTCAAATTCTCAAAATAGAGAGTCCAGTTACAGACCCAACAACAACTGCACCCTCAACAACCACAGCTGCACCTTTTGTCTACATACTCCAAGTTCAGATTTTCAATGAAAGCATCACTGACAATCTGACAACCCCTGGCACTGATGAATACAAGGATCTTGAATCACGAATTCTCGAGGCAGTAAGTATTCCACATTTTTAATGAGTGCATCATGTTTAATTAGAATTTTGTACTCCTGGACAATACTTGGGATTCGACAATGACTTTTGATTTTGCCTTTATAGCATATTATCTTAAAAAGTTTCTTTTTTTTAATTTTGTGTTTTTCAATATTTGTTCACAGTGTGATGACATATACACGGACACATTTCCTGACAAGTTTGTCACCTGCACAGTGGGAAACATCAGGTACCCATCATTTGACTGACTTTTTTTATAGTCCCTGGTTTGCACAAATAAGTCGCTGAAAGTATGTTTCTTGCAGACATTACCAGTCCAAAAGACAAAAGCATGATTTCTTCATAGTTGTCCCATTTGGTTTGTATCATACAGAGCTGTTCCATCTCAGGATGGTCGACTGTCAGCAGAATTAGGGATTGTCATAAGTCCAGACACTCCAATGGAAGACCTTCCATCAAACAAGGCTGTTGTAGGTGCTTTGAATGAAGCTGCAGTGGATCCAGAAAATGATTTCGAAGTGAGCTTTACTCCAAATCTCACTGTGGTACTAGGTAAGTCTTCAAGGCACAGAGAGTTCATTTATTGTAGCATCTTTTGACTGTCTATGAATTTGGGACTGTCAACAGTTGGATGTCACTTTTATCTCAAACTATTTTCTTCTTTTTGGTAACAAAACATGTCTCTTTTCAAATTCTCAAAATAGAGAGTCCAGTTACAGACCCAACAACAACTGCACCCTCATCAACCACAGCTGCACCTTTTGTCTACATACTCCAAGTTCAGATTTTCAATGAAAGCATCACTGACAATCTGACAATCCCTGGCACTGATGAATACAAGGATCTTGAATCACGAATTCTCGAGGCAGTAAGTATTCCACATTTTTAATGAGTGCATCATGTTTAATTAGAATTTTGTACTCCTGGACAATACTTGGGATTTGACAATGACTTTTGATTTTGCCTTTATAGCATATTATCTTAAAAAGTCTCTTTTTTTTAATTTTGTGTTTTTCAATATTTGTTCACAGTGTGATGACATATACACGGACACATTTCCTGACAAGTTTGTCACCTGCACAGTGGGAAACATCAGGTACCCATCATTTGACTGACTTTTTTTATAGTCCCTGGTTTGCACAAATAAGTCGCTGAAAGTATGTTTCTTGCAGACATTACCAGTCCAAAAGACAAAAGCATGATTTCTTCATAGTTGTCCCATTTGGTTTGTATCATACAGAGCTGTTCCATCTCAGGATGGTCGACTGTCAGCAGAATTAGGGATTGTCATAAGTCCAGACACTCCAATGGAAGACCTTCCATCAAACAAGGCTGTTGTAGGTGCTTTGAATGAAGCTGCAGTGGATCCAGAAAATGATTTCGAAGTGAGCTTTACTCCAAATCTCACTGTGGTACTAGGTAAGTCTTCAAGGCACAGAGAGTTCATTTATTGTAGCATCTTTTGACTGTCTATGAATTTGGGACTGTCAACAGTTGGATGTCACTTTTATCTCAAACTATTTTCTTCTTTTTGGTAACAAAACATGTCTCTTTTCAAATTCTCAAAATAGAGAGTCCAGTTACAGACCCAACAACAACTGCACCCTCATCAACCACAGCTGCACCTTTTGTCTACATACTCCAAGTTCAGATTTTCAATGAAAGCATCACTGACAATCTGACAATCCCTGGCACTGATGAATACAAGGATCTTGAATCACGAATTCTTGAGGCAGTAAGTATTCCTCATTTTTAATGAGTGCATCATGTTTAATTAGAATTTTGTAGTCCTGGACAATACTTGGGATTTGACAATGACTTTTGATTTTGCCTTTATAGCATATTATCTTAAAAAGTCTCTTTTTTTTAATTTTGTGTTTTTCAATATTTGTTCACAGTGTGATGACATATACACGGACACATTTCCTGACAAGTTTGTCACCTGCACAGTGGGAAACATCAGGTACCCATCATTTGACTGACTTTTTTTATAGTCCCTGGTTTGCACAAATAAGTCGCTGAAAGTATGTTTCTTGCAGACATTACCAGTCCAAAAGACAAAAGCATGATTTCTTCATAGTTGTCCCATTTGCTTTGTATCATACAGAGCTGTTCCATCTCAGGATGGTCGACTGTCAGCAGAATTAGGGATTGTCATCAGTCCAGACACTCCAATGGAAGACCTTCCATCAAACAAGGCTGTTGTAGGTGCTTTGAATGAAGCTGCAGTGGATCCAGGAAATGATTTCGAAGTGAGCTTTACTCCAAATCTCACTGTGGTACTAGGTAAGTCTTCAAGGCACAAAGAGTTCATTTATTGTAGCATCTTTTGACTGTCTATGAATTTGGGACTGTCAACAGTTGGAAGTCACTTTTATCTCAAACTATTTTCTTCTTTTTGGTAACAAAACATGTCTCTTTTCAAATTCTCAAAATAGAGAGTCCAGTTACAGACCCAACAACAACTGCACCCTCAACAACCACAGCTGCACCTTTTGTCTACATACTCCAAGTTCAGATTTTCAATGAAAGCATCACTGACAATCTGACAACCCCTGGCACTGATGAATACAAGGATCTTGAATCACGAATTCTCGAGGCAGTAAGTATTCCACATTTTTAATGAGTGCATCATGTTTAATTAGAATTTTGTACTCCTGGACAATACTTGGGATTCGACAATGACTTTTGATTTTGCCTTTATAGCATATTATCTTAAAAAGTTTCTTTTTTTTAATTTTGTGTTTTTCAATATTTGTTCACAGTGTGATGACATATACACGGACACATTTCCTGACAAGTTTGTCACCTGCACAGTGGGAAACATCAGGTACCCATCATTTGACTGACTTTTTTTATAGTCCCTGGTTTGCACAAATAAGTCGCTGAAAGTATGTTTCTTGCAGACATTACCAGTCCAAAAGACAAAAGCATGATTTCTTCATAGTTGTCCCATTTGGTTTGTATCATACAGAGCTGTTCCATCTCAGGATGGTCGACTGTCAGCAGAATTAGGGATTGTCATCAGTCCAGACACTCCAATGGAAGACCTTCCATCAAACAAGGCTGTTGTAGGTGCTTTGAATGAAGCTGCAGTGGATCCAGAAAATGATTTCGAAGTGAGCTTTACTCCAAATCTCACTGTGGTACTAGGTAAGTCTTCAAGGCACAGAGAGTTCATTTATTGTAGCATCTTTTGACTGTCTATGAATTTGGGACTGTCAACAGTTGGATGTCACTTTTATCTCAAACTATTTTCTTCTTTTTGGTAACAAAACATGTCTCTTTTCAAATTCTCAAAATAGAGAGTCCAGTTACAGACCCAACAACAACTGCACCCTCAACAACCACAGCTGCACCTTTTGTCTACATACTCCAAGTTCAGATTTTCAATGAAAGCATCACTGACAATCTGACAACCCCTGGCACTGATGAATACAAGGATCTTGAATCACGAATTCTCGAGGCAGTAAGTATTCCACATTTTTAATGAGTGCATCATGTTTAATTAGAATTTTGTACTCCTGGACAATACTTGGGATTCGACAATGACTTTTGATTTTGCCTTTATAGCATATTATCTTAAAAAGTTTCTTTTTTTTAATTTTGTGTTTTTCAATATTTGTTCACAGTGTGATGACATATACACGGACACATTTCCTGACAAGTTTGTCACCTGCACAGTGGGAAACATCAGGTACCCATCATTTGACTGACTTTTTTTATAGTCCCTGGTTTGCACAAATAAGTCGCTGAAAGTATGTTTCTTGCAGACATTACCAGTCCAAAAGACAAAAGCATGATTTCTTCATAGTTGTCCCATTTGGTTTGTATCATACAGAGCTGTTCCATCTCAGGATGGTCGACTGTCAGCAGAATTAGGGATTGTCATAAGTCCAGACACTCCAATGGAAGACCTTCCATCAAACAAGGCTGTTGTAGGTGCTTTGAATGAAGCTGCAGTGGATCCAGAAAATGATTTCGAAGTGAGCTTTACTCCAAATCTCACTGTGGTACTAGGTAAGTCTTCAAGGCACAGAGAGTTCATTTATTGTAGCATCTTTTGACTGTCTATGAATTTGGGACTGTCAACAGTTGGATGTCACTTTTATCTCAAACTATTTTCTTCTTTTTGGTAACAAAACATGTCTCTTTTCAAATTCTCAAAATAGAGAGTCCAGTTACAGACCCAACAACAACTGCACCCTCATCAACCACAGCTGCACCTTTTGTCTACATACTCCAAGTTCAGATTTTCAATGAAAGCATCACTGACAATCTGACAATCCCTGGCACTGATGAATACAAGGATCTTGAATCACGAATTCTCGAGGCAGTAAGTATTCCACATTTTTAATGAGTGCATCATGTTTAATTAGAATTTTGTACTCCTGGACAATACTTGGGATTTGACAATGACTTTTGATTTTGCCTTTATAGCATATTATCTTAAAAAGTCTCTTTTTTTTAATTTTGTGTTTTTCAATATTTGTTCACAGTGTGATGACATATACACGGACACATTTCCTGACAAGTTTGTCACCTGCACAGTGGGAAACATCAGGTACCCATCATTTGACTGACTTTTTTTATAGTCCCTGGTTTGCACAAATAAGTCGCTGAAAGTATGTTTCTTGCAGACATTACCAGTCCAAAAGACAAAAGCATGATTTCTTCATAGTTGTCCCATTTGGTTTGTATCATACAGAGCTGTTCCATCTCAGGATGGTCGACTGTCAGCAGAATTAGGGATTGTCATAAGTCCAGACACTCCAATGGAAGACCTTCCATCAAACAAGGCTGTTGTAGGTGCTTTGAATGAAGCTGCAGTGGATCCAGAAAATGATTTCGAAGTGAGCTTTACTCCAAATCTCACTGTGGTACTAGGTAAGTCTTCAAGGCACAGAGAGTTCATTTATTGTAGCATCTTTTGACTGTCTATGAATTTGGGACTGTCAACAGTTGGATGTCACTTTTATCTCAAACTATTTTCTTCTTTTTGGTAACAAAACATGTCTCTTTTCAAATTCTCAAAATAGAGAGTCCAGTTACAGACCCAACAACAACTGCACCCTCATCAACCACAGCTGCACCTTTTGTCTACATACTCCAAGTTCAGATTTTCAATGAAAGCATCACTGACAATCTGACAATCCCTGGCACTGATGAATACAAGGATCTTGAATCACGAATTCTTGAGGCAGTAAGTATTCCTCATTTTTAATGAGTGCATCATGTTTAATTAGAATTTTGTAGTCCTGGACAATACTTGGGATTTGACAATGACTTTTGATTTTGCCTTTATAGCATATTATCTTAAAAAGTCTCTTTTTTTTAATTTTGTGTTTTTCAATATTTGTTCACAGTGTGATGACATATACACGGACACATTTCCTGACAAGTTTGTCACCTGCACAGTGGGAAACATCAGGTACCCATCATTTGACTGACTTTTTTTATAGTCCCTGGTTTGCACAAATAAGTCGCTGAAAGTATGTTTCTTGCAGACATTACCAGTCCAAAAGACAAAAGCATGATTTCTTCATAGTTGTCCCATTTGCTTTGTATCATACAGAGCTGTTCCATCTCAGGATGGTCGACTGTCAGCAGAATTAGGGATTGTCATCAGTCCAGACACTCCAATGGAAGACCTTCCATCAAACAAGGCTGTTGTAGGTGCTTTGAATGAAGCTGCAGTGGATCCAGGAAATGATTTCGAAGTGAGCTTTACTCCAAATCTCACTGTGGTACTAGGTAAGTCTTCAAGGCACAAAGAGTTCATTTATTGTAGCATCTTTTGACTGTCTATGAATTTGGGACTGTCAACAGTTGGAAGTCACTTTTATCTCAAACTATTTTCTTCTTTTTGGTAACAAAACATGTCTCTTTTCAAATTCTCAAAATAGAGAGTCCAGTTACAGACCCAACAACAACTGCACCCTCAACAACCACAGCTGCACCTTTTGTCTACATACTCCAAGTTCAGATTTTCAATGAAAGCATCACTGACAATCTGACAACCCCTGGCACTGATGAATACAAGGATCTTGAATCACGAATTCTCGAGGCAGTAAGTATTCCACATTTTTAATGAGTGCATCATGTTTAATTAGAATTTTGTACTCCTGGACAATACTTGGGATTCGACAATGACTTTTGATTTTGCCTTTATAGCATATTATCTTAAAAAGTTTCTTTTTTTTAATTTTGTGTTTTTCAATATTTGTTCACAGTGTGATGACATATACACGGACACATTTCCTGACAAGTTTGTCACCTGCACAGTGGGAAACATCAGGTACCCATCATTTGACTGACTTTTTTTATAGTCCCTGGTTTGCACAAATAAGTCGCTGAAAGTATGTTTCTTGCAGACATTACCAGTCCAAAAGACAAAAGCATGATTTCTTCATAGTTGTCCCATTTGGTTTGTATCATACAGAGCTGTTCCATCTCAGGATGGTCGACTGTCAGCAGAATTAGGGATTGTCATCAGTCCAGACACTCCAATGGAAGACCTTCCATCAAACAAGGCTGTTGTAGGTGCTTTGAATGAAGCTGCAGTGGATCCAGAAAATGATTTCGAAGTGAGCTTTACTCCAAATCTCACTGTGGTACTAGGTAAGTCTTCAAGGCACAGAGAGTTCATTTATTGTAGCATCTTTTGACTGTCTATGAATTTGGGACTGTCAACAGTTGGATGTCACTTTTATCTCAAACTATTTTCTTCTTTTTGGTAACAAAACATGTCTCTTTTCAAATTCTCAAAATAGAGAGTCCAGTTACAGACCCAACAACAACTGCACCCTCAACAACCACAGCTGCACCTTTTGTCTACATACTCCTAGTTCAGATTTTCAATGAAAGCATCACTGACAATCTGACAATCCCTGGCACTGATGAATACAAGGATTTTGAATCACGAATTCTCGAGGCAGTAAGTATTCCACATTTTTAATGAGTGCATCATGTTTAATTAGAATTTTGTACTCCTGGACAATACTTGGGATTTGACAATGACTTTTGATTTTGCCTTTATAGCATATTAGCTTAAAAAGTCTCTTTTTTTTTAATTTTGTGTTTTTCAATATTTGTTCACAGTGTGATGACATATACACGGACACATTTCCTGACAAGTTTGTCACCTGCACAGTGGGAAACATCAGGTACCCATCATTTGACTGACTTTTTTTATAGTCCCTGGTTTGCACAAATAAGTCGCTGAAAGTATGTTTCTTGCAGACATTACCAGTCCAAAAGACAAAAGCATGATTTCTTCATAGTTGTCCCATTTGCTTTGTATCATACAGAGCTGTTCCATCTCAGGATGGTCGACTGTCAGCAGAATTAGGGATTGTCATCAGTCCAGACACTCCAAAGGCAGACCTTCCATCAAACAAGGCTGTTGTAGGTGCTTTGAATGAAGCTGCAGTGGATCCAGGAAATGATTTCGAAGTGAGCTTTACTCCAAATCTCACTGTGGTACTAGGTAAGTCTTCAAGGCACAGAGAGTTCATTTATTGTAGCATCTTTTGACTGTCTATGAATTTGGGACCGTCAACAGTTGGATGTCACTTTTATCTCAAACTATTTTCTTCTTTTTGGTAACAAAACATGTCTCTTTTCAAATTCTCAAAATAGAGAGTCCAGTTACAGACCCAACAACAACTGCACCCTCATCAACCACAGCTGCACCTTTTGTCTACATACTCCAAGTTCAGATTTTCAATGAAAGCATCACTGACAATCTGACAATCCCTGGCACTGATGAATACAAGGATCTTGAATCAGGAATTCTTGAGGCAGTAAGTATTCCACATTTTTAATGAGTGCATCATGTTTAATTAGAATTTTGTACTCCTGGACAATACTTGGGATTTGACAATGACTTTTGATTTTGCCTTTAGAGCATAATATCTTAAAAAGTCTCTTTTTTTTAATTTTGTGTTTTTCAATATTTGTTCACAGTGTGATGACATATACACGGACACATTTCCTGACAAGTTTGTCACCTGCACAGTGGGAAACATCAGGTACCCATCATTTGACTGACTTTTTTTATAGTCCCTGGTTTGCACAAATAAGTCGCTGAAAGTATGTTTCTTGCAGACATTACCAGTCCAAAAGACAAAAGCATGATTTCTTCATAGTTGTCCCATTTGGTTTGTATCATACAGAGCTGTTCCATCTCAGGATGGTCGACTGTCAGCAGAATTAGGGATTGTCATAAGTCCAGACACTCCAATGGAAGACCTTCCATCAAACAAGGCTGTTGTAGGTGCTTTGAATGAAGCTGCAGTGGATCCAGAAAATGATTTCGAAGTGAGCTTTACTCCAAATCTCACTGTGGTACTAGGTAAGTCTTCAAGGCACAGAGAGTTCATTTATTGTAGCATCTTTTGACTGTCTATGAATTTGGGACCGTCAACAGTTGGATGTCACTTTTATCTCAAACTATTTTCTTCTTTTCGGTAACAAAACATGTCTCTTTTCAAATTCTCAAAATAGAGAGTCCAGTTACAGACCCAACAACAACTGCACCCTCATCAACCACAGCTGCACCTTTTGTCTACATACTCCTAGTTCAGATTTTCAATGAAAGCATCACTGACAATCTGACAATCCCTGGCACTGATGAATACAAGGATTTTGAATCACGAATTCTCGAGGCAGTAAGTATTCCACATTTTTAATGAGTGCATCATGTTTAATTAGAATTTTGTACTCCTGGACAATACTTGGGATTTGACAATGACTTTTGATTTTGCCTTTATAGCATATTATCTTAAAAAGTCTCTTTTTTTTAATTTTGTGTTTTTCAATATTTGTTCACAGTGTGATGACATATACACGGACACATTTCCTGACAAGTTTGTCACCTGCACAGTGGGAAACATCAGGTACCCATCATTTGACTGACTTTTTTTATAGTCCCTGGTTTGCACAAATAAGTCGCTGAAAGTATGTTTCTTGCAGACATTACCAGTCCAAAAGACAAAAGCATGATTTCTTCATAGTTGTCCCATTTGCTTTGTATCATACAGAGCTGTTCCATCTCAGGATGGTCGACTGTCAGCAGAATTAGGGATTGTCATCAGTCCAGACACTCCAAAGGAAGACCTTCCATCAAACAAGGCTGTTGTAGGTGCTTTGAATGAAGCTGCAGTGGATCCAGGAAATGATTTCGAAGTGAGCTTTACTCCAAATCTCACTGTGGTACTAGGTAAGTCTTCAAGGCACAGAGAGTTCATTTATTGTAGCATCTTTTGACTGTCTATGAATTTGGGACCGTCAACAGTTGGATGTCACTTTTATCTCAAACTATTTTCTTCTTTTTGGTAACAAAACATGTCTCTTTTCAAATTCTCAAAATAGAGAGTCCAGTTACAGACCCAACAACAACTGCACCCTCATCAACCACAGCTGCACCTTTTGTCTACATACTCCAAGTTCAGATTTTCAATGAAAGCATCACTGACAATCTGACAATCCCTGGCACTGATGAATACAAGGATCTTGAATCACGAATTCTTGAGGCAGTAAGTATTCCTCATTTTTAATGAGTGCATCATGTTTAATTAGAATTTTGTACTCCTGGACAATACTTGGGATTTGACAATGACTTTTGATTTTGCCTTTATAGCATATTATCTTAAAAAGTCTCTTTTTTTTAATTTTGTGTTTTTCAATATTTGTTCACAGTGTGATGACATATACACGGACACATTTCCTGACAAGTTTGTCACCTGCACAGTGGGAAACATCAGGTACCCATCATTTGACTGACTTTTTTTATAGTCCCTGGTTTGCACAAATAAGTCGCTGAAAGTATGTTTCTTGCAGACATTACCAGTCCAAAAGACAAAAGCATGATTTCTTCATAGTTGTCCCATTTGGTTTGTATCATACAGAGCTGTTCCATCTCAGGATGGTCGACTGTCAGTAGAATTAGGGATTGTCATCAGTCCAGACACTCCAATGGAAGACCTTCCATCAAACAAGGCTGTTGTAGGTGCTTTGAATGAAGCTGCAGTGGATCCAGGAAATGATTTCGAAGTGACCTTTACTCCAAATCTCACTGTGGTACTAGGTAAGTCTTCAAGGCACAGAGAGTTCATTTATTGTAGCATCTTTTGACTGTCTATGAATTTGGGACTGTCAACAGTTGGATGTCACTTTTATCTCAAACTGTTTTCTTCTTTTTGGTAACAAAACATGTCTCTTTTCAAATTCTCAAAATAGAGAGTCCAGTTACAGACCCAACAACAACTGCACCCTCAACAACCACAGCTGCACCTTTTGTCTACATACTCCAAGTTCAGATTTTCAATGAAAGCATCACTGACAATCTGACAACCCCTGGCACTGATGAATACAAGGATCTTGAATCACGAATTCTTGAGGCAGTAAGTATTCCACATTTTTAATGAGTGCATCATGTTTAATTAGAATTTTGTACTCCTGGACAATACTTGGGATTTGACAATGACTTTTGATTTTGCCTTTATAGCATATTATCTTAAAAAGTCTCTTTTTTTTAATTTTGTGTTTTTCAATATTTGTTCACAGTGTGATGACATATACACGGACACATTTCCTGACAAGTTTGTCACCTGCACAGTGGGAAACATCAGGTACCCATCATTTGACTGACTTTTTTTTTATAGTCCCTGGTTTGCACAAAGAAGTCGCTGAAAGTATGTTTCTTGCAGACATTACCAGTCCAAAAGACAAAAGCATGATTTCTTCATAGTTGTCCCATTTGGTTTGTATCATACAGAGCTGTTCCATCTCAGGATGGTCGACTGTCAGCAGAATTAGGGATTGTCATCAGTCCAGACACTCCAAAGGCAGACCTTCCATCAAACAAGGCTGTTGTAGGTGCTTTGAATGAAGCTGCAGTGGATCCAGGAAATGATTTCGAAGTGAGCTTTACTCCAAATCTCACTGTGGTACTAGGTAAGTCTTCAAGGCACAGAGAGTTCAATTATTGTAGCATCTTTTGACTGTCTATGAATTTGGGACCGTCAACAGTTGGATGTCACTTTTATCTCAAACTATTTTCTTCTTTTTGGTAACAAAACATGTCTCTTTTGAAATTCTCAAAATAGAGAGTCCAGTTACAGACCCAACAACAACTGCACCCTCAACAACCATTCCTGTTGGAGTTGTCTACACAGTCCAAGTTCAGATTTTTAATGAAACCTTTAGTGACAATGTGACCATTCCTGGCACTGATGAATACAAGGATCTTGAATCACGAATTCTACAGGCAGTAAGTATTCCACATTTTTAATGAGTGCATCATGTTTGATTAGAATTTTTATTTCAGGTCCCTGCTTGAGATTTAATCTAGAATTTTGACTTTACCCGTTTCACACATTCTGTTGATATAAAATCTGGAATCATATGCTTGAATTCATTTTATGTTTTCTAATGTATATGTATCTTTTCTTGTTTTTGTTGTTGTTGTTTACAGTGTGAAGACATTTACAGACCAATTTTTGGTAGTAATTTTGACAAGTGCATTGTGCAAAACATCAGGTACCCATCTTTTGTATGAGTTTTTCAAAGTTCTTCCCTTAAACACTCACATGTTCTCAAAGTATTATACTTGCTGAAACTGTCAAATCAAGAGACATAAGCATGATTTCTTCATGGTTTTCCTGTTTTCTTTGTATCACACAGTGCTGTCACAACACGTGTGGATCGGCTTCAGACAATACTGTTGGTTCTATTCAGTGCAAAAACTCCAAAGGAAGACCTCCCAAGAAATGTACGTGTTGCAGAGATTATTGCTGAAGCTGCAAGCAATCAAAACATTACCTACGCTGTTGTGTTCAATCCTGATGGCATTGTAACAATTGGTAAGTCGTCAAAGCAGAGAGTTAAATTATTAGCATCCTATTCTAGTCTGTAAATTTGGGATGAGCAACAGTTTGATGGGACGGAATAGAAAACTTTCTTCTTGTTTATGGAATAAATAGTCATTCACGTATTTGTTTTGTCTGAATAGCTGGCCCAGTTCCAGATGCAGCATCAACTGCTGCACCAGCAGCTCCAACAACTGCAGCACCCACCACTGCAAACCCCACAGCTCCAACAGCTGCAGTCATACCTGTTGGCTTAAGTTTTAGATCTGTCCTGAAACCTTTCATTAACGATTTGCTGAATCCATCATCTGATGCTTTTAAAATTCGATCATCAAATATAACGACACAGGTATGTCTCACAGAAATTAGTATCTACCAGTACTCAAGAAAAACCAAATACATGTTTTCCTCATTTCACTGACTTCATTTAACACACAGTATAGTTAAAAATATTCTGTTTCTGTTTCTGCAGCTTCAACCTTGGTTACAAAATGAATTCTCATCACTCCAGTCCATGGAAGTGTTAGCCTTCAGGTACTTATCAAGAATAACCCAGCTTTAATTAATGAGCTTTTATGTGATCATATCAGATGATTTTATTTGCTTTTCTCTCTGCAGGAATGGATCAATTGACAATGTGATACGCCTCTGGTTTCTCAATGCATCTGTCCCCAATAACACTGAGATTGTGGCAGTTTTGAAGGCCGCAGCTCCCAATGTCACTGGCTTTGACATTGAAGGAACCTCTATCATTATCAATGGCATATGTGAGCAACACTCAGAGCTTTTTTTATCCAAATGTTTAAACTGCACAAGTGTTTCTTTTACTAAAGGTTTCTTTTCTTTTGTCTTCTTTTACAGCTTCAAATGGAGTAAATCACAAAATCAGCCTCATCACTGCGTTCTGCCTGGTTCTTCTGTCATGGTTCCTGTCAAACCAGCAATAACATCAGCTCTGTGTCCAGGGGTGCAGTATCTTGGTTCAGACTGGGTTGACATGGCATAATGAGCTATAGATATATGAGCTGCACTATATTATAATGCTTACTCTGGGATGTCAGACAATAATTGCACTATCTATTAACACTTACACCTTGATATGTTAACACTGTAATATTTGCAAAAGTGACCAGTATCAGGGCTCTCTTGAGTCTTGTTTGACAAACAAGTTAAACCAGCCACAGAGAAAAGTCAAACTGGAGAACCATCTCTGTGGAACTGTTGCAGCTTCATCATAAAACACATATATATTTTGGGGTTGTTTTACAAATATCCCATCATTATTTGACCCTTCAGTAGTTTAAGGGAACAAATGATTCAAAGTTGGCTCTTGAGTATAACTGAATGAAGGGAACATCATATATGTATACATAGTAAGTTGCACAGCTAGACCTATATTATTGTACTATGTTGAACATTATATGTGTATTATTTATTGAAAAAAATCATATTTATGCAAACTGTATTTATGTTATCCTACAGCACTGTATTCTGTGAGACGTTTTATTTGTACAGTACCTGTCAGAAACTTTGTAATGACCAGAATACAAAATTTTTCAAGATTTCAAACTGCCTCTTGTGTGAAGTTTTATAATTTTGGACAGTTGAGGAAGCATCAATAAACAATATTTGAACACATCTTCAAACACATCCTTCACCCTTTACTGCCTGAGTTAATTCACATTTATAGAAAACAATTGGTGGAATTGGTTAGAAATTAGTTGTATGATATTTCTTCAGACCCTTTCCAAAAAATTAGTATTTCATGAAAAGTTTGTTTACATAATTCCATTCAAAAAGTTAAACTTTAATAGATTAAAGATTCAGGGCCCAGAATTTAAATGATTTCAAGTATTAATGTTTGTTTTCACATAATTTGGGCTTCCAGCTCATAAACCCACAAAAACAGGAATTCAATCAATTAGTATACTGATTAAAAATCAGCCAAAATTTTGCAGGACATGAATGTTTCAAACCAAGTGTCATACACTAATCATCTACTAAACTCAAAGCACCTGCACTGGTTTCCCCATGTGTTATCAAATTACTTCAGTTTGGTTGAAATGGCTGTTTTCCAAACCGCATACTGCTGTTGCATGTAGTATGTAGTGTCACTTTCTGTGCGGTCTGTTTTGTGGTATACTACTCTGGTTTTCTGTTTTGGAAAATGGAGCTACAGGCGATGGATTATTTTTTTTGCCTTTATTATAAATATACAACACAAACTTGGGGTATGTCTTTGCATTTTAGTTATTTTGTACATCATATCATCCCAGAATCCTCATATCTGATTTTAAACCTTCCACCAAAAGTTATATTGTTTACTGAAAATAAATTTGGAAGGATTTTTATTTTTACAGCTGATGGAAGAACCACTTCTATTTAATCCACATATGGTTTTAAAAAGTGAATTAGTGGTTTATATGGGCTTTAACGAGTTTCTAGAAGATATTATCTCTTTCAACAACTTGTTTCAACTTGTTTCAGTAGATCTGGTGGTGCTACCTCTGGGTCAGTTACCAATAGCAGTGTTTTTCCTCTTTGAGCTTTTAAATCAGTTCCATGTTGCACCATCAATCCTATTTTGATCTAGTATAATAACGAAAATATAATCAATGTCGTTTATCAACAGAGCAAAACAGAGAACGGCCATGACAACTTACATGAACATGTTTCTTTGCTTATTTTTGTCATTTAGTCATATTATCAGAAGTGTTTAATTTTTCAGTCAAAAATATTTGGTTTTAGTCATTTACAATTGAAAGTGTTATAGTTGTAGGATGTATGTTATAAGTTTTGTATATCACAAATTTTTGGTCTGGCGCAATACACAAAGGACTATTAATAATAGGATTAAAATCCAAAGCGAGCCAAGTTCCTTTCAGGATGAAGCGACCTCTGATAAACCCAGGAGAAGAAAAAAAAATTGACCCAAACTGATAAATTAATGCCAATAGCTAGCTAGTGAATGAAGTTGCTGCGACATTGCTTTGCGAAGTGGCTGTGGGATCACCTCCCCTGCTCCCAAACATTAAGACATTTTGACATGTCTGGTTCTCCTGTCATGGTTCCTGTCAAACCAGCAACAACATCAGCTCTGATTACTCTGTGGTAATCAGTGACCACATGCCTTCAATTATTGGTTTCAAACATTTATTAGGGGGAGAGTCCGGGACCGCCCTGCGATTGACTGGCGACCAGTCCAGGGTGTACCCTGCCTCTCGCCCAATGATTGCTGGGATAGGCTCCAGCCACCCGCGACCCTGTAACAGGATAAGCGGTATAGAAAATGGATGGATGGATGGAGTCCGGGACCTTGGGTCAGCCTGGGCAGACAGAGCCCGACTTCTAACAGCTGATCTAATGAACTATATAAACACAAGCTACACTATATGATAATACTTACTCTGGGATGTAAGGCAATAAATGCACTATTTATTAGCACTTGGTAGGGCTGGGAAAAAAATCGATTCTGTTTTAAGATCGAGTTTTAGGGTCATATCGATTCATATTTTCACAAAATCGCTAGATCGAGTTTTTAAGAGTTTCTCCCCGTCTTCCCATACATTTTGCTTTCGACAACTGGCTTTCCATAGTCTTCTGCAGCCCCTCCCCCAGCGCGCGCAGCACTTGTACTCTACAGACAATAAACAACATGGCAGAACTAGCTGGTGGTCGAGAGCAACTTCTTCCTAAAAAGGGTATTACAACGTCGATAACTTGGAATTGGTATGGATTTACTGTATCAGATGAGGGACAAACAACGCCTCGCAGCAAACTTTGCCAAAAGGCTGTACTGGTTGCCTGCAGCAGCACGACCAATTTGTTCCAACATTTAAGGCGAAATCATGCTGCTGAATGGGAGAAGTGTCGTCTTCTTCGAAACAAGGAAGATCGTTCAAGCAGCAGTGACACAGACAGCACTAAGTCTCTAAAGCAAGCAATTCTTCAGCAAAGTTTTTCAAGCTGTGTACCGTACGAGAAGAGCGGAGCAAGGTGGACAGCGATTGCGGACGCGATTACTTTTTTCATAGCCACGGACATGCTGCCAGTTTTTAGCGTCAAGAAGAGAGGGTTTAATCACCTGCTCAGAGTTTTGGATGCTCGGTATATTGTACCTAGCCGCAAGTATTTTTCTGATGTTCCACTTCCCCAGCTGTACAATGCAACTCGGCAGAAGATAACACGTGAGTTGAAGGATATTGACTTTTACGCTGCAACCACTGATCTGTGGTCAAGTCGGACCATGCAACCGTACATGTGTCTTACTGTTCATTACATCAACAAAAATTGGGATCTGCGAAGCGTCTGTCTCCAAATGGCATATTTCCCTGAGGACCATACGGGCGACATGATTGATCAAGAGCTAAAGGATGCTCTAAACTCCTGGGACCTTTCAGAAGAGCGTCTGACATGCATGATAACAGACAGTGGGACTAATGTAACCAAGGCAATGAGGGACAATAACTGGCCAAATCTCAAGTGCTTTGGGCATCGACTGCACAATGCAATTGGTAAGTTTTGTGAAGATAAATAGGCATATATGCACTATAGTATTCTCTTTACAAGGTGTGTGTAATTATTACATATTTAAAATGCTTAGTACTCTTCACTTTTACTCATAGTAAACTGTTATTGTGAACATAGTTACTCAGACAGGATTTTGTTTAATGGTTTGTTTGTTTTGTAGCCCAGTTAACAATTGTATTTTAAGTACATAGGACATATATATATATATATATATATATATATATATATATATATATATATATATATATATAAACATATATATAAAAACTAAACACGTATATTTGTCATCATATAATATTATGGTGGAAATTTATGGAAATATGTAGTTGTAAATATGAGCGGGTGTTTTCTATCAGCAAAGCTGTATATTGCAGATACCCATGCTGTTGAAATAAAAAATGTTTTCCTTTTCTCTTTATTGCAGTAAATGGAGTGAAAGATGAACGCATAGACCGGGTAATTGGAGTGTGCAAAAAGGCAGTTTCTGCCTTTTCTTACAGCTGGAAGAAAAGAAGGGACATGGTTGAAGTTCAGGCAGAACTAGGTCTTCCTCCTCATCAGCTGGTAACTGAGTCCGTAACAAGATGGGGCTCACGGCAAAAAATGATAGACCGTTTCCTAGAACAAGAAAAGGCCATTGTTCGAGTTCTTGGTGCTGACAAAAAAAGCAGGCATCTTGTACCAACGTGGCAAGATCTTGAAGTGCTGGAGGCAACAAATAAGACAGTCAAGCCGCTTCAAAACTTTACAGATGCACTGAGTGGGGAGAGTTACATTAGTGTCAGCTACATTAAACCTGTCCTTCATTTATTTAGAACCAGCCTCCTGAAGCCACAAGAAGAAGATCTAGCTCTTACAGTTACCATAAAGAGAAATATCATGAGCTATCTTGAACAAAAATACAGTGACCCTGAAAATGATGAGCTCCTAAACATGGCGTCTCTAATGGACCCACGGTTTCGAAGCACTTACATTGAACCTGAAGTTGGACATCATCAAAAAAAGAGTCATCACTGAGCTCTCTTCTTTCTGCTCAGGGAAAGGTCCTGATGCCCCAGTGTGTGAAAACCAACACACAGACTCTCCACCAAAGAAGAAAACTTTAGCTGCGTTCTTCAAAAAAACACCACCTGCCTCATTCACCCACCAGTCAGAAAATGAAAAAATTGAGGCAGAGCTGAACTCATACCTTTTGAGTCCTGAGGTGGATCCAGACACTGACCCACTCGAGTGGTGGATATATATATATATATATATATATATATATATATATATATATATATATATATATATATATATATATATATATATATATACATATTAGATTTTAGCACTTCCGCATTGTCTCATACTCTTAGCCGGGAGGTTAGGAAGTATCACTGATGCTCATGGCTCACTAACTTCTCCACTGACAGCACTGGTGCTAGCAACTTTCTCACTTGGACGTATCCCCTCTGACTGCAGTCACACAAACACACAGAGACAGGCAGCTGTTCATGGGTTATACTCTTGCACTGGTTAAAAGGATGATTCAACCTGTGCTAGAACGTAGCATCCTCTTTTATAAAGACAGTATAGAGCTGAATGAAAATTAAAGTAAGGAGGCTGTAGGAGCCAATTCCTTAGTTAATATGTATTCATTTATTGAGTTATATTTTTAAACAAGCCGTGTGTGGTGGGTGTGCCTAATGACTGTGATCCCTGCAGGTGGAGAGCTTAAAAGGAGAGTACGGCAGCCTAGAGGTGTTGCTGACTGGGGCACACAGTCTTTAGACCTTGCAGGCGTGCACAGTCTCGAGTGAAAGTTTTATGTAAAGTTTCTTTATTGAAATTTAAAACCAAAAGTCAAATAAATGTCATTATTTTTTCAACCGCATCATCTGGACATTCAATCTTTTTCATCACGCACCACAAGCGCCTTTAGGAACAGTCAGCCCCGGAGTGCTTCACACTTAAGGCTTAAAACAAAGGATACCGTGGACACTACAGAGGATGACTGTTACTATCACTACAAATAGTGAAACACTCGTTGTGAAGTTTGGTCTGGATTTGGTGTTGTGATATGAATATGTGCTGAGTGTGAACTTTCTTCAGAACAGGAGAGAGTGCAGGTGGAGGAGATTGACTAAGCCAGTGGAAAAGAGGGCGACTTTCAACCATAATGTCTTTTACAGTGCTTGGGACAGAGGAAGCATTAAATATATGCACAACGCTTTTCTTAGGGAAGAACATTCTCTTGGCATTAGCATTCAGTTTATAAATTCATATGTTCTATTTGAGTTTGCTGTCAAGCACAATGTTAAGGTACTTTTGCTCTGTGATGGATGGCGTAGGCTTCCTGTTGATGAAAGTAGGGTTTGTGGTTTGTACCTTTGAGTATAAAAGGCATCACAGTACATACCCCTAGTTAAAATGGTCACTCACCAGGACACCTGTGGCTCCACTGGTTCTCCTTACACCACATTTCAGCAGCCCCCCCACCATCACAGTGGCATATTCAGTCATTTTGTTTACTGTGTATGTACTAGGCGAGTGAAATTCTGCTCAGTATTTGCAAAAAATACCTTTTTCATTAATTCAATCAGTAGTCTTTAAATAAACACTTTATCCTTGTATTCTGTAAATTCTGGACATGTTATGTAAGGTGTCTGAACCTGTTTTTAACCTATAAATCACTGTGCTCCCAAGGAGGTGCTTGGCAGTTCTTTCAGGCATTAATTTGCACAATTAAGTGGCAGACGCCCTTGTTATTATTAGCACCAGTGTCTGGCACAAATATGTACCCGACGCAGATGCTTTTGTAAGCAACAGGAAGCTCACAAACTCATTGACACATAATGACCAGCTGAGTAAAACACAAATGGATCCAAGTCAAAACTTTTCTCAGACTCAAACTTTGAGAAATTGCTTCACCCTTTTATTTATCTATTTGTTTTAATTTGTTGCACATGTATTACTTACCATTGCTTACCCTTTCAGGTGTTTGTATAAATGTTAATTCCAAGATCCAACTAGGATGTACCAAAACAGTCACATGACAATTAGCCCGAGTTTATACTTTAAATTGGAAACGAGAACAAGTTTACATCTCACTGTTTTTTAAGTTTGACAATTTTATATCTGGTCATAATGTTTTCATCATTTACACACAGCCAGAAAGTTATTGGGAAATGAAACTGAGATGGTTTTATGGCTAGTTTTTCACACCAAAATTTATAAATATTATAGGCAATAGTCCCAAAATGTTTGAACATCCAATTCCATGTAAGTATTGATCAAAATTTGTTCAGCTTCATTATCATTTCACTTGAGCTCTTTCTTAATTTGTTTAAAGTGACTTAATGTCACACCGGTGGAACCTCTTTCAGAGTTCACGTAAGTTGAATGCATCATCAGCTTCACAGAACAAAAGAAGGGAGTGGGAAGAAAATGGGATAGGTGTAACAGCATTGCAGAAGTATTCATCATAATAGCAACATGTAATCATCTTTTATTCGTTTACAGTATATAAAGCTCTAAGTAGATGAAGGCAGTCAGAAAAGGTGAACAGGTGATAGACACAGCTTCACTAGAGGAGATTAACACTTTTCTTTCAGTCTCGGAGACTACTAAATCAAATACAAAGGGACTGGTGATAACTTTTCATCTTTCATCTCTTTTTCCCCCTTCATTTATTGAACGGTAAGTGCATTTTAAGAAAACTTTTGAGCTTTTGTAGCTTTATGAAATTCATGTATATTTGAAATGTCAAACTTCCAGATTCATCAGGTTATTGAGACTAAAATCCCGTAAAATTGGCTCCTAATGTCAGTAACTCTCATTTAAGATTGCGTTAAAGATGAAGCAATGAGAGTGTTACATAACATTTTAATGCTTTGAAAAATTCAAACGACAGAATGATTTTTTTTTTTTTAAAGAGTGTGAAAAGGATTGGTTTCATTATAAAAAAAATGAATGTAAAAAGTAAACATACAATGTGAAAACGATTTATTAAACTGGTTAATAATGGTTACTATCAATGTGTTTCACATGATGGCTCAAAGCAGAAGCAACGCAGTCTTTAGGACTGAACACCAATACCTGCTTTTCAGTAAACTGTATACTATAGGATGTTAGAGCTACCTTAAAGGATAAGAGGATTTTAAAGAGATTGAAGTTGTAAAATCAAAGTAATAAATTTGCAATAAATTTGAACAAATGAAAATCCAATACTTTTTACTTCATATTGAGTCTGTGTTATTTTTTAGGAAAACATCAGAGGAGCAGCCAGCTTTCTGGACTAAAATAAAAATCTTTTCGTTTCAACTTTACAGGCTACAAAACTCACTCAGTGCTAAATCTTTTAGCACACTATGTCCAAATTTTCGTACCAGGATTTAGTCAGTTGAGCCAAATGGTGTGTAGCTGTTATAACCACTTTTTGTGCTAAACTATTGATCATTACAAAAAGATCCATGTTCCTTATTGTACACAGCTTAACCATGGCTTTTAAGTACAACATTGCTCTTTAACTGATGACTTTATCCTTATAACTGTCTTTGTTCTTGAAATCCCATTTTGCTTGTCCTAAATTTGACTACAATCTAAAATAGCAACAACACCACACTGTGATAATGGATTGTGGGTACGACAAATGGAGCTGATTGTCTTACCGATCCTCGTTTTTAATGACTGAAGTGTTGCCTGTGAGCTTGTGCAGGCAGACAAATCGAGATGTACATTCATATTTGCCAAGCCCCAATCTTTAAAACAGTGCTGCATCTTTTTGAAGAGAATTAGATTCAGAGCCTAGACATAAAAGACAGTGGGCCTCATCCAAAAACAGTGCATATGCACAAATTTGTGCTTGAATTTTGGGCACAAACATTTGACTCACAAATCTGTGATTCATCAGCTTTTTCTTAGTTTAAGTTGTTCTTACTCTGCAAACAAATTCATGTATACACAAAAATAATAATTACCAACAGCTGCTCCAACCACCCCAACACGTTTAACTAAATGCTTGATATATTCAAACTACTTTAAGTAAAAAAATTTTTTTAAAAATCATTGGAACTGTGAATTGATTTAATGTGTGAAACAACCATGAAATTGATGAGAGTGGGCTGTGTGGCTGACATTGGCAACGCTGATGTCGAAGTCGATGGCGCCTCCCGTGACGCTTCCAATAGATGTCCTTATATAGATGGATTGGGGAGTGGTAGTATAAGCTTGCATGTTGCAGGCATCAGTGTACAATGAATCTAATCCACTTACACATGCACAGTAGTGAAAAGAAAATTGGCTGGTGCACATGTGTCATGAATCCAATAGTGATTTAGTGTGAACACAGAACTTGTGCGCAAAGGAAGAACATTTCTACCAATTATTAGTGAATGAGGACCAATGTTATGCAGCTTTTTTTTTAATTTGTTGTCTAAATTAAATGTGATTGTCAGTGTAATAAATATTTCTGGAAAAAAAGTGTCAGAACTTGGTCATGTGATAATTGTATGCAAGGTTTTGTTTTCTCGTAGTTTGCTTTTTTTTCCCCAAAAAATTGCTTCTAATTATTGCTCGCTTGTTTGCACTGTTTTTTGATTACATTTGTTTGTAATTTTTACTTATTTATTTATTTCTTACCAAGAAATTGAAGGGAAGACATGATGGCTGTGAGGAAAATCATATCAATCATGCTGATTTTATCAGGTAAGCAATGATCAAGCGCAGAAACTAAGGTGGCTGAATGAGGTAGGGAATTAAGGAAGAAATGGTTTCCTCTCTGTAAAAAGTGGGTAAACAGACATACCTAATATAAAACGAGAAAGACAAGGAATTATTTTGTCCTTCCATGTTACAGCTATGGAACTGACAAAGGTAAAAGCAACAACAACCACAGAAACTACAACAGCTGCTCAAACAACTACTGCTACTCAAAAAACAACTGCAACACCAACAACAACTGCTAGTCCAACGACAACTGCGACTCCAACAACGACTGAAACACCAACAACAACTGCCGGTCCAACAACAACATCCTTTCCAACAACAACTGCGACTCCTAAAACAACTACAACACCAACAAAGACTGCAAAACCCACAACAACTCCCACTACAACAACAACAACAACAACACTAACAACTGCTGCTCAAACAACAACTGCCACTCCAACAACAGCCACTCAAACAAAAACTGCTACACCAACAACAACTGCCACTCCAACAACTGTAACACCAACAACAACTGCTACTCAAACAACAAGTGAGATACCATCAACTACTGCAACACCAACAACAACTGCCACTCCAACAACAACTGCCACTCCAACAACAACTGCTACCCCAACAACAACTCCCACTCCAACAACTGCAACACCAACAACAACTGCAAAACCAACAACAACTCCCACTCCAACAACAACTGCAACACCAACAACAACAGCTCCTCCAACAATTGCCACTCCAACAACAACAGCCACTCCAACAACAACTGCAACACGAACAACAACTGCTACTCCAACAACAACTGCAACTACAACAACTGCCACTCCAACAACAACTGCTACTCCAACAACAACTGCTACTCCAACAACAACTGCTACTCCAAAAACAACTGCTTCTCCAACAACAACTGCTACTCCAACAACAACTGCTACTCCAACAACAACTGCAACACCAACAACAACTGCTACTCCAACAACAACTGCTTCTCCAACAACAACTGCAACTCCAACAACAACTGCTACACCAACAACAACAGACACTCCAACAACTACTGAGATACAAACAACATCTGCAACACTGACAACAACTGCAACCCCAACAACAACTGCTACTCCAACCACAACTGCCACCCAAACAACAACTGCTTCTCCAACAACAACAGCCACTCCAACAACTGCAACACCAACAACAACTGATAATCCAACAACAACTGCTACTCCAACTACTGCTCCAACAACAACTGCTACTCCAAAAACAACTGCTTTTCCAACAACAACTGCCACTCCAACAACAACTGCTACACCAACAACAACTGCAACTCCAACAACTGCAACAACAACAACAACTACTACTCCAACAACTACTACTCCAACAACAACTGCTACTCCAACCACAACTGCCATTCAAACAACTGCAACACCAACAACAACAGGTCCTCCAACAACTGCCACCCAAACAACAACTGCTACTCCAACAACAACAGCCACTCCAACAACTGCAACACCAACAACAACTGCTACTCCAACTACTGCTCAAACAACAACTGCTACTCCAAAAACTGCCTCTCCAACAACAACTGCTACTCCAACAGCAACAGCCACTCCAACAACAACTGCTACTCCTACAACAACTGCAACACCAACAACAACTGCTACTCCAACAACAACTGCTTCTCCAACAACAACTGCAACTCCAACAACAACGTCTACACCAACAACAACAGCCACTCCAAAAACTACTGAGACACCACCAACAACTGCAACACTGACAACAACTGCAACCCCAACAACAACTGCTAGTCCAACCACAACTGCCATTCAAACAACTGCAACACCACCAACAACAGCCACTCCAACAACTGCAACACCAACAACAACTGCTGATCCAACAACAACTGCAACTCCAACTACTGCTCCAACAACTGCTACTCCAACAACAACTGCTTCTCCAACAACTGCCACTCCAACAACAACTGCTACACCAACAACAACTGCAACTCCAACAACTGCAACACCAACAACAACAGCCAATCCAACAACTACGGCAACACCAACAACAACTGCTACTCCAACCACAACTGCCATTCAAACAACTGCAACACCAACAACAACAGCTCCTCCAACAACTGCCACTCCAACAACAACTGCTACACCAACAACAACTGCAACTCCAACAACTGCAACACCAACAACAACAGCCAATCCAACAACTACGGCAACACCAACAACAACTGCTACTCCAACCACAACTGCCATTCAAACAACTGCAACACCAACAACAACAGCTCCTCCAACAACTGCCACCCAAACAACAACTGCTACTCAAACAACAACAGCCACTCCAACAACTGCAACACCAAAAACAACTGCTAATCCAACAACAACTGCTACTCCAACTACTGCTCCAAAAACAACTGCTACTCCAACAACAACTGCTTCTCCAACAACAACTGCCTCTCCAACAACAACTACCACTCCAACAACAACTGCTACACCAACAACAACTGCCACTCCAACAACTGCAACACCAACAACAACTGCTACTCCAACGACTACTACTCCAACAACAACTGCTACTCCAACCACAACTGCCATTCAAACAACTGCAACACCAACAACAACAGCTCCTCCAACAACTGCCACCCAAACAACAACTGCTACTCCAACAACAACAGCCACTCCAACAACTGCAACACCCACAACAACTGCTACACCAACAACAACTGCTACACCAACAACAACTGCAACTCCAACAACTGCAACACCGACAACAACTGCTACTCCAACAACTACGACTCCAAAGACAACTGCTTCTCCAACAACAACTGCTACTCCAACCACAACTGCCATTCAAACAACTGCAACACCTACAACAACAGCTCCTCCAACAACTGCCACCCAAACAACAACTGCTACTTCAACAACAACAGCCACTCCAACAACTGCAACACCAACAACTGCTAATCCAACAACAACTGCAACTCCAACAACTGCTCCAACAACAACTGCTACTCCAACAACAACTGCTTCTCCAACAACAACTGCTACTCCAACCACAACTGCCATTCAAACAACTGCAACACCAACAACAACTGCTAATCCAACAACAACTGCCACTCCAACTGCTGCTCCAACAACAATTGCTACTCCAACAACAACTGCTTCTCCAACAACAACTGCCACTCCAACAACAACTGCTACACCAACAACAACTGCAACTCCAACAACTGCAACACCAACAACAACTGCTACTCCAACAACAACTGCTACTCCAACAACAACTGCTACTCCAACCACAACTGCCATTCAAACAACTGCAACACCAACAACAACAGCTCCTCCAACAACTGCCACCCAAACAACAACTGCTACTCCAACAACAACAGCCACTCCAACAACTGCAACACCAACAACAACTGCTAATCCAACAACAACTGCTACTCCAACTACTGCTCCAAAAACAACTGCTACTCCAACAACAACTGCTTCTCCAACAACAACTGCTTCTCCAACAACAACTACCACTCCAACAACAACTACTACACCAACAACAACTGCAACTCCAACAACTGCAACACCAACAACAACTGCTACTCCAACAACTGCAACTCCAACAACAACTGCTACTCCAACCACAACTGCCATTCAAACAACTGCAACACCAACAACAACAGCTCCTCCAACAACTGACACCCAAACAACAACTGCCACTCCAACAACTGCAACACCAACAACAACTGCTACACCAACAACAACTGCTACACAAATAACAACTGCAACTCCAACAACTGCAACACCAACAACAACTGCTACTCCAACAACTACTACTCCAACAACAACTGCTTCTCCAACAACAACTGCTACTCCAACCACAACTGCCATTCAAACAACTGCAACACCAACAACAACTGCAACTCCAACTACTGCTCCAATAACAACTGCTACTCCAACAACAACTGCTTCTCCAACAACAACTGCTACTCCAACCACAACTGCCATTCAAACAACTGCAACACCAACAACAACTGCTACTCAAACAACAACTGCCACTCCAACTACTGCTCCAACAACAATTGCTACTCCAACAACAACTGCTTCTCCAACAACAACTGCCACTCCAACAACAACTGCTACACCAACAACAACTGCAACCCCAACAACTGCAACACCAACAACAACTGCTACTCCAACAACAACTGCAACCCCAACAACTGCTACTCCAACCACAACTGCCATTCAAACAACTGCAACACCAACAACAACATCTCCTCCAACAACTGCCACCCAAACAACAACTGCTACTCCAACAACAACAGCAACTCCAACAACTGCAACACCAACAACAACTGCTAATCCAACAACTGCTACTCCAACTACTGCTCCAACAACAACTGCAACACCAACAACAACTGCTAATCCAACAACAACTGCTACTCCAACTACTGCTCCAAAAACAACTGCTACTCCAACAACAACTGCTTCTCCAACAACAACTACTTCTCCAACAACAACTACCACTCCAACAACAACTACTACACCAACAACAACTGCAACTCCAACAACTGCAACACCAACAACAACTGCTACTCCAACAACAACTGCAACTCCAACAACAACTGCTACTCCAACCACAACTGCCATTCAAACAACTGCAACACCAACAACAACAGCTCCTCCAACAACTGCCACCCAAACAACAACTGCTACTCCAACAACAACAGCCACTCCAACAACTGCAACACCAACAACAACTGCTACACCAACAACAACTGCTACACCAACAACAACTGCAACTCCAACAACTGCAACACCAACAACAACTGCTACTCCAACAACTACTACTCCAACAATAACTGCTTCTCCAACAACAACTGCTACTCCAACCACAACTGCCATTCAAACAACTGCAACACCAACAACAACAGCTCCTCCAACAACTGCCACCCAAACAACAACTGCTACTCCAACAACAACAGCCACTCCAACAACTGCAACACCAACAACAACTGCTACTCCAACAACAACTGCAACTCCAACTACTGCTCCAACAACAACTGCTACTCCAACAACAACTGCTTCTCCAACAACAACTGCTACTCCAACCACAACTGCCATTCAAACAACTGCAACACCAACAACAACTGCTAATCCAACAACAACTGCTACTCCAACTACTGCTCCAACTACTGCTCCAACAACAACTGCAACACCAACAACAACTGCTAATCCAACAACAACTGCTACTCCAACTACTGCTCCAAAAACAACTGCTACTCCAACAACAATTGCTTCTCCAACAACAACTGCTTCTCCAACAACAACTACCACTCCAACAACAACTACTACACCAACAACAACTGCAACTCCAACAACTGCAACACCAACAACAACTGCTACTCCAACAACAACTGCAACTCCAACAACAACTGCTACTCCAACCACAACTGCCATTCAAACAACTGCAACACCAACAACAACAGCTCCTCCAACAACTGCCACCCAAACAACAACTGCTACTCCAACAACAACAGCCACTCCAACAACTGCAACACCAACAACAACTGCTACACCAACAACAACTGCTACACCAACAACAACTTCAACTCCAACAACTGCAACACCAACAACAACTGCTACTCCAACAACTACTACTCCAACAACAACAGCCACTCCAACAACTGCAACACCAACAACAACTGCTACACCAACAACAACTGCTACACCAACAACAACTGCAACTCCGACAACTGCAACACCAACAACAACTGCTACTCCAACAACTGCTACTCCAACCACAACTGCCATTCAAACAACTGCAACACCAACAACAACTGCTACTCCAACAACTGCCACCCAAACAACAACTGCTACTCCAACAACAACAGCCACTCCAACAACTGCAACACCAACAACAACTAATCCAACAACAACTGCAACTCCAACTACTGCTCCAACAACAACTGCTACTCCAACAACAACTGCTTCTCCAACAACAACTGCTACTCCAACCACAACTGCCATTCAAACAACTGCAACACCAACAACAACTGCTAATCCAACAACAACTGCCACTCCAACTACTGCTCCAACAACAATTGCTACTCCAACAACAACTGCTTCTCCAACAACAACTGCCACTCCAACAACAACTGCTACACCAACAACAACTGCAACCCCAACAACTGCAACACCAACAACAACTGCTACTCCAACAACAACTGCAACCCCAACAACTGCTACTCCAACCACAACTGCCATTCAAACAACTGCAACACCAACAACAACAGCTCCTCCAACAACTGCCACCCAAACAACAACTGCTACTCCAACAACAACAGCAACTCCAACAACTGCAACACCAACAACAACTGCTAATCCAACAAGCACTGCTACTCCAACTACTGCTCCAACAACAACTGCTACTCCAACAACAACTGCTTCTCCAACAACAACTGCTACTCCAACAGCAACAGCCACTCCAACAACAACTGCTACCCCAACAACAACTGCAACACCAACAACTGCTACTCCAACAACAACTGCTTCTCCAACAACAACTGCTTCTCCAACAACAACTGCTACACCAACAACAACTGCAACACTGACAACAACTGCAACCCCAACAACAACTGCTACTCTAACCACAACTGCCATTCAAACAACTGCAACACCAACAACAACAGCTCCTCCAACAACTGCCACCCAAACAACAACTGCTACTCCAACAACAACAGCTCCTCCAACAACTGCCACCCAAACAACAACTGCTACTCCAACAACAACAGCCACTCCAACAACTGCAACACCAACAACAACGGATACTCCAACAACTACTACTCCAACGACAACTGCTTCTCCAACAGCAACAACCACTCGAACAACAACTGCTACTCCAACAACAACAACACCAACATCAACTCCCACTGCAACAACTGAAACACCAACAACAACTGCCATTCCAACAACAACTGCGACTCCAACAACAACTGCTACTCCAAAAACTGAAACACCAACAACTGCAACACCAACAACAACAAATGCCACTCCAACAACAACTGCTACTCCAACAACAACTGCCACTCCAACAACAACTGCAAAGCCAACAACAACAGCTCCTCCAACAACAACTGCCACTCCAACAACAACAGCTTCTCCAACAAAAACAGCCACTCCAACAACTACTGAGACACCAACAACAACTGCAACACCGACAACAACTGCTACTCCGACAACAACTGCAAAACTTACAACCACTGAAACACACACAACAACTGCCACTCCAACAACAACTGTTACTCCAACAACAACTGCTACTCCAACAACAACTGCAACTCCAACAACAGCCAAGCCAACAACAACTGCAACACCAACAACAACTGCAACTCCAACAACAACTGCCACTCCAACAACAACTGCAACACCAACAACAACAGCTCCTCCAACAACAACTGCCACTCCAACAACAACAGCTACTCCAACAACAACTGCTTCTTCAACAACAACTGCTACTCCAACAACAACTGTTACTCCAACAACAACTGTTACTCCAACAACAACTGCTACTCCAACAACAGCCAAGCCAACAACAACTGAAACACCAACAACAACTGCAACTCCAACAACAACTGCCACTCCAACAACAACTGCAACACCAACAACAACAGCTCCTCCAACAACAACTGCCACTCCAACAACAACAGCTACTCCAACAACAACTGAAACTCCAACAACAACTGCAACCCCAACAACAACTGCTTCTCCAACAACAACTGAAACACCAACAACAACTGCTACTCAAACAACAACTGCTCCTCTAACAACAACTGCAACACCAACAACAACTGCTTCTCCAACAACAACTGCTACTCCAGCAACAACTGCAACACCGACAACTGCAACACCAACAACAACTGCTACTCTAACTGCTTCTCCAACAACAACTGCCACTCCAACAACAACTGCTACACCAACAACAACTGCAACTCCAACAACTGCAACACCAACAACAACTGCTACTCCAACAACTACTACTCCAACAACAGCTGCTTCTCCAACAACAACTGCTTCTCCAATAACAACTGCTACTCCAACAACAACTGCAACACCAACAACAACTGCAACACCAACAACAACTGCTTCTTCAACAACAACTGCTACTCCAACAACAACTGAAACTCCAACAACAACTGCAACCCCAACAACAACTGCTTCTCCAACAACAACTGAAACACCAACAACAACTGCTACTCCAACAACAACTGTAACACCAACAACAACTGAAACACCAACAACTGCTACTCAAACAACAACTGCTCCTCAAACAACAACTGCAACACCAACAACAACTGCTTCTCCAACAACAACTGCTACTCTAACTACTGCAACACCAACAACAACAGCTCCTCCAACAACTGCCACCCAAACAACAACTGCTACACCAACAACAACTGCTACTCCAACAACTGCTTCTCCAACAACAACTGCTTCTTCAACAACAACTGCTACTCCAACAACAACTGAAACTCCAACAACAACTGCAACCCCAACAACAACTGCTACTCCAACAACAACTGCTACTCCAACAACAACTGCCACTCCAACAACTACTACTCCAAAAACAACTGCTACTCCAACAGCAACAGCCACTCCAACAACAACTGCTACTCCCACAACAACCCCAACACCAACAACAACTGCTACTCCAACAACAACTGCTTCTCCAACAACAACTGCAACTCCAACAACAACTGCTACACCAACAACAACAGCCACTCCAACAACAACTGCCACTCCAACTGCAACCCCAACAACAACTGCTACTCCAACCACAACTGCTTCTCCAACAACAACTGCCACCCAAACAACAACTGCTACTCCAACAACAACAGCCACTCCAACAACTGCAACACCAACAACAACTGCAACTCCAACAACAACTGCTACACCAACAACAACAGCCACTCCAACAACAACTGCCACTCCAACTGCAACCCCAACAACAACTGCTACTCCAACCACAACTGCTTCTCCAACAACAACTGCCACCCAAACAACAACTGCTACTCCAACAACAACAGCCACTCCAACAACTGCCACCCAAACAACAACTGCTCCTCCAACAACAACTGCTTCTCCAACAACAACTGCTACTCCAACAGCAACAGCCACTCCAACAACAACTGCTACTCCAACAACAACTGCTTCTCCAACAACAACAGCCACCCCAACAACTACTGAGACACCAACAACAACTGCAACACCGACAACAACTGCAACCCCAACAACAACTGCTACTCCAACCACAACTGCCATTCAAACAACTGCAACACCAACAACAACAGCTCCTGCAACAACTGCCACCCAAACAACAACTGCTACTCCAACAACAACAGCCACTCCAACAACTGCAACACCAACAACAACTGCTAATCCAACAACAACTGCCACTCCAACTACTGCTCCAACAACAACTGCTACTCCAACAACAACTGCTTCTCCAACAACAACTGCCACCCAAACAACAACTGCTACTCCAACAACAACAGCCACTCCAACAACTGCAACACCAACAACAACTGCTTATCCAACAACAACTGCTACTCCAACAACAACTGCTTCTCCAACAACAACTGCCACTCCAACAAAAACTGCAACACCATCAACAACTGCTAATCCAACAACAACTGCCACTCCAACTACTGCTCCAATAACAACTGCTACTCCAACAACAACTGAAACTCCAACAACAACTGCAACCCCAACAACAACTGCTACACCAACAACAACAGCCACTCCATCAACTACTGAGACACCAAAAACAACTGCAAATCCTTCAACAACTGCTACTCAGACAACAACTGCTACTTCAACAACTACGACTCCAACAACTGCTTCTCCAACAACAACTGCAACACCAACAACCACTGCTACTCCAACAACAACTGCAACTCCAACAACAACTGCTACTCCAACAGCAACTGTTACTCCAACAACAACAGCCACTCCAACAACAACTGCTACTCCAACAACTGCAACACCTACAACAACTGCCACTCCAACAACTGCTACTCCAACAACAACTGCTTCTCCATTAACAACTGCTACTCCAACAACAACTGAAACCCCAACAACAACTGCAACCCCAACAACAACTGCTGCTCCAACAAC
The DNA here is from genome assembly GCF_033239565.1 of Halichoeres trimaculatus. NCBI lineage: Eukaryota > Metazoa > Chordata > Actinopteri > Labriformes > Labridae > Halichoeres > Halichoeres trimaculatus. The sequence continues at coordinate 16,399,077 of NW_027437200.1, forward strand.
CGCCACTCCAACAACAACAGCTACTCCAACAACTGCTACTCCAACAACAACTGCAACACCAACAACTGCAACTCCAACAACAACTGCTACTCCAACAACTGCTACTCCAACAACAACTGCTTCTCCAACAACAACTGCTACTCCAACAACAACTGCAACTCCAACAACAACTGCAACGCAAACAACAACTGCTACTCCAACAACAACTGCTACTCCAACAACTGCTTCTCAAACAACAACTGCTCCTCCAACAACTGCAATACCAACAACAACTGCTACTCCAACAACAACTGCTACTCCAACAACTGCAACACCAACAACAACTGCTTCTCCAACAACAATTGCTACTCCTACAACAACTGCAACACCAACAACTGCAACTCCAACAACAACTGCTACTCCAACAACTACTACTCCAACAACAACTGCTACTCCAACAACAACTGCAACACCAACAACTGCTACCCCAACAACAACTGCTACTGCAACAACAACTGAAACACCAACAACTGCTACTCCAACAACAACAGCCACTTCAACAACAACTGCTACTCCAACAACAACTGCAACTCCAACAACAACAGCCAATCCAACAACAACTGCAACACCAACAACAACTGCGACTCCAACAACAACTGCCACTCCAACAACAACTGCAACACCAACAACTGCTACCCCAACAACAACTGCTACTGCAACATCAACTGAAACACCAACAACTGCTACTCCAACAACAACAGCCACTCCAACAACAACTGCTACTCCAACAACAATTGCAACTCCAACAACAACAGCCAATCCAACAACAACTGCAACACCAACAACAACTGCGACTCCAACAACAACAGCCACTCCAACAACAACTGCAACACCAACAACTGCTACTCAAACAACAACTGCTGCTCCAACAACCGCCACTCCAACAACAACTGCTACTCCAACAACAACTGCAACACCAACAACTGCTACTCCAACAACAACTGCTACTCCAACAACAACTTCAACACCAACAACTGCAACACCAACAACAACTGCTACTCCAACAACTACTACTCCAACAACAACTGCTACTCCAACAGCAACAGCCACTCCAAAAACAATTGCTACTCCAACAACAACTGCAACACAAACAACAACTGAAACACCAACAACAACTACCACTCCAACAACAACTGCAGCACCAACAACAACTGCTTCTCCAACAACAACTGCTACTCCAACAACTGCCACTCCAAAAACTGCTACTCCAACAACTGCCACTCCAACAACAACTGCAACACCAACCACAACTGCTTCTCAAACAACAACTGCTACTCCAACAACAACTGAAACACCAACAACTGCAACACAGATAACAACTGCTACTCGCACATTAACTGCTACTCCAACAACAATCGTAACACCAACAACAACTGCGACTCCAACAACAACTGCCACTCCAACAACTACTGCAACAACAACTGCTAATCCAGCAACAACTGCTACTGCAACAACAACAGCCACTCCAACAAAAACTGCAAAACCAACAACTGCTACTTCAACAACAACTGCGACTCCAACAACAAATGCTACTCCAACACCAACAACTGCAACACCAACAACTACTGCTACTCCAACAACAACTCCAACACCAATAACAACTGCTACTCCAACAACAACTGCCACTCCAACAACAACTGCAACACCAACAACAACTGCAACTCAAACAACAACTGCTACTCCAACAACAACTGCTACTCCAACAATTGCTACCCCAACAACTGCAACACCAACAACAACTGCCACTCCAACAACAACTGCAACACCACCAACAACTGCTACTCCAACAACAACGAAAGCTTTTTCAACAATCACTGCAACATCAACAAATGCCCCAAAGACAGCAACAAAAGCTACTGCAACAAAAAACACAGCAGCTCAACAAGCAACACCAACAGCTTTTGTAACCCAAAAACCTGCACCACCAACTCAAGCAACCACAGCTGCACCTTTTGTCTACATACTCCTAGTTCAGATTTTCAATGAAAGCATCACTGACAATGTGACAATCCCTGGCACTGATGAATACAAGGATCTTGTGGAACGAATTCTACAGGCAGTAAGTATTCCACATGTTTAATGAGTGCATCATGTTTTATTAGAATTATTTTACTCAGGTCCCCACATGGGACTTAACAGCAATTTTTCATTTTGCCTTTATCACATATTCCCTTGATACATTTTTCGTCTGTTTTCATCAATTTGACAGTTTCTAAATGTGTCTTTGTCTTGTATGATGCTTTTCTTTATAATGTTGTTGTTTTGGTTTACAGTGTGCTGAAATATACACGGACACATTTCCTGACGAGTTTGTCACCTGCACAGTGGGAAACATCAGGTACCCATCATTTGACTGACTTTTTTTTATAGTCCCTGTTTTGCACAAATAAGTCGCTGAAAGTATGTTTCTTGAAGACATTACCAGTCCAGAAGACAAAAGCATGATTTCTTCATAGTTGTCCCATTTGCTGTGTATCATACAGCGCTGTTCCAGCTCAGGATGGTCGACTGTCAGCAGAATTAGGGATTGTCATCAGTCCAGACACTCCAAAGGCAGACCTTCCATCAAACAAGGCTGTTGTAGGTGCTTTGAATATAGCTACAGGGGATCCAGGAAATGTTTTCGAAGTGAGCTTTACTCCAAATCTCACTGTGGTACTAGGTAAGTCATCAAGGCACAGAGAGTTCAGTTGTTGTAGCATCTTTTGACTGTCTATGAATTTGGGACTGTCAACAGTTGGATGTCACTTTAATCTCAAACTATTTTCTAGTTTTTGGTAACAAAACATGTCTCTTTTGAAATTCTCAAAATAGAGAGTCCAGTTACAGACCCAACAACAACTGCACCCTCAACAACCACAGCTGCACCTTTTGTCTACATACTCCAAGTTCAGATTTTCAATGAAAGCATCACTGACAATCTGACAACCCCTGGCACTGATGAATACAAGGATCTTGAATCACGAATTCTACAGGCAGTAAGTATTCCACATTTTTAATGAGTGCATCATGTTTAATTAGAATTTTGTACTCCTGGACAATACTTGGGATTGGACAATGACATTTGATTTTGCCTTTATAATAAAATTCCCTTGAAACTATTATAAAATGTTTTCATCCATTAAAAAAGTTCTAATTTTTTTTTTAATTTTGTGTTTTTCTATATTTCTTCACAGTGTGCTGAAATATACACGGACACATTTCCTGACAAGTTTGTTACCTGCACAGTGGGAAACATCAGGTACCCATCATTTGACTGACTTTTTTTATAGTCTCTGTTTTACACAAATAAGTCGCTGAAAGTATGTTTCTTGCAGACATTACCAGTCCAAAAGACAAAAGCATGATTTCTTCATAGTTGTCCCATTTGCTTTGTATCATACAGAGCTGTTCCATCTCAGGATGGTCGACTGTCAGCAGAATTAGGGATTGTCATCAGTCCAGACACTCCAAAGGCAGACCTTCCATCAAACAAGGCTGTTGTAGGTGCTTTGGATGAAGCTGCAGTGGATCCAGGAAATCTTTTCGAAGTGAGCTTTACTCCAAATCTCACTGTGGTACTAGGTAAGTCATCAAGGCACAGAGAGTTCAGTTGTTGTAGCATCTTTTGACTGTCTATGAATTTGGGACTGTCAACAGTTGGATGTCACTTTAATCTCAAACTATTTTCTAGTTTTTGGTAACAAAACATGTCTCTTTTGAAATTCTCAAAATAGACAGTCCAGTTACAGACCCAACAACAACTGCACCCTCAACAACCACAGCTGCACCTTTTGTCTACATACTCCAAGTTCAGATTTTCAATGAAAGCATCACTGACAATCTGACAACCCCTGGCACTGATGAATACAAGGATCTTGAATCACGAATTCTACAGGCAGTAAGTATTCCACATTTTTAATGAGTGCATCATGTTTTATTAGAATTATTTTACTCAGGTCCCCACATGGGATTTAACAGCGATTTTTGATTTTGCCTATATCACATATTCCCTTGATACATTTTTCGTCTGTTTTCATCAATTTGAAAGTTTCTAAATGTGTCTTTGTCTCGTATGATGCTTTTCTTTATTTTGTTGTTGTTTTGGTTTACAGTGTGCTGAAATATACACGGACACATTTCCTGACGAGTTTGTCACCTGCACAGTGGGAAACATCAGGTACCCATCATTTGACTGACTTTTTTTTATAGTCCCTGTTTTGCACAAATAAGTCGCTGAAAGTATGTTTCTTGAAGACATTACCAGTCCAAAAGACAAAAGCATGATTTCTTCATAGTTGTCCCATTTGCTTTGTATCATACAGAGCTGTTCCAGCTCAGGATGGTCGACTGTCAGCAGAATTAGGGATTGTCATCAGTCCAGACACTCCAAAGGCAGACCTTCCATCAAACAAGGCTGTAGTAGGTGCTTTGAATGAAGCTGCAGTGGATCCAGGAAATGATTTCGAAGTGAGCTTTACTCCAAATCTCACTGTGGTACTAGGTAAGTCATCAAGGCACAGAGAGTTCAGTTGTTGTAGCATCTTTTGACAGTCTATGAATTTGGGACTGTCAACAGTTGGATGTCACTTTTATCTCAAACTATTTTCTTGTTTTTGGTAACAAAACATGTCTCTTTTGAAATTCTCAAAATAGAGAGTCCAGTTACAGACCCAACAACAACTGCACCCTCAACAACCACAGCTGCACCTTTTGTCTACATACTCCTAGTTCAGATTTTCAATGAAAGCATCACTGACAATCTGACAACCCCTGGCACTGATGAATACAAGGATCTTGAATCACGAATTCTACAGGCAGTAAGTATTCCACATTTTTAATGAGTGCATCATGTTTTATTAGAATTATTTTACTCAGGTCCCCACATGGGATTTAACAGCGATTTTTGATTTTGCCTATATCACATATTCCCTTGATACATTTTTCGTCTGTTTTCATCAATTTGAAAGTTTCTAAATGTGTCTTTGTCTTGTATGATGCTTTTCTTTATTTTGTTGTTGTTTTGGTTTACAGTGTGCTGAAATATACACGGACACATTTCCTGACGAGTTTGTCACCTGCACAGTGGGAAACATCAGGTACCCATCATTTGACTGACTTTTTTTTATAGTCCCTGTTTTGCACAAATAAGTCGCTGAAAGTATGTTTCTTGAAGACATTACCAGTCCAAAAGACAAAAGCATGATTTCTTCATAGTTGTCCCATTTGCTTTGTATCATACAGAGCTGTTCCAGCTCAGGATGGTCGACTGTCAGCAGAATTAGGGATTGTCATCAGTCCAGACACTCCAAAGGCAGACCTTCCATCAAACAAGGCTGTAGTAGGTGCTTTGAATGAAGCTGCAGTGGATCCAGGAAATGATTTCGAAGTGAGCTTTACTCCAAATCTCACTGTGGTACTAGGTAAGTTATCAAGGCACAGAGAGTTCAGTTGTGGTAGCATCTTTTGACAGTCTATGAATTTGGGACTGTCAACAGTTGGATGTCACTTTTATCTCAAACTATTTTCTTGTTTTTGGTAACAAAACATGTCTCTTTTGAAATTCTCAAAATAGAGAGTCCAGTTACAGACCCAACAACAACTGCACCCTCAACAACCACAGCTGCACCCTTTGTCTACATACTCCTAGTTCAGATTTTCAATGAAAGCATCACTGACAATCTGACAACCCCTGGCACTGATGAATACAAGGATCTTGAATCACGAATTCTACAGGCAGTAAGTATTCCACATTTTTAATGAGTGCATCATGTTTTATTAGAATTATTTTACTCAGGTCCCCACATGGGATTTAACAGCGATTTTTGATTTTGCCTATATCACATATTCCCTTGATACATTTTTCGTCTGTTTTCATCAATTTGAAAGTTTCTAAATGTGTCTTTGTCTTGTATGATGCTTTTCTTTATTTTGTTGTTGTTTTGGTTTACAGTGTGCTGAAATATACACGGACACATTTCCTGACGAGTTTGTCACCTGCACAGTGGGAAACATCAGGTACCCATCATTTGACTGACTTTTTTTTATAGTCCCTGTTTTGCACAAATAAGTCGCTGAAAGTATGTTTCTTGAAGACATTACCAGTCCAAAAGACAAAAGCATGATTTCTTCATAGTTGTCCCATTTGCTTTGTATCATACAGAGCTGTTCCAGCTCAGGATGGTCGACTGTCAGCAGAATTAGGGATTGTCATCAGTCCAGACACTCCAAAGGCAGACCTTCCATCAAACAAGGCTGTAGTAGGTGCTTTGAATGAAGCTGCAGTGGATCCAGGAAATGATTTCGAAGTGAGCTTTACTCCAAATCTCACTGTGGTACTAGGTAAGTTATCAAGGCACAGAGAGTTCAGTTGTGGTAGCATCTTTTGACTGTCTATGAATTTGGGACTGTCAACAGTTGGATGTCACTTTTATCTCAAACTATTTTCTTGTTTTTGGTAACAAAACATGTCTCTTTTGAAATTCTCAAAATAGAGAGTCCAGTTACAGACCCAACAACAACTGCACCCTCAACAACCACAGCTGCACCTTTTGTCTACATACTCCTAGTTCAGATTTTCAATGAAAGCATCACTGACAATCTGACAACCCCTGGCACTGATGAATACAAGGATCTTGAATCACGAATTCTACAGGCAGTAAGTATTCCACATTTTTAATGAGTGCATCATGTTTTATTAGAATTATTTTACTCAGGTCCCCACATGGGATTTAACAGCGATTTTTGATTTTGCCTATATCACATATTCCCTTGATACATTTTTCGTCTGTTTTCATCAATTTGAAAGTTTCTAAATGTGTCTTTGTCTTGTATGATGCTTTTCTTTATTTTGTTGTTGTTTTGGTTTACAGTGTGCTGAAATATACACGGACACATTTCCTGACGAGTTTGTCACCTGCACAGTGGGAAACATCAGGTACCCATCATTTGACTGACTTTTTTTTATAGTCCCTGTTTTGCACAAATAAGTCGCTGAAAGTATGTTTCTTGAAGACATTACCAGTCCAAAAGACAAAAGCATGATTTCTTCATAGTTGTCCCATTTGCTTTGTATCATACAGAGCTGTTCCAGCTCAGGATGGTCGACTGTCAGCAGAATTAGGGATTGTCATCAGTCCAGACACTCCAAAGGCAGACCTTCCATCAAACAAGGCTGTAGTAGGTGCTTTGAATGAAGCTGCAGTGGATCCAGGAAATGATTTCGAAGTGAGCTTTACTCCAAATCTCACTGTGGTACTAGGTAAGTCATCAAGGCACAGAGAGTTCAGTTGTTGTAGCATCTTTTGACAGTCTATGAATTTGGGACTGTCAACAGTTGGATGTCACTTTTATCTCAAACTATTTTCTTGTTTTTGGTAACAAAACATGTCTCTTTTGAAATTCTCAAAATAGAGAGTCCAGTTACAGACCCAACAACAACTGCACCCTCAACAACCACAGCTGCACCTTTTGTCTACATACTCCTAGTTCAGATTTTCAATGAAAGCATCACTGACAATCTGACAACCCCTGGCACTGATGAATACAAGGATCTTGAATCACGAATTCTACAGGCAGTAAGTATTCCACATTTTTAATGAGTGCATCATGTTTTATTAGAATTATTTTACTCAGGTCCCCACATGGGATTTAACAGCGATTTTTGATTTTGCCTATATCACATATTCCCTTGATACATTTTTCGTCTGTTTTCATCAATTTGAAAGTTTCTAAATGTGTCTTTGTCTTGTATGATGCTTTTCTTTATTTTGTTGTTGTTTTGGTTTACAGTGTGCTGAAATATACACGGACACATTTCCTGACGAGTTTGTCACCTGCACAGTGGGAAACATCAGGTACCCATCATTTGACTGACTTTTTTTTATAGTCCCTGTTTTGCACAAATAAGTCGCTGAAAGTATGTTTCTTGAAGACATTACCAGTCCAAAAGACAAAAGCATGATTTCTTCATAGTTGTCCCATTTGCTTTGTATCATACAGAGCTGTTCCAGCTCAGGATGGTCGACTGTCAGCAGAATTAGGGATTGTCATCAGTCCAGACACTCCAAAGGCAGACCTTCCATCAAACAAGGCTGTAGTAGGTGCTTTGAATGAAGCTGCAGTGGATCCAGGAAATGATTTCGAAGTGAGCTTTACTCCAAATCTCACTGTGGTACTAGGTAAGTTATCAAGGCACAGAGAGTTCAGTTGTGGTAGCATCTTTTGACTGTCTATGAATTTGGGACTGTCAACAGTTGGATGTCACTTTTATCTCAAACTATTTTCTTGTTTTTGGTAACAAAACATGTCTCTTTTGAAATTCTCAAAATAGAGAGTCCAGTTACAGACCCAACAACAACTGCACCCTCAACAACCACAGCTGCACCTTTTGTCTACATACTCCTAGTTCAGATTTTCAATGAAAGCATCACTGACAATCTGACAACCCCTGGCACTGATGAATACAAGGATCTTGAATCACGAATTCTACAGGCAGTAAGTATTCCACATTTTTAATGAGTGCATCATGTTTTATTAGAATTATTTTACTCAGGTCCCCACATGGGATTTAACAGCGATTTTTGATTTTGCCTATATCACATATTCCCTTGATACATTTTTCGTCTGTTTTCATCAATTTGAAAGTTTCTAAATGTGTCTTTGTCTTGTATGATGCTTTTCTTTATTTTGTTGTTGTTTTGGTTTACAGTGTGCTGAAATATACACGGACACATTTCCTGACAAGTTTGTCACCTGCACAGTGGGAAACATCAGGTACCCATCATTTGACTGACTTTTTTTTATAGTCCCTGTTTTGCACAAATAAGTCGCTGAAAGTATGTTTCTTGAAGACATTACCAGTCCAAAAGACAAAAGCATGATTTCTTCATAGTTGTCCCATTTGCTTTGTATCATACAGAGCTGTTCCAGCTCAGGATGGTCGACTGTCAGCAGAATTAGGGATTGTCATCAGTCCAGACACTCCAAAGGCAGACCTTCCATCAAACAAGGCTGTAGTAGGTGCTTTGAATGAAGCTGCAGTGGATCCAGGAAATGATTTCGAAGTGAGCTTTACTCCAAATCTCACTGTGGTACTAGGTAAGTCATCAAGGCACAGAGAGTTCAGTTGTTGTAGCATCTTTTGACAGTCTATGAATTTGGGACTGTCAACAGTTGGATGTCACTTTTATCTCAAACTATTTTCTTGTTTTTGGTAACAAAACATGTCTCTTTTCAAATTCTCAAAATAGACAGTCCAGTTACAGACCCAACAACAACTGCACCCTCAACAACCATTCCTGTTGGAGTTGTCTACACAGTCCAAGTTCAGCTTTTTAATGAAACCTTTAGTGACAATGTGACCATTCCTGGCACTGATGAATACAAGGATCTTGAATCACGAATTCTACAGGCAGTAAGTATTTCACTTTTTTAATGAGTGCATCATGTTTGATTAGAATTCTTATTTCAGGTCCCTGCTTTAGATTTAATGTAGACTTTTGACTTTACCTGTGTCACACATTCTGTTGATATAAAATCTGGAATCATATGGTTGAATTCATTTAATGTTTTCTAATGTATATGTATCTTTTCTTGTTTTTGTTGTTGTTGTCTACAGTGTGAAGACATTTACAGACCAATTTTTGGTAGTAATTTTGACAAGTGCATTGTGCAAAACATCAGGTACCAATCTTTTGTATGAGTTTTTCAAAGTCCTTGCTTTAAACACTCACATGTTCTTTAAGTATTATACTTGCTGAAACTGTCAGACCAAGAGACATAAGCTTGATTTCTTCATGGTTTTCCTGTTTTCTTTGTATCACACAGTGCTGTCACAACACGTGTGGATCGGCTTCAGACAATACTGTTGGTTCTATTCAGTGCAAAAACTCCAAAGGAAGACCTCCCAAGAAATGTACGTGTTGCAGAGATTATTGCTGAAGCTGCAAGCAATCAAAACATTACCTACGCTGTTGTGTTCAATCCTGATGGCATTGTAACAATTGGTAAGTCGTCAAAGCAGAGAGTTAAATTATTAGCATCCTATTCTAGTCTGTAAATTTGGGATGAGCAACAGTTTGATGGGACGGAATAGAAAACTTTCTTCTTGTTTATGGAATAAATAGTCATTCACGTATTTGTTTTGTCTGAATAGCTGGCCCAGTTCCAGATGCAGCATCAACTGCTGCACCAGCAGCTCCAACAACTGCAGCACCCACCACTGCAAACCCCACAGCTACAACAGCTGCAGTCATACCTGTTGGCTTAAGTTTTAGATCTGTCCTGAAACCTTTCATTAACGATTTGCTGAATCCATCATCTGATGCTTTTAAAATTCGATCATCAAATATAACGACACAGGTATGTCTCACAGAAATTAGTATCTACCAGTACTCAAGAAAAACCAAATACATGTTTTCCTCATTTCACTGACTTCATTTAACACACAGTATAGTTAAAAATATTCTGTTTCTGTTTCTGCAGCTTCAGCCTAGGTTACAAAATGAATTCTCATCACTCCAGTCCATGGAAGTGTTAGCCTTCAGGTACTTATCAAGAATAACCCAGCTTTAATTAATGAGCTTTTATGTGATCATATCAGATGATTTTATTTGCTTTTCTCTCTGCAGGAATGGATCAATTGACAATGTGATACGCCTCTGGTTTCTCAATGCATCTGTCCCCAATAACACTGAGATTGTGGCAGTTTTGAAGGCCGCAGCTCCCAATGTCACTGGCTTTGACATTGAAGGAACCTCTATCATTATCAATGGCATATGTGAGCAACACTCAGAGCTTTTTTTATCCAAATGTTTAAACTGCACAAGTGTTTCTTTTACTAAAGGTTTCTTTTCTTTTGTCTTCTTTTACAGCTTCAAGTGGAGTAAATCACAAAATCAGCCTCATCACTGCGTTCTGCCTGGTTCTTCTGTCATGGTTCCTGTCAAACCAGCAATAACATCAGCTCTGATTACCCTGTGATATTCAGTGACCACATGCCTTCTTCTGGTTTCAGACGTATTTTTGTTTGAGAGGGTGTCCAGGAGTGCAGTATCTTGGTTCAGACTGGGTTGACATGGTATAATGAGCTATAGATATATGAGCTGCACTATATTATAATGCTTACTCTGGGATGTCAGACAATAATTGCACTATCTATTAACACTTACACCTTGATATGTTAACACTGTAATATTTGCAAAAGTGACCAGTATCAGGGCTCTCTTGAGTCTTGTTAGACAAACAAGTTAAACCAGCCACAGAGAAAAGTCAAACTGGAGAACCATCTCTGTGGAACTGTTGCAGCTTCATCATGAAACAAATATATTATTTGTGGTTGTTTTACAAATATCCCATCATTATTTGACCCTTCAGTAGTTTAAGGGAACAAATGATTCAAAGTTGGCTCTTGAGTATAACTGAATGAAGGGAACATCATATATGTATACATAGTAAGTTGCACATCTAGACCTTTATTATTGTACTATGTTGAACATTCTATGTGTATTATTTATTGAAAAAAAAATCATATTTATGCAAACTGTATTTATGTTATCCTACAGCACTGTATTCTGTGAGACGTTTTATTTGTACAGTACCTGTCAGAAACTTTGTAATGACCAGAATACAAAATCTTTGAAGATTTCAAACTGCCTCTTGTGTGAATTTTTATAATTTTGGACAGTTGAGGAAGCATCAATAAACAATATTTGAACACATCTTCAAACACATCCTTCACCCTTTACTGCCTGAGTTAATTCACATTTATAGAAAACAATTGGTGGAATTGGTTAGAAATTAGTTGTATGATATTTCTTCAGACCCTTTCCAAAAAATTAGTATTTCATGAAAAGTTTGTTTACATAATTCCATTCAAAAAGTAAAACTTTAATAGATTAAAGATTCAGGGCCCAGAATTTAAATGATTTCAAGTATTAATGTTTGTTTTTACATAATTTGGGCTTCCAGCTCATAAAACCCACAAAAACAGGAATTCAATAAATTAGTATACTGATTAAAAATCAGCCAAAATTTTGCAGGACATGAATGTTTCAAACCAAGTGTCATACACTAATCATCTACTAAACTCAAAGCACCTGCACTGGTTTCCCCATGTGTTATTAAATTATAGTTTGGTTGAATTAGCTGTTTTCCAAACCGCATACTGCTGTTGCATGTAGTATGTAGTGTCACTATCTGTGCGGTCTGTTTTGTGGTATACTACTCTGGTTTTCTGTTTTGGAAAATGGAGCTACAGGCGATGGATTATTTTTTTGCCTTTATTATAAATATACAACACAAACTTGGGGTATGTCTTTGCATTTTAGTTATTTTGTACATCATATCATCCCAGAATCATCATATCTGATTATAAACCTTCCACCAAAAGTTATATTGTTTACTGAAAATAAATTTGGAAGGGATTTTTATTTTTACAGCTGATGGAAGAACCACTTCTATTTAATCCACATATGGTTTTAAAAAGTGAATTAGTGGTTTATATGGGCTTTAACGAGTTTCTAGAAGAAATTATCTCTTTCAACAACTTGTTTCAACTTGTTCCAGTAGATCTGGTGGTGCTACCTCTGGGTCAGTTACCAATAGCAGTGTTTTTCCTCTTTGAGCTTTTAAATCAGTTCCATGTTGCACCATCAATCCTATTTTGATCTAGTATAATAACGAAAATATAATCACTGTCGTTTATCAACAGAGCAAAACAGAGAACGGCCATGACAACTTACCTGAACATGTTTCTTTGCTTATTTTTGTCATTTAGTCATATTATCAGAAGTCTTTTATTTTTGAGTCAAAAATATTTGGTTTTAGTCATTTACAATTGAAAGTGTTGTAGCTGTAGGATGTATGTTATAAGTTTTGTATATCACAAATTTTTGGTCTGGTGCAATACACAAAGGACTATTAATAATAGGATTAAAATCCAAAGCGAGCCAAGTTCCTTTCAGGACGAAGAGACCTCTGATAAACCCAGGAGAAGAAAAAAATAAAATTTGACCCAAACTGAAATTAATGTCAATAGCTAGTGAATGAAGTTGCTGGAACATTGTTTTGCAAAGTGGCTGTGGGATCACCTCCCCAACTCCCAAACATTAAGACATTTTGACCATAGTCCAAAATCAGACATCACTTTTGGTTTGATATCGTATGGCACAGGCCTGGCTTTCAAGAACACAGGTTTACTGTCAGGTTTTACATGCAGTTTCACTGATGTATCTTTTTATGCTGCCTAACTCATTCTGAAAAACTCTCAATTTTTTCCAGCAACTGCAGCCTGCAGCTTAAAGGAACGACAGCAACAGCTTTCGAATCTCTTGCCGGTCAAGACGCATTTTCTTTAGCCACACACATGCCATGATGGCAGGATAGTTTTACGTCAACATGGACCTTGTGTATTTGGTTCATCGCTGCTGAGCTTGTGCATTCTCCCTGTGGCATGTAGCTGTTGGGCTTTTTTGGATGTCATTTCCATCATCAAACTGACGTTAATGGCTTTTTTTAGGGTCAATTCACTTTCAGTAGGCAACTTTGTCTGTGCTGCTTCATTCTTCATGCCACATCAAGCTTGTCTCTTAATAAGTCATATAAGATGTCCTAAAAGGGCATGTTGCAGGTTAAAGACAACTGTTAAGAAATTGATAGGAAAATAACTTATGATATCCTGGAAGAAATTCCTAAATTAATAAACCACGGGGTCTCCTGGAGATGTTTTAGTAGGAATAAAATCTCAATTTCAATACAAATGATGGTCCTCAGGATTATAATTATGAGCCTGTTAGGAAAGATGGAGATCAGGAACAGGGCAGGGATTTTTAGAAAATTAAATGTAATTTCCTGCATTCTGGTGAATTTTATTGTGTTTTCAGTTTAAAAGTTATCTCTCTCTTTCAGTGTTTTTCCTTGGAGTGAACATGACCTGCTATTACTGACTACTACTGCTCTGGTGTAGTACAGAGGACTGACCATAGACTGTAAAAAAAATGGACGTTCACTTGCTCGGCTTGAAGTGAGGTCTCCACAAAAACTGCTCCCCCTGGTGGCTGGCTGCAGTATAGGTTTAAAAATACGGCTTTCTCGCCATTCCAGTTGGGCTGTGGTCAAACTTTAAAAAATTAATACACCTCGTAGAAATGTTTCTCACATCCGATTGTTGTGTGATTTGAAGATATTATTTGGCTGTCTTGCATCCAAGTCCTCTTTTTTCTGAAAAGTTACGTTTTCATTAGTTATTCGAGGTTAAAAACAAGGCTTTACGTAACGTTTAACGATGGTTTACAGCTGCCGTTCTCGTGTATTTTTTTTCGGGGATCGTAAAATATGTCGGGAGGTAGAGTCAGGAAGTGATTAGACTCTCGAAAGAAAAAAAATAATTATTATTTGTGTCACCCAGCTCCACTCAGAATCTCTCAGAATCCCTCATCGTCTCAGAATCTGGCTCCAAACTGCTACAATGGTGGCGGTATTTTGGCTTCAAAACCGTACAATGATAAATGGCGGAGCCACGCTGTCCACTATATACAGTCTATGGGACTGACACTGACAACTTTAATTCAAGGGTTATGCTTTTGCAATATTTCATGCATGTGCTGTGGCACTGGAAATTAGAAGATTTAGAAAATACTAAGTTTCCCAATAAGTCATATGACATTATTCAGACTTACCTGTCACCTTTCAGCACTCACCTCAGCAACAGAGCTGCCTCCACTGCCCCTGCATGCTGCCCCTGCCTCTGCCTCACTCTCAGTCTCATCCACCTTTATCAGGAGACATGGAGATGCATTGAGCATATTAACAATTAAAATAAGCTTCAAGTAGACGGTTCATGTGAAGATTTCTGTGTTGTAGCTCAGTCATGTTATCAGCATATCAAACACACATGTAGAATAGCAGCCTAATAATCAAGCAGGTAACATTAAAAACGGGCCACCTCCCTGAAACATGACTGAGCAGTTTGACAGTTCAGAAATGGTCAAATGTGTGTTCAAACCTTAAGTCTTTTTTAATGGGTGCTATCAGAGAGAGGAATAACATCACAAGAGAAAAAAATGAAAAAAAATCCTAAGTATGTTTAGAACTGCAAATAAACTTCCTTCAGTTGATTCTTGCTTTATTACGTCTATGGGGTTATATTTGTGCCATCAGAAACTGAATTTGAAATAAAATATTGAATTCGAAAAGCATGATGTTAATTGAAAATTAATGTTTTGAAAATGAATAGTTTTTTTTAAATTGAATTATTTTTTTAAATTGAATTTGAATTTGTATTTTGCCTATGAAAATTCAACTCTTTTAATACTTTAATTAAACTTTTTTTTAACTTAAAAATTGAAAAACACAGAATTCAATTTCAATTCACAAAAAGCAGATTCAGTTTTAAAATTCAATTTCAAGTCAAAGTGACACGACGGTTACGTCATCTTGTGCCTGTTGGGAGACTAATCGAGCACAGATTCACAGACACCCTCTACCTCTACACAACCCCGTACTCTCCTGTGTTGTGTCTAGCTGTACTCCTCCTCCCCTGAGTGGGACGATAGTCAGTTCCACGATGGCTGAAGACCAGCGGTTGAATAATCAAGTTTGAAATCACATAATACGCACGATTGTCTGTCCACTATGTTACCCTGCGATCGACTGGTGACCAGTACTGCCCAACGCCCAGTGACAGCTGGGATAGGCTCCTGCACTCGCCCGAAAGGGATAGCCGGCATAGAAATGAATGAAATCACATACACGCCCCTCACCACCCCTGAGTTGACAATCGAAGATGGCTGCCCCCCATTCTAAACAGTTATCAAGCTCCTGTAATAATCAGTTCATAAGCACTTCTGACCAATTTTTGTAACACTACATCAGCCGTATACATAGTATTGTTCAATTTATATTTGTAGAAAAGCTGTCACAGTGTTATTTACATCCCTCGTGTGATATTTGTGATCTAAAACGCAGGGCGTTGCCGACACAACAGCCCTGGTACGTCCGCACAGTTAGCGGACGTGTAGAGGGGTCCGTGAATCTACTCGATTAGTCTCCCCAACGGGCACGATGAGGTAATGGTCATGCCACTCTGAATTGAAATTGAATTTTAAAACTGAATCTGCTTTTTGTGAATTGAAATTGAATTCTTTGTTTTGAATTTCAAGTTTTAAGAAAAAGTTGAATTCAAGTATAAAAAGAGTTTAATTGTCATAGGCAAAATTCAAATTCAATTTAAAAAATAAATTCAATTTCAAAACATTAAATTTCATTACACATCATGCTTTTTCAAATTCAATATTTTAATTCAAATTCAGTTGCTAATGGCACAAATATAACCTCATAAACGTCACAATTCCATCCCTCATCATTAATCTTGGCTTAAAGGCAGGGTTGGCAGTCCTGACAAACTAGCATGAATTTGAATGTAGCATCTCATCGGGACTCCTCCCAGCCCCTCCTCCCCCTCCCCTTGGAGCTCCCTCAAAGCAACGCCCCGCTCACATGCACAGGTGCCGCTGATTCGCGACTCTGATTGTGAATGACTGAAAGAGGGACTCAGCACATCATTTTATGTTTTGCACTATGTCCAGTCATGTCTCATTTAGAGGTAAGGAAACACCAAAACTTTAAAACGTAAAGCTAAAAAAAACAATAAACAAACGTGGCTTTTGTCAGTACTTGCAACTGTCATGCTAGAACCGTCCACTTTTACCTGTGACATGATATCAGGAGTAAAGCTATAATACAAACAGTACATGTACATTTTCTCTAGGACTTACCAAATATCACAGTTTTTTTTTTTTTTTTGCTTGTCAGAGCCCCTGTGGTGAGAGTTTATTAGACTCTGATGCGAACTACAGCCCAGAGCCAAGTACCTCATTGGGTCAGAGGGGACATGCCCGAGGTTGAGCAAGAGGGGCAGTAATTAGAGGCAGGGGAACAGAGCAAGAAAAGAAAGCCTCTGTCTTTCTTTTCTTGCTCTGTTTAGCTGGAGGAGCGGCAACAGGCAATCGAGGTATAGGTAGCTTCTCTGCCATTCTGCAGCGCTGCTCCTTCCTTCTCAGCCCGGCCACGCGCACTGAATCATGTGCACGCCAGTGAAATGTACGCGCAGGAGGCGGGCAAAACGGCGACGGGATTTGATTGGTTTATAAAAAAGGTGTCCCTGGAAGACGATTGGTTGGTGTTTTCCATTTTTTACTCCTGCTGTAGATAGCGGATATTTTCCGCTCTGTGATCTGTACACATCATGTATTTCTTGCCATCGGTACATACAGATCATTTCAACCAGCATAACAAAAAGTGTATCTAAATCAAACTACCAATTATACCTTTAAGACCAGCAAAAATGACTCAAGAAAGATACTCTGACAAATATTTCAAACTAAATTTTTTTTTATTTCTTTTATTTATCTATATTTTAAAATTAGTTTTCTAAACTTTGGTTAACTTTTGAAACTTATGGTCCATTTAAGAGTCTACAACAAATCACAGTGAGATATGAACAAATTTTCACCATTAGATTGACAAGGTTTTTTCTTTTTTTCCGTGGTTTTAAATAAACTATAAATATAAAACAGAAAAGCTTTCAAAGAGCCTTCAAAGCCCGGTTTACATGCAGTCTGGACGTAGAGGGCAGCACACCTGCTCTCAGTGCAGCTGGGAGGGACTGCTGGGTGGTACACTGGGCTGCCTGAGAGTGCTCTGAGACAGGGAGGGGCTAACGGTAGCACCCGCTGCACACTGAGAGGAGCAGAGCAGCAGCAATACGTGTTTTAATGTCACAGTCTCTCAAGTCTCCAATAAAACCAGAAAAAGTCACTAGATCTGTCAGTAGTAGCGATATTGAAAAAAAAACAAAAACAAAAAAAAAAGGTCTGATTACTCTAAATATGGCTCAAAGAAGCTAGGTTGGTAGCACTGTTCCCGCGCTGGGTGTCTGCTGAAATCTATACGCCAGTCCGGGGTGCTCACCTGCTAACATTCTTGTGAGGAAAGCTAGTTGAGTTTGGCCATAAACTTCACTGTTTGGTCACCCAAGGAAAAGCTCATAGTTTTTAAAACTTGAGAACCTTAGGAATTTGGGAATACTCAGGCAACTTCAACTTACTTTCCTTTACTTCGAAAAAAAAGACCTTCCCGATGTCCATTTTTCTGTCTTTGATCCTTCTCAGTCATTATGCCTGCATGATGCAGCCTTGTGGTAGGAAACCACGAAAATGCGGAGTGGAGTTATTTTGATCTTTGTATTCCCCTACTGATGAAGTGGAACGGATTTTCACGTGAATAGCTTTCTGTAGGAAACCAGTAAATCGCGGAGTGGATTTCTGTTGATAAGGGAATTCTTCAAAATAAAAATGGAACGGATTTGATAGTGAAGCAGTGGAAAGAACACTGCTACTTTTGACGGCAAATGTGGGGGGATCAAAACTGCTTATTTTTCAAGGTGAGAGGGAGGTGACGTTAATAAGTTGTTTGGATCGTTTGATTGTCCAATCAGAAACAAAGCTCAGGTCACGTGACTGGTGGTCGTCCTGTAGCTGTTCAAAAGGAGACTCGCAGCTGGTGCTGGTGGTACTAGTATCCAGTATTAAAAATATTTTATTTTCTGTATCTGACACAGAGCAGGTTGGTTTGTGGAGCAGAAAGCTCCACCCGACAGACCAGGTTCAGGCTGGAGTCTGCAGCTTCTGTCAGAGCTTTAATACATTTCTAAATCATGTTTCTGGACCTGATCAGAAACAATAATGTTGTGTCATCTAATAGTCAAATATCACAGATTAATAAACAAGGTTAAAAACAAGGATGTTTAAATTTAATATTTGAAACTCTGTTGTAGTTTAGTGGGTCATGTCCATGCTGCTAGCATCTCCACATACAGGAAGCTTATTAATAACTAACAAAATGTAATTAATTTGCTAATAGGCTAAAAGTTTAATTGGCTGCCTCTGAATGTTCTCTGTAAATCGATAAAGGACATACATTTTTTATACCATTTGACAGCTCCTGCTGCTCTTTCATAAGGGATGTATTTTAAAGACTGGTGGAAGAAGAGTGAAATGTTAAATACATTTTATTGTGTTAAATGTAATTCCACAACATTAGTTTTCTTGTCTAAAATTTTTTTACTTTCATATGATCCAATAATTCTTGATTCTCTCTCAAATCTAAAGTAGACGCACAGCAAGGAAGCACGAAAAAGAGTTTTGGTGCACTTAGCAAAGGTATGTTAATTTCAGGGGTTAAGCACTCTTCATGAATCAGAAATCAGAAAGATTTTATTTTCACTGTATGCCAAAATGAAACACACAACAAAATTCAGAGTGCTACTCCCTTTGGTGCCTTAAAATCCACACATTAACCACACACATTCAGCAAGAAAAATTCCTAGTAAATAACAATAAATTTTAATAAAATCAGTCCAAGTGCAGGCTGCTTCAAAATGTGTTATGATAAGCAGTAGTTAAAATGTCAGTTGAACCAGACAAACCTGATGAACAGAGGTGTAGATGGCCTAGCGGTTTAGGTAACACCCCATGAGATATGCCATTGGGAAGGTGGCCAGGTTTAGTCCACACCTGCAACCAGCGTCTATCCATCCATCTATCTATCTATCTATCTATCTATCTATCTATCTATCTATCTATCTATGTATATATATATATATATATATATATATATATATATATATATATATATATATATATATATATATATATATATACATTTCTCTTTCCTGCCTGTTAGTGCAGTTACATAAGGTTTCTGAACCTGTTAAAGATTTTGTTGCAGATTTACTCTACCCCTTGTTCACTCATTCAGTTGTTTGTATAAAGTTTATTTCCAAGGTACAAGTAAGATGTACCAAAAAGAGATCATATTATAAATTAGTAAACCTAAGGATTTAGTGAGGATTCATCATATTTGGAACTGATAACAAAAACCAGTTTAAATGTTATTGAATTTTACAATTTTCTATTTGACTATATTGCAATAGTTTACACACAGCAAGAAATTTATAACACAATAAAATAGATTGTTTTGCACTGGTCAAGCCCTTTAAACCTCATAATTTTGCACTTTAACTACGCTGTACAAAAACTAAATATTATATGCAATAGGCTCGCCCCAATATGTTAGAATACTCCACTTCATGTCAATATTGAGCCTTATTTTTCCAGTTTTGTCACCATTTTACCTGATCACTTTCTAAATTTGTTTGTCATGATTTAATGTCATACCAGTTGAACCTCTTTCGACATTCATATAAGTGGAATGCATCAAGGGCTGCACTGGACAAAAGAAGGGAGTGACAAGAAAACAGGATAGGTGTAACAGCACTGGTGAAGTATGCATCACGCAGGTGACACGTAATCATCTTTTATTTTTTTTTTCCAGTATATTAAACCCTTTCCAGATGCTGGCTGTCAGAGAAGGTGAAAGGTTTGATATCCACAGCTTAACTGAAGAGGATTCCAATAAAACTTTGAACACAGTATTAAAGACATCGCCGAAATCGGATACCAAGGGACTAGGAATAATTTATCACCTTTCAGCATTTTTCCACGGTAAGCACATTTTAGACTTTTGTACATTGGTAAAACAATTTTTTTAAGAAATTACAATTCTTATTTACCCATTCTTATTTATGATAAATATTAGTAGAGATGGTGTCCGCCTTATTTGAATTGCAAAATAGCAGTTGTATGTTAATGCTATAATAAATTTATTCATGCTGGGAAAGAAGTATTTGTTTGAAAAACAAAACAAAGAAAAAAACAAAGGAAAACATTTATAAAGTTCAGTTATTTATTAAGTTGTTAATGGTGGTAACAATTGTGGGATCTATATGACACTTTATATAAATGTCACAGTGCTCCAAATGTGTTGGAAATGAAACACTGGGTTTGGCTAAATGACTAAATGATTGTAATGAAAAAGTTGTTTTCCAAAAGTTCTGCTGTTATTATGTTTTTTAACTCTCCCCTCTTTTTTCTTGAACTATTTTCTTTTAAGATACTTCATGGAAGACATGATGGCTGTGAGAAAATTCATATCACTTCTACTAATTCTATCAGGTAAGAAAAAATTTTGAAATTTGAATGTTTTGCACATTCTTTGGGGTTTTTTTTGTTTGTTTTGTTTTTTCATATAGATAGATTTTATTGGGTACTTCAACATTCATGAGTATTTTTTCAAGTGTGTAAGTTTATTGACACTTGAAAATGTTATCTACTTTTAAAATCACAAGTTACCACTGAGTAAACCCACCATGTAAATCAATATTCAAACCTTCCATCTGCATATTGCATCCAATAAGGCCATCCAAATGCAACTATGCCAATGAAAGGAGAACTCCATCACTGCAAACACAGGTGTCTGCAGGTTATATACAAATGCAAGGGGATTGATACTCGTGCAGAGGGAGACAAGGAGACAGCCTACAAATGCAACGCATAAGTTAGCCTGAAGGCTTTCCATCATTTTCAGAGATGTTGAATGAGCAGTTAATACGCCTGCGTGTCATAATAAGTTACGTGTAGAAATCGATGTCTCACCCTCAGTATGAATTTATCAATAAGTATCTATTTAGCCATTTGTGTCTTGGATTGTTTATGATCTTAATGCAAGTATTCTTCTTGTACCTTGCTGCCAAACTCTCATGCACAAAACATGCCATCAGATCATCTTGCACATGATGGGGTCACACATTATGACTGGTCGCATATTGTTCTGCAGCACTGGCAATACTTTTCTTGTCGTGGAAATGTGATGTGCATGTGTGCCAGTATAATTGATGCTTTTTAATATATGTGCTGTCAAGCCATTTAAAAAATTACCCTAATTAAGTATAGGATCTGTAATTAATTAATCTAATTAATTGCATTTCAGTCTTGTATCTGCTTAATGTCCCCAAATAAAAAATTTGAATTCTAGGACATAAAAAAATGTAGTGCATTTCTAAAGAAATGAATACACGAATGAGAGAAGATTTGTAAATCCCTCTTTTTAACTGGCCAATATTGAAATGGCAGTCTTCACCGCCATTGATGTTGTGAAACCGTTTATTGCATCTTTAGAAGTAAATTATGTTTTTCAGCAGGGGGAGGCAGGGTCTGAAGGAGCTTGTCAATCAAAATCGTGCTTGTAAACTACTGTCGATGACGGCGGTGCGCTCTTTGGATGAGAAATCAGATGCGAGATGACAGATGCATACCAAGACACTGCAAGTCAGAAAAGTTCAGGCAGGTCACACTCGAACTGAGGATGTGTCTTGATAGTTCAGGGAGGAAGAGTGGCAGGTGAAGAAAAGAGAAAAGATAACGAAGATCATGAAAAGGATCAAAGGATGAAGCACTCCAGTTGAATGCGATCAAAAATACTATGATTTGTCTGTTAGATACATATATATGTATTAGTGCTGGGCAAGTTAATGCGTTATTTTTGCGTTAACCCGTCAATCTATTAATGCCGTTGAATATTTTATCGCACATTATTCCATGTTGCTCACATGCTTTTATTTTGTAAATGTCTGTTGCCGACCACGGTGGAACCGGAAGTGAAATTGGTGGAAAAACAGGATGAGTAACCAAAACAAGCATGGAGAAGAGGGGCAATATGGAATGAATATCCTATCTTAAATCAAGAGCATTTTAAATTGATTTGAGAGCAGTATTATATTGATTTCACGCTCAGATCTTGTGATATTGTCTCTCAAAACTCTGCTCTTGCGCTCAAATTTGCTCTGCGCATGCTCAAACTGTCTCCTCGTGCTCAGTTATAATGCTGCGCGCGCTCAAACTGTGTCCTTGTGCTCGGATATAATGCTGCTCGCGCAGATTTCCTATGCACACACTCCGGTTCTTCCTCTCGCGCTGAGGGATTTTTTGCTCACAGATCTCTGTGTGCGCTCGAATTTTTTTGTGGATCAACCAATAGGAGGCTGACTAGTATTGACCAATCAGATTATCCCTGTTTGTTTATGGGTGTGTTTGCTGTTGTTCACGGAGCGTCACATACGGGCGGGCACTCTTTCAACCTGGTTTATCAGCCCCTGACCTGCAGGGCTGTAATAAATGTGATTTCTTTAATTTTTTTGTCCACTGTTAAAATCAAACATCATTCAATAAATACACGAGCACCCGTGTTCTTAACTGAAATAGCTATGTTGTATGTGCATAGCTGCATGACACAGTGCTCTTTGCGCTGTGCTGGTGGAGAAAACAGTGTCACCATCATGAAGCTAGCGAGACAACAGCTCTCATAAAAAATGGACCGACAGAGTCAAGAAAATCAGGCAAGTTGTTTTAGGTTCATTTTAATAAAAACTATATTGGGCTGTGCACTGAATATTTGATCATATACCTAACATTATGCCTGAACAATACTACACCTGTACGACAGTAAATAAGCTACTTTACCTTGATTAGCCAATGCATTAAGTAAGGTATAAATGCCCTTATGCCCTTCGTTATCAGCTATAAATGAACATTAATTACTGATATTAGGAAGCCTCTTCCTGCAGCCAAGATATTACTGATAGACAAATAAACCGTGTAAAATAGATGTTTCATATTCCAGTCTACAGCATGATTACTGGAGATTGAGATAAACATGATGAGCAAACACGTTAGAGCCAGGCATCGTTTTAAAATGGTGTGTAAGCATTAATCAATGGTTAACGTAATAATGACTAATTGATAAGCATAATGTTCGGATAAGCCCCTTTCCAAGTCCTCCTAAAGGATCACATCTTGCATACAGTATGATCATACTTTGCATTTATTAATGTTATAAATCATTTTCAAAACAAATTAAACAAATACAGGGTAAGCCTACATATATATATTTTTTGTATAGTTCCATGTATCTATAACCCAAGGTATATGATCAAATATTCAGTGCACAGCCCAATATAGTTTTCATTAAAATGAATTTAAAACACAAGCCTGATTTTCTTGACTCTGTTGGTCCATTTTTTATGAGAGCTGTTGTCTCGCTAGCTTCATGATGATGACACTGTTTTCTCCACCAGCACAGCGCAAAGAGCACTGTGTCATGCAGCTATGAGAATACAGTATAGTTATTTCAGTTGAAAACACCGTGCTCCTGCATTTATTGAATGATGTTTGATTTTAACAGTGGACAAAAAAATTAAAGAAATCACATTTATTACAGCCCTGCAGGTCAGGGGCTGATAAACCAGGTTGAAAGAGTGCCTGCCCGTATGTGACGCTCCGTGAACAACAGCAAACACACCCATAAACAAACAGGGATAATCTGATTGGTCAATACTAGTCAGCCTCCTATTGGTTGATCCACAAAAAAATTCGAGCGCACACAGAGATCTGTGAGCAAAAAATCCCTCAGCGCGAGAGGAAGAACCGGAGTGTGAGCGCAGGAAATCTGCGCGAGCAGCATTATATCCGAGCGCAAGGACACAGTTTGAGCGCGCGCAGCATTATAACTGAGCACGAGGAGACAGTTTGAGCACGCACAGAGCAAATTTGAGCGCAAGAGCAGAGTTTTGAGAGACAATATCACAAGATCTGAGCGTGAAATCAATATAATACTGCTCTCAAATCAATTTAAAATGCTCTTGATTTAAGATAGGATATTCATTCCATAGGGCAACACCATGGAACTTAAAGGCGCTTGCTGCTTAGTGTATCAGTCCGCGCGCATGGCGTGCCAGATATAAACAAACGCAGGTAGTCTGCCAGGACGAAGAGACATGATGAGAACTAGAGCCTTATTGAGCTGTGTTTTTGTGTGAAAGTAACACGCTGAAAATTCTCTAAATAAAGCGTGAATGCAGACCGATATCAGAGTTTTTCGGTGGGAGCCCTTTTATTTGTGTTTTTGGTCAAGTAAAAAATGGCCCCGTCTGAGTGCAGAGGAAACCGTCTGACGAGCAGGGAAGGGGTGTTTGGTGCGAGCGCCCTGGGCTTCTGCTGCACAAAAACACTGCTGTAGGGGTAATTTCTGCCCTAAACCTTGTGATAGGACCCAACTTGTTCCATCCCGGAGTATCACTTTAATGCCCTGACGGTAGCAATAAGCTGTAATTTTATATTTACATTTTGTAAATTTGATTTGCACTAAATATGTGATTTAACTATTACTGTAAAACAAGTACTGATTTAGTGTTTGCATGACATATGTTATGGCACTTTCACAATGCAATTAATTATGATTAATCAGGGAAATCATGTGATTAATTACAAATAAATGTTTTAATCGTTGCCCAGCCCTAATATATATATATATATATATATATATATATATATATATATATATATATATATATATATATATATATATATATATATATATATATATATGTTTACACTTATGACTTAAAACAGCAATATATCTGTAAAGTTTCACAAAAACCACTCATTCACTCGATGCTGAACCATGAAACATAACCTCCAACTGTTTCCCTGGTTGAATGAGTTTTGAAATAGCTATATTCTCTCAGTGATGGAAGGGTATCTCCTCAAATCAATTTGAATGCATGCTTTAAACAACACAGTACAGCAGCCCTGGATTAAAAAGTGAATTATACTATGGTGAGATATTGGCCTTGAATTTACCTTGGTTAATATTTTGAAACCAGTACTATTTTTAAGCTAATTAGAAGCATTTGTACTTGACAAAAATTTGATAACTCTTTCAACCTTTATGAATATGATTGTGTGTGTCTGTGTGTGTGTGTGTGTGTGTGTGGGTGGGGGGTGTGTGTTGGGGGGGGGGGGGGGGGGGGGTTGTGTCAGAAGTGAAAGACTGTTGGGGTAATGTGTTCCTTTTCCTTTTGTATATAGTTCTGGGTGTCAAAACTGCTACACAATCAACATCCACTCCAACGACAACTGCCACTGCAACAACAACTGCTACTCCAACAACAACTGCTACTCCAACAACAACTGCAACACCAACAACAACTGAAACACCAACAACAACTGCTACTCCAACAACAACTGTAACACCAACAACAACTGAAACGCCAACAACTGCTACTCCAACAACAACTGCAACACCAAAAACTGAAACTCTTACAACAACTGCCAATCCAACAACAACTGCTACACCAACAACAACTGCCAATCCAACAACAACTGCTACTCCAACAACAACTGCTACTCCAACAACAACTGCTACTCCAACAACAACTGCAACACCAACAACAACTGCTACTCCAACAACAACTGCAACACCAACAACTGAAACTCTTACAACAACTGCCAATCCAACAACAACTGCTACACCAACAACAACTGCCACTCCAACAACAACTGCTACTCCAACAACAACTGCTACTCCAACAACAACTGCAACACCAACAACAACTGCTACTCCAACAACAACTGCAACTCCAACAACAACTGCAACACCAACAACAACTGCAACACCAACAACAACTGCTACTCCAACAACAACTGTAACACCAACAACAACTGAAACACAAACAACTGCTACTCCAACAACAACTGCCACTCCAACAACAACTGAAACACCAACAACAACTGAAACACCAACAACTGCTACTCCAACAACAACTGCAACTCAAACAACGACATCCACTACAACAACAACTGCCACTCCAACAACAACTGCTTCTCCAACAACTGCTACTCCAACAACAACTGCAACACCAACAACAACTGCAACACCAACAACAACTGCTACTCCAAAAACAACTGTAACACCAACAACAACTGAAACACCAACAACTGCTACTCCAATAACAACTGCCACTCCAACAACAACTGCAACACCAACAACAACTGCTACTCCAACAACAACTGCAACACCAACAACAACTGCAACACCAACAACAACTGCTACTCCAACAACAACTGTAACACCAACAACAACTGAAACACCAACAACTGCTACTCCAACAACAACTGCCACTCCAACAACAACTGAAACACCAACAACAACTGAAACACCAACAACTGCTACTCCAACAACAACTGCAACTCCAACAACGACATCCACTACAACAACAACTGCCACTCCAACAACAACTGCTTCTCCAACAACTGCTACTCCAACAACAACTGCAACACCAACAACAACTGCAACACCAACAACAACTGCTACTCCAAAAACAACTGTAACACCAACAACAACTGAAACACCAACAACTGCTACTCCAATAACAACTGCCACTCCAACAACAACTGCAAAACCAACAACAACTGCAACACCAACAACAACAGAAACACCAACAACAACTGCTACTCCAACAACAACTGAAACACCAACAACTGCTACTCCAACAACAACTGCTACTCCAACAACTGCTACTCCAACAACAACTGCAACACCAACAACAACTGCTACTCCAACGACAACTGCCACTCCAACAACAATGACAACACCAACAACAACTGCTACTCCAACAACAACTGCTACTCCAACAACAACTGCTACTCCAACAACAACTGCAACACCAACAACAACTGCTACTCCAACAACAACTGCTACTCCAACAACAACTGTAACACCAACAACAACTGAAACACCAACAACTGCTACTCCAACAACAACTGCTACTCCAACAACAACATCCACTCCAACAACAACTGCCACACCAACAACAACTGCAACACCAACAACAACTGCTACACCAACAACAACTGCAACACCAACAACTAATACTCCAACAACAACTGCTACCCCAACAACAACTGCTACTCCAACAACAACTGCAACACCAACAACAACTGCTACTCCAACGACAACTGCCACTCCAACAACAACTGCTACTCCAACAACAACTGCTACTCCAACAACAACTGCAACACCAACAACAACTTCTACTCCAACAACAACTGCTACTCCAACAACAACTGTAACACCAACAGCAACTGAAACACCAACATCTGCTACTCCAACAACAACTGCTACTCCAACAACATCCACTCCAACAACAACTGCCACTCCAACAACAACTGCTACTCCAACAACAACTGCAACACCAACAACAACTGCAACACCAACAACAACTGCAACACCAACAACAACAGAAACACCAACAACAACTGCTACTCCAACAACAACTGAAACACCAACAACTGCCACTCCAACAACAACTGCTACACCAACAACAACTGCAACTCCAACAACAACTGCTACTCCAATAACAACTGCCACTCCAACAACAACTGCAACACCAACAACAACTGCAACACCAACAACA
This sequence comes from Halichoeres trimaculatus, assembly GCF_033239565.1. Lineage (NCBI taxonomy): Eukaryota > Metazoa > Chordata > Actinopteri > Labriformes > Labridae > Halichoeres > Halichoeres trimaculatus. The sequence continues at coordinate 16,427,305 of NW_027437200.1, forward strand.
ACAGAAACACCAACAACAACTGCTACTCCAACAACAACTGAAACACCAACAACTGCTACTCCAACAACAACTGCTACTCCAACAACTGCTACTCCAACAACAACTGCAACACCAACAACAACTGCTACTCCAACAACAACTGCTACTCCAACAACAACTGTAACACCAACAACAACTGAAACACCAACAACAACACCAACAACAACTGCTACTCCAACAACATCCACTCCAACAACAACTGCCACTCCAACAACAACTGCTACTCCAACAACAACTGCAACACCAACAACAACTGCAACACCAACAACAACTGCAACACCAACAACAACAGAAACACCAACAACAACTGCTACTCCAACAACAACTGAAACACCAACAACTGCCACTCCAACAACAACTGCTACACCAACAACAACTGCAACTCCAACAACAACTGTAACACCAACAACAACTGCTACTCCAACAACTGCTACTCCAATAACAACTGCTACTCCAACAACAACATCCACTCCAACAACAACTGCCACACCAACAACAACTGATACTCCAACAACAGAAACACCAACAACAACTGCTACTCCAACAACAACTGCTACTCCAACAACAACTGCAACACCAACAACAACTGCTACTCCAACGACAACTGCCACTCCAACAACAACTGCTACTCCAACAACAACTGCTACTCCAACAACAACTGTAACACCAACAACAACTGAAACACCAACAACTGCTACTCCAACAACAACTGCTACTCCAACAACAACATCCACTCCAACAACAACTGCCACACCAACAACAACTGATACTCCAACAACAACAGAAACACCAACAACAACTGCTACTCCAACAACAACTAAAACACCAACAACTGCTACTCCAACAACAACTGCAACACCAACAACTAATACTCCAACAACAACTGCTACCCCAACAACAACTGCTACTCCAACAACAACTACAACACCAACAACAACTGCTACTCCAACAACAACTGCCACTCCAACAACAACTGCTACTCCAACAACAACTGCTACTCCAACAACAACTGCAACACCAACAACAACTGCTACTCCAACAACAACTGCTACTCCAACAACAACTGTAACACCAACAACAACTGAAACACCAACAACTGCTACTCCAACAACAACTGCTACTCCAACAACAACATCCACTCCAACAACAACTGCCACACCAACAACAACTGATACTCCAACAACAACAGAAACACCAACAACAACTGCTACTCCAACAACAACTAAAACACCAACAACTGCTACTCCAACAACAACTGCAACACCAACAACTAATACTCCAACAACAACTGCTACCCCAACAACAACTGCTACTCCAAAAACAACTACAACACCAACAACAACTGCTACTCCAACAACAACTGCCACTCCAACAACAACTGCTACTCCAACAACAACTGCTACTCCAACAACAACTGCAACACCAACAACAACTGCTACTCCAACAACAACTGCTACTCCAACAACAACTGTAACACCAACAACAACTGAAACACCAACAACTGCGACTCCAACAACTGCTACTCCAACAACTGCTACTCCAACAACAACTGCAACACCAACAACAACTGCTACTCCAACGACAACTGCCACTCCAACAACAACTGCAACACCAACAACAACTGCTACTCCAACAACAACTGCTACTCCAACAACAACTGCTACTCCAACAACAACTGCTACTCCAACAACGACATCCACTCCATCAACAACTGCCACTCCAACAACAACTGCTACTCCAACAACAACATCCACTCCAACAACAACTGCCACACCAACAACAACTGATACTCCAACAACAACAGAAACACCAACAACAACTGTAACACCAACAACAACTGCTACTCCAACAACAACTGCTACTCCAGCAACAACTGTAACACCAACAACAACTGAAACACCAACAACTGCTACTCCAACAACAACTTCTACTCCAACAACAACTGCAACACCAAAAACAACTGCAACACCAAAAACAACACAAACACCAACAACAACTGCTACTCCAACAACAACTGCTACTCCAACAACAACTGCTACTCCAACAACTGCAAAACCAACAACAACTGCAACACCAACAACAACTGCTACTCCAACAACAACTGCCACTCCAACAACAACTGCTACTCCAACAACAACTGCTACTCCAACAACAACTGCAACACCAATAACAACTGCTACTCCAACGACAACTGCCACTCCAACAACAACTGCTACTCCAACAACAACTGCTACTCCAACAACAACTGCTACTCCAACAACAACATCCACTCCAACGACAACTGCCAATCCAACAACAACTGCTACTCCAACAACAACTGCTACTCCAACAACAACTGCAACACCAACAACAACTGCAACTCCAACAACAACTGTAACACCAACAACAACTGCTACTCCAACAACTGCTACTCCAACAACAACTGTTACTCCAACAACGACATCCACTCCAACAACAACTGCCACTCCAACAACAACTGCTTCTCCAACAACAACTGCTACTCAAACAACAACTGCAACACCAACAACAACTGCAACACCAACAACATCTGCTACTCCAACAACAACTGTAACACCAACAACAACAGAAACACCAACAACAACTGCAACACCAACAACTGCTACTCCAACAACAACTGTAACACCAACAACAACTGAAACACCAACAACTGCTACTCCAACAACAACTGCTACTCCAACAACAACTGCTACTCCAACAACAACTGCAACACCAACAACAACAGAAACACCAACAAAAACTGCTACTCCAACAACAACTGCAACACCAACAACAACTGCAACACCAACAACAACTGCTACTCCAACAACAACTGCCAGTCCAACAACAACTGCTACTCCAACAACAACTGCTACTCCAACAACAACTGCTGCTCCAACAACAACACAAACACCAACAACAACTGCTACTCCAACAACAACTGCTACTCAAACAACAACTGCAACACCAACAACAACTGCAACACCAACAACAACTGCTACTCCAACGACAACTGCCACTCCAACAACAACTGCTACTCCAACAACAACTGCTACTCCAACAACAACTGCAACACCAACAACAACTGCTACTCCAACGACAACTGCCACTCCAACAACAACTGCTACTCCAACAACAACTGCTACTCCAACAACAACTGCAACACCAACAACAACTGCTACTCCAACAACAACTTCCACTCCAACAACAACTGCTACTCCAACAACAACTGCTACTCCAACAACATCCACTCCAACGACAACTGCAACACCAACAACAACTGCAACACCAACAACTGCTACTCCAACAACAACTGTAACACCAACAACAACTGAAACACCAACAACTGCTACTCCAACAACAACTGCTACTCCAACAACAACTGTAACACCAACAACAACTGAAACACCAACAACTGCTACTCCAACAACAACTGCTACTCCAACAACAACATCCACTCCAACAACAACTGCTACTCCAACAACATCTGCTACTCCAACAACAACTGCAACACCAACAACAACTGCAACACCAACAACTGCTACTCCAACAACAACTGTAACACCAACAACAACTGCTACTCCAACAACTGCTACTCAACCAACAACTGCCACTCCAACAACAACTGCAACACCAACGACAACTGCAACACCAACAACAACTGCAACACCAACAACTGCTACTCCAACAACAACTGTAACACCAACAACAACTGAAACACCAACAACTGCTACTCCAACAACAACTGCTACTCCAACAACGACATCCACTCCAACAACAACTGCCACTCCAACAACAACTGCTACTCCAACAACAACTGCTACTCCAACAACAACTGCAACACCAACAACAACTGCAACACCAACAACAACTGCTACTCCAACAACAACTGTAACACCAACAACAACTGAAACACCAACAACAACTGCAAAAGCAACAACTGCTACTCCAACAACAACTGTAACACCAACAACAACTGAAACACCAACAACTGCTTCTCCAACAACAACTGCAACTCAAACAACAAAATCCACTCCAACAACAACTGCTACTCCAACAACATCTGCTACTCCAACAACAACTGCAACACCAACAACAACTGCAACACCAACAACTGCTACTCCAACAACAACTGTAACACCAACAACAACTGAAAAACCAACAACTGCTACTCCAACAACAACTGCCACTCCAACAACAACTGCAACACCAACAACAACAGAAACACCAACAACAACTGCTACTCCAACAACAACTGCAACACCAACAACAACTGCAACACCAACAACAACTGCTACTCCAACAACAACTGCTACTCCAACAACAACTGCAACACCAACAACAACTACTACTCCAACTACAACTGCCACTCCAACAACAACTGCTACTCCAACAACAACTGCTGCTCCAACAACAACACAAACACCAACAACAACTGCTACTCCAACAACAACTGCTACTCCAACAACAACTGCTACTCCAACAACTGCAACACCAACAACAACTGCAACACCAACAACAACTGCTACTCCAACAACAACTGCAACACCAACAACAACTGCAACACCAACAACAACTGCTACTCCAACGACAACTGCCACTCCAACAACAACTGCTACTCCAACAACGACATCCACTCCAACAACAACTGCCACTCCAACAACAACTGCTACTCCAACAACAACTGCTACTCCAACAACAACTGCAACACCAACAACAACTGCAACACCAACAACAACTGCTACTCCAACAACAACTGTAACACCAACAACAACTGAAACACCAACAACAACTGCAACAGCAACAACTGCTACTCCAACAACAACTGTAACACCAACAACAACTGAAACACCAACAACTGCTACTCCAACAACAACTGCTACTCCAACAACAACATCCACTCCAACAACAACTGCTACTCCAACATCATCTGCTACTCCAACAACAACTGCAACACCAACAACAACTGCAACACCAACAACTGCTACTCCAACAACAACTGTAACACCAACAACAACTGAAAAACCAACAACTGCTACTCCAACAACAACTGCCACTCCAACAACAACTGCAACACCAACAACAACTGCAACACCAACAACAACAGAAACACCAACAACAACTGCTACTCCAACAACAACTGCAACACCAACAACAACTGCAAAACCAACAACAACTGCTACTCCAACAACAACTGCTACTCCAACAACAACTGCAACACCAACAACAACTGCTACTCAAACTACAACTGCCACTCCAACAACAACTGCTACTCCAACAACAACTGCTGCTCCAACAACAACACAAACACCAACAACAACTGCTACTCCAACAACAACTGCTACTCCAACAACAACTGCTACTCCAACAACTGCAACACCAACAACAACTGCAACACCAACAACAACTGCTACTCCAACAACAACTGCAACACCAACAACAACTGCAACACCAACAACAACTGCTACTCCAACAACAACTGCCACTCCAACAACAACTGCTACTCCAACAACAACTGCTACTCCAACAACAACTGCAACACCAACAACAACTGCTACTCCAACGACAACTGCCACTCCAACAACAACTGCTACTCCAACAACAACTGCTACTCCAACAACAACTGCTACTCCAACAACATCCACTCCAACGACAACTGCAACACCAACAACAACTGCAACACCAACAACTGCTACTCCAACAACTGTAACACCAACAACAACTGAAACACCAACAACTGCTACTCCAACAACAACTGTAACACCAACAACAACTGAAACACCAACAACAACTGCCACTCCAACAACAACTGCTACTCCAACAACAACTGCTACTCCAACAACAACTGCAACACCAACAACAACTGCAACACCAACAACAACTGCTACTCCAACAACAACTGTAACACCAACAACAACTGAAACACCAACAACAACTGCAACAGCAACAACTGCTACTCCAACAACAACTGTAACACCAACAACAACTGAAACACCAACAACTGCTACTCCAACAACAACTGCTACTCCAACAACAACATCCACTCCAACAACAACTGCTACTCCAACAACATCTGCTACTCCAACAACAACTGCAACACCAACAACAACTGCAACACCAACAACTGCTACTCCAACAACAACTGTAACACCAACAACAACTGAAAAACCAACAACTGCTACTCCAACAACAACTGCCACTCCAACAACAACTGCAACACCAACGACAACTGCAACACCAACAACAACTGCAACACCAACAACTGCTACTCCAACAACAACTGTAACACCAACAACAACTGAAACACCAACAACTGCTACTCCAACAACAACTGCTACTCCAACAACGACATCCACTCCAACAACAACTGCCACTCCAACAACAACTGCTACTCCAACAACAACTGCTACTCCAACAACAACTGCAACACCAACAACAACTGCAACACCAACAACAACTGCTACTCCAACAACAACTGTAACACCAACAACAACTGAAACACCAACAACAACTGCAACAGCAACAACTGCTACTCCAACAACAACTGTAACACCAACAACAACTGAAACACCAACAACTGCTACTCCAACAACAACTGCAACTCAAACAACAAAATCCACTCCAACAACAACTGCTACTCCAACAACATCTGCTACTCCAACAACAACTGCAACACCAACAACAACTGCAACACCAACAACTGCTACTCCAACAACAACTGTAACACCAACAACAACTGAAAAACCAACAACTGCTACTCCAACAACAACTGCCACTCCAACAACAACTGCAACACCAACAACAACAGAAACACCAACAACAACTGCTACTCCAACAACAACTGCAACACCAACAACAACTGCAACACCAACAACAACTGCTACTCCAACAACAACTGCTACTCCAACAACAACTGCAAAACCAACAACAACTACTACTCCAACTACAACTGCCACTCCAACAACAACTGCTACTCCAACAACAACTGCTGCTCCAACAACAACACAAACACCAACAACAACTGCTACTCCAACAACAACTGCTACTCCAACAACAACTGCTACTCCAACAACTGCAACACCAACAACAACTGCAACACCAACAACAACTGCTACTCCAACAACAACTGCAACACCAACAACAACTGCAACACCAACAACAACTGCTACTCCAACGACAACTGCCACTCCAACAACAACTGCTACTCCAACAACGACATCCACTCCAACAACAACTGCCACTCCAACAACAACTGCTACTCCACCAACAACTGCTACTCCAACAACAACTGCAACACCAACAACAACTGCAACACCAACAACAACTGCTACTCCAACAACAACTGTAACACCAACAACAACTGAAACACCAACAACAACTGCAACAGCAACAACTGCTACTCCAACAACAACTGTAACACCAACAACAACTGTAACACCAACAACAACTGAAACACCAACAACTGCTACTCCAACAACAACATCCACTCCAACAACAACTGCTACTCCAACAACATCTGCTACTCCAACAACAACTGCAACACCAACAACAACTGCAACACCAACAACTGCTACTCCAACAACAACTGTAACACCAACAACAACTGAAAAACCAACAACTGCTACTCCAACAACAACTGCCACTCCAACAACAACTGCAACACCAACAACAACTGCAACACCAACAACAACAGAAACACCAACAACAACTGCTACTCCAACAACAACTGCAACACCAACAACAACTGCAACACCAACAACAACTGCTACTCCAACAACAACTGCTACTCCAACAACAACTGCAACACCAACAACAACTGCTACTCCAACTACAACTGCCACTCCAACAACAACTGCTACTCCAACAACAACTGCTGCTCCAACAACAACACAAACACCAACAACAACTGCTACTCCAACAATAACTGCTACTCCAACAACTGCAACACCAACAACAACTGCAACACCAACAACAACTGCTACTCCAACAACAACTGCAACACCAACAACAACTGCAACACCAACAACAACTGCTACTCCAACGACAACTGCCACTCCAACAACAACTGCTACTCCAACAACAACTGCTACTCCAACAACATCTGCTACTCCAACAACAACTGCAACACCAACAACAACTGCCACTCCAACAACAACTGCTACTCCAACAACAACTGCTACTCCAACAACAGCTGCTACTCCAACAACTGCCACTCCAACGACAACTGCAACACCAACAACAACTGCAACACCAACAACTGCTACTCCAACAACAACTGTAACACCAACAACAACTGAAACACCAACAACTGCTACTCCAACAACAACTGCTGCTCCAACAACGACATCCACTCCAACAACAACTGCCACTCCAACAACAACTGCTACTCCAACAACAACTGCTACTCCAACAACAACTGCAACACCAACAACAATTGCAACACCAACAACAACTGCTACTCCAACAACAACTGTAACACCAACAACAACTGAAACACCAACAACAACTGCAACAGCAACAACTGCTACTCCAACAACAACTGTAACACCAACAACAACTGGAACACCAACAACTGCTACTCCAACAACAACTGCTACTCCAACAACAACATCCACTCCAACAACAACTGCTACTCCAACAACATCTGCTACTCCAACAACAACTGCAACACCAACAACAACTGCAACACCAACAACTGCTACTCCAACAACAACTGTAACACCAACAACAACTGAAAAACCAACAACTGCTACTCCAACAACAACTGCCACTCCAACAACAACTGCAACACCAACGACAACTGCAACACCAACAACAACTGCAACACCAACAACTGCTACTCCAACAACAACTGTAACACCAACAACAACTGAAACACCAACAACTGCTACTCCAACAACAACTGCTACTCCAACAACGACATCCACTCCAACAACAACTGCCACTCCAACAACAACTGCTACTCCAACAACAACTGCTACTCCAACAACAACTGCAACACCAACAACAACTGCAACACCAACAACAACTGCTACTCCAACAACAACTGTAACACCAACAACAACTGAAACACCAACAACAACTGCAACAGCAACAACTGCTACTCCAACAACAACTGTAACACCAACAACAACTGAAACACCAACAACTGCTACTCCAACAACAACTGCAACTCAAACAACAAAATCCACTCCAACAACAACTGCTACTCCAACAACATCTGCTACTCCAACAACAACTGCAACACCAACAACAACTGCAACACCAACAACTGCTACTCCAACAACAACTGTAACACCAACAACAACTGAAAAACCAACAACTGCTACTCCAACAACAACTGCCACTCCAACAACAACTGCAACACCAACAACAACAGAAACACCAACAACAACTGCTACTCCAACAACAACTGCAACACCAACAACAACTGCAACACCAACAACAACTGCTACTCCAACAACAACTGCTACTCCAACAACAACTGCAACACCAACAACAACTACTACTCCAACTACAACTGCCACTCCAACAACAACTGCTAATCCAACAACATCTGCTGCTCCAACAACAACACAAACACCAACAACAACTGCTACTCCAACAACAACTGCTACTCCAACAACAACTGCTACTCCAACAACTGCAACACCAACAACAACTGCAACACCAACAACAACTGAAACACCAACAACTGCTACTCCAACAACAACTGCAACTCAAACAACAAAATCCACTCCAACAACAACTGCTACTCCAACAACATCTGCTACTCCAACAACAACTGCAACACCAACAACAACTGCAACACCAACAACTGCTACTCCAACAACAACTGTAACACCAACAACAACTGAAAAACCAACAACTGCTACTCCAACAACAACTGCCACTCCAACAACAACTGCAACACCAACAACAACAGAAACACCAACAACAACTGCTACTCCAACAACAACTGCAACACCAACAACAACTGCAACATCAACAACAACTGCTACTCCAACAACAACTGCTACTCCAACAACAACTGCAACACCAACAACAACTACTACTCCAACTACAACTGCCACTCCAAAAACAACTGCTACTCCAACAACAACTGCTGCTCCAACAACAACACAAACACCAACAACAACTGCTACTCCAACAACAACTGCTACTCCAACAACAACTGCTACTCCAACAACTGCAACACCAACAACAACTGCAACACCAACAACAACTGCTACTCCAACAACAACTGCAACACCAACAACAACTGCAACACCAACAACAACTGCTACTCCAACGACAACTGCCACTCCAACAACAACTGCTACTCCAACAACGACATCCACTCCAACAACAACTGCCACTCCAACAACAACTGCTACTCCAACAACTGCTACTCTAACAACAACTGCAACACCAACAACAACTGCAACACCAACAACAACTGCTACTCCAACAACAACTGTAACACCAACAACAACTGAAACACCAACAACAACTGCAACAGCAACAACTGCTACTCCAACAACAACTGTAACACCAACAACAACTGAAACACCAACAACTGCTACTCCAACAACAACTGCTACTCCAACAACAACATCCACTCCAACAACAACTGCTACTCCAACAACATCTGCTACTCCAACAACAACTGCAACACCAACAACAACTGCAACACCAACAACTGCTACTCCAACAACAACTGTAACACCAACAACAACTGAAAAACCAACAACTGCTACTCCAACAACAACTGCCACTCCAACAACAACTGCAACACCAACAACAACTGCAACACCAACAACAACAGAAACACCAACAACAACTGCTACTCCAACAACAACTGCAACACCAACAACTACTGCTACTCCAACAACAACTGCAACACCAACAACAACTGCAACACCAACAACAACTGCTACTCCAACAACAACTGCTACTCCAACAACAACTGCAACACCAACAACAACTGCTACTCCAACTACAACTGCCACTCCAACAACAACTGCTACTCCAACAACAACATCCACTCCAACAACTGCAACACCAACAACAACTGCAACTCCAACAACAACAGAAACACCAACAACAACTGCTACTCCAACAACAACTGCTACTCCAACAACAACTGCAACACCAACAACAACTGCAACTTCAACAACAACTGAAACACCAACAACTGCTACTCCAACAACAACATCCACTCCAACAACAACTGCCACTCCAACAACAACTGCTACTCCAACAACAACTGCTACTCCAACAACAACTGCAACACCAACAACAACTGCTACTCCAACAACAACTGCCACTCCAACAACAACTGCTACTCCAACAACAACTGCTACTCCAACAACAACTGCTACTCCAACAACATCCACTCCAACAACAACTGCAACACCAACAACAACTGCTACTCCAACAACAACTGCAACACCAACAACAACTGCAACACCAACAACAACTGCTACTCCAACAACAACTGCAACACCAACAACAACTGCTACTCCAACTACAACTGCCACTCCAACAACAACTGCTACTCCAACAACAACATCCACTCCAACAACTGCAACACCAACAACAACTGCAACTCCAACAACAACAGAAACACCAACAACAACTGCTACTCCAACAACAACTGCTACTCCAACAACAACTGCAACACCAACAACAACTGCAACTTCAACAACAACTGAAACACCAACAACTGCTACTCCAACAACAACATCCACTCCAACAACTGCTACTCCAACAACAACTGCTACTCCAACAACAACTGCTACTCCAACAACAACTGCAACTCCAACAACAACTGCCACTCCAACAACAACTGCTACTCCAACAACTGCTACTCCAACAACAACTGCAACACCAACAACAACTGCAACACCAACAACAACTGCTACTCCAACAACAACTGTAACACCAACAACAACAACATCCACTCCAACAACTGCAACAGCAACAACTGCTACTCCAACAACAACTGTAACACCAACAACAACTGAAACACCAACAACTGCTACTCCAACAACAACTGCTACTCCAACAACAACATCCACTCCAACAACAACTGCTACTCCAACAACATCTGCTACTCCAACAACAACTGCAACACCAACAACAACTGCAACACCAACAACTGCTACTCCAACAACAACTGTAACACCAACAACAACTGAAAAACCAACAACTGCTACTCCAACAACAACTGCCACTCCAACAACAACTGCAACACCAACAACAACTGCAACACCAACAACAACAGAAACACCAACAACAACTGCTACTCCAACAACAACTGCAACACCAACAACAACTGCTACTCCAACAACAACTGCAACACCAACAACAACTGCAACACCAACAACAACTGCTACTACAACAACAACTGCTACTCCAACAACAACTGCAACACCAACAACAACTGCTACTCCAACTACAACTGCCAATCCAACAACAACTGCTACTCCAACAACAACATCCACTCCAACAACTGCAACACCAACAACAACTGCAACTCCAACAACAACAGAAACACCAACAACAACTGCTACTCCAACAACAACTGCTACTCCAACAACAACTGCAACACCAACAACAACTGCAACTTCAACAACAACTGAAACACTAACAACTGCTACTCCAACAACAACATCCACTCCAACAACAACTGCCACTCCAACAACAACTGCTACTCCAACAACAACTGCTACTCCAACAACAACTGCAACACCAACAACAACTGCTACTCCAACGACAACTGCCACTCCAACAACAACTGCTACTCCAACAACAACTGCTACTCCAACAACAACTGCTACTCCAACAACATCCACTCCAACAACAACTGCAACACCAACAACAACTGCTACTCCAACAACAACTGCAACACCAACAACAACTGCAACACCAACAACAACTGCTACTCCAACAACAACTGCTACTCCAACAACAACTGCAACACCAACAACAACTGCTACTCCAACTACAACTGCCACTCCAACAACAACTGCTACTCCAACAACAACTGTAACACCAACAACAACTGAAACACCAACAACAACTGCAACAGCAACAACTGCTACTCCAACAACAACTGTAACACCAACAACAACTGAAACACCAACAACTGCTACTCCAACAACAACTGCTACTCCAACAACAACATCCACTCCAACAACAACTGCTACTCCAACAACATCTGCTACTCCAACAACAACTGCAACACCAACAACAACTGCAACACCAACAACTGCTACTCCAACAACAACTGTAACACCAACAACAACTGAAAAACCAACAACTGCTACTCCAACAACAACTGCCACTCCAACAACAACTGCAACACCAACGACATCAGCAACACCAACAACAACTGCAACACCAACAACTGCTACTCCAACAACAACTGTAACACCAACAACAACTGAAACACCAACAACTGCTACTCCAACAACAACTGCTACTCCAACAACGACATCCACTCCAACAACAACTGCCACTCCAACAACAACTGCTACTCCAACAACAACTGCTACTCCAACAACAACTGCTACTCCAACAACAACATCCACTCCAACAACAACTGCTACTCCAACAACATCTGCTACTCCAACAACAACTGCAACACCAACAACAACTGCAACACCAACAACTGCTACTCCAACAACAACTGTAACACCAACAACAACTGAAAAACCAACAACTGCTACTCCAACAACAACTGCCACTCCAACAACAACTGCAACACCAACAACAACTGCAACACCAACAACAACAGAAACACCAACAACAACTGCTACTCCAACAACAACAGCCACACAAACAACAACTGAAACACCAACAACAACTGCTACTCCAACAACAACTGCCACTCCAACGACAACTGCCACTCCAACAACAACTGCTACTCCAACAACAACTGCTACTCCAACAACAACTGCTACACCAACAACAACTGCAAAACAAACAACAACTGCTACTCCAACAACAACTGTAACACCAACAACAACTGAAACACCAACAACTGCTACTCCAACAACAACTGCCACTGCAACAACAACTGCAACACCAACAACAACTGCAACACCAACAACAACATCCACTCCAACAACAACTGAAACACCAACAACAACTGCTACTCCAACAAAAACTGCCACTCCAACAACAACTGCTACTCCAACAACAACTGCTACTCCAACAACTGCAACACAAACAACAACTGCAACACCAACAACAACTGCTACTCCAACAACAACTGTTACACCAACAACAACTGAAACACCAACAACTTTTTCTCCAACAACAACTGCTACTCCAACAACAACATCCACTCCAACGACAACTGCCACTCCAACAACAACATCCACCCCAACAACAACTGCCACTCCAACAACAACTGCTACTCCAACAACAACTGCTACTCCAACAACAACTGCTACACCAACAAAAACTGAAACACCAACAACTTCAACTCCAACAACAACTTCTACTCCAACAACAACTGCTACTCCAACAACAACATCCACCCCAACAACAACTGCCACTCCAACAACAACATCCACTCCAACAACAACATCCACTCTAACAACAACTGTAACAGCAACAACAACTGCAACACCAACAACAACTGCTACTCCAACAACAACTACTACACCAACAACAACTGCAACACCAACAACTTATACTCCAACAACAACTGCTACTCCAACAACAACTGCTACTCCAACAACAACATCCACCCCAACAACAACTGCCACTCCAACAACAACTGCTACTCCAACAACAACTGCTACTCCAACAACAACTGCAACACCAACAACAACTGCTACTCCAACAACAACTGCTACTCCAACAACAACTGCTACACCAACAACAACTGAAACACCAACAACACCTGAAACACCAACAACTGCTACTCCAACAACAACTGCTACTCAGACAACTACATCCACTCCAACAACAACTGCCACTCCAACAACAACTGCTACTCCAACAACATCTGCAACACCAACAACAACTGCAACACCAACAACTGCTACTCCAACAACAACTGTAACACCAACAACAACTGCAACACCAACAACAACTGCTACTCCAACAACAACTGCTACACCAACAACAACTGCTACTCCAACAACAACTGCTACTCCAACAACAACATCCACTCCAACGACAACTGCCACTCCAACAACAACTGCTACTCCAACAACAACTGCTACTCCAACAACAAGTGCTACTCCAACAACAACTGAAACACCAACAACTTCTACTCCAACAACAACTTCTACTCCAACAACAACTGCTACTTTAACAACAACATCCACCCCAACAACAACTGCCACTCCAACAACAACATCCACTCCAACAACAACATCCACTCTAACAACAACTGTAACAACAACAACAACTGCAACACCAACAACAACTGCTACTCCAACAACAAAAGCTACACCAACAACAACTGCAACAACAACAACTTCCACTCCAACAACGACTGTTACTCCAACAACAACTGCTACTCCAACAACAACATCCACCCCAACAACAACTGCCACTCCAACAACAACTGCTACTCCAACAACAACTGCTACTCCAACAACAACTGCAACACCAACAACCGCTGCTACTCCAACAACAACTGCCACTCCAACAACAACTGCTACTCCAACAACAACTGTAACACCAACAACACCTGAAACACCAACAACTGCTACTCCAACAACAACTGTAACACCAACAACTACATCCACTCCAACAACAACTGCCACTCCAACAACAACTGCTACTTCAACAACATCTGCAACACCAACAACAACTGCAACACCAACAACAACTGCTACTCCAACAACAACTGTAACACTAACAACAACTGCAACACCAACAACAACTGCTACTCCAACAACAACTGCTACACCAACAACAACTGAAACACCAACAACTGCTACTCCAACAACAACTGCTACTCCAACAACAACATCCACCCCAACAACAACTGCCACTCCAACAACAACTGCTACTCCAACAACAACTGCAACTCCAACAACAACTGCAACACCAACAACAACTGCAACTCCAACAACAACTGAAACACCAACAACTGCTACTCCAACAACAACATCCACTCCAACAACAACTGCTACACCAACAACAACTGCAACTCCAACAACAACTGCAACACCATCAACAACTGCAACTCCAACAACAACTGAAACACCAACAACTGCTACTCCAACAACAACATCCACTCCAAGAACAACTGCAACACCAACAACAACTGCAACACCAACAACAACTGCTACTCCAACAACAACTGTAACACCAACAACAACTGAAACACCAACAACTGCTACTCCAACAACAACTGCTACTCCAACAACAACTGCTACTCCAACAACAACTGCTACTCCAACAACAACTGCCACTCCAACAACAACTGCTACTCCAACAACAACTGCTACTCAAACAACATCTGCTACTCCAACAACAACTGCAACACAAACAACAACTGCTACTCCAACAACAACATCCACCCCAACAACAACTGCCACTCCAACAACAACTGCTACTCAAACAACAATTGCAACACCAACAACAACTGCAACACCAACAACAACAGAAACACCAACAACAACTGCTACTCCAACAACAACTGAAACACCAACAACTGCTACTCCAACAACGACATCCACTCCAACAACAACAGCTACTCCAACAACAACTGCTACACCAACAACAACTGCAACACCAACAACAACAGAAACACCAACAACAACTGCTACTCCAACAACAACATCTACTCCAACGACAACTGCCACTCCAACAACAACTGCTACTCCAACAACAACTGCGACACCAACAACAACTGCAAAACCAACAACAACTGCTACTCCAACAACAACTGTAACACCAACAACAACTGAAACACCAACAACTGCTACTCCAACAACAACATCCACTCCAACGACAACTGCCACTCCAACAACAACTGCTACTCCTACAACAACTGCTACTCCAACAACAACTGCAACACCAACAACAACTGCAACACCAACAACAACTGCTACTCCAACAACAACTGTAACACCAACAACAACTGAAACACCAACAACTGCTACTCCAACAACGACATCCACTCCAACACCAACTGCCACTCCAACAACAACTGCTACTACAACAACAACTGCAAAGCCAACAACAACTGCAACACAAACAACAACTGCTACACCATCAACAACTGCAACACCAACAACAACTGAAAAACCAACAACTGCTACTCCAACAACAACTGTAACACCAACAACAACTGCAACACCAACAACATCTGCTACTCCAACAACAACTGCTACTCTAACAACAACTGCAACACCAACAACAACTGCTACTCCAACAACAACATCCACTCCAACAACTGCAACACCAACAACTACTGCAACTCCAACAACAACAGAAACACCAACAACAACTGCTACTCCAACAACAACTGCTACTCCAACAACAACTGCAACACCAACAACAACTGCAACTTCAACAACAACTGAAACACCAACAACTGCTACTCCAACAACAACATCCACTCCAACAACAACTGCAACACCAACAACAACTGCAACACCAACAACAACTGTTACACCAACAACAACTGAAACACCAACAAGTGCTACTCCAACAACAACTGCTACTCCAACAACAACTGCTACTCCAACAACAACATCCACTTCAACAACAACTGCCACTCCAACAACTGCTACTCCAACAACAACTGCTACTCCAACAACAACTGCTACTCCAACAAAAACTGCTACTCCAACAACAACTGAAACTCTTCCAACAACATCCACGCCAACATCAACTGCAACACCAACAACTGCTACTCCAACAACAACTGCTACTCCAACAACAACATCCACTCCGACAACAACTGCTACTCCAACAACAACTGCTACTCCAACAACAACTGTAACACCAACAACAACTGCAACACCAACAACAACTGATACTCCAACAACAACTGCTACTCCAACAACAACTGCAACACCAACAACAACTGCTACTCCAACAACAACATCCACTCCAACAACAACTGCTACTCCAACAACAACTGCTACTCCAACAACAACTGCTACTCCAACAACAACTGCAACACCAACAACAAGTGAAACTCTTACAACTGCCACTCCAACAACAACTGCTACACCAACAACAACTGCCACTCCAACAACAACTGCAACGCCAACAACAACTGCAACACCAACAACAACTGTTACACGAACAACAATTGAAAAACCAACAACAACTGCTACTCCAACAACTGCTACTCCAACAACAACTGCAACACCAACAACAACTGCTACTCCAACAACAACTGCAACACCAACAACAACTGCAACAACAACTGCTACTCCAACAACAACTGCTCCTGCAACAACAACAGCCACTCCAACAAAAACTGAAACACAAAAAACTGCAACACCAACAACTGCAACAACTGCGACTCCAACAACAACAGCTACTCCAACAACAACTGCAACACCAACAACTACTGCTACTCCAACAACAACTGCAACACCAACAACAACTGCTACTCCAACAACAACTGCAACACCAAAAACTGCTATTCCAACAACAACTGCCACTCCAACAACAACATCCACTCCAACAACAACTGCCACTCCAACAACAACTGCTACTCCAACAACTGCCACTCCAACAACTGTTACTCCAACAACAACTGCTACTCCAACAACCAAAGCTTTTTCAACAATCGCTGCAACAACAACAAATGCCCCAAAGACAGCAACAAAAGCTACTGCAACCAAAATTACAGCAGCTCAACAAGCAACACCAACAGCTTTTGTAACCCAAAAACCTGCACCACCAACTCAAGCAACCACAGCTGCACCTTTTGTCTACATACTCCTAGTTCAGATTTTCAATGAAAGCATCACTGACAATCTGACAATCCCTGGCACTGATGAATACAAGGATCTTGTGGAACGAATTCTTGAGGCAGTAAGTATTCCACATTTTTAATGAGTGCATCATGTTTGATTAGAATTTTGTACTCCTGGACAATACTTGGGATTCGATAATGACTGTTTTATTTTGCCTTTAAAACATATTATCTGAAAAAGTTTCTTTTTTTTATTGTGTGTTTTTCTATATTTGTTCACAGTGTGATGACATATACACGGGAATATTTCCTGAGGAGTTTGTCACCTGCACAGTGGGAAACATCAGGTACCCATCATTTGACTGACTTTTTTTTTATAGTCCCTGTTTTGCACAAATAAGTTGCTGAAAGTATGTTTCTTGCAGACATTACCAGTCCAAAAGACAAAAGCATGATTTCTTCATAGTTGTGGCATTTGCTTTGTATCATACAGCGCTGTTCCAGCTCAGGATGGTCGACTGTCAGCAGAATTAGGGATTGTCATCAGTCCAGACACTCCAAAGGCAGACCTTCCATCAAACAAGGCTGTTGTAGGTGCTTTGAATGAAGCTACAGGGGATCCAGGAAATGTTTTCGAAGTGAGCTTTACTCCAAATCTCACTGTGGTACTAGGTAAGTCATCAAGGCACAGAGAGTTCAGTTGTGGTAGCATCTTTTGACTGTCTATGAATTTGGGACTGTCAACAGTTGGATGTCACCTTTATCTCAAACTATTTTCTTTTTTTGGTAACAAAACATGTCTCTTTTCAAATTCTCAAAATAGACAGTCCAGTTACAGACCCAACAACAACTGCACCCTCAACAACCACAGCTGCACCTTTTGTCTACATACTCCTAGTTCAGATTTTCAATGAAAGCATCACTGACAATCTGACAACCCCTGGCACTGATGAATACAAGGATCTTGTGGAACGAATTCTCGAGGCAGTAAGTATTCCACATGTTTAATGAGTGCATCATGTTTGATTAGAATTATTTTACTCAGGTCCCCACATGGGATTTAACAGCGATTTTTGATTTTGCCTATATCACATATTCCCTTGATACATTTTTAATCTGTTTTCATCAATTTGAAAGTTTCTAAATGTGTCTTTGTCTTGTATGATACTTTTCTTAATTTTGTTGTTGTTTTGGTTCACAGTGTGCTGAAATATACACGGACACATTTCCTGACAAGTTTGTCACCTGCACAGTGGGAAACATCAGGTACCCATCATTTGACTGACTTTTTTTTATAGTCCCTGTTTTGCACAAATAAGTTGCTGAAAGTATGTTTCTTGCAGACATTACCAGTCCAAAAGACAAAAGCATGATTTCTTCATAGTTGTGGCATTTGCTTTGTATCATACAGCGCTGTTCCAGCTCAGGATGGTCGACTGTCAGCAGAATTAGGGATTGTCATCAGTCCAGACACTCCAAAGGCAGACCTTCCATCAAACAAGGCTGTTGTAGGTGCTTTGAATGAAGCTACAGGGGATCCAGGAAATGTTTTCGAAGTGAGCTTTACTCCAAATCTCACTGTGGTACTAGGTAAGTCATCAAGGCACAGAGAGTTCAGTTGTGGTAGCATCTTTTGACTGTCTATGAATTTGGGACTGTCAACAGTTGGATGTCACCTTTATCTCAAACTATTTTCTTGGTTTTGGTAACAAAACATGTCTCTTTTCAAATTCTCAAAATAGACAGTCCAGTTACAGACCCAACAACAACTGCACCCTCAACAACCACAGCTGCACCTTTTGTCTACATACTCCTAGTTCAGATTTTCAATGAAAGCATCACTGACAATCTGACAACCCCTGGCACTGATGAATACAAGGATCTTGTGGAACGAATTCTCGAGGCAGTAAGTATTCCACATGTTTAATGAGTGCATCATGTTTGATTAGAATTATTTTACTCAGGTCCCCACATGGGATTTAACAGCGATTTTTGATTTTGCCTATATCACATATTCCCTTGATACATTTTTAATCTGTTTTCATCAATTTGAAAGTTTCTAAATGTGTCTTTGTCTTGTATGATACTTTTCTTAATTTTGTTGTTGTTTTGGTTCACAGTGTGCTGAAATATACACGGACACATTTCCTGACAAGTTTGTCACCTGCACAGTGGGAAACATCAGGTACCCATCATTTGACTGACTTTTTTTTTATAGTCCCTGTTTTGCACAAATAAGTCGCTGAAAGTATGTTTCTTGCAGACATTACCAGTCCAAAAGACAAAAGCATGATTTCTTCATAGTTGTGGCATTTGCTTTGTATCATACAGCGCTGTTCCAGCTCAGGATGGTCGACTGTCAGCAGAATTAGGGATTGTCATCAGTCCAGACACTCCAAAGGCAGACCTTCCATCAAACAAGGCTGTTGTAGGTGCTTTGAATGAAGCTGCAGTGGATCCAGGGAATGTTTTCGAAGTGAGCTTTACTCCAAATCTCACTGTGGTACTAGGTAAGTCATCAAGGCACAGAGAGTTCAGTTGTAGTAGCATCTTTTGACTGTCTATGAATTTGGGACTGTCAACAGTTGGATGTCACCTTTATCTCAAACTATTTTCTTGGTTTTGGTAACAAAACATGTCTCTTTTCAAATTCTCAAAATAGACAGTCCAGTTACAGACCCAACAACAACTGCACCCTCAACAACCACAGCTGCACCTTTTGTCTACATACTCCTAGTTCAGATTTTCAATGAAAACATCACTGACAATCTGACAACCCCTGGCACTGATGAATACAAGGATCTTGTGGAACGAATTCTCGAGGCAGTAAGTATTCCACATGTTTAATGAGTGCATCATGTTTTATTAGAATTATTTTACTCAGGTCCCCACATGGGATTTAACAGCGATTTTTGATTTTGCCTATATCACATATTCCCTTGATACATTTTTAATCTGTTTTCATCAATTTGAAAGTTTCTAAATGTGTCTTTGTCTTGTATGATACTTTTCTTAATTTTGTTGTTGTTTTGGTTCACAGTGTGCTGAAATATACACGGACACATTTCCTGACAAGTTTGTCACCTGCACAGTGGGAAACATCAGGTACCCATCATTTGACTGACTTTTTTTTATAGTCCCTGTTTTGCACAAATAAGTCGCTGAAAGTATGTTTCTTGCAGACATTACCAGTCCAAAAGACAAAAGCATGATTTCTTCATAGTTGTGGCATTTGCTTTGTATCATACAGCGCTGTTCCAGCTCAGGATGGTCGACTGTCAGCAGAATTAGGGATTGTCATCAGTCCAGACACTCCAAAGGCAGACCTTCCATCAAACAATGCTGTAGTAGGTGCTTTGAATGAAGCTGCAGTGGATCCAGGGAATGTTTTCGAAGTGAGCTTTACTCCAAATCTCACTGTGGTACTAGGTAAGTCATCAAGGCACAGAGAGTTCAGTTGTTGTAGCATTTTTTGACTGTCAATGAATTTGGGACTGTCAACAGTTGGATGTCACCTTTATCTCAAACTATTTTCTTGGTTTTGGTAACAAAACATGTCTCTTTTCAAATTCTCAAAATAGACAGTCCAGTTACAGACCCAACAACAACTGCACCCTCAACAACCACAGCTGCACCTTTTGTCTACATACTCCTAGTTCAGATTTTCAATGAAAACATCACTGACAATCTGACAACCCCTGGCACTGATGAATACAAGGATCTTGTGGAACGAATTCTCGAGGCAGTAAGTATTCCACATGTTTAATGAGTGCATCATGTTTTATTAGAATTATTTTACTCAGGTCCCCACATGGGATTTAACAGCGATTTTTGATTTTGCCTATATCACATATTCCCTTGATACATTTTTAATCTGTTTTCATCAATTTGGAAGTTTCTAAATGTGTCTTTGTCTCGTATGATACTTTTCTTAATTTTGTTGTTGTTTTGGTTTACAGTGTGCTGAAATATACACGGACACATTTCCTGACAAGTTTGTCACCTGCACAGTGGGAAACATCAGGTACCCATCATTTGACTGACTTTTTTTTATAGTCCCTGTTTTGCACAAATAAGTTGCTGAAAGTATGTTTCTTGCAGACATTACCAGTCCAAAAGACAAAAGCACGATTTCTTCATAGTTGTGGCATTTGCTTTGTATCATACAGCGCTGTTCCAGCTCAGGATGGTCGACTGTCAGCAGAATTAGGGATTGTCATCAGTCCAGACACTCCAAAGGCAGACCTTCCATCAAACAATGCTGTAGTAGGTGCTTTGAATGAAGCTGCAGTGGATCCAGGGAATGTTTTCGAAGTGAGCTTTACTCCAAATCTCACTGTGGTACTAGGTAAGTTATCAAGGCACAGAGAGTTCAGTTGTTGTAGCATTTTTTGACTGTCTATGAATTTGGGACTGTCAACAGTTGGATGTCACTTTTATCTCAAACTATTTTCTTGGTTTTTGTAACAAAACATGTCTCTTTGAAATTCTCAAAATAGAGAGTCCAGTTACAGACCCAACAACAACTGCACCCTCAACAACCATTCCTGTTGGAGTTGTCTACACAGTCCAAGTTCAGCTTTTTAATGAAACCTTTAGTGACAATGTGACCATTCCTGGCACTGATGAATACAAGGAACTTGAATCACGAATTCTACAGGCAGTAAGTATTTCACTTTTTTAATGAGTGCATCATGTTTGATTAGAATATTTATTTCAGGTCCCTGCTTGAGATTTAATGTAGACTTTTGACTTTACCTGTGTCACACATTCTGTTGATATAAAATCTGGAATCATATGCTTGAATTCATTTAATGTTTTCTAATGTATGTGTATCTTTTCTTGTTTTTGTTGTTGTTTACAGTGTGAAGACATTTACAGACCAATTTTTGGTAGTAATTTTGACAAGTGCATTGTGCAAAACATCAGGTACCAATCTTTTGTATGAGTTTATCAAAGTCCTTGCTTTAAACACTCATATGTTCTTAAAGTGTTATGCCGTGGCCACACCCAACGCGAATTTGCGGCGCGATTACATTCAAAGTCAATGCAAAGACGCGTTTAGCCGTCGATTCGCCTCAGGCGGCGCGTATGGGGCGTTTGGGGCGGCGCGGCGCGTTTGGAGCGTTCGCGCATTTGGGCGGTAGACGCGAATTCGCTCGAGTTCAAAGTATTGAACTTTTGACGCAAATTTGCGTGAAGGCTTGCCATGGCCGCCAATCAGCGATGACATTCCCCCACAACGTTATTGAATTGATGACGTTGGGGGGCAACCGCCGCCTGCTCCGGCTCCAACCTCGGCTTTCTGTCTTTAAATGAACTGGCTCTCTACTCCGCATGCGCAGTACCGTGCTAAAGCGCGTTCGCCCCTTAGCTTGTCAAAATAGTCCAGCGGCGAGACTCGGGCGTTCATGCGGTGTGTGACAGGCGATTCGCGCGGATAAATTCGCGTGTTCGCATTTGGTGTGGCCGCGGCATTATACTTGCTGAAACTGTCAGACCAAGAGACATAAGCATGATTTCTTCATGGTTTTCCTGTTTTCTTTGTATCACACAGTGCTGTCACAACACGTGTGGATCGGATTCAGACAATACTGTTGGTTCTATTCAGTGCAAAAACTCCAAAGGAAGACCTCCCAAGAAATGTACGTGTTGCAGAGATTATTGCTGAAGCTGCAAGCAATCCAAACATTACCTACACTGTTGTGTTCAATCCTGATGGCATTGTAACAATTGGTAAGTCGTCAAAGCAGAGAATTAAATTATTAGCATCCTATTCTAGTCTGTAAATTTTGGATTAGCAACAGTTTGATGGGACGGAATAGAAAACTTTCTTCTTGTTTATGGAATAAATAGTCATTCACGTATTTGTTTTGTCTGAATAGCTGGCCCAGTTCCAGATGCAACATCAACTGCTGCCCCTGCAGCTGCAACAACGGCAGCACCCACCACTGCAAACCCCACAGCTACAACAGCTGCAGTCATACCTGTTGGCTTAAGTTTTAGATCTGTCCTGAAACCTTTCATGAACGATTTGCTGAATCCATCATCTGATGCTTTTAAAATTCGATCATCAAATATAACGACACAGGTATGTTTCACAGACATTAGTATCTACCAGTACTCAAGAAAAACCAAATACATGTTTTCCTCATTTCACTGACTTCATTTAACACACAGTATAGTTAAAAATATTTTGTTTCTGTTTCTGCAGCTTCAACCTAGGTTACAAAATGAATTCTCATCACTCCAGTCCATGGAAGTGTTAGCCTTCAGGTACTTATCAAGAGTAACCCAGCTTTAATTAATGAGCTTTTATGTGATCATATCAGATGATTTTATTTGCTTTTCTCTCTGCAGGAATGGATCAATTGACAATGTGATACGACTCTGGTTTTTCAATACATCTGTCCCCAATAACACTGAGATTGAAGCAATTTTGAAGGCCGCAGCTCCCAATGTCACTGGCTTTGACATTGATGCAAGCTCTATCATTATCAATGGCATAGGTGAGCAACACTCAGAGCTTTTTTATATCCAAATGTTTAAACTGCACAAGTGTTTCTTTTACTAAGGGTTTCTTTTCTTTTGTCTTCTTTTACAGCTTCAAGTGGAGTAAATCACAAAATCAGTCTCATCACTGCGTTCTGCCTGGTTCTTCTGTCATGGTTCCTGTCAAACCAGCGATAACATCAGCTCTGATTACCCTGTGATATTCAGTGACTACTTTACTGGTCTCAAACATATTATTATGAGGGGGTTCCGGGGGGCAGTATCTTGGTATTGATACCATCCAAAATACCATCTCTGTTGAACTGATGCAGCTTCATTTTGAAACAAGCAGACTTAAAGCTTTAAAAAGTTAACACAATGGACTTGGGCAAGGTTCCCCGAAATTAAGTAGTTTGAGGGGACATATGATTGAAGGATAGCTCTTGAGTCTAAATAATTGAAGGGGAAACTATATGTGTATACATAGTTAGCTGCACATTTTGATATTTATTGTCCTGTATTTAATATTACAAGAGACTAATATTTATTTTCAAAAAATCCTATCTATAAAAACTGTATTTATGTAATCCTACAGCACTGTATTCTGTGAGACTCTTCTTTTATTTGTACAGTACCTGTCAAACTTTTCAATGAACAGAATACAAAATCTTTAAAGAACTCAAACAGCCTCTTGTGTGATGTTTTCTGATTTTGGAAAGTTGAGGGAGAGTAAAACTATGTATAAGGTTAGACACTTTGGTTTGAGCACAATTGATGTTCACAAACTCAATAAAAGGATCATGAGTGATTTTATGTAGTTAGTTTTGAAAAGAGCACCTTGCTGTAAGTCTGGCTCACCTACCATGTCAGTTAAACCGGTTCTTTAGGAATAAAGAGCTGGGAGTGGTGCTTCATTTTCTCTGGCAGAGATTTTGTTTTTTCAATACTAACACACCACCTGAAAAGAATGTGAGTCAAAACCAGCTAGTCAAATCTGTGAGCATAATAGAATAGGTTTTCTGTAGCTACTCTGTAATGAAAAGTTACTCTTGGGACAATCCTTGAGCGGCTGTTTTTCCAAGACACACTGTCCTTTTTATAAGAAGCTTAGGCATTATTATGTCGTACGATGTTAATTTTATTAAATTTGAGAAACTCACTTGACTAATGATAAGACACTTTCATAGCACAAGTTGATGTATAAGGTTGTGAAAATTGTTATTGGTGGAATAGCTGGATAAAATAAACTCATGGCTGTAGTGAGATAGACAGGGGTTATAATGTCAATAAGAAGACAAGCAGTAACATAACAGAGATGGTTCTTATGAGATACCTGAGGAAGAAAATAATCATAAAAATAAATCCAGGAAATTATTGTATTTTGTTTTTGTTTATGGAACTCATGGAGTGAACTTTTATGGAGTCCTGACTGTTACAGAGCTACCAGTGTTTCAGAGTTGGGAAGTGGGGAGTGGGAATGATGTCTTCTCTGAGTTAAAAGCCAGCAGTTGTCAAGTGGGGAAGAACTTGCCATAACAGTAATATTTCTATATATAACCATCAAACAATATTACAGCCTATGTAGTGCGGCAAACACTTGTCAAAAATGCTAAAATAAACCGAATATAGGAGCTCAATTACTGTCTACACCCAGGGCAGCCATCTATAATTTTAAACTCTGGGATGTGGACCTGCCGCCTCACCAGTAGGAATTTCTAACCTCGGGGGGCATTCCAGTTGAAATTTCCCACTCTAAATAAATCCCGACTTCTGAGTACATGAGGGTGACCATGCTAACTGGTGATTTCTGACGAGGCTTAGAGCCGTTCATCCATCAAATTGGTGATAGTTAAGCCAAAAAAATGTGTTTTTTTGGTGGTTAACACCTTCGTGTAAACTGCAGCACATCTGAGCGCCCAGCCGTAACTGTCAACAGTCCCTATGGTTAGCTAACATGAGCCACTTTAGCTAGCAACACCAAGGCTGTGTCCAAAATGGCATACTAACGCACTACATACTACATAGTCGTTGTGTACCAGTATATACTGTATACTACATACTATGGGCTCTAATTTCGTGGCGCAGCACAGAGGGCGCAAGCCTGGCGCACCCTGAGCAGTGCTAATTTCGTGCAGCCCACCGCCGTGCGCTGCCAGTTTGACAATTTGGTAGACCGTCTGCGCAGAGATGGGTGTGTCGGCGCGCCAGGGGGAGTTGACGGCGCACCAGGGGGAGGTGTCAGCAGATTCATGTTAGCGCAGTGACAATTTTGTGCCAAAAAAGTGCGCTGAAAGCTCGCCAGCTCCAACCAGGTCTATCCTCGGCGCAAAGCGGAGCGCACCCTCCGCAGCTGTAATTTGGTGACAGGCGCACATGTGTGCACATGTCATCAAAGCCTCAGAGGCAGGTTTCCAGAGTGTCAGGCACATTTTAATGCAATAAACAATCACAGCAATCATTATTTAATGTAAATGTCTGAACCAGCATATACATTTATATCTATATTAACTGTCCCGTCACATCTGATGTCAGATTAAAGCCGTTTGTCATAATGGAAAGTTAACCTGACGGCAGCTGAGTAAATAGATACTGAGTAAATATCTGGCTTCTCTCATTTCATTTCATTTAAAGAAAAGAGGAAGAGAAAAGATGAAGTAAAAAGAGACAAAATAAATGTGTGTCACTCAGGATTTACCCGTGATTTCCCATATTTCTCTGTTTTAGTCTTTTTAATGTGATCTAAAAAGATGGAGTACATTATTGTAAGGAGGATGAGGTGGAGACACCGGGAGAGTATACAGTATATCACCAAAGGTTCTGCTATTTGGCGATGACAAACCAGGAGAGCAGGTGGATCAAAAGTATTCTGAATGGATAAGCCAGCTGTGTAACTGTCTCTTAATTTTTTACTCCTATTAATGACAAAAGAACAGATTAAATCTGTCCCGGGAGCTGGCCCACACGGTGACGTGCTTCGTGTCCTCCGATGCGCCCCGCTGTCCATTCTCCTGCTGCAGGGACAGCGGCTCTGACCGTCGCCAGCACACTGTTTCCGCAGTGCTGGGGGTCATTCAGACCAATCAGACGCTGCGCCTCGGCCGCACGGCATTTAAAGGCGAGGAGCGGCGCTCATTTGATTGGGGAAAACAGCGCTCAGCTGCGTTAAACCCACTCACGGCTTTTCTCCTCCCTCTCTGCCATTTGCGCGGAGGGAGGCGTGGACGCGCACCTCTGCGCTCCTGTGCGCATTGACTGCGCCTCTCTTGGCACTGCAGGAAACTTGCAAAGGCTGGGCAGGTGCGCCTGCGCTTGCGCCTGGTCTACGAAATTAGAGCCCCATAAGTATGATTAGAGTGCCAACGTTTTACACTGTAGTATACTACTCAGTTTCCCATGATGCATTTCAAAACCTCCGACGACAAAAATTGGAAGCACACATAAGTCTATGGAAGCACACCAGGCTATCGAATATCTCTGTTGATTCGCCACATTTGAAAGTTTTAAGAACATTTTAGGCGGGAAAGTCATCATGTAGAAAACCAAAATGTGGTCATTTGGGCAATAAAACGCACGGATACAAATTTAATTTCGACATTTTGGACATCCTGTTAAGCGCGCCAATATGCTATCGAAGAAACTTCCGGTTGGCTCCAAAACAAGAGCCCAATTTACAAAAGCATTAAAGAACTTAAAGGAGATAATAAAAGATGCTTTTATTTTGAAAACGGGAAGTTCGCTGGTGGCTGATTTTTAACTAACACCGGTCTCCAGACGAATTCATCACTCTTCAAAAAATTAAAAAATGTTTACTTCTCGCAGACACCGAAGACGATCCGTCCGTCGCCTCAGGCACTTTATTTCTATGAACTTACATTTTGGTTTCCCTGCAGAGGTAAGTCCATTTTAGTTGCTTCTCATCTTGTCATCTCATTCACTATTTATGTTTATAAATATGGGGCTCGCAATGCATTATGGGGCGTGTCAGCGCGACTAGTATGCCCACCTCCCATACTTACAATTTTTTCCGATATAGTATACATCTTTTCATACTATTTCATGTAAACGCACTACATACTATTTCATGTAAACGCACTACATACTATTTTTGACGTCACACTTAGTATGAGTTGTACGTTAGTATGCCATTTCGGACACAGCCTATGTTAAGCCATGCAGCCTTTAATGCAGTGGAGTTTCACTCAGGGCTTTCAGTAACAAGCCCCAACACACAAAAACAAAAGACACAAAATGTGCGTGCGCCATGCACAGGCTACACACACACAGACTAGTGCTGCACGATTATCGCAATCACAATCGCAAGGTCAGCACATGCAATTACGTAATCGCAAAGGAGGCGGGATTGTGCAATTATTTTAAAAAAGTGTAAAAAAATGAGCGTGTTTGTGTGAGTGATGTGTGATGTGCGTGTGTCTGTGTCTGTGTGTGTGTGTGTGTGTGTGTGTGTGTGAGACTGAGTAAGAGAGCGAGCGTGAGATGACTAATCAGTCACTGTTTCAACTGGTCATGTGACTACCTGCCCCCCTGGTACGGCAGTTTAATCAGACAAGATGGAGCACAAAGAAGTAAGTGAGGTGCTCATGGCGAAAAGAAACTCTACCTCTGTTATTTGGTGTTATTTTGGTTACCGGTTGAATGACACAGCAAAAAGATGTAATTTTCAAAACATGCAAAGTAAAAGTGGCATAAATGTGCTATTTTGAATACATACAAAACAGTACTGTTGTGCTGTACATTGTTGTTTGTATACAGTAAGTTTGGATATTTTGAGAATTATTACACAGTTAAAATCCTCAGTAATCCATCTCTGCTTTTTCTTGATTTTTCCTCATGATAACCAAGCAAGTCTGTAGACTCATGACACAACTTTTTTTATTAAATCGCAAGCACAATCGCAATCGCAATATTGTCCACCTAATCGCCAATTGCACCTTTTCCCCAAATCGTGCTGCACTAACACAGACACACTGACACTTGTCACAGATGTGTCGATACAGCTAGCACAGCCACTAATTATCTTTAACAAGCACAGCACTTACCTGCAGGGCGCACGCACACACACACACACACACACACACACACACACACACACACACACACACACACACACACATTACTGCAGCAAAGGTCTCAGAATGTCACTCAAAAACCAGAATGCTAACGGAGAGCACACGACAACCGATGCTAACGCTAACAGTTTAATGACAAACTGAAGCATGCAGGTTAGATCTGTTAACAACGGCTACTCTAGTCAGTTTCTTTAACTTAACTTAACTAAAACATCGTGATTACTTTATCACCACAAATATGCAAAAGCAACACTCACCCAACACTTGGAAATGAAAACCGTGGCGTTTTTCACCGGCAGGTAGCTAACTTCACTGACAGCCCCTAAAGTTGTGGATGACATCAACTAGACTAGCACCAACACATCGCAGGACCGTTAACTGTCAAAAAGATGGACGTCAATTTGCTAGGCTTGCAGTGAATGACATGGAAGCAGATACTAACGGTTGCAGATGTTTTAGCTTGGCTTTTTGAACAATTAATCCCCAGGTATTATTCAGTGATGGTTCTATTAGAATCCATAATGTTAAGCTTTTCTTTGTCTCTCTTTGTATTTTGGGTTTTAAACCTGGTTGAATTAAGATCAAATATATTATACGACAATAAATTAAGGTATAGCTTTATTTATTCATTTTTAGCCTAAGTGTTCAGAAAATAAGAAAAAAAATATATATATTTTTTTTTTTAATAATTATGTTATCATGTTTATATTATCTACATTACTACTTCATCCATCAAGCTATGGGCTTCTGATGTGCACAGTCGTGGAAAATAAGATTACGTGCATAGGGTTACGTGCATGATCAGCAGAACCGGAAACGGAACACGCATGGATTAGTGTGTTTACAACTGGCATCATCCTGGGTGCGACCGGCTCCAGCCTGCTTTCCAAGAACACAGAACCGCCGCCGAATTTGCTCTGGCGGGCTGGTGCCCACTGGAGCATAGCGGATCTTATTAAACGGGCCTTTTTTGCAGTCTTTGTGAGGAATACTAGGGCTGGTGTGATTCCTGCCGCAGCGCCTGGCCACCCACCATCTGTGGAAGTGGGACAAGGGAACAGATGGCGCATCCAAGCCGGCCTGCAGGGCTGTTGACGCTTATTGGGACAGCTTTGGAGACCGAGAGCATCGATCAATAAAATAGGATGCTGTTGTCCTGTGATGTGCAGCAGTAGGCAGTGTTTTTAATGCGACTTGGACGTCAGTTTATGTCAAGAACCGTCGCAATTCGACCAATTTGATGCGCGACTCTTCAGCCACTTGCATCAACTTAATCCCCTTTGACGTGTCTTTGGCTCTGTGAACAATGGTCGATAACCGCTACGCCACAGCACTGGTCATTGCCTGCGTGCTGAGTATTCTGGCCACTGTGTATCTGTCTGTGGCCGTCGGGACGCAGCACTGGTACCAGTACAGCAGCCCCACCGTGCGCGGTGAGGCCAACGTGTCTGAGCTGCGCTCCCTGTATGAGGAGTTCATGGACGGGGAGTTTGATGAGAAAACCTACAGTGACACCTTGTTCCGCCTCAACGGGACCGTGGGCCTCTGGTGGCGGTGTGTGCTCGTCCCTGCCAACGCGAACTGGTTCAAAGAGACAGGTAAGCTTTATCAAGTGCTCAGCCAATTACATAATTTATACAGACTGATGAGCCACACCTCACATCTCTCCAAACTGTGGAGGAGCTATACCTGCGAGCCCCACCTTGTTTTAAGTATTAGGTGTGGTTCATTCCCCAGGTAGGCACTGACAAACGGAATTTATCACCCTTAGACTGCTTGGTTAAAAGAGCTGCACTGTCATATAAGTGAGTTTAAAATTAGGGGTACATTTCAGGTATAAAAAAGTGGAAACAAAGTGATTTTTTTTTGTTTCATTCTCTATTTGATTGCAAATGATATAAATGGAATGAACTAAATTCATTAGCTGGCAAGCTAAAGCCCTAATTGTGACGATTACTTCAACATAAATCTGTTTTGTACTGAATTTAGAGATATTCAACATTTCTATGTAAGACACTCCCTCGAAAAGTCCCTTATCATGTATATCACAGTTTAGCTTAAGTGTGAAAGAATTATGGCACAAAAATCACATGTAACACGTTTGACAGAACAAACCTGTCTCTACAACATTCAATTATGTGATGGGTAACACGGTTGACATTTTCTCCATTTTTTTTTTCTATCTTGTGCTAACTGCAAACCGTAAACATGTCACCACCTGACCTCCATCACCTCATATTGCTGTGCCTTTACTACACAGTTTGGTCTTTATAACATTTATAGTAAGAACATCAGAAAATATTGGTTACACAGTTGACGGACAATTAATGTGCACCATGTACAGACGATCATTCTGATGAAATATTGATGAGGAGGAATTAAAACATGCCACACTTTCTTCATGGTTCCCACCAAAAAGGATGTGACTTCAGTTGATTTCAGTCATGTGACTTTGGGGCAAATCATTTCTGATTTATAGGCCTTCTTTCAATGGGTAACACAGTTGACACTGATTTCTCGAGCACACAAAGTGAATTTTTTCAAATTTAATTATAAGAATAATTTTTAAAACTGCTTTTTCATGCTTTAATGATCATTTTAAACAAATAATACTGGAAATAATACTCACAAACTGGTATTCTAGCATTAATTTTGAAGAGCAAACTTGACGTTAGAGAAATCAGTTTGCACAAAAACTGCTAATCCCAACATGATTTGCATTTCAGCAGGAGCAGGAGTCATTCCACTCCTCTTGCATCTTATTCTTATTACTTACTGTATCATACATTGGTATTTTATTCTGCTCCTAACCTTTATTATTTTATCATATATATATCTTATATTTTTATTTAATTTTAATTTTATTTTTATTTTGTATCTTATTTTACTTTACTTCACTTATGTTCGCACCTCACACTGTTTCGCACTGACTGAAGGGCTTTTGCAATTTTGTTGTAATTGCTGCATTGACAAATAAAGTTCTATTCTATTCAATTCTATTCTATTTTAAGCTAAATAAATGATGAAATCTACTTTCTGTGTTAAATAAAAGTGAAATATCACCCAAATGACACACTGTATAATTGGCCATTGCCTGAAAGTAAAATTTAGTAAAGCTGATAAGTAAATCCCACTGACTTGAAATGTACCCCTAATTATAGAAGCACTCGTATAGATTTTCTTATGTCATTTGATTTATCACCACAGAAGCAGGTCTTCATAAATGCTTGTTTTTATTCTGATGTTCCAGGGTCAGGAAAATAAGCCCACAGGGAATAATCGTAGTTGTTTACATCAATAAATGAGTGTGTCAAAGATGCTCATGATTAATCCCTCAACATATGTCTAACAAAAATCAAAGAAGAATCTTTCATTGATAAAGTTCCAGCCTAGACGTCGTAGTTGATTAACTGACAACTTGCAAATTGTAGCAGACAGTCTGCTGAAAGGGAGTATAACATTAAAGTCGGACTAAAGTGTTGGTGACATTCACAGTATGCTTGGCGGAGGTCTGTGCTCTCTGAGTGCTTTTCTGGTTTAAAAAGTAGTGATTTTTTTTGTGCCTTTGTAATCCAAAAAAGTAAACCCAAACCTTCTTTACAGCTTAAAGAATGGCATATCTCCAAAAGCTACATTGTATTTTTCCAAACATTTTTTTTAACTGTTCAGTTTGAGAAAATGAATCAGTTAAATTCATCGTAACACTACTTAATCAGGGAGTTTGATTTGGTTTTGGGTCGTTTTCAGTTATGTGTCAAGACTGAAACCCACAATATCTAACACTACGAGAGGAAGATAAATGTTCATCATGAATGTGATGATGCAGGTCTCATATTTAATCATCTGCTGCTGTACATCCACAGAAGTAGAAAAAAAACACCACCAAAATCTCTCCAATGTTTGAAAAAGTGAATTCCTGCGAATGATAACGCTTCTTTTTGATATTTGCTTCTTTCAGACGCAAAGGTGGTGCTGGAGTGTCGGAGCTTCAGTCCAACTCAGCAGTTTACTCCCAAATACAAAGAACCAGGAAACCACAACAGTGGGGAGGACATGCTGCGCACATGTACGTCAAC
Organism: Halichoeres trimaculatus; assembly: GCF_033239565.1. Classification (NCBI taxonomy): domain Eukaryota; kingdom Metazoa; phylum Chordata; class Actinopteri; order Labriformes; family Labridae; genus Halichoeres; species Halichoeres trimaculatus. Next base: position 16,461,891 of record NW_027437200.1, read on the forward strand.
TCACATGTTTGCTCAAAGTTTAAGTGATTAGTTCGACTGCACCTTTAAAAGATACTCTGATGTGATTATGAAACAGCACATGGCTCCAACTCATGGTGATAAAGATGGAGACCTTTAAGATGTCTTATCCTGATCTTACTCTGTGTTTCCGTGTGTGTGAACAGACTTGTGGCGATGCCAGTTTCTGCTGCCGCTGGTGTCACTGGGTCTTGTGGTGCTGGCAGGCCTCATCGGGTTTTGTGCCTGCCTCTGCCGAAGCCTCACACCCACTCTTGGGATAGGAATACTTCACCTGCTGGCTGGTAAGACTCTTTTCCACACCAGCTGCATGGACTTGGTTTCTTCAATGAAGTCACCTTGGTGGTTTTTGGAGCATCTAAACTGAGCAGTTAGTTTGCTAAAAGAAATAATGGAAAGGATTTTTCTGTGTTTTTTTGTTTACAAAATATAAAAAAGCAAAAGTCAATAGTACAGATCAATTAGGTGGCATTTCTGCTTAGAGACAACTTTGCCCAAAAAGCAAGAAGTCTGGGCAGCGGTAAAGCCTTGCAGTTTGCTGGCTAGCCTCTGAGCGTGTGGCTCCTGTTTCCTGCTTTGTTCATCATCCTTTACTCTTCAAAAAAGCCCCTCAAAAATAACTGAAAAAAAGAGCAGATTGGACCTTTGGTTTGGTTTGGTTAAGGCCATGTCCACACTTAGCCGGGTATCTGGGAAACCACATGTATTTTTATACGTTTAGACCTGTGGTCCACACGAAACCACAGTTTTATGTGACTGAAAACAATGTTTTCTGAAAGTCTGCCAAAGTGAAGACTTTGGAAAACTCTGTTTTTGTGGTTTCATGTGGACGCCGGTAAACTGAGTTTTTGGTTTTCAAACGTCACAGCTGAACGACAGGGCTCATTCTGACTGGCTAGCACAGGTTTTACGTAAGAAAAACACAGATTTGCCTGCTGCGTGATCACAAAAGCATATCTAGAAAATACCCGTGGACAAGGCCTAGATATTAAAGTTGTTAGAGCTTCTTCATTCTTGGGACCATGAAAATATGATCTGATGGTCTATTTTGAAATGGGTATGCTAGTAACAGGAAAGCTAATATTGCTAAAACTTGATCGCCATAAGTTACAAAATTTAACTTGGACTGGTAAATGATGCAAAATCTGTTTCGTTTTTTGGGTATGGGGCCCTGGCATCTTGGGTTCAGCTGTGTGTGTTTCTATGCAGATGTGCAGCCAACTGTAGCGTTAGCGGTAAGATAATAGCAAGTTTACTTGGAGAGACTTGCCAACCACTTCACTGGTCACTCATCTTAAACTGAAGAGCTTTTCCACATGACTTTTTATTATTATTATTATTATTATTATTATTTTAGTTTTTAGCATACCACATTTTAACATCTTTGAAGCATCTTTGTTACCTCTGCCTAGGGAGGTTGTGTTTATGGGAGAATTTGTCTGTATGTTTGTCTGAAAACAACATAACCCAAAATCTAACAAACAGATCCTGATGAAATTTTCAGTAAATGTTCAAAATGACATAAGGGAGAATTGATTAAATTTCGGAGGTAATCCTGATCACCGTCTGGATCCAGGACTGTTTTAAAGGATTCTTTATTACTGTGAGATAGGGCTGTTTTCACCATATGTGTATATAACTCCACCATAAATGGTCAGATTGCTTTGCAAAACAATACGAGACAAGGTCACCATAATTTCTGACAGATGTAAAAGTACGATCCAGATCTTGCCAATATTCTGGATACTAAGATCCAGAATATGAAATATGTACTGGGTCATCATAATTTTCAAAACTGTCAGGAAACAAATTATCGTACAAACCTGCAACTAACATCAAATTGTAGCAGACAGTCTGCTGAAATGGAGTATAACATTAAAGTAGGACTAAAGTGTTGCTTTTCTAGTTTAAAAAGTATTTTTTAGCTGTAGTGGCAGAATTTGCAGAATTTTTTAGTCTTGATAATCAAACTGTGAACATCACAAACCTTGAGTGCAGTACTCCTATGCTCCACAGAGGATTTGTTGTCTTTCAGCTCAATGTTTTGGTGTCAAAGCCTTCACTTTATACCCAAAACTACAACAAAATATATATTTATTAATGATTTTTATTTTTTAAATTTATTTAGAATCACATTCAAAAGCATTTGTACGTATTGTCCATTTGTAACTTGACAATAGAGTGATTCCTCCTTTAGGTTTTTAGACATTTATGCAGGGGAAAAAATATACAAATCTAAAAGAAAATAAAAAATTTAAAAAAGGAAAAAGAGAATGTTAAAGGAAGAGATGAAAAAAGAAGAAAATAATAGAATAAATGATGATGTTTTTTAATTTAAACCAGCCATTCACAGATGTCCTCTGCTTGTGCGTCCTGCAGGTCTCTGCACCTTAGCCACAGTGTGCTGCTACCTGGCCGGGATGGACCTGCTCCACAGGGTGTCGATGCTTCCTGATAAAGTGGATGGCTCTCTTGGCTGGTCCCTCTACTTGGCCCTCATTTCCTCCCCGCTCCACATGATGGCCGCCGCGCTGCTTGTGTGGGCGGCCCGCAGCCATAGTCAGAACTACTACCGCATGACCGCCTACAGGGTGGCGTAGACGGAGATTCAGCCGAGAATCTCTGCCCCGCTTCAGTTCATATGCCACTCCAACACCAAGATGCTTTTTTTTATTGTGATCTCAGAGGAATGAGATGTGGGTTAATCTGTGCGTTTTTTGCTTTTTGATGGATTAAAGTGCAGGCACTCTGTAGTAATGACCCTATCTGCTGCATTAAAAGATTAAGGAGCTGAAGTGGTTTGAAAAAGGTCAGGGAAATGTTGATGCAACATACGTTTGGTTCTCAGTAACTTAACCCGTGGTTCAAAAGCATAAGCTCGTCCCAGTTCATGCTGTAAGTCCTTCTAGGTTTGATTATGTCAGCACTGAAAAATAATGTGTCACAGATTCAACACTATACTGTTATTTAATCATGCACCTTTAAATGCATCGGCATTGCCAAAAAGGTTTGACAGTTAAGAAAAGCAGAGAGTTTTAACGAGAGAAGAGGAGAACCAAACTGTCATGCAACAGAAAATTGAGCAGAGTATTAATAAACTGAACAGGTTGAACGATAAGTTATGCATGCTGTTATTGCCATGGAGGTTAATGATACGTTCCTTCTCAATTTTGGCATCAAACAGATTTACAGTTAGGCGTGGTGACACTTACCCTTTGTTTTATAAATAAAAGAGCACCTACTGTGGCAAAGAGGACACACCTGGAAGCTGTTTAGATGGAACCACAGGAGTTCAAAAAGCCGCCCTAAGATATTTATTATTGCAAAAGAGAATGCAACTCCTCTACACGAGCTGCTTTGAAACAGAGTCAGGGAAACAAAAGGCTTCAGTGAAGGAGGCGTTGACTATTACTGTGTTTACCATGTATACATCTTCAACACCCTCTTTTTTTAAAAAACATTACTCAAGTTATTTATTTATTTATTTATTTATTTATTCATGGGCATTATTATTTGTTTATATTTTGTTGCTTTCTTAGGTATTTTCAAGCGTAATTCTAACATTTTGATTGTTTTTTTGTAGTTTTGACCCAAAGGTTTTCATGTCTCCACAACCATAGTGTTTCCTATATAAACATGTCCCCTTATCCTTTTTGTTGATTCACTTATTTATCGACTTATTTGTTTAATTTTGATTTAATTTCTCAATCAAAAAATATAATTTTGCGTCATCATTTTGTTAAGTCACTTAAAAGGAAACGTTAGGCATTATGAATGTAATTTAAAGGCCATATAGCGATAAACTACAATATTCCTTTGCACTTAAAAATATTGTTGAACATATCCTGAACTTTGCTGTTTTGGTCAGTAGTGAATTTCTATTTTTGACAGTGTATATGAAATGTATTGAGAAAGGAATCGTTATAAACCAGAAAGCCATGCTTTATGTCTGCAGAAATATATGAAGTTTCACTTGTGACTGTTTAAGAAGTGATAAAATGCTGGATTGTGTGTGTGGTCTAAAAAGTCCTACGGTAAATCAGATTGTATTTTGCGTATTCAGCCTTTAATTGAAGACATTGTCCTATCCCTGAATCCATTAGAGCGTACATACAAGAAAAAACACTGTATGACTGTGCTTTTGTGAATCAACAGTGAATAGTTTGTGCATTTTATGGACCTGGAGTTTTACACTTATGTGTCGTGTGTGAGTGTAAGCAAATGTGCTCATGATTTGTCAAAGCATCAGCCGTCATTTTAATAAAAGCTTTTTGTAAAATTGATTTTACAGACACTTCCGTCTCATGATGGGCCTCATTATTCAATTATCATTACATCTGATTGTTTAAAGTCCATTTTTATTCTTACTCTTCCTCCTCTGAAGTAAATTCCGGTTCATGCGCTTGTTCTTCCTGCTCCGTTTGCGCCCTGATTGCAGGAATCGTCACACACCTTTTTCTCGCCAGGGACAGAGCAATTCCCTTCTTGTAGTACGCGCTTTCATTGATGAAGAAAGGGTAAAGAGGTTCTTTCCCTTTGAACCTCAGTGTTTCACCTGAGAAAGTCTGGAACAAGGGGTCTTCAGGGTGAAGTAGACAGAAGTCTCTGTCCTGTGGAGAAAAAAATAGAAAGTAAGGCTAATGCTAAGCGCTTGTGATATTTACAATTTGTTTGTTCAATGTCAAAGATGAACTTAGAGGCAGCTGAGTGTCAAAAAATAGTATAAAAAGGTTGCAACCTATGTTTGGTGAAGAGGTGATTAAAAAATTGTTGAATGGTTAAGATGCTTCAAAGATTTGTGGGAGCATTAGCGTTAGCTTAATGTGTCATGGAATGAGAGGGAATGAGGGATTTTAAAAAAAAATTACAAAAAGTGAGTCACAATTTCTGTATTTTTTTTTCAAACACCTCTTGGGTTGTTTTACTTAGTCTGTTTTGAAGTACTTAAAAAAATCATGACGTTTGTAGCAGTAGCAGGGGCAAGTTGAGAGCTAAAGCATGTTGTTGTGATGCTAACACTCCAGGTGATAGCAGTAAGCAACATGATTAGGTTTCTCTTTGCCTTCTGCTGCACCTATTTCCTATTTCAGAGCTTTCAGGGGTTTTCTTCTATCAATCTTTTGGGGATGTGCTTGCTAGCAAAACAACTTATCTTCGTTCATAACTTCAGCTAACCACTCTCAGGTTTTGGCTAGGCTAGCAGAACACATTCATTACAGATACAAGAGGAGTAACGCTCTCTGATCTCTCAAGAGACTTGGTGTTTTCCAATAGCTACCAAATTCATATTTGTATTAATATTCGTGGGGTATTGAAACTTGTCTTTTATGTCATGAATGAACCAGACTATGCTTTGAAAAGGTTTAAAATGTTGCATAAAGGCTGAAGTGTGAAGACGTGATCAGATTTATTTAATCTTAAAATGTTATCTCTTTTTCTGACTTCTCTAAATTGATCTCAGAATTCTGAGATCAAAAGTAGAACTCTGTAATCTCAGAGTTCTGGCTTTTTATGACTTAAACCTCAGAATTTTTCTTACAATTTGGACTTTTTCTAATCTCTGATATTCAACTCAGAGTTTTGAGATTTAAATCAGATTTTAGTCAGAATTCTGAGATTAAATCTCAGAATTCTGAAATTAAATCTCAAATTTCTGACTTTTTCTGTCTTAAATTTCAGAATTTTTCTTGGAATTCTGACTTTGTCTGACTTCAGTCTCCAAATTCATCTCAAAATTCTGAGTTGAATGTCAGAATTCCGACTGTAATCTCACAATTCTGAGATTAAATCTCAGATTTCTTTTTCAAAATTCTTACTTTTTCTCACTTCAATCTCCAAATCCATCTCAGAATTCTGAGATTAAGGTCAGAATTCTGACTGTAATCTCAGAACTCTGGGATTAAATCTCTAAATTCTGACTTTTCCTGACTTCAATCTCTGAATTTATCTCAGAATTCTGAGATTAAATCTGTGAGTTCTGACTTTTTCTGACTTTAATCACAGAATTTTTCTCAAAATTCTTAGATTTTTTTCAGAATTTGGGTTGTATTTTTTGTTTGTTTTTTTAGTGGCCCTAACCCTCTTCCCTGATATATTTTCTACATTTCTCTGCATTTCATTCAGTGAAGATGATCAGAATATATTCTGTCCTTAAACAGTCCCGTTACTGAATTTCTTCATTTTTAATTCACGTTTAGATGGACAGTTGGAACATTTTTTTTTTTGTGCTGTTCATCCCACAAATGTATGTTCCTTTCAAATGTGGCTCCATGTAAAGGGAAATAAACAAGCTTTCCAACAACTTAAGATTTATTGCCCAGAAGCATTTTTACAAGAAATAAATAACCTACCGAAAAGATATCTCCTTGCTTTTTGTGCTAAATTTATATGCATTGATAACAGACATTGAATAGTAGTTTTGTATTTCCAAGAAGCCTAAGACTGGGTTGTTATTGTTATGGTTCGAGTTTTCTCTGATGTAAGATGAGCTTCCAGTTTAGCTCATGTGTGCAATAATGAAGGTTTCAATCATGGATAAGCCGGTTTGAATAATCATAGGGGCTGATTATCTCTGATGATACTTTAAAAAACTATTTGATTCAAAAAGATAAGTGACGTGCAATCACTCATCTGCAACAAAACAATGGATCACGTTGAACCCTCATGTGACAGCTCTAATGGAAATCTTTTGATAAAGTCACAAAGCAAGTTTATTTTTAGAAAGCTATCTGGCCAAGGCAGAGGTGTTACATAACAAAGGGTTCACCAGGTTTCAACACTTATTCAAACAGTTTCTGTTTTGACCATTGAATAGTATCTTTTATCTGGTTACATTCAAAGTCCTTCGATTTGTGACATTTTTAAACGAAACAGGGAAACCTTCAAATATTGTTTACGTTTCTGTGAAGGTAGTTTAGCAACACAAGTGTTTCATAATGGACTAATTATACTTAATTTGCATAAGATTATTGGTTCCACTTACTTTGACTCACACTTTGAATAAACTTTTAAAATGAATTAAATTTATTTTATTTTACTTTATTTTATAAGATTTTTGAACAATATTCAGGTGACATCTGCAGAGGCTGTGGGGATCAGTTTTTACATAACTTAATCTCTTAAATTGCACACTCAGAAGTTCCGGTAATGTTGAGTAAGTCTGAGAAATATTAGACACTATAAATTAGTGTTGAAGTGACACATTTCAAATTTCCACAATGTTTCACCGAGGTGGAAATTAATCACAGAAAAGGAAGCAAGTCAGTCCAAAACGACAATAGGAAACAGTTTCATTCTACGGGTTTTGCAGTTCTCTGTAGTGTGCCACAGTCGCGTTTAATGATGATAATAAAATGTGTCTTTAGCTTCTGGTTAAATTGATTTACAGGCTTCCTTCAGCAGAATGTTCCCAGATGCATTCATTTTCAGATGGCATGTGAACCATGTCGGACGTCACACACTTGATTGTGTCTTCGGTGAGAAGCAAAGCTCTCACAGCAACAGAGCACCACCCTGCATTGTGAACACTGGCTCTATAAGTGGTTGATTAACACAAAGAAAATGACAACACAAACAAACTTAACAAACAAATTAAGGTGTTTTCTTAGCAGCAGGCGAGGCTACAGACGTAGGAATCATTCAGGCACAAAGTAAAGTACACTGGAACAAAAGGTGGTTACTTCTCTCTGGACAAAAGGTCTAATTATATCATCATCATTGGCCTGTTCTCGATTGTTCGATACTTCTTGTTTGTACGAACTTCCTTGTGTCGTGGTGTCCACAAATGGAAATAATTATTCTTTATTTAATTCAACTAAGAGAATAATCCTCCACTAAAGACTGAGTACAGGCATTGTCTTCAAACAGTACCTGTAGTTGAGGATGAATGGCGGCTGTGATGTTGTGAGTCTCATCTCTTGGGTAGTCGATGTTTTTAACCAATGTATACACTTCAACAAGCCCTCCCTCAAAAATAGTACCTGTAAAACAAAGCAAAACAATCCAAATGGAGCTTCAAATGACACCAAAAGGGCTTAGAACACTTTGAACAACATAGCAGAGCAATAACAATGTACTGTTGCACCTGAGTTGAAGAGATGAACCCAATCTAGCATGTGTTGTACTCCTAATTTCATGGTCGTGAAGATGTTGGATCTCACCACACCATGAGGTTGAGGCCCAATCTCCATGGCTGTAGAAAAATCAGTAAATATATCAAACATTTAAACACTTTTCATGATAAATGTGTGCTCTGGTAGAAAAAGAAGCTTACCGAAGCCATGCTTCCCTACTGAATCAAGCGAATAGGATTCTTTACTGGAGATATCGAAATGGATGTATCTCATTGGTATGTCTGGGATCTGCTTCTGAGGGGAAACATCAGAATGAACTTTAGATTTACTGAGAGGTTAGTTTATCAAGTCAAGTCAAATCAAACTTTGAAGCTAATAAAAAAACAGGCTCGATGTTCCCCATGTGATGAAAGAGGCCAGGAAGATGTGCTGGTGCGTCGCAAGCTTCAAAGAGATGATCTGTCCGTTCATCCATTGTAAGATCTATCTCCGGTAAGAGACATGGCTAATGGAGTACTTAGTAGTGCTTGTGAATGTAAAATCCTGACCTAAAACGAGCTGTTTGGATTTTGGGAATTTGCCGGTGTCAGTGATTCCCTTTTTTGACCAATCAGGAGCAAGTCTGGCCTGATTGGTCCACCGGAGCAGATACCCCCAAACCCCTTCCCCGCCCACTCCAATGCCGAAGTTGAAGAGCCATCACTGCTTTGTTTTTGGCTGTAAACAGCCACATAGTTCCATGCACAAGCTTCCCATCTCGGAAGAAGACAAGACTAAGTGGCTAGAGTTCATTTATCAAGGAAATGTTCCAGCCACACTCAGTAAAACTGTGCATGTGTGTGCTAGTCACTTCACGGCCGACTGCTTTTCCAACTTTGGACAGTACAACAGAGGGCCAGTGAATAGACTGGTCCTGAATCCAGGCACATTACCAACCATCCTCCAACAAACCTCGGACCCTGGAAATGTGAGTATTTTAAATGCTGTGTGCTGTGGAGCAGATGTAAGAGCTTTTCCTCAGTGTCCCCCCTGTCTCTGTGTTAGCTTCAGGATGCTAACTTTAGCTGCTGTTAGCCTGTTGTTTTAGCCTGTAATGTTACGGTTAACGAGCTTCGCTGTTTTCTAACCATTGTGCACTCGGAGCTCGTGGCGCCACTCTCATTGACGTGGAAAAGCGGGGCAGTATCAGCGGTGGCTCATTGACATATGAAGGTCACGCCCACAAAAATCAGAGCGTTCTGAACAGAGGGGCTATGAGAGCCTGGAAACAATGCTGCTGTGCTTGATTTATTGGCTTTTTGAACCAAAACATGTTACTACCATTTCATGAAGACATCAGTGATCCATATTAAACTGCAGAAAAGGAGCAGAATATGGGACCTTTAAATTCAGTCATACATTAAAAAATCAAGCCATATTTTGCACATGGAATCCCGGTAAAAAAAAATGTAAAGCTGTTGAAACCAGTTGCCAGTTTCCAACCAGAGACAACCAGAAAATAAAAGTGGATTCCAAATGTTGGAACCCAGTGGGATTAAACACACAGAAAAGAAAAGAGGCCCGAAAGCAGAGCCCTGAGGAACTCCAAAAGGCCTCATCCATTTCTCATGTCTAGTTTCAACCTCAATCTCACATATTTGTTTGTTATATTTTGGGAGCTCATTGTTGTGCCTTTCCAAAATGTAGTGCAACTAACTTGACAGAACACCAGTGAAGGGAGGTTCCTCTATGTTGACTCCAAAAAGGAAAGGCTGTATTAGTCAAGGCTAGAAACAGAAAGGTACTTACCTGAAGGTGTCTGAATATGTGCATGCAGATCCAGTCACAGTCAGAGTATGAAATAAAGCACAGGCCCATGTTGGATGTGGTGTTGTGAAGATCGCACACCAGATCCATAGCTTCACAGCTTCCTTTGGGTCCGAGCAAAGCATTCAGATCTCTGGATATGAGCATCTCATAGGGCGGCTTGTCTGGTAAGGGACGACTGAAAGAAAGTTCAGACTGATCAAGGACAATGTTTACAAAAAGAAAAAAACATGACCTCTTAGCCCTGCCTTACTTGAGGATAGCGTGGGTGAAGCAGCGGTTCAAGTCGGTGTCGATGTATCTGAGGCAGCGCTGCACGGCTTTTGGGTTTGCCAGAACCTCCAGCACTGAAAACGACTCCTTCTCCTTCCCTGATGTCTCCTTTTGCTCTTTCAAGAGCTCCCTCACCAGATACACTCCTGATAACTCATTGCCATGAGTGCCACCACAGACTGCAACTCGAGGCAGCCTTGGCAAACACACCGTCTCCATCTGAGGCAGTGATACAGAAAGAAAAAAGTGCAAGAACTTGAAGCGAGTTGCTCCAGGAAAAGGTTTTTTTAAGTCCTATTGTATCACTTTTGCGTGGTGTGTAAAGCTCTGAGTAGCTTATGCACACATTGGGTTGCATTTGTGATTTTTTTGTTATTAGTATTTTGTTTTCCCAATATTAAAGGAAAGTCAAAGGCATGTTTTCCCTCTCTTCCTGGCTCAGCGAGACCTAATAGTGGCTCCAGCCGCTGAGTACATTGTAGAGACAGTGCTACACAGAGCAGAGATATTGATTTTTGAAACCTTACCTCATGTTTCTGTTGTGCTGGAAACAATAAAGGGGCAGCTCTGTTTTGAAACTTTATAGATTACAGATCTCTCAAGCATCTCTGAGATTAAAAGTCTCTTAACCAGGGAGGAAACCCTGAGGAGAAGGAGAGGCAAAGCATGACGAAGCATTGTACTGTGCATCTTATTCAGTTACCTTTCTCTTCCCTCTCCTGGGCTGCCATGCAGTTCACTGACTCAGCATCCCATCCCACCCTCAGCTCCGGCTGTAGCTGCACTGTTTTCACAAAACTCTCACCGTCTCTCTACCACCTCTCGTCCGCTGCATTGCACTGTGCCACGCCGTGTCAGAGGCAGGGTGTGTCCTGAGAGTGACGTGATGCATCGGTGGCTTCCCCCAGTCCCCACAGCTGAGTGGTCCACAGTTCTCTCTTCTCTCTTTCTCTGCCCCATGTATAGGATGGTAGGTTCCAGTCTGCCTTTCAGAAGTTTGCCTGAAAATAAATCTGCTGGCACGACACTGCAGCAGAGGCGCCTGTCGTGTGAACAGTGAAAGAAAAAAGGGTTTTTTTCTTTTTTTTTCAGAATAGGGTTATGTTTTCATCCTAACCCTAACCTTATTTCTATTTTCAAATGCTCTGATTGTTGCATGCTAGCTGTGGTAGTTCAGGCGTGTACTGTGCTTCTAGTTCCCTCATGAGTGCAGTTAAATCTCTCCTCAGAGAAAAAAAAATATTATTATGATTCATGTGTCCTACATGTCTTTCCGTCCACTTTGAGTCTGCCCTTCCAGTGGAATCAGAATAATCCTGATTTTTAGCATCAAATCTATCCTAATAGCCACTTTGAGGTTTTGAAATACCCCAAATTAAAATTTGATCTGGATTCTGGACAGGACTGGATTGCCAAATCTGTATCCCACTTTTGTAGAAGCAGGATCCAATCTCTGCTTTTAAAATACCTGATGTTGAGATTTAATCCGGGCCAGTTTTTCAAAGAATTCAATCCAGATCAAAATGATCCAGATTTGGAAGTACCATTTCTTGCTATCCAGGATCAGGTAATCCGTCCCTGTTTTATGCCATTTTTAAAAGCAACATTGGATTTGATCAGCGTGATCCAGATATGGAGTTTTCAAGATTCCTAAATCTAGATTACCAGTGCTCTAAATGGGACAACATATCATAATGTGGGCTACCAGCTCTGTAAAGAACAAGAGGTACAAGAGCCAACATGGAGACGTTGTAGGTGTTTTTTAGGTTTAGAAAAAAAATTACATAAACATCCACTTTTTTTATTATTATTATTTCTTTTATGACCCCTCATCTGATCCACAACAAATAAACAAACATACATTAAAAAATACAAAGTGGATATTTTAAAAAGGTCTGAAATGTAGACAAAAAAATGATGGTTCTTCTTCATCTGTGGAGGAGAGTCCAACATTTTTAAACTCTGCTTTAAGAAGGCTGATCTGAAGTTTGTCTCTAGTTTGCTGCTGTTTGTTCAGTTTGATTTGTTCCTCTGCCAGCAGTATCTGTGCTTCTGCTCTTTCTGTTTCTCTTTGTTTTTACTTTACTATACTGAAAGGCTTCTCTGGTAGCCTAAAAGTGCTGACACTAAATTGTACAAATGTATTATTTGACTTATTTTAAAGTTTTATTACATTTTCTTCCTGAAATCCACCTTGAAATCCTACCTCGCTGGGAGCAGGATACTCCTGTTTTTTGGGATTACGTGATCTAATCCGATTTTGAAATCCTTCTTTCCCCTCTGAACAACCCATTTTTAAGATTTAATCCAATCTGATTGGATTACCTTTAAACAGCTGGCCCCTGGAGATCATTCTGATCCAGATCAAACTTTTTGAAAAATTGGGCCCTGGACGATACCATCCCTACAGTGAAGCATGGTGGTGGCATCATGCTGTGGGGATGTTTTTCAGCTGCAGAACTGAGACACTAGTCAGGATTGAGGGAAATGATGAACGCAGCAATGTAAAGAGACATCCTTGTTTTTGATCTCAGACTGGGGTGACAGTTCATCATTTAGCAGACGACTCTAAGCACATCAGGCTGGAAGAAGCCTAATTTCTGCTGTGAAAATGTCTTTTTTTGGCTTGATGTGTACGTGACTCCTGGTACTTCCAGATGTCTAACATGACTCTGGTTCTGTCTGAGGTTTCTGCCTTTAAAGGGAAGTTTTTCCTTGCTATTGTAATTTGCTAAATTCTGCAAAGCGCTGTACTCATAGTGGATTAAGATGAGATTAGACTACTTATGTTGTCTTGATTTTGGGTTTATGTTAACAAAGTTTATTAACATTAACAGCCTATTAATGTTTTTTGGAAAGTGTCTTGGGATGACGTTCGTTCTGATTTGGCACGATTGCCGCTTGGATGCATCAGTCCAACATCCCAAAGAACTTGTAACATATTCAACATTTTGTCATAATTCAGTATCCTGAAATAATGTGAGGAGTTTGAAAATTGTAGTTTTATTTATTATAATTCTTTTTATTTTCTGGCATGGCAGCAATACCTCGTTGTTCATTTGTAACAAGACGATAGCGTGAAAGGAGATCGGCAGCATGTCCCAACTTTTTACATCTTGTATTCAGTGAAAAGCCAACTAATAGAGTAAATGTTTAACGTTTTTACTGTAGACTCTGAAGCCAGACATCACAGGATGTCGTGTGTGTTAAAATATGATCGGAATACTTTAATTTGTTTTGCTGCTGAGAATAAATAGAAAATTAACTCCAGAGAAGCACGTTTCGATTTTTCCATGTTTGAATTCAAGCTGCTGCAGTAATCGCTAATGAAAACGTTACAATAAAAGAAAAACACATGAGAGATGTTCTTTTTGACATCACAGCATTTGTTTATTACAGATTCTCTTTCTTCTTATTTTTTTTGTTAATACAAAATACTGAACAATGTCACGTCTCCGCTCTGTTAGGTCTGGAAACTCCCTTTTTTCTGAAAATGAAGAAAATCCTCCAAATATATGAGAGGAACCCAAAAATAAAGAAAAGAAGCCTACCTTACAGTTATCAATACTATAATATGAATTTCTATACATATATAAAATCATAGTTATTTGCAATGTGTCTTTGTTTCTTTATTCTTCATTTTTAAGTACACTTACAAACAAAATTATGAAATCTCACACAAACACACGCCCACACACACACACACTTTATATTTCATGTTTTTGGTGTCAAAATGTAGTTGCATATGTATGAACACTTGTTTCTTTGCTCAGTTGTATGTGTTACGCCCAACACAATAAATCGTCACTGTTTTTGTACAATGACTCAACATTAGTCCAATCCCACCAAAGAGTGTTTCACTAAGCATTACAAACTGCCACCATTCAGGATTTTCTCTTTTTTTTGGCATTTTTGCAGCTCTGCCTTTAACGTCTGCGCTTAAACCACTCAGTTGTGATGTGAATACAAGTGTGAGCAGCTCGCTCTGTTTCTAAGGCGAAGACAACGGGTGTAAAGGAAAAAATATGTCTAACTACATGAAAAAAGAACAGCATGGAGGTTCAAATCATTATTTCAACAATCATTTGTTGTGTTTTGTTTTTTTTTCTGAACAGTATACCGCACATTGGCAGAGTTTTAAGTGATGGAAGAGCGGATATGCACCATACACAAGCACACCAGAACCTTCACTTCATTACGTTAAGACACTAAATCAGAGAGAAAAACAAGAAATCTTCGCTAAGTTCTTGAAGGCCACCAGTCGACAGGTAAATGAAATTATTCTAATCATGTTTATATATAAATGTATATATTAACCCGGTCTCTCCCCTCTTTTTTGAGTTATAACCAAAGCACACAACGCTGTGGATGACAGAAGGAACACTACATGATCTTACAGGGTGTTTTCAAAACTTCCTCTGCTACTGAAGCACTGCCTGTTTCACCTCCTCCCTCAGCACAAGTCAAAGCAGCACAGGCATCGACAGCAACAAGGAGACAGGAACCAAAACCAGATGAAAGAGGCCCCCTTCCCTACGCAGCAGACCGCAGTGACCGTCCAGATCTCTTAGAACAGAGAGCCGCTGAAGGAGGAAGAGTGGGGTCGACGGGGGTGGCGAGCCAGCCTTTGGTGGAAGCTCTCCACCAGGCTGGCTTTGATGGGATCAGTCTCCTCACGGCACCTTGCAGTCAGTGCTGAGGTCAAAATATGTCGGGGCAGCCTTCCCAGAGTCCCCGGTCCTTGGCTTCCCAGTAGCCTCCCTTATAGATATGAACCTGCTCACCTGTGATGCGGTCCTCACAGCGTTCGAACCAAAGTGCCTGATAGTTGTCGTGCGGTGCGCCTGGAAAAAGAGAAAAGCGGCTTTAGGAAAGGAGAGAGCAGAGCTGAATCTGGAAAGGAAAGTTGCGTAACTCAAAAGAAAGCTGAGAAAGACAAAAGAGGAATACTTGCTTTTTAAGGAGGGATCAGTAAGAGAGTCCTCCTCGACAGCTTTAGGAAGAAAAAGGGGGATCACAGAGATTTTTTTTTACCCCTCAATTCCAGGATTTGCCCCATGCAAAGGTAGAAAGACATACAGAGGAAGGGAAACAGAAACCAAACACACAGGACTCACCTTCTTCTGACTGGCTGGAGGTGCGTTGGCTGGCTGCTTCCCTCTCCCTCTCCCGCCGGACGCTGCGCTGCTTCTCCTCCAGCCGTTGCTTCTCAGAGTTGGCCTCGTCCCAGCGGCCGTCTTCCATCAGGCGCTGGTCGGGCCGGCGCCGGCTGTCCGTGGGTGCTATGCCGTCCTCTGGTTCGTTTAGGGTCAGCGCCAAGGCGGTGAAGTAGTACATGGTTTCTGCTCCTTCCCTGTGGAAAGTAAAGACGACGGAGAGTGTTTACTTAGACGTGTTCTCTGTTTTTTACTCTGCTTGTTCTTTCTGTATTGTATGTATTTATTTTTCCTGTCCTGAGCTGATTGTTTTCTTTTATGATGCCGAACAACACCTGGCAAGAAGACTGCTGATGAGTGGATGATTACATAGAGGGGAAGTGAAGTGAGCTAGCTCTGCCAATGAAAACAAAGTAGTGAAACAAAGACTTTGGGTACATTTAGTTGCTGTAAAGACATAATAAACACATCTGTTGCTCTGTACAAGCTTGAATAGACAAACATCCAGACTCACAGGGACTGTTGATAGTGATGTTTTCACAAGGCTACTGGCATCTGTATGAGGTATGATGATAAAGACCACAAGAGAGACAGCAATGACATCCCATCATTTCTGTTTTCTCTAAGTCCTGTTGTGTGGACTGTCATCCAGCTCCACGCCTCTGCAGTGACTGACACTGAGTGTTCCCAAACACGAATGTACGAGTCACACATTCAGAACATACACAAGGAAGAATGGGTCTGTGTGGATTCTATCACCAGCGCACACTTCAGGTGTCTCCATCAAGTCTGGGAGCCTGAGGGTTCTGCACGGGATCTTAGCTGTTCCTAGAATTGCCTATAAATATATATACATGAGTGCTTCTATAATTAGAGCTACATTTTATGTCCATGGATTATACTGATCAATTTTACTAAATACCAATTTTAATGACCAATTTTTCAGTGTGTCATTTGGGTGATGTTTCACTATTATTTAAATTGAAAGTGAACCGGTTTCATCATTTATTAAGCTAAAAGTACAAACCATGTAGGAATTTGCAGTTCGCTCTTCAATATTAATTTCAGTATTATTAGTTTTTAATAATCATTAAAACATGACAAAGCTGTTTTAAAAACTATTTTAAGAATTTATATGGATAAAATAATTCATTTTATGTGTGTCCAAGAAATCAGCGTCAACCCTGTAACCCACTGGAAAAAAACCTATAAATCAGCAATGGTTTGCTCCAAAGTCACATGACTTAAATCAACTGAAGTCACATCCTTTTTGGTGGGAACCATGAAGAAATTGTGGCATGTTTTAACTCCTCCTCATCAATATTTCATCAAAATGATTGTCTGTTCATGGGGCGCTTTAACTGGTCATCAACTGTGTTACCAACATTTTCTAGTGTTCCTACTATAAATGTTGAATAAAACAAACTGTGAAGACAAGGCACAGAAATATGAGGTGATGGAGGTCAGGTGGTGCCATGTTTATGGTTTGCAAATAGCACATGGGCCAAATAATTGAGAAAATGTCAACCGTGTTACCCATCACAAATTTTAATGTTATCATGTTACATGTGATTTTTGCGCCATAATTCTTTTAAATTTGGCTAAGCTGATAAACATGGTGAGGGACATTTTTTGGGAGTGTAGTATTGAATAGAAATGTTGAATAATTCTACATTCAGTATAGTATGGATTTATGCTGAAAAATGGTCACAACTTTTGTCCATAACACGGCTGACAAAAATATGCTCCGATTTTATTTTTTTCCTTAAGTATTTTAGAACTCATTAATACTTAAGTGAAATGAACTTAGGCAGATATAAGATTAAAATGTGAATGTTAAAAATCCTGTAATTAATAAGATTATTTTTTCAATTTCCTGACAGCACAATTTACCACATTATGGCTGATGAATGTACTTGAAAGTAGTGTCCTCATATTTTGAACAAAATAAACAGGATTTTGTTGTTTAAACTTGCTTATGAGAATATTAAATGATTTAGTCTTCTACCAAAATCTGTTTGAATTGAAAAGTGTTGCTTCTGATGTTGAAAAGTGATGTGATTAAAATGCAATTAATTACGATTAATTAATTAAAAATGGCATAATTAATTCGATTAATTTTTTCAATCAAGTCCCACCACTAATAAATATATATATATATATATATATATATATATATATATATATATATATATATATATATATATATATATATATATATATATATATATATATATATGAACAGGATTTTTTTTTCAATCTGGTGCTTTCCATTCACACAAGTAGCATTGAGGTTTGTTGGTTGATTTTGCAAAGTATTAAAAGTTGGTTAGTAAAAACTATTACATATGAATAAATTTGTATGTATTTATGCATTAAAGAGGCAGGGTAATCACTTCATCTTTTCTTTAACCCCCTGGAGTCACCTGGAGTCATATGCCACGCATTCAAACAACACAGCCTATATAAAATGATGTAGCCTTTCTGACAGATTTGAAACTATTCACTGGTGTTTGAATTGTGTTGATAGGCCAATTAAATACAGAGTTCTGATAAATAAGAATAACTACTGAATTTTGCCACATTTGGTGAAAAAAACGATAAATCACATTAATTTTATTTATTTATTAATTGGTATTTTTATTATGTTATCAAAACTATTGAATTTATTTGTTTAATCTAAATTTAATGGTTTAAAGCAGCTATGCAATGAAGCTGTCAAAACGATACTTTCCTCTTAGAATATACTTCTTTGCAGTTAAGCAAAGGGAGAAATGTTGAGTTACTATTTAGGTTATTCCATGATGATTTAACGGGTCCAGCCCTCTTTAGAAAAGGCAGGGCGGTACGCCCTGACTGTGGTGAGTTCACATTTTATAACCCAGCTCTCTGGTTAAGTTAAATACGTGATTCTAATTGTTCAAATACCAAGAGTGTCTCTCTCTCTCACACACACACACACACACACACACACACACACACACACACACACACACACACACACACACACACACACACACACACACACACACACACACACACACACACACACACACAAGGTTGAATCAATCCCTTCTGTCTTTGCCAAGAAACTCCTGCCTCTGTACGCCCCCTTCAGGAGGTTCTTGACATTACTTTCAGTTTTGTTTGGAGAGCACATAGCTGGAGATTTGTGGTTACAGGCTGACAAGTCAGGGGCAGAAAAGAGATAGTTAACTTCAAACTAAATTATTTCAAATCAATTTTAAAAAACTTGAACACAATGTTTTAATAACACTTTTCAGGAATCTGCCCACAACTTCCTTCATGTCTGTCCTTCTGATAAACCCTGACAATTTAACTTTATGTCAACTTTAACATATAAAAAGTAAAATCAGACTGATAGCATTCACTCTAAAAGGTAGTAATACAAATAATATGCTGTTTACTGGATAACAAAGGCTATATGAGAGGGTTTAATGCATTTTGGTGATGTTGTTGCCAAATGTTCTAATTGTTTGGTTATTTTGATACTTGTGTTTTTCTGTTATCTATTTAAAAAGTGATTTTTAAACTTAGGTCAGGTTACTTGTTCTTGTGACACAAGAAAATGAAAAACCTGACACTTAGCGTTACACTGAACACCAAACAATTTGAAAAATAAAACAAAACAAACAAAAATAACCCTCAAAATTCTAACAAAAGGTTTTATTTTTCATTTTTTTATAGTGAAATCTCAGTATTATTTGAGTCTTTTGCTCAGCATCTTGTTCAATCCGGTTGGATTGTTTCCATCTTTGGAGCGTCAGTAACTTATGTGTAGTTATACAAGAGGAGTGTTTGAATAAGAGCCAGCTCAAACCAGAATACACAGGCACCACAACACACAGAGAGCACAGAGAATCTCAATGGGCATGCCAGGTGTATTAATAGTCTGGGTACATGACTCAGGTAAACACATGCACACACCCTGCCAGGCAATGTCAGAAACTCACGGTAGCGGGTTCCTCCTCCACACCTCTCTGGCTTTCAGAGTTTGGTAGACTGTTTTCTGCTTTCCCTCCGTGCCGTTCTCGCCCCCGCGGCTGCTCTGCATCACCCGGGAGAACTCCATCTTTTCATCCCACGTGCCCGAGAGCACGTAGTGGGCTTTGCCGTCCTTGTCCATCACGACACCAGTCACCTGAAAGAAAAGGAGCCAAAGGGTCAAAATAAACTGGAGTCCTTTATTTGTCCAGAATAATGATAAGAGGTGGAAAGCGGTTTGTGTGAAAGGCAAAGCATCAACAGTGAATTCCAGCCCAAATATTATAAAGCATACCATTGGTGTTAAAAAATCAAAGATGCATCAAAACAAAGTTTAACAAAGCTAAGAAGTAAAAAAAAAAAAAAAAAGTATTGGAAATTTACAGTAAATCAAAGCCACAAACAACACTAAGCCATGACTGAATTTTGAGCAATGTTTGGTGAGTTTTGGTGCACGCACAAAGAATATTCAACGTCAAGGTTTCACAAGGGCCTTCACTGCACCTGCAGCTAGCAGACTGGGGCCCCAATTAAGGACAATTTGTCTTTTGTTTAGTGTCCGAACTTACGAGATCAGCAATTACAATTTGTAAGTAAGTCAGTGTGTCAGTAATTATATATTTAATTTCATTGTCATATACACTCATCAGCCATGTCATTAGGTACGCCTCGCCATTACCTGGTTGCTCATGCTGTTGTTTTACTGCACTGAAGAACGATTAGTTGAATTGGAGGACGGACTGTTTTGGGCTTCTCGAAACAGCTTTTGCCGGGCAGAGATCAATCAGAGTTTCAGCTCAAAGAGTAACCCGGTTTGTTGACAACTCATCCTGCTTCAATATATTCTTAACTACTTCCGTGATGAGAAGATTTAAACTGGGGCTGGGACAATATGCTATTCTTGTGATTCGATTCTATTACGAATTTTGGGGTGCCAGTTGGATTTAAATTGTGATTCTTAGATATTTACAGTTGTTAGGTTGCTTTTTTAAACACCAGACTATGTGAAAAAGTTAAACGATGATTACGTCTACAGACTATCAGGAGCCACAATTTCCGATAAAACACATGTCAAGTGAGTCAGAGAGAAGTATTTTTCCCTCTGCTGGCAAAAAGTGGTAACTTTTTCAAACCCAGTTTATAAACAAAGACTGAAATGAAGAATTTAAATACAAAAAAAAAATCCTCCCACTCCTAGTTTAAACAAATTTGTTAAAAAAATGAAAATGAACAGACACAGATACACCGACAGGTTCAGCTCAACACTGGGAGATGACAGAGGCCGTATTCAGACCAGAAAAGTCCTTTGGTTCACTTGTTTGGTCCGGACCAAAAGCGGACTTTATTTTTTTCGTTTGGTGCGGTTCGTATTCAGATTGTACTTTTTGCAAGTGGGCTATATTCTGTAAACACATCCACGTGTGTGATGATCAGTGCTTTCATTGGACAGCACTGACAAAGGGCAGCACACAGAATACAGACCCAGAAATGGAGGTAAACGTGTGTTTGTGCTCTTATTAGAGCTGCAAAATCATTTTCAGTTTCAAGAGCAGCTCCTTCAAAGAAGGCTTAACAACACGTTTCATATTTTGGAACAGCGAAGACGAATGATCGCAGCAAGGAGATGCTATGCTCTGCGTGTCCTGACCCACAACATGCCAGCAACAGCGTGGCTAAACAGAAGACAGGGGATCAGGTATGAACCAAAGATGGTTAGGTTACGGTGGCTTTATAGGCCCAAAAGGCGCGTGTATCCTGTAGTTGGTTCGGATGGACTTTGGTTTGTATTCAGACCTGCACCGGAGAACCATGAACCGCACCTGAGTTAGTTTGGAAGCGGACCAAGACCACCTCAAAAAGTGGGTCTCGGTCCGGTTGTTTGGTCCGTACCAGCGTGGGAAACGAACGCTGGTCCGTTTAAAGTGGACCAAACAGTCCAGGTCTGAATACGCCCAGAGACTCATTCACACTATCAGGCTCAGAGAACATGGTTGTTTCAGCGATATGAAACTGAAGTGAATCATTTTAACAGCAGATGGTTTAAAAACACTGTGAGAAAGTTCCTGGTCTTCTGTGAAGTACTACTGTAAAGTGGGGCAGTATCAAATGTAGGGGGCTGTAGATCAAATGCCTGAGAACTAAATCAAGATCCTAGTTCCTGCAGTGGCAAAGCACCTTCTGTCAGACAGTAGTGTTTGTGTTTTGCTCACCTTCCGCGCCACGTCTCTGGAGAAGTAGCTGTAAGGAGCAAATTTCAAGTGGCAGCGGTCTCCGGTTGTGTGGTTCACCACATCAATCTCTCCTGACTGACACAGAAAGAGAATCAAGGAACAGAGTTCAGCAACAAATCATGCTTTGCAATCAGTCACCTTTGTTTTCACTTTGGCTTAGTGACAAGAAATTCACTGAAAGGGAAGTCAGACACAGTATTAAGTTACAAAAAAAAAACAAATTTCTCGTCAAAGCAGGGTGTGTTTTTTAGGACTGTAATGCATTTCTACAACACATGAAACCCAATAACCTGTGCGCCACACCACGCTCTGACTACACAGTGCAGCTGATAGGCAGGTCTGTTAAATACAGGTTAGTTTTCATAGCTGCATAGTTTTCCTGCATGTCAGATAAGATTTCTCTCCTGTTACTAATACTAACGTCTGACACGTGTCGCCCAGGTTTACTTATCAGGAATGCTGTCATGTAGATAACCCCCTGGAGTTGCCAGGTTCTTTTAAGGATGAGCGATCGCCGTTGAATCTGTGAAGTGATATTTCTGATATCTGAGCTTATTTACACATGAAGAGATTTAAACTCGTCTCTTAATGCCTCACAACACTACATTTTATACTTGTGTAAAGCTAAGGCGCTGTGTATTTTGGAGAAACTCAAGAACCGCTAATGTGTTTATGTTTTTAGTGTGATGTGAAAATGTGCTTTATGAACATTGAGTGTTAAGAAAATCACATTAGAGGACACAAGACTGGATTAAAGTTAGAAAATGGTGCATAAAAATGGTTAAGAAAGATGAATAAGGCTTAAAATGATGTTTTCAGGACTCTTGTCTTGAAACTATCCTAAAAAAGAAGCCTGATTAGGGATGCACTGATACTGATTCTGGTTTTGGGTATCTGTGTATTGGTCCCCCTTAAAGCTGGATCGGTATCGGTAGGAAGGGGCCAACCCAGGCAAACAGCTCTAGGCCTTTTTTTTTTCAGGTGCTCTTTGCTGTGTGATTTGAATGTTACCTCTGATGCACTTTCTGTGTTTTTTGCGGCATCATCAGTCTACGGTGTGTAAAAGTTCGCCATTGAATAAAAGTTTTAACTTCAGTAATTCTATTTACTCATTTTTTTGCCTCTTAGCAAAACATGACCAGTCTTACCCCACAGTAGAGCATGCAGGTTATTATTTAACACTGGTATCAGATCAGTATTGGTATCGGTATTGGTAACAGAAAAGTTCCTGATCCTAGTCCTGCCACAGCAATAAACTCAGACGTATCTTCTCCGTTTCGCCATAACCTGACAAAAACTGACCACTTATCCTCTGGTATCGAGACAATTGAGGGACAGGTGAGTTTTGATGTCATAAATCTGTAATGATGGCGTTTTATGCAATGTTTGATGACACTTAGTGACTAATTTTTGAAGAATTAACAAAAAGAAAAAAGATTTTTGTATTATGTTTCATATTTATCGTCTTAATTTATCTCTGCTGTGACGTGTCAGACACTAAAGATGAAAATTTGTCTTCCAGTAAACTCCAGCATTTCAAAGGATGCTGCTCTAAAGCGTTAATTAAAACGCACTGTCCCTTTAAATAACTCGCAAACTCTGATGACGCATCATTTATTCATTCCACTTAACTCTGCCATAACAACACATCAGTCAAATCAGCGGGAAGTCGCATAATTGTCGCTAACCATGTCATGACAGCTGTGGCTGAGGCTTTGTTGTGAGTTATTTCCTGTCTCCACCCTGCAGTTGCTAGGATACAGCATCGTAAGAAATACCCTGAAAAAGCTCTAAAATCAGATTTCTGACTGTGATTGAAAGCACAGGTTTTGCTGATGGCGTCCCACCTGATCGATCCACAGCTTCCCCACGATGATGTTGTGCACTGTCGTGGTGACTTTCTTCCATGTGTAGTGATTGTTGCCTTTCTCAAAGATTGCGTGAATTGTGCCTGCGAGGAGAGAGGGGAAATGTAAACACAGAGTGAAAATCATTGTCATGTAAGACGACAAAGCCGTGTTTTGTTTGCATAAGTCTCCGGCTGATCCTCTTCTCTTCAGCTGAAAGGTGTGACACCTGCATTCTTGAAGCTGAACTCATTTAAGCTTAAGAACATTAATCACTGGTTTGTTCACCGCCAGGATATGAGCCTGATGTGAGCACACCCTCATCGACGCCATCATCACACTGCGAGGCATGCTTCGAACATTCGCGACCCACGTGGACTCTTACCTAAGGGCATGATAGAGAGGTATTTGCCCCTGAACTTGCTGGCAACGGTGATTTCCTGCCTCAGAGTCCAGCCCCGATCGGAGATCACATGATGCGCCGCCGCAGGAGGGTGGTGACTTACCTGGGAGGGAGATGAAGAGATACAGAGAATGAGATGTGAACAATTCAGACATAAAACTGAGCTTATTTTGTGTTTTTGTTTCCACTTTTATTCTCATGACCTACATTTAGAGTCATGTGGACACTGACATACTGGTCAAGTTGAAAACATGCCCTGTTATAATCCAGCCGGGCCGTAATACCATTTTAAATCTAATTATGATATTGTGCAGCTACAATAAGATTTAATAACCGCTGTGACTCGCCAAATCCAATTTGTGACTCATTTGACCCGGTCTGGAAAGCTTGTGCTCTAAATACACTCAACAATCTCCACAGCTGCCACTGGATTTCCCAGCTTAAAGGACGCATCACTGGGTTTTCCAGTAAATAGTCTGGTCTTTGCTGTTTTTGGCATCATACTGCTTCAATTATTCTAAATTATTGCAAAATTTCTTCAAACTTAAGAGTAATCACCTCAAACTGATGCAAATATCTAACCAGGCAGCGACTCAAAACATTTAGACACAGACATGTTTACATCAAAGCCTGACCATCAAAAATAGCCAGTTTATCTGTTTGTTTGTTTGTCTGTGAACAATACAACTCAAAAAGTAACAAACAGATCTCGATGAAATTTTCAGGAAATGTTCAAAATGGGATAAAGAAGACGAGCTTAAATTTTGGAGGTGATCTGGATCACCGTCTGGATCCAGGACTTTTTTTAAAGGATTCTTCATCATTGTGAGATAGGGCCTTTTTCACCATATGTGTATATAACTCTATGATAAATGGTTGGATTGCTTTGCAAAACAATACAAGACAAGGTCACCATCATTTCTGACAGATGTAAAAGTACGATCCAGATCCAGGCTATATTCTGGATACTAAGATCCTGAATTTGAAATAGAGAGTTTAACATTAAAGTAGGACTAAAGTGTTGGTGACAATCACAATATGCTTAGGGGAGGTCTGCGCTCTCTGAGTGCTTTTCTAGTTTTATTTTTCGAATGGAGATTTATTTTAACCGTTTCAAAAAATCCACAAAAATGCTGCAATATCATTCTGTTGAATATATATTTTTTGTATCACATTTGATAAATTGGACAACTCATTTTAGATGAGTATGGATAAATATCCACTTCTCTAATGCATAAAATACTTATTTAAAATAAAAAGAGTAACAATTTTGATTTTATTTTTATCACAACTTCTTTAAAATTAGAGATGATTTTCCTGAAACAAAAAATGTGCGGATGATTTCACAACAGCAGGGCAAAAATGAAACTCAAGCTGCCTGTAGTGGAATGATAAACCTTGAGGGTGAAGGAAACTTTTTTAAAAATATATTTTAACAGGTTTTAAGAAAACTATGAATTATGTTGATGAGATAAAGGCTTTTGAAACTAATGTATCAAAAAGGACCGTTTGGCGTTAAATGGTTAAATGACTTTGACCTCCAGTTGATGTCAGAGGTCACAGGATAGTGGCAGACTTGTTTGGCGGTGACCCAGTAAAGCAACCAGTAAGTGTATGTTTCCGTACGATTACTGGCACACTGACTGTCTAATTGTAAGTAACGACCTTGTAGGACCTGTGTCTATTAACTTTTATGTCCTCGCCAAGCCCATGTCCCGAATCAGCCTCTGTTTATTGTTGCCATGTTACTTAAAGTTATTAGTGGCACTCCTTAATGATTTATTTACTTGTTTACCTGACTGGGACAAATGTATGAAACTAGGTTAATTCCCAACTTCAAGAAACCACAGAGTGTTGAACTAAACCATAAAAAGATACATGTGTATGTTTGTAGTGACACTTCAGGATGCTGTTTTTGTACAGTCCCCATCTGATTGGAGCCTTTCTCGGTTTCACTCCTCAACAATGTCCTCCCCTCAGTTCCCTGCGTTCCTCACCTGCTCGCACAGGGAGCGGTAGCCGCTCTCTCTCCGGCGATCCAGCTCGAACGTCTCCCCCAGCAGAGGGTTGAAGGGCTTGCCGGTGCGGTGAACGGTGGTGGAGTAGGAGGACACGGAGAAAGCGGCCACGTAGCACATCTGCTCCAGGGAGCTCTGGCACTTGGACGCCTTGTCCAGGAGCTCGTGGTACTCGAGGTCCTCGGAGAGACGCTGCAGCATGGAGATGGGCTCGTTGAAGTTCACCTGCAGAGGAGAGGAGAGGAGAGGAGAGGAGAGGAGAGGAGAGGAGAGGAGAGGAGAGGAGGGGGTGTTATTCAGACAAGACAACTTTTGGGTTGGGTCCACATTTGCCCCTTTATCTTTCTTGATTTGTCTTGTTAATAATGATTTTAAATGAGTCAATACACACTAGAAAATTAAATTAGATGTGATGCATGTTTTGAGACTTAAATTTGAATCTTTTGGGGGTTCTTTATTTCATTGTAGGCTATTTATTTGTTTTTGTTTTGTTTGTTTTTGTTGTTAAAATCAATGACAGGTTAATGTAGGCTGTTGAAAATCAACTGTATGTGATGTCAGACCATCTTTTCGTTTTTTAAAAAAGTTGTTCAAGAAGGGGCAGACAAATATAAGAGACATTTCTCTTCACGCTGCTCCTTTCCTATCATGGATGTGTTTGTTTAGGGTGTAATGTGCACCTGTGTATGGATTTAGTTGTCAGTTTTCATGTATGGAACAAATGAATAAATAATAGATTTTTTTTTTTTTTTTTTTAAGTCTGCTGCCTGGATCTGGCCACTCGTCTTACTCCACTCCTTGGTCTGACGAAAGCACCGGGCTGAACATCATTAAGAAACTGATCCATGTTTCATAAAGCTTTAAAGCTCTAGCAGTATCATATGTGGCTTGATGCCCAGAATGCATTGGTGCATACTATTTTCTGGAGACGTCACTACAAACTATGATTAATATCTTTCCACAGAACAGAAAGTAAAAATACATCTGTACAGCGATAAAACACTTTGGTTTTAAGGCCTTTAGATGTGTGAAGATGTCAGAAATGATGCGGTATCAGTTCACGGCTCAACTCGAGCTGGACGATCAAAGCTATCCCTGATATCGCTGAACTGTACCTTTGAAACTATGTCAACACACTGCTATCAGATGTGTTTTGAGTGTTTTTTAAGCAGACTCAGAAGCAGAAGCATTCAAAACAGGGTATCAGTGTGTAAAACTGTGGCTCACAGCACCCTCTAGTGGACATATTCTGTCATGGGGGCACTGTTTTGGAATGACTTGAAGCAGCAGCGTCTTACTTTTTAAAACTCACCTTTAACAATCACCAGGACAAACCTTTCACAGAAGAGTAACATTTTTCATTCGTAGCATCCAATTTTCAGAATATTCATGATCAATCGAGTAGAGCTATAAAAGTCAGAGTTTGCTTAAAAAACAAACTTAACACCAGCAACACTCACCAGACAGGTCCAGATTAATGTCTCATTTCAGGGTGCTACTCTACAAAAACACCAAATAAACAAGTGTTGTTTGTTTTTTCTTAAAATAATAATATGATAAATGATCATTTATCCAAGAAGTCAAAAAATGTCTCCTTTTAAGATATTGGAAGCCAAAATAAGGCTTGTGTTGCTTGTAAAGAGTGGAAAAAACAAGCAGCCATGTCATTTTTTAAATATGATATAGGATATTTTTTCTGCATTTTGCTGGATAATCTAGGTTAAATTAAGTTTTTAAGACATATGGTACAAGAATAAAAAGACATGTATTTTGCAACTTTTTAGGCCGTGAATTAGTTCTGAATTAGTTGATTTGGGCGAAAAATGTTTTTTTTTAAACTGCGTTAGTGAAATCTACAAATTCTTGAACTTGACAAGTAAATTTTGCTTATTACAGTTCACAATTGACTCCATTTACTCATTACAAGCAATTCATGTCTCATTCCCTCACTTAAATCCCCATCAAGTAAGATGTTAATCTCCCTAATGTCATTTTTTACTTGTCATATGGTTGTGGCTTGTATACAGTTATGTACAGTTATGTAATCAAGTTTCATAAAGATTTGTTTACGTTCAGCAGAGAGGCCGCTCCCTCTCTGGCGTACACTTTTGTTTTGTTTTGTTTGTTTTTTTATCTTGTACATTCTTAAAGCTTTAAACTTCAGCAGCTTTTCCCATGTGAGCGCAAGGGTGACCTGACTGACAGGTGGACAAACTGTAGCTAATTTGAGCAAGTGTTTCCAATATGGCTTCTGTCAACAATGGGCTTCAAAACTTTGTATTTGAAACAAATGAGTGACATCACAGACTGCATTTAGTCCAGGATGTGAACCAGTGATACAGTCGATACCTGAGCAGTAGTTACCTCTTGTGTTTTATTCATGTGTGAATAACTTTAAATTAGTTAAAAGGATTGTATAGCTTACTGATTTTTTGTTTTTGAGTTTTAGTGGCACAAAACCTTCGGGGTGTTGATGACCCAGAGTTTTTCAGCTTGTTGTGTAAATGTGCTGTTAGTAAATTGTCGTTCAGGCAGTTTGGTATTTTCATGTTCAGCTCCCATGCAGAGCTAAATCTGCACAGGCTGCTTTGCTCCTCTGCTTTCATTGAATGATCTGTATGTTTAGTTACGGTGAAATAAAGCCGACAAAAACACACAGAGACAGATCTGAAAAGTTGTTATCGTACATCTTATTATTCCTGCTGCATGAACGTCTGCAGAAGACAGGCTTGGCATAAGCGTCACACTCCAACAGCGGAGCACACATGGGTGCTTTGGTTGTCTCCATGTGTTGATTGAAATATCACTTCTAAATAAAGAAACCTGTGTAAAGATCAGAGGCGTGGATCTTCAGTTTGTCTCTGAGGTTTTCTAAACAAACAAACATGCTCTCACAAGAGATGACAGAGGAGATATTTTTACCTCAGTTGACCTGTGGAGAATGTTGCCGAGCCTGAATTTCAGACAAGATAATTAGTCTTTTGATTGAACCTACGTCACAAGGGCACGATGTTGCTAAAAGACTATGACCTTAAATCACTGTAGTTTGCTTGTGCTTTAGCTGCCCTATGACTTGCAAAGAGCTGCCAAACCCTCGACAAAGAGGCTGTGAAACTGCCTGAGGGCTGACAAGCTTCCCTTTAGTCATGCTAAGTGTTGAGTAACACAAGGTTCATTGCCCTCAGTCTCGTCTTCAAAGTCATTTTTTGAGAGTTTTGACACCGTACTTTCTCTTAGAAGCCATTCCCCACTCCCCCCACAAACAAAGCTGCAGCACCTTGTCTCACCCCTAGCATTGTTTCCCTTTCTCCTGTTGTTTTTCAGGATATTTTGCTTTTACGCAGAGGCGACAGGGCAACGTTTAGCACAGGAAACCGGGTGAGAGTGGGGAGTGACATGCAAGAAAAAGGCTTTAGGTTGGATTAAAACCTGGGCCACCCTCTCAATTTATTCCTGCTTGCAAATAAACAGCTTGGCCATGAAACTAAGGCAGCTAATGACATCAGAAATTAGGGATGGGTACCTTTCATATTTGAAACGATACGGTGCCGATGGCCGGTACCTGGCCATCGGTACCGGTACTCAACGGTACAAATTTTCGGTACTTTTTTTGTGTTTATGTGGTGAAAAATATCAATTTGTTTAATGATTAAGTATAGATTTTTTTCAATTTGACATATTTATTCTTCAATATATAACCTTGCAATGCTGTGTTTATGACCAGCATGGAAAATAAACTACTCTTCCGCTGCCTCACAGTCACAAGGATGTGTTTAGGTACCTAAACATGGTACCTTTTGATGTTACATGAATCGGTACCCGATACTTTTGACTGAATTCGGTCGGTACCAATAAAAGTACCTAATTCGGTACCCATCCCTATCAGAAATAAATAACTGCTGTTTTAATTTGTGGCTTGTTCCTTTTTGATGGGTTTTGCTTAAAGCAGAAGTTTGAGTAAGGATCAGTGTGGAAAAACGTCAAAAACATCACAAATATGCAAATGACTATCCAATATACGG
The DNA here is from genome assembly GCF_033239565.1 of Halichoeres trimaculatus. NCBI lineage: Eukaryota > Metazoa > Chordata > Actinopteri > Labriformes > Labridae > Halichoeres > Halichoeres trimaculatus. The sequence continues at coordinate 16,491,742 of NW_027437200.1, forward strand.
CTAGATTGTGTACTTTCCTGGATTTCCAAGGTTAAAATTCATTGTATTGTTTGGTATACGTACTGAAAAACCATTAAGCTGCTTGTCTTTAAATCTCTTGACTGTAATAAGACTGTTTCTACTACGTTTTGATGTTTTTACTTATATTTTTGTCCCATGTGTCAACCAGGAGTTAAATCTTTTAACCTATAGTGTCATCACGCGACAGCAACATAAACGTCATGGTATGTGTTCAGAAGTTGGCAGGCACAGATCATGCATACAAATGTCCCACTTCCTAGTTTCTATTGCTTAACCTTATGGGAGTACATTGAGCTTCAGGCAGCACTGTGTAACTCTTGGCCTCGTGTTCAAAGAAAAGTGCTGACTACCTTTGCAGATAGCTTCCTGTGTGTCTTCTTTAAAGATGGGTTATTGTGCTTTTCTCAGGCCTTCTTCTGATCCTCTAGTATCACTATAGTACCTTCACATAAAAAATCCCTACTTTTCTCACTCTGGTGCTTTAGAAAACACTTATTTCAGCCTCTGTCTGCTGTCTCTTTAAAGCTTCCTGCTTCGTAAACCCCTTTCTCTCTGATTGGCCACTCCTCTGGAGGGCAGACCCTCTTGTCTAAGGCCTACCCCATCAATGTGTCATGAATTAGTCAGAAAATCCTTATGTAATGACATTATTTCAGCGAGTCTCACTGTGATTTAGTACCCATGTTTGAAATAATGGAAAGCAGAATACCCTCTCTTTAAAGTTACACCCAAGTCTTCTTCCTGCTTGTGTTTTACTTCTCTTTACGACAGTAACCAGATGTATCAGTCTGTGGCTCAGCCTTCACGTGTGCGGGCTGTCTTTTGTATATTTTTCTTTGTTATTCAGTTTGTTTGCTGTCATCTGAGTGTGCTGCTCCTTGGCAGCTTGTTTAAGGAAGTTAGTTTAAGGAAGTACGCTGGAAATAAAAAGGGGGAATTCCGGAGGTTTGAGTTTGTGTTGGATAAATAAATTACAATAACTAACCTGTTGACAAGAAACAATAAAAGTTTTCATTTCCCTAAACAAAGTTCTGTTTTACTGTTGACTTCAGTCATTTTGTTCTGCTTATTTCTCTTCTGGTAGGGGTTGGATTGGTTAAGCCTGATACTGTTTGCGTTTCCACAGCCAACCGTGCCCCCTCGTGTCAAATCGGTTTAGTCTGGCACCCCTACAGGAGGGTCCCAAAAAGTGGGAGGGCTCATCTCAAATATCTGGGGATCTGTCCTGGGCAAAATGTGTGCCGTACCGAGACGAACCAAACTGAACTGTTTGGTGGAAACAGGCTTAAATGTGCCTGTATTTTTCTCAAACGTCTTCTTAGTCCTGCAAATGCTTAACGGTGTAAATTTGATTTGACTGCCTGTGAAGCATTACAGGACAAATGAAACAAAAGCACAGTTCAAAGAGTGTCAAAGAGGTCCCCTGAACTCATTATTATATTTATGGTTATACTACTGTGATACTCACAGGCATGGGGATCTTAGACAGCTCTTTGCCGATGCAGTTCTTCATGATACTCCACAGGTTGAGAGAGTAATTGGGTTTGTCTGGGATGCGTGTTCGCCTCTTCTTCAAGGGCACTAACTCCTGAGACGGGGATTCCTGGTTCATCGCTAGGGGCTCCTCATTAAGCTGAAAGCAGAGGAGTCTGTTAATACTGTGGGACAAGCTTGGAGAAAAGAAATGATTGTGGCATTTTCAGAATTAATCTGATAGGTTTGTGCAAAATCATCCCAGAGACATACCGATTGATCATCAGCACACATTTCACTGTTAAAGCCGCTGACGTTGCTGCTTGATCTTCTGGAAGAGATGAAAGAAAAGGCCTCTGTCAGATCCAGGAAGTTTTCAGGTAAAACAAACACAAAGGAATGCAACACTACCAATCAAGTGATCAAATCAGTGTTAATCGCTATGCTTTATGAGGAACTGGGCAGATAAATAAACAAACTCAGAAATCAAACGCTGCTGCAGGGTTACATGTGCATGTGGGCTGAGTTACAAAGCACTGACTTGTGGAACTGTGGGTCTGCAGGTACTGTGATAAACTCAGGAGCCTCCTCCATGGCGTCAAAGAACTCATTTTCATCGTCTTCATCGCTGGCCTCACCTTTGCCTGGACCAGCAGCACCTAAACAATCAACACCCAGTGACGTTTTTTTAGAAATGAAACCAAACCTGGTTTACAGGAAATCAAATGCTCTGTCACTTGTGTCGCTCGTGTAGTGATGAGTGTTTGGTTACTTTTATTGTCTGTGGTAGCGTTTGCCTGCGCTGCGCCTCTGAACGCCCTCTCCAGGTGGTTGTGCTGCTTGGCCAGTTGCTCTAAAGTCTCCTCCAGCCGCACTCGCTGCTCCCGTTCTGACTGAAGCGCCTTCTGCCATCGCTTGCTGTGAGCCTGAGCCAGTGCAAGGAAGTCTCTGCACGCCTGAGGGACGACACACACACATGCAAAAAACCCAAAATCTCAAAACCATTCAGTTTAAACTACACTTCAAATCAGAGGGAGAATATGAAAACTAAGGAGGTGGGGTTACATTGATCATGGCGTTGGAGGTGATGCGGAACAGTGTTGCTCTCTCCGTCACTTGGCGGATTTTATCCCCAGCTTCTCCTGTCAGACGCAAACTGTCCAGCTCCGATAAAGACCTGGAAAAACATCAGAAAAGAGCATGAATGAAGAGTTGAGCCTGGAACAAAACAGAGAAGGTTTGGTTTCAAATCAGGATCTAGGTTAGTTGTCATGTAGTTGTGCAGAGACATGAAGAGTTCAGGGTTGTTTTTTTGACAATTATTTCTTAAGGTGCTTTTCAACCACCCAGAAACTAGGAACTTTTTGAGGAACTATGTATTTTTGGAAAGCAGGATCTAAGGTCAAAATTTTGTTCTTGGGTAGTTAATCTGGAAGCTCCTGCGTAGGGGGAAGTACTTCTCAGGAACCAGGGACTTTGTGAGGTGGGGCCAGCAGTGCTAAATGTCTCTGACTGGCAGAGCAACAACAGTGTACTTATTTCCACAATAAGATCACACACAGCTGTGTTTAACTTTGATGTAATTGCTCCTGGGGATGGTAATTGAAAACCGGTTCCTGTTGTGAATGAATAAGAAATGTTTCCATCCATTGATATCGTTGGCCTTTGTGCTTAACGATTCCTTTATCAATTCCCTTATCGATTCAGGATTTTCAGCTTGAAGTTTTACTAAGGAACCGACTTCATGAAGAAATGTACATTACTCTCTCTCTCAGGAGATTCATATTCAGTACATTCAAAATCACCTTATTTACCAAAATAACAAAAAAACGCAAGCTTGACGCTAATGTATATGGGAAACTGCATTGATATGCTAGGAGTTAGCATACATCAGTATAACTTCAGCTTCAGAATAGAATTTCAACTTTCATCACAGAAACAAATCACATCAACTCTTTGTAAAAAATACTGAGAATTCAAATGTGAAAAGCTAACAGGCAATTGAAAGGCTCATGACTGACTTGATAACTACGGAAAGGTTCCAAACAACTTAAACTATTGTTATAACCACTTTGAGACACTAGATGGCCTAATTGAATTGTTAATATATCACAACACAGTACATCAACGTCACATTGTGTGCAATTTTTACCTGTTTCTGTATAATTATGCCCAGAAATATCCAGACTCAGAGACCAATTACATTTTATTCACTTACAATATAAACTCAATTAAATGTTGTTGACACAGAAAACCTGTAAAGCTACTTTTTGTACCCAGAAAACTCACAACAGGAGTTGATAAGGGAATCGATAAAGAATCAGATCGATAAGCAGAATCGATAAGGGCAATTCCTATCCCTCATAGCTCCTAAACAATCGTCTCCTTTCAGCTTGATCGTGTGGATTTATCTCCATCTGCTCCAGGTGTTACAGTTTAAAAAGCGACCCTGTTAACTGGAGACTTTTGACTGTATGTGTTCGTGGTTGAAAAGTGTACAACAACTGAACAGGAGAAGTGAAGTCCTTATCATGTAACTTGGTTTAGTTTTGTAAAAAAATTGTCAAAATATTCTCATCAGAAGGACACACCTCTATAGGAAATCATCAATTAACAGCGTTGCTCTTTCAGTCAAAACAATGCTCAATATTACGCTGGTACCAACTGTTTGTGGAAACTTTTTTAATCTACAAATAAAAGAGCAAACTACTCATGAAAGGTTATCAGAATAAAAAAGTAGCAAATAAGATTTACCATAATGTTTGTAGTATGAGAGACACTTTAATTAACTTTCTGTCCCATTTAAAAAAGTTGGCTGGGTTCTATTTAAAACCTTTTCCCCCCTCAAGAAACAAAGAGTGGTGTATCCCATTATTGGGATTTCATTAATTACCTCAAAGTCTGAAACATGAATGCACCAGTATATAGAGAACTGTTTTGGTATCAATGGGAAGGACACAATTTTTTGTCACACTTATAACTACATTAAGTTTGTCTTATAGTGTTTACCAGGTTGACTCATACCCCTGGTTTTATGGTAATTTATGAAATTGTCTTATACTTCTCTGTTTGAGACCTCAGAACAACAGGTTTAAGGACTTTATGTCAAACTGCAGGTAAATGGCCATTCTTTGCTCAAATGTTGTTTTGTTCAGTACTAATTAATAATTGTGCAGTAAAAAGAAGTGGAACAGATGGATCACACTCCAACAATCTCACCAAGAAAGACTCTATAATCATTAAAGAATTTGTGTGATTCTTAATGAAAAAAAAGCAGCAGTAATTGAGAAACTTGCATTATGTTATCAGAATCAAGCAATGGAGTGTTTTAAATACTTCACTTAAGTTTCTTTATCTGCACCACACCTTCACTCATGGGAACAACAAAGCAATAAAACTGTCTGAAGATGTCTCTCTAAAACATTCCTGAATGTGATTCTGACTCATGTGTTCTTAATGTACAAAGTGCAAGATTCCAAACGTAGTGACGTTTGAAGCTTTCGCCTTGAGAACTACAGAGAGCGACAGAGAGCAGCTGCAGCAGAGAGTGATAGACTGGTAAAGACTGACCTCTGGAGGGCAGAGCCGTGCTTTGAGATCAGGTCGTTGCATGTGCTCAGATCCTCCACCTTGCTGCCAAGCGTTCTCAGAGCAGACTGGACTTCTGAGTTCTGGGACGCGCCGCCCTGTCCAGGCGCCGCCGGTGTGGATGATGGAGAAAAGTCATCCCCGGAGTCATCTGATCAAAAATATAAAAAGGAATGAGTCAGTAAATCACCAGCCTCTTATTATTCAGTAATTAAAAACTTTTGCTTATGGAGCTTTTTTTTGTTGTTGTTGCCAGGCGCTGCCCCCAATGTGGCTGCCTGTGACAGCAGCTCTTTGTCCATTTCCTGTGATTTTCTCCTCTCTTTTTTGACATTTTTGCATTTGGAGTGGGTCACTACTTTGAATGGTTCATTTTTTGGTCATGGACATGGACACCAAACTTTTTGTGATTTTTTTACTGTTTTTGCTCCTGTGTTTGTCTGGAGATCCTACATTTAACCATGGCCACATTGTTTACATGTGAAATCAGCTGTAAGCAGCCTGTAGCATGTCGATGCTAACTGGTGCAAGGCCTGATGTTTCCCATAAGATGAAGAGAAGGAGGTGAGAAGGAGGTGAGGACAATGTGCTGGTTCTCAGGTGAGAGCCAAGAAGTGACGACATCGACCTGTCCTTCCATCCATCGTTATTGGGGACGTAAGATCTATCTTCAATAAGATTACTTTTGCTTTCTTGATTTCTGCCATGACTCCTCCTGAATTTCCCTCAGGGGTAAATGAAGTATTTTATATTCTATTCTAAAAGTTCTCTGCTGTATGTTTTTGTCTCTGTTTTACCTGACTCGGCCTGCATGCGGGCCGCTTTAGCTTTGGCCAGCTCCAGGGCGGTGATCCAGCGCTGACGCTCCACCTCGCAGCTGGCCTTCAGGTGGTACGTCTGAGCGCCGCCGTTTGAGATGACAAAGTTGCAGGCGTCGTCCACAGTGATGGTTGCTGTGGCCAGGTTGATTGTGCCTCGACACGTGTGACCCATTTCTGCCTGGGTCCTAAAACAAAGACATATTTCAATTACAAAACAATCAAGACCTTTGAATAATTGAGGTTTGACGTGCTGTACTTATTAACTTCATTTTAGAGACGTAGGACTAAACTTGGGCTGGATGATTTGGTAAAATTGTGTGGTTGCGATGAAATTGGACAATATTGTGTCCTAAAACACAAATATTAAGTTTATACCAAAAAATAAGGAGGAGGACCTCCTGGACTCAAAAAGGGCGTGAGTTTTCTCTTTGGATCAGGAAACATGCAGTCTTAGAAATGATGAAGGATTGATGCTGAAAAGCTTAAAGGTTTGTTTGTATGCCATTTATAAAATGAAACACCAAAAAAGTTTGTATAGTGCTGCTCAGTTAAGCTTCAATGTTTTTTTTTCTTTTTGCTTGGTTCAGTTTTCCTTTTCTTTTATCTGAAAATGCTTTGTCTTCGTTATGTTTCCTCAGGTTTTTGGTTTTCTGAAATGCTGCAGCTGACAGATTCTTATTTGTAGTGGATAACTGACACACTGGGCTCAGAAACTTCATGCGGGAGTCAGTGCCCCCGTGTGGTCACTATGGTATTAAGTCTGACCACGCCCCTGACTGTTGGCATGCACCTCGTCACAGGTGTGTCATGTTCATCTGTTTTCACAGGTGAATGTCAAATGGCTGAGATTTGTGCCACTAGAAACTGAATTGATTTGAAATTTGAAAAGATTGGTCTGATATCAAATTTACTGTTTTGAAATTAAAGTTTGACCTACTTGAAAATTCAACCTTTGATATTCAATAAATAAAAAGAAAACAAAATTTAGATTTTTCATACTGAGACTGCATTTTGTGCATTTTCTGAATTTAAAGAATACAAAAGTCTGAATTTTTAAGTGGGTTTCCAAGCAAATAGTTTCTTGTGGCACAAATCTCACAAATCTCCAAGGTTCATGTCCATGCTGTGCACAACTCCCTCCAACAGAAAGTTCCCTCTCAACTCTGCAGCACCAGAAGTACTTTCACTCTCAGCTTGAGTGTCGTCCCAAAGTGTTAACTGTGCTCGGAGGAGGGAGGAGACACGAGCAGGCTTCGCAGAGGTCATTTCACTGACAGACATGCCTTCACTGATTGGACGCTGCAGAGGCTCAGACTTCTCTGTATTGTCACATCAGGGGAGTTCAACGATAGGGTGAAAACAGTCATTGGGGATTGTTCTGAAAGTAGGGATCAAAAAGTGTTTGTGGGTTTTAAAGCACAAAGTACTGTCATAAAATCAGTATGACAGAGGATCCGTACCAAGTTTTTATACTGTTTAGATAAAATTCATCATCTAATGAAATAGTAATTCATAGTAATTCGTAGAGGCTAGTTCAAATACAGAGATAGAATAGAATTATTCATGATCAGTTATTTGCATTGCCCTTCATAAAGTTTCAGTCATGAGCATCAGGTTTGTGAAAGGAAACATGATTTCCATTTTCCCTGAGATCTAATAAATTAATTATATCAAGTGTTCCTTGGACAACATAAACCAGATTACACTAATAAGTTTCAGAGTTCAATAATCTAATAACGATACATTTCACCAGTAAAGTGATCTGTGTGCTTTTTAATAAGACACAGAATATACAAATGTAAAAAGAACTTCTGTTATTTATGTTTTATTAGAGTTATTACAACGCACATGTGCAGACACACTAACAGCTGTTAAAGCTGACTGACAGACGATCCAGGGGAGATCAGCTGATGTCGTCAACACTAAGAGGTGTCATTTCATGTGACGCTCCAGAGGAGAGGACGTCTCATTGCTCTTAAAACTAATCTCCTTGTTTCCTCTCTCCTTTCTTCATTTCCTTGTGTCCCTCCATGTATCTCTGGTGGGAGGGACTAAGATGTTTGTGAACGACACAAATGGAGGAAGCAAGGATGAAACTTGGGAGCGGGATCATTAATGGACCACAAAATAAGACAAATCAGGCCTTTAAACCATCATTAGCTGCCATATTTAGTGGTCAAATTTTATCAGTTATCAGTTCAATGATGGATCACTTTTGCTTTTCTGCATTTGATGCGTAGAACTGAGATAATGACATCCATTTATAACCGGGTTCGAATTTCCAAGATTTGTCATTTCTACTGCATTTTATGTTTTTTCACTCTGTTCATTTTTTTTTGACAGTGACACATTTTTCTCTTGATTAAACCTCAGTGAGAGTTCTGAGGTCAAGTTTTTCAAATGTGCCAGGGGCTGCTGTGTCAGCACGACATGTCAGCACACGTGATGCAGCATTTCACAAGACCTAACATCTGTCGAGGTTGTCCAAAAAATGATTCTGACACTGGAAGAGAGCAAGCACTCCCATTATGACACTAACTGCATTGTGTTTTTAGGGTTGGGTCGGACAGTTATGGAGCCCCTGTGTTAGATTTTTGTAGCGCCTGAGTCTGAATGCCTGACACAAGCATGACACACTATGGAAGTTATAGCAGCGCTATCTCCTTTAAGTTCTAACAGAAAATATAAACAAAGTTTGAGAAATTTGATTGTTTTACACCAACATTTATGAATTACAATGGTCTTGGTTCTGTCACAGTTTGAAGCTTAAAAATCTTTGTGGTTTATGTTTCTTCTGTGATTCAAAAGTAACACCTAAATTATGTGAAATTCAAAACCCTGGCTTCGCACAAACTTTATAGACGTCATGTGTTGCCACTCCAGGGCAGCGTGGCTTTTGCAACATGGAGGCAGACACTGGATATTTTTTTTAAATTTAGGGGTAGTTCACTGTGTCTAAGGGAACATACTGCGTGAGCTGCAATTTGATCCAACCAGATGACACGTTTCAAGTTAGAAAACGAATTTAGACATTCGTAGTAACTGATGGGTTGGAAAAAAATGAGTCCAAAAAAAAAAAATGGTGAACAAACTCCTGCCCACTGCTTTTATGCAATTCAGATTATATTTCACAGTTAAAGCAGACAGCCTGGTTTTTGTTCTGTGATTGCATGACACAACCAAAATTTAGAAGATGTAAAGCTAAGCTGATTCAATTAACTGCTTTTTGGGTAACACTCAACAGCCGATACTGTTCAAAGGGATATAAGATGGTTTGTTTTGCCAGATTCACAGGAAAACATACCTGTAGTAGGATAACAGCCCATTGCTCAGCACAAACCACCTCCGCTGATAACCCTTGATGTAATTTGTCCACTTGAACACCCATCCTTTGTATGTGTCACCAGCAGGAGTGGGCGTGGGGGTTTTGGGCTCCGACATCACAGCCCCCAAAATCAGGAGACGGGTATGAGGAACCTTAACCTTACAAAAAAACAAACAAACAGAAGAATAGAATATACTAAGTACAATAAATATGACAAGGTATTTGTGATCACACGGGACCAACTCAGTCAGGAACTGTTTTCTGCAATCAATGCAGATCTATGTGAATTTTCTGGGGGTTAAATACCTTCAACCTAGTACTTCAAGTCTCTCAAGTGTACTATTGATTGTGTTTTGAATTATACATGAATTTAAAAGGTTATCTTGAGTATCAGAGTGTCAGACTAAGAATATAAGATGCATTCCCTACTGCTTTACCATTTTATTTGAAACTGATTCAAACTGCTGGAATTGCCACACTGCAGCCCTGAACTATCTCAACATTTGGAGAGTAATATGACTCATGACTGTGGTAGATATTGATCGTTCCGTGTGGTGTAACAGGTCAAAGTGCAACACTGGAATAAATGCAGAATCACTTTTAGCACATTTTCTAACAAAAACAGTGCTTTAAATATAAAAAAGGAGGAAGTGAAAAATGACATAAAGTAGATAAAAAACACCGATGTGGCTGTTTTCTTGCTTAGCCAAATTATTTGATTATTTGAAACCACAACCTGAAAATTTCTCATGAGAGACAAAAACAGAAATAAACAGCTGAACGATAATTAAAAAAATAAGGATATGAAGTTATAACAGCCTCAAACGTATAAAGCAGGACAAAAACAAGCTTGATAACTGACGCTAGCTAACATTAGCACTAGTTTGAGCCTCGTCAGTGACAGATCAAACCTAGAAGAAGAGATAGAGTAAAAGAGACCATATTTGACATGTTCGCTCGAAGTTTACCAGCTGACATGTGCAAATTTACACCTCGGTGTGAACAACATTCATCCCCAGATGAAGAGTTAGCTTAGCAAACTAGCCTTCCTGCTCGCCGAAGGCTAAATGTTTACCTTGACGTGTCCGAAATGTGAGATCAGGCAACCAGAAACCCGGTGAAGTCACGGCTAACTTTGACACCCATACGCTACCGTGCTAGGCTAACCAGCTAGCTGACCAACACGGGACAGCTAATAAGGGAAACAAACAACCCAGAGACGTCGTCGAGAACAGCAGAGGGGTTATAAAATAAAGTGACAGCTGAGAATTTCAGCAGCATCCCATAATAATCGCATGTAATGTGTCAACCCGAGTGCTGCGCACAACGACAACAACCTAAAGCTAGCCTGCTACATCTAACTAGCCTAACGCTAGCTTACTGGTTACACCCGGTGCAACACGATTTGGTTCCGTGTAGAAACAAACGCTACTTTAAAAAAAAAAAAAAAAAAAAAAAAAAGCCTTTTGAGATAGTGTGAACTAAAAAAAATGGGAAGAATGTTTTTGGAGAAGTAATACAAAACTGTTGAGGTTGAACTTTTATACATGTCCGCATAGGTGGTTATCACTGTTTCACTCGATTTTTTCCTGTTTGTCTTGTAACAGCAGGGTTCGTGTAGATGTGTGGAGTGTAAAAAGAAAATGCAATCATCAAAATTGGCTGGAAAAGGCCTATCAGGCATGCAAAAGCACCGAATAATGTTTCAAGAATCAGTCACAAACTGGGGTTCTACCTTACTTTAAAAACTATATTTCAGTTTGGGTTTTTTCATATAAATACTACAATGTCTCTAACCACGTCCGTAAAGTGTTCCCCATAATCAAACGGAGCTTTCTGTGTCCGCTACTGACTATTGTTCAGTTATTGTTGGTCAGTTTCATCACATAGCATAAAGGTTACAATACATGGTGGTCACTTGACGTACGGCCTTCCTTGACGCAGTAGCTCTCAGTCACTTATCTTATAGATAAAGGTAATAAGCATTAATGTTTTTGGCTAATTTTGTGGTTGTTTGATAAAGAGTCTGTCTTTAAAGGTACAAGTCTCGACTCAGGGAGGTGCTGCAAAAATGCGACTCCGGTGGGACTCGAACCCACAACCTTTGAATCACATCGCAATGATTGCCTAGAAGTCCAATGCGCTATCCATTGCGCCACGGAGCCACCTGTTGCACGAGAAACAACTCGCAAGATTTAAACCTATATGTACAGTTTTCAATACTTTGAAATATTTGGGTATTTCAAATTATAAGAACAGCATTTTCTCTCACCCTGAAACACTGCCCTACAACACTTTCATATCACGGTTGGCGTTCAATGGCCTGCAATGTACACTTTCGACCAGAGGGTGGCGGAGGTTGGCCATACTTCAAAGAAGGCCGACTGGACACGGCATGGTTTCGAGTCGCAGCTGCTACCAAAGTTAATCGCAAAAAAAACCCCTAAATTATTCTTCTGTAGAAAGCTAATAGTAACGTAGAAACTTGTGGAAACAATAAAAATGCTTACATATTATTCCAAAAATAATCATTAATTACTATTATCAGTATATTGTTTTTTTCTTTTAATACAAAATGTTTTTCCTGTCTACATGTCAAGGTTCTAGCTTTATCAACTCTGAAGCATTTCCTAGAAAGGTGTAATGTTACAGCCCTTACATTTGCCTCAAGCTACGGAACATGCAAACTAGTTAGAGTTTTAGAGTGTGCAAACAGCAAACCAACTGGGATCATTATATACATACTCTAATATACTCTAAAAAAGTTCAAATTCAGAACATGCACAGCTTGTTACCTTACATACTCCACGCGAAGCTCAAGTTTAGATGATATGCACCTTGTTTTGAATTTATTTTACTTTTCAAAAGTCGTCACGCCACTCAAAAACGGCGAACGTGCAATTTACTGGGGAGACCTTTCCACGCTTGCGCAGTGTGGTGTAACACGGCACCTGAATAATTCATACCTGGCTTTTCAAAAAGTTAGTTTCTTCGATTTTAAATCTTCTTAGCAGGCCTAGGTAATTTGCATATTATTTAAGACCCTGAACTGATGTTGAAAGTATAATGACAAGACTTATAAAAGAACAAACGCCATACGGTAGCTACCGACTTGATAACGACTCGTATGTGTCATTTGCGGACGATACGGCTTTAAGAGCTGATTTATTTATGTGTTTATTTATTTTAACTGAATCACGTGATCATGCCACTTGCAGTGTCTAACAGGACACAAATAATGATTAATACCTTGCTTTTAAATTCGTTTGTTTTACTGGCTTTAAACTTGATGAAAATGTATATAATTCACGTCTTTTTTTTTCTAATTTTTTATTTCCATTGACTTTCTCTCACCCAATCAATGATAAGCAGTTATTCCACGATTAAAATCAATCAACCTACTGCCGTTTCTAGAAGGCGGACGCGAACGTATGTTGAATCACAGCAAAGTGGTGCTGCGTTCAAGGCAAACTGGAAATATGGGACAAATTGCGCCCCTACTGATTTAAAACGGAACGCAACAGTTAAGTGCAAAATATGGGACGATTCCATGTTCTACGGGACGGGTGGCAATTCTAGGGATCTTATATTACATTTGTGGAGGTCCCCTACATCATATACTGTTTTACATCTGTCACACCTCCGTGAGACACTGAAAAAGTTCTCCTGCATGCCTTGCAGTTTGCTTTATATTCATCTTCAGTGACTCTATGGAGCCACGGGTTGCCCTCTTCCCACTCTCGTCTATATTTTTGCAAACGTTCCCTCTTTTGAGGACGAGGTGTCCTGAGCATCTGCTGTAGAAGTCGAATGTGTGCATGGGACAAATGTGAAATACGGAATAATAAACTGCGTTCCGTATTGGTTCAATACGGAACGCAACTTTTAATTCCCAATTACGGAACGATTCCATATTTCAAGGGACGGGTGGCAAGCATACATTTATTAGCAAAGCTTCTCTTTGTACTTTCATGATAAACAATTGGAAATTCAAAAATAATACACACTCAGATATTGGACCTTAGGTCTAATTGAGATTGATCTGCATTTTTGTACTTCATAATTTATTTTGGCAACTCTGCTACACGTTCAGTGTGTAAATTAAGTCAAACAGATATTAACAGCAGCCACAATGTATGTTATCATATAAGTGATAATAATAAATAATTTCGCTGTAAAAAAAAAAAAAATCTGAAAAGCTACTTGGGAGCCAAAAGATCCGCCTCTCTTAGAAGCGATGGAATTCTCATTCATAATAACAACGAACCTAGCAGTCACGCATGCGCATTAAGATAAAACCGGACGCAAATCGCTAATTCTTAAATGTATCACTTTTCATACTTGAACTACCTCACAACGAATCTTCTTACTCTCTGATTCTTTCTGAGTCGACGGGAATTAGAGCGGCTGATACTCCTCTTGATTCTTGTTTGTCTTTGATACATCCTGCCCTGGGCGGAAGTGTCTGCGATCCTGCTCAATCCACATCGCTCCAAAGCAGTCGATTGTAAAGGGAGTCGGGGCGAGTACCGTGTGCATTGCTCCTCATCCCATCACCAGTAGACGGATTCTATTCTGCGTTACAGCATGTAATGCACGCATATATGTGCACGGGGACATGCTTCATCAGGTCAGGATTCTACTACAACAGACATGCGTAGTTAGTTACATGGGAATGTAGGGTAATTTAGCTCTAAATTCCATTGGGTCTTTATTTCTAATGGACGTATTTTGTTATAGGTCTGCGCATTCGACGTGAACGCCTGCCTGGACACAGGAGAGGATTAAGTTACTGTTACTGGCGGCGGATTATTTTATTGGCCTCCTCCTGTCACGCCCGACTCTTTGGTGATTCTTTTTTTCCAAATTGCAGAGCAAAAGCCAGGTAAGCTGTCGTACTTGTGAAAAATAACCTCATTGTAACCTCCCGTGCTCCTTGGATATGACTGTACTGCGATGAATTACGCATTAACACGCATCCTTTGTTGCACATGCCTGTAACGTTGTTCTTTGCAAAAGAGCCGTATTCCTCGCATTGTGTCCAGACAACAAAAGAAATTTATAGTTTATGACGGGAGTAAGTTTATTTTACAAAATATCAATAAAGGTAAGTCAATCATTGTACAGTGAGGGAACACTATTTGTAACACAGCTCTAAATACCGATGGACTTGTTTCAAGCTTGGGCTTCTACTATTTAAAAAGAACTGCATAAATGTGGAGTATGTTAATCCTTACAAGCCCCTGGAAACAATGCAGACCAAGGCCGGAGTACCTGCTGAAACACAATTTGCTTTGACAACTGTAAAGCATTAGGTAGATGGCATATAGAGTTACTGGTTCCCCTGCCTCAGCAGCTCGGACACACTGCCCAACCCCCTTCCCCTCACTGCCACAGCATGTTTTGGTCTCAGGCGGATCATGCCCTTTTGTCCACTGAAGCCTGACTGTACTGTTCAGGCCGGACTCCCAGAATGAAAGAATTTGCCTGCTGCTTTGACAGCCCCATTTCTCTCTTGCTGACCAACTGAAATATTTGGTATTCACTGATTGAGTGTGAGGTACATGATGAGTTTTAGTAAGGTAGACAACTCTAAATTCATCAAACTAAAGTTTTATTTGAAGATCATTTCAGCTCATGATGACTTGTTTACATCCAATCACACAAACAATAATAGAAACTTTGTCTTTGTTTTTCCACCTGTCTTTACCCATTTAATTTCATTTTTTGTGTTCACAGATAAATATGTCTTTCCGGCGAGGTGTGGTCCGCCAGAGCAAGTTCCGCCATGTCTTCGCCCAGGCGTGGAAAGCTGAACACTGCATTGACGATGTCAGGGTGTCGCGCGTGACGTGGGACAACCCCCTCTGCGCCGTCAACCCCAAATTCATCGCTGTTATCATCGAAGCAGGTGGAGGAGGGGCATTCCTGGTTGTTCCGATCAGCAAGGTGCAGAACTCCTCTGCATTACTACACCCATCACATAAACAGTGGATCAATACTCTTAAAAGCTTCTATCTTCTCTCCTGTCTCACAAAGTGCTGCGTCATCTTCCTCACACTACATCCAACACTTTTACAGTCTCAAACAAACAGAGGGCGAAGGTTGACTCTGGTAACGTGTTAAAGTTTCTCCAGCTGGTTGTCACACTGTTGTGGTTTATGTGCTTTCCATCACAGAGTGGCAGAATCGATCAGTCCTGTCCCACAGTGTGCGGACATGCAGCTCCAGTGCTGGACATCCAGTGGTCTCCTCATGATGATAACATCATTGCAAGTGCCTCAGAGGACTGCACAGTAAAGGTAGGCTAACTCTCACAAAGCTTGTCAAGTCTGGGTTCTTTTCTTGTTCCTCTTGATTTCTGAAAGTCAAAGCTTGGCTTCCTGTAGTTTTCCAACTCTAGTAAAAAAAAAAAATGGCATTATGAACTATTAATATGTCTGTGTCTTGTTGAGTAGACAAAATGCTAAAATACTGACACTTTAGATATAACACAGAGGCTAATTAATTCTATGTTTGCATACAGATTCTTAAAACTCTTTTTAAAAGTCATCATACACTGAAGCTTGAGTTATTTTTAAAAAGTATATGATGTCTTTAAGTCTTATAAATGTAATCAAGGCTGATAACACACTAATTTATCTTGGAGAGTTTGAACACAGTACACTTAGCTAAGCCTAGCTTTAAGCTAGCTTAGCTCAAAATGACCGCAGCTATGTTTTATCTCTGTTAAACACAAAGCTAAAGGTTTTTGTGTTAATACCCCTTTGTATCCATGCATAAAATGTGGTTTAGCTTTGTTTGGAAGAAAAGTAGAAGGAGGGAAAACTGCTAGCTTATCTCAGAAATAGCTACATAGACTCTTTGGTTCTCTGTTTTGTTTCTTGGTGATTTCAGCTAAATTATCCAAAATTAGCTGAAAATGTTCAAGTTTTAAGAAATATTCTTGCTTGATTAGTTGCTAAAAGTTGTTAAGATTTGTTGGTCTCATGCTTGTGCAGTTATCATTTTGCTACATCACATTTAGCTCAATTTAGCATAGAACAAAAGTAGATGAAGGCTAGCAGTACTCCCTACTTCCGTGTCTTGTTGAAAGACTATGCTAACCTACTTTTGGCTTACATCTTTAAGTCCTTTAAAGACTCTTGAAAAAGTCTCACTTCTATAAATATTCCTGATTGTAATCCACAATTTTAGATGAGATTATCAGAGCCAAAATAAGTGCATTTCTCTACTTCCTGGTTGGGAAACAGAGTATGGAGGTAGGGAGAAAGATTTGTGTTTTTCTCTGCTGAAAATAATTTCTGTGATTAAATTTGGAGTAATGGTGGACACTGGAGCCTAACTGTCAGAAAGAAAAAGGACAGGAGAGCAGAAGGAAGCTGAAGAGGAGAGTGGTAGAGCCCGGGCTAAAACTCAGGTTAATGTGTGCGGGACAATGTTCATTCCCACCCACAGTCAGCAGTTATTCTGCAGTGGTCTGTTCAAACTTGAGAGTCTATCAATAAAATGAAGAGTGAGGTTATGTTAGCTCTGCTTGGTAGATGAGCTCTGGAAAGACATAACCAGGATTCACTAATTTTACACGTTACAGACAAGACTCAGACCATGGGACTGTGAGGTGCCCCAAATATAGCCATTTACTAAACTACAGTATAAACTCACATAGTTTGCTAGTTGTCAAGTTTCAATTTACTTTAAAAAAAACACACCCCTTGGTGAGAGTCACCTCCTCACAAGCTTTTCAGGAATGTCCTCACAGCCCCTTTAAAGAGGGGTTCCTCCTACCCCCTCTTTAATTTTTTTTTTCATATTCCATTTACAAATATTAAGTTAAAGAGTTAGATGTCTATACTAATTGTGGGTACATTTTCAAACTGTGAGGTAACTTCATGCTGGAGTAATCCCAGGATCAGACTGCAGGCTGATCTGAATAGCTGAATAGGGGACATGAGGTTTGCGCAAACTGTGACAACACTGATTGGCGTATCTCTTTAAAAGTGCAAAAATAATCATCAAAAAGAATTGTAGTGTGAAGTTATTTGTGCTTTTTGTCCCTTTTTAACTTTCTGGGTCAGATTTGGGGTCCCAGCTGTCATTTTACAAACAGAATCACGAGTTTCTAGCATGGCAACAGCGGAGGAGGCTTCAAAGACAGCAGTTCAAACAGAGTGTTTCAGACAGAGGTTTAAATGAGTGAGACCAGCCCTGAGATAAGGAGTTTTTGGGCTGTTATATTATTAATCAGCTATCTGACAATACCAAGCTTCAAAACTTGCATGAAACCCTCTCTTTAATCTTCATTATGGTTTTTAATTCTGTAAAGGCACCGACCAAAAAACACACCTGCTGTGTCTTCTTATCTGAAGGTGTGGCAGATCCCAGACGGAGGCCTCGTGAGTCCGATGACTGAGTCTATCGTGACCCTGGAGGGACACAGTAAGAGAGTAGGAATCCTGGCGTGGCATCCCTCTGCCTTCAACATCCTCCTGACCGCAGGTAAACAGACTCACCTTCTTCTGGCCTCTCGTGATAGGAAGAGGAAAAACGCCTGTGCCCTCCTGCTATGCAGTTTATATGATGTTTTACATACATTTACATAAGCATAAAAATAAGAGTTTGTGTCTGAGGCTTGTGGTTGAGTATCACACAGCAAGTTTCAAAGAGTTTGGTATAAAAAAAACTTACAAACAATCCTTTGTTTTTGTGCATGTGCCAAACACTTTGAGAAATCCTTTAGCAAACAGCGAGAGTTGCAGAACAGCTCTTATCTTACTGTGTTGGTGTTCAGTGACAGCCAGTTCAAATACTAATGCATTATACAGGCAAGGAATCTGATTTCCCCTTCAGTAATTCATAGTATGCTGTGAAAGTGAAGAGGAGAAAGTGATTAACCTAAAAAATAATTACACTTGGCTGCTAAGCTGTGGGACATATCGTCTCCGGATTACAGCACACTGACAGGAAGGAGAGGAGTCTTTGAACTAGTTTTTCTTAAATGTAAATGAGTAAGGAGGAAACAGTGTCAGGGTTGGCAGTACGACACAAACAGTTGAGATTTAAGGTGCGAGGGTGGGGTGACAACTACAAAAAACAATTATTCCAGCAGCAGTAACCAGACTATGGTACTGAAGTCTGTTTTCAAACCTCAATTGTTTTTCCATTACATTAGATACCTCCTCCTACTTCCCTGTTGTTTCCAGAACTGCACTGGATCTAAATTTGCATTGAGTTAATGCGTCCTTCTCTGGGTATGCAAAAGCTTTCCAATAAAGGTGTTTTTGCAATGCTCCTTTAATATGTAAATTACATACATTCGCTTTATGTGTTCAGGCAAAGTTTCATCACGTGTGCAGGCTTACAGCTTTAACCAAGATAAATCTCCAATGAGATGGTTCGAAGTACAATCGTTGAGGGTATGTGCTTTGATCTGTCTTCCTTCCCCTGTGCTGAGCACTCAGATTTTAAGACCCACGCTGGCAATGCTCAAGATACTTTTCCTGGTTTTGGAAACAGTTTTGTTTTATTCCTAAAGTCAATAGGCGTTTTTAGATGGTTTCAGTGTACAACGCCCCGTCCCACTTGGTCAGCTCTTTGTAAATTGCAGCATCAGCATTTGGCAAAATTAGGAGGCTGGTGTATCTGATGCAAAGGGCTCCGACCTGCCGAAGCAGGGACGCAGCCAGATCCAGTGTGAGCTGACACATTGACTTGAAAAGAAACTCTTCTGGTACTGTGATGGGTGCATCTGTTGTATTTCGTCCTTTGTCTTCTTAAAGGTGTATAATCCTAACCTTTAGTTTAATATATTTATCTATTTATATGTGTCTTAACCTAACTATTTATCTTCTCATTTACTGCACTGTTACTTTCAGCTTTTTAATTTTGTATCTTAAAGTTTAAGTTTTACATCATTTCTCTTTTACTGCTTTAGTCTTTTAATATTTTATTATCTTATTTGTTTATTTTAGCTTGGTTGTTTTATTTTCTTATTGTGCGTTTTACATATTACTCTACCTTCAGTGTTTCCTCAGGCCATCTGAAGGGGTTTTAACTAACTATGTTCACCTTGTGTACCAGGGGTGCGGGTTGGTGGGTTAGAGGTGGAGGGTTGTACACTGATGTGAGTGTTTATGTGGGTTTATCTGGTCAATTATGATTATTATTATTATTATTATTATTATCATTATTATTTGTTTGTTTTGTATTGTTTTCTTTTGTCAAGTACTTTGTGTTGCCACTGTTGAGCATGAAAAGTGCTTTATTAATAAAGTTTGATTTATTGATTCCGGTGGTAGACACATTCAAAGACGTAATGAGTACAAAAAAAAGCATAACAAACTTTGTCAATGAAGTTAAATAGAAAGCAGCTCATGTACAAAACTTATATCTCCTCTCAAAAGCATTAGTTGCCAGCTCTCTTTTCTCATGGATGATTACCTCGTCTGGATCCCATGTGGGACTTCATGTCCAGAGTTCTGCATAAATCTCCAGCAGTTTGGCCAATGAGCCAGGATGCTTCTAAACATGGATGTAAACATAACAGGGTTGCTGTGTGTTAATGCGTCAAAAACAGCAATAGCAGTGCAACCTAATTGTTGGACATTTCTGATTTCATTGTGGGCAAAGCTAAAAAAAATAACCAGAGAAAAATCAGACCAAAAAAAGTTATCATAAAAAAATGAAAAAAAAATCCTGTAACAGTCAGCACATTCCTGAGATGAACTTTTATTTGACTTCTCCCTTCGCTGTTGATTGGTTTCATCTTGTAAATAAGACAAGAAAAAAATGATGGATCACTTTTGTTTTCTTTTTACTCCAGGTGCAAGGATTGTAGTTTTTCTAACCTACGCCAGTTTACTTAGGTTAGCAAAGACAAAACCACCTTTTTTGGGAGAATTACTTATACATTTTCTTTCTCAGAAAGTATTATAAAAAAGACGAAACAAGATCTCTTTTATTTATGATCTATGCATCTTTTTACCTTTTTTTACTAGTTGCACTTTTTAATTTTTTTTGAATTATCTCATTTTATTGTGGTATTGCCTGTTTCTTTTTATAAGGGTTCCCTTTTCAGTAGCGGGCTTTTGATAACTTTGTCGTGTCTCTCGTGCTGATTGATTGTTGTTGTTAAAAGAACGCTGATTCATTCACTGCAAACTAAATCCACCCAAGGGTAAGAATTAAGTAACCTTGAAACGCGTCCTTATTAAGAAATCAAACTTAGAACCTTCTCTTGTCCATGGACTAACTCAGCCATATTGAATGTTGTGTCATCCTCTGTCCAGGCTGTGATAATGTGATTTGCGTGTGGAACGTGGGCACCGGAGAGCTCGTGTACCAGCTGAGCGACGCCCACCCAGACCTGATCTACAGCGTCAGCTGGAACAAGGACGGCAGCGCTGTTTGCACCGTCTGCAAGGACAAGGCTCTGCGTGTCATCGACCCGCGAAGAGGCACAGTCCTGAAGGTTATTTTGCATTTTTCCGCTGTGTGTGCAGATGTGTGCAAATGTGGTCCTGACCAAGTTGACTATGCACTTCATATGCAGGTGGATTTTACTTATAACCCAGCTCCTTATGTGTCCGATGTCTTAGGTGAAAGAGAAAGTCCATGATGGGACTCGACCAATGAGAGCCGTGTTCCTGTCAGATGGAAAAATCCTGACCACAGGCTTCAGCCGTATGAGTGAGAGACAGCTTGCATTGTGGGATACTGTAAGTCTGTCTTTACCCCGCCTATCATCGCGCTACACTGTTGCCATTTCTAGGATGTAGTGCACACCTTGTTTGAAAAACAATCTCAGCAACATAACCCTTCCTTTGTTTTTACAGAAAGACCTGTCAGAGCCAATGGCAGTGCAGGAGATGGACACAAGTAATGGTGTACTTCTACCTTTCTACGACCCTGACACAAACATGGTCTACCTGTGTGGGAAGGTAGGACTTGAAGATCCCCTCAACATAAACACGTAGCATCATCTACTTTCTGCATCCGTCATTCAAACAAACTGTTTTTTTTCAGGGGGACTGCACCATCCGGTACTTTGAAGTCACAGATGAATCCCCATATGTCCACTTCCTCAGCTTATACAGCAGCAAGGAACCTCAGAGGGGGGCCGGCTTCCTCAGTAAAAGAGGTGTAGACGTCAACAAGTGTGAAATTGCCAGGTAAACATGTTGATGTGTTGTATTTGATGACTTACGGTGACACTGTGTACAACATGGTCAGAGTGTCAAAACATTATACATCATACCCCTTTGAGCTCCAGTATTATCCCAAAAACAATCACAAATGACTCAGATAATCCATAGTAGAAAGTAGTCCCCATCAAATGCTACGCTGACCTTGATAAGAAGAAGTAAAAGTAAGTAAAAAAGTATTCTTATATAAAATGGTGAATTAGATTGATTGGACTGCTTAGAAGAATATAGAATTCATCCCCACAAACTAAAAACTAATAGATGTTTATTTTCCTGGTTTTCTTTAGGTTCTACAAACTCCATGAAAGAAAAGTGGAACCCATTTCTATGACCGTACCTCGAAAGGTAACCAACCCACAGCCCCAAAATTCATGGATGTGTTTTTTTTCTCTTATGGTAAATATTGGATTTTGGAATGCACAGGAAGTCTTTACAATAAAAACATTTCCTGCCTCTGTCTTCCCTCTCCAGTCAGATCTGTTTCAGGGGGATCTTTACCCAGACACAGCTGGCTTAGAGCCGGCTCTCCTGGCAGATGAGTGGATCGCCGGCCAGGATGCTCCACCCCTGTTGGTGTCTCTGAGTGGCGGGTATTCGGCTCCTCCATCCAAGCAGAGAGACACCCTCAGAAGCAAACCCAAGCTGGTCTCACAGGACTCTGGGGCGGGGTCTGCCCAGCCCTCAGCAGCATCTCCTACGTCTACATTTACCTCTGCTCCAAAGGACGCTGAAGAAGAGGTGCCACAGCCACGAGTAGCCACAGCTGATGGAAACAGTGAAAGGCCGAAGAAAGAGGTAAGACACATGTGGAAGAAATAGACAAAAACTAAATTCCCACCAAAAGCACAGAGAAACTTTAGTCCTGGGACTGAGAGCCTTGTCACACTGGCCACCTGTACCGTGCTCAAGCACGTCCAGTTTGTTTGGGCGGTGTGACGGCTCTGCTGGCTTCCTTGACTTTGGCACACTTCAAAGAGGTGTGCTGATGCGGTACACTTGTTGCACAATTATGCAGGCAATGAAGACATGACATTTAGGGTGCGTTCACACTGACAAACCATACCGTGTTTAAGGACCCTCCAACCCTAAAGTCTGGGTTGTTTGGCCAGTGTGGCCATAAGTGTGCCGTGCTAAGCGTGCTAGGTGTGTTCCTAAAGTCTGGTTCATATTGGAGTAGTGTGACCGCCGGCAGTACTCTGTAGCGAGGGAACGGTGCTGCAATCGGGGGGGGGGGCAATCATGCTTGAATACAGCATGGTTTGAATGGTCAGTGGGACCGCCCCCTTAATTGCTTCAATCCCTTATGGTTGTCTTACGTTACTTGAAAATCGCTGCCTTGCATAATCAATCAACTTAGGGGCGTTAAAATACTTTGTTTATATTGAAGTAGTGTGGCAGCTGGTGATACGGCCAGCAAGGAAATGGCGCTGTGGTGGTCCAATCGTGCTTGAGTGTGGCACGGTACAGATGGCCAGTATGATCGTGCCCTAAATCACTTAAGATGCAGGCACTACTTTTCAAGGACTTGCATGGGTGAAATGTCCCCATCTTAACCCCTGCTTTTGTATGAAATTATTGTCCAGATGTGCGGTCACATCAACTGTACATCATGGATTATGCGTCCTGTCCTCGTTGCCTACGCGTGCTTGTGCTTATGCATGATGTGTACCGTGCCAAAGACCACCTCTCTGAAGTGTGCCAAAGCCAAGGTGGTGTAATGTGCCTGAGTACGGAACACTTGTGGTTACACTGGCCAACTTTAGAGTTGGAGCATGCTTAGGTACGGTACAGATGACCAGTGTGGCCACGCTTTGGAAGTCAAAATGAGGTCCTGGGAGTTCAAAACCCAAACTCTGGTCACTCTGGTTGAAACCCCTACATCCATCCTTCATCCACTTTACAGACGTTTCTCCTGCTCATGGTTGTTTTTCTGTCTTTCTGTGTCTCCTCCTGCAGGACGAGCTGTTGACTGAGCTGTTAGCAGAGATGAAAGCCCTGCGCGCTGTTGTCCTCGCTCAGAGCCAGAGGATCGAGCTGCTGGAGCGACAGCTGGCTCGGATAGAGGATGGAGATGTATGAGCAACATCAGAGACACACTACATTCTTTCTTAGTCCATAGACCATAGCCTTACTAGAATCAACAGTACCTTAAGCTGTGTGGGTGGGAGACTGTAGTGTAGGGTAGCAACCAACTATGAATAACAGCGGCTAACAACCAGGTCAGCTGCTGTGATGAAAACAAGACGACGGTTTGTTCATATGATAGATTTCCAGGCTATTGCAGAGAATTGGGTGTCATCTGCATAAAGTGTTAGTGAGACAATGTTGTGTTTTTCATATGGAGGAGTGTTGTAGCAGCTGTTTGGTGGTGCGTGTGGTGCATTTCTGAGCTTTGCAAAATCCTTGCATTATACTTGAAGGGCTTCGAGGGCTTTAACAGCACCATCGCCTCAAAGTAATGCACAAAAAAAGTCACGAAAAGAAGGTCAACACGCGACAGCAAAGCAATCCAGTACCTCTAACAAGATTTTTTTCTATCAAGCACTAAAATGTAATCATTAGGGCTAATTAATCAGGTAGTTAAAGCTGCTTAACTGTGATGTCATATCAGAAACTCCAATTGTTAACTCATCGTGTGACTTGTACTTCATTTTACTACATTATAGGGTGCAGTTTTTAGGAAAAAAAATCTGGTACAGAAAACATGAGCTTGACAGTGAGAGTTCTGTGAAGAATAGCTGAAGAGGCTGTAGTTGAGTACTTATGTGTATTATACTTATCTGTGTAGTCTTTGAAGTTGATGAAAATCCCTTGTGATTTTGTACCTCAGAGCTGTAAGCTAAAATAATTTTTAACAAAGTTGTTACATTACATGCACTAAAGAAATAACACTCTCTGAGTTTCTCCAAACAGCAGCCTAGTGTTTCAAGCCACAAGAAAGAGGAAGTTGAAGTGAAATGAGAAACTTTTTCTACTGTTTGAACACTGCATTTGTATTGGTGTGAAAAGATGGAAAGATATCTAGGTTTTTTTATTTTCAGTTTTGTTTCTTCTTATAGGTGCGTTTATCTGTCATGTCTCAGATCATGTGACAATGTTACATTCCACATCGAGTTCTCCCTTTATGACTAATTTATATTTCTTTATGCACTGACCTCTTAACACTAACTGTAATAATGGTAGCAATGAGACTGCTCTACTGTTTAAACTCAATAAACATTCATTCCTCCTTTATATTAATTTGATTACTTCTTGAGATTTTTTTTTTATCTCACTTTCAGTCTAATCCTTTCTCCTTAGAGTTAAAGGGGTGTATATTTGTAAGATTTGTTGATACCAACGCTATTATCAATTCCACCTATCAGTCAAATTCTTTAAAGTCTCCTTTATTAGTTCTGTGGATTTTTTGTTTACAAAAAGTTGCTTTACAGGTTTTATGTGTCAACAAAACTTTATTGAGTTCAGGAGTAAAAAATATCTCAAGACACTCTTGGTATTTAATGCTGTGCATCAACAAAATGTTTTAACATGTTGGTAGTGTTGCACACCCAGTGTTGCACAAATCACACTTTAAGTTGTTAGTAGCAGATCTCTCCGTCATTGTCTTGGAAATTCTACTTCTGACTGACGGGCGTGACTGACATGTGGCACATCATGTGATATCAACATTGCGCTGTGGCTTAATGTAAAGAATCAAAAAGGGAATTATTAAGCATAAAGGCTAATGATGTTGATGGATTGAACCATTTCTTATCAATTCTTAACAGGTACCAGTTATCGATACCCATCCCTAAATGTAAAAAAAATGGATTATTTTGCAGAAGTGAAATGATAATATATAAATTTATTTTCATTTAAAAATATGAGAGATGGAGAGAGATCGCGTTCACATAGGGATGGGTACCAAATAAGGTACTTCTATTGGTACCAACCAAACCGAATACCAACCGTTGTTGTGAATACTGTCTGACGAAATCTTACAGTACCATGTTTCAGTACCTTAACCCATCCTTGTGACTGTGAGTATGTGGAGGAGTAGTTGACTTTCCATGCCGGACATGAACACAGCTTTGCAAGTTCACTCTACATCTGAGAAATTTGCTGTCATCATCCAAGGACTCTACTTCTAATTTAAAGAAACATTTCCAGGTAAGATCACTAAAATTAGATATAGTGAATTTTTGTGAGCTAATGAACCTCCCAATACTGCTACTCTTACTACTACATCAGAAAAATAATTTCATTAATTACCAATTATGAATAATGTAAAATTCATGGGCCTGCTACCTGAATTTACATCATGGTTTTCATTATCTTTCATTTGTTTGGCATTTTTTGCATTTTTTGTTGATAATTTGGTAGATAGACTCTTGGTATGTTTAACTGCGTTTTTTTTTTTTTTTTTTATTGTATATTTAACTGTACTTTCAATGTAGAACTACAAACCACTGCCTAAACTTGGTTTCCTTATTTTTTTTCCAAAGTGACATGTTTCAGTTGTTTTACAGAATACACAAAAGTTGGTCATTTTAGTGACATTTAGTTTATTTTGTCTTTATTGGTCACATTACTTGAATATTATGGTATTTGGATTGTATCACTGATTACATTTTTGAACAGCAAACTGTATCTGAATACATTTCTAAAGCAACCCCTACCCAACCCTGTCCTTTCTAGATTTGTGCTGCTGCCCTCTCATGTCGGTGAGTGACTTCATAAAGTATATGTCTTAAAAGTGAGATTTCTCACTTCCTGGTTTAAAAATAAATCATTTTCATCCTTTAATTCCCCTGAGTATTTAAAAAAAATAGTATGTCACATGAAAGTAAGTGGCCCTTTTACTCGATCACTTTGATAGGGAAAATGAACAGTTCAGTCTCAAAGATAACATCTAACACAACAGAAATTAACTGAACGTTTATTGGTAAAAAAGCATATTTGTTTGACCTGTGAGCAGGACTTGACATCAACACCCGCCAACCCGTGTCACTCCTACTAACCACTTTGGCGGGTGGAATTATTTAATTGTAGTTTTCTGAAATGGCATCTCAAGGTCTGAACCCATTGCAGTATAAGACTACGACACTACAACTCCCATGAGCCCTGCCTGCACACAGTGTTGGTAGAAGCCCACGAAGAAAAGAGAATGGTCACAGATATGAGGTGCGAAGGATCAATATTTAAACCTCCTAATATGCAAACATTTATCAAAGTTATATTTAGAAAGTTTACTCTGGAAATACTGTAAACAAACCAAATCATTCAAAATCAATTAAAACTTATAGTCCAGTGTGACATGGTACTTACTTTATTACTGGGGAAAAAAATACGGCTGTAAATAAATATTTAAGCAGACAGTGTTTCTTGCTAGATTTTTCAGTTCAGTTTATCTTCAACCTTCACAATTTTCATTAAATGCAGTAATAACTCCTCCTTTAATAACTTTGTTTCAGTAGTCTGCATATTTTCATATTTAAGGAGCACAACCATTTCGGAGCTGAATATCTGATTGATATAGTTTTTATTTGGGTGTGAACAGGGATTATTTACATTTAAAAAGGTTGTAAATCTATTTCAAGTACACTTTACCATCATCAGCTTACATCATATTAAACATAATTATCCAACAACAAAATTGTGGCTAGTGAAAATGCTGAGTGGCTAGTAACTCTGTGAAAACACCAGCCACAGTGGCACAAAAGTTGATGTCAAGCCCTGCCTGTGAGCAGACCTCCACTGCTACAGCTCAGCATTTGCAAAACAAGATGTCTAGCAAGAAGTTTCAAGCACAGTGCCTGGAAACTTGTGGTCTGGTGTAACGAGAAGTGAACTCGGTGGGCTGTGCAAAGCAAAGTCCAAGAATGTCAGACACCATCATGCATGAAGTATTAAAATATTTTCAGAAATGTCGGTTGTGGCTGTTTAACTTTGATTTATGAGCTTTGTATACTTATGTTAACAACCAGACATTTTTAAAAAAAGGTGCAGTTTGCTGTACTTAACTGTCTGTAGAGGCATTTACAAACATTTCAGCTCAAAATCAACCTCACACCAACAAGCTAGCTTCAGTTTGTTTAGCTTTATGACAGAAAACAGCAGGCCTTGTATGCAACATATAAACAAAAGAAGGTTAAAAAGTACAGTAAGTAGGTTTTATAGAGGGCTGTGGCAGATATTTTCCTTCTTAAGTATTTACAGAGCAAGGGAATCTCTAATTTCCACTCACCTAAAGTTAAGCTAACTCTCAGTGTAAGCTAGCTTACTCATTAGCAGCATGAATCAGCGTATTTCTATATTTTCTTCTGTATCAAAGTAGCAAACTTCATTTTACAGAAAACAAAAAAATAAGAAAAATGAGGAAGATATTTCTTTCTTGATCTTTTCTAGCGTCTTATTCGGCTAAACTTGATAGCAGCTCTGACTTTTTATGGCTGCATACCAGAAACTTGTGTGAGTGTCTTGTGTTTGACTTCATCTCTTTTTGTAGAGATTTGGTAAGCTAGTCTATGTTCAAGGGCGGGTGTGAAAACAGGATGTGGGTACCGACACACATTCAGCAGCCATGTGCAGCTTTTGAAGTTATGCATTCTTATTTGGCCTGTTTTATTAACCTGAAAATGTAGCCTTGAATCAAAGAATCATATGAATAACTGATTTGATTTGGGTTGGAATTAAAATTAATGTTAAACTTTTCTAACTTACACCATGGATACATTTTTTTAAATTCTAGGAGATATAAACTCGAGTACATAGGGTTTTCTTCCCACTTGTTGAACTATGTAACCTTTAACGACACTGTTAACACGAAATGTGAATTCTAAATCACATTTCTATCTTCCTCCTTCCATTAATAGATTCACTTATTGTTGCTTTTTACCACACCCTGCCTGATCTAATCTCACGTTCCTCTATGCCTCCACCTACCTCAGCGTTCTTTACCACATGTCACATCAACCCCACTCTCTGTCTCTCGTTTTCTGTCACATGGCTCAGAAGTGTCCCTAATGAACAGTCTCTCTGCTGTCAATCTTCTGGAAACATCATTCGACATTCAGCGTGAAACCTGGGTAAGTGTTAGAAATGTATTTCCTTCTTTTTAATAGATTGAAAAGCGACTCTTTGAAATTTCTTTTTTATTGTTTCAATTGGAATATTTCACGTCTTACTTTATTTAACAGCTTTATAAATATTTGATTTGTCCTAACAATTGTACACATTTTAATTTTATTTTTGAAGTATTTCAGTTTTAAGCTCTCTGGCAGTGCATCTTCATTTATTTATTCATATCACACACGTAATTATTTTACTACTCCATATTTTATCCGACTCATTCATATAATGGTAAAAATTATCTGCACAGCACACTGATGCTGTTGACTGATCACTGCGACAGGAAACCAGTAAGGCTGTGAGCAGTCTGCTAGCTTCCTGTCACTTCACAGTCAGACAGTTTCTAGTTGAACAAGATAAAAGAAAAACAGATTTCCTGTTGCATCGCCAGTGTAGCACATGCAGGGTATAACATGGATGGTAACTTTTTTTTGTCCTATTATGGAAAAGATGTGAGTAGAGAGCACTTTCAGCAGCTAGCTGTGCTTCAAGGTGGATGTTTTATGAATTTATTGGTAATCACTTAAACTTGCCATGTGTACTGAATGGGTTAATATTCTACTTTGAATTCAACAATCTGAATAAGGCAGAGTATTGTGTAATTTTTGGCCTTCTTTTTTGCTTCTATCAACTTTTTTTTAGAACACCAATGGATTTCAACCTGTTGAAAACTTCACGGTCTTAAACGTTTGAGGAGTTTAACTGCAAAAATCTGCAACACCAAGCCAGTTGGGATTTCTCTGACTTTTTTTCAAAGGTAAAGAATTTGTCGTGTGTGTTTTCATATGCAGAAACTGCAGTTCTAAGAAATTCTTGCCGCTTTGACCTTGAATTTGCTGACAGGAAAAGGAGTGGGTACGTGTTAGCCTTTGTAACCTTTAGCATCTGTGTCACCCTGGTTTGTGCCGCTTTAAGTGACATTTGGTTAACTTTTTCAGTGTTTTAAATTGCTTGACATCAATATAACCCTTGTATCCCAATTTTAAATAGCATGTATTATTTTGTAGCTGCTACAATCAATTGCTAAAAAGTGCAATAACCCCCCCCCCCCCCCCCCACACACACACACACAAAATAAATAAATAAATAAATAAACAAATATAGAATAAAACAAAATTAAATAAAAATAAAAAATAGAAAAATAAATTAAAAAATAAATTTAAATAAAGTTAAGTTAAATTTCAAAAAATAATAATAAAAATAAATAAATTGATTAACTAATTAATTAAAAAAAAATCATGTATATCTTAGAATACAGAAACCCCTCAGCTGCATTATTTGGAACCACAGGAATTTTAAAAATGTAAATTTGCAAATACACCATATTAGCATAAAAACGATTTATAATAATGCTATCAAATTTTTAAGTGTACCAGATACTTAGCAACACCCAAAAAGATTGCATTTAAAAACAACTCAGTCGAAACTTCAGAAAAGAGGAACACCATTGATTTTAAACTTTACTCAGTTGATGTTAACTTCAATGTAGGAAGTTTTACCAATACCCATGGTCTCGTTTATAGTTTTTTTGTAATGTGCACTAAATTTTGTATTTTTCAAACCCATCACTGCAACAAAAAAAAAGCATTCTTAGGCATGGTGAATGTTTATGTAACTCTCCAGTTTTTTTTACAAGGTTACTTTTGATTTATATGTTAATCAACCCACTTTATCTGGTTTCAAATCTACCACCAGTCAAAAGTGGGTTAAACTGGAGCAAACATGCTAGCACAAAAAAAAAAAAAAAGCCCAAAACTCCTGGTGCAATTAAAAAGAATCTATACTCAAGACATTTATTGGGACAAACACCTGTGTTATGTTGCACCCCACTAGGCTATTAGCTAAAATAGCTGAAAAGCCATCAAAATCAAACACTTATGTTAATAGAAAAAAATGCTAAACTGTCTTAAAATTCTTATAACATCATTCCTTTCTGCTGATTTCGGCAATAAGGGGGCCTGATTTCAAAACCTTTATGGCAAAATGAAACAAAATTAATTCTATTATTATTATTATTAATGTCATAAGCTGGAATACTTATTTGAGTCAGGAGCTTTTGTCAGAGCTATGCTAGCTACCTCTTTGTGTTTCCACTCTTTAGTGTTAGCTAATAGTTTGTTGTGGCTACATGTCAATGGAAAGGGTGAGAGAAGAATAAGCATGTAATTTTTAAAAAAGAATATTTACCAACTTCTTGGTGGACACTACCACCAAATATCAAAACAATGATAGAAGTAAAATGTACTCATGTGTGAAAATGGTAACTCGGCAATGTCTTTCTCTTCTTCCACTACAGGCATGGGTGACGTAAAGTATGAATCAAATGATCAGACAGTCCTGATCCTTTTATTCTGCCTGATAGCCTTACTGTTCCTACTCTTCTTCTTGTACAAGAAGTTGAACAGAGAGGCTAATGGAGAATACACCATCCAGCGCATGGTGTATAAGGAAGGTGGGCTCAGAGACCGGGTGAGAGGAGTAGTGTCTGCTCTGGAGGCACGACTTGGAGTCCAGCTGTGGCCTCGCAGTGACACTGACGAAGATGGAGAAGAAATGCAGGAAGTCTGCGACGAGGAAAGACAGATGGAGGAGGGTAGGAGGGGAAGTGATGGCGATGGAGATGACCAGGAAGAGGGGGAGGAGGAGGAGGAAGAGGAGAGGAGAAACAGAGGGGATGAAACTTCTGATGATAACTCAAGTTTGGAGAGCTCTGAGGCAGGAGAAAGAGCCAGGCTCACAGATGAACCAGTGGCAAAGGGAGGGGAAAAGGAGGAGAAAGTGGGAGAAGAGGAAGGCAGCAGTGAAGCAAGTGGAGGAGCAGGATTGTTGATAGACTTAAAGAAGTTCTCAGGGAGTGCCACCTGGTCCGAGGACGGTGTCTGCAAAGACAATGATGTGACTGCACTGTGAGTGAGCTCAACAGAACAGGAAAAACAAGTTAAGCTTGTGGTAGACTTTGAGAAATACTGAGGTCAAGATTTCCCGCACTTAAATCTACTCTCTTACAGTGTTACTTATTTGTTAGTTTTACAGAGAATAATATTTTACAAATCTTAAGATCAT
Organism: Halichoeres trimaculatus; assembly: GCF_033239565.1. Taxonomy (NCBI): domain Eukaryota; kingdom Metazoa; phylum Chordata; class Actinopteri; order Labriformes; family Labridae; genus Halichoeres; species Halichoeres trimaculatus. The sequence goes on from NW_027437200.1 coordinate 16,523,346, forward strand.
TCAAACTGTCTAAAAAACCCTCAAACTGGCCTAAAAACAACATTTCTCATCTCATGTTTTTACACTTGTTCCCAAGTAGTTGCTCAAAAACTCACAACTGTCAAAGATAAATGTTGTAAATATGCTGGATTACATTGCATTGGACTTTGTGCAAGCTTTTACCTTGTCTTTTCATTACCTTGGCATAACACATGCAGCACATTGTGAACTGTTGCATCAATTTTTTTATTGTTGTTGAATGTTTTCTCCAATAAACTTGGAGGCTGATGAAACAAAAAAATCCCTGAGTCTTTGAGTGGACATTTTTCTTTACTTGCTATGCCAAGTGAGTAGTCTATACTTTTTATACTTTTTTTTTTTTTTTTTTTTTTGCACTTACTATACTCTTTCTTACTTTTGTTTTCTTAAATGCTGCGGTGACTCCTGAATTTCCCCTCAGGGATAAATAAAGTATTTTCTATTCTATTCTATTCTATTCTATTCTATTCTATTCTATTCTATTCTATTCTATACATTCAGTTTTACAGACATATAAATGAAAAGCCTGGATAGCAAAAAATCTAAAAAATTTTAGGACATTTAATTTGGGCAGAAGTCATCATCGGACCACATTTCAGACAAAAATTTAGTTAACTGGAGAATTTGTGTGGCAGTAGACCTAAAACTACATCCCTTCTGAGGGGCAGCACTATATTTCTATATTTCTAAGACTTTTTTCCATAGGCAAGATGGCCCCCTTTTTTTTCAAAAATCATCTGTGGATGCTGAACACTTGTATTCATTCACTTAAGTCGGACAAACACTGCAAAACCTGAAATCTTATCAAGTGTTTTTGTCTTATTTTCAGTAGAAAATTCCTTTTTAGACTCAATATGAGCCAAATTCACATGACCAATATGGAAAAATTTTTTTTTCAAGTTATTTAAAGACAAAAATGAGGTCTGAATTGCTCGTAACCAGTAAAAAAAATCTGCCAATGGAACAAGAAAAAAGTTACTGGTATTAAGACATTTTTCTAGTCTCAAGGAAACTTTCAAGCAATTTTTTCTTGTTCCATTGGCAGATTTTTTTTACTGGTTACAAGCGATTCAAACCTCATTTTTGTACTCTGATAACTTGAAACAAGACATTTTTCCGGATTGATAGGTTGAAAGTGACTCATATCGAGTATAATAAGACAATTTTTACTTAAAAAAGACAAAAACACTTGATAAGATTTCAGTTTTTTGCAGTGAACAAAACCAGATTTTGGAACAAAATCTTACAAATTTAGGAACATAGGGCTGTGGCAGGCACTCTCCCATTGTTTGAAAACTACAGCTTTAGTCAAATGTTATACATGAACAAGCTAAGCCGAATGTTCTGATGTGCACCGTTTTCTTTGGAGATACTGCACATTGTTTTTGATAAAATAATTGATTTTAATATTAATAATACTAAGAAAAAAAATATAGCTATGTTAATCATAGTTATATTAATATTTCTGAACCATTCACAGCCAATGGGGATGTAGCTCAGTGGTAGAGCGCATGCTTCGCATGTATGAGGCCCCGGGTTCAATCCCCGGCATCTCCATCTGTTTTTTTTTAAATATGTATTTCTAGTTCACATTTATAAAACAATGACCCAGGAGGATAACGGGGTTGTTACGCTTCACATTTTTGTGTACATAAACCGAAAACACAAAATTAGACGCTTGCACAGAAGCAAAAGCTTGCAAAAAGAAGGAGCTTCCTGATTGGCCACACCGAGCACTTGCCAAATTCTGATTGGACGCTGAATCCTTCGAGGCGTGGGAGTGTTTATGCACGCCCGAGTCAAACATTTATATTTCACCGGGTAATGTATGATCTGTGGAGGTAAAGAGCCACTATGGAGGCACTCGATGGAGACGCTATGGATGAACTTACAGAGGGAGGCGAGTAGGTTAAACACAACAGCTGTGCCACATTATCGACTCAATTGTGTAACAAAAAGGATTCCTCAAGATTGAAGACAGTCACAGTGACATATGGAACAAAATAAAGAAGATCAGTTTTCAAAGCAGTGATTTGACTGGAGTCATTGGATCCGAGCTTTCTTGGTAATTATTTTATATTTTTTGTTTTCCCTTTTTAAATCGTATCCTCTTTTACAGACGGAATATGTTTTGTTTAAAAATGTAGATTTAAATTCAGGAAAATAAAAACCGTACGTCCAACGGCAGTCTGTCACAGTAACCCACTTCACGACTGCCGCACCACTATGAGCATCCAAGTTGCATTTTCTCCTCTCACCCTAACTTGATTGTACCGAGAAATGGTTTCAGTAGACGTCACTCATCTGCATAGGGAGTAAAATGCAACCATCCTGCAAGGCTTTTTTGCACCCTGAAACGCTCTGTATCCTCGTCGTGTGATATAAGGACACTGACTGCTGCATAATCGAAACTACAAACATGGAAGGTACGGTTTGCATGTAGTGTCATGCTAAAAATATATATTTATCTCCACAGATTGGAGACACATCTGGGTTGCAAACTGTCCAAGATGGATGCAGCGCCGCTGTGCGCAAGGATGCACGGCGTAGCGGCATCAGGGTGTCTCTGAATCTTTGACATTTATCTTTCATAAATGCCTCCTGATTGTGAGGGGTTTCTTTCTCCACCCTTGTAGGAATAGGATGTTACTAGCATCCGCTGTAGTGGTATGGGAATGGCTGAACGAGCACGGACGCTGGCGGCCCTACAGCCCGGCTGTCTGTCATCACATCGAGGCAGTCATCCGGAGCGACCCGCGCTGTGGTAGTGTCGTCCTCGGCCAGGTGGACTCGCGCCTCTCACCCTACATCATCGATTTGCATTCCATGCACCAGTTCCGACAAGACACAGGTGAGGAGGAGCAGGGATGAGGAGGAGATTAGAGAATGTAACGTAGCTGGGCTTAAGGTGGAGGCCTTTTTTCCAACAACTAATAGGTGTTTATCTTATCTTTGCATGGCTTAATGTAGAATCTTAATGATGGTTGATGCCATTTGGGAGTGTATTTGTGCACAAATGCTTTAAATGCTTCTACATTTTCAGCTAGATCCTCAAATCTCGTTTCCCAAGAGTTCCACTTCTCTCTGCTGGGTTACATTTGATTTAGAGGTTAAAAGCACACTAAGGGAAGCTTTGATTTTGAGAGGATTCAGTGCCAGAGTGAGTCATTCTGATTGGACCTATGTGTGTTGCAGCAAGGCCACAGGAGCAGCTAAGGTGTGAAGTCATCCCATCAGACACACAAAACATTTTTCTGCACACAGTGTTTTCAAAAAGGCTGTTTTTTTATAGAAAATGTTGCCATGAAAATCCTAGCTGTCCTCATTTCAACAACACTTGTTACAGTCTGAAATGTATCAGGTATTAACTGGTTTTGCTAGTTGGACTGTGTTCTGATATCACATTTATTAGCCTTGGAAAGAAGGTAGCAAGGGGCTTATTGTCACAATAACACAACAACAGTGCTAGCACATGGAGGTGTTAGCTAAAGCAATGGGCTGTAGGAATGAACAGTTATAGTGAAATTTTAACATATAGTTAAAAAAAAAAATCATTTTTCAAACATTCTTCAGCCCTGGTGTTATGTTACTATTTGAAAGATAAGTGTTTAGGGCTTTTTTCCCTTTCATAAGTCATTAGAGGTTAAAGAAACAGGGATTTTTTCAGTTAGTATTGTTTCTTGACTGCTATTTTACGTTGTTAGCTAGCTAGCTAGCTAGCTCATTCTACAGTTTCTTTGTAGTTACTGCCAAGTGAAATAGCATCAAGGTGTGGATTCGGGATAGAAAGGCTTCGTAGACCATCAGGATGGTACACAATGTGAGCTATGTGAGTTGCTATGTGAGTCTTTAATAATTCTGCTAACGGCACACACTGTACGGTTGGTGAGCTTATTTTAAATTTGGTGGTTTAATGATATTAGGATCACAAGTTTGTCCAAAAAGAGGCACAGCTCAGCTCACGTGACTGACAGGCTCCCTATAGCTGTTAGAAAGGAAATTCAAAAAAGTTATATTAGCTTAAGCTGAGAAAATAAGACAACAACAAAGCAGTGCTAGCATAGAATGTGATGTTGGCCTAAGCTAGCAACATTTTAGCATTTGCCATGTCAATTTGTTTTTGTTTGAGGACTAATTTTTAGTATTTATTGAATTGCATTGGGCATAGAAAAACAAAGATATCACCTTTTAATTAAAAAAAGTCATCTTTTATAAATGAGAGTTTTATGTGTGTGTAAGACAGAGAGGGGAATAACCAGTTTTCATTCTCTAACTTTGGCAGAGATCTGTGTTTCTCCCCTCTGTCAACATTGGCTGACAAAAGCCTTTGTGCTGTTTGTTTTCCAACCCAGAGAAGCTCAAATCGTGAGGCTGGGGGTTGGCAGACAGTACCCCAGTCTAAATAGGAGACAGGGAGGAGGAGGAGAAGCAGAGAGGGGATGAAGGGTGGGCAGGAATGTCAGGAGTCTCTGATGAAAAGGGGTCACCGGGAGCAAAGTTTATGAATAAGCTTCCCTGTGGTCCTTTTGATTTTACAGTATCTACTCTACATGTTTTCTCTTTTTGTCTGCGAACTTCACTTTTTTATTCAGGGCCTCAGTGACTCCTCTTATAAAGCTGTTGGAACCTCTCTTTCATTTTGGATGCAGATTAGAGACGTGATGGCTTTACAGTCTGAAGACTCTGTAGAGTTTCTCTGGACACCCTGAGAAAGCAAACACAGCCAACTTTTTGGTCGGATGAAGGCTGCTAGCCAATCAGAATCCAGAACACCATGTGCTGTTACTAGGGGCAACCTGTTTGCCCAAATTCTGAGCAAGCAAACACAGCCATGTTGAATTTGTGAGAGTTTTAATGTACTTGTCCACAGAAAAAAAAACACTGCAGTCTCAATGCAAGTGGCGGTCACCAGCACAAATGATGTTCAACTTTAATTTTCAAGTCCAAAAAAAAGTCCACCTGTTCAATTTTAGACCTTAAAGGTATGGATTTTTTTTCTTCTTTTCTCCTAATTCCCAGGTACCCTTCGACCGGTACGACGCAGCTTCTACGATCCCACCTCAGCACCAGGCCAGGGCTGGTTGTGGGAGTGGGAGAACGACACTGGCAGTTGGACAGCTTACGACACAGACGTCAGCATTGCCATCCAGGCGGCACGTGATCGTCAGCAGCCCTGGCTGGACCTGGCGCCACTGGGATTCTGCTACCTCATTGACTTCGAAAGCATGACCCAAATTAATGGGCAGACACAGCGCTGCCGACGCATCCAGCGCCGGTCCGATTTGGCTTACCCACTCGTTTCAGGGCCCCTGCCGAGATCGCACCACGCCTGGGGGCCCACGTCCATGCCCAGCCATGGAGGACTGCTCGGGGTGGATGTTTCCAGCATGGGTATGGGGATCAGGATGAGCAACAGCGGGCCTGGAAATGGGAGCGCGTACCCAAGTGGAGCACTTCCTGCTTCAGCCATCACCTCTTTAGGACAACCATGCGCCTGTCAGCAGTGTATGTTGGTGCTAAGTGTCAAAGCAGGGGCAATGACGGCTGCTCACACTTTAGGGCGGAGGCCACCACAGACTAAACCACCTAGCCCCAAAATCAGCAGTCACCCAATCCCAGGAGGGTCCTATTCACTGACACTCCCCAGGCCTCCGTCCCTTTCTCGCTCCCTGTCCCCCCACAGGACCTCCATAGTGGGAGCAACAGGTGGATACAGTATGAGCGGTATGGGTGGTGCTGGAGGTGTAGGTGTTATTGGCAGTAGTGGTTTTAGTGGCTCCAGTTATGGCTTCGGAGGAGGCTTCCCCCACTCCCTTTCCCTCCTTAACTCAGCTACAGCATCCCTTTCCATCTCCTCCACCCGACCTCCTCCTCCGCCTCTCCCACCACCCCCTCCACCTCCTCCCCCACCCTCAACCACCTTGTCCTCCTCCACCTCCTCTGCTGCCATCTCAGCCCCCCACCCTCCTGTCCCATCTTCTCTATCGGCTTCCTGCGCCGCTCCAACAGTACCAGCCCCTGCTCCGGGTCCGCCTCCTCCTCTCATCTCCACGGCTGCCTCCACCTGCACACCTTCGCCTTCTGCACGCGTGCTGGGCCCAGTGTCTTCATCCAGCGCTGCTGCCTGTGCAGCTCCTCTGCCACCGAGGTCCAGCTTAGCGGGACTTAGCCGACCAGCACTGCAGCGGATCGCCATGGCACAGTCACGTGCTCTCATTGCCTCTGGGTGAGTACGGGATCACTATAACCAACCATTTTTTCATTTAGCCATCATGGGTAAACCCACCAGCTCTGTCCTACAACTGGAAATTGATTGAACTCCAAAATGTGTCAAAAGATAAGCTACAAGATCTATCAACGAACTGCCCTCTTTCAGCCTCTTTTAGCGCCATTGTTTTGGTTTTCCATAACCAAATTCCACTGCTTTTGTTCACTTTCATTGGTCTCTTTCCATCAGCAGCAAAGAGATGTTTTCAAGCAAAGCTCAGAATAAATTGTTTAAGTTTTACAAAAGAAACCAAACAGTGGAAAACCCAGTTAGTGGCTTTCTGGTAAACAAAGCAGAGCGTTTTCTGACCACAAACTGAGGAGATTGACAACCGCTTTGAAAGATGCTGAGAACAAAAATGTGAGCACGATTCTAAACATAATGCCAGACAATAACCAGAGACAAAAGAGTTGAAGACAAACAAAAACAAAACAATACATCATATGAACAAAGGGATACACCACAACAAAAACATAGGCTTGTGACTGAAATAATTATGTTTAAAGTAAGCAGGCTCGCTGTGACTCTTAAACCCTTTCAAATCCTGAATTCAACCAAACCACGCATATTTCAAATATGTCATGTCAGATTTCTGTCCAGCTCTTGTTACGCAAGTCAGCGACCAAAAGGCTCATTAGCATTCACGAGCCTTTAATCTCTTCCACAAAGTCCATCAGGGTCATTCATCTCCTGGGAAAACAATGACGAGCATTCACGCCAAACAAGGCCCAGTTCTCACACGTTGCACATTCCACACGTTTGTCATGCAACCCCTTAATGAAGGATTTGCTTTTCAGACACACACACAGGTCACGCATGTGCATATTGGTCACGGAAATAATTAGGGCCTCAGAAATCAGTGCCTTCAAAATGACTTTTGCCCTGTACGAGAAACTTTGAATCCACAACATAAGAAAATTTAACAAGGATTTCTATTTCTTTCTTCTCCCAGCACATTTTGAACTTTAAAATTACTTAAAAGGGGGTATTGTGCTTACCATGTTTTAAACATGGATATCGCATTGCAGTGCTGGATGTAAATAGTAAGCGTGTGCAGATTTTCAGACCTGTATTTTTTGATTTGTTGTAGAAATCCTTAAATCTGTCTGTAAACTGATCAAAATGGTCTAAAAGTAGCACAAGGTCTTGACAAGATCGTGACGAGATCTTTATGAGAGTTCAGCCAGCCTCCACCTCCACAGGGTCCAGGACTGAGCTTCTTCAGCAGTCTGTTCAGTCTCTGTCTCCTAGATCCTGTCTCCTCACAACAGGTGAAGCTCTTCTAACATAGTGTTGGTGTCTGATGTTCACTCAGTTAGCCATGTCTGTGAATAGCATGATGCTACTCTGCCTTCTGCTTTTGCCTCTGTTGCTGGGTTAGCACAGCTAGCTCGTCCATCTTATCGGAGATAGATCTTACGTTCCCAATAACGATGGATGGAAGGACAGGTCCATGTCGTCACTTCCTAGCTCACTCCTGAGAACCAGCACGACGTCCTCACCTTGTGGGGAAACATCTGGCCTTGCACCAGTTAGCATCGACATTCTACAGGCTGCTAACAGCTGATTTCACATGTAAACAATGCAGTTATAGTTACATGTAGAATCTCCAGACAAACACAGGAGAAAAAGTAGTAAAAATATCGCTGAAGCCACAAGAAGTTTAGTGTTCATGATCAACAAATGAGCCATACAAAGTAATGATCCACTCCAAATCCAAAGATGACGAAAAAGAGACGAAAAAATTACAAGAAACGGACAAAGAAGAGAGAGCTGCTGCAAAAGGCAGCCTAGTTTTTCAACCAGCTGTGTGAGAATAATTTGGATTTTCTCGAGGCGTAAATCGTGTAAAAGCCTCTGAAGGTTGTCACGAGAACGCTATAAACACAAAAAACCCACAAATACCCCCCCTTTAAATTCTTAAATACCACTGTCCAAGCAAAATGGAGCGAAATGCTCCATTGGGATGCTAACAAAAGTGTTGCTAGCTAGTCTGAAATGACCAGCTTGAATAGCAAATATCAATTATTGACTGCCTTACTTTAAAATAGGCAGCATAAGGTTTCACCGAGTATGAACCCAAAACATATATAACTCCCTCTGCTGACTGGGTGCAGTAGTGCAGAAACTATCAGTTTAAAATATACCTCACATATTTTTTTTCAGACATGTTTAAGTAATCATGGTTACTTGGTATCACGCTGATTTATGCCCATGTGAGCATTTGTTATTAGTTTGGTTGGGATTTGATGCAAAGAGGGGATGTAAAGTCAGTTCAAGACCTTCAAGCATTTCAGGTGTACATGTTGGGGTTCATTTAAACCCTAAAACTTTACTGTGTGGCAACTAGCTATCCCAGTATTTCCTGTTGTCAGCATTACCCAGTGTTTACAAATGAAGGGAGTCACAGTTCCCTGGAGTTGCAGCCAGAGGGCGCTGGTTAGCAAGTTGTCTTTGGTCAGTGTTTTGGAGAAGGCTGGTTCTGTCTCAGGTCCCTTTTTGTGTGTATGCTTCAGATCTAAGCCTCTGTTTGTTGTGCTGCTTTTAATTAAAAAATCAATGTTTGTGCATCCTGATTATTCCTGTGTTGTTTTATCATCTGTTTTCGAGCCAGAATCCCTGAACTTGATTGGTTACACTCTGATTAAACCTTGACTAAACAGCCACATGTGAAGGATAAATTATGAGCCCACCCTGCAGGTTGCACTAACTTCATGAATCCTTGCAATAGCGATCCCTCTAAGCCTCAGATTAATAGCAAATGCCACGGGCTTCATAATACTCTAGTAATCTCTCTATTTTGTGTCAGCAGTGCTGACCCTTTCTTTCAGCATATCAGGTGAGAGCACCTGCTGCTGCAGTGACACCTACAACGTCATGAGTAGAGTCTCTCTAATCCCGGGGGCTCTGTTGTTCACCCTCCTCCTCTGCTTTACTTCGACTTAGCTCCATCTGCGCGCCGTGCTCCTGCTGTCATCGTCCTCCTGCTTTTTCCTCACGAGTGCTGTTTTGGTCTAATGAAACATCTGCTGATGCTTGTTAACCCAGAGTTAAAACGTTTTAATCCACTGACACATGCAGCTTATTAAGTCAGTTGAAGTAGGAAACAAGTGAAATTCAGTGGAAGTGTAAGCTTTGAAGCGTTGTTTCCATTAAGTCTGTCATTGGAGGCCAAATATCTTATGCTGATACGCTCAATAGCTTAGCTGCTAGCTGCAAGTGTCCCTGTGTTTACTAGCAAGTTTGGTGATATGAATTATAATATTTCAGTTCCTTAGATCTGATGTTGATGCTACTTTGTTCATCGCAGTGTCTTGGCGGTTATATATTTTTTAGAGTTCATTAAAGAGGGGGTAGGCTATTTTGTTTTATTCAGGTTTTATTCTGTCTTTTTGGTACCCTGTACAGTGGGGGTGGCCAACCAGTGGCTCGCAAGCCGCAGTGGCTCTTGGTCTTTTGGTGTGTGGCTCTTCGATCCATTTATATCCATCCATAAATTAAAATTAAATAGATAAAATATTATTATGTATAGTGGTGTGCCAATCAATCTAAAATACTGATGTATTGATGCAATGTTGGGATCAGTATTGATCAATACTTGGGTTACGAGATTGATACTTAAGTTTCAGTTTCTCTTCTCTACATGTGCTCATAAATAGATAGATAGATAGATGGAACTTTTTCATGAATTTAAAAACACTTACAAACACAATAATTCTTGAAAATTGGAAATGTATTGATTTTCATTTTATGTCATTTCATTTATGTGTGAGAGGAAATGTGTTTTTGAGACCATGTGTGTGATGTGGCTCTTCATAATACCACAGTATTTTCTGTGGCTCTTGGTCTCGGACTGGTTGGCCACCCTTGCTGTAGAAGCTTCGCATGATACACAGCAAAAATAATTCCTTTATTTCGCACACTAAAACCCTTTTTTATATTCAGCTCTGTCAGAAACACTTCTTCTTAGCTACTGTCTCTTTAAGGCTCCCCACTCCACTAACCCCCTTCCCTCTGATTGGCTAGCTCTCTGGAGGCCTTCTACTGGGCAGACCTTTGTGGTTGAGGCCCACCTGTAATGTGTCATGAACTAGTTAGGAGATAATTAAGTGATGATATCATTTCAGCAAGCCTTGAGAAGACCTTGTGAAGGTCTCTTGAAGATCTCACAAAGATCTCATAGAGATCCCGTGAAGATCTCATACTGTCGTTAGAGCAGCGTTTCCAACAGTTCACGAACAGATTCAGAAGTAGCGATTTGATTTTGCACATTTAGTCTGAACATACAGCATTGTTACTTAAAATCCATGTTAAAAATTGAAAAGACCCCTCTTTAAACTTAGCTAGCTAAAAATTGCCATCTTTACCCCATAGTTTGAAAACTATAATTAAAGTAAGCATCAAACTAGCTTATAAAAGTTATCTAAAATATAGCAAATTATATAAGCTTGATAAATTGTGACTCGTTTGTTTCAGAATTTAATTGGATAATATTTTGAATATAACTTATATGGAGTAAACTTCAAGGTCTTAGCAACGCTAACAAAATGATGCACAGACACAGCAAAAAAATGGATATTTGTATTTTCTGTTGAGAAACTTTTAAAAAAAATGAGACAATTTAGATGTTTAATATAATGACTTTCATTTTTTAATGATATTTTGGCAAATTGATTTTGAAAAAAGACAAATTCCAGCATTTTTTTTTTTAATTTAGTCAGTTGCTTACATCCATTGTTTTTGTTTTTTGTTTAGTAAATTTGCCTTTAGTGAAATGATACAGATGGTCTCCTGGTCAAGTGTCACAGATTATCATGATGACGAAAGTTGCCTTTGGTTGGCACACCTGTTGTGATCCTTTCACCATTAGCTTCAGTGGGTTTATTACGTTCATGTGTGTCATCATCACCACAAACTCTACTCTTCATTAAATTAGCCAAGCTTTGTCCACAACCTTCAGATTTACCAGACTTAATTTAATCTGTTAGCTTGAGTCTAATAAGTCAATGCATGTTCAAATGTCAGTGTTGATACATGCTCCAGCTCCAGCAGTCCAGATGGAGAGAGCGCTAATGCTGCTAGATTAGCCGGGATCACTGAAACGTGACTTGCAGACACACACCTCCTCCTCGAGTTGCCCAACCTTTCTCTGCTTTTCCCGTCCTCTTTGTTTACTCTGTTTTATCATATCGTTTACGTTCACGAATGTCGGGAACTGGACCAGTCAGCTGGCACGTTTACCAGGCAGCTAACCCTACAGCTTGGAAACTGTGAGGAAACTGTTGGTAAACAATCAGAAATAGTAACAGAGTACAGTGTAAGCAGATTGTCAGGAACGGGAACTGATTGTGACACTTACCTTTTATTCCAGAGTGTTCTAAACAAAACAACCTACAAACCCTGATTACCTTATTTTTACTCCACAAACAGTATGATCACAGTTTACAGGTTGAATTACAGATTAATGGTTCAAACTAATGGTACTGTTTGAAAACGTATTATGTCGAAGCTCCTGGCAAACATCCATCCTTTCTGTTTATTCACGTGGTCGTCCTGTGATAAGTAATTAGTCGTCTTAAAGTCATGTGATCATAACTCATATTCTCTGGGCTTAACGTACCACTATCGAGTTATTGATGATGGTGTGGCATGTCCTGGTCTGGTCTGCTACAGCATCCAGCTCCATGTTTTGGTTTCTGGTTATAAAGAACGTTTGACTTCATAACAAAATAATAAGATTTTTTTTTTTGTAGAGATGAGAAGCTAGGTGATCTGCTTTCACAGAAAAATAAAACACTATCATGTCTTCACTTCTTACTATCTTTGTTTTCTTTGTTTCTTTCTTTTTCTCTTTATCTCTGTCTTTTCTTTTATTCCTTCTTCTACCCCTTTTCCCTTTTCCCTCCTTTCTTAATACATTTCTTTCTTTGTTTCTTGCTAAATTTGACATTTTGGTCCTTTTCTTTCTTTCTTTTTTTGTAAGATCACTTTTGTCTCAGTATTCTTTCCCTATTTAGTTTTTTTCCTATACTCCTCTTTCTTTCTTTCTTTCTTTCTTTCTTTCTTTCTTTCTTTCTTTCTTTCTTTCTTTCTTTCTTTCTTTCTTTCTTTCTCCCCCACCTCCCTATTTTTTTATATTCAGACTTAATCCTTTGTTCATGGCCTGTTTCTTTTTTTTCCCTTTCCATCCAATGTTCTCGCTTCGTTCACCCTTTCTGTTTTTTTAATACTTTGTCAGTACCTTTACCCTCTTTTACCCCCTTTCTCTTTTTTCTTTCTTTCTTCTTTTCATCACTTGTTTTTACTTGTTCTGATTCTTTTCTCTTTTTTGTTTCTTTTCTTTTAATTCTCTAACTTCTTTCTATTTTCTGTTTTTCTTTAATTTTTTACCTTATATAGTTTTTGCCTCGGCTGTGTTTTATCCCTTTTTTTATTTTTTCCTTTTCTCTTCATTTTTGCTTTTTCTCTTTTCATTATTATCTATTTTACTGCTTCTTTTTATCTTTTGTTTTCTCTTCTTTTTATTTCATTTTTTCTGTCTCATTTTTCTTTGTTATATCCTTCTTTTCAGCCCTTGTTTTATCCCTGTTTATTGAACTTATTTTATTACTTCATCTTTTCTTTACTGACTTTCTTTCATCTTTTCTTTTCTGATTCAAATGTGTAGTTTTTGAGGGGTGTTAGACTGCTCTCACACTAAGAGGCTTGACAAAACTTTACATATCTTGTTTTTCTTTACCAGTCGAAAAGCCTGAAAGGTGTCATCAGGGTTTGTTATGAAGGTGTGTTATTGAACTTATAATGTAAACATTGCAGTTGAAGCCACAGTAATCTGTCAGACAGTAAAAGATATTTATGATCAGCTTTCACTGAGGCAACACCACAAAGTGTTAAAACCATTCTGCCAGAATCTCAGGTCAGGATTCATGACAGCAGCTGTGATAACTCAGCAGTAGCAGTGTGTTAGCATCCAGTCATATGTGCTGGAGTCTGTCAGCCTTATGGCAGCCCAGCAGTGTGACGTGGTACCTGACAGGTAATCCCTGCTGTGACGAATCTCTGGCCTACAACCAGAGTTCAGTCAACAGATGGAGGCAGGTGGATTAGCCTTATAAGAGGAGGAAGGAGACCTGACAGTGCCTCACAAGCAAGAGAGGACTGAGACAGGGACAGAGACACTGAGAGACGGAATAACTGCTGGGATATCTGTGCTGCTTTCAAGGACCAGACATGACTATTATCAAAACAGGCAGACCGTGAGTACACACCTGTGGCTGAACTGTTAAAATGTTGATATGTGTTTTTAGCATGTTTCACCTGTAAATAAACAGAGAGGGGTTGGAGGTTTTCAGAGTAAGGGAGCTATTGTTTTGAGATTGTGTCTGATATTCTAGTTAATCATCTGGTTTAAACACTTTCTTCTTTTGAATAATGGAGCCCAAGCAGATAAATGCTGCCTCTGACGTCTTTCTAATGAATTAAAACGTTCCAAAATTGTCTCAAAAAAAGTATTTTCTGACTATTTTTGCTAATACTTCTCTCTTGTTTCCTCACAAGTTAACTTTAAAACAATGATAGTAATCAAAAAAGATAATTTGTCAGTCTCAGGTGTCTTGTGCCAGTACAAACAATCTTAAGCCTCACCAGGTGAGCAAGGTGTCCTACCTGCCAATTATAGGACAGTATGTCAGCTCGTGATGAGCAGCATCTGCTTGTTTCTCAGCATGATGCGGCAAAAGCTCCTTAACCTAGTGACATTTGAAAACTGGGAGCTAGCATATGCTGCAACCAGCTGTATATGTAATTACATTTGTTTACAGGTGGTGAATCTAGACCAAGGTCACCTGGTGTGTTCTAAATATGTCATAGGTCTGTTGGTTGATGATTGTTTGTTTTCTTGTGTTTCAGGGTGCCGACGGTTCCAGTGAAGAACCTGAATGGATCCAGCCCCGTGCACCCTGCACTAGCAGGTAGTTATCAACAACCCCCCATCAAGACATACTTTTTAAATAAAGTGTTCAAAATTTAGGTTTTAGGAAAGTGATATTAAAGTATATTCAAAGACCAGGCTTCACCTCACCACCTAATTTGTGGACTTCGGTCAGCGACTAACCTTCCCTCCCCCTCTGCTGGCTGCATCCAGGCATTACAGGCATCTTGATGAGTGCAGCAGGACTTCCTGTCTGCCTGACCCGGCCCCCCAAGCTGGTGCTTCATCCTCCACCTGTCAGCAAGAGTGACATCAAACCAGTACCCGGTCTGGGTCACTGCTGCCGCAAGACCACAAAGAAACAGGCCCGTAAAGGTGAGTTTCATGAAATATGCTGGTACACTTAGCAAAACGAACTGAAAAAAACTTGCAAGTTTATTTGTCATGCTCACTGGAGTCATTTTATTGTTTTTCTTTTGCAGGAAAAACCCCTGAAGAGGTCGTGAAGAGGTACCTTCAGAAAGTGCGCAATCCTCCCGAGGAGGTGAGATCTTTTTTTTAGCTGGTTGGATTAATTTTTCTTTATAGCATTCTGTTGAATCTCTGCCTAACAAAGACGCTCTTATTTTGTAATAGTATGCTCTTGAATTTTTTTTCTCAGACAATATAGAAAGGAAAAGCCAAGAAAAGTCTGTAACTTAACAAGAAGGAGGTTGTGAAGTTATTCTCAACAGTGTTGTTAATCCTCCAGTTTTTTTTATGAAACTTGTACTTAAGTTTTGCTTCAAAAATGCTCCTTGTTCCTTGATTTATTATATATTTTAGAGCAGGTGGCTAGCTCTTTTTTATATTGCCCTTCAAAATGAAATACAAGATAACTATAGAGTACAACTTTTGGTAATTTCTTGAAAGTTTATTCTTGTAAATTTGCAAATTCACATCTAATTCTCAAAATCACAATTCTGTTCTTCTTAAAAATGTGCATTATTTTGAATGCTTGAAAATCATTTAAGGGGAAATTTTTAGGCATGACAATAA
This sequence comes from Halichoeres trimaculatus, assembly GCF_033239565.1. NCBI lineage: Eukaryota > Metazoa > Chordata > Actinopteri > Labriformes > Labridae > Halichoeres > Halichoeres trimaculatus. The sequence goes on from NW_027437200.1 coordinate 16,538,600, forward strand.
AAATGTCAAGCTTGCAAGATTCTCAAATGTTGAGTCACTATACATTTGCCCCACATTTCCTTGCAAAACTTAATACTGATTATACCAAAAGACCAAAAGAAGGGAGTAGTTAAACAAAAATAGCCTTCTTAAAAATAGTTTAGCTAAGTTATGTTAAAGCTTTAAACTTAATCTCCCGAATATCACAATAAAATAAAGCAGTTTGCATTGAATTGTTGCAAAAGTATAAGAACAACTTTTAACCCTGTATTTGTTTTCCCTTCTCAGGACTGCACCATCTGCATGGAGGCCCTGTCTGGACCGTCAGGCTACAAAGGCCCAGGAGTGGGCGGCATCTCACGTGCTGAGTCGGTCGGCCGCCTGGCACAGTGCGGTCACCAGTACCACCTCCAATGCCTCGTCGCCATGTACAACAATGGCAACAAGGACGGCAGCCTGCAGTGCCCCACCTGCAAAACCATCTATGGAGTCAAGACCGGCAACCAGCCCCCAGGCAAGATGGAGTACCACGTCATCCCCCACTCGCTGCCTGGCCACCCAGACTGCAAAACCATTCGGATTATTTATAACATCCCTCCTGGCATCCAGGTAAAGTCTGGACACCAATTCTTACATAACACCAGCAACGCAGAGGAAAATAGGAAGTGTTTTTGCCTTTTCTTGAATAATTCACTGTTTTTTGTACCTGTTCAGGGCCCAGAGCACCCAAATCCAGGCAAACCTTTCACAGCCCGAGGGTTCCCCAGACACTGCTACCTCCCTGACAGTGAAAAGGGACGCAAGGTAAACCAAAAATCCCTTCTTCTGTCTTAAGAGACATTTCTATATTGTCTTCTCTGATCAGAATTTTTGATTTAGTTAAATAATATTTTGTTTTCTTGTCTGTTACCCAAGGTTCTGAGGCTTCTCCTCGTTGCATGGGACCGCCGCCTCATCTTCTCTGTGGGCACGTCCAGCACCACTGGTGAGTCAGACACAGTCATCTGGAACGAGGTGCACCACAAAACGGAGTTTGGCTCCAACCTGACGGGCCACGGCTACCCAGACCCGGGCCATTTGGACAACGTGCTGGAGGAGCTCAAGGCTCAGGGTATCACCGAGGAGGAGTGTCTACCCAGAGACTGAACAGAGACCAAAACAAGCTGGACGGACAAATTATTTTCAACATCTGAGAGTTCTTTTGACGCCCAAGAAGGAGAAAGTCTTCAGAAGGACATAAACTCTTAACGGGAAAGAAGCAGAAATTGTTTCAGGAGAATTTGCTGAGAGTGAAATTTCTCCTTTGACTGCATGAGCCAGAAATGGTATGTGAGAAATCTTTTTTTCTCCTGATGCAGTTACAGTGTCAAGATCACAGATCTTATTCAGTGAAACATTTGAGACCACTGTGCACATAGAAGTCAGTGTTAGGTTTAAAAAAAAGAATATTTATACTGTGAGACTTCATATCAAGAATGTAACTACTGGTGAGTGGATTTTGCTGAATTGATGAGGTATTGCCACTACTAATGCTGCTAAGTGGAATCAGAAGAAGCTTAAAAAAAAGCCTGTGAGGTTTAAGTGTTGGTCCACAAGCAGAAGAAACTTTGACTGCAGATGAATATTTCATGTGTACAACTGGATATCTGAGCATGATTATTTGCTGACCTCTAGTGGTAATTTTCCAGAACTACATTCCTTTCTAGGTTTGATTTTTATGAAATTGTATTGATGTATATTATGAAAACTTGATATATCACATAACATTTTTTCCATTATTTCATGTTTTTTATATTTAATTTGACATTTTGTTTCATATGCTGTGTCTTTTTGCATTGTTTTTCTGTGTGTGTGTGTGTGTGTGTGTGTGTGTGTGTGTGTGTGTGTGTGTGTGTGTGTGTGTGTGTGTGTGTGTGTGTGTGTGTGTGTGTGTGTGTGGTGCGACGGACTCTTATGGGGTGAGGTGAAGATAATCCATAGGAGTTTGCCTGACACTTTATATGCCATTTACCAGCCCCTCCTTTAAAAAAAAATCATTACTTTCAGTATTTTGTATTTGATAGTTTTTAAAACTGACATTCCTTGACTTTTAGGCCCATAGAGCATTTGGAAAAGAACTCTGTGTATTCTTTTTTTGCTTGATGTGAAGGACTAGTGAAGGAAAAGCTAGTATGGATTATTCCCCTCTCAGAAGTAAGGATTGGACCTACTGCCTGAGCTCAGATTTGCACAGAGCTTTCCACTTAGCATTGAAACAACATTGGACAGCTTGTATCTACTGTATTTCTTTGCAGGACACACACCAGCCTAAACACTCAAATGACACCACAAAATGTCAAATCATCAGTTGGTTTCTGTCATTTTTAGTTTCTGTCATGAGCAGGTGCAAAAGACTATCTTGTTGTGGATCTAGCGTTGGCCAAAGTGGTCCAGTCGGTCTGCATTTGGTCCTTTGTGGACCCGTTTATTATGGGGTAAACTAGATGAGTTGACATACTAATGTAGGCCAACATTAAAAGCATTTATGCTTTATGGTACTTTATGTATGCACTGTACTGTATGTATGTGTTTTATGTGCACAAATTTGCATTAAACGTTTTTCTAAGGTTCAAAACACAACGGCTCCTAATCGATTCTTTCTGCTGATGTCAGTTATTTAAAACCTTACATGTGTGTGCTCACTTGTAAACTTGGAAGCATAAAAACTGATGTTCCTTTAATTTACAGTGTCAGAACAACATAAAAATTAACACTTAAATGAAGAATAATATTTCCAAAGAGAAGAGTGCTAAAACAGTTGGCAGGCTATTTAGATAGCGCCTTGGCCTGCTAGTTAGCGTGCTAAATGGAGCTAGGCATGCTAAGTCGGTACATCGTACTATTACACGACACTTTATGGACTTTTTATACTTCTAATACTCTTATACGCATCAACCATTGTGTCGAAAATGATAACTATAATAAATTCAGTATTGTGTGATGGTAGCTCAACGAAAGAAATGAAATGTGACAAACTCGCTCGCTAGCTAGTAAGCTAATACTAGCCGGCCACCATAAGCCGGCTGTTGGGAAGGGGGTTGGTAGATTCTAGTAAGTACTTTGACGATTTAAAATTAATCAACTGACACTGTGAAACTTTGTTCAACAACATATTCTTTCCCAAGTGATCAAGGTAAAATAATTTTAATTATTTACGTATTAATTTGGTATTTGTGATAAAGTGCAAGCAGAAAGAGCTCATGTTGAGGCCACATTGAACACACAGGAGAACTTTGCCATGCAATCTAAGGTAATCTTGCCATTTTAAGAACAAGTAAGCTATTTTGCAAAGACTTTGCTACTTAGTAAGTAGGTTTTACGTTTTTTTAATGGAAAGGAAAGGCTTTTTTCTCTTGCTATTTCTGTGCAACATCCAATTTTCCTATATTATTATTTAAAAAAAAACTCTAAAGAACATGAAAGCATTTTCAAGTCAAAGAAAGGCATTTAAAATCTACTATGTTGATTCAAACTAAGTTAATACTTTTATGGATTACCTCATTTACTTACATCTACCTATGAAACAAGAGGGGTGGATGACCAGTTGATCCATAGATTAGTCTGGCTCTTGGATTACTAGTCCGGATTAATTCAGCTTTAATGAATGAAAAACTGTACGGAGGCAATTACAGTGGACCCCCAGCAGAGGATGTGTTCTGTTAAAATAAACAAGGGTTGAAGGGCACTGTTATTTAAGCAGTTGAATTGTATATATTTAAAAAGAAAAAAAAAACTTTAGGGACCTAGTTTATCTAACACAACTTTTCCTTTTTGTGTTGAAAAAGTGCTCCCTCATTTAATTCTGAGTATGACCAAAAAAAAAAAAAGAGAACTGCCTGAGCAACAATTTCAGCTCTGAAAAATAAAAGAGTTAATAATATGAATCCACACTCATAACACTCAAGCATTTTAACACAGAAAAACAAGAGTACACAAAACCTTTCACGCTAACTTTCATTTGTCCTTCCACTTCAGCTACGGCCCAGCTTAACCTCGGTTTTAAGTGACAGATGTGATGGATTGGATAAAGCCGCCAATTTGTGGTATGAAAATGCACCGTCCGCCTGTCAGGTTAGTGAGGAGCAGATGGGTTAAGGGTCTAATCAGGCCGGAGCTAAGCCGCCTGACAGCAACTTGTGGCTGTAATGAAGATGAAGAGAGCATGCACGCTTCATTTGGAGCATTGCCATTCCTGTGCTTTCTGAAACCAAATGTGGAAAGAGAAAGAGCCTCTCTATGTTGAGAGTGTAGCTTTGGTGCAGGGATGTTGGCACACAAAGGAGAGACAAAGAAGGGGTAGAGATAAAGGCAGGCAAAGACAGAGGAGGGGGAAAAATGCACATATTATAGAAGATTAGGGGCTTGAGACAAGGATCCGCCCCTCACTGAGACCCAAAGGGGGGAGGGGGTCTTTGAGAGGTGGTCAGAAAAATCCTTCCTGCAGGAGTCTATTGTCTACAACCCGTGGCTGCGATTACAGAGCAGATTACAGGAGTCAGCATTTTGCACTTCTTTGCATAGTTGTCTTGGTTGTTTCAGCCATTTTCCCTGATGTCTGTGATTTCCTCCTAATACATTTTAGTGTTTCTGTGAAAGGCTTTTCTCTGCCTTTCAGAGCCAAACTGCAAGCTGGAAGTGTTTTCCTTTCCTCCACAACATGCCAGATAAAGCAAATCCTCCCTCTCCCCTTCTCAAAAAATGATTTGTCTATTATTAAAAGCTTTTAAATGGAGCAGCATGTTGGCTGACTACCAAATCCAGCGCCTTGTTGCTAGGGAAACACATACCCGTGGTCTCAGCTCTGGCTCTCTCTTTTTTTCCCTCCTCCCCAGAGGCTCATATTTCAAAACTGTCAGCAGCCTCATACGCTCACACTGCTGCCTTTCAGCTAAAAGCTTTTTGTGCTCCTGTGGAGCAGAATGGAGGGAGAAAGAAGAGCGGATGGGAGTGGTTATAAAGAGAGGGAGGGAAAATGAAGGGCCTCCCTCTCCGTTGCCAAGGCAACTTGATGTCACGGTGACATCACGCACCACTAAAAGCTTTTAACCGGATTCCTCTCCTGCCTTAGGCCCCATTTTGAGTCCTCTTTCAGCAGGGCTAGGGGGGAAGGGCACATGCAGGACGGTGTCTGTGCATTTATCACTCTCTCTCTGCAGACTGAGCTCAGCTCTGAGCACAGTAAAAGACTTTCAAATTCAACCTCTAAAGATCCTACTCCTGCAAAACACAGCCAGCACAGGCCAAAGGAACCATTTCAAACATGGCAGCAGAGGATGGTTTCAGCTACCTAATGCCAGGCCACAGTGAGAAACACAGACGGGCCCCGAATTGGACGGACGGGGAAATGAAGGCCCTCTTGTACGTATGGGAGGAATACCACAACGAACTGAAAACAAGCAAAAGGAACGCAAAGGTTTACGAGAAGATGTCCCAGAGGTTTTTCCAGCTGACAGGAGACCAGCGCTTTAAAGAGGAGATCAAGATGAAAATCACCAACATGTCTTTTCAGTACAGGCAAGTGCACCACACAGAAGTATCCCAGCACAGTTTTGACTCTAAACTCCAGCTGTTGCATGACATCAAAGCTCTGTTTCTGATCCAACAGGCGACTGAAGGCCACATCCAGTGAAAGTGGGGAGGTTCCAGACTGGCCGTATTACAAACCCATCGAGAAGATCCTCTCCAAGCCGCTGGAGAACGGGAGGAGGAACTGTTTGGACTTCCAGGCCTCAGGTGCAGGTCCCTCCACTTCCGGTCAGAATACAGACAACGTGGTGACCCTGACGGATGATGGAGTGATTGGATTCCTGCCAGAGTACACAGGCTCCTCAGATGAGATGGAGATCAAACAAGAGCTGGACTCACTGAGCTCTGACAGTGAGCACACACACGATTCCAGGTAAAGAAGGGTAAACAAGACAAGCTTTATGCCTGTCAAGTACATAATAGAAGAAATAAGTTCAAGAAGTGACTGTCTAAAGTCTAGTTTAGGGAAGCAAGACACAAAAGTCATTTTCAACTAAATTTACTTAATAGGTCCGCAGGGCTTCATTTTTTCCCTTTTTTAGGGAAATGTTTCCTGTAGTATGAAAAATTTCAGGAGTTTTCCTCCAAGTATTACAAACAATTTATAGCATTTGACTGATAAAATCTCATTTTCAGATAAATACATTTATCTGAAAATAAAAACTAAACAGAAAAAATGTCAGGAGTCTATTTTCCATTAACACCTGGTTCATAAATAGGCCTATCTTAACTTAATACTTGTCAAAAGCTGAGACTAAAGTTTCTGTGACACTGCTAAGGCTTGCTAGACAAAGCCTTGCAAAACAAGACTAGCTTAAAAACTAGCTAGGCTAGCTTCATCTCCCGCAAATAAGAGAGTTCTTGTTTTTTCATGGGTTATGAGTACAATTGCCTTAAGACAGTTTATCAAAAATATGTTTGCTCTATTAGCAGGAAACAGACAAGCATTACAGAAAGTTAGCTTCACATAGCTTAGGCTATGGAGGTTAGCTCAAGTTATTATCTACTAGCTTTTAACTGGATATTAGCTATGTCATAATTCAGAGACTAGATGTCGAACCTTTTCAAGCCCCTGGGTAATGCACAAGAATTTGTGGTATTTTGTCTAAAGAGGGGGTATTGTGCTTTTTTTAATATAAAGTAAAAATTCTATGTCGTAGCGTTCAGATTTTTAAACCACTAGGTTTACATGTTAAAACTATCACTGAACCTATCTCTAAATTGCTCAAAACAGTTTGTTCTAAAAAGAAAAAATTGACAGCATCTTCATGAGATTTGCTAAAATAAAAACATCATGAGGATCTCCTAGCTAGTTCACGGTATGATGAAGGGCCTCAAACATCAAGGTCTGCTTAACAGGTCTCAGAGGCTGGCCAATGAGAGGGAAGTGGATTGTGGAGCGGGAAGCCTTAAAGAGACAGCAGCTAAAACTAAGCATTTCAGACAGAGGCTGAAATAAGGGCTTAGTGCGAAAAGAAAAGTGATTTTTGACCTTGAAATCATGTTCAGCTACTGCACAGTTACCAGAGGGACATAATGAAGCCTTAAATAAATCAAAATATCCCCACCGTCAACTAAACTAACACTGTAAATAGTTTTTAAAAATTAATTTTAAAAAACACATGAAGGTAGCTCATGTTAGCTAGTTTGCTAACTAGCTTCCAAATGCTGGCAGGAATTGCTGATAACACAAAACAGGAAACCTTCCATTTAACCAGACTGTCTTGGTTTTGTTTAACCTAGACTTTCTGTGAAGGCTACGAGTATAGCCTGAAAAGATGGTCCCTAAAATAGCACACAGCTATTGTCTCCTCTGCAGTGGAGTTTCTCCTCAGTTAGGTGACTCACACAGTAATGCCCATGCAGCATTTGTTGATGTTTTAAATTTAGTGTAGCATAGAAAAAAAAAAAACTCAACTAAAACTAGCAGAGCAGTAGCTAATGCTAACGTTTAGCTGTAAGTTAATCTTGTTGGAGGCTTCTAGCTTTTCTAAAAAAAACATCAGAGTTGTTCACTTTTTAATTAAACAGAAATTTTTAAAAAAGGATTTGTTACATTATTTTTTGATTTCTGGCCTTGAGAGAAAGTTGTTGACTGTAGTAATTATGCCCTGAACTAATCTCTTGAACCCTTTAAACACAAAATGACCTTCACATGTCTGTGCCCTGCAGCCCCAATGCCTCAGGCAGGAAAAGACGTGCCAACAGAAAACTGTCCATGAAGAAAAAGAAACTCCGGGTAATGCAGGCCATGTTGCAGCAACAGAAGAGGTCAAGCCGGGCCATAGAGGAGACGTGCAGAGAGGTCCGTCGAGCCATGCACCAACAGAACCTCCTCCAGGTCCAGTGTCTGCAGCTACAGGAGCGCATGATGAACCTGCTGGAGAAGATGATCACACCTCAGTCCAATGCGTCAGCATCTTGGAGCCAGAGTGGCGCCAAAGAAGGATGAGGTTTAGGTTTGTCTGGGAGAGATCAATGTCTTGCCTCACCTATAGCCTATAGTTATTATAGATTTAAGTTTTAATATCCATATTTTGAAAGCATATTGCATTCCATATATCAAGGTGTTGGTTGTATCAGTTCAGGAAATGCTACAGAGGTACAAAATACCCTGTTAGGATTTCTCAAGGTGCCATAAGCCTGAACATAAGAAATGAGGGTGGCTCTTAGGATATAGTATGCTAATAGTTAAGCATCTGTCATCTCAAAAGTGACATTTTATCTTAACAATAGTTGCTTTAGTTTGTATTTTTTTATTATTTGTCAAGTACCCTTTTACTATCACTGTGTAACAACAGCCTTGCAAAAATACACTTATCACTTCACTGTGCTGGGATAATTACATGTTGTGAAGGTTTGATGCCAAAACAGGGCAATTTGTAGCATTATGAACCAGGAGTTGAGGCAATAATCACTCTTACTGTTATTGAAGTAAAAACCCTCCAACAACTTGTTTTGTGCCAGGTCGTATTGTGTTTGATAAAAACACAGAATTGGTAACAACCTTGATGTTTTGTTGTCACATAAATGTGACAGAACAGAAAATGAGCTACTAAAAACATCAGAATAAGACTGTTTTTGACCTTGGCTTCTCTGAATTTAAAATTGAAGGACTATTTCCTCCTTTTAACTGATACAACTGTTCAAGGTGACTGCCATGTAGAGCAGTCAGTCATTCATCCACTCAGATTCAGCAACTGTGCTACAAACAGAGAAAGGGAAAAATGAAGCAGTGTTACATCTTTTGCGCCTTGTTTTAGGATTAGACTTCCAAACTTCAAAATGTAAAGAGAAAAAAAAAGTTTTTCATGGTTTATCTGATCCTTCAACATGTAAAAAATCTCTGTTTTTTTCCCCTTGTTGCATTTCTGCTGAATAAAACAATGCACAAGCTGCAGCCATTTCCTTGTCTTTTGTTGAATTAGCAGTGTGATTACTGAAATACACGAAAGGTATGACCTGATACAGTCCAATACTTAAAGTCTTTGCCTTTCAGTCTATTTTAAGAGGATTTGGAGAAACTGGGGATTAAGTAAGTTCCACTGCACACTGTACACGCTTCATGACACTCACTGTTTCTGAAAATGAAAATTCATTTTTGTACAAGATGATTGTTGCTGAAAATGTGTTAACTTTAATTTTGAGAACATAATAGTCTTAAAAATAAAAGGCTTTATTTTCTAATGATATTCATATTGTATCACTGTCTCCTTTTGCTACCAACTGTGTAAACTGCACACGTGTAATAAAACCATGTGACAATGTGTGCAACCGTTGCAGCCCTTTGACCACAGTGGTATTGTTTACACACCATCTGCGGTAGAGTGCTGTGCTCCATGGAGGGAGAGTGAATGAGAGGTCCATATGATAACTGAATGAATACTGCAGAAAGAACAAACGGGTAAGACATTTTATACTGGATGTTTTCTTCAATAACTATTCCAAGACACTGGAGGTGTTTTTCGTATAAAAATGTGAACCTGCTGCCTCCTAACTAGATTTGGGGATGGTTACAGAGCTTACATTAATGTTCAAATGTGGCATTTCTTCAAAAGTATAGCTCAGTTTATACACGAAGAGGCTCGAGGCATTTAAATTTGATTTACTTTAGCGCAAAGTAAAGGCAGGGGACTGACATCAATATCAGCCAATAGCGTCCTTCCAATTATTTGAATATTGAACGCAACAGGCGTGCTGATTGGTCAGAACGAGGCGTCACATGTTCCGGAGACGTTACGCTGTCATGGTTACAATGAAAGACGCTTTGTGATCACCGCGGAGTGTAAATGGAGGGAGGTGCTTTCGTATGCGCGTGCCATATGGACTGGTAAATCACTGCAAGGAAAAACTATGGAAATATAACGTGTAATGTGAAGTGTGTAAATATATAGATATATGGCAGCTTGAACGCAGTCCCAGTGGAGTTTTCTGGAACTTTTCGCTTCTTTCAAAAGGTATTTTCAAATGTTTATACGCCGTAGTGTTGTGTGTGGAGTTTGACGCTCGTGCGCGAGCCGTTTAAACTTGCTTTTTCAAAAATGACCGTTGAGGTTCGAGAAAGTTCGCACCGCTGCAAACGTTTTGGATTTTAGAGGTACTTTTCATATAATTGAGCGATCCATAGAGGGCAGGGACGTTTCAGAAACTGCAGTTGACCGAAACTAAACAGCGTGGTTGTCATTAAAGAGTTACTGGTGAATAGGGGAGCCAGCTGGCACTGTGTTTTGGGGGAGTGGGTGGAGGGGCGAAGGTAGGTAATTTGAAGGCTGTGACAGATAATTGTTAAAACAAGATTGATAGCGTAATATTATTGAAATCCTAAAGTCGTCGTTTAAAGTGGCTTACTTTTGTCTTATACAAATATATATATATTTATATTTTAAGTGTTGAATATTTCTATCTAATGTCTTAAAAACAGCTAGTTCAATGTTAAACAGTCGTTTACTGACGTTTCAATATAGACGTTTTCTTTGGTGATGAGTTCAACAGCGAGTTCATGATTTGAAATTTAAACACCTGCTTTAAGAAAACTGAATATTTTATTGTTTACCTTTAAACAGAAATGGCAGAAAGTATCGCAAAGTCAACTTCTATAATCAGAAGGTCCAAGTGAAAATGCATTTATGCACCTAATTAACACAATTTTACAACTGTTTCCTAATCATGTCATTTTCTTGACCCATTTATCATTTAACCACAAGATAACAACTCAAGCCTGTGTTGAAGTTACATTGCAGTGGCTTACTGGAAGTATTAACTTATTTTTCCTGCTCATATTGTGATAAAATGTTTGGGGAAGAGGGTAGAGGGTCCCTGAGCGAACAAGAATGAAGTTTATCTTTTGTGGTATATCAAGAAAATTAGCCAAGATCTTTTGAAAACAATCGGAAGTTGCTTGATACCATCAGAAAACAATAAATTGTATAAAAAATGTGTCTGAATAGGTTTTTTTGACAGAACATATAAGGAAAGGGAAAACTGCTTTCAACTTTATTTATATCTCTACCTCTTTTTTTTTTTTTTTTAGAATGACAACAACATCATAGTGTTGGCAACCTGCAAGTGTTTTAGTTCCCACACTACACCCAGCACCCTACAACAAAGATGAGGATCCAGGGACAGCCTGAGGGCCCGAGGAGGCGTCTGGATTTGAATGCAATCGGTGAGCTAAGAGGCGTGGAGATCATCCGGAGTCGGGCAGGATATGGCTTTACTATTTCAGGACAGAGGCCGTGTATGTTGAGTGGCATCCTGGAGGGAAGTCCTGCTGACCTGGTGGGGCTGAAACAAGGGGATCACATCATGGCAATTAATGGAACTGACGTGTCCGCTGCAGCGCATGAAACCGTGGTGCAGCTGATTGGCAGCTGCAAAGGACCCTTGCAGCTGGTGGTTCACGCAGAAGCCAGAGTCATGGTGAACCCTATCCTTAATGATGCAAAATTTGGTAGCGGTCGGAAAAGTGGAGTTTACCAGAAAGCAGCTGTTCTTCGCACTATCTCAGATGATTCCAGCAACTCGTCCTTTAACACAGTTACTGCCAGCACCAAACAGAGGCCGGTGTCTGAACCTGACATGTCACAGTGGACACAAAACTGGAACCCTTTCGCTGATCAGTCAAAGCAAGACCCGTCCAGAGTGGGGAACCCAGACTCAGTGTTTGTAGATTCGGAGGAGGTAAATGCAGAGTGGAATATTTTGAACATGACTTTAGTGGTGGGCTACCTCAGCTCTACAGAGCTCATCTTAAACACTACAGAGTCAGAGGAGGACTGTTTGAGAGCCATCAGAGAGCGGATCCGACAGTTAGGAACAGAGCAGAGTACACACACTCTGGTGATGATGAAAATTATGTTTGATTGCGTGCGACTTTGTGATGATGCTGGAGCGGTTTTGGCTGCTTTTCCCATTGAGAACCTGGTTTTAGGGGCTGTTTGCGCTGAAGATCCACGTTTCTTCTGCTTGGTAACTACAGCACATATAATAAATGGTCGAGTACCCGAGGAAGGACCCCTGCGTGCTTCCTGCCATGTCTTCTTCATTGACCCAGAGCTAGGAAATCATCAAGACCACGTTGGGATTGCGGGACGTTTTGGCTTTGACTGCACTCCAGACCCGGATGCTGAAGGCTGCCTGGAGTTTCCCCTGACCCCCCCTGATGTTCTCCACTTTGTCACAGTGCTGTACAGTGACATGGGGGAGGCTGTGGAGAGGCTTCGAGTCAAACTGGACATTGAGGCTCAGCAGCACACTAAAGAAAATGGCAGCACTGGCAAAGAGGGCAGCGCCAGCAGCAATGGGGACAGTGGAATTGGAAATGGTTCCCCCCCTGAGGAGAGAGCAGATAGGGATTTTTCTTCCATGATCCAAAACCACCCAGGAGTCCAGCTCCCCAGCTGTCCGTGGGATTACCCAAAGTCTGAAGACCTCACCCCAATAAATCTCTCCCAGAACAGCCAAAACCTTAATCTGGAGACCAGTTCTAGCACACATTCCCTTTCAGAGTCTCTCCCAGGCCCCGACTCTCTCACCAGTTTTTATGGAGGTCCCCCACCCAGGTTGGAGTTCCAGTTCAAGCCCCCTCCGCCTCCCCTGCCACTCAGCAAGAAACCAAACTTCTTTGCAGATCCTCTCAGGAGTAGCCAAAGGTGGTTCTCAAAGCCCAAGTGGCCCAGAGCACCAAGTAGCGACCCTGTACCTCAGGTGACTCCCAGTTGCAATAACAACTGGTCCTCTGGTGTTAGCCACAGTGCTAGCATGAACAATCTTCCTCCACCTATGAGCCAGATCCCTCCGAACAGATACCGGTCTGCAGAGGTCATGATGATGCCTCCTCAAGAGGAGTGGACCAAACAGTTTCTGGAGCAGAGAGAAAAACTGCGAAAAGATGCCAGCAACAAAAATGTAAGTACCACTATTAAAACATTTAAAACAACAAACAGACAAACAAATCTGAGGATAGCAGATTTTTTTTCTTGTAAAGGGCAAAATTTATTTTGAAAAGGAATGTTGGGGTAGATCTCTATTGTGTTTAAATGAATAGTTTTGATATGTAAAAGTTTATCGAGCTAATATTAGCAAGCGCTAATAACAAAGCAACAGCTCTTCAATGCTACAGCTTGCAGCCGCAACACTGAACTTAATTCACATAAAGTGGCCTACTCAACAACTTTTTTCTGTCTATCTGTACTTCATAAAAACATATAAAAAAGGGCTAGAAGTGTTGGATTTCAGTCACTACTAAAACATTCTGGTCCATCTTTCTGAACACCTAATTAAGTAATTGACACATCTTCTATGTCTCTCAGAAGAGTGAAATATCACCAGCGTTACATTTTACACATTTAATATCATGATTAAAAACACATTCATCCGATGTCTTCTTGGCATCCGACTCACCTCCTTCCAAACATTTCAGCATCTCTAAGGCCTGAGCAACTGTCATCCTTCTCATCCTGCACAGACATTTCATTAAAACTTTCGCCCCAAATTTCAACTTTTCAAAGTTGTCCCACTGTTAAAACTAGACTTGAACTCGAATGCTACCAACTCTGACAGCTCCTGCAGCTAGTTGCCAGGCAACCAGATACATTTTTAAAAACTGTAGGCGCTGCAAAACTGAGCCGTTAATATGCCCACCTATAGATAGATTGAGAGATATTTTCTGCTCCATAAGTGTAAAACTCAGTGACTTTCCAGGTTGTGTTTTTTTAATTTAGAAAGTAATATCAAAAGAAAAAAAATCAAAAACCTTGATATACCATTATGGCATTTTTAAGGTTTAACAGATTTATTTTCATTAAATTCATCAACTTATAGAGCTTGATTAAGCGCAACACACAAAAAAGAGACAAAATTTGAAACATTTCAGAAAAGTAATGAAGCTGTATCTCCTTCAATAACAATCTAGAGTTGTTGAAATTTGAGCTTCAGTGCAATCTGATGAATGTCCTTTAAAGAAATTATCAGGTAATTTTGTCCATTGGGTTTTAAAAAATTCTGTTTCAGCAAAAAATTGCATTTTAAAGACTCCTCTGGGATTTTGCAAGCCTGTGTCGAAAGAAAGGCTCATACACAGGCTCATAAAGCTGTCTCTCCTGAAAAGCACCAATAGTGAAGCAGAAATAGGTTTTATTATTTCTATTTATCAGGTCCCATTAATTATTCTACAACTTTTTAGGTTAATCTGATCAAAACAAAGCACACATCCAACAATGTTTAAAAATTACAGGAAGTGGCCACAAGTTTTTGATCTGAAAATACAGACATCCATTATGAATTCCTTATGTCAAATAGCTCCATTGTTTTGTTGTGTTGCTGAGACAACAGAATCTGTTTTTGCACTTAAACTCAGCAGCACAGGAAGTGTTTAACAGTAGAGTCCAGTTTCCAGACACGAAACACAGAACCACTATTTTAACACCCGACTGGTGCTGAGTTAGCTGAGGAGGCACCTGCTTCGAGTCAATGATGTCATTGTCACTGATATGTTTTCAAATGCTACTGTCCTCTTTGCCCACAAGATGGCTCTGTGTGTCCACGCAGCCTCAGAAATGAGGAAACGAGCTTCCCCCAGGAAATCAGTGATGAGTGTGTAATGAGTTTCTCTTTCTTAGTCATAGAGATGCCTACAATTATGGTTCACGCTGTGTTTGTGTGCATGGCTGAAAAGCAAAGATCAGGTATTTTTAGACTCTGTTCTGCGTCGTTGGATGAACTGCAGCAACAGATTCGACTCTTTTTGTTTGCATTGATCTTTGAACTGTCAGTATTTTGTCATTTGGATGAATCACACTTCATTGTGTTCCTTGTCTCCTGGCTTGTGTAACATCAGACTGCAATCTTGTTACAGGAAGCTGGGCAAATTACAGGGTAGAGCCGTTCATGCCATGCTGCGGTCATTATCTGCAACTCTTGTTCAAACACAGGACACAGCCTCCACACTTTCAAACTGCAGCCAGAACTAAAACTGTCAGAGTACATGCAGTACTGTGTCACCTCAGCGTTTGCAGAAATTTATGCACTTATTCAGCTGCAGCCTCTTCTTTTTCACCACTCACAGCTTCAGGACAAGTAGTAAAAGCGACACTCTCCTAATGCACATTGTTATCTTCAAGTTTAAACTGGTTACCATAATTAAATACAAATAAAACAGCAATAAGTTCTGGTTTCAGTCTCTGCTTTTCTTCCACAGGGCCACAGGTTTTGGGGAATGGGTGTTGGTCGTGCCTCTAAACGCCGCTCTAAGCGTCTCAGCCTGGCACGATCCCTTGACGACCTTGAGGTGAGCTACAAGTTTGTCATCCATAAGTTTCATGTTTCTCTTGTGATTTTTCCTGGTTTAACGGCTCCATTGAGAGAAAAATTGCGTCCCTTTTGTTGGTGATGAGAATGATAATATCCCTGACGTTATCGTCCCTCCCTTTCTGCCTGGCTGCAGCAGAATTGCCGAATATGCATCACTAATGTGGTCATTCATTCAACCATCCCCCGTTCTCTGTCTCTGCTCCACGTTCAGCTCTCTTTAACCTTTCATTTCCGTTGCCTTGAACTCTGCGTTTTTGCTGCACTTGTGGCACGGGCTGGCTCACAAAGTGCTCTTTGTGCAGGCCGGAGCTGCCCTCCTGTTTGTTTGGCCTTGCTAATGAGCGCTGCTGCGCGACTGAATATTGCGCTCACATTTTCTCATTTTAATGTTGCAGTGGAACTTCTTTTTTTTTTCTTCTTCTTCCTCTCTGTATGCACACATTACTCATGCACACTGATTCATATTCACATAAACACACGCACACTGTTCCTACGGCTCGTAATTGCTATGAAAGCACACGAACAGACACAAAAACAAACCAAGCAAGGGGCACGCTGTATTGTCAGTCCTTGCAGGCATTAGTCAGAGCCTCACACAGACACACCCACAGACCACACGTTGTACCAGGATACCACAGATCTTCATTCTGAGGGGTAATACTGTTGATACGCTCCAGTTTCAGAGCAGGTCTGCCCCTCATCTACAGCCAGAGGATTACACAGGGCTATAAAAGGTTGTGACAGCTGCGGAGCTGCTGCTCGCACACAACTTTTATGCCGCTTTTCATTGTTGATGTACTGTAGACTCAAGACTGTAAAGTGGTTTCGGTCAACATCACCCACTTTTTATGATTCCGTGTTGGAATTGGAAAAAGATGGTTGGACTTACTTTCATTTGGGGTTCTCATGATACAAGAATTCAGTAACAAGCAAACAATATTGAAACGTATTTTGATACCACATAGCAACAAGAATTGAACTCCTGGGCACTCACAGTTGGGTATCTTTTGTTTTTCCAACACTACAAAGTGCAGGTGCAGAAAAAGGCGTCGAGTGTTTCACATGCTGAGAAAAAGCTTCTCAGCAACACTCCTCTCTCTTTTTCTTGATGTGGCTTTGGGCTGAAAAATTGATATTCTTTGAAATTCTTTATCTTCAGATGTGGTGTTTTTAGATTCACAAAAACCAACCTTATCATAAAAATACAGCAATTTGTGCCAAGTTGATTATTTCTTTGTTGTAGCAATAAATCTTATACCGTTTTACTGTTTATGGCTTACCATACCAAGTCTGCCAGAGCGTATCTTTACAGTTTTACATCCTCTAGTTTCATTTTTTTGCATTAAACTTTGCTGTTCCCCAGACTTTAATAAAATGCATAGACTTATGTCCAGACCTGCAGACTGTATCATAAATTGAACATATTCTCTGTGACATCACCCATCTATTTGTGAAACAGAATTTTGGAGCATATCATCAACAGAGGCCATATTGGAAATGGGGCAGGCTTTGAGTCTCCACACTAGCAGCTATAGGATGACCACCTGTCAATCCGCTGAGCTCTGCCTTTGAGTGGACGGCCTCTAGGGATGGGTACCTTTCACATATGAAACTATACAGTACCAGTGCCCAGTACCTGGCAACCGGTATCGGTTCTCAACGGTACTTTTGGTGTGTCAATGCAGTAATAAACATTAGTTTGTTAAATAATAAAATGTCAAAGTTTTTCAGTTTAGCATATTTATTTATAATTATATAAATTGCAGTGCTGTGTTCATGTCCAGTAGTCACAAGGGTGTGTTTAGGTACCTAAAAGTAGTGCAATTTGATTTTGCGTAAATTGGTACTTGGTATGACAGACAGAATTTGGTCGATACCTATAAAAGTACCAAATTTGGTACCCATCTCTAGCAACCTTGTAGTAAAAAAAAAAGTTCACGCCACTGTACAGTGTGTGCTGAAAGGGAAATGAGCTATTCAGATGGGAGACATTTTTTTTTGTTCAAGCTGTAAACTGCTGTAAAAAATGCCTTTTTGTGGCTTGATGTTAATGCGGTGTCTGGTACTTCCTGAACCAGCCTCTAGTGGGCACTTGTTCAACTACAGATTTTGGCACTTTTACGTAGCCTAATAGACATGAGGTTTCCACTTAGGTCAGACTAATTAAATAAATTGCTAAAAAGGGCAATAAAACAAAATAAATAAATAAATACGTTAGACACATATTTTATTGAATTATTGATTATTATTGATTATTGAATTGCCATAGCTGTATACCTCAAAAATGTAAATGTGAAAACCGTAATGACGTGGATTCAACATAGGAACAATGAGGTCTGGCTTGTGTGTAACGTTTTTGTTGTTTATGCTTTATAGCCTGCTGGATTTCTGTAAACATATTAGTGGAAGGAAGCAGCGCTCTGGGACATGATAAAGACGCAATAGAAAAGTATAACTCCCCAGATTTTATACACAAAAATAATGATCCAGTGTTGGCGCTACATCAGGCTCTTAAGGGTTAAATGGTTTAACATCTATAAGGGAGATGCAGAGCTGAGTGTGTGGGTTGCCCAGATGAAAAATTTTCCAAATCTTCTCTGCTAATACCAGACAGCTTACTCTGCTGTTGCTGTTGCCTCTTGTTTTGATCAACGGTCAGTAGGCATCTGAGCGCTTGGTACAGGAAGTATGACATTATTAAAAATGTTGAGGTTTAATTAAATTCTGCTGCTCATTTTTGCATTTTAATAGTTCCAAATGAGCATTTCACAAAAGCAAAATGATCCTGGTGGCAATCAGCCGGTGAAGAGGTTGGCATTGTTCTCATCTCTCTTAAGCTGAAAATGTGGAGAACTAAAGCTCCACGCTGTCACAATCAGTTTTCTATTTTCACCCATGATTTGGAGCTACTTCCACCAACATTTGGTGGTACGATCTGGGCACTTTCGCACTCATAGTTTGGCGTTGAGTCACCGCTCTCACACTTCAAGTTTGCTCTGTTACACAATATTTGCACATCAGCGATACCTAGACTTCACACCTCGACTCCATCAGAAGCTGCAGCAGGGAGGCAGACATGCTCAGGCTGGTGTTATGTGATTGAAGTTTCAAAGAAAACTTGCTTTTCATTAAAGGAGCATCACTGGGAACTTTTTGTCTGTACAGGATCAGGCACTGACATGTTGGCATGGGAACTCAATTGCTCCAAATAGCTGAGACTGGTTGGTATTCAGAGAAAGACTGTGGTTTGAAGAAAAAAATGAACTGATTATGAAGTTATGTCTACTTCAGACTTCTAATTGTCTCCATGTTTGAAAGTTATAATCCAGTCACAAAGAGATTGGCTGCTTGTTGCTGCAGGTGTATCCTTAATTAAGTCACTCTCTGGAATCGAAGCACGAGATTCACTGCTGTGCAGGCAGAGGTGTTCAGTCTTTGCATTGCACAGAACCATATCGCCTGCAGTTTTGAAATGAAACCTGTATTATGTGTGAGTGAGACTGAGTAAAACATGATAAATAAGGATTTCAACTTAAATTTCAGAAAAAATTCTGTTTAAAATCTAGTATTAAAACTTGTGTTATTACTGTAGTTATTGAACAGACCAAAATTAACAATGATACCTCTTTTATTTGCCAAAAAAGCCAACAAGACCATCAGCAACAAAAACCCCAGCTTCTAAAATGTAGCGGTTAGTGTCTGCAACTGCTCTAAGGGGGTAGATTTCAGACATGTATAATCCAGGGCTAAAATTATGAAACTCATATGGAAGTGCTGTTTGCATAAATATCAGAAACCACATATACACTATGCCAAAAATACAGATTCTTACTGCAAAAATAAGCATGTTTACTGCCTGGTTCATAAAATGTTTGTTGTTTTTCAAAGCTTTGAAAGTTGAAAATTTAAAATCTTGTCCATATAAGGGGATGACTAGCTTAACTGACAGCCGGCATCCTGTAGCTGTTAGCGACGATGCTAAAGACCTGCCTCTTTACTTTTTTCCAAATTGAACAAAGCTAGTTCAGCATTTTTAATATGGCATCTGTCGACAATAGTCTTCAAAACTCTGTATCAGAAACAAATGGATGATGTCATAGAGAGACTACATTCACATATTATACAGCCGATGGTGACAGACTGCAACCCCTTTTTATTAACACATTTGATTATTAGAGGGGAGCCCAGTAAGGTTTTATTGGGGTACCATGATCAAATAAACAGAAAGTTCCCAAAAGGAGCTTGAATTAGGGCCTGTGTCCATCAGCTGCATAACACCAAGACAATTTTTTCAATGCTCTCTGGGTGTCAATGCTTTCAGTGTCAGCTTTTATTTCAGTTCAGGATGGGTCAACTCTTGGATCACCACTCTGTGAAGCACTGTAACGGTCTTATCACTGACCACTCAAATCTTAAAAAGGGTTTAATCATCTGCGTAAACAACAGTAGCTGAGATCTGACTAACCTCACATGATTGATGATTAGCTTACAACTATCATTGATATCCCACATCCTGCTCAAAAACATCACCACTCTATCTAATCAACACCAGTCAATGACCTTATGTTGTTCTCAACCATCATTGTTCTGTACATTCCAGGTAACAACCCCCCAGGGGATAGTTCAGGGTTGTCAAAGGCAATCAGATCCTCATCTAAAACTTTGCTGTGGTGTCTTATTTTAAGAGCTAACTTCACCATGAGTTCATAGACGCAGATCAGATGGTGCACTTTAAAAGAAACCCTGCCACAGCAAAGCAACAGCATCACAAAAACTCTTTTGAAGACTCACACATGTTCAGAAAGTTGAGGCTTTTACTCGTAGCGACATAGCGCATTTAAAGAACTACTCTAGCTTTTGTGTGAAGCACATTCATTCTCTTTTGAAGGCAGCGCTGCACTTCAGAAACAATAGAAAAAGCCTATCAAGCCGATTCACTGTGAAAAACTGTTGACCTTAAGCGCCTCTTTACTCATTCAAGACAAAATAGTGCTGGTATGAACCCGATGAGCTGAAGTGCTTGCCTTCCACTGCTCATTTTGGGATGGTTTTTGTGATGAGTGGTGTCCCCCAAGGGACTGCTCTGATAGCAAATTTGGCAAACATCTGCGATAAGCTTGGAGTTGCACCTGGACTCACAAGGACAGTGTGGGAGTGTTGGGGAGGACGCTAAACGCTCTCACAGATCCTTTTGTTTGAAGCCTTGGTGCTTGTTGTGGTTGCTTTTAACTGGATTTCTTTAGACACATTCTGTCACAGTCGCTTGTTTTTTTAATGGTATTTTGCTGTAGTATCTGCTGTAAAATCCTGGAGCAGCAATGGATAGGGTGAAAGAAATGTTTTTAGATTCTTGTATGGAACAATGTGCTCATGGGCTGAGATTTGTGGTTCTAGAAACTGAATTTGAACTTTTATGTTGAATTTTAAAAGCATGAAATTAAATGTTTTGAAGCTAAATTGAGATTATATTTAGCCTATTTGAAAATTTAACTTCTTATATTCCTTAAATTCAAGAATACAAAATTCCTTTCAGTTTGTACTACTCAGATTCTGTTTTAAAAGTCAGTGTCAGTTCAGCATGGCTCAACCATGACAACATCTATACCTAGGGATGCACTGAAATGAACATTTTGGCCAATATCAATATCCGATATAAATATTGCTGTTAGGGCCGATAACCAATATTTACAGATATCAATATTGGTTAAAAAAAGAAAAAAACTAACCAAAAACAATCTAAGATGATAGGTTAAGGTAGTTCAGAGAGAAAAAGCGGCGTGATCGTGAGAAATGACGACCATGGAGAGGATCAAAGGATGGAGTGCCCGATCAAAAAAGTACGTTTTGTCTGTTTTTTGCGTCAAAAACAGGAAGAGAGACATAAAAAGAGGGTCCAATATTCTTCAGTAGTTTTGGTGTTTACATAGTCATAGAAAACAATATTATTTGGCTCTTGAAAGATTGTATAACTGGCCGACACATATTGATAGCAATATATCGTGCATCCCTTCCTACATCCGTAAAGAGTTATCTATCCTCTTATTCTATTCAAAATGAATGATGCATACTCCCACAACAGCACTGATGTCCACTGCCACCGTTATTCAAGTCCTGTACTGGAGTCTTTTAACCATAGACTGTATAAAACATGGACATAGTCTCGCTGACGTCACCCGTCTGTTTCTGAAACGGAAAATGAAGCAGATCGGCTATATTGGCCATAAGGATAGTGGCAAGGGCTTCGCCTACAGCCAAAGGGCGCCTTTCGGTTACGTGACCATCACCTGTGCCTCTCTATTGGGGGAGCTCCCGATCTTAATATCCTCTGAACGGCTGAGTTAGAAAAAAATTCACCCCCTGTACAATGTGTGCCGGTAGTAAAATTAGCGACTCAGACAGGAGACGTTTTTGGAACAAGGCTGTAAATACGTTAATTTCTGCTTTGAAAATGTCATTTTTTTGGCTTGGTGTGTATGTGACTTCCGCTACTTCCAGAGCCAGCCTCAAGCGAACACTCAAGAAACAGCAGATTTTAGCACTTCTGCATTGTCTCATATTCTTAGACGGGAGGTTGCCGCTTAGTCACAACACAAAAACCATCTTATCAAAAGTAGAGATGGTTATTGATAACCGACTCCTGAAAGAAGAAAGAGATCAGCAATAATTATTCATCATTTATCTTAATGCTTAACGATTCTCTTGTGGATTCTTGGACTCTTGTTACGTCAAAGTGGCCGGACCTTGTGTCTTGTGCAGAGACTTTTACTTATTTTTTATTCATTTACATCCCGAGATATCCAGATCCAGTGACCAATCCGATATTTATTAACTTTTAATCTCAATAAAATTCACAGGAAGAATTGATTACAGAATCGATAAAGAATCAGATCAATAAGCAGATTTGATACTGGCGTCAGTATCATTAAAATCTTATCAGTACTCATTCCTGGTCAAAAGAAAATACAATTCAACTGAAGTTAGACGCAGACACGAAGAGGATTTCTATGAATCGGTTATATTTTTGTATTTTAGGAATAAAAGGATTTGAATTTTTATTTTTAGGTAGGTGAAATACAGTTTCATAGAAAAAATATTCAATTTCAGATTATGCTTTTCAAATTTAGCTATAGGAAAATTCAGTTTCAAGTGGAACAAATCTCAGCCCACAGTGTTTAGCTTTGCTTAAGTGACACCATTAGCAAGCTGATGTGCGCTGTCACCTGAGGCTGTTGCTGTGTGTAAAAGCAGCTGCTAATGAGTTTTTGCTCCATTCATGCTGACTCTAGGTGCCTTCTGGGAAATTTGGGAGCACCTCTTCAGGGTGAAGTTCCTCCTTTCCTTATAGGTGCAGAGACATGAGTGGGTCTTGTTTTCACGCCTGCGGGAAGTAGATCCATCCTGTGGGTGTAGCAAGAAAAGGCATGAAGACAGAGACGGGAGGGAAAGAGGAGGAATCTACAGCAAATAGACAGAGAGGGAGAGAAGGAGAGGGAGGGAGCTTTTGAACTCCCAGTAGCTGTCAGGATTCAGCCCTCCCTCCTCCCCCCCTCCTTGTTCCTTCTCTGTCTCTCTGCACTGCAAACACCGACTCACACACGCACCGCGGAGCCACAGCGGATGGACTCGTTTACACACACCGAGCGTGTGGAGCAGCGCTGAAGAAAACACACGCACCCGCACAGCGCCATACATGGAGCAAACTTTAACTCTCAACTCCGTAAGTCCTCAAAGAAAACATCTTCATGTTTCTCCTGCCTGTCTGTCCGTCTCTTCTCTCCCCTGATGCCATCTTCATCTCTCCCTCTGCCGCCGTTACTTTTTCCCTCTTTGGGCTCTTTGTGGCTCTCGTTGTAGCCTTTAAGCGGCGTACAGTGGTTAGCTTGTGTGGTCTGTCAGAGGAATGTTTTGACCCGTGCCAGCTCAACTCTCATGTGCTGTATGACACACACAAACACATACACACACTGCGTCTGTAAAGAGTGAAATGCGGTCCAGCATCTATATCAGGATGCGCGCTGGCTTCAAATTAGACGCCGCGCTGAAAGGGTTTGGTGATGTGAACCGGGATTATTCCTGGGGCCTTTGAATGAAGGGTGCTCTGAAGTGAGTTTGAGGGTCGTTGCCTTCAGAAGATTTGTATTCTGAGGCGATCACGTAAGAGCAGCAGTTTAGTTTGAACTTGACACGGCTGCTGTGGTTTGCCTTGCCCCTGTTGGCTCTGTGCAGGCATGTCCGCGCTCTGATTCACCAGCCTCTTATTCACTTATCTCTCAGAAGATATGTTGCTGGGACAAAAAAAAGAAGAATATCCATGCAAGCAACCTTTACGCACTCACAACTTGACTAATGACCTTTATAAATATCTGAACAGTTGCTAAATTTAGACGCCATCCCTCGTTATATCAATTCCTCCCTCTACTCTTTGATGTCAGTGTGATGACTTGAGAAGAAGAGCAGAAATATTGTGTTCCTGGGGATCAGCAGGAGAACACGGGAACACGACGCACTTTTATCTCCCTGACATCACATGGCCCGCCTCGGAGCGGGGGTGGACAGTATCACTCACGAAGTGTGTCCTAAGGCTAGCATTATAGCCTGACATTTTCTAAATGTCTCCTCTACCATTTCTTCTCCCACAAAGAAGTGTTTTATTGCAATCACGTCGACTCCTCTCTCCAAACCCTCCGAGTGGAAAAGCAGTGCACTAACACGAGAAACTCAAGTGGAGCTTCTTTGACTGTCCAGCTGCTCTGAGTATGAGTCTGTAACAGCCAGTAACCAGATGACCAGATGTGGATGTGGTTGCTGACTTTGCTTTTTTGACCCAAATGTAACCACGGAAAATACCCGCCGCCTCGCCATCCCAGATCCACTCCAACAATATGACATCATCCATCGACGTTCAGGATTATGATTCTTTTTAGAAAACCACACAGCTCTCCATCATCCCCCGCTGACTGGCTAAAGGGAGGCCTGGTCTGAACCTGGCCGGGGCGACTTCAAGGAGTGATTCATCACCCACACACTGTTTATCTTCCTAAACTGTACTATTATTACATTTTTCAGCTTCACTGAAATGGAATCTACTGCCAAGGGTGTGGAGGTTACCCAACAAGGAACGTCTTCAGAGCTGCCAGAGTGTTTTATCACCTTGCTGGTAGCAGTTCTGACATGTCCAGGATCTCGCTGTGCACGACTTTGTACCTCACATCTGAAGCTCACGACTTTCAGAAATTGTATGAATAATTGAATCTTTTCTAACTTGTGGGCGAGACTTTAAAAGTGCAAAAAGCTGATAACTTTCTAACTCGTGTTTGCAAAAATGTTGCAGAAGCAGGCCAAGGTCTTGTCTGACTCCCACTGTGGAAATCAAAAACATGGATTATCAAGGCGGCCAAGTTCTTCTCCCAGTTATATTATTGAAGGATTGGCTTGGCGCTTTGCTTTGGCAGTCTAAACACTAACTTCCCCTTGTGAACTATTTCTATAACATCTTCATTCTGTGGTCAGCGTGGAGAAATACGACCCATCTGTTTATGTAGCTGGGTTACTGGGTTATTGTGTGACCTCACTGCTTTTCTACAATGCCTCACAATACGCTATGACATTCCTATTGATGGTGGTTGAAGGTTGTCTTAAAACGCAAACAAAATAGACTGGTCTTATTACAGAGTACAGTGTAAGAGCAGCACTGCTTGTTTACAGTTGACATTTATAGAAAAGTCGTCTTCAAGGAAAGTTCCAAATATTTCTGCCGTGAAATGTCCCACTCCCAAATTCTGGTGGCCGCAACAACTTAGTCAGCCTTATTCATGGATTGAGAAAAAGTTGACCAGAGCAGGACTCATTGGACTATCATCCCCTACACACTTCCTTATAAATGCAACATTAAATTGACGTAAAGAGAAGACCAGGGTTTGGTCTGCTTTGGCTTTCTTCATATCCAGAATTGCCAGTCGTTGGCTTGTCATCTCCAACATTCCTCTCTTTTCTTCAATTGCAGTAATTGCAGTATTATCAACTGCTTAGTGGCACTGGACCATGATAATGAGACCAGCATTAAAATCAAACAGCTGACTCGTGTTTGGGAGTAGTTTTGCATAATAACGCGGATTACAAACACAGAAGTAAAGGGCTCACAAAGACATCAGCTACAGTCATGTTTCTGCAATGAAGTACCTCTATACAAGGAACTAAATGAGGGTGCCTCTGATAAAGTAGCTAAATTACCCACTCACAAAGACATAGCAAAAATAGGGCACCTAGAATGGCGTATCCTACAATGAAGTAACTGAAATAGAGATCTGGAATAGAGATCTAAAATAGCGTACCTCCAATGGTGCGGCTCAAATAGCTTTTCTACAATGAGGCCCCATTTACATGGCATTTCACCTGAGAACGCAAAAAAAATTGTTTAGAAACGCCGAGGGATTGGAAACGCTGTAGTAGACCAGAAGAAGTCTAGCTGGCTACTAAACAAAACAAGAGAAGCGAAGAAGTGGTGAAACAGAGGCGCATTTAGGGGCCGTTTACACGACAACGGTTTTAGGGTGAAACGCAAAAGTTTTGTTGCGTTTCAGCCTCGCGTTTACATGGAAACAGCGTTTCAGCCAACCTAAAACGCAAAATTTTGAAAAATGTGCATATGTTGCTCCATTTTTGCACTTAGTATTCCCCACTACACCAGATGATCGGCTCAACTCTACTTCAGTGGAGATCTACCAAAAGCGGCTTCTGGACAAGACAGTTACAGCGCCGACTACAGGCCTGGCATGCTTACTACAGCGTTTTCAGTCCCTCTGTGTTTTCATGTAAACGCAGATTTTTTTCACTGCATTACAGCGTTTTCAGATGAAATGTTGTCGTGTAAACGGTGCCTTAGTTGACAGACATTCAGCAGCAAAAGCACAAAACAGTAGCCTGCCATTGTTACTGTTGTTTTTGTCCAATTTAAGTTGCTACAATGAAAGTGAAATGCACAAAGCAGAGCGTGATGGCAGTGTTCCCACTGAAAAGTCCGGCCCACTGTTAACACGGCAGCGATGGCCACGCAATTCAGAAAAATTCCACTCTGGCGACTGTTTTCAAAAGTTTCCATTTTGGGTAGCCAAAGCCCAGTTTTTGTGAAAACAAGAAGCCAAAACGCTACAATACTTTTGTGATTCATCCTAAAACCTAGAAGTAGCTTAATTAGTGTACCTACAATGGTCTACCTCTAATGAAGTTCGTACAATGGCTTAGCTACATTGGCATGACTGGGGCTTTGAGTCGACACAAAGGTATAAATAGGCTTAAACTGGAAATAATTGTCATGGAGGGAAGAGTAGAGAATGGCAGCTAAGTAGAGACAGTCGACAACAATAGGCTGTACACAAAGATGGCTGCAATGCCAGTAATAGATGAAAGTCCTGGAGTCAGGCAGGTCCATGGTAGTAGGACGTCTGCTGCCATGATCCACAAAAACCTAAGTGACAAAAGAGCTCAAGTTTGAGACATGCCATCCTGTATGCCTAAACTTAGAGGGATAAACTTCAACCAAAGTCCTCTTTTCATATTTTACGGTCCCACTCAACCAGCTCAGGTTCTCTGCGTGACCAAAAGGATTAGACTTTAGGGTGTAAGGTTAGAAGGACTTAGACAGAGGGTAAATAATGACAGCATGGCAACATTCATCCTCCCAGGAGGCAGATCATCATTAATATCACGTCTTATCACTACACAACAAATGTACCCAGGCAGCCAGTCCGTTCCAAACACAGTGAATGAAACTTTAGTGTTTGGGGGAAAAACAACTGGGGGGACTGACTGGGCTAATTATATGTGTCAGGTTTCAGGTTGGAAAGTCCATTTCTGGTGTTTTTTATGGAGGAGAATGGAAGCAGAAACAGGGTGTGGTGGCATCTTATGTGGTTTTACCCACCTCAGGCCCTCCAGGCTGGAGTGAGCGCAGGCCTTTCTCTGTGATAATGAATGGAGGTGGGAGGGGTCGTGGGCGCTGGTTGTAGTTTCTGTCTGATGTTGTTTTATTTTTGCAGGGTTCAGCTGTGCCTTTGATTCACACATGCAACGAACTTCCTCAGCACAACTCAAAGAGTTTACAGTTTGATGTGGAGTTAAACGCGGCTATGATCAAGTTTACAGTGTTTGAAATTCTGAGGAACTGAATTATGATATCAGTTAAGACGCCAAGTTCATGGCCCTGCGAGAAGAAGGGCAGCAAGCAGAAAAGGTAAACATCTCCGTTTAGAGGAATGTGAGTACTCCCAGCAACAAGTGGCTAACACACACACACTCACACACTCACACACCGGCAGCGCTGAACAAATCATCATAATGCCACTTTAATCCAGAAAGGAGCAGAGCGGGCCCATCTGCTGTGGCTAACCGTTTGGCGTTTGGGTACAGGGAGTAGATTACTGCCGATCAGGAGGGATTAGGAGATGAAACGAATTGTGGGGATGGTCTGTGTTTGCATGCAAATCACGGAGGACGAGTCATTTGTTCTCTGAGGGGATTACACATGAGGATGTCTCAGCACAGGTCTGGACTCCGCAGTTTGTCAGCTCTGTATCTTTGTCATGATTAACCACTTTGACAAAACAACCTTTGAAATTTGATTCATTTTGGAGATGAACATGATTGAATCTTTTTACACAAGTCCTACACTGTGGAGTGAGTCAGCTGTTTAAATGGATCACATGATAAGAGTACACACCTGAATATCTGTAATGAGGCACAAATTACAACAACCAACTTATTTAACCCCTGAAGACCCACCATTGTGCAAGTCTACCAGGGAATTTTTTTATTTGCTTTACATCAACATAACTCTTATACCCCAAGTTTTGATAATATATATTGACTTGTGTCTTAACTACAATAAATTGCCTCAAGGTAGGGTCTGCAGAATTTAAAAACAAAAAAAGCCAGCTTTTACAGGAATAATCCTGCTCAATATGGGCCTCTTTACATGGGTGTCAGTGTCTGTGTCTGCTTATGTTTTGGTCATATCAAGACGTTTCTTGGCGGAGAGTAAGTGTTGTTACATCAGCCAATCACAGAGCGCCTAGTGCGCGAGTGACTTCGCATGTTGGTGACTGTGAGTGGAAGCTAATAAGACTAGCTACAATAGTGGATGTTGCAGAGACGAAACGCTAAAAAGGTAAAGCTTTTCACGCAACAAAGGTGGAGCTTGGCTCAACTTTCACTTGCTTTCGGGCACTCGAAGAGCAGCTCGGGATAAAGAGCGAGGCTAGTTGGTGTAATATCTGTGATTAGCTCGTGCTAACATGCAAAGTCAGACACACG
Source organism: Halichoeres trimaculatus (assembly GCF_033239565.1). NCBI lineage: Eukaryota > Metazoa > Chordata > Actinopteri > Labriformes > Labridae > Halichoeres > Halichoeres trimaculatus. Next base: position 16,567,262 of record NW_027437200.1, read on the forward strand.
GCTTTTGAGTGGAAAACGTGATGCTACAGGTGGTAGCTGGGCAAGTGAGTGTGTTTGCGTTGTCACGGTCAGAGGCAGCGGGTGTGGGCTGCCGCTGGCACTGAATCAAGGGGGAGGAGCCCAGTTGGACTTTGTGTTTACTGACAAGTAACCAAAATTCCTGCAAACCCTACCTTTAAAAGTGTAATAAACCCCAAAACATGATTGTTTTCACCTATATTTAAAATGCAGAAATTGCATAGCTACATCCCTAAAGTTTGAAAATGTAAAAACGTTGCATAATGTCCACTGGAACCAAAGGCAATTTTTTGACAGTCTGGTCATAGCTTGCTATTTGGTATCTAGTCCACTTTGTAACCTGTAAAATTATTGAATAAAATTTGCAAAGACACCAAAATAATAATAAAAAAAACTATTAACTATTAAGAAATCTACCACCAATCAAAATTAACACTGGGCCCTGTAGGACAGTACCCTAACGAACTAACTACATTTTTTTCTACAGATTTTCTTGAAATGTTAGGAAACTAAATCTCTAAAACTGAACATGTATTCTTGATCAAACCCCTTTTTCTTCTATAAAATAAATCTTTTTTCATGTTTTTTCTTTAGAAATGGTCTCTGTAGAGTATGCCCCAAAAATGAAACCAAGAAAGGATTTGCATTGAATGGGTTTCAATCTCATTCCAATCACATGCCTTCTTTATTCTCAGTAAAACCAAAATCAAATTCTTTTAAGACTAAGAACATGTGGAACCTGATTTAATCCTTTGAAGAGAAATATAACACTGGCTCGTTTCACGAAACAGGGTTTCTCAGTGAACCGTGACTTCAGCTCATGTCTTGTGTTCGTCTATTCTGAAGCAACTTGATCTATGCAGAATGGGAGTCTAAAGGGAGGCTAAATGTGTTTGTGTTGTTTACCATTCCTGCCCCACTTAGCATCGCATAAGCATTCTGACCTCATCAGATCCTCCCTAATGTGATAAAGTCTGTCAGATTTTCTGTGACGGATCAGATTCTCCTCAGTAAAACACTGGATTCCACTGTTCGGCCTGTCTAAATCAAACACATGCCGGCCTGTTTGCGCTGATATTGTCAGAGGAGTTTTCTTCCAACACTGTCTCTTTCTCCCGTCTTGCTTGGTCAGGAAAAAAATGCCCCTTCCATCTTATCAGTCACCGCACCCTCGCCCTTCTCTCCCGCAGAGGAAGTCGCCACTGTGCAGTTCTCTTTCTTGATGTTATTTTCAGACAGCAGATTGTCGTCTGCCACAGATAGCAGCCGTAGATTATTCCCCATCCACGGACAACGGCGCCCAGTGGAGGAGTTGACACGCAATTAGTCGGGTCTTGTGACAAGCAGAGCCAAGCCTGTCTAGAAATGTTTCACTAATTGATTAAATCTAATAGCAGCTCAGAGCTGATGTGAAAACTCGCTGATGTGGATGCTGTTTTGCCTTTTTGCAAAAGAATTGTAAGAGAGAGAAATATGCTTTTCCTGGAGGCCTTTTTTCTGGATGAAGAGTTCCAACATGCTTTGAGCTTGTTGTGCTCTTAGAGATGTGCTCACCTGGCTGTGGTGAAAACTCTGCCTCAGGGAGGTCAAAGGGCAAAGGTAGATCTGAGGGCTGGATGTTTCCCTCAGTGATTTGTTTCAGCTGATGAGTCTGCTCTTTGAAATGAAGAGCTTTAAATAACAGCATAAATTTACCAGATCATGGAAGTACACATCTTCCCTAAAGTACAAAATCTATCCAAAAAATACAGTGTTTGAATATATTTACACAGTTTGTGCTGATGACAATCAGTCAACAACTTTGATTGGCGTTCTTGGTGCATTACTTTACTCTGTTGTTAACATTTTGATGATGTGGAAATTTGATTGTACAATCAGTGACTGGGGTACCACTGAGCATTCAAATGGGAAACGGCAAAATTAGCGTTCAGTTTAAGCCTCTTTGGCCCAGCTTCTCCTGCTGTATATTTTTCTCACTGTCATATGTTTTGTCATTTCTGCTCACTCTGTTCTGTTCTGTACCTGTGGGAATCTTTTCTGCTGCTCTCCCTGCCTTTACTTCTCATACAAATGAAAGAGATTGGAGGTGTTTTACCTCCACTTCGGGCTTTGGCATTCCACGGAGGCATGTGGAAGGCAGTGAGCTTCCAAAACAGAAATATACCACCAAATATATATTTCTTATAAGCATGGATATATTTTTTCCTTTTGCCAAAAGTGGTCTTGACTAGGGATGGGTACCTTTCACATATGAAACGATAGGGTACCAATGCTCGGTACCTGGCAATCGGTACCGGTATTCAACGGTACTAATTTTAGGTACTTTTTTGTGCTTATTTGGTAAAAAACACAAGTTTGTTAAATATATTTTTTTTATTTTTCAATTAGACATATTTATTCTTTAATATATAACCTTTTAACGCTGTGTTCATGTCCAACATGGAAAATTGCCTACTCTTCTACTCCCTCATACTCAAAAAGATGCATTTAGGTACCTAAATATGGTACCTTTTGATTTTTCGTGAATCGGTACCAGGTACTTTTGACAGATTTCGGTTGGTACCTATGAAAGTACCTAATTCAGTACCCATCCCTAGTCTTCACTGATATATAGACTGGGATCGAAATCTGGGTTTATTGAAGATTTTTCTTCTCTGGTGCCCCTTGTGGACTTTATGGTAGAATTACTGTATTGACCTGAATATAGGATAACCCTGATTATAGGACAACCCCTTTTTTCAGACTGATCTTCAGAAAAAGACTGATAACCAAAATTTACTTTGTAACTATTTTTTCTTGAAATTCTGAGACAACCATTGAAATAATAGACTGCTTTCATTTTTGGCTATAAACACAATCACTAAGATTTGTTTCAAATTAGGGATGTCCTGATATTACATTTTCACTTCCGATACAATACCAAAAGTGCAGCATTGAATATTGGCCGATACCGATATTAATCCAATATGATATCAGCATTAAACATGCATACTTTTATTACTTATTTTGTAGTATGTCTGTCATGTTCGAAAAGGCTTGATTAAGTGATATTATTCAAACAAAGAACAGTAGTCAGAAACAGTCGGTATGAGGAAAAATCGACCGATATCCAATATCAATATTGGACTGGGACACCTCTATTTCAAATGTAATTCTGATGATAGTTTTGGCAATGGGCATACCTTTGTTATGTTTCTCATTAAACTCACATGCCCTCCTGTCTGTCTCTTGACAAACGTCCACTTTAAGGACCACGATAAACTTTTCTTTTACAGTTCATATTTTTCAGACGGTCTTCATGGATGTCCGATCACTTGACATTACGCTCCGTAACTCCATGTTTTTGTCTGTATGACAGTTGTTTAACTTCTAAGCTGCATTGATCATCATTATCTTGACATTAGCATCATTACTCTACATTAGTTGTCTGTTAACTTACCCAACTTTTGAACCACTTTGCTCAGGACAATCAGAGCGCCTCTTTATGTCTCATCTCCTGTCTTGGCGTCTCTGCTGTGACTGACATATGACCGCAACCACCATGAGGTCACTGGCTTTACAAAAAGCTGGCGCCCTCTGCTGTTGCAGCTGTGCAACAACCATAGACAACTATCAGCATGTGTCAATAGCTTTTCTCAATAGCAATTTTCAACAAAAAGAAAAACCTTGTCTTTTATTCAGGTCAGTACAGTATTTATTTCCTGAGCTTATGTTGTACATGTGAAACAGACTTGTACCATTTTTTTTAAAAAAATTTTGACTCAGGGCTCGGCAATTAATCCAACGGCATGTTTCATCACATGACCCATCTTCCAGTCTCAGTCGTGGAAGTAAACATGGTGGGGAACTTAAACACTGAGCCACGCTGCGTCCATTGGTGTTTATTGGCGTCCATTCCTAGAAACGCACGTCTACCGCAGTACCAAACTAGAGTAGATGAAATTGTTTTGTTTACTACCATTTTCCACAATTTCTCTTCTCTTCGAGTGTGGCGAAAAATTTCACACCAGTTAATTACATGGTTATCGTGGTGATTTCTGTGTTACGATTAATAAACGGCAGGTCTTTTGTACCTCAGACACTAGAAGCTCCTGTTTGTTCTTAGTGTTGAAGCTATAAATATTCAAATGTACATGACACAGATTTGATTTTTTTTTTCAAACATGTCAATCATAAACAAAGCTTCAACCTGCTCATAGCTCTACCCTAACAGGCCTCCAGAGAGCTGGCCAATCAGAGAGAATGGGGTACCTTGAAAAGACAGCAGGTTTAAGAAAAAAGGGTTTCCGACAGAGGCTGAAATAAAGGGTTTCTCAAACACCAGTTTGTGAATAATAGGTTTTTTTTAGCTGTAAATCATGCAAAGCTTCTACAGGAGTCCGCAGAGGGACAGTTTAAAGCCATTTGAAAAAGTATGATACCCCTCTTTAAACCATTTTCTAAATGCAGGGCTGCTTGCAATGAACAGTCATTAAAGAGTGGTTAGATCCTCCTCCAGGCTACAGATTCGGATGTTTGTGTCAGTCTATTTTTGAGCTGTTACGATAGAATAGCCCAGGTGTGCAGAGGCGGGAATGGATTGAGAGTTTGTCAAAATGTCCTCTGACAGCCGGCTGTTGGGTGTAAAAATGTTGTCAAACAGTCCGTCGTCCAGAATGTGACATTTTATCGACAATTACACAACCCTTAATTTGATACCTTTCATATCCTCGTGTTTCTTGACCACGTGTCTACCTGGAGGTGGCTTAAATGTTGTCGCCGCAACAGTGGAATGATAGACCTTGAAAATCTGATTGAATCTGAGTGAAACTTTATTATTTAGGGCAACATTAAGTCCAAAGACCACAAGCAGGAAACCTCAGAAATAGTTGGTTTGGAGATTTGGGAGCAGGAATAATTTTCTTTTTCTGCTCCATGAGCTTAATTATTTGCACTTGATGGAGTTATTACTCAGAGAAGAAGAATTGGAGCTCTGTGGCCGCTGACTTGAACTCGAAGGCTCCCAAACTTTTATTTTGATACAAGAAGAATCATCTGGTTTCACTTTAAAGCGACTGGGTATTTTTTCTCTCCTTTCATGCGCTGAAAGAGTTCCCCTACTGGAAACAAAAGAGGGGGGAACAGCCACTGTGGTTTTGACATGGCGAGTGTGTGTGTGTGTGTGTGTGTGTGTCTTTTTGTGTGCATAAAAAAGGGAGGGGGTTAATTCATCTGATTCCTTCATGCCACTGTGGCAGAGGCCGTATGTATTGTCGGCCCGGTTTCCATGGCAACAGCTGTGGAGTAAGGAAATCTTTCCTTCCTCCTCCTCTGCCTCCCCCTCCTCTTCCTCCTCCTCTTCTTCTTTCTTTTTGTCCAGTACCTTGTCAAATTTCTCCCTCCCTCCCTCCCCTCCTGCTCTGACTTGTACAGACACGGTTTGCAGAGTTTTGGGTGGGGAATGTTCAGGTATGTGTTCGCACACACACACACACACATAATCCGTCTGTGTGCGGCGGGTGTAGCAGACTTTAGGGAACAATGAGTCTCAAAAAGAGACTTTCCTTCAAGAGGACCTGGAACTTCAACACTGTAAGTAAACTGTGGTTTGCCGGCTGAGCCTCCTCGTCCTCCTTTTGTTCAGTCAGCTGTTTTCCTCATTAATCTCCCTCTTTGTCGCTCGCGTCTTTCTCCTCACTGAGAACAGCTGTTTGAAGCGGTGGGAAGTTGTTTGTTTGCGGGGTGCTAGAATCAGTCTCGACTTGTGTCAAACTTTGGATGAGTTCTGTTTATTTTAATCTGGTTTGGGTGAGGTTTAAAGAGGGGTTCATCTCCAGATCGTCTCTGGAGGAAGAAAACGTGTCTAAACAAGCCCTGAAGATAAAAGAAGCTCTTTAAAAAGAGGAAAAATATCCAGGACGAGGTGTTAAGTAGTAACATTTACATTTTGTGTAAGCAGTTCCCTCGAGTTGATCCAACACTGCTCAAAGTGTGTGTTTTGTTGTAGTGGCTCACTTCAGATTACACACACATAAATCTGTCTCTGTGCGATCATCATGGTTCCTCCAGCATGTGGTGTCTCAGGATGCCAGACTGCGCGGCGTGGGGGCCGTACCGCAGTAAAGCTGGAGCAGCCTTTTCCAACCAGAGAGCCAAATCCTCGCTCCGGGAACTCGCTGTGACTTGAATTGTGATTTTGTCCATTTGGATGATAACAAGTAAGAAAACGTTGACAGCTTTCAGTAGGAGTCCAGCTGGGAAACGGGATCTCTGCAATCCTGGCTCTCTGAAAGGGATCAAAGAGGGTCTGCAGGGTCGGGCAGAGCCACCCACGGTGGACCAGCTCGTCACCAGAGGTGTCAGCAGAGGAAGGGAATGTGTGTGACGAGAGGAAAGAGGTGTCAGGGTCACCACTTTAGCCTGATTGTAGCGAAGCTGAGGGCAAGGAACTAATAATGAGTGAGAAAACACAGAAGTGGTGTGTGTGGTCTGACCTTCGCATCCAAGTACACACAACAACTTCTGTTCCAGCTCCACACAGTCAGCCTTTAGAAGGACACAGGAGGAAAGTGCCTTCACCACACATTATTTTAATTACACATTTATCATTTTAGTCCAGTATTTTCTTCAATTTCAGCCTCTTTCTCTTCTGTAAATCCTTGAACCCTAAACGTCTTTCAACATTTCAACAAACCCTTGTACTCCTGGTTTCTATAAATCCTTCTGAGGTAAAAAGTTGAAAATGTAACTAATCCCTGTTGGTCCCATAGAGAGTATGTTATTCATCACACGTGGTCAGGTGAAAGGCAGGGTTTTGAAACGTTTCCTGTCTAGTCATCTTACGTAAGTCATGACTTCTCTGTCAACGTTTAAAAGATGAGAAATAAGGATGACTCTTTAAGGGAAGCATGCAGGACTCTTACTAATTGAAATACTCCCACTTACATTGAATATTTGTGAATGAATGGTAATTCCACTCTTATGACAAGTCCATGTTTTTTTTCGTCTTCTTCATCCGGGTTAGAAACCCTGATATACACTGGACTGCTTTAGGATTAATAATACATTAGTTAAAAATACAGAGGACAACATTTGAAGAAATTAACAAAGTGAATTAAATGAAATCAACAATTTTATTAATTTTGATTAATAAGTTTAACATGAGATATATATTTATATTTTTTAACTTTATTTTGAATTTTTTTTAGTTCAGAGCATCAATAGTTATCAGATAGCCACACATACAGGAAAATAAAAAAATATCTATAAATCAATGTATCTCTATTAATATTAGTTGTAAGGGCCTGTTCCCACTAACTGCATTTCTTTCATTGTCTGCCTTATTTATTTATTTATTTGAATATCGCAGTACGTATTTCCTGTTCACACTCATTTGTAAATAGCTTACTTTTTGGGGTGCATATGGCATAGCAGTCCGTGAGATTCACCCTCAAGTGGTTGGCCCGGGTTCGAGTCTGGCATGTGGTCTGTTTCCTGCATGTCGCTCCCCACTCTCACCTCCTTTCCTGCTTGATCCACTGTCCAATCTCATTAAAGGCGTGAAAATCCCCCCAAAAAAAGAAAACAACAAAATAAAAAGAAAATAGTTGAGCTAATAATTTAGCAAGCTTCAGTTTTAAAATATGAGGCAATACAGGGATGCAAAAACAACGCAGTGTGTCGAGTGTCCACTTGAGGCTGTCTGCAGATGTACCAGAAACCACACACACACCAAGCCAAAAAGGACAATTTTTACAGCGAAATTAAACAAGTTTACAGCATCACACACTGGACAGGGGACTCATTTTTTCTGACTCTTCTGTTTGGAAGATTGCAAATGACGAGCTTGCCCAATCAGACACACAGCTCACATGATTGACAGGCGCCTGTTGTAGCTGTGGCTGTTGAGGGTCAAAGTCTGTCCCATTTCCAGCCCTCAATGATGACTCACTTCAAAACTGTGTGTCAAAAACAGACAGGTGACATCGCAGAGACTACGTCAGTGTTTGAAACACTTCCACACTAATCAATGTTAGTCTGTCTGTCTCTACAAGCAGTCACAAACAAGGGGGTGGGACTTATATCTGCCCCCTGGCAACAATAGTGTAGGTATGAACAGATCAAAAACTTACCTCACCCCTTACTCGATGGTGTCATCGCTAAGATTTTGGGCTGCCAGGAATTCCTAAACAGGATTTCTGCTTTTTAAGGTTTTATCTGAATAATTCTGAATGGAATCCAATATGACTCATACAATTATACTGACTGAAAAGTTACTGCTTACAAACAATCAGTCCACTTTTGTATATATGGCATCTTTCGTACAGTTCAAAGTGCTTTAAAGTGATTGAAATCAACAGAGTAACATTTATAAAACATTAAATAGAATGACGGCAAAACATTTACGTTCATTTTAAAAGATTTAAGAGGAGACACTAATGCATATCTTTAAAAAATATGTGTCAAAAGATATGTTAAAAGATTCAATAAACTGAATTCTTATATATGTATATATATATAAATAAAGACAGTGGAAATTCTGCAGGACACTTTTTGTGATCAAGCAACAGTAAGCTAAGCTGTGACACTGCCAGCATGAAGAAATGTTGCAAGTGGACACAGGCCCTTAAATGTGACATTCATTATTTAGTTGCTATCTGGAATTGCAGCTTCTTACATTACATACATTCTAAACGATTTTAAAGTAGACAATAATGCCAGCCTTTAAAAAAAAATGTGCCAAAAGATATGTTAAAAGCTTCAATAAACTGAATTTATATATATATATATATATATATAGTGGCTGGATACCTGTATATATAATGACAGGACACCTTTTGTAACCTAGCAACAGTAAGCTAAGCTGCGACACTGCCAGCATGAAGAAATGTTGCAAGTGGACACAGGCCCTTAAAATGTGACATTCATTATTCAGTTGCTATTTGGAATTGCAGCTTCTTCTTGTATTGTTTTCAAGTACTCATAAAAGTGAGTGAAACTCTGATTCACACTTTCAAAAGTTCCACTCAGGACATTTTCTGTTTGTTCCACTTTACGTCATGTTGTGTGATGTCTGTCCTGTTCTTTAAAGTGAACCACAGGCCGCTGTATACATTTAAAGTCTGAGGTTTAGCTGTTTTTAGCCCCATAAAGACAGACAGATGGAGTGGGTGTTCTGGGGTGGGTGTTCTCCCTGTTGTCTCTCCTGTGTTTTGGTCTCCATGTTGCTCCTCATGCTACCCACCCATGATTACTGTTCACATGCTAACCACCACAGAAGAGCTTTCTTTTTGGGTGTTGACTGCTCATGGGTGGACTCAGCAGCGGGGGCCCAGTTGTAAAGAGGCAGCGACAGACTATTAGTGGTTGTGGTGGTTTATGTTTGATACATGTGGTCACTCCCAGAATGGAACCAAACGTCACATGACCGCGGTCACTTCAGACAGTCACGTCAAGTCCTGCAGTGCGACTAAAGCACAAATCGTATGCACTGCTACACCAAAGCGCCAGCTTGGTAGAAAAGTGTCCTGCTTGTAAGCAAAATCAGCCGTTAACATTCACACTTTGAAGTAGCAGCTCAGAAAACACTCTTCTGGAAATAGTCTCCCCTTTTCAGATGAATCCTCCAACGCAGCCATTTTTTCCAAGTGTTCTTGGACTGAGCCTGAAAATGAGCCTTTCACATCCTCCCCTGCGTTCATTTGCAACCACAGCTCTTCACTTTAAGTTTTACAATCACTTGCCTTTCACAATAACAGAATCCCAAAAATGAGGCAGTGATTTTGAAATTGAAGAGTCGCCAAGTTAATATTTGTTGATCCCACTTAAGCTCAGTCACAGTTGGTGTTTTATTTAGCTTTTTTTTTTCTTTTTCTTGGCAAAAAAGTCGTCACAGTGAGATTTCCGTGCCCACTAGGGGTCCTTGTGCTGTTTGCCTTCCATTCAAACACTTCTTCACCACCCAGCCTTGATTAGCAACTGAAAGGAGGATGGTTACTCACAGTGATGGCCTCTCAAGCAGCTCATGAGCTCTGATCTGTGAGTGTAACATAAAAAATAAGAGGCGTGTCCTGGTGACTCCTGGTGTGGAGGTGTGAACAGCTGTGTGTGGTGGAGCACGGGAGGGGGTTCGCCCACTTACAAATTAGTGGCCCTGCGTAAGGAGCAAAGATCCAGCCCTTCCCCAGCAGCTCGTGTACACACACACACTCACCACCACACACACACACTCAGAGTGAGTGTTAGGATGCCTGAAGAGACGCTGCTATCAGCGCCAGTCTCTTGTCTCAGCACAGGAGGTCATGAGGGCAGTCTCTCACTCATGTCTCTCTTTGTTCTCTTTCAGTCTGCTGCTTCCTCAGACGGCGGTGAGTACTCACTTTTTTTTTTCAACTTAAACCAACTTTTACTGACAAAACTTGTTTTATTCAGCCTGCATTTATTTTGTCTTATTCCCTCCACTCACCCTGATCCTCTAACAGTCTAATAAAAAGCCTCTCTGTGCTCTTCTCTGTATTCATCGTGCCTCATTAACAAAGGATGTTTGTCAGGCGTGTTCTGGGTTACAGCGAGGGCTAGTGTGGTCTTTTCCTTTCATAGCAGTTTTAATAACGTTTACTAACAGACGCGTGGAGGGAGGGAGGCTTGCGTCGGCGGAGGAGGAGGAGGTTTTAGTTCATTTTGCTTCTTTCAGCAAGGACGTGGAATCAGACATGCGTGTCTGTTTGCTTTTTGAAGCAGTTTAATTAACTGAGGAGTGCATAATGTGGATAGCACTGCTGAATCAGAACGCCAAGTCCACAGAAGTGGCTTTAAAAAGGAAAACATCCAAGAATAATTTTGATTTAATGTGAGATTTCCATCAATACAGTGAGCTACTGTAGCTGTTAAAGTTCAGGCGAAGGCCACCTGAGTCATAATCTGAAAGAGCTCACTGTCAGCCTGTTAGTGATGTCATGCACTATTTACAGACGCTTTATGTCACCACGGTTCAACTACCTATTAGAAATCTGCCCCGCTTCATCTCTCTGAGGGTGTGAGCAGCGTAAAGATAAGGATAAGAAACACTCCCTGTTTTATTTCCGACACCAGAGCCGCATTCTGCTTTGAGAGAAAACCAGTTTCCAGTGACGACCAGAGAAGTCCCTGCAGAATGAATCCAAAAACAAACCCCACTGTGACTCTTTTGTTTCTTCTCCTCCTTTCACTGTACACTCCCTGCGTGTCTTGCACACAGCTTTAAAGTGGCCATCTGTTGCCGTGATAGCAGGTACTGAGCAGGCTGAAAACGCCCCCCACCGTAGCCCTCCTTGTGTCCTTTTAATCACCTGTTTCTCCTCTTCTTTTCCTGCATTTCATGTCTTTTTTTTCCTCCTTTGAGATGCAGTCAGACATTCCTCTTAACATGTTTTTGAACTTTGGCATTCTCTAGTGAAAGTGCAGCAAAGAGCCATTAGCTTTCCTTTTCAAACCTCTCGACCCGTAGCTTTATAGTCTTGTCCTTTTCTCTGCCTGTGATGATGTTTAGTGAAGCTATACGACACCTTTTGGCTCCTCGTTGGGTCTAGATTGTTTTATGGTGCCCCCCTCTTCCACCTTTAAAGCATCATTAGGTCTTTAAAGGTTTAATGCCTTTGGTGATAAACAACATGTCTTTATCTTTTTGTCCATTTCCAGGAGCTAAAGTCTTCAGAAATTAAAATAAAACACTTAGTGCTTTATTTGAAATGAGTAGGAGGAAATTTTTAGAAGATTATTAACAGCTCAAAAACTCATGGAGGAAAAAAAAAAGAAAATTTCCAACCTAACACAGCGCTGACCCTTGCATGTTCCCTTCTCACAGACTACAGCGGAGTCCAGTTGCAGGGATGCTGCAGCCAGAGCAGCCTGAACAGCAATGGCAGCCTTCCAGGAGCAGGCAGCCACAGAGGGCTTCCAGAGCAGCGCGTGGCCAGCTGGGCCTCCTGCTTCGAACGACTCCTGCAGGATCCCGTGGGCGTGCGCTACTTCTCGGTGAGAGCAGAGAAAAAGTTTGTGAAGTTGAACTTTTCCAAACTTCACTGAAAAGACGTCATTACAGTGGATCATTGAGAAAGAAGAACAGGGATAAGGTTATGCATTCTGAATATAGTAGATGATATACTGCAATGAGTGGCCTTAACATTGGTGCATTGTTGGTGCTATATACAAGCTTTGACACAGTAGACCTAACTCTTTTTGCAATGAAACATTTATACATGCATCAATTTTCACGGATCTGCCAAAAAGTTGACCAAAGTATACGAGAGCTTGATGGAAACTGGATTTTTGAGGCAGCCTTCTGTCATAGTAACCTGCGCTTTCACAGCGAGTTTGAGTGGATTGTCAGTGGTTCCTCTAGTCAGCTGCTGTTTAATAACACTGTATGGCGCTCTTCTTTGACATTCTGTGTTAAAATGTGTCAATATTTTAAGGCAACACGCCCAACACCTCGACCTTCTCTTTGGGAACCACTTGTGGCAAAGTTAAGCTAAAGCACAGGAGGAAACCAAAGCAAAATGAGGCAAAAAAAATTAACCAAAGAACCAGATCATTGTTTTCAGGTTATAATGAAAATGATCCATTTTGCTGTATATCATACAGCAGTGATTGCATGATGGATTAATTGATCGAGATTAAACATTTGCCAAATGTGCGACGGTTGTAAAACAGGAAAACACTCTTCCAAAGCAGACCAATCACAAGGCTTGCAGTCTGTATCAATTCTGCCCCAAAGTTTCAGTCAGAGTGTGGAAAGCTATAGCGTAGAAGTATAAACCAGGCTTCAAGGCTGCCATTTAAAAAAAACACTTACCTTCTGATAAGATATTCTATTCTTTTCCAAGCATCTTTCCCTGCTTGCTTGGAGTGCTCTCCAACTAAGTTTGTCCATGAGAAATCTGTGGTTTTCTCTTGAGCCCCGTTTCTACCATGCAGTTGAGTTCTGTTGGTCTCAGCATGGCACAGGTTTTGTGGTGTTTGCATCGACCAAACCTAGGACATTTCCCTAGATAACTGAAACAAGCCGTCCCATTTTTAGGACCCTTCCATAGGGGTGCCAGACTAAACCGATCCGATCTCGGAAGGTTGAGCTACAACACTGCAGTCCGTTGATTGTCGAAACAGTTGACACTTACCGTGCGACAGCAGCTGTATTTCTCCTGGCGTCACAAAGCCTTCTCCAAATAAAGTTTGATTACGCTTTGCAACAAAGAGCCACATGTAAATCACAAAGAAGACAAATTGCTGGATGTCTCCCATCTTTGCGCTTTGTTTACTGTGTTGCACTGCTATGGCATCACGCTATTATGTAACTGATGGAGCTATTGGTTTACGCCTACACACCACCTGCCACTAGGGGTCACGGTTGGCTGTGGAAGTCCAGACAGGATCAGGCTTAACTGATCCAACCCATACCAAACCATACTGATCTAGGCCGGACTGCTTGGTGGAAAGGGGGCTTTGGATTAACTTTGTAGCGATTGAGGACACTGGAGCTTTACCCCCAAAAAGAGAAAAGCAGAAGAAAGCTAAACAGGAGAGTGATAGAGCACGAGCTAAAGGCTAAAACACGGGCTGAGCTGTTTGTGATAGTGTCCGTTCCAACCCATATGCCACAGTTATTCTGCAGTGGTCTGTTCAAACTTGAGAGTCTATCAATAAAATGAAGAGTGAGTGGTAGATGAGCACTAGTAGGACATAACCAAGATAAAGACAATATTTTGTCACTTTGCATTCTGTAAAAAGTTGTCTTGAACAAAGAAAAGTAATGTTAAAAAAGGATCTGCATCAAAACAAATACATGCCTTAGTAAGAGTCAGGCTTTCAAGGCTGTGGGTGAACGTTCTCGTGGGAAATGTGGTCTTTATCCTTGTAAAACACTAGCTTTTTGATGTATTATCAAGCATCTAATAACAATTGTTGTTCAATTTGTGGTCCTGTTTTTCACACTCAACATGTGTGCCTTTGAACGTAGCGTACAACACCTTCAGAAGGCGCAACATTAAGTTCTGGCATCCCAGATCCACCTCTCTTTTTCTGATCAGAGAGCCACACTCGCCCACACATACCCCGCACCCACACTTCCTCCACTCTTGTTCACAACATTACACCCTATAATTTTTTTTCCACCACCGGTCTCAGATAAAAAGAAAAAAAAACTAAAAAAGAACACAGACGACAAAAAAAAAAAAAAAACCCTGAAAAGATGAGAAAATGATGGAGCGATTGCTGTGTCTCTGCAGGAATTTCTCAAGAAAGAATTCAGTGAGGAGAATATCTTGTTCTGGCAGGCCTGTGAATACTTCAGTCATGTCCCTGCAACAGATAAAAAGCAGGTAAGTCGTCTGAGTGGAGACACGTGCTGGAACGTAGAGGTTTGTGTTATTTCCTAAACATAACACCATGACTCATGTTTTCCTTAAAAATAGAGGTTCTGAATGAATTTCCCTGTCTTAAGTAGATAATTTGACTTTATTTAAAGCTGCTAAGGGTTGGATTACCCACAATTCTTTCAGAAAAGTAAACAAATGTCTAGAGAAGCTCATGTAAGCAATGTAATAGTGTAAGTATCTCCTTTTCTGGTTGATGAATGAATGTGTCTCTTCAAATTTTATCTCGAGATCCCGCTTTGGGTCTCAAAGAAGAAAACATTAAGCAAGAAAAGCATCTAATTCTGCATCCTACTGCCCTGCAGTTGTCCCAGCGAGCCGGAGAGATCTACAACAGCTTTCTCTCCAGTAAGGCCACCATGCCCGTCAACATCGACAGCCAGGCCCAGCTGGCTGACGACGTCCTCACCTCCCCGTGGCCCGACATGTTCAAGACGCAGCAGCTACAGGTACAGACAAGACAGAAAAGATGTTGGTTTGGACGTTCTCCTGAAATGTTTCTTGTTGGAGGAATTTTTCAGATGGTTTTGGTGCAGCAGGGGGCTCAGTCTCAATTAGCCTTTACTCACCACTCATGAACATATTGGCTTTTTCTGTTCGTGGCCATCTGGGTTTGTTTACGAAAGGGCTCCGAGCCTTCACCAGAGAGATAAACACAAACTGGCACACTCCCACAGAGGACGCAGCGCAAACTGCACCCGCAGACACTTACAGTCAGAGTGTGTGTTCTGAAAACAGCAGTTAGCACACCTGTCATAACACAAGCTGAATGACGCTCACCTCTTTCTCCATCCACAGATCTTTAACCTGATGAAGTTCGACAGTTACTCCAGATTCCTGAAGTCCTCCCTGTACCAGGAGTGTATGCGCGCTGAAGTGGATGGCCGACCCCTGCCCGATCCCTACCACATCCCCTGCAGTCCTGCACCCTCCAAACACAGCGCCAGCTCCGACCGCTCCGCTCTGTCCACTCCCAAAAAGGTGCCACTTTGGCTCTTTCTGTGGCAGCATTACAGTCTTTAAGCTGTGAATCACTTCCTAAATCTCTGTTTTTATCCATCAGGAGGCCAGGAAACAGAGGTCAGGGAGGTCTCTGACTGAAGAAAGCAGAGATGAGAGCGCCGACAAGAAGCGTGGCATCTTCTTCTCCTGGTCCCGTAACAGAAGCTTCGGAAAGGGACCAAAGAAAAAAGACATCGGAGACATTAACCTCGGTAAGGAATCGATTGGAAAGCCTTCAGGCTACAAAAACCTTGACTTTTAAAAAAACTTGCAGCACACAAACTTCCTAACTGCTGATGTTTTCCTGAACAAGACACCAAATCACTGCCAGCATGTGGGGGAGGGATGTAGAAACACAACTGCTCGGCAGTGATCAAAGTATTGCTCAGACTCTACTCTGGTAAAAACACACTTATTAAAGTGTAACACTCTGACACACTGAAGAAGAGCTCTACAAAAAGAGTCATCTGTTTAATAAAACAAGGATGATTCAAGTTGATTTAAAACATTTGCTCACGTATCCTCACACAGCACCAAATCTTAAGTTAATTCAGAACAGTATAAAGTGGTAAAATACAATAAAGTGATATAAAGTAGCAATGCTAGAAATCCAAACTACCGTATTGACCCGAATAGACAAGGTTATTTTCGCGGAAAATAATGTGAAACAGTGAGGGTTGTATTTCAATCAGTGTCTAACCATTGACACATGCTAACAGTTGTATATGGTCGCTACATAACCAAAACAGCAGAGAGCGCCAGCTTTTTGTAAAGCTAGTGAGCTAGACTGTATGGACGTCCACTTGCTCGGCTCGAAGTGAGGTCTCCACAAAAACTGCTCCCCCTGGTGGCTGGCTGCAGTATAGGTTAAAAAATCCGGCTTTCCAACCACCTTTAAAAAATTATTACAACTCATAGAAATGTTTCTCATGTCCCATTGTTATGGTGATTTGAAGATATCATTTGGCTGTCTTATATTCAAGTCCTCTTTTTTCTGAAAAGTTTCTTTTTCATTAGTTATATGAGGTTAAAAACGAGGCTTTACATAACGTTTGACGAGGATTGACAGCTGCTGTTCTCGTGTATTTTTTTCGGGGATTGTAAAATTAATCGGCCTGATTAATCAGCCCAACGGATTAATCGGTCGGGCTCTATTTGAGCGGTATCTGAAAGATTTACAATGACTTCTGTGTTTGTTGAGAGATTTTTTTGTCGCTTTCTTTAAAAAAGCTTTATGTGGTTGTGGATGTTGGTATGAATTTTGATTATAAGTTTTGTATGTTAGCTGCACTGTAAATAACTTTTTGTTAAGTTGTGACTCTGATTTATTATTAGGGATATTAATGAGCAAAGTAGAATAAAAATGTTCAATAAAAAAAAAATGGGGAAGTCAACCAACTACTGAGGTAGATTTATGATGCTAATGTTAAGATAACGATGGTCAATGCAGCTGAGATGTTAAACAACTGTCAGGCAGACAAAAAACATGGAGTCACAGAGTGTAATGTCCAAAGATCATGCATGAAGACAGTCTGAAAAATGCAAACATAAAAAAAAGTTTATTGTGGTCCCAAATGCGGACGATACTAAGAGATTGACAGAAGGGTGTGTGGGTTTAATGAGAAATGTAACGAAGGCACGCCTATTACCAGAGCTGTCATCAGAATTACATTTAAAGCACAGATCTTAGAAATTGTGATTATAGCCAAAAATGAAAGCAGTCTCTATAATTTCAATGATTCTCTCAGGATTTCAATGAAAAATAGTTATCAGTCTTTTATTGAAGATTGGTCTTAAAAAGAGGGGTGTTGTCTTTTAATCGGGGTTGTCCTGTATTCCCATCAATACGGTAAATGCGAGCAGATTTTTAAACTTCTTCATATTTAAGTGTTGAAGGAAATACCTCAATTTGTAATTGACTTCACAGATCATGACGTGACTTGACGAGAAGTTATCAACACTTTTGAAGGGCAGGCCTCAAAAAAACAGTGTCTGTCCATCCCTGTCCTCATCAGGCCTCTAGAGGGCTGACCAACCTGAGGAGAAGGGTTTGCGTAAAATGGAGCCTTAATGAGACGGCAGCTCAAACAAAGTGCTTCAGACAGAGGCTGAAATAAAATCACGGTTTTGTAAAACACCACTGTGAAAAAATAGGGAGTTTTTTGGGCTGTAAATCAGGTAGAGCTAGTAAAGGGGTACCAGAGGGACAGAATATCGTCCTCTTTAAAGTTGGGGTGCTTTGCTTTAAAACAAAGTTGGTCGAAGAATGTGAAACAAGAAAACTGTCATTTCCTCAAAACACAAAGTGAATTGTTTTTCTAAACAATATCAAAATACAAGTTCTGCTATTTTCTGCCTGGGCCAATACAAGGCTTAAAATAAAGCACAATACCCCCTCTTTAAACTCTTTTCACACATGAACAAAACTTGTGGTGGGCTGCCCATGTGAAAACAAAGGGCAGTTTTTTTCCCTTTTTCCTGCCAGCAGCTTGGTAAAAAATGTACCCCACTCTCTAAAGACTTCATTTTGTTGGGTTGGTAATGTATCGATGCCACTAGTGTGAGCCCAAAAGAGGGACATAGAACAAGATGAGTAGAAACATGTAAATGTTTCAGGAGAATCCCTTCCTTAAATGTAGTGACAAACTGTAATGTCACTCAGATGTGTTGCACCTACTGCTGTTTATTCCCAAACACCTTGCTCAATAACTGATACCTCTGCTCCTGCTAAGACTGTGTTGACACAATGTGATCACAAATATAAACAAATTGTTGTTTGTGTTATAGCTCATCATCCTCATGTTTCCAACCTTAAGTGTTGTTTTTAATACGAGTGGAGCTCAAATGCCTCTTATCTGACTGCGCTCTTCTTCCTGTGCAGACTACTGGGGCAGTAATGGGAGGAGAGAGTCCCAGGGCTCCCTGTCGTCCGGTACCAGCCTGGAGATGGCCACTTCCTGCTCCGCCGGCAAGATCGAGGTAAGATTCCTCTGGACAGATCACCATGGCAACTCGCTGAGTTCAATGTCTGGTGAAGTCATCATAACAGGGCAGAGTTGGGTTGTTTGTTATTTTTTTTATTTTCTTCTCGTCAGCCCACTCGTCTTTTTGTTTATGGAAGAAGGAGTCAATCAGAGGTTGAAGCTACTGGAAATAGCTGAAACATAACCAGCACTTCTTGTTGAATGAAGCCTCTGAATCATTTTAATTATGGATCCTCAGGCTGATAATCGGCACTCAGTCGGCGTATGGGAACGCTCTCCCAAACACTGCAGCGTGCTGCTCCCAGACGGGTCCTGCTCCTCTATTACTCTTCGGCCTGGCGCTTCCATAAGAGACGTTCTCCAGGATCTTTGTCACAACATCAGCGTCAACATCGCTGCTGTGGATCTCTTCCTGGTGGGGGGCGAGAAGGTGAGGAGAGACTCATTTCAGGCCCATTTCCTGCATGTCACTCCCCACTCTACTGTATAAGAGCAAAGATTATGAAAGGATTCCAGTATTTGGTCCCACCCATAATGCATTTGGTCAATAAAAGGGGTTTAATGGACAGGATCAGAGGATAAAAGCATGAAAGAGGTGCAAGTATGGATGCACGTCTCATGAGGTTAGCCCTCTTATCCACCCTGCTGCCTCTTTCCTGCATATCAGTCCCCACTCTCATGCTGTTTTTTTTTTTTTTAAAGAAGAGGTGCAGAAAAAGTGCTCAAACTTTCCCCAGAAACCTTATTAAAAGGGAAATAACATCTTTAGGTCAAGGTCATTTATGTGTATTTGACAAGCTGGGTTACTTGGAATCAGGAAGAGGTTTCTGGGAAAATTTCTACTAATTAGAAAATTGCACTTTTGTAAGCACTTGTTGTTTTTTGTCTTTTTTGTATTTTTTGGGGGGACGGGGTGGTGTTTAATTTCCCTATATTAAGAGAAGGCAGAACAGCAGATAAAAAAGGAAAGGAAACAGTGGATAAATGGGGAGTGACATGTAGGTAAGAGGCCACAAGTTACCACAAGTTACTGTTTCCTTGTCACAAGGAAACGCGACACACCTGGTTCTTTTTTTGACCATATACAACAAGGGTGGGACATAATAATTAAATGTCATACGCTTATGGTATTTCTGGCACTAAATAACAGTGTTTCAACTTGAAAGAAAAGTAACCCTCCAGAAAGATTTACCATCCAATGTGTCTCACACACAGCCTTGTTGCTAAGTGACATGTTACTCTATTTTGATCACTTTATTCTGTAACTACTAATCTAACATTTTACTTTTTCCAAACCAGTAATCAGATTAAAGTTACTTATCCGTGACACTGTGTGTTACAATTTTTTCATTTTAATTTTTTTACATCGTTAAAAAGCAGCATTTACAGCAACATAACCTAAGTTACAAGGCACCTGGTGACAAGCAGGGGCGTAACCAGGCTTTTTAGACTGGGGTGCCCTGAGCAGGGTGCTGAGGGATATGTAAACAGACTCTCTAATAACATTTATTTTTGCTTATTTGTATTACAAATACAGGATCAGCTGCAGCTTTAACAAAAATTTTAACTGATAAAAACCAAACTAAACTAAAAAAAAAGCTTTAAAACAGAATTTAATTTTGAAAATTAACTGAACAGTGCTGTAGAGCACCAAAACTAGTGCTGTAAAAGCTTTATTTAGTTGTTTTTTAAAATTCAAAATGTATAAAATAATAACTTAGTTACTAACTGTAAAGTAATATTAGACAGCGACTAATAATTGCTGCATTTTCCTTCTGAACAAAACATGTACACTCATATTATTAACCATTGTAATTGCAATCGCACAGTTTAGCCAAATCATGCAGCTGCAGGAGTTGTCAACAGCTGCTGAATGTAACTAATAAAGTAACTTATAATTTAACTTAGCTACTTTTAAAATTGAGTGATCAATAAAATGACTAAGTTACATTTTAAAGAAGAAATTAGTAACTGGATTATTTTTTCAAGGTAACCATGGCAACACTGGATATTTTTTTATATTTCATGGGATGGTATTGTTACGTATCATCCTCTTGTGAGCATGCTTCCTTGGGTAGAAAAGACTGAATTCAGTTAAATCTAGTTACAAAAGTTACAGATGAGTCAGTTGCTGGTTAGTTTTATTACAGATCAATGATGTGAAATTGTTTGTGTTTTGATTTAATCGTTGTATTTCATTCCCTTCGCAGCCTCTAGTGTTGGATCAGGATTGCATGACCCTCAGCTCACGAGAACTAAGACTGGAAAAGCGAACTCTCTTCAGGTAAGAACCCATGTTTGTTTTGAGCATCGCTTCTTTCTATGCTTTGTTATCATTTCTTTTCTAACGACCGTGTTTTCCTGTTTCTAGATTGGACCTGGTGCCCATTAACCGCTCTGTGGGGCTCAAAGCCAAACCCACCAAACCAGTCACAGAGGTCCTGCGTCCCGTTGTAGCCAAATATGGCCTCCACCTCAACGATCTTGTCGCTAAAATAGTAAGTTCTCCCCTGGTGGCTTTGGTGCCGTGTCTTCTTTGAAGAGTCTGTGTGTCCAGAAAGAAGCATGTGCAGTGTGAGACAGCGCCACAGGGTGGAGCATCGTGGTCAGGGGAGGGAAGCAACCGCATCCTTTTCCATCTGTACATGGTGGTTAGCGTTGTGAGTCAGCCCGGCCTTCTAAGACAGAGAGCAGGATTATAATTACGGATGACGACACTTCTCAAACATGCCAACTCTTTACTCCTCCCCGGGGGATTTATTTTCGTCCTGTGGGTTTCCAACATTTTAACTGTTAAATACAACAGTCCAGAGCTGGATCATAAACACAGTATATTACAGAACATGTTGATGGATTTAGATTCCTGCTCAACAGGTGAGGCTGCTAACAAGTTTCCCTTTAAATCGTAGAGCGGAGAAACTGAACCTCTGGACCTGGGTGCCCCCATATCCAGCTTGGACGGACTGCGGGTTGTGTTGGAGCGAGCAGACCCAGCCTCAAGCAAAGGTTAGATGATCTTACGCTCAAAATAAAATGTTGTGTTGAATATTTTAATCCCCAAAACTCAGCATCTTCTTCCTTTAAAATGTCTCTTTCTTCAAACAGACAAATCAAAGTCTTCCTCCTTAAAGAGCCACCCTCCTGCCAGGAGTTTCTCTGCCACAGTAAGTATTTACTCCACCATGTTGCATCAAAACAAAGTCAACAGTTTTCATCCTTCGCTGTTGCTGCTTCTGCTACATTCAGTGTAATTCACCGCCCCCCACACACAGATCTGTGTTTACATTTATTTGGTGTGTATTTCCTTTTTTCTGCCCTAACACTGCCTGCGGCTGACTCACTCACTCATATTTCTCAATGCTGGAGTTATCGCTCCGTATGTAGGCAGATCGCACCCGTTCTCGATGCTAGCGAGGTCAGCTGAGGCACAGATGGAGCCTGCCGATCTGTACACCAGGGTCTCAGTAGATCTCTGCTCAGTAGTAGGGTGCTTTGCAGCTCATGCTTGGCTTCCCTCCCTCCCCTCTCCTCCGTCTCCACTTCCCCCCATCCCTCCATCCCCTAACAGAGTGCATTGTTATTGTTGCATCTGCAGGGAGATGAGAGGTCAACACCAAAGGACTTTTCTGTGAGAGCAAGTGGACCAGACTCAGGACTCCCAGGGGAAAAGAGAAAACAGAAAAAGATTAATATAGATGAAGCCGAAGGTAAAACCCCCTTTTCTTTCTTTCTCTTTCTTTCTGTCCTCCTCTTGAACCTGTTGGTGGATTTCTTAGCTTTGCTTTGCCGCAGGACTAACTGCTTGGATATTTGGTAGCTCTGAGAGGTGATTTTTTGCTTTGCTGCATGTTGAAACCACACTAATCCCTTTCTGTGACACCTGTTAGGAAGGTTAAAATGAAGGAACCGTTTTTGTGTTTTTCAGAATTCTTTGAGCTGCTAAGCCGTGCACAGAGCACCCGAGCCAACGACCAACGTGGACTCCTGAACAAAGACGACCTGGTTCTTCCTGACTTTCTACGCCTCACTCCGCCTGAGCTGGCCTGCTCCACTCCGGACTCCCTGAAACAGACCCGGGAGAACGGCATCTCCTCGAGGGGTGCTTTATCTTCCAGCCTTCGCTCGGAGAGTCTTGACTCTTCCCTCAGCTCCAGCGCCAATGGACACTCCGCAGCCAGGCGCTGCCTCTTACCTCCTCCCCGTCACCCCACGTTTGGCACCCACCTGTCCCCCATCTCCCGGCCTTTGGACACCCGACCGAGCCTCCGCACTGTCGAGGAGGACACGCAAACCGACCTGACTCTGGTTGGGGAGGGCGACATAAGCAGCCCCAACAGCACCCTGCTGCCGCCGTCTCCATCCCCGAGGCCGTCCTTTGAGGGCACCCTGCCTGAAGCCAACTTCACCCCACCGCCACCTTGCTCCGAGTCGAAAGACGGGGGCGCAGAGGACAAGTCCAGCTCAGGTATTTCTACAGTGTAACAACCAGTGCACCGTGTGTTTACGTGTGTCGTTTGTGGGTGTGTGCGCTCTCTAAAAGTGGTCCAGACTAGACTACAAATACATAAAAACACTCCTCTACACTGACTCTGATGCACTTTATAGACTAATTTACTATATTTACACGGCGGCCATTTTCCCCTGTGTCACGCTCAGGGCAGGGAGATCAGATTTAAAGCGGTGAAGATGTAAATAATTCAGCTGTTTCCAAAGACAGTGAATGGTAAAAATCCAGAGGACAAAATCAATGTTTTTTTTAAGCTCCTAGCTACTGTTAGCATTAGCAAGGAAATAACTGAAGGCTCAATTACGAAAAAAAAAAAAAAAGAAACGTTAATCATAAAATGAGGATCAAAATGTAGGAGATGGATAAACAACATTTAACTCATCTGACTAGGAAAAGGCATGAGTCTGTCAGCTTAGAAAGAAGTTCTATGCTAGCATACCATACAAAACAAAACTCACTCCTTTATTATTGCAGAAGCAGTTTAATGCTAGCTTACAGTCTTTGGTAGCAAATGTGTATTAATAATAATAACTAGAGAAGTTGCATTTCCTTGCAGCAAATGCGTTGAAATGCTGAAGCTGGAAAAGTTTGAACAAAAGTGGAAAAAACTGAAAATGTAAAATAAAGGAAAAAAAAAATGTTAAGAGAAATGAGGAAAAGACAATGAGTGGATAAAGAAAGTGGATACAGTGGAAATGTAAATCAGCCTACAAAAGTTAAAATAATTAAATAAAAAGAGAGAGAAACCAAACAGTGAAATCTTAAAAATGTAGAAGAAAGCAGAAATCTATGATTAATGTGTAAATGAGATGAGGAGAATAGGACCAGTTTAATGTGTGAACAGAGTCTCGAGTCAAAGTCTGCAAAAGGTAGAAGCAGTTGAAGTTGAAGGAGTTGCAGCCTTTTTTGTTTGATTTGAGTCAAGTTTGAGAATTTTATGGCAGGTTAATCGGCAGTTTTTTTCAGTAGCAGCAGCTGCTTCTCTCAGTCAAAGTGAAAACATTCCGCCCTCTGAGAGCAGGAGGAGAGGTGAAAAGAGTGAAAAGTTTGTGTCGCTTAGACAGTGAAATCTCAAAAACAGTTGAAGATATTAAAAACGTTATTACAGATATCAGTAGTGGAAAGATCAGTGAACATTTTAAAGCAAAAATGAAGTCTGTAAGTGGGAGTAAGCTGAAGTTTGAGCTTGTTGAAGTTGAAGCAGATTTTAGTCAGAGGAGCTGAAATTTCCCATCTGTTTAACATAGAGAAATTTTTTTGGAAAAAGCTGAATAAATCAAAAAGTTTAATAGTTAGAAAAGTGAAAAGATATAGCACACTATTCCTAAATAAGCTGAATAGTTTAAAAGTTGAACGGTGAAAATCGGACAAAATTTGAAGGCTGTGAAAAGAGCCAAAAAACGTACGGAAGAATAAGAAGAAGAAGAAGAAGAAGTGGAATAAAGTCACAGGATAACAATATGTTGAAATGCTAAGTCAGCATTTCAACATAATAATAATTACATCATGTTCAGAGTTATTAGCTTGATTGCAATCACACTATTAGACTGGTTCTACCAGACTGGTCAAGGCTAGTAACAAAACTTTAACCACTTTTGGAGTAATAAGTGATTTAGAAGCACCCATAGGAAAAAAAAAACCTATTGCATTTTACTAAACATACAAGACTTAGTTTAGTATGGCTACCACTTCAGAGCTAATTCTAATTTAAGCTAGGGAAAGACAGAAATAAGATACAGCATAACAGAAGAAGCCCAAATCTGTAACTAGTTTTCACATTAGCATTAATGCTAACATTATATTTTGGTACAGTTTTTTACATTAGCTTTAGCTCTGGAGTCACTGCTTCACACTTTATTAAAAAGTTTGTGCATGGTTAAAATAAAATAAAACATTTAATCACAAATGTGCTTTCGTTAGCAAGTAAATATGCTTATGTTAAGGGTTGTTAGCTTAAATGGTAGCGTAATATTATTCTGCCTGGTTAGTTAAGGCTAGTCACCAAAAACTGAATGTTGGGAAATATCTTTCAATGTCTCCACTTTGGAGTAATGACTACAAAGCAAACAGGGGTAAAAAAAAATGAATAGCATTTTAGCTAGGTAGCTTTGGACAAGACTCAATCAAACATGGCTTGACTTCAGAGATAATTATAACTTAAGATAGGGAAAAATGCACAAATCCTTAGATAGTTTTAGAATTAGCATTAATGCTAACATATTTTGATACTTAATACAACGTGAAAGGAATTTCATCATTTGTAGCTTATATTAGCGTTAGCTTTGGCGATACAGCTTCTTGATTTAATCAAAAACGGTAAAAATATTTTATCACATATTGGCATTTTTAAGCATTCATGCTGACGCAAGTCAGCAGGAAAACAGTTTGCGTTGTGTAAAAGGAAAAGTTTTATAATTTGTAGTTTCAAGTTATATTAGAGCCAGATTTCCACCAAACATTAATCTGTTAGTGAAATGACTCCACCAGCTTTGAACCTCTCATCCTGAGCGTGACATTAGGGAAAGATGTGGTTGTGTGAATATAATTAATTGGTAATAGACTCTTTCTCAGTTTGCCAATCATTGAAACTGATTTGTTAATTCAAACTTGGCAAAGCATGTGTGATTAATCTTCAGTACAGGTGTAAATAGTGATGTGTATATTTTGTTCAGTGAGTTATGTTTACTTTGATGTTTCTACCCACGCCACTAATTGCTGGGTTTTCCATATGACTGGGATGTAATTACTCCAGTTAAATAAACTGTTTATTTTGTGGTTTTGGGTGCAAGAGATGTAAGCGACGGCAGTTTGTGAACACTGAAAATATCTGCAAACAGATTGAAGCGGGTGATACCGGAGATTCAGAACGTTTGGTTGTTTCCTGGGTTTATTTTTGTGCTATTAGAGAAACATCACAGCAAACCAGACCCCTGAAATTACTTCCCTTTAAATGCTAAACTCTCCAACCAAACAAATGCTGTACCCCTCTCCATCATACCTCCTCTAGATAAGAGCAATTCAACAATGTCAGTGTCAAAAGCTCTTTTCACTTTTTCTTACGCAATATCCTGAGTCACTGAGTGGTGTCAGCTGCTTCTGTGGCAATTTGAGCAATCGTGAAAATAATTAGTCACGGGGAGGACAAGTGACATTGTTGAATCGCCCGTCATTCTTCATCAGGGTCATTCACTCCCTCTTGAGATGCCTGTTGTAGATAACCACTGCCAATGAACTCTGTACCTGTGATTGAGTCGATCTAATAAATGTTAGAATCTGAAATCACTCTCGTCTGTCTTTTTACACGTTTGTGAGCTCCGTTTCTCGCCCTCTTCCTCCTCCGCATGCCTTTCCTCGCCCTCCCTTTTCGCTCTGTCTCGTTTTGTCTTGTGGCTTCTTTTCCTCTCATCCGCTCCCACTCATTTTTGTGTTACTTTCCTGCACGCCGATTTCAGGGTGTCGCTGTGTGTTCTGCTGTGTTTGTTTTTCGTGCAGTCTCGTTACGCAACGCTCAGGGTGTACCTGCTGCTTGGTTTGATGTGTCTGGGGGGGTTGTGTTGTGTGTGGCTTCAGCGCGGCATCATTTGTCGAACTTTTTACAGCTTGCTATTGTGAATTTAACAGATTATTATAATCTCTTGATTGTTTCAGCTTCTTGTTTGCCGTTTTCAAACGCCACTTTCATTGCTTTTTTGCCGTCAGTGTTTCTGAGATGTCGAGGTGATGAAGTGGTGAATGGGTTTGTAACGGTGGAGGTTTTTCTTTGAATAGATCAATCAGCAACCACCAGGCTGTGTTCAGACATCCAATTAGAGACACATGTGGCTGGAAAAGCTTCCCAGGAAACCTTTGAAACTCCACAGAAGGAGGAGATAACACGGCCGAGCTGGAAGAGGCACACCTTGTTTTAACAGTTCGACTGTAAATGTAAGGTGATATGTACACATGAGGATGATGAGGAGGAGGAGGAGGAGGAGGAGGAGGAATCAAAGCATTTCTCCTTTGCAGACCCGCTCCTCTTTTTTCTGGTTGCTAAGTGCATCTTCCTACCACCGGGCGCCATGGTAACCTTATCCACGAGTTGACTGAGCTACAGATAGAAACTGTCACTACTGGTTTTCCTCGATCTGCCAGCCTCTTTCACTCACTTCCTCCCACTCCCTGAAACAGACACGTATAGGAGACACTCTCTTCCAGCTCTCCCTGAAACTACGAGGGATTTACAAACCACCAAAAACGAAACATGCAGCAATGTGAGATTCTTTCACAACTTGATGAAGTGGAAGTTTGCAGATGATATGTCTTACAGTTAGAGGCAAAGAAGTTAGCAAAAGTTCAGCTGCACGTCTCCATCCTCTGCATCCATCAGCCTGACTGCAGTCCTCACCTCTCTGGTTCGTGTGTCACTGTCAGACTGACGCCCCCTACTGTTCAAGGGGAATACATTTCAGTTTATCACTGACTCGGAGCGTGAAATGAGGAAGAAGCTCAGAAAGTAAAACTACTTTATTCATGGTTCCATAATTTTCTTTACTTCTTTTCTTCATCTTTTCTTCTCTCTTTTCTCTATTATTCCTTTCTTTCCTCAGTCTTCTGATTTCATTTCTTCTTCCACCAATATTCTTTTTCTTCTTCTTTCCTTTTCTTTTGTTTTCTTCTTTCGTCCTCCTCTTTCTTTTTCATCTCATTTTCTGATTTGTTTCTCATCTTTTCTCCTTTACTTTTTCTTATCTTTCATTCCCTTTACATCTTTAGTTACTTTTCATTTTTCTTTTCTTTCTATATTCTTTCCCTTTTTCCTTGTCCTTCATTTTTTTCTTTCTCCCATTTCTATCATTTCTTGTTTTTCCTTGAGTTTTGTCTGTCATTTATTTTTAAAATTTTCTTTTCATATTTTTTGTCTTCGTTCCTTACTGTATCTTCTTTAGTATTTCCCTTTCTTTTTTATTTCATTTTTTGTTTGTTTTTTTTGTTCTTTATTCCTTTCTTCTTCCTTTTTCTTTCTGTTTCACATGTTTTCTTTCCTTTTTCCTCTTGTCCTTTCATTTTTCCTTCCTCATCTTTTATCATTTTCATTTTTTCTTATTATGAAATTCTTTTTCTTGTCTTTAACCTTTTTTGTTTAGTTTCAGTTTTTCTTTTTGTGTCTCCTTTCTATACTTTATTTGAACTTCTTTTGTGTCTTTACTCTTTCCTTTTTGTCTTTTATTTTCTGTCTTCCCAAATTGGTCTTATCTTTTATTTCTGCTTCTTTCCTTTTTCATTTGATCATCTCTTCTTTCTTCTTTTCTTCCTGTCTTTAAATTCTTCTTTCTCCCTTTTTCTTCTTCTTTTTCACTTCATTCCTTTTTTCTTCTGTCTTTCATTTCTCCCATCTTTCCTTTTGCTTCTTGTCTTTTCTTCCTTCCTTTTTTAAAAAAAAAATCTGTACCATATCTTCCTATCTGTCTCAGCAGCTTTAAAATGCTGACATTATTTCTGTCCAATCAGGGTGTTGAAACATTCATCCTGTTTGTTCTTTTTCAGAGTAAACAGATTTGTAATAATCAAAAAAGGAAATGAATCCACTTTTCCTTGTTTGCACAATAGCTCCTTGTGAAGGTTGCATCCACTTCTCTCTGCAGTCTGTGGGCTGAGTCAGTGCAGGGCTGAATGTCCACTAGGGGGCGACATTACATAGTGTAACTACATTCATATGACTGATATGAACCCAGTGTTGAACTGCAAACTCAGGAATAAAAATGTGCACTTTCATGATGAAGGCTAAAAGAGGGCAGGCAATTTCAGCTGTATCACAAGCTTGTGTTCAGATTGTGTTTCCGTTGCCTCTGCAATCTGAGCCAGGAACTCTCACTCTAATTCAGAGGAAAGTTTTGGTCCATGTGGACAAGATGAAAGGAATCCTGGGAGTAAATTGCACATCCTTCGAATGGCGAGGTTATCTCTAAAAAGTGCTCAATAATGACTCCCTTTCAGCTGAACATCGGGGGGAACATATGGCTCTGCTTGCCTTCAGGCTCATTTCCACTCTCGTCCTCCTCCTTCTGTCTCTGGTGTCAGCTCTGAAAGCTGGCAGCCGCTGACCCTCGGCCAGCCTTATCATCCATGTGGCCCTCAGAGGACGACTGAAAGTTGGCGCTCTGCCTCAGCCAGGACTGTAGCTGGGGTCTTTCAGTCAGGCTGATCCGTGTCCGCTCCTGATGGCTGCCATGCTGAGTGGCACGAGTCGCTGCAGGGGACATGATCACATTAAACAGCTGTGTCGAGACATCTTCTGTCAAATCACAGAGGGATCAGCAGGTTGACAGGAAAAATGATCCAGGGGGCTTGTCCCTCCGTTCTATAACACAGGAGTAATTAAACTGTGGGCAGTGCTCACATTATGACTGGAACATCTTTGATTGCTTTTCAACAAGTCAACCAAGTCGTGAAAGCTGAGTTCTGCCCATTTGTTGGAAAATAAATAAGCCTGTCTGGTCCTAAGCAGTACTAAAAAATCAAGCATGGCTCCCAGGCTAGTTAACTCGCAACTTGAGCTGAACGGGTTGCTCTGACAGGAAATGAATTATTAAATAATAATAGATCGATTAAGTCTTTATATTAAAGGCAAATATCTGGATTTGAGGGTTTGGGAAAACTAGTGATTTAAAGATGATGCTTAGGGCTCTCTGAAACTTAAAGAAATTGAGCGATGAAAGAGATGACTATACTACTATTTGTAGGAATCAAGCTAAAAAAATGTGAGTCACTTTGCTAGAAAATAAGGTGTTTTTTATTGCTAACAGTATCATAAAGTCCTAATATTTTAAAATACAAACTAAATTGAGTTTTAAAGTAAATGCCTTTTACACCCATGAGGCTACTGAGAGGCTAATTTGCTTCACCCCACACATTTTCTGACATTTATTAATAACTGGTATGATTGAGGAAGCCAATAGCGGATAAATAAATTAGCAAAATTAGCTGCTGTATATCTAATTTTACATGATAATAAAACAGAGTTTATTTCAGACCTTTCCTATTTCTGTTTAAGTTGTAAAGTACTTGTTACTGTCACAACACTTAATGCCGGACTGAGCTCCAGATTGTTACGAGGCTAAACGGTTGTTAATGTAAAAGTCATATTTAAAAAAAAAAAAAAAAAAAATCCGAGAGAAACGCACAAATACAACCATATCTCGCCATTTAACTAATCAAAGTGTGATATAAATGTAAATTTTAATGCACTGACACATTCAATTAGTACAGTTAGCCTCAGGACAACCGTCTCAAAAGTAAAATTTTAACTGCGTCATTACCGAACATGAGTTATGACACGTAGTTCTTGCTCCTTTCAAGTACTACTTATTAATTTAATAACATATATTATTAATTTCATATGACATTTGTGAGGGTAAAATGAAAATATTACACTTACAAGTATTTTTTTTTTTACCTGTGTTCAGTTATGTTGAATGACGCAGCACGGAGTCAGCTAGCTTAACGGTCGTACTTAGCCAAAACTGTTTCGGTATGATATCAAACCGTGTTTCGTTCACCAGGTAGCATTGTAAAACAGATAAAAGATCTACTAACAAAGTTTTGTTTGCAGGGAGATTACAATAGATAGGTATCATGAAAACGCAGCAGTCAGTGTGATTGAAATAAATCGATTAATCTTGTCTTATAAACCTATAACGGTCGAGGGCGGTGTAGAATCAACTGGACTCCACTAATTAGCCTGCGTCACTCCGCAGCTCTAAACGCCTCTGTTATTACACTACATCCTGGGGAAACCCCTGTAAGATTTTTTTATATAAAGCACCAGTATTCTGTTTAATTCAAGAGTAATGCCTTCATTGTTAAACACAGTAGACACCTTTTTTTAACTTAAGACAAAAACTTCACAGTTGTTGAAAAGTCCTTGAAAGTTTTTTGGTGATTACCTGTGTGGTTCAAGTTGTCCTGTAGTGGATACTCAGAGAGGTCAGCTGTGGGGGCTCACAGGCTGTGTTTACATCTGAGCTGAACAGCAGTGAATCACAGTCAGGGGATTTAGGAGTGTGTGTGTGCTGGAGTGGTGTACGAGTCACTCTGGCCTCTGTGTTTAGAGTCTGTGGGCAGTGGGGTTCACAGAAGCCAACAAAAGTTTCTCAGTCAGAGAAACTGAAGGTTTTTCCCCTTTGAAAGAAAACACCTGTGTTCATGTGCCAGAGATAACCTCATTGAAGCTTTATGGTTCCTGATGAAGAGAAAACTTGATCTAATTTTTAGCTTTTTTGAGAACTTGCAAGTATTTCCCTGAATGATGTCATCAAGCACATCGTGACAACAGCTGTCCACATTACACAACTATACAATTGTCAGTTTATCCAAACACATCAAGCTGGTGTGTCCATTTGAGTGCAAACGCATGATTAGCCACACTACAGGAGGTAATTTTCCATGTCTTAGATTATTTGACACTGAAAGTGCACAGCATCTGGCAGTCAGACAGATTAATGAGGACCCATTGCTCATTTGTCTACCACTCAGAATGAGTCCAGGAAGCACAGGGGGGAAGCAAAATTTGACAGAGACTTTTTGAAACCACAGTGGATTTATTCATCCATTAATATGATAATAGACATTTTAATGGTGTGAATTAAAAACTTGATTTTTAGTTGTTTGTAATCTGCTTTGTAACTTTTTTTTTGTATAATTATTATTGAGGGAACACTTATTATTTTCCGTTTTTAGCATGCCAGGGGGAATACTTAACTATGACACCCTGCAGATAGTCCCTTAATTTTGATAATGAACACCTACCAAGAAATAATGTTCAAGGGATGTGGGGCCATAAACCAGGAGCCATGACTTTGATGCTGAAACTATTTCACACTATTTCAAATGTTCCATTGGTTCTTGATAACATACACATTGTTGATAAGGTTAATGAGACACGTAGCACAATACAATGCAACAAAATGTAACATTACATGACAACGCATCGAAACGTAAAGAAGACACAACACATCATAACCGAAATCATGTGATGCATCACAACACAATGCAATGTAGCAAAATAACAACACAAAGGAATTTGATGCAATATTATGTTATACATTTTGAACACAGCACAACATAATGTAACACAGCGTAACAAAACACACTGCAACAGATACATCGTGACATACACACTGTAACATACTTACTGTAACATACACACTGTAAATTTACATACTGCAACATTACACGGCGTAATGTTACATAACACGATGTTAAACAATGTAACATAATACAATGTAACATAACACAATGTAACGTAACGTAACGTTGAACAATGTAACATTACACACTGTAATCCAACACAACCTAACGCAACCCAACCCAACGCAACACAATGTAGCGCAACACAATGTAGCGCAACACAATGTAGCGCAACACAATGTAGCGCAACACAATGTAGCGCAACACAATGTTATGCAACACAATGTTATGCAACACAATGTTATGCAACACAATGTAACACAACACAATGTTATGCAACACAGTGTAACGCAACACAATGTAAAGCAACGCAATGTAACACAACGCAGTGTAACACAGTGTAACACAGTGTAACACAACACAACCTGACGCAACAACCTAATGCAACACAATGTAACGCAACACAACCTAACACAACATAATGTAACACAACATAATGGAACACAACATAATGGAACACAACATAATGGAACACAACATAATGTAACACAACGTAATGTAACGAAACACAACATAATGCAACACAACGTAAACCAACCCAAAGAAACTTAAATAAAGTAATTTTAATTTTCTATGAGAAAGATTCACCTACAGGAAAGATGCCAAACTTTTCATGCCACCTGTTCACCAAATTTTTGTTTTCCCAGTGTCTTAGCTCTCACCATCACCATATAAAAAGGACAAGTCACCTACTTGAGCCTTTTGTTTTCTTCCAGCAAAGCTGGTTGTTGAATTTCTATCGCTTCTACTGCCCCCTTGTGGCCCTGAAAGATGCAGCTCCAAGGATAGATTGAACCAATTCCCTCACACCTTGGCTTTTGATAACATGTAACTAATTATAACTAATCTTACATTTTCAACACCTCTGTATTTTTGCACAGAAGGAAAAACAGACCTGAGCCCCATCACCAAATCCCCAACCAATGGAAGCGATGGTCCACAAACAATCCAGGATGTGATGGATGTGGAGGGGGTACATCTGGAGGAGGGGACCCTCGAAACATCCCAGGGAGAAGACTCTGAGCTCAGCTTGAGCTTCCAGGGCTACGTGGCTGAGCTGCGGCAGTGCCAGAGCAAGATGAGGAACGCCCAGAAACCCCAAAACGGCCGCAACCCACCTGAGGGCACAGACTGTCAGACAGACCTCTTTAAGGCCACAGTTGTCTAAAGGGAACCCCCTCCCACTGCTGCACTTTCAAAGCCTGAGGCACTGTCTTTAGAAAGAGAAGTCAAACAATGAGCTGCATGTACAAAGCTGTCTATTTACACTCCAAAAAGATGGATGTTATTGTGATAGATATTGTATATTTGTTACGAATTATATTGTTTCTTGTTGTTTTTTAGTATTGATTGTAATTTTGGATCAGTGATGTTTTTTGTTATGGTATAGTTTATAATAAGGTGCATAGCAATTTTATCAAAAGCCATGTTAGACTGAGGACAACAATGAAGGAAGCTTGACTTTAATTTCAAGGTAACATTTTCTAATTTATACACAAACTGTAACAGTCTGTAAGCTGTGACTTATTGGATATTTGAGGAAATCAAAAAATGAACCAAGAAGAAAACTAGTTTTAGCGCACAGCAAACAAAAGCTTTTGCATTTTTAGGCTAAGATCCAAATTTTGAACATTTCTTCTACTTCACTAATTAGCAAGTGGTACCCACTTTGGTCACGCAACATGCTTGAAAGAACTATGTTTTTTAGGATCAAAAGGGAGACAAATCATGATTACAATGGATGTTGAGTTTTTTCCTGTTGACATCTTCTTCCTGTGTTATTCTGATCATTCATGATGGTACTTTTATTGCGTTGTGCTTCCTGCTTCTGTGGTTTTGAGGTTGTCCACGTGTGAAATGATTAAAAAAGCTTTGATGGCTGCTTCCAACAAAACTGACACTGTTTTCCTTCATACCCCTATCTGATCCTTGCTAATGTTTCCATTAACGTTGTGAAGAAACCTGAAATACTCATTTGTTTTGGTTTATGACCCAAAGTGTTACGTAAGACATTCACATCACTGAGATCTCCTTCTTCTCGTATTTGGATATCCACCTGTGTTAGCTAACATTAAGTCAATAATTAACATTTAAGCTGTCTTAGTTAAACAACTTCTTGTGAGGGAACACTCCCTTCACCTGGAGATCTGACCAAAATGTGGCTGTGTAGTCAGCCCGCCTCTTCTTTGTATTTTTAGCCCGTCATCTGGAGAGGGATTATTACAGCTGGTGAAAATTAGAGGTTAGATTATGGGACTAGAGAGTTTGTCTTGACAGAGCATGTCAGTACTGGAATGCTGACAACTCTTGAGGCATATAAACTATTTGAAAGGCTCTTCCCTATCACGCCTTTTTATTTTTTATTTTTTTAATCTCAAAGTTCCTTTTATTTCTTCAAGATCCTTCATATACCCATGAATTTAACTTTCTCAAATTGTTAAATTTGAGAGGGTAGAAAATCCACTTGTGAATGTTTTTGTGTCTGGACAGTTTCAGACTGTTGGGCATTCACTGATTCTGTATCAGGGTGAGCAATTTCTGTGCTGTTGATTTTTGAGTTGAAAAAAAAAATGGCTGTCAAGATGACCACAGTACAAGGAGCTTTAATTATTTTACCGGGGGTTAAAATTTGAGGTTAGCAACACGTACAAGGAAAGGCTGTTGATGTTGTTGGAGGTAAAGTGGGGGGATGGTAGGCTTTATTGCAAGATGTGAGGCATATTTAGTTCCAGAAAATGTTGAATCATGAGTTTGTTTAGTGTTAGGGTTGACAGATTTAGATTTAGCATTTGGGTTCTTAGGATTAGGGTCAGGGCTGATTTATGCGCAGGGCCCATGCGGCTTTGTGCAGCCAAATGATGTCATTTTCGCACATTTCACCGCATGCACTAGAAAATTTCTAACCAGCGAGACGGAGACGCGTGAACAAGATGGAATACAGGAATCTGTAAGACTCTTCACACAGAGATCGCCATGATAACCGAGTGGTAAATAATTCATGGCGTGAAATTGCGGCCACTCTCGACAAAGAAGAGGAATTGGTTAAAAGAGCCTGAAAAAATCTCTAGAAAAAATGTTTAAATGTGTTGTAAGCAATGCCAAACTTCTTCGACTCTTGTTTAGTACTCTGGTAGATGTACGTTTGTGATACACCACCACCTGCAGTATGGGTATGGACACCACAGCCTTTAATGTGTTAGTCAGGGTAAGGGTAGGGTTTTTTTTTATTTCATTTTATTCATTTATTTATCTTATAAGGGTTGTGTATTTTACAGTTAGGGTTGGTGTGTTTTAGGGTTAGGGTTAGGGCTGGTGTGTTTAAGGTTAGGGTTATCATAATTTTGTTCATTGTCAGGCATTATTAATATCCTTTGCATCAAAAATGAAAATATAAAACAAAATAATACAATAAAATATGTCTAGGACAAGCAGGTTTAGGCTGTAGGCCCAGTTGTGATTTTTTTTTTTTGTCTTGTTACCCAGTTTAACTAATGCCCACTAGCATAATTAGCCGTTGCTTCTCCAGCTAACTTCACCTCAATGTTAAACCATATTTGCTTGAATAATCACGCAGATTCTAATGCCATTAACCACTCTTATATATATTTTTTATACATTCAGTAACGTTTTAATCGATTAAGTGCTTGTGAGATATTCATTTTTCTACAGAATTAGCCATAAATGAGCTAGCTTAGTACTGCACGAGCAGTTAGCTAACAGCCTCGTCAGTTGATATTGACTCAGACGACGTGTACATTTTATAAATTAATATTTCATGTCAAAGGAAGTTATTTGCTAGTATCTTCCCTCTTGATATGTATGTAAAACAGCTTAATATGCTAATTTAATCACAATAACTCATATAAATCAGTACCCTGTAGTGTTAAACAGTGGTGATTCGGGTTAACGTTTTCCTGAGGCTGCTTGAGAGGGGATATCCCGACCCCCCTTCCCCCGTTTCCCTGCCTCTGGAAAGTTTTGGTCTGTCCCCTCTTCCACTTGGTTTACCCACGAACATAAACCGTGGGCGTCTGCTGTGAAGGTGTTAGGGAACACCAGCCGGGACATGGGATGCCTCAGAGACAGACAAGCCTAATGACGCAACGGGTTTACTCAGTACGGCTTGAAATTGTGAGGGAC
Source organism: Halichoeres trimaculatus (assembly GCF_033239565.1). Lineage (NCBI taxonomy): Eukaryota > Metazoa > Chordata > Actinopteri > Labriformes > Labridae > Halichoeres > Halichoeres trimaculatus. The sequence continues at coordinate 16,603,525 of NW_027437200.1, forward strand.
AGGATAAAACTTGCAGGGTTTCCCACGTTTCCTATGACCAAAAGCAGGCTGAGGACTCGGAAACTGACAGATATAACGTGACAGGCACACAAACGCTTCCCCAAGATGTGGAAAGTTGCTCCTCCGAGAAGCATGGACCTACAAACTTTCTTCACGGCGTACGCTGCTCTACTTTTCCTACCTTGTGTTTTCACTGCGGTAAGTTGCCACCACTAGCTCCCTGTCTCTCATGCTCGTCATCTTTTTTATTTATTGCGAGCATAAACAACTTCCTTTCTGTAATTTCAGAGCATGCAACATTCTGTGTTTGACTCTGACATCTCCAAAGAGCCCTACAGAGAAAGCAGGAAAGGTGAGTTTTACCTCTAACCTGTGTTTAATTCAGAGGAAAGGGAAGGGAGGGGGATTCACATTGAATTGACAGTGAGTGTGAAATATTTACAGCTGCAGAAAGTTGTTGCAACATAAATCTGCAGCATCTGAAAGCTAGTGCTTGTACAGGTTTGTTGTCTGCTGTGTATCAGTGTGATTTAGCTTTCTGAGGGGATCAGAGATTTACACACCTCTGATAAAAGCCTTGGACACAGTTAGAGGTGTGTGTGGGGCACAAGGGGGAAACTGCACACTGCATTTTGAGAGTGTTTCACCTTGGATTACATGTTTCCTGCTTGTATTTACAGTTCTTACTACTCTGGGCAAAGAATGTAAATTCCCATTTCGTCAGGGTGGAAGGATTCATCACCACTGCATCACTGTCCTATCCTCAAAACCATGGTGAGTCCTCATTGGCCAATCCCTGTCTGGACTGACTGTTTTGGTTACATCTCTGATACAGTATGAGTGTAAACACGCAAGGTTACCACATGCTCGTGTTGTACGGATCAGTTTCTGACAGGTACAGGTGCTGCCTCGTCATATCTGGATCTGCTCCGACAACTCACCGACCACAGATCACACACTGTCATACAATCTGGAGACATACGTCACGGATTAAATGACACAAATATTTGTGTTTTTCCTTTTTACGCACACTCTTAACACACTGATGGCTGTTCTTTGCTTGAGGGAGTTGTAGTTTTGTGTAATTACAGCTCCTGATGGTGGTGAGGGATTTTTGCAGCAGTGTCTACAGGAATCGTAATGACATTTTTAATGATATAATGAGCTAATTGGCTTACACAACCTGCTTTTTGTAGAGCCAGTGCTGGGTGTTTTTAATGACTTGTGTGTCCTTGATTCAGGTTTTATAACAGGATGTTTTATCTATCATTAAATTGAAAAAAATAAAATAACAGTGGCTTTAGTCCACATCATTTCTTCATACATCTTGACTCCAGGCTGAGCAAACAGCCGCCACACTTCAGACCATCAAGCTGTGGTTTTTATTGCTTCAGATTGTGACACAGCAACTAAATCTTACTTTTTATTGGAAGGAAATAAAAAAACAGTTTTGCTAAAGGGCTTTCCAGTTGTTTTTCTTTGGAATTGAGACAAAAGATGGGTGGATGCCAGCTCAAGTTGTTGAGCAACATCAATGCATTCATATACAGCCCGACGTCTCGTGTCTGTGGTCCACCTACATTTAGTGTTCTGCAATCTCACCTGGCGTGTTTGAGCAATGCGTTCAGTGAGGATCCAGTGTGTCGAGAACGGTTTGGCATCCTGAGGTAGCGATTCAGTGAGCGATGCCGAGGCATGTTGGTGTTGCTTTGATTCATTTAGTGGATGATTGACAAAGTTAATAAGCGTTGCTTGGTTTTGGTTTCCTTTTGCTTTCAGAATCAAAGTGGTCACAAAGAGCGCCAAACTTCAGAGATTCTTATCCCAACTGAGCTAATGTCACCTTGTTAAAATGCCTTTGATAACAACTCTGTTGTGTTGAAGGTAATGTATAGTGAGCATGTTGTTGTTTGAAACAGAATCCAAACGGGTTGAGACGGGACTGACGTGATAGCTGCTTGTTACGCAACCAAAGGTTCAAACAAGTTAACACCTAGAGCAGATCTAAAGATGATTTAATGGATTTAGAAATGATTTATTTAGGCAGCTAAGAAAATAGTTCTTTGTATTTAATGCAGCACTTTAATTGCTGCAGTATTAGCCTGATTGTAGTTGGAGTCATTATTCAAATTAAAGAGGGGTATTGTTGTTTTTAAAGAGTGATACTGTCACTCTGGTACTCACGTAGTAGCTTTTTCTTTTTCGGCACTATGCCTCTCCTCTGATTAGCAAGCTCTATGGGGGCCTTAAAGGGGCAGAGTAGACCTTTGTGTTTGAGGCCCACCCTTTCAACGTGAGCACAAGACCCTTAAATGAAAACCTCATTCAGCAAGCCTTGTGAAGATCTCAAAAAGATCTTGATCAGTTTACAGACAGATTCAGTGATTTCAATGGCATAAAAACGTGACGTTGATTAGAAATCTGCTCACGTTCAATGACTTTTAAAACATGGGAAAGCAATATACCCCCTCTTTAATATTTTCCTTCATATTAAAGTCTGAATATTGTTGCAGAAAATAACAGCTACACCCTTGAATTCCTCCTTCCCTTTAAAGTTTCTGTTGTTATCCTTGCAGGACCAGTCCTGTAACACCACCATAGCCCATACCTTATAACAGTTTGTGGTTGCTTCGTGTCTCTTTTCTTTAATTTGGTCTACGCCTCCATCACTCAGCTCCTTGTATGTTTTAACATCCCACGCTAGTTTCGATCCTCTTTTCTCCCCCTTATTTTCTTTAATGTGCAACAAGTCAGCTATGAACTATATCCCAGATTGCATGCTCTTTAAAAACACTGAGAGTTATATCAAAGTATCCTTCTTATCCTTAATGTTGAGTACAGTTTTGCCACATTGTCAACAGGAAGAAGTGAAATCAAACTTAATTAATGTGCTACTTCACAAGATAAATTTGGCCAAATGTCACTCTTTGTATAAGAAGTAATTACTGTGGAAGTAGGCTTTTGACCAGTCAGAATCAAGTATTAAACGCAGTTTGAGTTGTGGGATTAGTCATATATCAACCCAAAAGCTGAACTTAAAGAGGGGGTATTGTGCTTTCCGATATTTCACACTTGAGTATAAAGTAACTGTGCTGAGTGTCCGTGTTCGGTCACGTAATCTCTGTGTGATCTCCACGAGATCTTCTCTTTGGTATCCCAGTTGGTTCATGACACTTTGGAGGAGTGGTCCCCAAAGAGAGGTCTGCCCACTGCTCTGTCCAATCAGATTGAAGGGGGTTTGTGAAGCAAGGAGCCTTAAAGAGACAGCATTGAAAAGATTTGGAAGGCTGCATGAAGGTTTTATAAAACACCAGATTAAGAAAAAAGTGTACTTCCTTTTTTTATTCTGGTCATTAAAAGCTACTATTTGAGTACCAGAGGGACAGTTTAGTCCTAAAAACTTTTAGTACTCCCTCTTTAAAGTAGAGATATTAAAATACATAGTATCTTTGTGATTATTGTCTTTCTTAAAACTATATTTTATCTCTTCTTTTGTAGGTGCTCTCTCACACATAACTTTGATCGTGACCGGAAGTGGGGCTTCTGTGTACCGGACAAAACTCAGCCAAATGGTCAGTTAAACACATGATCAGGAAATTGTATCTGATCTTCTTCTTTCTTTAACTGAGTATTTCCTTGTTGATGTGTTTCAGTTCTTGTCCCAGTGTCACGCAGAATCACAAATCCCTGCCAGGCCCATCCGTGTCAGAACGGAGGAACCTGCAAGTCGATCCTAAAGGGACGCTCGTTCGAGTGCCTGTGTCCCGAGAGCTTCACTGGGAGACTCTGTGAGCAGAGTGAGTAGACAGATCATTATCTCCCCATGAGTAACCAGTGTAACAGTAGATCAATCACTCAGTCAGTCTCTGCACAGTATAAAGACATTTTTTAAGATAAACAACCACAAGCTCAAAGCTTTCACATTAAAAAATCAAACAGAGGTGCCAGAAAACTGTTCCTGAGAGAGATTTCAGTTCATTAACTTCATAATAATGAAACTCATTAAGTTTTAAAGAAACATCAGTGTGTTTTCAAAAAGATCAGTTACCTTCTTGTTCAAAAAAATGGGCCTTCATTTCAGCCTCTGTTGTCAATGCTTTGTTTTTGCTGCTGTCTCTTTAAGGCTCAAACCCCCTTACAGCTGGAGACCTGTTCAGGGTAGACCTTTGTGTTTGAGGTCCGCACCTCAGAAGTATCATAAACCAGTTTGGTGATTCTCAAGGGCCATTAATACTCCCTTTACATACAAAAATGTGTATGTCCTTTCCAAACAGTGTTACCATCACTGCTCTGGTACGTTCATACGTCCTTTATGTTGGCATTGCTGTTAACCAATACACCCACCAGGGGGCAGCCCAGAGTCAAACGTTTATGACAACAACAAACCCAAAAACTAACATGGTGACTGCAGAGAAGGTGTAGCTATTGTAGTTTTTACTTGAAAGATAAAAGCAGAGTCAGTGTTGTACGAGGCGGTGGTTGGTGAGGCAGTTAAATACATTGTTTAAGTTCCGCCATTGTTATTTCATTGTTATTCCTTCAGCTTTATGGAAACAAGCAGAAATAGGGACGAAATGAAGACATAGTACGGCAAAAAGTTGTAGTCAGTGTCCGGATTGAATGTTGAGCATAAATGGGCCTTTATGGGATGATTGGATAATTTCAGCAAGTCTTTTGAAGATCTTGTGTTATTTTTTAGAACAGACTGTTTTTGAGCGGTTTACCACAAGTGTGTGACAAACAGACTGCTCCCCCTGGTGGCTGGCTGCAGTATAGATAAAAAATCCATCTCCCCAGTCATTCCAGATGGGCTGTGGTCAGACTTAGAAAAACTAATACACCCTGTCAGAAATGTTTCTCACATCGAGTTGTTGTGGTGATTTGAAGATATTATTTGGCTGTCTTGTTTTCAAATCCTCTTTTTTCTGAAAAGTTTTGTTTTCATTAGTTTTGGGAGGTTAAAAACAAGACTTTACGTCATGTTTGAGAATTATTAACAGCTGCTGTTTTTGTGTATTTTTCGGGGATTGTAAAATATGTTGGGAGGTTGGGTCAATAGACTAGAAAAAAGTAATAATGGTGGAGCCTGAATCAGGGGTATTTTGGCTTCAAAACTGTTCAATGGTGAGTGGTGGAGCCACGCTGTCCACTCGATATACAGTAATTTCTGACAAAAAGGACAAAATGTTTTAAAAAGGAAGTTGGAGTGACCTGTTTTTAGTCTCCAGTTGTGATAAAACAAACTTCTCATCTTATCATTTGAAATAATTTGTATCAGGCTGCCGATTTTAGACTAAGATTGAGATTTCAGGTGATACCTCCTCCCTGTCTTCCCTTCCTCACACAAGTTTTGAAATACCACGGGTCATTTGCAGAAATGTTTTACTTTGCATTCAAATTCCTTTTAGCGTTTCACCTCTGATCAAATCCCAAGTACAAACATTAAAAGTGTCCACTTTAGCTTCATCCATCCTTCACAGCTCAACTCACTGAACTCTGCTCTTCATGCTCAATGGAGCTCTTCAATCCCTTCTCAGGTTTCCTCACGTCGCTTTTTGTGTTTTTGTGTCTTTTTTGTGCAGAGAAGTGCTTTGAAAGTGTACACCTGTGCTATTATGACACTGGAGAGTCTTGGGGCCGGATTCACCTCCGTAATGTGGAACAGTGCACATGTGTGGCAGGAGAAATCATGTGTGAAAGAACGCGCTACACAAGTAAGACGTGCTTTGCTTTCCTGCTTAAACTGTTAGAAGGAAAAGAAACTGGGTATTTAAAAAGTTAAGAAAACTTTCTTAATACCAACCTGGTCTGAATGACCCAAAACACACAATTTTCAATATTTCTCCTCTCTTTTAAAGTCTCCTCCAGGGCTTTTGGTTTCACAAATGTTTTTTCATATCAGTCCTCAAATGACCAGGTCTCCTCCCAGGCTGGAGAAATGCTTTTATTCTTTGATCACAGCTCCATAGTTACAGGAGCAACCTCTCCATGGAAGAAAAGACAGATTAAATGACTCACTGTGAGTCAGGCACGCTGTTTTAGGACACACCCCATGGGTCCGTAAGGTGCTTTCATCTCAGTGGGGGGATGTTCATGTGCGTTTTACAGATACCCTGGCAGAAAGGAGAGAATGGCAGTGGGCTGGTTTTGTGCTCCTTGAACCGAAACTGTTTTTTCATTGATGGTAGGGGGGCTTGTCTTACAGTGGGTATGGGAAAAAGAATCCTCCCCTTCAGCGACGATCACCTGCTTTGAAATCTGACTGCGGTTTTATTTTGCACTGAGATCATTTTTTATCGGCTCATGATAAAAAAATGTTGTGGAGATGACCTCAGTGCAGGAATGGCGTCATTGTGATCCTACATGTTCCTCAGATGTTGCAATCGATCCATGGGGGATACATGATCCAACATACACCTTTTTTAAAGCCTCACAATAAGCTAGAGACATTACACTGACGTACAGCGCTGAAGTTTAATAATCAGACATTTCAGTCTCTTTCTTGAATCCAACAGACCAAATTTTATGGGACGTTTCTGGCTCGCTAGCAGCTAAAAATGTTCACTAGTTAATGACTTACTTTGCCTGCCTGCTGCCGTCGGTGCTTGGCAGGAAGTGTATACTTTTGTTTCTCAGAGATTTATTTTTTTCTGCCAAGATCAGCTGCCAGGTGTTGAATGGAGCGGCAAAGCACAGGAGTTAAGTTCTGAGCCAAAATAAACCGAAACAATGAGCCGAGGAGGCTAAAGCTCTCATTCAAAAAGCACCAGGGCTTTAACTATCTCAAAAACGATATCACATGTATTAAATGAAAGACATGAGCCACACTGATGCAGCATGAAACTGATGATGGTGATAATCAATAATCTGGAGCTGGAGGTGGTGGAGACCATAAACAGAGCAAAAAGTCAAATTACATTAAAGCTTATTCTAGTTTCTTGCACTATAAATATGTTTGCTTGTGTTTATCCAGCGTGTAACTCAAACCCGTGTCAGAACGACGGAGCGTGTCGAATGATCACAGCCACCGGCAGAGAAGTGTGCAACTGCAGACGCGCATACACCGGGCCGTACTGCAGCTTTGGTGAGTGACAGCAGGACTTCTGTAGATTGTGATGTTCAGTGTGTTTAAGTCCTGTGTACACACCAATGTTCATGCAGTGCATGCATGTTCATGCATGTGTGTGTGTTATAAAGCGAGAATTAATGGTTGCAGGTGAAGACGTGCAGCTGAACGCGCACTAAGCTGCCGTTACTGTTGCTGATAATGCTGACAAAGAGTTTCCCCTCAGACTTGTTCTGACTGATTCCAGTGTGACGGGGAGATATCAGTGAATCTACATCCAAATATCGTCTGATTGCAGTTTTATTGTTTACATTCTGCAAGATCCAGACAGGATTGAGATGTCTGTTTGTGTTCTGTGCTTCTACCATGTGTTTGCATGTGTTTGTGTGCGTGCAGAGCCAGAAACAGAGTGCTACAACAGCCGGGGCAGAGGTTACCGAGGGGTGGTGAACACCACGGAGTCCGGTGCCCGCTGTTTGCCCTGGAACTCAGACCTGCTCTACGATGAGTTTCATGTTGGCACCATGGCCTCCTTGACCCTCAGTGGCCTTGGGGAACATGCCTTCTGCAGGTGTGTGTGTTGGATCACCCTGAAAATAAGACAGTTTTAATGCTTGTCACACCATGTTCAGTAACTTTTATTAGGTTTAAAGAGGGGGTGTTTAAAAAAAATTTATACTGTCCCTCCGGTAACCTTCCAGTTTCTTTATATGATTAACTTCCTGAAAAAGTACATATTCTTCTTCTCTTTAAGATAGAAGGCTGTCTTTAAGGTTCCCCCCTCACCTCTGGAGTCCCTTGAGAGAGGCAGAGAGGCAAAGTTACAAGCAGACCTTGGTGTTTGAGACCCCCATCCCTCCAGCATGTCATGGACCAGTTAGAAGATACACAAAACAAGAGAAGACAGATTCAGGGATTTTACAAACACATGACAAAAGAAGCAGTTTAAAAATCTGCACATCCAGCGTTCTTAATTTCACCAGCCACTTTATTAGGCACACCTTGCTAGTACTGGGTTGGACACCTTTTGCTTTCAGAACTGCCTTAATCCTTGGTGGCATAGATTCAACAACTTTTTAAATACTCTGTTACAAATGAACGACATTTAACTTTCACTCCGAGCACATTTTGTGTTATATTTGTCATTTTAAAACTAAGCAGTCTTATCTGCAAAGACACGTTGTATTACATGTTTTATTCAGTCCAACTTTAAAGCAGGAACATCAGACTTCTAACCTGAGTTGGCAAATCTGTCGGCAAACAGAAGCGCGGCGTGTGTATCAAAGAAACACACTGAGAGTCCAGCCTGTGTGTGATGAGAAACTGGTCTTATCATCAGCTCCTCTCTTTCTTTCAGTTTTGCTGTTGCCATGACTACCCAGCAGCCATATCGTTAGCCCATAGCAAATGGTACGAGCAGCAAAATGCCCCAAACATCAAAGACGAGCCTGTTTGAAGCAAAAACTAAGATTTTCTTGTTCCTGGCAAACTCACACTGGGACTAGTGTGAACTTGGTATATGTGACTCCACTGCTGAAAAGTAGCAGCCTTAATCCTGAGGATTAAAAAAAAAAAAATACATCTTCTGCCTCCTGATTTTAAAGTAGTGGAGCGCTCGTTAGCCTGTTAGCTCCTTTAACATGTTAAGATATAGAGGGATTATCAGTCTACGTCATCATAAAGATACGCACACATCTTGACTGCAGAAGCAGCGTTTAGCTCCATTTATTCAGACAAGTTAGCGTTTTTTAACACTAAATTCAACCTGTTAGCATCTTAAAAATGTACGGTTGTTCTGAAACGATAACAGAGGCAACGTCTATCGAGTTTTGACCGTTACAGAGCAACAGGTGTTTTGGAGCTAATAGCAACCATGCTAACTGGTGACTCTCAGCCGACAGCATCAGTGATTAACGGCCGAGAGTCACCAGTTAACAGGGTCACACTGTACACCAAAACACCAGCGACGTCTGCGGGTAAATAATGAACTCTGGACGTAGTTTTCTGGTACTTTCATTATGAACCTGGTTTAAGACTTAACAGTCTGTGGGCTTTTTTCGGTTTGGGAGGGTTTCTGATTTATTGACACGTTTACGTCCTGGTTTGTCACAGTCTGGCAAGTGTCCACGGATAATGCAGCCATTAGCATCGAGTGACAGTTGTGTGTTTAAACTGCTCTCTGGGTACACGCTGGATTTCTCTGCTAAAACGTCTGTCCACTTGCTGATCTCTTCTGTCCACTTGCTGCTATTTCTCAAACCTGGGAGCCGTTTACTATCTGTAAAAGTGATGATATTTAGTTTAAAAATGCGTTTTTTGGTGGCTAACTCCTCCACGTCAGTTGACAAACCGTTATTCTCCGCAGTGCTTCTGCACCAAAGTTGCGCGCGCATCTGGCGTTGTTGATAAACAAAACAATCCCTCTATATGTTTTGACTCTCACACCTACACAAACTCTGCCTGCTGTGTTTTTGTGTGCAGAAACCCAGATGGGGATAAGAAGCCTTGGTGCTACACGCTTAATGACGGCGCCATCTCCTGGGAGTACTGTGACGTCCCCTCCTGTGTCATGCCTGTGTGTGAGTAGAAATGACACAGGGGATTTGTTGTTGTTGTTGTTGTACTTTCTAATTTAGTTTCTGCCATGATGGATCCGTAAGAAATGTTTTTTTGCTTGATTTTACCACTTGTATATAAATTCTTGTCACCCCTGCTTCATCAGGCTCCTTCTATTAGTTTTTGCCCTTGGCTGTTATTGGTTTTCATGTTTATATAAGCTTTTCTCTAATGAGCTTTATTGAGGGTGGCATTGATTCCATCATAATAACGGGTGAAATGTTACGTCTATTTCCCCACTCGCTGCATCATTCAATATCTCCAGTGCCCCAGCCTTGATTATATGACACAGTCCGCAGCACTTGTCGTCCGAGAAACATTGAAAAGCATCCAAACATCTCATTAAAATACCTCCGCTTTTAATTAGAAACTCTGTGTTTGTGATAGAAGCTGAAAGCGTGGAGAATACAGTTAATCGCAGCTGAGTCACGCCTCGTACGCTCAGGAGAGTCGAAGTCAAATGTTTTTTTTAAAACGTGGGCTCAATGAGATAAGAGGGAAATAAGGTCCTGACTCATCCTGAGTCAACAAGTCACGTCAGGTGGAGCCAAATGTTAATGTGTTGAGTGGGATTTGGCACAAGCGACTGTCTGTCATCATGCCAGGAGTATGTACCAGATCCTTCTCACAAGCGCTCCCCCATCTGCTGCGCACTCCTCCACATATGATTATTTGCATGAGGATGCTCTGTTATGATATCATGATCACACTATAGATGAGCCTTTCTGCTTCTTGCAGGGGAGAACCTTCCAGCTGCAAAATCGAAAGTATTCAGAAGAGGTACTTAGGATGTGTGACAGTATGTTATCCCAGCTGGTAGACCAGTTTGTAGTGGATTAGTTTGTAGCTTAAAGCTCCTGTGAGGAACTTGTGGTTTGAGTCAAGTTTGGCGCCCCCCTGTGGACAAAGTAGTGCCTCTTACATTTTTTTCTGGTTTTGTCCATGGCATGTTTGAGTGAACAAAATCTTCTGGTACATGTTAACAGTTAGATATGTCACTTATTGTCAATCCACTCCTTATCAAAACTTTAAGACCAGTTGAAAGATTTGATGAGTATACATTTTACACTGTTGAACCTTGAAAAAGTTATTCGTAGAGTTTCAAAATGCAAAAAAGGAGAAATAGGAGTGAAACAAACACAAAAAAAAGTAAGCGATTTATTGCAGACAACAAAGTAAAAAAGGTTGTTCATAAGCTGATCAAAACTTTAAGACCACCCATTCCTACTCAGACTTCCCAGTTCCGAGTACAAATGAAACGCAGCATAATCTCAGTAGCAATGGCGTGGGAGGCCTTGTTTATGCAGCTCATCAATCCGCTGTTGCCATCCGGAGGTTAGGACAGAGTGAAAACCTGACAGGAAATGACATTCATTCATTCATTTTTTTAACCGCTTTTCCTGTTCAGGGTCGCGGGTGGCTGGAGCCTATCCCAGCTGTCATTGGGCGAGAGGCAGGGTTCACCCTGGACTGGTCGCTAGTCAATCACAGGGCTAGGAAATGACACTGAAGCAATATTTTTGTTCTGCTCAAGGCTGTGGTCGTAAACTTTTGATCAGCTGAAGAACAGCCTGTTTTACTTTGTCTTTTGTCTGCTATAAATTGCACACGCTACTTTTTTGTGTGTTTTTAGGATCCAACAGTGCAAAGTTTAAATTCTTGCCATTTTTGAACTGGCCTTAAAATTTTCATCAGAAGTGTATGTGCTGTAGAAAATATACCATAGTCACCTGACACCTACCCTGCGGCAGCATTTTTGAACGCCAAAAATAAAAACATGGAGAAAGTATTCTTATAGAATCTAAATCTAATAGAGTCGTCAGTATTTATTTCAGTTTGTGTCATAAGAGGATAAAAACTCCTCACAGGAGCTTTAAAGTAGCACTTTATTTAAAACAAAGATGCGCTCACACTTTTTTTCCTCTCGTAGCTTCTTCAAGAAAGCTGCCTTTTGCTAGAAAACCTCCCAAATCAGGCAAAAAGCCTGTGTGTGGCAAAAAGCACAAGAAGAGGTTGTCCATAGCCAGAGGGAGGATCATGGGGGGAACCTCTGCACTGCCAGGCACTCACCCTTGGATGGCAGCAATCTACATTGGACCACAGGACTTCTGCGCCGGCACCCTGGTCTCATCTTGCTGGGTCGTCTCTGCAGCTCACTGCTTCTTCAGCAAGTATGTCCTTGATACATGTCCGAGTCAGCATTGTACGAACAAAACAAGCTGTCTGTCATAAGAAACTGACAGGTCTGATGTCGCTGAACAAGAGGTCAAACTTTCAAGGATAAGTCTTTTAAAGACTTTGACCCTTTAGCTTCACAGCTTTACGAACGTGCCAAATTTAGAACGCAGTTCGAGGAAAACCTAAAAACATCTTGTGTTGTCAACAAACAAGCAAAGCTGCTATTGTTCAAGTCCAGATAACCTTGACCACCGCTTTAAATCATTAAACCGGATGCCACTTTAACCAGCATTTAATCTTCAGAAAACGTCTGTTTGTGAAGGATTCATTATGTGATACCTGCAAGGCTTTTCTCTGAACACGCTGCTAAAAAAGAAAAAGACAAGCTGTTTTTATTATCAGCCGGGATTTGATTAAACTAATTAAAAAGTCCACAATGTTCATCACACCCCACAGCACAAAAGTGATGAGCATAATGAAGAACATACTGGAGATTCTCCTGTTATTACAGGCTTAGCAGTCGTTGGTCTGTGAGCCAGAAGATCATTTAATCTGGTTTCAAATTGAAAGGTTAAATCCTCCGGGAAGTTACACGCACCAGATAAGCATCCTAAAACCTGTTCTTCGGAGGTTAATCATTTTCTTTGTCTGCATGTGGAAGTTGTTTCCTAAAACCTTGAAGAATAAAGAGTGTTTATTTCTACAATAAGCTGATAAAAGTGTCCTCCCACTCAGCCCTCTGATGTCCCAAATCCGCGTGGTCCTCGGACAGCATTACTTCAACGCCACTGGCCTCAACACCAGGACGTTCGGAGTGGAGAAGTACATCTTTCCAAAGCAGTTCTCCGTGTTTAATCCAACACTCCATGACATAGGTAATGATTGTAAACATACAAACATACACAACAAACACAGAGTGACTCATAAACTAGAAGACCTCCATTCAGAAACTCAGTGAAGACGCCACGCTGTGTGCACAGCTGTGCGTCACTGAGCAGCTGTGCCCCCCCTGCATGAACATACACACACATTTACAGACTCACACACTGACTGTTGGGTGTGGCAGTTTCATTGGAGAATGGAGCCTCAGAGTCTGCCACTTGTTTCGTCACTTTTAACCACATTCTCCCTCTTTTTTCCCTCTTTCTCTCATTGTGTTGCCAGTCCTGGTCAAACTGAAGAAGCAGAACGGGCGGTGTGTGAGGAGGACCCCGTTCATCAGACCCATCTGTCTCCCAGACAAAAACATGACGTTCCCTGATGAATACTGCTGCTCCATTAGCGGCTGGGGACACAAGAATGAGAGTGAGTGATGAGGAAACAGGGCCAGTGTCACTTTATGATAAAAGCTGTCTGCTTTCATGTTCACTAACAGGTCACACAAGGGCTTACTTGGTATGAGAAGTCTTTATCTTTGCTCCAACATCGAGAAAAGAGGGAAAAACCAACATAAAATTGACACACTTTAAGCCTCTAAAGAGTTCTTAAAAGCAGCTAGTTAAATCAGATTTTACCCTAAAAAAAACTTAAAGAGGGGGTATTCTGGTCTGGATGTTAATACTGAATGTGTGCAGGTTTTTAAATCTAAAAATGGTCAGCTATGGGACATGCATAAGCTCATCGCTAAGTCTTCACAAGACTTCCTGAAATGATGACATCATCACAAAAGGATGTCTTAATTAGTTCATGACATGTTGAGAGGGGCGGGCCTCAAACGCCAAGACCTACTCATAGCTCTGCCCCAGGGGACCTCTGGAGAGCTGGCCAATCAGTGGGAAGGGGGTATGTGGAGAGTGGGTATTTAAAGAGACAGTAGCAAGGACAAAGTGTTTTGGACAGAAGCTGAAAAAAGAGTTTCTATAACACCAGAAAGAGAAATTTTCTTTACTTCAATGTTTGAAATCATGTTAAGCGTTTACAGGGCTACCAGAGGGACATTATAAGGCTTTAAGAAAGTATAAAAACCCACAATACCTCCCTCTTTAAGATATTTGAAATAATACTTATTAGCTGTGACAAACATCGATGGTGTCTAAAATGAAAGCTTTGTAAGTATAATATAACTTTCAATCATTGTCCGATGTTTTTTGTTATATTTCAAATAGTGCACATGGCTAAATGTGGAGTAGGTAGAATTTATACAGTTAATCTAAAACAACTCATAAAAAATCTTTGCTATCTTTTGAGCTGTAGCGTTATTTTTGAATTATGTTCAACAAAATTACAGCTCTAATATATATTTTTTAATACCTTATATGAAACATTTTAAGTTTCTTCAGATGTGTCCACTGTTTAAGAAAGATGGACGAAAAATTTTGGCAAGCTAATACTAGTTTTGTCTTTTAAGCTAGCTCATGCAGCAACATAGCAGCTTAAGCTAGCAGGTAATACTTCAGTTTATTTAGTTCCACTACTACCTCAGTTTAACAACTTGTTTGTACAAATCTCTACAGCTCACTTTGATGTTATAGATTAGCTAAAAAGTAGACAGAGCTGTTTCAGGGTTTTCAATCAAGTGTTTGGAAGCAACATGGAGATTTCTTATTTTTCTGTATTTGCTAAAAAATGGCATATGTTGTAATATTTTTTTGTGTTTTATTTTACAGAGGCAGAGAGTTACTCCAGTCTTGAGGAAGCTGGGGTTCGACTGATTCGTCATGAAACTTGTAAGATGCCCGAGGTTTACGGCAACCACTTCACCAACGACATGCTATGTGCCGGGCTCAACGGCTGTGTAGACGCCTGCCAGGTAGGAGAGCATTACACATAAGGCCGACAGTGATTATTAGACCCAAGATTAACTCAAGTTTAAGTTTCACAAGGTTTCTTTTGTGAATTTGTGGCTTAATTTTAAAAGACAGAAGTCCCACTAATATTTGAGCAGCTCCAGCTTTGAGAAACTCCATCATAAATATGAACTGTAAAGTATTATAAAATTGTGTTAGGAAAGGTTTTTGGCTAACTACTGTTAGCTTTGTTAGCTAAAGCGTTAGCTATGCAAAAAGTTCCATATGCTACTCAAAGATTTAATTAGACCCTGGTTATGCATTATGGATGAATCTAGAGTCAAAGAAGACTCTAGGCACCTTCATAAAACGGATTAAAGGTTCCAGAGGAGTTGAGCTACAATTGAGTTGAACTGAAGACAGCAGTAGAGAATCCCCTTTAGTAAAGTGCTGGAGGGGTGGTTTGCACTTTAAAGGATGTCTTTAATCTGCTGTGAAGACATTTTCTGCTTGTTTCAAATTAAATGTCACAGTTGTTTATGTACCTCATCAATAGAGTAAAATTTTCTGTTATATTAGATTTCAAGTTTGTGACTCAGACACCAGTGTGGTTCCCCTTTAATCCGTGGTTCTATGTTTATGTGACTGGACTGTATATGTTTCCCCAGGGTGACTCAGGGGGCCCACTGGCTTGTGCAAAGGGTGACGTCAGCTTCCTGTATGGGATCATCAGCTGGGGGGAGGGCTGCGGCCGCTCGGGAAAACCAGGAGTTTACACCAAAGTGGTGAACTATATCGATTGGATCAATTCAGTGATCAGACGCAAACCGAAGGCGTCGTGAGAAGACAAGGCCTGGACACTAGTTTTAATGTATTAGAGTTTGTATTTTATTATTGTAGTTTATTGTTTTTTTATTTTATTTTATGTACTGTGAAACATGGTTTGACTAAATAAACCTTTACTGACTTGATACATCTTTGAGTGACTTTGGAAGCGGGGATACTGTTTTTAATTGTATTAAAAAACACAGGGATATATTGATTCATATTCGAGCTATGACATGACATCCAGACTTCAAAACATTGTACATAATGACTTTATCTGATCAACTGACATTTTTAACTTATTTATAATCACAAAAATAAAGATATTTTATTTAAAAGTGTAAAAAGGTAACCTTTTCAGTTTTTGACATAAGAAAAAAGTTACAGGTAGTAGATCATTTCCACTTCAGTTAAAAAAAGGATTAGTTTACAAACATTGGACTTTTCTGAAATGTGATGCACCTATTTGTAAATTTTATAATGCAGTGTTAGTTCAGCTGCCTGCTGATGTTTAGCATAAGCATTTAATGTGTTGAAATGTGACATCTGTGGTATGAGAACCATGTCTTCAAGGAGTTTTCCCCTGCAGCAGTGCAGCAGGTGGTGTAAACAGGCCCAGGTGGCGACTGCATGGTCGGTTGGCTGGTACACGCTCACACTCACAGACAGTCAGACAGTCAGATAGACAGTTACACAGACAGACAGACGGACAGTGGTCATGCCATTTTCCATGTGCCTTGCTGGGGGCGAGTTAGCGCCCCACTAGCAGAGAGCAGCTATTTTGAAAGTGACCCCTCATTCAGGCAGCGACTGTGCAGCTGTCAGGAACCATGACTGAAGATGACGGATTCTGTTGTCGTGGAGGGATATGCCAGACTCCGAGATGGAAAAAAGGTGTTATGCTTGACTAAATTTACTCACGGATATGGCAGAGTTTCTCGGCACACTATCATCTGTGCTCACAAAGTTTCTCTCTGTTTATGTTTACTTCCACAGTGGAAAACTAGGTGGTTGGTTCTTCGCAAGCCGTCGCCTGTAGCAGGTAAAAAACACACCGACACGCTGGTTTGTCTCCTACGTTTAATACATGGAACTTAACTGCTGCGTGTAAACAAATAAATGCGCATGTTTGCTGCGTCACAGCGGTGGAAGGCAGCGCGAGCTGGACATATCAGGTGGGAGCACGCGCGTGCCTTCGAATTTAATACACATTCATCGCGTCTTGCTAGCTAACGGATTCTGAATACGGGCCTCGCATTTGAGCTAAAAAAAATGGTCTAAAAGTACATTTTGTGAACGGTTTTGCGACCAGTTGGTTAATTTAACCTTGCAGAAACATTATCAGAGAGAAAACGTGGAATTATTGAAGTTTTTAAATGTTTTCATGAGGCTGAAATGTATTCACTGTCCCTGAAGTAGCCGTTTGATTTTTGTAGATTTGAGTTAGCTTCCTTTGTAGCATCTTAAAATCTGCATTTCACAAAAAATGAGTTTTAAAAGTGTTTTAACTTTTGATTTTTCCTTCAAGACTGCACCGTTCTCACTTTGACATCCATCATTTTCTGCAGTTAGGCCCTGAATGTGTCATGCTTTTTCGTTTCCAATCCCAAACTAAAACATTTCTTTCTTTCTTTACTTCTGCCTGTATTTTTATTTTGAATCAGGACCAAAAAAAAAAAAAAAAAAACATGATCAAAAGTAAGTTTATCATTTGCATATTCAAAAAGCAGCAGGTACATGTGTACCAATAATTAACCAATATCCAAATAATAAAAATAATGAAAATATAACCAAAATACTAATGATATGATTAAAATTGCAACCAAGAGAAGAATTAATAAATAAATAAAAGGAAAAATAGAAACTGTGTAACATGCTGAGAATCTTAGTGACCTGTCCTGGACCTCACACTTGAGGTGAATGTGTAAAGGCTGATAGTCTAAGCTCTGCTGTATTTTTAGATGCGCTGTTTGTTAATGTGACACAAGAACACTTGCCTGATGTTAACTTGTTGACCTCTGACCTTTTTGTGTAGGATAAACAAAGTAGTTTTGAGAAAATCTGTGAAATGGTGGTCATCGCAGGGTGCTTGGCAGGTTGGACCAAGGTTGAGCGCTGCCCATCTTCAGATCTTTGATGCGGTGTTATCACAGCTGTCTGTGCTCATGCCTCAGTTATTTGGGTTAAGAGGTGTGTGTGTGCACGCGTGTGTGTGAAGGAGAGGGATGCGCAAACACATACACTCTTGTTTTGTCAGTTGACACTGATTGTTTAGAGGACACCACAGCAGCTTCTGCATTGAAAGATACATCCTATCAGCGTTTAGCGGTCTCTCTGTCTCCCCCAGATTGCCTGGTGCTGCTGGTTTTTAAAGACAAGTCCGACAAAGCTCAGGGGAACAAGGAGAGGGCCAGCGTCATCTTGGAGGAGATCTGCGGTCTGGAAGTTGGACAGTGGTATGAAGGCGTGGCTTTCACCCTCGCCGTACTCTGCCTGAACCAGGCCGCGCTGTTGGGCTTCGACAGCAAGGAGGCGCTGCAGGCATGGGACATCCGCCTGCGATACAGCCTCGGAGAAGGTACGAAGTTTTGGAAATTTTGTCCTTTGATGAATTACTTCATGTTGTTTTTCTTCCACCTTTCCAAAGAAAACCTTCAAAGTTTTGACGGGAAGACAACACACATGTGACACAACAATGCTGTCGCCAAAGCAGCTTTTTAAAAAGATGTCACGGTTTGAAATTCAATTTCCGGGGGGGAAGGAAAAAAACATCCAACTCTCAATCTCAAGTTTGCAATTCAAGTTTAAAAGTTTAGAAAGACTAAGGCGTCATAATTTGCAAAGTTTCAAGGTTTTCATTTAACAAGGTCCTCAAATGCATTTAAGGTGAAACTTATTTGCTGAACTAGCGCCCTGAATGTTCAATGGCCTGCGGGCCACGACAGCAAAACTCTGTCGCCCTGAGGTTTTATTTTTGATTAAGAAAAAGTCAGCACTCTCTCGGACAAATGACCCTCAGAGTCCTGCCTGAGGAATATATCCAGGGAGCTGATTTATCAAAGCCCTGCAGGTGCAGCCGCAGCATTTAGAATTCACTTCTGTGTCTCACCTGCAGGAAACAGGATAAGAGTCCTGTCACTGCATTTTGGATAAGAAGCAGTTTCTCATCTGATGTTTTATTAAAGGAAAGGCACAGCATGGTACGGGGTCCAACTGAGGAAAAACAAAGGCATGAATAATTGATTCTAAATTGAGAACCTCATCTAGAAATATCACAAAAGCTGCAAAACAAGAACAAAACTTTTTTGTTAATGATTTACCAAGTGATGGAAAGAGACTTCCACCA
This sequence comes from Halichoeres trimaculatus, assembly GCF_033239565.1. Classification (NCBI taxonomy): domain Eukaryota; kingdom Metazoa; phylum Chordata; class Actinopteri; order Labriformes; family Labridae; genus Halichoeres; species Halichoeres trimaculatus. Next base: position 16,622,282 of record NW_027437200.1, read on the forward strand.
TATGAAAAAGATCCATCTGCAAGCAACGATTAATAAAAGTTGTTAGTGGTTTTTTTTCTTCACAGAGATGTTTGCTAAAGTTTTAATTGAGGTTATGAATGTTTTTCTAAAACGCTGTGGGCCTTTTGGAGTTCTCTGATTTAAAAAAAGAAAAAAAGAAAAACAAGTCATGATCCATATTTGGAACATCAAAAACTGAATAATAAGTTACAAAAACAGTTTTAATGAAGATGTGATCTTAAGGCAGAGAACCCAGAGTCCTGCAGGGTCTGCAGAGGAGAAGGAAACTGGGTTGTGTTTGTTTGAACCTTGTACCTCTCTCTTGTTTTACAAGAAGTGGATTAAACTGATGTCTAAACTTAAACTCAACTGAGAAATAATAATCCAGTCCATTCCACACCTCCTGATTATCTAAAACCTTTATTTAATTTCACAGGTTCAAAGTACACAATCCTCTACACATGACAGAGAATCATAATGGAGAGCAAAAACAGGTGTAACACAATCCACGTCTCTGCTCTTGTGGGCGGCCCTCAGAGGACAGCTTTTTTTGTTTCTATAACAAACCTGCTGGGTGTTGTTATGTGAAGGACAATCAGCGTTCAGATCTCCCGACTTCTTTGAATGCATCATAAATGATCAATCTCATCTGATCTTCACTACAGTTATAGGTATTAAAAAAGTTTTCCTTTTGAGAGCTGATGTGAAGCTCTTTTCAGTTGAGGTTCAAAAAAACTCTAACCCAAAACTCTTTTTTTACACCAAGGTTATTGTGTTAACAGTGAAACTAGGACTCACCAGAAACAAATGAATGACAGTGTTAATTTTGATAGCCAACGTTATGGCGACCAGTGGTTTTCTGACGGTCCATTTTCTGTGACGATGGGATGGCGATGAGCTAAAATAATTCACTGAAGATAAAAACACTGATGGACTTTTTCTTTTTTCAAGTTGTTATTGAAAATCAGTAATTAAATTGAGTTCTACACAGTCTTATCTGAAGCTACAGAATCTCTGTGTCCACCTGTATTAAGGATCATTTTTCTATTTACTTTGTGAATCCACTTTTATCTGTGTGTTAAATACAGTTGCAAAATTCTGGGAATTTTCAAAGTTGTGAACCTTTAATGGAAATTTTATAAGATTAAAAAAAAAATTAAAGGAATTATGTGTTAACTTGTTCCCACCCATATATTAACTGCATTCACCTGGTCATATACATGTATGAATATTTAACATTTGAATTTGCCAGGAGCAGACATGCATGGAAACATGCCTAATGCAATACATTTTTGATCACGTTGATAACAAGAAAAAAAACCTGAAAACTTTTTTTTAGGAGTTTTTAGAAAAATTGTGTGTTATGATTTTTACTTTAGAAGACAAGCAAGGACAGAAGAGCAGGTTTACTTTGTGAGAAGAATCCAGGCTAAATTATTACACTAAGATATTACACAAGGATTACCAATCTCTGAAGTTGTAGACTGACACTAAAAAGGTCCAAAAAGACTAAATAGTGACTAAAACAAGCAGATATTTTCATTGGAAAACCGGATCTGGAATAGCTGCCAAAATCAATACTGTATAGCAGACATATCTGTAGTGATTTATTTGCTCTGTTTTCCACTTTGTCCATTGTCAGACGAAAGCCAAATCTTTCTTTAAATGACGACAATCTCAGATTCATGAGGTCATTTTTCTTATCACGCAAAGCTTTGTGATTCTCAAACATCAAAGAGTTTGTGTTTATTCGTAGCCAAGGTTGAAGGCGGTTTGATTGACGTGCATACAGCCCGATCTACAATTATGTAAGCGTTAAACATATAGGAGCTATTTATAGCGCTGCACTGTACAGCTGCAGGCCGGAGTCCAGGCCTCACTAATGACAGTGTGATGAGACGTGATTGTGAGGATAAGGACATGGTGCTAAAGACAAATTGCAGCACAGTTGTTCCTTCCAAACTGGCGTGTGTGTTGGCTTGTGTGTTTGTTTGGACGCGCTTGTAAAATGTGTGTTGTTTTAGAGTGTGTGTGTGCGTGTGTATGTGTGTGTGTGTGTGTGTGTGGTCCAAAGCTAAATGGCAAAGAGTGGAGAGTGTCCAAGCCAGAAGAAATGTCACCTGCCAGGCTGGGCTGAGGGCCACAGTGCACAGCAGCGCTTTATGTGTGTGTGTGTGTATGTGTGTGTGTGTTTGAGAAAGTGTATAAATCTCTCTTAACCTGAGTGATGAGTCATTGCACTGGCGGACGTTTCTTCCTGATCACCTCCATCAGTCTTACCTGGTGAAGTTTGTCCAGAGGAGTGAATGTGTTTGCTGAGATAGAGCTGGAAAAAACACCACGCACACAAACTCACACACTCACACACTCACAAACACAGATCTAATGCACATGTTGGACGTTTATTTATCCCGTTTTCCAATCAGTATCACAGAAAGAGCCGACAACACAGATGTTTGTTGCAGGTCTGCAGTGATTGCATCGGACTCCAGATCTGTTCTCCTCGCTGATTTCATTCTCCGTGTGCAGCTGTTTCTCCTTTCCTCGGTGAATGAAATGGAATCCGTGCCGGAGTCATTGTTTGTGTGAGACACACAGTGTGCGTTTTCTGTCCAGCGAAGTCCGACTGGAGCTATTTTCAATCTGGACTGGCTCCCTTGTCATGATGATGGAATCTGACCAGAATCTTGGCAGCTTGTTTACTCTGAGGCTGCTTGAATGGAGGTTGTGAAAGCGCGTAGCTGCTCAGAGCAGCACAATGTGTACCACACAGCTCAAAACATAACCACAAAGACTCCAATCTCTCAGATTTTTTTATATATATACATGTATTTTATATATAGCTCCTATCTGAACCCAATTAGCCTAGCTTAGCATTAAGTCTGTGAGCATAAGGAAACAACTACCTTAACATTGTAAACAGTCGATCACTCTGCTTTGAAGCATTTCTGATGCTCACTAATTAGCACAGTATTAGCATTGACTGTATTAAACGCAGACACAGTCCCAGTGATGTCAGCAGTTAGTTGCTGAAGCCTCCATACTGGTTTTCACCACATTTGAAATTTGTTGTTGTCACTTGTGAAGTGTTTGAGCTGAAGTCGTAGTCTAGCGTCCTGGAAAGTAGCAACACAGCATCCACCCCCCCAGCCAAAATCATAGACTACATCATATATGGACTTAGCGTCGGTGACATCACCCATTCTTTTCTATTATAGACTTTTGAAGGCATCCATCAATGGAGGCCAAATTTGAAACTGGGGGTGCCCCAATCACAATTTGCTGGCCAATCACCAATCTTTAAAAAGCCTGACCTGCTGATACCAATTTTGGCCAATACCGATTCTTTTTTTTTTTTAATTGCTTTTATAACTGACAGCAAAAACCTTCAATGTTCCAATCTTATTTTATTGAAAATCATTGATCAATACTAGAGGTAGACCGATATATCGGCCGGCCGATATATCGGGCCGATATTTGGACATTTGTCTCTATCGGCCATCGGCCGTATTTTCTTTTAAAAAGCCGATTTTTGATCCGTTGTATAAAATGACGCAATTTTTGATCAGGCACAAAAAAGATGAGCACCTCAAACTTGTGGAACCACTTGGATACATTACATACTTTTGTTCAAATTATATTAATAAGTTTAAATTTCTTTTTTGACATTTTAAGAAGAGTGTGAATGTTTACTACTGCTTGTTACATTGTGTGTTTACTCAGACAAAATGTTTCATTGTTTTGAAAGCTGAATAAATGGTCAGAGGATTGGACATGACTTGTTGTAATAGATTTCTTTTAGTTGCTCAGAAATTGCTGCGTTTCACAAAAATGTGATAAATAGATATTTATTTAACAATCGGCCTGAATATCAAATTGGAAAAATCTGCTATGCATATCGGCATCGGCTGCCCAAATTTGGAAAGCATCGGCATCGGCATCAGCCCCCAAAAAACCCATATCGGCCGACCTCTAATCAATAACTGTGAAACAATAAAATCTTCATGTGTTTACTTAAACAACCAATAAAGTGTCCTGAGTTTTAGGTCTCAGAGCAAAAAGCAACAATAGCTGGCTGTCAGACCTTCCTGGAGGTATATAAGATCAGTTTTGATGGATGGTTTTAAGGATGGGCCGATCACCAATCCCTGATAACCTATCACTGATCCCCCAAAATTAAGGAAATCGGCCAGCCGATCGATCGATGCATGTCTATTGGAAGTATAAACTTAAAATGAGGTAAAATAAAGACAGCTCTTTAGCCTCTTTGCTAACAGCTACTTGGTGCTTTCCTATCATCTATACCTAATAGGCGCAAAACTGATTACTTTGAAAATAAGGAGTTTCCTTGCTTCATTTTTCTGCACCAAAGATTTCAACTAAAGCAAATTTTGTTTGTCAAATACCAAAATGTAAAAAAGAAGTTTTCTCTACCTTTAGGATTTCTGTATGAATATGTTAATAGTTTATGTCTTCTCATGTTACACTTTGATAGGGAACAATATATTGTCTTTTTCAATTTTTAACTGTTATACAGAGAGGTCTTTTGGCAGTTTTTATGTAAATTAAAGATAAAGTTTCATCTTATCTTATCTTAGATATTTTTGGGGCTTTTTATGCCTTTAATGCAACAGTAGAGGACAGCGGATATAGTAGGAAAGAGGGTGAGAGTGGGCAGCAACATGCAGGAAAGAGGCCACAGACTGGAATCGAACCTGTGCCACCCGCTTGAATTCAATCATCTCCACAATTTAATCACTTCTTTTTTATCCCCTTTTGAACATTTCCTGAAAATTTCATGAATTTCATGTGAAGTTTCAGCTCCTTCCACCAGTTTCTCTGTGTGTTCAGTTCACAGATTCAGTGTCGGAGTCTTACCGGGGACCAAGCTGGAGAGCGGACCTGCTACTCTTCATCTGTGCAACAACTTACTGGCCCTGGCCCGGGACGTCCCTCCCGTCATCGTCGGTCACTGGAACCTCCCAGACCTGCGCAGATATGGACCTGTGCCTAACGGATTCGTCTTTGAGGGAGGAACGAGATGTGGTTACTGTGAGTTTCTCTCTTGATGTTGCTACATTTCGATGTCCTTATTTTGGAGCATTAGCCCTTTAGCTGTTATGATGTTCCTAAAAGTGGCGCTTTGTGTTTGGCAGATGGTTCCTGAAGGCATCAAGATAATTGGTTATTAAGTTGAGCAGCACACTTTGGGTTGGAGAAGCATGATGGGGAACTAAGGGGGCAATAAAAACAGTCTAATAAAACTTGGATATTCGCTTAATGGTGTTAGGAGAGCTAATACGATATATAACTGAGAGTTTGATGAAACAGGAGGGTTGTGAAATCTACAGCAAAAAGGAGACAGTAATTAAAGCCAGGTTCAAGTACAATAACATGACACATGATGCTGCAAAATAAACAGAAAATGGGCTTTGAAAAGCACTAACAACCACATCAAACACTGACTTCATCATTTCATGAAAAGAGCGCCTCTTGAGCAAAATCGGACTGCATCATTAAATACTAATAGCTCATAAAATCCCCCAAAGAGCTCTGTTTCGCTTATGTCTTTTCAAGCAGACCAAATAATCACCAGCTGTGATTGAGATGATTCATTACAAGCTTTTATTCAGCAGTGACTGCGAGAAAGAGAGAAAGAGGCTCCTTCCCTGCACAATGGCTGCTCTTCAAGCTGTTTAAAATACAGGGGGAGCAGACACCTCTCAGAGATTCATCGAGGGAAACTTGGGAGTAACAAAAGGGAACGTTGTGCAGTCAGAATCAGGACTCCAGCTCTAACTTCCACAGACTGAGGGGATGAGCTCAGGTGTGCTTTGTTGATCTGTGGCTTCACAGGTGAAGCTACACAAAACAATAGACCACACAGAGTTGTGAATTTCAAGTTTTTGGAGATATTTTTCTGTTCAGACCTAAAAAAAATATAAACCAAACTGCGAGGTGAAAGCTGGAGCAGTCCTTGTTAGTTTCTTGTGGCCTTAATGGGAATATTAGAAAACAGAGAACTCCTCGTTTTGTTGAATGACTTAAGAGGCTCCAGTTAATGTATTAGGATCATAACACCCTGATGTTTAGAAACTTGTTGATTTGAAGATGCTAACACCTGGATCAAATGTGACATTTTAACCCCTGACAGGTTGAGGGAATAATACAGATTGACTTACCACAATTGCGTCGATCATTGAGTGCCATTTTTAGGCACTTGGTCATGGATAATATGTCATGCCCTTGTGTACCGTGCCGAAGCACACTTCTTTAAATTGTGCCAAAGTGTAGAGCACGGTACACTTGCGGTCATACCTGCCAAACCAACTGGACTTGAGGTTGTGGCGTACTTGGGCACGGTACGGATGGCCAGTGTGACTGCGCCCTTAGGGAAGATGCGCTTGGGCATGGTACACTTCATAACGGCTAAAATACACCAGATGCATCTGCAGTCTGTCTCTTCTCCGTCACAGCAACGGGTCAGATAGGTTTCCATTCACGCGGACGCAGAGCTGTGACGCATAAATTCAGCGTATGGAGGATTGAGTGGGACAGGAAGTCGAAGGGGTGGGTACCTTTAACATTTGAAACGATACGGTACAGATGCTGGGTCGGTACTCATTGGTACCAATTTTCTGTACTGTTTTGTGTTTATGCGGTAAAAAATATAAATTGGTTTAATAATAAAACTTTTTTTTCAATTTAACATATTTATTCTTCAATATATAACCTTGTAATGCTGTGTTCATGTCCAGCATAGAAAATCACCCTCTCTTCTGCTCCCTCACAGTCACAAGGATGCCTTTAGGTACCTAGACATGGTACCTTTTGATATCACGTGAATTGGTACCTGGTACTTTTGACAGACGGAAACTACCTAAAAACACCTGGTGACTTTCAAAATAAAACAAACCGTGACAAAATCAGTTCGTATTTAGCTTGACTTCAATGATAAACACACATAATGAGCAGAGCCAGACCAGGACTCAACAGGTTTATGGTCTTACAGCCCAACATCAATGAAGAGAGACTTATCAATGGAGTGGAGTTTCAGTCGTGCAGGTTGTGGCACTGAACAAAAAGTTGGTGTGAGGCAACGAACGGCGTCAACACGCAACGGAACGGAGTCGGACTGCAGACGTTTCTGGTGTATTTGAGCCAAAATTGTGCAGACCAAAAAGACTTAACATAAGCCAAAAGTAAAGTTTAAGCCAAGTTCTCTGCAGTTCTTCTGACGTGATGATGTCTGTAAAAGAAGCAGTTGGGCTTAAGTCTGGTGCATAGTGGAGTAGTGTGACCATGTGCCGTACTAGAGAGTGTAGCACGGTACAGATGGCTAGTGTGGCTGTGCCTAGTCCTCTCACCGGGACACAGCGAAACCTTTTTATCTTCTCAGAACTCTCCCAGAAACAACACTTGCTTTTACCTGCTTGATTTTACACTCTGCTGTCTCTGCACTGTTACTGTTATTATTATCATTCTTTGCTTTTGTCACGCTATGAATCGGCTGTAATCTGCTCTCTTTTCCACTCTTGAACAGCAGTTGTAACCAAATATGTGTAAACGGTACCAGCACAGCTCAATCTGCAGTGAAGAGGAAGATTTTTTGTTGAAATAGGTCGCTGTTTGAGTGAAGAAAAGTCGAGTCCATTTCTCTACTTCTGACGCTGCTGTTCAGACAGCTCTTTTCCTCTTCATGAAAAACTTCTTGAGGTTTGTTTGAAAAGAGCTCTTGAGATAATTTAAAACACCATCGTAGCATTACGCAAAAACTGGTCCCCATCCGTCAAGTTTGATTTCAAAGTCTTGTGTGAAGCATATTTATGCTCCTTGTGTCTGAGTAATACGTTTAGCGATCACATGTGGGTGAAATATTAATGTGTTTGGGCTCTGCATACATTTCGCCCTGGGTGATGTGAGCGCCATTAAACCAAAATATTATTAATAAAACTGACGTCTTAGGCTGTTATTGGTGATGTTATTTATCAGTGTGAGTAATGGAAAACAGATGATGGAAAAGGCTGCAGACCTTTTTTGTTTCCTACGCCACGACTTTGTGTTTAAGATAAACCAGCTGCTTCATGACAACAAACACCTTCAGCAGGATGTGATTCAGACAGAGCGCGGTGACGGCAGCTAAAAGTTATCGTGTGTCACTACAGAGAAGAAGTTTTTGAGAAACATTTGTTCAATCTGAGCTCAGAAACAAGGTGAGACGCTGCTTACGGACAGAAAAGGAAACGTGTGCTCACTCAAAGGTGTCTCTGAATGTGTGTTGAAGGGTGAGCATTACTGTGACACGCACTCTCCCTGCAAAACGTGTCAGCAGCAGGGAGAGGAGGTGTGTGACAGTGTCAGACCTCTCACCTCTGGTTAAAGCAGCTGTGGGGCTTCCAGCTGCTTTTTGGTGACCTCCTGTTCACAACCTGCTCAACTGTTTGTTGTTTTCTGTTTTGAGTTAATGTTTCCTGGACTTTTGCGCCTTTATTCAACAAAGAGAAAAAAGGAAGGAACAGGAAACAGAGTGAGGAGTGACACGGGGAAAAGAGCCTGAAGGCTGGATTAAGACTGATTTATGCCTGACGCGTCCATGGGGTCTGCACGGCTTTGTGTGGCTTTTGCGGATGAATGAAATCATTTTTGCACCTATACCTCCCTGTGGAGTCCTTTTTGCACAGAAAATTTCCGTGCCATGCACACTCGAAAAAGTCTAACTTGTCAGACAGAGACGTGCAGACAAGATGTCAGAAGAACAGGATCTCCTAGTAGTCAAAGTTAAGAAATAGGCATTGGTATGACTCTATTACCGTAATAAATAATTAATGGCGTTACATTGCAGCCACTCTCAGCAGAGGAGAGGAATCGGTTAAAAGAACCTTGAAAAATCTCTGGGACAGAAATATAAAAAGGCAGACTTCTTCAACTTTTGTTTAGTTCTCTGGTACATGTACATTTGTGATACACTGCCCCCTGCAGTTTGGGAATGGACACCAACGGACACCGCACAGGGTGTTAAAAGCGCAATTTTAAGCTAACTACTAAGCTAATCACTGTACAAATTTTCTGAGGTCCTTTTGAGAATTCATTGTATGAATTGTAAAATATAAGGATGTAGTCATATTACTGTCATAAAAATTTCTGTCATTTTAATAGTTTCTTTTTCTGGATCTTAAAGAGGAAATTGTTGTGATGATGCAGATTTCAAAAACACAGGATGAAGTGTTAACATCCTTTGTGCAAACAAGAACAAAGTTCTTTGGTTAATGGTTGATAGGAAGGTTTCAGCTTCACCAGGGGTGGTACATTCCATTTGTACTCAGAAGTCGGAATTTACGAGTTCCTAGTGGGAAATTTCAACTGGAATGCCCCCTGAAGTTGGAATTTTGCACTCTAAGGGTAAAGAGATATTAAGCTCCTGTTATAAGAAGCTTATTTTAGAATTTCTGGCTTGTGTTTTCACAATAAATCAGCCATTTCCACTGTATTTTTTGGTATTTATAAATAGAAATACTGCTGTTATGGCAAGTTTTTCTGAGTTGGCAACTGGAATGTTTTTAACTCGGTGATGTAAGTGGATCGCATCGTATACTCACAGCTTGCTACTTAGCAGCCCAGCCCTGGGTTGGTTCCTCTTTGTCAAGAGCCACTGGCTGCTTCTCCCCACCGGCTCTGATGCAGTCTTAATGGCTATGCCTTGGCCCAGGCTCCTGACTCCCAGGTGTCTCAGCAGCCTGGTTACAGATGTTACCATGAACTTTCCACATCCTCTGGTGGGATCACCACTTGTCGGCCAATATCCACCAGCAGTTTCCAGTCACACGCTATGGTATGGATGTGCTCCTTGTTGCTTTAGCCCAGGGGTGGCCAACCAGTCAGAGACCAAGAGCCACAAAAATTACCGTGGTACCACATGTGGTCATACAAGCACACTTCCTTTCACACATAAACAAAATGACATAAAGTGAAAAAAAATAATTTTGAAATTCTATCTATCTATCTATCTATCTATCTATCTATCTATCTATCTATCTATCTATCTATCTATCTATCTATCTATCTATCTATCTATGAGCGATTGAGAGGAGCACATGCAGCAAAAAGAAACTGAAACTTAAGTGTAAATCTCATCACCCAAGTATTGATCAATACTGATCTCAACATTGGCATCAGTATATCAACAGTTTTGATTGAACGGCACATCACTATATATATTTTGTTTGTTTGTTTTTTTTGATGAATGGGGCCAAGAGCCACATGCGGCTCGTAAGACGCAGGTTAGCCACCCCTGCTTTAGCCTCTTCACAGACAAAAGCAGCTGCCCACGGGTGGTAAGGATTTGATGCAAATAAAATGTCCCACGCAGCAAGTTTCTAAACCTTTTGTTGACAGGAGCTTGACTCAAGCTAGTTTGACTAAGTTAGGATATAGGGCCTCATATTTGGGCAAAACTCATAAGTTATGTAAATTAAAAAGTAACAGGTAATAGTCCTTCCCATACAATGAGATACTTGGATTATTTTTTTTCAACCTGGCTGTAAATATCTTAACTTTTCGTGCACTGATTGCCTTTTTTGAATTGGTGTGTATGTGGTTTCTAGTGTTTCAGCGGCTGGCCTCAAGTGGACACTTGGTGAACTGCAGTTTTAGCACAAATATACTTCTGAAATGTACTGACCAATTGGAAAATCTGCTCGCTTTTGATACTTGAAGGCCTCAGACCAAATTCTTATTTTTCAACTTCAATTATTTCTTCATGTATTCTTTCCAGTTTGAACTGTTGATCACTCTAGACAGTGTGTAAGTTGTTTTCATTCGTTTTTCTCCTTTATTATTCTGAATGAACTGAACCAAAATTAAAAAACTGACCTATCATTTGCGAGCATTCTGTTTTCAAGCTTTGCTCTGAGTTTGCTTTTTGTATTTGGCTGGAATCGAGTAAACATTTTTAAATTTATAGTAACAAAAACTACAATGTAACAGAGGAGAAGGTGTTTATTTGTGTGATTCAGGGTGCTGGCACCAGTTTCTCAAACATCTTTGAATTTCTCTCACATGCAAACAAAGAAGAGTACAAATTTACCCAAAGTTTCTCTCTCTTGAGCGTTTCAGCTTCTGTAAAAATAAAAAGGACACTTTGAACAGCAAGCAGAGACTCAAGCTCGTTTACACTTCCCACGTAGCAGCACTGTGAATAAGTTGTGTTACTTTGTATGGATGCTGCGTTTAATCCGTCTATAGAGGAGAGCAGAATATTCCTGCTCCTGTGTTTGTTCCAACACAGATCCTTTCTCAGGTTGTAACAAACAAAACTCACCACCTGTTCTTTGTTTTGCTTTGTGTTTTTATAAGTCTAGCTTGTGGCGCTGCACCTGATGCTCAGTCACCTGCCGCCAAATACATGACATGACAATATGTTCTCCTCCAGGAAACAACAAGATTTAAAGAATCACCTTCAGCCCTCAGAGCACAGTTGAAGTTATAACGGTGCCTGACGAGAATAGAGGATCATTTCATTTCCGTTGATATCAGAACAAGGTTTTTCAAAGGGGACGAGTGCTGACCTTTGACCCCGCTCACGACCACAGAAGTGTTGGAATGTGATTGAAGCTGTCTTGATATGGGTGGTCTCAGGGACAGGGCGACGCTTTGACCCTTTCATTGATGACACCCTGTAATGGATGGCCATTTGTTTTACAGGAGGGAGGTCTGTGGAGAACAACCTTTAGCAGCAGATTAACCTTTAACCATTCCATTTCACCTGGAACGTCAGGTTAGATCGATGTCATGGTGAAAATGGAAAGAGTAAATCATTATTTTTAAAAAAGAAATCCTGATTTGTAGATTTTTGTGCTCCTTGTGGACAAAACAGTAAGCCTTAAGTGTTGAGCTTTACCTTAAATCCCCTCTTCCTCTCAAAAATCAGACCTGCCACTCATCATGAAGAAGGTTGATCCAGACTGAGGCAGCTGTGTCAGCCGTTAAAAATTACAGTGCAGTGTTAGTCCATCTCCTTGCTGATGATCCAGCTTGCTTTCCTTTGACATTGAAAGTCATCATAAGTCATTTCCCCCTGTTTTGTAACCAGAAGGGGTGGGAGAAAAAAGGGATTTTTGTTTGACAATATCAAAATCGTTATTCTTTGTCCAAAAAATCATTTTTTAAATTCAAATTTTTCATTTCAGTCTTTGTTTATAAACTGGATAGGAAAAAAGTTACCACTTTTCATCAGCAGAGGGTGAAATGTTTCTCTCTGACTCACGTGATGTGTATTTTATGGGTAAATATGGCTCCTGATTCAGTCTGTAGACATTATCATCATCATATAACTTTTTTTTACATGGTCTGGTGTTAAAAAAGCAAACCCAAAATCGAAGAATAGCAATTTAAATCAAATCGACGCCCCAAAAATCGCAATAGATTGGATCGTGAGAATGACAGCATATCGTCCTAGCCCTAATAACCAGCGACAAATTACCCACAGGAGCTTTGAGTAACAGTTTCATATTGCTTTGTTTTTAGGGTTGGGAATAGAAAACGGGTTCCTTTTGAGAATTGATACGAAATGTTTCAGTCCATCGATATCGTTAGCCTTTGTTCTTGACGATTCCCTTATTGATTCTTTACACGATGCCAGAGCTGCAGGATCTTATGTGACTAGTAGATTACATTTACCAAGAAAATCCTGTTTAAGGATTTCTAGCTTGAAATTTTACTGGCGAACTGAACACAGAAATCTACAGTTGCAGGTTTGTACGATAATTTGTTTCCTGACAGCGTTGAAAATTATGATGACCCAGTACATATTTCATATTCCAGATCTTAGTATCTAGAATATTGCCAGGATCTGGATCGTACTTTTACATCTGTCAGAAATTATGGTGACCTTGTCTTGTATCGTTTTGCAAAGCAATCCGACCATTTATGGTGGAGTTATATAAACATATGGTGAAAACAGCCCTATCTCACAATAATAAAGAATCCTTTAAAACAATCCTGGATCCAGATCGTGATCCGGATCACCTCCAAAATTTTATCACGTCTTCCTTATCCCATTTTGAACATTTACTGAACATTTCATCAAGGTATATTGGTTACTTTTTGAGTTATGTCGTTCACAGACAGACAAACTGTCCCAAAAACATAACCTCCTTGGTGAATGTAATTAATAAAATAACAAAATCAGCACCACAGTAGTTCAGTGGTTTTCAGCTTGGTTGCGTAAACTTTCCTGATTTCTCTAACTTGTGTTGAAAAAGTGATGATTAAAATTCCTTTTTCCTATTTTAACAAGGTACCAGACATACACAGGTGTTTTTATTGACACCAGCAGGAGGAGCAGCAGCGTGACATTTTACTAATTACACTGATTTGTTGGTGGATATTTCAGTGCTGCAATAAATAACGTGACACTAATAAAGTCTGCTTTCTACAGGGGCCGGTGTTTTTCTGCTGGCATCTGCAGAGAGCGAGCAGATCAGCTTTCTCTTCGACTGCATCGTCCGAGGCATCTCCCCCACCAGAGGCCCGTTTGGACTGCGGCCAGTTTTGCCAGGTCAGTATGAGAGGCGTTTAAAGCCGCGTGGCCGCCAAAGAATGAGAAGTCAACCCTGGGAAAATGAAGCTGTAAAAGTTACGACTCAAAGAAGGAAGTTTGATCTTTCTGCAAAGATAACTTGAATGAAAAGTCGATGAGTTGTTTCCAGGGAGGAGAAGCAAACATTGAAGTTGTTTTAATGTGCAGCAGCCTCCCCTCCGGTGCCTCTGGGGATTTGTCGCAGCTTTTAGGTGTGCTGCCTTCCTGGAATCCAACCATTTTTGGCTGAATGAGTCAGAGGATTCCTCTGTGTGCTTTGAAGTGACTAAATTATGACTGACAGCTGTTTTTTTTAAGTAATTGGATAATCTTCTGAAGGAATTTATAGTTTAGTCAAATCCTCTCTCCCACTCGAGCACACTGTGTTGAAAGAAAGGCGTGGGGTCATCTTCAACATCAGTAAGAGGATAGCTACTGTACTAACTGTGATTATTCAATTGTGGTCTATGTATAGTCCAGGTTGTCCTGCTACTGTTGCGGTGCGAGCTGGATGCTGGGCTGGCGTCCAAACGGTCATTAGATGTCTCTTACTTGTAACAGCAGGGCTGTCTGGCAAGATATCAATTTGTCAAAGACAGTAAGGTTAGTCTGTTTAATGAGCTCACTGAGCTCCAGCATGTCCGCCCTCAGCTCCTCTGTTCTCCTGACACCTTTTGTGAAAACTTGACAGCAGCTGCCAGTTTGTTAGCTTAATAACTCTTATTTTCAAAGGCCCTGCTTGCTCTTTTAAAACCACAAAGCATCTTCCACATTATTGAAGAAAAAGTGATGCAAAATAATTCATCACTTTAACTTTCAGCAGTTATTTGTCATTTTTCTGGTTGCATGTTTGTGGATTGAATTCAGCACAGGCTCAGTTTTATGAAATACTTATAAGACAATAACACCTCCTCTTTAGCATTATTAGCCTTTCGCCAAAGTTAACTCTTATTTGTTTGTTGTGGAGATATTTAGACACAAAAATGACTTGAAATGTCTCTCACAAGTGGTGGAGACCAACAATAGAGCAAAAGTAGAAATCCAAACCCAAATCATTTTACTAAGCACCTTATGGGTGTGTAATAAGACAACTGTTGACACTTTCACTTTCACTTTGTTAACATTTCGGTCAGAAATATGTGTCAATACTGCAGAGACTTTATAATAGAAATGCTAACTTAAGCTAACTTTTGGCCAAAGATGCAGAAATGAAACAGGGCTTTAGCCTCCTTGCTAACAGCTACAGTGTGTGTGTGTGTCTGCTTTTGTGGTGTTTCCACTGACTTATCCTGGGACAGATCCCCAGATAACCGAGACGAGCCGTCCCACTTTTTGGGACCCTTTCGTAGGGGTGCCAGACTGAACCGATCTGCTTTCTGAAGGTGGAGCTACGACACTGCAGACCGTTGGTCGATCAAAAGAATCGTCACTTACCCCGACAGCAGCTGCATTTCTCCTGGCGGCACACAGACTTCTCTGAAACAAAGCTTGATTGCACTTTGTATCAAAGAGCTACATGCCAATCACAGAGAGGACGAAATGCTGCATGTCTTCCATCTGTGCTCTTTGTTTACTGTGTAGCGTTTTTCTTCTTAATTGGATTTATTAGCGAGGTCGGCATCCGGCTTACACGCCACCTACCACGAGAGGGCACAGTTGGCTGTGGAAACACAAATGGGATCAGGCTTAACTGTACCAAACCGGACTGAACCAAACTGGACTGCTTGGTGGAAATGTGGCTTAAGTTGCTTCTGGGCCTTTTGTTGTCAACCTCGAGTGGACACATGAGGAACTGCAGATTTTAGCACTTCCATATTGGCTTCATGTCTTAATACTGAAGGTTGCTGCTAGCTTAAGACAATCTAACAATAAAACTTTATTATGCTTTTCATCTATTATTAAAAGTTTTAAATTGTAGGGCTTAAACGTGGTAAGATATGCAAAGAAACTGCCCACTAGAAGCACCGTGGCTTTGTCCAACAACTACAGATTAAGATGTCAAGTGGCAGTGCGATCCAGTTTGGCTGTTTTTTAATCTGAGTCAGGTTACACTGTCCTAAAACCACTTGAATGGAGCAATGTGTAACCAGAGGCGCGTGGGCATTAGCAGAGGACTGTTGGTGCTAGGTCTGCTAGTGTTAGCCGCACCCAGCGTAGAAATACCACATTATTTTATTACATCCATTGTAACAGGCTCTTGTTTTTAAATGTAGTGATGCTCAAACCAGAACAGATCATCAGAGTATGAAATTTCTCTTTCAAATACTAAAAAGGAATTTTAATCATCACTTTTTCAACAGAAGTTAGAGAAATCAAGCAAGTTTCACAACCAAGCTGAAAACCACTGAACTACTGAGTTGCTGATTTTGTTATTTCATTAATTACATTCACCAAGGAGGTTATGTTTTTGGGACAGTTTGTCTGTCTGTGAAAGACATAACTCAAAAAGTAACAAACCGATCTTGATAAAATTGTCAGGAAATGTTCAAAGTGGGATAAGGGAGACGCGATTAAATTTTGGAGGTGATCCGGATCACTGTCTGGATCCAGGTTTTTTTAAAGGATTCTTTATCATTGTGAGATAGGGCCGTTTTCACTATATATGTATATAACTCCACCATAAATGGTCAGATTGCTTTGCGAAACAATACAAGACAAGGTCACCATAATTTCTGACAGATGTAAAAGTACGATCCAGACCCTGGCAATATTCTGGATACTAAGATCTGGAATATGAAATATGAACTGGGTCATCATAATTTTCAACACTGTCAGGAAACAAATTATCGTACAAACCTGCAACTAACACCAAATTGTAGCAGAGAGTCTGCTGAAAGGGAGTATAACATTAAAATAGGACTAAAGTGTTGGTGACAATCACAATATGCGCTCTCTGAGTGTTTTTCTAGTTGGCATATCGATAGTTTGAAGATTTTATATAATGAACCTTTAAGTATCTTCGTCTGACTTGAAGATTGGTAAAAGGAAAATCTTTCATCTCTGTGTTCTTCAGTCTCACATTTAGATGCTGGGTATAATATGACTAAAACTATTAAGTTTTATCTGCTCTCCTGCTGAGCTCTTTCACACCTTCCATTTTCCACACTCGCAGTTTTCAAACATTTTCTCACTCAGTCTGCAACTTAACAGGAAATGTGGACCGGGCAGCTGTAAGGGCTTGTGGGTATTCTGGTTTTCACACATCTCGCCGCCCGACGGCAGGTTGAGCTCATACTCCTATTATTGTGGCGCGTTCTTGAATAAATAGCCTGGAGGATGTGTGAGGGGGGAGCGCGGGGTCAAAGTCGCAGTTCACACAAGCAGAGCAGCCAAAGCCTCCTAATCACTCCAAGCATGTATGTAACCTCATCCACAGGATTCCACTGCTGCCTCCCCCTTCATTTCATACCCGGTCACCCACCACTTCCCTCCCCTCTGCCTTCCCCTCCTGTCCCTCCTCCTCGTTTCATCTCATCTTATCCCTCCTGCAGCCTGTAATTGTGTCCCTCACTCTCACGTATGCTTCACCTCTCAGTCTTTGTCAGTGCCCTGCATTAACTGATTAAACCCTCTGCCCTTTATTTTGATTCATCTCTGATATGTCATCTGCCGTTCACCCTCACAGGCTTTTATTTCCACCTTCCTCGCCGTCATTCACGCTCCTCCACTCTGAAACCTCCCAGAAATTCTCCTTCCTCACATTAACAAACCCAGTCACCTAGAAAAGTCGCACACGCTTCATGCAATCAAGCTGCAAATTGCATGGCCATGAAGGAAATGAAGGTTACAAAGAGATAAAGTGAGTTACCTTCGAAAGGAAAAGTAGCTGCAGATCACAATGCGAGGGGTTTTGAGCTCCTTTTAATGAGAAAATGAAGTGAGTGTACAGCTCACAGCTCACAGCTATCGTTGGCCAAATGAGGATTTACTGGCTTCTGTAATGGTCGAAAGGGAGGAGGTGTTAGTTGCGCTTAGCTGGGATGAGCAAGCTGCAAAAATACTGAATGTGAAAGGATACGACATCTGTCAGTCAAATTACCCATGCGATTTAGTGAGGATCGTGATGCAGGAGTTACATTTTGATAAACTTTGGGAAATGTTTTATACTTTTTTGACAAATTAAAGATGACTTTAATGTTTGGTGTGAGAAGGTAGCAGCACTTGCCATGGATTTTACACAGAGAACTGTGGTATTATAATGTAGGGTGGACATAAGGTGAGCAGGACTTAATGTGAAATAGAATCCTAAGCCTGGTTCTTCTGGGTCATATCAAAGTCAAAGGTCTGTGTAGCCCTCTTTCTGATGCTGAAGCATAAGAGTTCAGCTCTTTGTGAACATCTCCCCTGTAATGACATAGAAAAAAGACATAATATTAAAGAAAATCACACATAATAAATTTATTATTATTATTTTTAAAATATTGAAAGTCAAATGGAGTGTTTTATACGTACACTTAAAAACTTGACAGAAAAAGTGGCATTAAACTGATGTTGCAAGGAAATAATGGGAAAAAAAGACAGGGTCAGTTGGTAAAACTGATAAATGTCAATTGGTGTAACCAATGTTTTACAAAAAAAAATCTGATATTGCACAAAAAAGTTACTGCGATTATGATTTTATCATTCTACTACACCAGAAAAGTTAAACTTGGTACAATTATAAACCAACTTACCCAACACAATCAAAACCCATATTTTCAATGCACTTTAAGATGATATTTATTAAAAAGTCTATGGGCAAAATACAGCAGAGTAGCTCTTCAGCGCCATCTACTGCAGTGGAGTTGCAGAAGTCAGCTAAAATGTGGATTTATAATCTTACAAAAATATTGATATAAAGAGTTAAAATATTGATATTGGTATCAGGAACGGGCGATTTTGGATGATCATACAGACCACAGTGCCCCCATGTGTTTTGGAGGAGTACTGCAGAGCAAAGCGTACACACTGATGCAGAAGAGTGTGGTGCTCTCAACTGTCCTCAACATAAAGGTACAAACCAGGCTGAGGGTGAGCAGATGAACAACCACCTGGTCACTATACGTTAACCCACTGATTATCTGTCTGCAAACCTAAATAATCAACAATATGATTGAAAAATGCTTTTATCATCTTTTTTGGTTTGTTTAAAAATTATTGTTAGCAGGACTTCAGGGACAAAAACACACTAATATGACTACTTTTGGTTCAAATTTACATCAAACATCACATTTTTATCCAGCAAAAATTCAAGTGATTTTTCATTGTTATTTCAGCTGATGAAGATCTTCCAGCCCATCACATTTTGAGACTTTTTTAAAAACATTTTCTTGATCCTTCACTTGATTTCCAACACAGCCAGAGCTCAGACAAAGAATAGGTACCAAATTAGGTACTTTTGTAGGTGCTGACTGAATTCTGTCAAAAATACCAGGTTCCGATTCGCGTAAAACCACAAGGTACCATGTTTAGGTACCTAAACGCATCCTTGTGACTGGGAGAGAGTGGAAAAGTAGATGATTTTCCATGCTGGACATGAACACAGCATTGTAAGGTTACATATTGAAGAATAAATGCGTTAAATTGAAAAGAATATATATTTTATTGTTAAACAAATTGATATTTTTTACTACATAAACACAAAAAAGTACCGAAAATTGGTACTGTATCGTTTTAAATGTGAAAGGTACCCATCCCTAGCCCAGACCTTTTTAACGTTAACTTCCTGAGCTGTTTCTGTGATTACTTTCCCCTTTTTCTACTTTTCCTTTTTTTTGTTTCTTTTATTGACTGGTTATCTTTGACATCTATGTTATCTATGAATCTAACGTTTAGGTTTCTTTTTAAAATATGTGATATTACAAATGTCCTTTGTGATGTTTGGAAAGGTCTTCATAAAATGGAAATGTAAAATATTTACAATATTTTTTCCAGCTTCATCAAAAGTCATCACTCACTACACTATCAAAACTTGAAAGTTTATTTAATCTCACCTTCGAAACTTTTCACTCTGGACCTAAAACTTCTTTACAAACATGAAGTGCACCTGCATGAATGTACCTCCAGGACCAGCTGCTGTATGTCAAACAGGTTGAGAGAATTTCTAAAGGACAATTTCCTCCACTAACTTAGTGGTAATGGAAGAGGACACTGCTGACAGCGTCCACTTAAGTCGTCTATTTGTCCGTCCAGGTCGATTATTTTTTAATCTGAGGACACTTTGCGGCGCTGCAGGTTGATTCTCCACGTGTGGCATTTGATCTTGAACAATTTCCCAGAGTCTGCTGCGTTTACCTCAGGAAATTGTTCAAGAACAAATCCCACACGTGGACTGTAATGGCGGGTAACAAAATCAATCTCTTGGTAGAATTGACCTTGGTGGTCTTATGTACACTAGATCCTTGAACGGTCTTTAGCCAGAGGGCGTTCCGACACAAACATGTGGCAGCGCTATTTTTAAACCTGTAGTGTTCCACAATTACTGAAAGGTGTTCCCCTGTGTGGCCCTCACAGACCACATCATAGTACACCACACTGCTGTCAAACAGTGTGTTGTAGTTCGTCTCACTGACGTGTTGTTGAGGATGTTTTATTTTAATGAGGCCACAGACAGATGAGTGAGGCTCTTGTGGTTTGAAGTGTTTCTTCCTCCTCTGGAGTAGCTCGATGTGTTTTCACAGTTGTGTCACAGCCGAGTAAGACACCCAGCTTACCTCACTTAAACTTCTCTGTTTGACATCTTCAACATTTGCTTCTTCTCCTTCCTCCTTTTATTTCTTTTTTTGGTCTCAAACAGATCCCAGTTCCACTCAGACGAGTTCGGAGGAGAGGCTGAACCATGAGACTCAGGAGCTGGAGAAACGACTGAGCATGCTCTCACAAAGGAGCAGCACAGGTACAGAAAATGAAAATGTATCTTTGTTTTATAATCATCCCAAAGCTCTGTAATCTTTGAATGCAGGGATCCAAAAACAACAGAAGATATATAAGCATCCAATTATCCAGTGCTTGGTTGTTAATTATGTTTGCAGATGTTGTTTTCCTCATACTCCTGATTTATTATTCTCATTATGTGTTGAAAACAAAGAAGAAAGGAGACAGAGGATTAACAGTTTTATCGTGCTCTTTGATGAAGGCGTTTTTAACAACAGAGGTAGAGACAAGACATTAAAAACATGACAAGCCAGACAGGCCCAGCAATAAAACCTTTGAATGAATTAATATCACAAACAAAACAAGTTTTATGATGCAAAACCATTGCTCTAATATAGTGCCACAGTACTGTGTATTTACTAATTTGAATAAAAAATGCAGACTCTGTTAAAGAAGAGTCTTGATTTGATGTAGAGGTAACTGTAGAAAAGTCTAATCTTGTTTCAGCAGAGTTTGGCCTGAGCAGGAAGAGCAGGCTGTTGTGGACGGTAAAGTAACAAAATGAAATTTCCAATTAAAAAAAATTTGACTTCAAACAGCACTCATATATCTTGATCTCCTTGAAAGCATCAGAAATGATAAAACTCTCAAATCAAGCTTTTTAAAAGTTCTTGTCTTTTCGTCTTAAGGACATACCAGAAGAAACTGTTTTCTCGTCATATTTTTAATTTGGTAAACTTGAGTCTCTTGACTTGTGAATCCATCTGAATTATTTGGTTTCTTCTTTTTTACTGCTTAAGTGAACCAGAAAGGCACCTCTGTGTAACCAACTTTTTACAGTAAAACTGAGACTCACCAATAAAACTGGAACTGATAAATGAAACTGATAGTCAGAAATGAATATAAGACACATGGAAACTGAAACTTGCCAGTGAAACTGAGACTCTTAAATAAAACTGAAACAGAAAAATAAAACTTAAGTCTCCTATAATTATTTTACTCACAAATGAAACTTAGACTCTTAAATGAAACTAAGGCTCATCAATTAAACTGAGACTCAACAATGAAACTGAGACTCTTAAATAAAACTGAAACTCACCAGGGAAACTGAGACTCGCCAATAAAACTTAGACTAACCAATGAAACTGAGACTCATTGATAAAACTGAGACTCACCTATGAATCTGAGACTCTTAAACAAAACTAAGGCTCACCAATGAAATTGAGACTCACCAACGAAACTGAGACTTTCCACTGAAACTCAGTTTCACCTTTGCATGTTAGACTCACAAAGAAAACTGAGACTGGACAATAAAACTGAGACTCATGTATAAAATTAGGATGCACAAGTGAAACTGAGACTCATCATTCATTTAGACTCACAAGTAAACCTGACCCCTTCCGCAACAGTTGAACTCTTCTTTATGCTTGGGTTTTGTGCACGAAGTCTTGTCTGAAAGTATTAAATTTATAACTGCTGTCATCACAGTCAATAACTGAAAGCTTTCGTTATTTTCAGTCATGTGTGGTAGGAGATGTCAGACTATTAGCCTTGTCTTTAGAAAACATGATTTATGGTGTGAGAAGATTTAACAAGAACAAGACAACAGACAGACAGAAGACAAAAGTGATTCGTTAAAAAAAGGAGGGTGGACATTTTCAGAGAGATATGATAGAAATTAGATCAAACAAAAAAAATTGGAAAAGGGGAATAGAAGATTTGAAAAAAGATGTTAGTCGGCAAAGGTTTCCACTGTAATTGATTCATATTTATGACTGGTATCTTTACAGTATCATTTTGCCCGTCTGCCGGTGGAGACGACCGCAGTATATCCGGCTCCTCCGACACATCGGACACCAGCCAATCGGACTGCAGCATCGGCAGCCGCCTCGCCATTTGGCCTGAACCGCCCTCCAACCCCTCTGAGAGCAGCAGCCACACCAAAGCTGCCTTACAGAGCATGGAGAAGGTCTCTGTCTCACAGGGAGGCGCACGCTGTCCTCCTGCTAAACCTCCCAGGCAGCTCCAGGAGATCGGCCGTCAGAGCTCGTCTGACAGCGGCATCGCCACCGGCAGCCATTCCTCGTACTCCGGAAGTTTCTCCTCCTACACAGGCAGCCTGGACGCAGCAGGCGAGGACTTTGGGTCTGTTTTCAGCCTGCCCCCACACTTGGCACAAGACCTGAGCCCTTGTAGCTGCCCTGCTGCCCCTGGACATGAATACCAGGTACCGTCATCACTCAGGTATCTGTATGACTCTCCTAAGAGTCTGATAGTGGAAGGGAGTGTGACTACCAAAGACAATGAACCCTCCACGCCAAATAAGAGCACTCCTGCTTCCTCAGACCTCATCACAGACTCGACAAAGGAGGATAAAAACGGGGGCAAAACCTGTGAGGGCCACTCAAAGACTCCTGAAACAAAGTCAGAGAGTGAACACTTAGAGGAGGGTAAGAAAACTAAAGTGGCGCCCTCTAGTGAGCACCCAGACTCCTGTCACATCTGCACTTCAGTCTCCAAAACCATCGTGACCATCTGCTCTGTCTGTGGAGGATTTAAGGTGAGAAAAAAAACATTATTTTCTAAAAGACTCTCTGTCTTTTGGTTTACGCTCTGATAAGAGGAGTTCAGCTCTTGTTTGCCATCTGCCTGCCTGTAAAAAAGACATCCTCTCTGTTCATATGTCCTCCTGCTCATGCTCGCTTGTACCACACGCAGCTTCTTTCACCCTCTAATTCATCCTGTGGCTCGCTGTCAGTGTGACCTTTGTGGCGTCCGGCAAGCTGACGGTGATGCTACACTGAGTTGGTGTGAAGAACAAGAAAAAAAAACCTGTCCCGTGCTCCATCTGTCCGAAAAGTCAGCGTTTAGCAGTCACGAAGATTGAAGTTTGCTTTGTGTCTTGCATATTTAAACCTTGAATCACGATGGTCACAGAAGTCCATGAAAATATCTCATAGAAAAATCAACTTGAATGTCAACCCATCGACTTTCAATACCCAGGGTACAAAAGAAGAAGTTAACATTTTCTTTTGGAGCTGTGGGGTTCAGCTTCAGTCTCCTCTTAATGATTCTTCTGTCCTCACTGTATTGATCCTGTTCTTACTGCAGACCTTTATTTTATTTATCTCCTTTAGATTGTTTGATCCATAAAAGTTGAATAATACAAACCTGAATTATCCACATTTCGAATTGTTGTACAGCCATCCAGATATTAGGTTTATATTCATTATGTCATAACAAAACACTCCCCCTCATTTTTTGCATACCACAAAACTGTGATAACTTTCAAATTCTTTTGATAGTATCAGAAGTTATCACGCATCAACTGCAACTTCCTCCTGGCAGGTAGATGATCCAGAATGCAGCAGCATGTCTGGTCTTTAACCAGCTCAAAACAGCACATCACCCAGCTGTTAATCTCACTTCACTGGCTTCCAGGAGCAGCTCCAATCAAATTCAAAGCTCTTCATCTGGCTTAAAAAACACTGACAAGAACAGCTCCTTCCTACCTGGGGTCCCTCATCCAGGTCTACACTCCTTCCCGCCCAGTACGCTCTGCTTGTGACAGACACCTGGTGCTCCCAGCCCAGCACGGCTCCAAATCTCTAGCCAGACTCTCCTCCTCTGTTGTGCCCAAATGGTGGAAGAAATAACCTAACTCTACACAATCCACAGAGTCTCTTTCTTTAAGAGAGGTCTGAAAACTCATCTGTTCAGGAAACACTTAGACTTTTAATCTGACCCTTCTCCTCTTTGTCCTCAGGGGTAGAACGAGTCAGAAGGTCTAAGACCCAGCTCTTAGTGAATTTTTAGCTCAAATTACTGAATGTTTGTAGAAGGTTGAAATATATTGTTGCAGCAATTGATTGTAGTTAGTTGGCTAGTTTAGTCTACATTATTCAAAAATAAAACATAAAAGAAGAAAAAATATATCCTACACTTAATGGCAGCACCTGCAGCCAAATAAAAAAAAAATCCTTCTGTCCAAATTCTTGCTTGTGTTGTACGTTGCTTTGGACAAAAGCATCTGCTAAATAAAAGTTATAGAATCATTTAAAGCCTGAAAACCAAGTAAAACTTTAAAGAGGGGATAAAGTGCTTTTTTTAAGGCTTTATATTGTCCTACTTTGCCTTTGGAGAAAAGAAATCTCTTTTGTTTCTCACACTTGTGTAAGACACTGTCTCTTTAAAGGCTGGGTTAAGCTTTCTGCACGAATGTGTCGCACAGAAAAGAGACGCATGGAATCGGCACAAGAGACCGTGTGTGCCTAATATACTGTTTCACAATCTGCATAGTGTCCTTTCCCAAGCTGCAGGGGGCGGTGTTTCGCAAATGCACGTCTACCACACTACTAAACTAAAGAAGAAGAAGTTGTTTACACTGTTTAAAGCATTTATTTCAGCCAATTCCTCTTCTGTGCTGAGTTTGGCTGTTACTTCACGCCAGGAAGTGTTCATCACACAGTTATCATAGTGATCTCTGTGTGGTGAATAACTCTGGTTTGTCTGCACGTTTTCAACCAGAAGTTAGAAAATTTTTAGTCGCAGAAATTTTTTCATGAAAAGGATCGTGTGAGGAGGGGAGGCTGCTAGATTGACATCATTCGTACGCAGACACGTTAAGCATAAACCAAGCTTAAGTCTTCCTGTTTCACAAACAATCTTTCCTTTGAACAGGACAGCTCCCCCAGAGGCCTGTTAGGGGCAGAGCTACGAGCAGACCTTGGTGTTTAAGCCCTGCGTCTCCTCAATGTGTCATTGACCATCGTGCTAATGAACAGACCATTGTTTTATGTTTAAATAGTGTCAAAACTCCTGGTCACATTATGTGTCTTAGCTGTAGAGCAGCCTCCCACCACTGGTTGGGGCTGTTGCTCTGAAACCAGTAGAGATAAGATAGAGAACTGGACATGTCCCTGAATTTAGAGGTTTTTGACTTTGCATAAAAGTTAGATTGAAAATATTAAAGAAGAAGGTCTCTGGTTTGATTCCCCAGTCAGGTAGGTGCTTTTCTGTTAGAGGTGCTTCAGGTTTTTCCCCACTGTCCAAAACCTCCTCATCAGGACCCTGAAAGAGAGAATAAGTGAAGATAATTGATAGATGCTTTGAGATAATGATGGCTGGGTGGATATGGCTCCCCCTGCTGGTGGTGTTTCAAGCAAAAAAAAAAACACATTTCATTCATCATCTAAAGAAAATGTTAGCTTTGTCTTCATGGAGTCCTTGGTGAACTAAATGTAACATGAGATGATGGAGGAGCGCAGAGGAACATTTATCACCCTCAGCCTGAGCAACACAATCCTCCTCTGTGGTGTTTACTCGCTCACAGCTCCAGGGCTCCTTCAAAAGAAAATACTAAACAGCAACTTCATCCTCACACAGAGACCATTCCTCATTTTCTCACATATTTATGAGTGTTTGAAGATTATTTAGGCAAAAAAACGTGTTATTGCTGCAGGCGTACTGTTAAAGAGGCTCAGTGCTGCTGATGTGACACATGAGAGGATTGTGGGTAATAAATCATGTATTGTAAATCTGTGTACATTAGTTACAGTCTCCTATAACCCTTAACTTACAAAAGCTCAGTCCTTTGGAGACCGTGGCATACAGGAGGGACACCACAACTAAAGTTAAGTTTCAGGATGAATTAACCTCTTTAGACCTTAAATACTTATTGAACTTAAATATTTAGTTGTTTTTTTTTTACTAAAATGGGTGTAATTTTTTTATTTCACCAAAAGATGATGTAGTGTCCCTAAATGTGGCTAATCGCTCAAAGTTTAAAAAAATAAAGTATCATGGGTCTGAAAAGCAGGAATGAAATGTCCACATAAGTGGACGTTATGTCAAATCAATGATCAAAATAAACAAAGAAAAATCAATATTATAGGAAAACAAAATGGGCTGGAGACCCTGGCTGAAATAATCAAAAGGTGGGAAGGTACTGGGCCACAGTCATGCTTTGGACCGTCACACCCAACACCTCCCTCTAGCCTAAGAAGACACTAAAGTCCTGATATCAAAAGAAAAACTGATAATTAAACTACCTGAAACCTCCAGCTCAAACTGAAACACAATAAAATAACAAAACTCCATGAACTGAACTTTTCTAGAGGGGACAACCAAAACCTGAGGGGTAGAAGAAATCAAACAACAAAGCCTCTGTGACGTCACCTGAAACCATGAAATTAAGCCAAACCGTCAACGCAGCCACATTCGCTATGACGCGAGCTGTGAGTTTTTCTTTCAAACAGCTACAGGGCGCACGGCGGTCACGTGACCTGAGCTGTGCCTCTAATTGGTAAATCAAATGACCCTAATAACTTCCAAACCCCATAGACAGAAAAAAATACTCACTGTACAGTTCGTGCAGATAGTGAAGTCAGCATTTTAGACCCAAGCTGTTTCTGAACCAGGCTGTAAATATGTTTTTAACGCCATAAAAGTCAGTTTATATGGCTGGGTGTGTACGTGACTTCTGGTCTTTCTGCAGCCTCAAGCAGATTCCAGACGAACAGCGACTCTAAGCACTTCTGTATAGGCTTCATTTTTACTGACCGGATGTTGCCCCTTGGTCCACACGTAGCCCAGTATCTGGGAAACCGCATATATTTTTAAATGCCTATCATTCCCATGAAACTGCAGTTTTGTGTCACCAAAAATAATGTTATCTTAAAACTCCAGCCAAAGTGAAGAGTTTGGTAAACTTGGGTTTCGTGGTGCAGACGCTGGTAAGCGGAGTTTCTGATTCTCTAAAGTCACAGCTGAATGATGGGAGCTCATTCTGATTGGTCGGCACAGGTTTTAGATCTGGAAAACAATGCAAAATATGGTTTTGGGATAGGGATGGGTACCTTTCACATTTGAAACAACACGGTACCAAAGCCCACTACCTAGCAATCGGTACCAGTACTTAACGGTTCCAATTTTCAGTTCTTTTTTGTGTTTATGTGGTAAAAAATATCAGTTTTTTTAATAATAGAATACAAAAATACTTGGATTTAACTTATTTATTTTTCAATATATGTACGCTGATAACACTCAGGTGTGCAGCAGGCAAAGGGAGGAGGGACCAGAAAGGAGACAGGGAGACAGACAACATCACACTCCTCTGAGCTGAGCTCGTAAAGGGAAACCCGAGCTGTTTGAGTGTATAGTATAACAATTATCCCACAAAAAGACTGAAAACAAACACAGAGTTGATCCAATTAGCGATGGTTTTCTGCGTATGAAAGCCCCATGTAGTGTCTTCTTTGGTCTCCGTCGTGACGAATCCTCTGCTGAATATCGTCCCTACAAATGCACTTTTGACTCCTCTTTGAGTGACACACGCTCAAAGCTGTTTTAACGGGAACAACACAGCCTTTCTTCTGAGAAATCAGACCCTTTTTCACATCCTCATCTTCAGCTTGGGGCAGAGACAAGCTGAGGAGTCGGGCGGCATTGAGAAACAGATGAATGGCTCTTTTCACTGGATTGTTTATCATTAAAATAACACACAGATCATTGCCAGTCTTAAAAACACCAAGCCAACACATATCTATTTATATCTCATGTGAATGTTAATTAAACCAGTGCAAGCTTTAGATGTAATTAGTTTTTCTTCCATGTCACAGGGGACACCGAGCATCCCTGCAAGTGGGTCAGTGATCCCTGCCATACCAGGTAAGTTCAGAGAGAAACGCTGCATGCATTAATGCTGCACGCATGAAGAGTCTGTGCATGTTGTTGAGCTCCTTAATCTGATCCTCGACAGAAAACAAAGAGTTTTTAAAGGTTTTCGCCCCCAGAACGTCATATTTTCAATCCAGCAGATCAAAGTGTCGTCAAAACAAACAACACCACAGAGAAGAAATCCTGCCAGTCTCCACCAGCGAAGACCACTGAGGATTCACCGCCGCCAAAGAAAGGCAGGGAGAAACTGGTGTGTCTCCTCGCCAATCTGTTAGGCTTACCGCGAGCTGATAGGCAGCTGGAGGCAAAGTCTAACAGCCTGAACTTGTATGAGTCAATGAGCCCGAGGAGTGAGCTCATATCTGCGCCAACTGTCACCTGCGCTCCAGCACAAGATGCGCCGAGAGAGAAAGCAGATGTCATTTATGAAAACTGTTTTAAGTGCCAAGGAGAGCGCTGTCGGCCTCCTCCACGGGCAGCACCTGCTGAAGTGTGCCCAAACAGGAACATCTCCACCTTAAAAATATCTCCAACCGAGCGGACGAGGAGCGGGGAGCGTGGAGCAGCTGCTGACGAAGCTCTGAGCGGCGACGAGTATGAAGAGATGAATGGTTGGACGGAGGTCGGTGAAGGTAAGAGGCCTCTTCATAAAGCTCCTGCCATCCCTCTTCAGTCCTTTCCAAAGGGATCTTCTTTATTTTTCCAGCTTTCTGTTTCTTTATAATCAATAAAAAAAATCACACTTTCCTTCAGGCTTCTTCTGTTTCTCTGGTCTTTAATCAACGGCTTGTTTTCTGTCTGCACTCTGAGGGTTTCCCTTTGTTGTTGTGTTTTAACAACGGGGCTTTCTCAGGCTATGAGAAGGGATCAAAGCCACCAGATGAATAAATCATAAATGTTTATCAGGCTCCACTGATGAATCATAACTACTGGAAAGAGGCTGTGAAGGTCTTCAAAAGTTACTAATGTCCCTCTTGGGACTGTTTTTGGCTGTTTTTTACTCTTATGGGTGAGCAGTGTCAGGCCTGCTTGGCTGACGCATGATTTACATTCTGGCATCCTAAAAACGTAAAACAGACTCTTAGAAGACTTGTAATGCTTGTATTTGTTTTTGTTAATGAATGTATTTTGAATATGCAGTAGAGAACTTCTCAGTTACAACTATTTGCACAAAATAATATATAAATGAAAATGGAGGAAGCCAAATACTGATAATAAAACAAATGAAAAAACAAAAGAAGTAGATTACATAGATAGATCTTACGTTCCCAATAACGATGGATGGAAGGACAGGTCGATATTGTCACTTCTTAGCTCTCACCTGAGAACCAGCACGTCTTCCTCACCTCCTTCTCCTCACCTTGTGGGGAAACATCCGGCCTTGCACCAGTTAGCATCGACATGCTACAGGCTGCTAACAGCTGAGTTCATATGTAAACAATGCAGCCATGGTTACATGAAGGATCTCCAGACAAACACAGGAGCAAAAGTAGTAAAAATATCACTGAAGCCACAAAAAGTTTGGTGTCCATGACCAACAAATGAGCCATACAAAGTAATGATCCACTGCAAATACAAAGATGACGAAAAAGAGACGAAAAAATAATGAGATATTTGACGGCTTTTAACTCAAATAATCAAACTTTACTCTTGAAATCTTAACTTGTTTGTTTCTACTGTGAAAAATTGATCTCTAACACTAAAAACTGTTGAACCTGAAACCAGCATGCAGTTTGTCATGTGATGTCTCTTTCTTTTTTCTTATTAATCCTAACAGATGTGTTTTTTCCTGATGTGCTGTAATTTGTGATAATGATGATGAATTAGTTCACAGTTAATTGTTCCTATCTGGGTCTGCAGGAACCCAAATATTTCTCCTCAGAGGATACCAGATATCCAACTACACATTCTTTTTTTAAAAAACATCACAAAGGCTGCTATTTTCACATTACTCTCCAATTAAGTTTCTATTGTTCTGACATTTTCTCTCCTAGACAAAAGGCTTCAGTGTAAAGAGGAAAGACGCAGAGCTGATCCTGCTTATGAGATCATGGAGAGTCGACTGTTGGAGAGGAACTCAGAGGTGGGTCAATACAAACATTCTTGATTCAATTAATGTCTCAACAAATTGTGCATTTTGGCTGAGGATGTCTTTGTGCTTCGAGTTCAGACAAACAGTTTTGGGAAAAATCTGATATTATGTCAATAACGACTAATAGGTATTAAAAACAGAGCCGAGGGTTACTGTGGTAGTGTTTTGAAGGTAGGGTCTGCAGTAGGGGTGGGAGGAAAAAAACTCCAATACATGTAAGATATTTAAGGATTTTTTTGTTTGACAAAATCAAAATCAGGATTTTTTGCATTTTTTTCCAATCTAAAATCTTCATTTCAGTCTTTGTTTATAAACTAGGTTGGAAAAAAGTTACCACTCTGACTCACATGATGTTCATTTTATGGGAAAATATGGCTAAAATTCGTAAATGTTGAAGGATCGCACTTTAAATCGAATTGGCACCCCATAAATCATTATGGATTCAAATCATGAGAGTAGCATATCATCCCAGCCCTAGTCTGCAGGGTTTTCCAAACAAAATAAAATAGCAATTCTTACAGGAATAGTCCTGCTTGTCTTCTTCTATTGGCCCCTAGTCATGTGTCTCAGTGTCTGTGTGTGCGTCAACCCCCACCTCTGCCTGTATGTTGATGTGTTGGTTCTTTCAGGATGTTTCTGGACAGGGGTAGGCGTGGTTACAACATGGTAAAAAATAGTAAAAGGAACAGTACTTATATAACATTTTTCTTGTTTTTCTGACCACTCAAAGCGTTTTACACTGCGAGTCTTATGCCGCGGCCATACCGGACGCGAATCTGGACGCTGCCCTGCTCCTTCCTCCTCTCTATCAGGCTCAAAACTCCACTGAGGAAAACACAGTCGGACTCAGTGATGACCCGTGCAGGCAAATCCAGCTGGAAATGAATATTCACAGAACTTACCTTCAAAACATGTCTCCTCAGCGACTTTCACCCAAGTCTGCTCCTTTTTTCCGGTCTCTGTAGAGTACACACGTCGTATCGTATAACTCTGGATAATGACACACCGCACAGATTATTTCCTCCTCCATCTTCCAGCGGGGTTGGAGTTGGAGCAGGTGGCGGTTTCCCCCCAACGTCATCAAATCAATGACGTCATGGGAATGTCATAGCTGATTGGCTGCCCCGGCACAGCCTTACACAAATTTGCGTCGAAAGTTCAATATTTTCAACTCGAGCATAGAGCCGTCTGACGCCCCAAATGCGCAGCGCAAACTCATCCAACGCACTGTCCGGGGGGAAATCAGCATCTAAATGCATCTTTGTATGTAACCTCGACGCAAATTCGCTTTTGGTGTGGCCGTACCATTATTCACCCATCCACACCACATTCATTCACTGATGGCAGAGGTTTCTATTCATAACCATCAGTTTTTAATTAACATTCACACCCATCCATACATCATGTACTCTAGGGGTTGGAGAAAAAAAATGATATACAATATTTTGTGATTTTTTGTTTGAAAATACCAAAATCGGGATTCTTTTTTTTTTTTTAATCATTTTATTTTTTCCAAATTCAAATTCTTTGTTTCAGTCTTTGTTTATAAACTGGATTGGAAAAAAGTTACCACTTTTCTCCAGCAGAGGGTGAAATGTTTCTCTCTGACTCAGGCGATGAGCATTTTATGCGAAAACATGGCTCCTGATATAGTCTGTAGACGTTAGCACGATCATTTAACTTTTTCACATGGTCTGGTGTTAAAGAAGCAAAGTAAAAAATATAAATAACAAAGAATCAGCACCCCAAAAATCGTATTAGAATCAAATCGCGTGAATAGCATATCATCCCAGCCCCAATATACTCCATACAGTGGGAGCAACTTGGGGTTCAGTGTCTTGCTCAGGAGCTGTAGTTCAGTAATGAGCCATACTAAGAAAATATGAAACATTTAAAGATTATATTTACTTTGATTCATTGTATTTCTCACCCTTATCTAACTGCTTTAAAATAAGACCATCACTGAACCCTCCAGCGCAGCTGTTGCACACAAGTATAATTTAAAAACAATCCATTGAATTGTTTGTTCCCTGCTCGGCTTGAAAATCTACGAGTATTTTCAGTTGATGCTCATTATTACAAACATCCACTTTTATGTAATGGGTTCATTCATTCTGGAAATGATGATGGTTCCATCAAGGGTTTCCTTTTTGTGGTTTTTCAGTGAGACTAAAAGCAACGTGGCTGCTCTCCACCTCCGATTTTCACACCACAAAAGCCGTGCTTACAGTGGCCGTCTGGAGTCAGAGATTATGTGGCTGCGATTAAAGAGGCTCGGCTGTCCTCTCATAACCATGAAGCATCGCAGACAATCTTTCCACATGTTAGACGCTCAGGAAATACTTCACTATAAATACTCCTGACGTGTCCATCGAGCTGTTGAGGAGAAAGTCCTCCTCACGCTGGTTATGTAATGGAGTTATGTGCTCCACGCTCACAGCAAATTATGATCACAGTTGTTTACTGTCTGTGTCTTTCAGGGTGAAGAAAAGAGCAAGTACGAGTTGATGGGCAGCTGTGGTCAGCAGAGGTTCCTGCATGACACTGAAGGTGAGTTTTTGCTTTCTGAGCTTTGTTCTTTACAATAACCAGGGCCCACATACAGGAAGAGAATCACAGTAATGACCCAAACACTACGTACAAATCTGTTGCTCTGTTTGCGTGATTGGAATGGAAGTACTGCCTAAAATGAGGGTTTTCAATCTCTGGAGTAACAGACTGGCTCAACTTGAAATGATGAATGTTCGGAACAGACATCAACAGCATTCTCAGAGTGTTTACGTGACTTTCTCCAGAGTAACACGCTGTGACATGGACAGGAAGTTATTTACATTAAGAAGCTTTCTGTGCATTACATGAGCTGTACAGCTGCACGTAAACTCTGTGCGCAGGGACTTGGTGCTGGAAGCAGGCAGGGGGGGATCACAGGTTCAAGTCCAGGTACAAACTAAAGTATGAAAGTTTACTTCCCTTCTACATCTACATCCTCTTTACAACTCCACCAACTTTTTGCCATTTTGATTAGTTTCTTGAGACTTGCAGGGAATAACTTTTAACATCTGACCCCACAAATAAACTTATAAGCAGAAAGAGAAAGGACCTTGTGTTTGGTAGATTATTTCTCAATTTGTAACAATGCTTCTTGATAATAAATCTGAGACCACCAGAAATCCTCTTTGTTTCTCTTTTAAATGGCCACATTTGTAAGAAACATGCTTCTGTGTGTATGTGCGTTGCCATTGGCTCTTATTTTGTATCTTTGCACCTGATTGGCAGAGCTTGAAAGACTGGTCCCTGCTGCAGTGGTCAGTAGACGTCTGCTCCAAGAATCAGTATGCCATGTTTGATTGATCTGGATAGAGTAACTTAAAACCATAGACTGTATAATAGATGGATGTAGTCTATGACATCATCAGTCTGTTTCTGAAACAGATTTTTGAAGCAGGTGAACATTTCAACCTAAGACACACTTAGGACCGCCTCCCTCGTTTGAATAACATTTCCTCCTGTATTTCATGCTGATATTGTCCGCAGCATAAAAAAAATATTTAAAAAAAAAAAGTGTGTATTTTTTTATTGATATTTAATTCTATTTAAAGATTTATTTTAGTATTTATTTCAACATTTATTTTTCTATTTATTTTTCTTTTTTAATTTTTTTTTATTTTTGTATTTATTCTTTGCTTTTTTTATTTATCTTTTTGTTTCAATTTTTTTTTGTGATCAACTTTTTATTGAATTTTAACAATTTGACAAAAACAGAAAAAAAAGGAGGACAAGCAGCAAAAGTTACAAAAAAATAAAAGTCACAGAGCTTGGGTGCATAAATGTCCGTGTATGAAAACACATGTAAAAGTCCATCATCGGATCCATTGGAACCAAGAATGAATGGAAAGCACCCAGCGTCCATAACCCCATGCCCAACAGTGTCCATTATACAATATACATATTTGAAAGGAAAAAAAATAAAATAAAATAAAAAAAAAAAAAAAACAGGTTCAGGCTACACTGAACAACCTTTTAAAAATATATTTGTTTTCAATTATTTTTAAAAATTTTTATTTATGAAATTTATTTTTAATTAATTTTGGCAGTTTTGGTCCTCCATACCAGAGCAAGCACCAAGTATACACTTGATGAACTGCAGATTTTTGCTCTTTTGCATTGTTTCATAATTTTAGACTGGAGGTTGCTGCTTGCTTTAAACTGGTGTTTGGCAAAACCAAGCTGTGGTATTATTTGGAATGAGCACTTGTGCCATCTTCAGAGTAAAAGCCAAGTTTCATATATCGGGGATTTTAAGAGACAGGCTGATAGGTGGGGGTCCCAACTTCCCAAGGACATGTCCGCATGTCAGCCCTTAGGAAACTGAGGCTGTTTGGCATTGGAAGAAAAGGATTTGGGAATTTTTTAAGCGTGCAGCGCACACTCAGCCCTGCATCTCACAAATGGATGTTCCTTCCAGATGTGAGGGAATAAACTGGTTTTATTGTAAAGAAGCATTATTACAACACAGCAATAGTCTACCAAACATAAAAGTCCTCACTTCTTGTTTTAAGTTTGGTTAAATCTTCTTCAGGGGAAATTTTTACACTGGAAAAAGTTGAAGATGGAGCCCATCTATTTTGTCGTTGCCTTGTGATTTCATTTCACTTTGATTAAAGTGTCCCTGGTGGGACGGACGTTTATTCCTTACATCATCTGTTTTATATCAAGCCATAAACCTGAGATACATAAGAAGCTATTTGTCAAGAGAAAACACTCAGATATGAAACCAAGGCCAGTGTGCAGCGGTGCGTGTGAGGATACTCACCCTGATGTGTGATGAAAGGACAGTCGTCAGGGGACGTTTGGCCACTTAAGCAGCCCACACCCACAAACACACCTGTTCCAGGAAGTCCCAGCAGCTGTCACCATGTGGCTCTGAAGCTGTCACTCATGTCGGTGTACCTGCACACGCTCCGTGTCGTCTTTCCCATCATCCCGCCTCAGTGAGCACTTAATGGACGAGACGTGGTGGAGGGTTATGTTAGGATGCTGAGGCGATGGCTGCTGAAGGAGCTAAACATCGTCATATGATGTTTAAGTTGTTTGGAAACATCTCATATGGAGGCATTAGCTCAGTTATTCTGGTGTGCAAGCGGAGGAACGGTTTGTGTGCGAGAGCTGCTTTTGAATAATTTCACATCACAGCACGTTTGGTGTCAGATGGAGGGATTTTCAGCTTTCATTTCGGAGACACAGGTGCAGATTTTTTTAGCGCTCTTAGGCAACAGTGTCCTGATAAATTACATATGACACAGAGGCCATGATATGATGATGCACATTGATTTTGAATGCAAAGCAAGAAACATGAGACACTGGCAGCAACTCAGTGCATTTAGACATGTAGACATGGTCAAGAGGATCTGCTGCTGTTCCAACCGAACATCAGAATGGGGAAGAAAGGTGATTTCAGGGACTTTGAACGTGGCATGGTTGTTGGTCTGAGTATTTTAGAAACTGCTGATCTACTGGGATTTTAACCCACAACCATCTCTAGGGTTTACAGAGAATGGTCCCAAAAAGAGAAAATATCCAGTGAGCTGCAGTTCTGTGGGACAAAATGCCTTGTTGATGCCAGAGGTCAGAGGAGAATGGACAGACTGGTTGGAGCTGATAGAAAGACAACAGCAACTCAAATAACCACTGGTTACAACCGAGGTCTGCAGAAGAGCATCTCTGAACACACAACACGTCCAACCTTGAGGCAGATGGGCTACAGCAGCAGAAGACCACACCAGGTGACCCTCCTGTCAGCTAAGAACAGGAAACTGAGGCTACAATTCACACAGCAACACCAAAACTGGACAATAGAAGATTGGAAAAACGTTGCCTGGTCCGATGAGTCTGGATTTCTGCTCCACATTCAGATGGTAGGGTCAGAATTTGGCCTCAACAACATGAAAGCATGGATCCATCCTGCCTTGTATCAACGGTTCAGGCTGCTGCTGCTGGTGTAATGGTGTGGGGGATATTTTCTTGGCTCACTCTGGGTCCCTTAGTACCAACTGAGCATGGTTTAAAGTCCACAGCCTACCTGAGTATTGTTGCTGACCATGTCCATCCCTTTATGAGCACAGTGTACCCATCTTCTGATGGCTACTTCCAGCAGGATAACGCTCCATGTCATAAAGCTGGAATCATCTCAGACTGCTTTCTTCAACATGACAATGAGTTCCCTGTACTCAAATGTCCTCCACAGTCCCCAGATCTCAGTCCAATAGAGCACCTTTGGGATGTGGTGGAACGGGAGATTCTCATCATGGATGTTCAGCTGACAAATCTGCAGCAGCTGTGTGATGCTATCATGTCAATATGGACCAAACTCTCTGAGGAATGTTTCCAGGACCTTGTTGAATCTATGCCACCAAGGATTAAGGCAGTTCTGAAGGCAAAAGGGGGTCCAACCTGGTACTAGCAAGGAGTACCTAATAAAGTGAGAGTAGATGGTAACATGTTCAAGTTGGGGTGTGTTGCAACATCTGATTTAACAGTGGTTAGTGCAAACATGTCTGTGAGAATGGTCCTGTGTTTCCATTCATGATGCAGCTCCCTGTCCTGATTGAAGTTTTGTATTGCTTGTAGCTTTCATTGCTCTGCAGTGAAGTGGTGCAGCTGTATTTGGCACTTTTATAGTCATTTTAAATAAAAAAATAAGTACAGCTAGTTTAAAATCATAATGCACAGCAATCACTGTTTTTATTTATTGACAAATCTAGAAAACTGTGTCCCAGTATCAGGTTATGACCTGTAGTTGTTGTGTACAAGCACTCTTTCTACCCTAAGTTGACATTTTGAGTCGGTTTTGAACTCCTTTGGGTTCAGTCCTGTCTTGTCACACCTTCACCTTAATGTCTGTGGAAACCAAGCTGCAGAGGCGTGAGACCCTAAAGACACAGCTGTCATTAGACCCTGTGTTTCTCCCTGAAAAAGCATTTGACTCTGAGAGTCCAGGTCACCAGGCTCAGCCAGGTATCGCCCTTGGCGTCGCCCCCATGAGGCTTTGCAAAGTGAATTATAGAAAAGTCCCTGAGCCTCGGAGCCGTGGGCAAACCCAGAGTTCTAATGGCAACCATTATAAAAGCCCACACTGCTGCTCGGGCCGCTCGCTGTCTGATCAATTAGGTATCAGAGCTCCGAGCCGTTGCCAAAGGCTGCACCCGCTGAGACTCTGCTGGCGTCTAATGGCTTCTTGCTGATTGGATGAGCATCCCCCGGGGTTGGTGCTTCTCGACTGCGGGTAATGGTCGCTGCCTTCTGCCATTTAGGAAGAGTCAATAACAGGTGAAGTTTGATTTATTTATTTATTTTACCTGGTGTTACATGTATTCCTGCTGCTGTACAGGATTTATTACACATGGAAGTGTAATCACAACACGGCTGAAGCAGTAAAAATAAATACCGTGACAGAGTTTACAGCCTGTGCAATCTTAGTTTTTATGAAGCTGAACAACATCAAACCAGACTCTGAATCCTGAGGAGTAAATCCACTTTATGTTGGTGTTAAACGCACAAGGTAATCAGCAGATTGTGTCCTCTTTCATCTGGATTGTTTAACAAACTTAAACTTAATCTGACTGAGGGTTTCTATTTTGTTTTCAGTCTTTCGTCATTTATCAGAAAAGATAAAGATAAACACATTCTTAATGATGCATATCATTAGTTTTTATGGTGTATCATTTGTGCTGCTCAATTAATCACAGTTTTATCATTACTGTAACAAAAGCAATGAGCATATATCACTTTTCCGAGTCATATTTGTGTTTTTACCAGCCTGCACGACACTGGTGTGTTTTCACAGCATCCTGAAGCATTAAATGGAAGCTAAGCTAACTATCTGTTAGCTTCACATTACACAGGTCAGATAAAAGCCATACAAAATGCTCTGGGGTTTATTTTGGGCTAGATTTAAATAGATCAAGGGTTTCCAAACTTTTCAGCCCCTAGAGAGCGGTAGAAAAGTAGACCACCTACGTGCACATATTTCTGTGTTTCCTAAATTAATCTTCCACCACTGATACCATCATCACCCTGATTTTTTTCTTTTTTCTAATAATGAAGAATAATGTCGCCAACTAACCACAATTAATTGCTGCAACAATACACCTCAACCTTCAACAATATTCAGTAATTAGTGCTGAAAATTCACTGAGAGCTGAGTCTGAGACCTTCTGACTCATTCTACCCCTGAGGACAAAGAGGAGAAGAGTCAGATTAAGTGCTTAAGTGTTCCCTGAACAGATGAGTCTTCAGACATCTCTTAAAGTAGAAAGTGACTCTGTGGATCGTATAGACTTTTTAGGAACAACAGATGAGAAGAGTCTGGCTAGAGATTCAGAGCTGCGCTGGGCTGGGAGCACCAGGCGGCTTTCACAACCAATATTTTGCTTAGATTTTCACAATGATGGATAAAATATGCCAATGTTTTGGAAGGCATTTCTCAACCCCACCAGCAGAGGGAGTCCCAGCCCTCATTTTGAAATAGTTGGAATTAAACACGAAAACAAGCTGCTCGACATGAACACTATGAATCGTACGTTAAAATATGATCTTTTTTTTTACTGTGAAATGCTGAATATAAGTATTGTGGTTTCATTTTTTAAATGTCTTGTGAGATTAACTCAGTTTTGTTTAGGAAAAAATCAACAATAAGCACCTCTCCCAAAGCTGAGGAGGCACAGCTATGGGCAGACCTTAGTGTTTGAGGCCCACGTCTCCAAAGGGAGTACCCTTATAGTAGAGCTACATGTTTTACAGCTCAGTGAAATCCTTGTTTTTTCACTCTGTTCCTGTAGAAATAAATGTTTTTTTTTAACTGTTGTCTTTTTAGGATTCCCCACAAACCCTCTGATTGGCCAGCCCTCTGGCGGCCTGTCAGCGGTAGATGGGTAGAGCCATGGGCAGACCTCATTGTTTAAGACCCATCCCTTTAAAATGTTGTAAACCAATTAAGAGGTCCATCTGTTGTCATTACATCATCGTTTTGAGCAAACGGCAACCTCCAGTCTAAGAATTTGAGACAATGCAGAAGTGCTAAAATCTGCTGTTTCTCGAGTGTCCGCTTGAGGCTGGCTCCAGAAGTACCAGAAGTCACATACGCACCAAGTCACAAAAGCTGCTTTCAAAGCAGAAATTAACCTATTTACAGCCTGGTTCAAAAAACATCTCCTGTCCGAGGCACCCTATAGCTGTACCCAAAGACCCTGCCACTACCAATATGGCCGCTATAGCCGATGTGCTTCATTTTCCGTTTCAGAAACAGACGGGTGACGTCCACAAGACTATGTCCATGTTTTATACTGTCTATGGTTTTAAGCGGTTAAAAAACAGATTCAGGTATTTTTATGACATATGAATGAGAAGTGGATTGAAAATTTGAACACGTTTTGCATGAACATCCATCATCGTTACTTTATATTCATGTTTACGGTAAGGGAAAACACAACTTCCCCTCCTGAAAGAGTTAAGGTGCAACCCACACAGTTGTTCGCTGGTTATTTCCAAGTTACACCAGTGACATGTTTCTGTTGCTGCGTTTTGAGCTCTTAGTTATTTTCTGGCCCCAGGAAGTACATGAGGAATGGGAATTATGCTCACGTCTCCGTTCTCCTTGAGTGTACTTGTCGCCTTGTTGTTGAAGGTGGTACACGCGCCTTAAAAAAAACCTTAAGCAATATGTGTCAAGGAGCTCTAATATGCACATTTTTTATGTGGCTGTTGGGGAAACTCTCTTATCCAAACATTAAGCCCGGCAGCACTCACCCAGCGAGCCATGAGCCTGACCGTGCTCCTTTTTATCATGTGTGGCTCTCAGGTTTATGACAGATAAACCATGTGTTGGAGACAATAAATCACACTCACACAGCTCAGTTAGAGCACTGCGGGGCTGCAATCTGTGTGTTTGACAGGAAAAGCCATCCAGTTGAGAAGGGTTCACACCTTTTTTTTATCTTTGTGCTCCTGAGCCATGAGCTGTTTCAACTGGAGTTTAATGCAGCGTGGGCTCATCAGGTCCACATTTCACTGCTGATTTTTCTGAATTGTGATTTTCACTTTAACTGCAAAAAAACAGCTATTATCAAAGCTGTGTTTTTGCTGCTCGGGAAAACTGAAATTAGGGTCATTGAACAATACTCCCATAAATCTTAGCATCAAACTCTTTTGTGTTGTAGTAAAAAGGGCGGCAGGTTAGAGGCTTCACCGCCTCATAACACGGTTTGACCGCAGTATATCTCATTATTTATTTCTACCTCCTAATAGCTAGTTATGCATGATCAGCCTCTGGGGAGAAAAGGGCAATTCACTTAGACACCCTGTGCTTTAGTGGATCCTCTCTCTGCTGCTGTGCTTACAGTCAGAAATAATAACGTCTCCTTATCTCGTGTTGCTTTATTTAAATGAGTGTGATTAGCTTGAGGATTACCTTAGAGAAATGCTGACAATTTTATATCAAGGTTATCAAAAGAGCTCAAATGTTGGTAACCTAAACCTCGACTTCATTATCTGCAAAGAAACTTAGAAGACTGAACAAACTTTTCAATAAATAAATAAATCTCATATCTTATTATAATAGGACAGTAATTTATCCATATCTGTGTTTACTGTTTGACTTCAGCAGGGAGATTTCCGCAGGACTGAAACATATTTAACTGGAAGAAATAAAAATGATATGAAGTAGACATGCACTGATCAATTAGTGCCGAATTCCTTAATTTTGGGGGGTCGGTGATCGGCCCATCCTTACATATGAAACTGATCTTATAAACCTCCAGGAAGGTCTGACAGCCATTTTTGCTTTTTGACACTTTATTGGTAATTTAAGTTAAAACATAAAGATTGTTATTGTTGCACAGGTATTGTTCAATGATTTTCAATAAAATAAGATTGGAACATTGAAAGTATATGCTGTCAGTTATAAAAAATGAAAATACAAATCTGTATTGGCAAAAATGGATATCGGCAGGTCAGGCTTTAGGTCGGTAATCAGCCAGAAAATTGTGATTGGTGCACCCTTATTATGACCCCATCGTTTCAGAAAGTTTCAGATAGTTTTATAAAATAATTGATGTAGGAATAAAACCAAACATTAGCTTCAATGATAATGGAAAACCAAGCTGTCCATAATGTGACAAAGAGCAAAAGGCTCTTAAATATGTTTATTGTGACTTTTGAGAGAAGTCAAAGGTTTTGGCATGAGGATCTGTAGAGACCTTCAGCTTGAATAAAGGTGATACATCACTTGTTAGTAGCCTCCTTTGAGGTTTCCTGGTAATAAGAACTGTTTACACCTGCAAAAAATAGATGAAAGTCTTCACAATCACACCACCAACCCTCCTCCTGAGCTTCATTAACACGCCGCTCCTCTTGTATCTACAGGGTCAGTGTTCGTTTTCCCCCCCGAGGCCCCGCTTCCTGAAAGGCCTCGCAGCGAAGGCGTGACGTACGTGAATATTCCTGTTAGTCCCACATCCAAGAAGCAGCTCAACTACATGGAGCTGGAGCTGCAGGAGCCGGGTCCTGGCAGCCGAGGGAGCGCGGTTCATCTCCAGCCTCAAAGTAAGGATCAATCTGTGATCAGATTTTAAAACTGGAAAGTCTTCAGAAAATCTCTTCAGGCGTAAGAAACACTGGACATTTTGATGCCTCTGCAGTTTTGTTTCAGTTTCCTTTTACTTTTTTGATTTAAAGTCCCTGTAATATGATGTAGATGAGTTTGTTATAGTATTAAGTATCTGCTTTAAAAAAGTCAGTAGTGTGACAAGTCTCTGAAGCACAGCTGCTCACCAACATGTTTTTAAAGCTCGTAATCCTAACCCTTCTCCACTGAAGGGCACAAAAACTGAAATCTAAACTAAGACTTTAGTTTTGGTAAAAAATGGTTTAATATGACTGCCTATGAGCCACACACACCAGAAAAATCTGGAAAAGTGTCTTATTTCAAGATTTTCAAAGGGGGAAAAATACACCTGGATGCAGTAACATTGATGCACTCATTTACTTTCATTTGATTTAACTTATTGGCCATCAGCCGTTTACAGAGCAACTTGACCGATCTTTCAAGACTCACAGAATGTTGATTTCTATGACTGTGAACACCGAAACGACCTAAGAAGACTGGATTCTCTTCTTTTGTGTCTTTCTTCCAATTTTTGATCTAAAAAACAGAAAAAAGTAATTTTATAGGAGCATCATTAACGTCTCGTCAAAGGCAGCCAATGAGTTCAGCATCTTTTTCATACAAATTTCTTAATAAAGAAATTATCTGTTGGGTGAATTTTGACAAAAAATGAGAATGTTTAAATTTCCGTTTCTGCAGTGTATGCTAAGGGTGGGAGAAAAAAATCAAAACTTGATATATTAGGAGTTTTGTTTGACAATTTTAAAATCCTGATTCCTGAAACATTTTTTTTTTTTCAAATTCAAAATTTACACTTCAATCTTTGTTTATAAACTGGATTGTAAGAAAGTAACCACTTTTCTCCAGCAGAGGGCGAAATGTTTCTCAACTCACATGATGTGCATTTTATGAGAAAACATGGCTGATATAGTCTGTAGACATTATCACCATCATTTGACTTTTTCACACAGTCTGGTGTTATGGAAAAAAGTTAGAAATCACAAAAATAGTAAATATCGAATTACAATATAGTTTGAATTGGCTCCCTAAAAATTGTAACAGAATCAAACGAGAATAGCATATTGTTCCAGCCCTAGAGTATACATTATGTTTTGAGCGCTTCAGATGTGTTTTTTTTTATACTTGCTTTGAATACAAATACCCTACTTTCATTACACAAACTGTATTGATACTGTGTCGGTACTGTGTAACTGTGTCACTCAATACTGACACCTGCTGGATCTTAAACATTATTCCAGACAACTTCAATGACCCAGAATACACAAAATTATTTAAATTGTTATATTTGTGATTGTAATCTAAATTTAAAATATTTTTCATATCTTTATATTATGTAGTCATAAATAATGTGAACACAAGTTCTAACAAATGTATCAAAGTGAAAGTGTCGTGAATGATGATGTTGCTTATGCCTTTGTTTTTGAGGCAGGGAGGTTTCATTTTTAAATAAAGTTTTCATCAAAAAAAACATATATTTGAAATGTCTTGGCAT
The DNA here is from genome assembly GCF_033239565.1 of Halichoeres trimaculatus. Classification (NCBI taxonomy): domain Eukaryota; kingdom Metazoa; phylum Chordata; class Actinopteri; order Labriformes; family Labridae; genus Halichoeres; species Halichoeres trimaculatus. The sequence goes on from NW_027437200.1 coordinate 16,665,651, forward strand.
CCAGGCAGTTCAGCTATGGGAGAAATATCTCCAGCTTTAGATCAAGCAGAAACTAAGGGAAACAGGATGAAAAAAATGAAATAAAAACAAACACCTTATTTGCAAATATAAGATCAAAATGGTCCCCCAAGGTGGAAACCTTACTTTTCTTTCGGGCTCCATATCACAACGGCTTGAAGGAAAGATTTGTGCTTTAAAATATCAGTGATTGTTTTGGCAGAGACGCATCCCGTAGGCAGACACACTCCATATAAACACAGCAGCTGTATTGGTCACATGACTTTCTCAATGTAAGGCGTTGGTGTTGCCGGACCCATCACTACTACTTTCAAAGGCCTAACTCGATGCCACCAAGAATGATCAGAACTCAATATGTAAAGATTGAATCACAGCAAAGTCCCAGTGCCAATTTTTGTTAAGAAAAAAAAAAAATTTCTTGAAAGAGAAAAGCAAAGACGACCTTGAGGTCTGACCTCTCTGCCATGATAGCGTTACCATTTGAACTGTCCTGGCAAAAAGCTCTGGCAAACACAGACTCTGAATCCTTTCCTTTGTGAGACACTCTCATAGAGTCTGATCCTCTGAGCCATCATGGAGGAGGAAATGATGAATGCTTTTAATGCATTCCTGTGCAGGTCCTCATCAGAGAGTCGGTCAGAGAATCATCAGTAGATTAAACGTAGGCAGGCTGTTAATGTGCAGTTTGGACGTGAAAAGAAAATCCACGTCATGACTTGATTAAAATGAAAGGACAGGACCTCAGTTTTGCCCTTTTGTTCCTACATTTATTTACATACCTAATAAAGATTTCTGGGCTTTATTAAGTATGCAGCGTTTAAAGAGTGCGTCAGAGCTTTTCAGTGTTATTTCATTAAATTTGTCAGATTTCGAAGAATCACTCTCTGAGCATCGGCTTATTTCCTCTGCTGTCTTTATGAGACAGCTGTCCTTGTCATCAGATACGAGGCACTGAGCTGTAATTGACGGACAAGTCGGCTAATAGTGTCACGGCCCCTCAGGAATACGAGGAACGCTCAGGCTCTGACATGATCGGGGTTAATATCTGACGGCAGCAATACACTTTAAATCCCGGCGTGCGGCCTCATTAATCTGTCACCTGGGAGCCAGGGGTTCAATCTCACTCTGAATAGGGGTCACAGGGCATTCAGATCACAGCTGTGTACCGCTGGCTCACATCAGATCCTCCTCTGGGACGACTGATGTGTTGTCAGGAGCTGGTTTTTGATTTCTTCAACTGTTAAGCACAGCAGCGGTACGGCCATGTTCATTTGTCATGTTCATGAATATTCTGAGACGGCAATTACACCGTCACTCGCCGCTTTTTTGATTGTCTCCCATAGGAAGGGCACTAAATGACGGCCATGCTCACGGTGTGCATATGGAGAGGTGAACGTGAGGCGACTTTTAAAGAGATGATTTGCATGTTCTTCTGCTTTACATTGTGATTGCAGCGTGACTTTTTATGGCATCATGTTTTCATCGGGGGCCAAAGATCCACTTCAGTCTGAACTTTGTGTTGGCTGTCAGACGCTCCCTGCAAATTAGTTTTAGTTTTAAAATGATGCAGAAATTATTTGTTTACTGGACACTAAGGCTGCAACTAACGATTATTTTAGTAATTGATTAATCTGACGATTATATTTAAGATTAATCGATTAATCAAAAGAAACGGATAAGAATGCATAAAAATAAAATTCACAAAATCAAACATGTTGTTATTTTAGTTGATGACTTTTGTTTGCTTAAAGATTTTTACAAAGAAACAACATACTTGAACATAGTTTGAGCTGACCAGATGCTACATCTATAAAGTATAAAAAGTGATACAAGAATCGACAGTATGGGGAAATATTAGAAAATATATTTTTATGTCATCAGATTAGGGAACTTAGTGGACCAAAAAGGCAAATAAATAAAAATGTGTCCTCAATATTTTCACCTGCAGGTCAAATTGTTCTGCCTTCTGACAGGGAGTACCACAGGGCTGGCCAATCAGAGAGAAGGGGGTTAACAGAGCCTTAAAGAGTCAGCAGCTCAAATTAAGTGTTTCATTAAGAGTTTTCTAAAACAGCAGCATTAGAATAAAGGGATTTTGTTGAGCTATGGAGGCACCAGAGGGTCGTTATAAGGACTAAAAAAGGCAGAGTACCCCCTCTTTAAACGTGGTCTGTTTTTGTGTCCCGACAGGAAAGAGCTCCACCAAGTACGCCCAAATTGACATCACAGCCACAGAAACGGCTCACAAAGTGGGCACACAGCACGCCCTTGGTCGGCAGGAGGGCCTGCACACTTTGGAGCTGAGGAGAAAGGGGACGCCACATTGACTCCTCCTTTACTGAACTGTTGATCTCAGCTGGATGTTCTCGACTGAAACCAGCGCCCTCCGAGCTATAAAACACCCAAGAAGCATGACTCTGGGTGTTTTTTTTTGTTCCTGAGAGGTTCACTTTGGGATTCGTCTCTCCTGTGGCATCTTTTTCAGTGCTGATGATTTCAAGATAGCATCATCCAGACTACCAATACTGGAATCCATGAAAATAGAGCCTCCTGATGTCCAGATTCACACACACACGGCCTCTGTAATTACAAAGCAACCCAGAGGTGGAGTGGGCTCGGGGAGGTTTGGCACAGGATCAGGAGCAGCATTTCAATCATCTCATTAAACGGCATCATGTCAGAGCAGCAGCCTCGGGCAGACATGGAGGAAGATGTGCCAGCGCGGAGCTGAGTCACCGGCACTGATAAACCCCCAGAGCAGAGGCTTTTCGCAGCTCACCCGGGCCATCCCCCGTTACATGTTACAGGCTGTTTTTATCCTTGTTTGGGAAGATGGAGCACGGTGACAGCAGGGGGGAAGACGAGTGGGAGTTCATGTTTATTTATCCCTCTGCGACAACTCCATCATCAATTCTACGTCTAGCTGCAGGAAACTCACTTTTTAGCATATTTGGTTTCACTTTCCATTCAGTCTTACTCAGAATGCAGCGACTTCCTGTTTGAAACATTAAGAGACATGATGATTGTTAGGATGACAAAAGCAGGATGAATACAGGTTCTGCATCATCTAACTAATGGATCTGTGTTTATCATAGGAACAGTTTCTCATGCCTGCTTTGTGTTGGATGGAGAATAGGATAGCAGAGAGAAAGTCTTCTTTTCTTTGTCAACTCACCACAACAAAATGTGACAGACTGTCTGGCACTTTTGGCCTTTATGTGCAGAATCATGTTCTTGTGAAGCAAAGAGTTTGATCTGAAATGATGTAAGTGGTTCAAATAACGCTCAACATATTTGTTTTGTGGAACGGTTTAAAAGTTAATAATAATAAGACACCTTTATTTTGATATCTGTAAATACAAACATAATTCTTTATATGTGATGCAGACTGTTATAAAATACATGTGAAGACTAATGTATGTACAGTATAGATGTGTGGAAGGACTTCAACAACATTTCTTTCCCTAAGGGATTTTTTTTCTTGTAATACTGTTTTTTTTGTAAATTATTTATAACTTTTGCTTAGATGTGTGTGTTACATTTTTCTATAGCTACAGTTCACAATGTAAGGGTTTTTTTAAACCGCATGTACAGTTGTAATGAGTATGATACAACATATAAAGCATCCTGACAACACAAGTCTTTGTTTTCATTGAGTCAGTTTTTAACTGCTTTTCATTTTTTATTCCTTATAATCTGAATTTGTCACGATTACCCAGATTTTTTGGTCTTCTGGCTGCATCCAGCAGCTTATCATTTTCATTTACATAAGCAACACCAAACGCCGACCCATCACACACTGAATCAAACCATAGAAAAAAAATGTGCCTCTTTACTCCAGACCGTACGGTGAGGTAAACCGTCAGTCTTCTTTAGCATCAAATTAGTCAACATGTGGCTAAAACCCTTGTTTCGGCTTGTTTTGCTAGTGATGCTAGCATCCTAGCAACAGAGGTACATATTATGCTAATTACAGTGTATGTATATGTACACAAATGTACACATTGAGTATTTTTGCTTTTAAATTATTAACTAATAATTAAAATGTAATATTACTAATTTGAACTGTGCAAACACTCGATTTATTTTATTTTATTTTTTTAGAAAAAAATATGTTTATTGGGTTTGAAACATTTTTCAAGACACACAATTACAACTAAATAAATTCTAAAGAAAATTAGCTAAATTAATAAAATAAATAATGATTTAAAAAATGCTACATTATTGTTTATTGATGCTCATACTAAATAAAAACAACCAAAGGGAGTACATTGCCGTAACGGATTTGTTTATCACAAATATTTTGAAAACAGTTTCTACAAGGAAGACCACAGTCACGGACCTTGCTAACTCCTTAGCAGTCCAGCTCAAGAGATGTGACAAATCTTTATCCCGAAGAACATTTATTAATAAGCCCCAGGTATTGTCAAATAATACTTTAAATTAAATGTTTAATTTCCTCTAAAGATTAGATTTTTTCTCTTTATCCTGGGCTGCTATTAGCAGTCAGGGATGGGTACCTTTCTCATTTAAAAACTATAATGTACCGATGCCCAGTACCGGGCAATCATTACTGGCACTCAACGGTACCAATTTTCGGTACTTTTTTGTGTTTATGTGATAAAAAATAATATACACATTTTTCAATTTAACATATTTAATCTTCAATATATACCTTGCAATGCTGTGTCAGTCCAGCATGGAAAATCACCTACTCTTCCATTCCCTCATAGTTACAAGGATGCATTTAGGTACCTAAACATGGTAACTTTAGATTTTACGTGAGTACAGAATTCGGTCTGTACCTATAAAAGTACCTAATTCAGTACCCATCCCTATTAGCAGTAGGCTATGAAAGTCAGTCTTGATGTCCCCAGCTCTGCTTTAAACCCCCGCCTCAGGAAGGCTGCCCGAGGCTGACCACGTTGTCCATCCTGAAGGTTCTCAGTCTCTCCTGGGTCCACCACCAGTTGGATACGTCCAGGATCCAACAAAGGGAAAGTCCCCAGGAGACACCCTCATCAAATGCCGGGACTACCTCAGCCAGCTTCTTGGGATGCAGTAGAGCACAACGTACTTTGAACTCCCTGGGTGTCCTGCACAGCTTCTCCGGTAATTCACCAGTTTCATCTTTCCAGTCCCAAACCACAGCTCATGACCATAAGCAAAGGTCAAAACATCCATCCATCAAACAGTGAATCTGTAGCATTGTCTTCTGGGTCAGATCCTCCTCGAGCACAGTGGTTTGGTACAGCACCAGATGAAACGGCAGTTCACCTCATGCGTGAACAAGATCTCTTGAGACAAGAAGTCCTCTCTCAACTCAGAGAAGGTAGATGGAGGACCATCAGTCTTGAAGTCCTTAAATTTTATCCCAACCCAATCACTTGGCTGCAAACTTTTCAGACCTTGCAGTTCTTTAACATCCAAAGAAAGGGACACTCTACTCTCACCAGCCTCACCCTGAGGTTTTACCTCACATTATTAACACAATCTCTGAAAAGGGAAAGCTCTTGAGGAGGTGAACAATCTTTTAAAAACACATTTGATTTTGTGCTGAGAGTGGGCCTAGTTGGCTCTTGGATATTACCCTCTTCACCTCACATTACCAACGCTCTAAAAAATCCTTTCCTGAGATGGTAGATGGAGTGATACCTTAACCACTGGTGCGCAACCCTTCAGAGCATCATTTTTAAACTCAGGAACAAGCACCCCAATGGCACTGCCCTTGACCACTGACCAAGCCAAAACTGCCTGATTATTTCCGGGTGATTTTTTTTTTCCAGGCATGGTCCTACTGTCAACAATTTGTCGAGGGCCTTTGCTGCCTAGGTATGAGGAGGTTGCCGCTGGGTTTCCGGACTATGACCCCTTGCTGATTGTGTTCATCAACACACCAATCCTTGGCAAAAGTGCTAGTCCCTCTGTAGAGTCAGCCTTGTTTCCTTTCTGGAGAAATTTCATGGTTTACCAGAAGTTCTCCAAGGTCAACCCAAAGTCATTCTTCTCTCAAGAGTACAGTGCCATGACCATCAAGGTGTGAATTGTGTTGAATACCGGTTATCTTTACAGCCGAGACAAGTCCGTAAGCCCTCTATGAAACTTGCAACTCTGACTCCTTTCCAGGGTTTACAGGATGCCATAAAGGCAGGCACCAACAAGCTTAAGGTTTTGATTGCTCAGAAACAGTTTGTAGTTTCTTGTGGCTGCCTGTGATGCAGACTATATTTTCCTTAAGGTTGATTTCCTATGGAATCAAAAACAGAGGAAGTCACATATCTTCTAATGCCACTGATTTTCTTGCTGTATTTCCAGCCTCAAGGAGCCTGAATGGGCATTATTATTATAGAAGCTTTGTTGACATCCTTGCTGTATCAGATCTGGCATCCTTGTTTGGCTCTGTGAAAGCTTTGGAAGAAAAACACAGAGGGTTTTTTTTCACATCATTTTCGCAGTGATCAGACTGTGAAAGGTCCAACTCTAAAAGCTTTCTCACAGTGCGACAACTATTGGGATTGTTCCTGGTCCACTATTTCTCAAGATGGTGATGTATACTCTGCCAGCTCTTAGAGTAACATGATTCACAACAGCGTGTCAATGCCTCTTGCACTATGGATGCTAACCTCAGCGGCCTGTAACAAAACCATGCAGTCAAGTGTTCCCTGGAAACAAAATCGCTCATTAAATTCAGCCCAAGAGAGAGCGCAGAGAAATAAAGCTTAATTGGGAAGTCTCTGGTCAAATATTGGTATAAATAAATTAAAGCTAATCCTGTCGAGGAGCTGCTGGTTGTAAGTAAATGAGCTATGCAAATCCACTGAGAGCCTGTGTGTGATTGTTGTGCTCATACTAAATGAAAGAAAGTGGAGTTAAGCTCTTGTTGGCTGATTTTTAATCTACTGCGCCTGAGGGATGAGTACACCACAGGTCTAGTTCAGAATACCGAAACCTTGGACTCAAGATTTAGACAAGACTAGGACTCAATTTGAGGAACTTGACCCATAAATATGTGGCTGGATTTTGACGACATACAAGACTTAACCCTTGCTGTGAAAGTCTGGACTTTGTTTGCCAGTTTCACATAATAGCTGACTGTTTACCTGATGCTCGTGCCTCAAGTTGTGACGTATTTATAACATATTGTGGAAATTTACGTTCGAGAGTTTGTGCACTGTGTTTTATTTGGAATCTTCCGGGTACTTGACTCCTGATCGGGAAACGGGGGCTGTAAGTCTTGAAACTTGAATAACTTAACTTGCCCTGATTAAGTCTTGATTGCCAAGTTGCTTTGACTTTGAAGTTGATCCTTGAAGTGCAACTTGCTTCTACAACTTAGGATCATTCAAGAATCAAGACACCAATAACATTGAAAACTGGAATGATTCCTGGTTAAACTGTGCCCCCTTCATATGAAGGAGCAGTCTGGGTTCAATTCTTACTCTTACTGTCACATCTCTGTCCTCTCTTCCATGTTCCCTTATCTCGCCACTGTCCTTTCATCAAACGAATGACAAAAAACACAAGGAACCTCCACCCTTTAACCTTACTTTAACCTTACTTTGAAATGTTCCTGTGAAAACAAGCATTGACTTTGCTCTGCACGAAGCATTTACCGCTGCCTCCAGATACACAGCCCAATAAGTTACTTAATTCCAATGTGGAAGTTCATTTGGTCTAAAGCACACAGGCTGAGTGAGAAACTACAGCCCCACAGTCCTGGTGTTTGTATTGGTTCAATTATCTGAAATGTCCTCTTTGCCTCTAAGAAAATTACATCTGCTGAATAAATAATCCGCGCATACAAATCAAACTGTCAGCAAGGCTTTGTCAATCTTATTCTTACTTGTTAGAAAACAAATTAAACAATTCAATCTGTTAAATTATTCACACAGGGTCATTTTTGAGACTTCATTACAGATCTTGATCAGGAGTATAAATATATAATACAGGAACCGTGTGAGAAAAAAAACCTTCAGGCAACAGTACAAGAAAGTCTTACCACAATGTGCATTAGAGAATCTCTAATAACATGAAACACGATTGTTTGTTCAGATGAAAAGAATTCACGTGCCTCACTGAGTCTACAGTACATCCTCTGATGTTCAGTGACCACATCTTGACGTTTTACTTTGCTACGCCAGTAATTTCATCTCATGGTGATGTATAATTTAACAAACTGAAAAACCACACGTGTCCCAAAGGGAAGGGAAGTGCCTGGAATCAACCTTGTGATTGTCACAAAATACTACTTTAATGTTATACTCCCTTTCAGCAGACTGTCTGCTACAATTTGGTGTTAGTTGCAGGTTTGTACAATAATTTGTTTCCTGACAGTGTTGAAAATTATGATGACCCAGTACATATTTCATATTCCAGATCTTAGTATCCAGAATTTTGCCAGGATCTGGATCCTACTTTTACATCTGTCAGAAATTATGGTGACCTTGTCTTGTATTGTTTTGCAAAGCAATCCAACCATTAATCGCGGAGTTATATACACATATGGTGAAAACAGCCCAATCTCATAATGATAAAGAATCCTTTAAAAATATCCTGGATCCAGACTGTGATCCGGATCACCTTCAAAATGTAATCACTTCTTCCTTATCCCATTTTGAACATTTCCTGAAAATTTCATTAAGATCCGTTTGTTACTTTTTGAGTTGTGTTGTTCACAGACAAACAAACTCTCCCAAAAACAGAACCTATAACCTATAAAATATAACCTCCTTGGGTGGATTCAATTTTGCAAATTCTATTAGCAAATGGCGTGTAATAAAGTTTTCTTTGAATTGAATTGTGTTGAAATGATTTGACCAATCACGCTCAGATACTGAATCATTATGGAGATCCATCGTTAAGCACAAGCAAAGGGACTGGGGGAGGTTCATTCATCAGTTCGTAAGAAGGTCAGACCATCTGGTAAGTTGTTGAAATCTTTGTCTTGGGTTGTGCTAGCAAGCACTGTGCCAGTAAGCCTTGTTTGATGACAACAGACTGGAGTGGCTTTTCAGGAAGACCCAACCTTTTTGCAAGATACTCATTGATTTCCCACAAATGGAGTGAGAAATTGGTTATAAGAACATTCTATCATTTAAATATGAACATTTACCAGGTAACTACTTTTATCTGGATCTGGTTTGAGCACAATATTAGTTAAAAGCTTTGATATACGCACTTTAGTTCACCACAAAAGCAACTAGCATCCCATTGTAACAGCCTCGAAAAAAAGTGTGTTTAAACAGTCGTGGCCAAAATATTTGAGAATGGCACAACTTATGGTTTTCTCGAAAGTCATTTGTCATGGCAGGGAATGACTTTGCAGTTAATTGCAATCCAGAGTAAATACAAAATGCCACCATAAAAACAGAAGCAGCAAAATTTGTGCCATTCTCAACTCTTTTGGCTGGAACTGCATGTTCAAACGTATGAGCAGGTAAATAGTCAATTATAGTGGAAGATTCTGGACTTGCACCAAGGGTGTCCAGCCAAAATCCAGGGCAGTGCCACCCCAGACCATGCTATTGAAGACACCCCTGTGTATAAACTGTTTGTTTCTGAACATTTTGAACCCACTTGAGAAACCATCATATCCAACATTAATTCAAGAACAACATCAATCCTTTCATGATCAGTCACGCTTTCGCTCTTAAGGGTTGTTGGGAGACTGGAGCCAGTCCCATGTGTCACTGGGTGAGAGGCTGTGTATACCCTTGACACGTAACAGCACAACTTTACAAGGTTAATTCAAAGTTTACAGACCCATTAATTTAACACTTCACACCAGCTTTGTTTCCCACTGATCCACTTATCTATCTTTCTGTCACTGCATGATATTGAAATTCTCGTCACTCTTTACCTCTTGTTTCAATCAATTCTCATTCTTTGTAGTACACTGTGGTGAATTAGATTAGAGCAGCACATGTTCTTGAGGAGTCTGGCAGAGAAGCAGACATAAAGGACAGTGAGATGAGTCATTCATGGGGTCACTGTCTATGCTTGTTTAAGAAGACAAAGTTTCCTGATTTAATGAATCAGACCAGACTGCTTATGCCAGTTTGATGTTGTTTTCCAAAAAGGTGACACCAGCTCATTAGTGTAGTCATGAAGTGGACAATTTCAGATTACACAACATGATGAATGTTGAGTCTGGCTGCACCAAGTGTTGAAGATTTGCTTCTTCGCTCCCGCACTGAAGCTTGAACCTACAACCTCATGGCTTCTAGGTAAATGTTACGCTTCCACAAATAGCGTCTTATTGGTTTATCTGTCGGAAGTGATTTGTTGCAAATGGTCGAGGCCTGCAGGGTTCAGCCGCATTTCCAACTCAGCAACCCAATAAACTCCAGCCGCTGACCTTTTTTGCTCTGGTCATTGGGCTTCGGTCATTGGCCTCGTTCGGTACAACTCGATTACCGACTCTAATGTCTCAAACAAACACAGAAAGATCCTCTTACGGCCCCTACCCATGAGGCATTTTAAGGGGATGCACCTTTATTTTGTTGTTTTTCTTCATTGTGGAGCTTTTATTATCTTTGCTCTGCAGCTGTTTTGCTGTTTGATGCTTTTTGGTGCTTTTTTATGCCGATGATACATGATTGTGTGGAAAATTCTACTTTATTATATTCAAGTGTCATTTAAGGAAAACAAAGATTTTTTTTTCTACTCGAGCTTATTAGCGACTAATGCTTTGAGTGAACACAGACACAAAACAGAGTATCAGTATTTGTACATTGGCTCTCTTCACATGTTAATTGACTTTGAGGAGTGTTGTTTTTTTTTTCCTGAGCAATAGAGGGTATGCATTTACGTCACTTTCCCTCAGGGACACGCCAACTCCGGTCGGACTGAGTGGCAAAACAAACCTCACTTAGCATTGCAGAGAGCGGCAGTAAACATGGTGAGACTGAGAAATATGTGGAATGTGACATGAAATTGAGGAAAGTTGGAGTCGACATTGATTTGTTAAAGATACCAAAGAACCAAGGGTCCACAAACATCAACATGCGGCCAGAAATCATATTCATACCTGATTTCAACACCAGCAAAACACACAATGCAAAGTCTGAAAGCTACAAAAGCCTCTATATAATTCAATTCACAGTATACAGTGGATTGACCCAAGTGAGTGTTATCTATTTGTACTTTTGGTATTTAACATAGACTGTATAATTAATAGATGTATAGTCTCTGTGATGGTATTTAAGTTAAGTTAGAATCAAATACTTTATACACAGGGCTACAGATGCTTGTGCTGGAGTTCCCCTTTGTTCGCAAAACTGGGTTAGCCTCACTTTAAGCTAGTTTACAAATCACGTTGAGCACAACGTTAATAAACACACAAAGACAAAAATGTTGCAGTTTTTAAGAATTTAAAAAGTCTAACAATAAGAAATTTCGTAATTTAAGGAATGAATTAACCAAAAAAATCAGCATAAATTAACATTAACTGACACAATGGGAACCTCAAATCCAGCTTGCCTGAATTGTTTCTGCAAAATGCAGCGATCCATCAGTTTCTCTTCTCTTCGTTTTTTAGTAGCCTGTCTGACTGCTTTTCAAACATGTTAGTTCAGTCAATCACCAAACAGCACTTCCCCGATTTCTGATTTTGTTTTACAGTTTTTGACGGTGTAGAGAGATTATCCGTCTACGTCATCATAAAGATGCGCACGCATCTTAAGCTCCATTCATTCAGACCGGCTAGCGTTTTTAAAACACTAAGTTCAACCTATTAGCAGCATTAAAATGTACGGTTGTTCTGTGGTCAGTTTTTGGAAATGATATTATACAACAAAGGCAACGTCTATCAAGTTTTGACCGTCATAGAGCCACAGGTGTTGTGGACTTAATAGCGACCATGCTAACTGTTGCCTCTGAACCGACAGCATCAGTGATTAACGGCCGAGAGTCACCAGTTAACAGGGTCACACTTTACACCGAAACACCAGCGACGTCTGCGGGTGAATAATTAACTCAGGGCGTAGTTTTCTGGTTCTTTTATTATGAAACGGTGATTTTTTTTTTGGTTTGGGAGGGTTTGAGAGTTATTGGTGCACGTTTACGTCCTGGTCTGTCACAGTCTGGTAAGTCTCCACAGATAATGCAGTCATGAGCATCGAGTGACAGTTGTGTGTTTAAACTGCTCTCTGACAACACGCCGAATTTCTCTGCTAAAAACGTCTTTCCACCTAATATCTGTCCACTTGCTGATCTCTTCTGTCCACTCACTGCCTGCGAGCAGTTAACCATCCGTTAAAGTGATGATATTTAGTTGAAAAAGTGTTTTTTGGTGGTTAACTCCTCCACGTCAGTTGACAAACCGTTATACTCCGCAGTGCTTATACATCAAAGTTGCGCGCGCATCCGACGTTGTTGATAAACAAATACTCTATTAAGCCAACGCTGCCAGTCATCTCCCTGGGGGTTGACCGCAGCTACTATCACTTGCTGTGACATCACATGCACACCCTCTGATATGGTTTAATATTGGACTTTAGATCAGTTTTTTTTTTTTTTTTTTTAAATCATAGAGTGCTAACGATTGAAAAGAGATTATAAAAGTATTTTGGAAGACTTTTAAATGGCTTAATGTACTGTTTTGTTCCTGATTAAATCCCAACATGAGGGACATTCGGCCCTTATCGCTCCTGCCGACAAATTCAACCACTCGCCTCCCAATCTGTCCTTATCTGTAAAGCTGCTCCAGGCTGCGCTCCACATGTGTAGTCATGATTCACTTACTCACAGCTTTGGGAGAGATGATCACGCTGCCAACTATTGATTGGGAGCGTCTCAGCCCAGGCGAGTAACACTTTAAAAATCCATCATATCGCAGCGAGAGCCCGGTGAAATGGAGCGACAGCTGCCGCGTTAAAGCGAGTTTTCACAAACAAGGGAATACATTTGTGTCTCTCTGTGACTCTCGGGGTGAGCTTAGTAAGACTTGTTTGGGTGTGAGTTACATAACGCGACAAATGTGGGCTGTTCTTTTATCTGTTCGCGGTTACCAACAATGAATGTCCAGCCAAACACAAACACTTCAGTGTGGTCATTTGACGCTCATCTGCTGACTGTTACTGAGAGAAAAAACAACAACACATCAAGAGGCTCACAGTCGAGCCCAATCACAATAATCCACTTAGTGACATCATTGCCTCAGCACTAAAGCAAATCTTTCTTTAATTCCCCTTTATCTCGTTTATAGCATCCATCGATTTCCTTTGTTCACACTGAAGGAAGCGCTCATGGCCAAACAACACAATCTGCTTTTGTTTCACCCTCTGTACCTTTATTTTTCCACACTTTGCCTCACGTCTGCCTCCCCGAGCTTTACTCTCAGTGTTCCTGTGTTTACCACACCAGAGAAATGTACAAGAAGACGCCTGTGAAGTTGAGCAATTATCACAGTGAGGGCTGTGTGACACAGCGTGACTCAGCTCAGCACGACACAAACAGTCCTCCCAATGACTTGCTGATTTTTGGGAAGAAAGTGAAGTTCTTGTCAAAAGGCATGTGAGGTAGAGTAACGAAATCTTATGAAATAATGATGATTTGGGGTAACATAAGGTTCTTGTTTTACTCCTGCAGGATCTTTTTGATGTTGATTGCCATTTCTTGGGATGCTGAGCTCAGTTCTGCATCCTCTCATTAGAATAAACAGAACATGTGAAGATGTTTAGTTTTGAATTTAAAAAACAAAAACAAAACAAACAAAAAAAAAAATCAAAAAGTGTAAATAAATCTGCTTAGACTTGAGGGTCTGTAACGCCACATTTTGTGATAAAATTGTTGAATGCAATATGTAACAATCGTCGCCACATATGTAATAAGTTCTTGCATATTGCGTCACTTATTACAAAATGCGGGTTCCTGCATGTGATAAGAACTTATTACAAAATACAGCAGAGTTTATTACATGTTGCATTCAACAATTTTATTACAAAATGGGGCAGATTATTACAAAATGTGGCGCTATTACACAATGAAGTGAAAATTTATGACATCATTACCTATTATGGCGTTGTTATTTAATGTGGCGTTACAGGGTCTACCCAAATTTTTCAGCCAATGAAGAGCTTGTACCTACGTTTATCCTCCCTTACCTCATGAAACATAGGATTGACGTAAAAAGCTGTGAGGACTATTTGCACCTTTGGGTGGAATCACTTGTGGTTTTCCAGGATGAAGACTGTTTCCCATGAGCACTGTCACCCACTGCTGTAAGGATGTGACTCTTGACAAGGCATGTGGGTCTTTTTGTTCAAAGTTATTTTAATTGAATTGAATTCGAATATTATATACATTAACATCATACACATAAACATTGTATGCATCAACCCCCCCAGCTGACACTCCCATACAAAGACTCTTCACTACTTGGGAACATTCTGTTGGAGGGTGAGATACAAAACTATCTGATAAGGCACTTAGTGGTAAATACATAACATAAATATACATAGATACAAACAAAGAATTTATAATAATATACAGATGTATAGAAAAGATGAAACATAAATAAAGAAGAAATGTTAAGATAAATAAAAATAATAACAAATGAGTAAAATCGTGAAGCAGCATGACCAAGTCATAAAGTAGAGTGTTTCAGGGGCTAAAGCAAAGACAATAAAGTATTTATTCCTGTAAAAGTGTAGAGGTGTGTGGAGGGTTAGCTGAAGGAAGTCAGGAAAGATCTCCAGATTTCATCAAATTTCTTTTCAGATTCATACAGCCTGAATCTGATCATGTCCTTTCAGGAACTACTACTCCAAAGTGAGGCATGTGGTTTTTTAAGCAAATGGGCGGAGAGTAGACCTTTTGACACAACTTTTCTTTTTGTGAGCAATGAGGTAATATGTTTATTTGTAGTTATGTACATCCATTGTTTGAAACATGGCAATAAGCAAACTTTCTAAGCGTGTATTTTTAGTGTAGTTTAGTATCAGGATATATTTAGTGTTATTAACAGCCAGGTGCGCTGAGACACGTCCATGACTTGTAATGTTAGAGAATCCTTGTTATGTTTAACCTGACTCTTCATTTTGTTTGATTAAACCACTGCAGTGTAAAAAGAATGTAGAAATAATCAATTTTGGTGCTGATAATCTCATTTTAAATTATAGATTTTGAACAGTTTGATTCCCAGTTGGCTCTGTGGGCCTTTTTGTGAGGAGTTTGCATGTGATTGACTGGCAACCAGTCCAGGGTGTACGCTGCCTCTCGCCAGGAGACAGCTGGGACGGGCTCCGACCCCAAACACTATAGAGGGTATAGAAAATGAATGGATGGATTATAAACAGGCAAATAAACAAAAGTGAGACAATTTAAGATCACTTTTACGGTCCTTTAAACACCAGTCAGGAAGCTTCTTCCTTGCAGATTTTTTGAAGGAAAAAAAACTTTTGCGGAAACAAGCATCTTTCTTTGAACTTTGGTAGAGACATTAAAGTTGTTGCAAATAATCCAGAAGTAATGTATCTTCTTTAACTTTAGATGTGACCCTTTGCACCTTGAATGCACTTAATGCATTTTGTGCAAAGAAAATGTGACATACACGGCCCTTACATTGGCCCTTACATTAGCCTCCCCTCTAAGGTAAGACCCTGACACCCTGGAGTGTGATGTGTGTACATGATGAGGTAAAACAAGGCAGGACTGAAACAGAGGCCTTACTGCGTTGATACATTATATGTGACACACACTGACCTCTGAGGGAAACACCATTATCCATCTGTGCAAAAACACCGGTGGAAATTTTACAGCCTTTTTTTGTTTCACTTTCATGGTTGAGATAGTAGATGTGTTTTTCATGCTCTGCTGTGGCCACACTTTATTTTTTTTTAAAGGGCTGATTATTTATTAATGCCTTCATTAATGCTGCTCTGGAGCACACAGGTGAAAAGGGTTAAATGATAAGTGAAGTAAAAAAGAAAAACATAACAGAGAGTGTGAAAGAACTCCAGATTGATGTCTTCAGTTCCAGATGTTTGCCTTTTTAATAATCTGAAAGAAAGAGAAAAAGTGTCTGTTAATTACTCTTCACCACAAATGAAATATTCAAAGCACACACACACTCACACAGAGTTGATATTTTGGAGATGAGTCACAGGGTTTCGGTGGTGTAGGCTGTGAAAATAGATAACCATTGCTCAGCATAATGTTGACAAGATTATCTCTGAACAGTTTGTATCTGTGACTCCACTTGTGTGCAGATACTCGTACAAATCTGACAACGTTATGATGGCACTGTTAATCCGGGAGAAGCAGCTCCCTGCACTATTAGCCGTCGTGAAGATGGGATACAGGCTCGTTTGTCTCACTTAGAGGTTACTCTTCTGTTTTCAGTTCATCAATAAAACTTTGTCGACTAACAGCTCTAACCCTCACTCGTTAGAGAACAACATCCTCTGCTAAATTTACACCAAATAAAAAAAGTCTCCATGGCGACAACAAAACTCCAGGGGGTCACTGTGACGGCCGAAAATAACTACTTCAGCATTTTCACACTTATGTACTTGTTAAACTGATGAGCTATAATGAATCCTGTCTACATGCTGGAGTCTGGCTCACTGATCTCTCATGCCAAGCTAAGCTAAGCTAACAGTGTGGTAGTTCTCGCTTCATATTTAGCGTACAGACTGGTATGATGCAATAAACTAGGACACTAGGCTCACAGTTACTCATATATGCTAAGCTAATCGTCTTCTGGCTTTAAGTCAACATTAGCCCAATACAGCTAGCTGTAGTTATCAGATGTCAGTTTATCAATATCAGGAACTATGTTCAAATATCTAAGCTAAGTATGTCTTGGGTGTAGCCTTAAGCCTAGCATAGCCTTCATAGTCGTTAATGGGATACTGCAAATTTGGTCTAAATCAGGCTAACCGTTCCCCCATAGTTTCCATCACCTAGGCTAGGCTAAGCTAGCTGCCTCTTAGTTCCATTAGCTAAATGATGAAATGACTTTCCCCTTGAGACAGAGCCAGGCCAGCATTTTTTCCCATTTGTGTTTGTGTGTTAGGTTAAGCTAGCTAAAGGCTATAGTTTATCATTTAACAGGCTGATGAAATATAATGAATGTGGTTCAGGTGCATGTAGCTATTTGTTTTCATTAGAAAGAGCCAAGTAAGAGGTATTTAGAGTATCCAGTATTTACCTAAAGAAGGGGCTCAGCTGTTTCCTCAGTTTCCAGAAGCTTCTCTATGCTACAGGAACTTTTTCCCAGCTGTAGCTTGACATTTGATGTTCAGTATGATGTTTTATGGAAGTTTGTCTCTCCTCCTTCCCTTTTCCAAGTTTCTATTTTGAAAAGCCAGGTTAGTATTTGTCTTTCATTAAGAATTCATGTTAGCTCAGTTCTGACTGGTTGGCTACTCAGGTCACACGCTGTGGAGCAGCCTGAAAGTAGTGCCTGTGTGAGGCTAAGTTATCTGTAAGATGATGAGATATGAATCTTAGCATTGCTAGTTAGCTGATGTTTCCACCTTGAGATGAAGTGAGAGATGTTTTTTACTAAGCTGTTAGTGTTTATGCCAGGCTAAGCTAACTGTAGGCTTAAGTTTCATATTAAACAAATAGACTGATGAGATATGAATCTTGTTTTTGCTGATGCACTGTAAAAAAAATAATTTGTTGAATCAACTTAACTCACTCAAGTCATCTTGTTGCTTTGACTGAGTTAAATGAATTCAACATTAAGTGTCAAATAAATCGAACTAGAAAACTTATTTCATCAAATTTTTACAGCAAAGTAATTTTTTTTAAGATGTTTTGTAACCATGAGTGAGGAGGAAACAAATTGGATATGAGACTCTGATGTACATTAAGATGTTGCACAGAGGGCAGTCTAAACACATTGTAAAATTCATTGAATACATGGGCCCATCACCTGTGGAGCATTAACAGCCGGTCTGTGCAGCTCAGCACAGACAGCCTGTCTGTGCAGTGTAACATTTCAATGTATAGCAGGGTCTTATATCCACTGTGTTTCCTCCTCACTCACGGTTACAAAACACCATCACAACAAAAAAATTGAGTATAAATAGACACAGATTTTTAAGTGGAAGTATATTTTGTGAGCTATGAGTATGTGTAATCACAACAACTACTTAAAACATAAAATAATATGTTACAACAAATGTGCAAAATCACTTTTTACAGTATGGTCTTCAGATTTTTACACCTTCAGGTAAGGTGAGAGAAGATATTTTTCATTGGCTGTATGTATTTATGCTATGCTATGCTAAGCTAACTGCCCTGTATTCCCTGGTTCAACCACATATTTAGTGTTTACAGATTGTTTTTCAATTACGTGTCTATTTATAACATTAACAAACATTAATAATGGCAATGTACTTGAATGTTCTTGAAAAGGCAAAGCAGTCGTCACGCAGAGGTGATGAATGTCTTTGGCTTAAATTTGAAAAGACTTATTCAAGAGGGTTTTATGCTATAGAAATATAAAACTACCATCAAGTACTCAAGGCCAGCTGTTTTTGTCAGTCCAGGCAGTGCATTAGTTATGCTTTGATTCTATTTCTGTGAACCATCACCCTGTCAGAGAAGAAAACACAGATGCACAGGGAAAATGCATCAGCACCAGGGACTGCAATAATGGACAAGTTAATGGTCTGAAAGAAGAACATTTATCATTTCTTTGACCAGTCTCTGGCTGTTTTTTGAACTACATTAATAAAGGAATAAAGAATCAATCGTGAAGCCTATCTTTCAGCTTCGTCAACATAAAAGTAGGAAAAGACGTAAGAGATACAGTTACACAACACAAAACCATCAACACTTCCACACAATCATGCCTCCATTGTTAAAAGATTCCCATGAATCATCAGGACTTCAGTGTTGGTTCATTTTAACAACAATTTATTCAAACGGCAGTGTTTTGGAAAGCCACTTAAATTCCTCTTCTGCTCTCGTCGTTCTCTCCACTCTCACACCAGAGAGCATGAGTGGGAGTTGTCACAGCATGCCGCCTCAAACAAACAGATTTGAATGATGGACCTACGCAGCGAGATGGCACCTCTTACAGTTTGCAATAAACGCTCTCATGGATAATTGGAACTGATCTATTTTGATGCAGGGCTTCACTAAAGGATATTGACCTGCCTCGTTGATGAAAGATAATGGGTGTTTACTTACAGTAGGAACATTGATACGGTGTCACAGTAAGAGAGAGCACAGAAACCACAATATTTCACATTGATTAGCTTTCACTGCTAGACTGGCAAATGATTTGATACATGATAGATGTCATGATGTGCCCCATAAATTAACCCTGAAGAAGCAGCCTATGGACACAAATATTGATCATTATGTCAAAGCAGATACCAATCTGTCGTAATAAAAATGTATCATAAATTCTGCCGAGGGCAAAAAAAAAGATGTTTCTATGTTTTTTCAAATCAAGCAAAAAATAAAAAATAAATAAAAATAAAAAATAAATTTAAAAAAAAATTGCGTGCCTTTTTTTTTTTTCAAATTTTTGACTTACCATTTTTGGGTAAAAGTCTCTGAAATATTTTCCCCAATCAAAGCCCATCCTATCCAATGTGATAAAAATATATTCTAAATTAAGCTCAAGAGCTAAAATAATTGTTTTCTGGATTCTCAAACTTCTGATGAAAACTTGAGAGTCGGTTATTTTAGAATTTTGACATTCCATTTTTGGGTAAAATTAGCCGAAATATTTGTCCCCAAATGAAAATTGTGGTTTTACAGTTTTCTGGGCAATTTTCCAATTTGGCAATACCCCAAAAGAAGTACTGATCTGTGTTTGCGCTGGTGGGTGCTCAAAATTTACATGACTGCCACTTTAATAAAGCTGCTACACATTGTGTTATTGAGAAGCATCATAAGTTCACAGGCTAGCATACAGACAACACAGCAGCAACTGGCATAACTTCACGTACGGCACCAACATTTTTTTTCTTCTTCTTGTCCTATTAAATCAATGCAACAGGCTCTAGTAGACAGAGAGAATACAGTTTAGGCTATAATTACATTTAAAACTTATCCCCTAGAGACTAGATAGCTGAACGCTGCACTGTACTTAAAGCCATCAAGAACGGAGCTGTCTGTGGTCGTGAGAGTTGATGCCGTAAATTAAGACATGCTAATCTGCAAGTTATTAGTATCTGCAAAGGTTTATATGATTAATCAGTTCTGCTCTTACTGCTCATCGGGGAGCTTTAAGGAGATAGAGAAAAGTAATGACAGCTGCATTTACATGATTGGCACACATTGGTGTTCAGGGTTCCCCTGGCGCCTATGCTCAGGAGCATCCCCAGTGTGCTTCCTCAAAACCTTGTTTTTCATCAAAATTTTAGAAAACTTTGGGTTTTTCCCACAGAAAATGGCAGTTGAGTGTTAAAGTTTTTTCACCCTTTTTTCCAATTTGGCAAAAACTCCAGAAAACAAACACTGAGGGTTTCATTACTACCAGGGTGTCACTGTGAGGTCCCCAGGAGTGTCCCCAGTATGTTTGATCTAAAACCTGTTTTTTTTCGTCAAATTTTTGAAAACAGGGTTTTTCCCACAGCAAAATGGTGGTAGAGAAATTAGATTATTTCAAATAATTTTTCATCTTTTTCAAAACCTCCAGATGTACCCTAAAGGGTTATTTGTTCCTGGTGTGTCATAAGGTCTCCCAGGGTTTTTTTTTTATTTCTATTATTTTTTATAAAAATTGTATTCGATGTTCTGGTATTGATGTGTGTACATGAAAGAAAAAGACATTTTAAATACAAAAAAAAAAATTTTTGGAACAATAACATCATATTCATTCACATTACAAGAACTAATAGACAAGACAACACACTCAGTCGACATGGGGTATCAACAAGTGGGCGAGTAGTATCGCAGAAATGAAGGGAAAGGGAGAGACAAGAGAAATGAAAAGAAGAAAGGAGGAATATGTAAATCAAAATATGTAAAGTGTATTTTTTAATCTCATATTATTATTTTTTTTTTTTTTATAAATTTAGTCCAAAAAAGGAGTTTTTCAGATTTTTTTTTTTAGTTTTCTGTTTTTGGATGGTGTTGGCACAACTTAACTTGTTTAAGATTAGCAAAGCTAAGAAATAGTAGGTTGAGCAAAAGAATATGAAGGACAGCTAAGCTAAAATAAGCCAAGCTAGGTTGGGCGATGAGAAGCTAAGCTAAGATAAGGTAAGCTAATTACCTTTGGGGTCTCTTTTTTGGGTTAGGAAATTTACTCATCCTTCTTTTTTATTTTACTCTTATTAAATAGATGAAAAAGTGCATTTGATCAAAATTCAACTCTTCTCCAAACTGGAAGACTTCCTTTGGATTTTTAGATGAAAAAGCAGCTTAAAAAGAAAAACAAAAAAGGCTTTTCTATAAACCTCCAGCAGATTCAAATCAGACTCTTTGCCTGA
This sequence comes from Halichoeres trimaculatus, assembly GCF_033239565.1. Taxonomy (NCBI): domain Eukaryota; kingdom Metazoa; phylum Chordata; class Actinopteri; order Labriformes; family Labridae; genus Halichoeres; species Halichoeres trimaculatus. Next base: position 16,687,079 of record NW_027437200.1, read on the forward strand.
CACAGAAACTTTGATTTTTAATTTGGTTATGCTCTCCAGGGAAATACTCTGAGCAATGAAACGTGGCCCATCAGAGAAATATAACTGCAAAGGCATCACGCGAAAAGGCAAAGTCATTACAAAGCAATTACCAGGCATAGCTGTGTACGTACGACACCAGGCTTCAGGAGTACAGGAGCTGTCCACTGCCCTGCTCTGTGATCAACAATTACTGAATTTCAATACCAGCTCCAGGCGTGTGAGTGTTTGTGTGTGTGTGTGTGTGTGTGTGTGTGTGTGTGTGTGTGTGTGTGTGTGTGTGTGTGTGTGTTCAAACTTTATGGCAGAAATCAAGTAAACCTGATGATATTGATACAATACGTCACACAGGAAAACACAGATACTCAGACCCAGCAAGTGTAATAGCAAAGTTTGGAGGCTGGTTTTCAGTCTGCTTGTAAAAGGAGAAGTCTGATAACCACAGGCTTCCTGGCTGTCCTGACCGAAGCCTGATAATGGATTGAAGAGAGGGACAGAATCGATACGACTGTCCCCACTCTGAGCCAGGAAACCAGTGCTGCAGAGGAGACTGTACTTTTGTAATCTGCGAGGGACGACTTGGCTCGCACAGGCCTCTTAGTGACCTTAAAGCTGGCAGAGTCAAGAGATCTGTCAACAGCCATCAGGAGCCGTTTGCAGCAATAATTCCTTTTTCCATTTTAGCTAAATGCAGAGATCAGAGGTTGTTACAGTGCTCTTTAGCAGAAGTGTGTTACAGGAAACCGAAGAGAATGGCTTGTCTGACATTTTGTATGTCGTTCTGTTTCCTCTCTTCATGGGAAAAGTTTTTCTTTAGCCATCAGTGACCGAAAAGATCATTTCTCTTTACTGATTCATGATATGTTGAAGGGGCGGGCCTCAAACATCAAGGACTGCCCATAGCTCTGTTCCCGAACAGTCCTCTAGAGGGCTGGCCAATCAAAGGGAAGGGGGTTTGTGGAGTGAGGAGCTTTATAGAGACAGCAGCTAAAACACAGTGTTATTTCAGAGGCTGTAAAAAAAAGGAAAAGTTACTCCCCAGTTATCAATATAAAGTCTAAAAATAAAAAAATAATTAATAATAAAAAATATATATATAAAAAATACCCCCACTTTAATACATTCTCTCTTCTCAAGATGAACTTTGTAAGTTTTAACATTTCGAGCACATGAACAAAAGGCTTCAAACACTGGTTATAAATAGAAAAAGGAAAAAGTCACCAGAGAATAAAACATGAGTGTTTAGTTCCTGGAGGGTCCCATGTGAGCAGGCTGTATGTGATGTACCCTTTGCTCGTCCTCTGTACAGCAGGTAGTTGTAACCATGAAACAGCAGGAGACTTTTCAAAGACAGACAGTTTAGAAGTCTGTCTAGGGACAGGCTGAATGCATCAGGTCTTCAAAGAATGACCTTTGACCCTGCTTTAACCTGACCTCTCCTTTAAGACTTCTCCGGGCTGATATGAAAGCAGAAGAAGGAGGGAAACTGAGGGCTTTGGCCATACTTTGGGATTATTGTTTTTATTTAGCAGATTGTATGTAATATTTTTCTTTTTTGAAGAAAAATAAACTGGGATCTAACTTGCCATGATTTATAATGAAAGTCACCTCAGTTCTTCTTTCTGATGAATCATCAGATGTAGTAAAAGACAAACACAACAGGAAAGCACTGTTTTTAGTATCTTGGCCTAGAAACTCATCAATCCAACGTTCCGCTTTGTGTGACCTTTAAAGTGTTTTTTTTTTCCCCACAAACTGACACTAAAAGATGAAACAAAATGACAAAATACAAACAACATTCAGTTTTTTCTGTCTCTCCAGAGCAAATCGAGACAAGAAGAAGTTGTTATTATTTCCATTATAGTCTCTTTTACTATTAAAACCTGAAAAACAGAAAAATAGAACTAATGTAAAAAAAAGGGAGAGCCTTTGGGTGCTTTTCAGCCACAAGTACCAAGCACCTTTAGTTCCAGGAACTACTCTTTTAGGAACGACTCTCCCAGGAACTAATTGGTTCCTGCCATATATTGGTGTCTAAAGCCGCGTTTCCACCAAGCAGACCGGTTCAGTCCGTCTCGGTACAGTGCACATTTTGTGGCGTTTCCACTGACTTATCCCGGGACAGATCCCCAATTACCAAGACGAGCCGGCCTACTTTTTTGGGACCCTTTCGTATGGGTGTCAAACTGGTCATGTGCAACACCAGAGCTAGCCTGTTAGCCTATTAGCATGGAGGATAGTCAGCTAGTGCTGATTTCAATACTGCTTTATTGGACTGCTGATTGGTTTCAGCAGGATCCAGTCCTCCATACTAGTTCCTGGCCAAGCCCCGCCCCCATTATTCCTGGACCTCTGGAAAGTACTCTACACCCCTACAGCCCTAAAGCGCATAGTTCCTCACAAAAAAAGTTCCTGGGGAAAGTTCTTGCAGTTGAAAAGTACCCTTTTGGACACTCTTCCCTCGCTAATGCTTACATAAGCTCCCTATCTGTCTCTTATTCCTTCGCATTGAATTACAGAGTGAAAAACAAGGCCAAAATGAATTAGAACATCAAGAAAGAAGTGAATTGGAAATCAATACCGGGCTGGCAGCAGGTGCATATGGTATATTTGTAAAACTGTTAGCATACACCTATTAATCATGGACGGCAGCGCTAAAGAAGCCTGACACAAATACATTAGCTACAAATAATTGCAGTAAGTGTACAGCTTTTTTTGTTTTTACCACAAATTTACAGAATACTGCTAAAATCAATGAGGATTCAGATAAAACGTATAAAAGAAATCCAGTTTTCAGCTCCAAATACAGAGGGGAGCTCATTTATATTGTTCACCTGAGTGGAAACAGCTCAGAGCACTCCTGTTTTTTGAGGTTAATAAGTGTCGAGACGTGGTGATAAATTATTTACGTGTGTTTCATTTGCATCCTCATTTCGTAGGCACTGCTCAGCTCACGGCTCCTCCACACTACCTGAGACTGTTTGACCCGGACTTGTGTGGAAAATGATAAAATGCAGGAGGATCTGTTCCTCCCAAAAACGTCAATAACTCAAAGTGAGGCGGAGCGGTGAAGTGGAATAAACATCTTTTTTTCTGAGAGGGAGTAGAGGCGTGTGATCCCAAAGTCATCTGTTGTGGACAAGTCACAAAAGTCGTTTTTTAATCTAAGCACATTCTTCAGAAAGATCCCCAAGGAGGGAAAACTTTGGGACACATCGAGTAAAGTAATGTAAAGGAAAACAGTTATACAGTTTCACCGGGGTCTTACTAATGATCTTCTACATAAAGAGCAAATATTTGCTGACATTTCCTGGAGTCAATCACCCTCATTTCCAATCCCGGCCTTTCCATAGCTTGACATTTATCCTGTAACATGATTGGTCGAAGAAGAGGAAGTAGTCTAACCTCTTATACACTCCCTACCTTTCCCTTGTTCTTCCTGTCACTTTCAATTAAGGGCTGTGCCCTCAGGGCTGCCTTAAAGGCGCTTGAAGGCTTTGAGGCATCCAGCGTGGCCCCACAAAGGGCACTTATTTAGCATTCATGGCATTTCTGCACGAAAGGGCTTCAGCACACCATAACTGGCTGTTGAGGCAGTGTGTATGAAATGATAGAATGATAGGCATGGCCCATGGCAGGAAAATGCTAAAAATAGTGTCAAAATATTCTGATTTGAAATTTTTCAGGCTCGTCATTATTACATTTTAATTAAATTCAGAGAAGATGAAATTCAGTGCGCGCACAATGTGTCCTGTGATTCATAACACGCCCAATCAGCTAATAGTCAACCAAGTGTGTCCCTCTTATCAGGCCCGAGGCATGTGGAATAAATTAGTTATCATGGAGTTCTCATGATGAAATGGGTTTTTAACAAAGAGAGGAATGATCCCACCTTCACATGAACCCTTCGGAGCGAGGAAAATGCTATGAAACTCAGTTCAAATGCCTCGAATGCCATTATTTTTCATAGATGTTTAATTGAGCAGGCTATAAAGGCAAATTGCACTTAATTTACAACATCCGGCGGTCATGTACCAAGCACATTGTTGTCCTTAGATTAAAGAGGGGTTATACAGCTTTACCATATGTTAAACATGAATATAAAGTAAGAATGCTGGGTGTTCGTACTAAACGTGGGCAGATTATGAAATCACTAAGTTCTGCCCATAGTTCTGTCCCCCCACAGGCCTCCAGAGGGCTTTCCAATCAGAGGGTAGGGGGTCTGTGGAGTGGGAAGCCTTAAAGAGACAGCAGCTCAAACAAAACATTTTGAACAGAGGCTAAAATAACAGTTTTCTAAAACACAAGTTTGAGAAAAATTGTGAGTCTAAAACTACTGTAGGGGCACCAGAGGGACATGATGAAGCATAAAAAAGCACAATACACCCCTCTTTAAGTGGTGAGCCACTCTTCAATCAGCCAAAGCTTAAACTAATATTCTCTGCATGTTTGCCAATGTTAGCATACTAATTAAAAAAAAAATAGATGGGAAGAATTGTGATCAATTACCAGCTCAGCACCATTAGCATCATCACTTTGAGCATGTAAGAATGGTAAAGTTAGCATAGCACTGTACTTCAGTAAATTACTGCATGAATATTGATCTAGGTTAACAATTACGATGAAAAAAATAAATAGAAACCTAAAACTGAGAAGCAAGACTTTATAAAGATTTTCTCTGTGGTCTGTTTGGAGTCTGAGTAGATTTTTTTTAATGAAACAGTTTGTGCAGAGCACAGACTGTAAAAAAAATGGACGTCCGCTTGCTCGGCTTGAAGTGAGGTCTCCACAAAAACGGCTCCCCCTAGTGGCTGGTTGCAGTACAGGTCAAACCTCCGGCTTTCCAGCCGTTCCAGATGGGCTGTGGTCAAACTTTAAAAAATTAATACTCCTCGTAGAAATGTTTCTCACGTCTGATTGTTGTGGTGATTTGAAGATATCATTTGACTGCCTTGGATTCAAGTCCTCTTTTTTCTGAAAAGTTTGGTTTCCATTAGTTATAAGAGGTTAAAAATGATGTTTTAGATCGCGTTTAATGATGATTGGCAGATGCTGTTTTCGTGTATTTTTTTCAGGGATTGTAAAATATGTCTGGAGGTAGAGTCAAGAAGTGATTCGACTCACGAAGGATTTTTTTTTTTTGTCACCCAGCTCTACTCAGAGTCTCCCAGAATATATATATATATATATATATATATATATATATATATATATATATATATATATATATATATATATATATATATATATATAAAATAATGGGCCACAGACAGAAAGGCAAAAAACTGCAGTGACTCGTGTGTCCACTAGGACATGGGAAACTTGGGAATCTCCACTGGAACCCATAATAAATAGCTGACCTCATTGAACTTTACTTAATATAAAATGATAATTACAAAAAAATAATTATTTTAACCCAGCATCTCAAAGTCTAAAGTCATCATCTTATATGTCTGTGAATTTTATCCAGAGGGCAGAATGTGGTGACGTTGATTTCCTTTGTAATCCTCGTGCAATTGCTTATAGAAATGATTTATGAGAACCCTCAAGGGCCCTTATCATAAATTTATTCTCCTCTTGAATCAATTAAAAGACCTCCTAACCTAATATAGGCCCACAGTGTTAACATCTCAGTGACGCAACAGCAATCAAACTCTAATTTCACCTGGGTCTGCCTCTGCAAAGGAGCGACGCTGCTGATGCAGGCGCCAGGCGACCCAGTCCAAGATCTATTATCCTTCACTTAGAGTGTTTTATTATCATCAGGATGAGCTATTGTAGCAAGTGGGATTCAATTTGTGTGCTTTTTCCCCCTCCTCGGCTTGCTGAAGAGATCGGAGCAAGCAGTTCACTGCGAGGGTGTTAGATAGAGCTGTGAAGACATCGAGGGGGACGTCAGTGATTCATTATTTCATTTTCACGCAGTGTCAGACATTATTTTCACAGATGTTCAGAGGATCCACTGATGTATGGCAGCGCTGAGCCGCTCACAGCTCAATGAACTGATAAGTGCCGCTACAAAGCAGTCAGCCATGTTTGCATTAACTTCTGTTCCTGCCTACAGTGAGGAAATAATGTCACAGCAGAAGTCTGACCTCCTCTCACACACCCAAACATTTATTTTATGGGAGGAAAAAAAACTCTCTTTCTCTACCTCCCCCACTTCATCTAAAAAAGGCAATAACATCCCTCAACTGAGGAGGTATCAAGTGTATTTACATGTGATGCTGTGAAGGCGTAACTCTTTTACTCCTGTTAAAATCACAGCTGTGTCGGAGTATGTAAGAAAAACCTCAGCAGCATTTCTTTTTTGTAGAAAGTGAATCTTTAAGTGTGGCTTTCAGGCCTCACTTGGTTGGATATTCATGCATAAATGCATTTAATGAAAACTAAATCCCCTTTTAAGGATTCAATAAGAGCGCTGAACTCTGAACTCTGAGTAAAGACTCATTAATCATCTTTTTCGAAATGGTCAAAGCGTTTTTTATGCCGACGCGGGGTGACTCGGAAACTGCTGACAGAACTCGTCCTCTGAAGTGTGAAGCAAAGTATTTCAAGCCGGCACAGTCAGCCCATTAACAGTGAAGAGGGCATAAATATTAATCTGGGTTTTTTATCGGCTGCGCTGCTGCAGTCAGAGGGAAAGCCCAGTCAGTGAACTGTGAGCGTGTCTTCATTTTCTAAGTGGATCCGCAGACAAAATCTAATTTTTGGTCCTAGAAAGATCTGAGTTTGGAGCTAATGTACAGCTTTGTTCAACAAACTTAACAAATATCCTGCAAATCTATTTGTTTTGTGCTTTGTTTTTTCAGGAATGAGACAAAGACATGAACCACAGAGCTCACTAAAAGTGGGTTAAAAATGTAGGTCAAAGCATTAAAGCAGAAACATCGTTAGCCCAAAGCTGTCAACTTGCTCACTTACATTAGCTTAGTGTTTGTAAGGGTTGTTAAATTTCAAGGTGCATCACATTAAAAATGGAAGATACTTTCATGTTCTTCATAAATTTTGATACAGTGGGTTGTAACTCTCTAAACAAGGTCACTGTCTTATTTCTAACTTTGCTAGCTAACATGATAGCAGTCAGAAGATTGGGTCATGCTAGCTAGCATACCTTTTGCCCTAACAGTACAATCAAATCACCCTGTAAAAAAGAAATACAAATCTGAAAGGACAGAAAACATGACAAGAAAGTTCAGTTTATCCTGTAGCTAGCTAACAACTAGCTAAAAAGTAGCTAACTGTGAGGCAGTTTAAATTGTTGATTTTACTTTTCTGCTGCAGATTTGTTGTAGGCTTTATTACAACAACGACGACCTGTAACTAACCATCAAATGCAGTTGGTTTATGGTCATTTTTTTATGTTTGCTTACTGTTCCTAGCTAGTTAGCTACACGCTATAAGCAGATTTTTATTTTCTTACAACTGGTCAAAGCATGTTTGATCAATTTCTTACAATACTGCTCTAAGTTGACTTAAAAGAAGAAATATTTTGTACGGTGTCCAGTGGCTGTTGTGGGTGTAGCGCATAAAATGTGTAAAACATGGACGTAGCCTCCGCAACGTCACCCGTCTGTTCCTGAATCCGTGGATGCAGCCACTATGCTACGAAGCCAGCTGTGAGTTTTTCTTTGAGCAGCTTCAGGGCACCTGCCGGTTACGTGACCTGATCTGTGCCTGTGATTAGTAAATCAAACAATCCTAATAACTTCTAAACCGCAGAGATAGAAAAAAAAATCACTCACCGTACAGTGTGTGCCGATAGTGAAATCAGTGAAATGTTTTCTGAACCAGGCTGTAAATATGCTTTTTAATGTCCTACAAGTCAGTTTTTATGGCTGGGTGTGTACGTGACTTCCGTCTTTCTGCAGCCTCAAGTGGACGGAGTCTCCTCAACGTCACCCGTCTGTTTCTGAAACGGAAAATGAAGCACATCAACTATAGTGGCCATATTGGTAGTGGCAAGGGCTTTACGTAGAGTTATAAGGTGCCTGTCGGTCACGTGACCCTGAGCTGTGCCTCTGATTGGGCAAGCTCTTGATCTTAATATCCTCTGAACCGCCAGGTTAGAAAAAAATTCATCCCCTGTACAGTGTGTGCTGATAATAAAATTAGCGACTCAGACAGGAGACGTTTCTTGAACCAGGCTGTAAATAGGTTAATTTCTGCTTTGAAAACGTCTTTTTTTGGCTTGGTGTGTTTGTGACTTAGGAACTTCCAGAGCCAGCCTCAAGCGGACACTCGAGAAACAGCAGATTTTAGCACTTCCGCATTGTCTCATATTCTCAGACCGGAGGTTGCTGCTTGGTGTAGAGCTATCGGTCTCATCCCAGGATAGCAGATTAGCATGAAGTACAAAGAGGGGACAGATTGGGACCTTCCTCACAACTGTTGTTAGCGCAAAACTAGACTCAGATCATATGAAGTCAGGTCTCCACGGCACTTTTCTCACTTATCATACATGAGAGGTAAAACAAAGACATCAACCTTCACCAACTTATTCCTGATGACATGAGAGTCTTTCACTAAGTCGGGGCATGAGAAAGAACGACTGAAAGAAACCTCTTCAGTCGAACATTAAAGCAACATTTGCACACATTTAAACACCAGTGTGTTAATATGTATCCAATGAACTGTGTCATAACTTCTGCTGCTGGATTTGATGATGTTAGTCAAGGGTGCAAGTGAAAAGCATCAGACCATACACATCATCTCCATCCAATCATCTGCTCAGCCTCACGTGTAGATCATCTAATGGGGACACTCTGAGCTTTTGCTTATGTTAAGATCTCATTTTCTGCCCCAAGGATTGAAGCGATGAGAGGCACCGATGCTGAAACTGTTGGGGATGTGGGAGATCTGGCTTGTAGTTAACATGAATGGCCGACGGTTTTTGTGATTGGACTTTAAATGAAGGATTCTTGGACGATCAAAAATCTGTCTTTGGGGCTTTTGAGAGTGTGTCACTAGTCTCACCAAATGTGGATAATATTTCTTACCCCATCACTCATAAATCACTGTCCAGCCTGTCAGAGAGAATTGATGGCTGCTTTAAAAAACATGTGAGCGGTTTTATGTGTTAGAGTTTAATCCAGACAGCCGAACAGCCATTATCTATACTGCTAATCCCAGTGATGTTCATCCTGAAACATTAAGTCGCTTTTTTTTCCCTATTAAGTTGAAAAATTGACCTATTAACAATTCTCATTAGTGTTTTGTGGACACTCTTTTGGCTTACAGTGCATAATTTTGATCGTTTAACTTTATACTTATTAAGTTTGGCCTTTCAAAGGGAGCAACAGGCTAAAAACGATAAATCACCAAAATAAGCTGCTGTGGTCAGTGTTTCTTTTTAAATGTCAGGTAGGAAATGGAAAAAATCAGTGTTTATGTAAAAAAAGCACTATGTGTGAACTAGAGGTGTGCCATATCATTCTGTCTACGATCAGTGGCGTGGCGTGGGGATTTTTTTGAGGAAGCAAAGTGGGACAAAGGCTCTAATCTGTATGTTTTTTAGGAAGAGGGGTACATAAAAGACTATGTTGCAGCTTGTTATATCGTTATTTCATATAATGGCCCTGTTAAGAGCGCCCAGGGAGCACTCGTTTTACTTACACACGCTTGTTATGTAACTGACTTTTTTTTCCACCAAGGGACGCCAACTTGGCTTGGCCTCCTTACAGAAAATCGTGTGCATTATCGTATTTTCACCACTCATTCGCCTAATAACATTTAGGAGGGCGCTGTTTTACACATCGTAAAATGCTCAATAAGTAGAGGAGAGAAATAAGGAAGAGATGACAGTGATGAAACACAGAAGAATTATCGAAACTAGTAAAAGGAGTATTTTCATGAAATCACAGCTACTGTCTGAAAAAAAGAGAGGAAGCATGGCTTCCCTTGGCCTCCAGGAGAAACTGCCACTGTCTAGGACAATACTGGTATAATTTTTTGGACAATATAAATTTGTCATTTCATGACATTTACAGTGCAGAGGCGCAATAATGCATACCGCTCACTGTTGTTTACAAAACAAAACAATGGCCGAGAGCGAAAGTAGCACGGCAGCATCAACTTCGTCCTCACATGAGGATTTAGTGCCCTACCTCAGCTACCCCTAAAGATCAGACACGCAGCAAAACACATTAAATGCAAAATGTGCAGGAGAACTATGACTGTGAAGGGTGGCAACACCTCAAACATGTTCCCCCACCTAAAGCTGAAACACACGGCCGAATACAACCAGGCTATGAAGACACGAGAGGAGGTCGCGAAAGCTACGTTAGTGTCGGTGGGATTTTTAGCCTCACAGGAGAACCACGTTCCTGCAGGAATCCACTCATAACAACAAACTTTAATAATAATTAATTAGTATGTTAGGCTCATCTGGCCTTCCCTAAACTTCAGCTCCTTCAGTCCATGCCCTTTCCTTTCTGTTGGTGTCTTTATAGAAAGAATGTTTTGTGTCGTACAAATTTAGTAAGTTTTTCACCTGCAATATCAACTTTTCCTCCCTCCAAAATGTCAGATTTCCTCTGGATCTGACCTACTTACTATGTTTATATTTCAAGCTTGTGAAGTAGTTAATGATTGGAAAAGTGGCGTCCATACTGTGTGCGCAATAAAAATGCTGTTATTCAGAAGCAGCAACCACTAATAGCCACTAATAGATATAGTTTTGAGGCTATATCACCCACCTCTGGTGTGAACTAAGGGTTGGTGATACTGGGAATTTTGGTATTGATCCGATACCAAGTAAATACAGGGCTAGAATCACCAATACCGATGCTTTTTACACAAAATGTAACGATCATTGAATAATTTTGTGATTTTGCCTCGAGTTGGTTGATTATGATTATGATTATGGTAAAACACTGAACAAAGATTTTAGGCAACAAAATGCTTTTTTTTAAACCAACCACAATAATAGAACAACATTTTAACTGTATAAAAGTAATAAAATAATTATTCTACCACCACAATTGTTTAAGAAAAAAAATCACAAGTGCAAAAAAACAAATAGTTCCCTCCCATTTGCACAGGAGAGTAAAGTAAAGTAAATTGCTGGACGACATAAGAGAAACTGCAGTCTTGATCTCATCACGTTAGTATCGATCCGTACCAATACTCATCTTGGTATCGATACTATCAATATTTAGATCGATACGCCCACCCCAAGTGTGAACCACCTTAACCCCATTGCTTTCTTTTGCCTCTGCTTTGGTCTCCTCCACCCCCCATTTTGCGTTAGTTGTCAAACACTACACCATATGCGCTGTTTTGTCACAGAATCTCGTAAAGAGCTTTGCATGAAGTGCACAAAAAAGTTCATCACATCCTAAAAAAACAGTGACGTTTTGGTGGTTGAGTCCAAACAAGGAGCAAAAAGATGCCAAATTGCTTAAACCTCTCATCTAGATCAGGCGCTTGCTTTCTGTGGAGCACCAATCTCTTAAAATGAGGTGGTAATAGAGCAAAATTAAGAATACCCATCACCATAGTCGAAAAATGTCCAATACCTTCATTTCGATACCGGTTCCTTAACGGTTCTGTTCTCGTAGCAATTTCTATAATGTCAATTTTAGCAAAAAGAAAATTTCATTACACATTACAGTACAAATCTTGAGTCTATTTTTCAGCTGTCGTATTTTTTCACTCTGAGCAGTTTTCTTCTCAAAGAACGACAACAAATTATTGCCCATGCAAGAGAAAAGTTGCAAAGAAACAAACAACGAGACAAGTGTAAGCACGACACCTTTCAGGGCCCTGTTCTACGAAGCAGGATTACTGCCTAGCGAGATAGCTTTGAGGATAGGTTCCGGATTCCCTGTTCTACAACACGGGATCACTCCTCAGCGAGGCGAGTCTCCATGGCAACGTACGCTGAATGGCTAACCTGCTCCGGGGCAGGTTAGGTTCCAGATCAAACTCGCGGACTATAAAAACCCCGCCCACTGACCAATGAGCCCTCACGAAAAAACGGCTTGCCCGTTCTTAGAGGATCCCGTGGACATCGGAGCCCGACCCACTCTCTTTTTCGGATGACCACCTTTATGAAAGTTACCGGTTTTCCAGGGAGGGGTTGGTAGTATATGACACTTTCTACAGGTAGTTAAAGGGAATGAAGAACTCTCATTGGGTAATAAGATCTTCAATGCCAACACTTCTGTTCCATGACAATATTTTATTGCCTGTCTTAAAATTGTGACAGGAATTCATGTAGGGCTCATGTGGGCTACATATCACACAAAAAATGTAAACACGATAGGAATGAACAAATGAATAAATTCATCTAAGAAATAAATTAGATATGTTGCATGTTACAGTAAAAGTGCATGGTGAACAGTGCTATTTCAGGATGATAATGGCACAAAATATTTTATTAGCACTACACTTACGCATTTAGACTGTCAGCAATTTTCTGCCTGCACTCCTTCCGCGCTTTAGCAGCGGCGACGGTGTTGCTTTTAACGTTAATTACATGTTTCACCTCGTCATACTTCCTCATGATCACCTCCTGCTCCTCCTGTGTGAAGTATGCGGTCCTTCTCTTTTCTCTCCGGCCTGCTCTGACGCTCCAGACTGGTCCATGTTCGCGATTGGTCAGATGCAGCGGGCTCCGCCTTACATGTGTGCACGCGCTCATTGCCTAGCTGGATCCACTTATGAGGTTGATAACCAGCGTCGTAAAACCGTGTAGCGAGACCGCCGGCTACCGCGCTCAGTTCAGCGAGGTAGCTTCAAGGCTATCTCGCTAGACTGAACTTGCTTCGTAGAACAGGGCCCAGACTTCTTTTCAGGCATGCCATGGATCTAACCAGTGACTGTGTGCTTGTGTTCATGCAAGATGTGCCGCACACTCAAAAAGCTCACCTCTCAGAAGCGCTTTTTGATAAATACATCAACAGAGCTGATAAGTTGGCAACAACCTTCGTGTTGCAACCACAGCCAATCACTGGTGGCGTTATCAGATCTTGGCACAAGGCGAGACGAGGCTTGTTTTGATACTCAGTACAACCTAAGAGTTTCGGTAGATGCCATAAAAGAGCCAAAGTTTGGTACCCAGCCTTCATCAACAAACATCAACAAACTTTTCTACTAAATCCTCCAAACATGAGTCTTTACTTATTTCCATCCCCTGACAACTTTTCATTGAGCTCACCCAGCTCTGCTCCCTGCTGAGCACAGCTCAAGATGAGTGACGCAAACGTTTCAGAAGGTCATGACAGCAAAGCAGAGGCAGCATATGGTAAGCATCCCTCCAGGATAAATAATTAAATAAATAAATCTTTACCTGATCAATTATTTATAAAGACATCATTATTTCTGGGGGGAAAAAAAATAAAGTGAAAGCATAAAAAAGCTCCTTGCTGTTGCTCACGTGCTGCTGTGTGTTATTACTTTGTGTGCTTTTTAATTCCCCTAAAGAAGAAATTATCATAATAATAAGAAACATGAACAGTTCAGCTTCTGGTGTGGCTCCCTCAGCTGGAAAGTTCAGTCTCGTTCAAGGACGCCGAAGCAGAGAGGTGCTTGAAAGGGAAGTTGATTTTACTTTATTATCAGTCTGAATGAAACACAATAGAAGAAGCAGCTTTCAGGGACACGGTGACTGCTGCTTTTTTTAAAAAAAAAACGTGTGATTATAATAAATTAAAATACACGATAGTGCCAACAAAGTGCCAGCACACACATGAACATGGGTGTATTTAATCCATGCCTTAGTGAATCCCATTATGTTAATTATCCTGACAAACAGATTTCACAGATTTACATCTATTTGAACTCACAAGGTCAATGTCTCTGGTAAATATTGATTTTTGTCTTTGTGGTGTTTCCTGTAGAGGTCACATGACGGATCTCATCTTGACACATGAACAAATGAACTCAAACACATTTTTCTGCACGTTAATGTGAGCAGACACAAACTGCATTTATTATGTTTTGGTCCAAATGCTCTAATGAAGGCACATAATGTCCCTGAATTAATGTTCTCCATTAAAAAAAGACACAATGGAGTGTCTGCTAATGATCCTGGACTTGTTTAGTCATCTTTAAAAAATTTATTATTATTATTATTATTATTATTATTATTATTATTATTATTATTATTATTATATTCATTATTGTTATTATTATTGTTATTTTTATTACTATAATTATAATTATATTATAATAATACTTTCATTATTATTATTATTATTATTATTATTATTATTATTATTATTATTATTATTATTATTATTATTATCACATTTTCGATATTTATTTATTTTAAATTATCTAAGCATAAAATGCTGCATTTTTACAAGAGTCTACCTGAGATTGCCCCCAAAATTATGGAATCCTCGATAGAGACAAAATCAAAAGGCTAATTTTAGTTACAAAAAATACTTCTGGTCTCCACACTCATGTTTTCATTTGAAGCAGTCGAATAAGGAGTGATTTTTTTATTTTTTTTAACAAGTAATCAATTTGAGTAATGGAGGTGAAAGGCCAGCGAGGCCTATTATATCCTCAGCACAAAGCTGACAACTGAGTTTTTATTGCATGAATAACTGAAAAGAGAGGGAACATATTTGTTTTACCTCACTGTTATGTGCTACTGTTTTGTTTCTCTTTTTATCTTGAGGCCACCTTGGACCTCCGTACCTGCTTTGATCCTGATCCCTGGCACCTGTGATCTGGTTTCAAAAGCTGCTGCTTGGCTCCTCCCACTCTCTGTCACACTGCAGTAGGATCAACAGCAAGGCAGCCGCTCCTCTGAACCTCTTTTGTTCTTGAACTTCCTTTTCATTGTAATAAATTGTTGTTTAAACTTTAAAGTTTGTCTCCTATCACATGTTAGAGATTAAAGAGGACCCGAGGATTCAAAGGTTTTTACTGTTAATTTTCTTTACCAGGACACACAGAAAATGGGAATACTGTTCTCCTCATAAAGAGGAGGCGTTGTGTTTCTTTCAGGCATCATAACATCTATCTGGTAGCTGTAGTAGCCTTACATAAGTTACAGCTCTTTTTGAAATGCTTCATTTTGAATGCTGTCTAATTAGCCTTTAGCTCGGGCTGTATCACTCTCCTGTTTAGCTTTCTTCTGCTCTTCTGTCCTTTTTCTGTCTGACAGTTAGGCTCCAGTGTCCACCATCACTACAAAATTAATCACAGATCTTTGTGTTTTATCTCTTCTCTCTACTAAACTTCGTCAGACGGCGTGGTGTTGTCATAGAGACTTAGATGTGCTAAAGAACAATTCGTTCCTGCAAATTGATAGATGAAACCATAATAAACCATTTAACCCATTCTAACCCATCACCCTTTGCATTTGTGACTTTAACCCCCTCAAATACCCACAATTAAATATACCCATCAGAATTGGGGTGTATTAAAGATGCCAATCACATAAATGACACCTAAAATTAAGATAAGGTGAAGCAGCAGTTAAGATGTACATTTTAACCAACTCTAACTCAGAGATATTCTTCATCAGAGCATATTTATCACTCTGCCCTCGTCATGTGGGAAGCTAAAGTCTGAAACAGGCACAGTGGTTTAAAGGTAAAGAAAAATGACTGTCAGCTGAGAAACCTTTGGATGTAATAAACTGCACACGGCTGCCATATTGCCCCCAGTCTTCCAGCTCCATGTTCTCTGTTGAGGGGTTACCGGACTGTGTTTTTAATAACTAATTTAATTAACAGGGTTTAAACTGGTTCTTTGTGTACATAGAGTCTACTTTATTATGTTTTTTTAGTTTATGGCCGTCACTGAGGGGAAACACTTGAATCTTCTCTTTTGTGTGAAGACAAAAAAATCAATTCAGGATATCAGCGTCTGGCATCAGCCTTGGTTGTATGATGGATGAGTGTTCGAGGAGCTCTCCTTCCATTAGGTTTATCAATCTTCAGAGACATCATGGCTGACATTGTTGAATAGAGACCGAGCTACACTGATAAGCTGCTTTTTTTTTTTCAGACGTCACTGCAGAGAGATTACAGAGGAGGGCACTGCTTTCTGATTTAGTCATGGAGTCACGTGACAGAAAATTGGGAGCTATTGACGTCTTATTATTCACTAAATGAAGGGCAGAGGAGTCTTTTGCTGCCTTTGAAGGAACTTAATGAGGCGGAGAGATGGCTGAAATGACTTGAGCATTTGCATAACTTCTGCGCACGATCAGCTCTTTTTGAGTACAGCTGCTCTGTGTGGATGTGAAAGGATTTCTACTGTAATTCTCTGCAACACATCCGCTGGGTTTGGACTCTGTGAGGACAAAACTAAGCTGCCTCAGCTCTCAGGGATATCCTGCTCCCTGACAAGATCTCTCCATTATTATTGATCAAAGCAGAGTAACACCTGCTGTACTATCCTCAACAAAACCTCCATCTGTCCGCCACAGATCCCCCTGACTGTCCCTGAGTCCTTCCTCTTACAGAGAGTCCGTCCAGGGAGCTGTTGTCCTGAAAATCCAACACAACACTGGTGGGGTCTCAAAGTCTGTTTTGAGGCTCTGGAGCAAAAACAGTCCAACCTTGATCTTGCCAATGTTTATAAAATGTTCTGGTGCACAATATGTCTTTCCTTCCATTGGAAAACTAAGAGAAAACAAGGAAAGCAAATGTGATTTTCACCAACACTTTAGTCTTACTTTAATGTTATACTCCCTTTCAGCAGACTGTCTGCTACAATTTGGTGTTAGTCGCAGGTTTGTACCATAATTTGTTTCCTGACAGTGTTGAAAATTATGATGACCCAGTACATATTTCATATTCCAGATCTTAGTATCCAGAATATAACCAGGATCTGGATCGTACTTTCACATCTGTCAGAAATTATGGTGACCTTGTTTTGTATTGTTTTACAAAGCAATCTGACCATTTATGGTGGAGTTATATACACATATGGTGGAAACGGCCCTATCTCACAATGATAAAGAATCCTTTAAAGAGATCCTGGATCCAGACGGTGATCCGGATCACCTCCAAAATGTAATCACTTCTTCCTTATCCTATTTTGAACATTTCCTGAAAATTTCATCAAGATCGGTTGAAAAACAAAAACATAACCTCCTTGTTGGAGGTAAAAATCACAGCTCCTTTTATGATGTGTCTGATTTTACCAGTGTCATACAGTATGTTTTGTTGTGATTCTTGCTCTGCTCTGTACTCTTTGAGGCCTTTGCTGCTGCTATCTCTGCCTTTAATTTTTATGTATCTACATGAAAGAGATGTGCTCTCCCCACCCCAGGCTGTGGCAATCCACCTCGGCACCTGGAAGTGCCGAGGTGGATTGCCATGTGAAAAGCCTATGTGGCTTTCATCTCCTCCTCGGTCTTGGCTATTGTTCTTCTAACTCCAGTTTTAGCCAACCTACACTGGCTGCCTGTTGCTTTTAGGAATGATTTTAAGATTCTTTTAATCACATTTAAGGTCCAGCACGGACTTGCATCTCACTACATATCTGAGCTTTTAACCCCATACGTACCCTCACGCAGTCTGAGATCCTCTGGTAGTGCTCTACTGACTGTTCCAAGGTCCAGATTGGTCTAGATTGGTCAAGGAGGGACAGAGCTTTTTGAGTGAGAGCCCCTAGACTTAGGAACAGCCTGCCAGAGGAGATCAGAGTCGAACAATCAGTCCCTTGTTTTATTTCTCTATTTTAGGCTTATTTTTATTTTGTGATTCTATATGATTTTTATATTTTTTAATCTAGATTTTTATCTCCATTGATTTATTTTATTGCTTGGCTGCTTGTCTATTGTTTTTATTGGTTTTTACTGTCTTCTGTGTATTTTGACCTGTTTTTACTGTACATTGTGAAGCACTTTGTTACTTGTATTGAAAAGTGGTATGTAAATAAAGTATTATTTATACTTATTTATTTATTTATCTATCTATCTATCTATCTATCTATCTATCTATCTATCTATCTATCTATCTATCTATTTATCTATCTATCTATCTATCTATCTATCTATCCATTTATTTATTTATTTATTTATTTATTCATTTATTTATTTATTTATTTATTATATTTTTAAATATATTATTATTATTATTATTATTATTATTATTATTATTATTATTATTATTATTATTATTATTATTATTACTTATTTTTTTTTTTTTATTAATTAATTAACCTCTCAGTGATATGGGTCCTAAATAAGAGTTACATTTCTTTGAATAAGAATGTCTTTATTTTTTATGCATAAAATAGGACAAAATAATGACAATAATAATAATAATAATAATCAGAAAAAATCAACTCATACAAAATATTAAAGACAGTGGCACAAAATATGCAAAGGCACAATTGGCTTTGTGTGGATTAGTATTTTGCTTGTATTCAGGGGATATGGCCCAAGCTACAACGTAACACAGCTTTTACAGGTGGTTTGATTAATGATTAAACGGTTCAGAGATACCGAAACAGTTATAAAAAACCATTTAGCACCCAATGAGTATGAGTTTCTGAGGCTTTAATGGCGTATAACTGAGCTTTATATCCTCCAAAAATAGCCCAAAGAAAGTTAATGTACTTAACACTAACTGCCCTTAGATCACTCTGAGGCTGAACACTCAGGAAGTAGAAGCAGTCATCGATGCTTTTCTGGATCATTAGTAACTCATCTTTGGCACAGCTCGTATTAAACAGCCGTCAAAGCGCAGAGTAAAGCTGAACACCCTGCAATGATGCATGAAATCCCCCCGTCACTTATTAACTTTATCGCTGTGAGGCGGGCGGCCCATCGATCATGATGTCTGGGTTCATTACTGGTACCAAGTACTCACGGTCAGCTGTGAATTATTGATGCTTTTCATAAACTAGAATAACAGTTCAGCGCTGGGATGAAGAAGTAAAAGTCCTGATCCTCAGAGATCTCCTGATGCTGTGAAGTGCTTCTGAGCCGGAGGGCGCAAATGAAGAAGTGGGATTATTTTTTTTCCTATAACTCATAACTCACATCTGATCAGCATCCATCCTGTTACTCTCCTCTTTGAGGCTTGAACCCATGAAAAAACTCAGACAGCAGGGAAAGTTATTCTCCTAAAGGCTGTCATATGGGAGAGGGCTGAAGCACTCGCCTGAGCTTCTGTTATTTACAGGCTGAATTGCACTTCAGGAGGAAATTGTTGGCTTTTTGAATCAGTAAAATGACTCGATGAGCTTTTTGTGAACAAACTTTTCAGTGAAAAACTGGCTTTTTCAAGAATTGGACACAGTGCCAGAAGTCACTGGCAGAGCTGAGATAGAAGCACGCTCTCACAGAAGGAGGCTGAACTTTATATTGAGTTTACCTGGAAGGAAATGAAATGAAAATAAAAATCTTCTGTCAACTTTACGTACAGGAACACCATGAAAAATCAATCTGGTTCAGTTGATAATAAAGTTGTTTTGTAATAAGTTAAAAAGAATAAATAAAGTGAAAGTAAAAGATTAAACTCGCAGTCTCACTATGGATTTAAAGCTGGAAAAAATGCAGTTAAAGTAATGTGAAAATATACGAGGTTAAAGTCAAAACAGATTTGTTATGTTATGGGATTAAAGTCAAAACACTGTCACATTTTTACGACACTACAGACACTACAAAGCAAAGCAAAAAAGTCAAGTTACGCGAGTTAAATCAAAACAAAATCCCAATGTCACTACAGTAAAGATGAAATAAAGGTTTCATTAAAAGATTTATGTCAAAACAAACACATAATGTCACTACATCAAGGTCTAAATAAGAAAGTAATGTTAAGAGATTAAAGTCAAAACAAAGTCATCACGTATGAGATTTAAGAAGAGACTAAGAATATGGATACATCTTTTTTTGTGCTGAGAATAAATATATTTCTCATATGTCATATATATATATATAACCATGCATTCTTATGAGCTATCAAGAGCTAAGATCTGGTTTAGAAAATAAAGCCTGTGCAGAAGAGCTAAAAGTTGCAGTTCACTGAGTGTCCACTTGAGGCTGGGCTGTAAGAGCCTGAAATGTGACACTGACCCAAAATATTTCAGTCGAAAACTCTAAAACGCAGTGAAAAAAATCTGCATTTACACAGAAATGCTGAGGAACTGTAGTGAGCATGCCAGGCCTGTAGGTGGCGCTATAACTGTCGTGTCCAGAAGTGGCTTTTGGGAGATCTCCACTGATGTAGAGTTGAGCCGATCATCTGGTGTATTGGTAAGTGCTAAGTGCAGGAGTAGTGCAACAGATGCTGATTTTGTTAAAGTCAGCAGATTGAGCCGCACGAGCACAACATGGTAGTCCGCTACGATCGTAACATCGCTACTGTTTTACTGTTGTATGCGCTTGTGTGAAGCGGAGAGTGACATCAGCGTTTTCACTGAAAACACCAGCTTACTGCTCGGCAGTGTTAAAAAAAAAAAATCCAATTTGGAGGTCGTTTTGAAAAGTTAGGGTTTTATGTCGACTGAAAAGCTGTTTCAGTCGAAAAGCGAAACCTAAAACCATTGTCGTGTAAATGGCCTCTTAAAAAAAATGCCTCTTGGATCAGCAATTCCAATGTGGCCCCTGCCAACAATTGGCTTTTTTACTTTACAGAAACAGATGGGTGATGTCATGGAGACTATATTTATTTGTTATAAAGTCTGTGTGAGCTACAACAGTGACCCACATTTATTTTATTATGTAGAGTATAGATATATTTTATTTCTATATAGATGTTTTTAATGTTGTAAAATGGCTCAGGTAGGGTACAAGGTAGTGAGAGGTATCGAAATAAAAAGCATGATGTAGAAACAAAAGATTCTCCATAAAAAAGTGGTCCTGATTATTTGACCACAAGGGGTGCCAAAAGTAACATTCACAAAAAGTTCCTAACAGGAGCTTTAAAAGGCTTGAAATTAAATATGTTTTATAGAATATTTGTGTTTTGGTCAGAGCTCTTCTCAATAACACAAAGCTGCAAAATCTTAAAGTTATACCTCTTCGACAAAAGTTTTCATTTTTATCAGCTTATTTCAATAGCTGTTTTCTTCTTCTTTACTGATTGACGTTTCTGAGCTGGAGCCACTTAACCTCTGCCGGCCTGGCTCTATCTTCCTGAGGCTAATTTCACTCAAACTCTCAGCGTGTCAGAAAAAGGGAGAAATCCAAATATTTCCAAATACTGTTTGGATTTTCTCGCCTCAGAGAGCCGCGGTGGAGTAGCCTTCTACATCACACTGAGCTACTTGAAATTCAATGAAGGAGATTTGTGAGGCACTTAGTGTGAACGATGAGTGTGTGTGTGTGTGAGGTCAGAGCAGCTAATTGCACCAGTAAATTTTCCACAACATGTCACGGAGTAGATTCAAGAGGATTCAGTCAACCGGGGCACTTTACTGCACCACTGATACAGACTGCTGCTGATACATATTTTAAAATACACTTGTGTTGACAACCGATACATCAAGATGTTTTGATCAACCCTGTCTCAAAAGCTTTTTGAGAAACTGGAATAGTACCACGTCTGGAAAACATTTCTTTACGATAAACCTCTTCTCTTCCTCCTTTTTTTTCTATCAGTTGCGTACGTTTTGTCACTGATGCTCACTCTGTTCTGTTCCTCTTGGGGTCTTTGCTGCGTCACACTGAAGGAAGGGAGGTGTGTTCTCCCCACCTCAGGATTTGGTGTTCCACACAGGAACGTGGACGTGCAGAGAGCTCCCAGAACAGATCTTTATACCCACATATGACTTACTGAAAGGGAATTATTAGCTTTTGACAAGATTGAAACTGACTGAATAAATAAAATAAAGCATATCATATCTCAGGCTGTTGTTCGAATGACTCAGGTTGGTTATACACGTCCACAAAAAGGTTAAATATTTTAGTTATGATCATATTTTTTGTATACAGGGTAAGACTTACTCCAACTTTTTAAAAAAAGTTCTTCCACTCCGTCTCTGCACCTTCCGATCACACTGGATCAGCTCAGCTATGGTCCGGCTGCATCCCTGCTCCAGCAGGTTGCAGCAGATAAGCAACAGTCCAAATTTTTGCCAGATGCCAGAGCTGTGATACATCACCGCACTGTGGGACAGATTGATCAGAACAGGAAGTCGTACATGGAAACTACATGGTGCCAGTGACTTTCTTTTTTTTTTCTTTTTCTTTTTTTTTTCATTGAGATTTTCAAGATGAATAATAATAACAATGACTGCGCTTGTGAATTTTCATACAGGAAACATGATACATGTTGAAAGAAAAAAAAATTAAAAATAATGAAAATAAATAAATAAATTAAAAAATAGATTAAAAAAATAAAAAAAATAAAAAAGGAAAAAAATAGATTAAAAAAACATAATAAATAAAAAATAGGAAAATAAACAAATAAATAAAAAATAGGAAAAAATAGATAAAAACAGAATAATTAAAAACAAAGATAGGAAAATAAACAAATAAATAAAAAAAACTAAAATAACTGAAAAAAATATACACACAACCAATACCAGGTCCTCGAGTCAGTGACTTTTAAAATAAAACAAAGGACAACAAAACTAGATCATATTCGGCTTGACTGTAACAACGAACTGACATAATGACTGAGGTCTGGTAAGTCAACTTGTGACTCCAGCTGTCTGGCAGTCCTGCAAAGAGCCAGTCTGAATAATAGCTGAGTGAATCGACGGCCCTAATTGACTGATTGGTGGAAACCCTGTAACAGAGGTAATTATCCTCAACAGCCAAAGCAAGGGACCACCTGATCACACGTCATGTTTAATCAATCTAAAGGAAGCAGTCCCACACATTTCACCTCTGCCTGTTGACACTGTGGCAAATAACGTGATTTAATCACTTAGACTGTTTCTTAAAGTGTGTTCAAACAGAAGCAGAGGGAAAAGTTCTTGTCCTGTAGTCCAGGATACAGCGGTGGATTAAGGTCATGTGAGCATTTCAGAGCTCAGAGAGGGAAACACGAACGAGGACGGAAATGTCAACATTAATATTCCTGAGGAAGAGTCTTTCACCCTGTTTCACCTTGTCAGTGGAAATGTTCAGTTCAGTGTGAATCATAACAAATTGCCAGGCTAATGTTTTAACTTGACCAGGGATGAAAGTGTTTGGCTCAAAGTCATGTTGTAACACGAGGAGACTGATGAGACTGATGAGCGTCTGTAGCCACTGAAAGGACTAATTATTCAAACTGTATCAATAAATCATTATCAAATCAGAGTTAATGTCCATACTAACAATATGTTCTTTTTAAAATGGAATTTTCCGGTAAATCTTGTTAGTTTTATGAACCAATACACAGCAGCACTCTGTGCCGGCCTCGCTCCCAGCTGCAATAATTGTTAAGTTTTTACAATTAACTCTTCTTCGATCTATGTTTTTTTTTTTTTTAAAGCAATTAAACTTCCAAACAGAACACATTGCTGCTCTCCTGGAAACACATTTTCCTCCATCAGTTTGTGTGCCAAATTTCTTATCTTCCTGTTGTTTGACAGCAAAGTAGTTTTTGTTGTAACAGCACTCAGTAACCATATGTGATGAAGGAACGCAGTGGATATAAAACCCTGCTGTACATTACGATGGTGCTCCATGACGCGGACCAGCTGTCTGTGCTCCACAGCGCGGACAATGAATCCACTGCTTTTAACAGTAGTTTTTATGTGAATACCCGAAGTGTGTTGATGGGCTGTGCTATGTTGGCCAATTTTAAAATGGATTGAATGGAATGAATGTTCTTAGGAAAAGCCTATTAAAATTGTATTTTTTCTGTAAAACGCTCAGTGAAAAATTGCAAATTTCATGTCTTTGTTCTTCATTTGTGTAAGGATAATTAACTTTAATTCAAAGGGTTTTGTTTGGCAGCTGCTAACCTTTTTTGCTATAATTTGCACGACCACCTTTTCACTGTACATTATCCCTCACATATTCAAAGGCTTGTTTTGTACTGATTTTTCTTTTCCTGGTGTGATCACAGGTATCAGGAGACCTCTTCTTTAATATTTTTGAGGAGCATTTCAACACCTTGTGTCCTCAGGTATTTTGTCTTGGAAACAAAGTACACATTTTTCCCCCTCTTTGGTTTGATTTTTGAGAAAAAGACTGAATCCTGTTCCCCGAGCTTCTCCGCAGTGCCATTACCTTCATGGCATCATTATCCGGACTGAGGGGAACGACTGACAAATAAAGTCATTAAACACAAACGACTAGAGGGAGGAAGTTATTCATGTGATTGATCAAAGCTCCTTTTCCACACTAATTATACACTCTGTGGCTCTGTTTGTACAGCTGCTGATGAAAAGACTGTTTCATCATTAGTTTAACATTTTCACAGGGAGTTTCATTCATAATAAGAGCATCTCAAGCTGGAAATGTGTCTGATTTTAACATTACATCTGGACCATTTGTCATACACTGGGATCATTAAAGGCAAAGCGAGGACGTATATTTTTCTAAGTGAGCCAAACAAAATGCTGCAGTGTACCCTTAAGATCCTCTTTCTGACACAAAATGCGTCATTTCAGTAATAATCTCGAACAATAACTTGCACTTAAATGTCTGATTAGGGTTGTGAGGCTGGCGGCCCGTAATGATGGGGCAACAAAAGGCTTCACGCTGAGCTTTTACTCGCCTGGCTCTCCCCTTCACAGTCCCTTGTCAAGCCTCAGAAGTGCTTTTTGTGTTCGTTAAACAATATACGGATCGGTCTTCTGCAGACCTCGCCGGGCACAGTTTGTTCACTGAAATCTCCTTAACTGACCTCACAGCTCTGATGTCCTGTTAAATACCCACACGGAGACACTGCAGCTAATCCAAACACAAGTTTCTGTAGAAAAATTAAGTGTTACCCTCTGACGTTTCATTTATTTTTGCTGCTTTTGTTTAGTTTAGAAACTGGTTCCAGTAGGACTGCTCCCAAATGACTCACCGGTTCATTGAGCTCAGTTAAAACCTCCCTGTGGAGGAGATTTGACCTCTAGTAGCGCTTCAAAGCTGTTTACCCACAAGTAAGTCCTTGTTTTGTGACAATGCACAATTCACATGCATGCAGATGATGTAATTCTTCTCCTGCCAACGGTTTCACACTTTCCCACTCATCTACAGGTGGTGGTACCACGCCAACAGACGCAGAAATGGACCAGAGAAGAGAGGGACGAAAGGATTCAACGTCACTGTTTTTTTTTTTTTTTTTGAATACTGTGACATCTTTCTGAAGTTTTAAGTCGAAGTAAAAGTCTTCAGCACACTGATGAGACACTGATGATGCTCAATGTGCTGATTAATCCTAAACAAAGGAACAACAGTTGGCTAAAATTTGTTCAAACCACACAAAATAAGAAGCAAAGGGGTTATTGATGTGAGCAGTTTCAGTAAATTTTATAAAAGAACATCTGTTATATCATAAAAACACTGTTCTTTGACGAGAAAAATAGTTGATAAAACTATCAAACGGGGGAAAAAAATGGTTTGGAACCAAAAAAAAGTTGGTTCCAGTTGGCGAACCCTGACATCATTGGTGTTTGTGTCATTTCAAGCAGGAAGTCGAGGTAATGCCCTCCTACTTTTGTTCCACTTAAACATGTATGAACACAGGGTGGTTTTGCTAGAAAGCACAAAGGTTCTGAAAATCCAAAATGGAACCTTGCCGGTGTGAAAGCCCCAGCAGAGTGTCATGTTCTGAGCAAATTGAAAAAATGTCACATCCTTAACAAGTGAAAAAAAGTGATCTACAAACAGAAATGTAATCAAATCAATCAAGCTTTCCTTAAAAAGGGAAAAATTAAAAATTAAAACTGTGCTCATGAAACAAAAGACAGAAATTCACTGTACTGTACAAACTGGAACAGGTTGGACTGAATTAACTTCCCAAAAGTGAAGCCAAAACATTTAGATAAGTCAAACTTAAAACTCAAAATATTCTGAAATTATTGCTCATGTTTTCTCTGATTACACGTAGTTCATATGACTAGCTTGTGCTCAAGTGTGGATTTTTCCAGAAAGAGAATTTTAATTGGTTATTTGACAGCATAAAAATTTCTTATTTAATTGACATCTCTGTGGCCCTGCAGTTTACTTAATAGGCTGAGTAGGAAACCAAAGGAAATGACAGAAAACTTATAAAGTCAAAACAAAATTATTAACTACAAGTTTAAAGTTGACATCAAGTTATTTTTTACGGAATAGGAACCCAAAGAAAATCACGGTTAATGAGGCTAGAGTCAGAATGGAGATGTTATATTACAATACCAAAGTCAAAATGAAGTCAGGATTTATAGGGTTAAAGGGAAAAAAATTGTCATGTTTGAGTACAAAAAAAAGTTTTAATGTCCAAGGCCAAAATTGAAATAAAGTTGTCGAGAAGATGTTATTTTTTGAAAGAGAAGCTTATGTGACATTCATCCAACATCTGGGACAGAGTCAGCGAGGCTTGATTTAAGTAACATTTAAGTAAGACCATAGCCCCATTTCCACCAAGCAGTCTGCTTTAGATCAGTACGGTTTGGTACTGGTTGGCTCGGCTAAGCCTGGTACTGTTTGTGTTTCTATACTCAACTGTGCCCCCTTGTGGTAGGCAGCGTGTAAGCTGGATGCTTATAGCCGCATCAGTTAAATAATAGCATGACACCACAGCAGTGGGACACAGCGGGACACTCACTGATAAATCCAACGAATAAGAAAATCGCGACACAGTAAACAAAGATAACATTGGGAGAAATCCAGTAATCCCTTTTCTTTCTGATTGACATGTGTCTCTTTGTAACAAAAATCAATAGTTGTGTTGTCTGTTAAATGTTGGTGATAGAAGTGAGACATCTGGTGTCTGAAAGTGGTTACTGCACGTTTGATTAAATATATATATTTAATCTTGCTCTGAGGTCAGCTACTGCTCTACACATTTTCCGATTTTCTTCCTGTTGGAAAAAACGTTCGTCTGTGAGTATTTTTACTTTAAGAGAATCTGTTCTGTTATTTCTTGAAGTGTGATTCGCTATTTACGTTAGCATCGAGCTAGCGCCATATTTTCTTCATTGTTTTTGATGCTTAAAGAGACTTAAAATAAGTTATATGAGTTGGAATGTAAATCTCTTTTGTCACACTGATATTCATGTATTTGTGTGCTCAGTTTTAGCACGTTTTTCTGAGTAAAACTTCAACCAGAAGCATCTGAATCTGAGTTTTCTTGGAGAAGCTGTCATTTCTCCATGGTAACACACATGAAGAGCACAGGAGAGACGTTATTTCCAATCATCACTGAGCTCCACAAACAAAGAGGAATTACCTGTGCTGGCTGTGAACACGTCTCACCTCCTATACACTCAACACATTTCAAAACCTGCTGTAGTATTATCTGTTCTCCTTTAAGCAGTAGTGTTATCTGTGATGGAGTTTGTGTTTGAAACTGAGGAAAGCTTCATTTAAAAAGGAAAATGTTTGTATTAGTAAAAGGGAGGAGGATGATTCATATCTGTTCTGGTCTCATTTGGTATTTTTGGATCTTTGGATGTTAACCTGGACCTGCAGGTCTCACTGGGAGCTGTGTGAGGAAGACTCTTGACTGGGAGGTCACAGGTTCATCTCCGTGAACAGGCTATCAGTCCGAGCCAGAGAGTGAGTCATGCGCTCACCTCCCTCTGCTGCGGATACTGGAGCGCTGCTGGAGTACACCTCAGATCAGATGTTGAGTGAAGACAAATGATTGTTCTCAGAATTCAACACTGAGATTGGTCGAGCTGATAGGAGGGATAACACAAATCTCAAATGTGTAACACCAAGCAGGTATTACTCTACACCGAATAGGAAAACAGAGGAGGTAGCCACTCAGTAGGTCATCCACTGGGTCCTGATAACCATTTTCAAACCACTGTCTCATCTTTTGAAGCTAGATTTGAGCACATTTTCCCAAAGAGCATTTCCTGCTCAATGTTACCCAGAATGACCAGGCTGTTATGAAGCAGTCTTTACATTTCAGAGCATAAGCTATTTTGGAAAATCTCCACTTTAGTCTGAATTGATTCAGTGTCATAGTCCCAACACTACATTTCCTCAAATGTCCACTTAAAGGTCCGTTATTATGCAAAAACTACTTTATTAAGTCTTTTAGTGAAATTTGTGAGTCTTTGGCTTTCCTCCCAGCCCACAAAATGTGATATTTAATGACAAAACCTGTACTTGGTAGTGCTTGTGAATGTAAAATCCTGACCTAAAACGAGCTGTTTGGATTTGGGATTTGCCGATGTCAGCAATTCCCTTTTTTTTGACCAATCAGGAGCAAGTCTGACCTGATTGGTCCACCGGAGAAGATACCACCGCACCCCCTCCCCGCCCACTCTTCTCCCCGCTGAGAACGCAGAAGTGGAGAGCCAACACTGCTCTGTTTTTGGCTGTAAACAGCCACATAGTTCCATGCTCAAGTTTCCCATCTCTGAAGAAGACAAGACTCAGTGGCTAGGATTTATTTATCAAGGAAATGTTCCAGCTACACTCAGTAAAACTGTGCATGTGTGTGCGAGTCACTTCACGGCTGACTGCTTTTCCAACTTTGGACAGTACAACTCATTTACATATGAAGGCCACGCCCACTAAATCAGACCGTTCTGAACAGAGGGGCTATGAGAGCCTGGAAACAATGCTGCTGTGCTTGATTTATTGGCTTTTTGGACCAAAACATGTTACTACCATTTCATGAAGACATCAATGATCCATATTAAACTGCAGAAAAGGAGCAGAATATGGGACCTTTAAGGCTGGCTCCAAGACCCCTTTATCACACATGTTAACATGCTGATAAACAGTATTCACATTGTTTATGGACATGTTTCAAAATGGTTTTAGTTTTACAAAGCACAATTCTCTCATCGGTCTTACATATGAATGCATTTTGAACTGAATCATTTACATCATGACTTTAGTTCGACTTCAGTCTTGCATGTTATGACTTTCCTATGTCTTGAGTCTCAGAAGTCACGACCTTCCAATCTCAAACATTATGACTTTGTTTGACTTCAATATCGTACATTAAAACCTTATTTTGGCTTTTATCTTGTACGTTAGAAGTCTCTTTTGGGTTTTAATTGCATACATTAAGACTTTCTTAGACTTCAATCTCAAACGGTTTGACCTTCCTACGTTTTGGATCCCATAATTAACAACTTTCTTTCAACTTCAGTCTCGTATGATATGGATTTATTTGGACGTGTCTCATCTCATCCTCCACAGCTTATCTGGGTCAGGGTCTCAAGGACAACAATGCCATCAGTGAAGAACAGTGGTTCCAGTCCTTGGCCACTTCCACCAGCTCCTCTGGGGGGATACTGAAGCATTCCTAGGCCAACCAAGGTTTATAATCTCTCCACCCTATCCTGGGTCTACCCTGGGTCTCCTCCCAGCTGGACATGCCTTAAACACCTTGTCCAGGAGGTATCTTCATTAGATGCTCAAACCACCTCGCCTGGCTCCTCTCGATGTGACTCTCCTTCATAGCTCCAAACCCTATCTCTGAGGCTGAGCCCAGACACCCTGGGGAGACAGCTCATTTCTGCTGCTTGTATCTGCGATCTTATCCTCTCTGTCATTACCCACGGCTCATGGCCATAGCTGGGGGTCGGAACGTAGATTGACCGGTAAATTGAGAGCTTAGCCCTGCGGCTCAACTCTCTCTTCAGCAGAACGCAGCAGTATAGTGTCGACATCACTGCCAAT
Source organism: Halichoeres trimaculatus (assembly GCF_033239565.1). Taxonomy (NCBI): domain Eukaryota; kingdom Metazoa; phylum Chordata; class Actinopteri; order Labriformes; family Labridae; genus Halichoeres; species Halichoeres trimaculatus. Next base: position 16,716,750 of record NW_027437200.1, read on the forward strand.
GCCGCCTGTCAATCTAACTACAATCTTATACATTTACATGGATAAATTTCTGATCAGCCAATCACATGGCAGCAACTCAGTGCATTTAGGACATGTAGACATGGTCAAGACGATCTGCTGCAGTTCAAACCGAGCATCAGAATGAGGAAGAAAGGTGATTTCAGGGACTTTGAACGCTGCATGGTTGTTGGGCTGAGTGTTTCAGAAACTGCTGATCTACTGGGATTTTAACCCACAACCATCTCTAGGGTTTACAGAGAATGGTCCCAAAAAGAGAAAATATCCAGTGAGCCGCAGTTCTGTGGGACAAAATGCCTTGTTGATGCCAGAGGTCAGAGGAGAATGGACAGACTGGTTGGAGCTGATAGAAAGGCAACAGTAACTCAAATAACCACTGGTTACAACTGAGGTCTGCAGAAGAGCATCTCTGAACACACAACACGTCCAACCTTGAGGCAGATGGGCTACAGCAGCAGAAGACCACACCGGGTGACCCTCCTGTCAGCTAAGAACAGGAAACTGAGGCTACAATTCACACAGCAACACCAAAACTGGACAATAGAAGATTGGAAACACGTCGCCTGGTCTGATGAGTCTGGATTTCTGCTATTGTATGGGTCATATTTTCACCTGTTTTGTGTTTTGTCATGCTGCTTTTGTATTTGCTGACTGTTTCACTCTAGGAAGACATTAAGATCCATTCCATTTTAATCCCCTTACGGGATTAAGGGCAGATGTGAAGTTTTCTGTTTTTCCAGCTGTATTTTTCCTCCCCCTGTACTCCTTACAGCTGATAACATATTTCTTTCAAAGAGCAACATTTCTGGCAGTGATCCACCTGCTTTCTCATTCAATGTGAAGGATGTCAGAGTATCTCTTGAACTTGTTGACTCTGCAGCCCGATGTCCCCATGAGGAAGTAATGGAAGAGAGCTCTTTTCTGTTTTCAATCCCAGAGTTCTCCTCTGTCTACTCGAGCTGGATACTCAGGCATTCAATACTGGCAGGCTGAGAGCTGGGCAGTGTGCGAGACGGTCAGAGAAATCCTTTGTGGATTTCAGTTTCAGTTTCTTTCAATTTCATGATTTAATGTGTGTGTGTGTGAGCGTGTATTCAGAAGTGATTGTCACTTTAAACCTCTAGTATCAATGCATCAGGAAGAAGAAAACGATAAAATGACCCTTTCTAGGTAAGAGCATTCAGAGTGAAATGTGATATGTCCTTGGCAGTAGACATTTGGGGAATGACGATTATGAATACATAAAAAAAAAGACGTTACTGTTTGATCTTTGCAGAAAAAGACTCATCACTAAAGTTTAAACTTCATTTGGATGTTGAGACTGATTACCTGCACCAAGGAGGTTATGTTTTTGGTAGTTTGTCTGTCTGTGAACAACTTAACTCAAAAAGTAACAAATGGATCTTGATGAAATTTTCAGGAAATGTTCAAAATGGGATAAGGATGAAGTGATTCAATTTTGGAGGTGATCTGGATCACCGCCTGGATCTAGGCTTTTTTTAAAGGATTCTTTATCATTGTGAGATAGGGCCGTTTTCACCATATGTGTATATAACTCCACATTAAATGGTCGAATTGCTTTGAAAAACAATATAAGACAAGGTCACCATAATTTCTGACAGATGTAAAAGTACGATCCAGATCCTGGCAATATTCTGGATACTAAGATCTGGAATATGAAAAATGTACTGGATCATAATTATCAACACTGTCAGGAAACAAATTGTCATACAAACCTGCAACTAACACCAAATTGTAGCAGACTGTCTGCTGAAAGGGAGTATAACATTAAAGTAGGACTTAAGTGTTGGTGACAATCACAATATGCTTGGCGGAGGTCTGCGCTCTCTAAATGCTTTATAACACCAAGATAAGAGAGAGTGAAAAGTTTAAAGCTCCTGTGAGAAACTTTTGAGTAAGATAATTTTGGCACCCCTTGTGGACACCAATTTTTTGTTCAAGGCCCATATCGCATTGTCCTGTCTGTTTGGGAAATGTCAAGACGAAAAGGGTATGCAGTATAAAATCTTTTGTTCTAGTTTTTTTTTTTTTTTTTTTTTTTTTTTTTTGCTTGTTTAATTTTATTTGTATTAATTGTATTTTATTGTACAAGTTTTTTTTTTACACATTTATTGCTCAGTTTTTGACACTGTTTGTTTGATATTTTAACTTTGTAGTGATAAATTAAATCGTTTTTATATTGATTTTAAATATTTAAAATAATGTTTATCTGTTTTTTGGTTTCAAGGTTAAAGAAAATAAAGATTGAGCACCAGGCAAACTCCTCTCTGTGTCAATGATGCAAGGGCAGCTAAATTCTGAACCTTTCCTCTTTTAAGAGCAAAACTTTAAAGCTCCTGTAGGAACTTTTGGGTTGAGTCGATGTTGGTGCCCCTTGTGGTCAAAGCAGGGCATCACATCTGTTAGCTGATGTCCTGTAAACTAAATCATGATGCTTTTATATGCTTCAATAAGCCATAGAAGGGGCATCACTGCCGATTACAGTCAGTTTCATGACCGCTTATAAAATTCTCGACAGGAGCTTTAAGTCTGGAAAATGACTCTAATCTTTCTGTGCTTTTTATACAAAGTAAAATATATTCTACAATTCTTCAATGACTTTCTCATGTATAATTAATTAATTATTATTCTTTTCTTTTTAAAGAAGGAGAATTTAAAGCTCTAGTTGAAACTTTTGGTTTTAGCTTATTTTGGCGCCCTCTGTGGCCAAAGCAGTGCTTCACATTCCTATGCTGGTATCCTTTATGCAGTATTCCATGTAGATGCTGATGCATTTGTTTGCTTCTGAAGACCATAGAGAGATGTCACTGTTGATTTCCGACAATTTCAAAACTTTTAAAAAATCCTGACAGGAGCTTTAAGTCCAGAAAAATGTTTCTGACCTTTGCTACAATCACATGTGCCTCACTAAAGCTACATTCTTCATGATGTTACCATCTGTGAATACGCTTTTCTTTCCTGACACTTTAGGATCCTGATGATGATGTTGCATTTCACAGCTGAGGAAGTGTAGAAATCGTGATCTTTAAAGCCTCTCTGATCAATAATAACCTTGTTATGGGGGAGAAACAACCAGAAAGGTACCTGACGATAAATATTGCAGAGCACAAAGATAAAAACTGAGGAGCCCATACCCTCACGTACACAGATACTATAACACTGAATCATGAGCAGGCAGCTGTAGGCAGAGGTCACAGCGAACACCTCCTCTATGCCGACGATGCTCTGCTGTATGTTGTAATCCAGCCTGAAAGAGTGTGTTCAAACAGCATATGTGTGGACGTGTGAAGGTGAGTAAGAAGGAGCAGCAGACTGTTGGGAATCTAATCCGTTTATCTCTACCTGATTTAACAGCGGTGTGTCTGAAACTCCCAGCGAGCCTCACATCTTCACTGTCCCATGACTCACCTCTTCCCCAATCCACAGGCACACACACACACACACACACACACACACACACACACACACACACACACACACACACACACACACACACACACACACGACGATGGCTCCAGAAAACCTGCAAATGCAAGAGAGGTGATGGTTTTAGTGTCATGTGTTTCACCTCAAATAACCTGAAATTATATTTGATGTGTGTTTGGGGATGAAATGGAGCAGGTGGCAGTGGGGAGGACCTTGCTGTGCAGCAATAGTGACCTCCAGTGAGATGGGGTTTGGAGAAAGAGGAAAACACTTAAATTTGTGACAACCTTAAAATTTCTTACATCATTCTTAACATTTTTGGAAATATCACACTTTCTTCATTCTTCATCATTCCAATCAGATGTTATTGGACCAGATCACAACCTTGTCCCTGTAGTCTTATCATATTCCAACAACCTGATATAATGCAGTGTGCCGGGGGCGGGGCAGCAGTGGGGGAGTTTTATGAGAACAACACATGGGGCATCATTAGGAGCGAGAGCGCACCATGCTGAAGGAGGGAGAGCTGCGGCTGGACTCACGTCCTGACAACCAAGAGAGGCGTGAAAGGACGGTTACAGAGCGCGTGGACGATTATTAATCATCTGAGGGAGATTTATATGACGACCAGGCTGCAGGTGTCCTCCTGAAGACTCGCTCTGCGCGCGTATCCATGTCTGTGTCACACGCGTGGAGGAAAAGCGCGCTTTTAATGGACTCCTCAGGCATTAAAAGGCTACATGTGAGTTCATGCCAAGATCCAACCACTCCTGGATACTTATAACCGCGCGCACAGCCGGGATGGATCCGTTTAACGCCACCGGAGTGGACGCGTTCACGGTCATCCATCTGAATTCCACCTGGAGCGCGGACAGTGGATATTCTCTGGCAGCCATCGCCAGCATCGCCGCGCTTGTAAGTTTCCTCATCCTCTTCACGGTTGTTGGGAATATTCTTGTTGTGATCGCGGTGCTGACGAGCAGGGCGCTGAAAGCCCCGCAGAACCTCTTTCTGGTGTCTCTGGCCACCGCGGACATCCTGGTCGCCACTTTGGTGATGCCGTTTTCCCTCGCGAATGAGCTCATGGGCTACTGGTATTTCGGGAAAGTTTGGTGCGGGATTTATCTGGCTCTGGATGTGTTATTCTGCACTTCTTCTATCGTTCATCTGTGCGCAATAAGCCTGGACCGGTACTGGTCCGTTACGCAGGCGGTAGAGTACAACCTGAAGCGGACTCCTAAGCGCGTCAAGTGCATCATCGTTATAGTGTGGCTCATATCTGCTTTCATCTCCTCCCCACCTCTCTTATCAATAGACAGCAACAACCCCATCAGCTCCCTGCCTCAGTGCGAGATCAATGATGAGACCTGGTACATCCTCTCCTCCAGCATCGCCTCCTTCTTCGCCCCCTGTTTGATTATGATCCTGGTGTACATCAGAATCTACCAAGTGGCAAAAACCAGAACCAGGAGCATGTCGGGAAAAGAGCCGAGGCCAGATGGTGTCACACAAACTGAGAATGGACTGAGCAAAGCCAACTCCCCTTACCATGGCGACAGAGAAAATGGTCACTGTCAGTGTCCGCCTACACCCAGCCATCGCACGGTGACCATGGGACAACAGACCGAGGATGCTGACATGGAGGAGAGCTCCTCCTCAGAGGGCAAAGGTCACAAACCACAGAGACAGGACTCTCAGAGACCCAAGAGGCCCGGTCAGAAGAGGAGCTCCATTTCCAAACAGTCTGCACGCATCTCCAGAGTCAGCAACAAATCCATAGACCTCTTTGCTTCCAGGAGGAAACGACGCAGGAGCTCCATAGCCCGGAAAAAGATCTCCCAAGCCCGGGAGAAGAGGTTCACATTCGTCCTGGCTGTGGTCATGGGAGTGTTTGTTGTGTGCTGGTTCCCTTTTTTCTTCAGCTACAGCCTGTACGGTGTGTGCAGAGACTCCTGTAAGATCCCCGACCCGCTCTTTAAATTCTTCTTCTGGATTGGCTACTGTAACAGCTCCCTGAACCCTGCCATCTACACCATCTTCAACCGAGACTTCAGACGTGCTTTCCAGAAGATTCTCTGCAAGTCGTGGAAAAAGTCCTTCTAGGCCTGACACAGAAACATGACAATTTTAAAGGAAATATCAAAGTGAATTTTTTAAAAGAAGCCTGTGTTGTCTATTGATGTTACATCTCATTGTCCTGCTGTAACTAATGGCCGCCCTCTGGGTGTCGCTTTGAGCTTCAACCAACAGTACGTTTACATTTCAGGCTTTTCTGATCTGATATAAGTGAGTGCCACTATCTGTTTATTCCCACTGAAATGTGCTGTGAAGCTTGATATGTCTTGAACATCAGAAAAAGATGTGCACATGGCCGGACCTATTTTCTGGGGGGCCCAGGGGCAACAACAAATGCCTTGGCCCCCCTTTGTTCCCCTAACTCTGCAACATTTACCACAGGTTTTTCCAGAGTAATAACTTTATTTAACATGCTCCAAACACATCAGCCAACGAATAACAACAAATTTAAGGGACAGAGATGTAACTAAGTACGAGTGATGTGAGATAAAAGAAATGAGTCAAATGAGAATTATAATAATTCGGTTATGCTGGTACTTTAAGGCCCCATTAACACGAAAATGTTTCATCTGAAAATGCTAAAACACAGTGGAAAAAATGTGCATTTACACGGAAACTCTAAGGGGAAGCATGCCAGACCTGTAGGTGGCGCTATTATGCACAAAGCAGAGTGTGATGTAAACATTTCCACTGAAAACGCTGACTAAATGTTTGTTACTCGGCAACAGTGTCGGCAGCGTTTTAGAAAAGTCAACTCTGGATGCCATTTCCGCGTTAACACGAGGCTGAAAAGCATCAAAACTTTTCCGTTTCATCCTAAAACCGTTGTTGTGTAAATGGCCCCTGAATGTCTTATTGAGTCAAGCTGCTAGTTAGCTTAGCATGCTAGGCTGAAAGCTGAGGGTTACAGCCACCACGACTTTTATGAGAACCAGTCAAATATGCTGTAAAGCACTTTTTATTATAACCTTTCTGACTTGTTAGCGTAGCATGTGCCAAAAACATAAGAATCACTGTTTGAGTTTGAAAGGGGGTAATGCTAACGTTGATGATGACTGGTTGACAGTTAGCAAAGACTTGATTAAGTTACTTGTGTTAAATCAATTGATTTTTTTTCCCACAGGTTAACCAGCACTGAAAAAAGTGTTGCATTTTGAAATGTACAGGAATCAGAAGGTGGGTTTTGTTGCTAGGTCAAGCTAAGCTAACTGGCTGCTGTCTTAAAGCTCATGTGATGAGTTTGAAGTTGGCCGTTTAGCCAACTGAAATTATCAGTGTTGCTTTTCTATGAAGTTTAAACACAAACAAAATCACCAGAAACAAGACATTAAATGTGTCTGTTGGAGTTTTTAGCATCTGTTAGCGCTGTGATGGGGGTAGGAGTCAGACCAGAGGATAGACAACATGCAAAAGAAGCAGTTTGGTTTTTATCACTACAAATATCTATAGAGATTAATAAATTTGAATTTTGTAGATTTTACCAAAGACATTTGGATATAACTTTGTCCACAGGGGGCGCCAAAGTTGTCACGAACAGGAAGTTAAAGCTACTGAACAGAGAGTGTCAATCTAGCTTGATACAAACTTTTCCTTTAAGACATGGAAGGAGTATATTTGCACATGTATGGGAGTTTTTGTTACATCGTTGTTTCTGAAAAACACAAACAGGATCACTGAACTGTACAGGCCACCGTCCCCCCAGCAGAGATTAACACTCGGTTTAAAAACGTGTTTGCTTGTATGTCTGTTTACTTGTGGACACATTGGGTCAGTCACAAACAGTTCAGCCACATAATTTTCACTTATTGAGGATTTCAGCATCCTTTCTTAAAAAAGCTTAGAGGTCAGTGCTGAACGGTGTTTTACAAGGAGTATTTGGGAGAAAATCTGAAATATGTCGACACAGATCTGGACCCCTAATGTTTCAGATCTATACCCGTCTCTTAATGTCTGTCTGCTCGTCATGATGCTGTTCGCCATGTCAGCTCTGCAGCTTTCTGGAGCGTCTCTGCTGCTCAGACCACAGAAGTGTAACCAAAGTGTCATGATGGTGTTTCGTAACCCATCTGACAAATGGGACAGAACAACAGCAGACGATGACTCGACTCCACCAAGCTTTCTGTTCTGATCTTTGACTGCACTTTAAAGATTTGAGGCAGCACTGAGAAGGGCTGACACTCATGAGTATAAGCTTAATTATTTTCACAACAAAGGTCACAAACTACAGAGTATTAGGAAACAAATAGATTTCATGTGCTCTCATTTTTTTGAAGGATCTACCTCTGTGTTGTTTTGCTGTTTCATGTTTTGCACAGTGCATTCTACACAGCTCCTTCAACTGTCTGCTGTCGTACGAAATAAAAGATGAACAAGTCTTTTATGTGCGCTTTTTGTGTGATGCCGCCATATGAAGACACTTTAAAAAAAGGTCACACACATGAATCAAGTGCTTACGCTGCAATCAGAGTTGTTTCTCATGCTGCTCTTCACTTTGTACTCTCAGGTTCAAGGGTACAGCCTATAAATTTAACTTCTTTTACTACAAGGTTATCACGACTTCTCCTTTGCTTTGAATACACAATCAGACACAGACAGAAGCAGCACACTGTGGATGAAGCACCTGTCAGGAAACTAAAACCTGCTTTATGATAATGAAACCCAAATTGGTGGTTTACTTTTCAGCTGAAGGAGAAAATCCTCATTTATGTAAAGCCAATCAGATGATACATCTGGCTTCATTTTAGAGCAAAGCTTTGGTGTAAACAGTGTCTTGTTTTGTTGTGAAAACTAAACAAACAGCAGTAGACGACTTCCAAAGAGCCTATTATCTCTCGCTGTCAGGGGAGTTCAAGCAGAAAATCTTGCTGGCAAAGTTTAGTTGGCTCATTTTTAGTTTAAGAGGATGTTGTGAAGTATGTTTCTGAAGAATATTCTTTCAGCTTTGTTGTGACAAAAACTGTTAAAATAGCCAGGAACGATGATGAATCTGTGGCTAATTAATAACCTCCAGTTATCAATCACATTCAGCAGACTGCTGTCTTAGTCTTTAATCCGCTTTAGCTTGGTTTTATGACTGATTTGGATGTAGTTTTGATGAAAATTTTAACAAAACACTTAGTCGTGAAACTGCTTTGCTAAATGTTGTCTCAATCACTTTTGAAAATCCTAGACCTCTATGTAAAAAATTTGGTTACTGCTAAAATCTTGCTTAACAATTTGCACCAACCAAACGTTAGCTCGAGCTGGACCTATAAACAAGCTAGCAATTGCAACTATAGACTGTAAAAAAAAAATGGATGTCATCTTGCTTAGCTCAAAGTGAGGTCCCCAGGAAAACTGCTCCTCCTGGTGGCTGGCTGCAGTATAAGTTAAAAAATCCAGCTCCCCAGTCATTTCAGATGGCCTGTGGTCAAACTTTAAAAAATTAATACACCTTTTAGAAATGTTTCTCACGTCCGATTGTTGTGGTAATTTGAAGATATCATTTGGCTTTCTTGTATTCAAGTCCTCTTTTTTCTGAAAAAAAATGTTTTAAGTAGCTATAAGAGGTTAAAAACGAGGTTTTATATAACGTTTGATGATGATTGACAGCTGCCGTTCTTGTGTATTTTTTTCGGGGATTGTAAAATATGTCGGGAGGTAGAGTCAGGAAGTGATTAGATTCTCGAAAGAAAAAAAATTATTATTATTTTCGTCACCTAGCTCCATTCAGATTCTCCCAGAATCCCTCACTGTCTCTACTGCGCAGACTCTGGCTGCGCAACTGCTACCAATGGCTGCGCCTGTGACGGAGAAATTTTGGCTTCAAAACCGTACAATGATAAATGGCGGAGCCACTCTGTCCACTCTATATACAGTCTATGATTGCAACAGAATGTTATGAACCACTGCTGAATCTCTTGAGTCTTTGTTTCACTGCTGATTTCAAACCCCACATTCATAAGTTACAATATTCACAGCGCTTAAAGTCAATAAAATATAATGTGTAAGCTAGTAGGCTAAAGTTAAGCTAGCTGCAGAAACTTGTGGGATATCAAATATGAAAGTGATTTGTTTGGTTTGATTTTGTTTTAACTTGTTTAATGACTTTTTTTATTGGAGTTAAAGGATGAAACCTCTTTTTTGGTTAAAAAAAAAAAAAAAAAAATCTAGTTAGCTAATCCTTACCAAAATAAACCCCCCAAAAATAAGCTAACAGCAGCTTTGCTTTGAAGCTCCTTTTGATGTTATTTTTGTTTTGAAATGTTGAAAAGTGACAAGTCTTTAAACACAAAATTTCTTTATCCGGTGGTTTTACTCATAGGGTTTAACCCTAGTCTGTCTGTTTCAGGAAGGTGGAGACCTCTAGGGGTAACTTTGTGAAGTGTTCATGCTGTCTCTCATGTATTCTCTGAATCCTGTAGCTTAGCTCAAAATAAGTACAAAAAAAAAAAAAAACTCAAGATCTCCTCACTGATGATCCGATTCGCTGACTTTTGAGAAAGAGCGAAAGTGATCGAGTGTTGGGATCCTTTATACGACAGCCTTGATGTTGAATCTGACTGTATGCATAACCGAGGTGAAACTTGATTCCCCTGGATCACACAACGCCTGTTTTTCTCCTCCCACTGCTCTGCTGTGGCTGAGTGTGTGCAGCCAAAAGCCGTTTGTAACATGCTACAAGTCCATCTGCTGCTCAAACAGAAGAACTCAGTGTCCTCATTGGTTGAATTATTGAACCAGGAGATGAAACAGGTAGGATCAAAGCAGTCGATGGAAAACATTCAACACACATTCCTCTTTAAATTGTATCTAAACTGCTCCAACAGGTGACTTTATCACTTGATGTTCAGTGTGAGCTAAATCTTCCCGGTTTAAACCTGAGAGGGTTTCTTTATAAGGTCAAATACAGATTTAGTGCTCTCCCAATGCAGCGTTCTTTATGAATTTATAGGTTGAGCGAGGACATTGCCTTTCTAAGTAAAATAAATAAAATGTATTGGACTGAACGTTAACCCGTTCTGTTGTCAGGTGTGGCCCTGGTTTATGAGAGTTTGTGAGCAATTGCAGTGACTCAACAATGGCTCTACAAGGTGACAGATTTCATTTCAAAACGCCTGAGAAGACTGCACTTTGTTTGAGAAGGCCGTCCTGGAAATCGAAAGGCTGTTAAATATAAGTTTTGACTGAAGCAGCTTAAAAATGTTTCAAAAAGACTTCACAGAGTGTAAAGCAACATTTCAGCACATTGTGGCCTTCGAAACTGCCCTTTGGCCTGTTTTCACAAGCGCAGCTCTACTCATGGCCACTAGATGGCTCTGAACTTTGTTTTTATTTGTTTTATTTTTTGATTTATCTTTTTTATGATTAATTTCTTTAACCCAATCTGCATGCTAGAAACATGTTTTTAGAAGACAAACTCTACGCAGATGTCATGACCAAATGAAACCTTCACACTGGCCACTAGGGGCAGTATTACTGGCTATATTTAGCTATATACAAAAGTGAATAGAAAGTATCAAGTTTCCAAAATCAAGCTCTAACATATGATTTATACCAAGTATGGCTTCACATTCTGCAGTCATTTTGTGCATTTGTTATTCATGAGAAATGCCAGGATGTAAACTTGACAGGACAGATTTTTTTTTCACATATGTGACAAAATCTCACCATTTCTATTTAACAGCCCCAAAACGCATTAGCAATATGCTTCAAATTAGACAGCACCAAGTTCTACAGTTCTACGGTTCATTTCGCAGACGCTTTTGTCCAGAGCGACGTACAACAGAAGCAAGAATTTAGACAGAAAAGAAACCTAGCTAGTGCAACAACAGTGCTTCCATTAAGTGCTTTTTTTTTTTAACAAAACACGATAAATTGCTGCAACAGTATATTTCAAACTTCAACAACATTCAGTAGAAGTGCTAAGAAATCTCAAGAGCTGAGTCTTAGACCTACAGGCTTAATCTGACCCTTCTCCTCTTTGCCCTCAAGGGTAGAATAAGTGCACAAGTGTTCCCTGAACAGATGAGTCTGCAGACATCTCTTAAATTAGAAAGGGACTCTGCGGATCCTATAGTGTTAGGTAATTAATTCCACCATTTGGGAACAACAGAGGAGAAGAGTCTGGCTAGAGATTTGGAGCCTCGCTGGGCTGGGAACACCAGGTGCCTTTCAGAAGCGGAGCGTAGTGGGCCAGAGGGAGTGTAGACCTGGATGAGGGACAGGACAGGACACCAAGTGACAAACAAAGTACGTGCTTTTGAAAAGATATTGAAATGGCTAAATAATTTTACAAGTTAACACCTATATGTCATTTTAGATACTGCTTGACAGGAGTGCTAGCTTAGACACCGCGTCTTCACTCAGATGTAGCCCTGGGCCTAATAATGGCTAATGCTACATCCTTAGCACACAAGCTAGGGTCTAAATCTGCCTGTAAAGTAAAACAAATTCTTTTTAAAAGACAAGCTGTGAATTATCAGAAAATGAAACTAAATATGGAGTTGGAAGATAGCACAGAGTGAAAAGGAACTGGTTGTGATGCATTCTGCTCTAAGCTTTCAAATTAAAGGTATGATTAGTGCAGCTATGATTTCATCTCTACCCCGGGATGTAGGGTATAAGATATCAGATTCAGATGTGTTTTAAAAGAGGTGCCTCCCGTGTTTTCAAACTCTTGGAAACTGTCTTGAAAATCTAAACTTTCCAAAAGTAAACCCAGAGAGGAATCTGACGTTTCCATCAAGAGAGGAATTTTTGCCTGATGGTGCGTGTCTGTCAATGTATTAGTCAGCTTGCCTCAGTTTCTCACAAGTTGAGTAATGTAGACCAAACTACTATTTTATTGCTTGAGACAGCTGACAAAACAGCACAATTTTTTAATCTTGCCAGTGCATAAAAAACTACACTCCTCTCAGTAGCATGTGCTTTCCAATTCTCTGCATGAAAATACACTGTAAAAAAACAGTTCACCAAGCAAACAAGAACTCTGCACTAGAGAGGGTTAGCTCAAGTGTTTCTCAACTGTCTAAGATACACTTGAAAAAAATTGCATCCTCGTTTTGTTGCCAGTTTCAATCTGTCTGATCTTCAGTCAACAGCAGTTGATTTTTCTTGTCACCATTATATTTTGTGAAGGATGGAAAACCTCACGGTCCTGTGGTTGTGGTGCTGCCTGCCACACCTGACTGGCTCCAATTTTCTGCCAGACATCAAATCCTGGCAGTGAGGAAAAATGGGCCAGCTACCAAGAACAGTACTCCCCAAAAGAGCTATTTGAAGCCTTTCAAAATAAAAGTTCGAGGGAAAAAAAAAAGTTTGGCTTGACAAGAAGTTTCTCGGTACGTTTTCACTCTGTGGACCTTTAATCCCTAAAAAAAAGAAAAAAAATGCCCCTGATTTATTTATCTGTAGATGCCGCTCTTTGAAAAAAAAAAATCCACTGAACATTATTTTTGTCTAACATCTTTTGATTTATATTTGATGTAATGAAGTAGAATTTGCTGAACCAGCATCAAAGTAATGTGACTCCTAAATCTACATCTCAAGGTGTGATGCATTATCCTATCTACTGACTCCAGCCAATCATACATCACAGCGCGGTTGTCACGTATTATGATGAAGAGCCCCCCTGATGCTATCTCTCAAGCAGCATAGATCACAAGTCTTTGCCTGCTCAGAAAGCCGCCTGGACGTCTGAGCAGCTCCGCTATGATTAAGTGTGGATGACTCAACTAAATACAGAGGGCACCAAAATACTTCCTCCTCTTCATAGAGGCATGTAAACCACACCTTCCTGCTGTAGAAGATTATAAAAAGTTCTCCCAACATCACTCTCCAAACCCAGCATCAACATGTGGAGTCTGCCTCGCTTCAGTCTGCATTGAGCTCAAGAAAGACCTGATGTCATCGCTCAGTAACGTGTTTTTGTGCCATCTAGTGGTGCAACGGCACTACCCACTAATAAGTGTGAAAATGAAGATGCCTTCCATCTCTGCCATGTCAGTCTACAGCCGAATGTGTCCAAACAGGATTTTTTTAAAGAGGTGCCATAGGGTTTTTTTTTTTAAGTTCATAAACAAGTATTTATTAAAATGATAAAAAAAAAAAAAAAACTAAACATGGAACAGCTTGTTCAGAGTCACAGAAAAAAATAAGTGATAGGGACACAGGACTCATTCAATTTGTGATGTCACAGATTGGAATCTTGTTTTTTTTTTTCAGGGATTCTCATGTCGGTCCCTTTCTTTTGTTGTTAATTTATTTTGCTGCAAATTTCAACATATTTTACGTTTTCAATTTCTAATTCTATAAGTTTTTCTATTGATATTTTCTATTCCATGTGAAGATTTTGTATTTTGTTTTTTTTATGTTAAGTCTTGGTAACGAACCAATTTCCCTCAGTGGGTGATCAATGACAAGATATTCTATTCTATTCTATTCTATTCTATTCTATTCTATTCTATTGTATTCTATTCTATTCTATTCCAAACTTTCTTGGTTAGATTCAGGGTAAAAGTCATGTGGCAATTTCGGATGATACCTCATTTCTAGTAGGAAAAAAGATTTAATCATATGACAGCTTTGTTGCACGGCAACAGTGAAGGAGGCCTCCAGAAAGCTATCTGTAAGGATTTTTTATTTTTATTTTTTTAAGGCATTTTGGGCATTTTTTCTTTGCAAAAGAGTGACGTTTGAGGTCAAACTATTTAAAAAAAAACAGCAATGAGAAGATTTTAATGAATATGACTTATTAATATTTGGTTATTTCTTAAAATAAATAGTTTAATCCAAAAGGAATGTTTTTAATTGTTTTGTAAAAAAAAAAAATACATTAAAAGATTTTGACCTGCTTGATCAATGTGCTAGTTAAAAGATAAAAATGTATTTAAGTAAAAAGTCATTAAAGCTACTGAAATTGACTTGCAGGGATTTTGGCGCCCCCTGTTGACAAAATGTTACAGATTTTCTCTTTGCTTGTTCTAAAATTTTGTGGGTTGTGTTTAAAAAATAATTTGATCTTTATGTAATTTTAATGTCAAACGTGCAGCTCAGATTGAACATTTGGGAAACACGTGTGCTGTTAAAGAGCTGACACCTACCCTGCGGCAATGTTTACAGGCAACAAATTCAGGCCAAAAAAAGATTTTTTGAAATAGTGATCCTTTTTTGATGGTCTGGTTTGCTTTTTGAAACTTACACAGTCATCTGTATACGTTCCTGTCTGTTTCATAACCAGGTAACAAAATCTTCACAGGAGCTTTAAAGTCATGTAATCAACACTTAACGACCCTGCTGCTGTAAACTGATGTGTGTATAACATTAGTGGTAATAAAAGTGTTGTGTTTCTGTAACTGTAGCTTCAGTTTAGTTTAACCCTGACCACTGAATCATAACTTAAGTCCAGGATTTTAAAAAACGGGAGTGAAATCTTTATTGAACACACTGTAACTGAAGCTGTGAAATAGGGCAGTAAAAAGTGAAATGATCCCCTCTTTTGGCTTTGAAACTGTTTTTTTTTATCTGTACTTAGAGTCTCCACTGTTTTTATTATCTCATGTTCTTTCACTGAGATAGAGAGGAACAGGCAGGCCCTGAAAACACCCTATAAGTCACTTTTATGGTTGTGTTTGCTCCAGCGAGCTCATCCAGCCTGAGGGAAGACAAACACCACGGATGAGGTTGACTCTTCTGCATCGCAAAGTCAAATGCAAAGCCTGTTACAGCTGTTCAAACCCAATCACATATAATCAGGCATTTTTCCATGGAAACAGTTTCCAACAATGTGGCAAGGCCATTTTGTCAAATCTAATTCATTATTATAATCACAGCCTGGAGCTCGGAGCCTGAGGCGCAGCGTGGATATAGTGATTGTTACTTGTACAGGGGGCGAGAGGGCACGGGAACCAAGATGTCATTTATTATCTCATAATGATGCTGTTTCATGCACCAAAGTTTGTGCTCGTACCAAGTGGAATGACTGTGGATAATGTCAGCAGCAGGGAGCAGAAAGCTTGTGTGTGTGTGTGTGAGTGTGTGAGCTGTTAAAGTGAGTTATTATGCACTGATTTTACCCCCAGCCTCATAAAGAACAACAAATCAAGACCACTTAAAAGCCCATTTCAGGAATTGACAGCTCGTTCACACACAGTATGTTCTTTTTCATAGCGTGTCCTTAAGCTCATGTGGCATATTTACACACATCCCATTACTCAACTTACACACATGCTTCCAGTTCTATAGTATTTGTTCTAGGGATGCCCCACTGATACACTGATCGGTATCGGCGCCCTATATGGCCCTGTATCCTATCCAGTTTTTACCTGTTTTCAGCACTGTCACACTTTACGACTGCTGTAAATCAAACCACATTACAAACATGTCTGCTGTGTAGAACGACTTCTCTTTGGAAAGCAATGGTAGTAAAACAGCATCTTGCAACATTTGTAAAGTGAGTGTTCCTGGAGGAGGCACCAACAGGGCTCACTTTTATCAAATAAATATGATTCATCATTTACAACAGAATCACCCAACGGAGAACAGGATTTATTAGAGAAAGGTATTAGATCGGTATTGTATTGTATTGGATCGGTATTTGCAAAACATATCACGAAAAAATCAGATTAGATCGGACATTGACAAGAACGGCTCCTGTCTACCTGGGATCCCTCATCCAGGTCTACACTCCTTCTCACCCACTACACTCTGCTTGTAAAAAGACGCCTGGTGCTCCCAGCCCAGTGCGGCTCCAAATCTCTAGCCAGACTCTTCTCCTCTGTTGTGCCCAAATGGTGGAGGGAATTACCAAACTCAATACAAGCCACAGAGTCCCTTTCTACTTTAAGAGATGTCTGAAGACTCATCTGTTCAGGGAACACTTAAACACTTAATCTGACCCTTCTCCTCTTAGTCCTCAGGGGTAGAATGAGTCAGAAGGTCTCAGACTCAGCTCTTAGTGAATTTTCAGCACTAATTACTGAGTGTTGCTGAAGGTTTAAGTATATTGTTACAGCAATTAATTGTGGTTAATTGTGGTCCAATATTATGCAAAATCACTTTAAGTCTTTTAGTGAAACTTGTGGGTCTTTGGCTTTCCTCCCAGCCCACAAAATGTGATAATTAATGACACAACCTGTACTTAGTAGTGCTTGTGAATGTAAAATCCTGACCTAAAACGAGGTGTTTGGATTTTGGGGTTTTGCTGATGTCAGCGATTCCCTTTTTTGACCAATCAGGAGCAAGTCTGACCTGATTGGTCCACTGGAGCAGATACCACCGAACCTCCTCCCTGCCCACTCCAATGCTGAAGTTGAAGAGCCATCACTACTTTGTTTTTGGCTGTAAACAGCCACATAGTTCCATGCACAAGCGTCCCATCTCAGAAGAAGACAGACTAAGTGTCTAGAGTTCATTTATCAAGGAAATTGTGCCAGCTACACTCAGCAAAACTGTGCATGTGTGTGCTAGTCACTTCACGGCCGACTGCTTTTCCAACTTTGGACAGTACAACAGAGGGGTAGCGAATAGACTGGTCCTGAATCCAGGCGCATTACCAACCATCCACCAACAAACCTCGGACCCTGGAAATGTGAGTATTTTAAACGCTGTGTGCTGTGGAGTAGATGGAAGAGCTTTTCCTCAGGGTCCCCCCGTCTCTGTGTTAGCTTCATGCTAACTTTAGCTGCAGTTAGCCTGTTGTTTTAGCCTGTAATGTTACGGTAAATAAGCTTCGCTGTTTTCTAAACATTGTGCACGCCGAGCTTGTGGCGCCGCTCTCAGTGACGTGGAAGAGCGGTGACGTATCAGCTGTGGCTCATTTACATATGAAGGTCACGCCCACTAAATCAGAGCGTTCTGAACAGAGGGGCTAAGAGAGCCTGGAAACAATGCTGCTGTGCTTGATTTATTGGCTTTTTGGACCAAAACATGTTACTGCCATTTCATGAAGACATCAATGATCCATATTAAACTACATTACTTTTTTAACGCCATAAGACAGTCAGATCAGGTTATTTGCCCAAGACTGGTTATGAGAAATGAGTCCATTTGTCTTCCCACCCTCAAATCTGTCACATACTTTCAGCTTCTGTACATATATCATCTGTAGACACCAAGTATATGAACGTCAAATTTCAATGCAATTCTGTACTCATCTCACACTTTTCCTTGAGAAGCTTCTAAATTAACTTAGACTGAAAAACAATTTTAGAAAGGAGCGAGAAAAACACCCCCAGGGAATCTACTACTACAAACAAAACTTTGTCAGGATGTCGAAAGAAAAAAGAAAGAAAACCTGTGCCCCTAAACGTGGATTAAAAAGTCAGATTAAGAACATAATTTTCTGCCACTAAGCTGGGTTTCAGGGGTTTCAATTTAAGATCAGGAAAGTATAATTTCAGAGGTTTGTTCGTGTTAAGTTTCTGAAATGGCTGACAGTGGCTCCTGATGGATGACTCTGTCCTTTTCAAAATATTCAGTTCAATAACTTCATCAATCTCAGTCTGTTTTACATGCAGGGTAAGTTTTGTGGAGACATTTCATTGTGGACAACTTTCAGTATCATCTGTGTTATGAGTCAGTGAAATGATATTCTCCTCCTCAGACATCTTCAGCCGAATCACGATTGTACTTGTGAGTCAAAGCAAACAATTTAGGAGACAAACTCTTGAAGGGGGGGTCAGCATTGTTGGACCACTCTTGCAAGGACACAGAAGGCTCAAACACGTACTCTAGCGTGCAAGCATCACATTTCTCACACACACTGTCAGCATCCCAGTAACAGCGCAGAAGGACCTGAGATATGTGTTTTTAATTCCAGGGCTTAAACCTTCACGATGCAGAATGGGATTTGGCCTAAAAGCTGCGCCGCTTTCTTGACAAATTGGAACGACTTAAGGGGAATGATAAAGCCAGGAGATGAAGACATTAAGATTCAGGACAGACTCATCGGCGTGTCATCCCTCCAGCTGAAAAGACTAAAACTCCTTCATTCTTTAAAGAGAACAATTTTTCTTTCTGCTTACTTTAACCTTTGTCTCTGACCTGCTGTAAGGACAAGGAGCACTACAAAGGAATAGGCTGTCTCCCCATCAAGCATTCAAGGATGTTTTGGAGTTATACTCAACCTGAAGTGACTCTTAAAAAACACAAAATCTAATCTAAGTCTGGTCTGAGACATCACTAATGTGTTTGAGGGGAACACAGGTGACCTTAAAAACACAGATGGTGATGAAAAAAGGGGTTTGGGCTCTTAACTTCTGAACTCAAGTTATTTCTTATTTCTTTTCTTTTTTTTTTTGTACTTTCAAGGTGATTTTAAAACCCCAGAACAGAGGGAGTGGAGGTCATGTCCTTCACAAGTTGAGGATGTTTTTAGAGAGTTTCTTTTCCTTTATAAGATAAGGCAACTCTAAAGGAAACAAACACTATATAGAAGAGATAGCAGGGGTCAAAGGTCAGGAATTTAAGCCTCTACAAAACTGACAAAGTTCACATCTCTGTGCCCTCTAGTTCATGGAAAAATGGACACTGGTTGTGAAGTTTTAAAGTCAAAGCCACTGAGGGAGCTGAACGTACCCCAGCATAGGCCAATGTAACGCAAGGTACTGGAACAAAATGCAGTGGGGTGCAATGAAACATCAGATGCTAGCATTTTAATCCAATGCTAGTTAACCAAGTACTAGCATTGAGAACTAGTTATGTAACTCGTGTTATTTTGCTCGCAAAGTAATGCTAGCAAATTAATGCCAGCAAGGAAATGCTAGCAACATAACGCTGGCAACAAACCTCAAGCAACATAATGCTAGCTGTTTATCACACTGCAACATAACTTACTGAAAGTAGCTCAAATCAAGCAATTTAACCTTAGCAAATCGAAGCTAGCAATTTAAAGCTAGCAGGGCAATGGCAGTAAACTAACTCTAACAATATGAGATGAAGTAACAAAACTATGTTTCTATGTTTCTATGTAACACAACATAAATTCATTTTAAAAAGTAGTGCAGCGCTAGCTACCAAACATCAGTTGTCAAACCCAAGCAACTTAACTTAAGCTAACTATTATAAGTCACTTACATTGCAGTGCAAGTAAAGTAAAGAGACGGATCACAGTGCCTTTTATCTCAATGCGATTGCTCTAAGACTGCAAGGGAAGCTCAGCTTCCCCTAAAATGTCCCCAAAAAAGTGGTGATATGTTCTGCTGTGTGTACATTTCATTGACAAAATATGCGCTAGAATTCCTTCATCTTTCATTCCTTCACTGTGGAAGCTGGACGTTCATTGGATAAACGCTGGGCTTTGTCCCGCCCATTGGACGCTCAGCGTCTCTGGAGGTCTATGAGGCAGTGGGCTGGCCTGGACGCTGGGCTTCTGCATGATGATTGGATGATCTGTCTGAGGCCGAATCCCTTTTTGATTGACAGTGAAATGAGTCAGTCAGTGATCTTGGAGAATAACCCTCCACCAGAGCATCTTCTCAGTTGTTCTGGACTGATCTAGAGGCTTTATTGATCCCCAGCGAGTTTACCTTTCTTAAAAACAATGAGCGTTCAGAGAACACTGGTAAAATCCCTGGAAAAAACACCTGGTTGGTACGACAGGGTCACAAATCATTTTCTTGAAAAAGAACGGAGGGTAGAATTTACGTTTGAATAAACAAGTTGATGATGTAGGCCAGAAAAAAATGAGCTTCCCCTCAATACACAATAAAGCACCATGTTCTTGCTCCTGATCGTAAATCTCATCCTTGTTTGTTAAAAGTACGTCACTGGCACATGGCCAGAAGTCATCAACAAGTCAGATCCAGAGGAAATCCAACGTTTTGGACGAGGAAAAGTTAATCTTGGAGGTAAAAAACTTCGCAATTTTATACAACACAACACATTCTTTCTATAAGGACACAAACAGAACGGAGAGGGCATGGACTGAGGGTGCTGAAGTTTTGGGAGGGTCAGGTGAGTTTAACATGCTAATTAATTACCATGAAAGTATGTTGCAGGAACATGTGGTTCTCCTGTGATCTTGTGATTGTGCAGAGACGCATCCAGTATGAATTGGTGCACACCCACGCTGTATGTGCGAATTAGGGGTTACAGTTACGTTACAGCTAACACAAGGAATGGATTCAGTGTGCAATGTGTCTTTTTGTATTATAGAGTTTTATCATTTCACAAACTTTTTCACATCAGGGTTTGTAAAAATTCACAAAAAGAGTCTTTTGTAAGTGTTTGTTCTGGTAATTATCTAAAACTTTTGACTTAAGCGGGAATGATTGATATGCACCTGTTTAAATGACTAACAAGTCAGACATCCCGTCACAAAGTCTGACTGAGGTGGTAAATTTCAAACATCCCTGTATGACCCCATGTGAGCAGCCCTAGTTTCCCCTGCGTTGGTGGATTTTGCAGTTTCAAGACAGCAACGAGGAGAGAAATGGGATGAAGCACAAGATGTGATGCACTTCAATGTCAGCTCCTTCTCTAGTCTCTAACAGCTTTATAACAGCCATACAAGATTGGGACATGAATTATCTTTCATGCAGCGTGAGATGAGCTGCGGTGCCCTCCATCAGAGATGTCATCTGTGGAAAAAAAAAGATGTTTGAAGAGCTACTGTGTTCTCCCACTGATGTTCCAACGGAGCTGCTCACCCACACAGAAAGTTGAGATTTATAACGTCCCAGATGACTAATTCTTACCGTGGCTGACACGTATTGTTTGCTGTTTGATCACTGGATCAGTTGCAGCACCTGCAGGCTCAATGATTAGGCTTGGGTTCCAACTTTTATGGCAAATGACAAATCCACTCAAAACAGAGCCGTAGATTAAATAAGTGCTCAGTTTCGACTTTTTTGTGTGTTTGGTTGAAGAAAAATGTTTAAGGGAAAGTATTACTTTGTTTAACTGATGCTGTGTCGAAAATCCAGATCAGTAAAACTACAAGAGGCTCATTCACTTTCTGAATTAATGCAAGGTCTCCTCAGTTCAGGCCTAAGATGTTCATTATGAAGAGACTCGCACCTCCTCTTCCACACAGGCGTCTGAGAGGTTGTCTCCTGTCAAGAGTTATTGCAGCTGACACGACAGCTCCACCCTTAATTGAATACTGTGTTGTAATTTACAGACTGAGCCTTGTGGGAAATTAACAGAGTCTTGTACGAAATAATCAAACTCTTGGTTAAAATCTCATCAAATGCGGTTACAACTTCTTTCACATTATTTCTGGATGTTCAATCTGCTCTGATTAGGGATTTCTTGAAGCTTGACCCCCACCGTCAATGGAAAAACACAAAGAAGACGAACAGACATGACCTGGTTTTCAAACACAGCTTTACGAGGTCACAGCCGTCGTTTCTGATTCTAATTCAACAAACACACTGAAACACAAACAGGACTTTGTAAACAACTCAGTATATTTTACTCAGTGTCACTTTCACTGCCATCCTCAGCAGGATTATCACCTTCACGAGATTACACGTTTGATGCATTTGTGAGATGGTAACAGTGTTTGTTTGTGCCAGAGATAGCAGCACTCTGGAGTTATTCATTGGGTTTAACTGACCTGTGAACAAAGGAAGTGTAGCTCTGCTTTCTTTTATGTTGTAGACTGAGAACAAACAAAGTGGATTCTGGTGGCAACTTTCAATGTCCACCAAATGATGGAATACCACACATCTCTGAGTATGAGTAAAGTTAGATTTATTGCATTTATAGCAAGATTAGGCAATTTGATGGACTACAGGCCTTGTCGAAGTACACAACACCACTAAGAAACTGATTTATTGATAAAAGTATCATCTCCACAATGCTAAGTAGTAGATAATTTTGGGGATCAGTGATTGGTGATTGGCCCATCCTTGCATATGAAACTGGTTGTTTAAGTCAAAACATGAAGATTTTATTAAAAAAAAAAAAAAAAAAAAAAAAAAAAAATTGGTTTCGGCCCAAATCGGTATTGGCAGGTCAGGCCTTTTAAGATCAGTGATTGGCCAAAAAATTGTGATCAGTGCACCCCTAGTAAGTAGCGATGTACCTACCCACTTTTCAGCGTGTTACTGTTTGACCGTCTCCCAGTCGACCTGTTACGGCACCATACTGGAACCGTAATGCCTTTACAAAACTAACCACAAGAAAGAAGTAACTTCAAAAACAATGTAACACAATACAAAGTAATCTTTCAATAGTAATGTTAAGCTAGCACGTGGCATAATGTTATGTTACATAGCCTGTATATAGAGTGGACAACGTGGCTCTGCCATTTACCATTGTACGGTTTTGAATTCAAAGTCTGCACAGTAGAGACTGTGAGGGATACTTGGAGATCTGAGTGAAGCCAGGTGACAAAAATAACAATTGTTTTTTCTCTCGAGAGTCTAATCTCCTCTTGGCTCTACTTCCCGACATATTTTGCAATCCCTGAAAAAACACACAAGAACAAGAACTGAGCTGTCACTCAACACCATACATAACGCAAAGCCATGTTTTGGACCTTGTATAACTAATAAAAACAAAACTTTTCAGAACAAAGAAGACTTGAATACAGGACAGGCAAATGATATCTTCAAATCACCACAACAATCAGACCACAGTTTGACCTCAGCCCATCTAGAATGACTGGGGAGATAGATTTTTTGACCTATACCACAGATAGCCATCGAGGGGAGCAGTTTTTGTGGTGACCTCACTTCAACCCAAGCAAGATGACGTCCATATTTTTTACACTCTATGTGCTACAACACAATGTTTTTCTGGCAACAGAGCATAAGGTAATGCAATGAAACACAATGTTATGTAATGCATCATAACGCAATACACCCTAACACGACCTATGTAACACACTTAGAATCACAATACACAACTTTGCAATATGCGAGATCTTACTCTAACACCATAACCAAACATCTAGATGCAACATCATAATCTAACCTTGTATTGAAACACAATGCGACATCCTAATGCTACATTGAAACAAATCATTGTAAGACATCATAATGCAATATTGTTACACAACATTAGAATGTAGAATTTTTATATATATATATATATATATATATATATATATATATATATATATATATATATATATATATATATATATATATATATATATATATATATATTTATATTTATATATATTTATATATATATATATATTATGTATTATATATATATATATATATATATATATATATATATATATATATATATATACATATATATATATATATATATATATATATATATGATTTACATTATGTCACGTACCAAAACAGTTGGCAATCCAGTTAGCATGAAGCAGACTGGTTACTGTGATTTTAGTTGAACTAATAAGGCTGGAGGATATGCTATTCTTATGATTTTGATTCTATTACGATTTTTGGGGTGCCAATTTGATTAAAACTGCAATGCTTTGATCTTTGTTTTTTTGTTTTTTTTTTAATTTTGAGGGGTTTTTGTGTATTTTTTTTTTACACCAGACCATGTGAAAAAGTTACAATAATGACAATGTCTACAGACTATATCAGGAGCCATATTTTCCATAAAATGCTCATGACGTGAGTCAGAGAGAAACATTTCACCATCTGCTGAAGAAAAGCGGTAATTTTTTTTCCAATCCAGTTTATAAACAAAGACTGAAATAAAAAATCTGAATTTGAAAAAAATTCTGATTTTTTGACAAAGAACCCAGATTTTGATATTGCCAAACAAAACAATCCAGACATATCAATTTTTTTCTCCTACCCCTATAAACCAACAGGTTGGGTAAGCTTTGCCAAGACAGGAGTTTTGTTTGTTTGTTTGTTTTTCAGTATTTCTTGACTCTTAAACCAGCCTGAGACCAAAACTGTTTTTAATTTATCGTCTTTTTGTGACAGTGTCAACAGGCAGAGGTGAAATATTCTGGAGTCTGTCACATAGCGTGATGTAATTACCTTTATTTGGGGGCTTTGATCGTCAGGATCAAGTATTTAACACATTTTGGTAAAAGCTCAAGGCCATGTGTTTTGGAGGGAGCTTGTTACAGGAGAAGGTGAGCTACCTTAAGGTCATGACTTTGGTTTGTTTGAGTGTTCAGAGGCATTTCAAACTGTGTTGGTTAATAACTTTCCTTTCAGTTGAACTAACTCAGAGTTCCAGGTTGTTGTAGATGTCGTTGGAGTTTGATTGATTTTTACACTAGTTCCCCTTGAACACTCAAAGTGTCTAGACAGCAACAACAGTTTGGTTTCTAAAAAACAGGACGCTTCATCTTAGATTTGACATCTTAAAAATTTGAGGCACAATCAGTAACAAAAGCACTTCACAACGAACAATACTGCTGGTCTGGAGAGAGCCTTGAGCTCTCAAAGTTGACTCAAAAGTTGTCCAATAACAGCTCAGGAAGAGGCCGAAAGCACAGGAGTTTGGAAAGTACAGCGTCTAGAAAGTTTTCTTTTAAAAGCTTGAAGCAGATTCTCCAAAAAGTTTTAATGTCTACGAGAGAGAGCTGCCAAGATTTTCAAGTTGTGTTGCTGCCAATATTCAGGTGTAATGAGTACCCTGACAAAGTCGACCATCTCCACGGAGGATGTGCCCTGAGAAAATGATACGTATAAAGATCTTGGCAGTGTGCTCAGACTGCGTGACAGGGATTTAGATGCTCATTTAAAAGCTGCGGCCACTTTAAGTTTGGGTCACGCTGTGGTCAAAGATGGTTGAAGCTGCATGTGTCGTGTCATTAGTGATCCTAATGGTCACATTATATTTTCTGTCATGCAGGTCGGATGTCACTCAGGGATCAATTACAGCTAACCTTTTTGATTTCTCTGGGCTGGATTTTTATGCAGGAAGGTATCTTCATAAATCTGTGACATACAAGCTCTGAACCTTGTATCTGCTGTCATTTTTGCACCATTTCTTTCAGAGATGCAACAATTAAAAGCCTGAATTTTACAGTTTTCAGATTCTGATTTGCAGTCAGAAGACCATCCAAACCCCCTCCAGCTGCGGCTCTGTCTCCGTTTCCCTTTCCAGCTTTTGTACCTCCAGTCTCCAAATTTTATGCACATCCAGCTGCTGTGTGAGCTCTGGTGCGCTCACACTGTGGGCTCCACCTGCACACTGCGATGAATCATTGAATGAAAAGCCAAATGTCCATGTTTGTGACATCTGTGTTTATCGTAGGAGGCTTTTTGATGTCTCAAACCCAATTTCGATACAAATTCTGTGGGTGAAATGGGACTTCGGCGAACTGTAACCAGATTAAAACCACCTCATCTTGATTTTTCACGTGATAAATGTGCCGTTCGATTCAATAAACCACCTGAATAATAACCTCTGTGAGCTATAACATCTTTATCTGTCTTGCATTTGTGCAACCAAGCGGTGAAAATGTGATATAGATACCCCTGAGATATGGTGAATCACCAGCGATTACACGCAGCAGCTACAGCAGGTAATGATTATGTATTGTTTTTCATTCTCTGGGGCGGCTCCTTTAAATAAATCTCATAATAATTACAGCATCAATTGTAATTTACATGAAGACTCCCGTGAAGAAAGGCAACAAATCCCCGAGCACAGACCTACATATGGAAAGCATTGGTGGTGTTAATGGATGCATGAAAGTAGGAGTGAAAACCCCCGAGGCGGCGGCGCATACGCTGCTCCGCGGTTCTTTAATTACTCGGAAGGTTGAAAGTTAGCAGACGGACTGGGCGAGACAAATGAGTCCCTTAATCATGACCTACAGCGTTCTGCAGCAAGAGAGATGTATGGATGTGTTATCTGATGATGTAGAGAGGCGATAAAAGTGATCCAGAGTGTCTGATAATGAGAGTTCAGCCACGCTGCTTGACCTTAATTGTTTTTTTTAAAAAATGATGGAGCTTTTTATCTCTTCAGCATAAACAGGCTTCCTCGCTGACTGAAGATTTCAAAACGGGGGCCAAGAAACGACTCCCATCTCTACAACTGCGTCTTGCAAAAGTTTGATGAAGGGAAACTTAGATAAGTGACAATTCAACAAAGTTTTCATGGATTTGACAGATTTGACAGAATAAAATCAAATACAATGAAATGTACGAATGTGATGATTCCTTCGCTGTTCAGAGTGAAGTGACAGGCTGACGAGTGCTGCAGATGTGATTGACGACTTTGACTTTGTTAATTACACACAGTGGAGTTTATTTCCCGCTTCAGTCGTTTCCATCTAAACTTAATGTACTTTAAAGCAACCAGCCGAGCCTTCCAGTGCTACCTTTACCTGCGATCTTTAGATTAAGGTGTGCCCACAAGCTTTAAAGGTATAATTGGTAGTTTGATTTAGACACACTTTTTGTTATACTGGTTAAAATGATCTATATGTCCCGATGGTGAGCAATACATGTGTTCTTAAATGAGAGTGAATAATATCTACTATCTACAGCAGGAGAAAACCCAAGAAAACATCAGCCAATCACAGCGATTAGGATCCCATCTGTTAAACCAATCAAATCCTGTCCTGAGTTTAGCAGTGAACAGGTTCGCACTCAGCAGAAGAACGGCAGAGAAACTACCCATACCCCGATTACTGGTCACCACTCCTCCAGCTAAACAGAGCAAGAAAAGAAAGACTGAGGCTTTCTCTTCTTTTTCTGTTCCCCTGCCTCTAACTACTGCCCTCTCGCTCCAACTCGGGCCTGTCACCTCTGACCCAATGAGGTACCTGGCTCTGGGCTGTAGTCTGGATCAGAGTCTAATAAACTCAGGGGCTCTGACAAGCAAAGAAAATGTGTGATATTCAGTAAGTCCTAGAGAAAATGTACATGTACTATTCGTATTACAGCTTTACTCCTGATACTGTGTCACAGGTAAAAGTGGACGATGCTAGCATGACAGTTGTGAGTACTAACAAAAGTCACTAGGGATGCACGATATTATCGGCACAATATCGTTATCGGCTGATAAAAGCTTAAAAACACGTTTATCGGTATCGGCAGATATGAAAATTAAGCCGATAGTCACAGCCGATAAGGTGCTATTCAGTTAGGATTATTATTATTTTCCATCTGAAAAATAAGCTCCTTAAATAAAATGTAGCACTTCATTTATTTGCACTGCAGAGCTCTGTGTCTGTCACCAGGTTGTTACAGTAGCTCTAAAATAATCAAATGCAACTTGGTTATGTTTAAAAATGCTTTGTACATTTAAAGTTCATGTGATCTAAAGAAATTATTTTTCTGTATTTCAATACTGAATGTCTTGAGTTTGAAAAAATAATACATTTCTTATTAATGGTAAAATCAAATGTTTTTTGTCTTGTTTTATGTGTTTCCTAAACAAAGACCGTCACAATTAGAGTAACATATAAATTCCAGTACAGGAAAGACTTAGCTTTCTTTACAGTGGAACAAACAAACAAACTTGTGATTATCAGTATTGGTATCGGCCAAAAGGGGTTTCGGTATATCGGCATATCTGATATCGGCAAAAATCCGATATCTTGGAGTTAGTTACTCTGTTACTAGGGGTGGACGTATTGATCTAAATATCAATCGTATTGATACTTTTTGTTATTTTGCACTTGTGATTATTTTTTCCTAAACAATTGTGGCAGTAAAATAATTATTTTATCACTTTTTTACAGTTAAAATGTTGTTCTGTTGTTGTGGCTAGTTAAAAAAAGCATATTTGTTGCCTAACATCTTTGTGCTGTGTTTTACCATGATCATAATCATAATCAACCAACTCAACACAAAATAACAAAATTATTCAATGATCATTACATTTCATGTAAAAAGTATTGGTATTGGTATTGGTTTCAGCGATACTAGCCCTGAATTTACTTGGTATCAGATCGCTACTAAAATATCCAGAATCCCCCCCCCATCTGCTACCTTTTTAAGTGTTTTGTCTTATTTTCAGTAGAAAATGTCTTTTCAGACTTAATGTGAGCCACAATCACCTGACCAGTCTAGAAAATGTCTTGTTTCAAGTTATTTAAAGACAAAAACTAGGTCTGAATTGCTTGAAACAAGTAAAAAAAAAATCTGCAATTAAATTAAGAGAAATGTTTCTTGTATTAAGAGAAAATTCTAGTTTTAAGGAAATTTTTAAGCAAATTTTTCTTGTTCCATTGGCAGATTTTATTTTATTTGTTAAAAGCAACTCAGACCTCAGTTTTGTCTTTAAATAACTTAAAAAAAAAAAAAAAACATTTTTCTGGACTGATCAGTTGGGGGTGGTTCATATTAAGTATGATAAAACAGTTTTTACCGAAAATAAGACAAAAACACTGGATAAGATTTCTTTTTTTTTTTTTTTTTTTTTTTTTCAGTTTATGCCTTGGTTTTTGTAACTTAACATTACAACTTTTGTTTGTTGACATTATGACTGCAGGAAAGAAAAACAGGAACTACAAAAGACAATAAAAGAGAATAAAGAGTAAGGCAGCGTTTTGTTCGTCAGGTGTGGTGCAGGAATATTTTACACAAGTATGAAGAAACCAGCAGACTTTATGAACACACTGTTGGACATGCTGTAGATGCTGCATCAGCTGTGATCACAATCCCAGAGCATCAGGATTCTCCGTCAGTGCAGTCCATAAATATGTAAAACATTGATTCAGTGTGAAAAAAATAATATTTCGAAGCCTGATTTGAAAGAGATGTCAAGGGAGGGATTTTATGATCCGTTTAAAGGCCAGGAAACATCTCATACCCTCTTCAGAGCTCTCAGGCAGCATCTCCTGTAAACTACAAACTGTTACATCAACATGAGCCCCACACGAGCCGACGAGAGCCATAAATACAGGAGAGACGGCTGCTATTGTGTTACCCGCTGAGTGCCGAGACATGATGGAAGTCTCACGCTGAAGTGTTCAACAATGGGATTCATCCTGCTGCTCAGCACACGGTCGCTGCTTGTTAAATATGACAGCAGTTTGATGCACAGCGCTGCAGACACAGGAGCACAGATTGACTTCGCTTTGAGGAGAATCTGAAGAAAATCTGACTCAGGTTTACTCTTCTGTGCTATCATCATCATCATCGTAGCTGGGATAAATCGTTTTCATCAGACTGATACATGTCGCTCTGATTGCTGACCCCATGTTGCTTTTATCGTCACAGTCATCGAGTGTTTTCGCTTCTTCCTGAGAGGATGTTGATTTTCTCCTCCTACAAGGCAACCCTCCTGGAGCAGTTCTGCCTCATCACAGAGGAATCACCAGACTTTCAGCTCCTCTGGATGATTAATTAAAGAGATTGACTTGTCACTCAGCAAACTTCAACGTCACGCCTCTTGAAGGCTGTCATTCTCTCTTGGTTTTCAGTCCTTCAACAGAAGCTTTTCACCCTTCTGAGGAGAAAGAACATCTCGTTTAAGAGCTTTGTAGGGCTTTGGTGAGGGGATTTTCTATCTGAGAGCAGCTGTTATCTCTGCACCTGCCTCAGCTGAGGCTGTTATCTCTGAAAATCCTCTCTCCTCCACCGACTGATTCCCGCAAAGGTCGATTAAAGGAGGCCAAAAAAGAGACGTTTTCCATGGATGTGATCGTTCTTCCTTCTGATGCTCGGAGCAGAGCAGCATTTATCCATGATGTCATTGTGTTTCAAGAAAGCTCATGTATTTCTTTACCTCATGCATAATATAATGCCCACACTCTCACACACTCTCTCGGTCAGTGTCAGGGTAGGAGGGCAGTTGTAAATAATTCAGCAGCAGGAACAAGAACAAGTCAAGGTCTGTGTGTGGATGAATTGATTGAATGAGGCCATGTGCACGGAAATCTGTTCCAAACTTTATTATTATGCATTAAACTGAACTATGACTGATAACTTTGAAACTTTAAATTGCAAATTGCAGCCTTTTTATTATCTGGAAATGATAATCAGACGGTAAGGGATAAAATGTCTTACTCAGCATGAAGGGGAAGAAGTTGATTTGAGAGAAGAAGGCAAAGTTTCAAGGTTAAATTTCTTCACGTTGCAAATGAGGCTTATTTTGATTTCTGAACAAGCATTATGTCCTCAGTAACACACTATTTGTTACAAACAGTATTGTGTTCCTGTTGTTGATTAACAGGAGTTAATGACAGCTATTAGCCACCAGCTGTTAGCCTGATGGCTAATGGGCTATGAGACAAACAACCCTTTGCAAATGATGACGACAGGAAAATATTGTCTACTTTGGACGTTGTCATTGGTGGGTGTCATACTGGAAATGCTGACTTGACCAATCAAAGATGCGTCAAGGGGGCCAATCAGCTGTTTCTGTGCTGATCAGTGGCGGCTGCTGGTCAGTCAAGGAGGGGAAGCTAATTTTTTTTCTGGCCTACATCATAAATTTGTTTATTTATTTAAACGTACATTTAACCCTCTGTTCTTTTTCAAGAAAATGATCTGTGACCCTGTCGAACCAACCAGGTGTTTGTTCCAGGGATTTTACCAGTGTTCTCTGAACGCTCATCGTTTTTAAGAAAGGTAAACTCGCTGGGGATCGATAAAGCCTCCAGATCCTTCAAGAACAACTGAGAAGATGCTCTGGTGGAGGGTTATACTCCAAGATCGCTGACTGGCTCATTTCACTGTCAATCAAAAAGGAATTCGGCCTCAGACAGATCATCCAATCATCATGCAGAAGCTCAGCATCCAGGCCAGCCCACTGCCTCATAGACCCCCAGAGACGCTGAGTGTCCGATGGGCGGGACAAAGCCCAGCGTTTATCCACTGACCGTCCAGTTTCCATAGTGGATCAACCCACTCTACACTTCCCCGCTGAAGTCAGAAGACGCTCAGCGTCCGACTGTGTTAAAGCGCTGAGACGCTGCAGGGATGAATGAGAAGGAGGTGGAGCCAGTTACCTGTGATAGGAGCTGATTCTGAACCAAAGATGAAGGAACTCTAGCTCAGATTTTGTCAATGAAATGTACACACAGCAGTACATATCACCACTTTTTTGGGGACATTTTAGGGGAAGCTGAGCTTCCCTTGCAGTCTTAGAGCAATCGCCACTGGTACTTATGCAAAACTCACAACTGTAATTTCAGTCAGAAAACTCACGTTTGGATGTTTATTTAGCAGCAAATATGTTTAATGTTTGGTGTCCAGGCCAAAGCCTCATCACTCCTCACAGAGAAGTTAAAATAGCAACATTGAGGAGTGATGAGCAAAACATACTGAACACAATCCCCCAAAACATAAGTTTCAGAGCCTGGAGCCACGATGTGGCGCCTACTAAGTGTGGCCATGGCACCAGCCGCCAGCTAAAGAACATGGAGTGTAAAAACGCAGGGCAGCTGAGGGATTGACAGGCAGAAAGAGATGGGAGATTCCCGGTTATGACGTGTGAGACATGTGATATGTGTGCATAGCAGTGCAGCTCAAGTTGTCTACCTGAACTAGCTTGCAGGCTTACCCCATATCTTTGAAACCATCAAATCATGAGATAATTCACCCTGTTAAATAAATGAGCTACACTCTATCAAACATTTTCATATTTGGTGTAAAAACTGGCTTTTTGAATGGGTGTGTATGTGGATTCTTGCACTTCTGATGTGGCCTCAAGTGGACACACGAGGAACTGCATCTTGGAAAGTTCGTATTGCCTTCATTTCTTGCCCTTTTTTGTTTGGTATGGACATAAACCAATAATTTATTGACTTTTCAATACATTTTTTCTGCATTGGTACAAATACATATTATAAGACATTTAATATTGTTACCTACAGGGTGACAGGTATGGATTTTTTTTATTAATTTATCAATTTGAACTCCCTTTTACCAGGTAAAAATGTTAAATTCTATAAAAAAAAGTCTGTTTTTCTTAAAACGGTAAAAGACTTTAAGTTTTAGACGATGCTTTTTAAAAATCAGTGGGCTGTCTGATTGAAGAAGACGTCTTTAACAGGCAGATCTACATCAGTTTGGTTCTTGATAAGATTTAAAAGCAGTCGAATGGTCTGTCTGGCATTTACTTCATCTGTTTTAACTGAATTAAAGAAGTTGAATGTTATCCCTTAAAGTAATATCAGCCTGTCTGACATCATTTCTGCTATTTCCTGCCCACTTAACTGAACTTTAGATACTTTGATCAGTTTTGTTGTTAATTAATGGGTTTAGTCTTTTATGTAATTTGTGCAACAAAAGGATGTTTTGGCAGAGTAGTGTATTTGTATTGAAGTATAACTTTGTAGAAAAGACATCTACAGCTCCACCACTAAGTGATGTAAGACTGTATTTATGTATAGAAATGATATCACATTAAGATATTTCCAGCAAAGCTTCAGGGGAATTCAAAAGCCGGAAATGTTTGCTGCAGACATCAACAACAGAAGAAGTAAACACCAAGCTCTTAGTCCTTGGAAACAGAAAGTAAGGCCAACTCTATACATTTACTTTTTCAGACTAAATGGATGATGAGGAGGAGGAAAAACATCCATTAGAGAAAAAGCAGAGATTTAAATGTATCTGCTTCAAGGAGGAGGCTCAGTGGACTATGATATCCCTGTGGTGTAAATACTACCTCACAGCCCAGAGATACTGCAGCTCCAGTGTGTGTGTGTGTGTGTGTGTGTGTGTGTGTGTGTGTGTGTGTGTGTGTGTGTGTGTGTGTGTGTGTGTGTGTTATGCATACCAACAGTCCAAGATGCTTCACACAGAGCAGACACACAGCACCGTGGTGGGATTAGAGCGCGCCTGTGATTAGGTCTGTGACAGGTCCGCCGGCCACCTGCGGCCTCTCTGCACGCTGCGAGTCATGTGGAAGAGCTGCACACTCCATGAGCAGGGGAAAGCGAGGACACGGAGCACGGCGAGCGGCAGCACCATCTGGGAGGCTGATAAGGAGGTGAAGGGCAGTGCGGTTAGTGGGCTACGAGATAATCAGGGACGAAGGAAAGTAAAACCTAAGGTGATTTAATGTGACAAGTCTCCTAATTTACCTGCAGAGAATGTGAATAAGACACAAGGGTCTAAAAAGTGCCTGGATTTGAGCTTTTTCTTTAAGATTTACAGCACGGCAAAAAGGCAGCACATGACCCGTCTCCAAGAGATGGCCGTGACTCAGACATTCTGTTTATAACTGAATAGAGTGAAAATACAACCAAAGGTACCACATTGATACTACACACAACAATTAGGTCTCCATTATCCTTGTTCAGGGTTGTAGGAGAAGTACTTGGCAACAGGGTCAAGGGTAACTCTTTGGTGTTCAGGGCCAAGAATGATGATGCTGGATATCAAGATCGTTGAGTCCGTCAGTCAAGTGAACTGGTTTCATCTTGCTTCACTAATGAGTAAAACTAGGTATCATCTGCATAGGGATGGGTACCTTTCACATTTGAAATTATATGTTGTCGATTCCCGGTATCAGAACTCAACGGTACCATTTTTTGGTACTTTTTTGTGTTTATGTGGCAAAAAATATGAATTTTGTTTGATTATCAAAAGTAAATTCTTTTCGATGTAACATATTTATTCTTCTATATATAAACTTGCATTGTTGTGTTCATGTGCAGAATAAAAAATCACCTACTCTTTCACTACCTCACAATCTAAAGGATGCATTTAGGTACCTTAACATGGTACCTTTTGATTTTACGTGATTCGGTGCCTGGTATTTTTGACAGAATTTGGTCGGTACCTATAAAAGGACCTAATTCAGTACCCATCCCTACATCTGCACAACAAGAAGTATCTACCGAGTGCAGTGGCGATTGCTCTAAGACAGCACGGGAAGCTCAGCTTCCTTTAAAATGTCCCCCAAAAAAGTGGTGATATGTTCTGCTGTGTGTACATTTCATTGACAAAATCTGCGCTAGAGTTCCTTCATCTTTTGTTCAGAATCAGCTCCTATCACAGGTAACTGGCTCAACCTCCTTCTCATTCATCCCCACAGCGTCTCAGCGCTTTAACACAGTCGGACACTGAGCGTCTTCTGACTTCAGTGGGGAAGCGTAGAGTGGGTTGTTCCACTGTGGAAACTGGACAGTCATGGGATAAATGCTGGGCTTTGTCCCACCCATCGGACGCTCAGCGTCTCTGGGGGTCTATGAGGCAGTGGACTGGCCTGGATGCTGGGCTTCTGCATGATGATTGGATGATCTGTCTGAGGCCGAATCCCTTTTTGATTGACAGTGAAATGAGCCAGGCCGGAAAAAAATGAGCTTCTCCTCCTTGACTGACCAGCAGCCGCCACTGACAGAGTGTTTCTAAGGGACATCATGGACAGCACATTTACGACTGGAAAATTGAAACGGTCCTCGCACTGAACCTTGAGGAACTCCTTGACCAATTGTAGCCTACGTACAGATAGTTAGCAGCACTCTGAAGAGTTTGTAAATGATTTCTACTTTTGTCTGAAGCCTCTTTATGACCCAACACAGTTTATCTTTTTCTGCTGAACTTAAACATTTGGACAGATTTTTCTGTGAAATAAAGCTGGGTTAAAGCTTGGCTCTCATTCGGAAGTGTCAGTGTTAAGAGCTAGCATATTAGTTTTTTGTCTTTAGATATTTTTCCGAAAAATGAAAATAAAAGGTTTTGGGTAAAGTGTGTTAAGGGTGTAAATTAGTATGGAGTTGGCCTGCAGAAGAGATTGAGCTAAAGTAAGCTGAGTAGAAGTTGGGTTTGAAAAGGATAGGTGAAATAAACAAAGGCTTCAGCCTACAACTAGTCAATCCTGTTTTGTTTTTTTTGTTATTTGTTTTGTCGATGTCTTTTTTCTCGTCTTGTTGCTATTTACTGTTTAGTGTCAATGCAGAAATAGCATTAACTTGACATATTTTCATTTCACTTTATTGTGTATATGAGTTTCTATGTCTAAAGTGACCAACATAAACTAAACTAAACTAAACATAGATAGATAGATAGATAGATAGATAGATAGATAGATAGATAGATAGATAGATAGATAGATAGATAGATAGATAGATAGATAGATTGCACTGTTTGGCAAGTTCCACCTCATATGACTCTGGGTGGTAGCTCTCATTGGACATGTAGTCATCATCTTGTAAAACAGAAAAAAAACAGTTGGCAGATCTGAGGACAAGTCTCAGGAAACATTGTGGAGTTTCAAGTACAATAGAATAAGGGTACATTGGTGCTGAACTGGACCAGGCTAAGAGCACTGAAGCCCCTGGAGGTCTCGAGCATGTCTGCTACATGAGGACACTGAGGTGAGTCAACACA
The DNA here is from genome assembly GCF_033239565.1 of Halichoeres trimaculatus. NCBI lineage: Eukaryota > Metazoa > Chordata > Actinopteri > Labriformes > Labridae > Halichoeres > Halichoeres trimaculatus. The sequence goes on from NW_027437200.1 coordinate 16,752,422, forward strand.
GCCATACGTCGCTGAGGATGCTTTCTGCGTTAATAGTGTCTGGTGCCACGAATCTGATGTAAGCAGACTTTGGAGAAGGATCTTTAAGACCAGTGACCTTACAGCGATCCAGGGGGACTCTGGCAGAGGATGCTGCTGTCAAATTTATGTCTCACTGCAGACAATGTCGCCCATACACTCCATGACGTGCCCTTTCAAGCTCAGGAGTCTATTCAGTGTAATACTCATTACACTGAGATACACCGCAGAGCTCCACAGGAAGTCACTCCTGCCTGTCGCTGTCAGACGTTTGAACAGCTCCTCAGGATCCCAGGAACTCTGGGTCATTAGTGTAGCCGTACTTGAACTTATTTCACCTCTAGGGCAAGAACCTATCAGTCTTATAGCAAATATATTCAGCTGTGCTTTACTGACCAAAGACTTCTGTGTGTTGCAGTTGTCACATTTCGCATTTGAAGAATACTATTAATTTAAAAAATCTGTCGTCATCTCTCAATCAGATAAGATGACTACTGAACTACTTAAAATGTGTTTTGGCCAATATCAGGCAACTTAATTTAATTTTTACAAAGTTCCAAAAATTGAGATGGTTACATTTTTCTCACACTGCAAAATACTGATATCTTATTAAATGTTTATGTCTTATTTTAAGTAAAAATGTCTTTTTAGACTTAATAATAACCATATTCACCTGACCAGTCCAGAAAAAAATGTCTTTTTAAGTTATTTAAACACGAAAATGAGGTTTAAATTGCCTGTAACAAGTAAAATGAATCTGCCAATGGAACAAGAAAATTAGCTCAAAAATTAGCATATCTCCAGCTGCTTTTCTGCTTGTAATGGCTTGGTTCCGCGTTAGCATTATACTCACTATGAAAGAGATCTTAAATATCAACAATTTGAGTAATTTAATGTAAAAATCCTAAAAATCAGCTGTTACTCTTATTTAGGAAAAGGGGCTGAAAGTAACAGGAATGAGTTTTTTGTTTTGTTTTTTGTTTTGTTTTTTTTTGCATGAAATTATTAAACATGCATGAAATACAGCCACATGGCATTTATGCTAACATCATGTTGGCACTGAGTGCATGACAGTGATTCAGCAAAAAAAAAAAAAAAAAAAAAAAAAAGGTACCAGGACTGAAGTTCTTTTTCTTAAAAGTGCAATTAATTTTTTAAGGACTAATAACAACTCTTTTTGTAATAAATACAATGATTACACCAATCAATACTCAAACTGGGTCAACACATATCTCTGAATTATTTTAAAAATTCATTCTTCAGTCTTACGCTGAATGATAACGGCTGAATATAATAGAAATTCATTTTTAGTAACAACAGTGACTCGTGTGTAGATTCAGGGGGGAAATTAAGCTGGTTAACTTGGGGTGTCAGTTTAATTAAGAATTACCTCAGTAAAACATTTTTTAGAAACTTTTTCTCAACTGTCACAAGTAATTGTGAAATATCAGATAAAATAGCTTAACATCCAGCTAGCTTTCTGCTATGCTAAAATTTGGCTAGCTAATTTTTCTTTTTCTTAAATAAAATATAAAAACTTGCTCATAGTTTCTGTATTACAGCACTTTTAGCTACTTTTAGCATAATTGCAGTATTATGTTAATGACAACCTTTTTTTTTGGTTGCGTTAGCGCTGATTTTAAGTTTGACTGAATGGCCGAAAATCTACACCACAAGTTTCCACTACCTCTGAAGCCAAGAGAGTGAGAGCTCCCCCTGCTGACTGCCAGCTAAATTTTAGATTGAAAATACACAACAAATATTTTTTTATCATGGATAAAGCTTTTTCTGTTACAGCTAGTTCTTAGCATGCTGAGTTATTATTATTCTGAGAGGTGTAGTTTTATCTTGTTGTTTGGTTTGAAAAAGAAGGGGTGCGATGTTCTGATTACAGCTCTGTTAACATACGTGTGCTTTTGAAGTGTTTTGTATTGGAGGCAGAGTTGACGTAGTCTTCTGGTTTCAAATCTCAAAGTGGGCTGAAATGAAGTGACGGTTATCCAAAGACGCTCCTCAGCGTGAGACAACCTGAAGCGTTAATTCACTGTAGCTGTCGCACTGTTCTTCATTTCGAGAGGCTTTCAGGAGAGCACAGAGGTTGAGAAACGTGCCTGTACAGCTTGTTCTCTAGTGTTCTGCGTCTTGTTGAATAAGATGTTTTGTGTTGCAGAATTAAATCATCTCAAATGCGTGGTTGGGCCCAGGATGCCAAAATACAGAGAGACAGCTGGAGGCAATGCTAATGACCACGTCTGAATGGGCTCCTGGGATCAGCCCTTGCCACCCGCACACTGACTGTAAAAATCTGCTTAATAAATAAAAAGCCTAGGGAACATTGTGCACAATGATGGAAACGTTCTTTCTTCACTAAGACCGTCCAGTGCAGATATTTAACTTTTTCTCTGCACATGAAACCAACAGGTGATGTGTTCCTCTGAGCCCCTCTGAGACACTAATTTGATTTGATAGGCTGAGGGCGAGAAGGCATGCAGCATGCATGTGAAGAAGCGCTCCGTCTCTCTGTAATGAATTAAGCTGTACATTATACACAGGGGCCCAGACACAGCCTCAGCCTCAGACGTGCACTCCTCAGGTCTGCAGTCATCCATGACTAATTACAACAGACTGGTGCTTGTCTTCATTTTCAGTCCAGGCAGCTGTTAAGTCCACAGAGCAAAGTGCAGGTCCGCTCAATAACCAAAGTGCTCTATCCATCTTGTTTTTTAGATTTCAGTGACAGCTCAGGACCACAGGCTCTGGCTCTTCACTCTGTCCTGGAGTGGTGCTGCTGGGTAAATCCCGTGTAAATCAGCATAAAAGGGGATACCTCTGACTTCAAGAGATGAGTGATTGGAAAACAGTGATGAAAGGTCATTGAGAGTGAATCATCTTTGTTGTTTTAGTCATGACTGGGATCTACACTAAGAAAACACAATATGGCACTTGGTATTTTCAAAAACAAAGATCATTTCCCGAAACATACAGGCAAATGTCATCCATGCTGTAACCCATATTGACCCACATTTTAATTAAGAACCCACACAGCAACCTAAATGGAGCCAGAGCAGAAGTGCAAACAAACGCAGTTCTCTCAGTGTCCACTAGAGGGTGATACCAAAGGCCGACCAATCCCCACTTAAAGCTCATATTAAAATGTCAATATTGGCAATAAAATGAATAGAGGGTATGCATTTATGTCACTTCCCCTCTGGCACACGCCCACTTCAGTCAGACTGAATGGCAATACAAACCTCACTTAGCGGAGAGCGTCAGTAAACACAGTGAGACCAGGAAAATGTGGAATTTGACATGACATTTAGGATAGTTGGCTCAATATTGATTTGTCAAAGCTACCAAAAAAACAGGGATACATGAACACCAACATGTGGCCAGAAATCATATCCTGAAATTTATTTGTTCCTGATTTTAACGCCAAGAAAACACACAATGCAAAGCCTAAAAGCTACGAAAGCCTCTGTATGATTCAATTTACAGTATACAGCGGATTTACCCGAGTGAATATTTTCTATCTGTACTGTTGGTATTTAACATAGACTGTATTATTAATAGACTTATAGTCTCCGCAACGGTATTTGAGTATAGTTAAGACTTTATACAACACAGCTACAGCTGCTCGTGCCGAGTTCCCCCTTACTTGAAAAATTGGGTTAACCTCAGTTTAAGCTAGTTTACAAATCATGTTGAGCACAACGTTCATAATCACACAAAGACAAAAAAAATTCAGTTATGAAAAATATAGCTGAATGAAAAATGCTCAAATTTAGAGATATCGTAATTTAAAGAATTATTTAACCCCAAAATACAGCATAAATTAATGTTAACTGGCACAATGGGAACCACAAATCCAGCTATTGTTGCCTGGATCGTTTCTGTAAATTGCAGCGATCCATCAGTTTCTCTTCTCTTTGTCTTTGAGTATCCTGTCAAAAGATCGCCCTGATTCCTTTTCAAACATGTTCATTTTCAATCAGTTCTTTTCCCATTTCTTTCCTGCTTTCTAGATTATCCTGAAGTTACTTGGATTCCTAATTTCAAATATCACAACTGAAATCTTCAGACTTCACGTTGCTTCTGCAAAAAAACAATGGATGGCATCACTATGATTACGTCCACATTTGTTTAAGTGGAACTGCTGCCTCTAGTGGTGAAAATACAGGGTTGGAGAAGAAAATTAAGAGAGATAGGGTACTAAAGCATCTTACAAAAAAGTCCACTAATAGTAGCAAGTAATCTTTATAAGATCTTCTTGACAATTAATGGAATGATGATGTAATCAAATAAGGACTTTCTTAGCCCCAAATCGTGTAAAGCTGCTACAGTTGGGAGAAAAAATTGAAAATCAATATATTGGGATTTGTTGTTTGACAATATCAAAATCGGGATTCTTTGTCATAAAATCTGTTTTTGTTTTTTTTTTCAAATTCAAATTCTTGTTTTCAGTCTTTGTTTATTAACTGGATTGGAAAAAAGTTACCACTTTTCTCCAGCAGAGGGTGAAATGTTTCTCTCTGACTCACATGATGTGCATTTTATGGGAAAATATGGCTCCAGATATAGTCTAAAGACATTATCATTATCATTTAACTTTTTCACATGGTCTGGTGTTAAAAAAGCAAACTAAAAATCCCAAAAATTGTAAATATCGAATAATCGCAATTTAAATCGAATTGAAATAGAATAGAATAGAATCACGAGAATAGCTTATCGTCCCAGGGTGTATCAAACAAAGACACTCACAAAGGGTTAAATTTACCTGTAGTAAATGTGTTAGTACAGTAGTGGTAGTAAGTACCACTGTCAGTATCTCCAATTCTGGGAGTCATAGATATGCAAACTGTGTTTCCAAGTTACCAAGGACCACCAAAAAAGATGTTCATATTTCAGTCCTGCTGAGTGAACTGGGAATTTTTCACCTGAAGTGTCTTAAAAACTAAACAGTGACATTTTATCACTGGGATGGGAAGATTCTGTTTATTCTGGTGATTGTGAAAGCTTTACAAAAGCATCAAAAGGTTGGGAAATGGTTATTTAAGATACTGGAGCTTCCACTGGTTGGTAATTACTAGAAAACATGAATCTAAAAGTATCTCATGAACTGGAGCTCAGTGAAGGGGATAACTGCTTAGATAGCATTACACATTTCCTAATGTTCATGTAATTGTTCCCACAGAGCTGGAAAATGTGCCTTGAAGGGCAAATTTTCTGTGTGCTCAATTACAGTTTTACCTCACAATAAAGCTGTTAATATAACTGGTTTGCATGATCTGTCATTACCCGGAGCAAAGGTGGTCAAAACACATAGTGCAACTACTTCAGTAGTTAAAGTGAAATTCTCTCTTAAGATGTTTTATTGTTATGACTTGACTCCACTGCGCAGTCCTGCTCCAGCGTCAGCAGGTCTACCGTCAGTTAGAGGAACAGAGACAGTTCAACATCCCAGAGGAGCAATCCCAGACAAATGAAGTCTTCAGAAACGGTTGTATATTCACTCGATAGGTCGTTCTAATGATCAAATCAGTTTAATGTACATTACGTGAAGATGTGTGCGAGCGTCTCTCCACTCGAGTAGATCTCAGACGTTGGCAGGATTGGATGACATTTGCTCAGAGACGTTATAATCTCAGGTAACACATGATAAGGTCATTTTGCTCTGTTCAGGGTAACACTATCTTCTTGATACACGAGGCTTTCTCATTTTTGTTCATGTAAATGATCTATTAATGAGCTTCGCATTGATTGGCTTCTGGCCGGCACTGGGGCTTTATGGCCTCTCAGAGTACTGAGATGGAAAGAACTAACAGGAGAGATAGTAACAGTGCTGTGCTGTGAATATTAACCGTGCCCACTGTGGAATACAGGATGAGTTCAACACGCTGTCTCATACCCTACGCTTTAATTAAGATCTTATCAAGTGATGAGTTGGAGCTCTACATTACATCAGTAATATTTCACTTTTTTGAATACTGTTGGGGATAAATGCTGAATTCACTTAGCATTTTGAGAGGAATTAATCTGACATAGTATTTTATCCCTCACTCTTTTGTGGTTGCAGATTTAGTCCTACATATGGATTAAAACACACAAGTGTGAAAGAGTGACAGTGTTGGATGCCCAAACTAAACACATCAAAAATTCTACTATCGTTGAAATCTCTGAATGAGTCTGTAAGCTGCCCAAAAAGCCCCAGATCTTTACAAGCCCTGCTTAAATGTTGAAGTATAAAGATCTCCTAACTTTTTTGTGCCATGGACCGGTTTGATGTCAGACAATATTTTCACGGACTAGCTCTTCTTCTGTCTCCTCACTGGCTCTTTTACCTTGCCTAACTTTTAAAAGATTTTGTTTTTTGTCCGTTTCGCTAGCTTGGGGGGTTTGGCATCAAGAATGAGTCGTTCATTTTTCAAATAAAACATTGTTCAGAATCATATAACAAATCAAACTAAAATAATGTAAGTTGAGTATTTTTTATGTGTGGCCCGCTACCAACTGACCCACGGACAGGTACTGGTCCAAGGCCCAGGGGTTGGGGACCACTGTCCTTAATGGCTCATGACAGGTTCGACATACGGGCCTCAAACACCAAGGTCTGACAGGTTTTGGTTGTTAATTTTCTTGAAATGTGTTTCAGCAGCTTAAATTGGCTAGTTCCATCACTACAACATTAAAAGTTAGCATTCTAGCAAGCTAACTTCTTGTTAGCAAACCCTGGGGTAAAGTTGTTCAATTCTTCTCTTTCTTTGTCATACAACACATTTCAAATGCACTTAGCAGCTAACATGTTAATGGTAATTTTAGATAATTAGCAAAAATTAGACTTGTAGTATTTCCATTTTACTAAACTAAAATTAAAACTTTGTTCTCAAAACATGTCAACTCTAATCTCATAAATTTCAAATTTTATTTTGATTTTTATTCTTTTAATTTTTATTTTTTTGTTGTAAGGTCAAAATGTTTATCCTGTAACAGTATAATTTATTTATTTATTTTCTTTACTGCGGCTCTACTTCTCCATCATAAAACATGTCTACATGCCCCACAAAAAATAACTTTAAGTTGTCTATCAGTCTCTAAACAACTGAAAAACACTGGAACAATAACAATTTGTAAGATCTTCTCTGTTGTAAGTTTCACAACCTATAATTTGCCAGCACAACACCGGGTTGTAATCTGAGTTTCCCACCCAGATTAAAGAGGAAAATTATTTTGTGTGAATTTGGATTTAAAATGTCTTTGTTGCAGAAAACATAGCTGCAGCTTCAATACTCCTCCCAAATGGTGCAGGTTCATCCTTAATGTTGTCAAAGCACAGAGACTCTAGGGTGAGGTAGTGACTCTGCTTGTATTGTCTTTATATTATGGCAGGAATAGGCAACCTTTTTCCATGACTCATGCTACTTCAAAATACACTCATGTCCAAAGTGGCAACTCTTTCTTCTTTGATAAAATCTTCATCAATCAATGGGAAAGTCTCCTTTATGTATTCCCTGCCAGCAAATGGTTTCCCATGCTTTGCTATGCAGTGAGAAATGGTATAACTTTACTCTGTTGTCTGTTTTTTAACAGTACAGAAAGTTTAGAATGTGTTACTCTGTTTCACATACTTTGCTAATGTTTTTTGTGTTAGGTCTCAAAAAGACGCAGCACAATTGATATGCAAAGGGTGCATTTTAGCCGATCTCTGTCACCATCTAGCAATAAATCCATAATCCCTTGTCCAACTATATTGGGAAGAACAACTGGAACCTGGTTTTCTTGTAATGACAACGCCACTAATTGGATGGGATTGTGACCTAACAGACTGACCTCCCAAGAGATTTGCAGGGACGCACTTGTAAAACACGTCAGCGCACTTGAAACATCATCATTTAAATTTATTATTTAACATTATTTGTTCAATTTTACATAAGGACATTTATCATGGGCTCAATTTCTTGAGAAGTGTCAAATAGAATACAATAAAATAGGTTCATTTACTTATTTATTTATTTATTTGTTTTGTCCTCTGCCTCACTGTAGTTATTCCCTGCGTGCCAACATAAATAGCTTAACTAAGGCACCTGTGTATAAGGACATGAACTGCTCTGGCACAATATATGTCAGAACTCATGTCATAAGTATGAGGCTTGATAACAAAAAGAAATAAAATTTCACCTCATCATTTTTAGTCAAACTGTTTTTTTTGCCTATAGCAATGAGAAACAGATTAATTGGCACTGACTCTGGTGTGTGGAGCTCGAGGTTTCCAGATGTACCTGGATATTGTGGTTGTTAAATCCTCGACCTTTTGCAATGGTGGAAGGAACACTCAGTTCTATAGTCATGGATTTAGAAAAAAGAAAAAAGAAAAGAAAAAGTCATGGGAAGAGTTTTTTTAGTGGACTGAAGTATAACACTGCCATCTAGTGACAGAAAAATAGTATGACAGTTGAAAGACTTTAACAGTCCAGGAGGTGGTGTTGTCATGCAGGTCTAATGTTTCCTGGACTGGTTAGGACAGGGGTCTGCAACCTTTATTTTCATGAGAGCCGTTTTGCCTCAGCTCACCTGGATTATAGTCATTCAGGAGCCACAAAATCTACTTTATCTTCAAAACAAAGATGAAAAAGTGAAAAATTGTAAACACAGTAAAATTCATCAAAAATTATCAAAACTAGAAGTTTTTGTTTATAAAATTGTACATGTGTTGTGTTGTCTTGTTTTTTTTTAATTTAATAAATTTGCAGATATTAAAAAATAATAATAATAATAAATTTGTAATATTATGCATTTCTTAAATTTGGAAAATGTATGAAATGTCAATTGGTTGCACATTTTTTGCAAAATTTCAAATTTCAAATTTTGCAAAAAAATGTAAAATGTGAAAAAATTTCAAACATTCCCAAATTTTGAAATATTGAAAAATGTGCCACATTTTTTGAATTTGCAGAAAAGAAAGAAAAAAATGCAAAAAAAAAAAAAAAAAAAAAAAGAATTCAAATACTTAGCACAATTGTAGAAATTCAAAAAAGATTGATTTTTTTTTTCAAAAATTTTGATTTAAAAAATGCCAAAAAATGTAAAAATAAAAAAAACAAAGCTTTTTTGACAGAAGTGATATATTTAGAATTAAAAAAAAAAATTGTTAACCCATGATTTTATTTAGTGTCGATGTCTTTAACTTTCAATGCCCTCTATAAGATAAACAAAAATTCCTCCTTTTTATTATATTTTTTAAAGCTACAAGGAGCCACTGCCAAGGAGTCAAAGAGCCGCATGAGGCTCCAGAGCCACAGGCTGCAGACCCCTAGGTTAGGACGTTTTGAGTGTTGAATTTTCATTTTTTCATAAAGTAATCCAAAATGTAGCTCATCAGATAGAGGTTGAGTAAAACCCATAAACCCAATGCATTCAAACTGATCGGTTTCCCTTATTTTACCCATAAACAATGTTATCTTGTACTTTTTAAGCTAGAATGAAGAAAATCTGATTCAGATCTATGAAAAAAAAACTGCCTAATGAATAAGGAAGGTTATTATTTAGATTCAGACACAACTACTGCCAACACGGAATGTATCTTCCACTCTTCCCACAGTGCCCTCATGATCTGCACACAGTCAGCTTTACTTTGCTGCCCTCTGCTGGCTGACTGTAGTGAAACACTTCTACAACTAAACAGGACTTTGTGTATCCTAATAAACAATCTTTTTCTTTTTAAATGAATGTTATGACTCACTTTTTGGTGTCAACGACTTTCATCTGTATTCAGATTTATTTGGCACAAGTCAACCTGAACTTTTAAACCACTCTTGGAGCGTTATCTCCAGCACAACAAGTGACATAAACCAGATGAGCATATATCACGAAACAGGCATCAGATCAAAGTGCCTGTTCCTATTTTTCCGAGGTGAACTTAAACAGCACATTATGAGAGAATGAGCATTAAAAACAGCTCCAGGCTCCACGGTGACCTCTAATACCGACTCCATTTGAAAGAGTCTTGACACCAGCTCGTTTCATGTCAAACCATTGAAATAATTAGCACAAGTACTCGCTGGAGTGTTGGGGCTTTCACTCTGAGGGGGTGTGTTTTTCAGAAAAGTGCACGAGAATAAGCCTATAGTAATCTTATTGAAATAAACATGGCGACTACAAAAGTTTGTAAAGTGGGCCCAAATATCTCGCCTGACTTTAAATCGAATCTAAAATAAATAAATAAAAAATAAAAAAAATAGAGCTTATAGTGAATTTTTCTACTTTTTGGATCATCTAATTTCAACCAATTATCAGAAAATATAAATTCCACGTCGTGATTTTTTTCGATTTGTAGGCGTAACACTCAACTGTGGGACAAAATGTGAGTATAATGGGTAATAGAGTCGAATATCACTTCGTTTTCAAAGCAGCATGTGCGGAGTTTTGATGTCTAATTCGATTAATTGACGATGATCGATGTTACTTTATTTCCCTCTAGATCAAAGTGTTTCACGAGGAACTCTGAATAAAAGTTGAACTTTTAGTCGACTGATTTTATTTTATTTTTTTCCATCTTGTGATTTTTAATGTGAGTTTATTGCACGTTTTTCTTCGTCTTCGTGGAGTTTCTAAGACTTAATTCTCAGAGTGGGAGACTCTTCATTTATTTATGATAAACAGACGTGTTGGATGAGGTCGTCAACACGAGCACAGCTAAGGTAAACAAAAGGGAAAGTTTTTTCTTCTATTAGGAGCAGGCCTGTAAGTTTATAAAATATGAACTTCTTTTTTTTTCCAAGTAGGATCACTACAGTCAGAAAAAGATAAAATTGTGTAGCCTAATAAGTTTTATTAGCTACAGGCCTATAAAAATGAGACTCTCCATACTCTTCTTTTAAATAAATATATTTGAGAATAGTTGAATTGGCAAGTTAAGGATAAGAAAGTGGTTCATGTATTCCTTTGAAATTAAAAACTGCGTCTACTTTGTGTATCCAAATGTCAGGCTCCTTTAAACCTAAACCAACGGTCAGAATTACATGTAGATTTAGATTACACAAATAGTTAGCAGTTACTTATTACGTACTGCATTTGGTCTGGCTTGGATTTAATTACACATAATGCGGTGGTCACACGAAAATACTATCCGTGTGTGTTGAAACCTCGATAAACATACCCTTGAGGTAGAATATGCACCTACGTCTACGTTTTATTACATTTATTTTGTGCCGCTTTACACTAAGAAAATAAAAAAATGTACAAAACCGAATCACAGCTTTTCGTAAACACAGAAAGAGATAATTGAAATAATTTTGTGCGACCATTTAGTAGGTAGTTTAAGTAAATTTACGAGTTAAGTTTAATGATTATATAAATAAATATTATTATTATAATTTTTGTATGATTTGTATGCAAAATAATTTAAAATAATGGGCCTGTGTTGAGTACTAATAATTTGAGAAGGGACTGTTTTACGCGGATATCCACCCCGTCTTCTTATTATAGACTAATACGCTATTTCAAAAAGTGATAATTTTGATTAAGTCAGTACAACGAAATGCTGTTGAGAAATTAATAAATAGCTATGCCCAAACACGAATTTTAGCTATGCTCTGGCCCTCGTTTTCTACCCCAAAACTAAAAGCATATTTTGATTTGGAATATTCTTTGAGCTTTCAAATATCGGTCCCGTAACTATATCTAGTCTACGTATTTTTATTCTAACCTAAATGTTTAAATTTTACGCATTATGATAGAGCAATCGTATTGGTTTTAAGCTTTTAAAACTATAAGTGAGATATGTCACGTTACAGCCTTGAATCACGCATCAGGATTTCAATGAAAATATAAAAATACGCTTTTCTCGACCGCAGCGCGATTATCAAATAAATCCGCGTCACTCCGTCAGGTCGGAGTGGGGTTTGCGGGTCACTCGGTAGCGTTAAGGGTGAAGCGGAGGACTTGCGTGACAAGAGGAGTGAAAACACGAGTTTGTGTGGAAATCTGTCCTGCAGGCAAACATGAAAGTGGACTCTTTCATCTTTGCTCGCCCTGCCCCTTTGCATGTATGTTTAATCATATGAGATGGCCCTCAGACTCCACGGAGACTCAAAATAGGGCGAGCCCCCATTTTAATGATGGAGCAGGAGACGACAGACCAAACATGTTTTATTGGTCAAAACAAAATTGAGATTTTCTTAACTTTGAAATCAAAATACGTCAATTAGTCTGGTTCTTTAGCGAGGATAAAGTCTACTTCATTGTTATTTTTTCTTGATAATCAATGACTAACAGCATCCCCAAACAAGGGATCAGAAAAATTAGGCACTGATAGCTGTAATTTAGCAAATATAGATAGAAGAAAAGGTGGATGTCCACCGGCTGGCCTCCTTTAATAGCTGGTGTACTTCCAGCCTTCCTTCAGGGCCATGATTTATTGAAAAATATGGACCCTGTATATAAGCTAATATGACAGAAGTGCTTTGACCCCAGGGGGCAGTGCACTCTGTCGACCACAGTCAGCTGCTACCTAGAGTGTGTGTGCTCTGCTTCTTTCTCACGCGATTCCTCTATTTGAGTCTAAATGTCCATCTTCTTTTGGCTTTTAGCAGAATTATTTAAGAATTTAAAGGAGCTATTTGAACCCGAGGTCATGGGGTCGGAGAGAGTGTGCTCGGGTTTATTTTTAGTTTACAGCCTTTAAAGTTTGAGGATTCATCACAAGTTCACCAACATTTCAACGTATTCCCATGGCAACCATATTCCTCGATATTAAATCTCCGGTAGGAAGAGCAAGGATGATGTAGCCACAGCTGAATCACAATCACATGTAATGAATATAATTATTATTTCATACAGTTATAGAACAGATAGTGAAAATATTGCCTGAATTTTTTGTTTAAACAGAACATTTGATGAGTCATTGCTGCTAATAGTGAATAATACTGTTCAAGCTAGCTAATAGCCATTGTAAGATAGCTAACATTTGCTGCTAGTTGTGGGCTAACATGTTTATTAACAATCATTCCACACCTTGCCTCGCCTGTTGTGTCAAATTATGATTGTTGTCTGAGGTAGATATTTCCTTATGCTAGACAAACAATATTTTTTCTAAGTTATCTGGTAAAGTTTTATCATTTCAACCGACAAGGCAATGTTTTCAAAAATTGTGCCATATTTTACAGTCAAGCTGAATATTTGATGACTCACTGGCTACATATAGCTAAGTAATTTAAGGTAATGTTGGGAGGTTATTCAACTGACTTTGAGCTAATATTACTGAGAGCTAGCTAACACTGCAAAAAGCTACCTTTTTTAGCTGTAGTGTGTAACACAAACAAAGTGTATCATAAGCTAGCAAGTGTTGTTTGATGGTAGCTGTACATTTATGTTGTGGGTCAACTTTAGAAACTCAACCAGTTGGTATTATTTTACTGTTCTTTCTTTTATATTTTACAAACTAGCTGCTAATGTTAGCATCCAATAAATTCTTAGCAGATATTACCTTTAGCTTGGCAACATTATCATTGGCTACACTGTTTCTTCACTCCTCTTTTTTATGTGATACATTGTTGTATTGACAGGTAAAATTAGCATTTTTATGTTAGCTGTCCCATTATAGGTCTAGTTAATCATATTTGTATTAAACTATATTTTCATGAGAAATCATTGTACTGCAAGCAATCCCTCTGTTACCCAGCAGTCCCCACTAAGAGCGCGCCATTAGAGTAAAATGCTGCTGTGTTCGTTTGGAGAATTATCATTTAGCTGAGTCTCAGCAATCAAGTGCTTTGTTAACACTTGACCTCATAGTTCCTGGCACAGCTAAAGACATTAGTGGTCTGACAGGGGAGGCTGATGAGTTCTCATTGATCTGATCTCAGATAAGCTGTGGTATTTGTGCAGGGGCCTGTGATCCATCAGAAGTGCCTCCTTCTTTCCCAGCCCAGAGGGATGAGGCATGTTTCCTGTGGAGATATATTGTACCTGCACTTATCTCATGTGATTAACCCTGATTACTTTAACATGCGTGGGAAAAGAGCCAGCCTATATGAAGTTTTTCTACACATGACACCTTGTTTTCCTCATTAGAAGCGAGTCAAACAGGTGTTTTTGAAGCTTCTGAAGGAGGAAATTTCTTCTCATTACTCCTGCTTTCAGAGCAAAATGAGTTCTTTCCAGCTTTCAAAGGGAGGAAAAATGTCGTTCTCACACAAAAGAAGGGGTAGAGGTTGTGTAGCCTTAGCCTATAATGTGGTTAAAATATCAAGCCTGCATGTCTTTTGTGCTGAACTGACAAGCTGGCTCTAACAGGGGTTAATTTGCCGTTCAAGGGTTAAACAAACGGGCATTAGTAGTTTATTCCAGCTCAGGCACTAAAGCTTTTTGCTTTCCAGGCTTTGGAGATAAAAAATTCAAACTAAAAACAACAAGGTTATTATTTTTGCTAACAGGCTTTTGTGCCAGGCTGCGGGAGGCTTTTGCAATAAACCAAACAGCTCCCAGAAGGCCTTTTGGTTTTGCCCCCAATGAGCGCGCGGGGCTCTGGGTGCAGTAAGGTGAGGGCTAATAGGGATTAGGCAGGAGAAGTATGTGTCAGTTTCGATGCTTGTAATCTGGAGTGTTCCTTTTTGGAGTTTGTGAGCAGGTATAAAACGCAGATTAAGAAGCATTTCTGATAAGTGACAGCGGGAGCCTGGAGGTCTGTTTTCACGCAGGGCTCGACGCTGACCTATTTGACTCCAACTGCCAGCGGAACAGCACGTTTCAAATCTCAGCTGATGGGCATTAATTTGGCTTCTTGAATGAGGAGAAATTACGGGGGTTTGTGGTGATTTGAAAGGAAAACAGAGACAGGGAGTAGAGGTTGCAGGGGAGCTTTAAATCAGACAGATTGGTCAAAAGCTCCGCGCTCGATGTGGCATAAAGGGGCCTTCTGGTTGACTGCCTCTGTTCAGGCCAACCTAAGATGTCTGGACCTCCCTGACCTCATATACACTATTGCATTGTGGGCCGCGGCTTTAACCTCAACAGCTTGCATCGCTGCAGAGGCCCATTATAGAGGCAGTAATGATGTGGAGGATTCCCCCAGCAGACTATTATTATTAATACAGAGAATCCCGTCCTGCAGGAAGACAAACATACACACTGGTAATGATACTGGATTAGAATCCCATCTGGATTACGTTCACAATGGTTTTGTTATGGATGAGCTGTTGTCGGGGAATCAGAGTAATCAGGAGGATGGAAGGGGAGCAGATTTTCTGTCATGCATGTTTTCTCTGCAGGGTTTAGAGATATATGATCAAATACGATGTTACTTTTGATACAAGAGTGGAGAATAGAAAACAACGTGTGCAGCTTTAGGGCACTTTTCCTTGACATTTCTACTTTCCTTTTATAACCCTGCACTTTTTCTCAGTGCAGATGAAAAACACTGGACTTTTGACTCCATAGCTACTTTGCAAAATCAAGCACAACAATCAAAAAAGTAATAATCGGGTTTAATAACAAACAGGCTGCATTCAACGTTAAAAAAGCTGCTTAAGCATCATTAACGCCATTGTGCTAATTTCATACACAATAATGCCTTTATTTTCCGAAAACAGTGCATGTTTTAGATCCATCCAAGTATTTTTACAGTTTATTTCTGCAGTTTTAAACTTAAAGCTCTACTTTATTCCACGACAACTTCAGGAATAAGACCAAAAAGTGGCTACTCTTTCTCTTCTCTTGTAAACTTTCTGCATAACAAACACAAAACAACTCATCATCTTCTGTCCTGTAGGTGTCAGAGAGCGTTACAGTGAAATTTCCACCACATCATATCTACCTTGTTAAGCTGCTCCCTCTTCCTTCACTCAAAGATCGTGAACTTTCTCCGTTCACTGCTCCACAATGAGAGCAGACAGGAGAGGAAGTGTTATCTCGCTGTGGCATGAGGTCACTTCTAGCTCGCTTCAAACTGTCACAAAAACATGTCCGTCCAAATTACCGTTGGGCGACCATTATTGGGGGGAAAAAACAGCAGAAAGCAACGTAGCTCGTCATTTTGCATCTTTTTAAGCGCTGGGACGCCTCGGCTTTTCAAGTGGACTCGTGGAAACATCTGCACCACATGGTTCTGCTTGTTTCAAAGAGGTCATTGAAAAGCTATTAATAAAACTCTCTGTGTGACTTCATAAACTGCTTACTGAATTATGTGTATTATGACATTATATGCTTCAGCTCCATACAATGACACTAAAGCTTGATGTAAATAACTCAGATGGAATTACTGTGCTAAAACAAAAGCTATAAACAAACTTGAACTCCACAACAATCCCAGAAAATGTTAAAAACTGACTCAAAAACTAGTGAAACAACCAAACAATGCATCATTTTTTCACCTTTTTCCAAGCCACATCAACCAAACTCAGCAGGAAAGAAGCAAACATGGCTGAAAACACATACAGTGCAGAGTCTCTGGGTGCAGCTTCATTCAGGAGGTATCTGTGCTCCTTCTCTGTCCTCCATGCTTTCCACTCAGAAAGGGGCGGGGCTTTGTGTGAAAATGTGACGTCATGTATTTTCCTGCTCCAATCAGGTTTCAGAAACATTTGAAACAGGATACATGACGGTTGGAGGGTAGATTGGAGGCTAAATACAAGCAGTCACCATTTGCTCATAAACAAGTGATCAACACTTTAAACCTGTGTGTTGATTAAAACTTAACTTTTGTAGTTTACAATCAATAATGAATCAATTATCACTTTTAAAATGCCAAATTCTGACAAAAACTATCCTAAAACATTTTAGATTCAGAACAGATCTCAAATTGTCTCAAACTTGTCAGCCAATGAGAAAAATCTTCAAAAACACACTGAAAACACTTTTTTTTTTCTTTTTGACAAGAAGAATCCTTGAGCAGAACTGGACTAATTTCTTCTTGCCAGAAACAGATCCAAATAACCATGTGATTCTTTAAAATAAATAATTTATTTGTGTAGTTTTAAAATAAATAATAATAATAATATCAATATTGCTTTCAGTTTTTGATAAGACGAGAGCAGTCAAAAAGAGGTACAGGCAGAAACCCTGTGTAGGACCAGACACATTGGTGAGGAGTCATCTGCCATGGTGAGGCAGAAATACCAAAAATACAAAAGAAACCTTAGACAATTCAAAGTCCTGAATAAGAAAGTTTCATAAAAACTATTTCTGAACATGAATAGGCAGGAATGCCATTTTAATTCGCAGGAATGTCGAGCAAAACCAGAGTTATTCATGGATAGCCTTGTACCAAAAGTCAGAAGAGCTTTTTAAAGTATTAGGGGACCCAAACTAACATTTTGGAAATCGCTGTCATACTTATTGTTAATTACTCTTTTGATGACGAGAAAAATGACAGAAAAAGGCACAATTTCCTACAAGAAGGCAGAATCCAGGAGCACGCCCTGACTTGTCAGAGATATCGAGAAATCTGCAGTGACCAGATAAAATAGATCAAAAACAATGATACCAGGGTATTCTACATCTGGAGTTTACAAACTCCTCCTGACATTTGTATTAATTTCAGACAAGTAGACTTTCAAGATGGGAGCAAAAACTTTTCATGGACAGGCAGAGATCTCACATAGGACCAGATCCATCCAGTAATAGCCATCTATTATAAGAGGATGATAATGTCTGTTTTATAGAGTTTTTGTTGTTGTTGTTGTTGTTTTATTTAAAGGGAGCTAAACTAAAAAAGTTGACTGAAACTGCAGTTAATATCATAATCTATTTAACAAAAGATAAAACTTTCTGTTTAACAGGCAGAAACCTTAAGCAGGACTAGATTTATCAACGTATGTAATGAGAAATCAATGGTACCTATTTAATCAAGAAATGTTCAAATACTCAAAATTCCATAAATATCAAATGTTAAATCAGCTGTCACAAACATTGCTTGTTGATTATTTCATTATTTGTCCACTTTAAAATTAGTACTTTCTCGTAAAAAAAGGGGGAATTTGAATACTCAATGTTTTTCTTGCAGCTAGTTTAATGTTGAACTGATTCTTCAGATAGAAATGTGCAAAAAAAACTGAGAACACAAGCTTCAGATTAGGTTTCAAATCAGCCCCACTTGTAAATTACTGCATTCTCAACTTGACTTTAATGAATTTAAAATGTGGCGTAAATGTCCCGATGAATTACAGAGCAGTGTAAATGCAAAGTTATAAGTTCATTTACTTCTGCGTGACTTCACTTTCCATCCAATCCTCTTGTAACTTATGAATTGTACAAATGTCTGCAGAGGTGTCAACCCACAGCCACAGAGTATTAGGTTGATAGGCTATTACCTCGAAAGAGGCTTTAACAAAGTCAATTTAGTGGCACAATGGGAACAATTGTGAGCAATTCTCTTGAGCAAACAAACGCTTGTTGTTCTCTGCCTTTCTTAACTGACCGCCAGTCAGCTGTGCGGATTACACCCTCTCAATTTCCTTTTTTTAGGAGTCTTTCACTCACATTTCTGCCAGTATTGTGCTATTTCTGCGGAAAGACGTAGAAAAGAGTTGGCTTGAGTGAGATTGATCAATATGTAGCCTGAAAACCTGGAATGTTCTCAGCATTTCTTCAAGGCTGCTTACACATGAAAGTAAGCTGTTCACAGTGTTTCAATCCTATTACAAGTCCAAACGCTGTGCTGTTTAACTCCACTGTTCACAGCTTCAGAGCTGACTAAATATTTTCCACCTTCAGCGTTAATTAACTCAGGCTAAGCTACAACACACCATCTACGGCCATTTAGGGCTGCAAAGGCTCTTTTAGGGGAAAAAATACGTTTGGTCTTCATGGCTAAGCTACACTTGAGTGTTCATATCAGGCTTTAGGAAGATTTCTTAATCACGCTGAAATGCCTCCACCTCAGAAGCTTATCTGGTGTAAAGTGAGACAGGGTTTGGAGGCCTGCTGCATGGAGATGTATCAGGTTACAGGCTACAGAGGGAAGATGGTGTTATGAGTGATAGGGCCGGTGGGGATGGAGTGAAAGTGGAAATGTGTGTTTGCAAACAACACACAACATCTCAATTTGGCACATTATGGCTTTCCTTTTTTTATGAGCTAGTGATGAAGCTAGCTTGAAAACAGGCAAGAGGAGACACTACTTGATGTAGGCCTTAAACAAAAAAATCTGTTTGGTGACTTTTGCGATTAAAAGAATGACAGATTGTTGATACACAATTGAACTGGTCAAATTTGCAAAGTAGGAGGGCTAATCAACTTTTCTGTTTGGCAATTTGTGACACAATTATCTGCTGAATACAACATTACTGTAGGTTTCAGAGAAGAGGAAGTCATGTGACAAGAAGCTAAAATTTATATGGTTGTAAATCTGGACTTTTCATGAGGGGAAATAATGTGGTGGTGTAGCAAAAAAAATAAATTAATTAATTAATTAATAAATAACCTATATTTATATTTTAATAAACAAAAATACGACTTACAAGCCTCAAGCCTTGCTTGTTTGCTTTATTTTAATACTTTTTTTTTGTTTACAGTTTTCAGAAACAAAACTTTTTTCGTCTGTGAGTCTTCTTTTACAAAAGAAATCATTCAAAAGAAAACCGACGGGATGTGGACTTAAATATGATACAAATGTCAAAGCAAAACGAAAAACGAAAAAGTTATTTTATTTTTTTTTTGTTTTAAAACTTTCATGTTTGATTTTGTCAAAAGGATCAAATGTTAAAAGTAACGGGTTGAAGCACCGGATGTAGCTGGTGTCTCTAAATGTATTTATAAAAAGATAAATATTTACACTTTCTGAAGCTATGATGACGTTAATTTGGCCAAAATGTATTAAAGTGGGATTTTTCAACCAGCTTTTATAAGTGACGAGAACCTGTTCGATTTTATGTTCAAATAAATAAAATGAAAAATAATCCAAACTGACTTTTATCGTCCCACTAATACGAAAAACATACAGTAAAGTAATAAACATTTGAGCCTCTTTGACGCCACTTCAGTCTCAGTAAATTCTGTGACGCAGAAGTTAAATTTTAACCTGTTTTCTTGTTTACTCCTTTCTAACTCCGTGTTTTGATTTTTATTTGTTTTGGATTAACTTTTTTTTTCCAGACCAAATACTAATGTTTCAAGCTAAAAGTCATATTAAAGCCAAACGAAGCTTTATGTGTTGGAAAACGTGTTCCTGTTAATTATCAATAAATTTCAGTTCAGTTTTACAGGAAGAAAAATATTAATTTGAAAAGGAGCTGTGTATCAACATGAAGGTGACTTCAGGTTTACAGTATGCGTGGTTAATCCACAGCGTGCATGGACAAATGTAACCAATAGGCGGTACTGTGCCATTCTACATGAAGCTCGTCCATCTCCAGCCTGAGGACAGCTCCGTGTCTCCGCTCTGCTCTGCTCCCTGCTTGACCTAAATACAGCGTCTCTGCTCCCTCCAGGCACACTATCACACAGCCAGCCGAGAGAGACTCTGGATAACGAGCCCGTCTCCTGTGTTTTTTTTTCTTTCTTTCTTTCTCTCTTTCTTTTTTTTCTGGAGTTACTCCCTTCAAGACGAGCATTTCTGCCTGGATGTCGCGCAGTTGAGGCTCGGGCTCTCTCCAGCTCTCATGGATCGCGTCGGGATGAGAGACGCGGAGCGGCAGACTCTGCTGGCTGGGGATGAGGACTCTTCCCTGGGATATTAATTATATAAAATCTTCAGGAATCTGGGATATTCTTATTTTATAGAGGAGAGAAGGACAGATAAAAGTAAGCATGCTTGACGATAAAGCGCCGAGGTCGAGGCTGGGTCCTCCGTCGAGAGGTTCGTCTTTCTACATCGAGAATCTGCTGGGGACTACATTCAGAGGGGCAGCAGCGGAGGAGCGGGTGGAGACCCCGGGCTTCAGAGTGTCACACAGTCCGGTGAGGTGTCCGGGACTGGAAACGGAACGAGTGGAGGACAGAGAAGTGCTAAACTGGAGCGGGGCATCGCTGAACTCAAGAAGTGAGTGCAGCAGCAACATTTTTCTCGTCTTTGTTTGTTCACAGGGCGCAGGAAATGTCACGAAAGGAATAAATAATTTCACTCGTATCGTCTGTAAATTTGATGTTAACCTGCTCACATGCTTGGATCTTGATTTAAAAAGTGCACCTGAGGTCAAACATGTCACACTCGCGCAATGTATGTACGTGCGTAAAAGCCTAAAATAACCCGAACCTGATTCACTGCAAAGCAGCGTCAAGCGTTTGGTTTCCACACACAAAAACTCTGAATGTGGTTATTCAATAGATTTGAAAAGAGGACACGTCACAGAGGCTGTTTTACTGTCCCTACCTCCGTGCGTAACCACCCAAACTCCCCAATTATCAACCCGGTTCGAGCCAACAGTGTTTGGCATTCACACAACAATCTCCCAAACGCTCCAAATACGCCCTCAGCAGAGATGAAGGTTATTTTTAATCTTGGAAAGCGCAAAAAAAGTGTGGAAGCGCACATTTTGATGCAAAATATCTCAAGAATACTGTGCTGTTATCACACAAAGCCTGGTTGGTGTGTGTAAATATTTTATTACTCCTAGGTCCACGGGATGAGCACTTAAACGCCGTGCACACGAGCGACCGGGACTCCCCTCCTCCAGCAGGGCGCGCGGAGGAACACGAGGAGCCGGAGGGGGAGAGGGGAGATGAGAGTCTGACGGATGACAGGGAGGAGGAGGACGCGCGCTCCTCTTGCTTGTCCAGAGAGGACAGCTGCGACACAGGTGAGGCTGATGTGCTCCGTGTCCTAACCTTTAAAAACATGAAGGAGCGTAGACACTGCGCGCTCAACGGCCTGCGTCAACACGCATGCGCACTTTGGTTGGTATAAATAGAAATGATGTATTTTGTTTTTCTACTAGAGCTTATTTGTGTTTAAGTGCCTTTACTTTTTTAAGTTCGTCTCCAGAGGTCAGCATGAAATTTTAATATAATGCAGGTGTGTTGCTAGGATTTTTGGGGCCTGAGGGAGAAAACCTCTCAGGAGAGGCACCCTGTTTTTTAAGCTGAAAAAAAATCAACTTCAAATTCCTTTTTTTTTTAGGTTTGAAGTTTCTGGAGGAAAGGGCATGATAAATTTCTTCATTGCTCATTAGGGAGCAAGATCGTTTTTTTTTGTAATTGAACTTTATCACAATTTGAGGGGAAACTGTCAAGCTTTATTTTGAAAAACATGTCCTACTTCCTCCTCTTAGGTGATCTCAAAGTGGCCCGTAAGAAGAAGACCCGAACCGTCTTCAGCCGCAGCCAGGTCTTCCAGCTGGAGTCCACCTTCGACCTGAAGCGCTACCTAAGCAGCTCGGAGCGAGCCGGTCTGGCCGCCACACTGCAGCTCACGGAGACCCAGGTGAAGATCTGGTTCCAGAACCGCAGGAACAAGTGGAAGCGGCAGATCGCGGCTGACATGGAGGCCAGCAGCGCCATCACTGCTGCTGCTACCATCCCTTACGCCACCCAGAGGGTGGTCAGAGTTCCCGTGCTGTATCGTGAGAATATCACCGCCCCTGTGACGCCACCAGTGGTCGGCTTTTCAAGTCCTCTCAGCTTTCCATTGACTTCCCCTTTCTCCCATCCCATGTCGTTCATAACGCCACAGATGAGCGGACTGGTGGGACTTTAAGAGGCGGCGAGCATTTGAGACTCTTTTTACACCAATCAATCAGTCAATCTTTGATGCTGCAGAAATGTTTCTTTTAGCTCAGTTTCAGGAACAATAAAGTCGATTCATTGTGTGTTTGGTTCTTTTCAGACAGATTTAGATTTAAGTGGATCTGTCATCTCGTGGGCTATAATAACCTTTGAGTGGCTGCTTTAAAATCCCATAAATACAACCATTTTACTCCATTAGCAATGATTTTTCCTTTTGGTTCATTTTCATTTGGACATGTTTTCCATTACTTTTGCTGCCCACATTCTTATTCTCATACGTCAATTCAGGACAACTCTCTCCAAGCTGAACATGTTGCAAATATAGTTCTATTTTGTGATGCTTTTCACAGATTTTGTATGAATGATGCACCTATACGGGATCAGATGTGGGTCAAAATGTTTTTTCTTGGGACAAATTTGTACAGCAATGAGAAGAAAATATGTGACATTTTTATGCAAAAGTAACATCAAAGTGCTATATCAAAGCTGGAAACTAAAACTTAAAATTCCTGTATCACAGTAAAGGTGTAATTTTCAACCCCATTTTTACAATGATTTTAACATTAAAAATGTTAGTGCAAGTTCATTTTACTTTATTTTCACACTTTTCTTTTCTTATGTGCTTAACTGTTTCAATAACCACCACAAACTTGGATTTCTGAACAGTTTGGCTATTAGCTAAACAGCTACATGTTTTGAAATTCTCGACTAACACTAGGTCACATATTTTTGACCCGTATTTGACCCCACGCACGCAGGACAATGCACTGTTTCTATGACTATGTCAACAGATACGAACACTTGATCTTTTTTCTTTTTGTTATTTTGAATTTGGTGCTTATAAGTTTTGATTTTATGCTAGCTGTGAGCATGGGTACTTGTTAAGTAAGTTGATTGTTAGCATTATTTTTGACACACTTTTTTTATTTAAGAGGGTTTTAATACAGACTTTTGTACACTGATATGTTCACATGTGAATAAAATTTTATGCACAAATTCTGCTGTTTCCTCTTTTTTTAAAAAAAAAGGAGAAAAAAAACTTAATTCTTGTTAAAAGCTTTGCACATGAAAATAAACAGTGTAGCCCTTGTATGTTATGTGTTTACTCATGTGATACTGAGTGAATCAAAGTTTGCATGAAAAATTCATGTTTTACGAAGATAATAAGGGGCTAAAAGTCAGCAATTTAAATATTTTCGTGGTGGTGTAAATAAATATTGCTTCAGAAACTTTTTGGGGGTCTGATAATTCCCATGACCCCACAAATCCTTGTGTTGCTATTGTGAGGAAAGAAAATACCTCGTGGCCTAGAGTTCATGAAATAAAAGTGAAAGGGGCTTCAAAGTACTTGAAAGTTTTGTAGCATGTCAAGCTAGCATGCCAGAATTCGGATGACAGAAAGGTGTTTAAAGCTACAATATGGCAGCCAGACGCAGTTCAGCATCCCGCCCTCATCTCCCCGCCAATCAAAAGCCGCCAAACCGCGCTCTTCCGGGTCGCAGAGGCACGTCGCGCGTGCTCCTCTCCCCGCGCGGTAGTCGCAGCCGAGGAGCGATGGTGCTCGGAGCGTCCGGATTCGACGCCGTCTCGGGATTATCGGAGGAGCGGATGAAATGCCGCAGAACATGAGCAAAGAGGACGCCCCGAGCCGGAGCGCTTCTTTGACTTTCACTATCGATAACATCCTGAACCTGAAGCAGCGGGATGGAGGCGGAGGAGGCTCGGAGCGGAGGGACGGGGGATGTAAGAGTGAGTTTCAGGCGCGGGGTGAGGAGGTGTGGGACGTCCGGAGGAGGCAGGACAGTGGATCAGAAGAGACAGGTAACTGAGAATTCAGCAAAACGATAGAAAACAAGTAAAGAGATCCAAAAAAAGTTAGAAAGAGGGAATATTTGCATTTTTTTTCTGACTACAGTGAATTAATGTAAGAAGTACAATCGCGCGAGAAGGGGTGTAGTATTTATTTATCTTATTGTAAGCTTCTTTGCATGTTGCTGTAATCAGGAAAAAGTGTGCAAGTTTGCTTTTACTGCATCAAAGCAAGTTTTCTCGCTTCTCTCGTAGCGCAAAAGAAGCCCCGACTCGGGGGCAAAACCCCACCGCTGACTGATGGCGTCAGTCCCGGGACGCAGAAGGCTCACACCGCCGAGGACGCGTCCGAGCAGCATCAGAAGCAGGACCCGCAGCGCCAGGCCAGCCCGGACACTAAAGCCATGGTAAAGAAGAAAACGCGCACCATCTTCTCCAAGCGGCAGATCTTCCAGCTGGAGGCCACGTTTGACATGAAGCGCTACCTGAGCAGCTCGGAGAGAGCGTGCCTCGCGAGCTCCCTGCAGCTCACGGAGACCCAGGTGAAGATCTGGTTCCAGAACCGCAGGAACAAGCTGAAGAGGCAGCTCTCCACGGACATGGAGGCCCCGCTGGCCGCAGAGCAGCTGTCAGAGGCGGCGAAAAACGTGCAATTACCGACTTTTTACAAAGACAGCAGCGGCAGCGGCGGCGTGCTGGGCGGATGTTTGTTACCCATGCCTTTCCCCGTGATGTACCCGGCTGCGAACAGCGCGCCGTACATCTACTTCTCCAACACTGGCAAATACTTCGGCCTGTTTGACGCAGACTGACGCTTTGCCCTGTTCGGGAGCACGAGGACACAGTGTGGACATACTTAGCTAGGACTGACACTTTTGTTTTTATTTGTATTATTTTTGGATTTCATAAAATATCTCCCAACTTTGATGTCAACATATCAACGACATGCATGTGCCACTTTTGTCCCTCTGGAATTCATTATTATTGTTATAGTTATTTTATTATTTTATTATTAATAATATTATTACAATTATTATTAAGAAAAACGTTATCGTCAAACAAATTTGCATGCATTTGAGTTCCTCTGAGCAGTTTTATTTTGGAGTCATCTAAATGAATGTACGGTAACATTGAAGCTCAGAGCTGCAGCAACTTCTCGCCTCTCTTATCCCCCTCCCAGCTTTTACACCACTTTCTTTAGAGCAATAATTCATGTGTATTTATATGGCCTTATTTTCAGTCTCTATATTTGTCGTTCTTCTTGTTTTTTTATTATTATTAATGAAACACGCTTATCGGTTGTTTCCACTCGACCTTTCTTTAACAGACTGTCAAACTGTGAATGCAGTTCGTATATCATAACTATGACGATTTTTGCAATAAAAATATGTAATATTTGGAATTTAATCAAAGTGCTCTGAGTCAAGATTTTTTTTTTTTTTGTGAACAAAAATACGTTACATCCGCCATTTATTCTGTTACACGTTTCTTTTTACATTTTCTTTTTGTTAAATAAACCATTCAGGTTTATTGTTTATGAGAAAAAACGTACGCAAAAAAACATAAGCTGTGTAATGAGAGGTAACACAGCTGAGGATAATTTATTTACTTATTGTCTGTTGTGTCAAAGATTGTAAAAACTTCAAATGCAGGAACTTGGAGGTGAAAAATAGCCCTAGAAAAAAAAGCTCCAGGTATTCACAGTTCATCCTTCCAAACAATATTATTGTGGAATATTTCTAAAAAAAAAAAAAAAAAAAAAAAACTACAAACAGTTGAGTCCAGAGAATCAGAGCAGTGGTAAGCCACATCTGTACATTGGATTTATTTTTTTACGAGGTTATTCTTTGTAACTTGCTTCAGAAAAACAAGCAAGTGTGTGTTTTTGTGACTCACAAATGTGTGACTGCATGTAGGAAAAAAATACTGGAGTGTTTCAAGGGTTTCCAAAAAAAATTGTGAAAAAAAATGTATTTTTTCATCGGAAAAAAGGGAGTTCCCTAAGTTGGATTTGTGTTGGAGGTAAAGAAGTGTATTTGGTGGATCACTTTCAGAGGCGTTGGACTGTGATGATAGTCTGCAGGGCCCTCATATGAGAAGGGCCACAAACCTTAAATAATACACAGGGCCCTTAAAGAGAGCCTATGTACGGGGCCTTTAATAGTGGAAACGCTCTGCTTGCTTGAAGACTTTTAAAGAAAAAACATCTTTTCTTAAATTGATTAAACCTGAACGGAACAACCACCTTCACTTCAGTTAAAAAAGGAGTTTCAAAATTTACATTGTTAGACAAAATGCAAAAGTGTGCAATGAAAAGTTTTGTTTTAGGACTCATGAAGAGGGTGCGTTTATGTTTTTTTTTTGCCCTGTAGCATTCTGGCTGCAAGTATTCAAACTCACAGAGAGATTTTGTTGAGCTATACAGCTTAATTTTCAGTCTTTCATTTAATTGCCGTGAAAACAAACAAACAAAAGAACATGTTAAAGCACCCTGAAATGAGAATTGTTGTGAATTATTTAACAGTAAAAATGTGAGAATGTGCCACGTTACGATGCTTAATGTTTGAAGTGCTTACACTTCAGCTCTACACTGCTCTGGTGATGAAGTAAAGGGGATAAAATCATCTTGTTTTGTATGAAAATGATATCACATGTAAAAAGATTGCAGTATAGAATTATTATTATCATTAAGAGTGCATTTTAAATGATCTCTTGTTTTTGCTCTCCGTACCAGCAGCTGGTCTTTAGACACACGGCTAAAAATCTATTTTCATGCTCCAGTGAAAAGCTGTCTTCACTTATTGATCCTGAAACATGAGGGGGGGGCTGGAAATAAGAATAAAAAGTTTGTAATCTTGGTGAGAAAGTCGAGTTGCTTTAGACGACTGTCGATGCTGAATCGAACATGTTGGTGCCTGAAAAGTTTTAAAGTTAAACTCACAATTTGTGTAACTGAAACAACAAATGAGTGATTGAAGCTGAACTTCTTTCTTAATGAAGGATCAATGTGGTCAAGCCTCTTGCATAATTGGCCATAACTTGGCTCTTCTTGTACATAATGTACAGTGTAACTCCTCAGAAGTAAATCTGAGCACTCTAAAGAGGAAGCTAAAGACTTAAGCTCATGAGAAGTCATGATGTGACTCATGGTGCACATACGTCACAAAGCTGGAGTAAGTACAGTTCCTCTGTTTGGACCGAAAACTGGAAAAAGGAGCTCTCA
Organism: Halichoeres trimaculatus; assembly: GCF_033239565.1. Taxonomy (NCBI): domain Eukaryota; kingdom Metazoa; phylum Chordata; class Actinopteri; order Labriformes; family Labridae; genus Halichoeres; species Halichoeres trimaculatus. Next base: position 16,780,122 of record NW_027437200.1, read on the forward strand.
TTTGGAGTTTTTGAGGAGAAACTCCTCAGTGCTGCAGCCACTGCTGGTTTTTGTTGCATGTCTGCAGGTAACACACACATCCAGAGGTTTCCCCCTGCTCTCTGTTTGTCTTAACGTGACTGTGCAGTGTGTCCGAGCGATGCATGTGTGCAGAAAGCGCAGCAGAAACAACAGAATTGTGGATTTAGCCGGACTTGCATCAGTGCTCCTGCACAGTTTTTTCCTAAAGGGCCCGGCGAGCTGCACTTACACACCGTTTCCGGGTCACTTCCCCCTTCAGTGCTGGAGCCTCTCGCTGCTTTCTCGCTGTCACAGCCATTCAGGGCCCCGTCACTGTTAACCTGTTCACTCAAGCACTTAGTCTGCCCACAAATCTGTTGTTTTCTCCGCTAAATTCCTGTCTACCTTTACTGGGCATGTCCGCTTCTACTGTATCTCATTATTCTCACAGGAAGTGGGATGCTGATTTAGAGGCCTGGAGTTTGGGATCAGGTTTTTAATCATCAAATGTGTAAAAGTGAGAGGGAAATAGAAATTAAAAAAAGAATAACTTGTGCTGTTTTGAAACTTTTGTGATGCAGATCTCATCACAACTTCAGAACATCACAACAACAGGAGCTTATTTTTTCTATGTCTAAACACAAAATCAAAGTAATCTAAACTGATGTGATTCAGGTCATTTAACTTTCAATTGCTCCAGTAATCTTATTTTCGTGTGTTTTTCTTCTATAAAAACCAGCTGTCGCTCCTTAAATCACCAATAATCCAAATGTGGCAACTTTTAGCTCCTCGCTTTAACACCTTTCACAATAATCCACCATTAATCCAACACAAATTTACAGCTTTAGAGTCAGCGTATGGTGATGGTATTATTTGGACATTAATGATAACTGGCATATTAAAGACAGCACCACTTATTGTTGACTTCTTGGTGAAAATTTAACAACATAAAGTCCATTTAAAAATGTTGTATTGTGCTGAAACATCAGGAAAAGTTTAGACTTTACTCAACATGTCCAAACTGGGCACAAAATGTTTGCTTTTATTTTGAAAGAATCTTAATCTTTTTGTTTCTTTCTTTTCTGGCCTTAAACTTTTTAAAATAAGGTTTCTGCATCTTAATAAAGTTCGTAGCTTTAATTTGAGTGCCATCCTCACTGGACATAAAAAACAAAATTCTTCGAACAACTAAACGCTGCATGAGATTTAGTCACAAGCTTATCGTACTTTTATTAAAATTTGGAAAAACCTCCTACTAGATTCGAAGAGGGAATATAATCATTAAGTTATGCCATAAAAAAATAAAACAATTCAATATCAGGTGCCGGTATGATCCATTACTGTTTGTAAGTTTCACTTTCCTGCTTTACCTCTGTCCTCTCCTTTAACAAATTGCTTTAAAGCCCCTAAATGAACTTAAAGATAAATAATAATATTAAAAAAAAGTATGGAGACACAAGGACTCAACCCTGTGGTGATTAAACGTCTGCATTAGGAAAAGGAGTGTGGGATCATTCATAGGTAAAAAAAAATTGCTAACACATCACCAAAAAAGTTAATCAAGACTTTGAATTGTCTTATCAAAATTAATGTTGGAATAAAGCCATGATACGTTTTTTTTTAGCTGATATTTAAATTTAAAGCTCCTGTGTGAATTTTTCACCAGTTTATGAAACAGACTGAAATCAGTATTTAAGTTTCTCTGTGACTTATAAAAGTGGATGAGACCATGAGTGTTGGCATTGATTATTTCTATAGAGTCATTTAGAAAAGTTGATGGGAAGGGGGGGGGGGGGGGGGGGGGTCTGATGACCTGTTATCAAAACAGTTTTTGTTTTTTTTTATAATAATTTTCTTTCGCAGAGAGAGTTCTGATCAGAAATATATGTTAGTGTGACTTGCTAATTTATGTGAAAAAATAGACAAACTGTTAACTCCACAAGGGGCGCTAAAATTAAAATGACCTGATCATTTCTTACTGGAGTTTTAAAGTACATCCAGCTTAATTTTCAAAAAGTTAGAGTCAGGGATAAGTATGGTTAGTTATTTACATACTTTAATGTCATATTTCTTTAAAATTCTGGTTTTTAAAGTTTTGTTTTGGACTGTAAAAGATACTATAGCCTCCATATGTGAAGTGCATGCTTAAACTGCTGGGCCTACGGTAGCTCTTTTGGGTCTTTTAGATGAGTTTGCTGTTTGGAAGTCAGGTCAAATAAGTAACTTCCAATGTCTTAAGTTAGACTTCTTGATAAATACAGTTTAGCCATGTTTCTTTGCAAGTTTTGGTTATTAAATAAAAATAAATCTTACCAAATAAATGAATAAAGCATATTGTTATTTACGGTTGAAGCTGGTAATTATGATTCCTGTAAATTCGAAGGGACCAAACACCACAAGATTATTTTTAGAGTAACTGCAAGTCTGCCAAGGATCAATGTGAAAGTCCCCAGAAGTGTAGTAATACAGGTGTGTGGGCTTAAGTGGTGTGTGTTGAAGTGTGTGTGTGTATGAGAGATGTTGGGAGGGGCAGTTAAAAGAGGGGTGAGGTGGGGGTGGGGGTGGAGGTGGAGGAGGGGGGTTGGCTGGTGGGGTTTACAGTCGCCAGACTTCCTGACTCTGGCGCTGTCGGACACTTGTGAACGCGGTGCTTGGCTCTCTGTGTCTCAGCACTCTGCTCTGCAACCACAAGGTTCAAGTGACCCCACCGGCTGCCTGCAGTCTGCCCCAGGCCGGGCTAAAACCCCAACCCTGACCCCCCCCTCTACACACCCACCCCCACCACCTCCACCTCAACCCACACCCTACAGCCTGGTTTGTCAGAGGCGAGGAAAAATCCATTAAAATCTCAACTTGATCAAAAAGACGCCCAGACGCCACCATATGCACTCATTTAGGGCCTATCAATGACTGCCGAGCATTGTGGGTAGCTTAATACATGCGATTGACTTCCTGCCAACGGTGGCAACAAAGACGGTATTTCTACAAAAAGAAATCGAGCCAGAGTTATTCTGGGCTGACGTGCACCTCGAGGCCGTCCAGCGCTGTCAGCACGTTTCTGCAGTTTGACCCGCGCAGCACATGGTTTCCATTCGGGGTTAAATGTATGAATGCCGACCACTATTGTTTGAGATCATTGATCCCCGGATTGTAAGTGATAATGTGGTCGCGCTGAATGATTGTGGTGGGAGTTCCTCTCGTGCTGCTGGCATGCAAATATGAAGACGTGATCCTGCAGCTTGGGGTTTGTTTTACCATCAGATCTGCGTAAAGTCATTTCAAATCACGTCCAAAATAAAGCGGGAGGAAATGGATACCAATGTGAGTGTGTGTGCTGAAAAAAGAGCAGCACTTCTTTGTTTAATGTGTATGTTAAAGCTCGGGATTATCATCTCGTCTTCGCCCCGAAGAGGTCGACATGTTGACGTGTCTCATTTCATCTCCTTAATGCAGAGTGACATCTTTGATTGAGATTTCCACATCAATCACTCTCCACTGGCCTCGTTCGTAACCGGACTCTACGTCTCAATAGTTGTTTAATAACCCGTTAATCTTTGTTCACACTACTTGGCGCCAGAAAGTGAAAAACAGGCCTGTTTTGCCATGAGCTTTGTTTGTGCATTCTCAGATGGGATTTATAATTGCTTCCAATTACAGTTGGAGCTGCCTGGAGGAAAGCTGGATCTGGAGCAGCCATGAACAGTGACGCCTGAGCTGAAACTACTGGGAAATAGTGCAAGTGGTTTATTATGGGACATTTTGGCAGCAGTAAGGGAAAGAAAACCTCAGACAGTATGATGGTATTTAAGAGCTGTCACAGCATAGACAATACAAAAGTCATAACGCCTTTGATGTCATTTGAATATTTATCCATAATTTAGCCATCACAGCACATACTGGATGTAAGAGTCCTGAAGAAAAGGCGTATAAGCAAACAAATTTGTCCATTTAACCCTGTTCTGAAACATCTGTGTCCAGTGCCACAATTGTCACATCAGATGCAGTTTAAAGTGTACAGATGTTGGACTTTGTTGCTTCTTAAGGAACAAAATATTCGCCACTTTTCTACTGCAAGAACTTAAAGTATGAAAATATGTTTCCACAACAAAAACTTCTCCCCAGGAACTAAAGGAGCAGTCTGGGAACTTTTAGAGGACTGTTGTGAGTGAAAACAAATACATTTCCATTTTTGAAGAAGTATTGGAACACTCGAGGAAAAAATGGCGTCTACATTTCCAATGCAAAAACTTCTCTAACTACAGAAGCATTTTGAGGATAAGAAAAAAACTTTCTACCACAAGAACCTTTTCAAGTACTGGAAAGTACAGAAAAAGTAGCAGTCTCACAGGGATAAGTTTTCCTAGGACTAATAACAGCATTTTGAGGAAATAAGTGTGTTTCCAGAACGTTTCAGAGGAGGTACTGAAGAGTTTCAAGGAATATCAGTGTATTTTAACAGACCAAGACCTAAATAGTGTTCTAGTAAGGTGATTAATAACCCCCTCCAAAAGTCCCACCCTGTACTAACTACTTCCTCACACAAAAAAAAAAAAAAAAAAAAAAAAAAAAAAAATGTTATAGCTGGGTCTTTCAGCATTGAACATTAGGGAATGGTCTTGTATTCGCAACAGTTTGTTTTTGCTAGTGACTAAAATATCTAAATTCACAATTTGGTCAAAAAGCTCTAAAAGTTCTCAGTATTTGAGAGGAACATAACAAAATACTGGTATCAGTCTATCAATGATGTTGTATAATTGTACACACAATGATATGGAAAAATAAGCGACTAAGGACAACGATGGTTTAAAAAAAGCTTATAACGTCACCTGAAAAGTAGTTCCTGAGACTTTTAAATCTAAGATCACTGAGTGGAAAGTGGTACCAACTTTTAAGCTTTTAATAATGGGAACTTTTATCTGAAAACGGCTGTGAAGACTCAGTCAGCAAAAACTAAAAATGGACAGTTTTGAGGTGCAAAAACCAACATATATGGGTTTAACGATGCTTAAAAAGATTCACAGATGTTGGAATTTCGAAATTTAGCAATTAAGTCCTATAACCAACTCCCTCCTGTCACACCATACTCACCATAAACCAGTGTTTTATAATAAAATATAAGAAGAAGTAGATCACTTTAACATACAGCAGTTTATACCAAGCAGCAACCTCCGGTCTAAAATTATGAGACAATGTGGAAGTGCTAAAATCTGCTGTTTCTCGAGTGTCCGCTTGAGGCTGGAAGTCACAAACACACCAAGCCAAAAAAAGCTGTTTTCAGAGCTGAAATTAACCTATTTACAGCCTGGTTTAAAAAACTGTCTGAGTTGCTATATCAGCACACACAGTACAGAGGTGAATATTTTTTTTAATTCTGCAATTTGGAGGATATTGAGATAAAGAGCTCGACCAATCAGAGGCACAGCTCAGCTCAGCTGGCTGTACTTGAAGCCCCCGTCACTTCCAATATGGCCACAATAGCCAATTTCTTTCAAGAAACCGATACAGAAACAGATGGGTGACGTCCGGGAGGCTACGTCCATTAATTCTATTTTTTTATGTATATTGATATATGGTTAATGCTCAGGCCTGGTTTTGTCCAGAACCCTAAACACAAAACTAGCAGTGGACTAAAATCCCAGAACCATGAATCAAACACAGCCCCTTTACATACAAAACACTAAATTATTGATTTAAATGAGCCGAACAGTCAGTGAAGAGATCAATGAAAGCATGTGTTTCTACTGTTACAGTCACTACAGGAAATTTAAAAGAATCAGAAAGTTAATGTTTCTAGAGAGATCCAGGATAAAGAATCCAAAGTTTTTGTTATCATTAGTTATTGTTATAATCAGCAGCGGCTAATGTTTACAAAATTTGAAATTATAGACGCAAATCATTTAATTTGTTACATATGGGAGAATACAAAGCGCTTTTTTCCATGCAAAACTACAAACAAGAAATTATACAGGATTAATATTTGTTGATTATTTGGAAACCGAAGCAGCTATAATTAGTGGAACAAATGGTTTAAAAGGTGTAACTGATGGCTAAATCACCTACATTCAGTCCAGTCTATTATATGGAAGCCCTAAGAGGTCATGATTGAATACATTTAATCAATTTTCTCCAAAGATTACAATGATTTTTTCCTCGAGATATTGGTTTATTTGTCTCTTCTCAAGAAGTCTTTTTTTTCTGAACATCTTGGAAAAATTCATTTGGTCTTCTTAAAAAAAAAGAAGTATGTCTTACAAGATCATTGTAAGGATGTGTTTGTAAATCATGACCATGTAGGGCTTCCGTACAATTATAAGTTTTAACTTTGAGTTGCTGGGTTGTAAAATGCATCTTCTGGTTGGTTTTTTCCGCTGTAAAGGTCTGGAGTTATAAATACCACATAAATTCCTAACAGGCTCATGAATTAAATTTGTGTTGAACAGTGTTGTACAAAAAAGTGTGACAATGGCCCTTTTTATTTCAAATCTTTTAAAGTGGCGCATCAAAGGTTGCCAGATTTGTGTTGTACTTTTTAGAAAGTAAAAATGTCCTCCTGATAAACTAAAGACACAGCCTTATTACTGATGTTGTATAACTGAAGAGTAAAGATTTATAAACCTTAAAGAACAAAATAAAGTGCCGTGAAAAACTTGGTACTATTCTCCTGATCTCCAGCTCCCTCATCACAAACCCTCTCCACTGGCGCACAGCTCTATCTCAGACTGTGGTTTGTCCAATGGACTGGGTGACGCTGCACTTTACAACATAAACAACACCCCATTCATTATGACACGTAACTTGATAGCGAGCTGAGGGGGGATCAGAGGCTTTCAGGGGGCTTATTGATCCATTAATTTGGTGGACTTTAGCGCTCTGCAGTGACAGAGTGCCTCTGCGAATTGAATGGGGGCTGTGGGATTACAATGAGCCGATCTGATGAAAAGGTCCTGCATGAGTGGCGACGACGTAAATAAAGCCAAAAGGTCGGCCATCTTCCTGTCTCTGGTGTCAGTGCAGTGCGTCAAGAAGTCTCTCGTGTCATCCCTGAAGGCCCCCTGGCGGCAGATACACCCCAGCAGAGCAGAGTGAACATATGTCAGTGTATGGTCTTCACACTTTGAATACGCTGGACGCACAGCGAGACAAACCAGAGGGAGGTTTAATGTTTTAAGAATATGTTGGTGTGAGAAGTGGAATTAAACCAAGCTTTCTATCTTTGGAGTCTGGTGTACAGCGTGTTTGCAGATTCCAGGATTAGGATCACTTCACAGCAGCTGTGCTAAAATAATTTCACCACAATGCTGCCTGAGGTGGTGTGATAAAAACAAAAGCCACGTAACTGAACTATGGTAGGGTTGTTTTGTCAGCTGTTGTTTCTAAAAGTCAAATATAAATATTCAGTATCTGTTCTAATAAACAAAATCTGACATAACCAAGCCGACTGCTTTCACTTCACAAAAACTGTGGTACGTTCCACGAATGAACAAAAGCAGGCCTTTTAATTACACTTTGATACAATTCACATAATATAATTAAATCTGATGGTTTTAATTAGTTTGTTTTTATATGATGTCAGTTATTATCAAAATTTCTGAAAAAGGAAAAGATTCTAAATTATCCGGTTCTCCCAAAAATCCCATTTGTCTTGCTAAATGGCTGGATCTGTCACCCCTTCAGTCCATAATTTCAAAACTCTCCTCATTTATCGTCATGATTGTTAAAAAACAAACAAGAAAATGTTCCTTTTGAGAAGACTTAACCAGCAGCATTGTAACGTTTTTCTTGAAAATGGCTCAAAGAAAGAACTGCTGTTAAAAGAAATCAAAACGAATAGTTTTTAGATTAGCTAATTGCTTCACAGTTACCATTCTGAATAATATAGTATTGAAAGTATTTGTCTTAATCATATTTTATCATAAAGTATTTTATCCCATAGCATTATGCAATGTGATGTAAAATAACTGGCATACATGACAAAGTGTACATTATATAACATATAATCCTTTATGTAACTTGTATAACGTAGCCACTGTGTAACCTAGCATAATGTGCATGATGTAACACAATGTATGCTACATAATGTAACGTAACGTAACGTAACACAACTTAGCATGACAAAAAAGAATGTTACCAAACATAACATAACGAGACGTAACTTAACATAATGTAATTTAACACAATATAACGTGACACAACATAACATAACACAACAGGACATAACAAAACGGAACATAACACAACGCAACGCTACGTAACATAATGTAACCCTACATAGCATAGCGTAAAGTAACATAACATAAAGTAACATCACGCAACGCCATTATAATTAACGTAACATAACCTAACGTAACATAACATAATGCTATGTAAGATAATGTAACCCTACATAACATAACGTAACATAACACAACATTACACAACATAGCATGACAAAAAATAATGTAACGTAACATTACGTAACAAAACTTAATGTAACACTATGTAACGTAACGTAATGTAACATAGCGTAATGTTACATAACGCAACGTAACATTATGTATTGTAACATTATGTAAAGAAACATAATGCAACATATTGTTACATAACTTAGTGTAACATAACTGACGTAATAAATTGTTACCTAGCGTAACGTAACTTAATGTTACTCATCACATGGTGTTGTCCAGTAAGGTTAGGTGTTGCATTGTTTTGTAACCATAGTCTGTATGAAACACGGATGTAGTCATCACGACGTCACCCATCTATTCCTGAAACCGTGAAATGAAGCCAATCTGTGGACACAGACATATTTGATATGACGCTGGCTGTGAGTTTCCTTTCGAACTGTGTCTTTGATTGGACGATCAAACTACCCTAATAACTTCTAAACTGCAGAGATAGAAATAAATTCACTCACCGTACAGCGTGTTCCGATAGAGAAATCAGCGTGTTAGACCCAAGCTGTTTTTTGAACCAGGATGTAAATATGTTTTTTGATGTTGTAAAAGTCTGTTTTCCTGGCTGGGTGTGTACGTGACTTCTGGTCTTTCTGCAGCCAGCTTCAAGCGGATTCTCAATGAACAGCAACTTTTAGCACTTCTGCAAAGGCCTCATTTTTACCGACCGGATGTTGCCCCTTGTTCATAACGCACAACATTATGTCATAATGCAATTAACTGGGTTGAGTCATGCTATTTTGTAATATATTGTATCCTATCGACGGGTATTAACTATGTCATACTGTGCCATGCTCTGCCATATCATATTGTACTGTATTGTATCATACTGTGTAATACTTATAATCTACTATCTCTCGTTTTGTCACACTAAATTAATTAGCACTGAATATGTCATACTGCACTGGGCCTGTGTCTTGTCGGGTTGTATCTATTTTCCACATGAACATCAAGAAGTCATATCACATCCAAAAATCTCCTCATCTTGTCTCATCACTTCAGTCTTTCCCCTGAATGAAGATGAAGTCTGAAGTGACTCTTATCACAACAGACAGACACCATGCAGAAGCATATGCGGGCAAAAGTGTGAGTGACAATGTCTCTGGGGATAAAGAGGAATATTATGCTCTGTTTGCTGTGGTATCCGACAACATCAGGTCACTTCATCGTGGCCTTAGAGATGAAAAGCCTTGACCTCTCGAGATGTGGGTCCAGTCAACTTTAAACTCTGATCCTGGGTCAGATGTTGACATTTTTCATTTAGAGTGGCTGAAAAAAATGAACAGCAGTGATAAAACTGGCATTCACTTTAGAAAACATTGAAAATACAGAGGAACTTTGATGTTCGTCCCATTAAGCTGACCTCGTCTCTAAAATCAGTGCTTGTTGGGTTACAAAAGAGCCCGAAATCAATAGTACAAGTTAGAGGAAACAGATATTTGAGACTAATGGACACTGGGAGTCACAGCTGATGGGCACAAAGGGCTGAAATTCATATTGATATGGACATCACAGGGCGGTGGGCTCTGAGGGGCGAGAGGAGGTCGCAGGATGCTTTGACAGCCGACCCCCTCTTAATGGAAGACTATCGACTGGGTGAGAAGAAGCTGTGGTGAAGAACATGTAACCAGGAGGCTCTGAGTCTGTGTATGTCTGAGACAGAACAAATGTGTCTGTTAGGCGTTTGGACGAGTGTGCGAATGTAGAGTATCAGTTTCTAAGCAGTCCAGAGGGATAATCAGTCTGATCAATAGGTTATTAGTCACTCGATAATACTTTTTCTTTTCAGGACCAGGATGGTGTACATAGAGATTTGTGCTCTCAGATTACACTATCAAGAAAACTGTTCATATTCTTTGTCAATCTGGAAACCCATCGGTAACCATCGTCTCTGATCATCTGATGATGTATCACTCAGGAAGAGGTGCCGATCAAACTGTGGATTTTGGTTTTCCCAGAAATTAATGAAAACCGAGCCTAGACTTTTTATCTCTTCCATGGAGGTTGTGTTTTTGTTTGGTTGTTTGTCTGTTTGTCTGTGAACAGCATAACTCAAAAACTACCGAGCGGATCTTGATGAAATTTTCTGTAAATGTTTAGAATGGGATAAGGAAGAAGTGATTAAATTTTGGAGGTGATCTAGATCCAGGACTTTTTAAAGGATTCTTTACCATTGTGAGATAGAGCCGTTTTCACCATATGTGTATATAACTCCACCATAAATGGTTGGATTGCTTTGCAAAACAATACAAGACAAGGTCACCTTAATTTCTGACAGATGTAGAAGTACGATCCAGATCCTGGCAATATTCTGGATACTAAGATCTGGAATATGAAATATGTACTAAGTCATCATCATTTTCAACACTGTCAGGTAACAAATTATCGTACAAACCTGCAACTAACACCAAGTTGTAGCAGGCAGTCTGCTGAAAGGAAGTATAACATTAAAGTAGGACTTAAGTGTTGGTGACAATCATTATATGCTTGGTGGAGGTCTGCGCTCTCTGAGTGCTTTTATAGTCTCCTGCTTATTTTCTGGTCAAAGAAAATGCAGATGTCTGAACTGAGAGATTAATACAGTGATGTCAGATCAATGTTGATGGGGGTTGGGATGTTAGCTCAACGTGTTTTGGTCTGTCTGATTTTTCTCTTCACACAAACTGATTCACATGCATTAAGGAACACCTTGTAGTCATCAGCGTACAGTTTTAGCAGAGAGGACAACCTTTGAGGGTCGTTTTAAGGAGTCCTGTTTCCACCAAGTGGCTCAGTTCGGTTCCTCTTTGCACCAGGGATGGGTACAGAATTAGGTACTTTCATAGGTACCTAACCAATTCTGTCAAAAGTACCAGGTACCAATTCACGTAAAATCAAAAGGTACCATGTTTAGGTACCTGAATGCATCCTTGTGACTGTGAGGGAGTGGAAGAATAGGGGATTGTCCATGCTGGACATGAACACAGCTTTGCGAGGTTAAATATTGAAGAGGACATATGTTAAATTAAAAAAAGCAGATTTCATTATTAAACAAATTGATGATTTTTACCACATAAACACAAAAAAGTAACAAAAATTGGTACCGTTGAGCACCGACACTGATTGCCAGGTACTGGGCATTGGTATCGTATCATTTCAAATGTGAAAGGTACCCATCCCTACTTTGCAGGGCAAGCATTTCGTAGAGTTTTCTTTGACCAAAACTTGGACAGATCCCCTAATTACCAACCTGCACCATCCCACTTTTTGGGACCCTTCTGTTTGGGGTGCCAAAAAAAACAATTTGACCCTTGAAGGTGGAGCTAGAAACTCTGCAGTCAGTCAATTGGACGAAAGAATCGTCACTGCCTGGACAACATTGGCAATACCTACAACACATAACCCTACAAGGTTCAGATCTTCAGTCTCTTTTTTCTGGAAAATGGGATTACGAAACAGCGTTCCATTGTCGATTTATTAGCAGGGTACACTGTGTCACGCTGCTATGCTGTCATGCTATCATGCTGATATAGTTGTTGGCATTCGGCTTACATGCTGCCCACCAAGAAGGGCACGGTTAGCTGTTGAAACGCAAACAGGATCAGGCTTTACCGATCCAACTCGCACCAAACCGGACTGCTTGGTGGAAACTGGACTGTATTAAACATCTACAACAGAAAAAGACCAGGTTTCAGGTTTGTTATATAAACCTAGTCTGTGAATTTGTGTATGCCAGGAGAACACAGAAAAAAAATGCTCACTTTGGATTGTGGATAATCTGCTTTCCTGTTCTGCTTACCTTTAAAGTGCTGACTTAGCCTGTGATTGTAGTGTGAAAGTGACAGTCAATTGACAGCTGGTATATTTCCTGCTGATTTACCCTCCTCTTCCAGGCAATTGGCGACAGGACGGTAACCTGACCCACATCTCTCACCACAAACACACAATAATCTGCACTCTAACTATTTCCCCCTTCCTTCTGAATCTGCAGCATGTTCTCTCAGCTCAGATCTCCCAGAGGGCTGAGCAGCTGCTCGACGCTCGGCTCATCCAGTGTGACAGCCCCAAATCACAAGTGCAACAGCCCAGTCATGAGAATTTATCTTCGCAAACACACATGTGAGTGAGCAATCAGCGGCTGAGTGGAACACAGGCGGAGCAGTGTTTGATGCAGTGATAATAAGGATCATTGGATTGTGAGCTGATAGGCTGAGTGGCAGCCTGCCAGGTAGACGCACCTGCGGCTCTGTAACAGGCTGTGTCATCGCTGCAGTTCAACCATTACACGGAGCACCAGGAGAGCCATTAACTCACAGCTGCTGAGAAACCAACCTAACACGCAGTAGCAGCAGTAGGAAATATGAAAAGTATGAAAAATTCTTAGGCTGGTAAATCTGTAAAATAATTCAGTTATTAAATGTGATACTTAGGGTGAGATGGTTTTATTTCACAAGTTTTGTTCTGTTTTAGGAATGTTGTCATGTGGGAATTGTGTTGTTTTTCAAGAATGGTGTGATTGGGGATGACTGTAATTTGGGAATGGTGATGCATTTTAGGAATGTTGTTTTACTGTAGGAACGAGATTGTGTTTGGGAATGTTGTCTTGTTTTGGGGGTGGTGTTGCATTATGGAAATGTTGTAGTGTGCATGTTGTGTCATTCTGGGAATGTTTTTTATTTTAGGATTTTTGATTTGTTTTGGGATTGGTGTTGTGTTTCTGGAATACTGTTGTATTTTGAAAATGTTGTATTTTTGAAAATGGTGGTGCATTCTGGAAATGTTGTTGAATCTTGGGAAATTTGTTGTATTTTGGGAATGTTGTAGTGTCTAAAAGTCATGTTGCATTTTCAGAATGTTGTGTTTTGGGAATGTTAGGTTTGAAGAATGTTGTTGTATTAAGAATATTGTGTTTTGGGAATGGTGGTGCATTCTGGGAATATTGTCGTATTTTGGGAATGTTGCATTAGGAATGTTGTATTTTGGGAATGTTGTAGTGTGCAGGTTGTGTCATTTTGGGAATAGTTTTTCATAGTGTTGTGTTCGGAAATGGTGTTGTGTTTCTGCAATATGTGTATGTTGTATTTTGGGAATGGTGGTGCATTCTGGGAATATTGTAGTGTGCATGTTGCGTCATCTAGGGAATGGTGTTGCATTTTAGGATTTTTGTTGAGTTTTGGCAATGGTGTTGTGTGTCTGGACTATCGTTGCATTTTGAAATTGTACTTTGGGAATGGTGGTGCATTCTGGGAATGTTGTTGAATTATTGGAATGTTGTAGTGCCTTAAAGTCAAGTTGCATTTTCAGAATGTTGTGTTTTAGGAATGCTGTGTTTTAAGAATGTCGTGTTTTGGGAATGGTGGTGCATTCTGGGAATGTTGTATTTTGGGAATGTTGCTGTATTTTGGGAATGTTGTAGTGTGCAAGTTGTCATTTTGGGAACGGTTTTGCATATTAGGATTTTTGTTGTGTTCTGGGAATGGTGTTGTGTTTCTGGAATATTGTTATATTATGAAAATGTATTTTGGGAACAGTGGTGCATTCTTGGAATGTTTTTGTATTTTGGGAATTTTTATATTTTTGGGAATGATGTTGCATTTTCAGTATGTTTTGCCGTGTTTTTAGGATAGTGTTTTTTAGGAATACTCTTATGTTTCAGATATAGTGCTGTGCTCTGGGAATGCTGTGTTATGGAAATGTTGTGTTTTGGGAGTACTGTCATGTTTCTAGGATAGTGTAATGTTTTGGGAATGGTGTTGTGTTTAGGGAATATTGTATTATGTGGAAATGATGCTGCACTTTAAGACTGTTGTGTTTACAGGAATGTTGTTGTGTGTTTTAGAGATGATGTTGTGGAATGGTGTGTCGTAGGAATGTTCTCATGTTGTGGGACTGTTGTGTTTTGGGTCTGCTGGGTTATGGAAATTCTGTGTTTTGGGGACTTCTTATTTAGTGGAAATATTGTTATAACTTTGTAAAGCTGTTTGCGTCTTTTGATCTTTGCTGTTGTGGTGTAAAATGTGCGTTTTCAGAATAATCAAAGAAATGTTTGGTTTATTTGAACTTCTTGTGATGTGTTACGTGAGGACTGGTCGTATTTTGATGTGTTTGGAAAATTGTATTATGGGAACGTTCAGTTTTGGGAAATGTTGTGTACTGGTGTTCATTTTGTGATCTCGTATTTTATAAATTTTGCATCTCAGGGATTTTTTCTTAACTGTTGTCGTGTCTGTCCTTGTGCTCTGTGAAGTGTCTTTGGTTTTAAGTGATGCCAGGTCTGAAGAAGTGTTTTGTGTCAAACAGTTTTGTTGAATGTTGGGAGATGTGTTTACTTTTTAAAGCAGCTTATCGGCACAAATGTAAAACAGAATGAAGGATTTGATGCCAGAAAAAACTTTCTCACATCTGCTTCAGCCGCTCCCTGGCCTTTTTCAGTCACACCATCTCTGAACCGCTCAAACTAATCAGGTCTCAGCAATATGAACATACAACTCAGCTGAATTTTCTGTTAATGACAGCGAGATGGGAACACCAACCATCGCTATGGAGATACAGCTATTAAAAGAAGCAGGCTAAATAATGTACAGTATAAGCAGAGGAAGGCCTGATGTTCTTCACACTGTACGTTTTAAACAACACAGATTCAGCCTGACAGCAGCCTGAGGTTGAAGTCTCATCAACAGCGTGATCTGATGCTCAAAAGACTCTCACTGAACCTATCATCTGCTCTCCAAGCAGCTATTGGCGCGTCCATCCACATCGCTCATCAGCAGACATGGGATAATGTGCAGCAGAGGTCAGAGTTCACAGCCACTTCACGCTGTCAACAATCATCCACGTCAATCCAGCTGTAAGCAAGACTGCGCTGAGCATTGTGTTGGTTTCTGGGAAAATCTGTTGATCGAGCTCACAACATTTACAAGAAATCAGTTCTGTAGCATGAAATTACAGAGTCATGAAAACCAGAGCAGTGCAGCTAAAAATCTACTGAGAGATGAGATTTTGATGCTTGACTCCATAAACGTGGTCATGCTTGAAGATTCACTCAAGTGAGTCAGTGTTTTTCTTCCATCATCTGCCTGATGTCCAAGACGGAGACAAATTACGCAGCTGAGGATGAGATCCGTTGCCTTGAGGCAGCAGCATGAGTCATACCCTGGAAATGTTGGATCCTACATGTCCCATAATGCCACTCACTCTGTACAACCAATATTTAACATAAGCCACATTTCATCTTTAAAAAAAGTCACATCATATTTCAGCTTCTGCAAATTTCAGAACACTGAATTAGATGGAAACAGATAATATTGGCTAATCTCAAGCCCAATCTGCAATTCAACACAAAGATCCAAAGTTCAAAACAACATGTCTTGTAATGTGTAAAAAGTATGGTTTAGGGATGTTGCGCTTGAAAATGCAGTCACGTATCATACATACTTTATATAAGGCTTTAAGATATGCTTTGATGTATTTTACATCCCTTTGTATTCTGTTAGTTCATCAATGGGAGTCAATGAAAGCTACTTTAGCTGTTAGCCTGATGGCTAATCATGCATGTGAGGTAAGACTGTGGGAAACAACCCTTTAAGAAAAATACTTCTTACTGGTTGACAACAGAAAGTGAACATATCTGCAGAAATATTTTGTCTACTTAAGACTTTTCAAAACAATTATAAGACGTGAGTTACAAGCTAGCTAATTTTGTAGCTAATCACTAGCAGGTGCCACACAGGGAATGTACAACTCAAACTTTTGATAAGCTACTATGAGGGGGAAAAAAAAGTTTCTTTTTTTTTTAAGCATTTTTGAGTAGATTATTTTAAAAAAGTATATTAAGAAGCACATATTTGCTCATTTGGAATATGTTTTAATTCTTTCTAGTGTTTGACACGTTTGCTGTCCTTAGCAGCTCCCTTAGTCATGTGACATATTCAGGAAAATGTACTGTATGGCTTGGAATTGTGGCACTGTTGTTTAAATAAATGAGTGCGGCAAGCTTCACGGTTGTTTTACCGTTGAACGGAGGTCACGTGATGACTCAACGAGTTAAAACAGTCTTGTCCTCACTAAAGAGTGGTTATGAACAAAAGTTGGTTTAGAAAATCTATAATTAAATGGAAGATTTCAGATAGCCACTACACCCCCTCACGCGGTCCCTTTCATGTGGAAAATTTCCACGCTGCACACATTCGAAAATTTCCAAACTGCCAGACAGAGATGGGTGGACAAGATGGCGGAAGAACAGGACCCCCTAGTGGTCGAAGTGCAGAAATACGGGCATCTGTATGACTTCACACAGAGATCACCAGCTTCACGCATTCTCTCTTGTTGATCTTGTGTGTCTCATTTCTGCACGTCACGTTCGCACGGAAATCATAACACAGCCTTAACAGTAGAAAACCTCAATAATAAAATCAGTACCATGAAAGCTGCTTTGTGAAACAAGTGCTACAGAAATGCCCCAGTAACTACATGAATAACCTCTTATAGTAGTTTATGAACTCCAACATTTCACCACACACATCTTGAAGGACACAGACGTATAAAAGCAAATAGAAAATCAAATTTATAAAACTGACTGCAGTGAGCCTCCGGTTTCTCTCCCTTATCTCATCTGTTCATTGAAAAATTGTTGTGTCACCTTAATCTAGAGTTGCTGTATGGCTACACATCGCCACCTTTACAAAGGGTTATCCACTGTCTTTTCATGTTTCATCTCAAAACGTTAACACATCACTCGATGTCTGCCTTTAAACAGCCAAACAGGCACCGTAATCCTGCTGTTAGTGCCTGTAATGGTGGAGTATCCCCCCATTGTCAGGCATACCGGCCGAGGTCCGCTGTATCTCTGGTTTCACAAAATTCAAATCTAAAAATCTTCTTTTGTCGACATTTGCTAAAATTTTAGCGTCAGGAGGTTGTCGCTTGTATATCACATGAAATGTTCTTGTAACTTTTGTATTGTTCTTGTATTCTGCAATGTGTTTTTGTATAAACTGACTGACCAATCAGGACCAGTGGTAATCGAAGGTAAAGCAGCCTGAATGGAGGGCAAAATCAGGGAGACTAAGGCTGTGTCCCAAATCATGTACTTCTGCATTTACACTTACTATTTTGGATTCATAAGTGCGTTTTTACTGACAGTATGGAAAAATGCAGTGCACTTTGACATTTTTCAGCTGGTGCACCTAAAAAAGTCAAAATGTCGAGTGTAGAAAGACGGACACTTCTTACCCTCAGTGGTCGCCATATTGGCTGTTTAGAAGAAGGAGCAAGAACAGGTCAAACAATGGTTGATGGTTGCCGTTAATGACTATCAGAAGAACACCTGTGAACGGTAGTGGCAGTGTTTGACTTGGGACATTACCCTGTAAGATTTTGCACACTGTTTTAAGTCCTTAAGCTTATTTTGTAATGTAAGATAAATTTTGGGGCATTCTTGAAGTAGAAATGTGACAAACCTTTAAACGGGTGACACAGTGGCTCCCTACATGTAAGCAGTGAAGCTCCTTCCTTCTTCCAGTTAGCCTGACGTGCTGCTGAGTCATGATTTAATGCAGGTAATCTGTAGCATAAAGACTTAAGTTAGCTTCCTGGATTTTATTGTTTTATCTGGGAGGGAATACCTTGAGGAGGAAGTTGAAAAGTACAAAGTCAAAAGGTGATGCGGCCGGTTATTTGGTCCGCGGTGCACAGTGCTCTTAAAGCAGGTGAGTGGTGAAGTCACCTGACAGAATCGGTTTGTTCTGAAATCAAACAACACTTCATAAATATCTGTGCTGACTTGCCTTCAGTTCCCCTGGTATCCAAAAGAGGCAACTCAGAGAGAGACGGATGCTTTCAGCCATGCATTATTCACCGCCTTAATTCCACAACCCTACAAAAAAAGGGAAACACAGGAGTTTGTGTTTATTTTATTTATCTCTCAAATCCACAAATAGATAGCTGCAAAATGTTCCTCCTTAAATATTTATGGCAGAGCTGAACCCTTGCTCGCGCTGCCCTGAAAGTGTTATGACCATTATCTGGGTTGGTTTTTATCTGAGGTCCTAACCTGTGAGGAGAATCGACGGACTGAAGATGACAGAGGACTATGATGGAGGTTTTCTTTTTCATAACTGGACATCTTTAGGGGTAAATTAAAACATCACTGGTATCAATCCTTAAATGAAAAAAAAAACTTTTAGGCCTCGTTTATATGACAACGTTTTATCCAAAAACGCTGTGAAAAGAATCTGGGTTTATACAGAAACACTGATAGACTGAAAACGCTGTAGTAAGCATGCCAGGCCTGTAGGTTGTGCTATAACTGTCTTGTCCAGCCGCTTTGAAGTAGAGTTGAGTCGATCATCTGGTGTATTGGGGAATACTCAAGTGGCAACCTCTGGTCTAAGAATATGAGACAATGCTGAAGTGCTAAAATCTGCCGTTTCTCGAGTGTTCGCTTGAGGCTGGTTCTGGAAGTAGCGGAAGTCACATACACACCAAGCCAAAAAAAGACATTTTGAAAGCAGAAATTAACGTATTTACAGCCTGGTTCAAAAAACGTCTCCTGTCTGAGTCGCTAATTTTACTATTGGCACCCACTGTACGGGGGGATGAATTTTTTTCTAGCTGGGCCGTTCAGAGGATATTAAGATCGGGAGCTCCCCCAATAAGAGGCACAGCTGAGGGTCACGTGACCGACAGGCGCCCTATGGCTGTATACGAAGCCCTTGGCACTACCAATATGGCCGCTAAAGCCGATGTGCTTCATTTTCCGTTTCAGAAACAGACGGATGACATCGGCGAGACTACGTCCATGTTTTATACAGTCTATGGGAATACTAAGAGCAGAAGTGGAACAACAGATGTTCATTTTGTTGAAAAACAGTCAGCAGATTCAGCAGATTGGGCAGCACAAGCACAACACTGTAGTGTGCGACGATGGTAACAACAGTATGCGCTCGCGAGAAGCAGAGTGTGACGTCAGCGTTTCCACTGAAAACGCCGGCTAACTGTTTACACGGCAACGGTGTCGGCAGCGTTTCAGAAAAATCCCACTCTCTAGGCCGTTTTCAAAAGTTTGCATTTTAGGTCGTGTAACCATGGGGCCAAAACGCAACATAATTTGGCGTTTTAACGGAAATTGTCATATAAACAGCCTCTTATTTTCCAAGCATATTCTTGAGTAAATTAGACCTCAGACGCTTTTGATACTTGCTCTGAAGGGCAACTTTAAGTGCTACACAAACAGTCAAACTGAAAGCCGGACAAACTAGCTGATCTAAACCTCAGGAAACACCCACAAATCACAGTCAGTGTGCTGAGCTGTGTTACGTTGCCTGTGTTACACTGCTTTGTGCAGCAGCTTCAAGTTGCTTTGTGCTGCTTCACATTGCATTGCACTTCATTCCTTTGCATTATTCTGCACTCTATTATGTTGATTTGCATTGCCCTACGTTGCACTCCATTACAATATTCTGTACTTTATTATGTTGAGCTGCACTATGTTGCATTGTATTGCTTTGCTTGATGTGCTCTGAGTCATGTTTTGCAGAGTTCCCTGAGCTGAGTTGTAATGTTTCACAATCTAGTCGGCTAAATACGCAGATCTCTCAGGTCACCTTAACGATAAATTCATGCATTCTTATTCATTTTCTGATCCACTTATCCTGTACAGGGTCGCAGGTGGCTGGAGCCTATCCCAGCTGTCATTGGGCAGGAGGCGGGGTACACCCTGGACTGGTCGCCAGCCAATCACAGGGCTTAAACGATAGATTATCTGCAAATAATCAACTGTATTTGTCAAATTCTGTCCTGTCTTCTCAACAAAAATCAAACCTCTAAACCAACCACAGTTTGAGTTTAGTGTATTTAAATAAAGAGATGGGAGGTAGTTTGCCTTGTTAGCATAAGGGAAAGCTAGCTTTACTATTGCTTTTAAATAAAGGAAAACTAACATTAAACCCTATGAAGGTTGATGTTTAGTGTTCGCTAACTCCAGGTTTAAAAGTGAGTATGACTGTTTTTGAACTGAGATTAAATTTTACTTGCAACTGCTTCGTAGCATAGAATTAGCGCAGTTGCTCAAATGTGATGTTTCTTGTTTTCATGTCATTCATTTAGCTTCCTGTTGTTTACATAATTCAGACTGAGGATTTTACTAATACCTCATCACTTTCAGCTGAGACCTACATGAAGCAACCTTTTAGACCACATTTTATAAATGTGTTGACAGTTTCCTCCTGATTAAAGTCTTTAAGCTAAGCTAAGCTAAGCTAACCACCTTCTAGCTGCAATCCTAGAGACACCACTCTTCTTTTAAAACAAAAAACAGATCTTACGTTTGAGTTTTGTCTGCAGTTTTAAACAGAGTTAAATCGACTGTACGCGTTATGAAACAGAAGATCAGAAACATCAGGTTCTTTAACCCTGTTGTGTATTGTTGTTTTTTTCCTCTCAGGACATTTATCACTCTAAGTTGAGTACAAGCAAAAAAAAATAAAAATTAAATAAATAAGAGATGAGCCGGTCAAAGCCACATTTCAAACTCAATTGTGTTTAAACTCAGTCAAACTGAAGGATTTTCAAAGGCATCCCTTCATGAAGAGCAAAGCACTCACCAAAAAAAGAAAAAAGGAGAAAAAAATGCTTTGAGATTTGGGGGGAAGTGGCTGAACAGATTGTTATGTCACCATTAGGGAGCTGTAATAAAGTCATATTTCTTTTGCATTTTGCATGACTGGAGGGCCTTCCACTCTCGCCTGTCTGCTCCTCTCACATCAGCCGCCCTTAAGTGGAGCAGTTCTGGGCTGCAGGTTTTGCCTCGCTGCTGCCAGAGAGTGTCTGTGCCGGATAGCGTTGCATGATTACACTCGGCAGTGCACAATTTTGTCGACAGCGTTATAGCAGGAGAATAAAATATCTTAGGCCTCATTAAACGCCCACACATTTGGAAATTAGAAACCAGTTATTCATCATTGGTAAGGGGATAGGGATGGTAAAAATCAAGTGTTTAACTGGTCATTTATGAGGAGAATGGCATCGAGAAGATATTAAGATTTGTCAGGAAAAGAAAAGGTTGCACGCTAATTATAATAAAGGCTAATCTTATTTCTAGATTTCCCCCTTTAGTCAAACTCCCACTCCTCCCATGTGTCATTACTCTTGAGCAAAACTAGAAATGATTCTGATCCTGATAAACCATGACGATCAAGTGCCTAAAATCCATTGTGTTTCCTCAGAGCTGTAAAACACTAAAGCTGTTCTGACAGATTATCTTTCGCCAGGAGCTCGAGCAAACAACAATGATGTTTCCAGCCGTACATGTGAAAGTGCTACACAGAAAGCCCGCTGTCGTATTTCCTTTTTTTTCTGAATATGAGGCCCAAAAGTTTGCTCAGTGGCTCATGAATATTTCAGCAGCTGATGAATTAATAAAAAATCCTCATTGTCAGCTGGTAAATTATGAGGCAGCAACCGTGGTTTCATGGGCAATTTCCTCTGTCTGCTGCTGGAGGCTGAATTGTATTGTTTATTAATTAAATAAATTTAATACAAAATAAGCTAAATTACCACAAAAACAAACTTTATGCACATTTTTCAAGAAAAATAATATTTTTCCGTCATTGGTGCATTTTTTAAGCTGGAGATTTTCAACTTAACATCATTTGAGCACCACACTGGGGCAAAACACTGCCCCTAGTGGACAAAAAAGAAAGAGCCCTTTGGCCTTTTGAAAAGGGGGTTTAAGCGCAGAAAACTGAAGCATGTTGCATTATGATTGTAAGGCTATCAATTACTTATCCTTCAGTGTGTATCACTTAGGAACAAAGGAAATTGCTACCTCCCTGAGTGGCTAGCCAGGGTCAGCAGGAAAGGGTCTCAAGAGATGGTATCATGAAATTCACCGCACCTACACTCTCACCTCATCTAGCTTCCTGATGTTTGGTTAAATAAGGGAGAGAAGAGTGTCATCAGCAAATAGTAGCATGAGAAACATGTTTTTAGATGAAAAAGAAAAAAAGAACAGGGCCAAGGATTGAGCCTTGGGGGACTCCACGTGTTAAATTTGCAAAATAATTCAGTTATTAAATGTGCTACTTTAAGATAAGATGGTTGTATTTCACAAGTTTTGTTGTTTTAGAAATGTTGTGGTGTGGAAATCATGTTGTTTTTCAAGAATGGTGTGATTGGGAAAGGTTGTGCTTTGGGATTAGTGTTGCATTTAAGAAATGTTGTTTTAGTGTAGTGTAGGTTGTGTTTTGGGAATGGTGTTTTGTTTGGAAATGTTGTCTTGTTTTGGGAACAGTGTTGCATTGAAGGATTTTTGTTGTGTTACAGAAATGGTGTTTTGTTTCTGGAATAGTGTTGCATTTTTGGATTGTTGATGCATTTTAGAAATTTTGTTGTATTTTGGTAATGTTGTAGTGTCTGGAAATGATGTTGCATTTTCAGAATGGTGTTGTGTTGGGGAATATTGTCATGTTCGGGGAACAGTACAGTGTTTTGGGTATGTTGTGTTTTGGGAGTGTTATGTTTTGGGAGTGTTGTGTTTTTGGGATGTTGTATTGTTTGGAAATGATGTTGCATTTTCAGAACGTTGTTAAATTTGTGAACTGTTAAGTTTGCAATGCTTACTGCAAAATAATAATAATTATAATAAAATAAAATAAAATAAAATAAAATAAAATAAAATAAAATAAAATAAAATAAAATAAAAATTAAATTAAATTAAAATAAATTTTGAAAATTAAATTAAATTAAATTGAATTGAATTGAATTGAATTGAATTGAATTGAATTGAATTCAATTCAATTCAATTCAATTCAATTCAATTGTAAATTAAAACGATAAAAAAAAATCTGATCACCTGAAACATTTCAACACGGACTAACTTCACAAACTGAAACTGACTTGTTTGTTTTTGTATCCCACATCACGGAAAAGCAGCATTTACATCAGACTGCAGTTATCTAAAGTGAGTTTGACGTTTTCTTTACAGTGTCTATCCAGTGGCATGACTCTTTTTTGGTAAACGCTGTTTCACACAATGAAATAAAATAAAATGAGATATGAATGAAATGAGAGTCTTTGTTCACACTACTTAAGAATTTTCAAAAGTTTCAGGCTATGAAATTAATATGGGGAAGGCAGAAGTAATGGCCTCATTGTAGTCCAAAAACCTGCAGTTCCTTAAATGTCCACTTGAGGCTGGCCCTAAAGACAGGTCAGTTTGACACTTTTTGTTCATGTACTTTTTACTTTATTAGTAAAAGCTGAACAAAGGCACCATTTTTTAGGCTAGGCTAACAGATTAGCATTATCAGAAACACTGCTTTTCAACCGATAGGTGGCGCTGTTGTTGGCAGGGTCACTAACTCCTTCTCTTTGCCTGTTTATAGGATGATCAAAAGTCAGGTTGACTCTCCCTTTTTACCATGGTGACCGTCGTCCATGCTCTTAAAAATCACACGCTGTTTATCCGTCAGCTGTCAACATAAAGTGATCCAGACTGACGCTGGCTCCAGCTTGGTCCTGTCAACTGTCATCTTCACATTCAAGCTGAGTCATGTGTCTCAGCCTTTAAGAAGATGAATGATTTAGACCTAAAAAAGAATTTCAGAAAGAGCTCTTCTTCTGACTCAAAACAATCAAGACCTTCATTTGGAAACATGTAAACAAGTCTAAATTCATGACTCAAACTGTACGAGTTTGTATTCATCCCTTACTGTTGTCATCTCTTTGATACAGACTACTTAATGATTCTAATTAGCAATGAAAAATGGACATTGTCTGGTCTGTCAGACCTGTACTTCCTCCCCTGTGATCCTAAGCTAATGTGTCGATGGATAAGATTACCATTTCTGTCTCGAGTGTGGGCACTGCTGCTGCTGCCCGGCTCGTCTTCGTGCCTCTCTGGCTTTGATTTGAGCCAAAAGAGCCACAGGATACAACTTCCAAGGCATTAGCATTCTCAGCAGTCACCCAGAAAAATGTCAGATCACTCTAGTTTGAAGTGACAGGGTGCTTAAACTACAGTACACGAGGGTGAGAAACAAGCACCGCATGCTAACTACAAACACATTATGTAAGGAACGACGACGGACTCGCGGTCTTTCATCTGCTCCGGGCTGCGTCTTACAATATTTCCCAACAATATAGTGTTACATCTCCAGGCTACAGACATGCTAATGCCTTTCTAGCACTGTCAGACTATCATGTGGTCCTGTGCCAACGGGGAAAATGTGATGAATGTCTGTGAGTTTTGTCTCATGCTAACTGAGGCAGAAAAGAAACCTCCAGAGTTAAACTCAACCTGCTGGATCTTTTTTTGTCTTTACAAAAAACTTGTGCAAAGACTACTTCACTTCTTCTAAACAACAGGCCTGGAGTGGGATTGTGCTAGCCTTAAGAGGAGTTACAGCTAACTCTGCATTAAAACAGCTGTAACGACTAAATACAGCTAAAGTCCCAAAAGCCACACAGGAAATGGGGCTTAGTTTCACGTTACAACAAAACATTTGAGAAGCTGATGAGGCCATGTTCCTGTGACGTCAAGCTCGGAGTATAAACATACTGTTTAGTTCAAGGTTGTAGGTTAGATGAACCTGGTTTGGTCGAATTGACTTTTTATTTTACAGTGTCTTCTAAAAATCAGCTTCAAAGTCAACAGTAATGATAAATCATGAGCGATTTAGCCTCTAAAGCTAAAATCAATGTACTATGAATTTGTTGTTATAGCCACATATCAAAATATACTGTATCATAACATATCGCATTGTGTCTTATCAAGGTGTATCTCTTCTTATGGTGTCATATCGTATCCTATTAAGGTGTAATGTATTAAACTTGAATCATATCCTAACTTATCTTATTGTAATGGTGGGTTTTTTTTTATCCAACTGCATCAAATGGATTGAATCAACTATATTGCCTTCCGGGGCTGCACTGTGGCGCAACGGTTAGCGCTGCAGCCTCACAGCAAGAAGGTCACCGGTTCAAAAACATGCTCACCAGGTCACTCGAAATTGTCCCTAGGTGTAAGTGTGTGAGTGAATGGTTGTCTGTCTCTATGTGTCAGCCCTGTGATTGACTGGCGACCAGTCCATGGTGTACCCTGCCTCTCGCCCAATGACAGCTGGGATAGGCTCCAGCCACACGTGACCCTGAACAGGAAAGCAGTTAAGAAAACGGCTATATGGATGTATTGTTGGTGTCTAATGTTAGCTGCGTTAGCCATGTCTGTGAATAGCATGATGCTACTCTGCCTTCTTGTATTCCCTCTGTTGCTGGGTTAGTGTGGCTAGCTTGTCCATCTTAATGGAGATACATTGTACACTCCCAATAACGATGGATGGAAGGACAGGTCGACGTCGTCACTTCTTAGCTCACACCTGAGAACCAGCACGTCGTCCTCACCTCCTTCTCCTCACCTTGTGGGAAGACATCAGGCCTTGCACCAGTTAGCATTGACATGCTACAGGCTACTAACAGCTGAGTTCACATGTAAACAATGCAGCCATGGTTACATGTGGGATCTCCAGACAAACACAGGAGAAAAAGTAGAAAAAATATCACTGAAGCCACAAAAAGTTTGATGTCCATGACCAACAAATGAGCCGTACAAAGTAATGATCCACTCCAAATACAAAGATTACAAAAAAGAGATGAAAAATTACAAGAAACGAACAGAGAAGAGAGAGCTGCTGCAAAAGGCAGCCATAGCCAACAGGGCGGAGCCTAGCAACAAAGCAATAAAGCATGTTTTGTGTCTTTTAGTGGCGTACTGTAACTTAACATTGTTTGGTATTGTGTCGTGTCTTGTTGTGATATATCACATAATTGTGCATGTTCCCTATTATATCCTATGGATTGCAGCGTAATGTATCATATCAAAATTTGTGGTGTTATATTTCATCATTTTGCTTATTAGGATGATTTTCCTCCATGAGTCCTGCCCTAATCTTTGAAGCTGCCTTCTATCATTGCACAAAGCTTTGGTAAAGTTTGGCTCCATCTGTTAGTGAGCCTCCAATGCAGACTTGACGTATTCCTGACCTGCTGATAGACAAAACAAACATTTTTTCCATAAATCTGTATGTAATCTATTCTCTCTGCCTTTTTGTGTGAAGCCACCAGAGTTAGCCCTAATGGGTGATGGGGAACTTGTTTCTGTCCTTGCTGGAGACCACTGTTTCTTCGGTTTCATGACATTTTGAAACATCCTGTTTACAGGCTGAGCGGGCTGAAAACAGAGCCCCTGACTGACTCCAAATGGGGAGAGTAATTTGGCGTAATTGCAGCGTGGGTGAAACCTTTGAAGACCCAGTTTGTGTTGTGACTGAAACAATGATGATTAGAGCTTGCTCAAGTGTCAATTGTGATTAGGAGAAAGAGCACTTAGAAAAAGCAGATCTCTCCGTCATGCAAGACTTATTACCCCAAATATTTGTTTTGAGAGTCTCATTTTTTTACTTTGAGAGGCTTAAGACGTACAGTCCTAAACCCACGAATACAAGCACAGCAGCATTTACTCTAAAGAAGGTGATCAGCAACACAAATGGAGCTTAAGTCTATATTTACATTCTAGCTGCAGGGTGAAGCAGCTTCAGTGAGAAACTATATACTGTGGGAGCTAACTTGAGGCTAAAAAGGCTACCGCTAACACCACATGATATAGATTACCTTTAGGGAAACCTGGGCGCCCATTAACACGGCTGTTTGATCTCAATGGCACAAATTGATCCAAGGTGAAGAAAATGTTGCGTAATTATGATTGATGATGACAAGAAGGGGAAATGATTCGTGCCTTTACATTCTCAGGGAGAAAGTAGTTCCTTAGTTCGGGCTTCACGGTCGGAAGCTGTTGTTCAGGAAGCTGTAATGAAGTGTGGAGGTTCAGCTGATGAGAGGTTAAAGATCTGCGCTGTGTTTCCCCAGGTAGAGGGAACTCTTTATTAAAGTAGGATGTGATTATTGGGCTTTAATTAAATGAATACTGAGGATTTTTTTTTAATTTG
Organism: Halichoeres trimaculatus; assembly: GCF_033239565.1. Taxonomy (NCBI): domain Eukaryota; kingdom Metazoa; phylum Chordata; class Actinopteri; order Labriformes; family Labridae; genus Halichoeres; species Halichoeres trimaculatus. The sequence goes on from NW_027437200.1 coordinate 16,807,534, forward strand.
ACACTTTCAGACTGCTTAGGTCTTGGCTTTTTAACCTTTCATGCATTTACACTGATGTTAAAGAAACATATTTATGGGTAGGAGTTGAAAGAAAAAAACTTTGAAAAACTATTTTTTAAAATTGATCTTCTTGGGTTTGCGTCGATTTAAGCTACAGCTAAATTATCCTTTTTTTTTCAGAAATAAGACCTAAACAATCTTATTCAAAAAAAATTTTTCAACGACTTTTTTGAGTATTTGTGCACTTAATTTGGGAGTTATATCCTAAAGTCGAGGTGGCCAACCAATCAGGGACAAAGAGCCACAAAAGCAATATTTCTATCCATCTATCCATCTATCTATCTATCTATCTATCTATCTATCTATCTATCTATCTATCTATCTATCTATCTATCTATCTATCTATCTGTGAGTACATGAATGACTGAGAGGAGCACATGTAGAGAAAAGAAATTGAAACTTAAGTATCAATCTCATCACCCTAGTATTGATCAGTACTGATCCCAACGTTGGCATCAACTTCTCAGTTTTATGAGTGGACTGAAGAGCCGCACACCAAAAGGCAAAGCGCCACATGCGGCTCACGAGCTACAGGTTTGCCACCCCTGTCCTAAAGGATTACAAATGACAGGAAAAGGGGCACTTACAAAATAAAATCTGGGGAAACTTTTTCAGAAACACAGCTTATGTATCAGTTGAACAAGCAAGTGCCACCAATCCATCACCTAAACATTAATTTTTCAAATTTTCCCTTCTCTAGTAAAGACAGGTGAACATTTCTCACCATTGTCTGATATATGTCGAATCAATATATAGAATAAAAATAACAAACTCATCATTTAAGAAAAGTAGGTGTGGCCCTATATCTAACACTACAAACTATATTTGTTCTGTATCAAATAAGGTGAAAGAAAGACTCCAATAGTCGCTCTGTGACACTTGAAAGCTTCTGTGCATCAATATTATAGGTTGTTTCAGAATGCTACTTCTTAGCTTCCTGATCAGGTCAAGCAGGACCGGACTGGTTAATGGCACATCTGGGTCTCTATGACAACACCATGCTGGCTCACAAAGTTTAGTAGAGAGAAGAGAGATCTGTGTTCTTCTCTGCTGAAAACAATTTCTGTGATTAATTTTGTAGTGGTGGTAGACACAGGAGCCTAACTGTCAGACTGAAAAAGGACAGAAGAGCAGAAGGAAGCTAAAAGCTACAACCCACAGTCAGCAGTTATTCTGCAGTGGTCTGTTCAAACTTGAGAGTCTATCAATAAAATGAAGATTGAGGTTACGTTAGCTCTGATTGGTAGATGACTGACAGGACATAACTAACCAGGATTCACTAACGCTACAAATTACGGACATGTCTTGTAGCACAGGATGCTAGCTGTGCTAAATAAAAACCACTAATAATCTACTTAAAACTGACAGTGTTTAACTGTTGTCATGTTAGCCTACAGATACGTGGGAGCATTGGGCTGCCGATAGCACTACATACAGCTGGCTACAACAAAGTTTACTTGATGTCACGTTTCAAACCGTAGCTCTACATAACTCTACTGATAAAAACCTTAGCACGGCACATTGTATCCAGTAAAAGGTTGTCTTGAATAAAGTAAGTTTGTTTCAACCCGATCTTCATTTACTTCCAAAAAAACACACACCTCACTGAAAGTAATTTACGACAGTGTGTGCTGAGACTCCGGGCCACAAGGTGGCAAGGGAGTGCAATCAAAACAGATTCTCCTCATAGCATCTTTAAGTGTAATGCTAACAATGAGATTCTTTAGTATGTTAGCCTGCAAGTCTGAGATTCGTTTGTTGAGGTGGGTCATCGTCCAATCAGTTTAGCCTTTTAACAGAAACTTTCACCCTGCAGGTGGCGCTATGAGATCACTTAAGTGGACATTTTTTTCTCAGAGTGCGATAAATTCACCACCAAGGATAGTTTGAGCTTCATGAATGAGCTAGGCTCCCTGTTTTTGTTGGATATCAGCAATGTGGAGCACGCTAAGCTGCACACATTTGACACATATTAATACATCCAGGCTCTCTGCCAAACATTAGCATTAAAAAAACACATTTCACTAAGCATCCCTGTCTGTTTATAGATACACTAGAGTTCACACCTCTAGTAGCTGTGTGCTCACTGCTTTTATTGTTACATGAAAACAAACTAGTCTATTTATGTTAAAGTGGTGAGTTATTTTTTCTGCTTCCTGCTCCTCGACTGTCTCAGGAGGGAAATAATGTCAGCAGCCAGACTCGGTGACATATTTACAAATGAAGAAACATGTTACCGAGGACAGAAAAATCCACGATTGCTTTTCATTCTCCCCCACAGAGACTGGGGCCGTCAACATTTTCCTCCGACAGCCTCAATTGAGCAGGAAAGATTTTTTTATGATGGCGGGGCATCTGTGACTCAGTGTCTAGAATAACTCGCTAAATAAAGAATAAAAGCAATCTGCTCTCGTTTCACTCAGTGCACCTTCCCCGTCCCTGTTGCCAGGGGGATGACCGAACGCATTTCATATGCAGCCGTCGCGCTTCACTGCCTCCTGAGCACAGGAACAGAATCGTGTTCCACTTTAAAGATGTTAATTTTACATTTTTAATGACCGCGGCTGATGGCTTAAGTAAGTGAGTAGCACTTACGAGGGGAGGATGTTCTGGAAATCCTCCTCCACACATCTCAGAAATCCTCGTCCTGGATGAAATAATCTGTCCTGTTGAATAAAGGACGGAAACATGGTTTTATTTACTGAATATGACTTTAAAAACATGCACTTTTTTCTCTTCTTTTTTTATGCATTTCTTTCACTCTTCGCATCACGCGCAAGCTTTGCTGCAGTGGAATCCAGTCAAGGAGATTCCTCAATTTCACGGCTGATTAGCCTGATGCCAGGATTATCTCTTGTTATTTTAAGGCAGATAATACAAGATTATGACCTAAATGGGATCTGTGAAATCAGCTGGAAAACACCGGGGGCCTTTCTCAAAGAAATATCTGCAAAACAGAGTTCATGCTAGTCAAAGAATGAATTGGTGAGGTGAAATATTTGACCATGAGTCTGTGTCCAAAGGGAGTAGTTGACACTGAAAGAGTCCACGTGCAGCACTTGAAGAGTTCAGCGGAAAATAAAGCAGCTTTTGAGCTTTAGGTTATCAGCATTTATTGTTTAACACCTTCACATTTTTCCTCCACATCACACTTCCTCAGGGCAAGCAAGCTTTCCCAGTGAGAGGACGCGAGGTTGGGGATAGAAGCTAAGAGGTTTGTAGCGTAAACTGGGCTGCTTTTTTAAGGTAATTAGCTTGTGCTCAATGCTGTCATATCCAGAAGTGCAACTGCTTTTGAAAAAACAGGGCAAGAAAACAAGCGGCCGGGCCTCCCCAGGGTCAGCGCCCACCGCAGCCTGGATTATGGCACCAAAGGAATCCTGGGAAGCGTGTATTGATTTGGCCTGACACTTGCTGCCACATTTAGCTTAGCCGCCGCTGACTCGCAAAGGCTTCAAGCAGTTATCTGCCATATTCTCTACTATCTTTAAAGAGCACTGAGAAATTACCTCATGCCATAGAAGATTTATCATCACATAATTAGCTCGGTGCAGCTAGCGGCAGATCTCTTTTGACTACTAATACAAGCTTAAAGTTCATGTGCACAGGACTATGCTTAATTAACTTGTTAGCATGAGCATGCTGGGACGACACGCTGGCCTCCACAAACTGCATTTGTTTTACAGATCGTCTGGGTGCTGTGCAGCACCGTGATGTCTGAGGTCTGCTGCATGTTACACAGAACGCTGAGACGTCAGAGTGGAAAAATAAGACTGTGAACTTTCACTAACTGTGGTGTTAGAGCACAGTCTGATGATGCTGCTCAGAGCTCGCCATGTGCTGCTGGATGATCAAACAGAACAAAAACCTCACCAGTAAAAATCTTGCTGACTCACTAAATGTTAACATTCTGTTACTTTCCAGCCAACCAACTTATCCCCAGAGCCCCCCAAAGTCCTGACAAGGTGACCATTTTCATCTTGTGCTAAGAAGATATACAAAATTTATTTTAAACTACTGCGCTTCAGATAGTTCACTTTAAACACAACATGATAACACAAGATGGTTAATCAAAAGTAACTTGGGCACTCAAGATAACTTAAATTGCACAGATGATGATGTCTGTGCACACAAGAAGATTATCTTGTGTATACAAGACGCAACTGCTTTGCAAACATTTGATTATCTTGCGTACACAAGATAATCACACTGAGATAATCTAATGAGCAAATAAGTGAAACACATTCCCTTGTGCACACAAGATAATCATCTTGTGCAATCAGTGTTTTAAGTGCACTCAAGATTATCAATTTTGCATCAGGGATGATGGAGTCAGTGTACATGGTGGTTATCTTGTGAATTAAAGATAAAACAAAAATGTATCACAAACAACATACTTTCTTGCTTGCACATAAAAATTGTCTTGTGGAACGTAAATGTATTTTGTGCACACAAGATGACTAACTTTGGACAAAAGATGATTTGTGCAAGGTATTTATCTTGAGCATATATGATAATACACGACTGCTTCATGAAGATTTTGCTGTCTTGTGAGCACTTCAAAGCCCCATGAGTACTCAAGATAATTCCCTATAATAAGATGACTTGTGGCACAAGATTAGTATTTTGTGTTCAAGATAATTCACAACTACTTCACCAACAATTTGTTAGCCTGTACACAAATAAAAACCATTTGAACACTGTAAAAGAGTTTATGGTAAAAAAAAAAAAATTAAATTGTCAAATTATGTATGTCTTTTGCAGATTTAGCTTCCTCTCAGGACTGGTGACTGATGTTCGTTCTGCCTTTTATTGGCCCCTGGTCGGGAGCTTACTTTGGTCTATTAAGGTCCTTCATTGACACTAACTAATTAAAGCTCAGCTGCAAAATAAGATTACGAGATGGGATTTAAGAATCTGAAAAAGACAGTTGGTGAACTTCAAGTTTGGACTAATTTTTAAGGATGAGTAAGTAATGCTAATCTCTAATAAACAAAATAAAAGATCAATTCAACAAAAAGGTTAGCTATACAGTGCATGCTACATGTTTAACATACAAGTAGCATTCAAAGAGGCGTTTTATTACCATAGCGTTTTATGCTAACACAAGCTATGCTAAAGTTGTAGCGTCTTCCTACACACTGTAGTGATAGTCAAAAGCACTGTATAAAGCCGTCAGTAGCCAGGGCTTGTGTTGCTATTAGCAGCATCAAATGCTAGCCTGTTTATGTTAGCCTGTTAGCATTACAAAATCATTCATGCTGATTTATTTATATATTTGTGTCAGAAAAAATGTTTGATGAGTAAAAAAATTCCACAAGCACAGAACGTGTTGTTAACACCAGTATGAAGCACGTGTGCTTTTGAATACAGAACAAAAAAATAACAAATATTGTAATAACGACAGACAGACAGAGGGAGAGATTTAGTAGAAACACAAGAAGCAGATATCCCGTTTTCATTGACTCATATGTGTTGGATTTTTAGAGATTATGTGTTGCACTAGCCCCACACTCTGAAACACTGTACTCTTTAATGTTCAGTGAAATTTAGTCCGGTGTCATGAGCAAATTTGACTCCTCACATGGCCGGTGTTCGCATTTCTACTCAGCTGTAAATATCTCATCAGCCTGTGTTGTTGCTCTGTGTGATTCTGGGCAAACACTCTGAGCAAAGAGCAACTTTTAGCGGATATTCAGCTGGAATCTTGAACACTTTACCCTTTGGAGCGCCCATTGGCTTTAAGTGGCCAAATGCCATCTTATTTTATTCATGTTCTGCACCCTCCAGTCTGGCACTCTCTTCAAGCTAAAGCCTCACCCTCTCTTTTTTCTCTCCACACTACAGCTGTCAGCCAGATCTCATTTCTCTTTTTTCATCGCAGCGTTTTCCATTTAATTTAATTCTCTGGGTAACAGTTGTAACATCATACGGCATCTTCTTCTTCTTCTGCGTCTCTGTCAGATACAAACGCAGTTGTGGGACCACGCCGGATGAAATGGGCGAAGACAGCTTCACAACCGCCAGGGGTGTTATTCTAAGATCAGGCTGGAATCAGAAGTTTTGTCGGTTTCAGTTAACCAGGGCGCTGCTAAATGGCTTAAGCCAAGCATCAGTGCACCCGGCGAGGGCTCCCAGATATTGCAGCATGACAGCTAAAGTAGCCGGGTGCATCATGGACATGTACCCAGCCTAAAGAGCCCTCGGGCTTTCTCTTCTCCATGACTGACTTTTAAGTGTTTTATCCCTGGGACACGACGATAATGTGCATTAAGATCAAGAACACTTATTTCAATTGTGCTTTATGTTTTATTCTAGCTTTAAAGTCGGCAGCGTCTAGACGAGGCTTTGCTGAGAATAGCTCACAGGGGAGGATCCCCTGCTGGGACTTTAGGTATGCTAACGTTGGGCTTCACTATTATTTAGTTGCCAAGAGGGAATTAAGTCTGATGGTTAAAAGCAAAGACAAATGATACCTCACAAGCCATAGATGCACAGTGTTTGTTGGGAAAATACGAGCTGATATTGTTTGATAAACCTCTTGAAAACAGGGGCGTGTCCAAAGAGGCAAACAGGGGTGGCAAGGCCCCCTGAGCTAATCGGCCACCCCAAAATTCTAAAAAAAAATTTTTTTTTTTGTATTAAACTGAAGATGTTTTTATGAAGTATTTAAGAAAAACAAAACACACAATAAAACCATTTTAAAAAGAAAATTTAAAAAAAGAAAAACAACATACAGCAAAAAAAAAAAAAAAAAAAAAAAAAAATTTACATGGTTAGTTAGATTTAATATAATTAGTGGAAGTAAAATGAAATAAAATTAAAAAAAAAAAAAAAAAAAAAAAACCTAATATAGGCTTCATTCAATTTAACCCCTGCATGCATTGTTGCCCCTTTTGGACCACCGTAATCAAAAGGTCAGGAGCTTTCCCTGCTTCAAACAGTTCACTATGAGGCCTGTTGGATCCACTTCAAAACAATAAATAAATAATACATTTGCAAAATAAAAAAACAACTCAGTCACGGATATATAATTCATTTTCTACTTAAGTCTGAATAATTCCTCAAACATATGCAAACGCCTGGTTATCCACACAGAAGTAAATGGTGGTTTTATTGTGCACAATTTCAGAGGTGGATCAGAGGTCTGCTGAGTATTTACAGCTGCAGGTTGGGGTCTGTGAGTCAACTCAAATAGTCACCATGCTTATTTTAATAAATGAACAAGGCAGCCAAGGATAATGTAGCAAGTACATACTGAGTCACTTGCAGAGTTCTACATTTAAAGTTTTACCAAAATGCCTTTTTACTGGCTATAGATTGAAACAATGTCCACCAAACTTATCCAAAATTAACTATCTCTATATTTAAAACATGGACATAAAGTAGCAAAGCTAGCAGTTTGGACTGTATGTGTGCAGATTTTCAAAACGCTACAAATTCATGTGTTGTAGAAATCTCTGAATCTGTTAACTGCTCAATTAGATCCGTTCTAAAATGAAGGCAAGTTCTTTCTCACAATTTGCTGAAATGATGAGGTCATCACATGAGGATTTCCTGTCTGGTTCACGACACTTAGGAGGGGTGGGCCTAAAACACTTAGGTCTGCCAACAGCTTTGCCCCTGACAAGCCTATAGAGGGCTGGCCAATCAGAGAAGGGGGGGTTTATGGAACAGGGAGCCTTAAAGAGACAGTAGCTAAAATCAAGCATTTCAGACAGAGGCTGACATGAGTTTTTTTATACAACAGTGTAAGAAAAATAGAGTTCATTTTGCTATTAATTTTGTAAAACTACCAAAGGAATAGTAAAGTCTAACAAAGCAAAATACTCCTTCTTTAAAGTGTTGTGCTGAAGCACATCCAGAGGGTTGGTCAGAGGTACCAAAACCTTAAACTATGATTTGGCTGTCAAATATTTTGTGCACTGAATTATGGGAGCATTGTCTACATCATCAGCACAGTTAAAACTAACATTCTTTTGTTTATTTTTGTTTTTAAAATCCTAACTTCATCAAAAGCCCAGTGCAAACACACAAGAAACTAAAAATAAAACTACTCTGACACTAAACTCTGGCAAAGTCAATCATGAGCATTGTTAGCTAAAGCAGCAAGGACACTCACACTCAGTGTTTTGATACACAACATGGACATGTCTGAAGGCATTATGCTGATGATCTGGCCCAACAGAGCTTTTTCACGCTACAAACAGTGTGGTTCATTTAAATACTCAAACTCCATTGTTAAAATGCTCAGACAGGCCCTGGTACACAGCAGGTGCTAATAACAAACACAGGTGAGTCCAAGTTAGGTTAACAAGGATAAACAGAGAGGTGATAAAACTTTAGACAGAAAGGAGATTGTGTTGCTATTCTTGCTTTTTAAGGACTGATGAGAGAAACTCATGAGTCAAGCCAAACAGAGGCACACACACACAGAGACACACACACACACACACACTGTGGCTACAATGTGCCAATATATTCCAACAATCTGACACAGTGGATTTGACTCCAGGCTGAAAGAACCATATATTAATATTTATAAAGTGAAAAAGCTTCAACACTGTCAGTACCTGAACACACCCTCACCACAGGAATATGATGCTTAATGCTTTACACCAAACCAGACTTCTGAACTGGGCTGACACTGCTGCCCAAAACAGGCCCAGAGTGCTAGCTAACAAGCTAACAATCTGATCTCAGGTGCACCAAGCTGTTAAACATAAAACATCTTACCAGTGCTGTCAGAAGATGAGAGGTCACAGTTTCAATGGAGAGAAATTTGACATGCACATCTTGTGGAAAAATCCTGGAAAGCTGTTTCACTCCCTGAACAGTTTGGCAAAACAGAAAGTCCTGCCAAACAAGTTACCCAAATAAAATTTCACCCCTTATTCTTCTTCTTCTAATGGATTTAATGGTAGTTGGCACCCAGTTTGAGGAGCATTACCGCCACCTACTGGAGTAGATTATGGAGAAGGACATTTGGCAGAGACAAAACATTCAAAGAAGATTCACTGTTGTAAGTAAAATCCAGTTCCTACAAGAATTCATGTTTCACTCTGGTAGATTTTTGTAAGCAGCTTGAAAGTTCAACTTCAAAATGCAAAAAGAAGAAACAAAGACAAAAAAAAGGCATATTAAGTAATTTATTGAAAATGTATAAAGCTCAAACAAGCACAGTTAGGTGAAAACCCTGCTCCAACTTTTCTATGAAGCCAGCTGCTGTTTGACGCCGATTAACAACCTGAAGCTCCATCGTTCCACTGAATAAAAATAATAATGTTCTTTAGTTTTCTGCATCAAAAGCTCTGTAATTCCAGATAAAAAAAAGTGAATGTCTCATTTAAAAAACTGATTTAGCTCATGATCAGACCACGAAAAACCATTAAAATCTAGGGGTGTGTGTCCATTCAAAGCCTCTCTAGTTAAGACACAAATAAGCAAGGAAAGATCATTCTGTTGATCAAAATATATGGCTGTGTCTGGCATCAGTGTTTGTACTTAAAAGCTGTATTCAGTCAAAAATGTTCTCTTCAAAGCCCGTCAGCGCTCAGACATGAGAACTTCTTACCGTCAGGCAAATTATCACATTTTTCTTCATCTGCATTATTCATCTCTCGTCCAGCATCAGTCACTCTAATGTTTCAGAACCTGTCAGAGTGAATCTTTCCCGTACAAACCCGGTCTGTTTCTGTTCAGTTCAGGGGAATTTGATAAGACAAGGTGGTGAATTCAGATCCAGCAATAAATCATGGTGCGGTCTCAGGTGAACTGAAACAAATACGTCATCCTATGGAGCCTGAATACCAGTTATTTGTAGACGCTTAGCCGGAGATGTAAGAGATAGGTTTAATTCTGTGAGTGTATAGCAACAACAGTGATTGTTGTGATTGATGGCACTTTGCAGAAAAAACAAGTTTGTGTGATCTGAAACCCACTGAGAAAAAAAGATGTAGTTAGGTCCGTTGATGCTGAAAAAGCAGGCATAGTGATCATGACATCTCTTGTAAAAAAAAGATTAAAGATGCTATGAGGAGGGTGTGTTTCAATTGCACTCCCTTGCCACCTTGTGGCCCGGGGTCCCCGCACACTGTTGTAATTACTTTTGGCGAGGTGTGTATTTGTTTAGGAATTAAATGGAGATTGGATTAAAAAAAAATCTTTGTTCAAGACAACTTTTTACTGGATACAATGCGCCAAGGTAAGGTATTTATCAGTACAGTTACGCAGCTCTACGGTTTGAAACGAGACATCAAGCAAACATAGCAGCCAGCTATATGCTAGCGACACCATCAGCCCGGTGCTCCGACATATCTGTAGGCTAACGTAACAACAAGTAAACACTGTCAGTTTGTAAGTAGTTAAGTGGCCGTTAATAGTTAGCGCAGCTGGCAGCCCGGTGCTTGAAGACATGTCTTTGATGTGTAACATTAGTAAATCCTGGTTAGCTATGTCCTGCCAGTCATCTACCAAGCAGAGTTAACGTAACCCCGCTCTTCATTTTATTGATAGACTCTCAAGTTTGGACAGACCACTGCGTGATGTTGTCATAGACACCTAGACGTGCCGTAGATCAATTCAGTCCTGGATGGCCCACTGAAAGCTAAGAAGTAGCAATTTAAAAATAACCCGTAACCAGCAATATTGGCGCTGATAATCTCATTTTAAAGTGTGGATTACGATCAGGCATATATCTAGAAGATCACTTTCAAACACCTCACAGCCCCTTAAAAGATACTGAAAGTCAAAGCTCAAATGACACAGATAAATAGCTGCTGCTAACAAACTAGCTAGCAACAACCTGGGTAACTTTTGATGGATACTTCTCTGAAGTTATGAAAAGCTGGAGTCTCTGTCCATTTAATTAAGTATCATTATTCAATACCTTTGATTTAAAGCTGAATATGTAGTATTATACTGTATATTAGCCATGCTAGCTAAACAGCTCTACAAATGGGTTGGTAAATAGGCCAGTGGTCTATGTTGAATGTTCCTGTAATAGCAGGGTGTATAGCCATGAAATACAGATCAGACATTCTTTGTCGCAAGAAGAAGATGAACCCTTTTTTTTCCTCAAAATTTATCTTTACTCTGACTTTAACATAACCATTTTTCCTTTAGAGTAGGGGTGTGGCCAGCTGTGTGGCTAGGGGGTGGCACGGGCCACCCCTGAAATCTGGTTGACCACCCTGCGATTGATCAGTTTGTCCGGCCGGGGTTTCAAAACCTAAAGCTATTATGGACTATTAGACAATTAATATTTGCAAAATCTCTTATTTATGGAAAATCCACCCAAGAAAGAAATCCTAGACACGCCCCTGCCTGATCTGAAGTTGAAGATTTCTCTGAAACTAGCCTAGCATGTGAACCCCAGTGACTTTTGGTCAAAGTATAATCTTCTCAGGATGATTTTTTTTTTGGTCACTATGATACTGCCCTGACTTTTCATCTAGCCCCATCTGCAGGTCAAAAAATGTCAATGTTTTTATGTCCTGCAAAAACAACAAAATCGATTTTAGCCCGGGCTAAAAGTCTAGTTTGCTAATCATTATTACAATTATAGCAAGTGTTAGGTTGGTAACAGCCAAACCCAGTCCCTGGTAGTGGTACCACCAATGCTAATGGCATAAGAATGTTAGCATGCAGATATTAGCAGTTAGCTCTAAGTCTGGGTAAAGCCTCACAGGCCCCTAGCTGTGCAACAGAAAAAAAATATTTAAAAACTCTGAATTTCTGCTATTGTTGCAACAAACGTCTTTTTTACGCTTTAGTGAACTTAAGGATGATTTTCAGTAAGTCCAGCAGCCAAAGGACGTCAACTTGACTAAGAATTTCACATGTCATCACCAAACATGTGGCCCCTTTGAACTCTCTGTAAAAGAGAGTATTGGAGCGTTTCAGCAACACATGGAAACAAACGAACACAATCAAACTGAAGAGGAACATGACAACAAACATGATTCTCCCTCTGATCCTGCAGGTCAAACTAAAGCCCGTGTGGCCTTGTTGTACAGTGACCTCTGGCCGTCACGCTGAAGAAGAAACCCCAAATACAGCAACAGAAGCACTCAACAAAGAAACCCTCCAATCCCCGACATACCTCCCAAGATCGTCAACATGGCTTGTCAATCAGCCCGGATGCTAACTCTTACTTTCAAAAGGAAGTGACTTCCACAAACGAGCAGCTGTATTTTCCATTGTTACATTCTGTTGTGGTTAGAGATCCCAACACTATTAAAGTGGAATCACCTTAACCCAGTTGGACCTGCTTTTGTCACAGCTCAGGGCTTTTCTACAAGAACGATTGGTGGGGTTTTGTATACACTCACGCTCGACTGCCCGCATTATCTTTGCTTCACGTGTTCCCCCCTCGAGTTTGTTCAGGGTCTGTAACAAAGAAAGTAGCTTATTATCACCCACCGGAGGAGTTGTCTGCACATGTACGTTCTGGTAATTGCCGCCGCTTAACAAGCAGACTGAATTGGACTTGACATTGAGCCATTATTAGGAAATGAAATGCTGTTTTTGCAATTATGGGAGTTTGGCAGGGCCCAGTGAATATCTCCCGGAAGAGTCTTGAAATGGAACTATCCCCAAAGACAAATGCTTTGAGATGTTTGGAAGTATGCTACGAGATTTGCTCTTGATGTGCAGCTGGTTGAAATGTGTGAATGAAAGGAGGATTTTTTCTTATTCAGGTTCTTGGGAGTCAGACTACATTAGTCCATTTGTAACAGGCTAAAGTGGACGGATCTGAATCACATTCTGCTTTTTTAATGTCACTCCAGGACCAGAGACTTTCATGGCAGTGTATCATAAATTTCTCTAAAGATGCACCTGTTGCAAGGAAGCACAAAAAAAGTACAAAAACAAATTTTGTGAGTACAGTCTGCATAAGGGCCTGTGTCCACTAAGGGCATTTCTGACATTGGTAGCTCCTATTTTCTTCAAAATGTCAACACAGCCCAGTGTTTCTAATTTTTTCTTAGTAATTCAACTTCATACACACATTTGACCAATCAAAGTTCAGTAATTTAGAATCTTTTAGAATCAACTTTGTCAACATTAACATTCAAGGGTACAATCACCAGGTGTTAGCTGCAGCTAATGCTAGGTTCCTACCTCACATTTTTTACATCATTTTCTGTGAAATTTCCTTGAAAAAGATAGAACATTAAGCATGTAAAGCAAAGTTCAAGTGCAATAAGATTAATCTGAAAGTGCGGTTGTGGGTTCTGCAACTGCAAAAATAAGCTATCCAGGTCTTAGCCGAAGCTAATGCTAGGTTACCACCTGTCATTTTTGCATCCTTTTTTGTAAAAAAAATTATTGAAGAGAAGATAATATTAAGCATGTAAAGCAGTGTTTAAGTGCAGTAAGATCATTCTGAAAATGTGGTTGTGGAAGCTGCAACTGCAAAAAGAAGCTATCCAGGGATTAGCTGCAACTAATGCTAGGTTACCACCTGTCATTTTTACATCATATCCTGTAAAATTTTGGTAATAGGAGAAAACATTAAGCATGTGAAGCAATGTTGAAGTGCAATTATTTCAATCTGAAAATGTGGTTGTGGGCGCTGCAACTGCAAAAAGAAGCTATCCAGGTGTTAGCTGCAGCTAATGCTAGGTTCCCATCTGACACTTTTACATCATTGTCTGAAAACTTTTCTTAAATACGGGAGAAAATATTAAGCATGTGAAGCAATGTTGAAGTGCAATTATTTTAACCTGAAAGTGTGGTTGTGGGTGCTGCAACTGCAAAAAGAAGCTATCAGTGGACACAGGCCCTAAATTTCTGATGTGACCTCAAGCTCCATTAACGCTGCACCAAATATCTTGAGTACATACACTTACACAGAGAAGTTGTTCACAGAAATGTTTTGCACTTTTTTTCTCTCCACTAACTGGATTTTTGCCAGAACTTTTGGACACATGACCAGAGGAAGAGGGATCACATCACAAACACATGGAAATGCTTAAACCCAAACCCCTGCACGCTCACTTTATCAACAGGTAGAACAAACTTCTTTCTGCCCACAATGATCAGGTTTGCATTACCAGATTTCCAGATTTCAGATTTCAGATTCCCTTTTTATGTGTCTTCTAAAACTGTTTTGGTTTAGGCATGAATCATGGCTCATCTTTACTCTCTGACTCGTAACGTGAATGTTTGTGAGTGTCTGTAAATACCTGTCAGCTGTATATGTTTGCTCACACATCTCACAAAATGAAACCAGTAAATAAAGAAACTGAATAAACAGCGGGAATGTGCTGTCCGGAGCGTTCATAAATAGTCATGGTTACAAAGTGATCCTGAGGAGTGACATTAAAGCTCCTCTGAGAACAGAGAGCAGCTTCACTGAGCTGAAATGAGGCGTTTCTTACCTCCTCTCCAGCAGCATGATGCTAACACAACCTGGCAGCTCGGGGCAGCTCTATGAGACTTTCTCAGCCTCACCGAGTAATTGGTGACCCGGCACCCCACCTGACATGGGCGACTTGAGGAACCGCTCCCAGAAAAGCAAACAGGGTCAATCCTACGTGGGAGTGTCGTATGTTCACATTTAAAGAGCATGTGACAAAGAAAAGCAGTCAGTCTCTCAGGCGGCTGGAGATGGTGTTTGGTTTGGTTTAGACTTCAGAACCATTATTCTGAGGAGATACTGAGGGATTAATGTCAGATTCTGAAAATGTTTAAAAAAGGTACATCTGAGAGAAATGTTTGCTATAAAAAAAATATTCCTCTCAAAGTAAATGGTGCTATGTCATTTCACTCAATCACAGGTAGTTCAGGGGATAAAGTACAACACAAAGCTCTTAAGGAGTAAAAATAATCTCTTGTTATTCTTTAGTGACTTTATAAAATCACAGTTTTTGGAGGTAGTGTTTCTTACCACCTGTTTAGACTCATACATCAGCCTTTAGAGTGATTTCTAAGGCTCTTAATCTGAAAAGCCAGCATGTGTTGTCTGTTAAAGCTCCTCTGAGTGAGTTTTACCTGCATTTTTAACAATCTAAGATTAACACTGATGCGTCTTTATGACCAAAACAATTAAATTAGACTATCAGCATAATGACTGACTTTACCCATGTTAATGTTTGTAAGTCAAAAATGGCTGCTGTGGGGGTAGGTGCTCCAGAAACGGTCTTTGTTTACATTTTCTGAGGCATATGTTTGGTTGTAAATGAGGCTTTGACTGTAACAAGGAAACAGGATTAGGTTTTTGTGTAAGACCAGCAAAGAGGTGAGAGGTACTGCTTTGTCCACAGGGGGCGCCAAAATCAACACGAACACAACCTTCATTTTGCTAATTTTTTCTTCTTTACGTATTTCTCTTCAGTGTGTACAATGGAGGATAAACGAAAAAAAAAAGGGATAACCAGAAGAAGTAGTTTTCATTTGCGAGAATTCATTTTTAGAGTTATGACTTTTAACTTCTTACATTTTTTTTTTTTTTTTTTTTTGAGGGACTTGTACAAATGTAAATTATCTTTAATCAAATCTGGAGAAAACATTTCTGATTTATATGATTCATGGTTCCTTTATAAACTGGTCAGGTTTGGAGCACCAGTTTAACCTAGTGGTCAGGCTTGACTCCTCCATAAGAAACATGACAACAACTCCTCCATCCTCAATTAAGTCATAAAAAGTGTTAAAAATCACTTTAAATTAAAAAAAGAAGAATTAATTTAATTAAGTTGAAGAATAGTTGTAAACTTATTAGAAGCAAATTGTAGTTTCATGACAGAAAGAAGTCCTAAATCCAGCTATGGTTGATCTATGAGAGTGCAATTGCTGAAGTACCCCGCCTTAATTTTACTTTTCTGTACTTGTGTTTTCATATTTTTATGTTTATCTAAATGTTTTCTTTCTTTTTCACCTGCACTTAAGAACTCTTAGGATCTCAGGCTTTAAAACAGGATCTTGAAGGCGTAATCTCATGCTACCCATGTGTAAATATGACAATAAAGCTTCCTGAACCTTGACTCAGTGAAATAACGTATGAGGGGGAACGTGGATCATCTGGTGAAGCTACATTCAACAGCTGAGGACAAATGGCTGGATCTTTTTCTGAGTTATTTGCAGCTTTTTCAGAGTTGTGTTATTTATGATTATGTAGCGTTTATGTGCTAATACATTAACTTTTCACCTAGCCCTTGTAACTTCACAAGATGTGCCCTATTTCCTTATTTTATGCAGGAAGCTTAGCTGATCTTTTCATGTATATTCAGGACTTTAGTTTAGTAAATTTATGACTATTTTCGAAGTATAATTTAATTTTCATGAATGTACAACTTTATTTTGTTAGAACTTGCCTTTTAGTTTGTTTTCTTCAGTGTGGCTCCAAATCTTAACAAAGGTTTGACTTAAAATAAATCAGTTAGTCATGATATCTGTGAAGAGGCATAATCCTATTATGAAGTGAAACTTTTATTAAGCTAATTTTAATCCAAGAATAATCTAAAATAATACAATCTAACATTTAGCATTTAGAAATAAACTGGGTTATTTTAAAATAACAGTGTTTTCGAGGTCTACAGTACAGGCGGACATCTCTCCTCTGCTGTTTGCTTCACTGACTTCGATGCCACATCATGTGTTTGTGTTTCAGAAATCCCCGGAGAAGCCTGCTCGGTATTTTCTTCACCTGCTTGTCATGGGTCAACTCGTTCACTAAGCAGACTTTCTCTACATTTCCGTACAAGTATTCTTCGACCTTTGTGCTTGGTGTAATTTAATTTTCCCATGCTGCTTTCATGACCTTACATAAAAAAAGCTGTTTTGTTTATGGGATTTGGTCGTGCGGTGGACCCTGAGGCTGGTGGTGCTCTTCCACTCCTCACTCTGTTTTTTTACTGCTTTTGTTAAAGAAATCTTTTATTCCACCAGAGCTTTTTTAAAGCGAGTTTAAAACAGTATTGTGTCCTTAAAGCTCTGTAACTCTAACATTTCAAATAGTAACTCCAGCTTTATGCACAGAACAGACCCAAACATGAGTTATATCCGAGTTTACTCATTCATACCTGTGTCTTTTTGTGTAGACGTCATGGTTTCAGACCTTTACAAGTATCTCAGGTAATTAAACAAGTCAAAACATGCTTTCTAAAGCAGGAAGTATTTAAAGAGCAGATTAGTGTCCCTGTTAATGTGACATTAGGAAATATACACAAACAGAAATTAAGCTTAGGTTGACAAAATAACACGTCTGTGTGGGAGGTGGAGGGTATATAATTATAAACCGACAGAGAAGTGTGGTGACTTGAACTGGATGTAGCGGGTCGTATAGGGTCTTGTGTTTTTTTATATTTGAAGCCTGTTGTTCGGACGAGTTTACGAGATAGTTAACAAGACAGAAAAGTTTTTTTTTGGTCCATAAAATTAGCATTTTCAGAAAGAATTAAGTGCAGTTCCTTCTTTAAGTCTTAAATTACAGATTCAGAATTCACACTTTTTTAATTTCTGGTGTAATCAAAGTTTGTAAGAGATTTTATTTTTAGTGTTTTGGTTTTTTTTTTTTTTAATCAATAAAGTTTAAAGGAAGTACTCTAAGACATAAGTCACATGTAACCTCTTCTTTTACATGCTGGGTTTTGTTACATTTAAGAAAAGCAGAAGCTAGAATGACTTTGAAATACTTCCACCCAAAATAAAATGCTGTTTTCATTGTAACTGTATCAAAAAGGAGCATGGCAGCGCATTTAAGTAATGGCATGGTAAAAAAATAAAAATAAAATAAAAAATGGCTGTTGATATTAAAACCTGTGTCTCGGCATAAAACCAAACTTGTAAAGATTCAGTATTTCCTCTAAGGTTTTCAGATCGTGTGGGAGACAAACTGTGCAGAACCTCAGGAGAATTGGCTCAGGCTGCCCTCTAGTGGCTGCACAGTTTCAACACCTCCCAATAAAATGTAAAAAAAAAAATTAAACCTGAAGAGCTTTCTTTAACATGTTTATGCCCTTTTAGGGGACAACGGTTTTAGGGTGAAACTCAAAAGTTTTGTTGCGTTTCAGCCTCGCGTTTACACGGAAACGGCGTTTCAGCAGACCTAAAAAAAGCAAACTTTGAAAACGGCCGTTAGAGTGGGATTTTTCTGAAACGCTGACGTCACACTCCGCCTCGCGCGCGCGCGTATTAAACAGGACAACAGCCGTTGCTACGATCGTCGCACACTACCGTGTTGTGTTTGTGCTGCTCAATCTGCTGAATCTGTTGACTGTTTTTCAACAAAATGAGCATCTTTAGCCCCACTTTTTAACTTTGTATTCCCCTATACACCAGATGACCGGCCCAACTGTACTTCGGGGGAAATCTCCCAAAAGCGGCTTCTGTACACGACAGTTATAGCACCACCTATAGGCATGGCATGCTTACTACAGCGTTTTCAGCCCCAAGCGTTTCCACGCAAACACAGATTTTTTTCACTGCGTTTTAGCGTTTTGTAGAAGAGACGCTGTCGTGTTAACTCACGTTTAAAGAGAGGAAATATCTATAGAGAGGACTATATACACAGAAAGTGTTTTTAATAAGGTTGATTTTATTTCTGCAATAATAGAATTTTCTGTTTTTGTACTTTTTCTGTGATTTTAAAGTTTTTGCATAGTGATTTTTAAGATTGGATTTAGGTAAAAACATAGCACACATAATGTAAAAGGCAACAGTAGCGCCAGCCAGCTAGCTTTGATTCTTTGTGCAGCGTGACATAAAAAGCAGCAGGTTTGTTATGTTTTGGCTTTTGTGATGACGGTGTACTATCAGATTTCATCTCTCATTAAAGCTTTAAATGTGTTTGAGCAGCCATGTTGGAGCAGGGACTCCCGGCAGCACAAAGTAGCTCCACCACCACGGCTTCTCCACCCTCTCTTCCCGGTTCACGCGCAGTTCGGCCATCAGGGTGTAGCGCTCGTACTGGTTGAAGGGATCAAAGCGGTCGTAGCTGCCCATAGACGGGAGGGTAATGTCCTCCTCCTGCACGTCGGGCTCTGCAGCAGCTTTCTGCAGGATGAAGTCCACACGGCCTGCAGTGGTCATGTGAGCAGGGAGGTGGACTCTCTTCACAGCTCGCGTGTAGCCGGGGGCTGAGGCGGAGACGATGTGGACGCCAGGGATGAGTAGGCGCCAGTAGTCTCCGTCTTCAGCTTGACAGGGAAAGAGAAAAAAATGTATGAATGGGAATGAGCTTTTTTCTTTTTTTTGTCTTTATTTCATTTTGCAAAGCCGCTCCAGGAAAGTTTTTCCTCTATTCATGTGTTTCAAATTGGATATAGTATTAAAATTAATTAAAAACATTCCTCAAAAATATAAAGACACACAAATTTTAAGGGGTTTTAACCAATCATATCAGTTGGTTTCACGTGTCCATGTTAGTAGAAGTGAACAAAAAGAAGTTCAATTTGTAAATTTGTTAATTGAAAATAGAATCAGAGACTCGGCTTGTAAAACCACTGATGTCAGGGTTCAGATGAACTGGAGAATGAAGTAATAAACTGAAAACATTGCAAACATGAAACAGGGTTAGATTCAGCTAAAATAAAAGCAAACTACCAACAAACTGAAAGGTCTGAAACTAAAGCCAGACTGTGTCGAGATCATTACCATTACCAACACAATTGCCTGACCTTGAGGTAACATCATTATTAGATCTTACTTGTCATTTGTTTGACTTAATAATCTGACAATGGAGTGATGCAAAGTTTAGGGTTCAGTCATCACCTGACGTTACAGAAGGTGATGAACCAAATTTGGAAAAGCAGCATTCAGCTTCTATGCTCCAAATATCTGGAACACACTGCCAGAAAATATCAGGTCTGCTGAAACTCTCGGCTCCTTTAAATCCAGGTTGAGGACTCACATTTTTACAGCTGCCTTTCATCAGAAAATTGTAACAAATCTTTTTAATATCTTTTTAAACCACAAACTCTGCAACTCTGCTTTGCAACTTTTATGCTCACATCTTAAAATCAGTTTTAACCTTCTTTCTTTTTTTGATTTTATTTTGTTTTGTTGTGTCTTATCTTGTATCTTGTTATTCTTTATCTGCTTTTTAATTGAATTTCTGTAAAGAACTTTGAATTGCGTTGCTGAAATGTGATCTATAAAGAAACTTGCCTTACTCTCACACTGGTTTAACTGGATGTTGGGGTAAAATCACAATGTAATGACCGGTAGAATTCAGATCCTTAGTTTGCTGATGTCATCATCTTTAAATATTGTCATAGCCTGATGATGGGATTTTGTCTTTATCTGATGTTGTTTTCACACATTTTCTGGTGTTGGGGTAACAACACAGTATAATGCTGATTAAGTCATTACACAAATGGGACCATTAGTCGTAACCACAGACTGTATAAACAATGGACGTAGTTTAAGCTACGTCCCCTGTGTTCCTGACGGAGACGAATGAAGTGATCGTTGGCAGCAGCCATATTTGAAATGACGCAGGATTTGAGCTTCCTTTCTAACAGCTATAGGACGCCTTTCAGCCTCATGAGCTAAGCTGCGCTTAAGACTGGACAAACTTATGATCTTAATATCTACCAATCTGCTGAATTAGAAAAAATTTACCCCCGCACAGTTTTTGCCAGTGGCAAAATTAGCATTTCAGAATCGGGCTGTAAATAGGTTTTTACCACTTTAAAAGTCTGTTTTTATTTTTTTTGGCTTGGTGTGTACGTGATGTGTATGTCTCAAGCAGATTCTCAATGAACAGCAACTTTTCTGCGTAGGCTTGATTTTTCTAAACTGGATGTTGCCTAATGGTCATAACGTACCACTCTGGAACTGCCCGTTTGGCCTTAGCTGCATGCACAACTGTAAAAAATTGGCAAATTAAATTTTGCACCGTTGACCTTGGCATGCATACTCAGCAATAACAGCTATATACACGTCAAACCGTAGCCGTGTCACTAAGAAAAGAGTGAGAAAAACAAACTTTCCTACAAAAGAAATGGACATTTTATCAGAAGATTACAGACTGAACAGCACTTATCAAATAATCATTCCTCATAGATTAGAAACAAGGATAATGAGAAAGTTTGGTTTTTCACAGCACGAGATCTCAAAAATTATAACAGACATGAGCACAATGTCCGCCATCTTTAAAACAGTCTAACAGGTGCAGTAATCCTGCCTGTTAGTGCCTGTTTGGTTTGGTGAATCTGGGCCTTATGTTAAGTAACTTAACACTCTATCATTTTGGTGATGCCATGATCTGATATTGTGTTGAGAGGTCAGGATGATGTCATACCTAGACTTTGGTGTCATGTTACTATCTGACTGTAGGAGGACATCATTCCCTGATATTTGGATGATGTCATTATCTGAAGCAGCCAATCATTACTAATTTGCAAACAGCCCAAGTTATATTAGGATTAAGAAGTAGTCTTACTATTTCACCTTAAGTTGATGTAAAAACCTGATGTTGGGTTGACCATGATCTGAACAGAGGTCAAAACTTTTTGTTTGGGTGATGTCAACACCATGAACATGGCCTGAGTAAAATCAACCCTAGATTGAAACAAACTAAAACACAGCTTTAGACAACCTGATGTTTCGTTACCTGTGGTGACATCATGTCGGATTCCTCTGACTGATATTCGAGCCCCTTTGATAACGTTGCCCTCTTCATCTTTTACGATACCTTTGATACCTCGATGGACCTGAGAAGCAAGAGGAGGAAAACTCATGAGTGCCAAATAAAAAAAACACACAGATGACAGGAGTTGAAAACATATGTAGTCCTGCTCTTACTGCTTCCATAAACGTGAGCAGAGCATCGTGATTTTCATGCCAGCCAATGAATAATTCTTCTTCAGGGGGAAATTTATCACAGCCCAGCTCCACTGTCACCTCGAAACAGTTGGTGTGCAGATAGTTGAAGTCCTGCATTCCTGAGCGGAGACACGTAAGAACTGCTTTACCCAGAATTCCATGAGACAAGGCACACCAGAGGTTGCTTCTCACTGCTGTACCTGATCCTGCAGTGACCTCTTGTGGCTCCTCTCAGAATTTCAGTTTGTGCTGTGGAGAAAAATCTCTGCTCACCTCCTGCGATGCTCGCCCACTGAGCTCCATTGACGATTCCCCTCTGACTGTGACTGCGAGACGGTCCACACCGAGCGTTTTCATTCGCCATCCTTTCATGAGAAGTTGAGTAAGTCTTTGACAGAAGTTTGAACACCTACAAAATAAAAGCCTGGGGATTATTTTTTGTCAACTTTCTGACAAACCAGAGGTGAACGATGTGTGTCTAGGAGCATGGTTACCTGTTCATCTGGTGTCGGGGAGAACATGTTGCGCTCCAGTGGGTGTTTGGACAGATCATAGGGGTAAGACACCACCAGGTCTCCACCGTGGAAGTTAGCAGAGAGCACAAACGGGATGGAGCGGATCCATTTCATGACGGCGTATGTCTCAGGTGCCACCTGTGTTCAGCATCAAAACTTTGCTCTGAGTTTGAAGTGACAGAAAAGCTCCTCAGCTTATAAAATAATAAATATTAATCACTGACAGATACAGATAAGGACTGATCCTGTACCTTACCAAACCAGTAATAGTCTGGGATGGGGATGTGGTCGGTGCGGTAGCCCTTCTGTCTGCGGCGGTTGTAAACTATGGTTGTGAGATCAGGGAAGTTTCTGTTCAGGTCAATGTTCTGAGCGTTGTTTCTGCCGATGTTCCATGAATCATAGACGTGGCTCTGAGGAGGTAAGAGGAGAGGCTTAGACGAAGATTAAACAAACACTGAACAAGTCTGATTCAACATACACAGCTGTAAATCTGAGCAACAATCAATCCATGATCAATGTTTAGATATAATAATATCTATCATCACATTATAGGAGTGAATTTTACGAAAGCAATGAGACATCTTATCCACCAGGGGGCGATGTAACTTAAGAAGCAAGGGAGAGGGAAGGTAGATGAAGAACCTGAGCAGAGCGACGTTGATTTCAATTTGCAACACTGCAAAAAACTGAAATCTTATCAAGAAGTTTTGTCTTATTATCAGTAAAAAACATGTCTTTTTAGACTCAATATGAACCACATTCACCTGACCAGCCCAGAAAAATATCTGCTTTTAAATTGTTTTAAGGCTTAAATGATGTCTGAATTACTTGTAACAAGTTTTAAAAAATCTGTTTTACTTATTACAAGCAATTCAGACCACATTTTCATCTTTAAATAACTTAAAACAAGCCATTTTTCTGGACTGATCAGTTGAATATGGCTCATATAGAGTATAAAAAGACCATTTTTACTTAAAATAAGACAAAAGCACTTGATAAGGTTTCATTTTTTGCAGTGAACAAATTAAAAATGAAGAGATTGAAGCAAAGTGTTGTGTGGGACTATTTCAGTTCAGAGACCAGTCTTGCTCTATGGGCTGAGATATATTGATAAGCATGATCTTAAATTGAATTTGATGTTTTGAAGCTTAATTCATTTACCTTGAAATGAACCAATTTAAAAATTAAGCTCAATTTAAATGTAAAATTCAGTTTTATTTCACAAAATTCTGATTCAGTTCTCAAACTCAGTTTCTATTTAGAGTGGCATGTCCAGACGTAGTCTATGTCCATGAGAAAAACTTACTGAGCTGATTCAGGTTTAATCAGGTTAACTACGCCTCTTTCATTCAAGTACACCACCCCGTATCATATGACAACCATAAAACTATTTAAGTGTCATGTTTGATAGTATTTCAAAAGCGTCATCTCACATTTCTCCAAAACCTTTGGGGACTGACTAAAAACTGGTTCACAATTGGTCACGATGCTTAACTAGTTAGCTAGTTAGAGCTAACGCTAATATAGGTTACAATGGTCGTTGACTCGAAACATTAAATTCAATTTCAGATCATGCTTTTCAAATTCAATTTTATGGTTCAAATTAATTTACTATTGGGACAAATCTCAGCCCATATTGCAAACACTGCGATACTGTATACAAGTACAACACAACCACTACTATGTTAATGTACCGCTTGAACAATGTTCTCTTGGTTAATAAATCGCCCTTTTTGTCTCAACCTACTATCACAGCAGCGTTGGCTCAGGAAGACTGATGAACAGATGAATTAATTAATCAATAGTTAATGTTACAGATGCTCAGGTGAGCAGGTTTATTCCAAACGCCCATCTCTAGTGTCAGTGGAAACTGACCCCGTCTTCATCACCATCAGAATTGTCCTGGATCCCAGTGACCGCCACCTCGTAACCATCTGGGTTCATGGAGGGCAGGATGTGGATGCGGGTGGTGTTGATGAGCGTCTGGATGCGTTCACTCCCGAGCAAATACTCCGAGCAGAGATGCTGAGCCAAGTAGATCAGCAGCTGACGGCCCAGGACTTCATTTCCGTGCATGTTCCCGATGTACTTAATCTCTGGCTCCACTGTGGAGGGTCACATTTACAGAAAACTCAGGTTTGTTATCATGGAAGATGCTGTGGTGTACCACAGGGTTCAATTCTCGGTTTTCCTTTTTTTTCTGCATCCATGTTGAAACATCATTTTCTCCTTTCTGTGTTTTTACACATTTTTCCCTCTTTTACCTCTTTGACATGTTAAACTCACGTAGCTCATGTTGTCCCGGGTTGTTGGAGAACTCAATCACAAGCAGCTCCCGTCCCTCCATGCTGCGTCCGATGCTGTATGTTCTCGCTATGTCAGAGCATTGTTCCTCGGTTTTCTTGAGGATGTCGATCATCTGAGCGTTGGAGTGATAGGTGAACTTAAGCGCTGTGGCAGGCTCCTCAGGAGGAAGCATTTCCATACCATCATAGTCCTCCACATCCTGTTGGGCTGTAACGACAAAACATTATCTCATCAGCTTTGTTCACTGTACTGAAGCTCTGATTGTTATGTTTCAGATCAAATGTTAAAAAGGTCTCTTCATTTCTTCAGGCCTCTTGGGCCAAAAAGATGGTAAAGATAGTTAGTGCGTCCCAAAACACACCCGATGAACCAAATGTGTTTCTCGGCTTTAAATCGGCTGATCTCAGCCTTTATTTCTGTATTCACACTTTGTAGAAACCATTAACAGCTCAGAGTCCGTGTGGAACACATTAAACCCTCGTGCTGCCAGAGTGAAATCACCAGGAATAAATTGTACCCATCAAAACTGTCAGCCGTGAGATACTGATATTATATTTAGGCTCCATCACCTCTGACAAACGTGCTCACCCTCATTAATTCCTCATTCTTTTCCTTTAGCGTCAAAATATGGAAACGGTAACTTTGTCCTTCTTTGTCCTTTTCTTTTATTTCCAGAGCTCCAGGACTCATTCAATCAGAGATGTGACATGTTAAAGCAGTTTTATAGATTTGGGGCCACTAGGGGGCAGTGCAACACATCATTAGAGCAGTGTTATTTGAAAAGTTGTGTGTTGTGTTGAACATTTAGCTAAGCTTTTAGCCCTGTTTGGGTCCCCATCCCTATCTTTCTGTTTCTTTATCAGCTTACTGTTAAAAGTTAAAGAGAAGTTGTTAAAACATATAGTTTGCAGCATGAAAGACACAGAATAGAGCTTCTTTTTTAAAAAAAAAACAATTGCAGCAAGAAACCAAACATGAGGGTATTCAAGTCAAAACAGTTAGCTAAAAGAGGCTAAAATGCTTGGCAGAGTTGCAAACAACAGTAGCCTGATTTTTTAATCTTTTTCATTTATTTATCTAATTATTTATTTATATATTTTTATATTACTATTTTTTTTAATTCTTTTTTATTTAATTTATTTATTTATTTTATCTTTTTTAATTTTATTTTATTTTATTTATTTATTTATTTATTTTATTTTTTTTGGGGGGGGGGGGGGGGGGTCACTATAAATAAACTTTACTTATCATACAATATTTTGATGGAATGTCAAAATAAAAACATGGGCTGATGGGCTGTCACAGCTTTCAAGTCAAATTATTTTTTTCCAGGGTCATACATCATGTTGAATCCCAGTCACAATAAAAAGCCATATCAATGTTCACAATATTATTGTAAAAATTGTATTATTGCTGTAATAATGCATTTTGCCCGCCCCCTTCATGGCCCAGTTGTTGGAAAAACAAAAGTTCAAGTGCCACCTTTGGGGCTAAAATACATGCTAAAAGGGCCCTCTTGAGAGCCAAAACCTATACTCAAGTGCCTTCCTGGTTGTCAAAACACACTAAACTGCCCTCTTGGGAGGCAAAAATCCAAAAGTGCCACTGTAGAGAACACAAGGAACTTAGTGCCCTCTACAGTGGCAAGAGCACATTGCATGTGCCATCTTTTTTCTTTTCGCCCCTGGCCTTCAAAAAGTCTGGGCACTGAAGTGATGTCATAGTGAACCTTTTTAACTAACAACACCAGCTAGTTTCTTCCGCACGTGTCCAAATTGATGTTTCTTGATTTTGACAACTAATTACATCTACGCATCCAGTTATCAAATAGCAAAATGGGTGTTGTGTATCTCTTTGTGTCTTTGCTGCTGCTCTCCCTGCCAGAGCTTTTCATGAATGTACATGAAAGAGATAGGAGGTGTGCTCTCCCCGCTTCAGGTTTTGGTATTTCACATAGGCACATGGAAGGGGCAGGGAGCTCCCAGATATGACTCGTTGCAGTGAATAATTGATTTTTTTTCTTCTGACTGAACAACTTTCATGTGGCACAAGTCCAAAATCTCAAAGATATTCAGTTCACTCTGAGGGCAGAGAGAAAGACAGCACATGTCTTCAAAGCATGGATCCAGACAATCTTGAGAGCAACTGGCTGTTGTTTAATTTTCATTTTTTGGGGAGCTCTTAACTTGTCAGGCTAACCCTTAACACTTCCTCATGTTATATGAAGGATTTTAAATAAGTAAGGCGAGGATTACGCTAGTATTTATGTTATATATCCTTCCAGATTATGTGTACACTGTGCAGTATTACTGTCTGAAACCCTGGAAGTAACATGGAATCAAAGCATGAACATCAGTTTTGAATTAACATGAAGATGGGAATAAGCTCACTGATCCAACCTGCTGACAAACATCTGAATCAAATCCCACATGAAAGTTTTGCACAGCAATCAAATCAGACTTAGTGATTCAGTTATTCTTTTCATGGGCCGACTTTAAGAGTTTTACAGCCGTGTTCACGTTTCGCTGTAAACTTATGATCAAATTTTATGTCTCAGTGCTCCGATCAGCTCCTTCTGTCCTGAAGATTCCTGCTGTCCATGCTCTCATATGGCTCACACATGGCAGCGGGCTTTTTTTAGCTGAACTTTCAGAAACTTGCATAAAAGAGGAATTCACAACTGTTTCGAAAAATGCTGTCAGAAAGTGTTTGCTTTTATATGGTGTCTTACAAGGAAGGTGTGCGAATACAAGCATGTGGAAAATAGCCACAGGTCGTACTTAAGACAGAGTTTATATGTGCAGAAAAGAGGATCAAGTTTTGGATGTGTGAGAGGTGAGCCACATGTGTGCAAACCAGATGTCTGATGAAATATGCTTCTTCATATTTAAATAGTTTGGTTTGAAAGTTATGTCTCTTAGCACACGATACAAATGATAATGATGAAAACTCTCACCTGCAAGGCCCTCCAGGGGGTCATAACATCCCTCTTCATCACTGACAAAGAAGCGATCACAGTCCAGGAAGTAAGGCCAGGCCATCTCGATCCCCTCGAAAGCATGGCTGCATTTTTTACGCACCGCCTCGCAGGTGGAGCGGCACGGCTTCATCACCTTTGCCTTCTCGCAGCGGGGCGCCAGCACGGAGCAGCCCAGCATGCGGATCTCAGGGTTGCACTCTCCACCGAGCAGGGACTCGGCCACGCTCATGAGGAGGTACTCGGCCCCGGCCTCGGCGTCCTCACGGGTCTTGTGTCCGAGGGTGTTAGGAAACATGGTTTGAGAGTAGGGCATGTCGTCGCAGTAGGAGAGTAAGACATCTGTGCATTTGGCTGAGGTGGAGGAGAGGATTTCAAATTAAAGCATCATGAAAGATGTGAATTTATCAATCTTATTTTGAAGGGTCAGGCATGTATCTCCATCTGTCACATGCTTAATTACAAGCTCCAAATATTTCTATTATCTCTGGAAATTAGAATCTGAATATTTCATAGTGTCATTGATCATCTAAAAATACACATGATGGTGCTTTTGGCTCAGACTCCATGAGGGGCGTGTGGCTTCCATGATCTCATCCTTTTTGTTGTTGAAACAAAAATCCACAGGGGTGTAACTTGACTAACACAAGATTTAAAGCTTTGGGGTGAAAACTGGGTGGTTTCAGGACTTAAAAAGTCACAGTAAAAATCATTTAATATGATTCAAACATCCCAAAGAGAAGATCAGCTGTTTTAACTGTTCATACAGGACACAGCCCTTCCTCAATCCAAGCCCAAAGGGTACTTACGTTTTTCTTCCACTGTTGGCTTGCACAGTCCTGTAAGACACATCAGCAGCATGTCATTAGCTGACACTGTGGCAGACACTAGATGGCAGGAGTGGTTTCTCTACAAGCCTCAATGTGGCCTGGAAAATACTGATCTTGGTAAACCTCTGGACTTGCCTCAGCAGCTTTCTGAAATGCCTGTCCGTCTGCAAAGTATCAATAAATCGCTGAAGCTTGCACTTTTTTATACAGGACGATCAATATCAATCAGAAAACCATGATTACAACTTAAATATGATGTCTTCTCCACAAGATAAAAGCTACTTTTAGATCATTTCCATCATCTTGTTGTTGTTTATAAGTTTTGAAAAATCATATTTTAGCATAAGCATAAGATGTGCTGCAAAAAAAAAGTTAGCGTCTAGCTCTGAAAACTACTCACAGTGCTCACGAAAGGATTAATCATACAGCTGCTCATAATGCATATAATAAAGCCTGTTTTAGCATAAAACAGTTGACAAACAGTACCTGTAAACCGCGGGTCACACCGCAGAGGAGTAGAAGCTTCTAGAACCACAGACTGCAGCAGGATTAGCAGCATGATGCTCATTTTTCCGCTGTTTATATTCCGTTTCGATGTGGCACCTCACACACACACACAGACAGACAGACAAGAGGAGAGTGTGTGCGTCAAGTTTCCAAAGTCTGCTGAAGTTTCAACTTCTCCCGTGGCCCGTTTATTAGGCGTATTACGGTTAAATATCATATTACAAAGGAAACGGCGGCGGAGGTGAAGCAGGGACATACGTGGAGTGAAGTTTAGCTAACACATCGTCAGTTAAAAAGATAGCATGTTGGTATTTTTCCCCACGTATGAGAAACCGTGACTAATTTATTTTAATTCAGTGAGGTTTGGACTATGAAATGTGATTAAAGTCCAAAACAAACGTAGACTGTGCTAATTTATTCGATATCCTAACCTGGCCTCTTGGGTCATGTGACCCGGTTTGGCTAATATGTTAGCTGATATATTAGCTAATATATTAGCCAAACAGAAAAAATAGCATGATAATGCTATTTTTAGCATGTGGGAAACAGGGAACATAATGCTTTTAAACCTACTTACTCCTACATTGAATTTTTTTATTTTTATCTATTTTATTTTTTCATAAACCCATTCCTAAATCAGATATGTATGGTAGCCTTAAGCTGAAAATGCACCCATAGGCCTCATACTCCATTCTTTGGATCTGGAAGTCATTTTCTTGATATCTCAACCATTTTTTTTCTTGTCTCAAGATAAAATGTCTCTGGTTTTCCCATAGAATGTATAATATATGGCTGCAGAGTATAGGGGGTTTTGAAGCCAATATGTGACAGGTAAATGTTGAACTCAAGCCATTTTTTCATATTAGGACAAAGCAAACAGGCAGGCATTTGGCCCATTTGCAGACAGCTACAGGGTGCCTGTTGGTCAATTTAGCCATCACCTATAACCCACAAGTTTAAAAACTTTGAAAATAATACATTTTGAAAATACAGTGCACAGTGTGTGCTGATTTGGGCTGTTCACAACCAAATTTTATTTTTAAGCTTTCTACCTCTTGTTTTTTTCCCCTTGATAAAAAGTTACATTAGTTGTTTCCTCAGGTTATTTTTTTTTTATAATGATGCTGGTTTTCCCTTTGAAGTTATCTTGAGAGAATTAGAAAAAAAAAGTGTGAGTAAATTAAAAAGAAAATAAAAACATCCATGTTAGCATAGGGCTACAGTACAGATTAGTGGGATAATGCTATTTATATTAGCATCAATGAGAGGGTATTATGCTTTCCTGTAATTTAAACATGGGCATAAATTAAAAATACTGGATGTCAGTTCTAAATGCTAAGCAAGTTTTCAAAAATACTACATATTCATATGTTGTTGAAATTCATAGTCATAGCAAAAGCGCCACCTTCTGGCCCGGAGACTCACGCACACTGTCGTAAATCACCTTTAGCAAGGTGTGTGTTTGTTTTGACATTAAATGGAGATCAGCAACGCGCTAAGGTGAAGTATTTACCTATGTACAGTTATGTTTGAAACGGGACATCAAGCAAATGTAGTGGCCAGCTACATGTAGTGCTATCGGCAGCCAACAAACAGCCTCTTTGAACTGTCTCCAACAAAAGTGAAAGTTTACTTGAGTGTTAAAAGAATTCACGGTGAGATTAATGGAGGAGAAACCCCACACTAGCGATAACATAAGAGGAATTTCTTTGTCCACAGGGGTGCCAAACATGACCACGCAGTTCCTGACAGGAGCTTTAAGCTTATGTCCAACATATTGGAGTCTGAAATGAGTGTGAAATTTTGGTAACCTACATCAAAATGTTTTGTTTTGTTGTGTGACCAGATTCAAATAGAAAATCCTTGAATACACTATGGGAGGTAGGAGCTGCAATAATCCCTCTTTGTCATGAAGGACACGAGTCAGTCAAGCAAATATGACCTTGAAGCCTCAGTGTTCTCCATTATAGAATCATGATTCTCAAAATGACCACCAATGCAACCATAAAACCGACCAAACCCCTTGATTGACAGGAGGAAACTTAATTTACACCAAGACTTGTTCGAAGCAATTGGCACCTGACCTTAGTTTCATGTTTTCTCTGACAGTCAAACACACATTCTCACGAATATCACAGGCATACAAAAATGTCCAGGCTACCTTTATTTTATAAGTAGTCCCAGTAATGAACTTGTTTTACTCATCCTATTAATTACAGGGTCCTCTCTCCTTCAATTCAAGCTGATCTGAATTAGCATAATGTAAAGCATGATTATTAATCATGCACACAGGCAGGCGCAGGACCCCTGGGTTTAAGACTGAATACAGCAGCTTGGACCACTGGCTGTAATGAGGATAGTTGAAGGAGGTATGAACAAAAGAGGGATACTACTGTTTTTGTCATCTAAATCAGGAATATGCTAATTATTCCTGAACATGGTCATTTGTTATTCAGATTATTGCACGGCCTAGAAACTAAGAGGACATGTAGATTCTGCTGGGAAAAGGGATGACACTTTCAGAAAAGTGCATTATGAAACACTTTAACATATCTTTACATGGGTTTTTAGATAAGATAGTAAAGAGAAATTTACAAAGATGAGGAGGACAAGAGAAAAATAGCATGATCATTAGCCTGATGGAGGAAAAAGGCCACTCATCTGTGTGCAAGAGTGACTCAGTGAGTTTGTTTACCACCCACAGATTATTGTGATGGACTAACACCAGCAGAGTGGGAGCTTTATCATACCATACACTGAGTTGGTTTGAACTGGCTGTGTGTGCTGCATTAGGACGCAAACTGAAAGTATAGTTCATTTTGGTGGCCTGGCCCCAGTCACATGGCAGGAAGATAAATGTGTGGGGTGCAACAAGTGAAAATGTTCCAAAGCAGAATTAATTTACTTCCTTAACAATGAGTAAAATGCTGGTTTCTGAGTAAACCTAGCCATTCACCACTCTTATAGTATCATCCTGGGCTTACGGGGAAGCTATTTCCAGCTATTTCTAGTAGATTACATCTGCCACAGTGCTGGAACCCTAGAGTAAACAAATAGTTAGCATTGAGCTAAATATTAGCAGGGGTTAGTTTTCTATGAGGGGCTAAGACCAGAATCAAAGTAGAACAGAATAAATGCTTGGCAGAAACTCATCAATAAGACACAAAACCATAACTTTTGTAAGATTTAAATTATAAATCCAAAAATCATTGCTGACTTCTGGTAAAAACAATTACTTCAATTTTTGACAAAACAACTGAAAACAACTGACATATCCATCCTGTTTTTGCTGGTAGTTTTTGCATTGTAGCAAAACAAAGTCAAAACATAAAGTCTTACAAAGACTTAAGCTTGCCAACAGTTTTTAGTATGCTGATTTCAAAATTTTCAGTAGCTAACGTGTGTATTTATTTAGCACATCTATGATGCTAACATCAGCAGCCTCACAAGAATCCTTGCATAACTGTCATCCGCCTCAATCTATTAACAAACATTAGCAAACTAGCACAGCATAGAGTCTCTAGCTTGACATGAAACACTTCATGGACACTCATACCTGCTAATGTTAGCAATGTTTGGCACACTAATTTGAAAGTTTTAAGTAGCTAGCATAAGCTTTCATTTAGCACATTTCTGGCACTAAAGTTAGCAGCCTCACCAGAATGCTAACAAGACTGTGGACTTTTTTTTTTTTTTTTTTTACACATAATGGAATTTTTTTTATGTAATTCAGGACTTTGATTTTTGCAAGTCATTCACCTCAATCCATTAGCCAATCATTAGCAAACTAGCATACTAAACTGAACCAGCAAACTTTCACTAGCTTGACATCAGATACTTTACTGACACTTGTGCTTGCTAACAACATTAGTGGAATCCTAATTTCAAGATTTAAAGTAGATGGCGCAAGTCATCTACTTCCATCCATTAGCAATGCTAGTTCATTAGCTTATTAGTGTGTTTTTATTTTTATTAAAGTGAAGTGATGGGTTTCAACCTATTTTGAGATTAAACTTTTGATTTTGTGTATTGACTTAATTTGTTTTTCAGAGGAATATATTGTAAAACAGACATAAATAGAGTTTGAAAAGAGTATGATGTTCACACTGCTGGCTTTGGAGTTGTCATGACACATTTTTATGCATATATTTTCTATTTGAGTAGTTTAAATTTCTGCTTTCATAATTTTGTTTATATTATTATGTATATTGGGGTTAATTAGTTACAGTGGTAATGTATCTTCAAACTTTAACAGCTTATAGAAAGTATTGACTGAATTCAGAGGTGACATCTGTAGATTAACTAAAATAAATCAGATTTCTTCTTCTAATAATGACGCTGGTTTGTCTCCATGCTTCAAATTAAGCCTGAGACGTTACTGAAACAGGATGGATCAGGATCATTATTCACAAAGCGACCTTTGACTCCTGTGTTTAATTACACTCAGCAGTAAAAGATTGTTCATGTGACACCAGAGTCATTTTAATACAGTGCTTCATCTGTGATTATAATTGAGGCCAAAAGTCAGACAGAGCAAAACAATGTGATGCAGGAAAAGGTTTGTAGCTGGTGGAGGGGCGAGTCAGCCAAAAGAGATTTTCCCCTTTCATTTTTTGTTCATGGATCCATTAACTAAACATTCAATTCTGCCTCTCATATTTCCATAATCTCAATCTGTGATTTGAATAAAGTTGCTGCTATTTATTGTTTGGAACTTTTAACTGGGCTGCTTGAATTCAATTTACATTCTGACAGATGAAACCTAAAGCTATTTCCTTGCTCCAATGACATTGCTTTAAAAAACATTAATATTTTGAAAAGCTTTATAATTGACAGCTTTTATTGCACAGATTCCACTAAAAGCTAATCACACTGCCAAAAACAGCGAGTGGCTCACAGGAGGAATGATAAATGTGTGTAAATCACATCCAAATAAAAACAGATTTTTAATAATAAAGCAGCTATTCTGGTACAGCTGGAAAAAAACACGTATTCAGATCTGGCACAAACACAAAACAGTGTCTTTAAAGCACTTTGAAAGCTGTCGTTATGCTACATCACATTGCTCCCTGTTTGTCTAGACAAAAGTTGTTCCTGTACAGTGCAAAATATATCAGAACATCATTTAAATAGAAACATAGAAACATTTTTTCAGTCAACTGGCAGAACAAAGCACAGTTGTACAAAAGTGGGCTATCTCTAGTACATTCAGTTACAAAGTCACAATCTGAAGCAGAGGTCAGGTGATACTCTGTGAAGACAACAAATCCCATGAAAAGACCAAAACCAATTATGATTGACCCCTTTAACTGTTAAAACCTAACTGGGTTTTTCTCCATCTGGACTTAGGAGTATGCTGATTTTTATCTAAGGGGGCTGGATTTTACAAAATGAAATGAGGAAGTTAAAGAGGGGGTATTCGGCGTTCCCATGTTTAAAACATGGATATAAAGTAACAATGCTGGATGTTAATTGCAAATGTGTGCAGGTGTTCAAACTGCTACATATTCAGATTTTGTAGAAATCCCTGAATCTGTCTGTAAAGGAAAAAAAAAAGAAAAAAGAAATCATCCCATTAGGATCTCCCAACTGCTTATGACAGTTGGAGGTGCGGGCCTCAAACACCAAGGTCTGCCAATCTTTAGCTTCCCATTGTTTTGTCTTCATCTTTGGAAGAACCATGTTAATTAACATTTATCAACTAATTTTTCATAAACAATATTAACACTGTGCTGTCTTACAGCTACAATTTAGCCACCATAGACTGTATACAGAGTGGACAGCGTGGCTCCACCATTTACCGTTGTACAGTTTTGAAACCAAAATTTCCCCGTCACAGGCGCAGCCATTGGTAGCAGCTGCAGCCAGAGTCTGAGCAGTAGAGACTGTGAGGGATTCTGGGAGAATCTGAGTGGAGCTGGCTGACAAAAATAGTAATTTTTTTTTTTCTTTTGAGAGTCTAATCACTTCCTGACTCTACCTCCTGACATATTTTACAATCCCCGAAAAAAATACACGAGAACAGCAGCTGTCAATCATTGTTAAACATTACGTAAAGCCTCGTTTTTAACCTTGTATAACTAACAGAAATGAAACTTTTCAGAAAAAAGAGGACTTGAATACAAGGCAGCCAAATGATATCTTTAAATCACCACAACGATCGAACATGAGAAACATTTCTACAGGGAGTATTAGTTTTTTAAAAGTTTGACCACAAACCATCTGGAATGGCAGGAAAGGCGGATTTTTTAACCTATACTGCAGCCAGCCACCAGAGGGAGCAGTTTTTGTGGACACCTCACTTCAAGCCGAGCAAGCGGACGTCCATTTTTTTTACAGTCTATGGTAGCCACTTGTCGATCATGCTAGCTGCGGCACTAGTTTTGACTAACTACGCAAAACTCATAACCTTGAGGCCGTTTACACGACAACGGTTTGAGGTCGAAACGCAAAAGTGTGGTTGCGTTTCGGCCTTGCACTTAAATGGAAATGGCATTTTAGCCGACCTAAACGCAAAGTTTTGAAAACGGCCTCCAGAGTGGATATTTCTGAAACCCTGCTGACACTGTTGCTGTGTAAACAGTAAGACAGTGTTTTTTTGTGGAAACGCTGACGTCACGCTCTGCTTTGCGCAAGCGCATGCAACAGTTCAACAGTACCGTTGTTTCAATGGTCATGGACTACCTTGTTGTGCTGACTGTCTTTTAATAAAATGTGAATCTGTTGCTCCACTTCTGCACTTAGCATTCGCCAATACACTAGATGATCAGCTCAACTCTACTTGGGTGGAAATCCAGACAGTTATAGTGCCAACTACAGGCCTGGCATGCCTACTACAGCATTTTCAGTCCCTCAGCGTTTCTGTGTAAACACTGATTTTTTTTCACTGCGTTTTAGCGTTTTCGAATGAAACGTTCTGTAAATGGGGCCTTGGTGCCGGTATGGCTATGAGTTCAGATTAGTGCAACCCATGAGGTCAGCAGTCAACCTTGGTTTGGTGTCCAACCTGCATGTCACCCTCACGCTGTTTCCTGCTCTATTCAAACTCCTGTTCTCTCTGGAAAAAGGCAAAAAAGCCTGAGAAAACAAATAGCTCGATGACTTTCGACTTCTGTATCTAAGATGTTCGTAAGCTAACGGACATATATGACGGCACGTTGTCTTCCTAGAGTCACACTTAACTGCTCGTAGACTAAAATTTGTTTTAGTGTCTCAAACTGCTACCACCAGCAAACACTCGTCCACGTCCATGTGTTTCATACTCCTGTTTTTCTCCCGTAATAAATAATAAATAATAAAACAGTTTTTTTTTTTTTTTTTTCTAATGAAAGGTTAAAGCAGGCTGATGTTTTCAGTTTTAATAAGAGTCACAAATAGGTTTTAATTTATCAGCTGTGTGTTAATCCACCACTGAAAATAGTCCAATGAAATGTGCTCCATTTCCTTTGAGTGCCGAAAAATATGGATTGTAAAAATTAAATGGGGCTTTTCCAAATAATTGGACTATGAATCCATAACCTGTTTATAGGATTTACATCTTATTAGCATCTTCTTGCCGCGTACTTTAGAAGTGCGAACACAACATTCCTGGTTCGATTCAGGACACAGGCTGGTTTCATGTTGCTTTTCTGTCTGGATTCACACCAGTGGTTGGACTGAGATCTGAATGTTGAACACAATGATGAAACAAGGAGTCACATGATTGATTTTGCTCATTTCTTGACAAATGTTAACAGATACACAGAATATCCCCTGACCTTAAGTTCAATATCAAGTGTTACTCCCTGTTGGCTCCTGTAACTACAGTCACTCTGAGAGAATCAGACAAAGTGCATCAATATCCAGTGACTGACATGACACTGCAAAGTAGTCTAACATTGTCAAAACAGAACATGGCATCAATGTAAAGCCGGTCAGTCTCCACACCTAAGAGCACGTCCGTTAACTGAAGGTACGAGCGTTTTCAGATCACAGCCCGAACATCAGCTTCTGGCTTTGTCGCTGTATTTTGTGGCAGTAGAAAGGTCACAACAGGAGGATTTTTTTTAAAAGTCATTACAAAGTGGCCTGAACAGCACAAAAGGCCACTCTTTTAAGTCTGTCTCCAGCAGTGTGGGCTTTCAGTTTGACATTAATCTGAACCCGTGACTCATTCGACGGAATTGATTCGCCAGATTCGTGCGGTTTTGTGTGTTGATGGAACACAGATCACTTGTTTGCCGATACCGTCTGAGGTAAATGTCTTCCACGCTTTACTCCTTCTACGTCTCCCCTGAATATTTAACCCATTCATCCTCCCCCTCCTTACTGTCTTTTCACTCGTCTCCACCCACTGTTCTCTTATTTTAGCTTTCTCTTCAACCCCCACCCACGAATCTATCCTCTGTCTGCTCTTACTCCTTCCCTAACAATCTCCTCTCCTCCCTCTCATTTTCCTCATTCTGCTCCTCCACCCAGCTCCTTCCAACGTTTATTTTTGGCCCGTTGTGAGGATCTGTCGTGTCTGTGCGTTAGCCATTAGCTGATCCTCTGGAGACAGTAGTCGTTCTCCGTGTCTAAAGAGCTGTTGTGGCCAGACGAGGGGTATAGGTCACGGCGGAGCAGCCTGTTGACGACAGTAACCAGGACTTTCTTGTACTGCTGACGTAGGAGGGAGTAGGCAAAAGGGTCAGACGCAGCCTTGCTGTAGGTCAGGCACTTACTGATGATTCCCCAGCGGCGGTTGATGTCCACGAAGGGGAGAAGCTCGGCCAGCCTGGAGAAATGGGAGAAGAAAAACGACTTAACAGACTATTTCTCAGTCGAGGGCGGCTCTTTTGTTCTTAAATATGCAAAATGGCTGGAGGATTAGGTAAGACTAAATCAAAAAACCTTGAACAAATAAGAAACTCTATGAAAACTACCGTCTGGAGGAAGAGCACTTTTTCTGAAACGGCAGAGGATTGTATCACAGTAATGTTTTATTTGATTTATCTCTTCAGCTTAATTTCTTAACACAGACTATAAGATGTTGACAGTCTCCGTGACACTGACTGGTTTGATAAATAAAAGTTAAATGACTCAACCATGCTCCTAATTATGCATAGAAACAAGGGCTATCAAGAAAAAAAATCAGCTAACAGAAAAAACAAACCACTCAGACCAAATCTTAAAGATGTGAAACTTTCCTGTGAAAGCGTGTTTTTTAACATGAGATCTAATGAGGATTCTCCAGCTTTTGGGGCCAGCCTCTAGTGGACACCCGAGGAACTGCAGTTCCTTGAACTGGAGCGTTCGCCCAACTTTTTGACTCCAGAGATCAACACCTGTGTCTACATGACAGGTAACCATGTCCTAAAGTGAGGTATCTTAAAACTTTTCGACATGTGATACCCGAAATAAGCAAAAAGGCATTATTTAGTGAATTTAGCTGATTTTTCCACTTTTTCGCAAAATAAAAGCAACATTTCTGAAGTTTCGATAAAGAACAATTTCGCCTTGCCGGTGTTTCCATTATGACCAGAAATGCGCACAACTTTAGTAAAGTAAAACATAAAGTCTGTTGGACGCTGCACTCATGATGATGCCGATTCTTAAACATTAGTGTTTTTATTCACTGGTCAAACTGTTGGTCATGATTATGCTAATTCAAAACAGGCACAAACAAAGCACTGAATGAAGATCATCATATCCCTCCCGCTGCTCTCTGACCCGCACAGCTGTCCTTCCAGAGTCTGTTTGTAAGGCAGTGGACACGTACAAGGAGGTGAGGGAGGTGCGTTGTTATGACAACGTGACATTTTTGCAAAAAAGGTGTTTCCATTGCACTTTAGCCAGAAACATCAATATCGAAACTTTTGAATAACCACTTCATGAGGGCGTAAAAACTTTTTATCGAAATTTGAGAGGTTTTCAAAAATGTGGCATTTTGCATTTTTTTATTGCAATTTTTATGTTTTGCACAATTCTAGGTGTAATGGAAACGCAGCTAGTGTCATTCTGGCTTAGTCACCCCTACGGTCTTGTGGCATCAGAGAAAAAGGAAAACATGATTATTTTTTTTTTGCAAAAGGGACCTCCATTTTTTTTTCCTACAACAATGGATGGAATATGAAGTTGTTAATTGTTTTCCGTTTCGGATTTGGCATTTTGGGGCGCCAACTTTGGCAACCACTGACTTCAAGCGTTAAATGCTTTGTTTTACATTTTTCTCCTAATGGGTAAATAATTTAAATTAAAAAGGTAGTATGCAAAAAGGAAGTGTTAAAACAAGCATTGTTGACTAAAATCACGTTATAAATGTTTTATCAAATGGTTCAATCAGCTGAAAACTTTCGTATGTTTTATCATCAGCTTCTGTTTTTCAACCCACAGAGTCGCCCTTCTGTGGAAACCAGGGAGCTTTGTCCACCTTCTTCACACTTATTAATGGTGAAACCAGGTTTTCACGTTTAGAAAAAGGAGTAAAAATTGTGTCAGGAGAGTTGTTGTGTCCTCTTTCAACTCCATGAAGGAATCCCAGAGGACTCCACTTCACATTCTGCCGCACCCAGGTCCACC
This sequence comes from Halichoeres trimaculatus, assembly GCF_033239565.1. Taxonomy (NCBI): domain Eukaryota; kingdom Metazoa; phylum Chordata; class Actinopteri; order Labriformes; family Labridae; genus Halichoeres; species Halichoeres trimaculatus. Next base: position 16,847,046 of record NW_027437200.1, read on the forward strand.
AACAAATCATACTCCTATTTTATCTGTGACAGGGGCGTCCAAGACTTTATGTCAGATTTTGTTGACTTAAATATTTTCACTTATTTCAAACAGAAATGTGTATATTAAAGTATTTTATAGAGGAATTAATGTCAGACAAAGAAAAAAATGGCATACATTCTTATGTGTAGTAGTTTTTTTTTAATTGGAAAAACAAACTGGTATTCAAACTTTGTAGTGTTTTATATATGACTGTATACGATGTTTGTACACCCCACACACAGAGATAACTGTGTAAAACCTGTAAATAAAGCTGGTTTAAAGCAGGACAGATACACGAGCAGCAACTATTTTAATTGGATTTTGGGTTCCAACTTGAACTCAGGTTACTTCCTGTGTGTAACCGCGGCCAGGAGGCTACTCCAATTCTGTGTGACACTTCTCCTTGTTAAGGTGTTCTCCTTCTTTTTTCCTCTTGTGTGTGTGTGTGTGAGTGTGTTCAGTAATACATGTCAACCTGATGGATCATCAGCAGCACATCTGGCTGACAACAAGGTCCCTGAAGCTGCTTTTCTATTCTCGGCGGGCCATTATTTATCATCTGCTGTCCTTTGTGTGGTACTTTTGGGGGGGTTCTGTGGCAGCAGCATGGTAAGCCTCCTGTTTACAGGGTGACACAGGCGACTAATGAGGCAGCTATCCCATGGTTCACAAATATTATAATAACAAGCTGGAATGAGCTTCTTCTCCTTGTTTTCATTTGTCCTGAATCCGATCAAGATTGAGTGAGAAGATTATGTGTGGGCACTGCTTTGCTGGATTTGTATCATCACAGGTGGGTTTGCAGACACCAGACTCACCTTGTAACAACATAAGGAGCAAAGCAGATGATAAAGGAGCCGATGAAGATGGTGATCTTCTTTGTAGCTCTTTGCTTTCTCCTCTTTTGCTCTGCTAAACATCTTTGTTTCACACTGAAAAGGGCAAGAAGACATTTGTATGAATTGCACATTTAAAGGGCAATGCAACAACAGCAACAACAACAACAAAAAGATGTTTATGAGGCGTTATTGATCTGTACCTTGGGTGAATGTCCACCAGCAGGAAAAGAGTCTGCATGGTGATGATGTCTATCCTCTTGCAGTGAAACCTGGCCACTTTCAGCACCTTCAGGTACGTGAAACAAAGCGTGAGGAGGGAAAGCATGAAGCTCGTGGCGTGGAAAACCACCGTGAACACTGTAAACTTAATCCTGTCGCTGCCCTCCTCCTCGCGCGGCTGCAGGGTGCAGGACGCGTACACGTGGCTGTAGTCCACCCAGGAGAAGAGCAGCGCCGTGAGGGAGAAGGTGAAGGAGTGCAGCCAGGAGTAGCACACCATGATCACCGCGTCCTTGTAGCGCATTTTGGTGGAGTAACTGAGCGGGAACACCACCGCTATCCAGCGGTCTATGCTGAGAGCTGCCATGCTCAACATGGTGTTCGCGGTCAGGAAAGTCTCCAGAAAGCTCACTGTGTGGCACACGCAATCCCCAAAGGGCTGCTGGTTCCGGACAATCCCCACCAGAGTGGCTGGCATGTTCAGGACAGCGATGAGGATGTTGCAGAAGGATAAGTTCATGGTGAAGACACCGGGGACCTGCCGGCGGATCTCGGTGCTGTGGACGAAACATAACAGCACCAACAAGTTTGACAACAGCGAGACGACGGCGACCACGACGATGAACAGGGCGAAGATGATTTCAGCAAAGTCCATGTCTCACTCCAAGAAGTCCACCCTTAGGTTACATGCGTATTTTATTGAGAACAAACTCTCAAAATCAACCATTTTCCCCCTTGAAGAAGCGCCAAAAATTCATCTCAATTAAATCCTCGCGCGCAGCCTCCTCTCAAACTTCACGAGCGCTGTCCAGAGTGCTGAAGCAAACCGCTGCCCCCAACATCCCTCCCAGCAAAGCTTCTGTTTTAAATCCACTTAAAATCCGCTCACTGAAGGAGAAACTCTTTCAAAAAAAGTAGTAAATGAGTGTGAGGTATGTCCATCATCCGCTACCTCCTCTTCAAAGGCGCGACACATCCACGCAGGAGCAGTTCTTGAGGGGACTGAGGAGGACCAGAGCAGGCAGCAGCAGCGCACCCACTGAAGTGAACAAACATTTTGACATGTGACGTGAAGAAGGGAACAACTTGTCCTCGTCGCACAACGTCCGAAGTCACATTTCTGAGAGATGCAAATATTTGATTCCTTCATACAAAAGCACAAACTTAAATAAAAACAAACCCCCCCTTCTTCTTCACGCGGGAGATATTCACATGCGGTTTTCACGTGTCGTCCACATTGATCACGCCTCACTCACGAATCAATGTGGGTCTGGAGGTAAACTCAGGGATGTGCTCCCGGATAATTGGAGATGGTTTTGCCGTGACCGAATGGAAGCAGGTGCACACGAGCGCAGGAGACTGGCACGAGGGCGAATAGATCCCTTTTCCTGAAATGAATTATTTATGGGCACTGTGGCTGCCGTAGATTCACTGTTATAATTTATGTTTGGCATGTAAAAAAAAGACAGGAGGGAGAAAAGAATCGTAACCTGAAGCAACAGAGTTTACAAATAACACTTAGCGTTGATTAGTGCCTATGTCAACAAAACAAGCTCCTAATATTTATGACTTAGCTTCAAGTTATTTGGTATGTAAATTAAGCAACAAATCAGTCAACGACCAAACAAGACTATTTCTTAATCTCCTATTCAAAAATAAATAAATAAACCAAAAGTTTCTCATTTTGGAGGAATACAAATTAGCTCCAAAAGCTTAAAAGTCTCTTGATTTAGAAATCAAATGGATGCAATGAAATGTGAAAAGACATCCTGAAGACCACAGTGTTCCACAATGTTGCTGGACAGCAGTCAGTGTCCATCCATTTGAAACAGGATCAACTATGGTGTGCCAAAAGGGACAAATAGCACAAACTTAAGAACAGAGCATGTAAACGATTAGAACAAGATGCTAGCAGATGTTATTCTCAATTTCCAATTGTGATTAGCATTTAAGCTAATAGCAAGATTAAATTTAAAACTTTAAGGAGTTATGTTTTTCTTCAAAGGGTTTTGGATTTATATTAGCAAAAAAAAATACAAAGATATTTCAAAGTCAGTCAAATAAATATCTTAACTCACTATTATTTGTATTCTATGACAATGCTAATGATAACAAATGTTAATGTAAATCAAGATCAAGTGTGATGCTAAGCTTTTAATAAACATCCTCCCAAAGTTTTCAAAAGCAGATACTGATAATAACTTGTCCCCTCAGCCTAAGTTAATTTTTCATAAAATTAAAGCTCCTGTAAGTATTTTCGGTCTGGCATGGATTTTGGCGCCCCCTAAAGACGAAGTAGATTTTGCAGATTATTTTTTTTAAATGTGTTTTCTTTGTTTTTCTTTACAAAAAAATCCAATCCTGCTGTCTAGTCATAGTCAAACCAATTGCATCGTGTACAGCTAATAACATAGTCTGACACCTACCCCTCGTCAGGGGTTTATGTTGTCAAAGATAACTAATAAAAAAAAATTCTCCTCTCCTAGATTTTGGTGAGTACTTTCCGATGTGATAAAGTGTCATCAGCGTTATTTTAAGCCTGTTTTATAAACAGTTAAAAACTCAATACAGGAGCTTTAAGTAGAATTTTTCTTCTTAAATCAAAAAAATTGTACTGTCAAAGTTTTTCTGTTTTTGGTGGAAACTTTGTTCACATTTTATAAGCACCTGCTCAGGAAATGGAAAGTCTACATAAACAGAAACTAATTGCACAGTAAGAAACAAATTAGCCCTTCAAAATAAAACAAATTACTGTTAGATTAAATCATGCTTTGACGGTGAGAATTTATATGGCAACTAATTTAAATTGAAGCAACACACTGTTCACAGCGGCAGGAGTGCACTTCAGAAATGTTTGTTTCTGAGTCATGTCATATTCTGGAGAAGCCGCTGTAGACAGTGACTCACTGAGGTCAGACACAGCCTGCAGAGTTTTATACGCTCCATACTCCCACTCTGCGTACACGCTTGAGCCTGAATCCCCCTCCCCTGCAATTAACTGTATTTCTTATTGAGAAGTTCGGAGTATCAGAGCTGTCACTTCTCGCAGACCCATTGTGCTTGGGGTGTTGAAGTGTTTGTAGTGAGAAGGTGAGTCAGTATTAAATTCAGTTCAGGGAAGCCCTGAGGCTATCGAAATGTGAAGTGACTGGCTCTTAAACGCACCATAATCACAGCACATGATGAAGGTCTTCATGTATTCACACTCTAATGAAGCTACTCCAGCTTTGAGAGTGTGTGCGTTTCCTTTCATGTGTGTTTCTGTCAGAAAATCAGAGGGACAAAGCAGCAGTGGGTGATGTCAGTCCCCCCTACAAACGAGTGATCAAAAAGCCGGGGAAAGGAGCCCCAGCTGGGTTCCTGCATGGAGGGGTGCAGAGCTATTTATAGGGCGGATGGGGTGTCACCTCCAATATGAGACTCAGTGATGGTGGATTACCTAACAGAAGTACCAGAGCAAAGCTTTGAACAGAGCTTTACGACTGATTGCTCTAAGAGGAAGCTTTCATGTGTGCTGAGCAATCAGCTCGAGCGGCCGTCCTCCAAAATACCTCAAGTACCTGCAGCGGTTTGAGGACATTAACTGAAATGCTGCGCGATGTCAGAGATTACAGAACACTGCCGGCTAACTTCATTTAGTCTCCAAAAATAAAACAGAAAGCACCAGGAGAATTAAATTCCCAAGTCTGAGTTTAAACAAAGAACAAAAAATTACAACTGATGGAAAGTCAGAGTCATACAATGATGGATTGAGGAATCCTGAACAGATAGGGGGCGCTACATGTATTCAATATGACCCAGTGAGGAATAAATTTAAGGTTAAAAATCATTCAAAATATACCAATAATTTACATCAAGGCAGTGAGCAACAGTTACTTTAAACACTCATATGCTAGAGATAATATCTTTGTGCTAGCATAAGCATGCTAACATGCTAATGTTGTGCTCCAGACAACTTGAATTTCAAGAATTTATGAGTTGAAAACTTTAACCATCACTTTCAAAGTGTCCCAGACGTACTGTGTCAGATGTGAGAGGAAAAAAAGTCGGTCAATGACAAGGCCATGTTTTTGTGGCAAGCGCAGAGGAAATTAAAACTTCAGCCTCCTGGCATATTTAAATGAAGCAGATCATGTTCTCTGAGTGAGAGCTCTTGTTAGAAATTTAACTGACAGATTTAATTTCAGAAACTGCTTGTAATAACTTGCTGCTGATTCCAATTAGTTACATACTACCTGATCAATTTAGCTACATTTATTTACATACACAACCAGTTTTACTGTGTAACTGGATGAAAACAGGAAAATGTCAATAAAACAAATGATTGAAAATGACTTCAGCAGCCCTTATATGAAAACATGACGTTCAGTTTTCAAATTACAACCACCTTTTTGGTGAAATACGCGAAAAAGCAGGGTATCAATGCGTGGCTAACAATGCTTTTGACCTGTCATCAGTGTAGGATAACTACAGAAAAACACAAAAAGTCAAACTTGAGCATCAAAAACATTTTTCCTCAAACCAATAGTGACTCTGAAATTATTAAAAAAAACACTTATTGATTAAAAACCAGGATTATGTTTGTGCAGGCTGTCTCCGCTAAAGCTAACAAATGGCTCGCACACCTAGCTAACTACAAAAACACAAAAATGTATCAACAATGTAGACAACCTTGCCTCAGCATGTTTTATCCAGTGAAAAGTTGTCTTGAACAAAGAAAATTTGTTTTGATCTGATCTCTATTTAATTCCCAAACACACACACCCCTCGCTTAAAGTAATTTACGACAGTGTGCAGAGACTCTGGGCCACAAGGTGGCGAGGCAACCCGGTTGAAACAGATCCTCCTGATAGCATTTTTAAGTGTTAAGAAAGGCACCATCAAATAAAATCTACTTTTATAATTATTATTATCATTAAAAACAAGATTCTTCTGGGTTTGGGGGAAGATGTTATGTATAACTTTTGGTAAAAGTGGAAACCATTTTAATTATTGTCTGACTTTCCAAAGTTTGAACAAGCCACTGCAGAGCAGTGGAAAATACATTGGGAGAAAAGAGCAACAATCTTATGAAAGACTCATGTTCTTCATGGTGACAAAAATAGTCTTCTAATAGAAAACTGGGATTGTTAAATGAAACTGGATCTTCGGGGTGTGCTGAGTGTAAATAAAAAAACACAATGAGTGTCGTGTTGTTGCAGGAAGATTGCAGAACGCTGAGAAAAGAGGGTCTTTGTGGACACCTCACGACCTCCACCATCTCTCTGAAAGCTTTCAATTTTCCATTGTAGCACATATTGTTGCATAACAGCACCTGACCTTCGTACAAAGCAACATCCTGGTCACCTTCAGTTGTGTTTGTGATGTTCAGAAAAATATGTGATCTCAGCACGGTGAAGAAATCCCCCACGGTACCCCGCAGGTACTCAGAATGTCACTCAGAGCCCGTACCTGGGCTGTGTTCCACCTTTTTAAATTCACAGCCCCCACGTCCCAAAGCACAGAGCTGCACCCGAGGCCCGGAGGAAGGGGGCGGATGGATCTCAGGTTATGCATTAGGTAACCTGGCTTCAGTACGCCCTCTCCGTGAGTCACAACACAAGGAACAGTCGGGGTAAAATGATGCCTTTGGACAGCTTGGTGGAATCGATCCTTACTACTCTTCATCGCTCAGTCGCTCTCAGATGACACTAAATATGATGCGTCTCTCAGATCCAGTCTACACAACTTGTTTATTTTTGGCTGCTGTTAGACAATTTCCAGGGGGATGTTAAAGAATACGATGTCTTCTGTTGGATATTTGATTTTAATGTTTATAAACTATGACACATAACTCCATGTCGTAGTTCCACAAAAATGAAGGGACAAAGTTAGAAAGTATGTCTGTTTTCTTCAAGAAGTTTCCAGTTTGTCCTCAGATTAGACCCAAAAATCTCAAATTTAAATTTGTCTATGACGTTTAGAAATATGACCATGGTGTTGTTTAACACCAGCCCCTGTCATCTCACAGCTCAGCTGATTATATCTATGTGTCCAATTTTCAAATGGCAAAATGGGCGTTTTTGTTTACGCCTGCCCACCCCAGCTCCTCCTTTGGTCCTGTGTCTGATTTTATCAGTGTCATTATATATTGTCACTGAGCGTCTTAGCTGCTGCTCTTTCTGCCTCAGTTTTTCATGGGAAAGGTGTGCTCTCCCTACTTCAGGCATTGGCAATCCACAAATGCATGTGGAAGAGCAGGGATCTCCCAGAACAGGGCCGTACTTGCAAATGTAACTTTTTGCATTCCAATAACTGCCTGTAACCAAACTGTATTGTCTCCTAAAATCTCATTGTTGTATCAGTTTAGTGGCTCTTTTGAACCATAGAGGAGATTCTGAACTAGAAAATCAGTATTTAAGGTACTAACAGTCAGTTTTGTGTCTTTTAACATTTAAAGGATGTTGCCGTTAGGGTTGCACTAGGGTGGAAAACTTCTGGTAAATTTCAGGGAAGTTTTCTGAAAATTTCCATAGGAATTTTGGCATGGAGATATTGGAAATTTTAAAGGTTTTGTTGCAGTCAACTAAAATGATTTATTCTAAAAATTCCTGAGAAATTTTGCCTGGTAAATTTGCTTTATTTATAATTTTTTAAATTATTTATTTACTTATTTATTTTATTTATTGTTTTTATTTTCTTGTTATCAACTTGAATGAGGTTCTCTCTCTCTCTGTGTCTCTCAATATATATACATATATATATAAAGAGTATAGATATTCCTGCTGATTTCCAAAAATTCCCATAAAAATTTTCCAGTTTTAAAAATTGTTGGAATTTTGCATCCCCTGTTGGAATTATGACTGAGTAAGCCCCAAAGCCAGCTTATAACAAAGAAAATCACCCTTTTTTCTCCAACATAATGAAAAATAATGGTGTTTTGAAACTGTACATTGTTTTCTAATGTATATCGTTATATTTGAAGTGATTCAGAGCTGGGAGAGATTTGACAGAGCTCTTGTTGTGAAGCTGAGCTGAATGATTTTTCCCCCTGAGATCAACTGGAAAAGAGCCACCTCTATCCCGTCTGCTGTGTGCGACCCTGCGTGGTTTAATGTGTTATGAACTGATGAGGATCCAATTATTTCAGACTTTGTTCATGTCTGCTCATATTGAGTCAGTGTGAGGACGGACACAGAAAGCGTTAAAACCAGGTCAGGAGTCATTAACCTTCACAGCGTGCTGTGTTCAGACTCATCAGACTCATACTCCCGCAATCCATCATGTACAGATCAATATTTGATCTTAAGGTTAGTGATGCTTTGCAAAGAAAAAACTAAAAACCCTTCGTCTTGTAAACAAAGCTGTTATCAAAGACCTCATTGAGCACAACGCAGGGTGTTTCCGACAAAATGAGCGATGATTTGTTCTGCTTTTATAGCTGCTGTATTTCACCCTGCTGGGCTGTAACCATCGAGGATAAAGAGACGTGGGCCCGTCGTGAATGACAGCTCAGGATTCTGTTTACAGGGTGAGTGGAGGTGTGACAGATGGGCCTCCTCCACACTGCTCGGTGTTTGACAACATACCTGCAGCACCACACAGGAGGACATCCACACAGAGACAAAAGTGAGCACAAACATCTGCCACGCATTTACGGAGTGTGTGAGTGTGTGTGTGTATGTGTGTGTGTGATACAGAGCATAATCAGACACGACTGTAGGAGAAGACTTTAAAGCTTGGTCTTTTCTAAAGGCGTGAATCTCCTCATTTTCCAGTTACTTTTGTCTATGAGTTCCTTATTTGTTGCACAGAGAACATTAGAAACTTTTAACCTTTAAATGAAAAACATATTCATTGAAACAGCTTTTTTTTGCTGTTGTAATGCTTGTGAGACTTAAAGAATCATATTCTAAATTATAAAAAAGTGTAAATTTTCTGTCATGGTAACAAACAAACCAAAGTAGATGTAGTAACATCTTAGTACACAACATTTGGACTTTGCTCAGGCTGCTGTTGAAAAGTTAAAGCTCTCTACATTATGGCATCTTTCAGTGAATGTTTTTATCATGACAGGAAAATGTGCTTCATTAACATCCAGAGTTCAGAAAAAACTTGACACAAGACTAGGGGGGAGGGTTATAAATATGTGGGGCTGAACATGTTTCTGATCAAAATAGTCTCAAGTTTTTTTTCCAAGTTTACTTTAATTAGGCTATTTCAATAAACTCAACTAAGTTATTATATAGGCCTATATTTTTTTTTTTTTTACTTTTGGCTTTTACTGTTAGTTTCATAAACTTTATCTTCTTTCATTTATTCAACTACTATATAATTGTGTTGTTTCTGTCCTTAACGTTTCTATTTCGTTCTTTTTGTGCTTCTTCCTTCTGCTCCTTGTGCTCTAAGGCCCCATTTACCTGACAACATTTCATCAGAAAACGATAAAACACAGTAAGAAAAATAGCAACTGTTTCAAAAGTTTGCGTTTTAGGTCGGCTAAAATGCCGTCTCCCTGTAAACAAAAGGCTGAAACGCAACAATACTTTTGTGTTTCATCCGAAAAACGTCGTGTAAACAGCCCCTTATGGTTTACGAGTGAAACGCTGCCGACACCGTTGCCATGTAAACAGTAAGCCCGCGCGTTCAGTGGAAACGCTGACGTCACGCTCAGCTTCGCACGCGCGCATACAACAGGACAACAGAACCGTTGTTACGATCGTCACAGACCACCGTGTTGTGCTTGTGCTGCTTAATCTGCTGACTGTTTTTCAACAAAACGAGCATCTGTTGCTCCACTTCTACTCTTAACATTTACCAATACACCACATGATGACAAGACAGTTATAGCACCAACTACAGGCCTGGCATGCTTAGTAGTCCCTTGGCTCTCCATGCATTTTTTTTTTCACTGTGTTTCAGCGTTTTCAGATGAAACGTTGTCATGTAAACAGGGTCTTAGTCACTGTTGGGTTTTGTGCTGCCTGGGCTCACTTCTTGTGTCATTGAGTTCTTTTGAATTTACCATACATAATCAGGTTGTACCCCTTCATAACATTTTATTATTTAACTGTTTGTTTGCTGATTTGGATTTTGGTTTTTAATTTTTTTTTGTCAAATATCCACTGTTAAGCACGTTGTAAACTTAAAATAATAGTAGTAATAATAATAATAATAATAATAATAATAATAATAAATGTAAACAATCCTAAACCTGTCATAACCATCCTGACATATTTTCTCACATCGCCCCCTAATGGAGAACATTTTCCTTGGTCATAAGCAGAGTTTGCTGATGTTTACGCAGCACGTAACACTGCAAGAGACACCTGAGGGACAGGTGATGTTTGATTCAATGAGTCTGTGATGTAATGCTACACGTCTGTTTGACCACACGCTGTATCTTTCAGGGTTAATAAACAAGTTAGTATTGGTCATTTTCACACAATCAAGTGCAGTCCTCTTTGAATAAAAGCTTGGACATCGTTGTTATTGTTCAGTTAACATGTGGAAAAGTCTATAAAAGCCAGGTTATTATCAATTATTTTTTCAAAACATGTTTACATACTGCAAGTTTTTTTCACCGGTCAAATGTTGCCACAGTAATCTTAACTGTGCCCATTTTTCAAGTTTTACAACACATATGTAAGTCTGTGCGTACATTAATCTTGACATGTAACATATTTAACCACACAGATTCATCAGCTTCTTTCTCTGTGTCTTTTTTACGGATTTACTGACATTGACAGGATTACTGTCAAAGCTCAGAGCTGTCTTGCAGGAAAAACCACGATAACAAGAAGCTACAAAAGCCTCTGTAGCGCCTGTAGCACAGAGGTGTTTTCCCAGACATCTGATATGATATGTTATTGAAAATTGAAGGCTTAAGCGCTGGCTGGTTGGCAAACAAAAGAGAGCATGAAACAGCTTCCAGGAGTGCTGTGCAGCTGCTACAGGTGAAGCAGGAAGACTTGTGATGAGTCACGTTCCCATAGCAACGCTTCATCCCCTCAGCCTGGGAAGTTATCTCACCATCTCTTGCTCGATGTGGAAGTAAATATCATTTACATGGGGGCTGTTATTATAGGACGAAGGGATTGTGAAGCCTCTATTATCTGCGGCGTGTTTAAAAAGACACTTTAAAGGCAGCTAATGGAATCCTCTTGTGCACTGTTTATAAATCCTCTGCATCATTACAAACCTCTAACATCCTTAAAAACGTGTTTACGCGCAGTGATTCTGTTGGTCTTTCCTGCCCTTCAATAACCTGGTCTATCAAGCTTGGTGAAAGAAAAAGTCGCCTGGTTTGGCCTTCTGCGGGTGTCCAGACCCCTCTGTCAGAGCCTTTGCTTTGTTCACACTGAGTCCTCTTTTATCTGCAGACCTAAAGGACTGGACGCAGAGATAGCAGGGGTGAGGAGGCAGCATAAATAGATTGCTTTGACCCAATGAGGGCAGAGCACATAAAGGACTCCTTTAGTGTTTTATTAATGACCCAGTAGGCTGTGCCCGGCCTATTTATTGATTTCCTCATCAATCCTTTCACACTGTCGAGGACTTTTATGATGGAGCTTCGAAATGTCTGAAACATGCCTCCTGGATGCCTCTGCAGAAGAAACTGGAGTGTTGTTACTGGATTTGAGCAGCATTCCTTTAATTCAGAGACCCATTGTTGTCGTAAAAAGCCTGTGACCACAGTGAAACTTGTCTTTCTTGGCTGCGTTCGCTCCAACAGAAAAGCGAGCACGGTGCAGAAAGAGCGGAGTGTAACCTGAGTCTGAGTGGAACAGATTGACAGGGAGCCACTAAGCACATCCAGCAGACACACTGCATTCATTATCATTAGGCGACAGGAGCGCTTTGAAGCCAGCCGGGGCTCCAGCGGGCAGACAGAGCAGGCCAGCGGGCACGTGACGCAGCATTACAGCTTCTGCAGCAGGCCTGGTGAAAAAACGTGCAGCACACTGATGAAGAAAACACGACCGCACAAAGCTTTTACAGGCAGGGTGTGATGAGCAGACACAGTCCCTTCAGTCAGGGTGCTGTGCAGGGAGCAGGGTGGCTTTTTAAGATTAATGTGCCACTGTACATGAAAGACACCATGCTGCAATATGTCACAGAAGCCCCTACGGTGTATGTCGAGAAACATTTTAACGATACAGAAAAGTTAAAACGTTGCCTCTTAAAGGTAACTGTAATGCTAACACAGGGTAAGTGAGATGCATGAGGTACAGAGACTGCTGCACAGCTCGTAAATGACTCAGCCCATCACTGTCATCCATAACAAACCCCACAAGTTTAATGACCCTCTACAATTACACCCAGCCATTATAGCATCAAACTGTGACGGAGATGGATCTCATGATGTACATCCCACTAAATGCTCATTGTTATTCATGGCTACTGAGGCACTGCTTACTCCTGAAAGTTGAGGAGGAGTTGAAGACACACAGAGGGAGTTCGGGAAGGACACATCATGTTTAAATCAGGTGTACATAAAATGCAAGTTCAGATTTTCTTTAAGTATTCAAAACAGCAACTGCAGAATTTTCTTGGCTAGCTACAAAAGAAAAAGTTGTCACTACATGTTTGAAGTAGTGTGTTAGCTGTGTTAGCTAAAGCAGGAGAAATATTCTGTTTTATATTATAAATATAAATATAAATATATTATATTATAAATATATTTTAATATTCTTTTTTAAATTAATTTGGGAACTAAAATTCTGCTTCTGAAGTTCCTTGCAAATGGCTAACTAGCTAAGTACAGCAGTAAGCTAACCTTACACGGCTTCTTGAAAGCATGTAAGCTTTCATACTTTTTGTAGTACTACAGTTTGGGATGGGTACCTTTCACATTTGAAATGATACAGTATCAATACCCAGTACCTGGCAATCCGTATCAGAACTCAACGGTACCAATTTTCAGTACTTTTTTGTGTCTATGTGGCAAAAAATATCAATTTGTTGAATAAAAAAATGTAATTTCTTTTTTAATTTAACATATTTTCACTCCCTCTCACTCACAAGGATAGATTTAGGTACCTAAACATGGTACCTTTTAATTTTAAGTGAATTGATACCCGGTACTTTTGACTGAATTTGGTCGGTACCTATAAATGTACCTAATTTGGTACCCATCCCTAACTACAGTAAAAGCCCAAAACAAATATTTATTTTTAGAAACAGAAAGCTCAGATTTATATTTTTTTTCTGCCATGAGAGGAAATTTAGAATTTCTTAACTAATAGCTAAGATTAGTCGCTTTTGTGGCTTTATTTTGTCCGAAATAAACTTTACTACTACTACTACTATTTTGTCTCATTAATATTTACTCTGAGATAGTTAAATTAATCATGTGCTAGTGCTGGTTCTGAATCAAATTGTGAAATTTGAAAACTGTACTTAAAAAATACCTTATCGTTGTGTTGTAGCCAGTGAAAAGTTGTCGTGAACAGAGAAAAGAAACACACACCTGGCTAAAAGTCACATCTTTACGACAGTGTGCGTGAGACTCCAGGCCAGAAGGTGGCGCAGCCGTCAGATCCTCCTCATATCATCTTTAAGTTCCTCATTATAAAATTCCAGTTTATTCCTGTTACTTCCCATAAATTCACATGAAAAAAATGAGAAACTTTAAAAATTCACCCAAATTTAGCAACCCAACCAAGAATCTCATCACCAGTTATACAAATGTATCTGTCCTAATTGTAACTAAGCTAGGCTAAAAGTAGCTACAGGGGGTTAGCTGAGTTTGTTATGATGAGTCACTGTCTACTTACTTTACTTTATCCTCACTGTTAAACAGTTTATGAAAGCTTGTTGTGACTTTAACAGTCAGTGAACAGGGCAGTCGTTGTAGCACGGGGCTCTGTTGGCAGTTTCATATTTTATTCATGTGGATGTAATATTGTAGATCTATAATTTTACCAGCTGTCCCCATGTGTCTTAGTGCTCAGCATCAGTTAAAACACACACACACACACACACACACACACACACACACACACACACACACACACACACACACACAAACACACACAGATCCAAAGCTGAATTCCATAAGGCAGCACTTTCTCCTGCCTGCATGTCACTACCTCCACTTTCACTCAGCCTGGACTCATCTTTGCTGTGACCCTTCAGTCGTCAGGACACGACTGGGACTCCCTCAGAACAGGATGTATCCCCAACCATCTGCTCCAGCTAACCTTAAAGGCTTTTTTTCAGGCTTGGATGATCTTAAAGGTGTGGACTTCTGGGTAGTGACTCATGCCAAATAAGTGGCATGAGTCAGAAAGCACGAAAGAAGCTGCGACAGACACCTTACGCTTTCTGACACAGCAGAGGCACCGGGCCATTGGATATTTATGAGGGGTTAAAAGCTGCTGGTGGAAGCTTGTAACCACACCTTGGGTTTACAACAGGAACCACAAGGGCTGAAGCAGTCACTGAGTTTCACTGAACAAAAGATACCTACTGCTCTTTTGAAAACTGGCTCCAAAGCAGCGAGCTTCACGGCTCAGTGGGCAGACGTTACAAGACTGTACCTGTACCACATGTACCAGACCGCTCCCAAGTGTGTGTATGTGAGTGTGTTATCATTCCTGGCTCTACAACTACTCCCACTGGCCATGTCCAAAAACTAGTTCATGTTTTTAGAGGACCCCAGGTTGGCATCAGTTCTAGGTCAACAAAAAAAAGAAGAAACTGTCCATTCCACCAAGCACTGACTGGAAAAATAAAAAACAAGGTCTCCACAAAAACTGCTCCCCCTGGTGGCTGGCTGTAGTATAGGTCAAAAAACTGCCTCCCCAGTCATTCCGGATGAGCTGTGGTCAAACTTTAAAAAATAAATACACCCTGTAGAAATGTTTCTCACTTTTTCATATTCTGAAAAGTTTCTTTTTCTTTAGTTTATAGACACTATGTCACGTTTAATGCTGAATAGACAGCTGCCAATCTACTGTAGTTTCTTCAGGCATTGTAAAAACTGCCTTTTCAAGAACTCATAGACACTTTACAGATTAGACTCTCGAAAGAAAAGAAAAATATATTTTTGTCACCTGGTTTTACTCAAATTCCTTTCTCCAAACACCCAGATTTCCTCATAAGCTCTGCTACGCAGAGTCTGGCGCCATAATGGCGGCGCCTGTGACGAAGGTATTTTAGCTTCAAAACCGTACAGTGGTAAAAGGCGGAGCCATGCTGTCCACTCTATATACAGTCAATGACATCAAGGAGGAAAACTTTAAATTCCTGAATAAAATCTTGTTTATTTGCTTCGTAAAATTTTTTGTTCTCTAATTTTTATTTATTTATTTATTTATTTATGGAGCTTCTCCTCTTTTTAAAGTGTTTGTTTTTCTTTTGCCTTGGTTTTTACTACTGTTCTTGAATGTAGTTGTTTTCGTATTGCTGCTTTTTTGATTATGTTTTTATTGATGGTTTTGTTTTGTGGTTGTTTTTGAACTGTAAATGTTTTTTGTTTTTTGTTTTTTGTTTTTTTAATTTGAGTTCTGTTTTTGTTTTGACACTTTTTTGTCCATCACTTTGTGGTATGGTTGCTCAGCTCTTTGTTTTTGTTGAAAGCCAGTTTTAGTCAGTTTTTTCTTTTGTTGTTGTTACCCTTAGATTTGGTTTTTTTTTTTTTTTGGTTAATGTCTTGATTCCTTTGTTGTAGTTTTCTTCTCTGGGCTTGTTTTTGACTTATTCTGGTTGCTGTTTATTTATTAGGGTCTGAGGCCTGAGCTGAGGACACAGGCCAGGGACACTATTTGTATGTGGATTTTTTGTTTGTTTGTTTTCATTTGTTTCAGAGTTTTTGTATTAGTGGTTTGATTGTGATGAACAGCTTCTGGATTTTTATTTTTATTTTTTATTTTTTTATTTTTTTTGTTATAGAAGGTGACTGAATAGTTTTGATAGTTTTGTTTTCTCTTGTATTCTTTGTTTTTTATTTCTGTTTTCTTGCTTTATTTTCCTTTCATCATTTTTTTTTAGAACTTTCTGATTTAGTCCCACACTTTTTTCCTCTATGTTTTATTTATTTATTTATTTATATTTTATTTTATTTATTTATTTATTTATTTTTTGGGGGGGTCATTTATTTTTCATTGTGATGTTCAGAGTTTTCTGTTTCCAGTCCCTTAATATTTTTGTAACAATAGTTTTTCACGAGCAGATTACTGTGAGGTGAGGACACAGTTCTTCTCTGCTTGGTCAGGACAAAAGGTCGGCGTCTTTTGTTTCATTTCATTGCACAAGTTTGACCACAAAGATAAACTGCCTGAGGCTGACCACAAAGAAAAACATGAGGAGTGGCCTGTGCCTCATGAAAACAGGGTGAAAGGCAAAAACAACGAGACTTTCAGTTTATTAAAACAGGCAAACTCGTATTCTGCTTGGGTCGTTAGACACTGCACAAATTCTCCTCTGTGACAACCACACAAAAAAAGAGAAGTGCACAAACCTCTCCATGTGGAGTTAACCATTAATTCAGAGTCAATTTGTAGAAATCAGTTGGATTTCAGGGATTTAGCAGCTGTGAGCAGCCAATTAATCGATGACTTGGAGTCAAGTCAGCGTAGAATGTTCCTGGGATTGATTCGGCCGCGCTGCAAGATATCATTACTTTTTCAGCCCGGTCTATGCAGTATTAACAAGTGTTACGTAACCCTAATCAGGGAAGTAAAGTGAGGCTTTGAGAAACCTCCACGCCAGCGAGCAATTTCTTGTTAATCTTTAATTAACCATACGGTGCAGCGTGGATTCTGCTCTTCTCGACGGGTTCTATTTTCAGCCGCCGTCGCCCACTCTCAGCCTCTCTGGGGAGGAGGAGCGAGTCTTTAAAAGCAAAGAGGCTACCAAACATTTCTGTCAGGGCACGATTAAAAAGTCTCTCACTACATGTGACTTTGGTGTTCAGTAATATGAACAAGATTAACCAAAGATTTATATTCAAGCTAATGCAGCAACACAAACAATCAGAAAAGAAAACAAAGAAAAGAGAAATATTTGTGCCACCTGTTGGATCTGGAAGTCAAACTCTTTATGTTGCTTTTTTATTCTGATGAAGTGGAGGAATTTGACCTAGTTATGCAGATGAAGATGGCATCTGCTCACATTTTGAGAGATATTTGGTTTTACTTTCTTGACAAAGCTAAAATGAGTGAATCTCACACTACAGCTAGGAAAGTTAGATTAGCAAAAGGCTAACACAGCTTGAAACAGCTAATTATGAAGCAACATGCTCTATTAATTTAGACATGCAGGTAACACTTACTTGCCTGGGCCAGTCCAGTTAGTCCACAGAGAGCTAAGAAGAGGGGGGCGATGACTTGGATCTTTCTGGATTGTCCTGGTTTCAAGTCCGAGTCCAGATAAACCTGTACAGCAAAGAGAAGACAGATCAAAGAAAGTCTGAGTTTTCTAAAGACTGACAGGAAACTCTTCTCTCTTTCTAATAACTGTTTTGACACTGCTCTTGCATGTAGTATATAGTATGACTGTTCTGTTGGGTCTGTTTTGTAGTATACTACTCTGGTTTCCAGTTTCAGAAGTGGAGCTACAGATGATAGTTGTTTTTTTTTGCCTTTATTATACATTTACAAAACAATCTATGAGCAGATCTCAGCATTTTAGTTATTTTGTTAATCATATCAAAGCAGAATCATCATTCTTGATTTCTGATCTTACATCAAAAGTTATATTTTTACTGAGAATAAATCTGTAAGGGATTTTTATTTTTACAGCTGATGAAAAAAAACACTTTTATATAATCCATGTATGGTTAAAAAGTGAATTAGTCTTTTATATGGATTTTAATAAATTTATAGAATTAAACACCTCTTTTACGGTTGGAAGTGACAAGGTTTGCAGTGTTTCTTCGCATCATTTCACTTCTATCTCGTGGACCGTCTAACGTTAGTGTTGTTGTATTGTAGTTGTAATGCTGACTACTTCCAGTAGAGGGCGGTAATTCACCGAAACCTGCCATCCGCATGGACAAACAGTGTTAGCGCCATGCATTGTGGGAAACGGTGTGCCAGGTAGACTAGTCTGAGAAATTTTCCTGGATCTGGATCTGGACTGAAGAAAATACGACCAACATACGACCAACTACATACTGAATTTTGGTCTAAATAGTCGGTACTGCTAGTGTAGTAGGTGGTTTGGAAAACAGCCATAACATTAGCTTAAAGTGAGCTAGCCATGCAAGTTTAGCAGTGGCTGTTATAGATTGTAAGAATAGTGAGTCTTTAAAAGGAGTCTAGCTAGGTTTCTCCCACTTACAGTCGTCATGCTAAGCTAAGCTAAGTATTTTACTTTCAACAGCTCTTGGAACATTTTAGCATCTTTTAGCTAAATGTTTTGGTTTCACAACCCATAGCTTCAACTTTTTATCCCAAGAGTTTTTAATAGACTTTCAAAAGGTTCTCAGTTTGATATTCTGGTGCCAACAAAGTGGCAGAAGACTATGTTTTAAGGATTTTGTCATGCTAATATTAGCTCAGTTAGCTAGCTACTGCTAACAAAAAAATGCTACTGGCTCACACAGTAAAATAGAAGACAATGACAGAAGACACCAAAACATGTTGAGCCCCTTTTACTGACCTGCTGCTGCTGGTCATGAACTCCACTTCCTCCATACAAACAGATGGGACATGGTTCAAGCTTAAAATTCAAAATACACATCAAATGTGTTTTTTTTTTTTCAAATATGGTTTCTATCATTGTAACTATTCCTAATCATGTCAATTTATTTTTCAATGTGAATTTTTCAAAGAAGTTTGGTCTTAATGAGTTATTTGGAGCAATAATAAATTGAGGGTCACATCAAAATTGACAGCTCTGGAAATAAATTTGGCTCCTGCATCATGTTCAGCCAATCCTGTCAAGGTAATAAATCAGCTACGTGTACTTTTTCAAGTGTTAAACATGAGTCTAAATGCAGGATGGGCCATCCATCATGCAGCAGTATAGTCTGTGTTCAATCTGAGACGTCTCAATGATTTGACAGCAAACCTCTGGATGATACAGTGACAGACTGCCTGATGTTGTCACAGCGCGGTGGTCCAGTAGTCTCAGCTGATTTTGCAGCATCTGGGTCACCTCGGCCTGTCGCCTATGGTAACGACACCCTCAGGTCTGCCTCTGCGATAACCCCTATTTTCACTTCCTATCCAGTCACATCGCTCTGACGGTGGACAGATGCTTTTTTTCCTACTTTGATAAGTCTGTTGACAGATGTGTCAACGTTACTGTGTGAGACAATCCCAGCACCTCAGACTGTTATAATGAACTGCTGTTTAAAAATCAAACCAAACACCAGGTGATTTTTTTTTTTTTTTTGTGCCAAGCTTGGTTGAGACAGAAACAAGAGGAACTTCACAGTTGATTCTAAGCCACTAACAGCCGTGATCAACAGCTTGAACCTTGACTTACAGGAAGTAAATTAATTGGAGAGGGTGACTGCACAACAAGACAACACACAGTAATCACCCTTTAAACAGAATTCACACAACTTTTCAAAAAGTTAAATTAAGGTGACTGATCTTACAGGCAGTTTATCTTAGTAGCATTAACCTGTCCTTTAATTAGTGCCAATTTTAAAAAGTTTCCAATCATGATAACCAAAAACGTTACAACTCTGTAAATCCCAAAGTTCAAATTACTCAACTGGATTAAGCTATGAAAACTTAAAATTTGTCAGTAAGTTCAATTCCCTCCTCACTCACGGTTACTGAAGTTATGAAATTAGAGCTGATTTTTGTTGTGAAGTGTTTGTAACCATGAGTGAGGAGGAAACGCTGTGGATATGAGACTCAGCTGTTCTTTAAAATGTTATTTAATTTAGTTGTTCCGATCTGCTTCAATTCTTTATTATAACATTTACTTAATTCATAATGTAAATTTATTGATATTATTATCTCTTCCAGTTTTGAGTACAGTCAACTTATTATGTTTTACAGTGATATGCAACATTTTTTGACATTACTTATTATTTGAATTTGTAACAAAAAAGCATCAGGTTTATTTTATTAAAGACATTTATTAGAATGATTTTCCATAATAATCACAACTACTGTTGAGTTAAATTAACTTATTTCATTACTTAGGTTTTTTAGGTAATCAGTTTACAAGCATTGCCAGATTAAGCACAAATAAATAAATAAATGAATAAATAAATAAATAAAAATCATGGGGTTTGACATATTTGAAAGTACACAGCTTGAAGTGAAAAGATGACAAATAGGATCCTGACAGAGTGAGCACAACCCTGATGTGAAGCAGGGTCTTATTTCCAGGTTCTAATGGTAACACAATTTTTCTGTGCCACAGAGTCAACATGCTGAGGTAAAATGCGCAATTCTTTTTTTTCTGATATATTTAAAATGACATGTGAGAGTAGGATGTTACTACCATCACTTTTGCTTGTGAGATTTAATGACCATCACTCGGTTTTCCAACCAGTCAGATTCAAGCGTTTAATGTGGATGGGTATGATTTTTGAGGTACCATGACTAGAAATATGAAATATTATCAATAATCAGCAGTCAGAGGCACAGTGATTCATTGTATGATTGGGAAGTTTTTAACCATCATAAATCTGTTGGTGGAAATTATTTTGCACCACACTCTTCTTTTTTATCCAGTTGGTGCAGTCGCTCGTTGAATACAAAGTTACTAGTGTTAGTAGTTTGTACGATTTGTGCTATGGATGAAGCATGGCGGTGGAAGATGGAGGTTCTGTGGCGTGAGTGATGTCTAAGAGTTATGTTTTTGTATGATGGCGCACATTTGAGAGGCCCCTTTACTGTCCACTTTAAAAAGCGTCTTAAAACCACTTTTATTCTTTGGCTTTTAGCCTTGGTAAGACTAAGTTTTCTTTTCCTGATCTTATTCTGCTTTATTTTCTTTTATTTGCTTAAAATTGTTTTATTTTTTTATTTTTATTTTTTTGCTTTTATTTTATATTATTATTATTATTATTATTATTATTATTATTATTATTATTATTATTATTATTATTATTATTAATTAATTAATTTTTTTACTTTAATTTTTATCATTATTGTTATTATTTATTTATTTATTCATTTTTTTTATTTATTTTTAGCTATTGTTTTTTAAGTGTCTGTTTTTTTTTGTTTTTTGTTTTTTTTTTCATCTACCTGTACAGCACTTTGTTTACCGCTGTGGTTGTTTTTAAAAGTGCTTCATAAGTAAAGTTTGCATGGTAAAGTTGTTGACATGAACCTTTCAAATTTCACTGCAGACACCAACACTCAGTTCAACCCTGAGGAAGAGGAACCCAACAGAAATTACAGTTTAGGCTATTTTCTGGACTAGTAAAGTAAACACTTCGTGTAAATGCCAATATTAACAAAAAAAAGATAAAACAAAACAAAAAATCCAAACCCAGTAACTTGTTAAAGCACTAAGAACAGAGTTCACTCGGGTTGTGGAAGCCTATAAAAAATTGTCCTCATCTCTCCTTGTTTTCAGACAAATAAAGTATCAAACAGGCGGTAATATACAAGGGCATTAACAAGTAGGCTAAATCTATACTCTGATTGGATTAGTGTGGGAAAGGAAAGTACAAGAAGAGTGGGAGTTTACACTGTGTGAGGCGTTCAATTTAGCACAGAACATGGTGTTGGATTAAACCTCATCCAATATTCATCCTGTTTGTTGGCTTTAAGTGGCACCAAGGCGATATTTTGATTCTGTGGATCAGTTGATAAAAGGAACTATTATGGTTTAAAGTTAATCAGGGTTCAGTTGGAAGATTTCTCCAGCTTTACATTTGCAGGAACTCATTAATTAAGCTCTAATTTTAACTCAGCATTAATGTGAGAAGGTTTGGTCGATACTGGCGTGAGTGTATTGTCAAGTTCCAGCAGCAAGAGGTGTGATCCACTGTTGGCAGCTCTCCACTGGGGGTGTACGACGCCAAACTTTTCTGAATTTGAAGTAAAATGTCAAACGGAAATACACACAAACACCCCCTCCCCAACCTCCCTTCTCTCTCTGTGGGGTTTGGCTCATGAACTGTCACACTGAGGGAACACCAGGTACGACAGCTAGAGAGAGACCCCAGATAACCCCCTTATCTCTGAGAGTCACCCAGGTCTGAGGAGGTGGAGGAGGAGGTGCAGAGGGGTTTCCTGCAGGTACAGTAAGAACGACACGCTAAGCACACAAAGAGTGTTATCTGCTCTGACAATCCACTTGTCAGCTTTCAGATATCGATCAGGAGCCCGGATGAGAATTTCACCCTCGACTTATCAAACCAAAAGGGTGAGAAGGTTTAAGGAGTGTTTTGGGCTTTCCTGATTTTTTTTTTTAAGCCTTTAAATGTTTTTTTTCTAAAGGAAGTTCAAGAGCAGAGTTTAAAAAAGTTCATACAAGACTTCTTAGATGTGGTTTTTACATCATCCAATCTCTGGTATTAGAAGATTGACTTGTCAGTTGTGAATAAAAAACACTTTGCTTAATAAAAAAAAAAAAAAAAAAAAAAAAAAAGGTAAAATGTACTAAAAAAAAAAGCCACAAAAGGTTTTATTCTTACTGCTTCATCAGCCTTTAGAAAAGGTATTATAACAGAAATGCTAATGAGGCAACAGGGGGAAACGTTTTCTTTCATGACGCTAATGCTAACATAATTAGCAAGTTCCAGCCACTGAAATATTCCATGAGCTAGCAACAAAAGACAAGTCTGGTTTCACTTATATGACACCAGGTTTGACAGTGTTCAGAAAGATTTGTGTTTTTCTTTAAAATCAGTGTGTAAAACTTCTTTATGAAGGTAAGGTTAGCACAAAACGCTAGCTACAGCTACTGAAATATTCTACAAGTTACCAAAACAATCGATTAACTTTTTTCTTGCCCCAGGCTAATAAGGGTCATAAGAAAGACTCAGTTCTTAACATTCTGAACTCCTTTATCACACTGGCTCTGATTAGCTTCACTAAGGAAGTGTAGGAAGTCAGAGTTTTAAAGGGCTAGCCCTGCCAGAGAGACAAGGAAGGTTATAAGCCTCTTTATTCAGCTAATGTTAGCTTCTTTTGCTCATCTCATGGACTAAAATATACCATCTTAGACAGCTACAAAAAAAACTGAAAAGGCTTCAGAAAGTTTTTTTTTATAGATACACAGGAGTTAAGGTTTTTGGGAAATGTCTGGAGCCCATGTTAGCTTGATTTGCTAGCTATAACAACTTAAACATTCAACTAGAGAGCAAGGAATGGTTTGTCTGTTTTTTTCTTTTCGTTTCTCCATCATACCAAAATTTACAGTACATGGAAAATGTTGTTTTAAAAATGAAATGTATGCAGCTATGTTAGCTTGTTTGCTAGCTAAAACAACTTAAATATTAAATTGAGCTGGGCAGCAGCTAATGGTTTGAGGGTTTTTTTGTTTGTTTGTTTTGTTTTGTTTCATTGTACCAAGTTTATCAGTTCTCAGAAAAGTCTGTTTTTATTTGAAAAAAAAAAAAAAAATAGGAGTTAAGGTTTTCAGGAAATCCATACAGCTAATAGCTTGATTTGCTAGCTACATCAGTAAAAACATGCAAAATTTGACGGCTACACAAGATTAGTTGCGTATACACATAGTAAAAAGTTTAATAGTTTCCAGTTAAGTTTGTTTTTATAAAGTAGTTAGCATGATAAAGGTATGAGAGGACAAGTTTTGAGGAAATTAATGTGGTTAATGTTAGCTTGATATGCTTATAAGCAATTAAAGATGGGAACTTAAAACAACATAAAGTTAGATACTTAAAAGCTTCATACAAGCTAGTTACTTGACAGCAACAAAAGTTAGCTACTTAAAACTAAATAAAGTTAGCTACTTAAAACAAAATTAAGTTAGCTACTTAAAAGCTACAAACAAGTCTTCTTATACACATAGCAAAAAGTTAAATAGTTTCCAGTTAAATTTGTTTTTATAAAGTAGTTAGCATGTTAAAGCTATGAGAGGTCAAGTTTTGAGGAAATGAATGCAGTTAATGTTAGCTTGATATGCTAGTAAGCAATTAAAGATGGGACTGCTTTTACTCACATAGCACCCAGGTTAGTGAGCCATCAGTTGTCAGACGAATACATTTTTTTATAGCTCTGTAAACTCTGGGCAGATTTACATATTGGCAAAAAGAAGATTTTCTGGGGCAGCTACAGTCAAACAAGGGATTTCATTGCACACTGACAGGTGTCAGCAGCCCTATATGGCTCGCTGTACTGAGAGATGACATCTGTACATTCAAAATAGTGTCTTGGAGACGTTACATTACATTGCACCCCCTGTGGTGTCACGATGAATTAAAGATGAGGGGGAAAGTTATGGCTGGAAAAACAGACGCAGCCACTTCTTCCTGACCTAGATTTGAAACATGGGGGGATATTTTGTCTGTGTGCTAATGTGTTACCTCTTGCCCTCTCCTCTGCTTTCAGAATATCTAATGCCTCCTTTTGGATTGAGACCTGGAAAACCTCCAGAAACCTAGAAAGGGAAATGTTTTCTCCTTAAAGTCAGTGCAAGTATGAGCTGCTGTTGAGTATCAGATGTCTTGTAAAGACAAACACACTCTTAAAGGAGACAGTTTGTTTGCATAGCTCACATAGTTTTCCACTGGATCAGAGACATGACCCTGATTTCTGGAAATGTATTAAAGTTGACAAAGAGGAATTGGTTACGTGTATTGTAGCAGTTTCCTTTGTTATTGGACTTTATTTACTCAAACAAACTGGAATTTGACCTTTGACTCCACCAATAGAGCACAAACCATGCAGAGGTCTGAGCCATGGGTCGCTGCTCCTTTAAGAAGTATTTATGGTAAACAAAAACAAAAAATGAAATTTTCTTTAAATAAATATTTTAAACTCATCACTCCACACAATTTTTTCATTTTAATAAGAGCACTTTTATCTTAAATTAAAGGAGTATTCCAGATATTTAAGGTGGGACATTATCAGGTACTGAGTGAACTGCATCTCTTAAGCTACAACACCACCTCATGTCTTTTTTCTTTACTCTGGATGAATTCTTTAAATGTGTGAGGAAAAACACCCTCTTGTGTGTTTATGTCATGGGCGGGTGAGGACTGATGGAGGGGGAGGTTGTTGAGTTTTTTTCTTGTGTTTGTGAGACTCTCCTCCTCTGGTCTCCAGAGCAGCGTAACGAGGCGGACATACACAGAGTCATAATGACGCCTGATTGGGCAACACTCAAAGAGGGCTTAGGTCAAAGGGTCAGAGCGTGTGTGTGGAGATGTGGATTGAGGCATTTGTACGCACCTTGGTCCCCCTCCTTGGCCGTTGAATGTAGGGCAGCAGGTCGATCAGACGGGATGATCCTTGCAGACCTGCAGCAGCAGCAGAGTGTTTTCTTAAATTGATTTCTTCCTGGAAGAGTAATAATGAATGAGCGGGGGAGGGAGGGAGGAGAGCTGGAAGAGTGATCTGCACGGGTCATTAACACCCACACTTAACGCTGCATATCATGACTGAACACTGCCTGTCAAAACAACCACACCCACTGACACAACGCTGTAGTTTATGTCCATCACGCCTGTGAATGAATCATTCATGTGCTTTCAGAGACGGCAGATTATCCTCCAGCCAAATCAATTATCCTGCAAATCATTCAGACACTGCAACTGATTTATGGCTTTCCTCATTAAATTTATAAACATGATATAGAAACATAGGTCTTTTCCCCAGTATTGTAAAAAATGAAGAAATAAAGGATTTTCAAACAAAGGGATGAAAATGATCAGCTGTGGAAGATGTCTGTAATCATAGAAAACATAAACTATGACTTTTCAGGATTTAATTTGTCAAAACATTACCATTTTTTATACATTTCTCAAGTAGACTCAAAAAGCCATAAAAAAGATAACATTTTTGTCTTTTAGTCATAATCCAGAGATACTCTGTATTAAGGATGTAAAGATACATGAAACTCAACAATGAAAACATCAATAAAGTAAGATAGAGAAATGAAGAAATCAAAACGAAAAAAAAATACACAAACAAAAGAAATAGAAAAATGAATAAAATGACACAAAATTTGAAAGATAAAAAAAGTGCAAAAAAGAAAAAAAGTGCAAGGAATTAAAAATAAAAAAGGAAGAGGAACGAAAAGGAAATAAAAGGAAGTACAAGAAAGAAAAAGGAAAACTTAAAAAAAAGGAAAAAGGAAAAGTCAAAAAAAAGAAAAAGAAGAAAACTAAAAATTAAATAAAAATTTTAAAAATATTAATAATTATTATACATCACTGTACTATCCTCAAAATGAATCTGAAAATCTTCCTGAAAAATATAAACATAAACTTAAAACATTACCTTACTTTATCATATTACCACTTGGTGGCCAAGAAACGTCACATCCAAACAGAGGCTTTATGATGGAAGTAACGAAAAATGTCAGCGTAATATTTTGAGCCAAAGAAATGAGAACTTGTTCAACTGTTGATTATGGTTTTGGTGACAAAAGGACAGAAAAAACATTAGCAAATTACTCAAAATTAACAAACCAAAAAAAGCCTGAGATTAGCTTGAAATTTTTAAGATTTGGGTTTTTTCTTCCCATGTTCAACCTAAATAAATACATATCTGTCTTCATTACTATTCAGCCGTGAAGCTCCAGGGAATAACAGAGCTTCCTGTCTGCCAATGTATAACTAACCCCAGGATGCCCCTTTAACTGCGTTATGGATTTTATCCTGTGAGGAGAAAAAAATGAAGGAAAACGTTCAATAACGTGACAGAAACTAGTGTTAGTTTAATGGATCTGTTCTGTTTATTTGTTTGTTTGTTTGAAAAAATTGATTTGGTCGCTTTTTATAATATCTGTTCCAAGCTGTGAGCTAACCAGATCAGCGAGTTATTAGTAAATATGTTAAGATGGGCTAGAAAGGAAGAGTTGGTTTAAATAACTAATAATAAATTATTCTATAGACAATGTGTAAAGTTAAAAAAGTACCAAACTGTGGCATCCCTGAATTTATAAAGTAGCAAATTACAGTTGAGCTGAAATAATCAAATTTTGATTTGTACATAATACAACACTTAGATTAAAGCTTTCAACTATTAAGTCAACATGGTTTTTCCAGTCAAAATATTATAACTACAAAAACTTAAACGTATTTGTCAGGAGATGATAGAAGTTGATAACATGAGATGCCAAAATGTTGATGGTGATAGAAAGTAAAATATACTTAAAGCTGAGAAGTCAGCATACATGTAAAATTGAAGAAGAAGAACACTGCAAAGAAAAAAAACAGGTGTTTTCTCATGGGTTTGTTTTTTGGCGAAATGCTAAAAACATCAAACTTTGACACTCAACTACTGAAGCAGGTTTTAATGTACACTCAATCTTTTCATACCTTTTTATATTTAGGGTGTTTTTAATGTGCTGTTTAAATTTGAAGATGATTGGATGAAAAACTTAGGAGTTGCTCCAAATATACTCCCAGTAAAATTCCGATTTTAACCCTTATTTTTTACCTCAAATCAAAATAGCTGAGTTGGCATTAGTTTCTTGTTTTGGCTACAGTTGTATTTTTTGTTGGTCTTGATATGTCCAAGCTAACCACCAAGTTTTTCACAGTTCTATGAAACTTTTTTTTTCCTTCCCAGAAAAGTCATATAAGGTTGAAGTTTTTTAAAAAGTATGATGCATGTGCATTCTTAAAGGCTCCTACGGTGGCCCTGAAGGTCAATGAGAAAAAACATTTCAAAATACACAAAAACATTTATGTATACGCAAAAACATTTCACGATCTGAAGAAACAAAACACGTTTTTTCAGATTGTGAAATTGTTTTTCAGATCGTGAAATGTTTTTGTGCATTCATAAATGTTTTTTCAGATTTTAAAATGTTTTTGTGCATTCATAAATGTTTTTTCAGATTGTGAAATGTTTTTTGTTAGATTTTGAAATGTTTTTGCAAATTCATAAATGTTTTTTCAGATTGTGAAATGCTTTTTCAGATTTTGAAATGTTTTTGCGCATTCATAAATGTTTTTGTGTATTTTGAAATGTTTTTTCGCATTGACCCTCAGGGCCACCGTAGGCTCCTCTCTTACAGCGCTGATAGTTATATTATTCTGTTAGAGGAAATGACTAATGTTGGAAAACTGCTCAGCACAGAGTAAGTCGAGTAAACGTGATGCAACCGTCGGTAACAATGATACAACAAGTTTTCTTTTGCCTTTCCTCTGTATGATTGCAGACTTTATCACATTTCAATAGCGTGTCCTTTATTGCATCAATGGTCTGCCTGTTGTCGCCCATAGGAACAAAAACAAACCCCCGCAGCCGTCCACAGGTGGGTGGGCCTGGCTGGCTCTGACATTTGAGCCACAGTGTGAAGGCACGCTGAGCTAAAGAGACACAGCAGTGAGCGTCTATCCAGAGGGGACGACACACGGTTCACCCCTCGACTCCTGCCAACAAATAATTCATGGTGCTAACATTTACTTTGTGGAAAGGCTGCCTGCTCTTTATCCTTCACCCTGCCTGTGAACCTCCATGTCCCTCTGAGTTATACGTTATAGTGTACAGAGGCTTAGGAAGTCAAGAACACACTCGAGTGCATCCTGAAGTAAATTTTTACTGTACAGTGAGTGAAGACTTCTTTGTGCTGTACAAAAATTTTACATATTAAATAAAAACAGACAAAATATCCTTAGAATTTAAACTCCATTTGACAACGTGACCCCGAGGTGTCAGCATGCTCCAAGAGTGAAGGAATAAAAAGGAAACTGTTAACATTTGAAGCCCTCAATTCCCAGAAATGATGTAATGCTGCATCAATTAAACTCACATGGTTTGGAGCTGAACTCTTTCCTCTTGGCTGCAGTGTTTCACCACAGCAGGATTTAACTACTGATGGACAGAGAGGACGCTGGGTAAAACAAAGGTACAGGCTACACCAGTCAGGAGGCATCGTGTTTTATTTTCTTTAAAGGTCTCGTGGAGGGTCGGAGGTCATCTGGTCCATGAGCGAAGTGGCACTGTTCTGCCAGCAGGGGGCAGCGCTGTGGATGATGGTTGAAAAACCAGCAGAGGCGAGTTTTCAGCGCACCAGGGGCCACGGGTTTTTTCTTCCGCTTCAGATCCGACTTGGGCGTCCTCTTCTCCCGCCAGTCTCGGATGTGCACCCTCCCACCTTCAACTGAAAGAAGAACAAGATCAGGACGATAACAGGCCACTTCAATAAGAAAGAAGAGAATAAGTTAAAGGTTGGGCTTGGAGGAAAAAACTAAAGGCACAACATGTAAAAAAAAATAAAGCCAACCAATCATAACTTACTTTTCAGTTATACCAAATCACAGCAAAAAGTTACGTCGCAAAATAAAACTACAGGAGGCCACAAACGCATACAACAGTGTGTCATCTGCATATCAGCAAATGTTAATGAATTGTTTAATCTTAGGTGAATGAAATCAGTGCAAAGAGTCTGAGAATTATAGTCAGCCCGGGGCTGTAAGGCAGTAAAAATATGCAACATGGCAGTGATGATCAAGTGAAACGAAAATATGTAAAGCTCTCCTTACTGACCGGCTGCGATCAGGGGGAATCTCACCTCGCAAATTGGTCTAGTCACACAACAGGGTCCATAAAGCCCATTTTCTCCATGTTAGTAGACTGATCATGGTTCAAACTTTTAATACACAATAATTTTTTTTAATGACGTTTTTCTGTTGATCTGCTGAGTTATGTCCATGGTTCACATTTTTTTATTATTATTTTTCTTACGATTAGTTATTTGATTTTCAAACTGTAAGATAAAACCATGAGTGACAGCTCTTTTGATACATTTGGCTCCTAACTGGCCCTGGACTGTAGCAAACACTAAATCAGAAGTCACTTAAGTTTCTGTAGCCCTGAGTGTTTGCTTTAAATTGACACAAGAAACAGCTTTGTTGTGATTATAGACTCTTTAAAACCAAGTAAAAATGTAGTGAATAGTTATCCAAATTATAGGTTTTTGTGTTATTAAAATTGTACATGAAATGTCTTAGTTTTTAATTTTTTGGAAATCTGCAAACATATAAAAAAATATGTCATATATTTCATAAATTTGAAAAAAAAGAAAGATTTTTTTTATAAGTTTTTAATTTTTTAATTTTTTTTGAAATTTCAAAATTTGCAAATTTTTTCAAATAATGAAATTTTAGGAAATGTGCAAAATTTGCACAAAAAATCCCCAAATTTTAATTAAAAATAGACACCAAAGTTTCATTTATTTATGAAAAAAGTAATTTCAAAAATTGGCTTAATTTCTTTAAAAATGTAAAAATTGTGGAAAAAAAAAAATCAAAAAATTGATTTTAAATTATCTGCAAAATCTTTAAAAATTGTGATCTGTTTCTAAATGTTAAAAAAAAATGCAAAAGTCTCAAAATTTGAGAGCTTTATTGTAAGAGGTGATGCATATTTAATTCTACAAAGTGTTCATGCTTGTTTTTATTTGGTGTCAATGTCTTCTATCATCAATTCCCTCTGTAAGAAAAAAGAAAATTCTTTATTGCAAAAATATTTTTTTAAAAGCTCAAAGAGCCACTGCAGAGGAGTCATAGAGCCGCATGGGGCTACAGAGCCACAGGTTGAAGACCCTTGCAATACAACAGTGGTTCCCAACCTGCGGGCCGTGAAGGTAATCCAAGTGGGCCACCAAACTTTTGTTGGTACTAGCCTTACTTTGCAACAGGACCACATTATTCCATATTCCATATTTATTTACCACATTCAGTTCAATTCTTTATGCTCAGTCTTCACAAAAAGGAAAAAGTGACATAAGTTGGCCTCCATGTTTATCTGACCCCACCGCCCCCCAAGCTGCATTAAGCAGTTAAGTGAGTTAATTCTTGGGGGGACACTGCTTGACTTTTCATATTCAAAGCGGACAAAGCATTGCAGCTTCAAAGCAGCACATTTTATCTTCCCTTGTCTAACACTGGATGAATTCACAAAACAGGACTCTGTGTTTTGTTCCAAGTTTAATCAATGAAGCATTTTAGATGTGCTTCAGCTCTGATTTGTTCTGTTTCTTCTCCATGGCAACAACAGCCGAGGCTCCTCGACCATTTTTTGGACCAAACCGACTGAAAATTGTGCCTTGAAGTTGAAATAACACATATTGACTGCCTTTGCAAAAAGCTATATTTGTGTTAAATTTTCCAGAAAACTGCGTTTAGGGGCTCTTCGTAAGTTGAAGAAGATTATTTTGTGTGAGAAAATGATTTGATGATGAAGTGTGTAGTCCAGCTACCTCTGAAGACTTGGTGGTTGTTCTTGAGCAGCGTCTGAAGGCCTCCGCACTCCTTCTTTAAAAGCTGCAGGGTCTCCTGCTCCAACAGGCCAGCAACCTCGCTCACAGCGAGGCTTCCTGGGAGGGGAGGAGGAGGATAAAAGAGGAGAGAGGAAGAGCAGAGTGATGAAGGAGCAGGAGGAGGTCCGTCAATGTAACATTCATCAATATATGAACGAGCAGCTCCAGGCGTGCTGTGAAACAATCACAAGGGGCTACGGGAAAAAAAAAGTGCATCTGATGTAGCTGATTGGCTCGAGTCGGCGACGCTGGTTGGAAGCCTTGAAAGACTCTGAGAGGCTGAAAACGCTACATACAGAATGATTTACAGCGAGAAGGAAGGAGGAAAAACATTTCTGTCTTTCAGCGTTAGCCAGGGCAGTCAATTAAAGCCGCTCCAACAAGCTGTCAGAGCAACCAGCGTGTATTTCACCGCTGCATCTCCCATCGGTTCGCTCGAGAGCGTGAGTCATAGTCGTCACTCCCCCACCGGGACAGTAAATTTAGCCACCAAAGAGCGCAAGAAAAGAGGAAAAAAGAGGGTGGGGACTGTAAAACACAGGGTCATACGCTCGGAGTCGTACGCAGATAAACGGCGCGCGTTTTTGTGTTGATGACATCTCGCCTTTGAGCTCCATTTCTGGCGACTGTCAGTATTTCTGGCTCTGCCCTTTTCTCCCTGGAAGAGAATTCAATCAGAGCTGACCTTTGTTTCGTTCGAATCACAATCCTCCGCCTCATATCAGAGACGGACACACCACAGGAATTCTGATGCTCCTTTGTGGCGTTTCATAACAATATTTGACTTTAATCTCTCGTGACACTCCAGGAAATCCCTGTCTGCTCAGATGTGATGGAATTTGAGAGAGTGCATTGCAAAACAGTTCGTCTTTGTCGGTCAAGGAAAAAAGAGTCAACTCCTTCAGAAGTTCAACAGAACTTTACAGTAACTAGTGGCTGCTTCATGTCTATAAAACTTATCTCTTTGGCACTAAAAAGGGAAGAAAAAAACATATTGTCCGCCCATTCACTCCCAAACTTAGCCGGTCCGGTTAATCCCTAAAATATGCGACACACTCCCACATTCACACACACTCAAACAGCCAAACACTGAGTGTGAAACCAGGCAGTCTGCCGTCCCACAGCTCCGACGCCAGGGAGCTCCAGGCCTTAATACAATATCAATACAGCGTTTAGAGCTGCCCTTTACTGCCTACAATGTTAATGGAGATTAATGGAGGAGAGGTAGTATGGACAGAGTGGACTCTGCTTGGGCTGAGACCAACAGAGGCGACTATTAATGGCTCAGCTCTGCGAACTGTTTGACTTTTTTAAGGTTGAGCGTCCCCTGTGCAGAACACTAAGATGTCCACCTATTGATTGCCTGTTGTGGTTGATTGTTTTGCTGCTTTGGCCAATTGAGGATCAGGCTGAGTGGGGAAAATGAGCTTGAAAATTGCTGAGTGGTCAATAAAACATTTGAAAGGCTCTTGTTTTTATCTGACTGTCAATCAAAAGCTCCTTACCTAACCTTCAATTAAAGCTATCCCTAGGAGTCGGAGTATGATCGATGAAGGAGCGGAGCAAAGGGAGGAAAAATGATCCGTCTGCCACATTTTCTTCAATAACTTTGTAAAATCGTATTTATAACAGGAAATACTAATGAGCACAAATTGTTCAGTACTTTAAATCTTTTTGTGAGACTTATTGTAGCTCTGAAAAAAAAAGTCCAGAAAGAAAAGAGACAAAATATTTAAGTTTTAAAATTTGGATTTGATTCCACTTTTCAGGGAGAATAGGACAGTCGATGGATCGAGTCTTCAATAGAGTCAGGTAATGTCTGTGATAATAAAAAATGCTTATGTCCCAAACCCATGACTGCATCATCAACCTTTACCACTTATTAATCAGTTTAACACCGTTAAAGGCTTTAAACAGCAGCAAAAATACACCATGCAAAGAAATTAAATATTTTTAATTTAGTAGACCCAAACTAACAAAAACTGTACATAGCATCCAGAAACCATTGCAAAGACAAAAAGCTAGCATAGAATTAAGCAAACTACATAAAGAGCTTCCATTTAATCATAGCTCAGTGCTGATGCATAAAATAAAGACAAAAAGGGCTAAAAAAAATCTAGTTAAAAGTTGGCAAAGAATGCATAAAAGTTAGCAACTTAAAAAAAAACCCATAACATTAGCAAATTAAAAGTTACATACAAGCTAGCAACTTTAAACAGCATTAAGTTAGATACTTAAAAGCTACACACAAGCTAGTTACTTAAAAGCTACATTAAAGCTAGCAATTTAAAACCACATTAAGTTAGTTACTTAAAAGCTACAAACATACTAGCAACTAAAAACAACATTAAGTTAGCTACTTAAAAGCTATATACACGCTAGCAACTAAAAACAACATAAAGTTAGATACTCTAAAGCTACATACAAGCTAGTTACTTAAAAGCTACAAAAGTTAGCAACTTAAAACAACATCAAGTTAGATACTTAAAAGCAACATACAAGCTAGCTTCTTAAAAGCTCCAAAAGCTAGCAACTTAAAGCTCCAAAAAGCTAGCTACTTAAAAGCTTTATAAAGTTAACTTCTTAAAGCTACATACAAGCTAGCTACTTAAAAGCAACAAAAGCTAGCTATTCAAAAGTTTTTATAAAGTTAGCTACTTAAAATTTGTAAAAGCTAGCTACTTAAAAGCTTTTTAAAAAGTTATATTTTTAAAAGCTTTAAAGGCCAGCTACTTACACATTACATAAAGTCAGCAACTAAAAGCTACGTGAAAGCTAGCAGATTAAAAGCTACAAAATCAAGCTATAAAACTTAAAAGCTATAAAAGCTAGCTGCTTTAAAGCTATCTACTTAAAAGCTTTATAAAAGGATGGCTAAATGTTGCTCGATAAAAGAACTGCTTTGAAACGAGTGCTTATAAAAAAAGCTACATTTTAAGAAAGTGGCATAAAAGTTACATGATATGTACTTAGTAATAGTGACATTAAAACTGAGAAAGACAGCCATTAAGCTACAGAAAAAGACAACCAAAAAACAACAACATAAAAAGATCACCTAGAAAAGGTAGTAAAAGATAGGGACATAAAAAGATAAAAAACCTACAAGTTACAAACAGATTTAAAAAGAGTGCAGTATAATAAGAAGTCTTCAAAAAGATGCATTACGAGATACAAAAAGGCTGCTAAATATAAACAGGGAAGTAAAAAAAACATTAAAAAGGCAGTTGAGGGGAGCTACATTAAACCATCAGCAAAAACATCTACATAAAACAACAGCCAGCTACTGCTAGCCTTTTCATAAACAATGCTTAATTAACCCTTTGGTTTTGTCACGTCAATGTTTTAGGAAATAAATCACAAGCTCATCATGCCAGTGTCAATCACAGCATATCTTGGCTTCAATGTTGAGCTGAAGGCGTGTCGTCCATATTTAAAGACAAACAATGTGAAAAAGTGAATGTTTCACAATTTTTGACACTTATAAACTGTAACTGTGGGAAACATTTTTGTTGGCTTAACATTGCTCCTCTAATGAGAAGAGAAAGTTGTGGTCAGAAATCCAGCACAAGTAAATGAGGACTGCAGGTGTGAAAGAAGAGGATTCTGGGAAGCTCAGTGTAGAGCTTGCTGTTCTGGAGGATTGTTGGCTCAAATTGGGAAAAATACATTGAGGGGCTCCTACCTGTTATAAATAAACCCACCCACTCCCTCTCTGTGCGAGCCAGCTTTTACACTCAGACAATATGAACACACCGGCTTCACATCCACATGCCAAAGCATGTGATGTCTTTTGACTTGTTGTACCTTTAAATAAAACGTCCAGGAAGGCGGAGTGGAGATTTTAGTCTTGTGGATGGTAATGCATGTTGGATGTACAGCTGCTCACTGACTTTCAGCACTGTTACATAATGGAGGAAGCCAAGTCAGCGGTGCAGCGTGCATGAATAACTCCCTGAAGCTACTGTGGCAGACTTTACATGCTAAACTATAGAGATGCATTTTTATCTCTGGACATGAATACGAAGCTGTGTAGGTGAGAAGTATGACAGACATTTAAAAGATACATATATTGAAATGTAGTCTCATCTCACTCATTTCTTTTACTCTGAATGTCAAAAACTGCTCCTTAAAACGTGAATTATCTTATATTTGAAGAAGAAACCAAACCAACCAAACGTCCCCTCCAGTCACGGCTGACTCACCCTGACTCTTTGTTCCTACACAGCAGATAACTGGTAGGGAAACCTCAGTACAAATGCATTCTCATGCATAAATCATACATGCTGGTGCATAATTCATCCAGTCATCTCCATACAGAGCAGCAGACTGCATTATTCCCTCTCTCACATTTTCTACCCACATCAGGCAGAATCTTCAGTTAGAGCTGTTTAAATTACTCATCCCTCTGTTTTAAACATCAAACTGTGAGTTTCTGTGTGTCGACAGGAGGGGTGGTGATGATGATGATGATGATGATGATGTGTCTGTGGGTGGTGTGTGTGTCTGTACAGTGCAGGGCAGGAAGTGGCTGGAAAAAGGAGGGACGCAGAGTTCAAAGTGGCGTCTCTTTGTCACAAAGGTTTTGCTGACAGGTGACCAGAGAGGATAGAGACGGGGGGGTTAGGTTTTCAGGATACACCTGTAGCTACCAGCTGGGAAAATAAGACCCCTGGTAGGTTAAAATTTCTGGTCACTGTGATAATTTTTTTTTAATTCACTGTAATAAAAGATTGAGTGTGTAAAGCAGCTCTTGGGAGAAGAACAGACATCTGATTCATATTCTTTAAATATTTATCTCTATTGTTAGAAATTATAAGATTTAAATTTAACTCAAATTACAGTGTCAGAAATAATAAATGAAACGTTAAACTGAAAAAAGAGAGTACTTCCTGGTCCACTCTATTGGTCCCTCCATTTAACAGGGCTACAGCTGGCAAGTGGCTAGTTAGCATTAGCGGAAAGCTTCTTCTGGCACATGAACGGTTTCCACCGAGAAGTCTAGTTCGGTTCAGTACGGTTTACCACGGTTTGTTACAGTTAAGTCTAATCCCGTTGGCGTCTCCACAGCAAACTGTGCCCTCTCGTGGTAGGTGGCGTGTAAGCCAGATGCAGAAACCTGCAGCTGTTAAACAACAGTGTGACGTCGTAGCAGCGTGACACGGTTTGCCCTGCTAATAAATCCACTGAAGAAGAAAAACGCAACACAGTAAACAAAGAGCATAGATGGAAGTCATGCAGCATTTCGTCCTCTCTGTGATTGGCATGTAGCTCTATGATACAAAGTGAAATCCAGCTTTGTTTCAGAGAAGTCTGTGAGCCACCAGGAAAAATGCAGCCGCTGTCAGGGTAAGTGACGATTCTTTTGACCAATCAACGGTCTGCAGTGTTGTAGCTCCACCTTCAGAGAGCAGATCGGTTCAGTCTGGCACCCATACGAAAGGGTCCCAAAAAGTGGGACGGCCCGTCTCGGTTATTTGGGGATCTGTCCTAGGATAAGTCAGTGGAAACGCCACAAAATGGGCATTGTACTGAGACGAACTGAACCGGTCTGCTCGGTGGAAACGTGGCTTTGAAGCGCAGATGGTTTCGTGGTCTAGGTTGCGCTCCACAGGATTTGTCCCCAGCGTGTGGACTCTTTCCTATTAGGGATGTCCCGATATCACATTTTCACTTCCGATACGATACAGATACTGCAGCATTGAGTATTGGCCGATACCGATATTAATCCGATACGATATCAGCATTAAACATGCATACTTTTATTACTTATTTTGTAGTATGTCTGTCATGTTAGAAAGGCTTGATTAAGTGATATTATTCAAACAAAGAACAGTATTTATTATTAACCAATGGGTAACAGAAATTTTAACATTAAACGCAAGAATTTACTAGTAACTGAATAAAATAAAGAATAAATTAGAAGACCCAGAAAATAACCTAAATAAATTTAAAAAACAGCAGGAGCGGAGTCTGGAATGGACTATTTATATCGGAGTGCTTATATCGGAGATTTTAGATGCGTTCCGATACGATACCGATATTTGTTTTTTTGCTGATATCGGACCGATATCCGATATCAATATCAGACTGGGACAACTCTATTTCCTATATGTCAATTCCCACTCCCCATTCTCACCCTGTTTCAGCTCTATCCACTGTCTTCCTTTACCTATTTAAAGGCATAAAAGCCCAAAAAAGTAACTTAAAAAAAAATTAGCACAGGCTAATATCAGAAAAAACATAACGTTTCCAGCAAAACATGTTAGCGTACTGGCCAACAAGCCATATCAAATTTTTGTTAGCATTGAAAGAAAGATTAAAAGGAATCTCAAAATGCCTAACAGGGCTAGTCACAAATTTTCAGGACACTATTATCAGAAGCAAAGGTAATAGCTAGTAGCTAGAGGCTATTAGCCTAGCTCAAACTACACAAATCAGACATCTATTTAAAAGTGTAGTATCTCTGAACGGTGACTCTGTGCTGCACAGTGACTGCTAAAGCTAGCTGGCTCGCCTTAGCAAAAAAGCTAAAAAGCTAATCTAGCTTGTTGGATCTGCCTATGGTGCTGGTTCCTTAAAATTCTTCCATTAAAAGTTTTGTCAATTTGGTAGAAGCAGCTAATTGAAGTCATGTTTATAGAAAGCACAGACAAATTTCTGCTTAAGCTAATGAATCATGTGTTTAGGTTGGAAATGAGCTTTTTTAAAGCAAAGTATTTTTTATATCATTTTGGTTTGAAAACAGTTTTTAAGGGTATTTTTACTTAACTTTATTTAGTTTTCAGATGCTAACAAGTAGTTGCTAGCACCTGTGGCTTGGCAGTTGTGGTTTTTTTTGTGAATTTCACAGTAATAAGTTCAACCCTACAGTGGCATGTTTTGAGCATCTTGTCTCATTTCATGTTTTATCTGTAGTATTTTGTGTCTGTCGTGGTTTACCTCCTCGATTCCAGTCACACTCCCTGCCGTCGTCTTCCTCGGTCATTCCCAGCAGCACATTAGCAACCTGCAGGACAACACTGTCGACAAAATCCCTCGGGAGGGCAGCGCAGTTTCGCACCGCCTCCACTCTGTCTCTGGGCTGGAACCCGGCTCCCCAGCTGCTCTCGGGGGTCCTGCCATTTTCCCCATTTCCTAGGCAACAGTCCCCGTCACTTTGAGTGTGTGACACTTGAAATGTGACCCCTGGTGTGGCCTGGCGGCTTTGAACGTAACGGGCTCTTCGCTGTTCTACCTCGTCTTCATCGGGCTGCTCGTAATTTCTTGACTTTCCCACCAGGCACACCTGCGGACAGACGAGGACAGGGTCAGGATTCATGAGATAAAAACTGTAAAACCATCATCTGAGAAGTAGAAATAATATCTTTGATGTGTTACCGTGGACAAAAACAACAACTTCTGGAGGAACACCTGCTTTGCAAACAGGCTGATTATGACACATCTCCTCCATTAAGCGCCCAGTAAATGTTTGCTCGCTCTTTTTATTTGCCCATCTGTATCAAAGCTGTTAACGGTACCAGCTGTGAGAGTAACGTCCCTTTGGGGCCGATAAACACTTGATTTATTTCCGAGCGCCTGTTCCAAACAGGGCTCAGGTGGGAAAGGGGGAATCTTCAGCTCCGAGTGTTTGAAGAACAGGGGTTGAGTTTTTGATGATGCTGCAAAGGAAACCTGTTGTCTACACTGCAAAATATGAAATCGAAACAAAGTGTTTATGTCTTATTGTTTGTAAAAAAAAAAAAAAAAGTCTTTAAAACCCCAAAAACTCTTTTTCCAGACGTTTCATATTAAGTCCAAGTAGGATTGCAAATTCTGGGAATTTTCAAAGTTTGAAATTTATATTGCAAATTTTGGTAACAGGAATTTTTAGGGAATTAATATTAATATTATTAAATAATTTAGCTGCATTTAGCTGCATTTACCTGTTCTCAATAGAAATGTTATATGTAGTGACTGATGATGATTAAATGTGCTTGGAGTTTTTTGCTCGTATGATTCTGGTTCACAGTTGAACTTGAAGTCAATCATGTTGTTTTAACCAAGATCGCTTTTGAAGAACCCATTCAACTTGATAACAAGAAAAAAACTTAAAATCGCCAAAATTTCCAGAGAATTTGTAGAAAAAAGCTCTGAAAATTTCCAGTAGTCTTGAGCTAAAACTCCCAT
This sequence comes from Halichoeres trimaculatus, assembly GCF_033239565.1. Lineage (NCBI taxonomy): Eukaryota > Metazoa > Chordata > Actinopteri > Labriformes > Labridae > Halichoeres > Halichoeres trimaculatus. Next base: position 16,886,609 of record NW_027437200.1, read on the forward strand.
GAAAATTTTAGGGCACAATTTCCTTAAATTTATTGAAATTGTTTCACCTCTTTGCAACCCAAAGTCTAAAGAGCTTTGCACACCCAGTCTGTGATTTACAAATGCATTTCTTTGGATCTGTAACCCCAAAACACAAAGACAAAAATACTAGGAATGGGCCAGTATCAATACCAGGTATCAGTATCAGGCCGATAACAGCCTTTTTTCAAGGTACTGGTACTCGTGAAGGCTGCCAATACTAGCAGCCGACACTCAGGGCAAATATTTTTATAAATGTCTATATTTTTTTGCACTTCATTTTATTTAAAAAAAAATAAAATCTGACAGTTGTGAGTTTTATTTGGCACTTTTAATATATATTTTTTTCTATTTATTTTTTAAAAAAATGTAAACTCAGAGAGAGTTTTATGTGTTTTATTTTGGACTTAATGTCAGAGTGACTGTGCTGTCTTTAATCAAAATGATCTGTCACTGTGAATTTAAATTTTCTGAATCAAAAACTTTAGTAGTATCAGTGCTCGGTATGAGTACTCAAGAGGGAGTACTCGTACTGGTATCAGGCTGAAAAAAAGTGGTATCGAACATCCCAACAAAAACAAAGAAAAAATCACACAAAGACACTTTGCACACTGAATCCTCTATGTTTATTTTCTATTATTGCGAAAAATCGCAGCACAAGAAAAAATGGACAGGAATAATCAAGCAGTGATTTTGTGGTTCCTTCACTACTTGTGAAAAGACAAAGAAAACTGTCTCTGGATGGTCAAACAACCCTTGAAACAAGCTGGTTGGATGCAAAAAAAAAAAAGAAAAAAGAAACTCGAATCCGTTCTAAATACAATAATGACGGACAAAAGTTTTGTAAGTGTCAACATGAATGACATAACATGATTGACACAGTGTGCAAAGGCCTTCAGAAACAAACACTCGCTTTGATTTCAGTTTTTTAGAAGTGTGTTTTGTGCCACGACTGATAGGTTCAGGGTATTAACTTCGACTCTGCGGCTTCAACTTTCAAACATTTAATTTTTCTCTTGTGTGAAAAAATTTATTTCAGTTTTCATTTTAGCGTCTTATGTCCGAATTTTAATGTCTAGTGTTTTGATTTGTCAGCATGTAAGAAAAATGTAAACTAGTGCTATCAGGCAATTAAAAAAATTAATCTGATTAATTACAGGATTTTAATTAATTAATCAAATTAATTGCATTTTAATCTTATATCTGCTTAAGGTCCCCAAATAAAAAATCTGAATTCTGGGACATTATAAAATTATAGTGCCATGAATAATCAAATGAATGCACGAAGAAGAGAAAATGTATAAATCCACATTTTTTTTCAACTGGACAATAAAAATGTCCGTGTTGCAACCGTTTCCTGTGTCTATAGTAGTACATTATGTTTTTCAGCGAGGGGAGGCGGGGTCTGGCGGAGCTTGTCAATCAAAATCATGTTCGTAAACTACTGTGGGTGAGAGCAGTGCGCTCTTTGGATGAGAGATCAGCATGGATATGAGGAGAGGATGTGAGATGACAGCGGCACAGAGAGACGCTGTGAGTCAGAAAAGTTCAGACAGTTCAAACTAAGGATGTGTCTGGTAGTAGCATGAAAGAAGAGAGTCCACTCTACTTAAATTTTTTAGAGGGTACAAATCAAAAAGAGGACAAAATGTTGAATCCTGGTATGAACTCACCCGTTTGGTGGAGGGTATTCTCAGGCAGTCTTCCTCAGTGTTGAAACCGCTGACCCGGCTGACCTCTGTGATGAAGTCGATGTATTCTTTATACTGTGACTTTTTACACTGGCGCCTCTGGTACTTCCTGTAGAAGTCAAAGAAGCAGCACGGCAGGACGAAGAAGCGGCAGGAGTACGATGACCTGTGGAAGGATAAACTTCTGCTGTAAATTAATCTGCAGGGGTGATCAGATTATGTGCTGTTTGTGTTCCTGAGAGTGAGATTATGAAACAGAGTCAAGCAGCATGAATCCATCCAGAGATTACCATCTGAGGAAAGTTTCACTCTGAGGCTCAACATCGCCATCAGGTGGCCGATTGAGAACACAAACACACAAACATAAATCCACACATCCTCCCTGTGCACATAATGTGATTCCAAATTGGAGAGATCAGCTGGCACTTGAGCCCCTGAGTGAGATTGTGTCGGCTGATGAAGACTCGCCTGGCTGCCATGACGGGGATCCATGGCGTGAGCTCGTCTGAGTGGTTCCCAATCAGCCAGTCCGTACTGGGGAATAAGAAGCTCTCGCTGGGAGTAATTGCTTTTTCCTGAAATAGCAGAGATCCAGAAAGCACAAGAGCTTCTTAGAGGAGAAAGGACGCATGGCGGTGTGATTTGATTCTGAAAAGCTTTAATAGAAAGAGTCGGGAAAGTGAAACTTTTTAACCTGGCAGAACTTTTCATTTATGAGAACACCTGTCAGCTGTGACATGACGCGGCAATCAAACCTTACATAAACTGCTCACAAGAGTCCAAACAGATACAGAGAGAGAGCCAGAGAGAGGAGGAAAGCTGGTTTTAAGGGAGCAGCTGTAAATGAGGATCCAGGGCAGTTCTGGTGTTGTTTGGCATCGGCAGAGAGGAGTCGGCAAGTTTTTCATCAGCACAACCCACAAACTCTGCTCTGCCTCAGGAAAGTTTTCAGAAAATTTCCATGAGAATATTGGACATTTTTAGGGTTTGTAACCCTCAACCTTAAGGAAATTTTCTAAAACGAAATAAATAAATTGTTTAAAAAAATATTTTATTTTTTTACCAATTAAAGTTACTGTGTTGCTCTATGGAAGAAACCGTGTAGTAACATTGAAGATGACATACAGTCATACAAGACAGCTGCTGAGTAGAAAGCACAGCCTGAAGAGAAGCTAAACTAAATATTTTGACATTTTTAATGGGACTTTTTATGGACTGTGGGTGGGAGAAAAAAATAATGTATCAAAGTATCAGGATTTTTCGTTTCATCAGGTAAATTCAGTTAGTATAAATTTCTGAAGGCTCCCTGATTTTTTTTTATTCCTGTAAATTTCCATGGAAAGTTTCCAACCTTGAAAATTCCTGAAGTTTTGCTACCCTCAGCTCAGCCCTAATACTTGGCTCTGCTGCTCATCTCACTAATGCATGTTCCTTTGAAATGTGGCCCATTTAAAGTGAAATACACAAGCTTTACAAAGCATAATTTATTCCCAAGAAGCATTGTTAAAACAAAAAATAACCTCCTTTTTTCTCTTGCTACGTTTTATTAAAAATGATCTCAAGCATCTGTCTTTTTGCTGCGGAGTGTGTAGTTCAGTGACTCTCCCCTCTCCACACTCACCTCTAACAGAGTCTGAGGACCAAACATGTCCCAGATCTTCCTCCTGCGAACATCGATGCCCTTTCCAGGATGCTGCAACACAAGACAGTGTGACGGTCAGCTGCTTGTTCACACTCTGAGGACCAAACACTGTGTGTAATTTCAATTAGAGCTGACCCACTTTGTGATTGGTTAATAACACGACATGGAGACTGTGGATTAAATATATTCACAGACATGATTCCCCTCACCTGGCCTCCCTGGAGCTGCTGTGGCATTGATTTAAAGATTTGTCTTACAGTTCAGCTGAGTGACAAAATGATCCTTTCTGTTGAACGATTCTTTTAAGAGCGCCATGAAGCCGCAAACATTACAAACAATAGTGTATCCACAACTGTTTTAATCACATAAACCAGGCTCTAGTTTCACCAACTCACCCCTTCATTGGTAAGTATGTGAACCAGGAGTCCGTTTCCACACCCCAGGTCCACAAAGGATTGTGGGTCAGAGAGACCTTTGTCCGCCCGCTCCTCGGCCCACAGCACCTGCAGTTCAATGACAAACACTGGAGCATGAAAGCTTTCAATCATGTTCCCAAAGGCCAATCTGCATGTGCAGGGTGACACCTGCCGCCACCGACGCCCCTTCACCTGTCTCTGCTTTGAATTGATTTACCAGGTCAAAGCTATTCCTCACACTCAACATTGATTGACCCAGTTTGAGATTGAATGACCTGACAACGCGGTGGGTAAAAATCTGTTTCACCTACATGAGGCGACATGTTTGTCTGCCCGACAGTGGCTGTGCAGATGTTAAAGTCAGAGCAGAAATATAAAGTGAGACTGATTCAAGTTTAATGATCAACGGGACTCACAAGGAGGTACGAAGCGATGGCGACATCCTCGTAGACAAACTTTTCAGGATCTGTGACTTCAGGCCAAACCTGCAGAACAATAAACCAGACACCAGCAAATATGAGAACAAAACACCCAAAATATCAAACAGAAGCCTTCAGGGGAAACTCCACCTTGACCATGGCTTTGTACTTCTCCTTCAGCCGCTGGTACATGATGCTGTACTTCTCCACGGGCAGCAGAGACAGCGTGCTCCTGAACTCGCTGCTCCTGCACTCTGAGGCCCAGCGGACCAGTTTAGGCAGCAGATCAGAGGACAGCCAGGGCAGCTTTGGGTACACGACACCGTCAGAGAACCAGGCATCTGGGGTCAGGACATGCAGCTCCAGGGACCTGCAGATAAGAACAGCTGAATGTCAAAAGAAATCAGATGTGACGTTTTAAAACACAGAAGTAACATCACAAACACATCTTGCCTATTGAATTTCAAACAACTGCATGAAAAGGAAAGAAATTATATTGGAGTTTACAGCTGAACAGACTTCAAAGTCTCCTCTAAAAATGTTGATTTTTCAGAGTATTTCTAACACATGTGCACTTTAAAGAGGGGGTATGATGGTTTCCTTTATTCTAAAAACAGTCTTAAAGTAACAATTCTGGATGTTCATAATCAAAGAGTGCAGATTTTCAATCTGTTACGAATAGGGATAGACCGATTATCAGCCGGGCCAATTATCGGGGTCGATCTCATATGAAACCAAACAGAAAATCAATTCAACTGCATTACATGCCTGTAAAAGGCAGCACAAACTCAATTTTGTCCAGTTTTATTCCAGTTACATAGAAATGTTGGAAAACTTTATTTACTGTAGAAAACGTAAGCTACTTATTTTTTTAAGTTTTCATTTAACTTGATAAAGCATGATGCTGAGCCTGTGAGCTATTTAATAAACATATGCTTGAAGGCATTTGAATGTAGTTACGTGTTGGAGTTTGTATTGTTCAAAACTTTTACGCCAGTATTTTCATTTTGACGGCAAATGACTATCGGCTTCAAATATCGGTTATCAACTTTCTTGCCAACTAATAATCAGTATTGGTATGGGCCCGGAAATATCTATATCAGTTTCTCACAATTTACGTATTCATTCATTTTTGTAGTGATCCATGAATCTGACATAAAACTGCAAAAAACTGTCTGATAGTCTGCATAAAACAAAATCTTCAGGATCAGAATTCAGAATTTTGCTCTCACAGAGAGTTTAAATGTTGTCAGTTGGGACTTGTTTGTTTTATTGCACACAGCTATAGATAGAAATAAATGCAAAAATGTCCTTACTGTGTGCAACAAAATCAGATTTTTGTAATTCATATTTATAAGCTTGGTATCAAAAGAAATGTTAATGTTTTAAAGTTAGAAAGACATTTTTTTTAATTAGACTATGCTGCAATATTGCAGTAACGTGTCCCATATTTTCCTACACAAACAAACTGTTTGTCCCTCATAAGGCTTTTAAGTATCTGGTAGTAAGTAGCTTCTCTCCTATGACAGTCATATTAAATGTTATTCTCTGATTTTTTTATCCTCTCATTCATATACAGTTGAAAGCAGAAGTTTACATACACAATATAAAAAGGCACATTACCTTTTTTTCTCACCATCTAACATTAAATGAGATTAAACTCCTGTTTTTGGTCAATTAGGATTACCAAATTTATAACTTCCGACTCTCAAGAAAGTAATAAAAAAATTGTCTGAAAAATTATTTCTCCCATTTTTCTGGCATTTAGCAAATAGAAATAATTTTGGCAATTCTAAATGACCAAAACCAGGAAAGTTTAATCTGATTTAATATCAGATGGTGAGGAAAAAAAAGGTTTTGCCAATCCAGATATAAGCACAGGATACAAACACATGTAAGACCTTAAAACATTTTAGTTTCTCATTTTGGGCATCGTGTTAAAGTTTACAAGGCTGCTTTGGTATCAAAACTTATTTCCCCAGATTGTTTGTTGTTGGTGGACAAATATGATGCAAAAAAGCCAGATTATTTTTTATAAAACTGAAAATGTGTCATAAAGTATTCTTCAATGCTGTCAACAAACTAGACCAAAAAGATCCATGATAAATATGCTCAGGATAAAAAAAAAGTTGCTTTCACTCACCATTCCTCACAGTCCTGATGAAGGAGCCGGATCTGATAAATGTTCCCCCTCTTTAGAGACACCTGTCCTCCTGACTTCTCTTCATATGGAAGAAACGTCACCTGCTGTCTGACAAAGTCTGACATAGAAACAGAAGTTTAGAAACAGAAAACAGAAAGGGACACCTCCATTTAAGTCAGCTCCTACCTTTAAGTATAACTTCTTTATGAACGTCATTCCCACAGCAGTTCACTTTGGGGACAAACGTCCTCACAGAACAAGTCCAGGGTTTGTCCTGGTCGTGAGTCTGTCCAGGTGTGTCATCACAGGTCAGGAAGGAAAACACATCCTGAGAGGTTTCAGCATCACCCAGAAGGAAACGCAGATCATCTCTGTTCACTTCTTCATCCTCTGTCTCCTTCACTCCACACAGACGCTTGTTCACAACGTGGGGTTTCTTTACCCACACGTCCACTGCGGACCAGAAACCCTCAGGAAGAGTCTTACATTCTCCAGGGAACTTTATATCCAAGAGTTTAGGCATGGCGACTGTCAGAGAGGAGCACGAGCCATGTGTTTACAAACGGAGGAAGTGGACTTCCGGTCAATTTAGGTCTTATTCTAGATTTTAAAAAATACTTGCAGAATAATTTCACGAAATTCACAGAATTAATGTCAAGCATCGAAAATAAATTTTTAACTGTGTGTCAGAAATATCCTTTTGAAAAAGTGGGAAAGTGCCGTCGCTTTATGATGACGTCATCAGAACGACACATGAGTTTGTCGTTAGAGGGCGCTGTTTGGCGGTCTTTCAGTGCTCAGAGACCCTCCAGGAGTTTGTCTTGGTGTGTTGGTGCTGACAATTAACAAGAAAATAATGAAAATGCAGATAGAATGTAAAAAATAAGTTTAGATATAAAATACACAAATATACAATATATATATATACAAAAAAAATAAATAAAATGGAATAGAATACAATAAAAGCAAGAAAAGATGCATTTTTCTTGCAGCAAATTTGTTGAAATGCTGAAGCTGAAGAATGAAAAAGGGGGAAAAAAAAGAAGAAAAAAAAAAGAAGTAGCAGAAATGTACAGCACCCCCCATTCTATATTTCCTGATCCTCCCCAGCTGCGTTTTCTAATGAAACTACTCTGTGACAATATTTACGGTTAGTTACAAGAAACATTTTTATGCTGGCACAGCTTGACCCAACTCTTCAATTTTACGAAACCAAACTCAGATGTGAAATTCATCCAGATCTGCTCTGGAGGAATGGAGAGAAAGTGAAAGTATGTTTGATATTCAAACTCATCCCCTCATATTTCCTCTGTTTCTGTTTCTCAGACTCAAAAGGCTGCTGGAACAGGAGAAGGCTTTCCAGGATTGTAAAGACAAGGACCATAACAGGAGGCTGGAGAAGGTCAGAGCCGAGTTGGTGAAGCTGAAGTCTTTTGCAATGATGTTGGAAGATGAGTGGCAGCTGCACATCGAGCAGATTGACCAGCAGACCCAGAAGGTCCAGGATCTCACCCAGAAGCTGGGTCAAAGTTTGAGAAGTCAGAGATGGTTTTCAAAGACGATATCATGAAGCTGAAGTCCTTCACGGTGATTCTTGTCGATGAGGGAAAGAACATGGCGGAGAGGCTGAGGCAGGAGGAGCAAAGAGGTGAAGAATTAAGTGAGATGTTCAAAGCTGAGCAAGGAAAGGTCACAGAGGTCACAGAGAAGCTGATCGAAGGGAGCAAGAAACTCCTCAAATTCAAATCAGAAATGGAAATCAAAGTGAGTTCTCTCACTCAGGAGAAATTGGCTGGACAGGAGGAGAAGTGCAAAGAGCTGACCAAGATGAGCGGCATGAAGATGAGAATGGATGGACTTGAGAAAATGGACAGAGAAATGCAAAGGAAGAGGAAGAAGGAGAACACAGATGAAGACAACTAAGTGAAAGAAGATGAAGAAGCAGGAGTTAGTATTAACACCCTGGGTCTCTCATTTATATTTCTCTAATAACCAAGTCTCACCTATTTGACAAATCAAAAACATGTGCATCAATTGTTCACCTTTTGTTCCACTGCCATGCGTCACATCTAACTTCTTCTCCTTTCATTTCAGTGTCCAGTGTTTGACCAGCTTTGTGGGTATCAAGAAAACCACAATCATCTCCTTTGACAATTATAGTCAACATGTTTGTCTACTGTGCACAAATGCAACTTTTTTGCATTTTTTCAGCTGTGATTCATGAGCTGAGTTTCTTCACTCCCACTTCAACTGTTATTCAATCTCCTGAAACAAGGCGGCGAGAGCTTCCCACAGTGTAAAACAACACTAACGAACTTCAGCCTTTGAGATTTAAGACTGCAGGGGTGTAAACATCCTCTCTTACACACTCCTTATTGACCCTGCTGGCTTTACTACTCATCAAGTCCTGGAAATGACTTAAAGATATCTCTATCAAACTGTGACAAAGACAATGAGCTGTACTTCACCATTGGCTTAAAGTTCAGAGCGGCTGATTAAAAATTCAGAATCCTCTGAATGGTTGCTTCACATAAATCTATTGTGAGTCTTGAGTAATTCAGGGAGGGAGGAGAGAGTGAAGGAGATACAGTACCAGGAAGTGCAAAGTGCAGGCAGGTCTACTGTGCACCCTGGTTTGCATTCAAATAAACAGTCACATGGGAAGATTTAAAAAAAAATCCAGTCAAACTTGTTTGGCCACAGGAGGAATGGAGGAGTGAAAGACTGGAACAAAAAAAACTCTGAGTCTCCTTTGACTCACAGCTCTGGCAAGTTTCGCTTGAGTCCAAATATAAAAACAAATGTGGTCAATGGCATTATTAAATGTGACGTTTATAGTAATTATTCTGACTTAAGACATGACTTAGAGAAAACATGGATAAATTATGGTGTTAGTCATGCCAGCATAATGAAAACTATCTGATTAATAAAGCAGAAAACAAAGTAAAGCTGTGTGTCATATTTTAAGATTTCTTTAATTATTCCATTGTGTTTCACATCAAAGGGGCCTCAGTTAATTTTGAAGTACATGTAGTTTGATATTTTCTGGTAGTAGAGCAGTTTTTCATTGTACAAGACATTGAATGAATTCTGAACAGTTTCAAAAACAGTCTGAATAAAGTGACCTCAGGAAAGCAGGATTCATTTTTTAATCAAATTTTAATTTCTTAGGATAGCATAACCCAATCAGATTACTTTATCCTTGTACATTATTGTGAAAAAAAAAACAATTAGTTTAACAAAGGTAAAATCTGTGACCTGTAAACACTATTTTAACATCCTAATGCAAGCTAGCACCTGGAAAACAAGCAGCTAGCTTAGCAGGATGCTCACATTAAACTAGCATTCAGTTTTAGAAAGTTACACAGAAATGTTATTATGTAATAGCTTTAGTTATATGAATAAGTATATATGCAGCTAAAACTCTGTTTACAAATACTGTTTTTGGCTTGATAACTAGCTTAGGGGTTTCTGACAAACTAGCTTTTCGTTTTAGCTTAACAGTGGGGTTTAAACATAGACTATAAAAAAAGAGTTTTAACTGTTAAAGCTATGACTTCAAGTCTGGTTTTAGTTTGGGAACTCATCTTAATTTTTTATTTAACTAAGTCAGTTAAAATAGTTTCAGCTAAGTTCAACAATTCTCTCTGCATTTTAACCAATTTTAGCTAGTTAGCCTTCCAGCAGGTGTATTTGTAGTTAGCTTAAATTGCTCTGGTACAGTCTGGCTGACAAGTTGGATTAGAATTTAAAATAATTTATAATTTATATATTTAAATTTTAATTTAACTATTGACTTATCCATTCATGTAGTTGTGTATTTATATATGTTTGTTTAAATTAATTAATACTTTAATAAAATCCAGCGGGGGCGTTTCCCTCCACTTAACCTACATACCCGCACCGTTAATACGTGGTGACCTATATTAGTAATTAGTACCTTGGATTAATGACATCGTAAAGAAAATACAATGTTCAGGTTTTGTCAGTTTGTTCCTAAGGTGAGAAATCAGGAAGAGGTGTGGTCAGCAGAGTAACCAGAGAGAGGCGGAGAAAGGAGCTGAAAACACACACAGGTAGATCACAAGTAAGCTAGCAGAGGATTACCACAACAGAGCTTTGACTGTTTGACCACTTATTTTTTGGGGGAAATTGCCTGGATCTTTAAGGTTGTGAACGATTCAGGGGAAGTTTGAGGATTCAAAACAGGAGTTGTGATTTCTAGGAGAGTCCTCGATCGACGTCGCTGGAGGATTCAGCCAACATGGATCACCTGAGTCGGTGTTTGTGTGGTTGAAACAAAGCTGTCAAGGACCGGAGATCTGTCTTACTGTGGTTTACGGTGAGTGGTAGCTGTACCTGTCAGGCAACATGATAAAATAATACTTTCACAGTCACTTAGATCTGAAAACAGGATGTGCACTTATAGCTGCCTTGCAATAAATGAATCAAAGATTATATGTATGTTTCAAAAATTGCTCATTCCCCTCAATAAAAGGGTTTCAGAAAGTATTTCATAATTTTTCTCCTGCTAGTAAATGATGCATTACTTCCACTCACATTTGCTTTACTCCTACATTTAAAAGAATGTCAAACATCTCTTTTAATTTCGTAAGAGGCGCACCTATTATGTATTAAATAACAATTAGAAATATTAGTTTGGTGCCTTGTCTTTGTGAATGGAGCCTCCTCAGAGCTGCTGTTGACTGATGGTGTCAGAGTGACTGCAGGGCCTTGATCTTGATTTGTTCTCCTTCTCAGCCAGAAGACGACATCACCAGTGTAAACAATACTCTCGGACTTAAGTGCTGGATAAACAGCAGTGGTGGTCATTTGAAGTTACAGATAATGCCTAACTGCTGCCTCTTTAGCCCTGTTAAGCTTAATAACTAACACTTTAAAAGTAGTTGTAATGCATGCCACCATGCTGAGAGCATTTTACAGGAGCTGAGCAGGTTAAAGATTCAACCTTGTGTACATAGAGAGGTTGATCACAGTTGGTTTTGTTTCCCAGCGTGCATCAGTTTGAGGGTTGTCTTTTGAATAGGAATGTAACTGGCAGAGACTTCACCTCATGCTCACTCAAGTTGGGAACAAATTAATTGGGAGTAGTCTCTGGAAATATATGCAAGCCCAGGCTAGTACCCTCATGCACTTGTCTGTTTTTGCAGCATCAGTCGGCAGTTAGAGAGACTGACAGGTTGAATGCTGAGGACGAAGTGGCTCTTCTGGCTGTTTGTTGACGATGTTAATTTTTTCCCAGGGTGGCTGACAGGGGGGAATGTTGAAGGCCTTTTCTGACTCATACCTGCTGGGTTTGGTGAGCTGATAAGCAGCTGATTTATGGCTGAACAACCCTCCAGGAACAGTAAAAGCAGAAAGCAGAGATCATGTCACACAAAAGAAGAATTTGTTGTGTTTTAAGTTTTTTGCATTTTATTGCACTAATTTCGAACCATCTAACAACTTTACTGCTATCATTCAGGGCATTAAAAAGAGATGTTTTAAAGAGAGTGAAGATGATGCTTCAAATACCCTGATAAAGCTGATTCTAAGTCATTCATTTGTCAACATGCATCAGTGGTAATATAAATACTGTGCGAACAGGATCCTGTCTGACTGGTGCCCCTAAACTGACAGACGAGATAATGTTTCCTCCGCTCAGTTTTTTCACATTGTTTCAGGACTCTCTGTGGGATTGTCGCCTCAAAGGTTCAAATGAGTCACAGCTCAGAGAGCTGCAGTGATACAGTGACTAGTTTTGTAATCCAAGAAAAAAAGAAAGGCTCATTTGTTTTATTTCCTTTCCTTTTAATCACCTGCTCTTTTTTGTTTGTCTGTAATGCTCTTTAATGACCCAATCATCTGGGTTTAGCCTTATTGTTAAGCTAACAGCTGTGTAGGTGTGTTAGCATGAGCAAATGACAACATTTTTTGGAAGTGGAATTTAACACTATGAAATTTCCATGTTGTAAACTTAATCAAGAGAAAGTAAATCAGGTTTAAAATTGAGTTTCTTTGCAAAACACAGCAGATAAAAACTGTTAACACAGCTCTGGCTTCTAACATAAAGAGCCTTTTGTAAAATCCCCAGGTAACCACTGAAGCATAGGTTGGAACCGGAACTGTTGGCGAAACATTATCCTAAAGCAGCTGTTTCTCTCTGATGTCATGTTTGAGAAAGGGATTAAAACAGCTGTTGAATTAATATACTGCTGTTTTGCGCAGATTTAGATTCTCAGAATAATCACAAATTAACTGCTTCCAGAATAACCCTTTTTAGCTTCTTTAGCTTTTTTTTATTTAGCTGTAGTTAGCATCTATCCACTTACTGTACACTACTTAAAGCAAGAAATGCTAACACCAGGGAATAGTGTTGCAGTTAATTGTGAGACGAGTAACATTTCCTGCAAACACAGTGATAGCTATAAATATTCCGAGCAAAGACAAAATAACTAGCTTAAGCATTCACTGGCTAATTTAACTTAAACCTATCAATACTTGAGTCTTAGCGAGAAATGCTACTGTGAGAGTACTGTGAGATTGTGTTACAGTTTATTATAAAATTGCTAAACTTTCAGCTAATTAAATGATAGCTTTGAACATGATGCTAGCAAAGAACAAATAATTAGCTTGAGTACTTACTGGCTAATGTAACTTAACAATTAACACCAGTGATGTAGTAAGATCTAATATTAACATAAGTTTAATCTTAGCAAAACTGCTAGCATTACTTTAAAATAGGTGTACAGTATCATAAATGTTCAAATTTTTAGCTAACACAATGATAGCTACCAAAGTAATGCTAGCAAGGACTGGCTTGAGTGTCCACAGGCATATGTGAAATACCCAGCAAACAGCCATGTTGGTTAAATTAACTAATATAGCGTAGCTAGGACAAGGTTGTATGCTAGTTTTTTTGGCTAACCATGTTTAGTTAAAACTTAATATTCTTGAAACATAACAGTTGTGTTTAAAGTGGGTAAAATAATAAGGGTAAGGGTAAAAAAATAATGATAATAGAGCGCTTTTCTAAATACTCAGAGACACTTTACACAGGTTAATAACGTCTTTTATAAAAAACAACAGAGTAACAAAACAGGAATTTAAAAGAAGCAAAACAAGAAAAAAAACAAAGTTCATTCAGAGGCAGTCAAACATTAAAAACATTTTTAAAAAGTGGGTTTTGCCGGGTTTTTTGAAAGTAGAGAGGTTGGGACTGGTACGGAGGTTTAGTGGTAAAGCCTTCCAGAGAGTGGGGGCAGCGTCAGATGAAGCTCTGTCCCCCAGGTTTGGTGCTTGGTGTCAGGTGGGAGGGAGAGGAGGTGGGCTTCAGATAATTGAAGGTTACGGGAGGGGGTGTAGTGGTGGAGCAGGCTGAAGAGGTAAGAAGGGGCTTGGTTATGGAGGGCTTTGTATGTGAGGTGGAGGATTTTAAAGTGTATTTGCAAAAATGCAATTGCAGTAGTCGGAAATAATAATAATTAATCTGCTAGCTAAAGAACCTGAAATGCAGCAATACAGGACTTAGCATTTTAGCTTCCTAACCTGAGCTGTGGTGTCTGTTTGAATATGATAATTTGATTTAAGTGTCTAAGAGTGAAGGGCAAATTAATGTCCAATCATCGTCTTTTGACCTTTAACCTTTGGCTCTCCAGGCAGGTCGGCCGGGTCATGCTGATGGACCAGGACACTCAGTGGTTGTACACACTCCTGGCTGAAGTCCAGCTGGAGAAGTTCTACCTGCGCGTCAGAGATGGACTCAACATCACACGTGTTGATCACTTCGCGTACGTTAAGGAGAGTGATCTGGAGCAGATCGGAATCAGCAAACCTGGTGAGCATGTCGTTCCCTTTGATCATCTTATAACCTTTAATTTGTCACAGTAATAAAAACAGATATGAATACCTCTGGTACTAGAGGATTGTTTTTTTAATGTGTAATCAACTTTTGGTTTTACTACTAGCTGTTGATTAAAAACAATCTTATCTTAGTTATCTGTACCAAAGCTTTCAGACCTGTTTTACAGCCTTTCTCACCAGATAGTTTATTTTATTCTTATTCTCTGGTCCTATTCAATCAATCCTAATCGGTTTAATAATATAAACACACCATGCGGATAGTTCTGTATTGGAAGCAAAGGATACAAAGTTACAATTGGAATAGTTTTTTATGACAAAAGCTGTAAACAAACAAAAATCATTTAATGTCCAAAAAATACATCGTTCACACCAGCAGTTAAACTTATATGTATCAGAATTTCTGCATTGTTTTGTCTAGCTCTATGTACCCTCGTTCAGAAAGGTCCTATCTGAATAAAGAATGAAGAATTGTCTGAAATGTTATAGTGATTCATAACCATAAGGTTTTAAATGATTGAGTAAATAAATGAACATTTTCCAGCTTGTTCCTGCTGCAGTTAATCTGGTTTCTTAATCCTTTTCTTGAAAATATCAAAGCATTTTCTTTATGTCTGCTTTGCACACTCATAACCCAGGTAGTCAGACATGTTATGAGTCCAAAATGTGTTCAGTGAATCTTTTGTCCGCCTTTATTTATCAATCCCACCCTTTTCCCTCAGAGCACTGAGCTATTGTTTGCTCATCTCACTAAACACTTGTGGGTGTGTGTGAAAACTTTTATCCTCTGGAATATGATCACATCTTATGTAGCAAGCTGGCACTAGCATGTAAAAAGTTTGCCTTCCAGCAAATTTTTGCCATGATTATGATGGTGTCGCTTTGAGAAATCACTGGTGGCTACTGCGAACCTTTACTGAGATGTCATTAAAGGGATTAAACAGGGACTTCCCAGGCTCATCTGCATCTAACTGGAACAAAAGGGACAGTAACAAGAGAGGGGATGTGATCCTCAACTGCAGGGTTTAGACTATAGAGTGCAGTCATTGTCCTTCGTGCTTTTAACTCTAAAAGGAAGTTGACTGAGTAACAATTCACATATTTGTCACTTTGGTTTGATGTCTGTCTTTTCTTTCTTCCAGCTCAAAGAAGACTATGGGAGGCTCTGAAACGCTTCAAGATAAGCTCACGCTCGCGTGCACCCAAGGTCTGAAACACAAAGTCACATCAGCTTTGAGTTGATTTTGTATTTTCTGGAACTTGTATGTAATAGATGATAGAATATTGATTCAAATCTTGATGCTCCCAGGTTGGTCGAGGCCAGGATGGGCCGGAGCAGTGGAGCGGCCCTGCTCAGAGTCAGGAGGGAGGAAACCGGGCTCTACCATGTCTGATCCAGGACAGCGAGCTGGTTCTGGGAGAGAAGCTCGGTTCGGGATCGTTTGGGGTGGTGAAGAAGGGAGAGTGGCACACGCCCACTGGGAGAGTGGTAAGACACAGTTTAAAGCTGTACTCTGCCGGCACATGATATACAAACTATGCATGATGGGGTGGGAGAAAAAATCAAAAATTAATAAATCAGGATTTTTTTTGTTTGAGAGTATCAAAATAGTGATTCTTTGTCAAAAAAAACTTTATTTTTTGAATTTTAACTCTTCATTTCAGTCTTTGTTTATAAACTGATTGGAAAAAAAGTTCCCACTTTTCTCCAGCAGAGGGTGAAATGTTTCTCTCTGACTTACGTAATGTGCATTTTATGGAAAATGTGGCTCCTGATATGGTCTGTAGACTTTATTATCATCATTAACTTTTTCACATGGTCTGGTGTTAAAAAAAAAAAAAAAAAAAAAAAAAAAACCTTAAAATTGCAATATTGAAGAATCACAATCAAATTGAATCTGCACCCCAAAAAAAGTAACAGAATCGACACGTTAGAATAGCATATCACCCCAGACTTAATGCATGACTTATATTGAGATGTAGTTCAAGGATTTAGAAGTCTAACAAGATCACAATATAATGATAACTTGAAGAAGGGGTATTGTGCTTTATATTGTCTCTTTTGTACCCCTGTAGTTCATTTACATGATCTCCCATGGCTCCATGCGCATCAAACCCCCTTCCCTCTGATTTGCCAGCCTCTGGAGGCCTATCAGGGTCAGAGCTATGGGCAGACCTTGGTGTTAGAGGCCTAACATACCAAGGACCAGTTAGGACATACATCCTTATGAGATAACTTTATCACTTTAACAAGTCTTGATATCATCGGAATGATGTCGTGAAGATTTTGTCAAGCTATGTTTTTAACAACTATCTGGAGCAGTTTACAATCAGATTCAGGAAATTCAACAAATTATCAATACACATTAATTTAAAATTCTGGGCACTTTTTACATGAACATCAAGCCATGTTATTGTTAGCCATTTTTTAGCCATTTGTTTTGATTTTAAAGTGGGCATCTCAAACATTTTGGTTCATTTTTGTATCAAACCCTCTTTTTTAACACTGGTGGGGTAGTGCTGGTGGGGACCAAAACAGAGCTAAAATTGGCAGAATATTGGAAAACAAAGTCATATTTCTCTTTAAGAATGTTGTTTTTTTCTCTGTTTCTGTTGGATGATTCCTTCCACAAACTTCACCATATTAAACTTTTTGTGATGACAAAATGTCAGTTTGGTGTTTCTGCTGCCACCAAGTGACCAAAAACTGGAATTGCAGGTCTCTGTACATATAAATCTATGTGGTATTCTAGTTCTCTCTGGAAATGTCTGTTTTCAGGTAAAAGTATTGCTCTGGCTTTAATTTCCTGTCTTGCTCCTTTCAGCTGCCTGTAGCAGTGAAGTCTCTAAGAAGCAGCATGTCCAGGCAGACAGACACTCTGACAGACTTCCTCCAAGAGGTGACCACCATGCAGTCTTTGGACCACCCCAACATCATCCGGCTCTACGGTGTGGTGCTCACACAGCCTCTGAAGATGGTGAGAACACAGTGAGACTCAGTGATAGTTAAAGGGTTTGTTTTGTGTGTAGGACTCAGTCTACAATCCTCCTTCCTCCAGGTGACAGAGTTGGCCCCCTTAGGCTCACTCTACGACATGCTACGCTCTCGTCAGTACGAGTACCCTCTGGTCCGCCTCTGGCTCTTTGCGACTCAGATCGTGGCGGGGATGGATTACCTGGAGACCAGGAGGTACATCCACAGGGACCTGGCAGCGAGGAACGTGCTGCTGGCGTCCAGGGAGATGGTGAAGATCGGTGACTTTGGCTTGATGAGAGGGTTGAGCCAAGAGGCAGATCACTACGTCATGTCTGCACACAGGAGGATCCCGTTTGCATGGTGAGGGGAATAAGGGACTTTGGAAATTTACTGAGACAGATGGTTGGAAATTGTCTCGTAATGCTGCTGCTCATCCTCCAGGTGTGCTCCAGAGAGTCTCCGTGTGGGCTCCTTCTCCCACGCCTCAGATGTGTGGATGTTTGGTGTCACCATGTGGGAGATGTTCACCTACTGCGAGGAGCCGTGGTTCGGTTTGTCAGGCAGACAGGTACGCACTCGTCAACTACAGTTGACCTTAATGCGTATTTGGCTTCAGTTTGGAATGTGTGACCGCGCCCTGATGCTTTTGTAATACGCTCTGTGACTCACAGTTATGTAATGACCAACATACTTTCTCCTACGTGCAGATTTTGTGGCGTGTGGAGCGGGAGGGCGAGCGCCTGGAGAAGCCGCCAGATTGCCCCCAGGAGCTGTACGCTGTGATGAGGAAGTGCTGGGCCTGCAACCCACACGACAGACCCAGCTTCGCTCAGCTCATCACGATGGTGGCAGAGGTGTGCTGTACAACTGAATAACCTCTGTATTTACTCAACACAGCAGAGATACGTGTTCATTTGAGGACTCATACATTTATGTGTCTTTTTAGGCTAAACCAATGGAGGTACAAGCAACCAGAGACTTTGCTGAACCCAGGAAACTTGCACTTATGGCCAACGACCTGGTCACCGTCGTAGATCATGGGTGGGTGAGAGAAAAGAGAGTGAAGGGAAAGGGACCAACAGAAAATGCTTTCTTAAAATGAAACAGAGCTTATTTTATTATGGAGTTAATCCAGAGTCAAAGATCAATTTTTTTTAAGTAATCTAAACTTAAAGAGGGGTATGCTTTCCCTCATGGTACATGATTTACACCTCAAAAATACTCGTTCTTACGCTGGTGTTATAGAAAACATTTATTTCAGCCTCTGTAATAAACCCCCTTCATTTGAGCTGCCGTCTCTTTAAGGCTCTCTGCTCCGTGACCCCCTTCCCTCTGATTGGCAGACCTTGGTGTTTGAGGCCCGTTTCTTTTTACATTAGTAAGAACCAAAAAAACAGAGAGCGAAGACCTCCGCCAAGCATATCGTGATTGTCATCAACACTTTAGTCCTACTTTAATGTTATACTCCCTTTCAGCAGACTGTCTGCTACAATTTGGTGTTAGTTGCAGGTTTGTACGATAATTTGTTTCCTGACAGTGTTGAAAATTATGATGACCCAGTACATATTTCATATTCCAGATCTTAGTATCTAGAATATTGCCAGGATCTGGATCATACTTTTACATCTGTCAGAAATTATGGTGACCTTGTCTTGTATTGTTTTGCAAAGCAATCCGACCATTTATGGTGGCGTTATATACACATATAGTGAAAACAGCCCTATCTCACAATGATAGAGGATCCTTTAAAAAAGTCCTGGGTCCAGATGGTGATCCAGATCACCTCCAAAATTTGATCACCTCTTCTTTATCCCATTTTGAACAGTTCCTGAAAATTTCATGAAGATCCATTAGTTACTTTTTGAATTATGATGTTCACAGACATACAAACTCTCCCAAAAACTTAACCTCTTTGGTGGAGGTAATAATTAGTGTCATGAACCAGTTAGGATATCCTGTGTCATGACTTCATCATTTTAGCAAGTGCCATCAAGATCTTACACTTTTTTAGATCAACCATTTGGTGCAGTTTACAGTTAGCTACATGGATTCCTACATGAATTAAATACGTAGTGGTTTGAAATGTGTGCATGCATTTAGTAAAGATATCCAGCATTGTTTCTTCATGTCTGTGTGTCATATGAAGGAAAGCATAATTCCCCCTCTTAAAAGTTCCTTTATGTGCTTTCTCCATACCATGTTATGCCAGCTCAAACACAGGTATTCTGATTTGACATTATTCGAGTTGTCGTTTGTTAATTGACTGATCTGTGTATCCGTCCCTGTGCAGTTTGGAGCTGTGTGAGTGGAGAGGTCAGAACCACCGGACGCTGGCAGTCGGCTGGTTCCCCGCCACACTTTCTGCACCGGTTCTACCTCCACCTGCAGCCGTTGTGCCCGCCGGGAACCCTGCACCTAATCCACCATCTAACACCCCGCACATCTCAACCCCGCTGAAGGGCAGCCTGCAGCACACCGCACATGGGGACATCAAACCTGAGCGATCCTGGGGAACACCTGAAAGCCTGGACGAGTCAGTACAAGCAGCTTTGTTTTCATTTTGGTTTCACTGTTTGGAGTAGGATAGTCTGTTGGGAAACTGTTGTTTACCTCTCTAATTTGCTTTTATTTGTAAAGAGAACTTGACACAAACAACCTGCTGCTATAAATACACCAACATAAGCATCCCAAGACCAAAGTTCATCTCTTGTGCCTGTAAATTTCTGCTCATAACCTCTACTAAACCATAAAAACCTCCACTCAGGCTCTGGAGCTTTATTGCTGAGTGTTTTTGCAGTGCAGTGCTGAACTTTCACCAGCTGTCAGTCAGTGCGATGTTTGTGAGCTGGGGCTGTCACACTAATGTGTTTACTCTTCTGACCTGTGCAGCAGTGGCAGCTGGAGGCCGAGCCCTGCCAGGGAGAAGGAGGGAGGCAATCTGCAGAAAATGTCAGGTAGGAACAGCAAATAAAACCAACAGCTGAGAGTAAATCTTTAAGTTAAAGAAGTAAAGTGACTTTAAACACATTTTTACTTGCTTTATGATTATGTTAATAATAAAATAACTTGAGAATGCTTTTTAGAAGTGGGTACAGTTTCTTTTGCAAGTTGCACAAGTAGCATAGTAAGCTAACCCAGCTTTTCATTATTTTGCTAAATGTCTGAACTTATGATTTTTGTTATGCTTTCAGATGATACCAAACAGATCATGCATCCGTTATTTCATTTTTCTTTCTTCAATCTGCTTGTGTGCTCATATTTGACCAGCCTGCCCTCTAGTGGTTTTATTCGTTATCTACATTCAACCTAAGCCAGAGCCACTCTGTCCAACAAGTTATGTAAATTAATGATTTAATCAGTGATTTAAAAAAAGACAGATAAGAAAGAAAAAGATGTCTTCTTGATCTTGTAGGAATGTCTCGAAGCCTAGAGTCTGTCTTGGGGGAACACCGTCCTCGGGCTCACACAGTCAGCGAAGTCAGAGTGGATCAACAGGGTCGACTGTTACCTCCAGTCATGGCAGCTCACAGTGTCATCCAGCAGGACTTCCGTCGCTTCAGCGAGGCCAGCATCATCCCGCCTCCCAGACCGCCACCTCCTAATTTCAAACGGCCAAACATGAAAGCACAGAGGAGACCCTCCGTTCACCCGGTCCCTGGTACCACATGGCCCCCCCAGATGATCATCCTCCCTCCAGCACAAACACAGCCTCTACCTCCACCTCAGCACCCGCCTCAGCACCCACCTCAGCACCCGCCACAGTACCCGCCTCAACACCCGCCTCAGCTGGTCATGGCGGGGTCAAACCTGGCTAAAATGAGCAACATGGCACGCTCAACGCCTCAGCTGGATGACACTGACAGCAGGGAGAGGGAACGGGGGAGAGAGCGAGACAAGTCACCCCAAGTGCGCAACACCAGAGACAGTCTCATTGCACAGGTAAGAAACACATTCCACCTTCTTTCTCTCTGTGTTTTCTTGGATTTTAATGGGTCCAAAGATTCACTGGTTTGCTCTTCTAAGGTTATGGAGGCTGTCCACGGAGCAACCACTGAGGAGGTTCTTGTTGCTCTCCAACGAAATGACTGGAACCCCATCAGAGCTGAACAACAACTCAAGGTAAAAACAGACACCTTATCTACCTCCGATTTGATCTGTCGGTTATTTGTTGGAGCGCAAAAGTTTTTAAGTGAGTTCACTTCAAGTAAAATGTCGTCATTAGCCTATCTATCATATTGTGGATTGTTTTTCACAGGGCTTATATGATTGATATTTTTAGAAAGGTTGTGTTTTGTCAATAGCCGCAAGGTAAGAGTTTACATGTGGTGTCACAGATGTTGTAGACTGGCTCATGCATTGTACTCAGGGGCTGTGGATGGAGGCTATGTGGAGGAGTGGGTGTGATAGTAAGGCCCTGGAGCACATTTGTATCCTGAGGTGAACTAACAGGTAAATCTGGTTGTGCTTTCCATACGTCTTCATGTGAATGAAGTTAAAGCAGTACCAGAGAGTGTAGCAAGACAAACTTTATGCCTACTCTTGTTTAAATGTTAGCTGTAGGTGCTTAGAACTTCTGTTTTTCACTGACCCCCAACCTTTCTTTTTGTCAACAGTTAGAGCAGCTGTACTCACTGAGCCTCTGCTCCAAAGAGGACTGTCTGAGGATCCTCCACAGGTACCAGTGGAACCTCCAGCTAGCCAGCCGCTACCTGCTACGGTGGTCACGGGAGGACAGACAAGGCCCAGACAGGGAGCGACCCCAAATCAGCAATGAAAGACGAGTCTGAGTTGATCTTTCAGACTTAACTTTTGCAGAAATAAGAGAACTGACTTTATCAGCATCTTCATGATAGTCTGACCCTGAATAGACCCACTGTCACTGACCACAAAATAACCAACACAGAAGATGTTGGATGCAAGAAGAACAATATTTTTAACATGTTTTGTTAGGAGACAATGACACTTTTTTAATGCTTTCATGGTACACTATCCGGTACATTTTATTTGTATGTAATTTGTAAATACTAAGTTTAAAATTGTTTTATTAAATAAATATAATGATCAGATGTTAATAGCGAACTGTTTTCTGATAATATGAGCATTTTATACAAAGTGGACTACCATTACTTTTAGTTTAATAATCGTTTACATTGGTTTCTGTTGATGTTTTTCCTCTCCACTGGGTTTTCTCCAGATTTAAAGTATGTAAAAACTTGTAGAAATGTTTAGTCACTTGTAAACATAAAGTGTAAGTAACAAGTTCATTCTTCAATCTTGTGACCAGTTTTTAATACTATTCGTTAAATTAAAATGGATGCAGTGTGTGTTCTTTATCAACAACCAACGGTTTGAGGCCTGCTGCTCTGTAACCGAAGCTAACAGCCTGAGGCTACGTTAGTAGCCGTTATTAGCTTCTAACAACCAAAACGAACTGAGCTGTTGTAAGTAAAGAGGCATTGTGGGTAATGTAGGAACCTCGTGAAGACAATTTATGGGATTAAGTGTTTTTAGTCTATTTTGTTTCGAAAATTATCGACAAAGGTGTAACACGCTAAAGAATATATTGGCTAGCATCGCCAACAAAGTAACGTGAGCTAGCTAAAAAGCTAACTAGATAGATAGATAGATAGATAGATAGATAGATAGATAGATAGATAGATAGATAGATAGATAGATAGATAGATAGAAATATGTTATATCCATGTCCAACACTGGTTATAATTTAAAATATTAATTGTGATAACTTAAATATGACAGGAAATACAGTATGAACATATGATCCAGTAAAGATTAAAAGAGTTTGTTTGTGTATTCATGTTATTTTGTAAGACTTGGTCACTTTATTTAATTATCAAGCCCTGAAAGGCTAATGAAAGGTTTAGAGGCCCAAAATTCAATTTATTTTTAAATAGAAAGGTCATGGACTCTTGTGCTACTGAGGCAACCACTCATATAATTACAGTGGTCTGTTTGTGTTTGGACACAAGTTTCTGTTGGTCGTCTGCTGTATTCTCCTCAGTAATTTGTGATACAATGAGAACTAACACTATGTGCCTCATCCTGCCAGTGTTTATCTTTTTTGTACAGCTTTTGAGATGCACCTGTAGCTGTACCTCTGACTTGTTGTCTCCTGTAAAGTAAAAACAATGGGAGTAAATTATAATTTGTGCCAGTGGATGGACTTGTGTAGACATGCCTTTGTAAATATGTTTGTATTTCCTTATTGGTACCAGCAGGTGGAGTGGTATCATCTTCTGACATTAATCAAGAGGGATTTTTGCCTCTTCATATCAGCACGTAACAAGGACACGGACATTATCTTTATAGATCAAAGAAGCTGACATTGACACGATTAAAGCACATGTTGTGCTCAAGTTATACAATAACTAAGCAGCATAAGAGTTGGAGAGGACTTTGATGGTCCAGATTAAGACTAGATTTCCCTCTGGAGCAAGGATCAAACTTTCCAGGCTGAACCAGATGTTCCACTTTCAGGCTTTAGATTGAAAGTCCCTCCCTTAAAAAAACAACTCCTTGGGTCGCTCAGACAGAGAACAAAACAAAACTGCAACATTTAACATCTGTTTTATTCCTGAACTTGTTTGATACACAAACACAAAAAGTTATAAAAATTATACAAAATGGTTTTGATTCCAGTGCAGGAAACTGAAGCAAATAGTTCTGCAAGCTGCAGTTTTTACTAGTTCAAAAAAGTAAGTGCTGCTAGTTAATGTCAAAACAAAATAATTAACTCTGTAAATCCTTTGGTTAAATCTTCAGAGGTTAGAAGTCATTGCAGGATATGTATGTATATCTATGCATAAACAATAAGACACATTCGGTTACAAACAGTATAATAGAGAGCTGCATTTTAGATTGGAGAGCACTCATGGCAACAGAGCCACGGGGGAGGCACACCCAACCGGTCACACAAGGACGATTTTTCAATACAGAACAGATTTGCATTCAACAGCAAGAGGCAACGTTTGCAAACACTGACCAGCTTTTTGTGTTTCAGCTTCAAAGCTAAGCACTCAAATGAGAAACATTCACATTCAGGTATCTTTCAGTGAAAGAAAAAATAATCACAAAATAGTCTCTTCTGAGGTGAGGTCATAGCAACGTTTCCTGTCCTCAGCTTTTGCTTTTACTTCTTCCACCCACATCTCTTTCTTCCTATTTAAGCCACATTCTAAGTCATCTTTACTATCACACTGGCACATGCTGAAAGCAGACAGTGGCATCTGGAGAAATGCATAGAGGGTGGAGTTTTGCTGTGACTTAAATCCCCATGGAAACCACAAAACCACAAAGGGAATATGAGAGCAGTTAGTCTTGGTCTGTGCTGCAGCTATGTTAGATGATTTACTCAAAGACACAGAGCGTTTATGGGGAGAGAAGCTCAGCTGAGGCAACAACAGAGCACTTTGGTAAACACTGTCAACATGTGTCAACTATTCACAACCTTATCTAAAAGACATTAAACATCCACCTACTTCCTTCACTGACACAACTTCCACTTTCCTAAAGGAGAAGCTAAAGTAAGTTAGCCTGTTTACTTGAGTTTGTGGTCAGGTTTGTTTACAACGTTTCTGCTTCCCTGCGCTAAGGCACGACAAAAACTGGAGCTAAAGGCTACAATGCTAACATACCCAGATTTACTTACTTACATCTGCTCATACATATGACACCACAGAAGGCATGATGTCAATTCCACTAACTTGGTTTGGCTGTTGCATGCTAAAATTTGCTAATCAGCATTAGCTGCTTGCATGCAAAAACAATAAAATGCTGACTCACAGTGAAAGCTAGCTTTGAACTCACTAATAAAAAAAAGCAAGCATGACTACCTGCTTTTACCTGCTACCATCTCATGCTAACATGTTATAACAATAACTAGCTTCCTAACATGCTAAAAATATTAAGCTAGCACGCCAGAGCAGGTATAAAGTGGACCAATTTTATCAACTAACTATACTTCACTGTAAGCTAATATTTGCTAGTAGCGAAAAGAGCTACAGCCGAGGTTAGCAAGTGAAAACCTGGTTTTATAGGAATATGACAAGTTAGATTTTTGTCCTTAAAATAGCATTTGATTAAAATCTTAAAAGGTGATGAGCGCTGGTAAGTTTCACCTTGAAGGCACCATGGATGTCCCAATTACTCATGCTAATTTGTTTTTAAAACACTTTCTACCAAATACAGTACAGACCAACAGAGTCACTATATCCTCAGCAGTAGCTCATTCACACAAGGTATATTCCAATTTCCACGTTGAACACGAATAACAGCGACATAACAATCAACAGCCGTTACATATGAACATGAAATATTAATGCAAGTGTAGCATTAAGCAAATACACACATGGAGTTTTACTTCAAATGTGAAACAAAGAGGATGAGGTTGACTTTCTTTGGTAGGGATAAAATCACAGATGGAGGTACATCAGCTGAGTAAAAAAGAACAAAAGTCCATAAAAATTAGGTAGTACTAGAAAAATGCACACTGTGACGGCCAAAATCAGCCACAGATTAAAAATCAGTCCTTGGCAATCACAGAAATTCAGGAGTGTGTTAGTTTGGATTGGTCTGTGTGTAGAAAAAAGTGCCACAGTGATGCCTGAGGCAGAAAACTGAGAAAACCCTTTGAAAAAAAAGCATCAATGGAGAGAGCATAACTTTAAAGCCCAAGCTGTGGTTTTTCCTCCAATGTATTCTTCTGTTATGAAAACACAGTGCTGCGCTGGTTGGCCTCCCCTACTTTCTCGAAGAACATGAAATCCTGCAAGTTTAAATAAAAACATTAAAGTCGACCAAAAATCTAATCAAAGCAGGAAAATATGAAGAAAATAGAGAATGAATCTGGACTCACAATGAGGAAACAGGCTCCCATGAGCACAGCTTTCATCTTCACGTCCATGTCCAACGGGAACTGGATGCCAAAGTTGTCGGTGTCTGTGAAGACTTCCTTTAACAGGCCGCTCCACTGCTTACTGATGCGACCCACTGGTGTTTCATCATCTTTACCCGTCAACTGCAGAGAAAGAAGAAGACATGATGTTAATGTTCAGAGAGAGGAACAAAGAAGTGTGGTTTACTTTGTCACACAGAGTTGGGCGTGAAGACAAACAAATCAGGTATGATGTGTTAAGTGTTTGGATATGCTCAGCTGCTTTCTGCAGTTTATAACAGACCAGGTATCCATAAATGGTATTGATCTTCTATGAATGTTGGTAGCAAATTAAACAGATCCTCTGGGATCTGAAACTCTTGGTTAAGTTCCAAGTGCTTGTTGAGATTCGACCTCTTTTAACCTCACCTCAAAGTTGACGTCCCCACAACAGTTGCAGGCGAAGCAAGGCCCCGTTAATTTCATCACCGTCTCCTTGTTGGGTCCCTGGATGGAAAACTTGGGCTTGAAAGGGTGCCAGTCCTGTTTGATATAGCCTACAGTGGTGCCCGGTGGTGCCTGGACCTCCATCTGTTGATCACAAATGAAATCAAATTAACATAGTTCACCTAATTAGAAAGTAACACCGCACGCTATAAATAAACACGTAATGGGGGTGGCATGTAATGGCTGGAGTTATGAGGGAGTGTTTGACTGGTTCATTGTGGCTCCACATGACAAAGGTAATGTGTCTCACATGGATCCTGTCTGACAAGCAAACAGAAGTGCAGATTGTACGAATGCAGCCTTTTTCTGTTCAGGCCAAAAGTAAAAAAACTGTAGCCAGACTGCAGACAAAGAGGTTAAAAAGACAAAGAGGGAACTCAGAGGTAGACAGATAAACGATCAAGAAAGTCTAAGAGACAGATTGGACAACAAAGAGCCATTCATGGTCTTTGGAAGACTGAGGCTGCTCTCAGCAACTCAACACCGACACATCACAGAGAGAGGAAGACTCAGGAGTCTGAGAAAACGAAGGCTGCAGATTTTTATGTCAACAGGTTCAGTTTTTAGTCTCAGTACGACAATTTTAATCAGGGAATTCAGCTGCAAACACTGGTATCAAGACACTCTTATCATTTGAGACAACATGTCTGTGGATGAAAAAACAACCATGACCAGTTAGACCAGTTCATACAGTGTCATTCCCCCCAAAGTGTCCTCTCTCAGTAAACAATCCAGTTATTTTCAGCAACTCAGAAACTGTTTCTGAATGCTTCAAATTTCAATCTTTAATGAGTGGGCTGCAAGAATGTCAGAGAAAGCTGTTTAACAACCTGTTTAAAAAATAATAAAAGACAGTAGTTTTTGTGTTTCTAAATGGTCAAAACCAGTGTTAATGTTGCAGTTCTGAGGACTGTTTTCATTAAAGGACATCCAGGGATTTCCAACATTTTTCAACAGAAATGTTCAACAATATTTAAAAACAGAAATTGCAAGAATGTTTTCAATAAAAATATTCATTGTGTATGGGAATGTCCCAAACCGGTGACCTTCTAGAAAATGGTTCTTCGTACACTTAACATAATCACTGGTACCCAAGTACCTTATCTAGCAAAACTTTGCATCCTGGGTCTAATTCCAGCTGACTTTGTGGCTAGCTGTAAAAATAAGACACTGATCAACTTGGGTCTCCTGCAGGCCAGAAGGATGATCGCTTTATCTTGGAAAGAGACTGAAGTTTCTTCTCTACAGTCCTGGATAAGGGAAATGACACTTTCTGTTACGATGGAAAAACTAACTTATGTTATGAGAGGTAGAGCACAAGAATTTAAAGAGGTATGGACACCCATGATGAGCTTTCTTGAACAACAATAATGACAATGAACTGTGGAGTGTGACAGCCACTTTTATTTATTTATGTATTTTACTTATTTTCTATTGATCCATTTCTTTACTCATTTATTTTTAAATATGTATACTATTACTGTTATTATTTTGAACTCAATATTTCCGTTGGATACTTTTTGCTATTTATATTCATGTATTACTCTATATTATTGTTTTTTTTCTTTCGTTTTTGTATGTTCATGTTGTTTACAATAAAATGTTTGTTCTTTTTCTAGTGTATTATTATTATTGTTTGTTGAAAACTAATAAAAACATTGTTCAAAAAAAAGTTTTTACAGAAAAATAAAATTGTTTTTTGAGTTTTTCTGAAAGTGTTAAAACTTTAGAGAAAATTTTGGAAAAAAAATTACAAGACTTGCAAGAATTTTTCTTAAAACTGATTAAATAAAAAAGAAAAAAAAAGGAAAAAAATCAGGATGTTGCATTAACATTTTTTAGGGTAAAACAACATTCAAATGGAATGTTCTTGAAGTTTCTGTAAATTACCAGGAACCATCAGACATTTTGAGTAGTTCTTGAGGGATTTTGTTTTGTTTGCTTGTTTTTAAATTATCAATGACGTTTCTTTGGTGTGTTTTTAGGAAATTTTTAAAATCTTAAGAGAATGTTTGTTGCACATCAATAAGGATTTATCTTGAAAAAAATCCAGATTTTAATTTTAATAACTATCAGACACCTTCAAGTAAAATTTTCTTGTTTTTTTTTTAAAAGGATTTGCAAGTTTTATCGGAATTGTGAAGGGAATATTCAAAATCTTCAAGATTTGGCAAGATTATGGTACTGGCCAGGCTATAAATCGAGTATATTTATTTCATGTTTAAACCTGTAACCCTTCACAACTGTTTTTATTGACTATAATCCATGGTAATAATCATTATTTTTATTTCTTCACCAGAAAACTGGGATACAAACAGACGAAATCAGTTTTTTCCTCTGCTTTAAAAGTACTCCAGACAGTGAGTGTAGTTAAATGTTAACGTACAATATTCAATATTAACAATGGTAGGTGTTATCTTTGCGCACTACAGGCCAACATTGTGACCCAGATATCACAGTTTAATTCCAACTGCTGTGAGATATAGAGACAATCAGTGACCAATGAAAGACTGAATTTGTTTAATATTTGTCTTGTTGTAGTAGTTAGAATGATAAGAGGTGTGAAGGAGTGCTTTTAATAGTTCCTGACTCTTTAAATCCACACATACAAACCTCTTGCAGGCAGCAGGGACACCAGCAGGAGACGCAGCGAAAAGGCCGGATGAGACGGATCACCTCCCTGTCGTTGTTGTCTTTTATTTTCATGTCGAAGCTGCGCAGAGAGCCGCAGCAGTTCCTGGTGCAGCAGTCGTTCTTCTCCTTAGCTTTGTAGATCTTTTGACCCAAGGAGTTTTTTATCTCATACTGGTTGTTGGTCTCGAATCCAATGAATGCTGGGTGTGGTCAGGAGATGGGGGAGAGAGAAGGAAAAAGGGTGGAAAGGTGAAATACAACATGTGGATAAGAAGGAAATCTCAAGGTTGAATGTCATTTTATCATCTGATTTATGTTGAGAGGCTGGAAAGTTCAAGGATACGGTGGAAACTGACAGCGTGTCACAACTTACCTTCAAGGAGTTCCACTTTTTGGTGAATGAGGATCTGGTCGACCTGAAACCAGGAGAGAGTTTATGATAAAAAGGTTTCAACAAAGTTTGAAATGTGATCATAAATTCTGCTTTTCAAGGTTAATGAGTTTACAGGCTGACACTTCTTTGAGAAAATATCTTTCAACATAGCTGGTAATCATCAGAATGAAATGTAATTGCAGAGGGACCGTCTACAAAGTGACATACCAAAGAAAAAAGGAAAAATTCCCCCTCCCCCAAAATCTACAACTGCTGTTAACTTTTACTTACACGGAAGAAAAATTTTAACCTTTCTCAAAAAAAAAAAAAAAAAAATTTCCACTGTACTAGAGTATAAACATGATGTCTTGTTTCATAAACATGAAAAAATGCAAACATGATGGGACATTTCTAGTGTTTGCAATGCAAAACAACTCACTCCATGCATTTCCATAAAGCCATACACGACAGAAGTAGCTTTATAATCCTCTTTGAATGCCATAAAAGCGTGAGGTACCAGGGCACTGCTATCTGGCAAGTGGGTCACGCACCCTATGAGGCTGGAACTGAACCCGAGGAACTCAAAGTGTGAAAAAGAGATTCACACTTGATAGGTGTGAAACAGTTTGCTGTTTATCAAGATGAAGTTTTGTATCTTGACATTTTAACTGCACTCAGATAGTGGTGAATGAACAATCTTTTATGAGTCAATATAAAGAAACCACAAATATGCAGTTACCTGACCTGTTAAGGTTTAAACTTCAGCTGCAAGACACAATAAGTCATCTGTTGTTTTGTATCTCTGAGTCCTACCTGTAAGAGGTACTCCAACCCAGGCGGGACACCTACAGGAACTGCTGGAGCACTGAGGGGTGCCGGGGTTATCCCTCCTGGAGGTGCACCGTATTGACCTGGAACCGGTCCAGGTCCCACCTGACCAGGCTGATATGTCACTGGAGGTGGGCCCTGATTGTATCCCTGGTTGTAGGCCATGTTGAAGCCCGGTGGAGGGGCCTGATTAGGGTCACCATATGCTGAAGCAGGAGGATAAGGGGCTACGGAGTGTCCACCTGGCTCTGTCATGGGGTAGGGCGGCTGGTTGTGGTAACCTGGTGGAAAAATTTAGTCAAAATTGTCTTTAAAAAATTTGCTCCTTTAGAAATACTCATACTCCAACATGAAGACAAAACAAAACTCTGCATCTTTCAACCATTAAACACATTAAAAAGCAAGGAAACATTCACAAAGTGCTAAAGTGTGTCCGTAAAATACCAAATTCCAAGTAACTCCTTTCAACAGTGTCAGCAGTGACAGCGCAGAGCGATGTGTGATCACTGCTCCTCTGATGTAACCTAAACCCAGTGAGTCGTCGTGTGTGTAAAGCTGAAGGCAGTGCTTATAAGTGTGTGTGTTTGCTGTAGATCAACCTGCTTTCCCATGTGGGGTCAGCACAGCCAATAAGCTCCTTACTAACCAAGCCACAGCCCGAGAGCTTTCAGAGGGGCGGACACGAGGAGCCGCGGTGGACTTTAGTTTATGACTGTTTGTTGCTAGGCTTTATGGGACACTCTCTTCATACAGACTGAGTCTGTTTTTCACAGCCAAGACCTTTAATTAGATTTTGTTGTTTTCTTATCTTAAGTTGTTTGGTTGTTACATCTGATATCAGACTAATTTCCATCACTTTCCCAATGATAACCAAAGGTTTTGGATTGTCAGCGTGCTTTCATCATGTTCTTATTGAGCTGACAGAGAGCTGTATATCTGGTTTAATAGAGTCTAATCCAATAAGGGAACACTAGTTAACTGACTTTCTGTGTTGTTTCTCAGAAACATTTCAACAACTCACACAATTCTTTTCTCCCTTTTCATGAGAAAGACATGTCAGCAGCATCTGTCATGAGACACCACCCAACTCAAACAGGCACAACAATCCATTACTATCTAGGAAAAGGATTGACAATGACAGGGGTTTGGTTTCTAGGTTGCGTCATTGTTTGGACTTAAAGGCAGGAAGGTTAAAAAGCAGTAAAAACAGATTATTCTATGTTCAGAATGAAGAAAAAGAGAAGTACAAACAAATGTCATAACTGATGATCCTTAACGCCCCCCCACTGATCAGTCACACCTACTGTCATACTCGACACAAGGCGAACATTAGATTTTCCAAATATAAGAAATGCATGCTTCTTTAATGATGTTCTGTTGATTCAAGATTTTCAAGTTTAGTGTCAAAATACTGAGACAAAAAGTTGTAATATTGGTTTGATTTTTCTAAATTGCCTGGAATTTGTTGAAGTTTATTGAATCTTTTCTAAAACTTAAACTAAATAGAATAGGAAATACTTTATTTATGTTTAATTCTTTAATTATTTAAGCTTTTTCTATTAATGTTTTTAATATTATAATTGAATAATTTTTTATGCATTTTTTAGAAGTTTATTGAATTTTTTGTTTTGTTTTTTAATCATCTAAACATTGTTTTTGTTCCAAAAATTTCATGATGTTTTCTATCATTTATACGCACTGTAGATCTACTAATATATGTGTACAAAATTTAATAAAGAAAACTGTTTTTTTTTAAAATTCAGGACAAAATTCAGCAACATTTCTGTTTTTCCAATTTTCTTTAATTTGAATTTTCATGAAGTCATTGTTTTCTTTTTTTCACATATTCTTTATACCAAAAATTAGGGTGTTTTAATTAAAAAAAATCTTTGAGAATATCTAATCGCTTATTTTTTTTTTCAGTTCAATGACATTTGTCTAGTTTTTAAAGGACTCAACATTTCAATGGAGGTTTTTGGGGAACTTTTTGAAGACAATGTTGAGCAGGACTAAGAATTTTTTAAGGAATTTTTTTATGCCACAGCTATCAGAATGTTGCAAAGCTCTATTTCATGTTATTTCATGTATATTTAAGTTGGAACTTTTGGACGTTTGACAAAAGTCTCACTGAGGGAAAAGAAAAAAAGTCAGAATTTGCGTTAGTATAGTAAACTGAGAAAAAAAATATTGGAGAATGCAGCCGGATTTCTGAGTAAAAAGTCAGAATTCTGACTTTAAGGTTTTTGACCTGTTTCTCAGAGTTTGTACTTTTTCTGATATTCCTGCTGATCTCAAAATTTAGACGTTAAGTCAGAATTTTAGATTTGTCTTTTTTAAAAAATGTCTTATCCTCAAAAATCTGAAATTCAGTGGCCCCTATCATCTTCTATAGCAACAACATTTATTTTGTGATTTGTAAAATTTATTTTGTGATTGGTAAAATTTATTTTGTGATCAGTGAAATTTATTTTAGGATGGTTGAAATGTATCCTATGATCCTAAAATTTATTTTGTGATTAGTTACTTTAATTTGTGATCCGTGAAATGTATTAGTGCTTTTGAAATTAATTTTGCACTTTTGAAACGTTTATTCCCATTGCCCTACAGGGCCACCGTACTTACCTATTCTGTAGCGACAACAGTCTCCACCTGAAAACTAATCTTTGTTTGGGGTTGGGCATTCAGTTAGTGAATACATTTCTCATCATGGGTCTGGCTGTAGTCAACAAAGTAGGA
Source organism: Halichoeres trimaculatus (assembly GCF_033239565.1). Taxonomy (NCBI): domain Eukaryota; kingdom Metazoa; phylum Chordata; class Actinopteri; order Labriformes; family Labridae; genus Halichoeres; species Halichoeres trimaculatus. The sequence goes on from NW_027437200.1 coordinate 16,919,743, forward strand.
GCAGGTTTGTTTTCTATTTGATCTTTTGTTGTTGGAAATTTTCCCCATTGAATTCACTTTAAATCATCAGAACAGATTACATACTGAACCTTTTTTATATGGTAGCAGGGGCAGTAAACGCAGTGCTGATGTCATTGGGACCTGTGTGATCTAACTGGCGTCACGTTTGTGTCATGACTGACCAAACTGGTTTGCATGCCACGCCAGTCCAGCTAGATCTATAAATAACTGGTGTAAAAGGGTCACTTTAGAGGACTTTCTCCACATTAAAATTCCGCCCCTTCTTCCTTCTCAACGAGAGTCAGATGTCAAGGCAGGACGTGGGTAATTTTTTTGCCCCTCCTCTTTCCACATTCCTTTTCCTTTTGCAGGAAACGAAACACAAAATTTGATCCCGCATGTTTGCTGGAAAGCTCCCCTCCCCTCATGCTCACAAGCAGCTGTGCCAAAACAACGACACCTTTCACCTCCACTAGCTGCTCTTTTTCCATCCTGAAGGAGGAGTCATGCATCGGGTTAACAAGGGAAATCAGATTTCATGCAGGAATTTGAGCAACTCCTTCTCATAGGAGGATAAGATTCCTGATGAGTGAATTGCTTCAAAACAATGCTCAGAGAAAGCATTAGAAATCCAGCATGTATCAAGTTGCATTTCTTCACCCTAGTTACTCAGTTTTGCAACTTACCGGGATGAGACATCTCTAGAAGACAGCTGAAGCTTTTCTTGATGCTTTTCTGGATTTAACCAGGGCCTCTCTTCTTTGTCTACTCCACAGGTTTCTATGGGAAACTGGAGGAATGGGAGGGGAGGAGGAAAGGAGAAGTTGGGAGGGGTGTGATGAAAACCAGAGCAGAGGGGTGGAGGGTTGCACACACACACACACACACACACACACACAAAAAAGTGTTTAACAGCAGCAACATGTTGCTTAGATTTTCTCATGATCGCATAAAAGTTTGTTTTGTTTTCAGCAGCCACAATAAAAAACTATTGTGCTTATGTAAACAAATCAGGGGAATCAGATGAGTCCCTAGTGCAGCTTATCTTGATGCTGTATGTTTGGGTGCTGACATGCATCGACGTATGAAGTGGGCGTGGGTAAATGACTGGAAAACACTAGGTTATCGTGTCTTGATACAATCATTGAAGGTTTCATAACAAGCCCACCTTTGGTTTTAAGCTTAACCCTGCCTATTTATATCTGGAAACGCAAGATGAACACAGAACTGGCTAAATCCTTGTCGGTGTAAAAAGAAAAAGATAACAAGTGACAGTTTAACTCACCTCTTGTTTCTCACTTTCGTCTAAATACAGTTCATTGAAAATGAATGATGCGTAACCAGGAAGAAAATCACGGTCTTTGGTCCCAAAAAGACGCTTTCTAAGGTCTCCCAAACCTGTTCCTCTTTGCTGCACTGTCTCTGTCACTCCTCCTTCCCATCACTACTTTCTCCTCCCCTTCCCCTCAAGTATGACCTTTCTAAATGCTGCGACATAAAGTACACACGTAAACACGTTCAGACGCAATGGACGCCGTCATTTGGCGGGTAAACTGTTTCTTATATATTTCTTCGGAGGTTTTTCTCTTCTACTTGATGTAGCTTCAAGTTATTAATTAATAAAACAAATTAGGACCGCGTTATCTAAAACGGACATGTTATTATCAGTGTGTAACAGAAACAGGGGAAGAGGGAGGGGCTGGGGTCCTTGCAGCAACCGCCAGAGGGCGCAAAAACCTTTCTCAACAATGTTACAGCAACGCAGTCTACCAAAAACTGCATTAAAATACAAATTAAAAATACAACCATTGATATATTTTTAAGTTGCACTGTTAATAACTCTTAAATAAACCAGTAAAACCAGTCAAAACAGGCCGACGAAACTTACACGTTGTACAAAAGAGTACCTCATTGAGGTGATTTGTATTTGTTTAATATAATAATATTGTGACTATATTTTGAAGTCGTTGCTAATCAGCAGTTACGGTAAGACTATAGCGGTAAAAGTTGGCTTTATTTTGAATTGGGCTTATAAAATACAAAACTGTAAGTAAGACATTTTTGAATCGTAGCAAGCAGTAATGAAACACTAATTCACTCATACAAAGGTAAACCAATAACTAATATTAACCTAGTTCAACTTTCCAATAACAAAGCCATTGTATTTCAACAAGAATAAATACTTCAAATTAATTCAAACCTCCAAAAAAAGAAGAGGAAGAGGAACCAACAAGTAAAAAAATCAACTGGTATAAGTTAATATGACTAAATTTAGCTAAACAAAAAATGCTAATGATCGTATGTTACACTCCCACTGTGAAATAAAGACTAAAAATGTAAGAAAACAATAACTGAACGATAAAATGTGTAAGAAATTCATTTGATAAATCACAATAAGCAATAAAATTAACGTTGCACCGACCTGAGGTAGTCCAACGGCTAATAACGTCTGAAGACAGATGGCTATGGCTGCTAACAGTTAGCAGTTAGTTTAATGAAAGATGATGCATTTATTACTGTATTCAGTCTACATGGTTTAGTATTAGGTGTGCTGCCCCCTGCTGGAAGAAATCAAATACACTTTAAATTTAACCAAGTTATTAAAAGAAAGTGTGAAATATTTTTTTAATACGTTAGGATCATTTGTTAGTATTGAGATATTTTTAACTGGTCTCCATGGCCATAATTTTTAATAACTTTCTTTATTTTTAGAGTTGAGTCCTGAATTTTGTATATATTCTAATAATCTTTTAATTTTCTAAAAAAAAAAAAAAAAAGTGTAATAGTACATGTAACTATAGCCTCATCTCTAAAATGTGTCAAAAGTGTAACTCTTTCTTGTAATGCAGTACAACTGTCACTTTTTGCCATCAAATAATATACGACTATCGTTATGAAATTGCTGCATAACAAAACCACAACACAACAGCACCAGTAAAACAGGTTCGGCACTGTGAGATTCAGAACACAAGAATAAAATGAAGCTCATATTCATACACATATCAAATATCAAATCCAACTAGGTCATCTTCAGCTTTGAACAGTCATGAACTGTTTCTCCTTCCTGAAGTCTGTGAGGCGAGGAATTATTCAAATACCTGGTGAATAATAAGCAGTGAGCTAATGCATAGTATCTTTTCTTGAGGTGCCCACTGACAACAGCCTCATGTGATCTTAATTTTGTTGATCTAATTTGTCTGCGAGTGTGTCTCTGAAAAACATGACACAATTCCTGAATTGGCATGACATTTTAGATTAAAATGATTCAGCTGTTTATCTATCATTTCACTGGTTACTGCGGTCTAATCCTGAAATCCTCTCCAGTGTTGCTCACGTTGTAGAGGCAACAGCCTCTGTCGGGTCTATATTTGGCGCCCGCTGCAATGTCTGTTACTTATAGGGCACTGAACCAGGGCGGAGTGTGAGCGAAGTCATTTAGGAACACACTCAGACATGCAGGGACACACACACCAAAGAAGAGGACTAAGGGACAGAAGAAATGTTAAACCTTGTGACAGGGTGAAGTTAATTTCTGGCTAAAGTATTTAGAAAAGCTTTCTAAATTTATTTGGCAAATACAGATGTAAAATCTTTAGTCAATTTTAATCTCTTTTAAAAGGAAAGACTGCGGCTGGGTTCTCACAATGCTGAATGTTGACATGAAGTGACTTATAAGAAATGTTATGAGAAAAGAGGATACAATAAACACAGGACATGATGTCCTTGACCATATTTTATCAGTTATAGTTTTCGAGAGGAGACCTTTCATCTACTTAAGCCCATAAATCCCAATCAAGTTCCTTCTATGGAACTCTAAACCTGAACTGTGAAACAATGCCACCATACCATATGATACAGTTTATTACACTACTCTATGGTATGGTAAAATATTCAACTATATAACTATATAACTATTATCTTTGCTATACTGCCTAAACTTTGAACTTCAGTATGATATTATCTAATAAGATTGGATACAATACTAAACAATACAATATGTTAAAACATGCTATGTGATAGTTTGATATGCTGTATAAAATGTGTAAATAATGCAATCATCAGCTTTACTTGACCCCAAAATTTGGATCTTAAAGCCTGAAATTCCACTATGTAAGTCAAAACAGTAAAAAAATGGAAGGAACAATTTAGTACGAAAAGAAATGAAACAAGACAGAACAGAATTGTATTGTATTTCTTGTATCGTATCCTAGTGTATCATATTGTATTGTATTGTGTTGTGTCATATCATTTTATATTGTGTCATATTGTATAATATCTTAACTTTTGATGTCGTAACCATAGACTGTAGATAGAGTGGACAACGTTATCATTGTACGGTTTTGAAGCCAAATTCCAAAAATAATAATCTCTTTTTTTAATTTTGAGAGTCTAATCACTTCTTGACTCTACCTCCCGACATATTTTACAACCCCAGAAAAAAATACACATGAACAGAAGCTGTCGATCATCGTTAAACGTTATGTAAAACCTTGTTTTTAACCTCTTATAATTACTGAAAATGAAACTCTTCAGAAAAAAAGAGGACTTAAATACGAGACAGCCAAATGATATCTTCAAATCACCACAGCAATCGGACGGGAGAAACATTTCTACGAGGAGTATTAATCTTTTAAAGTTTGACCACAGCCCATCTGGAATGACTGGGGAGTCAGATTTTTTGACCTATACTGCAGCCAGCCACCAGGGGGAGCAGTTTTTGTGGCGACCTCACTTGGAGCCGAGCAAGAGGACGCCCATTTTTTTTACAGTCTATGGTCGTAACTTGCCATATATCGTATTGTATAGTACTGCATCTTATCGTATTGTATCATACAATTGTACAAAGCCTTTAATTTTACTTTGATTTACTATGTGATTCCGATACGGTACTGATGGATGACGATTCGTAGATTACTTTAAAATACAATAAGATTTTATGTAATATGATATGACATTATGTGAATTAATAAACTGAATTTTTTTTTTCTAACAAATGGATATTACAGCTACAATACTCTATATGATACAATGTAAGATTATGACAGATAGTTGTTTGGGATTCCTTGCTTGTGTAACTCTGATCTTTACCTAAATCTAAACCTAAGATCCTGACCATCTGAAACATTGAATTGCAGCACAATAAGATAGTATGTGGCACTATTTACTTCAACACAAAATGATGTAAGATAAGGTAAGAGGATAAGGCTTTAAATAAGACAGTTTACAGTACAATACAACTGATACAGAACAAAATGATGAGGCAAATAAAACGATACATTATATGGCTTCACAAACATGCGATCATTTTGATGTATTTGCCAGAAGATCACATGATTTGGAGGACGTTTGGTCCTGTATAACAATAAAAGAACACACACACACACACACAGTCACACACACCCACGGTCACACACCCAGCCGAGGCTCCTAATGAGGCCTGTCTCTGATAACGAAGCTAATCAGCGCAGCCTATCTGGCCTCTGCCCCTGCTCACATAAAGCCAGCCATGCCTTGGTTTATTTATACATGGCTGATCTATCAGCAGCAGCTCTATGTTTGGTGGGCCTCGGGGTTCCCAGAATAGAAATAATTAGGACAGGGCGGGAAAGGAGGAAAAGTGAAAACGTGTCTGAATGTGCATACTCTCCATGCAGACCCCTTACCCACCCCATCCTCAGACAATCTCTCCATCCGTCGCTGTGGCTCTGTCTCCTGCCTGTTTGGTTTGGCGGGCGGAGGGGAGATGTGTGTGGTCTGTGTTGGGTGGTAATCTGTTGGTGAAGTCGGGCGAAGCGGCGTGATCAAGTTTTCCAGATAACTACACACACACACGGGCACTGATGTTATCGAGAATGTGTCTGTCTCTCTACTTCTGCCCCCATCCATCAAACCAAAACACAGAAAAGTTAGAAAAGAAACTAAAACCAGAATTTTTCAACATTGACTTCAACTCGTTCATCTTTTAACCGTCTTTAATGGCATCATTATTCAAATCACAAAAAAGGATTTTAATTCAAATATTGTAAAGATTAATCATACTCTCCTTATTCTTTTTAAGATTTTTTATGCTAAGGAGTGAGAGGCTGAAAAAAATGAATAAAATCCAAACAATTGAGTATTTCAAGTTTTTTGTTTTGTTTTGTAAAATTTGTTTTGATAAAGATTATATTTTTGGGATAAAATTGGGAGAAAATATCCCAATCAACCAATTTACTGTTGAAAAACAAGTTGTTCTTTTGAAACACTTTAAGTTCATATGTCTAATTAAATTTAATTTTTTATCAATTAAAGCTTAAATTGATAATTGAATTTGATTGTTTAGTAGTTTCGAAAAAAAAAATATCAGAAGCATAAAGCGAAGAAAAAATAGGGGAAGGAGCTGTAACTTTCTTAAGATATTTTAGTTTAATACATTAATTGTTTATTATCATTGCACTATTTGTGGAAAGCCTTGCATGTTTCAAAGTGTGCGTTACGAGTTGTAACCTTAAGTGACAATTAAAATGTAATAAAAACCCAACATCTTATCATAAAATGCTATACTTTGCTGTTTCTACTATTAATGGTTCACAAGAAAAAAAAGTAGATATAAGCTCTAAAAAGAGGAAGATTTGACTTCAATGGGAATAAACAGATTTATAATTCTGCACATTTTAAACACATTTTCAAACATTCCAGTTTTTATTTAATCATAAAATCAAATCAAATAAAAAATAAAATTAAGAAAAATAAGATAAAATACAATAATAATGTATTAATACGTTCGTGCTAGGTTTGAGTGAAAAAAATCTCTTCACTATTTTGGTTGGCTTTTGAGGCATGTATTTCACACAACTTATAGCATGTATACAGCAGCTAAAGCAACAATGACCTTATCTCATTCTCATCAGCTCACGCTCACTGTAAGGAAAATGTAAGAGGACATAAGGGCGGGACAGTCTGTGTGTTCGTGTGTGTATGTATGTATCAGGGCTTTGTGTAAGTACATAAAGAGTCAACCAGCGATGAAAATGCCGGGAGACAAGGCGGCAGATCTAATGAGCATGTCTGAAGTTACACACACACACACACACACACACACACACACACACACGCTCAGGTTGGGTTAGCCTAAACAGCCTCTGATGCCAGGACATAATATAAACCCACCCTACATGCATGGCTACAAATACCCAGCAGAGTGGTGGACGGACCAGAAGAGGAGAAGCCGCCTTAAGAACAGGAATCCACAGAGAAAACAGACCACTGAAGGTAAGCTTCACTTCACAACCTTGCCTTTCTCTGCACTCTGAGCTACCTCCTCTGACTCTCTCCTCCTTCACAGATGCTTTGCTCCAGGTGTGCGCTACCGTTCCTGACTCTCTACTTTTTCCTGGAGGAGATTTCTGCTGCTGTGCTGCCGAGCAGAAACAAAAGGGTAGGGTTTCTTTAAATGTTTGAAGCCTTGAAGAAGACAAATCAGAAGCAGCTATGAGCTTTTTTTCTGAAATATGCTTTTTTTCCCCTTAGGATATTAACTTGCTGGATCAAGATCTGTTCCCCCGCCTGCCTGACCGCTCAGACGATGGAGACCTCTCTGTGGGCGATGCCGGGGAGATGGTCAGGGATTCGGACAGCCACAGGTCTCACTCGGAGAGTGTTTTTGCTCCAACCGAGAACCTTTTGCTGCAGCGCCAGAACCATCAGTACCAGTACAACCGCAAGACCAATGAGAAGAGGTGGGAACCAAATGGGGGGAACCTTTTGTGGGGGGGATTCTTAGGCACATAGATTGAAAATAGAAACTTTGAAAATTGAATTTTTGTGTGTAACAAAATGGAAAAACAAATAACTCACAGCTACAGGAGTTGATGTTTAATAGAACTGTGACATTTTAACAACTTTTAACATATTTTTTGTATTTTTAACATCACATGTATATATTTAACGTGTTAAATAACTAAGAATGACTGATACCTCTAATGCAGAGGTGGCCAACCAGTCACAGACCAAGAGCCACAAAAATTATCGTGGTACTACAAAGAGCCACATCAAAAACCCACTTCCTCTCACACATACGTTTATAAACGTGTTTCGATTCCTACCGAGAGCCGTGTCAAAGACAAATTTTTGTTTTTACTGCAGAAAAGACAAAGTTTCATCCATCTATCCATGTAGATAGCTATGAGCACATGCACAATGTAGAGAAAAGAAACTGAAACTAAAGTATCACCCAAGTATTGATAAATACTGATCACAACATCAATTAAGATTGATTGGTACATCACTACTCATAACAATACTGAATGGATCGAAGAGCCGCACACCGAAAGGCATAGAGCCGCATGTGGCTCACGAGCCGCAGGTTGGCCACCCCTGCTCTAATGTAAGAAACTTGTGTATTTTAAATCGCTGTTTGTCTAATGTGTTTGTTTTTTTTTGTCTGCAGGAGGAAAGTCGCTCCTCTGGACTCAATCGGCAGCTTTAAAATGTCAAACTCCAGAAACCGAAAGGTGAGTCTCAGCATCTGAGAAGTGTAAAAACAAACTTTGGTTTTGAAATTTAGTGGAAGTAGTACCCAAATGAAACTGAGCAGGGTCTTTTTTGTTGTTTGTGTTTTATAGGATGAACCTGACGAAAGGGAGGAATTCATGGTTTAGGTCATAATCCAACAAATGAGCTCTTCATATTTTCTCTGCACTACTTCACATGTCATTGTTTTTTTAATTTAACATGAGTATTTATTCATTAACCCCTATTTAACTCACTGCTGTACTAACAAGTGAGATGCCTGTTGACTGACTCCCTCTAGTGGTGGGAGACTGTAACATGACAAACACTGCTGTGTGCTGACATCTAATAAATAAATAAAACTGCAACAGAATTCAACTTTGTTCTGGGTGTTTTTCTAAATAAAACCACCAAAATCCACTTTTATGTTCCCAAAGACTTTTATTTTTCAAGCTACAGTTAAAGAAAACAATATCAGACTGCAGAAAATATAGATTTTGCTCGGGTATTTTCTCTCTTCACTTTCACATATGTACAGTTGTCAAAGAAAAGGATATGTACACTGAACAAAGTCATAGAGAGAGTGCAACTGCTACTGGAGACTTACCAACACTCCCACCGACAAAAAGAAACAAAAAGAAAAAAAAAAAAGCACATGGTAAAACCAAACAACATAAACAAATGCCACAGACCTACGCGGCGTCAACTTATTTTCTGTACACTACAAACTTTGTTCTCCATGTGAGACAATCTTACGTCCATTCTCTGACGCGGGCGCATCTCTAACCCCGCCTCTCAGAAAGCTAAGAAATAAATGTTTACATGAAACAGAAAAACTGATTTTTTTTTTACAACCATTCATAAATGAGCCACTCTGATATTGTAAAGCACTGCTATACTTATTGTCGTACGGCGACGTCAGCCCCTCCTTTAGGTTGAACACGAAAAAACAACATGTGAAACAGAAATAAACAGCTTTAAATGTAAATGTTGTTCATGTTAATTAAAATGGCTATCAGTGATTGGTTAAAGAAGCCAGACAGGGAGAAACATTAAGCGCTAACTTATGAGAGCTACATGCTAACCAAGTACAGGTTTGATTAGCGGTAGCTCCTTTTATCACTAATACCATCCCGATACACAGTGGGAATGGAGGTTTTAGAAAGTGCACGACCCCAATAATTGTCTGTGTGCAATTTGAAAACGAGCATTTTATATGTAATTGCAGATGATGGACAATTAATGTTTAAAATTTATGACTTTAAAGATTACTTAATCTAGAGTAGTGGGTACCTCAACGTTCTACAGTTCAGTGATCATCACTGATGACCAAAACAAAGATGCAAACTCAGAAATAAACGGTAAAAATAGGACTGAAATATACTGAGCTGCCCACCTCACATCATGACAAATAACAGGAGTGACATTTTCCCTCTCTGACACTTGCATTAATTTAAAGTCAAACTGAGAATAATACTCCATGAGACGCTAAAAAGAAACTCGCTCTGATTTGCCCTTAAGAAATAAGAGTCCAAATGCACCTTATCACCAGCAGTTTACAACAATAAAGCCAATTAATGTCGGAATTAAGAAGTAAAAAAAAAAGATTCTCCACTGCGCTGCCACCGTCTGTCCAGTTCTTCACAGTAGCCAAAGAAAACTAGAGTGAGGGATAAATAAGAATGGTTGTGATTGTCAAAAAGAAATCCCAAAAAGTGAGAATACAGTCGCCATCCATGTGATGTTTTAGGCTGTTCAGGCTGTAGGCATCGATGAAAACGAGTGTCAAGAGGACAGCGATAAACGGGGAGTGCGTAAATGTCCCTCCTGTCCTCTTCCTTGTCTAGGGGTCTTTTTTGTGTCCCGATCGCCGCACGTCCCTGCACTTGTGGCAGTAAAAGATGTCGGGGACGTTGGATTTCTTGATCTTCGCACATGATAGGTGCACCCATATGCCGCACTGGTTGCACTCGATCATAGGCCGTCCTGCGAATGGCTTCCCACAGTAGCAGGTGATTAAGTCCCATGAGTCATCCCCTGTTTTAAAGAAGAAAACAAATAGACTGTTACATAAAAAGTCATTACAGGTGCACAAGAACCTCCATAATCAACCACCTGGACTCTTAAAAAATGTAAGCGTGCAGTCGTACCTGACTCCACCATGATGTCTTCATCCGCAATCCACGTCTCACCCTCGCTGGAGCTCATCTCTGCGTCCCTCATTGACTCGTCTGCCTGCATCTTTCCCAGCCCCTGCATACTTGGGTTGGAGCCCCTGTGCCCCGTCAGCTCATCCCTGACAGGCCGTACATCTGCGTGCGTGTGCCGCGCTTCAGAGTCTGTCTCGCTTTGCGCAGTCGAGCTTTTAAGCTTCTTGGGTTTGGGCTGTTTTGAGTTTTTGCTGCGTTTAATGCGCGCCCTTTTCTCGCCTTCACTGCTGCCGCTATCCGCTGCTGCCATGGCGGAGCCCAGTGACAGCTTTTTCAATTTTTTGTCCTTCTTGCGCTCTGCCTTCGAGCTGGCCTGGCTCTCAAAGAGCGAGTCTTTCAGGCGCATCTTGTCCAGTAGAGTGCTATCAGAGTGCATGCGGCGGATGTTTTTGCCCTTGTTTGCTCGAGCTTTACGGACGAAAGTGTGGATGGTGTGGATGTCTGAGTTTCCATCTGCCCAAGTGTTTCCTGTGGAGCTGCTGCCTCCACCGCCCCCATCTGCAGACAACCCTGAACTGTGTGCAGAGCTGGATGATGTTGGGGACCACGAACTTTCCTGTAAGACATTAAAAACAAAACATTTAAATATTTTTTCAGATTAACAGGCAGTAACAGTTTTGCTGCACGGCAATCTGTCCCAAATAATCTCCATGGTGCTAATGTTTCAGATACTGTTATATATGAGTGTTATACTGATGAGCTTTAACCTGTAATGTTTAGGGCTAACTAGGCTAGATGACACACAGGAGGCTATTGCAGCGTTACTCATACAACTTCTTAATGTGTAATGGTCTCCTTTCAACCTCCTTTTTCGCTCCTGTTTGCATCACAATACAATACAGTTCTCAAAGTCATTCTGGGTATAGCTTGCAAGCATGAGCGAGGTTAAACCTCTTGTATGGGTTAAGGTGTGGCAGACAATTCGGAAACAAAGTGATGGAGATGAAAAATAACATCCAAAACATATTCAAAAGGTGCTTTTCAATTGCAGGAACTTTCCTCAGGGACTAGGGACCTTAGGAGGAACTTTGTGAGGGCTTTCATACCACCATATTTCAGGAACTGGTTCTGTTCTGGATTCTCAGAACCTCTGTGCTTTCTAGCCCATGTTCATACCAGTTTAAGTGGAATGAAACCAATTGGTTCTGAACACATTTCAGTGTAATCATGCAGTCCAAAATTAGGCACAGGAACCAAAACTGGTGCGAAGGCCTTCTGTGAGTTTACAAAGCAGGAACCCGGCACATCATTTAGTTCCTAGGTGGATGATTACCCCCTGAAAAGCCCTTGCTCCGGGGGTGGTACACTCCAATGGTCCAGGAACTTTGGAGGCCAGCGCTTGTGAGCTTGTTTCTGACTGTTGGTGGAGCACCTGCAGTGTTCTTTTTTTTATGCCTTCAACACCAACACAAAAATCGTTTCCTCATTTAACTACAAGAGATTTATCTTCTTGCAGTGTGAAAGCACAAATTTAGAGCTAAATATAGACCCTGGATCCTGCTGTTGAATGCACAGAGTAGCTCAAAGGTCACTAGTTTCTGAGGACAGCCCCTGATGTTTAAAAGCCACCACAGCAGCTTACCTCTTTGGGGCTTGGGATGTAACCAGCGTATGCCAGAACAAAACTGCAGAACTTGTTGAAGTCCTCAACAGTCCTCTTTTTCCTCTCTGGGGGCTAAAAAAAAATCACAAAGACATTGTTTGAGTTACCAATGCTAATTTAAACAGAAAGCAATGATCAACACAATTGTCACAAAAATAGCAATTGTAGTGCTTACCAAAGGTTCAGTTTTGCATGTCAACAGCGAATCTGTAGGTAAAGAAAAATGAATACTGTTTAATTAAGAATTCAAGCACTTATTCTTCTCTTTTTACAGAGACATTAACACAAATATACAGCATATTGTTGCATAGGATTCAAACATGTGGACTACACCTAGCGTTAGCTTGCTAGCATTGCTCAACGGCTTAATCTGAGTTGTAAGAGAGAAACACGGTAATACTGATTTAGATTACTTTAGGATGTACCTCTTCATATTATTCAGTGCTGACCGTTGAAATTGAAAAAGATCATTTGTAATCGGATATGAATGCGTCTATGACCAATCGGTGTCACTTTGTCACTATCGGAACTCAAAGCAAGTCTGGACCTTCAGGCTGCAGTCTCCTAAGGATGTTTGGATTTTGACATTGACGTTAATGACAATGTTGATTTCAGTAAAAACATTTAAAGGAGCCGAGGTTGTCGATTGATAGACTCTAAGCTCGTCGTTTTGTATTGTTTAAATGCTACCTGCTAACGTTAGCTGACATTTAGAGGAGATGCTAACAGAACATGGCACACCGAGATATGATTATGATAAATCAGTCAAACAAAGTGAGTTTCCCAGTTTCTGTTGTAAGAATGTGTGCTGTAATATCGTGAACAGACGATGACTAGCCATGATTCTTGCAGAAAGTCAACTTTAGCCGTTCACAGATAGCTAATCGCGCTAGCTGTACGCTATTTGAAATGGGAGTGGGAGGCTGATTAGCAAAATTAGCTATCAGTTTACATTGCTTTTATAGAGAAAACAATCAAGATGTCATCATTTAGTTTTGATCTCGCGCTTTAAAGCCTTTAATTGAATTTTAAAATGGGGCTGGCACCTTTAAGTGTATTTTAAGTGAGGTGGTAGACCCACGTTAGCTATTAGCTAAGCTGGATCGGCGCGTTTACCAAATAGTAAGCTAATTTAACTGTGAACTTAGTATTTTAACATTACACTTACAGATTTACACATATACGTTCAAATAAAAACTTTAAGATAACTTTTACTTAACGTTTTGACGGCAAAACAGAAGTTTGTCGAAGAAAAGTCGTGTTATTAATATGGCATACGCAACCAGTCGCACCACCAACGTTGACCATAGCTAAGCGTTAGCTGTCCTTGTTGCTTTTTAATAAGAACAGAGAATAACTGAATAAGATAGAAGAAGTATTTCGTGTAAAACACATTGGAGGTAGCATTAGTCAAACATACCTTGATGCTCAGCCATTATGTCAAGCATTGTCGCCTCACCGACAAGGCCTCGATCCTGGAAACAGGAGCAGCAAGCGACCTAGCCGGAGAGCCGCGGCCGTCGCGCTGTGCCTTTCCCCGGCGTGGCTTCACCTTACCGCCGGGCAACTTTCGCAGCGGCAACCGAAGGGCGCGTAAGATCCAAAAGACCCCCTATCCTCTCCACTTGTGAGTCTTAGTTGGAATATTCCTTTGCTGTTAGGGTACCGTCCACCTCCTGGGTACAAACCGCCTGAACAGTCGCCACACCAACGTTATTAACCCGACAAAATACTAATTCCTCTGTTGCTTAAAGCCCCCCTATTCCTCGTCTCTACATTTATATAACCGTCACATAAACATTGCAAAAAGTTCGGTAACGACTTAACTAAACGAACAGTACTGCTCACGTAAATCCATTCAGGGAACTTCTCCAGTTAAGTTTTACTTCGTTTCTTCGCTGAATGCCTCCAAAACGACGGGAGTTTTGACTTTATTCCGCACGGTCGTCTCGGTGCGCGGCAGAAACCTCTTGAGGCTGCCAGCGCAGTATTCCACGCGAGGTACTCTGGGTAACGTAGTTCATTGTGTAGACATTCCCTTTCGCTCAGACGTTCGTAGATTTCGCTAAACTACAATCCCGGTCAGACATACGTAGCTAGCTGTGCCTATGGGAAATGTAGTTGTTATAGCTAAACCCCAAACATGCCAACTATCGAGACATGCTGCACAGGATAAGCCGATGGAGCTGAATGATCTTTAAAGTTTACATTCAGTGGAGTCAGTTTGCTTTTTTGTTAATACTGTAAGAGTTTTTTTTATATGTATTTTGTGATGTTAAATTCCCATTCTCGTTGTTTTGTCGTTTTAACAGACTGCGAATCAGATGCTAGCTTTGCTAACTAGCTAGAACTGTGTAGACGTACTCCAACTCACTTATTTAGTTGTACGATGTTGACTGAATTATTACAGGGTGTTGACTCTGGAGGTTTTCTTATTATTCAAGGTAAATGATTTAAAACTGACATAAATTCTGTATTTTTTCCATACGATAACTGTGTTAAACACGAAACCAAACAGTAGTTCAACTTACAATGATACAAGCTATGTTTGGATTTGTAGATTCTGCCAGTTGTTCAGGTAGACACCTCTTGAAGAGTTTCATCAGTGCTGCATTGAACAGGTATTCAAAAGAAATGTGTTGTTATGAGTCATGTATGTGTGATTATGTCCATTAATAATCAGAAAACATATTTACATATGAAATGGGTGTAGAGAGGAAGCTGTCCATGTTCTTGGCTATGATGTTGGAGAGGAAGAAATGAGAGATGGACTGAACGGATCAGCCACTGGAAGGTAAATTCTGATGCAAAAGTTTTTCTCGTTTTATCATAAAGTGAAAAGTGCCTGTCTTTTACTTTGTAGCTAGTTGTTTTCTCCCTGTTAAATCTCTCAAGCAAGTAACTAAGGGTATCTATTTTGCTTTTCAAATTAAATGCAATCCAATTAAATTAATCAAACTGACCGTTTACTTATTTTTTTCTGCCCTTCAGGCTCCACTTTCACAATGCGTACACAGACCCACTCGGTTGGACTGATCAGTCAGCTTGCACAGTTAACCAGTTCTGTTTGGAGAAACTTACGCATTTACTCAAGCAAACAGGGAACATCAAATCTACTATATTGGTCATCGACTCTCTCTCTTGGGTCTTGAGACACCTCAGTCCGCCTGCAGTCTGCAAGACTCTTCATCAGCTCAGAAAAGGTGACAGATAAACTTCTTAAAGTTGTGTGTTGACAGTTTTTATAAGCTTTGTTTAAGAAGGAGATTTATCTAGAACAAAAATATTTTAGAAAAGGTTTGACAAGTGCTGAATATTTTTGTTAATCTAACATAAAGTACAATAATGAGAAAATTCCACAGTGATCCCTACATTCTCACAGCCCTTTTCTGTGTTTTCATTAGGGGGAGCTGTGAGAGCTGTTATTGGTCTGCTGCATGCTGACATGCATCAGAGGGGGACTGTTGGAAGTGTTTGTCACCTGGCTTCTTCAGTTATTCAAGTAGCACCTGGGATAAAGGGAGATGAAGCTTTGGCTAAAATTACAAGGCGCTCAAAATCAGGGAAAGTTATACAAGAGGTAATCAGATTTTTTTCTGTATAGATGTGTATTCTGTGCTGTTTAAAGGCTGACAACTTTGTGTTTTGTCTGCAGGAAGAGCTTTTCAGCATCAATGAGGATCTTACAGTCAAAGTACAGAGCAAGCCCAGCCAACCCGGGCTCAAACAGAATGACACAGAAGAACAGGAGGTTCAGTATAACTTAATTATTCTGGCATCGTAATCTGATCAGCAGAATTAAGATCATGCTCTGATATTGCAGCACTGAAGGTATCCGTCTTGTTTCCACAGGTGGACCCAACAGCCAACCTGACCTTTAACCTTCGCCTTTCAGACACAGAGCGTGAAGCCAAGGAGAAACTTGCTCTTCCTTTTGTCTTCAGTAAAGAAAAGTGAGGAACTTTTTACTGTTATTATTCTGCTGTCACTTCAACCTTTTAATGTTGTGACCTTTACTTCCCCCAGGAAAAGTGCTCTGCTGCACTCTGGCCCGGGTTCAGGGCGGATCCTGTATGAGCCAGATGCCAATGACGACTACGACCAGGAGGACCCTGATGATGATCTTGATGTGTAGCCTTTGAGTATAAAACCCACCAAAGATGTGATTTTATACTCTTCCTATTCAGGAAACCAACATCATAGACTTTACAGGAAGATGTTTGAAAATCTGTGTTATGTTTATTTAACACTGAATTTTGTCTCCTCAAATTATTGATCATCTTTTTATTTTCTTTTTGTTGTATCTTATTGAATAAATGTATGTTGATATCCACTTGGAGTTCATACCACCCTTTTTTCTTATGATATGAAGATCTTTACATGCACTATGATTTATCACACAGGTCTGGAACTTTTGGATGAGGACATATTTGTGTCTTCTAATGCGTAAATGTGCAGACGGGAAAAGGCCTATTACTTCTTTTCTTAGGGTGCACCAAATGACTTAAACCCTATAAATCAGCCACATACCTAAAGGTGTTAATAAATAATATGATTTTTTAAAAAACGTGTGTGTCTCTCCAGGTTTTACATAGTTCCTTAAATTTTGGTCCTTTAGCCTTTTTATTGCAAGACAACATTTCTGCCCACCAAACAACTGTGCTGCCAGGGGTTATTCATAAAGATAAACTGACTTTCCTGTACATAACTGCAATTTGGAAGAAGAATCTGGACCAAGTTGAGTAGAAACTGGACTGGACTGTAGCTTGGTGCTCCAGCAGTCATATGAATCCTATAAGAGCATGTAAAGGCTGTTGTCCAATTAGCAATCCATTAAAACCATTGCTTTAAAGGCTCAGAACTACAGTTATGTTACTGTGGTAATAAAAATATAAATTATTATTATATTTTTTATTAGTGATGCCATTTTGTTTTACTTATTGAGGTAGAGAAGTTATTTTTTAGCGTTTACATGTTTCACAACTTAAACTCATAGTGGTATTATTAGGTTTAATAACACAAATAAAGTCCCCGTCGAAGTAAGCAGAATACTCAACATACCAACCATATAAGATGTATCATCCAAACCAGAAAGTATCTCTATAAACATAAAGTTAGGAGGGTAAAACAGGGTCATTTTGACAGACTTTTCAGGCTCCTGCTCGTCCACGTCTGTTTATTTTCCATCCACGTGGACGTGCTGCGCGCGACCCCAGGATTCCTCGCGGAAGTGACGGCAAGGCGGCGATGGCGGCTCGCAGTTTCATTCCGGATTTCCACTGGACTACAAACTGATTTTGACCGGACCGGTTAGACTTTGGGGAACTTTTTTGAACCTGCCTCCCTTCGGACGCTGCACGGAGTGAAGTCGCAGTGAACCGGAGCTTGTCTACGGGCGGCCCCGCAGCTTTCTTGGAGTATTTTTGTCCAAGGTTCAAGGTGGTCACCCTGTCGAGCTAGCGGTAGCTTGGTAGCTAAAAGCTAACGTTAGTTGGTACACCGCTAGCTCATCTGAGCTGCGTGCTAAGGTCCATACAGCAGCTTTCCCTTTGAACACGTCCACGTTTCTCTTTTAAAGTTACAATGCGAATGAACTGTATTTAATGCTGAGTGTGCCACAAGTGTGCAGAGCAAGGTACTCACACGTTTGCTTGGCCTCTGGGTTCATTTGAATTGCTCGTTTGGCGGCTGTGGCTACTAACGGATTTTGACTATCACTAGCAATCAAGTTCCCTCTGAAATCGGCCCAGGAACTTCGCACAGAGGCGTGCTATCACCTGAGAACTGAAGTTGGGCTCTGTAGGGTCCACACAGGCTCGTCAACATGCTGAAGACCCGGCAGTGTTTACTTGGCATCCGCACTTTTCTCGGCGTAACGTCGAGATTATGGGGCTTCATCATGTACATCCTCAGGAAGCACCTACGAACGGTAAGGAGGGTTTGAACGTTTGTAATACTGTGAACAAGCCTTAACACCAACCACAACGTTTCTGTCAGGTTATATCTACACACAGGGACTCCTAGGTACCATGTGTTTCCCACCTGTGCTCCCAGAGAGCATCCAGAAAAATGATGTTGACGAATGATCGCTGCATAACTTCTCATTAAAATCCCAACGTCCGAGTCCAATCAGCACAGAGATGGCTTGTAGCATGAAAATCATGCATCATTATTATGAAATCAACAAATGTGCCACGTGGGATCCATTATAGTGCAAAATCTGAGCTCATGACCACATAACAGATTAACCAGATAACACACTGTATAATGTGAGATAATAAATCATTAATAAAGTATCCCTGCAGGTCTTTCAGGGTGCACTGTTAGATGTTATCCCTCCTGGCTGAATGCTCCAAGGTGATATCCATTGCAAAATACTTAGAAATATTCAAAATAGAAAACCCACACTGAACCCGTTTCTGTTTTGCATTTCATCAAATCAATCAATCACTTATTGAACTATTACAGGTTGCGTTTGCCCACTCGTTTTAAAAGAATCCCAAACCTCCCACATCCCACAAGTCAAACGCTCCACAATAAACGCAGCATTTAACAGAAGCCACCTGCTGGTAATGTATACACGCACGCAGGTGCTGCCGTGACATTAATAGACATACATAAGTGTTGT
Organism: Halichoeres trimaculatus; assembly: GCF_033239565.1. Taxonomy (NCBI): domain Eukaryota; kingdom Metazoa; phylum Chordata; class Actinopteri; order Labriformes; family Labridae; genus Halichoeres; species Halichoeres trimaculatus. Next base: position 16,938,674 of record NW_027437200.1, read on the forward strand.
AATATGAGTGGACTTTGGCTCCAGCCCCGTATCAAGCCAACAAAGCTTGGAGGAGTGCCCTTGCGCGTGTTGTAATCAACTCACTGTTTGAAGCTTTTGTGCAGCAGAAACAAAAACACTTTGCAGGGTTGTTAGCCGGGCCTGAGAGTGAGTCGACCAGTCCATGTTGTGGCTGAAGTGAGAAGGATTAGGTCAGCACAGAGAGAGCACTGTTCTCCCTCTCTGCCTTGTTTCTCTCATTCTTACGAGTCGTTTGGTGTTGTTTGAGCAGAGCAGTCATCTGGAGCGAGCGTTTTACTTCACATCATTCTATAGATGAGAACAGATAGTTAGAAGAAAATTTCACTCCTAACTCCTGATTCGTTACTACAATGCTGACCTCTTACATCACTCTTCCTCCTGAAGAAGAGGCTGGAGCTGTTTCCACAGAGAGACCTGATAAAAAGAAGTAACTAATAAAGTTCTGTTTGAGGAGCAGGTCATAAAACAAGCTACTGATTCAATAGAGCAGGAGATGGTTGGTTGTTGAAATGACAAATTGTCTGGCTAGTTTCTGCTTCCCCGTGATGAAATTCTGCCAGTTTTTAAACAAATTGGGCTCATTAACCAGAAAGTCATCAGCATATAGAGAAAACTTCAGATCCTCATTGATAGCTTCTCAAAAAAGGCTGAAATACCAGGAAGAGGTGCTTAAATCAAATGTATACATCAATAAACCATCGTCCAGGGGAATATTAAACTCTAATTGCTTGTGGTGTATTCAACATTTCCTGAAATTGCACACCTGTCAATTAATTTAGTTGAAACAATCTAGTTTGCAGTTCAAAATGAATACACTCGCCCCAAAGTGTCGCAGAGAGAGACCGCCAGATTAATCGAGGTGATCAACAGCGTTTTTCAACCCTCACAAAGATGACTACATAAAATGAGTAGTAATGTCTGCTTATACAGCAGGCAAATCCTTTTTATGCTGTTTCGCAATTTTAATGCTGCCTTAGATGATAATCTACAGCGTGTCCATAAGGTCTCTTCACAATTTGAAGAATTTATTCCAAAAGTCAATGAACAGACAGATTTGTGGAAATTAGGGATGAACAATTTCAGAAAATAATCCAAGGCCAGGTTCTTCATCTTATGAGGAAATGAGATAAATTGATCACACATTTTTAATTAACTATTCCAACCACATTAGGATATTGACTGATTTTGCTTCAAGCCTTGTTGACATGTAACATTCTTGCCGGAAAAAAACAGCAAATTGACTTTTGCTGGTTTTAAGAAAGAACAAGTAAAAGTTACCATACCCTCTCCAGGTCTTTTTTTAATTTAACTTTTTAATTATTTATTTTAATTGGGATTTGAAAATTTCATTCGACTACATTACAATGTCGGTTTCAATTCGATTAATCAGCCCTAGCGTAAATTGTTACAAAGTGAGACGTAGATACTTAAGTCTTTTTTTAACTAATTTAAAGGATAAGTTCAGTTTATACAGCTTTTACATTGTTTATAGAATGAAGTAGAACAAAATACTCACACAGAAGGCTTTCCTGATCCAAGCAGTGCTTCGGGAGATATTTAGATCCAAAATTGTGCAGCGGACGTCCGTATAATGGGATCCATCGGCGCTCCTAAATCTGCATTAATTGTCCAAAAACTCATGTTTTTCACCAATATTTCATCATGGTCCACTCCGGGTTAATCCTCTGCTGCAGTCTGTGTCACTCCAGACAGCGCTGTGTGGCTGTACTGACCTCTGAACTGACGAAGACTTTGTTTACGTTTGCCCCTCCACGCTTCGTCATGTAGCCTGCCATCTTCCCCTAAAATAATGAGCCGCATTGCGCATACGCGGAGGAGCAATCGTAAACAAAGTCTTCGTCAGTTCAGAGGTCAGTGCAGCCACACAGCGCTGTCTGGAGCGATTTCTTGCCATGTTGGCTGTAGCATGGCCTCATCAATGGTGGTAGTGGCATCAATAATCTTTGGTACACCATATCTTCAACTTTAGTTTTGCTGAGTCTGCGTATCCACTTTTGTTTCAATAGCCCATGACGCACATTTTGCCTTTTCTCGAAAGTAGCTATTATTTTAGGGCATGTTTTTAACTGCACCTGTTTTATGAACAGGTTACCTGAAAAACACAAATACATTGTGATCAAGCACCTCTCATTTATAGCATTTGCAACATATTTTTTTAGTCGTAGAGAGACTTTATGGACACCCTGTATATAAGGCTTGAAATGTGTTCCTTGCTAAAATAAACACATATCGATTAGAATGAACATGGAGTAATGGATGTTAGTGTCATCTATCTATTATTGAGTTTTATCAAACATTAAAACCTCAGAAGCAGCAGCAGCAACGTGATATCAGCAGTCTGCATCAGCCACAGACTGACCTCATTATTTATCAGCGTTATGTTGTCACAAAACTTTCTGTTTAAATCTTATAAAGCGAAACTGTATCTCTAATTTGACTATCACAGATCTTAAATGTTCGAATAATTGTAAATAACAGTTGAAAAAATCAAAAAGTTCATGTGACAATCATTTATTAATAAAGAATCACAGATAATTGTTTTAAAAAAACACCTAAAAGTTCTTGTGAGTATTTTTGTTTAATTAAAAAAAAGAATAGTTCATGTGATATCACTTATGACACCACTGAATACTTGTTTGATGATAGAGACTCTTTAAAGGGGCATTCCCCCTTATATTCCCAGTGCAGTTTTTGGCCTGGTGTTGGAAATGTCACTTGTAGCTTCCAACCAGAGGCAGAGGAGTCCCTCCGACTTGTAGGAAACCGATCCAGACAGATGCTCTTTGAGCTGCAGGGTTCTGCCTGTAGGCCGAGGCTTCCCCCTGTGGCTGCCTGCACCTTAAGGCTTCCCCCGAGCTCACCCTGCCAGGCAGCGAATGGGAGGAGACTCAGAAAAGATGCCCTCCCGTCCCGTCCCAAGCAGCCAAGTCAAAGTCACCCTGCAAGTCTCCCTTTCTGTGTGTCCCCCATGCTCCGCTGACACCCACTGACAGCTGGGGGGGATAAAAATAGCGCTGTGAAGAAAAGTGTAGAGCCCCCGGGCAGGAGCGTCACGGGAGAGGATTGTCTCTGAGCAGAGCAAGGAAGTTGGAGAGGAGTCGTCATGGGGTGGAAGAAACTGAGTATGTTTCAGTTTTTTCTCAGCATGGCGTCCTCCTCGGTCCTCTCAGGGGAGAATAAAACATCTAAAGGTTTAAGTATGTCTCTAGAAGTTTACAGATCTGTGGAGGCAACACGAGCTGTACTTTGATCAGAATCAACCGGAGCACAGAAATGTTTCCACCATGACTTTCTTTTCAGATGAGATTCAGATCGCAGGCAGTGTACTGACATAAAGCCACTTTTCTCCAGACCCTGAAGGATTAGCTAACACTAACACGCTTCATACATAGTGTTCTGAGGCTTTTAGAGCAGAGGAAACGACATCAACAACCTGTGAATAAAGGAAAACTCACTCTCTGTTTCAGCTGTAATGAAAGTAGAAGAACTAAAGAACCAGACGGTTTCATATTTTGTTTTTGTTGCGTCCTGATGTGTTCTCTGACTGTCACCTCTCTCTCTATCTGCAGATAATCCAGTATCAGACGGTGCGATACGACACTTTGCCCCTGTCACCTATCTCCAGAAACAGACTCAGTGAGTACACCATCACTCTCCAGATACGCTGATCCTCAGATCTCTTGTGTAAGACTTCTGATAAATGCAGTTGGAAGCAGCGCAAACACCCCTCTGCCTTAACGTATACTTTTACATACATGTGGTGGGTGTGCTGAGTGCAGAAGAGACACTACAGCAACATTTTTGTAATGTGGAAATTTCAGGAGACAAACCAGTCTGTCGAGGAAGTAGTGATGGTGCAGAAAAGAAACGTTATCAACATTTCACGACACTTTCAGTCTGATTCTTTTCTCACCAGGTTATGTAACGCAGACACTCAAAGCCTCATATTAGTAAAAGTTAATAAAGCTGTGGAGTTTTCCTCACCGGTTAATCCTGTATCTAAGTTCTTGGAAGAAGGTCGAACATCAGTAGCACTGTGCGATTAATCGAATCGTGTGTTAACTCTGCAGCGTGGTTGTGACGGTAACAGTAAACTAATGAAACAACAAAAAGTAGAAAATCATGAAAATGCTCTTGGTCCACATCTACAGCCAGTTTGACTTTATTAGACCTCATACCAGTAGAACTTAGACCCCTGTCCTTAAATATCCTGTTTTATGTGGGGGACTTATAAGAAGACTGTTTCCTGAAACGTGTAAGTTGTCAGCACAGTTTTTTTGTTCACCTGAGGATTATTACCTCTGCCAAGGAGGTCATGTTTTTGTGAGACTTTTTCTGTCTATTTATTTGTCTGTGAACAACATGACTCAAAAGTAACAAACAGATCTTGATGAAATTTTCAGGAAATGTTCAAAATGAGAGAAAGAAGAAGTGACTAAATTTTGGAGGTGATATGGATCACCGTCTGGATCCAGGATTCTTTATCATTGTGAGATAGGGCTGTTTTCACCATATGTGTATATAACTCCACCATAAATGGTCGGATTGCTTTGCTAAACAATAGGAGACAAGGTCACCATAATTTCTGACAGATTTAAAAGTAGGATCCAGATCCTGGCAATATTCTGGATACTAAGATCCAGAATATGAAATATGTACTGGGTCATCATAATTTTCAACACTGTCAGGTAACAAATTATCGTACAAACCGGCAGCTAACACCAAATTGTAGCAGACAGTCTGCTGAAAGGGAATATAGTATTTGATTAAAGAAAAACTCAACTTTGACAAAGCGTTTAAAAAACTCAACCAAGCCAAAAAAAAAAACTGCATTTGAATCTAAAACTGAACACAACAGTACAAGAAGCTTTTGCTGTTTTAACAATTGTGATTCAAATGGAAGGAAACATGTTTCACAGCTTTCAACAATCTCTGTTCTTTTATAATGAAGTTTGTAGCCTCGCATTGCTTTTCATCACAACTGCATACGCAATTTTGTCCAACATTATCAGAAGTTTTCCCATTCTCTTTCCTTTAAGAACAAAAATAAAACAGTGTAAAACCTGAAAAAGTCAGTTATCAATCCCAGAGTTGATCTGTTTTCATCAGAGAAAGTTGTGACAAAGATTAGAAATCTATCTAAGAACAAGAAGAAGTCCACTTTAATGTTAAATGTTCATTCTTTGGACAGAGCTGCAGAGCTAAAAAGCAGACATTCAAACCACAGTGTTTCTCAAGACGTAACCAGAATGCTAAAATTAAAACCGTGCTTGATTTAGCCACCGAGCTACACAAACAGCTCTGTATCCAGGAAGAGCATCTTGGTGAATCTGTGAGTTACAGCAGGAGGATGTCAAATGTCAAAATCAGCTCGACAAATCGAGCAGAAAACTGTAGTTTCCTGCTTCGACGGTGAAGACTCGCGTTTGTGGCGTGGAAGTGGAGAGGAAACGCAAAGCGCTGCATGCAGCACACACACCAGCACAGCCTGGTGTGTGTGAGTGTGTGTGTGAGCTGTGAATGAGCTTCCCTCCAGTCCGTAGAGAGCCCATTGAAAAGCAACGCTCTCGACCTAGAGGAAGGATTGTGTTTCAGTTCCACTTTTCACGCCTCTCACTCACTGCACTGACCTCAGCTGGAGAGCGATGTCTTGTCTTAAGAACGGACCCACTTCTCTCCATTCAGCTCCTCATCAAAGGCGGCTAATGCTGCTGGTGCTGAACACAGAGACACGTCTGTGAACCTGCTTCTCTTAAACCTGCAGAAAGAGATCAGAGGGAAAGGCTTTTAGAAGGTTGGATGAAGTATTGTAAACAGATAAAAAGTAAGAAAAGTAGTGTTTGGTGGATCATTTCTTTGTTGTAACACAGCTTTTTGGCTACTAGACAGCTTCTTCTCATATTAATTCTTATTTAGTGTAGTTTGGTGGATTAGTGTGATCGCTGTCTGAAGAAACAGGAGCACCTGATTATGAGGATCTGGAGGCACCAGAAGCTCAAAACAAGCGTAGATAACAACAACAGTGGAATAGAGAAGATTCTGCTCATTTTCCAGTACATTTGGTCGACAGCTTGGAGTTTCCCTATATCATTTTCATGGTTGTTTTTACATGTTTAACCCAGACGTTCCTAGAAAGCAGCGTCGCTCTTTGATGAACCCATTTATACTGGACACCACATATGTGCACTGATCCTTCTTCTGACCAGAAGTGACGTGCAGGTCATTTCAGACTGTCTGAAGTACTCAGCCGTACCAATTTTATGTACTTTTGTGTGTTTATGTATTGATAAATATTGATTTGTTAAAAAATAAAATCTCAAAATCTTCTAATTTAACATATTTATTCTTCAATATATTAACTTGCTATGCTGTGTTCATGTCAAGCATGGACAATCACCTACTCGTCCACCCCTTCACAGTCACAAGGATGCATTTAGGTACCTAAACATGGTACCTTTTGATTTTACTTGAATCAGTACCCAGTACTACAGAAGTAAATTGGTCGGTACCGATAAAAGTTCCGATTCAGTACCCATCCCTAGACATTTATCCCTATTCCACTTGAATTCATTCAGATGAAACTTGTGCTAGCTATTAGCAGCTACTCTGTGACTTGTTGATGCCAATTTAGTTGTGGAAAAACAAACTCAGTTTTAATCTTAGATTCAGGAGAAACAGTAGAAAAACATATAACTGGGGTGAGACTAATATGCACTCTTCTTTATTGGTTTGTGTGTCACACTTCATTAATATAGATTATTTCATTAACTGATTTATAAATAAATTGTTTTAATTTTCAAAACAAAAACAAAAAAAATAAACATAGGAGTTAAAAAATATATAAAATATGCTTATACAACTAAATTCAAAGGAATTAAAAATAAAAAATGTAGTTAAAATACAATAAAAAAAATCACGGAGAATTAAACAGTTTATTTTAATTTATGTTTTCTTTCTTTCTGATTAATTAATCAATTTTCATCAATATTTGATCTAACATTTTGAGTCTGTATTGGACCCATTTCAGGACTGGATTGGTTCATCCTTCACTTGATATACGACTTATTTCCCTCATGTGGTGTCTACAGGCCCACTTTAAGCTTTGAAAGTTGCTCTGGACTGGAAGTGACCTGCCATTTATTTCCTATCTTAAAGAATTGCAATTATTGCTTAATCACTGTGTTAGAGGTTTGTTACTGCCACAGCTCTTATTTTCAGTGAAGTGTGGTTTGCAAATAAGGTTGAGGTCAGAGGGAGAAGTGCGATCCCTGACTTGTCGCAGTAACGTGTTCCTATAGGGCCTGTGAACGTTGAGTAACTTCCTGTATAACCTCATTTCTCCTCACAGCCTGGTTTATCAAACGTGTGAATGTACCCGCATTAAAATCATACAAACATATTTTTATCATTATCGCCACAGATGCAGTGAAGAGGAAGATCCTGGTTCTGGACCTGGACGAGACGCTGATCCACTCTCACCATGATGGGGTCCTCAGACCCACAGTGAGACCTGGCACGCCGCCAGACTTTATCCTCAAAGTACGAGCTCTCTCTCACACACATGCTTACATGTTTTAACACACATGTACATGTTTGAACACAGGCTTGAAGCAGCGTCTGTGAGTGAAGGTGTGTTTCTTTTGTCTCCGCAGGTCGTCATCGATAAACATCCAGTCAGATTCTTTGTACATAAAAGGCCACACGTCGACTTCTTTTTGGAAGTGGTGAGTCTTTCTCAAACCCAACCACCTCTGCTTTTTTCTGACTCATAAAGTCGTTTTTGTTTCAGAAAATGATCGGCTGTCACTATTTCACGCCCTGTTCTCTGTGTGCACAGGTAAGCCAGTGGTATGAGCTGGTGGTTTTTACAGCCAGTATGGAGATCTACGGCTCCGCGGTGGCAGACAAGCTGGACAACAACAGGAACATCCTGAAACGCAGATACTACAGACAGGTACTCACATAAACCCTGTTTAAACAGCGTGTGTGAAAGCGCCTCCTCCTCTCGCTGTCAGTGACCTCAGTGTTTGTGTTTCTCTTCCCAGCACTGTACATTGGATCTAGGTAGTTATATTAAAGACTTGTCTGTAGTACATGATGACCTGTCCAGTATCGTCATCCTGGACAACTCGCCTGGTGCTTATCGAAGCCATCCAGGTGAGCCCTAACGACTGTTTTATCTTTCCACTCTCTGCACTCATCATCTGTGAACATGCTGTGAAATGGAGCTCTTTAAGAAGTGTAACAGCACATAAATGATTCATGAAAACATGGAAAGCTTCTGTGGCTAAGGTTTGATATGTTTTCAAAACAAGAAGGAGGAAATGTCAGAAAACAAAATTGATGGATGCAACTGTTGATCTTTTGGGGAGAGCTCTTGTAGACCGGTGTTCCTGCCTAAAGAGTGGCCTTATCAACTGGCAACTTTCAGTGGTTTTTGTGGTTGAACAGCTGCTGTTAAAACACAAAAAATTCCCCCAAATGCACCTGGGTTTGGTGTTAAGAAACCAGACTGAGAGCATTTGCAAGAGACACATTGGGCTGAAGTTTACAGGGTCACACTTAACACCAGAACACCGCTGTAGAGCATCAAATGACAGCTTTGCTGATATTTGATGTTGAGCCAGATTGACACATTTTTTTGCATGTAGCTGGAATTTCCCCCCTTTGCTTGAAATCACACAACCACACACACTGCACATTGTGCTGTTAGCATCATTTTGCGTCAGATTAAGCCACACTAGAGCGCTCCCTTCCTGGACTCTGTGCTGATGTCTTCTCAGGATGCATAAAGTCATTGTGTTGTAAGGACTGTAGGATAATGGCATTGATAAGGGAATAGTTAAAGAGGGGGTATTAAAGTGATACTCCGGGATGGAACAAGTTGGGTCCTATCACAAGTTTAGGGCAGAAATTACCCCTACAGCAGTGTTTTTGTGCAGCAGAAGCCCAGAGCGCTCACACCAAACACCCCCTCCCTGCTCCTCTGCAGGTTTCCTCTGCACTCAGACGGGGCCATTTTTTACTTGACCAAAAACACAAATAAACGGACTCCCACCGAAAAAATCTGATATCGGTCTGCATTCACGCTTTATTTAGAGAATTTTCAGCGCGTAACTTTCACACAAAAATACCGCTAAATAAGGCTCTAGTTCTCATCGTGTCGTAAAACAGCGCTACCTCCGCTGCAGAGCCACAGCTGGCTAGGAGGCACTTGCCGCTTAGTGTATCAGTCCGCGCGCGTGGCATGCCAGATATAAACAAACGCAGGTAGTCTGCCAGGACAAAGAGACACCATGAGAACTAGAGCTTTATATTAGCGGTGTTTTTGTGTGAAAGTAACGCGCTGAAAATTCTCTAAATAAAGCGTGAATGCAGACCGATATCAGATTTTTTCGGTGGGAGTCCGTTTATTTGTGATTTTGGTCAAGTAAAAAATGGCCCCGTCTGAGTGCAGAGGAAACCAGCAGAGGAGCAGGGAGGGGGTGTTTGGTACGAGCACGAGGTCTTTACGAGATTTGTTGAAATGATGATGTCATCACATGAGCATCTCCTTATTGGTTTGTGACAGGAAATACTATGTTGGAGGGAAGGGGCCTCAAACACTGTGGACTAGCAAATCAGAGGGAAGAGGGTTTGTGGAGCTGGGAGCCTTAAAGAGACAGCAGCTAAACTGAAGTTTTTCAGACAGAGGCTGATATGAGAGTTTTCTAAACAGCAGTGTAAGGAAAAAAAGTTTTCTGATCTTCAAATCATGTGAAGCTACTACAGGGGAACCAGAGGGACAATTTTAAGCTCAAAGAGAAAGCCCTCTTTAAACATTAAAGCAGCTAACTCTATCTGTGGTAGTTAATGCATTAACCAAGCTCCTCTAATTCAGTATTTATTTGAGAAGTTAATTTTTGTTCATCCTTCTGATGTTTTTTCCAGCTTCTTAAATACAAAGATTTTTAGCTTTTCTTATACTTTTACCTTTTCCTTTACTCCTCTATAAGAGGAGGTGAAGAGAGCAGAGACAGTTACTCTAAAGAGATGTCAGAAAGACCTACAGATCTCTGGATGCTGAACTCGTCTTCCTCGCTATTTTTGCCTGATCATATCGGGTGATGTCATATTAAATGACACGCTCGGATTGTTTCATAGACGTACCCCGCTTCTGTCGCTTTGAGCACATTTAACGCTGTCTGCTGGCTGCTGAGCTTGACTGAGCCGACTTGCCTGCCAGAAGAAATAGATGACAGCTGGTGGGTTCCCAAAACTTTCCAAGAGTACTCGCCATCGAGGATTTCTGTGTGTGTTTGCGAACATATCGAGGTGATTTCAGGCCAAGGGTTGTATTTACCTGAGATTAATGACGCGTGACAACCTGCACTGACAGATACTTTATGATTACACTGCAGCTAAACATCCACACCTTTGGTTTTATGAACTTATTTAATAACTTTTACTTCCACACTGTGAGGGTGAAAGGTAAAGGGTCACAGTATGAACATATACTAACTTCACAAACATTCAAACACAGCCTCATCAGAAAACCATAAACCTTGTGATGAGGCTCAGTAATGAGCGTCTGACCCTCTTTACAAAGCTGGTATTGTAAACCGGTAACAGCACATTAACATGAAGCTCCTCCAACACTCACTGGACTCTTCAGCTCAGCAGTGTAAAGTCACAAGCACGTCTGTTTCTCTGCCTCCTCTGACTGCCTGTTTTTCTGCCCTCCAGACAATGCAATACCCATCAAGTCCTGGTTCAGCGACCCTAGTGACACAGCACTTCTTAACTTGCTGCCTATGCTGGATGCACTAAGGTAAAAGGCGTAGAACAGACGACATGAGAGTAAATACACAACACAAACTCTTTCACTCTTGTGTACACTACCTGTATTTAAACAGGCTGGAGTTATCTCAGAGACAGAGGCTTATTGTACATCATATAAGTTAATATTATTTACTAATTAAGGCTTATCAGATGGCTGTTATATACTTAAACCCTTTATGACTTAGCATACCAAGTCTGCATGAGCATATCTTTACAGTGTTACATGCTGCTGTGTCGTTTTTTACGTAAAACTTTTGCTATATCAACACAACACTTATATCCCAGACTAATGAAACTAGAAAAGCACTCAGAGAGCTCAGACCTCCACCAAGCATCTCGTGATTTTCTCCAACACTTTAGTCTTACTTTAATGTTATACTCTCTTTTAGCAGACTGTCTGCTACAATTTGGTGTTAGTTGAAGGTTTGTACCATGATTTGTTTCCTGACAGTGTTGAAAATGATGATGACCCAGTACATATTTCATAATCCGGATCTTAGTATCCAGAATATTGCCAGGATCTGGATCGTACTTTCACATCAGTCAGAAATTATAGTGAAAACGGCCCTATCTCACAATGATACAGAAACATTTAAAAAAGTCCTGGATCCAGACAGTGATCCAGATCACCTCCAAAATGTTGTCACTTCTTCCTTATCCCATTTCGAACATTTCCTGAAAATTTAATTGAGATCTGTTTGTTATTTTTTGAGTTATGTTGTTCACAGACAAACAGACAAACTCTCCCAAAAACATAATAAATAAATTGCTTTAAAGGACAAAAAACTAATTACAAAATGAAAATTTGACACATATTTTGACTAAATGCAGAAATGTCATGGCAATTTCTAGTTTGCTTTTTTTACACCAGACCATGTGAAAAGTTTAATGAAGATGATGATGATGTCTACAGACTGTATCTGGAGCCATATTTCCTCCCCAAAATGCACAGGAATACGACATCTCAACCTTTTTCCAGCTCAGCTTATAAATTAAGGCTAAAATGAAGGATTTAAATTTGGGGGACAAAAGATTTTGGATACTTCAAAATTGTAAAGTTAAGTTTGTCTAACTTCTGATTTTAGCTTAAAGGACTACACGTGAAAATATTACACATTAAAAATAGTTTCTTCTCCCTTTTTTCACTTTCCATCCCCCAGGTTTACCGCTGACGTCCGCTCCGTCCTAAGTCGAAACCTCCACCAGCACCGGCTCTGGTGATTGGCTGAATCTGGAGAGGGTGGGGCTTGTTGACCAGCCCCTTCCTTTCCGCCGCTGGCCTCCTTCCTGCCCTCCATCCCCCACACAGACGACCCGCCAGCCCTCTGCTAGCCTCTCAGACTCGCCCTGAGGAGACGAGGGCTGGGGCGACCGCCTAACGCGGGACGAACAGTACAGTACGGGATCACCAGAGCCCCATAAACCACTGAGGAGGGCAGGGGAGCCAGCTTTGTTTTTGTTTTTTTTTCTTCTTAAATCTTTATTTGTATTTTTTTCCCAAAACATAAAGGAGCCTTTCTGCCTTATCGCTCCTGATACTGACTGTGTGAGAATGAAGGTGAGCTTGTGTACGTGAGTTGGAAGTGTGCTTGCTGACTTCGTTAGTCCTTTTTAAACTTTTTTGACAATTGGGAGGGAGGGCACGAGGAGGATCAGCAAAGCAACAAAGACAATTATTACATTATTTCTTCTTCTCCTTCATTACCGGACTTTGCACTTCAGCAGACAACTCATCAATATCCTGTCTTAACCGCTCGGAGAGTCAGAGTCGAGGAAAAGAAAACGCCCCCTCCCTCCTTTTAGATTATCCTCACAGCTCGACAGTGATTCATTGATTCCTGAGGTACGTTTTTTCCCCCTGAATAAGACTGGATCAACTCAATAATTGATGGACTGCTTGCAACATGCCATCCACAGGCAAATTTCTGGACAAGGAGCCGCACAGCCTGATGTGTTTTCTTCTCAGTCACTCTTTCCCCACAGCTCCTCAAGGGACTCCAAGTGAAAGACGGCGGAAAAGTGAGAAAAAAAAGCTCGTGGACTGCTGTTCCGCCTCCATATCTGATTGTTTCTCTCTTCTAATATATGATAGTACCACCTCTACATACCACAACATTTCGCTCTCTCTCTCTTTCTCCCCTTCGCCATTTGATGCCATCCTGATTTCATCGAATAGGAATTGCACTTAATTTCCCCCCCTTCTGTTTTGTTGCAGTCTGTTTTGTATTTGATTCAAATTTGCAGCCTTTCCTCCCCCACTCTTTTGGTTTTTTACCCACTCTGCTTCCTGTAAGGGTTCATCTATTAGACCCTCCGTCTTTAAATGCCTTCTGAACAATGTCAGTCTTATCAAGGCTCACAGCGGCTTCTCATTGGCTCTGTCTCCAGGTCTGTGTTACTAATAAAACACTTGTCAGTATCGACCAGTTACTAGCTTGTTTCTGAATGCTTGTAGCACTACAGGTTTGGAGGAACACTTTCCTTCTATTATGATAATCTGCTGCCACCCTGTGGTTTGTTCATGAACTGCAGAAGTCCACTCAGTTTCTATTATTACTGAAAAGATGTACACAGCCTTTGACTTTACACACACTATTCAATTCAAAACAACGAGTTTTCATGGCTGAATTAATTTTCTTGGGTGGTCTTTAAGAAAAAGGAAATGGACAAATTTTGCGATTGTTCACATGCTGCATTTCATCATTTACACCAGTGATATTAACATTTGAACACTAATCACACTAATTAAGACAAAACGTCACAAATTCTGATTCCCGAATTAGCTAGTTCATGTTAAGCTAGTGCAGACGTCGTGCTATCATCGGTTTACGGCCTCTTTGTTACGTCCAAACGGCCCAAACATCAAAAGGATTTAGAAATATTTTATGTACTATATTAAGGAGTTCCCAAACTACTCAGCAGTTGAAACTTTCATACAAACGAACAAAAATCAATAATACTAAAATGCTAAAGTTAGCTGACGGTATCGAGTTTTAACTGCTTATGTATGTACACACATTGCAGCGTTCCCTAAATTGATCTGCGTCACTGACACAGCCGTTATCGACGGTTAGTCATCTTTGATAGCTGGGGGGTGACAAAGAAAAATATAAAACCATTAAAAAAATTCCTGTTAGCACGATTTCAATAAAATTTAATTCTCTTTTCGTTTATATTTTTGAGATAACAGACAATACAGCATTTTCGAAACTTAAGAACCGCCATTTATCTTCTCACAGCTTCAAATATCATAAATTAACAAGTTGCACTTGTCGGTTCAGACGGGGTTTATCTTGAAAGTTTTAATCTTCGATTCCGGCTGAAACCTGCGAAACATCAATCGATAAAGAAAGCTAAAATAAGCTAGCTAAGCTAGGCTAACATGTCATATCAGCATAGGCCTAGTGATCGATTTATTTCTGTGTAACAGAAAATGTGATAGCCTATCAGTCGTCATTTTCAGTCATGGTAGTTTCTGGTTGCTGCTCAACTTTTGGTGTCGATTTGAAGCAGAAAATGATTTAAGGCTAACTTATTTATTTATTTATTTAAGAACATTTTTATATCAATGCACCTGATCCTGTTTAAAGGACCTTTGCATTGACCTGTTTTACGTTTGCTACATGCACCTGATCAACCTTGTAACACAGAGTAGATACCAGGTAGATGAGATACTTAAGGGCAGCTGTGTATCTTTACCTCTTCCGCACAGTTTTCCATCTGTTTGGTTTTAAATTTATTATTATTGTTTGGTTTGCATCTTTTTAACTGTTAACAATGTGATCGGCAGCCCTTTCAGACAAAACACACAGGTAAATTCCTAAACTCTTCAGGTGCATTCTGTCACCTGTTGAAGCTTTCTCTTTCTTGAGCACTTAGACCAGGGGTCCCCAAACTTTTTCCTGTCAGGGCCAAACAACTTTTCCCTTCTCTGATGGGGGGCCAGGGTCAGTTTGTAAAAAAAGTGTGATGATCGCAGAGGTGTCCAAACCTTAATATTTATTGTTTCCCAGAAAGCCACACATAACCAAATATTAATAACCCTTTCTGGGATCTTGACAGGGAAAAAAATCTGAAAATGAATAATAACGCTATTAATGAAATATATAACACTATTTATGAAATACATAATAACTAAATAACCATTTTCAGGTTTTTCACAGAAAAAAAGGCCATGAATATTAACTGTCTTGTAGATACCACTGTTTGCAGCTCTCTCATTAACTTCACTGTGAAACCCAGAAAGCAAGCAGGCTAAGAAACCAAACTTTGTGATTTTTTTTTATTTTTCTAAGGGAGGGATTTCATATAGGGCACAAACTGCAGAAGGGTGGAATAGAAAGTTAAGTTCTATGCATGTGTAAGTCTTGATCACGTGGCCAGACTGAAAAAAAAATCATAATGCGCCCCTAGTATTTTTCAGGGGGCCAGGCAAAATGTGGAGGCAGGCCGTATCCGGCCCCCGGGCCATAGTTTGGAGACCACTGACTTAGACCTTTCCAATCCGCAGTGGTCACCGTTCAAACTTCACATCCTCTTTTATGGCTCGACACTCCCGTTGATATTTTTTGCCCCTTCAGGGAAATACAGTAAGTTCAAAACATGTGGTTGGCAACATCTAAAAACTGCTTTGTGTAACCAGGACCAGTCTGACCAGTCTGTGATAATGCAGGAATGAGCTGTGGTTCTCAAATCTACCCGGTGAAAGAGGTAGTTTGAGGCTGACATGTCAGGCTCCATTTCTGAATAACCAACCATGATGACAATGAGGATTTGAGTCCAGTAATAGCAATATGACTCGTTCAGTTGTACAACTGGGACTAAAGAGCAGGACAACAATTCAGTGACTCAGCACATTTTATATAGCATCTACCGTCTATCTACCTGACATAGAAAAGATCTGATGAGCTTGTTTCTCACGTTTGAAAACTGCAGCTAACATGAAAGCCAAGCTATCTGACAAATATTCAATGTAGTGTCTCAAAATATAAACTCACAGTCAGACCACAGTAACACTAAGAAGTTCAGAGGGGAATTCAGACACAGATATCACATGAGCACAGTAAGTAGAGTGAGTCACTCCGCTCTGGGTCAGTTGCACAATAGACAGGTTAGGTATTTTTCCCAGGAGTGTTTCAGTGAATGTGCTCATGAATGAAATGCTGACTCTCTAGCTTGATTTGAACTATGTACACTAATCTAATTTTTTCATATCACAATAGAAGAATTTTCTATGAATACATTGCAACCTCAGGAGAACGGCTAATACTACTGAAGCTGGGGGGACATTCTTTCAGAAATGCTCATTATCTGTCCTGAAGAGTTACATTGAGAAAAAATCAAATGATCCAAAAATGTCTTAAGCTAACTAGGTGGTAAAGGAGTACATCAATTTCAACATCTATATTTAAATTGATGTACTCCGTACAATGGGTACTCTGTCCCTAGCTTAACTTGAGCTACATGATCTGAGGTTTTGTGATGAAATTTATCATTCTGAGGAAAATAAAATCCTCATTCAAATCAAGTTAAAGTTGTTAGCCTCCACATTAGTTGACTGAATCAATCCTCTAATGTTTGTGTAAAAATTTGGTTGGATATAACTGAGACTGATCAAGGTATGATATATGTGATTTTAAACCTGTTTTCAAGTGTTTTTGTATGGATAAGCTAAAATGTTGGGCCCTATCACACCAAAATATGGAAAATATAGAAAAATACTATTTTAAAATTTGAATAAATACATAAATCAATAGGGATAAAATCCAGGGCTGGCTGCCAGGCTCTGTCACAGCCCTGTATTGCAGGGTATGGTTTAGATAATATAGTTTAACCTGACATTTAGTAATAAATATGCATTTGAAACTTGCTACATGAAGTATAATTACAAAATACCTGTACTTTTTCCGCTCAAATTTCCCCCCTTAATCTGTTTCACTGGTCTAATGCTATCATTCATTTTCTATTGTGAAACTTCCAGCCAATTGAGTCAATATTAGACAAATTGCCCGGATTATGACTCAATAAATGTGATTTATAATTTCCCCACTTGGCTTTGGCCAGCTGAATAGCTTTGTGGTCTGTATTTACGCAGTATTGACCTTTAAAAGGTGAATATCAGTCTAATCTCGCATGTTTTTGCGTTTCTCCCCTCGGCTGCTAACTGCTGGGCCGCGGTCATATGACAAGGACAGCTGCCTCTTCACTGCCCTGCCCTACGTCGTTACGCGCGGCGGATGATCAAAATAAAATAGTTCCACTGCAAAACGCAGCATATACTATCAGCCACTTCCAAAATTAATTATGTTTCAAAACAACATTATTTTTATTTGACTGAGCACAAATGGGGAGTTTAAGCCAACAGTGGCTGCTGTCTTGGATAGCTCCTTGACTGCCTCCCCGCTACGTCATATTGTTATTGTATCCCTCCGCCGCAGTCGCACTAGGAAAACAGCTGTGTCGAGCTAAGAGCTAGTTAGCATCGTTTGTTTTTGTCGTGTGTATCAGCGATCCGAGTCGCTCCTTGAAGCAAACCGCTATCATACGACCCAGGAGTGACCGACGCGTTGTCTGTCATCTCTCTTAACAATGAAGTTTCATTACAAAGAAGAACATCCTTTCGAGAAGAGACGGTCCGAAGGCGAGAAAATAAGGAAGAAGTATCCGGATCGGGTACCTGTAAGTAGCTTGGTAGCACGATCCATGGTGTTAGCAATAAGACGGGTAGTGAAATTGTGTTTTAAATACCCACACTCACTTACCATATGTTACGTTTGTATTTATATAACCTAGTAGTAGACGTTATAGATTTTAACCTCATATTTTCCTCCAAAGCTAACTGCCACGTTAATAAACATCAACGATTAGCTGACAAAGCTAGCTAGAGGTTAACTGAGAAGGATTTCGGCCGCACCATAAAGGCCAGCCACTAACAGCGTCGTGTAATCCTTCCGGGTGTGTATTCATCTTCAGAAATTATTGCCACATCATGGAGAGAGATTCCTCCTAGGACACGAATATAGCAGCGCGTTTGTTGTGGAAATAATAGTGGGAGATATACAGTCTGGAGTGTGATCGTGGAGCTGGGTGTTGTTTCAGACTCTGTTGTAACACTAACAGCACTGCACCTTAAAATAGTATGTCAACAAGCAGGAGACTTGTTTACGTCCGACTGGCTCTGGTTCTGGATATTTTTTTCCTATCAATTTATATATTTGGTTTCATTACCTCTTATTTAAAAAACGTTAAAGAAACAAATTTATTTTTACTAGCATAACAATACTGTTCAACCATTGAGCATCCTCTAAATGATTTAGATTACCGTAATAAGGGGTTGATGAGGTGTTCTTAAAAACACGGTTCAACTGAATCAATGATATGTGTACCTGAGCGGTGGTTTGGACAGAAGACAAAAGAAATTAGAAAATATTTTTCTAATTCAAGGTTGGTTCCTATAAATTCTTCTAAACACATATGTTGAGAAACAGTTAAACCACTCTTACTGAATATATTTTATAATAACTGACTGAGCATTCAGCTTCATTCTTTGTACTGGTGTGTTGGCAGGTAGAGTTCTTTTTAGTCCTATTTTTAGACCTGAGAAACTGCATCAGGAGTTGTTTCATTTTAGCCAGGTTAGAATGGTATGGAAGCCTGAAGCAGACCTGTGTGACTATGATATAATTTTTTACAGATGCCGGAAATTTATCTCTGTGACTTTGTTTTTGAATTGTCTTTAGATGGTTTTAAATTCTTTTAATTTTTTAATATATTTCTCTTTTGTCCCCAGTCAGAAATACTTTAATCTTTGCTCTGTTTGAATTGTATGGAAGCCTTAAGCGGACCTAACTGTTTTATTTTGGCATTGCATTTATGCCGTTTTATTTTTTTTTCACGGCTTGTTTGTCTTTTGCTTTTCACAGGAAAGAAGTCCAATAATAGACTCATTGTTGCTTGATATGCCCAGAAATTTTACATTTCATTCATATGATGTGATTGCATGTCAAATCTGGACTATTTTCAAAATTAAGTACTTCAGTGTTTTTGTTTATCTGTAAAAATCTATAAAAATGAAGAAAAGGGTTTGCTTTGCAAAGCTTCTCGCTTCCTCAACAATTTCCTTACTTCCTTTTTTCTTAAAGGTGAAACTTTGCTTACCAGTTTATCACTTGATATAGAAACTCTTTGAGCGCAGCACCAGCCATATGTTCCAGGGCGTGTCATGTGACTGTTTTTTTCTGATATTTTTAGGTTATTGTGGAGAAAGCCCCCAAAGCCAGAATAGGAGACCTGGACAAGAAGAAATACCTTGTCCCTTCTGACCTGACAGGTAAGAAATTTTTAAAGTACCAGACAATTGAGGAATCTGTAATCATAGTATGTTACATATATGACTAAGATATTGCTGTCTTCTTCGTCAGTGGGCCAGTTTTACTTCCTCATCCGGAAAAGAATCCACTTGCGGGCTGAGGACGCTCTCTTCTTCTTTGTAAACAACGTCATTCCACCCACCTCAGCTACCATGGGACAGTTGTACCAGGCAAGAGCCTTACTCATTTTCTACCTCACTGATCTGTGCTCCGACTACACTTGTGTGTTCTCCTCCTGCCTGCTGATATTAAAGTGAGCCCCCACATGCATTTTTAATGCCCCTCTGACATCTTATTTTTTTTACTTTCTGCCTCTTCCAGGAGCATCACGAAGAGGACTTTTTCCTCTACATTGCCTACAGTGATGAGAGCGTGTATGGGAGCAGCCAAAGGGAAATCTGATCCCGCTACCATCCCCCTCCCCTTCCAACCACTACCAACCTCCCTGAGACCTCCACCATTCATTCATTCATTTAAATATTAAATCCAGCTCAGCAGCCTAGAGTTCCCAGAGTAAATATGTCAAACGCACTTTCA
This sequence comes from Halichoeres trimaculatus, assembly GCF_033239565.1. Lineage (NCBI taxonomy): Eukaryota > Metazoa > Chordata > Actinopteri > Labriformes > Labridae > Halichoeres > Halichoeres trimaculatus. The sequence continues at coordinate 16,958,443 of NW_027437200.1, forward strand.
CCTCCCTCTCTCATCCATCTGTCTTTCTTATTCTGCAGTCTGAATTGTATTTACCTCCGCTTTTCTTTTTTTTCTGTAGGTTAAAGTGGTCTCTGGCCAGTTATTTTTCTAGTGTAATAACTGATCACGCTTAACGAAAAACTCTAAGAAATAACAAAAAATATTAGAATAGCTGTAATTTTAGTTAGCTCGTAGTGAAGGGAAGAAAGGTAAAGTATGTAAGTTCAAATCAGCTCCTATGGACAATGAAGATCGTTTTTGTTCGGCTGCTCCTGTTGGCTCTGAGAAGCAGAGAGAGTTTTGATTATGAGGAAATCTGAAGGCAGGTTGGTTTGTTTCTGGCAGAGTAAAGAGTAATCTTTTCAGCGCAAAAAAATATTGCTTGGTAATTTTTCAAATTCACCAGATACCGAAGTCTGTGAACAAGAATTAGAGTAGTATCCAGTGTCAGACTTCACTGAGGAGTTCAATAGAATTCAGACTAAACAATCACCCCCTGCTTTCAGTGGTAAGACTATTATGTTGACTGCTACGATGATTATTGTTGTTATTATTGTTAATTTTAGATGGCTTAATTTCTAAAGGTATTGTAAAGCTGAGTGCAGTTTTCTTTTTTTTAAGTTTGTTTCTGTTTTTTAAAAAAAAATAAGATTTGAACTCTATATACAGCTGCATTACTGGCTCTTTCTCTCCACTCATGACCGTACATGATAAAAATGTGGTAAAAAGCTACTCATGTGTCTTGTCTTTATTGAATACCAATGATTGTGAATATTACAGGGTTCATAAATACGTACAGAGGATATTTGGTTTGGATTAAAAACAGGTAAAAGTCAGTGTTAAGTCTGTATCATTCTTACAACGCCGAACAGAAATGTTTGTCTCTGACAGCGTTAAATATATCAACATACGACACAACACCAAACTTTTCTGATAAAGTATGGCCTTTGCTCCTGTTTTTGCACACAATTGTCTTATCAAATCCGCTACTGTGTCTGCACAAGTATGTATGTATTTTAAAGTTGTGTAAAGATGACGTGGATATCTCATGTTTACTTTTGAAGACAAACCTCTTCGACCTAAATTCGTAGGAAGAGTGATTTTTTGTTCAAGTTAACTGAATGGCCTCACCATAGATGTGTAAAAAACACATGAAGAGGGACATTCATTTAAAGCTTGCATTATCTGTACAGGAGTCGTTAAGTTGGGGAAACTTAAACAATCCAAAAATGTCTTCAGCTGACTAGATGGCTTGTTTCAGTGCCTTGTTAAGTAAAAGAGTACAACAGTTTCTTGATTCTTAAATACTTACTTTGTTTAAAACTCATTTTAATCTACAAATATGTTAAATAGGCCTGTCCCCCATAAAACTAGGGTTGCATAATGTGCAGTGTTTTCATGTAATTTACTTTTGTGGGGAGAACAGTCCTCACTTATATATATAAAAAAAAATATTCTTCACATAGGTTGACTTAAAACTTAAAGTAATACATAATTTTTATGAATAATGAGTAATTGAAAATTTTCACAAAGTTTCCTGTCAGTCGCATCCGTTTAAAACAGTCAGTGTTAGTGTAAGTGTTAATTTTTTTTAGTTTGAAATTTCCTTAATGTGTGCTAATATTCAGGGTTTTTTTAAATAAATGAAACAAAATCTGTGGTATGATATTTCTTTTTCTGGTATAATGACCCATAAATGTATATTAAAGAAAATAAAGTAAAACAAACAACCAGAAAAGAAGAATTCTGTGGTTGTAACTGAGAAAATTCGCCAGAAATGACATTAACTACACTTCCCAAGATGCATTTCGCGAGGAAAACACGTACGTCCCTTGGCACCGGAAGCTCATCTTTTCACCCGGGCCGAAAACCCTTCCGTCTGTTTATATTTTGTGCAGAAAATCAGGATTTACCTCTTTAACTGCGCAGTTCTCGACCAAGTTGCCTCGATTTTAAAACCGCGAGGCGGTAAAACAACAAAAGTAAGATTTTCGCTTCTTCGAAGTCACAAAGAAACGTCTAGAAAAGTAAAATTTGGTTACGTTTATATGAGCTAACAAGCTAGTTAGCTGGTGACTGTTATCTTACGGGCATGCGTAAGAGGAAACGTACTATAGACAGTGTTCATTAATGTGCTCCATATATTTTATCCTTAGCTGTTACTGACCTGTTGAGGTTTAATGATAAGATAAATTAAAGTCATCAGCAGCCAAAGCTAGCACTTCAGATTTCACTGTTAGCCTAACAGCAGCTGGGCCAGTGACTTCTGCATCCGTGGTGTTTGTTCAGGTTACACACAAAGCAAGATGAAACGAGCTGTTAAAGCTTCAAAGGACGTTTTGGTCATTTAAATGTTATTCACTTATTCAAAACTTGTTTCCGGATCAGCTGGCCCCTCCACTGCCTGTCACCATGCCCGCTCTTCTGGAGAGACCCAAGCTGTCCAACGCGATGGCAAGAGCCCTCCACAAACACATCATGAGGGAGAGAGAGCGCAAGAGACAAGGTGAGCACTCAGGGCTCGGGATACTTCTACAAAAACACTTCTCAAGCCTTTCTAACACTGTTTCTGAGGATTTATAATGAGCTTAAAGGGGACATATCATGCTGATCCCTGATTTAATACTTACAAATAAAATAATAAAGTTTAAAACAAGACCTTTCACCCCCTGAATTATCGAAAAATGAGATATTGTATTTTTTCTGATATCCTAGAACGAGATTTGATGCCTCTGAAAATAGGTCATTGCCTGTTGGCCGCGAGATTTGGACCTTCGTGACGACACAAGTTACCTTTCTTTTTATTGGAGTAATCTGATAAAGCAGCTCCTCCTCTGTGATGTCAGTTAGTCACACAACCGCCACCGAGGGATACACCCACCAAGAGCAGACTGACTGAGTGCTGGATGCAGGGACTCTGCTCTGCAGAGCAGCTCGGCTTTACATGGTGAATTAGCAGTTAAAACACTCTAGTTTTAGCAGACGTCGTAATACTTGTGAGACTGTGATTTTTGCATGCTTGTTCTGACATGCACTGTGAACCTGGACCACAATAATGCTGCGGTAATAACATAGTGATGAACTGACGGTAGAGGCGATCTTTAGACTACACTTTCAGCATGATGGATAAAACAGACAGAGAAAAGTGAAGGGGCAGGATGGAGCCCTGTTATAGAAATAGTTTATTGGTGAAGTCTGCCTTTATTTCCACGTATAAACTATACATGTTACAGTACTGGTTTGACTCACCACACTGAAGCGTCCTGAGATGATCTGTGTCGAGGTGGATTTTCTTCCTCTTGAGCTGCAGAACCGTCCGGGTCTGACTCGGGGTCCAATAAAAAAGGACTTATCCTACACTCTGCCATTGCATTAGTGCTATAAATGCCTTACGGTGAAGTTTTGGCAAACAGCAAACTCGCTCAGTCTGCTCCATTCAATATGGCGATTTTGTAAATACTGCCATGCTGCAAAAACCGCCCCCTGGCTCTACCCCCTCCGCCCCTCTGATAGAACTGACCAATCAGAGCACAAAGGGCTGTGACGTTGCGAGGTTACTGGAGGTCGTTCTCCAAACGGAGCGTTTCAACGTGATCTTCAGAATGGCCTAAAATGAGGATATTGAGAACGCTATTGTGGGGCAATGAAGGAACTAAATGACTTGTACTGAGGGCAGAAATGCTTTACAGGCATCCTAGTCTGGCATAGTGAAAAGGAGAAACAAGCATGATATGTCCCCTTTAAAGATGTTACAACAAAATAAAACAGGCAACTTTTTTTTACTACACAAATGAACATGAATATAATTTTTCAGAGGAGGAAGAGGTGGACAAAATGATGGAGCAAAAGATGAAAGAGGAAGAAGAGAGAAAAAGAACGAAAGAAATAGAGGAAAGGATGTCCCTGGAGGAAACCAAAGAACAGGTTTGTGATTTGTGTTCCCACATCTTCCCCTTGAGAAAAAAATGCTTTCTTAATCAAGTTCAATGATTTAAATCCTTTCTTTGAACTTCAGGTGATGAAGATGGAAGAAAAACTTCAGGGGCTTCAAGAAGAGAAGCACCAACTGTTTTTACAGCTTAAGAAGGTTCTTCATGAAGAGGAGAAACGGCGCCGGAAGGAGCAGAGGTAGTAAAACACGCCTCCTTTTGGTTTCCTCTTCAGTGTGTTTCACATTTTTTTCGAAAGATTTTGGTGTTCAGTCTCAGCCTGTTCTCTCTTCACAGCGATATCACGACGTTGACCTCGGCTAGTTATCAATCCAGCCTGCCCATGCACGCAGGGCAGCACCTTCTTAGCATCCAAGGTAAGCTTGTGTTCATGAATTTATCTGGAAAAGTCTGCTTTTGAAACTCTTTCTCATCTGATCTCTCTCTGTTTGTCTCCCAGGCAGCCCAGTCAGCCACAGTCGGCCTGGTGCGCTTCTCGGAGAACGTAGCAAACAGCTTTTTCCTGCCGCCGTCATTCCAGTGAGTGAAGAACTTCACGTTCTCTCAGTCTGACAGTTTATTCAGTCCACAGGGTTCATCTTCATCTCTGTGTTTGTTTTTAAGGCTCGTCACTACCAGACACCAGGGTTCAGCTCAGGCTCAGCAGAGCACGGACAGTTCAGCGGCGGCCAGGGGGTCCATGAGCCTTACGGGGTGGCCCAGGCTCAGCATCCTTCAACTTATGCTCCTGGACCATCTGTGCCTGCCAGCTTCGCCAGCAGTTCTCAGATCAGAGGTAGAGACATGTGGCTGGTGTTAAAGGAGAAACATGCTCTCGGTGACGTACACCTTCAAAAATGTAAACTCTCTCATTTCTATTTCTCAGCAGGTGCATCTGCGTTTCAGGCCATGCCATATCTTCCTCACCAGCAGCCTGGATACCCTGTCCACAGTCACTTCACCTCCCAGCCTGGTCTGTTCCTCTTTGATAACAGCTACCAATAAGCATCATCTACAGCCTTAAAAACAATGAAACACTCAAAGATAATGTATTTGATTTGAATAGATTTTTAGTAATGAAATCTTAATCAATGTTTTTCATACAGGATATATTCCTGGAGCAGGAATCCCTCTGCAGAAGCAGCTGGAACATGCCAACCAACAGTCAGGCTTCACTGACGCAGTAAGACCTGTTAAAATAAAGTGTGCCAAAGCGTTTTTACTCTGAGGCGGGGTTTGAGCTTAAATATAATGGTTGTTCTCCCAGGGGGCTTTGAGGCCAATGCATCCACCAACCATGCACCCATCTGCTCCTGGTCTCCTGCCCACACCATCCATGGCGGTCCAGATTCCCACTGCGAAGGTAAATCACTCATTCATTCCCACAGCTGATTCAGTGTTTGTTTATTGGTTAGAACTTTAATAAAACCTGTCCTCTGGCACCACCCTGTGGCGTCACTTAGGTAGAATAGAAACATCTCATCGATTTCTACCTTTGCAGTCTGCTTGTTGAGAATTCAATCATACAGTCTCAAGGATCTGGGTTTCTCAGACCGTTTCTGTTGGGATCTGTCAGCGAGTTTGACATGTGAAGTGGAGAAAACAGTGATAGTGAACACTCCTCCAGACAAACATCCTGTCAGTGCTCTGTTTGTGTAGCATTAACGTTTATCAGTGTTTGATTTCCTTTAATTCATTTTCTCGTTTCTGTCCCCAGTCCCCGTTTCAGAGTTCTCCTCAGGGTGCTCCTCGCCACAGCTTCCTCCCTCACAGCCAGAGTGGGCAGAGGTTCTACCATCACAACAAGTAACCCACGACCACCGCCGTCTTCTCCGCCTCACTGGTGTCACAGCCTCTTTGAAGAATCTTGAAAGCTTTGGATGAGATTCGATGGACTCTTTCAAATAAGAACATGTCATTTGTGTTTCTTTTCCCCTTGTGTAGTGTCCTTTTTCGATTTTTAATCTGCAGTCTTTCTGTGCTTTTAATTTTTTACCAACTTTACACGATGGTCAAATGTAAAATACTCATTTTACAGACACTGTAAAAGCCATTCTGATGTACACTAAAATGTTAATATGATGTATAAAGCGCGACTGCTTGAGCTGGAGCTATTTTACGTAAACCTGAGTTTGTTAGTAAAGCTGCAGCATTAATAGTTGAATTTCTGAGCACATGGATTAAATCAGCATCACAGCACTGTATCAGAAACTGAAGAAAAGACTCATTTTTAATGGAGTTACACATTTTGGAGCATTTCCTTGTTTATTTTGGTGTTTTCTCTTATAAAACAGTTCCACGTCTCTGCAGTTTAAAGCTCTTAGGTTGATAAATAAACAAAAATCAAACAGTTTGTGTTGTCTTTATTTGCTCGGAGACATCCTGCACGCTCGTCCTGAATTGTTGCTCAAACTTAATGAAATTCTTCTCAGTGATGCCTCTTTACGGCTCCACGTGGAAACCAAACAGCCTCTGCTTATTACATTTTTTTGTTTACACCCTTCACTCCCCCTGAGACAAGAACAAAACAAACCCAGTGTCCCTCGTTTGTAACCGTTTGTTTAATAGACAAGTTTCGGGTGATAAAATAGACAGCAGAGGGAGGGGCTTGTTCAGATGACTCGCCAAAATAAAAGCGCCACACAGAAAACATCATGTATGGCACACGCACTGAACAAGCCTCAACAGAACAACACAGATGTCGAGTTGAAGCCCTTCATAAAACAGGGGAACATGTATAAAAAATAAAACAGATGTGACATTATCACCACCGTTCTTTGCCCCGGTGGGAGGAAGCTACTGAGAATTCAACTCGTGGCTTTTATTCTGTGTGCGTTGAGAATAGTTTATTTTTTTCACAATTCCAATTATTTATTAAAGTGATTTTTTTGAATAAGACCAAAGAAGAGTCAGAAAACAGAGTGAGGGAGAGAAAGAGAGTATGAAAAAGAAAGAAAGCGGGAGAGAAGCATTGACGAGGCAATATCCCCTCCTTTCCCCCCCAGGTCCAGTGCGTCTTGTTTGCCCTGAAACAGATTGTAAAGACAGACGAAGAGAAAGGAAGACAGAAAAGTGAGAAAAGAAGGAAGCTTGAGAAAAAGATGAGACTGTAGAGGCAACAAATTTTTTGTTTTGTTTTGTTTTTTAAAACATCTTAGTGTGCAAACAGTTTGACCCAACGTTGAAACAAAGCTACAAGCTTCAGGAAATACAGAAGCAACAAGCTGTAAAATGAAGTGCAAACCACAGAAACAATATAATAAAATAAAAAATACATCACGTAACAACAAATATGACCCTTAAGCTTTCATTTCTGTTTGATAGTGCAACTTACAAATGACACGCATGCGCATTTAAGTGTTAACATGGAACATGGAATAGTCATAAAAGGGGGCAGGCAAATCCAGAGAGGCATCGTCTATCTGTTTCAAAAGTTCTGGGCCCGTATGCACGACAAGCCATTAGCGGGTGTTTGTTTTACAAGTTTGATTAGCTTTTTGCTTATATATGTCTGGGTCCTTCAAGATGTGTGTGGTTAAATGTTGGAGTTCATAAACTGCTTTAAAGGTCCCATATTGTGCAAAAATCTCTTTATTAAGTCTTTTAGTGAAATTTGTGGGTCTTTGTCTTTCCTCCCAGTCCACAAAATGTGATATTTAATGATAAATCCTGTACTTAGTAGTGCTTGTGAATGTAAAATCCTGATCTAAAATGAGTTGTTTGGATTTTGGGGATTTGCCGACATCAGCGATTCCCTTTTTTGACCAATCAGGAGCAAGTCCGGCCTGATTGGTCCACCGGAGCAGATACCCCCTCCCTCACCCAGAGAAATCTCTCCAGAGGCTAGAGTTCATTTATGAGGGAAATGTTCCAGCTACACTCAGTAAAACTGTGCATGTGTGTGCTAATCACTTCACGGCCGACTGCTTTTTCAACTTTGGACAGTACAACAGGGGGCTAGCGAATAGACTGGTCCTGAATCCAGGCACATTACCAACCATCCACCAACAAACCTGGGACCCTGGAAATGTGAGTATTTTAAATGCTGTGTGCTGTGGAGCAGATGTAAGAGCTTTTCCTCAGTGTCCCCCCTGTCTCTGTGTTAGCTTCAGGATGCTAACTGTAGCTGCGGTTAGCCTGTTGTTTTAGCCTGTAATGTTACAGTAAACGAGCTTCGCTGTTTTCTAAACATTGTGCACTCGGAGCTTTTGGCGCCACTCTCAGTGACGTGGAAGAGTGGGGCGGTATCAGCGGTGGCTCATTTACATATGAAGGTCACGCCCACTAAATCAGAGTGTTCTGAACAGAGAGGCTATGAGAGCCTGGAAACAATGCTGCTGTGCTTGATTTATTGGCTTTTTGGACCAAAACATGTTACCACCATTTCATGAAGACATCAATGATCCATATTAAACTGCAGAAAAGGAGCAGAATATGGGACCTCTAAAAGTTATTCATCGAGGTACTGGGGGATTGCTGTGGCGCTCGTTTCATAAAGCAGATTTTATTGTACTGATTTTATTATTAAGGTTTTCTACTGTGCACTCAGAAACACCACGCACATTTACTCTGTGCAAGATCACCAAATTTTCTCTTTCTCTTTGTTTACCTGATTGACTCACGGATAACAGCTTTTTGTGTATTCTTGAAAAATAATCTCCATTTCTCCGGCTAAAAAATGTTTTTCTTGATCTTCTCTCTGTCACACTGTTACCGCTCACCAGGCTTATCACTGGTCATGAGTACTAGGCATGCACAGTTGGAATTTGCTTGATGGGGTTCTCCAAGACGTTCCCCTTAATTATGACGTAATCTGCAACTGCGTCTCTTTCATGGTATATTTAGTCAACTAGCCGATTATTTGCAGTCATGCATGCGACTAACGGTGCAGCCAAACGGGCCATTCAATAACAGAACGTTAGGACTAATGCTCCTGTTTGTTTAATGACTGAACGTGCATACAGGCCCTGATTGTAAAACCCCAAATTCAAGCTCATACCTTCATGGGACACAAATATACACAAGTTAAAGTTCTTATTTTTACCCTCATGTCACACAAATTAATGATTCCAGTGTAAAAATGCATCATCGTCTAATTTTTCCTGTTATATCAAGCTAACAATCCAAAAAACCACAGCTACAGTCCACTGGAGTTGCCCGCCCTTCATACAGCAACATGACATCACACACACTCACTCTACCATGGCACATGCTGTTGGCTTATGACACACACACACATACACACACACACTCCTCTTCAGGCAGGCTGGGTTGGGTCAGGCGGTGGCCGGGTCTGTAAAGCGTCTGTATGTCCACACTCAGCTGAAGCTCGGTATTTACCTGCGGTGGCTTATTTCCCCAGCGCTTTGATGCCGATGGCCGCTTCTTCCTCCATTGCATTTAGAACAGTGATCTGTAGGAGCACAGAGGAGGCAGGTACTCTCACTTTAGCCATTTCTACATTATCCAACATGAGAACCTAAAGGTTAAAAAAAAAAAAACAGGTTTGAAGTGTAAGACGGACACTAACCATGATCTCCTCTCCGGCATCATGCCTGCTCTCGATCTCTTTGCCCAGGTCCCCCTCAGGGATCTTCAGGTCCTCCCTCACCTCACCACTGTCCTGGAGCAGGGACAGGTAGCCATCTTGGATCCCAATCAGCTGACAGGATAACAGAAAAAGAGTGAGCTGATGTGATATTTGGAGACACAGAAACGTATTTTGTTTAAGCCTGGTTAGTTTAACCCTTCATTATTGTTTTTTTCAGTTTGACACAGTGTATGCTTGTGTGTGTGTGTGTGTGTGTGTGTGTGTGTGTGCGTGTGTGTGCGTGTGTGTGTGTAGGACCTGTTTTAATCCAAGTGGTTTGATCAGTAGCTCTGGCTCCTCTTCAGGAGCATATCAAGTTTCAGTATCTACAAATAGCGTGTAATGAAGAGGACGAAGCAGGCCTACATGGACATTTCCAAAATTTCTGACATTCTTCTGTATTAATTTCTTTGAATTCAAGTTTTTATAAAACTAAAATTAAAATGCTAAGAGGGAGTAAGCCTAGCTAATTATTTGTCTTTAAGGTTCCTGTGAGGAGATTTTACATAGTCATGATGAATCAGACTGAAATCATGACAGTTGTCTCTCTGAGACGGACTGAAACAAGTAAGACCATGAGTGAGAACATTATTCTTACAGAATACAACAAGGACAACTGAAAAGTTTGGCGTAAAAAGAAAAAAGAAATTTTTACAATCTTGAATCTGATAATTAACTTGACAGAGACAGAATAAAAGTCAGAGATCTGAGGAAAAGAGTTGGAATTCTAAAGAAGAATAGGTTTTTTTTGGTTATGACCCCAATGATCCAAAGATAAAAGTAAAGCTTTGGCTACAGGGGGCGCTGAAACCAAAACAAAACAAAAGTTCTTGATTGGCTTTAACTAGCTGAGCCTAAACAAGGAGCTACATACGTTTGATAGCCTCTAAGGACCACTCTAGTCTTTGTTGACATTTCTTTTTTGACGCAGTGTTGACAAAAAATAATTGTAGCAGCTTTGGTTGCATATTTCAAGTTTCTTTAAGCTTTCTACTTATATGCTAAACAATCTTATAGATCAGTTTCTGAAGGGGTAATTAACTTCAAGGAGTCAGTTGTTGAGACATGGCTGATAAAAAGCACACACGTGATCTTCATGTGCTTTTAGTGAACCAGATTGATTTCATGCTTCTAACGAACTGGATATTTAGAGGCTAAAATGTTCACTAAATGTTGTTGATTTCCATCTGCACAGCCTTTCCTGCCAATAAAGTTCTTGACTCGTAATCATGGGGCTTTTTTTAATAATCATACAACTCCTAATTCTCCCCCCTCAGCAGTCACGTAGGAATACATCTGAAAAGTCTGGGCTTATTAAAGACCTAGGCAGATTTTTCTGATTATTACTGTGATGAAAGACACAGCACTACTTCGCTCAACTCTGTTCTCAAAGGACGACCGTTCCAAAATTCACTTATCAGTTTGAAATTACTCCCTCACACAGGAGACACACTCACACATAAACTCAACAGTAGCACATAGAACAACTCGTTAACAGGTTAACGTTTCTGAAAGTGTCTTGAGACAATGTTTGTTTTGATTTGGCACTTATTGGCCTCATGCTACTGGAGTCTATCTGGCCAAATGAGTAGGAAACACTCTTGTTTGAAAAATGTACAAACACTGAGCTTCTTTCACAGCATTTCACACCATCCAGCGGACTCACCTGATAATCCATTCTCTTGATGTTGGGGACATCCATGTTATGGGTGGAGGGACAGATATCTTCATATTTCTTTCCAGAAAAGATGTCGATGCCAACCAAGTGGACCTGCCAGAGTCCAAAGGACACATTCAGATGTAGAAATCCCCAAATCTGTCAGTAAACTGCTCAAAACAGTTCTTTTTAAAAATAACAGAGTTTCCATTAGACTTGTGACAATGGTGAGGTCATTACACAAGGATCTCTGAACTGGTTCATGAAAGGTAAGACGGATGGGCCTCAAACACCAGGGTCTACCAATAACTCTGCTCCTAATAGGCCTTCAGAGGGCTGGCCAATCAGAAGTACAGGGTTTGTGGAGAAAGAAAAGAAGCATTTCAGACAGACTTAAGTAACCATTTTCTATAAAAAGAAAAAAAAAATTTGGCTGTTGATCAAATAAAAATATTACAAGGGCACCAGGGGGACAGTATAAAATCTAAAAACAAGCACAATACCCCCTCTTTAATATCTGACAGCTCTCCACCCATTAGCCCACCTTAACTTTTCCAAGCTGGACAACCGGTGGAGGGAGCACTGGTGCAACAAGATTATGAAAAGCTCCCTAACTTTTATATTATTTACACAAGTATCACCCTATGTTATCTCCCATCAGTCACACACTTAGATTATTAAATGTGCTTGCTGTAGAGAGGCATTGAGGTGACCTCACAGGTCAATACTAAATGAGGCAGGACTGCTCACACAGGTAACCAGGACAGACATTACTTGAGGATTTTCTGACCTTAGCGTGGCCGTGCTTGCCAGTCTTGGAGGTGGACATCTCAACGATCTTGCAGGGCCGCTGTTTCAGGACAACAAAGCCATTTTTACGCAGGGCAGAGCACTGCATTGGGTAGGTGGAGGATGCCCCAGCATCACCTGTGTGGAAGTCCAGGTCTGCATCTGCCATGCCTGCTGAGGAGCCCGACAAACAGGACAAAAACACGCATGAATACACAATTCTTCTTCTACATTTGTTTTCTTTAGAAAATTATTTCAAATAGTTGTGAATTTTGATACTTAAATGGAGTTTAATTTACACTGTGTTATATTTGGAAGAAAGATATTCGAAGAATGATGGGAAGATACAAAGTTTTGAGAAGATATTAACTTTAACTGTAAAGAAGCAGTCACAATGACGCAATAATTTCTTGAGAAGAGGTAGAAAATATTTTTTTTCAAACTTTATAAGCAGTGGTGTAAGTAAAAAGCACCCCCTTGTGCCCAGCTAATGTGGGGCAAGCAGAACAAGGTAGAAATGTGAGAGTTGGTTGGTGGTACCAATTAAAACATGGGGGTGCTTAGGAAGAAGCAGACCAGACAGGGCTAAATAAAGCAGCAGAAACATGGCACCTGTTAGCCAGTCCTAATGTAAAAAGTGGCACTAAAACAAACACAAGTTATGTGAGAGTAATTACGTTAGATATTTGTTTGAGGGCGTTTCATGACTGCTTGTTGTAAACTGTACTGGACTTTTAAATGTTACCTCGCCCTGCTTGACATAACTATCTACCTGTTAGACGACTATCACAAGTTCAGCAACCTCGCAATATTTAAAGATTTTAGTTTACTTAACTAAAAAAGGAATTGCTTTATTTTTTAAGCAGTGCAGCTAATCCGCGCTAATGACTCATTAACCAGATTTTAAGGCGGTTTATCAAACCGTGAGATATTAAACAACCTCTGTGTAGTAAACTGTGCATACAAGGGGCCAACATGTAGCGGTTAGTCCCACCCGGAGGGCAGCGGGGTGAACACTTGGTCCGCAGTGTTGAGAAGAAGCGGACTGCGGCCTAGTGCGTACGGAACGTGAAACGGCCCGCCGCCGTCGGTAACGTACACCAACGGTCGGTTTCCCGGCATCCACGCGCAGTGACTGCACGCGGGCCGAGGCCCTTCTCGTAATACAGACAGCCCCGGGTCGAAATGAGAAGCTCCACGACACTGGAGCTGGTCTAAAAATTAACGTAGATATAACTCTCAGTGACGCTAAATTGTTTAATTTCCCCGCTTGTGGTCAGAATATCAACAGTCTGTGAAATGTGTTGATTTTTGGCCCGCTTGTGTACTGTAATGACTAAGCTAATACTCGTGATGGCTACGGCATGCAGCGTACAGGAGGATACAGCTGCTTTTATCATGCTCAGTTAAATCGTGTATCCATAAAAAAAAGTTACTCATCGCGTCTGGCTGATACAACCCATAAGAGAAGGCAGGCTTAAAAGAATGAAAACACAAAGAGTGAGTCATTGGGTATTTTCCACTTTAGCTAATAAGTCAAATGAAGCTCCCAATAGGATATGATAAGTTAGCGAGATATTCCAGGAGTGCTTTTCTACAAGGGACTGTCGTAATGACTTCTTGGGGGGCGTTTAAAGGGAATTAATCATCACACGGCTTCAAGACAGACATGTGCATGGGGTAACTTTTCTGCTCAGGCACAAACACGCCCGTCTTCTGGATGTTCTGATGAGAAACTTACCCTACTGATAATGGCTTTCCTCTTTAGTGTTAATTATCAGCCTCTGTTCCGTTAGTTCCCCCTCCTCTTTGCCTCCCTGTATCCGTGCTAAAGGGTCGTCTGGCCCGGGCTTGTCTCCTCCTCAGTGTCTCGTTCACGATGTCGCTCCTTTTTTTCTTGAGCTATCTTTTTATTCCTCTCTCATTCATGTAACCTCGCCTCTCCTCTCCCCTTTTCCCAGATTGCAGTTCACCTCCTACAGAGGCACCCAACCGGTAATGTCAGCTACCGGGCCAAGAAGGACCAGAACCCAGAAACCTGCTATGTAAGTACTGTCTGTAGCCTCCACCTCCTGTCTCTCCCTCATCCAGCTTCTCACCACTGACAGAGCATAAGGAGAAGATGACAGTTGACTTCCGGTTGGGACTGTCAAAATAAAATCCTTCATGATTACACTGGTACAGGATTATTAAAGACGCAAAGCGTCCCATCAAGCACATTTTCTTGGTAATAGTGTCAAATTCAAGCAATGCAACCTCTGGTCTATAAACACAACTGCTAAAATCTGCAGTTGGTTGAGTGCCCACTTGAGGCTGGCTCGGGTATTACTGACAACCACTGAAAAATCATTTCCACTCCAGAAATAAACATACTTGGTACAAAAAAAATCCTTGTTAAAAACTAATCTTTTTAATGGCGCACTCTGTACATGAGTGGTTTATTTTTTAATGTGGCAGTTTAGAAGATATTATGAACTGGAGCTCACCCAATCAAAGGCACAGCTCAGCTGATTGATAGGTAGGAACCCTATATTTGTAAAGACTTAATTCCCACCCCATTACCAATATGTCTCCAGTCAACAATTTGCTTCAAAACTCTGTGTAATAGTCAGGTGACGTCAGTTACATTTTCGTTGATAAATTCTCCTCACAATGTAAAAGTAATCATTTAATTTAAAATGTGGAAAACTATTTATTGACATAAAATGATTACAAATAACAAGCTGTGGCTAAATTATGTTGGGAATCTATTACATATTGTTATGAATACACTGTATTCTGATTGACAGTATGGTTAAACACAATGCACTTTGAATTCTGAGGTCAAAGGTTGTGTGATACACACTGGACACTTGCTACCCATATTTTAGTGGTTGCCATGTTTAAAATATTAAAGTCTTTACTGATAAGCACAAAGCTGCAGTGTTCTATTTGAGAAGACACTAACCTGTAAAATGTGCCCACTGTGCTAGCGAATGTATGTTGTATAAATAACCTAATGAAGGTATCCAATTTGAGACATGACAATGGTCATTTTTCTAGTTTATTTAGCTTATCCCTTATGCACAACACTATTTACATCAACTCAATTGCTGCAATGAGTCGCTTCCTTACACTATAACACGCTTTTATTTTGAAGCTAAAGTTAAAGCATTCCTGGTTTACCATTCTCCTTATGTCAAGTAGCTTGGCACTACTTTCATCCAACTGCCAATGGTACAAGCCTGGGCAATTTGGCATATTCTGTGCATGCGCAGCTCCTCAATCTAGTGCAGCATGGACCTCTCTGCTATCCTGAAGTCTTTTTATACTTCGCTTGGAGTCCATGCTGCACGTACTGAGTCTTGCTTACTGTTAAAAATAATCTGAATAATGTTTACTGAACATTTGGCATAAATCAGAGTTTGTGAAATGACATTAAAACTACCAGAACATGTTAAATGCTCAGCCTCAGTGTATTTCTCTCTTCTGATCAACTCTACGTCTTCAAAAACGTCACTAATCGACAGTGTCAGTTCTGCCATCCTCTGATGACAAGAATTCCCTCTGCTATTCTTAATTACACTTCTAATTAGAGCCCCCCTTTTTCTGTCTAGAGACCCATGGCTTCTGTGCACAGCAAATGGTTTCGTCGAACTTGGCTGTTGTAAGAGCTGCTGGGTTAAATTTAGTGCAGTGAAACTGGAGTCCTATGACCTATGTGCAGAGGGCTGTGGTTAAAGACACAGATATTATAACTTCACATAAATACTAACCTGTGATGGCCTTATTCTTTTGTTTAACAATACCACCCTGAAGTTCATAAAGGACTATGAGTTAAGACAACCAGCTGACAAAACTGAAACAAGTCTATTGTACCTTGTCATGAGGCTTATCAAGCAGTCAAACCAAATATGGATGTCTCATTTTAGAATTTCTCTAAATGAGGGAACATTGTTGGCTGAATAACTTATTAGCAAAAACATATTTTCATATTTAACACTATATTTGCAGTTAATTGGCTTCTGCAACATTAATTTTTCCCTATATATAAAAAAAAGTTCACATAACAATGACATTAACACCCACTAGGCTCTTTAAAGGGTCTGTGAGAAGTTTCTAATTGATCTTGAAAAAGTCTCCATTCTAGATATATGCCTGATTGTAATCCACAATTTAAAATGAGATTATCAGCACCAATATAGGTTATTCCCAAATGCTATTTCTTAGCTTCCTGATCAGGTCTGACAGGACTAGATTGATTTACAGCATGTACAAGTCTCTATGGCAACACCACACCAACTGACAAAATATATCTAACCTGTGATATATCTGCTGAAAATGATTGATGTGATTATTTTTGTAGAAGACACTGAAGCCTAACTGTCAGACAGAAAAAGGACAGAAAAGCATAAGAAAGATAAATGGAAGAATGATAGAACATGAGCTAAAGGCTGAAACAAGAGCTAAAGGCTCAAACATGGGTTAAGTTGTCTGTGCTAATGTTCTGTACTAATTGACAAGGTTTGCTTGTTGTCACGTTTCAAACAACCTTGTCAAGTTGTATCTTGTAAAAAGTTGTCCTGAAACAAAGAAACGCAGTGTGAAAAGGAAGATTTAATTTCTATTCATGTCTCAAAACAACCACACCTTTTTAAATGCCACATCTTTACAAAAGTATGCCTGTGACTTTGGGCCAAAGGTGACGCTACGAATCAATTCAAACAGTCCTCACAGTAAGCTCACTGTCCCTTTAATTAAACAAATGCATTTGTTTGTCTTTACTGCCCCCTACTGGCAAAAAATATAAATTCACAAATCCAAACTTCTCATAATGAAAACATCTGAAAACATCTGTAGATTAAAACTAGCAATAGACTAACATAGTAAACATTTTAAACTTTTTTCTTCTCTAAGCTTTTTTGTATTTTTATAAAACTAATTATGTGAGGCCTAAAAACCAGGGTCAGAGGTCAATGTGTATATCATTGTACTTAAAGCGATGACAACAGGATTTATAAAATAATTTTGTATGGTCCATTAACAGTCTTGTAACAATTCAGATTTAACTCATAAATTAGATATCTAGTCTTACTTTGCATAATGGACATTCAATTGGAGCAGTTGTAAGTTGTTGTATTACAAATACAGGTTGACTCATGTTGAGTGGGGAAAGTGAATTTCACTATTCACAATCTTAAAGCCTGGATTTTTACTAAGACTGGAAAATGTTTTTTTTTTCCACAGATGCCCTGATGACTCCATAATTGCCCAGTTTTTCTCCTGAGATCTTGACTTATCTTTTTCAGTGTGCTAATAACAATAAAAAAAAAATAAAATTGGATTACTTATTTTTAGTGATTCTGAGCAGCAACAGTGATTTCAAGGACAAGATCATGTTTCAAAAACATTAGTTTTCAGTAGCATCAGTAAACACCATGCAAGATATTATTCATATTACTCACAGTTTATTTGGAGAACACAAAATCTTAGATCTCCCCTTGTCTGGATTCTAATTTGCATAACCACCTGCTCACTATGCATTACCCCTGACATAGCAAGATGTTGTATATTATGGGATGTGATTTACTTGTCTCCCAAAAGCTTTTCTGCTTATCTGTGGTGCTCTTTTCATATGTCTTTACTTTTCTGCTGTTGATTTATTGTTTTGTGCTTGTTCTTACATGAAATAAATTATTAACTTTGAATATCAAAGATCTCAGCTTGTTTTTCTTGTTATATCAAGATATCAAAGATTTTTTTTCCAAGTCAAACAAGCACACTGTCATGACATAACCAACACAATCCATCTCTGTTGTCCTGAGGCAACAAGAAAAAAATGTCAAGATCACAAGAACACTAGAAGTGGGTTAAACTTTTAGATTTAATTAAGAATCATAAGTTAAAAATTCACAAGTTGAAAACAATGTAAAATATGTAGTTTTAAGACATTGCAGTAAATTGATTGGGTACACTGAGTAGGACCAGCCTTTATCCCAGAGGGGGCAGTAGAGCCAAGTAAAGGATCCCAACCACCACAAACTTCTCTCAGAGAAGAAGAAAAAGAAGAATAAGAAAAGTTTCTGGAAGAGCAGGAGGGAGGGGACTGTGGAGTGAAAGTGTAGTAATCCGACTGCGAGCATGACCGACGCCGAGGCGCAGAGCGCTCCTCCATCGGCACCTGTGGAAGACCAGCCACAGCCAGAGAGGAAAGTTATAGGTGGGTGTCAAGACGTGTTGGTGGTTTTTTTCTTTATAGAATTCTCTAAAGCTTTGCTTTCATATTTGAAATTTATATAAATTTAGCCTATAAGAGTTGGAAATGAACTGAAGTGTTTTTCTGATATATCTGCCATGCATATGTGTCACTTTTACGCGAAAATGTTGTCATACGTGAAACTTTGGCGGAAACAAAATAATATTGCTCAAACCAGTGGGTCATTCAGTGACCTCTCTCCAACACAGAAATTTGTGTCGCAATTTTTTGAGCAACACGTATTTGACACTTAAGGTTAAAGGAAATTGATCAGTTGAATCTCCATTGCAATACAAATATTTCCAAAAGCTCGTATCGATTAGAGAATTGATCAGATCAGTGTATCCAGATGGGAAGTAGGTCACTAGAGCACAAGTGGTACCTGGCAGCATTGATTTTTTTTCTGTTGTGTGACTTATTTTATCGAACTGAAAAAAAACACCCCCCTGTGATAATATTTAAACCATGTTTCCAGTGCAATAACTTAACATGTATTAGAGTTGTATTTAACGTCGCGCGCCTAATTTGGGACTTGCGCGTGTGGGCCCTCACACGTGCAAATTGATTAGCTGGGAAGCAATTAGGTGTTTTTTGGACGGTTACCCGAGTAAACCTCCAGCCACTTGTCCTGGTGAAGTTTGTGAAAATGGTCGGTTGGGGAAAGGCTCCTCTTTGTATGAAACTGTGTTTTCTTGTTTTTAAATCAACCCCCTGCCCTCGTGACGCAGTGCTGCCCTGGTTTCAAAGTCTTACTGTTAATGATTGACACACACAGCTCCCATTTCTTGTTATGAGCAAGGCTGCCATTGATACAAGCGAGATAACACTCACCTATATTATGTTCTCTGAATGGTTGAATGACAAGTTTATCTGGGGTGAGATGTTTTCCAGGATAAACCTTAAATCATGTTCTTCCTGTTGCTGCAGCCACCTTGGTTCAAGGCACAGTGAAGTGGTTCAATGTGAGAAATGGCTATGGCTTCATTAACAGGTAATGTTTTTTTACTTGTAGTTTGATCATAATGGTGTTCACTTACCAGTGGGTCAACTTTGCTTATGATTGTTTTTCCATCAGAAATGACACCAAGGAGGATGTGTTTGTTCATCAGGTAAAAAAAGGTTCATTTCAAGAGTAATGATACGTATGTGTGATGCAATCAGTATTTAATGACATATTTGTGTTCTCAGACCGCTATAAAGAAAAACAATCCTAGAAAATTCCTCCGTAGTGTTGGAGACGGGGAGGTTGTAGAGTTTGATGTGATTGAAGCAGCCAAGGTGAGATTCTAAGAATCTTTCTAGCAACATTTTGAGGTATACTTCTGTTCAATTTACCATAATTCTCCTCTTTGGTGTCCCACAGGGCTCAGAGGCAGCCAATGTAACTGGTCCAGGTGGCGTTCCAGTCAAAGGCAGCCGATATGCACCCAACAAACGGCGCTTCCGTAGACGATTCTTCCCCCGCAGCCCTCGGCCCGGAGACGAGGGCAAGCTGGCTGACAGCCAAGACCCGGCTGGTGAAGGCGAGGGTTCGGGAGAGAACGGGGTAGGGAGGCCTCCACAACGCCGCCGGAGGCCACGCAGACCACGACCTGAAGATGTAAGATAGATACTTGAAGCTTTACTTGAGTCATATGTTTGAATACTTTGAGAAATCCAATGGGGTACTTTGGGGATCAGAAAAAATGATGGATTGTACTTTAAGGGTTTGTCTGGTTGTTCTCCCTCAGGGTGAAGCTGAAGAGCCAAACGGAACAGGCGATCAAACAAAACGACCTCCACAGCGCAGATTCTGGCGTCCATACCGCAGGTGAACTGACAATAAAAGTTGACATACCTTGCTCTTTGAGCACCAGAACAGCTGAGCAGATTAGACCAATGTTGGTGCTCGACAGGCCCTTCCGCCCTCGCCCGCCTCCAAATCAAGCATCAGGCGACCAGCAGGCAGCTCCCAAAGAGACTCAGGAGCAAGGTGAGGTGAAGCAGGAGGCCTCAGATGGCCCCCATACCAACGGAGAAACAGACGAGGGACAGAAACAACGGCGCCAGCCTAGACGACGTAGACAAAGGAACTCTGAGTCTTCTACCTCAAAAGTAAGTTTGTACGTGTGATGGTTGAACTTCTCACAGAAGGTAACAAAGGTTATTGTCTGGTATTTCAGACTTCATCCACTGAAAGTAAACGTTTGAAAAAAGTGTTCAGAATTTTTTTTCCTGGAAGTAATCTCCTGGTTTACTATTTTTATGAAAATTCAGAATGATACAGAGAAGTCTGCATCAGAACCTGGCACCCCTCCCCAGAGCTCAAAACCAGCAGACCTCAAAACTGTAACAAAATCACCAAAGGCCTCACCAAAAACCTCTCCTAAGACACCAAAACCAACCGAGGTAAGGCTGCTGAACATGTATTTTTCTTTTACCCATTAAACTATCACTGATGGATGACAAGGCAGCACAAATGTGTCTCTATCCCTCCAACAGGCAGCTGCCCCAACAGTCCCAGCAGCGACAGAGTGACGCCAGCAGGAGGACAGTCACATGACCCATGGCAAGAGGTGGGGACCCCACAGTCGAGTGGTCGGGTCTGGGTCAGGCAGGGTGGGAGACGTGATGGTGTAGTGTTGCACTATCTGTCACAGAGGGAAAGATGACAGGGGATAGCAGCTTTGTCGCAACTTCTCTTGTAAGGTGGAATGATGTCATTAAAGGGACAGGAAGCGCCATTTAACTTTTGCTTCACAGAGGGGTCTTTTGTGTTGTCTCGTCTGCTTGTCTTTACTTGTTGTCTCTGTCTTTGTAGGTCCAAGGGTTGGAGGACTGGACATATTTCAGAACACATGCACTGCTCTCCCCTCCCTGCACCCCCTCCCCACCCTCCAACCCATCCTGTCTCGCTTTCAACCCTAAGCCCCCTCTCTCCCCTCCTCCCTTCTCACCTTGTGTTTGTGTCGATTCCCAGAGGGTTGAAAAATGGGATACATACAGGTGGGTGGGTGCATATTTAGAAATTTGAAAGTACATCTTTAACAAAGAAAAATGGGAAAGAATAAACGATCCGCTTGGTAACCCAGTTATTCCAACCTCCCTTTAAAATCTAAGTTCCTTTCATTCCTTAATATGGGAAAATTTAGGTAGTTTATAGAGCAACCAGCCTTGAGTTTTATTTAACTTTAATTTGGTTGAAGAGGGGAAAACCAAGCAGGTGTGACGTTGGTGGTGCATTAAGGGAGTCAGTTTAGTTCTGTTACCACCTCAAGTCTTAAATCTACTACTTCTTTCATCTCCTCAAGTTGAGGGTAGATTGATGAAAAGAGACTTTATTTTTGTTGTACTTATTTGTGTGTGCTTTTCTTTGGAGGGGATTATGTGCAATGTCAATAATTAAAACTGTAATTAATAAACCATATTTGCAAATGTCAGGATTCTGTCTTTTCTTCACTTCTAGTGATGATAATTATAATATAATCAGAAAGAGCATTCACGCGTGTTTTTGGTAACAACATTTACAGTACTTTTAGTCGCTTTAATTACAACACGACCACCGTGTCTGTCCTCTCTTTACAAATCACAGGTCCTCTCTGAACAAACTTAAACATAAATCCTCAGAAGGTAATGTTACACACCAACAAAGACTAGACCGCAAACAACACATACATGACGAGAAAAAACCCAAACCCCAAATTTGTTGTTTAAAAAATGAAACATGATTACACATTCTCCTGTGTTTACGCCTCCTGTTTACAAAATCAAACATACTGGAGTGCATAAAGAGTTGAAACTTTAAACCTCATACCCCTATTATCCAACAAACACAAAAATAAACTATATGTACACATAAATACTTTGTTTTGTGAAAGTTGTGCAATGAGTCAAGATCATAAAATATGTGGTGGCACTTTGCCTTGTTTTAAGCTGGGAGGACACAAGATGGGAAATGTAGTTTTCACAGTAATCATGTGGCTCTCAGGATAAGTTTGTAGAAAGCTCATGTAACGTCTGTGAGGTTTGATACTGACACCAGTGTTGTACTTGATGTGACTAATATTTGGAAAAAGGATGATGGATCATTTTTAAAGATATTAAAGCTCCTGTGATTTTTTTTTCCTGGCCATGGAGCCCAGAGTAATATCGACACTAATTTATGATTTATAAAGAGCAAACATCCCCATTTGTGAGAAGACTAATGTTTTCTACCAAGTAATTTTTGATGCTTGAAACCACTTGTAGGGGGTAGGTGCCAGATAAACTGCATGCTGTTAATGCCACATTTTTATTTTCAACAGCAACTAAATCTCAAAAAGAGAGCAGTGTTAGATTTTTTTTTGTGTCAGGAAACACTAATTACACATCTACAGGATGAAAGCAATAAACACTTCTCCACAAGGGGGTGACAAATTGGACACATAGGAAACATCCCTCACAGGAGCTTTAACAGCAAAATAAATCTGACTTAACGTTTTACATGTACACTACATATCTCTAACATGATGCTACAGAAAAATTTAATTTGGTACCAAACATATCAAGCGTTCATTACCCCAAGATCTTATTCTTGTCAGATGGTAATTCATCCAGAGTGCTCCCAGCTTAAGTACAAATTGGCAACAATACTTAACAAAAAGGCTGTTTATCTTTGTGCTTTAACCCTAAAAACTTTGGATGTCTTTGTAGATAAAGTGCAGGAATTCCTAGTCTCTCCATCCTTCTCCTTTCTGTCATAACTGCAACTGAATGCATCACCATGGAATAAAATCCTACCTAACTGGCAGTCAATGCCACAACAGTGCCTGACGATTTGTTTTTATGTGCACCTTATCCCGTACAGCAGTCAGCTTGTAATTCATACAGGTTCGAGCCTTTACCAAGGCGCAATATACAACAGTTAATCTCATATGGCAGTGGTACCAGCATTGGACTTTTTTGGATTTAAAAAAGAAAAACAAAATCACGTTTATCACTGCTTTGGCACCACAATCTATATGAATGCAACAATTGTAGTTTAGAGTCAGTTCATTTCAAGCTGTTCTCAGTCCCAATCCTCTGCTACAAGGAATTCCTCAATTTATGCTTTCATCACCCAAGTAGTCCAGCTCTGTGCTCGGCTTGTTCAGTTCCATATCCAGGTCCATGTCCATGTCCATCATTCCTGCAGAGTGATGTTGGAAGTTTGCTGCAATCTGGTCGAAGGTCTTGCCCCGAGTCTCTGGCACCCGGAAGAATGT
This sequence comes from Halichoeres trimaculatus, assembly GCF_033239565.1. Lineage (NCBI taxonomy): Eukaryota > Metazoa > Chordata > Actinopteri > Labriformes > Labridae > Halichoeres > Halichoeres trimaculatus. The sequence continues at coordinate 16,981,865 of NW_027437200.1, forward strand.
GAAGATAAGGAAAAAGAGAAGGAGTCCTGCGAAGATAAGGAAGACGTATGGCCCACAAACATCCTGTGGAAAGATGGGATCAGAGAAGACAATGTGAGAAGCAAAAACATTTGAAGAAACTACTTAAGTTTAATTACATGGAAAATACATCTGCGAATATCTGCTACACCTGCTGAAGGTATGAAAACTTACAGCGACATATTGGAAGCACATGCCAATGATAAAGTTGGCAGTCCAGTTTGAAAAGCCAGCTACAGCCATGGCAGCTGGCCTTGGACCCTGAGAGAACAGCTCAGCTACAAAGAACCAGGGAATGGGGCCAGGACCAATCTCAAAGAAGGCCACAAAGCCAAAGATGGCCAGCATGCTGATGTAGCTCATCCAAGGAACATTGTCCTGTGAGGCGGGAGATAGATAGGGTTCAGGGTCTTGAAGTTTTCTACAGACACTATCTCAGACAGGATGCTTGCATTTTTAGGGAACTTACCAACAAAGCAAGAGCCATTGTCATTATAACAGCGCAGATGCACATCCCTGCAAGTCCTAGCATGTGGAGTGTCCGTCGACCCATCCTCTCTATTAAAAAGAGCTGTTATAAAAAGGTAGAAATAGAGAGGTTAGTCAGAAGACAACTCCCCAGTTGCTAGAAATGTTTTGATGAGTCAAAGTGAAGCCAATAAAAAAGTTTTGGTTCCAAAAATAAATCTAATTGTGTTTGATATAAGGATAACATACACATTTTCTTAAATATAGTTTACCATGACTGGCAGTATCCAGTATTTAGAGTAAGAGCACAAGAGAGCAGCAGAGGTAGCTTTGGTTGCTAACAAAGCCGTACCTCTAACCAATATATTACTCATTTATGGGTGGCTATGGCTAAAAAAATGTAAATTTCAAGGCTTCAAAAAGTTGCTCTGAACCGCAATACATGATATCATGGTTGATATTGTTTACTCTTTTACAGTATGTGTCAGAAATTTCGAGATATTTTTTATATTAATGCTGCGTCACATGCTAACATGCTAACCTTTAGCTAAGTACTTTGACAGCCAAGACTTCACATTCGAGCATTAGCCAACTGGCAGCAGACACTAACGACCGTTACAGCTTACATTAGTGTGATGGCGCTTTAGTAAACAATGGTTCAGATTTACTTTTAATAAAATAGGTTATATTTGAAGCAAATATGTCAATCTAGTAGTTTTAGCATCAAATAAGGAACCAGAAGCTGGATTTTAGCTGTAATGACGGACGTTTGGCTACTACTTCAGGTGAGACTGTTATGGCGACACGATAAACTAAAAACCTAAAATAACGAACGGGGGATTAGTGTTGTAGTTTTTTGCATTAATATATAGCATATAATGTATATATTGAGCTAATGCCAGCCGAGTAGCACTGAAAAACAATAAAGTAGGTGCCCACATGAATAGTAAGACAGGTGGTACAGGTAGGCTACAGGTAGTAAGTAAAGAACAATTTGACTTCGGGATGCAGGTAGTTTTGACAATAGCAGATAAAGTTATCAATAAAACTATTAAACATTTTAATGCAACCTTTTTACTAATTTTTTAGACAAATATCTAAATTAACATGCTGCTCACAAGGCTAAACTTAGGATGATAATGATCTGAAAACCTTCTAGACAACATAACATGCTTACATTATTTTTAATGGTGTATTTTCCATTCAGTAGCAGCATGCTAACCCTTGCTAGTTTAAATAAAACTTAAATTACAGTTCAGGAGCAAGTGCAGTTATTTAGCTATTAAACTTCGGACCAACCAGTAGTTCAAGTGTCAGTGATATACAGATAGTTTCCTTAATAATGGGCTATTTCAAAGAGTGATTAACATACTTATTTTAAAAAATATACATAGCTTTTTTTAAAATTGATTCTAAATAAATAAAAAATCACTAATGTAATCTATCAAATTCAGTTGAAACATTGTCCTGCAAACCAAACTTGGCCTACTTTCATGAAGTAAGTTTGAGAAAAGGATGCAAAATATACCTTCCTTGCGTTATCTGATTTGCTTCCTGATAAATGTTAAACAGAATAGATGCACAAGTTGAGCAAGAGTAAAACCAGATCAAAATGAAAAGCTAAGGTATGGTTACCTACCGAGACCACAGTGAAGGCACAGTTCACTACGCCTGCACCTATGGTGGCATAGACCGGGCTCTGGACTCCTGCTTTTATGAAGATACTGGTGGAATAGTAGAATATCTGTCCAGGGGATTATGGAAGTCACTATTAAACAGTCATGTATCCAATTTTTCTTCTGCATTTTTCAGAAATAGATATAAAAGGAGCCCTGGACTTACTGCATTGACCCCAGAGAGCTGCTGTGAGAGCTGCAGCATGATAGAGATGATGATGGGCTGTCGGTAGAGCGGAGAGCGAAAGAGCTCCAGGATGGACACCTTCCTCTCCATATCCATTTTCCTCTTCTCTTCTTTCATCTCTGCCAGCATGTCACCCACCTCCTGTTTGCCTGTTAACCTCCTCAGGCCTGCACAGAGGAGACATGGAGGGAGTTAGAGGTGAGTGTTTTTTTTTGAGTAATGCTGGTATTTCTTTGAGGAAAAATAGCAAAGTTTCTGAGGCTTTCAGGGCATTTAGCTTTATACGGTTAGATAGGGGACCTGATAGAACACAGGCTTACTCAAAGATTTTAATCTTAGGCCTCAAGGGTTCCCTAGGTCCAGTTGCTGCACTTCAGCCCTGCTCACCTCTCTTGGCGAGGTGCTCCTGGCACCGCACGATGTAGAGGAAGCGCGGACTCTCCGGGCAGAATGGTAGAAGACCCATCTGAAGGACAGTCGGTAGGACTGTTACACCCATCAGTACTGGCCACAGGTCCTGACTGCCCAGTAAAGACTCCAGACCCAGGATCTGCACAGGGAGAGGGATCCAGGGTGAGTGTTCAACAAACCACTTTTATGCTTTCTGCTTCATCAGTGTAACACTGTGGTTTTGTACCTGTGCTATAAGAATACCGGTCACTATAGCCAGCTGATGCAACGTGCCAAGAGCCCCTCGCAGACTTGTAGGAGATATCTCCCCCACGTACATCGGTGTCAAACCGGATGCTAACCCTACACAGAGGAAAAAATACAACATTTTGACCATAATCAAAACAATTTCATTTACATTACTGAGAATTGAGTTAAAAAATGACTGTCTGCTCACCACAGTACGCCCCAATGATAAAGCGGCCCATAATCATCATCTCGAAGGAGTAGCATAGCTTGGCAAAGCCCATCAGACTCCCACCAACAAAGGCAAACAGGTTGTTAATGAGCATGGCTTTCCTCCTGAGAAAAATATAAACAAGAACATCTTAAGTCATTTATTTTCTATATTACTCATCTTTTTCAGCACAAGCATGACGGTTTGCTCTGTAAATATTCAGCCAACCATATGAAGCTGTCACAGATTGAGCTGACTGAGGTGAAATTTTCCTTCTCATTTCACACGGGTTTGTTGAAACCAGTATACTGGATGTGCAAGAAAAAAAACTGTCAGATTTGAGCCACCAGAGGGCAGCATTGTATAGAAATACTGGAAAACTTTCTGATCCTTGTCCAGTTACCCTACACAAACTGAATGTAAACACATTAACTGACTATTTAATTCAAAGCTCATTTTAGATCTTGATTAAAACATGCACTGATGCAAAATATTGTAAATGGACTACTGCAGGGAGACGTCTCCAACTGTAGTTTATCTTTTCTGAAAACTCAACCATCCGTATCATGACATGTAACGTAATTAACAACTGCATCTTTGTGATGTGAGTTTAAAAAGTTACAAAGTTTTCTACAGAAAGTGGTTCAGTTATCACATTATCAAATCTTAATGTGACATCTACTCTTTCTGTATCACCTCAACATCCAGAGTCAAAGTTCCCACCTTATAATGTTTCATATGTAAATATTAAGTGCTGTATCAGGTGGTTCATGTTTCCCCACACTTCTGAGTGAAATGTATCTTAAAGCACAACTTGTGCCCATGATGTCATAAAATCAAGCTGGTACCCACTTTAATTCACGTTGAAGCAAAAACTTAGATCTCCTCTAAACTTAACTGCAAAACTTAAATTTTAAATACATTTCAAAGCAAGCGGCGAATGGTATAACTTTTCTTTGCTATCTACTCATTAGCCACTTTTGTCAGTGCACTGGAGACTTAGCTTCCATCTGAATCACCCTGACCTAAAAGGTCACTGCGGTCAGACACCCCACTGTCAACTGCTTTTTAAAGAGGACCTTGTCCTTAGTGCACCTTTCCTGAACGCTACCTTCATTCCTCCACACACCACTCCTGACCCAGTGCCACCAGCTTGTTAAGCTCGTCTTTCAACAGTGGGAGCTGTGGGCTGCAGTCCAGTTTGCATCCCAGCTCGGGTTGCAGAGGGAAAACTGGGTCTATGAGGAACCATCTGGGCAGAGTTTCCACTGATGAAGGATGAGGCTGTGGGAACCATTTTGGATCGGAGTTGAGGTGGAAAGAAGACGCTGATGTAGACTGACTCACAGATGAACAGTTTACTTAACAGATATAAGATTTAATTGGCTGACATGAGTCAAACTGGGATATTTATAATCTCTTCAGAATCTCTTTGAGAATAGTTCAGTCTCCCAAATGCTTAAATTTGTAAAACACTAAGAAGCTTTATTTTTTAATGATATGAATTAACAAAAATATTTTTGTTTACCAGGCTGAGAAAGGTCTGATTTGACATCTAAAGCTTTCTGTATGATACCCTGTTCACTACAAGCCATTAGCTGAGGTGTTACTACCATCTTTTACATTTTTTTAGTATTAAAGGAAAACTCTGAAGCGTGCCACCTCTGAAACAGCTTGAAACAAGCTCCTTAACTGTAGAACGTGTGTTTCTCTACCTGCCCAGCCACTCAGAGACGAAGCCCACACAGAAAGAGGACAGCATGCCACCGATGGAGAAGATGGCCACAGACAGCGACCAAAGGGAGGTGAGGGTCCCCGTGGGGATGAATTCACCATACCGGTGGTTCCATGTTGCGTTGTAGTCCTGCTCAATCATCTGCACAAAGCACAGCGGTAAAGTGGGTAATGTAAAAACACAACAGCAGACCACGTTCATTTAGAACTACACATAAAAGAAATTTTTCCTTTGAATTGTTATTTTTTAGCAAATACAAAGCAAAAAAAAACAGAAAGGTAGTACACAAATTTTAATAAGAAAAGTAAAGATTATGGTTTTACAGAACCCATGTAGAAAGGAGTCCTACAAAAGAGACAAAAGTAAACCAGAAAGAAAAAACTTACAGGAATGAACAATCAAAAAATGACAAATAATGAAAAAGAAAAGTGTCAAATAACTGCTGTGGAGCAGATATTGTACCATGTCTTTTATGGATACCAATATTATTTGAACAATCAAATAATATTAGAATTTCATCTTTTCAGAAAATTAACAAGTCAATAAATACACCAAACTTTTGCAGCTTCTATTGAAAAATATTGTTAATGTCATGGCTGACCACGTCTGCTAAAATGGACCAATGCCCACAATATAAACAGACAAGCCTCCAGTTTGTTTAGTCTCGTGCCCCTGATGCTGTGCCAGCTGTACCGTGTTGGTCATTGTGGGTCAAGTCTCAACAACAGATGAACACCAGCAGCCGAGTCAGACGCCACTCACCTGACTTGGCTCTCCTTCTCTGCTTCCATTAACTCTCTCTGATTGACCGTGAACATGTCACAATGTGTCGATAACCCTCTACTGTTTCGTCTAACGCGACAGCTTTATGTGCTAAACGCAGTGAAAGAATTTTGATCATTTGTAATGTGTTTCTCTGTTGACCTGAATATTGAGATAGACCAGGACATGCTCTGGAAACAGGTTATCATAAATCATGCAGTACATTTCTCACATGCAGTACTTCAATGTGCTTTAAAACTGGAACACACAAAGTAGCTGCAACATGAGCAGCTACATGTTGTGTTGCAAGAACAAGAGAGGATTTCTATCTATATACACACATGTATACAGAGTTTATAAATAAAGGCTGAGAGCATCCAGCTTGGTGGTTTCAGTGATAAAGATTAATCATATTATCCCCTGACTGACAAATTTAGCATTCATGGTACTCAAATATCTCCCCATCCTATTGTCCTGTCTTGGACTTATATATAGATGTTACTGACAGTAAAACTGGAAAAACGTAGGCTCACACTCTTCATTCACAACAGGTGCTTTCTGTCCCTAAAAGCCACCGTCAGTTCTCAGACAAAGGGAAGTGAGGGAAAAATAAATAGTCTGATAATTTAACAGTTAACAGACCACTTTCCTTGACCAATCAGCTGAACAGATCATTTCAAATTGAAAACAAATACAAATACAACCACACTTGTCTCAACTCTACCACAAAGCCAACTGTATAAGTTCATTGTGCAATTTGATATTTAATCAGTGAACCTATTACACAATGGAAATTTCATCAGCACATGAAAAGTTATTAATTTAACATGTTCATTTTCACTATTACCAGATTGGCAACCTGCACTGCAACACATTTTTAACTAAAACAAGAAATATCTTGTGGCTGATTAAGGTTCCTGTGAGCAGCTTTTCAATGTTAAGTCAACATGAATTTGTATACCAGCATTTCCCCCATGGTTGACTCAGAAAGGAACTTGCAGAGTCTGCAGAGTGACACAATTTCTGTGGTTTTGTACCATCTGAAAGAATACACCAGTTTTGGGGCAGTATGATTGCACAAATCATAATTGAACATTAAAAAACATACTACAGACAAATCAGATTTGAAGGTTTGCGCAATTGTTTTGTTATTTTAACTGGTTGAACAGGATTGTTTAAACTCAGGACATGAAGCTCAAAATGGAACCGTCCTCGTCAAACCAAGATATTGGGTGAGCCTAACCGGAGTTGAGTTAACGCCAGGTAAGATACAACCACTCACAAGCTTCTTTAACCATTAGAAAATGTTAATTAACACAATTAAAAATGTAAATATTTCTTATGGTACTGCTAGTCAGAAAAAGAGTTGATGCTAACATTACAAAATACAATCAGAAAATTGTACGTTTTAGCTAACTTTAACTCTAGCAAAGTAAAAATACAGCTTCTGTAGCGTATGGCTGATATTAGCATACAGCTGTTTGTTTGAAATTGTTAGCTTAAAATTTACACTTTTGAAAAGTTATGCTAGTCTTGTGTCTAAACTGTCACTGGCTGAAGAGTTACCCCAATGCCTTGGCTAAAGGCATCCTTCAGTTAGCTAAGAACATACACCTCTCCTGTTGTCTCCTGTTAGTCTATCTGTTAATTATATTTAAATTAGCCACATTTTATTTGCCACAAGCTGTTTCAACACCTAAGTTTTAGCTAACTGCGCAATTAGCTACCTACAAACAGCGTGAAAATTTTATGTAATATCTTTGGCTTTTGATTGCTAAAGTTAGCATCAAACATCTGCTAGCAGACTTACTTTAAGATAAGAATTCACCCATTTCATTTAAAGTCATGAAACACTTTTGAACAAGTAGCTAGCTTTTAAATTATTGAATACATTAGCTAATTGGTGATCATTTTCACTTTCTGTGGTTGTATGAGATGTTGAATCATGTGTTGTGAAATATTTTTTAAGATTCTTCATGTTTATGCTACTTTCAGCAAAAAATACAGTTGTAATATATTATTACAGCATTTCACGAAAGGTAATTAGCTGCTGTTTGAACATGGTAAATTTCATTGTTTCCATGACAGCGTGTTTTGGCTATGTTGACACAACCAACCAGATTGTGTTTATGCATCCTTTGTCTTTATTTGTCTCTGCTTGTGTTTGCATCAGCATCACTTCTCCAGAGTTTATTTTCCAAACACCATGAGCATCATTTGACTTGGTGCTGCCAAACACCTTGTAAAACCATGAATTATGGGCACCAGATCTGAGAGTGGCTCAAGTTTAATACATTTTACAGAATTGGCTACTTTTTAAAAACTGTCTTTAATACAGTTTTTTAGTCTTTTTTTTTTTTTACCTTTTGGGGTGCATTGATGACTCCAATGTTGTATCCAAATGTTAGAGATCCCAGGACGGCGGTGAAGACAGAGAGAACAAAAGTTCCCGTCACCGTCTGACACACAAAAAAACACACAAAGAGAACAGATGAAAACCTGGATTATGATCAGAACACTCTTTGTTTATAACGCATAATGGCAGATAATAAGGCAGCTTAAGCTGTCAGGCCTTCTCCTCCATCGACTAAATATAACCGTGATCCTAATGAGACACAATCTGAGCAGTGATGCTCTTTACTGATGACGCCCTGAACTCTAACCTTACTTCACTTCCCGTCAGGCCACTGGCACCTGTTTCTGCAGTGACGGACTGGAAGACCTTGGGGAGATGACGACTTTCCCTCCAATGCAGTGTTTATTGGGTCGCAGAGAGTCGCAGCAGATTGGTAAATGAGTTTATTGCTCTCGCACCAAAACACTGAGACGAGTATACGTATGTTTCTACCAACTTGGAATTTTATCTGACTGTGAGGTCTTCGTTCGAGTAGAGTTTGTGGTTGGTGATTTGGTGCTTTAAAAAAAATACTTATCCACCTGGTAGTTATCTTTTTCAGTTCAGTAGATCAGTGGATTAGTGATGTTAGTTTACATCCATAACACTGACTTTTGACCTTTTTGTGATGACTCTCCAGGTAAGAGCTGTTTAGCATTCATGAACCAAAACAAAGGAGTTGTGTGTGTGTAGTTTGTGTGTGTGTGTGTGTGTGTGTGTGTGTCCTTGCACCAGAAAACATAAAACACCTGAGGCAGCCAGTTATGCTCCAGTAGATTTAAAGTTAAGGAGCTCTTATTTAAGTTTATGTTACCCTGTAGTTTATTAACTTTTCTCCTTTCTCCTGATTGAAAATGAACACAAAGGTTTGGAAGACAGCTCCAGCATTCCTGAAGCATCAACCTGCTCTGTGACGGACACTTTTCACACATCGTATCATCATCTCTCTGTTTCACACTCCTGATGATCAAAACTGTCCCAAAAACACATTTACCTGACCTTAATATTTCCCCATGCAGAGCTGGAAAGAGCACACAACACATGCTGTGTTTATAAGGGTGATGAAGGCAGACTCGGCGTCCACGAACAAACCCACAGGGCTGAGAGGTCTGACCTGTAAACTCAGGTATTTGGCTGGACAAGGTCACTGCTTGGGACTAAATAAGGGCCTGAGCTGCTCGAATCAGGGCTGATTTTAGTTTTCATGCCACTAAAACAGACATATTGATGTTGCAAAGACTGTTTGATTTCTTTCATGGTTAGTTATTTTGGACTCATGGTGTATTAAGGGTCAGCAATCCAAATAAAGTTGAGCATTTTAGTCAATGTAGAGACATTAATGTGCAAAAGAAGGTAGACAATAGATTTTGTGACACAGCAAACCTCTTTCTATCAGTTTAAACAAAACAAAAACAGACGGAGCTACTTTCAAAGTTTGGGGACAACTCTCAAGAAACTTCTTTACCTCCCCTCCAAGTTGCTGAAACCCAGCCGGCATGACTTTGGCAGCCTCTGGCCCCCAAGTAGCAGACGATGACAGATGCGTCTGGTGCCAAACTCAGACACGAGACACTTCCCTCAAAAGGACAACAACCCCCGGCTTAAACGTCTCAAACTCTGTCGCCAAACGTCGCTGCAGAAAGTAAAATCCAAACAGAGAAACCCAAAGTTGATCAGCCTGCTGCGTGCTGTCCTCTCTTCTTTGAACTATGTGTTGTGTCCGCTCAGCTGAGGATAGAGTGACACCCGCACACCCTCATGCACGCCTCCCTGTGCAGGGGGGGGGGTTGAGGGTACTCAAGTCCAGAGAGGCCTGGTGGGCTGATCTTGAGGTCCTGCAGCAGAGGTCGAGTCCTGGTAGGAAGCACTTTTGCCCTTAACAACCATTGGCTGGTGATGAGAGGAGGGAGGACGGAGAACAGTGGGGTGATGTTGGAAAAGAAGGGGTCTGGGTTCGGTGTCCAAAAGATGCAGCAAGGTAAGGGAGCCAGGTTTCGGGATTCTTGTGCCAAATATAGTTTCAGGCTGCTTTTCTGCAGCTTGTTGCAGAACGTAACTGACCTTCAGGAGATGACGCTACAAGAGAGAGGAAATGAGGTGCAGCTTTCCAAAGTTTTTCACCTTTCATTTTTGAGATATCAAAGATTTTCACGGGGGCGAACTTAGGATGATGATGATGATTGAGGTGTTGGACCTAAGGTGAACCTGAGCCAGAATCAAACACCACCGCCTGTGACTCAACATTTCTTCAGAGAACCAAAGAGGGGCTCGTCTCTGTCACCCTGGCTGCCATTGTCTGTCTTCCTAACAGCTGTAAATCCCTTTCTATTTCAGATCACATGCCGGAGGGGTCACTCACCAAAGTTCACCCTGTTCCACAAACCCCTCCCCCCCTGGTGCATACAACAAAGCTTAATCGTCCTCCAGCAGACAACAGGTGGACCCTAAAATTGGCGTGTGCCACCTGGGTGTGGTCACTCAGGGGAAGTTTGGCGAAGGAGGCGGGGTTTGCAGGGGGTGTGTGGTGAGACGGTTTCACTGGGAGGGAAAGTACAGGTCTGCCAAAGAACTCAGTGGAAAAATTTCTGCTCCAGATCTCTCAATCGTATGCTTGGAGCCAACCCCCAGTTGAGGACACACCCCTCACCGGCATCAAAACGAGAAAGAGATGAAGAACCTGACACCCCTCATCCAAAGCCAGGGGCCCCAGCACAGTCATGTGTGTGGCTCTGACTAAATGCAGAGAAACTTTACACCGACAGTGCCACAGAGCCCCAACGGCATAGTTTGAGGGTTCACGCCAACAAGCAGGGGCAGTGCTACATTTCCAAAAAAGTATCACATGAGTTCATACAGAGAGAGCCAAGAACATGATATAACCACAAGTGCAGACCTGAGAAATGCTAAAGCTAAGCTAACAAATACAACGCAGCTCCATGAAGTCTTCACATCATAGTAAAACACCTGTTCAGCAATATTTTTAAAATGTCACCTGTGTTGTCCCCACAATGAGGATGCCAGAGAGTGTGTGTCACACTGTTACCTGACACACAAAGTCACACCATCACACACGAACACCATGTGACCGCTGTCATTGCTCACCACACTGATGCGGAAAGGGATCATGTAAATATTGTTGTCATGACCTGTGTGTGTGTGTGTGTGTGTGTGTGTGTGTGTGTGTGTGTGTGTGTGTGTGTGTGTGTGTGCGCGCAGTGGGGTCAGCTGGTTCAAAATCATGTAACAGTAAACTGAGTCGCGTGATGGATGGCAGGTGTTGTACCGTGTGGCTGTATGGTGTGTGACAGACAACAAACTGAATCCGGTCCAGACACTCATGATGAGAGGTGAAGGTTACGACTGATGAGGAAATTAAAAATGTATTTATATACACTTTGTTGTGTGAGGGTTTGAGAGGAAGATTGATACCTGTCATTTCTACGCAGTAACATGTTAATGATGGGATGAGATTGGGGGCCAAAATAAATGTGTTCATAATCCTTTTCAATCCCTTTCAGGCCTTGGATTGAAACTGTTCGCACAGAAGTGTTTTAGATGATAAACAATAGTGTCATTTTGTCCATTCATTTATACAAGAACAGCGTTTTTAAAAACTGAAAACACAAACTTTCAGGGTAAAAGTTTTTAAATGCAACTCCTTCCATACCCTCTTGCACAAGTGATATGTAAACCCTTTATTTTCATGTCGACAAGGCCAATAGATTTTATTTAAGTTTGGGATATCAGTGTTGTGTTGGTGTATAGAAAAAGTTTTATACAATAACTAAAACTCCAGCATGTAAAAAAGTAAAGAAATACAGACTTGGTAGATAGGTCTTAAAGGGTTAATCAAAGATCACGGCAACTGACTGCAGGCAGTCACACCCAGACTTAACACTTACCTTAAAGGTGCGGCTTCACCCAACAGTGCAGTCAAAGTTCAAAAGTTACTTGAATAGAAAAATCTGTAAGCCAAGACCACAAGTGAAGTCCACTGCATCACTGATTGAGTCCCAAATCTGAAAATGGTAGGGATTGCAGTTTTTTGTTAATATGGATTTAAGAACTTTAAAAAACCCCAAATAGTAGAAATTTAAATTTGGTGAAAATGCAATTCTTTTTCTGTTTAAATTCAATGCTCTATCATAGTTAGGTATGACGAATTGCATTACACCAGAGCCAGGCTTCTTGCCGAGGTTATTAAAATTAACAGAAACTAACAAAAATATGAGAATGGTGGTGATAATAATTATGATAATAACAATAATAATAATAATAATAATAACAATAATAATAATGATTGCTTTTAATTAAATAAAAATCAAAACAAGGCTTTACAAAAACTTAAAACTGTGCTGAGTTTACAAAATTTACTGAAATGAACAAAAAATATTGCTAAAAATATCTTTTGTGTAAGTCTGCGTCTATGTATCTCAAACAAAAACTCATTCTTTTTTATTTATCTAATTATTTTTACCATCTACCTGGTCAGACAGTATAATACTGAGCCGAAACCTCTTATTGTTTTATGATCATGGTTGTTCATCTGTCCAGGCTGAGTTAGTTTTTTTAAAATGGTATGTTTTCAGCTTTTACTACACAATGACATTTTCGATTCTAACCCCTGACAACTACCTCCTATTACAAAGAGACTACAACTAATAAAAAATAATCTTAACCAGAAAAACAGGTTTGAAATCTAATTAAATCTGAAGTAAAATTGATAACAAAAGTCAAAAGGAATTGAAAATAAAAAAAAGAAAGAAAAACGTGATACCAAAACAACACTGTTATATTTTACCCTATTCTAAGCTAACCAGCTAACCAGCTGCTAACAGTAGCTTCAAAGTTAGCCTAAAAATGCAAATATACAAATATATTCATGTGTGGTATCAAACTTCTCATCTCTTACTCAGTGAAAAGAAAATCAATGAATTTCCCAAAATAAAACTTACCCATTCAAGTCAACCCAGTAAAGTCATCAAGAAATGTCATAATTTGAATTTAATGTGTTTTCAATTGGCGGAAAATAGTGAGCATTGTAAAATAGAAAGAGTCTTAGAACTGCAGTGTACGGTTTTGAAGAGGTCTCAGAAAATTATAAGAAATAAATCATGCCACGAACAAAATATATTTTATTAAAGCACCATCATAGACCTACATTTTTGTTTGGAGAAAATAACTTGTCCATGGTCTAAGCTTAGTATATGTCCTTCAATATAATATAAAAGGGTCACAAGATTACACGAGCCAACTATCACTCATCACTCCAGCTTTCCTCCCCTCTCTACCCTGGTCCTCTTCTGTAAAACCTCAGTATTGTTTCTATATGCGGTCACGCAAGGATCAGGTTTGTAGTGGACTCACTGGCACCCTCATTGCATTCACTTAAAGGTCAGACAGTCACCGAGCCCCAAAGTGGCATCAGTAACCACTATGTACCCAGGGAGACAGACGTAACCAGCATTCAGTCTGTAGTCTTTGGATCTGGCTCCCAGCAGTGAGGCTGTCTGGCCTGTCACGACTTTGGGCACCTGAGCGTACCTGAAGCTCTGGTCCTCTGTGGTTCTGTGGTCAGAGCAGATCAAAAATCGAGAGGTAGAAACAGCAAACAGTGTAATTTAACTCTTAATTTGAACATGTTTGTCATTTGTATTGGGGTGAGTGCAAACCAGTGCAGGGGAAAATGACCCTTTCAGCACCCTTGTTTTCTCCAGGGCTTTAAAGTTGACCTCTGACCTCCCTGAAGAGAGAAAGAAGCAGGAGCACATGTTAGTAACAAGTACAGACCTCAGTGGGCTCAGATTTGGTTTAAAAAGTTAATTAGGTAAGTATGTACAACACAATCAAAACAGTTACGGCCCAAGCCAATAACATTCTTCCTTAAACAAAACATAACAACATATATTTTTGTTCTCTTGTAGTATTCCCTTCCCTTTAAATCACTCCATCACAGAATAACTGATTTTAAATGTGGAGGGATGTTTTAAGTGATCTATATCTATTTATTGTAATTAAACTCAACTCAAACTACTCCTTTAATGATGAAATCTATGGGAAACATGTCAGCATTTCCCAAAAATCAGTCAGAATAGTGCAACCCATATGACTTCTCCCCCTCAAACTACTTTAAGTAGTAAAGTGCTCACAGGTTATGCAAGTTCCTGTAAAGAGGTTTTCTGTGCGTCACGATTACGTTATGTTGCCTTCAAGTGTTCAGCAGATGCTCGTTTTCTTCACATCTCACACTATATATTATTAAATATCGTTTTGTGAATCAATTCTGCTGTCCATTCTCAGAAATAATTTTCTTGTAAGCTTTCATACTCTGCACAGCACGTGTATTTCAATCCCTGAGAGCAACAGTGTACGATTAATAGTAAAATTGTTGCATTTATCTGTCAAAAAGAAAGTCTGAAAACAATCATAAAAATAAGAGTGACAGCACCATGCATGACCAAATCTTGCTCACTGGGTTGATGTCAATAAAAAGCTATTTCTTTGTTGTATTGGTTGACTGTTCTTAATACTTTAAGACTGTATAATAAATGCACATAGTGGACCATACATCATCAGACTTCAGTTGTGGAAAGGGATTGCAAGATGGAGCATTAATATAAATCAGTTGGTGGTTGAGAACGGGAGCAGTACCACAACAGATAAGTTAAAACAAATAAATCCAAACAATAAAAGTAACAAAGGAAAGGGAACTGTTATAATATCTGAACATTTTTAAAAGTTAGATATTTTTTTATTATTACACCAATAGTTATATAGTTAGTGTTGGTATAGTGTTGCAAATACATCTGAAACAATTTGGATTTTGGATTTTTAGCTCGACTGTTCTGTACGCACTTGTTGAAACTCTAAGAAGTCCGGTATTCCTGAATGCAGCTTGTTTTTTCCTCTAAACTTTATTCAAAAGTTCAGCGCAAAAAAACACTTGACCTGAATACAGCTACGCGTTTAGTGGAGTTGCATTTAAATGCGTCACAGCGCGGGACGCTCTGATTGGACGCTGGCTTGAAACCCGCCCATGCCCCCGTTCACTCCATGGGAATCCCCGTCCCACAACGTGCTCCTCGCTTATTCCAATAATATTTTGACTTTCGAGCTGCTTTGACTCAACATCCGAACGCACAAAGTGATTCACCTCCGCTTTGAGCGGGACTAAGGTAGCTGTATATCTGGTCACTCTTGTTTTATACTAAAATCACACGTAAGGCGACCTCTTTGGACAGTTAAAAAAGTTTTACTGCAGATTAGCTAGTCGGGATTCCAGAACGTAGCGCTAACGTCGGTAGCTTGTGATGCTAACGCTAAGTTTGCTAACATGATAGAAAATCAGCAACGCGGTGTAGCAACAAGCGTTCACGCGGTGTACAGTGGGTAACTGTGAGTTTTTAGTCATATTGGAAAAAAATAACCAAGGTTTACACTTCGAGGAGCGAATAAGTACGCGTTAAAAGCTAACTCCATTCAGTTTTAAAGGCCTCCTTCTTCGAAAGAAAATGGACGATGGCTAACGTTAGCATGTTGAATGGATTTTGTTGTTGTTTATGTGGGGGGTGTGTTGTTTTCGAGTTCGGTCGACCACCTTTTCCTTCCAGCATTATATTCAAAGAATTTAGCTTAATTTGGACGATTTTTATGTACGCACTAAGTAATTAAGTAAGTTTACTTCAACATTAGTCAGCATTTTTAAAGGCTCAGGCCTACTTGGAGTCAACTTGCAAGACCTGTTTGAAGGGTTCACTGGTTTATTTTATCAGTCATTCATTCATTCATTTTATTAAAACTGTAAATATTTTGTGCTTTTTTTCACTCGAGAACGTTATTAAATCGATTACTATGTTATTTGATTATTATTTCGAAGTCTGTTAGCCTACTTCCTGTTTATGTTTGGTGCAAAGTAGCTCAAGAAAACTATTTAACTTTAATTCTTGCGCTTTTTCACTGAACATAAGTTTGAGGAATCTGGTCAAATAGAAAACAACGCTATTAAAATCACTCCTTTCAACAGTTTTGAAGACTTTTATGGGACTTTATTAAGATTTCAGTGAAATCCTGAAATATGTTTGTCCTTTAAATTCAACGTGGTGTCACCTTTTTCTTTCTTTTTTTTAATAATCGCTTTCTGTTAACACTTTGCTGTTTCAATGTTAGCAATTTTTAGTTTGATCTTCTCCATTTTTATTGCATGTGTGATAAAAAATGTTGTGTTTGATCTTTGTTAAAAAAGTATTCAATAAAACTACCAAAATTATTATCATTAGAATATACATGTGAACTGTTGTACTGTAAATAAAAAGTATGACAAACCAAATCAAAGTCTCCACATACCTCATATCCTTCCTGTTGATCTCCACAGTCCTCCGCGTCACGCCTGCTGGTCTCTCTCACGTGATATCCGGGAACTCTGATGGAGGAGCAGAGCCTGGAGAACCTGACTCTCAGTCAGACCCTGCCTCTGAGCCAGGACTCATTCCTGCAGCTGTGGGACAATGTGTAAGTTGTGTTTTTGATTCTGGATAATCTTGACGGATCCATTATCTTGGGAAACAGGCTAACTTATTTGTTTGCTTTTGTAGGGCGTCCTCTATATCTATGTCAACCGAGGGAGCTCAGGAAAACTGGCAGACAGAGGGACCTGTTGATATGCTGGTAGGAAAGCCCGGGATGTTTTCACACAAGCTCAGTTAATGGAACTTTAAAATGAGTTTGTGTGACCCTTGTATTTGTGTTTTTACAGCTTCTAAACGGGCAGTCATTTCCTGAAGGTTTCGATGAAAACCTTTTTAATATACCGGACGTCTCTAGCAAAGATGGCATCACCCCCCCTTCCTCAACTGTTCCTGTGACAACTGACTATCCTGGAGACCATGACTTCTGCCTGCAGTTTCAAAAATCAGGCACAGCAAAGTCTGTGACCTCTACGGTGAGTGAACTCTTAGACTTCTTAAATATCAAGAGAAGTTTTTAATTGTTAGGTGTTGGAGAACAAAAATATTCACCAAAAGTATTAAAGATCTGTTAGTGTAAATGAAAATTACAGAATTATACATCAAATAAAGAGAAAAACTTTACACAAAAGAAGTTCCATTGATTTCTCGGCAACCCAACATGTCGATGAGCAGCTCAAGGAGAACAAAAGGGACCTCAACAGCTGCTCAGCTTGAGCCGCCACTCGCTGCCCAACAATGATTAAGCCATAATCTGGTATTAAAAGCATAAAATCTGCTCTGATTTTTTTTTAATTCACTAAATCTGGCTCTTTTTTATTGACAGTTTTCATTTTTTTGAAAGTTTTACTTGAACAGTCCTATAACACTGATCTCTTATTTTTTTAATCACCCACAAAATTTTTTTTAAGAGAATAAATCGACACATTTTTATGTAAAAGTTGAAGTCTTACCTCAACATTGTGTTAAAAATCCACCCTTTGGCGTCTCTTATGGTGCCGTCGTGTAGAAGCATTTCAGCATTTCATTGTGTCGATTCGCTAAAATTCAATTTCAGGAGTCGCCCATAGACGCTGAAAAGCCAATAGCATTAATGTTTCCACGGTGACTCACCCAGCACTGTGCCGTGATTTGCCAGTTAAGCTGAAGTTAGTGTGGTCTTCCCTGAAACACCCGCCCTCCTGTGAGCGCTGCTCTGATCTGTGGGAGAGGTGCAGGCTTGTTGTAAAGCAGACCTCTGACATGACGGGACATGTTCCTGCTCTGTCTTCCTCCAGCAGAGAAAGGGTTAAACTTAAAGAACAAAGGTAAAAATTGACTCAGCATTTAATAGATGTGGCTTAAATTGTTTTAGACGTTGAGATTTTTGTTTTTTAATCATGAGAGAAGTTATTTGATAGAAATTAAAGAATACATCATAGTCTTTTTTATCACATTCTCACCTGATGGTGCCGTCTGCGTTCTCCTTTCTTTCTGACAGTACTCAGAGATCCTCAACAAGCTGTATTGCCAGCTGGACAAAACCAACCCAGTTGAGATCCTGGTCGGCAAAGAGCCTCCTGTGGGGGCCGTCCTGAGGGCCACAGCTGTATATAAGAAGACGGAGCATGTGGCGGAGGTGGTGCGGAGATGTCCTCATCATCAGAACGGGGAAGGAAGTAAGAACAACCCCTGGATTTGAGTCAGTGTGTTGCTTTTGTAGGTGTGAAGAATTGAATTCAACTTTCTTCGTTTGTCATTCAGCTTCAGAAAATAGGAGCCATCTGATTCGTGTGGAGGGGAGTGAAAGAGCGCAGTATTACGAGGACGTCCACACTAAAAGGCAGAGCGTCACCGTCCCCTACGAGCCACCACAGGTAAGCCTCACATTTTTTCTCCTAAACTTTACTAAAATAAGTTAAAATAAAGAAACTTTAGGATATTTATTCGTTTCTTCTTGTTCCAGCTGGGCTCAGAGATGACAACCATTTTGTTGAAATTCATGTGCAACAGCTCATGCATGGGCGGCATGAACAGAAGACCCATCCTGACGATTCTGACCCTCGAGACCCCAGAGTGAGTCTGAAAGTGTCTTTGAAAATGACTTTAAAGAAATTATGTTGAAAACACTGCTCTTATTTTACGTTTGTATCCTGATCCATCGACTCGTCTTTCTCATAAGGGGGCACGTCCTAGGACGAAGGTGTTTTGAGGTCCGCGTCTGTGCATGTCCAGGCAGAGACCGCAAAACAGAGGAGGAGAATCATAACAAAATAAAGACTGAAGCGAAGCCCCAGAAGAAGAGAAGTATGATTTTTTTTCATTGAATCATGTTTAAGTGACAATCTCTCATTTGATGGAATTTTTCTAACTTGTTGTTTTTTGTTTATCAGAGAGCGTTCCAGCTCCAGAACCGGCGCCTGTGAAAAAGATTAAGTCTTCATCGAGCGGTGATGAAGAGGACAGAGAGATCTTCACTCTACAGGTAAATAAAGAGTTGGTCTGCTGTAAAGCTTGGCTGTTTTATTAAATGTTTTTTTGTCCAAGTTTAATGTGTTTATCTTTAATCTCTCCTGCAGATCAGAGGACGAAAGCGCTATGAGCTGCTCAAGGAAATATACGACGGTTACCAGCTTCTGGACAAAGAAAAGTGAGAAATTCAGCCAAAATCTGTTCATCAACAATTTAATCATGTTTTTATTGTTGACTTTTACAATACTTTTCATTTTTAAGTAGCCACATGGAAGGTAATTTATTTAAAGGTGCTTTTCAACCAGAAGCTTAAAGTTCCTGGAACTTTTTTTTCAGGATCATAATAGTTCCTTTGTTTTTTTGTTGTCTGGCTTTCTGCAGAGGCCTGAAGTTTCATGAATGAAGAGTTTGCATATCAGGTCGATGGTGTTGGAAGAGAAAAACAAAAGTCGCTGCATTACACTGCCAGACCAGTAGAGGGCAATAAGACGACAACCAGAGCACAGAAGTTCTCCTGTTAGCATGGAGGAGATTCAGTGTTGCTGGTTTTAATAGTGCAATGATAATAATAACTTTGTTTATGCAGCACCTTTTAAAAACAAAAGTTTACAAAGCGCTTTTACAGGAACACAAACAACAACAAAGCACAGAAACACAAAAACAAAACACAGTTTTAAGAGGCACACGAGCAGAAAGACATCAGGAAGCAAAGCCAGGGACCCAGACAATACAAGAGCCATACAACATAAAATAAAATGAGACCATGAGGACAGAAATAAAAGCTAAACACATAAAACTCAGTAAGAGAAAGATGGAAAGGGCAATAAAAGGCAGTTACAAACAACAGCAAAAAAAAATTGAATTGTAAGATAAATATGAACAGAATACTGATAATTAAGCAAAGATATGAGCAAAAGATAAAACAAAGGCCTGAAGGGTAAAAGTGAAAAGATTTAAAGTGAAACAAGGGTGAATCATAAGTTAGGTGAAATCAGGTTTAGAAGAAGGTATTTACAATAATGTAAAAAATAAGCTAAAATAGATATATGCATATGAATGAAGAGGGTGGACTTAAAATGGTAAGAACAATAAAAGAGAAAAGCTAAAAAACAGTAAAGGCAAAATAAGAGAGCAAAGAATGAAAGATGAAAGATGGTATCACATAAAAGCCAGCCTATAAAAGTGGGTATTTAAAAGTGAAAAAGAAAAGAAGCACTGAAGAAAAAAACAGCACCAGTCAGCGGCTATTTATTAACGCCAAAAACAGTCACGCTGGAAAAACACCGGATTGTTCTGCTGTTTGAAACATGAAGAAGACAGAATTCAACCTGTGTTTGGGCTCACAAACAGCCTGTTGAGCCTGAATCATAAAAAAATCCCCTTTACATAGGAATGCGCTGAGGACCAAAAAAAGGGAGATTCAAGAGGTAAATTTAGACTCTAGCTCCTCTGGTTGAAAGCACCTTATGTTTACCAGACAGTTTTATTGAAAGATGGAGTGTTTAATAAGCGATGCTCCACACATGATCACTGTAAAACTTTTTGAAGCACTACCTGGACGTTTCTTCCTCTTTCTCTTGGGATTTTACAACTCATTTCCAGAAAACTCACTTAGTTCCTCCTGCTTTTCATCCACAACAGATCCAAGACCAAGACCTCCATCAAAGAGCCCCTGCCCCTCCCCTGCAGTGGCAAGCGGCTGCTGAAGAAAGGAGAAAGGAGCGAGAGCGACTGAAAGCTTTGCATTAACATCAGGTTGTTGTCAGGCTGTGTAAAATAAAAAACGTTGCATGCTTGAATTGTGATATGTCAGGGGCCAGAAAGTGTTAATCTTGTCAGGGATTGTCTGTTTTTATTATGCATTAGCTTTAGTCTGCTGATTTAAACGTCATCATGAACTGTTTTTTAAATGATGAATTTTTGATTGCACTTCAGCTTGACGTGACCAATCACTGTCCATAAAACCACTTTTTGTTTCTCACTGCCAACCAACCAATACTTTTGTGTATCTTTGTTTTATTTCTGTTTCCCTGTAGAGTAAGTCGGAATCATTGTTTTTTATATAAGAGTTTTACTTTCTATATTTTTCATTGTCTTTATTTTTTCATTGCTTCTTTTGTACTAATTTGTATTTGTTACACAAGTCTAACCCAAATAAATTCTGTTATAAAACATGTGGGAATGTTTGTTCACGTCAGTTTATGACTCCACTAAATATCACCTCACTCGCCTTTTTTCCTGTTGATACTTTGCATCTTTGATGGAGTAATGTAAACTATCTGATATGTGCTGAATGCAGCTTTGTGTTGAAAGGCAAAGCAGTTGACCTGTACTGTAGGTGTGGTGGGTCTTCTTGGTTTTCCAACCTAACTCTGCCTCAGAGAGCATTTCACTGAGTGTGAGGAGAGACCTCTGTTCTTGCTTTCTACTGTGGTTATTACATTTTACATTAGTAGTCCGCTTATTACGATCTATGTAGCTGCTCTGAATCCAGGAAAGAAGGAAACATGGGGAAGTCGTTTCTCAAAGCTGAAGTCGTTTTTTTAATGAGCTGGGGTAAGAACTTTTTCTTTTTTGTATTGATGTTCATCTGTAACTGTTCGCTGTGAGCTAATCTCCTACTTGTGTATTTGAAAGCCAATGAAGTCAATAACAACAACAAAAACATCTTATACAACTCTAGACTGAGTCCTTAATCAGTATAAAAGACCATGTGAACTACTTTGAAATTGTATTTGCTGCACTAGCATTGAACCGTATATTATTCAGATAATGACTGGAGCTCATTTGTGTCTCTTAAGATCTAAAAATATAATCTATAATACAATGTAACGTACTTTTTTCATCCCTGGTTTGAATTTCAGGAGTGATCTAACCTGTCAGACATGTTTGTTTAATTTGTCACATTTTCATACCAGTTGTTACCTCAGGCTATGATAACGATGAAACGATGACTGAAACCAAATTTAACAACCAGTCAGACCATTTTTCTCGTATTAGCAGCCCTATCTCAAATGAAGACCTGATTTCTGACCACTCATCCTTAAACCTTTTAAACTTTTCTCCTCAGCTCTGATGATGTGTTACGGCACCGTGGAGAAAGACTTCTTCTACCAGCCTGTAGGTCTCACCTGGAGCGAGGCACGAAACCACTGCCAGGTACATGTCACTGATGTTGTGTTCAAAAGATGGGCTGTATGAAAAACTCAAGATGAGGGGCAATGATTTAACATTGATTCTGTGTATTTATGAAGATTAAGCCAGTTTAAAAAAAAAAAGTACTTGACATTTTTTAAATTCTAATAATTAACTCCGAATCCTGCTTTTATATTCAAAACTAATGATTTTCCACCCAGAATTAAAGTCAAAATAAAGTAGAGGAAGAAAGAGCAGTAGTTCTTCCTCCTCCTTTAAGTTTTGATTTCTGGTGAGAAAAATATATTTTCAACCCAAAAATCTGACCTCTGCTTTAGAATTATACCATTAAAGTCATAATTCTGGTTTTCCCCTAAAAACGCTAAGACTTTTTTTTCCCTAAGAAATCTAACTTCAATAGGAAAAACCACTAAAGTTGGAATTCTAACTACATTTTCAATATTCAGACAGTTTCCCCCAACAGTATCTATCTATCTATCTATCTATCTATCTATCTATCTATCTATCTATCTATCTATCTATCTATCTATCTATCATTTTTATTTTCATATAACAGACACTTTTTTCCAAAGTGGCGTACAACACAAGCAAGAATTTAGACAGGAGGAAAAACCTAGTTAGTGCGACAACAGTGCTACAAGTTATTTGGCTGCAGGTGCTGCCATTAAGTGCAAGATTTTTTTTATTTATTTTATTTTATTTAATGAATGAATGAATTTATCTTATTTTATTCTATTTTATTTTGTTTTTATTTATTTTACTTTTATTTTATTTATTTATTTATCTATTTATTTATTTATTTATTTGGGGGGGGGGGGGGGGTGTCAATAATCAGCAAGCCAACAAACCACAATTAATTGCTGCAACAGTATACCTCAACCTTCAATAAAATTTTGTAGTAGTGCTGAAAAATCATAAGAGCTGAGTCTGAGATCTTCTGACTCATTTCAGACATCTCTTAAAGTAAAAAGGGACTCTGTGGATCGTAAAGAGTTAGGTAATTCATTCCACCATTTGGGCACAACAGAGGGGAAGAGTCTGGCTAGAGATTTGGAGCCGCGCTGGGCTGGGAGCACCAGGCGTCTTCACAAGCAGAGTGTAGTGGGTGAGAAGGAGTGTAGACCTGGATGAGGGACCCCAGATAGGCAGGAGCTGTTCTTGTCAGTGTTTTGTAAGCCAGAAGAAGAGCTTTGAATATGATTGGAGCTGCCACTGGAGGCCAGTGAAGAGAGATTAACAGGAGGGGCTGGTTAAAGACCAGACGCGGACTATGCTGTTTTATATCAGAATTTCACTTTTCCCTCAAGTATTTGATTTTTTTTTTCTTCTTAGAATTACGAGTTCAGTGGTGTAATTACAAAAAAATAAAGATATATGCTCTGGGGGAAAAGTCAAAGGTTTGAGAATAATATTTGATTTCTGACTTGAAACAAGCCCTGAATGATCGATACATGTCCTGTATTTAAATCTAAAGAAATCTTTGAAATGTTCCTTCCATCTTCCTGGTGTCATGTTTCAGCTCGGGGCTGCTCTGCACCAATGAGCAACAGTTTGTGTGTTCAGAGCTTATAAAAATCCAAGATCCAAGGCTTGAATAAAGTGTTTTGTACATAGTTATTCACAGTTTTCATTGTTTTAGAGAAAATATTTAATTTGTATATACTTCCACCTTGTTTCAATTTTTTTAAATCAGAAACTCAGAAAAAAATTATCTCATTTTGTTTCTCTTTTTTCCAATAAATTACAGCTTTTAAATTTTGTTACACCACATAAAGACATAATTGGTTGCTCTGAATCTATAGAGATGCTGCACTTCACTGTACAGAGAAAAATGAGATCACAGTGAGTAAAAATATGGCAGAAGCAAAAAACGCTCGAAATGTTCTTGGGTTTCAGACGGTTAACAGCAGAGAATAACAAAGTCTGAGTTTTGACCAAACAAGCAAACTAAAATGTTAATTTGAGCTCTATAACCTCCTGTTTACCTTCTGTCAGGTCTGTTTCCAAGACCTGGTGACCCTGACACCAGAAAACATCCAAATCATCGTCAAGAAAGTCAAGAGTCATGAGTCCTGGGTCGGCCTTCGAAAGAGCTTCAACTCCACGGGCAACATCACCATCCATGGAGACAATAACTCCACCGGCAACATCACCATCCATGAAAGCAATAACTCCACCGGCAACATCACCATCCATGGAGACAATAACTCCACCGGCAACATCACCATCCATGGAGACAATAACTCCACCAGTAACTCTACCAGTAACTCCACCATTGAAATGCCCTGGTCCCGCTGGGCCAATGGGGACCCTCTCTCCTTCCAGAACTGGTACCCTGGTTGGCCCGTTTTGAAATCTCCCTCTCCGAAGACTCACTGCTGCAGCTGCTCCTGTACATGCCCACAACCCACAACCCAAAGTATGACAACCCAAAGAGTGACAGACATCACCCAGTCCACAAACGTTCAAGAAGCTCGAACAGAAAATGAGGAAAACGGATCAGCCTCAGTGACCAAAGAAAGTGTGTCTCAAGTTTCTGGACCTTCAGGATACACTGCTGCAAATACGACTCATTTTACAGCACCTGAAAAGGTCTCTACCCAAAGCTACCGACACACCACAACGCCACCGACACAAGCAGAGTGCGTGCGCTCACTGATGCAGATACTGGATGACCCCGACGTTGACGAGAACTACATTGAGGACTCATGTGTGGCCATGCTCAGCTTCGGGGCCTGGGTAGAAAGGGACTGCTCCACACCTCTGCCTTTCGTATGTTATGAAGGTATTTTACTTATTTATCTACATCAGAATAACTCAATAAAACCAAACAAATCCCGTCTCATCTTCTTCATTCTTTATCTCATCCTCAGAGCGCTTCTCTAGCAAACCCAACGTGACCAACGTGACCTCCAGCAGCGCCAACCTCACATGGGAACGCGGGCCTGGGGACATCACCCACTACAGAGTGGAGGTGAATGGTAAAAATGTGTCCATGGAGAGTACAAATCAAACCTTAGACCTTACAAACCTGACCGCAGGAAGTCACCAGGCAGTGAAGGTGTTCGCTGTGAAATGTGGCAGAGAACTCCACCCCCAGGATACCGACTTCTACACCAGTGAGTTTGGCTTTTTTGACACGTCTGTTTCAAAGTGACCTCTGATGGAGAATTTAAAGCTTCTGTAAAAAGTTTTTAATTGGTTATGAAAGAGAGAGAAATTCACAGTGGTGTTTTAGGATATCTTTAGGATTGGTTTTAAAGGTCCCATATTCTGCTCCTTTGCTGCAGTTTAATGTGGATCATTAATGTCTACATGAAATGGTAGTAACATGTTTTGGTCCAAAAAGCCAATAAATCAAGCACAGCAGCATTGTTTCCAGGCCCTCATAGCCCCTCTGTTCAGAACGCTCTGATTTAGTGGGCGTGACCTTCATATGTAAATGAGCCACCGCTGATACCGCCCCGCTCTTCTGCGTCACTGAGAGCGGCGCCACGAGCTCCGAGTGCACAATGTTTAGAAAACAGCAAAGCTCGTTTACCGTAACATTACAGGCTAAAACAACAGGCTAACTGCAGCTAAAGTTAGCATCCTGAAGCTAACACAGAGACAGGGGGGACACTGAGGAAAAGCTCTTGCATCTGCTCCACAGCACACAGCATTTAAAATACTCACATTTCCAGGGTCCCAGGTTTGTTTGTTGGTGGATGGTTGGTAATGCACCTGGATTCAGGACCAGTCTATTCACTAGCCCTCTGTTGTACTGTCCAAAGTTGGAAAAGCAGTCGGCCGTGAAGTGACCAGCACACACATGCACAGTTTTACTGAGTGTAGCTGGAACATTTCCTTGATGAATGAACTCTAGCCACTTAGTCTTGTCTTCTTTTGAGATGGGAAGCTTGTGTATAGAACTATGTGGCTGTTTACAGCCAAAAACAAAGCAGTGATGGCTCTTCAACTTTGGCATTGGAATGGGCGAGGAAGGGGTTTGGGGGTATCTGCTCCAGTGGACCAATCAGGTCAGACTTGCTCCTGATTGGTCAAAAAGGGAATCGCTGACATTGGCAAATCCCCAAAATCCAAACGGCTCATTTTAGGTCAGTACAGTTACAGTACAGTTTTTGTCATTAAATATTACATTTTGTGGGCTGGGAGGAAAGCCAAAGACCCACAAATTTCACTAAAAGACTTAATAAAGTGATTTTTGCACAATATGGGACCTTTAAAACCTACCTTTTTAGTCTGGCCTTTAACTGAGTTTTACCGATTTATCGAACTACATTTAGATCTTTGTCTTCTTATAGGTGTATAATCCTAACCTTTAGTTCAACATATATTTATCTTTTTATATGTGTCTTTACCTCATTATTTATCTTCTTATTTACTGACACAAAGCCCTTGCCACTACCAATATGGCCGCTATAGCCGATGTGCCTTATTTACCGTTTCAGAAACAGACGGATGTCATGTTTTATACAGTCTATGGCTGTACACTGATGTGTGTTTTTTGTTGTTTGTTTTGTTTTGTTTGGTTAAGCACTTTGTGTTGCCACCATTGTGCATGAAAAGTGCTTTATCAATAAAGTTTGATTGATTGATTGATTTTATCTGCAGCACCAAATAAAGTGTTGAACCTCAAAGTCGCCAGTGAAACGGAAACTTCCATCTCCCTAAACTGGACCAAACCAGATGGAAATGTAGACTTCTATGTTGTGAAGCTGGAGGACAAGCAAATTAAAAACGAAACAGTGGACGCAGTGGACCCAGTGATCAAACAGTTGGTACCTGGAAATCTTCACACCATCACCGTCCTCTCAGGAATCAAAGGCAAACCTGAGCTGAGCGAGGAGTCCGAGATCGATGCTTACACCAGTGAGTTCATGTCACATGACATCTGTCAGGAGAGATGTAGCTCCTCTGCAGACTTTTTATAATGATCTGACCTTTGATTTGAAAGAGAAACCCAACAGAACGACGCTGTTTGAATACGCACATAAAGAAAGCTTGTTCAGGACACATCAGGAAGAAGTCACTAAGCAGAGGCTCTGTGCTCTGTTAATATCTCTTTCAGAACCTGGGAAAGTTTCTAACCTGACGGCCAGAAATAACACCAACACCTGGCTGCTGCTCACCTGGGAGAAACCTGAGGGAAACAGCACACTGTACAATGTGACAGCTGAGGACAGGGGTGTTGATTAGTATGTGATTTAATCTAATAACTCCATAAATGTGGTATAAGTGGTATAGTTTAGTTTTAGTTAGTTTTGACTTTTTTTTTCCATTACAGTTTAGTTTTGATCAGTTTTAGAGCTGGCGTTCTAGTTTTTGTTTAGTTTTGATTTTTGCAACAAGGCTTAGTTTTAGTTTTAGTTTTAGTTTTAATTTTTCATACCTTATTTGCCAGGTGCAGGATTCAAAAAGGTCAGAGTAAATATTTTGTAATACTGTTTATTTTCAAGTCCAACATAGTGCTCACTGCTCAGTCAATGCTGATCCTGAACTGTTGGCTGCTGCCTTAAACACAAGAAAATAATATAAAATTTATATAAAAAATATAAACATAAATTACATAAAAATAATATAAACATAAATTTTATAAAACAATATAATATGAGCTTTAATAATTAGAAACTTGGACTCTGTAACAATAAAGTCAGACTCAAATGCAGTTAAACTATTATAGATGCTCTGATTCATTGCTCCACCACGTTTCGTCGCAGCACAGCGCACAGCCAGTCAGTGCAGTAAACAAGCTCGTCCCAGAACATCACTATGATGGTGCTGTGCAGCACTGACAACTGCCGAAAACTGTCGTAAAATTGGTTGGGAAAATGTGTCGGATTAATTTAAATCCTAAAGGCTATTTATATTGTCTGAAATGATAACTCAGGACATTTTAGTTAGTTTCAGTTAGTTTTGTGAACACAAGATACAGTTTTAGCTTACCCATCGTTTTTGTTTTCTTTTCTAGTTTTCATTAGTTTGAGTTAACTGCAATGTATTTTAAATTTTAGTTTTCGTTTTTAGTTTGGTTTTAGTTAACTATTATAACCTTGGTGTGGACGTAAATGTAAAGACACACTGAGTGACAGTAAAGATAATATTTTACATGTTTATAAACATATTAAGTCCTGTTAACACGGATTATATCGCATGAAAATCGTATTGTGAATGATAAACTTATAATTGGATTATGCTAACTAGCGTAGCTGTTTCAGATAGCCTGTGTCTGTGAGCCAGTCTACTTCAAGTATCCAACATTTTTATAAAACGGCTTCACATTTGAAACAAAGTTAGAAAAGAGCAACAGTTTCCTGTAATTTCTGTATTTTGAGTGAAATGTCTGCCTCTTTCGAACAGTTCACCCAAATACCTGGTGAGTGAGACGCAAGTGAACGTGACGAAGCTGCGGGCGGGGAGTAATATCACTCTGAGTGTGAGAGCGGTGGTCAACGAAACTCTGCATGGAGACAAAGTGACCATCCACAGCTACACAGGTAACTCTGGTCTTACGCTATCGCAGTTTATTCCTGAACAGAATACAATAGAGTGTACTTTATTAATCCTTAAGGGAAATTCAGAGTCACAGCAGCAAAACAAGAAACTTTATAGCGCTAACAATTCAAGAACATAAATAGCATAACGTAAAAAGCAACAAATAGAAATAAAATGTCCATCAGAGACAACAGCTTGGCCAAAAACTCCAGTCACCTCCACACGGTCCAGGACTGAGCTGGTCTCCTTCATCAGTCTATTCAGCCTCCACTCACAGCAGGTGAATCCTTTTAATGTGGCGTGTGTGACTGGTGTTAGCTCTGTTAGCCAAATCTCAGCATTCTGGTGTTCCCTCTGCTGCTAGCTTAGCACCACTCTATCTCTTATTGGACATAGAGTTTACATTCGCTATAACCATGGTTGGAAGGACAAGTTGATGATTAGCTCACACTGCAGCACCAGAGCGTCATCCTCACCTCCTTCTCCTCAGCTCACGGGAAACATTGGACCTAGCACTGGTACAAGCTACATGCTGCTAACAGCTACTTGTAGGATCTCCAGACACATATGAGCCATAAAACGTGATTTCAGGTTTCAAAGATAATGAGAACAAAGATGGTCAGAAAAAAGGAGAGAAAAGAACAATGATGGGAGAGCTGCTGTGACAAGTTGCCACAATGATGTGTCCTGAGTCACAGGAACTGTTCAAAAACTTTCCTCCTGCTTTGATGCTCTCTAATCTGTGTCTGTTGCTTCTTCAAAGCTCCAGAACCGGTCTCAGACCTGACTCTGAAGTCCGGACACAACAATATCACAGCCTCCTGGAAGCCTCCAGATTCTATCTTTTTATCTTTCACTGTCAAGCTGCAGCTTGATGGCATCGTTATAAAAACAAAACGCAACGTTACAGAACCAAAGGAGTACTTTCAGGGACTGGAGAGTGGAGCCAAGTACACGGTGATTGTCTATGCTGTGAGTGAACATCTCGAGAGCCCACCTGAGACAAGATCCAAATTCACCTGTGAGTCACTTCATCACCTGTTGTGTTTAATTTTGCTTCAGTTTAGAGTTGTGTTATGATGTAATACCGGAGTTTTGATCCAGATTAATGTTCTCTTATATTTTGTTAGCCTTATAGCACAATTTCCTTAGTCATATATTATAAACTCAAGATGGGACCAATCACATTTCAATTGTAAGTGATTAAAATGTAATTGGTCCCAGAGTCTGGATATTTCTGGGCATAATCAAACAGAAAAAGGTAAAAATTGCACACAATGTGACGCTGATGTACTGTGTTGTAATATAGTAATAATTCAATTAGGCCATCTAGTGTCTCAAATTGGTTATAGCAATAGTTTAAGCTGTTTGGAACCTTTCCATAGTTATGAAGTCAGCCATGAGCCTTTTAATTGTCTGTTAGCTTTTGACATTTGAAATTCTCAGTATTTTTTACAAAGAGTTGATGTGATATGTTTCTGTGATGAAAGTTGAAATTCTATTCTAAAGCTGAAGTTATACTGACGTATGCTAACTGCTAGCATATCAATGCAGTTTCCCATATAAGTTAGAATCAAGCTTTCGCTATTTTATTATTTTGGTAAATAAGGTGATTTATACCATTTCGAATGTACTGAATATGAATCTCCTGAGAGAGAGTGATGTACATTTCTTTATGAAGTCAGTCCTTTAGTGAAACTTCAAGCTGAAAATCCTGAATCGGAGTTTTCTTGGGAAACGTTATCTGACTGCTAAGCTAAAGTAGCTGCAGCAGACTAGTGGACGTGAGGCTCAGCGGCTCCTACACAATGTAAAGAATTGATAAGGGGATCGTTTATTATTATAAACATTGATTTCCAGAGTCAAAGAAATGTAAATCAAAAATGTAAATAACATAAAAAATTGTATAGAGTAACAAAAAATAGTAGACAAAAAAAAGTGGTTTTCTTCTTTTCTAAAAAACTACTGATTATTACTTGGGCAATTATGCTTTTAGGCTAACAATTTGTGAATAAGCAAGAAAGAAAATATTCTGCTCAATAACGAGTGCAGATACTTTCATGGAATCAGACTTAAGTTGAAGTAAAAGCTCCAATCTGAAAATCTACTAATGTAAAACAAAGTACTGAGCCCCCTTGTTTGTCTTTTTTTTTTTTTTCTCAGTGCCAGCGCCTCCAGTTAACCTGACTGTCCCTGATTTTGGCACCGACACCATCACCTTACGGTGGGATGCACCCAGCGATGCTGCAAAGTCAAATTTCTTAGTCCATATCAGCTCCAGCTTCTGGGGTTACAGCCCAGATGAAGTTGAGGTCAACACAACCAGCTACAAGTTTGTAGGCTTGAAGTCTGGAACAAATTACGCTTTGAGAGTGCGGACGGTGGCAGATGAAGAAAAGAGCGATTCAGTGTATTTGAGACATTCTACAAGTAAGAACACCCCACACACACTTAAAACACACAAACATTATCATAAATTACTTTATGCTACCCTCTTTGTCCACAGGGGGCGACAAAACCCACACAAGCTAAATTTTCCTCTCTATTTCTCTGTGATTTAATCTGCAATAAACATCAATAAAAACACATTCAATCAAATAAAAAAAACAAGACTAAAATTCCCCTTTGAAGTGTAAATTTTAAAACAATACGCTCTTAAAGTTTCATCTTGACAAAATTATTATTATTGTAATTACTTTTGGGGGGAGATTGCTTTTCTTTACACAAAAATGTCAAGATTTCTATCTGTTAGCCTCTTTTTTTTGATAGTACAACCCAATCTGAAACACGCTACAAATTTGCTGATTATTTAAAGAGAAAGAAGCGAAAACAATTTTTTTGACTCTTGCTGCTCCTTTTCCATATACAAAGCAACTATCACCAATTTAATCCTGGTTAATACTTCTCTGGTTCGACGATGCAGTTAGCATCGCTGTGTCCGCATCATGCAATACCCCTCCTAAACACATGAGGGCAGTGTGATCTCTGTGATATTGAGCATTTTATGTTGTACTAAATTAAGGGAGACATCAGAGGAGATGAAATGTACAGGGATTCTGGAAACGTCGTAAATACAAGATCACTTTCCTTAGTATTTTTTCATATATGACATCATCACATTGAGGTTAATTCTGTTTATCTGTGATTTTTTTTTTTTGTTTAAACACTCTAGTCCGACTTTAATGTTATACTCCCTTTCAGCAGACTGTCTGCTACAATTTGTTGTTAGTTGCAGGTTTGTACGATAATTTGTTACCTGACAGTGTTGAAAATTATGATGACCCAGTACATATTTCATATTCCAGATCTTAGTATCCAGAATATTGCCAGGATCTGGATCGTACTTTTACATCTGTCAGAAATTATGGTGACCTTGTCTTGTATTGTTTTGCAAAGCAATCCGACCATTTATGGTGGAGTTAAATACACATATGGTGAAAACGGCCCTATCTCACAATGATAAAGAATCCTTTAAAAAAATCCTGGATCCAGATGGTGATCCAGATCACCTCCAAAATGTAATCACTTCTTCCTAATCCCATTTTGAACATTTCCTGGAAACTTCATCCAGATCCGTGCATTAGTTTTTGAGTTATGTTGTTCACAGAGAGACAAACAACTCTCCCAAACACATAACCTCCTTGGCGGAGGTAATAATAAAAAAAAGAGATTATAATAATGATAAGATTGTATAAGAAAGATCCCAGAGTGACCAATAAAAAGACATGTTTTCTGGCAGTTGTGTTAAAATGAATGAATAGAAAGGCCAACATATGAAACCTAAGTATGAGGAAGTTCAGTGAAAGTCCGTGTGTGTGCGTGTTTCACTCGTCGAAGCTATGAACAGCACATTGTTGGAGCACCTTCATGTTCCTCCACATTTGAATAGCGTTGATACTTCCTCTTCACACTCTGTTTGTTCCTCAGCGCCAGACGCACGAGAGGTCAGCCTGTCCATGATGTGCTCGTCCCCAGATCCTTTCCTCTGTGTTGAAAATGAATCGATACAGAGCATTCTCAAAAAGGTACGTCACTCACCGCATAGACCAGGTCACTCACAGTCGTCCATGAACAGCTCTCTCATCCTCTCCCTGTTTGTTTTTCTTTTTTCAGCTGAAGGAAGAAATTAAAAAGAAGCTGAAGGACATGGTTTTCTGGAAGTTTGAGGAGTAGAAGTTGACAAATGAAAAGATCGAGTGGAGATTCTTTACATCAGGTTAAAGCTCCTGAGTGGTTCAGCAATAAAAGAAAAAAAAATTCAGTCACTGTTTGTGAATCAAATATTCTATCTTTTGAGATTTGTGCTCTGTGTCTATTAGAAATCCAATTTTAGGTAGTTGTTTTTGCAGTCTCAGTGGGATTTGGGCGAAACATTTTTGAAGAGAAAAAAACCTTTAAAATAAAAGACAAAATGCTGAAAATGTGTGCTTTAAAACATTTGATTTATAATGAAATACAATACTATTTTTTCTCTTTTTCCAATGAAACCTGAATAAATTAAGTTTTTCAGTCGACAACAAATACTATGACCCCTCCCCCTTCTCTTTCATTGGCCGGCCCTCTAAAGGCCTGTCAGGGGCGGAGCTATGACAGACTTTGATGTTTGAGGCCCGCTCCTCTGAACATGTCATCAAGCTGTAATGAGATCCTGACGTGATGATTTCAACATTTCATCAGGCGTGTGAATATGTCATGAGGATTCTGTGCTTCTTTTGGAAAAATGTTTGAAATGTCAAAAATATGGAATACCCCCTCTTTAAATAAAAGGAACTCAACACACACACTTTCCTTTTGTTCTTTTTCCTCTTTTTCTTCCTTGTTTGAAATATTAAAAAAATATGAAATACCCCCTCTTTAAAGAAATATCTCCTCTTTAAAGAAAAAGGAACCCATAACACTCCCTTTCCTTTTGTTCCTTTTCCCTTTTTTCTTCCTTGTTTGAAATATCAAAAATATGGAATACCCCCTCTTTAAAGTCATACCCACCCATTAAAGAAAAGGAACCCAGTACACTCACTTTCCTTTTATTGTTTTCTGTTTTATTTCTTCCTTGTTTGAAATATCAAAAATATGGAACACCCCTCTTTAAAGAAGGGGAACCCATAATACTCCCTTTCTTTTTGTTGTGTTTCCTTTTTTTCTTTGTTGTTTGAAATATCAAAAATTTGGAATATTCCCTCTTTGAAGAAATACCCCCTCTTTAAAGAAAAAGAAACTGGCACAATAACTTCCCTTTTATTCTTTTTTTACTTTTTTCTTCCTTGTTTTAAATATCAAAAATATGGAATACCCCCTCTTTAAAGTCATACCCACCCATTAAAGAAAAGGAAACCCAGAATACTCACTTTCCTTTTCTTCTTTTTCCTTTTTTATTTCCTTGTTTGAAATTTCAAAAATATGGTATACCCCCTCTTTAAAACGATACCCCCTCTTTAAAGAAAAGGAACCCGGCACACTCACTTACTTTTGTTCTTTTTCCTTTTTTTAATTCCTTTTATTTATTTATTTTTTACAAAAATACATTCAAAAGTGTACATTTCCAAAAGAAAAATCAATTTCATCTTTTGTCATTAACTTTTATCAACAATAATTTAAGTTAACTGCAGCCAAATACTGAGACCTAACAGCTCTTGACTTTTGGATGTGGCAGATGAACTGAAAGTAATCAGTAATCAATCAGCAGATCAATCAGCAGTGTCTCAGTTAACATAACCGCTGTTTTGTAAAGACCGTCTTCTTGGCAAACATCTGTACGTTTAAGACCTCCAGGGACGCACATGGGGCTGGTAGAAAGTATTACCACCCTGACAACTTCCTCTGTTACACTCGAATCTCTATTCTGGGTTCCTGTGTGACGGCAAAAAGCTCTGAATTGAGGCACATTTTGAGGAGAGCGAAGGAGACTGTGTAAGCACTGAGGTTAAAGGACGACAGCTCTGAAAAGCTGAATGGATTTTAGAAACCAGGAGGAAGACGCTGCCAGGGAAACACCTGCAGGTCAGACGAAAGGAGCATCTACCACCAAAGCTCACGTTAGAAAATTATCTTTTTTTTTATCAACACTTAAAGTCACAGATAGACTGAGCTAAAACAAGCAAAGTGACAGTTACGTCTGGTCTCAAAGATCAATTTTCTTCTTCTGCGAAGGTGTTACACTTATCTTAATGAGGGTCAAAGGTCAAAGTCTTTAAAACCTTGGTTAACACTTTCACTTATCGGTATCTTCTATATGAAGATTATTCTAAGGTTTCAAAACAATAAAAGGTGTTTAAAAGTGCTCTTTATGTATATTCTCTTAATATATATCACAGAGTTTTAGAAAATGTTTCTGTTTAATGATTCACTGACACATGGCAGATCCAGGATGCTGTGAAAAATGTAAGAGGACTGCTTGTGTGGCCGTGGCTATTTCAGCTACAGCGCTGGTGATGGGAGTCCTTTTGGGTTTGATGTTTGGTAAGAATTTTTCTATATTTCCAGATTGTGAAACATTTCAAAAACAGTTTATTTCTTATTCAGAGCCTTCTCATATGTCGTTGGTCACATCGGTGTGTCTGTCATGCTGTAACACGACAAATGTTTTACTATAAAAAGGTTTAGCTCAAAAAGAAGAAGTGCTGAGATACAGGGGAGTTTCCAGAGGTTAGTGGGGGGGTTATGGCCCCTTTAAAATCTGATGCTTGTGTGGCTTTTCAGTTTTTTTCACTGTTGGTACCACTGAGTGTATAAAAAGATGGATGACACCCCCTGTTTTCTAAAATGAAACCAAAATATAACCCAGGACAGACACATTTTACTTCTTGTGCCACAGCAAAGGCAGAAATCAAGAGCATGTATGAAGGAAAATTGATAAATTTATTACCAGGACAATTTTCTGCAAAATGTCCCTCGTAAAACGTGAATACTAGCTTAATTTCACAAATTCAAAAGCGCCTGGATGTTTAATTCACAGTAGATACACTTTTCAACAATCAGGATTAAATTTACTTATTCTTTCTTCAGTTATTTTTGCAGTACTTTATTTTGACTGGCAGTGCCCTTTAGCTGTACCAGAGTTAGCTTTTAGCTAACCTGCATCTGTAGCCCTGTGTAGGAACGTGTCTAACTCCTGATTTCACTTCCTGTCCACCTGTCAGCGTGGTGGACGGCTGCACCAGACAACGATCACCTCACCTATGAACCGTCAGTGAAGCAGCTGACAGATGGACTGCAGCAGTGCCAAAAGGAGCGCCATGACTGGACTCTGATGCTCCGGACCGTCACTCAGGGTGAGGATTTTTAATATCAAAGTGCTGGGTTGTTATCCGTGAGTTTAAAAAGGTGTTGACTTGCCTCTGCGTTCAGATCCAAGGTGCAGTTTGTGTCCTGATGACTGGATGTGGTGGTGGGGTCACTGCTACTTCTTCTCAGTGGGACTGAAGGAGAACCTGCGGTGGAACGAGAGCGCCGAGTTCTGCCGGGAGCGTGACAGCAGCCTGGTTGTTATCAAAGACTCAGCAGAGATGGTACACAAAGAAGAACGGTTACTCAGAAAATATCCAGCTGTGTCACTGCCACAAAACAGATTTTCTGGTTTTTGATCTTTCTCAGGAGTTTATTCAAGGTGTGATGAGGTCGTTCACTAAGTTTCACTTCCTGTGGGTGGGACTGACAGACATCCAGCAGGAGGGTCGCTGGCTGTGGTTGGATGGGACGGACATCCAGGACGACACGTTGTGAGTCCAGATTGCTAACTGGTGCTATTATTACAACAGACCTCTTATATGAAACAAAAAGATGTGTTTGTCACGTTCATTAACCAACATATAAAGCTGTGTCTTTATCATCAAGTTTAAAGAGGGGGTATTCTTCTATCTCAAACTTTAAACATGGATATAAAGTAACAATGCTGGATCTTCATGCCAAACGTGTAGATTTCAAACCTCTTTTGATATGTCAAAGAAATCTTTAAATCTGTGAATAGCACAAAACTGCTCTGAAAATAGCACGAGATCTTAAAGATGCTATGAGGAGGATATTTTTTAATGGCACTCCCCTGCCACCTTGTGGCCCGGAGTCTCAGCGCGCTGTTGTAAATTACTTTTAGCGAGGCATACGTTTGTTTTGGAGTTAAATGGAGATCCGATCAAAACAAATTTTCTTTGTTCAAGACAAATTTTTACTGAATACAACACACTGTGGTAAGGGACTTAACAGTACAGTTACGTAGCGCTACAATTTGAAACGTGGTATCAAGCTAAAGTTGTAGCAGCTGGCTATATGTAAGCCTCGTGCTCCGATGTATCAGTGGGCTAACATGACAACAAGTAAACACTGTCAGTTTGTAAGTAGTTTAGTAGCCGTTTACATTTAGCGCAACTGCCAGCTGATGCTCTAGATATGTCTGTAATGTGTAATGCTAGTAAATCCTGGTTAGCTATGTCCTGCCAGTCATCTGCCAATCAGAGCAAACGTAACCTCACTCTTCATTTTATTGATAGACTCTCAAGTTTGAACAGACCACTGCAGAATAACTGCTGACTGTGGGTTGGAATGAACATTAGCACAAACAGTTTAGCCCCTGTGTTAAAGAGTGATATAGCTCGAGCTAAAGGCTAATTAGCCTTAGCTTTAACTACAATGAAAGAATAAGAGATGAGGGGTGTTGGTTTGGCTTTATGGTTAAATCATGTGTTCCTGTGTGAGAATAGAAACTCCAACTTGTTGGCAGTCAGTGCTGCTAATCATTCCTCAGTCTTACTTCTCATATTTCTGCTTAATCTGCTGTGCTATCCTCTTAGTAAAGCCCAAAAATAAACTTTAAAGCTCCTGTGAGGAACTTACTTTTTGTGTGGCTATTTGCGCCCTCGTGTGGACACTTTTTAAGACTTTGCTATTGATTTCCTGTACTTAGTGTCCACTATACTAACTGGTTAGACATAATGATACCAGTAAAGTTTTGCCTTAAAAATGCACAACAGTGGTGTTTTTGGAGCCTGTGCTTACCATTACCTGCCCTGCGTCATCATTTACAGGTGCTAAAAATAAGAGCATAGAAATCATGATTTTTATTTCTAATAGTCTTGTTTGCTTTTAGATTTCATATAAATGCTGCAAAGTCCTGTACTCATGGTGGATTAAGATAAGATAAGACTCCTTATCTTGTCTTGATGTTGGGTTTCTGCTAATAAAATTTTATTAACATTTACGGGTCTAGACCTGTAAATGTTTTTGTAAAGTGTCTTGAAATAACATTTGTTATGATTTGGCGCTATATAAATAAAGATTGATTGATTGATTGATTGATTGATAAAGGCATAAGAATTAAGTTTCAGTCTTTTAAATAACCAGTTAAAAACTACTTAAAGGAGCTTTAAAAAAGGAAAAAGTTGTTAAGAGAATTCTGCCTAAACCAGTTTTCAAAAAGGGTTCAAATTTGAACCAATTTTACAGAAGCTTTACACCTGAATGCAATAAAAAAAAAGTTAAGAAGAGTGGACACCACATGGGACACGTGTCATGAAATGCTTTTCCAGTTTTTTTATTTTTAAGATATGCTACATATGTACAGACATTCACACATTTGGACAAAGACAAACACAAAAACACAACTTTAATCAAAAGGGAAACTTATATTTTAAAAAAACTAAAGATTCCAACATTAACAGTTTGTTAATATATATTTAACACGTGTTTTCGTTTCGTTTCCTAGGCTGAGTGTGGAGTGGGATTCTGATCACAGAGACTGTGCAGACCTGAGAGGAGGTGGAAAGCTTTTCGCCGCCGGCTGTGAGACGTATGGACCCTGGATTTGTAAAAAAGACGTCTGAAAATACCCTGCACTTAGATATTGTATAAAAAATGAGGTGATTTTTACTAAAGCTTTACATTTGTAGAGGTAACTGTTGTTGACATGGGACTGAAATAATCTCATCATAAAAAATAAAGATGTATATTTTTGTTAAATTACGTGTTTATTCATATATTTAGTGTGAAGTATCTAGAAGTTCACTGTAAAGTGCATGCATATAATTCAGTGTCTTGTGTTCACACTTTCACACACGACTACATCTCTAACTCTGAATGTGTCAGCTTATTTTGGAGGTTCATTTTTCAGCAGCATTCACTGAGAATAAATAATTTTTGTGTTTACAAATGTTTGTTTGAGTCAAAGTCTGATTATCATCACGTATAAATTTAGATTTTTAGAGTGCTATGATCACAACAAAATCATCAGCACTTCAGTCTTTTCAAAGCAACTTTTAACTGAACTAAAGAGACTTTGAATCCAGCTTTAAGACAGAAATTGGAAGCTGTGCCATAACCGTGTCGTTATCTAAAAGCTCAACTTTAGTTACAGTCAGTTTAAGGTTTCCAAGAGTCAAGGTTCATCTCCCTCAGTGTGCAGAGATTTTGTTTGGAGGGATGATTCTCATCAGTGTGCGACCATCCAGCGGGGCAAACAGAGGATACAGCTTCTTCCCTTTGAAGCTCCCGGTGAAGGTGTAGATGTGGGTTTTTGTCTCTGCGTTGTAGAAGGAGATCTGACCCTCTTTGTAGTCTAAGTAGATCCCCATCCGGCGAGGTATGAGGGAGTTAGGCAGCACCGTCTCCGGCTTGGTGCAGGCGTAGAACTTGTGCGTGCTGCGCCACAGAGCCCAGAAGCTCTGCTTGGGGAACATGGGGAAGTGGCCTTCGCGTTTGGAGTCTGCTGTGGTCATGCCAATGCGCCAGTAGCCATTGTTGGCAATATCGACCTCCCAGTAGTGGCGACCGCTGTTGTAGCCCTCCCAGCCGAGCACGCAGGGCCAGCTGTCGAAGCGTTGAGGGCTGTACGGTAAGTCGGCTTCAGTGTGGGACTCTTGGACCATACGTTGGTCGTCTGAGAGCAGCAGCCAAGGGTTGTTGGTCTTTGGGTCGAGGATTACGTCAGCTGCGCGGAAAAAAACAGGACAGATGAGCTTTGGGTATCCTAAACGTGATGTTTCATTTGAAAGATGGCGACGTGGAGGATGATCTTACCTGCTGCGCTGCAAATCCAACTCCAAACTGAAAAGACAGACACAGACAGGGTAAGGTTTCAATCAACAAACTTCAAACCTGTTCATGTTCAGGTTGTGGCTGCCTGATACAGCAGCTCTCTCTTCTTTGTCCGTTTCTTGTCATTTTTTCATCTCTTTTTCGTAATATTTGTATTTGGAGTGGATCATTACTTTATATGGCTCATTTGTTGGTCATCAACACCAAACTGTTTTTGTCTTCAGTGATATTTTTACTACTTTTGCTCCTGTGTTTGTCTGGAGATCCTACATGTAACCATGGCTGCATTGTTTACATGTGAGATCAGCTGTTAGCAGCCTGTAGCATATCAATGCTAACTGATGCAAGGCCGGATGTTTCCCCACAAGGTGAGGAGAAGGAGGTGAGGACGACGTGCTGGTTCTCAGGTGTGAGCTAAGAAGTGATGACATCGACCTGTCCTTCCATCCATCGTTATTGGGAACGTAAGATCTATCTCCAATAAGATGCGCGAGCTAGCTATGCTAACCCACCAACAGAGGGAATACCAAAGGGCAGAGTAGCATCATGCTATTCACAGACATGGCTAATGGAGCTAACACCAGACACCAACGCCACATTGGAAGAGCTTCACCTGATGTGAGCAGACAGGATCCAGGAGACAGAGGTAACAGTGGTACAAAATCCATACCTGAGTTTGGGATGCATCTTGGGATTCCTGCTGTCCAAGTCTTTTGCTTTGTCAGTAACCACAGCTGTGAAACCATGGTCTGTGAACGGACACAAACAATGAAAAGAGTGAGTTAATATCACGCCAACCGTTTGCAGCAAATTCGGTGTGAATGTCTTGACAATGGTGTTACACCTCTGGCTTTATGGGTTATAATAAAGATCACACAGTTTGCTCATTGGCAGTAGGTATCAAAGCTTTATAGGTCGTAACTATGCATGATAACAGCAGTAAGGTTTTTTTTAAAATTGCTTTATACGTTTCATAGAGTGCCATGTTTGAAGCTTTATGCCTAACTTAAGCTGAAATGAAAGTAACATCAGAAAATATCCTCTAAATGTGAATTAGGAGCTTTGCTGCACACACCGCACCATCATCTGCGTATGTGATGATAATCCAACTGTGAAATCCCTGTTATCAATTTTAAAAGGGGTTTATTGCTGCAGATTATCAGTCAAAGGCTGATCAGGGTCAACCTGCCTGAATGGCAGGGTTCATTTATTGATGCCAGCGCAAAGTGGGCAGAGTTCACTTTAATCATGCATTACATAAGTCGTTTCATAACATGCCGCGTCAGCAAAGCATGGCATAGTGTGTTTGAGTTTATCTAACTGCGTTTTACAGCTCGGTGGTTTATTTCTGTGCTAAATAATGTTTGTCTTCTTTGATATGAAGGTTTTTATTTCCTTCTGCCCTATGCATGACACCACTTTTTTACAACTTTAAGATATAATATCCATTTGAATTTATTGCATTTTTTTAGAACAATGACCTCAACGACCCCAGTGGCGATGACTCTTAAAAGATGAAAAAGAAACTTGAGCATTTTCTCTCACCGTGCTGTCGTCTTTGAGCAGAGACCAGGTGATGAACTCCATCAGAGGTAGCAGGTGACCCAGACGTTTCCTCTTTAAGCCGAGGAGACGCAGCACTTTGCCCAGCTCGTCGCTCTGAACACCGCAGCTCTGCAAAGACACACTCCTTTCAGTGTCGAGAACAGAGAAGTGACACAGTCTGACTTTTATGCTTATGCTGACGACTCCTCACCTCAGTCTTCTCCTGCAGCTCCTTCGCCCACTCCATGATCCTGAGCTGTGCCTCCTCTTTGGGGTCCTCAGCTTTTTTGTCTTCCTCTTTACTCTCATCCCAGGAAGTCAGAAGCTAAAAAACCCAGCGAGTTAGAATCAGATAAATACCATCATAGCTGTTAACATGTATTGTTCTTGAATGTTTCTTCTATCAGCTCACCTTGTCGACATGACGAAGCTCATCGGCCCACTCTAGGATCAGTTTTCTGCTCTCCTCGAGGCTTCGCTCAGTTCTCCTGTCCGTGCTTTCGGCTTCTTCCTTACTGTCACCCTCCTTTGAAGAGCTACCACCCTGCAGAAAAATAACACAACACAAAGTCAGACACTCTTCAAACTGTAAATGTGTCCAACAGACAAGCAGATAACCTCATGACATTCAACAGCTGGCTCGTGTTGATGTGGGGGAGTCAAAGGCTGAGTTATTAAAACATGGTTTTGAATACTTTTGTTTACACCACCTAAAAATCTAGTTTATTGGAATAAAAAAAAACTTCTAAGCATGATTTAATTAGCCTTATACCTTAACATCAATCCATTATAGTCTCATGGTGCTCGTTTTTCTCACACAGAGTTAAAAGTAGGAAACCCACTTTAAGGTAAGCAGCAAGAAGATCTGTTTAAGTAAAACTATGGTTGATAGACTGTTAGCTACTTTTGGGCGAACGCTAAAGCTATGATTCAAGCATCTTAGAGCCAGAATTGCCATTTAGTTAGTATGATAGCTTGATTTATGCTAAAGTTTAAGCTCTGACAAGCTAATATAACATAACCAGAGTGTTTGCTAAATTTTAACTGTTACTAAAATTATGCTAGTACTTCTTCACTTACAGTACTAATTAACTAATAAATGCTTATGTTGGATATCTATTTCACACTTAGATAATACTAGCACTTCAGGTTTTCAAAGCTAACATTACTTTTTAGCTAGTTAGATTGTTAGCTAGATTTTTAACCAAACTTACACTAGCAAGCTCTCCCAATCTGAAATAAGTACTTAGCAACTTAGATCATTCGCTAGGTGTTCATTTTCAACCTCACAAAGCCCAGCATTCAAGCACTGACAAGCTAACCTTTTTTCAAGCTACTTAGTGCTTCAGCTAAGTGTGTGTTTTCAACTTAAATCTTGTTTGTTTTCAAGAACTTCTCAGTTAACATCACTCATTTCTGGCCAGTGAGTTAGCTAGAGTGTTTGCTAAATTTTAACTGTACCTAAAAAATATGCTAGTACTTCTTCGCCAACAGTACTACTTAACTAATCAATGCTTTAGTTGGATATTTATTTCACACTTGAATAATACTAGCATTCCAGGTTTCCAAAGCTAGCATTCTTTCTTAGCAAGTAAGATTGTTAGCTAGATTTTTAAGCAAACTTATGCTAGCATTCAAGCTCTCCTAATCTTACATAAATACTTAGCAACTTAGATCATAACTAAGCCCAGCGTTCAAGCACTGACAAGCTAACCTTTTTTCAAGCTACTTCGCACTTCAGCTAAGTGTTTGTTTTCAACTTAAATCTTGCTCGTTTCAAGAACTTTTCAGTCAACATCACTCATTTCTGGCCAGTGAGTTAGCTAGATGTTTTTCACACTTGATATTTGCTAGCAAAGACTTTGTTTTTTTTCTTTGAATCACATGTACTTCCAAACAGTATTGTTAGCTTCTCTCCAGCTAACTGTAATATCATCTAGCAAGTGGTGGATGCTGACAGAAATTTATCCAAATGTTCTTGTTAGTTTGTTTGTTTTGTGACTTGTAACTAATCATCTTTCCATTGGATACACGGTTATTTTAGGAGAGTAAAGAGTCATTTCGAAATGCATTTCCTCCAGTGAATTTTCACTGTTGTGATTGTTTGTAAGCAACCCCAAAGCTAAACCACTAACCGGTGATCGAGCAGTTCAGCATTAAAACAGTATTTAAGATCCCACCCAGAGAGTGATATCGGAGTGATATATGGCTGCAGTTTGTATGTAGTCAATAAAGTCCAGGTTAAAGAGACATATGTCCTTGTAAAGATTTCATATAGCTCAGTTTGTATCAGGGTCAACCCCACGTTTCCCAGCTCGACCTACAGAGCCAAAGGACGCGTAATCAGGCTGTAAAAGAGTCCATAAACACATTTCCTATCAGCATCAACGTGACCCTCTCATCCCTCTGTCAAACAGGCAGAGTAATCTTCCTAGGAACAATGTTTGTCTGAAGCGTTGTTTGTATACTGGCCTCAATAATAAGAGGTTATCGTATGAGGGCACCTTTACATGGAGGTCAAGGATAAGAACTGTCCACGCTGGAGGCTTCATAAACAGAGTTGATAGAGTTTGAAATCCTTTGACACACTTTTGTTTTAAATAAACGTCCCCGTTGGAATATGATTGACACTGAAATGGGACTGATAACTCAGAGTGGCCTGGCTGGAGGAGGAAATTGAGAGCTCCCCTCTGAGTTTACACAGTAAGACCGCCATTAATGAGCACTAAATCAATTCACACTCTGACCCTGTTATTTGCGTCCTTCTCTCATGTCCTACCTTGCACACTTGGTCCACCTGCTCCTTCCAGTGATGGATGAACTGCACACACTCCTGTAGGCTGCGGAGGTTTTTCAGGCCGGTCTGACGAGTGTGCTGCTGCAGAGAACAGGACAAGTTAGTACAAAGCTCCTTATTCCTGGCACAGGCAGCTCTGACACTGAGGAGGACTTTGTGATGTACCTGGGAGCTCTGGGTGAGGCTGTTGTTGCTGTTTGTGGGTCCGCTGGGGGCTGAGTTGTGAGGCTGGGTGTTTTCCACAGGCAGATTCCAGCGCACAGGCCCGATGGAGCTGCTCTGGGTGGCGCTGCTGTCCCCGGCCACAATGCTCACTCCTACAGGCGTGACAAACTCAAGGTGAGGCGACCTGACATGACTCAACAAGTTGGGTGATTTAATGTGCTGTGAGACACGTTAACTCCAAAAGGGGCAAAGGTGAGCACAAACACATTAAGTGACCATTACAGTGTATGCAGAGACGAAAGTGAAATATAAAAACCTACTTTTGACGTTTTTCAGGATGCCTTCTTTCGACATGGTGGCGTCTGCACTCCTGTGGAGCTGAAAGAAAAGGTCACATTAAAATTCTGTCAAAAAGTGTCA
Source organism: Halichoeres trimaculatus (assembly GCF_033239565.1). Taxonomy (NCBI): domain Eukaryota; kingdom Metazoa; phylum Chordata; class Actinopteri; order Labriformes; family Labridae; genus Halichoeres; species Halichoeres trimaculatus. The sequence continues at coordinate 17,026,463 of NW_027437200.1, forward strand.
CTTAGGTAAAAATGTAGAAGAGAAAACACATTTATATATAAATATAAATTAGTATCATATTCCAGGAGCCCTCTAGTGGTTTACCCTCATACTGTCCTCTCTGAATAAACGAATGACAAGCCAGAAAAAAAAACTTTAAAGAAAACTATTTAAATATAAAAGTAATTTTTATTTACTTGAGGTTAGAAAAGTAACTTATTATGAAGTAATTGATTAATTCAGGATATATTTTATAAACTGCTTATAAGATTTTCATTGATACAAAATGGACAGAAAAAAAATCCATTATTTCTATTTTATTAAACACTTCGATTATATGGTTGACAGAAACAAAAAAAATTAAATCATTTAAATATTTTCATAAAAAAGACGAGATTATTTCAGCTGGTATTTAAAAAGCAACAATCTGAAGACAACAAATAAAAACACCCATCGATTTCTCCAAATGTGATATTCTTTATCTGTAAATGGGAACTGACAACTGAAAAAATAATTCAACAACCCTCTTATGAGTGAAACTAAAACCAAGCACAGGAAAACATTAAAGGAGCAGAAAAAATTAAAAAAAATGTTATAATAATTTAGTTTTCACTGCAGACAAGGAATGAAACAAAAACAAAAGAAACAAAAAAAGAAAAATAATAAGTAAAAAATAATGTAGTGTCATAATTTAAGAGTAAAAAGCATCAAGATGGTGTAAAATGTGTATATGGGTGTTTCCTTTAGCTCTGTTCAAAACAAAAAGTCAATTCTGTGTGATATCCTCTGATAATCCTGAGCTCCTTGTGTCTTACCTGTGGTCAGTCAGAGTGATGGTTCACCTCTGCTTGTGAAGAAGAATGGACGCTTCCTGCTCTCTGCTCGACGTATTTGTTCCCCTCAGCGTCTCTCTGATCTTTGGACTCTTTTATGACCTCTGAGACGACTCTGACTGCACGAAACCTTCTCAGCAGCAGCTGGCATCTTTCCAGAGGAGGGTAAAGGCTTTTTTCCCCAGAAGAGATAAGTGTCAGAGTGACGCACGAAGAATGACAACTCAGAGGAGTTCCTGTATCTATAGGATGACTTATAACAGTAAATACAAAAGTTCTAGAATAAAGGGAGGATGAGGTAAAGATAAGGGTGAGGAGTTTGAACTATGGATATTAAAAAAAACTCATCAAAATCAAAAAACTTTTTGATTTTTTAAACAAATTTGCAAGATTTACTAAATCTCTGTCCTGTTATTTAAAATTAAATTTTTTCACTTTACCATTCAAATTAAGGCAGTTTCTATCTTAAATGTTTGAGGGAGTCATTTTAAAAAGTCATTCAAGGAAATAAATTATATATATATATATATATATATATATATATATATATATATATATACATATATATATGTATATATATACACATACATACATATATATATATACATATATATACATACATACATATATATATATACATATATATACACATACATACATATATATATATATATATATATATATATATATATATATATATATATATATATATATATATATACATACATACATATATATATATATATATATATATATATATATATATATATATATACATACATACATACATATATATATATATATATATATATATATATATATATATATATATACATACATACATACATATATATATATATATATATATACATATATATATATACATATATATATATATATATATATATATATATATATATATATATATATATATATATATATATATATATATATATATATATATATATATATATATGTTGGGTTTTTAAAGTTCTACTGAAGTAAAAAAATTATGAAGTAAAAAATTAAATTGAATACTTTCAGCTCTGGAGCTCTGACAGAGCGGAGACGTACCAGACTTGGCACTTGTTGAATTTGTCTGTAAGAGTTACACTGTAAAAAATGAAATCTTATCAAGTGTTTTTGTAAAAATTGTCTTGTTATACTTGGTATGAGCCACATTAAACTGGTCAGTCCAGAAAAACATAACAGCAGGGCCTGTTGTCCGACCTCAACATTTAACAACAACCCAAGATAAAGTTGGAAAAAACAAAACAAAACAAATGAGCCACATTTTAAAGTGGTCAGTCCAGAAAATGTCTTGGATCAAGTAATTTATAGACAAAAATAAGGTCTGAATTGCTCGTAACAAGTAAACAAAAAAAAAGAAATCAGCCAATGGAGGCTGAAGGCTTGCATGTTGTTGTTTTCTTTCATGATTTGTAAACATTTGATCTTCCATGTGGGCTGAACTGAACTGGGTTGGCCAATCATATGACAGCGTGGCCTGTTGGAACCCAAAATCTAACAACAACTTGAGATATAGTTGTAAAAAAAGCAATAAAACCCCAAATGTCACAACTGAATGATAACGTAACAGAAGTGCCAAGCCTGAAGTAATGATAATAAAAATAATAATAATTATTATAATAAAACCATAAATCTAACAAGATGCTAAGCCAAAATCATAGCAACATTCTGGTTCAGTTATTTCACTTTGTATTTCATTTATTTTTTATTATTACATTTATTTTGTTGTTACATTTTGTGTCATGCCACCCTTGGATTCTCCCTCCAGACCCACCCTAGTTATATAAATCTAAAGCAACAGTTAAACACTGACTCATAAAAGTATTTATGATGGAGAAAATGAATCCTGAACGTTTAATATTTAACAATACACACTTTAACATTTGCCCTATATTACTGTTAATGAATTATGATGTAATCATGTATGTATAAAAGACAAAAGGTCTCTCACAAATGTTTAACAAATTCCCAGGAGAATAGCCAACGTTTACATAAGAGCAGTGATAACGTAAATCCTTAAATTCCCCCGTTGATAACAGCAGACCTCGATCAGTATCAATCGATGCGTTAGATAACGCTCATGTTGCCATGGCAGCTGAGAGGGCGGAGTGTAAACACTCAAAAAGCTGAGGCGTTGCTGAAAGTCACGTAAGGAAGCAGAAAGAAAGAGTCGAATAACATCTTCATTAAGAAGCAGGTTCAGATTTATTTCATCGTTTAGTGCAGACTGACAGAAATGTAAAAAAGGAACCAAAACTTTTTGAAGCTTTTCATATCAGTAGTATCTCAGTAAACACACTGTTTATAAAAGTAACACAGCTGATTCTACCAAGTCCAAAACAAGCTTCTATCAGTACCTTACAAAAATGTATATACATGTTAATAATGCATATAAAAAATGAGATGATTTATTATTTTTACTGGAAGCTTTCGGTTTCTTTGATACTCAGCTTCCTCCAGTGCAGACTTTGTCAAATCCTCCTTTGAAATGTTTAGTTCCAGTTCTTGAAAAACTGCTTGAAGATGACCGTCTCCTTCCCCTGCGGCAGGATCTCCACCTGCAGCACGAACACATTTTACTGCTTACTGAACGTCGCACTCAGCGTGCCGGGAAGACTCAATGAAATCTTTACAGGCTGCAGTAAAGGCTGAAGAGCCCGAGCATGTGAAGGATCATTTTCACTGTGTATGTGAGGCTGTTACGTATTCAGGGGTTCGTACCTGAGTTTTCATCCTGTTGTACTGCATCTGGTCGATGAAGTTATCAGCCATCTGTAGCGCCACTTGCTTCTCCTCAGTGTTTGCTCCGCTGCCTAAAAGTCGACCAGTTAATCTCATTTTTATCAGATCTTTAAGGAAAACTACATCTATTTTTAGCATATTGGGTTGTTACAGTGTTTTTTTAGTAAACCCTCACCTTTCCAGACGATGATCTTCCCGTTGGCTCCGTTGTCCAGAATAAAGCAGTCGTCTCGCACCAGCAGCTCTTTGGCGAACGGGCTCTTCTCTGACACTTTGGTTATCGTCATGGATCCTGTTGCGTCAGACACCTGTAGATGATGCAAACAGGTGTTTAATCCTGTAATGGAGTTAGAGTAATTTCAGGAGCTTTTGAAGCTTTCCCGATGAATTCACCTTGAAAAGGGAGGCAGAGTTTGACGCGTCTGCTTTGGTGTCCTCCTCCGTGCTCTCTGCCAGTTCAGGCATCTTACCCAGGACCTGTTACAGACACAACACAAAGAGGTTTTAAATTTTTTCTACTCAGTCTTTGGAGAGTAGGGCTAGAAAATTTAAGCTAGGAGTTAGCTCAGTTAACTTAGCATAGCTTAGCTTAATGAAGAAAAACAAACTAGTAAAAAGTAAGTAGCATCCTTCAGCTTAGCCAAAGGTTGCATATTAATGTGTTGTATCTGGTTATTTGTTTATTTGAATTTTTTTAATCAATAAAAGTGCATTTTTGCCTCCACCAAGGAGGTTATGTTTTTGGGAGTTTGACTGTTTGTCTGTGAACAACATAACTCAAAAAGTATTAAACGGATCTTACTGAAATTGAGGTGATCTGGATCACTGTCTGGATCCAGGATTTTTTTTAAGGATTCTTTATCATTGTGAGATAGGGCTGTTTTCACCATAATTTCTGACAGATGTAAAAGTACGATCCAGATCCTGGTAATATTCTGGATACTAAGATCCAGAATATGAAATATGTACTGGGTCATCATCAATTTCAACACTGTCAGAAAAAAAATTATCGTACAAACCTGCAACTAACACCAAATTGTAGCAGACAGTCTGCTGAAAGGGAGTATAACATTAAAGTAGGACTAAAGTGTTGGTGATAAACACAATATGCTTGGTGGAGGTCTGCGCTCTCTGAGTGCTTTTATAGTATTGAAAAGTGACACTATTTCCATAAATTACATTTTTCTTCCTTATATTTGATTGGACAGCTTAAAAGAGACAGGAAATATAAACAGAGAAGATTGGAGCAGAAGTGGTTGAAAAGTAGAGTTTGCAATCGAAAACGAGTTCCTGTAGAGAATCGATAATAAATGTTAGCATAGCTTTACGATTCCCTAACTGATTATTTACACTATGCTGGAGCTGCTGGACCTTACGTCGACTTCTCTGCCGAAGCTATCTTGGCTGAGCATTTAGATAACAGTTTTCCAAGAAAACTCAGATACAGGATTTTCAGCTTAAAGAACTGAACTCACCAAGAAATGTAGATTACTCTCTCACAGGAGATTCATAGTCAATACATTTAACATGGTGTGAATCTCCTTATTTACCAAAAATGAAATGAACAAATTAGTGCAAGCTTGATGCAAACATATAAAGGAAATTGCATTAATATGCTAGTAGTTAGCACACATTGCTATAACTTAGACTTCACAATAGAATTTCAATTTCCACCACATAAACACATCACAATTAATCTTCGCAAAAAATTCAGAAAACTCAAAATTTCAAAACACTCAGAGGCAAATGACAGAAAAGTTAGGTGTTTACTCATGGCTTCATAACTACAGCAAGGTTCCAAACAACTTAAAATACTGCTATAACCACTTTGGAACACCAGGTGGCCTACTTTATTAATAATATATTACAAAACAGTACATCAACATCACATGACGGGCAATTAATACTTATTTCTGTATATTTATGTCCACAGAACCAGAGACCAATTACATATTTATTCATTTATAAACTCAATTTAATGTTGTTGACCCAGAAAACCTGTAAAGTTACTTTTTGTACAGAGAGAATCGATAAAGAATTGGATCAATAAGCAGAATTAATAAAGGACATTCATATCGATTAAATTTTGTCAGGGCCCATCCCTAATGAAAAACAGTAAAATGCACCGTCAAGTGCCCCCAGGACTGAACCTTTATGAATGAGCAACAATTTCTACAAACTTAGCTAATCCAACGTCCCTTTAATCAATTTTTAAACTTTAAAAGTGTACTTTTCTAAATCTATGTTTCTGGAAATAAATCACGTCTTGCTTAAAAAAATTGTACAAATATTTGTAAAAGTGTGTGTTTACCTTCAGCATCTCCTCTGGCTCCTCCCCCTCCACTGAATCCACCACTTTTGCTTTCCCATGCCTGTCCGTGTCACGGATCAGGGAGGCAATCTCGCGGACTTTCTGCTTCTCAAAGATGTTGGCCTGCGACCCGATCCACGACACGATGATCTGTAGGGTGGAGAACAGAGCATGAAGTAAAAGAGACACTAAAACTGAGACCACACTCTGAGGTTTTATTTGGTTTCTCACGCCCACCTCCCCTAGATCCAGGATGAAGCAGTCTCCTTTGTTGAAGCTGCTCCACGACAGCTCCACCTCCTTGGCACGGATGTTGCGCTTGCCTTTGACCTGGTAGAGTCTTTGAACGGTATCGCTGCCCTTAGCTTTCCTGAAGCCTGACTCCACTCCTCCCTCCTGAAAGCACATGGTGGTTTTTATTTTTATCACTTTGTGTTTGTTGTTTGTTGATGAGCTGGATAAAGGTTTTTTAGATTTAACTTCCTGGTTTGGCTTTGACCAGGTCAGTTTAGCGCCTGTGCAAACCAAACCAGTGATAAGACAATCACAGAGGCAATAACATCCAGGGAGCTGTAAAAACACAGGCGACTATTCAAGGAATCAAAACTTGGCCAGATAACATGTTTATATTTAATCATACTTTATTCCTCATTCAGAGCTACAGCCTTCGTAAAACATACTACAATCACCTCGCAGAACAAAACACAAACACAGTATTTCCCCTTATTTAAAGCCAGTTCACCTCCTCACCTTGTAGGTGATCCCTCGGGGGAACAGACCCATGAACTCGGGGGACTCGTAGCCCTGAACCTCTCTGTGCTGGATTGGCTCACCGCCCAGAAAGGTGTCCAGCTGAGTGCCCATCATGGCGCACGCCACCTGTTCATCGTTGGACGACTTCTCACCTACAACACAGACAGGGAAAAATGAATGAGGCATGAACCAAATAAGAAAAGTTTGTCGTAATCATGGGCGGTGCATCAGGAACTGTTGATTTTTTTTGTTATGGCAAAAATTGAAGCCCTGAACAAATGCATTCCCCAAGGGCCCCTAACTACATCAGTGATCATATATCATTTTATCTTTGTGGGCTGATGCCTGTGTTTCATATTATTTTTTTTAGTTTAATTTTATATCTTTGTTTTATTTTGTAAAGGTTTTTTATTTCATATAGTTTCTTGTCTTTTCTATTCATTTTGTATCTTTTCATTTCATATCACTTAGTTTAAGGTCCCATATTATGCAAAAATCACTTTATTAAGTCTTTTAGTGAAATTTGTGGGTCTTTGGCTTTCCTCCCAGCCCACAAAATGTGATATTCAATGACAAAACCTGTACTTAGTCGTGCTTGTGAATGTAAAAATCCTGACCTAAAACGAGGTGTTTGGATTTTGTGGATTTGCTGATGTCAGCAATTCCCTTTTTTGACCAATCAGGAGCAAGTCTGACCTGATTGGTCCACCGGAGCAGATACCACCGCACTCCCTCCCCGCCCACTCCCCCCTGGCTGTTGGAGAGAATGCTGAAGTTGAAGGGCCATCACTGCTCTGTTTTTGGCTGTAAACAGCCACACAGTTCCATGCACAAGCTTCCCATCTCAGAAGAAGACAAGACTAAGTGGCTAGAGTTAATTTATCAAGGAAATGTTCCAGCTACACTCAGTAAAACTGTGCATGTGTGTGCTCGTCACTTCACGGCCGACTGCTTTTCCAACTTTGGACAGTACAACAGAGGGCTAGCGAATAGACTGGTCCTGAATCCAGGCGCATTACCAACCATCAGTCAACAAACCTCGAACCCTGGAAATGTGAGTATTTTAAATGCTGTGTGTTGTGGAGCAGATGTAAGAGCTTTTCCTTAGTGTCCCCCCTGTCTCTGTGTTAGCTTCAGGATGCTAACTTTAGCTCCGGTTAGCCTGTTGTTTTAGCCTGTAAAGTTACGGTAAACAAGCTTCTCTGTTTTCTAAACATTGTGCACTCGGAGCTCGTGGTGCCGCTCTCAATGACGCTGAAGAGCGGGGCGGTATCAGCGGTGGCTCATTTACATATGAAGGCCACGCCCACTAAATCAGAGCGTTCTGAACAGAGGGGCTATGAGAGCCTGGAAACAATGCTGCTGTTCTTGATTTATTGGCTTTTTGGACCAAAACATGTTACTACCATTTCATGAAGACATCAATGATCCATATTAAACTGCAGAAAAGGGGCAGAATATGGGACCTTTAAAGTCCCTCACATGAAACACACCACTACTGTAATTTCAGTTCTTTATAAGCTCTTTGGGTGAAGAATAGTGCGTTGGCTTTGACAGTTTTTGTCATAACTTCTAAGATCAAATCTGAACTGAGCTTTTGTAAAGTGCTTCCTTCTATTAAAGAATGATCTAGATCAAGTGGTTTTATTACAAAGGTGTGGTTTACTTTTAATCTGAGTCACACAATAAAAATGTATTAATCTTATCAAAGTTTGAAACTATAACAGGTGCCTCGTGACTTCCTGCACACATGCATCTGTTAGTTTTGTTTTTGTTTTTTTTCATATAAATCTTTCTGTCGTAGGAGCTTTTGTTGCTCAAGTTAGAAAAATAGAGTAAAGGTAACTAGTGCTTTCAATTTTCAAGGAGAAGATCTGTAAAAGAAAAAAATAAGTGGTCCAAAAGGTTAAGATGTCAGTCTGGTTCAAATGATAAGTAATCTGCTGACCAGAGGAAACGAGGACGACCTGGAGTAAACAGGTGGAGGAGGGAGCGAGGCCTCGGGCTGATGCCTGCCTGAGCACAAAGAGCCTCTCCAAGCTGTGACAACCGGCCCAGTGTTACCTAAGAGCCGGATACACGCTGGAAACAACAGCCACATTTGAGTACTGTAACAGGCCTCGTGTATTTTTAATGAGCCCTGCTCAAAAACCATCCCAGCTTCCCTCGGGACTTCTCTTCCTCTGCTCATCCCTTCATCCCTCTCTGAGCACTCATCCTCTCTGAACAATGAGGCAGAGAGTCCACACAGTGTCTCACGTGTCAACAGCACCATTAGTGAGAAGGTGAGTGGCTTCAAAATGTCCTCACACTTCTTAATGATGACGTCCACAACTCCACAGATACAGCTACAGTTGGACCTTGTATCCTCTGTTTCTCATTCTAATTATTATTATTTCATTTTTCTGTAAATATTCCTAATTTTTATTTTATTTTTTTTTTATTTTTTTACTATCATATTATTTTTCCCTGTATATATCTTGTATTTTTGTATATTTTATATCTTAAATTTTTCTTTATTCTACCTGCATTTTCATGATTTTCTTATAAATTGTTAGCACCAACACACCAAATGTACTTGGCAATAAAACTTGATTCTGATTTTAAATCTGAATTTAAATGACTTAAAAAGTAACTATCATTAATTTTTCCTTTTTTTTGATTATTTTTGTGGGTTTTTTTATTTTTTAATTATCTTTGTGATGTCAATCTTTATTTTTTTATTTATCTTGAGTTGGAAAAAATAACCTGATGCTTAAATTTAAGCTGCATTTGTCACTAGAGCTGTCAATCATAGCGTCCAACCCCTGCTTTAGCAACAAATTACTAATGAAAGTTCAACATCTCAGATAATGGAGGCTGTATTAACAGTACCAGAAGATTTTGGCCTCACTTTTGAGTAACTGCTGCGCCATCCATGGTTTTAGTCTACTTTAAACATTTGAGGTCTAGCAATTTTCAAAATGGGATATTTTTTAATGTTCCTCCTCCTCTCAGCTGTGAACTGGTTTGTTTTCAGTTTTAAGGGTTGGGGTTTGGCCTATTGAGTGAATGAAGACGGTGCTTTTATTTCAACTAAGAAAACACATTTTCCTTCAGTTTGCCCTAAAAGATAAAGTTTTCTCACAACCTCTAGACTTTCCTTAGCTCTCTTACCTATCCACATGTAAATGTGGACTTGTCCTGGACCCCTGTTGTCCAGCACCAGGTAGGAGTCCCCGTTATAAAACGCCCCCAACTCAGTGGCATCCAACAGCACCGCCTTCATCTTCTCCACCCTCCACACGTGCAGGCCCATCTCTCGGACCTCAGGACCAAACTGATCCGGAGCTGCTTTGAGGGGGAACATACTGCGGGGAGAAAAGAAAGAGATAGAAGAAGTGAGATGAGTCCGGAGGCTTTGCAGCCACAGTGGAAGAAGAGGATGGCTGAAACAGGAAGTGTAAACATGTGGAGATGTGTCACAGTCTGGTTGTGGGAATAGATGCTCAGTTTAGCTTTGAGCAGGGAGAAGTAAAAGCAGAAGGATAACTCTAGAGAAGAGACAGACAGATGATGCACACAGCTTTTCTTCCTCTTTGGTTTTTCTCCCTTAACAGTCGCAGAAAAAGTTGTATTTTGGTTTCTGTGTTGATAACTGTGTGAAATGGTCGTGACACACCGCAGCCCCAGCTCAGTGAAGCTCAGCGAAGGTGTGGTTAGTGATGTGAGCGTGATCACATTTAGCCTTAACATAATGAGGGGTTGTGTTGCTGCTGAGCGACCACAGGCTACATGACATCACTTTTATGCAACACAACACCAAACAGGCCACGCTGACACAACACCAGTGTTGCTGCCCGGGCCCGGGCCCGGCTACAAGCCCGCTAGATCAGATCACAGGTGAGGAGCAGCCAGGTTAAGCCCTGCTCATCTCATGTACAACTCTCTCTGCCAGAAATGTTTTACATCCTGTCACACAGGAAGAGTGCTTCAACCACCCCTTCCTGTCTGTTATCTGTTTCTGTGCTGAGTTAACTTTAGTTTAGAGAGAAGAGTGACTGCTACCTTCATGTGCCTCCAAACTCCTTATCTCAGTGTCATAAAAAAACAACACAGTGTGCCAAAAAATTTAGACTGACGGCTCAGATCGGCTCCATTACCATCAATAAAAATTTATGATTATTGATCGAGATCAAAATACTGATACTTTAATGTTTCATAAACACAATTCTAAGCAGACCGAAAGAAATAAGGAATGGAAAGCTTTTGTAAAAATGTTCTGGCAGCTAGTAAGGGCCTGTCTCCACTAACAGTGTGTTCCTTTTTTCCCTCTTTTTTTTTTTTTTTTTTTTTTTTACAAAACAAATCCAGTACAGCATTTTTAGAGCTCAGCGTCCTGACAGTGAAACATCCTCACCATCAGCCATATATAATCTATAGTCAGAGGCTAATGCAGGGTTTCTTTCACTTTTTGTGTTTTAGGTCTTCTTTGTCCAATGCCACAAAATGAAAGCAAATATAAAGCATTGAAGATATTTTTTTACAGATTCAACCTTCACAGCTAACTAAAGTGGAAGTACAGTAGGAAGGTTTTGGATCCTACAAGTGTTACTGTCTCTGACACTGAGGAGCTGCCAGCAATCAAATATGCTATTCGTGGACACAGGCCCTTAAGCAGCACCACAAAGGTTCCTTACTAACCATTAAATATGATTTCTTGATTAACTGAGGATTACAAACTCATTCCACTAAAAATTAGATGGCAGTAATAACTGCAAAAGACTTCAGCAGCAGCTCCTGAAGTTAAATAGATCCTGTGATATGCAATAATTTTTCAAACAAATGTCTCTTTAAACTTTTATTCAGTCTTCTATGGTTGAAAAGGGATTGGGAACGTCTTTTAGTGTAAAATCAAATACATTTAATAGCTTAAGATGATGTGTTTTATATTGCTTTTATAAGTTCTGAAGAAATTACCATTTTCTTCCTGGTTGATATCACAACATGATGTATAAAACGCACATGGCAGATCATTAAACAGCCTCAAATGATGATGTAGTCTAGATTTATGTACGCTACCAGTCACCACAGTGTTAAATCAACAGCAGCACAGCACAGAGCTCTCACTGTTCCTACTCAAAGACTGTAATGTGTGAGTAAGCAGGCTCTGTTTACTGCCGAGGACACGCCAAAACTGATAAAGCAGAAACATGACAAGACGCTGATGCAACATGAGATACCTCGCAGCAAACTGTTCTGTATCCTGTGATAAAAATCACCCCTGAGCAAGCAGAAAACGCTGAAACTTTTAGTGCTAACTGTCAGCATTGTGGTCACTCAAACTTGATGTTTCTGGTAGCTCCGCCCCTTTCCGTTTTTCATGTGTCACCATTAGAAGGATGCTTCTTTAGCGTAGCTTCAACAGGTATCATCCCTTCATCATTTTTTTTAGCTAACTAATTAATTAAAAGACAATACTATGATTAAAATCCAAGACTAGGTTTTTAAAGTCATAAAACGCCTGGATAGAGGAGTTAAGGTCGTAAAGGAGCAGGAGGAGAGAAGGAGAGAAAGGGCCCGAGGAGGCTCATGTAGGGCCCCAGGGTTAAAGTTACAATGCTTGGACAGCCGCTTTAAGAGTAAGTAGGGACTCAGAGTGAAAAAGGCCTGATCCACTTAACTGTAAGATCCCCTCCGGTACCCCCGGCATGCTGTCTGAGTCCGGCTCCATCCTGCGTGTCCTCTGAAGTGTGTGTGTGTGTGTGTGTGTGTGTGTGTGTGTGAGGTTGTCAGGGATCGAGAGGTCTATCGAGGAGGAGTGTTAGCGCTCACCTGGCCTGGTTAGCTTATATGTGGGAAGTAACTGGAGCCGCTGTGATGAAAGCCTACCTGCGGTCTGTTGGGGGGTAGAGTCGGGTTCCTGGTTCCTGGCTAAAGCTAAACACCAAGTGGATAATTACTGGGAGAGCAGTGACTCCTCCATCTTTCCACTCCTCTACACGGCTCCAGACTCCTTCTTTTCCTCCTCTTTTACCCTGTCCCTGTGTAACCTTCCTCTGCACAAAGAGCCTCTAAAACAGCAACAGGTCGCGGATTAAAGGCACAGTAAACTATTTATTGCTGAGTAATGGACAAATAATTTACCTGTATACAAGAGTTGTTTCGTTGTTGTTTGTTTACTTAAAAATTACACAATACTGTGTTTCTACATATGGAGCAGATCCTCTTTCATGAGGTCCACTATTTTGCAACACCATGTTTCCACAGCATCTACAACCGAGTTACTAAATAACTTAGGTTTTAAGAAAATGAGAGAAAATCATGGTGCTTTAAGATTTAAGTTTAAAGTTTAAGTTTAAATCCATAATGTAACAGGATTAAATTTGTAAAATTTACAAGATTAGAGTCATAATTTTCCAGGAGTAAAGTGGTATGAGATTTAAGTCTGAATAATAAAGGATTAAAGTGTTAAAGTGAAAAGATTAAAATCAGGATGTTAAAAGATTAAAGTCAAAGTGTTACAAGTTTTAAGTCACAACATGATTAAAGTTGTGAAGTTTTATGAGATTAAAGTTGGAATGCTACAGGATTAGAGTGATGATTTTACAATATTAGGCCGTAATTTTACAGGATTAAAGTCGAATTGTGCCAATGCTTGAAATTTAAAGTTGTAATGTTACAAGGTATAATTCATAATGTTACAGGACTAAAATTTAAAGTCACGAGATTGAAACTGAAATTTTACAAGATTTAAATTGTAATGTTATGTGATTGAAATTGTGAAGTTGTAAAGTTACAGGAATTAAGTCCAAAAATTACAGGGTTAGGGTTTAAATGTTACAGGATTGAAGTCATAAATTTACAAGATTAGAGTCATTATTTTCCAGGAGTAAAGTCATATGAGATTTAAGTCTGAATAATATAGGACTGAAGTGTTATAGTGACAAGATTAAAATCAGGATGTTTCAAGTTTAAAGTTATAACAGGATTAAAATTGTAAAGTTTTATAAGATTGAAGTTGTAATGTTACAGGATTAGAGTGACAATTTTGCAGCATTAGGCTGTAATTTACAGGATTAAAGTCGAATTGTGCTATTGCTTGACGTTTAGAGTTGTAATGTTACAGGATTAAAATTTAAAGTCATAAGATTGAAACTGAAAATTTACGAGATTTTTGTTTATGTGATTAAAATTGTAAAGTTGTCAAGTTACAGAGTTAAAATTGTAAAGTTGTCAAGTTACAGAGTTAAAGTTCTAAAAGTACAAAATGTAAGTCCTACAATTAAAGGATTAAAGTTTAAATGTTACAGGATTGAAGTCGTAAAGCTTGAGATTAAAGTCAAAATGCTACAGGATTCATGTTTTCATGTTATGAGATCAAAGTTGGTGCTTAGAGACTACAGTTGCAATGTAACAAGCTTTAGTCTTAAAGCCATGAGATCAAAGTTTAATGGTAAGATAATAAGGAATTCATGTAAAGAGGTGAAATATGTTGTGTTAATGACTGAAGTCTACATTTTAGAAGGTTGAAGTCTTGTTGTTACAAGGTCCAAGCCGTGTTACAAAGTGAGGTTGCATCGCTGCAGCCCCTCAAAATTTACCCCTGAAATTTTTAACACTCACTCTTGGCCTGGTGATTGAGACAGGATGTTGGAAAGAGGTGAAGAGAGTGGACGGAGGGGCTCAGGTGGAGACATGAGGTCACAGAAACCCTCCACAGGTGACTGACTCCATCAGTCATTTATGTGATGATGTGCAGATAGAAATATGAGAGCTAACAATATACAAGCAGCACAGAGAGATCTGAGAGCAATCTGTCATCCGAGGGTGAATGTGTACGGTGTGTGTGTGTGTGTGTGAGAGATAAGAAGGCTCGAATCAAGACAGACTGATACAGACAGGAAGAAACTGAGACAACCAGATGAACACAGAAACCTTAAAGTGTTAACATGATACAGAACAGTGATTGTTCCTGCTTTCAAACTTTTTCTTTGGTAAAAAAAAAACTTAATTTTCTGAGCTTGTCATAAGACCTGAGGCTGGTACCGCTTTACGACCCCACCCCTTACTTTGAGGAAGCTGTGAAACAGAAGCCAAAAAGATCAGGATCCTGAGCAGGAAGTGAGACTGGGAAAGACTGGGAAAGAAAACTAAAGGTGTGGTTTTAGATCCCGGTGTAGGAGCAGAGACTGAATGAAAAGACAGACGCCACATCAACACAGGTCAAACAAACTCAGACTGGACACTCATTGTCCTGATGTCAGATTCTTTGGATGGTTTCAGGAGCAGGAATGTGGTGAGTGAGCAGAGAAAGGAGCGTACAAGAAGAACAATGGATAAAGTGTCAGCAGGAAGACAGGAAGGAAAATAAGTCAGAAAGAGTGGATTTAAGTGTGACTGCAAAGTGAAAAAGTTGGTAAAACTTACCCTGAAGAGTGAGTGAGCGATGGGACACAACACGTCTGAGCACAGAGAGCGGAGAGATGAAATCATGCAAGGAGGAACACGTCTCTAAACACACTAATCCCCCCCTTCTTTCACAGCCACACTCACACACTCACTCAGTAGACATTTCCTGCTTGTTTCTGAAGCCGACGAAGCCCGGCCCTCTGACTCAAACACAAAAGACACAAAATGTCAGAAACTTGATTAAATCAGGACATGGAGTGGATTTCAATCAGGAGCCTGGTCATTATTTAACAAATACAGTCCTCAAAGGTGAAACGACACAATGACAGAATTCAAAACTTAAAATTACATGTTTTTTTAAAAGAAAGGAAAACAAAAATTTGATTCTATGACACCTTTCTGTCAGCAGTATGGGGTTTAAATTGCTCCACCTTTTAAAAGGTGAAACATCCCTTTGACAACCTCATCAATACTGCTTAATATCAAAGGCTCGCCTGATTAGAAGTATTTTGAGTAGAATAAAACTATCAGATTGAATCAAATTTTAAAATCTGGTCAAATAAATAGAGAAGACAATCTTGGTTTTCTTGCTACTTTGACATTAACAGAAAAAACTATGATATATATCCATATATATAAAGTCATGGGTCTCTAGGTTATTGAACTTTAATAAAACAGTGTCAAGGTCTAAGCACTGGAAAAATATCACCATAGCAACTTTACCCTGAGCTTTTATTAGTCACACAAGGATTCCCCACATATACACACCCATGTGTATAGGAAGCACTGTACAGACACGCATAGTTACGTAAGTAGAGAACAGGATTCAGACTGAAACCTGTGATTCATCATTTCAACAGGCGAGAATCACTGCTGTTATCTCTGTAAAGGTGTGAACATGAAGGCATAGTGTTACGCAATGGTCATGTCATTTCACTGAAACCCTTTAGGTATCTATCTGCTTATAAGATTTTAAGGTTTTTTTTTTATTTCATCTGTTTTTTTTCCTATTTGTTGTAATGGGTGTACTGGAGAGGACAGAGTGGTATTCAAACTGAAAGCAGAACCCCACAAGTTTTTTTTTCCTTTTTTGAGTCTACAAACAAAGTTAACAACATTTAAACTTGGTATCATTCTGATATGGTTTAGGAATACATTACTGCTCCCCTCTATTGATTTTTTGAGCACCGTTAAAAAAAAGAATCTGCTGCCATTCATCAGCTAAACTGAGTAGGATTGTGATTTTTTTTAGATCAGCCTCATCTGTTGAATGTCATTGACTCTTATCGCCATCTAGTGGCCAAAGAAGTTTGTGCAGGAGTGACAAGGGGAAAAGCCCAGGTTGTGTACGGTCCTAAGCAACCCGCTCGGGGGCTAACCTCATGGGGCGAGCGCCCTAACTGTTGGGCCTTGGAGTTTGTACTTTTTAAGTAATGAACTACGTTTTTGATTAAGTATAAATGAACATGATTTCTACTTGGAAAGAAGATGTGCTGTCTCTCTCTCCAAGGCCCTTTCACTCCTTTGAATTACACAATTTGAGCTCCACTAAGTTGAAGGTACTCTCACAACTGAACAGAATTAAGCTCGCGGCTTTATAGTGTTGTTGTTGCACTAAATGGTAAATCACTGCCACGCTTTTTGCTGCACTAATTGGTTGGGCTGAGAGAAAAAAAAAAAAAAAAAAATTCATAAGCTTTTGACGACCAAAAATGATCGCAGATCAGGGTGAGGGGTACAAACAACTGTCCGAGAACAGAGAACAGAGTTAGCTAAACTCCATCAGGAACATTCAAAACTATTCACAGCATTTCCTGTCAGATAGGTCATGTTCACTGCCCATAGCATCTTAAAATCACAATTTATGATAGAGTTTAACTTTGATTAAGAGGTAATAAGTAGTACATGAGTAAAACTCAGTGTCTTTCATGAAAAGTAGAGTGCTAACATCTTTGTTTTCATACCTTTGGGTAGATGAGGATAAGGATGCTAACTCCTCCTATGGGTCTAGCCCGCTTATTCGGCATAATTTTTCCAATATATCTTTCTTTTTCTTGCTGGCTGAGTCCTTCACAAAGAGTTTTACTGTGCTACGTGCTTTTTTTTCCACACTTGTTGGCGGATAAGAAGTCTCAAAGTCATACTTTACCGCGCATTTCTGTCTCGGTCTATTCAGTATTTACGTTTGTGTACCGCCAAGGCGGCCACAACCGCCATACATCCGGGTAACTGCCCGAATCGTGACGTCAGTGCAAACGCTCTACGCTAAAGACAAGAGGCCGATGCCAAGGCGCCATTTTTCACCATCAAAACAGCAAAATTTGGATATCAACGAAAAAAATAAAAAAAATAATTAAATTAATTTCTCTTAAAAAGTCAACACAACACAATACAAACATTTTTTTTTAGATAAAAAGCCTTAGCCTATTCCTGTTCATAAAAAACTTGTGGCAGTTGCATGTTTACCCCTGTTTACGCTGATTTTTCATTGAACTGGTAATTTAAACTAAAGAAACCAGACTCAGGAGGTTTAAAGTAAAGTGTTTGATTGTATACTTGTAGACTGTATACTTGACAAGCTGGGTGGACCTTTTTGAAGTGAGGCTATATCATCTATAATTTCCAAGAAGAATGTTTAATTTTTTAACTCTACAAAATAAAAAAGTTCCTTTTTATGTACTGTGATCACAATCCTTTTTGTAAATGGAGAAAAATACACTTTGTAGTAAAACTTTTATTCATTTTTCAAGTCAAAAAACAAACAGAACAAAGATACAGAGAATGAGATAATGAATCAATTTCTATACAGTGGCAATTTCAAGTTGAACCTTCCTTTGTCCAGACATATGAAGCCTTTTCTCAGTTTGAAACTCGGTCTCACCCTCGAATGCATACTTCCTGCACACACGCTCTCATTCACACAACCCGGGAGTCCTGGTGCTCCTTTGAATTGACTGGACAGCACACAGTTAAGACAACAGGATTTGCTGCAAGTCAAGTGGACTGAATATCACCACGTCTGGGGATTATGTCCACCACAGTATTCAGTAAGTGCAATTATCAAAACCTGCTTTATCCCAAAGGCCAGAAGATGCCGTCCATTCAATTCAAGAGGATATTTGAAGCAATGTTTTACAAGTCATTGAAACATGTTTTTATCTCCACAGGACTCCCTGTCAGGTCAAATACTCTCCCCCTTCCCTATGATTTCCCTCATCCCAGGTACATACACTGGTAGAAAAACAAACACTGATTCAAAATGAGGATCACTTGTGGATGAAGAGGGAAGAGGGAGAGGACCAGGGTTAAATTCAGAAACGGTGTCAAATGAGCAGAGCAAGGAGGGGAAGAAAACTATGATTCAGTTGGGTTCAACTGGTTCCCTTACATGTGAAAAAGCACCCATAGTTGAAAAGAAAAAAAAGTCACACTAATGTAGTGGGTAAGGTTATTTTTTGTTTAGCAGAAATGCCCCAAAAAGTTGTAGTTTCTGAGATCTCTACTCAAAAGAAAGAAGCTGTTTCAGCTGCGAGGAAAAAAGACCACAAAGTGGGTAAATCTGCTGTCCTGTGTCACAGAAACTTTGACAGTTGAAAGAGGACAAATGTTTTGACAGGGCACAACAATGTGTGAACCCAACTGAAATAACTCAGACTGTTTGAGAGGCGACCGAGGGCGTAAAGTTAAGAGCACTCCTCTCCGTCCTCTGCCCCTTCATCCACAGTTTATGAACATGAACCTCCTGCAACAGCTTCACAAAGTCACCAGAAGCAAATCAGAGAAAAGCAAAAAAAAGAAATTAAAATTCTTAATTTTCGTCTATTTATATTCACACAGAATAGCAGTTAACTTTTTCTTAAATAAATCGAACAGTCCAAAGAAACCTGTGTACATGTCAGCTATCAGAAATGGGGCGAAGATTAGCAACAGGTGGGAGGGATTTGAAAGTATTTCAACCTAAAGCTTGATTAAATGTTTCAACATGTGCTACTCATGCAAACAATGACAAAAGCAGCAACAGCAAACTATCAATCCCCTCATCCACGTGTGCCCCACTTCCTCCTCAGATTCAAAATCAAAGAGCGAATAATCCTTCCGATTATTACGTTTTCATAGAAATCTTTTCATTCCCGGCGTAAAGGGAAGAAGAATTTATCTGGAAAAAAGTTTGATGCACAAGTCTCCAAAAATGGTAAGAGGACAAAGGATGCTGGTGGGTGTTTTTGTGACATCTTTCAGAGTTTTTTTTGTTGTTTTGTTTTTGGGGTGTGAAGGAGAAACAGGGGAGGGCGATGGGTGCACACGCATAGGATTTCAACGGGTGACATTTTCCTTCGTGCAAGCCAGTTTCTCTCTCCGATCAACATTCGTCCTAAACTCCGGCAGCTCCATTTCGGATCCTTGAAACCGGCAGCAACGGTAGTTTTTACAAAAGCAGCGAAAGGTCTAACAAGATACACCTTGGTGAAATATGCAGTAAACAGAGTCTGAATCTTAATTCCTAGATGTTTCTTTAGTGATGAATACAATCCACTTCTCAAAAAGGCTTTTGGCAACATGTACGCTTTCCACGACTACACACTCAACATTTAGAGAATGAGAGAGAGAGACTGGATGCAGTACACTATAAAGTTAAAAGGGGAAACTTTCTCCCTTGTTTTGTGTTCACCACATCTTCCTCTCCTATTAATTTCCCCCTCAGGGGTTTACAGTTTTTGCTCCAACACCCCGTGTGAAAATAAGAAAACAACTATTTCAAAAAGGCAGCCTTTTTTTTCCTTCAGGCGAAGCAGTTCAAGTTCTTCCATAATAGCTTTAACTCTTTCTTGTAGAGAGGATGGAGGGCTCAGATAATCAACACAGGAGGTCCCCAAAAGAGACAGAAAACCACTCAGGACCCATGTGAGGGGGGCACGCCGCCACCTCCAGCTGGATAAAAGGAGCTGTCCTTCAGGTGAGGTGACGGTTTCTTCAAACGCCTCCCCTCCGTCTCCGTGGCTCTTTAGTTGTTCTCCTCGTCGCTGTCGTCAGGGCTGATGGCCGGGCTGTAGGTCGGGGAGGTGGGGCTGTATCCTGGTGACGTGGGGCTGTAGGTGGAGCCTTTGGGGCTAGTGGGCGAGTATGTAGGAGACGTGGGGGAGTACTTGGGTGAAGTTGGGGAGTAGGTCGGAGAAGTTGGGGAGTATTTGGGGCTGGTGGGGGTGTATGTGGGAGAAGTCGGGGAGTAGGTTGGGGAGGTGGGGCTGTATTTTGGAGTCGTAGGAGAATATGTGGGGGAAGTCGGTGAGTACTTTGGTGATGTAGGGGAGTACTTTGGTGAGGTGGGGGAGTATTTTGGAGAGGTGGGAGTGTACTCCGGGGAGCTGGGGCTGTATGAGGGTGAAGTTGGGGTGTACTTGGGGGAGGTTGGGGAGTAGGAAGGCGAGCTTGGGCTGTATGAAGGGGAGCTGGGTGTGTAGGTGGGCGACTGCGGGGTGTATCGTGGACTGGATGGAGAGTAGGATGGGGAGGTGGGGGAGTAAGAGGGAGAGGTGGGGGAGTAGTTGGGGCTGGTAGGGGTGTAGTTGGGGGAGGTTGGGGAGTAGGAGGGTGACGTTGGGGAGTAAGAGGGCGAAGTAGGGGAGTAGCTCGGTGAGGTGGGTGTGTAGTTCGGCGAAGTGGGGCTGTAGCTTGGTGAAGTCGGGGAGTATGACGGGGATGTGGGGGAGTAAGACGGCGAGGTGGGGGAGTAAGATGGAGATGTCGGAGAATAAGAAGGAGAAGTGGGTGAGTAAGAAGGTGAAGTGGGTGAGTAGGAAGGAGACGTGGGGCTGTAGCTTGGCGACGTGGGGCTGTAGCTCGGTGACGTCGGGGAGTATGACGGGGATGTGGGGGAGTAGGAAGGAGAGGTGGGGGAGTAGGAAGGAGACGTCGGGGAATATGACGGAGAAGTGGGCGAGTATGATGGAGAAGTCGGGGAGTAAGAAGGAGAGGTGGGTGAGTAGGAGGGAGATGTTGGGCTGTAGTTTGGGCTGGTGGGGGAGTAAGAGGGAGAGGTGGGGGAGTAGGATGGGGACGTCGGGGAGTAGCCGGGGCTCTGTGGGGTGTAGCCACCGGGGGAGCGGGGCTCGTAGGCAGGGGAGGTGGGTGAGTAGTTTGGTGACATTGCTCCACCTGAAAATGAAAATGGACAAGCTGTTAAAGAGGTGGAGTTCCTCAGGGATCAATGTTTGGACATTTTAATCTTTGTCTTTATTCGGCTGTTTGATGATTTTATTAAAGAATGCTGTCTGGGTTTATCATGTTGGCTGGATTATCTTGTTGTTTGAGGTCTTTTCTATTTTATACCATTTACTTGGTACGTTGTTTGGATCTTTTATTGTATTAGAGGTTTTGATTTTTGAACTTACAAAAAATTTTGCTTGTCTGAAAACATTTTGTAAACCCTCATTTTAAAAAGGCTTTACAACTTGAGTCATAAATTTTACAAAATAAATCAGAAGCTGAAACCATTTAGGGCCTGTGTCCATTAATGGAAGAACACAAGCTCAATATCTCCTCTACATTCCCAACCAATCAGGAACAAGAAGTTGCACTTTTGATAAAAACGCTCACAAAAACGATTAACATCTGAGCAGGGAGGTATCAAAAAACATTTTTTCACCAAGGTCTAAAGCTGCTTATAATGCTAATACTTTGTTCCTATTAGCTGTTTATTACTTGCATTGTACAGTCTGACTGAATCGAAGCAAATGTGACATGTACAGAACATTTTATACTCTTCTTAACAGCCATTAAAAATCAAAAAACTGAAACTTGAGTGTGGTACAACAACATTTTCAAATACGCAACAGCCCTGAACTTGTTGGCAGTGCAGAAAAAAGCTGTCAATGGAAACAGGCCCTTAATATTTTCTTTGTTAAAAAAACGGCTTACTTTTTTTTTAAAACACTTAAATTTACTCACAAAATACCACCCAGATTTATTTGTAGAATATTTTAAGTAACTTTTTGATTTTGAATAAATGTCTCAAAGTATTTTTTTTCTGGAAAAGTATGTTAGTTAGTTTAGTTTATGTTAACTTACCACATAAACCAATTGCTGATTTCTTTATCTTTTCATTCTTAACATATGTTTCATCTACTTAAGCTAAATTTGTTGGCAGGGATACTGAAATTTGAAAAGCAGATTTCTGCAGTGTCTAACCTGGAGATGGGATGTATGGACTTGCAGGCCCTGGAGATCCTGGAGACCCAGGAGTCGGAGACCAAGCTGGGGAGTAGCCTGGAGAGAAACCACTTGCATCTGACGCTGCACTGGGAGAGAAACCTGCTGCTCCAGGTGTCATGCCGCTTCCTGGAGGAAGAACAAAGAAAAGAGTGTCAGTGAGTTGAGCTTAAAGAAATACAAAAGCAGAAAAGCCAAAGCATCCTGGGTGAACACTCACCAACGCTGGGAGACCAGGCGCCATAAGCTGGGGTCGCTCCAGTGTTCCAGGGGGTCATGGCAGGTGACATACCGCTCATGGGACTTGGTACGGTGCCGAAGAACATTCCAGTGGCTGTAAATAGGATGCAGACAGGACATAAATATCAAAGCTCTCATGTTAAATCGGTGATCGAATCAGCTCTACGCTTTAGTGTATCGCCACGTACGTCCTGCCACGCTGATTCCAGGTATGTTGGTCGGGATCTCCATGCCGTATTTACACTTCTCGGCATCCAACAGCAGGTCGAAGCAGCCTGTACCGGCTGGAGCGAGCTGACCGAGCATGATGTTCTCTGACACACCCTTCATGGGGTCGCTCTCGCCATGGGACGACGCCTCCATCAACACATCCACCTGGAGCAGCAAAGGAAATGTTGATCATATGCTCGGTGATGGAGCATTACACTATCACGTTGATTGATTTCTGTCTCACCGTCTCCTCAAAGGAACACTTCATGAGCGGTCCTGTGTCCTGTCGGTTGATGCCGTGACGTGTGATGGCCATCAGGTGACCGCGGCATGTCATGGTGTCACAAAGCAGAGCCAAGTGACGGTAATTGACGTAGGAACCGTCAAACGAGATGACGTGGTACAACTCTCTTTCCAGAGCCTTTCGTACAGCCTCGATTCCCAAGACCTTTGAAATAAATACATTTGAAAATTGGTCTAAGAAATCTGCTGTCAAGAAACTACTCGAATAAAACTTTTTCTGATGTTGTCGCACCGTGAAAATCTCCACGATGTCGTTAGACGTGGTCCTGACTGGGTCTACGTCTTTCTCGCTGAGGACTCTCATGAGGCTGACTCCGTCCGTCTCCAGGATCCACTCCTGGAGGGCCTTGAACTCACCGTCCTCTGTGATTATGATCTTCTTCTTGTTGTCAGTCTGGGGCAAGTGCATGTACACCTAAAGAGGAGGGGAGAGTCTGGTTTGAGCCTTCAGAGAAACACTGGAAGAGTGTAACACCTCTGTGAGCTTGTGCTTGATTTGTTACCTTGCTGATCTGCTCGATGCCTTGCAGAGTCATGTCAGTCAGCATGTTGGACTCGATGCATCTCAAGAACACATCGTCATCCATTTTGTCCACCACCTCTTCATCCTACATGAGAAAAACATGTTTATTAACAATCAATATGAAATATCTCAACATCTTCTTCATCGTCACGGACTACAAACTATATTTCTGACCTCTTGGAACTTGTTCTCGTCGCTGTTCATGATCCTGATCCGCAGGACGAGTTTCTCTGCGTTGTCGTCATTAAAGATGCAGTTAAGATCGTCTCCAAAACCTGGCGATAAACACCAAAAGTCAGCAGGGAGATAACCTTAAGGTTTCCTTGGAAAGATGAGGAATCTGTTCAGAAACCGACCTGCGTTAATCTTCTCTGCGATCTGCTCCATAGTCAGCTTGCGATCAGTCATGTGTTTGCGATCAAGCTCGATACGAAGCAGCCACGGTGAAATGCGGGTCACGTCAAAGTCGGGCATCTCATAGTAGACGTTCACCCACTCCTGGTCCTCGGCAACCACCGTGTTCTGTGGGTTGGGGTCGTAGTAGATCGCAGTGTTGGCTGTCACCTGTGAAAAAAAAGATGGTTTAAGTCAATATTTAAAGCAACATCAGAAGGAGGAAGAGCTCATGGGATTGTTTGTTCCCAAACCTTTCTTAGTGTCGTGTGCTCCAGACGACACAGGATGTCCTTGGCCCTCTCAGCGTCACGTGCAGCCTGACCCAGCAAGAAGACCGTCAGCGAGGGGGTTTTAGGCCTCTTGGAGATGTTGATCAACTCCTTCAGACGAGGCACACCCAGCGTTACGTTCTTAGCCGACACACCGGCGTAGTGGAAAGTGTTCAGGGTCATCTGAGTGGCGGGCTCTCCCAGCGACTGGGCAGCCAGAGCGCCGACCATTTCACCTGGGTGAGCCTGTGGAGGAAGAGAAGCAGAGAAATGAGAAAAAGTAGTGGCATAAACAAAATCTGCTTTCAAAAAGTGGTTTAACTCACAATGGACTGGTTGAATTTGGTCTCGATTTCTCCCAGGAGCCAGTCGAAGGCCTCCGTGGAAAGGCGGAACTCTTCAGT
This sequence comes from Halichoeres trimaculatus, assembly GCF_033239565.1. NCBI lineage: Eukaryota > Metazoa > Chordata > Actinopteri > Labriformes > Labridae > Halichoeres > Halichoeres trimaculatus. The sequence goes on from NW_027437200.1 coordinate 17,051,053, forward strand.
CATGCGTTTGGAGCAGAGCGTGGAGCGCAGGTGGATGTTGAAGAGGAGGGTGGCGTTCTGCTGGGCCTGTCTGCTGAGCGGGTCTTCACCGTTCACGATCACCAGCTTCTTACTCAGGTCGTGAACACCTGGAGGCCAAAAATACAACCAAAGATTGAGGTTTCTAATCGAGAGATGATCCACTCTGCCTCTTAGCAACAATCCTCCCGCTGTACTTTTCACATGTATCAAATGCTCATAGTGTTTTGGGTGATTTTATACTGGACTGAGATGTCAATGGCTCTCATTAACAAGTGGTTCCAGCTGCCCCCTAGTGGGCCTTTAAGGGAAAGTCTCTATAGGAGAATGTGCTTCCTTTATTGAATCAAACCATGCTCAATAAGACTTTGTTTAAAATCTTCAAACTTTTATTTTCTTAAAGGAAACCTCAGAGAATTACCTACTCTAACGTTTTCTACTTTCTGTACTCGATCATTTCATTGTTACAGTGAAGAGAAGGACCTCTAGTTGAACCAGCTGGATTTACGTGGTCAGGCTATGACCCCCACGCTCTAATTCTATGACAGCACAAAGTTCAAGCTTACCGTCGACCACCCTGAGAGGATTTAGATCTGTAGGAGTCCGAGTGTTGATGCGGAAGATCTTCTGAGCATTCCAGATCATTCTGGCCAGGTTGCACGGCAGCACAACCTGCAGAAGTGAAGACAAAAATGGATTGAGCAAATTTTCTAGAAAGGGTTTTAAAAAAAAAAAAGGAGTTTTTTTTTTAAATAAGTTCGACCACACGCACCTTGCTGTCACCAGTGGGGAAGATCGCTCGGAGGACCTCTCTGTCTTCTTTCATCTTCTCAAACTCTCTTTCCAAGGCGCTCTGCACATGGGCGTTAGTGAGGACATCTTTGACAACGTCTTCCTGGAGCGTCCTTCTCAGCGCTCGCTCGTTGGTGCAGTCAAACTTGAACCTAGAAAAAAAAAAAACACGAAAACAGGCGTCAAAAAACATTCACATTATAATCTTTAATTAATTGTTACTTGATATTTCAGAGTGAGGGTTAGAAATCTGTGACGTACTTCTTTTCAAAGGCCTTGTGTGAAGGTTTGAGAGTCGCCACGTTCTGGAACTCGACGTTCTCTCCCGCCAAGCCATCCTCTCCGTAACGCAGCTGAACCACCTGGTTGATGGAGTTACGCACAGTGCCGTCATACTTCACCATCACAGACTCCATAGATTTGATCAGACGACGCTGGATGTAACCTGGTGAGAGACATTTATCCAGTTAAAAACCAAACAAAGAGATTCAGCTGCGGAGCGCACATCTTCATGTTTCCCTACTGACCAGTCTCAGCAGTCTTGACGGCCGTATCAATCAGACCCTCTCTGCCTCCCATAGCGTGGAAGAAGAACTCTGTTGGTGTGAGACCAGCCAGGTAGGAGTTCTCCACGAAGCCTCTGCTCTCAGGACCGTAGTCATCTTTAATGAAGTGAGGCAGCGTGCGGTGTTTGAAACCGAAGGGGATTCGCTTACCCTCCACGTTCTGCTGCCCCACCACGGCAATAACCTGAACACACGGAGCGCATCGTGTCAAAGACAAGCACTCAGATGTGGGTTTTAACCTCCGGACAGCTGCTGGATTGCTCATTTTACCTGTGAGATGTTAATCTTTGAACCCTTCGAACCGGCCACCACCATGGACTTGAAGTTGTTGTACTCAGACAGAGACTTCTGGGCAGAGGATCCTGTTTTGTCACGAGCGTCGTTGAGGATGCGGTTCACCTGGTTCTCGAAGGTCTGTCTCAGAGTGTTACCGGGGGTCGGCTCCAGCTCGTTGTTGTGGGCCTTCTCGATAACCTGACAGGACAGAGACGAGAACAATTTACGTTTTAGAACAGATGTACAATATTTTGTGAGTTTGCAATTTGTCTTTGATGGCGTGCTCACCTCTATCACATCCTGTTTGGCTTTCTTGATGGTGTTCTGGATGTCAAGGTAGGTTTTAGCGTCAGCAATGGAGTCACCAATACCGATGGAATGACCTGAGGAAGATCAGAGAGAACGTGTAAGAATAAAAGATAAAAATGTGACAAAGTGGAGTTGATTTAAAGCAGCTTTGACTCTTTTCTCACCCTCGATGAGCAGCCAGTTGTTGACCACAGTCTGAATGTTGGAGTAGAAGAGTCTGGTGATGTCATGTCCCATCTCCAGGTAGGAGATGTGGACCAGGGAGCCAGCGGAGGTTCCCAGAGATTTCTTGCACAGGATTCCCATGATCAACTCGCCGTTCTCCACAATGACCTGTTGATGAGTTTTACATCCAGTCAAACTCCTGTTAGGAGTTTATTTGTCTTTACTCTACAGAGGGTCGATCTTTGGGTGTACCTTTGTGTCTCCTGGTGAAATGTGTTTGTAAGGCCCGCTGTCTTCATCATCGGGGTGTGTGCTGTGTGTTCGGATCACGTTAATGTGTCCAGGAATGATTAAGCTGAAGATCTGCTTCCCCGTCCACAAGGGGCGCGGCTTCAGGATGGCCGGCTGAGGCACTTTCCCGTCCCAGGTGGAGAGGAACATGAGGAGGTTCATAACTTCACCCTGTGGAGGAGAATCAAACCGTTACAAACCCTTTCAGAGCGGAAAACAGCAGGAGTGAAGCGTGTGACAATTGTCAATCGACGTACCCTCTCTAAGAAGACGTCTCTTTTGGTGAATTTGCGCACAGCCGTGAGTGTGTCCTGCACAATACCCATGACGGGCCTGTTGGACTGGGGGGTGACGATCATACGAGGTACCATGGCCAGCTCCTGGATCTCTGCCCTTGTCTCCAGAGACTGAGGCAGGTGGAGGTTCATCTCGTCGCCGTCAAAGTCAGCATTGTATGGGGTGGTGACACTGAAGAGATATGAAGGAAGACACGTTTAGAGACAATCTCAACTGTCATTGACTCAATTCAACGCCAAGTGCAACAGGAAATACTGTCATTTAATAAAAAACCCTCCATCTATTGTTTAAGTTGAACATATTCGCAGTCCCAGCTTAGTTTTGTACCTAAGGTTGAGTCGGAACGTAGACCACGGCAGAATCCGAACTCTGTGCCCCATCATGGACATTTTATGTAGTGTGGGCTGTCGGTTGAAGATGACGATGTCCCCGTCACACATATGTCTTTCCACCTGAACAGAAAAAGACAGAGTTAGTCAGGATGAAATAAAATTTGGTCATCATCTGAAAAATTAGTATTATATGCATTTTGTCTTGCCTTGTAGCCAATCTGTAGATGAAGGTCACTTGGTTTGGGGTGGAATCGGAGGTCAATTCTGTCTCCGTTGTCACGGATGATGTATTTTGCTCCTGGGTACTGGCTGTTGCCTCTTCGTACCAGCTCCTGTAGTCTAAAGCAATCATCAGAATGAATTAGGTGACAACAATTTTAATAAAACGTTATTTAGAAGGTTTTACAGGCTGGATACTCTACCTGTCGATGTTAAAAGGGGTGACGATTTCAGGAAAGGTCATATTGGCGGCGATGGATCGCGGGACGCCCACTTGGTCGATTTGCAGGTTGGGGTCCGGGGTGATGACAGTTCGGGCAGAGAAGTCTACACGCTTCCCCATCAGGTTACCTCGGACTCTACCCTCCTTCCCCTTTAGACGCTGTTTGATGGATTTGAGAGGGCGGCCAGACTTTTGCATTGCCTGAGAAAGAAAATCATATTATTACATAAAACCATATTAATAAAGTGCAAACTGCTGAAGTGAGCGGTCTCTAACTGGTTATTAAAGAGTGCAAACACACCCTAGGAAGGCCCGGTAACTCGTTGTCCACCATGGTGGCAACATGAAACTGGAGAAGTTTGACGTCTTCAGCTATGACGTGAGCTGCAGCACCACTCTGCTCGTTTCTCCTCAGCTGGTTGTTGATCTTAACGATGTCAGCAAGCTTGTGGGTCAAGTCATCCTTAAAAACAAAAAAATAAAGATCATGAATTATTGTAAAAAAAAAAAAAAAAAAAGGAAAATGCAGCTTTAAAAATGTTTTTAGGTGTCATGTTTTTCCTACCTGGTTGCGAGCAGAGCCCTGCATGACAACAGCCGGCCTGACAGCCAGAGGAGGGACAGGCAACACAGTCACAATCATCCACTCTGGTCGGGAAAACTTGGGGTCCATTCCCAAGATGTGGTCTTCTTCATCTGAGATGCGCTTAAAGATCTCATGGACACGCTCTGGACTCAGCAAGATCTTCTTTTCCTGTGAGTCCTCGTTGACGTGCTTCCACTCTGCAAACAGCTCCAAGCCAGAGCGTCTGATGCATGGCTGGTAGCGTCCACATCCACCGTGGCCCTGCATAAATCACATGGTTTGGAGTATTATAAATTATTTTAGTAATGCATTAAAGATGGAACAGAAAGTGTGAATTATCTCCAACAGTAGGACTCCACCCAAATACCTTTTCCTTAGTGATGTCCTCCTCTGTCTCCTGCTGCTCCATACCAAATTTGTTGTCCATCTCCTCTCCACCTTCGCAGATGTTTTTACCTTTGCACAGCTCGTACACATGTGTCAGACGCTTCCTTGGTTGTCCTTTAGATTTCATCAGGATGTCTTTGATCTTTGGATTGTTCTGGAAGAAACAGAAACAGTAAATAAGATATTAACTCTAAAACTTAAGATGCGTTTCGTTTGTAAAGTTATGTTGAGCTGTTATTTGCTGGTAAAATACTCACAGCATCCACCAGAAGCTTGGAGCAGAAAAAGCAGACACATCGCAGAACCTTCATGATCTTTGACACGAAGCCCACGTGGAAAACCGGTTTCGCTAGCTCGATGTGTCCGAAGTGGCCTGGACATTCTGTCATGTTGCCTGGAGTAACAAAAGCCATTTACATGAAAACAAGTTGAGACATGAGGTATGAAAAGTATTCAGCTGATGATGTTTGAGTATAAAAGTGATACGCCTGCACACCTGCACATGTCTGACATCTTCCAGATCTTTCTATGACCCCTTGCCTTGGGTCCATAAGGCCACCAAGTTTAGGACGTCCTCCTTCTGTTGTTTCCGGGTATTTGATACCCCCTTCTGTAACTGACATCCGTTTCTGTTGAGAAAAAAATTGTGAAGATGTGTTTGTCAAATAAACAGTAATTAACGCTATACAGGACAAATAGTTGTAAATAAGATTCCAGAGATATGTATAGAAATCAAATACTTTCACAAATCACAAATAATCAAAAAAAATTTACCTTAGTTGATTACAAAAATATTTATTTTTTACCAACACCCAATATTCAGCGTAAAGTAGTCACACTGCAAGTTTTTATCAAATCAAACACTGTCGTGAAACGTAACGGACATATTTGCTAAATACACAGGAACTAACGGGGAAGTTGAGTATAACACGGACATACTTTTTACTTATAACAACTAAAACTGTATACAACCAGCTCCACTGGTTGAAAAAATAAACATTCATGTCTTCACGCATTTTTTAACATTTATTTTTTAATGTGTATGTAGACACTCGAATGCAGACATGTATTCAGTGGTTCAACAATCGCTTTCTTTGACATTTGACCGTTACAAAACCACAGATCTACCTACTGGTGGGCCTGTGATAAAGATTTTATGAAAATAAAGGGGGTTTAATTCATGTGATATTAAGAATCATATTTGAAAATGTTGTGCTTAAAAGTTTTTCAAACTTCCTGCTACATGCTAGTTAGCGCAAGCTCCACTAGCCTGACACAGCTAGCTAGGCTAGGCTAACAGCGAGCACTTTCCGTTGCAAACAGCACGATGTCTTCGCGAAATATATAGAACTACAAGACAAATCAAGAAGCCGATATTAGTGATATGTGAGCTGATCGATAGATAATATAATACCCAACTCCCCCCAAAAAGAAAACCTACAAGTTCATCTGGGCTGATGATGCCGAATTGAACTCTCTTGATCGTGCGCAATGGGCATGCGCTGTCGCCGGAGGGCGGTCCGTGCATCCTGTCTATTCAAAGAGACGCGTCCTTCCTCGGCACGCCGCTTTTGTGAGCAGGAACAGTCTTTAAGTTGCCACCAGGACTCAGGTCAGGCCGCCAACGGTGACCGGAAAGTCTCCGGAGGCGATATCCCCGGGACCTCTGTTGTCGGTTGCCTTTGTAGCCTTATATTTTACACTTTAGTCCTGACTAAGATGGCTACCGACTGTTCCCTTCCCTTTTCCTGATCTACACCGTGGAGCGCTCTGAGCGCTTCTGAGTGTGAAGGAGTCTAACGCCTGTTTATATAGACTGACTCCCTGCTACGGGGTTACACACTCATAAAGTCAGGGAGCAACTCTTCGGTAGGTGGGACATGGAACTCGGTAGTAAAACGCTCATTGGACATCCAAGACAGTTGGAAGAATAATTGATTGAGTCACGCGTACAGCCAATAGGGGAGCACGTTCACAATTTTGAACGAATCAAATCTAGAGGCGGGTGTTAATATGATCTTAACCCATCACCATTGGCTTTCGTGAAGCGCTGTAGGCGGTGCAACACATCATTTGCATTGCTTATGTGAAAATTCAAATACAATCCATCGGATTCGTCCCCTTTCTCATAAATATTGAAGATCATTATAGAGCTGGCCAATGGGTCCAGAGGAATGAGGCTTCTCAGAATAATTTCAACAAAACCCTCCCAGATTCCGACGTTAGCCGAGTCTTGCCGAGGCGAATTTCTTCCCTCAGAGCAAAAATAAAAAAAATCTCTGTTCTCCCGTTCGTCTCGCTCTAGATCAGCCCGGGCTCTAAGAAAAGAGGCTCAGGGCTGAGGCCTGTAAAGTCCTGAGATCAAACACGCGGAAATTGGCGTAATAAATGATATTTTGATCTCGAACAACTGTAAAAAGGATTATTTTTGCTCTTATTTTGGAACACATTAACTCGTCGTGTTTTCGTCCGCTGGGTTTTTATCATCTCTGGGACTTTGTGACGAGCCTCGGACTCTCCTGCAGGTGACAGCCGACCGGTGGACTGGATTTTCAGTATGCTCTACAGGAAAATATCGGGGAAGCCCTTAAGTGTCGTTACACAGTATGATTTCCAACATAGCTCGTCTATTTTTACATAATCGTGTTGCCCGTTTCAACTCTAATGGCTAAATATGATGTGTTTGTTCAAATGTTGCAATATTTTTGTACAGATTTCGGACAATGTCGCAGGCCTCATTCGAAAGCTGTGTTAAATGCTGCGGTTTTGGCGGCTAAGAAATACTAGTTTATTTCTTTTTAAAAAAATAGGCAATTATGATGTTAGTCTTGTGATGTATTTTTATTATGTGTTAACGATTCTTTTTGTAACGTATTCAAGCTTAACTGTTTAGATGCTTCTTTTATAACAGAAACGTTGAACGGCTTTTGATCTGTACACTTAGGTGAAACGTAGGAGGCTTTGCCTGTTGATTACTTCAAGCAATTTACGCTTATTGTGTGAAATAAATTTGGATATTAAACTGATACTTGTAATTTTAACGTCATTGTTGTCATAAAATAGCACTGTGTCATGTAAATAGCTTAATGATTTAACATTAGCCCTGTACCGAACATCTCAGGACGCAACGTCAGTTAGCTGCGTAGCTAACAGATTATAATTATTCTTAGCCCATAAGTCTCTGGTTTCTTGGACGTACAGTTCTTAAGGTCTCGTTCTCTTCTGTGTTTTTTCTAAGGGATGCTTTTGGTATGGAATTGGTATGTACTTTGTATTTAGGACTCAAATTGGACTGTAATGGCTTACACTGTAGGTCGTCAATAGCGAACAACATGGCGGAGTTTGCCGATATGCTCCTTGTTGCGAGCGAAAATGGAGTCTGGAATATTCTTTTTGGCCAACTAAAACACCCGAAAGCTTAGAGTTGTCAGAAAAATAACCAAGAGGAATTGTAGTATAAAACGTGACTCTGGTATCGTGTATAACAATATCAGGATTCACTGTTAGGCTTGCCTAGAAGTTTGCCAGCCAGTATTCTCAAAGCTCTGTACTTTGTCGTTGTTGAAGCCATTTTGCTAGCTTACTATGTGCGTTTTCGTCTAATATTTGTCCAGTGCAACTGCTTTTGAGTTCAGAATCTATTCATGTACAACCTCCCTTCCAAATGAGGTATCCAAGACACTCGATCCTTTATTTAAAGTTTGGGAATTACAGATTGAGCATTAATCTCGTCTACACGGACTAGGAAATACCATTAGCTTGTTACACAATAGATTTATCCGGTTAGCTGTCGTTAACGTTTGTTGGACCCAAGGGAAGAGAACAAGAAACGTTTGGATGGCGTTTATGGCTTAATAAACACCTCAAAGCACATGATGTTATATGTTCCTGTGAGGATTATGAATCTCCATTGTCTCATTCAATCAGTGTTGTGGTATTTGCTCAGAGGGTAAATTATGTGTATGTTTACCCTTTGTTCATACATCAAAAGTTGAGTTGACAGCAAACACAGGACATTAGAGGTATTGTCTCTCAGTCTCGAACTGTATTAGTGTATTACATGTAATAACTTTCTGTGCTTTCAACAGCATGTAATATGACACAATCTTACCTGCTTTTGTGTAAATAAAGATCCTGAACAAACAGACTGTGACTTTGTTTCATTTACATGGTAACTGTCCGTTCTTTGTACATCATACTGTTCATGTGCTTCTCTGCATCAACATGCCTTTTGCCATTATAACTTTATGGACAGGACTAGTAGCAGTGAAAAGCATCAAGTGATGTCAACCCACAAGGAGAGATGCCACATTTGCAGTACCCTTTTGATTCTCAGTGATAATATATATTTTTCAAATATCATGCAAGTGAGCCTGGAGGAGCTGCAAGCATGTCAGGGTTAAAAAGCATATAGGAATGTGACAGTAAATCACTTTGTTCACCATGTGCCATGCAATACCATGACTATACAAAGGAATCATTATTGACCAGCTGGCTCCCTCCTCTGGCTCATACCGGGAACGATCGGTGAAGATATTGCACAACCACATTTTCAATGCGGAAGTAAGTACAACATGTTGTGGAAAGTGCGCCCTCTGCTGGAGAAAGGGGTTAGTTCATGGAGATGGTTTGTGATAGTGTATTATTATTGTCAAGGCACTAAATTGTGCAACTGCAGATATGTTTGCAGCCTCCCTTTAAATTTTGTATGGGTATGGGATAAAAACCTCTTTCTCCAACACCTAAGTGTGAAAATATGACATTATTCGCATATGACTTATTTTTAAGTCAAAAACTTAATAAAATATTGTTGGTGTTGCAAGTAAATTTACTCAATGGAAAACATATTAAAAAAATAAAAGATTTTATGCTTTGAAACTGATGGAATTAAGTTATTCTAATCTAAACAACCTTAAACACTATATTTTTTCTTTTGGCAGTTGTAATGAAATACCCAGAGTTATCATTGGCTTGAACTCTTTTTATAAAAAACTTTAACCAGGAAGGTAATGTTCTACATTTATTTGGTTTTGTTTTGATACAGTTTTATGAGATATATGAAAGCAATCAATCTGAACTTTGTGTTCCTGCTTGAACATGCAAATTCATGTATCCAGGGGGAGCTCTAGTCTGGAGTTGTCAAGGCCTGACCCTGTGTGCGTCTCCTCTATGGTAAGAGAAGGGAGGGAGAAACACAGACAGGCAGATGTGAAGCATGGTAGGAGGAGCCAAGATTGTTATGATCCCATTTATGAGGCCTAATTATAGCTCCTGCACAGTTATTGTAGAATAAAATTACGTCCTTAGTCACACTAATTCATAAATGAGTCATTGTATATCTGGAGTGATACCTTCTGGGGAGTAAGCAGCGGAATATCACTGTTAAATTTGAAAACAAAAAAAGAGATGTAATTCTTCATAATCTTTAACCAAGCTAATATTTTTTCTAAAAGTTTGGGGCTGCTCTTTGGATGAAACAATGCGGCCAGATGCACATTTTGTGGCTCTTGTAGAATAAGTGGAGCAGTTCCTAATTGCTCTAAAAATAACCAATCCAAAGTGACTGTGGGTGTACACTGTGTAAAAAGAAGAGCAGAATGCAACTTTTTTTGTTCCCCCAAGAAGCTGTGATTTTACCGTGTTCACAAAACCTTCCAACTCTCAATCTGTCCACATGACTGGACTACATGCAAGGTGCACAAGGCGATCAGTTTTTCAGAACCATGGATTAATGGCTGGGCATAAAACCATTTTTGTTATTTTGTAAAAGTCATGAGTGAAACTTTTTCGTGCCATCATTTATCAAACAAACCCAAACAAACTAAAAGTGTTAGGCTGCATTTCCTCTTTAGTTATGCACCAGGATGTTGTTTTGTTCTAAGAATGGGTGACGCAGGGTTGGAGGCATGCTCTCTCTAAGAGCCCTTAAGAACAGGCCGGCCCATTTCTGTCTGCAGGAGAATGTCCTGTTCTTTGGGTGTTTGTTTTGGCTGATGTCAGCCCCTGCCAAGCGTCTTCATCTTTCTTTTATCCTTCCTTTTATCATCCACACACTCTTTCAGACCTTCCAAATTCTCGTCTCCTCTTGTCCACACAGGACTCTTTGTAGTCGGCTCATTTGTGGAAAGCAGACTGGAGTAGGAATGTTAAGTCATCCAGTATTTGACTCAGACGATACACCAGGAGTTTTGCTGGAGATCTACGTTTTGTTAAGGTTTCTTTCAGCCTCTTCCTGGAACTACCTGGGTGCTAAATTAATTGCTCTTGATCCCACCTCGCGTTGCAATCGGCTTAGTGCTAATCTGGGGTTCTCACAGTGCAGCCAAGTCTCGTCCAGGCGATCCCGTTGCACTGAGCTGTCCGCTGCTCTCTTCTCCCCCAAGGCTTTGACCCCTGGCGCAGTTTTTCACACTCCACTTTGCCAAACCTCCGTTTTCTTTCTTTTTTTTAACCACCATTTCCCATCATGTTAGCATTTGAGCTTGATTTTTAAAATTTCTTTGCCTGTTCCTGCACAGGTCACCACTGCTTTTCCTTCCTCATATGACAGATTTCCTTACCTTCCTGAGCCTCCCACTTACACTCTTAACCCTTCTCATTTTCCCCACCTTCCTGCTTCTTTCATCTCCTCTGTGTCGAACACTTCGCCTCAGAGCTGCCACATGCTGCCTTGCCTCTTTCCCTCTGTCCCTACTTTTCTTGTGATTAGTTTCTCTGCTGTGCTGCTGTTTTGTTTCTTTTGGCATTATGCCTTTGACCATCTGCTTCACTTTTCTTTCTTTTCTGCTGCCATCCTTTTTTTTTGTTTCTTCTGATGTTACAGAACTAATCAGAGATTAACAACTTGATCGCAGAAACGAGTGTGTCGTCGTTGCTTCAAAACCCGCCATCTCATTCTTGTCTCTCTTCGCATGATTATCTCAGCTCCTTGTCTTTCTGGGAGGTTCTGATTAAAGTGTCTGTGTGCTGTTTAAAGAGGCGTGCAGAAATGCAGGGTTGTTTACAGTGCCCAGAAAATACAGGCTGTCTAGAAACAGGAAGTACCATTGCCCCGAAGCGCAGCAGCACACAGCGTCAGCCAACATGCAGCCACTTCCTCCTCCTCCTCCTCCTCATGGCTGAACAGAGGCTCCAGCAAAACAACCCTCACGCTTATCAGAGAATTATGCACCCCTCCCCTCCGCGGCCCGTCCTGCTGAATGGTGCACATACACAGCAGGCTTTTCACCCCCCCACTCTGTCCTATCTGGCTTTCTCTTATTCTCATATGCCTGCGGCCCTCCCTCCCGCCCTCCCTCAGACTGTCTCTCTTCGCCAGTACAGCATGCCTGAGTAGCTGCCTGGAGATGAAGGAGCTAATTAATTTGATTTAGCCGTCCTCTCTCTCCCTCTTTCCCTGTGTCGCTCTGGCAGTGGAAAAACCAGCCGTCCGTCCCCCCTCCCTCCTCCACAACGTATCAGGCACCCCTCCCAGATGATTTTCCACCTATCCTTTCCAGTCTCCTTTGGCAACGTCCACACTCCGAACCCTCTCTTCCTCGTCTTTACTTTTTTCTTCATGTTACACAACCAAATTCTGCCAGCAGTGTATTGCACATCAAACTTATTGTGAGCTGCACGCTAAATCGCATTCTCTCTTCTCGCCGCTTTTCGTTTTTGCATTTCACTTCTCGTGTGTGCACAGGGACGGTCGTGTGACTCAGCAGTGTTTCCCCGCTCTCACAAACATGCTTGTTATAGCTCAGTGAGTCCGCCTCAGGGATCTGAAACAGAAACGGGAAAGTCAGACGTGCGCGTGATGAAAGCCCGTTGCTGTCATTTGATACTCTGACGGAGCCGCCTTCTCAGGTGTATCACACTAGTCGCACAGTGTCATACACCTGTCTCACATCATTTGTCACTCTTTTCATGTTCTCATAATTTTGCACGTTATCGTCATCTGCACACGGCTATCTCTGATGCGTCTTAAAGCATCTTCCAGTGTCGTCTCAAAGGCACGGGGAGCCACAGTGTTGAACTCACTGAAAGGTTAACTTAAAAAAAAACAAGCCTGAACATCATTTCAGCTTCAGCAGGCAGAGTTTTGTTTCCCTTAAATTTTGGCTCCATGTATTAAAAAAACACTTCTCATCCGTATCATCAATATTACCTCGTATTAATCAGAAAGGTTTGAGAATGCATGTCCCGTAATTTACAAGTCTCAACGATCAAGGTAACTCTGCCAATCCCTATAATATGCTGTATATCCAGACCTATTGCACAACTAGCAATTGCAACGTTTGTTGCTGCCCTTCCAACTGCACAGATACCAATCGAGAGCAAACACTATAAGAAAGCAAAACATGAAGTTCATACGTTACATGCATGAGGTTAAAGGCGGTTTTTGCACCTTATGCACCGCCATGTTGGCTATGGCTGCCTTTTGCAGCAGCTCTCTCTTCTTTGTCAGTTTCTTGTAATTTTTTCTTCTCTTTTCCATCATTTTTGTATTTGTAGTGGATCATTACTTTGTATGGCTCATTTGTCGGTCATGGACACCAAACTTTTTGTGGCTTCAGTGATATTTTTACGACTTTTTCTCCTGTGTTTGTCTGGTGATTCTACATGTAAACATGGCTGCATTGTTTACATGTGAAATCAGCTGTTAGCAGACTGTAGCATGTCAATGCTAACTGATGCAAGGCCTGATGTTTTCCCACAAGGTGAGGAGAAGAAGGTGAGGACGACATGTTCTCAGGTGACATGGACCTGTCCTTCCATCCATCATTACTGGGAACATATGATCTGTCTCCAATAAGATAGACAAGCTAGCCATGCTAACCCAGCAACAGAGGGAATACCAGAGGGCAGAGTAGCATCATGCTATTCTCAGACATGGCCAACAGAGCTGACATCAGACACCAACACCACATTGGAAGAGCTTCACCTGCTGTGAGCAGACAGGATCCAGGAGACAGAGACTGAACAGACTGATGAAGAAGCTCAGTCCTGGACCCTGTGGAGGTGGAGGCTGGCTGACTGGAGAATGATGGACAAGCTGTCATCATCTATTTTCTTATGGACCTTTTTGCACTTTCTATACACTTTCTTACTTTTGTTTTCATGATTGCTGCTGTGACTTCAGTTTTGTAGTACTTGTTACAATGACAATAAAGTTCTATTCTATTCTATTCTATTCTATTCTATTCTATTCTATTCGATTGTTATTATGATTTTAAGTTGTTGTCTGTAGTTTGAAGTATAAAGAGTACCAGTTTCAAGTTGGTTTTCAGTATCAACCGGTTTTTAGCACTTCCCTATTTCTCAGGGCTAGAAGATGTTGCGTGGTGAGAGTTTAACACTTGACAAAATAGTAAAAAGACACCGTAGGCAAAGTCATATGACCGCTTTGTACCAACCATTGATTGCCTAGGTTCTCCATTTCTTCCCACTGTTACACTAACATCAAGGACAGGTAGGGATGGGTACCAAAATGGGTACTTTGGTAGTTATCAACTGAAGTCTGTCTGTAGTACTGAGTAATGATTCACTTTAAATCAAAAGGTACCATGTTTAGGTACCTAAACACATCCATGGTACAGTTAGAGAGTGGAAGAGTAGGTGATTTTCCATGCTGGACATGAACACAGCATTACAAGGTTTAATATTGAAGAATATATTTGTTATATTGAAAAACTTTAAGATTTTTTTCATTTAAAAAATCAATATTCATTAACACACAAAAGTACCGAAAATCGGTACCTTTTAGTACTGATACAGATAGCCAGGTACCAAGCATCTGTACTGTATTGTTGCCCATCACTAAAAGCTGGTGGCTTTAATTGGTCCCTAAGTGTATTCAGAAGCGGTCAGGCTTCTTTAAGACCCACAAAAATGCACTGTTCACTCTTCATTTTGGCTTCGCTTTGAGGGAGATGTTGTTTTGTCCATACGTTTTTTCAGTCACTAGTGCCAATTTCTGAGCTGTTCTTCTATTTCAGGCCTTTTATCCCAACAATTACTGTTCAAAAAATAATTTAGAAAAAAAAACTCTGTCTCAACACTGAGACTAATTTTTATGTCAGCTGATTAATGTATCAGACTGTAGTTCAGATCATAAAACCCTCAGTGAAACTTGACATTTAACCTTCTCTATGAATGAGCTTTGCCTTGAGTACACAGCTTCTACAGTTCTATCAATTTGTACTCACAACTTCTTATTTCAGTGCAGTTTTGTGGTTTATCGCCACCTAAGGTGTTGTTTTGCAGCAGCTCTCAGTGGTCTGGTGGAAGAACTGTTCATATGAAATGACTTTTGCAATGAGAGCTTTTCATATGGGAGCTGTTTGCTGTTCAGATGTTCTGTTCCGTATTTTTGGATTGCTGCCCTAGCATTTGTTTTTATAAACAACTGAGAAGTGTTAGCTAAGGACAAGCCCGAGCACGCTCGTCTTTTTCTATTTGAGGGGAGGTTTCAGCAAGCTGGCCTCTATGCCGCCCCTCCGTCTGTAAGACAATACTGAGGAAACCTTTTATAAGTCCGTCTGTGATGACTAAAGTAAACATTTTCATACTTATCTCTTCATCTACATGCAGGAAATTCATGTGCTGTGGTTTCATTCTGCCTCTGTGCGCTCACATTTCTGTGCACAGGCCACAGAAACAAGAGCTGCTGCGTCGACCTCACAAAGCCGCTGCTTCCTCTTTAAGAAAACCTCTGTCATTTGAACTCCTCGAGCGTCGATTGACTTCCCACTTTGATCTCAGTCCAAGTCAGCTGGAGAGCAGGTTAGTCATCCCTTTTTTCGAGATCACTGAGGATGTTTACGAACCCTTGAGCATGCCTCGGGATACATTCACACACATGTATTATTAAAGATTCATCAGCAGCTGAAGAAGAAACAAAGAGTTGACTCATGTTACTGTCATCGCCACTGCACCAAAACTCATTGGAAGCAGTTTAATGAAGACGTGTTATTCAATGTGAATTACAAAAACAGCTTGTTTCTAATTTTACACATTCAGTTCCGAGACGCAGTGAAACTAAAACAGCCTGACCGACTCTGTGACGCTGCATTTTGGGCTCTGAAGGCATGGTGAACTCTGTGAACTCCTTTCCTTTTCAGTTATCAGATGACCATGGCACTCAGCCGTGTCGCTGAACAGAAAGCATTTCATGGGTCAAAAATATAACACCTACTCTTATTTAAAGCCAAAAAAGAGGTCTTGGTAAATTCCTCATTTGTCTCCCTTAAGCGGCTATAATTGATGTTCACTGAGAATTATAACCAGACGCTGCAGTTCCACTCTTATCTCCAAACACTGGTTTTAGATATTCTCCTCAATAACTGGTGTGTTGCAACTGCACACTGATTTTGTCGACTGTCAGAGTATGTCCACAGGAATTATCTGGTTGTGGCCACTTTTATAAATGATGGTTTCCTCTCTTGCTTGATCTGCTTTTTGTAAATTGATGCATCAAAGCTAAGGCATTTGGGCGAATGAAGAGGGTAGTGATGCATCTGACTCGGACTAAGCCGGACCACAATGGTGGTCAGTGTGAGCTGACACACTGACTTAAATAGAAACCTATTTGCTCGGGTGCCGTGACTGAGCGGTGCAAGACTGTGGTGAAATTTAGACTCAAGTCTGGTCAAGTTCTGACAGGGTCACAGTTTTTGCAGAGCAACCTGTGTTTTAGAGGAAAGAGTGACCATGCAAATGTGTGACTTTTGCAGGAGGTGTCGGTGATTGTCGGCTGACAGTCACAAGTTAGCAGGGTCACACCATAGACTGTATAAAACATGGAAGAAGTATCTGCGATGTCACCCGTGAAATGAAGCCAATCTGTGGACGTGGCCACATTCGTTATAACGCGGGCTGGGAGTTTTTCTTTGAGCAGCTACAGGGCACCCGGCAGTCACGTGATCTGAGCTGTGCCTCTGATTGGAAAATCAAATGATCCTAATAACTTCTAAACCACAGAGATAGAAGAAAAATCACTCACCGTACACCGTACAGTGTGTGCTGATACTGAAATCAGCGCTTTAGACCCAAGCCGTTCTTCGAACCAGGCTGTAAAGGTCTGTTTTTATGGCTGGGTGTGAACGTGACTTCCAGTCTTTCTGCAGCCAGCCTCAAGCGGATTCTCGACAAACAGCGACTTTTAGCACTTCCCCATAGGCTTCATTTTTACTTACCGGAAGTTGCCCCTTGAGTCACACTTGACGCTAAAACACCATTGTCGCCTGTGGCTGCGAGATATTAAATATGTTTCCATTAAGGATGTTTGATACCACTTTTTTCAGACCATTACAAGCACAACTCCCTCTTAAATACGCACCAATACTGAGAACCGATACCACTAGTATAATAATAATAATAAAAATTTATAACAAAGACAGCACAGTAACTCTGCCACTAAGTTGAAAATAAAACACAAAAAAATCTCTTTGATTTTATGATTTTCTTTAATACATTAACAAAAGTATAAGAAATAGAAAAAAAGAACAACTAAAAACTGTTGGAGTGCTAGAATTTTTTAAAGTAAACTGAAGTGCAAAATAAAACAGTCTAATTTTTAGCTTTCTCGGGTGCACATTTGCCGCAGCAATGTAGCGCCAACTACTGGCAAGGAGGACTCACTCAACACAGGATTGTTTTACAAGTATCAGTTTCTGGTGTCAGGGAGTACCGATACCTTGAAATAAGGCTAATATCAGCCTGATACTGATACCTGGCATCAGTACTCTTCCATCCCTAGGTTCCATTCTCAACCTCAGTTTACTGGATCTGACAATGGATAAGTAATATTAACGGCAAATGTTCTAAATCTAATGGTTGTTCGTCTCTGTGTCAGCCCTGTGATTGGCTGGTGACCAGTCCAGGGTGTATCCGCCTTTCGCCCAAAGACAGCTGGGATAGGCTCCAGCCACACGCGACCCTAAACAGGATAAGCGGTTAAGAAAACGGATGGATGGATGGTCTAAATCTAGTTTTTAGATTTGTAATTGATGAAAACGTCATTTTCCAGCCAGAGTTGTGACCAACAATATTCTGGGCATAAAATGTAGAGTAAAAAATAAGTGAAAGATGAAGTTACAATTAACAAAGATACAAATTCCACATCCAGATTAAAACCATAGTATATCATCAAACTACTTTGTATGCTAATTAGCAATTCTAAAATACAAAATAATTATTTTTATGATATTTTTGGTTCACTTTGCTGTCTTGATGTAGTTCACTGGCTTCTTTTATGAGTCCTGACAAACCATTGTACCGACTAGTTCATGTGTTGCCAGAATGTGCATGCAGCCATAGCAGTTTACAAACGGTAAAGGGGTCATTAGGATTTGACTCACTTCTGGAGCTGGCCTCAAGTGGCCATTTGAAGCAACTGCAACTTTCCACATTACAGTTAACGACTTGCTCTTGGTTCCTTAAATATTTAATAAACGTAGTAAATGTTTTATTCTTACAAAAAAGTTAAACCTACTTTTGGAAAGAAAAAAAAGTTTTCATACTACATCTTTTATATAAACCTAAACACTGTTTAATCATGAAGGCCTGGGGCTGGATTAAAATCTGAGCTTAATATTTAGTTAAACTGTTTTTAGTTTCTGCTCTTCTGTATTTAGAGTCTCTGTTTGCAAAACATTCAGTTTTTTCCACCGAGATGGCTCCTCGGTTCCTCTATCTTTGCATATTCAGATGTGTGTGTCGCTTGGTAGCACTGCATGAAAGCTATGATCACGTTTAGCCAAACGTTCATGAAAAGGGACGGCTGGGCAGCGGAGGAGCCTCTGAATACAGAGTTAGTGTCTGGCTGAAACCATGGGACAATGCCAGCACACATGTGTGGAGCAAACAGCCACACTCCCTGAACACACACAGACACAGACACACGCACACACACACACACACACACACACTATTGTCTTTGCCAACGGGCAATCTGCTTCACTCACACCCTCTCTCTCGCTTTCTGTCGCTTCTTTTACCCGTCTTTTCACACAGGCGTAAAGTTACTCCTGGGTTTAGTTTTGCTGTCCTGTCCTGAATCGACTCACAACTGCTGTCATGCGTCCCGTCCAAACACACCCAGCATGCTTTAAAAACGTGCATGAGAGAGGACGGGGAGGGGAAGCAAAGGAAAAAAAAGTTAGTCCAACTCCAAGAGCCAGAGAGGTCACAGGCACAACACCCAATCCCAGAGCGGTTCCCATGGAGACGAGAGTGGCAGCGTACAATGAGGGTGGGAGAGAGTGATGAAAGAGAGGGAGAGGGAAAGGGCAGGAGGAGGGCGGGTTGTTGGCGTCAAGGTTCAGTTGGTGGGTACTCTGGGGTGGGTTGGGGGAGTCGGGGTAGCAGCTCCACTCAAAAGGACAGTGAGAAGTATGATGGCGTTGTAGAAAAACAGAACTGGAACATTCTTTGACCCCTCTGCTCGTTTCTCTGCCGTCCTGTTCCAGCTGATTGAAAACCACCTGGTCGAAGGCCGCGTAGTACCTCATAGGCGACAAAAAGAGATTTGTGGAATTTCCACAGGCCATGATGTGCGTTTCCAGAATGAAGAGGGTTGTTGTTGGTTACGGATGATTGTGGAGGGGTTTCCAGCTGCAGGCCTTGATGGTGGCGGTGCAGCACCAATAAATCAGCTGGAAAACAAAACTGCACTTGTCCGCATTACTTTTAGATTAGCCATGTTAAAAAACAAACACACGCTGACCTTAAAGTGGTTAATTGACATGACCAGCAGTGCAACTGATAGCACTTGAGCGCTTTTAACTGGGAGCGCGGACAAAAGAGGAGTCTCCCTGCCCTAGTTTTTGTCCTTGTCAGTCCACTTTTATCCCCTTTGCGCTTTTTAAGAGGCACTTTACTGGTTTTGAATGGAAACCCCTTTGCTTGTCATGGGGAGATCTATCCAGTCTGTGAAAACAGATAAACAATGTCTGGAGCAAATATCATAAGTTGGAGAGCTTTGATTAGGGCCCTCTATGTGGGTGCACAGAGAAGAAGTTATAGACACTGAGAAGATTATTCTTAAAAGCTAATGTTTTTCAGGGATAAGGACTTCATTTCCCATGAGCATCATCACCCTGCTCTAAGATGTGTCAGTAATGTGTTGCCTCAGTAAGTTCTGGTTATGTCCAACCAGTGCTCATCTACCAACTACAACCTCACCAAGCAGAGCTAATGTTACCTCACTAAATCAATCCAGGAAATCTTTTTTTTGCTTCTTGACGCTAAACTTTGCCGGCCGTCTAAGTGTTGTCTGGGTGGTCAGGCTTTGTGCTGTAAATGGATTGGTCGAGTCAAACACAGATACTGAGAAAAGGCAGATCTAGGCGCTGATAGTCTCATTTGAAATGTGGATTATGAACAGGCAAATACATAAAAGTGAGACTGCTTTAAGATCACAGGGCTCTCATGATTATGTAACTTTGAAAAGCCTCCGGGATCCTCTTGGGTTTGGTTCACCTGTACCTGCAGGAACACGGCCCAACACACTTCGCCTGCTGCTTTGTGTTAGCACAGAGCTATTTTAGGCCGAGTGCCCTTCAAAGTCTGAAACTTAGGGTGTTGAGGTTAAAGATTCGGGCCTTTGCCAGATAGGGAGAGGACCCTATCAGGTTGCACCATGGGAAATATTGGGAACCAATGAGCCTCACCCAAAAAAAGGGCCGTAGGTCGAGGTCTCAGCTGATGTCTAACTTAGGACGTCTTCAACTTTATTGGTGTGCGATGTGAAGTTGTTGTCGTACCCCTTTAACGCCTCCATTTTTCCCTCAACTTCACTTTTTTCACAAACTGTTCCCGTCGGCCATTTGACTACCACCACTCAGTCCTCTCTCTGTCTCACTCTCCTGCTGTCTCCCTCACCCTCTCTCCGCTCTCTCCCTGTCTGTGTGTTTGTCTGTCTGTCCTTGTGCCCAGGTTTTTGGAGTTGGCGTGGTTCCTGTTTGTTTTCAGCCATTTTGGGGACTTGCAGTGCTCGTAACAAACTGCTTAAATGGCGTCCTCTTGCTTGCTTGCTCTCCCACTCTGTCTCCCTCTGCCTCTCCCTCCCTCTCCCTATCGCTGGGCTTTGTGTATATAAAGTAGTGTGTGTGCGTGTGTGTGCGTGTGCATGTGGAGTAAGGGAACAACACTTCCAAATAAAAAGAAGATTGGATTCAGTGGGGGGGTGTCGGTGGAGAGAAGGGGGGATTCACTTGCAGGAAAAAAAGAGCAAAAACACTAAGAATCGTGTGTCAGAGGCAAAACCTGTAGAGGGGGAGAAAAGAGAGGAGGGAGGAAGAAAAGGGGGAGTGAGTGAGAGAGCAAGCAAGTTCGAGTGTGAGAATCGCTCCTGCCCTCTGTCTTCACACACTGCTGCCTGTATGTGTGTGTGTGCGCACCGCCTCTCCCTGCACTCTCTCTCTCCCTCACACACTCTCAGACGTGCGCATACACAGACCAAGGGGGAGAGAGAGAGGGAGAGGGAGAGAGGGAGTGTGAGGGGAGCGAACACATCGCAGCAGAGATGCAGCAGGAGGTTTTCCGAGGTACGTTCTCTTGTATGCTTGCCTTCCTGAGAGACAGCCAGAGAGAATAAGAGGAAGAGAGGCTGAATTCTGTTGTTTTCCTGCTTGTTTTTCTGCTTCACTCCGCTGCTGTGGCGCTGCTTGCTCCGCGCATGAAGAGGAGGAAAAGGTTTTTATTTTACTGTGCGTGTGTTGGGGCGTGAGCAGTGGTGGGTGTGCGTATTTATGCAGCGTGTTTGTGGAAGCGTATTTGTGTGTGTCCGCGCAAGGTCTGTCTGTGTATGTGTGTGCCAGTAAAAGGCCTCGTCTCCCTCATCCTCCCCTCTGTTGCTGGCGCACCACGCAGTTCTTTTTCAAGAGCGATGACTCGCTCTAAGATTGTGATGAAACTTTTAATTTATCAGGCCTCTCGCATCTCTTTGGTCGTCCACAGACGTGGGGCGGCTGGGACATGCCATAACAGATGTTAGCTTTGTTGTTGGGGTCTTAACACGGTGGGCCGGTCCCTCACGACTGCCCATGAACTTCCCACCTGCATTAGAGGAAGTGTTCAGAGAAAAATGGCATGTAGGCCACAGTAAACATCTCCAGTCCCACTGGCTGGTCCTGTCTCTTATTTCGGTTATGGGCCGCCCCGTTTGTCCTCCATTTTACCAGCCTCTTGTTTAGCTTGAAGTTGTCTCTTGTGGAGCAGCAGAGGGCATCGTCATGTCACCGAACCCTGTCGTTGCTGTCCGAAGCCTTGCTCTTTCTCTTTTTCCAAAACAACAGAGCATCTGCTGCCAACTACTTCACATTCCTGCTTTTCATGGATGCCAAGCCAAGCCCCCTCCGTGCTCAACGTATGGAGCACATGATCCACACTGCCAGCGGAGCAGAGGTCATAGGTCAGGGAATAGGAAGTGTAGTTTCTCGCTGTGGTGTCACACAAATGGTGTTGTCACAGTGGTGGCAGAGTTTTTGTTTCTGTCATTAATGTCACATGTTTCTATTGGACCCTTTTTTTAGTCCTAGCATGGAAGAGCCAACATACAGTTTTGTGAATTGCAGGACCAAGTTGACAGACTTTTGGGGCTCGAGTCACAAATGAAGGACACTGGTGCAGCACTTTATCTACTCTAACCTGACTTGTTCTTGCAGTTTATGGTTTGTGCTCGGGCTTAGCCTTGCTAATGCTTAAATGTTTCTTGGTAGATTTGAGACTAGCAAATCCAACAGGGCCTACTCCCCTTAAGGGAAAGCTCAAATGGTTTTGGAGAAATAACCTCAAAGTGCTCACTGATGTCTTGTTACTTCTCCTGTTACCGTTTCCTAATGCCAACCAAGATTCTGTTGGACCGAGCAGAATTATGGGAATTACGTGCTGGGCTGAGAGCTAACAGAGCGTGGAGAGAGTCGCGTTTTAGGGCAGGTTCGCTGGTGCGTGGAGCAGTGTTCGAAAACACTACAATACGACACTTTACACGCCTGGACAGGGGGGAGAGATGAAGGGGCATGCTGAGGGAGATCTGAAAGACAAGGAAACCATGAAATGTGAACATAGGAGGAACATGTTTGAAGTTTCCGCTACCCCACCACTACCACCTCCACTCAACCACTCCCTGACCCGTACCAGCTTCTCTTACCCTCCCTCCTTCCCTCCCTCCATCCCATCTGGCTGGCTCCACCACGCTCTCTTGGCCGGGGGGTTGTGGAGAGTTCAGTAGCTGTTCTTGCTAACGATGCTCCCCCACCCACCCACCCACACACACCCTCATGAGCACACATACACCCTTTTCTTCACAGACCAACTGCTGCTCCAATAGCTGGGGCCCTCTGGCTGCCCCTCACCAGGGAAATAGCCCAACCGACACCTTCCTCTTCCCTCATGGTCTTCGCCGCTGGCTCACCGGCTGGAACACCGAGGCCCCCCACATTCTGCCTCGCAGGCACTCCCCTCAACCCCCTTACACACACACCAACTCAAACGCACACACTGACAGGATGACGGCAAATCATTGCTAAAGAGCAAATTGAAGGTTTAATCCTGGTTTCATTAAATCTTGGTTTTGAGGATCTTTTTTCCTAAAGATAATAAATTCTGCTTTGACTGGCAGCTGTGACTTTATTCTATCAGGTGACTTTAGCTTTGTAAAAAGACAGGTCTCTTGTTTTAACTAGCATTTAGGTTACGTTTATGACAACACAATTATCCAGGTCATTTCTTAACAGTTAGCTTATTTACAGCCTCTCGTCTGACCTCCTGTGCTTCTTGATGTTGTGTCTGAGTGACCTTGGCATCCACTGAGGTGAATACAATGTTGTCCAAGACTATTTAAAGGCCCTGTGAGGGCTTTAAAAATAATCTTGAAATAGTCTCACTTATATATACTTTCCGGTTTATAATCCATTATTTAAAATAAGATTATCAGCACCACTGTTGGTTATTTTTAAATGTTACATTGCACTGTTGGCGGTTAGGTCGGAATTCTCTCATTTATGGCACATTGACAACTCAAGTTTAGGCAGATCCAGCAAAGTTCGGTGTTAAAGAACAAGATCTAGACTTTTTATTTTTTTTGAAGAAAAGGATTTATTGGATTATTTAGTAGTGATGGCGTGCACTGGAGCTGGACTGCCATAGAAAAAATGAAGAGCAAGGTGATGTTTGCTCTGGTGAGGATGGAGTTGGTAGATGACCACAGGTAGCACATGAAAGGGATTCCCCGACGTTGCACGTTATGGACACGTCTCAGAGCTCTGGGCTGTGAGTAGTGCCAAATATGGCCCAGTTTGTCTGTTGTTGCGTCTCAAACAATAGCTCCGAGTAACTATTAATTACTTTGTCACTTTGTCTCCTGCAAAAAGTTGTCATAGGAAATGGGGTCTCTGTCTCGGAAAACCACTACCACATCTGTATAGTCTTCGTTTAACAAGAATTGACTTAAAATTTGCAAAAATTGCCTGCTATTGTTAGGATTACTTG
Organism: Halichoeres trimaculatus; assembly: GCF_033239565.1. NCBI lineage: Eukaryota > Metazoa > Chordata > Actinopteri > Labriformes > Labridae > Halichoeres > Halichoeres trimaculatus. Next base: position 17,074,990 of record NW_027437200.1, read on the forward strand.
AAAGCGTAAAAACTTTTAAGAGTTTTGACAGAATTTTGAGAGTTGTTTACATAATGATAAAGCAATAAAACAAAATCAATCATCTTTTTCCAACTATCAGAGTTTTGATCCTAAATTCGAAAAAAGACTGGACTGTTAAATTCTATTTTGCTTGCACTCCATTTGAACTTAAGACTTTTTCAAATCTTTAGTGTTATTTTAGGGGGATTTCCTTCGAGATGGACGACAGAGGAAAAAGAGAAAAAAAGACAAGAATTGAAGCCTAACAGTTATTAGTCTGTCAGCACAAGTACCAGTTTCAGTGTGGATTAACAGATTGCTTAACGGCTGGTTCAAGGCCTTCTGCTGGTGCACCAGCCAAACTCCTCTGCCGTCCTGCTTCATGTTATGCAAGGCCACTTCAGCGGTAATGTTCCTAGTGACTGATTTTCCGTTTAATAGTTAGCGGCTTCAAACCGAGGTTGCCAAGGTCATGAAGTCATTTATAATTTTTTCAGGAGGGAGTGGTGATGTATCTGAGAGTGGAACTGTAAAGCTTCTGTTGTTTTTGAATTGGTCCCAAAATCTAAGCAGACAATATGTCAGGGTTACCGAGCCAAATGGGACTTTTAGTGATAAGGTTAAATGTTTTAAAAGTTTAAGTGGGGGCTGATCTATAAGTTTGAGCTGCTTCCAGATTGAGATTGGACATGAAAGTCCCAGAACAAAAAGTGCTCAGTGTTTCGAGTTAAGATAATGTGGTATAAGTTTTTGACGTTTACAAAAGTAAACTTCATTCTGCACTGGCTGAGAACTTGTTCATGTCGTGCGGTTTTGAGGTGCCATGTGCATAAATAGATGAACCAACTTGTTTATTTGCACTGAACATCCTGTTTCAGAGAGGTGTGGGAACAGTTGTTTATTTTGAACCTGCTGAAAGTCCTTGCCATATTGAAAGCCACAACAAGCTCTGTATATGTGTCAATTTGTCTGCACAGAGAAAAACTAAGGGCGAATTTCTGCGTGTTCAATGTGTTTGTGACTTTGTGTGTGTACGTAAATCCAGAACATTCAAAGCGTTAAAGGCTGTCTGTCACAGTCAGACAGCGTGTCGTGCCTGCTCCGCTTGTGCAGCGGCTGCGTGCGTCACAGGGAGATAAAGAAAAGAGCGAGGGGGCGTCATACACATTTTCCTGTCCGCGGCGCGAGCATCAGATGGGATGGTGAAATTTTTAGCCTGAGCCCCGTCTCTCAGTGTGTCCACCCACTTGTAGCATGCTGCCGCTTCCCATCAGGGATTTCCTGCATAACATCTATCGCTCAGCAAATATGGCTGACAGCGAAGGCCTGATTCAGTTCAGAGCAGGAGAAGATGACGAGCCTGTCGAGACAGAATCGTGCATCCTTGGGAAGGGATGAGTTGGTCAGTGCTTTAACAAAAGTACGTCATCAAGAGGGGTTTCTGTTTTCTTCATGTTGACTCAGTTCCACCTGTACCCTCAGCTTAAAGCCAAGTCGCTCTCAGATTTACCTTTTGGTTTGAATGTCATTTACAAATTAACTCATCCTTTTTGAAGAGATTTGTTTAAACCAGTCCGTCCTGCCTGTAGGCATGTGTGCGTGTATGTTTGGTGCTGTGTACACACACATGCTTGTTTGTGCTGCTTGGTATTGAGTGTGTGTGTTGGTGTTTGCTGGGCCTCTGTCTGTCTTACAGTGCAGTGAGTCTGACTGCTCCAGTTCCTCCTCCCTCTTTCTCTCTGTCTCCTGCTCTCTCTCACCCTGACTGTCTTTCTCTCTCCCCTCTTTCTATCAACCTTTCACTCTCCCTCATCCTCACCCTCTCCCTCTCTCCCTCCTCTTCCCTCTGCAATAACAGTGCTGACCTAGTTTCTGCCTGTTCAGAGCTGCCTGTGGAATTTTACAGCGGCCTGCCTTCCTGGCTGCTTTGCTGCTTGAAAACGCAGGCAGAAAAGCATGACTGAGGGTTTTTCTCCTGGTCCCATCATTATAGCCTTATGCTGTCTCGGTTCTCCTCAATCTGCAGACCCAAAACAAATAGGCCTATTTTGAATAAGTAATAACACATGAATCTGCAGCTATCTGACGTTTGAGGAGATTGCAGGAGGAGCACACGCACCACCATGGCAGTGGAATTAGAATGGAAATGAGACTAGGCTGTCGCTCATCTCCTACAGCTTAGCTCAGATTGTACCGGATGCAGAGGGCGGAAAAACACCCCTTCTCTGAGCACATGCATGCAATCTCCCTCCCTTCTCCTCTTCCTCTCTCCTCTACCCTGCTGCCTTCGCCTTCACAAATAAATGGTTAGAGTCATGCCCGGCAAATACAGGCCACTGCCAGGAATGGCTAACAAGGTTTCTGCTCAAGAGGGTTGAGCTATTTTTATGTGTATTATGGCCATAGATCTGCGCACTATTATCAGGGAATCTTGATGAAATCTGAATGAACCAATTATGCACAGGGAATGTTTTGTCACTGCAGAGAGATGGATCACTGGAATGCCTTTTTGAAGGCTTGGTTGTGGCACGCTGAAATCTAAACCAGCACTGCCGCAGATTCATTCCTTCCCCCTACCCTCTCCCTTCTCTCACTCACCAGCCCTGGCTGAGTTGTTGGAGCTCAGCATTTCTGGGGCATTCAGTTTTCTTTTCCGTTTTCAGCAGCGCTCCACAAGCGTCATGTCTGCTACAGCAAAGCTGTAGGTGTAGCGTGAATTCCTCTCTTTATGTCATTGTATACTTTATGTTTTCACAGTAATCTTCGATGTTTATGACTGAAACACCTTCTGTCTGATGTCTCTTTCAGATTTTGAGGGCTGGTCATGGTGTCCGGTGAGAAAGTGTTGGACCCCCTCCATGCGGGCCTCATTCAGCCACATCTGAGTGATCGACACCTGGCTGCAGGGCTCAGTCCCCTCTGCAACCCCACATTAACTGCAAAAAGCAACTCTACAAGGCACCTGAGTCAGCAGTTGTCTTCACCACCGCTGTCATTGGTGGCTCTGGACACTCGTCACCAAGCTAAGGTCTCCTTGCCTTTGCCTGCACCTTTGAGCTTTTGCAGTTCAGGCAAGATCGAAGGGCAACAAAAACCAGCCCACAGCATAAGGGTTTTTTCAAAGCCTGAAGAAGAGGAGGAGGAGTGGGGGGGAGTTGAGCTCTTGGAGATGAAGGGCAAAAGACATGGAGGCCGGGGAGAGGCCATGGTAGAGGACAGGCTGGAGGAAATGGCTGATGGACCTAAAAATGCAAAAATCACCTTAAGCTTCCCACTTAGTGCTGCCCCCCTTCCAGCCTCTCTAACATCACCAAGTCACTGTCGTAGCTCCTCCTCATCCTCCCCTTCCCCTCATCGAAGGAGGCCATCCTCTAAGAGCTCGGACGAGGGGTCTCTGTGGAAGCTGGACGCCACCACGGATGTAAAGCACAGACCTTTTAAGCCCTCAAGGCACGACAGCTCTCCGTCCTCTTCTCCATCTTCCTCTTCATCTCCCATGATTGTTCACGCACTTATGAGAAAGGATATAAAATCTCCGCCTCCTCTCAAGTGTTCCAAACTCAACCCAGAGACTCAGTTTCCCAGGTCACCCCCAAGATCCTCGAGCGGGTCAATAGGGGGCTGTTTCGGTGGTGACGGATGGGATGAAAGGCACAGACTGGCCAATGGCACGGCGTCTCCTTCTCGAACTGCTCAGATCCTCTTCAGTCTGGGCTCATCGGCCTATCAGAGAGGTGGGGATGCAGAGAGGAGAGAGAAAATAACAGGAAGACCTGCTGGGAAAGTGGGCAGCCCTCATGGACCAAGTCTTCACCCACCCACCCTCCAACTTCCTCCCCCTTTACCACCACCTCCTCCTCCCCCTTCTGAGGGTCTGACTGCTCCACCTCATTCATCCTCCTACCCCCCAACTGATAGCCTCAAGCCTGAGCTGATCTGTGGGGTGTGCCATCGGCTTTTCAGTTCAGCCTCCTCCCTCACAGTCCACATGCGGCTGCATCGTGGCAGCCGCGCCCTCAGTTGCCGCTACTGTGGCAAAGTCTTCATCCACAGCAAGAGACTGCAATCCCATGAGGCATCCTGCAGGGTGCCGGGCCTACCCTCCAGTAGCCTGGGCCCCCCTCCTCTGACTGTGCAGCCAAAGGAGGAGCCACTGGAAGAGGGTGAGGTGAGAGTGGAGGGGGGAGTGATTATGAGAGAAACAGACATCAGTAAGGCGCGGCCAGGGAAGAAAGCACGGAGCCTCCTGGCTCGTATCCAAGGTGATGATGCAGCAACCACAGAGCTACTAGAGGGTGATGAGCACCATTTTGTGAAGGTAGTGGACGGCAATGTCATTTACTTCTGCTCTGTGTGCGAGCGTTCCTACATGACCCTGTCCAGCTTGAAGCGTCATTCTAATGTTCACTCGTGGCGCCGCAGATATCCCTGCCATTACTGTGACAAGGTCTTTGCCCTGGCTGAATATCGCACAAAACACGAGGTGTGGCACACGGGAGAGCGGCGCTATCAGTGCATCTTTTGCTGGGATGCCTTCGCCACCTACTACAATCTGAAGACGCACCAAAAGACCATTCATGGGATTAATCCCAGCCTTATTTCCAGTGAAAAAACAGCCAATGGTGGCTACAAGCAGAAAGCTAACGCACTCAAACTCTACCGCCTTCTCCCAATGCGCTCCCAGAAAAGACCCTACAAAACCTACAATGATGGTTTGCATAACGGCCTTCTTCTGCCCCCCTCTGAAACACCTTCCCTCTCACTGCCTGGCCTGGGCTGTGCGCTGGGCCCCGAGGATCTACAAGATCTCATCAACGGAGCACACCATCAGACTGTAAAGCCTGACCCAGATGCCTTCCCCAATGGTTTCCCTGTGTCTGTGGCTGGTGAGCAAAGTGACCTCTCAGCACTAACACCCCTCCCCCAAACCCATTTACCCCAAGTTAGAAAACATGACAGTGAGGCCCAAGAGTTAGAGCAAGGGAGATGCAGTGGCAGCTTCAAAATGTCAAGTAGCAGCAAAACCAAAACTCCCAAAACTGGTCGAGGCACAGAAACAAGCATGCCTTCTGTAATAACATATGGCCATACAAAACCCTCTGTAATAGTTCATGGGACTGCAGTGTCGTCCTCAGTCATTGTGCATAGCAATCAGGTCAGCTCTGGAAGTGAGAAAAGCCAAACAAATAGCTCATCCCCCGATACCAGCAACAATGAGTCTTCATTCAAGGGAGGTCTGAGGCCGATCAAGAAGCTAAGAGAGGGTGCAGACAACCACAGAAAGAGGTCAAGAGACAGTTCAGATACAACTGAGGAGCAGTCAAGGGGTAGACAGGGTGCAGAGACAGGCAAATTCATTCACAAATCACGCAAGTCCCATAGTAAGAGTGACATCTCTAATTCAAAGCAGCTGTCAGCATCTGTGGGGTCACAGGTCAAAGAGACAGGGCCCCTGTGTCAGATTACTGTACGAATTGGTGAGGAGGCCATAGTGAAGCGCAGCATTTCCGAGACAGACCTTAGGAGAGACAAGAGCCTTTCTCCCCCAAAAAACAAACGAAGTGAAACATCCCTGGTGAAGGACGCCAAGGAACCTCGCCATCCTCACTCTCACCACCATCAGCACAAACACCGCCTCCACCGCAGAGCGAGCCTAGAAGCAGAGGATGACAAAGAAGAAGACTGTGAGAAGGAGGGCAGGAAAAAGAGCTCCAAGTCTCCAGACAGGGTGAGAGAATACTACTTCCGCCAGGGGGTGCGTGAGCAGGAAAGTGACCAAGATGGGGAGGATAACTTATGGCGGCCCTACTACTCCTACAAACCCAAGAGAAAAGCCCAAGCGCATCTGCAAAGGGTCAAGAGCTGGCAGAGGAAATTGAAGTTCAAGCGCTCCATCAGGCTGAAGAGGAGGACAGAACGGCTGAAAAACCGTGTGAATAAGGACACAGACAAATCACAGGATGAGGAGGAGGAGGGGAAGAGTGAGAAGACTGAAAATCTGTCAAAAGCCAACAGAGACAAGCGAGAGGGGCATGCAGAGGATTATCTTTCAGTCCCTTTAAAGGAGAAAAACAAAGTTGCAGAAGAAGAAGTTAAGGAGGCCTGCTGTGAGACTGCTACTCCTCCTCCTCTGAACTCCCCAAAGCCTCCTGTGTCTACCTCAGTAGCTCCTTTGGGAATAAAGAGGCGGCCATGGACTAATGGGAACGCAGCAGAGTGTGGTACATGTGGTCGCTGGTTCTCAAGCCCCAGGAAGAGAGACAAACATGAACTGAGCCATCTGCTGGAGTTTGTTTGCCTCTTCTGCCGAGCCACTTTCCCCTCAAGGGATAAATTGGAAGACCACCAGAGGGCCCAGCATCCCAAACCTACTGAGGGACCCTCTGCTCCCCCCAAAGTGGCCCTTGGTGAACAGGTTGAGGGGCTGGGGGGTAAATCTCTGCCAGAGGTTTCAAAGTATGATGAAGATAAAGGAGGGCAAGCAGGCTCAGTTGGGAGTACTTTGAGCACAGGTCGCCTCAGCAGAAGAGCACTGTCAAGACACACCTGTCCACAGTGCCATAAGGTTTGCAAGACATCCTCAGCACTGACTCGCCATATTCGACGCCATGAGTTAAGCAGTTCCCCAGAGAGAGAAACGGAGGATAATGACTCAAAGCCAAAAAAGACAGAGACAGATGTTAACAGCATTAGCAGAGACCCGGAGACTATGACAGGACAGGTACCCAGTGGACTCTCTGTGTCTGTAATCAGCTATTCAACTCCAGATCCACCCAGCACTAGTGACTTAACAACATCACAGCATCATGAAGACCGGCCTGGTGAACTGATGAATGAACATCAACTGTCAGAATCAAGTGACAGACCTGAACTGACAGAGCTCACACAACCTGCTCCAGAGAGAGAGCCGAGCCCACAAATACTCGACCCTCCATTAGAAAGCCCAGTCAACCTCACACCCACTAAACACAAATTCACGCCTGCCACACCCTCCACTCTCCACAGTGTGCTTGTCATGAATGGACCAGAATGTCTGGACTACCGCACCCCCAGCAAAAAGAGCCTAGACAGCCAGATGCACAGAATACCCAGCCCTGCACAAATCGTGGCATCCGCCAACCCCTCTCCAAATGTGCCCATGACGTCACAGACCAGAATAACCACTGCTGCTCCTCCTGTTTCCATGACAACAGCTCTCAGCTCCGAAGGGGTATTCATGAAACGGGATGGGGTCATTATGGACAGAGAGAGGCAGGGTGGGAGCGGGATATTTCTGCATGCAGGTTACGAGGAACCCCCTCTGGTCCAAGATCTCAGAGTTCAGTCCCTGTCCAGGAGTCCCTCTCCTAATGAAGCACAAGACCTGACCATGTCTTCTATCTTAGCCAGAGAAAGAGAGATGGAGAGGCAAAGAGAGAAAGAGAGGGAGCTTGAGAGGCAAAAAGAAAGGGAGAGGGACAGAGAAGTGTTGAAAGAAACAGAGAAAGAAATAGAGAAGGTCCAGCAAATGAGTCGAGTAGTTCACACCCCAGAGGACCAGATTTCACTGCTGGTCCCCAAAGAGGAGCCCTTGAGCCCTGTACCGTCCCCCCAGCACATCCCCACTCAGACCACTATGAATGGCCCCTCCTTACACAGGCACACTCCCAAGTCCCCATGCCGGTCCCCCTCAACTATTGGACTCTTGGCTCAATCAAACCGCCAGGTTCACTCCAGTTCACAAGGACTCGACAGGCTCACACTGCCCACTGGAGCAGCTGGTGCCTGTGACCGCCCCTCTGCCCACGCTCTGCTTCTCCCCCGAGCGCCCCAGCCACCTGAGCCAGAGCACCAGGACACTGCTTCTTCCAGAGACTCCCAGCAGGAGGACACCACCCCAGTTGGCTACCCTGCCCAGAATTATCCCCTACCCCTCATTGTGCCGGATGGCTACCGCTCCAGTAAGAAGCAGGAGGAAAACCTGCTAATGTCTTCATATCCTGCTGGAGCTCTTCCTTTTGGCCCCCTGGGGAAAATGATGGTCCCTAATGGCGGGGACCTTGCTAAGCTCCCATTTTATCCAGACCCTTACCAGCTGCTCTATGGGCCCCAGCTGCTTGCCTACCCCTACAACCTGGCCGCTCTTCCTGTGGCTCTGAACATGATGGCACCTGCAGGGGACAAGGTGGAGCCTCTCCCTTTTCTCCCCGCCATCTTCAACTACGCCGCCACTGCTGGGCCCTACATGGGAGCAGCTCCTCACCCCCTTGTGACAAATCCCAGCCTTTATAGCAGCAGCAGCGGCAGCAGCAAGAAGCAACGAGACAGCAGCAGCAGCAAACCTTAGGACACAGAGGCACTGTGAGGAATATATTTTGTTGGGGATCGCCAGGACTGTTTGGGATGGGAGTAGGAGGGGTGTGTGCACACCGAGTCAATGAGTTCACTCGCACAGAACCCTTGCCTCTCTTTTTTAAGTAGAGATCAGAGCTAGGTTTACATCAGGAGTAGGTTGAAGAGGGAGGAAGGAGCAAAGAAATAGGGAGAGGGGTCAATATAAGAGACATCAGTACACCCCTCTCTTTACTCTAGCTCACTTTCTGTGTCTCTCATGTCTTGCTGTAGTGTGTCGTAGTTCTAGAGCTTGATTAATCTTCCTGACTCATAATATTATCTATAAGAATAAGAACTGCTAACAGGGTGTGTGTTGTGTGAAAAATTAGTTCAGTCTGCTTCCCTTTATAGTCACTGCATAACGAGGATAAGCGCTCTTCAGGGAAGGCTTGTGTGGGCAAGAATAAGGGACGAGACAGAGAAGTCCTTTTTCTGCACAGAAAGGAGCAAAACTTGCCTATGTTTGTATCTGTGAAAGACAATGAAGGTGTATCCTGTTGCTAAACTATCCATGAAAGTTAACTTTCTAGAGATTTGTGCATGCAGGGCTGGGCTTGAGCAGGTTCAACTGTGTATGTGTGATGTGTGTTTGAGTGTGCGAATGGGTAGATCATTCCGCGTGAGAGGCACATAGCATTCCTAGCCGATGTAGGTCAATGCGTAGAAGTGCATCAAGAAATGACGTTAAATCATTAGGAAGTCAGTGCTATGGCTGGGTTTGACGTGAGTCTATGACAATGAGATCATCAGAGCTTCTAATGTCTCAACTAACATGGCGGCAATGTGGCCGGATGGCACTGTAGGATCTGTACAGAAATCACCATAGTTTATACCTTATGTGCACAAAATAGAAAAGTCGTGGTCACTCGATAAAGGGGACACTTGTAGCTGCTTTGGATATGTAGCTGGCCACTGGGTAAGAATAAAAGGCTGGTAGACCATTGCACTTCTGTTTTTCATCTCATTTCCTCCACATATAAGAATAAAATCAGCCTTCATCTTGTGTTGCCTTTGCCTCTTTGAAATGGAGAGAAAAAAGGCTTCATCTCCTAAGCCAGCAAGAAGATAGTGACAGCAAAAGAAGGAAATAAAAAAGGATTCAGGGTAATGAGTTATTTCTGAATAGGAAAAGAAATATATGGGCCCAAAACTGTTGGACTCTGAGTGGAAAGGCCCCACAGAAGTGACTTCAGGTACACAGACGTTGTCCTGCTTTCCAGCAGAACGGAGACTGGAAATAGCCTGATCTATTTCCCCTCCTGCTCTGTGTCATTAATAAGAGGTAGGAAGTGGTGGCCCAGAACTCCCCAGTCCCCCTCCTGGGGCCTTTTTGTTACATGTAATGTTATCTCTATGTGTTTGTTTTGTTCAGCTATGTTGTTGTTGTTTATGTTGTTTAGCCCTCTTACCAGATGGAAAAGGCTTCGGTGAAAAGGGGGGAGTAAACTTAAAAATATGAATGTAATTTTAGTCATGAGGTTAATGAAGTACAGCTGCATTAATGATAGAGTTGGTTTCAGTTCCTTTTTTTCTGTTTTGACACAAATAACCTGTTAAAGAACCGTATAACGTCTGGTATGCATATATACAGTAGTCCTAGGAACATGTCAGTAAACTTGGGTTCTGTATCCACAAAGCATGAGCAACACTTGCTTCCTAACCGTTTATATCCTCAGCAAATCTGGCATTGTGCGCACAGCCTTTGTTTCCTTCTGAATTTTCTGGCCTCTTCATCTTCCATTTCTCTGTTTTAGTTGTTTTTTTTTTTTATTCAAAGTTTGTTTCTTTAAAAACTAGCTGCCACATTTAAGCCTCACAGTCACTATCAAGGACCTTTTTTCCTCCTCCACTTGCACACTGCACCTCCTCTGAGTGAAGTATGTTTCAGTGTGTATGTGTGTGTGTGCATGCGTGCGTGTGTGATGGTACAGGGTCGCCTTTTGGTTTAGGCGGGAGTGTCAAAGACACAGCGTGACCAACCATAGGGGCACAGAAGCATCCCCTTGGGGTGTGGTTACAAGCCTTTAGCGCACAGGCGTACATGTTTCTGTGTACGAGAGAGAGTGACTGTGTGAATAAGAAAACCAAAATACTGTAAATCTGCCTGAGCAGCATATCACATGGCAGTATATGGGCCACCTGTTATTTTTGTTCTTTGACAGTTTTCTGTGGGTTAGTTTCAGTGTAAAAAAGCCTCGCCGTCTCCAATACAATATCTCAAGCCATTCCTGTAGATGGACATGTTTGTGTTTATGGACCATTTCTTATGCCATAGTTTGCCATCACTGTAATCACACAGACCAAAAGCATGCAAATCAACGTATTGTAGTGACTGGACTGGAATCTGGTGGTGATATACAACTATTTACTGTATGTTTTAGTTTAAATGAATGTGCCTCTGCTTTGATATTTAAATAATTATCTATAGTAAGATGTGGATCTGCCAGATTTCAGCTGTTGAGGTGCCTTGTTATGGCATAAGAAATTTGAGACGTGATGAACATTTTCTTGAGAGACGACGGTATAATTTGGAGATAGATTTCATGGCTTTATTTGCTATGAAGCTGTTCATAGATGTAGGGGTGTGGCTAAACTGTTTTGGTATTGTGTAAATGTCTAGGATAATACTGTGCCATATAGAGCCCACAAACTATGTTAATGTTATTTTTAAAAGATGTTTTAATGTTGCCTGATGACTTTGTCTTTAGATTTGATACAAAGGCTTGTAGCCACAGCTCTCCCAAAGTCTGTAGTCTCCTTTTCTTCTTGTTATCTCTCCCCTTGTTTCCGTCTCCCTTTCTTTCTCTTTGCTGCAATCAAACAAAATAAAGTATTAACCTGATGACCCAATGAAATCAGCCCTTCTCTGGTCTCATGTTTTTTAATGCCCCCTTTAATCTTCATAAATTGATGCAGAATTGTTAGTGTGGACCATGTGCTCGAAGTTAGCGGCCGTGTGGTTCCACATTGTTTGATCTCTTTATTTGATGAATATGCATGGGAAATTTAGTGAAGTGGTGCAGCAGAACCAATCGAGGGGATGTTTTGCACATCTTTTAAGCACATGATGCATTGTTTGATATAATTTGCATGTAATAAGAGTGATTTAAGTGTCGTCCTCAATAATTGTTGGTATGTTGTGTTACTGAAGGTGATATTCACAGCAGGAAATTCACCTCTCACTAAGTTTATGGTCATGAAAACACTGGTTCCTGCCATGTGATCGCTTGTTACAGCTTCCTCCTCCCTCTAGTGACGCTCAGTGGTGTAAACTGAAACAGTCAGCCTGGTGACTCACTCGTCTGTGATTTACAAAAAAAAAACATGATGTCAGGGATGAATTACTTCTGACAAAATTAAATTAAAATAAAGGAATTTCAGAAACTGAATACATTTCACAAACCATTCATCGTGAAATGTCAAAATTAAAAAAAGAAAACACTCAGTGCCTCAGGGATGGTTGTTTCTGAAAGCCACAGTGCTCTCTTGCCAATAATTAATTCAGTGTTTCGCTGTAGTAAAGCACTGAATTGGTGAACCTCAATGGGTCTTTTTCACAGCAGACATTTTGTCTTGTCATAATAAGGAACACAAGCACCACTAATAGCATTAACCATGGCTCTGTTTTGATCCAGTGTGGCTGTAAGCTATGATTAACTTGTGCAACACCATGGATGTAAAAGGACAACAGGACACAGGGCTGGGGGCGTTCATAAAGGTAGTCAAGCCGTGTACATAGATTGTGTATAAGCTCCTGTAACCTTCAACTGAAGCTGCAATCTTGTCATTTTAGCCATCTTCTTGTTTTTTAAGAAGGGACCGCACTCAGATCACTTCACCCTAAAGAATCCATACTTCACTGTCTATCAAATCCAGTTGTGACTAGTGATCATATAATGTAAATCCTGTTCAGGTTAAGGCACCTGTGAACTGTAGTTCAAGACTGGTCCGTGTACTTTCCGTTCAGTCTATTTTCAATTTTGAAACGAAAATCGAAAGAACAGACATTGTTCCTTTCTCAAGAAATGTGGCAGATTTAAAACAAACAAACAAAGGGTTGTTTTTCATTAAAATAAAGCCATAAAAATGTATTTTGTGTTGTTTTCCTTTTACTGTGTTTTTTTAAATCCTCAATACAAAAGAAAAATCAAATGTATGTGTATCAAAAATGTAAAAATGCGGAGATGTCAATACCCGCTCCATATGATAAGGGTGAACCGGAAGCAGTTCCCTACCTGGAATATTCTGGCGATTTAATCTTTATCTCCAATCATGTCATCCTCTTTAAGCGTTAGCCTTTTGTTGCCTTTAAAAAGGATATAGCTGTTTGAATCCATTGCACGAGGAATTAATGCCTTACCAACAGCAAGTCGAGCACCGCGACCTTCCTGACATGTGGACCAGTCTGTGCGGTAATTCATCTATTTCTGGGCCTCAGACTGAAAAGTGTAAATATTAAAAGTTAAAAATGGACAAATTAAAATGTAAGGCTTTTAATTTAAGACAGAAAATTCTACTGTGATTTTTAAGAAGCATCATTGAATAATTGTTGGATATTTGATTCAGAAATCAAAATGGAAAAAGTTGCACTAAATTTGTTTTCTGATTTTCGTTTCAGAATTGAAAACTGAATGAGCGGAAGGTACACAGACCAAGACTGTTACAGTGATAAACAGTGTATGGCAAGTTACACAAAATGTTTTAATTAAAATAGTTACAACTATCTAAAATGAATTACTCATTTAAAGTGCTATTACAATAACAAATTACTTTGTGTTTATATTCTGATTATTCTATCTTGGTTGAGACAATCTTTTTTTTAAAAAAACTCATGAGTTATTTTCAGTTTGATCAAAGCTGTTGGAAAAAAGTGGATCCTCAACTTGAAAAGCAGACAAAGATGGGCAAAACACTAAAAGGCAAAAACAATATAGAAGATAGTGGTGACGAAAAAAAGGAAAATAAATAAAATATGTCCAATAAATCATAAAAAAATACTATGTTAGATACTATAAATGACAAGATAAACAAATGAAATTAAAAATATCCATATTAAAACAGTTATTCTAACGCCGTCTAGGTATAAAATGAATAAGTACAGATTAGCAAACTGTTATTTTGCTGACTAGCATCAGAATTTAGAAAAGTTAACTGGTGCTATGAGGGCCATACCTTGCAGTCAGTTAGTTTTGTCATCCCTGGAGAACAGACAATACATCGTAACGTCTTTGCAAAGGGTGGAGCCTCCTTCGTCGGCGGGGTTGGGTGAGTCATACCGGGGTCACATCTGTCCACAGCGCCGGGCTCTCTGGCAGCTAGCTTAGCAAAGGAATAATGTTCGGTTAGCCGCTTTTTTCGAGGAGAGAACCAGTATTAAGAGTCAATAAAGTTTCCCTCCCCGGAAATAGATTTAGGCCTACCGTTATATCTCCGTCTTTTACCGCGAAAATGAAAAATAACGGTTATACGTTCCAGAATGCAAATAATGAAAGCGCGCGAAATGTTATTTAAGCTTAAAAAAGGATTAGTATTGTGACGTCATATGTGTAATTTTCGGAGGATTTCAACATTATTTTCTGTATTGCTAAAAGTGTTAAGAAGAGGATTGTTCTTCTTCTGTGGTGTCTTCTGGTTTGTTTTGTTTTGAATTCACTAAGTGCATCTCCCCCTAGTGGTCGTTGAAATAACAGTCGCATATATTGTTGCAGACCAGAGAGTTGTAGTTACACGGTTTTACCACTATTTCAAATAGACTTCAAAGCTTGGCGAACAGAACAGACTGTTCCTTGCGAAATGGAAAGCAGCTGTAGATAGTGTTGATGTTCATACTGCTGCTATTCGTTTGTGACACCAAAAAATTAGATCTCAAAACCCATTGGAGGAAAAAAAAAATCACTATTCATAAATACTCTGAATCAGCTGAGTGACATGTTGTTTACTTTCTGAGTGTGTTTGTGTGTTGCACTTTTCCCAGTATGACCCTGGATGTCGCAGAGTTCCCCGAATGAGCCTGTATGGTTGGAGTTCAGACAGCAGCGCAGAAAAGAAAGATGTTTGGTGACTGGAAGTAGTGTTCACTTCTTATCTCTCTGTGTCCTCTCTACACACACGCACACACACACGTGTGTGTACACACAGTGAGTCATATCCAGCAGTGGTGAAGCAAGGTTCCTGTCTAATGGGTAAACACACATCAGTGGCCTGAACGGGGTCGCTCACCCAGTCTGGTCGTGTCCTCCCTTCATGAATCATCACAAAGACTGACACTGGCAGACTGATCGAAGTGACTCAGTGTTATCTGCTGAGTTTAATTTATTAAAATTGCTTCTAAGTGATGTTTTTAATTACATTTTAACCTCTAAAGTGTTTCTTTTGTCCTCCTGCTGCCCACTCCTGTGTCTTCATTCACAACCACAGTCCTCTTCCTCACTCTTGGCTGGGGATCAACGACCTGCCCTCTGGACCCCAGGACAGTATGCCAGCACACACCAACACTGTTTCAAAGCTGTCCTCGACACCTAAAAGTAGCCTGGAGTCTGAGACCACCCAAGGGCTCGAGAGACTGCTCACTGGGAGGCCTGGGTGGACTGAGGCACTGAAGGATGGCTGTGTTCTGGAGAGCATTAACAGGTGGAGTGCTGCTCGCTCTGCTCGGATGGGGGGCTGAGATTCAGGGAAACAGTGCCGGTAAGGTATGTTCACCTGTGAAGTCACTGTAACACATATGTGTTTCATGTTGTGTTAAAAAGCTCTTCTTAACATCTGTGTAACCAGCAGCATGTTAAAAATAGCGCTGTACCTTTAAGAAGAGGAGGGTTCCATAAACATGATTTAATTGTATTTGGATCAATGATCAATGGAGCAGTAGTATATCAACACACAGAAAAAATAATGTAAAGCATGGTTTTACTTTTTGAGTGCCACATTATAGTTATTAACTCATTGGACATAAATAGAAAAAATGGTCAGTGTTTTTTTGTTTGTTTATTTAACTTCTGAATTTTCAGAAAGTTCTACAGTGCTGCCTAAAATTTTGGTACAAAAACATGAACTAATTTGGAAACTCTTTGCTATTTAAAAATGTGAAGCGGAGAAAAATCTCTGAAAAAAAGAGGTCACATTAAGGCACTTTATGATGCTGAATGTTTTCCTATGTTTGTTTTTTGTTTTCTTACTTTTTATATGAATGAAAGAAAACAACTCCCATTCATACAAAGGAAAGGTAGACCGAAGCAATAAAAAAAATAATAACTATAAAGCATAAATTTGACTGATTTAGATGAATAAGATCAATCTATAAATAAGACAATAATGTAATGTTACAAAAACAGTAATGTTACAGTTAATATAAAAACCTCTAGATTTATTTTAAAGACTATTTTGGATTTAGTCAATTCAGAATTCATGTGGGTGAAGTTTTTTGTATCTATAGAATAGATAAAACTTAGCTTATTAGAAAATGGTTCAGGCCAACAGCCCCTGTGCAGGTTTCCTAGAGATGAGTTACCAGACTCGTCTGATCATTTGTCCAGACTTGGAACTTTGTTCTGTTTGTGGGCGGACAAATAATCCCACCACCGCCAGACGTTTTGACCAGACTGACTAACTTCTTCCCTATTTAGTTCCCTGATTATCAAACCATTCACTGCAACAAGATGCCAAATATCTCTCCTTTCAATGACTTCACCGTTTAAATGGTTTAAATCACCGTCATAAAACTCCAAATCAGGTGTTTAATGAATGTGAAACATGCAGAATGAAGACCTTAAATTCAATTCAGTGCTGAATGAGTCATTTATCAACACTGTGTCTTTTAGAAAGAAGTATCAGGTAGCGCCACCGTCAATCTGGGCCAGGAGAGAGACATCTGGAGGCCGCTGATCCACACAACAATCAACCTCAGTGAGATCAGAAGGTACGTCAGCAGGAGCTGATGCATTATGTAGGCTAAGCATCAGCTGCTCGCTGAATATCCAGCAGAAAATGAGGCTAAAAAAAGACTCTGACACGTTTCAAAATTTAGGTTTGAAGACTTGTTTCCTCTGGTTTCTGTGTTTTTATTCACACATGTCATGTAACCCCTCATTACTCAGCCTTTTTCCCTGGAACACACTGTTCTCTAACCCTCTGTCAGATGCTAATTATTGTAGCTCAGTGTTAAGACTTCACACGTGAGCCCAGAGAAAAGGATTAAAAAACAGGAACCTTTTCGTCTCTTTTTGACCTCCATCTCTACAATTAAGACTTAGAGAATCAGACTGGTCTGTTTTTTTGTTTTTGCAGCATCAAATCATCCTTTCAGTTACGGACCTTTGACCCAGAAGGTGTAATTTTCTATGGAGACACCAAAAAGGGACAGGACTGGTTTGTTTTGTCCCTGAAGGACGGGTTTCCTTTGATGCAGATCAGCAAAGAAGACATGGTGGTCAGCGTGACAGGAGGCCCGAAGCTTGATGATGGGAAATGGCACACAGTGAGTCCCCTGTATAGTTTCAGTCAAGGGATAGTTTCCTAAAGTGTTTCTGGTTCCCCTCAGAAATGTTATTTGGGGAAACATAAGAGGAAGAATCTTTTTACTGTTGTATAGTTTGGTGGAAATCATGTATCAACTTGGAAACTGTAAATTTCTTCTTGTGCTCCTGGTGTCACCAAGCTGGAGGTGAGCAACGAAGGGAAGTTTGTGATCCTAGACGTGGATGACTCTGGTGGACTGGTGGTGGGTATGCTGTCCAAGACAGAGGAGGCTCTTTCAGGTGAACTGCGTCTGGCCCTGGGTGGGGTGCTGATCGACACAGAAAAGTTGATAGTTCAGGTAAAGTGTGCCACCCTTGGACCTTAAAAATTATCCTCTTTCTGACTGAATTGTTTTGAGTTGGAGTGATTTACAAAGCAAAGTGATGATTTGTCCTCCTGACTTCATATTCCATCTCATTGTATCCCATCGTATCCCATCGTATCCCATTCTATCACATCCTATTGCGTCTAATCACATTATACTGCATTATACCCCAGCACATCTCATCCAGATATCATAGACTGTGAAAAAAATGGAGGTCCGCTTGCTCGGCTCAAAGTGAGGTCACCACAAAAACTGCTCCCCCTGGTGGCTGGTGGCAGTATAGGTCAAAAAACCATCTCCCCAGCCATTCCAGATGGGCTGTGGTCAAACTTCAAAAAATTAATACACCTGTTAGAAATGTTTCTCACGTTCGATTGTTGTGGTGATTTGAAGATATCATTTGACTGCCTAGTATTCAAGTCCTCTTTTTTTCTGAAAAGGTTCGATTTCATTTGTTATCAGAGGTTAAAAACAAGGTTTTATGTCACGTTTAACGATGATAGACAGCTGCTGTTCTTGAGTATTTTTTCAGGGATTGTAAAATATGTTGAGATGGAGAGCCAAGAAGAGATTAGTCCCATCTGTGACGGCGCCTGTGACGGGGTATTTTGGCTTCAAAACCGTACAAAGATAAATGGCCGAGCCACGCTGTCCACTCTATAGACAGTCTATGGTGGATATACTGTATAAAATATGGATGTAGTCTCCGTGACGTAACCCGTCTGTTCTTGATGCAGAGTAATGGTGCCATACTGGATATGACGCAGGCTTTGAGCTTCCTTTACAGCTGTTATAGGGCTCCTGTCGGTCACATGAGCTGAGCTATGTCTCTGATTGGACAATCAGACAGTCCTGTCATTATCTTAACCGCTGAGTTAAAAAAAACACTCACTGTACAGTGTGTGCTGATAGCAAAACTAAAATTTTAGACTGTAAATATTCTTTTTAATGCCGTAATAGTCTGTTGTTGTTTTTTCTGACTTGCTGTGTACATGGTTTCCCGGTCTTTTCTGCAGCCAGCCTCAAGTGGATTCTCATGGATCAGCAACTTTTAGCACTTCCTCATAATGCAGTGCATCACATTTTATCGTGTTTCGTCATGTATTGTTACATGTTTTTGTGTCATATCACATCTACTGCATTGCATATCACACCAAGTTAAAAAAACTAAACATTAAAATACTACCCCAATTCAAATCATGTTGAAAAGATTAATGGCTCTCTCTTTAAAGATTTTAAAGGTCCTGACTTTAGCAACTCTGACTGTTAATGTTGGTGGATGTTTAGTCTTTATTGTGTTTTGACTCACCATGCTTTGCACTCTGGTCACTATGATCAGAAATACTTTTGCAGCTTGACTTCATGTCAACATTTGATCAGTTATTTTTAGTAACAGGGGAGATAGTAGGTTCAACAGCCGGGGACTGTACAGCACAAACAGAACAGCGACACAGTGATAGAATGTGTAGTAAAAACACCATAAAAAGTTTCTGTCCAAACAATTTGTTGCTGCTCTTTAACCCTTTTTTCTTAATAATGCATTCTCCAGTTCCAGCCCCAGTTGGATGGCTGTGTGCGGGATGGCAGCTGGCTGGACCTTACTGAGCCTTGGGAGACTGAGGTAGAGGAGCTCTGGCCCTGTTACCAAGATGTGAAACCTGGCAGCTACTTCCCTGGCACAGGGTTGGCCCTTTTCAACACTTCAGGTGAGGACACTGGGCTTGATCAATGATGATGCATTCTTGGTCTGCAGCTAGAATTACTTTATTCACATTTCTCAGAAACATTTGTGAGTTCTTCTTTTGTCCTTCAGTTTTCCCCATTAAGGCAGACGGTGGGGTTACATTTGAGGTTTGGGCAGATTTCTCCAACATAGACGGGACCATTTTCAGCATCAAGTCTCCTAAGGGCGAGATTTCTTCCGCTTCGTTTAATAAAACGGCAAAGGTGTGCACACACACACAAAAAAACTGCCCATGGCACTGTGAGGGAGGTCACTTTGAATTCATCCACTGATTTATATGAAAATCTTTTTCTTCTGTTTCTCTTTGCAGGAGTTAAGAGTGTTTCATTATCCAATGGGGATCACAGAAAAGACTACCTTTGATAGAATGGGGGTGACTTTTCTGCCTGATATGGTGTCTGTAAATTGCAGCCGTGTTGATATGTCTTTGAGTACTTCGTTCAATGTGAGTTGGGGAGACTCAGAATCTGCCTTTTCAACTTTCTGGACGGAGGCTCAGATTGCTTTTGGTGGACTCTTGGGTGAGAAAAACAAAAATCATTTTCAATGTTTCTTTTTGGAATTAAAGCTCCTTTTATTGAGGGATTAGTTTCACAGGCAGTGTTACAAAGTCACAACAGAGTCATAAAAATATGAGTATTTTAGCAAATCCTGGCTACTAGTGTCCCCTCAATGCTGTTTTTCTCTTTTTAGGTAACGATGAGGACAATGCCCACGACCCCCAGTTTCTGACAGGCTGTCTAGAGAAGATCCAGGTTCAGGGGCAGGATTTGGACTTGGATTTAGCCATCAAACGCCAGTCAATCTCCTCTCACAGCTGCCCTACTTAAAGAAGTATACATACACGTTATGCGGAGTATGCTTCCTCCAAGGATGACTTTAAGAATATTTTTTTTGTTCCGTTAAAAAAATGTCAAAAAGTTTACCCATTTAAGCAAAAGTTTCCCTTTACAAGCAACAAATGGCATTCTCCGATTTTGCCTATAAAGTTGAGAGATGTTCTACTTTTGGGATTTTTTGTGCTTGTATGTTTCTAAATAAAAAGAAATTTTAATTAAAATGGTCTTCTGCAAAACAGTGTGGTTTGAAGATGATGAAACTAAGCAGGATAGGTAAAACAGGGTTAACACGTGGATATTGCTCCCTCTAGTGGATTCTCAGGGGCACTGTTACAGTGGAGAGGGGTCTGACTGCAGACCTCAAGCCTCTGGACTGACTTCATTAAACAGTAAAGACCAATGTAGTATACGTCTATGGCTGACCAGAAAAAATGGGTTGTTACAAAAATTTACATGAAAATGTGTCCCTAAAGTAAGAATATTACAAAAAAAATTGCAAAAGAAAAAAATTTTTTTTACACACTTTAAGACAATCTGAAGACATATTTTGATTACTATTCTACTTAAAATAAAAGCTAACACAATAAATCCTTCTAAGACCCTGCACTGACATATGTTGACATTGCACATCTGCCCCTAAGATGTATACAATACTTCATTTTTTATATATTTGACCTATGATCCACATTTAGGGACACTGCCCGCGTCATCTTGTGGTGGTATTACAATATTAAACCCAGTGAAAAATACAGTATATTTCTGTACAATTACGCTAAAAACTAGTATATAGCTAATAACTTGATAATAACACTAATAACAAATACTTACATGAATGCAACATTATTAAAAATGCAGTCAAAAACTATAAACACCTCTGGAAGGGCAGTGTTAAGGATCATTCCACTAAAAATGACATTTTCACTGGAAATGTTTGGAATTTGTTTTCTTCAGTTTTTGGAAATATGAGGATTCATGCATATTTAAAGAATTTTAAACAGTAATACTTACATAGTTTTCCATCTTAGCATGTTTTTATCCTTGAATGAAAATTAAATATCAATTCAAACAAAAAAAAAAAGTTAAAAAGGAGCTAAAACTTTTTAGCTGGACTGCTCAAAAAACATTTAAACCCAGGGTTAATGAAATTGATTGTTTCCCTGATTTTATGTTATTTATAACATAACCAACAAACAGCAACTACGGTAACATGCAAACATCTGTGTGGTCATGGTGTCACATGCTGCAAAAACTAAAATCTGGTCCAGCTTGAAGTTTTAATTCAAGAAACTATTTTTTTGTAAATGTAAAAGGACTGACAGGAAACTTCAGGCCAGTTGGAGATACCTCAATATTTTTTATAGTTTATGTACAACGTCAAGTTTTAGGTCAGTTTACTTGAAAGATAACCTGAACTCGATATAAAGATAATTTATATCAGAATGTAAAAATGTAAAATTAATTTTAGAAAAAAATGCAAATATGCAAGTCAAGTTTTGTTGGGGACAGACCCTTTTATATATTTATCAACAATATTATTACAATAAATATTTTAACAAAGAAAATAGCATCTAAGAATGTAGAATTTGATGTACTCTTTTATTGTAGGCTACAAGTCAAAATCGGTCATTTAGCTAATTTGAAACATTTTTGGATATGCTAATTTTTTAAAACTCCAGTATAGATAATGTAGTATATGTTTCTTGTAGAATTCTCCAATTACAAAAGATGAATTAATGTTCAAATGTTACCAAAGTTGTTTCATAATTAGCTGAAAAGTGTTCATCTTAAATTTGCGCCGGTGGATCTGTCACAGAAAAAGGGTGCGGTGCAGTTTGCAGAAATCTGTCGTCCACCCTGACGTCACTGTCGCAAAGCCCGACTGTCGTGAACACTGGCCGCCCACTGAAGATGGCGGCGGAGCTGCATCCGCGGAGCGGAAAGCTGATCGGCCTGTCCAATTCCAACCGAACCGCCCGGCGCAACCAGCCGGTCCAGGAGTTCAACCACGGCCTGGTGCTCAGTAAGGAGCCGCTGCGGGACCGGGATGTCTTCACCGTCCGCATTGACAAGAAGGTAAGCAACAACAACAACAGGCCTGAGCTGGGCTGAGAGCTGCGGGGAGCAGCGCTGGGTGGACGGGCTGGTGGTCCGTCTCCATCCGCAGTGAGGGGCTTCTGTCAGCCAGTGCAGCTCACTCTGTTGACAGCGACCACTGTTGTCGCGAGTGATCGTGGAGGGATTACAAAAGCGGTCTGTGATTAGACAGGGACAGCTGGGGTTAATAAACACGTTCCTATGTGCAGACATGTTTAACCATCACCGGGCTAATGATAACCTGCCTGTGTTGCCTTGGTAGCGCCAGGCAGCCATGCTAATCAGCCGGGGCTAGCTTTTCTCAACGGCTAATTACTGTGTTGTTGAGGACGTGATGTGGTCATTTATACCAAAATGAGCTAAAGTAAGAGAGTAAATGGAGCTCCTGTTCTTAAAGGGACGGGTATCGGTTCAATTTGATCGATTCTTGATCTTCCTTTCTAGTCCAGTCGTTATCGATTGCATTATTTTTGGAGAGCAATAGCAAGTAATGAATATCATCAGATTAAAAGTTATCTTCCCCTTAATGTCTTATTGTTGGGCTATTTGCACTCTCAAAGTAAACTGTCAGCTGTTTGTTTCTTTGTGTATAACATTTCTGTGGGTGGATCAAAGGAAATTACAAACCTAAAGTATTTGAAAAAATGTGTGAGAGAAATTACTAGAACCACAACACTTAAAAAAAAATATACTATGCGCACATTTTGCATGCCTTAACTCGAGTTAGTGTAATCCCATCACCACAAATCTATCCACTGAAGACTTTCCATAGATCACCAGTCTGTGTCAAACTGTCATATTCCTTCAATATCAGAGGGTGTTGTACCTCATATCACCGCCCATCGACTGGTGAGCAGCGATATGGTTAAACACATGTGGCTGAAAAGATATTTACTTTAGGGAACTGTCTTCTCACTTATCCTTGAATTTGTAGTTTTTGAAAGACTTTGTCAAAGTGCTTATCTGTGGCGTATGCTTTGTGACACCGCTCTCTTCTCACCGTATCAATGCCTGTGCACACACTTGTTTACTTCTTTGTTATCAGTGTCAAAGAGAAGCATGTCTGTTGTCCTGACCTCAAGCTATGTAGTTTTCTTCCATGTTGACTGACCAAGACATGACTTCGTGGACCTGCCATGATGATAGGAATCCACATGTTAGCCCACACATGGGGTTTAACAGCACCTACTACACGTGAACGATTTCCCATCCTCTACAGCACTTTTGGCCTGATGAGAGCTCCCATAAACAGCCTCATGCTCTGTTGTGACATGCATTGCCTTTCTGAAAATCAATACTTTTCCATCACTGATTGGCATGGCTGCCCATCCTTTCTACTGCCCTCACTGCAGTGATAGAGATATTAGCGTTCAGACAGAATTATTGTTTCATTTTTTTTGTTGCTGTGTTTTGTTGTGTCTCTTCACTTAAGCTGTTTTTAATACGCTGTACAAATAAACATGATCTAGTTCCAGCTTCTGAATTTACTGATTTGCAACATCGCTAGAGCACTGTAGCGATAGCAGTTAGCCAAAAACTTAAACCTCAAACTTGTGTCCTTGCTTTGTGAAACTGACTCTGGCATTGGCAAAAATGGAAGGCTTGTGTATCTGATCCGTAGGGCCCCGACCTGCCGGAGCTGACTCGGAGCGGACTCATTGACTTGAATAGAAACCTATCATATCTAGTGCTTTGAAGGAGTGAACCCCGATTGGAAATGCAACTGGTGGATGTTGGCTGTTAGCAGTTGGTCACGCGCCCTCGAGCGGTCGGCCTGGTTTTGAGTCTTGCCTGCGGCTTCTTTCCCATCTGTCAGTCCCTACTCTCACCCTGTTTTGTGCACTGCTGATATCCTGTCCTTTAAATAAAGCAGGGGTGGCCAACCAGTCACAGACCAAGAGCCACAAAAATTACCGTGGTACTACAAAGAGCCACATCAAAAACTCATTTCCTCTCGCTTTGATTTGTACTTGGAGCCGTGTCTAAGATAAGTTTCTGTTTTTACTGCAGTAGAGACAAAGTTCCATCCATCTATCTATCTAGATAGCTAAGAGCACATGTGCAAGTCGAGGAAAGAAACTGAAACTTAAGTATCAATCTTATATCTTAAGTATTGATCAATACACAGTTTGGCCACCCCTGGAATAAAGGCTTAAAAAGCCTAAAATAAGTTACAAAAGAGAGGAAAACAAAGGGGTTTTTTTGTACATCAGCCATATATTTTGCTTTTTTAAAAACAACATAATAAGGGGTTCTGCCATTATACAGTGTACTTAGAATTTGCAATGATTTCAAGATATTGGCAGGTTTTCAGCAAAAACAAACCCAAACAAAAATACCCTAAAGTGTGTTCACATGTTGAGAGTTTGTTTGAAAGAGATTGTTATGTCTTTTGCTTTACAGTTTACTTGAGGGATACTAAGGATGGGTACCTTTCACATTCGAAACGATACGGTACCAATGCCCGGTACCTGGCAATCGGAACTGGTACTCAACGGTATCAGTTTTTGGTACTTTTTTGTGTTAATGTGGTAAAAATATCAATTTGCTTAATAATGAGATATTGACTTTTTTCAGTTTAACATATTTATTCTTCAGTTTAACATATTTATTCTTCAGTTTCTTAACTTGCAATGCTCTGTCCATGTCCAGCATTCCTAAACATGGTACTTTTTGATTTTACCTGAATAGGTACCTAGTACTTTTGACAAAATTCGGTCAGTATCTATAAAAGTACATAATTTTGTACCCATCCCTAACTGATACAGATCTGTGGTTAAGGTTATCGGTGTATTGGTGCCCCTTAAAGCTGGATGGGTGTTGGTGGGAGGACATCCATGGTGCTGATCCAGGCAAACAGCCCTATGCTTTTTTTTCCCTTACCCTTTTTTGCTACTTGATTTGAAGTGTTGCTTTTGATGCAATTGCTTTTTTTGCTGCATCACCAGCCAACAGGATCTAAAAGTTTACATTTGAAAAGAACTTGTGTACATTCTGAAGAATTGTTTTGATGGTAAAAAATTAAATATTTCATAGCTAAATGAATATTAACTCCAGTAATTCCATACACTCACTTTTTGCCTTTTACCCAAAACATTACCAGTCTTATCCCAAAAGCCCAGGTATTGGTATCCATATTGGAACCACAAAAGTTGGATCAGTGCATCCCTAGTTAACTTGCTGTCCTTGATGAGTTAATTACATATTGTTTAGTCAGGTCTTGTTGTATGACTCGGCCCATCTTCCAGTTGTTGAATTCCTAAAGTTGAAATTAGTTTCTTCACATAAAGTTTGTAATGTTTGGTTGGGAACCTGTCTGTTAGCATGTAAACGTTTTTCAGTTCACCTGTCTCTTATTCAGACTGCTTTTACATTTGTCTGAGTTCTGTGAGAGGAAAAGCTCTCCCTCAGTTTCCTCAGCAGTGCTTCCCATGCCCTGCTTTTTGATGCAATTAATTTTTAATTATTTCCAAAAGCTGTCCACTGCTCCTAGTTGGCACACATGACAGTATCCTGCAGTTATCGCTCCTTTAAACAGAGAGAGAGAAGAGAGAGGAGAGGGAGAGAAGCAGACACCCACAGGCTGCAGTTACATAAGTGAATGAGTGAGGGAAAGAGATGTCTGTCTCCTCCGCACAGCGACCCGGTCAGGCTGAGTTCCTACTAAATCTGTTAACCCAGATACCCGCGTTTGTAGCACACTGACTTACATAGCACCTGCCAGAGAGTCGAGTGAGGAGGACACCGCGAGAGCACACGAAGGAGAGGAGACAAATGGGGCAGTATTTTTATAAAACACCAACAATCTCTCGAGGTTTTCTGCTCTTTCCTTCTTTGTACCTGAGGTGAGCTGCAGAAAAACATTCCTGGAGCTGGCTCTGCTTCAATGCTATGCTCAAGGTCACTTCATCAGGGTGGATTCCTGCCAACTTAACCAGAGTCCTGTGGAGTATCCGGAGAACGAAAGGAGGCTGGCTGAGGATTCATTTTGAAGTTTCAGACCACCTCTGACTCATTTACCTCCTCCTAAGGAAAAAAATAACTGCATGGCTTTTAGTTGGACGTCCCCTGAGGGGCAGCAGGTGGAGTGCAGCGAGCCAGGACATCACTGCTCAGCAGGATGACGTGGGTTCGTGCCCCCATGTTGGAAAAGCATCTGCCGGGCTGAAGTGTCTCTGAGCAGGACTGTGACTCTCCTCTAGCCGAGCAGACCGACTGTGCTCCATGAGCTCTGCAGCGCAGCTACGACTGAATTCAGCCCCCAGAGATCAATAAAGTATCACATCATTCTGAGCTTATGTGGAGTTTTGAGTTTCAAAGACGGGATGGATATATTGGGCTGTGTGTTATGGGATATGAGCGCAGTGTTGTGCAAAAACAAGAGGATTTATTCTGCGAAACACTCGTCTTGAAGGTGATACTTGCTGTTTGTTTTGTGTGCACAAGTTCAAAATGAGACGAGTTTCAGATGAGACTCTACAAAGCTGCACACTTTGCTCTTTTACTGTTAAAGAGAAACAGAAATGTTTGACCCTGGCTTCATTTTTTCACACTGTACCGCCGGTTAATAATAGTCACACTCACAAACCGTTAGCTTGTTTTTTCTTGTGTGTCACTGCGCGTTCAACCATCCTGCATCATTTCAAAGGAGCCCTCCCTGAGCTACGTTCTTTGCTGACAGAAAGCCTAAAAATAACAAGATGGATCATACAACAAGGCGCACTTTGTTTCCCATAGATGTCGTCCTGCAGTTTTTAGCTCAGGCTCGACTCTTTGAACATCACAGTAACAGCTGCTGACAACTCCTCTCTCACTACTTTTCTGTCTCTCAGTGTAAAAAAATTGGATGTTGAACCAAGCGGCTGTAATTTTGGGCCAGTTTTGTGACATTTTGCTGTCATGATGTTTAATTTAACTCAAACTAAGGACAAAAAATGATTGATCATGTAGAATATTTGGGGTAGAGATAACAAGCTAATTTATGTTGCGGTTAGATGGTGTGACAAATCTGGTCCCCCTCAATAAGATATTTATTTTTTGTGCGTTTCTTCTCCAGGTAAACTCGTGGAGCGGTTCCATTGAAATTGGCGTCACAGCACTGGACCCCGCCGCGCTGGACTTCCCCAGCAGCGCCACAGGCCTCAAAGGCGGCTCCTGGATTGTATCCGGCTGCTCGGTGCTCCGCGATGGCCGCTCCGTCCTGGAGGAGTACGGCCGCGACCTCGACCAGCTAGCCGAGGGCGACCGCGTGGGCATCCAGCGCAGCTCCCGTGGCGAGCTCCACCTCTGGGTGAACGGGCAGGACTGTGGCGCCGCGGCGAGCGGCTTGCCGCCGAAGCTTTGGGCAGTGGTGGACCTTTACGGCAAGTGCACTCAAGTGACGGTGGTGAGCTGTGAGCCGCCGCCTCCCTCGGCGGAGAAAGAGACAATAGAGAGGGACGAGGAGGTGGATGATGAGGAGGAGGAGGAGGAAGAGGTGGTTGTGTGCGGGGTGCGGGAGGATGCGGGGATCACGGCGCTCATGAATGTGGCAGCAATGAATGGAATGATGAACGGAGACGAAGGTGGGCACCGTCTTTTTCACCACTGTTGCTCCTTCTCCTACCTGTAATCTGAGATTTGTAGTTTTTACCTCTTTCTCTCTTCTTCCTGTCAGTGCCTGAGCTTAGCTGCAGTCACAGCAGACCTGACAAATTCCCCAACAACCTGGAGCCCGACACAGGTAAGAGATCCTCCTCAGATCACTCCACAGCTGTTTTGTATCATTGACGTCATAAAAACCTCCTCTTCCTTCCCCTTCAGTTCTCACAGAGCACCAGCTCTTCGACGTCTTCAACAACGCAATAGTTTCTTTTTATCGCTCCGAGGACGAGGGTGGGGGAGAGGATGGAGGAGGCGGAGGAGGAGCAGCAGATGGTGGCAGTGGAGGAGGGAACGCAGGGACTGACACTTCCTCCAGAAATGACCGGGGGAGCAACAGCAGCGGAGGAGGTGCGGCGAACAGCGATAGTGGTACGGGAACGACAGGCGGAGGAGGCAGTGGAAGTGGAGACAGCGGAAACACCAACAGCAGCCCTGCTAGCAACGGAGGGAGCGGGCAAGGGGTGATATCAGGTGGGATGACCACGAATGATGCGTTGCTTTTCCACGAAAAGTGCGGCACGCTGATCAAACTGAGCAACAACAACAAGACGGCCGAGAGGAGGAGACCACTGGACGAGTTCAACAATGGCGTGGTGATGACTAACCGACCACTCCGGCACAACGAGATGTTCGAGGTGATTACAATCACACAACTTAGTCCTGGGGAGCTCATTTTTGGGTATCACGAACTGACACTAGGCCTGTCACGATAACACATTCTGCTAGAAGATAATTTTCCAAAATATTATTGCCGACAAACGATATTATTGTCAATATCATTTTGTTTTTGTTTTTTCCATTTTTTTCATTGATGTAATTATGATAAATGGGATAATAAAGTGAGTACACCATACAAAAAGCAAGAAACTTTAATTTCTTAAGAGTATTTAACTGTAATTAAAAGGTCAGGATCTTTTAAATAAAATAAATAAAAAAAATAAAAAAATAAATTTAGCAAACAAAGAGAAAAAAATACAATGAAAATGAAATGGACTCTTTTAGAAAAAAATACATGTCAAGGAAAATAATTAATACTTATCAAAAACAATAAAACATAGACCCTGTCTCTAAAGAAAAAACGAAACTCCAAAAAAAAACAACAACAATACTTTGCCGACCAAAAGCCTCAGTAAGAGCGGATTGTCAAAGAACAAGGCTCCGCTGCAGCTCCCCTTCTTCTTCTTCGTCGCCACTATTTTCAAACAAATGCGACATATCAGCTCCTTGGTGTTCATGAGCTCACGCTTTGTTCATTCTGATAAAAAACAAAATATTCCCACACTGGGACTGTGGCAGGCGGCTTAAGAACCGTATCTTTCGCTGACAGGAAAGATAGACGTAGTGAGCCATCTTCTCATTCTGCCTCTTTGGTCGAAAGAAAGGAGGAAAACAAACATGCACGCACGTGTCAGTTTATTGAGGCTGGCAAACTTACCGAGGACGTTTTTATTTATCGTTCGGTTAATTGATTTATTGATTATTGTGACAGGCCTAGCGGACACCATTATTTCTTTTATACTTACAGATCCGTATTGATAAGCTAGTGGACAAATGGTCTGGATCAATAGAGATCGGTGTTACCACACACAATCCCAACAATCTGGACTATCCTGCTACTATGACCAATCTGCGCTCAGGTAACAGGAAGAAACAGACATCATGATACTACACAGGAGTTGTATCTTGTGGATTTAATGATAACACTGTGGTTGTTTATGTCAGGTACAATCATGATGAGTGGCTGTGGGATACTGACGAATGGAAAAGGAACCCGCAGAGAATACTGTGAATTCAGCCTTGATGAACTTCAGGTTTGGGCTCTCACACACTCACACACACACGCACAAAACCAAACCTCAGTCCGCCACCTCCTGTGCCAGCATGTCTGTAAATAATTACTGTAACATTTTCTGATCCACGTTCAGGAGGGAGATCATATCGGGTTGATGCGCAAAGCCAGCGGAGCACTTCATTTCTACATCAATGGAATCGACCAAGGTGAGACCATTTACAGGAGAAGGAGAGACACTCACAGCTGGGGGAGCATGAAACCATAGAGGCGACAGTTTAGACCGATACTGTGACTAAAATTCAAGTATTTCTTTCCTCAAGGCGTTGCAGCAGCTCAGACCCCCGGCGTAGTTTACGGCGTGGTCGATCTTTACGGCATGGCTGTAAAAGTCACCATAGTCCACAACCACAACCACAGTGACCGCCTCAGACGGAACAACGCCATCATGAGGGCTCTATCCCCCGATGTAGGCAGGCCCAGGCCAGCCCTTTCACTCACCCCAGACCCAGAGGGACCTGACCGGCTGCTCTTTCACCCCAACTGTGGACAGAAGGCGGCAATCATTGGTGATGGGAGGACAGCACTGCGGCCACAGTGAGTCCATTTCCCATAATGCTTCTGGATAAGTTATTTAACACCAGTAACAGGGGGAAGCCATGTTGCAAAGACACATTGAAGATGATTTATTCCACCAACCTGTGGCTCGCGAGCTGCATGTGGCTCTTTGCCTTTCGGTGTGTGACGCTTCGATCCATTCATAGTATATAGTTATGAGTAGTGGTGTGCCTATCAATCTAAACCAGAGGTCTGGAACCTTTACTTTCAAGAGCCGTTTTGCCTCAGCTCAACTGGATGAAAGTCATTCGGGAGCCGCAAAATCTACTTTATCTTCAGATTAAGACAAAAAAAGTGTAAAATCAGGTGAATAATTATCTAAACAAAAAGTTTTAGTGTTTATAAATTGGTACATGTGATTTCTCAGTTTTTAATTTTTAATAATTGATTTATTTAATTTATTTTTTAATAAATTTGAAATTTAAGAAAAAAAGGAATTTGTAGTGTCATAGATTTTATAAATTTAGCAAAATTTGGAAATTGAAAAAAAGATCAAAAATTTGCAAAATAAGAAATAATTTTAAAAAATGTGCAAAATTTCAAAGAAATTGATGAAATGTTATAAATTTGCAAAAGAACCCTTAATAATGCAATTTCAAAATTTTGCTTAATTTCCAAAAATTGTAAAAACTTTCTAAAATTGCAAAAAAGAGGGATTTATATTAAAAAAAATCAAAAATTTGCAAAATCTATTTCTTAATTTGCAAAAATGTCAAAAAAAAATGTTTTTTTGTTTTTTAAATTAAAGAACTACAAAAAATCACAAAAAATTAAAGCTCTGTTTCAGGAGGAGATGCATTTTAAGTCCAAATTTTATATTATGATTTGACTTGGTGTCTGTGTTGTTATCATTTAGATAGTTAAAGCTCTTTATTTTATTTATATTTTTTTTAAGCTACAAAGAGACACTGCGAAGGCGTCAAAGAGCCACAGGTTGAAGACCCCTGATCTAAACTATATATATATGGATGCCAATGTTGGGATCAGTTGGGATTGATACTTAAGTTTCAGTTTCTCTTCTCTAGTACGAATTTAAACACACAAGCACAATAAACCTCGCTTTGAAAATTGGAAATGTATTGATTTTCATTTTATGTCACTTTGTTTTTGTGTGAGAGGAAGTGTGTTTGTAAGACCACGTGTGTGACATGGCTCTCTGTAGTACCACCGTCATTTTTGTGGCTCTTGGTCTCTGACTGGTTGGCAACCCCTGATCTAAAAGATACAACAAACTTCCTTCACAGTGCAACCGATGACTTCAACCATGGCGTGGTCCTGAGCAGCCGCCCGCTGCGCTCCAATGAGGTGTTTCAAGTTCGCATCGACAAGATGGTGGACAAATGGGCCGGATCCATTGAAATCGGTGTCACGACGCACAATCCTGCATACCTGCAGCTGCCCTCCACCATGACGAACCTGCGCTCTGGTGCGTTGCATTAAATCCTTTTTTTTCTCCTTTCTGTCTGAGATGCTCATTAAAGTTTGATGATGTTATTCTCCAGGGACGTGGATGATGACCGGGAATGGTGTCATGCACAATGGAACGACAATACTGGACGAGTACGGACACAACCTGGACCGACTCAAAGTGAATAACGTTTGATCTCTGCTTCTCAGCTGAGTGGTAACACCTATGACCTCGGGCTTTGCTGTGTTTCTAACCGTTTCTGCTCTCACAGGCAGGTGACACAGTCGGTGTAGTTCGGAAAGAAGATGGGAGCCTGCACTTTTTTGTAAACGGTGTGGCTCAAGGCCCTGCAGCCTGGAACGTCCCTCCCAGCGTGTACGCCGTAGTTGATCTCTATGGCCAAGCCGCTCAGGCCACCATCATGGACGACATGGGTGAGTTAGCGAGGGAGAGAACTTTTGAGTCACTAAGCTCTAAAACGAGATGTTAGCCACTGTAACTCCTTCTCTTCTGTGTCTCTCCTCCTCAGTTGATCTCCCCCCTCTCCCAGAGGACAGCTCTGAAGGCCCCACAGCCATGTCTCCTGGGAGCCCCTGCTCAGTGGGCGGTGCCAGTACAACCAACGACCTGCGTTTCCACCAGCTACATGGCACCAATGCTGTCATCACCAACGGGGGGCGCACTGCTCTGCGTCAGAATTGCCGCAGCGAGTTCAATGATGCTATCGTAATTTCCAACAGGTGATAACACATTTGATAAAAGACCCCTGTAGAGTTAATAACAGTTACCGCTGCATGCATTTTGGTAACACAAACACTGCTGAATACAATAGCAGTTAGTTCACCACCTAAAACTGCAGTTTTACCTTTGAAACATCACCTTTATACATGATATAAATGACCGCCTGTGTGTGAAGACGACAGTCGTTTTTGTTAGAAATCCAGTCTGTACCACAGAGAACTGCATCAAATATCATATTAATAAGGATTTTGTATTTTGGGATTGTAAGTAGCAGAGTTCATAGCTTGACAATATACTGAAGTTTTACTGGTCATGTGAGTTCTGTTTACGTTAATGGTAACTGAAATGTTCACCTACTCTCCACATTGAGTCATAAGTTTGATATATGGTCGTCACCTCAACCTAAATCAAATTTTTCACTTATTTTTCATTAAAGTAAAAACTGGATTTAGAATTTAGATAGTGGTACTTAGATACCTGGCTCACACTACAGGATTCTCGCCGCGATTTAACCCCGATTTGGTCCTCCCGACAATCGGGGAAGAAACCTGACTAAAATCGGTCCCGAGATTATCTTGTAGTGTGAGCGGTTGACAGATGAATCTTTAGCCCCATGATCATCTCACAGACTCGTTGGAGCTGCCCCGATAATTTTCAAATATGTTTGATATTTATCTGGATGATTACAACATTCATTCTCACTGAGGATGACAACAGACAATTAGAAAGAGCCCCAGAGACCGGACAACAGACAACACACGCAGGCTCAAAGTGAAACTGAAAGGCTCTTGGTCAGCTGACTGCGCGCTCCACTGGCCCACTCGAGCTAGTTCAATAATCTCTTTAAAAATAACACATAACCACGCCATTTTCATACAGTAGCAAACTGTTGTTTTATCAGTGATCGGTGTGAGATCATGCCATTATTGGCTGATACAGCAACAGTTTCACCTCTGTCCCTCTGCGTGCGCGTAATGGATGAAAGGCACCGCTGCAGACAGCTCCGCTTTTCTCTCCTCCTGTCCCACCAGTGCGCTAAAAACCTCAGATCAAACAACTGAGCACATGTTGCATCACTCTCTCTGGTCAAATAATCTTGTTAAAATCTTGTAGTGTGTGCTAGTCAGTATTTTCAAATCTTGTAGTGCGTGCTTAAGATTTAAGAGAAGATGATCTGTGAAGATTCTCCTTATGTGTGAGATACAGCCCGATTTCAGAATCTTTTAAGAATTTTAAAATCCTGTATTGTGAGCCAGGCTTTACTTTTTTGCAAACCTGTGAAAGCAGACCTCACTGGTGTTTCAGTGTAAAGTGTGACCCTAAAAACCGGTGACTATCAGCCGAGCAGCTCAGTTCACACAATAACAGTTGCTTCCTGTCTAAACTCAAAATAAGTTGACTCCACAGTGGAGTATCGCTGTTGAAAACCAGCCACAGAACAACCCGAGTCTTTTATGCCACTTATAGTTTTGATTTAGAGTTTAAAGAGCACTTACTCATCTGAAGTTGGCCAAACACCACTTTCATTGCCAACATCCATGTACATCTTTATGATGGACTCTGTGAAGCTGTTTTCTTCCGTAACACAACCAAACCACATTCAAAGAAGTTGTCACAGTTGTGTCTTGTTTTGAACTTCTCACCTCTCTGTAGGTGCCTTCGAGATGGAGAGCTGTTTGAAATCATTATTCAGAAGATGGTGGACCGCTGGTCGGGCTCAATAGAAGCAGGTGACGTGTTTCTACTGAAAAACCACAGCTTGTGTTTTCTGTTACTCAGAATTTATTTTTAGCGTCATTTGAAACGGTACATGTGGACTCATGTATGGATTTCCTGTGTGCAGGAGTGACAGCGATCAGGCCAGAGGAGCTCGAGTTTCCAAACACTATGACTGACATTGATTATGACACGTGGATGCTCAGGTAGGACTGGGTTGTCAACTATTGCTATGTTTGCAGTGAAGACTCTTAAAAACTAAGACACTCATTAACTGGATTCCTCTACAGTGGGACAGCCATCATGCAGGATGGCAACACAATGCGCAACAATTACGGTTGTGACCTGGACTCCCTGACCACCGCCTCAAGGATCGGCATGATGCGCTCAGCCAGTGGAGATCTCCACTACTACATTAACGGCGTGGACCAAGGTGTTGCCTGCTCTGGTCTGCCACCAGGTGACGTCGGAGTCCACAACAGTTAGAAATCTACCCTGAAGCCAAGTTTGGTTTGAATTTCTCTGGATTAAGTTCCTCTCTTTTTCTCCGTCTCTCTTAGATGTGTTCGCCGTTATTGACCTGTATGGTCAGTGTGTCCAAGTGTCCATCACCAGCTCCTCAGGCCCGCTGGACAACAGCCTCTGTACCAGCAACATCACTGAGAAGAGCTTCCCTATACACTCTCCAGGTACACACCAGGGTCCCCGCTCAGGTCTGCAAAAACAAAATCTGTCAAATACTTTCTCACTGCACTGTTTTTGTAACATTCAAAATGTGAATAAAAGTAAAGAAAAGAAGCATAAAAAGAAAGAAATGTGAGATTAACCGTCCTAATCTTTCTGTCCCTCTGTTCTCTGTGTGTCTGTGTTTATAGTAGCAGGTGTTGCCCATCGGCTCCACAGTAAACACGGTAAAAATGTGGTTTTGCTTGGAGAGGGCTGCCAGGCTGTCAGAGTTGGAGGTTATGCTCATGGAATTGTGTTCAGTGCAAAGGAACTCAAAGCAGACGAGCTGTTTGAGGTAATTATGATTGTTTTAACCTCTGAGATTGTTTCAGCAACTGACACAGTGTGTTTTCCATCCCCAGCTGCTACATTTCTTTTGGTATTCTCCTCGTAATTTCTCTCTCCTCCCCTCTGCAGGTGAGGATCGATGAGGTGGACGAGCAGTGGTGCGGCTCGCTGCACATCGGCCTGACCACACTGTCACCCCCGGAGCTCCCGTCCTGCCCGCTGTCAGGTCTCTCCCCCTCCCTCCCACAGCTTCGCACCAAGGTCACCTGGCTGCTCTGCGGCTCCGAGGTCCGTCGCAACGGCGTGCTGCAGCGCCAGAACTACTGCTGCTCACTGGACCGGCTGACGGTGAGCTGCAGCCTTCCCCGCTGCTCTGTGAGCTGTGGGCTCGGCTCCAAAACAGACAGAAAACACTTCAGGGGAACCTGTTCGACTCACAATTTAATATTCTGCAGCTGCCAGGAATAGGATGGCACTGAAATAGCTCATAATTGAGTGAACTTCTCTCTAATCTCCTTGTTAGGTTGGGAACCGTGTGGGCGTGAAGAGGTGCAGTGACGACACAATGCACATCTTCATTGACGGAGAGGACATGGGGCCTGCAGCCACTGCAGTGGCTAAGGTATACACATATAAACTTAACACAAAAAGAAGTAAAGTTTGGGCTTGGTAGATTATTTCTTCTTTAATAAATATACTTAATTGTAATAAATCTTGTGACAGTAAACCAGAAACTTTGCGCCATCATCTTGGAGGGTAGAGATCGGTTCCAAACTATAGCTACAGCAGAATATGCTGTTTGGCATTGGCAGAGGAGATTTTTTCATCCCACAATGCATGTTCCTAACAAATGTGGCTCCATCTAAAGGGAAATAAACAGGATTTTCAGTGATAAAATATGTATTACCAAAAAGCATTTTACAAGAAAGACATAATTTACCAAACACTGATTTCCTAACTTTTTGTGGCAAGTGTATTCAGTAACGTGGTGTCCCTCATTGCTTCCACTGAGCATCTTCTGTGGCTCTCTGCAGAATGTCTACGCAGTCTTGGACCTGTATGGGCGGATAACAGCTGTGTCCATCGTTAGCTCCTCATTAATGGAGGACATGGAGAGCATCAAAGCGCCCTCACTTTCCTCAGACAGCTGCAGCGAAGGAGAGGAAGACAGCACTCCCATCAGAGAGGTAGACGACTTAAAGCTATAGAGAACAGCATCAGTTTGATCAGCCTGAAACTCAAAGTCCTGTTTTTTTTTTCCCCCTTCCAGGTTGAGGCTGAGCCGTGTGTGCTGGTGCCCACTGTCATGGCGTTCCTGGAGAATCACGGCAAAAACATCCAGCTGTCCAATCAGAACCTGACAGCAGCCAGAGTGTCCAGCTACAATCAGGGCCTTCTGGTCACAGCACAGCCACTCGCACGCCAGCAGCTGTTCCAGGTAAGTTTTTATTTAATTATTGAGAAGGGAAGGAATGATGTATGCTTCCTGGAACGTTAAGTGACTATTCAGGCCTTTCAGTTTAACTAGCAAATAGCTCGTCAAACCTGTCTTGTCCTCTGTGTGGGATTGTTTATAGCTGAACACAGTTTAAAAAACTGAAATGGTGCGTTATGCGAATCCAAAAAAAAATGCTCCCTATTTCTCATTTAATTATAGTGAGGCCTGTTCATCCATTTCTACTGAGTCTTAGTTTCACAGTTAACTGTAGGTCCCACAGAGGCTTCATTTCAGTTTATTTCCACGATCTGGATCTGAAAAAGAAACAGTTTTTTTTTGTGGGGAGTCCAGTTAAACGAGGATTGTATTGATCATTTCTGAAACCAGGAAATCTGTTTGCCAGATAACTTTAACAAAACAGCACCAAGCAGACTTGTCACTCTGCCTGAAACCCATTGCTTACATGCAAATTCCTGAGTTGTGATGACTGCCATCTGTAAACTGCCTCTCTTTCAGTTTCAGATAGACCGTCTGAACCCCTCGTGGACGTCGTCGTTGTCTTTAGGGGTCATAGGCCACTCCCCTGACCGGCTCAACTTCCCGTCCACAGCGTGTTGTCTGAAACGCTCGGCCTGGCTGTTGCAGAGGGACTCGGTATTCCACAACTCCCTGAAGGTACGAATACACACATCATCTTTTCAATTCGTATTACCTGACAAACTCTCTGACTTCACAGACTCCTAGATAGATCCTTGTCTGATTCAAGTCTTCCTTCCTCCTTCCTTAGATATGTGAGAACTATGGTCCTAATCTGGATACTTGTCCAGAGGGGACGGTGTTGGGTCTGCTGGTGGACACCAACAGTTGTCTCCACCTGTACGTCAACGGCATGGACCAGGGTGTGGCTGCACAGGACATCCCTTCACCCTGCTACCCCTTTATAGACCTCTATGGCCAGTGTGAACAGGTGAGCTCAGGAACAATAAAATACTGTTCAGTAAATGTTATTATTATTATTATTATACAGCGCCTTTAAGGTTGACCACAGCACCACACATCAGACCCTTTTCAAATATTTTGCATTGCTGTTTTGTTCTGTCAGGTTACGATAGTTACTAACAACATGCCAGCTGTGGGGGGTGAAAGTGGTGAACCCAGGTGTCAGGGTGACATGGAGAAGGCAGATATGGTTGATGGTAAGACCTTAAAGTTTACTTTCTGTAAATCATTTTACCTAGTTTTTATTTGTGAAATCTTTATTTTAATCAGTTTCTATCATCTAATTCCTCTTCAATAGGAATCAAAGAGAGTGTGTGTTGGACGCCCCCTCCAGAGGTCAACCCCAACAAGACCTGTGAGTACCAGGCACTGTGCTCGCGCTTTAAAGACCTCCTCACATTACCAGGTGAGTGTTACCCCTGCTCTCTACTCTGGATTTATGGTCTTGTTAAATTTTAGTATCAGATGTAACGTAATGTGGTCTCTGTTGTCCCACTGCTGTCCTTCAGATGGCTACTTTAATGAAGACGCAAAGTACAACCTGTGCTACTGTGAGTCCTGCCACAAGCTCCGGGGTGATGAAGCTTATTACAAGAGGGGAGAGCCACCCCGGGACTACGCCCTGCCCTTCGGCTGGTGCCGCTTTGCCCTCAGGTAAGACTAACTCAGTCAGTTATACAGAGCAGCACATCGAGACAAGGAAGGAGATTGGAACAGTGATTTTCCTGACGTCTCACAAATGTGTCGTCTCTGCAGGATCAAACCCCACTGTGAGGTTTCCAATGCACTGAAGAAGTGGCATATAGCTTACCACGGCACCAGTGTAGGAGCCCTGCGACGCACACTTGATCACAGCCAACTGCTGCCTGGTAGGAAAACCTGCTGACCAAACATTGTATCCAAGAAAAACAGTTATCCAAGGAAACATGCTTCTGCTTTAAACACTGATATGTAAATTTAGTTTTTTAACAATGCCGTTTTACGAGAATTCTCTGAATTTACGTGATTTTGTTGTTTCAGGAACATCATCCATCTTCTCAGTGTCCCCAGTCAAGGCAGAAGGACCTAACGGCTACAGTGAGCCTGAGGAGAACAGCGCACCTGGCAGGGAGGTTCCCAGAGTGCGCCTCTCCCCAACAATGCGCTACTCTGGCATGGAGATCTTTGCTCCCAAAGTGCAGTAAGTTTGGCTTTTTTATGTGTTGCTAACGTAAAATAAAATAAAGAGCCTGCTTACTGATAGTTCTTCCTCCAGATTTCAGGACCCCCGTTCTCACCGGTGCCATCACGCTCAGGTGGGATTCCAGGTGTGTGTGCGTCCCGGCTCGTACAAGGTGGGACCCCAGACACTCGGAAACACTGAGCCTCTGGACCCTCGCTTCAGCAACTCAGAGATCGAGTGGATCACAAAGGAGCAGGGTGGCACACTCCTCTACGGACTGCTTATAAGGGTCGAGTGAACAGGGCGGCGAGGGAAAGGCAATTGGGTGGGGGTAGGGAGGATCTGTGAAGGTCCTTCTTGTACTTATTTAAAACTGACAACCAAATCCAACCCCTGCCTTGAGTAAGAGACTCCTCTGGAATCCAGCTGTTCCTACTGTGGGTTGTTGACAATTCAGCGTTATTGGTTTGTTCGATTTTTCTCTCAGTTGTTTGCTCTTGGACTCTTTTAATGGACGGGGGCTACGGCGGTTTCAAAGAAGAACAGACACTGCCTGCACTTTATGTTTTGGACACTCGTGGGCGATTTTTAAACTTACACATCGCAACGCATCAACTGATTAGCTAAAGTTACTTTTTTATTGCCATGTTTAGGTTCTCACCCCCCACTTTTTCTTTTTTTTAATCACAGACACAAGCTACTTTTCCCCATTATTTGTGGCGCTTACTCCAATTCTTCTCACCTCTGCTCTGGTCAGTGTTATATTTGGGAGGAGCTGTCCCCTGCCAACCTGCACGTTAACGGATCGTCATCTTAAAATGACTGAGACGTGGAGAAAAAAAAAGGAAAAAAGATAGAAAAAAGAGTGACAATGTTTTCCAAAAAATAGATATTTAAAAAGAAATCTAGAGACACTTGAATCTGAGAATGAACCCAAGAGTGTCCTGTGATTGTGACTTTTTTAAGAGGGGAAGATTTTAAAACTGGAGGAAGAAAAACTGTTTACACATGTGCTGTATGTTGCTGTCCTTGGTGTGTATCAACGTTAGAGGGCTGACTACTGTCTCAGTCCTGTTTGCGTTTCTGTTTTGGCCCAGCATCACTTCTGTCATGTCCTGTGTGATGACAACTAGTCATGTGCTCTACACTGTGGAGAGAACTGGAAGAATTAAGCAATATTGACTGCTGCAGACACTAATTTACGACATTTCTAAAAGCTAAAAAAAAAAACTATTTTGAGATAATGAATGTAGGAGTGCGTGCTGGCCTAACAACTGATATGTTCCATCATAAGGTATTTAAATACAAGAAACACCTTCTTGCAGATTTTGGGAGAGGGAAAAGACGTACAATTTGGGAGATTCCTGTTATTTTTCCAGTTCGGGCTAGCCAAATGCTAATATCGGTGCCACTTTCATGTACGTACAGTAAATATGAAGCTACAGCTAGCACGACTTTGCTCACAGACTGGACAATAAGACGAACGGATAATATGAGTGTACTCGTCGACATTATATCGTATTATTTTTAGCTAGTGATACAGCCGAGGCTTTAAAAACTACGTTTCAACGTCTTTCGCGGTGTCACGCGCCGAGAATTCAAATTATTTACCGTTAGAACGTCGTGGGTTGCCTGGCAACAATAAGCCTTGTGAGAATTCGAACCGACCAAACCTCTGGAAAAGCGTTTTATCGCTGCGTTTTACATAAAGAAATAATTCACATACCATTTAAAGTTATGCTGGTTTTGTTAGCCAAAAGTCCCCTGACTTTAGCAACAAATGTCTCTTCTAGTATACTTCAGCATGACTACCCGGTAAACTTCTAGACAACAACTTTTCAATATTTTCTTACATCACTCCCTCAACGTCATTTACCCCAAACCCACGTCCACCCTCACTATGATCAATCTATCCATCGTTTACTTGTACAGGTAGGACCTCCGGAGATCTGCATTTCCATGCTGGTGTTTACATCGTGAATGTTATTAATTAGGGCTCTGCAGTTCTTTTAATTTCAAATTTATATCATTACTTACATTTGTCATTTATACAGTGTTTTATTTAATCCAAAACATCCACCTGATGTTGATTGTAAGTGAAACAGCTTTCCAAAGTTTTTCCCTCTTTTTTTTCTTGAATTTTTACATTTCTCTCAATCCTGTTGCCAATCAGTTTAATATGCTAAGAACAAAAAGGCCCATGACATATTTTAAAGGCACAGTTTTGATGAGTCAAACTCTAAAATTAAGATTACGAAGCTTCGTCACCTTCTAAGAGCAGCTGTGATGGAAGATTTAGGGGTTTGGCTGAGGAAAAACTCCCACTTCAAAAATGTGAAAAATATAATATGGGTTGTTTACGGCCCTTTGCTGCTTTGTACAATTTAATTTTTATTGTTTTAATTCTTTTGTTTTCTGTATGTTGCGTTGTACAGGCTGTTACATAACAAATCATATCTTCCTGATTTATAAAAAATGAAAATAAACTGACAGACAGTATGCACAGAAAGATGGATGCATTGTTTTTTTCTTTTGTGGTGGAGGGCTGTCAAAGAAAAATGCAATGAAAAAAAGACAAAATCTACTAGTGCTTTTGTTTCCTTTCTTTTTCAAGTTTTATTTGGAGTAGGAAAAAAGTCTGGTCACTGACATATTATTGCAGTGTTGCATACTTACTCATTCACACCTTTTCCAAAATGCTGTAGACTAATTACTCATTAAGGCCAATAGTGAGTCTTATTCGTAGCTTTTTAACAGCAGTGGTGGCTGCTTCGGAGCAGCTCTGAACTGCCTCTGAAGAACAGACACAAGATAACCGACAACTTGGGAGACTTGGCTAACCAACGATAAAAAGAACTAAAAACAGGTACTAGTTTTCTTTTCTAAAACCTATACCATGCCATGACACTGACAAAATACATTAGAATTGATCTGCAGGTGGGTTGCATAGTTGATATTGATTTCTAATCTTTTGAGCAATTTCGCACCAGTTTGACTTTTAGATTGGACCCTGAGTTTTAAATTTTTAAAAATGTCCTAATTTAGAGCTGTCAGTCTAATCCAGAGCTCTCTATATATAGCCATATTAAATTGATAAAAATTGCTTTCCTTTTGTTTTATGTAATTCGAAAAGTGCCTGAGCCAGGAGGAAGTTAGCTAACCAGGAGGAAGTGATGAAATTAGGTGCTAAAACTATGCAAATGTAGCTAACAGAAGTGCTAGCTTAACTTTTTGAATTTACTGGTATAAAACATCTTTGAGTGACTGTAAAGCTAACAAACTTTGTTGTATGAAATTTTACATC
The DNA here is from genome assembly GCF_033239565.1 of Halichoeres trimaculatus. Classification (NCBI taxonomy): domain Eukaryota; kingdom Metazoa; phylum Chordata; class Actinopteri; order Labriformes; family Labridae; genus Halichoeres; species Halichoeres trimaculatus. The sequence continues at coordinate 17,116,711 of NW_027437200.1, forward strand.
CACACACACACACCTAAATGCTAAAATTATAATTTGTTGTTGAAACTGAAGCTGGAACTTCAACTAGATGAAGAGTTAGCCTTGTGTGGATCTCTGACATAGCACGCCTTGCTAACTTGCTATCATTAGCCATACTTAGAGCATGTAAATTCTGTTCATACTATAGGTTAAGTTCACTTTTTTTCTACAAATGAAATTAAAAAAAACGAAACTACAGGGTAAGACAAGCTGTTAATGAGTAGCCTAAGCTAGCTAATTTCCTCCTGCCTTAAGCATGTTACTAATTAGCAAAAAATTAAATCTATCTCCAAAGTTTTGGAAAGAAAGCAAAGCATTTGGGCTATTAGTTAAGACTCCTAGCTAGAGAAATTTTATCAAACTGACTGAAATCCAGGCCAAATTTACAGCTTGGCTAAAGGACGCATGTAGCTTTAAAGAAGGGAGGGAAAGAGAATATGGCGCACGATAGGCTTTTGCTACAAAATATGTAGCACTTTTACCCGAGCAAAATCAAAGTGCAGCTGTTGATAAAGGAGTCTTTTAAGGAAGGGTCTGTCAGGTTTGAGCAGCATAGAGTGAGTGTTGGAAGAAATAATCTAATTTTTACATCAGGCTGAGAAGCTAACATCTGCTCAATGAGCACTGAGAGACAACGTAAAAGTTTGGTTCAGCTTCATTCAAACATTTTACCTCCCACACACGCACACACACACACATGCACAATCCCAGAAACCAACAACAACAAAAAAAAGAATCAGACACAGTTTTAAAAAAATAGCGAAAAGTTCTTTGTACACGTACACATAATAACTGCTGACATGTGCCCAAACCCTGTCGTACAGCATTCACTCCCAAACATAACGTGGAAAGCATCAAGCTACAGTGGGTGCTTTTGTAAAAACGCATGGTCACAGTAGTTCAAAGAAAATGGCTCCTTTTTTCAAAATAAATAAAACAGTTATACAACCTTCATTACAAACTTCTTTTGCTTCATTATGGTTTAAAAAAGAAAACGTCCAGATAGTCGACTACAGCAGCTGTTTTTGCTCCCTGCTCCGACATAAATAACAACTGTGGGTGAAACACTCCTCTGAACCCACCGACGCACACAAACATACTCACACACACTCACACTCACACACATAGAGCTTGTTGCCTCACCTGCTGCCCCACATCACCAACTGGACTAATGAGCAGAAAAGAAATCTTTGAAAACTCATTTAAAAACGTTTCTTTGACGACAAAATCACATTTTTATAGCTTATGATTCAACCCCCCATCATTTTATGTGACTTCCTCATTCCTAATGTATTGCAGTGAAGCGATAGTTTAACTGTTATGTGGAGATTTTTGTGGTCTGAGGTGTAAACGGTGGACGGTTTTTGACCGGGACCAGCAGGTGAAGATGCAACCAAGAGGCAGAGCAGGGCAGCAGAACTATAGAGCACTCAAATGTTCCTTTTTTTCCTCTTAGAAATAAAGGAGAGGGGACTAAGAGGTCAGACAGACAAGATTTTAAAAAAGGGATTGTTCTCCCAGAATTCATTGCGGCTGGTTTTGGGAGGAGAAGAGACAAAGGGAGGTCACTAAAGAGAAGAGGAGGAGGAGGAGGGAAGAAGGCGAGCAGCAATTTGATTAGAGATGTTTTTCATCTCTCGTCTACTTTACAGAAGTTTTTTTTTCTCCTCTCGATAAGCGGCTTCAGAACTTTTTGGGACCCCAAGCAGACGCCTGCTTCGGCGCAACACCTGTCCCGAAGGTGGGGAAATCCTCGGCGCTGCTCATGTCAGGAGCCTGGAAAGGGAAAACAGAAACCAAATGTATCAGAAGCCAACAGTTAAGTGTTGAAAGTAAAAAGTGAGAATCAACTGAGCAAACCTTGTTCCCAGAAGCGTTCCAGGGGGCATCCCGGACCACAAATCCCTTAGCCGGACCCCCACTGCAATCATCAAGTCCTCCAGCTCCACCTCCTCCTCCGTATCGAGATGGAGGCTTCATGTACGCTGCCAAAGTTTCTGTCTCTGTCACACTGAGCATCTGTCAGGGGTGGAGATAAAAAAAAAACACTTTAAGAAAAATGAAGTCTCTGCTCTGTCTCAAGCTGAGAAACAGAATTTAAATCTCATTTTTAGGTGTGGATTACCATCAAGCATATATCTAGGAGGGAGACTTTATCAAGATCACTTAGAAACTCCTCACAGTCCCTTTAAATACAATGAGATTAAAGGATTTTGTCAGAGTCTAATCTGATTTGTTTTAAAGAGAGGTTATAGTGCATTTTTATGCTTTATACTGTCCCTCTTGTACCCCTATAATGGCATTTCATGAATTAAATCTAAAGAAAAAAAATCTTTTTCTCACACTGGGGTTTTAGAAATCCCTTATTTCAGCCTCTTTTGTCCATGTTTTGTTCTCTCTTTAAGGCTCCCCTCTCCTCAAACCCCTTTCTCTTTAATTGGCCAGCTCTCTGGAGGCCTTTTGATCCTTTAACTAAGGCTGCAATGATTAGTCGACATAATCGACTCGTTGACTATAAGAAATTAATTGACATAATTTTCAATAGTCGACACGTCGTGTTATTTTTTTTATTGTTGTCATGTGGTGGAACGAAATACCAGGGCTGTAACTTCAGTTCACTGCATGAGGCTCCACGTTAACAGATACTTCTATGGGAAAACATCACTAAGTTCATACATGAGGAAAAATCTCCGCGCCCCGACGCGCTGATGGAGGCTCTGCATCTCCAGTTTGGACAGCCTGACTACTCCCTGGTGTTAAGTGCCTGATAACATGATTATGAGAGTCTCATTCGCTCTCTGTTTTAAACAGTTTTTCAGGATCTGAGCCACAAACTAGAGTCAAAACCCCTAACTTTTTATCATCGGGATCATACAGAGAGAAAAGCAAGCCCCAAAGAGCAAATAAACATTAGAAAACAAGCTCAAAGTCACTAATAAGCGGTCTGTCCAACACTGCGAACAACAACTTAGTTTTCTTGTTACCTGCTTCATTCATTTTAAGATTAAAGATTTTATTTTTATGTCATCATGAATGAAAAAAAGACAAACAAACAAACAAACCTGGCACAGGGCTGACCAATCAGAGGTGAGAACCTAACTCTGGGTAAATGCAGTGTAAATGCAACACACAGGTTGAATTTTAAAGGTCTGCACATTTTGAAGGCCAAATCAGGTTAAAACACAAAATAATCTTGATTAATCGATTAATCGAAAAAATAACCAATAGATTAGTCAACATCAATCGTTAGTTGCAGCCCTAATGCTATAACCTCGTAAAGTCCTGTGAAGATCTCGTGCTATTTTTAGAACACATCATTTTGATCAGAATGATTTTTGGGGATTTCTACAACATATGAAAATGTAGCAGTTTGAAAATCTTCACACGTTAGTTTATCTCCACGATAAACTACGGAAAACTCAATACCCCCTCTTTGATATTCAATTTCTGTCTATGATGGAAACGTTCTCCCGCCACTTTGTCTTTGTTAACTCACATATTCCTCCTCCAGGTTCAGCAGGTGGTCGATGGCGTTGTCCACAGTCTCTGGAAGACCCATAACTGTCACTTTGTCGGGCTCGTCTGAACCTGGCTGAGGGAACCGGATGTCCACCTGAAAACAAAAACGAATTAAAGAGTTATCAGAAACAACAGGTAATCTTAAAGAATGGTGTTTAGCATTGACATCTTGCCTTGAACTCCTCCATCAGCTTGCGAATGGCTTTTCCTCGCGCTCCGATGATGCGAGCATGGGTCCTCGGGTCCAGGTGAACGTCTTGGCTCACCATCTCCTGCAGCTCAGCCACCAGCTGCTGGATGGCCTGACGCGCCTCCTCCACATTGCGCTCATACCCTGAGATCACGATCAGATCCTGGGAGAGGGGAGACGCAAGACACAGTTAGGGAGAAAAGGGCAACAGAGGAGGAGGATTCAGAAAATATCACAAAATACAGACATCAAGGAGGAAAGACTTACCTGCTGCTCATCTCCTTTGTCTGGAAACTGGATGCTGACATCGTGATCTTTCCTGATCTGAGAGATGACCGCTCCCTTTCGTCCAATAATCTTGGGGTGAAACTTTGGATCTACGGACATGGTCACCTTGAAACTGCGCAGAGCCTAAAACAGAAACAGTACGTCAGAGAGTAAGCAGTCTAGGGTCAAATTGTTATTCATTTGCACACTTCCTGGATCGAAGAAAAGAAAAAGGATGATCACCCTGTCCTCCTGCTCAGCCTGCAGTTCTTTGACCCTCTCGAGCAGACCCTGTTTGGCTCGCTCCACGTTAGCTGCGAGGCCTGTCACCTTGATCACATCCAGCTGCTTCTCTGGCTGTGGCACCCAGATGTTCACCTGCACGACACGCAAACAATTAATCACAGAAGAATCATAATAAAAGGCGTCGTTTATCTTTTGGCCAGAAGATGGCAGCAGAGAACCAGAGATCACCTCGTACTCCTCCATCATCTTGCGAATGCCGCTGCCTTTCTGGCCGATGATGTAGCGATGGAGCTCGTAGGAGACCTCAACATCCTCCGTTATCGGGACCAACGCCTGAAAGAGGAAACAAGAAACATCACTAAAGAGAAAAAGGAGAAGTTTTCAGTCGTTTGATTAAAAACGCTGCCTACCAGAAGAGCAACTTTAGCCATTTCACACTTCTCTGCACGCCCAGAGATGATGATGATGTCACATTTGCGGGGTACGAACTCTGCCTCTGGGCTGACGTCACCGTTTTCCTGAGGAGGAGCCTCCTGACCTGTGAATGCACCACAGATTATAGCCTCATGATTATTGTTGCAATCGTTTGATGACATAAATAATCCTGACGTGAGTGTTTTGTTCACCTGCAGTGTTGTCCTCCCTCTCAGGGAACTTGATCTGCACCTCGTGCTCCCGGGTGATGTGCTGGATGCGGCAGCCTTTGGGCCCCATGATGGCGCGATGGTAGCGCTGAGGGATCGCCACCTCCACGCTCACTTGGGATTCCTGCACAAGAGAGAAAGAGGGGGCTGCTGGGTAACAACGCCACTGACAGAAAACACACATTCCTAATTAAGTTAAAGCACCAAACTCTGCGTTGTTTCTTACCAGGTCCTCGATGATCTCCTGGATGCGTTTCTTGGCTGCCTCGACACAATCCTTCGCCCCCTTCAGAGTGACCCGCTGGCTGTTGGCTCCTGTACGAGGGAAGCTCACAGCGACACCTCCGTACTCCTCAGCCAGCTCCCGCAGCACCTGACCTCTTCGACACACGAAGTGGCGGTGGTGGCGAACGTCTACAACCATGCTGTCCTCGACCACATCGTCCTGGAGAGGAGAAACCAAGAAAATCTGAAATATCCTTTAAGACTTTTCTTAAAAAATACTTTTATTAGATCCAGAGGAAGCTTAAACAATATCCTGATAACTTTCCATAGATTCTAAAAAACGTTCGCAAAGGCACTCTTCAAAGATCTCCAGACACCAGACATTTACACCAGGTTTTTGGAAACATTACAAGGTCCAGTGAAATTTTTGTAAGATACCGAAACATTTCTGCAAGATCTCCAGAAACTTTTGCAATATCTTGTGAGGGAAAAGTTTGGGGTCCAGCAAAACTTTGGAAAGATCCTGAAGATTTCAAGATTCCTTGAAACTTTTGCAAGATTTTCAAAGTGATTTGAAACATGTTCAGGTCCAACAAACTTTTTAAAGACTCTGCAAAAAAAATATTGAATATTTTGAGAAACTCTTGAAAGATCTTTGTAGATATTTGCCAGACCTCCAGAAATTTTTGCAAGTTTCTTGGAAACATTGCTAAGTTTGGCGAAACTTTTATAAGATCTTGAAAAAGACTTTCGCCAGATTATGAAGAGATTAAGAAGTTTTGCAAGATCCAAAGACAATCTAAAAAAATTCTTTGCAGGTTTGCAAGCTCTTTAAAAACTGTTGATAGATTTTTTTTTAGATATTTATGAGTCGAGCTAAATTTCTACGGAGGATCGAGGAGGAAATTTCCCAGCGTCCTAAGAAACTCCAGCAAGATCTTCTAAAATGTTTTGGGATCTTGCAGAAAATTGTGAAGATCTTCAAAAACTTTTGCAAAACTCTCTCATTGCTGAGTCCTGCTGAGCGATTTTAAAATCTAAAAAAATGTTCAAGAGATCCTTAGACCATTTTCCAAGACCCAGAAAACTTTTGCAAGATTCTTTAAAACACTTCTGTGTCCAGTCAAACTTTTTCTATAATCCCAGAGAAACTTTGGAAAAAATGCAAAAAATTTTTGCAAGATCCCAGTTTTTTTACAAGATTTTTTATTTTTTTATTTTTAAACGATTCTAATAATCTTTAAAAGATTATTGGAAAGACGTCCAGGTACAGAATTTTTTCTAGGAGGACCCTGTAGATATTTTACAAGATCTAGGAGGCTCCTGCAAGCTCTCCAGGTTTTTTGTAAGATCCAATAAATTTTATAAGAGTTTTATAAACTTTTAAGATATTCTAGGAAAAACTGGTTGGTTTCTAAAACTTTTGTTAAGGTTATGAAGAAACTTATGCCACATTAAAAAAAAAACAGCCAGATCTCAAGACATTTTCTTAAGATTCTTGAAGACTTTTGCTAGTTTCCCAGAAATTATTGCAAGGTTCTTGGAAGCTTTTGAAACATACAGAGAAACATTTGTTTCCTGACCAAAAATTTGTTAACCTCTCACCAAAAATGACAACAATAAATCATCACCCCCATATGTTCCTTCAAGGGCTCAGTGAGGTTTTTCTTCATATAATTCATTCCTGTTTGATATTTTTATCATTTATTGGTTTTTGTGTGGTTACTTTGTTGAAATGATTCAAACTGAGGAAGAAGGAGAAAGAAGCCAAAACCTGATTTGGAAGAAGTGTTGTACTCACCAGGTTTTTGACCAGACTCTCCAGCTCCTTCTGAGCCTGACGAACAGCTTCCTCCTTCCCTACGATGGTGATCAGCTCCTGCTCCGTGTCGTCTGGTGACGGGAAAATGATGCGAGCCCCTGTCCTGTCCCGTACCCGGCGAATATTCGCCCCGCCTCTGCCAATCAGGAACTTATGGTACTCTGGTTTTGCCAGCAGCTCAGCTGTGAAGTTGTTGACTTGCTGAAGACGAGAAAGATGGAGACAGGAAGTGGATGTAAGTATTTCCTTCAGTCTTCTTCAGATGCTTTACCAACGGTGTTTCCTCTCACCTTCTCTTCGGCGAGCTGCAGAAGCTGTTTCTTGGCTTTCTCCACCTCCCCCGCTGGTCCTCTGATGGTGACTTTGTCTGACCCAGAGCCCTCGGAGGGGAAATGGATGTGGACGCCGCCACAGTCCTCCATGATGGAGCGCACCAGGCAGCCTTTGGAGCCGATCAGGGAGTTGTGCAGTTTAGCGGGGATGGCGACCTCCACCTCTTTAATGTTGGCCTGAGGGGGAGAAAAGGAGATACAATCAACCTTCACTTGACCTTCTCCCAGCTGGAGATCTATGAAGTAGATTCAAACTGAGCCGTCGCTAAGAGACCAGCTGCTTTACGATAATGTCTGTATCTCACCAGCTCTCTCTGGATGGCGAGGATTCGATCTTTCGCCGCCTCACAGTTGCTTTTCTTCCCTGTGATGACGATCATCTCTGAGTTACTGTTCTCCGTCGGCAGGTCTATCTTAGTGTTGGTCTCTTCACGGATCTGAAGGAAACAAAATCATCCATCACTGCACGTAACTCAGAAGAAAGGTTTACACATAAATGTGAGAATCAGCGTACCTTTTTAATGTTCGCACCGCCTTTTCCGATGATGTTTTTGTGAAACTGTTTGAAGATAGGCACGGAGAGCGAGAAGCTGTTCTCAATCTGCAAGAAGAGAAAAGCTGCCGTAAGACTGAATGTAGAAGAACAGACGAACAAAGAGGAATCGACAGGAAATTTGATCTTACCAAGTCAGCGATTATTTTTTGCAGGAATTTAGCACATTTCTCCACCTCGTTCTTCGGTCCTCTCAGCTGGACGATGTCGCTCTTCTGAGCCGGGTCAGGGAAATTTATAATGACCTGGACATAGACGAGAAAGCAGCAAGTTTAAGAAGATGAAAGTCTATTTAAATAAAACGGTGTGTGGCAGAGAAAAGGTTCACCTCAGGGAACTTGTCCCGAACTTCCTTGATCTTTTCTCCTTTCTGTCCGATGATTGTCCGATGAAACTTCTGCTCAACGATCAGGTCTTTGGTGCGCTCGTTTTCCTGTGAACACAGAAAACAAATACGATCAACCAACTTTCAGATCTGAACAGTTAAAGCAGCAACTTCTGGTCTAAAAACAAAAAGCTGAAGTGTAAGTGCTGAAAAACTGCAGTTCTTCTAGTGTCCACTAGAGGCTGGCTCTAAAACGGAAGAAAACACAAAGCCTCTGCCTCATCCTAACTTGAACTCTGCTCGGTTGAGCTCAGCCTTTCCAATATGGCTCCCGTCAGTCGATGATCCTGAGCTTTTTATGAACAAATGAAATAACATGATCTATGACCTCACCATCCTCTGAACCATCTCGATGAGCTCTCTGCGCGCCAGCTGGACTCCTTTAGGGTCCCCCTCAATCCGGACCAGGCCACTCCTCTCAGAGTCCTGTGGGATTCGTACGGAGACTTTGTACTGCTCCTTGATCCGATTAACTGGAGAGAGGGATATATAAAAAGTTGGAGAAGTTTCACTGTTTGGAGTCCTTAAAGGCATTAAAACAAGTCAATCACAGCTGGGTGTGATGTTACTGTGAACACAGGAGGGAAGTTAAAACACTGACAATCAGACTAAAGGCCCTGACCCAAAAAGCACTTCCCCAGATGGATCAGTTACCCCAGATCCAAATGTAGACCTCGGTTCCACCACTTTTGTCTCTGGTTACTTTTTCAGCCTTTTTGAATGTATAATCATAAAGATGAAAACAGGTTTATCAGCCAAGGTCTGACTAACAGAGCAGAGCACACATCCAAAAACGCAGCATATTGCTACAGGATGAGAGCGCATCGAGCAGCACAAACAAAAATAGTAGCCATAATAACTGAGAGTGTGTTTATTTCTGTTGAGCTCAGCAGAGCAGGAAGTGCACTCACTGTTGGCTCCGTTCTTTCCGATGAGGTGTCTGTGGAAACGCTGATCTATGATCACTTCAGTGTAGTCCATCCTCACCAGCTGCACACAGAGAGGCAGAGAGACTTTCAGGGTTTGGAAATCGCTGATTAAACTCATGATTAACACAGATTCGTCCTCCAGTGGTTGAAGAATATCCTCTGTGGTTTGCAGGAGAGGTCGATTAACTATTCAGAGATCTTAATCTGTAATTTTAATCTAATATCGGAGACGTTCAGTTGTAAGTGTGTGACTGAAAGAGAGACAGCACTCACCAGGTCCTTGATGATCTCTTGTATCTGGGCCTGAGCCTGCTCCACCTCCTCAGTCGGCCCCTCCAGACTGATGCGCTCCTCCCCGTCCGTAAACTCGATGTGAACCTGAACACACACAAACTCCACTGATCATCACAAACATCATGTCCCAGCTCCAGTCACTCAGTTTTCCCTCCTTTTCTTCTTTTCTCTAACTGTACTTTTCTGTTCGCTGACTTTGTTTTATTATTTTGTGTTACATTATTTATTTTCCTCTCACCCGAGGAAGCTGCTGCGTGATCCGTCCGATGTTCTGTCCTTTCTTTCCGATGATGAAGCGATGCAGCCAGGCCGGAGCAGTCACCTCCACCACCATCACGCTCTTCGCCTGCAGAGAGACGAAGTTCAACGAAGAGGATGAAAAACCAAAAGTAGTGTGACCAAGCTTCCGGGAATTGGTAAATTAACAGCTGGTTTTATGTTTGTTTTTTTGTTTTGTTTTGTGCTTTTTGTGTGTTTTTCTTTCCTTGTATTTTATTATGTGTTCTTTTTCACCCTCCCCTTTGAAAATATGTTAATTAATTACCCTACATTTGAAAGAAGATCAGGGTAATTGCACATACCTCTTACAGACTTTATAAAGTCATAGAGTAACAAGGAGTTAATTGTTAAAAAAAAGAAAGGGTCTGCAACGTGTGCCTCTGGAGCCTCATGCTGCTCTTTGACTTCTTTGCAGTTGCTCCTTGTAGCTTTGAAAAAAAAATGATTAAAGTAAAAGCTTTTTTAATTTTTCTTAAAGAATGTGTAAATGATGAACCACATTCACTATAAATAAATTCATGCATAACATTTTGGTAAAGTGAATATGCATGCACCGTCTCTTACAATAAAAATTTCAATTTGTAATATTTTTTCCGAAATTTTTGGGACAATTTTTCAAAAGAAAATCAATTTTTTTGCAAATTTTTGACATTTTTGTGAATGTCAAAAAATTTCTTTTTTCCATCTTTTTGTAATTTAATTTATTTATTTCTTAATTAAATTTACTTTTTTTTAAAAAATTTAGCAAATTTTTGAAATTTCTTTTTTTTTTTTTGGGGGGGGGGGGGGGGGGGGGGGGTTATGACTTTTTTTTTTTTTTTTTTTTTTTTTTTGAAATCTCAAATTTTTTGAGATTGGGATTCGGGCCCAATGAGAAAAACATCTGACAAGTTCTTACAAAAATTCAAACATCATTGCAAGTATTGACTGCAACACTTATCCTAACCTCGCAACTGTGCTGGTTGCCCACAATGCATTGTGTCATTGAGCAGGTGTGTCTGAAAAGTTAACATTAGCAGTCCTGCACAGGTGAGAACAGTATGTCTCCTTCTCCCTGAAAACAAAAAATCTGCAAAAAAAATCAGTCAAGTTTAGTTTTCTACCAAGTCTAAAAACCAAACCAATGTGTTTGCTCAGCAACGAAAGTGGCAGTGCTGAAAGATTATAAAGTCCAAACACACCACACTGAAAAACATGGGGCATTTCAGACAAATTTTCCCGGGGAATCTGATGAGAGGTCGGCTAAAATTCAGAGTTTGACCGTGTCATACAACCAGAGCTCTGCTACGATAAAGCAGAGTGGCATAGCTCAGGAGACGACCACAGCAGCTTAGCTTTACCGCTAAAAATGTGCGGCCCAGTTTATGTCCTTAAGTCTGAAAATCTGAAAAAATGAAGTAGCCATAGCTTGATGAGTTGCTTTTAAAGTGACGCCTCCTCCAGCCTGTGCGTGCGTGTCTCTGCTCATCCATCTGTCACAGCCTTCACACTGCTAGAAAAACCCGATTATTTCACTTTCAAATGTTGCCACATTTTTAAGAAACATACAGAGATGAATTTATTGGAAGCACCCATGAAAATGTACCAAACCCTCTGTGCTAATACCAAACAACTTATTCTGCTGTTGCAACAATCAGGTGCCTGATTAGCATGTTGCTATTAATAAACAGTTGTTTGTGTTTTTTCCCTTTATCCTCTCTTTTTTGAAGGTGTTAATAAAGATAAGAAGAATGCACAACAAACATTACACCGACAGTTGTTCGACGTCCTGCCACAATAAAAAGAGAGTTTTATTAAAGTGGAGCATTCAGCTTCTCAAAGGTCAGATATTTGGCTAAAAATAAACACAGGAGCTTTGAGTAATTTGGATATGACAGTCAGAGCATTCTGAAGATGAGACTCACCTTTGCGTACACCTGTGTAAGCGCCGGCCCCAGCTTGTCCGGCTCCCCCCTGAGGATGATGGTCTCCGAGCCGGAGTCCAGAGGAGGCATTTCCACAGACACTCCTGTGGTCTCCAGGATCTCCTGCAGGGTGTTTCCCTTTGGTCCTATGATGTACTTATGCTGAGACTTCTTCACCTCCACTGAGATGGTGGTGGTCTTTCTCTTCTGCGAGGGGGAGATAAGAAACGATGAGGGAGGGGAGAGGAAGCAGGTTTAAGGGAGACGGAGTGAAGGCAACAAAAAGACAAACAGAAAAAAACTCAGCCTCCTCCTAAATGACATTAGCATTCTCATCCTGTTGTTCTCCAGGGAAATCCAATTTTCTCTCCACGTTATCTTCGACCTGTCTATCACCAGCTTCATCTGGTAAACACACGCGAACACGCTCTTCCTCTCCATCTTTCATCCTCACATCCATCTTGGGTTGTGCGCTTGTGTTGGGAATGCAAATTTGTGTGCAGAAGAAGTTTCAACAACAACGATATAGAGGCTCGTCTCTACAGACTGTGAGGAGAAGCTGAGTTTACTGAACTCAAAGAAAATTCACAAAATGTCCAAAATCAGCAGAAGAACAAAGTCAAAAGAAATGTTTTTTTTTTCTTTGGGATTTAATTTGTTTCCTTTTTCTGTCTGTGATCTATGCTGGTGTTACTGTTTCATTTTTTGAGTTTGAACTTTAAATGTTTGTGATTGTGTCTGTGAACGCACCTTGTCTTCGTAGATAGCTCGGATGCGGTTCAAAGCCATGGCCACGGCCTCCTTCTCCCCGGTGATGACGATCTCGTCTTTGGGCAGGCTGGGCGGCGGGATGCTGATGCGGGCGCCCGTCTCCTGGCTCAGCTCCTGCACCAGGCGGTTGTGGGCGCCGGCGATGAAGGGGTGGAAGGCTTTCTCCAGGGAGAGGCGCTCCACTGCACGCTTGTCCTGGAGATCAGTGACAGAGTAGGAGATCGAGGAATAGAGAATGTAAACAGCTGTTTGCTGTCAGTGAGCTTTCAGAGACAGCTGCTATTCGTTAAGTATAAGAAGCTGTATTAAAAATAAGACCAAAGAAATTACTTGTCCTCAGTGATATTTTTACTGTTTTGGTTCTTGTGTTTGTCTGGAGATCCTACATGTAACCATGGCTGCATTGTTTACATGTGAAATCAGCTGTTAGCAGCCTGTAGCATGTCAATGCTAACTGGTGCAAGGCCGTATGTTTCCCCACAAGGTGAGGAGAAGGAGGTGAGGACGATGTGCTGGTCCTCAGGTGTGAGCTAAGAAGTGACGACATTGATCTGTCCTTCCATCCATCGTTATTGGGAACGTAAGATCTATCTCTTATAAGATGGATGAGCTAGCCGTGCTAATCCAGCAACAGAGGGAATACCAGAGGGCAGAGTAGCATCATGCTATTCACAGACATGGCTAACTCAGCTAGCACTGGACACCTACGCCACATTGGAAGAACTTTAGAGAGAACAGACTCCTGAAGAAGCTCAGTCCTGGACCCTGTGGAGGTGGAGGCTGGCTGAACTGGACAACGATGGACAAGCTGTCAGCATCTATTTTCTTATGGACCTTTTTGCACTTTCTATACACTTTCTTACTTTTGTTTTTTTGATTGCTGCTGTGACTTCTCCTGAATTTCCCCTCGAGGATAGATAAAGTATTTTCTGCTCTATTCTATGATCCATGCGTTGAGACCGTGGTTTTGTGTTCCCAGGGGGAATAATGAACATGAATGAGTCGGTCCGCTTCTCTTGTCTTAGACAGCGCCACATGTGGAAATTGTTCCTTCCTTAACTCCTGCTCACTTGTCTCTTCGTCTTCTCTTCTCTCATCTCTTTTTTTCTTTCTCTTCCTATCTTCCTTGTGTCAGTCCCTCGCTTCTACTCCATTCACTCCTTGTCCCACATGTGGCTTGTAAGCACCTGGTCACCCAGTCAGCATGCAGAGCAGCAGTCTTTAGCGCCTGCAGTGCAGAGACTTCACAGGCCACTCACCTGTTCAGCAGAGATCAGAAGGATTTCATGGCGAGCCTTTTCGATGCCCTCCTTAGTGCCAGTGATGCGGATATTCGCGCTCGGGTCGTCGGGTCGTGGAATAGCGATCTTGGTGGCGGTCTTCAGCTCCAGCTCCTGCAGCTTCTCGCCGTTCTTACCGATGACAAAACGATGGTGCTCCTTAGGGATGGCGACCGTAGCTGAAGCCTGGGAAAAGGTTGAGAAGAAGAAAGAAGAACGCTCGATGAGCAGATCCACTTCAGTCTCCATATTTGTAAGACTCAAGCTAAGCAAGGACACTGATCGAATAAAAGAGTTCTGAGAAAATACAAAGTAAACAATAACAAAAACATTCGTCCTTGCACAGAGGAAGAAGAGTTCTGCATTTTTGTATCTTTGACTGCAGCTCAGCGAAACAGGTGATCCTCAGTTCATCAGGTTTTTTTCATCAACCAGATTCAAGTTAAAGAAAAATAACTTCTATGGATTTCTTTTCAGATTTTAATCGACTTCTGTTGTCTGTAGACGTGCTTCATAAATGTGCCCAGATTGCCTCAGTCTGGAAAAACTTTAAATCAAAGTCTTGAATCGATACACTCAAATGATGAAGGTAAATGTACCTGCGTCTGCAGCCGAGCTACGATCTCCTTGCGAGCCTTCATCACAGAGTCCAGTTTCCCAGTGACCATGATGGACAGGCCCTGGTCTTTAGCCAGAGACAGCTCGATGTGAGCCCCTGTCCGCTGCATGATGTCCAGGCACACTTTGGCCTCCTCGCCCTCCCCGAACTGGCTGTTGTCCTTGTAGCGACGCTCCTCCAGGGGCACGTGGAACACCTGAGCACACAGACCAGCACAGAGGAGAGGGCTCAGATTTCAACAACACCTTCATTTGCTTATTTGCTCTCACTAATGAGCCGGCAAGTTTCGCTTTTATAGTTTTAAAGCTACGCCTGCTTGAACTCATGATGTAAGACTACATTTGTTCCCGCTGACCTGGGTGATGACGGAGGCTTTGATGGGCCTGATCTTGCTCCCCCACGCTGGGGCCGGCTCCCCCGCCTTGTCTCCTGGTGCTCCCTTCTCCGGCAGCGGAGGGAAGGCCTCCAGGTAGGTGGGGATGTAGGCCTCATCCTCGGGGACACAGCCTGGACCGGAGAGACGGGGATAAGTAAGACGGGTGGAGGCAGAGAGCAGCACGCATGGTTTAAAAAGGCGAGTTTAGAGTAAGGAGAGAACTACGAGGATAGATTCAACAATTAAAAGCAGTTTGATCTAAAGGTTGAGAGAAATAAGTATTTAAATTAATATTTTTTATTGTTTATTGTTAGTCCAGAATGAAACTTTGCAATGCCACCAAACTTTTTTGATAAAACACATTTTGGGTGAATTCTGCAGAACAACAACCATTCAGCTCATCGTTAAGTCATCTGGCCAAAGTCAGCTGATCAAAACACCAACAAAACAAAAAGGATTTAAGCACCAAAAAATAGTTGCACTTCTGTTTGAAATGTAAAATATTGGCATGTTTTTAGCACAAAAATCACAGAATTTATATCCATTCTAACCTCATGTTTCCTGTCTCTCTTAAGCTGAAAAACAAAGGCCACAATTCTGAAATACAAAGCTTCTCTAAGGAGTTTTAATATGATGATAACGATGCCTCTTTAGAAAAAAATTAATGAGTCTTCTCTGTAATTATATTTGTATTCATGTAGTTCTATCAAAACTTTGTCAGTTTTAAATGAAAACAACATGCGAGTAAATAACTTGAGTCAGCAAAAAAATAAAGCATCTTAAAAGTAACTTTTTTCAGGGGTGTATCACCGTTTGCCAAAGCGTTTTTGAGTGACAGCTTAGTGCTCCAATTGTTGCTGAACTGACATGAACTACAACAACCCTGAACTGCTCATTTAGATTTATCCGAACTACTGATGAGTTCCTGGAAAGCAATGTTAAAAAAATCTTGTTGTCTGTGGTGTACCAGAGTTTTTTGTGTGTATGAAGTTAGAAGTAAAGTTTGTGACACAAATAATGTGTCTGCTGGAGCAGTGGTTCCAAAATGGGGTATGTGTACCCCTAAGGGTATGCAAGATTCAAAAGTGTGTATTAAAGTGGACATATTACGCAAAATCCGCTTTTATATGGTTTACTGATAGAAATATGTGTCACTGGCGTGTCTACAGCCCCGCCGAGTATGACAAAGATCCGCCCACCCCCTTCTTTGCTGGCTCCTCTTTTCTGAAAATCTCTCCTGGAATGGTGCTATCACATCTGGCAGTTTGTTTATAGTAAAGTTGCCATGGTAACGGAACGCTTGGGTTGCAGGTTACTTCATGAAGGGGCGGAGTTAACTCAAGCTCATTTGCATATTCTGTTCCACAGGATGAAACAGCTCATTGAGAAATGCAGTGAAATAGAGGGATTTTTAGCAGGCCTGAATATATGATTATATTGTTTTTTGGGGAATACGACACATATGTAATTTGGGGAAATCAAATTTATAAATCTATTGACTTTTAAGTTTCTTTAAAAGTGTAATATTTCACCTTTAAAGAAATAGCTCCCAAGCAAAATTCCTTTAACACCACTTATCTAATCAATGTTAATGTTAATAAACTGAACATCATATCCAATAGACACTAATAGTACAGCGCTGTGTTTTATGCCTTTTTTTCAATCCAAACTGTTTTGTGTTTGGTAGGAGGTACTTGGCAGAAAAAAACACATTTCACAGGTGCATATCACTGATAAAAGTTAAAGAACCACTGTGCCAGAGCATAGCTGTACATGTTTACATGCTGTAGTACCATTTTTTGCGAAAAAAAAAAAAATCTTTCACTATACATTCATACAACCCTTATATCCCAAACTTAACTAAAAAGTATAGATTTATGTCAGGATAACCTTAATAAATTGGTAAATGGTAGTGCAATAAACACTAAAAAATAAAAATTTTACACATTCATTTTCAAAACAGAAATGTAATGGCAATATCCCTTTAAAAATGTAAAAGTAAAAACTCGATTAATGTGTATCCAACATAGTAAGTGATGTCAACAACTGTTGACTTGTTCATAACGTTTGCACTCTAATGGCTAGAGTTAAGGCTAATTGTGGAAGGGAACAGCGCTCTAGGACATGTTGAAAATGTGATAAAAAGTGTAATTTCACCAACTTCATACACAAAAAGAATGATAGATCTATTTTATCTGGCTTCAATTCTCCCGCCAATCATAACTTAATACGCAAACCGTAGCACCAGGATCAAAAAAGGTTAAGTTAAAGACTTCACTTTTAAGATGAAATTTGTTTTTGTTCTTCTGTTGGTGTTTTTCCCTTTTGTAATTACTTTTGTTTCATACTGGCAAAGTTTTGTCTGAATTCCATTGATACAAATATATTTCCACAGACCACCAGCATTAAGACTGATTATATAAAGTCTGAACATGAAAAGAAGATGATGGCGTAGACATTAAATACTCTCAAAGGCTGACACATTTAACAGTAAAGAGACAGGAAGTTGCCAGGTTTCTGATAAACACAACTTTTGTTGCTTTTAGGACGATATCAGCAAAAGCTGAGGTATTTCTTTGACCATGGTGGGGGAAATGATTATTACAAACCGATGGTTTAAAATGTTAAATAATTTGAGGAATAATCCAAACTACCAGGAACAGATTTCTCAAAGCCTCTCAGGGTAAAAGGACATCATCATCAGAAAATGAAATCAAACATGGAGTACAGAGAGACCATGCATGGCTCAGACAGGTAAAGGAAATCCTGCCCTCTAAACATGACCTCTCAGGCCCGTCCGTGACTAACCAGCTCAGGCCGGCGAGGTGAAACCTGTCCACTGATGTTACCTGTAATCTCCTGGTCCTTCAGGCCGCTGCGATGCTCCGCAAAGCTCTCCGGGGTCAACACTGCCACTGAGCTCATGGTTCAAGAGTTATTCCGCTATTCCACTGAGACACAGAGACATAAAGAGATATATCAACATGTTGTTGGAGGAGGAGGAATCATTAGCTGAAGACATATGGACACATGTTTAAGACAGTCTCCACCATCCTGTTCCCTCGATGCTCTGCTGTATATTTTCTCCTCAAAAGCCCCCGAGGATTCAAACCACCTCTGCGGCTTTGCTACATCGCACCCATGCTGCAAGTTACACCTGAGATGCTCCAATTAACACTCAGGCTGGCTCAGACAAACACGGGGTGCCACAAAGCCTCAGGGACCGGGTTTTAACAAGTGTCGCACACACACGCAAGACTGTGTGGGACTAAAAACAACTTCTGCTCATGACATTCCTTGTGAAAGAGAATCATGGGATCTTCTCTGAGCGTTTGTTGCCATCGTTGCGTTGCTCTGAATGTGCATGTTTTGTGAAAACAAAGGAGCATCGTGACATTGTTTCATAATGACGCGTAGATGCAGGGTATCAGGTTGTTTCTGTAGCTTACTAACAGGCCCCTCGCTGTCATGCTCGCAGCTCAACACATCTCTGGTATCACACATGTATCTATGACCTCCCTGTGTGTGTTAAATCAGAGCTGCTGGCGTCAAACCCTTTAAAATCAAACACATGCAGCTCCTAAAGAGGAAGAATCATGTCTCCTGGGAAATCACTCAAAATAAGAAAGATAAGATAAAGAAAGTTAAAGCTTCTTCACTCATATTCAAAGTGAGTCCAAGCTTACCTGCAAAAGGTCGATTGCCAGAGAGTCCGTCCAGTTAGCGGCTACCGTAAGCGCTTCAGTGTGAGTGTGTGTTTCAGCTCCTGTATTCACAAGAGAGTAAGGGAAAAAAACATAAGAGTGAGAGTAAACACTGTAAATCAAAAAGCTGTACAGCACAGAGGCTGGATTAATACTGTAAGCACCCACACTGCACTGCACCTTACACTGTCTGAATGTGATTCACTCTCCTCCCTTTCTCTCACCCCCTCCTCCCCCTCTGCACATCCCTCTGCCTGTGGACCCTCTTTACACTTTTACACTTTGAAACGCTGGAAATCATTAAGAGTGCAGAGGGGAAATAATAAAAATGATGCCATATTCTTGACTTAGGTGAAAAAACAACAACATTTCAGCTAAAACTAGATTGTTTAACTCATCTGTGTCGCCAAAAATGGCTCAGCTCCCCACCAGAGTTTGGCAAATATGCCCAGATAAACTTAGTATAAAATAAGGTTTTAGCATTTCAAGTTTCAAGTTGTTGTTTCAAGTTTTAACGGTGAAGCACAAACAATATCTATGAACACAAAACTTCACCGTGCAGCTAATAGGAGTTAACGGTCAATATGTGTGACAGGAACTGATAGCGTCTGTCTCAACACCTGGGCTAGCTGTTTTTGACCACCAGTGTGTGCTATTAGATAAATTACCATTTGAGGCAAGAGACAATTTTGGACCAGGCTGTTAATTTCTGCCATGAAAATTGTTTTTTTTTTTTGTTTTTTTTTGGCTTAAGTAGTAAGTAAGTAGCGTGTAAGTGGTTATCAAGCGAACACTTGACGAATGACAGATTAAAGCACTTGTGCATTGCCTCATATTTTTAAGACTAAAAGTAATTGCCGCTTGGTCTGGGTATTAAGGCTAGTATCTTTTTTTTTTTTTTTAAATTCATTTATTTTTTATTGTTAATATTAATGTCAAACAATATCATTGAAAGTATACATTTTCAGAATTATAACATTTCATAAGACAAAGGAAGAACATATAGAACATATGCCAGAGGTAAATGGATCAAATATGAAAGTAAAGTAATACAAAGTCTCTTTTTTTTTTTTACTCAGTTAAAACAATGAAATAAATTTTAGCATTCATGAGTCTTTATATTAAGGCTAGTATCTGTTTTGATATTTGAGCCAGCATCAGTGTCAACATTTAAGCTAGCATCTGTCTCAACTTTGAGCAGGCATCTAAGCTAGCACCTGTCTCCACATTACAGTTAGCATCTGAGCTAACGTTTGTCCCATAGACTGTAAAAAAAAAAAAATACGTTGCGATACGCTAAATGGGCAGAGCTTTGTTACCGTGGCAACCGCCGGCTCCACCTAGATTCCCTACTGCGCAGACTCTGGTTGCAATTGCGACCATTCATACAGCCGATGGCTGCGCCTGCGTACGGCGGTATTTTGGCTTCAAAACTGTACAATGGAAAATGGTGGAGCCATATTGTCCACTCTTTATACAGTCTATGGTTTGTCCCAACATTTAAGCTAGCATTTGTCTTGACATTTAAGCTAGCGTCTGTCTTAATATTCAAGCTACAGTCTGCTTGGACATTTATGCTCTGATTTCTCAGTTTCAGAATCTCACAGCACTACACTCGAATTTCCAGCTGGTGTCGCTAATGTTTCTTTTAATACGTTACGCAGTTTGGCTGTTATTTTCCTGTTGGTTAGAAAACAGCTTAAAGGCGCACTAGCAACCAGTAAAAAATATGAACAATTAAGAAAATATTCGCAATAACTCTTCAAATTACACTAAAAAATGAATATTCAAATATTCAATAATCATAACCCTTCCCTGGGATAAGTAGCATAAAATTAGCCCATACTGTTGTGTTTGACGAACTACTGTGCCAAAAATATTTTTGGTATTTATCCATATATAACTACATGTGAATATATCAAATGCCTCTCATAGATAAAATAAGTAGTGTAAAAAGCAAGAAAACCATATGGCAGCTGACTTTAACAACATTCAAGCTCTTATGAGGAGTTTTCAGTAAGTTATGAAACAAATCAAAACTAAGAAGCATGTTTTCACATAAACTGCAAAGGCCCATCAGACCATCCACTCAAAAAGGTGAAAAGAGCGAAAGCTTTATTTAGCTGAGTGGTAGAAATTAGACAACCAATGTTTACAATATATATCGCTCAATTATTGTGGGAACTATATCTTTATTTCACACTGCTTTATTTTGAATCTCACTACTTTTTAAGTGAATATGTTTCTGTTCTCTATTATAAAAAGACAGCAATAGTTAGTTTGCAAAAGACAGGTTAATCAAATATGTTCAAATCATCTTTTAAGTAATCTGAAGTTGAATATAAGGTTACATTACTGTGGCAGGGCTGGTTGATCATATTGTTAAAAAGATACCAATTGGGATCATTCTGTGGCACTGTGTGCGTTTTATCTATTTAGAAAGTCAAATTGTTGGATACTTTGCAGATGATGCTGAGATGCTTTCACTTACAATCCTTGTACAGGTCTATTGTTTCATATGTTGCAGTTAAATAGCATTTCCCATTGGTCTGCTTCTGGAGCCAGTATCATCACCAGCTTCCACAATGTTATTATGCGAGATAGGAAGAAAAGGAAGCAAGTCTGCAATTCAAGACACAGTGCGATACAGATAAATGCTCACTTGGCGTCGACTCTGACTATGATTAGCACGTTGTAACCAAATCTGTGAATATAAATAAGGGGGACTATAGTCGAAGAGATTAATCCATCCCTGCTAGCTCTCTCAAACCGCTAATCGCTTCAGGATGCGCTGCATGGCTGCTCCTGTTAGCTTCAAGGCTATGATAACCGAGCGGATGGCGAACAAATGCGAAGGCTTTTAAACGCAAGTTAGCCTGGTTTGCTAAGCTAACACACATCGCTGTGCTCCGACCTCAGCTCGAGGATGATTAGGTGCAAGGACTTTCTGATAATCGGCTAAAAAAGCAAGCCAGGCGGGCAGATCACCAGCTCCAGCTCGCAGGCTCCGGGGGCGCTAACCTCGCTAACCCTGGCTGCTTCACCTCACACTCGAACCGGCTTTTTGATGCAGCCATACCCAGACTGAGCCATCCTCTACTCTGCTCATTATAGACACAAAGCAAAGATAACATAAACGCAGAAAGCCTACCTTTCAGAGAGAAAATGTAGCAGAGGGTGTATGTTTGACAGGTGATGGTGTAAACACAGATGTGATTGGTCTAGGAGCATTTCCTCTGCTGGCGGAGGTATACATACATGCACTGCGACTCACCGAGTATAAAGGAAATGCCGCAGTATCTATGCGCAACAGGAGCATCCACGTTAAATAGATCTGCGTAAATTTCCTTCTGTTCGTTTCACTCTGGTGTCACATGTAGGAGTGAAACGCTCTAACGTGGTTATCTCAATGGAAACCGATAAGAGGAAATTAATTTATGAAACTGCGGACTCTCACAATGTCTGACGTCCATCGTGCTGACCGGGTCTACTTCTCATTCATGGTGCTCCGTCTGCTCTGAAGGAATCAGCGCACCTGACTAAAAAATGCTTACGTGAAGTTAAATAAGTAAAATGTGAGTCAAACATTGGGCTTAAAACTTGAAACTATCATAAAGTAGTCATAAAAATAATTTAAAAAATAAATAAATAACGACATGGATATAAAGGGATTAAAGTATTCCTACAAAATGAACTCATTTCGTGTCTCTTTCACAGTACAGGCGCTAGGTGGAAGTAGGAGACAGGAGTGAGGAGACAGAGGTAAGGGGAGGAACCTCGACTATCCAAGCACCTCCTTCTGTGCACCTGTTAAAGCAGTGCTTGACACTATAATGTGTAATGAGAGACTTGGTGAGGTCATTTTCCCCAGATGATTCGGATTTAGTTTATTACAAAAGAGTTCAATGGTTTTTACTGTAAACTTGCTCACAAAAATAAAAAACCCTGCACCTACATCTAAACTATCAAAAAAGAGTAAAAACAATAGTCATAATGCCTATTACTGTACATTTAAAAGAGTTTTTGACGGACCAAGAATTCGTCAAGCATGCAAGCAGTTGTTAGGAATTGCCGGAAATAGACATCTCGGACTTTCAAAATAAAATCAGTGACGACAGAGCATTGAATATCACATGAAGAAATAAGAAAAGCTCATGAAACAAGACAACAGGGTGAATCATTCAACAAACAAATCAATAAATTACAAATGGACCAAAAATGGAACATAAAGTTGGATTTAGTTAATAAACCATTTTAAATTGAGTTCACTTCCAGGATCCAGGACAAAGAGTTAGTTAATTTCTAAAATACTTTTATTCAACAAGCAGTATTTTTTTAATGATAAGTAAAAAGTCTTAGCCAATGTGGCCAGGCCCTAAAAACAATATTAAATGGGCAAAATAATAACAATATTATACTTTTTGCCAGTTAAAACATTGTTAGTGTGTAGAATAAATATCAAGTTGGTTCAAAGACCATAATGCAACTTTTTTATATATATGCTGTTTTAACATCTGACTATTAATAAACAAAAACAATAACATTTCAATATTCTTCTACCACTACCATTCTACTAATATTAATAATACTTCCAATATTAGTAATGAAGAGTTCACTAAATATTTTCATTTTAAATAGTTTTGATCCGTTTGAATAAAATTCAACCTTTCTATTCTGTGGGATAAAAAATTATGGTAAGGAGAAAACAAAAATCATATACAGACTTGAACAGAAAATGCTTAATTCTGAAATTAAAAACAAAAGGGCCTCTAAGTATTTTTTCAAATGTATATAAATTCATGAAATGGCAGCAAATAATTAACACCAGATGGTCAGTAAAATTACAGTAGGCCCAACATATTACTGTCAACAACTATTTTTTTATTTTATTTTATTTTATTTTATTTTTATTTTTTTTGTCCATTCATGCCACACAGCATGGACATTTTTAACTTTAAAGTTATAATTCAAAAATTAACTCCCTACCTGTCAAGCTCCCACCTGAAGTTGTGGGGCTCTTATTTTGAAGTTTTTCTCCGGAAGCTTCTCCATTCTTTATCGGCTACTTGTCAGGTTTTGTCCTCAGGGGGGTTGTGTCTCCTACCTCCCGTCTTCTCCTCTCATTCATGCTGTTAACAAAGGAGACAACAACAGAAGGGCTGATGGTTCCTCAGACAACAAGCCTGTCACAGAAACAATAAGAAACTAAATCCGTACGCTTGAAATTTCTGATTTTTTCCCCACATTTTTACGTTGAAGGACGTTTTTCTCTGACTTGGTTCAGTTTGAAGAACACTGACGGAGCTGCGCCCGGAGCGATTTTAACTCAAATACGGTTTTCTCCTGCTACAGCTAACTATGTTGGAGTGCCAGGAGTGAAGCCGAATGACAGAAGAGACAGAGACAGGCACATCTGAGTAAAATGGTGAGTTTTCTTCATCTTTTAAATGAGTTTTAAGTGAGTTTAATTTGTTATTTGTGGAAAAGCAGGCGAGGTTCGGGTTAGTTATGACGGTTTAGCCGTTAAAGGCACCTGTCCCTGAATGGACAACCGTCGCTGTACTTCAAAACGTCATACTTAAACGAAATGTTGTCATACTTAAACGAAAATAATTAACTTGTAGTTTGATACTGAAAAAATATTTTACAGTTGAGTATTTCTACATATTTTCCAAATTTGTCAGGCAGGTGTGTAACAGAATTGTGCAATTGAGGGCTATAAATGTACGTCACAGGCAAACTTGACTTTCAACGCATTATGAATGACCCATTATTGAGATTACGGTTATTTAATTTTGAGGTTTGTATCATTTAATATTGACTTTCGCTTTGCTGGACCTCCAGCTGTGATACAAACTCTCTCCTGTTTTCCCACCCCTAGTTTGTGTGTGTTTGTGTGTGTGTGTGTATTCTCCGTCTCGACACACCTTTTCCGCCCACTCTTCCTGTCCAACGTGGAGCTTCCAAACACATCTCATGAAATGTAATGGTTCCTCTCTTAAAGCCCCCCTACCCATTTATTTGCACACACACACACTGATCCATTAGTCTCTGGAGCAGATGGCTTACTGTACACACACACACACACACACACACACACACAAAGCATTGTGTTAATGGACACCCCCTTTCAGCACTTAAGGACTGCTCTGCTCTGATTTAAGGGACCACACTAGTTCTGATATGTATTGGATTTACTGAGACAAATACACTCACAGGAATGAATGAGTGGCCCACTGACCCAGCCAGAGTGTGTGTCCACCAGACTTTGAGAGGTATCTATTGAACTAACCAGGTCAAAGGAGCAAAATGAGACAAAAGGTGAATGAAGTCTAGTAGGGGACTGATTGAATTAAAGTTAAGTCTGACCTCTTGTTCAGCGTCTTTGTGCTTTGAAACACTTTCAGGATGTAGTCTGTATGTGCGTGCTTTGTGAGCGAACACACCCTCCTCTTGTTTTTATGTCACCCTGTGGACAATAAAAACAGCCGAGGGGCCAAAACTGAAACCAGGAGAGACCTACACCCACCCACACTCGTACACAGCTCTGGTGACATCATACCTCCAGTCATTTGCAACCATACAACAAAAATCTGAAATCCTCCTTTCTTCTCACACTATTACCCCCTCTGTGGCTAATTTAACAGTTAAATCTGTCAGACTGAAACATGAAACTGTCTGTCTCTTTATTATACGCTGTCTGACTGTGCAGCGTGCACATCCCTCCAAACTGGTCCGACTAGCTGGTGTGCTTTCTCAGAGTGACAAACAGCCATCATTTGTTGACTCTTTGGAGCTGGGTGGAAAAGACAGCTTCACAGCCCAAAAATAGCACATTGTTGTGTTTGATGCTTTTGTTTACCTGCTGGTACTGGGCACCACTGTTGATTCATTTCTCTGAATTGTTGTCTGGAGCGGGCTGGACTTCATGTGGAGTTAGTCACCTTTTACAAGTGACCTCTTTGTGAAGCTCTTTGTGAAGTTTGGGACTTGAAAACATGATGTCGGATGTTTTTTTCTGCACACACATAAAGATCTTTAATGTAAAAAACAAAACTGAGATTTAAAATTTCACCACTGAACCTTTCCAGATGTTTGAATGAATAACCATCTTGTTCTTATTATTGTTTATCTTAAAAATAATGATGTGGAAAAATGTTTTTACTCATCAGCAAGACAAACAAAATGATCCTTGACTAACAAGTTATGATCTTGTGCTCAAAAGTAGAATGCTATGCACAAAATCCTTATCTTGCTTTAGTTAATGTCTTGTTTTCAAGGTGCACAAGTTATGATCATTTACACACCAAAAAATTACCTGAATCTCACAAGTAGATATTTTGTTTCATGTTTGTTTCAAGTTTCATGTGTGCACAAGATATTTAATTCATACACACAATATAGTACTTTGCTGTTATAAGACACTAATCCTGTGTGCACAAGGTGATATCTTGTTTGTACGACGAAATTATCCAACGCACACACATAATCATGTGTGCATTTATTGATATCTTGTTCACAAATGTATACCTTATTCACACAAGAAAAAAGATCTTGTACTCACAAGTAGATATCTTGTTTGCGCAAGATTTTTTTCTTGTACACAAGCGTTTTTTTTTTTGTTTTTTGTTTTGCAAAAGACAGTTATCCTGTAAGCTTAAGGTGATATCTTTTTGACCAGAAATTATCTTGTGCGCACCAGTTTATACCTTGTTAGTCCAAGATAGGTATCTTGTGAATTGAGTTATCTTGTTGATCACAAATTAGTTTTATTGTAGGGTCAAGAAAAAAATTGTTCCAACAGGAAACAACTTATGCACACATAAAAAATAACCTCACAAGGCAGTATTCTTGTGCGCACAAGATAAAAATGATGTGCTCAAATCTATCTTTATAACATATCAGCGAAAAGATATTTTGTTTTTAAATCTATTTTCTTCACTTTCCCACAGGATCAATAAAGTAATTGTTCAGTGTTAAATTAGATGTTTTAATATATATTTAATTAATTGATGGTTTACGCTGTAATTATTGCCAATTAAATGAATGTTACCATGGGCTAACTTCACAGAGTCTCACAGAACAGCGGTGACATCTTCTCCTGCATGACTCACTCAGAAGATGACTTACACTGGTTTGGTTTGGTGTGCTGTTGCATCAGCTGTTACACACATCAGAAAAAAGAAAACCTGCTCAGCGAGGAGAATCTGCAGCATGAACATTTGCTCGACCAGAATGGAAATTGAATTTCTTATTATGGTCATCATGTTTCTTTTTATAGAGGCTGAGAGGCAGACTGCCACGTTTGACTGCTTCATTTGAACAACTGCAAAGCTTTGAACACAGAGTGGTGCTCAGAGTGGACTGATAGTGACTGTAAAGAAACAGAAGTTATTAGTTAACTTCTGCAGTTTGTCATGAATAATATGATGGTTGGATACACAGGTTTAGTCATTAATTAAATGTTTGCTACTTCAGTGTGCCCTCATTCAGAAGTTCAAACTTTAATGACACATTGATATGTTAGTTTTGAACTATTTACAAGTTTTGACCAGCATCCATGTTTGTTTTATTTCATTAAAGCCATTAAAGCTTTAAAAAACAAAAGCTCTTCAAGTTGTGCACAGATCTAAAGGAACCTCGCTCTGGAAAAATCAATGATCTGGAGCCGTAGCTTGTTTCACCGTCTGTGCGTCGTCCCGTAAACACTCTTAAGAATGTGTTCTTTCTCGAGTGATTGGAATCCAGCCGTACAAAGTTCATTCCCATGATACCTTGCTTCAAAGGGGGATCTGTAAACTCAGGCCTCAAAGTCTCATTTGAAGGTACAGTGGTGTTTATAGCAGAGTGGAAATGTTTGTTTCAGCCTCAGACGATCACTGTTATTATGCTGAATCATGCTTTTCAGTGAAAGGGTCACAGGGAGCAGCTAACCCTGCTGGGGAGAGGCTGGGTTTACTGTTGCACCGCCACCGGTTCAAGTCTTACCTGGCATAAAAGAGGATTAGGAAAAAAATAAGAGTCTTCTTTTGACTTCTTTAATGTCCTGCCAGGGGCGTATTAAGTCGTTTGGGGGCCCAAGGCAAACCCAGTCAATGGGGCCCTCCATGTCCTTGTAACTCATCTTCTTCAGAGCTACACTGGTTTTCCCTGGGTCCACTGTCTCTTTCAGAGAATCAAGGCATGAGACAGCGCTAATCTTGTACATGGTAACTCAACGCACCTAAATGTGTTTCCTTAAGTTCTGTACTTTACTTTGATTTTGAAAAAAGTGAATACATAATTTAGTCCACTTTGTCCTGGATTTGAAATCTTTTATGGTCAATTGACAGCTTATTTGTCCCACAGTGGGGAATTTACAGAGTAACAGTAACAAACAAGAAAGTATGAAGTGAAAAACATTACAATAGGTAAATATTGAAAAAAATAATTTAATAAAGAAAAAATATATAAATATCAAGCACAATAAAAAACTGGAAGAGGTGATATTTACACTTACCAGACTTTTTGGTACTATTATTTTAAAGTTAATGTATTTTTATTTGACCCCCTGTCCAGTGAGTTATGTATCCAAAAAAGAGATTTTGTACAATAATGTTTATCACCAACTCAAAAAGTTTGATTTTGAGAAAACTATCCTGTTTCCTGGGCTAGATGAAGTCCTTAAAATCCTAAAAGTCTGATATGTTTATCTCAGATCTCAGAGCAACATTGTTTTTTATTTCTGACTTGGTTGAAAGTAAGAAAAAAATGGAAAAAAACACTTTCTTCCTGAATCAAATTTTCAGATGTGTTGTAACATGGAATAGCCCATTGAATAAGAAGGGAGGGGGAGCAACCAAAACGATCATTAAAGATTAAGCCTTTTGATGTATTTTGAAACAAGTGAAGTAAGATTTAGAAAAAAGAAATGCTTTCATTTGAAGAGAACTTCATAAATCAGTCTTTAAGAGATGCTTTGTGGGCCCCTGGGAATCTTGGGGCCCCAGGCAACTGCCCATGTTTGCCTAATTGTAGCTACGCCCCTGTGTCCTGCTAACTAATAATGTCCTTGTTAGCAATGTGCCTTGTGGATAGAGAAGTATGCTACACAGCAAAGTGTTTTTCTCATCTTGTTAAAATGTGCTGGACTTTTCAGGCTCATCATAAGACCCAATGAGGGATCTAAGCCCCCAGAGTGGGAACGCTGAGCAACGTTTTAGAAGTGTTAAAGAGAAATTTTACTAATTACAGCAACAGATTGTTTCTTCAGTTGCTGAAAACAATTGTGTAATTTTTAGCTGTAGGTCAGTGTTGCATTGTGGGTATTGTAGCTGTAAGGTTTTGACAATAAAATCAAATTATTTCTAGTTCATCTTCTTGTAACTTTCATTTTAACTATTAATTATAAGTTTAAAGTGTTTTGTGAGTGTGATCTTTTTAACTGTCTTCTCCCTCTTCTTTGCCCGTCAGGTGATGGTGAAATGCTCACACACCTTCCCCTGTCCTGACCTCTGATTGGTCAGGGTTGGCAGTGAACACACCAACAGGAGAGACTCCAGCCAACATGTCTACCCCAGAAGCACCTCAGCGACCCCTCTCCCCTTTACCCCTTAAACCCGATCCCAAACCCAGACCAGAGATCCCCCCGAAACCCTCGACACAGCCCGGCTCCCCTCCTCAGGGAGACAGGAGCAGCAGTGTCTCAGGAGGGAAAGTCAAGAGGATTGTGGACAAGTTCACCAAACAAGACTCCAGTGAGCTGGGGGAGCGTCCCATCAATGGTACGGGAGAAGTTCAGTCATGCAGGCGGTTCAAAAGGCCGCCGACGATAAAGCCCAAACCAAACCGGGCCAGTCTGCAGCTTCAGATTGGACGAGAGCAGGCGCCGCCGCTGCCGATGAAGAGGAGCCGCTTCCTGTATAAGCAGAAGGAGAGCGAGGGAGGAGAGGAGGGGGACAGCATCACAGTGGAGGGAGGAAGATCAGGTACACCAGTTATCGTCAATACTGGATCTTTAAACATTCATTTTTTAATCTTTTGATATTTTTCAACCAAACGTTTTTTTAAACCAAAGTTTAAAAGTGTTTAAATTGAGCGTACACTGCAAATTTTAAAATATGTTAAATTAAAGCTCCTGTGAGGGATTTTTCTCTCTGTGTGGCACCCCCTTAAGTCAATACTGCACCTCTTGCTTTGCTGTTTTTATGTGTTGGTAATGTTTTTTCCTGAGAGTCAAATGTCTTAATCGTTGAAAATATTTGATAAGGAAAACATACTGTTAATCACTCCATCTGACACCTACCCCCTGCCATTAGCTTTTGGCTTCAAAAAGTAATTTAGAAATAGTAAAGCTAAATGCTAATGTTCTTGTTTGCCTTTGTAGCTCTTACAAAAGCTACAGTGTTAATTTCAGTCTGTTACATAACCAGTTTAAAAATCATCAGAGTAGCTTTAAAGTGACTGATGAACAGCATGCTAACATTAGCAGCTAAGTTACACAGTGGATAATTTTAGAAAGATCATCACACACTCTGGGCTCAGAGCAGTTTTATATCAAATGTTAATCAACTTAAAACTGAAAGAAAAATTGCATGTGTGTGCATGTAGTGATTTTGTCTGTGTGTGTGAGTGTGTGCATGGATTGGTATGAAGTTTATCCACTTTGCAGTTGAATCATAAAGCACACAGGTGTGGTGCCGCTGGCTAATCTGAACCAACAGACATAAACAGGTTTAGTCAGTCAGCTGATCACCTGTTTGCACGCGTGTGTGTGTTAAACAGAAAGTACTTGTGTGTGCACGCTTCTGAAAGTAACATGAAATCAGGAAGCGGTGATCCTTACAGTAATCAAAGACCAGCCTCTGTATCAATCTCTGCTCGTAGGCTCCTGGTAGAGATAAAGTAGAGCTCATGGACCGGCTGTTTTTTCTGCTTTACCATGGAGCTCAGTTTCCTCATGACATGGTGAAAGGGATATCCAAATTCTTGACATTCAGTTGATAGAAAAATATTTGTGTTGGCCTGTGTTGCACACCTACAGTGCTCTTACTTCTGTGTTTTGGTTCCCTGTCAGAAACAGGAACCATTATTGAGGAAATTATAGTTCTTTGAAATCACAAGAGCATGTGCACTATCAATATCAGTGATACCCACTCTGAAATCTAAAACCATTTGTACTGAATAACAGAGCTGATAACAAGCAGCAAGAGGCCCAGCCGTCATCATTCCTCCCCCATCTCCTCTATTTGTTAACTTCAAGATCAGATTTTATTTTCCCATGGGCCAGTGACATAACTTTTTCAAGGTCTGATGATTTACTTTTTTGTTCTGACTTTTTTCAGACTTCTAACAGACAATAAAGATGAAATGTAAAGGTTCCATATTATGCTCCTTTTCTGCAGTTTAATATGGATCATTGATGTCTTCATGAAATGGTAGTAACAGGTTTTGTCATTAAATATCACAATTTGTGGGCTGGGAGGAAAGCCAAAGACCCACAAATTTCACTAAAAGACTTAATCAAGTGATTTTTGCATAATAACGGACCTTTAAAAAATGAAGGGGGTCAAACCTTTGGAAAGAAAAAAAATCAGTGGCACTAGTTTTCTTAGATTAAAGTACTGGGTTCCCAGATGTTAACAACAAACAAGCACAGGTGGTGCTAGCTCTGCTAGCTCTAGCCACACTTATACTTTGGTATCTGTCATAGATGAAAGAGGGCTCAGGCCAACAAAACATCTCTTCACATCTGAAAATTTTCTTTTCTAATTCCAAGTTTTACTCAGAATTCTAGAGAAAAAAACTGATTTCTCACACACACAGCTATGTAGCTTAATGGCAGTGGCCAGTCAGTAGCCAGACTGGTTGCTGGTGGATGGTGGATTCACTACGGCTAAGGCAACATCTGACGGGCATTTCTTTTCGCAATAACAAAAGTATTGATAAACTGTTTATGGAATAGCAACTTCAAAATCAGATCAGGGGAAAATTTAAATAATCAATGCCCCTTATCCCCCCTCTGTGTTCTGTAGCTGAGCAGATTGACAGCCGACACTTTTGGCCCCAGATCTCAGAGGTGTTGAGAGTTTTAACAACTTCCTTTTAAAAGGGGAACTTATAAACTATTCAGAAGTTTTTTTGAGATTTATTGTCGTCCATTTTTCATAGATTTTGTGTCCTCTTTCCATGCAGCACCAGATGGGAAGGAGGTGGAGGTTCAGTCCACAGGAGCAGATGAAGCAGAGGTGGAGCTCAGCCCGAACACGCCTCTGAGCCCGTCCTGCGACCCAAGCTGCACCTGCGTGTGTCACCTCCAGTGGCCGGGCATGAAACTAGTATGGGTGCCCGTGGATGCTGCAGAGGAAGAAGGAGGTGGAGAAGAGGAGGATCTCTATGAGGAGGAGCTTAGGGAGGAGGTCTGGGATGAGGAGGTAGAAGAGGAGGAGGAGGAGGAGGAAGAGGACAGCAGGGCAGAGGACGAGGTGGACAGGACTTCTGTGGCTGATGACAGCCAACTGTTAAAACAGGAGAAAGCAAAGTTTCATCATTCTCTGGGGGTCTTGTTGGCGGATGGTCACAGGAGACGATCAGACCCGGGCCCTCACTCTGTTCTGGCCTCACTCGCTGTCACCCGCTCTCAGTCTCCACCTGTCCCCCCAAAACAGACTCAGTCCACCCTCCACAGATCCGCACAGGAGGAGGAGGAGGAGGGTATTTACGAGGCCACGCTCCCTGTGCTTGAAGTTCCTCTGAAAAAGACTCCTTCTGCGTGTAAGGAGCTGGACATCCCGCTTATCACGGTACGAAAACCAGCCCGTCGCTCCAAACTGTCCTACAGCACCTCAGACCCCACGTCAGAGTTTCAGAACGACCTCAAACCGGTCTCAAGCCCGGAGGATGCTCCGCCTGCCATCCCGCCCAGGATGCCGCTGAATCAGGACAGCCGCAGCCTCACGCCCATTCACCGCGCGGGGATTCCTCTCCCTCAGCCCACAGTGGAGGAGTGGCGCAACCTGCGGCCGTCATCTCCCAACAGCTCCACCGGCAGCGGCCTGAGCCCCCATCGAGCCATCACTCCGCCCCCTGCCAGCCCTCACAGGCCGCCGCCTCCACCACCAAAGACCGACCCGAAGAGGCTGAGCAGCGCCTCGCTGCAGTCACTCACTCAGAGGAAAGGTAACTGAACAAAACGATGCAGGAGTTTTAATCTTCAGTGTGATCAAAAGAAATAACAGGGTCATCTCATATCTGCAGAGGGAGGGGAGAACGGGTGGAATGAAGGAGATAAAGACGACGCTGCAGAAGAAACGTGAGTCTTCTTTCCAACTCTCTAAATCTCATGTTTCATTATCAAACTGACTTTTTGAGCACACAGTAAGAATGAAACTGTAAAATTAAATCCTTTGTTCAACATTTTTGTTTCATTTTTGTTTTCTTCCTTCTCTACTTTCTGTCTCAGACACCCAGACAGAAGTAGCTCCTTCAGGAGGCAGGCGTCTTTCAGCTGGGAGTCTCGGCTGCAGGATGGTGAGGATAAATAATAAACACATGAGGAGCAGCTAGTCAAATCTTTAATCTGCTCTTTACAGTTAATAACTCATGTTTACATCATATAATGGACTGCTTCCTAATGGCATATGGAGTTTCCCTGGTACCTTTTTGAAAGTGAATATTTCTAACCACAATCAATGTTGGCTTTTTTCTAAAAAATGACTGCACTGCACCAGTTTTAGTTATATATCTTTATTTAGAGAGGAAACACTGGATTGAAGCTGGGCTGACCGCTCAGATGTGATTGACTTCAAAATAAAATACTTTGTGAGAGCAGTTTTGTGCTCTTAGTAATCCCTGTGCCTTGTGTCCCCTCAGAGCCTCTGTACCAAACGTACCGCGCCACTGTCATCACCAAGGAGATCCGACGCCAGACAGTTTGCCGTAACATTAGCAAAACCAGCGCAGACTTTGCTGTGGACTGGACAGCCCGTCGCTCTGGCACTGGGACTGGGACTGGGACTGGGGCCGGGACAGGAAATGGAACGCTGAGGAGCAGCCCCGTGCCCACGCCGGGTCAGAGCACCCTGTGGCAAGACCTCCAGAGCGTCCGGGACAGCGGAGTGCTGGAGCAGCTCACTCCTGAGCAGTGCAAGTACCAGGAGGTGAGAGGCTAATGCAGCGAGGAAAATCAATGAAGAGAGGAGCAGAGAGGAGAGAGGCTGCGTCATGTATTTTAAATTACATCTGAAGTCATAATGTGAGGGTTTTATATAAATCAGGATCCACTCACCGTCTCTGCATCACAAACTGATGCTGTAACATATTGATCCAAAGCTTTTACAGTCACTGCTCAAACTTTACAACACCAAGCACAACTTTTCATGTTTCATCCAAACACTGAAGTCATTTACTGTGTTTTTTTCCATGGCAGAGCATGTTTGAGGTTTTGACATCAGAGACCTCTTACCTCCGATCGCTGCGAGTTCTGACCGAACACTTCCTGGACAGCCGGGACCTGGAGGAGACGATGATCATCAGAGATAAGAAAACCCTCTTCTCCAACATCCTGCGGGTCAGGGAGGTCAGCGAGAGGTGAGAAGCCTCAGCAGGGGAAAGGGGAGATAAAGGGAAAAAGGGAAATAGGACGGTGATTTATGAGCGCAGCTACAACAAGGTTGAGAGATAGGAAGACCCAGAGATAGGAAGGAAGAGCAGAAATGCTCTGAGTCATTCTCTGAGTCATTTTCAGGCCTGGATCACTTCTTTCTGGGTCAAAAGAATGTGTGTGTGTGTGTGTGTTTATCAATGAAGTCTTTGTCTGGCTTTATAGGTTCTCAAGAGACCTGGAGGACCGAATTTTCAAGGACTTAGTCTTCCCTGATATCTGTGACATTATCCACTATCACGCCCAGCACAACTTCCCTGCCTACATCGACTACGTCCGCAACCAGATCTACCAGGAAAAGACCTACACTACATTAATGTAAGGAACATCCATCCTACTTTATGCCTTCACACACAAAACTAAAACATAATCCAGAACATTTATTTTGGCTTCTGTAAATATTTTAGCGCCAACATTTCTGTGTGTCTCCAGGAAAAACAATGTACAGTTTGCTACAGTGATCAGTCGTCTACAGGAGTCGCCTCAGTGCCAGCGGCTGCCTTTCATGTCCTTTCTGCTGCTGCCCTTCCAGAGGATTACACGCATCAAGATGCTCATTGAGGTGAGAAAAGTTGTAAACAGAAGTTGAATCTTGTAACGGGGTACAGTAGTAGCATTAGAGAGTGACACGAGTGGTTTTTCTCTCCTGTCCCATCCCACTCCTGTACTGCTCCCATTTTTCCACCTTCTTTAAATTTTTTGGCAATACATTGAATTTGATTAGATTTTCTCTCCATTCTTTTTTAGATTACTGTTGGCTTCTGGGAAGTGTAGTTCTTTTCACATGCGTTAGAGTGTGGGCTTATTGTAAATAAACTACAAATGGCAGCGCATGTAATTTATTTTAATCTTCCTGATTGGTTCCTGCTCCCGTCTGCTCCCATTAACTTTTTATCCTGTATCGTCCCAATCCTGTGATTAATAGTAAAGTTGACTCCCATCCTGCGGGAATCCCACGGGAATCCTGTGTCCCACAAAATGTTAGCCCCTAAGTAGTATATGATACAGCACAGGATGATTCATTACACTACAATAGGATACAATATGACATGATATGACACAATACCAAAAAGGTCATAATAACATTCCACATGATACAGTACAAACCACTATGATTAAGTATAGTACAGTACGATATGCTACGGGGAAACATGTTACTGTACAATTGGATTCAGTCTAATATGTGTTAATGTGTTTCAATACAGTTCCACATGATGTGAAACAAACTGGGCACACTGTGATGCAAGACAATGCAACGTAATATGATACGATACGCTACATTTCATTTATAATACAACTAGAGATGGGTACCCCTCACATTTGAAACAATACGGTACCGATTCCCGGTACCTGGCAATTGGTATTGGTACTCAAAGGTACCAACTTCCGGTACTTTTGTGTGTGTATGTGGTAAAAAATAGCAATTTGTTTAATAATAAAATGTAAATTATTTTCAATTGAACATATTTATTCTTTAATATATCACCTTGCAATGCTGTGTTCATGTCCAGCATAAAAAAATCACCTACTCTTCACTCCCTCACAGTCACAAGGACGTTTTAGGTACCCAAACATGGTACCTTTTGTTTTCACCTGAATCGGTACCCGGTACTTTTGACAGAACTCGGTCGGTACCTATAAAAGTACCTAATTCGATACCCATCCCCAAATACAACATCTTGAGTAACATTTTTCAAGGCATTAAACAATGTTAGGATGTAATTTCTTATGCTTTAATAGATAATATGTAACAATACAAAACGTGATTTGTTTACTACAGTTCAATATATAATTATACAATGAAATATGATTTAATAAAACATGATACTTTACAGAAAGATTTTGCACTCTACAATACGATACAGAACAGAGTATGTGATGATGTAATCCAATATGTTACAAAACAATACAGTATGAAAGTTCTTTGCAATTAAATGCAATATGATACGTTACAGTAAGATAGTGCACTCATTTTGAGCACATTACAGCATGTTAGATCCAACTGCATACAACAAACGTCTCATACATTTGGACCTGTTACACTACAATTAGATATGTCACTAAACAATTTGTGTCACAATACAACTTGTTTTGTTACATTACAATTAGGTTGATTGATCAATACTTGGGTGATGAGGTTGATACTTAAGTTTCGGTTTCTCTTCTCTACATGTGCTCCTCTCAATCTCTCATGTGCTCATAGCTATCTACCATAGATAGATAGATAGATAGATAGATAGATAGATAGATAGATAGATAGATAGATAGATAGATAGATAGATAGATACATACATACATACATACATACATACATACATACATACATACATAGATGGAAATGTATTGATTCTCCTTATTATGTGATTTCGTTTATGTGTGAGAGGAAGTGTGTCTAAGACCAAGTGTGTGATGTGGCTCTTTGTTGTACCACGGTAGTTTTTGTAGCTCTTGGTTTCTGACTGGTTGGCCACCCCTGTACTACATAATACAGTGTGATGGGATACAACTCAATATGATATCTTAAAATAAGATGTTGCAGGTAATACACTATGTTTCAGTACATAACATGTTTGGATACTGGGATGTAATACAGTAGATTATTGTACATCCAGACACAATGCAGCTGAGTTGGCTACATTACTAGATATTAAGACTATAGTTGTGCAGCTTCTTTTCACAGTCAACTCTGAACACTTGTTCATTTAAAGTAGCCCAGTGTTGATTAGCCTAGCTTGTTAAAGAAAGATCTTAAGTTAAACTTCTCACTTTCTGCCTTTGGGTTGATAGGTATGAAAAATGTGGTACCAACCTTTTCTACGTGATCGAGACCCTCACCTCTAAATCCCTCATTGATTGAAAAATACGTCATTTTTCTTGTGCACGTTTCAGAATGGAAATTGGTGAATAATTATTTCAAGCACTGTGATACTAACCATTGATATTTTTGTCTTCATTTAGTCTTTGTAATGCACAAACCACAAACCCAGACTGAGAGCAGAGTTCTACTTTAAGTTAAAAGTGGTTTGAGACGGTCTGCAGGTGTCACGGCTCATTAGAAATGTTTGTTGTGTTTTTTTTAACCCCGCGAGAGAAAAACTTCAGAGGGTCAGAGTGAAAGCTCTGCTACTGGTGCGTGACTAAAATGCCGTTGAGTCTAGTTCCTCTGGTGTTTGAACTGAACACTGCTCTACATTTTCTAAATCTGACCTCCTGCGGCGAGATATTGACAGATTGAAAGCAGATAGCTTGAGTGAAACATCCTCATTCCTACTTAATCTCTTGTCATTGCATCTTGACCAAACAGCCACTTCTCGGCCCATGACCCTGTTTGCTTACAGATGGAAAAATGTTTGTCTGCTGCAGAAATGGAAATTTGTTGTTTGTCTGTTTCAGAACATCCTGAAGAGGACAAAGGAAGGGACGGCCGAGGAGCAGACAGCTTCCAAGGCTTTGGCCTCGGTCTCGAAGGTAAACCCTCCTCACTCCTCACCCTCCTCTCAGCCAACAAATCCAGATAATTTGAGCCTCGAGTGCCTTGCATGCCTCTGGAAATTTGACGTCAGCCATTGTTTGGGTGAAGGCTTTTCTATTGATTGAGCAGCGACGACAGTGAGTCATTGGTGTCACTGAGGACAAAGCAGAGTGAGGCAGAGTTTGCACAAAAAAGGAAATAACTGATGGAGTGAACCTAATACTCTCAGTGAGAGTTTTATACCCACTGCTAAAAGGGAACACAAGGTTTCTTACCCTCCACTGTCAAACAGGTTTATAATGATATTTCTACATCTCTTTGAACCCCACACAGATCATTGACGAGTGCAACACGCAGGTTGGAAAGATGAGGCAGATGGAGGAGCTGATCCACGTCTCTCAAACACTGGAGTTTGACAAGCTGAAGGTAAATTCAGTAAAGAAACACAACGACTGCCTGTTTTTTCTCATTCTAAAAACAGTAGGGATGAATGTGTGTGTGTGTGTTTGTTTTCATCCCATCCAGGCCATCCCCATCATCTCCCAGAACCGATATCTGGAGAAGAAAGGAGAGCTGCAGGAAATGTCCAAAGGAGCGACTCTGTTCAACATGAGAGGAAAATTCACACCCATCTACCTCTTCCTCTTCAACGATCTGCTCATCATCACAGCCAAGAAAGGGTGAGGAGAAAAGCGATATTTAATATCAACTCTTCTGAATGGAAGTAAAATTTTGGTTGGGAGGAATATAAACTAAAACTTACTTTGAGAAACAGGATTCAATTTTGAAAAATGAACAGCTTTCCTTTGCTCACTTTCTCTTTAAAGAGGGGGAATTATGCTGTTTCCCAGTGTCACACTGTTCCTCTGGTGCCCTTACATGATTTATAGCTCAGAAAGATCCATATTTGTCTCAAAGACTGTATATAGCGTGGACAGCGTGGCTCTGCCATTTACCATTGTATGGCTTTGAAGGTGTGAGGAATAATTATTTTTTCTTCTTTCGAGAGTCTGATCACTTCTTGACTCTACCTCAAAACATATTTTACAATCTCGGAAAAAAAAATACACAAGAACTGCAGCTGTCAGTCATCGTTAAATGTGACGTAAAGCCTTGTTTTTAACCTCGTATAACTAAACTCTTCCGAAAAAAGAGGACTTGAATACAAGACAGCTAAATAATATCTTCAAACCACCACAACAATCAGACGTGAGAAACATTTCTATGAGGTGTATAATTTTTTTAAAGTTTGACCACAGCCTATCTGGAATGACCGGAGGGACAGATTTTTTTACCTATACCGCAGCCAGCCACCAGGGGGAGCAGTTTTTTTATTGGGACCTCACTTCAAGCCGAGCAAGATGACGTCCACTTTTTTTTTACAGTTGTTTGTCTCATACAGATTTCAAAAACCTTTATTTCAGCCTCTGTCTGAAACATTTTAGGAGCTGTCTCTTTAAGGCCACTCTAAAACCCCTTCCCTCTGATTGGCCAGCTGTCTACAGAGCTATGGGCAGACCTTGGTGTTTTTGAGGCCCGCTCTTTCAATGTGTCATTAGTCAGTTAGAAGATCCTTGTGCCATTATCATGTGCCATCATTTCAGCAAGTCTCGTGAAGATCTTGTAATGATCTTGTGTAGATCTCGTGCAATTTTCACAACCAACTGATCTGATCAGTTTACAGACAGATTTGGGGATTTCTACTATTTATGAATATATATTGCTTTGATAATCTGCAGAAGTTAGTCTGAAAATCCAGCATTGTTACTTTGTATCCATGTTTAGTAGAAAGTGACATAACTCCTCTTTAATGTATGGGAAAGCAACATACCCTCTCTTTAAGAGTGGTGGACATTCTTACTGACATCAGATCATTTACAATAAGAAGTCAGGTTTAATATGTAGAAACCAGATAACGATTGATGCTTCAGATAAAAATGTAAGTTAACTTTATATTTTTGTTGAATAGGACGGAGCGTTTTGTGGTACTCGACCACGCCCACCGCTCTCTGGTGCAGGTGCAGCCAGTAGAGGAAAGTGGGAGCAGTGGAAGCCCCCTGGAGAACTGCTTCAACATCACACTGCTGGAAAACCACCAGGGACGCATGATAGAGCGGCTGATCAAAGCTCCGTCTCAGTGAGTAACTCTGCAGTACTGTGTGAAAGACCAACTCCTGATGGACCACATGAGGATTCACCCTCTGAATGTGCTCTCATGAACAGGTCAGACATGCACAGGTGGATGGCAGCTTTCCCCAACCCCACCAACCCCGACAGAGACGACGATGAAGTGATCTACGAGGACTGGGGTGAGGACATCACACACATACCGATAGTGCTGTGTGTTTCATAATGGGACATTTCTTATAGCAGTGTGTGTATGTGTGTGTCAGATTGTCCTCAGGTGCAGTGTGTGGAGCCGTACATCGCCCAGCAGGCTGATGAGCTCACCCTGGAGCCCACTGAGATCATCAACGTCATCCGTAAAACCAACGAGGGTAAGAATAAGGAGGGAATCCCAGATAAAACTTGATTTTAAACGTAGACTCTAGAGTTTTAAGGTCTAATTTCCTGACTTGCCTCTGTATAATTAACCCACCCCTCCTTCGACTCCGCCTGTATACAAACCCTGATCCTCATAACTGCCTCCATCCTCCCCACTCTACCTCAGCAGTTTATTAATTTCGTCTGACTTCTCTTGCATGAACGACACAGAAACCTCCAATCTCCCCTTTGTTTGCCCCCCCCTACCCTCGTCCTCTCCTTTCTTTCCCTCTCAGGCTGCTACGAAGGGATCCGCCTGTCAGACGGTCAGAAGGGCTGGTTTCCTGTTAGCAACGTCATCGAGATCACCAACGAGCACGTGAGGCGGAGGAACCTTCGAGAGCGCTACAGAGTCATGCAGGCGGCGAGCCTTGTGACAAACAGCAAAGCGAGCACCAACTAGGATCAGCGAATCCAGGACGGTTATATATTTTGTTTACAGGTGGACTCGACGAGGATGTAAGCCTCTGTCAACCAGGAAATGAAAGACAAAAAACTAAAGGTGGACAATCATGAGACGTTGTGATCATCACCTTATCTTTACAACAGGAGCGCCTGGTCGTGTACTTCCAGTAAGCAGCTGGAAGAGTGAGGTTGATCATTAACTGACACTTCAAGAACTCCTGCATGTGCGTTAAGTAATAAGCATCAACATTTTACACGCCACACCTACAGAAGTCACCTCCTCCGAGGAGCTGCGTATTAACACATTCCAGCTGCAGAAATGTCAGATATGCTGCCAAGGAATGAGAAACGTTGTTCCTGCTAACACTTCTTACATAATAATTGTCACCTGAGTGAAATCCTATCATTACTGACGACAATACAGGAATCCAGGACGCAAGACGTGGTGCAATGAATTATATAACTACCTTTTAGAGACTTAAAATATCTCGACTGAAAATCAAGAGTTCCTGTTTTCACATTAATTTTATCAAAAGACAACAAATCTAATCAGGAAGTGCCTTGAATAAACTCAAAACCCAGAATGAATATTTAAAACTTCATGAGACTTTGAAAGTGCATGGAAATTAGTTTTGAGCCAGCTTGTGGAATAAAGCTGTAGCGCCCCCTGCTGTTTGCTGTCACAGATGATGGGATGTTTGTGGATATGCTGAAAATGTAAAATAAGTTGTAAATAATAATAGGAGGTTTCCCTCAAACAGTGATGGTGCTTTTAATAAAGAAATGGACTCTTTCTAGCGACAAACTTTTTTATTGAACATTGTACCATAATAAACAAAATGCAGTATTCCAAACATTCTAGTTTTACAACGACAAGGTTTTTAATTACATTATGTTCAAACTTTTCAAGCAACCTGATAGATGAACCATCAAAATGTAGATTACATAATTAGAAAGTGGAAGTAAAAGCCTGTAAGAACGCACCCAGGGGCAAGAACGCCCTGGAAGTGAAAGAAAATTATTGTAATACTGGAAGGTCGGAGAGGCTCAGGAGAACATTCACAGCATCTCCCTCCGAATCAGAGAGCAAATCTTTTGAAACACTTGACCTGCTCTGTGACAAAAAATCCCCACAACCTCCATCCTCTTCTACACCACGAGAACTGGCCCCACTTTGATCACAACCAGGGGTGTTGAATCCAGGGACTGTCTTTGATCCCACAGGGAGGTCAGATTTTTGTTCATTTTCACCCCACATTTCATCATCCTCCATCAGGCTAAAGCCATTTAAGAGCGTGTTCGCTGCCTCCAGCTCTGATTCTGACCAACATCTCCCCTCATCACTCAGAAGCAGAGGCTTGAGCGCAGCAGGCTCTTGGTAGTGCAGTTTCAGTAGGTTGGTCACGGTGTCGTCTTCCTCCTGGGTGAGTTGGAGGACGAACAGGCTCTGTTGCAGTGAAGGGTGAGGGCTGCTGATTTGCAAAGTGAGGCCGCCGAGATCAGTGATGGGATGGGGTCTGGATCTGAACGGGTCTGGGCGTGCCGGTGGGGCCTGGCAGGCTGACATACGAGGTTGAGGAGTGTTGAGCTGGAAGCAGTCTAACACCTGATGGGGAGACTGTCATGGTCATTTTTTAAAAAGCTATGTGTGTCCTGTTTTACGCTACTGCTCTGAATTTCCCATCATAGCTTTCATTTTGAATTAAAAGTCTATGATTAATGCAAGAGTAATTTTTGAATATCAAATCAAAATAAACTCCTCCTGAGTCTCAATTTCCTTTTGCCCCCCTGGTCAGGGTCTTAGCTCTGTCTGACAGGACTGAGCCGATCTTATTAAAATGACTTCCCTTGTCTGGGCCTCTCCTTAAACTCTGCAACCCCTGAGGACACACGCAACTCAGCCTCTCCTTGAGTTTAACTATCTTTACACAAATTTGAAGGACATCTTTTAACAAATTATCTATCATGTTTACATCTATAGAGTACGGAAGCGTATTGCATTCACTTGAAGAAAAAAAAAAAACAACTCATGTTTTTCAGAGTAATTTATTCTTGTTTTTTGTGGTAATTAATTTTGTTTTTCTGATTAATATTTTTTTATTGGTTTGTTTTTTGCTATATTTTTTTCTGTTTTTATGAGTATTTTTTTTCCTCCTGTTTTTATGAGTAATTTTTTTCCTGAAGTATCGGGCTACTTTGAAATCCCGCGAGAACCTCCAACCTGCTGTTTTTCGTGGTAATTTTTTCCTCCTGTTTTTAGGAGTAATTTTTTTTCCCGAAGTATTGAGCTACTTAAAAATCCCGTGAGAACCTCCAACCAGCAGACGACTCCTGTGGATGCGTGGTGTCTCCTGTGTCCCGCACGGATCAGAGATCCTGTTTGACACATTTGCCTCATCCTTAACTTTCTACCGGCTTTCCAGTCTAGAAGCAGTGCATTTTTTAATGCCACATCTTCATCTATTCCTTAAGTATTACATTAAACAATAGGCTTATATAAAATATAAGGATAAAGCCGAAAACATAACAAGGGTATTTTACCCTGTGTGTGGCTAATACCTTACTTTTATTGACCCAGTACAGACCGGTAGAAAATTAAGGATAAGGCATATAGCCTATGTGCGGGACACAGGAGCCACCACACATCCACGGGAGTGTCTGCAGGTTGGAGGTTCTCATGGGATTTCGAAGTAGCTCAATACTTCAGGAAAAAAAAAAAATACTCCTTAAAACAGGAGGAAAAAATTACCACAAAAAACAGCAGGTTGGAGGTTCTCGCGGCATTTCGAAGAAGTTCGATACTTCAGGAAAAAAATTACTCCTAAAAACAGGAGGAAAAAATTACCACGAAAAACAGAAAAAAATTA
The DNA here is from genome assembly GCF_033239565.1 of Halichoeres trimaculatus. Taxonomy (NCBI): domain Eukaryota; kingdom Metazoa; phylum Chordata; class Actinopteri; order Labriformes; family Labridae; genus Halichoeres; species Halichoeres trimaculatus. Next base: position 17,159,996 of record NW_027437200.1, read on the forward strand.
TAACAAAAAACAAACCAATAAAAAATATTAATCAGAAAAAATTAATTACCACAAAAAAAATTACTCATAAAAACAGAAAAAATATAAAAAAAAAAACAAACCAATAAAAATTATTAATCAGAAAAACAAAATTAATTACCACAAAAAAAATTTACTCATAAAAACAGAAAAAGTTATCACAAAAAAAACCAATAAAAAAATATTAATCAGAAAAACAAAATTAATTACCACAAAAAACAAACTGAAGAATAAATTACTCTGAAAAACCTGAGTTGTTTTTTTTTTCTTCAAGTGAATCCAATACGCTTCCGTAATAGAGTATGATAAGATTTGTTGAGAATATAATTTGCCAGTAGCTTTTGACGTATGGCTGATTAATGAATTGGGGAACCTATGACAGCCTGCTTCCACTTACCTCCAACTCACTGACTAAGTTGGGGATCCTTCCCCCACATCCCAAAGTGGGATCAGTGTAGAACAACTCAGCCGGGGTGAGGACGGGATAACCTGGAGAAATGACAATGATTAACTCCATCATAGAGGCTGTGAAGGGCTTTTAAATTAAACTAAGGCTGCTGAAACTAACTCACCTGTTTGGTTGTTGCTCTGTTGGTGTTCAAAGCCTGAAATCATGTACAGAGGGTGGACAGAGGGGTGATACAGGGTCCTGTTAGAGATAGGGAGCAAGGTGGACTGTCTGGACACCTGGTTGAGAAGAAACGTCGAGATTAATCTGCTGCACACAAATATCTCCGCCATTTTTTCGTTTAACTCTTGGATAACTATCAACTCACGGCACGGAGTTTTTCTTTGAAGCTCATAATTGAATTCTGGTAGGAAAAAATTAGCTCTGTCGGACTAAATTCTTGAGTTATGAGAAAAACAAACAGTTGGTTCTGATTCCTGTTTGAGCGAGCGGGAAATTAGCGCCCCTTACTGGTCGCCTTGGGAGACCCCGTATGTTCGCCTCTTAGCATTGATTAAACTGACAGTCGATTGTTTTGTGAACGTTAAGCTAGCCCCCGCCGCAAAAATGACTCGTTATCACAAAAAAAATGACATATTTCTGCTTGAAATATGTGGTTTTTCCAGGATAATTTAAGATGAGATAAGAATCAGGTAAAATACATTCAACGTTTTTATTTAGGCTGTGTGTCTTGTACTTCTTGAACTTTGGAGAATAAACAGAACGCCATATTAATGGGCCAATGCGTACTTGCTACCTATTGATTAGCTTAACTGTATTTGTAAACTTAAATGTAAATGTTCTTTACTTATACAACCCTTTACAACAACCCTTTCAGTGAACCAAAGTGCTTTACAATAGTTGGGAGAAAAAAGCAATAAATAACAACTAAAAACAAATAGAAGCAATAACAGCAATAAAAACAATAAAAGCAATGAAAATAATAAACGCAATAAGAGCAATAAAATACAATTAAAAAAAATTAAAAGCAGACTAAAAGTAAAAGTGTCACCACACTACTGAGTATTAAAAGCCATCCTAAATAAATATGTCTTCAGTCTGGATTTGAAAAGGTCAGAAATTAGAAGCATTTCAACAGGGAGTTTATTCTAAAGCCTGGGAGCAGCGACAGAAAAGGCTTGATCACTCCAGTGTTTGTATTTTGACCTGGGCACTTCTAGCAAAAGTTGGTGTGAGGACCTCGGCGCTCTACCAGGTTCTTGAACAGACATATTTGTCTGTAAAAGATAGAAATGCTATTCACTAGTAACGCTACTACTTTGTCGCTGGAACAAGTTATTTTATCAAGTCAAATCCAATAACCCTGCAAAAGAAACAGTTTGGAACAATTTGTTCAGATTTGGAGCAGGAATTTTTCCATTTTCATATTGTATTGATAGACTAAAGCTGTTTAGCTGGATATTTATATCTTTTCCAGAAGTTTCCATTTATATCCTTTGAGAATGAGTGGTCTACAGCATACCCAGAGTTAACACCTTACAACCCTTTAGCAGTGAAAATGCTAAAAAAAAAAAAATCTTGACTGTAGCAAGAAAAGAGAAAGACATGCATAACATTTAAGAAACCACTTTATTAAATTTCCATTTCTTTTAAAATTTTATTCCCATTAAATTTGGGAAACATCAACTTTTTCTTGCGAATTTCTTTCTGCACCTGTAAAGAAAACACAGGAAAAGTAGTTAGTATGACATAGCTTTTTAATGTCGACTTTAAAATGTGATGTTCTCACCTTTTCTTACGACACTTGGAAAATTGTGAGACAGCGAGACTTTGACATAGTGGGCAGGAGGGTGGACAGCTGGTCTGTATGGGACAGGCCGTCTAAAGGGTCTTCTAGTTGCAGGTGTGGTTGGCTCAATGAGAGGGCTGTGCATAACTGGAGCACACAGATCACAGGAATTATTAAAAAAAGGGAAAAAAATACACAAGTTGTAATGTCAAACAGGTTAAGGAGCAACTGTACCTGCAGATGGCTGCTCAGTGTGAATGACGCTGCCAACACCAACTGTGTCAGACTCAAATCTATAGACTGAGAAGAGGCGATGGAGACCAGCCAGAGGATACGTGCACTGGATCAGCACTCTGCAAGAAAAAATGTCAAACTGAAGATTCCAGATATCAGCCCAGGTGTGTATCATTGAAAATAATTTGATACAAACCCTTTGGTAGAAACTGGATTTTTCTTATCAAGGTTCTTCCATCTGTAGAAGATTTCATTCTGATACGTCACATTTTCCTTCTCAAGCTGGAGAAACAAAAAGAAAAGCCAAGTCCAAAAACTGTTTAAAGCCTCATGTTGGGAAGACTTTGATTTACCCACAGTACCTTGACTGTGGATCCACAGCTGTTGAGTGGCAAAGAGAAGAGAGCCCTGGTGCTGTCCGTCTCTTTAGGGCCACAGGATCCGTCAACAAGGTTGGTCCTTGCAGGATTTCCTCCACTTGGCATAGCCATCGTCAAGTCAACCACAGCCGTCATCCTCCCATCAGTTGAACAAACTGCAGACACATGCATTAAAGTATTTAAGTCACCATATGTAATTTCACCATATAAGCACTTTGAATACAGTACAACAGATTTCTTACAGATGAATTCAGAAGGAGAGAAAGGACAAGTTTTGACAGTCGAGCCCTGGACCTCCAGTGTTTCACGATCCTGCACTAGGATCTCAAAAGTGCCAGAGAATCCCTTCAGAGTAATTTCCTATGAAACAAAAGCAATTTAGTTATTGGTATTTAGCGTCAAGGCAGCCCTGGTACTGAAGTAGAGTGTAATGAAATCTCACCTTGTACTCGTAGCCATGAGTGAAGAGTGGCACCTCCAGCTGCAGACTCTGGCTGTCATTGCTCATGATATAGCCATGCTGAGCTGCGAACTCTGGCGTCAGCGGGTCTGTGCCAATGCAGAGCGCCCACATGTAGTCAAAAGGCCGGTGGTCCAGTCTGAAGCTGATCCCAGACTCAGAACAGACAGCATCAAAGACTGGAGGAGCTGTTGAACAAGACCAGAATCAGAATCTCTATTGTCCTGTGGAGGGAAATTAGTTTTGCAGCAATGCACATAAAAGACAAGGTAACAACAACATGGTTAAAAAACATAAGTTATGAAACATACAAATACACAAAAACATTAAAAGTTTAGTTCAGAGCTCATACCAAAATGGAAATTTACTACCAAGTAATTTAAAAGTGAAATGTGCAGATGTGCAAAGGAGCCGTAAAAGTGCAAGAATAAGAGCAACCTAAGGTTTAACTGCCATTAAGTAAATGAATAGCACTGGGGATAAAAGAGACCTGAAGTCTTTTAATCCTCTTCATAGGAGCCCTAAAACGACAGCCTGAAAAGCTCAAACTCGTCCCCAAGTGGATGACTGGGACAATTCAGAATGGCATTAGCCTTTCTGAAGACTTGTCTATTATAAATAGACATTACCCCAGCCTGCTGACAAACTGAGATTTTTCCAGCAGGAAATAGGCTTTAGAAGTAAAAAACGAGAGGCCACAAAAACATTTAAAAAGTTCCAGGAACTAAATGTTGAAAAGCAACTTATGCCTGCAGTTCATGAGACATAACTTACAGACATCAGTGAAAACTGCCTCAATTGATGCCAGGTGGTAAAAAGTCTCGTTTTCAGGCTGCACTGTCAGTGTGTAGTTGATGTCCAGTCTGTATTGAAGAACTGCATCTTCTTTTGAGAACTAGAAAAAAGAAAAAAAAAAAAAAGAGCTCAGAAAAGGTGAAAATAAAATCCAAAGCCCTCATTAAAAAGTCCTCTTACCTGATGTCTGACAACAGGATCATCAAAAGGCACCATCAAAGTGTAGCCATGAGTGTTGTTGTGATGACCTACTCTTTTGATGGTGCTGCTGGTATTTGCAAATGGTAATGTGAATTCTTGCCCATTCAGAGTTACAGCAGTCAGTTCTACATCTTCAGGGACATCTCCGAGGAAGATTGTGAACACTTTATCTTCAAGAACGGTTTGGTTTTCAGTGACAGGAGAGCGTGACAGCAAAGGTGTGGCTAATGTCCTGTGGGACCTTAGCCTGGTCTCGACAAGATCCTCATCCACCAGGATCTGTTCCAGGTACAGGTGGAAGACGTAGAACTCGAAGAGATCTTCAGAAACAAAGCTCTGAAAGACACAAGATATTTCAGTGTTTGGTTTCGCCTGCCAAATGATTTAGAGACGCAAGGCTTGAATCTCCTGACCTTCCTGTATGCGCCATCAGCATTGTAAGGAATGCCGACGTAGACTGTGTTGTTGTGCTTTTCCACAATGTAGCCTTTATCCTCTGCAACTTGTTGCTGTACTAGTTTACCACCAAGTCCGAAACGGAGATGTTGGCTGCGAGTACTGGGGTACAGCTCCTCAGGAGTGGCCCACATCATATAGCCACTGTCTTCATAGGATCCTTCATCTGTTGGAGATACTTGTGTGATGACGTGAATTCAGAATCACAATGAAGAAAGAAAGGGTCTACGGACCTTTTGAACAAGCAGTCACCAGGTCAACCATGAGGACGACCCAGCTTAGTCTGGAGAACAGAGTCGCATGGACGACCTCTACTGGGACACCATTCACCTGAAGAGAGACATGCAATTAAAACCTGCTTTGGATATAATGAAGATAATGTCCCCAAGTTTACCTCAGTGCTGAATGCGTCAGGTTGTCCATACGACGTACGAAAAATAAGTCTTCCATCCGTCACATCAAATACGTAACCCTGCTTGCGAGCTTCGGAGAGATTAAGGGGTGGTAGTTGCTCATTTCCCTTTTGAAACATTACTTGCCAGTCTGAAGTGGTGGCGTTATGAGCCTGCAAAGGGATACAAGACTTTAAAAAAGTACTTTCAAATAGAAACACAAGTAATTTTCCAGATGCAAGTTACACGTTTGATGTTATCCCAGTCTTCTTTCTTTGCTCCTGATGGACAGGGGACTTCACTCCTCACAGACACCTGCAGAGAAACAAAACCAAGTTATCTGAAAAATCCACAGAGAAAAGCTAGTTCAAGATGTGAGCAAGCTTACCTCCATGTAGTTGAGCTCACACGTCACCTCTCTTGGAGACCAGGGCAGCAAAGGAGAACAGGTTTTGTTCAGGGCATGTGTGACCTCTTTGCCATCGTGTGTCACAATCAAGTTGAAGTTGAATGTGAACACTTCGTCATCCTGAAATGAGTAAGAGTTGTATGAGAAGCACACCAAGCTGATTTTCATTGTGCTGTTAAAAAATAAAAATTAAACATACTTTATTGTCAGTGTGACAGCTGAGAAATGAGGCCCTGAGCTTGATAAGGTTCGGTAAAGGGAGAACACTGATGCTGTAACCGCACTCTGCGGCATACTTCTCAGTGATGGGGTTCACGCCATTTTCATCTGGAAGACAAAAATGTCATAAAGGAGATTTCCAAAGAAGTTTCTCAAAGCACAAGTACACCAAATCCTTTCTTGAATAAGTGCAACTTGCCATCGTGAAACACTGACCTACTGCCTCAAAGCGAGGTTCCTCCTCACTGAATGAGAGATCAACAGCTATCATGAGGTAACGATCATGACACTCCATCTGAAGAACTCCTGCATGAACACACACATTAAGAGCAAGATATCTGCAAAAAAATGTGGTTTGAATTTTTTAAAAAATATGCAGTCCAATATTAACGTTACCATCTGGAATGTTGGCACTACGTGTCCTGGACCACACAAAAACCAGCAAAGCCAACCTGTAAGACAAAAACCAGCTACTTCTAAATTATGTTGATAAAAATGAAGCTCAGGTGCCTTCGAGTAACAATGATAAAAACCTACCTAAGGCAAAAGCTAAGCTCCATAGCCACCAATGTGCTGTAAGTGTCTAAAGCTAGCTTAAATGCTAGCAAACTACACTTGCAAACCAACACAAACTAAAACAAACCAATTTGTTGGTTTTTCCTGGTCACACCAGCACTTGCATGTGCTCTCGGCTACACCAGCTTTTATGGACCATTTCTTCCTCCCTGAAACTCAAACCTCATCAGCTGTAACTGATTCAAGCTAGCTTGATTGCTAATGAGCCACACATGTGGCTGTAACATCCAGTGAGGCCAAGATGAGCCAGTCAGGGAGGTGATTTATATAAGCAGGTAGAGCAGGACACACCTCAAGGTACCAGTTCAGTCAGGACCAACAAACAAGTGGGTCTCTTTAGCCTGTGTTGGTAAGCAGGTGTAGTTTGCTAGCATTTAAGCTAGCTTTAGACACTACTAGCACACCACTAGCTATGGATTTCAAGTTTTACTTCAGGTACAATGCTTTGGCTCAATGTAACACTTTATTATCTTGATGCTCAGTTGCATTTCTGAAGATGTAATATTTTATCTTACAGTGCGACTTTGCTAGCATCCATGTGGATAACTTTAAAGTGTGATCAAATCCCCAATGGTAAGACTTGAAATATCTTCTGTAACACATGCAAATTGTGTTGCATTTGTTAAGATATGAGCATTTTTCTTTATGCAGGAGTTCTTCATATGGAGTGTCATGATCGCTTCCTCATGATAGCTGTTGATCTCTCCTTCACTGGGAATGATCTTCGCTTTGAGGCTGTTGGTAAGCATCATAAATACCTAGAAATATCTAATAATCTGAAAGTCTTAACAATTTTTACACTGTTTTCCAGATGAGTCGGGTGTGTTCCCTATCACAACTCAGTACGCAGCAGAGTGTGGATACTGTGTTCGAGTTCTTCCTGTACCTGGACAAGTGCAGCTCCGAGCCTCGTACTTCAGCTGTCATACTGACAACAAAGTAGGCAAAACTTTCAAACAATGAGGTTTAAGTCACCCATCAGTCTGAATGACTACGTCCTGTCAATGTTTTCTGAGATCATGGCATTGGTACCTTTAGGATGACGACATGTTCACGTTCAACTTTAACCTGGTTGCAACACAAGATGGAAAGGAGGTCACTTATGCTTTGAACAAAACTTGTTCTCCATCTCTGCCCTGGTCTCCAAGAGAAGTTACTTGTGAGCTTAACTACATGGAGGTAAACGACTTTTAATTCAATTATTAATAATGATGCTTGAGGATACTTGGTAACATATGTTTCTTGGCAGGTGTCTGTGAGAAGTGACGTGGCTTGTCCGACTGGAACAAAGAGCGATGACTGGGATTCAACCGTCCAAACTGTATGTTCCACTAAAAGTGGGTTTCTGTGCCCAAACCTTTAATCAAAAGGGTATAAGGTACAAAAGCTTTCACATCTTTCCCTAGGCCTACACTTCAGCTACATCAGATTGGCAGGTGATGTTTCAGGGGGAGTATCCAAGACCATTAAACCTCACAGAGGCTCACAAAAAGGGCTATGTGTTTGACCTGACAGATGGAAGACTTGTTTTTCGTACACCGTATGGACAACCTGACTCATTCACCGATGAGGTAAACTTGGAAACATTATCTGGTACATTATATCCGTAGCAGGTTCTGATTTAACGTCTCTTTTCAGATGAATGGTGTCCCAGTAGAGGTCGTCCATGCGACTCTGTTCTCCAGACAAAGCTGGGTCGTCCTCATGGTTGACCTGGTGGCTGCTTGCCCAACGGGTCAGTTCATCAAACTCTCTCATTATAATCATTTCATGGTGATCACAAAGATTGTAATACTGTTGTACCGTCAACAGATGAAGGAGCATATGACGACAGTGGCTACATGATGTGGGCGATCCCTGAGGTGCTGCACCCACTGGTATCTGGTCAACATGAGATGCAAGTCAGCATTGGAGTCAATGGGAAACTTGTGGAGCAGCCAGTTGCAGAGGAGAGAGGCTACATCATGGAGAAGCACGACACCACAATCCAGATCAACATTCCCTACAATGCCGAAGGAGGATACAGGAAGGTCTGACTTCACCTCTATGAAGTCTTGATGGTAAAATCAAGATCAAACTGTGAGAAACTTAAAGCACTTCCTTCACATGTGTTTCAGAGCTATGTGTCAGATGGTCTCTTCGAGTACTATGTCTTTGATCTGTACCTGGAGAAACTCTCTGTGGATGAGGATCATGTGGACACCAGACTTCGTGTTCAGCGGACGCTGGCAACTCCCCTGCTGTCTCGTCCTCTTTACACAGAAAACAGTAAGTTTGATGATTCACAGTCCGACAAGTAGACCAGTTACATAATCTGACTGTTTCAATTCCAGGAACTGTTCAAGAGGAGCTCACCTTCACAGTCTACCTTGGAGATGTCCCTGAGGATGTTGTGTTGGCTTCTGTTCATTTGAACGGCCAAGAATTCACAGTGCCGTTTCCAAACACGAGCAACCACACCATCACGCAAGTTGTTCATCCCAACAACACTCATGGCTACACTTTGAAGGTGCCTTTTGATGACCCTGTTGTCCTCAAACAGGTAAAGACTTGTTTCAGGTGCAGATTTATAAGACTTTGTTTCTATATCCTGCTCAACTGAACCCTGTAAATTTGTTTCCCAGCTCTCAAAAGAAGATGGTTTGATGCAGCACAGGCTCGACATCAACTACACACTGGTTGTGCTTCCTGAAAATGAGCCGTTCTCCCACCTGGAGTCAGTTAATGTACTAACAGACATCTGTAAGTCTACGAGCATATTTGAGGGTTAAGCATTCCTACTAGAAAATAAAGCTACTTCACTCTTGTTTTGTATTTAACAGCTCCTCCAGTCTTCGACATCGTCTGTTCTGAGACTGGGATCACCTTCAGACGGGACCACCGGCCTATTGACCACATGTGGGCGCTTTGTATCGGCACAGACCTGCTGACACCAGAGCTGGCGGCTCAGCACGGCTACATCATGAGCAACAACAGCCAGAGTCTGCAGCTGGAGGTGCCACTCTTCACTCATGGCTACGAGTATAAGGTGAGGAGAGGACAAAACAGTGGAAGCATCAACTCAATGTGTAAAGGTTGTTTTCTGGATCAATGACTGAGCTGCCTGTTTGTTCCAGGATGTTACCTTGAAGGGATTCTCAGGCACTTTTGAGATCCTGATTCAAGATCGTGAGACGTCTGAGGTTCAGGGCTCTGCCGCCAAGACCTGTCCCTTCTCAACTCCTGAATTCATCAGTGAGAACATCTTTGATTTTACTTCTTCAGGATCAGATGTTTCAATCAGACTTGACATGTCCTGGAACCTCTCTGCAGTGTGTTCAACTGATGGGAGGATGACTGTGGTGGCCGATTTGTCTCTGGCCATCCCAAGTGGAGGAAACCCAGCGAGAACTAACCTCATTGACAAATACTGTGGCCCCAAAGAGACGGACGGCACCAGGGCCCTCTTCTCTTTCCCACTTAACAGCTGTGGATCCACTGTCAAGGTACTGCTCCCCACTCCTTGCTAAAATGTGATCATACTGTCTTTGTATTAATTTTCTTTTTCCCCCCTCAGCTTGGTAAGGAGTTTGTGACCTATGAGAACGAGATTTTCTTCAGTAAGAAGCAGCATGCTCTGAAAAGTCCAACAGATTCAAGCAGTGATGTAGAGAGGTGAGTGTTCTCAGCCACAATTATGACTAAAATTCATGGGTTTTGGAGAATTAGAGGCCAAACTGCTCCGTCTTGTCTTGCAGGGTGTCGATGCAGTGCACATATCCTCTGGCTGGACTGCATCGCCTCTTCTCGGTGTACAGGTTTGAGTCAGACACTGAAGGTGTTGGCCGTATCGTGCATTCTTCGCACTCCACTGAAGGTCAGAGGATTACCTGAAACTAACATACCAGAAATGTCACTGTATACTAAAACAGTCATGGTTCCTACTACAGGCCTACAAAGTCCCACCATGGAGCCCTTCACTGTGTCCACGACCACCAGACGCTCCAGAAGACCTGTCTCAGTACGACCTGGTTACTATCCTCCAGCTCAGCACATCAAAGTTTCTGGCTTCCTGAAGAATCTTCCTAAAAAAGGTTGGTATAAAATTGAAACTTATTCAGCTTTGACAGCAAAGTATCTCTAACAAAGTCTTTTCTCTTCACAGGGGTGAGAGGATCACCACAAATCAAAGTGAATGCTGTAATTTGAAAAATCTGTAACTTTTAAGTGGAAATCTAAATAAATGATTGTCTTTAAATATGAATGCCACCTCTTTACTTCCCAAATGTGTATCATTTTGGATTGCATAGCTCTATTTCAGTCCAGGTATAGATCTAACATGGTAAAGTCAATACCAAGACAGTTCTTAGTACAGTTTCTGGCTGCCTTTCTGTGTGGATTAGCATGTTACAGTTCCTTGCGGGTGTTCAATCTTCCTCCCACAGAACAAAACCTGCTTGTTGGGTCATAAGAAAAGCATGGATAGGTAACTCCATAGTAGTTTTGTCAGTGAAGATAAACTGACATATTCCAGGACTGCTCACTGTGTACTTGACATGCAAGAAAATCCGTTTTTCATCTACAAGTTGTCAAAATTTAATGCAATTGCAGATGTACAGTTAGGACAATTAAGGCTCTTGATACTTGAGCCCTTTTCCACCAAGTGGGCCAGTATGGATCAGTACAGTTCACTGCATTTCCACCCTGAACCATGGCCTTCTCAGTAGGCTGCATGTTAGCAGGATGCCAATAGCCCCATCAGCTATGTAACAATGTGACGCCATAGCAGCGCTACACAGTGTACCCCTCCAATGCCACAGACGCAAATTCGCAAAGATGTGCATCAAGATTATATACAAAGTCAATGCAAAGACGCGTTTGCAGATTTGCACTAGCCGGCGTGTTGGACACGTTCGGTGCAGCACCTAATGCATTTGGGGCGTCAAACAGCTCTACGCTCAAGTTGAAAATATTGAACAGTCAGCGCAATCATCCTGAAAGAGAGGAGGATGGAGCAGGTAAAGAGAAGCAGGGCAGGGGCAGAGCCAGGGAAAAGATGGAAGTTCTCTGGGGTCCTCTCTTTCCTCGACCCCTTCATTATCCCCAGGGTGACCTCCGGGAACATGGGTTGGGGGGTCAAGGATTAGGTTGCAGGGAACAGCCAGGCAGGGCCAGTGGAGGTGGATTACCAGGGAAAGGCAGTAGGCCCCTCAGGGATTGAGTGTAGAGGTTTGTTGAGAGATGAATATGCACACAGATAAAGCATCACGAGTTGCCCCTTAGCTTGTCAAAATAGTCCAGCTTCAAGCCTCAGGCGTGATGTGCGTTTAAATTTGCCAATTCGCATCCGGTGTGGCCGTAGCATGACAAATGAATGAAGGGGAAAACACAGCAAACGAAGAGCAATGATGGAAGACATTCAGCCAGTTGAAGACAAAGTCAACCTGAGCTTCAAACATGGCAGGGTTATGTGTTCTTTATTGCCACTGATGCACGGGCAATGGCTTTTCTTTCAACCAATCGATGGACTGCAGTGTTTCTAGCTTCACCTTCTGGGGCTGGATCGTGGTGCCAGCACGCCAACAGAAGGGAACCAAATAGTGGGACAGTAAGGGTTGGTAAATTGACCTGTTCTGCTTTTTGTAAAAGGAAACATCACAAAATGCATGCCAAACTGAGACGTACGGAACTGAACAGTTTGGCAGTGGGGCTTTACTCCACTGATTTTGAGTGGGCTAACATTATGCTACGAAGCTTTTACATTTTACCATTCTTAAAGACACACTAGAGGTCACCTGTACGGTACCTTCAGACTTTGAACAATTTCCCTTTATGCAACCAGGTTAGCCAAAAGGCTGTAGTGCAGAGGTGTCAAACATATGGCTGGCAGACCAAAACTACACATAAGAGGTTTGGGGAAATCCCACCGTTTATGCATTGACACAACAGTTTTTTTTTTTTTAACCTATACACTTAGAATAAAGAGAGATAATGTTTACATGAATGGCTTTAAATCTTGAGAAGTTGTGACAATCAAAGTAAAATATGTTACTGTGCAATTCCAGATACCTGTGACCAACTTTTTGTGCTTTCGTAGATGCACTAACTCAGGTGTCTAAAATTTACAGTCCATTCATCCCAGTCTGAATAATTACTCAACAGGAGTTCTAGACAAAATTCAACTTTATTTAAATGTACATATTTGATCAAAAATAAAGCCCTTTGGTTTGTGATGGTCCGCTGGTTCCTGCATAAAGAATTCGAGAAGTTATAAGGTGAAAACTTTATTTTGTCCAACTTCAATGAGCAACAAACCTTTTTTGGGAAGATTCTTCAGGAAGCCAGAAACTTTGATGTGCTGAGCTGGAGGATAGTAACCAGGTCGTACTGAGACAGGTCTTCTAGTACGTCTGGTGGTCGTGGACACCGTGAAGGGCTTCATGGTGGGACTTTCAGTGGATTGCGAAGAATGCACGATATGGCCAACACCTTCAGCGTCTGACTCAAACCTGTACACTGAGAAGAGGCGATGCAGTCCAGCCAGAGGATATGTGCACTGCATCGACACCCTGCAAGACAAGACGGAGCAGTTTGGCCTTGAATTCCCTGTAGTACCATGAATTTTAGTCGTTGTGGCTGTAAACACTCACCTCTCTACATCACTGCTTGAATCTGCTGGATTTTTCAGAGCATGCTGCTTCTTACTGAAGAAAATCTCATTCTCATAGGTCACAAACTCCTTACCAAGCTGAGGGGGAAAAAGAAAATAAATAAAAAGACATTATGATCACATTTTAGCAAGGAGTGAGCAGCAGTACCTTGACAGTGGATCCACAGCTGTTAAGTGGGAAAGAGAAGAGGGCCCTGGTGCCGTCCGTCTCTTTGGGGCCACAGTATTTGTCAATGAGGTTGGTTCTCGCTGGATTTCCTCCACTTGGGATGGCCAGAGACAAATCAGCCACCACAGTCATCCTCCCATCAGTTGAACACACTGCAGAGGTTTCAGGACATGTCAAGTCTGATCAAAACACCTGATCATGATGAAGTAAAATCAAAGATGTTCTCACTGATGAATTCAGGAGTTGTGAAGGGACAGGTCTTAGCGGCAGAGCCCTGAACCTCAGACGTTTCACGATCTTGAATCAGGATCTCAAAAGTGCCTAAGAATCCCTTCAAGGTAACATCCTGGAACACACAGGCAGCTCAGTCATTGATCCAGAAGACAACTTTTACACACTGAGTTGACGCTTCCACTGTGTTGTCCTCTCCTCACCTTATACTCGTAGCCATGAGTGAAGAGTGGCACCTCCAGCTGCAGACTCTGGCTGTTGTTGCTCATGATGTAGCCGTGCTGAGCTGCCAGCTCTGGTGTCAGCAGGTCTGTGCCGATACAGAGCGCCCACATGTGGTCAATAGGCCGGTGGTCCCGTCTGAAGGTGATCCCAGTCTCAGAACAGACAATGTCGAAGACTGGAGGAGCTGTTGAATACAAAACAAAAGAGTGATGTAGCTTTATTTTCTAGTAGGAATGCTTAACCCTCAAATCTGCTCGTATACTTACAGATGTCTGTTAGTACATTAACTGAGTCCAGGTGGGAGAACGGCTCATTTTCAGGAAGCACAACCAGTGTGTAGTTGATGTCCAGCCTGTGCTGCATCAAACCATCTTCTTTTGAGATCTGGGGAACAAATTTACAGGGTTCAGTTGAGCAGGATATAGAAACAAAGTCTTATAAAGCTGCATCTGAACAAAGTCTTTACCTGTTTGAGGACAACAGGGTCATCAAAAGGCACCTTCAAAGTGTAGCCATGAGTGTTGTTGGGATGAACAACTTGCATGATGGTGTGGTTGCTCGTGTTAGGAAACGGCACTGTGAATTCTTGGCCGTTCAAATGGACAGAAGCCAACACAACATCCTCAGGGACATCTCCAAGGTAGACTGTGAAGGTGAGCTCCTCTTGAACGGTTCCTGGAATTTAAACAGTCAGATTATGTAACTGGTCTACTTGTCGGACTGTGAATCATCAAACTTACTGTTTTCTGTGTAAAGAGGACGAGACAGCAGGGGAGTTGACAGCGTCCGCTGAACACGAAGTCTGGTGTCCACATGATCCTCATCTCCAGAGATCTTCTCCATGTACAGATCAAAGACGTAGTACTCGAAGAGACCACCTGACACGTAGCTCTGAAACACATGTGAAGGAAGTGCTTTAAGTTTCTCACAGTTTGATCTTTATTTTACCATAAAGACTCCATACAAGTGAAGTCAGACCTTCCTGTATCCTCCTTCGGCATTGTAGGGAATGTTGATCTGGATTGTGGTGTCGTGCTTCTCCATGATGTAGCCTCTCTCCTCTGCAACTGGCTGTTCCACAAGTTTCCCATTGACTCCAATGCTGACTTGCATCTTATGTTGACCAGATACCAGTGGGTGCAGCACCTCAGGGGTTGTCCACATCATGTAGCCACTGTCGTCATATGCACCTTCATCTATTGACGGTACAACAGAATTACAATCTTTGTGATTACCATGAAATGATTACAATGAGAGAGTTTGATGAACTGACCCGTTGGGCAAGCAGCCACCATGTCAACCATGAGGACGACCCAGCTTTGTCTGGAGAACAGGGTCGCATGGACGACCTCTACTGGGACACCATTCACCTGAGGAGAGACTCTACTTCAGATTGAGTTTTTACATAGACTTTTCAGGGCTTTAGCGCTTTCAATACCATCCTGTAATTTTCAGCCTATTGTTCACCTCAGTGCTGAAAGAGTCAGGTTGTCCAAACGGTACACGAAACACAAGCCTTCCATCCGTCAGATCAAACACATAGCCCTGCTTGTGAGCTTCAGCAAGGCTCATCGGTATCAACTGCTCGCCATTTCTATGCAGCATCACCTGCCAGTCAGACGTTGCTGAGGTAGAGTCCTAAATGCAAGAAGTTTTAGACAAAGTTGTGGCAACTCAAGTTTGAGCGATATTCCTTGAAATAAAAGTAGTACTGAAATTAACCCCTACAGGACGTAGCGCAGCATTCCAGTCGTCTTTTTTTGTCTCGGATGGACAGGTGACTTCACTCTTCACAGACACCTACACGGAAAACAAGTGGTTACTACACAATTCGTAGATGTTGAAATTTGAAACCCCTCCCCTTGGATTTACCTCCATGTAGTTGAGCTCACAAGTAGCCTCTCTGGGAGCCCAGGGCAGAGAGGGAGAACAGGTCTTGTTCAACGCATAGGTAACCTCCTTTTCATTTTGTGTTGCTACCAGGTTAAAGTTGAATGTGAACACTTTGTCATCCTGACAAACAAAATTTAAGATAAGAAACACGTCAGAATAGAGCAACCTGCATGCGTTCAGCTCTATTTGGAGGATGTGCATACTCTGTTGTCAGTGTGGCAGCTGAAATAAGAAGCACGGAGCTCCATGCGGTCCGGCAAAGGAAGAACTCTAATGCAGTATCCACACTCTGACGCATAGCGAGTCGTGATCGGATGCACGCCTGTCTCATCTGAAAACAATCACATTCCATCCAAAGAATTAAACATTAACATATCAGGCGCTGTTCACAAATAAAATGCATGATTCTTATGGTTCTTAGCTTTACTGGAGCCTTGTGCAACTTACCTACAGCCTCAAAGCGAGGTTCATTCCCAGTGAAGGAGAGATCAACAGCTATCATGAGGAAGCGATCATGACACTCCATATGAAGAACTCCTGCATAGAGAAAAACAAATGTCAAACAAAGGAGAACTAAGGGGGTCTTTGTATGCTGTTAGGCACTACCTTTGACCCTTACCATCAGGAACTGGATCACATTTAGCTGCAGCCCAAATGGACAAGAGGAAGCCCACACTGGAAGACAAAAGTATACAAACACAAGATGCAGGAAACTAGCATCAACATCAAAAGTTAGAAAATAACTCCCATCTTACCTGAGATATAACCTCAAATCCATTGCTACTGATGTGCTGGTAGTGTCTAGAGCCAGCTAAATGCTAGCTAAAAACTACACCTGCTAACCAACACAAGCTAAACTGAACCACCTCCTTGGTCTGTTCTGGCAAAACTGGCACCGACTGAGTGCTGCTGTTTGCTACGCCTGTGTGCTACGCCAGCTTTGATGAGTCGCTTTAACCAGTAGCTAACAGGAGGAGCGTTCAAGCTGTAGAGCCGCAGGTGCAGCTAATTAGCAATCAAGCTAGCTTGAACGGGTCGTCAAAGCGCGCCATTTGGAAAGTTGTAACTGACATTTTTTGGCAGTGGATTTCTACAGTGGATACCAAAAACTGACAGCACATAACACATTTTGAAGCTAACCTTTATTTAGCTCGAAGGGAAAATGTACAGAAAATCGTAATTTAAGAAACCATGAATGAGTAAAAGACAGTTTGGTGGTGGAAATGGAGGATTGGTGCGTCATAATACGGCTCTACTATGGGCTATGGCAGAGATTAACAATTCAATTGCTTACATTAGGGAACATTATGAATCATCATGTAAGTGTTTAATTTCACGTATACAAGAAGTTTCATGGTATTTCTCACTGAGGCTTTATACACATGTAGCTAAACATTTCTTTAAAAATACTTTCGTCCATACAAAGCAGGCTAGTGTTTTTCAGATAAATGAGTCCCATCCATGACGTGTGATAACCGTAAACTTTGATTCCTGGGGTCTACATAAAACCATGAAAACAAATTTTTCAAAAATCTTCTTTACTTTGACTGGAATTTTCAGAAAACAAAGTTTTTAGTGATTTAAAACTTCAGTTTTGGGTGAATGACAAGCGTAAACATCTAAAAATATATGTGTTTTTCCACAAATGGACTCAGTACCTCAACCCCCTCAAACCTCAGGGGGAGGGAGAGCTTTTGTCGACTGATTCAGTTTGGTCATAGCTATAGACTGTATTAAGAGTGGACAGCATGGTTCCACCATTTATCATTGTACGGTTTTGAACCCAAAATACCCCCGTCACAGGCGCCACCATTGTAGCAGTTTGGAGCCAGAGTCTGCGCATTAGAGACGATGAGGGAGTCTGGGAGAATCTGAGTGGAGCTGGGTGACAAAAATAATATATATATATATATTTTTCTTTCGAGAGTCTAATCACTTCTTGACTCTACCTCCCGACACATTTTACTATCCCAGAAAAAAACACATATGAACAGCATCTATCAATCATCATTAAATGTTACATAAAGCCTTGTTTTCAACCTTGTATAACTAACGAAAACAAAACTTTTCAGAAAAAAGAGGACTTGAATGCAAGACAGCCAAATGATATCTTCAAATCACCACAACAATCGGACGAGAGAAACATTTCTAGAGGGGTGTACTAATTTTTCAAAGTTTGACCACAGCCCATCTGGAATGACTGGAAAATCAGATTTTTTTGACCTATACTGCAGCCAGTCTATGGTCATAGCCAGGGTTGTTTATCAGGGTTTACAGTTAAAACCTGTTGTATATGTAAATGATAAGGTGTTTCAGTCTGACCAGCTGAGATGGGCTTTCTCTATTTCACATTTTCTAACATATTACCAACGGTCTTGTTATTTAAGTAAAATATTTTTATAATGCCAAAAATATGTTTGTATTATGTACTTGTGGTAGACAAGTATACTTCATATTCATAAATTGTTCACAGATAAATCACAATAAGTCATGAAATACACCAGCCAACATTTATTTATTCAATATACAAGCAAAGTCTGGAGAAAAATTGAGTTTGCAGCATCAGGGGAAGTTTCAGGGAGACAAATGTTTGAGAGATCCAGGCTGAAACTGGGAAGAAAAGAGACTTCAAAACGACATCTGAATTAGGAGTTTGCCCTCCTTTCAGTTTGATCATTTTCACATACAAAGGAGGGAATCTTAAGCATTGGTTTAGAAGGACTTATTAAAATCACAAGTTAGACACACCTGTGGTTCAGGCCTCACTGGATATGGGGAGGTAATGAAATCCACAGTGCGACTTTCATTCACTGGATAGCGACACTGCACAGTCAGCCTGCAACACAAAGATTCAACTTCGTTATTGTGTTGGAGGGCAGACTGAGCGTCATTGTTTCTCACCTGTATGAAGAATCTCTGTGTATGAGTGGATCCTCCAACGGCAGAAGATCTTGAGCGTAGCTGATCTGATTTTCATAGACGAGGAAATTCCCCTCCGTCTGGGGAAATGAGAGGAAGTCAGAGAACAGGTGAAGACACTCGAGTAATTTCAAACAACAAAAGCTTCTCACAGTCACAGTTGTCCCACAGGAGTCCAGGATGAAGCTGAACAGGGCTCTGGAGCTGTCTGTTTCCTTAGGAACACAGCTGGAGTCTGACAAGGCGGTCTGGTTGGGGTGAATGGGCGGGATTGTGTGGGTGGTGTCAACTATTGCTACCATCCTCCCTTCTGGCAAACATACTGACAAAGAAGCACTGTGAGTGTTAGAGCTATGTTAAATTATCTCAAAAAAATGTTTTCTGGCTTCAGTTTGTAGTTTTTGATGCGTACAGAGCATCTCTCGAACAGGGAAGGTGCATCTATGGATGAGGTGATCCTCTGATTTCAGAGACTCTGCATCAACAACTGAGACTTCTACTTCAGCCACAAGACCCTGCAAAGTCAGCTCCTGGGTGGGAATAAAAAATGGAAAAATTAACATATCCTGTAAGTTTATAAGGGTTCAGTATAAACTACAGATGCCAAAATATTCCCTCACATATGATTTAATAATAATGACTTGTTACCAGAAACTTCATCACAGGGCTGTTCAAAGGGATCTCCACTGACAAGTAGTCCTCCTCTGCATCCATCACGCACCCTCCCATCTCCACCAAGTCCCAGTCCAGCTTCCTGGCACCGAGATAGAGCTCCCACTGCAGCTCAGGCTGGGCCCCGTGGTGCAGCAGCACCAGGAGGCTGCTCTCTGTGCACTTTCCTTCAAGTTTAGGAGAAGCTGGAGCTGCAAGGAGATAGGGAGGGTACATTAGTGAGGCTTGTGAACTTAAAGTGATACTCCGGGATGGAACAAGTTGGGTCCTACCACAAGGTTTAGGGCAGAAATTACCCCTACAGCAGTGTTTTTGTGCAGCAGAAGCCCAGGGCGCACGCACCAAACACCCCCTCCCTGCTCCTCTGCTGGTTTCCTCTGCACTCAGACGGGGCCATATTTTACTTGACCAAAAACACAAATAAACGGACTCCCACCGAAAAAATCTGATATCGGTCTGCATTCACGCTGCAAGCAAGACATTCATTTAACAAACAGGAGCCAATCAGGCACCTGGTTGTCAGCACTGGGGGTATCACAGTCTCAAAACAAGAGCTTCTGCATCTTAAGAAAAGGTTTGGCAAATTTTTTATGGACACAAAACAAATATCAAATTTTGACTTGTCGCACCACATGCCAGTTTTCAACTCCATCAGGATGGAATCCAATCTAAGTGTGATTCAAGGACTCAAAATGCTCACCTTCATGCTCAACACTTTGCTCTGCGGCGGCCTGGTGGTAAAAAACGTCTCCACTTGGCAGGATGATGAAGGTGAACACAAATGAGAAGCCGTACGTCATAACGCCCCCTCCTATATGCTGACATCAGAGAGGATCTTTACTTTGGAAGTTTTTCTGCAGCTAAACACAACAACACTGTCAAATTCATCTCACCTCTGGGA
The DNA here is from genome assembly GCF_033239565.1 of Halichoeres trimaculatus. Taxonomy (NCBI): domain Eukaryota; kingdom Metazoa; phylum Chordata; class Actinopteri; order Labriformes; family Labridae; genus Halichoeres; species Halichoeres trimaculatus. The sequence continues at coordinate 17,179,993 of NW_027437200.1, forward strand.
TGATTTTTGGGTGTGACAGCCAGAAATACAGCTGGTAGGAGTGGCTCCCATTGGGGTGTGGGAGTTTGGACACGCTGATGTCCGTGTTGTTTAAAGTTATGCTGCGGTGAACCCAGGTTAAAAGGTCGCCCCCGCCGTCGACTGTCACCTTCTGGAGGGAAACGTCAGCTGCAAAGACGCCTAAAGTGATGGAAAATAATCCATCAGATGAGACCGTTTCTGTGTGGAGAGAAAAAAAAAGATGAGAGAATATCTTGTCCACTTTAACTTACAAATGCCCTCAAAATAAGCCTTACTTTGAGTGAAAAGGGGGATTTGTGGGATTAGAGGGGTCTTGAGAAGCCTGAAGGAGGAGTGCCGTGTTAGAGGCCAGCGCTCGTCCTCCCACTGACTCAAAACGTACAGATCCACTGACATAGACTGGCTGTACTGTCCTCTGAAAACGCCACTCTGAAGGAATCACCACAGACACATCATGCAGCCCCTTAGATTTGCTCGATGGTAGATAACAGTGAGTATGATGCTTTCATACCTTGATGTGTCGTCCGTGGGTTCCCAACGGGATCCCTAGCTCCGCTCTCCCATCCTGCAGACCCAACTTAAATCCCCTCTCTTTAAAGTCAGATTCCCTCAGACCCTGGCTGTTCACCTCCATCCTCACACCTCGGTCCCTGAACTGACCGTGGACTAACACAGACAGGTTATAAGGGAGCGTCCACAGCAGGTTGGACCCATTAACTGTAGCTTCGTCTAGGGAAGAGAGACAGGGAGAGGTGAAATCACTTTTACTGGTGCCAAACAAATAATAGGCTGCACAAGTGAACCATACTCACTGTGAGGACAGGCAACAGTGACATCAACAGCCTGGAAGTTGCTCTGGACTCGGTGCAAGATTGTTGCTCTGACAACTTCTAAATGTGCTCCCTTCTCCTGGGAGCAGCAGAAAAAGAAACACCCAGCACATACAGCGGCTCCTGATCATCGTAAACAAAACTTTCTTTGAGTACCTGGAGAAAGTATGAGAAGGCAGAGGAGTAGGGAGAGCGCAGAATGACACGTGAGCCATGCACTGAGACATGGTACCCCAGAGCAGCAGCTTCGGTCAGGGACAAGACTCTGGCTTCCTCTTGGGGTTGGTTTGCTTTGTGAAATCTCACCGCCAGGTTTGCGTTGACAGCTCCCTGCGAGGATACAGATGAGGGTTATCCGTTTTTACGACCTGAATAACTTTGAGATGGCTAGTGTATCATGAATGGGTGATTGTTCAAGTAAGAACCCTGACAGGGCGAGCAGGTGGTCTAAACTGGATGCTGCCCCTTGGTCTTGACCCATTCACCACACATTATCCTGCTAACTAGCCTGCTACTAGCTAGCAGCAGCTACACTTTAAGGTGAAGTTGAAACATTTCCCTGCCTAATTTATTACCAATAACATAAAACGATGGCATTGGGATGTTTTTGCTACCCAAGAGGTTGACTAAAATCAGATAAAAAAATATCTGTTCCTCACCTGCTTCTTATTTCTGGATGGTAAATGATGCAGGATAGTATCCTGTACTGAAACCTAAAGGGGAAAAAACATTTGTTATTCAAATCACCAACCATTGCATGTGTTCAGAGAAGTGCAAGTCCTGCCATGTCTTCAAAAACAAACATTTTACAAAAAGGTGATACTATACTGCTTAATTTGTCAGGATTTTTAAGGTTAGAAATAGTTATGTCTTCATTTTCCACAAATAGCACAGACTTTAACATCTCTTAACCATCTTTTACCCTCGTCTGAATCTTGACATTTGTATTTTCAGTTAGAAAAGCAGGAAAAACTAGAATTTAACTCACCTCCATGTAGTTTTCCTCACACACAATCTCTCTAGGACTCCACCGACCCTGAAGGGGACAAGAAAGCTGGAAAGGATATGCTACAACCTTCCCATCAGCCTGCAGGTTTACAAACCATAAATGCAGCCAATACTCTGCGCCTGTCTGCAGAAGAGGGAAAAGGAAGTGTCATATTGTTATAAACAAAACACATGAAAGCATAAGAACTAAAAAAAAAAAAAAAGCACACCTTGCTTTGGACATGACAGGCCAGGAAAGAGGCCCGAAACACCAGGTCTCCAGCATCATTGAGTAAGACAGTGTAACCACAGAGTGAGGCTTCCTGATGTGACAGGAAGTGGAGTCCGTACTGGTCTGAAGGATGGCAGAAGAAGGTAAGGAGGAGTAATACCTACAGCAGATACTTTTACTGAAAGAAACATACCTTCTATGTCAAAACGAGTCTTTGACCCGAGGATGCTGGACTTGACAGTAAGCAAAAAATGTCGTTCAAGACATCTGGTCTGAAATGCTCCTGAAAATATTAAGAATGGCTTTAATTTACACACAAACTCAAGTACATTTTGTATAGAGTGTATTCAATTTAAACTAAAGTCACATAAGTCATGTGTTTTACAATAGCCTTTTTTTAACACTTAAACAAAAAATTAAACAGTCTTATTCGACGTAAAGATTCTTTTCATGGCACAATAATTTTATCAGAATGTGCTAATTAATCCATGTGTATGGTCACAAAAAACTTGGTTTAGGGCCAAATTATATCAGTGATCTCCTAACTCAGTATGACCCATCAAGACCACTAAGGTCATCTGGAACAGGTCTACTTTCTGTCACCAGTCTGAACCAAACATGGAGAAGCAGTGTTTAGTTTTTATGATCCAAATATCTTAAACAAACTCACAGGAAAAATAAAAAAATAAAAAAACCCTGCTAAAACTATCAGTTCCTTAAATCCAAAATGAAGACACCTTATTTAAAAAAAAAAAAAAAAAGTATTTCTTCAACAAATTGTTTCAATTTATATTTTGTTCTAGCAAAGGTCATTTTCACAATAAGAAGCTTTATTTCCATCAGGTGTACAACTATACTTCTACTGCTTTACAGAACTCTGCAGGTGACACATTGAACATCTTATTAGCAAGGCAACATTGGTATTTTCTGTTTGACAGAACCTCTCACTGCACCTCGTTTAATCCTCCCAAAACGTGACTATGGTAGAAATGTGGACCTTTGGTACCACACAGTGTTTGGTCTTACCTGTCGACGTCGAGCTGCCACCAACAACAGGTAAAATAAGGAGAAACGTCACCCTAAAACAAAAACGTCTGTCAGGTCTTGGCACAGAAGTTCACTAAATTTAATGTAAAAACTCACTTACAAAAAGTAGGGTAAAGTATCTTTGGTCTTCAAGCGCAAAGACCACTTTTTTGATGTTAAAGCTGTCGAAAAAGTCGCCATCTTGATTGAACTCACCTGTTAGCTTATTAGCAAGAAGGTTTGGCAGATGACGCAGTTAGACTCTTAAACTGGGAATTAAACTGAACTTTTGGGTTACTTTTAAAACACAGGTGAATTTAAAGGATTTATTTTTAAGGTTGATCAGCTTCTGATGCCGTAAATATGACGATCTCATAGTGACACCCAGTGGGCAAAGTGTAGGCCTTCATTTAGCATTTTGAAAGAGCTAATGTACTGCAGGGGGCGATTAGCTGATGTTGGGCGCATCCAGCTGTCAGATACACAAAAGTACACTAATAATAATAATAATAATAATAATAATAATAATAATAATAATAATAATATATGTATACTTTTACATGCTCACAGCAATATGTGGGATAGAGTCTTGTAAATTGGGCCATTTCTACTTATGCTGTCCGTTAGACAAGGTAAGTGATACTAACAAAAAAGTCGACCTTTGTTTAAGGATGTTTCCTGTCAGTGGAAATTCTAAGAATGAATCCCTGACCAAATGAAAATTTGGCTTCTCAAAACAAAACAAAAAACAAAAAAAGGTCTTGTTGCTCACCCTGCCTCACTTTACTTAAATCCGTTAAGCCAACCTTCACTTCGAAAAAAGATAGTCAAGCAGCCCTAACTTGTTTTTAGCGGTGCACACATTATAGGCATTACGGTAACAGGTTGAGACTGACCAAAATTCAAAATAAAAGCCACGTACAGGATTGACATTAAGACAGTCATTAAGTCACACAGTAATTATTAAATTCTGGCGTAAGTAGCAGTGAATACGACGAGCCGGTTCCGATCAACAAAATAAAAAATAAATAAAATAAAAAATAAAAAGCCTCTTAAAAACTTGAAAGGGGATGATTTTGCTCACAAATTAAGAAAAATAGATAAAAATGGATTCGAAAAATAATCAATCACGAACCCAATTCAGGCTGATGGACCACTTTCCTATGACGCTCAGTGAATATGAGCTAATGCTGATGCATCATTTCAAAATAAAAGCCTCTTGAAATCTTGAACAGGAGCAAATTTTGCTCTTGATTTCAGATAAGAATAAAAAGGAGAACCCGAAAAACCTAGAGTGAAAACTAAGCATTTTTTATTTGTATTAGTCTTTTTATCCTGACCTGAATTGGTGAGCAAAATATCTCCTTTTCAAGATTATTTTGGAATGTCGCATCAGAATTGGCTCATACTTGCTGAGTGTCATCCTGAGATGGTGTACTATCAGTCTAAAGTGGATTCATTGGTTATTTGTGTTAGCCTTTTTAATTTGATCTAAATGAGTGATTGAAATGAGCCCCTCTCAAGATTTTAAGAGGCTTTTATTTTGAAATGCTACGTACAGAATTGGCTCCTATGCACTGTAAATGCTACTTCAATTACTTTGTGACTCAAAGACTTACTGATTAAAAGGTCTTGTATGTGGCTTTTATTTTGAATTTTACTCTGTCTCACCCTGTTACTGTAATACCAAGAATACACACGCACTGCAAAACAAGTGGGAGCTGGCTTTAATATCTTTTTCAGGGTGTGGTCTGGCTTGGCTGCAGTGTGACTCTGCACTCAGGAGAAGCATCAAGAAAAGCTTCAGCTTCCTTCTGGAGGTTTCTGCTCCCAGTAAGTTGATAAAACTGAGTAACTAAGGTGAAGCTATATATAACTCGATACATGCTGGATTATTTGAGAATTGTTTTGGAGTAATTCTGAGCCTTCTGTCAGCACTCATCATGAATGTTATCCTGTTTCGGGAGGAAATTGCTCAAACTCCTGCATGAAATCTGATTTCCCTTGTTTTTCCAACACACGATTCCTTCAGGATGGAAAAGGAGCAGTTAGGGAGGTGAAAAGTGTCCTTGTTTTGGCACAGCTGCTTGTGAACTTGAGGGGAGCTTTCCAGTAAATGTGTGTTTACATTTCCTGCAAATGGGGGAGGAGGAGGGGCAAAGAAATTAATCATGTCCTGCTTTGACTCTTCTCTCTATATCTCTCCCCCTCTGTCACACACACATACACACACACACAACCATCAGTGCTGCTAGTTCATATAGGGATATGCTGCTGGGAAAGTATGATACGCCGCAGATTTTATGAGTTTTCCCACTCACAAAGAATAGAGGAGTCTAATTTTAATCCTATTTACACTTTTATTGTGAGAAAAAGAATCTAAAAAAATCCAGAAAAGCATATTGACGGATTTTGAATTATTAATTTGCATGCATTACATAAGGGTGTGACCACCTACCTACCAGTAAGAATCCTAGCTCTCACCAATCTGTTAGGTTGTCCTCAAGGGGCTCATCTACCCGCCACTCGTTACCTGTATTAACTGCACTTGTTTGAACTTGTTATCTGAATAAAAGACACTTGTTTAAACACTAAATCACCCAGACTCCAACCTGTCCACCATGGGCAAGACCAAGGAGCTGTCTAAGGACATCAGGGACAAAATTACAGACCTGCACAAAGCTGGGATGGGCTACAGGAGAATAGGCCAGCAGTTTGGTGAGAAGGCAACAACTGTTGGCGCAATCATTGAAAATGGAAGAAAGTCGGTCCGAGGCTCCATGCAAGATCTCATCTAGTGGAGCATCAGTGATCTTGAGAAAGGTGAGGGATCAACCCTGAACAACTACTACTACTAGGACCTGGGTAATGACCTGAAGAGAGCTGGGAACACAGTCTCAAAGGCTACCATTGGTAACACGCTGGATTAAAAATGGATTAAAATCCTGCAGTGCCCTCAAATCCCTCTACTCAAGCCAGCACTTGTCCAGGCCCGTCTGAAGTTTGCCAGGGACCATCTGGGTGATCCAGAAGAGGCATGGGAGACGGTCATGTGGTCTAATGAGACCCAAACGGATCTTTTTGGTAATAAACTCTACACTATCCCAACCGTGGAACATCATACTTTGGGAGTGTTTTTCTGCAAAAGGGACAGGACAGCTGCACTGTAGCATTAGCATAAGAAGCATTTCAAGGAGCTGGAGTGTCCTAGCCAGGCCCCAGACCTGAACCCAATAGAAAATCTTTAGAGGGAGCTGAAACTCTGCATTGCCTAACGACAGCCCCAAAACCTCCATTCTTTGTTAGTGGGAAAACTACATAGTATTTCAAAGTTGTTATCACAAGAGTAACCAGGTGTGAGGTAAGTGACATGAACATATGGTTGAAAGACGTACAACTCTGAGATCACCAAACCCATCCCATGAAAGCGCGTAAATGTCTCGATGCCGATAAAGGTCTCCATACTCTCTGATTTATTCTGTGTAATGGGTTTGTGCAAACACAGTTTTTCCATCAGTAAAACATAAAGCATGTTTTGAAGCCAGCACAAGAGGAACTTTCAAAAGTGGAGTGAAGATATTTTGGGGGGTGGATTGAAATTGTGGCTATTTATTCCCTACGTAATGTCTAACTTGCAGGTGTCAAAAAAAGTTTGATCTTGGAATACACCCCATCAAGCTGTCTAGGCTGTAATGATTCATGATTCTGACACAAGGGGGAATCTATAAAAACATTGGAAAATTTTATTTGTAGGGAATTTTTGCAAGATAAAGTTCCATTTTTATTTTATTTTTTAGCTAAAGTAAAGCCACAAAACAAAAGGGTCCAAAGTGAAGAGTTCCCAGCAGTGGAAGCTTCTAGCTGTAGCCATACTGGGCTCCTTTGGTCTGAGATCCTCCAGGTTTCCAGCTTTGGATATCCAAGGTGGTTTCTAACCCAATATAAATAACATTATGACAGATGTAAACAATTTGAAAATGATAATTCTTTATTTAAAATCAGAATTCTGCATTTTTGTAGAGAACTCTGATTCAATCTCCAGATGCTTTAACTTTTTCAGAGTTCAGATAGGAAAGAGTTTTGACTTTTGTTTTAGTCGAGAAATTTGTCAAGCTGCAGCTGTAATAACTATAATACACAGATAGTTCCCACTGCAGCAACTTGATAGTTTACGAAAAAATCTGCAAAATTGATCTGCTCAATATTTTTCAGAAACAACTTCAGTCAAAATTTTGAGGTCTTGAAAAAACTTTGTAAATTAAACTGTATGAAGGTTTCTATAAGTTTAAGAAAATTTTAAAGGCTTTAAATTTTTTTCTTGTCGAGATATTTTTTAATAAAACATATTGTTTCCTTTTATCTTTTATTTAAAGTTACAAAAAAAATTCTGTAGTTAATTGGTTTCCTGTAAAAATCCATACGTTCTTTAAAAAAAGTATTGAAAACTTTTATAGTGGAAACATTTTGTATAATAAATAGATAGATAGATAAATAAATAAATAAATAAAAACCTTTTAAAACTCCTCAAGAAAAACTTTCAGTTCATACTTAAACAATATATGAAAATTTTTCTGTTTACAGTTCTTGAAATTTTCTGGTGAATTTTCATAGAATTTCAGGTTTTGAAAAAGCAAGGCAGAATTATGACTTTTTGTCTCAGATTTCTGTTATTAAATTCAGAATGCAAGGAGAAACGACTTCAGAAAACAAAACAAAACTAATTATAAGTCCCGGCTGTGGAAAGTTGGACTCATTATTTGTGAAGATGTTTAATAGAAGCCTAACAAACAAACGTTTGTCATTATTTACTCAAGTCCATTGTTGCCTCCACGTTTCCGCCCCTCTGAAAGCTCTCAGGCTGTGGCTGGGTAAATAAGTAGGTTAATGGCTGTGCCAACCCCTGATGATGACGTTGATACACACCAAATGCACTCATACTGTTAAGCACTGCCTTCAGCTTCACACATACACACACACACACACACACACACACACACACACACACACACACACACACACACACACACACACACGCTGGCTCACCCAGCTCAAGTTACATCAGAAGAGCAGTGTCCCGAGCACATCGTGCTGCACTGTCACTGCTGACTTTGTTGAAAGGTGAGAGGATGAAATGAGGGATTTTAACGTTATCAAACTTTGGAAATGGTATTTTACTGACACATTTTTGTACTTTGCGAATGTCTTCTTGCTATTTTATGTGTTTCATGGTGAAAATGAAGTTAAGTTTTATCTGAATGTTTTCTGCTTTGATGTTGAAATTTTGACTAAATCTTTCTTCCAGGTTATTCAGGTGTTCACAACCAGCCACAGTACCCCATGCCAGAGCAGGGCGATTACTCCTTAGCCCCTTATCCTCTTGCTCCAGAAGCATATGGCTTCAACCAGAGCACACCTCCCGTAACATATCAGCCTGGTCAGGAGGGATCTGGACCATACTCAGAACAATACGGTGCTCCTCCAGGAGGGATGACCCCGGCACCCTTCAGTGCTGTCGGGGTCGCACCGGGATTGGAGTACCTCTTACAGGTAGGACACAGAGAGACATGTTGAAACTTAATAATGTGATACCTTTTTCATATTTTTGGTACATCACTTTGTGGATGGTCCCTCTACACTTACATTTCATACTGATGATTAACCCACCGTGTTCGGAAGAAATGCTGTTTTATGAAAGAAGTGTCACCCTGATAAGTCATTGACCTTAAAAAGCAGAATCTATAAATATTTTGAACTTTGTTGAAGCCTTTTTACCGTAAACTCTCTCTGCTGGTTTCAGGTTGACCAGGTCCTTGTTCACCACATAATGGAAGTCGGTAGAAGTAAGTTGTGACACGCTGTCAGTTTCCACCGCATCCTTGAACTTTCTAACTTCTCAACGTAAATCAGGTGATAAAATGACATTTACCCCTATCATTTCCCTTTTATCCACATGTTGTTTTTTGCCTTTCCACCCTTTTTCCTTTTTTCCTCATCTCCTGACCACACCCAGCATTCTTGGGAGCCAGGGTTAACAGTCAGTATGAGATAAAAAACTCCTCCGGTCAAAAAGTCTTCCAAGCCATAGAGATGAGTGATGAATGCTCCAAGACCTGCTGCTACGCCCTCCGTCCCCTTGAAATCACAATTAAGGACAACAACGACAGGGAGGTGATCCGCCTCATCCGACCTCTTCAATGCAACTCCTGCTGGTGTCCCTGCTGCCTGCAAGAGGTTTGTATATGTGGATTTAATGAGTCAGGACATATCAAAACACTCTTTGATGCCTCTTATCATTCTAACTTCTACAACAAGACAAATATTAAACAAATTCAGTCTTTCATTTGGCCACTAATTGTCTCCGTATCTCAAGGCTATACATACTATGTGTGTTCATTCGATTAAAAACTGGGTCCACCATGACTCTTAATATTTGTGTTTGTTTTTTATGTCGCAGGGCAGCAACCCTATTAATTTATCATGGTCATCTTCTTCCTCAGTCTTATAGCAATCGCATTACCTACATATGTCGATCGAGCTGTGCTCAGTTCGATCTCAGTCTGACTACGCTCATAGTCCAATTTCTTAAGATGCACGTAAACATTCTGACTGTATTAACTGGCTTAAAGAGGGTTTGAGGACTTAGCCCCTGTGTTATAGAGTGATACAGCTACAGGCTAATTAGCCCTTAGCTCGGGCTGTATCACTCCCCTGTTTAGCTTTCTTCTGCTCTTCCTTTTTCTGTTTGGCAGATAGGCTCTCGTGTCCACCATCACAACAAAATTAGTCACAGAAATTGTTTAAGCAGAGAAAAACAGATCTCTCTTCTCACCATTAACATTGGTCAGCCCACGTGGTGTTGTCATAGAGACCTGGACATGCCACAGATCAATCCAGTTCTGCTTAACCATAGACTGTGTAAAGAGCCCCGTCACAGGCGTAGCCATTGTAGCAGTTGTGCAGCCAGAGTCTGAGCAGTCGAGACACTGAGGGATTCTCGGAGTCTAATCACTTCTTGATTCTACCTCCTGACATATTTTACTATCCCCCAAAAAAATACATGAGAACGGCAGCTGTCAATCATCGTTAAATGTGACGTACAGCCTCGTTTTTAACCTCTTATAACCAATGAAAACCAAACTTTTCAGAAAAAAGAGGACTTGAATGCAAGGCAGCCCATTATATCTTCAAATCACCACAACAATCGGATGTGAGAAACATTTCTACAAGGAGTATTAATTTTTAAAGTTTGACCACAGCCCATCTGGAATGGCTGGAGAGACGGATTTTTTAACCTCTACTGCAGCCAGCCACCAGGGGGAGCAGTTTTTGTGGAGACCTTATGTCGAGTCGAGCAAGCGGACGTCCATTTTTTTTACAGTCTATGTGCCTGACCCAATCGGGAAGCTAAGAAGATAGCAATCAAGGGGGAGCCTTAGCCATTTTTTGTCTGTATGATTAACCTGATTTTTCCTAAACTATGAAATAGCAACGCAGTGTCTGACAGGGTCTGAGCGTTACAGCTTGGGGTGTTACTTTCTAATTTGGTGAACTATGTTGATTTGATGTCATATGTAACCAACAGATGGAGGTCCAGGCACCGCCAGGCACCACTGTAGGCTACGTCCAACAGGACTGGCACCCTTTCAAGCCCAAGTTTTCCATCCAGGGACCCAACAAGGAGACGGTGATGAAAATAACAGGGCCTAACTTTTTCTGCAATTGTAGTTGGGATTTCAACTTTGAGGTGAGGTCAAAGGAGGTCAAAACTTTACAAGCACTTGAAACCTAAAAGAGAGTTTCAGTTCACAGAGGATGATTGTTTTTAATTTGCTGCCAACATTCAGAGAAGATCAATACCACTTATGGATACCTGGATTAGCAGTTGATGAGCATTGCTCAAACTCAAAACTTTAAATCTATTTTTTTGTCTCCTGGTCTGTCCTTTTTAACATTTACATCCTATGTGTTCTTCTGGATTTGCAGCTGACCGGTAGAGATGGTGAAACACCCATCGGTCGCATCACTAAGGGGCTCTTCACAGACTTTGGCATCCATTTCCCATTGGACATGGATATGAAGATGAAAGTTGTTCTCATAGGAGCCTGTTTCCTCATTGTGAGTCCAGGTTTATTCTCTTTTTTTCTTGATATTTTCCTGCTTTGATTAGATTTTTGGTTTACTTTAACATCTTTATTCTTACTTGCAGGACTTCAATTTCTTTGGAATGCCAAGACAGTTTACACAGCAAACGGGCCAATAAATAGGAGGAGGAACAACAGTTTGGGAGCATGGGCTTTCTCTTCTTAAGCACTTTCTTAATTTTTGCCTCAGGCATTACTGTGGCACCTAGCTGCACTTATTGGCGGATTCGTCTGGTGCGTGTGGACAAAAGTATATTCAAAAACAAATACAGGGAACCTTGTTTTTTAAAATACCCAGCCACGTGCTTACAAAGCCATAAACAAGGTTGTGAATAGTTGACACATGTTAACAGTGTTTACCAAAGCGCTCTGTCACTGCCTTAGCTGAGTTTCTCTTCTGTAATCAGCTAAATTTCTATGCATTTCTCCAGCTGCTACTGTCTGCTTTCAGCATGTGCCAGTGTGATAGTAAAGAAAACTTACAATATGGCTATAATGAGAAGGAGGAGGTGAAAAGCAAAAGCTGAGGTCAAGGAAAGTTGCTCTGATTTCACCTCAGAAGAAACTTTTTTTCTTTCACTGAAAGATACCTGAATGTGAATGTTTCTTATTTGAGTGCTTTGCTTTGAAGCCGGAATATAAAAAGCTGGTCAGTGTTTGCAAATGTTGCCTCTTGCTGGGGATGGGTACCTTACATTTGATACGGTGCCGATGCCCAGTACATGGCAATCAACAGTACCAATTTTGGGTACTTTTGTGTGTGTTTATACGATAATAAATATTAACTTGTTTAATAATAAAATATCAAAGTTTTTCAATTCAACATATTCATTCTATCTATTGAATGCAAAACTGTTCTGTATTGAAAACTCGTCCTTGTATGATAAGATGGGTGTGCCTCTGTTGCCATGAGTGCTCTCCAATCTAAAATGCAGCTCTCTATTACACTATTTGTAACCGAATGTGTCTTATTGTTGATGCATAAATATGCACACATATCCTTTGTGTTTTTGTATCAAGTTCAGAAATAAAATATATTAAGTATCACTATGTTTTGTTCTCTGAGTGACTCCAGGAAATTTCAATCTAGAGTTTGAATGTGGAACATCTGGTTCAGCCTTTTTAAGCTGGACCACCAATGTCCTCTACAACTTCTCTGCTGCTTAGTTATTGTATAACTTGAGCAAAATATGGTGTCAGTGTCAGCTTCTTTTATCTATAAAGATTATCTTCATACCCTCATTAAATGGTGATATAAAGAGGCAAAGATCTCCTCCACCACCCCACCTGCTGGTACCAGTAGGGAAATACAAGTATATTTACAAAGGAATGTCAACACAAGTTCATCCACCAGCACAAATTATAAATTCCTCCCATTGTTTTTATTTTTCAGGAGGCAACAAAGTCAGAAATTCAGCAACAAGTGCATCAAGAAAGCTATATATAAATATTTACAATGGCAAAATACAAATCTCGTTGTGTCACAAACTACTGAGAATACAGCAGACGAAAGTAATCTACGAAATATACAGGGTTCAACCAACACAAACAGACCACTGTAAAGACAAGGTGTGATTTAATGAGTGGTTGCCTCAGCAGCACAGCAGAAATATTAGTTTAAGTAGTTTTATGTACTTCTGAACTGATTTTAAAAGCTGATTATCTATGTTAAAAGTATCGCTATCTGTGTTGATAAAGACAATTCTGGCCTTGTATAACTGGTAATTAATACCAAATTCAGCCGTATCGCACACTACTACTTCGCAGCAGCTAATAAGAAAGAAAGAAAAATAGCTATCCAACAGCCAATCAAAAAATAGCATAATTGTATCCGGGTAAAACAACGCAACAACCGTTACAAAGAAAAAGTTGCACATGCGCAATTGCAGACCGACTGATCGACGCAGATTCGAAGAGCGGGAATGTATACAGTAAGTCATCTCACTAGTTAGTTTCGTAGGCTATTTCCCGAGCTAATTACCACCTTTCACACAAAACCCGGCAATTTTTGAGGTAAGGGAACAAAACAAAGCCCACATACAAGAACCTGAATAATATTTTGAAAGCTAGCCGGGGAATACTGTGTCCAGCTAGTAATGTTAGCTAACAGTTTGACCAGAGTCTGCCAAGACGAGCTAGCCAATTGAACCCAATACATTTCAGCAGCTGTTTTACCTGCATTAAATTCCTAGTTCTGGCCTAGTTATATCTCCATCATCTCTCTCTGCCTCTGTCTGATGTCAGGGAAAAGGCTAATGAGTGTTCTTTTCCCAGGTTTTTAACATATTAGATAAATTGTTAAAGGTGTATAAAATTTGGCTGCATTCGCCGGACGGAAACAGTTGAAATGGGATGCAATGTTTATGTATGTAAGTATTGTTAAGTATGTTAAATTAGCGTACAATAATCACCATAAAATGTTTGTTTTCTTTTTATTAAGTTGTTATGAACATAATGAGAGAATACATCCGCCTCCAAAATTTCATTTAGTCTTTAGTTCAAGACTAGCAAGCCCTGGTCTCGTTAAAGGGGGGTCCAGAGCAAAATATCATACTCTGACAAAATTAAAGGATAGAAATATTAAAAAACAAACAAACAAAAACAACAATGATCATTAGAAAATAACAAAACACGTTGATTCTGTAACAAAGATTCATATCTAACCCCCCCCCCCTCCAAATAAATAAATAAATAAAATTAAAAATACATAAATAAATTTTAAAAAAACCCAGAAAGGCCAAAGATATTAGGAAAAAAAAACATGAAATAGTATAACAGTTGTATGCACATTACGTACATTGGACCACCATCTTTTTTTTCTGTGCAGCAGCATGTGTGAAGGCAGCACATGTATGATTCATATGATTGGCACACACCCCCTTCCTGGCACACAGCTGGATGCTAGCGGTCGTGAACCGGTGCTAACTAAAGGTGAAGTCGTGTCATGATGAAACACCTCAGACTGAGTAATTATACTTCTGAGTAAGAGTCCTGTGGTGGTAAAAAGGTCAGTAAAGATGCAAGGCTACGCAGGGAGTAATTAAAGTTTAATGAATGTGATTAACGTAGGAGTTTATAATAGACAAGAGTGCTTTTACACTTAGAGAAGCTTGATGCTTCTAGGCCACCATCTTTGCAGTGGAGTGGGAACTTCAAACATGTTTAAATTCTTAATAACAACAATTTAGGTGCAAATTTCTTCTTTTTTTCCCCACAAACTTAATCCGTTTGAGTGTTTCAATCTCAAATTTGGAGTATTTATTTTTTGTTTTTGTTTCCTAAAGTGATGCATTTTGGGAATATGGTGACAGAACTGTAGTCTGTTAAACTGTCAGTCTCTCAGAGTTTTGAATCAAGATCTATGTTTTCTACTCCTTTCATTTCCCTGTTTTATTTTTTCCCCATTTCTTTTTTCTTTTATTCTTTCTTGCCCTCTTCATTTTTGCCACTTTTTCTGTTTCTGTCTTTCCACATCTATCTATCCTAATAATTATTTTTTCCTTTCTTCTCATTTAAAGTTTACTATTTTTCCCCTTTTCTTATCTTTTCCATTTTTTTCTGGTTTCTGTTTCTTTTTTAATCCCTTTCTTGTTCTTCCCTTTGTTTTTCCCATATTTTCTTTGTTCTTTCCCCCTTTTCATTATTTTTTCTGTTACATTTCTTTCTTTCTTTCTTTCTTTCTTTCTTTCTTTCTTTCTTTCTTTCTTTCTTTCTTTCTTTTCTGTCTTTCTTCTTTCTTTCTTTCTCTTTCTTTCTTCCTTCCTCTCTTATTGTTTATTTCTCTCTCTATTTCTTTCTTTCTCTCTTGTTGTTTTCCTATTTTCTTTTTTTCTTTCAGCCTTTTTGACTGACTATTCATTCCATTTTTATCTTTCTTTTTCAAAGTTTTCTTGTTATTTCTGTTCACCCTATTCTCTTTTCATCCATCTTTTATTCATTCAATTCTCTTTTATTTATTTATTTATTTATTTATTTTTTTGGGGGGGGGGGGGTCACTTTCCCCCTATCTCTAAAAACATATATTTGCTGTTCTTTTTTTCCTTCTTATGATTTCTTACCTTAGTTTTTTTCATTTTCTCTTTTTTTGTTCATCACTTCACTCAGAGTTAGATTAGATGTGTCTCTGGAATCTCTGAGGGTGTGTTTTTTGCATCTTGGGGGCATTTTGCCTTTTATTTGAAGGGATAGCTGAAGAGACACAGTAGATGTAGGGAACACAGAGTGGGGGCAGTCTTGAGGTCTTTGATCTGACACTTGAAGACAGTTTTGTCCTCGTTTTGTCCCAGCTTTCAAACTCAACCAAACAAAAGCTTTCAGCTGAAGTTTTTTGTGTTTGCAGGCTGACATTTAGATCATCTCTGAATTTATTTTCCCTCTGACTCAAGTGACGCTGTTCCAGCTGGTGTAAAGTCCAACTGGTCAGCCGGCTCATTAACATTTGAGTCACACTGTGTCACGTACAGTTCTGCACAGCATGGCGCCGTCACGTCGTGATGAGGACACACACGACGCTGCTGCCGCTAATCATGGCAGACTTGACCAAGTCTATGTATTATTTACATCTGAATATTTGATATTTTACATGTTAAGTTTCAAGTCATTTTTATTAAAGCTATAAACTCTGCATATTTCCCCGTTGTGGGTCGATTTACAGGGTTATCTCATCTTGGCTCTGTTCGTGTGGTCATGGCTCGTAATGACCTTATCCAGTCCAGTGATTACTTCTCTTAATAGCCTCCACCTCCTCTCTTCCTCTCTCCTCACTTCACACTTCTCCACCAATCACGTCCATTCGTTGGCTTGAGGATGAGGAGGATTTGAAGATGAAGAAGTCTATTTATCAGCTCAACACATCCCACTCAAACAGTTTTTTACGCTCAGCTCTTTTTGCCGCCGCTTCATTGTTGTTTTGTTGTGAGAGGGAGATGCTTTGCTGTCAGTTTCAGTGGTTTTTCGCGCTCTTGGTTTCCTTGATGTTGTTGTTGGAGGTCAGTGCTGCTCCACAACCGGACATGTTGATGGAAACTCTGGGAGAAGACTTTACAAACAACAAGGTGAGTGAGTGGTCTACCATCTCAGATCTAACGTGTATTTTTTGTGTGAACAGCCTTTCTGTTGACATGCCTTCATCTCCTTCAGAAGGACTTCACTCCTTTCGTTTTGCTGAAGTTCATCTCTGAGCTGAGAGCCACCAGACTCGATGAGATGCTCCCTGACCAGGAGGAGGTGCTGGGGATCAGACAGGAGGTGATGCGGCGACATCTCCCTCTCGCCTCTTACAGAGAGCGCAAGGCAGGTTGCCGCAACTTCTTCTGGAAGACATTCACCTCGTGTTAAGAGGAGCTGTTCGAGGAAAAGTCAACCATGTTTGCTAATGTTGTAACTCTATTATTTACTGATAGATACAGAATATTCATGTGTTAAGTTGATCCTAAACCGTGAAAGACTGTATGTGTGAAGATTGGCAGGGATGTTTACAATATGTCGAATAAAATGTTCTAATTTTAAAAGATTTGTTTGTTGTTTTTTCTGCTAATGATCAGATTCCGAGTTTTCATAAAGTCCCAGGACTTTCACACATTTAAATTAAACTGATGGAGCAGCAGAGTCTGGGATATCCGTTTGTCAGATCCCTTCTGTCTGATCTATGTACCCTGAGCCTTTAATGCAAGACGCGGCTTCTGCAGCCACTCAAATCAATACAACAATGTTTTATGTTAAAATTTAAAAATTAATAAGGGACTTTTTCAGTTTTTCAAATTGGGCAAAAACTCCAAAGATGTTCCCTGAGGGCTTAGATATTCCTAAGGTTTTATCATGAGGTCCCCTGCGTGTTTTTTCTTGTTTATTTATTATTTCATTAATTTAATTTTTATTTTATTATTATTTTTTTATGTTTTTTTCCATGGCAAAACTTTGGGAAAAAAAACGTTTTTTTTTTTGTTTTTTTGTTTTTTAGCATAATTTTCAAAGGGACTCCAAAATACATAGGTTCATTTTTTATAAGTGTTGTTACAGCAAACAACTAATGTGAATCTAATCTATCTTGCTCCACAATTTCTCCGTTACTATACTCATTATTCACATTTATCTCTGTTATTGAATTGAAAATACTTTATTTATCCCCGAGGGGAAATTCAGGAGTCACCGCAGCATTTAAGAAAACAAAAGTAAGAAAGAGCATAGAAAGTGCAAAAATGTCCATAAGAAATTAGATGACAACATCCCGTCCACCACTCGTCCACCACTCTCCAGTCCAGCCAGTCTCCACCTCCACAGGGTCCAGTTGTTCTGTTATACAAAAGTGTTCAGTATAGCTAGCATGAGGTAGCATTTAGCTAACTATGTGATTCCATGAGATGCCTCCTTGAACTGACCATTTCTACTTCATACCATAGACTGTTTTATATTTAGACGTGGTATCTGTAGCGCCACCTCTCTGTCTCTGATGAGCACTTTTGAAGCCAACTGTTGATGGAGGTCATATTATTGCTGAATTTAAGGAAGCTTCTTGCAAGTTTGAATGGGGGAAAGAAGCGGGTCTTTAGCCTCTTTGCAGGCAGCTACAGGGTGCCCGCCTCCCAGTTAAGTCAGGATGTTTAACCCTTTAAAACAGGGGTCATCAGCGTGGTGCCCGTGAGCTCCTGGGTGCCTGTAAGGAATGAAGCGTTACTTTCACACAAAAACACCGCTAAATAAGGCTCTAGTTCTCATCGTGTTTCTTCGTCCTGGCAGACTACCTGCGTTTGTTTATACCTGGCAAGCTGCGTGCGCGGACTGATACACTAAGAGGCGAGCGTCTCGTAGCCAGCTGTGGCTCTGCAGCGGAGGTAGCGCCGTTTTACGACACGATGAGAACTAGAGCCTTATTTAGTGGTGTTTTTGTGTGAAAGTAATGCGCTGAAAATTCTCTAAATAAAGCGGAAATGCAGACCGATATCAGATTTTTTCGGTGGGAGTCCGTTTATTTGTGTTTTTGGTCAAATAAAATATGTCCCCGTCTGAGTGCAGAGGAAACCGGTAGAGGAGCAGGGAGGGGGTGTTTGGTGCGAGCACTCTGGGCTTCTGCTGCACAAAAACACTGCTGCAGGGGTAATTTCTGCCTTAAACCTTGTGATAGGACCCAACTTGTTCCATCCCGGAGTATGACTTGCAACTGACTGATGAAGAATCTGGTAAGACACAACATGCGACTGAAGGAAATCAAACCTGGGTGGCCCACTGCAAAGACTGTGAGAAGAAAAAATCCAAAAACACACGGTTCGTCTCATTGACATTTTTAATAATCAGATGTGTTACTACAGCCGGCATAAATCAATCAAACCTCACTTTCTGTTTCAACATCCTCCATTTCTTCTTGTGAATTCATCAGAGCACAGGCTCAATGCAGTACCACAGGGTTTGCTCTATCATCTCCAACCCACAGCATTTCAAACTAACACACACTAAGAAAGAGAAATGATTAATAATTAAGAATGAATGACAACTCATGACCAGGAGGAAGGTGACATTATTGGAGAAGTGTGACACAAAAGCGGCAATGGCGATGATTTCGTAACCATGACATGTGACAGAGAGCAGAGTTATGCACACAGAATATACACACAATGAGATAAATTAACAGATGACGAGCTGTTTAAGCATGATAAAGTTCAGTCACATAAAAAGCAGAATTCACAGAAATACAGTTTCAAAGACGGATTATTCAGAAAATGAAAGACATCCTTGAGGTAAGGCTTTCAACTTTCTAGCCCTTTGAGTTACATTTAAAAAAAACGGACGGAGAAACAATCAGTTAATCACAATCGTAACAAATACTGGAGCTCAAAAGTTGACAACTTGGCCCACGTGTGCAAGAAAGAGCAAAAATCTAATCCTGGAGTGAAAAAGAAACAAATCACTATTTTCTGGGTAAAAATACACCCTATTGAATCCCATGTTGATATCAGATTACGTGTAAAAAATTAGTCTCTAAAGTACGTAACTGTTGCTAATTTGAGTATTATTTCATGTTCCTACGATCCCTTAAATGGCACGTTATAAACTCCTCACACGTTTTTCACCAGCACCCTGATTTCCTTAAACAGAAGAAAGCATCGACTTCATTGCACCATCGACTTCAATGTAACAGTCAAGTATCAACCGAACACAAATGTTAAACAAACCAAAGCAAGATCCAAAAAGGTTATTCAGGATAAAAAATAAAAAAAACGTGCGAGTTTCAGATTGACTTCATCATGTCTGAGATTTGTTGCAACATGTATTGTTCTAGCATGACATTAAAGCTAACAGAGTAACAGTTGACTACACATTCCTTTAGTCTACATTTCTCCTGCTATGAGGCTACTTCACTGCACTAAAAGCTACATGCTCTCCAGTTTCATCACCGCACCAGTCTCTTATGTACAATTCACAGTTGTTATGTGCTTAATATTCTCATTCTGAGTCAGTTTTTACGTTTCACAAATGTACAGGTCCAGATTTTCTCAATCATTGTGCCTCTTATCTGCAAAAAAAAAAAAACATCCCTCATTTTCACGACTGAATTCATGACATCCTTCTGTACGTTCATTGTCTTAAACAGTGATACAAATGTGCAAGCTAATCATCGAGCAGTACCGGTGTGGATAAATGGTTCGTGGAGCCCAAGCTGCCTGCAGGTCAGGCTACGGTCGAAAGAAAACTGAACTAACAAATGGAGCTGATGTGTACAGAAAAAATAAGCATGAAAATGTACAAAGACTTCTGGATGAAAGGAAATAGCTGCTTCATAAGAACTTCATTGCTCATTTAAAGATTGTTTTTGCAGCTTGACACCAACAGAGGGCGCTGTGGGAGAGTTTATGTTCAACCAGAGTAGGATTTCTCTCTGTAAATAGCCATAACATGTGGAGTGTTTGTGAACCAGAGTGCTGAAGAGGAGGACCAGGAGGTTTGTTAGCAGTCAGTGGAGATTTTGGCAGAGAGGTCCTGGATGCGACGAGCGCTGCAGCTCTTACACAAGATGTGGCCGTCGAGCGGGTAACAGCCCCGGCCTTCTCCTTCAGAGGACAGCAGGAGGCCACATTCCTGAGGAGGAGTACAGACACTTCAGTCATCTAAAGTTGATCATTTCACACAGACAAATCCTGTAAATATAGGGTGTTTCAGGCCTCACAAGAGAAAAAATCAAATATTTTCCTCCAGTTGCAACAGTCTAGATCAGAAGTCTATAACCTTTACTATCAAACTGGTCATTTTGACCCCATTTTGCGTGAAAGAAAAGTAGTCAAAAACCTGTGTGTCTAACTTGTAGTTCTTAGTAAAAGTGACCCAGCCAACTATTGAGTGCATAAAAATGACAATATTTTCCAGGGGCTGGACATTTTTGTAAATGTTTTAATCATTATAAAAAAAATTATACAAGTTTGAGTTAGTAGAAATCAGATTTACACAAGCCACAAGCTATTATCTTCAAATCTAAAATAAAGGTGCTTTAAATATTTTTCATTAAAAACAATTGATATAAAACTCAAAAAGCATTCATTGTCACCAAAACTTTAGTCTGACTTTAATATTATACTCCCTTTCAGCAGACTGTCTGCTACAATTTGCTGTTAGCTGCAGGTTTGTACGATAATTTGTTTCCTGACAGTGTTAAAAATTATGATGGCCCAGTACATATTTCATATTCCAGATCTTAGTATCCAGAGAATGTTGGAAGGATCTGGATCGTACTTTTACATTTGTCAGAAATTATGGTGACCTTGTCTTGTATCGTTTTGCAAAGCAATCTGACCATTTACTGTGGAGCTATATACACATATGGTGAAAACAGCCCTATCTTATAATGATATAGAATCCTTTAAAATAATCCTGGATCCAGACGGTGATTTGGATTGCCTACAAAATTTAATCACTTCTCCCTTATCCCATTTTTAACATTTCCTGAAAATTTCATTAAGATCTGATGCTGAATTTTTGCATGTCTGTTATTCACAAAACATGTAGTCACTCTGACATTTCTATCCCTGAATACTTCAATAGAGCTGCAAACAGCCTGTGACAGTTGTGTTTGCTTTAAAACACCAAAGGTCATAAATTAGCAGAAATGAAGACTGCAGAAACCACCTCCAGCACTCACCTCACAGACGTAACAGTTGACGTGAAAGCTGCGGTCCAAAGCTACTATCCTCACCGTCTCCTCCTGACCTAGTTCAGGCATGATGGGCTCCCCACATACTGAACAGCGAGGGGCGTATTTCCTGTTAGGAGACACAAGGGTCAGCACGAACAGTCAAACAGCATACCTGCTACTGCTCTTTGTACTTGAACTGTTTGATAATACCTGTGGAAGTCATCAATGCAGTGGATCTGAGAGGTTGCGTCCACAGTGAAGGGAACCCCGTCCAGGCAGCAGTTACAGACGACACAGGTGAAACAGCGTGGATGGTACGCCTTCCCCATGGCCCGCAGGATTCGGTCTAGGATTGGTTTGGAGCACTTTGAACAGCGCTCTAATGTGCTCTGCCAAGGACAGAGGGAACACTGGGTTTACTGGTTTGGTATTCATCTGTGATTATTTAATAGCACTTTATGCTTCTGGGAACAATATCCATTTGTCTAGTGCAGCCAACAGTTACTGCAATGCACTGATCCTCAGATAACCACCCCTGGAAACTATAATGTCATGATGATGGATTGTGTTCTGCCTGTTTTTGCTCTCCATACAACAGTTTTTTAATACAACTAAAACCGGTTTTCTATGTTTTTCACAGAATCTGTAATTTTGAGATTAACGGGAGTATTATTTCCTTTACTTACGATGTAACAGCTCTCGCAGTAACTCTTCTTGTCGAGGGCATAGAACGGTTGTCCTCGCAGACGTGCGTGGCAGGTGATGCACGTGAAACACTCCACATGGAACACCTGCTCCATGGCGATACAACCGCTGCCATCACCGACCACGTTGTCACCACAGCGGGCGCAGCGACCTGCAAGCAAAACGAAAAAAGTAAAGTGTTGATACATCTGGCAGACCTGTCATTTTTATTTGTTATTGAGGTGATGAGGAAGTCGTGACTGTACCAAAATAGTCCTCTACAGGGGGGTGGTTCATATCGTACACCAGCTTCTTGGTGAGTCGGTCCAGCTCTTCCTCTGGTCTGGCTGTCGCTAACGGCTGAGAGAAAAAAAGAGGAAACAAATCACTTGGATTTCAAAATTTTCATCACATTTGTCTGTTTCAGAGTTGCACATTTGTGTCTCTACCTTGTTGGACTGATAAGTGGCACTCTGAGCTGCCCCCGACCCAGCATGGTTGTTTTCCATCCCTCTCTTCGACAGAGGAACCTGGTTTACTCTTCCTCCAGAGCCACTCCCCTTGTACCCCCCTTCAGAGTGCATCTCCTGAGCCTGTGACCCAGCATGGGGGGGGTACCAGCTCTGCTGACTTGCCTGAGTCTGGGCAGGAGGACGTGACACATGCTGACGAGGAGGGGGTGGGGTGTAGGCCTGCTCTGCCTGTCTGCCGGTCTGGGAGTAAGTGACGGGCTGTGCTGTCTTCACCTGGACGCTGAACCTTGGCCCGGTGGGGGTGGAGGCGGTGGTGTAGGAGGCTGGGACGGGCTGAGGGTACGGCTTAGGGTTCGAAGAAGAGGAGGAGTAGAAGTCCTGCTGGTGGGAGGCGGCGTACTGAGAGGGCTGGTGCTCGTTGGGGTAGGGAGGTGATGGGTGGTATTGGCTCTGGGGGTGAGGGGGGTAGCCAACGGAGGGCCGAGCCTGAGGAGGGGGGGCGCTTTGATGTGCAGGTTTGTAGTGATCCCCTGAGAGGTACTTGTTGTAAGGCACATTGTCGTACAGCTGTGGGGAGTCCGAAAAGTTAAAAACAGAATTGGCCCACTGGGACTGAAAAGTAAAGGCAAAGGTTTAGTTTGAAAAAGCTTGTTTTACTTGTGTGCTGGAGTCCTGGGGGTGGCTGTCCAGATCAGCCAGCATGCTGGTGAGGGAGTCGATGTCAGCGTCGATTTTGGAGTGATAGTTCACAGGCTTCTCAGGACCACGGTGCTAAAAGAAACAAGATAATACACAGGTCGGAAAATCAGGACTCGCAGACACTGGGGCATCTTACCCTCACTCATTTTAAGTTGTACACAGGATTCATTTTTATAAATCAAGTCGAGCTGTTTATTTTTTTAAAGAGGTCAGAGATTAATGTATCGTCATGTAAACCACAAATCGCTGATCTCGAATTTAAATGTCAATTTCCACCACTTTTGCTTTTTGTTTTCTTTGCACAGCAGACGCATATTTTTTACACAAATATTTTGCATATCATTTACTTTTTTCCAACCTACTGTTTCTCAATGCAAGCTTTCACACCAGCAACTTTATTTCACTGAGCGAAATTGCAGCTTTTATTTTTTCAGACAGAGGTCCATGTTTCCACAGTTTCACTTGCAAAAAGTACGCATTCAACCAATGAAAACACTCATTGTTGACACGTCTAATACGAAAACATTCAACACTGATTGTGTTAGTGTCCCAGCACTAACAAAAGACATAAAGACTACAAGGACATCCTTTGGAGGAGAATAGCTACGGAGATTGAATATGACGCCTCAAAATTTTTTTGCAATTTCGTGCCGTTTATTTGCGTCACCGTTGGTGTGCAAAGGCCTTTACAGGAGTTTAACTACCCCAGTCTGTGTTTCATGCACATATTGCTTTTCTGCATTTACAGGAAAAAAGCTGTAAAATGTAAAAATGTTTGCAAATTGTTATTTCACTTCAAAGGTCCAAATACCTTTGTATGAAATCTTTAAGATCTTTTCATTCTGAGTAAAGCAGTTAAAAAAAAATGTACCCACCATCAACTCGTAGCTGTCCATGTGAGGGTTCCAATTGTTGTCTTCTTTGGGACCATGAGGAGAGGGGTAGTAGTGATCGTTGGATGAATGATGAATGGGTCCACCTTTGCCGGAAAAACAAAGAAATAGCTATTTTTAAAACAATTTTGCAATCTAAAAACTGGTTACCAAAGGACGCTGCTTTCTCTTTTGTTTCATCATCCTCTCCTTCATCTCTCAGCTGGTGGCTTTCTCACCTGTGGGCCCAGCAGCCACGTATCTGTTGGCGACCCCGCCTCCTCCGTTCTGGTCATAGGCGCCATATTTTGGCCGGAATTCGGACATCCCTTTCTTGACAGGGGCTCTGTAGATCGCTGACCCAGTGGAGTGGGACATCTGGGGGACGGCTCGCTCTGGGCTATCCAGAGTTCTTGGTGGAAGCCAGGTGGGTCCGGACATGGCAGGCTTCTGGGATGAAAAGAATGAAGTGTGTTAGATTTTCTTATCCTCTAAACTTCTCTCTTTCCATTTTTGCTGCTTTTGTTCCTGATTTTCATGGAGACTTTCATGGTTTTTGTGATGATCTACATCATATGTAACCAATGGAAACTAGGAGATGCTTCGTATTTTGTTTCCTATGGCAACAGGGACACACAGATTGAACAATGGACTCGTAGTGGAGGAGCAGGAAGACAGCAGCCCCTCTGAAGGGAGCGGGGATTTCCAGCCAGCTCGCACATTGCACTGAAACGTGTGTTTGTGCACTCCACTGCATCAGTTCTGGAGCGCATTCACACTCCAGCTCTTCCACAGACACACAAACAGGTGTGTATGTTTTTCCGCCCACAATGGTTATTGTCTTTAAATGTTTACACACTTGTGTGATTGATTTCCAAATGAAGCGGAGACAAAAACAGGGCAGGAAATATTGTGTAATGATATGTCTGTACTCACATGGACACCTGGCTCATTACAATTAATATGTATCCTCTGCAGGGTAAATAACAACAGTGCAGCACACAGCAGCTGAGCTGACAACATGCTGACTTGCACCTGCTGGCCTCGAGTTGGATAGAGATCTTGGAAATGTTTTGGGGCTCAAATCGGGAATAAAGATCCTCAGACAAAAATAAAAGAAAAAGAATGATTTTATTGCGGGAGCAGGTGTTGTAAGCTTCTTATTGAAATGTGTGGCTGGCATTGTGCTTAAATGGATTGCAATCAGAGTACAGATATTATCATGCCTAGCCCACTCAGACTGATTGGATGTGGATTGTGTGTCTGTTATAAGTCCTTTATTGTAAGAGGATTATGGTGATGGACAAGAGGATGATAGAGACAAACAGGAATGCAGTGCTTATATCAAACATTCTGTTTACACACTATTTTTTGTTACTGATTGTACAAGGGGGTATAAACATGGACTTTTCTGATAGGGACCACACCACCTCCACTTTCAACCTGGTAAAACCCAATATCTGCATTGCACACTATCCAGAAAACCTTGTATTTTTCAGGGGTAAAGACTCCACTTCCCATGAGTTCCTTCACCCACTGTGATAGGGGTGTGACTTTTGCCAAGACGAGTAGAGAAAGTGACCAATCTTGCTTTGCACTGCTAAACTTTGCCAGCTGGTGTAGTGTAGTGTTGTCATTGAGACATTGCCATAAATATGAGTAACACAACTGAAAAAAAGCATTTGGAAATAATGAATTTTAACACTAAGGATCTCATTTTAAAACATTATATTTAAACAGGAACACATATGATAGTGAGACCATTTCACTACCACTCTTGAAGTCCTCACATGGCCTTATAAGGCAACAGATTTATCATGAATTGCAAGATTTTAAACAACAATTTGTAGGGATGCACAATATTATCAGCAAAAATAACCGTATCAGCTGATAAAAGCTTAAAAACACGTTTATCGGTATCAGCAGATATGAAAATTTCTGCCAATAGGCACAGCCGATAAGGTGCTATTCAGTTAGGATTAGTATTATTTTCCATCAGAAAAATAAGCTCCTTAAATCAATTATCAATTCAATAATTCAATTCTTTGCACTGCAGAGCTCTGTGTCTGTCACCAGGTTGTTACAGTAGCTCTCAAATAATAAAATGCAACTTGGTTATGTTTAAAAATGCATTGTACATTTAAAGTTCATGTGATCTAAAGAAATTATTTTTCTGTATTTCAATGCTGAATGTTCTGAGTTTGAAAAAATAATACATTTCTTATTTATGGTAAAATCAAATGTTTATGTCTTGTTTTAAGTGTGTTTCTTAAACAAATAAGAATGTCACAATTAGAGTAACATATAAATTCCAGTACAGGATAGACTCAGCTTTCTTTACAGAGAAAAAAACAAACAAACTTGTGATTATCGGTATCGGTACCGGCCAAAAGGGGTTTCCATATATCAGCATATCGGATATCGGCAAAAATCTAATATCGTGCTAAAAATTTGATTAAAATCTGAAATTATGACTTTTTAATACACGAGTTCTTGCCTTGATAGTCCTACAGAACACAAAAAGTCTGTAACACCTCGTGAAATGTCAAAGTCGATGACAGTAAAGCCAGAGCAAATAAACAAAAACGATATCCTGAGTGACTGACTCAAAATAAAATTCTTCAACTGAAAATTAATTTTTATCAAAAGATGAAACTGTTGTAATTCTATAAAAAAATATCCACAATATAGAAATAATGGTTAGAATAGCAAAGTTACCTAAATTTAGTGTCATCTGAACCATTTCTTCGCCATACCGTAACAACATATCACGTTCGTGCTTTTATTTTGAAGGCATCCGGAATGCACGTTTAACAGAGGGCTTGTTTAAGCAAGAAATGGTAGTTTTATTATCACTTAAAACAATGATAATTACTATAACATAATTTGGATGGGTAAAAAAGAGAAAATAAATATTCATTAACAAGTCTTAATTAAAATTAATAAACCTTGAACGCTTCCTACCTTTTACAGTACCTTTACAGTGGCTCCCCTCTTCCATTCAGTCGCATCTACAAATAAAGAAAATGTAAATGGTGATAGAGAAGGAACACAGACAGCACATTCAATGTAAGTTGGCGGCGTTTCCTCATTTTTAACGGTCACTAACGTCCGTTCCGCAAAACATAAACGTCTCGTGAATGAACAAGCAGACAGCCTGCTTAGTTATCGGTCGAAACGTGTCCACTCTGCGTCAAATGTGAGTTAAATATTCCACGTAAGTCATAGATTTAGCCGTTGTGAGCGTAATTATAATTAGCAGCAATTAACTTTAATAACAGGCTTGTTTACTTGTGTGCTAGCCTCGTGCCCTGCCTCCAGGCTAACTTCCAACACAACCGAGCAGCAAACAATGAAATAACCGACACCCACCGTCTGAAACGAGCGACACAAACACGACAAACGTCTCAGTCAAAGCGTTCAAAGGCAAGAGAAAGTTATCCCGAAATAACTTTCCTCTAGCTTTAGCGTCGTTAACCTACTTTGTGACGGATCCTGAGGCCTGTAGCTCCAGCAGCAGATCCTCACTGCATTCCCGATGTGTGACGTAGCTGCTGCTGTGACTGCTGCTCTGTGTCTGTGTGTGTGGACAGAGAGGTGGGGGGTCTGTCACATGCATTTACTGGAATTAAAATAGAAAAGTCATCGACATAATGATGCTACACCGTTATCACAAACCCCACAGTAGCATACGTCTTATAACACAAAAAAATCTACACGTAAAAAAGAATATTTAAAGGGTTTTGGGCTCATGTGGACGCAAATTCTAGTAGAATTTTAACATATATTTTAATTTAAGTCATTAATGTGCATTATTATGGCCAGTGTTTGATAAATTAGAGTAGATGCAGACATAGAAATGACATCCAAATTGGGTTTTACAGGCTTACATCTATTTAAAATGGAAAAAAACAAAAGCAATTCAAATATTTTAAACACAAATTACGCCAAAATCATAAAAATGAGCTTGTACACATTAATCGTGGCATTTTTATTTTTATTTTTAAATGAAAAACTGGTATTAAGTTGTGTTTCATTTGTGGGTTGAAAATAATTGGTGGTTATTATTGATAAACAAAATTAATTGCAATTAATCAGGCTTTAATCCCATATCACTTTTTGACAAAACAACAAAATCAACGTAACCAGTTCAGGGGACGTTATTGCCTTTTTTTTGCAGGCTCATCTTAAAAATTTGAGTTTGAAGGACTTTTAAAGGCTGAGTTTAGGTTGGCAGCAATGCATTTTCATACTTTGAGAAGTGCTGGTGTCCATACTCGTTGCCACCATATACAGTTTACATGCCAAGCATTGAGGTGATACTAGAGGCTGGAATTGTTCCGGTGGTGGCAAACTCTTTTTTACATGATTTGCACTCTTGTCCACACTTCCATTTTTTGTGTTTTGTTTTTTTAACTCAAATTTTTTGAGCACCAGGCCGAGAACGCCATCCTCTCCGTCTCTCATCTATACTGTTGCTAGGGCGCTTGACATATTGCAGGGCATCACATTGTGCATTGCTGTGGTTGGTATGCAAGGTTTAAATTTCTTTATGGTTATTTTAACCAAGTTGTTTACACCCCTCCAAGAAGCCCTGAATATGGAGGTCAAGTGCTTTCTTTCTTTTTTTTTATGGTTCATTAGATTTAGGTCAACTGTCTCCCCCCTCATTACCCCTCACCCTCTTTATTCTGATCTTTTTTTCCTTCAGCTCCTCCCATCACCATGTTGGAGGTCCTCTGCTTTCCTCTGAGGCTCTCTTCAAAGGAAGGGTTTCATAACTTTAATATTTATCTAATCTCCTATTCCCTCTGCTAATAGAGGGACAAACAAGTGAGGCTGCTCCCTGGGATATCCCCGCTTCCTCCTCCTCCTTTCAGAAGCTCACTGCAGGTTTGCCCTTATATGTCCAAAGAGCTCTGCAATCACAGGAAGAGGCCGTTTGAGCCGATCTGTTATTGTTGCCGGAGACAACAACACTTTGGCACCAGCTTGGGAGGTTTGAAGTCAAAGCATGTCTTCAGCTTGTCCATTATAACATAAACAATATGGCTCTGTCCAGGCAACCAGGAAACTACAAAACGTGGGGAATCCCCGCTTTTGTTCAGTTTGACAAGGAGTGACAGTTTAATAGATGCTGAAATAAGTATTTGCTAATGGTGAAAAAGTTTGGGAGCTGTTAGAATTGCAGAGAGTTGAGCAGAATCAAACATTTAATGCTCAAAAGTACCAGCTTTGCACTTTTTAAAGAAGGGCTGCTGACAGGTTAAGATGCAGGAAGTCACCAGGAGCGCTGCCAACTCTTGCCAACGGGATGGACTCAATGGCTTCCGCCCATTTTTGAACCTGTTTAGTAATGTTCTCACTTTTCCTCACTCACCCCCCTCATCCGTTTTCTCTAACAAAGCCTGGAAGTAGCCGAGACCTACATCTCCTGCTCTGTTTTCTTAATCCTTGTTTTCCTTTATGATTTTTTTTCATTTACAAAGCAACAATTGATCCAACCCCATCCAAACAAATAAAAGCACAAGGACACGAGCGCGACACCACGTGAAAACATTCAGCTTCCGATTCACTTTTTCAAAAGGTTTATATCCAAACATGAACATCAAGTTTTTTTTATGTCACATTTAGTGCATTTTTCAAAAATTGTACCGATTCGTAAAGGAGGAAATTACACAAAATATAGGGATAAAACAGGAAGAAAAATAAAAGAAAGGATTGTTAAAGAGGAACAATGCAAAACATTAAATGAACTTGACAAATGTTACAGTTTGACATTTCTACATGGCACATTCTTTGTGTCAAAGTGACAAGGGGAACTTTCTATGAAGTTACGTATGTGGTACTGTTCCACAATACAGTACACAAAAATCCTGAAAGGTGCAAATATAAAATAATACAGTGAAGTATTTTTGTCGTTAGCTATTGTGGCTGTGTAATGGCTAAGAGAAATGAAGCTGATGTAAAAGTGCCAAAAACTGCAGTTCATTAAGTGTCCACTTGAGGCGGGCTCTGAAACTACCATAAACCACATAAACACTCATTCAAAAGAGCTGATTTTTACAGCAAATTTAAAAATGTTTACAGCCTGGTTCAACAAAAGACTATTGGCACACACTGTATGGGGTGGGTTTTGTTTTTTTGGTTTGCCCAGTCAGAGGCCTAGGTCATCTGGCGGGCAGATAAGCACACTGTAGCTGTTCTTGAGGAAACTCAAAGCCCATCTCTTTACCTCACACTACCTAGACACAAGCTAAATTAGCATATCTAATATAAACACTGAAGAAGAGCTCAGAATCGGGATCAGACAGGTGACATTATGACAGTTATGGATCTGGGCATTACCATATGTTGGGATATAAGCCAGTGTTAAAGGAAAAAAATCACAGATAAAGAACATACCATCATCTGCGTAACACAGTAAATCAAAAGCTTAATATGGCTTTTACCAGACCTCTAGTATTCCCATTGGCAAAAGTAGGCACCACAGCACTAATTTGTTTGCCAAAATATATAAACATTTTCCAAAACATGTAAAATTGATAGACTTTTTACATGTAAAATACATATGCAATCTAGTGTGTTTAGGTCCTTACAAATGCAGTTAACAGGAACGAATGTTTTAAATAAAATGAAAGAGGCCTTTTAATTTGATATTATCTATTACACAATTAGGTAAGTCATCATGTTATAGGAAGATAGCTATGTTAGCTAGTTAGCCTAAAAGCTAACAGCAGATTATGTAGATTTGACTCTACATTTGATTTATTGGAAATAAAGAAATAGCTGTGCCCATGTTGGCCTCTATACTGTCTCTGTAGATATTTTTGCTCAAATTGTGAATAAGGATTGGTGTGGCAGTAATAACTGTAAAAACTGTAAAAAGCCAATCTTCCTCTCAGCAGTGGGATCTCCCCTAGCACCATCCTCCAAGTCGCCCTTAACCTCAGCGGGTCAACCTTGAAGATTTCTCTCCTCTTTCCTCAAACTCTGTCTGTGAAACCGTTTGATGTGAAGGAAGCATAGTTCACAGTTCACTGATGCAGGGCCTCAATTAGCTGTCCGACTTCTGTTTCTTTGTGAACCCGAGGTTGCTCTGACAGTGAGGTAACTTTCCGCTTGTTTTTGAGATATTCATGACCTCGTAGCCCTTTCCCCTCGCTTCCTTATTACCCCCCTCCCCCCATTTCTCCAATCCCCCCCTCTTGTCTCCTGCTCACTTATTATTGACGGATGTCCTGCGCAGGCGTTTTCATCCATGAGTTTGAGCAGCTTTGCAGGATGCATTCACAAGTGTGTGTGTGTGTGTGTGTGAGTGTTAGTTCCTGCACATCTGTCGGCTTCATTGCTCCCTCACTCTGGGCGGGGTGAAGGTTGTTTTTCACCAACATGCAGGGGAAGGTGTCTCCCTTCTACAACGATGGATGTGCTTCCTTCCTTTTCTGTGCTCATAACACGACGCCTCTGCTCTCAGGCAGCAGGCCAGAAGCTTCCGGACACTGTTGTGGAGAGATTATTAATGCCCATTTACCTGAAGTGGCCAGCTCAGCTCTGACACATTTTACAACTGTGCATCATTGCTTCTTCTGTTCTGCAGAGTATGGAGGCCCTGATGGTCAAAACACAATTTTTTAAAAATGGCAAAGTTTTGTTTAATGCATAATCATTTTACGAAATATGATAAAATTTAACAAAAAAGAGCGTAAATCACATGACCTAACATTTTAGAGAGTACTACAGAAGTTCAAAAAGAAAACCACATTATCTTTTTCTTTCTTCTTTATAATTATAAAAAAAGAAAAAGTGGAAAAACCCTGGAAATTCTCTAAAAGAACAAACAAATGATGCTGACCTTTCAACTGCCATTTTACTTTATCGTTCAAAGAAAAAATCCAGAAAAAATACAGCGTTTCCATTTTTTTTTGTTGTGAAATTTTGGTGGAAGATCAAAAGAAAATTATTTTTAAAAAAAACCTTTTTTTTTGGTGTTAAGTCAAATATTGCTGTGCTCCAAATAACTTATTTTCTAAAAAAAAAAAAAAAAAAGTATTTTGTAAAGGATTGTTTACAAAAAAATAGGTACTTAATGAAATGTGACTTGTGAGTTTCCCCTTGTTAAATTTACATACATATTCAACAAAATTTTACTTTCTTTTATTACATTCTTGTCTTGCTGAGTTTTTTTTTCCGAGATAAAAAAGCGATGCTGTTCAATTGGAAATGTGTTATGGTTGAGTTGGCCACTCCAGATTAAAATGGAATTAATAACAAATAAAATAAAATTTAAAAAGTCAATATTTCCATTAATATTTAAATTGTAATTTTCTCTTATTCTTGTTTTATTTGTTATTGCATTATATTAAAATTTATTTATTTTTTATTAATTATTTTTTTCTTTAAGTTAATGCATGTGCATATGTACAATTGTGTTGTGTGTGTAATGGTGTATCCAAATATGTAAATACATGTGTATATGTCTGCTTATGTCTATATGTGGATATACATATATATCATACCATGAATGTGTGAGCAGATGCACATATTTATATCGTTTTATTATTTTTGTATTTGTATGCAACAACAAAAAAAAACAATAAAGAGAAGGTTAAAAAATAAAAATAAAAAAAGTCAACATTTTCCAAATCACTGGGACATTCCATACAACACAATCTAATATGCAAACTGAATTTTACAAAAAGAGTGCAAAAATGTTTCAATTACACATAGTTCTTGCTGTTTATATATTTCATGTTTGTTTTTTAATCCAAAATTTACAGTAATACTTTTAATGGTTAATTTTGAGTGAATCTTATACTTACTCCATGTGTCAATTTAACTTATTTAATATTACCTTTTATCTAAGAACTGCTGTTCCCCTAAAAACTTCTGACCTGTTCTGCACAAATAATTTAAAATAAGTCTGTTATTGTAAGTTTTTGAAAAATTTTGCGTTATTCATTCATTCATTTATTTATGTATTTGTTTGTTTGTTAATTGGGTGGGGGGTGGGAGCGTATTGATGACTAGATATCTTCAGTTAACTGAGACCAAAACATTGACCCTGAAAACCTCCTTTGATAGGATCTGCCTGATGAGTGAACAGCTTGTTTATCCAACAATAAGCAGCTCTTCCAGCTTCCCCTCATACGTTTCCTCTGTCCTGGAGAGGGCTGAAGGAGAGGAAAGCGTTGGTGGGGGAAGTCTAAAGTTTTACCCCTGGACAGGCAGGCACGTACCACGTCTCCCCGAGGGTCCTCATATATATTTTCTCAGCGTGGCACAAAAACACACGATGCTTTCCTGCCATTACTTCGCTCAGAGCAATGGGGGTTTACAAAAACTAATAGGCCACTAAAAATACCTGGAGCCCGGGGCCTGGGCCGCGGCCTTTCCTGCGCTGCTTCCAGTGTGCGCGTGGGCCATTGAGGAAAGAGGAAACGAGCAGTGTTGGTTGTATGGGGGCTTCCTGCGCAACGTTATAAAGAGTCCCCTCCCTCCAGGCTCTCCTCAGAGTGCTGAGCAGAAACTGACTGCTTCACGTCTCTGAAGACTGAACCCAGGAGGTTTGAAGTCAGCACGGTGAACACTACATCTCGTCCCTGCTGGTCGGGGTGAGTTGGCGTTAAGCATTTTTAGATTCTGTATTCAGAGATGAAGATGATTTTGTCTTTTCCTGAGTCATTTTTAAAAAGCTTAAAGTTTAAAATCAGAGTAGTTTTCTCATGTAAATGTTTGTGCTTTGTTTTAAGGCTTAATAATAGTATCTTTTCGCTACATTTAATGTTTTGATTATCTTTCCTTCAAGCATGACTGCATTTTCTAACTCCTGTCTAATTTGAGAACTCCTTTCTGAAATTATTCTTATGCTCTCCTGACGCAGGTACGAGTAGGGAGCTGGTCTCACCTAACAGAAGTGTCTGGGACACTCCTGTTTATTTATTCCTTCAGTTACACACATAGGTAGGTAATCTAACTGCATCATAAGGAGCCTTAAATCGTGCATTGCTTCCTCGTTTCATTCATTCACAAAACGCTCATTCTGCAGATTCAGATGATGGAAGTGATCGAGGGAAACCGTGTAGACCGAGTGCAAGAGATGAGGGCTTCTACCCCGCCTGAAGGATACGTGAAAGAGTTCACCCGCCACTCCAACGACGTGCTGCTCAACCTGAACGAACTCCGGCACCGCAACATCCTGACTGACACCACCCTGGTCGTGGGGAATGCTCACCTGCGGGCACACTGTGCTGTGCTCGTGGCCTGCAGGTGAGGAGACCTTAAATACTCTCATATTGCTTTCACTTCCATTATAACCCTTTGAAACATCACTTCTGAAGAATCCCTCTCTTATTTCTCTTGTTTCTTTCCTTTCAGTGGATTCTTCTACTCCCTCTACTCCCGCCGCGTGCTTCTTCAGGGGCGTGGTGGCAGCGTCTCCCTCCCCGACACCTTGGATCCCTCCAGTGTCTCCCTGCTGCTCGACTTCATGTACACCTCCCGCCTCCCTCTGACTCCAAACACCGTCTCTGGTGTGCTCTCCGTGGCGACCTACCTTCAGATGGACCACGTGGCGGACACCTGCAGGGACTTCATGCAGCTGCACTGGTGAGCAGAAAGCACAACAGCACATTAACACAGTTTCATTGTGAAGTCTTGGGAGGTTGAAAGTTTTGTTTGTTTTTCAGTCGGGACAATTCGAGTGCAAGACGCCCACAACTGGAGCTGGAATCCAGGGTGTCTGTAGCCTCTGTAGCTCCCAAAGGAGGTGACCTCCCTAACCGAGGACCCCAGAGATTCCCCTCAGCAGCAGTAGCAACGAGGTAAGGTTTTTTTTTTTTCCTTTGCCATTATTATATGAGCTGTTTCTGCTCTGCTGCATGTGTTTGTTTAGCTCATTACAGCACTTCCTCTGTTTCTTCCACAGCTTCCCTGCGGATGTCGGAGGCTCTCTGAAGCCAGGGGCTTTCCCAACCTGCCAGCCTGGGTCAAATGTGCTGAAAGGAGAGCCTCAGTCACCCATCATGGGCACCCCAACTCCATCTCCAGACAGCCCGGCCCGCTCCAGCTGCCAGCCGAATTCCCCTGCAGAATCTAACACGTGCAACAAAAACCTTGTGGTGAGTTACGTAAATTGAAAATGTCAGTCCCTTTTAGTGTTTTTTCCTTTTTCTTTTTCAATTGAAGTAACTGGGTTTGTTTGCTTTTTCAGACTGACATCAGAGCCACACCAGACCCAAAAGCTTGCAACTGGAAGAAATACAAGTACATCGTACTCAACCCGCTCTGTGCATCCCCCACTGTGAAGGAAGAGGAGGAGGAGGAGGTTCAGAGTCACACACCCCAAGCTGCAAAGACAGAGGCGTGGTCTGGAGAAGTGCCTGGTCAGATTGATAGGTAAGAAAGTTAGAAAGGTTATGGAAAAAGCTTTTAACTCTTGGGGCTTTTTTTAATATGAATCTTGTTCGATCAGACAGGGGCAGGCCTCCTGCTACGAGGGTTCTGGCCGAGCCCCTCCCCTCGGGCCACTGCCCTCTGTGCCCCCGCCTCAAAATGACGGAGCAGGTATGAACCAAACATCTTTTATAAGTAAAATCTTCAACCTCTGCAAGAAAAAATCTTCTAAATGTATTTTTCATGTTTTCTCAGTGTCCCCCTGCCCCATTTTCCCAAATCTGCACCCAACTGATCCTGAAGCCACCCGCCAACACCCAATCAAGAGAGAGACCTTCTATGTCCCCTACTGTTATTCTGGAAACCTCCAGGTGACCAAGACGGCCTGCTCAGGTACAGCTTCATAAAACCTTTCTCTAACGTTTCACTTTAATCAAAACCAAAACTTAGCTTTAAATTTTCCCGCTGCAGGTGAGAAACCGTATCGCTGTAACGTGTGCGGTGCCCAGTTCAACCGCCCTGCCAACCTGAAGACTCACTCACGCATTCACTCAGGAGAGAAGCCGTACCGCTGTGACACCTGCGGAGCCCGATTTGTGCAGGTGAGAGCTGCCTTTAAGGAACAATAAATGTCAGATTGTCTTTGGTTGTTATTTCATTTTTGAAGGCCCAAAACAAAATAAATTTTGATAAGGCTACTTTGAAGGAGAAAATTTTCTTCGAGCAAAATGAAAATGTTGACCAAACATTTTTTTGGTGTTAGGTTGCTCATCTGAGAGCCCACGTCCTCATCCACACCGGGGAGAAACCATACCCCTGCCACACCTGCGGCACCCGCTTCCGCCACCTGCAGACCCTGAAGAGCCACCTGCGCATTCACACTGGAGAGAAACCTTACACGGTGAGCATCTGGCCCATGAAAACACAGCATGCAGTACGTGGCTTCTTATTGTTACTCCCTGTTTGATTCGTTGACCCTTTTTTGTTTTCCAGTGCGAGAAGTGCGACCTCCACTTCCGCCACAAGAGTCAGCTACGTCTGCACCTCAGGCAGAAGCACGGAGCTGTCACCAACACCAAGATCCGCTACAAGATCCTGACCGAGCCCTACCAGGCTCTGCTGCAGGCCTGCTGAAGAGGGACGACCTTTGACCTTTGAATCTGCACAGAAAAAATCAGACGAAAAGAAAAAATGTGAAATTTGATGACTCATTGAATGAAAACTTTTGGCAATTTCAAAATAATTTACACCAGGTGGGTGGGCTGTGGGTGGAAGAGATGCACGTTTTCAAATTCATTTTAGCATGGATGTCATGTCTGGAGTTAAGTTTGAAGTAGAAGTTCTGGGTGGCTTTTCTGAGAAGAGGAAAGTGAAAGTGAAGGTTTGTGAAGAGACAGAATGAAGGGGACGGGATGTGAACTAGATGATGAGAGGTTTGGTGATGTATGTACGCTGGATTTTCAAGAAGTTTAAAAAGAGGATGTGGAAAGACGAAGTATGTTTTAGAGGAAGTGGTGGAGAAGTTTGAAGGTGTTTGGAGTGAAGTTTCTGCATTTACCTACATAAATGTATTTAACTCATATTTAACTCAACCTTTAGGCCTGGGGCCTGTGTGGTCATAAGAGAAAGCATTAAGTTATTCATCTTACACAGTCCAGGCAGGCAAAGGACTTAGCTGTCTTGTAGTGAAGTCTAAATGTTGAATGATATATTTTTCTGAGATGAGAAACTGAAGATGATTGTGATTGGATTAAAGATGAAGAATTTACATTTGTATTTGAGGGTTAATTTGCTGGACAAAGATGGTTTTGTACAACTTAAATAAATCTTTTTGTATCAATTTGAACTTTTTTGTTCAGTGTGTCGTTTATATCATGCACTCTCACATGTACCAAGAGTAAAAAGTCTTTCAGACACTATAAGGATGCAGACGAGGTGCTGAGAAGAGCCAACATTTTCTTTCAGCTCATAACTCTGCCTCTCTCCTCCCTGGACTTCCTTCCTCTCATTTCTTCCCCTCCATGAATCACGTCTTCTTCATTTTCCACACTCTGTTTTTGTTTTGTTTCTTTTTGCTTCTTTGGTGGAAACAATGAATCCGCTGGCACCTGCTTCCTCCAGGTCCATTAACGCTGGGCACTCCTCACACAACTGGGCGACCACACGTGTGTGAGCCCGCCGGTGTTTCCTGAGGCGAGGAGTTCGACTCCTGCAGACTCCTGCTGAACTCTCCCACCCTCTGTCACCCCCCAGTTTCCTGCTCCCTGATGAGTTGTGGCTAGCTGGGCTTATTGTCCACGCTCGGCAGACAAACGTTGGAAGTATGACGGGGCTTTCCAGCGTTTCACCACCTTGCAGAAAAAGAAATGAAGCAAACGACAACTAGTTATTTTTTCCCCTTCATCAATAGCTGGGGTTTCCCTGTAAGTTATCACCAAATTAGTCTGACTGAGTTAGAAAAATAGACATCTGGGGTCCAATCAGTAAGGGAATACTACTTAGGAGTATCTAGTTACAGTGAATACGGGTGTTGTGGCAGAGGGGAAGTGAAACTCACAATCCAGGGCAACAAAACAAAAAGACGACCTAGGATATTTCACTTCAACATTCTACTTTATAGCTTCCAAAGTAGAATAAAACTGTCAAATTCATAAACTAAGGTTTGAAGGTTCTAGCTGTGACTCTCTCTTCAAAATATCTGAAATGAGTGACATGTTCAACCATGAAAGCAAACAAGTTTACATCTTTTGTTTGGAAAAAATAGCTTCTAAATGAAAAGAAAATGTAATATAATGATGAGAT
This sequence comes from Halichoeres trimaculatus, assembly GCF_033239565.1. Classification (NCBI taxonomy): domain Eukaryota; kingdom Metazoa; phylum Chordata; class Actinopteri; order Labriformes; family Labridae; genus Halichoeres; species Halichoeres trimaculatus. The sequence goes on from NW_027437200.1 coordinate 17,218,271, forward strand.
TTAAATTTTTTTTAAATGCCAAAAACATAGAAATATGTCAGAACTGTTGTGTGCAGGCATTAAATATGTGCTAACAACATTAGCTACTAAATGAATAAACTAAGATTTGACTGAACAGCAAGTAAAAGTAAACATGAATCCAGCTGAACTACTTTATATAGAATTCAAAATGAAGTAAATGGTAAAATACTTGTTTTACATACTGTTTATAAGTGAAATTTAAAGTATTAGTACACATAGCTAAAGTACTCCAAAACATAAAGGACTGAAATGCTATACTTACCTTCCTGTTGATATTTAAACACCTTGTGGTGATTGCCCTCTAGTGTTGAGCATGTGGAAACTCATGTGACTGTCAGCTGGAGAGAAACAGGGACAGAAACGTTTGAGGTAGAAAGCAAAAGTGTAAAGCTAATCACGTAAAATGTATCTACATAGCTAGCTTATTTTTAGGACAGTTAGCCTTCATTGGCTGAAGTGCCAAAATGAGCCATAGCATTAAGTTTGGTGTGTAAAAGTCCCCACTCTTTAATTCTCCCCTTTTCAAAAAATGAATTTTCAATTTTACTGTTTTTGTTCAATTTGTTTATCCAAGAATGTGCAATAAAGCTGCTTCTTTGAACACGTAAACTTGCCGCGAAACTTGTTAAATCATTTTTACAGCTTTTATTCAATAGCGGTTCGTTTTAGAAATAAGTTAATAGGTCTACGACACAAAAAAGACGAAAAAATAAATAAAAACAAAAAAGCTGCAGTGCAAACGTTTTCAGAGAAGGTGCCTAAAAACCGCCAAAAGTTGGACATTCCATGCACGAGTTATTATCCTGTTAAATATGCTGAGTGCGCGCGACAGGAGGGTGACTGCGCCTGCGTGCTGAGCACAGCACCGCTTTCACTTAGCTGTGCTGTGACTGTTGAACTCCTCCGTTGCCTTCACGTGATTCAGAGGGACTTGCTGTCATCTTGCGGTTTTTTCTCGTTTAACTTGAAGGCAGTGGGCATGTGGTGCTGCGCGGAAAGCTGACACACTGAGGGTAAGTGCTGTCGAGTTACGCAGCTGGTTTCAAAGCCGATGTACAGTGTAGTTCAGTACGGTGTGTTGCCATTGTGTTAATACCATCTGTCTTGAGGATTGCTGGTAATGAAACGGTTAACTCAATTGTAAACACCGTCGTGAGAACAGTAAACATCTCCTGAAAGTTGCACATAAATTCAAAAAGTATTTAATTTATATTATTAGTGTCACTTTGTTGTTAACACCTGTTTAGTCTCCGACATTATGATTTTCTTTTTCATAATACAGCTGTATGATGACCAATACGCAAGCGCAGTGTGCAGCTTACGTCATTTACGTGGAGTTGTAGTTTGAGGGAACCCATGGAGGGAACACGTGCAGGGTTCCGAGTGCACATTCTCGCCCCTCCATCTCTAGGTGGTTGTGTAATGAATGAAGCTCACAGGGTGATTCTGTGAGGCTGCAGCTGCTTTATCATAAGATCCAGCAGCAGAGGTAAATGGAGCACACACTTCCTGATAGTGCAGGAGAATGTCATCATGACATATTCCAAATTCAGAATTTTTTGACACAACCAGTGTTTCCACTCCTGTCTGTGTTGTTATGCACAATGAATGAATGTATAAATCAGAAAATTAAAATGTATTTATTGATATATTTAGAAGAACAAACAGATATGTAAAAATAAATAGGGATGCACGATATTGGATTTTTGCCGATATCCGATATGCCGATATATCGAAACCCCTTTTGGCCGATACCAATAATCACAAGTTTGTTTGTTTTTTTTTCACTGTAAAGAAAGCTAAGTCTATCCTGGACTGGAATTTATATGTTACTCTGATTGTGACGGTCTTATTTGTTTCAAGAACACACATAAAACAAGACAAAAAACATTTGATTTTACCATAAATAAGAAATGTATTATTTGTTCAAACTCAAGACATTCAGTATTGAAATACAGAAAAATAATTTCTTGAGATCACATTTTAAATGTACAATGTGTACAAGTGACAACCTGGTGACAGACACAGAGCTCTGCAGTGCAAATAAATGAAGTGCTACATTTTATTTAAGGAGCTTATTTTTCAGATGGAAAATAATAATAATCCTAACTGAATAGCACCTATCGGCAGAAATTGTCATATCTGCCGATACCGATAAACGTGTTTTTAAGCTTTTATCAGCCGATACATATATTATGCCAATAATATCGTGCATCCCTAGAAATATACATGATGACTTTGACTTAAATTGAACACCAACTACAGTCAAGGCTTTAAGCATGATCTTTGATACAGGTTAGTATTTGACTCCACCCAGAGCCTACATCCTGTTTATGACTTCCTTTCATATGTTTTCATATGTTCTCCCAACCGTTGAGTTCTGCTTTGGTCAACTTCAGGTTGGCAAAAAAAAAAAAAAATATATATATATATATATATATATATATATATATATATATATATATATATATATATATATATATATATATATAATTTTTTTTTTTTTTTTTTTTCAGTCACATTCATCTCACGAGCTGGTCCCCCCTTACAAGGTCCCCACATCTGAGTTTGGACCTGAAGTGAATAAGCTGTGGCTACAGGATTCCTAGAAAGATGTCTTCCCAGTGTCCCCATGCTTTAAATAGTACTCACTGTGTACAACACATCTTTAGTAACTTGTTGGTGCACATTTTCAAGTACACACTTCATGGCTCACCCCTTAAAGTGCTCATTTAAAAAAGCAAAAGTTGAATGACTTTTAAGTGAACTCATAGGTGCACACTTCAAAGTGTTTAAGGTGAATAGCTCGTATGTACTTATTAGTGGATGCTTTCAGTTTCTCACCTTGAAGTGTCCTTTTAATCTAATTCCTATTTGTGCACACTTAAGAGCAACATTGTGAATGTGACCTTAAACGTAAACTGGTGAGTGCACACTTTTTTATAAGTACTTTTTAGTTCACATCTTTGGAAGCACTCTTTTAAGTAGACTTGGAAATTTCAAAGCAACTTATTTTATGAAGAACTTTGATTTCCTTGTATTTGGACACTTGAAAGCACACTCAAAAGTGTTCACTTGTATGTGCACACTTTTGAGTGCATATTTTTAAAAAACCTCAAAAGTGTGCTCTAAATCTTTTAATAAACAATGATGCTGATGAAAAAAAAATCTAGTGAAAGTTGTTTTTGCCTTGTATGACTTGAATGTGAAGAATTTCGTCTCAGCTAATCCACAATCATTCTCCTGCTGTGCCAGAGTTCACCTCTCACCTATATCTTGCCCTAAAATACAAGCCAGCCTGTTAAGCAGCCCAGTCACACTTACAGGACACGTCCAGGGGATCTGTTGGCCTGCAGGAAGTTAATCATTATCATAGCTGACAACCAGTCAGAGTCTTAGGGCTGTCCTGCACCGCCGTGAGAGCACAGACATCACTTTCTTTTATCTTCATGGTCCTTTCACTCCTTTCCCTCCAGATCTCCCATACTTTCTTCTTTCTCACCTGCATGTGTTTTATCTTTGCAGCGTCACCTCTGTGAGACATGGCCAAAGCCAAGCCTAAAGCAGAGGGCCCGGGCGATGAGGCTGAGGGTCAGGATGGAGGCTGGAGCTGGGTGCTGGTCGCTGCTCTCTTCGTCAGCACGAGCCTGGTGTTCGGCCTGATGCGCAGCCTGGGGGTCTTCTTCGTGGAGTTTGTGCAGTACTTTGAGGAGAGCGCTCAGGCCATCTCCTGGATCTCCTCCACGGGACTGGCCGCTCAGCAGTTCTTCAGTGAGTCCAAGTATGAATGTGTTATTATGCAATTATAACAAAAATAGCATGTAGCTGATTAGCATAACAGCTGCAGAAATGCTTTCAATAACAGAGATTAAACACATGAGTAAAGATGTAACCAAAGGAGAGCAGAAAGTAGGTGAACCATGTTATCTTGAAGCTGCTACTCATTAACCCTTTAACAAGCAGCAGCAGATCACTTATGAAGAGCTCATGTTGCAATGCCTCACAGGTATCTTACCCAAAAAAGACTTTTGTGCATAGTTTTCAAACAATAATGGAAAATTATAACACTTGTTGTCTTTGGTTTTGCGTTGTACTCATTGTCTTGGTAATCCAGAGAAGTATCAAGCTAGCCTAGAATTCAAAAGGTCGGCTCATGACCCGTTACAATTTTACCATTAAAACCTTTTTTAATTTTAAACTAGAAAAGCACTCAGAGAGCTCAGACCTCCGCCAAGCATATTTTGATTGTCACCAACACTTTAGTCCGACTTTAATGTTATACCTCCTTTCAGCAGACTGTCTGCTACAATTTGGTGTTAGCTGCAGGTTTGTACGATAATTTGTTTCCTGACAGTGTTGAAAATTATGATGATCCAGTACATATTTCATATTCCAGATCTTAGTATCCAGAATATTGCCAGGATCTGGATCGTACTTTTACATCTGTCAGAAATTATGGTGACCTTGTCTTGTATTGTTTTTCAAAACAATCCGACCATTCATCGTGGAGTTATATACACATATGGTGAAAACAGCCCTATCTCACAATGATAAAGAATCCTTTTAAAAAGTCCTGGATCCAGACGGTGATCCAGATCAACTCCAAAATTTAATCACTTCTTCCTTATTCTATTCTGAACATTTCCTGAAAATTTCATTAAGATCTGTTACTTTTGGAGTTATGTTATTCACAAACAAACAGAGAAACTCTCCCAAAAGCATAACCTCCTTGGTGGCGGTAATAATTTCAGATGTTCGTGAATGAAGATGTTTGTGTGTGTATTTTCTGCAGGTCCACTTGGCGCAGCGCTGTGTAACGCGTACGATGCTCGTGTGGTGGTGATGACAGGCGGATGTCTCGCCGGCCTCGGCCTCATTCTCGCCTCTCAGGCCACGTGCCTCGTTCACCTCTATCTCACTATGGGTGTTATCTCAGGTAAAGCATGCTTTTGTTCTTAGTTAACCCTGGAAGTCTACCATTGTGGAAGTCTGCCAGGACATTTTCTTACATATATACATATCATAATCCATTTTTTCTGAGTATTTTATTTGCTTTACATTGATATAACCTCAAGTTTAATAATATGTATTGACTTGTGCCTGAACTACTACAATTAACTGCTTTTAAGCGCAATAAACCCAAAAAAAGGTTGAATTTTTTTTTTTTTCACAAATATTTTTAAAAATTGGATTCCATCTCTGTTACCCTCAAATATAAAAAGTTGCATAACATCCTTTTTGAATAACAAAAAATGTATTCAGAGTCTTTACATAACTTGCTTTTTGAGATAAATGCTGCGTTCCATTTGTACCAGAAAGTCGGAATTTCCAAGTTCCAAGTGGGAAGCCAAGATTCCCCCGTGAGGGATTCTGGGAGAATCTGAGTGGAGCCGGGTGACAAAAATAATAATATTTGTTTTTCTTTAAAGAGTCTAATCCCTTCTTGACTCTACCTCCTGACATATTTTGCAATCCCCGAAAAAAATACATAAGAACTGCAGCTGTCAGTCATCGTTAAACGTTACGTTAAGCCTAGTTTTTAACCTTGTATAACTAACGAAAACAAAACTTTTCAGAAAGAAGAGGACTTGAATACAAGACAGCCAAATGATATCTTCAAATCACCACAACAATCAGACGTGAGAAACATTTCTACGAGAAGTATTCATTTTTTAAAGTTTGACCGTAGCCCATCTGGAATGACTGGGGAGATGGATTTTTTAACCTATACTGCAGCCAGCCACCAGGGGGAGCAGTTTTTGTGGAGACCTCACTTCAAGCCGAGCAAATGGACGTCCATTTTTTTTTTGTAGTCATTGAGTCTTTGGTTGGAACGCCCCCGAGGTCCGAATTTCCGACATGTAGAGTATGTTTAAATATAGAGATACTGCTGTTAAGACATCACGTTTTCTGACTTGGTTTCTGGAGCGCTGAACTCAGAGATGACGTCATTCCCACTCCCGACTTCCCAGTTCCGAGTACAAATGAAACGCAGCAATAGTCAATTTTTTAACTTGTCAAAAAAAACAAAAATTGATAATGCAAGATTTGCAAATTTACCTTCAATTGACCCTCTGAACTGCAGGTAACCTAGTTTCTCTCCCTTCTCCTCCAGGTCTGGGCTGGGGTCTTGTCTTCACCCCCATGGTGGCTACAGTCATGGCTAACTTCACCCGCAGGCGCGCTCTGGCTTTAGGCCTGGGCTTCTCAAGCATCGGCCTGTCCTCCTTTGCTTTCAACCCGTTGTTCCAGCTCCTAGTGGAGGTGTACGCATGGCGAGGGGCCCTGCTGATTCTTGGGGGTCTCAGTCTGAATATTATACCCTGTGGAGCCCTTATAAGACCAAAACCACGTCCAAAATCCCCAGAGAAGGTAAAACAGAACTGCTTATTGGATCTGATGTTTTGGGTTAGTAAGGCTGGGTTTTGTTGCCCTGCACATTGTCTGAAGTGTGGCTGAAGCTGTGTTCACTGAGGGAAACAGAGATTTTAATTCAGTGTTTCTTCCTTTTCCCCCTAATTAGATCATTTCAGAGTCCGAGCCACGTGCCTCCATCTTTCACCGAGTCTCCTCCCACCTGGAGCTGTCGCTGCTCTTCGAGAGGCCTTACATCACCTACACCTTAGCCGTCACGCTTCTTAACGTGGGATACTTTGTGCCATATTTTCACCTCGTCGCCCACAGCCGACAAGCCGGCTTCTCCGAGTACGAAGCAGCTTTCGTCATGTCAGCAGCCGGTGCCACAGACATTCTGGGCCGCGTTGTGTCCGGCTGGTTCTCAGACTTGGGTCACTTCCGGTTTATTCATTTGCTGAGCGCGTGGACGACTCTGGCGGGGGTTTTCATCATGCTGCTGCCCGTGAGCTCCCTGTCAGGATCCTACACAGCTCTGATGATGATCAGCCTCCTGTACGGCTTCTGCTCCGGGGCGCTGACCTCGCTGGTGTTCGCTGTGGTGCCCATGATTGTGGGTGTGCAGCGTGTGATGGGGGCCCTTGGGCTGCTGCAGCTCATCGAGAGCGGGGCGGGGCTTCTGGGGGCTCCTCTGTCAGGTAAGAGCACAAAGACAGAGAAATTATGCAAAGGTACTAAAAGAGAGCTGTGTTTATCCATGCCTATACATTAACAAACTGAGGCTAAAGAAGTCAAACATTAGTCTGACCAGCCAGTTATCCCAGCCCTTTGTTTGTTTTTTCAAGATCTGTAACTCTTAACCTCAACAAACAGCTGCAAATTCCATCCTTCACTGTTTACTGACTGTCTTAAAGAGGGGGTACTGTCCTTTTCTAAGTCTTTATTCTGTCCTTCTGGCAGTAACTTGACTTGATTTATAGTTTTAAGAAACTCTATTTTTCCCACCGTGGTGTTAAATAAAACCCTTTGAAAATTTTAGTTGCTGTCTCTTTAAGGCTCCACCAACCCCCTTCCCTCTGATTGGCCAGCTCAGTTTGAAGATTCTGATTCTGATGACAGATTCAGGGATTTCTAAATCTAAGCAGGACATTAACAAGCAGAAAATAAAAAATAAGAGCCACTGGTACCCTCTGCTTCTCACCTCATCATACTCCAAACGATCGCGCTGAATTTCCTTGCATGCAGAGCAGAGTGAGAACAGCTGTTTGGGTCAGGGGCTCTTCGAGGAGACTACAAATCAAATTCCTTTTTATAAAAACAACCAAATACGTGCACAGAGGCTGTTCTGGCTTTTATTTACTCTACACAACACAGCACTCTTCAACTCTAATAACCTGAAGAGATAATAAGTCATTTGGGGTGTGGCTTTGTACTCTCTCATATCACGTATCAAGAGATAAACAGAGTTTCACTTCTGGCTCCAACACTGCTGTCATCAGCATGAGCATTTCAGGCTCATTTCAGCCACTGTTGTTGTTTTCATAAGGTAAACAAAGTGCGTTAACATAGAGGAACATGAACTAGTGTTAATGCACCACTGGAGTATGGTGGCCAGTAGGTGTCAGATGATTTGCAAACGCCACGACACAACACAACACATCAGAAGTTAATAGGACAGTTATTGACACAGAAAAGTTGTAAAAGTAAGTGAATGGTCGTTTTCTTTTTTTTTTTCCTTCAGCTTTGATAAATTTGGCTTTAATGCTAAAGTTATTAAACTTTAAAGCTAAATATAAGATGACATATTTTTCTGGTAAATAAAGAAATATGAGTATCATAAAGGATATTACAAGGTGAGACCCCTACGAAGCTTTATTTATCATAGATCAGGTTAAAAAAGAAAATCATTTACTCATTTTTGCAACTTTTCTGTTCCAGTCAGGATACCCAATGTTTTTAACTTCTGTTGTGGCTGTTTTTGCATTTGTGTTGTGGCGTTAACATTTGTGTTGTAGCTTTTGCATTCTTGTTTTTGCTCTTGCATTTGCTTTGTGACTTTTGCAAATCGTCTCACACCCACTGGCTACCATTAGGGATGGGTAACTTTCACATTTGAAGCAATACGGTACCGATGCCCGCTACCAATTTTCGGTACTTTTATACGTTTATGTGGTAATAAATTCTATTTTTTTTAACAATAATATCTCAAAGTTTTTCAATTTAGAATTTCTATTCTTCAATATACAACCTTGCAATGCTGTGTTCATGTCCAGTATGGAAAATCCCCTACTCCTCCATTCTCTCACAGTTACGGGGATGCGTTTAGGTACCTAAAAAAGTTAGTTAGTTTTTTTCAGTGGTTTAAACTATTCAAAATGTGTCTGTGTGTTTGATTTAAGAAGTTAGGACTTCTACCTGTCCAAAAAATAAACCAGCAAGCCTACTTTTTGTTTTCTAATGAGCTTTTGTCTCCTCTCTTCTTTCTTTTTCTTTCTTCTCTTTTCTTGGTTTTCCCTAAAGAAACTATTAATTCACAATTCTTTTCATAGAAAAACTGTTGACTCAGCAGGAGAACAGGTGACACCGATTAGAGTCACCAATCGAGGGTGCTTCTGCAGCGTTAATTAATGTAATTAGCAACATCTGCTGCTAGAATTGCTACATTTCAAACCCCCTAAGTCCTGAGTCAGGAGTTAGTGTGTCCTTGAGGATGAAAGATTTTTACAGCTGGTTGTAGTAATAGTCAAACTGTTGTTGCCGTACCTTTCCCATCGAGAGTCGCCTCAGTTACACTGTTATCCTGTCAACCTACAGTTAGTGTGTTTACTGAGTGGTAATGAGACTTGAGGACATTCACATGATTGAGAAACCAGAACTTCTGGTTTCACTTTGACGACAGAAACTAATGACGGTTGTGGTTGTCTTAATCATCCCTTGCAACGTGAGAAAAATACAGCCTGTGAAGCTGCTCATGTTTGATTTCTTCAATGAATACCTCAGTATCATTTAAATATTCTTATTTTTCACATCTTCAGGATTCCTCAAGGACGTCACAGGCAACTACATCGCCTCCTTCATGGTGGCGGGCAGTTTCCTCATCCTCGGCACCATCGCCATGGCCACCCTGCCTCACTACTTCTCCTGCAAAGACCCTCCTCCTCCAGAGAGGCGTTCCCCTGCTGACACAGAAAAGGTTTTACACCCAGAGATGGAGCAGATGAACAGCTTGCCGTCCGACTTGAGTCACTGATCCGACAGATGAATGAATGAATGAGTGAATGAACAAGGCTAGAGGAGCTCGAACACTTAGGGATGGAGGATGAAGAGCCTTTTAAAGCCGTCAGATGAAGAACTTCTGGGCCTGTCTTTTTGTTTATACCTCACTGAATTGGAGTGTAGAGAGAAGCCTGACTGTTAGCGGCCGAACTCTGTTACACTTAAAAAACCTCAGTTTAAACTTTTTTTAGTAACAAAGTGAACGTGTGATCACTTTACATGCACAACAGGAGGGTATGCAAGATGGAAACTTGAAGATTTATTTTTTGTTCTTGGTATCAAGTCCTAAAAAACGGATAAAGTCCACACTGTTAATTCTTAGATTTGACATTTTTATACTTTTAGCTGAAGTTGCATCGCCCTGTAGATGCATAAACAGAAATTCAGTTTGTTTAAGAAACACAACAAACATACATCTTAACTTTTATTTAGTTTATTACAGTGACTGTTAATGAAGACAGAAGAAACATGTCTATTTCCTCTAATTGTACAGAAGTGATTTCAAAATAGCTTCCCACAACAGGCGCCGACATGTAGAGCTTGAGATTCACAAGAATGGATGAACTGGTTGAGCTGCCAACACTTCTGTTAATGACACTTTACATTTCACCAATCCTTCAGGTTGGCACAGTCCACGGACGAAACTGCAGAAACTTGAGAACACAAAATGTTTAATGATCACACAGGGGCCTGTGTCCACTAATTGCATTTTCATTGATGCATTTTGTCGTTGGCAGATAGACCTCTCCCTCACAGGCGAATGAAAATCATAAGAGGAAAAACTAGGGATGAGTATCAATAATCAATTCCTGATAAGAATTGACAGAAATGGTTTGATCCATTGACATCATTAGCCTTTAACCTTGACAGTTCACGATTGTTTACATCACACATTGGCATCACCTGGGGCGCTACCCGTCACTAACACTTGTCAGCCAGCAGAATTTCCCAGACAATAGTGGTGAGATTGAAGCAAGTAATATTTGTTTACTTATGAACTCAAAAAAATGTTGATTTACAAACCTAGACGAAAAAACCTGTTCAAAAAAATTATGAAAAGTTTAATGACCCATATGAGGGCCTGTGTCCACTAACCGCATTTTTTGTGCTTACAGAGAGACAGGCGTTTTGATATTGTCTTTATTGACACTAATGGCGTAGTTCATTCAGAGTCTGAGCAGGCAAGGGAGTTTTTTTTTTTTTTTCTAAGACAATTTATTTCCTGGTCTGAGCTGCTACTGATGGTACGACACAATCTCTGTCATCTGTTTTTACGATTTTTGATTGACTGACACTAAAATCAGTTCTTAGGAACATGTGAAAGCCTGTACACTGCAAAAACTGAAATCTTATTAAGTGTTTTTGTCTTATTTTCAGTAGAAAATTCCTTTTTAGACTCAATATGAGGCAAATTCACATGACTAATCCAGAAAAATGTCTTGTTTAAAGTTATTTAAGGACAAAAATGAGGTCTGAATTGCTCGTAACCAGTAAAAAAATCTGCCAATTGAACAAGAGAAAAGTTACTTGTATTAAGACATTGTTCTAGTCTCAAGGAAATTTTCAGGCAATTTTTTCTTGTTCCATTGGCAGAATTTTTTAATGGTTACAAGCGATTCAAACCTCATGTTTGTACTCTGATAACTTGAAACAAGACATTTTTCTGGATTGATAGGTTGAAAGTGGCTCATATTGAGTATAATAAGACAATTTTTACTTTAAAAAAAGACAAAAACACTTGATAACATTTCAGTTTTTTGCAGTGTAAACATCAGAGCCAGGAAGAAGCAAGGTTTAAGTTGCTGACAGGGCAGAAGATGCTGTCAGTGGACACAGGCCCTTAGTATCACACCTCATTTTGTCATACAGAAGCCACCTTCATTATCATCAACAGAGCTCTTAATCATGGCTCATTTTCACAACTAATTGAAATGAAGTGTTGAAGAAAAATGAACATAAATCAGTGTAGTCGAGACTAATTACAACAGATTTAAATTCAGAAAAAATATTTTAGATGAAAATTGAAAATATAAAAAAATTTATGAATAAAAAAACAAAAACATGCCTTTTCTGTTTACATGACTAAAACCAGAGTCAGTCAGTTGAGGGAAGCTCGAATGTGTTGGCTTCACTTTAGAGGAGCTGTCATGTGCTTCATCATTTCACAGCTTATAGTGTATTAAAAGTGATAATTGTCAGATTTACAGATTAATATTTAAGAGTAACTGATCTTTTTTCCTCAACAGTCAGCCTCAGGACTCAAACTTTCCAGCAGTGCATTATTTTTCTATTCAAGAAAACAAGGCTGTTATTTCCAAAGTGCATCCTCCCACTGTGACATTTATAACCACGATGTACTTTTACTGAACATAAAACCAGACCGTGAGTAAATCTGAGATGTTTGGCTCAGGGACCAGCTGAGTGAGCACCCGGGTCACTGTGACCTGCTGATACCTGCCAGGAAGAGATCAGGTCATTACAGCACAGAGGGCATGTGACTTTGAGTCATGTTGTTGTCGTGTCGTGGCGTTCTCTGAACAGAGGGACTCTTTTCAAATGGACTTTTTTCTCTCATTTTGTGCCTTCAGCCTGAAACACTGATGGTCTTATATCAAACTCAGACACACAGACTGTTCCTGTTCCTCAAATGTGACATTTTCACATTAAAAGTTTATTTTTCATGTGATACCTTGATTAAAAATATGTATTTTGTTTAAACAAGTTTCATGTTTGTTTTATTCTTCAGTGATTAGCTGGAAATTCATACTGACGGATCCCATTTCTAAAAGATGGCGCCCTCTGCTGGCGACGAGTGATAACAGACGTGCTATTACTGTTGAAATAACTTCAACAAGCTTATGTTTGTGATGGTTTTGCAGTTTATTGGATCTTGATACAAATCTCAAGTACCTCAAAGTTTAACAAAACAGTTTCTTTCAGAGTCCCAAATGGAAAAATGTGTACATCACAGTTCAATCACAACAAATGAGACTCTCTGCAACAATCACAATAATTTCAAGCAACATTTTCACTTTTTTTTCAGGTAAATCAACAGGAATGGTAAAGAAACATAAAAAACAGCCCTTTCACTTGAAAACACTTACAGGATTTAATTAGGAAATGTTGGCAGAGTGATGGTGTCACCCTCTGCTGCTCATAAAGACACCTCATGCTGTTCCCATAAAGCTTTTCCCCCCACACTCAGACACGATTGTTCTGCTCCGGCTCGTTTCGCACAAAGAATTCACTGTTTGGAGGGTTCGTCCCCTCTGAAGTCAACACCAGCTGAGCGATGACTGAACATGTGACAGGCAGCCAGGGGTAACGGTGTGTAAGTGTGTGTGTGAGTGTGTGCATGCTTGAAGGTTGCATGTTTTGTAATTTCACTGCAAAAACAAAAATCAAAGCAAGTCGTGCAGTCATTTTTGAACAAAAATCATCTCACTGTATTCAACACGAGTCCAGAAAAGTGTCTTGGTTCAATACATAAAAGATAAAAAATGACACCTGAGTTAAAAAAAAAAAAAAAACATTTGCCACTGTGGTTGGAAAAATTAGCTTGTTTAGTTTCGTGTATAAGGAAACTAAACAAGCTAATTTTTCTGACTCCATTGGTCAATTTTTTTTACTTCTTACAAATAAATCCAAACTAGGGATGGGTATTGGAAACTACTCTTAACTACCTTTAACTACTTTCTGTTAAGAAATGATCAGAAATGGTTTGAGCCATCCATCTTACATTGAGGGCATGTTGCCACCGTAGACTGAGTGGACAGCATGGCTCCACTTTTTACAACTGTATGGTTACGAAGCTGAAATACCCCCTCATTTAATGTTTTCCTTGTATATTTTACTATCCCTGAAAAACATGCAGAACAGCAGCTGTCAATGATCATTAAACGTGAGAAAACCCTTTTTTTAAGCTCTTATAACTAAAGAAAAATAAACTTTTCTGAAATAAGAGGACTTCAGTTCAATGCAGCAAAATAATATCCTTATGTCACCACAGCAAATGGATGTGAAAAACATTTCAACGAGGTGTATTTATTATTTTTTAAGTTTGACCACAGTTCATTTGTAGAGAAGAGGATCAGGGCCACAAAAGTCAATTTTTTTATCAATATTTTTCTAAGAAAAACTTTCAATTTCCGAGATTAAATTCAGGATATTTACTTTATTCTCAGAACTCTCTGACTGAGAAAAAAAAAACACAATTCAGACTTGAACCTCTGAATTCCGACTTTAATCTCAGAGACTGAAAAAAAAATCTGAATTTTGACTTTGATCGCAAAATTCTGACTTTTTATTATTTTTTTTTTTTAGAAAAAAATTGTAGTAAAAAAATTTGACTTGTCTTTTCAGTGGCCTTAATTCTCTTTCCTACATCTGGGATCACTGGGGAGATGGAGCTTTTGACCTATGCTGCAGCCAGCCACCAGGGGGAGCAGTTTTAGAGCTAATTGAGATGATGTCCATTTTTTTTTTTTTTTAACAGTCAGTGATTATGGGCTATGGACTTGTCTGTCAGCATCAGAAGTCCCAAGACAACTGCAGAGAGATCGAAGCAGCAACACCACCAACATGTTAAAAGATTTGATGACAAACGGCATCAAAGACCAAAAGTATCATGTCACATTCATTGACTTAAAAACTCAATAAAACATTGACACAGAAAACCTGTAATTGATGACAGCATTAGAATCAATAAAACTTATCAGTACTCATCCCTAATTCAGACATCATTTTTGTGTTGAAATATCTTGAAATAGGACATTTTCTGGCTCATACTGGGTCCAATAAAACCATCTTCATTCAAAATAAAACAAAAAAACTTGCTTAAATTTCAGTTTTTGCAGCGAGATTGACAGCTGGTTAAGTTTTGGGGTCGGCACTGCGGCGTTTGAGCTTTTCAGGGTTGTTTGAAGCCATGTGTGAAAAGTCTCTGAAGATGTCGTGGTACGTTTCATCACCTGGAAAAAAAGAAAAAGACAAAGAAAAACATGAGCTTTACATTTTTTAAAAGCTGAAGAAACACTTAAAAATTGTTGCGGTCTTTTATGCTATAATTTAACGGGAGGACGGTTTTAATGGCTGCAAAATCCAACAACTCTTCCTTCAAGCAAGAAGCATGCAACTCTTACTATCACACACACACATTAAGGCATGCACATGCACTTTACCTCTGAGTTTGCAGTAGGTGGCACACTGCACAAGCAGATGAGAGACCAGCCGGACATCTCAGCAGGGCGAAAGGCAAAGGAGACACACACACACACACACACACACACGATGAGAAAGCACAGCACATGAAATACTGACCAGCAGCAGACAAAAGCATCACGTTTCCATTCCCTCATGAGTGTAAACCAAGCAAAGGAGCCTCGTTGTCATGAAAGAATGGATGGCAGCATAAAAAAGGAGCAAATGAAACCCACTAAACTCAAGCTGGAGGGCATTTTGACCTGACTGACAGCATGAAATACTTAGAAGTACAAATAAACACGGACGTCTAACAACACCTAATAGGTCACAGCTCAGACTGAGTCACTATTCACAGAATAGCTCATGAGAATCAAACCAAACACTGAGAATTCAGCTTAAAAAGACGTGGAATAAAGCTGTACAAAGTGTGTATAAAAATGCCACGTATATACAATCTGTCAGTGACAAACAGCGAGCCTGAAAAGGTTTAAAACTAGAGAAACCCACATGCTCTGAGAAGATCTCGTGAGTTTCAAAGTGCAGCATTTTTTGCATCAAAGTGCTACAAAGACTGTCTCTCACATACCGTCCCTTCTTTGTTTCAAAATATCGACTCGTTGTCGTGTTTCTGTCATACCCTGTTTTAGTTTACAAGGTCTAAACGCTCTCTCAAGGAAAGCAGTTTTCCATTTCGTAATCCTAGGAATGATGACGCACGTTTCCTCGGCCCACATGTGTGGAAGGATAATCTCTCCGCAGATGCTGCAGATAAACATCACATGATTTCTAAAAGCCGCGTCACTAACATCTTCTCTTGTTCAGATTTTCTTGGGATAATTTTATTCTGTTCCCATAATTAATCGCCCTGTCCTCCCAGAGCCCAGCCGCTGATATGGTTCTTTATAGCTTGAAGGCTCTTCCTCGTGTGGCCCAGTCCACCTCCTGTCCCGCCCCCTAAACCCCCAGATCCCTGCCCCCCCGTTTGACCTGATGGGCCAAAAGCGTCCATTTCCCGCATCTCCTTGTTCATCTTGGCGATCCGCAGCCTGGAAAACAGAAAATCGTTAGAGATACCGCCACGAGTACGACAACACTGTGAGGTTTGTCAGGCTCAGGCACTCACAAAGTGACGATGTCTGCGTTGGCGTTGTCCACCGAGATCGTTATTGGGTCTTTCTGGTTCTTGTCTTTGGCGTTGTAGTCTGCACCTCGCTTTAGGAACAGACAAACCAACCTGGGGCGACAAAGAAAAGAGTAAAAAAACATGACTCATTGATACACAAAACGCATTTTCATTGCAAGAACTATGTCCCATATTATGTAAAAATCACTTTATTAAGTCTTTTAGTGAAATTTGTGGGTCTTTGGCTTTCCTCCCAGCCCACAAAATGTGATATTTAATGACAAAACCTGTACTTCGTAGTGCTTGTGATAAAGTTAGAGAGCCATGACTGCTCTGTTTTTGGCTGTAAACAGCCACATAGTTCCATGCACAAGCTTCCCATCTCGGAAGAAGACAAGACTAAGTGGCTAGAGTTCATTTATCAAGGAAATGTTCTAGCTACACTCAGTAAAACTGTGCATGTGTGTGCTAGTCACTTCATGGCTGACTGCTTTTCCAACTTTAGACAGTCCAACAGAGGGCTAGTGAATAGACTGGTCCTGAATCCAGGCACATTACCAACCATCCACCAACAAACCTGGGACCCTGGAAATGTGAGTATTTTAAATGCTGTGTGCTGTGGAGCAGATGTAAGAGCTTTTCCTCAGCCCCCCCCCCCCCCCCCCCCCCCTGTCCCTGTGTTAGCTTCAGGATGCTAACTTTAGCTGCTGTTAGCCTGTTGTTTTAGCCTGTAAAGTTACGGTAAACAAGCTTCGCTGTTTTCTAAACATTGTGCACTCGGAGCTCGTGGCCCCGTTCTCAGTGACGCTGAAGAGCGTGGCGGTATCAGCGGTGGCTCATTTACATATGAAGGCCACGCCCACTAAATCAGAGCGTTCTGAACAGAGGGGCCATGAGAGCCTGGAAACAATGCTGCTGTGCTTGATTTATTGGCTTTTTGGACCAAAACATGTTACTACCATTTCATGAAGACATCAATGAGCCATATTAAACTGCAGAAAAGGAGCAGAATATGGGACCTTTAACCCTTTATGACCTACCATGCCACGTCTGCAAGAGCATATATCAATACAACCATTATACCCCAAACCTTAATCAAACATTTCGACACTAACTAAAAAGTGCACAAAACCATAAAAAAATGAAAAACTGGCACATCTTTTTCTAAATTGAGAAATGTTATGGCTAAATGTAAAAGACATGATAACTTGTATTTAGCGTTAAAAGCAATTTGAAGAACTGCACACATTACTGTTGAAAACACAATACAAAATGAAAAGAATGAGTGATATACAGTGTCTAGTTTCAAACCAACCAAAATTTAATATGCTATCGTAAAAATCTTTAATAAATTTGCTGATGTCTTTCCTCTAACGTCTGCAACCAGATTCTGGTTTGATGAGATAACGTCCTCGACTTTCTAATAGGCAGTGAAATAATATCTTCTGTGACCTCTCTGACATATAAACACTCCGGGTCAATCTGACAAACATTACTAACTCTTATAAAGCTACAAAGACTGAAACCAATAAATCACGTCAGCAGTACAAAGACGCTTAGAGATAAAAAACGTCCTGACGCCGAGCTCTAAAGTCGTAATTTTGTGATTCCAGAGACTCTTTTGTATTTTGTATCAATTCATTACCTCCTTAGTGCTGAGATGTCTGACCACACACTACACGGTGCTGTCGTTAGAGGAGACAGAGTGCATCTATTTGGCTTCGTAAATGGTCCTGGGCACCGGGCCAGAGGCGTTAAGTAGATTTTCTTTGAGTATGTGTATAAAGTACTGTCTTTATATTTCCTGCACTTCCAATCCTCCTCGAGGACTCCACCTTAGCCAGGGTCTAACTCAGTTACAGTGATTCTGTTTGCTCACGGTGGTGTATCTTTTTATCACACAATAAGTATCTGTTCTTTCTTAATCTGATGGTTTATGTCTGTTTGATTACACATCCTTTGGTTACTTTGTGGTATTTTATCACCACACAGGAATTTCTGAAGTATAAAGTCTGTTTTATATGTGTGAGTGAGTGTGTGTGTTTAACTATCCATCACAATGAGGACCATTAAAAAATCTAAGGACATTTAGATGGATCCTTACTTGAGTTTACAGTAATGGCCTCAAAAATATGTTCATAAGTTTCTCTTTAAGTTGCAGAAATCTTTAGGAAATGATAATAAAAGTGCAATATTTTGTGTGTGTGAGTGAGTGTTCATAATACGCATCATTATGAGGACCAAAGTGTTTTTGCAGTCAACTTTGGTTCATGTCTTCTCCTTTTTTTAGGTCATCAAAGCAGACAATTTAGATGATTTTTTTTTCAAATATATTTCATAAAATTGTGAGAGATGGTGTGTTTGTCTCATTAAACTTTAGAAAAGTTGAAAAAAAATTACCAAGATGAGAAAAAAAAGATAACATTGGATGAGTGTGTGAGTAAGTGTTTATGCATAGCAATTATTGAGAGGAATAAAGACTGTACTTACTTTTTAAAAGTTTTCTTTTTTTTAAATAGACTTTGTGTCCTTTCTTTTTATGTCACAATACAGACATTTCCAATTTAAGATGAGTCTGTTTTGTATGTTTGTGCATTTGTGTGTGAGACGGTGTGCTTGTTTATCTATCGTTCTGAGGACCATCTGTTGAGTTAGGACATTAAGGCTGATTATACAATTATTTTTATGTTATCTATAGGCTTTTCTTAAGGTTTCAAAGATGTAAAAAAAAAAAAAAAAAAAAAAAAAAAAAACTTCAAAATTATATCAAAAAAGTATGACATTATATGTGTGTGAGTTAGTGTCCCCACATAGCCTTCATTGTGAGGACCAAAGACAAATTTCAAAATTGGGAGTAAGGACCATTTTGCAAAGCGGGGACATTTGGCCTGGTCTGAACTTTCATGTTACAGTAAATGCTTCCAAAGGCTTTTCACAAGCTGCTTACTTCAGAAAATAAATGTATGTTTAAGTGTGTATAAGTGTGTGTATGTAGTAAGTCTTACCCAGTGTGACCCAGGATAGTGGCGTGGTGGAGTGGTCCCCTCCCGTTGCTGTCTGCCTGGTTGACGTTTGCTCCATTTTGCAGCAGGAACTCGCAGGCGGCCAGCGCGTTCTGGTGAGGAAACAAAAACACAAAACACTTTTATATCCAGGAAATGTAAAGATTTTGTCAATGCTAACGTCTTGTCCGAATAGGTTAGCATAAGAGGGCTAAAGGTGCGAAGGTGTTTCCCCAAACTCAAGAAATTCAGAGAAATTAACGCATATTTTACAAAACCTGAGCACTAAAAAAAGGGGAAATCTATTTGATACAATATTTGAAACTGATGTTGATGTACAATGAAGCACAGACTGCTGAGGGCATGTTTACGGTTCATCCTCTTGGGACCTTGAACACTACTTTATTGAGATATCTAACCATTCCTATTTCAACCCTCCCCCAAAGGTAAAAATATAACCAGTTTAGGATGCTAGAGATCATTTAAAGATCACTGAATAATCATGGTGTATCCTTTTGGGATCTGCTCTGTCTACACATAAAGATAGTGATGAATTTCTCCTCACAGCTGAGACGGCCTGAATGAGAGGTGTGCTCGATTCTTCAGCCACGTTGACCCAGTTGACGTCCGCTCCATGCGCCAAAGCGTCGGCCATGACAGGGAAATTCTGCAGAGCTGCTGAGCGGTAGAGTAACGCTCCGGGGTGAAGACCACTGAGATCTTCCTCTTCCTCGTCCAGAGCTAAGAAAAACAAAGGCAAGACATTTTTTTTCTGTCCTTTTTTGAAAACAGTTTCAGTGTGACCATCAGTGACGAACACATGGCAAATGGTGCTGTCAGGTTAAACGTGGGCAGCATTTTGTCATTTCTCACCGTTGTGACTGCTTGTGTTGTTCTTCTGGATGTCACTGGGGGTCAACCCTAAGGAAAGAAGCACAAGTTTTCTGTTTTATCCTGCTACAACACGCCTTCAGCTGGATCACACGCCTAAGGGTTGTGTGTGTCATTTTGTTGACACAACAACTTTGCAAAAAGCTAACTTTTCTGATTTCAGAGGCTCTGTGTTTACCCGTGACTCGAGGCAGAGTGGCTCGGTTCGGTTTGGGTTTGAGCGGTGGTCGCTGCACAGTCCGTTCCTGCGTGGTTGCTCGGTTCCTCCTGGCGCTGGATCGCCTCAGCGGGGGGTTCCTGCCGGTTTCAGGAAGCTTTTGGATAAACTTCTTTTCCACATACTTTGAACGAATCCATGACTCTTTGTCTCCTCTGAGGGACAGAAACAAAAACATGAAAAGAGGGAAAAAATGAACGAGTACATGTAAAATTGTCAAAACTTTGTACAAAACAAAACAACATAGAAAAAAACAGAAAGTGAGATTCTGCACTGCATTTTCAGGATGTTTCTTGTTTTCAGTTTGACTCAACAGCTTGCTTGCACAGCTGTGAGACAAGAATGCTAACACATGCCCCCGAGGTGCAGAGTGGCTTTTAATTAAGCCATAAATTTAAATAAAACAAGCTCTGGTTCGACCTTAAATGCCTCATGAGCCCTCGTCTTAGACACCCATCTTTTACTAAACAGCTGAAAGAAAACGACCTAAAAGGGAAAGGAAGGCTGAGACAAAACTGAAACGTCATGCTGCACAAAACAGACAGCCTCGGCTTCCTGAGGACGCATCAGTCACGCTGTTAACCATGTGTGTCGTGTACCTGTTACACTTCCTGCCCGCTGTGACACAACACAGAGAGAAGAGGAAGTTGAAAAATAAGTTTGGAGAGTTTTGAAGCTTGCTGATATAATCATGTGTAAACCGCAGAGATATTTACAGGTGCTACACTTCAACGTGTTGTCAACACAAACAAGCTTCTGGAGAGTTCTGAGGAAGGAGGGTCGATTAAGGCAAAGTAGAAAGTGAGATTTTTATGTTTAACTTGGTAAAAAAAAATAAAGGTAGAGTCCTATGATTACCGCTTCATGTAATGACATCAGAGTAACAGTAGGGGGAGATAAAGAGTGTTGATTGAGAGAAAATCTCAATGAAGACATAAGGATTGAGATTTTAAAGTATTTTAATTAACTAGCTTAAATTTTGCGATCACATCATAGTTTTTTTTGCATTGGCAGACTTTATATTCATTTTCACTTTTTCTTTTTTTTTTTCCTTCAGATGGAGTTAAATGGCAAAGGAAACATGTGAAAGTTGCACTTTCAGGTTGAATCTGGGGCTTTAAAGCAACCAAAATCCTATCAGTGTTAGACAGTTTTGTTTCGAAAGTCCACGTCTTCCTGATTCTTTATATTAAGTGTAAGAAGTCATGATGATGTCATAGGTATCACAGTTTTTACCACTGTTAATATAAAGTGAACACAGTCTTGTGTTATTCAAAGTAGAGCCAAAAAGAAAAGTCTTTAAATGTTGAAAAGGGACGACTCCACTGGCTTGATTGAAAGACACTACTCAGCACACCCTGGTCTTATAATGAGGCCAAACAGGAAGTGTTAAAACTGCAGTTCCCTGAGTGTCCACTTGAGGTTGGTCGCTGAAGCACCAGAGACCAGAAACTTGTTCAAGAAGCCAATCTTTATGGCAGAAATAACCCTTTTTTTAGACCTTGTTCAAAACAGGTTTGGGTCCTAAGGTCATGGCTGGATTGACTGACAGGTGGGAACACTGTAGCTGTTAGCAATGATGCTAAAGCTTCAACTTCTTCTTTGTTATTCTGAGTTACCCTTGTTTTCAGGTCATTATTTTGAGGATAGAGCAGGAAACACAGGAAGAGTGAGGAGTGAAATCAGCTGAACCGCTTGACACCTCCCACCTCTGGGTCCTTACATCAATCTAGGTTGACCAAAGCTAGGCTGAGTCAGCATTTCTAACATGGCATCCCCAAACAATGGATTTAGAAAAAAAAAAAAAAAAGGGATGTCACAACCTCTATTTTAACATGGGAGCTAATGGGATCTCCTTGGCTTTAAGAGCAAGCCTCTAGTGGATACTTTGGGAACTGCAGTTTCTGACGATTTTAGCATTGGATTTCTATTTTAACACCAAAGGATGCTGTTTTTTTCAATTTCGGTCCCAAATTAAAAAATAAGAAAAAAAGGACATCAATTATTTTCTTTAATTAAAAATTGAAGCTGTACCCCACAGAGTGATGTCATCATGGCCATACCCATCTCTTATTTACAGTCGATCATTTCCAGCATGATTTAAACATCAAGTCTAAAGTTAGTTTAGCTTTAGTTTTCGTGTATTATCAGTACCTGGGACTGGAGGGGTGTGGCTTCTTTATGGTGATCTCATCAATCCGCGCCTCGTAGATCCTGTTGATTACCGTGTTTCCCAATTCACACATCAGCTACAAACAAACAAACGGAGAAACAGGAACAATGAGAATCTGTTTGCTGCTTTATTTGGAGTGTTCAATTAAAGTGAGCATTATATAAAAGATTACATAATCCCCACGCTCAGTGGAGCTCTTTGTTATGGTGATAATGAGGCTGTTAAAGGTGAAATTACCTTAATGAGCTCAGGCTCCCAGGAGTCCAGAGTGAGGGAGCGCACTTTGGAGAAATGGACTCCCAGGCTCCTGTTAAACAAGGAGAAAACATTTAAGTGAACTCTTCATACAAGTGTGTGTGTCAGCTTGTGTGTGTGTGTGTGTACCTGTGTATCCCAGAGCAGGTGATACACAGCGTGATTCCCAGGTTGATGGAGGCCCAATCAGGACCGGGCTCCCCGCAGTCGCAGCACTGCCGATTCCCTGGTATGGCCTGAACTTCTTCTAGAGCCTTACAGCCGGTGTTCTCCTGGTCACCTCCTCCTCCTCCTCCTCCTCCGCCGCCTACCATCATGCTCGCCGACATGGAGCTGCATCGCTGTCTCTGAAAACACAGAGAAATACAGAAATTAAGAATCACAACATACAGGATGACAAGTTTTATGGTGTCTCCTTGGATTCAAACTCCGTCTGAAACATGCAGATCAAAGATAAAAAGTGTGTGTGTAACTTTCAGTGTGTGTGTGTGTGTCTCACTGGGCTGTGTGGATCCTCTCTGTGCTCCTGGAAGGCTGAGGCGATGCTGTTTTGGACGGCGCTGATCCATGCTTGCTGCTGCCTTTCAGAGTCTGCCTGCAACAAACAACACCTACACACACACACACACACACACACACACACACACACACGGCTAAGTTAATGATGGTGACACTTATCCCCTTATACCACCATCACCAAAACATGCATGTGTGAAAGGAGAAGTTTGTTTGCTCACACACACACACACACACACACACACACACACACACACACACACACACACACACACACACTCACTTTGACGGGGAGACCACTTCAAAGCAGAACCGTCTCTCGTTTTCGTAGCTGGGCTTCACCGTGCACAGGCGCAAGTCCTCAACCACAACCGTGGGCTGGTCCTGTGAGAGTCACAGACACACTTTCATTTTACAAAATCTTCTTCTCTACATTTTCAAAGTGGAAAAGCAGTCAAATCCTTGAAATCACCTTGAATTTCTTTTGATACACCAGCTGATTTTTCTGGATGGAAAACCAACGTCTGTGGTGAAAAGAAGAAATAAGAGACATGAAGTGAAGCACAGAAACGCCAACAGTGGGCACTCAGAGGGTTAACTTTTACCTGCTCCACGTCTTGAAGGCATTGCTGGCTCTCTTGTAGAGGTATCCCTCCATTGCTATCCCGTTTGCAGCATCTGCATTAAAATCCATGATGGAGTCATCGTAGGAAACGTCCTGGAAATGTCAGAGAAGTCTCATAAATGACTATGGATTAAAAATTCAATGTCTCAAGGATATAAAATGTTGATTTTTGTGGATGTGTGACCTTTTTCTTGATTGCAGCATGTCTCTGCTCCATGTCCCTTTTCTCCCTGGCAGAGTTTAGGACAAACTGTGTGTGCTGTAATGACAAAAAAAAGCAAATTTTCTAATATGCGCTACAGTTTAGGTGTAAAGAAGTACAAATAATGGATGGAGGTTTGCAGGCTGTTTTTTATTTAACCCTATGACTATGTACGACTGACTGGCAATGTGAGACCATAGACTGTCTATTGAGTGGACAACGTGGCTCCGCCATTTATCATTGTACGGTTTTGAAGCCAAAATACCCCCGTCACAGGCGCAGCCATTGGCAGCAGTTGACTGTGAGGGATTCTGGGAAAATCTGAGTGGAGCTGGGTGACAAAAATAATAATTATTTTTGTCTTTCGAGAATCTAATAACTTCTTGACTCTACCTCCCGACATATTTTACAATCCCCGAAAAAAATGCACAAGAACGGCAGCTGTCAATCATCCTTAAACTTTACGTAAAACCTTGTTTTTAACCTCTTATAACTAATGAAAACGAAACTCTTCAGAAAAAAGAGGACTTGAATACAAGACAGCCAAATGATATCTTCAAATCACTACAACAATCAGACCTAAGAAACATTTCTACGAGGAGTATTAATTTTTTAAAGTTTGACCACAGCCCATCTTGAATGACTGGAGAGCCAGATTTTTTGACCTATACTGCAGCCAGCCACCAGGGGGAGCAGTTCTTGTGGTGACCTCACTCCGAGCCAAGCAAGATGACCTCCATTTTTTTATTACAGTCTATCTGTTTGTGTGTGACCCGTGCAGGTATGTAAACATTAAAGAGGGGGTACTGTTCTTCTTTTTTCTGGTAGTAGTTGTACAAGATCTCAAAAAATACCAATTTTTCTCACACAACTGTTTTTAAAAAGCCTTTTTTCAGCCTCTGACTGAAACATGTTTCCTTAGCTACTGTCTCTTTAAGGCTCCCCGCTCCACAAACCCCCTTCACTCTGATTGGCCAGAGTGTTTGAGCAGTTTACAGATGAATTTTCTGATTACTTCAAAATACAAATAGTAGCAGTTAAAAAAATTGAACACATTTAGTTCGAACATCCAGGATTTTTACTTTACATCCACCTTTAAAATATTGGTAAACAGAATACCCCCTCTTTAATACTTACAGATCCTAAACAGCATGAAAGTTATAGAAATGTCTATTAATACTGAAAAAGGGATAAAACTAAGGACTGGAAACTGTCATCAACACAATACAAAAACAATTCATCAAATCTTTCACTTCTGCTTGGATACATTTTGCATTTTTCCTTCAACTCTGACATATTTTCCTCTGTGGAAAAGACAGAAACAGTGAGACAAGAACAAGTTCGAGGTGGTTTATCACTCCTACAGACTCCAGGAAACAGAACTTAGGAAGAGCTGAACCCTTTTCCTGCATCCTGTGCCAAACTGAGGAACATTACGTTTTTTTTTTCTTGTAGAAAGCATGTTTGGTGTTTCACTCCTCACTGTCTCTCAATCATCTGCCGTTTCTTGCTCCTATCATTTCCTGTTGAAACAGGAAGAGCCTTGTTGTGGTATGATTTAGCAAGTGAACGTTGACAAATTCATTTCCTGTTTTAAATTCTTAAGATAAGCCAGAAAAAAAAGAAAAGACAAGAAAAATAGCAGTGCTGGTCTTTTTGGTTGACTATGCAGACGTTTCTGCAAAGTTTCCAGTTTGGACTGCTGGGGGACTAACACTCCTACACACACACATAGACACACACGCATACACACACATGCACAGCCGTTTGAAATATTTCCTGTTGTCGCTCACTTTTTCCTGTCACGATGAAGTGTGATGTCATCTTGTGACTTGCCTTTTCTGATGCCAACAAATCATGTGATGCAATCAACCCACCCAAAAACATTTTGTCTCAGCACATCAGAGACATTTTTCAACATATGTTTAAGATTTCTTTCAAATAAGTGTAGACTTTTAAAAACAACTTCCTGTCTCATAAAATCTGACTTACTTTTTTAATGTTTATTTAAAAAAGCTAAATGAGACAGGATATTAATGCCCTTGTTACTCCTTGTTCACAACATGAAACAAACAGAGGTGTAACATTGAGGCACAGTAACTCTGCAGCTCTGCAATAAAGGTCACTAAGGTGTAATGGCGTCACTGTAGACACTTCCGACAGGATCGTGAGCACTGTGTGTGTCAAACTGTAACGTCTGGTGATGAAAATGAAGCCAATTGGAAAGTGCAAAAAGCTGCAGTTCCTCAAGTGTCCACTTGAGTCTGATATCAAAAGCC
This sequence comes from Halichoeres trimaculatus, assembly GCF_033239565.1. Lineage (NCBI taxonomy): Eukaryota > Metazoa > Chordata > Actinopteri > Labriformes > Labridae > Halichoeres > Halichoeres trimaculatus. The sequence goes on from NW_027437200.1 coordinate 17,244,407, forward strand.
AAGGAATCCCCATTTGGTCCTATGATAGACCTCCAATTTTGATAGAAAAGTTTATTTCAGTTGATTGAAAGTTTGGTTGTGGCAGAATTTCCAATATCAGGCTACAAACATCTAAAAAAAAATGGATGATGCAACATTAAGATGTTTATTTGTGTTCGCTTGTGCTCTTTGTTTACACTTTGAACCTCTGGGGCTTCTGTGGTCCAATGTCAATCAAAGCCTAGCTTTATTATAAATACAATGTACTTAAATGCTAACCATCCGTTTGTCAAGATAAAATGTACACTCCAAATAAAAATCGTAAAAAAATGGTAGCAACACTAATTTAGCAGAAGTATGGTTTAATACATTTTGGTATAAATTTATATGTAAACGTATGGTTTCTCCTTTCTACAGTTTCATTTTCAAGACGCTTTTGTCCAAAGTAAAGTACAACACAAGCAAGAATTTGAAACTAGTAATCTTGCTCATATTCAAAAAGTTAAAACCCTTTATATGCATTTTTGCAAGCTAGCACGTACATTCTCAATTCTTAGCAATGCTAAAAAGCATACTGAGTATCTTAACTTGAGAATCGGCAGTGATTTTTTTTCATTGTTCAAACAACTTCTTTTTTCATTTCATTTCAAACTTTGAAAATTTAAATCTAGTTGCAGGATTTTAAGCTAAACAGAACATTTTGGTTAATTTGCTTAACAATGGTCTTGTATTTCTTTTCCTTTTGTTTTAGGCCTTTATAACCAAACATGTTATGTATTTTCTTTTGTTTTTAATCGTAATTTAAAACTTAATGATTACATTTTTGGCTGCCTATTTTACAACTGTCCGGGGACTGCAGCTGCTGTTAGCTGTAGAGGCTAAAGCAGCCTGTTTTATAGTATAGTGAATTAAAGGGGACTGTCCAAGAAACAATAAACTAAACCAAACTAAACTAAAGAATCAGACAAGTACACCAATGCAAGTTTCAGGTCTAAAAGCTAACCTTGGTGCCAAGAAAGTGATGAGCCTAGCTTAGCCAAAAGTCTGGAAAGAGGTGTAAACAGCTAGCTGGATGTTTTTCAAAATGTAAAAATGATATTAAAATTCTTACTTTACAGACTTAGTAATGTAGGTTATTTATATTTCAAAAGCAGGCTGGGCTAACTGTTTGCTACTACTTTCACTTGTTTCACAAACAAGCTAGTCTTGTATTGTGTTAGCTGGGTGGTTAGCATACAGACTCAAGTATGGTATCTTTTTAGCCTTTTATCTGACATCAAAATCACTTGCCCAATGAAAAGAAGTATATCTTATTCTTTTTAATTCTTTAGACTTACTTGTTTACCTTTTTAGACATTTCCAGAGCACCCACACAAAGCTAACACCAGGCTAACTGTCTCTTTATCCTTAACCCAAATTAGCACAGCTACATCTGTCATCAGTCTCTGTGCTCCTGTTACTCCACATGATTGCCAGAACAAATACAATTTGAACAAAGCAAATAAGATCAATCAGCAGCAAACAAGCTTTTACCTCCTCGTTCAGCTTGCGTCGATACTCGTCCAACTCTGACAGCGACTGGTGGCCATGTTGGAAGAACTGAGCCTGAGCCTCCATCAGCGACAGCACCTGACAGGATAAATGAAAAGTCATTTAAAGCAGCGCTTTCACAATCTCTTTAATAATCCTGAGATTCTCCATTAAAACAACTTTTTCAGAAAATCCATTAGAAGTCATAGACGGCACAGTTAATTGAAATAACAAAATAAACTCAAAGTAGGTCAACATGAACTCACTGCCATCACAATGTCTGTTTTCTTCTTGGCCTCAATGACGTTAATCTGAAAAACAAGGAAGCAGCGGTTGGAGATAGTGCTCATTTCTCCACAAACCAAGAAAACAAAACTCAGAGGCCACTGGCCAAAATATGGGAGCCACAACCGCCAGACTGATGAGAAGGCCTGAAGCAAACCTGTTTCAGTCAAAACAGAGGAAGCTCAGCAGAAAGCAGACACTTTGCTCCTCCATCCTGTTTTAAAACACTGACTGGTTTTCCATTCATCTTTTTTCCATTAATGATTTGAGAAGTGTGTGCTGTGGTTTTTGTCCCTCTAGACTTATTGTCTTTGGTCTTTGTCTCTTTTATCATTTATGAAGTCTGGGTTGTAATGGAGTCTGTGGAGGCTCTTTTATTTAAAAAGGAGTGTTGAAGACATAAAATCAGAGGTAAAAAAAAGAACAGCAGATCAATCCCAAAAATAGAAACTTAACTAACGTTCATTTCAAAAGAAGATGAAACACAGATCAGTGCAGAACATATACAGAGCTAACTATAGAGTTGTAAACATTGTTGGATCAACAGATTCAGTCTATAAATACAGCTACAGGGGTGAGATGACAGCTGCTTCATCCATTTGTTCTTCTCACCTCCAGGACATAATCGAGGGCCTCAGACCGAAAAGTCCTCCGTGCATTGAGCAGAGCGTTACTAGCCTCCTCCACTTCATGCTGTTTCCCCCTCGGAGCCTGAGCGTTCTTCGCCAGCGCCCCCTCCAGGCACTCGCTGCCACGCTCAAACTCCTTACGTACTTCCTTAAAACGACGAACATCTCTGGAAGACAGAATACAGGCGTTATATTCTTGCTTGTATGAGTATTTTACTTTCGGTAAATTCACAAAACTAAGCCAGTACTTGTGTCTTGGGCACGCAACCTAACCACTAGGTCATACAGGTGCCCCAGTATTTAAATTAAAGGTCCCATATTATGCAAATTCACTTTGCTAAGTCTTTTAGTGAAATTTGTGGGTCTTTGTCTTTCCTCCCAGCCCACAAAATGTGATATTTAATGACAAAACCTGTACTTAGTAGTGCTTGTGAATGTAAAATCCTGACCTAAAACGAGCTGTTTGGATTTGGGGAATTTGCCGATGTCAGCGATTCCCTTTTTTGACCAATCAGGAGCAAGTCTGACCTGATTGGTCCACCAGAGCAGATACCCCCGAACCCCCTCCTCGCCCACTCCCCTCCCGGCTGCTGGAGAGGAGGAGAATGCCAAAGTTGAAGAGCCATCACTGCTCTGTTTTGGGCTGTAAACAGCCACACAGTTCCATGCACAAGCTTCTCATCTCAGAAGAAGACAAGACTAAGTGGCTAGAGTTCATTTATCAAGGAAATGTGCCAGCTACACTCGGTGAAACTGTGCATGTGTGTGCTAGTCACTTCATGGCCGACTGCTTTTCTAACTTTGGACAGTCCAACAGAGGGCTAGCGAATAGACTGGTCCTAAATCCAGGCACATTACCAACCATCTGCCAACAAACCTCAGACCCTGGAAATGTGAGTATTTTAAATGCTGTGTGCTGTGGAGCAGATGGAAGAGCTTTTCCTCAGTGTCCCTCCTGTCTCCGTGTTAGCTTCAGGATGCTAACTTTAGCTGCAGTTATCCTGTTGTTTTAGCCTGTAACGTTACGGTAAACAAGCTTCGCTGTTTTCTAAACATTGTGCACTTGGAGCTTGTGGCGCCGCTCTCAGTGATGCGAAAGAGTGGGACGGTATCAGCTGCAGCTCATTTACATATGAAGGTCACGCCCACTAAATCAGACCGTTCTGAACAGAGGGGCTATGAGAGCCTGGAAATAATGCTGCTGTGCTTGGTTTATTGGCTTTGTGGACCAAAACATGTTACTACCATTTCATGAAGACATCAATGATCCATATTAAACTGCAGAAAAGGAGCAGAATATGGGACATTCGGAGTCAGTTTATTGGGCTTTTTATGCCTTTAATCAGACAGAGTCACTTGCGCAAGGGTGAACCTCATGGAGGCGCCCCTTGACAAATGTTTTTTAAACACTGGTCCAGTCTAAGGGAAAAATTACACACTAGCAGCACTGGAACAAAGCTCCACCCCTTTTCAGTTTGTAGTCTAGCGATGAGGTGTTAACATGTTGCATTCAGGAGGTGGGAGTCAGCAGTGAATGCGGTTGCTGCAGTGTCATGTTGTATGGATGTGTAGGTGTTCCTCTCTTAGCATTAGCACTGTTACCATCATGATAAGCCTCTGATAATTTCCATAAGCTGAAGACAGGTTGGGTGACTCAGCCTGATGCAGGTAGCTGAGTGAAGGAACCACACTCATTATAAGGCACCAACAAGGAAGCCTGCAAAAAACAGCTCACTCACTCTTTCACAAAGTTTTGCAGCTTCGTCTTGACTGACTTCTGTGTGGTCTCAATCACTTCCTTAAAGGGGAAAAAAGACAGAGACAGATCTATCACAGTCAGATAACTGGTAAATGTCACAGTGTTCGACAGCGTGCTGCAGCCTTGTTCGACCACATACTGCGTCAGATAAGAGCTGTGACTGTGAATGAGGTTGACATACAAAAAGACGGGCAGACACACTCACCCCCTGTGCATCCAGGATGATAGACAGCTTCTTGGAAAATTTCTCCAAACACTCCTGCAGGTCACACACATCAGACTGCAGTTATAATTTAACATTATTGTAGACTTTGAGTCCAACATTTGCCCCAATTTTGACTCTGTTTTTGTTCTCCACCACTTCCAATTTGGATTATTGCCCTCTCTAGCTGCTAAATACACCACGAGCTGTTAATAAGGCTAGCTCATTGGTTGTAGCAGTTGCAACAGGGAGAGATCAAAACTGAAACTTTGAACCTTGGATCTTAACGCACTCTATTCCTTCTTCAGGCTTTTGCTGTCCAGGAAAGTTAAAGTTAAATTTTCCCCAGGTTTTCTCACTTCCTCTTTTGAAGTGCATTTGTCAACATAGCTGTCAATCACAGCCCCTTTAATAGACAACAAACTGCAACTCAGAAATGTGAGTTTGAATTTAAATCAGCATGATATGAACTAAATATATTGATAACATGTAAAAAAAAAACATAGACAAGTATTTTGATAATACAGATTATACCATGTCCCAGTTGCCATTGGGAGAGTTTTAAATTTTGGTGTCACTTTTAAGGATCTGTCTTGTCATCCATCTTTTTTGTAGACAGTCTGTGACCAATCAATGAATTACACAACTCTAGTAGCCTCTGGATATATCCAAAGAAGTGATGTCAGGTGATTAAAAAATTAATCAAACTCATTACAGGATTTGTAATTAATTAATTAATCAAATCAATCTCTGTAAGGCCCCCAATACACAAAGAAGAGAAGATGTTACTGCATCTACAGAAGTAAATTAAGTTTTCCTGCAAGGGGTGGAAGGGTCTGGTGGAGCTTGTCAATCAAAATCCTGCTTGTAAACTACTGTGGGTGAGAGCTCGGCTCTCTTTGGATGAGAGCTCAGCATAGATATGTGGAGAAGATGTGAGATGACAGAGGCATAGAGAGATGCTGTAAGTCAGAAAAGTTCAGACAGCTCACGCTCCAACTGAGGATGTGTCACGATAGATGAACGTGATCAAAAAAATTTATATATATATTTTGTATGTTTTTTTGGATCGAAAACAGGAAGAGAGGCATAAAAGAAGAGAGTCCACTTTTTTAATGTAGTTTTGGTGTTTACACAGTCAAAGACAACAATGTTATTTGGGTCTTGAAAGATCTTTGAAAATGCTCTTGCAGTCAATGAGTTAATCACGTTGATTTTTATAAAACATTAATTTGGGGTGTAATTAATTAATCAAATTAACTCAGTAAAGTGACAGCCCTAATCAAAAGTTATACCAATACTCAGAGTGGCAGTTAAACAGTGTTGATACAGCAGGCGCCCCATGTACAGAAGTTAAAGTCATTGTCACACTGGTGTCAGGACTGATTTCCTCACTCTCGTCCTCATCATTCCCCTTCAGTCTCTCTTGAGTTATCCAATCTTTCTAAATAATTTTGATGTATATAGTATAAAAAGTGAAACCCACATTCTTTTCTAAGTAGACGTGACATCACCTGGTTAAAAAAAACTACAGGAGTTCATAAATAACTCCCTGATGACCACATCTGCCACAGTGCCCTTCTCACCTCCATCATGTTGTCCCCGGAGCAGTTGTGTCCCAGCTCCCGCAGGCCGTTGATGAAGCTCTTGCTGGTCTGGCAGTAGGCTCTGCCCGCCTCCAGCATGGCCTGGCATTGTTTCACAAGCTGGATGACAAAGACATGCAGTGAAATTCCTCTTGGACGCTCAATGAGGCACACTCCAAATGACAAACTGCCGGTTATAACCAGTATGAATAATTAAACATAATGAGGAGCTACTTCAGGAGTCCACACATCAGGGCAATAAAACAGCCAGAGTTGGACGTTTGTCTAATCCGACGTGTTGAATAAGCCCCCAGCTTCTGTTAAACCTGCTCTGGAGTTCATTAAAATGAACTACAGCCAGAACATTGCTGGAATTTACAGGCTTTGAAAACTGGTTGTTGTATCTTTAAGTCTCATAACAAAATGTCTTAGAAACAAATGAAGAGTTTACACAAGTGTGCCAGTAAAAAAAAAAAAAAACATTTTGGGACTTCAAGACATAAGCTAGCTTTTTAAAATGTATGCTAACACTTACATTTTAGCTACCTAGCATACACTGAGAAACATAGCTCTTCATTTTAAATTATATTTCTGGTTATTTTACAGTGATAAAATTCCTGTGGGCTACTGGTTATTAGTAAGATACGTTACATGTATGGTAACAATTGTCTGTCATGACCTTAGCCTGTGCAGAAAAACATTTTAATTCATATTATTAGCGTTTGTATGGTGATGTATGCTATTAGATGTATGCTTACACTTGCCGTTTACACATCCAAGAATGTACTGGTAAACCTTATTCCTCATTTTAAGTTGTATTTAAGGCTATTTAACAGCCAAAATACACTTGTAAGCTTTTATGTGTTAGTTATGTAACAAACATGCTAACACTTGCCCGTCACTTACCTAGCATGCACTGATAAACATTATAGCTCATTTTCAGTGATATTTCTGGTCAAATGAAAAATAAAAGTGCTTACTTGCTCTTCTTTTAGCTATATTTTTGTTCCCAATTAACCCCTGACTGAGAAATTTGTTAACTTCAGACCAACCAGTAGCTAACACAGCTAGCTAGCAGAATGTAGCGCAGAGTAGAGTGTTATTTTGAGAGTTGAGTTTTGGAACCAACACAGTAAAGTTAGCATGTATTAAGCTGATATTATGAGCATAACAGAAACCAGATGCAACCAAAATATGCTAACATGGCTTAAAACGTTACCTTAGCATGCTATCATAACATGGCTCAAAGGTAAGACAGGGACATTTTGACTGAGTTCAGCTAAAGAGCAACATCCTTCTTTTGCTTTAGGGCAAATACAACTGAGCAGTGCAGAGGGGTTTAAACCTTGTTAGTCAAGATTTTCCAAATCCCTTCATCTCCCTGCTACCACACACACACACACACACACACACACACACTGCTAAGTAAAATAAACTCAAGGGCTTTGTCTACGGCTGTTTAACAAATTTCCACATCTACTGTTTCTAAAACACTTTGCTGAGTGAAACAGCATTTTCAGGTTATTCATGACATGGAGGAACAGAGAAGCTGCATGTGGTCTTATCACCTGAGCAGATCTGAAACTAAAGCGATAAATAAGAAACAGCCATTATTGTTTCAAAGCAGAACATATACTAAGTACTCACAGTAGGAAAATACTAAAGGGAACCAGTGCTTGTAGCTACTTCCTGCTTACTTCAGGTAAGAAAAACCTCATTAATCAACACCCACCTCGACTCAAAAACAACTTTTTGTTTGTGAGCTAGTTTATTTTTGTGTGTATTGGAGAGAACATTGGTCTTGGAAAGTAGAGCAGTGACTCAGCGTGATATTTACTGTGTGTGTAAGTGTTGGTGCATGTCTCTCACCTTGTCCAATCGTGTCTCGAGCTCACTCACATCGGTTTGGACCACTTCAATCTCGGCTCTGCAAGACACGAAATACACACAGAGGCTAAAGGTCAAAGGTCATCTTGAACATATTCACTGGAACACTTACTAGAGATGGAGATTAGCATATCATGTTTTGGAGAAAAGTTTCATTTAAGTGAAAGGCAGTACACATTAAACAATAATGTAGACTTTGATGTTTGCAAAAGCAAACAATAATTACTTGTTCGGTTTTCAAATTCAATCGCTGATTAACTAACCAGTCTAGAGGTAAGGAACACACAGAAAACAGTCGAACCTGAGCAGAATGTACTGTTACTACTATACTAATGGAATAATCCGTCAGGTGTGGGTAAACAACGTCAGGTTAATTTGCAAAGTGCGGCTAAGGTTAGTAGTGCTAGTTCCAACAGTTCTTGGAAGTGGTTATGTGCCAGTTTAACCAAATACAGCAACAACTCTATCCCCTTTTCTGGAGCAAAATACTGCCTAACTTAACTTTTTATGATTACATTTTAGGCTGCCTATTTTACAACTTGCTGGGGACTACAGCTGGAAATTAGCAGTACAGGCTAAAGCTGCCTCTTTTACTGCATAGTGAATTAAAGGGGACTGTCCATGAAGCAATAAACGAATAAGCTAAAAACTAAAACTAACAGGGTGCTGGTGTAGCCTAGCAGCATGAGGCTAGTCTTCAAGGGTGTGGCCTGGGTTCAAATCCGACCTTTTCTGTACGTCACTTCTTGCTCTAACCCTGTTTCCTGCTCTATCCACTGTCCTGTCCTCTTAGGTCTTAAAGGCCAAAAAGTAGATTTTAAAAAAAATAGACTGATACTGCTAACACACTGTCATCTGTACTTGTTTACATCCAGGTAGTAGACAGGCTGAGCCAATGGAAATTTTATGAAACATCAAATTTTTTCTCATTACTTCCAGCCTAGGACGGGGACTTAGGATGGGTACCTTTCACATTTGAAATGATACGGTACCAATTCCCTGTACCTTGCAATCAGTATTGGTATCGGTACTCAATGGTACCAATTTTCTGTACTTTTGTGTGTTTATGTGGTGATAAATATTTATTTGTTCAATAATAAAATCACAGTGGATAATCGCCTACTCTTCCACTTCCTCATCAAAACATGGTACCGATTGATTCTACATAAGTTGGTACTCGGTACTACAGACAGAATTCAGTTGGTAACTATAAAAGTACCTAATTTGGTACCGATCCCTAACAGGACAAACATTTTTGCCACATGGTCAACGGGCTATGGCTAGGGATGTCCTGATCACAGTTTTTGCTCCCAAACCGATTCTGATTTTTTTATTTTGAGTATCTGCCGATCCCAATATTTCCCGATCCGATCTTTCAGCAATGCATTAAGAAAAAAGAAAAGAAAAAAAACTCCTACAAGATGTCCTGTGATTTTTTTAATTTAATTCAAATGAAGGTATCATTCCAGCCAACATGGATATAGCTTTTTTCTCCACTTAGTGCAGCATTGGATCAACAAAATAAAAATAAAGCTTCTCAGTGGTGCACCACAAGATTACCTTGTATGTGTGTGACAATAAGGTGACAATTTCTTGTTTGGAATTTCGTTGTAATTGTTATAATGACAAATAAAGTTTGATACAAAAATGAATGATGATGTGCTATTATACTCATTTTAATTAAAAACAAGAAATAAGGCCCCAGGTTTTTTCCCCGATTCCCTCTCCCCCGATCTTTCTTACATTTCAGACCCATGCTGTACAAAAAGACCAAAGAGTTTCTACATTTTGAGAAATAAAAGAAAAGAAACAGTGTTACCGAAGAGGAAAATAATAGAGCTGATGGCAAATCAACAGAGCTGAGGTGTACTGTAGCACTAATATTGCATGACCAGGCTTCTTACAGCTCTGAAAGCAAACGTGCAGCCTGCCACTTGCTCAGTAATGTATTAATACACTTTGTTCTGAAGACAAAAAAACAGCCTCAAAAATCTCTCACACGTGCACAAAGCTGTCTTGTGCATGGCTATCTTTTTGGTTTTGGGCCTCACAGTAAGTGTCGTTCGTCTCTGCTCAGACTAACAGTTCAACCATGTGGTTTCCGCTGCCTTCCACCAACAGTACAGAGAGACAGAAAGACAGACAGAGAAGGAGAGACAGAGACAGAGGAGAGGAAGAGAGAAGAGACTGAGTGGAGGAAGACAAGCGGAGGATCTGAACAGAGAGCAACTGTTTGTGTTTTCTGTGTTTGTTTGTGTCCGAGGTCGTGTCCTTTTTGAAACACGACCAAATGACAAGTCAGCTAAGGAGACGATAAAAAAAAAAAAACTCAACAGGGGGCTAAAGTATTTTTTCATTAAAGAGGAATGCACTTTTTCATTTTTATCTGAATTAATGTCGCATTTTCCAGTCCGCAGGCCAGAACGCCAGAAAGTAAATGAAGACAGAGTTGAAACTGAGTTTCCGCCGTGGTTCTCCCCGCAGAAACACACTTCCTGTCTCTCCTGCTGATCACCTCAGAACATCTCGCTTCTCTTCCTGTTGCCCTCCCACCTTGCTGTTACCAAGTAACCAGAGGCAGCACATTTGAGAGACAGTTATTTATCTTCTGCTCTGTTTTTCTTCTTGCTCTTGTCTTGTTTTTGTTTTATTTATGGAGGGGACGATGCATAGTGAGCAGGTTGTTAGACTACAACCCTGACAGGGTGAGCAGGAGCCTATCCACTACCACAGCCCAGACACTTTACCCTATCTTATACATTATTTAATTATTTAAGAATGAAAAATTAGTCTCCAGAGTCTAAAGAAAGGATATGTTCTTCGTAGCAGCTGTGAGCTATCAAGTAATAACAGACCATAGCTGGGAAGAACTGACCAATCAGAATCAAGCCTCAAACAGCCATATTAATAACATGGGATTACTTGACCCTTCTTCTTTCCTTCCTCTGCTCTGCAGCCTACCACAAGACCTCAGCGCTGTTGCTGCTACTACTCAGACTTTCCACAGACCTCATAAAGTCAAACAGAGAGGGAGCAAAAAGAGAGACGGAGGGATTTGAAATATGCCAAATCAGCTGGTAGGGATGACACCAGCGGCTGTGACTCAGGCAGGAGGCCAAAAACTGTCCGGGGCACACCCAAGTCCTGCCATGCTTCTATCTCCAGCTGCTTGCAAAACCAATTTAACCACACTTCCCTTTTGATTAGCACACCACATGTTGACTTTATGTTGAAAGAAAAATGATGGAAGAGTCCGTCTCAGTGGCAGTAGCAACCTGACAGCATGGTTTGTAACTTTAAAGGCTTTTAAAGAAGTCTTCATGGGCTTCTCAGTGAACTTTAGCTGCAAACATAGCTTAGTGAATTACTTCTTACTTTCTCAGGCTGACATCTAAGCTTCTTCTAAATTAGTTAAACTCTAAAACACAAATCTTGGATCAGAGTTTCAGCCCCTCAGGCCTGTATGCATCCCTTTTATTGACTCCACTTCTAGTCACATGGCATCCTTTGACCTCAGAGACCCTGACAGACTACTAAAGGGAGACAAAAAGTTATATAACAGCAACATAAGTAGAAGTCTGATTATGTACTTAAACACTTTGAAAGGATATGATAGAATACATTACGTTTCATAATGTAACTTTATGTTATCTTTTGTTATGTTATGTTACCAGGGATGGGGGCGTACTGTTACCAGGTATTGGTATTGGGCCGATACCATCCTTATTTCAAGGTATCTGTACTTATATAGGCTGCAAATCCTCAGCTGAAACTCCAAGTAAAAAAAAATCTTGCATTAAGTCCTCCTCACCAGTAGTTGGCGATGATCTGTCACTGTTAATTACAATTTTACGTCTCAAAAATACTACTGTTATTGGTGAGTACTCAAGAGGGAGTACTTGTACTAGTATTGGTATGAAAAAAAGTGGTATCGAATAATCCTGTATGTTACGATGCCATACGACACAATCCAGCATGATACGATACCATAAATTAAGTTCTGAACGATAGTGTAAGGTACGATATGTTACAATATAATAGGACAACATGTAAAAATTTCATATGTTATGATACCATGACATACCAAACCATAATACCTTATCCTATTTTATAGTAATAAAATTGTAAAATAGGACATGGTAAGTTTCAGTACAGTAAAGTGGTAAACTGGACATAATACAATACAATACGTCATAGAACTATGCGATACGAAACTAAACAAATACGATACCAAGATATTATTTAATGTACTCTTGAGGATATTCGTTTTGACCTAGGCTTTGCTATATTTGACTTCCCCCAACCCACCATCAAATCTTAACTAAAAAAAATGTATTTCACATGTTGCACATTTAAGACAATGCTAAAACTGGAAAATTTAACAAAATGAGTCTATTGCAACCTAAACTTCTGGGGTTAGACTTCAGGAAAGTATTTTTTCTATGCTGCGCTTTTTTCAGTTATTTTCCATTCAGCAGGTGAAACTCTTACCTAAACCTCGGAGAGTCCTTCAAACACTCCTCAAAGTCCAGCTTGACAGTCATCCCGTCGTTAAGTTTGGACTTTCCAGCACTTTTACACTTGATTTCTCTGATTCCTCCCCTCGTACCCTGAAGTGGACAGCGGACCTCAAACGCAACACTAACTCTTCCTCTCGTCTTTTTATTACCGCTTCCCACCGGGAGCTCGACTCATTCTCCTCCTCGGACGGTTTTTCTTTCAGAGGTATGATTTGTATTCCTCCCACAGCTCGTCCTGTTCACTTCTTCTCTCTTTTCAAAGGACACCGTGTGCCTGAACTGAACCTCCTCTGTGACACATCCGAGCCTAAAGGCGACCTGTCACCGCTTCTGCATGAACCCAGGGGGATGTCAGCGGCGTTGATACCATTTTATCCGGGAAATAAAACGCAACAGGTTGTTGAGAGGCTCCTTCAGGGGCTCTTCAGGGTGAAGTCTCCTTATTAAACAGCCTGAGTCGATATTTCCAAATAAGGGAGATCAAATCAGATGGCAGCCGGCAGACTGGATGTTTCTTCCCCAGGGTGCCGACTGTAGTACTACTCTCTCTCTTCTCACACATACACTCTCACACAACTCACACACACGATGTCCAACCCCCCTAAAACCTCCCTTCACAGCACTTCCGGGTTCCTGACTCATTGCAAATAGTGGTTTTCAAGCACAAAATTAGAAGCTACACCAAAAAGTCCCCAAATTCTTCACTAAATTAACCCAAGGCAGCCAAAGAAGTTGCATCATTGTATTTTTCATTTTCTTATTTTAATTTTTCTACATATCAACCTCCAACACTGACATTTGTTGTCATTAAAAGTTGAGCAGCCCAGTGTGGATATCTTCCTCCCCTCATTTGGTTTCTTCAGTCGCTGTTTTATTGTCAGTTTCAGTCAGCTGTGAACATGCACAGACACAGGGTGTGTATTCTTGTCCGACAACCTTCGCAGCCTTGCTTTGTTGAGGTGGAACCAAGGCTGTCTGAGAGACACCCTCTATTAATGAACCGATGCTATGGAAGTCCAGGCCTGCAAAATGAGACAGGGGAGAAAATGATTAATAGATCATAGAAACAGGATGACTGTCAAGAGAAGCCAGTCATATGAGATTCTCAAGAACCATATCATATAATAGTCACAGCTATGATTCGATTAAAAAAAAAATTCAATGGGTGATAGGTTTAAAAAATTATGTTTATATGAAAAAATGCAACTTTGCCTCAAAATAATTGTGTAATGCGTTGAATTATAAGATTTGTAAACTTAAATATCTTTCAAACAACAACTTCTAAAGAGAGTGAAGGATAAAGGAGAGTGCCAAAACTGTAGTTCTTCAAGTGTCCACTAGAGGCTATCTGATATAGTGAGATCAGATTCCATGTTAAACCTGTTTACAGCTCTTGTTTTGATATTTGTATACACTATGTAGCCTTATATAACGAATAATCAGACAAAAACAAAAAATGTGTCATTTATTTTAGTCAGACTCACTAGAAAAACTACTCACTGCAGCTGGGGCAGGAGGTGAGGGTGGGGCCCCTTTAGGGGGGTTCTGTGCAGGGCTGACATTGCAAACTCTCCTCATTGTCACTGCTCTAGTAATTCAAAGTTGGTCAGCTGGGGCCCCCTTTTGGCTCTCTTCATTTACATGAATTGTGTCATCCAACATGAACCTTCATCTACTTGAATCTTGTTGACTTCACTCACTTATTTTCATTTGGTATAAACACACAACCTAAGAGTTATACACCGTTTCACATAGTTAGGGGTGTGGCTGTAGTAGTATGTATGTCTCTAGACCAGTGTGATGAACTGTAGCTGAATGCCCGGAGGATTAAACCCTCGTCAGCTCCACTTCTTTGCCCTTTGACCATCATAGAGACTATATGAAGCTCTGTTGTTGACTTTCTAAAGTGGCTTGAACTCACGATGTTAGAGTCCTCAATCTGAAAATCTAACAGGAAGCAACTTCACTGGTAAACATTTTCTCATGATTATTCATAGTTTGGATCAGGGGTGGCCAACCTGTGGCTCGCGAGCCGCATGTGGCTCTTTGCCTTTCGATGCGTGGCTCTTTGATCCATTCATAGAAAAATATATATAGTTATGAGTAGTGGTGTGCTAATCAATCTAAACTATATATATATATATATATATATATATATATATATATATATATATATATATATATATAGATGCCAACGTTGGGACCAGTTGGGATTGATACTTAAGTTTCAGTTTCTCTTCTCTAGTATGAATTGAAACACACAAACGCAGTAAATCTCACTTTGAAAATTGGAAATGTATTGATTTTTATTTTATGTCATTTCGTTTATGTGTGAGAGGAAGTGTTTTTGTAAGACCACGTGTGTGATGTGGCTCTCTGTAGTACCACGGTCATTTTTGTGGCTCTTGGTCTCTGACTGGTTGGCCACCCCTGGGTTAGATACAGTAGGGTACACCTTTGGGCCTGAAAACATTATTATTAGTGATATTTTTGTTTCTAACGAAATTCAGGCTCATTAAATCAAAATCCTTAAATACAAATTGTAAACAAGAAGTTATCAAACCTAAAAAACTATGACACATTTTATCAATACACTGAACTAATAAATAGAAAACTCTTAGAATTACAATTATATAATCAAAAAGTATAACATGAGTTTTAGACTTTGTAAAATTGGAGGTAAAATATTAAAAAAAAAAAACAAGGAATAAAATTTACCAGGGTTTTTTTTTTTTTTTGTGACACGAATGGGCTTCCGTACCTCACAGCTCTGACAGCATGACTTAAGTAGTGGGTAACATTAACTAAGTGATGTGTGCTGTGTGATCCTCCCACAGACAGCAGTCAGACACTGTAAAGCCTGTGGTTGACTGCTGTGCCTGGTATAATTACAGCAGCTCAACGGGCTTGTTTGTGTGTTGTAATGCACAAACATAACTGAATCTCCTTCGATCCACTCATCCGTCACCTGATGTGCGCCGCCCCCCCTGGTGACCACAAACACTCACTGCAGCCAGACTGGCTCATCTGAAAACAATGTGTTTTATTTTCCTCTGCTTTAGACTCCTTCCTCCTCCTCCTCTTCCTCCTCCTCCTGTGTGAATCTGTCAGAGGATCAACGCGGCGTGATGCCTTCACTTACCACCTCACCGAGCATGCTATTTCAGGCTGTGTGCCAGTGAGTGAAAAATCTCGCATATCTCTCCACGGACGTCACGAAGAGGGCGTAGTTGGTGGGTCTGTTGCGTTGCTAAGTTGCCTCATCAAAATAAATAGTGTTGAGATTTTTATTTTTATTTTTTTTTTTTTTTTGAAGACTGGGAGAAACCTGTTTTTAATATATTCACAGAAGTCCCGTGGGAAAATTTGAGGAAGCTCACAAACGTGTTCGAAAAAAATAAATAAATAAAGACTTGAACTTCCTAAAATAAAATGCATTTCAAAAACAACAAAATAATCCCATGTAAACTTTTTAAATGTATTGTATCATCACAGAAAAATATTCTGTCTCATTTGCGGAGAGCGTTGGAGCGTCAGGAGCACAGGGGGCGTGTGCGTAAACGGTGAGGAAACAGAGCACAGCACAGACACAAGCTCAAGACAGACAGTTTCCTTAAAAAGTGAGAAAACGGCTGTTGGACTATGTAAAACTTGGCGGCTCGACAGGTTCTTATTTGTCTCTGACAGGAGATTCCCTACGCATCTGGCCAAAGCGTCAAGGCAGACGTAAACACAGGTGCTGAAGGTTTTACAAAATAAAAGCCTGGCTACTACAACACTTGGTGGATCTGATTGAGAAAAGAAAGAAACACTGTAGTTTTACAAATTTAGGCCTGTTAAAAATGTGACTAGCTTTGTGCAGACACCCAGATAAGTGATTGTGACTAGAAGATACAATCCTACACTGAGTCAAAATGATCATCCGTAAACAGAAGACTACAAGATGATCAGTCTTTACAGGGTGAAATTCAATATCTGTTTCATTACAGGTATAAAATGATTACTAATATTCAAGCTATGTCAGACTTGGGGATTAAAGGGTTACAGCATTGACCATTAAACGCATTGTCCTTTCATTTCTTGCCAAGGCCCTTTACTCCACATCCATGACCTCGTTTCTAGTAACTTCTAGCCTGCCAGATGTTACAAAAAAGAAGGGCTTAGTCATCTTTAAGGTTTAATACAAAAAAAGCTTCATGGAACAAACCAGAACAATGTCATATTCTCATTGTGTTTTGTAGTTTTGTAACACATATCAAATAAAAATGAGTATTTGCCACACAGACAAACTGGGTTCCTTCTGTAGTTGACTGATTCTTAATCTGGTTTCTGTGTTAGCATATATGCTAATCTGATCAAAAACATTACTATACTGAGAATAAGACAAAGTATACGGTTAAAAAAATAAATCCACTAAGGTCTTTTTTTGAAGGTTTAGACTGGAAAACATTAACTTTTTAAGCAACAACAGATCAAAAAAAATATGGAAGCCCTAAGCAGACATTCAACCATTCATGTATATATATATATATATATATATATATATATATATATATATATATATATATATATATATATATATATATTAACCAGTGATAATATGTTGAAATTAAACTGTTTAAACAATAAAAAAAACTTTTAAAAAAAGTAGGCTTGATGTATCATGGGGAATGGTGGCATTTAAGTGAAAAATCCCTTGGTATTTTTTTTTTATTATAATTTTTTTAAGATCACCAAAAATACATCCCATCATCATGAGAAAAAAAGAAAACATGGTTATCTTGAGTTTTTAAATTTGACAGTTTTAAAACCAGTTTGTTTATCAGTAAATTAGGAGTACACTTACATGCCAACTTGGGACCTCCATACAAGATCTTAGTTTATGGTTTATACTGTATAAATTCAAATTCAACAGTTCAAATTAAAATTCTAACAGTTCAAATTCAAATTCAAATTCTAATGTGAAAAAAAACAACAACAAAAAAACAACTTGAACTTCCTTAAATAAAATGCATTTCAAAAACAACAAAATAATCCCATGTAAACTTTTTAAGTGTATAACTCTAAACATATTTCAAATGAAACTTTTGATGAGTAGTTTTGTTGAATTAGAGGAAAAGACTCAGGGTCAAAGTGCTCTAAAAAGGCTGAATCACAGAATACAAACAGAGATACAGGAAAATACCTTGACCCACTAAAAACTGATTCGGTAACAAGTGTTTTTTTGGAGCAAGTTTTTAAAGAAACAGACCCTACTACGTCAAAACAGGCGCTCTCTGAAGCGCCACCTGTTATTCGCTTTTACTCTGAAGGAAATCCGTGCTACTTCCGGTGTTTGTGCAGCTCTGTATGCGGCTTAACGCGCCTCTCTTGCACTGGGAGGGTGAAGCCGCATAAAAGCGTTCCCATAATGCGGGCGTGAAGCGCTCCATGTAGAGGGGACCCAGGAGGAGGACCGCGGAGGGTTTACACCGGCTCCACACCGAGCCTGACAGCCAGGCCCCGGGGCAGAGAAGCGGAGGGATTAAACGGAGGAGAGAAAACATGTCGAACCGAAAGCACCGGGACAACCAGGAGATCTGCGCCCGCAAGGTCCGCGAGCTGGCCCAGTCTGGAGTAAACAAACACTGCTTCGAGTGCAACCAGCCCGGGGTGACTTACACCGACATCACGGTGGGCAGCTTCGTCTGCACGTCGTGCTCCGGAATGCTGTGAGTGAACCCCCCCTCCTGCCGCGCCCCCTGGGTTTATTTACTGCACATTTTTAGCATCAGTGTGTGAGGACAAACACATAATAGAGCCGTGGAGTTAAAGTACCAGGCCTGATATTGCACCATGCACCACCCAGAGTCAGATTTACAAGGCTTTTCTTGATTTTTTTCCAGCGTTTTCCAGCGTGCCGAAATTAATTCACGCAGTGTCCACCTCTCTTTCTCTCCCGTGCATTTCTTCAACAGCCTCAAACCGCTATAGTTGGTCATTTTCCAGCTCTGATTTACGGTTCATTTCGTCATGGTGCAGGTTTGACACTACCCCTCTCTCTCAGTCTCTCTCCAGGCTCCTCTCCAATGTGGGCGAGTGTATTCTGTGTGTGTGTGTGTGAGTGAGTGTATGTGTGTGTGTGTGCTGTCACATTTTAATCTGCATGTAGTCCCAGCACTTCTCAGGGAGATGGTTTCAGCACTTTGCACACCTACATCAAGGTGTCCCACTTTGTGTCTCCCCCCCAGCATGGACTAAATAGGAGGTTCTGGTTTCTGGAAACATGTTGCTCTGTATTTCACACCGGTTCTGTCCTGTTATTCACAGTCACGTGACAGACGTTTTCCTCTCCCACCTGCTCTGTCCCTGTAGTCCTGTCTCAGAGGCGAGGACTCACTGCACGCCTCTTAATTTTTCTACCTGCAAATCCCTTCTCTCTCTCCATCTCTCCTCTGTGTCCCAGGAGAGGCCTCAACCCTCCTCATAGAGTCAAGTCCATCTCCATGACAACCTTCTCCCAACAGGAAGTGGAATTCCTTCAAAATCACGGCAATGAGGTGAGTGACACCTAACAACCACAAAACCACCGTCTCAATGCTTCATCCTGGGGTTATCTTCACTTTTAGATTCACGCTGAGGGCTTGGTTCAACATTCTCATCCTGTGGTCGACGTGGACGTCTCGCGCTCATTCCTGGCAATGACACAAAATATGAAACGTCCCTCATGGCTCAGCTAGCCTTTGTGGTCTGGCGCTTTTTTTTTTCAGACCAGCTCACACAGAGCCAAGAAACAAAAGGACCGGCCATGTCTGTCCCACCCTAACCACCATCTACTTCCTCTGAATGTGTGTGTTTATACTCACATTTCCCAAACTGTTATAAACAAGGGCAGGGAGAAATTTCTGCGAGGACCAAACATACATGAACATACCAAAAGAATGTGATGCTAAATTTTGTGCTGTCAACAAAGATTCTCAGTGATAATAAAAAATATTTTACCATAATATAGCAGACTATCAAAGAGGGGATGCATACAAATGGAATGGTAACATTAGCTTTCACTGACTGCCTAGCTAAAGGGGGAAAACTGGGAGGTGGCTGCATGCTAATGCTAGCTGTTGTCTGAAAGCAGCAAATGGTAAATCTTAAATTTAACTACATTTTCTTTTTAGTAGGTGATCAATAAAGTGTTTGATTAAGATCATCAGATACGTTAAATCAACTTAAACAACATTATATCAGCAACTTTAGCGTAGCTGTACATTATTGCACTGAGCTAAGCTAACACAAATCGTAACTCCAACTTTATCCTGGTAGTATATACATATTTAGTCTTTTATTTTTTTTTAAAAAATAATCAAAACCAGACTTCTAACAATTGAAGTTAATGTAAATGTCACCTCTTATAGTTTTGTGAGGCTGTGGGGACAATAACGATGTAGAAGTGACTTCCTGTAACAACCGTTTTGCCAGCTGCTGGTGCAGACAGCTCCCTCTGTGAAGCTTATATTACACAGAAAAGAGTGGCATGTTACAGGCCATCAAGATAAGTGCAGTGTGTTTTCATCCAGTGTCTGTGTAGAACAAGATGTGCTTCAGTATATGAGAGAGGTAGCCAATAATATGACTAAGGGGGAGGTATATAATCGTACAGTTTCCTCTCTCCACCATCCTCTGGAGATTGATCCATAGAGCCGTGAATCATAGGCGGTAATATCTGCCGCACTCTGACTTGTAAACCGGATGTGAGTCACTGATGGGAAAATCTGTTTGTGAGAGATTCTCTGACACAAAATGTCAAACCAAAGAGAGCTGTTGTTTGATTGAAGGGGTTTGAAACTCTGCTTTTTTAAAAGGGAACATCCAACTCTGTCTGTGTGTTCCTTCAAATTGTCTGTGTGTGTGTGTATATGTGTGTGTGTGTGTGTGTGTATGTGTGTGTGTAGGTCGGGAGGAGGACTTGGCTGTGCGTGTTTGACCCAAAGACAGACGGTTGCTCCAACATGAAGGACTCTCAGAAGTTTAAAGAGTTCCTTCAGGATAAATATGAGAAGAAAAAGTGGTAAGAATTCAGGTTTTGTCTGTATGCTAATGTCACTAAGCAGCGCTAACGAATGCTACGAGTTAGACAGAACTTCAGTTGTAAGATGATTTAACTACAGTTATTGTTGATTTGATTAATTTTATTTCAATCAGAGAAATTTTTCAACAGTTTAAAAATACTAATCACAAGTTTGTAGATCCAAATGTTGCACAAGTTGCCTGTTTTTGTTTCATTTTATAAAACTGTCCCCATTGCTTTGAGTTTTTTTTAAAGCTCTGGTAAGGAACGCTTACTTTGTGTTGCTCTTGGCACTTTCTGCTGACAAAACTTTGTCTCTTCACTGAAAGATAACATTTCCTGATATTCTAAAACAAAGTGATGTTTTTTGAAGAGTCAAATGGATCACTCACTGTTTCTGCAGTGTTTTCATAAAACTCTCATCTGACAGTTACCTGGATGCAAGGATAGAGAGCACTGAAAATAACTGTAATATGTAGGTGAAAGTCATCATTGTTAAATGAGTTGCTAAAATGTCCTACTGGAGAGTATGAACAGCTGCAAATGTTTAATTTCATGGTTAGCTATGCTAGCTGTGTTGCATACAAATGGAATGACATGCCTACCAGTCTTAGCCTGACCCCGTTAGAAGTCCTAATATGAAACAGTAGTTACAAAACCAGGTTGTACACAACGCAGAATATTATCCTAATCAGTTGCATGTTAACTCTGTCTTTATAGGGATGATAGCATGCTAATATTAGCATTTGGCTCACATTGATGTTCAGTTTCAACACACAGTGATGCTGTACTAGCACAATGATAGCACTATGATGGCTTCACCACTAGCAAAAGCTGTGCTATAGGAAAGGAGATGTTAGCCTGCTTGCTAAATTTGAATGACTGTTTACCCTAAAAGTATAACTTTGAAATGACTTTTACAAAGTTTCTCAATGCTTGACTAATAATTGACCAAAAAGCGAAGTGATCTCCCATTTTCATTCTTTGATAATGCTAATGCTAATGCAAATGAAAATATGCTAACTTTAGCATGCCACCTAGCGTTGTGTTGCACTTATGTTGTATGTTGTAAAAATGCACAATAATGATATTTATGCCACTTCTTGATAATAGAGTTAAACCATTAGTGTTAGCTCCACTGTGTTAAACCTTGGTAGCAATTTTTAGCTTCCTAGCTAAATGTAGCTAACTGAACTTTACATGTGCTGAGGGCCTTATAACTTGATTTTAAGTCATTTTGGTGGATGAAGAGGATAAACTTATCATGGATTAAAATGAAATGAAAGTCTGTTAGCTTTTGATGTTAGCTAACAGCATCAGTTTGTTCTGAGACAACTGAAAACAGCTGACACATCCTGTCTTTTTTTGTACTGTGACTGCAGGAAGTTGTTTAGAAGATTAATCAATTGATTTAGCAAGTTTACAGATCAATTTTCTGCTGATTTGTCAATGATTAACCCTCTGATTGTTTAGTTTCTGAACTCATTGGAGCATGATGTTGAAACATTGGGTTTAAACAACATCTGATGACGTTTGTTCTGAAATTAGACATTCGCTGGTTTTAAATGGAGACACCCACTCAGAAAAATGAACTCAGGATAATGGCTGCTTTCATGCCGGTAATAAAAGAGGAGTCATTATTTGGGGTTTAGTCTCAGGATCCCAGAAAGGTTCTTTGTCATGAAGTTTGGAGGAGGAATACTGATTAGATATCAAGCTTTAATTGGGCTTCTTATGAAGCCAGTTAGTCACTCATTTCAAGTCGGTTAAATAACCCCTCTCTTTCAGGCACTTTTCCAAAAGCAAGAACCGGAGGGACGTTGAGGGTCCTTGGAGCCCGGGGGTCCAGGCTGTACCCCCTTCACATGGTCCCTTAGGAAACCAGGTCCCGCCTCATAATATGCCCCCCAACGCCAGGTCTGCGAGGCCACTGGTGAGACGTTTTCTGTATCCTGGATGTGCATGAGAGCGTAGTGAAGATAACAGAGGAGTGAAAGTGAGAGTGAGGATTCATGAGAGAAAGTGTTTGGGTGTGGCAGAAAAACAGGAAGTTAAAACAGACGAGCCGTTCCTAAAAAAGAATCAGAGAGTATAAGGTGGAGAGATGACCTGAATTGGCTGCTGCACAGAGACAGAGACGGATGAGTCGGACAGCGAGCGGGGCAGGTAGCCTCGACATCAAAGCTTCGGCTTATGAATTATTGAGAAACCATGAAAGAGGCTCACTTCTTCTGCCTTTGTGTGTCTCTGTGCCTCCACCTCCCATCTGCTTCCTCTCTCCTCCTCTCCGCCTCCTCTTCTTAAGTCTCAGTCCCAGATGCCATCGTGGGATCGCGCTCCTGCAATTTCACCTGCGGACATGCGGACGGATGTGTTCACAGCTCGGCCGTCACGCTCCCAAAGCTTCAGAGACCCTCCGCTGAAAGGTCAGAGGCTGATCTCTGTCAGAGGAGATGGTATTTTTGCACTGATGTGATCGATGTCACTTTCATTGTGCTTCTTTGTCTGTAGATCCCACCCTGTGCGGGATAGAAAGACAGCGGCCAGGCTCTCTGTCATCAGGCTTGGGAGGTCAAGGCCACGCCCCCTCCTTTCCTGCTCTCCCAAGGCCTTCAGGTTCTCCTCTCTCATGTTATTCCTTCTTGACAATGACTTTTGAATATATTTGAGCCACTTTTCAGAACAGGACAACTTAAATTGTCTTTCATCACACAATCACACTCCAACCATTTTAACTTTTCATTGAATACCTGGAACTATTTGTTCAGGAAACGGGAAAAGTACAGGAGAATACACTTGTTTAGGGGCCAACTGATAATTTTATAAGTGTCTTATTTTAAGTAAAGTCTAATTAGGCTTAATATGAGCCACATTTACCTGGCAAGTCCAGGAGAAAAACGTATTTCAAGGGATTAAAAAAAAGAAATGAAGCCGGAATTTTTTCAAAGGGTTAGAAAGACCAATCTGCCAATGTGGGAAAAATTTACTTGCACAGTTGTTACGATAAGAATAATGTTCCTCCTTTTTTAGAGCAATTAAAGCATAATTTCTTTTTGTTTTGATAAAAAATAAGACATTTTTTAGGACTTGTCATGTGAATAGGGACTCACATTAAGTCTAATAAGTCAATTTTCACTAGATATAAGGCTGTTAGCTTTTGTCTGTGCCTTTAAAAGCTCTAATTTTTAATAAACATTTTCCTAAAGGAGTTTTTAATATTCCACAATCTTACCTTTGACAGAATTTTTGGAAAAGTAACTTCATTTTGTTTTTGTTTTTATTGTGTATCGGTTTGAAATATTGGTTATTGTATGAATATTGGCCCCAAAACTACACATATTGGCTGTTTTCCAAACCGGCTGCTATATACTACATGTGAGTGTAGTATGTAGTAAGCACTACTACATACTACGTACTTCTTGAAGTATGTATTATGACTTTACTGTTGGGTCCGTTTTGTAGTATACTACTCTGGTTTCCAGTCTCGGAAGGCGGAGCTACAGATGATATTGGTTTTTCTTTGCCTTTAGTAAATAAATATATACAACAACCTATGGGCAGATCTCGGCATTTAGTTATTTTGTTAATACATCATAGCAAAATCATTATTCTTGATTTCTTATCTTACACCAAAAGTTATATTGTTGACTGAAGATAAATCTGGATTTTTATTTTTACAGCTAATGGAGGTTAAAAAAAGGGTAATATGTGGTTAATATGGACTTTAATGAAGTAAACACCTCTTTTATAACTATAAGTGACAAGATTTATAGGTGTTTCTTTCTCATCACTTTACTTCTATTTCACGTCTCACGGACCGCCTAGCGTTAGTGTTGTTGTATTGTAGTTGTAATGCTGACTCATTCCAGTAGATGGCAGTAATTCACCAAAACCTGCCACCACACTGACCAACAGCATTAGCGCCGTGCGTTGTGGGAACCAGTCTGCAGAAATTTTCCTGGATCAGTAGGACTTCCAGGGATTTTTGGCATACTGCAGATTTTGCAAGTTTTCTGATACTACCTGCTGCAGACTGTATTTCAGCCAAAATAGTAGGCACTGCTAGTGTAGTAGGCGGTTTGGAAAACGGCCATTGTCGGCATTTGCCGAAACAATAAAAAAAGGGTGTCTCCATTTTTGACAAATTTGACATTTGTGTCAGTATTTTGTCTTTGTTTTGTAAGTTAGGAAATGAAAAAGATTGTTTTTTTTACACTTCCAGAAAAAAAATAGATAAGTTGTTGTTTTTTTAACTGACAGCAATGTTTTACCACATGTCAAAATGAATATCAGTGATCAGCTGTATGGACTGATAATATCAGCCTTATAGTATATCAGTCAGGGACTCATAGTTTAGTTAATCCCTTTTCATACTGTGGGTCCACAAAAGCCTCATAATGCAGCTCCACTCTCCCTGTGTTTTCATTTCACATTACAGCATTACAGACACAGTGTTTCAGAGTTTTACAGAATATTTGTGCAGATGATATTTGTCACTTTCTGCTCATCACTGAAGCCCCAAAGTGTCACTTTGAGGAGAGAAAAATGTAACATTTCTGTCATTCATCATTTTCTCTCTGAAGTGTTTCTGTCGACTTTAATCGTGTTGGATTTTAAACGGCTCCACATCTTCACCCAGGCACGCTGGATTTCTCTTTGAATGGTGTTTCTCTTCCCGTCTCTCCACTTAATACGCCCCTTTCTTCTCCTTTTCTGTCTCTGTCTTATCTCACTGTCCCTCTCCCCTGTAGCCAGTAGCTCTTTCAAAAACCACTTCACTTTGGGTAAGACATGGCACCAACTGATGCTTTTGAGTGTGTGCTGAATGGCTGGGATCAATAAGCGCTTCCATGCTGTGTCATTCGTAATAAGACGGCCAATCTGTGAGCCCCCCTGGCGCTAACTGTGCCTCATGTGCATATGAATTTAGTCTATGCTAAGCTATATACTCAAAAAGCTTCACATTTTGCGTCACATGCTGATGTTTGGGTGGATGTTTTCCTCATCGCTCAGGTATTCCCTCGTCAGAGCCCAGATTTAAAACCTGTGAGGGTCAAGGAGACACACTCACTGTTCCCTGAGAGGAAGAACAAGTAATGCTATTTTTAGCGTAGCTGCTGCCCCTGTCAGCAAAGGGCCGCTGATATTTCTCACCACGTTGGTGTTGGAGCACTCAGAAAGTATGTGGGCTGCAGCTGTAATCCCATGAAACACATTAACATCCCGAACAAGCACCCTAGGAAGTTTGAGTATGTTAGCGAAGATAAGCGCTATCTCTGGCCCTGGAGAAGTGAATTATCATATCTCAGAAGTATGGGGCTCTGCTGTGGCATGCTGTGTAGCCGGTGAAATGAAGTCTGGTCTGTGTCTCTGACTCCTCAGATGATGGGAATTAAATTATATATATAAAAACAAAACATTGAGATCATTATGCTAACACTTTGGCTAATGCTAGCATGCTATATGGCTAATGTTTGTAAAAAGCTTGCTACCCGCACTGGTTCTTTCCTTTGTGAAATTGTTTTTTGTTGTTGTTGTTTTGTTTTGTTGCTTTGAAAACTTTCCCAACTTGCTGCATTTTATATTTTGTTGGCGCTAAAGTGTTGATGCTATGCTATAGCTTGCTAGTCAAGCTAGCTCTACCTTTGCAAACCTCATAGCATGGACATGTCAAAGCATGGTTCAAATTACTTTAATTTAGGGGTTGTTTGTGTAGCTTGAAGCTTTTGCCTCTCTACTTATTACATCTGTATCATTTTTCTTTTTGATGTATAGCAATTTATGCTAGCTAAGCTAAGATACAGTAGGTCTGGATGCAATATTATGGCGCACTTTTCTCCTAAAAAGTTTTTTAGGTTCTACAGTTTCATTCAGCAGATGCTTTTGTCCAAAGTGACGTACAACACAAGCAAGAACTTAGACAGAAGGATTTGTCATATTTTAGTGAAAAATGTCTTTTTAGACCTAATATGAGCCACATCCACTTGACCAGTCCAGAAAAGTGTCTTATTTCAAGTTATTTAAGGAAAAAATGAGGTCTGAGTTGCTTGAAATTAGTAAAACAAAAAATGTTAGTGGGGTAAGAGAATACTAGAATAATGTCTTAATACAAGTAAATTTCTCTTACCTCACTGGGAGATTTTTGTTGCTCATTTCAAGCAATACAAGCCTTATTTTTATCTTTAAATAACTTGAAATATGACACTTTCTGGACTGGTCAAGTGAATGTGGCTCATATTTAGTCTAAAGAGACATTTTTACGGAAAATAAGACAAAAACACTTCGTAAGATTTCGTTTTTTTGCTGTGTAAGAGCTGGGTCTGAGACCTTCGGACTACTTCTACCCCTGAGGACAAAGAGGAGAAGGCTCAGATTAAGTGCCTAAGTGTTCCCTGAACAGTTAAGTCTTCAAATATGTCTTACAAGTAGAAAGGGACTCTGTGGATCGTATAGAGTCAGGTAATTGATTCCACCATTCGGGCACAACAGAGGAGAAGAGTCTGGCTAGTGATTTGGAGCCGCGCTGGGCTGGGAGCACCAGGCGTCTAGATTCAAAATACAGTAAATGTTTTGAGTAAGATACTTTTCTTTTGTCTTCTAACCATCATTTGAGTAGTTGTTCCATAGTTTTTAATTAATCCCATTATACTCATCTGCATATGTCGTCACGATGCAGTTGTATTTAAGCTGTGGATGTTTTCAGTTGATAAAAAGCTCAGGAAGACTTGGCCCAGTGCGGTGTTTTTCAGCTGCTGTTTCCAAAGTCATAAATTAACCAACCAACAGGAAGGAGAAGTTTTTAACCCCTCAGAAAAAAAAGTCAATTTCGACATCATAACCCGTCACACCTCCTGTGTTAATGAAGCTTGTGACACAGTGAAAACTTGAGCGTACCTCTCAGAGAGACAGTCGAGATTGTTTCCTCCTGGTGAGGTCCACAGGTCATGCTCGGCCTCTGGAAACAGCAGCTGAGAAAATAATATCACTTCAGCCTCTTTAATCTTTTAGTCCCCCTGCTCTCTGGATTACGGCCCATGATCTTCTTCAGTTGATTGAGTCGATAAAGATTATGTGAGATGATCAGGAGCTCCAGAGCACGTACTAAATGATCCGTGTCTGGGTAAATTACTTTTTCATCCATTACAAGTTCTTTTGAGGTTTGCAGTCAGAAAAAATACCTGAAGGTACTTTTAGTTTAAGTGGCTTTTGAAGTTCAGTGACTTTCTGGAGCTTTTGATGATTTAATGATCCTCCTCATCACATCTGAACACGTACTATATTAAATCTTGTGGTGTGTGGAGGACTTCTTAGGAATCCTCGCTAGGTTTTATATTTGCTTGGTAAATTAGTTAGCTTGTCTTGGGTACACATCCAGAAATACCTCAAATTAGTAAATTTAGGTTTAAAAGCTTCATTTAATCATCACAACACTTGTCCAGTGTTAAAAGCTTTCTCTGTTTTTTTGCACACAGGTCGGACAGTATCAGCCTCAGGGGCCACGGGGCCCTTCAGAGCTTTCCCCAAGTCTCTCAGTGTTGACTTTGGAGGTCTAAGTCACCCTCAGACGCAGCCTCTGCCTCAGTCTCTGTCCCAGCAGCAGACGCAGACTCAGACACAGACACAGCAGCACCAGCCTGGGAGTGTCGGCCAGATGACGACACAGGTCAGCAGCTCCAACTCCCAGGACAGATACGCTGCCGTGTCACAGCTGGACATCGCCTTCTCGGACCCACCAGCAGTCACAGGTGGGGAATATTTCAGGTTGTGGATGCTGGAATGTATGGCAAAATGTAACCATTGGCTGTATACAGAGTGGACAGTGTGTCTCCGCCTTTTACCATTGTCCGGTTTTGAAGCCAGTAGACTGCACAGTAGAGACTGTGAGGGATTCTGGGAGAATCTGAATGGAGCCGGGTGACAAAATTGATATATATTTTTTTCTTCCAAGAGTCTAATCACTGTCTGACTCTACCTCCCGACATATTTTACAATCCCCCCAAAAAATACACAAGAACAGCAGCTGTCAATCATCGTTAAACCTTACGTAAAACCTCTTTTTTAACCTCTTATAACTAATTAAAATGAAAGCTTTTAGAAAAAAAGAGGACTTGAATACAAGACAGCCAAGAAACATTTTTACGAGGTGTGTTAATATTTTAAAGTTTAACCACAGCCCATCTGGAATGACTGGAGAGCTGGATTTTTTGACCTATACTGCAGTCAGCCACCAGGGGGAGCAGTTTTTGTGGCTACCTTACTTCGAGCTGAGCAAGATAACGCCGATTTTTTTTTACAGTCTATGGTTGTAACATTTAAATCCTAGACTGGAGATGTGATGCAGATATCTGTAATTCAGTTTCGCCCGGACAAAAATAACATGTCAGATACCTGAATTACATTTTTCCTATCCACACAGTTGTCATTTCAGATATCTACAACGTCATTTTGACTAGGCAAAATATGTCACTTTTCGCCATTTATGTTAATTGGGTTTCTCATTTAAGATATGTACTACGTCATTTCGGATATCCAAAATGTGAATTATGGATATCTGCAAATAATTCGCAGATATCTGTTATTCACTTTAAAGATATTCAAGAAAAATTAGAATTACTTTTATTTAAAATTAAAGTTATCTGTAATTATAATTCTTTCTAGTCAAAATGTTTAAGGGGTATCTTGAATTGAAGTGTAGTGTTTAAATGTCAAAACGGCTTGCCATAGGAATGTGCATTCTTAGACCCGGGAACATGAATACTATTATCCAAATGCCAGTTTTCCAATTTCTCATCCAGTAGCCTGTATTACTATTTGACGAAAAACAAATTCTTATTTTTAGATTCAACTCAAGATATGTTAAATTACACTGAAATCATCATAAGGTATTTGAAGGAAATGAATGGTTCATCTCAATCGGAGGATTTCAGCAGAAAATCACTTTTTATTCAGATTTTTATTGCATTTTTAAAAATTCCATGGTTTTATTTTTTCAACAGTCTTTGGGTCTTTATAAACAATGTGTGCACTTCTTACCAGTATCTTGATTTAAATGTATCCCCAGTGCTTTAGTGATGCGGTTGCCCCTGACAACCGTCTATTTGGCTGCACCTGGATGCTTGGCTCAGGGGTTCCCAAACTTTCCCAAGATGTTTTTTTTTCTTTTTCAATTTAACCACTATATTTCTTATATCTTTACAATAATGGATAGATTACACACTTTTAAAAAAAGATTTTGACTTACCCCACTGCCATGGGTGATGGCTCAAACTCCATGTATCTTGGTGTTTTAATTAACATGAATCACACATCGCTTTTGATCTGTAAACTGAGCTGTCTGACAGTTTTTTAAGTGAAGTGTGCCGTTTAAAAGCCTAGTCGTCTTGTTTTTGTGGCAGCAGGAAACAGGAAGACGTTGTGAAAGCTTAACTCTGGTAAACTGTAAAAGACTAAAATAGCATGCAATTTTAAAAAACATTGATGAGACAACATACTGTGAAAAGTGAAAACTTTTGACATGTTTTTAGCTTTTTACATGTAACACAAGTCAGCATCCAGAATCTAAGGTTGCCATTTTTTCAGAAAAGTGTCAAATATTTGCCTCTGATAGCTTCATAAATGTTTGTATGTTATCATTATTTTAACAACGTATAAAAAAGGGTCAGACGAAGAGTTCATGATGAAGTAACTGTTAGAGTTGTCTTTAACTGAGCATGTTTTAGCTTTATTTAAGTCTCTGAAAGCTGAAAGTGTACCTTACAAATATGAATATATATATACTACAGTATGACATTGATAGGCTTGTGCTTGTAAAAAAAAGTGCTTTCACGTTGAACGACCTGACCACCTCCTCCACAACATGTTTATAGATAGATACGGTGAGAGTTTAAGTTTCTGTGTGATGCAGTTTGTTCACGGCCAGCTCAACAAGGTTGCATAACATCCTTACTTACTCCAAATACCAAGGCTTTTAGCGGCTGAATTATGCTCATTGTGTTTGCTCCAGAACATGCTCACTCCCATTCAAAGGGCCTTGTTGATAAAAAAAAAAAAAAAAATCAGCTGTACTTGTTTAACAGCCGAGACGCTGGTTTTAACACTCAGGACTCATGTGAGAAGCCCTCGAGCTCTCAACAAGAAGCTTTGTTGTTCTTCATCGCAGCCTGCCACAGTAATGAGGTTATTGATTTTCTGCCTGCCCAGCTCGCTTTGATTCATATCAAGACTAACACATATTTTATTCAGCGGGATTTGTTCTGCTTTTGTCCTCTGATGATTTAAATGCTTGAAGATCAACCGAGCTCTTTGTGGGATTTTTTTTACACACATGTCAGGCTCGTAGGAGCAGCATTTGATCTCTTTATGAGCTCTCATTAAAGCCCCTCGGTTATGTTTGTGTCTGTGTGAAATGTGTGTTCACAGCTCCCCCTGCTGGCCCTCCACAGTACAGCACGCTCTTTGGGAACAGACTCTCCTCCAGCTCTACACCTGCCAGGTACATGAGAAATTCTGCTTTGGTTTAAAAGGATTTTTTAGATTTCTTCCTTTTTCCCATGTATCAAATTTTCATTTTCCATCAAAAACTCAGATTTTGTTGCAAAATTTTTTTACTTTCCCTCAAAATGTTACTTCTGGGGATTTCTTTTTTTTGTAACTTTATTTATAAAACAAAACCCATGTTTAACCTCTGTTGTCGTTAGTTTCTGAATCCAGATTTTGAGTGAGATTTGTTCAATTATTTTTTAAACTAAGCTGTTTTTATACCAAATTTATGATTGTTAAAATTCAGTATTTGCATTATTTTCTTTAACATCAGATTTGTCATTTTCTCTCTTTCACTCAGCTTTTATGTTATACATTTTTAAGGTCTCCTTTTAAAAATTTAGCTTTTTTGCATGACTTTTGCATTTATTCTTAAAATGTTGCATATATTTTACATGACATTGATAACTTTTTGGATTCAGCTTTTTTAAGATTTTTTTTTGTTTTACAAGATTTCCTCAATATATAAAGCCAGCTTATTGAACAATTGTTTATTTATTTGTTTAATATTTTTTATTTTTTCTAACCGCTGTTAATTGCACAATACCTGTTTTTGCTTATAGACTGTTGGAAAAAAAATGGAAAAAATGTTTTTGGATTCACCTTTGATCCCCATAACTTTTCTGGATTTATTATTTATTAAGACTTATTAACTACTTTTAAATTCCCCTTTTAGCCTCAGTTTTAGATTCTTTTTTAAATTTAATTGATTTTTATTTTTTAATGTGTTAATGTATTAAATTTATATATTTTAAATTTTTTGGCAGTGGTTTTAAAATTTACTTTAATTTACTAGGCTTTGATTGATTATTATATCTTTGTTTTAAATTTATTTTTAAATTTCAGTGTGTAGTAACTAGCTGCATTTAGTTTTTTTTTCCCTTTGGTGGAACAGAAGATACAGCATTCTTAAATAACTTTTAATTTGTGTGTAACCAACTGAATTAAGCATCATTTTGTTTTTATTGACCTACTTTTAATCTTAGATCTATGAAGAAGCTGATCCACCTCTAAAGTAAAAAGTGGTTGTTGTGTGTTAAAGAATTTGTTTTAATTAAAAAAAATCATAATAAAAAGCAGGGTCATATTTATCATACATTATGGAGGCTTCATGTCCCTGAAGGCCACCGTACTTTCACTGTTGCACAATGTTACTCATGACTTTAAGATGTCAATTCTGAAATCAAACTTTTGTTTTAATTTCCTGTGTCTGGATAACTCTGAAAGCCATATTCAGGTGGATCTTCTGTTCTTCTTCTGCTCTTTTCACAGTTCCCCTGGTGTGGATTCGGTCTCCAGCTCTCAAACCTTTGCGAGTAAGTACAGAGCACGGCCTGCATTGATCCTCCTGCTAAGCTGCTCGGTGTTTACCTGCAGCTCCGTCCCTTTAAAGCTATCTGACTCCTCTTAATTAGGATGCATGTGAGCGGCTCAGAGCCGTGTGTGTTTGAGCAGACAGGAATGTACCACCACTCACTGAGAATTATACCCCCCCTCCCCTTTCTGTCTTTCTCTTCTTGTGTGTCTCAGATTTCCCCAACCCATTCAGCTCCAGCTCCAGCTCGGCCTCCCAGCAGCCCCCTGCCCTCTCCCCCAGTAACCCCTTCAGCAACGCTTCAGGAGGTGAGACTCACGCTCAGGGGCTCAAAGATCCAGTATAAAAACTGAGAAACACTCACAACCAGACCAGAAGACACATCCTGACTCTACACTTGACCGGTCTTAGACCTAGTTATGTCCCCTCTAGGCTTCTGTATGAAAAATAGAAACCTGTTCCTCTTTTTTAAGCTGGGTTAATGCCACTCTGTGTGGGTGTGTTTTTCTCTCTCCAGGTGACTCCAGTGCGTTTGTCACATCGCCCACCTCTGTGTTCCCTCCGTCCGCCCCCTTCCCAGCTCCAGCCTCCCAGAATGCATTTCCTCACGAGTCAGCCAGCAACCAAGAAGCCAACGGTAACATTTCTGATAGATAGATAGATAGATAGATAGATAGATAGATAGATAGATAGATAGATAGATAGATAGATAGATAGATAGATAGATAGATAGATATGTGATCAGGCTGCAGATCAAACGCTGAAGTGCTGAAAGGCATCAGCACGTCTCAGATCATTCATTATTTCAGCAGTGACCACTCGACGCTGCACAGGAATACAAATCCACACACTCAGCAACCGCTGCCACCGCCGTAACTCATCGCTTCATCTGCTGCTGGTTCCACTTTCTGTCCTCACAGCTCTGAACATGTTTCTTTTTAATCTCTTTTTTATCCACGGTTACACTGTCTTGTGTTTTTGTTTTTCAGGTTTTGCCTCCTTCCCTGCGCCTGACTCTCAGCCCAAAGTACCCCGGCCAATGTCGGTGAACCCGTTTACGGTGTGTTCAATGCCCTGTACATCATATATTCTCTGCTTTTTCTTTCTCCTATTTTGTAATTAAGTGTGAGAAAGTTTTTGCTAATCATAAATTACCTTGAATGTAACACAGATACATCTACAAAAGCAAACAAAACCATCAGAAAGAAGTTTTTTTTGTTGAGTATTTTCACATGAAACCACTGGTGCAGGGTCGGGGTTTGAAATGCCCTTCGTTTACATTTTTAGCCTTAAAGAAAAATTCACAATAAGTTATATATCAGGCAGTTTAGGGACATCTGGATGTAATTTTTTCTTTATAAAAATTTGAACCGTGCAGGGAAAAATCAGCAAAGACAAAAATCACCACTTTGTCCAAAGGAGGCGCCAGAATCAACACAAACTGAAAATTCCTCACTGTAGCTTTAAGTTGGTTTTTTTTTTCTTTTAGCTAAAATAAAGATGCAGACATGATAAAGGGTGTGTTATTAGTTGATGTACAAACAGAAAGCAAAAAAACAAGTATTACACACATTAGGCAGGCCAGTGAAAAATATATGCAGTAAGGGCC
Source organism: Halichoeres trimaculatus (assembly GCF_033239565.1). NCBI lineage: Eukaryota > Metazoa > Chordata > Actinopteri > Labriformes > Labridae > Halichoeres > Halichoeres trimaculatus. The sequence continues at coordinate 17,278,291 of NW_027437200.1, forward strand.
TGTCTCCACTGACAGCATCCACTTTGCCCTAGAAGCATCCAAGACTTTGTTTACAGAGTGCTTCTCATGTGAACTTACTGATGTAAGGTCATGCTGGCCATTTAACCCTGAAGTCCACTTTGTTTGTAACCTTAGTGCTGTGTTCTTGCACGGCACACTGCAACGAGGATATGACGTCTAATCGGGTCGACCGCTCCTCTTGACATTGTTTTTAACAGTGACAAGGGTGTTAGAGGGCTGTAGGTCCAAAAAAAAATACAATATTTTAAAAAAGCAAGAATAAACAAAGGAAATAAAAGCATGAATCTTTTCTGCCCCTTTTGCTAATCACCGTGAAGTCTATTTTAACATTCTCTTGATGCTTACTGTTTAATGTTTTGCTGAACTATTTTACAAAGAAAAAGGAAGGAAATCACATTTTATCATTACACTGCAAAAACTGAAATCTTCTCAAGTGTTCTTCTCTTGTTTTTTGTAAAAAAAAATTCATTTAGACTTTATATGAGCTACATTGACCTGACCAGCCCAGAAAAATGTGCTTATCAAGATTAGAATAATGTCTGAATAAAAGCACATGTCTCTTACTCCACAGGCAGATTTGTTTACTTGTTAGAGGCAGTTTAGACCTCATTTTTGTCTTTCAATAACATGAAATAAGACATTTTTCTGGACCATAGACTGTAAAAAAATGGATGTCATCTTCCTTGGCTTGAAGTGAGGTCGCCTGGTGACTGGCTGCAATATAGGTAAAAAAAAATCAAGCTTTTAAGTCATTCCAGATGGGCTGTGGTCAAACTTTAAAAAATGAATACACTTCGTAGAAATGTTTCTTAAGTCTGATTGTTGTGGTGATTTGAAGATATTATCGAGCTGCTTTGAATTCAAGTCCTCTATTTTTTTTTTTAAGTTTTGTTTTCTTATGAGGTTAAAACGAGGTTTTATGTCATGTTTAACCATTATTGACAGCTGCTGTTCTTGTGTATTTTTTTCGGGGATTGTAAAATATGTCAGTAGGTAGAGTCAAGAAGAGATTAGACTAAAAAAAAAAGCTCCACTCAGATTCTCCCAGAATCCCCTCACAGTCTCTACTGCGCAGACTCTGGCTGCACGACTGCTTCAATGGCGGCGCCTGTGACGGGGGAATTTTGGCTTCTAAACTGTACAATGGTAAATGGTGGAGCCACGCTGTCCACTCTATATACAGTCTGGTCAGGTGAATGTGTCTCATATTAATCAAGAGACATTTTTTACTGAAAAAAAGACAAAAACACTTGATAAGATTTCATTTTTTTGCAGTGTAGCATCAGCTCTGAAACCCTTGCACACTGGGAGAAATGAGTGGAGCTCCCAAAACGCTGATCTGCACTGGTTAGAATGGGGAACAGGAGCTGCCAGCTCAAAAAATGCTGCAAGTGGAGACAGGCCCTTTCAGAAACATGCCAATGCTCCAGTATTTCTGCTAGTCATGAATCTGGACACGCATATTCACTTACAGTATTTACAGAGAGCTGCCAGCTGCTGGCCTTTCCCCTTTAGGATGTTTCCTCTGCTCGTTTCTCACTCTGCCTCTCTGGTCTTTACAGGGGAATGTTTACCCCAGCCGAGGGACGTCGAGAAACCCTTTCATCTGATCCCCCTCCTCCTCTTACTGCCCATCCATCTCTGGGAAACCGAGGGAGGAGTGAACTTGAGGAGTCTCTGCCATTTCAATGCCTTCAAAGTCACCCCCTCCCTCCTCCTCCTCCTTCTCTCCTCCTCCTCTCCTCTCTCTGCCCTTCTCCGTCTGTGTTTACGTGTTTGTAGAGGAAAAAAAATTGTGTGAATGTAATTATGAAGTTCATGTATGTACGTACGTGTGAGCGTGTTCCCCCTGCTGTGTCAAAAAAAAGGTGTTTGTGTGCCAGTAGACGCCACCTCAGGGCTCTGTGGGAGTCACGAGTGAAAAGACGCCTCTATGGTTTTTGCAGAAACACACGTTGCTGCTGCTGCTACTACTTTGCTTTCATCTCCTGCTTAAAAAGTGCATAAAAACAGTCACCGGTAATTCATCCAGATATCGTCCAAAGGAAAAAAAAGAGACTTTTACTTCTCACCAAGGGTTTCAACAGATGGTCTGAACAGCCTTAAACGCCTCCTGATGCATGGGATAGACAGAGAGATCATGTTTGGTTTTGTCAACATTTTTTTGTTTCTTCTTCGTGGGAGAGTTTATGTATTCCACTCCAAGGCTGCATGCGCTTCGAGGGCTAAAAGGAGATGCTACTGAATGTAAAAGCAATTTCAGAATTACTCAAAATGTGTATAAAACCATCATCGCTTCACGTACCGGACCAAAATCTTACCTGTTTATTTTATTTTTGAAAGGGGGGAGGATTTGTTTGACGCAGAGGCAAAGTTTGTTTCTTTTGTTTTGCCAAAACACAAAAAGAGAAGAGATTCATGTAACAGCGTCTTTGTTAACAACAAGTATTCATGTTCATAAAATCAGTTTGTTGCTTCTTACGACTCGTGGTGTTTAAATTATTTTCCATTAATGTGTCATAATGTGAAATTTGTTTTTTTTTGTTTTTTTAATTTTGCACTGATTTATTTTACCAGCAGGGGGCGCGTGAGACCCACTATTCCCTCCGCGTGCATGAGGTTACTCACGGATGCGTATTACATAACAACATAGATACTGCATAAGGATACAGTACAAATATAGAAACCTTTTATGGCTTTCAGAAGGACTATTTTTAGACCGTTTTGAAAGATTTATCGCGATTTGAAATCCAGAGCAAATCCAGACTGAATTATTTATACAGAAAATACGTTTTGTTTGTATTTTTCTGTTTGATTTACCACAGCTATGCTCTATTTAAATAAGAATTCAACGCTCAGCCCCTCTAATACAAATCTTTACACCTTAAATAGCAGAAATTAGCCCCATTTATTCAATTACAGCAGCTTAATCTGCCGTTTGTGCTGCATTCAGAGGTCCATAATCACACTAAATTCCCACAGGATCAAATGAGTTGACCATGAACTTGTATTTTAAATATTTTTTATGTAACCTTCTACTGTGTAAATGCTTCTGTTGCTGCTTTAGCAGCGAAAATATTCACATATGAAAACAGGACTGAGGGGGATTTTCACAATAAATAGAACACGATGGACTCGTGCGAGAGCCAACACTGAAATCTTACTCCACACACACTGGAAGGGCTGATGCCTTCACGGACTGTCGGATATATGAATTATTATGATGTAGACTTAATGAAAATGCAATTACTAAATGTTTACATTTTTCGGCTTTAGCAGGGAAAACTGCTATGAAAAGGGCTTTTATATTTCATAATAGTAAATTGATTAAATAGCATCTTTAAAATCATTAGTTTGCAAAGTGGTTAACAGCAGAAGTCCTAGAACAATATGAAATAAAATAAGACAGCAGTTGAACAGTGCAATACAAACCTTAAGGCAAATACAAAAACAAACACAATGGCAGAACAAGAGAACCCAGACAGCACAAAATCTAATCAACATAGACTAAGACCCTGGGGACCACAGGAAAGGACAAGAAAGTACTAGAAAAAAAAAAACCATAATAGGAATACAAGGTCTTTATAAGCAAGCTAGTAAAAATCTATTAAAAGAAGTAAATATGAAATGGATTTAAATGTAAAGCAATTTATTATACATATATTAAAATGTATTAACATTTTTATTGTTTTTTTTTTTTTTTTTTTTTTTTTTTTTTTTTTTTTGAATAACAACTGAGTACTCTAATAGTATATATGCTTGTTGTATGTTTGAAAGATGAGAAATTAGCATAAGTTATTTTTTATTTATTGGAGCAGGCGTCATCATATCTTTTTTGTTATCAAGGAATTTTAGAATTATAATCAAGTTACAAATTTGTGTTATCCGGTCTTTTCCCGTTTTAAGTAGCTAATAACCGCTTAATACCTTCATTGTGAAATACTGTAATTCTATATTTGCATAATTTGGCAATGAAGGTAGCATAAAAGCAAAACAAAACAAAAAAAATTCTGCTTAGTTGAATTTGACACTCTGATTTCCGTGCTCGGACTGGTGTCCGTGAACGCGCACAGCTCCACAGCACGGCGCTGAGTGACAGTCCTGCTCCTCCACGGTAGCTGCTCTGCTCCTCTCCACACTACAGCAGCAAGGACCAGAGCCGAGCCGTACGGGACGGGTCTGTGGGGGCCGGACTGACTCACGAAGGCAGCCAGCGTGCAGCAGGACGGGCTCTGTCCTCTGTGATGTGCAGTAAATGGGATTAAAGCGCTCAGACACCAGCAGCACGAGTAGTAGTAGTTGTAGTGAGGAGTAGGGGGAGCTGCACCGCATGTGCTCGCTTGTGTGCGGCTGGGAAACTTGCGCTGGGCCGTTTGAAAGAGAGGAAAACAACCGAAAAGAGGAGGAAAACTGATCAGAGCTGCAGCTGGGAACTGTTTTTGGTGTAACCTCCGTGACTCGCGGTAGAAGCAACCCGAACCGCCCCTGCCTCCCCTCTCACATGCCTGCGTTGATGTGGGAGAGAGGGAGGGGAACGGAGTCCGGGCATGTTTGAATTACCTCTCTAAACTTGCACAAATATCACAGAAGACACAGTTTAAGCTGCGTTTGTTTTAGTGGGGTGTAGATAAGACACTGGGTGTCATGGAGGGTCAAGCTGAGCCGCAGAGCTGCGAGGACGTGCGGAAGAGCGGATACCTCCGCAAGCAGAAGTCCATGCACCGGCGGTACTTCGTGCTCCGCGCCGCCTCGGAGCGCGGCCCGGCCCGTCTGGAGTACTACGAGAGCGAGAAGAAATTCCGCGGCAAGGCCCCCGTCCCGAAGAAAGCCGTGGCTCTGGAGACCTGCTTCAACATCAACAAGCGGGCTGACTCCAAGAACAAGCACATGATCGTGCTCTACACCCGGGCCGAGAGTTTCGCCATCGCCGCGGAGAACGAGGCGGACCAGGACGAGTGGTTCCAGGCCATGGTGGAGCTGCAGTGCAAAAGTAAGCAGGAGTGTTTTAAAAAACATACACACACACACAGATACACACACTCACACGTGCACGCTCTCATGCATGCATGCACACACTCAATACTGTATGAGGCTCCTGCACGGGAGCAGAAACGTGGCAGGAGAAGCGCACTGCAGATCTGGACATGTTTCATGCAGGGTTGTTTTAAAAAACGAGTTTGTGTCTGTGTGGATGCACTTTATCTGCTTTGTTTGAGAAAATCAGAGTGTAAAGGTGCATGGTGGTGAATGTGACGCTTAAAACAGGTTAAAGTTGTTTACAAACGACCCCTGACGGGCCTCTGTGTGTAAACATGCGCCTTGAAGCTGCCCCTTTGGAGCTTATCCTCCCCACCAGCCCTTATCATATTGGTGTCAGCTCAAGATATTTGCTCCCAGTTCTCCTCCAGACTTTGCTAAGTTTCTCTCTTCTGGGGCCTCAGCTGTGTGCGAGCTATTTCCAAACCAGTCAACTGCTCAAACACACCCTGTCCTCATGTTTACTCTGCCTGCTTTCCTGCTGACACTGCAATATTACATCAGACATTGATCCCAGAAGGAGAGGAAAGGTCCCCAAAGTAGCCCCAAACCTGACTGCTTCACTGCTCAAACATCCATGTGCATTTGATTGGCAATGAGTAAGCAGCTCAGCTTTTCACTCTGCTTCCAAAAACTCCCACCCCTCCAAAATAAAATCACCAATTTTCTCAGATGGTGTCTATCAGACGCTGGGTAAACACAGCTGTCAGAGTCCTGAGCAAAGCGACTCTGAATCACCTGTTGACCCCTCCTTTCCCACACAGTGGGGGACCAGCCTGGCCATAAGGGACATGTGATGCAATCTTTACTCTCAAAGAAGCTGTAAGGGTCAAGGTGCTTCTCCCACATGACCCACTGATTATGAAATATACTAGTATATTCTCATACGTTCATGTTATACGGAGAGCCATTTTTTTCATGGTGCTGACAGATTGGACTGATTGAAAACTGCATCAAGGGGGAACTAGCAGAGTTTGGGAGTTGGTGCCAAGATTTTTGGCTCCCTCCTGTTGCTGTATCACAACATGGTTCGTGTGTTTGAATGTATTTAGTGAGTTTCTTTGTGAAAGTGACTTGACAGATGTTAAAGTGAGCCAACAGAAATTACTATACTGTGTTTTAAAACCAAAAAGTTTTTTCAAAGTTTGAATAATGTGCAGATTGAGAAAATAAAAGACACTTTGAATGTTTTAAAATGCTAACATTTCATTCCTTGGAGTACAAGAAGAATCATAACCTAGAGGCAAGTAGAGCACTTTGCATCAACTTAAGCTATGCTAACTGCCCCCTTAAAAAGCTAACTCTATGTTGTAATTATTTCCATTTAATTTGCTTTCACTAAAATTAAAGGAAAACAGCAGTAATACTTTAGATTGAAGGACAGTGGAACTTGTGTTTTGCTAGCTTGAAAAATTGCTACATTTTGCTGGCAAGGCAAAATGTACTCAGTTGTTATTCAATAATTCTCCACTCTTCAGCAGTGCTTGAAAGTGTCAACAGAGGAAGCTAACGCTAGTAATAGCTTGGCTAACTCCCCTTTTAAAAAACAGACTACCTTGTAACAAGTTTAAGTATTGTTGGTTCAAGCTAGGCTAATTACTTTTGAAAGAGTAAGACAAATTCCTTGTTTAATATCAAACCGCTTACATGGCTTACCTTTTGCTAGCTAAAACAAATGTTACATTCTGCTGGCAACACTCTGTTAGTGTTAGCTAATGTTTCACAGTAAATAACCTGAAGGTTTAATTTTCCCGCTCTTAAACGTTGTTTGTTATTAGTAACTAATTAAGCTAACACCAGTGTTAGCTTGGCTAAGTTGCTCACTCTGACTTCCAAGAAGAGTTGCAGTGCTTAAGTTTGTAATTTTATCCTTTTCAATCAACAATATGGTGATTGAAAATCAAAGTCCTGAGTAGTTTGTTGAAGAATGCCAGCGGTTGACTTTGCTAGCTTGAATTAAGCTAGCACCCAAAACGTTGTTGTTTGCAAAGTTACACAGTAACTAACCAGAGAGTTCTTCTTTTGAATCCAAAACAATGTTTGTTGATAACATTTCTGTAGGTTTCTGTTTGTATAAAGACTATAAAATTATTTCTGTGGCTGAAAAGTTATGTTACAGACACCATGTTTTATGCAGATTTGAGGGCACCTCTTGCTCTTGTATTGCTATCCAAACAACTCTTAGAGGCTACAGGACAACCTGCCAGGAGTTTGTCCATCTTCATCATACCCCACAGATCCCGTCCACCTCTCATCTCCCTCCTTTGTTGCTCTCAGTGTTGTGTTTCTCCTGTAAATCAGCCTCTCTGACAGTGACAAAAGGCTGCGGCCGGCTGCTGTGTAAACTCTCGCGCTGGCATTTTCTTGCGGTATGTGCTGTACAGTCTCTGCTCGCACATGAAATGAGGCCACACATGCACGCACACATGCATCATCCCGGCCTGTTTGCACAGAGTTTTGTAAGAGAGGAGTGGGCTGTGGGGTCACGGTCAAGTGCTGCCTAAATCTGCTTGTGTGAAAATAGTTTGAATGTACACACACTGTACGCTGAGAGGATTCCTGTCTGTAATAACCCTCCTCTGGTATGTGCAGCACAGTTTCACGTCTTGAGTGACTGTGTTGATTGGACCCTCCCTTGCTTTATTTCCAGTCTCACACTCAACTGACACTACTCCACTCAAGTGTCCGTACAGTCCAGCATCCAACGGTGGGAATAGAGGAATTCACAGCCTGCAGACAGTGAGCAGGGCAAAGTGTAACCCCAGAGATGCTACTCTTTCTTTCTCACATAGTTTCCAGAGGAGAGGACCACTTCTTGAATCTGATACCTGTCAGCCACTGCAGAGGGGAAAGAGTTCCCAGCAGCTGGATTTAACGTTATCGTTTGATACAAGGTTCGTGTATTTAGTGGGAAAACATTACCATACACGTCCATGTTTCCAGTCTGAGCCTGGGAAACCCACCTAAAGCTGCCCAGGGGGCCGTCCACTACCTTACAGACCCCCCTTCACGAGCTGGCGGTAACTACACAAACACGGGCCAGCTGCCGCGTGGAGCGATATTAGAATCCCAAGTTATTTATTCAGCTGAGTCCGGTAAGACCCGTCCGCCGGCGAGTACAGTATCAAGCTGGAGGGCGGCTATTTGCTCAGCTATTACGAGTCAGTGGAGTGTGTAAGGGCTTAACCTCGATGAAACTGGGCTGAGGTGAAGCCAGCGATCGTTGTCTGCCTGGAAGACCGTACGGAGCTGGTGCTGACCTAGAAAGAAAACACTACAGCAGAGTTTGACTGTTAGAGTGTGAGTGTGTTTGTGTGGAGGGGGTTAGAGGGAACAGCAGCTGCAGAGGTACAAGAACACTATCCAGGCTCTAAAACATAAACATCTACTTAATTTGATGAAATACTGACCACACAGAATTTACAACATATAGAACTCTTGTGACTTTAATAGGGATGGGAATCGAAAACCAGTTCCTGTTGAGAAGCGATAAGAAATGTTTCAATTCATCGCTATCATTAGCCTTTGTGCTGAACGATTCCCTTATCAATTCTTTACGTTGTGCCGGAGCTGCCAGGTCTTAAATCGACTTGTCTGCTTCAGCTATCTTAGCTTAGCAGTTAGATAACGTTTCCCAAGAAAACTCTGATTCAGGATTTTCAGCTTGAAGCTTTCCTGAAGAACTGACTTCATAAAGAAATGTACATTACTCTCTCTCAGGAGATTCAGATTGAGTACAGTCGAAATGGTATAAATCACCTTATTTACCAAAATAACAAAAAAACGCAAGCTTGATGCTAAGGTATATGAGAAACTGCATTGATATGCTAGCAGTTAGCATACATCAGTATAACTTCAGCTTCAGAATAGAATTTCAACTTTCATCACAGAAACATATCACATCAACTCTTCAAAATGTCAAAAGCTAACAGGCAATTGAAAGGCTCATGGCTGACTTCATAACTACAGAAAGGTTCCAAACAACTTAAACGATTGCTATAACCACTCTGAGACACTAGATGGCCTATTTCAATTATTAATATATTTCAACACAGTACATCAACTTCACATTGTGTGCAATTTTTACCTGTTTCTGTATAATTATGCCCAGAAATATTCAGACTCAGGGACCACTTACATTGTATTCACTTACAGTATAAACTCAATTATTTGTTGTTGACACAGAAAACCTGTAAAGATACTTTTTGTACCAAGAAAATCACAACAGGAATTGATAAGGGAATCGATAAAGAATCGGATTGTTAAGGGCATCAGTATTGACAAAATCTTCCCATCTCTTTAATAAACTTCTTATTCATCCATACATTTTTTTTTCTTGGCTAACAACTCCTCCTACAAATCTTCACTGATTTTCACAGTTTGGATTTAAAACTGTTCAGCATGTTTAGGAGAATTTTACTTCTACCTTTCACATTTCTTTCTTTACTTTTTTAAAAATTCATTTTCCCCCCTTTTTTTGTTCTATGGAGATGGAGATGTTCTATTACCATGGAAACCACACAGTTGATGATGTCATAAGGGGTTCCGAGGCTATAAATAGGACTGGTGTGTGCCACTTGCAGAAGAGGTTAGGGTTAAAGGTTAGGGTTCAGCATTTCAGCAATTAGCATTCAATGAAATGCACCCTCTTTCTTATTTATCCTTATTAATGTTTTCTGTGATTGAATTTGATATTTTTTTCCTAAAATTTTGGCGAGACATTTCCAAGATGTATGCTAAAGAACATTTAGTTGTGGTCTAAAAGGCTTTTTGACCTCATTCAGCACACTAAAGCTCCATGAAATTATTTTTCTGCATTCATCTGAAATGCTTAGAAGCAACATCTGTTTCCAAATAATTTGATCTAATCCACAAACCTCAATGGGAACCCTTTTTCCTTCGCTGTAAATCTGTTCTCAGTTTGTGTTTCTGCGGATTATCATGATGTAATTTTTCACACTTTTTAGCGCCACAAAACAAACCCAGCTGATCGTTTCTGAGCAAAACTCAGCCGCTGCCTAACTTTAAACCTTGGGAAACCTCACCAGAACTCTTAAATCTGAGTTGACACGAGGAGATGTGTGTGTGTGTGTGTGTGTGCTTTTGTGTGTGAGATTAAAACTGACTCTTCAGAGGGTTTTTCCCCCCACGAGATTCTCGGCCGGCGGCTCCGACCAATGAGATCTGATCTCCGCGGTGGCTCGCCGCTCTGCCCGATTAAACGTTAAGCTGCTCTTAAGCACTGCTCATCTCCCTAATTAGGCGGTAATTATTGTCTCGAGGGTCAGCGGCTGCCTGGTGGCACAGCGTGCAGGGACTGTGTGCTAACAAACTCAGAGAGGAGGGAGCAGGAAGAAGAAGCCAGAAAGTCTCAAATTGGTGCCACAAGGTCTCTCCTCCGTTTGAAGCTCCAACCCTGCCGTCGGATATTTCCTCTGCATAAACAGTTTGCGCTTTTAAACCCCCTGCTTCTTTATCTAACACAACAAGCAGGGCAGACCCTCGCTTGTTGTGATGCAGCATCCGTAAGAAAACCATCAGTGCTGTCTGGAAAGGCCTCAGGCTCCTCCTCAGTGAATTAAGTGCTCGCCTTTTGATTGACAGCAGAGCGAGGCCAGAGATCCATTTAGTCAATGAGTGCCCATATGTTGAGCACGGTGATGCTGTGGGGCTTTAAATGCATAGTAACGTTTTATAGGGGCCACTATTGATTGCTGTTGGTTGATACCAGACCATTATCGCCGTCGTAGAGGAGGTCAGGAGGTTCATGAGCTGGGATTTATCCGCCCTACAGTGAATATGTTAGAGAGGAGCAGGCAGAGAAATTAGTAGATTCCAGCCTCATTATCTGGTGTGTTACAGCCGACTCCTCCGGGAAGTGAAATACAAGAAGGCGGATTGATCAGACGGACTGTCTATACACAGGAGGAGCACTGCCTGTCTTCATCTTCTTTGCTGGGTCTGTTTGATTCTTGTGTCACAGTTGATGTAGAAGAGACACAGCAGACCCAGTGTTCGACATTTTCCATTACAATGGGTTAAAAATCTGACAAATAAAAAGACGTTTCACCACTGAAAATTATTGCAGAGGTAAATTTGGGCAGAACAGAAAGATAGGATAGAGTACATTCTCTTGTCTCCCGACGAAATTGTCTTTGTACAAAACTTCAGAGAACAGCATTGTTTTGAAAACGCACACAGCAAGACAATTTATGATATTGATAAGGTGATAAACATCATGATACAAAGGAACACTAAATGAATCAGAACGGAAAAGGATAAGAAATTAAATAAATATGACGCTTACGATAGGAAATTTCATGGTACGGTATGATACAATATGATATGATAAAAACTGATGAGATAGGATAGTATAAGATAGAAAATTATATTGTATGATATGATTTAAAACAACCTGAAATGATGTGGGAGGATATAACATGATAGGACACAGCAAGAAAGGAAATGATACAATATGATATGACATGACATGACATAACATGATATGACATGATATGAAATGATATGATATGATATGATATGATATGATATGATATGATATGATATGATAGGATAGGATATGATAGGGTTTGATATGATATGATATGATATGATATCATATGATATGACATGACACGACATGACATGACATCATATGACATGACATGACATGATATGATATGATATGATAGGGTTTGACATGACATGACATGACATGACATGATATGACATGACATGATGTGATATGATATGATATGATATGAAATGATAGGTTTTGATATGATATGATATGATATGATATGATAAATGATATGATATGATATGATATGAAATGATAGGTTTTGATATGATATGATATGATATGATTTGATATGATATAATATGATATGATATTATATAAATGATACCATAGGATAATATGGAAAATGACACTATATGTAAAATGATTAGAAACAAACTGAAATTATATAGTAGGATATTACATGATAGGACACATCAAAGATATGATAAATGATATGATATGATATGATACTATTTGATATGACATGATATGATAAATGATATGATATGATATGATACTATTTGATATGATATGATATGATATGATATGATACATTATTGAAGGAAATTACATGATGCAAATTGATATGATACTGAATGATAAAACATGATAGAACACAAAATAGCAAGCTACAATATCAGCAAATCAACCCCACGCCATACATAATGATACAATACAAGAGGAAAAATGAAACACAATAGAATCAGACAGAATCAGACTTTAACTTGGAGGCCTGATTATCTGATGTCTCCAAAGATTATCTTCCCGTATTTTCATGTGTTAAGAGTCATTGTAAATTATCTGTAAACATGTATAGTGTTTATTCTCTGATCACCTGTTGTGTGGAGGGAACACTGAGGATAGCGGATCATGAAGTCTGGGCCAGTTTCCGGACCTCGGAGTATGAATTCCTGGATTTCAAAATTCACTTTATCTGCTTCGGATACTGTGCCCAATTAGAGGCTTATTCGACAAATTTTCAAAACCAAAATGATTTTTCTCAACAAAACCCCTCTTATCTGGAAGCTAAGCCCTCAAAATGTTTCTGTCAGCTCAGGGGACTTTGGCCTGCTCTAACCCTCTATTACAGAAACTTTGTGTTTACAAACGCTGAGCCAGACTCACCAGAGTCCGAGACGAGTGCCAGTTTGGTGGGATCGCTGAGCTGATCCTTGCTTAAGAATACTTTCACGGAGCTTGTTTTTGTGCGTGTCTCTTCAAGGGACAGCAAACCTCGGATGCGTCACAGATAGTTTCTTGTGTTTAGTTCCTTGGATGTGTGTGTGTGTGTGTGTGTGTGTGTGTGTGTGTGTGTGTGTGTGTGTGTGTGTGTGCTCCTCTGGCTAACACATACCACATGTGAAATTAACCTCAGGCTAGATCCAGTGCTGTGGAGGCATTGTGTCCCTGAGTGTGGGCCCAGATACAGGGAGGGGGGTACAGATGGTAGAGATGGATGAAGAGATGGGAAGTTGAGGAGCTGGGAAAAAAAACAAGAGGGAAATGGGTACACATGGGAGCCAGAGATTAGACCGACTGTTTCTTAAAGCTGGGTGGCTCAGTGGGTTTTCTATCTCGGATACATGTGAAGACAAAACGCACACAGCTGTCTCCCATCTATCCGCGCTGGTAACCTGGTATGGCATCTGGGGATTGTGGGTAAAGCGGGGGCACAGTAGCTGAAAGTGGGGCTTTAGCCTGCAGAGGTTTCTGTGCAGAGTTTTGTGGTGTTGCGGTGCAACTCAGCATGCTGGGGCAGTGAGGTCAGAAACTTGAAACAGGACCTAGTGAGGGCCAGAGGGTTCATTCTGGAGTCGTTCCACTGATTTACAAGCTGCGTTGGCACAGCAAGAAGTCAAAACTAACATGAAGTTTCTATCACTGGAGTGCCCTTTTTTCCTGTAAACCTTTAAAGAGGGGATATCATGTTTTCCCATTTTGCAAACGAAAAACACTAAAGGTGCAGATTTTCAAACTGTTGCACATTTATATGTTGTAGAAATCCCTGAATCTTTCTGTAAACTGAACAAAACAGCCTTTCCTAAGAAAAGCACAAGACCAACATGAGATCTTCACGAGATCTTAATGAGACTTGCTGTAATGATGATGTCATCACATAAAGATCTCCTAACTGGTTCATGACACATTGAAGGGGCTGGTTCTAGAACACTGATGCTGTGTTCCATTTGTACTCGGAACCGGGAAGTCTGAGTGGGAATGACATCACCTCCAAGTTCAGCGTTCCAGTTGCCAAGTCGGAAAAGCTTGCTGTAAAAGCAGTATTTCTGTATTTAAACATTGAATAATACTATATAAACGGTAGGGGTGGGTACCTTTCACATTTGAAAATATACGGTACCAATGCTAGTACCTGGCAATCGGTACCGGTACTCAACGGTACCGATTTGTGGTACTTTTTTGTGTTTATGTGGTAAAAAATATAAATTTGATTGATAATAAAATATGTACATTTTTTCAATCCAACACATTTGTTCTTTAACATATAACCTTGAAATGCTGTGTTCATGTCCAGTATGTAAAATCACCTACTCTTCCACTCCCTCACAGTCACAAGGATGCATTTAGGTACCTTAACATGGTACCTTTTGATTTCACATGTATCTATACCCGGTAATTTTGACAGAATTTGGTCAGTACCCATAAAAGTACCTAATTCGATACCCATCCCTAATAAACGGCTGATTAATTGCCACAAACACGAGCCAGAAATTCTAAAATAAAATAAATACAACAGGAGTTTAATTACTGTGTACCCCTGAACTTGGGATTTCCTGCTGGGAACTCTGGGGTAGTGTGGGTACCCGGACTTACAAGTCGGGAATTCTGACAGCAGTTTAAGCTACGATTTCATTACACTGAAATAGAGTTTCTCTAAAATATTAGTGTAGTGTCAAAACTTTAAATCATGTACAGTTACTGCAGGGGTTTCAGAGTGATAGAATAAAGCCTTAAAAAACGTACAATACCCCCTCTTTAAAGTACCAAATTAGGTACTTTTAAAGGTACCAACTGAATTCTGTCTGCCGTACTGAGTACTAATTTACTTGGAATCAAAAGGTACCATATTTAGGTACCGAAACACATTCTTGTGACTGTGACAAAGTGGAAGAGTAGGGAATTTTGCAAACTGGACTTGAACACAGCATTGCAAGGTTATATAATGAAGAATAAAAATGTTATATTGAACATTATGAGATTTTATTATTAAACAAATTAAATTTTATTTCTACATAAACACACAAAAGAACCAAAAATTGGTACCGTTGAGTACCGATACCAAATGCAGAAGGCTCTTTATTTTGTTTTGTTTTGTCTCCTCTAGGATCTCAAAGCAACAAACCCCCCTCCCCTGTGGCAAAGTGCCTCAATAACAACAACACCCCCCCCTATTCTGGTCTGGTTGTAATTGCCCCAAAACCCCTATAGAAGACCTACTTCCTGAGGATTTGTGTGATAACCATAACAATAATCGGCCTGTCGCTCAGGCAGGAGCCATCAATACTCCAGCAGCCATCTTGGTAACCCCTGGGGGAAACATTGCACCCCTAAAGCCCCAGAAAAACACACTGTCCTCTAAGTAGCAAATCACCACAGCCTGAAATGAACTCATTTAAAATCCAGTTTGAGAAAATTAGGTTTGATTATGGCTTCTTTATGTACAGTTCATGTTCTCAGGGGAGGTACCTCAACATGGCAAATAACCCAGCATGAATAGACAGCAGTGTTAGACGTGTAGGTCGCTGTTCTCGAGGCGCTCGAAGGACTGAAAGTTTCATGTGTGGTCGTGGTGGAAGCGAGGTAAACAAGTGGTGCGTGAATAAGCCAGTGTAAGATGTTTTCAGATTGCTAAAAACAGACTTTGAGGAGGAGATACGTCTCTCCCGTGTGAACTCACTGACCTGACGTGAAGGTTGCAGCAAGGTGGGGTGTTTTTTTCCACACCCGTTGCTCATATCCAGCCATAAACTTTAACGCTGCTGCGTTATGATCTCCAGGTGTCTCTGCTTTCATGTGCATCCGCTGTTTTCATCTCCTGCTGAGGGCCATTCTCACTGATGTTGTTCTGAGGGCTCATTATGTTGTATAGGGGTTCCTGCTCCTGCTGCACGAAAGTTGACCGCCTGATAACCTTATTATGCAAAGTGGGAGGGGAAATGTAGCGCTGCCATAAACATTTCCCCTGGAGGAAGAAGGCCACGGGCGATCTATAATTTATACGTCTGAGCGTAGGATCAACCTTGGCTGTGTGTAATCACAGAGCAAAGTCTGGATTGGTCCATATGGCTAAATCAATCTGCACCCCTGAAGGAGTCGGTGAAAACCTCTTAAGGGGTCTCAGTGCTCGGTGGATTGAGCGTGAAAGTGTGCGGCCTGAGTGGCCCTGAAATGAAGAGTGTTTGTGGAAGAGCCACAGCTGAGGTTTAAGGCCGCACTGTACTCAAAACAAACAACACTTGTTTTCCTCTGAAGGGGGATTCAATGGGCTCTTGACGGGGAAAAGATACTCCTGGATGGATTTGTTCTCTGCAGTCTGGGTCCATTTTAGCCCTCTGGAGCCCAGATGAGTTTGAGTTTTGCAGTGGTTTAGTATAAATCCAGACTCTAAGTGACAGTGTTGGACCCAGTTCACACATACAGCTTTAGCTCAACATTAAAGAATTTAAGTCAATGCTAGGCTTGCAAACTAAAAATGGACTATCCCAGACTTTTGTGTTTTAAAAATTTGAGCTCAGTCATAACTGGTTTTTTTTAACCTTAAGATCACTAATATCTAAAGCAACCAATTTGCTGGTTGCTTGATTAAATCCAACCAAATATCCAGTCAGACGAAGGCAAGAAAACAACCAGGAATGTTAAAAAGGAAGAAGATATTGTTGACGTTGATTTTTACTTGTGGTTGCCTGTGGCAAAAAAAGCGTCTGCTAAAAGAAACTGTTGAATTGGAGAACTGCTACAGCTCCAGCTAGTGGCAGACAGCTGTAATTCTTGTAATATTTTTTTTCCCATCATCTTTATTATTTTCTCTTTTCAAATACAGATAAAAAAAACTGGGACATGTTCATCCATACCTCAGCCAAAACAAAAAAAACTAAATGAGAGGAGAAATGCACTGATCCGATCCTGGTATCAGGTATCGGTGCTGATCCAGCGGGTATCGGTGGGATCGGTCCAAACTTGACACCAAGGCTAAACTATGATTTAGTCTACAAGGTATAACATTTTATAATCAAATAGTCATTTCTGTAAATTCTTAAGCATTTTTTAACAAACTGCTGTTAAACATTTTATTTATTTTAACATTTTTAGTTTGAAAAAATATTAACTTCAGTAATTCATATGTACTCATTTTTTTTGTCTTTTACTCAAAACATTACCAGTCTTATCCCACAGTAGAGGATGCAGATTATTAATTAACACCCAAAGCCCAGGTATCCGCATCAGTATCGGGATCAGAAAAGCTGGATCGGTGCATCCCTAAGTAAGAGTACACAAATTAAAGCAAAAAAAAAAAAATCAAAACAGAAGCAAAATCAAAGACCAAAATATTTTCATAAGAGGAAGATCACAGGGTTGGTTTTCTTTAAAGTGGTCTTTACATGGCTGCCATATTGAGTCAGATATATTCATCTTTCCTCTAGGGGTAATTTTTTTTTTTCCAAACTGCAGATGCTTTATTACATTATTCATTAAAGCTAAATAAACTGGAGGTTTGTTTTCGTCTGGTTGTTTGATAAAAAGAGCTTCGTAGCAGCTGACCCAATGTCTAGCACAGGGGTGGCCAACCAGTCAGAGACCAAGAGCCACAAAAATTACCGTGGTACTACAAAGAGCCACTTCACACACACACTTCCTCTCACACATAAACGAAAGGACATTAGATGAAAATCAAGAGATTTCCAAATTCTGATGTGACATTTCTTGCGTTAGTAAGTGTGTTTCAATTCATACCAAGAGCTGTGTCAAAGACAAATTTTGGTTTTTACTGTAGAAGAGACAAAGTTTAATCCATCTTTCTATCTAGATAGCTATGAGCACATGTGGGATGTAGAGAAAAGAAACTGAAACTTAAGTATCAGTTTTATCACCCAAGTATTGATCAATACTGATCATAACATCAGTATATAAATAATTCAGATTGATTGGTACACCACTTCTCATAACAATAATGAATGGATCAAAGAGCTGCACACTGAAAGGCAAAGAGCCGCATGTGGCTCGCAAGCCGCAGATTGGCCACCCCTGGTCTAGCACTATATGAACTATGTCTGGTTTGATATGTTTCCTAATTTTTAGATTTTTCAGTCACTATTTTTAAATATTTTAGGGGTTTAGGCGCCTTGGTGAGAGTTTAGGACAGTTGTTAAAGCAGGAAACCAAAGGAGACTCAGGGGAAAAAGAAATTGGATTTGAGCTGAAAGGTGTTGGCTTAAGATTTTCTTAACTTTTCCTTTTGGTTTAAAATGTTTTTTTTTACATCTTTATTCAGAGATGACTGGACAGTGGATGCAAGAGTCTGCACATTGGACTGATTGACTTGGTTTTGAAACCAACTGCAGCACCTCTTTCTCCAATGTTTCCCACCCTGTTCACTGTCCTGTCCTCTCAAAAAAGAAACAAAGGCATAAAATAGTAACTTTAAGAAAAAAAAAGAAGCAGGCAGGGTAGTTTATTTTTGGGCCAAATAAAGGCTGTTGTTAAATTAGCCCCTCCGAGCCACCATTCATTTTCTTCACCTCTTGAGGAATCCCTGATATCTCTTTGCAATTTCCTGCAGTCCCACATTCCCCACTTAAAAGTTTCCCAAAACCATCCCTTCCTGTTGTAAATCTAAATCGAGGAGGCAAACAGGGCTCCTTGCACACTGTGTACATGAAACAGCCATGCATGGCCTTGAGTGAGTCATCTGATGTAGCAGGGGGAGCGCCTTCACATTCACACACACACACACACACACACACACACTCACACACACATGCAGCCACTAAGCCACAGCCTCTGCTGCTTTCAACAAAACATCTATTCTGAGGCGCTTTCAACTTTTAAGCGAACCTCAACTTTGGGGAAGCAAAAAAGACGACTTCTTTTGCAATCTCTAGAGACAAGGTTTCGGGAACAGATCTTTGGGAATGTTTCTCGTAATGGGCGCTCGGCGATTGCTGTCCACTGATGGTGCCGAGGCTTCCTGTCTGCATATGGTTGTCATTGTCGGATTTGAAGCCAAAGCATAGGAAAAAGAAACAAGCATATATTTGTATTCTGCGGTTAGGGTGCACTGTGATTAGCCTGTTTTTGCCAAAATCATAACCCAAAAGAAGAACACCGCATACACTTTGAGAAAGTATGGCCTTTCATTCAGTAACTTGTCAAAATGAGGTTCACCCCACCAATCAGATGCCAGATGTGGAGGTCTAATAAGACAGGTGCTGCCACAAAGAACGTCCTGTACCACTGAGAGGAACAGAGGGGCCTCTTTATGAACGGTTGTTTCTTCAGCTTTGTTTTGACATTGATTGATTCTGCGTTAAAGATCAGGGACCATCATGCTTAGACTTATCCTCGCGCGGAGAATCCTCAGAAATGTGGTACAGGGAAGGAGAGAGGAACATTTCAGGGTGGGTTCCTTGAAGAAGAAAGAGAAGAAGAGGGATCCACCCTAAAACATGACTCATCGTATGGTATTTCTTTAATCCTGGGCTTTCTAGTAAACAGATGTGAGGTTTCTTGTTGCTGTGAGCAAAAGAGCTTAGAGGTAAATCTTTAAGATGATGAAATGGTGTCAGTAATTGCTCGCAATGTGTTGCACAGCTTGATAAAAACCAAGGTGGTTTCCTAGGCACATTTCTTTCATCAGGTTTGGAAACAATACAGTCACTGAACAGGCGGTCAAACATTAAGTGGTTAAGTGAGTCCCTTGTCTTTATTTGGCCCATACCAGCCCTCACTGAGCTCTCCTGTCTCCTGTCTTCTTGCTTCAGTAATTCACTACTGTCTGAATACAAAACACCCAACACAAAGACTGAATGGACTGCCTGTGCTCCCATTTAAAGATTTTATTAGTTTACAAAGCCGCTTTATTGTTAGAAGAGCAGCTCTAAAAATGGCTTTTGAAGAGCTTGTTTTGTGCTTTCTCTTTGGTATCTAACCATCTATTAACACCACCCTGTGTCTGTTTTTCCACCATGTTTGCACTCCTACATCGTCATCATTCTTCAGTTGTCAGCACTTTCATTTTTTTCCACACTAGTATTCATGCTTGTGTGTTACCATCAGGGTGTCTTTGCGTGACTGACAAATGAGACCCCAGGTATGGTGCCTGCAGGTACGGCAAGCAGGTCTCACAAGCTCCCGCATGCTCCGTTTGAGCTCAGATCTCAGTTGAAGATCTAAGAACAGCTCAATTTCTGCAAAGTGAACATTAATGCCACCTTGTCCTCCTGTTACAGGTAAATAGGGGTGGTTTCACCTGGTGTTCCTTTTACAGGCAGATGAAGGTCATGGCAGTGATTTATTGCTCAAGTCTTTCTCAACACTGCTCCTAATAAACCTTGTCCACTTTATCCCTTGTCATTTCAACAACCTTTTAACCTTCTTGTATCTCTTCTTTGTCTCTTCACAGGTAAGAATCCCACTGACAGTGGAGCTGCAGGCGACTACGGAGTGCCCAATCCTGGACCTGCTTTCAAAGAAGTGTGGCAGGTGAAGGTGTGGCCAAAAGGTCTGGGTCAAGCCAAGAACTTGGTGGGAATTTACCGCCTTTGCCTGACCGACAAAACTGTCAACTTTGTCAAGCTCAACTCGGATGCTGCGGCTGTGGTACTGCAGCTGATGAACGTCCGTCGCTGTGGCCATTCAGAAAACTTTTTCTTTGTTGAAGTGGGACGCTCGGCGGTGACAGGCCCTGGCGAGTTCTGGATGCAGGTGAGTCTCTGATAGGGGCCCCCTTTTGTGCTGACAGTTTAAGCCTCTAGTCTCCCTCTATGTGGAGACCCTATAATCAACAGAGTCAGAGGAAGTTACTCTTGAAGTTTAAAACTGTATCATCTTGTGTAGGTAAAATGAAGTTGATAAAATCTCAGATAGGAGTCACCAATTAAAGCTATGGTCTATGATCTGAAACCGAGTTTGGCTGATGAGACACATTTGAAAAACGCAGCCTGCGCAGGTATTTTAATATTGAACAAATTGATATTTTTTACCACATAAACACAAAAAAGTACCGAAAATTGGTACCGTTGAGTGCCGGTACCGATTGCCAGGTACCAGGCATTGGTACCGTATCGTTTCAAATGTGAAAGGTACCTATCCCTAGTCTTCAGTCCCAAATCCCTCTGCAGCTTTTTCCACCAGTCGTAAATTTCTCCGATATTCAGTCTCTGTTGGCACCTGTATGGCTCATAATTCTTCCTTGCTTCAGCCTTTTCCTTGAAACTTTTTTTTCTTCCTTTCTTCCCTTCCCTGTGGAGGGAACAGCTTCCTGGTTTTGGTCTTCTCTGGCTCCATGACGCTTCGGTAGCTGAGCAGCTAGCTGACGTGAGAGGGGTAGTGGGGAAGGACGAGGTGGGACCATGGGCGGGACGGGGCGGAGCAGGGGAGACAGGGGATTGGATGGACTCATGCACAAATCCAAAATGAGGGAAACGGCGGTTCAGATTGGTCAACTATTAAGCCGTTTTGCAGCTGCTGTACTGAATGGATTTTTTCGTTCTTTTGGTTTTTATATTGCGTAGATCGGACCATCGGACCATGACGGCCTCAAAACGGTGTTAATGATAATTACCTAGCTTCAAATCGTAGATCATAGCTTTAAAGGCTAAAGCCAGAAATTTGATTTAAAAAATTAAATGAAACTCAAATTTCTCCAACAATTAGAAATTGGAGTATAAAAATGTTTTTAAGCCCAGGTTTGGTTTTATGGATAAAATTTGACAAGTACACTTGTGAAATCAGCCAACATTGTGATTCAGGTTAATTTTTGTGTTTCTGTGTCTCAGGTTGATGACTCAGTGGTGGCCCAGAACATGCACGAAACCTTGTTAGAGGCCATGAAGGCGCTGAGCGAGGAGTTCCGTCAGCGCAGCAAATCTCAGTCCAACTCCGGTCCTGGAGGAGGTGCTACTGCTTCAAACCCCATCAGTGTTCCTTCACGCCGTCACCACCCAAACCCTCCTCCCAGCCAGGTAGGCTTCACCCGCCGGCCCCGAACAGAACCTCCTGGAGGAGCTAACAGCGCGGCAGGGGCCAGCAGTGCCAATGCCTCCCCAACCCCACGGCATAGTTTTCCAAGGTCTCGTACTGCTAGTGATGGGGGGAAGGCTGAGGAAGGGTTGGCGGGATCTACGTCACACCAAGGTCCAAGTTCCAGCCCTTCCACTAATGGTTCCTGCTCCACCACCCCAATCCTCAGGTCAAAATCAGTGCGATCAGCTCCCAACTCAGCTGCTAAAACTCCTCATGGGTTGATGCGATCCATCTCGACACCAGCACCCTCCCCAGCCCCAAGCCTCTCCTCCAGCTCTGGGCATGGCTCTGAGTTTGGGGGTGTAACTTCAGCTGCTGGTGCTGGTCCATCCGGTGGCTACAGCCGGGTTCTCTCCCATCGTGCATCGGTCTCGGGTTCCCCCAGTGACTATGGCTCCTCAGATGAATATGGCTCAAGCCCTGGGGATCACACGCTCCTCCCTTCACCAAGCCTCCCAGGGAGCTCTGTTGGTAGCGCAGGTAGCCAGTCTCTTGGTGATGAAGGAGCTAACTACATCCTAATGAGCCAACGTAGTGGTGGTGGCAGCAGTAGTAATCAAGGGAGCTTGACCTCAAGTTCCCTGCCAGCACCAGGAACACCGACCTATGGTTCCCAGCCCCAAACCAGGAGAGTCCTGCGTCGCTCCTCCAGCAGGGAATGTGAAGCTGAACGTAGACTACTGAGCAAGCGGGCTTCCTTACCTCCAATGGCCCTGGAGAGGCTGGCTCCCCGTCAGCGTAGAGCAGAGGAGCCTGCAGATGAAGACTCAGCAGATTACGCCATCATGTCAAGGAGCACGAGCCGAGAGTCCTTTACGTCCACTTCCTCAGCCACACAGAGGGAATCTGTGATGAGTGCTGGATCGGCAGGGGGAGGGGGGTACTTGGATGTGGCGGGTGAGTTTAGAATTGAAGGAGGTGGAGGAGCAAGTAATAACATAGATGTGGTCGTGGACAATGGGTACATGTCCATGCTTCCTGGAGTCACTCAGCCTCCAGCAACCCAGTCCCAGTCAGCAGCTGTCTCAGTGCCAGACTCAGACTCCAAACCTGGGGATGATTATATGGCCATGACCCCAAACAACAGCGTTTCCCCCCCACAGCAGATCCAGCCTCCACCAGCTTCTGATGGCTACATGATAATGTCCCCCAATAGCAGTTGCTCCCCTGATCAGCGGGGAGGTCTTTCTGGAGGGGCTTGGGTGGGCAGTGGCAGTGCAGATAGCCGGGCAGGCAGTGACTATATGAACATGTCTCCAATCAGTGCACGTTCTGTGAATGGTAGCCCCCCGCCCCCTGAACATTCAGGTCAGTTGGAGACCAGTTCTCAACAACAAGCCCCTAAAATGGTGTACTCTTACTACTCCCTTCCACGGTCTTACAAACACAACCCCACTGCCGGACACTTTGAGGATGGACCTGGGCGAGGCAGAAGGCCTAATGGGACTTGTAGCAGGGGAATGGGTGGAGGGAGGACTATGGGAGGGCGTCAGGAGCAAACAGGGGTAGGCAATTCTGTAGTTGGACGTCTATCACTCTCTTCCTCTTCATATTCTTCAAGCTCAGCTAGCAGCGAGAGCCTTGGGGAGGGCGAGGATCGAGCTACCCAGGCTGTGAGCCCTATATCTGGGGGAGCACAGTCCAAAGATGGGACTAAGCTCCAGCAGAGACGAGGATCTGCTGGATTATCCAAGCAAGGTAGTCATACTAGAAACAGACCAGTGAGCCTGTTTGTTGATGTGTCCAAGGCAAATACCCTCCCTAGGGTCCGTGAGAACCCCTTACCTCCAGAACCCAAGAGTCCTGGTGAGTATGTTAGCATTGAGTTTAAGGAAGAGAAGTGTAACCAAGCTGGGGTTGGGGGAGGGCGAGGCAGAGGTCTTAGACATGGCTTATCATTGCCTCATGGCTCAAGTAGCAAGCAACCTCAACACAGGCCAACTTCTTGCTTAGGGAACTTCATCCCCCTTTCCCGTAGCCCCTCTGCCCCCATCACGCCCCCACCAGCCTCTGAGTATGTCAACATGGACTTGGGCCCTTCGCCCTCTCCCTCACCCCTCTCCCTTACCCCGCTGGTTTTTCCTTCTTTCCACACCCCTCCAACGCCTCCAACCCTTGCTCATGCTCCCAAAGTCCGTGAGGAGGGTACCACCAGCCCTTGTGAAGAGGGGGCAGAAGTAGCAGAGGCTCCACTTAGGAAAAGCAGAGAAAGCGTCCCATCTGTGACTGAATCTGAGTCCCCAACCTCCTGTGGAGACTACACAGAGATGGCCTTCAGCCTGAGCAGCAACACCGTCCCTAGGCCATCGTCCAGTGTGTCGCCGAAAGCCCCCTCCCCAACCAGAACTGATACTACTGTTCCAGTGCTGTCACGTGGTCTAGACTTCCCTCTGGCCAAACCAGGACCCAATCCTGATCATGGAGCTAAAGTAATCCGGGCCGACCCCCAAGGACGCAGGCGGCACTGCTCAGAAACCTTCCTTGCCTCACCTTCCCTCCCGACCTCTACCTCTACGTCCTCCTCTTCTACCGCCTCCCTCTTCCCAGAACACGCCCAAGCTGTGGCTCGCCGGCTTGGCTTTGAAAGCATGCTGTGGGGTAATGGTGCTGTGACTGATAACCCCACACAGTTCGCCCTTCCTGGACAGGCAGCCCTTCCCCCAAACGGCCAGACTCCCTCCACGGAGCAAGGCCTTAACTACATAGACTTGGACTTAGCCAATAAAGAGGGTCCCCATTTGGGTCTTGAAGGACCCTC
Source organism: Halichoeres trimaculatus (assembly GCF_033239565.1). Taxonomy (NCBI): domain Eukaryota; kingdom Metazoa; phylum Chordata; class Actinopteri; order Labriformes; family Labridae; genus Halichoeres; species Halichoeres trimaculatus. The sequence continues at coordinate 17,302,929 of NW_027437200.1, forward strand.
AGGTACCCAAGCCGCTTCTCGCCTCTTCTCCGTAATGAGTGGAGGTCCTGGGGTCGGTGGAGTAAGCCCAGCAGTTGGCAGCAGCAACAGCTCCAGCCTCAACACTTATGCCAGCATTGACTTCTACAAGTCGGAGGAGCTACGGACACATCAGAACGGAAACAAGGAAGGAACAGGTAAGAGTTACTTTTATCCATTGAGGAAACATTTTTTGACTGTGTAGAGTTGTGACAGAGAGGTTTGGATACAAATCCACCAAAGTTCCACATGATACTCAGTGGCATTTAGGTACTTTACTTCCGAACACCCTTCGTTTGCTAGGTAGGTACTTTGTGGATGTGTGCCAAGCAGCCTGAGGCCTTCCCCAAAACTCTTGACAAACATTTTAGAAGTTATGTTGAGTATGAAGACTGCCTTCAATCTGTCTTTGGAAACCAACAGTTGACACCACAGGGACTATGTCCATGTTTATACAGCCTGAGAACACCAGCAGATTTTTTTGGGGCCATCCCTGTTTGGTGTTTGACTGGTGCAGTCTCTGGTACAACATGGGCACTGTTTTTTTTGGAGTGCTTTGGGATCTGTCATTTTACTTTGATGGGAAAGTAAACTAGCTACAGCATAGCCTCCTGTCTGGTCTTTGCTCATAAAGAAACTTCTATCTACACCAGATTAGAACAAAGACACCAGTCTGAACAGGAAGTACATGTATATTGACTACTATGACTATCCGTAAATGCATTTCCTTGTCTAGGGATTGGTGTTCTTCCAGAGTCATACCGACTTTTCACCTGATGTAATTATGTAGGTAGCCCAAGGCCAGACAACCTATTGGAACATCAATGAATATAGATATTCTACAAATCACTATTGAACCTCTCTCCGCTGCTTCAATATTGTTTCAGTTACACCAACTCCTCAGCTCAGGTTTTTTTGTCCCGTTTTTTTTTGTTTGAGTTCAGATTCAGGAGATGTTTGTTTTGTTTTCTGTTTAGGAGAGCTGTCACACACTTATCACTGCAGCGCTTCTCCATCATAGAAAACTACTCAGACGTACCACAGAAGCACCCTGCCCCTGGTTCAATGGATTTGAACTCTGACCCTTTTTTTCCAACAGCGTGTCAGTTCTCAGATCCTCACATGTGACTTGAGTAGTGGGAATGAGCATGTCAGATTTGATGTTATTTTTCAAGACTCCAGGCCAACTTCAACTTTAGAACAATCTAGCTAAGATTTGTATTAAGCTTTGTGGGTATATAGCTCTAGATTTATAAATGCATCTTATTGTTTTTTATCAACTAATGAAGCAGTCAGCATATGTAAGATCCATATAAGAGGCAAAGAAAATTCTTCAAATTAAATGACACTAATTAGGTCATGGTTGTACAGCTGTGTGTCATCTGCATTGCTATGAAAGTTGATGGCATGTATCTTGATATTTCCAAGAGGCAGAATTTCAGGTTAAAATTTTAGGGGACCTAGAATTGAACCCTGAGGGACACCGCAATTTACTTTCTAACATTTTCATGAGCATTCACTCAAACTAACATACAACTCTCTGTTAGTTAGCTTGGGTTCAAAACGTTAAAGGCTATTATCGCTTAGCTGTGATTGTATATTAGACGTAGACACTGAAAACTACAGTTGTGCTGTCGCTGCAGTGCTGTCAAACCTTTTTTGTTACAAAGGGAGGTCACCAAGGCTAGATGATGAATCTTCTTTGTGTTTACATTTTTCCTACTGTGAGGGGCAATTTTCTAGCTGTGGGGGACCACCACAGCTAAACAATGCCTCAACTAGGTCACCATGAGACGTTTCCTCATAGAAAGAAAAAAAAACACTCGCTTTGAGCCACCGTCTGCACTAAATTGGCCTGTTAAGAATCAGACGCCTGCAGTTTGAGCAGATAAAGCAGGGTTTAAATGGAGATGTGGATTTATATGCATCAGTAAAACGCCTGGTAGTCTTAGTTAAGCTTCCACAGTGGGGCTCTTGTGATAAATGTGTCCTGCCAGGGCTTGTTGTTTATGCAGCCTGGGTAGCCTCTGCGTGATTTGTACCCCAGGTTGTGTTGGACTTAAACCTCAGAGGGGGGTTTGTGGTAAACATTTCATAGCTTTGCTCCTCGGTAATGAAAAATGTAAGGCATTAGGAAGAAATCATCGCAGGATCTTGCGGTGAGTGAAGCACAGCGAGGCTCAACAGTTGGTTTTCATAGACGCCACAGTGGAAATAAAGCATCAGCCGACTTCCATACTCTGCCGTGTTGGTTTTATTGGGATGTGGAAGCCCAGAAGTTGGTGGAAAAAGGCGGCGTTGTTGGGTGTATCTTATGTATAAATCTTGCAACAGTGGGAGCATATGGGCTCTGGGCTGTGGAGTATGTCAGCGGGGCAGCGTGGGGGAGAATGTTACACATTGGCTGTGAATGTTGAGATGGGGCCAGTGTTTCACTCACACAGCTCTCAAATGCCTCTGTACAGTGTTCCCCCTCCTTTCATCCGACCTCCCCCTCTTTCCTCCTCCAATAAATGATCCTTTTGTTCCCGTGTTTTTGCCGCGGTGGGCAGACGGGCCTCTGCAGGGCCGAGTCCCAAGACTGGTGGACTCATGTGAACGGGCCGTCCTCTCACTCTGTAATTCCTCGCATTTCTACTTTACATTTCCTCCTCTTCTTGTCTCTTGTTTTTACTATTTTTTTCTGTTTTTTTCTTCTTTTTAAATACTCATCCTCACACTTTTTCCAATCTCCTCAACCTTTGTCCTCACCCGACATCTAGGCCAGAGGATGTTTCGAATTCCTCCCCTCCTTTCTGCTCACATACTGCTCAACATTTTTTCACCAAAACCTCTCTTGTCTTCACGCCCTTTCGTACTCCTCCCTTTTCTCACTCTGTTTCATCCTTTAAACGCTCGCAGAGATGCTTAAAAATAGATTCAAGCGCAGCGCGGAGAAAAAAACAAAAACAGAGATGCTTCATGACTGATTTGCCCTCACTTTGAACAGTCTGGCGCTGATGAATGATTGTGTCTGCGTGGATGCTGTTTGCTTTTTTAAAGAGCCCTGATCTGCCGTAATTAAAGGGAGGTTTTTCTGCTAGCATGTGCTAACATGCAGAAAAAAAAACAGAGTGTCTCTGGTGTGTGCTTTCCTCGCAGGGAGCCAAAGGCTAAATGTGAACATCAGTAGTGGGACATGTGCCAAAAACAATCCAGTTTGACACTGCTTATGTAATATGTAACATGCAAAAATAGCCGCTCTTAATTAAGATAATAAGGGAGTGTATGGTGAGTGGGTTCACTTCAGATAACATCTTTGAGAAATAAATTGAAATAATCTGACACATTTTCATCCAGTGGTAACTCAGGCTGTGTGTGTTTATATATATTCAGATCTGAGTCTCTTTGTTGATGTATTTCCTCGTTACGAAAGACACTAACAGTGTGTTGTGTCATGACTTTCAGCTCCACAGGTTATGAATCAAAAAAAGGAATTTCCAGGAAAAAAAAACTTCAATTAGATTACTCCTCCCACACTTCCAGGAAAACCATGTGAAAGAATTTTATTATCTGCACTTCCAGCCGGTCGCTTTGCTTTATTTCTTTACCATCTGGAGGAGGAGGAGGAGGTGTATGCCAGGCTGAAAATAACCTGTAACTCTTTAAACCAGCGTCACAGCCGTGCTGCTTCAAGGAGGAAGTTTTTAATAGGGGAATCCGTGCATACCCATATTTACCCTGGATACACATGAAAACCTGATTCATATGAACCGCAAAACTGGATCCTTAGAAAGGAAATGACCGTCATGAGGAGGAGAGAAGAGTCCTGATTCCAATCTCAACTGTCAGATCAGTTTGTATTGTACTATATGAGATTCTGCTGTTGGTTTGTCGAGCTGTAAATGAACTAAGCACCACTTGTAGATAACACCCCTATGGACTGAAGTCCTCTTACACAATATCTTTTTCTCTTCTTTACTGATTTTGTATGCTCTTCGTTTCCTGTAGCTTATCTAACGTCAGTCATTTGATCGCTCATGTGACTCTGCTCAGGCATTTTTGAGATGACGCAGCATAATGTCACTTAAATCTGATTCAGAGCAGGTTCACTTAAGACATCACTACCTTTGTGAATTTCTAACACTGGAGCCCTGCAGGGAGCGAGCTGCGTTATCTCTTATTGATGAAATCCTTCTGTGTGCTGGAGCAGTCAGGAGTTTCCGGAAGAATCTGTCAGTTTTGTTTTTTATATTTGTAGTCATTTAAGGATGAATTAAGAAGATCAATGGATTTCCTTAAGGAAAATCAAGTGACTTAAAGCTGAAAGAAATGAGTCAAACAAATACTGAAAATTTAATTTATTCTAGTAGAGAAACAACCAAACTCTTTGGAACAAGAGGTAGAGTATTTATTAAGCAGTAGATTATTAAATAAAAAATTTAAAACAGAAGCTGAAAAAAACATAAATAAGTTAATAAACAGATAAATAATTATAGAAAAATTAAAAGATAAATAGATAAAAAAATGATTAAAAAAAAGAAAAAAAGATGTATAAGTAAATAAACAGAAAGATACATAAATAAATAAATAATACAAAATCAGATAAATTAACAAACAAATCAAGAAGATGAGCCAATAAATAATTAAGAACAAAGCTAAAAAGAAAACATAAATAAGTTAATAAATAGATTATAAAGCTTATATTAAATTAAAAGATAGATGGATTAAAAAAATTGAAAAAGAAAGTCAAAAAAAGATGTATAAGTAAATAAACAGAAAGACAAATAAATAAATAAAAAAACAAAATCAGATGAATTAAACAGATAAATTAGTAAAAAGATATATAAATGAAAAAGTAAGTAAATTGTAGATGAAAAAAATATTTTTGTAATAAAAATCTAAAGAAAAACCATAAATATGCTGATAAATAGATAATAAAGTATATATAAATTAAAAGATAAATAGATTCAAAATAATTAAAAACAAAGTTAAGATGTATAAGAAAATAAAAAAAATAAAAAACAAAATCAGATAAATTAACAAATAGATAAATTAGTAAACAGATGAAAACAAATATTTTCGTAAATAGAATAAATGTTAATCCTCAAGTCAACAAGAAAGTTAATTAAAACTTAAATGGGTAATAAATCAATAACATTTTAAAGAGTTCAAAAATGACTCATTAAATAAGAAAATAAGGAAAAAAATATGTTTTTAGATAAATTAATTAAAGTAGGAGAAATAAGTTTACAGATATACATATATCAATTTGGGCCGATACTGTTTTTTTATTTTTCATTTTTTATAACTGACACCATATATGTTCAACGTTCCGATCTTATATTATTGAAAATCATTGAACAATACCTGTGAAACAATAATAACTTTATGTTTTAGCTTTAATAACCAATAAAGTGTCCTGAGTTTTAGGTCTCAGAGCAAAAAGCAACAATGGCTGGCTGTCAGACCTTCCTGAAGGTTTATAAGATCAGTTTCATATGTAAGGATGGGCCGCTCACGGATCACCCAAAAATAAGGAAATTGGCACTGATTGATTGGTGCATGTCTAATATATATTAATACAGTAATAAGTAAGTATAAAGACTGGAGTTCATCTGGATGCTGTGTGGAGGTAAACTGGGAACAGTTGTTGTTTCTTTTGGCCCAGTTGGCAGCTGTTCGGTGTTTTCCAAAGCTGCTCTAAGTCTGGGGTTAAGTGTGCCAGGAAGAGGTAAATATACTTAAAGAAAGTCAGTCAGTGGAACGGCCTGGACGCCGGGCACAGCCAAGTCCTGAAGTGAACAAATCCTGTCTGCTCTGGATGTTACTGCTGACCTGTTACAGACTCTAATCGGCAGACGTCGGCTTTAAGAAGAGGCAGTTTGACTGGTCATAGTTTGATGCAGGTATTTCAGAAAAGTCTGAACAGGCACGTTTGCTCATGAGGCTGATTGATGAATAAAACAAACAGCGTCTGCAGACACTGCAGGCAGTTTGGTCCAGGTTGTTGTGAGATAACAGCTTATCCCTTTATCAAACAATCATTACTCCACACTGACTGTTTTACACTGCAACAAACAAACACACACCCATTCCTCTACACAGAACACACACGTTTCTCATGTGTGTGTAATCAGGGCATCTCTGGTTTGGACTAACAGCAGTCGGAGCGTTACGTAAAACAAACCACGTGGACGGGACATGACCCCCAATGAGGGTGAGGCTCAGGGCACTCTGAGCGTGTGTGTGTGTGTGTTTTATCTGCTGTGCGCTTTTAACCTGGTTTGTGCCGTCAGCTCCGGTCTGTCTTTGCTGAATTAGCCTCTCAGCACAGTAACACACAGATCCAGTTGTGTGTGTGTGAGAGAGAGGATGAATGCAGAGAGGTACACATGAACAAACAAAAACAAGGCTGAAGAATTTAGATTTTTTTTTTTTTTCTGTGGAGTTAAGATAACCAGAAATCTTTGATTTCCTTTGATAGATCGTTTATTAATTCCCTGAATCTGATCCATTCAGGCTCAAGGAAGACAGATCTATTAACTCATTAGCCTCCCCGACTCGCCTCTGTTCTCCTGTTGTGTAATCCAACCATGTGGGTTTGAAAAACAGGACGAGGTGGGAGGTGTACCCCTGCTTTTTAGGATTACATAATCCACATTAAGCTGAAAATAAGCTCAAACTTCTCCACTTTGCAACTTTCCTTCATTAGCGTAATTACTGCGTTACACAACCAATCAGCCCTCACGGGAAGATCCCTTCAAATAAGCCTCTCATCTCTGTGTTTATCTATGATTTTTCCCCACATTTGGATTGTTTGGGTTTTTTGCAGCATGAGAAAAAGTAGGGAGTAAGACGTCACACTTTCTGAGGATCTTTGGAGTCAAAGTTGTCGAATTCTCTGAAGTTAATCCTGGGTGATTTGTTTTGAGGGAGTCGTTAAAACTCTTCTTGTTTTCTTCCCCTTGAAGGCTGCAAAAGTGCCCTCCCATTTCTCAAAGCCCCATGAGGTCATCCGTGTGCGTCGCCTCATCGTCTCATTACAAGCTGTGCACAATTAGGTTAAACGGAAGGCTGGAGGAGTAATCCGAGTTGAATACTTACACACATGTACACACACGGCTTTGTGACGGGTGAACAGGCCGCTACACACACTGGCTGCTCACTCTGCAGAAATCAGTGTTACGCTGCACACAATAAGTGGAGCACAGAGGGACGGACGGAGCCGCTCTTCTCTGCGTTAGTGAACTCTGCTCCTCTGCTATCAGCTGAGCGTTCTCCCTCTGAACTTGTAAGAGATCATAAAAAGTCAGCACATCTGGCACCGTCATGGACGCACACCAGAGAGTTTTGTGTGTAGAAAAATGTTGTGCATATTACAGCTACAAACAAGAGCGACACCTGGAAAACAGGTGCTGATTTTACAGGTCAGCATGTAGCAGTATTTATAGATCAGGCTACTGGCAGACTCTTGTACTGAATCTGTCAGTTTTTTGCATCCCCGCCTTGAAATTATTGCTTGATGTGTGCAAAAAAACAAAATTTTAGATAGATTTTCATCTTTGAAGGGCATATTGCAGGTTAAATTTTTTGTAAATCAACACTTCTGATAATGGCAGTAGAGTAAGTCATTCACTGATTTTATATGTTATTCAACAAAAAAGGCATACATTTAGAGGAAGTAGTGGCTATTTTCGGTGTAGCTGTTGAAAACACACTTTTTTCAACATCACGTCATTTGATATAACAAAAGGGAATCACATTACCTCACTCCCCTTTGAGCCAATGTGAATAACAGGTTGTCATGGTTCTTGTTGAGAATCGAAAAGAAATGTTTCAATCCATCGATATCGTTAGCCTTTGTGCTTAACGATTCCCTTATCAATTCTTAATGTTGTGCCAGAGCTGCCGGGCCTTGCGTCGACTACTGCTGCAGCTATCTTAGCTTAGCAGTTAGATAACATTTCCCAAGAAAACTCTGATTCAGGATTTTCAGCTTGAAGTTTTACTGAAGAAGTGACTTCATTACTACATTACTCTCTCTCAAGAAATTCATACTCAGTACATTTGAAATGGTATAAATCACCTTATTTACCAAAATAACAAAATAGCACAAGCTTGATGCTAACGTATATGGGAAATTGCATTCATGTGCTAGCAGTTAGCATACATCAGTATAACTTCAGCTTCAGAATAGAATTTCAACTTTCATCACAGAAACATATCACATCAACTCTTTTTAAAAAAAAAAATGAGAATTTCAAATGTCAAAAACAAACAGGCTAATGAAAGGCTCATGGCTGACTTCATAACTACGGAAAGGTTCCAAACAACTTAAACGATTGATATGACCACTTTGAGACACTAGATGGCCTACTGGAATTATTAATATATTACAACATTGTGTGCAATTTTTACCCATTTCTGTATAATTATGCCCAGAAATATCCAGACTCAAGGACTAATTACCAATTATTCACTTACAGTATAAACTCAATTAAATGTTGTTGACACAGAAAACCTGTAAAGCTACTTTTTGTACCAAGAAAATTCACAACAGGAATTGATAAGGAAATCGATAAAGAATCAGATCGATAAGCAGAATTAAAAACGGCACCGGTATTGACAAAATCTTATCAATTCCCATCCCTTGTTTGGATGGATGGTTGCAGAAATATTAGCTCAACAGGACATCAAGTCTACTTTTTCGGACTCGGTGAGTTAGCTTTCGTACTCAGGTTTGTTTGTGTTTGTGCAGCTGACAAGACGGGACTTATTTCTGCATTGGCCACAAAAATCGCAGTTGTCCGTGGTGCCCATTTCACGACAGGAAGATAGATATGATGAGGTCTATTTTATAAAGTCTATGGATGGAGTTCATGATGGGATACCGGAGCCAGGTGAGACCGACACGGCTTCTGTCCCGTCAGACAACTCCAGCTCCACCGGGAGCAGCAGCAGCTCCTGTTTATAATCAGCTCTTACAAAAACGACTCATTTTTTAAGTCAGTGAATCTGATTTCAAACTTTAAATGCGCTGATGTGACACAGAATTAAGCTACATACACTAGCTAACAGCGCTCACTCACCGGGACACCTGCTCCGTTCTCCTCTGGTTCTCCTCACACCTCAACTCCTCTGCTCTCCTACGACCTTTATTCCTCCTAATCCTGCCCTGTTCCCGGTCTCCATCTTTCCTAACAGGCTCATTAATATAAACCCTGTTTATTATTATTTGTTTATTAATGTTAAAGTTATTTTCCTGTCAATTTCTTAACAGTTTTTTTTAACCTGCAGTATAGCCCTTTAAAGTCTGCAGGTTGGTTTTACTCCCCTTGTGTAAACAACTTAAAACAGCGCGGCATGAAGAATGAAGAGCGCGATCAGCTGCATCAGTGTGGACATGTTAGTTCAGCTGTCAGTGAAACGATGGATCCAGATCAAGGAAGTCCTGGATTGAGATCTGAATCAGCAAGTTCGAAAGCTTCCCAGACCGTAAAACAGCGTGTAGTTTATCATTTAATGAGACAGGATTTGACATCTTGTTAAATCTAATCCTTTGTTCCAACAATCATCATCATCAGGCTCCGAGCAGACAGTCACACACCTGGAATGTTGATCGCTGCGAGAGTCGAGCCAGGTTTTTTTTTTTTTTTTTTATCCTCCAGCGCTGAAGGGAGTGAGTTCATGTGTGAAAGTCAATAAATCAATCAGACTCTGTTCTTAAAGCTCATTTCCAAGAGAGGATGAGCCAAAGGAAGAGTTTTATAAGCAGCTGACACATTTAAAGATGAGGAGTTTATGTGTGATCCTGAAATAGTCCCACTTTTATAAATTTGCCTCTTCATAATCGATTTACAGCACGACAAAGAGAGATCTGTGTTTCTCTCTGCTGAAAATTATTTCTTGGATTATTTTTGCACAGACGGTGTCAGCGCAGAAGAAGCAGATTGAAGGGACCTCAGCGTAAACGTCGTGTTTGTCAGTCATCGACATCGTGAAACGTTTGGTCGTAAGGAGAGTCCCTCGCCTCTAATCCTTAGGCCAACAAAAAATAAATCAAATTACGCTTTTCATTGGTCTGGGTTAATGGTGTTATTTAATTTGGAAGGTGATGTTAGGACGTCTGTGCCTCTGTGTGTGTGTGTGTGTGTGTGTGTGTGTGTGTGTGTGTGTTGCCTGAGGTCGACTCTGTCACAGACTAATCTACTGAATACAGTGAGAGCAGAGGAGAGGAAATGGGAGGATTTAGCTCACAATGAATAGAGGCTAAATCAGTGTGTGTGTGTGTGTGTGTGTGTGTGTGTGTGTGTGTGTGTGTGTGTCTCTAAGCACTTGTTGAACCTTCATGAATCATCATCCTCACTCATTATTGAATCACAACGCTCATAATGAAGTCTTTTTATAACCGTCTCTTTTGTCTTCTGAATGGATTTTTTTACTGCTCTGTGGATTAAGTGTGTGTGTGTGTGTGTGTGTGTGTGTGTGTGTGTGTGTGTGTGTGTGTGCAATATTTACAATCTCTCCTCCATATTTACCTTCACACTGTTAATATTTGCCTGGTTTCTACAGTCATCAAAGGCCTTTTCATGCAGCGCTTGTTGACGCTTAAATATTGGAGCTGGACACGCCGGCGAGCGCAGAGAAAAGACGAAGACGTGTTACGAAGGTGAAAAAAGAAAAAGAAGAAGAAGAGTGGATAAAGGACAGGAAGGAGGAGCTGGGAGAAGTACAGGAAAGTTTCAGGGCTCGGAAAAAGACGAGTAATGACTGAGAGAAAGAGAGGGAAGGTGTGTTTCCCAGGGGTGAAACGCAAAAGTATTGATGCATTTCGGCCTCACTTTTAGACGAAAAACAGTATTTTTAGCCAACCTAAAACCAAAGACTGTAAAAAAAAAAAAAAAAAAAAAAAAGGACGTCATCTTGCTCGGCTTGAAGTGAGGTCTCCACAAAAACTGCTCCCCCTGGTGGCTGGCTGCAGTATAGGTCAAAAAATCCATCTAACCAGTCATTCCAGATGGGCTGTGGTCAAACTTTTCGTGGAAATGTTTCTCACGTCCGATTGTTGTGGTGATTTGACTGTCTTGTATTCAAGTCCTCTTTTTTTCTAAAAAGTTTTGTTTTCATTAGTTATAAGAGGTTAAAAACAAGGTTTTACGTCACGTTTAAGGATGATTGACAGCTGCTGTTCTTGTATTTTTTTCGGGGATTGTAAAATATGTCGGGAGGTAGAGTCAAGAAGTGATTACTCTCTTGAAAGAAAATAAAAAAATATTATTTTTGTCACTCGGCTCCACTCAGATTCTCCCAGAATCCCTCGCAGTCTCTGCTGCGCAGACTCTGGCTCTGGCACCCTTAGGGGAACTTTTCCTCAAAGACGCCAACGGAGGCTGACATTCCTGCCTTGCGTCAACAAGCAAAAGTGAAATATTTCAGTGTCATACGACAAACATGAAAGGCTAGTTTCTGTCTTTGCTCTTGTTACAAAGAACTAACCACTGCTTTCAAAGGGTTTACACCAGGGATGCACAGAAGTGAAAATTTCTAGTAGTGCTGTTATGGCTAATAACCGATATTTACCAGTATCAATTTTGGTACAAAACAAAACAAAAAAATCTGAGATGATGTGTCCAGGTAGTTCAGAGAGAAGGAGTGGTGGGATCGTGAGAAAAGACGACCATGGAGAGGATTAAAGGATGGAGCGCCCTAGATGATTTTTTGGATCAAAAACAGGAAGAGAAACATTAGAGACAAGAGTCCACTCTTCTTAGGTAGTTTTGGTGTTTACATAGTCATAGAAAACAGTTTTATTTGGAAAGATCGTTCAAGATGCTCTGAGAATGGCCAGCAGCCATTGAGTAAACATCGGCCCACTTCTACACAAATCGGCCAATACTGATATTGACATCAATATATCGTGCATCCCTAGTTTGGACCAATCAGAATCAAGTATTTGATAAATGTGAGTTTTGAGAGTCAAATGAAATCGACAGCAAAGAGACGTAGATGTCAGATTAGCCTGAAGAGCCACTGGACCCCAAACGTTGCTGATTGGACGTTCCACTTTCCTACCTGGAAGGGCAGGGAGCTCCCAGAAGAAAGTCAAATAAAACTCATCGTATTCAGGAATGTTTTTTGAGAGAGAGTGAACAAAAAATTTAATTGCAAAGAATACAAATAATTTCAAAAGTGGGATTCTGAGAAAGCTGTAGCATTTGGATAGCAGGACAGTGTTTTGGGCTCTTCATTATGAGTCTGGGCTGGGATGGTGACGGCCAAGATCCTTAATTGTAATAATTTAAAGTTATGAGATTTGAATAACTTAACAACTTACTGAAGCAGGGCTGAAATAATGCACTCTTTTCTTCATTACACACAGCTGTAGTAGTGTTTGAAAGTTATAAATAACACAACGGTGTTTCAGTACCTCTGAGAAAACCACTCACACAAAAATTCACAGCCCATTTTGAGGAGACGTTTGATGAATAAAGTCTCAGAAAAGTGTTCATGTGTTAGTTTTCATTGTGACATACACTGCTGAGGACACACACACACACACACACTGGTGTCGCCCTGCTTTGGTGTGATCTTGCTGATTGCAGCAGGGAGTTGATGTGTGTGAATGTGTGATGTCGATGACATTTTTCTGGAGGTCAGGGCCGGAGCAGCCGACCTGAGTGTCTTCATTCTTCAGCTCATCACATGAAGCCTGAGGAGGGACAGATTAGCTGATAGCACATGGTGTGTGTGTGTGTGTGTGTGTGTGTGTGTGTGTGTGTTTGTTTTTGATTCCAGTAGTTCTACGAAGCCATAAGGATCAGATGTTGTTTGCAGCTCTTAATGTGACAGCTCGTCATGTGTAAACACACGTGTGTGTTCACATGATCTATTGATCTGTGTTCAAAGTCAAAACCAGCTCTAGATGCTTCTTTTTTGTCACATTATATAAAATATAAACCTAAAAATAGTGTATCATTTAAGTGCTACGGTAATTGGCAATATGTAAGAAATAAGGACACTGTAACTGTTTGTCACGTTTCGCCTCCTACTGTTTCTTTTTTTCTGTGTGCGTCTGATCTTTAGACAACAGGACGTGAAAACACAAAAATTACACAACTTTGAAATTTGTCTCCTGTTCTCCCAACAGAGTATTTGGTTTTGACTTGTTAGCAAAACTACGATAGCACAAAACATCAGCAACAGCAACCAGCCACACATTACAATGAGTGTAAGAAATATTTGTAAATTGGAAATGAAACAACTAAAAGTAACAGGGAAAAGGAGGTTATATACGTATAAGAAGCACAGAAGCACAGTGTTTAGTGCTGCCGCCTCACAGTAAGAACGTCACCAATTAGCATCCCTGTTTGGGGTAAGTTTGCCTTTCTGTACGGTGGCTGATAGGTGTCAGCTGATTTGCAAAAGCAACAACAGAAGAGGAAAGTTATCCTAATAGACACAGAAAAGTTGTGAAAGTAAGTTAAGGATTGTTTTCTTTTTAACTTCAGCTAAAATAAATATAGCTCTAATGCTAACTTAAATAAAGAAATACAACTACTGTGAAGGATATCACAAGCTGACACCCCTATGAAGGACAATTGTCCTCTTAACTCCCGTTGTGTTCTCGCCATAGACTGTATAAAACATGGACGTGGTCTCTGTGACATCACCCGTCTGTTCCTCAAACCGTGAAATGAGGCCAATCCGCGGAAGCAGCCACATTTGCTATGAGTTTCCTTTCGAATAGCTACAGGGGGTACGTCAGTCACATGACCTGAGTTGTGCCTCTGATTGGACAATGAAGCGATCCAAATAACTTCTAAACCGCCGAGTCAGAAATAAATTCACTCATGGTGAAATCAGCGTTTAAGACCAAAGATGTTATTTGAACCAGACTGTAAATATGCTTTTAAATGGCACAAAAGTCAATTTTTATGTCTAGATGTGTGCGTGACTTCTGGTTTTTCTGCAGCCAGCCTCAAGTGGATTCTTGACGAACAGCACCTTTTAGCACTTCCACACTTTTGGTCTTACATTCCTGTTGTAGCTTTTGCAAATCGTCTGACACCCACCCGCCACCGTATTTCTGTGTGAGGTTTGTATGTTCTCCCCACGAATCATGGGTTCTCTCCTCAACCGGTCTGAAACATGTTCATCAGGTTAATTAGTGATTCTGAATTGCCCGTAGGCGTGAGTGTGTGTGTGGACGGTTGTCTGCCTCTGTGATTGGCTGGTGACCAGTCCAAGGTGAACCCTGCCTCTAGTTTGGTAAAGAAAGCTGGGAAAGGCTCCAGACTCCTCTGAACCTGAACAGGATAAAGGTTGGAAGAATGAATGGATGCATATAAAAATAGTCTAAGAATAAACTTAAAGCTTCTGTGAGTAACTTGCCATTTGTGACATTTTTGGCACCCCCTGTGGACAAAGTTGCACCTCTTAATTTTTTTTCTGGTTTTGTTGTGTGAAGGTGTAACCCTTATTTTTATTCAACAATCCAAAGTATCACTGAACAAGAATCTTTGAAATGTGAGAATTAGCTTTATTTCTTTTGCATCTGATTGATCAACCTAGTCCTGTACTCATGGTGGATCAAGATAAGATCAGACTCCTTATCTCGTCTTGGTGTTGGGTTTCTGCTAATAAAATGTTATTAACATTTATGGGTCGAGACCTGTAAATGTTTTTGTAAAGTGTCTTGAGATAACATTTGTTATGATTTGGCGCTATACAAATAAAGATTGATTGATTGAACCCGCGTCATGAAAAATGACTTTAAAGCGATAACGAGTCTTTTTTTACAGTCTTATTTGTTTTTGTAGGTCATAAAAAACAGCAGAATAATTTAAGTCTGTTTCACGACCAGCTAAAAAAAAATCTTCACAGGAGCTGTAATTTTTTTATTTTTTTTTTCAGATTTTTAAAAAAGGAGAATTCTGATGTCTTAGGGCGTATTCAGACCTGGACTGTTTGGTCCACTTTAAACGGACCAGGGTTCGTTTCACACGCTGGTGCAGACTTTTTATGCAGGTGTGAATAGACACAAACGAACCCTGGTGCGGACCAAACAACCGGACCAAGACCCACTTTTTGAGGTGGTCTTGGTCTGCTTCCAAACGAACTCTGGTGCGGTTCGTGGTTCTCCGGTGCAGGTCTGAATACAAACCAAGGTCCATCCGAACTAACTACAGGATACATGTGCCTTTTTGGCCTGTAAAGCCACCGTAACCTAACCGTCTTTGGTTCATACCTGATCCTCTTCTGTTTAGCTACGCTGTTGCTGGCATGTTGTGGGTCAGGACACGCAGAGCATAGCGTCTCCTTGCTGCGCGCATTCCTCTTTTCTGTTCCTAAATTATAAACAGTGTTGTTAAGCTGCTTTGAAGGAGCTGCTCTTGAAACTGAAAATGATTTTGCAGCTCTAATAAGAGCACAAACACACATTTACCTCCATTTCTGGGTCTGTATTCTGTGTGTCACCTTTGTCAGTGCTGTCCAATGAGAGCACTGATCGTCACACACGTGGATGTGTTTACAGAATATAGTCCACTTGCAAAAAGTACAATCTGAATACGAACCGCACCAAACGAAAAAAATAAAGTCCGCTTTTGGTCCGGACCAAACAAGTGGACCAAAGGACTTTTCTGGTCTGAATACAGCCTTATTCGTTATGACTGAGCTGCTAGTCCCACCAACAAATCTCTTAATGCTCTTGTATTAGAGGCCTTAGCGTCTTGCTCAAGGGCTCCTCAGAAGTAACTCAGATGTAGTCTTTTCCTTTGTGTGTGTGTCTGAGTGGTGTGTGTTTTTTGGTGAGCTGCCCGGGTGAGTGCATGCTAATTAGGTAGTAAAACCGGGCTCATGGCTCAGTACTCTGGTCATGTTTTGACTGACTGCTGCCTTATTCACATGCATTTGGCACACGGACACACGCACACACACGAGAACACAGCGGCCGGGTAATGAATTGTATTGGCAGCTTGGTCAGTCAAAGAGGCGCCGCCGGACAGACTAAAAGTGTGTTTTTCATGTGTGTGTGTGTTCTTTTATGTGTGTTTGTGTGCACTGAGGTCCTTCGCCATTGAACCTGTCATTGGCTGTGACAGAAAAACAGTTATTAACACACCTGGGCATGCTTACTTTACGACTCTTTAGCTACATCAGAAAGTTTGAGGTTGTCAAAAGTACACACACACACACACACTCACAGACACACACACACAGGTCTGGAGGCTGTAGCTCCTAGGAATAGCTGTCAACGGTTGATCTTAGCCAATCACCTTTCAGGAAGCAGGGATCAGCCAAAAGCTCCTCAACTAATGGCCAAAGTTACCTTCACTGACCTGGCTCTAGTCCATGTCAGCCACACACACACTTAAACACACACACACACACACACCATGTCTTTTTGTCAACTGTTTTGCTCCTTCTGTCTCGAACAAAGCCCCCTTCCTCTCCTCTCCGCTCTCCAAACCTCTCTTTCTTCTCCGTCTCTTCCTGTCTTTTCTCTCCGCGTCTTTCATCAGACTTTTTAAGTTTTTAATTTTCACACCGGACTTTTCATCGTCTTTCTTTTACCCCTGATCCAGGTATAAAGGAGTGTTAGGTTGAGTGTGTGAGCCATGTGTGTGTGTGTTGAATGAATAAACGTAGCTGGAAAAGAAGCTGTTTGTAAAATATAGGGAGTAAACCTTAAAGAGTGTGAGCAGGACGGTTCTCGTCCCATGAGTTAAGGTGAGGCCTGTAAATATAAGCTTGCTCTGTTTGTTTTAAACTGCCTCCTTTGTGTGTTCATAATATTTGAGTTCTTGATTTGTTTGTAGACTTGCTCACGTGTCGGTGTCTTTGTGTCACTCTAAAGTAAAGTTCAAAGATCTGACGTTGTGTACGGACAGAAAATTGACCGATTTATTGTGAATTTACTAAAACGCTTCAGTGCAAAATAAATATTAAGAAGTTAAAAAGAGATCTCATACAACAAAACTGATACCTTCCTTTTTGTACATTAGACAGACTAAGTCTACCTTTGTTTCTCCTGCTTAAATTGTTTATGCTAGGCTATCAAAGCTAACCTTCTTAGTTCCAGATTTATACTGAATAAACAGGATTATTGTTTTACCCAACATTTAAAATCTCAGAATTTATTGGCAGAAGCGTAACTTCAAATTTTCAGGCCTTTAACCTTAAGAGGCATTTAGAAGTCAACACAATGATAATGTTGTACGCTATCAGTTAAAGTGGGGGTGCTCTGGTCTTTTAGACTTCATGTTGTCTCATTGGTAGTCCTGTAGTCGCTTTAATCAAAAAGTTTGGGAAAAAAAAATCTCAGTTTTTCTCACATCAGTGTTTTAGAAAACCCTTTAACTAGTATCATGTGAAAATCTTTGTTTTAAGCTTGCTCACCGCTACAAAAATCCCCCTTTCCTCTGATTGGCCAGCCGTCTGTAGGTTTGTTGGAGGCAAACTATGGGCAGACCTTGGTGTTTGAGGCCCGCACTTACAGTGTGTAATGAACCAGTTAGAAGATTATTATGCAATGACCTTATCAATTCTGCAAGTCTCGTGAAGATCTCATGAAGATCTCGCGTTTCAGATGATTCCTTTGAGCTGTTTACAGCCAGATTTAGAGATTTTTACAGCGTCTGAATACATGGTGGTCTAAAAATCCTGACCACATTTGGCGTAGATATCTGGAATTGTTACTGTGATATCCATGTTTAAAGTATTAAAGCAGAATATCCCCTCTTTAAGACTTGACAATGACTCATTCTAGTATTCAAGTCTCACAGTCACAACACAATACTTAACATTACAACTACAGATGGGTCCTGAATTAGGTACTTTTATAGGTACTGACCAAATTCTGTCAAAAGTACCAGGTACCGATTCAAGAAAAATCAAAAAGTACCATGTTTAGGTACCTAAACGCATCCTTGTTACACAGTGGAAGAGGAGGTGAGTTTCCATGCTGGACATGAACACAGCATTATAAGGTTATATACTGAAGGATAAATCTGTTACATTAAAAATATATATATATATTATTAAACAAATTAATATTTTTTACCATATAAACACAAAGAAGTATCAAAAATTGGTACCGTTAAGTACCAGTACCGATTGCCAGGTACCAGGCATTAGTATCGTATCGTTTCAAAAGTGAAAAGTACCCATCCCTTACAGTTGCAAGAATTAATTTCTAACAGTATCTTGTTAGGATAAGTGTAAAGTGATTACCTTACATCCTAACCATAGACTGTCACTGTGACTCAAGTGAGGTCTCCACAAAAACTGCTCCCCCTGGTGGCTGGCTGCAGTATAGGTCAAAGAATCCAGCTCTCCAGTCATTCCTGATGGGCTGTGGTCAAACTTTAAAAAATGTATACACCTCGTAGAAATGTTTCTCACGTCCAATTGTTGTGGTGATTTAAAGATTCCATTTGGCTGTCTTGTATTCAAGTCCTCTTTTTCTCTGAAAAGTTTAGTTTTCATTAGTTATATGAGGTTAAAAACGAGGCTTTATGTCACGTTTAACGATGATTGACAGCTGACGTTCTCATGTATTTTTTTCGGGGATTGTAAAATATGTCAGAAGGTAGAGTCAAGAAGTGATTAGACTCTCAAAAGAAAAATATGTTTATTATTTTTGTCACCAAGCTCCACTCAGATTCTCCTCTATACTGCGCAGACTCTGGCTGGGCCTGTAACGGGGGAATTTTGGCTTCAAAACCGTACGATAGTAAATGGCGGGGCCACACTGTCCACTCTATATACAGTCTATGAGGCTGACAGCTCAAGTTAGACCTGCTCATCCTCGAGAAAAACATGAATATTCAAAGGAAATCTTATTCAGATTCAACAGTATTTTAGAAGTATTTCTTTCAAAGTCACAAATATGAACTTTGTTATAATGCACCGTTAATTTCAGCACAATATTTCAGTCTGGACTAAACAAATGGAGCAATATCTCCAGCCTCTGATCCAGCCTGAGTAAACAGTCCAAACACTCTCTGCTTCCAGTTTTGCAATTATGAGGCTTAGCTGCTTGTCGCTGTTTTATAGGATTGCAAATATCAAAGTTTGGAAATGAACTGTTGGCTGAAGGAAACAGGGAAATCTGAAAATGAGGTTTGGGGAAATTTGGACAAGCTTTTTCCGGCATGTTCTCCCCTCCTGTAGATTTAATTATTCAAAGATGTGTCATTAACTGATGTATTTGACGTTTTGCTGCCAGTCTGTGAGGCTCGTGAGGTTAAATAGACACCTCCTCCTTCCACCGTGTGTGCTGCGCCTCCACCATGTGCGTCCTGCTCTGTGTAGGTTCAGTGTGTATACACTTGGCGGTGTGCCAGCTCCCTGTACGGACATGATCCCGTCTACAGAGCGCTGATTGTGCGCTCTGGTATGGGATGTATGCCGGGCTTGGGGAGCGTCGGGCGCTGCAAAAAGAAAAGGAGCAACCACCCACCAACCCAAGTGGGGTTCACTGAGGGCACAGGAGGAGGAGGAGGAGGAGGAGTGTTTCCCTCCTTTCACACACTCTTTTTGATTTGTTCCCTCTTTTTTTCCCCTCTCCTCCTCCTCCTCCTCCTTCCTCACACTCTCCCAGGAAAACATTCGAGCTTCTTTTTTCGAGCTCCTGTTTTTGCGTTCTTTTCACTCAGTTTGTCTCCCGGCCTCTTTTTTTTTTTTTTTCTCACGTATAAATTTCTCTTTTCTCTCCACACATGATTGTCTTGATGTCAACTCCACCGCAGTGTCTCTCCCCATGTCTCCGCAGTGATCTGTGCGTTTCAGACTGTGTGTGTGTGTGTGTGTGTGTGTGTGTGTGTGTGTGTGTGTGTGTGTGTGTGTGTGTGTGTGTGTGGATTCTGGGCCACGGCGTTGCTCAGCTGCTTCTCCTCTAACTGGGTTTGTCTGTAAAGAGCTTAACACCGTGGGCGTTTGGAGAGCACTAAGCTGATTAACGGCGACTAACGAGCCACTTCTCACATGAAGCCCATGTTTGTGTGTCTGGCTGCAGTGATATCGTTTGTTTATGTGATGCCAGCTCATGTTTGTGTGTCTGTGTGTGTGCGTGGACCGTCTCGAGCCGTACTGAGACCAGATGGATCAGGTGGATCAGGTGGAAGGGGGTTAAGGGGATGAGAGGAGGTCAGAGTTGATTTTGCGGTTAACCCATAGGCTGACGATGACGACAAGGTGCAAATCCAGTTAAGACTCCTTCAGAGGAGGTCAGGTTGTTCTCAGACGAGCTGAATTTTTCTTCACTCTGACTTTTCTCGATCCAACGAGACTGTGGGAAATTGCTTCATCACGCTACGAGCTCCTCAGGTGATCACAAACTGCCTGAACACTTTCCTCAAACGTGGTTTTATTATTTGAGAAGTCTCCAACAAAATGCGAGACTTAAACTTAACTTTTTCCTGCTCTTAAACACTTTTTATCTCTAAATTTAAACATAAAAAGCCTGAAGCTAACCTTTAGCTAACACCCATGTAGCCAAAGTCAAAATTTCTTCAATTCATCTTATCCAATAATTAAGGAGCAACTTTTTAGCTGAATTTAAGTTTTAAATTTCAGAATGACCCTTTAATATTTATCATTTATCATTTTTTCATTGAAGCTAAATTATACTTTTTTGAAAAAATCCTAGCGGCCTCAGAATTTGTCAGGGGCTGCAAGCTGAGCTACCACTAGCTTGAATCATGACTATGCTCATTAAAGATCCTTCAACCACTGAAGTCTCTTTTCAAAGCAGACATCAAGTTGACTGAAAAGGCTAAAACAATTTTTCCCAAAATGTGTCCCACCAATGTCTTTTTGGGCTGCTAGCCAAGCTATTGCAAACTTTAGCTAGCTCACAAGCTAAACGTCTTCTTCACGTTTGGAGGTGGATAGACAGCAGTTTCATTTCATTTTCCTTAAGCTCCAATCAGCAAATTTATACTTTAATTAAAAAGACCAAGTGTTAAAAAAAGGTCCCTGTAACACTCTCCGGGGGCTGCTAGCTGAGCTGTTGCAAGCTTTAGCCAACTAGCGAGCTTCCAGTCTTCCTGAAGTCACTCAAACATGCTGCAGACTGCCTATTTGGAGGTTTTTTTTTTTAACTCTACAAAAACTTTCAAGTTCAAATCTGGTAAAATTGATTTTATTTTAGTTTGGTTTAGTTTATTTGTTTATTGTTCCGTGGACAGTCCCCTTTAATTCACTATGCAGTAAAAGAGGCTAATTTCCAGCTGTAGTCACCGGCTAGTTGTAAAATAGGCAGCCTACAATTTTGGTTGATTTAAATTTTTTTTTTGTAAAGAATTGTAACTGACATATTATTTATATATATATATATTTTTTTTACTTTTTTTGCTACATCAATTTTTTTTGCCAAATTGTATGACGGAGATGTCTGCATACAGTGGCAGCCAATATAATTATTGTTAAATTGGCCGTTAAGATACCAATTAAACAAATAAAATATTTATAAATTCATTACTGTGCCCTATACATAATAGAAAAGACACATCATAGGAATTTTTAGGTGATTTTCCTTATAAAAAGTAACACTGAAAATGTTTTACTGCCTCCATAAAGTCCAGACCTAAACCCCATCCAACAAATCTGGGAGAGCTTGCTGCTGTGCATTAGCTTGAGTAGCAGAAGACATCTGATAAAATCAGTGTTGATGTTCTCAGGAAATATACTGACTCTATTCCAGAGACGTGCTGCTGTAACTGCTGCAAAAGGTGAACAAACCAAATGTTGACATTAAAAGTGGATAAAAACAGAAGTCTTGAACATCAAAGTTTTTCATCAAGCACAACTGAGATAGTCTTAGTAAAAAAAAGATGCAACACAGCTTGATTTAAGATAATACAAACTCATTTTAACGTTTTTAGTTCACTGCATATTAATGTACATGAGTTATTGTCTGAGACCGTTACAGCTTTTTGCCCCAAGTCTGTTCTGAAGTGCCTGTAAGTTTTTCCAAGTCAAATGTAAATTCAGCAGTTTTAGGAACTTTCAGTGAAGTCAACAGTCGTCGTGTTTAAGAACAGGAACAAAACCTCATGGGAACAGAGGGGCCACCGTTCACTGATTGCTCAACTCTCACTGCCTGGAGGGAAGCTATTGGCAAAACACACACACACACACACACTTACACAGAGTGCACATTTAAGTTACCTAATCCTCACACATGAAGCAGGGTTCACATTCACTGCAGCTCTGTTCAATCAGGAACAAATCTGTGGAATAATTTAAGCATTAAAAAAACATCAACTGAATATTTCTCAGTCTGAGCAGATCAAGTGAAACTCTTCATTTATCTGCGTATACTCGAATCTCAGCCCCTCTGAGCCGGACTCTTCCCTGGTCAGGCTGATTGAAACCTTCTCTGTGGTGATGGAGAGGAAGAACAAACAGTCCCTCGACCCGCCTTATGTAACTCATCAGTGCGGATCGAATGAAGGGGCACTGATGTTTGCTCACCGCTGCCATTATTGGCCTGAGAACGGTCGTTAACCTTTCGAGCGCTGCCTCACCTTCACGTTGCCTCAGCGTCAGCAGCGTATCCGAGCCTCAGCGGAACAACTAACAGTTTCCTGTGCTTCACAGGGTTTACTTCATCTAATTGCTCAATTTGCTGGGGGAAGGAGGAGGATGTGGAATAGTGCTTTTCTGACCTGCATCAGGGAACAAGCTTGTACCTCGAATTAGAGATCCATTATCCAATCATTCAACGGCTCATTAGCTCAACATAGAGAATTTAAGTTGTGTAACACTGGCAGGTTGGTGGGTGCCCAGGGTTTGGGCACATCTCAAAGGGGTATCCTTAAAATAAATAATCCAAAAAATCACAAACTAGAAAATCAATCAGAGAGCGCAGACCTCCACCAAGCATATTGTGATTGTCACCAACACTTTAGTCCTACTTTAATGTTATACTCCCTTTCAGCAGACTGTCTGCTACAATTTGGTGTTAGTTACAGGTTTGTACAATAATTTGTTTCCTGACAGTGTTGAAAATTGGGATGACCCAGTTCATATTTCATATTCCAGATCTTAGTATCCAGAATATTGCCAGGATCTGGATCGCACTTTGACATCTGTCAGAAATGATGGTGACCTTGTCTTGTGTTGTTTTGCAAAGCAATCCGACCATTTATGGTGGAGTTATATACACATATGGTGAAAACAGCCCTATCTCACAATGATAAAGAATCCTTTAAAAAAAGTCCTGGATCCAGACAGTGATCCAGATCACCTCCAAAATGTAATCACTTCCTCCTTATCACATTTTGAACATTTCCTGATAATTTCATTAAGACCCGTTTGCTAGTTTTTGAGTTATGTTGTTCACAGACAAACAGACAAACTCTACAAAAAGAGGTAAAAATAACACCTAATCCTCCATTATCTAAGTAATTCTTTTTTTTTTTTTTAAAGGCTCAATTTAATACATTTTCCTCCATCGATAAAGTGGCAGAATAGGCTAATAGAGTTAGCCAACAGTTTAAGTTCTCACTGCTTAGCATGTTAGCAGTGTGAGGAACATTTTCCCACAGATATCACTAAGAATTTACCCCCCCCCCCCCCCCCCCAAAAAAAAAAAAAAAAAAAAAACAACCCAACAAGACCTGGTTTGTATTTCCTGGTTGAAATTACAGCTGTAAGTGATTATCTTTCAGCTGTAGCTAGCTAGTATAATATAGCCTAGCAACAAAACTCTTGCTCAGCTGAAGACTGAATTCACTTTTAAAAACTGAACTCTGCCAACAAATGTAAGCAGGGTGAGCACACTCTTAAGTTTTAGTGTCTAGCAAGACACATTTTACCCTGAACATATTTTTGATCTGCTGCTGTAAGCTAGCTGAGCAGCTAAGGCTTGTAGCCAACGTGAAGAGGAAAACTGTGCTGTTACAGGCATCTCTTTCACTATTTCTTGTCTTCTCGTATTTTTATAGGAAAGTGACGTCCCTCTATATATTTTAGAGGCAGTTGAACAATATTTACACCATGTAATGATTGAACAGATATCAAAAAAGTTTAATGTACAGTTATTTGATGATAAGAGTTATAATAAGGGTAAAGAGTGACAGCTCTAATGACATTAATTTCTGCACCTAGCCTCTTGGTGGTGTTTATTTGTCAGCTTATTATTGCAAAACAAATTGTATGTGTATTGTACTGAGCCAAATATGAAAAAATTCACAGCTGCAATCCAAAAATACTTTAAAAAAAAATTATGGTTGTATTAGATGTTAAAATTCACAAAGTTCAAGAAAATTGTAGTTTATGAGGAAAACATTGAAAAACAAGGGTTTAACATCCATATTTGTTGAAGAAATGTTTGTAACACCTCTATTAAGCAAATTAAGCTAATGTCTGACAGAAATGTTTTCATCTCCAATGAATAAAAAGTTTCCTCTTTTATTTAAAAATATACATTTCAGAGTGAAGTTTTTTATTTCACAAGTAGCTCCTTTGATAACAAGAGTGACTCAAGCTTCAACCTATTTGCTAAATAGCAATTAGATCAACATTTAAATCATGTTCAGCCTCTTTCTTTGTTTGCTTTTTGAGTTGTTATTAAAGCTGAATTTCCGCCAGTGTTGGCAAAGAAAGCAAATCTCATTTGGATTTTGCGGCTACGCCAGGCTTTGCCAGCCGTCGTGTCGGCCTGGATTTGTTTCCTTGCCATTCATGTGCAAAGTTTAAATGAGGTGGAAACCGAAACCGTCCGGCTCAAACTGGCACCGTGTTTATTTGAAGGTTTGTGGTTGTAAATGTCTGCACAGTCTTATATTTCTTTCTGCTTACGTTTAAATGAGCGTCATCTTTGTGTTTGGGCTGCGTGGAGGCCCTGCAGTGCAGACTCATCCTGAGAACGTCTTAAACGTCGGTGCTTCAGGGGAACTTCATGTTCTTTTTCTCAGACGGAGAACACGGCTGAAATCCACAATTACACCTGTGCACAGCCGCTAACACAATGTTCCCCTCGCTGCAGACGTCACATCACCTTACCGGAGCATTAAAAGCCTCTATTTGGCTCCGGAGAGGAAATTAAATGTGCACATCTCTCCTGTTTACTTATTAGCCCTTCGTGGTGAGGAACAAACAAGCTGAAAGTGGAAAGACGAGGGATGATGAAGGGCTGGGACGTTATGTATCGGAGCATGCAGCCTCTCTGCTGCATTTCATTTGGCTTTCATGAAACTGTTTGTATTCATGACCAGTTGTCCAGGGGAGAGGAGGAAAAAGTGGCAGAAGTTGATCATGTTTGTTGCATATGTGTGTGTGTGTGTGTGTGTGCGCATGTTTTCGGAGGCTTTAAGAGGAGCATGTGAATATGAATCACACTCACTCATCCTTCACACACACACACGGAGGTAGTTATGTCGTGTGCGTCATCGCGCTGCTTGTTTACACGATGTGGGGACTTTATATCCACACGCTCCTTCTTGATCTTCATGAGCAAAAAGTTGACGGTGAAATCGACCACATATTTCATTCTTCATCGTCTGTTTTTCTTCCACTTCTGTGTCGTCGACTCTCAAGCCGTGACACTAACCAGCTTCCCAGCTCCACACACACACAGAAAACCACGCATGTAATCATTTCCCAAAGGCTTGCGGTTCATTGACTCATACATTACGCACACGACCAGCACATCCTGTCATTGTGCCGCTTGACACTTGCATGTGCGTCTCCATTTGAGTCTCTTTAAACGCTCCTTTCTTTTTCTTGTTTTCGCGTTCATGCCTGACAGAAATACAACCACACATACCATACAGAAGGAACATACCAGCGGTTTTGCATGTTTTTGCAAGTTTGCTACCAAATCCCATTTACTCAATGCCATAGCTTAGCATAGTTTTTCCATTTCAGTCGTTGGCTCACAGCCACACAAGAGGGAAATGTATCAGCAGGCTTTGTGGTCCAGTAATCTGTTGTAATAAATATTCAGCTTGGAGAATTATTTTCCCTCTAAGTTGTTTTACATTTTCATGAAGTGTGGCAAATCAGAATTGCAAGGCAGGCGTTACGCAAGGTTGCTGAAAAATCAAAGCTGGGTTGTTATTGTGGAAGAGATTTCCACTCAAACAAGTGTTGAGTGTTTAGTATGTGGATTCTTAAAGTGTAGAGCAACGGAAACAACAGCAAAAAAAGAAGATGTGCCCAGCAAGCAAGACAAAAAAAGCTTTTCAACCACCGACTAAAAGTTCCTGGTACCACTCCCCCCAGGAACTTAATGGTTCCTTTAGATCAGGGGTAGGCAACCTTTGCCATGACTCAGTGCCAATACTAAGGCCCCGTTTACACGAACATTTCACCTGAAAACGCTAAAACGCTGTGAAAAAAATTCTGCGTTTACACAGAAACGCAGATGGACTGAAAACGCTGTAGTAAGCATGCCAGGCCTGTAGGTGGTGTTAAAACTGTCTTGTCCAGAAGCTGCTTTTGGAAGATCTCCACTGAAGTAGAGTTGAGCCGGTCATCTGGTGTATTGGGGAATACTAAAGCCGAGTTTCCACCAAGCAGTCCGGGTCGGTTTGTCTCGGTACTGTGCGCTTTTAGCGGCGTTTCCACACACTCATCCCGGGACGGATCCCTAAAAACCGAGACGAGCCGTCCCACTTTTTTGGGACCCTTTCGTATGGGTGCCAGACTAAACCGATCCGCTCTCGGGAGGTGGAGCAACACACTGCAGACGGTTGATTGGTCAAAAGAATCGTCACTCACCCCGACAGCGGCTGCATTTCTCCTGGCGGCTCACAGACTTCTCTGAAACGAAGCTTGATTGCACTTTGTAACAAAGAGTTACATGAAAATCACAGAGAGGACGAAATGCTGCATGTCTTCCATCCGTGCTCTTTGTTTACTGTGTCGCGTTTTCTTCTTTGTATGATTTAATCGCGGGGTAAGCTGCTACGGCGTCGCGCTATTGTTTAACAGCTGTAGCTTCCGGCATGTGGCTTACACGCCACCCACCACGAGAGGGCACAGTTTGCTGTGGAAACGCAAACGGGATGAGACTTTACTGTCCCAAACCGTCCCAAACCGTACTGAACCGACCCGTACTGCTTGGTGGAAATGCAGCTTAAGTTAAAAAGTGGGGCTAAAGAAGCTCATTTTGTATGAAGACAGTCTGCAGATACAGTAGATTGATCAGCACAAGCACAACACGGTAGTTAGCGACGATCGTAACAATAGTACTGTTGTCACGTTGTATGCGCGCATGAGGCGGAGTGTGACGTCATCGTTTCCACTGAAAACATCGGCTTACTGTTTACACAGCAACGGTGTCTGCAGCGTTTCAGAAAAATCCCACTCTGGAGGCTGTTTTCAAAGTTTGCGTTTTAGGTCGGCTGAAACACGGTTTCAGTGTAAATGTTGGACTGAAACACAAGAAAACTTTTGCGTTTCAGCCCAAAACCATTTGAAACTTTGATGTATTGTTGTGAGTGTTGTGAACAGAGAGGTTTACTGGAGCCGCTGTCGAGGGACTTTTTTATCAAGGGGTAATATATTTCCTCCTCCTCCTCCTGTGGAGACGCGGTCGAGGTGAGAAACGTCTGCAGCGCAGCTTCCAGAAGGTTCATGGATAAATATTTGCGATACATGACGGCCAAGTCTTCCTGTCTACCCACATTCACACACACACACACACACACACACACACACACACACACACACACACACAGGCATACCAGCTCTTGCGCACATTCATGCTTCCACTCTTGTACGCCTACGCACATATCACAGTCACTCAATGCGTTTGCTCACACACACTGTGCCACACACACACACACACACGGCTCTCTCTAAGTCCTAACCTGTATTGAGTAACATGTAGAAATTGAATCTGTGTGTGTGTGTGTTTGTGTGTGTGCTGTTGCGGTGTGATGAGGCAGGGCTCTCTATTAATAATTACACAATTCATCATCAGACTGGAGCAGAGGCCAGAGATTGGCACATGGGCACCAGTACCCCAACACACACACACACACACACACACACACACACTTTCACACAGATTGGGACATGATTTCTGAATGCCACACTCTCAGATCCTCAGCTTGTTTCTTCTAAGTAACTGAAAAGTTTGTCGATTTGTCTCTGTACGATCTGAGAGAGGATCATAAACGCTGCTTTAAACTGAATAAACAGCTGAACTGAATAAAGTCAAAAGGTACCTTGTTTAGGTACCTAAATGCATCCTTGTGACTTTCAAGGAGTCATAGAGTAGGCTTTGATTTAAAGGTTTATGCTCAAATGTTTCAGGCTCAGTGCGAGGTGGTACGTTTTTGTAGTGAATCCACAGGGATGGGTACCGAGTTAGGTACTTTTATAGGTACCGACCTACTCCTGACAAAAGTACCGGGTACCAATTCATGTAAAGTCAAAAGGTACCTTGTTTAGGTACCTAAATGCATCCTTGTGACTTTCAAGGAGTCATAGAGTAGGCTTTGATTTAAAGGTTTATGCTCAAATGTTTCAGGCTCAGTGCGAGGTGGTACGTTTTTGTAGTGAATCCACATCAGACAGCATCATTTCACCTTTTTTCGAGCCAGTTCTGCCTTTATTCAGAGAGCGCAGTGGATCGAGCAAGACACAGGGTGAGAGTTTGGAGTAACAGGCAGGAGAGAGTTCACAGGTTGGATCCAACCTGGAGGAATTTTACAAAGGCTGGTCTCATGTTGCGTTGTCTATTTGCCAGTGTTTCTAAAATTTTTTCAGACCAAGGACTATTTATCCCCCTAAAAAACTCTCAGACCACCACGCTAAACAGCCCTGCAACATCAGCAAACTGATGCATTACCAACTCAGGTGTCTCAGGTCTGCCTCCGCTCTGTCACGGCACCGGGTCAAATATCGTTTCACTCAACTCAAAGCCCCGTTTCCACCAAGAGGTTCAGTTTGGTTCGTCTCGTCACTGCATTTATTTTGTAGTGTTTCCACTGACTAATTCTTGGAAAGACCCCAAAATAGCCGAGACGAGCTGTCCCACTTTTTGGGACCCTTCCGTTGAGGTGCCAGACTGAACCGATCTGATCCAGGAAGGTGGAGCTACAATATGTCCTTTGATTGGTGTATGTTTAGCTGCGTTTCCACAAAGCAGTCCGGTTCGGTTCAGTACAGTTTGATACGGTTCGGTTCAGTTAAGCCTGATCCTATTTGCTATTTGGTTATTT
This sequence comes from Halichoeres trimaculatus, assembly GCF_033239565.1. Classification (NCBI taxonomy): domain Eukaryota; kingdom Metazoa; phylum Chordata; class Actinopteri; order Labriformes; family Labridae; genus Halichoeres; species Halichoeres trimaculatus. The sequence goes on from NW_027437200.1 coordinate 17,332,118, forward strand.
GGGGATCTGTCCCGGGAGAAGTCAGAGGAAACGCCACAAAATTCACGAAAATCAAAACAAAAAAGATGATAAATTGTTGGATGTCTTCAATTATTGCGCTTTGTTAAGTGTTACAATTTTCTTTTTTGTTGGATTCTTTAGCAGGGTACACTGTGTTGCGCTGCTACGGTATCATGCTTTTAGATAAATGATGTGGCTACTGGTATGAGGCTTAGGACACCGCCTACCACTTGGAGTCACAGTTGGCTGTGGAAACGCAAACAGGGTCAGGCTTAAGCGATCCAACCCGTACCAAACTGAACCAGGGATGGGTACCGAGTTAGGTACTTTTATAGGTACCGACCTACTCCTGACAAAAGTACCGGGTACCAATTCATGTAAAGTCAAAAGGTACCTTGTTTAGGTACCTAAATGCATCCTTGTGACTTTCAAGGAGTCATAGAGTAGGCAATTTTCCATGCTGGACATGAACACAGCATTGCAAGTTTATATATACAAGATTAAATATGTTAAGTTGAAAAAATATATATATTTTATTATGTAAAAAAAATGATATTTTTTGCCACATTAACACACAAAAGTAACAAAAATTGGTACCGTTGAGTACCGGTATTGATTGCCAGGTACCTGGCATCAGTACCGTATCGTTTCAAATGTGAAAGGTACCCATCCCTAAACTGTGCTGATCTAAACTGGACTGCTTGGTGGAAATGGAGCTAAAGTGTTGACTCACACTGGATCCATCCTGTTGCATTTCAGCTGCTTCTCTGCTCCGGCAAGTTGCAGCAGATCCGCAACAGTCCTAGTTTAGCAGGAGACAGGAAGTTGACGGACCACAATTCGAGAAACAGTGCTCTAGGTCATATTGGCGGCCTAACAGAAAGTTAAATTCAAGGGATTTTTGTGGAAATTTTCAAATCAAAATCTATTTTTTTTGTCCCACTAAAGCGCCTTTTTTGCGCAAATCTCATCTTTTAACAGTCAGAAGTTTTACTCACTGAGAATCTGTACCGTGAAGAATGTTAAAGACTGGGCTTTTTGTGTGACACTTACCAACTCCTCACAGGAGCTTTAAATGTTAAAGCCTTTGATGAAAATTTATCCAAATATAAAATTTTGATTTCTGTGAAAGGACGGTTAACCCACCCACTCCTCAGAGTCTAAAATAAATATTGATTTTTCCACAAAAACTATAAGTAGCTTCAGGGATCAGGCTTTGCTGACAGGAAACATCATCATGTCAAGTTGAACAAAGGTGAACCTGAAGGTTTCAGTCATGCTCTTTGTTTGGTGTTTTAAAGAATTTCACCACAGCTATGCTCCACGTTTCAGTCAGAAACAAATGTCACAGCAGCAGCAGCAGCAGCTCCGTCTGCCAGCTGCCTCTCTTAAAGATGGAGCAACAGCTTCTTGTGTTTCACTCCGCGTCAGAGAGCCGGAGCCTCACACATTCTGGAAAAACCCTTACTCAGAAGTGAGGACCCCGCCTGCTCATGATATCCCTCTGAATATCACTTCACTCCGAGACGCCGCCTCCTGCTCGTGTGTGAGTTTCTGCGAGTGTGTTGCTGGAAAGTGGCAGAACTGGTGGAGCGATACGACTCAGAGAGGGGAAAAAATCTGAGGTCTGAGTCAGCGAACAATGAGTGTGAGAGAAACAGAGAGTGGATGAGATAACGCTTTGGTCCTGTTGGCTTTAGCAGTGTGTGTGCTGTCCAGGGACAGGACGTCCCATGTCACATTTCACAACAGTCGCCAGGCTCGGTTACACAAGGACGCCTGTTTTCCTCCACTGTTTTACAACCAGTTTTACAATCGGCTCAAATGCAGTGAAAGTCTTTAAATCCAACGTGTTTTATTCAAACTGGAGTCAAATGAAACAGACGGACTTCTGACCAGTGGGAGAATATTTACCACCACAGCTTCTGCCATGTTCCTGAACTGATTTGTTTGCAGAAATGTACCGACCGTTTTATGTTTTTACGGTCTCTTAAAAGCTAATTACCCCTTATCTTTATATAGGTTGAAATAAGTACATGCTACGCCCAGGACAATAACCAGGTTGACTGGGACATAAAACATTTACCAGCTGACACACTTTCTCAGTCACAGTGTGTAAAACCTGATGACTGCTAAACCAGACTTTCAAAGAATCATCTTCTTCAAAACTTTTAAACTTCTCGTCATTCATCCAGTCAGAGCAAAGCGTAAGTGTGACTGCTGTTTTGAAACCGTCACCTTAAACCTGACTCCTTGTGTTATTTGAACAGGTAAATACACAGTGAAGCAGCGTAGTGTGTCGTAAGCAGGTGGTTATGCAGATCTCCAGGACAGGATCTCGCTCCTTATCTCTCCTCTCTGTCAGAGGCAGCTGGGTCCAACAGCTCCTCAGGCTGCTCCCACATCTGCGCCCACCAACTGTCATCAATACGACTCTCAAAACAAGCTTCATATGAGAAGTATCGCTTCCTACTGTGTCAACAGACAGAGGTGAAATGAGCGGGGACTCCTCTTCACGGCTTGATCTGATGTGACATGTTAATAGAGGTTGGACCAATCAGAATCAAGTATCGAGCATAGCTGGAAAACAGGGTATTTGCATGGATTATTACGCTTCTTTATTCAACACCTGCCTGTGTGAAATGCTTGATTCTGATTGGTCAAACCCCCTTTGAAAATGGAGATTGATTCTGCATAACAGAAGCAACAACAGACACACTGAGGCTAAAATGCCAGTTTCCAAGTTCATGTTGGCATCATGTTGATAAACTTTTTTCCTACCTGGGGTCCCTCATCCAGGTCTACCCTCCTTCACACCCACTATGCTCTGCTTGGGAAAGACGCCTGGTGCTCTAAGCCCAGCGCGGCTCCAAATCTCTAGCCAGACTCTTCTTCTCTGTTGTTCCTTAATGGTGGAATAAATTACCTAACTCTACACAATCCACAGAGTCCCTTTCTTCTTTAAGAGATATCTGAAGACTCAGCTGTTCAGGGAACACTTAAGCACTTAATCTGACCCTTTTTCTCTTTGTCCTCAGGGGTAGAGTGAGTCAGAAGGTCCCAGACCCAGCTCTTAGTAAATTTTCAGCACTAATTACTGAATGTTTGTTGAAGGATTAATTGTGGCTAGTTGGCTAGATTATTCTACATTATTAAAAAAAAAGAAATCTTGCATTTAACAGCAGCACCTGCAGTCGAATAACTTGTAGCACTTTGTTGCACTAACTAGACAAAAGCGTCTGCCAAATAAAACTGTTAACTGTAGATAAACATTGGAGAAAAGGGTTCAGTTTAGCAAAATTACCAGCTAATTATACTTTCGTCAGGACCAACAAAATGATTAATAATTTTCATACAATAAGTTAAATTTGGCAGCCTGGCTCTAAAAAAGATTGAAAAGCTTGAGGCGGGGAGAACACACTTCTCCCCTCTAACATTTGCATACATGAGGCACCAAGGCAGGGAGAGCAGCAGCAAAGACCTCCTGGAGTGCACAACGGAGTAGGCTTCAATTAGGCCGAAAATTAGTATTGCAAAATTCTGGGAACTTTTAAAGTTTGAAACTTTCCAAGGGAGTTAACAGGAATTTCTGGGAATTTTCTGGAATTTTCCTGGTTGTAAACATGCGGACATGCATACAAACATGTTTAATGCAAATTTACAACATTTCCAAGACCAAATATTCTAGGAATTTTGAGGAAAAAAAAAACAGTTTGATGGCAACAAAACCCTGAAAAAAAATTCTGGGATCTTTTAAAGTTTGAAACTTTCCATTGGAGTTAACAGGAATTTCTGGGAATTTTCTGGAATTTGTATTAACTGCATTTACCTGGTCAAAAACATGCAGACATGCATACTAACATGTGCAATGCAAATTTACAAAATTTCCAAGACAAAATTTCCTAGGATTTTTTTTTAATTCATTTGGATGGCAACAAAACCCTGGAAAAAAAAATCTCTGAATTTTTTTAAGTTTGAAAGTTTTCATGGGAATTGACTGTAATTTCTGGTAATTTTCCAGAATTTATATTAACTGCATTTTCCTGGTTATAAACATGCAGACAAGCATGCAAACATGTCTAATGCAAATTTACAAAATTTTCAAGACCAAATATTCTAGGAATTTTAAGAAAAAAATTCAGTTTGAAGAGCCTGGGTGCAGGGGAGGCAGGAGGAGTCTGCAGGTGTTAGGAGCAGTTGACTCTGTGGCCTCCCTGAACTAAAACCATGTGTTGTAGTTACTCCAGACCACAAGGTGGCAGTATTGAGAAGTCAAAGTTAGATTGCGGAATTTAGCGAGACTTTTTGAAATGCATTGACAGAGAAAACAATACTGCACTGTTTTTCCAAGATATGTTACAGTGTGATATCAGCTAACTTTGTCCAAATTAATTGATTAATAATAAAAGGTTTTTTTCTGAAAAAAAGGTGGATAAAAAAACTTGCAACACCTGCAGACAAAACTCAGGGTTAAATTTGTACAAACTCCCTTGAGCTTTTTGAGGCAGCTTCATCAAGATTTATGACACTTTCAAAGGCTCCAGGTGCACACACACACACACACACACACACACACACACACACACACACACACACACACACACAGGGGCACTGTTTAGGGTTCAACCACCTCTAGTGTTTTTTTTTAGTTTTCCTTAAAAAAAAATCTTTGCCTGTGTTTATAAAAATGTGTATTCAAACCCAAACATGACAGGAAACAAATGTAAATTGAGAGTCCAGATTTTGTTTAACGATGCTCTAAAAATACTCTGAGGCCACACGTGGGCAGTGAATGTGGTTCTCCCACAGTTTCTTTCTCCTCCTCCCCTTTTTTCCCGCACTCAGCACTGCTGCTCCGTCTCTGTCGGTCTCTTCCTGTCCCCACACATTCCTGCTCCTCTGCGCTCCATAACACACCCACTCAGTCTCTCCCACAGTGTCGCTGCATAATGAAACTACCCTGCAGCCTCTTGTTACTCCACTTTTAACTTATATCAAAGAAGTCAGACAGCTCCCAAAAAGTGGAGGCTTTTGATTCGTCACGGAGAAATAGCTTTTTCGCACTTTCGACGCCTCCCCTCTGGAGATTTCATAACACCTTTTCATAATCTGTGCCGTGGGCACACGTGGTTGTGTGTATCCTCAGTCCACCTGTGTTATTTTTCCATGCAACAGTACGCCCCCGCCCTCATCATGGTATGTAGATATACATTACACACCCACACATGCACACACACACCAACACACACACACCTGCATTATAACTCATAACCAGTTGAGGTGATTGACAGCTGCGTAATAACACTCTCGTCTTTCAGCTCCACGCTGCCAGCTCAGTGGTGTGAATGTATGAAACCACCAGAGACAATGTGCTGCGTTCACTGTCCTCCTAAAGAGCCGTCATGTTGGGGTGTTGTTTTGAGCTTAATTTTCTTTAAATGGGAACAAAATGTTCATGTTCTCCACTTTTAAGAACTCACATGTCATTGGTGCAGCACTTCAAATGCCTCTTTCCTTCGTTTTTTTCTCCTCCGATGATCAATGTTCACCCACCAGCCAGCTCTCCTCGTGTTTATTCTAAACAAGCCGCTGCCGGCGTTTCTGAGAACATGAAAGGCTCCCCGCGTCCCCGAGGACTTTCCCCGAAGAGGCGCGCCTGTGCCTTTGCAGGGCAGCAAAATGCAAATGAAAAGCTGGGGGACGACAGAAAGACTGCAGATTTGTCACTTCTTATCACTTCCTGTAAAGCACAACTTTTGAACTTGATTCAACAGGACATTGCAGTAGAGATCTTTAAAACCATGAAAGTCACGTACACCAAAATCTGCAGCTCTGACTAAAGGCCCATTTATGCCCAACGTTAAATACAGATCCGGATCCGGATCCTGTGGTGCTCTGCGTTTACTTTAGGGAGGCACTGATATAAAAATTTTGTCTGATACCAACATCCGCTATTAATATTTACCAATATGTGACATACTGAAAATCATGCAAACTGAATTTTTCAGCATCCCTTTATTTTCAAACTTGTTTTCCCTTTCCACTCTTTTTAAGTTGTTTAGAAAACATTTTATTTGACTCTTGGAAGATCGTTTAAGATGCTCTGAAAATCGCAGGCAGCTTGTGAGTAAATATCGGCCCACTTTTACACATCGACCAATACTGATATTGACACCAATATATTGTGCATCTCTAGTTCATTTCATCCATATTTCTGCGCATTTCCATGAAACTTATAGGGGCCAAACCAAGCAGTACCACAGGAAACCGTGGGAGGCAGTGTTGCTGTTATTCCCCGATACTTAGCTCTAGTGAGACATGAAGAAGAAATAACAATGTTGGGACTTTTTGAAGAAATACTTTGTGAGTTGGTGAGGAGCTTCTGCCTCTATTTTTGCCTTTTATTCAAGCAATACATCTGCAACACCTCCTTCATAGTCGCCATGTTTGTTTTTGAGTTTATTGTTGTTGCCATAAGCTTTTGACTTTGGGCTGCCCCCTCCTGGTGGATGTATTGGTTAACAGCAATGCCAGGGTAAAGGACGCATGGAATTATGTGAGCAGTAGGGATGGGTACTGAATTAGGTACTTTTATTGGTACCAACTGAATTCTGTCAAAAGTACCTGGTACCAATTCACGTAAAATCAAAAGGTACCATGTTGAGGTACCTAAATGCATCCTTGTGACTGTGAGGGAGTGGAAGAGTAGGTGTTTTTCCATGCTGGACATGAACACAGCATTGCAAGGTTATAAATTAAAGAATAAAAACATTACATTTAAAAAAATATATACTTTATTATTAAACAAATTGATTTTGTTTTATTAGTACCATTGAGTACCGGTACCTGTCATTGGTACTGTATTGTTTCAAATATAAAAGGTACCATCCCTAGTGAGCAGTGACAGAAACATTGTTTGAAAATGACCTATGGATTTCCACATCTAAAGGGAGTATAAATGGGATTTAGTGTCAGTTATCGTCAGAGTAGTTTGAGGAAACAAGGGTTGCAAATGGGATGGAAAATTCTGTATATATCAGGAGAGTTTCCTGGAAATTTTCATGGGAATTATTGGAAATTTTCAGAGTTTTGTCAACTCAAATGGATTTTTTTTTATTTGATTGCTTGAAATTATTTTATTTTCTTCTATTTATTTATTTATTTATTTTTGTCCTGTGAAAACTGATTTGTGTCATTTATAGATGTTGTACCAGGCAAACTTGTGTGTATGGTTGCTTATGACAAATATTATTGTTTATATTCATGACAGACTCTGTGAAGAAAATTAATTTAAATGTCATTTTATAAATATTGTATTAGACATGTCACATGCATGTCTGCTTATAAAAATAATTATTCCTGTTAATTCATGTAAATTTCCCCAAAACCCATAGAAAGTTTCCAACTTTGAAAATTCGGAGAATTTTGCAGCCCTGGAAGAAACCCGAGACGTGAACCACAGACCTCCAGAGCAGGATCTGATCTCTGAGCTCATTAAAGAGACAAGAAGCTGCACCTCAGTTTTATTCATGAGGCATCATTTTTTTATTATTTGAAGCAATCTTATGGTGTAGCTATGAGGTTTTCTCTTAACATCATTCTGATTCCTGCTCATATTTGAGGACTTTGACTCATGCATGAAAATTGGAATAGATGGTTGTTTTTCCAGCAGTTTTTCTTGTGAAAACGTGACTAATTTCATCACTAAGTGTTGCCCATGGACTACAGAGAAGTGGATTAGCCTGTGAGGATCATTTTACAAGCTACTGTGGATGTTTGATACTTCAGTTTCACCGTGAAACTGGGTCATTGCAGTCTTTTGTGACTGCTGTGGATCCAAACTGTCTACACTCGCCGCCCCTCCGTGAAAAAGCAATTTTCAAACCCAGTTTAAACCGTCTCTGAAGCCCACAGGAGGAGAGTGTTTGATGCTCATAGATGGAGTATAACTTTAACCTGATCGTCATGTGAAGCTGTGCATGATTCATGATGAGCGGATAAGCTCTGTGAAATCAGACACATATACTGTGGTCAGCCTGCGAACATTATATCCACGTAACGCACAGACTTTCTGGCGTCATTGAAATAAATTAAATGAGGTGACAGAGCTCTCCTGCTGCTCCGCTCTGACACATTTTATTCCTTGTATCTGCAGCTGTCCAGCGCTGAATCCCGGCTCATGTTGCGCTACTTTACCTCTAACCCGCTTGCCTGCTCGCACGATTGAGGATTTATTGGAGTCAAGTATAATAACAGTGCTGGAGGATTGTGAGGGCTAAAGTCGCTGGCAGGAAAAAGTGCTGCCACTGGGGAAAACTTTTTACATTTTTTAAAAAAAGAGCCTCAATACTAAGTATTCTTTATTTGGTTTCTTCATTATGTCAACAGTCAAGGCTCCTACAAAGCTTAGCTCGTAAAGTCTGGAGGACTTAGATTCTGGAGGATTTAGCAGAAGACATTACAGGATTACCTCGCAAATCATACATTTATGTCTGGGTATTATCGGCAACTATCGACCAACCACTAAACATCGTTATCTATGTAGCTGCTGCTGTTACATACCAAAAAAAGAACAACAAATTCAAAAACACATACATACACGGATGATAGAATACATACTCAGATTAAAAATTATTTACTGGTCTACATCTTTGTCAATCTGTTTCTCATATAAGGATCTGCTACACATTTGTTGTGGATTGGAGCAGTAGGTTTGCATACAAATTTGTTAAGCTGAGTGGGAAATGGATTTGCTTCAGCATTTTTGTCCAAGTGCACATTTGTAAGTCTGAGTACGCACTGATAGATCGAAGTTCACATCCTTAGATCTGAACAACCATAACTGGATCTGAATGCACATCTGTAGATCGGAGTTCACATAAATAGATCTGAGTATGCATTTGTAGGTAAACCTAGAGACAGTTGAGCTCTAAGGAAACACCTGTAGATCTCAAGCACACATGAATGGATCTGACACTACACTTGTTGGTCTTGAGTACACATTAGTAGATCCCGGTACACATTTGTGGATCTGAGTTGACATAAGTAGATGTTAAATGCACATTTGAATATCTTGAGTACACATTTGTAGATCACTTTACATACTACACACATTATACAGACTGTTGATGCTCAAGAATGTGTTGGCATTCACTGTGAAGTTACACATTTTTATTGTTTTTGTTATTCAAAGTTGTCTGTGTGCACATTTGTAAGTCTGAGTAAGCACTGATAGCTCAAAGTTCACGTGTACAGATCTGAATAACGATAATAGGATTTGAAAGCACATCTGTAGATCAGAGTATACATGAATCGATCTGATTACGCATTTGTTGCTCAGAGTATACTCATACGTAAACCTGGGGAAACTTGAGATCTAAGTACACACCTGTAGATCTCAAGTACACATTTGTGGGTCTGAGTTGACATAAGTAGATACAAGTGCTTATTTGTAGATCTTGAGTGCACACTTTGAGGTCAGAGTACCCACCTAAAGATCTGAGTACACATTTGTAGATCACAGTACATGTGTGACTCTAAGAACACACATGTGGATATTCAGAAACACGTGTTGATCTGATTTCAAACCAATCTATGCATTGTTTGTCTTTATACAGATTGTTGATGCTCAAGAATGTGTTGGCATTCACTGTGAAGTTACACATTTTTGCTGGTCTTGTTGTACAGAGTTGTCTGTGTGCACATTTGAATGTTTGAGTACGCACTGATTGATCAAAGTTCACATCTACAGATCTGAAAAACCATAACTGGATTTAAATGCTTATCTGTACATCAGAGTACGCATTAAATCTGAGGAGGCATTTGTAGATCAAATACTCCTGCAAACCTACGGACACTTGAGATCTGAGGACATGCCTGTAGATCTCAAGTACACAACAGTACACATTTGTGAATCTTAGTGCACATGGGTAGATCCTGAGTGCACACTTGTAGGTCAGAGTACACAATTAAAGTTTTGAGTGCACATTTGTAGATCACAGTACATGTGACTCTGAGCACACACTTGTGGATCTTCAGTACACGTGTGGATCTGATTTAAGCTAATCTATGCGTTGTCTTTATACAGATGGTGGATGCTCAAGAATGTGTCGGCATTCACTGTGAAGTGACGCATTTTGGCTGGTCTTGTTGTACAAAGTTGTCCTAGTGCACATTTGAAAGTCTGAGTACACCCTGATTGATCAAAGTTCACATCTACAGATCTAAATGCTTATCTGTAAATAAGAGTACACATGAACAGATCTGAGTAAGCATTTATAGATCAGAGTATACTCATAAGTAAACCTGGGGAACTTGAGATTTGTGGACACTCTTGTAGATCTTAAGTACACATACAGTATATAGATCTGGGTACACACTTGTAGGTCTTGAATACACATTTGTAGACCACCGTACATTTCTAGATCGCAGTACACATTTGTAGATCTAAGTGCACATAAGTAGATCTGAGAGCACCTTTGTAGATCTTGAGTACACATTTGTAGGTCAGAGTACATGTGTGAAGATCTTCAGAACGTGTGGATCTGATTTCAAACCAATCAATGCATTGTTTGTCTTTATGCAGACTGATGATGCTCAATGTTGGCATTCACCGCAAAGTTACACATTCTTTTTGTTAAAAGTTGTTATGTTTGATAGAAACTTGCCCTTTGATAATAACATTAAACAGTCTCTGCTTAAGAGGACTGTTTAAATTTGAAATTGCCATCTACATTATTTGCACAGTATCAGTCACAAACCGGTCTCTGTGTTTTGCCCAGTTGGTCACTGCTTGCTGACGTAGCCGGTTACTTTGTGTTCACAGAGAATATAAAAGCAGAGCTCGACATACTCCTACTGCCGTAGCTGTTTCTGCTTCAGGTCAAAGATGAGGGACGTAAACGAACACCTTGGGGATTTCCAGTACATTGCTGTTTGTATTCATTTATCGTAACCCTATAATTGAGTCTTATACCTCTAATGTACGGTGCCTGCTTTGCTCTATAATAAAATCTGATTTAACTTAAACCGACTGTGTGACCAGTGGATTCAGTGAGTCACGTCACGGTGCTTCATCTCCTGTGGGAACCAGGGCGGCAGGAAAATGACAGACTGACACGCTCGATTTACGAGCAGAGAACAGGGTGGCTTTTAATTTAAGGCAGCTCTCGATTGAGACATCGCATAGACCCAGACTCTCCTAATTACACACACACATTCACACACAGGCAGAGAGAGAAGGGCCATTATTGGCTGGGCAGAAGCTTGTCTAGCCTCTTTATTTAAGCAGTCTGAGAGAGAAAGGGGACACGCTCGCACAATCCGGGGTCGTTATCGCATCGATTCACCTGCAGACGGAGAAACGGTGCGAGGAGACGAATGAGATCAATTGACAAACCGCCACAGGAGGGTGAAAGTGGAAGTCCGGGGGAAATAAAACCACAATATTTGATTATAGCGGAAGTTGTGCATGTGTGTGTGTTTGTGTTAGGATGAGACACAGGAGAGTTGTTTGTATGTTTCAGCGTATAATTTCCCATGTCTGTGTTTGGAGAAAGGTCGTCATTAAGTGAATGTCATCCGCATAATTATAGCATCTTCCTCTGGTGTCCCTTACTGCGTGTGTGAGAGTTTGCATGTGTGTGTCCATGGCAGAGCACCAGTGCGTGTCCCGACTGTCTCCTCGGGTCGCTTTGCCCGGCCAGGCTCGATTGTTTGTGTTGCCGGCTGGCCTGAAAGAAAGCAGGAGCTTCTCTGCTCCGCTTTAGGCCGTCATGGCTTTGGCCGGCTGGCGGGAACCGTCTGTGCTTAGGGGGGGGGCTAAATATAGCTCGCTGCAACAGGAAGAAGACAAACTGGAGAGAGAAACAGAGGGAGGGAGGGGCGTAAATATAGAGTACCCCCCTTGCAATTAGAGAGTCGAGCTCTTCTGGGAAATTTTCTAGAAAAAGACAGGGAACTCTATCTCGGCCTGTTTGCTTTTCTGGCTCTGTGTATTTGTAATTATAGCTGACGGCAGCCTGAGAGGCTTCGATTTGAGTCATCACATCATAGAGAGTAACCCAGTTTAAAGGCCATTGACTAATCATTATAGTAGTCATGATCCTGATTTCATTGCAAACTCAATAACCCTCGATTCTGCCGTTTTTAGCTCCCTCTTTTATTGAAACATTAAAACATTTGTGACAAGAGCATAAAAAGCGACATACACATCACGTTAAAATGTGTTACACTGCTGTAAATGGGCCAATAAAATCTGTCAGACTGAGGTATGATATCACTTTTGGGGCATGTCGGACTTTGCAGTGTCGGGTCAGGCAGTGTGTTCAGCATTATGTCATTCCTTACTTTCCTAATTGGTTGTTTGAGACATTAAGGTGACAGGATTGTGTGCTTAAATAAAAATCATGATTTAGACTGAGATACCACCAACACTTATGTCCATTTATGTTTGCTTTGGCTTTCCAAAAGCAACGAATGGAAACATGCACACAGAAAAACTGCCTGATGTAGTCGACTTTGAGCTAGCTTGAAGTACTCCTCTATGAGAATTTGTACCAATATCAATCAAACCCAACGCCTTAAAAAGGTTGCTTAATGAAACAAGTGAATCACAGAAAATTAAAACCATTAACCACTGTCGAGCTGTGCCAGTTCTGCAGGCAGTGCTTAAAGAGGGGGTATCATGACTTTTTTATAAGCTTTATACCATCTCTCTGGTATCCCACTGTAGATTCCCACACGACTTATGGCATGGCCACACTGGCTGTTTGAATTGTGCTGGACATTACTACGCTGGACTGTACAGATCATGGTCACACTAGTCCAATACCCTGATTTCAGTCTTTGTCTGAAATACTGAGTTTAGTCGCTGTCTCTTTAAGACTCCCTGCCCCATAAACCCCCTCCCCTCTGATTGGCCAGCCCCCTGGAGGCCTGTCAGGGAGCAGCACTATGGGCAGATCCTGGTGTTAGAGGTAGAGATGGGTACCTTTCACATTTGAAACGATTCGGTACCGATTCCTGGTACCTGGCAATTGGTATCGGTATTCAACGGTACCAATTCTCGGTACTTTTGTGTGTTTATGTGGTAAAATACATCAATTTGTTTAATAATAAAATGTAAATTCCTTTCAGTTTAACATATTTATTCTCCAATATATAACCTTGTAATGCTGTGTTCATGTCCAGCATGGAAAATAATCTACTCTTTCACTCCCTCACAGTCACAAGGATGCATTTAGGTACCTAAACATGGTACCTTTTGATTTTACTTGAATCGGTACTCGGTACTTTTGACAGAATTAGGTCGGTACCTATACAAGTACCTAATTCAGTACCCATCCCTACTTTGAGGCCATGTGATGACCTCGTCGTTACACCAAGTCTTGTGAAGATTTTGTTTTGAGCAGTTTACCGACAGATTCAGGGATTTCTGCATCTTGTGGCGGTTTGAAAATTCGCACACTTTAAGTATGGACATCCAGGATTGTTAATTTATATCCATGTTTAAAACATGGGGAAGCAGATACCTCCTCTTTAAGTTGCTGTTAACTCTCTGAGGAGAGCTTTCCATCATGTTGATGTAACCTAACCTCTTGGTCAATCTTGTATCAAGACAGATGTGTAATCACCATTTAGTTCCTTGAAGAAGTAGTTCCTGGAACTAAAATTTTCTGGCGCCTCTAGTTAAAAAGCACATTATCACGTAAGCTAGGGAAAATAAAAAGATTTTTTGCACCAGGATGCAAGGTGCTTAATCTCGATGCAAAAATTAGCATTTAAACATGAGTGTTTATGGGGAATTTAGAGTTTTGGGGGCCGGCCTCAAGTGGACACTTCAGGAACTGCAGTTTTTAGTGCTTTTTTTCCTACGATTTTTTTACCCCATCATGTCAAGAGATTATCTTTACAACTATAAAAGTAAATATTGGTCCCACACTGATATTGATGTGCTGTTTCTGGATGATGTTAAAGGCTGATTGCTATATAAGCTAGGTTATAGTAAACATTAAAAGCTGAAAGCTAACCAACCAAGGCCAAAAACTTGACTTATTTGGGCTGGGAGTGCAAAGTACCCCGACCTTTGTGGAGTAACTGTACCTCATTGTGTATCACATTATCATTATGCAATACAGGAACCCTGTTCTGAAAATAAAACCCATACAGCAGAGTCCACAGGACCCCTAGGGGCCGGACTAACGGTGAACTAGAACCCCTAATTTTAGCTTTCAGCTCTAACAGCACACAGCATGCTTTGTTAAAGGCACGCTGACCCCTTACATCAGCCATCCCCAGACATGTCTTAACATGCCTCATTACGACCCCCGTTTCTGATTGACGACTGAAGACTTCAGGTTTCTCTCGCAGGGGAAAGCCCCAAATCAAACCCTGTACAAGTGCCTGAAAACTTGCTAAAACCTGCTTGATGCCGTGAGATTCCTCTGCTCCCTCGGCTCAGGAGCGAAATGATCATCTTGTCTGCGCTCCTGTTAATCCCATCCTCTGTGCAAACAAGGCAGGGGGAAGACTTTACGCCAGTAGAGATGATTCTTGACAGTACACACCTTTGTGCTCGACAGTGTGATGTGAAGAGCTAAAAACTGCAAGAATAACCTGACATGATTTCTCAGATCTCTGACCTGCTTCATGCTGGTAGACACACACAAACGCACACTAACACACACACTTGGCTCTAAGCCTGCGGCGATAGGTGTCCTGACTTTTGAGTGTGGCTCCTTTTATCTCTTTCTTTATATTTGAATCTGTTTCTGCTACATTCGGCTGTGTTTGTATCCCTGTCATTCCTTTGAGGGTTGCTGTGTCCCTGGCTTGATAAGCTCACACGCTCATATCAAACAGATATTCCAACAAACCTGATAAGAAAAAATGATGTATATATAAATATGTCATAATATTTCTTCTTCATATCTGGGTTGCTTCAAATAAAACCAAATCCTCTTTTTCTTCTCTTACAGAGTGCTGATGACGGTGCGTCGTCTTTGGGGAAACAATCCGGTGCCAATCAGCGAGCTTCAAAGCTACGCCTGTGAGAGCCAATCACGACGCGCGAGCAGCCGGAGCTGACACGCCCCCCTCGCAGCACTTTGACACAGACTGATGGAATTTTCTCTCTCTCTTCGCTTTCATCTTGTTGGTTGTGAAAAACCAACAGGGATGTGTGCCAAATGAGGTTCTTAAAAAGCCATTTGCTGCTCTCATTCCTTCAGTGGAAAGCCAATCAGAGATGGGTACGAAAAACGGAGAACATTGTGGTTTCTTTTTTTTTTTTTCCTTCAAAGAAAAAGATTTTTTTTTTTCTGTTAAAACTTTAACGATGGATGACTCATGTACAAAAAAAGAAAATGTAAAGAATTATATATCAGCTCAAAAAGTGCCTCATTCAGATTGTAGCCATTATACAAAGAACTTCATGTACTGAAGCTTTGTGTGGGGGGAGGGGGGTGATTCGGATTGTTGGGGGGGGGGTTGTTTTGATGTAAAAAAAAAAAAATCAATGCATTAAAAGTAAGTGGGTCACACTGGTGCAGGGTTTTGCTGCATTCATGTCATTCATGGGTAGACAAAATAAAGGAAAGAGACAGTCAAACCACCCTGTATTCATCAAAGGACTGCAGATGTGAATTAGCTTCAAGCTAACTCTGCTACAATGCAACAATTGTAGCATTTATGTCAAACATTGCACACAGTATGTCTATGAGTAAATTAATTAGTACAATATTGGTGTATTCATCTTTAATGGGTTCGGCTAATGTGCGCTAACAGTGCATTTGGGCTACGAGAACTCCTTTAGCACCTCATGCTAACAGTCATTTTTATGGACGCTGACTTGAATGATGCTCAAAATCACCCCACGATGACATGAATGCAGCATATCCAACATGTTTGATAATGGTACTAGCAATGAGCTGGCCTTCCTGTCTAATGTGAGAAATATTAGCATAGCTGCTGTTAGCTTGCAGCTCATTGTGTAACTTTCTTTTATCCTCTTTCCTCTCTCTTTACTAACTTGATAAACAGATACACACAAGTATTAAACACAGGTTAAAACAAGAGACTCATGTACTAAGGGATATGGTAGCTTGCATTAGCTAAAGTTAGCTAGGACAGATTAAGATATTAGCAGTGCCAGGATGTAAAGTCAGCATCCTGCTGTCTCCAGCTCAGGGTAAGACCCCTGACATAGAGCCAAGAAATCTCATTAGTGCTGTTAGCTCCAGACACCTTTGTCCAACTTAATCCCGTCTTCTCAGGAGGGTTAAAACATACAGGTAGGATGGAGAGCCATTCGATAGCCATGCTAACGTTATTTGTAGCAGTTTGTTTAATGCTTTCGCAAATGAAAGAGTTTCAGCTCAGATTATAGAGAAAACTTGTTCTGAATAATTTTAAACATAAGGTACCAAACATTTTACAAGTTTGACAGTTTTTTATCTGTTTACTTCAGTTTGTTTTGACCTACAGCTTTCTGTACGGCTCTTTTCTTCTTCCCTCCTCTCTCTTCTCCGTCTTTTGCTTGGCTCTTTCTTTAATCTCCGCTATGCATGAGCACTTAAGTGCCTGTCTGCCCTTTTCACCCTGTCTTTCTGCCCCACCCTAGCAGCTAGCACTATTAGGGCTGTCCTAGCAGTATATATATACAAATATATACATATATCAAGTCTATTTTTGGGCCTATTTTTGTCTCTTTTTGCTGTACAGTTCTCTTAAAAAAAAGTGTATATGTTGGTTTAGTGTGTTTTATCAGATGACTTGACTCTCACAGCCATGGCCCTAATCGGAGGAGTTCTGGACTGTTTGTTTTGCCGATAATGGAGGACTGAATTGTGCAGGGCCTTTCGTGCCAAAACACAGAAACAAACAAACAAAAAAATCTCCGGCAGCACCTCAAGAAGCAACCTTCAGCTCTCAAGTCTGGACGAAATGCTTTGTTTTGTTTTGAAAATGTTATCCTCTGTGATCCCCTTGTTTTTCTTTTTCTTTCGCACTGGGGGAAAAACTGTGACATATCTCGCCTCACCGTCTACGTATGTGACTCTTGCAGATAAAGGTCAATGTGAAGACATGCGTACGCTTTAACCTTGAATCCGCCTTCAACTTTGACCAGAGGATACAAAAAAAAGAAATGCATGAGGAGAGATAGAAAAGGCCACACAACAAATACCTTTGTCTGAATATGTGTGCGTTTATGTAGCTCCAAATTGTACTCATGTGTTTGTCTGCCTGCGCTTGGGGAGTTCATGAACTTTCTCCTTCTGGTCACCTGACTGTCGGGGGGCCAGGAGCTTAACAATGCAGCTTTATTGTGAGCAGATTGGGATCTGTGGCTGGGATTGCCTGTAATAGCTGTGTGTAAGAAATAATTGGACTTCAGACCAGATTTAGCGCGTATTACAGACTAGCAGGCAAACACATGAAGATTGGTTGTTATGTTTCTGATGTTTTTTGGAGATGTTCTCGTATTAAAAAAATTAGCAGCACAAATGTTTTAAGGGTACGTTACGTGAAAAAAGAACAGTATCATCCTGCCATCTTACTCCTGATGAGCTCTGAGCATTTCCTGAACTTGTGAATGAACATTTTTACTTCGTCAAGCTGCGTGCAGTCGTAATTCCTTACTGTGGTGGAGTGTTTGACCTTTAAAGCCACACTTCATGAGTAAAGTTCCTCCAGGAAAAGCTCACATGAACCAGGGCGTGAAAGTTGAAGCAGTTGTATGATTTTATTCACTGTGTTAAAAATGTGCTCAAGAAAAGTGCTGCTGCTGTTAAGAATTGTGTAATCTCTTCTTCTTGTTCCCCCTGAGGGATAGTACTGAATGGGAATATTGTGAGATGCCATTGATGTAGACAGTTTTACTTCTGTTGCTTGAAAAAAAAGAAAATCTGACTAAAAGGAAAAAAAGTCAAAACAACAAAAGGACTTGTGGTGTCTTTTGTTTTCCTGACTGGCTGCCATGTTTTCTTCTAACTGAAGTCATGGGAATGGTTGTTGAAAAGTGACAGGCTTAAGACGGAAGAACAACAGCTACTGGTCTACGGGCGCATAAAAGAAAAAAGAAGATGCCAGAATTTACGGGCTGAGACGAGTGTGAACATTTGCATGAAATGCCACAGACAGATGGGCTCATACCCCCTCACACACTCATCATCTTTTACTCCAAACACTCACAGAAACAGGCTGAAATCACAGCGCAGATGTGACACCATAATGTGGAAAACAGAAGCACTCGACTGTTGTCCTCAAATTATATCAGTCACAGTAACCATTCCCAATCATCATATTTATACTGCTGCTGTTTTTCTTTGATGTGTATGGAAGTTTATTGCTGCCACACCAGAGCACGAAACAAAAAATCACTGGTTTCACATTATAACGTGATTACTTCATTGTCCAACTTATAATGCTGGTTGGTTGAGTTTTACTTCACACTTGGGTTCGGACACGGGGAGATTCTGCTGCTATTTTTAAGTATGAGTAAGTCCGTCCCTCTGGAGGTGGTTTTATTTATCATTGATAAGCTGAACCAGTCAAATATTGCCAAAAATTAGTCTTGTTATAACGATTGGGTATTTTTTAATTTGTAGCATATAAGTAGACTAGAGGCTCAAAGTATGAATGGACAACAGACAATAGCAACAGACGCTTCGTGCAGGTTAGCGACATCTTCATTAACTGTCCCCCGAGCAACCACTTACACACAAAATTTCCTACATGGATATTTCTTGTTTTTAATTTATCTAGCCTTTATTTAACCAGGAGAAAACCTCACTAACAACAAAAATCTTGTTTTCAAGGGGTCCTGGTCAAAACAGCAGCAGTGAACTGCAACATGAAATCAGGAGAAAATTCAGTATCATGAAACAACACGATAATTGCTGTTGGAAAAAATTGAGAATCCAGTCTTTTTTAACCCTTTATTGCTTCTTTATTGATAAATTATTGAAAGAACAACTTAAAAAAATCCAGAGGTGCAGTTTAGTTTACCCTAAAGATATGGCATATTATGTATCCTATTATCCACCAACAGCAACAAATAACAGTGGCATTAATCCAATACTTGGCATATGCTATTAGTTAGCTTACCCATGGTTCAAACTGTTAATTAAAGTCACAACAGCTAACATTAGCAATAAACCATTGCCACACTAACAATGATGAAACAGCATCAGCGGACTTTCCTAGCTCACCCTTCGTCAGGTAACCCCAGCGCTAGCTAACAATTGAACACTGTTGTTGGCAGTTGGCTTCCTGTGTGTTTAAAGTTCATTTCGTTTATTTATTTATTGGCTAACCCAAATATTAACAAGCTAACGCCTCCCTATTAATTCTTTCCTGCTCCTGAATCCAATTTCAGTTGAGTATTTTACACAGCCAGATGATTGGTAGTAAGTTGGATAAAGTAAATCAAAGTTTTGCCACCCATAAGGTACTGGTAGCTAGGTCACAGAAGCTAACTACATTGCTTGTACTCATGCAACATTTAATTAGGTTTTAAAATAAGAAAAAAACAGGCCTAATCTTAAAGGTGGGTATATTCGCTAGCGCTTGCTAAAATTAGCAAATACTTAAATTCTAAATTTTGCTGCTGTAACAAACTGTAGCTGTTACATAGAATTTACTCTGAACATCAAGCTAACGGTGTTGTCAGTTGGCTACCTTTAACAAAAACTCGGTCACATTACTATTTGGGTTACTGTTTGAGAGCTTTAACACCAATAACATAAAACTAGTAAGCTAGTGAGTTGAAGGCTAGCATTAGCATTAGCCAGCCCTCACTGTTAGAGGTCTTTGAGTTGGAGCAGTAAATTATGTTAGCTTTAGAACAGCCCACCCTGTGAATCTAATAATAAGATTTGTGCACAAACTTTGTGGTTTTCCAACAGAGCCAATCACTAATATTGATAACTTGTCTGCTGTGTTTGCTGGTTGTAATTCATCCTCTCTGTCTGACTCGATACTTATCCCACTTAACACTCTGTCTGATAAAAAGAGCTTTAAATCCGTCTTCTTTTCACTGTCATTAAGCATGAGCTCTTGTGTCATTGTCTCCCACAGATGGTCGAGTAACTCAACCCAGACTTCTATTCATACCGTAGGAATGAATAGAAATGAGAACACACACGCACAGCTCAGGCCTTAACATGCAGCACAGCAGATCCTCTCACTTACCCTTCACTGGGTAAAAAGGAGGTTGGAATGGATGATAAAAAAAAACGTGGGAGCACCTGACCGAAAGCAGAGGAAGCCCACACGTTCACATGTATGTTGTTCCTGAAACCTACTTCTCTTCACGGCTTATTGTCCTTCAACTTTTATTCTCCACGTCTCAAACAAAGTGAGTCCTTGGGGGATTTTAAGACCTACTTTGGATTTGTTTCAGCAGACATTTCCCTTTCTCTCTGACTCACTTGCAAAAGCAGTTCCCATAATACAGTGGCTGAATCAAACTAACTCAACAAAGGTTTGAGAAGAACAAACTGTTCTTACCAAACTGTCCTAAATCCACAACATTAGCAGAGACTTTTATCCTTTGTTTGATGTGAGACATCAGATCAACTCAAGTGTCTGCCTCTGTCTCAGCTAAGAGCAAAACGGAAATGTTAAAGCAGCATCAGTTTGAACCGAGAGACCATTAAGAATCAGAGGCAAACAAATGGGCACAGCTGCCATCTGGTTGTTGTGGCAACGGGCAGTGACACTGCCCGCCTCCAGTCAAGACGAGAGAGGAAAAGAGGAGGAGGAGGAGGGATGCTGGACCAAGGCCAATGCAAGAGGACACCGGGTTCAGTCGCAGAGAGGTGGGCTGGACACACGCCAACAGGTGGACCTGTTGTGTCTGGGTGAGCGGGTGTATCATCTCCTCGGTCTGAGTGTGTGATACTGTATCACTGTATAAACACACCGACATGAACCTGTTGGCACAAAGGAGGGGGAATACACTCAATAACCTTGCTCGATTACTCACCGCAGTGTGGACACAGGAAACTCATGCTGATGACTCCAACAAGAAAACCACAGAGACGATCAAAAATGGCCCTTCACAGTAATATTTTGGCTTAAGTGCAATATTTTAATTAAAGAATAACAAAAGGGGGGAGATGGGGACCACTCCTCAAACAGTATGATACCAAAGGGACACATTATAAAACAACACAATTGGATATAATACACAACAGCTGAGTAGATTATGTCACGATCACTACAATACAATGCAAAACAATCGGTTATGAAACAAAACAATACAATTCACTGCCATCAGTATGGTACGATACATTGTGGTTACAATACAAAACGAATAGATCAGTATGATACAAAGCGATACGATTTGATACAAACAATTATATGATGCAACACAACAACGCAATACAACTCAATAGGATACTGCATGTTATATCATCATGACACAAAACAACCCAATACTACATTAAGACAATATAAGATAATACAAAATAAGACGATACAGTACAACACAAAATGATAGAAAACGATACAATACAATCTGATACAATCTAACCTATGAAATTGAGACTGGACTGGGGCACAGATGGCCTAGCGGTTGAGGCATAGATCGTATGACTAATGGATGAAGTCTCCATGACGTTTGCTGAAACAGATTTTTGAAGCAATCTGTGTAATGGCCATGTTGGCCATAGAATAGAATATAACTTTATTTTTCATTGTACTTGTTGCAATGAAAAATAAAGTTCTATTCTATTCTATTCTATTCTATTCTATTCTATTCTATTCTATGTTGGAAGTGATGCAGTCCACACTTACAGCTATAGGGCACCTGTCAGTCACGTGAGCTGAGCTGTGCCTCCGATTGGTCGAACTCGCAATCTAAACTGCTGAGTTGAAAAAAATTGTGGGATTTTTCTGAAGCGCTTCCGACACTGTTGCCGTGCAATCAGTAAGCCAGCGTTTTCAGCGGCTCCGCGCGAGTACATACGACAGGACAACAGTACCAGTCTCACGATCGTTGTGGACTACCATGTTGTGCTTTTGCTGCTCAATCTGCTAATTCTGTTGACTGTCTTTCATCAAAATGTGCATCTTTTGCTCTACTTCTGCTCTTAGCATTCACCAATACACCAGATGACCGGCTCAACTCAACTTCAGTGGAGATCTCCCAGAAGCTGCTTCTGGGCAAGACAGTTATAGCACCACATACAGACCTGGCATGCTTACTACAGCGTTTTCAGACCCTCACCGTTTGTGTGTCAACACAGATTTTTTTCACTGCATTATAGTGTTTTTGGATATAACGTAAATGGGGCATAAGTCATGTAGCCTACTGTGAGGTTCGGAATCGGGTGGCGGGGTTCGAGGCCAGCCTGTGGCCTGTTTTCTGCATGTCACTCCTGACTCTCTCTTTTCCTATTCTGTCTACTTTCTTATCCTGTCTCACTGAAGGGTTTAGAAAGAAAAAAAATGATACTCTACCTCTCTTTCTATGCATTCTTACTGTCATTCTAGATCCTGAGTATGTATGCATGAATTTACTCTCTATGCAAATATGCATATACATACATTTTCTGCTTAAATGGGTTAATCTCTTCACGTTTCCATGGCAATCAATTGAACTGTCATTGCTTACTCTCCAACATGTGTTTGTATACTGGTGTGCCGTTTTTAATGATTATTCTTTCATTAACACCTCCCTTTTTTGTCTGTCTCCTGTCATTTTTGTGTGTCTGTGTGCACAGCTGATTGAGTGTTGATATGTGTTATATGTCCCTGGTTGGTTTTGACCTGAGATAGGTGGGTAGGTGGGAAGAGGTTATACCATTGTCCTTTACAAATGTTTGCCAATTACAAAAAATGTCTTTAAAAAGAGTTGGAGAAAAACTGATACTGTACAAATAATACAAAACAGTAAAAAACAAACAATAAGGCACTGTGTGGTACAATATAATACGATTATAGGATGGATGGGATACAATATGATACATCACAAAACGTTACAGACAAGACAATAAAATATGAGAATTTTTTATTTTGGACTAGACTTCCACATATTAGTGTTATTCTTTTTTTTAAATAACAAAAATAGTCAACACTGATTTTTTTCTAGGTGTTTTAGCTTCAAACTAATATGATTGAGAGTTTGTTTTAGGAGTCAGAATAATAATGACAGTTTAAACCTTAAAAAATGATACCAAGTCCAACATTGACTCTGCTTATGTAATAAATGTTCATAGTCTTTGCGTGCAGTCAGAGTTTTGTATGAGGTTTCATGATAAAATAAGTTGAATGACCTCTTCTGAGTGAGTTTCCTCTGGTTTGTGAAAAGTAGAAATGTTTGACGCCTGAACAAGCAGACAAATGAAGCGTAAAGTTTTAAATCTACCTGCACAAAGAGCAGAGAAAAAACTGTTAGGATTATAAAGACAACACTGATAAGATTTATGTTGGGCAGTGTGTGTTTAATTTTGCAGGGAGATCCTTTTCCATGCCTGCTTATCCCAGTGAAAACATGTCCCAGGGAGCCGGGGAGAGGCGCTGGTATGAAGCGGTGGTATAAATCTCCCGTCAGATGTATGTGTTGGCCTCTTTGAACAGGCTGCTATTTTTACTGTATTTACATCATCTCTGGCCTCACAGACCATGCACAGTCTGTACTGCTTCACGCTGGCAACAATACAGGAAGTCTTCCTGTCTTTATGACTTCCTCTACGGCGCGGACCACAGGAAGCTCTTTGGATGTAGGACACGGAAATAGCTTTTGCTCCCTTTGCGAATGTGGGAATGTTAATGCGGGCGCTAATCCATCCATGCTCCTAAATTGCTTCCTTCCCATTATTCACAACAGAGAGTATCTGCAGAGAAAGAGGAGTGTTTTTACCACCATTTCTCCTCGCAGAGTTCCCACAGTAAGCTCCATAAGTAATGCTACAGGTGTTTTAGCTTATGTAAACCTGCTGTGTGTTGACTGAGCCAAGAAAGCCAAGGATTACTGTCTGTGCAGCACAAGCTGCCTCTGCTAATCCTCACAACTTTCCCCCCTTGTTGTCTCCTCATTTCCCACTCTGTCCATATATAAAGACAAAGTTAAACACCACAGACTCAATTAAGTAAGTTTACACACACACACACACAGTTATGGTCAAACCAAGCGGATGACGTGGTCTGGGCCTTTTACGGCGTCGCCTTGGAGGTAATCTGACCCACAAATGCCGCAGCAGATGCAAACATTTTTCTGATGTATTTCCAGTTCTCGCTCCTCACCGCCCCCTCTTTTTCATAGTGTACTTAGCCAAACAAAAAGCCTTTCTCTCCTCCGTCTCCCACTCCCTCCCCTTCTTCTCTCACCCACCCTCCACCCTCATAAGAAAATCTTCGCCCTGATTATGGATTTGTTCTTTTTTCACAGACTGCATGTGAAAGTCTGAGAAGAAAAGAAGACGTCTGTAAAAGAAAGTGGCACATGGAGCAAGTGATTGAGAGGAAAATGAGAAGGTAAGGAAGGGAGGAGAAGAAAGGAGGGTGTGTTGGGTGGGTGGATGTGAGGCCTCTGTGCTTTATTTTCCTTAAAAGCTCCCTGAAAAACCGCAGACACATGGTACAGAATTCCCCTCTCACAGAAGGTGAAGGAAGGGGAGGGGGCAGCCTTTGCAAAAGAACACCACACTGTCTGTGATCAACACACACACACTCACACTCACACACACTTGCAGGGAACATTACAGGCGAGTACACACTTGGAAAAAAAAGGGAGTGTGTGAACCAGACAGGCAAACACTCAGCTCCACAAAAGAGAGAAGGGAACTTTGAAGGAGCCGACAGGAAACCTCAAAAATATCACCTCAGTTCCTCTATGGGAAAGTGGACGACCCCACTTTGTGTGTGTGTATGTGTGTGTGTGTGTGTGGGGTGTTAATCCAAAGTACAATGTGTTTAACTTTGACTGGCAGATCCCTCGAACCCTCCCACCCTCCCTCCGCTGTGGGGCCCCTCTGAGCCGGGAGATTGAGGACAAGTGTAGAAACTGGTATTTAGGTGAAGCTGTGGGCCGACTGGGAAAAAGTGAAGGGTCAGGTGGTGTGAATAGACCTGTTAGGAGCTTCACTTCATGTGGGCTTAGAGTGGACCCAGTGCCCCTGAAATTAGTCGCTTGGTTGGCTCATTGATCAGGGTGGAAGCTGAAACATCTTTTTTGACTCTCCCTTCTTTTTTGTTGCTTTAAGACCAAAAATTTGCTCTTTGTCTTCCCCTCTTTAACTTATTTTGCAAATTCTTTTTCCCCACAGAAGACCAAAGCATGGGAACTCCTGCATCCATTACTTAAGGTCACGTAAGGAAAAGAAAGTGGAAGCGTAACGCCATCTAGTGGACACCATCTCATATCTTTTTGCTGTCAAATACACTTAATTTTTCACATTAATTAAAACACTTCTCATTAAAAATACAGATATTAAAGCAACATTATAATAAAGATAATACATGATAGCAGCTGTGAAACAAACTCTTTGAATTCAGCGAGCCTCATACCGCTTTAATCAACAGGAACAAACCACTTAATAACTTGTTTCCTCCATTTTTCTTTATACTTATTAACAGCCTGCCAAGAGAAAAATAAAAAACCCTTCCTGCAAACAGAAAGATCAACTTTTTCCATCTAACCCAGAGACCAGCATGCTGAAACCTTCCTGCTACAGAGAAAGAGGAGATGGAAAATCTGTGTCAGCACACAGAACGGCCACTGCCTGCCTGGAAAAACGAGGACACAAGGAATGGGAATACAATCAATTTATAAAAAGCCTCAAGTATGACCTCCCTTCATTCTCCCCTCTTCATACTTGACATTACATTGTGCAAATCATTCGCCAAATGAGGAAGAAGTCATGCAGAGTAATCCACGTTTGAAGTGGAGGGATTTTCCACTCATCAGAAGGTTTCGGTTTCTGCCAGGAGAGGAGAGACTTGTGGCTAAAGTTAGGGGATGATATTTCATGACCTGAAATGACTTGAATTGACTAATTTAATAAAGATGAACTCTGGGGTTTCTGGTATTTTAATTAGCTAATTAACTTATTGTCACTTATTTTGTGCACCATGAGTTTGTTTTCCGAGATGAACTCATGAGTTTTTTGTTTTATTTTGTCAAACATCAAATGAAGTCCTAAATGTGTGATGCATTAAAATGTCTCCTTCTCTTTTTCCAAATAAAATGTGTTTTGACCATCATTTAGGTCACAACAGACAAACAAACGCAGTCCACTTTGACTAACGTCATTCAAACATTTTTTATTGATTAAACCATGTAAATATTCACAGTGTAGGATGGAAAAAGTGTAATGCCACAGCGTCTCAACCCAGTAGAGGTCAGGACTCTGACTTGGTCACCCCAGAAAGTGTTTGTTCTTCTGTTGAAGAAACTGTTTTCACTGTCATTGATCACATGAAACAGACAAAATGCAAATTCTGGCATTTATTTAAGAAAAGGTAAGCATTTTGGTTTGAAAAGTGACTCAAATATTAGAAAATTAAACATTTTTTTTGGTTTCTTATCTTATAATAATGATTAATTACCCATCTTTGTTACACTAGTGAACTCTGCAACTGCTGTATCTGCTGTACCTGATGTCCCCCCATTCCTATTTCTCATAAAAATCTGATACTGCGCAAAAAGTGACTATGAAAATAATTTAAGCCATCTACTACACTTTAAGAATAAAACTTAAATGATTTTAATCCAACTGATAAAAAATAGAGACAAAACAGTAAGGTTTTCAGCATACTGACTTATAGAAATGAAATATTTTAAACATACTTTGAGAAGATATTTCATAAAAAAATAAATTATTTTATCAGTACACTTGCATAACCTCTAGAAGAGTGATTTTTTTATACTTGTCATGCTTTTGTGGTTACATTATTTGACAATTAAATGGGACCGATTCTTTAATTGGTTTAAAATGGTTGAAATATCATATAAAATACTATGACACCATCACTAATGCAAACACATTTAAACAAACATGTTGTTTGAACAAGTTTAACACATATTTTTGGTTTGGATATCATAAAAATCCTTATTTGTTACTGTCCAATTGTAATTGAAAAGCTCTGTTTTCTATAATTCATACTATACTTCATGTAATTTATGACCGTTAAGCTAAATTTAACATAAACACGACTATGTTATCTTGTGTTTTAATGATGACGTGATCAAACGTTTGCTAACTTCAGCCGTTGACATCAAGCAGCCTGCTAGCTTAGCTCCGTTTAGCATAACTAACAAAAATGTGGGAAACAGCTCCACTTTCTTCCTCAAAAAGTAAAAAATACGTCGACTTTGAACTCCTGGGATTCTGTTTTTCGCGTATTTGTGCGAGAAACGTTGGTTTATTGTCTTATATTGTTTTCAGTCATGTTAGCTACCCAGCCTTGTTTAAGCTAGCGCCTGTTCACAGCCTGCTGAGTCCATGAGTCTCGAGGCAGCTACAAAACTTTACATCTTGCCGTTAATATTAAATAATGAAATATTACATTTAGCAAAGTTAGGACTCCAATTGTTAATTTTCATTATGTCCAGAGACAGGCTGTGATACATTTTAAATGAATAAAACAAAAGATTCCCTATGCCAAATCTCACCATTAGTTGTCATTTTGCCTGAGAATCCCAAACAGTCGTTATTTGCTCAATAACAAAAACATAATTGATTTTTAAACTTTTATTCAAATTGTTCAGACTACTTCAAAACCCATCAAGCACCTGTCACGTTCATGGATTTGAAGGAAACGTTCCCAGCTGAAATTCTAAGATAATCCACCTCTAACAAATCATCGCTCAGTCTGTTACCCTTTACTGAAAAACCATCAAACAGACTGAAATCTCCACTTCCACTTCCTTCTGTGTCCTGAAGTGAGTCTGATGTTTTTAGGTCTGTGGCTTCACTTCTTGAATCCATCTTTTTCTCCTCCGCTGCCTTGTCCTCTGCTTGTTCCTCAGAGCCTCTGCTGGATTTTTCTCTGTCAGACACAGCATCCTCAGAGATCAAGGTCAGGTGAGCCACCTCTTTTTGCTCTGTGGCAGCTGTAATGTTTTGGTTGTTAAACTCATCAGCTGGTGGTGTCTGGGTTTTTGCTCTGACACTGCTAAACGAAGTACTTCCAAGTATATCCGAATGAGTGAGGTCCCTGAATGTTTTTTTAGGTTGCTTGGGAAGCCGGACGATGGATACAGCGCTGTTTCGAGGGGTGGATTCACTGGTGTTTTTGGCGTTGTCCTGCTTTCCTCTCACACGTTTACCCCTCACAGTGGAACTAGTAAAACCGCTCAGCAGACTTGCTTTCATTGGGACAGGTTGGGTTTTATTTGACACTTCTGGGTCAGGTTTCAGGTGAGGCAGAACCTTAAGAGGCCCAGTTGATCTGAGAAAAGCTGAGGGCATTTCCTGACTCTGTGATTGTTCTTTGTTCCTCCAGGTTGTTTGGTTCACTGGTTTAGCGATTCTGCTTTGCACAGGTTGAAATCCTCGAAAGCTGTAGATTCTGCGGTAATTCTTGTATCTTTCAGGCATGGCTCTGTGGGTTGAATTTGCTCTTCCTGATGTCTTTAGAGGTAGTTTGGGCTCATTTTCTCTCAAGTTTAAAGCCTTCTCTGTTCCACTTGTCTTATTGAATCCATATTTCTGAGTCTTGCTGCTGTCAGGTCGCCAGATCCGTGAGCTCCTAAGCTTGGAACCTTCAAATTCCTGCTGAACTATGGTAGACTTCTCTGGTTGACTAGGTAAAGCTTTGGCTCTCCCTAGTGGTTGATTACTGAACCCTTTGAGACCATATACCCGCCTGAAGATCCTGAATTTACCATAATCAGTTTTACCGTCCAAACCAACATCACTTTCAAGTTTTTGAGAAGGGAATTGCCTAACTCCTGGTGTAAACGACCTTGGAGGGCTTTGGGTTTTGGTGATAACAGAAGTACCAGGAGAGGGGGCGAAGTAATCTGTCTGTTGTCTCTCTGATTTTGTTGGTCGATTAGTCAGACTTCTTTGCCCGAAGCTATACTTTTGAGACAAAGATGGGTATACATTCACCCTTTTAATACTTCCTTTGTTGAAAGTGTATCGCTGAAGGTTTGTGCTGTCATTCAAACCTCCAAATGAGGGAGCAAATGGTTCCTTCAAAGCAGAATTTTCAAATCCTCTGTAGCCATAGATGCTTTTATTCATTTGTGCAGGTTTTTGTAGCTGCATTGATCCACTTGTTGATGGATTGATTGCACCACTGAGACCAGGTTGTCCTCTTAGAGTCGCAGAATTACCCTGGAAATCTGCATCAAGAGAAGGGACGAAACGCTCCCCATTGTCCTGAAGGGAATGTTTAGATGATTGAGCCACAGTCTCTGCTGCTGAGTGATAAGATTGCGAGTATGCATCTGTCTGGGCAACATGAGCAGTTTGATGAAGTACATTTACACTTTCAGGTGAATGTTCTGTATTCTTGGTGGGAACTTTCTGTTGGAAACCCAAAGAAAACTTGCGACCAGGTGGTTTTTGCACATACGTTCTTGTGGGAAAAGTGCTCTGTCCTTCCGCAGCTCCTGTGTTCAACGACTGTCCGCTGAAATACGTCTGTGAATCCTTGAAAAGATACGACTGGACGTTTTTGTGTCCTGGCATTCCGCTGCTTCTCTCAGAATTCCACCCCTGGGAGGAATCCATGATGGATGGTCTCTGTGGTTCTGCGTTATTTTTGTTAACAAGGGCAGGTGATCTGTTCCTGTTTGATGTCGTATGAGTTTGACTTGTTGAGCTTGGATAGTTTCTTGCTGGAATCACCCTAGATGTTCCCAACTCTCCATTTGTCTCTCTGTGGTTGCTGTAGTGCCTTCTTTGAGTTGGCAGTGAGGCACTTGAATATCTGCGAGTCTGAGATGAAGATGGAGAGAGGTCATATCGTTGCCAAACTGTTTTATCACCTACTTGATTTGAAAAGTCACCCACGGGAATTGTTTCTTGTTCTTGGTGGTAAGACGTCTGAACAGCACTGGGGTTCCAAACTTGTGAAGGAGCAGGGATCTGATGAACATGAGCAGCAGCTGCAGAGTGCGATGATTTCCTGATGATCGCTGAGTTTGCATTATAAATTTGTCGATTTGTCGGCGGGTGGTTTACTCTGGGTTGAAGTCTCTCAATGTTTGGCAGATATTTGTTGCTGGAAATGTTGTCACCTAGCTGCGCTCTACTCTGCGCTGATATCACACTGTTGGCGTGTTTGTTATCTGGCCTGTTTGGACTGTAACCAAAGCTACTACCTGTAAACAACAGAGGTTTTGATTGATGGTTAATGATTGATGAAATAGCTCTTTGATTCCAGGTTGTCTCAGTTTTGCTGGAAGTTCCCGACTGGAGTCCAGTTTCGGGTGATGGGGGACCAGAAAAAAGCTGATGTTGTTGATTGTTTGGTTTGTACAGTCGTCTGAAGACTCTGTGCTCCGCTCCAGCGTCTGCTTGTCTTTTTATTTGACTGGCTGGAGATGTAAAAGAAAGAAGTATTAGTAAATAAAGAATTGGGTATCGTGCTTTTTGATATTTTTAACATAAAGTTTAAATTCCAGATGTTCATAATAAACTCAAGCAGATTTTCAGACTGCTGAATATTCACGTGTTGTAGAAATCCTGTAATCTGTCTATAAACTGCTTAAAATGATCTAAAAATAGCACAAGGTCTGCATGAGGTCTTTAAGGGACTTTTTGAAGTGATGAGGTCATCGTATTAAGATCTCCTAACTCATGACACCAATGTCTGCTCATAGCTCCACCCACAACAGCCTTAAAGAGACAGCAGCAGAAAGGAAGTGTTTCAGGCGGAAGATGAAACAGTGGTTTTCTAAAACACCAGAGTGAGAAATTTTTTGTTTATTTATGTATTTTTTTGAGCTTTGAATCATGCAAACACAATACCCTTCTTTAAATACCCTTTCTTTGACTGAGTGGTACATCTAAACAAACACATACATTATACAAAGAAGCATCAGAAAACTGTACACTGCAAACATCAAGTTTGGAAGGCAAGTTTGTTGGCTTATATCTAGTAGATTATTAATTAAACGTTAAAGGTTTAAATTGAGAGAAATGAGAATGAAACTTAGAGAATGAGAATATTATCTTAATTCAAGATATGTTACAAGTACATTTTTCTTAATGTTTCAGGATTATTTTAGTTTAAATTAGACATGCGCAGATCGATCGGTGCCGACTTCCTTAATTCTGGGGGATTGGGGATCGGTGATCCTTACATATAAAACTGATCTTGTATAAATCTGGGAAGGTCTGACAGCCAGCCTTTGTTGCTTTGTGCTCTGAGACCTAAAACTCAGGACACTTTATTGGTTGTTTAAGTTAAAACATCAAGACTTTATTGATTCACAGGTATTGTGCAATGATTTTCAATAAAATAAGATTGGAACATTGAAAGTATATGCTGTCAATTAAAAATAAAAAATAAAATAAAAAAAAATTGGTATCGGCAGGTCAGGCCGATAGTTGAATTTTTTTCAAACTGGAAATAGCAATAAAAATAATAACAGAAAAGTTGCTCTTTTTAGAGTTTTTGTCGTACTGAAATACCTAAGAGACCCAATGGTTAAGTTTCTCCATTACTTCTTTACAGAAGCCCTTAAAGGTCATGATTAAAAAACATTAAATTTTATCTTATAACTCAAGAAAACATTTCAGGGGATCCCAAAAATGAGAACAGTAGGTTGATTACTGTCATTGGCCAGAAGACGGCCCGGCTGTTGCTGCCAAAATGACTGAGGTGAGTGAAGCCCATTTCTATATTTCTTTGTGCTTTTTCGTTGGCAAGCTTGCTAAGCTCAGGATAGTAATCTTCCCACTAATATGATATTTAGATCGCCAAGAAAAAAAGAGTTATCTCAAGCAAACTTGATTTTCTTTTTCTACACATAAATATTTTGAAAAGTACAGCTTTTATCTCTTTGAATTTCAATTGCATAGCCAATCTCAGGAAAAAAATCACAGAGGGATAAATATATTTATAAATATTGTAAAGAAGATGAGCTGTAGCTTTAAGAAATAACAAATGTGGCTGTCTCCATCCGAACCAATCATCCAACACATGCTTCATGAAGATGAGTAATAGCTCACTGAAAGTGCACACACTGCAGTTTTATCCAGGCAGATCCATGCTTGTTTGCGCTCACCTCTGGTTGTATCTGAACACATGATAAACGACATGACAGCTGCACAGACCAGCACAAAGAGTCTGCAGAGAAAAAGAAAAAAACAGTCTGGACTATTGTTTGAATGCATGTGAATTACAAGGCTCTCTATCATAGATAACCACCCTCTCTTTCCATTGTTTAGATTAGAAGGTTACCTTGTGTAGAGATGGATATTTTCTAACATGACGGAGAACCCTTTTCCAGGATTGTAAGGTTGTCCAAAACAGGCTTTGTGATCTCAGTCTGTATGTGTCAAACAAATGAGTCACTGAGCTCTGACCTCTGCTGCTGAGTGAGTCTGATTGGAGGAAATGCTCATCACCTGGCTTTGGGGAAACTACTTCCTGGAGCAGGATATCAGTGGTTTCCCAAAAATTTTCAGCTTTGACAGGCCATTCACTCTATACTGTGTATAGTGTGTTCCTCTTTTTCAGTTTTATGCTCTAAAACGTGAATTATAGATTATTTTAAATCTTAAAGCTAGTTTAAAGCTGTTTAAAAACACAGCCACACAAAGTTTTGGAGAGTTAGAACCAGGAATGGTTTATTTTTTCTTGTAAAATGTTAAGAATACATAAAAATAAATACAGTTGGTATAAATAAATAAATATTACATATATCAGTCAATCAATATAAAATGGCAAGTTTTCCATTTTTGTCACAGTTCTGTAGTGGTTATACTTTACATAGGGTATGACACCGCTGAAATGTGCAGTTTAATCATAGTTGAGAATGTTTGTGTGTCTTTCCAGCAAAGTTTTATGAGAAATACTTCGTCTTCAAAAAGTCCATGTTGCACTGAAGAGTCGTTTGGAGTTAATAAAGTGTCACATTGTCCGGGTTAAGGCTGTAGACTCCTTAAAACATGTAGGAGGCCATCATGGCGAAGTCCCTCAAATCATCATTGGTCATAGGTTGACAGTCTGTCGAAGAGAAACAATTTATATTAAAAACATTACTACAAAACGTTGTAAATTAAGCTTTTAGAGACATTTGGGGAACATATTCCTGATAGTATATCGTTAAAATGTTATACAGAGGTTGTTCTGATGATCACTATTTCAGTATTTGTGTGAATTCAACAAATGACGCAGTCTACGTATTTTAAAGTCAAAATGGCGCCAAACGTCAGTTTGGGGGTACAAATTTTTATAGTATTATTTTGACAATGATACCAACTGATAAACACACAAAAACTTACTTCGTCGAGAATTTCTTCCGCTTATCTTCCTCCAAACTTTGGTCCAGGACCGTCTGACTCTGCCTCCTCTGGAGCCGGGGGAGGAGTCGCCTTCTTCGGCTAGAGTGTCCGGGGGAGTCCCCCTGTCGAAGCCGTCACTACTGTTTCCAACGGAATCCTCCTCCTCCCCTTGGTCGTCTTCCCTTTCGAGGACCCCCGCATCCAACAACCGCTCCAAGACGGTCTCATCCACCCTCAGTTCAGCTCTAACCGTCATCTCACCGGGAATGGTTGTAGTGTGTCGACACAGCGGGCAGACGATGGACCTGTCGGCTCCCAGACGAGCCTCGTCACCGGGTCCTCCCTGGAGGGGTCGTGAAAGGGCCAGCAGGCAGCTCTCACAGAAGCTGTGTTTGCAGTGGAGCTCCCGGGGACACCGGCGACCCGTGTTGTAAGTCCAGCAGCAAATTCCACACTCCAGATCTGAGTACATGGTGATGTGTGTGAGTGAGTGTGTGGTGGACAGCCAGTTGTTTGGGTTTTAATGAGGTAAGAGCAGTGATCTGCCCAGACTTATACCTAAGGGTGTGAGGAAGTGCGTGGGAGGAACACTTTCGAGTTTGATAAATACATGAGTCACCACTGGGAAGACACGTGATGTCATGAAAACTAACAAACTGATGCCCTAAACACTTTCTCTGAATATTCATGAGCACATGTCACAGCTCTGAGTCATAGCCAGTTGTTACAGATTTACCAGAGATTACAACAGTGAAGTTGGAGTGACACACAACTGGGTAGATGGAGACTGTTAGACTCTTAAAGCACACTTAGATAAAAACAAAAACTAAAAAATATGTTTAAGTATTTCTGACAAGGAAATCTTCTATTGATCAGCTAAAATAAGATCAGGGAAGTGGGTGTTTTTTTTCCAATGGGGGTAAACCCTGGTATGGCATGTGAAAACATGTGGAAACATGCCATGCCAGGTGTAGTAGTCACTTAACATTGAGGTGCCCTTGAGAAAACACAGTAAGGTACCCTGAAGCCTATGCTTAATAGTTTGGACGGGGGTGGAAATATAATAATTAACTTTATCAATTATCCTGTTAGTAGAAAAAAATATCACATCTTGCCTTTTAATGTGACTTTGAGAAAACTTGATGATATCCAGGTGAACACCGAAAAATTTGCTTATCAGGGTTCAGAGGGTAGAAATGGCTCAGTGGTAGAGTTAGGTATCTCTAAACCAAGCCAAGAGAAATTATATGAACACCATCCATTTACTATTTATCATTAGGTTGCTACGGGCATTTGATAGTTCCCTGCAAGTTGACCTTAATGCTCCCCTCGAAGTGCCTCTGAAGGTGAGGAAATGGAACAAAGTGCCTTTTCAGTGGGTGGGATTAGTGATATATTGTACAGGGAGTCAGTTTAGTTGTGTAAATACAACCACATGAACACCAAGATGTCATCCCAGAAGGAAACCCCCTTAAATTCCAACAAGGCTGACAGTGAAATGACCGAAAAACAACCTACCAACACATCCAAAAATGTAGCATTGGCCATACACTGATCCCACTAATGCCTTCAAACAGTCTGAGTTCACCACTGAACTAATTTATGTTGGCTTATGTCAGAAGTAGAACTCCTCCTGCCCCCACTGACGCTCCACAATGGGTGTGTGTGTGTGTGTGTGTGTGTGTGTGTGTGTGTGTGTGTGTGTGTGTGTGTGTGTGTGTGTGTGTGTGTGTGTGTGTGTGTTTGTTTTTCCCTGTGTCATCAGCCCTTTGGTAAATCCCAGAATAGTCTCCTCCCATCTGTTGTTACAGCCGGAACTCCTTTCATGGGGGTTTCCGCTGAAGTCTTGGCCCACAATCTTGACTCTGTCATCTGTGTGTGTTTGTGTGAGTTTGTTTGTGTCTTCTTCTTTGTAAAGTATTGTTATTTGTTCCTTTTTTTGCTGAGCTTTCCCGCTTTTGACTTAGGAAGCAGACCTTACCGTAAGAGTGGTGGGTCACAATAGAAAAAGATCCCTTAGCGTTAAAAAGTGGTGAATCTCTTATTTAGGTTACAAACAAAAAAAGTGGGCTCTGAGCACTGAAATACAAAAAAAAGTCACCGCCAACACTCTTTGATTTACTTTATGATGGTTTGTATAGCAGGCCCTCACACAGTCCACTTTCAGTTTCAGTGAAAGCAATAAAAGGGAAGAAAGGTTTAAATGTGTTGGCCTCCTAGCAACATAATCTGTATGAAGAAGTAGACACAGAAAGTGAACTTTAACCTGCTGCGTGTTCTCTGTAATGGATGAGAGGAGACAGTTCTAGTCAGACCCTACTTCTCATTGAAGTTCCTCACCAGAATAATTGTTGATCCTAATGAGTTTCTGGTCTCTATCAACAACACAGAAGCATATACATTTCTTAAATTATGGGTTAGTCGTAGACAAAATAATAGTTGTATTTAAAAATGTTAATTTAACTTAAGTTGAACTTTGTGATTCGGGATTCACCCCCATCATTTACTTTAAAATTCTTCCTAGCGACAGCTTTCACCGAGTGGCAACCTCGGGTCTAAGAATATGAGACAATTAAGTGCTAAAATCTGCTGTTTCTCGAGTGTCCGCTTGAGACTGGCTCCGGAAGTACCAGAAGTCACATACACACCAAGCCAAAAAAAACAGTTTTCAAAGCAGAAATTAACTTATTTACAGCCTGGATCAAAAACGACTCCTGTCTGAATCACTAATTTTACTATCGGCACACACTGTACGAGGGGAATTTTTTTCTAACTCTGCAGTTCAGAGGATATTAAGATCGTGAGCTCACCCAGTCAGAGGCACAAGCTCACTATAGCTGTGCTGGAAACCCTTGCCACTTCCAATATAGCCGCTATAGCTGACATACTTCATTTTCCGTTTCAGAAACAGATGGGTGATGTCAGGGAGACTAAGTCCAGTAATTATACAGTCTATGGGTTTTACCCATTGAATGTTCAAAACGATGGACAGCACTGCAGTTCCCCTAAAGTGAAGCCAAAATAATTACAACTCCAAAGTGTGTATAATCTATTGACATACCATCTATAATATAATCCATTTGTTCCTAAAACAGTTTTATAGCCCATCATTGGCAGGGGCCGTATTGAAAAAATACTGAAATAAACCTAGCTTCATTCTGATTTTGGATGGGGTAAAGGAGTGGGCTTTTAGCCTCTTTGTAAACTGTTACCATGTGCTCTAACTGGAACTCCTAACTGGTTCAGCAGGCTTTAAAGACCAAGGTCTTTCCTTAAAAGGCCTCCAATGGGTTTTAATGTGAGAAAAGTAGTGATTTTTTAAAAGTATAAATTACTCAAAGATGCTATGGTGGCCCAGAGGGACAGTATAATGCCAAAACAAAACAGTTTTGGTTAACTTAGAGACACTGACGATTAGCTTTGAGTCAAGGAGAGAAAGTGACCTATTGGTGTTTCTTTTATTTCACTTTCAGCTGGTTATGCAACAAATGATTATAAGTAAATATAGCAGTGTAGTCTCTTCAATCAGGAAATAACTATTTTAACACTCTCTAGAAGGTGTCATGCATGCAAACGGAAGGCTACTTCTTCATTACACTTAAAAACAAAGAGTAATGGTAATGCTTACACCCTAATTGACACTTTGCCTTTGAAACCCTACATGCTGACTGTGTAGAAGCATAATAACATAATAAAGGAGTAGAGTAAGACATGTCGGGATCAAGAGCCTCCAATCTGTCATTTTCTGTCTCATGTATCCCAGTAACCTGCACATCACCAAGGGTTTAATTAATGCTCAGCAAACCACACTGAGGTGCCTCATGGGAGAAGAGACAGAGAGTCAGAGTAGAATCAGAAAACAGGAGGCTGAGCGTAACCCAGGCTCAGACACGCAGCAGGAGAGAAACCTGAGTTTTTAATGTGCTTACTAAAAAGGGAGGAAGACCTTCCAGGATGAGATCTGCACCAACATGAGGAAGAGTGTGATTTGAGAGAGGGGAAGTACCTGGTCAGAGGTGGGCATCAAAGTGAGCTCTGATCAAAGGGAGTGTGCAGTTGGTAAGTGCCGCTCTTATCTGCTGCCGAGTGTTATGATGGATCGCTGCCAAATTCTTTCTGTTTAATCTCACTAAAACTGCAGGCCAACATGGATTCAAGAGGGCTCAGTTATTTATACCGAGCAGCTACTCCGTGCTGGCTTCACCATTTCTCTCATAAAGTCTCTGTTATCACATAAACTGTCACTTTGAAGAGATTCACAGATGTTTTTATTGCCATACGTAAAATTTTAACTGTTATTCTCGTTTGCAGTTTTTTTTAACGGTTGACTTTTAAAAGAAAGGAGTTCAGGCTTTGTTTTTACCATGCACTATACTAAAGGAGATCCCATGTGCGAAGCAACAATCCTCCCATGAGGGAAGTAGGGCTTTGTTGTAGTTGTCCCATATGAGCAACACTCAATAACAAATAAAATCAGTAAAGCTAAAATAAAAAAACAATAAAAAAAAAAATCTTTGTATCATGCATTTTATAAAAGCTATAAAATTAGTAACAAACTCAAGAAAATCTGCTAATTCCAGTTTTTAGCTAGGTTAGCATAGCATGACTTAAGCTTCATGTGCCCTTGTCCGACCACTTTTGTTTTTTCAGTGTGGTCATTATGCTTAGTCATGCTATCAGCAGGTAGCTAAGTTAGCCCAGCCAATCGTAAACATTAGAAACAGAGGGGAACACCTAAGCTAACAATGAATCCTTCTAAGGAACTGGTGAAGCCAACTAATCCACCTTCCAAACATTTTGTCCTGGTAGGCAAAGACATTTTATAACAACCTTCTTATTGATAAGAAAAGTTAGGTTAGCACAAAGACTGAAACACAGGGGAGCCCCTATACTAGCGATAAATCCTGCAACTTGCACCAGTAAAGCTAACTAATCCATCTTAAAAAAAAAAAAAAAAATTGGCTCAGTCTGAGTTGTCAGGTAAGTTAGCTTAGCTAATCATGATGATGGGAAACAGAGGGCAACACCTCGGCTTTTTTGTATCTTGCTACTAGCATGAGTGAAGCTAACTGTCTCACCTCTAAAACCTTTTTAAGTTTGTAGATATGTTTTTTAAAAATATTCTTAGCGAAGCATGAGAGCTGGAAATAGCAGGCAAAATGACTACGCTAGGAATAAACCCTGTTAGAAGAACCATTGATGCTAGCTAATCAATGCCCCCTGAAATTAAAAACTCTCATACTTTAAACACTCTTTGTAGTTAAAAAAATTAGCCAGGCTGCTTAGCTAAGCATTAAAACAGAAAAAGGTTTTAAATCCTGCAACTAGCATCGGTAGAGCTAACTAATCCACCTCAAAAACATTTTTCCACTGCAGCTAACTTTTACTGGTTAGATAAGTTTACTTAGCTTAGCTAGTTAGCTTATTTAAGCCTAGAGGTTGCAAACAGAGGAGGGTAACCAAGCCTTCCTAAAGGTAGCAAAATGCTACTACCACCATCTTTAGATCTAACAAATTTACTTCTGAACAGATAATTTTTTCCATCATAGCTCGAGGGGCTCACTGGTGGGTTATGGGATATTTGGACAAAACTCTGCTAGCTCACTTTGTCGGTTTCTTTTAAGCTAAACCAAGCTAATTCAGGCAGCTACTGTTGTTAGCAACTAGCTTAACACAAGAGCACACCTCTTATCTAACACTGGGAAAGAAAACACTTTAAAAACCATGAATCTGTGGCTTCATTGCTTTGTTCGCTTTGGTTTATATACATCAATGTTCTTTCTCATTAAAGAGCTCTGACTAGTAAACATTTTATTTTCTATGTGGATTGAAGACTTACAAGATACCATAAAAACAGTATAACACTTCACTTTTCAAATTAAACTAGGAGAGTAAAGCCAGATACCCCTCCATCTACCAAGCCCCATGTCATATATTTGCAGAATAAGCTAAGCTAACTTATGATAGTTTAATGTCTAGTCAACCTCAGTGAAATTCTTGTTTTTTTTTTTTTTTTGTTGGTTTAGATCTTAGCCACAGCACCAAAACTGTGTCTGATGATGAAAATGGGTCAAACAGAAGTAATGTCTCATAAAACGACTGAGACAACACAAATCTGATTGCAGAGCAGCTGACGTGCGATAACACATGAGCTCATGCTGTAACTGTCATAAGTGACT
Organism: Halichoeres trimaculatus; assembly: GCF_033239565.1. Taxonomy (NCBI): domain Eukaryota; kingdom Metazoa; phylum Chordata; class Actinopteri; order Labriformes; family Labridae; genus Halichoeres; species Halichoeres trimaculatus. The sequence continues at coordinate 17,371,716 of NW_027437200.1, forward strand.
TATTACTTCCTTTAACAGCTCTTGTTTTCTTTTATTTCACAACTTCCTGGACGTGCTGAGTGTGCAGGTCAGGATACTCTACATGGAGCCGGGCTGGTTATGAGAGAGTTTGGGGGGAGCAGTGAGATGGTGCACGTCTGAGTGGTTTAATGGATGAATGAGTCACTAGCTGAGGAATCTGCCTCATAAAACATAGAGGACATGCAGCAGGGGAGCATCATGGGAAGAGTAGATCCTGACTTTTAAAAGCATCTGGATGTCTTACAGGTTCTTGTTTTGTCTTTACAGATCGTGCCAGCACTGGTTTCTTGAGGTGACTCCAGCCGTACCCCTCCCCTCACCATGACAGAGGAAGCTGTCCCACCTCCCCAGCAGGGAGATCCAGCTGCAGCAGCACCCGTCCCCAGCACCCCTCCTGGGGAGCCCATGGATGTGGAGTGTCCCATCTGCTACCAGGAGTACAACCAGTGCAACAAATGCCCTCGGATGCTGGAGTGCCTCCATGTTTTCTGCTCTGAGTGCCTCCAGAGGATCCAGCTCTGCCCCTCTGATCCCTCTGACCCCCACAGCCCGCCCGCCATCCCCTGCCCACTCTGCCGACACCTCACCACTCTAGAGGCCGGGGATGCTCTCTCTTTACCCTGCAACTCCCGCATCCTCGCCAGGCTGCCGCCCGTGGCCTTCCACATGCCCGTAACCGTGGCATCTCGTCTGGCAACCGTCACCCAGAGAGTGGTGTTGTCTCTGGAGGGCGACAGCAGGGACACACGCTTCATCATCCTGCCCACCGTCAGCCTGCGGGTGCAGCAGATGCATCCAGAAAGGCCGTACGGCACGGCGCCGGGCCTGATGGGAGAGGAGGAAGTCATGCAGCAGAGCAAGAAGACACTGTTCTGTGTGCAGATGCTGGCTGTAGTTTTCTGGGTGCTGTTTGTGATCACGTGTGTGGTGGGGGTTGTGTTTGGGCCACATTTCTTAAACAGAAAGCTCTAGAAGAGAACAGAAAGCCTCCTATGTCTAAAGATGCCAATTTTAAAAAGTCTTAATATAGATTATAGTGACAGTGTGGCTCTTTAAAAAGTCAATATATGTTTTAATGTTTAAATTATACATTTAATCATATTTTGAGGAATTTTTTTTGGGGGGGGGGGGTGTCTATTGATGCACCAACTTTACAGTTACATGCTACCATTACAATCACCAATCCTGACTAAAAACTGCACATTTGTTGCACCCTTACAGTGATAGACTGACAAAGTGCTCCCTCTAGTGGTGACTGCAGTCGATGATGGAGTAAAAAACAGGAGGATTTAAAAGTGGAGCAAACTGATGACCATCCTTTCAAGAAATGAAATGAGAATAAAAGAAAGAAAGCTGGTGTACGTTGAACAAGTAAACCCTGTTTTTTGTTTGTAGACACCTAAAGTGAAGGTTAATGACCATGAAGCAGTGCCTTTTGTTGTTAACAGACTGTGGTTCTAATGGTTAAGTTTCCTCTATCTGTGTGGTTGTGATAAGTGAATAGTTTTTCCCCCAAGGCTTTGGTATCCTGTTCATCACAGAATAATAGTCTTGTGTTCAAAGGTTCTGCAAAAAAAAGACCCAATCCTTAATTTGCACCATATCGTAATCACAGTTGTAACTTTTATACCTTCATGTCTTGGTTATTTTTTCTAACCTATGTCTGTTTATTTTGTCTAATTTATCAGAACTTTTAACTTTGTGACTGTCTGGGTGACACAAATAAAATATTTTAAGTCATATATAACAGAACTCATACTGTGTGTAATAATTCAGAGTATTCATTTATTCTTTACAGATTTTTTAATCCTTAGCCTTTTATGTAGGCTCGGTTCATAAATCAAATGTAATTATGGGCTAGATTATAGGGTTGCCATACAACTTTTAAAAGCTCATTAAAACAACATGAACTAAAGGTCAAAACAGCATGCAGGTGTTAAGTATGCCACTAAAACAGAGTAAAATTGTGTCAATCAATCAAATTTTATTCATGTTGCAACTTTCATACTCAAATAATTATTTAAAGTACCTTAAAGTGATGGGAAAAAAAATACGAAATATAATGTTTAAACATATCTAAATGTCTTCAAAAGAAACATGTAATTGTACAGTTAAACTGAGAGGTTTGAAAGATATTTAAAGTTATATATAAAGTTGAAAAAATGTTGAAAAGTATTACAACACGATTGTAAACAATACATAAATACAACTATAAAGATGGCATTTTGATAAATGCACTCAAAAATATCAAGATGTTGATGAAAAAGTGAATTAAAAATTTTTTAAATAATAACGGATTGAAACACATTAAAACAAGTAAAAAATAAGAACTCTGAAACCCTAAATTAAGTATACAGAAGTATCACTGTTTGTAGTTCACTTTCTTAGCGTAATGTTTCAAAAAAACATTTTCACATTTTTTTTATAGAAAGAAACTTTCCAGTAGATATAATATTCCCTCCGTGCCATTTTCTACCAGATGACTTTTATAAAAAAAAAAAAAATCAGTGCTGTCATGTTTACTATTATTTATTTTGTTACTAGCATAATTATTATTTTTTAATTGGTTTATTATCCTGTATTTTTTACCTGGCATAAAGAGGCTAACCTTATACTTCATAATTTCATTTTATCGCTTTTAAAATCCTGACTTAGAAATTAATTGAAGTGATTTTTTTTTAGAACAGGCTCTAAATAATTGATTATTTTTGTGTTTATCTTAAATTTTTCTTCATTTATTTTTTTTTTTTTTTTACTGGGCAAGTTTTGCTACTAATTTACCCACTGGAAGCGAGCTTTAACGATATGCAGATAACATAAGATTGTTTTTACAGTGAGTTTTTATTGGAGTAGAAATCACGGCATGGAGAGAACATAAAGGAGGGGGTTACGTGTTGACGTCACACGCCGCGTTGGCTCGCAGAAAGTGGTGAAAAGTTTTCAGACCCCCTCCCCTGAATGTTTTTGTTGGGGGAAAAGTTGTTGGAAGTTAGGTCGTGTGAATGTAGCGTGTCCGTCGTTTTTCGCCCCTCGGTAGCAGGGGGAATGCTATTTTTCTCCTTTTTGCAGTCGGACTGTGAGGTTTTTGAGCGGGGTTGCTTCGCTTCTCGTCCTCTGGCTCGCTTTAAAGAATCTCAACGGCCGTCATCGTTTCACCTCTGCCGTCTCGTTAGCCACGGAGCTAGCTGCGCCGCTACCGACAAAGTTAACGCTACCTCGCCTCGGAGTGGGCTCCTTGCGGTGACTTCCAGCTTTTGGGAGGAATAAAAGCAACTGTCGAGATGGCGGAAACCAAAATAATTTATCACATCGACGAAGAGGAGACGCCGTATTTGGTGAAGATACCTATTGCTGCCGAAAACATCACGTTGCTGGATTTTAAGCAGGTCCTGAACAAGCCAAACTACAAATTCTTCTTCAAGTCTATGGACCAGGACTTCGGGTGAGCTCCTGGGATTTTTTCCTTCTTGTGGTCTGCATACAAAATGAGAAAAGTTGTTCACAGCTTGTGTAGTAAAGTGAAGTGACCGTAAAATGTGGTAAAAGCTGAAAAACAAACTCTTTGATGTGACTTTGATTTCTCACAGGAGTAGCACTAACTTAGCACTTCATTACATCTCAAGTACTTGATTGTTAAAAGATAAAGAAGTGTCTTAGATGGAATCCGTGAATGTTTGCGTGTGAAATAAGTCATGCAATCCTATCTTGTGACTGCCTGTCGCTTATTGGTCACAGGAACTAACTTATGGTCAGCTAACACAGCCTCAATGAAAAGCTGCTACAGCCATAATGACCCGTGATGAATATCCAAGTGCGTTTATAAATACGAAGGACATTTCTCAGGAAACATCATCATTACAATAGGAGGCATTCCCTGTCCCTGCTGCTTTTCTTTCCCCTAATCCTCCTGCCTCCCTCCCTCCTTCAGTCCATCATCTTGTGAGCTCGCCTTTCTTTCTCAGAGGACTGAAGCCAGGGTTTTGTCTCCCCTCTTTAACACTTCGCCATCCTTTCACTCCCCCAGCTTCCCCTCTTCCTTTCCACATTTTCTTGCAGAAAAGAGCTGTCTCCTCTCCTCTTCTCTCCTCTATCAATTAATCTTTTTTTTTTTTCACTCAGGCTGGCTGTGCTTTTTCCTGCAGAGGAATGCACGTTTGTGGTTTATTCACCCAGCGAGACCCTTAGGGCTCTTGTTAAGAGCATTGTAGACTCTGATGAGTGTTGAGGCCGGGCCATTTGCTTCTTTTTTTTTCCTCTTTGGATGGCACCATCAGAGTGGGTGCCAAAGGGTGAAGCCGTATCAGCTCCAGCATGGAAGAAGAAATGGATGTGATGGCTCGTCAGCAGGCTTTGGCAGCCTGTGGATGAACATCATTTGAGTATCAGTAGCAGAAGCATCAATAACTCTGTTGTGTTGACATTTTTCTCAGAAATCTGAAATCTGTTTCTGGATCGCTCATCATGCAGAGATTTTTCGTTGAAATATTAGCAAAGGAATGCCAAACTGATCATTCCAGTTGTGAATAAGAGACATTTGTATGAATTATAGGACTGTTAATGCTGAGTCAAGCTATGCAAACAGTGATGTCATACTGAGCTCTGGGAACCTGGATTCATCTCCAGCGAAAAGTTTGTGGACTCAGCCGTCAGAACAAAACAGAAATTACCCTTGAAGATAAAAAAAATGATTACTTAAAGCAGATTCTACTAGAAAAGTACACAATAACTGATGAAAATAGACCTGTATATCCTTACAGGAAGTCTGTGTTGTTTTATAATGTTGGAAGAACAAAAATCAACTTTCACTTGTTTTCAGTTTGGATTCAACGACCAATTTAAAGCTGCACAAGTGCCTCATCTTTCTCAAACTATGATCACTTGATTGGTTTAAAAAAAAAAAAGGATCACTGGGGTTTTGCTCCTGAAGTGTGCACCCCATGTATGTAAGACACAGCTCTCTAAGCAGGATCCCAGGTTCAGCTCACACCAACAGCCCTTTTTGGCATCTTTGCACTCTCTGTCATACACAATTTTTGACCCTACTCACTGATCTGTCTTGTAACAAGCACAAAAAGACCAGAAATAGTTTAAAAAAAAACAAAAAAAAAACAAAAACATAAAAACTCAATTTCAAGTTGCCTTAACTCAAGGTTACTTTTTTAATCCTTTAGTACTAGACCTGCAACGATCGATCGGTTTCCATCTCTTCAATTATGGGGGATCGGTGATCAGCCCATCCTTACATATGAAACTGATCTTATATACCTCTGGGAAGGTCTGACAGCCAGCCTTTGTTGCTTTTTGCTCTGAGACCTAAAACCCAGGACACTTAATTAGTTGTTGAAGCTAAAACATAAAGATTTTATTGTTTCACAGGTATTGTTCAATGATTTTCAATAAAATAAGATTGAAACATTGAAGGTATATGCTGTCAGTTATAGAAAATAAAAATCGGTATCGGCCCAATTCAGTATTGGCAGGTCAGGCTTTTTAAAGATCCGCGATCGGTCAGAAAATTGTGATTGATGCACCCCTATTTAGTACCCATTGAGAACTGTATGAATTTTCTCACCAGCCCAAATGGTCGAGGAGTTGCAATAATTGATAGAGCACATGTAAAACAGGAGTGCTGGCGCTCTGATGGGTTAATTTTAGCAGGAAGACTGAGTTTAATTCCAACCAGCAGCTCATTGCACGTCCTTTTTTCCCCAATTATTTTCTCTATCCACTGTTCTCACTGTTCTCTCACAACAAAAGTGCAAAAAGACCAAAACTGATTTAAACCCCTTAAGAAAGGTTACTTTTTAACCCTTTAGCACTTAGTATACATACCACTTGGAATTCTTATTGTTTTATCCCCGGAAAGCTGGTCTTCTTTTCTTTCAGGAACTGTTTGAAGTTTCTCGTTAGCCCAAACAGTTGAGGAGTTACAGCTTGTATTAGTTATTGCCTGTGATTGGAACGACGTTGCCCATAGATTGCGATGCAGTAGCATAATACTCCAGGTGATACCGTAAAGCTTTTTATTCCTTCCATTAGCCGTTTGAATTTTCTCGCCTGCCCAAATGGTTGTGGAGTTATGGTAATTCAAAGAGCACTTGTCAAATTGGAGTGCCAGCGCTAGTTTTTCTCCTACATATTCTTCCAGGAGGAGTGGTTGAGATTCTTGTCTGGATCGGGGTGCAGGGTGAAACATAAAAGCTACGTGGCTCTATGGACGTCTGATCAAATAAAAAAATAATAATAATGAGCCTTTCATCTGACTTTTTAATCCTGTTTTAAATGTATTGTGTTCCTCTTATTTCGAATGGACATCAAACAGTTGCTCGACTAGTTTAGTTCGACTAGTTAACAAGCCAATATGCTGGGTTTGTTTAGGGGAATGATGTTGGTGACTGATAACTCATCAGGGTCTTTGAGGGTTTTGGGGATTTCATAGAAGAACACAACCATTTTTCTAAGGAGGAATGGAGCGAATGGGGTTAAAAATGAGAAACAGAATTGAGCTTTTCTACATTTACATCATATTGAAGGAAGTAAAGTAACTGACTCTCACATTTAAGGAACTTGAACCAGGAAATTATTCCATGCTGTAGAATCCAGTTCGGGGGCATTTTTGGTCTTAGATTGTGGTCTGTTTGTAGTCCCACCATCACTGATACATCCTGGATCCTTATTGTGTTAAACTATTTGGTAAAAGTATGCTAACAGTGGATGGACAGTGTTGTGAGTTGGATCCAATTGGTGATGTCATTTGTTGTTTAAAACCTAAACCAGTGGGGATCAATTCTTGAGTATTCCAACCTCTTGTCCTAGCTTTGTCTTCTTTTTGGTTTCATATAACAGACCCTTCATCTTTTTGCTGAGTTGTCGGTGTTCGCATTTGTGGTATCAGAGTGGGGCTAACTTTTTGGAGCCCGGGTCCATTGAACGTGATGACACTGAATGGGTGAGGTTGAGGCGCTCTGTCCATGGTTAGCTAAAGAGACCTACGACGTAGACTACAACGCTGATACAATACAAAAGCATAAACCAAGCCTAAGTCTGTAACCATGCTACATACATATTATTCTGCTCAATGCTGTCCTACCTGTATCCAAAATATTCCTTTAAAGCTGTTTTTTTGGCCACAAGTTCAGTGTTTAGCATCCACGCTAAAATACGGTGAAAGCGATCGAAGTCATTATAAATTTTTTGTTGCTGTCATGCCTTTAAAGTTCGTGCCTGAACTTTTTTTGGTGTTGAGATTTTAGAGTTAGCATTAAAAAATCAGGATTAGCATCAAGATGCTATGCTTAATAAGCTAGCTTTGGCTCCTTACACCCATTAAACTTCAAACTAGTGTGTTTTCAGTGTGTGATGCAGGTTTTACAGACACAGTCCAAACTTTCACCGACCTCACCACAGCTGTCTGTGTACTCTCCTGTTTGTCGTCGACTGTTTTTCCCCGAGTTACGAGAGGACATGATTACATTACGTGCTCGTAAGTGAGCACGCCATGTTTGTGTTTTCCAATTTGAAGTCTCAGGAAAGCCACCCACTCCCAGCTCTCCCCGCAGAGCGGAGAGGAAAAACTCCCCTCTCTTCCACTCAAACCTCACAGCTCAGCATCACGCTCCCTCATCTGAATATCTCCGGCTGAGTTCTGATGAAGGATTTCAAACATAGCTCTGAGTCAGCTGTCCAATCAAAGCAGGGGCTTTACTTTCTCCCCCCCTCTCTCCCCTCTCTGTCTTTGACCCAGGAGAGAAGTGTGTAATAGTGTGTGTTTTCATTCGTCCTGGTATGAGGCCAGCTGTCGACCTGAGCGAGCTGTGTGTGTGGCGGCGGCGGTGGGGGAGATCCGTTGAGCTGTGCAGGCCTCAGAGCTCTGCAGACCTGGGGCTGGACGGGGGCCATTTGCTGGGTGTCTGGGGCGTCCTGGAGGAGGAAAAAAAGAGGGGTGGTGTTCGCTTGGAGTTATTAGATAGTCTCCTGTGTACGAGCTGTGAGGAAGATTAATTACCAGAGAGGGGGCACTGTTTTGGGTTTCAGGAATTTAATGCTAGCAGGGGACTGAAAAAAGACGACGTGGGGACTGAAGACGTCAGGTTAAACTCCAGGATATTTCCCACTTGTTTGTGTGTTAATGGAGGCATTTTAGAGTGTGTGTGAAATGACTCTGGTCTGTGTTGGCCTGTTTGTTTGGATGGTAAAGGAATGAAGACAATTACACTCTCCAGAGAAGAATGCTGCATCTGTTTGGCCGCTGCGGAGATGCATTTTCTCGCAGCATGAGAGCAGCAAAACATTGAATACCTCTGATCAAAGAAAAACATGTCTGTTAGCAAAGATTCAGTAGCTTTAAAAAACTTTCTGTAGCAGCTTCCCACAACAAACTGGCTGTATGCTAACACTCACCCACAAAACCAGCTCTCAGCAGCTGCTTACTAAAGCCCGGTGGAGCCTGACCGAGTCACACACACACACACACACACACACACACACACACACACACACACACACACACACACTCGGGGAACAAGTCGAGTGTCCTCTGCGCAGCCCTGTGCCGGCGAACCAGTGTAATAAGATGTTGGCAGGCTGCTGGGGGGAAATTACACAGCTGAAGGCGAATGTTTGCCTCTCTGACTAAACATGGAGGGAGGACGAGCCAGACGGATGTGTTGTCTTTGAAGAGCTTTGGCCATGAGGACCCAGAGCCCAGCAGAGGCTCACACTGGGAGCTGGAGTCCTGTCATGTGGATTGGATTTTCATTCAGTTTTCAGTTCCTACCAGAAGACAAAAAACACACTTTTGTTTCAGCCTAGAAGCCGTTGACCTTTAGTTGGAGTGAGACAAAACTCATATTAAAGCTTTTCATAAATCAACACAAGCGTGGTTGCTTTCTACAAAGTTGTGCGTTTCCACTGACTACTCCTGGGACAGATTCCCAAATAACAGAGACCAGCCAATCCACTTTTTGGGACCCTTTCGTATGGGTGCCAGACTGAACCGATCCGCTCTCGAAAGGTGGAGCAACACACTGCAGACCGTTGACTGGTCGAAAGAATTGTCACTTACCCCGACAGCGGCTGTATTTCTCCTGGTGGCACACAGACTTGTCTGAAACAAAACTTGATTGCGTTTTGTAACAAAGAGCTACATGCCAATCACAGAGAGGACGAAATGCTGCATGTCTTCATCTATGCTCTTTGTTTACTGTGTTGGGTTTTTCTTCTTAGTTGGATTTAGGAGTGGGGTAAACTGTGTCATACTGCTATGGCTTCTGCTATGGCCTCACAGGGCCTTTATAAACACAAAGTTAAAACAAAATTTGACAATAAACAGATACCAGTACCATTTTAGAAGTGGGATAGTAAGTAACAAAGATGGTGGTGGCCATATTGGAAATACTGTCCCCAACTTACTTTTGTCCAATCTAACTGAAAACAGAGATGAACTGAGACGGATGTTTAGTATTCTGGGAAAATGCTAACATGTACCCACAACCCAATAATGAAAACTTAAGCTAAACTAAGAAAACAGGCTGTACAAAATCATCTTTTTAGGGATTTTTTGAAGTTATCCATTTTTTAAATATGTATTTTGGGTGCTTTGAAGCGTGATATAGAGCAGGAAACAGGAAACAGCAGGAAGAAAGTTGGGAGTAAGTTGTGGGAAAGGGGCAACAGGTTGGAATCATACCTGGGCTAGCGGCTTGATGGTTATCGCCTCTGTATACCAAACAGTGAGGCTAACCATAAGTAGCTAGCCTTGGTTTTGAAGCCAACATTTGGCCTCCTTACCGCTGTCACTCCCCCACTCTCAACCTCCTCTTTCCTGCTCTACCACTGTCCTGTCCTCTCTGAATGCAGGTATGGCAAGCCCAAAGAGTGGCTAAGCTAAGCAAGAGCTAACACTACCAGCCTGTGGTTCTACGTACAGGATAATGTCCACATGAATGTGCTTAACCATACACAGCCAACACACATAAAATCAAAATAAAATCTGCACCAAGAAGCTCGTTGTCACCTGTGCTTGTTTACATCCAGGTAGTAGAGCACTACAGTGTTGCTGCAATGTATAACAGCGCTGTAGCTACACTTACCCTGAATAAATCCTGGCTCAAACCTGTAAATCTATTTAGATTGTTTTTGAGTGCAGCAGATATTGCTCACACAAGAAACAGTGGTTAGATAACAAAAGTAAAACACAGACACAAAGTCATTTCAGCTGTTCTGGCTAATAAAAGTGTAACTTGATCGAAGTCTAAAATTAAATCTGTCTGTTGTTCGGATGAAGCTTGATTGTGTGACACAACTGGACGATCACACCTGTTTGTACTCCTAAATACTCACTGCTGTCATTTCCAGGAGATGCAAAACCATTGAGTTCATATCAGATCAGGTCAGGGTCTAAAGTTTTGAAGGATTTGAAGATGTGTGATTCAGATGTAAACTGCTCACAAAATCTTCTCCAGACTTGCTGAAATAATGATGATAGAGGAACAGGCCTCAAATATCAAACTCTGCCCAACTTCTCTCCCAAAAACATGTTGTAATCATTCTGAAATTACAAACGCTCCATCATGTTTTTGTCAAAGCACAACATATATCCAGAGGAATGTGTCTGTAATGTAGATACCTCCGTGTTTACGTTGTGATGCTGCACCACACTCACTTTGTGTCTCTGTGTTTCAGGGTGGTGAAGGAGGAAATTTCTGACGACAGCGCCAAGCTGCCATGTTTCAACGGCAGAGTGGTGTCATGGGTAAGAAAAAAACACACACACACTTCTTTTTGTGTCCAGACCTCTCTGACTATGATCTCTGCGGGTGAGATGAGGACTCTTACTTTGTAGTTTTAGCTTGTAAAGTTATTGCAAGTATTTGGTTAAAAGAAAAAAACTCTTTGTGGAAAGAGAGGGAAACCTGAACCAGACTGACTGCAGCCAGGTTAAACATAATGAATCAGACAGCTGCAGCTTCAGCCACAGAGTCACACACTGAGTCACTCCACAGGTCTTTAAAGAGGGGGTATCTGCCTTTTTAGGGCTTTATACTGTCCCTCTGTAAGCCCTGTAGCAGATTTATGCAATTTAAATCTTTAAGAAACCCCTCTTCTTAATTCAATCTAATTAAACTGAAACTATCTGGGGCATGAATATGGGCAGAGCTTCGTGTTTATCCCACCAAAGTGTGACGAACCAATCAGGAGCCTCGCGTGATGACCTCATAATTTCTACAGACCCAGTGCTATTTTTAGAAATGACTCTTTTGAGCAGTTTAAAGACAGATTCAGAGATTTCTACATCTGCGCAAGTGTGGTATAAACATCCAGGATGGTTTCTTTTATCCATGTTTGGAATATGGTGAGCTTGGTACCCCCTCCTAAAGTATTTTAGCATTATCTCCAGGCTGTGAGGCTATGGGAGAGAATAAGGTTCACTGGAAGAAAACAGTATGTCCATTTTTTTTCTGAGAAAAAAAAATCTGAATTCTGACTATAACCTCAGATTTCTGATCTTTTTTCTCAGAAAATGTATTGAAAAAAAGGAGACGTTTCTTTCAATGGTCCTAATCCTTTTCTATAGTCAGGCATTAAGGGGTAGTGACAGAAAAAACATGTTAACAGAGATTGTTTAGTGATTGCAGTTTATCATGTATGCAGCCTAGACGTGCTTAGAGCCGTGAGAATACGTCCAACTGCTTCTACTAGTAGCTTGTTTTTTTTTTGTCAGTTTGTAAAGTAGCTTAATTTAAAATTCCAGATCATGGAATTATGTTAATTTTTATAACTTTTCAAAAAGTCTGTTCCATATCTAGAGTGAGATCTTAGGACGCGGTCACACTGGCCAGCCGTGCCGTGCCTAAGCACGCTTCAGTCATAAAGCACGTTTGGAATGGCCAGTGTGACCGCAACTGTGCCGTGCTCAAGCACGATTCGCTTCCGTGCTTCGGCACGCTTCGGAGAGGTGGGTTTCGGCACGGTTTACTTCATGCACCAACACAAGCACGCAGACGGCGCGTGTGATCCTTCACGTATGATCACCACGAGCGTATCTCTCGACAATCATTTTAAACAAGCGGGGGTTTAGAGGGCTGTGTCAGGTGAAAATGACTCACCATAAGTCCAAAAGTCTCTAAAGTTGTAGCAGTGCTCTCTCTGTCTCATTGTGCTGACTCTGATGATATCGCGCTTCATGTAAACAGATGCTTCACAAGGATGTAGGCGGGCCACGCGTGTGTGACTCCCGCTAATGTCCAGTTCATATTGGGGTAGTGTGACTGCTGGCCGTACTCTACAGCTGGGAATCAGCGCTGCGGGGGGGCAATCGGATAGCATTGGATTTTGTCACGTCATCAGGACTGATCCAGTTTTCACAGTTTTCCAGCACCATCACACTTTATGGCAGCTGTAAATCAAACCAAGTTGCAAACATGTCCGCTGTGTGGGACAACTTCTCTTTGGAAAGCAATGATAGTAAAACAGCTTCTTTCAACATTTGTAAAGTGAGTGTTCCTGGATGGGGCACCAACAGGGCTCACTTTAATACAACAAATATGATTCATCATTTACAAAGGAATCACCCAACAGAGTACAGGATTTATTGGAGGAAGGTATTGGATCAGTTTCTGATAGGTATTGGTAAACATATCATGAAAAATTGAATAGGATCAAGTTCAAGTAAAAAAATCTCTATCTTAACCGTGCAGTAATTGTTCTCTTTGGAAAGTTCGTAGGGGCATTGTTTGATTTGAGATGACATGACCCTGTAAGATTTTGTGGATTACTCTTAGAAGTTCATGGTGAAGACAGTCTACTAACAGAAATATTTGATTTAACACAGCACAAGGTCTGCCATTAGCTCCACTCCCTGACACGCCTCTAGTGACTGGCCAATCAGAGGGAAAGGGGTCACTGGAGCAGGACTCCTTAAAGAGACAGTGGCTGAAACAAAGTGTTTCAGACAGAAGCTGAAAAGGGGTATTTCTAAAAACCTGTGTGAGAATTAATTTATTAATTTCAAGTTACTATGGGACAAAACAAAGCCTCAAAAAACAAACAAGGGTTACTTTTCTTCAACAGTTTTTGATTAATTCCTCGCCTGATTTCCTGTCTGTATCTACATATTCTGGAAGTTTGCGACACTCTTGCCGTTCTCAGAAAACCAGCCCACATCTACCGTTATCTGGGGTAAAACTTGCTTTCAGAAGTAGTTCTTGTATTTTCTCTCAATCCCACTTTTTTGTTGAGATGGTTTTAGGACTTGAGGGGTTCCTTTCTCTTATTCTACCATTTTATTGCCCTTCCTGTTAGGTCAGTGTTGGAAACCAGCCAGTTAAAGAAATGAGACATTGGTTGAAATAAAAATAAAATAAAAACAGGAAGTCTTCTTATTGATTTTAGAGGGTTAAGTTTGCCAGGAGGATTACTTAAAGATGCTAAAGGGAAATGTTTTGTCATGGCAGTAATGGATTCCCAAGCTCTCTGGCTACAAGTGGCGCGGCGTGTTACAAGTTACAGCTCAGTTTGATTTTTCCAGTCGTCCCCCTGCAGGTTACGTATGAATGGAGGCAGAAAGACATGGGACGGGGGCCCAGATAAGCAGGTTTTGAGGTTGGAGCATCTGCTAAGTGCATAAGAACGAGGGGAAGGCTTTTAAAAAGAGGGAGAACAAAGCTCAGAGGGAGCAGAGGGACTGATATGTGATCTGCAGGCCAAGAAGGAGGGATGGAGGGATCCCAGAAGACGAATCGGGGAGGGGACGTTTACATCACTCTGTGCAGGCTCCATTTCCCTCCAAAGGTTATGTACTGTAAAATAGGCCTGGATCCGTCCCCTGGCTGCTCTGAACGACGCTTTCCTTCCTTCCTATGTGTGTTTTCATGAAACTGGATGCGTCACGTCATTCATCCTGATTGTTGCTGTGTGTGTCTACGTGGCCACTTTTGTGGCATAATGAGCAGAGACAGGTTAAGTGTAGGATAACGTTTCAGTTTGCCCCTGAGACGTCCATCTGAAAAGAGTACAGTGTTTGTGTGTCAAAGCAGTTGACATCTTACCCGTTTCTCCTCCCTCCACCTACTTTCAGCGCACTTTTCTCACCCTGCCTTCCTTCAATTTATTCCCTCAGTTTTGTGCAGATGTCGCGACACTATTTACAACTTTTTTTGTCTCTTTATCATTCGTCTGTTTGTTTTTTCTAGCTTGTATCTTCAGACGCTCCTGCAGCAGAGCCTCCCGTGGCCGTGGTGCCCCCTGTGGAAACGGTGACCCAGCCCTCGCCCCCTCCTCCACCTCTTCCACCCCCACCTGCAGAGAGGACTGGGGGCATCGGTGACTCCAGACCGCCCTCTTTTCAGTAAGAACACACACTCACACATGTTGGAGTTTCTGTGTCTAAATGGGGAATAACAAAACCCAAAACCTCCTGAAGTGCTGGATCCACCGCTGTGATGATCGACTGTATCTTTCCCTGAACATCTCAAACACTCCCAGTGTCAAGTTACAACAAGAATAGCAGGTAGAGTGCAGCACATCTCAACCTGATCTGAGCTGGAGACGCCCTTGTTATTAACATGACCGGTTCTTACAGAGGCTGTCAGAACATCAGTCGCTCTCACATACTTGATTTAACAGTGTTGTTACGTCATCAGGGATGTGATTCCTCAGACTGATCTAGAGCAGCCTCCTGTGAATCACACAGGCATAACGGCATGTTTCTAAAGTGTGGAGGTTATAAACTGCAGAGTGAAATAAACTGCTAGCTAAAGATGTGCTTATATAATCTGGAGACGAACCATGTAACAAAACATTTTCAGGTGAAGAAATAAAAACTCTATCGATCTGTGAAGCTGTGGAACAATCAGATTATGTATAGTGAGCAGGTTGTTTCATTCATTAATCTATGGGCTTTATTGATTCTTATTGGTTGAATCATATACATGATTTGAGAATTAATCTGCAGAAAAGTTCTGGTGTAACCAGCCAAAGGATACCCCAATCCAGACTAGACCTAGGGTTCAAGTGGCCCAGACCAGTTTACACCCCCCGTTATTTCAGCAGGGATGAGTGACTTACAAAAGAAATATCTTTTATAATTCTATTCAGTTGATAAAACATGGAAATTTACAAATACAAAAGCTTAAAAATGGCAAAATTAAACTTTGTCAACTACACTAAGATGATGGTGCTCTGTGATATAGTTTAACATCAAAAGCCGGTGATAGTTGGTTCAGCCTAAAATTAACCTGTTATACAGATTTCAATGCAACATTTCATACATA
Source organism: Halichoeres trimaculatus (assembly GCF_033239565.1). NCBI lineage: Eukaryota > Metazoa > Chordata > Actinopteri > Labriformes > Labridae > Halichoeres > Halichoeres trimaculatus. The sequence goes on from NW_027437200.1 coordinate 17,387,009, forward strand.
TTCAGATACTTAGTTAATTTGAAACATACTCAGTTTCTGTGGTTTTAACCAGTTAATCCAGATACTGAAGGAAAACTGCTGTTAGCTGTTTAAAGGAACTGTTCAAATCAAAGGGATGTCTCATGTTAAGATAACTGCTAACGCCAATCGATTAGATCTTAGGTTGTGGTCACACTGGCAAACCGCGCCGTGCTTAAGCACGCTTCAGCCCTAAAGCACGTTTCGAAAGGCCATTGTGACTGCAACTGTGCCGTGCTTGGGAATGATTCACTTCTCTGCTTTGGCACGCTGCGGGGAGGTGGGCATTGACACGGTTTACTTCATGCACAAACACAAGCAAGCAGACGGCGCGTGCGATCCATGACGTGTGATCACCGCGAGCGCATCTCTTGACGATCATCTTAAACAGTAGCGGGGTGTTAGAGGGCTGTGTCCGGCCAAAAAAACTTACCATAAGACCTAAAGTCCCTAGACATGTAGCAGAGTTCTCTGTGTCTCATTGTGCTGACGTAGGAGGGCCATGCGCATAAACATTTTGTCCAAGAACGGTGTATTCTGGCATAGTCTGTTTTCTACGGTGGCCCTGAGAGCTCACAGCGCTGCTGCTTAAGAAAACACATTGAAAAAGACAAAATGCAAGCAAATTAAGAAAACATCTTCATCAATTTGACAACATGTGCACAGCATTTAGAAAACACGCTGCAAAGACCACAACACAACTGAAGTGTTTACAGAGGACACTTAAAAAGTGATGCACGTTTGTTGATGACATGCTTGTTGTTGCAGCAGATTTTTAGTCAAAAACGCATACTTTTTACCTCATTTTCCAACACAACTGATGGAAAGAAAACCATAACAGAGCTGTCACTGAAAACCCGCCTTTTGCTTGTTGCTTGTTTTTTGCCTTTTTCAATGTGTTTTCCTAAGTTACAGTACTGTGAGCTCTTAGGGCCACCGTAGTTTTCTCACCCCTGGAAATATTCTGACCTGGTCACTTTATACCCACATGTTTTAATCAGGTCTGCTACACCAGCAAATTCTGCTTCTACTTGTTGACAAAAAAAGACCATAAGTCAGTTTTTTGTAAGCATCATATTGGTAAACAGGCGGGTTAATCAACATGAATATTTTATTTTCTTCCACATTGACCCAGTCTAACTTCCCCTTTGGTCTCTATAGAGAAACTTAAACCATGAACTGTGAAGATGTTCGCAACATTGTTGAAAATTTATGACGTTTGCCTCAAGCTTAAAGAAGGAGAGCTGAATGAAGACAAAAGTTAACTCTTGTTATGGAAAAATACAGAAAACTAGTTCAGTGTTACATGAGCAATGAAAAAAAAACGCTGAGTAATGTTTGACTGTGACTTTAGTTCAGTTTAACGTTGAATCAAACACAACAGGCTGCTTTGGACCGCTATCTGTTGTGAAATCACGGTTTTAAAAAGCTTCAAAATAAATCTTTTTTAGTCAATGAAATCTTTATTTTACTGAAAGCTTCCTTACATGGCTTCAGGAAGTCTTCAGGAAGTCTTCAGGAAGTCGTCTGGAGCTCTTGAAGTTTGGTTTCTGGGTCAAAGGGAGTTCAAAGCCGTCAGTCCTCCCATCACTCTGCGTCGTTCTCATTCATTACTCATGTTAGGGCCTCGCTCGTCTGTCTGTGGCTGTGGGACGGTGGCCTGGTGGTTTCTCAAACCAGATTCAGATTAAACAAATTTCTTCATAAGTGCGATAAATGTGCGGTTTACAGTTGGTGGAAAATGAACCCAGCCTGGATTTGGAACTTGATGAATGCTGCCAGAAATTAGTTATATTAAAATTTTTATCGTAGTTTCTGATGAATGTAGCTCTCTTTTTTTTCCCCTGGACCACAGGACTGTTTCTGGACTTGTAATTAGCACATGAGGTTGTCTGCTTGCACATGTTAGCAGGCTGGGTTGTGTGAGGTTCGTCCATAGTGAGACTGTGAAACGTACTTTCAGGTCATTAATGTGAATATCTGGAAGAATCATTACATGAGTCACTGTGGCAGACCTCTGACATTAAAACTCTGACATCAGATGTTAGTTTTTAATCCTTTTCCTCCTCCTGCTTCTTTTACAGTCCCAACGCTACAGGCAGCGTGGAGACCCTGGACGAGCAAACTGAGACAGAGTCCGTTGTGTCCTTCAGGAGAGAAAGACCCCGGCATAGAGAGAGCATCGAGCAGCACGGTGAGAAAGAGCAGATCATACAAAAAACGCCGTTTTATGACTGTCAGCCATCAAGATGTGGCCAACTGCCAACGCCCAAACAACGAGCTGAGCGTGATATAAATCAAGGAATGTGGAGCGAGGAGGAATGTTTGTGATCTATAGGGAAACAAAAGCAAACAGCGACTTGAGCAAACATGAAAAATTCATGGAGAATATCTTTCCATTTTTCCCTCCCGTGGCGTCTCCAGGGCCTCGTATGAACGGCCAGAGTCGGCTGGAGCGCCACCTGGCGGGGTATGAGAGCTCCAGCACGGTGATGAGCAGCGAGCTGGAGACCACCAGCTTCTGTGACTCAGAGGACGACGACACCATGAGCAGGTGAGAGGAGGAGGAGGAATCACTCACTGAACGTCACCATTTATCTAATATTAAAAGATCACGAACAAAGATGGTCTTCACGACATTTTTAGTTCATTTTGTCTAAAGGTAAACACACATTTCAGAAAAATTAATAAAATACATCAAAACACGCTGGTGATGTTGATCCTGACAAGTAATAAATGAAAACTCAAACAAAATGGAAAGTGCAACTCTTTCTATCATCTGTAGAGCATGATAGCATTATGGTTGTAGCCCCAGCTAGTGGTGAGTGTATAAAATACAGCTCAAACATGGATCATACCACTGTGTGCAAAATTTCAAACCTCTAAGTATTTATATTTATAGAAAAATCTATTAACTGCTTAAAACGCCCCTTTCCAAAAAACAGCACGAGATCTCCACAGGCTCTTAATGAGACTTGCTGAAATTTAGATGTCATTGTGTGAAGATGTGCTGAGTAGTCCCCAAAAGTTTGATGTAGTGGGCCTCAAACACCAAGGTCTGCCCATAGCTCTGGCTCCCTGACAAGCCTCCAGAGGGCTGGCCAATCAGAGCGAAGGGGGTTGGTGGAACAGGAGGCCTTAAAGAGACAGCAGCTTAGACTAAGTTCGTTCGCTTTTAAAAATACTATAGCCCAGTGGGCAAAACCGCCAATTAATGCGGCTCCAGGCGTCCCAAACTCATATTTGGCAGTGTTTCAAGAAGTAAAACCCGTGCCAGCCAATCAGAATGAGCTCCTGTCATTCAGCTGTGAGGTTTGAGAATCGTAGACTCTGTTTACCGGCATCTACATGAAACCATAAAACCAGAGTTTTCCAAAATCTTCACTTTGGCCGAAGTTTTCAGAAAACCTTGTCTTTGGTGACGTAAAGCTGTGGTTTTATGTGGATGAAAGGCGTAAACGTACAAAAATATATATAGTTACCCAATTATCTGGCTATGTGTGGACATGGCCTTAGACAGAAGCTACGATATGGCTTTTCTTTAAAAAAAAAGAAAAAAACGTGTGAGGAATGTAGTTTAAAAAAAAATGTTAGAGCTGGAAATCTAGTAGACTTTTTACGGGGGCACCAGAGGGACTATTTAATCTTCAACATGGAAACAATGACACTCCCCCTGCTTTAAACACAACATATGATGGGGCCTAATCTACTAAACCAACTAGTATTTCTGCCACCTACTGGACAAGACAAAAATATTTTATGATTCAGTCTATCTGATACCGGTACTTAACATTTTCAGACTCTTAAACTTAATGCAACCAGTTTTATATATGTATCTTTTTTTTTTTTTTGCTTTATAAAATCAACTGTATTGCGACAAACATACTCTCTCAACCAGGTCACAATAAAGAGCTAAATAACAATAATAATGATAAATAAATAACACAAATCCTGAATAGTTCAAAATCAAAAGTCGAAATCCCACTCAGTTTTACAAAGTATTTGAAAAATAATCAATAGATTAAGAAGAAAACCTTCAAAAGCGCTGGTGCTACACTTTGCACACGAAAAATACTGACAATGAAAGTGCAGAGTACAGGGAGATTTACAGCAGCCGTAAAATGTGGCGATGCTGTAAACATGTAAAAACTGGGTTGGTCCAGATCAAGTAACAAAGTCTGATGCTATCCGATCCTTCAAAAATAACCATATTGGGTGATGATAGTGATCAGTGTATGGGATTGGGACATCCCTTTATCCAGTTCTGAAGTGTTGTCTTTCTTGGTTACCCTACAGAAGAGGCTCTGTTTACCAGTTACTGAGTATATCATTCAAGGAGAGACAGAAGCAACTCTATTAAACTGATGTTTTATATTTTTAATCTGCAGGTTCAGCAGCGCAACAGAGCAGAGCACGGCATCCAGGCTTCTAAAAAGACACCGCCGACGCAGGAAACAGCGCCCTCCACGATTAGAAAGGGTATGCACTGCTTTGTTTCTTCTTTAGCCTTTTTAATACATGCAATGTATTAAATGCAAATGCAATGGGCTTGTATCATTCCTCATGAAATGAGACAAAGAAGTGTTTTCTTTGTTTGAAAGCTTTTTTCTTTCCCTTCCAGGCGTCCTCCTTCAGCAGTGTGACTGACTCTACGATGTCCCTGAACATCATCACTGTCACTCTCAACATGGGTCTGTAAACTCCACGAGCTCTGTCCCAGACTAGATTTTTGTACTACAACCAATCAAGAGCAGCATAACACCTTCTTTGTCTGAATGTGAAGTTTTTACATTCCCCTGATTCCTCCTCTAAACAGAGAAGTACAACTTCCTCGGCATCAGCATCGTGGGTCAGAGCAACGAGCGGGGAGACGGAGGAATCTACATCGGCTCCATCATGAAGGGAGGAGCTGTGGCTGCAGACGGGCGCATCGAGCCCGGAGACATGCTGCTGCAGGTGAGTGAGAATAACCCTGAACACCAGGATGTGTTGTTGATGAACTTGTCTAACTCTTTCTCTCACTTTAAGGTTAACGACATCAACTTTGAGAACATGAGTAATGACGATGCGGTGCGAGTGCTGAGGGAGATCGTACACAAGCCGGGGTGAGCTCCTCTTCCTCTCAGTCTCTTTATAAAGAGCAAGAAAGACGTCATCTTTGACTCTGATGTTTTTGTGCTTTCCCAGGCCCATCATCCTCACGGTGGCAAAGTGCTGGGACCCTTCTCCTCAGGGCTACTTCACTCTGCCTCGCAGTAAGTTCATCTTCTTTTACACATCTTTGTTGTTCTACAGTTTGATATAGCAGATGCTAAAGTGCAGTTTTTTTAATAATGTGGAATAATGTAGCAAACAAACCGCAATCAAATGCTGCCACAATACACTTCAACCTCAAAAACATTCAGTAATTAGTGCTGAAAATTCACTCAGAGCTGAGTTTGAGACCTTGTAACTCATTCCACCCCTGAGGACAAAGAGGAGAAGGCTCAGATAAGGTGTTTAAGTGTTCCCTGAACAGATGAGTCTTCAGACGTCTCTTAAAGTAGAAAGGGACTCTGTGGATTGTATAGAGTTAGGTAATTCATTCCATCATTTGGGAACAACAGAGGAGAAGAGTCTGGCTAGTGATTTGGAGCCGCGCTGGGGAGGGAGCACCAGGCGTCATTCACAAGCAGAGCGTAATGGGCGAGAAGGAGTGTAGACCTGAATGAAGGGTGACGTGCTGTTTTGGGCTGGTTAAAGACCAGACGTGCTGCTGAATTCTGGGTAATCTGCAAAGGTTTAAATGAACACACAGGGAGGCCTGCTAGGAGGGAGTTGCAGTAGTCAATGTGTGATATCACAAGGGCCTGTACCAGAAGCTGTGTGGCCTGTTGTGTCAGGAAGGGTCTGATCCTCCTGATGTTATATCGACAAGATATGGCCACATGGACTTTAAACGTCAGCTGGTCATCAATCATGACACCCAGAGTTTGTGGCACAAGTTCATTGGCATCAAGCAGGACAGTGATCTGTGGCTGAACCAAGGGACAAGTGTCACGTCCAGGTCCGTATCAGCTTCTTAACCTCTTCTTCGCTTGTGCAGATGAACCAATCCGACCCATAGACCCAGCAGCGTGGGTGAGCCACTCTGTCGCCATGACCGGGGCTTATCCCGCCTTCCCTGGCAGCTCCTCTCTCAGCACCATCACCTCTTCCTCCTCCGTCACTGAGACTGAACGTAAGCCCTCATCACCACCTCACATCTCCTCTTTAACGATTCCTCATCAGCTTTTCATCCATTCACTTTTTCCTTTCTGTCCTCCAGGTTTCGATGACTTCAACCTATCGCTGCACTCCGACATGGCCTCTGTCGCCAAAGCCATGGCCTCTCCAGAGTCTGGTCTGGAGGTCAGAGACCGCATGTGGCTGAAAATCACCATCCCCAACGCTTTCCTCGGTGAGACTGTGAACAGAGAGCAGCAGTTTAATGACCGCTCTGAGCCTCTCAGGACTTTACAGGGCGAGCATTATGTTCCCAGAATTAAAACCGTGTGACTCGTTGGAGCGAGAGGATAGAAAAAAAACAGAGCTGCATGTTTTGAGAGGAAACATCTGTTTAATTGGAGTCACCTGCTAACCCATCACCATGACATAAACTACAAGTTTTTCCATTTTAGGCTTTTGGAAGTTTAGATGTTGAGTTTAAGATTTCCATCCAGCATAATGCAGTTTTTTTAGGGAAACAGTTTTCTTTAATCCCTCTGACACAACTGTTCTGAAATGACTCATGATTTTTAAAACTACATATTCATTTAGCGTGTGTTTTGGAATATGAAGCATTTGAAGTTGAAACAAGAAGACACAGCAGAAGAAGTGTCTGAACAGTTTTATCAGTTATGAGAAATTTGAGTTAGGTCTTCAGGGTGTTGAGTAAAGGTTTATAAAGCAGAGTTGGTGGTTTTGTAACTTGGATATATTTGTTTTTAAAAAGATCTATCAATGGCCATGCTGTATTCGTTTAACGTTTAGAATTTACAACTAAGGATGTCTGGATACAGATGGTTTGACTTCCAATCCAATCTCTCAACCAGGTCATAATATAGAAGTATATAACAATAATAAAAATACAACTAGAAAAGCAGTCAGAGAGCGCAGACCTCCTCCTAGCATATTGTGATTGTCACCAACACTTTAGTCCTACTTTAATGTTATACTCCCTTCTACAATTTGGTGTTAGTTGCAGTTTTGTACGATAATTTGTTACCAGACAGTGTTGAAAATTACAATGACCCAGTACATATTTCATATTCCAGATCTTAGTATCCAGAATATTGTCAGGATCTGGATCGTACTTTTACATCTGTCAGAAATTATGGTGACCTTGTCTTGTATTGTTTTACAAAGCAATCCGACCATTTATGGTGGAGTTATATACACATATGGTGAAAACAGCCCTATCTTACAATGATAAAGAATGCTATAAAAATATCCTGTATCCAAACGGTGATCCGGATCACCTCCAAAATTTAATCGCTTCTTCCTTATCCCGTTTCAAACATTTTCTGAGAATTTCATCAAGATTCGTTAGTTAGTTTTTAAGTTATGTTGTTCACAGACAAACAAACTCTCCCAAAAGCACAACCTCTTAACCTTGGTGGAGGTAAATATTTAAATAAAAACAAATCCTGAATAGTTCAAAACCAAAAGCCATAATCCAACCTAATTTTACAAAGAAATTAAAAGATAGTGAATTCATTTAGAAGAAAACATACCAAAGCGCTGGTGCTAAACTTTGCACACAAAAAATACTGACCAAGAAAGCGCGGAGTATGAATGAAAACTTGACTGGTCCTGATCAGGTACTGAAATCTGATGCTGTCTGATCCTCTTAAATTAGACAAATCAGGTACTGATATCGATCAGTGTATTGGATCGAGACATCCCTATTTATCATAAAAACTTGTGTCGAGACATCCCTATTTACCATAAAAACTTGTGTTGTTTCATAATGTGTTACATTATGAAACATAATGATACAATTAAAAACATTCCGATATATGATGTTACATGTTGCAGTACTTAAGAAATGTTCTGTTATGTGTGATTGACTATTAATCACTCTGATGGGAAAGGATAGGTAACAGTATGGTATGTCAGACATGGCATGATACCACACTGTGCTGTCCCACTCAGTATCTTCAGTGAGTTTCAGTCTTGACCCACGCGTCACATTTCCTCCCTCAGGCTCAGACGTAGTGGAGTGGCTCTTCCACCACATCGAGGGCTTCCAGGACCGGCGTGAAGCCAGAAAGTACGCCAGCAACCTGCTGAAAGCCGGCTTCATCCGACACACCGTCAACAAGATCACCTTCTCTGAACAGTGTTACTACGTGTTTGGAGATCTGAGTGACTGTGAGAACTGTGAGTGACACTGAAACAAACGCTGACTGTTGCTCTGGAGCCTGTTTTCTGTGGCTTTGTGTCATTCCGCAAACATTTGGCTCACACACTCCTCCCATTCTTCTCCTCCTCTCTCTTATCTCCCACTCAGACATGGCAAACCTGTCCCTGAATGATAATGATGGCTCCAGCGGAGCCTCAGACCAGGACACTCTGGCTCCCCTGCCCCTCCCTGGAGCGTCCCCGTGGCCCATGATGCACACCTTCCCCTACCAGCCGTACCCCACACACCCCTTCTCCAGCCAGCCGCCTCCGTACCACGAGCTCACCAGCTACAGCTACGCCCCGGGCAGCACGGGCAGCCAGCACAGCGAAGGTGAGACGGGGAGTGTCAGCCTCTTAAACATACACAAACACTTCAGCTCTGACCTTTATCAGGATAAACTGAGCACCAGCAGGACACGATGTTAGGAGTGCTGTTAGCATTGTTACAAATGTCAAGGCGACCTTTAATGAGGTTTACTCGCTACTGGAAGAGAAGCCAGAAGTTCTGGTTTCACTTTTCTTCTCTGTGCTAAATTACAAGATTACCTCCTGGGGGAGACTCTGACATTTTGATGTCAATAGAGCTACATTCACAAGCATTGTTGTCTAAAGATCACAACTTAGAGATGATAATAAACAGCTGCAGATGGAGTAAGAGAGATAAGTTTTTTATTTCTGTGAAAAGAATACTCCGAAGCACACAAAAAAGGAGATATTTTCAACAAAAATTTCTGTCAAGAAAATTACAAACTAAAATAAATTTTAAAATAAGTAAAATATACTTTTTTTTTTTTAAATCTAAGTAGGTTGAAAGTGTAGGAAATCAAAGCCGGCTGAACCCCTCCGACCTGTCTGCGTCTCATCTAACAGCTTAACTCTCTTTGCCTTCAGGGAGCCGGAGCAGTGGTTCAACAAGAAGTGAGGGCGAGCGACGTCGCAGCACCAAAGGTCCCGGCAGCACCGTGGGCGGAGGAGAAAAATCCCCCTCTGGTGCGCCCGTTGAAGCCGGCGGCGCCGACTCCCGCTCTGGCAGCGGCAGCGAATCAGAATACTCCACCCGCAGCAGCCTGAGGCGAGGCCACGGTTCGGCCGCCCCAAGCGAGCACAGCCACGCCTCCTCCCAGCGCTCGCATCACCACCGCATCCCCCAGCCGCCCCACATGTCTCCGTACCCGCCCGGCATCCTCCCGTATAACCCCATGATGGTGATGATGGTACCCCAGCACCCTCACCCGGCTATGGCGACCGCTCACGCTCTCCCGCACCCGCAGCAGATGGCCACAGCCCCAATGCATCCAGCTCTAGCCGTGCCTCCTTCCTCCACTCCAGGGGGGCCTCCTGGAGCGCCGCCCACCCGTGACCTTGGCTCTGTACCACCAGAGCTGACTGCTTCACGCCAGTCTTTCCACCTGGCCATGGGAAACCCCAGCGAGTTTTTCGTGGACGTCATGTAGTTTCTCTGTGACCTCTCATGTGAAGTTAGCGTGCGGTTCCCACTTGTTTTGACGAGGATCTGATGGTAGCTTGTGGAGCTCACGAGGGCCTTTTGGTTTGAGGCACTTGTTACGAATTTGGTTAGAACAGGGTTTCACATCAGCGAGAGAAGAGAGACAAAGTTAGTACAAAGTTACAGGATGTGTTCTGAGTGAATGACGACAGCGTGCGACATCTCCTTTCTCCTGCCTCAAATCTGAAGAACCAGCTCTGCTTGATCTCAGACGTGTTCAGATACTGTTACTAATACCAGTTCCAATACCAGCAGCAACCAGTGCTGATACCAGCATCTTTACCAGTAATGACACTAGACCAAAATTTCTCTGAAAGCTGACATTCACAGACACAACACTGATATCAGCGCTCGTATCAGTCTTGGTGCCAGCAATGATGAAAGTACTGTTAACACTACTAAAAGAGGTACTGATACCACGACCAATACTAGCATTGACACTCACAGTCATACCAAGACTGATATCAGTGCAGATACCAGTCCTGATATCAAAACAGGTACCAAAAACAAAACCAGTACACATCAGTGCTGATACCACTGTTTGCTTCTGATTTCCTGTAAATTGCAGCCTCGATAACTGTGTTGTTAAGTTGGTACCCTCATTTTTGCTTCTTGCACAAAAAGAAAAAAATGCAAAGGTTTCAGGTGAGTTTTTGTGGGACAATAATAAATATTCAATGAAATAGTGGCAATAGACAGGCAACACATGAAAAGTTTTCAAAGTATGATTTGGAACCAAGAGCAACCCCACAAACAGACAGGTAATCTCACAAAACTCAAACCTTGGAGTAAACAAACATGGCAGACAACAAGATGCTTGTCAATCTCAACGGTTCTGTCCGGTACATCCGTTGCAATTGCAATTTAGGTTTAACTCCTCTTCGGTTTGATTGTGGTGTGTTTTACAGAACAGGTTGTGTTGAATACGGACTCCATTTCTGACGACCATCTCAGTTTATGCTTTGCGTCAATGGTTTTCTTTGCTTTAGGAGGGGTAAACAGTATGAGCTCCGACACTAAACTGGTTTTAGATTTGGTTTTGGGAACATCCTAAATCTCAGTATTAAGCATCTTTTTTTGTCTTCAGCGAACAAATTTTCAGTGAAGCATTTGGAGCTCCTTTAAGACCAACTCTTTAAACAGAGCTGATACTCTCGCTGCTTATTCCAGAGCTGTCCATCCAGTAATTGCACATTCTACCACCACAGGGCGCCAGGTACACTGTGTGCTTGAAAAGGGTACAATCCTGTAAACACATCCAGATGATTGGTAAGAATCCACTGCAGACTTTATGAGTGCCTTACCCTTTTCTCTTTTACTGACATTTCCACACTCCAGGTACATAAAAGCTGCTCTTTATGTTCCAGCATTGTTTGACAATGAACTCCTCTGTATATATCTACTACTCTCATGTAAATGCAATGACACAGAACAGCTAATGTGAAAGAAAACAGGTCCAAAAGAAGCCAGGTGAAGAGTGTTTAGTGATCACTGTTTAGGCCTAGTCATCAGTAACTCTAATTGTGAGGTCTTTATCGGTGTGGGACTGTAGAGACTTGATGGTACTAATAGGACAAAAGATGGCGGGCAGACGGCGGTACTTTCTGATTACATTCGGTGTATATCCTTACGTACTGTGATCCATTGGCCCAGCTCCCCATGCTTATTTTTATGTTACTGACTCGCATTATTCACCCATTTCATTTTTGTATGAGTGACTATATAAATCATGTATAACCAAACTATTAAGGTGCTAAATGAAGATTCAGCATTTCAAAAAGAAATGACATTGACTGTGTCATGTTTGATTTCATATCACCACCTTTGTTTGTGTATTTGAGAATAAATTTGATACTGACATTTTGCTCTGATCTAATTATTTCAGAGGAAAAGAATCGCTGGAAGCTGACTTCATAATCTATCTGGATTTCATGCTTTTGATCACAGCAGGTTTCTCCTTCCCAGGTTTATGACTCCTCTGCCAAATCCAAAACCCCCAAAAGTGCAAAAACAAACAAAGGAGACAGAAATGAGAAACTTCAACTTAAATGTGTCCGAAAATCTCAGATTTTTCACATTAATGATCTCTTGTTGGTTAGACTTCAACAAGTAGATATGTTCTGACATTAGAGTTAATATCTTACTGATATATTTTCAAACCCTCCTCACTTCATCCACTTATTAAAAAATAAGTACTCCACATGGTAAGTAATTTTTCAGAAAGATACTATTTTAAAAACTTTTTTTAATGTAAAAAGATATTATTGATAGAAATAAGACAAAATCAGCTGTAGATATTTATCTATTTACTTATTTCTATTTTTTCCAGTGTATACAATTATTAAAAATTCTTTACCTGGTAACTGGCACTGTTGTATGTAGGTAATCACAGAAGTTTTAATATGCAATACTATGTAAAAGTAAAACAACTGATATCAGAATATATCCAAACGAACTACAAAAACAAAAAAAAATCTACTAGATCAGTAATCTGTTGGTTTTGCCCATAGACTGTATAAAACGGTCATGCAATAAAATGTGGAAAATGGCATACGATTGACGTTAACAATTAAAACATATAAAAAATGTATAACTGATACTTACTCTACATCCTTAGGTCCAATATTTATCCTTAATTTTGTTACATTGTTGCATTTTTCAGATTTTTTTTTTCTGATATGCAGCTTTTTAACGTTTATCCTGTTTATGGCGCACATTTATTGAAAAAAACTGCATTTCCCATGAACCACCGCGGCGGGACAGTCTGCTTCCGTCGACCCGGGTTCTGGAGAGGAAAAAATTCAGGTTAGACAACAGTCAGTGGGTCATTCAGAGTCGGACTAGCCGGACACAGCGCGGACTTACTAGACGTGTCAAACGTAATTTGACCAGGTTGGTTGTAAATGTTGATATTTTAAGTTTTTTCGCTCCAGAGTTACCTTAATTATATTGTTTTCTTCGAGGAATCAAAGCCGACCAAGTTACCAAACAAGACGTCTTGACGTCGCGAGCTGCTAGCCTCCCTGCGGCTATTTACTGTTAGCTTCCCCGTCTGTATCTGTCAGTGTCTGATTATTCGCCCGAAGGTCTGAAGGTAAATATTGAACATTTTCTTCTTTTAGAGTAAATTAAATCATGCTGCTTCGTAAAGTCAGCCAGTCCTCCGCGCTGTGCGGCGCCATTCTCAGGATCCCTCCCGTCCTGTCTGGGTAAGTAGGGTTATTGTTTTGTGGTAGTTTGTTTAAAATAAAGATTAATACAATGTTTAAAATGAAGAAGAGTAATGAAATACTTTCATTTTGTCATATTTATAGAGGCCAGCGTCATGCAGGGGCTGTTGTTGCTGCACAACATGCTCGTTTCTACGCCAGCCAAGCTGCAGAGGTAACATTACATGACATCAATGACTTTTAATAACAGCCACCCTGATTAACAGAGCTTTTCGTCATTGTTATATTTCATTATTGTTGGTTTTAAGATATCAATGCGGAAGCTGGTTGTCCTTGTTTGGCCTAGCTCAGTGGCTCGCTGATATAACACTGACAGCCCCCGGTGGAAGTGGGGGAAAGTTCACTGATCACATGGTGTCATAAAGGTGACTCCATGAAAGTGGGTGACTGCAGTTGTTTGGGAAAGGCAGTAAAAAGGAGGGCACCTCTGTTGTTTACTCTTACTGATGGGCATACAGTAGTGTATACATGGTTATTACATTTAATCTGCCTCTTTTTTCTGTTTGTGTAGCCACATTTGCAGTGGTATGGAGTAGTTTTCTGGGAACTTATAATCATAAATTCCTGTTTAATCTTCACTGAGTGGCGATGGCAGATGCTCTGTTGACCTCAACAGATGTCAGGAAAGGTTTTGGAAAGAAGAGCAGAGCAGAGCTACCTTTGTGGAGGAACTATTTGATGTCAATTCATTTTTAAAATTTTCCTTTTTAAAGGTATGTCACACTTGTTCCTCCAACAACGCTGACGGAAACTTTAAAAAAAAAATACAGGTTTAATACCTTACTTATCCTCTGCTGAGAGTTTACAGTTAAAGTGTAACTCCTGTGAGTGTTTGAGCTTTAATCACACATTTATAGTGCCATAAAATAATAATTCTGTCAGTTTATAAATATATATTTTGTTCTATTTTTGAGCTGCCATAACATGCTCTCTGTCTCATAAACATGTGATATTAATATTGGTATCTGAATCAGTATTGGTATGGGGGCGTAAAAAGTTTAATTGTTGCATCCCTAAATTAATATTTGTTCGAGGGACGTGTAACTTTCCTGATTTCTTAGCTTGAGGTGAGGACAAGTCATCAACAACATTTGGTCAAGAGACAAAAATCTTTTCATTTGACTCTGTGAGGGCCAGATGCTCTTGTGAACTAAAGAAAATTGATAATGTTTCCTAATTGGTACCCTAATTCTCATTCTAAATTACCTGTGCTACAGCTAGCCACCAGATGGTGACTGCAGTATTTTAGGTTTCATATTTTTGAGTCTGTCAAGCTGTCCATCATCGTCAAATTTAGTGTCATAGGTTGTGGAAAACACTAGCAGAGGAAAGGCCTCCTGAATATGTTTAAAGCTTTAAAATGTCTCTCAAAGTGCCTGAAGCAGAAAGTTAACACACAAAAGCTTTAATGAAGAAAGGACTGGTATCATAAACCAAACTGTCTCTGTCACTAAAGAAAATAATCTGAGGTGTCACCATAACACAAAGTTTCAATGAGTCATATACTGAGCAGTACGTGTTACATTTCTAATTTGCCATCTCTATACTCCCCCGCAAGCCACAGCTGATAAAGAGAGGACAACAAGTGCATCTTCATGTGCAACGAGTCTGTTGTTTTTGATCTATTCAGAGAGCGGTTGTTTCATGTGATTCAAAAAGTAATGTAACAGTTATTTTCCCCTCTTTAGGATGTTTTTTAGTAATTTTTTGGGGATAAGATAAGTCAGATTCTGTGATGGGCTTGATGTGGCCTGTGGGCTGATGTTCATCGACGCGCCATAAAAAACTCAGCCATGACATTTATTAAGAACGGACAATAAATAACTGAACTGTTGAACAAATATTAACCAAGGCCCAAGCTAGCATTACTAAACTCAACAGGAAAACACAATGATGTATTAGTTTTTAATGCTCAATGGCTTCTCCCTCTCTCCTTTTGCTCCTTCTGTCCCTCTGCTTTGCTTACACACAACACAGCTGTGATCTCAGGTATCCTGGACCAGCATCCTCTGTGGATAATGCAGCAACTATTGATCAGTACCTCACCCAACCCCACACCACAACTGTCCTTCAAACAGTTGCTGAAGCAGTTGTAATCAAACAAAACAAGGAGTAAATCAGTTTAAGAAGGGGTATAATGCTTCACCATATTGTAAAGGTGGGTTTTAAAGGACTGCTGGATGTTTAGACTAACTGGGTGCAAAATGTCAAACTTCTTCTTATGATATAGTGAGAAATCCATAAGAGTGATTCTATAATTAGGGGTGCATTTCATGTCCATGGGATATACTTTTCAATTTTACTAAATATTAATTTCAAGCAAGGATCAATTTTACAATGGGTCATTTGGCTGATATTTCACTTTTATTTAATACAGAAAGTGAACAGGTTTCATCATTTATTTGGCTAAAAATGCAAATCATGTATGAGTTTTTTGCAGTTGTGCTGTCCGATTTCTCAAATGTCAAGTTTGCTCTTCAAAATTATCACTAGAATACATGTTTGTGAATATTATTTTCAGTATTATTTGTTTAAAATGATCATTAAAATATGACAAAAGTGTTTTAAAAACTCTTTTGATAAGTTATATGGATAAAATAATTCATTTTCTATGTGTCAGAGAAATCAGTGTCAACCGTGTTACCCATTGAAAAAAGGCCTATAAATCAGTAATGGTTTGCTCCAAAGTCACATGACTTAAGTCAACTGAAGTCACATCTTTTTTGGTGGGAACCATGAAGAAAGTGTGGCATGTTTTAACTCCTCCTCATCAATATTTCATCAAAATGATTGTCTGTACATGGGGCGCTTTAATAGTTTATCAACTGTGTGACCAGCATTTTCTAGTGTTCTTACTATAAGTGTTATAAAAAAAAACGAAGAAAAATGCACAGAAATATGAGGTGATGGAGGTCAGGTGGTGCCATGTCCAAGGTTTGCAGTTAGCACAAGGGACAAAAATAAGAAAATGTCTACTATGTTACTGTGATTTTTGTGCCATAATTCTTTTAGATTTTATCTAAACCGTAATAAAAATGATAAGTGACATTTCTGGAGAGTGTAGTCTTGCATAGAAATGTTGAATCACTAAATTCAGTGTTATATAGATTTTTTTTGATAGTCACAACTTTTGTCCATAACACAGTTAACAAAATTATGCTCCACAATTTTTTTATTACATAAATATTTAAGAATTCATTACAGCTTAAGCTTGCCAACTGATGAATTTAGTACATTCCAGGTGTATAATTTGCAATAAAAAAAAATGAAACAAAAAAGCACACATTTTTTTTCACTTTTTGTTTACCTGAAATGTTCCCTTAATTATAGAATCACTCTTGAGTCTGTCCGTTAACTGCGCAAAATATCCTGTTCTAAATATAGCAGGGGGTCTTCACGAGATTTCCCGAGACTTGCTAAAATGATGAGGTCACAACATACGGATCTCCTAACTGGTTCATGACACTCTGGAGGGGCGGGCCACAAATGCCAAAATTGCTCATAGCTCTGCCTTGGCCAGCCTCCTGAAGACTGACCAATTAGAAGGAAGGGGGTTTGTGCAGTGGGAATTAAAGAGACAGCAGCTACAGCGAAGCATTTAAGGAAGAGGCTTTTTCTAAAACACCATTGTGGGGAAAAATGCATTTTATTTGTGCTGTCAATCAGGTAAAGCTGCTGGAGACGTACCAGAGAGGCAGAAATTAGCCAAAAAAATGCAATACCCCCTCTTCAAAAGGAATATTTAGTCTTTTTAAGGTTATATAACAAGTCAGATTGCCGATAAGGATTATTTTCTGCTTATTTAGGCTAAAAGTCAGTCTAGCAGACACTGCTGACCTGCCTGGCAGCACCTTTCACCTATTTGGAGATGGAATCAAACGGTGTGTGTGTTTCCAGGCCGGTGCCCTCGCTGGAATCACAAACATTTTCACACTCTGGCTTCAAACACTGGGCTCAAATTATAGCTAATTTTATCTTCTCAGGACAAATTTCTGCCTCCGGAACGTGTTTTTTTTACCACACTTTTTGATCTGACATGTTCCGGTCTGTGTTGTTGAAACCCTGAGTGTCAGATTGCTCTTACTCTGTGGTTTTTAATCTCCTCCTCAGGCTGTGCTGGAGAAGCCCGCTGCAGTCGGCGCCGAAGCTGCTACCAAAGCGGAAAAGAAGACTGTTGCTACCGTAAGTAATAACTTTATCAGTAATTTTTGTGTAACTTCTCTCTTTCCGATCAGATGAAGTAAACCTGCGGGGTGCTAAAAGTTAGTCAGCTGTTGATTTGCACAAACACCTCAGGGATCATCTGCATACTGCTGTTTGCTCAAGCCTGACTCTGTTTGACTTTGTCTCTCACAGGAATCCAAATCTTTTGCTGTCAACATCTTCAAAGGCCAGATTCAGACTGCCCAGGTGTTTCCTTACCCCTCAGGTAAGTCAGATGACGTGTTGTAAAAGTCTGTGAATGAAAACTCTGTTGAACTTTTAAACAGCTGATCACGTCTCTCTTTTTGTGCCAGTCCTGAATGAGGAGCAGGAGCAGTTTCTGCGAGAGCTGGTGGAGCCTGTCCACAAGTTTTTTGAGGTAATTTTAAACTATGAAGCTAAAATTGTCCATTTGAAAGTTTGTCCGTATCCATAGTTACAACGCTGTACATGTTGTGTTTGTGCTTCCTGCGTACAGGAAGTGAACGACCCCGCTAAGAACGATGCTTTGGAGAAAGTCGAGGATCACACCATGGAGGGGCTGAAGGAGATGGGTGCCTTTGGGCTGCAGGTGCCAGCCGACCTGGGCGGCCTCGGCCTCACAAACACACAGGTACCATCAACTTGATCAGATTCACCTTTATCCTCTCCTCATCCTATAGAAAGTGACGAAAACGCTCCTTGATGAATTTAACGTGATAAATTCCCCGTGTTTCAGTACGCCCGACTCGTCGAGATCGTTGGAAGTCACGATCTGGGCGTTGGTATCACCCTCGGTGCCCACCAGTCCATCGGCTTCAAGGGTATCCTGCTCTTTGGGAATGCGGCGCAGAGGGAGAAGTA
Organism: Halichoeres trimaculatus; assembly: GCF_033239565.1. NCBI lineage: Eukaryota > Metazoa > Chordata > Actinopteri > Labriformes > Labridae > Halichoeres > Halichoeres trimaculatus. Next base: position 17,405,237 of record NW_027437200.1, read on the forward strand.
CCTGCCTAAACTTGCCTCAGGTATGAAGCGAACTACAGCGCAGAGTTCAGTCGAAATCATGATGAGACAAAAATCTTACAGTCATCTTGAAAAAGCCAACATCAATTCAGGTTTTGCTCTGATAGAAGTGACGTGTGGTTCATTTCAGAAGCATGTAACTGGAACACCAGAGGAGAGTCATTGACTGTCAAATGTAGTGATAGCGCGAGGAAACATCCATCAGTACAGTATAAATTTAAGGACATCCTCAGGTCTCAGGATGCGGTTATCAGATATCAGGAAAACTTCAGATGAAACGGTGTCAGACTAAACGGCTTCACTTGTCAAAGCAAACAGCGTCAGATGAAACAGTTTCGTAATAAAAGTAAATTATTATGAAATAATGAAAGCCATCAGGCAAAACGGCCTCAGGTGGGTGAAAGTTAAATTAACAGATGCAGTTACACTCAGTTCCTGTTGCCTGTTGGTGGTAATAACGCGACAAAGTTACATTTGTTGTTAATAGGGATGGGTACCGAATAAGGTACTTTTATAGTTACCGACCAAATTCTGTCAAAAGTACCGGGTACCGATTCAGGTAAAATCAAAAGGTGCCATGTCTAGGTACCTAAATGCATCCTTGTGAGTGTGATGGAGTGGAAGAGTAAGAGATTTTCCATGCTGGTCATGAACACAGCATTGGAAGGTTATATACTGAAGAATAAATATGTTACATTGAAAAAATTTTACATTTTATTATTAAAGAAATTGATATTTTTTACCACATAAACACACAAAAGTACCGAAAATTGGTACCGTTGAGTACCGATACTGATTGCCAGGTAACAGGAATCGGTACCGTATCGTTTCAAATGTGAAAGGTACCCATCCCTCGTCATAAATAACTGTTTTTCACATGATGTTCACTGTATTAATGCATGATTCTTTTATCCTTCATACAGCACTGACAGCTTAGCTCGTCAATCATAAAATCTGTGTCCAAACTCCTCAAACAAAACACAATTGCACAGTGATATGAAGCTAATAAAGTTAACTAAACTTGTCTAGGTTAAGAAAGAGTATCACTAAAGCAGGGTTTTAAGAGGTTGAATCTAACAATGCCCTGATATATCTTAATATCAAAAAAATAAAAGGAAAACAACAAATTACACTCGTATCCAACGCAAAGCAATATTGACGATGCAATCTGCACTTCCTCTACCATCAAAATAAAACACAGTTTCATGTTTTACCACCTGAGGCTGTTTGGTCTGATGTTTTCTGGTATAACGCCGCTTTGTCTGACAAATGAGAGAAGTTTACCTGATAACTGATACAGCATCCTGAGACCTGAGGATGTCCTTAAATGTTCAGTGTTCATCAGCTTTCTTCAGGACTTTGAGGTCATTTCTTAACTCTGGTATAACAAGTTGAAAAGACCATTTTTAGCATCTTGGCTTTACCTTCAGCTTAGTTTAGACCCCCTTGATTATCGTGTTTCTAAGAATAAGAATTTGAATTCTTATTCTTCTTTCCGTGCTCACTTTTCCTGCTACAAATTTTCACCAATTTTTATATTCAAGTTTTTAACTGTTGAGGAGAAGTGTGCCTTTACTTTTCACATTTCTAGCCCTTGTATTTTTTAAATACCCAATACATTCCATTTTTTTTTGGCCCATTAAAATGAATGGAGGTGTACTATCACCATAGAACCAAATATATTCAGTGACATAAAGGGTTAGGGTTAGGTTTCGGCATTTCAACATTCCAGTTCCAGTTTTTGTGGGAATTTCACAAGGCAGGGAAATTCAGCTGTGAATTTGTCAGCTGTTTGCATTCACACATGCAGCTCATCCCAAGAATTTGAAAATGTGTGAATATACAATTGTTTTACCTGATTCAGACATGAGAATGGCAGAAATTATTTTCCTGGTACTGAAATGATTACATGGCGCACGTGTTGGATAAATTGAAGCTTCTCAGGTTGAAATCAGGGCTTTTTTGTTGGTTTTAGTCTTGACTTAAAATATCTTTGTTTGATATTTCTGAAGCTCTGTGACCTGACTGTGTCTTCTGCAGGCGAGACCATCGCCGCTTTCTGTCTCACGGAGCCGGCCAGCGGCTCAGACGCTGCCTCCATCAGATCCACAGCAGTCCAGTCCCCCTGTGGAAAGTTCTTCACTCTCAATGGAAGCAAGATCTGGATCAGGTCAGGATCCAAAATCCCCCAATCCAAGTCTTTACTTTCACCACAAGAGGGCGCTGTTGTTTAATTATTCTGTGAGCAGGTCTGTTCAGAATCTGATGCTCCTTTTTTCTCCTTCCAGCAATGGAGGCCTTGCTGAAATCTTCACAGTATTTGCAAAGACGCCCATGAAGGATCCAAAGACTGGAGAGATGAAGGATAAGATCTCTGCCTTCATTGTGGAAAGAGCGTTTGGAGGAGTGACGCAGTGAGCACAACTTTTCAGGGCTTTAACAACTCTTCATCACTGTTTTGTTATTGCTGTGTTTCACCTGAACGCTGCTCCTCTTCACCTTAGCGGGCCCCCAGAGAAGAAGATGGGCATCAAGGCGTCAAACACAGCTGAGGTGTACTTCGACAATGTCCGCATCCCAGCAGACTGCCTTCTCGGCGAGCTGGGCGGAGGTTTCAAAGTGGCTATGAACATCCTGAACAATGGGCGTTTCGGCATGGCGGCGGCTCTCTCCGGCACCATGAAGGGCGTCATCGCTAAAGCTGTGAGTGAATGACCTGGGGTGTGAAAGCTGAAGACGAGCTTCACGAGGCTCTTTGTGTTTTGTAATATCTGTGTCACACCTCACTTTCTACCGTGTGTTTCCATGGGCGTGGGTTTGTGTGGGAAGTTCCCCGTCTTGCAGTTACTGTGGCGCGTTTCTGTCATGCAATTTCCCGCTGAGGTTGCAGGTGCAAAAAATTGAAGCGTGCACTGCTCGTGTTGTGTCTGCTCGTTCTCGATGATGACTGCCATCCAATATAAAGTTTGTAGTCTCAGAAACAAGCCAGCTGAAACTGCTGCGTACTACATGTTGTATATTAATTAATTTGTTAACTTTTAAACACATTTCAGGGTTTCCTGCAGGATTTTTTTAAACCATGGGGGCGTAGCAGTGCTCCAAAGTCTAAACATGTGGCAGAAACCCTGCATTTCCAAAAAAAGCATAAAATCTTCATGAGGTTTACAGAAATGTTGAAGTCATCGCTCAAGTATTTCCTACTTGGTTCATGACATTCTAATATGGATGTTTATCAGGGATGGGTACCGAGTTAGGTACTTTTATAGGTACCGACTGAATTCTGTCGAAAGTATTGAGTACCGACTCACGTGAAACCAAAAGGTACCATGTTTAGGTACCTGAATGCATCCTTGTGACTGTGAGGGAGTGGAAGAGTAGATGATTTTCCATGATGGACATGAACACAGCATTACAGGGTTAAATATTGAAGAACAAATATAGTAAATTAAAAAGAATTTACATTTTAATATTAAACAAGTTGATTTTTGTTTCCACATACGCACACAAAAGTACCAGAAATTGGTACAGGTGAGTACTAATATCGATTTCAAGGTACCGGGAATCGGTACCGTATCGTACAAATGTGGAAGGTACCCATCCTTAATGTTTTTACTCTAAATTTTACTTTAAATTTTCTCTTTATTTGAAGCCCAGGAACTTTTAAGAAGCACAAAAACAGAACTTAAATTTCGTCCTGAAAACTCTGCATGAAAACAGTTGACACAAAAGTTCCTAAGCCTAAATGCGTACCTCTTTTTTGATATAGAACAGCATTTGTCTGTGCAGCAGGAACTATTTCAGAAAATTAAATGTTGATTATAAACCTTAAACAGTTCCTACACCTTTCTTGTCACCCTCCTATTGTTATGTGATCTAGATTCATACCAAGAACTTTTTATATCTCCCAAAGTTGTAATAGTTCCTGGATCAGACAAGCGTTTTCACTCTGGGAACTTTGTTTAAAAAACATAAAAACATATAGTCCAGAATTTAACCTTTTTTTGCAGCCTATTAAACTTAAAAGAAGAAGTTTATGCTGCTGAGATGTTGTCCTTTTTCAGGAACCAAGTAAATTTTTCAGGAACTTAAATTTATATTTAACTAAAATTAGATTTTCTCTTTCAACAGTTTCTAGAAACTTTTTGTTTCAACACATAATACAGTCCCTCCTCTTTTTACACGATGTACCAAATTCATATCAGGGATTTTTTTGTGTGTATAATTCAGGAACCTTTGAGCGATGTCTTGGTAGTTCCTTTACCAAATAGTGGTTTTTACTACAGGAACTTGTAACAAAAGCTGGAGCCATTTGTGAAATCTAAAAATCCAAACTTGTACCTAAATTAACTAAAAAGTTCCTGGGTCTGACTTTGCGTAGCTTGAAACTTCCAACCTGAGGTTTGCAACAACTTTTAGAGTGAGTTTAGAAATGCTTCTTTTTTGGCCTCCTGGGGTCAGAAAAGAAGTTTTAAAGCAGCAGTCTTAGTAGGAAAAGAGAGGGGTTTTAAGTCAGTGTTAAGTTTAATTTTGGTTTTCTGTTTTCTGTTCTTGTGGCTTTTTCTTTGACACTGAGCCGTGTGGTCACACATGCAGAGCTCCAACCACCGTGCCCACCACAGCTCAGCAGAACTTCTGCAAAAACAAACAACAAAAACAGAAACGCTCGAACACAAAAAGAAGGCTTTGAGTTTGGTTCCTGTTATAGTTTGAGGAAGTTTCCTCTTATCATGCTGCTGCCTGAAACTGTGCGATAGAGTGACGGCCATTTTTCTTCTTCTTTTACCAGGTGGATCACGCGGTGAACAGAACCCAGTTTGGAGACAAGATCCACAACTACGGAGCGATCCAGGAGAAGATCGCTCGCATGATAGTGCTGCAGTATGTGACTGAGGTCAGACAGTTTAACCAGCTGGTTGAATCACGTGAAAAACTGATTGTGATGAATGAAGAGTTTAGCAAACACAGACAGGTGTTAGTTCCTGTATCACCAGCAGAAGAATTTGTGCAACCTAAACGTGTTGCATTGGCCTGATCAGAGATGTGTGTGTATTTCCTGCTTTATCACTGCCTATCGGTTACAACAGTTTCCGCAGCACTGAACAAAGCATCTGAAAATCTGCTGACTTCACTTCCTCTTTCCTTTCGCAGTCGATGGCTTACATGATCAGCGCCAACATGGACAGTGGAGCAACTGAGTTTCAAATCGAGGCCGCCATCAGCAAGATCTTTGCCTCTGTAAGAACTCAGATGACTTTAAAGTATTCATACATTTTCCTCTCATAAACTCCTTTTTTGATAATAATAAAGATAATTGATAATTAATAACTGGCTAATTACAGATTTAAGTGTTCAAGGAAACTCAGCACTTATTTCATAATATTTCCTGGATCTGAAACACTGAATCCTTGATGTTGAGAATCAAGGAAGTAGACATCCTGAAGCTTGTTTTTCTATCATCTCTTCAAAAGTTTCTATTCTGGATGGAAAATAACTAACCTAACTTTTATATGTTCTCTTCTGTTTTCTTTTTTTTGTTTCTAACTATGACAGGAAGCAGCTTGGTCAGTAACCGATGAGTGTATTCAGGTCATGGGCGGTATGGGTTTCATGAAGGTGAGTTTAACACTGCACAAGACAAATGGATTCTGAATTTTAACCAAAGTCTTCCATACCCTGCTACAAATATATTTTGTATCTTGTTTCCTAAAAAAACCCACTAAAGGAAAATTGTATTTTAACACTGCAAAAAAAGTGACTCCTTGTTCTGGAGCCCAGGAACTTTAAGGAACTTTTAAGGAACTGGAGATGAATTTCGTCTGAAAGATACATAACTGTTGCCCCAATACTCCCTGTTCCCAGACATAGCCTTTGTTTTTGGAGCAGGAACCTTTTCAAGAACCCAGGAACTATAGCTTATAAGACAACAAGACTAAATGATATGCTCTCCTTTCACAAACAATGATACTCCAGATACATTCCAGGAACTTTTCACCCAACTTAGAAACTGTTGTAGAAAATTCATATTCTTTGTTTTTGACAACAACAGAAAGTTTTAAAAGTTCCTGGAACTTGCTTTTGCTGCAGAAACTGGAAATTGTTTATAATTTTTTCTCTTTTCTTTTTTTCTCAAACCAGTAAACATGGACTCCATAAGTTTAAGATTTGTTTAATCCACTGTTGTAATTTTACGTGCGTAACATCTTTTTAATTTCCCTGCCTGGAAACCCAAGTTATAAAATTTAAGCTCACATTATTTTAAATGGAAAACACAAGAGGTCAAAGAAAAAATAGTATTTTAGATTAGAATTCACCCCTTTTTTGTGGCTTTTTAATGGTAAAGTGAATGCTAACACTGCAGAGACTTGTTCCCGTTTCTGGAACCCAGGAACTTTTTTGGAACTCAGGAACATGGGGTGCACTTTTCAGAAAAAAGGGCCGGACACAAAACAGTTAACACTTGCTTCCTTCTTGGTACGACCAGCCTGGATTTTTGGCTGCAGAAACTTTTTCTGGAGCCCAGGAACTTTTCCATGAAATTGAGAAAATAGTTTCAGAAAAAAACACAAAGATTTGATTTTTTTCTTTTTTAACTTTTTCTTTTTTTTAAACATTGACATCCCTCAACTTGTTCTGTGGCAACTTTAATTCCTACCAGAGATCTTTTACATAAACCAGGACCTGTTGAGCAAAGTCTTAATGTTTCCTTTGCTCATACAGGAACTTTCAAAATATCTTAACTGGTTCTCAAATTATCAACATAATGCCACAAATTATGAAGACTTATTTAAAGCATAAAACAAATTTTTCAATTACAGGACTATATGAGGAGTGAAAATCCAAACCTTTACAAAAACCCAGGAACTATTTCAGGAACTTGTGTTAATTTTAACCCAGAGTCAAAATGTTAATGGGAAACTTTTTCCTTTCTCATCTAATGATGTCCCTCCTTTTGATCTGTCATCACTTAAATCTTTTGAGCCAATTTTTTCGGCAAAATTTCAACTGGTTCCCAGATGATCAAAAAAGTTCCTGGGTCTAACTTTGCACAGCTTAAAACAAAAAAATTCAATGTGTCATAAACGTTGCCGCACTATGTTATACGTTCCTACATAGTACATCACTTATTACAAAACGCAAGTTCCTGCATGATATGAGTAAGAACTTATTACATATTGCGTTTGAGAATTTTATTACAAAATGCTGAAGATTATTACGAAATGCGGTGTTACTATATAATAAAGTGAAAATTTATTACATTATTAAATATTGGGGCGTTACTGGATGGTTCTTCACGCAATTAGCTTCAACTGAACATTGGCAGATTTAAGAACTGGGACCAATAGTAGAACTTTTCGTTGCTTTTTTAAGTTTAAACAAAGTGAAAATTTTAGTAAGAATCAACTTTGCAATTTAATGTTTACATTTAATGAAACAGAAGTAACTTAAAGTCAGAGAATCTGTGTTTTATGTATGACAGTGTGCTTAAGGTGTTTGTTGTTTACATGTTTGATTCTCGTAGTTCCTGGTGTTGTTGATTGTTAAACCAGCTCTATGTAGCCTCACTAGCACTGATTGTCCTGATGTTTGTTTTCTGCATCATGACTCAAACTCAACGTTATAGTTTCATTTCATATAGTTTCACGTAAGATGCGAGAAAAATTGGTGATGTTGCTGCTGTGCTATTTTTCAACATTAACATTTGTTCTGTTCCTGCGGCTGAAGCGGCCCCCGTGTGTCGCGGAAATATCACATTCACTTGTTCATTGTGGTGTGGAGTGACACTGTTAGTGCATCGAGTCTCTTGTGCTCATGAGACACAGATACCTCTTTGTGGTTTCTGTGTTTTTGTCTTTCCACGTAGCAGAAGAACAGTAGGTCACTAGAATAGGCCGCTGAAGAAATGTGGGCGACGTAGAGCGGTGAAAACAACAATGTCACTCCACTCTTAATAAATAAACCAGACGCTACCTGTAAAACAAATGTGCTGCGATGCCAGCTTCTCTGAGCTGTGGAAACTTTGCCCAGCCATGGAACGAAACACGACTCTGTGGAGAACCACAGTGTGGTGTTATATCCCCACCTACTCAGATCAGTGTGTGGAAAATAAGGTTAGAAACCGAGAGGCTGCAGAGGCTGAATGTGATGTTTTTAAGCAACTGGTAGATTTAATTCTTTCACTTTCGAAAAATCATCCATTAAAAGTCATGTTTCTGTTTCTGTGATCACAGGATGCCGGAGTGGAGCGAGTGATGAGAGACCTGAGAATCTTCCGTATCTTCGAGGGCACCAACGACATCCTGAGGCTCTTTGTGGCCCTTAATGGCTTCCAGGTAAAACTTCTTCACTTCTTTCCTCCTTCCTCTCTTTTTATCTCAGTCAAAATGTTCAGACGCTCTACAGAGAGGAAGTTGCTTCTGCTTCTTGTCTGAAACTCCCCGCTGTACTTCCTCTAAGCTTTTTCAAGATGCTGCAACAGTTAAAAATAAAACCACAGCCCCATGATTATAAATAAAAAGAAGTTGAATCTTGATTACCAGTTTTTGTCAGAGCTCAGATTTGCTTTGATAAGGAGCAGTTTACAAAATTACAAGTCAACTAGGGCTGTAACTAGCAACTATTTTGTCAGCTGACTTATTTATCTACTATTAATGATGCTGAAATAAAAATGTTTTATTCAGCAGGTGTGAAGCTGATGAATTGTGTTTTCTCTTCTGCAGAGCGCAGGCGTCCAGCTGAAGAGCCTGCAGAAAGCTCTGAAGAATCCCATCGGCAACGCTGGGATGCTCGCAGGAGAAATCACCAAGAGAGCCAAGAGGTTAACGCACACACGCACACACATACACACACACAAAGTCACCTTTACCTTCTTCTGTCTGGTCCCATCTTGAGGACAGGATGTTTTGTAAACGAGCTGGTGGGAGACGGGGAATTCCCTTGAAGCACACAACAGACGTTACATCGTCTGACTTCAGTGTCAGTTCAGTTTTTCATGATTTCATGCAACAGTCTCCAAACGATTGAAGTTTTAGAATTTGGTTTAACTGCTGTCCTATAAAAGAGCTCTAAAAAATTAAAAAAGAAAAAATCTGTTTTATGCAACCCAGCCGTTAAACAGCAGTTTCCTTTCTTTCCCTCCATCTGTCGCTTGTTTACAGCTTGTCACTGAACTTTTCATCTCTTTAACCTGAAACAAAAAGGTTTCACTTGATTGTGATTTGAATTTTTGAACTTAATCCTCTGGAATGATCTCTTTTAAAGATACTCTTTTCCTCCTGCTACAAATACTTGTTAAAGCTTTCATACTGGAAAACGTTTGTCCAAAATTAAAGCTCCATTTTGGCCCAAACAAAGATGATCTAGATCATAAACCAAACACTACTTTTTCAAGATTAATTTAAAGAACAAAATTATTTTCAAGAACAAAAAAGCATGTTTTTAAATTACAGATCCATGATCTATCCGTATCAATATCGGTATCAGCGGATGTGTAAAGTGGTCAGATATTTGCCCATTAGCAGCAGGCTTTTTCAGAGCATCTTGAACGATCTTTCAAGACCCAAATAATGTTGTTTTCTATGACTCTGTAAACACCAAAACTACCTAAGAAGAGTGGACTCTCTTTTTTCATGTCTCTCTTCCTGTTTTTAATCCAAAAAAACAGACAAAGCATACTTTTTTTGGTCACGTTCATCTCAGGCGCTTCATCCTTTGACCCTCTCCATGGTGGTCTCTTTCACGATCACACCGCTCTTTCTCTCTGAACTACCTATGACACATAATCTCAGATTTTTTAATGTTTTGTTTTGTTTTTTACTAATATTGATATTGGTAAATATTGGTTATCAGCCATAATTTTCATATCGGTGCATCCCTATTTTAAATGACTTTGCAATATCAAGTTGTTGAAACATTAAAATTGTGCTGCCATATTGTTCAACACAAAAGTCTTTTCATAACCAACAAAAAGAGCAACTTCTTCCATCCCCAATACACACATCTCCCTCCTAAAATCTCTGTGTTTATGTATTCAAGAAAGAATTTTACCATTTAAAGGTCGAGTAATATATATAAATATATATATATATATATATATATATATATATATATATATATATATATATATATATATATATATATATATATGTATATATACAAAAAAAATCATTTTTAAGTGTCTTCATCCCTTTTCTGGGATTTTAAGTTTCTTGCTCTGAATTGTTATCCTGTAGAAACCCTCAAACGAAATTCACTTTGCTACAAAACAAATTTAAAGAATGTTGGTCGTTCTTTTAAAACACACTTCTTTAAAGAGAGGGTATTGTGCTTTAATCAAAGGCTTTATTTTGTCCTTCTGGAGACCCATATTTGTTTTTATATGATTAACAGCTTAAAATGTTACTGTTTTTTCCTAAAATTATTTTAGCCTCTGTCTGAAACACCTTGTTTTAGCTACTGTCTATTGTGTCCACTCTCCACAAACCCCCTTTATTCTGATTGGACAGCCTCCTGGAGGCCTGTCAGGAGCAGAGCTTTAGGTAGACCTTGGTGTTTGAGACACATCCTCCAACATATCATAAAATTGTCGGGAGATCATTATGCAACAACATCATTGTTTCAGCAAGAAATCTTGTGATTTTTTAGAACAGACCAGATTCAGGAATTTATGCAACATCTAAATATGTAGCAGTTTGAAAATCTGCATATGTTAAGTCTGAACATCCAGTATTGTTACTCCATATCCTTGTTCTAAATATGATAAAGAAGAATACCCCCTCTTTAAAATAACTTGTTTATTTATTAACTGCTTCAGTTGATAGCTAGGTTGAGGCTCCTCTGGTTTTGTAATGTAACACCTGTTGTTCTCTTTGTGTCTGTAGGAAGGCAGGTCTGGGCACCGGACTCACACTGCAGGGCACTGTACATCCTGAGCTGGCACACAGCGGGGAGCTGGTCAGTCATACTTCTTTAATGTGTTCCTGTGATGTGTACGTGTGTGTGTGTGTGTGTGTGTGTGTGTGTGTGTGTGTGTGTGTGTGTGTGTGTGTTTATGTTTTACTACAAACTGGTGTCTTTTGTTTCCAGACCACAAAAGCTATCGAGCAGTTCGGAGGAGTCGTTGAGGATCTGCTGATCAAACACGGCAAGAAAATCATTGGTGAGTGTGTGACAGACATGATTTGATTTGACACGTTTGAGGACACGTCAAACTGACTCAACAATCCATTTCCTGTTGTAGATCAACAGTTTGTCCTGAAGAGAGTTGCAGACAGCGCCATCGACCTCTACGGCATGATTGTCGTCCTGTCCAGGTACGCAGACACTCATACAGGAGAGTAAATGTTTTCAGGCTCCATCCCTGTCACGTTTATGTTTTTTCAAACCACAGCCAGGACCTTATGTCTCTCTGCGTTCCTGTTTCACTTTCTTACTCAAATATATCTACGTGTGTCCTCCTGCTCGCCAAAACGTGACACTCCCCTGTCTTCTCCCCCCTCTCTGCAGAGCTTCACGTGCTCTGAGTCAGGACTCTCCCTCAGCTCTGCACGAGAAGGTGCTGTGTGAGACCTGGTGTGTGGAGGTAAGAAGTCTGTTGAAGCCAGAGAAAATGAGCAGAACGACAAGTTTTAACATTTTATCAAACAATGTTTCAAAATATTCAAAGAATCCTCTGATCAAGGGGGAATAGCTGGTCTGAAACGATCACAAAGTTGCACAAAGAGCACAAAATCACAAAGCGTATACCCTGAACATTATTAATATTAATTCATATATCCTGACAGTTTGGTTAGCATACGGCTAACCTAGCATAGGTAATTCAATCAGAAAAAAATAGATCCCTTCATTTCTGTTCTATATTTAGTTAGCTTGCTTACTTAGCTCATTTTTGATTAATTACCCTATCGAGAATATTTTCATCATCTAGCTTAGCTTTAATCAAATGAAGGTAATACATCATGCTAATTAGTTAACAGGGTTGCTTACTAAATTTAAGAATTAACACAAAGGTAAGTTAGATAGTGGCTACCAAAGTTTAGCACAGTTAATCTGAGTGAGCGAAGTTGCAGAAATATAAATACATGGCTAAATTAGTATGCTCAATTCAACTTAGCAGAGATAAATTAGCAACTCTTGCATCCACAATTATTTATTAATTAGTTAGCTTGATATAGCTTCACATAGGTAAACTAATTTCTGTGATAAGGTTACTTAGCAAGCAGCAAGCTGTACCTTGCAATAATCAGGTAGGGAACTCATATTAGCATATGTTAAATAGTTATGTAGCTTTTCAAGAAAGCAGCTATCTTAGCAAAAAAATAGTTTTTACTCCACTACCCAACTATGTTTTTGCGATGCTAAGTTAGCTAACAGGAAATTTAGCTCAGCATTGAAAGGTTACTGTATTAAGGGTTTATTAGCTTAGGTTAGCATAGGTTTGCTAGTTTCCATAATAGGGTGGTGTAGCAAACCTTGCATAGATAAATCTTTGTGCTTGTCTAAATAAGGAAGTAGCTAACTTATATTAGCATAGCTCTTGAGGTGTACTCTGAAATTTACATTATATGAAACGCAATTAGTTAGATGACAATTTAGCCCTAAATAGAGAAATTAGCTTTATGATAGCTAAACTGGCTAGCTTTGCTTAGCATAGATTATATAACCAAGTTAGCTTGTAGCCAAATTAGCTTGTTGAGGATACATTAGTCTTAATGATAAGTTAAATTAACAAGCAGCTACCTTGATTTAGCATCTTTTTTTCACTTTGCTTAGCACTAATTGATTAGTCTTGATGTTTAGCCAAGCTAGCCGCAAATTTTCTTTGCAGTGATACAGACAGAGGGTTAATCTCAACAAGGTTTAGCATGAAAGAGTATAACTCTAACATAACTCTTAGGTTAATTATCTAATGAATCTCAGGCTAACATAGAAGATTAAAACTTTACAGCTGAACCTGACTTCACTGCTCTGTTCGCTCTTCAGGCTCACGACAGGATCATGCGGGACATGAAGGCTCTGCGCTCCAACGAGTCCAAGGAGCTCTTCAAGAACCTGCGGGCCATCTCCACAGCTGTGGTAAAGAACGGTGGCGTGGTGGCACCTCACCCTCTGGGTTTCTAATCACAGAGCACTCCTTCTCTTCACGTCTGTTTGGTTTATCTCTTCACCCCCTTTTCTTCGGGATCTCTCACAGGCAAAGACATTTTCCCACCGTCAGTGCTTCATGACGTAGCTGAGTTACTTCGATTGTATTCAGTCTGTTTCTTCTGTCATTATTTATTTTTGCCAACATAATCTCGCTACAATTTAAAAAACAGAAAGCAACTTTAATGGTTTAAAGTAAGGCATAGCGTCTTTTGATGGATCATTTATTCCTGCATGTAAAACAGCTGATGACTGAATGTCAGATATCTGAAGATTTAAATTCTTTTTCTTGTGACTGTAGCGAATCTGTTGAATGATCAAGTGAGAGCAGTTTTTTTGATAAAACATCATCAATGCAACTTTATAAGGGAGGCCAGTTTACAGAAGAAGCTGTAGACTAATAAATGATTTAACGTAGTATTTTAAATAACAGGAGTATCTCATGTAATTTCTACGTGGTGAAGATCAGATGTATATAGCTGTGTGCTGTTTTTGTTCTCTAACGCCTTTCTGCATGTTCAATAAGCTCACTCGGTGCTCATCACAGAAACATTTAAGCCTCTTTGCCTTACAAACCGGTCCACAGATGCTGTTTGAACTTCCTGTGAGCTTTGAACGTTTTTCACACAAAGAAATGTTTGAGCCAACAAGTGTCTCCGCTAAAGGTGGAAGGCTTCATTACTCAAACTGGTAGAAAGTCAACCAGGTACTTTGGAGAAATGATATCTTGTAAAATAACAGATCAGTTTCATCTGAGTGTGTCAAACCATTTATTAAACTGAAATATGCTCTACACATTTTTCCCTTCACTTTGATTTGAATGATGTTAAACGCTGCTGTTGAAGCCTCTGTTGTTTGAACGCTAAAGATTCAGCAGCTGTCTCTCCATTTTGGCTTTCTAATTCATATCCACATGATTTATTTTTTGTTTTTTGTCAGTCTCCACTTTTTAAAGTCCACATTTTTTACTTGTTTGTGTCTCAATGTTTTGTTTCTGATGCAAAAGTACTTCAACTTTGTTCCAAAGAACACATTGCTAACTTATATTAGCATACATGAAATAGCTATTTAGCTGCCCAGAACAGGTTAACTGCTAAGCTAGCAAAATGTGGATTTGTACTCAACTAAAAATATCTTTGTTTATCTTTGTGCCATGTTAAGTTAGCTAGCAGGGGCTTTAGCTCACAGTAGTTTAGTTTAGTGTTGATCAATTATTTTATTAAAGTTAACTAGTTTAGCTTACATTGGTGACAAGGGTATATGCTGAAACCCAGAGGCTAATTTCAATACCTTTTTAAAAAACCTTTCAAAAACTTTTAAGACCTCATCGCAATTTTAAGCTGTTGGTAGCAGCCCATCTTTAGCAGTTGTGGTTTGAATTTCAATAGAAATGAGGAATAAACCTTAAAAAAAATAAATGAAACTACTGGCAGGTTTATTGACCCTCCCGTTCTTGTTCCCTAGGTGGACTTGCATCGTACAGTGTCTGAAATCTTGCATGTCCATTTTGCTAATCTCCAATAGCTGACAACTTCATTGGCCAAATGCTTAACGGCACATTCAGGGGACAGTTTCAAAGATGAAAATAAATATTCATGGATACTTTTGGAGTCAAAGCTTGAACACCAATAAAATTTAATACCTCATAAAACCACAATTAAGACTTCTTAATACTTTTAAAGGGCCTTAATTTTCCCACAATTGATCAACTTTTAATACTTTTTAAGACCCCGCGGACACCCTGGGTGAGTTTCTGTAATAAAGTGATTTAGGCCCCGTTTATATGACAATGTTTCATCAGAAAATGCTAAAACACAGTGAAGGTGGCTACAACTGTTTTGTCCAGAAGCAGCTTTTGGGAGATCTCCACCGAAGTAGAGTTGGGCTGATCATCTGGTGTGTTGGTGAATGCGAAGAGCAGAAGTGGAGCAACAGATGCTCATTTTGTTGAAAGACAGTCAGCAGATTCAACAGATTCAACAGATTGAGCAAACGCCGGCTTTCACGGCAACGGTGTTGGCAGCGTTTCAGAAAAATGTCACTCTGGAGGCCGTTTTCAAAAGTTTGCGCTTTAGGTCGGCTGAAACGCAGTTTCCATGTAAACCTGAGGCAACAAAACTTTTGCATTTCACCCTAAAACTGTTGTCGTGTTAACAGCCCCTTATCAAGTAGCCACATTCGTATAGATAGCTGAGTCTTTATGCTCTGCTAAATAACAAAGTAGCTAACTTACAATGACATAGCCATCTAAGAAAATTAGCTAGATGTTAATTTAGCCTCAAATTGAAAAGGTTAGGCTGTATGCAAAGCTTAACTAGCAAAAAGCTAGCTTTGCTTAGTATAGATCACATAGCATGTCTAACAAGTCAAGTTAGCTTGTAGCTATATTAGCTTTAATAAGATAAATTAATCTTAAAAAGGTAAATTAACAAACAGCAACCTGTTATATAGCATATTTTGTTACTTTGGTTAGCCTGGATTAATTGCTTGCTAGTTTAGCAAAGTAAGCTAGCAGTTTCACTTTACCTTACTTTAGCAGTGATACGGACATAAGGAGGAAATTATTCTAAAAAGAAACTGAATGTAAGCTAATGCATATAAATGTCAGTAAAGAGCAGGTTATTGGGTCTATCTCTTCATTAGTGATGATCGGTTAATGTGTCTCACACTGCTTTCGAGGCCTCTGTTGTTAAAATGCTAAACATTCATTCATCTGTTTCTCCATGATAGCTTGTTTTGAGTCATTTTTCTGTCACTTACTTCATTTTAAAGTCCACGTTCTTGACTTGTTTGTGTCTAATTGTTTCGTTTAAGAGGCCAAACTACTCTAATTTTGTTCTGCTTGATAAGTTTTGGTAACTCATAAAAAGGAGAACAAGTAAATGTTAAAAAAAACAAACAAAAAAAAAACGTTCTGTCTTCCTGCCGAACTCACTACCCTTTTCTGCAACTCTGCTTTCACTTCTGCACGTCTTCCAGAGAATCAGACCTGCAACAAGAATGCCAGTAAGAGCCTCTCGTCTGAATGCTTCTGCTGTTACAAAGGAACAGAAACCCTTCAGGTCCCCTACACCGACGACTTCAGTTTGGTACTGTGGGTGTTCAGACTGAGACGGGGAGCGCCGTGCCAGCTCTCGCTTCAGTCCCCGTGCGGTTAAAGATTGAGAATTTCCCCTGAAGTGTCGAACTAAAGAGTTATGGATGGGCTCAGCAGCATCTGTGCAGCCGCATCAACCAAACTGACAGTCTGCTTTGTAGACACTCCTACATTATATAACACACTTCTTGTTGTGGTAAATAATGCAAAAGAAACGGCTGAAGTCAGCTGGAAAGTAAAAGGAAGTTGTTTCTGGCGGCCTGAGATCAACTGATTTACACATTTAGAGGAAGTTCAGTGTACTTTTTGGAACACCTTATATTATTTTTGTGTGGAGATGTAGCAAGCTATTAAAGCTAGGCAACAGTTAGCCTAGCTTAGTACGGGGAAAAAGCATGTAAAAAGAAAACAGCTGTTTTTCCCAAAAGACTAAAAAAAATGAACAACAAATGGATCTTAAACTTGTGTTTATGAACTTAAGTCACACTTAGTCACTTAGAAGTTAGTCGCGAGATTTTTCATTTTTCATTTTCTGTCAAACTGCACAAAATAGTCCTTTTTTTCCAGAGACTGGACATGTTGAAGTATAAAATAGTCAACTAGACTGAAAACAAACTGGCGAACAGCGCTCTTTCTTTACTGATAAAACCCAGTATGGCACTATAAACTAAATTTTCAAAGCGTAAACAATCACTTAAACCACTTTCTTGCCATTCTTAGGAGTGTTAGCAATGCTAGTCACATGATACATTAAATGAATGATCTGTCCTTCTTTCACACCTGCAGTAACTTTATGTGACTTAAAATTCCACTTTCTTCACACTGGTGTTGTCAAAGACCCTGTTTTCAGCCTCTGTTTGATTTAGCTGCTGTCTCTTTAAAGCTTTTTTCTGATTGGCCAGCCCTCTGGCGTCGGATGCAGCAATTGGCAGCAGTTGTGCCATCAGAGTCTGTGCAGTAGAAGCTATAAGGGACTCAGAGAAAATCTGAGTGGAGCTGGGTGACAAATTTTTTTTTTTTCTTTGGGAGTCTAAACTCTTCTTGGCTCTTCCTTCTGACATTTTTTACAATCCCAGAAAAAAAAAACTCAATAACAGCAGCTGTCAGTCATTGTTAAACATGACGCAAAGCCTTGTTTTTAACCTCTCATAACTACAGACAAAGAAGCTTTTCAGAAAAAAAGATTTGAATACAAGTCGGCCCAATAATATCTTCAAATCATCACAACAACTGGATGTAAAAAACATTTCTATCACATGTATTAATTTTTTAAAATTTGACCACAGCCCATCTGGAATGACTGGGGAGATGGATTTTTTGGCCTATACTGCAGCCAGCAACTAGGGGGAGCAGTTTTTATGGCGCTCTCACTTCAAGCCAAGCAAGATGACGTCCATTTTTTTACAGTCTACGGTCACAAACCAACTAGTAGATCCTGATGTGTATATCAGAAAGCACAATACCCCCACTTTAAAGTAGGCTAACTGTTAGGCTGATGTTTGATCCAATAACCAGTAAAACTAGGGCCACAAAATACAGACTACCTCAACATGAGCATTATAGTTTTACTTTTTCTCCTATAAAGAACTTAACTACATCTCAAAAAAATTATCTTTCATGTACAAACTACAAACCTTTAAAATACACTTAATGGTGATGATTGCACTCACTCTCAGTGCAGGACTTAAGAGGCTCTGTAAAAATGCATTTATCAGTTTCAAGCTTTCATTGTACCAAACTTTTTATTCACCTCTGAGACAGTGAAGCTCTTAAGTAATCCCCTGAAAAGAGCAGAGCTGAAAACATTACGCACAATCTATCAAACAGCTTCTTATATCCACAAAGTTTATATGTTGCACGGTTTTTGTAGCTTAGATGTCACAAAGACTTGAGAGCATAAATCCCTGGACCAGAGAACGGAGAACTGTCCACGTCCTTTGAAAACATCACGTCATCATTGCTCTGTTTATGTCCATGATGTGGTGAGAACGACACATGTAGAGCTTCTTACACTCTCTGTTGAAGGAAGACAGGCTCAGATAAATGTGTCCTTGTGGACTCTTCCAGTTCCTCCACAGTCTGAGCTGAGAACAAAAGCCACAGGTATATCCAAACGTTCATGTGGCGTCAGGATCCTGAGGAGGGCATTTTCTGGTCACGTTGCACCATGTCATGAGTCAGACTCGAGGGGAACTCCTGACATTCGCTGTGTTTCCTCGTCCTCTGGGGCTTGTGAGACCTCCAGTGAGATGATGGTCTGGGCTGTCAGAGTTCGCTCCCTGAAAGGGAAAAAAGGAGTGTTTGAAAAAAAAACAGAAATAACACCATATGCTGAATTATTCACTCATCTTCTCCTTTTGCAACACTGTGGGAAAACATCTGTCACGCACACTTTTTGAAACTCTCAAAAGGGGAGGATGAGTCGGGGTTTCATGAGAGCGTGCAACAAAAGTAAATTCTGACTCGTTAACTCATTGTAGTATTAAGTCATAGCAGTCAGAAGAAGCTAGCCTCTAATGTAAATCAGGTACTTTCACACGTTTCTTACACTCCTGATGTTAGTCACACTCTGAAAAATCCCCATTAATTTTGGCTGTTCCATCAGTCGCTCTTTGCAATGTTTTTCTTGCTTCTCACAAGAAAAAGCTCATATTTTTGAGCAATGACAATCCACTCTCTGGCACATGAGTGAGCAGCTGTGGTAGCTTCATGCTACTGCTTTTCCTGCGTTGATCTAAAAGCTTCATATTAAAGCATTTGTTTGATATAGTGGGTATTTAGTTCATACTCTTTGCTTGCTAACATACTTATGTCACTTAATAATAGACAACTATCTTAGCTTAGCATAAATACTCAAAAGAGAGTTAGCTAGGCTATGGCAGGAGCTAGCAAAATCATGCTACCAGCACCTTTGTGCTAGTTAACCTTTCTAGTGTTGCCTGTTAAATCGTCAGAAGAGTCAGGTTTACCGTTTAGCAGTAAAGAACAGGAAGTCAGTGCTGCTAGCTAAGAGCATACAACTGTAACACCACAATTTTTTGTTCTTAATTGTTTCTTTTACATGTCAATCAATTAAAAAGTAATATACCACTCAGTTTGCTTTGAAAGTGCTGGTGAAATTTGCCCACAGCTCCCTTTCAGTGTCTGTTGAACGCTAACCTAAGCTAACTTAAGCTAACCGAAGGTAACCCTACTAGTGGGGTCAGCCCTATGTTCCCACATTTTGAAGACATTTTTGTCCAATGACCATCAGGTTCCTGCGGCCCTCAAATCGTCACAATCATGAGTCACGATTTTGCCGTTGGTGGGGACAGAGCTGGCACCAGCACAGAGTAGAAAGTTATTTTCTCAAGACAAAACCTGTAAGTAACACGTCATCTGCCTGCTCCTTATATTGATATAAAAACTCACACCTCAACCACAGAGTGCCCCAGTTTTTCTTCTGTTTTAAATCAACCACCATGTCCTAATTTAAGATCCCCTGTTGCTGTAACCCTGCCACTCCACTGCTGTCTGACAAACAGGACAGATCTGTTGCTTCTTCTCTCACCTGAGAAAAGTGAAAGTAAAAAAATCGATCACCATTAAAAGTAAGAAAATGGTTGGAAATGGTGTTTTGCGTTCAGTAGTGGTTGCCTTACACTTGTTATTTCTCACACTGATGGGACAAATGCGTCACTTCATCAAACTTTTATCAAGACAGAGAATGAGCTAAGTTCTTGAAATGTCTCACTCCCTTTAACGAATCAAGATTGAGTCGTAAGATTTTGTAAATGCTAATTCGAGATTAGCCAACCCTCGTTATTAGCTCTCCTGGTTTGATACATAGACTGTAAAAAAAGAATGGACGTCTGATTGCTCGGCTTGAAGTGAGTTCTCCACAAAAACTGCTCCCCTGGTGACTGGCTGCAGTATAGGTTAAAAACTCTATCTCCCCAGTCATTCCAGATGGGCTGTGGTCAAACTTAAAAAGATTGATACACCTCATAGAAATGTTTCTCTTGTCTGATTGTTGTGGTGATTTGAAGATATCATTTGGCTGTCTTGTATTCAAGTCCTCTTTTTTCTGAAAAGTTTTGTTTTCATTAGTTATACAAGGTTAAAAACAAGGTTTTACGTAACGTGAAACGATGATTGACAGCTGCAGTTCTCGTGTTTTTTTTTTCGGGGATTGTAAAATATGTCAGGAGGTAGAGTCAAGAAGTGATTACACTCTCGAACGAAAAAAATAATTACTACTTTTGTCACCCGGCTCCACTCAGATTCTCCCTGAATCCCTCACAGTCTCTACTGCTTCAATGGTGGCGCCTGTGATGGAGAAATTTTGGCTTCAAAACCATACAATGGTAAATGGCGGAGCCACATTGTCCACTCTATATACAGTCTATGGTTTGATGGCTCTTGAACATGAACAAGTTTAAAAGTGCCAAAAAATTTAACGTACTGGCTGTGATTGTAAAACTTTCCGGACCATTTTTGGCACATTTCAACAACTAAATCTTTGAATAATCTTTCTCTCTTAACTCATCTTTTTGAGCCCTTCTTTGATTTCACTCTCTTAAAAGTTATGTTTTTATTTATGAAGCAACTTTGTGTTGCTTTATTTATTGTGCTGCACAAAACCAGATCTTTATGAAGCGATGGTTGCAGGGTCATAACCAGCGGGTAATGGAAAAGCTTGTGATCGTCTGTAAATAACTTGACCAGAAGTGACTCTACAATAAAAGGGGGATTTTTCACAGCCTGGCAACCCTGAACAAGATCTCACTTGGCACTTCTCTATTCATGTGTCTAATTTTACCAGAATGTAAGGTGACACTGAAACTGGTATCACTACTGATATTACATTCTGGTATCATATCAGAAATGCTGCACCTTTTGTAAAAGGTTCTCCTTAAGCACGTGCTAAAATAATTCATCAGATACTGTAACAAGAATCGATACCGATCCAACATTAGTTATTGACTGCCTTTTGTACTGTTATACTTTGGGTAAAAGTTTTGAGTCAGGTGATGCTAAGAAAGTCGAAAAGCTTGAAAATTAGAAAGCTAGTTTTCCACCTTTTACTTTTTTCCCTTATATTGTTGAAAATTTGTGTTTTTATTCTTATTTTTTTAGACATGTGCCAACATCTTAAAGCACTGAAGCCTACGAGTTAACCAGGTTGACAGAAAACAGAGATAAAGAAGACAGTGACCACTGATAATGAAAACAGAACGGTGAAACAAAAACAAACGAGATAGCCTATTTATTGTTACATAAAGCATTGACCTCTTCTAAATAACTTCCTCTGAAGCAGCTATCAGCAGTGTAGTCATAAAAATGTGAAAATATGCAAAGACAGAAGCAGAGGAGTTCGACTTTTCCTACCTGAATACTGAAACGGGTATTGAAAGAGTCAGAATGAGGGTTTAAAAAGTTTTAACTCATTCACTGCCAGCTGTTTTAGCGCATTTTGACCTAACTTTCAAGACCCACAGAATATTGAGTTCTACGACTCTGTAAACACAGAAAATACCGAAATAAAGAGTAGACTCTCTCATAAAGAAAAAAAAAAGAAGATTGTCGCTACCTTTTTCTGTTCTTTAGCAGCAACGTTCTGCACTGAAATGACGACTATATACGTCAATGGCAGTGAACGAGTTCGGCTACTTATAGAAATACTTAAATATAACATAATTACGTATACCATATAGATTTTTATGGCTACTTACCGTGATTTTTGCTGTGTGTTAGTCCAGTTCACTTGCACAGTCCAGCCCAAAACACTCTTCATGTACCTCCCACAGATCGGGAACCTGTGACTCAACTGTTCAAGAAGTTCCTCTTTGCGCAGACCATAAACAACAGGCGCAACACACTGCGCCAAACTGAAGAAAGCGAAGACCACCACGGCTGACAGCTCTTTGGTCTCCGGTTTAATGAGCTCCCGTTTGTTGAGCACTGTCAGAATGTAGTTCACGAAGCTCGGCAGGATGTAAACAGCCAGCTGGCTCCCGTGCAGAGCGATCGTCCTGCACCCGGCACGGTTACGCCTGTTGAGCACCCCCAACCTCCGACTCTCCACAAGTATCCTCACATAGCTGTACAGGATGAGCAGCGTGCACGCCCCGATCAGGAGTATTCTCTGCAGCTCACCTTTCCTCTGCTGCTCCCGGCCGCACTCTCCATTGTAGCCCACCTGAGAGTCCGCGTGGAGGATGCTGAGAGGGATGATGAGAGCCACGATCCAGGTGAAGACGCCCAGCAGCCAGGGCCAGAGCGCTGTTTTACACGTCGCTGTGTAGCGCATGGGGTGGCACACGGCGTAGCAGCGGTCCAGAGCCATCGCTGTCAGCGTCAGGAGGATGTTGCACGCGCTGCTGATGAGAAGCGTGATCAAGAGGAGGCACGCGGAGCGGCCCGGGCGCGCGTCCAGGTGGATCTGGTAGTAGAAGAGGCAGCTCATCCCCATGTGGACCAGCGCGGATACGAGCAGGTGGAAGACCAGGACGAAGCGGGCGTGACTCCGTAGCTGCTCCACGCTCACTATGGTCCAGTTGATGATGATGTTGAAGACGAGGAGCACCGAGAAAGACACCGTGGAGACGTAGAAACGCACGCACGTGTAGTCCCGTGCCTCTATGGACCATGTGGTGTTGTTCGCTGACATTATTCCTCAGCTCGGTTTGTTTGGGCTCAGAGAATAATGATGATGTCGCAGATGAAAATAGAAATGGAGGTGATGGTGAAAGAAGTTTGTCCCCCGCATGATCTTCACTCACTGCTGCCTCAGAGACGACTGACTCAGACAGTCCGCACTTCCTTCATCTCTCTGTTGCACCCTCCCAGCGCGCGCTCTCTCGTGCTCTCTCCGTCTCTCACACACGAGACAGCCACGCGACCATCTCTTTTCTTCTCAGTTCAAATTCAACTTCAGTTGAAAAACAAACATGCGAAATAAACCAAACCTAGGAATGGACCAGGGGCGCTGCCAGGGATTTGGGGCACCATGCCAAATTTAAGGGGCCAAGGTGCACCACATTACCAACAATTTTTCTCATGGCACCTGAGATTAACCAAACCTTCATCCCTAGACTTAAACCCTGAATGCAACAGTTACAAAATGCAAAACAATCAATGCCCCATCAAATGTTTTTTTTTTTTTTTTTTGGAACTCAATTTTTATTTAACACATATATGCACATACACAAATATCATTTAGGAGATGCTTTCACACTTAATAACAATAATACAGACAATACACAAAAACATATCATTCCTTAGTTTTTTTTTTTTTTTTTTTTTTTTTTTTTTTTTTTTTCCAAAAGTTCATCTTTCAGTTCTCAGTTGGACCTACTTAACGGTCATTTCATTTGCCCCTGTACATGGTACTTGAATATACAACAACGTTAATTCCAGTCACTGTAGTAAGATATTTAGCTGTACATATTAACATCATCCATATACCAATGTTATAATTATTATCAGAACTGTATCTTTCCAACAAAAATAAAAAATACATATACTGAGTTTTATATCCTGGGTGTTAATTTGGTGAGTTTTGTTGCATTGCCACTTTTTTTTAGCCAATAATAGTGTTACATTACATTAACAAGCATCCTCTAGTTGATCCTAAAATAAGTTTCCAGAGCTGGTTCAGGAAATAGACACCAACCGCTCTTGGCTCTTTTCGTTTTTGAGTCCACTACACCCCCTGGTGTACAATGTCCGTATCACCGACAATTGCACAGAGCAGGTTGCTTTGTCTCTCGCAGAACTCAAGTTACATTTTGAGTGGCTTTAAACATTTATGAAAAAGGAAAGAAAATATATTTATTGTAAATATTAACAAAATACACATACATAAACGCGTATATGTAACTCTTGAGTGACGGTTATCTGAAGATATTAAATGTATGATATTGGAAGAAAAAAAATCGTACAAATAAAAAATATAGACTACCATATGTTATTGACACGAGTTTTTGAAGCGTTTGACTTATCGTTATGAATTTTCCGTTTGTGCTCATGTCAACTGCAATAAAATGTTAAGGTACAGTGACACAGTTTACTAATAATATAAAGAATAACTATTTTTTTAAGGTTACACTCTCAAAACTTGTATTGTGCTCAGTCAGGGTCCTTCAAAGCATTATTTTTTTCTAAGATGATGATAAATATGAAAAAGAACAAAACAAATATCGAACTCATGTTACTTGTCCTGTAACCGTTGTATGCTGTGAGGTGTGTAAAATTACGACAGCACCTGAATGCAGCATGCAGTAGATATGCCAAAAATTGTCAGACGACGGTTATCATAAAGAACAAATTTCTGTCCCTAATTTTTTTTAAAATCAATTTCAAAATCAACCCAACTTAAATTTTTCTTTTGTAAAACACCTATAATCGATGATATCATTGACTAGGTCCTGGTGGAGAATGCTAAATTTATGAAATATAGTCTCCATCGTTTTTTACGTGAGCCTTTCAGCATTCATTTCCTTATAATCTCACTCGTAGTGAATCTTATCTCTACTGTGCGCGTACAGGTTTGTCATTGCCCTGAGGGGGCTGGATTACTAGAAATTGAAACTAATATTGTCCTCTTACAAACTGCACAGCTTTTATTTGGTCGCACGTGTTGCAAGTCGCACATTTTACTACGACTGTCTTTGGAGGTTCACAGAGATCACACAACCAAGAAAAGAGGTAAGAAACAGTTTTATGTTACTCTGAACTTGAAAAACGTGAAATTTGAGACTGAATTCTTACCTTTGATGATGTTGATGATGATTGAAATAGCTTTAAATCCAATCTGATTTAAAAAGTAAGACTAAAAGGTGGAGAGGTTGTCGAATTTGTGTGTTTTCAAATTCATTATATAGAGAATTGTAACGAATCTTTCATTGACTCAGTAGACCTAAAAAGTACTTTCTCTTTGCCAGGCAGAGGTCAAATTTATTGATTCGCCCTACAAACCCTTATAACATTGGTTTAACAAACTTAGGCACTTGAAAAAAATGCACAATAAAGTTATCTTTATTTAATAATAATATGTCAAGTGTTTTGAACCGTGCATTTAAATATTTACTGTTTTAGAGTTCAATACAATACAATACAATATAATACAATACAATAGACTTTATTTAGACTCTGATAGGTCCATGGTAGTGACAGACAACATAGAAAGATCAATTCAGTCTAGCAGTAAAGTCATATTTGGTTGATAATTAACTAGCTAACTGCTCCTTAAAGTGTTATACATCATTGCAATACTTTACAAAGGCGTTTTTATGTGTAAAATATCCAAAAGCAAATATTTCTCTGCGTCTGTGATGAAAACATAAGCATCAAACGCGCCAAAAATGACAAGTTTTGTGCATATATGAAAAAGGGCACAGCAGTTTACAGTAAAATCATTATTTTTCCACAAGTTAAGCCAACAAGCATTGAGTTACAACAATAAAATGAACGTTTTTGACATTAAATGAAGATTTAACTACTAGGATTTGGAAAATTTGACGAAATTCAGGGTTTTATATGAGGTTTGCTGGAGCTAGCGTTCACCTTGCTAACGAGGATAACCGTTAGCTGGGTGCAAGCTAATAACTCATTAGCTTAAATTTAGCCTTTAAAGTCTTAAGTGGATTCAGTAATCGGTATTTAAGGCCACAACAGCTTTATTAAAGTGTGGTCTACTTGTTTTTTAACTGGAGTGACGTTACAACAGCCTTAAATAGTTTGTTAACGTTTTATTTTAACTGTTTATAAGACATTTAAAGTTGTTAGCTTCATATAAAAATGGCTTCAGGGCTGGATAATTGAGATACAATGATTCATCTACAGTTATGTGCTAATAGTATGACACCCTTTGAGAATGAGTGAATCTAAGCAGAAAGTGTGTAATTTAAATTTAAAACATTTACTTTCATGGTTTTTGGGGCATAAAACAATATGAAAGTCTTTATTTATCACAGTATATATATAAAAAATGATGTTAGCATGAATTTTGTCTGACTCAACATAGAATTATTTACATGCTGCAGAGAGGTGTTAGCCTTTCTTTCACACCTTTCAGAGCAGTCAAATGAAGCCAGCTGTCAGCTACTCTCAAATTATTAGGAGGTGGAAAACAGATGCTTTGAGTTTTATTCTGTATTCAGGAGAGATTTTTTGTAACACATGTAGTTTTCACAAGTAAAAGAAAGCAGGTGGACATATAAGAAACCTCAATGTAATGATAACGTTACCTTTTAACGTCATTACGACTATATTAAAAGAATGCTATTGCACATTATTTCCAGTAAATGAAATAAACCGTTAAGTTTTTTGCTTGTCTTCTCACCCACACATGTGGTATTCACACTAACGGTAACACATAAGCTCTGGATATTATAGCAGCTCCAGTCAGGCAGAAAGACATGTCACTTGCCAACTGTGAAAAACACTTGTTGTTTACATGGTCTGCTTCCTTTTAAAAGTTTGAAGTCCTATTGTGTGCTTACTATCTTTTTATAACGTTACAAATCCAGATTATTTTCTTCAGTTCATTAAAAATAAAATTGGAGGTGTTTAATTCAGGAAACTCATTAGCTTAAGATGTCAGTTTGGTTTTCAAAGCATCTTTCTGTCTTTGTCTCATCCCTCCCAGATATGGCCGTCTACCAGCAGCCGACCCAGGTGGTGGTGAGCACCACCACTACCCATGGTCCAGGGACGTGGAGCACAGGCCTCTGTGATTGCTGCTCTGATATGGAGACCTGTAAGTCAAAGGGAAAGCATCTACTGGTCTAATGTCACAATTAGACTAAAACCAGTTTGCCAAGTTAGCATGGAAATTTAACGATGCTCGACTATTGATTGTTTTTGAGGTTTTGTTTGTGTCGCCAAGTCCTTCCCCCTGCTAGGTGAGCCTTAGGGTTAGCTTCCTGACAAGTTCAAACACATAACGGTTCATGTCTCACTCCACAGGGTACTGATCCCAAATGTCTGAATGAGCTCATGAATGTGTTTCTTTGCTTCATGAAGGTTGCTGTGGCATGTGGTGCTTCCTCTGCATGCAGTGTCAGACGGCCAGTAAGCACGGCTGGTGCTGCGCCATGCCGCTCTTGGATATCTGCTGCGTGGTGTCCTGCCTCCTGCGGTCCTCCATCAGAGAGAAGCACAACATCCCTGTAAGGCTGGTCTGGGAAAAGGATGGGGGGAAGTTAGATGCTCAGTTAAACTCTAATAACACTTCACTTTAAGCAAATTTAAAACTTTTATTCCAAAGTGTTAGTTCAGTGTCTTTAGCTCGCTAATGCCTCATCTTGAAACTTCTCATAGGGAAGTATGAGTTAGGCAAGAACTAAAGCTGGGGGAGTCGTTTTGTTTTATCAGAGCTGTGATATTTAATTTCCTCTTCCAAAAATTTTTTCTTAGTGGCTAGAAGCTGCTGTGCTTGAGGCGCCAGCTGCCAGGAACAAAACGTTACACAATATCTTACAAGTGTTTATCAGACCTAGACAGGAACAAGGTTTTGCAATTTATTTTATGCTTTATAGGCCACTGTGTGCGTGTGTGTGCCCTTCTGCCCTTGTGCAAGGTAATGAAGAATCACTGTTGTGTCTCCACCCACGCGTTGTTGTAACTGAGGCCTGGGTTCAAAGAGCAGTTTGCAAACAAAAGCAGAAAAACAAAAAAGAGGCATGTCGTGCCAATGTTTTCGGCTAAGCCACTTTTCCGACCCCTCTCGCCACTTTTTTTAAAAAAGGTGACTTTTTCTGGAGTTTGGAGGCTCTGGTGTGAAAGCATGAATTCACCTGCTGTAAGCCCCTCCTCTATCCTCTAGTCCTCCTCACTTTTAGCAACAGCCAGAGCAGGTGACTGCAAGCGAATGAATCGCGCATGCGCTTGTTTCTTTTGGGTCACTTCTGCCGGTCCCATGACTGGAAAAAGGAGGAGGGTTGATATTTTGACATTGAAACAAACAAGAAGTGACAGAAGAAAGTTCATTTGTAGTTCTGAACATATTTAGGGTGGGTTTTTTATATGCTTTCTGTCACTCTCACAATGTTATTCCACGTACATACATACAAATGGCTTATTACACAAATTACACTGCAAAAAACTGAAATCTTATCAAGTGTTTTTGTCTTATTTTTGGTTGAAATGTCTGTCTAGGTTTGATAAGAGACACATTTACCTGACTAGTTCAGAAATATGTCTTATCTGCCAGTGTGGTAAGAGAAATGTGCTTTTATTAAAACATTATTCTAATCTTGACAAGCACATTTCCTCTTACACCACTGGCAGATTTTTCTACTTGTTACATGCAGTTTTAGCCATAGACTGTATATAGAGTGGACAGTGTGGCTCTGCCATTTACCAGTGTACGGTTTTGAAGCCAAAATACCCCTGTCACAGGTGCAACCATTGGTAGGCGTTGTGCAGCCAGAGTCTGCGCAGTAGAAGCTATAAGGCATCTAATCACTTCTTGATTCTGCCTTCCAATATATTTTACAATCCCCGAAAAAAATACACAAGAACGGCATCTGCCAATCATCATTAAATGTGACGTAAAACCTAGTTTTTAACCTCTTATAACTAATGAAAATGAAGCTTTTCAGAAAAAAAAACGTAAATACAAGGCAGCTAAAATTAATGATATCTTCAAATCACCACTTTAAATTTTTAAAGTTCGACCACAGCCCATCTGGAATGGCTGGGGGTCTGTTTTTTTTTGACAAATACTGCAAGCAGTCAACAGGGGGAGCAGTTTTTGTGGTGACCTCACTTCGAGCCGAGCAAGATGACATCCATTTTTTTTACAGTTTATGGTTTGGACCTCATTTCAGTCTTTAAAGACCTTGAAATGAGACATTTTTCTGGACTGGTCAGGTGAAAGGGGCTCATATCTTGTCTAAAAATACATTTTTTTACTAAAAACAAGAGAAATCACTTGATAAGATTTCAGTTTTTTTGCAGTGTAGGCAACTTGTAGTGACTCTTAGGACAGCCTTTAGTGTTTTTGTGTTGCTCCCCTAGCGCCGATAAAGACACTAGCCCTTCAAACTACAGCCTTTTTTTACACCAGGCTGAAACATGTTCACTTTTGCTGTAAAGATCTGTTTTTTGAATAGATATAAGTGTGGTTTCTGTTACTCCCGAACCCAACCTCAAGTGGACACTCAGGGAACTGCAGTTTTCAGCATTTTTTCATCACTTCTGCATAGACTTCACCTCTCTCAGCTGGAGGTTGTGGCTTGGTTGGCACCAAAAAAAAGGAACAGCTTTAAGCCAAGTAGTAACCTCTGTCCATGAAAAAAAAAAGAAGAAATGTGGACGTTGCAGGTTTCTGAGATCCTGCTTGAGGCTGGATGCAGAAATACCAGAAACCACCAACACTTAAAAAGTTATAATGATTACAGCCTGGCACATAAAAATAGATAAATAAAAAACAAACAAACAAAAAAAAAACAAGCTAGGATGAGTCCAGAATTTTCAGTATGGCCACTGTTGACGATAGGCTTCAAAACTTTGTATCAGAAACAAATGGGTGATGTCAGAGAGACATATTACTTATATCATGCAGCCAATGCTTTAAGTCCAGGTGCATAGTTTTCTTCAGGGGTGGTCCCCAGCGTTTTTTCGTTATCATGTGAACAGTAAGACTTTTTCATACTTATGTGAGCAATTTCATGTTGTGCTTGTACGCTGTGTGGGTTGTGATTTTACGTTTAGCTGCATCATATTTTGACCTTTTTCAGGGTGTTTTCTTATCTTTGGAGCAGCTGATGAATTGAAATTTTACATTTTAATGGAAACAACCAGAAACCTTTGAAGGTTTTAGACTTTTTATTCATGGAGATGAATTTCAGACCTACAATGAGTTTATATTGGGTTTTGGGACCAGATATCTACCTTAAATAATCCTGCTGATCAGAATGATTCTTCCTCTTCTTCTCAGGGTTCCTGCTGTGATGACTGCTGCAAGATTATGTGGTGTTACGGGTGTGTCTGGTGCCAGATGCACCGTGAGGTGAAGATCAGGGAGAGGTACCAGGGCAGCAGTGCGGTGATCACCACCCAGGTCCGCAATGCATAAGACTTAAGACTTAATGGTTCAGTGCCAAGAAGTGTCACCTGATGTTGAGCCATGTGGTTATTTTTCAAAGCATTTCAGCAACAAATAAAAAACACAAAGCTAGTTCTGCTTGTAATGTTACCAGTGTTAGAAAATAAGTGCAGCACTCTTTTTTTTTTCCTCTAACGTCAGCTTTGTTGTTCACTACCTGAGAGCCACAGTTAAATCCAGGTTTCCTGAGTTGATTGTTCATTTCTTAGCACGTTTGATTTCTAATATGTGATGCACCTTTGATTTGCACTGTTTAATAAATTTGGCTTTTTGAGACTTTTAAAGAGAGACTTTCAATGTGTGAAAAAAAGGATTGTATTGTCACATTATAAATATATATGATTATAAAAATATACTATATATGATCATTTGCAGGGGACTGACTTTCACACATTTGAGCATGGTGATCAGTTACCGAGTCATGTCCTGGTTTTCACTCTCACAAACTGAAACAGCCAAACACAGATGTGGTGGATTCAGAGCAAACAGGAGTTTCTCTTCGAGCAGAAGTGCTCCCTTGAATAATGAACCGACCTGTAGTAGTGTTGAAAGTCACGAGAGGAAAAAAATCTCACTTCTTTAAGTTATGTAACAGATTCACACTCAAGCAAAAACATATCGTGTTGGTTTGTTTGAATCAGAACATGAACACAAAGTGACTCCATGCTCTCTAGAAGAGGGGGCCCCAAACTTTCCAGTTGTGGACTCCGGAAATACTGTACCGTACTGTACCGTACTGCACCGTACCGTACTGCACCGTACCGTACCGTACCATACCAGTATACAAAGTGCTGTACAAGTAGATAAAATTTAAAAGCTAAAAACAGATTAGAACACATAAAAGAAAACATACAAAAAAAATTAAAAGCAAATAAAAGGGAATAAAAGAAAATAAAAGGCAATACGACCAGGCAGTCTTGTTGAAGTTAAAAGCCAAAGAATTAAAATGGGTTTTAAGCCGATTTTTAAAAGTGGACAGTGAGAGGGCCTCTGTAATGTGCATGGATCACTGTTGCAAAGTGCTGACTGGACATAAACGATTCAACCTTTGCCAACCGCCTTAAGTGATAAAAACAAAACTTAAAAACAGTTTTAATTTGGCTGTCTAGTTGAAAATCACTGTCCAGCTTAAAAACCAGATTGGTAACAGTTGTTTCAAAATATACTGCCAGGGTCCAAGATAAATAATCAAAAACAGACAGAAAAAATGTCTACAACACTTGATTTATGTGATAGGTAAATAAATAATCCCTGCTTCCAACAAGGTCCGGAATGGATCAGTACTGTTTGGTCTGGAATGGATCAGTACAGCCTGATCTTTTTTGCGTTTTCACAGCCAACTGTGCCCTTCTAGTTAAACCCCGTTAGTAAACACAACAAAAAAGAAGACATCCAGCAGTTTGTCTTCTTTGTGATTGGCATGTGGCTCTTTGTCACACAGCACAAATTTTTGATTTAGAGGAAGCTGTGTGCCACAAAGAGAACTACAGCAGCTGCTGTCGCACAGTAAATGATGATTCTTTCAACCAATCATTGGGCTGCTGTGTTTCTAGCTCCACCTTCTAGCACTCTAACAGAAGAGTACCAAAAAGTGGGGCGGCACAGGTTGGTAATTTGGGGACCTGTCCCAGTTTTACTCAGAGGAAACACCACTGAATGTGTGCCGTACCGAAGTGCACCTGTTGTGTTTCCAAAATTAGCTTACCACCACTGATACCATCTTTATTTTGGTAGTCTTCTCAGGGTCTTCTAACAAAAAAGTGTTGGAAACAAAAACACATTTTCTGTGTAAATGGTTTCATATAAAACCTAGCACATGTCTTTGTTTGTACTTTTACAACTGATGGAAATTAAAACAACTTTTGATACATTTTTGCACTGTGCAACCCAATGACCTCAGCAATCATAGCTTTGAAAATATTAGCTCAGGCTCACTTCCAGGCAGATAAACAAAGCTGAACTCAGTCTTTCGCCTCCTTGCTTGTGCTTGTATTAAGATGTTATTCTAATCTTGACAAGGACATTTCTCTTACTCCACTTGCAGATTTTTTTTAATTGTTACCAGAAGTTTAGACTTCATTTTTGTCTTTAAAGAACAGAAAAATTAGCCTCGTGTGGGATTTCCTGCAGCTTCTAAAAATGCGGTCTTGGCTTATTTCCCAACATTAGGATTTGCTACGAGTGCAACACACTCAACACCGAGGGTTTTGAATATGTTTGTTTTATTTTATTAACTGTGTACACACATGTTAGCACTATAACTGTTTGCATGTTTGCTAGCAAAAACAGCCTCACAGAACAACTTGGTGGCTTTCCCTTTGATTAACTCTGTGTTTTATTCTTTAATTAGAATTATAGCTTGGATCTGTTGAGTGTTGAACCTTCTTTAGTGTCTTTCTGCATGTGAAACAGGGAGGAGAGTCACAGCTGTAACATTTTCCTGGACGGGCTCCAGCCCCTGAAATGCTGGATAAACCCTGTGAGACAGAAACACACATTTTTGTCCAATCTAACTGAACCAAAACAGTTCAGAGGAGGATGTGAACATCTTGGCTGACAGAGTTAATCCCATGGGTGAACACTGAGGAGATATTTCCTGTTGGCCTCTTTCTGGTCCATCCGTGTTTTCAGACTAGTTTGGATCCTCCTGTGAATGTTAAAACAATGTTTAACAAAGATGCTTTTGGGTCATTATGATTCATTAAAACCAAGATGGTACATTTCATCATAAAGCTTTAAAAACCAAACGCAGAACAATTTGAAGCCAGATACTTTACTTGTTCTTCTCTGTGGGGTCAAAATGAAAGCATTCATGTCAGACAAATATGTGGGTGTGACACTTTATTTGGTCTTTCAGTTCCTTCGACTTTAAAAACATGTTGAAATCCAGGTCTTGTCTTCTTTGCCTCATATTTTTATGCATTTCCTTAAATTGGAAATAATTCTGGAAAAATGCAGCTGATAGATAAATGTACATCATGCTGCTGCTAATCTTCTGTTAGCTTTAGCGGCAGATTTCTTTATGTTTAACTCTTGGAACTTTGACTCCATAACTCTCTTTATCAACACCGTCTGTTCCTGTGTCACTTGTGCTTTCAGTGCATCGATTGTTTAATGAGTTTCAGTTTCCCGCTCACACATTCCTCCTCTTTGAAGAAGCTCTTATCACAAGCTGTGACCTGACCAACCACCAAGGCAACTCCTCACTCCTCCGCTCTGGTGTCATTGTAACTCTCGTTTTCCTTTCTGTGGAAATGTTTGGAGAAAAGAGTCAGAGGCAGGATGGGCTGAGGAGAAAAGGGAAGTGAGAAGATAGCAAAGATAAGCAGAGTGAAGGTAGTACGGGTAGGACAATGTTCAAAACAGTTCTCAGGAAATGTAATGACACTGTGTAAGATGCTAAACCTAATATTAAAGTTGAAAGTAGATAAAAACAGAAGGACTCACTTCACCTAAACTTGCTCAAAAACTCACTAAAATTGTCACACACCTCACGATCAGCGAAAAACTTGACCCCCCAACATCCCATAATTTGCTCTCTAGCGCCCCCTAGACACACTAAAAAAGCTCTTATAAACAAGAGGAATGCTGTAGAGAGATCAAACTAACCCCAAAATGTTTGTCTCATTGAGACGCACAACCTACAGGCTCAAATGACAAGCCTTCAAAGTCGATGAACCTCAAAGAGGCTGAGAATGTATGGGAGTGGATGATCCAACTCCGCACAAGCTGCAGCATTTGGGCCTCTCGACAAAAAAGGAAAAATTGTACAGCTTTGAAAATGTCATGAATGGATTCTTGACAAAATGTACTACCAAAATGTGTTATTTTCAGAGAGATTTGGCTTAAATTGTGGCATTTATGAGGAGGTGTTTCTGAAACTTCAGTCAATTTTACTCCTGAGAGGGGAGCAGTTGGTGATGATGTCACACACTAAGTAGGAGTTCCATTCAGCTGGTCACGTGACACACTGAAGGCGGGAAAATGTTTTGTATTTCAGTCACACAAATTATAAAGGGATGAAACCTTCACAATAGAGGTGAAACAGGCATGAAGGGACCATCGATAACGCGGGAACCGGTCGAAACTGCTTGCAGCTTTAATTCAACTAGTTTTCGGTAGAAATCTAAACAAGTTTTGAAAATACACTTCAACTCACTATAAAGATGTAGAGATGATGTTGAATGCATCCTTATGTTGCTCAGTATCTTATTTTATTTTCTTGAGTCAAAACTAAAGTTTCCTCTTATCTAAGACACGATATTGACCAAACATCTTCTTCTGTTGTTTACAAAGCTGAAAAAAGCCTCATTAAAACCACTAACAGCAGCAGGAATAGATTTGACAGGAAACATCTAGGGCTGTGTCTGTGTCTGTGGTTTCCTTGTGTTTTTTTTTTTTTTATTTTTTTTTTTGGTCGTGTCCAGTTTGCCAAGTGAGAAGAAGATGCAGTAAAAGAAAAATTAAAAAAACTCAGAAATCCCATGTCATAAAGAAAAATTAAATATATTCACACACCTGCACAAAGAGGTCACGGGATAAAGACTACGTTACCCATGAACACCTACAACCCACTGTTGAAAATTACTCGGGCATATTTGTTTTGAAGCAAATATTTTTTTTTACACTTCTTTTCTTAGTACAACTTTTTTCCCGACACAAAGTGACGAGGTAATGTGTTAATTTGTAGTTTCGTAGCTGGCTTTAGTTAGCACCACTCATGTTTCCCTGAAACCTGTTAGCTCAGTGTTTTTCAAATTGTGGTCCGCCAGCGCCCTCTAGTGGTCCGTAACGGCCGTGAGGAAATAGTGTTTTTTAATGGAACATTCGAGAAAGAAAAAGGGGAGAGGGTTGGCTGCTACACATATCGATAATATCTACAAAATTGTTTTTTTAAAAGCGGTGACGCAACAAATTTAATCGCCACTACACCGAGTCGCGCGATAATGACGTCCCTCCAGGAGCAGCGGAGCCGTCTCCGTCGCATGTAAACATTAGCGTAGCAGGGTGGAAGTGAAGTGAAGCCGCTGATTGATACACGTGGGATATCTAGCAGCAGAGAAAGCATCAAGGCCTAAAACTTCTTCAATGTGTTGGCGTTTACATCAGGTAAAACTAGAAAGTGTGTTAAAACAAACCGTGCATTAACTCTGTGGTCAATCACGGGTTTACCATAGTAATAAAACAACACCTGAGGAGGAGGGATGCTTAAATACTGGCAATTCAAAGTATTATAGAATAATATATCAGTAATGTAGTTATACTCAGATTTTCAGGTCCATTTTCTCCCTCATTCTAAAAGAAGATAACAAACCACAAGTTCACTTTGTTACTCTGTAGTCACTGTAATTGTAAAAAAAAAAAAAAGATTAGTTCTGAATATGTTTTAATTGAAAATAAAAAAGGCAGATTAATCAGTTATCAAAATAGTTGTTAGTTGCAGCCTTAGCAAGTTGTAACATGTATGATTCTAGTTTATAGTACATCCGTTTTTTTCTCTGGGGTGTTGCTCTGGGGCAACTTAGCCTGGTGGTCTGCGAGATTTTTCTGGGTGGATAAGTGGTCCTTGGTCTGAAAAAAATTGAGAAACACTGTCTTTGCTCGTGCTCTATCACTCTCCTGTTTAGCTTTCTTCTGCTCTCATGTCTTTTTCTGTCTGACAGTTAAGCTCTCGTGTCCACCATCACTACAAAATTAATCACAGAAATTGTTTTCAGCAGAGAAAAACACAGATCTCTGTGTTTTATCTCTTCTTACTACCAAACTTTGTCAGCAGACATGGTGTTGTCATAGAGAACTAGCCGTGCCATAAACCAATCCAATCCAGCTCAACCAGATCGGGAAGATAAGAGTAAGCAATTGAAAATAACCTTTAACCAGCAATATTGTTGTGATAATCTCATGTTAAAGTGTGGATTACGATCAGGCATATATCTAGAAGAGAGACTTTTTCAAGATTTCACTTTCAAACTCCTCACAGACCCTTTAAAGATTGCTGACATGTTAGACAACTATACAGACACAAAATTAAATCACGGGCAGATTTTTGGTGCCTAAAACAGTCAATTAGTTTGTAAGACCCTTTAATAAAAGTCATTTAATAGTTTCATCTACTCTCTGCATGAAAAAAGAATAAAAAAAATAAAAATGAATAAAAAAATACAGCTATAAACAAACACTAAAATAAAGGTCACAAAATGCATCTCTCCCTAATGTTTCCTCTTATCCGTGACACGATATTGACCAAGCACCCTCTATTGTTTACAAAGCTGAAAAAAAGCCTCATGAAAACCACAAACAGCAGCAGCAGCAGTAGATTTGACAGGAAACATCTAGGGCTGTGTCTGTGTCTGTGGTTTCCTTGTGTTCTGTCACATCACGTTTGCAAAGTGAGGAGAGGACACAGAGAAAGGGAAACAAAAAAATAAAAAACAAAAAAAAGCTCAGAAATCCCATGTCATAAAAAAAGTTAGAGAGGAAGGAGTTAAAGAAGCTAAAAAGCTGTAATGACCTCTCCCTTCCTGCAGGGTGCAGCAAAGGGCTGTTTAAAGGGGTTCATGGCTCCAACAAAATTGGTGAACAGTGGACACCC
Organism: Halichoeres trimaculatus; assembly: GCF_033239565.1. NCBI lineage: Eukaryota > Metazoa > Chordata > Actinopteri > Labriformes > Labridae > Halichoeres > Halichoeres trimaculatus. The sequence goes on from NW_027437200.1 coordinate 17,442,182, forward strand.
ATGTGAGAACTTTTAACCTTAAAGACGTCTAATCTCAGTAAAATTGACTTTTTGTTCTTTAAATAACGTTTTCTATGGCTGCATGACTCTTACAATTGTCCTGCTGTCTGGTATAATGAAGACAAATATAATAAGCTTGATTTTCATAGGTTGTTTTATGAGATATCCTTATTCTAATGTATATACGGCAGCCCTAAGTGGACAAAAATACCTTTTCCAACATGGAAGCTGACTTACGTAGCCTAACACGCACCTCCTCCCAAATGTCATTTTCATCCAAGAGAAAAAAAAATCACACACCTGCACAAAGATGTGCTGGGATAAAGACTACATTACCCATGAACACTTGCAACCCACTAATGAGAGAGTGTTACTAACGCATAGCAGGTGAATGGAGAGCAATTTTTTTAACACTTCTTTTCTTTGTTCTGTAAAACTTTTTTCCAGACACAAAGTGACGAGGTAATGGGCTCTAATTTCGTGGCACAGTGTTAATTTCATGCTGCGCACCGCCGTGCGCTGCCAATTTGACAATTTGGTAGACCGTCTGCGCAGAGATGGGTGTGACTGCGCGCCAGGGGGAGGTGTCAGCAGATTCATGTTGGCGCAGTGACAATTTCGTGCCAAAAAAAGGGCGCTGAAAGCTCGCCAGCTCCAACCTGGTGTATCCTCGGCGCAAAGCGAAGTGCACCCTCCGCAGCTGTAATTTGGTGACAGGCGCACATGTGAGCACATGTCATTCCAATGTCCATTCTCCTGCTGCAGGGACAGCGGCTCTGACCATCTCCGCTACCGGGTCTTTCCAGCCAATCAGACGCTGCGCCTCGGCCGCAGCGCATTTAAAGGCGAGGAGAGGCGCTCATTTGATTGGTGAAAACAGCGCTGGGCTTTGTTAAACCCACTCACAGCTTTTCTCCTCCCTCTCTGCCATTTGCGCGGAGGGAGGCGTGGACGCGCACCTCTGCGCTCATCTGTGCTCCTCTGCGCTCCTCTGCGCTCCTCTGCGCTCCTCTGCACTCCTCTGCGCTCCTCTGCGCCTTGACTGAGCCTCTCTTGGCACTGCAGGAAACTTGCAAAGTGCGCCAGTCACGCCCTGTCCGCGTTTCATAGACCTGGCGCAAGGCAGGTGCGCCTGCACTTGCGCCAGGTCTATGAAATTAGAGCCCTATGTGTTTATTTGTAGTTACTCTGCGCTATTGTTTGCAACTTGACAACAAGCAAACTTTGTAAATGCAGTTTGTAGTGTAGTTTCATTGCTGGCTACTGTTAGCACTACTTATGGTCCCCTGAAACATGTCTTAGCTCATGCTCTATCACTCTCCTGTTTAGCTTTCTTCTGCTCTTCTGTCCTTTTTCTGTCCGACAGTTAGACTCCTGTGTCCATGATCACTACAAAATTAGTCAGAGATGTTTTTCAGCAGAGAAAAACAGCTCCATCTCCCCACTATATAACTTTGTCATGGGACTAGAGCTGTAAATAAATCCAGCCCCGTCCGACCTGAGATGAAAGCTGAGAAATAGCATTTAGAAACACCCTACTTTGGCAATAATAATCTCATTTTAGAGTGTTAATTACAACCAGGCATATATCTAGAAAGTAGACTTTTTCAAGGAACTCCTCACAGCCCCTTTAATATCAGAGTAAACTGTACCTCAGCAGTAACCTGTGACCTAAGCAGGGAATACCATCCTGAAGTCTAGTTTAGTTGTGAAATGTCAAAGTTTTACTGGTTTGTACTCTCTGCACGTGTCTACGTTGAAACAAACTCGCTAAGAGGAAGTACAGTGTTTGGATGGATTAAAAAAGAACTGTCAGGGCGCAGTTCTCATCGACATATAACTGGTTTCACCCAGGCAGGAAGTTGTATTTTCCCCTTTTGCACATCATTAACAGAAAGAGGAAGTTGTTTCGGTTTTTTTTCTCGGCTGCCGGCTGAGCGTGTTCACATGCTGAGATCTGATCTCAGTGCTCAGTCTGCTCTGTGAGGAGAAGCACCTGAGAGCTGATGGATGTGTACCAGGAGGCGCTGGATTATCTGGAGGAGCAGCAAGTTCCAGGTGAGGAGAGGGGGGAAGTGCTTCTCGTCTTTTGATCTGATGACACATTTTCTTTGTGTTTCCAAACTTTTCTGAAAGTTAGATAAAGATGAGTCAAGAAAACTGAAAGTGATTTAATGCATTTCTGTGGTTGAATTATTCTTTTATCTCCACTGAGGGTGTGACTGTTATTGTTGTGTGAAGGTGAATGAGCATGAGTTAAAAAACTGAGGGGGAAGTAAATATGGGAACTTATATGTAATTACCCACATACTTCTACATGCTGTGTATTCTGTGTGTGTGTGTGTGTGTGTGTGTAGTTGAAGCAGAGCCGGAGGTCCAGGATGAGGATGTGTTCCCAGAGGAGCCAGCGTCCTCTTTACTCTCTCCTCTCCACCCTGAGATCTGTGATTTTCCAGAAACGCCGGTGAGTTTGTCGTCTCTCTAATAAGTTAAAGAAAAGCTGATTCAGCTTTTTTTCTGACCTCAAACCCATGTGTGGAAATTTTAATGAAGACACCACGAACGTCACTAAACAAACACAGGTGTTTCACCAAGTAGGAAATTACAGCTGATGCCCCAACACCACAGATTTTTTTTAAGGCTAAATAAATTATTTAATATCTTTTGTACTTTTGTTGCTCATTGAAAAGAAAGCAGTCTGAATGTAAACTTTTACTGTCAAAAATCTTACTTAAAACCGTCTCTGCTGAATGTCCCTCAGACCTCACAAAGCAAGGAGGACATGTTGGAGCGGAGGCTGGTGGTCCTGAAAGGCATCCTGGAGAGTGAAGAGGTTTATCTCAGAGAGCTGGAGACCCTGCTCATGGTAGGAAAACCTATAAACATTAAAGCAACCTCACATCTTCCAAACTTTGAGGCTAAGATGTTAACTCATTTTTATTCCCTTCTTGTACCTCCTCTTCAAGTGTTCAGCTGGTAATTTCATCCTCATATTAAAGACATGGGAGCTCACTCTGTAGTTAGCAGTATCCAAGCTTTTTAGTTCATGCCCTATTGCTTTAATACCAACCAATTATTCATCGTCACAGCGAGCATCTTATTAGCTGAGGTTGAAATATATAGACTGCAAGCAAGACGAACAGCTAACCTGGCTCCACCTTAAATTAGCTTGTTAGCTTGCTGTATTTTGTGAGATTACGGTGTGTAAAGAAGTGTTAAAACGACTGTTTACTACTGATTGATGTGATAGCGTTTTTCACAGCTGGGACCAGTAAAGCTAGTAGCTTTTTTCTTTCATATTCATATATAGAAACTGCTCTTAGCCTAGGTCTCTATGACAACACCACGCTGGCTGATGAAGTTTAGTGAAGAGAAGAGATAACACACAGGGTTCTGTGTTTTTCTCTGCTAAAAATGATTTCTGTGACTAATTTTGTAGTGATGGTGGACACTGGAGCCTAACTGTCAGACAGAAAAAGGACAGAAGAGCAGAAGAAAGATAAACAGGAGAGTCATACAGCCCGAGCTAAAGGCTAATTAGCTGTTAGCTCGGGCTGTATCACTCTATAACACAGGAGCTAAACTGTTTGTGCTAATGTTCACTCCAACCCACAGTCAGCAGTTATTCTGCAGTGGTCTGTTCAAACTTGAGAGTCAATAAATAAATGAAGAGTGAGGTTACGTTAGCTCTGATTGGTAGATGACTGGCAGCACATAGCTAAACAGGATTTACTAACGTTACACATTACAGACTTTTCCTAAAGCACCGGGCTGTAAGCTGTGCTAAATATAAACGGCTACTAAACGACATACAAACTGACAGTGTTTACTTGTTGGCACGTTAGCCTACAGATACGTCAGAGCACTGGACTGCTGATAGTGCTACATATAGCCGGCTGCTACAATGTTTGCTTGATGTCACGTTTCAAACTGTAGCGCTACGTAACTGTATGAGTTCCTTACCTCGGGGCGTTGTATCCAGTAAAAAATTGTCTTGAACAAAGAACAAACACACGCCTCATTTAAAGGAAAAGGTGGTGAGGGAGTGCAATTAAAACAGATCCCCCTCACAGCATTTTAAATTAAAGTAATAGTTAAACATTTAAACCAGCACTTTAAGCATATGTTGGTATGTTTTAAAAAAGTAAAAATAACTTTGTTGCAAGTGTATTAGAGCTAAGCGTGGCTAGCAAACTGTTAGATGTAGTTTAGTATTAAATGTACAGACATTACCAATTTTAAATTTAGTAGCTCAGTGGCTAACCTTAGCTAGCAACAGCCCTTCAGTTAACCACTAGAAGAAATGTTATTTTTTTTCTTTACTGGTTTGGTGAAAATTAAATGAAGTTATAACAGGAGTTGGCTTGCTAACTTTTTATTGCTTCTGTTAATACACTTTAGAACCACACACCAAGCTAGCGCCAAGCTACATTCAAGACAACAACAGTTCTGTCAGGTATTTCAAAATAAAGGTGTATGTTTGACCAAAAAAATATGTCATGGTCAGACAACAAAACAACAGGGAGCCTTAATGCAATAGTGTACTGTAACATCCTGATCACACTGCAGGCACCAATTATAGTTTACATCAATAATAGTTTTACTTCCTTTGACCTTAAAATCTGAAACTTTAAATAAAAAGCATTATGTGGAAAACTTACGACAAAAATCCTGGAGGTCCCACTGATCTGCACAGCACTACTAACGAGTAACTTCACCTCACACACAAGACTTTCTGTGATCATGTGACTAATTTAGTGATTAGAAATTTCATAACAATTCCAGCAGCCAGGACGCAGAGCATGAGAGCCACAGCCAGACCTCGACGCAGGACCAGAGTCCTGAGAGGCAGCTCACGCTCTGCTGGTTTCACCACCGTCTCAGAGACAGCCTGGTCTGTGAGGCCTTGAAGGGTCTCTGGATCATCTGACTGGGAGCCTGTCGACACATCAAAGCTTTGTGTACATTCACATTTAACCACATTTAAATTCCTAAAAAAAGAAGCATCATTTGCTGAACAGGATCTTGTTTGCAGCTTCTCTTACTTGTATCCGTTGAGCTCGCCTGAACCCCTGCTCGAATTTGAGCCTAGAAGCAAAACAATTGATCAGGTTTTCTACTTCAAGAAAAAAAGTTGTTTAGAGTCTAAAGGTAATCCTGTGAATACCAACCTCCTCTGTAACTGTCCTCCAATCCATTCTCACCAGGTAGATGATCAGAAATGAGCACTGCAGAAACACGCAGGTAAACAAGCCCGTCCACAAACCTGAGGGGTCAGAGTTTCACATCTCATTTAAAGAAGAGCAAAGATATCGTAATTTAAAGAGACAGGAAACCAAAAGGTTGAATACTCTTACCTTTGATTCCCATCTTCGCTGCAAACATCAGAGGCACTCCAATAGGAAAACCAACAAAGTAGTACCCGAAGATACTGCAGATAGCCCCGATTTTCTGTTTACCTGCTCCCCTGATGATACCCCCTAAGGAAGCCTGGGCGTACAGACACAATAAAAAGATGTAGTGACGTGGTGTGGTTGAAAACTCAGTAAAGGCACGTCATGCAGGACTATGTCAAAAACATGGCGTGAGAACTTACAAATATTGCATCCAGGACGATAAACGGGGCATAGAGCGACATCACGTCAGCAACTCTTCCCCTGATTTGTCTGTCAAGGACATGAGGAATAACACCCGCTGATTTTACAGCTATGACATCATGTGTTTTCTATGTGTCACTCAGTGTGTTTACATGCACACAGCGGTCTAAGGTCATAGCTTGATCATAAAGTCTGAGTCCTTTCTTGAGAAGCAAAGCTTGCACATCGAACTGGTTCCTGTTGACCCAAAGAGAAAGCTACATTCTATCGATGGCTGAGCTGTAAAAATGCACCAATTTTTTTGTGTCTTCAGTGATATTTTCACTATTTTTGCTCCTGTGTTTGTCTGGAGATCCTACCTGCATTGTTTACATGTGAAATCAGCTGTTAGCAGCCTGTAGCATGTCAATGCTAACTGGTGCAATGCCGGATGTTTCCCCACAAGGTGAGGAGAAGGAGGTGAGGACGACGTGCTGGTTCTCAGGTGTGAGCTCAGAAGTGACCTCTAGTGAATTCTACCAAAAGCAGCCTCTGGACAAGACAGGTATAGCGCCGACTACAGGCCTGGCATGCTAACTGCAGTGTTTCCAATTCCCCAGCGTTTCTGTGTAAACACAGATTGTTTTCCACTGTGTTTTCACTGTGCTTTAGAGTTTTCAGATGAAAAGTTGACGTGTAAGTGAGGCCTTAGACCTGCCACAGAATCAGCAGCCTTTTCCACTTCATCCTCCCCTTTGTTGCCCAACCCCCTCATTCCCCAATTGTCAAAAAATGTGTGCTGAAGTGCTATTCTGGTTGGCAAAACACACTAAACTGCCTCTTGGCTGGTTAAAACATAAAGAACTGCTCTCTCTAGAGGCAAAAACATGAGAAAAAGTGCCCTCTTCAGTGGCAAGACCCCATTGTTTATGCCTTTTTTTTCCCTTTTGCACCTGCCCTTCAAAAAGTCTGCACACACCACTGTCAACATGTGTCGATCAAGCTTTGCTCAGTCTGATTCAGCAGTTTCCATTCGTTTTTACTGTACGGTCTGGTGCTGACTAAGCTCATGGTGAGATTTCTTGAGCTGCATGCAAACACACTGACTGGCTTATGATTAACCATTATACTGCTATACATCACTGGAAACACACCACTTACAAGCTTTGATCTGTGGTTAAAATGTAAATGACTGTGTGAGCAAAGTGCTCGGTAAGGCATTACATGAAATCATGATCCTTGTTTATTCGCTACACCTGTTACCTCCCAGAGGCAAGTAATGATATTGATAATAATTAGGGATGCACGATATATCGGTATCAATATTGGTATCGGGCAATATTTACTCATTGGCTTCCAACCATTTTTAGAGCATCTTGAACGATCTTTCAAGACTCAAATAAATTTTTTTTCTATGACTATGTAAACACCAAAACTACCTAAGAAGAGTGAACTATTTTCCTTTATGTCTCTCTTCCGGTTTTTGACCGAAAAAACAGACAAAATGTACTTCTTTTGATAGTGTTCATCTCAGGCGCTCCATCCTTTGATCCTCTCCATGGTCTTTTCTCACGGTTGTGTCGCTCTTCCTCTCTGAACTACCTCGACACATCATCTCAGATTGTTTTTTGCTTTTTTGTTTTATTTTTAACCAATATTAAATATTGGTTATCGGACATAACAGCAATATTAATATTGGATATCGGTATTGGCCAAAATTTTCACATCAGTGCATCCCTAATAAAAGCACTTCTATTTGTATAGCACTTTTCAATACAAGTAGCAAAGTGCTTCACAATGTACAGTACAAACAGGTAAAAATGAACCAGCAGACACTAAAAACCGACAAAAACAAACACTAAAAAAAACAATGGAAGCAAAACCAATAAAATCCAGATAAATAAGATAAAATACACTGTGGTTGACTAATAACAAGAAATCATACTCACTCGTCGCAGGTGAAGACGTAAGAAATATAGTGCTTCAGGCCCCCAACGATAATTGCCAGACACACAGACACTGACCCTGTAAACATGTGTAAAAGAACGAATCATCCTCAGACTGCAGCTTTATTCCTCCAATCACAGTAAAAGTGATAAACGACAAACTGACCTGCACAGAAAATCGTCAGTTTAGCGGACAGCTTGGCCTGCTTTGTGTCTCCGGCTCCCAGGGCATTCCCCACCCTCACGTTACCCGCTATGCTGAACCCGAAGGGGAACTAATGACAGACAGAGCCACGTTAACACGCAAACAAGAAGCGTTACTCTTTCAATACTCTGTTATGTTATGGTAGAAATCACCATGTAGGCAACATTTGCCAGTTGATATATGACTGACTGAGCTCCAATCTCAACCTCACTGATCAGACCTGTGGATCAGAAACAACAGTTTGAATGTTTTCCACTTTTACATCATTCACATCCATGTTTTACAACAGATGTGGACGTTACCCGCCAGAAAACTTCCAATCTCATTGGTCCACCATTCCACACACAACATGATCATGTTGGGAATGGCCAAGTTGATATAAGAGCCCCAGTCCTGCAGGCACTCTCTGGACCACCCTGTGGGAACGAAAGATGGATCAGTAAATCTTTACAGCTTCTAATGAGCTTCAGTATTTTCACTGAGTCACAGCAGCAATCAAGAAAACAAAAGTAAGAAAGTGTTTAGAAAGTGCAAAAAGGTCCATAAGAAAATAGATGATGTCAATTTGTCCATCATTGTCCAATCAGCCAGCCTCCACCTCCACAGGGTCCAGGACTGAGCTTCTTCAGCAGTCTGTTCAGTCTCTGTCTCCTGGATCCTGTCTGCTCACAGCAGGTGAAGCTCTTCCAATGTGGCGTTGGTGTCTGGTGTTAGCTCCATTAGCCATGTCTGTGAATAGCATGATGCTACTCTGCCTCCTGGTATTCCCTCTGTTGCTGGGTTAGCATGGCTAGCTCATCCATCTTATTAGAGATAGATCTTACGTTACCAATAACGATGGATGGAAGGACAGGTCGATGTCGTCACTTCTTAGCTCACACCTGAGAACCAGCACATCATACTCACCTCCTTCTCCTCATCTTGTGGGAAATATCTGGCCTTGCACCAGCTAGCATTGACATGCTACAGGCTGCTAACAGCTGATTTCACATGTAAACAATGCAGCCATGGTTACAAGTAGGATCTCCAGACAAACACAGGAGAAAAATAGTAAAAATATCACTGAAGACACAAAAAGTTTGGTGTCCACGACCAACAAATGAACCATACAAAGTAATGATCCACTCCAAATACAAAGATGACGAAAAAAGTTCTTCACAAGTGATCTGTACATTAACTCAAATCCTTGATGATTTTCTTATTTTCATCCTCACCTGATCGAACTTCTGTTTCTATGTACCGTATGTTTTTCAACCGTCTGAACGGCACAGCACTGAGATTTCCCTGATATCAGATTAACACATAATGATCTAAACTCTGGAGCCTCAGGTTGTATCCAGGGTCACGTCCCTGCTCTGATCATCTCACCTCCCCATGTCTCCTTATGAAGTCCTCTCCAGATGATGTAAGCACCGAGGACGGTAGCCAGGGAGTACTGGGAGAGCGTGTTAGCCAAAGCAGAACCTCTGCAAACAGAGACTGTTTCATGTAACTGGTTGGATGATGAAGGTAAATATCAAATATTATTACTTGAAGAGTTAAACAGGATGTACTCACGCCACTCCCAGATCCAGGACATATAGAAAAATGTAGTTGGTGAGGGCGTTAAAAAGGTTAACCACAATTCCTGTGACAACCTGTGGCCATATGATGCCCTGAAGGAGAAATGATATGTATTCGATATCCTCAAATCGACATTCAGGGGCAGTGGGGTGCACAGGGAGGACTAGGTGCCCTTTGGGAGCCAAACTTACATGACAGTGTCCCGTTAGTTGGCCAAAAACATGCTAAAACGCTTTCTTTGTTGTTAAAAACATTATATTGCCTTCTTGGGACCTAATATGTGCCATAAAGTGCCCTCTTGTGGCGTAAAATATGTGCTAAAGTGTCTTCGTGTGCTTTTTAATCCTTGATTGTGCTCAAGTGGCACTAACCGTCCTTCTTGGGCACCAAAACTGACATAAGCGCCCGAGCCGAGGTATGGGGCTCCGATTGTAAAGTTGCACAAGCTACAAATAAGATTTCTCCACATTGAGCCCTAAAACATCACTTTTAATGCAGATTCGGAGAAAGAAATTGACTTTTTTTTTTAACATATATTATATAATTTATCATATTTATATAAGATACCCTTTTCTAATGGCTGATTCAGCCTACTGTGTTTGACATTCTCAAAATCCTGCTTGGCTGGATCACTTCCTCAAACTTTTATTTTGGTGCTTCTGGTGGGCGGGAGTGTGAGTTTGCATATTAGCTAAATATTAAGAAATCCTACAACAATATGTAGAAATCTTGAATAAATATAAAGAAATCTCTGCTTAAAATTTATATATCTAAGCTAAATATTTGGTTTTAGCTAAATATGAAAAAAAAAAAAAAGCTAAAATTTTATGATAAAAACTAAATGTTGGAAAAACATGGCAAAAAAATAGATTTTTTTTCTATTAGAAATCTTAAATAAATGTTTAGTCTTAGCTATTTTTTTTCAATAACCTTTAGCTAAATACTTATAATGAAAACTGTTTGGAAACAAAGTTAATTATTTAGATTTTTTTTTTTTTTTTTGGAAACTTAGATAAATATTTGGTCATAGCTAAATATTTTAAAAACCTTAGCAAAATATTTCATCTTAGCTAAATATTTGAAAATCTAAGCTTAATATTTATATTGAAAACTAAATATTTATGTACCATAGCTAAATATTAAGATTTTTTTTAACTTGAGATATACATTTAGTCTATGCTAAATGAAAAAAAAAAGTTAAATATTTATTATGAAAACTAAATGTTTATGTAACATAGCTAAATATTTAGAAAATTTTGTTGTTTTAGAAATCTTAGATTTCATGTTTCGTTTTAGCTAAATATTTAAAAATCTTAGCTAAATATTTATTATAAAACAGCAAAATATTTAGAATCAGGACATTTATACCTAGCATTTAATATTTAGATATTACATTTTACATTTAGATAAAATATTCAACATTTTTATATATTTCACAAATATTTCTCTAAATATGCATTAAAAGTGACGTTTCAGAGCTAAATGTGGAGAAATGTTATTTACAGTGTGTGCAACTTTACAATCAGTGCCCTATACTGAGGAGAAACAGCAGTAAGTCAAAAGTCGACAATAACTTTACAGAGTATGTATTTAGTTAATCTTTAACTTTAGGCTTATAGGAGCTGTTCACTTTGTGGAGAACTGTGCCAACGCTGTTGGTGTTGACATCAAATCTAAAAGTAAAGGGTTAATGATCCAGGCAGTGGTTTATGTAAGGCAAATATTTAGAACTGGATATACAGGATGTACAGAAGTTTAATCTGACAATAGGGTTGGATTAATATGTAAAGCCTGTCCTGGTAATCTTAGCTGAGACTCCTTTAAGTCAGACATGAATGACTTTGTGTTATCTTTATTGAACTCACCTGGTTCTGTAGATACCTCGTCAATAATGCATACGTGAATGTGGCCTAAAGGAAAACAGAAAACAAAGATTAATCTCCAGAGAGGAGAGGATGAGCTGACTGAGCTGTTTGAGATACTCACCGGCAGCGCTGGCATGAAAATCTTCACGTACAGCTGAGCCAACCTGGAGAAAGAGTTGGAAAAGACTGTAAAGTCATTATTACTTCATCTTTCCTGACAAAAGCTGAAGATCGTGGGTCAGTCTTTGCCACAGCTCACCTGGCCACCTCTGGTTTCTGTTTGACCGCCAGCAGCAGGGGCTCTGTGTTGATGAGGACGGCCCAGCAGGGGAAACAGGCTAACATCAGGATTAAGACGGCCCTCTGCAGGATCACCCCGACTCTCAGGAGGTTACGTCCTCCATACGTCTGAAACAAACGTGAACCCTTTTGTTCATTTTTTACCTTTTTGGTATCACTTTGTTTTAAATATGGGCTGCCATCCTTTACCTGAGAGATGAGGGTATTACAAGCCCCCGCCAAACCAGCTCCTACAGATATTCCTGTCACGTTAATTACCTGAAGACAAATAAAGTCAGGTGAAATAATTCTGCTTTAGGTTGACTTTTAACTGATGCTTTCTGAGGACTTACTGCGATGGCTAAAGTCACTCCAGCCAGCTCCGTCGTCCCCAGGTGACCACAGAAAACAGTGCTGACAAAACCCACCGCCAGAATCAAGAGCTGAGCCAACAACTGGAGGAAAACAAATGAAAAGAGAAGCTCATTTATCTAAATTTGACATTAATATAACTGGGTAACTGACAGGAAACCAGTAGCCTACTCACCAGTGGACCCGCCAGTTTGCACAGCTCGATGATCTCAGCCTTGGATCCAACAGGGACCAACGTACGGATCCACTCAGACAGAAAACAGTCACTCCCTGAGGAGCGCGATGTACTCGATGAACTGCTCTCCATGATTCAGTCTGAGCTGTGTCCTTATCACTGAGAGCTGGCTCAGATCAGTTGAGGACACACCACTCCTCGGTAAACCTTGCAGGTGTTGTTCTAGTAATTTCTCAGCCATGTGGCTAAGAGCATGAACAGGTTAAATTACATAAGACTTGGGAGTTGTAATAAGTTTCCAAGCATTAAAGGTAGTATAAAGAAAATCTTGCTTTACTTAGACAGCTTTTTTCTCGTCTTGGGGGCCCAATGGGAAAAAAGTGAAAAAAGAAGACAAATAATATCAATGAAAGAGAAGGTCCGCCTGATGAGTAAGGAGCCAAGCATCAGAATGGGGAAGAAAGGTGATTTAAGGGACTTTGAACGTGGGGTGGTTGTTGGTCTGAGTATTTCAGAAACTGCTGATCTACTGGGATTTTAACCAACAACCATCTCTAGGGTTTACAGAGAATGGTCCCAAAAAGAGAAAATATCCAGTGAGCAGCAGTTCTGTGGGACAAAATGCCTTGTTGATGCCAGAGGTCAGAGGAGAATGGACAGACTGGTTGGAGCTGATAGAAAGGCAACAGTAACTCAAATAACCACTGGTTACAACCGAGGTCTGCAGAAGAGCGTCTCTGAACACACAACACGTCCAACCTTGAGGCAGATGGGCTACAGCAGCAGAAGACCACACCGGGTGACCCTCCTGTCAGCTAAGAACAGGAAACTGAGGCTACAATTCACACAGCAACACCAAAACTGGACAATAGAAGATTGGAAAAACGTTGCCTGGTCTGATGAGTCTGGATTTCTGCTCCACATTCAGATGGTAGGGTCAGAATTTGGCCTCAACAACATGAAAGCATGGATCCATCCTGCCTTGTATCAACGGTTCAGGCTGCTGCTGCTGGTGTAATGGTGTGGGGGATATTTTCTTGGCTCACTTTGGGCCCCTTAGTACCAACTGAGCATGGTTTAAAATCTACAGAAAAAGAACAAAAAAAGGGGGGGGGGGGGTAAAAAAAGAAAGAAAAAATAGAAAAAAAAGATAAAAATAGAAAAAAAGAAAGGAAAAAGGGAAAAAAGGAAAAAAAAAGAGAAAGAGAAAAGAAAAAAAAAGAAAAAAAGGAAAAAAAGAAGAAAAAAGAAAAAAATAGAAAAAAGAAAGGAAAAAGGGGAAAAAGAAAAAAGAAAAAAAGAAAAAAAAGGAAAAAAAAGGAAAAAGGAAGAAAAAAAAGAAAAAAAAAGTCCACAGCCTATCTGAGTATTTATTTATAGCATTGCTAGGCGCTACCCAAGTAGCTGCCTGTTGCAGCAGCTCTCTCGTCTTTGTCCGTTTCTTGTAATTTTTTTCATCTCTTTTTCGTCATCTTTGTATTTGAAGTGAATCATCACTTTGTATGGTTCATTGTCGGTCACGGACACCAAACTTTTTGTGGCTTCTGCAATATTTTTGACTACTTTTCTCCTGTGTTTGTCTGGAGATCCCACATGTAACCATGGCTGCATTGTTTACATGCGAACTCAGCTGTTAGCAGCCTGTAGCATGCCAATGCTAACTAGTGTAGGGCTTGATGATTTCCCTCGAGCTGAGGAGAAGGAGGTGAGGATGACGTGCTGGTTCTCGGGTGTGAGCTGGGAGATGACAACGTGGACCTGTCCTTCCATCCATCGTTGTTGGGAACGTGGGATCCAGCTTCGGGGGATGGACGAGCTAGCCGTGCTAACCCAGCGGCATCGTGCTTTTCACGGACGTGGCTGATGGAGCTGACATCTGACGCCGGCGACACATCGGAGGAGCTTCGCCTGCTGTGAGCAGACAGGATCCAGGAGACAGAGACTGAACAGACTGCTGCGGAGGCTCAGTCCTGGACCCTGTGGAGGTGGAGACTGGCTGGGCTGGAGAGTGGTGGACGGGAAGTCGTCATCTAATTTCTTATGGACCTTTTTGCACTTTCTATACTCTTTCTTACTTTTGTTTTCTTAAATGCTGCTGTGACTCCTGAATTTCCCCTCGGGGATAAATAAAGTATTTTCTATTCTATTCTATTCTATTCTATTGTTGCTGACCATGTCCATCCCTTTATGAGCACAGTGTACCCATCTTCTGATGGCTACTTCCAGCAGGATAACGCTCCATGTCATAAAGCTGGAATCATCTCAGACTGCTTTCTTCAACATGACAATGAGTTCCCTGGACTCAAATGTCCTCCACAGTCCCCAGATCTCAATCCAATAGAGCACCTTTGGGATGTGGTGGAACGGGAGATTCTCATCATGGATGTTCAGACGACAAATCTGCAGCAACTGTGTGATGCTATCATGTCAATATGGACCAAACTCTCTGAGGAATGTTTACAGTACCTTGGTGAATCTGTGCCACCGAGGATTAAGGCAGTTCTGAAGGCAAAAGAGGTCAAACACGGTCTTAAAGAAGTCAAAATGAGCATTTTTTTAACCTATCAAACCACCTTGACAGAAATTTTTAAAAAACATCAACTTAAAAACTGTCAACAGAAGAACTTTAAATAGCATCAGATGAGTTTTTTTTCCTGAGAGAAAGATTTTAATCCATTTAGAGAAGAAGGAATAAAAAAAACTAGCAATACTTTCGAAAATTTCTTCTTCCTCTTTACCGCATTTAAAAATAGCAACAGCACATCCTCACTTTTTCAGTCATATGCTTTGCATATGAGAGTTTAAAGGAGCTGACGCTGTTTTGTCTGTGCTGTGTTTTGTACACTGAGTGTTTCTTCTTCTTCATCTCTATCAGGGTGTATACACACGCTGCTATTTCGGTTTGTCTGGGTGTGCCAAAGTACACAGGCTGCTGACACACATGCAAAGGAAATGTAAAGATTGCACTCTGTTGGTTTCATTCTTTATGTGTACCTTTTCCTCTCTCTGTTTTTTTTCCACCCACATTGTTCAGTTGAGCCTCTCTTAACTGGGCCATGATCACCACAGGGTGACTCTGAAACTTTCCCATTTCCCCTCGAAACAGCAGAGACTTTCAGCTCAATTTCATGCTCATGGTATTAAGTAGATGTTATGCTGTTGGAAATGCTTATTGGTCAAGGTCCCACACTTTTTATAGATTAACTGTAAGCAGACACTGTACATGCACACAGTCCAATACGTCCACCCTGTCATGGACAGTTTCAAAGTAGAGTAAATACATAGGCTTGATTACCAAGTCGACACTTTAAGCTAGTGTTAGCATTTAATGGGCACATGGTAAACCTTCACTTAGCAACGTGGTTCAGTTTGCAAGTTTTTACACCAACTTTACACCAGTTTTCACCCCAACTGATGTTTTCCTTTGAGAGAGTGGAGTTTGACAACATCCAACTACACCCGCAATATAATAAAAATTATGAAACATAAGTGTAAATACTTACTGTGCAACTATGGTGTACAGAGACTTTTCACATGGCAGGGGTGAAAAGATAAAAAAAAGGGACAAACAGCGGGTGTTTTTGCCTCTCAAGAGGGACGTTTTTCATGTGATAATCAGCCAAGGTGGCAGTTTAGTGGGTTTTGCCAACCAGGGACAGTTTGGCGCACAAAGGGGTGGGAGAAAAAAAATCATGAATTGATGTATCGGGATTTTTTGTTTGACAGTATCAAAATCAGGATTCTTTGTTAAAAAATCTTTTTTTTTTAGATTCAAATTCTTCATTTCAGTCTTTGTTTAAAAACTGAATTGGAAAAAGTTACCACTTTTCTCCAGCAGAGGGCGAAATGTTACTCTCTGACTTACGTGATGTGCATTTTATGGGAAAATATGAGTGCTGGTATAGTCTGTAGACAATAACATCATCATTTTACTTATTCACATGGCTTGGTGTTAAAAAAAAAAGCCAAAAACTGCAAAAATCGCCAAAATGGCAAAAATCGTGAAAAACGTGAAAATCATAAAAATCGTAAAAATCAAACACTCGCAATTCAAATCAAATTAGCACACCAAAAATCAGAATACAATTGTGAGAATAGCATATTGTCCCAGGGCAAAGAGCAATTTTTCATTTTTAAGCAGCCAAGGTGGCAGTTTTGCTAATCAGGGCGGGAACTTTGGCATCCTTTCACCAGTGGTGCCTCACGATTTTTTCCCAGGGGTGGCCAGATGGGGCCATTGGAAATCTTGGGGTGGCAAACCAAACCAAAAAGCCATGATTAAGTTTTAGTAATTCAGTTATGCTGTTGTGGTACATCAACTAGTCCGAAACGATGGTGATATAAGAATCAGTTGCTGATATACTCTGGTTTCTTATTTCACAGTAAATGTTGCTGATCATCTGATTGCATTAAGTACTAATGGTGTTCTTAAGTCCAGCTTTTCTGTCTTTTTATACAAAATTTGAAGAAATGCACTGTTCTTTAAATAGTCTGATCTTCTTTTTAAAGGAGTACATTAATTGTAAGAAAAATTTACCTAGAAAATACCTACTCATACAGACACATCCATTTAAAAAAAAAAAAAGTATTGTATTTATAGACAGAAATTACAAACCAAGCAAAAAAATAAAAAAATAAAAAACAAAAAAAAGCAAAAACAAAAACAAAAAAACCCCAGCAAAACAACAAAAAAAGAACCTATCCCCGCCCCACCCCAAAAGGGAAAGAAAAAACAAAGTAACAAAAAAAGCACATCTTTTGCACTAACAACACATTAAATCATTAAAACCTTAACCTAAGCAGTTTTTATTGGAAAAAAAACAACAATAAAAAAATCTGAGAAAAAACAAAGACACATACCTGCAGCAAGATGGCACAACTAAGACACATAACATTGTTCTTTGCCACAAAGGGTCCCAAATCTTATTGAACACACTTCCCCTGTCTTCATTGGCATCTATCCATATAATTATTGGTATTCTGTAGAACCAGCTGAGCAAAACCTGGACATTTTAGAAAATCTTATAAAATCCCCTGAAAGCATGACCTGGTAAAAAAGGATGTATTATCATTCTGATCTGTTTCATTTCTGTGTTGAAACAGCCCATGAAGGCTCTGTGGGCCTCAGCGGGGACCTCCCAACCCGTCCTGTCCAGTCGTCAGGTCCAGACTGTTTTCTACCAGGTGCCCGAGCTCAGAGACATGCACCAAAGCTTCTCCTCGGACCTGAAGGACAGGCTGAGCGCACAGTGTCAGGCCGAGTCCAGGTCCAGTGAGGATGGGGAGATGGACCATCCAGGCTTTGAGCTGATGGTGGGGGACCTCTTTCAGAAAATGGTAGGTACAGTGTTGTTAAGCTAATGCTAAGTTGTTTTTTTTTTTATTCAGCCCTTAGACAATTTGAAAAGAAGAAGAACAAAACAAGTTGGCACAAAAGTGATCACAGGCTTTTTTATTTTTTTTACCCATGAAAATCAGGACTTAGAAGCTGGAACAGTTAATTTCTACTAATGTATTTAATTTGCCTTGGTGAGCATTTTAGCATCTTCATTGCTAACTAACTTTCTGGAAAACATTTTATCAGATTGGCAGAGAATGTCCGAGTGTATGGGAATGGCTATACACACTGTGATTGGCTCATTGTGTTTGGGGGCGGGGCTTAGTCATAGGTCAACGGGTGTCCTTGTTGAACTGCTTTAAAACCCAGTTCTTATTTTCATGCTGTGTCTGATTTTACCTGTGGCATATGTCACTGATGTGGATCTGGACTCCTGGGGGTCTTTGCTGCTGCTCCCCCTGCCTCGCTTTGAACATATGCACATGACATAGAGTGGAGGTGTGCTCTCCCTGCCCTTCCATGCTTTGGCATTCCACATAATCACATGGAAGGGCAGGGAGAAATCAGTCTCCTTGGTTTGGCTTTGCTTCAAAAAGTTGTTTTAAAAAGCAAAAAGATGGTCTCTTTTTGTTTCAGGTGAGCCAGATCGGTCTGTACGGAGGTTTTATTGAAAACTACACAGAAGCCGTTGAAGTCGTCAGAAAGAGTACACACTCAGATCATCGTTTCCGGACTCTGGCCGAGGTATTGACTCCTCCGTGATGAGCTGCACATGAGGTTGTTCACACCGGTCTAAATTTGTTTCTCTCTTTTTCAGAGCATGATGACTAACGGCTCTGACAAAACTCGGACTAGATACACACTGGAAGGTAAAAGCTCAAAATCTCTATTTCAGCAGCTTCATGCCTGAAAGTGTCTGACTGTTTTCTTTTATTTCTGCAGCTCTGCTCTACAAACCTCTGGACAGAGTCACCAAAACAACACTAGCCCTGCGCGTGAGTGGACTCAACTTTCCTGCTGCTCTTACTCAGCTTTGTCTCCTCACTCTTAACTTTCTGTCTCTGATCTCACAGGATCTCCTGAAGACGACGCCGGCAGAGCACCGAGACTACTCCTCTCTGCAGGAAGCTCTGAGATTGTCCCGCAGCTTCCTGTCTGGTGTCAACGAGAGTTCACTGAGCAAGCGCGAGGTCACGCTCAGTCACGGGATGGTGAGACTCTTAAGAAGCCTCAAATCCCTCAGATGTCTCATCTCAGCGGTAAAAAACATGTACGTGTGTTTGTGTTTGTTGCTTCAGAGGCGTCAGCTGATGCGTGACGGCTTTGTCGTCGACGGCAGCGACGGGGAGCGTAGCCTGCGTCACCTCTTCCTCTACACTGACCTCCTGCTGTGCACCAGATGCAAATATGCAGGCCGAGGGTGAGAGCCACAAAAGACAGCACAGCAGCCTCATGGGAAATGTGGTCTTACTTTGTTTTCAAGACATGTTTGATTGTGTTTGTTTCAGGAAACAGGACCAGTACAGGTTCTGCTGGTTTCTGCCTCTTGCTGGTTTGAAACTTCACTGGGCTGCAGAGCAGGAGCGTTCAGCAGACACACACCTGCGCTTACACTCCATCAGAATGAAGATGTACCAGCTCAGGAAGCAGCTGCGGCAGCACACGGTATATTTTCCTGAAATTAGAAGAAGAAATGAAGGATCAGCAGTTTGTTTTTGACCAATAAGATGATTTTTTTGTCTATTTGTTTAAACACAGGGCGCTCGCAGCAGAAAGAAGCTAGAGCAGATGGAGCTCATGCTGCTCACACTCTCACCTGTTTACAAACTGGAGATGCACAGCCCCAGTGGCAAGGTACACACACACTAACACACACAAATCCTGAAGCTGCCAGAAGAGACAACCAAAAAACAAAATTCTTTTCTTCCTCTCACTCACAGAGCCACAGTCTCCTCCTCTCCTCTCTGTACGAACTCGAGGAATGGAGAGAAGCCGTCCACAAACTCACCACAGACAGTAAGTTAAGAGGAAATACTTTGAGCCGTAGACTTGGTAAACATGAAGTGGTCTTTGTGACGTCAGACATTAGTTTCTGAAGACGCTGACTCAACCTCGCTGTGACCTAAAACAGAAAGCAACAAAGAGCAGGCAGAAGTTTGTTTTGTCTAACTTTGCACAATTCATCTTCCAATATTAAAAAGACGGGCAACAAAAATTATAATTATAATAATAATGATAATTAAAAAAAATCACCTTTTGTTCTTGTTTGTTAATCAGAGTAATGAGTTGCACAAACCCAAACCGTGTTTTATACCAGCAGACAAGCGAGTGTTCCTGTCTTATTTAAAGTAAAAAAAGACTTAACCTGAGCAATATTTACTGAACAAGTCTCATAAAAATGTCTTATATCAAGATATAAAAATAGAGAATATCACTTCTTTAGATTCTTGTAAGAAGGCATCATATGTTCCACTATTTACAAGAAACGAAAGCGTTATTTTGACTTTTTTTCATCCTGAAATGAGACATTTTTCATGACTTGTCAGGTGAATATGGCTCAGATTAAGTCTATTAAGGGGTGCAGATTACCTTGTGGTGTTGGTTGCGCCCTGTGAGGTTTGATCTCGCAGGTGGTCCAGGTTTGAGGATGGTCATTCCACACTCTTGCCCTGTTTCTGACACTATCTGCTGTTTGATCCTTTCAATTTAAGTCATAAAAGTCCCCAAAAAACAAATTAAAAAAAATAAATAAAATAAAATAATTTAAAGTTAAGTCTACAAAGTGACCCCCTCGCTCCCCTCTCCCCAAGAAAAATAAATAAATAAATATGTAAATGAAACAAAATAAAATAATAAAATAAAATGAAATAAAACAAAATAAAATGAAATTAAATAAAATGAAATAAATAATTAAAATAAAATAAAATAAAGTTAGATAAAATAAAATAAATAAAGGTAAATAAAATAAAATGAATTAAGTTAAAAAAAATAAAATAATATACAATAAAATAAGATAAGATAAAATAAAATAAAATAAAATAAAAATACAATAATAAAATGGTATGGTATGAACACTGAATCTACAAAAGATGAAAAAAATGCCTGAAAATTATGTTTCTTCAAACTGCTTTTAACACCTGGTTTCCAAGCTGGAGGACCCAGCAGTAAAATAAGGGGAAGCTTTAAAAGAATCCTGCACTGTTGACCCCCGAACATTACAACAGTTGTGACACATATATCAACAACATGACTCGTCTTATCCTGCCCTCAGTTTGACTTTCATCTCCCCACACTTTGATAATCAGCATGTTTCAAAAGCATTTTCAATCTAGTGTATTGTTCCTTTGAGTAGTTTTCATGTTGCAAACTCAGTATTTGTAAATTACTTCCGAGCAGACATGAATTTGTTAGCAAAGGACGTGTCTGTTAACAAGGTTTGTGTTTTTCTGCCTTACACAAACATGAATGAAAAAACATACAAAGCCAGTGTTTTATCAAAGAAACTTCGCGCACATTTGTCTCGCTCTGTGAAATGTGAAGACTGGTCAGGAAGCAGCAGTGCAGAGGCTTTAATAACCACACTGGTCTGTGAGCAGTGGAAACCACAGTTGTGTAGGTCGATGGTGTGAAGACGTGCTCTGGCTGTGACGAGCTCAACATTAGACGTAGGTAAAAACAATGTGTTGTTGTTTTCTTAAAGTGGTTAAATGTGTTGCATATAGCTGTTAGCTGACTGGGGGTGCTAAGTGAATAAGTGTACCTTAACTGCATGAAAGAAACCAAAGCTCCTGACAGTTTTCTCAGAAACAGAATTGGCAGCAGCCTCTGCCCAGTTCCTGTTTCTTGTTGGGTTTTGCTGCCTTTCTCATTCTGGTGAAAAAAAATTAGAGTGGATCCCAAAATGAATTATTTATGAGTGCTAATCCTAAGTATTGGTGGTCAGGTTGGACTTTCCCATAGAAAACCCAAAAGTTCACTCATTGTCACTTCCTTACATCAGTGGGTGATGGTGCTCATGGGAAATGGTGTCTTAACCCCTAAGATACTACGTTAAGATTCATTACAATAAGTATAGATCAAATAGAACAATACAATAAGAGTAACTTGGGGAAAAATATGTACATATAAAGCAAAACATAAAGGCACAAAATCTTCTGAAAGGTGTTAGACATGTTGTCCTTCTTAACTTGTCTGTTCAGTTTTGCTCTCCTTTGTCCTGTCTGGACCAGGAAGGTGAAATCCCTCCGATGTTAGCTCTGTTAGCCATGTCTCTGTGAATAGCATGATGCTACTCTTCCCTCTGGTATTCCGTCTGGTGCTGGGTTAGCACAGCTAGCTTGTACATCTTATTGGAGATCGCTCTTACATCCCACAGGTTGATGTTGCCTCTTCTTAGCTTGCACCAAAGTGGCACAGCAGGTCTATCCTCCTTCTCTTCAACTTGCAGGGAACATTGGGCATAGCACCGGTTAGCATCAGTATGCTACAGGCTACTAACAGCTAATCTCTGTGTTAACAATATGACCATGGCTACATTTGGATCTCTGGACAAACACAGGAACAAAAAAATATCAAAACACAACTGCAGATTTAAACAGTTTGGTATCAGTGACCAATAAATGAGACATAAAAAGCATTGACAGGCTCCAAATGCAAAAACTTCAAAAAAAATGGGAAAAAAAGTCAAGGAAGAGTGAATAACTTAACTTTGAATGAATTTTGAAAGATTCAACAAGAACAATACTGTTGATTGTGTAATGAGCACAATAATAACTCTGATTTTCAGCCAAAAACATGTTGATTTCAGCTTTAAAGCTCCTGTCCACTTGTTTAAATTTGCCTCATTTTTGGCGACCCCTGTGGACAAAGAAGCTTGTTTCATTTTTTTTCTACCAGAAGAGTTCAAAAATCCCCCAAAACCTAGAATTAGCTTTCTTTAACAATTAAATTAAAAAAATTGCTGACCTTTTGTGCATTGTTCCTTGTATCACACCCCATCAGACACCTACCCCCTAGCAACAGGTATTTAAAGCTATAGTGCTTAATTTTTTCTATTTGTCTCTATTTTTTTTTTTTTTTTTAGGTTTTGTTTTTGAGGCTCAAACGGAGGCACTGGTGTTAAATTCGCTCTGTTCCATGACAAGATAAAAAGTCAACACAGGAGCTTTAAACTGTGGGATACAGATATTATCAGTGTTAATCTCATGTGCTGTTTTTTCTTTCCATAACTGTTTTTCTGTGACCTCATTATTTTTTATATGTGCTCTGTGTTTGTTCACCAGACATAGAAACCGTCCCCCCAGACCTGCTCACCCTCACCAGCGCGTGTGTGAAACTGAGAATGACCCAGCAGCCACCACTGCACAGCTCCACCACCGGTATTTAAACCACCAACCCTGTCATCTTTTCCCTCGCCACAGAATCACATCCTGAGTCAGAAACACGACTCTTAACAGTCTTTAGAGCTTTTCAACCCTTCATTTATCTCTCATCCTGCTCAGTTTGTTCAGGATGATAAAGTCCAAAGAGTTTCAGGATGTTTTTGTCTTTTTTCTCTCACCAGGGGAGGACGAGGAGGGTTTGTGTGGGACACTGACTGTGGCGATCCATTCTGCCTGTGGCCTGCAGGAACCAGCCTGTTCGTTCACTGTTTAATCATTTAAAAGAAATAAAACAATCCACTCTTCTAATTCAGCGTCTGAATTTGCCTCTGCATGAAAAGGAGGAAGTTCTTGGTTCCTCTTGAAGCGACCTGATGTTTGGTTTTCTTTCTCTTTCAGGTGTGTATGTGTGTGTGGAAGTGGACGGGTACGAGTTTTACGACAAACAAGCCCAGACTCACTCGTCAGTCCACAGCCTCAGCCCACACTGGGATCAGGTTAGAGCCGATTGTTCTTTAAACTGATGTGAAAGGCAGATGATTCATCAGCTGCTGGTAAAGGACTTCTCCACGTCTAGACAGAACTCCACATGTCAGGATTTAGAGGATTTGAAAGTCAGATTTGGAGCAAGGCTTTAAACATGATCAGCAGTCAATCCCCCAATATATGACATGAGTCCTCCTGTTTCCAGCATTAAAGCTCCACTGTCTGTTTGACTACGTTAACGCTGCTTTGTTTCTGTTCAACAGGAGCTGTCGTTCCAGGTGGACAGGGCGAAGGAGCTGAGGGTGATCTGTGTGAGCCAGGGGGACGGTCAGGAGGACACAGTCCTGGGAAAATCTACAGTTCAGGTATACATCAAGAAAGAGTAAGGAAATCTGTGTTTGATAAATGATTCCTTTGTTGTAACGATGCTTCTTGACAATAAATCTTATAGCGGGAATATCAGTCTACGTCACCATAAAGATGTGCACGCATCTCGACCACAGAAGCAGCATTTAGCTCAATTCATTCAGACAAGTTAGTGTTTTTAAATTTGTTTTTAAGCAGACAATGGTCAATTTTTTTTTTTGTAAAGAGTGACTCTGAGGTGTGACTTTTGGTGTGTGGTGGTAGCTCCGTTAGCTCTGTTAGCCATGTCTCTGTGAATAATGCTAGTCTGACCTCTGGAATACCCCCTGTTGCAAGGTTAGCACCTCTCGCTAATCCATCTTATTGTAGATACATTTTACATCCCCTATAACGGTGGATGGAAGGACAGGGCCCTGTTCTACAAAGCAAGTTCAGCCTAGCGAGATAGCCTTGGAGCTACCTCGCTGAACTGAGCGCGGTAGCCGGCGGTCTCGCTACACGGTTTTACGACGCTGGTTATCAACCTCACAAGTGGATCCAGCTAGGCAATGAGCGCGTGCACAGATATAAGGCGGAGCCCGCTGCATCTGACCAATCGCTAACATGGAGCAGTCTGGAGCGTCAGAGCAGACTGGAGAGAGAAGGACGCATACTTCATACAGGAGGAGCAGGAGGTGATCATGAGGAAGTATGACGAGGTGAAGCATATAATTAACATTAAAAGCAGCACCGTCGCCGCTGCTAAAGCACGGAAGGAGTGCTGGCAGAAAATTGCTGACAGTCTAAATGCGTAAGTGTAGTGCAAAACAAATCTTTTGTGCCATTATCATCCTGAAATAGCACTGTTCACCATGCACTTTTACTGTAACATGCACCATACCTAATTTATTTCTTAGATGAATTTATTCATTTGTTCATTCCTATCGTGTTTACATTTTTTGTGAGACATGTAGCCCACATGAGCCCTACATGAATTCCTGTCACAATTTTAAAACGGGCAATAAAATATTGTCATGGAACAGAAGTGTTGGCATTGAAGATCTTACGGCAATGAGAGTTCTTCATTCCCTTTAACTACCTGTAGAAAGTGTCATGTACTACCAACCCCTCCCTGGAAAACCGGTACCTTTCATAAAGGTGGTCATCAGAAAAAGAGAGTGAATCGGGCTCCGATGTCCACGGGATCCTCTAAGAACGGACAACCCATTTTTCTGTGAGGGCTCATTGGTCAGTGGGCGGGGTTTTTATAGTCCGCGAGTTCAATCTGGAACCTAACCTGCCCCGGAGCAGGTTAGATGTTCAGCGTATGTTGCCATGGAGACTCGCCTCGCTGAGGAGTGATCCCGTGTCGTAGAACAGGGAATCCGGAACCTATCCTCAAAGCTACCTTGCTAGGCAGTAATCCTGCTTCGTAGAACAGGGCCCTGGTCGATGTCCTGTCTTATTAGCTCCACTACAGCACCAGCACAACATCCGCACCTCCTTCCCCTCAGTTTGTGGGGGAACATCTGGCCTAGCACTGGTTAGCATTGACATGCTTCAGGCTGCTAACAGCTGATCTCATGCCTAAACAATTCAACCATGGTTACACACATAGAATCCTCACAAAGGAGCAAAAAATAATAATAAAAACACCACGGCAGACGTAACTGATTTGGTTTTAATAGCAAACACATGAGACATAAAATGTAATGACGAATTCTAAAAACAAAGATGAGGAAAAAGACAGTAACGGTAGAAGATTTATTTCCAGGAAGCAACAATTAAACATTCTCTCAAACACTAATTGCTTTATTTTCTGTGCTAAGTGGTGGTGACCCAAAGTGGAGCAAAAGGGAGGTTAATAAGGTAGACAGGGTTTTGAGTCAGACATCATTTGATAGTTTCTGTTTATCAGTTTGATGTGAAAACAGGAAGTTTGTTAAGTTATTAAAGCGTCTGTAGAGGAGTGTAAGTGTCAGTGGCTCACCAAAACCCAAAGGGTGCTAAATAAAAGATATTTCTGTCGTGTTGTTTTCTCTGTTTCTGTCCATCAGTTGGACTGTAAAACCCTGACCAAGCGATGGAGGAGACAGACCCTACACCTACAGCAGGTGGAGCTGAGTCTTTCCCTGAAGTACTGTCCCCACCCGCTTGAACCGCCCAGCTCTACAACCCAAACACACCCTGTCTTCAGTGTCTCCATCGAAACTGTGTCTCAGTAAGTCCCAGTTTTAAGAAAGAGTTTTGATTTGTTCAGTCTAGACTTCAGGGGGGTTCAGGCGTGAAAATGAAAACTTCAGTTCAGTTTCGAGCTTTATTTCCTGTATGGAGAGTGAGCTGAAAGAGAAGCAAAAGTGTGGCAAGAGTGAACTTTCATAGTGGGGGATTTCTTTTTCAAGTTTTCATGTCATATCCAGACAGGAAGGAGTTCTGGTCCCTCATGTGGTGCGCTGCTGCGTGGAGGAGGTGGAGAGGAGAGGGCTGGACGAAGTCGGCATCTACAGGATTTCAGGGACTGCAAGTGAGATCAGCTCGCTCAAAGCAGCGTTCAACAGCAGTAAGAAAACACTCAACTAAAAAAGAAAATGTGAAAGTACAGTCATCAGGCTCATCCTCTGGGGAACACTGCTTTGGACAGCTTACATTTGTTAATCTGAAACTTTTTGATCACAAGTCAAAGAAAGACTAAGTTGGTCAAAAGTTATCATCACTGGTGCGACACATTGTCTCGAGCTTGAAGAGAGGAAGTGCCAAAAGAAGTTTACTACTGATGATTATCGTATGTTTCTCAGATCTGCGTGAAGCTGTGACCAGGCTGAGAAGTTCAGATGTGAACGCCGTCTCTGGAGTCCTCAAACTTTACTTCAGAGAGCTGCCAGAGCCTCTCATCCCTGCTGAGCTGTTTCAGAGCCTGGCTGAAACTCTGGGTAAGAGATATCCTTCATGGTCAGGTAGTGGGTTGTTTTATTTTTTAAACCTGTGAAGTGTGAGACAGTCAGACTCCTCACAGCCCTTGTGTCTTATTTCCTCCCCTGTAGACATCCAGGACATAAACTCTCGCCTCGTCACCATGTTCTCTCTGCTACAGTCCTGTCCTGACACCAATCGTCACACCTTCCTCTACCTGCTGCACCACCTGCAACGGTGTGACGACGACACACAACACGACCACAGAGTGAAACAGATTCTTTACCTCATTCAAAAAACTCATCAGTCTTCTCTCTGGTTTCTTCAGAGTCTCTCAAAAGCAAGAAATCAACAAGATGTCCCCCCTGAACTTGGCCACAGTGTTTGGTCCCAGCCTTTTGCGCCCCCCTGTGGCTGGACTGGGGCATGACGGGCCTATTGTGGATATCTCTCAGGAGGTGGTGGTACAGGTAGGAACAATAGGGTGAAAAAATACAAAATAAATAATGTCTGGTCATGAGGTTTGAATACAAAATAAGGTCTTTTTATTTTTCATTTTTTAGACCTAGATTTAACATTTCTAATCCAATCAAAACATTTGGACTCTTTTTTTGTGCAATTGCTTAATATTTTCCCTTTAGTAACCTGATTGTTTTCAAAATAGGGCATTTGTTGGAGGTTTTCTTCTCAGGAGAAACAAAGATATAACCTCAATTTATAAATAATTGAATTTCTAGGTGGTAAAAAATAATAAATAAATAAATAAATGAATAAATAAATAAAAGAAATTAATAAAAATAAATAAAAGAAAATGTTATCCAAATTCCAATATATAAATAACTGAATTTTTGTGTGGTAAAAAATAAATAAAAACAAATAAATAAATAAATGAAATAAATAAAAAATAAATAAAAGATAATATCTCAATTGAAAAAAAATTGTTTGAAAAATAAACAAAAAACTAGCATACGAAACAGAGCCATTTCAAACTCCACTCATTTGCCAAAACAATATAAAATTCTAATTATTAAAATGTAAAACACTACAGCAGTATGTGGTAAATGAACAACAACCCTAATTATTTATTAGTCAAATATTTATTTTTAATGGAATTACAGAAATTTTGCAAGAAAACCTTTTAGATTTGTAAAGAATACATACACTCATTCTTTCAGTAATGGGATTTAAATTAATTGAATTTAAAACAGAAAGTAATAGTAGAAACTTTGTTCTAAATCTAAAAGTCTACACTTTACACAATGTGTAAAATGATTCACATTCCTTTTCAATGAGTCTGAGTTTAGTTTAGTTTTTTTGTCTTACCTGCTCTCTGTGTTTGGATCCTCTCCTTGTGTGCGTTTCAGGTTCAGGTGGTTTTCAGCTACCTGCAGTGTGATAACCTCCCTGAAACTCGGACCTGTCTGCCACATGACACAGACGGTGAGGACGAGACCACCCACGTGTGAGACCACCATCAGGGCCAGACGCTGTGTAACAACAACACGTCTGAGCCAGGGCTGCTCTGACTTCATGTGACCTATTTATTGATTAAAGGATGGACTTCAGTCTGGGATTTCAGTATTTTATTTATTTTTTATTTCTTTACTTTTTGCCCTCAAAATATATTTTTAGGTTTTTTAAAATGCAACACTGTGTTGAAACACAGATTTTGATTGAAATATTTAAATTAAAAAATAATTAGATCTTATGGGCTGACAGCCTTAATATACCGATGACACCGTGTTATACCCCAAAATATATAGAATTTATTTAGTCATAAAATAATGACAAGAAATCTGATTTTATCGGCTTCTTAGGAAACGTCCTGCAACTTTTACACACTAACATTTTTTTTTTTTTTTTGCATTTTACATTTTTTTGGCCCATATTAATGAAAAAAGTTAAAGTTTAATTTTTTAATGAATTATAAACAGCACATAATTTACATTAAATTTGTTATTATTAACATCTATAATGGGATTGTGAAGTGAAATACAGACATTAAACACACGTGCAGCAGATGCTTAATGGCTGTACCTGTGAATCTAGACACAGCTGTTTTACAACTTATAGGATAATTCTTGAGAAATCGACTCAACTTTATTCAAACTCAGTCATTTCACTAAAGAAGTAAAACTTGACAGAGGAAAAGAGGAAAAAGAGGTCTTAAGTCAGAAGAAAGGGCAAAACAGAGAATGGGCAGAGAACGCTACAGAACCAGAACCTTAAGTTTTGATCGGACAGGTCGACACGGTGGCACAGGAAGAAATGTGAAGATGAAATATGTTTGAGAAGAAGTCAGGGGTGCAGATGTTGTCAAAAAACGGGGAAAAAAAAAACTTGGGGGTCGCCTCCCCAAGCCTGAAATCCTATCGGTCACGGTTCAAATCCAACTAGACGGAGTTCACCACAAGTGTACGGCCCATAAAAGTCTCTCATACACACACATGCTGCCCGAGCTCGACCCCTCCACACCACACATGTGAGCCTCTTTTCAATCACACCACCTGGGCAGCCTGGGCTAGAGTTACCCCCAACCTTTACATCAAAACACCCCCACCCTCTCTTTTGATGGCTAATCCTGGACCCTGACTCTCGCTCTGCGGTGCTAATAGACTGAGAACTGTGTGAAGACATAACAGCATCCAGAACAAGTCCTGAAACCGGTGGGTCTCCCTGTTGCCCCCTGCGTCATAAATCACCTGTCCCTTCTAACGCGGGGGCTGCCAAAATAACAGCCTCGCCTGACGACTACAAAGACAGAAAGAGGTTCAGACTACAAAGCAGAGGAAGGTCTGACACGTCGCAGACATCTGTGGCTGGAGCAGACGACAGGGCCACACCTGGGAGGTTAGGAACTCATTTAACAGGAGAGGTCGGGAGAGGTTTCTGGAAATGTGACACAATTGTTCCACACAGTCTGTTCTCCACATTCTCTCTGTGGTCACCAGCTGGATAGTTATTAAAAAACCCTTTCTGAAAGGAAGAAGTAATTTTTCCATGTAGGGTTAGAGGTACAGAAGAGGGTTAGGGTTCAGCACCAAGGTTAGGGTCAAGCATTGAGGGCAAGTCTGTGAAACACTGTTGCAAAGTTCTCCAGATAGACTGTTTCAGGGTAATAAGGGTTATGTGTAGCTGATGAAATGCATTTTATCCTTCATCACCCTTGCTGGTCAGAACAAGACACATTCACAAGAATACATACACACCAGGCCAAAACTAGTGGTCTAAGTTGTGGGCTCCATGAGAACAGACTTCATGGGTTGGCATGGGTTCGAGTCCAACCTGTGGCATCTTTCTTGTATGTCACCCCCAACTCTCACTCTTAAAAGCCTCAAAAACAACTTTTTTACATCCAGGTTAAATAAACCATTTAGGTCTGAATAGCTCATCTCCATCAGTAAACACTTATTCAAGAGGAAACATATTTCACAGCTCATTATGTTTGATTTTTTCAAACTTACATATTTGGATGTGTCCTGTAGCAGTTTTGCTTTTTCTTTAAGTTATTTATTTGGCGTTTTGTCTGTGTTTGGCTAGAACAGGAAAAAGCAGGAAACAGGGTGAGAGTCAGAAGTGACAGCTAGACCATACCAGCCAGCGAAGACTGATTGAATTTATTTCAAAAAAAGTAAACAACATGATAAAAGACTAAAAAAATGAAGAAAAAGAATCTATTTATTTTCATTTTAGCTCACTAATGTTTGTTTTTAGTATTTAATTAAATACTCTTACAATGACATCATATGGCTTAGTGTTTAAAATTTTTTTTTTTAAATAATTATGAAGAAAACAAAATCTTTTTTTTTTAACAATTTACTCAAACCCTTTTGGTCATCCTTTTTTTTAAATTTAACTTTATTTAAAGGTTTCATTTTTCCAAATCAGATTTAGAATCTTAATAGCTTTTATTTGACAAGTATCTCAAGAATTCAAGGAATTTGACCCTAGTTTGACCACACTCGGTATAATTATTGTAAATATACACTAAATATCACTAAATAGAAAAAAATAGAGCTTAAGTAGCAAGAAAGAAAAATAATAATAATAAAGTTAAAAATATAATAATAATAATAATAATAATTATAATAAAATATAATAATAATAATAATAATAATAATAATAGTAATAATAATAATAATAAATAACAATAAATAACTTTTTAAAAAGAAGAATACAAAAATACATATACATTCAAGTTGAAAATAAAAATAAAAATAGTGCACTGAAATGATGTTAGGAAAGCAAAGTGCTCCAAAAACACACAAAACTGCACAAAGTACGAGAGAGCGCAGTACTGAGGCAACCGTCCGTGGAGCCATCATGGCATAAGGATTTTATTAGATTGTAAAAAAAGGTAATAACATTATTTACCTTACACACAGGTATTAGTACAAAATTCAGTCTGATTTATTATCAGCTAAAAAAAACCTCCAGTAGAGCTTTGTTGTATGGAAAAAGAATCAAAAGAAGAGGTGTTTCTTCTCTTTAAAAAAGCAAACCCTCCTGCTGTCCACGTTTGAGAGAAGCACAAGTTGGAGTGTGTGTGTATGTGTGTGTGATGGTGTTGCTGCCCGGAGCTGTGCCATGCTTGATTAGTCCTAATCTTGCTGGGAGTCAGGTTGCGGTGTCGGCGGCGTGTCTGTATGGAAGGCATGTAGGCCGCGGATCACAGGGATTGACCCTCTGCCTCTCAGGTTAACAGAAGCCCTGTGAGTGTGTGTGAGAGTGTGTATGTGTGTGTGTGTCCTGGTACTTTCTGAACTTGACTCCTCTTGGGTGTGAAACAAAAAGTTAGAATGTGGGAAAAAATAGTTCCAGATTTAATAGAGAGCAAAGTGAAATTTAAAGTGTGTGATCAAGAAGAAAATGAGTGTGGTGTGTTCATGTCTTTGCGATGCTCTCGTTGGACTTTTGCTCTTGCAGGATTCACCTCTCGTAAAGCGTCCCCCTCGGCGGGTTGTAAACATAATACCACACACCTACAAACACACACTGCTGCGTCCCCAGCTAAAGAAGAGGAAGTTAAATCCTAGTTCCACTAAAACAGTAGAAGAGTGTGTCGCTGGTTTAAACTGAACAAAGCCGCAGATAACGTTACCTCCCCCTCCTCACCCCTCCTCACCCCTCCACAGAGCGAGCTGCGGGCTTAAGCTGTCTGTTAGTGTCTGTGTAAGTGTGTGTAAGTGTGTGTGTTTGGGGAGTTTTAGGATCAAACCCTCATGTCGACAGAGGCTGCACCCAGGAGACGACCGCTGACAGGTGCTTCCTGCAGCAATACAGCAGGTGCACAACACACACACACACACACACACACACACACACACACACACACACACACACACACACACACACACACACACACACACACACACACACACAGATATTTTACTGTGAGACAAGACACAGTCTTCCCTCTTATAGTTTTCTATCATGTTAGCTATATGCTAGCTGCAGCCGTGCTGTAGCCTCCATGCTAACATTTTTACACTGTCTTTCTGACATGATTTTTGTCTTGAGTTTTATTTTTAAGAAATATATTTTGACACCCCTTTGTGTTTTGTATACAAGCAGCTGAAATTTACTCTATTATGTAACTGCCATTTCAGTTTTTTTCTCAAGTTGGGCGTGCTAACGCTGTTTGCTAATGCTAATGCTAATCTAAACCTACCTCAACCAAGGGCTACTTATTCAGGGTTCCTAAAAAGCTACTGTCATTGACAGGACTTGAAAGATAAAAGATAAATTCTTTTATTTGGGCAGTTGTTGGTGTTGAAATATTTTAAGTAGTAGCCTAAGTTATTCTTTCCTAAGGCTCAACTGTTTCCACCAACTTCTGAGAAAAATGTCTTGTTTTGAAGCAGCTCGATCCTCTTTTGTAAGCTAACTGCTATAGCTAGTAGCTGTTTTAAGTTCAACTAAAGGTTTCAACTTCATTTATCTGACTCCTATTTTGATATAAAAGAGTTTGAACGATGAAGAAACGATCCGAACAGTTTTGCATGCAAACTGTACTCTTGCTAGCTGCTGCTATAAGTTTACCCGATGTTCTTTTTTTTACTTTATTAATTAAAGCCAATGCTAATGCTAAATTTAGCCTTTCTAGGAAAACTTTAAATCTGTATTAGCTTATATTTTCCAACACTCAGTGTACGTATCATCAAATATTTTACATGACATTCAATTAAAGTCAATGTTTTAGCTATTAGCAAACACTTTAAGCTAGTTTAGGTCATATATCTAATGGATTTGGCACTTTTTTGGTCTCCACCAGCTCCAAACTAAAATATTCAGGGCTTTAGAGGCGACATTCTCATGTGTGTGTTTAAAAGTTGTTTGCTTTTTTGCCTTTCCATTGATTTGGGCTCAAGAAGTGATGAACTTTGACCACTAAATAGCAACAATGACCTTTACTAAGACCACTAGTCATGAATAAAATTAAGTCATGAATGCAAATTAAACAGCGATGTAAGGTTTCAGATCTTGAATTATTTGGTTTTAGATTCTGTCTAGCTGAGATTTTACAGTACACAACTTTATTTTTCCACTATCACACTGTAAAGTCAAACCAGTTGTTTGTACAAGATTTAAATGATGTTTTCTCCTATTAAATAAAGCATATACTGAAGGTCTTGTGAACTATTCTGAACTTCTGCTGAAATTAGCTTTAGCCTCTTCAGTTTCCAATAAGAGCATAGTAAACAGGTAGGATTAAGGCTTCTTTTTCAACGAAAGAAATACAAATAGAGTCTACACGTTCGAAAGAGCCCATCACCCCCACTCTTCCTCACTCTACAGTCGTGACTGACCTTCAGTCAGCGAGTCTATTTTTCTCTTTTTATTTTCAATCTCAGGCTTCATCAGCATAGAAACAGCCAATCACTAACACCCCTGCTACAAAAACAACATGGCCGCTCAACAAATAGGAGCTCTCCCATCTGTCCTAATTTGCCCCCTCCACCTCCATCTCCACCGGCCCCAATCCCCACGGGCGATGACGCCACACCTCCGATATGGAAACACAAGTCATGACGTTATGTTGGAGTGATGCTTTTTAGATCCATATCAGAGCTCCTGCTGGATCCGAGAATTCTTGTTGGGTTAGAAAACGAGGCGGAGGTTAGTTTGGTCTCGGTGGCAGCTGTCCAAAACAAGAACAGATTGTAGATCGGGTCAGTTTCCACAAATAATGTAGATATAAGGTATATGTGTGATTCTGTATGTGTGTGTGTGTGTGTGTGTTTGTGAGATTGAGCTTGAATTTATATGACGCTAAATCATAAAGTAAAACATGTTGACAAACACACTTTAAAGGGGCTGTGGAGAGTTTGAAAGTGATCTTGAAAAAGTCTCCCTTCCAGATACATGCTTGATGGTATTCTACACTTTAAAATAAGATTGTCAGCAACAATATTGCAGGTTACTTTAAATTGCTACTTCTTAGCTTCCAGTTTGGGTCAACCAGGACCAGATTGATCTACAGCACGTCTAGGTCTTCATGACAACACTGATGTTAGCTCCGTTAGCCATGTCTGTGAATAGCATGATGCTACTCTGCCTTCTGGAATTCTCTTTGTTGCTGGGTTA
The DNA here is from genome assembly GCF_033239565.1 of Halichoeres trimaculatus. Classification (NCBI taxonomy): domain Eukaryota; kingdom Metazoa; phylum Chordata; class Actinopteri; order Labriformes; family Labridae; genus Halichoeres; species Halichoeres trimaculatus. Next base: position 17,476,210 of record NW_027437200.1, read on the forward strand.
GCACAGCTAGCTCGTCCATCTGATTGGAGATAGATCTTATGTTCCCAATAACGATGGATGGAAGGACAGGTCCATGTCGTCACTTCTTAGCTCACACATGAGAACCAGCACGTCGTCCTCACTTCCTTCTCCTCACCTTGTGGGGAAACATCTGGCCTTGCACCAGTTAGCATTGACACACTACAGGCTGCTAACAGCTGATTTCACATGTAAACTATGCAGCCATGGTTACATGTAAGATCTCCAGACAAACACAGGAGAAAAAGTAGTAAAAATACAAAATAATGATCCACTCCAAATGCAAAGATTACAAAAAAGAGACGAAGAAGAGAGAGCCGCTGCAAAAGGCAGCCATAGCTAACAGGGCAGTGCCTAGCAATTAATTATTTTATCAAAGAAATTCCAGTCTTGCAACATGGGATAAGCACCAATTTTCACAAAACTGTAAAGCAGTATATTTTAAAAAGTGTTTAAAGATTCAAATAAGATTTTTCCATGTTTTTATTACAAAAGAAATATAACATCACAAGTTGAATGGGCTTTTGTGTGTGTGTGTGTGTGTGTGTGTGTGTGTGTGTAGCATACGTAAAGAAACACATTGCTCACTAATAATTTGGTGAATCAGCAAGTTTTTGTATCTCTTGTAATTTAATTTAACATTCTGGTGTGCTACACGACCTGATCAAGAGAAGTTACGGCTCAACAATATTTTACGACAAACACTCCATGACATTTCAGTAACTTAAGTCAGACTTTTATTTTGAAAAGCCTCTTCAGTATAAAATATTGCAGCTATTAGTACATCACGTAGCACCAGTTTGGTTGGTGGAACTTTTAGATGTTTTAATAATTCCTGACACAGACTCTTGGATAATTCTCTTACGGTTGCGTCAGGTAACGTCACATTTTTAGACATCTCTCGACGCCTCGACCATCTGGAGAGTTGGACAATTAAAAAGTCTTTAATTTTTCTTTGTGGTTAAAGTTTTTCATCCTGGGCTCTGAGTGGAGCACACCATGGTAGGTGTAGTTGTTAAGAGGGATTTAACATCGCTGTGTGTGTAAGAGTGTGTGTGCGATGAGGTTTGAGTGTCCTCCACTTCCACAGAGTGTGTGTTCACGCTGTGACGCTTTGTCTGTGTCTCAGTCAGCAGGTGTGGGGGGATGTACCCAGTCTGGGGCCGTGTTTGCTCCCTGTGACTCTCCTGCTGCTGCTTGTTGGCTTTGGGTGGACAGCGCCCCCTCTTATCCTGCCCCCGGAAACCCCTCAGTTTGGGGCTCCAGTGTTCCCGCCACTGGAGGGCCAGAGTGGAGCGATCTGCCACCAGGCGACGCTCCTCGGGACCCCAACCACGCTCCCCTTCGTCGGCGCCAATCACGAGGAAGGTCCGGCCGACGTGGAGGGCGGGGCAGCCGCAGCTGAGGTCGCGATCTGGGACCCAGAGTGATTGAGGACCCCTGCGGACTCGGGAAGTGGACCCCGTGCGGAAGACGGTTTGGACTGAGATGGAAAACTGCCACCAGGGACCTGAACGCTCCATCCCTCTCACCTGTACCTTCAACACTGAGGTAAACGTTTCACAAAACATAACACATGTTGAAAATCATATTTTTTAATTTAAATGTACAAATATTGGTGCAAATCAATTTGTTGCATCAAAATCTGAAAAGTTATTTCAATCATTCTCACAAAATTTGATGCTTACCAAAGTCTTTGAGACAATAAGTCTCTAAGTTCATCCTGACTTTGACCTGAGAAGGTTGGCAGTACGACACACACTCCTCCGCTTTAACAGGGACAGAGAGGGGGAGAGGAGGAGGAGGAGGAGGAGGAGGGACAGCACATCAAATGAGAGGGTATCATTTCATAGCCAGCATATCAGCACATGTCTTTTCCCCTAATTACAATATGGCTGCTTGTATTTGTCATCACAGTATCCTGTGACTAACAGATGACTCCGAGTGCAGCAGGTGGGACATTCTGAACGCCACCACTAGGAGGGAGTGGTTAGCTGGTTTTGTTTTGATATATGAGCACACAGAGGTGGTTCGGTCATGTGTGTGTCATACATGAGGCAACACAAACATGGGTGGAAACGGTCGGTTAGAGAGTCACATGACATTACAGCGTTGGAGAATTCTCAATATTGAACAGTCTTTATTGAGATTTAACCCTTTCATATGACTTAAAACCACGACAGGTTTTAGAGTCTGACCGAGTGGTTCCCAAAGTGGAGGCTGGATCCTCTGTGTCATGAAACACTAATAGAGGGGGTCGTAGAATACTTTCCAAAATAAAAAAAACCCTATAAAAATATGTATATTTCATCTGTTATTGTGAAAACAAAATTGTAAACAAAAATATGGGTAAAATTTTATATTAAAATCACGTCGACCACATTTTTTTTGACCCTTTTTCCAGATTTCTTTGTTAGCACAAGACAAGGGTAGTGATGTTTTCAGGGACAGCAGATAAATTAACAAAACACAAGATGTGCTCATAGGTCATCCAGTTTCCCCAGATTAGCTAAATCAATACCTAATTTTTTTTTTTTTCATTCTTTTACATCTGTATTTAAATTGGCTTATAGTGGTAGGGATGGGTACCTTTCACATTTAAAATGATATTGTACCTGGTAATCAGTATTGATACTCAACAGTACCAATTTTGGGCACTTTTGTGTGTTTATGTGGTCAAAAAAATATCAATTTTTTTAATAACAAAATCAAAATTCTTTTCAATTTAACATATTTATTCTTCAATATATAACCTTGCAATGCTGTGTACAAGTCCAGCATGGAAAACCCCCTACTCTTTCAATCCCTCACAGACACAAGGATGCATTTAGGTACCTAAACATGGTACCTTTTAATTTTACGTGAATTGGTACCCGGTATTTTTGACAGAATTCAGTTGGTACCTATAAAAGTACCTAATTCAGTACCCATCCCTAGTAGCAGGGTGTTACTGGATATTTTTGGGGGTCGCAGACTGAAAAGTTTGGGAACACCTGCTCTGACACGTAAAACTACCTTGAACACAGTTCAGACGTCCTCATTAAACATCTCGTCCTATGTATCTTGAGGTCATGTTATTGGGATATGGCCTTTTATGGATCTTATTAAACATTTGAACAAAGTTACGATTAAAAAAAAATAAATAAAGGAGATGGAATTGATAAACAAAAAGTTTAAAAACTGACAAGCATACAAATTATTATGGCCAATGCTTGATATTAAGGTTGGGTGGCACCAGTTGTCAAAGGGTCCAACATTTCTTGCTATCATTTCACATAAATTTAGCACAAAAGTGTGTCTAGTGTCTAGTATTTGATAGATTAGCTCTTACACTGCAAAAAAACGAAATCTTATTGAGTGTTTTTGTCTTATTTTCAGTAAAAATGTCTTTTTAGACTAAATATGAGCCACATTTACTTGACCAGCCCAGAAAAGTGTCTTATTTCAAGTTATTTAAAGACAAAAATGAGGTCTGAATTGCTTGTAATAAGTAAAAAAAAATCTGCCAGTGGGGTAAGACAAATGTGCTTGTATTAAGACATTATTCTAATCTTGACAAACACATTTCTCTTACTCCACTGGCAGATTTTTTTACTTGTTTCAAGCAATTCAGACCTAATTTTTGTCTTTAAATGACTTGAAATAAGACACTTTTCTGGGCTGGTCAAGTGAATGTGGCTAATATTTTGTCTGAAAATATATTTTTCCCTAAAATAAGAGAAAAGTACTTAGTAAAATTTCATTTTTTGCAGTGAAGTTGTTCCAATGCTTCTTTACTTTATATCTTATATTTTATTTTGAAAATAAAAAAATATTCTGAATTTATTCAAATTCTTTTCGATTTTTTTTAATCCTGTCTATTTAAACTGTTCTTCCTTAAACATTAACTGGATCCGACCCTGATCAATCAAAAGATGTTTAACCATCAGGAAAAAAAACTTAAAAGCTTGACCTGAAACAGAGCTGAAAGTGTATGACATTAACAGGCTTGTGTCATTTCTGCCTGTTGGTCTGCTTACCTATGCTGTACTGAGGTTGAAACACTGGTGTTGGAGCGACCTCTTGAATTCCTGCAAACATAAACACAGTTTCAGACAGGTGATCGGAACACACACACAGACACACACACACAGGCTTCAACATACCCTCATGAGCCGTCAGGTTGTAGCAGACTGAACAAGTTTGTGTGTGTTATGTGTGCTATGCTCGGATGCCTCCCATTGCACGGTGGCATGTCTGCACAGAAGATAAGCAAGTGTCAAAAATGTGTGTGTGGTCTGTTTTTATGGGCGAGAAACACACGCTCTGAAAAGACACGGGGACCCAAACTTTACTTTTGGTAATTTAATAAGGTCGAAGCATCGCCTCTGGTATGGTTTTTGTCTCAAACTCTGAACAGAGTCTGGTAAACCTTGCTTGACTCTGTGCGTGTCTGTGAGCTTGTAAATGGAAAATGAACAACCTGCTGCTCCGTACGTATATTATCCAGGCCACTTGTAAAAGTGTGTGTGTGACAGCGCTGCCATATTTTACCAAGTTCACACTCGGTATCCCCGTCCGTGTCCTGTCCTCTCTGACACAACTGGGCCAGTGACACCCTACACCCCAACCCAGCTGGCTGCCCCCCTCTTCAAAAACCAGGAAGGTGCCATGTTGTTGGTGTATGTACATCAAGTACACAGTAAGAAGACGAGGGCTGTTGAATTTCTCAGTATCATAAATAACCTGAGTAATCAATTAAAATAATGTATAACTAGAAAAACACTCAGAGAGCACAGACCTCCGCCAAGCATATTGTGATTGTCTCCAACACTTTAGTCCGACTTTAATGTTATACTCCATTTCAGCAGACTGTCTGCTACAATTTGGTGTTAGTTGCAGGTTTGTATGATAATTTGTTTCCTGACAGTGTTGAAAATTATGATGACCCAGTACATATTTCATATTCCAGATCTCAGTATCCAGAATATTGCCAGGATCTGGATCGTACTTTTACATCTGTCAGAAATTATGGTGACCTTGTCTTGTATAGTTTTTCAAAGCCATCCGACCATTTATGGTGGCGTTATATACACGTATGGTGAAAACAGCCCTATCTCACAATGATAAAGAATCCTTAAAAACAATCCTGGATCCAGACAGTGATCCAGATCACCTCCAAAATTTAATCACTTCTTCCTTATCTCATTTTTAACATTCCTGAAAATTTCATCAAAATTCATTTGTTACTTTATGAGTCATGCAGTTCACAGACAAACGCTCCCAAAAACATAACCTCCGTGGCAGAGGTGATAATTCTATCTAAACTTTACCAAACAAAATCCTATTAAAGTCTAGAATTAAGTGAAAATTAATTCATAAAAGCACATGTGACCATTACACCTAAAACTCATTTAGTCATTTATTTTCTGGACCTGACTTGATTTATATAAAGAGAATAAATTTTGAATAAAACTTGAAATGTATTTATGTAAAAAGTTGCTGAAATCTAGTCGGCAAAATTATGTTAGCTAATTATTTAGCAAGCTTTACCCTACCCAAGCCAAGCTTTAGCTATCATGACCCACCTACCCGAGCTGGTGAAGCCATGTGTATAAATAGTTTTGTAATCAAATATAAACACCAAAGCAAGGCAACATAGAAGCTACAAGCCCAATCGTTGTCCTCTTTGCTACTGAAATCTTGTGAAAGGGAACAAACGAACAGACAACAAATTTAACGGTTTCTGCGAAAGTTATCAGATATGTCTCAACCATAAAAAATGTATAAATGTATTTTTAAAAACCAAATTAAAAAAACATCATATTTGTAGGACAACAGGCACAGTGGTTGTGTCCTTCTTCAGTGTTTTATGGTTAACGTCCATTTATTTTATTTTTGAAAGATGTTATTGTAAAGTTTGTCTCAGTGTGTTGTATGTTTTTATTTCTCTTTCTTAAATGTGATTGATTGTACAGACTGTGTGGCATTCTTGTTATTTTACATGTAAATATGTTTGTTTTTGGCCTGGACCCCAGGAAGACTAGCTCCAAATTAAATGGATCCAAATTAAATAAACAAACAAATAAACCAAGCGGAAACATCAGTCTAAAATGTATAGCCTGTTTGAAAGTGTTAAAACTATAGTTCCTTAAGTGTCCACTAGGGGCTGGCTGCAGCAACAACAAAAACCGCACACACACACATTCAAAAATGACTTTTTTTTTCTTGTTATTTTGAAAGGAAACTTGTTTGTTGTGTCCATGTGAGGGCATGGCTTACTTACTTTAAAGGCTGAAAAAAACTAATGTTACGATGCTCAATTCATTGATAACACCCTGCGCGTACACTAGAAGTATTCCCTCAAGAGAAGAATCAAATACTACTTGTAAAATATTATCTTCAGGCATAAGCATCTATTTTTGTCTGCTTAGCACAAAATTAGCACTAATTCCAGTCCAAACATAATCACAAGTTACAGTTACATAAATTTAAGGAGTTAGCTTTGCTAGCTAGGTCAGAAGTTATCTTTCCCTTCTTTTTATTTTAGCTAAGGCTAGTTTCTCTCAGGTTTTCTCAACCATTGTTGCATTCACCTACAGCCTTAATTAATTTTGAGGGTTAGCTAAAAGCACAAGATTGATAGATGAAAATAAAGATTAGCTTCAGCTTTAGCAAAGGCTACTCTTTTAGAAAGTGTATTTTTTTAAGTCTATTTATAAAAAAATGTAGTCAGTGCATCCTTTTCTGATATTCTGAGGTTTCTGATTCAGTTGAGGATAAAAAAATGAACCTGTAGCTAACTTCAGGTTTAGCATGGTGACTTATATCTGAGCAGAGTGGAGGATGAGGGTTGGTGTTCGTTGAGGTGGTGGGGGGTAAGAGATGCTATACATAGCCTGAGATGGTCTGGCAGTAAAAACAAACAAGGTTTTCTTTCACTCACTCCTTTCACTGAGAGAGTTATGAGTCTGGGCCCTGGGATGGGGGCGTTGTGAGCTACACGACAGGTGTGAAGCTCGCCGCTTCTGGCTTCCTATGTCACCTGATTGGGGCTTACACTGTGTCAGTGCCTGTGTAGTTGTCGGCACTCGTACGATTAGCCGGGGAAGCGCACGTGGATTAGCGCTCGGGGCTGGGGTTCGGTGCTGGCCAGACCCCGGGGTCAAAATATGAGAAGCAGCAAGCCACTTGATATGACTCTGATCCCAGATCAGCTGGTGATGAGGTTTCCTCGTAGGTTTCAGCTCATGTCAAGGCTGCTATGGAAACAGTCTCCAGGGATGATGAAAAGGGGACACGCTGCATGATAAGTCCAAATGACTCCGGACGGCAGCGGCTCCTTTTAAACCGAGCTACGATTTGATAAAGGCTTAAGAGCTTGATAGAAGGTTTAATCCATTAAGGCCAAACAAATAATGCTGAAGGAGAAATTAAAGAGATCACTTCGTCTTGACTGACAACCAACTATTAAAAAGTTGATTAGCTTCATGAGGATGGCATGTGTTGAATGCAAAGTTAACACTTCTTTAAGATTTGTAATCCCTCTTTAAACACTGTTGAACTGAAACAAAACAAGAGGCTGAATGATGACCTATACTTTCTGATCTGGTGCCAGGTTGGTCCTAAATGCCCTCAGAAACAATCTACCAACAAATATCAAACACAAGTGCTAAAGGTGTCTTACAAACTGTGGTTTGACTTACGTATGCAGGGTCGGAGAGGAGACCTTCCTTGTTTGAACCCCGGGGCACAGCGGTTACACCTGAGGCCGGTCACACCTTCTCGACACAGACACTGACCTGATGTTTGGTTACACCAGCGGCCCACTGCTCCCAGGGGATGGCACTGACACGCTGAGGGAAGGAGCAGAAGGTTGGGTAAGTGCGACAAATGTTGTAGTTTTACTGGACAATGAAGATGCTAACCAGAGGAAGATGTTTAATAGTTTTTGATTTCCTATCAAACACATGGTCTCGTATTACCATACTTTCAGAGAGTTGCTTTTCACTTAATTAATGTTTCATTGCTAATCAGCTGGCTAAAGGTGTTGTGCTCAGCGGAGGCACTCAGCTCTCCACAAGTTATTTTTTTAGGGAACGACAGACAACTTTCATCAACAACAACACGTTTAGGAAGGATCCAAACTTAACACAGGACATTTCCCCAGCATTGGATACAAAGCTTACAGAAAGTCCAGTTGGCACTGAGGTTACTGGATTGCTAACACATCTGCAGACCAGAAACTTCAGCACCATCTTCGTACATTTTCTGCCTCTGGACTGATTCTGACCACGTGGACATGGTTGTTTTTCACAATAAGAACAAGTAGACGGATAAACTGGGCCCCATGAGTCTCAGTGAGCCTTAGTCGATCGTAAACACTGCCCAAGATCAACAACAGAGAATACTTGAAGGGTGCTGGGAGATTTTGTGTTGACAGATGTGACACCGCTGGAAACTGAAATTGGTGGTGTTTTTCCGGGCTAAAGACTCCGTTTCCCATGAGCACCATCACCCACTGTTGTAGTAACTTGACTCTTGTTGTGCGTTCATTTGTACATGAAAGTCGGAATTTCTGATTTCTAAATGGGAAAGCCAAGCTGGGCACTTACACCACCTCCGAGTTCCCAGAAGGAAATTCCAAGTTCAGGTGTAAACAATAATTAAGCTCCTGTTTTCTTCTTTTATTTTAGAACTTCTGACTTGTGTTTGTCACAATAAATCAGAAATTCTGCTGTTATGGCAAGTTTTTCCGACTTGGCAACTGTGGAACACAGCATTACCAAGGCATGCATTTGTTTTGGAGTACAGGTCTCCCTTTAACACTACTTTTCTTTGTTCAAGACAACTTTTCCCAAAATGCAAAGCCACACCTTCATGTATTTATTTGTTTTATGTTGCGCTTTTGCTTGAAATGTGACAACAAGCAAACTTTGTACACTCAGTTTGTAGAGCCAACGTTACCTTACTCTACATTTTAGCTCAATTGTCCACCATTACTACAAAATAGATCAGATGGATCGTTTTCAGCAGGAAAAAGAAGTGCAACAAATGGATTTGTGTTCTCATAGGAAAACTCTGACCCAGACACAAGGAACTAAGAATTTTTTGTTTTAGAAATAACCAATTTTGTCCATGATAATCTTATTTTAAATCATAGATTATGATCAGGCAAAGATATAACAGTGAGAACATTTCTGAATAATAAAAAGTAGACTCGTTATTCTAAAAGTGAACATGTTTCATCACCGTACCAAGTCGTGACAACAAAGCAGCAACAAAGCTGCACAGAGGACAGCCAGGACAATAGACGGGCTGAGGAGGTCTATCCATCAATAAAGGAACCCAGGTTTAATCCTGCTTGACAGCCGCCGTCCTGAGGGAGGGAGCGTCCTTGAGCAAATATACAAGACCTCTACTAACGCCGTAAAACCTATTTTGTAGCTGTCGAGTGGGGTAAACAAAGACAAATTCCTCGGGCAGGACGCCATATGAAGGCTGAGAAGATGTTCACCACTTATCAATATGCGCCAGGGACGGAAAAATAAAGGCCTGGATTCATTTCCCTTCTCGTTGCATTTGTCACACGAGTCTTATAAAGATGGAGACAACTCTTTTATCTAAACTGATACACGTGATAAGTTCTTTTTTCTACTTTTGGATGAGAGAAAGTGTTCACTAACATGTTAGACCCAAAGAGAGGAGACACTCTTCTCACTCAGGCAATGTTTAGACAAATCCTAACAATGAATCTAAACAACTCGACTGCAAAAGTGAAAAATCGGTCTCTAAAAGCAACACAGCAACAATAAATCTGACCTTGAATGTGAGCTGGGGTGGTCGTAGACTTTTATGTGCATAAAAAGTGATAAAATGCGTCAACGTTAAATCATAATTCTTCATCCCCGCGTTCGTGTCAAACCTCAAAGGGAGCCCGTTAACTTGGGTAATATTAGGCCGGCAGTCAAAGCCTCACACAAGCATGCCAGAGTGTCACAGTCACTTAGGACATGTGACCAGTCAAAGGTCAAAGGTCAGCTTCCACATGCCGACCGGCGGTAAGTATGGGTGTACAGGTGGCAGCTCTGTGGGGTTTGTGTGTTTTTGTGGGACTAACAGGAATAGCTGTCCACTCTCACAATGTAACCAGCCCATAAACACTTCTGGGACACACACACACACTCACACACACATTTACTGAGTCAGACGCTACAATATCCGGTGGTACCATGACACTTCATCTGTATACGTTAGCTTTCAGTTAATGAAAATCCCGAACACTCATACAGTAAACACACACACACACAGGTGTTGACTGACGTTGGCAGGCCTTGCGGTGGTTCAGCGGTTTGCTGTGGTCACGCGTGTATCCGTTCTGGCAGTATTGACAGTGGCGTCCGGCTGTGTGGTGGCGACACTTCTGACACACGCCTCCACTGCGTCGACCTGACTGCTGGAACACCTCCATGCTGAAGCGACACTTGTTCGAATGGCCGTTACATTCACAGGCTGGAAAAGGGAAAGAAACAAAAAAACAGTAAGAAAAATGATCATCAAAAGATTCAGGGCAGCCCCTTAAAAGTTTTTAAAAATTATAAGCCAAGACAAATGCAAAAAGTAAGAAAACTTGTGTTTGGTAGTTTATGTCTTTGTTGTCACAATGCTTCTTGGCATAAATCTAACTCGGTCAGGAAGCCTGTTTCGTGTTTCCTTTCCTTGCCAGTGTCTTGTTTCTTATGACTTCAATCATCCAGTCCACCAAATATCACCAAACAAGGGTCAATAGTAGAATAAGCTGTTTGGTGTTTGTAGATTATGTACATTTCAAATCCATGTTTCTTACAAATTTGGCATCATTTAACAAGTTCTTTATTAACAAACAGGAGCCTTGATAGAGCTTGTTGGGTTAGCATTAGCAAGATAAATTTGTCTCTTTTTTGTTATCTTTGTATTTGGAGCGGATCATCACTTTGTATGGCTCATTTGTTGGTCGTGGACACCAAACTTTTTGTGGCTTCAGGGATATTTTTACGACTTTTTCTCCTGTGTTTGTCTGGAGATCCTACATGTAACCATGGCTGCATTCTTTACATGTGAACTCAGCTGTTAGCAGCCTGTAGCATGTCAATGCTAACTGGTGCAAGGCCTGATGTTTCCCACAAGGTGAGGAGAAGGAGGTGAGGACGATGTGCTGGTTCTCAGGTGTGAGCTAAGAAGTGACGACATCGACCTGTCCTTCCATCCATCGTTATTGGGAACGTAAGATCTATCTCCAATAAGATGGACGAGCTACCTGTGCTAACCCAGCAATAGAGGGAATACCAGAAGGCAGAGTAGCATCATGCTATTCACAGACATGGCTAACGGAGCTAACATCAGACACCAACACCACATTGGAAGAGCTTCACCTGCTGTGAGCAGACAGGATCCAGGAAGTCAAAATTATTTGCAAAACTCTCCTTTTGTTCAAGACACCTGTGGGAAACTGAATGTAGTTGTGTTAAACATTAGCACTCCTCAGTAGCCAACAGGTATTAAGGTTAGCTAAAGATGAACTGCCGCTAGCTTGTTTGATGGCTTAGCTAGCTTGTGTTTAGCTTAATTGATTCATGTTTCAAACCAAAAGCCAAATTGTCCTCGGGTGTCTCTTTTCTAATACAAATGGACTCAGTCTTTCACTTTGTACGCAGCTGTTTTAAATAAAGAAATTAGATAGCTAGCTTAGCTAAAGCTTTGAGGGCTGTACACTGAGCAATCCCTGGATCACTGGCTGATTAAGTCCCTTCATGTTAAAGTAATACAGACACTGACATGACTCTAAGCTTAGAAAACAAGAGTCTGGAAATGTTTAACTGTCAATTTAAACAAAGAAAACAGAACATTGTTTTCTCATACCAAAAGACCCTCTGACAGAATCCTTTTCAGGGCTGATTCTTTTCTAATGATTTCTTGGCAATCTTATTATTTGAGCCAGCAGCAAAAAGACGAGAAGGGAGTGACAGATGAGTGTATGACTGTGTAACTTCTCAGAAACTCAGATCCTGTTTGTTCAACATGAAGATGTAAAGAAGATGTAAATGAATTTGCTTATTTCAGCTCCTGTCCTTAGAGACGAGTGGTACAAAGAGAGTCCCAGTGTCACGGCATCTTCGTTGTCTCTAACACTATAAAACTATTGAGTTCGTGTGTGTCTGACTATCTCTGGTTAAGACCAGGTGTGGTAAGCCAGTACACACAGGTTCATCTCAGTTAATTAAAATAAAGAGGATAATTTATTTCACTTGTAAAATTAAAATATTGTGATAAAGTTGGTTAATGTAAATTAATAATGTTGTGCTCTAATCAGCTGAATAACTGAATATGCTGACACTGTGGAGCCAGCAAAGAAGCTAGCTGTTCACAAGGTGCTGTACCCAAAAATGTTACTAGAAACTTGAATAGAGAGAAAATGTATGGTGGAAAAAGTTGCAGTAGTAACAGAGATAAGCACAAGGAGCAAGCCTCTCATTCACTACTTCCTTGTGTTGTGTGAAAGGGTGTATGGAGGCCTATTTCTGCCAGGTTGGCTAAAAAAGGTGAGCTTTCGCTTCAATGAAGAATCAAAATTTTAGGTCAAATTTGTGAGATAATAAACCAAACTAAATTGATTTAAAACAAAACAACCATAAAGTAGTATTACTATGTGATATAAGCATGAATAGTGAAACAACAAGTCAGTTTTGGGATTAAACAAGTAGAAATAATGTGATAAAAGCCACAGAAATGGCATGATATGTCAAAAAAACAAGATAATAAATTAATGTTTTGAGATGTGAATCATAACGATGGAAAAGGAAATCCTAGTTATGGCATAAAAGAACAAAAATATTAGATAAAAAAGATAATTATTCATTATTATGGGAGAAAATTAAAAATTATGAGACAGTCAGTATTATTAGTTAAAAGCCAAAATAATAAGAAAGTTTAGTCTGGTGTGCATTTTTTAACTCACCTTGCTATTTGGGATGGGTAAGACCTAGTAAGTATAATAACTAAACTTTGTCATTTACAGAAAGTTTGATTATTTGTGTCATGAGTTCTCTATAAGTTGTTTGTTAGTAGTGTTATTAAACTTAAACGGATGTATATGTTGTGATTTTATCAAAACATGATGTGGGCAGTGTCCCTGAATGTGGCTAATAAGTCAAAGTTTTAAAACATAAAGTATCATGGGTCTGAGAGACAGGAATGTAATGTCCAAATGTGTGGACGCTGGGTCTTAAGAGGATAATATGACACAAAAAGACCAAATTATGAGATAAAAGCTTGTGACATTTTATCACATGATTATGAAAATCCTCATGTTGATCTTTCATCTCATATTAGGGACTAACTTTTTCATTATTCGACTTTTTATCACATTGTTTTGGCTTAAAATGTTGTCAAATCCAAGGCTTCCTCATTTTTTCAGTAACTTCTTTGCAACCTGGAATAAATTGGCTTAGTATAAATGTGTGACTGCAGATGCACCACCAAACCCTTTCTGCAGGTTTTTTCACCTTTCTTATCTTTGTCAGAGTTTTAGTTTGTTGGTGGCGGCCACTGAGCTTTTAGTGTATTGCATTTAATGTATTTACTCTCAATTTCTGGCTGATTGTTTTGTGGTTTGTGCCATATATCGCTGTCTTCTTACAATACATTGAACTAACTCACCAACACATGGATTTGGATGCGTTGGCGTCGCTCGATGCCACGGTCTGTCGCAGTAGAAATCCTCGCACACATCACAATCTGGCCCCGCTGTGTGGTGCTCGCACATACACACAGCCCGTCCCGTGTCGTCACGGCGACACTTGGAAGCATGTCCGTTACATTTACACCTGCCCCCAACCTGCAGGTCCGAGAGCGCCAGAGGAGCCCGGACAGCAGTCATATAAGCAAAGTGAGGGGCCACCTGTGAGTCCCTTTGTTTTGAATTCAGATTATTATTCCTCCTCTTCCTCAGCTCCTGTCCTCTGTTACCTCTACTCCTCCCCTCGACTGACCAGTTGCAACCTCCATTTGGACAAGGCAGCCATTGGCTGTCAGCTTTCTTGCGGCCACGCCCTCTGCCTTTCTCGCCTCTCTTTGAAGGCGTGAGGATGTCTGTACCGAAACCATCCCCTCTGTCCTTGCTCGTCACATTGTGTCCGTCTTCTTCCTGACCTTTGGATTGACTCTTTCTTCCATGTTTGTCCGCTTTGTTCCTCCCTCTTGTGTCTGAGTTTTTTGTCTCCCTGTCAAAAAACATTAACGTGTTTTCCATGTTTAACTTATCCAGCCCCTTGTGGCCCGCCCTCCACCTTGAAAACCCCGTCGTTCTGTCAGGCTCTACCTGGTCATGCCATCGTACTTCCTCTTGCTTATCTGAGGTCCTATCCTTGGCGTGTTTTGACACTTGGTGGAAAACTATGCGGATGTCTGTGGCTGTCACCCAGTCTTGGAGGGTGTGACTGTGGTCAAAATCCGGTGAGGATGGCCGGCCATCCAGGGTGGAGAAGGCTAGGACCATACCGCCCCTTTGTTTTTGTAAGGGGCGGGGATCTGAGCAGAGGGGCTCGGTTTCTTGGTGCCGACTCTGAGCCACTGTCTGCGAGGGAAGCCTGAAGTCTCGCAGACAATCATTGGAGTAGTGCTGCATCGGCCTCCACGTCCGACCAAAGTCCATCGACTTGAGGATGGAGATGGAAATTGGGTCTGAAGGCTCCCCCTGCTGGCAGAACTGCAAACTGATGTATGTAATCTCAAAGCGGCGTCCAAGCGGAAGCGTTAGCACCCATTCGCCACTGTCAGGATCTCCGTGAGCCATCCAGCAGGTGAGGTTGTGAGGGTTGTGGAGGTCTGTCAAGGTGGTGACATTGCCGTCATGGTCGGGCCCTTGCAGCGAGTGACTGGCGTTGACGGGGACTCCATATGCGGCGTTGATGAACTCTGACAGGCAGTGGCGCGGACGTCCGTCCAGGTGGTAGCACGGGTCATGGGGCGAAGTCCAGCTCAGAGGGGTGTGGGAAAGGGAAGAGGAGACAAGGGATGGAGGAAGGAAAAGGAGCAGGAGGTAAAAGGGGAAAAGGGAGGTGAAGGGGGGAGGGGAGAAGGGTAGGGTCATCATGTCATCCAGCCTGGGGAAGAAGAAAAAAAGATGGCTTTAAGAGAAATCCATGGGAGCTGGATCATAAAACAAAAACCCCACAAAGTGATTGATTTATCAGACTTGAATTCAAAGCCAAATAGAGGAGAAATCCAAGAGAGACCACCTGTGCCTTTATTGGAAACAGACAGTACCATCTCACCGCACCTCGTCGGCTTTCAGGTGATGCCAGTAAAGATCTCATCTTGTAAAAATGTAATCCCGATCTTCAAAATAGTGTTGGCCACTGGTTTGAATCTTTGACCCTGACAGCTCCGAAGAACATATCTGTCTTAAAACTCTTCCAAAGTATGAAAAAAGAGCAAGAGTGTGGGTGAAGAAGGGTGCACACCCAGCGGGTCTGTCTGAAATGACAAAAAACATGCCCAACAGCTGGGGCTCAACCCCGAACTGGACCACATCCATCACGTTTATGACTCTCCTTTTCAAATCACTTTACCACCGGTCAGTGCTGCAGGCGAGCGTGAGGTGCCTGAGCATGAGAAGTGCGATCGAGGGTATGAGAAACAGAAAATAAGGGGAGGGAAGGAAAGGAGTTGGAGATTAGCCTTTAGGATGGGAGCAGATGATTTACAGATCAAAATGTGTGTTCGGCTTGAGCCCCTAAATGGAAACTTCCGTGGTAAAGACAAATGCAGACTTGTGTACGAACAAATCCCTTCCCGTCTCTTACCGATGGTGACGAGTGTAATTTATTCCTCTGTCAGGATTTGATACGCAGTGTTAATTTTGGCATGTGGACAAAATGAACAATGAGTGTACTCTTTCTGGAGCCTGATTTATCGTCGCCCAGAGTCACGTTAGCAAACTTTTTAAACTTTCCTCCTTTGGATCCTTCGTGTTTTGTTCCTTCCTTTCTTACAGGACTGTCATTTCCAAACTACTTCCCCTTTGCTCTTCAGTCCCCCAGCTCATCTATCACCTGCCCCCTTCATTCTGCTCTGAGAATATTCTTAACTGCTGCGAGATTGATGATGTCCTAACAAGCGTTTGACACTGACAGCGAAGTCAGCAGGGCTGCATAAACCAAACCCGTAGGAGAAGACGGGGCTGAACGCCTCTACGACCTCGTCATCCCGCTCAATTAGCCGACCACCGAAATATGAGGCTTCCCTCGGGGACCACACAGCTCCGAGGGGCCTGTGAGCAGGACACGGCATTCCCTTGGCAGATTTGGACAACCTGACCTCCGGACAAAGAGAGAATCAACCGAACGTGGCCGAGGACAAAAGGAAGATCAGGCGTATCGTATGACTTTGTTTCGAAGTGTCGCTGCAGGAAACGCCACAAGCAAAGAGCGCCGTGATGAGCGGTCTGACTGTGACCCTGGTGCCACCAAGCCACATTCCTGGTGTCCAGAATGCCTCGGTTGGTCATTCCTGTCGTGTCGAGACATGCCCCACGGGAACCTGAACTCTCTGATAAAAAGCAGGACTTATACGTTGATCTGGTGATTAATTGGCTCTCTGGTTTCATAGGGTGTCAGTGTCAGAGATTATAAGGAGGGCAAAGGTTACCGGAGGATTCAGGAGAGTGGCGGATTGAGGGGGGACACACAAAGGGGGTGTTGGTTAAACATACCCGTGACACGCTCTTGCTCTTCTCTTTGTCACATTACACGACTAATTAAACATAACAAGCACTGTGCTGAATGGATGCTCATCCAAGAGAGCCCCCCTGAGGTTTTTCAAGCCCCCCACCCGGCCAAAATGAGACTCTGTCTTCTTCTGAAACTGGATCATCTGTCTGGCACCGCCACTGTAACCCACCGGATATGATTTCAACGGTTTTTCTCTGCTGCTTTCCAAAAATTCACACAGCTGGGGTGTCTGAGGAACCTGCTGAAGACAAGCGTGAAGACGTGCCGTTTGATGCGAGGGGACATTAAGACGATTTTACACCAAAATCTGCAAACAACAGAAGCTTGGAAGACGGCATCTCCATTTCTTCGGCACAGAAACCTCAAATTTTGAAACAACTTGGCAGCAATCTGTGTCTTTGAAAAAGCTTATACAGCCAAATAGTGGTAAGATGAGATCAACATCTCCGGCGGGTGATCTTTAGAAGCAGCTATGCTTGGCTGGCAAGGGGCTGGAAAAATACTTGCTGACAACCTGGGGGCATGTTTACAGCATAGTCGTACAGAGACCAACGCTCATGTTCATGCTTTGCAGACCCCCTTATTTTAATTCCCCGACTTAATCTCCGTTTATTCTTCATGAAGCTGCAGATTGAGTAACTTAAACGGAGGGAAACCAAAGCATTGTTTCACGACGCAGTAAAAACCGAAGCAACAGGAACTGGAGCAAATACGTCACCTATAAAAACCATCAACACCCACTAGAAGTTTTATTACCCTAAACTGTTGAATTCAAGAAAAATTTATTGGCTCTGAAGAAGAAATTTCTCAGTGAAATCATACGTTAACAATGTGATCCAACTTTACAGGAAATGTAAAACACAAAAACACTTGTTTGCTTAAATATTACCGCCCTATAAGTCAGGGTTTTATTGACGCGCACTGTATTTTAAGAGTATGGTGGGGACACTAGAGGGAAATGTGACCCCGTATGGCAATAAAACTGGGAAAATAATCTGCCGAAGTCACCGCAAGGGGACATGTGGATAAAATCTTTATTCGTACTTTTTGTACATGTGCTGCAGCGTAGTTTCCAGATTGGTTTTGAAATAAACAGGGAAATGTCTGTGTCTTGTTTTTATTTATGTGTTCTATACTTTTGGTTGTCTTTTTCAGAGGTCGTTGCGAGCTGAGAGGAAAAGGAAACCCGTAAAATATGATCACCGAGGAGAAGTCAAATGAGAATTTATCTGTTTTGACCGTTAAATTTTTAAGAGCTGTGGTGTTTGTTTGCGAACGAAAGAGCGCTACAGTTTCACAGAAGTATTTTTGCTAGTTGTTTTTGTATCTACACATTTTTTACATACATAAGTTTTATGTTCAGTTTGACCTTCTTTTGCTTGACACCAGCCTAATCTTTTTCTTTCTCCTTCCCAGTTTTTGCGTACAGAAGTAAATTTGTTGTTTGTGATAATTTGCACATAAAACTGATTTTCCTTTTTTCTTTTCTTCCTCTAAGTGGGATGTGAGGTCTTTATATCATGGAGTGCAGAGAGCTCTGGTTTTTGGTGTTGGGTCTGTGACTACCTGTTAACTCTCTCTGTCTGTTCACACTTTCGAGCTGCGGGCCTGTCTGGGTCTGGATCTGTTCTGGTGAGCAGATGAGCTGGATTTGGCCTGTCTCACACGTTTTAACATTCCTCGTCATGGGCAGCAGCTTCGGCCGGCGATACGGGGGCAAAGATTTGAAATTCAAATAGCGTTTCTTGCCTCTGTTGAGTTTTAAAAGACTTAAGTTGTTGTTTTTACAAATAAACACAAGACAGCAGTTAAAGGGGCTGCGTCGTGTCAGGGTGATTGTCTCTTGGAGGATTTCCCAGGGTTCAACACTGCTGCTCCGCTGAAGACACGCAGCCTTTAAATAAATATGATCAATTATACAAGCTCTGTGTTATAGGCCACATGTTTGACGCAGCACCAAAGCACCTGTTGGTGCATGTTACCACACTGACACCTTTGTTAATTTGCAATTGTCCTCAGTCAGCCAGAAATACAACACTGGAGAGAGGCTACGTATGCGGTCTGTAGGCTCAAACTGCATTCCTGCCAGCACAGTTGAAGCCCATGTGTGTGTTATTCCACACGGAGCGGATTCCAGGAGTTCTGTTTAAGGTGTAATAATCTAATTTTAGTGGAGCGGCCCAGGAGGTGAAAGCAACAGACAGCACAAAAAGGATTATCACTGCTTGTATCTTTAGCTGAAGCCCTCTGTCCGTCCCATTTGCACCTCAAACAAACCAATAAGGTGCAGGAGCCTGGTGCGCTTCCACGCTCGCACCGAGGGCGCCAATCTCTCCACCAACCTTTCTTTCATTTAACTTTTTTAAATACAAAAACCACATGTTACCCACTTGATATTTGAAAGCTAGTTTCCTGTCAACCCCCACCCCTCTTTATAACCTCATACAAGTTGGCAAAGACGCTCTCCTGCCGCTCGGGCTTCACATGTCGATATTAAAAAACAGATGGAAATGAAATCATGGTGATTCCATGTTAAAGTCACGCCAGAGGCAACCTCGGGCATGATGGGAGAAAAATGGGGAGGCCTCTACTTGTTATTGGTGTGAATTAAATCCACATAATGATGTACAGGTGGGCTTATGCAGAAAATGAGGCAGAAAACAACAAAAACTAAAAAAAAAAAAAATAATAAAGAGCAGCTAGATTTTTGTTGATGTGAACAGGTTACCAGATAATTATCAGATAATTATCAACGTATAAAGTCACCTCCTTTTTTTTTTTTTTTTTAATCAAGCACCACATCATCACAAATGATCTGTCTTTTTCATCCCTTATGTCATTTAAAACAATTAGCAATTAGCCTGCTATGTCTATTAAAGCAAGTGCGTTTTAGCCTCTTTCCTCCTGGGAAAAACGGATTTTTTAGTGGAGTAATTGCACAAAAGAAAACAGCCTGCAGTGACACGCAGGTTTTGGGTGTTGTAAATTGAATGAACCTCATGTTAATGACTCCTGCCTCGGTTCATTAAACAGAAAGGTTTGTCATATTTAGGATAGTTTGATTATTTTGGCATTAGCTAACAGCGGAGCCCTGAGGCTAATAGCCACAGTTCAGCACAGCTAATTACACTTGTTAGCCTGAAATTAGCTGCAGCTAATTAGCTTTATCTGCCAGAGAGGAAGAAAAATATTTACATTATGAGTCTATCACAGTTTGAACAAATGATTGATTTCTGTTTTATGTTAAAATACTCGTTAGTTGTTAGCCTGGTCTGTGTAGCGCTGAGGCCGTGTTTCGTGACATTTTAATGCTAGATTAAATTTACTATTCAACTTTGATTGTATCGTTCAAAATCACATATTACATACACCATATACATTAAAAAGATGGTAATAAAAATAATAATAAAAAAGTACGGAAAAATTATTTATGTAGAAATTCTATTTTGATAGTAAAAAAAAAAAACTTTTTAATTGAAACCGGTATGAACTGTGGGTTAACAGCCGTTAGTTTTGGCTCCACGATGATACAGGTGTATGCAGAAAAATAATAGACTTGTTGACGTGAAGCGAAAGGAGAAATACAGTGTTAAAATGCTGCAATATACAGTGAATTTGTAGGAATATTTCCGCCATAATTTTAAAAAATGACGGTTAACACATTCTCTTCTCAACGGCTTCTCTTGCGCGCGACTTCATCAGAGATTAAACGTCACTGAAACTTAAGCAACAGCCCGATTAGTACACATTTAAATTAAAAAGACGTTGATGATGGCAGCTCACCATGTGCGTCCCAGTGATCCTCCTTCTCCTTCCCTCTGCTCCAGCAGATCCTCCCGATCATGAAGAGAAGCGCAGCAAGTGTCCGGACATCCAAATCCTGCGCGTCTGCGGTGCAGCAGAGCAGAGACGGAGGACGAGACTGCCGGGAGGGGGCAACACACCGGGCACTGAGCGAGCAGGAGGAGGAGAAGGAGAGATAAATAAACGCAAACAGGTGGGAGGTGCGTCTCTGCTGCTTATAGAAAGTGAAGTGCGCCAAGAGTTCCCACCTCGAGGCGTAACATCCTGCTCCATGCGCTGCCAAGCGAGCTCACATGTCCGTCAAACTCAAACAGGGATCATCAAACTGTCTGTTAATCCTTAATAACATGTATTTATAGTTTTTAGCTGATAGGGGATTATCTTTTTGTTGATACTCTCTCAAGTCATCTTGTCATACACCTTAATTTTATTTTGAAATGATCCTCCTCGTCTTTGAATAGGAATGCAAAGTGTGCACGTGCAAGTTTTTGGAGAATTTATTAAAGCAATTTATCAAACTTCAAATTATCTAAACATACCCATATGCTATTGTCACTTTATTTACCTTGTTTGTGATTATTATAATTTTTTTCTAAATTGGTGTATTTTACCTCATATATCTTCTACAGTATGAAAAAAAAAATTGCTCACTTTTACTCCAAAAAGTTTCCAAGGGATTTAGACCAAAATACGGAAGCCCTAACTGGACACACATCAATTCAGTTTACCTGTCTTTTCTCTGACAATGACTTCGTTCTGGTTGTTGCTTTTCATTAAGGTACCATCTTGAAATAGCAAACCTTATTTTCTGGTGATACTTTCTGAGTATCCCAAAAACTTTTTTATTGTTTTTTACTCCCTAATTAAAAAAAAAAAAATCTAGTCAGTATTCAGTACTCGTTTGATGCATTTAAATTTCAAAGAACATATATTTTAAGTAAGTTAATTCATAACACAACAAACCAATTGATTTAAGGTACCATGGGTCCAGGGGTTGCCAAAATCACCCAAAAATGTCCACACAAAAGCTTTTAAAAGATGCTATTAAGTGTAAGGGATAAAATCATCAAAATGACAATGGTACCACTTTGTCACAGGGCGTCACATATTAAAAGATTCAACTGATATTATGTTGAAAATCAAGAAAATAAACACAGTTTCTCATTATCATGGGATAAAAAAAGTGCATAATACATATGAAAGGATGTCCACTTTGGGCTTCCATACAATAATATTTTTAAATTTTGAATATTTGAAAGTACGAGGCCACATAGGAGCTACCAGGTTCACTTTTAGACATGTTTGCCAAGAAACTAATTTTCAGTGATGACTCTTACTTTGACTAGATTTTTTGAATATTGTTATGATTTTAAATTCTCTGTGGTAAAATATTCTGAGTACTTCAGCCAGTTGATAAATTGTGTAACAGATTCAAATAAGAGGTTAATAAGAGGTTATAAAAAAGAAATGTTATATATCTGTAGTTTTTTCCACATTTGCAAATATTTGATAATATAAACCAATTTGAGAGGTAAGTTTGCGTTGTTGGTTTAGTAAGCGTTACACTCAAAGCTGTTGCCAGCAGTGAAGCAGTTGAAGCGTTGCTCAATCCTGATTGGTGCTTGAGGGCACGTGACATCATCTTGCTTCTCAGAAAGCCCCGCCCTCGTCCACTTGTGAAGAAGATCTCAGAAACATAAACACCAAAACAACCAGAACTATCTAAACTTTGTGGGCTCGTCTTGAGCTCTTGCAGGGTCTTGTTTCTCTGAATAAGAAGCTAATTGAAGAAACTGGTTTCCAAACCTTTGAAGTTAAGGATCTAAATACTTGATGTACCACAAAAGTAATACAATACATTCCTTTGATGGATCTGAAGCAGTGTATCATACATTATTTATCTGACAATAGACCATTGTGCTGTGTTTGTTGATACAAGCTCTGGAGGAAATTAGACACACCAATGATAACACACTCGAGGGGGAGAAAGTTCCTGAAACAGATTGATCTGTTCTTGGAGAGGCTCTTTTTTCTTACTTTTTTTTAAAGCAGGTTTTCT
Source organism: Halichoeres trimaculatus (assembly GCF_033239565.1). Classification (NCBI taxonomy): domain Eukaryota; kingdom Metazoa; phylum Chordata; class Actinopteri; order Labriformes; family Labridae; genus Halichoeres; species Halichoeres trimaculatus. Next base: position 17,498,839 of record NW_027437200.1, read on the forward strand.
TTCTCTAAAGGAAACGAGAATTTTAAGCCTCAACACAACATTTCATGGCTTGTTAGGAACATTTTTCAACACCGTGTAGATCCTCCAGCTTCAGTTTTATTACAGCTGGCGGACAAATTGAGAGCACAGAGCAGAGCCAGTCGCAATCGTCTTATCTCCTATCTCTTCCCGGCCAAGATCTCACTCCCCAGTTTGTTCCAATTATCCCTCAGTGGAATAGGAAAAATGGTTGAAGTAAATTGGCTGGACTGGATTGTTCTCAGATGTGGACCAAAACTGATACAGATGGAAATATAAGAGAGAGGATCGAGGACGGAGGGAGGGAGGGAGGGAAGACGCTTGATTGGAGAGGAGGAAGCTTTCCCAGAGAAGGCAATAAAACTGATTGATGACTCCCCTCGAGGAATGTTTCCCCAGGTGTGCTTTTGTGAGTGTGTGTGCATGCTGGAGTGTGTGTTTGTGTATTTGTTACAGTACAGTTAAGCAATGCTATCCTTGGCCGCAGGACAAGCGCAATAAGGTAAATTGAGGGGTGAAATGCCGTGTTTATGCGTCAATATTGCACTCTGGCAGCATCAACACAAAGGCTCGAGAGGTTTCACTGAGCTGGGTTTAAGCTGAACTGATGCTATCTAAAGAATCAAAAATTAAATAAAGCAGTTACTTTAAAATCTGTCCTAAAAAAAGAGAAGAAGAAAATGTTTAAGTGCTCAATAAAACACTTCAGGTGGTCCGTGATTTTTGCTTTGACTGCAAATTTTTACACCCTGTGGCTAAGGGCGTGCTTCAAGACTCAAATAACAATAAACCAAATACCAGGCAGGTGTAATTATAAAAGTCAACATTGAGCCATTAAATGTGACAGAGTAAAAGCTTGTTTCAAAATACATGGGCGTCAGTTTGATGCATTAGCCAAGATAAAGACAGCACTTGATTTAATTATTAGGCATGATTGTGATGATAAAATATGCACCACTTAAGTTAACTTAAATGCACAAAAAGAAAGCGTCTATCGTGGTCAAGGTCATGGGGGCAGTAATATCATCAGTGAAGACCAGTGGCCCCTGTCCCCAGCTCCTCTGAGGGGAAACCAATGCGTTTCCAAGCCAGCTGAGGTATAATCTCTCCATCCTACCTGAGGATCTCTTACATGCCCGAACCACCTCATCTGGCTCCTCTTGATGCTGAGGCTGAGCCCAGACACGCTGTGGAGAAAGTTCTTTTCAGCCACGTGTACTGTCAATCTTGTCCTTTTAGTCACTACCCACAGCTCGTGGCCAGGGGTGAGGGTTGGAACATGGACTGATCGGTTAATTAAGAGTCTTGCCTTTTAGCTTAACGCCCTCTTCACCACAATAAACGAGTGTCCATATCACGGCACCTGTCTGACAATCTCACACTCATGAACAAGATCCCAAGACACCAAAAACTCCTCCACTTGGTACTTTGACTCTTCCCAACCTATAGCGGGCAGTCCATCACAGGGTTATTTTCTTTTAATTGTGCGCATGTGTAAACCTAAACTCTTAACCCTGAACAACCCAAAACTCCCATTAGAAATTCATTAGATTCTTTATTAAAATGATTAGGAAGCGCGAATAACAGCATTAAACAACAATAAAAAGCAAGTGATGGAATCAAAATAGCTGCTGCACTGGCAAAGGTTAAAAAGTTATAGGCATAAATTGGAATTAGAAAGGGGAGAAATGTATGACAGTTAAGTATTCTGGGGTATTATGTGTCTTTCAGGTGAATTTTTGCCTCCAAGGAACATCAGTCACGGAAAAAAGGTGTACCTCAAGGATCCCTTCTAGGTCCTCTATCATTTGCATACATCACAATTGTTGTTGTATGCTAAAGACACTGTTGCAATAAATTGTACTATGGTTGTGAAAATACAATAAATACAATATGGAAACTATAACATTTGCATAAACACTTTGGGAAATTACCATTTCCTCATTGCAGAAGCAAAGAAATACCTTGAATGATCTCTAAAACAATTCAAATGCATCGTCAAGCTCTGGTGATAACTCTAGGTTTGCACAGTTTTTGGTGCCCCCCGGTGGACACAGTGGATCATATCATTTTATCACAGATCTCAGTGGGATGGCAGTGAGAAACAGCAGTTCTTACTAAAGGCTCTGGCAATGAAACCTGGTTGGCAAAAAGAGCAAAGAGAGAAATTATCACGGTTGTCATGAAGTCAAAGTCAATGTTTTGTGTTTTCCAAGTTTCCCTCATTTGTCTCACCAGTGTTGACAGGCAGAAAAGTGAATCTGCTGCAGCATTTAAGGGTTGAGATATAAGGTCAGAGCACAACGTACAGAGTGCTTTACCTTCTGCTTAAGATAAAAAAACAGCATATGTAACCCAACTGCTACTCTTTACTGAAAAATCACTAAAACTAAGAGTTTTTCAGGATTTGGTTGCCCTAAGATCTGAAGAACAGAGCAGGGATCTTCTTTGGAAGAATAGCAACCACCTGTTTCTGTTTAATATGTTTTTGTCTCTGTTCTTCCTTTCAGACTGGCTTACAATAATCAAAAAAATACAGCCAGTTTCATTATTAGCTACAAACATATTCTTACATCTATTTGTTTCAGCATGCTAAATATGATGAAAAACTTTGTTTAATCAAAAATGAAAAGCTTCCCTCGGGGTCTAAACCACTGCTCTGGCCAACACCCAGTCAACTGCCAAAGTATAGCATCATAAAAAGACTGGATTTGTTTTGCTGTGATGATAGCTGGAGATTTATAACGAAGATGTTTCATGATTGTGTCCATTTTTCAATCAGATTTATTCGACAACAGATGTCATATACTTTTTTTTAAAAATGTTTTAAGATCCATCACGTGGTTAAATTTAGTATCAGAACAGTGGATAGAGCAGGAAACTGGGGAAATGACAATGACTTTGATATTTTACAAAGATTTGATTTCAACCTATTACTCTGTTGCAATTTTATTGGAGTTAACCAACTAAAACACCATAAGGTGGACCATAAAGGCTCAAATACATCTCGGGTGTGATTATGAGGTACCTCGGAGTGTCTCCTATGTGGTTTCTCAAAATTTTGCCTTTTTCTCAAAATTTGGAAACATGTTTTTTTTTCACAGGTTTTTCTCAAATTTCTGGGTTTTTTTCTTTTTTTTCCCCAAATATTGCAAAAACTCTAAAATATTTACCCTTATGGCTTAAATATTGAGTTCATTTTCCTTGAAAGAAATAGATAAATAAAATTAAAGTCTCATCATGCCATCTTTAAGAATTTAATCTATCACTTGTTAAAACTTTCACACGGTTAATTATGAGAAAAAAATATTGCCCATCTAGCCCATTGGTCACTTTGTCTGACACCTACCGCTCTGTTTTTTTTCAAACTTTGCAAACAGTTTTGTAGAAATGGTCACTCTTGTTAATGGACATGCTTCCTTTATAACAGGGGTAGCCAACCTGTGGCTCGCAAGCCGCATGTGGCTCTTTGCTTTTAAGTGTGTGGCTCTTCAATCCATTTATCAAAAAAATATATATATATAGTTATGAGTAGTGGTGTGCCGATCAATCTAAACTATATATATATAGATCAATCTAAACTATATATATATGGATGCCAACTTTGGGATCAGTTGGTATTGATGCTTAAGTTTCAGTTTCTCTTCTCTAGTACGAATTGAAACACACAAACACAGCAAATCTTGCTTTAAAAATTGAAAATGTATTGATTTTCATTTTATGACATTTCATTTATGTCTGAGAGGAAGTGTGTTTATAAAACCACGTGTGTGACGTACCACAGCCATTTTTGCGGCTCTTGGTCTCTGACTGGTTGGCCACCCCTGCTTTACTTAGTCCTAGAGAGGCATTAATAATAATTTCAGTTGGTTTCATAACTAACTAAAAAATAATCACAGGAGCTTTAATAAAAAGATACAAACCATAAATTAAGTTTAATCACATGTCACAGCTGTTTTTATTGAGCGCTGTTACTTTGACACAGAAAATCAGGCGTTTTCGGCTGTAATCAGAAATATCACTGGACCCAGCTTAGTTTCCTTTCGCAGCTCTGAAAGGAAAAAATCATGTTTCATTTTAAACACATTTTTTTAAAAACAAGTCAAAATTGAATGTTAAATATTTTTCTATGCATAAAATACTCAGCAAACAACACATGAAGTACTCCACATGTTTCAGATAAAGTACCACTCTGTCTGTGCTGTGTTTGGCTCCCCACCGCCCTCTTGTGGTTGGATTTAGCACTGCTGCTGTTGCATCCCTCACAGACACCATCATCACCATCAACAGACCTCCATCTGACAAAGTGTGAAATATTCCTGATCATATCTTTAAGTGACATATTTCAGGATAAGTTAAGCTGAATGGAAGTGAAACTACCTCCCGTTAATAAAAGAACAGGCCTTCTTCTTTGGGTCTTTGTTTGAAATGGGCTCAACGTCCAGTTTACAGGATACATAGATCTGCAGGACAACAACAACACACATTGTGAAGTGATTTGTTCAAATATTCACCATGAGACATATTTAAATTTATCAGAAATCAGTGCTAACTGTGCGTCTGTGGTCCTCTGGAAAGAGGAAAGACTGGAGCTGAATGTGAAGGATTTCATCTTTGATTCTTGGCAGGAAGCGGGAGCTCGAGCCATGCAGCTGTGAGTCTGTGAAACATCTGCAGAGAACAGACACACCTTTATCAGATTTGACCTCTGACCTCTGCGTTTATTACACCGCTGATCTGGATTCATTTTTAAAGTAACAGGATGAGAAACGAGGCTGATTTAAGTGGCTTTGATTTGGAGGGTTAATTAGAGGAACTGCTGTAGACATGAAAGACTCACCCCTGGTGGTCTATGAAGGGGTATCTGGGGTAGGAGTTCACATCAGAGGAAAGAGTGGCCACACAGCTGTTTACATACAGACGAAGAGGAAGATGATGATGATTCACAGAGGCCTCCATGTTGACTGTTTCACCCAGGATGTAAACAGATGACTTTCTCTCACTGCTCCAATCATCTGGAGAATAAAACAGAAACACGTTTTCTTAGTTTAACAGATGATTCAGGGAACATTCATCCTGAATGAATCCAGAATTCAATTCTCAGATTCATTGTACAGGCAGGGGCGTATTTAGTCGTTTAGGGGCCCAAGGCAAACCCAGTCAATGGGGCCCTCCATGTCCTTGTAACTTATCTTCCTCAGAGCTAGACTGGCCTTCCCTGGGTCCACTGTCTCTTTCCCAGAATCAAGGCATGAGACAGTGCTAATCTTGTACATGGTAACTTAACGCAACTAAATGCATTTCCTCAAGTTCTGTACTTTAGTTTGATTTAGAAAAAAGTGAATACATAATTTAGTCCACTTTGTCCTGGATTTGAAATCTTTTATGGTCAATTGACAGCTTATTTGTCCCACAGTGGGGAATTTGCAGAGTAACAGTAACAAACAAGGAATTATGAAGTGAAAAACATTACAAAAGGTAAATATTGAAAACAATATCTTAGTAAATAGAAATTGTGTAAATATCAAGCACAACATAAAACTGGAAAAAAAGAGGTGATATTTACAGTTACCATACTTTTTGGTACTATTATTTTAATGTTAATGTATTTTTATTTGACCCCCTGTCCAGTGAGTTATGTATCCAAAAAAGAGATTTTGTACAATAATGTTTATCACCAACTCAAAAAGTTTGATTTTGAGAAAATGATCCTGTTTCCTGGGCTAGATAAAGTCCTTAAAATCCTATAAGTCTCATATGTTTATCTCAGACCTCAGAGCGACATTGTTTTTATTTCCGACTTGGTTGAAAATAAGAAAAAAATGGGGGGGAAAAGTGTTTTTTACCACTTTCTTCCTGAATCAAATTTTCAGATGTGTTGTAACATGGAAGCTTGTTTTGATTGAAACAAACCCACCTGTCATGAGCCGAAGCTGTAAGTCCAGGTCCAAAAGCTCATACTGGGTGGTGATCTGGGGGCTCCAGGTTGGTTTCAGGGCCTTACTGCTCACTGTGTATCTCCTGCAGAGTGAGGGGGGATATAACCGGAACACAAGTTATTAAAACAAGTTTTTTTGTTGTTGTTTTTGTTTTTAGTAAGAAATTAGTTCAGAAGGTAAATTATCCAAATGATGTGTTGAACCAAAGGCAGATGAAGTAATGAGGGTAAAACTTCCGTTTTGGGACATTTTGGGGATTTGTGGCAACATTAACTGTGTGTGAATGCACCTTCTGAATTCACACTGAACTGGGACAGCAGCTCCATGTGCTTGCACAATGTCTCCATGTGATAGTGGAGGAGAGAACACCAGCAGGTTGTCGTACAGCAAAGCACCTGAGGTGAACTGCACATAAAGCATTGTCACAACAAAACCACTAGATGGTGCCACCAAGCTGCTATGATCTTTTTTCAACAGGTTAACACTTATTTTGTTTTTTGACTCTCCACAGGCTCACTCACCATCATGTGACCTCCACAGTCACTCAGTGGGGCTCTGATGACGTAATCCCCGTTTCCTGACACTTTGGCTTTGCAGTGATGTTCAGCAGCAGCACCAGCAGGTCCAAGGCTGATGTGATCGGGCTCCACAGGTAACTCTGGGTGGAGCAGGTGAGCTTTCATCACAACCTCGATGCTGTCTTCATGACATTTCAACACAAAATTCTTCTTCAGCTTGTGACCTGCAGAGTGGGAGTTTGGGTTGTTCGTCTGTTTTAAAGAGTTTGCTTCAAGTGCAGCCAAATCAGAGAAGGACAGAAAGAGAGGTGGGGTTTGGTAAGTGTGGCACAAAGATGTCTGGAAGAGAAGATTTGAAAAGAAGATGAAATGAAGAAGCATTTTGTTTGAAAGAGCTCTTTGATAGCTTCAAATGTGGCTGTCAGCAGAAACACACCTGACACTAATCACTCCTAATCAGTACCAGAGAAAAAAAACAGAAAGGATACCCAAAGTATAAAAAAAGTGTTTTATTCACACTGAAAACACTGTAGGTCTGCATACATAAATAAATAGAAAAACACTCAAAGAGCACAGACCTCCACCAAGCATATTGTGATTGTCACCAACACTTTAGTCCTACTTTAATGTTATACTCCCTTTCAGCAGACTGTCTGCTACAATTTGGTGTTAGTTGCAGGTTTGTATGATACTTTGTTTACTGACAGTGCTAAAAATTATGATAACCCAGTACATATTTCATATTCCAGATCTTAGTATCCAGAATATTGTCAGGATCTGGATCATACTTTTACATCTGTCAGAAATGATGGTGACCTTGTCTTGTATTGTTTTGCGAAGTAATCCGACCATTTATGGTGGAGTTATATACACATATGGTGAAAATGATAAAGAATTCTTTAAAAAATCCTGGATCTAGACGGTGATCCAGATCGCCTCCAAAATTTAATCACTGCTTCCTTGTCCCATTTTGAACATTTCCTGAAAATTTCATCAAGATCCATTTGTTACTTTTTGAGTTATGTTGTTCACAGACAAACAGACAAACTCTCCCAAAAACATAAACTCCTTGGCGGAGGTAACAACAATCTTTTCAGTTCACACAGATTATCATGCAGAAAATTGTCTAAAATATCATAAAGGCTTTGTTCTTTGTTTTATTGAAAAATACAAAAAAAAATTGCCCAATCAACCAAAAATGTCAGAGACCCCCTGCAGTACCTCCACGGACCCCTTAGGGGCCGCAGACCCCCAGTTGAAGACCTGTGCTCTAGATTTTAATATATTTGGCTGTAGTGTCCTTGGTGTCACATTTTTGTTTCTGATATAAAGTTTTGAAGCCTATTGTCAATGGTGGTAGTGCCTTTCTATAGGAATGGCTCATAGATTTCATATCTTTTGATAACAAGTTACAGAAAAAAAACTAGTAGAGTGTGTGTAAAGAAACAAGCTTTTCAGACCAAAACTATTTTTTTTTGAATAAGCTTGTTTTTTTGGTTTAGCGTTTATGTGACTTCTGGTGTTTCTGACGCCTGCCACCCTCAAGCGATTTTCAACACTTCAGCATCAGCTTCATATCTGTAGACTGGGCATTTTTGCTTTCTCTACCCACACTCAGTATCACAAACAAGAAAAATGACAAAAAAGATGTTTGTGTTTCATTCATCTTGAATGAAACTGCTGGTTTCTTTTATTCTTTATTTGATTTCCACATGACTAACTGGAAGAGCATGGGTAAAAAGTGTTCATAGTGGTTTGTATCTGAATCAACATGACATAAAGACACCAGTTCTCCCGTTCACCATTACAAAATACAAGTATTCATTGTAAAAGTAGCTTTGCATTCATGTGTAAAGAAAGCTTTAAAGGAACTGAAACACATTTTATTCTTTATAAATTAAAAAAAAAAAAGGAGAAGCAAGAGGAAAGAACGTTGCTGAAGGCACATTGTTGTGCTTACAAGAATCTGAGGCTACGTAACTGGTTTTGCTACTTCATTGCAGTAAAGGAGCCTTGTAGTGATCCATTAGATTTTCCTTTCTAAAAATCCCTTTTTAGTATTCCCTTGTTAGATTTCAGCACAAATGTTGTTCCAGGATTGCCGCTGCAATGATGGTCAAAATTAACCCATATGTGAATTTTATGTTCTAAAAAAGCAGCATTTCACACCATTCCCTGAAGAAACTAATCACATTGTGTGATTTGTTGTTGTTGCTGTTGTTGTTTGACTTAAAGGATTTTTCTTTCATCTTCTCCACTCAGGGATGGAGGTCTGTCTTGGAGCCACACCATCAGGACACATCTTGTACGGGGAGCTGGTTTTGATGCACACACTCTTCAGCTTCAGACAAACAAAGCAGAACGACACCTGGCAGCGAGGGCAGTGGATGTTCTTGCAGTAGTCTTGGGTATGCTCCACTCTCATGCCGCATGTAGGACAAGCCCGCACAGAGGGGCAGTTGGTGACCCCCTCCACCGCAGGCAGACTGATGCTTTTGCAGGTTTTTAGAAGGTGAAGAACCGTGTCGACGCATCCCTTGTTGTCGCAGCGATCCGACCGGGGGCCTGGGCCTTTCCACGTCTTCAGACACTGCCAGCAGAACTGGTATGTTTTCCCCTGATCAGCTGTGCAGATGCTGCACACCACACACAGGTTGGCTAGATCCATCCTCTCCACAATGGTTTTGCACTGTGGACACTGATGTAAAACAGCAGAACACAATCATGTGAAATAAATGCTGTCACTTTTTTTTTTTTTACTTAACTTAAAATATTCCACTCAAAGTCAAAACACAAGGCCCACAAAAACCACTGGACTCCTTACTTGCTTTATTTCACAGTAATCTGCAGCAGCCAGGCGAGCCATGGTCTCTTCAAAGAGCTTCATTTCCTCCACGGACAGATCTGCCAGTCTCCTCACCTCCTGGTAGGACCACTGTTTGTTGCACACTCTGGTACCTTCTATCACTACAGGGCACCTGAATTTGTATTTACCCTGTAAACAACGAAAGAAGGATTAGTTTCAGATCATAGAAAACAAATAGACAAACATAAAAGCATTTTATATCCACCTCAGCAAGTTTCCTAACTTTTCTGGAAGTCGACTTAAATTTTTTTCAGGGCTGATATTAATTATTTGTAAGTCATGATATTAAGAACAACAATACAAATATTACTGGGCTTCCTAACTGGTCTACTGGGGTGTAAGATGCTTACTTCTGATTGGTCAAACCCTCAGATGACTTTTATTAACTTTATCTATTATGAGCGACAGACTCATCACTTGATGTTCAAATAATTCACGGGAAGGAGCTTCGCCATATTTAGCTTTTGCTTGTTTACAAAAAAAACCCCAACAACATATGGATGAGTAAACGGTTAACTTACTCAAGTAAACAATGTAGCTAAAACATTAGTTTTGGTTAGCATGCTAATTCAGTGAGAGCAACTTAACCATGAGCAGGGTGGTGACATCAGCAGTGGTAAAACTTGTGACAATTTGTTTATTTGTGTTCATTGATCATTTTTAAAAAATCATTTAATGATTGTTTCCTGCCAACGTGTTTGTATCTTAAGTTACTATCCCGCTAACAAGTGGGAAAATGTTCAGTTTCTGTCTTATACTAACTGCTATCCATATGTTATCCCATATACAGCAAATGTATGGTGAACCCAAATTTTAAACATCACATTCAGGAGTCAAAAGGCCTAGAAATTTTGTAAATGTTGTTAAATTATTCACTAATTCATCACCGTTAATTGGCCGAGGCTGATAATTAGATGACCTTTTCCTTATTTTTTCATTTTTAAGTTTGTGTTCATTGCTTTGTTAATACAACTTCAACCATCAATCTTATATTTATATATTTTTCATTCCTAAATCATTGGTTAAAAAAAAAAAAAAAAAAAAAAAAAGCCATAAACATAAATATCAGTATTCCAAACACCTGTTCTTATCACTGTCAGTTCCTCTTCTATTCATGTGTGTCAGTGTCTGTGTCTGCCTCAAACCCTCTCCTCAGCCTGTATGTTGATGTTTTGGTTGTGTTGGGATGTATTTGGGCAGAGGGTAGGCGTGGTTACATCAGCCAATCACAGCGTGCCAGTGCTAAAGTGATTTTGCGTACTGATGATTCGCAAAGTTTATGACTTGGCATACAAACATGCCAAGATGATGCTACAGGTGGTTGCTTGGCTAGTGAGTTTGTGTTCAGACAATCGACTGTAAAAAAAATGGATGTCAAGTTGCTTGGATCGAAGTGAGATCTCCACAAAAACTGCTCCCCCTGGTGGCTGGCTGCAGTATAGGTTAAAAAATCTGGCTTTCCATTCATTCCATATGGGCTGTGGTCAAACTTTAAAAAATTCATATACCTCGTAGAAATGTTTCTCACATCTGATTGTTGTGGTGATTTTTTGGCTGCCCTGCATTCAAGTCCTCTTTTTTTCTGAAAAGTTGTGTTTTCATTAGTTATACAAGGTTAAAAACGCAGACTCTGACTGCTCAACTGCTGCCAATGGCGGGCCTGTGATGGGGGTATTTTGGCTTTAAAACCGTACAATGGTAAATGGACCCATACTGTCCACTCTATATACAGTCAATGGTTCAGACAGTCACAGTAGGAGGCTGTGGGTGTGCGTCGAAGAGGAAGAACCCAGTTTCCAGTTTCTTGCAGACCCTACCTTTAAAAAATGTATACTTGTGTGTTAGATACCTCATTCAGCTGTCTGACACACCACTGAGTCAGAGAGTCTGGAGTCACAGCGTGGCCGCAGGACAACTCTGCTGTGAGTTCACTGTCACCATCACCTAAAGCTGAAGTTACACAGTGGGGCCAGAGTTAGCCTCAGTTGTTGTGAATCATAGTAATGTTAGGACACAGAGAAGCTTTAGACGTGTGAATAAAACCACAGCAAACTTAGGAAATACTTGTCAGTGATAAAGTGAAAACAACAGCAGCTGTCTGTGTTTGTTTCACGGTGAACAACATAAAACATCTTACACACAAAATCCAGGTCGTCCACTTTGAAGGCGAACTTCATGGTGGTATCCCGCGGGTCAAATTTCTTCTCTGCTTGTTCCTGTCCTTGAAGATTCATATTGATTCTCCTCACTGGAAAAAAAGTCTGATGATGTGGCAACTGATAAATAAATTATAAATTATAAATTAACATATTATTAGCAAACAAATTATCATAACTAGTGAATTTATACAATAACAACCATAAATGTATTTAAATTCTTGTCATAGGTAAAATATGCTTTAACCAGAAGGCTCAAACTCAAATTACCTGAGTTTCTGTTTTATTTTATGTGTTCTTTTTAATGGTCAGTAATGACTTAGTGAAAGATATGACAGCTCATTAGCGTTAGCATCAGAGTTTAAAACCTATGCGTTTGATAGAAAAATAACTGTTTTTGGTATAAGGACAAACCCATAGCCTAAGCTATGACAGGACCAAATGCCAGAACTCCTAAGTTTAATAATTCTGAACAACATTAAAAAATAAATAAATAGATAAATAAATCCTGCAAGTTTGATTATTATTATTACAGAATAAATTAGGCCCACCAAAAAAAATCCAAATATGTCTATTTTTTTTTACTATTATTTATTTGGAAAACAAAATCTGATTTAAATCTCTAAATTTAATTCTGTGAAAGCATTTTGGCTTGGTGTGTATGCTGTGTCTTGTTTTTCTGTGGCCAGCCTCAAGTTGAATCTCAAAGAACTGCAGATTTTTTGACACATGGGCTTTGTATATTTTTAGAGTTTGGCCACTTGCTTTAGGCACTCTGACAAAGTTTAAGAGAAAGCATAAAATATAAACCATGCTTAGTATGAAACTATGTAGATATCATAAGTTTAGTTTCACGGAAGTTTATTTTCTTGACGAGAAATCACGGCTGTAAACATGTTTACCAGTATAACTGAGCTTGTAAAATGAAAATAAATCGGAGCAGAAACTTTGGGAATTCCCGCGGTGACTTCCTCCTACACTGATGTTTGTTAAGGGACATGACGTTTTCGCTGCAAGCTGTTGGTTCACGGTTAAAAAAAAAAAAAAAGAAAGAAAGAAAGAAAAAAAAAAAGAAAGAAAGAAAAAAATCTTACCTTTATTTAATTTTAATTTATTTTCTATCACATTTCAACGTTTATGTTGATTCGAAAGCAGGGGATAAAAAAAGTTTATCTTTTTAGAGGAAGTAATGTCTTACCCGATGAGAGCAGCTTGACTGGCTTTGTTTTCTTCCACTTCCTCTTCAAGTGTTTCAACACCTGCGGAAAACACAACTCGAGAGACTGAAGCTTCTCTTAGTTTAGCTAAATACTCCACAGTGTGATGATGAGTTCAGTTAAATTGTATCTCTGTGTCTGTCTGTTCCCCTCCTGTCCGTGGGATTTTACCCGGTTACTCCCTCCCACTCGCTTTTATCGAAAGTGAAAGAAAGTCATCCTTAATAACCACGCTGTCAGGTGAGTGCCTGCTTTTTGACTGCTTTATTATGAAATGTGTTACCGCCCGTGTCGCGTGAGTTTAAGTGCACGTGCATCCATTACTTTAGCCTACGTTTTACTACTGATTGTCCACTTTTGTCGTTAAATCTTGCTGTGTCTACAGTGATGCTTGGATTTCCAATGACACCTAAACACAACATAAACTGACAGCGTTTTGTTGTTCTTAACGTCCACTTTCCTTTACCTTTGTGTTTGTACGGTTTAAATGTTAGTCTGAAGGTCCAACGTTTCTTAAAATATCAACGTGCATCAGTTTTATTCACACAGAACTTGGTGAAATTTCTGTAAAGGTAAAAATTACATTCGTAAAAACTCGTGTAGTTTAATGATAGTGGTAGCTTGTATAGCAGCTGCCTGTTTCAAACTGCTGTAGTAACGGTTGCTTTGCTAGTCCACTACTCTTGTCCCCACTTTGGCTTTTGGCACACTAAAAAGTACATAGAAGGGAAAATATCAAGAAAAGATGAACAGAATAACAGTGTTGGAAAAACATAAAAAGGATTTCTTTTATATGTTCATAAACATATGTAAACATGCCCACATATCGCCTTATTGAAAAGTCTAAACATCTTAAAGTCATTTTCTTTCAGTTAGAGTGTTTTGCAATGTCTCTTGTGTTCAGGGCACAGCTGGTCATAATTTTTGGGACTCAAAACCTTTTCATCAAATGAATTCACGAGTGATACTAATACTAATTTTTGCATAAAATAAAGGCAAATAGTTTTTTTCAGACTTTTTAATGATTTAGTTGGTTAAATTAGGAATGTATTTGTTGACAGCCTTTAAGGAGAAATATTTCAGTAAGTGACAATGACAATCTAATTTTAAAATCTGGTTCTGGTGTATACAAGCTTTTAATGTTTTTGATAACCCTGATCATAGACTGGATAATAAATGTTTGCAGGATCTCTGACATCATCCATCTGTTTCTGATACAGAGTTTTGAGGCCCATCGTCTTTGGGAGTCACATTTAAAATGCTAACCCGAAGAGGCACACTTGTATGTCCGTCAGGTGAGCTGTGCCTCTGGTACTCTTAATATCTTTTGAACTGCTGAGTTAGACATAAAAAGTTATAAGTGCTTTGTGGTGCAAACCTGCTTGTCTTGATATTCTGCTTTATGTTGTGTTCAAAAGGCTGAATCTGTTCACCCCCTGAAAACTTTTGATCTGAAGATGTCAACATTTGAAAAGCATCACAATGAATCAGGACTTGGTGAAAATATTCAGAAAGAAACTACGCAGCCTAAACATCTCAGGTGAATAAGAGGAAGATAAACACTCTGCCTGGTTAATGTGTCAGATTAGTGTCTTAAGGCACTCTTCTGTTGCTGTTTTTTTAGATTACCATGGACTGAAGAGTCCAGGTCTTACCTGCTATTTGAACTGCATCCTTCAAGTGCTTTTTATGACTGACGACTTCAGAGAGGCCGTAAAACGGTACTAAAACTTTTCTTCGTTTAATCTCTAGCTTTTTGCTTTTTACACTTCTTCATCTAAATAGTTTTCATTTCGTGAAAATGCTCCTCCACAGTTTTATTAAGAGTTACAGTACATGAGGAGATCAACACCACTCTTCTACCTGCACTTTGAGTATAGAGCCAAATCTAGAGGGCTGTAAAAACAAAGAAATAAAGATCACAACAATAAACTTAAAACATTATGACTCAAATCTGGTAACTTAAAAACTTAGTACTCCTAATATAACAACTTTTATTATTGTACTTCAATCTCGTAGCAATGCATTTTAATCCTCCTGAATAATAACTTGAATCTCATACGATTCAATGTGAGTAGTATTATAACTTAAATCCAGTAAAATTATGACTTAATTTCATGTATATCACAACTTCAGTCTCATAAAATTTAACAATTTGACTTTAATCTTGTAACGCTACAACTTCATTCTCGTAACATGGCGATCTTATATTAGTCCAAAACTAAGCAGCTGATAGTTCACGCTCTATATTTTGCTGAGCTGAGTGGTAGTTTCCAAAATGTTTGGTAAATTAAAATGTCCTTCTCTCTCTGTCAAAGGTGTAGCTGTCAAGATTCAACGACTTTTGACTCACATTTGGCCGATCTGTTTGCTGCCTTAGAGAAAGAAATGGCAAAAACACATGCAATCATAAGAAAACTGGGCATCACAAATGGTAAGTGTGGATTTCAGACATCACAACGCTCAATAATACATGATATTTTTATTGTCTTACATTTGTAGAACTGTTTTTAATCCATTCATTCAGTGTATGAGCAACGAGATGCTGCTGAGTACTTTGAGAAAATCCTGTGTCGGACAAGTCAAGAGGCATCAAAGGTAGAAAACGATTTTAAAATGTGTCTATACAGGTTTAAACTCCAACTCAAACGGTTCTTTTCTGACTGGTTAAAGCAGGACTTAATGATCCACTGATGTGTCGATGTTTCCAGATGTTTAAAGGAGAACTGAACCACAGGATCAAATGCCTCAAGTGCAAAAAGACGAAGGACAGCAGGAGCTTCTTTTGGATTCTGCCTCTTGTGGTGGAAGATTCACGTCACCAGACCTTCAGTGTGGTACTCAACTTTCCCTTTTAAAAATACAAGAGCTATACTGTGTCTTTCTCTTTGAGAGGAAATTAAATGAGAATTTGTGTATTTTTGATTTTTTTTTCACTCTATTTACAGAAGGAAGGGTTGGAGGCTTTCTTCAAATGGGAAAAAGTCTGCGGGGAAAACAAGATATTTTGCAGCCATTGCAAGAAAAAACAGGATGAAGAATTTGTGAGTACAGAATATTTAGTTTTTAATTTTTTATCAAAATGTTAACTGTGGTATTTTGAGTCCACTGAATTTATCTCTGTTATGAAAAACAAACTATTACAACATTCAATGATAGCGATGGTTTTCATGTCTCAAAAGCAAAACTACAGTGGCCAGTAGGTGTCAGACACATTCAAAGAATGCAAAAGCAAAAACACAAAGGAAGTTAAAGGAGTTTAGTTATTCCAAAAGACACAGAAAAGCTGTAAAAGTAAGTAAATGATTATCATTTTTAACTTCAGCTATGATAAATGTAGTTTTGTAGAGGTCTCACCTTGTGATATCCTACATACATAGTATTTTTATTTCTATATTTACCACTAAAATGTCATCTTATAGATAGTTTTATGAATCAGTCATGTCATAGCGTTAGCATTAGAGCTATATTTATCATAACTGAAGTTCAAAAAGACGACAATCATTTACTTTCATAACTTTTCTGTGTCTTTTTGGATAACTGACCTTTTAACTTTTATTGTGGCTGTACTTGTGTTGTGTTGTGCTGTTTGCAAACCGTCTGGCTCCCACAGGCCACCGTACAAAATCAAGACAAGCAACAATACCTCAGGAATTTTATGTCTTTGTTAAGAAACTAAAAACAAAAAAACATTAGAAATGAATTTACCACTGATTTTCCTGAAGTTACCAGTTTTAATTCTTCTGATTTTGTTGTTTTGTTCAGGAATGTGAGATTACACAGAGCCCAGAGGTTTTGACGCTCCTGTTGAAGAGATTCAGTTATGACTATGTGTTCAGGTGTTACATCAAGCTTCACTGCAAAGTGGAGATACCAAAAACTTTACATGTGGCAGTAAGTTGTTACGTATTTTTTTATCTTATAAATATTTTAATTGAATTTCCCAAATGTGGTGGTTTAAAGAGGGGGATGTTCAGACGAAACATGAGCAGATTTTCAAATCACGACATGTTCATATATTGTAGAAATCTCTGAATCTGTCCGTGAACTACTCAAGATGGTATATCCTTAAAGCAACACCTGAGTAGATCATAACCTGGTGAAATGATGAGGACATTAGGATATCTTAACTTGTTCATAACACATTAGAGCAACAGTCTTTGAACACCGACGTCTGCCTGTAGCTCTGCCCTCACCTGGCCCAATCAGAGGGAAGGGGGTTTGTGGAGTGGGGACCTTTAAAGAGACAGTAGCTGAAATGAAGCTTTTCAGACAGAGGCTTAAAAAAGGTTTGTCTTAAACACTAGTCTGTGAAGAATTTAGATTTGATGAGCTGTTAATCATCTGGGGGCCAATTGTTCAAAGAATTTAATCCAGATCAAAATGATCCGGATTTGGAAATCCCATTTCTTGCTATCCAGGGTGAGGTAATCCCTTTTAGATTTATGCCAGTTTTCAAAGCAGCATTGGATTGGCTCACCCAGATCCGGATACACAGTTTTTAAGATTACCAAATCCGGATTACCAGTGCTCTAAATGGGACAACATATCTTAATGTGGGCTACCAGCCCTGTAAAGAACAA
Source organism: Halichoeres trimaculatus (assembly GCF_033239565.1). Classification (NCBI taxonomy): domain Eukaryota; kingdom Metazoa; phylum Chordata; class Actinopteri; order Labriformes; family Labridae; genus Halichoeres; species Halichoeres trimaculatus. The sequence continues at coordinate 17,516,136 of NW_027437200.1, forward strand.
CAGGTAGAAGAGCCAACATGGGATCATTGTAAGTGTTTTTTTATTTTGAGGAAAAAATAAACATAAACATCCACTTCTAATTTTAATTTCTTTTATGACCCCTCTTGAAAAATACAAAGTGGATATTTTGTCTAAAATGTTTTTTAAAAAAGAGTCTAAATGTCCAATAGTTAGCAAAATAAAACAAAAGAAAATGGTCATGATTCTTCATCTGTAAAGGAGAGTCCAGTATTTTTAAGCTCTGCTTTTAGAAGGCTGATCTGAAGTTTTTCTTTGGTTTGCTGCAGTTTGGTCAGCATGATTCATTCCTCTGCCAGGAGTATCTGTGCTTCTGCTCTTTCAGTTTCTCTTTGTTTTACTTTGCTGCACTGAAAGGCTTCATTGGTAGCTTTATATAGTTAGCTTTATATGCTTTATCTCTGTAATGGTTTAACAAGTCAAGTGCAAAATACAAAGTAAAGTATTGACACTAAATTGTAAACTGATGCATTATTTGACTAATTTTAAAGTTTTATGACATTTTCTTCCTGAAATTCACTTTGAAATCATACCCCCTGTTTGGATCAGGATAATCCTGTTTTCTGGATCAGGGTGATCCAAATCTTACTGAAATGATTTGAACAACACAAACTGAAGGGTTGATCCAGATTAAAACTAGGATTGGATTAAGTGATCTAATCCCAGTGTTAATCCAGATCAAACCTTCATTTAATTTTGCTAACTATTGGACATTTAGCCTTTTTTTAAAAAAACATTTCAGATGTTTTCAAAATATCCACTTTTTAATGGATATTTGTTACTTATTTGTTGTGGCTCAGATGAGGGGTTATAAAAGAAATTTGAAATATTTATGTTTTTTTTGTTTTTTGTTTTATTAAACAAACGCCTACAATGACCCCATGTTGGCTCTTCTACCTGTTGTTCTTTTCAGAGCTGGTAGCCCACATTATGATCTGTTGTCCCATTTACAGCATTTTGATCCAGATTAAATTCTTTAAACAACTTGCCCATAAATCTCCAAGGCTACCAGAAAAGCAGTTTAAAGCTCAAAGAAGTACAATGCCCCCTCTTTAAAGTTGTTTTTGTCTCTACAGAATTGTACATACGACCTCTATGCTGTAGTGGACCACTTTGGTGAGCTGACAGGAGGTCATTACACCGCTCAAATCAAATCCTTTGAAACTCAGTGCTGGTACAGCTTCAATGATGAAAGTGTGAGGGTAAGCTCATCCTGCTTTAAACAGTTCAATGCTACAAATCTTAGCACTTTGCAGCGAAACAGTGAAAACACTGACTTTGATATTTTCACTACTTCAGGTTGAACGTACAGAATCGAAGGCGGAGTGTTTGAGGTCTCACACAGCGTACCTCCTCATGTACAGGAAAGGTAAGATTCCCAAGAGTCAGTGTTAAAGTAGAAACCAGGCTGTGTTTTTAACAAGCTTTATTTTTTCCTTCTCCAAAGTGAGCAAACATCTTGATGGTAATGTGGACGCCTTCCGCTCAAACTTTGACGTTGAAGCCAAAGTAAAACTTGATGGAGCTCAGAGGGAGGAGGTGTCTGCTCCTCATTATGGACTAAAGGATAAACACATCCCAAAGGAGAACTTTAAGCACATGAACGGTGAAATAACAACAGAGAGAGAGATCCATGGTGATGTTTTGAAAAAGCAGGCAAACTTTTCAGAGAGCCTGGGAAATCCATTTGAAGAGGTGATCCAAAGAAACGGAGCAAAACATCCAACATTGTGCTTTAAAAACTTTTTATTAGAAAACAAACATGAAACTAAAAAGAAAGGTCTGCTGGGGAAGAACACTAACTTTGAAACACTGAAGTCCACTGCTACAAAGACTAAAAAAAGAGAAACTGATGTTGGCCTCACAGGAAACAGAGTCCAACCTGCAGTTAATAAAGTCATGAGAAACAAAACAGAGGATGACATCAGACACAAAATGTCTACCACAGGAACTGTGACAAGGAGCGAAAGAAGACTTGGAAACACTGCAAAGAGCAGAGTCAAAGGAGAGCCATGGAGGTGATGAATTTATAAACTCGTCATCTTAAAATTTATTTTCAAAATAAAGTTTTATTACATTTGATTCAGGAGTCTAATCTTGTTGCCTGTTTGTATACATTTTCTCTATTTTTACGCATATCATCAGCTCTTTGATTGATTTACATCCTCCTGACCTCCTGACTCACTCCTCTTATTTATTACTTTTATAATAAGATGATATTTTTACTATTTTTGCTCCTGCATTTGTCCTGGGACCCTACATGTATCTGTGGCTGCATTGTTTACATGTGAAATCAGCTGTGTCAGTTTCTGAGAACTGACCACAGAACAACTGGACATCTTTATGTGGCTTACAATTTTAATTAAAAGGGGAAATATTACACAAAATCCACATTTATATGGTTTACTGACAGAAATATGTGTTACTGGAATGTATACAACACCACCTTCTTAAAAATCTCTTTTTTGAGAATACAGACACACATGTTCAGAACGGAATGATGCCTTCATGTCTGGCAGTTTGTTTGGTTGTGCTGAAGTTGCCATGGTAACGGAACGCTTGGGCTCCAGACTGCTTCCTGAAGGGGTGGGGTTAACTCAAGCTCATTTGCATATTCGATTCCAGAGGATGAAACGGCTCACAGAGAAATGCTGTGAAACAGAGGGATTTTCAGAAGGCCTGACTTTATGAACATACTGTTCTTTGGGGGGGAAACGCCACATATATGATTTGGGGACATCAAATTTCTAAATCAATTGACTTTCGAGTTTTTTTAAAAGTATAATATTTCACCTTTTATGTGCAAAGAATGCAAACTTGTCTGAATGAACGGAGCCTTGTGTGTTCACACCAACATTTTTGGCTGCTTGTCATATTACTGATGTCAAAGTAAGATTGCGCTTGTCATTTAAAGGAGCCGCACGGCAGAATTTTTCACGGCGGTAGCTGCTTGCTGTTGTTCAACATCAGTTTAAAGCATGGCACGAACATAATATAAAATCACCATCTAATCAGTCACAAGTGGAGCAAGTGAAAACCAGGTCACAGGCGTTTGTTCAGATCAATGGCACACAGTCTGGTATGAAGCCATCCATGGAAGAATCCAGCGGGAGACTGATAATAAAAGTAACCTGCGCCCCCCGGCGCAAATCTCAGTGTGTTGCTGAAAAAAGTTAGTCTGGAGCCCTGGTGTCATCTCATTCAGATGAAGCAAGAAATGCTTGCATGTTAGGCTAGGCTACGTCTTTACCACAGACTACACTTTTCTGCTATTTTTGCACAGTTTTTTGAACTCACCAGAACAATCTACCACCTTTGCGACATGATCCCTGGCAACATTTTTTTGTTGGTAGCCAAAAAGGTCGGACATTAAAAAGAACAGGATGAGTCTGAACACAATTTGTAAGCTTTTTGGTATCCATGATGGAACTAGGAACCAAAGTTACATGCGTTGTCCTTTAGGGCCCGCTCGGCCAAAGGATATCTCTACTTGATTGGTTGCCATTGCTTGACGCTGAACTGCGTCATAGACAAGCAGCAACCTCCAGTCTAAGAATATGAGACAATGCGGAAGTGCTAAAATCTGCCGTTTCTCGAGTGTCGGCTTGAGACTGGCTCTGGAAGTACCAGAAGACACATACACACCAAGCCAAAAAAACACATTTTCAAAGCAGAATTTAACCTATTTACAGCCTGGTTCAAAAAACATCTCCTGTCTGAGTCGCTTATTTTTCTAACGGCTCCCACTGTACGGGGGTGATTTTTTTTCTAACTCGGCTGTTCAGAGGATATTAAGCTCACTCGTGAGCTCACCCAATCAGAGGCACAGCTCAGGGTCACGTGACCGACAGGCGCCCTTTAGCTGTACGCGAAGCCCTTGCCACTAGCAATATGGCCGCTTTAGCTGATGTGCTTTATTTTTCTGTTTCAGAAACAGACAGGTGACGTCGGGGAGACTACGTCCATGTTTTATACAGTCTATGGTCATAGCTAATTACCATAAACTTTTCATCTGATGCCGCTTTTGATGCTTTGGCCGCTCAGGACACCGGGCTCTCATTGAAAATTGATTAACTTCCGGCGTGCTTGTCGCTTTTGCCTCTCTTGCCTCTTTTGGTGTGAACAAGCAGCTTCTGTTGCCAAAATGCACGTGCATATCATTGTTGACTCTGAACACGTCAATATGTTTTTTATTAGCCTCTTGCTAACATGTATTTAGCCATGGAAGAGGGCCATTTGGTTTTTATTTTTGCTGAACTAGTTACAGTTATCCAGAAGAGAGTTGTTGTTGTGTGTTAACAGCGGGACTACTCCTTGATGTCTTCCAGGACTGTTCTCTGTGTGTTAGTTGTAGTAGGGATTAAAATAATAAAAATAATGAGACATGTGGTCCCACATTTTCTTTGTGAGTTTACTGAACTTAATTACACTCAAGCCCCTTGGCCAAGCCCCCCCCCCAAAAAAAACAAAAAGCACTGGAGCTCTCTTTGATCCCATTGAATCTTTAATCTTTGATCTGTCATTCAGAATGACAGTGTGACAAACAAGATCTTTGCTCTGTCTGTAAATGAACGTGATTCAATCAAAATAAGAAGTAGCTGTGAACAGACCCTGGAAGATAAGCTCTGGGACCATGTAAAAGGGGGAACAGTGTGCTTGAGTGAGTAGCACGGAACGACTTGGAGAGACGCTACGCTCACAAGAACTCATTACACTAGTTTTGATCTGATACGGATACTCACCTTAGTCTACCCCTTTCATCCGGACTATCTGAGCCTCAGAAGATCACAAACATCACCAAAATGTTGATCCATGTAATAACAATATCTGGAAAAATTATCCAGTTATTCGTGGACGAAACCAGCTCGGTGGAAAACTTAAAGATGAAGCTACGGGATATCGAAGGATATCCAGGTAGGATATTCCAGGTATTCAGTCTGCTAGCAAACCTGCAGCCTACATGTAATACTTCTGGTTGTGTCAACACCCTGACAAAGTGAAGTGAGCCTTCTTTATCTGAAAATGACTGTAAGGCCATATATTTGACAGGTGGATGACTGCTGTTTATTGTGGTAGACGAGTCTTTCTGAGGAACAGTTGATCTGTGCTGATATCTGGCTATGAGAATTAGACAAGCCAAAGGAGACCGGGGACAGTTGTAACCTGTTGGACATTTCTGTCTTTGGCTTTTTACTCCTTTAACCCAGTGTGTTGAAACTGCCTTACAAGCTAGCTTTAAGTGCTCCAAACAGCAGAAAGCCTGTTATATCCAAACGTGTAGACATCTTCAACATCCTCGATGGAAAGGATCGACAGGCATACGGTCCTCCAAGTATCCCAGGAGTCGATCGTATACCCAGCTGCAAACGTTCCTGGCTCCCCTTTGCCCAGTTTCCGTGTTGAGAAAATTTGATCAATTGCATTGAGAGACCAGCCGAACAAATCCATGATTTCAGGTTTCAGGTTGATTTCAAAAAGAGGCTCTGACAGTTCAGACAGAGATAGACCAAGAGCAAGCAGGACAGATAGGGAGGAGGGAGCTAGAAGAAAAGTGTCCGCCTTTATTGAAAGCAGGAACATAGAGGTTTTAAATCTCTCTTTCTGTGTTGTAGTGGACCAGCAGCGACTGATCTTTGAAGGCCATCAACTGGAGGACATGATGGTTCTACGTGAAACTGGCATCAAACAGGGGTCAGTAGTGCACTCAGTCTTAAAACTTAGAGGAGGAGGACTTCCTCAGGATGATGAAGGTGGACTGGGTGACCGAAACGTCCAAAACAGGAGTATGGAAGAGCTTGCTAATTTTAGTCACTTACCAGAGGAAGGCATTCGTGTGGATGATGAAGAAGGTGATGGGCGTCGGAACAGCCGAAACAGGAGTGATGAACGACCCAACCACTCTTGTTGTATGCAGTAAAGTATCTGTTTCCCTGCAGGTTTGAATCCCACACCTGAGGCCAGCTGGATTTTCTCTTGGCAAGGTCTTTTCAGGCTTCATTCACTGAGTTGATATCCAGCCTTGTGGTACCACTTATCAGGACTGTGAATGACCTGTGAAATTCCTTCATTAAGGACACATGTTTTTGATTTTTATGCAGAGACTTTATCAAATTTCTAGTTAAGAAAACCCATCAAGGGGATTTTTGTTAACTCACGATATGGACACTAAAACGTTGCTGAATACTCAGCTTTGTTTTTGAAAGGCAAACATCAAATTGGTTTGTTCACAGTGAAACCAATTTGTTGTTGTAGAGGATGTTAATTGTGCTTCCTGGATTTGTCTCAGCCATAGACTGTAAAAAAAATGGACGTCATCTTGCTCGACTCAAAGTGAGGTCGCCACAGAAACTGCTCCCCCTGGTGGCTGGTTACAGTATAGGTCAAAAAATCAGTCTCTCCAGTCATTCAAGATGGGCTGTGGTCAAACTTTAAAAATGAATACTCCTCGTAGAAATGTTTCTCACGTCCGATTGTTGTGGTGATTTGAAGATATTATTTGACTGTCTTGTATTCAAGTCCTCTTTTTCTGAAAAGTTAAGTTTTCATTAGTTATACGAGGTTAAAAACGAGGTTTTAAGTCACGTTTAACGATGATTGGCAGCTGCCGTTCTTGTGTATTTTTTCCGGGGATTGTAAAATATGTTGGGAGCTAGAGTCAAGAAGAGATTAGACTCTAGAAAGAAAAAAATAATGATCATTTTTGTCCCCCGGCTCCATTCACATTCTCCCAGAATCCCTCACAGTCTCTACTGCTTCAATGGCGGCGCCTGTGACAGGGGAATTTTGGCTTCAAGACTGTACAATGATAAATGGCGAAGACACCCTGTTTACTCTGTATACAGTCTATGGTCTCAGCTAAATCTAGGGAGAATTCTTTTTTACGACTTTGTATAAAAAGACAAAAAGTTTATGAACTTAACTAACTTTTGAAACCTTTAAAAGACTTGAAATGTTTTTATTATTGTTATCATTCGTGTTATCAAATACTGTATTATTGTTTTGAATTGACATCTTTTTAAACTTGTCTTTGACGTTCATCAAACCTTTGCACATGTGGATTTAATTTGTTGATTTTATTATTGTCCTGTCTTCTTATTCTGTATTGTTAAGTGACCTTGAGTGTTTTTAAAAAAAACATCTACAAATAAAATGAATCATAATTTTATTATTACAATGTCAATGATGAATATATTACATTTTCTGGGAACTTGGACCTTTATTTAGTATGGTTTTTGTTTGACCTCTAGGTGGTGCTAAAGCTCCTCCTGACCTCTGCTAAACTAACTTTAAAGTCTAAATGTGTCATGACAGATCATCCAGATTTAATCACTTTATAACCAGTCAAGGAAAAACTTTACAATTTTTAGTTTCACTTTCTGATTTCACGTCAGACATTAATATGTTATGCTGAATTTCACCAAGAATGTGGCTTTTTATCACTTTTTAATCCTGCCTTACAGCTTAGCTTAGAACATGATCCCTCAATCCAGTGTTGTAGCCTTAAGAGTTGGTTTCAAAGGATGTTTTTTTTTGTTTCTGAGTGACAGGCTCTCACATGTTTCCTGTTCTTAAAGGTAGGGTCTGCAGGATTTTTCTTTACTCATTAGTAAACACAACATTCAAACTGGGCTCCTCCTCTTTGGTTCAGTGACAGCAGCAGCACACACCCACAACCTATGACCCACTCACCAGCCCAGCATCCCAACCACCTGCAGCATCGCATTTCAGTGAGTGAAAGTCGAGCCAAGCTTCACCTTCGTTTAGGAGAAAGGTTTGTCTGATTGGCGTTTCATTTCACTTTGGTTGTGTTTTTCTTTCTCCATGCTACGTCCAATATACAGTTGTTACTTTGATATGCAGGAACCTGTTTGCATAAGAAATCCAAACAAATCACTTTTAAATGCAGTGAGAAGTTTTATTACTTAAAGAGATTTAACAGAAACCTGTTAAAACTTGTTGCTGCAGTGCAATAAAATCAAGAGGAAGAGTAGGTAATGTTTTTTTTAAAAGCTCTAAGCTACAACAGGAGGAATAAAAGCATGTGCTGGTTTCTCTTTAGTTTCTGTGCCACACAGGTATGGAGGTTTGTCTAGGAGCCACTCCGTCAGTGCAGGGGGTGAAGTAAGAGCTGGTCTTAAGACACACAGGAGTGAGCTTCAGACACACGAAGCAGAACTCGATCTGGCAGCGAGGGCAGATGATGTTCTTACAGCCCGTTTTGTCATGCTCCACCCTCTGGCCGCAGGTGGGACAGGCGCGGATGGAGGGACACGCAATGAGCCCCTGCACCTGAGGCAGCATGGTGATCTTGCAGTCCTTGAGGAGCTGGAGGTCGTGGTTGACGCAGCCATCGTTGTCGCAGTGGTCAGAGCGCGGAGCCCGGCCCTTCCACAGCTTCAGACACTGCCAGCAGAACTGGAACAACTTCTTCTTGTCAGCTGTGCAGACCGTGCACTGCACGTTGAGGTTAGTCGGGTTCTGTCTTTCCACGAAGGTTTGGCAGCCGGGGCACTGTGGGACAGAATATGAGGAACAAACCGTATCAAGGCTTGTTGTCCTGCTTTACACACATGGCTGTTTGAGGTGAAAAAAAAAAAAAAAAAAAACAGGGTCAAAAAATCAGATCAGAGGAACTTTTCCCAAGAAGAACTTTTTGACTGATGGAACCATAGACTGTATATAGAGTAGAGGCTGTGAGGGATTCTGGGAGAATCTGAGTGGAGCCAGGTGACAAAAATAATATTTTTTTTCATTCATATGTCTAATCTCTTCTTGACTCTGCCTCCCGACATATTTTACAATCTCCGAAAGAAATACACAAGAACGGCAGCTGTCAGTCATCGTTAAACCTGACGTAAAACCTTGTTTTTAACTTCTTATAACTAATGAAAACAAAACTTTTCAGAAAAAAGAGGACCTGAATACAAGACAGCCAAATAATTTCTTCAAATCACCACAACAATCAGAAGTAAGAAACATTTCTACAAGGTGTATTAATTTTTTAAAGTTTAACCACAGCCCATCTGGAATGACTGGAGAGACAGATTTTTTTTACCTATACTGCAGCCAGCCACCAGGGGGAGCAGTTTTTGTGGCAACCTCACTTTGACCTGAGCAAGATGACGTCCATTTTTTTTAACAGTCTATGACTGGACCTAGGGTCTAAATTTGGTTCTAGGGTAATAAACCCTGACCTTCTCACATGTAATCAGAACAAAGACTGTTAAAAAAGACGTCCTCTCACTTGGCTCAATGAGGGGTCGCCACAAAAACTGCTCCCCCTGGTGATTGGTAAAAAAAAAAAATCTGTGTCCCTAGTCATTCCAGATGGGCTGTGGTCAAACTTTAAAAATTAAATACACCCTGTAGAAATGTTTGTAACATCAGTATGCTGGAATGGTGCGAAGATATTATCAGGCTGAGTTGTGTTCAAGTCTTTTAAATGAAAAGTTTAATTATTTTCATTACATGGGGGTAAGAAGAGATTGGACCCTCAAAATAAAAAAAGGAAATTACTTTAGTCACCTGGCTCCACTCAGATCCCCCTCTTAGTCTCTACTGCGCAGACTCTGGCTGCACAATGGTGGCGCCTCTGACGGGGCATTTTAACTTCAAAACCGTAAAGTAGTAAAAAGGAGAGCCCAAGCTGTCCACTCCATGTATAGACTATGAATCAGAGCTGTCTACTGTCCTATCCTCTACCTGAATAAAATCAAATAAGCCAAGAAAAATATTTTTGAAAAATGAGTGAAAGATTTATTGAGGAAAATAAACTCATTGGCCTTGTTGTTGGTATAGATAGAATAACCTCCCAGATCCTTCTTGTAAATACTTAGCTTGAGCTAGCATACCATTTAGCCTCACTTTGCATCTTCTTTTTCTTTGCAAAAAGTCAAATACCTGGGGTACATTATCAGAAGTATGCACAAGCTAATTTATTAGCATGTAAATTTCAGATGAATACAGAAAATGTTAAAGCGGAGGTTTTTATAGCCTGCTGTACTCCATTGTACACTGCTCATTAATGGTGCTACTGCAGTAAAGTAAAAATGAAAAAGTTACTGGTAGCTTATAATGATGCTTTTAAAATATTTCTTAAATTACCTCGATGGATGAGTGCAAGTCACATGTATGTTTATAACAATGTGCCCATATTTTACGCTGTTCTTAGAAACTTCATGCTAAAATTCATAGGTCAATTGGTTAATTCACACAATGAAATAATATATCACTTACTCAGCTCTCAATGAGTGACACAAGGTTTACATCCTGCTACTGGAAACATTGGTACAAACGTCTCTTTGTGTTTTAATTGCTGTCAAAATATGAACTGTGTTTTTCCATTTTTTAATTTTCTTTTTATTTATTATCTGTTGTTTTGTTATTGGTACAATTATATGGACAAAAGGGTCTGAAATAAAGTATAAAGTAAAAGTCATCTGTCATAAAGTAACACCACAAAATGACTTTTTTTTTTATTTTTAGCATTGCTCTTTTATGTGCTTAACAAGTCTATACCAAGTGGTTTAAAGATGCTAAAACTGGCACCTTAGCGCTAGGCTAATTGTTTTGAATTGTTAGATTAAGTAGGATTAAACTGCCCACAGCCTCCACTCAGTATATCATCATTACTATCTTTTTCCTGGCTTATTATGTTTTTACTGAGCAAAAGACGGTGGACAGGAAACAGGCTAAGAGTAGAGAGTGACATGTGAGGAAGAGACCACAGGTCTTCAAGAGCTAGCCTCACAGGCGCACAACCTAGCTGCTACACCGGCTAACTATTTAAACTAACAGTCTCCTTCAAACTCTAAACAATACCAGTCTGTCGCCTTTCAATGCCAACTCACAGCTTTGAAATCACAGTATTCAGCTGCAGCCATTCGGGCAATGTTTTCTTCAAAGTACTGCATCTCTTCTGCCGTTAGCACAGCCAGCCGGCGCACTTCCTGATACGACCACAGGGCGTCACACTTTTGGAGCGTCCCCTCAGCCAAAGCCGGGCACTTGAATTTGAACTGGCCCTGGAATTAAAAGACAGATCATGTTACGCTGGTACGAAGCTAGGTGGCAGCAGGTGGCGCCAACGCTACAGTAGAAAGTAGTTTCAATACAGCGGAAATGGGGTTAGTCAGAGAGGAGAGGTTTAGATTTGATGCTGCAGTAATCAAGGAAAGATCAAAGGTTCCTGGTATTCTGTGTTAACAGCAGGACTACTTTTTCATTCCTGTAAGACTGTTTCTGTTATGTTTTATTTTGATTGAAGTTTTTGGTAAAATAATACAAATAAAGAAACCTAGGGTTCCACACTGTCCTTCCTACCATGATAAACAGATGAATAAACTTTATGAGCTTACCATAACCTTATTTAAAAACCTGGCAGCTGAAAATGCCTGAGATTTTTGGTGATCATTCTAGATATATTTATCAATATGAGCAGCCCTAAGGAGGAAAGATTAAATTTTACTCAATAATAAAATGTAAAGGCATGAAAACATAGTTCAGGGGTCTGCAACCTATACTTTTATAAGAGCCATTTTGCCTCAGCTCACCTGGATTACAGTCATTAAGGAGCCACAAATCTGATTTATCTTCACAACAAAGACAAAAACGTGTATGAAATTCTTTGCATTGTAGAATTCTGAAGAATTTTATCCAAGCCGGAAGTTTCCCTGTGTTTATAAAATTGTATATGTGATGTCTTGTTTTTTAGTTTTAATAAATTTGCAAATATTTAAAATGAATTTTGCTAACTTTATTTTTCTTAAAGTTAAAAATAAGCAAAAATTCCAAAAATTTAAAATGTCAAAATTTTGCAAAAAAAAAAATTATTTATATATCATTGTCATTTATAAATTTAAATTTATATATAAAAAATGTTTAAAAAATAACAATAAGTTTAAATAATTTGCAAAAAAAATGTAGATATTCAAAAATTGTGGACATTAAAAAATAAAAAAAAAATTTGCAATATCTCCAAATATTTTAAATTTATTTATTAATTTTCTTGAAAAAAAAAAAAAGATGGTCAAAAAAATTGCTGAGTTGAAAAAAAAATAGCAGGAGGGGATGCATATTTAGTTCAACAAAATGTAATATTTAATGTTTATAGAATTTTACATAAGAGACACGACCTGTAACACTTGTTTTGGAAGAAAATGTAACGCTTGAAAACAGAATTGAATTGACAGAGACACCCTGTATGCGATATGCAAATGTATGCAAATCGCGTAATATTGGCCCCTCGCCTTCCTCATTGCAAAATGGTAACAAAAAGTCGAAACTGAAAAAATACAGAACAAAAATATTCATCAAAAAGGGGAATATTGTGACAAAATTGTGGACCGTTATTGTTAAAACGGTCAAATCCACAAACAACATTCGGTGTCTCTGGTTTAATCTTTATGGAAACGTTACCATGCCAACGGCTGTTTTGATGCCGTTTCAATTTTAACAATCCAAGTGTTTATATTTACAATTTTTATTTTTTTAGTACCAGGGTGTGTTTTTGTTCCCAATACCAAACGTAAAAGTCTTCATTTCGGCTCCAAGTACCTGATCTAGGAGGCTGCGACACCACCCGGTAAGAGACTCAGGAGTAACGGCGTGTCCGCAGGACATCTCCGCCCGGAGACACTTGTCTCCCTCCTCAGGGGCTGAAAAGCACACGGGCAGACATCGGACGCAGCATTACGGTGATACACGAGCAAAAAAACGCATTGAAATTTTTAATGTAACCTTCTGTTGACTGATCATAAGACTGTGCTATTCAACGTTCAAACTTGCATTGATTTCATCATAAGCATCATTGCCAATACAATTTGGAACTCAACAGGAAGTTTTAATTTAAGGATATCTTATGACTTACGAAGTGGATCCAGATCATCCGGCCTGTTGACGAATTTGAGAGTCGTATCTTTGGGGTCGTAACTTTTCTCCCCTTGACCCTGTCTGCTCATTTTGTTTCAGCTCTGTAGACAAACTCCGTCTCTGTTGACCAGAACAACTACCTGCTGCCTCCGTGCTGCCTTCACTGACCTCTCCTAGATTTGTTTTTTTCTGTTGTTGCTTTCAATTTCCTAGCAAAGTTCACAGAAGTCACTTGTGTTTGCAGAGTTGCAGGTCTGGATTCCTCGTCAATATAAATGATCTAAATTTACTCTCAAACACAGGCTTACACAACATGAAGGAACTGACAGACAAATAAATACCGAGCTGTGCTGAAAGTCAGGGGATTTCCAGTAGATGTAAAATGTGTTGAAGGAAATGCATTTGTACAATGCCTTGTTTTTACGATATAATTTTATTAATTAAAAAAGAAAGAAAGAAATGTATTTATTTAGAATTCACTAGTTTTAAGAGATACTCGTTAAAACAGAAAATATTTATTTTTAATTTTCCTGTTCCGAATTTCCCATGACGCTCCGCTGCATCTTTTGCTAATGCTAATCAGAGGTGCAGGTTCCCTTTAGTTTTTGTATGACAACTTTTCTCGTTTTGTTTTCCTTTTTTAACCTCACATTTTGTTCCACCCTGTTTGTGAAATATTTCAGTTACCATTGGCCTCCAGTTGAGACGAAAGTGAAAGTATTTCCTGATCAACTTAACAGCAACACCCTGAACTAAGGAGAGGCATTTACCTCTCAGCCTCAGAGCCGAAAGCAACACCTCCACTTGCAGTCTTTAGAAACAGAAAAACACACCATCATGGGAAAAACCTACCAGGTCGTGGTTCATGGACCGAGAGGGGAGAAGCTGCTCATCGATCTGTGCAACACAGACGAGCAGATGAAGAGCATGACGGTCTTGCAGCTAAAGGAGAAGATAGCAGAGAGGCTTCCAGAGACCGCAGGTACAGTGAACGCAACCTTTGAATTCAAGTTTTCTTTGTCATTTTTCAGGGTAATATGTTCTACTTTTGCCTGTAAAGCCCTGATTATAGCATTTCATTCAAGTAACCACAATTTATATACATGGAGTGCTTCAAGTGAAAAAATAGTTTCTTATTGTGCTTGATAACTCCATATGTTAGATATGGTATATGCTGATATGTCTTGATATGTATGCTGAAGATGCAATATTCAATTAAAACAATAACTAATCAAGAGTTGTTTAAAAAAAAAAAAAAAAAAAAAGTTAGTACTGAAAATTAATTTTGTCCAATTTTTTGATACTTTTTAACTGTCATGATTCAAATCACAGGGGGTGTTTTCATCTACATTTCTATTTACAGTCTGGTAGATGATGACCTTTAACTTTTTCTATGTGTGTGTGTGTGTGTGTGTGTGTGTGTGTGTGTGTGTGCGTGCAGGAGTGGAGGCCATGCGTCTGATCTTCACGGACAAGGAGCTGAACAATGACTCTGAGAAGTTGTCCACCTACGGGGTGCAGCACATGTCAGTCATCATGATGGTGCTGCGGGTGAAGGGAGGACTAACCGCCTGACAGAGACCAGCTCCTCCTCCTGCTGTTGTTCCTGCTGCACTCATGCAGACTCCTGGAACTGTTTGCACAGATTAGTGCCAGTGTTTGGCAATTACACTTTTGATATTTTTGTGTTTTTCTCATGTTTGAAAAGTCTGTTTTTGTTATTGTAAAAATAAAAACTCTAAAGTCATGTCAGTGATTATGTTATAGCTGCTTTTAACACACTTACAAATAACATTTACAGCCATTATGGCCACTTACATTGTACTGTAGGGGTGTGGGCACCAGGGGCTGATCCCAGGCTCACTTACTTTCTGACCTCAAACTTTTCCTTGAAAAAAAATCATTAAAAAAATCATTTTAAAGAGAAAAATATTACAATTTTATAACTATATGTTCATTTTCTTATTGTTAGATGCCCTGCTTTTTTTAACTGAGCCTAGTTTGGCAATCTTTAGCCTGTTAGTAAAAAAGTTGATACCTTTGAGAGCCATTGCCATCTGTTGCACTAACATTTTGTCAACTATTCAAGTATCAATGCAGCCAATCTGCTTTAAAACATACATAGTAACAGCACTATATTTATATTTATTTAGTAATAGTTATTCAATAACTTTTTAATTAAAGGCCCACCAAAAATTGGTTTGGAGGGTTGAAATCCTGGCTGAGTAGTTTTTATAATTTTTTGATACATATTAAATTGTTTTGTTTATGTTATAAATAATCCCATTCCATCATTTATAACAATCAATGTTTTTAATACACTATTATCATACTGTTTACAGCTAGTAATAAAAACGACACACTTTCTTCTCTAAACTGCTGTATTCTGTGAAATCTGTTTATGATTTACGCTTGACAGGGAGTCAGCAAAAAAAAATAAATATGTGGCCAGTTTAGTTTTCGTTTCCTTGTCAGTCATGTGAGGCATCTCTAAAGTTCGAAAACTCCGACGCACCCTGAACGCAGCATTCCTAGCTAGGCGACCGTTACGTGAAAGAGAAAGTGTAGTTGTTATTTTAAACAGATGGGTTTAGTTTGAAATAAATAAAAAAAAAAACAGAGTGAAACTTGTTGTAGGATGAGTCAGAAAACTGACGTTCGCCTCTAGGGTTCTAATTTATTTTAGTTTTTCAGTTTTTACATAGTGGTTGATTTCTGGTCAAATCCTCTGCAGACGTTAGAAGCACAGATGCTAATTGAAAAGACACCGGTAGGAGGATAAAATGAGTTACTTCAGGAAGCCAGGTAACATTCCTCCAGTAAAATGATAAAATAATGCACTGAATAAAGAAAGCTGTGTTATTTACATGTGTTAAATCTTTAACAGTTAAGTACAAAGGCTTGATAAACCAGGGAGCGACCTGTTACCTGAACAGTGTGCTGCAGGTGCTTTTTATGACCGAAGACTTCAGAGAAGCTGTAGAAAGGTTTGTTGCACACACTTGTAATACCATAAATATTTCAAATTACTCAATTTAAGTTTACTAACCACTGTATCTTAACTTTATCAAGGTACACTGAAACTAAGTTCATCGATTATAAGCTTAAAAGCCTGTTTGATAAATTGAAGTATCAAACCACAGACACCACTGACATCACCAAAAAGCTGGACATCAAACAAGGTAGAGATCAACACAGAGAGTAACAGAGGCAACCAAACGTTTGTTTTTAAAAGATCTGATCTGCTTCTTCAAAAACATAATGTGAGCTTTATAACCTGGTGTTTCAGTGAATGAGCAACAAGATGCTGCAGAGTACTTTGAGAAGATCTTAAACCTAACCAGCCGTAAAGCATCAAAGGTATCCTTAATATTAATTTAAAACAAACCCACAATGTATTCTATTATTATTATTATTATTGATTTGTTTCTGGGATTTGTCTGTTTCAGATCTTCCATGGACAGCTGACTCACAGTACTTTATGTTTAGGATGTGATACACGCACAGACACAGACGGGAAGTTCTGGCATCTTCCTCTAACTCTGGCTGACTCCTGGGGCGAGTACAGTGTGGTATGTGTCTTAACGCAGGAGTAAATCAAGTTTTAAAGGCCTGTCTGTTTGTCCTTCAAGTGGTGAAATTGTTCATTGAGATTTGTTTTGGTATTTCATGGCATTTGTTGTTTTTGATGCTCTGGTTTTATCAGGTGAATGGCATCAAGGAGTATTTCAAAGCTTCAACTTTCAGAGGAGAAAACCAGATATACTGTGAGCAATGTGACGACAAATGTGATGCCACTATTGTGAGTAAGGCTTAAAGCAAAAACTGTTAGCTCTTTTTTTTAATGTTTTCTTTGAGTCATAATCTGTTTTGATTTCCTTTTTGCCGGGTTGATTTACAAGGGGTGGGAGAAAAAAATGGAAAGTCTATTTATAATTTTTTTTTTTATTTGACAATATCAAAATCTGGATTCTTTGTCATTTTTTTTTTTCAAAATTGAAATTATTCATTTCATAGAACTTTTAATAGAACTTTATTGCCATTGAAACAAGTACAATGAAATTGAAGAATAATAAAATATTAAATAATATTTCAAAAATATTAAAATAATAATAATAAATAAATAAATATAAAAATAATAAATTTATAAAAGCAAATAAATATACACCAAATAAATAAAAATAATGAATTTACAAACTGGATTTTAAAAAAAAGTCACCATTTTTCTCCAGCAGGGGGTGAAATGTTTCTCTCTGACTCACATGATGTGTATTTTATAGAAAAATATGGCTCCTGATATAATCTGTAGACTTTATTATCATCATCATCATTTACCCTTTTCCCATGGTCTGGTGTAAAAAAAGCAAAGTAAAATCGCCAAAATCGGAAATATTGAAGAATCACAATTTAAATTGAATTCGCACCCCATGAATCGTAACAGACTTGATTCACGAGAATAGCATATTGTCAGGAAGTGTTCAAAATGTGATAAAGAAAAAGTGGTTAAATTTTGGAGGTGATCTGGATCACCGTCTGGATCCAGGATTCTTTTAAAGGATTCTTTGTCATTGTGAGATAGGGCTGTTTACACCATATGTGTATATAACTCCATGATAAATGGTCGGATTGCTTTGCTAAACAATACAAGACAAGGTCACCATAATTTCTGACAGATGTAAAAGTACGATCCAGATCCTGGCAATATTCTGGATACTAAGATCTGGAATATGAAATATGTTCTGGGTCATCATCATTTTCAACACTGTCAGGAAACAAATTATCGTACAAACCTGCAACTAACACCAAATTGTAGCAGACAGTCTGCTGAAAGGGAGTAAAACATTAAAGTAGGACTAAAGTGTTGGTGACAATCACAATATGCTTGGTGGAGGTCTGCGCTCTCTGAGTGCTTTTCTAGTTCATGATACTTCTGGTATATGACCTTTTGAAATAAAAGCATCTATCCTTGTAAAATAATTTGAAGAAGACAGCAGAAGACTCTTCAAAGTAACCTCAAATCAACAACAGCAAACTGTTTGAGTTACAGTTGAATTCTGATATTGTTTCCCTATGATTCTTTTTTTCTTATTAAGCAATGTTTAATGAAGCATCATCCAGAGGTTCTGACTCTGCTCCTGAAGAGGTTTGAGCTCGACTACGATTCAATGACTTACTTCAAAATCAACTGCACTGTCCGCATCCCTCACACCTTACAGATACCAGAGGTAGGTAAATCTATACCATTAATGAAAAGCTTTTTGGATTATTCTGTCTGTTCCTTATTTAAATGTGTTGTTTCCATCGGTGGTCAGAATCAGACGTATGAACTGTACGCGGTTGTGGAGCACTTCGGAGATCTTGAAAGTGGGCATTACACTGCGTGTATCAAGTCTCAGGAGGAGGACAGATGGTTTAAGTTCGATGATGCTCGGGTCACTGAGGTGAGTCTGATTTCTTTGAACTCAGTGTTAGCTTAGGTTGATCATTACGCTGCAGAAACTCCTCGTCTCTAATGACATTATTTTCACTTACAGCTTGAATTCCAGCCGTTCCAGTCACAAAACTTTGAGAGGTGAGTCTAAACTATCTGAGTGAAAAGGTATACGTCCATCACTTAAGTATACCTGATAGGTGAGGATGCAGAGTTTATTTCTCTGTGCTACGACCACAACTTCAAGGTGATTCTCTTACTCGGGCCGACAGGAAATCAAGTTTACATCATAGGCTTGTGTTATCATCACTCGTCAACAAACGTAACTGACTTATAATAAAAACTTTCTTTCCAAAAGGGTTTGATAAAAACAACAAAACACTATCTCAGTTTAAGGTTAGAAACCATCTATCATCTACAGCAGTGATTCTCAACTGATGAGTTACTGGTCATTTCCTTAAAGGTCCCATATTCTGCTCCTTTTCTTCAGTTGGATCATTGATGTCTTCATGAAATGGTAGTAACATGTTTTGGTCCAAAAAGCCAATAAATCAAGCACAGCAGCATTGTTTCCAGGCTCTCATAGCCCCTCTGTTCAGAACGCTCTGATTTAGTGGGCGTGGCCTTCATATGTAAATGAGTCACTGCTGATCCCGCCCCACTCTTCAGCGTCACTGAGAGCGGCGCCACGAGCTCTGAGTGCACAATGTTTAGAAAACACTGGGCTCGTTTACTGTAACATTACAGGCTAAAACAACAGGCTAACTGCGGCTAAAGTTAGCATCCTGAAGCTAACACAGAGACAGGGGGGACACTGAGGAAAAGCTCTTACATATGCTCCACAGCACACAGCATTTAAAATACTCACATTTCCAGGGTCTGAGGTTTGTTGGTGGATGGTTGGTAATGCGCCTGGATTCAGGACCAGTCTATTCACTAGCCCTCTGTTGTACTGTCCAAAGTTGGAAAAGCAGTCGGCCGTGAAGTGACTAGCACACACATGCACAGTTTTACTGAGTGTAGCTGGAACATTTCCTTGATAAATGAACTCTAGCCACTTAGTCTTGTCTTCTTCCGAGATGGGAAGCTTGTGCATGGAAATATGTGGCTGTTTACAGCCAAAAACAGAGCAGTGATGGCTCTTCAACTTTGGCATTCTCCTCCCCGCTGCTGGAGAGGGGCTATGGGGGTATCTGCTCCATTGGACCAATCAAGTCCTCTATGTAGCCAACATGGCGACCATTGAGTGTGAGAAGTGTCCAGTGTCCAAACACAACTTTTTGACTGTTTTGAGTTTGCCAACTGAGAAGTCAAAGTGCAGTGTGTTTTTCTATCCTGTCAGTGTGAATGCACTTGACTCAAAACTGCAAATGTAAGTACAAAAGAAAGGGGAACAGCCTTCGCTTTCATGTGCTATTTTAGCACAGCGAAATGCAAGTACAATATGGATTTCTCAAACTGAGATATCAATTTGAAATTTTTTTTGCAAAGTCTGACCAGTTGAGAATCAGTTTACTACTGCTCTCCAGTCCATTATATCTTTAAAACCTCAAAGGACCAGGCCCTCAGGTGGCACTGCATTAAAAACAGGCTTGACTCTGTAGTGGAAGTCACTGCATCGGATCAAATTTGAATCCAAAAGGCAATTTGGTGCTGCATCTACAGACTGTGGTCAAACTGTAGCGTAAAAAGAAGAAAACCAAATATGATCTAGCAAAAACCTCTCTTTATCCAAATTTGACATTCTTTTTGGAAATCATGGATGTTACTTCCTCTGTAGCCAAGAGGAGCAAAATTACCTTTCATCCTGCTCTTTCTATCTCTACAGATCGGACAGTGCTTATCTCCTCTTCTACAGGAAAAAGAGCGGTAAGATGGCAAATCTTTCGTTTTATGAAGTGTCTTTAGTATGAAGAGAGAATGAATGAATTTATGTCACTGTCAACTCTTTCCCAGTGCCTCCTCCAGAAACTCAGAGACCAGAAAACATCAGGGAGGAGTTCGCTCCTGGAGGCTGTTCACCCTCAACCAGTGATGTCGACCAGCGTGAGGACGCTGTCATGGTGAACGGAGGAGAGGAGACTGAAGAGAAAGCAGAACCAGGGATCAACATGAAAGTGGTTGACAAAGACAGAGTCAGTGTTTGCTCTGAGGAAGAGGTGAAACTGCCTGAACCTCACTGTCAGGACCTGGAGATTAGAGATTATTTCATGCAGGGCAACCATGAGGAGAATGATGAAAGTGATGATTCCCATCTTCAAATTCAAGACAGAGAGAAGGAAGAGGTGAAAACACCAGATGAAGAGGAGGCAGAAGAGAAAGACCACGTGTCTGGAGAACGTCCACGTGAGGAGAGTGAAAGACAGAACGTCAAGATAATGAGACAAGGGTGTGCTCAAGAAGTCTGTGTGAATACGCTGATAGAAAATGAAGGGAATGCAATGGAGGGAAAGAGGGAAAAGGACAGGAGAGGATGGGATCAGGGCATGAGAGTAGATCCAGCGGGAAAACAGGAAGGCGGAGGAGACACCGAATCTTACAGAGAAGTCAAACAGGAAGCTGAGAAAAAGGTGAGAGGAGAAGAAGTAAAGTCAGGACCAGATGAAGAGGAATCAAGGAGCAGGAAGCCGTTGACAAAGTTAGACCTCGATGAGAAGATCCAGGACAAAGGAGCACAAAACAGGCCAAAAGATTACCAAGGGAGAAGTAGCGGATATGAAAGTCGTGAACAACACAGAGTAGAGAAGGAACATAAGTCACACCAAGCTACAGACGAGAGGAGCTCAGATGATAACAGTCAGGAAGGCGCATACCGTGTGCGTGTATTTGTTTCTGCAGCAGAGACGCAGAGGAGGAGACACTCTGACGCTCAGGACAGAGGCAGGTCTTCTCACAGTCAGGGAGCATTAGTCAGGAGCAGAAGTTTACCAGAGAGACAGAAAGAAGTCAGGAAAAGTGAGAAACAGGTTGAACCTGATGGAGGTATTGAGGAAGAAAAGCAGCATTTAAAAGAGTCGGGAATATGTAAAGAGGAAGAGGAGAATAAACCCGAGGTAGAAGAGATGACACTTGAAACTCCAACAAGAGGAAACAGGAAAAGAAAAAGTACCACTGATGTGTTGGAGTTATTTCGATGTATTAATTTACGCTCAAAGCCCAAGAAGGTAAAAATAACACCAGGTGTTCTGAGGCATGAGAGAAAAGCAAAGAAACGCAGCAAGGATAAAAAAAAACGTGTTAAACCTCGGCCGTTTTTTAGTTGCTCAAGGAAAAACCAGACTTCAGAGTCAGAGTCGGACTAAGACACAGTTAATTCATGACCTTGGATTGGGAGATCCACATGGTCGACTGTGTTTGTTTTTATGAGTAAACTTAAGCGGCTAACAATCTGTTAGCAATCCAGTAGCATGAGCTTAGCATGTTGTCTCCATTTATCATATTAAAGTGCACTACAAAAACTTGTGATGTGAAAATCTTGTCTATAGGTTGATTTAAATACTGACCCACCAAAGAGTGACACCACCCAAGTCCTCATTTGTTTTACCTGTTTAATTGGACTTTAAGGGGACCATACTCCAAAAACAGCTGAGCTGAAGACCAGATACTCACTGTCGTAGGGTCACCCTGCGCTAAAGGCAAATTAGCCTTTAGCTCAAGCTGTATCACTCTATAACACAGGGGCTAAACTGTTTGTGCTAATGTTCATTCCAACCCACAGTCAGCAGTTATTCTGCAGTGGTCTGTTCAAACTTGAGAGTCTATCAATAAAATGAAGAGTGAGGTTACGTTAGCTCTGATTGGTAGATGACTGGCAGGACATAACCAGGATTCACTGACGTTACACATTACGGAAATGTCTTAGAGCACCGGGCTGCCAGCTGCGCTAAATATAAATGGCTATAAACTACTTACAAACTGACAGTGTTTACTTATTGTTACGTTAGCCTACAGATACGTCAGTGCACCGAGCTGCCGATAGCACTACATATAGCCAACTACTACAACGTTAACTTGATGTCACGTTTCAAACCGTAGCGCTACGTAACCGTACTGATAGATACCTTACCTCAGCACATTGTATTCAGTAAAAATTTGTTTTGATCCGATCTCATTAAAAGTAATTTGCAACAGTGTGGAGACTCCAGGCCACAAGGTGGCGACGGAATGCAATTAAAACAGATCCTCCTAGTACTATCTTTAATTCTGCCTTGGAGATTTGAAAATATGTTAAAATTGAGGTCATATAGCATAGTATGTAATCTCACAATCCAATGTTGGAGTACAATTTTTCAGAGTCAGTTACAAAGGATTTGGTTTGTATTTAGAAAAAGGCTCTTGTATATTTTTTATCTTAAGGAGGGAGTATTGTGGAGATTTTTAGTCTATTTGCTGTACTTCTACCCCTACAGCTGCTTTACTTGATGTACAGCCAAAACAAATCTGTGTTTTTCTCATAATGGTGTTTCACAAAATCAGTCTGAAACACTTCATCAGTCTAGTGAGGACTGCTTGAATATCTTGTAAAGATCTTGTCGTATTTTTAGAATGGACTGTCAAACATACAGAGATTATTTTCATATGCAGGAACCTGTTTGCACAAGAAATCAAAGCAAATCACTTTTTAATGCACAGAGAAGTTTTATTACTTAAAAACAACTTGAACGACAGTGAAAAAGAGATTTAACAGTTAACTGTCTGTTAAAACTTGTTGCTGCAGTGCAATAAAATCAAGAGGAAGAGTAGGTAATGTTTTTTAAAAGCTCTACGCTACAACAGGAGGAATAAAAGCATGTGCTGGTTTCTTTTTAGTTTCTGTGCCACACAGGTATGGAGGTTTGTCTGGGAGCCACTCCGTCACTGCAGGGGATGAAGTAAGAGCTAGTCTTAAGACACTCAGGAGTGAGCTTCAGACACACGAAGCAGAACTCGATCTGGCAGCGAGGGCAGATGATGTTCTTACAGCCCGTTTTGTCGTGCTCCACCCTCTGGCCGCAGGTGGGACAGGCGCGGATGGAGGGACACTCAATGACCCCCTGCACCTCAGGGAGCACGGTGGTCCTGCAGTCCTTGAGGAGCTGGAGGTCGTGGTTGACGCAGCCATCGTTGTCGCAGCGGTCAGAGCGCGGAGCCGGGCCCTTCCACAGCTTCAGACACTGCCAGCAGAACTGGAACACCTTCTTCTTGTCAGCTGTGCAGACCGTGCACTGCACGTTGAGGTTAGTCGGGTCCTCTCTTTCCACGTAGGTTTTGCAGCCCGGGCACTGTGGGACAGAATGTGAGGAACAAACTGTGTCAGGCTTGTTGTCCTGCTTCACTTACATCACTTACATGGCTGTTTGAGGTATAAAAAAAAAAAAAAAAAAAAAAACAGGGTCAAAAAACAGATCAGAGGAACTTTTTTTATTGGGGTCTAAATTTGGTTCTTGGGTAATAAACCCCGACCTTTTCACAGGAGACCCTGTAGTTTAATAATTTAGGAATTTCTTTCTGAATATAGTTTTTAAGTAATTTTTCTAATCAATTTCTTAACAGTTGTCTTTAACCTGCAATATGCCCTTTAAACTCTAAACAATACCAGTCTGTTGCCTTTTAACACCAACTCACAGCTTTGAAATCACAGTATTCAGTTGCAGCCATCTGGGCGATGTTTTCTTCAAAGTACCGCATCTCTTCTGCCGTTAGCACAGCCAGCCGGCGCACTTCCTGATACGACCACAGGGCGTCACACTTTTGGAGCGTCCCCTCAGCCAAAGCCGGGCATTTGAATTTGAACTGGCCCTGGAATTAAAAGACAGATCATGTTATACTGGTACAAAGCTATCAACTGCTTTAACAGCTGCAAATACGCATCATGAGCCAACACCACCTATGACGTCAGCTTTTAGGACCTCCGTGTCATATTTTTTATGCTTTCACCGCAAATTTATGGAGAAGTGAGAGTGCCAAATTACAAAAATAAATCTATAAAAGAAGAAAATTAATAAATGAGTAAATAAATAAATATATATAAGAATCTATAAAAGAATAAATAAATAAATTTAAAAAATATAAGAATCTGTAAATGAATAAAAAAATGAAGTAAAAATAAATTAATAAAAAAATATATAAAAGAATCTATAAATTAATAAAAAATGAATCAATAAAATATATAATAATCTATAAAAGAATAATCAAAAAAGAATCAATAAATACATCATATTAGAATTAATAAAATAATTAAAAAATGAATTTATAAATAAATTGTATAACCCTTCTTTGTTTCTTTCTTTCTTTATTCATTTACTTATTTATTTATTAAGCAATTTCCTATTTTTTTTATTTTTCTTAATATTTCTGTTTTTATTTGCCTTTTCTTTTGTGGATTCTTATATAATTTATTTATTAATTCATTTTTTATTTATTCTCTCATAGATTCTTATATATTTTTTATTTATTATTTCATAGATTCTTATATAATTCATTTATTCTTTTTATAGATTCTTATATAATTCATTTATTTCATTTAGAGATTTATTTTTGTAATTTGGCACTCTCACTACTCCATACAAATTGCCACACAAGAAGAAATTGTGCTAAGACCAGCAGGTGGCGCTAAGCTTCGGTAGAAAGTAATTACCATAGAGGGGAAGTTGGGTCAGTCAGAGAGGAGAGGAAAATTGTGTTTATGTGTTCAGACTTGTGTTTAAGAGTTGGAAAAGTTAAAAGATATAGCACACATGTCCTAAACAAGCTGAATAGTTTAACAGGAAACACCGGTGAAAATTTGAAGGCTGTTTTGATGCAGTTTCAATTTTTCATAATCCAAGTATTTTATTGCCAATGTTTCTTTTCTCAGTTCTAGGATGTGTTTCCACCGCTAAAATTGTATTCAATGCCAAATCGAAAAGTCAGAAGTACCAAAAAGTTCATAATTACCTGATCCAGGAGGCTGCGACACCACCCGGTAAGAGACTCGGGAGTAACGGCGTGTCCGCAGGACATCTCCGCCCGGAGACACTTGTCTCCCTCCTCAGGGGCTGAAAAGCAGAAGGGCAGGCATCAGACTCAGCATTACGGTGATACACGAGCAAAAAAACGCATTGAAACTATTAATGTAACCTTCTGTTGACTGATCATAAGTCAGAGCAGTTCAATGTCTCCATTTGCGTTAATTTAATTATAATCATCATTGAAAATACTATTTGGAACTCAACAGGAAGTTTTAATTTAAGGATATCTTATGACTTACGAAGTGGATCCAGATCATCCGGCCTGTTGACGAATTTGAGAGTCGTATCTTTGGGGTCGTATCTTTTCTCCTCTTGACCCTGTCTGCTCATTTTGTTTCAGCTCTGTAGACAAACTCCGTCTCTGTTGACCAATATAACTACCTGCTGCCTCCGTGCTGCCTTCACTGACCTCTCCTAGATTTGTTTTTCTGTTGTTACTTTCATTTTCACAGAAAACTTCCCAGAAGTCACGTGTGTTCGCAGAGTTGCAGGTCTGGATTCCTTGTCTATAAAGTAATCTAAATTTATCCTCAAACACATGATGTTTGAAAAAAAAGTAGCTTTTGGCTGGGCTCACACAATGTGAAAAACCTGTCAGACAAATAAATACCGAGCTGTGCTGAAAGTCAGGGGTTTTCCAGTAGCTGTAAAATGTGTTTAAGGAAATGCATTTGCACGTCAGTTAAAACATTTAAAAATGGTTGTCTAAGGCAGGTAAACTGTTTGTCTACAAGGTTGTTTAGGAAAGGATGATGATGTTTAGAATCTGAATAAAACAATATTTGTTTGTTTGGTGCTCTCTGCTAAATCAAACTCGTTGAAAAATAATGCCCTATCATTTAAAAAGCTTAGCTAATGTGATCGAAGTGAAGTGCTTTGCTAAAGAAAGTGAGTCAAGCTATGTAAAACAAACCTCAGCCCAAGTCACCTGGGTGAAACTGACGCCAGTAGCACTAAGCTAGCTAATTTAACCAAGAACCAACAAGCCAAAGTTACCTAAAGTAAAGTAAATAAAGCTACAGCGCTCTCGGCTAAATTTAGCTAAACCTGTTGCCCTCTGATATACCAACATAAGTTTAAATGATCAAAGCAAAGTACTTATGCTAGGCTTAGCTGTGTTAAAATAAGCTATAACCTAAGACTTTAAGCAAGGCTAAGCTAGCCTAAGCCAAAGTGACTGTAGCTATTTAAATCCCTCTGCTAAATTTGATTAACTTTAGTGCCCTATGATTTACAAATCTAAGCTAGTGTGATCAAAATGGAGTGCTTGAGCTAAACCTAGCCATGCTAAAATATGATATGTCAAACAAACTGAAGCCCAACTGACATGAATGTAACTGACCCCAGCACTATCCTAGCTAATAAAACCAACAAAGCTAAAGTGACATTGACTATTCAATACACTCGGCTAAATTTAGCTAACCTTGGTGCTCTTACTTGCTTGATCAAAGCAGAGTGCTTGAGATATACTAAGCTATGCTTAAGCAAGCTACAGCAAATAAACCTCAGCCCAAGTAAAACTGACCTTAGCAATACTAACATAGCTAACTGAGCTAAAGCTTCCCAAGTGTCAAGATTTTAAGCTAAGCTTAGCTATGATAAACCAATTCTAATTTTTGTTTGTTTTAAGTGCATATGAAGCACTTGTGACTAAGAGTCTAGAGAGGGTTATCTGTTGAGTTTTACTTACTTTTTTTCGGAAAATTAATTAATTTATGCTACAGTGATAAAAGCTGAACTCGCTGAAACTAAAGTCAATTCAACTGCTGCATACCTTATTTTTAAAGATGCTATATATTTTAGCGACATCGTTAGCCTGGTGCGACGACGTATCTGGAGGCTAAAGTGTCAACAAGTAAACACTGTCAGATTGTAAGTTGTTTAGTAGCTGTTTATATTTAGCACAGCTGACAAGACATGTCTGTAATGTGTAACGTTAGTAAATCCTGGTTAGCTATGTCCTGCCAGTCATCTACCAATCAGAGCTAACATAACCTCATTCTTCATTTTATTGATAGACTTAAGTTTTACGTTAGTAAATCCTGGTTAGCTATGTCCTGCCAGTCATCTACCAATCAGAGCTAACATAACCTCATTCTTCATTTTATTGATAGACTTAAGTTTGAACAGACCACTGCAGAATAACTGCTGACTGTGGGTTAGAGTGAACATTAGCACAAACAGTTTAGCCCCTGTGTTATAGAGTGATATAGCCCGAGCTAACAGCTAATTAGCTTTTTTGTACTTTTATATTACCTCTTGACATTTTTTACCCTTTCTCTTTTACAACTTTCTGCTGTTGTTTTTAATGTCACATTTGTTCCACTCTGTGAGTTCTTTCAGTGAAAGTGAAAGTATTTTCAGACCATCAACTTAACAACAACACCCTGAACTAAGGAGCGGCATTACCTCCCAGCCACGAAGCCAGAAACAGCACTGCTACTTGCACTCTTCAGAAACAAGAAAACACACTATAATGGGGAAAATCTATCAGGTGTTGGTTCATGGACTAAAAGGGGAGAATATACTCATCGATCTGTGCAACACAGAAGAGCAGATGAAGAATATGACGGTCTTGCAACTAAAAGAAAAGATTGCAGACAGGCTTCCAGGTACAGTGAATGCAGCCCTTGATGTAAAGTTTTCATTTTTCACTTTTTTAAGTAAAATAATATAAAACTCGGTGGGCTTTTGTGCTATTTTAAACTCTAACAGCCCATTTCAGTCATGTATAACTACAGTTTATATTTGTTTCAATTACAAACATACAGCTTCTTCTTTAAAGTTTAAGACCTTTTAACAGTTAACAATAAAATTCCAATTCACAGAGAGTATTTTAATTCTTAAACCTTCACAGTATTTTTATGTTTATTCACCTTTATTTTGATTTTCCAGCGGATTATGACCTTTAATCAGTTGTCATTTTTGTCTGTCTGGGGTCTGTGTTTGTGCAGTATTGGAAGCCGTACAGTTAATCTTCACAGACAAGAGGCTGAACGATGACTCAGAGAAGTTGTCCACCTACGGGGTGCAGCACATGTCAGTCATCATGTTGGTGGTAAAGGTGCCAGGAGGAGTCACCGCCTGACAGAGACCAGCTCCTCTTCCTGCTGTTGTTTCTGCTGCACTCATGGAGACTCCTGGAACTGTTTGCACATTTTTAAGCCTTTTTTTGGCAATTACATGTTTAATATTCTTGTGTCTTCCCCATGTTTGGAAAGTCTGTTTTTGTTCATGTAAAAATAAAAAAAAACTCTTAACTTAAGTCATGTCAGTGATTACGTGAGCAGATATAGATGTTATAAATAAACTTACAAATAATACCACATACATTTTACAGTACATGTTAATATGAGTGCACACACAATACACTTTTTATGGTACAAAATAAAATGTATATGTTGTATTAATGTGGTAGGTATTAAGTGTTATCAAAAACAACAAACTATACTTTAAATGCTTTGTATTATCATACTGTTTACAAATAGCTATTCACGTGATGCACTCAACAAAAGCAAATGCCATGCAAACATAGTTAATACTCCATGAAGCTTTGTTACCTGACTTCCCTAATAAATCCTGAATCAAATATGCTACGTCACTGTTTCCCAAAGGCTTAATAACACACTAATTTTGTGTTTGGTTATTAATGAACTGCTGTATCCAGGGGCGTAATTAGTCGTTTGGGGGCCCAAGGCAAACCCAGTCAATGGGGCCCTCCATGTCCTTGTAACTCATCTTCCTCAGAGCTAGACTGGCCTTCCCTGGGTCCACTGTCTCTTTCCCAGAATCAAGGCATGAGACAGTGCTAATCTTGTACACGGTAACTTAACCCAACTAAATGCGTTTCCTCAAGTTCTGTACTTTAGTTTGATTTTGAAAAAAGTGAATACATAATTAAGTCCACTTTGTCCTGGATTTGAAGTCTTTTATGGTCAATTGACAGCTTATTTGTCCCACAGTGGGGAATTTACAGAGTAACAGTAACAAACAAAGTATGAAGTGAAAAACATTACAAAAGGTAAATATTGAAAAAATAATAATTTAGGAAAGAGAAAACATGTTAATATCAAGCACAACATAAAACTGGTGACATTTACAGTTACCATACTTTTTGGTGCTATTGTTTTAAAGTTAATGTATTTTTATTTGACCCCCTGTCCAGTGAGTTATGTATCCAAAAAAGAGATTTTGTACAATAATGTTTATCAACAACTCAAAAAGTTTGATTTTGAGAAAATTATCCTGTTTCCTGGGCTAGATAAAGTCCTTAAATCC
Source organism: Halichoeres trimaculatus (assembly GCF_033239565.1). Taxonomy (NCBI): domain Eukaryota; kingdom Metazoa; phylum Chordata; class Actinopteri; order Labriformes; family Labridae; genus Halichoeres; species Halichoeres trimaculatus. The sequence continues at coordinate 17,545,722 of NW_027437200.1, forward strand.
TAAAAGTCTTATATGTTTATCTCAGATCTCAGAGCAACATTGTTTTTATTTCTGACTTAGTTGAAAATAAGAAAAAAATGGGAAAAAAAAACACTTTCTTCTTGAATCAAATTTTCAGATGTGTTGTAACATGGAATAGCCCATTGAATAAGAAGGGAGGGGGAGTACCCAAAACCATCATTAAAGATTAAGCCTTTTGATGTATTTTGAAGCATGTGAAGTCAGATTTAGAAAAAAGAAATGCTTTCAAGAGAACTTCATAAATCAGCTTTTAAGAGATGCTTTAGGGGCCCCTGGGAATCTTAGGGCCCCAGGCAACTGCCTGTGTTTGCCTAATTGTAGCTACGCCCCTGGCTGTATCTTGTGTCAGCACACAGAAAGATTTAGAGCTTTAAATACTTGATCGGGAGTCACCACTTAAGTTTTCGTTTCCTTCTCAGTCATGCATCTCTAGTGTTCGACAGATTTCGACGCACCCTGAACGCAGCATTCCGAGCCGGGCAATGGTTAAGTGAAAGAGAAAGTGCTGGTGACTTTTTTTTTTTTTCTTAAACAGAGATAAATTCAGTCCGTGGTTAAATAAACAGAGAGAAACTTGTTCGTTGTACAGTGACTCTGAAAAACTGACGCTTAGTTTGTTTTACTGATTTTAGTTTTTTTGTATTTTGGTTGATTTCTCGTCAAATCCCCTGCAGCAGACTCCAGCAGAGAGGCGGAGTAAAAAGACACCAGCAGAAAATCAAAATGAGTTTCCTCTGGAATTCAGGTAAGATATCTACTGTTAATTTATATCGTCATGGATTAAATAAAGACAGCTGTGTAATTTTGTTTACAAGTATTCTGATTAACCACTAACAGTTAAGTACAAAGGCTTGAGAAACCAGGGAGCGACCTGTTACCTGAACAGTGTGCTGCAGGTGCTTTTTATGACCGAAGACTTCAGAGAAGCTGTAGAAAGGTTTGTTTCATGACTTTTAATACTATATATATATATATATATATATATATATATATATATATATATATATATATATATATATATATATATATATATATATATATATATATCAAATATACTTGATTTAAGATTATTTAAAGCTGCAGTGCACCTTTGGGTATTTTTTTATAACCACTGTGTCTAAACTTTATAAAGAGATCCTGAGTCTGAGGAAATTGATCCTCAGCTGAAAAGCCTGTTTGATAAGTTGAAGAATCAAACCACAGACACCACTGACATCACCAAAAAGCTGGAAATCAAACGAGGTAGAGATCAACACAGAGAATAACAGAAGCAACCAAACGTTTTTTTTTAAAGATCTGATCTGCATGAGTACTGTTCATAAAACTGCCTCTTCAATAATATAAAGTCGGCTTTTCTAATTTGGCGTTTCAGTGTATGAGCAACAAGATGCTGCAGAATACTTTGAGAAGATCTTAAATCTAACCAGCCATAAGGCATCACAGGTAATCTTGATATTAACTCAAAAAACACAATATATGTATATAATAACTCTTGTTTACTAGTTTCTGGGATTTGTCTATTGCAGATTTTTCACGGAGAGCTGACTCACAGCACTCTTTGTTCAGGATGTGATACACACACAGACACAGACGGGAAGTTCTGGCATCTTCCTCTAACTCTGGTCGACTCCTGTGGCGAGTACAGTGTGGTATGTGTCTGAAAGCAGGAGTAAATGAGTAAAAAGTCAATCCCTGTCAGCTTTAAAGGTCTGGCAATTTCTCTTTAATGTGGTGATACTGTTTATTAGATTTCTGTATGGCATTTGTTGTTTCTAATGTCATGTTGTGTGCTTTGGTTTTATCAGGTGAATGGCATAGAGAAGTATTTCAAGGCTTTAACATTCAGCGGAGAAAACCAGATGTACTGTGAGCAATGTGATGACAAACGTGATGCCATATCTGTGAGTAAGGCCTGAACACATTTCCTTATTTTTCTTTTTTTTTTTTTTTTTTATAGATGCCTTTTTATTCCTTTTTTATTATTATTATTATTTTGTGCGAAGCATTGCAGAGAGGTTGTGACACAATAGTGATGAAGAAATAAAAAAAAAAAAGGAAGAAAATAAAAATAAATAAATAGAAAATTAAAAAAATTATATATAAAAAAAAAAAAAAGAATAATATATAAGAGAAGAAAAAAAAAGACATATAGAAGTTATACTTTGGTAAGGCAGAATATCATGTTCTGGGGTGTGTGGTAAGAAAAAGTATATTGAATGCATCAACCGGAAAAAAATATTAATGATAAAAATAAAATACAGCAGGAACTTACTAAATAATGATATTATTAGTGTCTTCATGAGATAATATTTGTACATCTTATGATATGATGAAGTATTTATCTAAGTATGCTTATGTAGCTGAAAAGGTTAAAAAAAAAAGACAAGATGAAAAAGTAAAAACCTTTGTTTTGGTTTACCATAACTATTTGATGTAGAAAAAGAAAAGCCACATACTCAAAAAATAAAACATTTCCTTTTTTGATGACGGAACTCCTAATTGTTGCTCTTTGTTCTTTGTATTCTGTTTATTCTTTGTGTCATCCTCTGTCTTTGATTCCCCTTTTTATCCTTATATTTACCTTAGTTTATTTCAGGTTGACCCTGAATCTGAAATGATATACAGTAGCCTATATATAGCCTATATATTAATTGTATTATCCCTGGTTAATTGACCATTTGAGTCTCAGACATGATGGTTTAAAATGCTTTATTGTAATTCCCTTTAAAGGTCCCATATTCTGCTCCTTTTCTGCAGTTTAATATGGATCATTGACGTCTTCATGAAATGGTTGTAACATGTTTTGGTCCAAAAAGTCAGTAACTCAAGCACAGCAGCATTGTTTCCAGGCTCTCATAGCCCCTCTGTTCAGAACGCTCTGATTTAGTGGGCATGGCCTTCATATGTAAATGAGCCACCGCTGATACTGCCCCGCTCTTCAGGGTCACTGAGAGCGGCACCACAAACTCCAAGTGCACAATGTTTAGAAAACAGCGAAGCTCGTTTACCTTAAAATTACAGGCCAAAACAACAGGCTAACCACAGCTAAAGTTAGCATCCTGAAGCTAACACAGAGACAGGGGGGACACTGAGGAAAATCCTTTATAGTATAAGAACACTTAAGGGGCTAAACTGTAAATCAAATGCCCACTGGTACAGAGTGCTGTTAAGTTAATCAAACATGAATGACTTCTTATTTCTTCAAATACATTGTCTTAAAAGTTGTAGCATCCCTGCTAGCTTAAACCTGTTAATGTTTTTAGAAAGTGTCCTGAGATAATGTTTGTTATTATTTGATGCTATGTAAATAAAGATTGAATGATTGATTGATTGAGAAGAGCTGAAGAAAGCTAAACAGGAGCGTGATAGAGAACTAGCTAAAGGCTAAAACACGAGCTAAAGGGGCTAAACTGTTTGTGCTAACGTTGATTCCAACCCACAGTCAGCAGTTAATCTGCAGTGGTCTGTTCAAACTTGAGAGTCTATCAATAAAATGAAGAGTGAGGTTACGTTAGCTCTGATTGGTAGATGACTGGCAGGACATAACCAGGATTTACTAATGGTGAATATAGCTGGCGACTAAACTATGGTTCAAACTGACAAAGTTTGCTTATTGTCATGTTCAAACAACATCACCCAATAACTGTTGATAAATACCTTACCTCTACTTTTTAACCGTCATTTATTTGCTTTGTACATGATGTTTTTAACTGCTTTGGTACTCACTATATATCATCTTTCATTAAAAAAAAACAACAACAAATAAAAGCATTAATCTTTGTACCATAACTTGAAGGAGACAGTGTTAGTTTAAGAAGATTTTTCAAAGTTACTTCAAGACAACAACAGCAAACTGTTTGAGCTATAGTTTAATTTTGATTTTGTTTCCCTATGATTATTTTTTTCTTATTTAGCGATGTGTCATGAGGCATCATCCAGAGGTTCTGACTCTGCTACTGAAGAGGTTTGAGCTCGACTACTGTTCAATGACTTACTTCAAAATCAACTGCTCTGTCTGCATCCCTCACACCTTACAGATACCAGAGGTTTGTACATTTATACCATTAATGAAAAGATTTTTGGATTATTCTGTCTACTCCTTATTTAAATGTGTTGTTTCCATCGGTGGTCAGAATCAGACGTATGAACTGTACGCGGTTGTGGAGCACTTCGGAGATCTTGAAAGTGGGCATTACACTGCGTGTATCAAGTCTCAGGAGGAGGACAGATGGTTTCATTTTGATGATTCTTGGGTCAAAGAGGTGAGTCTGATCTCTTTAACCCCAGAGTTAGTTTAGGTTGATCATTACGCTGCAGAAACTCCTCGTCTCTAATGACATTATTTTCACTTACAGCTTAATGTCCAGCCGTTCCAGTCACAAAACTTTGAGAGGTGAGTCTAAACCATCTGAGTTATTACATCGATATAAAAAGGAACATGTCCAACACTTTAGTACACCTGATAGGTGAGGATGCTGAGTTTATTTCTTTGTGCTGTTAATTCTCTTACTCACAACCAAAGCAGAGTGTCTCACCACTCTGAGAGACTGTGTGAGCAGTTTCAGAATCATTCATTTTTGAATAAATCTCAGTTTAAGATTGGAAAGGATTACGTCTCAGTACAGCTCACATTTTGTGGTGTTTCCACTGACTAATCCGGGACAGATACCTAAAAAACTGAGACAAACTGTCCCTCTTTTTGGGACCCTTTCATTGGGGTGCAAGACATGCCGATATGACCCCAGAAGGTGGAGCTATAACACTGCAGTCCATGGTCAAAAGAATCATCACTTACAGCGCGACGGCAACAAAAGTTGATTGCACTTTGTAACAAAGAGCTACATGTCAATCACAAAAAGACAAATTGCTGGATGTCTTCCATAGTTTCCCTTTTTTACTGTGTCGCAGTTTTCTTCTCCAGTCCATTATGTCATTAGAAACTCAAAGGACCAGGCCCTCAGGTGGCACTGCATTAAAAACAGGCTTGACTCTGTAGTGGAAGTCACTGCATCAGATCAAATTTGAATCCAAAAGCCAATTTGGTGCTGCATCTACAGACTGTGGTCAAACTGTAGCGTAAAAAGAGTAAACCATCCTCCCTTGATACAAATTTGACATTCTTTTTGGAAATCATGGATGTTACTTCCTCTGTAGCCAAGAGGAGCAAAATTACCTTTCATCCTGCTCTTTCTTTCTCTACAGATCGGACAGTGCTTATCTCCTCTTCTACAGGAAAAAGAGCGGTAAGATGGCAAATCTTTTGTTTTATGGAAGTGTATTTTGTATGAATGGAGACTGCATGAATTTATGTCAACTCCTTCCCAGTGCCTCCTCCAGAAACTCAGAGACCAGAAAACATCAGGGAGGAGTTCGCTCCTGGAGGCTGTTCACCCTCAACCAGTGATGTCGACCAGCGTGAGGACGCTGTCATGGTGAACGGAGGAGAGGAGACTGAAGAGAAAGCAGAACCAGGGATAAACATGAAAGTGGTTGACATAGACAGAGTCAGTGTTTGCTCTGAGGAAGAGGTGAAACTGCCTGAACCTCACTGTCAGGACCTGGAGATTAGAGATTATTTCATGCAGGGCAACCATGAGGAGAATGATGAAAGAAATGATTCCCATCTTCAAATTCAAGACAGAGAGAAGGAAGAGGTGAAAACACCAGATGAAGAGGAGGCAGAAGAGAAAGACCACGTGTCTGGAGAACGTCCACGTGTGGAGAGTGAAAGACAGAACGTCAAGATAATGAGACAAGGGTGTGCTCAAGAAGTCTGTGTGAATGCGCTGATAGAAAATGAAGGGAATGCAATGGAGGGAAAGAGGAAAAGGGACAGGAGAGGATGGGATCAGGGCGATGAAGGAAAAGATGAGGTTGGAAAGAGCATGAGAGTAGATCCAGATAGAAGACAGGAAGGTGGAGGAGACACCGAATCTTACAGAGAAGTCAAACAGGAAGCTGAGAAAATGGTGAGAGGAGAAGAAGTAAAGTCAGGACCAGATGAAGAGGAATCAAGGAGCAGGAAGCTGTTGACAAAGTTAGACCTCGATGGGAAGATCCAGGACAAAGGAGCACAAAACGTGCCAAAAGCTTACCAAGGGAGAAATAGCAGATATGAAAGTCGTGAACAACACAGAGTAGAGAAGGAACATAAGTCACACCAAGTTACAGACGAGAGGAGCTCAGATGATAACGGTCAGGAAAGAGCACATCCTGTGCATGTATTTGTTTCTGCAGCAGAGACGCAGAGGAGGAGACACTCTGAGCGCGCTCAGGACAGAGGCAGGTCTTCTCACAGTCGGGGAGCGTTGGTTAGGAGCAGAAGTTTACCAGAGAGACAGAAAGAAGTCAGGAAAAGTGAGAAACAGGCTGAACCTGATGAAGGGACTGAGGAAGAAAAGCAGCATTTAAAGGAGTCAGGGGTACGCAAAGAGGAAGAGGAGAAGAAACCCGAGGTAGAAGAGATGACACTTGAAACTCCAACAAGTAGAAAAAGACAAAGGGAAAGTAGCACTGCTTTGTCTGAGTTATTTCGTTGTTTTACTATTCACTCAAAGACCAAGAGGGTAAAAATAACACCAGAGACAGAGTCAGAGACGCTTGAGCAGGCAGCTGTTCTCACAAATGAGAGAAAGGCAAAGAAACGCAGCAAGGAAAAAAAGAAACGTGTTAAAACTCTGTCATATTTTAGTTGCTCAAGGAATAAACAGACTTCAGAGTCAGAGTCGGACTAAAACACAGTTAATTCATGACCATGGATTGGATGGATGGATGGAACTTTAGCAGCTAACGATCTGTTAGCAATCCATGTAGCATGAGCTTAGCATGTTGTCTCTGTTTACTATATTAAATTGCACTACTAAAACTTGTGATGTGAAAATCCTGTCTATAGGTTGATTCAAATACTGACCCACCACAGAGTGACACCCAAGTCCTCATTTCTTTTACTTGTTAAACTGAACTCCATGGGGACCACACCCCAAATACAGCTGTGCTGAAGACCAGGGACTCCCTGCTGAGAGGTTACACTAGTTGGCCATTCCAAAAACAAGCAAACACAAAAAAGCCTAAAATGCTTTTATCAGCTGGTCAGTAGAATATCAGGCTACCTATGTGCACATATTGATGATTTCATCTAACAAATCTGTTGTCACTGATGTTGTTATTTTCCTGGTTCAATCACATCCGTGGACTTCATCAAAGAAAAATGAAAGATTACATTTTCCTCTTTGTTTCGTGTATGTTGTTGAATTAATGGATGGAATACAAAACTGTGAATTGATTTTGGAGAATATTACAGGATCCGTTCTTTGGAAAAAAAACTGCTAAAATGGATTGAAACAGAAGATGTGAAAACGTGATGTTTTTTTCTTTAAGCTTTTCAGTTTCTGCATTTTGTGATCAAACAAAATATCAGCCCAACTTTTCTGTTTTTCTGTTGTTTATTTTGATTTTTTTTCCTGAAATGTAAAAACATCTGATTTCTTGATTGTTTTTCAGTGAGAAGCAGCAAATTCTTAGGTTAGAAAAAGACAGTGAATGAAACTTATGTTAGAAGACAAATTGTTATATATTAAGTTAAATTTAACTGAGTTGATTTGTTAGGCAGAGGTGTGATTATTGACAAATTTTGATGGATAATGTTAAATGATTATCATAACTGATGATGAATCATGTTACATTGATTTTATTGAAATATGAAACTGAAAGAAATGTCTGGTAATGGGGCTCTGAAAGAGGAAACATTGTTGTAAAGATTTCTAGGAATGAGGTGATCAAGCTTTATTCATTCAGCACTTTTTACACAAAACAAATGCAATACAAAATCATTTTCTACGGTAAACTAGAACAAAATGATAAGAAAATATAACAAAAGACAAGCACCAATAGCAATTGAATTAATGTGATAAAGAACAAATATCAATGAAAATTAAGAGGGAGCTGTATTTTCAAAATGGAGAAAGGAGGACTTGATGGTCTAAATGTTTAAAGTTGTGCACCCATTTTTTTTTTTTATGGGGTCTCATGGAATTATAAAACTGGATGTCATCAGCGTAACACTGGAGGAAAAAAGTTTGTGATGACTAGGAGACCAGGTGGGCTACTGAACTCTGGGATGCCAATGTAAATGAGCTGTTATCAATCAGAAAGGTAGGATTTAAACACAGAGTGCTGTGGCAGTGTCATTGAATCTGAGCTCTAGATTAGCGAATAGTGTGGTTTATGGTATCTAAGCAGCGAGGTAATTAACGACACAACAAATAGCTATAAAAATCAGTTGTTAATCAATGAACAAGTGATCAAGTAAAAGATTAAACAATGAAACAAGATCAGAAGTAATAAAAAACATTTTAAAAAATGGGTCTTTAGTTTAGGTTTAATGGAGTATTTTATTTATATCTTATCACTTAACTGTTAAAATGTTGTGTTCATGTTTAATCTCTCAAGTCCAGCTTTAATGAGACCGTCCTACTTTCACTGAAAAACAAAAACCTCCTTATCTCGAACAATGAACACTTTTTATGGTTTTTGTGGCTCACCCTTTTACTACAGTCTACAAAAACATGCCTGACCAATAAATTTTTATTTCCTTGTTCGTCATGTGTGACAGATGTTTATGTAAAAAAAAAATCCCAGCACGCCCTGAATGCAGCATTCCAAACGGCGGCAAAGGCGTTAAGTGAAAGGGAAAGTTTATCCAGATTTTCTCCATCTTAGCAGATACTGTTGTGGAAAAGAGAATAATAAGGAAAGTTTTCGGTGAGTTTTTGTTTCCTCTGTGTTCGGGGTTGATTTCATGTCAGAGATCTGAGGTCAAATTCTTTGCAGCTGACCGAAGCAGAACAACCAGGGCGTCGGAGTGAAAAACATCAGGAGGGGATCACAATGAGTCAGCCGTGGGTTTATGGAGAACAGTTTTCTTTCAGTCCTCCAGGTAAGAAAACTGTTGATAGTCTGTATTATGCGCTAAATAAAATACAAATGTGTTATTTACACGTAGCTTTTCTGATAAATCTCTGACAGTTAGGTACAAAGGCTTGATAAACCAGGGAGCGACCTGTTACCTGAACAGTGTGCTGCAGGTGCTTTTTATGACCGAAGACTTCAGAGAAGCTGTAGAAAGGTTTGTTTCAAAGTTCATCCAGTTTATGTGGGTTTATTTGAAGCTGCACTTTGGATCTGTCTGTAACCACTGTGTCCTAACTTTATCAAGGTGTCCTGGGTCTGATTTCATCGATTATCACCTTAAAAGTCTGTTTGGTAAATTAAAAGATCAAACCACAGACACTTTTGACATCACCAAAAAGCTGGACATCAAACGAGGTACACATCAACACAAAGAGGCAACATTTAAAACAAATTATTATAAAGTGAGCTTTCTTGCAAATCATCGATTTCTCTCAGTGTACGAACAGCGAGATGCTGCAGAGTACTTTAAGAAGATATTAAACCTGACCAGCCCTGAATCATCACAGGTAACTGAATTATTTATTTAAAGAGGGGGTATTCTGCTCCTCAATATTTCAAACATGAACACAAAGTGAGAAATGCTGGGTTACAGTATCTCATATGTCATAGAAATAACATAAGGATCTCTTTAAAAAGAATGGACCTTAAACACTGAGGTCTGACAGGCCTCCAGAGGACTGGCCAATCACAAGGAAGGGGGTCTGTGGAGTCTTAAAGAGACAGCCACTAAAAAAAAATATCACATGCTTGCTTCAGAAAGAGGCTGAAACAACGATTTTCTTAAACACTGAAGCTGTAAATTATGATCAGTACCCCCTCTTTAAACACAAATTAATTCTGTATTTCCTCTTCAGATCTTCTTTGGGAAACAGGCTCACAGGACTGTATGCTCAACATGTCAGACACAAACAGACACAGATGGGAAGTTTTGGCATCTTCCTCTGACACTCCTGGACTCCCAAAATGACTTCAGTGTGGTATGTTTAAGGAGTGAAAAGTACATTCAGACTCCTTTTTCTTCTCTGTTTTGTTTTCGTAAATGATTGTAGCCTCAAACACCATGTTGTCTTAAAATACAGATATCATTTATGGATGTTTGTTGCTCATCGATGAACTAAGTTTCATATATATGATCAATATTTTTATATTTCCCTGTTCATTATGTGAGGGGGGTACCTAAGAAATAGTTTCATTATCTCTCTGCTTCGTTACACCCTTAGTTAGCTTAACATAAATCTGATCAGAGGTAGTTTATAAAGTCTTCATTTTCTTTTATGCCATTAACTTCAGGAACCCACCTTTAGCGCTTTACAAGACATAAGCCGCGTTTCCACCAAGCAGACCGGTTTGGTTCGTCTCGGTACAGCGCGCATTTTACGGCATTTCCACTGACTTATCCCGGGACAGATCCCTAAATAACCAAGACGAGCCGTCCCACTTTTTGGGACCCTTCCGTATGGGTGCCAGACTGAACCGATCCACTCTCGGAAGGTGGAGCTACTACACTGCAGACCATTGATTGGTCAAAAGATTATTGATTTTTATGATTAATGATTCCTTTTTTTTATTTAAGTCCTTTATTTTAGTCTTTGTTTATAAGCTGGGTTGAAAAAAAGTTGAGTTGTCAGATCCCCTCAACGAATCCTAAAAACTGACTCATATGTGATGTTTATTTTATGGGAGAATATGGCGACAGGTATCGTTTATAGACATCATTCATCTTTTTTTCTGTGGTCTGGCGTTACACAAGTGAACTAAAAATCGCAAAAATCAGAAATGCTGAAGAATTGCAGTTTAAATTAAATCAGCTCCCCAAAAAATGTAAAAGAATCTAATCGGGAGACAAACATGTCGTCCCAGCCCTAATATTATGGGTCTCATTTCACAAAAAGCCAGACCAGGCTGAGCTAGCCTGAAGCAGCTGCTGGCAGCCAGTGCGGCAAGTGAAAACAAAGACAGTTTTAAAAATTAAACAAATGTTTGAGAACAAAGAAATATCAAACCCCACAAAGTAAAATCGGTGTGTTGTTTCCACTCTGTCTTTGGCACTTTTTTCTACAGTTGGATAATTTTACCCACCTTTTTTTGTTGTCTATATCCAGTTTTGTCAGGTTTACACCTTCAAAATAAAATCCCACAAAAAAGTATCCAACAATGAACTCAAAAGCAGAGAAAACTAAACCACAGATCAAAGACGTGACATTTAAAAGAGATAAACATGTTAATCATCTTGAATCTGTTGACACTGTCTCTCTTGATGCTCGTCTTTCTCTGGTTTCATCAGGTGAACGGTTTAAAGGACTATTTCAAAGCTTCAACATTCAGTGGAGACGAGCAGATGTACTGTGAGCATTGTGATGCTAAACGTGATGCTACTTTTGTGAGTAATGCCTGAGCAGATTTTTTCAAAATGACAACATGAACTCTGTAATAATTTGTTGAATTCTATGATTTTCAAGAAATAAAAATCACCTGTGAAAAATGTTTACCCTCTAGGAATTTGTGATAAAGCGTCATCCAGAGGTTCTGACGCTGCTACTGAAGAGGTTTGAGCTCGACTATCGTTCAATGACTTACTTGAAAATCAACTGCCCTGTCCACATTCCTCACACCATACAGATACCAGAGGTTTGTACATTATTATTATTATTATAAACTGACTGTTTTTAAAATAAATCCCTCTGTCAGTTCCTCAGTGTAACGTAAAGTTGTTTGGTCAGAATCAGACGTATGAACTGTACGCCGTCGTGGATCATGTTGGAGACCTCAAACATGGACATTACACTGCCTGTATCAAGCCTCAGGAGGAGGACAGATGGTTTAAGTTTGATGATGCTCGGGTCACTGAGGTGAGTCCGATCACTTTAGCCCCAGAGTTTGTTCAGGCTGATTATTACTCTGCAGGAAATCCTCATCTCTCATGGTGTTTTTTTCACCTACAGCTTGATTTCCAGCCGTTCCAGTCTGATAACTGTAAGAGGTGAGTCTAAGTCAAAGACACCTGTTGGAGGATGATGTGGGATATGAACTTGGAGATAAAAGTGAGGACATTTGTGAACAGCAGCATGGGCTGTTTGGCATCGGCAAAGAAGATTTGGCAGATTTTTCATGGGCACAACCCACATCCTCCGCTCTGCTGCTCATCCCAAACTGAGCGTTAGTGATAAGTTTTTTCTTCATGTTGTAACTACACCAGTGGCATGCTCTGACTCTTCGAAGGGCAGGGTGGTGAGGAGAAAAAAAAGGCACATAGAGCATTTTTTTCACCCAGGAGGGCACATTAGGGTGTGTTTTGTCTCCAAAGAGGGCACTTAAGCATGCTATTTTCTCTCTATAAAGACGCCTGGTGCTCCCAGCCCGGCGCAGCTCCAAATCTCTAGCCGGACTCTTCTCTTCTGTTGTGCCCAAATGGTGGAATGAATTACCAAACTCAATACGATCCACAGAGTCCTTTTCTACTTTAAGAGATGTCTGAAGACTCATCTGTTCAGGGAACACTTTAGAATTTAATCTGAGCCTTCTCCTCTTTGTCCTCAGGGGAAGAATGAGTCAGAAGGTCTTAAGACAAGTACACACTACAGGACGCCATGTGTGATTTTCCTGTAGTGTGGGGTGGTTAAGAGTGATTTCTTGTCGTCGGAGCCGCTAAGAAGGCCTTTGATTCAGAGGTTGTAGATAATGGACATGTTTAATATTCGCAACTAAAATTTCTGTAGTGTGTGGAGCGCTCCGAGAGGAGTCGAGCAGGTACAGCGTGCAATGTCACATGTACCGGAGCAAAGTCAATCAAGACGCGAGCTGATTCAGCTGACTGATCGAAGAGGAAGTAAGAAATCTATCTGTAACTCTTAAAACGACTTCACTCACCAACAACTCTCATTGTTATCCATACACAACCATAACCTTTTCCATAATCCTTTTTCTTTTGTGTGTTTTTTTTCGACTAGATTATTCTAGAGTTCAAAAAACACATCTTTGCTTGTTCCCGTTCATCTGTCATGTTTGTTTACGCCAAAGTCACATTTTACTACGAGAGATTGTGCGATCTGTCTTTTGATATCATCAAGTGTGTGCTCTCTAAATGTGTGAAGTTTTGGAGAATCCTGTAATGTGTACCAACATTAAGACTCAGCTCTAAGTGAATTTTCAGCAAATATTACTGAATGTTGTTGAAGGTTGAAGTATATTGTTGCAGCAATCAATTGTTGCTTGTTGGCTAAAATATTCAACATTATTAAAAAAGAAACAGCTCTTAACGGCAGCACCTGCAGCCAAATAACTTGTAGCACTGTTGTCGCACTAACTAGGTTTTCCTTCTGTCTAAATTTTTGCTTGTGTTGTACGTCGCTTCGGACAAAACGTCTGCTAAATCAAACTGTACGTTAGCATACATTTCATTCCACCTAAGCCTGTATTGTGGCTCCCAAGAGGGCACAGTTGTGTGGATTTTGGCTCTGAAAAGGGCACCTTAGCACTTTTTTCTCTTTTCTTTTTTTTCTTTTGTATATATATTTTTTATTAATCTTTCAAAACTAAAATAAAAATGAACATACACAAACAAAAGCAAGATAGAACAGCTAAGCTCATGGCTTCAAAGTCAAACAGATAGGTGGAAGACTCAGAATTTACGCATAATATACAAATAAATACAGCTACACACAAACATTAGCACTTTTAAAAAAAAAAAAAAAAGAAAAACAACAGGGCCATGAGGGGGCGCTAAACCTCCCCCCTGAGCACACCACTAGACCACACCTCCATGTTGATTCTCTAACTCACTCTTCTCTATTTCTCTCTACAGATCCGACACTGCTTATCTCCTCTTCTACAGGAAAAAGAGCGGTAAGATAGCAAACATTTTTCATTACTCACCTGTCATTTGTCTGCATGAATACTGTGTGAACTTATGTCACAAAACTTTTCCAGAAAACATCAGGGGAATGTCTACTCCCGGAGGAGAGTGTCAGGAAGCTGATGTGGTGAATGGAGAGCATCAGAACAGTGGAGAGTCAGATGAAGTTTGGGAGAGCATCAAAGCAGATGCAAAGGGACGACAGGAAGGAGCAGACACTGAATATTACAGAGTAGAGAAAAGGGTGAGAGGAGATTTTAAGGCTGCTTTAGAGGTAAATTCAGGAGCAGATAAAGTGCAAACAAAGAAGCTCCTGACAAAGTGGGACCTTGTGTTAAATTCAACACGTGATGATGTAGAGGTTGGCAGTAGCATGAAAAAGATGGTGAAAGACGACCAAGTGTTGGAGCGAGGCAGCAGCAGCAGGTATGAAAGTCAACAGAGGAGAGCGTTGATGACAAAACCTGAAGGAGAAACAGACGAGAGGAGCTCAGATGATCAGGAGAGGGTGACACATCCTGTGCAGAAAGTTAAAGAGAAAGGAGACTCTCAGTCAGACAGGGACAGCTCTGCGTCTACTCCATCAGCACAGACAGAGACTGAGGGAGAAGTAGAAAAAACTCAAGCGAGGGCTGAATCTGAAGCTACAGTGGAGGAAAATCAAAGCTCAGACAAGTCAGGGACATGTATCGTGAGGATATACGAGGATGAGAAAAGAATAACCCCGAGTGTTATCGTGAGAAGCACAGAGAAGATGGACATAAAACTCAAAACTCTGCAAAACTTACTTAACAGAGAAGGGAGTTTGGAGGAGAACATGAGAAAAGGAGAAAACTCTGTCACAGTCAGTGGTGAGTTTTTTCAGTTTCCACCCTCCCTGGAGCAAAACAAGAAAATCAAACTTGACGTGCGAACTCTGTTGGCAAACTTCTCACAGGAGAACATGTTTGAGATACGATGTCAGAGTCCTGCTCTGCAGAATAATGTAACACTGCACGAAACACGAGTGTAAAAGGGCTGTAAGTTTTAAAACACAGCTTTAGTTAGAGTTGATTCACCACATTATGAGTTTACATAACTCTTACACAAAAAATTAATGTGTGGGGTGATTAAAGCTCTGATCAGTCATTAGTGTTATGTCCTGTGTGTCCAGAAATCTGTCTGATCACCAGAAACTTATTTTTCGGATGATTTGAATTACCCAAAATGTAATATTGTACTGAAGTTTCATATTTCATTTTAATGTAATTTGTGTTTTTTATATCTTGTGTTTTCATACCTTTACTTTGTCTGCGCTCTGCTCTTGAAATAAATAGAAAGAAATAAACAATGTCTGCCTCAATTCATTCTACTTCTTCTTTATTCTATTTTATATTATTTACTTTATTTTTATTTTATTAAATTATTTTATTTAGTGTATCTATTTTATTTATTTTATCCATTTATTTTATTTATTTAATTATTTTATTAATTGTATCTTTTTATTTCATTTATTTTAACCATTTATTTTACTTTTTATTATTAACAGGAGAATCTTTGTAATTCTGACTTTATGCCCAGAGATGGTACATTTGTTTTCATGTTCCTTGGTACAAATGCATGTTTGATTCTTAATTTGTGCAAAACAGATTGCTTAAAAGCAGCCCTTTAGGGGGAGTTATGTCCAAAATAAACATTTTTGAAACAGAAATACCATTATTTGCCAAAAGAGTACAAGGATACTGACTCTGTTTTATAACCTTACACTCTCTGCACAAGCAAATTAACAAATACTAAGTATCAAACAAAAAGGAATTAAAAAAAGGGTTAAAAAAATAAAAATGAATAAAAACTATTGTTTTGTATTAATTTAACTAGGAATGTACCATATGTTTGTACAGAGAATGGTTCAACTCAATTTTAAAAATAACAGTGTATATAAAAAAAGTCCCAGAAGCCACAAACACTCAGAGTTGCGAGTTACGCCCCTCTAGTGGTGAACAGGAAAATAACATGTATTTACCCCAAAGATAGAAAACAGCGTCATCTGGTGGAAAATTATAAAATTACGTATCAACAAAGTATATCAGTGTTACTTTGGATTTTAAATCTTGAGAACGTATCGATCAAAATGACGTGTCATGCAGCTTAGCTTAGTTTAGCTTAGCTTTAAAAAGTACATTGTCATATATAAGCATATGTACTCACTTTTAGTGGATAAGGTCCATGATAGACCTGTAGACTCTTGCGTTTCAAACGGCCACGAGTTTTGTCTTTTCACGCTTTCCGTAGCTTGCTCATTTTCCATCATGGCAGCCATCAGGAACGGGGTGACTCCGTGTTGCCTGGTGAGGTGTTTTCTGAGACAAACTGGAAAATCAAGAAGCGACAGTCACCATTTTTCACACCAGTTGAATCACGTAAGTCTTCTTTACAGTTTCTCCTCTAAAAGTTGAGCTCTGCTTCTCAGACGAGGACGCAAACACGGACTGGCTGAAGCTAACCCGCTAGCCGGTTAGCATCCGGACGACGCAGTTATGAGTGCGTGCCTTCTGCGTGACTTTGACTGGAGCAGAACGGAGAGCATCATCTGAAATCTGGCAACAAATACGGATTACACCGATTTATATGAAAGAGACGTGCAATTTGGTACAGGTAGTTTGGAGGCCCAGCTGCTATGTTGTGCTATTACTGCAGTTATAGACCTTTGTTTTCCTCTTCGGGGTTTTTCGGTTACTGGGGCAAAAATAAATATAAAGTTAAAAATGTTTGCAAATCCTTATTCCAATAAAGATGAGGCACCGTGTGAAATGGTAAGAAAACCGAATGTGAGGATTTTCACATTTAATTAAATTACTCTTCATAATTGAAAGTGATGCTGAAACTGAAAATTTGTGTCTGTTTATGAACAATATGCGCTCATTTTAAAATGGATGCTAGCAATAAGCATCAAAATTGTAAAGTGGCAGAAATGCCTTTTCAAACAACGATGTTGTTACCGATGTTTTTTTAATCGATTCCTGTATCAGTTCGTCCTGGGAATTTCCTGGGTACAAAAAGTCTGCTTTACAGGTTTTCTGTGTCAACAGCATGTTATTGAGTTTATGTTAAAGTTAGTACGAAATTGATCACTGGATCTGGATATCGGTTGGCATAAATAAATAAATAAAAACAAGTGAAAATCTTTGGACACAACATAAGGTCTGTATGGTCTAGTTCAGGGGTCTGCAACCTTTACTGTCATAGGAGCCATTTTCCCTCAGCTCACCTGGATTAAAGTCATTCAGGAGCCAGAAAAATCTAATTTATCTTCACAATAGGGACAAAAAGTTTAAAATCTAGTGAATAATTATCCAAAAAAAGGAGTTTTTTGTCTTTATAAAATTGTACATGTGATTTCTTGGTTTTTCATTAAAAAAGAAATGACAGTTTAAAAAAAGAGAGAAAAATTTTAATATCTTAAATTTCATTAATTTACAAAAGTTATAACATTTCAAAAAGTTGCTAAATTTTTCTTTTTTTTTTTAATTTAAAACATTTGCAAAATTCTTCAAAAAATAAAATTTAAAAATGTGCAAAAATTCCCAAAAAATTCAACTACCAAAAAAAGTGGTCAAAACTATCATAAATTTGCAAAAACAAAAATTTGAAGTGAAAAATTTGCAATAATTATATAAAAAAAGAAACTTAAATAATTTGCCAAACTTTCGGAAAAAAAAAATCTGCAATTAAAAAAAAAAAAAGAAATTTGCAAAAAACATTAAAAAATTGAAATTACCAAAAATTTCAAAAAATGTTTTCTTAATTTGAAAATAAAAAACCCAGAACTTCCAAAGTTTGACAAAAACAAGTAAAATTGCAAAAATCTCTTTAAAAAAAAAATCAAAAGCTTTATTGCAAATTATTAATCATCAATACCCTCTGTAAGAAAAAATAAAATTCTTTATTTCAATAATATTTTTTTAAGCTATAAGGAGCCACTGCAAAGGAGTCAAAGAGCCACATGAGGCTCTAGAGCTGCAGGTTGAAGACCCTTGGTTTAGTTCTTAACCAGAAACGTGTGTAAGATATGAACACATAAACACATAATTTATGATTTAGCAACATAAGTAAGCAGCTGCTGTTATCAGGGTCTTAATGGTAAATGTTTGCCAGGCTGACTTTGTCACTTTGTGTACAAACAGCGGTTTCTCCAGAGAAGCCATCTGCACACAATATCTGAATGTCGCAGTCAGACTGCCAGGACTCTGCTGGGTCGACGACAGCAGGGGAACTTCCTCTGGGTGAGCGCCGTGGCGGTCAGGCACAACAGCTCACAGGTGAGTTGGCTTTCAGGGGAGGAATCCAGGGTCAAACGGTTTTAAAAATCTATTCAAATGTAACAACAAAACTGGGCCCTATTGTTCAAAGTTATTCTAAATCCATCTGAATGTTTTTGTGAATGTTTCCAGATCCCACCAGAGGAAGGAAGCATGACAGCTCCAGTAGTGGAAGCGTCTCTACGCGCTGACCCTGCCCCTACCGTCACACAGCCAATCACAGAACAGGTACCCATAGCTTCATTAGAAACTGAACCAACTGTCTAAGACCTTTAAAGTTGAACTGTCCTTTCATTTTAAAACTGTAGATCCCAATGGAAACCATAACAGCTCCTGTTGTGGATGTCGCTCCTTCTTCACCAGTTTTGGTTGCCCCACCTGAGCTCTTGTCCACAGACCCCGCCCCTGTTTTAACACAGCCAATCGTGGAACAGCTCACTGACGCTGCACCTACTGCAGTGGAGGTCCTGCAGGCTGCGGGTGCAGAGATGAGTTTAGCAGAGCTGGGATTGGCCGGACACACCCCTGTGGGGCTGATACAGAGCCTTTTAGAGTTCATGCACGTAGATCTGGGTTTGCCGTGGTGGGGGGCCATCGTTGCAGGTAAGTCCAGATCTAGAAACAAGTCTCATTTGATACTGATGTAATGTTTACAGCGTTAACTTCTTCTCCTTTTCTTCTCCTCCTCACAGGAACAGTGTTTGCTCGTCTGGCTGTGTTTCCTGTCATAGTGAAGGGCCAGAGGGAAGCGGCGAAGCTCAACAACGTTCTCCCTGAGATGACCAAACTCACCAACAGGATGAATGAGGCCAAACAGAGCGGGAACAAGTTTGACTGTACGACTTCTTTTCTCTTACAACTCTAATTGCAGTGTTTTTGTTTTGTACTGAGCTGTTTTATTTCTTGTTACAGTTGCCAAAGCGTACTCTGACCTGAACCTGTACCAGAAGAAGCATGATGTGAATCCTCTGCGGGGCTTCCTCGTGCCGCTGGTGCAGGTGAGTTTGTTTCTCTGTACCCTTTCCTGAATCAGTTTAAAACCCACAAAATGGTTGTATCACCTTGCTGTCTGCTCCCACAGGCCCCTGTCTTCATCTCGTTCTTCATCGCTCTGAGGAAGATGGCCTACCTCCCAGTGCCCAGCATGCAGACAGGAGGCGCACTCTGGTTTCCAGACCTGACGCTTGCAGATCCTTATTACATCCTGCCTCTGGCCGTCACAGGAACCATGTTCTTCATCCTGGAGGTCAGACATGTCAAAACAAACCTGTGGAGCAGCAGAGATTCCTGGTGGGATGCTCTTGTTAATGGCTCTATTTTTCTTTATAGTTAGGAGCAGAATCTGGAATCGATAACCCCAACCTGCGAGCCATGAAGACCGTCTTCAGAGTCATGCCCTTCATCATCCTCCCCCTCACGATCAACTTTCCCACAGTCAGTCTGACACATTAGTTTCTGTCTCCCTCCAGAGTGTAAATCTGCGTTGGTTGTAGTTACCAGTGTCTAAAACCTTTTTCTCCTCCTCAGGCCGTCTTCACCTACTGGCTGACGTCAAACCTCTTCTCCCTCGGGCAAGTGGCCCTGCTCAGACATCCACTCATCAGAGATAAGCTCAGGATCCCAGAGAAGATCAAACACCCGACCTCAGCCATGCCTAGCAATGACGGCTTCATTGGCAGCATGAAAAAAGGTTTGTGTTCAAACGTTCATCCAGTAGCATGAGAAACTTACAGGCATTCTTTAAGTTTGATCACAGAAATGTTTTCTGGTTTGTGTCTCAGGATGGAAAAATGCTCAGCTGGCACAGCAGCTGGAAGAGAGAGAAAGAAGAATCAAGAATCATCTGGACCTCGCTGCCAAAGGTCAGTCAGACAAGATTAGACCAGCTTCAAGATGAACTTTTAAATTCATTTTAAGATTTTCAGCAGAGTGCAGCAAACAGCTCTCTTGAATTTGACTTTTGGTCAATTTTAAAGAAACATACTTTAAAAATCCTCAAACAATAGACTGTCCAAATAATTTGCTTGAAGAAAATGATAATATTCAACAACTTTAATAATGAAAAAGAAAACTAGATTATTCCATTGATGAAATTCAACATTTTTTTCCTTAACTATTTCTTACTGATTATGATCATGTCAATAAAACACTTTTTGGCTGGTAAGGACTGTAAAAAAAATAACAATAATTTTTTAACATATCTTCATAATTGTGACCTCGATTTCAAATTTCTATGATAACTGAATTTAAAACTTGTGTCTCTAAATTCTGGCTTTATTCTCAGAGTACTAATAAAGAGAGTGTCAAAAGTACAAATAAATAAATAACATTAAATACTTACTTTTATTCTGGGTTTATTGACACAAGTCATTTTTCACATTATTTAGAAAACTTAGAAAAATGTGAAAAAAATGGTTTTTTTTTACTGGACTTATCTACCTGAAAAAAACACGAATTTGCAAGTTCAATCAAAATGTCTCGTTTTTTTATTGTAGAATGACTATAGTGCCCCCTTCTGGTCAGAATCAGTCACTGCATCTATAAAACTAGATTTGATTAGTGTCCTTAGAGTAGTTCAGCTTCTAATTAAAAACTTTTAGAGAGACTAAAAAGACAACAACAACAAAAAAATACATCATAAAATAAACTTTCTTTAAGAAAATTTGAATTAAAGAGTATAAATCATTTTAACTGTTTTCTCTTGTTTAGGCATTTTCAGTCCATCTTACTTCTGACAAATTTCTTTATCTCTCTTTATTCACTTCCTAGGTCCACTAAGGCAGACTTTTACCCACAATCCCCTCCAGCAGAGTGCTGCTTCAAAAACCAAACCAGATGATGGCAAAGCCAGGCCATGGAAGGACACGATTGGATAAATCAGATCGTCTGACAGAATGACAGTGAAATAATTTGTGTAAATATTTATGGATTAAAGAGAGATCATGGTGGAAGATGGCTGTCATTGTGTATTTAGTCTGATTAAATTGAGAAATATGCCTCGAAACAACCACATCTCTGTGTCTCGTGACTTCTTAACACACGTTACTCCAAAACAGAATCAGAAAAATAGTCAGTTTAGTTGTCAACATGGAATTTTATTATAAAAACAGCTTCAAGTGGACAGTCTGTGTTTAAGTCAGACGCTGCAGAAAAACAGTAAGTTGAAATGTAAAAAAAAAAAAACGAAAAAAAAACAGCAGCCCTTCAGTGGCCTCCAAATCATACAGTGAAAACAACTTGTGAATGATATTTTTTGTGAGTTTTAGAAATAAAACCAAGTCTCTGCAGTGCTTTTCCTAAACTCGCCACCGACGTGTTTTTTTTTTTTTACATTTATGACCGCGAAAACCTTGACAACAAGCTAATACGTCATGGGATAAGTGAATGATACATTGAAAAATCTGAACCAACGGTTTTAACGGTTCGTGTCGTCAACGAAGCTGAATGTGCCGGAACTCGTTTCTGCGGATTGATTCGATATGACGTCTTATCAGTTCCCTCTGATGTGGCTTAGTAACCGTCGTCATGAGGTTTTGGCCACAGACTCTTCGATCCATCGACGCGGTATCCGTGACGTCACTTATTTATTTTTGATATGGTGTTGTTGTGTGGGCTATCGTCGACGGAGCACTTTTGAAAATGCTAAACTGGACGTTAGTTCGTTTGAGTTTGGTTTTGATGACGCAGAGAGGCGGGGTTTAGCCTCTACGCATAAAGCTACGGGGTCAGTCAAAACTCGTACGTTTAATAACTTTGAAAATGACGAGGTTCAAAAAAACATATTTAGTATAAATACAGACAAAAAGTATTCAATACAAAATCATTATTTGAACATATTTATTTTTGCTGTAAAAACGTCATTTTTTGTGGTTTCTGGTATTTCTGTGGCTAGCTTTCAGAGCAACAGTTTTTAACACTCTGGCACTTACATATTTTTATGTATGCCATTTGGGATTTCTATAACTGTCAGCTTAACAAACATTATCCCTTACGTAATGGGGTGAAAGAGTTACAATTCAGGCTGCTTTGTTGCCCCAACTTAAAAATTAGAAAGACCTAAAAGAGTCGGGTTTGTGTAGTAAATGGATTTCACTTCAACCACAATTCATCTTACTAGTAGGGGGTCATATCTGACCTGTTAGCCTCAGCATACGACATACTGAATATAAAATTTGCACTTTCTTCATTTAAGAAAGCTGTCCATTCTAATTTAGTCACTGTGTATGCTAATGTTTGTGTTTGCTTTGACGTGAAGATGTAAAACTGTGAAATCTGTGCATGTGTGTTTAAATATATTCCATAACAGTACAAATATGTTTTTTTTTTTAAAAGGATGTAGTACATTTCTGTAAGTTAATTATATATTAATTAAATAAATCTACTTAAAGGTTTCTTAAACAACAGGTGTAGATTTCTTCAGGAGTGACTTCTTCTATGTGACGAAAATCAGGCACCCGTTTGCCATCATCTTCACTTTTCATCAACGTTATCATCAGCTGATGATGGGTCAGATAGCCGAGTCCAGCTCAAATCCCAAATGTTTCGTTCATCCATCGGCAACAGCAAAGAGCTACGATGAGTTCAGGTTTTGTACTTTGTGCGTCGTCAGTCTCCGCTCAGATTGTGTCAACACCTACTGGTCTTTGTTGTCCATTTCAGTCAGGACGGAGTAGCACACTTTCTGAATCAAAAGGCTGGAATTAGCTGGAAGAGAAGGAGAAACGTTTATATATTATGAGCCTCATTCCAGTGAAACTTAATTTCAGGCCAACAGTTTTAGATAAGAGCTCTTACCGATAGCTCTCCGTATCCACAGCGGCCTCTTGCTGGCTGGAGTGTAGCAGCACAGGAAATAAACAGGGACTCCTGACAGGGCGATGCCGATGCCGATCAGGGAGTTGATGGTGTCACTGTAGAGCGGTACCACCACCAGGAAGACGGTGAGGAGACAGAAAACGATGGGGTAGAAGAGGCTGAGCTGAGGGAGGAAAACACATCATGAGTTAAAATTAATCTTATGTAGGATAAGATAGCTTCGTTTCCGACTTGTGTTTATTTGCAAACAGTCTGGCACAGTTACCTTTAGTGGTCTTTTTCTGTCCGGCTGCTTCCAGCGCAAATACAGCTGCCCCAAAATGGACAAACCAACAAAGAACCAGTAGCTGAAGCTGTAGTAGTTGATAAGCCTGAAGACGTCTTCTACGCACAGGTATACCAGAGCCATGATGCCCTGCAGAGGAGAAGAAACATTTTAAATCTAACTGTGGAATGAGAGTTGACCAAAAGACGTGAATGAAAAAACAAATGTGAAACCAAACAAAGGACAACAGGGTGGTGGACTGACGTTGAAAAGCAGTGCAGGGACGGGTGTGATGCGATGGACATGGACCATGCACAGGGCGTCTGGCAGGTGACCCTCTCTGGAGCCTACAAAGAACAGCCTTCGAAGACACAAAGAACATGCCACAGAGTGGTGATGAATGACTGACAAAGGGTGGAGTGATGGAGAGCTGAACCGTACGGTTTATGACAAACTGGATCCCTTACCTGGAGGAGGCAAGGATGGAAGCGTTGAGTCCTCCGAAGCAGGAAAGAGCCACAGCCAGGGGAATGGTCCAGTTCATCATCCCAAACACCTGGTCTGCAAAAGTCTGGAGAGAGAAGATGACGTGATGTAAACCATATAAAACCTCCAGAGCAAATCCTACAACCTTACAAGCACTTACCACAGCCACAGCATCGCTGTCTAAGATGGTGTTGATCGGCAGCACGGTGTAGTAGGCCACGTTGGTCAGGATGTAGATCACTGTCACTATGGGCATGGATATTGCGATGGCCAGTGGCAGATTCCTGCAGTTCACACAAACAAACAGCAGAGGGCAGCAGAAGAGATGAGACACGAGGTCGATTTGCTCTTAACCACAAACTCCTGAGGAGGTAGATTGTGATAGGTGTGAGTGTACGAGGGGAGTGGGGTGCGCATGTTTGTCACCTAATCTGCCTGGGAACTGTGGGAGAGGCTTGTGATCCAGTCACATGAGTAATCTTCAGAACTGGAATGTAACTAAGTACATTTAAACATGTCTTTACCGAGGAACATACTACAGGTTTCTTCCAATAACATCATACCTTAGCTACACTGTCAGCGCCATAACTCCCAAATATGAGTCATTCTGAAAAAATTACAGGATCAAGTAGTTCCTTATTAGGAGCTGACCCCCCTTGTATTAGCTGGATGAAGAGTGGTCAGAAAGCTGGAAAGGAAAATGTTTTACAATCATAAAAGCAGGGATGTGGCAGATAAAGGCTCAAACTTACCAACATTTCAAAATCCTGAAAAAAATCTTCAAATTTAGGGGTAAAAAAATTACAAAAAAAAAAGGAGAAAGACACTTGTAGGGCCTGTTTAAGGATACACTGGGTGTCAATAACCCCTCGGCGTACAACTTTCCCCTTTTTTTTTTTAATTCTAAAAAATTACTAGAAAAAAAAACAAAAAAGGTTGAACCCTTTGTTTTCTTTAAAATTTTGAGAAAAAAAAAGAAATTATGAAAAAGCAATAAATGAAACTCCTAGGGCCATTATATCATACCACTCGGGGAATGAATTCCTCATTGTTCATCATTTGATGTTTCTACCTACTTTTTATAAAATAGTGTTAGTAACACGGAAACGTTAAACCCTTTGGCTTGTTTTTGTCCAGAATTAAAAAAAAAAAAAAATTAAAAAAAAAAAAACACTGGGGGCACACCTATAACCTTTTTCAAAGTTACCCTTGGGGTTTTGTTTTTGCTAAGCGCCTCTTGATTGGCAGCTCATTGCAGCAGCTCTCTCTTCATCGTTCTTTTTCTCCTTTCTTAAAAAAAAATCTTGTTATCTTGGACACCAAACGGGTTGCATTTGCTGTGGTGTTTTCACTTTTTTTGCTCCTGTGTGTCTCTGGAGATCCTACATGTAAACATTGTAGCACTGTTTACACACAAGATATCAGCTGTTAGCAGCTTGAAGTATGATGATGCTAACAGGTGCTAGGCCTAATGTTACCCACAAGCTGTGGAGAAATAGGTGAGGATGACGTGCTTATGAAAATAAGTCAAAACTCTGACAAAAAGGCTAGAGCTTAAAAGAGGACAAAATAAAATTAAAAAAAATCAGAAAAAGACAAAATTTAGAAAAATTTACAATAATAATTTTTCAGAAATTTGAAAGTCGTGTCAGAGTTTTGAGAAAAAGGCAGATTCCTGACAATGATGTCGAATTTTGACAGTAAAGTCTAAATACCAATGAGTAAATACCTTCACTTTAATCTTAAATGTATATCAGTCTTTTCTCAGATTCCTAACCTTTTACTGAGTCAGTACGTATGATTCAGTCTTTATCTCGGCGTTCTGAGGTTTAAGTCAATAGTCTGACCTTTGAATACTGAGATGAAAGTCAGAATTTTACCTTTCTGATCCTTCTTCAGTTCATCTCAGCATCACAATGATAAAAACAATACTGTTTTGATCTTTTTTTTTTTTTTTACCTCTCAGGGTTTTTGAGCTCCTCTGTCACAAAGTTGAGTGTGTCCCATCCTGAGTAGGAGAACAGAGCAGAGTACAGAGCCAGGGCAATGTGTCCTGGATCCTGAGACGAACCCTCAAAGAGGCCCTCGAAGTTCTGTGTGTGGCCTGTAAAACACCAACAAAGTTACAAAAAGGCAACAAACCACCAAGAGAGTCTGTAACTTTATCTCAGTACAGTAAATTTAGGATGAATGAGATGTTTAGGCACCTTGTCCAATCTTCACCAGGCCAGTGATGATGACTGCGATGAGAGCGATGACTTTGGCATAAGTAAAGAAGTCCTGGACCCTGGTGCCCCACTTCACATAGGCACAGTTCACAAAAGTCAGCAGACCTGTTTGTTAACAAACAAAGAGCACAAATTGATTAAACTTATAAAAAAAATACTTGTTATACGCGCACACACAGAGATAAAAAACGTTTTACAGCCACGGTGAGTGACATTTGCTCTGTAAAGGGATTGCATGCCAGCATGTTTCTGTGTCAGAGTACGACAGCTTTAAGGAAACGCTGCTGCTGACTCAAGCACACTGGCCTGTTGTTTTTCAGAGCAGGAAACAGCTGAGTGCAGCATGAACAACCTCACACAAACACACACATGCTAACCCACACAGGTACAATCTTGGAAGTCAAGCGCACTTTAGGAAGCTCTCAAGGATTGGACAAAAACATTTCTCCTGGATGTCCTGAAAAAGTAAAAGTGGTCTTAAGAGCTACTTTACTTTTTTTTGGCCCTCTGTCACTTGAGGAAGCGCTGAGGCTCTTGGGAAACATGTTTTTCATGCTTTGTTCTGTGACTTATCTGTCCATGGCTTCTTATCATCAGCAGATAATACTAAAGCTCATAAAAAAAGAAATAATGAGATAAAGGAAATCCACTTCATTGATTCAGTTGTATTATCTGTGTTATAGTATTGCTCTATAGTATGTGAGAATGTGGGTTAATATTGTTCAGTGAAACAAGATGCCAATTGCCAAATGACCAATTCAATGCAATGATACGACAGGATATGATAAACTTTGATGCAATATGATGCATTGTACACTGTATGATAAGATGTGACACAATGTGGCACAATACAAAAATATGAAACAATATAATTAGATCCAAAACAATGTGATGTGAAACAGGATGATCATGAGCACACCACAAGACTCAACATGACGCAGAAAGACAGTGCAACACAAAAAGATAAATTAAGCTATACCTCTATAAGGTATAAAAGGAGATGATACATTATGATGAAATGCATTTTAATACAGCATTATACATTAAGCAGCATCACAATACCTTAATGCTATAGGATACATTAAGATGCGTTAAGATTAGTGCCGTCAGACAATTAAAAAAGGATCTGATTAATTACAGGATTTGTAATTAATTAATCTAATTAATTACAAGATTTGTAATTAATTAATCTAATTAATCACATTTTAATCTCATATCTGCTTAAAGTCCCCAAATAAGGAATTTGAATTCTTGGACATTGCAAAATTTTAGTGCCATGACAAATCAAATGAATACATGAAGAAGAGAAGATTTCCAACTCCGCATTTTTATCAACTGGCCAATACTGAAATGTTCGTGTTCGCTGCCATTGACGTTGTGTAACAATACGTTTTGTCTGTTTTTTGTACCAAAAACAGAAAGAGAGACATAAAAGAAGAGAGTCCACTCTTCTTCGGTAGTTTTGGTGCTGACAAAGTCAGAGAAAACAATAATATTTGGGTCTTGAAAGATCGTTCAAGATGCTCTGAAAATAGCAGGGGGCCAATGGGTAAATTTTGCGTTAATTTGAAATCGAAAACTTTACGGTTTTCAACTCAATCTCTGGCGACCTGTTTTTGCAAATAATTTTCCCATAATAAGGATGAAATCTAAAAATGAATGTACACTCCTCATGTTGTTATCATTTTTAAACCTCACTGATCTTTCCTGTTCTGTTGATGCAGATCTACTAAAGTCTGGTTGTGCTTGAGGTGTTTTACCTGATAAAGTGGGAGTTTTTACTGTTGCTGCTGAGTGTTTACTCATTCCTGTGTCATAGTTGAGTTTCTTTGTCTATTAACAAAAAGTACAGTTCAGACCTGTCATGGCTTTTCAAGAACTGAATTAATACAACAAATGAAACTGACGGTTAAAGAAGCAAAAAAAAGGAGTTGTGACAACAGTGTTCAGGTTTCCTTTGTTAAATCTATCAAAAATGTCAGGACTTAAAGAAAACCAGCTGAGCGCACGTCCAGTTTGGCACAGATTTATCTTAGCGAGTCACTACTAACCTCCACATCACACGGACATTTAAAGAGAAGTCCAAAACAAGGATTACATCACAACCCTCTCTTCCACATGGACTACCAGAGGCTAACAGCGAGGGAAGGATTCACAACGCTATCATCTTCCACTGCAGTGACAGGTCCTGGATCAAAACAGGTCCCTTCCCAACAGGAGCTCCGGTCTAACACAACAAAAACACAACACGCCGGACGGAGGCGACCAGTGCGGATTGACGGAGAGGAGAGTCCGCCACACAAGGAGTAAAGGAGTGGTGTGTTGACAGTGGAAGGTTAGAAGGGTGGGAGGTGTGAGATCAGGTGTGGAGGTCATATGTGGTTCACATGTGCAGGGAAACAGAGATCTTCAATAACTAATTCAGATACTCACAGAAAACTCTCGTGTTCCCAGACTTTGATATCTGGAGTTAAGTATCAACTGCTGAAACATCACTTTAAATTTTAGATCATTCAGTTATTTTAAAAAGGGGATTTTTGACCCTTAATGTAAATATTGAAAGCTAAAAGAGTTTAAATAATAAAAAGTTAGAGTCCACCAGAGGCTGGCTGCAAAAGACTGAGAATCCCGTAAACTGTGAAAAAAAAAAAAAAAAAAAAAAATTGGACGTCATCTCACAAAAACGCTAAAAGGCAAAAAAACTGCTCCCCCCAGTGGCTGGCTGCAGTATAGGTTAAAAAATCTGTCTCTCCAGTCATTCCAGATGAGCTGTGGTCAAACTTTAAAAAATTAATACACCTCGTAAAAATGTTTCTCAGGTCCGATTGTTGTAGTGATTTGAAGATATCATTTGGCTTTCTTGTATTCAAGTCCTCTTTTTCTGAAAAGTTTTGTTTTCGTTAGTTATACGAGGTTAAAAACGAGGCTTTCCGTAAGGTTTATCGATTGACAGCTGCTGTTCTCGTATATTTTTTCGGAGATTGTAAAATATGCCCGGAGGTAGAGTCAGGAAGTGATTAGACTCTCGAAAGAAAAAATATATATTTATCTTTTGTCACCCGGCTCCACTCAGATTCGCCAAGAATCCCTCATCGTCTTGCTAAAACTTGAATTGGTGTGTATTTAGTTTCTGTAATTTAACAGCCACCCTCCAGTGGACACTTGATGTATTGCAGTTTTTGATACTTGTGCAATGGCTTTGTTTTATTGGACCAGGAGTTACTGCTTTGCTCAATCACAACCCAAGAAGAAGAAAGGTTTAATTTGGTTGATTGTTATTATTATTATTTTCTTTGTAGTAAGGTGTTTAATATGTAACAGAAACGTTGTAACTCAGACTCTAACAAAAGGAGATAATAAACAAGATTCTATTGTTTATGTCCCCAAAGCTGTTGCCCCTTTTTTCTTACTACAGTGTTTTTGCTTTTTTTAATTAAAAAAAACATGGCAAAAGCAGGCCTTAATAAAAGTTGACCTCTTTTCAAAACTGAAACCTTTCCAGGAGACTGAGAAGGAAACAGAATGTGAACTGTATTTATTGAAAATGTTTAATTTTAACCGTTGCAGTGTGACCAAAGAGCAGAAGCTCATAATCCTGACTTGAAACTGACACTGTTGTTGCTGAAACTCTGGTGTACTGTCAGGGTTTATTTGGCAGCAGAGGAGCAGTTACTCTGTGAGAGTGAAAGTTCCCCCGACAGGAAGTGTATTTAGTTTAGTGTTAATCCTCCCTCCTGTGCTGAGCTGTCAGTAGCCCGTTAGCCTCTCAGGTCAGAGTCTCCCTGCAGGACTTTACCTCGCAGCTATCAGCCCTCCTTCCCTGAACAAAGCTTATCGGTGCATGCCTTCAAGTGTGTGTTCATGCGTGTGTGCCTCTTAGGTGAATGAGTGAGTAATATTTATTGCAAAAGAAGCACAATTTGTATGTTTTTATCTGGATTATCAGGGCTTGACTGCGTGATATCTCCTTTTCTCTGTCCTTGATGGCTTGCTCTACGACCTCGTTGCCTGAGCGTTGGTATTTCAGTTGCCACAGTGAGCAGTTTTGTGAATTTCTCACTCGTAAGATTAAATCAGTTTGTCAGCTTTGCTCTTTCAGTGACTCGGCCCCCCGCTGTGTTTTAGTTACCTCAATGGTTCCTGGTGCATCCTCGCACTAAGGTTACCTTTGAATTCATGAATCTCTTCCTGTTTTCTCACAGATAAAAGAGGTGACATAAGCGCTCCTGTGTGGGCTTGGATTTCTAAATCAAAGCTGAGATTGAGCAAAGTTTTTTTGTCGCTTTTCCTCACGGCTGCATTAGTTTTGAGGGTCACTCAGTTCCTGTTTCGGTTGCTTGTCTGAGTTTTTCCGCCTCAGACCTGCTGACTGAAGCAGTAGTGTCACCAATTTTCACTTCTCCAGTCTATGACGCTCACGTGCTTTCCTACACACTGACTCATACGCACTGTTAGCAAATCACACTTGGGTTTGTCTACTTACATATACAAGCAGCAGCCAGCAGCCTGTTGGCGATGTACGGCGCGATACACGTGGGGAAGATAGGCTGCACCATGTAGTTGGAGAACGTGATGGCGATGATGGCCTGGCTGGTCGGCTCTATGATCAGCAGCGACGTCCACAAGCGGATGAAGGCGAGGAAGCCCCCGAAAGCCTCCAGGATGTAGGCGTAGGAAGCTCCAGACTTGGTGATTGTGGTCCCCAGCTCGGCGTAGCACAAGGCCCCGAACACGGAGAAGATCCCCCCGATGGTCCACACCACCAGAGAGAGGCCGTAGGAGGCGCTGTGGATGAGGACACCCTTTGGCGAGACGAAGATCCCTGACCCGATCATGTTCCCCACGATGAGGCAGACTCCATTAATGAGGGAGATCTCCTTCTTTAGGTTCATGGACTCATTGGACCCGTCAGACTTCACAGACTGGGGCCCACCGTTAGTTGCTTCTTGCGTCGGGGCGGGGCTGTAAGACGCCATTGTTCGTTTCTGTTTGATGATTTCTTTATTTGAGAAATTAGAAAACGTCCTCCCGAGAGGCAAAAATAGAGAGTTTTTTCTGGCTTGAGAACGAAGACTTGAACTCTTCAACTATCCTCTCCTGCCATCTGAAAAAGAATCACAGCTCATATCAGCGATGCTCTTATCATGGGAACATGTTAGTCACAGCAGAAAAGACCTTTTTACTCAATCCTGACCACATCCAGTCACATATAGTCAATTTTATGTCTCACAGGCTGCAATGCAGAGATATACATGCATAAAAAATGACATAATAGCACATAGGTACACACGCGATGCACAGTTTTGTAGATTGCAGAACCATTAGCCGGCACGGCAAATAGCCTTTTAAGGTTGAGTGTATTGACAGAGAGGGAGAGGAGCAAACATGCCTGAAAACACCAGCTCTTCATTAGTAACCAAACGTGTGGCTGAGGCAGAATCACAGACTGACACACACACACACACACACACACACACACACACACACACACACACACACACACACACACACACACACACACACACACGAAGAGTGAGGGAGTCAGCACCGTGGTTAGTCACATGTTTTTCAAAGTTCATCATGCTCAGCTTGAATAAAACAAGGTAATGACACACACACACACACACACACACACACACACACATGTTGTGTTCAAATTCCTCTATGAGTTGCTTTCACCACTTTAACCCACTTTGTGAAGAACTTACGTTACAAACTGTTTTTGAGAATTCAGGGGTATGATGTTATTAAGTTTCTATGTATTATCACTCAAACAACACATTCTGAGTGTGAAATAAAAGGAAACAAATAAACTGTTAGAGATATTTCGACTTGTTTGAAAGTGAATCTAAATTTTGACTGAATCTTAAATTTGAAAAATATTTGCTTAGCATGGCTGAACGTGGAATCTCAGAATCTACGTCTAATTTTGCTAAGTGTGGCTAAGGTTAGCAGAGCTAGCACCACCAGCTTTACGTCCCTTGCAGGTTAATATCTACATGCCTGAGCTCCGGCTGACACAACCTTCTATCTAAACCAAAACACAACCAAACATACAACGGGTCATCCGTGCAAGTTTACATCATTTACTTCGTTACAGTAGAGAATGCTAGCATCATTACAGAAGTTGCTAACTAAAGTAATAAAACACATTTAAAGCATTAATACTATTCAACAACTAGTCATCAGGAACTAGGGATGGGTACCTTTCACATTTGAAACGATACGGTACCAATGCCCGGTACCCGGCAATTGGTTCCGGTACTCAACGGTACCAATTTCTGGTACTTTTTTGTGTTTATGTGGTAAAAAATATCAATTTGTTTAATAATAAAATGTATAAAAAAAAATTCAACTTCACATATTTATCCTTAAGTATATAACCTTGTAATGCTGTGTTCATGTCCACCATGGAAAATTGCTTGCTCTTCCACTCTCTCACAGTCACAACGATACATTTAGGTACCTAAACATGGTACCTTTTAGTTTTACGTGAATCGATACTCTGTGAAAGTACCTAATTTGGTACCCATCCCTATCAGGAACTTCTTAACAGTTGATTAGAAGTCACCAAGATCTATTCAACAATGGAATGAACAGGAACTAGGCGCTATAAAACAAATGGCCGACACATCACTGGGAACTATCTGATGATTGATCAAATGGACAGCAGGAACTTTTTACCACTTAAACAACTAGTCATCAGGAACTATTCTACAGTTAATCAAAAACCATTTGTACTTCTCTGCGATTAATCGACCAGTCCCCTGAAACTATTAAATGATCATTGTTATAGTCACTGGGAACTAGAGATAGACCGATATGGATCTTTTGGGGCAGATACCGATTTTTAGTAGGCAAGGAGGCCGATAATCGATAATTGAAGCCAATATTCATTTGCAGTCAAAGTGAAATTATTGGCGTAAATATTATTTTGAACAATACAAACTCCAACACTTAACTGCAATCGAATGCCTTCAAGCATATGTTTATCCAACAGCTCCCATTTAACTTTAATAAAAAGTTAAATTAAATTTAAAAAAAAAATAATTAAAATTTAAATTAAAACTTAAAAAATAAATTACTTCAGTTTTCTACAGTAAATAAAGTTTTCAAAAATTTTTATGTAACTGCAATAAAACTGGACAGAATTGAGTTTGTGCTGCCTTTTAGAGGCATGTAATACAGTTGAATTAATTTTCTGTTTGGTTTTACATGACTGATTTTAGATGTTTCGACCATCTAGGGCTTCCACAGAGTAGACAAGGAGAAAATCTGTGCAGAGAAGCATCAGAGCCAAAACAACACAGTTTTGTATGGGTTTCATATCGGCTGTCGGATTTTAAAAAAGGCCGATGCTGATATGCCCCGAAATACCAAACATCGGCCCCGATACTCGGCCTATCTCTACTGGGAACTATTTAACAGTTAACTGAAGGGGAACCAGGAACTTTTGGGGTTTAATGGAATAGTCAAGGGGAACTATTCAACAATTGATGGACTCGTCACTAAGAACTATCAAATGATTAATGTACTGAGCGGCAGGAACTATTCAGCAATTAAACAACTAGTCACCAGGAACTATTTGGTACCTTTTACCAATGAGTTGAAGAGTCATTAACTGGATGATCACTTGAATAGTCACTAGGAGGAGTTATTCAACGATTGATCAAATAGCCACTTGGAAAAACTGGATGATTAATCAAGTAGTGCCCTGGAACTATTTGATGATCAATCCATCAGTCTCTTAAAGTGTTGTGCAAGTTTGATCCCAACAAAGTTTTTTGGTCAAAGAAATTCTTCACGAAGACTTTTAACAGCTGACAGTCACTGTGGTTTCCTTTGGTCCTCAATCTCAAATAACTATATTTTCTTTACTTCTACCTGGCATAATGCTTTCTTCTTCTTTTGTTTTTCAATGACAGCTTTCTGGGGGTTGGGGGCAGAGTTACAGTGTGATAGTTGTACTGTCAGGCTTTGATGTAGAAGTAAAAAAAAGTTTTTCAAATGTTGCGAAGTAGTCACATGACCTTCGATCTTTGAATATTAACGACTAACGGAGTCACCATCACTTATTCCTTAACTACAGCAACAGTATTAGGAAGCATCACATAGCCATACAACAAGTTTGACATATTGTAAGACTGGCATTTTCAAGCTTTTAAAAAATATATAACATCTTTGAAATCAACATTTAGGACATTGAGAATTCATAGAGAAGTCAATACATTTTTGTACCAAAATGGTCATGTAAGGCCAAGTTTGCAGTGATTTTAAAGTGTTAAGTCGTTAAAGAACAACCCATTGGTTTCTCATGAGGCATCACAAAGCCCAAAGATGAAGGTCACCCAATTGAGAATGCTGATTAGTCATCTTTTTAATCTGTAATAATATTATCTTCCCGCCATATCTTTAACCTTCACTTTCCTGAGTGTCCGGCTTTGATCAGTTAATGTCGCTTTACTGAGAAACTGCCTCAGAGTGAAGTCAAAGTCAATGAAGTTTTGAAATTAGAAGGAAAATGCAATCCAAGAAAATCTGGTGTCCATCTAAATCTGGTCAAAATGCATATTTTAAAGGTATGTTTAAAGATGATCAAGATATAAATGAACTGGCCCTAGCATACCCAAGGTCTAGCTTCAGTGGCTTTTCACCCTAAAAATGCTGTTTAAAGATTTCTTGATAAGCAAACTGCACAGGTCTAAAGAGCAGAGGTAGGAAAACAACCCTTAGATAGACAGACAGAGGTGTATGGATGTAAATTGATCTTAAGATAGGAAATAGAAGAGACCAAATGAGTCATTGAAGATTGGAGATAGAGAACAGACACAAAGGAAAAATCATTAAAGAACCTGAGTTACCTTAAAGAAATTGATCATTAGAGACAAATATGTCAGAGGTCAGAGTGACTGAGAGCCCAGATACCTTCGGGCAGCAGCAGATCAGCAGCACGTGGGTCGACGTAGGAGTGACTCTAAAGGAGGAAAGACAGTAGATGGAGTGTTCCTGCATGTGATCAAACGCCTGCTAGAGACACAGAGAGGTGAGGCTATAACAGAGGGAGAGCAAGGTCCAAAAAGTGCTGATAAGTAGTTCTTCACGAGCTGGGTTTCTCAAGGTTACATCCTGGATCCTTACACATTTATCTCTGAGTCTTTATTGTCTTACCACTGACATTATTCCATCTTAATCTAAGACATGAATAAGAGGAATAAAGTGGTGGGAGCACATGATAGGCTCCTATCTACAACATCTAAATACAGCAATTTTAATTTCTCATCTTAAAAGAGCTTTTTAAAAGTCTGAGAAAGCTTTATTTGATTCTACAGGAAAGATAGAGTTTATATTCTGGGAACAAAATTACTATCATGTACTCGTGGATGGACATTACAAGTTAATAATTGATAGTTCGTGTTATAAATTTCACCTGTCTTGCACGAGTTTCCACCTGAGTGACTGGTGGCTGTAAACTCAGAAAGCAGAAACTGTTGTTTTATGAAAAATAAGCAAAAACACACCTTTTCCTGCCGTGTCAGTCGTGTGTTCAGTGAAATCAGGCTCTGACTTCTTCACCTTCCCCGCTGAGCTCGTGCTTTCATCGCTGTCTCACTATCACAGCCAATCGGACGCGCGCTCGTGCGTCTTCTTCTTCTTCCTCCTCCGCCCGTTTCCGCTTGTTGTGACTGAGGAGATGAACTTGTTGCTTTTATGCGCTTCTGCTGTCTGACGTTTACTACTAAGGAAACGAGTCAGAGGAGGAGGGGGCTGTGTTATTTTGAGCGAGTTTCGATCGAAAAAAAAAAAAAAAAACTGGTGGGGTGGGTGGGTAATTAGCTGTTAACAGAATCACTTTGATGAATAAAAGGAGACACAGCAACATTTTTGGACACGTAGAAAATGCTAACATAACGACAAAATAAACGAATCATCAAATTCGTTAGCTTTGAAAGTCACACATTTAGTCAGTTTGCACTGATTTGTTGCTTCGTCTTTACGATTCATTTTTAAACTATCACATGATAGCACATAATAATAATAATAATAATAATAATAATAATAATAATAATAATAATAATAATAATAATGATAATAAATTTTTTTAAAAAATAAAATAAAAATTAAAATAAAAAAAAAATATTTTTTTTTTTTTACTGCAACACATTTTCAACTTAATTTCTCCAAAAATGTCTGATAATGATAATAATAATAATAATTTCTAAACAGTTATAAAGTGACTAGGTTGGATAAATCCAAGTTACGTTGTGTCAACCTGGCTTAATCAATCGATAACTGACTACCGTAAATCATATACGATAGCGCCCTCTTGTGTATTTAAAAAATACTGCAAAGAAACTAGAAAAAAAAGAGTTACTGTGTCTAACATGGGTCAA
The DNA here is from genome assembly GCF_033239565.1 of Halichoeres trimaculatus. NCBI lineage: Eukaryota > Metazoa > Chordata > Actinopteri > Labriformes > Labridae > Halichoeres > Halichoeres trimaculatus. The sequence goes on from NW_027437200.1 coordinate 17,582,048, forward strand.
TACCTGTTTATTTCGAGGTGTTTGTTTGGGTCAAAGATGGGATATTTACAGTGGTGCTAATTTTTACTCCTTTTTTTTTTTTTTAGACCTTATTTATTATCCCTCCCAACAAACCTCCAATTAGGGATATGTTAAATGTCATAAAAAAAAGTATTAGATAGGGTAATAATCTTTGATCTTAGCTATTTTTTTTTTAATCTTAATTATTTGTTCAGTTGGTGAAATGAAAACTTTAAAACTTAATTTTGTATTAAAGCTTAAATACATACATGAAAACTTTCAGGATAGTCACATGACAGGAACTCACAGTTTCAGTACCAAAACAAGCTTTATGTTATATCATCATACTTCTGGTTCTGTTTTGCCAAAGAAAAATGTAGATATACTTCAAGTTTATGAGAGCCCTGTTTTTCTAAGCACCATTTTAAATTAAAATTTTGTTTATCAGCAACAGTGAGTAAAGAAGAGAGACTTGTGTTTTATTTAGGATGACCAACAGGAGGAGCTAAAGTTGTTGACATGAGAAATGGACACCAAACCTGCCAATATCCACCTTACATTGTCCACAAACCAGGTGTTAAAGCTTGGACAGGTAAATAGTTTGACATACGTTTTTCTGAAATAGTGCTCATTGATAAGTTATTAATTAATCCAAATTTGCTTGATAAACATCTTTAGAGAATCCCAGCTCACCACTGTCTGTAATTCACAACACATTCAGTTTGTTATCAAGCTATAATCATCTAAATCACCCCCCATTAACAGCCAATACACAACCTCTTTGTCCTGAAAAGGTTGTTGATCTTGTTTAATTGTGCTTAATGTGGAGATCACATGACTGCGAACATCTCCACTAACATCTGTCCTACTTTAGAAAAGACAGGCGACGCCCAAAGGAGGTTGATTGATGTGACTGATTAGAAATCAATGTGTTAGATGTATTTAAAGACAGGTTCAAAGATGACTTCTGAGGACTTTTGCTTTCACTCTCATCCTGTATTCAAAATGAAGAATCAAAATCAAAAAGACTTCCTCTCCTTCGTCTTCTTTTCTTTCTTTCCTTTTTTTAATGATTGAGACACGTCCCTTGTCGCCTACGAACGCATGTGGACAAACTTCTCACACATGGCTCCTTTCACTCCTTTTGTCCTCCACTCTGCCCTGAGCATTCTTTTCCTTGGTTACTGGTTGTCATGGTTTTGGGAGCCCCTGTAGGCTAAAAAACTGGAGGGATTATAGGCGGCCATTTTGGGGACAGCTGGGCCAGGTTGGTCCCTGTTGCCCCCTGTCCCGCTCCCAGTCACTTTGGGGGGAAGAGGGGTGGCATTGTGTGAGGATTAGAGCTTCCTGTGTGTCAGCTCATTACATGGGGTGGGAAGAGGGGCGGGAGAGTACAGGGGTGAGGGGGTGAGCAGAGACAGGGAGAGAGGGAGAGGGGGAGAGAAATGAAAGAGAAAATGAAAGAGCGTATGACACAGAGAGGGGAGGGAAAGGCAGGGGGGGGAGGAAGGTGGCGGCCTCTACAGCTGCACCCTCAATCACACTCATACAGGCTGTGATTATCCTTTTCACACATACACATGCACGCACACACACGCACAATCACACACACACAGTGCTGAGAAACTGAAACATATTAAAAGACATTGAGAATTAGGAGACAGCAAGCCCAGCGCCCGCAGACAAAGGGACCCCGATCCAGAGCCACAGAGAGCTGGAGCAAACAAGCCAAAACTGACCAACAATGTACACACAGAAGAAGAATCATGCTCACAGAATACGTAAACAGATAAACTAAGTCACAGACAGAAAAACAACACCAGCTTTAAAAAAACACACATATCCCCGACTCACGTTGTCTTTGTTTTATTTAACTTTTATACATAACATGGGAGGCATGGGAACATCGCTCCAAAAAAAGGGTTCACAAAGGGAAAAGCAAAGCATACAAATACTAAACTGGGCAAAGCAGGAATGCTGTGAGCGTAGACAATTTCTGCCGGAGCAGAAAACTCTCAAGTGCTTTGAGAGAGGAGAGCCAGGGGGGAGGGAAAAATAAAGGAGGGGGCAGTTATAAAAGACATGGTCAAACGTTGTTGTGGACCTCCACAGCAAGGAAGACGGTTTACAATCATAGGTAATCTGCTGCAAGTTTACAGCTACAAACACAGGAATGTTTACAAAGATACTGATAATACATCATCAGCAACTCAATCATTAGTGTCATCGTGGTTATAGGGCCACTTTGGAGAAGAAAAAGAAGATTTTAAGAATAAAGACGCAACTTTATGGGAATAAACTTTAAACTTAAGGAGAATAACTCATAGGTACGTTAGCTTGTAAGTTCTCGCTAAATAAGGAGAGGAGAACATCTGGAGGAGTTATGTTTTCATATGACTGCAAAAGCTGAAATCTAGGTGAGCGTTTGTCCAGAAAAACATTTTGAGGCTTAATATGAGCCACAGTCACCTGACATGTCCAGAAAACTGTCTTATTAGATTTTAATAGACACATTGATTGAAATTAGAAAAACTAAAGCACCCACTTAGAGCATTGGAAGACCCTGCTTGTAGTTATTATAACAGTGATACTGTCATTATTATTATTATATTCTTTTTTTGTGGTTTGCTCCTTGTTTTTGTTTCCTATGTTGTTGAAGCTTGTTTGTTGTACATTTAAGTTTTGTTTTATTTTTCCTTGTGTTATTATTGTTATAATTATTCCATCTTTTTTCCTGTTTTGTGTTATCTAACTTGTGCAGATCTATTTTTTTTTCACTTGTTATTGAAAAACCTCTAATCAACAAAGTTAAAAAAAAATAAAAAAAAGACACAATGATGCCTCAGTTGCCTGAAGAAAAAACTGCCATTGGGTACAGAAAGTTATTTGTCTATCTTGAAATAGGAACAAAATCTTATTACAAGAAACAAAACAATTACATTTTACCCTATTGGCATTTTTTTTACTCTTTACAGGCAATTCATTTGTTTATTATTGCCTGAAATGAGACATTTTTCCGGACATTAAGGTGAATTTGACTCAAATTCACATTTCTTTGTTTTTGCAGGCATGGGTTTTTATAAATAACTGAAAACTCAGTCTTTAAGCCCATCAGCACCTCATTGTAAGACGGATCCTAAATAGGCTGGATAACGTTGAGTCTACCCTCACGAAATGATCCACACTCCTCATTGAAGGATATCCTCTTTCGAGTTGCCAAACAAAGCCTATCACCATGTATTTTTTTATCGTTAACTCACGACTTTTCTTTATCTGACGACACTCCTGTCATAAAATTACGACTTTAATTCAATGAATCTCAAAAGTTTTCCCATCCACATGTGGCCCAAAATCCACCAAAGTAAATCATTTATTCAATTCACATTGTGATCATCTTCCTCTGACATCACAACCAAGGTAAAAAGCTCAATTTTGAGAGGAGGGCGTTTCTCTGTCTGTTTGTATCAGTTTATGGTGTCATGTTTTGAATTTAATGTTAGCATTCAGAGAGATTGAAGGGAATTTCAATATTCTCATTGCTATTACATCACACAGGATTTAAGCCTATTCAAGCTAATGTTTCAAGAGGCTAGGTAGCAGCTAGCTAGCTGTTTGAAGTACAGTTTGTCATTTATGTTGTTTTAACTATAAATAAAGTCTGGTTTTGCAATTTTTTTTTCAAATGCTAAGCTATTCAGATGAAGTGATATGACAATACTTGTTAGGTATCCAACATGTACACTGCCTACACCTCTGAAGCTAACAGTATGCTATTAAACCAGTTTTTGAGCTGCCCACCCTGAATATAACCTCAGAGGAAAATGGTCGCTAAGTCGCTATCATCTTTCTACAAGTTGATGTTTCGGCAGCACAGGACACAGTGCAACTCACAGTGCAACGCGGTACACCAGAAACATGCTTTTAGCAGCATGGCATTAAAAAGAAAGTCAAGAAGAAAGTAGCAAAGGCATGAAATGTACCGCAGCTTGTATTTACAAATACAAATGATGGCCGTTATTAATTTGGCCTGTTTTGGTATGGAGTTCATCTTGTCAGATTCTGGACTGTCTTCTTTTTTCAACTCAGCTTACACTGGTTGTTTGATATCGTACAGTATGTGCTAAAAGAAGCGCAAACAATTAATTCTCATTGTAACAATGCTATGAAGTGGGAAAGATAAGGCCTCACCGTGGTCTTTGAAATACAAAAATACATCTCTAAGATACTACATTCACATATCTCTGTTCAAGTTACTAGAATAGAAGCTAAATCTATCTTCCTAATACAAAAAGTAAACATGAATTAGAATTATTGACTCCAAAACTAAATCTTCCATTGAAAAAATACATTCCCTTGTCAGGACCTTTTAAAATGCTAACTCTTCTACACAGTAGTGTCCATAGGCTCATCTGCCACACTAGAAACAACACTGACTGGAGGAGGCTCTGTGCTGTCACCTTTCTGAGGAGATTTAGTCAATCCCGGCTCTCCTTCCTGCTTTTCCTGGTTGTTACTGGCTGAATGTGAACTGGGATCCTCTTCAGCCTCATTGTCATTGGTTTGAGCCTTGGAGGGATTATTGGTCAGTGCTCCAGGGTGAGTTTTCATGTGGCCCTGTTGAAGATGACACAACACAAAAGTTGAGAAATCTAAGAAAACAGTTTACTGTTACTAAATCAAGGCACAAGAACAGGTGGAAATAGCCTTCTTTACATCTCTTACCTTAAGTCCGCTACGGCTGGCATATGCCTTTCCACACTCAGAGCAGCTGTAGGGTTTGTCAGGACGAGGGGGCTGGGAGTCTTGTGCTTGTGCTGTAACAACGGACTCTGGTTCCCCTGAAGGCTTCTCTGGCACGTTGCATCTCTCCTCCGCTTGAATGTCCCTCACTACCTCTGGCTCTGGATCCAACACCGGCAAAGACTTTCTGGGTGAGGTGGTCTCAACCGTGCCGTTGCTTTGGGGAACACCTCTGTCTTGTGCCTCCTGTGAGTCACTTCCAGAGGCCTTCTCTGCTTCAGGGACAGCTTTGGGGCTGGTAGGAGGGGTGAGTGGGGCAGAAGAGCTCTGACTTGATGAGGGTTTGTTTTGAGCGCAGTCTTCATTATTCTTCATCCCTTCATGCAACGTGTCATTTTCTTCTGCAGGCTTGGAAACACAGAGGGAAAGAGGTGCGTCATCAGACTCTGCATCTCCATTCACAGCTGAATGAGAACTAGCTGTGGCCACTTTGTAAGGGCTGTCCCTGCCCTGGTCAGTGTGGGGCTCATCCTTAGGGTACACGGCGCTGTTCATGGGGCTGTCATCAGCCAGGACATTGTCTCCCAGACGCAGGGGGTCCTCAGCTCCTACTGAGGGGGGATCACGGGTCAGGGTTGGGCTAACACTGGGTGTTGAGCCCTCTGATTCCTCTGTCTTCACAGAAGTAGCATCAACAGCTGTTGATTGCTTTGATGTAGACCCTGAGCTTGACGCATCAATTGAGGACTTGGAGCTTGTCGTCAAGGCGAGTGGAAGGATTTGTGCCGTTGAACCAGTGGAGTCATTCTCGCCATCGTTGAAGATGGGGTTCTGCATTTCTGTGCCATCCTCAGGAGGCATATCTTCATCAGGAGGCAGTTGTCCTCCTAGATGCAAGCGGATGTGATGCTGAAGAACCAAGGCATTGGTAAACTTGCGTGGGCACAGTGGACAGGAGTTTAAGGCACGGGAGTTCGCTGGTCTTGCACGGTGAGTGGCCAGGTGAGCCCTCAGGCTGCCCTTTGTGGAGAATGAGCGACCACATAGCTTGCAAGGAAACGGGCGCTCTCCCAGATGTGTGGCCTGGTGTAACCGTAGAGCTCTTGGGCAGCTGAGGACTCGCAGACACACTCCACATTGATTAGCAGCCTGAGCTGTAGGCAGAGAAGGGGTAGTTGTTGTTCTGGTGCCAGAACCTGAGGCTCCCTGGCTGGTCACCAGTCCAGCAGCATTGGTACTCGGGCTTAAGCCAAGAGCAGCTAACATTTCCCTGCGATAGGCACTTGAGGTGGTGGACAGGTCATGGCCATGAGCATCCCCGTTGGCTTCAGCAGAGTTTGATGAGATGGAGGAAGAAGAGGCACCTCCCTGTGGCTGCTTTTCAAGTTTCTGTACCAGGCGTTGCAACTTGGAGGTGTCTGAGGTCTGACCAGCGGTGGTGGTAGAGGATGAGGAGGGAGAGGAGGTTGATGGTTTGGGGAAAGGGGGGAAGGGGAACGGTAGCTGATGAGGAGACGTGAGGTGGGAAGTGGATGGGTGGCCAGGGGGTCGTAGAAGTGCAAGATGGTGAGGAGAGGTACCTCCAGGGAAGAGGATCTTGGGGAGTTGAGCCAGTTGGGAGTATGCAGAGGTTGTATGGAGGGTGGAGTGTGGAGGTGTGTTTTCATCAAATCGCTGCTGCTTTGCTCCTTTGAACTGGCCGCCCATAGAGGAGGAAGAAGAGGATGAAGAGGAAGAGGGCAACACGGGGCTCGATGCACTGGCAGCAGATGCAGCTGAAGCTCTGTTTAGCTGCAGCAGTGAATGGGCAGTGGACAGCAGCGCCATGTCCACCGATGGGGGCAGAGGTAGAGAGGAAGGTGAAGGCCGAGTGGAAGCACTGGACAAGAACCCCAGCGCCATGTTGTCTGCCACTCCAGGAATGCTTCCCTTCACTGCATTAAATGACTCATCATCATCCGCCCGACGTTTTCTCCTCCTCTGGATGGCACCAGAGGAAGGGGCGCTCTGTGTTTGCTCCGACAGCGCTGGAGGCAGCAGGGAGAGAGACAGCTCAGGGTTCTGCTCTCGATGACGCAGGAAGTGAGCTTTGAGATTCCCTCTAGTTGTAAAACGGCTCAGACAGACTGGACACTGATAGGGCCTTTCACCTGTGTGTGATCTCAGGTGAATCTGAAGTGATGAATCACTGCTTAACACCTTCCCACAGAACCGGCACACGTGTTGAGGCCGTCCTGAGGAGGACGCAGAGCCCAGAGAGGAGCTGGGCTGAAGATCCTGGGGATGGCTGGTGGTTGGAAGAGGGGGAGTTGGGAAACTGATACCATTGCTGTGACCAAAAGAGGAAGTGTTGGATGATTTCTCATGGAGGTAGCGTGGCGGTAAGCCTAAGGATATTGACAGAGGGTGTAGGGATGCAACAGTGGAGCTGATAGAAGATGCGAGAGATGAGGAAGACAATGAAGAAGAGGTAGAAGAGGATGAAGCTCTGCTGCCATTAACGTGTGAGGAACCTGATTTGGGAATGGATGACTGGGGAAAAAGGGATGACGGGAGGCCACTTAGGAGTGATGACGCCGTGGTTACTGGAGTGGCAGTGGAGGGATGTGTTGGTGAGGATGATGCAGTTCCTGTAGATTTCTGATTTGTGTCTGAACCACCTCCTTGTGTGTTGCCCTCTTCGCCAAGGATAGCCCCTCCAAGCCTCAGGACATGCCTACAGATCTCCTCTGTTATCTGCATCTGGTGGATTTGCCTTTGCTGTAAAACTCTCAGCTCCTCAAGGAGCACTGCCAAGGTTGGTGGCACCTGTAGCGGTCCCTCCTCCACTGGGGAACTGGAGGGCTGCCGCTGCCTCTGGCTTGGACTGGAGCTGTCTCTGTGAGGAGGCACACATTGAGAAGATGAGGAGGAGGAAGAAGAGGAGGAGGTAGTGGTTGTGGCTGAGCTGCCCATCGGAGGGGAGGTCATGGTGGAGTGAGAGTTTCCTTGGTGGGGCAGGCTGTGGGAACCCGAGTTTTGACTCAGGGGAGGAGGTGAGTGTGTCTGGGATGACAGCGAGGGGTGAGGAAAGTCTGGCGAGAGGGAAGAGTGGGTGTTTGGGAGGGATGTGGTGAAAGGGGCAATGTGGCTGGGCCAGTGGGGAGGAGGCGAGCTCTCGCTGGGCAAGGAGGGCGCGTGGAGCCCACCAGGGGATGGGCGAGGGGCCAGAGGCGGCTGGCAGTCTTGGAGCGAAGTTGGGGAGGAAGAGGAGGATCCTGATGAGGTCACTTCTGAGCCAAGAGATGTGGAGGGTGACTTCATGCCCAGGTGTTCATCTGAGAATTAAAAAAGAAGGAAAACTTAAAAACAATCATCTCCAAACTTTATTATCAAACCAGGCATCTTGGTGCATAAATTATCTTAATCTTTAAGCTTCAAGTAGAGTTTTACTTTATTAGTTCTGTTTGTTAACATGTTGTCTGCAGGTATACAAACTAAAAAAGTCTGTGACTTCAAAAGAAATGCCTGCTCTGAAACCGCTCTGAGCATAAAGGACAAACAAGTGGAAGATCCTCTGCAGTCTATGAGTCTTTGTAATGTCTTGTCTCAATCTGTGCTCTCTGGAGCAAAACTCCTCAAACATCTTGCACACACAAAAAAGCTTACAGACCACCTTGCTGCTATGGCAACACATTTTAGGGGACAATGGGCATCACCAAGACAACCCATAACCCCTCTTAACCCACCCCCTCCTCGGTGCAGTTACGTCTTTCATCTCTCTATTCACCCTTCCCCCCTTACGTCACAGTGGAGGTCAAGGGTCAGGCCACGCTAAGGGTTCTGGGCACTGTCCAGACACTCTGATTGGTCAACTAATCTGACCTCTGCAGCTCAGGGGTCAAATTCTTTCAGAATCTTGAGCACAGAGTGAGAAAAGGGTAAAAAGAAAAAGAAGGGGGGAGGGTCACAACAATGGAGAGACAAACTAACTATTCCCTCCTGGAGAGGTATAGTGATGGAATGAAAGACTGTACCTCTGAGAAATCTCTCCCCTATGACTTATGATTAAACCTGAACCTGAGGAACATAAAGAATGAGCTCCTGGAGTTCACGCCCATTCATAAATCATGATTTAAAATTTACCTGCAGAAAGATTTAGGTGCACGCAACTGATAAGAAAGAACATTGCAACTCAGAACAAGTGCGAAAGCAATCCCTTTTTTTCCTCATCCATCTGAGCCCCCCCCCCGAAGTGTGTAGGGGTATACAGTCAATAGGACTGGGGGATGAGAGAGACGGAGAAAGACAAGGGGGAGGGAAGAACTGAGAATGTGGAAAATGGGGGAAGAAGGGTGCAAAGAAGAGAAAGCTGTGGACTAAGAGTAAAAGACGACTAGAATAGAAGGGTGGAAGATTAATCTTTGCCAAAAACACTGCCTCCCCCACTCCCCCATGCACCTTATTGTTAACAAATAAGAGAGAGCTCTATACTGATCAAAGACCTCCAGCAGCCAGCGTTAAGCAGCCTGTAGGTTTCCTGCAGCACATGAAAATGGCCACAGATGTATGTTAGTTAATCCTACTCTATTCACTTCACAGGGACAAGTTTATTGGCCCCGGCTAGAGTGCCTAAGGCCTCCGTTTAGTGGGGCCCATAACATGAATGACAAAGCAGGAGGGGTTTCTTCAGTTGACAAACTTTTTTAGATCAGTAAATCAGGTGTTTCTGCGCGATTGTGGCCATGAATAGCAGCATAAATAAACTTGACTACACAATAACTCCACAGCACAGGGAAGCCATCAACACCAGCACTTGCGTTAGTAAAGTTAAATGAAAAGTTTAAGAGTTACAGTTAATTCACTTTGCAGTGAATTAAGAATGCAAGGTGGTCAAAGTATCTAAAGATATCCAAAGATGAAAACGCATGCACACTCGTTAAGATGTTTACTCACCGTGAGATAGCAGCCGTGGGCCCCCTGGATCTGAGTTAACGAGATGCTGGGGTCTCTTCTGCTTCCGGCGTGACATGATTCACGGCGAGTCAGACAGAGAGGGGGGCATCAGTCGGTCGAATGGCACTAGGCACGTTTTTGCGCACTGGGAAAGCGCTCCAGAAAACATCCACGCATTTAAAGTTCAGAAGTCAAACAATTCCGCACTGACTCTGATCGAAAAGTAAATTTCAAACAAAAGTTTTCAACGTCAAAGGACTCCAAAGGATAAACATCGGTGTCTGGAAATCCGCTGAACAGCAGTGTCATATGAAGCCGCAGTGAGTGCGTGTGTGGCTGCTCTAAAGTCTCCTCTCCCCCCCACAAAAAAAACTTGTCCAAATTTGCGCCCCTCCTCTCCCACTGCTGCTCCGCTGCATGCACATACAGGGAGCACACAATCATGCGCACACACACACTGACACACACTCACACACACACAGAACCACTCCTTGTTCTTCAATGATATTTGCATTTCAATGGCGTGTAACACACAGCCTCCCTGGTTCTCTCTTTCTCTTTCTCCCCAGCTTTAGTTTTTCTTTACACACTCTTAGCAGCTATAAACTTTCAATAAAACACGACAATAAGGTGTTACAGCTGTTGAATCTTAGAAAAGCATTTGAAATGACGTGATATTTACTATTTTGATAAAGATAGCTGCATTTTCTCATAATTATGGAATTAAATCAAATTAAATAGGATGCAGTCATATGTTTTAGAAATACCCAACAGGTGACTTATTGATCACGTGATAGCTGTAAGGGTCCCTAAAAATGCACAGCACCCCTGCAAGCTGGATAATAATGACATCATGGTGGTGGTGTCCCAAGAGTCAAGACTACAGCTAAAGTGATGGATGGGTGATATTTCCTCCCTTTGGTTATCATAGAGCCAATTATCAACAGCTCTGCAGCGAGTGGCCGTTGTGTGCGAGAGGGGCCACACAACCATTCCACATTCATGCATGTATTTTGTGTGTTATCACTGTGAGTGCATAATATCCCCCCCTCCTACTCCCCCTCTCAAAAAGCATCTTACACTGGAGCTCTATTTAAAAGGCAGAGAATAGATGGGAATCTTTGACAATGGCGTGCTGGACACAGTTGAGTGAGCATCTCCCCTCTCTCACTATGAACCCCCGGATCCACTGCTGCACTGCACAATGCCCCTCTTTCACCCCCCGCCTTTACTCCTGTACCACGTGGAGAAATGGATAAAAGAGGGAGAGAGGGAGAAAAAGTAGGAGGTGGAGGAGGAAAAAAGAGGAGGGGGGCCATATTTAAGTAGGTGTCTCACATTATACTTACATTCACTAAGGTTGGTCAGGGAACGTAATTTGTTTTGAGGGGAGAAAACTGTCATGATTGTCTTAACGCTCGCATTCATAACCCTTGATATCAAAACGGAAGTAGTTTAGTCGAAGAGTCAGGAGTAACTAGCTAGTAATTAAAAAAAAAAAAAAAAAAAGTGGTCATAAACTATATTCTTAAGTATGTTCGCATATTAAAGTGAAAATAATTAACTTGGATTATTTTGGCGTTCAATAAAAGCGCAAACACTCACTAAAACCGTAAAAAAAACCTCGCTTTTTGTCAGTTAATTCAAACTAACAGATCAACATATCGATCGCGAGGCCTTTCTGATATCAACCAATCACGTTACAGTGTTCATTTGCGTCATCTGTAACCACCTGCGGAGTGAAGGCCTCAAACTATTAAAAATAACGAAATACATGTGAGTTTTGTCTTTATTTTATTACCATAATATTAAGGTTTGCGACAAATTTTAGCGAAATAATGTGTTCTTAAAATTCAGAGCTCGACATTTCCCAAAGCAGCCGTTAAACAAAAACGTAAGAATGCTGGTGCTAGTACGTAACGGTCGTACACGTACGCTAAGCTAGCTGAGGCCAGGCTTGTGACGCACTTCTGTATTCGACCAAGAATGTTAGCCATTTATCTATCCTAAAGTTAAAGCTCTTGTACAAGTAGAATGTTCTTTTTTTTCTAGAGAGCTTTTAGACAAATAAACAGTTACTCTAATTCATACTTTTAAAAATATAGCTAGAAATTTTGAATTTCTGTCTTCTAATGACAGAGCTGTAGGGTAGCCTACAAATGACACTAATTTTTAAAACTGTATTCATACGTTTTAGAGCCTATGAGGACATTAGATGAACATAACATATTCTGTTGTGTTTTGACTCAATAACTAGTCACAAAATAGTTCAAAATAGTTAGCTATTTTAACCACTAATTATTCTTGAGCTGTTAAGTTTCCTCAACAAAATGTTAAATCACCTATGATTCATTCTTTAGTTAACTCTGACAGAATTGAGACTGTGGTTGCCAAATAGGAAAATGAGTCTTACCTCACCTTTTACCTTTAACTGAAGCTCTTTTCTATGTTTCAGCCCCAGCCATGTCCATCTGCGATGACACACTTTTGTGCAACTTCCCAAAATGTCGCACCAAGCTGAGTGGCTTTGCCTGGGTCACAGCGTGTTCACACATTTTCTGTGATCAGCACGGGTCCGGTGAGTTCAGCCGCTCTCCCGCCATCTGTCCGGCCTGCTCCTCTGCACTCTCCGGTAAGCTGGACATTGTGAGGACGGAGCTGTCACCCTCTGAGGAGTACAAAGCCATGGTGCTGACAGGTCTACGGCCAGACATTGTGTTGGACATCAGCACCCGTGCTCTGGCCTTCTGGAGCTATCAGGTCAAATATGAACCTGTCTCTATGCATGTGATTATAAATATGCACCTTTGCATCACTCTTATGTGTATTTTCCTTTTTCAGGTCCATCAAGAGCGGATGTATCAAGAGTACAGCCTGTCAAGGGCGGAGGCACAGCTGAAGCAGATGGATAAGGTGTTGAGCCAGCAGAACCAGAGCAGAGAACTGGAGCTCACTGCAATGAGGGGGGAAATTGCCTCCCTGAAGAAAGTTAGGCTCAATCTCAAACTCAAGTGCAGCTTTTGAGAATTCAAGTCAAATCTTTGCTGAATTGTATTTGTGAGCAGGAAAGAACATTAACAAATGTCTCTCCTTCTTCTCAGGTGATGGATGAGTACAAGAGGAAGTACAGTGAGGTGTCTGAGAGGCTGATGGAGAGGAACAGACAGTACCAGAAACTCCAGGGGCTGTATGACTCACTGAGGCTGCGCAACATGGTGGTGGGTGTGGGGGAGGGAGACTCGCTAACAAAACCAGGACTCCAGGACTTCAGCAGAGGTGAGCAAATGAACTTCAAGTAATGCTTCTACGAGTTTACAGGTATATTGGATATTTGATTAAAGGTGTGTTTTATATTTTCTATTGAGGAGGTAAGGTATTATGACTTATTATGAGCCACACTCGCATGACAACTCCAGAAAAATAGAGTTTACATTGAGTGTCCCTAAAGTTTTTTGAAGTGATGTTTTAATACAAGAAACTAAACGAGTACTTTTTCCTTTTCTTACCCTACTGGCATTTTTTGCTCTTTATATTGAATCCAGGTGTCATATTTGTTTAAGTGAAAAAATAACCCTTACCGCCTGAATTAATTAACAATTACAAAAAGATTGTTTTTATGTGTTTTTGCATTCTTACGGAAGTTAAATTAAGTGGAGATTGTAGATTTGAGTATAGTACACACAATATAACTAATTATATAATATATACTGACATAAGAACTTCCCCTGACCAATATATTGTGACATAGTGGATTTGATACTATCTTTGGTGTAGAATATGAATCAATAGGTAATAATGAGATACAAAGGTCATTTCAGCTGCATCAAGACCTGACAGGGTACATCGCAAATTTGCGACAACAAGCATCAAAGGGTTCATTTAATTGAATAATAGTGATACTTAATTGAAAGTATGCCTTCTCCTGAGAACTGAACACTTGTAAGTACCCACACTGCTGAATGAGAATAGGTAGGAAGCACCAAAAAGAATCAGGTTGAGTTGCACAAAAGAAAATCCCAGCTGTAGGTGTCTGTAAGGAAGTAGTCATCAAGAAATAACAGTAGGAGTAATGAGCTGATTGTCGACATAATGGAATTTTACCTGCTAGAACAATGAGAGGCATCCATCTTCTCTGTTTGTGTCACCCAGGGGTGCCTTGGCAGGGGTCTCCTCCGAGAACCCCTCAGTTCCTCTCCGACGGGGAAGGACGATTGTTCTCCTGCCTGGAGACTGATGGAGCCAAGACGTTCTTCCAGTTCAGCTCCCCCACCAAGGAGAAAAGCCAACGGATCATCAGGAAGCACTGAGACGACAGCAGGTTTCGGACTGCGATACAATCACTCAACTTTAGTTATTATTTAAAAAACAACGTTCTGGTGTTAACGGTTTACGCAATGGTTAGCCTTGTGGCTCTGGTTGTTAAATTTTCAACAATAATAAAAAATGGTCTAAAATTAAATATTTATGATACAAAATAATAACTCTCTTGGCATGAGACTTCTTCTTCTGGAGCTTCCCCGCTACAGACAGTCACAAAGTGAAAACAGACGTTTTAAATCACCACAAAAACGAAATATTTAAGACCAAAAGTTTTTTTTTCAGGGTAAACCGTGGCATCTCATTCTCATCAATACAGGTCATTTTCATTATCAAAAGAACTTGATGATGTACCAACGAAAACAAAGTTACAAAAAAGAAAATATAAATATACACAAAGTGTTTCTCTACGGATAAAGTAACGAAGTGAACTATTTACAAACAGATCAAACAGGCACAAACTTTGGACATCTCATCTTCATCTCAATAATCATCCAGCTGATTTTTTTTTTTTCAAAGTTCAACATTTGGTCCTGCCTCTCGTTTGGCTCATTCACTCTGTGGTTTGTAGCTGACAGACGCAGCGATCTGACTGTGGACGTTCTGCTTCTTTCCGTTGACGATGAGGAGCAGAGGAGAGTCCACGCGTATGCTTCTGAAGTCAAACGACTGCCGGAAAAATAAAAGATATGAATCAGACCATGAACAGTAGATGATCATTATCTGAGCTTCTCGAACAGCAACTATAAAACACTGACCTCTTCTTTATGTGTTATGCTGTTTCGTTTGACCTGAGGCTCAGGAATGACCACAGTGTCTCCGATCAGAACGCCCCAACTGTCTGCCGTGTTGTAAACCATCACCACTATACACGTCTCCTCGCTGTCCACCATGCCAAATGTGCTGCAGAAACAAAGTGGAGAAACTTTACAGCACCACTCCAAAAATCCAGATTTTTTTCTTCTCAATCAAACTGATGATTGTACTCACAAAGCCATACGCCCCTCAGAGGCCAGACTGAACACCACTTTGCCCATCGCAGCCACCCCAGGGTGGTACCCATGTGTGAGTGAGGATAGAGTCCGTGGCTCCAGGCTGCCGACGCGGCCTGATGGGGAGCGGAACTGAGGGGAGGAGCAGGGCCCCAAAGCAGACGTGTTCAGAGAGGAGAGCATCGTCCGTAAGCGACGAGCTTTCACCTTCCCCTGAGAGATGAAACAGACTGAAGGTTAGAGCAGAACACCATGTGCTGCTGCCATCTAGTGGTCGTTAAGTGAATCTGGTGTAGTCTTCAGTGTGACATTAAAAACTCATGCAAGAAAATGGAAAACAGAATAAGAAATTAGAAAAAAATAATTGGAAAAAATAGTAAACATAAAAATTGAACACTTTTAGACTTTTCCATGCTTCAAAACAAGCATCTGCAACATTTTTAAAAAGTTTTTCTTCACAATGAGGTTTGGTTTGTGAGAAACTGGAAAACTATTGAGCTGGAGTTTGGAATAAAACTGAATATCCTCAAAACAATAAAAAAATACTGGTTACTGAACATTCCTTGTCTTCATTATTCTTTTATGACTTCTAAATATTTTATTTTATATATTTTTTCTTTAATTTGGAGTTTATTCTCCATTCTTTTTACAAAAAAAAAAAATCAGTCTCTTTCCCCAGGTTACAGATTTTCTTCTTCCAATACTCACTTTTTCTTCTCAAAACTTAAACTCTCCTATTGGTCTTCAGACTTTTTTTCTCATTAATCGACCGTTTTTTTTTTCCAGAATCTTGACTAATCAAAAGGGAAAATTTAACTTTTTTCTTCAGTTTCCAAAATGTTTTCATTCCCATTTAAATTTGTTATTTAATAAATTAATCAATTAATTTGTATATTTGAAATTCCAACCTTGGTCCCCTCAGGTTTTGGGCTTTTTCTGTTAATTTTTGTCCCAGAATTTTAACTGCTTTTGTCTAAAAATATTTTTTTTTTTCAGAATTCACCCCAGAAACCTTTTTTTTTTTCAAAATTCAATCTTTTTATCCTCAGATTTTGGACTTCTGCAACATTTTTAAAAAGTCTGATGACTATCACAGGCTTCTCCAGAAGATAGCAGTCCTGGAAACAAAAAAAATCCTCCGGCTTGAAATGAATGCGGAGGTAAATGGACAATGTGGAAATGATACTACTCTTCCGATGACCCAAGGCAGTGGACAAGAGCAGGTCAACAGACCGCTGATAAGCTACAGCACCAAGATAGAGGACACCTGTTTAAAAGGGAATAAATCAGCCTGTAGCCCTCCCTGGAATCTACTTGGGGCAAAACCAAAGAGGGATCTGGGAAGAAGGCTAACAGGCAGAATCCAGAACCCAGAGATTTGTGATGAGACTGGCTGGCCTGCACTACCATCCCACAGGAGTGCTGCTTCAACTCCAGTACCAAGGAGAAAACAGTCATGGACAGTGGCTACAAAGAAAAGTAAGAGCAAACCGAGCCGAGACTCTGGGATCCAGCTAAGAAACAGGTTTGCTCCACTTCTACAAGACCAGGACTGCCCCAAAGAATGCACACCTTCTGACACCAGAGAAAGGTACGAAGTTAAATCACACAGTAAAAAGCTACTGAAAGGGTTAACCTCTGAGCCTCAAACCCTGATAGTGGGTGACGGAGCTGTGAATGAGATGAAACGCTTTTGCAGCCTGAAAAACACCAAAGTACTGTGTTTTACCAATGACATGGTGTCTGATATCTCAAATAAAATTCTGAAGATCGCTGCTGAGCATCCATCAGTGAAATCTCTCATCATACACACAGGAGCCCGTGATGTTGCAAAGCAGCAATCAGAGGTACTGAAACGGGACTTTACTGATCTGCTCAACAAAGTTCAATCCCTTAAAACTGAGGTGTATGTGAGTGGACCCCTGCCAACAGTACGACGAGGAGATGAGAGATTCAGCAGGCTGATGATGCTGAACAGATGGCTGAAAGATACATGTGCTAATCGATCAGTGAACTTCATTGACAATTTCTACATTTTTTGGGAACGCAGACACCTCTTTAAGGCGGATGGGTTCCACCTTAACAAATCAGGAGTACAACTGCTCAGCTCCAACATTTTTTATTTTCTGCGTCAGACACCAGTAGCCCCTGCCAAGGACAAGAAGCAAGACAATCCAAAACAACAGATAAGACGGCGCTCTGGAGGACTGCTGACCCAGACAGAGGCTTCAGCTTCACCGTCATCATCCTCATTTCAACATGTGGAATCTCCTTCATCCCTCACAGCTCAGCAGCAGGAGTTTTCCCTGCCCCGAACAGGAGGCCTTCAATCTCCACCTCAACAGTCCCCACCTAGCCTCCAACTGTCTCCATCCAGTCCAGACTCCCCACTCTTGGATTTCACCGATAGGATGAAAAACCTTGTCAATATTGGAATTCAGCTGACACCACGTCCAACCCCCACACTCTCTCCCTTCAGCCTCCCCGATCTTTCAGCCCCCCCAACTCCACCACGCCTGAAACCTCCGTCAACCAAAAGTCACAAGGCTCCCCCACCCCCCCTGAATCACCACGTCTGTGAGTCTGACTGATATGTGCCGGGTCCGGGCTGTAACACTGATATCAGTAATGTTTTTATCCAGAAAAAGTCAGGGCCCTTTGGAATTCAAGGAGTCTTTCAAATCCCTGTGATAAATAGAAGAAAACAGAGGACTCTGATGGAAAAAAGAAGAAACATGTGTAGATACGTAAATTTATCAAATTTGGTATCCATTTCCTGTGAGTCACAGCTTGTCACAGGAAAGTGTGATGAGGCCCCAAAAGCACTAAAAATGGCTTTATTAAACATCAGGTCTTTAGCAGGCAAAACATTTTTAATTAATGACTTTATTACTGAGCACAAACTTGATTTTATGTTTTTAACTGAAACTTGGTTGAGTGAAAATAACAGTGCAGCTGTTCTTATCGAGTCAACCCCTCCAAACTTCAGTTTTATCAGTGAAGCCAGGGCTCACAGGAGAGGAGGTGGAGTTGCAGTTTTATTTAGCGACTCCCTTAAATGCAAACAGGTAACTTTTGGAGGTTTTGAG
Organism: Halichoeres trimaculatus; assembly: GCF_033239565.1. Taxonomy (NCBI): domain Eukaryota; kingdom Metazoa; phylum Chordata; class Actinopteri; order Labriformes; family Labridae; genus Halichoeres; species Halichoeres trimaculatus. The sequence goes on from NW_027437200.1 coordinate 17,600,121, forward strand.
TCTTTTGAATATGTTGCTCTTCAGCTGAAGTCCACCTCCAGAGCCATGATCATAACTATTTACAGGCCACCTAAGTACTGTGTGAGCTTTTTTGATGATCTAAGTGAAATGCTGTCTACAATATGTGTTGAGTTTGATGATGTCATTATTGTTGGTGATTTTAACATTCATGTTGACAACCCCCAGGACAGAGGGACCAAAGAACTGAGTTTTACTCTGGACAGCTTTGGGCTGACTCAGCATGTGACAGAGCCCACACACAATAAGGGCCACACTCTGGACTTGCTTATCTCCAAGGGTCTGAACATTTCCAAGGTTGTTGTGACTGATGTTGCTCTGTCTGATCATTCCTGTGTTTTCTTTGAGAGCACTATCTCAGTGCACACAAAGATTCAAACAGAAATAATCCACAAAAGATGCATTACTGAGAGCACCAGTGAAATCTTTAACCAGGTCTTCTCCTCCACAAGCCCCCTGCCCTGTAGCAGCTCAGTCAATGAACTTGTAGACAACTTAAGTTGTAAAATTTCAAGTGTTATGGACTCCATTGCCCCACTGAAGGAGAAAGTTATCTCAGGAAAGAAAAGATCTCCATGGAGAAATGCTACACATGTAAGAAATGGAAAAAGAGAGTGTCGAAAAGCTGAACGTAGGTGGCGAAAAACAAACCTTCAAATTCATTATGAGATTTACAAAGAACAAATTCAAATTTATAATTCACTACTGAGGGATGCTAGGCAATCTTTTTTCTCTGACATTATTGCCAAAAACCATAACAACACACGTGCCTTGTTTGCTACTGTTGAGAGACTAACCAACCCTCCTGTGTCAGTAAGCCTTGAATTTCATTCCAGTAAGGCCTGCAATGATTTTGCCTCATTCTTTACAGAAAAAATTGAAAAGATTAGACAAACAGTCACTTCCTCTATATCAGGTTTGGGATATGAGTTGTGCCCACCTAGAGCCCATCTTAACATCATGACGCAATTCTATCCTATAAACCATAGAAACCTGGAGGACATTATACATAACTTAAATTCTTCCTCCTGTTGTCTAGATATCCTGCCAACAGATTTTTTCAAAAAAGTCTCAAAAATCATGGCATCAGATCTGGTACAGATTGTAAACGTGTCTCTTCTCTCAGGCGTTTTCCCACAAGCCCTGAAAACTGCTGTGATCAAGCCTATGTTGAAAAAGAACAATTTAGACAAGACAGTGAAAAACAACTACAGGCCCATATCCAATTTACCATTTTTAAGTAAAATTATTGAGAGAGCAGTTTTTCAGCAATTACATAACTTTATGACACTGAACGACTGTTTTGATGTCTTCCAGTCAGGTTTCCGGCCTCATCACAGCACTGAGACTGCACTGGTTAAGGTGTTTAATGACATCCACCTGAACACAGACAGTGGCACAGTTTCAGTAGTTGTGCTGCTTGATCTCAGTGCTGCTTTCGATACAGTAGACCATGACATACTGTTAAACCGACTAGAGAACTGGGTGGGACTTTCTGGCACAGCACTTAATTGGTTTAAATCTTACCTGAAGGACAGAGACTGTTTTGTGTCTATAGGTAACTGTACATCTGAGCGGACAAAAATAACATGTGGCGTCCCCCAAGGATCCATCCTGGGGCCTCTGCTGTTTAACATTTATATGCTCCCATTGGCTCAGATTATAAAAAACAACAAAGTCAGTTACCATAACTATGCTGACGACACACAGTTATACATTTCAGTATCACCAGGTGATCATGGCAGCATACAGGCTCTGGGTAAATGTATTGAACAGATCAATGATTGGATGAGCCTAAACTTCCTCCAGCTAAACAAAGACAAAACTGAGGTTGTTGTTTTTGGAGCCAAATCAGAGAGAGTCAAAGTCAGTGAGCAGCTCCAGATGTTACAGTTAAAAACCACTGACCATGCCAGAAACCTAGGCGTGATCATGGACTCAGATCTGAATTTTAACAAACACATCAAGACAGTTACAAAGTCAGCCTACTATCACTTAAAGAATGTGTCCAGGATTAAAGGACTGATGAGTCAGCAGGACCTGGAAAAACTGGTCCATGCTTTTATCTTCAGTAGGCTTGATTACTGTAACAGCGTCTTTACAGGTCTCCCTAAAAAATCAGTCAGACAGCTGCAGCTGGTTCAGAACGCTGCTGCTCGAGTCCTCACGAAGACCAAGAAAGTGGATCACATCAGTCCAGTTCTGAGGTCTTTACACTGGCTTCCTGTTTGTAAGAGGATAGAGTTTAAAACACTCCTGTTGGTTTACAAAGCTCTGAATGGACGAGGGCCAAAATACATCAATGATCTTCTGGTCCCTTATGAACCACCCAGACCACTTAGGTCTTCTGGATCAGGTCTGCTTTCAGTCCCCAGAGTCAAAACTAAACATGGAGAGGCAGCATTCAGCTTCTATGCTCCAAATATCTGGAACAAGCTGCCAGAAAATATTAGGTCTGCTGAAACTCTGAGCTCATTTAAATCCAGGTTGAAGACCCACCTTTTTACAGCTGCCTTTTATTAGAGCATTTTAACAAATCATTTTAATATCTTGTCTTTAATTTTGCACTGCAAATTTTATCTTAAAATCTGTTTTTCAAATCTGTTTTAAAATCTGTTTTAAAATCTATTTTAATCTTGTTTGTTTGTTTTTTGTCGTTTGATTTATTGTATCTTTTTAATTAATTTCATTTCTAATTGAATTTTAATTGTTTTCTATAACTTGTTTTGTCTGTAAAGCACTTTGAATTGCATTGCTGAAATGTGCTATAGAAATAAACTTGCCTTGCCTTGCCTTGCCTTCTGGTTTCAGAATTGTCAGAATTCAGGAGACATTTTTACTTATTTGAACCTTGTTTCACTGAATATGATTGATTTTTTTCAAGTAATTCTTCCTGTTTTGCCTTTGAGTTCTTTGATTTAAGTCAGAATAAATCAAAAACAAAGTGAGAGTTTCTTGTTATTTTTCTTACTTGTCTGGCTTTGATGATAGTTTTTTGCCCAGTGACCCTGATCCTTTTCCTTAGCCCCCACTTTCAGAGTATGTCTATATTTTTAAAATGACGTTTGCAAGACAAAATTAATGAAAATGGAACATGTTGAAAAAAAATCATGTTTTGGATGTCTTTCATCATCTTAAAGGAGTAAGTGATAGCAGGCCTGAGTCACGAGGGTTACAGTATCTTCTCAGATAAGTGGTGCAGTCCAACACTGTGGTCTAATCACTAAACCTTTAATATAAGACAGTCCCATCTTTTTCAGCTGTGACAGTCATACATGGGAGGTTAAGCTTCTCTTACCTTGTTCTGTATAAGTTCTGTGACTTTTCTCAGATACTCCAGCAGCTGCTTCTCTCTCTCTGGTGGTTCCTCCCAGCCTGGATCGAGAGCTGCTGCTCGGCTGTAGCCACCGAGAGCAGAGCCAAACATCTCCTCGTACTGAAACAGAGTGGATCTGTTGAAATGCAGCTCTGGGTAACAGGAGGCTGCTCTGTCCACTTTCTCCTGCAAATCAAAGAAGAGGGGAGTAAATCAGTGAACCGTGTTGTTAATATTAGCCCTGACTGACCTGAACATGTACATCATGTTCAACTGAATACTCACAGATTGTGCATAGGCACTAAGAGCTTGTTGTGACAGCTGTGGATTCTGTCCACAGGAGAAGAACAGGGACACATAGGCATTTCCAAGGATATCTGGGAAAAACACCAAATAAATACTTTAAAAAATCACATCAGAGAAGTGGGGGAAAAAGTAACCCTTGTTTCACAGAATGCATATTCACTGCAAGTATTTTGGCTCACTACTTACACCAGGATGTCCCATCTGTGACATCCAGCTGCACCGCCTGTCTGGCCATGTCCACGCTCTCCATCACCTGCTTTCCATGTGCTTCCCTGTCCACAGCTGGCAGCTGTCTCAACACCATGGACAAGTTACGTAGAGACACTTTGTTCTTGCTCTGCAGAGGTGGAATCAAATAAAAGATTGCTTAGTTAGCAAGCAGACTGAAAGATAGACACTAATTTGGTTAAGCAAAGACAGTACTTATCATCTTTTATAAACACACTTGGAGAGATGTGTTGAAGAGAAGCATAGATGCAAAAATTCACTCTGTCTTCTCTACCTGTTGCAAAGCTCCAGTGAAGCAGTTCTTGGCACCAACGAGGTCTCCTTTTTTCCAGTACTGCTCCCCTAATGTGTTCCAGCCGTCCACCAGGCCCGGCTCCAGCTTCACAGCCCGAGAAAGGCACTCCTCTGCTTCGGTGCTGAAGTCAGGAGCTACGTTAAGACACCTGCCCTTCTGCAGCAGGAACTCTGCTTTGTGTTTTAAATTGCCTTTAAACACAGAGAGACAGTGAATGTAAATAATACACCACAAGCTGAAGTTTGGAGTGCTGATGTGTCTGTTTGACTCTCACTTTCTTGCTCCTCCAGCTTCTTCAACGTGTTTTCCATCTCCTGTGCGACATCGCTTTGTTTCCTCCCAGCTTCCTCCACTGGGTGAGTCTCAAAATAGCAATCTCTAAATTTATACAAGTCATCCACAAGCTCCTGGATTTAGGGAATGGAAGAAAAGAATGTGTGCCTGAGAGACTTAAAATAGATCAATGGCACATTTCTCTTTGTTGAATCAAATTTGTTGTACAATGCTGAGTAGGTCTAAAGCAGGGACACACCCAACACCTGAGTTATCCCCACTTTTGTAAAATTATCACAATTTTTATTCCAAAAACGTCTCAAAAATCACACCCAGTCTGGATTTAAACGTTAAAACCTGCTGCAACATGATAATCCAGTGTCCGCACTTCATGCATTATAAATCCCAAATTGACATTTTGATGACTCGGCAAGAAATAGGATGGATGCGCTCAAGGCATGTAGTTTGACGTTTTGAGGGCAGTTAAGTGCAACTACAGAAATTTAATGGATCTTTATACGTCCAATAAGAGAAAAGGGAAACTATAGGTCACGTTACATCCAAAAGTAATAGTCAAAAAACAAAGATAAGTGTGTTAGCCTGACAGTTGCAGCCTGTTGTTATAGTAACGAGTATTTCAGCACATGACAAGTGAGTTAGCTTAACCATAACACACACATAACACATCTCTAATAGCATTAAAACTTAACAAAATTTACAAGCTAAAACTACCTTTATAATGATTTATTTGTTTGAAAAAATCAAGGTAAATACCTTTAAAATGTCCAGCTCGTTTTTGTCTTGCCCAGGCTCACCACTCTTCTCTTCATCCGCCATCTTTGCATTAGGTGTCTAAAAGCAGCAAAGTGCAGAAGAGCGGCTGCTGAAGGAAAAAAAAATGCTCAAAGCTATGAAATAAGCGCTAAAACAAAATATATGATATCCTATGGTGGCAGAAGACGTTATTTTCTTCGAAGAGATGGCCTAAATTCACTACATTTTAGCCCGCAGGTAAAAGGCTTTTAATTTCAGTGCGTAGGTGTTTCGGTACAAAGCGTGACCACATTCAGTGGCGCTCTTTAGCCGTATGCTGTCGTAAGTACAAACTGCTTCAACGTTGTGAGCAATTTTTTTTCTTTTTCAGATTGTAAAAATTATTAACAGTGGGTGTGTCTGTGATAAACAACTGATGAAAGGAGCTTTATGAGGACGTTTTTGACAGTTGTATTTACGACAACTGACATAAGTCGCTAGTTAGTGGGGTCGCCTTTTATATCTGAACACCGGAAAATGTTCGAAGTCCGTTACTAAAATTAGTCCGATAAACAACCATTCTTTCAACGCGACAGAAAGTTTTACATATTTTCCTTTTTACTCTGAAATAAATAAAAAAGGAAAACAATATTTTTTATATAGCTAGAGTTCGGATTTAACTGAAAATAAACGGGTTGGACTCAGAAAATTGGGCGGAACCTTCAGTCTCCCAACCAGGATGGCAGTTGGGGACTTTTCTTGACTGTGTACCATACAATCTTGGCTCCAAACAAGGCGGACGGCGTTCAACTTTGTGTACAAACTGTACATTGAGACCAGTTTTGGGATTGTTTGGGCTGCAGAATTCGTCTCGTTATGTCGGATACATGGAGCAGCATCCAGGCGCACAAAAAGCAGCTGGACTCTCTGAGGGAGAGGCTGCAGCGGCGGAGGAAAGACCCTGCACAACTGTCCGCGGGTTCGTTCAGATCAATGCGCAGAGATTACTGATCGTTTCAGTTCAGCCATAAGTTAATAATGTAGCAACAGTGCTGGAAAGAAGCCCCTCAAAATAGAAATACTCTTAGCAATCTTGCAAATATTCAACTTCCAAAACTTGTTGGTTACATACCAATCAATTGGTTAATGACACGTTTAAAAATTAGCTTAGGAATTATGTATTTGGATAAAATTTTTACTTCCACGGTTACAAATTAACTAAAAAAAATGCGACTTGTGCTTTTCTACCATAACATTATTAATTCATCAGCCTAGCTCTTAAAAATACTTTATTGCTATTTACTTTTTTGCACAACCATATAAGTAAATGAGCAAACAAAACAAAGGAACGGAAGCACATATTGGTTGATAACTCAACTCAACTCAACTTTATTTATAAAGCACTTTAAAATAACCTCAACTGAAACAGAGTGCGGTACACAAAGTAGTGCAGGAATAAATAAGTAAATAAAACAAAGGCGCACATAGTAAAATAAATTGTGACATTGTTCTAAAAATAATTTAAAACAATGAAACAATTAATTAAAAAACTAAAACAAACCGTAAAAAAAACTAAAACATGAGCAGAGTCTCAAGCTGAATTGAAAGCCAAGGTATAAAAATAGGTTTTAAGAATTTTTTTAAAACTTAATTTACAGATTTAATGATAACTTTTTTGCTTTGGCATATTACCTTTCTATTTTTAAGCATTAACAGAGTTAAATTTTGTGTTTAACTCATCTTATTTTATCTCTAATAGGTAGTAGGAAGACATTTAAACTGTTGTTTGTGTGATATCAGCATTGATAAATAGTCAAAAACAATTCTGTTAATTTCATATAGCTGTTTTGTTACCCCATATCCCAGTTAAAATGGAAGATGAGCCACACACATTCTTTAAACCATGATGTCCTGACTCCAATTAGACTTCAAAATCCCCAGATGACAAAAAATGACTTAACTTATAAAGTGATTCTTCTATGTTTATTTGCCTAAACACTACTTTAGCATCTGCATGGTTCGAAAAAAGAAGTTTGAAGTTGGTTGTGTTTCCTGTTGTGTCTTTCATCAGATGCTCTTGGCAGCAGCACTGACAGCTCCGCAGCCCGTAGTGAAAGCCCGGCGCCATCCGCACCTTTACCTCCTCAAGAAGAGACGGAAAAACCACCAGACCCCGAGCTGGAGAAGAGGTTGCTGGGATATCTGTCTGATATAAGTCTATCTTTGCCCATTGACTCCCTTGCCATCACAGATGACCTAAGTGTGAGTGTTTGTCTTGTGCACAGAATAATGATGCTCATAATGAAAAAAACTCATGTGTTTGCGTTGAATCCTAAAAACTTCTTTCTTCTCTCACAGTCTGAATCAGCTGTCAGTCACGCTTGCATCCAAAGTCTTCTGCTGAAGTTTTCCGCTCAGGAGCTCATCGAGGTCAGACAGCCCAGCTCTTCCTCTACTTCTTCATCCTCCTCCTCCTCCTCTTCCTCCTCATTGGTAATATCAGTGGACCACACGAAACTATGGGCCATGATTGGATCTGCAGCTGGAGCCCGCAGCGGGGTCAAGAGGAAAGCAGAAGATCAAACCCAACTCAAAAGAGCTGCGGGCTTCTCTCCCTCGCTAAAGACCTCTGCTTCTCCTCCACACTCCTCCTTCTCCTCTCTGACGCCAGCCGTGTCCTCACAGCTGGCTGGGACTTCTGCTTCAGGGGGCGGGGCTGAGAAGAAGGGCAGGAGCAGTAAGAGTCAGTCGTCACATGTGGACATGGAGATAGAGAGCCTGCTCAACCAACAGTCCACAAAAGAGCAGCAGAGCAAGAAGGTAGGAAGACAACTTTTAAATCCTCAGCCAAAGGAGGAAGAATCTCATTAAATTAAAATTCATTTCCACATAAAATTAGAATATAACACAAGAACAGCAAAAAGTTACATTCGAGTACAGAAATTTCAGCCTTTTGAAATGTACATTAATCTGTAATCACTTAATATTTGGTTGGCGCTCCTGCTGACTAATGAAACCAGCTCCTCCACTAAGCTTAATTCTCATCTTCTGCTTAACAACACTCCGCAGATTCTCTATGGGGTTCAGATTTCCGTGAGTTTGCTGGCCAGTAAAGCACAGTAACATCAGGGTCATTTAACCCTATAAAGCCCAGTGTAGCGCTGGTGCTCTGTGACAAACCTCAATTGAGTTTATTAGTAAATGAAAATATGACATGACCAGAGTTGGGTATATAACTACAAGTAACGAACGTTACAAGTAGTTAAATTACTTTTGATAGGAACGAGTAGTGTCACGGCTACTCCTCCTTGATTAGTAGTTAAACTAGAGTTACAAATGAAATGCCACGATCGTTACTTTTACAATGACTGCAAATAGAGCAACCAAAATATTACTATTTAAGTGGAGTTCTTTTTATTACCACCAGTAGATTGAACGGTGGACATACGAGCAACTACTCGCTATCTCTTCCGGGTCAGGGCTGATGGAACTGTCACAGTAAAATTGGTTGCCTTATATAAATCTGTGCCCCACTGACAACACTGCACTCCCTCTCACTGTAAATGCCCCTTTTAAAGGATAATTTCGGTTCATACAGCTTTTACATTGTTTATAGAATGAAGTAGAACAAAATAATCACCCAGAAGACTTTCTTGATCCAAAAAAATTTTGAGTGTTTTTTTTAAATAAAGTGAAAAATAAAACAATTTAACTGTTAACTCTCCCCGGTTCATTCATGTTGTCTGTACAGGACCTGACGCACATTTGCCGTGGAGTTAAACCACAAGTAGTGCCAACTACTGGCAAAGAGGAATTAGTCAATGTCAAATTTTTTTGCCTTGCCTTCACAAACACCGATACCTTGAAAAAAGGCTGGTATCGGCCCGACACCTGATACCATTACTTGCCCATCCCTAATATCAAAGGATTAAACTATTTCTAATTCATTTTTAACAGGAACTGATACCCATCTCTAGTCATGAGATTTCTGTATTTAGAAAAGTGAAGATGAACCTCTCAGTGTCCAAAATTAGAGCACTCACATCTTCAGAAAGGCTGAAAAGTAAAATGAAAGTTAAGAGTGACTTTATTTTGGATTGTAAGGAAATATTGTTTTTCCTCGTCAAGGTGAGCAGAGAGATCCTGGAGCTGCTCAACGCCACGACGGCGAAGGAACATTCTATCGTGGAGAAGTTCAGGTCCAGAGGCCGAGCTCAGGTTCAGGAGTTCTGTGACCACGGCACCAAAGAGGAGTGCGTGCGCTCCGGGGACACGCCACAGCCATGCACTAAACTACACTTCCGGTCAGTGTCTCCCTGCGTAGTCTGAGAAATCTTTTCCTACAGAACAGAAATAACCACACATGGGTTCTGTTTTCTGATCACTACAAAGAAATAATGAATCTAAGTCAGGATGCAATGTTTCTTCACCTGTCTGACATAAAAAGCCTTAACTCTAGGAAGGAAGACGAAATTCTCCCTTTAGCCTGAAGAGGTCACTGTGACGCAGGTTTTCAAGCATTATTCCAACCACAGCACCAAATGTAGCTTTAATCAGAATCAGGTTTTATTGCCAAGTACATTTGCACATACAAGGGATTTGTCTTTGTGTGTTGGTGCTAACAATTCACAAGACAATAATGAAAATGCAGATATAATTTAGAAAAAGTTAAGATATACGATTTTTAAATATGTAAAATATGATGAGAAAATAATAATGATAAAATAAAAATGATAATAAAAAAAAGGGAATATTTACAAAAAAATGAAATAATAATAAAAATCATAATGAGAAACAGAGGATACAAGGTGCAGCTGGAGCTGTGCAATTACTCTGTTTTTAAGAAAGAATTTCCCTTTCCTGTTAACATAAATACATCTTTTTATATCTAACTACATTTTATTATGGGGTTTTTAATTTGAACACTAAAACAATAATAATAGTAAAAATAAACTTTATTTATATAACAGTTTCCAAAATAGGGTGACAAAGTGTTTGTTAAAATAAATTAAAGTAGAAGAAAAATATTAGAAATAAAAACATATGTAGGGGGAGAAGAGGAGCGGCCTGAGGACCGACCCCTGAGGGACTCCACAGTTCAGCTTAGCATGAAATGATCTTTTGTCTCGTTAAAATGTTTGTAGAGTAACTTCATGTACTTTCACAGCTTGTTGACTTTCCTCCGCTTATGATTTTCTTCAGTCGCATCATCAACAAGCACACAGACGAGAGCCTGGGCGACTGCTCCTTTCTCAACACCTGCTTTCACATGGACACCTGTAAATACGTCCACTACGAGATCGACAGTCCTCCAGAGGCCGAGGGGAGCCTGATGGGGCCCCAGGAGGGATCCACAGAGCTGAGCCTGTGTACGGGAGACACAGACAGCAACGTGGGGAAACTGTTCCCCTCTCAGGTGAGGCTCACATAATGAGAGGACATGTTTTATTCATTCACAGGTTCTCAAACTGACACGCTTTGTCCCCTCTGCAGTGGATCTGTTGTGATATCCGATTCCTGGACGTGTCCATCCTGGGTAAGTTTGCAGTGGTGATGGCAGACCCTCCGTGGGACATCCACATGGAGCTCCCTTATGGCACGCTGACAGACGACGAGATGAGAAAACTCAACATTCCCATTCTGCAAGACGACGGATTTCTCTTCCTCTGGGTCACTGGCAGGTAATTAAAAGGCCAAAAACAAACAAAAAAAAACCTAAAATACTCCACTGGTAGAAAATTAAACTACATGTGTTCACATACTGCTGTGTTTTCTACATCCGTCCATAAACATTAACCTCATTGTCCTGGTGAGTCATCCCAGGGCTCAGAAAGAATTGTAAAAAAACAGATCAGAGACTTTCTTTTTGCATGTTTTAGATAAAATTAAACCTCTATGGTATTTTATATTTTTATAATAATGGACAAAAAAATTAGTTATAATAGTTTTTGACCAGGAAGGCATTTCAGATTCCTCCTGTCAGTCTGACCCCAATCTGGGACCCACTGACCTGGAAGGTTCATGTGTCTCATGCGTGTCAGGGTTGTATTTTGGTGCTGAGCCACAGAAATGAATCCTCTGGTCCACAGTCATGTTATCATGTGTCTTAGTTTTTGTCAGGACGCTTTAGTTTAATTTTGAAAACACTGAGCAGCTTGTTTTGAGTGTTCTGTAAATAGAGTTTGAGGAGAGGTAATCTAATCTGTGAGAAAGAAACATGAACCAGCCTCTCAAGGTCTGTCTTTGACATCATTCCTCTGACACTAGCCGTGTTTTTTAAAGAAAAGCAGAGGATGTGATGCTACACTTCAGAAAAATTATATCTTACCAAGTGTTTTGTCTTAATTTCAGTAAAAATGTCTCTTTGAACCAAATATGAGCCACATTCACTTGACCAGTCCAGAAAAGTGTCTTATTTAAAGTTATTTGAAGACAAAAATGAGGTCTGAATTGCTTGAAATGAGTAAAAAAGTATGCCGATGGGTAAGAAAACTCGGTAGCGGCCGATGTCGGCCATTTTTTCAACATATGGGTATCAGCCAACATTTACTCATTAGCTGCTGGCCATTTTTTCAGAGCATCTTCAGCGATCATTTAAGACCCATTTAACCATTATGCCTTTGTTTTCTCTGACTATGTAAACACCAAAACTACCCAAGAAGAGTGGACCCTCTTCTTTTTCGTCTCTCTTCCGTCCTTTTTGATCCAAAAACAGAAAAAACTTACTTTTTGATCACGCTCATCTCGAGCGCTCCATCCTTTGATCCTCTCCATGGTCGTCTTTTCTCACGATCGCACCACTCTCTCCCTCTGAACTACCTCGACACATCATCTCAGATTGTTTTTGTTATTTATTTATTTTTTTTACCAATACTAATAATCCGAAATCCGTATAATCGGTATTTGCCAAAATTTTCATTTGAGTGCATCCCTAATCAAGACATTATTCTAGTCTTGACAAGCGCATTTTTCTTACCCCACTGGCAAATTTTTTACTCATTACAAGCAATTCAGACCTAATTTTTGTCTTTGAATGACTTGAAATAAAACACTTTTCTAGTGTAAGGTGAATGTGGCTCATATTAAGTCTAAAAAGACATTTTTAGCTGAATTGAAACAAAAACACTTGGTAAGATTTCAGTTTTTTGCAGTGTAGAAATGTAGCTGTGAGTCCAGGATAGCGTCAAGATTTCACAAGAACGTACGTAGGGATGCACCAATACCGACCCAGCCTTTTGGATACTTGATTTTGAGTGTTACCTTTAAAGCACTTTAATGTTTCTTGCTGAATTACCAGCATACAGGGTAAAAAATATTACACTTAAATATTTCTGCACATTCTGAAGCATGGTTTTTACCAAACTGATGGTAAACATTTAAATATTTTATAGTTTAAATAAATATTAACGTCGGTAACTCCATATCCTTTTTTTTTTCTTTACTTTGCTTTACATTACCATTCTTATACCTCAGAAGGGCATGCAGGTTATCATTAAACACTGGTATCGGATCAGTGTCTGTCGATACCTAAAACCCAGATATTGGTATTGGTATTGGCAAACAAGATTTGGCAAATTTCCCATTGGTGCCTTTCCTCAAACTTGACGTCCTCACTGGTCCAAACTCCTCACCTTCTTACCTTCTCCCCCTTCAGGGCCATGGAGCTGGGCAGAGAGTGCCTCAGTCTTTGGGGGTGAGTTTCTCCTCTGCAGAGCTTTGTTCATCACCTTATTCCACTTTTTCTTTTTTAACCACTTTTCCTTTCCGTCAGCTATGAATGTGTGGATGAAATCATTTGGGTGAAAACCAACCAGCTCCAGAGAATCATCCGCACGGGGAGAACCGGACATTGGCTGAATCACGGGAAGGAGCACTGTCTGGTAACTTCTCCTGGGATCTTTCATGTCAAATCGTTAATGCCTGCGGGAGTTTTAGCACGTTCAGGCGCGAGAGACGCTGCCTTAAAGCCTGGGGGTGTTTTGAAGCAAGCTGCTACACATTGATCGTCAGTGAAATAAAAATACTAAAGTGTTAAAACTTGGCGTGTGATTTCGTTTTTCAGGTGGGCGTGAAGGGGAACCCTCAGGGCTTCAACCGAGGATTGGACTGTGATGTCATCGTAGCAGAGGTAGAGGATGAATGATTGTTGATATGGGGTTCATTCAGCTGGAGGAGGTTTTCATTCCAGGCGCTGTGTTTCAGGTCCGCTCCACCAGCCACAAACCAGACGAGATCTATGGCATGATTGAGAGACTCTCGCCCGGCACGAGGAAGATCGAGCTTTTCGGTCGACCCCACAACGTCCAACCCAACTGGTAACTTCACATCAAACTTTAACCCCAAATGTTACACTCACCTACGTCATGGATGCTAATTTTTAACCCTTCTCTTGTAGGATAACTCTTGGAAACCAGCTGGATGGCATCCACCTCTTGGATCCTGAAGTTGTTGCCCGATTTAAGAAGCGTTACCCAGACGGGGTCATCTCCAAGCCTAAAAGCATGCCTCAGTGAAGACCTCGGAGGTTTGGAGTCCATAGACTGATTATTTTTATACCTAACTTCTCACATCTGACGAATCGAGACGCAACACGTGTGACTTAGTGAAGAAATCACACACGGATATACTGTAGATCACATCTGCCACTTTTGGTCTTCGATTTTTTTTGCGTCTACAACAAAGAAAAACCAGGAAACAGTTTCATAATGTACTTTTTTTTTTTGTTATTGTGTTAGCAAAGAATAAAGAGTTCTTTGACATACAGAGGTTTGAAAAGCTGACGATGTTGAAGTTTTAAATCCAGCAGATTTTGACGACAATTCATGCAAAACGCTTTCCTGCTGTTTGGTCAGGTTACTCAAAACATCAGAGCAAAACAAAAATTTAGTTTTATTACAAAAATATACAAATGTAAGAAAGTAGAGCGCAAAAAAAGGCAGCTGCAGAGCATCCTCTAACTTTGACTGCAAATGTAACACATCCTCGTGAATCAGGACGAGGATCAGGGAGTTTTAAGCAAGAGCAGAGCTGTGTTTGTGTTTTTTTTTTCCCAAAGCAGGATTAGAAAGTAAATCCAGAAAGAAACGTCAACATCAGGTGAGGAGATGTGATTCAGCACTCGCGGTAACAACGAGGATCGGATGGGGAGATGTATAATTACACTCCTGAGGGATTCGTCTAAACATCTATAATTAATAGATCAAAACATCATAGGGTTTCTTCACAGAGGTGGCCGAAAAACTCATAAAAAAGTATCCAAAGGAGAAAAGTTAAAGCACTTTTTGGCTGAGAATGCGGTAAAGAAGTCTCTCTCATGTCCGGAAACATCTACAATGTCAGTTTAAGAACCGAGTTCCCTTCAGTTCATGTTTCTCTGTTGATGGCAGCAAGCGAAGAGGGGTTAAAACTACTCTTGATGTCAGAAGCATTTTTCTCTCAGGCTCCCAGATTGTCCTTTTAACTCAGCCGCCTCAGTACGTGGCGTCCACCGCGTTGATGTTGCTGTCCAGCTGGTGTCTGAATGACAGCCGGGCCTTTGTGGAGAAATATAACTGTGAGCCGCGACTCAGGCTTCCTGCTCCTTCGCTGTCGCTGCTCCAGGATGTGGTGGAGGAAAGGCGAGGCTTCATCTCTTCAATGGGGACTGAGCGGCGTAAAACAAAGAGAAAGTAGCGTTAGACATGGCGGTACAGGAACAAAATGGCTGTTTGTTTGGTCAGTTTGGCATTAGGTGTGAACGTAAGCTCGAACAAAACACCGGGCAGGATCTCAGTGACCTCAACACTTGGCTTCTGAAGAGCCATTATGAAGCCCAACAATCAATCTATGAACTGGCAACGACGTGAAACCGAGATGGGCCTTTGGCTGACCTTTAATGAGTGGACTATTTCTTTAAAGCCTCTTATTTGGCATCTCAGCGTCATTAAAGTCGTCATATTTAACCACACATTGCTTCAGACCTGCAGTTCCCAAACTTTTCAGCCCACAACCCCAAAATAGCCGATCCTGAGACTTGGAAGTCCTGCTGTGGGAATACATAATGGGCTAATCCAAAATAGACTGAAATCAACAAAAAAATCTGAGGTATTTCATCTAGCTGATAGGTTAAAAGTTTAACTACCTACGTGCACGTAATGCAGTGGCTGCTGTCATTATCCTGGCTTAGCGACCACTTGGCTTTTGTGGCGACGAAGAAATGTGAAAACAGCTCAAAGGTTTTCTGTTTGTGTTGCTTTGTGTAAATTTTTAAGGTAATCACCCCTACTTTAGCTGAAACTTACACAACACTGGATGACATATGTGTGTGGACAAAGTTTTTAATCTTAAAGACATTTAACAGCCCCTCCATGAGGGGGTCCTGACCCCTTTTGTGGGAACCAATACTCAAGACCAGTGGTTCCTAAATCCCCCTTTTCTATCCATTTTCCTAAGAACTGGTCAGGTTTTTGATGGGGCTGAATGATTTTGGAAAATAATCTAATTGCGATTTTTTGGAACAATTTTGCAATTGCGATTTAGCATGTGATTTTGTTTGGGAGGGACATTTATCTTCTGCATTATTCACTGTACAGAAGCACGAGTCATTCCATAGCATGACCAACATGACAAAGGATATTGTCAAAATAGAAACATTTCTTTCCTGCAATTTTTGATTAAAAAAAGAAAAACGGTCAGTGGCCCCTATTCCTCTTCCACAGAATTCTGATTTTTTTCTTCGATAAATTAGTAAGAAAAAAAAATGGACTTTTTTTTTAAATTTCTTTTTTTTTCAGTGGCCCTTGTCCCCTTTTGTAGGGTATGGCTCTGCCAGCCACGGTCATTCAATTGCAGATCTCTGTACAAGTTACTGTATTCCCTACAGGTCTGTGTACATGAAACTCTTTTTTTTAATTGCAGCCTTTGCGATTTGAAAATTGCATTACATCATATTGAGATGTCGGTTCCAATTCGATTAATTATTCAGCCCTAGTTTTCAATCACCAAGGAGCCAAGCTGGAGCCACATCATTGCATCACTGTAAAACGTCAGTACGTCCCTGCATATGTAGCCGTTAACCAAAAGATTCTTACGCCATATTGAAAACCTCTTTCCACTGCTGATCATTGGTCACGGTAACGCCACTCCCAGCCCCCCACCTAGGCCCTGTTTACACAACAACATTTCATTTGAAAATGCTGAAATGCAGTGAAAAAAAAACTGTATTTGCACAGAAACGCTGAGGGACTGAAAACGCTGTAGTAAGCATGCCAGGCCTGTGGTTGGCGCTGTAACTGTTTTGCCCGGAAGTGGCTTTTGGTAGATCACCACTAAAGTAGAGTTGAGCCGATCATCTGGTAAACAACAGATGCACATTTTGTTGAAAAACAGTCAGCAGATTCAGCAGATGAAGCAGCATAAGCATAACATGTTAATCGTAACAAAGGTATTGTTGTATGACATCTGCGTTCCCACTAAATGTTTACACGGCAACGGTGTCGGCAGCGTTTCAGAAAAATTCCTCTCTGGAAGCTGTTTTCAAAAGTTAAAAATGCAGTTTCTGTGGAAACGTAAAAAAAACTTTTGTGTTTCACCCTAAAACTGTTGTCGTGTAAACCAGCGTTTCTCAAATTGTGGTTCGTGGACCACTAGTGGTCCGCCAGTGCCTCCAAGTGGTCCGGAATGAGTGTGAGGAAATTTGGGGTTTTTTCTTTGAGCAAGTTTTAGGGCTTCTACACAAATTGATAAAATCTATAAAAATGGGTCCCTAAAAGTACTACCGATTTTAGCCGTGCGATTATTATGTCCCTCCCTGAGTAGCGGAGCTGCCTACGTGGCATGTAAACAGGCCTTAAACTTCTTCAATGTGTGGGCACTTACATCAGGTAAAGCTAGAAAGTGTTGTTCTGGGGCTATTTAGCTCATGGTGGTCCACGAAATTCTACAGGGAGGATAAGTGGTCCTCGGTCTGAAAAAAAATTGAGAAACACTGGTGTAAACAGCCCAGTAGTCAGTGCTTCTCTCTGGCCCAGCAAATAGTTGGTGCTTCCTCAGTACCAGTTTTGAGCACTTGGAGCAGTGGACCAGTGATTTGTTGATGGAAACAAATCACCTGTGCTTTATTAGGCATTTGCCCGAAACTAGCACTAGCCTCAGCTCCTGAAAAGGGGTAAAAGTGGGGGTTGGAAACATTGAAAGAGGGTGCAATGTGTGCGTTTTTTCTCTGTTTTAGTCTGTTTTTTTGTTTTTGCCTTGTGGTGTATTCCCATAGCAGGAGGTCACCTGCTGTTTTCTTCATCTGGCTGAAAAGTTTGGGAACCCCTGCTCTATACTGACAACAGGTTGTCACAGCTTAAAAGATACCTAAATTTCACTTTAAATTAGATAAAGATTTTCAAAACTAAAATTATGCTTTAATAAAAAAGATAGAGTCATTTTCTGATAGCCTTCTATAAGGTAAGAGGTTTTGGACCTGGTAGCTTCCTCCACTTTTTGATAACTGTGGTACATGAGCAGCCATTGGTCCAGATGTGCTGTAATAATCTGTGTAGGTGCTGCTCACCTGCTGCTGGGGGGCACTGCCGGCTCTTGCAGCGCTCTTTACAGCGCCTGTAGAAGGGAAAACACTGCAGCATCTTCACTCCCATGGCAGAGACGTCTGTGGAGAGAGGAAAAAGGATGAGTGTGTGTGCAACATCTCAACATCTCCTTGACTTTTTCCTCGAATCCCAGCTTGTGCTTTATCTGACATCCTGTTCTAGTGTCACGGCCTCCTAACACTCCTCGTGTCTCTACAGGGTCACACTTTAATGGAATTATGTTCCTGCTCCTCGGTGACCTGGTGGTCTAATTTAAGCCGACAATTTCACTGAATGGCAGCGTCCTTGTACGCTAGGTGATCAGTCATTTATACCGTGCCACTGTCATCATCATCATCATCATCCTCACCGGTATCTAATCCCTGGGAAAGGACGTCAACGGGCAGTAGCAGCCAGAGGAATTATTAAACTACGTCCAGATTACACAGAGGTCACCTGATGTGTGCGAGTTATGACTAACACGCAGGCAGACAGGTGTGCACAGCAAACAAAGCCACAGTAGAGCTACTTTAAAGCCATTCACAGCTGCTTCTACCCTAAATACACTCAGCATGTACAGCAGATCAGACTCATTTAGAAAAAACCAGACCAAATCCTAATTTCCCTCAGGACTTCCTCTATCTATGGGACCTCCACATGATAAGATAAAGTCAGGGCCACAGCCCCGCACCGAGCTCTATTTACTTAGAATGAAAAAAAACGTATTTATTTTAGTTTAATCAGGTTAAAAAATGGGTCAGGTGACTCGGACCAGAGAGGAAGGTCACTGTTTCTGATACTAAGAGTTATCACAGCTGTGAGGCTTTAATGCTGCAGCTGGAAATGAGCAAATCTTCAATGCGATGGCTGTGACAAATCAGCCATCAAAAAGTATATGAAGCTCTTATGGCAGGGCTTACTTAACTACAAAGAAAAAACAGCCACAAAGAATCGCAAAGAATTGTCATATACTTGTCAAAACAACAGGATGATGTGCAATATAAAACAAACTAGGTTACAAAAACTGAATCTGATAAATGCATCTAAAAAAATCAACAACAAAGAGACTTATGACTACTTCAAATAAGATGCAAAAGTGCAGAAAATGGTATTGAATGACTTCACATTCCCCAAAAGAAAAAAAAACTACAAATATTTTTGCAAGAAAAGATGAAAAGTGACTATAAAGAGATGAAAAACAGCAGCAAGAGACAACACAAACACTTAAAAAAAACTACAAAGGCATAAAAAAGACACTTCAGAGATGCAAAACAACAACAAAAAATAATAATTTGCAACAAAGACTCTTGATGACCCCAAAAAGATAGAAAAAAGAAAAAAAAACATTTTTAAAAGAAAAGATGAAAATTGACTATACAGAGATGAAAAACAGCTGCAAGAGTCAACACAAACACTTAAAAAAAACTACAAATATTTTTGAAAGAAAAGATAAAAAGTGACTATAAAGAGATGAAAGACAGCTGCAAGAGTCAATACAAACACTTGAAAAAAACTACAAAGGCGTAAAAAAGACACTTTAGAGATGCAAAACAACAACAACAAAAATTAATTTGCAACAAAGACTCTTGATGACTCAAAAAAGATAGAAAAACTGCCAAAAAAAGGTACAAAAAAATATTTATTAGGCTCAAAGAGATTCATATTTGGGTAAATTAGTTCAAAAACAGGCACAAAACTGCAAATACATAAAAAAGACAAAGATACAAAACAACTATCAAAACAAAGCTATATAAGACGTGAAAAACAGAAATCCAAGAAGTAACTTTGCAACATAACGATCACAAAGAAACTTGAAGTCCAACACATCCCTACACTAATACAAAACAACAACATAGCTGGATGTACAAATAACTGCAGAATGGCTAATGCAGCAAAAAGACCTTTAGAAAGATGCAAAACAACCACAGTGGACCCCAAAAAGATCCCTTCTACAGCACAGCTGTTAAAAAGATGCAAAACAACTACAAAGAAATGAAAAGAAAAAGATAAAAAAAACAGATACAACATGAACCAACTGTAAACTCTGGTTGCAACATAGCAGCGTTTGGCTAACACATTTCCCTTTTATTTCACTGTTTACTGCTGAGCGCTCACGCTGCCCCCCTCAGTGAGGCAATTTCATGGAGACGTGACAGCTCACACATACACACCGAGTCCCAGAGCTGCCCTGACACATCCCAGACAAACCAGGGAGGAGACGTGTGGTCACTTCGCTTCGACTTTCTTCATCTTTGATTTTACACACTTGCATTCAATTCTGGTAAATTTCCTGAAAAAGGAGCCAGTTTTCTTTACCAAGACTTTTTTTCACTTCCATGCAGGTGTGGCTGTGAAATCCTATCCCAGTGACAGACACAGTGAATCCATTATGTTTGGTCCCATTCAGAGCTTCAGGTGGTTAAATGAGAAGCTGCAGCACAGTACACAATGTGTAGGACAGAGAGTATGGACGGCATTGACTGATTAAAGTAACCCTTTAGTTTCACTATGCTTTAGTAAAGATTATGGATTAGTTTTAAAGTCATACACACTTTTTTTCCTGAAGTTCCTCACAAACAAAACTGAAGACCTGGTCAGTGGTGAGGAATTTGGGCAAAGATCATGATTGGCTATGGGGGCCTGGCAGCACACAGCAGCCCGGGGGCCTGGAGGAGAAAAACAACCTCAGATGGCAAACACACTCACTCACACACACACACACACCCTGACAGCACAGACGGTGCTCATATTGACCACACAGTGGAAGGAGAAAATTAGAAGTAAAGCAGGAAGAAGAAGAGACAGGAGGCAGAGGACAGGATAGGAAAGATTAGAGGACACAGTCGATAAATGATGGAAACAAAGCTCAAGAGCACATTGGAAAATAGCAACCTCCTTTCTGAGACATTATCCTTTTTCTTTTAATAGATACAGATTTTGAAGTCCACTATCAATGTCAACAATAAAGCAAAAGCTTGACTGAAACTAGCTTTTTGGCTAGCTACAAGGTGCCTAAGTTTTTTAATACCCCCCTATGTGCTGACAGAGAACTGAGCAATTCAAACCCAAGCTGTGAACAAGGCTGTTAACATCTTTTTTGTATAGTAAGTATGTGGTTTCAAGGCCTTTGCAGCAAGCCCCAAGTGGGCACTGGAGGAACTGCATTTTTTTTTTTAATATGGTATGCCCTTAATTATAGAGGACAGGACAGTGGATATATTAAGAAACTCAGTGGAAGTAGACGAACCTGTGCCAGCCCTATAAGGTGCGTGAACCATCCCTGAACTGAAGCTTTTAATACTTCCTTAAAGGCTTCATATCTTAAAGACTGGAAATTACCGCTTGTGTTTTCTTGGAAATAGAAGCCCCAGCTTGTCGGCAGTGAAAGCACCTGTGTAATGTGGTAATACCTGTTCAATCAGTGGATGCTCACTTAAGAGTTGCCCAATCCTTGCAGAAGCCATCCCCAGGGGACTCTTGACTTGACATTTTCATAATCCTCAGTGCATGTTTGTGCATGTGTATGTTTACAGGAAATATTTTGCCAGAGCTACTCTAACATGTTTGCGCAGCCTGATCCCTCCATATTCTCCACTCCCGAGCATAAATGAGACTTTTCTGCCTGCAAACTCCCTTCACCAGCCTACACTCAGCCTCTTATCGACTGTGTAAACAATGTTAACGCTAGCAGCAGAGCACAAACGCTTACAGTAACATGATAACAATCTTCCCACTGCTCCACATTTCCTCTCAAGCTCCCCTTCTCCACTCAGTCCTCTGGGCTTTCAAGAGAAAAGCTACAGTCCTGTGTTGCCGCCTTCAACACAAAGCTTAACACAAATCTGCCTGGCTGGATGACGCACAGACTCTGAGAATGTATGCCAGCATGCATCCACCTTCACTCCTTTTCATCACAACTAAAAGCTAAAGCAGCTTTTTAAGGTGTTTCTAAAATCTTTCAAGCAGATGACACATTAATGTATGGTTATAATGTTTGGTTTTATCAGTTGTACACAGAAAATATGTCCTTTTATTAAACTATTTGCTGAAATACAGCTAAATGGGACTTGATAGTTTGGTTTTCAGCCACTTACTACTTATACTTTGGTATACCCTAGAGAAGAATGTACTCTTAAAGACACCCAGCTTAGTTTACATTAAATCTTTTGTTTTACACTACCTGGTAAATTATACATATATATAACAAAGATTAAACTATTCAAATTTTAAAAATGCAGATAAATTAAAAGTGTGTATGAAGATGTAATGCTGTACATTGTATAACTATGGTTGACTTTTAGGGAAAGTGGGCCAGTTACTTTTCAAACTATTTAAATGAATGTTTTTTGAGAATATTGTTGGAAAAAACTACAACCCAGACTTTAAACTCTTGAAAAAAATGGAAACAACTTGTCTAAACTTAGCTAAAATTACTGTTCAATGTCTTATGCATGCTGCTATTGCTTAC
The DNA here is from genome assembly GCF_033239565.1 of Halichoeres trimaculatus. NCBI lineage: Eukaryota > Metazoa > Chordata > Actinopteri > Labriformes > Labridae > Halichoeres > Halichoeres trimaculatus. The sequence continues at coordinate 17,622,332 of NW_027437200.1, forward strand.
ATACCAATTTAAACCTTGGCAGATACAGAGATAGAACGGACGTCTTCAGTATTTGGGAACCAGCACACTTGAGTAAGAAATTGTGCAACAGAAAGTGTTCCTTTAGTTTCACTACTTATTTAAAAGATATAAACAGACAGATATTATTTGTGACAGCAAAATTAACATGTGAATGGGTCGTTTTTTACAGTGTAAAAAGTAAATTCTAAAACGAAAAGATGAAATATAAGATGTAAACCACTGAAAAACAAAATTAAATTATATTTTAAGTAGCATATATTGCAACAGTCAGCTAGCTTAAATAATAAACGCAGAAAAAACTTGATTTTTAATGAACAAAAAATGTATCCTCCCCGTTTTCTACTTCTTTACCCTTCAACAGTGTGCAAAAAGCCTCTAACTTGTTTTAACCGTAGTAATATCAAAGAAAAGTCGATTTAATTTCATCGTTTTGCACATTTTCGATTCATATTTAGCTAACAACTTTTTAGCTAACGCCTCGCGCGCTGGAGCTCGAAGCCTCTGCGCGCGTGCAGGTGAAAGGTTGAATGAAACGCCAGACAGGATAATCTGAGCTCTCATTTAGATCACTGCGGGTCGTTTATCTCCCCTGTGTCTCAGTGAATAATCTGTGAAAGACGTGTTTGTTTACATCATGGAAGTCGAGGAGCTGGAAACGCTCTTACCTGTTCATTTAACGGTGTCATACAGCATTAAAATGACCCATTTGCGTCGACATTTCGACCCACTGGCTGCTCAGTTCATGGTCATTCGGTCGTTCGATTTGACCGTTAGAAACAACAGTTAGTGACGTAATGAAGCGTGAAGAATAACGTTTGACAAGTAACTGACAGCTAAAGGTATCTGCATCACAAACAGGCTTATTTGGGAGCACGAGCCCACCAACTGACACACCCCCGGCCCCAAAAACTCCAAAACAACACCTCAAACCAACAACTCACCCTTTTAAGGTTTCTCAAACCTCTACTTTCACTTATATCCTGCTCAAATAGCTGCACTTTTAAACACTTTTTCATTCTCGGTGTAAAAGAAACAGCTCTTACCTGTAGAAATAAACCTGCAGACTTGAAGTCAGGCACTTCAAATGGGTTTATCTGGATGAGTTTAGTTTAGAAAACGTCTATTCTCGCTTTTTTTGCGTCCTCCTATCGAAAAAGTGGTTCAGCAGAGTGTGTCCTGCTCGCTCTTTGCGTCCTCATGCGTCCTCGTTGGCAGCAGAGAGAGATTTCTGTGACTGAACTTTAAATAGCCAAATCCCCCCGTGGTGAGTTACTTACTGAGTGGACACGCCTTCTTTCTTTCACCCCCTCCCTTCTTTCCTCCTCTCCTCCTGTCTGAGCCTCACACTCCTCCTTTCCCTATTTGCTATCTCACACACACATATACACACACACAGACACACACCTCCTGCGTGCTTTGCTCTGTTATGCCTCCACCTCATTCATGCTTTGTTGGTACTGATAACACGGAGTTTAATCAGAAATAACTTTGTGTGTATAAATAGCTTGCTGACATAAAGAATGTAGTCATGTGTGCATGCAGAGAAGGTCACAATAAGTAGTTAAGATCATAAGAAAGGGGATTTAAACTCTTTGAGTATGACCAGCGAGGTGTAATTACATTCTAACAATAGACTCATTGTTATCTCAAAGACTATTAAGCAAGGGATATTATGCAGTGAATGAGTTGTTCAAACTGTTAGGACAGGGTTCCTCTGCTTTGCCATGTTATTATCCAGCTGATTACTTTGTCACGTACTGAAAAAATCATTAATTTTACCCCAAATTCTGATTTAAAAAATATTTTTAAATTAAAAAAGAGTGTTTTTTCTTTCAAAACATTCTCATCCTCTTATAGTTGAAGCTACTTTCACAAAAAGTGTACATTCGGTCCTCTAGCATTCTCCTAAAGGCTGATATTGTTTTTATTATTTGCATCAAACTCAGCTGACAGTTCAGAAACATGCCTCTAGGGGGCTCGCCACAGGTCTTGCCTGTGATTTGCAACAATAAGCCACTCCCAAGTGGCAACCTTTAACCTCAAGTATCAAAACTAATTCAGACCCCGTTTACACGTTTCATCCAAAACACAGTGAAAAAAAAAATCAGTGTTTGTTGAAACGCTGTAGTAAGCATGCCAGACCTGTAGTTGGTGCTATAACTATCTTGTCCAGAAGTCGCTTTTGATAGATCTCCACCGAAGTAGAGTTGAGCCAATCATCTGGTAAATTGGTGAATGCTAAGTGCAAAAGTGGAGCAACAGATGCACATTTTGTTGAAAGACAGTCATAAGATTGAGCAGCACAAGCTCAACATGGTAGTCTGCAACGATCGTAACAACGGTAATGTTTCAGAAAAATTCCACTGGAGGCCATTTTCAGAAATTTGTGTTTTAGGTCGGCTAAAACGCCTTCTTCATGTAAACCAGGGGCTGAAACACGACAACCTTTTTGCTTTTCACACTAAAACTGTGGTCATGTAAACAGTCCCTCAGAATTGAGGAAAACTGCAGTTCCTCCACTCTCCACTAGGGGCTGGCTCTGGAAGTACCTGAAACAGTGAACACACCGCTTAAAAAAGTTGATTTTTACAGGAGAGAAGAAAAAAAAAGGAAAAAAAACCAGCTTGTGTTTAAATGAGGAAAAGAGGCAAACTTTGAGACCCTTTACATCCATAGGGTTCCCACCTGTCAGTCAGCTGAGTCAGCCATGCCCTTATATGGGCAAAAATTGTAACCTCGGAAATAATTAGATAAAAAATTGTCAAAATCCCTCAAGTTTTTTTTTTGTACCAGGCTGTAAATGTGATTATTCTCTGACACCAAAATTATGTTTTTTTCAATTGGTGTGTATGTGGTTTCTGGTGTTTCTGCAGCCAGCCAGTGAAGAACTGCAGTTTTTAACACTTCTCCATTTGCTTTACATTTTTAGACCAGGGGTTCCCTCTGGCTGCCTTTGGCCGTCAGATTGACGTGTTGCCACACCGTTAAGCTGGTGTTATGTTTCAAAAATGCATAGTTTAAGTCAATGTCATTTTAAGGAGATTATATGAATTTATATACAGGCTGTGAAATAGCAGAATTTTATAGCGATTGCAGGTTGGGCTGTGTTTGTTTCTGAAAAATATCAAGAGTTAAATAAAAGTCCCAGCTCTGGGGGGTATCTTCACTGATCCCATCAGAGCGAGAGAGGTTTTAGTCAGAAGAGGATCAAATCTTCCAAGAAGAATTAACAGAAGCCCCTCGAGACCCACAGAGCTCCTGGCGTTCACTTTTGAAAACATTACTTTTCCATTCACAAAACTGATGAACACTATTTTATAAACAGACTTAATAAGAAGTAATCTTGCCATTACTTGTGGCTGTTTCTTGACTCCCGTCCTGAAAACTACGAGGAAATTAGTTTTATGTTTCATGACCTCACACTGGAAGTCGTGCAAGGTGACAAAGAGCATAAACACAGTTGTTTGTGGAGGTGAGATTATGTTGTCAGTGAATAAAGGTGTGGATGGCTCTGATCTAGCTCCAGTGAGTCACACAGAGGTGGTTACAGGCTGTTTTACTCTAACGTCAGCCAAAACAAATAACTATACACTGCATAGACAAGACTCCAGCCTTGTTTACAATCACAGATGAAGCCAGGATGTAAGACGGTAAATGTTTGTGGACTTGATGATCGATATTCAACATAGACAGACACAGGCTTAAGAGATGGACACAGGAAGCTCAAGCTCCTTTTGGCCTGTTAGATACTTTACTGCAGCTCATTAGCTCTAAGGTCTGGGTTTATGGCTCACTGAGGGCATTTCTCTGGTCGGAGGGATTTGTCCGAGTGGAAATTTACCCAGATGAGTTCTCAGACTGAGTCTGCGCCTGCTGGTCAGAAATCACCCAGGAAACAGTCTGTGTAGCAGCAGGCACAAAGCTGATTCTGCAGCAGGGAGTTTCTTATGAGCCTCACTCAGCTCATGGAGAAATGTCAGATTGTAATCAGGTCAGGTGGAGAGAGGTCATAAAAGTCTTATCTCTAACATGTTTTTACAGCAGCTCTAAAATGTCTGCTTGATCGTACACACTTGATGTGCACGTGTTCTCATTTCATATGAGCACGTGCACACTGACATGGGTAGACTTACACCTGCAGATGTAGGTGAAGGACTGACGTATCTCTGTGGGACACTGTCTCTAACCATTTTCTGGTTATAGTTTCATGACTGTTGAATGCTTTTGTGTATTTTGTGTTTTTCACTTGCACTGGCCCCAAAATTTCAACCTGTTGAACTCGACCTTTGTTACGTGATACCTCTGGACTGTTTCAAGTCACAGTCCTGTCAGGCAGACAAAACTTATGACACCAAAGGACGCTGTGACAACACCAAACATTTGAGCTTCCCACATAAGAGAATATGGGCCATGAAAACAGAAGGTGGGCCATGAAAACAGAAGGTGAGATTAGTAAAAGATTTTTATTTTTGTACCTGAGTTTTTAAAAACTTGGAATCCTGACTTTTTTCTGGTATTGAAGTTAAAATTCTGGCTTTGAACTCAGAATTTCAGCTTCTTTGTCAGAATTCACTTAGAGTTCCATCCTTAATCTAAACATAACTGTGACTGCCACCTTGGGTTTGACTCTAAGGTCCCATATTCTGCTCTTTTTCTGCAGTTTAATATGGATCATTGATGTCTTCATGAAATGGTAGTAACATGTTTTGGTTTAAAAAGCCAATAAATCAAGCACAGCAGCATTGTTTCCAGGCTCTCATAGCCCCTCTGTTCAGAACGCTCTGATTTAGTGGGCGTGACCTTCATATGTAAATGAGCCACCGCTGATACTGCCCCGCTCTTCAGCGTCACTGAGAGCGGCGCCACGAGCTCCGAGTGCACATGTTACGGTAAACGAGCTTCGCTCGTTTACCGTAACATTACAGGCTAAATCAACAGGCTAACTGCAGCTAAAGTTAGCATCCTGAAGCTAACACAGAGACAGGGGGGACACTGAGGAAAAGCTCTTACATCTGCTCCACAGCACACAGCATTTAAAATACTCACATTTCCAGGGTCGGAGGTTTGTTGGTGGATGGTTGGTAATGTGCCTGGATTCAGGACCAGTCTATTGGCTAGCCCTCTGTTGGACTGTCCAAAGTTGGAAAAGCAGTCAGCCGTGAAGTGACTAGCACACACATGCACAGTTTTACCGAGTGTAGCTGGAACATTTCCTTGATAAATGAACTCTATCCACTTAGTCTTGTCTTCTTCTGAGATGGGAAGCTTGTGCATGGAACTATGTGGCTGTTTACAGCCAAAAACAGAGCAGTGATGGCTCTTCAACTTTGGCATTGGAGTGGGCCGGGAGTGGGTTTGGGGGTATCTGCTCCGGTGGACCAATCAGGTCAGACTTGCTCCTGATTGGTCAAAAAAGGGAATCGCTGACGTCGGCAAATCCCCAAAATCTAAACAACTCGTTTTAGGTCAGGATTTTACATTCACAAGCACTACTAAGTACAGGTTTTGTCATTAAATATCACATTTTGTGGGCTGGGAGGAAAGCCAAAGACCCACAAATTTCACTAAAAGACTTAATAAAATGATTTTTTGCATAATATGGGACCTTTAGGAAAACTACATCATGTTATGTTTGGCTTTATGAATCTCTAACGTTAGCATTAAAGCTATATTTATCAAAGCCATAGGTAAAAAAGAAAACAATCATTCACTGACTTTCTCAACTTTTCTGTGTCCGTTAGGCTAATTGTCCTCTTAACTTCCATTGTGTTGTATCTTTTGCATTTGTGTTGTTGCTTTTGCAAATCAACTGACACCTACCAGCCACCGTAGAATAGTCTGAATTGTAGGATAAAAATCAGAGTTTTGAAATTATAGACTTTATTTCACTTCAATCTCCAAATTTTGACTTTTCCAAGACTTCAGACTTTAACCTCAGAATAAGAAAAGGTTTAAGAGGAAAAAACAAAACAAAATTCTGATATTAAAGTTGAGTATTTTTTTCCTAAATATTTCAGCTATCATGTTATATTCAGACTTTTCCTCAGAATAATGACAAATTTGAATTCTGAAACGTCTTGTAATTCTTAATTTTTCTCTTCATACTTCTGACCCTAATCTCAGAATTCACTGTCTTTAAATTCAGATTTAAAAAGTTGTCTTCTGAACAAACAATAAAAGTTTCAATGGTTTTAATCCTCTTGAGAAGCTTTGAGCCATTTAAAAACTCTTTTGAACTTCCAGCTTCGACAGTTTCACAGTGTAGCATTCGTCTGGTGGTGTTGCAGCAGCATCTTTAGCTCATTAAGCTGTTCTTCAGAGCTGTTTTCACTCTTCACTCCAACACACACTCTTTAATTCTTGCCTTTCTTTTAACCTTTCACAGTGGTTTCAAACTCTCATCATTTCACAATCTGAAATCTGTGGATTACAGCACTGCCCTTCTCCCTTTTTTATGCAACAGTTTCCAAACCTGCAGGGACAGTCTCATCGTGCCTCTGCAGTGGAGTCAAGTGCTCCCTGTGCAGTGTCACCACCTCTGCGTTCAGTCACTCGTTCCTCTCCTTGTAAGGCGACGAGTGTCCTGCCAATCTACCGGCGGCCTGAATACAATCATGAACAAACACAGCAGCTTCCTGTGGGCTCACGTAGAGATCTGATTTATTAGGAGCTGAACAACACCCACTGTCCCATTGGCCCAGAGTGCCACCTCCATATCAGACACTTCTAGGGGGCGAGAGGACTGACTGGGTGGCGAGTGGAAAGTCACATAGTCACAATACTGACATCATCCCCTGTGAATTTCTGCCCCGCTGGTAATTGAATCCCTCGGTAGTACTGCTCCAGTGGCCCAGAGACGGAAATAGAGACGCTGCGAACGTGCAGTGAGGACGAAGATAGAGACAGAGAACAAGAGGGTCAAAAAGAGACACCGTTATTCTTAGAGCAATCAAGAGAAACTCAACCATTCAGGATTATTTGGGTGAAAGCTTTATCAGGTAGCAAAGCAAAATTCTTGTTTCCATTACTTTTTTGCCAGTCTTTCAAAAAAGAGGTTAGAGAAGAAGAGTTTATGATCTTCCCAATCTGCTTATGAAGTCACACCTTCTTAATGATCTCTAAATCCAGGTTGATGTGCCTCCCTGAGGGTTAAATTAATAATTTTGTGATTATAAGACCTTGTTTTTATCCACTCATACTGCACCTAGCTTGATGTTATGTTTCAAATAATACTTTCCAAACCAGAGCCGTTAAAATCCTGCACAAACAATGAAAACCAGGTCAATCTAGTCTCCTCTGAGAGTGTTTACTGATCTCAACTGTTTACAACTCTCTGTCCCTTGTTCCATCCCTGTTCCCTCAACCCCCAGACATTCCCACGCCCAGGATTTGTTGATTTTTACTTGATGTTGGCACTCTTCTGTGGAGCCGGGCCCCGGGCCCATTGAGGCTGGCTGAGGTCACTTAAGTTCCCTAGTCTTCGGCCGGCTCCCCTGAGACTCAGTGCGTAACTTATCTCATGGCTCTAATCAAGAGGCATCCAGAGGCTCCTATTGTTCTCTGTGATTACATCTATCCTGAAGTACAGTACACTGAGAAGAGACCTCACTGTTGTTTTACCCCATTCTACTCAAATGAGCTGATAATACTGAGCATTGTGAAGAGAAATTATTTGAGTAAACAGCAGAAAAAAAATATATATATATATATAAATATATATATATATATATATATATATATATATATATATATATATATATATATATATATATATATATATATATATATATATTTATATATATATATATACATGGCAGGTGAAGTTCTTCCAATGTGGCGTTGGTGTCCAGTATTAGCTCTGTTAGCCATGTCTGTGAATAGCATGATGCTACTCTGCCCTCTGGTATTCCCTCTGTTGCTGGGTTAGCACAGCTAGCTCGTCCATCTTATTGGAGATAGATCTTACATTCCCAATAACGATGGATGGAAGGACAGGTCCATGTCGTCACTTCTTAGCTCACACCTGAGAACCAGCACGTCATCCTCACCTCCTTCTCCTCACTTTGTGGGAAACATCTGGCCTTGCACCAGTTAGCATTAACATGCTACAGGCTGCTTACAGCTGATTTCACATGTAAACAATGCAGCCATGGTTACATGTAGGATCTAGAATATACAGGAATTTATAAATAATAAATATAAACTGTATTGAATAAACAGTCACTGATCAAGTTTGAGGTTTAATTCTAGCACTGTTTTAGTCCAGATCAAATGAATTGCCATAGAAGGAGAGCGCAAGTATCAGTGACTATTTATATATGACACCTATGAAATCAGACACAGCATTAAAGGAGGAGCTGGAAGGAAGGTGGAGTTATGCTTTTTGCACACTGAATGCATAATCATATCAGCTGTATGGGGTCTGTTGTTAAGATCTGTGGGCGGAGCTTGACTCTTTGGTTAAATCGAGGAGGACATTTGAGATAATGCTTTCAGAGACAGGTGAAAAGTAAAGTCAATCATAAAATACATGAAAGGTAGAAAAGCTGTTTAAAAATGAATAAATTTTCAGACTTGCTGACCGAGTTGTAAACAAACTGCTGAGTGCTCCTGACTGTCGTCTTTGTGGCCTGGCTCGGGTCATTCATAATGTGGTTGGCGTAATTATTGGGTGGTAGACACTGCTGAGTTATTACGTACGTGTGTCTGGGTTTGTGCCACTCGTGACAACACGGCTGCTGGCCCCTGAACGAGGCTGCGGTTTGTTGGTGTACTGAAGGGATTTTCAGCTGGGGCTCAGATCTGAACAATGAAAACACAGCTCAGCTGCAGGACTGTAAAAAAATAACTTCATTAACAGTGTTTGCCATCTTGGACAGGTCGTTCTGTCCCAGTATTGAAATCCTGCTGCAGCTGGTCTGGTCTAAAGTCCACTTCTGCTTCATTTCACATTTTTGGCCTCCTCTCAGAACAGGGAGGCACAATTTCGGGAAATGGGTGCACCTCCCAATAAAAGTTTCACCCCAAACTGGAGCACAGTTTCACGCTCCAGTAGCCGTCTTTGATTTGTTGTTGCGACAGAGCTATTTTTTGTGGGGACCTCATTCTGTCTCTCAAGTCTCCCTTTGAACACTGGAGCTTACATCATTGTTTATCCAGCACACCATTAAAAATCACTTTCTTTGACTCTCTGGATTCTTTCAAAGGGGCAACGATTTGCATGAGAAGTAGCCAAGAAAGGGCCCCTTCCCGTATTCCTCCTTCCTTGCTTTGTGCTGTGCATTATATAAGAGAGCGGCAGAACACCGGCCAATCAGCCTGTTAATGGAGTCATGGCATAGGGCATAGCTTCATTTGCACTGCTGCATCATTTCCCCTGTCATGACGTTTATCACAGGTTTAAATCAAACCGAGCTCTTACTAAAATCTAAAACTTCAGGATTGAGGCCACTGATACTCCTCTCCATGTATTTATCTGCATAGTCACAGACTTTGTCCTAAGCTCTGAGCCACCGCTTCGTGTTATTTGGCCTTTTCTCAAGTCACTGTGTCTATATTTACCTGGCTGCCGCTCTGCAGCAGGCTTTCATCTTGAACGTTAGGTAACAATTACCAAGAAGAGGCTCCACAGCAACAAAAGATTATGAGCTTAACCTGGACCCATGCTAACAGGCGCTGCTGGTCCAGATTGTGAAGTGTTGATGCAGCTGCAGTGTCCAAGAGCTCCACAGGGGGCGATCTGACCTTTGACATCCCCCTGCAGAACGCAGTAATCCTGTTAGATCTGGCTGTCTGGCTGCTCGGACACCGCACGAGATGAGTAATTGGTTGTGATTCATAAAGTTTTTCCCCTGGATAATGAGAGTTTTGGAGCTTCACACTGAGTTCACCAGTTTCTTTAAATATACACCACAAATCAGAGTTTTAAATTAGAATAAAAATGGCTTATTAGCCTTAATATGAACCACGTGTACCCGATAAGTTAAAATGTCTTATTTCAAGATACTTGTTATTTTTTTGTATCAAGAAGTTATTTTTATTTTTAATTTTTTAAATAAACAAGTAAATTTCTTGAGTCAGGTTTTTTTCAGAGTAAATAAGCAGACTTAGGTTTTTTGGGAAAGAGCTACAACTATGCTACTAGCTGGTTAGCTCGGGACACATTACAAGGGACAGTTAGCCTAGCTTAGCTGTTCACCTTTTCGTGAAAGATGCGTAGGCTGCTCATTTTTTGCAACAACATAGCTGAGAATGTTCTCCTTACACCATGTCTGTTTTAAAAATCAAAGCTAAACAAGTAGCTGCTTAGCACAGGGGACAGATTGAACAAATCACTGTTGTTAATGAGATTTTATGTGTAATTTACTAAAAAAAACTTTGTTTTTATTTTTTGTTAGGATGTGAGAGTGCATGTTTGTAACATTTTGAGCCACAGCTAGCAGCTAGTTTGAAAAAAAATGAAATTGAAAAAAATGGTTAGCTCATATTAGCTACCCATAGGAAATAATCTACAATTATTTTTTGTCAAATTACTAACAGATAAAATTGGGTAAAACATTAGCCTAGATATAAACAGAAACTTCAATGAATTCTTCTTGGTAAAAAAACCCCTTTAAAATACACTTTTTTTAAGTTATGCTAATTTCCCTTAGCTAAAGACAGCTATGGCTCAGATTTCCATTAGACAAAAGAAAGTTAGCCTTGTAATATCTGAAGGAAATAATCTAACATAGCTCAAACAGATCAACCATTAGCCTGAAAAAAATGTTTGTAAATCCATAAATAGCCTAAAAAAGACTCTAACTGAAATTTTTTAACACTTTGATGCTAACTTTTTAAATATTTTTTAAAGTATTTATTTATATATTTTTTGTAAGAATGTGAGAGTTAACGTTTATAACTCATAAAACAGCCTAAAAAAAGACACTCAACACTTTGATGCTAAATTTAAGCTAGGCTAGCGGGTGGTTAGCATAGTACTTGTGTTTTCAGAAAGGTTGAGGGCTTTTCTCTCAGCTTAACATGTGAATGTGACCCATATTAAGTCTACTAAGATTATCATTTTTTATTAAAATAAGACATAAACACTTAAATTTTTGTTTTCCAGTGTAAATGTTTATGGGGCGAGGTACAGAAGCGCAACTAATCAAATTTCGGAAAAAGTAATTCCAGAAGCTACACAAAAAAATACAGTCATAAGAGCAAAGATACAGGGTGAAAAACAGTTTTATTTATCTCTTTATTTTTGAGCTCTTGTTTTCTTGTCAAATTTGCCCGACACACAAAATTCTAACCGTTACGCTCCCCACCATAACACGACAGTAAAACTTTGATCTATGATTTGGATTGTGTGATTACATATCTTGGCCAGAAAGAGTCAGGGAGTACATTAAATAACTTTCATAAAGAACACAATTCATACAATAATGGACCCAAAAAAAGAACATAAAAACATTATTTCACAGAGATTGTTGAATCAGGAGCAGATGAGACGTCTGCGTTTTCCCTTCTGAAGGTGAGTAATGATCTTCTTCACTTTCACAATCCACCGTCATCCTGCAACAGGACAGAAGTCACAGGTTTATTCCTGTTCTCCACAGGAAGCGAGCGCACACATCACTAACAGAGCTGTAAATGAGTGTGAGTCACATCAATGTGTGACATTTGTTGATAAAACACACACCAGGATGTGTCTTTATTTCCCAAGAAATGTAACAAAAGAAGAGACAGGAACATGTCAGTGTTACAGTTTGTATGATTCAGTGTTGATAACTGTCTGTAAACCTTTTTAATGTGAAAACATAGAACATGTTTAAGTCAGGGGACGAGTCAGCAAAAATTTCCTCAGGAACCATCACTATACGTTAAACCATGTGCTAAACCTGGGTTTAATTTTCAAGCTGTGGAGGTTTTTTTGGTTGAAGTCACATGTTCAGAGTCACATTTTCCTATTTCCTGTTTACTTTTTCAATCCCCATAAGAAATTAGCTTTTTATGCATTTTTCTTTACAAATGTTTCAAGGCTGAGAAGAAAAAATAGTTTGTCCCTGATTTAAAAAGTGGTTGAAGAGCATTTTCTGGATGTGAATGTGTCTCTGGGTTATGAGTCACTGACTGATCTTTAACCTTTTTGGTGACATGCTTATTTTCTTTCTTGACATTAGTTAAAAATTCATTAGCAGCTAGCTAGCTAAACTAACATGATGGACAGTTAGCTTGGCTTTATTACAGACCCTAAAAAAATCAGACTGCTTTAAAAGAAATTTAAACTTGTCTTAAAAAAATGAAGCCTACTAGCTTCCTTACAACAACTTGTTTCGGAATAAACTGTATCACTAAAGTCTGTTTTCAAATTTTAAGTTAAGCTAGTAGCTGCTTGTCTCAGCACAAAGACTGGTCAGATGATTGTTGTTGAGAGGGTTTCAAACATCAATTCATTAAAAAAAGTTTAATAATAAGTATTAAATTGCATTTTTTAATGTTTTTTTAGCTATAGCTAGCGGCTAGTTAGCATAGCTTTAGATATATGGCTAGAGAATGGAAGAGAACAGCCAACTTTAATTAGTCCAGATGTCCTAATATACAGCTCTAGCATTAGCATAATCTTTTAGTGAGTTGCTAACAGTTAGCTTAGCTTTAGGTTATTAATTGGGTGGTAGATTTAAGTTATAGTAAAACTTTAATTGAACTGGAATGAAACTTAAGATACATTTATTTTTGTTGGCTTGTAGCAAAAAGCTTTGACTGGACTCTCCAAAAAGACCAAAAAGTAGACCAGAACGGTTAGCATAGCTTTGTCCAATTAAGTCAATCTAGAAAGAGTGGCTTTAACTTAACATGAAACATCTTTTCCAAGCATAAAAAATGACTCAAAACTCTTACATTTTTTAAGTTGTATGTGTGTATGCTAAAGTTACACAAATTGTTGTGTGCCTGGGTTTGAAGAAATCATTTATAAATTTAATATTATCGAAGCTAAAGCTGTAACACATTTAGAGCCAGAGCTAATAGTGACAATACAAATTTTCATAGTGTCTAAAATCTTGATGATACAGCTTGTTCTGAGCAAAGAGCACTTCTAAATTCTTTGTTTCACTAAAAAGAGATATAAAACGAAATATTCCTTAAATTTTTTGTTTTCAGACCATTTTTCTGTTTATTTGCAGTATCAGCCAGTTCCTACTTCCTTACAAACATATTAAGAACATGGAGTTAAAACTGCCACGTTTTTCTTTCCTGTTTTCCATCAGTGTAGGGCCTGATGGTAAAAAAATCCTCACTGAGGTTGTGTCATTTAGTGGATGGCCTACTTTAAAGGAACCCAAACAGAAAGCATCCAACATCCACCCTTTGAAACCACCATGGACTCTCTCTAAGAACTTTATCACCTCCTACATACTTTGTTGTTTCAATCTGAGTGTCTCTCACACTTTGAGATTTCAGAATTTGTCCACCTACATCTTTGCTGTCGCGACAGTCTCCACAGATGCAGCCCATGCAGCCGTTGACCACCTGGATGCCACAGAGCACCAGCTGCAGCACCCCCATCCCCAGCAGGATGGAGAACAGGACGACGTGCCACATCACCGCGTTCTCTGGGGACTCGCACAACGTCCACATGGTCTGGTTTATGAGGTAGCTACCATTAGCCCTGCAATGGAGAACAGCAGCAGAACATGAGGAGAGTCGAACACTCACAAAGAAGCATTAACAAAAAATGTGTAGCCCGCCAAGTTTAGGAGTGCAGGAAGAGAAAGTGTGATGACTAAGGTTAGGAAAAATGTGGCAGTAAGAAGGTGGATGGAACAAGTGAGGAATGGAGACAGAAACAGAGGGAAAACAGAAGAAAAGACGAGAAATATGTTGAGTTTTGCTAGAGACACCCCAACTGTTTGACTTTTTACCCTTTCCCAACAAAGAAATACCCATTAAAGCTAAGATGTTATTTTTACCAGTGTCCTTCCATATAAAAAAACATTGCCTTTTTATTCAGGGCAGGATGACACTTGCTGTTGTATTTTTGAAAATAAGATTAATGGCTGCAGCATTAGCTTTTTTTATTGGATAGTCATCAGTGATGTCAAAATACTTTTACTCTGGGGAAAAATCTGTCACCAAGAATGGTATTAAAACAAAAAAAATAAATAAAAATAAAACTTCCAACTCTTTGATAAGAAGTATTTGAAATGGTTTTCAAATTGTAAAAATATGGGTGTTGTTAGCCTAACGCAGGGGGTAACCAACCTGCGGCTCACAGCGGTTTGCCTTTTGGTGTGCGTGGTTCTTCGATCCATATGTCTATAGTTATGAGAAGTGGTGTGCCAATCAATATAAAGAATTGATATATTGATGCCAATGTTGGGGTCAGTATTGATCAGTACTAAGGTGATGAGACTGATACTTAAGTTTCAGTTTCTCTTCTCTACATAGATAAATACATAGATAGATCGATAGATAGATAGACAGACAGATAGATAGATAGATAGATAGATAGATAGATAGATAGATAGATAGATAGATAGATAGATAGATAGATAGATAGATAGATAAATCCTACTTTGAAAACTGAAAATGAATTGATTTTCATTTTTCGTCATTGCGTTTATGTGTGAAAGGAAGAGCATTTGCAGCTGCATTTCTCCTGGCTGCACACAGACTTCTCTGAAACAAAGCTTGATTGTTCTTTGTATCAAAGAGCTACATGCCAATCACAGAGAGGACGAAATGCAGCATGTATTCCATCTGTGCTCTTTGTTTACTGTGTTGCGTTTTTCTTCTTTGTTGGATTCATTTGCGGGGTAAACTGTGTCGCGCTGCTACAGCGTCACGCTATTGTTTAACAGCTGCGGTTTTCAGCATCCTACTTACACACCTCCTACCACGAGAGGGCACAGTTTGCTGTGGAAACACAAACGGGATCAGGCTTAACTGTGCCAAACTGAGCCAAACTGAACCAGACTGCTTGGTGGGAACGCAGATTAAGGGTGTGATCTTGTTTGGGGGGGCAGCAGCCCCTTGTCTTCATTTAAAGCAGCACTAAATTACACAGCTGTTGTCCACTGAGGTGTATCATGGTTTTGAACTTTGTTTTAAGAATTTTTGTCTGCTTTATAATAAAGAGATTGGCATAAACAACTAAATATAGTTTGATGTAGTTAACATCGGACCAAAGACTGTAAGACCAAAAACAAGACGAGGTGCCTGATGAGCAACTGATACATCACTTTTTCTTCAATGAGCAATTTTGGCTTAAAAATGGCTGGAGACCAGACAACACATAAAAACTGTTGGAAACCTTAAAAATATGTCAACACTACTAGGTAGGTCAACAAGTACTTTCTTATATAACTCACAACTGCTCTGATAATCTGGATAAATGACTGTTTTGTTCCAACAATAGTTCAAAACCAAACAATATTTTTCTGCCTTTAACACTATAAAACACACTAAATGACTGATAGCTGTGTCTTCACTCTGACAGTGATAGACAGGAGGTTAAATAACACAGCTCAACTCTGTGAAACAGAAACAGAGAAAAGAGGAAACTGTGGTTTTTAGGGGGAAGGACAATCTCAGGGTCAATATTATTTTTCCACCATGCTTCCCTTTCCTGTTGGCCTCTGTGACCTTCAATCTGCTGTCATCAGGAACAACAATACATATTAACAGCGTGATTTTATTTATTAACAGTCGTCTCAATCAGCTGATGGGTCCCTCATCAGCTGACTCAGTTTTTCCTGCCTAAGCTTGTAAAAATGCTCCAGTGGTGCTAATCCCTGCGCATTATCACTCTCTTTGGGTCTCATGTTGATTTGGGGGCCAACAAGAAGACAAAGTATAATAGAGCGATTGTTCCTTAACTGCAAAATCCAAGAATGCTAATCTGTAGCTTAGCAAGGCCTATGATCAAGCTAAAAAAAAGTCCAAGCATCTCCAGCATCTCTTTAAACTCAAACTACAATGACACAGAAATGACTGGGTGGACTAGTCTGCCACCTGCTGGATTAAAAACATAATGCAACTTCTGTTTCATGATGAAGAACTGACTTCTCTCTGCTTCTTTAGCTAATGGAGACAACAGAGTAGAGCAGATAAACCTGAAAAATAAGGAAGGACTCTAAAGGGGATGATAAGCAATGAGAGTAAGGGTTGATAAATACTTACGTGCCAGAGTCTTCAAAGGGGTACTGCCATTCTCCATCCACCAGACACTTGGGTCCAATAGCCATGCCAGCCGAGGCGACACTGATACAGTAGATCGAGCCGACCAAGCCAAACGCAGAGCAGAACACAGAGTTCAGCATCTGAGGAAGGAAACACAGAGGAAACTCATTCAGTTGTTATATAAGAATTACTGGTTCCTACAAGACCTTATACTGGTCTTTCCTTTAATGCTAGTTTTGATCTTTTCCTCTCAATTTGTTTTCATTTCTTGTATGAAAATGACCTTGGATTCTTTTTTAATGTAAACAATCAAGCTGCATGACTTCTTTATAGTTAGGTAATATTCTTTAATCTCATTACATCAAAAACATCTGGATTCAATAATTGGTAAATGAGAAGCCATATCCTAAAAAATGTAATGCACTTTGATCTATTTTGTTTAACAGAGACGACATGCAGAAACATTAACTATTTTTAGTAATAAAAGTAAACATTAAATGTTGAAAAACAGTTTATTTGCACATATCCCAAGATGAGAGGTTTGGGTTTTGTTCCATTTAATGAAATAACAGCACAAAAGTGTTTAATTGCTAGGTGCCATTTGTTGGTCATGGACACCAAACTTGTCCAAACTTTTTGTGGCTTCAGTGATATTTTTTCTACTTTTTCTCCTGTGTTTGTCTGGAGATCCTACATGTAACCATGGCTGCATTGTTTACATGTGAAATCAGCTGTTAGAAGCCTTTAGCATGTCAATGCTAACTGATGCAAGGCCGGATGTTTCCCTACAAGGTGTGAAGAAGGGGGTGGGGACGACGTGCTGGTTCTTAGGTGTGAGCTAAGAAGTGACGACATTGACCTGTCCTTCCATCCATCGTTATTAGGAACGTAAGACCCAGCATCAGAGGGAATACCAGAGGGCAGAACAGCGTCATGCTATTCACAGACATGGCTAACAGAGCTAACATCAGACACCAACGCCACATTGGAAGAGCTTCCCCTGCTGTGAGCAGACAGGATCCAGGAGACAGAGACTGAACACACTGCTGAAGAAGCTCAGTCCTGGACCCTGTGGAGGTGGAGGCTGGCTGAACTGGACAATGATGAACAAGCTGCCATCATCTATTTTCTAATGGAGAGTTTTGCACTTTCTATACACCTTCTTACTTGTGTTGTCTTGATTGCTGCTGTGACTTCAATTTCGTTGTACTTGTTAAAATGACAATTAAGTTCTATGCTATTCTATTCAATTCAATTCAATTCAATTCTATTCTATTCTGTTCTATTCTATTCTATTCTATTCTATTCTAACCCTGTGGTCATCTGAAGTTAATGCGCTAAAATGTTTCACGAACTCTTACAATGTACTTCATAGTTGTCTCAGGCAAATTAAGTTTTCCCAGAGTTTATTTAGGCACAAAACTTAGTTAACAAACTGAACAAGCGCCATCTACTGGTCAAGGCCAAGAAATGTGGCTGGAAAATCAAGCAAATGTGACTTCAAGAGATAGCTTAGTTTTAAGGAAGTAACTAGGACATTACTAGACATATTTGATCCTGGGGATTGACTGCTCATTTTCCACAATCTATCTTGGTAACATCCCTACCCACTTGTCAAAAAAAGATTAGTAACTATTAAAGATTTTATTAGCAGCTAGCAAAAAAGCTGTTACATGAAAATGGTTGCAACTCGATCCTCCAACAAAGACTGACTGGATCAATATTGTGTCTCAAATTGAAGGTATAGAAAGATTGGCTTTCTCACTAAACCTAGGAGCAGAAACTTTTTTGCAAAAATGGGAAAAATGGATTGTGTATCATACACTACTGTTCGAACTGACTTTTTTTTTTTCCTTTGTCACAGTGACATTAAGATGTATGGATGACTCTCTGTTCATTATCTGTAAAATAAATAGATAAATAAATAAAATAAACTCTCCACCATGGGCACTTAAGCGCTCTACTTCCAGATTAAAACAGGGAAGTACAAACGTCCATACTTCATTTACTGCATGTTGCTGAAGTCCATATGGTGTGCAGCTTTAAAACGTTTTTGTTTGCCCATCCATCTTTGATATAAGGTTGCCCTCTTACCATCGATCCTTATCACGCCGCTCTTTTCACTGAAAGTCTCTCAGATGACTTTACTCACCCGGCAACGATTTCCACAGCAGCCTGCTCCACAGCAACCCTTGCCCCCAGCTCTGATAGCTGAACAGCTCGGACACAGCATCTGGAAAACAAAAGACATTTTTACTCCCAGTTACTGAAAGCGTTACCTGTAATGCCTTATCTTCAGAGGCCGTTAAATGAAACAACAGGAGAGTCCTTTCAGCGTTGATAGAGGCTATTTTGGATTCAGTGTTTTTGTGTCTCATCCGTTATCTCTTTAACCAAATATTTGTGAATCCTCAGTCAAGTTTCACTCTTCTCCCTCCTCGTCCCAGCAGAAACACGGGATATTCATTATTTAAACAATCATAAAACAGTGATAAAGGTGTTTCCTTTAACAGGACTCCAAGGTACGTGAGATCCATTAATGAGACACGTGTTTGTATTATTTATTGTCCCTGTCACCTTCAACATAACGCTGTCACAGACTCGTCTAATCATATCAGGGTGGAGTCTCAATATTTTAACCGCGTCAAAGTTCCTCCTGTAGAAATAGTGTGTAGACACTGTGTCTCGTGTACAATATGCTGTCATTTTCACTTCCTGTTTGAATTTTAAAAGAAACATCCGATAATTTAACAAACAATTGTCTTTAATTAAAAGTCTTGAAAGTGTTAAAACTCATAAAGTTTGAACGTTTAATGGCAAGCGTACCTCAATCAAGCTCTTTATCTTTACACAAATTTACAAAATAATTCAAAATAAAGTAGTCTGTGCATACAAATGAGTAAATATAGAAACTTTTTCTTGAGATTAATGGCATTATCAGCGCTTTAATGTTTACACAAAGTCAGAGATAACTCCAGTCATAACTTTTTGCACCTTACAGGAAGTTTAATCAGTAACTGTTTATGGTTTATTTGTGTTTTACATAATAATACTTAAGTTTTATTGCATTGCAAGTTAAAAATTGATATGGTGGAGTAAAAATATTTATTACTATCTCTTAAAATCATGTGGATTTTATGTATTAAGTGGCATCAAGTAGGTGGAATTCAGCAAAAGTTAGTTTTGTTTCTTTTATGCCCTTTATATATATCAGTTTGATGGAGACAAGAGTTCTCAGTAAAGATTAAATACGACTTATTTTGATTCACAGCTCAGTTTTCCTGTAAAAATTATAATCAACCATAGTTTATGAGTAAGATAAAGACAGTGGGTTGTTGATAATTTGAGTTGACAAAAAATAACAGATAAAAACCCAAGAAATGAATTTTGTATTTATGCAAGAAAGAGAAAAGAAATCGAAATTTAAATGCTGTTAAAGTCGATCAAAGCCACAATGAGATAATGTAGTTTAACATGGAGTTCAACTGATTTATTACTTTAAAAATAAACAGACTTTAATTAAAATTAAAAAACCTGACTTTACAGATCTAAATACTTCATACTCACAAAGAGGCCTCCTCCAATGAGTCCCCCCATAAGCCAGACCTGCGTCGAGATCTGGTAATTTTCCAGACTTTCCCCGTTAGGGAAGAACAGCAGCAGGTTTGAGATCATGCAGACGAACGCGGACGGCAGCAGGATCAAGCCCACCAGGCGGGCACATTTCCCCGTACAACACATTTTATTTTATTTTTCAGCTTTTTTCTTATTTTCTCCTCTGTTCCTATTCTGTTTCTGCTCTTGCTTCGAGTATGTTTGAGCCAAAAAGGAGGTAGAGCAAAGCGTAGGAAACAACACACCTCCCCTTTCGCACTGTGAAAGTCAAATAAAGGCAGTGACAGAGCCTCAGAAAGAAGGGGCAAAGGCTGGGCGGTGGCGTGGCTTCACTGTCATGTGATGTCACCGCTGTATAACCAAAAAAGGGTCTCTGATAAGAAAAAGGGAAGCTCTAACAAGAGAAGAGGCAACATAGTTTCAATGGAGGTAAAATATAATCACACCTAAAAACAACTTCAGTAAGGGAAATGAAGGGGTTTCTTTGTGAGTGTGTGTTCAGGGGGGTCTAACGTGGACTTCAGCGCCCTTTGGTTCCTGTCGATGAGTCTATTCTATTTATGGCCCTTTTGTAAACACAAGAGTGGGAGCGGCTGATGGATTGGTTCAATAAAATAAGAAACATATCTGTAGAGTATGAGGTGTAAATTCATAGGTTTGTTTTTGGTGCTTTTGGGGACATTTTCTACAGGGGGAAACACCTTCATCAGGACCAAAGTCATTTCTGAGGTCCCAGTGAGGATTTTAGGTTGATTTAAAAAAAGTGTGAGTCTAATTGATCTTCTGAATAAAACCAAATCTTATCAGCAAAGTAAGGAGTGTAAATTATTTATCTGGTTTATGATACTTAAAGGAGACTTTGACTGGTGTAAAATAACCCTGTGGGGACCTTTAGACTACAGACAAATTTTGAGGTTCTGGTAATCAATTGTGATAAAAAGAAAAGCCACAAGAAAAAAGATGTTATTTTTAGGAGAATAAAGTCGTAACGTGGCTGAAACTAGGGATGGGTGCCTTTTACATTTCAAAGGATACAGTACCAATGCCCGGTACCTGGCAATCAGTACCGGTACTCAACAGTACCAATTTTTGGTACTTTTTTGTGTTTATGTGGTAATAAGATATCACCATGTGTAAAAAAAAAAAAAAAGTATAGTTTTTATTTTTTTTTTGGTTTGACATTTTTATTCTTCAATATATAAACTTGCAATGCTGTGTTCATGTCCATCATGGAAAATTACCTACTCTTCCACTCCCTCACAGTCACAAGGATGCATTTAGGTACCTAAACATGGTACCTTTTGTTTTTAAAGCCGCGTTTCCACCAAGCAGACCGATTCAGTTTGTCTTGGTACGGCACACATTTTGTGACGTTTCCACTGACTTATCCCGGGACAGATCTCCAACAACCGAGACAAGCCGGCCTACTCTTTTGGGACCCTTTCCTATGGGTGCCAGACTGAACCGATCCGCTCTCAGAAGGTGGAGTTACAACACTGCAGACCATTGATTGGTCGAAAGAATCGTCACTTACTCCGACAGCGGCTGCATTTCTCTTGTAGGCACACAGACTTCTCTGAAACAAAGCTTGATTACACTTTGTATCAAAGAGCTACATGCCAATCACAGAGAGAACGAAATGCTGCATGTCTTCTATCTGTGCTCTTTGTTTACTGTGTTGCGTTTTTGTTCTTTGTTGGATTTATTAGCGGGCTAAACTGTGCTGCGCTGCTACAGCGTGCTGTGGAAACGCAAACAGGATCAGGCTTAAGTGTACCAAACCAAACCAAACTGTACTGAACAGACCCGGACAGCTTGGTGGAAACGCTGCTGAAGTTAATTGGTACTCAGTACTTTTGACAGAACTCGGTTGGTACCTACAAAAGTACCTAATCTGGTACCCATCCCTGGCTGAAACACAAACACATTATTATTATTATTAAAAGATATGGATATTCTTGAGTCTAGATGATAATTACATCAGTGGTTTCTGGAATTCAATAGAGTTAACAGTTAATAAGAGTCTTTTTTTTTATGTCTGATCCCACAAAAATCCAGGAAATCCATTTGATGTCGTCCCTTTTCCAAATAAGACCCTCACACTGACATACCCCTTTGGCAAAAACACGACAACAACAAAAAAAATCTTTACACCCATTCATGATGAACACTTATTTGCTCAATATGTTAAGTTTTCATATTTAAAAAACAAATGGAAGAGTTCAACTTTCACTTTCTTTTTGTTGTTTACAGATTGAAAAACTTCACGCTGTGCCACTCCAAAATAGAACAACCGGATCTTCCTGCTCAGTATTCATACCACTTTCTAAATCTCACCTGGTAGAAATCCATGCCGTTCCCGTAAACGCCTCAGGTTTTAGTTTTCTCTTCAGACTCGGTGTTCAGGACGAGGGAGCTTCAGCTGGAATGGCTGGTAAGTTGTTTCTCACATAGACACATTAAGTCTTGATATTCTGTTATGTTTAGCTTGCAGCTCTTAAAGTTGGTGGTTTAATGAGAGCTTAACAAATGCTGGATAGGCAGCCAATGAAAAACATTAGCATGCTAGCATGCAAAATTTTAATGATGCAACACTGGGCCCGCACAAATCTTCTACCATGACAGGTAAGCCTCAACTGTCACCTTTCACTGAACTTTTAAATTTTATAAACGTTTCCTGTGACGTCACCTTTGTTAAAAGCTAATATATTTTCGTCAAACGTTGCTTTTTCTGACACGCGCAGATAAAATTAAAGAGCTCGTGTCGAAATGCCTGCAAGCCCGGGAAATGGCATACTGTCCATACAGCCGGTTCCCTGTTGGTGCAGCCATATTGACAGCAGATGGCGCCATAGTTACAGGTAAAATATCTCCAAAATGCATCAAAGACTAACCCATAAACATTTTCTCCACAACGTAAGTTCTAAAGTGCCTTTTACTTTTAAAAATAGGATGATTGTTGTAATTATTTTATTTATTTTCTTATTTGGGTTTTTTATTTATTTGATTTAGTTCATTTTAGTTTAGTCTGTCTTTATTTCATTCTTGATAACATAAAAATTATAAGCACAATACAAAATAAATAAATAAATCTTAATATAAATGAGGAAAAGAAGAAGAAAAAGTCTTATGGTATCTGCCCCTTCCCTCACAAAATGATTAAATAGACACTTGATCAGACAACCAAAAACATTAGGCCAGCATGCCTTTAGCTTTGCAAAAAAATAAAAAAAAAATAAAATAATGATAAAAAATAAAAAATATAATAAATATAATAAAAAAAATTAAATTAAAAAAAATAATAATAATGATAATAATAATAATAGTAAGTATAACAATCATATTCATTAGTATGCAATATGCATTTATTTTAAGTGCAACTAACATTTAAAAACAAAAACCTCCTGAAAGTTAGCTTCTACATGCTGCTTCAGACAAACACGTTGACAACATATTTTGCATCAATATAAGTTGCAAAAAATAGTAAATGTGCAGCATTATATAACAAAGCGTACAACTACTCTGGGTTTGTTAACCTTTATGTGCTGCTTACACTGCAGTCTGCAAACACGAGACATGTTAGCTTTTAAATTTTACTTCCCCATGGGTTTATTGCTCGTGGATCATTTAGTGCTCTGTCCTTATTTTTATGCTGCATTTTGTAAATAGTCAACACCCCGAGTGTTTGGTAATCTTCTTTTTATAGTTGTATGTCAATATTTTGCATCTGTTCTTTTCATTTTGCTTCTTATCTTATCTAACAGAGCTATTCAGAGGTGAATCACAGCGCATCATTAAAGTCAGTTAACCAGAAAAATGCACCAGAATATACACGAGATGAGAACGGAGAAGTCTCACTGTGCTTTGTTGCTGCTGTAAAACGCTTTCATCACATCAGCAAAATACTCTGTAGATAACGTCATCACTACATGGTTAAGTATGTTCTTTTTTTTACAGTAGGATAGCCAAGAGATGAGGCAACAGCAGAGAAGAGGATTTTAGAAAATTGTAGATGGTGCCTGGAGAATAATGTATAGTAAACAGGTCGTTATCACAGAGGAAGAAAAGACTTGCACTCACCCTGTTAAGATTCTGACTTGTAAAAAACTGCTCCTTAAACATTGAAATTTGTGATTTTAAAAAGAGAAATACAGATTTGATGCCTGGCAACAGTGGAGGAGGCTTCTAGAATGCCGGGTTAAGTCACTCCAAATTAAGCATTTCAGACAGTGGCTGTAATTGAGGTATGAAAGACACCAGAGCCTGAGCCTGATCAGTTTGTCATGTGTGTGCTCAGGCTGTAACGTGGAGAACGCCTCCTACGGTCTGACTGTGTGTGCCGAGCGAACCGCCATCCAGAGGGCTGTGGCGGAAGGACACCGCAAGTTCACTGCTATTGCTGTAACATGGTGAGATTTTTAGTCGACATTAAAAGTGCTGCCTAGTGCATTTTATTTTGCTTTCTTTCATCTGCTTCTGTTTTATATGTGTAGTGATATCAAAGACCGCTTTGTTGGGCCGTGTGGAGCATGTCGACAGGTTCTTGTGGAGGTGAGTTAGCGCATGTATTATCCTGAGATTAGCAGGAGAACATACCAAATAATGTATCACAGACTTATGGAGGTTTAGCAAAAATGATAAACCATGATTTACGAAATTTTGATTCTTTTATTGGCTGATTTCAGTGTTTTTATACTCAAAGTGAAAACCCTTATTTAGTAAACTGAAAGTAAACAAAAATAACGACAAAAAGAGTTTGAAATGCATGTTTTCACTTTCTCCCTTCACAGTTTGGAGCAGATTGGGTTGTGTACTTGACGAAGCCTGATGGATCTTACAAAGAAACCAGCCTCAGTGAACTGTTGCCTCATGCATTTTCACCTGAACACCTGGCAATAAAATGAGAAGGCGTAACAGCATCATTGGACATCAGTGTTTATTGATTTAAAAGTTGTTGTTACAAAAAACATATGAGTTGTGTTACAAAAACACTGTAAATTCAATGAATAATATGATAAAATAAAACAATTTTTACCTCTCTAAGTGCAATTTTCTTTCATTTTTTATTATTATTATTATTATTTTATTTATTTTTTATTATTATTATTGTTATTATTAATATTATTATTATTAATAATCGTGGTGGTGCAATATTTTCATTATTATTATTATTATTATTATTATTATTATTACTATTAATGGCGGTAGTAGTTGTTGTTGCGTTATGTAACAGAGAACTCACCAGAGATCTAAAGGAGACGTCTCCAGAGGACAGGTCACGTGAGGAAAGTGGGCGGGTCAGGAATTCGTTTCCGGAAACATGGAGGCTGTAGTGAGCGATGTGGTAGCTCCCGAGGACCTTTTAGTAAGTAAAGAAACGTTTTGAGGTGTCTATTTTACCTCAAATTTGTATAATATTTTAAATAGACATTTAAAACACCATTAAAGCTTATTTAGTGTCATTAACCGCTGAAACTGCGGTGAAATATGACGTGTAAGAGGAGACTGTCGCGTGACCCAGGGAGCTAAATGCTAATGATGTTGTTTATGATTGAAACCGAGTCTCCGTGGTCATTGTAATTGGCATTTTTAAGATAAATATGAATCATGAACATTCCAGTTTTCTGTTTGTGTGTTCTTTTGTGATATTAAATCCATATCGGAAAAAATGAAAGGTTATTTCCGCTTTTGTTTACACAATGTTGCTCTTCACCTGCTACAAGTGACGCAGAGTTGAATGCGACACAGTGCTCATGAATCAGTCTCTTTGCGACTTATTACATCATTTTTTTCTAGGGAAAGTACACTTAACTTCATGTGTAACGGTTTTTATTATTTTTGTCAGAAATTCGAGAAGAAGTACAACAGTGAGCTGGCGAAAGGAGCTGTGTCCAAAGAAACGAAGTTTGAGTATGCCTGGTGTCTGATCAGGAGTAAATACTCAGACGATATCAAGAAGGGAATTGTGCTCTTGGAAGGTGAGCTAATTCTGATACGTCAATGTGATGTGACGTCGTTAAATATTACTGACTCCTATAAAAAGCTAAATTGAAATGGCTATCACGGAACATTAAAACATGTGTTAATGTAAATTTCACGTACTCTACATTGGATCCCAAATAAACATGTCCAGTATTTACTAGCTTTTGGATGATTTGACTCACAACCATCAGGCAGATAAAGATATCGCTGGGCAAAATGTTTAACAGAAATAAAAGCAAAGAAATGACAACTTTATTACTCTGGATAGAAGACTGCCCCCCTTTTTTAAAGTATTACTTATTTGGAGCATGTGCCAGAGGTAGTGTTCATTTCAGAAGCTCTTTTAGATTTAGTATTGATGAAAACACATTTTGGTCTTTTTTTACGTTTAAAGTTTTATGGCCAGTTTTAGTTGATAAAAATTCATATCATTTTAGTTTAGTTTCAGTCAACATACATTTTTTATTTACTTTTTTTTCATGTGGCGGTTTGGAGAGGTTGTTCCAAGTGTTTAAATTAGGGATGTACAATATAGCCGTATCGATATCTGTATATGCCGATATTTACTCATTAGTTGCCAGCCGTTTTCAAAGCATCTTGAATAATCTTTCAAGACCCAAATAATATTGTTTTCTTTGACTTTGTAAACACCAAAACTACCTAAGAAGAGTGGACTCTCTTCTTTTATGTCTCTTCCTGTTTTTGATCCACAAAACAGACAAAACATACTTTTTTGATCACCTTCATCTCGGGCGTTCCATCCCTTGATCCTCGTCGTCTTTGGTCGTCTTTTCTCATGATCGCGCCGCTCTTTCTCTCTGACCTAACGCAACACATCATCTCAGATTGTGTAGATGGGTTTTTTAATTCTAATATTGATAATATTATTAAATATTGGTTATCGGCCATAACAATAATCTCTCTTTTTTTTTTCTTTTTTTTTTGCCTTTTCAACAAATATCTGTAATTTAATTAATTTGTTTTATATACAATTATTTGTTATTTCACATTTTAAGGATTGTACAAGGCATTTGACAACAAAAACAACAATGAAGCTGCTCCCTCACTCAGAGGGGAAACAAAGTTAAACAATGCACATTCCATTTGCTTATCAACAAACATATAATCCATTTTTATTTTATTTTTTTTTCCATTTTTAAATAATAATAATAATAATAATGATTAGAAAAAAGCCATAACAATAATCTCAATATTGCCACAAAGACTGTCGTTTCATGGTCTTGTTGATGTAAAAAAATAAATAGATAAATAACCTACAGTCATCAGAGCCCTTCTTAACCCCTTCATCGAGCTGTGTATAATCAATGAATGCTGTGTTTTGTTTTTTGTTTTATCAGAGCTTGTCCAGAAAGCATCGAAGGACGACTCTCGGGACTTCCTGTTCTACCTTGCTGTGGCGTACTACAGACTCAAAGTTAGTGTCTGCCTTAAGTGACTGAAGGCTTTATACATCAAGCTTCCCCTCTTAAAGTTAATGCAACATTTAAAATGTTAACTCATCTGAGAGCACTTTCCTCTCTCCTTTTCTCCGTCCAGGAATATGAGAGAGCTCTCAAGTACATTCGAACTCTTCTGAGAAACGAGCCGGGGAACAAGCAGGCGATGGATCTGGAGAAACTCATCGACAAGGCTTTGAAAAAAGGTAACGGCACATGTATGAGACGTAACCTGCTTTCATGAGATGTTTTAGTGAACAAAAACAAAACTCTTGACGCTCGCTTGTTGTCGTCTAGATGGCCTGGTCGGTATGGCAATTGTCGGGGGGATCGGCGTGGGTGTGGTGGGTTTGGCGGGTCTCATCGGCTTGGCTGTGTCAAAGGGAGCTGCAAAATCCTAACCCGGATGTGGGACTGCGTGTCCTCATGTTGCTGGACTGACACACTGATCCTTCCCACGCTCAAAAGATTAAAAGCTTGTGTCAAAAGCTCGAAGAATTCCTGCAGGATTTTGTTTGAGGTTGATTATAAATAATACACCTTACAGGGTTTGAATAATAACCTGTTTTCATACTTTTACATGACGTTCATTCATCATATATACGCCATTACCGAGCTGTCTATTCAAAAACAAAGCCGTGCACTTTTTATTATTTCTGTAAATAAATTAATTAACTAAGGTGCAGCTCACATTAATTAAACTTCATAGCTGCTCTGCACCTCAGCCTCAGCTCCCGTCGTTACAGCAAACGTTGATAGAGCAGCAGATATTTTTCTGTCACTGTTATAAAGTTAGAGAAAGTGTTGTGGCAGCAGTAGAAAGTTTAGCTCATCATGCCAAAAGCAACAGACTCACAGAGTGTTTTGTTTCACAGAGGTTGTAGTGTTTGCTGTGCTGCCGCCGTGGAGGTGTTGAAGTGATGTTTGCATTTATTTGAAACCAGAGTTTTCTGTTTTTCTGAATACTGCTCTAAATTAAGGGAGGAAACGCACTAGAAATTAATCACTTATTATGTAAATTGCATCGTTTTATTTACCCGTGTTGCATTTAATGGGTTGTGTTTAAATAAAATAATTTTCAACTGAATTGAGATTTGTGTGATTTCGAAGTTAAACGCAGTGAATGCTTGATATGAATGCTTAAAAAAAAGGACCATAACACTCACAAAATGCTACAATTATCATAAACAGATTTTTATGAAAAAGACATGGGTATTACCACTACTTGGTGTGTTTTTTTTCTTTTAGAAAACATTCCCAACTTTTTTTTCTGAATGATAAAAGTTTCAAAAGAAGTTTATCAAATTATTATTATTTTTATCATTATTATTTATTATTATTATAATTAGTTTTATTATTACTAAATTATTATTTTTATTATTATTGTTATTTAAAAGTTCCCAAACATTTTCTTAAAATCCAAGAAAATCAGAAAACAGTCCCTCAAAAACTGAAATTCCTTAAAAAAAAACAGATAATAAATAGAAATGTGTGCTTCAAACATATTTAATTAAGTTGTGAAATTTCCAAAAATAAGTTTTGGAAATATTTTTCTAAAGTCAAGAAAATGTGATGATATTATAAAAAATATTGGATAAAAGACCATTAAAAATGTTATAAATACTTCAGTAAATTTTTAAAAAAGAGTTCAGCAAAAACATATTTGTTATGATACTTCTAAATTTTTATAACTTTCCCTGGAATTTTTTGATATTTTTGGATGCAAAAATTCATGAAATTACATTAAAGTTTTGAAATATCAGTGTGGATAAGTTTAAGAAACTTGATTTTTTTAAAAAATCTCAAACATTTTGTTAAATCATTTAATAAAATTAATAAGCCCTTCTTTTTTTTAATCTTATAAAAATTATGGAAGTTCCTAACTTATAAAAATTTCTTATTTCTTGAGTTTATAAAATGTTTAAATTTCTTATCAGTCCTGAAAATGACAGGAAAGTTAAAGAATGCCATTTTCCAAATTCTTCTAAAATACCTGAGAAAAATCCAGAGTTTCACATTCTTCTTAATATTTTTTGAAATTTTCCAAATTTGTCAAAAAGTTCCTCCACAATTATTTTTTTTCTTGAGCCAGATTCCCTTAAAGTTTTTTGATGATGAAACTGATTTTCCTTTAATCAAACCTTCAGTCTTTTATTGACATCATTTCACAAGACGCTGTCACTGATCGCTCAAAGTCCATATTTAATTACATTCTTATCAGCGTCATTTATCGACACTATTAAATGTTCACTGAGCAGAAGAGCACTTTCTGATCACTATCCCAGTTCGTCTTCAGCTCACAGATAACGCCCTGCCTGTCTGAACAAAACGTGCCTGCCCCACTTCAGCTTCAGCCGATCGTCCTCACATCTTGACCCACGGGAGGACTCATGTCTGTTTTACAGCGGCGCGGCTCAGGGAGGCTATCAGTGGAGCGCGGTGTTATCAGTCAGTGTTAATCATTAACCGACCTAACGGGACCGAAACTACGCAGGGATGGATCGATGAGAACAATCACCTGCTGCGGTGTGAAAGAGGTGATCGAGTGGGTGGAGGAAAAATGGAAATCAGATAAAAGTCTTCAAAAACTGGATCTGGGATTCAAACAGAGGGCAGAGGACAAACGTGATGATTAACCAGCGCTGTCTTTTAGATGCAGTTTTACAAACTTTAACATCAATGATTCCTCAAAGCTGGAGTAATTCAGGAACGCATCACTGGGCTTCAGCTCCAAAGGCCAATGTTCATCAAGCACCGTCTGATTTAAGAGCATGTCAGAGAACATGGTGTTTTTGGGAAGTTACACCCTGTTTTCATGTCATTACTGTAATATGAAGTTACTGTTTAATCCAGATTTATGCAAACGCCTGAATCACACAGACAAAGGCAGTTTATTTTTATATTTCCTACACAAGCTTTCGTCATTTCCTGCCTTTTTTCATCAGCCGATGTGTTTTGGCATCGATTCCTGAGAGAAAAAGAAAAACACGTCTTATCTTTATCGATACTGATAACGAACATCCCCTGAGATCTTATCTTTAATACAGTCACGTTTAAGTATTTTGTGTTTCTCCTGGAGGCTACACCAGCAGCAAAAAGGGCGAAAAATTTCTCAGGAATTCCTGATGAGTAGAAAAACTAAAGATTTAAACATTTTGGAATTAGAAATTTTTGGGGGTGCTGAGGGATAAGGAATATGCTTTTTTTTTTTAAACTTTTCACTGTGCATGTTTTTTATTGTTCTGGGAAAGAAACCATTAGAGTTCTATAACTAATTACTGCCATTTATACACGTCGTATCAGGCAAATTTGCATGTATGTTTTGCTTATGACAAATATTTATGCCTATATTCACATCAGTTAGTCTCTCTTAGGGAGAATTTCCAAAAAATCCTCTTAAAATTAGGGGATGGGTACTTTTACTGACTGAATTCTGTCAAAAGTACCAGGTACCGATTCATGTAGAATCAAAAGGTACCATGTCTAGGTACCTAAACGCATCCTTGGGACTGTGAGGGAGTTGAAGAGTAGCTGATTTTCTATGCTGGACATGAACACAGAACTGCAAGGTTATATATTGAAGAATAAACATGTTAAATTAAAAAAGAAAAAAAATATTATTACAGAAATTGATATTTTTACCACATAAACACAAAAAAGTACCACAAATTGGTACCATTGAGTACACGCATTGGTACCGTATTGTTTCAAAATTCATTTTCAATATCAGTAGACGCCATTGCATTAGACTTGTTTGTAAGGTGACCCTGAGGTGCAAAACACAACATTCAAAAAAATGCAATGACAATGGCCACCATGTGTTTTCATGCAAGTCTGCGTATAGCAAACCAAAACATTTAATATTTGTGCATCATTTGGTAAAGGTTGGTAAATGCAGTTGATATAAATTCCCTGAAGTTTCAAGTTTATCCCCGTTAATTTCTGAAAATTCCAATAGAAAGTTTCCAACTTCCAAGAACATAGAATTTCCTAATTTGCAAGAATTTCTTAAATTCTTGCAGTCCTTCTCCAGAGCACACACACAAAAGGGTGTGGAGCTCTATTTGCTGCTCAGTGGAGAGAGGACTGAGGAAAGATGAAGGATCAGAGGAGCAGCTTGTGTGTCACGGAAATAAAAACTGAAATCTTGAAATAAAGTGGAAAAAAAGGAAGGAAAAAAGGGGGAAAAAAGAAAAGAAAAAATGAAATCTTGAAAAAGAAGTGGAAAAAGGAAGGAAAAAAATGAAAAAAAGAACAACTAAGAAAAGAAAAAGTGGAAAAAAGTAAGGAAAAAAAAGAAAAAAGAAGAAAAGAAAAAAAACTGAAATCTTGAAAAAAAGGTTAAAAAAAAAGAAAAAAAACCCTGAAATCTTTTCAAGTGTTATTGTCTTATTTTAAGTAAAAATCATCTTGTTAAACTCGACTTGAGCCACATTCAACTG
This sequence comes from Halichoeres trimaculatus, assembly GCF_033239565.1. Taxonomy (NCBI): domain Eukaryota; kingdom Metazoa; phylum Chordata; class Actinopteri; order Labriformes; family Labridae; genus Halichoeres; species Halichoeres trimaculatus. Next base: position 17,654,013 of record NW_027437200.1, read on the forward strand.
ATCATTCCAAAAAAAATGTCTTCTTTGAAGTTTTTTAAATGAGGTCTGAATTGCTGGTAACAAGTATAAAAAGATATGCAGATGGAACAAGAAAAATTGCTCGAAATTTGCTTAAAAGTAAAATAATGTTTTGACAGGTTAGTTTCCTCTTATTCCGTTGGCAGATTTTTTTTACTCGTTATGACTCAGACCTAATTTTTCTCTTTAAAAAACTTGAAAAAGACATTTTTCTGGATGGGTCAGGTAAATGTGGCTCATATTAATTAAAAAAAGGTATTCTCGACTTAAATTAAGACAAAAACGCTAATTGCTGCCAGATTTCACTGAAAGCTTTACTGCTCCTTCCACTTTTTCAGAACTAAACTATTTTCCTGTAGTGCTTCGTGTTCTTATTATAAATAAACCAACACATCAGGACATGTCTGAGTCATCAGTTGTCCACTCTGTTCAGTCGTCTTTACGACTCCCTGATCTCGCCTCTCTTTAATGAGTTGTTCCAAGAAAGTGAATGAAATAGTTAAAAGCTTATCAACTCTTCCTCAGATCACATAAAGTTTGTTTTCTCTGCCTGAACCTCAGCGATTCTCACGTCTAATAACACAAACGAATCATCAACACCACGGTCAAGTGAGCTGTAAAAAACAGACTTGGCAAACAGCTCTGCCATAAAACAAAGCATTTATGGAGGGATGGGATGGGAGACCTCAGGTGAGGGTGACGCAGGCTAAAAGTGTGGATTACAAACTTTTATTTAAGAAGGAAGAAGAAAACAGAACAGTCTTCTGGTACTTTCTCGTGACTCACATAGCAGCCCTATTTGAACTTTTTACTTGTTGAAAAGTTGTTTGTTTACTAGGAAGCAGACCCATTATCAGGTTTTAATCATGTCACAGAGTTCACCCTGCTTCACCCTTTTTGGCTCAGACTGACTGACAGTTGAGTGCTTCCTAAAGATTTGAGGCCCTGAGTTAAATATTCCTTAAGATAAGCAGTAATGCGTTGCAGCTCAAGGTTATTGAGTGATCTATAAACTCAAGGCAAAGCTTTATAATCTGCGCTTTATTCTCATTCAAACTGCGGTGAAAGTTATCTGAGAGAGCTAATGTCTGATAAAGGGAAAGCAGTCTGGAGATGAGGACAGTAGCTTCTTTAAATCTGAACCTTTGGTACTGTTGTGGTTGATCCATCTTTGCTGTGATGTTGACGCTAAAGCTCAGATCTGAATTTGTTAAAACACCCAAAATTTTACTGACATTTCCAGGAACAGAGCTAATCGGGATGTGATTCCTAAAATAAAAAAGAACAGTGAATGTTGGATTTCAAGACTGATTGGACTTAGCCAAAGAGTACAAAAATACACCAGAGTGTCATCTGCGTAACAAGTAATGTTAGCCTATTTTTTGACTACACAGCTAAAAAGTAATTGGACTTTAAGTTTCACTTTCTTTGTGGTAATTATGGTAATCTGTTTTTGAAGAGCAGGTATTATGCTTCTTTTTATTTTTTTTTTAATATACTGTCCCTTTTGTACCCCTTTGGTAGCTTTACATAATAAAAAAGATACTGTTTCCTTCTCACTAATGTTTCATGAAAAACCTTTAGATGTGAAAAATGTGTTAGAATCTGGTGGCTTCCAATTCGGATCAAGCCTTAGTGATTTTGAATAATCATGGATTTGCTCAGGGTAATGAAAAGTAGCAAAATATGCTAGCAAAGTGCCCGGTTTTGAATGGATGGAAAGATAGATCTTATGTTCCCAACAAAGATGGATGGAAGGACAGGTTGATGTTGTCACTTCTTAGCTCACACCTGGGAATCAGCACGTTGTCCTCACCTCCTTCTCCTCGCCTTATGGGTAATCATCTGGCTGTGCACCAGTTAGCATTGACATGCTACAGACTGCTAGCAGCTGATTTCGCCTTTACTTCAGCTGCCTGAAACACTTTGTGTTTTAACTTTAGCTACTGTTTCTTTAAGGCTTCCCGCTCCACAAACCTCCACCCTCTGATTGGCCAGCCCTCTAGGGGCAGGTGTTTGAGGCCCGTCAATTCTTACTAACCCATGACCCAGTTAGCTCGATCTTGATGCAGCGACCTCATCGTTTTAACAAAATCTTGTGAAGATCTTGTGCTAATTTTGGGAACAGACCATTTCCAGCAATTTACATAAAGATTTATGAATTTCATCAACATATAAATACGAGGTGGTTTGAAAATCTGCTCATATTTAGTGGTAGCATCCAGATTTGTTACATGTTTAAAATATGAGAAATCATAAGACTCTCTGCATGTATTTAGCAGGGGGTAATGTCATGTATTATGTGAACTAAAGGCATGGAAGGTGAAATGTAGTGGTCCAAGAATAGAGCCCTGAGGAACTCCAAATGTCAACGTGACCCGCTAAGCGTTATAATATCTGATGGCAACAACACAGCAGCTACCTTTGAGATATGATCTGAGCCTGAGCCCAAGACTGTATCAGATAATCCCAACCACTGTTTTAGTATGTCAGGAGGCAACTTATAGTCCAAAGTTTTGAAATTGCTCTGATTGAGAAACACACAAACTGAAGTTGTTGATAAGTCAAGTGTAAATTTCAGTCTTTTGATGTGGCAAGAAAGAAATCTGTGTCAGGGAAGGGTTAGAGTTGGAGCAGCTTTCTCAAGAACTTTCAAAAGTAAGGGATAGATTTATTATCATGCTATGATTCAGGAAACCAGTGGAGCACAATGTCCTCTAATTTTATTGTACTGATAACACTGAATTCTGCTCAATTTTTCCGACATTAGTGATAGGGTCTGGTTTTTCCTTTGCTTTCTAGTTTTCCACTTTCAGCAATAAATTTGAAGTTATGAGCTACTGATTAAATAAAAGCTCCTTAAAATATTTTTTCAGTGAGGAATCAGGTATCCGGCAGAGCTCCAGGTGTAGAAATACTAGAAGAGTCAGAGTCTGTGCATGAATTAGTAAAAAATAAGACAAGCAAGCTGGATTTAATGACTGATGTGCTATTTAGTGCCTTTAAAGATATGAGAAAAACAACAAAAGACAACACATCATGTCCAGTTCTGTCCTGGGAACATTCATGAATCACATTATTTTTTGTGGTCTTGTCTCTGCAGATATTTAGTGAGACTTTGATGTGTTTTATCAACTATCAGAAGCGGAAACTGAACATACTGTGCTTTTATCAGACTTAGGAAATAGAGTATTATGATAAAGCTTGCAAAAGTGGGTAGTAAATGTCATGACTGATATATTAGCTGGCTGATGAGATGGGCGATAGAGGAGAAATTTACAGTAGGTCACTCTCAGTGACTATCAGCTCTTTACAGTCAGATGAGGAGCGAAGGCCGGTTTGAGTTTGAAAGAAATGTCTGGGTTTTTTTTTCAGAGCCAACAGACCAGTGACACAGTGAATTAAAAGTGTAAAGTGTAGTAGTTTCACTTCTGAGTAGATAAAGATGTCCAACTTTGACGGTCTGCTCACTGCTAACAAGCTTCAGCTAGGCTAATGCTAGCTTTCCAGTCAGAGTGGTGACACAGCAAAAATGCTTCTGATATTAGCTGCATTTTGTACTGCAGACAAAATAAATGTGAAATAATCTGGTGTCCTACATTTCAGATCAAGCCTTAGTGATTTTGAATAACTAAGGATTAGCTCCGGGTAATGAAAAGTAGCAAAATATGGAAGTACACAGGGGGAGACTCTAAGTATTTTAATGGTCATAGCTTGATTTAAGCACTTTAAAACAGAATGTTTTGGCCAGCCTCCACCTCCACAGGGTCCAGGACTGAGCTTCTTCAGCAGTCTGTTCAGTCTCTGTCTCCTGGATCCTGTCTGCTCACAGCAGGTGAAGCTCTTCCAATGTGGCGTTGTGTCCAGTGTTGGCGCTGTTAGCTATGTCTGTGAACAGCATGATGCTATTCTGCCTTCTGGTATTCCCTCTGTTGCTGCATTAGCATGGTTAGCTCGTCCATCTTGTTGGAGATAGATCTTACATTCCCATTAACGATGGATAGAAGGACAGGTCCATGTCGTCACTTCTTAGCTCACACCTGAGAACCTGCACGTCGTCCTCACCTCCTTTTCCTCACCTTGTGGGAAACATCAGGCCTTGCACCAGTTAGCATTGACATGCTAAAGGCTGCTAACAGCTGATTTCACATGTAAACAATGCAGCCATGGTTACATGTAGGATCTCCAGACAAACACAGGAGCAAGAATGGTAAAAATATCATTGAAGACAAAACCAGTTTGGTGTCCATGACCAACAAATGAGCCATACAAAGTAATGATCCACTCCAAATGCAAAAATGATGAAAAAGAGACGAAAAAATTACAAGAAACGGACAAAGAAGATAGAGCTGCTGCAACAGGCAGCCACAGGGGGGGGGTGGCGCCTAGCAACAACAAATCTGTTGAAAAAATAATCATAATGATCAAATCTGCATTACCAGGTCTAACCACAGGGGAACCACAACCCAATAGTTTCTTACTCTTGCTTCTATTTAACTGCTTTCCAAATAATAACCTCAGTTAGTTTGCAATACAGCAAATGTAAAATACAAGATCTACTTCTGTAGTGTCACAATGACAGCAACACGTTTACAGTCTTAGTACAAGAAAACACCAGAAGTAACCTCAACGTCAAACAACGATTGTTTCATTTAACCATTGTTGATATTTAGTTTAATTTCCATCAAACGGTGAACTGCTGTCTTGAGAAACGAAGCCAATGTGGATGTTTTTAATACCGCAGCATTTGGAAACGTGCTGCATAGACCACAACACATTGGAAAAACGTGCTGTCACCATAACACGACAGAAGTGTTTCCAGAGGAAACGTAAAAGTGATGCACATGTCCAGACACGCATGTTGCTGATGTAGATTTTCAGTCACAGTGATAGGCTAATATCTGAATCATGCAATCACAATGTGAAATAAATCAAATACACTTTATCTCATTTTCCTACAAGCTTGCCAGGACTTGTGCATCACATTTAAGTGTCCTCTGGAAACACTTCATTTGTGTTGCAGCATGTTTTTCTTATGTGTTGTGGTCTTTGCAGCGTTTTTTTCTAAATGCTGCCCACGTCTTGTCAAATTGCTGAAGATGTTTCGTCTTGTTGCATGTGTTTTCTCAAGTTGCAGCGCCATGAGCTCTCAGGGCCACTGTAGTTTAAGGATGTAGTTCCTCAAATGTCCACTTGAGTCTGGCTCCAAAAACTATGAAAGTCACATACACACTTTTTAAGAAAAACTATCTTTACAGCTTAGGTAAACATAAACGTGTTTACAGCCAGGCTAGACGCCGCATTAACTGCTTCTTGCTAGGTTGAATTTATCAGGTTGAGCTCATCATTTCCAATATTGCTACTGTTGACAATGGGCTTCAAAACTCTGGCCCAGAAACCAATTGATGACATCACTAACACATCCATGTTTTATGCCGTCTGTGATTTTCATCCTGTAAACTTAGTGCAATTTATTAAACCTATTAAAAACATTACGATACATGAGTCTATATATAAAAAAGATTGAGGAAAAAACTGTTGTGAATATTTTCTTCTTTTTGGACAAGATTTGATCCAGTTGGTTTTCTGTGTTACCTAACACAAAGTCTGTTTTGGAAATTTCCACTGGACTCGTCCTGTGAATAGAGGTCACATCATATCACAACATGAACAAACTTTTATTGTTATCTCTGAAAAGTATTGTAATCTGGTTTTAGTTTCTGTCATTAGAGATTATTTCACAACAACAGCAGCTTTGTAATATCTTATTAGCAGTTTACTCATGGTGGAGCTGTGTCTGTAAACACTGATCTATACAGTAAAACAGTTATACAGTGTTCCTGTATTTCACTTCCCCCTTCCTTTGTAAACAGAGTCATCCTTTCAGATTAAGACGCTTTAGGGTGTAAAAATCGCCTTTGATAAAGTTTTTTTGTAGTAAGAGATGATTAACAGACTTTCCTTTAAAACACTTCACCTTTCACTCACATCTTGGATCAGTCTTTTTATATAATTGAGCTCCTGTGTTTCTATTTCTGGCGCCTCATTCTTGACCTTTAAACAAATCCTCCCTCGTCTCTAAACCGACAGCTTTGTCTGAAATGCAGGTTAAGATTTATCCCCATATTATCAGCGTGTTGAACTCTGTGTGCACTGGATTTGGCAACGCTGACCCAGCAGCTATCAGGAAGATAATTAATGAAGACACACAAACACAGAAACCAAGGGGACGCGCTGGCTGGCTAAAGAGCTTTTGTTGAAGCGTGGGGGCTTAAATCAGACAAATTACACGTTGGTAGTTCTCCAAAAGATTTGAAATAAAAAACAACGGGTGTGTCGCTCGCTGTTATGACCTTGGCCTTGAAGTTTTCTAATAAAACAATAAAGCTCACAATGTGTATTTAAGCTTTGTATAGAAGTATTTTCACCTAACCTGAATCAAGAAGGAGAAATTATATAAAAACAGCATATTTTAGGATTATCTTTTTTTAAAAATCTGACGAAAAAAGGTTTAAATTTGCACACGAGTCAGATGAAACTCAGCTCGTCTTGTGTTCACACATATTTTGAAGGAAACATACAAACATACACAGTGCAGTGTCATTAGGAGCGACACATGACCATTGGACCCTGGGAACCAGCCGATAAACACCTGTTCAGTTTCAGGGGTGTAAAATGAAAAAAAAAAAAACAGGATGGAGTTGGTGTGTGAGGGGAGGAGGGAGGAGAGAGTCATATAAATCATTATACATATCTGTGGAGCTGGGCACACTCACACTGGCAGACGAGACTCACTGACACACACACTGCCCTCAAAACAACAGATCTGATTTTTGCATCATTTTCGAAAACTCACAAATTTTAGGATCTGGATTAAATTTTTTCACGGAGCGACCATGGACCCAATTGTGGAAGTAGTGGCTTTTATTTTGGGCTTCATCGGCTGGGTGATGGTCGGGGTTGCCCTTCCGAACCGGTACTGGAGGACCTCCACAGTAGACGGGAACGTTATCACCACCTCCACCATCTATGAAAACTTGTGGATGTCATGTGCGACGGATTCTACGGGGGTCCATAACTGCAGGGAGTTCCCGTCTCTGTTGGCTCTGAGCGGTACGTGGACAAAAACAATCACCTGGAAATGAGTTTGGAAAAACGTGTTCGAGAATGTGATTACACCTGTTTCATAAGTGAATTTTATTGTGCTTTGTACATCCTGAGAAATCTTTTTATTGAACTTTTCACATCTATAAAAAAAGTGCTTACAGGCCTCATCAAAGCCACAGACTCTTTGGAGTCACATGATGGTTTGTAGAAAAGCTTACAAATTAAGTTTGGCTTCACTTCCAGGCTACATCCAGGCGTCTCGTGCCCTCATGATCACATCCATCGTGCTGGGCACCTTTGGACTGGTGGCGGCCCTGATAGGAATGCAGTGCTCAAAGGCTGCAGACGGCAATGTAGTGCTCAAAGGGAGGATCGCTGGTACTGCTGGAGTCCTTTTTATTCTGCAAGGTAACAAAAATGAGGGGACACGAACAGAAGCACAAGTTTCTGAGATCAGACCCAACACTGTAAAAAAGTTACGCCCTCTTAAAGACTTCATTAGACATTTCTTTACTCTTCTTATCTTGAGTTTTTTTAGTGCATTCAAATTAATCAATCATTAAGTTCCTCTTGGTTCCTTGCAAGACTATGGGATCTTTCTAGAAGCTATCAACAGCTGTTCAGTGACATTAGAAAAACTTTTTTGGAGGAAAGACCAACAGAAGTATAAAACTCAGACTTCTGACTTAATTTTTATTTTTTTTTAAAAAAAAGGTCAAAATAGTGAGATTAAATTGAAAAATTTAGACTTGATGAGAAGTCTAAGTAGAAGCCTGACTTTTTTTTTTTTTTTTTTCAAATTTTGACACAAAAGTCAAAATCCTGAACTAAAACTTAAAAAGTCTGACTTGAGTTAGAAAGGCCAAACATTAGTCTGCTTCCTTTTTTTCCCTCAAAACCTGGTTTCAATCCCACAGAAAATATGATCATAAAGGCAGAAATCTGGTTTAGGACAGAATTCCACTTAAAAGTTGTCAGAATTTCCACTTTAAACAAATTTTAATTCAGTAAAAAAGTCAAAATTCTTGAAAAAAAAATCAAATATTCATAATTTTGTCCCAGAATTTCAGCTATTCCCACATTTGTTGACTTTTTTTTCCTCACAACCAACATTTAAAGTCTGATTTTTTTTTTTAATCATATTTTGTGTAACCTCCAGAAAAAAATGTTCCTTTAAGCGGCCCTAATCCTCTTCCCTGGCTTGATGATAAAAGAGTGTCTGATTGTTTTTGTTTTTCACCTTAAGGTGTGTGCACAATGGTCTCAGTATCCTGGTACGCCTTCAACATCACTCAGGATTTCTTTGACCCGTTCTATCCCGGGATAAGGTGAGACTTTGGTGTGTTGTGTTGTCATCGAGGAGAGGGGGAGGGGTAGAATAAAGTCTGGCTTTGAGGTTGACGTGAGAAACTGTTGTGTTTATCTCAGGTATGAAATCGGAGAGGGACTTTACATCGGCTGGTGCTCGGCTGTGCTCGCCATCGCCGGAGGGGCCTGTCTCACCTGCTCCTGCAGACTGGGTCGAGAGGAAAAATAGTGAGTCGATTTTTGATTCCATCCGAGGTCACACTCACATGTAAAACTCTGAAATGAAAGATAAATATCTTATAAGAAATCTGACCCAAAAAATAACAGGTTCTTTAGGGAAGTAAATAATAACATGCAAATTATCATGTGTTTTTGTTTAGAAGTGCTTTGGAGGACCTCACACTTTTTAAAATCAACACACTCTGGTGCCCTCTAGTGGTCAAATTCATCAACACATTTCTTGAAGTTTTTAGTAGGTAGTATCACCTGAGCTAGTTGGTAGTTTCCTTCAATTTAAGTCCAATTTTCATGCCAGATAAAAGATACTGTCACAAAGTGTGCTCTGTCAAAAGCCTTGACTGAAGAAAACACTGAGTAACAGGTCTGGATATGATCACTGTGCTTTATTGCAGCCTGTCAGACAACAGTAAAAATGTAACACTATTTTCAAAGGGTGGGGATGTCTGGGTTGTTAAAAGCCCAGTGAGAGTGGTTAGATTTACTTTGAGAGAAGTTGGAGTTTGGCACCCCCTAGTGGCAGGTTGAGCTATGATACATCATGATCTCCACCTGATACGTGAAAACGATATAATACAAAATTACATGATGTGATATAATTCATCACATACATGTCCATTTAATGTTACAATAGTGTAAATTACACAAAATGACACAACAGGATATGATACAACATGATACAATGGATCAAAAGTGATACAATTCAATAAAGGACAGCACATTTGTGTCATGAAAAATGTAAAAGTTTGATGTAATGCAATGGGAAACAACACAACATCTATATATCAATAAGATATAAGATGGTACGGTCAGATGCGATTTAAATGAGGCAATATGATAGTGTGTTTTGCAATGTGATATGATACAACATGATACGATCTGATACTACAAAATATGAAATGACACAATGCAACATGATACACAATACAGCACAATACAAAATACATGATATGAAGTGATATACAATAAAACACAACACAATGCATGTTACAACACTATATGACATGATTCACAATACAATATACATAATATGTGATACAGCATGATCGAAAATGATACAATGCAAAACGATAGATGATACAATATGATACAATATGATACTATGTGATACAATACAATACCATAAGATATGGTATGGTGCGGTACGATATGACATGATACAGTACGGTACAGTGTGGTACAGTATGACATGGTACGATACGGTATGATACGGTACGGTACGGTACGGTACGGTATGGTATATGTGGTATGTATGGTACAATACAGTACAGTACGGTACGATAGGATACAGTACTATATTGTATGGTACGGTACAGTATGGTATGGAAATGGTACAGTCCGGTATGGTATGGTGTGATATTATACTGTACGGTACAGCACAGTATGGTAAAGTGAGGTACAGTATGACAGGACGCACAATACGACATGATACATAAGACAACATACATGATACGTACAACATCATACAACACTATACAGTTGAAAGTATACAATGATATTCGATATGATACATTACAGTGTGATGTAATACGACACAGTGTCATACCATCGAAGTGACACAATATGATATGATATAGCTATGTGGAAAAAATTAACAACCAACATAAAACATTAAAAAACAATCCACATGTAAGCAGAGAAGCGTATGTCAAACTAACTAGCAAATTGTCAAAGTGATAAAAGTTTATGAAATGCTTAAGAGATTGTTGAATGGAGGATATAACTTGAACTGAACAGGAAGTGACATTAGTTTCTGTTTAACTCTCTTGTTTTGCAGCCCTTTGCCTTATCAGACCAGGGGAACGGTTTATTCTGGACCAGCGCAGACCAGAAGCGTGGCCGCCAGTACCTATGGACGAAACGCTTATGTCTAAAACCACAAACCTGATCTGTCACAAATGCTTCGAACTTTTTACCACTTCTGTTTTTGTTCATGGGTTAAACACACGTTTGTGTTTGATTTTTACACCTCAAGTGGAATTTTTTTTCCTACGACTGTGTAAAGCGTTTGTTAGATATTCACAACTTGATACAACATAAACCAGGAAACTGTTTATTCTGTACAAAAGAAAGCATCACACATCGCACTAACAAACAGTACGCTCCAAATGTATCTATTTATGTTTCTCTGATGACATGAGCGCACACACATTTACACACATTCACTTTTTCTAAAGGTTTTAATCATGTAATAACCTGTATACATTCTATTTTGTTGACTTTTAGTCAGAAACTGAGATGATTTATTATTTGAGTTTGTGTTTGTACAGTTTTATAGAAATTTCTTCTAAAGGAAAGGGGTGTACAAGTTATATGCATTGTTTCTTTTTTGTTTTTTTTATACAGTTCTACACAATAAAATGTTTTATGCTAAATAAATTGTTTTAACACTGTTTGTGTTGTTTACAAAATTCAAACCCCTTTTTAAGTGGTTTAATTGATAATACAGATTGGAACATTTGATTCTCTGAGATAAGAATGTTAAGTTAGTTAAGTTTTTGATGCAGCAATCTTCTCTTCTAAGTGGGACAAGTTCTACAAATAATGTAGAGACAAGTTCATTATAACAATACATGGGCCAATAACTTGATCTGCTTTAGACTTAAAAGATTTTAGGTTATTCAAACATGCCATTAAACTGTGTCCTGTCAGTGTGGGAGAAAAGAAGTGTCACTGAAAAATAAAGTTTATATGTAAGGCCAGTATAGTAATAATAAAAATAAAAAATAAGTCTAAATTTAAAGTCGGGCTTCTGAGATGTTATGTAATGTATGTTGCTCATAAACTGTCTAATAAATGTAATCTCAAAGTATATTTTAAATATTTTATTCCTAAACTTTGTAATATGATACAGTGCAAAATGATAGATGATACAATATGATACTATGTGATACGGTACAGTACGATATGACACTATACAATATGGTATGTGTGGTATGTACGATACGGTACGATACGGTACGATACGGTCCATACTCATTAGCAGCCATTTTCAGATGATGTTTCAAGACCGAAATAATATTGTTTTCTATGAATATGGAAACACCAAAACTACCCAAGAAAAGTGGACAAGGAAAACAAGTTTAAAAATAAAGGGAGATACTGAAAAATTCAGTTTGCATGATCTTAAGTATGTTCACAATTTGATCGTCTCAGATTGTTTTTTTTGTTGTTTTTTTTGACCAACATTGACAAAAAAAGATATATAATATATCAGTTATCAGCCATAACAGTATTATTAGTATCAGATATCTGTATTGGCCAAAATTTTCCCATTTGTGCGTCCCTAAAAAAAATACTTCTAGGCTGCTTCACACAAAAACATACTGAGTACATGAATCATGTTATCAAAATTTTCAAACTTCTATTATCTAACAATATAAGTTATCATGTCATTGCTTGACTAATTTCATGAATGATTTTTCTGATTATAATGTGATAATTGTGTGTTGTAATAACATGAAAATATGTAGTCGTAAAATAAACTAAATAAACTCTATGGAGGCAGCAACACGCCTCCATTGATTTGGTATATGGTTGAACTCTCTGGCTTTACACCATTGCTATAATTGTCTTTTTTCAAAAACCCTGGCTGTTAAAAAAAAAAAAAAAAAAAAAAAAAAAACAAAAAAAAACGCTTATTTGAACTTCTCTCTGCACACATACACCTCGGTCATCAGAGGATTGCTTTCGGTTTTCTTTTCTGTGAAATTATGAGACTGACAAGCGCAGCTCTATACCCGTGCTAGAGGGGGCATGGGAGTTTGTCCAACCTGTCCACATGTGCTGTGTAGACTTGGAAAAGCCTGATTAATTTGGTCAGTAATTCATATGTAGAGTAATGACCTGCGCTGTGGTTGCAGCTCATACCTCTCGCCTGGTCCATGCAGGGACATGGGAGCATCAGTGCTGGTTAAAATAGGCTCTCCAATGAGAGCAGCCCACGTTTCTAGATCAACACGGATGCGCGCTGCGTGGACCAACCACGGGTATGTAGGACAGAAAGGGAGGGGACGACGAAACCGGAGACAGAAAGGCTTCGTGTACGAATGTAACAGGCCGTTAGCTTCTCAACTTCGTTATCAGGATGTTATGTGAAGGTGATTTGGGTTAAAGTAAAGACAGCGGAGCCGCCATCAAGGCAGGGAAGTGCTGTAAATCTTTATCGGTGAAAGGGGAACCTTCAGGCTGCGGGCTTCATTCCCACTCGGAGTACTGTAACACTGGGACCGTAAATATAGCCGTTGTCGTAGATGCCTCTGCCGACCGACCGACCGGCGGAGGGAAACGATGGAGAGCCAATAAGTTAAATCACCGTTTCAATGACACGGATCTGTAATTTCACCCGACTCGAAAGCAGAGCCGCAGAGTTCGCAGGTTCCGGTGTGGAAAGGTAAACAAGTTCCGGGATGGATTCGTGTCGACGGGCAGGACTCAGCGGGGTCCTGTGCTCCCTGTCACTGCTCTGTGTCATCCTGGACATCCAGCTGGATGGTAAGTCTGGCTTTACGTTCAACAAGAAGCTTTTAAAAGCAAATTCAAACTCACATACAGACTTGAACAGCTTATTTTTTAAACGCTGTGTTTCCACAAACGACTGGTTGCTTCATTAGCTGACGCCCCTCTGAGTCTGTTTCTTTAAAGCGTCTCTCTGACTGTGAATTTAACACCAGTTATTATAAAAGTTCATCAAGTCGAGTATTTAAAGTTTACCAGGACAACAAACCTCAATTGTTACCCCAGATAAAACAGTGTGTGTCAAATTGACGTATGACATAATAAAAATAGTGACTGGTGCTGATATTGTAACTAATGACGTCACTACACGTTTTAAAGAACGCATCTTCTCATGTCACGTGGCGGCTACGCAACCGTCTAAACTCGCGTAAGTCAGATAACTAAAAGAAAAAGTTCCCTCCATAATATTCTGTGTTCACCAATAATCTGTCACACAAATGGCACTTGATAAACCAAGTTACTAAGAGAAGCTTTTAATTTATTTCAAATTAAAACTGACAGTTTTACTTTAAAAGTTATTCCCAAAAATAAATTGGCAAACTATGTAAAAAAAATGAATTTGAGGAGTTTGCACGTTTTTTTTTTTTTTTTTTTTTTTACGTCGTACAGTGTCTTGTAACACTTGTGCCTCTGTTTTCTGTTGTGGTTGTTCATCTGACACCTACAGGCTCCCATATGCACCCCATGTACAGAAAGTATTGATGCAGTCAGTGTTGAGTCATATAAAAATAACGATACAGCAATAAATCGGGATACTTTGACCTGATAAAATATTGATATCTCAACTCTTTATATCAATATTTTTGTAAAAATATCAGTTAATATTTTTGCTGAGTTGAAAGTGGAATAATGACTTCCGCGCCTCCACTGGAGTAGATGGCGCAGAAGAGCTACTCTTGCTGTATGTTGCTCATAAACTGTATAATAAATGTAATATCAAAGCATATTAAAAATGTTTTATTCCTACACTTGATGATGTGGGTTTTGATGCTGTAAACATCAGTGTTTCTCTAAAGTTTAATTTTTACAGTGTAGTAGACTAATAAAATAAAAATAATAGTCATGTTTTGAGCAATTTTAGATTTTTTTTATGAAACATTGTTTACACCAATTGACATTTATCAGTTTTACTAAGTGACCATGTCTTTCAACCAATAATTTTTTTTGCGATATTAGTTTAATGTCACAGTAGTTTAAGTAACAATCTTGACACACTTTATGTTTTCAATTTAAGTGTATTTATGAAACACTGCATCTGACTTTCATTATTTCAGACACAATAAGATAGCAAAGTTGTTTTTAATCAAACAGTTAACTGTGTAGAATATCGCAATGTATCACAATACTGTGATATATTTTTGCCAATACTCACCCCTTCACTGAGTCATTAACGACAATTGAAAAGTAATGAGATGATAATAGTGGAATAACATTTGCTACCCGCTGAAAAAAACTGCTGAGAGATGGTATCACATGAATATGTCATCAGACTCTTTCAATACAAATATATGACCCAACATATAATATAGTACAACTGACAGAAAAGTTGAAGTTATACAGCATGAGGGCCCATGCTGCTATATTTTTATCGCTGTCTCTTTGTTCGTATTGTGTTTCCATCCCGACTAAAGCTCCATCTTACGTTTCAGGTGTCCTAGGAGCAACCCATGTCGAGATAGAGCACCACTTGGAGATGGGCCGCAAACTTTTGGCGGCTGGGCAGCTGGCTGAAGCCTTGTCCCACTACCACTCAGCTGTGGGTAAGGTTACGCGCAGATGCACACTGACACACATTTATGCTTCTGTTGCTGGCTGACACTTAATTTCTTTGCTTCAACCATCCTCTTCAAGACATTGGTTTTGAATTTAAATGTATTTTCATGCACTTATCATTTCACAGAGGGAGACTCTAAAAATTATTTGACCTATTACAAGCGAGCTGCGGTGTTTCTGGCCATGGGTAAATCTAAATCAGCGCTCCCAGACCTGACAAGAGCCATTCAGCTCAAACCTGACTTCTTGGCCGTAAGTTGAGCTAATCACAACCAGAAAAACGAGTGTAACTGTTTTTAGTCGACGAGGTAATCATGCCTTATCTTTTTGTTCGTGCTCTTTCAGGCTCGGTTGCAAAGAGGAAATATCCTGTTAAAGCAGGGCAACACCGAGGAGGCTGTGGATGACTTCCAGGCAGTGGTGAGTGTAGCTCCAAAAACTTTTAAGTGTGCTAAAATAAGTTAAAGGTTAAAGGAATCAACCTTTCTTTTTTTAAAAAATTTCGTAGTTACTGCGGTCCCCTAACCACGAAGAAGCTGAGGAGCAGATGAAAAGAGCCAGTGAACTGGTGGAGCTGCAGGAGGAGGCGCATGCTGCGTATCATCAGGGAGACTACAGCACAACAGTCGCTGTGCTGGAAAGAGTCATTGAGGTGAGTGAGGGATGAGATTGAATTTAAAGCCATTTTCATGCTTTTCCAGGCATCTAGAGAGGCGGCCAATCAGAGGGATGGGGGTTGTGGAGAAGGGAGTCTTAAAGGGACAGGACCTAAAAATAAAGTGTTTCAGTTTTTGAAAAAACATCACTGTGAAGGAAAAAAGTGTAAACTATATTAAGCTACTACAGGTTACCAAGGGGAGAGTGTAAGCCTAAAAAGCTGAATACCCCCTCTTTAGTTTCAGAAGTCTTAATTGACAGAAGCTACACATACAAGTCTAAATTTTGCTGTTTTTCGTCAGATCTCTCCCTGGGACCCAGAATCGCGGGAGCTCCGAGCAGAGTGTTACATTCGAATGGGCGACCCTCAAAAAGCCATTCAGGATCTCACGCCAACCACAAGGCTCCGCAACGACAACCGTGCAGCCTTCCTGAAGCTCAGCATGCTGCACTACAGCCTCGGAGAACACCACGAGTCCCTAAAGTGAGTTATCAAACAAACAAACCTCTGAGTCATGCAAACCAGGCTGATTTTTATCTCATTTTGAAATCTCAACGCTTTTCGTGCCTCTCCGCAGTCACATCCGAGAGTGTCTGAAGCTGGACCAGGACGACAAAGAGTGTTTCAGTCACTACAAGCAGGTGAAGAAGCTCAGCAAACAGCTGGATGCAGCAGAGGAGCTCATACACATGGACAGGTCGGTGCGCTTAACTTCAGTTTGAAAGTAAAAAACGTTCAACTTTACAAACCTAATCAATCATCTTAACTGAACTGTCTTGACTAGGTTTGAGGAAGCCATTGAAAAATATGAATCAGTTATGAAGACGGAGCCAAACGTCCCGTTCTACACCAACCTGGCCAAAGAAAGGATCTGCTTCTGCTTCGTCAAGGTGCGTTTTAGATGGTTCAGCATTTCTTTTAACTTTTGAAAAAATTAAATCAAACATGATCATTATGTTTTCCCCAATCAAGATCAAGCTGGTTCACGAGGCAATAGACGTGTGTTCAGAAGCTCATCAAAGAGACCCACGAAACGTCAACATCCTCCGGGATCGAGCCGAGGCGTACATCCTCAACCAGGACTACGAAAAAGGTAGAGTCTGTGGGAAAGTAGTTACATTCTCTTAAAGGATAAATTAAAAGGTCATAGAAAAAAAATGGATCAAAGAATTCAAAACAGCATTTGATATCGTCAAGCTTCAAACCTTTCCCAATTGTTTGTGACTGTTCATTTTAATTGAAGTATTTCTTTATATTTGTCGCAGCTGTGGAGGACTACCAGGAGGCACGAGAATTTGATGGGGACAGCCACGATATCAGAGAAGGGCTGGAACGAGCACAGAAACTACTAAAAATCTCAAGAAAGAGGGACTACTACAAAATTCTTGGTGTTAGCAGGTGATCTGTTGTTTTTAAAATATGCCAGAATAACTGTACCAAATATCAAAAGATTTAAAAATAGAAGATGGTAATGTCAGGAGAGAGATTCTTTAAAAATCTTTTGAGAATTTCTTAAAACTTTAAGGTTAGATTTTAAAAGAAAAATCCTAAATGTAAATTCTGATTCAATTTTAGATTTTTTAAATCTAGAATTTGAATGGATGGTCTCCAGACTTTTGCATACTTTTCAATGAAGACTCTAAAAAGGTTTAAATATTGTGTGCACAATTCTCAATATACAATTTTTTTAACTTTCTGATTTCTCTTATTTTGTATATTTTAAAAGTTTGGGGTATCCACTGTGGAAGTTTGCAAGA
Source organism: Halichoeres trimaculatus (assembly GCF_033239565.1). Taxonomy (NCBI): domain Eukaryota; kingdom Metazoa; phylum Chordata; class Actinopteri; order Labriformes; family Labridae; genus Halichoeres; species Halichoeres trimaculatus. Next base: position 17,671,389 of record NW_027437200.1, read on the forward strand.
ACTTCAGAAATTGTCCATTGAACTTTTTGAAACTTTTTAATGTTGTTTAATCAGTGTGAATTTTCAGTGCAATGTTCCTGAAACTTGTTTAACTTGAAAAAAAAATCGGAAAAAAAATATTTGAAATATTTTAAGTTTTCATAATTTTTTGTCAAAATTTTTGGGATTTTTTTTTTTACAATTCTATTGATGTTTTTTGATTTTTTTTTACAGAAATTTCAATTTCATGTCAATGACTTCAAACCCTCTTATCTGAAAAATAAATATCTTTTTTTTTCAGGAGTGCAAATAAGCAGGAGATCATTAAGGCATACAGGAAACTGGCACAGCAGTGGCATCCCGACAACTTCCAGTCTGAGACAGAGAAAAAAGAAGCGGAAAAGAAGTTTATCGACATTGCATCAGCTAAAGAAGTCCTTACTGACCCAGGTGAGGAACTGACGACACTATTACAATAAAATCAACTTGATAAATGCTGTTTCAGTGTACTTTGAATAAAACTTGTGAGAGTTTGATCTCTAGTTTGTCTTAAGATGAAGTGGTACAGTAAAACAAGTAATTTTGTGCTTTTTAACAGAAAAGAACACTTAGAGAGTTGTGAAAACTGTCTCATCTATTTGCCCAGATTTAGACGTGAAGAATGACACCCCACTTGGGTCTGTTTGTCAAAAGATTAAGACTACAGCTAGCAGATTGCTAACTTAGCTTAGCATTCTGGAAAGAGAAAGTAACAGCTAATGTTCTCCTTTACAAAAGTAAGGGAATAGAAAGCCTAGATTATCTTCATATAACACTGTGTCTTCAGTATTTCACGACAAAACAAACAGAAGTATGAACTTAAGTGTGACTGTGAGCAAGACTTCCTGACCGTTCTGTTTGCCGTTTTCCTGACAGAAATGAGGCAGAAGTTTGACGCTGGAGAGGATCCTCTGGACCCAGAGAACCAGCAGGGCGGCGGGGGAGGAGGAGGACAGGGCTGGCCTTTCCACTTTGACCCTTTCCAGTCTGGCGGCAGCTTCCACTTCAAGTTCCACCACAATTAGAACAAAGAGGAACACAGGAACTCAGCTAAATTGTGGAGAAGTCTTCCCAGGAACTTTATGCTTTGGCTTGGACATGATTTAGTTACTTGAACATTTTTTTTTTTTTACATAGCAGAAGCTTGACCTAAAATTTGTGACCTCTGCGGACAATAGTGACGGACCTTACTGTGGCTTCTGCTGAGGAAAGAAAATGAAGTTTTGTGTCAACACTTCAGAGCCTTTGGAATGGAAAGTTTGGGACTGAAAGCGGTTGAACATCTGGAGTGTCTGCTCATACTTTTTACTTTGTGCCATTTTTTAAGGACTCTCCTTTTTTAATGCAGTGGCTGATTTTCAGACATCACACAGGAAGACTTGCAGTCTGTCGGTTTCTGCTTTGCAGTATGCGTAATGAGGAATCGTGTTTACGGATTTTAGCTCTTTTTTTTTTGCTCATGTCAGACCTTCTCTTTAATTGGAGAGCCAAGTCTTTTCTACTCAGCAACAGCATTGTGGGGATTTGAGACTTGGGTGCCAGAAAACAAAACTCGGACAGCTTTGAAATCCTATGGATCTTAAATGAGAGCCACTCTGTGATTGTCTTAAAGATACTTTAGAGCTTGTTTTTTACTACTACCCAACAGGAATAGTGCGTGAAATCTATATTGTATCTTTTAAAGGCTATGTATGCAGTACCAAATGTCACTGAATCAACTCGAACTTGTTCTAGGTGAAAACAGTTTTTCTTTCAGGTTAACAGCGTAGCACTCCGACTCTACAAGAGATGATTTTTCCTTTCACTCTTTTCATAAAGTTTTTTTTTTTTGAAAACTTGCACTTTTATGAGATCACTCCACATGTTTTCCACTCCTGAGTTGTTACTGCGGGCTTTTAAAAGCCTTTCATTGACTCTTTACAAACCGAGTGTGTCTTCTGTAATTATTAGCTTCATTTAACGGAGAGTCTTACAGAGGAGCTGTAATCAGAGCTGTGCATTAGTTATAGATCCAACCAACTGTGCAGCAGTTTGGTGGAGGACAAACAAAGGCACAGTTTACGACCAGTATGTTGCAGGGAAAAAATATCTTTTTAAACATAGAAAGACACACAAATGATGCTTTGTTGACAGGACATGACATTTGAAGTTTAAGTTATTCTGAATCTTTTCGACTGCTTGACCGTGTGAAGCGAATGTGACAGGCTCTTTGTATTTAAATCAGCTCAGATGAACTGTTTGGGTTTCTGGGTTTCTTATTTGAGTTGTTGTTTCTTCCTGTTTGTGGCTTCGATTTTAATGTTGCCAAACTGAATCAGCCGATATGCTAAAGCGTATAAAATATTAAAACAACTATACTTTGTCTGAATTTGATTTCTTCTCCTCTTTTTCTTTGTATTTATTTATTTTTAGTTAAATAAGAACTACTTCTTGTGTGTTCCTCATATTTAAACCTGAAAGCTATATTACCTGCTTTGCGTTTCAGCTGCTAACTTTACATTGAGTTTCGAGTGTATCAAGCTAGCTTAGCAAGGTTATAGCCTCGGGCTATTAACGTCGAGCGACGGCGGGGAGAGCGCCAGAGAGCTCTGGTAGAGCTTTTTGCTTTTATTCAAAAATGAACGAACAAACAAAAACACACTTGTACGACCAACTTGGTACTCTCGGCCCTCCGGGCTTTGAGACACGTTCCTGCTAGGTAAACGAGTGATTTATGGTGTTTTCATGTCTAACGGTTGGGCCGTCATTCACGTTAGCAACAACACGTTACTTTACTGGGAAGTTCTTTTAGCTAGACTTCCGAGAGACGGTGTTCCGTCAAAATTCGCTACTGTTTATTTTTTTTTTTACCGTCGCTGCGTTTATAGCGTAGTTTTCAAGTAGTGCTTCCAGTACTCAATTCATGAATAAATCGTGAAATTTTCCCTCTAAACCCCTGTGTTATTAAACCCAACTAGTTTTGATGAGTTTTAACCTGTACTTTAGGCCCCTGTCCTTCTTGACTCATGATTTGAACTCAAGCATTGACGGGGAGCAAAAAAATTACGGCCGTTAACACAAATGCCGTAGAGCGCATGTGCAGAACCACAAAGTAGCAATTTTCGATGGGTAGGAGAATCTGATAGAACACCTACTGTTTCGGCTCCTGAATGGCCCCTACTTCAGTATTCTTTCTAGCTGCGTATTTAAGCCTAACCTGACAAATATGGTTTGTGTATTGATAAACCCTTTTGCATTCAGTGTTTTTTTTTTATTTATTTATTTATTTTTTAATAAAACGCCTCATTTTGAGCATTTGGTCTATTACAAGAGCAGGCTTTCTTAGTTTTGTTTAATACTTGACCACAACTTTTTTTGCTCAAAAAAAAAAAAAAAACAACAACAAAAAAACAAACAAATGCTGATCCTTCATTTACGGGTCATTCATATTTATATTTATGTGTTCTCATGACACAGCCTTATTCACCATTGTCAGCTGTCTCACTCACTGAGGACGAGGCACACCCGACAGAGCGATCCCCTTTCTACTATCACAATCAAAACAAAGTTGTGCCAGCAGAGCTGAGCAACAAAAGGAAAGAAGTTGGAAGCCAGCTCTACTGATTCACTACAAAGCATTGGCTCTTTTGAGCATGACACATCACTAGAGTAAACATGGGTTCCAATATAGTCAGCCACTTGCACAATTAACGTCTTAATATGTACATAGTACTGTACATCAGGTACGGCTGAGGCAAAGGGATATATTCGCCAATTTGCAGACAGCTTCAGAGTGCCTGTTTTGGAAGCCATGACACTAAGTAGATAAAACTTGTAAATTGAATAGCTTTGAAAATAAAGGTAAAGTTATTGATAAGTCAAAAAATTCACCCATGTTCAGTGTATTTCATTAAAGAAATGAGCTGTTCAGAGCTGTAAACATGTTCATTTCAAGCAGAGGTTGTTGCTCACTTTTATCCATAAAATCAACATTTCAAAATGTAAAAACCCTGTGTGTTTACATTCATTTCTGTGATGTGTACACAGGTTTTTGCGCTAAGTTGTAACTGTAATTTCTGTCCTTGCCATGATTCCACATTTGGCTTCCTATGAAACTACAAAAGAACATTTTTAAGTATTAGAGTATCTGTCCTTTAATAAACACGTTTGAAATATGGTCATAGCAGGTGATACAAAACTTACAAAGGAGCCCAAATCCCAGCAATAAGTCATCTTTCTTTCCTTTGTTTTGTTAGTAACAACAAAAGTTTCAAACACAGGAATCAGTTTGAAAACAAAATGACATTTACTGACACATCACTGAAACATCCACACACTCACATGTAACTGCTGTTTGCTCACACTTATCCACACATAGCACACCCAGGCAGCTTACAGACACACACACGCACTCTGTATTGTGCAGTCATTACTGCCAAAGGACACATCTTCATCAGAAAACTGACACAAGAGTTCTGTGTCTGCAGAGGTGAAATGGTAAAATCCTGCAGCAATCATGCCGAGTCTATCCGGAAGTCCGTCTCGGCTGTGTCACTAAGAAACAGTCCTGCTAATGTGCAGGGTGTCGTCAACAGTTTGCTCCAAATCCTGGCGTGTCCTCCAGACTGTCTGCCTCCACCTCGATAGATACAACGTGGTGACCAGGGATCATCGCCAGGCCCAGGACTCTGGGTTCACCCTGGGAGAATGTGTCTGTGAAGGAATAAAAAATGTTATTATGTGTATTTTTTTTATAATGTACATTCATTTACGTAGGCTATTATTACCTTGTGTTTGATGTTCTATTCTAGGTTTATTGTTTTGAAAAGAAAGCAGTTATAACATTGACTCAGATGCTCACTTGAAGTTTAGTCCCACTCCTTGTTGTCCCAATGTGTAGGCAACAAGTCAGATTCGTTGCCTACACTATCATGCCAAAATATTTTTCATATATTTAATCTTGTGTTTTATGTTTTGTTGCTGTTTGTTGACAGTTTATTCAAAATATATATCTTTGAAGAATAATCGAATTTAATTTGGTTACTTAATAAAACATTTCTTCTAGTTTTAGAACTTGAGAGCTTCCAGTTCTTGTAAAGGTGCTGTAGTGATGATCAGACCAGTGTTTATGGGAGCGAAGAAATTCTGTCAAATCACATGTGGAGTACTTGATCACCCAGTACCACTCTTGGAATCCCTGGCTTAGCATACGAAAACCTGAATGTGGACTTGTAAGGAACAAGCCAAAAATAAAGCATTCATCTTTATTACATCCCCAGGAATCACTCCCTGAAATACTGTCTATTTCCCCCTGTCATGCTTTGAGTAGGACTTGTTTTTTTACTTGAAGTAACTTTTGACAGAGAATAATATTTATGTTATTTTCTTCATCTTGTTGTATGTTCTTCAGTTTTACTTTACCTGTAGATTTGAGGAACTCCTGAGCTGATCCCAGGATGACGTTACAGTCACGGTCCGTGCAAAGGAAGAGACCCACTAGAGTCCGTCCATCTGTCATGCGGATCCTCATGTTTTTGTTCAGGAGACCCTCAAGTTTCTGCCTGGCCTGGGACGACGAGGAGGACACAGCAGTCTGCTCCTGTGTGCGAACAGAAGGGTAACAGAGTCAATCTCAACGTAGAAAGCACAACAGTTTACACTCTCAGCTGTGGGATAACTTAAACAGCATGAATCGACGTTAACTGGGGAATGTTTCCGAATTCAGTCTTGCAAACAAAATCTCACAATAAGGATAACGTTTTAGAGTTATGGGATACAACATTTGACACATCAGCTGATCTACCTCAGACGTTAGCTGCCGGCTAATGCTAAGCTATAACATGTCGCACCTTAACCCTGGAATATTTTTGGAAACGTGAGTCAGCGCTTTGACACGGTAAATAATATAAATAACCATGTCAAATATTTAAGCGGAATACAACATACGTGAGACGAAGGACCGTTTTCCTCAATCATTGTTGCCATTTTATCACCTCCCTCCCACACGTTTGCCTACGGAGCAATTTAGCTGACGGACCAGCAGAACCGGAAATGCAAATTTTATTTTTTTCACCTTCCAAAGAAATTACGAAGACAGACCATATATGGTCTTTTAGTTTTTATAAATGTATACAATTATAAAGATGAATAATATAGTTAGAAAAAGACAACTGCTGACATATAAAACAATAAACAGAAGGGATAGAGAACGACGTTTTATTTCAGCAGAAAAGAAACTGCACCCATAGTTCCAAAATTTAGTTGCATTTAGTTCATGACTAAAGTAGTCGAACCAATCCGGCCGTATATCTGTTATTTTTAGAATATATCCCAAACCTTATATTATATTAAACAAAGTCGCCATTTGCTCAATAATTCAATTTTTAAATCCAATTGTGATGTGTCGTCTCCTTGATGAGATTTTCCTGACAACACATGTGAAATTCATACAAAATATCTTATCCGGAAGACAATGTTTAAATTTTATAATCATATTGCCTAAAAGCTGATTATGCTAATGTGAGTACGTGTGGCCTGTATTTCCGATGTATAACTATTACCAGTGTGGTTTTAATCTGTATTGTGATGGAATATATTCCTCAAAAATTAAGACACACAGTTTGACGCAAAACTGTTGTACTCATAAAACGTAATCAGTGTTTAAAGATCTATCGTTGTGAAATGGAAAAGTGTATCGTCCCTGGGTGGGCTCGAACCACCAACCTTTCGGTTAACAGCCGAACGCGCTAACCGATTGCGCCACAGAGACGACGGTAAGAGGTAAGATGTGATTGGTCAATTTCCAATGTGAGATTGGAGCGATTGGCCTCGCTCCAATCTCACATTGGACAGCGAGTATCACGATTGGAAGATGAGATTGGAAAGTGACAGCCGATCCCAGAGACGACGGTGGCTTGTAAAGGGGCGTGTTGTAATTTTTACCACTACCCAATATGATCTTTTTGATAATTCCTTCATATTATATTGTAGAATCTTACTCTAGACGTTATCTTCATATCTCACACACGTTCTCAGATGAGAAATGACTGTCAATAGACTCATTAGGCACATTGCTGGCGTCTTGATAACTCATATGTTTCCACTAGCAACTATATGTGCAGTTCCTGTCGAATTACAAGTTGCGGATAGGTCATGATATACACCTAAAGTGCGAATTAACAGCACACTAGTCACACTCAACGTTTACATGAAGATAGTCAGCAAGGATACTTGTTGATTCCCTGATGAAGTCCGTTCATAACAGTGGGTTCGAGACTGGAGTATTGCGGTACCGAAATCAGCATGGTGTGTTCAAGTCCTTCAGTTGACAGGAAAAAAATTCCGCAACCACTAAATTAAATTTCCAATGTATAAAATTGAGTTAATACTGGAATAAATACAGTTACATATGTTTAAATTCTGATTTAAGTGCCAGCATTCTAATCTTATTTTAACTGATTGTTTTAACTTGACAATTAAAGCCAGAAGTCAAAGATCAAGGTCAAAACTTGGACACCAAAAGCACTCACTCCTACAGCTCTTCAGAGTTCTGAAATAAAAGTAACAATTCTTATAAAAATAAAAATTCTGAAAAAATTCTAACATGTAAATCAAAATCATTTTCTAAAAATGAGATTTAAGTCAAAATTATTATTATTATTATTATTATTATTATTATTATTATTATTATTATTCTAAAATTTGACATTGAAGCTTTGACTTTGAGGAAAAAGACAGATTTAAAAATTCGGAATTCTGAGTTTTTCTAAAAAAAAAAAATAAAAAAAAAAACCTCTTTGGATTCTGACATATATGTTATTAAGTGTTTTTTTTTTTGTGTATTTGAGTCATGAGGTGTCTGGTGTTCTTTCATTTTGAAGGACTTCCTCAGCTGCTCACCCCAGTGTGGACTAAACAGAGCAGGAATATCATACTTTCAGTTCACCAACATTACATCAGCATTCTCTTCTGTCTGGGCTGCCAGGGATTCAGAAAACTCAGCTCTGAATGCAACACAGGCGCCGGTGTCTTCTCCGTGTGTGTCACACTGCATAAAATCTGGGTTAGCTGGAGTGCAGCACCCAGGGGAGGCGCTTTTCCCCTCTCATCCTCTCATGTCTCCCTGCCAAACGGACACGAAGGGGGGTGAAGTCACAGCAGAGTAGTGCAGTGTGTCAGGGCCTGCGGCGGACCAGCGAGAGGCCAGGCTAGTTTAACCCTAGTGTTTTGTTCAGACAGATGCACAGTCATGAATACAGACACCTCACATACACACACATAACTGCTGGGTTCATTGTCACTCTGTGCATGTGTGTCACTCTTGGATCAAGCGCTAACAAATTCCTCCCCTCTTGTTTGTGGGAGACCAGAGCAGCTCAGACACCTGTTGCAGCAGTGGATAGATGGAGAGCTTGCTTTCACTCATTATGGATAAATTATGGAGGCGTTGCAGATGGCAGGGTAGGATTCATACACTAAGTAGCTAAAAGGTAAAGAAAAAAAATACAGGATTACCTTTAAAATTTAAGATTGTTCTGGTATGTTTTTGATACAGTGTTTCAAGAAAGTCAGTCATGTTTCATCAGTTATTAACAAAAAGAAGGGAACTTCTTAACCTCAGCTTTAAGACATTAGTAACCTCTCAGTTTCGCCATGTCTTGTTTACATCCTAGATCTGCAGTAGTCATATGCAGTCTGCGCCTTAAAGCCTGCCTCTGGAGCCAACCTCCATTAACATTTGTGGTTCAGAGTCAAGTGCTGAATATTTACTGATATACTTAAGGGCCTGTCTCCACTGACCACATTTCTTACTGTTGGCGATGTCAACTTTCTAAATGAAGTTTTACTGGCGCTGAGAGTCCTGAGCCTCTTTAGTGCACATGGGGTCAGCTGTTGTCTGTTGCTAGGCTTAAGACCCTATCAGTTGAGGTCCCATCACTGTCACTTTAATCACCCACCAATCAAAATCATCTTTACAACAACAGTGGTAGAGGTTTGTATAAAAGAGACACTAATCACACTTGTTTTTAAGTACATTTTACAAAGTAAGCTACTGACTAAAGCTATTTTATGTTTAACAGTTGTTTCTCTATTTTCTTCATAAAATTCAGAGCATGAAAAATGCTGTCAGTGGACACAGGCCCTAAAATGTAGTGTTTAGCATTGATTAATAATTGCGCTATTTCAGTTTTTTTTTTCAGCTTTTTCTGTTCTTATCTTTGACAAAAAGCTCTAGTGAAATATTGTTCAAAGATTGACCTTTCTGGGCTTCCGTAGAAAACCCCAAATATTCTGTGGATACATTTTTGAAGGAAAGGAATTTTGTGTAATGTTAACTATATGGATAGCTTGACTTGAAGTGTGTTCCTCTTAGTTTTTAACATCAAGTCAAAAATTTTGAACACAACTATAAAGCCGTTGACCTCTGACCTTTTACGAGTTTATTGACATTTACATTACACCTGTTTCATAGGTAGGATTTTAACACTACACACATGTAGGTCATGTAAGCGAGCGAATAGTTGGAGTAGTTCCACTTTAGTCATATCATGTTGTTCTTAAAGCCTGCTCTTTCTCATATGATACACCTGATTTTCTTCAATGAAAAAACACCTGTTGAATCTTCCGTTTAGTCCCACTCAGCATTCAAAGCTTTCAGACACCATCGCCTAGTCTTTTAGTTTGCTATGAGCACTATTTCAATCTCCAGGATCAACTGTAAGTGGTCCTTTTACTACTTTCATTTTTTGATTAAACTGTTTTCAGGGTCAAGAGCAAACTTCCAGCTGAAGAGAATTAAATATTTCATAACTGAAGCACTATGTTTTTTTATAGCCAGCTTTCTGGTTAAATAAGGTTTTCTTCAGCTGATTTCATGAGATTTCAACTTTTATGTTGAGATAACAAAGCATATTTTTTTTGCCCATATTAATTAGGTAAGTTAAACCTGTTTAAGTCTGTTTTGTCATTTTGCAGCTTTAACTAAGTTGATATGTGTTGTTGCAAGAAAACTAATTAAAATGTACAGATGCATGTCTGCTAAGGGCTTCCGTACACTTTTCTTCTGCCCTTTTTCCTCATTCCTGGAAAACAGATTTACAATGTTGGATAAAATAGCTACTTCTTGCATCCAAATACTGTTCATTTTTCATATTTCATCTGCCAGTTTCTCCAGTGTGACCTCTGTTCCAGCTTTAACCGAGGTTTAAATGTGCTATGAGCTGCAAATCAAAATTCCTTTTGTCAAAACAGAAAGCGCCCAGAGCAGCCACTCAGGGCTGGATGGGGATCTCGGGACTCCCATGGCCTTACTGCCATCCAGCTGACACAGCCTGCAGCTTCAGATTTTACAGTAAGTGTGCACAAAAATACTTGTGTTTGTGTTCAAACCTCAGTGGCAGAGAGGAGCCGTGCACCCTGAGCTGTTTAATGTGGTGGTTTACGGAGAGGGGGGTGTAGTTTGCATATTCTGAATTGTTTTCATCCCCACCACAAGTAGTTAATTTTTAAGCAATACAATCTGATGTAAGTCTGGGCATGGCTGCGGCAGATTTTCCCAACCCCCCTCTCTCGATCCCTCCCCAGCACTCACACACATAAAAACACACACGCACATACACACACACACACACACACACACATACACACAACCCTGCTGCTCCAAAATACTTTTTTTATACAACGGTGGGGGCTCCGGAGAATCTAAGGTGGCCATATTTGATAGATTTGTGTCGGGCTCTGCAATGCAGAAAGCGAGAGTTGTCGCGTGTGATCTTGCAAGTGACAGTGACACCAGGCAAGTCTGTCGGATTCGTGACTGATCCGGACTTGGGGAGCGAGAGAGGGAGCTAAAAAACAGAGGGAGGGAGGGGAGCAGACAGAAAAGAAACAAACAACTAACAATGTAACTTACATGCAGCCACACACCCCTTTTTTCTTGTAACAATGTGTACGTTTTTAAGGAGGGAGGGGGCACGCGGAGGGAGAAAGAGAGACGGAGAGAGATAGAGAAAGGAGGAGGGGGGTGCGTTCTGAAATAATATAGTCAGCCATTTTTTATGTAAGGGGATTTTTTCTTATTGGGGGGGTTGTTAAAAAATAAATATAAGAGGGCGGCCATCTTTGTTGCTCTGCCTAGTGTAAAATATTTCAAAACGCCCCCCACTTTTTTCTGTGCCGATTTGAATATTAAATAAATATCACACATTCGAGCAAGAATACGCTTTTTTGCATACAAGGACGGACCCAATGACAGGAATATAATGTCCTCTCCTCTCCGGTCCTGTGAGGAAGACGAGGGCATGGTGGTTAATTCCGAGGGAGGAGATTTTGATGAAGAAGACGACGACGGAGACCTAGACGAGAACGCAAGCGACATAAACTCGCCGGCGGCGCCTCGGGAAACTGCAACACCAGCCGCGCCAGGTACAGTAAAGAAAACTGGCGGACAGGTCGGGAGCGCGCGCACGGGATAAAAACACTTACTAGCTCTAAATATGTGGAGGAATAGCTCGTTGGAAGTAGCCGCAGTTTGTGCCCCATGTCTGCCTCTCCACGTACAGTATGCCTACTGCGAGGAGTCGAGTGCGCGTAAATTACAGAAACATACTTAACAGTCGAGATTTGAGACACACAGGCAAATGTTTCAGCTCATTAAACCGCTACATGTTTCCGTTATTCCACCTTTATCCCGCGAAAACGACGAGCGCGCGCTTTCAAAACACTTTGCAACAAACTAAAAACAAATTCAAATCCGGTCCCTAAAAAAAATGTGAGTCTTCTGTGTTGTTTCGGCTCATTTTCTCCTGCTCCACTTCCTCCTCACCTCCTGCACATCCCAACAAAGTTTACACCAACTTGCCACGGCTGCTTTTTTTATGTTCCCCAGCATCAAAAAAAGTTGTCCCTTAAATCTCCTTTGACAGCTCCCAGACATGTCATGACATGCAAATGAGCTCGGTCTGCGGGGTAATAAGGTCGCCCTGAAGGGTACAAAGCTCACGGCGGGCACAAACATGGACTCCGCTGGCCGCAGGCTACATATATTTGATACCCATCACGGGAGGAGATGATACGTTTTGCTGTGCAGACATGAAAGCTGGTGTGAAATCGCGGCGTGAGACAGAAAGTTGCCCCCTCACTACCCTCATTGTCTCCATGACAGGTCAAAATAGGACACTGCTGCTGCTGCATGCTCACGCTCAGGCCAGGAAGGTGTGACTCTTCAGCAACCTTTTATTTTAGCCTAGCATCTCAATCAGCTATCTACCATTCTTATCATATAACTGTTTCCCATAACAGGGCTGCTGCAGGAACTGCTTCATCTGCAGTATTGATTCCGTTTGAATATGATTGACTGGGTGTCATTCTGGAAGTTTCTGTGACAGTGAAGCAGTAGCAGAAAGTAGGTTGGTTAACCACTGAGCTTCAAGTTAAAAAAGGCAGTGCGGCAGCCTTATGGTTGAAGTTCGTTTAATGAGAACTTGTAATTTTGTGGTTTCGATGTATTTCGCAGACAAACTTCAAAGTGAGACTGCACATGTAATAAGAGAGATGACATAAGGTTGTGCTAAAACTCATGAGACTCTGGTGTCATTTGTATTTGAATAATAGTGTTATCATCCATTGTCTGAAAGCTTAATTAGCAGCACTCTAGATTTGCCGCCATGCCGGTCCCAGACAGATAAATTACACTCCAGTGTAATTCACTGGAGGACCTTTTATTTAACCCCCCGTCGACCTCCAGCCGCTTTGGTGGTCGAGGTCCCGTTGTGGGAATAGCACAGCGGCAGGGAAAGTCGTTCCAGTTCGCCGCACCGTCCCGCTAGCTGGCGGCCTCTGAATCACCGAGCCCCGCGTGCGTGCTGCCGCCGCCCCCGGCGTGTCTTCAGCGGCTGCGTGCTGTACAGACACGCGGGGAGCGGGGTTGTTTTACAGGACGGGGGTGGGAGCGAAAAGAGGTGGTGGTGGAAGAGGAGGAGGTGTTGGGGGGCTGTTACTGCTGCTTTCTGCTGCTGCTGGTGGGTTAGCGCTCAACAACAAAGGCAGGCAGACAATAAAATCAGAGAAATCGCAGGCTTTCAAACGGACTGGTTGCATGGCGGAAACCGCAGCCTGTATTTCAGCTACGCTCTAATGCTCTGCTGCAGTTAGCACTTTGAAGCAGAGAGCCGCTGCTGAATCTCTTTAATACTCCAAAGCCAGGTCAGGTTACAGGTTAAATTGCTTTTCTTGTGGTTCTGATATTGCACAGGCACCATGGGGAATAGCTGGCCTGATATTTTCACATCATCTTCCCCTGCAAGCAGAGAGATCATTTCTTTTTAGACACAAAGTGCCACAGTCTGATATGAAACAGGAGTAGAGACCAAAACTACAATTTTCCTCAGGTTGTATCATCTTGAACACAAAGTTGCCTGTATTCAAAAGCTAATATTGCCTCCCTGAGATACTGGTCACACTTTTTCCTCACCATAAACCAATTATCTCTGTTCTATAGCAAACCAGCTGTCAAATCTACTTACAGCCCCCTGACAAACTGTATCTAATTTAGCATGTGTCACAATTCAGGAGAGGTCAGAGGTCGCGGAAGCCACAGTGGCTATCACGCAGCTTTTGTTGTGTGTAATTATGTTCAGCGGGGATTATCGCAGGGTGCTTGGAAGCATTTGAGAAGATTATCATCCGACTGATCTTTCTTCCTCGCCTCCTTCATCCCCCCCATGTCTCTTCTCTGCTTTTTTCCCCCCCAGAAGAAGAGCCGGGGTTATCAGACCAAGAGGTCCCGATCAGGAAGAAAGGCCGACCTAAGAAGAAGAGGGAGACAAAGAAGAAGGACAAAGAAGGGAAACCAGTCAAAGCAAAAAAACGCAAAAAGATTGTAAGTTTGTTAAGCTGTCATGCTTTGAGTTTAAAGATATTAATACTTCATTCTTTTCAAGTGTCTCCCTCTTTTCTTATCTCCAGGACAGTGATGTAGAAAGGGACTCAGACAGAGAAAGAGACTACGGAGAGAACTCAGACAGTGTAGCCAGCGACTATGGCTCTGGAGAGAAGAAGAAGAAGAAGAAACATAAAGAGAGGAAGGAGAAGAAAACAAAGAAGAAGAAAAAAGACGATGGAGACCGAGATAGCAGTCAGGAGGAAACAACAAAGGTAAAAGCTCTTGAACCATCTTTGTTAAGCTCAGTCCTCTTAATCTGTTATCTTCCTGCGCTGATTGTTGTTTCTCTGGCAGCAACCGATAGAGCAGAAGACCTCGGCCCAGCTGGCGAAGGAGTGGGGTCTGGAGGATGTTGATCATACCTTCACAGAGGAGGACTACAGGGAACTCACCAACTACAAAGCCTTCAGCCAGTTCATGAGGTAGAGGAGCCGCAAAATCTACTTTTTCAGACTTAAATGCCTTTAATTGGAGAGGATAACCTATTACCTATTATGTTTTTTCCACATTAAAGTATTGGCTCAATTTTCTTTAAATTATAACTTGGGGCAATATGACTTTTTACCTTGAAACCGAACGATTTTAATCTCATAGCATGACGACTTTTGACTCTTATCACTGCGATTTCCATCTTGTAACATTGCAATTTTTTTTTCAGTACACAACAGAACTTTAATTTTGTTGCCCCAAACTTTTTTCATGAAACATTACAAATTTTTTGTAACATTAAAACTTTAATGTTGCATTATGAATTTTCTTTTGACACTATGACTTTGGTCTTAGATATTATGACTTTTATTACAGAACATCACATTTTTTCCTAACATAACGACTTTAATCTTACTTTTTTCTTGAAGCATTATAACTTTAATTAGATTGCATTATGACTTTTCTTGAGATATGTGACTTTATTCTAGTACTTTAATGACTTATTTCAACAGTACAACTTTAATCTCTAAGCATCAGGACTTATTTTCTAGAAAGATTACAACTTTTTCTTGAAATTCTATGACTTAAGGCTTTTTCACTTAATCAACAACTGTTTTTTCATAAGATTTCACTTAAAAGGTCCGATATTCTGCTCCTTTTCTGCAGTTTAACATGGATCATTGATGTCTTCATGAAATGGTAGTGACATGTTTTGGTCCAAAAAGCCAATAAATCAAGCACAGCAGCAATGTTTCCAGGCTCTCATAGCCCCTCTGTTCAGAACGCTCTGATTTAGTGGGCGTGGCCTTCATATGTAAATGAGCCACCGCTGATACTGCCCGCTCTTCCGCGTCACTGAGAGCGGCGCCACGAGCTCCGAGTGAACAATGTTTAGAAAACAGCGAAGCTCGTTTACTGTAACATTACAGGCTAAAACAACAGGCTAACTGCAGCTACAGTTAGCATCCTGAAGCTAAAACAGAGACAGGGGGGACACAGAGGAAAAGCTCTTTTAAATAAAAAGTATTATTATTATTATAACGTAATTTAAACTTGGCAAGTTGGTTAAATTATGTCAAATGTCTTTTTGATGCATATTGAATTTTTCTCATAACCACATTTTTCTGGTGACGTTATCCCTTTAATCTTGTAGTATTGCAACTTTTCCACTTTTCGTACCATATCATATTTCTCATAGCTGTGCAACATTTTCTTGAAACATTACAAATTAACTCCTCAAAATTTTAATTACATTTTTCACGTGGCTCTAATCCTTCAATGTGAAAAAACGAAGCACACTACGCCAGTGTACGCATTCATCAGACATCTTCAGAACAATGTCCTTATAATATTTAAGTCAAGATACAATGATGTCACCAACTTAATCTTTTTTTCAGTATGCATTTAACATTTTGTAAACATCCTGTATATCTGTGGACAAAAACAAAAGGCGTGTTATTGATGATTATTTAGTATCAGTATCTGTTCTATCTAATGAGATGGGGTTTAAAGTCTTATCATGCCCATCTAGTTTTCATGCTGCAAAACAAAACAGCCCATGGGTTAAATCATGACCCTGAACAGAGGCTTTATTCCTTGTTGCTCTCCTTTGCTGTCTTATCCACTGTCTCCTCATACTCTCTCAGATCCTCTCACTAAAAGTGGAAAAAGCCCAAAAAGAAACAATACAATTTTTTAGTTGCTAGCAACCAGTTTGTTTTTTGTATCACTTTAAAAACAATCATGTATCTGTCAGGCTGTTCTTCAGAGCCACCACTTGTCACACAGTCGTGCCTTTGCTTCAGTGGCAGCTCCGTCAACAACAGCACTTCCTTGTGGAGCTACAGGTACAGGTGTCATGGATTCAAACCGAGAGCACTGCTTGTTCCTGTCCTCCTCCAGCAGCTGCATCTTTATCATCGCAGCTGGTTTCTGTATTCCAGCAGCAGGGCTGTCAGCGGCAGCCTGAGCCTCGGCTCGTGTCTGACTCATACCTGCTCTGACTCTGATAACATTAAGTAATCCATAATGTCTGCTGCATGTTGATGTCAGGAGGTAATTGTCTGTTTCCGCTCCACTGGCAGACAGAGCGGCAGAGGATTAATAAACTCTGCTCCGTTGTTCTGCGGGTTATACAAACCACTCCTTGATATAGATCTAATTAACAATTGGTGAAAATAAAACAAGTGTTTAACAACACTCATAGATTTCAAGATTTCTTTGTTGTCTCTGTCCAGAGCATTTTAACAACCATAGTTCTTTGTCTCTCAGGCCGATGATCGCCAAGAAGAACCCTAAGATCCCCATGTCCAAGATGATGACCATCCTGGGAGCCAAGTGGAGGGAGTTCAGCTCCAACAACCCCTTTAAGGGCAACGCTGCTGCTGTCGCTGCTGCGGCTGCGGCTGCTGCTATCGCTGTCGCTGAGCAGGTCTCCGCAGCGACCGCTTCGCCTGAGCCGCCACCTCAGCCGCCGCCGATAAGAAAGGCGAAGACGAAAGAGGGCAAAGGTCAGCACATAACTTTTTTCAACGGCTTTTACAGGGTTTATTGGCACGTCACTTTCAGATACTGGTCCCTAAAGGGAAACAATACACATACTTAAATAAGTTTAAACAGCTGTAAACTCACTACTTACTTCAAAATATGAACAAATATGTTATAATTTCTACATTTTCTTTTGTGTGGCCTGAATCTGCATAGTTAAAGACTGAAAACCTAAAACAAGCTAGCTCCATGTCATCACATTTTGCTAAAAAAGTGACACTGCTCTTTTTTTGTAGTTTGTATAAACTCACTTGTTCCAAAAAGTCAATCTAAGGCTGTGAAACACATTCACACGTTACACCCAACACTGAGTGCTGTTTGTGAGCTAGCCTTGGTGGCTAACATTAGGTTTTTTGCACCACACAAATGCAGGTTTGCTAGCTATGTTTGACATATTATCTAATTCGCAACTGTTTTGAAAGGGAAAAAGGGAAATTTAATACTCTGTCCAGAACGCTCTGATTTAGTGGGCGTGGCCTTCATATGTAAATGAGCCACCGCTGATACCGCCCCGCTCTTCAGCGTCACTGAGAGCGGCGCCACGAGCTCTGAGTGCACAATGTTTAGAAAACAGCAAAGCTCGTTTACCGTAACATTACAGGCTAAAACAACTGGCTAACAGCAGCTAAAGTTAGCATCCTGAAGCTAACACAGAGACAGGGGGGGGACACTGAGGAAAAGCTCTTACATCTGCTCCACAGCACACAGCATTTAAAATAATCACATTTCCAGGGTCTGAGGTTTGTTGGTGGATGGTTGGTAATGCGCCTGGATTCAGGACCAGTCTATTCGCTAGCCCTCTGTTGTACTGTCCAAAGTTGGAAAAGAAGTCGGCCGTGAAGTGACCAGCACACACATGCACAGTTTTACTGAGTGTAGCTGGAACATTTCCTGATAAATGAACTCTAGACACTTAGTCTGTCTTCTTCAGAGATGCGAAGCTTGTGCATGGAACTATGTGGCTGTTTACAGCCAAAAGCAGAGCAGTGATGGCTCTTCAACTTTGGCATTCTCCTCCCCGCTCCTGAAGAGATTGAGGGGAGTAGGCAGGGAGGGGGTTTGGGGGTATCTGCTCTGTTGGACCAATCAGGTCGGACTTGCTCCTGATTGGTCAAAAAAGGGAATCGCTGACGTCGGCAAATCCCCAAAATCCAAACAGCTCGTTTTAGGTCAGGATTTTACATTCACAGGCACTACTTAGTACAGGTTTTGTCATTAAATATCACATTTTGTGGGCTGGGAGGAAAGCCAAAGACCCACAGATTTCACTAAAAGACTTAATAAAGTGATTTTTGCATAATATGGGAGACATGTTTAAAAGACATTTAAAGACATTTCATATCAGAAAACTGTAGTGACTGACATCTTTATTTCCCTCTTTGTTTGTACTTTATCACACTTTAATGTCAAATTAATATCACACCTGTCCAGGTCCTGGGTATAAGAAGCGAAGTAAAAGTCCTCGAGTCCCCGACAAGAAAAAGGCTCTGGCAAAGGCTAAAAAGATGGCCCCCATTCGGATCAAACTGTCGCCTATAGGAGCCAAGAGGAAGAAGAGTTGCTCTGTGAGTGCAAACCCGCCATCATTTCTCTCCCGGCTCTATTTCTCTAACCTGTCTTCACCTTTTTCTTTGTTTATTTTTCCTCACCTTTGTTTGGTTCCCTGTCAGAGCGAGGATCTGGATGAAGATGAATCGGAGCAGGAGGACTCCAGCGTTCACAGCTCCTCGGTTCGCTCTGACAGCTCGGGACGGGTCAAGAAGAATAAAAGGGGACGGCCGGCCAAAAAGAAGAAGAAAAGTAAGCTGAAGTTTGCATGTAAATTGTTGTGATGTAGTATCTGTCTCTAACCTGATTTCTTAACCAAAATTTTTTTTTTTCATGCGTGTTGTAGATGTTTCTGTGTCGCTCCCTCAAGTCCCAGGTGAAGAGGAAGGGGACGGCTATGAAACAGATCATCAGGACTACTGCGAGGTGTGTCAGCAGGGCGGAGAGATCATCCTGTGCGACACGTGTCCCCGAGCCTACCACCTCGTCTGCCTGGAGCCCGAGCTGGACAAAGCCCCCGAGGGCAAGTGGAGCTGCCCGCACTGTGTGAGTACGACCAGTCAGAGTCACGCCAGGTCTCTGCTTTCCATGTTTGACCTGATTCACATATTTACACGTCTGCATCAGTGAAGCCGCGGTTATAAGTGTCTTGTGTTTACTTGCTGGGAGCAGCAGATGAAAAGCAACTTTGTGGCTGCATCACAAATCTCAGTGGAGAGTGCGCCGCAGTCACACAAACGCAGCACAAAGACAGATACCTGAAGGGCTGCTGCTGGTGTAAATCTACTCAGTAATAAAAGCCAGAGCTCATTTTATCTTTCCATGACACGGTGCTTTGTCTGAGGTTAGTCAGCTGAATCAGCGCTTCCAGGAAAGATGCTTTATTCCACGTTATCCGGATGGCATCAAGTTTTGTTGGTTAAATAGAAGCGCAGTGCACATTAAAGCAGAAAACTAAGACAGAGAATCATTTTTCAAACACATGATTTGTGCTCCAGATTTAGAAACATACGATTCATTGGTCTGATTCACAATGAGCTGCTTGTTTCCTGTGGTTTTTGCTATTGTACGTATTATAAACACTCATTTGTGGACTCACGTTCAGCTGCCAAGCTTTGATATTTAATACTCCTAACTTTGACCTTCTTACCAGCAAATCTCAGCTGTGGATTAAATAAGATCATCGCTTCAAATGTCAATATTTATCAGACTATTGAGTCATTCTGTTCTTTCAGATCAATTATTGTTTGATAGAAAAGCTTTGATGCAGTTGCAAATCTACCGTACCTAAATCATCTTCTGATTAAGGAAGAAGATTTAGGTCTCTGGTTTTCTTTTAATTTAAGGTCAGGCCAGAAAAATGATAAATTCCTGACATTTCGAGTCAGAATTCTGATAGTAGTGAAAAAGCTCCAAGTTGTCACTTTAAATCTCAGAGTTCTTCCATAAAAATAAAAAAATTCATACGTTTTCTTTAACTTCTAGGCAGGATTCTGGGATTTGAGTCAAAGTTTTAATCTCAAAGTCAGACTCAGGGAGTTTAGTCCACTAATCTGAGGAAAAGTTAAAATCTAATGGCTTTTGAGATTTAATCAGAGATATAAACTTTGAGTCTTTAAACTCTGAGATTTAAGTCAGAGTTCTGACTTTTCCTTAAAGGAGCTGTGAGGAGTTTGAAAGTGATCTTGAAAAAGTCTCCTTTCTAGATATTTGCCTGATCATAATCCACACTTTAAAATGAGATTATCAGCGCCAATATTGCTGGTTAGAGCTTATCTTAAATTGCTACTTCCTAGCTTCCAGTTCGGGTTGTCCAGGCACGTCTAGGTCTCTTAACAACACCACCGGTCGACGAAGTTTAGTAGAGAAAAGGTAGAAATGATTTCTGTGATTAATTTTGTAGTGGTGGTGGACACAGGATCCTAACTATCAGACAGAAAAAGGACAGAAGAGCAGAAGAAAAATAAATGGAAGAGTAACAAAGTGGTCAATCTGTTTGTGCTATTGTTCACTCCAACCCACAGTCAGCAGTTATTCTGCAGTGGTCTGTTCAAACTTGAGAGTCTATCAATAAAATAAAGAGTGAGGTTACGTTAGCTCTGATTGGTAGATGACTGGCAGGACAAAGCTAACCAGGATTTACTGATGTTACCCATTATGGACATGTCTTAGAGGACCAGGCTGCCAGCTGAGCTAAACATAAACAGCTACTAAACTACTTACAAACTGACAGTGTTTACTTGTTGTCATGTTAGCCTACAGATACGTCAGAGCACCGAGCTAGCATATAGGCGGCTGCTACAACATTAGCTTGATGTCAGATTTCAAACTGTACTGATACATATCTTACCTCAGCGTGTTATATCCAGTAAGTTGTCTTGAACAAAGAAAATTTGTTTTGATCTGATCTCCAATCTGATCTTTAATTCCAAAAAAACACACACCTCACTAGAAGTAATTTACCCACAGTGTGCGGAGACTCCAGGCCACAAGGGGGCGAGGGAGTTCAATCAAAACAGATCCTCCTCATAGTATCTTTAAGATGTGGAATTCTGACTTTTACTCACACTTCTAAGGGGAAAAAG
The DNA here is from genome assembly GCF_033239565.1 of Halichoeres trimaculatus. Classification (NCBI taxonomy): domain Eukaryota; kingdom Metazoa; phylum Chordata; class Actinopteri; order Labriformes; family Labridae; genus Halichoeres; species Halichoeres trimaculatus. The sequence goes on from NW_027437200.1 coordinate 17,692,437, forward strand.
TACAAAGCTGAAGTTTTTTTTTTTGCCAGAATTTTGATATTTAATCGTAAAATTGTAAAGTAACAATTCAAACTTTTATAGTATTGTACTTTTAGGGTCAGAATTTAAACTGTTTGCCTGTGTGCTGAATTCTGAACTGAACACCTGGATTACTTTTCCCCATCGTCTTGGGTGTAGACTTAAAAAATAATAACAAAAATAGTCAGACTTCTTTTTTCGCAGGACTCCATGGATTATAAATACATCATACTGATTCTTTAACTTCATTGCTGGTTTTGCTCAGAAACAAGAGAATTCAGACTTTTACTCAACCGTTTTTACAGGAAAAGGAGGGAATCCAGTGGGAGGCTAAAGACGAGGACTTTGAGGACTTTGAGGAGGACAGCGAGGACAGAGTGATATCAGAGGTGTGTGCGGGGATCCCCAGCAGGGAGGGCGCAGAGGAGGAGGATGACGACCACATGGAGTTCTGTCGGGTGTGTAAAGACGGCGGGGAGCTACTTTGCTGCGACACCTGCACGTCTTCCTACCACATCCACTGTCTGAATCCACCGCTGCCTGAGATCCCCAACGGAGAGTGGCTGTGTCCACGCTGCACGGTGAGACGTCGTTTGGAGGTCTCGTTAGAAAACGCAGATTAAAATGTGCGATGAATTAGCGCGAGTTTTTCCTTCTTTAGTGTCCACCAATCAAAGGCCGTGTCCAGAAGATCCTCCACTGGAGGTGGGGTGAGCCTCCACCTCCTATCCCTGTCCCCCCAGCCCCAGACGCTCCACCTGATGCTCCTCCTCCACCTCCGATGAAGGGCAGAGCTGAGAGGGAGTTCTTCGTCAAGCTAGCTGGGCAGTCGTACTGGCACTGCACCTGGATCACTGAGCTGCAGGTACGAGAGTAACGAGAACTCCAAACCTCACATGATCACAAATCTCTGCTCATATTCAGACTTTGTTCATATCATTTACTAAAAAACCTCCATTAACCTCCAATAAGAGCTTCAGACTAACTTCCTCCTCCTCTTCTCTCAGCTGGAGATCTTCCACTCGGTGATGTACAGAAACTACCAGAGGAAGACGGACATGGACGAGCCGCCCAGTCTGGACTACGGCTCAGGTAACGAGGATGAAAACGGCGTGGGGAAGAGCGAGAAGAGGAGGGCCAAAGACCCTCAGTACGCCATCCTGGAGGATAAATACTACAGATACGGAATAAAGCCCGAGTGGATGATGATCCATCGCATCATCAACCACAGGTGACCACTTCCTGTAGGGTCAGAGATTTTCACAGTTAGAAACGTTACCTATCAAACCTGATTTTATCCTATTTATCTTCTATTTAATTTTATTTAATTGTTTAATTCTTGTTTTATTTATTTACGTATTTATATTATTAATTGGCCCATTTCAATTTTTCTTTTCAAACTTTCCATATGACATTTTTTCCTTTCTTTCTTTTTTTCTTATTTCTTTTTTTTCATTCTCTTTCTTTTCTGTCTTTTTTCTTGATTATTTTTTCTAATTCATTTTTTATTTCTTTCTTTTCATACCCTTTTCCTTTCTTCCTTTCTTCTTATCTTTTTTATTTATTTTTGTCATTTTCTTTTCTTTCTTTTTTCTTATTTCTTTTTTATTCATTTTTTATTCTCTTTTTCCTTCCTTTCTTTTTTCTTATTTCTTTTTTATTTATTTATTTTTATTCTCTTTTCCTTTCTGTCTTTTTGTCTTGTTTCTTTTTTAATTTATTTATTTTTCATTCTCTTTTCCTTTCCTATTTCTTTTTTTTTTTCTTAATGCTTTTTTCATTCTCTTTTCCTTTCTTTCTTCCATCTCTCCTACCTCTTCTTTCCTTTCTATCATCTTTCTTCTTTGTTTCTTTTCTTCCGCCTTCCCTTCTTTCCTAGTCTTTCTTTCGTTTGTTCTTTCTTGTTCTTTCCTTAGTTATTTTGTTTCCTTTATTCTTTTTTCCTTTTCTTTGCTGTCTTTCCTTTAGTGTATTTTTTTCCTCTACCTTTTCTGTTGTCTCCCCTTTTTTTCCTTTTTTGTGTACTTCTTTCTTTTAATCCTTCCTACTCTCAATTTTCCCATTCTCATGTCCTTCTTTCATTCTTCCTTGTTTTCTTCTACCTTTTCCCATCCTTCTCTCCATCTTTTTCTAACTTTCTCCTTTCCTTTTTTTCACTCCTTCTTCCTTTTTCTTTCTTTGTAAATTTATTCATCACAAAGAAAAATCTGAGGTTTTTTTTTAAAATCTCTGGTATAAAACTTGTGATCGCTTCGGGTCTGTTTCATTTTTCTTGTCATGTTTTTATCCGTCCTGTCTCTAACACAAGCTGAAACTCGCAAACATTCTCAGTGTTTGTTTTTTTTCTTTTAACTCCAAACGAGACAAAGTGATTGACTCCAGATTGAATTAATTGGATCTGAATGACGTGTTTCCAGTTGAATCTGATCAGGAGATTATTCTGATTTTAAGTGGTCTTTGTAAACATAATAAGTGTTACGTGTTTTTCTATCCAGTGTGGATAAGAAGGGAACATATCACTACCTGGTCAAATGGAGAGACCTGACCTACGACCAGTGCACCTGGGAGAGAGACGACATGGATATCCCTGAGTTTGGGATTTACAAGAGCAACTACTGGAGGCACAGGTCTGGTAACATGTCGAACCCTCATTGACTTGGTTTCAAAGAAAACTACTTTTCTGTAGTTTTTTCTTCAACTATTATCATCGGACTGACTGAAAACTTTCTTCTTAACAGAGACAACATAATGAAGGAGGACCTGGACAAACCGAGGAAGATCAGGAGCAAGAGCCAGGATGGAGAGGAGGAGGAGGAAGAGGAGGAGTCTGTTGCATCGCCAGTTACTGATGTGAGTTAGAGTTATCACTTAATCTTTACAAGAAAAGTTTCAGAGAATCTTTTAAAACTATCACTAAAACTATAGTTGATTCTGTCCTGAAAAGCCTTTTAAATCTTTCCTAAAATCTTTCCCGCCCTTTCGTCTTCCTAGCCGACGATAAAATACGAGGAGCAGCCGGACTTTGTCACATCAACAGGGGGAACGCTGCACCTCTACCAGCTGGAGGGTCTGAACTGGCTCCGCTTCTCCTGGGCCCAGGGCACCGACACCATCCTGGCAGACGAGATGGGCCTCGGCAAGACCATCCAGACCATCGTCTTCCTCTACTCGCTCTTCAAAGAGGTTCCCTGGCTCTGCCTCGCTAACATTTCTCATTTCCGCTCCTGGTGAAAGCTGGTGCTGACAGATTTCTCTGAAACTTTAGGGTCACACTAAAGGTCCGTTCCTGGTCAGCGCTCCACTTTCTACCATCATCAACTGGGAGAGGGAGTTCGAGATGTGGGCGCCGGACTTCTACGTGGTGACGTACACGGGGGACAAGGACAGCCGAGCCATCATCAGAGAAAATGAGTTTTCCTTTGATGACACGGCCGTCAAAGGAGGGAAGAAGGCTTTCAAGCTGAGGGTGAGGGTGAAAAAATGTTTGTTAATGAAGGGTTTGATGATAAACAAACACCATCGCCTCCATATAATGAACAAAAGCTTGTGATCCCAGCTTTTTCACAGATTTTATGCTTTGTGGCGTCCCTCAGGGTTCAATTCTCGGCCCACTAACTATTTCTGTTTTTATTCCACACTGAGGTTGTTTCATCCATTATTTTATATATGATCATGTCTTAGTTTATTCTTATAATAAGGACTCTTTTCTTTGTTTAAGCTCTTTTCTTTGTGCTAATGTGCAGCACTTTGCTTTATTTAAAATTTGTCACTAAATTCATTTTTCTAACAAGTTTAACAGACCTGTTCATGGGAAAAACCATGAAAACTGTTCTTGACCGCAGAAGCAGCATTTAGCTCTATTCATTCAGACGAGTTAGCGTTTTTTTACACTAAATTTAACCTGTTATCAGCATAAAAATGTACTGTTGTTCTGTGGTCAGTTTATAGAAACGATACTATACAACAGAGCCAACGTCTATCAAGTTTTTACCGTCACAGAGCAACCGGTGTTTTGGAGTAAATAGTGACCATGCTAACTGGTGCCTCTCAGCTGACAGTATCAATGATTAACAGCTGAGAGCCACCAGTTAACAGGGTCACATTTTACACTGAAACACCAGCAACGTCTGTGGGTAAATAATTAACCCTGGACGTAGTTTTCTGGTTCTCTTCCTGGTCTGTCACAGTCTGACCGTTGTGTGTTTAAATTCCTCTCTGGGTACACGCCAGATTTCTCCTCTAAAATCGTCTGTCCACCTAATATCTGTCCACTTGCTGTTTACCGTCCGTATAAGTGATGATATTTCGTTTAAAAATGTGTTTTTCAGTGGTTAACTCCTCCACAGCTGTTGAAAAACCATTAAACAAATAATCCCTCTATGATGATCTTAACTAGATTTGTCCTCCAAGTACAGAAGATCTGAAGAAACGCATGAAGAGATTATTCTACAGGATTATTTTTACCACTTGTCAGTTCAGTATCAAACATGAAAGTGACACAAAATAATATAATTTCTTCTTTTTTTCTTCAGAGAGAAGCTCCAATCAAATTCCACGTGCTGCTGACCTCCTATGAGTTAGTGACCATCGATCAGACGGCGCTAAAGTCCATTGACTGGGCCTGTCTGGTGGTGGACGAGGCTCACCGTCTGAAGAACAACCAATCAAAGGTAGCCTGTCGGTATAAATACACCCTGAGTAGATATAATTAATTCACATTCTAATGTGGATTATCAAAGACTGTATGTAGAAAGCTGACATCTTTGAAGCTGAAAAATTAACTCATGGACTCCCTCTGGTGGACAGAAAATGTAACGACAACAGAGTCAATCTGTCATGTCTTGTCAAAAACAACTGATGTATCTTGATTTTTTGTTATATATTCATTATTTATTAAACCAAATCTTTGATGTATTAAAAAATATGCTGAATTTTTTGTTTGTGTGTCTAGTTTTTTAGGCGTCTAAACGACTACAAGATTGACCACAAGCTGCTGCTGACAGGAACTCCTCTGCAGAACAACCTGGAGGAGCTTTTCCACCTGCTCAACTTCCTCACACCCAACCGCTTCAAGTAAACACACACACACAAAACACACACTACATTTAAAAAAAATTAATCTGTTTGAAACAGATAGTCTGAAAGTCTCTCTCCCGTGTCTCATCACTGCGCAGTAACCTTGAAGGCTTCCTGGAAGAGTTTGCCGACATCTCCAAGGAGGACCAGATCAAGAAGCTGCACGACCTGCTGGGGCCTCACATGCTGCGCAGGCTGAAGGCCGACGTCTTCAAAAACATGCCGGCGAAGACGGAGCTGATTGTCAGAGTGGAGCTGAGCCCCATGCAGAAGTATGAGTTTTTACTTTTTGAAGCAGATTTATATCCTCAAATCAAAGCCCTCATGCAAATATCATGAATATTAGTTTTTATTAGCTTAAGCCTGACCACAGGATTGATGAAGAGGCCTTCTTGAAACACTCTTCTCCTCCCACTTCTAATACTTGTTTGAGGGTCTTAACATGTTGCAAAACACAGTCATGGTTAAAATCTATAAATACAGTGTTTTCGTGCTAAGACATACCAAAAAATCTTGTATCAGCATTGTGAAATCAGAAGGAGATGTTTGGAAATTTGAGTTAAATGGTACGCATTTTACAAAGAGTCTGACAATTTTTAAAATTAAAATTCATTATGTGTATGCTAGACTCATTGACAATAAAAATTTATCAAAGGATTTTTTATAGGTACCGACTGAATTCTGTCAAAAGTACCGGGTACCGATCCACATAAAATCAAAAGGTACCATGTTTGGGTACCTAAATGCATCCTTGTGACTGTGAGGGAGTGGAAGAGTAGGTGATTATCCATGCTGGACATGAAAACAGCATTACAAGGTTATGCATTGAGAAATGAATATGTTAAATTGAAAAAATGTTAAATTTTATTTTTCAACAAATTGATATTTATTACCACACAAACACACAGAAATACCGAAATCTGGTACCGTTGAGTACGGATACTGATTGCCAGGTACCGGAATCTGTACTGTATTGTTTCAAATGTAAAAGGTACCCATCCCTAGTTAGTGAGGATAAAAATTAATCAGGGTCATTTTTTGTGGCTTGGGGGCGTAGCCGCGAATGTTTAATTATTAACCCAGTAATTAATTGGGTGGGCGGATTAATCGGGTTGATTATAGCCTGTCACCGATTAATCAACATTGGCCATTGATTTTAAAATTTTTGCTCCGCGGAGATTCTGTCGCTCCTGCTCCTGTGTGTTAATTAATATAAGGCTACTACACAGCGTCTCACTTTATAATGCCATGCAGGATTAACCTGGGCTTTTAAATTCACAAGGTATTGTCTTTGTTGAATAATTTTTGACAATTTTTCAATGTATTTAGTTGTAATTGTATTTATTGTGTGTTTTGAAAGCAGCTACATTGTTACTTAACATCTAGTTTAGGCCCATGCATTAGATGGAAGATGGAACTTTTCAATAGCTAGTAATAATGTGTCTTCATATCCTGTATTTATCCTGTGTTTATCAATGAATTTATTATATATCAGACGATATATTGGATATCAGTAGATATATCGGATATCGGCTTCTTTTTGCCCCCAGTATCGGCATCGGCCCCAAAAATCCCATATCGGTTGGGCTCTAGTGCTAAGATCTGCTGTTTCTTGAGTGTCCACTTGAGGCTGGCTCCAGAAGAACTGAAAGTCACAAACACACCAAGCCAAAAAAGCAGAAATCAACCTGTTTACAGCCTGGTTCAAAAAACGTCTTCTGTCTGAATCGCAAATTTTACGCTCGGCACACACTGTACGGGGGTGAATTATTTCCTAGTTGCTAGTTCAGAGGATATTAAGATTACGGGCTCGCACAATCAGAGGCACAGCTCAGGTCACGTGACTGATGAACGCCCTATAGCTGCACTCAAAGCCCATGTCACTTCCAATATGGCGGCAATTGCTGATCTGCTTCAAAAATCTGTTTCAGAAACAGACAGTTAACGTCAGGGAGACTACGGCCATTGATTTAGTTGTGGTTTCTAAAATTTTTTGTCTTTCGAACACAGGAAATACTACAAGCTCATCCTTACAAAGAACTTTGAGGCGCTGAACTCAAAAGGCGGAGGAAACCAGGTCTCCCTGCTCAACATCATGATGGACCTGAAGAAGTGCTGCAACCATCCCTACCTCTTCCCCGTTGCCTCCATGGTGAGCTCTCTTTAAAACAGACCTCTGATTAATTTAACAGACAGGTCAATAGAGGTGAAACTCCAAACTGCAGCACACTGACCCCTTGTGGTGAGGTTCAAAGGTGAAAATCTAAACATAGTCACAGGATATTTGTGATGAAATGTTGTTTTCTGTCTCTGTAGGAAGCACAGAAAACCCCCAGCGGTGCATACGAAGGCTCCGCGCTCACTAAGGCTTCTGGGAAACTGACGCTGTTGCAGAAGATGCTGAGGAAGCTGAAAGAGCAGGGACACAGAGTGCTGGTCTTCTCACAGGTACACACTGACACCTGATTCACACTCCTCTCCACAGATGGTGCATTATTCCCACCTCAGCCCTGATTCCAGCTGCTCCTACAGATGAAAGCATCCAACCATCTGTCTCTGTCTCCTTCTGTTTGCAGATGACTAAAATGTTGGACCTACTGGAAGATTTCTTGGACCATGAAGGTTATAAGTATGAGAGAATCGATGGCGGCATCACAGGAGCGCTGAGACAGGAGGCCATCGACCGCTTCAACGGTGAGGGCTGAGAATAGAAGATGAATAAAACAAATCACAAAAAAGAGATTATCAGATTCTTATTTCCGGCTGTTTGTCTTTCCTCGTGCAGCTCCTGGTGCGTGTCAGTTCTGTTTCCTGCTCTCCACCAGAGCCGGAGGTTTGGGCATCAACCTGGCCACAGCCGACACCGTCATCATCTTCGACTCCGACTGGAACCCTCACAACGACATCCAGGTACGGCGTCACCTCACATAATGAGGAGGAAACAAGGTAACGTCACACAAACTGAACTTTTCCTCTCTGTCCTCCTGCGCTCAGGCGTTCAGTCGCGCCCACAGGATCGGGCAGGCCAACAAGGTCATGATCTACCGCTTCGTGACGCGAGCCAGCGTGGAGGAGAGGATCACACAGGTGGCCAAGAGGAAGATGATGCTGACTCACCTGGTGGTTCGACCAGGCCTGGGATCCAAGGCGGGATCCATGACCAAACAGGAGCTGGACGACATCCTGAAGTTTGGGACGGAGGAGCTCTTCAAGGACGAGGGAGAAGGTGACGACAGGAAGACTTTTAGTTTAGCTTCCTGAAGAATAAGAAAAGTAATTTCACACTTTTTCTTCCTCCTCTGTGACTCAGGGATGAAGAACAATGCTGGAGATAAAGCCGAGGACGAGGGCAACGTGATCCACTATGACAACGTGGCCATCGAGAGGCTGCTGGATCGAAGCCAGGACGCCACGGACGACTCAGACGTGCAGAACATGAACGAGTACCTCAGCTCCTTCAAAGTGGCTCAGTACATGGTCCGAGAGGAGGACAAGGTGAGGGAGGTTTGTCTGAAGTGAAAAAGAAAAATCAAAGCAAGCGGTTACATCTGTTAGTACGTTTTATTTGACTCAATTTGAGCCAAATTCAGTCCAGGATTTTTTCATTTTCGTGAAAGTAAGAAAACTTTGCACACCAAGTTTCTGGTACTAAGACATTCATATTTAAAAAAAACTGAACACTGAAACTTTTCTTGTTTATGGACTTGTCAAGTGAATTTGGCTCCTATTGATACAATTTTTACTTAAAAGAAGGCACAAAATCATGCTTCCTAATTTTTTTAATTTGTAGTGGAGAAATTCACTGCATGTCTCGGTTACACTGACAATTTTGGCAGCTATTTCACATTTTGCCTCATTTTTAATATGTTTAATGAAACTTCTAATTTAGTTTTTAGTTTATTCACATTTAAGTCTTTTTTTTCAGCTTCTTTGGTTGAATTCTACAAAAGAGTCAAAGTTCTTCCAATGTGGCGTTGGTGTCTGGTGTTAGCTCCGTTAGCCATGTCTGTGAATAGCATTATGCTACTCTGCTTTCTGGTATTCCCTCTGTTGCTGGGTTAGCACAGCTAGCTCGTCCATCTTGTTGGAGATAGATCTTACGTTCCCAATAACGATGGATGGAAGGACAGGTCGATGTCGTCACTTCTTAGCTCACACCTGAGAACCAGCACGTCGTCCTCACCTCCTTCTACACACCTTGTGGGGAAACATCCGGCCTTGCACCAGTTAGCATTGACATGCTACAGGCTGCTAACAGCTGATTTCACATGTACACAATGCAGCCATGGTTACATGTAGGATCTCCAGACAAACACAGGAGAAAAAAAGTAAAAATATCACTGAAGACACAAAAAGTGACCAACAAATGAGCCATACAAAGACACACAGAGGGGTAAATATTATGGATTCAAAACGTTTGATGATCCACTCCACATTCAGATTGAAGAGATCGAGCGGGAGATCATCAAACAGGAGGAGAACGTGGATCCGGATTATTGGGAGAAACTGTTGCGGCATCACTACGAGCAGCAGCAGGAGGACCTGGCCAGCAAACTGGGGAAAGGGAAGAGGAACCGCAAACCTGTCAACTACAACGACGCTGCGCAGGAGGACCAAGGTAAGAACGGTCTCAGTGCAGGGTTTGGATCGGAGTCTGATCTTTTTGGGTGGATTGTGGAGATTTACTGCAACTGTTGAGATCTTGAAGGATTCTGGCTGATGTGTCTCTGAGTTATTGCTTGCACAGTGGAAGTGAATGGGCCTGGCCTATTGACCATCCACCATGTGCTGTTTCAGAGTGGCATGCTGACATTTCAGATAACCAGTCCGAGTACTCAGTGGGCTCCGAGGAGGAGGACGAGGACTTTGACGATCGACCAGAAGGTAAGAAGAGACAAACAAAAACGCAGCAAACAGAAAAAACAGAAGAAGCTTTTAGTAGCACACGCTGAGCCAGGTCTGTGTTGAATTACAGGTTGAAATTGATTTAGCTTTTACAGTCGCCTGGCAGACATAAAGAGTTAAATCGCCAAAAATGCGTCCCAGCATCCATCTCTTCCTTTGTCCTCCATAAAGTTAGGAAAAACGCTTGAGGCTACTTTAACCGCTCAACAAACTTATAAACTCAGTTTTTAGAAAAGTCAGGAAACTTTACAAAATAAAACAAACATTTGTCCTTTCCTTTAATTTTGTATTCCTCTGTGTTGGTTCAGGTCGACGGCAGTCTCGTCGCCAGCTTAGGAATGAGAAGGACAAACCTCTGCCTCCTCTCCTGGCCAGAGTCGGTGGAAACCTTGAGGTTTGTACATCTCTCTGGAAGCAGTTCCTCCTTTTTATTATTCAAAACTTTTTTATTGTGAAGTCTGTTTGCTTTAAGTGAAAAAGCCTCCAATAGATCTGAGCCACTCCAAGCTTTTTCACTCATGATAATGTTGGATGTGACTGTTAAGTAAAAGCACTCTTTTTTTTGCAGTTTGGAAGTTTTGGAAACACAGGGAGTCTAAATATCTGAAATATTCTGCTGTTTTAATCTGTAGGTGTTGGGTTTTAACACCCGGCAGAGAAAAGCTTTCCTAAACGCAGTGATGCGCTGGGGAATGCCGTCTCAGGATGCCTTCTCTTCCCAATGGCTCGTCAGAGACCTCAGAGGGAAGACGGAGAAGGAATTCAAGTAAGTACGAACTGCTCACCCTCTATGTCTGCAAACCTACATCATCACCTCTTCTTCATCTTCATCATTCGTTTCACTCTCCTTTTTTTCCAGAGCTTACGTGTCGCTCTTCATGCGCCACTTGTGCGAGCCAGTGGCTGACGGTGCAGAGACGTTTGCAGATGGCGTGCCAAGAGAAGGGTTGTGTCGTCAGCCCGTCCTCACTCGCATTGGGGTGATGTCGCTTCTCAAGAAAAAGGTCAGTGGTGGCGTGTTGAACTCAACAGTTCAGGTCCGGTTTAATCTGTGGTAACAGTGTTCGCCAAAGACAACGAAAGATAGATGAAAAGGTTTTTCTGCAACAATAAAAACGCTAGATAACGTCAGGAAGATAGAATGGTCCGTCTGGATGACGTCGCAACCTGATGTCCAGATGGCATCCAGATGACTTGGGAATGTGTCGATCAGAGGAAGTCAGAACCTGACCTGGGAACCTTACATCCCAATGACGACTAGATTACTTTGGAAACTGATGTTTGATTGACATTGGAACAGGATAATGTCCGGATGTAGTCGGAACATTTGTCTTTCATGATGACATCAAAACCTGACGTCTGAATGAAGTCCGAACCTGACCTGGGAACCTGAGGTCAAGATGCAACGAAACATGATATCCAGATTATATCACAACCTGAAGACTGGATGACATTGGAACCTGACGTTCAGTTCAAGTGAGAACGTGACTTGAGGATGACATCCAAACTAGACAACGAAACCTGACATCTAGATAATGTCAGAAACTGACATCTGCATGACACTGGGACACGATGTCCAGATGTAGTCAGAACGTTTATCTTTCACGATGACATTGCAACCTTAAGTCTGAATGAAGTCAGAGCCTGACGTTGAAACATGATGTCCAGATCACATCGGAACATGACGTCAGGATGACATCGACACTTGACGACGGAACCTGACGACTAGATGATGTCAGAAACTGACATTGTGATGGTATCTGAACACGATGTCCAGAATTAGTTGGAACATTAGTCTGTCATGATGACATCACAACCTGACGTCTGGATGAAGCATAGACTGTAAAAAAAAATGGAGTCCACTTGCTCGGCTCGAAGTGAGGTCTCCACAGAAACTGCTCCCCCTGGTGGCTGGCTGCAGTATAGGTTAAAAAATCTGGCTTTCCAGTCATTCCAGATGGGATGTGGTCATGCTTTAAAAAATTAATACACCTCCTAGAAATGTTTCTCACGTCCGATTATTGTGGTGATTTGAAGATATAATTTGGCTGCCTTGTATTCAGGTCCTCTTTTTTCTGAAAAATTTAGTTTTCATTAGTCATACAAGGTTAAAAATGAGGCTTTACGTAACGTTTAACGATGATTGACAGCTGCTGTTCTCGTGTATTTTTTTCAGGGATTGTAAAATATGTCGGGAGGTAGAGTCAAGAAGTGATTAGACTCTCAAAAGAAAAATTTTTTTTAATCATTTTTTCACCCAGCTCCACTCAGACTTTCCCAGAATCCCTCATCGTCTCCACTGCTCAGACTCTGGTTCCAAACTACTATAATGGTGGCGCCTGAGACGGCGATATTTTGGCTTCAAAACCGTACAATGATAAATGGCGGAGCCACGCTGTCCACTGTATACAGTCTATGAGCTGTACATGAAGCCCTTACTCCTACCAATATGGCCGCTATAGCCAATGTGCTTCATTTTCCGTTTCAGAAACAGATAGTGACGTCGGCGAGACTACATCCATGTTTTACAGTCTATGATCGGAACATGATGTCAAGATTTAGTCAGAACATTAGTCAGAACATTAGTCAGTCATGATGACATCACAATTGACGTCTGGATGAAGTCATCCGAATCGGAACCTGATGTCTAGATGACGTCGGAACATGACATAAGGATGGATTAAGCCGGGCATACACTGTACAATATTTTCAATCGTTTGACTTAGCTCCATCTCTAACTGCTCGACTAGATCGCTGAGTTCAAAAGTCTACAGCCCTGGAATTATGGTCACACTTTACGACCTGATGCTCTGATGCGACTTCACTGCTCACATGTCAATGGATCCAACTCTGTATCCTTCCTCCTCTTCTATGGAGTTTGGGAGCTGGGCTTGTGTATTCAGCTCTGCAACATCAAAAGGAGGTGGAGAAAAAAGGCAAGTCGGCCCGTGGCACTGCTTCTACTGTGATCCTAATACCCTGACAAAGAGCGATCAGGATTTCAAACATGTTTGATTTTCTTGTGATTAACGGATTTGTGATCTGGAGCCCGTTGTGAGGTGTCAGTCTCTCCTTGTTATCCCATGTATACTACAAGAGGCACGACACACGATTGAGCTGAAATTCATCCAGATTCAAAAGATGGTCCAGTGGCAAATTGGCTCTAGGTGCCACCCTGTTGTGGCTGCCTGTTACAGCAGCTCTCTCTTCTTTGTCTGTTTTTTGAATTTTTTTCATCTCTTTTTCTTCATTTTTGTATTTTGAGTGGATCATTACTTTGTATGGCTCATTTCTTGGTCATAGACACCAAATTGATTTTGTCTTCAGTGATACTTTTACTACTTTTTGTCCTGTGTTTGTCTGGAGATCCTACATGTAACCATGGCTGCATTGTTTACATGCTAACTGGTGCAAGGCCAGATGTTTCCCCACAAGGTGAGGAGAGGGAGGTGAGGACGACGTGCTGGTTCTCAGGTGTGAGCTAAGACGTGACAACATGGACCTGTCCTTCCATCCATCGTTATTGGGAACGAAGATCTATCTCCAATAAGATGGACGAGCTAGCTGTGCTAACCCAGCAACAGAGGGAATACCAGAAGGCAGAGTAGTATCATGCTATTCACAGACATGGCTAACAGAGCTAACATCAGACACCAGCGCCATGTTGGACGAGCTTCACCTGCTGTGAGCAGACAGGATCCAGGAGACAGAGACTGAACAGACTGCTGAAGAAGCTCAGTCCTGGACCCTGTGGAGGTGGAGGCTGGCTGAACTGGACAATGATGGACAAGATGGACCTTTTTGCACTTTCTATACACTTTCTTACTTTTGTTTTCTTGATTGCTGCTGCATAAACACCATGGATCAGACCATGAGTTGGACAAAAACAAGATTTTCTGGATAAACATCTAAAAAATGACAACAACAACCCCCTTTGTTTGTGTTAGAACTGGAGATTTAACAAACATGATTTTGGTGCTATAAAAACATCAGAGTTATCATCTTTAACATCTTGAAAGATGTTCAGATTTCCTCTCTGCCGCCCGTTTGCCAGTTTTCTTACTTTCATCCAAACATTAATCCGGTCTTCAGTCCGACTTGTTGAAACCCGCTGACATCCTGATCTGTTCCCTGCGCCAGAGGAAATAGATGAAACAGAGCCAGCAGATAGTCGTGTGGGTGGTGAGTTTAAATGGGGAGCTATTAGGTAAAATGAGTGTTTGCCAAAGTTTTATCTCACTGTGTGTGTTTCGTGTCCAGATTCAGGAGTTTGAGCACATCAACGGGCGCTGGAGCCTCCCAGAGCTCAAACCTGAGGTCAGCATCGACAAAACCTCCTCCAGGGCCTCGTCTCCTGCTGTGAAGACCGCCACGCCGACTCCAGATGCCAGCTACAACAACACACCGTGCACCTCAAAGCCAGGTATCCACACACACACATGCAGAGTCATCCTCACGTCATGCACCAGGGGGCGATCTATTCAAAGGGGCAAGAGATCAGTCCTCACTTGTGTGTTTTTTTGTATTTGCACTCTTACAGCGACTCCTGCTCCTTCAGAGAGGCTGGAAAAGAACGGGAAAGAGGGAGAGAAGGAGGAGGAGAAGGAGGAAGGAGAGGCAACATCGGACAAGGAGAAAGGGAAGGATGAGGGGAAAGAGGTGGAGGGAAACAAGGCGGCAGATCCTGAAGAGGTGATTTAATGGTTTCCTGAGAACAGATAGTGTGTTTTTAAAAACTAATGACCACTTGTTTCAGTTTTTGAGTGGCTTGTCAATTTTATAAAGTGTCGATTCCAATTTTTTTACTTTTCAAATAAAGAAAAAGTGTGGTATAAAGTTGTTAATTGTAATCGGTTGTTCTACAGTTAATCAAAAGCTAATCCCTAAAGATTTCTCATTCACAAGAAAAGGACATAAACTGAGGTTTGCTTTTCCGTAGCTGTCTTCCTCAACAAAAGACACATCACAAACATCTTCCCCTGGTCAAAAAACGGACAGCAAAGAGGACACCAACCTGAAAGAGGAGGAGAAGAAAGAAGAAACTCCTGCTGCTGCGACGGAGGAGAAGAAAGAGGAGAGCAAAGACGAAACCAAACAATCAACAACGAAGCAAGACGCAGACGTCAAAGAGGAGAAATCAGGTAAAAGTAAAACTTTAAAATCTCATCACTCGTGAGGGAGGGAAAGAGAAAAATGTTTATTAATCAGAAGTTTTTTTTCTCCTGCAGAGGGAGAAAAGTCTGTGGAGGAAAAAGAAAAAGACAAAGAAAAACGAGAAGAGACGCAGACGGCAGCAGAAGCAACTGACGCGAAGGATAAGAGCGAAGCAGCTGACGTGAAGAAAGGTACGTCAAACTGATCCAGATGTTTAACTTTGAGTTTATTTGCTGCTTAAAACCATCTCTGTTTTTCCTCCATTACAGAGGAAGTTAAAGGTGAAAAGGATGCTGGGAAAGAAGTCAAACCTGCGAAGGAGGAGATGCCCGTTCCTGCCAAAGGGAACGGGAAGGCTCACATTGAGCGGCCTCGCTTTATGTTCAACATCGCAGACGGCGGATTCACAGGTGAAGATGGTTTGATTTGATTGGTCATTCAGATTTCACAGAATCTCTCTGATGCCAGAGATTAACAACTTGTTTGCAACATTTAATCTTTCTAATGGACACATTCTTTAATTTTTGTAACCTAAGGTTGGATCCTTTACTTGTTTTTAATCTTTGGATTTACAGTATAACCATAAATTCAGCATGAACTTGATTATCTAAATAAGTCACAGAATATTAAAATTCAGTAGAAAAGCTATATAAGCAATGGAAGTTGGTTGAAAACACATTTTTACAAGGTAAAAGAGACATACAAATGAAACCCCAACTCTTGACATGGTTACACATGCTAAGGCCCTTTAATCTAGGCAATTATATCACTCAAACTATATACTTTGTCACAAAAATACTTAATATAAAACAGAAAATGTCTAAATCATGCTTCTCTCATACTGTGCCATTTTTTTACATCAATTACTGGTATTTTTCTTGTCCAAAGGCTTTCATGTGTTAAAACTAAGTTTATTGTAAGAATAAAATAAGACTTTTTTTGTTTATATTAAGTATATTTCTCTTAGTATTGTGCTTCAGGAAGTTTTCTTCTTTTAACATTTGGTAAAACTTATCAAGGCCAATTTATTTCCTGTTTTAAAATTCTTATTTCAAGACAGCATGGATGGATAATTTACCTCGTTTTCAGGAAAATTCTCTTCAAGTTTAGTGTCTCATATTGAGCCTCTCCTTTTATTTGCAGCGTGAATTTTTTCTTGGTTTTTAGTATAAAAAAGGCTTTTTTTTAACTTTTCACCAGTCAAACTAGAACTGATCCATCATGCCAGATGTCTTGGATATTATTGTTTAATGTTTATCACAACATACATTCATTACATGTTAACTTTTCATTTGTATTCATCATATTAAAAGTATTCAAGACTTCATCTGACATCCCTTTGACATACAAAAAAATGGTTGAACCTACCCTTTAAAAAAAGTTAACCAGATGTTAAATGAAAATAAATCCTTAAATTTTCTTAAACATATATATATTTTGTCTGGATTAACATGAACGCACCTGTCAAGTTGTGAACTCTGAATATTTGGTAACTCAAAGATTACTCGATTAGCATTTAAGTATTTTTAACTAGAACTTCATTGTTATGCATCAGAAAATATTAGAAGAAAGCAGTAAAACAGTTCATTTAAATCATAAAGAATAAATAATTTTAAGTAAATAGGTGGTTTTTTTGCACTCCTCTTCCTGAAAGAAGAGTAGAGAAAGGTTAAAAGGTGAAATAACCCTTTAAGTCAGCCAAACAGCCCACTAAGCAGTCCAAACATCATTCAATTCACCTCCTATATAAAAACATAACACCCCCCCCTGACTTTTTAGAGTTTGTGTACCACAGCAGCAGGCAGCCAGAACCATCTCCACCTGGATCATAAACCTAGAAAAGCTCCCCGAGCCGTGGAAACACCTGCGGCCAGGTTTCAGCTAGCTAAGCACTTTGAAAACAAACCACATTTTTTAACCTGTGTTGGCTTCACCCCCGCAGAGCTTCACACTCTTTGGCAGAATGAAGAGCGGGCTGCCATCTCCTCGGGGAAGATGAACGAGATCTGGCACCGCCGACATGACTTCTGGCTGCTGGCGGGGATCGTGATGTATCCTTGACAGCAGTTGCCCAAGCAATGACCCCCGCTCTGTTTATTTTTCTGTCAGCCCGCAGAAGCCGAGCGTAATAAGTCAACAACCCAGCAAGAGCTCAGTAAACAGCAAGCTGTGTCTGCGAGAGTCTGATGCAGTGGGTCATTTGGTTCATGCGGTTCTTTCTATTATGGTAATGAAGAGCATGTAGCATTCACATTAAACTCTGTGTTCATTATGCTGAAAGTTAGCGCTCAGGGCTAGTTTGACCGAAATAGAAAGAGAGAAATGCTTTGATTCAGGAGCTGCCTGAAACCTATTCAAGATAAACTAACAGCAGTGTTTTATTTTAGGACAATAAAGAGTGAAATCAATCTTTGTTCAGGGAAACAGTGGCCCTAAATTTTGGGATATAAAACTTTTAACAACTGAGCCAACTGACTCAGAGCAGGGTAAGACTGCTAGCCAGACACTGTTAGCGATTTAAAACAGCATAATAAGTTATAGTAGCTGCTGAGACATGTCTGTTTTTCATAAAATATATCTAAATGATTAATACATGGTTCAAAAATAATCTTAAGTAGTGTTAGTAGCTGGATTTGTAAAGACAAATTCAGGCTAACTGTTTCTTGTTCTCATTTTTCATTGTAAGCTAACTGCTCTCATGCTAATTCCTTATAAAATTAATGAGTGATACAGGCCTTTCTGTAATATTTCTATAACCTTAAACTATTTTGGCAAGTAGTGAGCTGGCCCTTTAAGGTGCTAAGCTAAAATGAGCACAAAGAGTAGAAAACAGCTAGGTAGCTAGCACTATTCCCAAAATTTCAAAAAACATGAATGAAACGCTGTCTAAAGCTAACCTCATAAAACAATTCTTTTTTTATCTAAAAAAGGAATAAAATAAAGGTAAGTGTGTTGTTAGGTGACAGACTTTTTTTTGCTCACAGTTGTAGTTGTTTTATTATCCCACCTCAAAGAATTATTTCACGAAAACGCTGAGTCATGACAGTTCACCGAAGACCTCAGATAGTCTTTATGTTTGTCATTGAAACAAATCAACAAAAGACACAAGTTATAGACCTTCAGTTCTGGTCAGACTCTCTTTCAAGGTTTGAAAAGAGGTAGGCTAGCTATTTTTTCCCTCTTGATAGCAGAACTTGGCTACCTTGCTAATAACTACATCTCTTTAATTTAAATTGATTTTTTAAACAAATTTCACTGTTACAAAAGAGATAAAGTATACTCACAGTAAAATTATTAAGAACTTGAGTATTTCTCTAAACTTGAAACTGTTCTGTTGGCTGGGAAGCTAAAGCTGCTAGATGTTTGGAATTAGCATAAAGACTGAAAAGAGCGGGAAACGGCAAGCTTTGCTCTTTCTAGCTATAGAAACATGAAAAAGTACTTTCATTGACAAAATAACTTTATGGAAGTAATTTCTGTAAATAATTAAAAATTTAAATGTAGAAATGACACTTTGTAGTTAAATCATGTTTCTCCTTACATGAAAATGAATACTTGCTAACCCGGCTGCTTCAACAGGGAGCTAATCCACACATAGTGACATTTACCACCTGAGAGACTCAACTTGTCTCTATATTTCCAGGTCTAATAAGAAAAAAATACTCCCATTTTGTTAGCTTGAGATGTGTTGGGGTAAACTGTCTGGATTAAGGCAGAGCAAGCTAGCTAATTTTTCTGCTTAGTCATGCTAACCCTGCTCTGGCTTTTACACCTTACTTGCTGCACAAGGTTTATGTAGCCTCAATCTTATCAACTAAATTTGATTATCTAAACTACAATTTATGATTATATATTTCTTATTGTCACATGAAGCTTCTTACATGTTTGACATTTGATGTTTTTGAGTTTAGCGTAAAGCCTGGAAAGAGAGGGAAACAGCTAGCTTTGCAACTCTTGGTACTACTGAAGCTGTCCAATTAGCCTCACATTTAAAGTTTATTTCATAATTTCAGAAATATAAATGTAAGTATAACAATTTGGCTATCTATCTTTGCTAACCTAGCTTCTATAGAAAGCTAATCCACAACATTTATCAACAGAAGACTTGAATTTTCCTTTAAGAAAGAAAATTTCATTTATTTATTAACCCATGATGATTTGGAGGGGTCATTGTCTGAATTTAAGATTGCGCCTGGCTAGCTATTTCTTCTTGCTCTCCAAGCTATTTTTTTTGCTAAGTCATGCTAACTGAGCCCTGGCACTTTGCTCTGTGCACAAGTTTTATTGTAGTTTCAATCTTATAAAATAACTTAAAATATTTGCTCACAAGGTGAAAACTAAACTATCAATCCTCCTAATTTTCCTGTTTGGCTTCTCTGTACCTGAATTGTTACACTGTTATATCACCCTTGACCTCTCTGCTAGTCACGGCTATGCTAGGTGGCAGGACATCCAGAATGATCCCCAGTTTGCCATCGTCAACGAGCCTTTCAAGTCGCAGGCGAATAAAGGGAACTTCCTGGAGATGAAGAACAAGTTCCTGGCGAGACGATTTAAGGTACATGCTGTTTTATGTTTTTAACCACATGTGTGTTAATTCTTATTTTATTTTAGCTTAAGTTTTCAGCTGACATATAAAATAAGTTTGATCATGACTACTCAAAGCCAGTCTTTCAGCTGTGGACATTTTTACTGCTCAGACATGTTGTGGTAGCCGTTAAAAAGCCTCAAGGTTTAAAACCCAGCCCTCCTTCCATGCAGACAAACTATTTCAGTCACAGTTGTGTCTTCAATCACCTGACTTGTTTGATGGTCGGATGACGGATGCCCCTAGACCCACATATTGGCGGGTTGGTGTTGCTGACCGCTGCATTTCTGGAAACACTCTCATCCTGTTTTGACCGGCTGACATGTTTCAGATCCTGCCTTCAACATCCTCATTTATTATATCTCCTTCTCCCTCTTCAGGTTTTTCTTTCATATGCTGTTGAGAAAAAACAGACATCACATTTTTTTTTTTGAATGATTAACTAACGCTGAGCATTTTCGCTCTCCTCTTCCAGCTGTTGGAGCAGGCGCTGGTGATAGAGGAGCAGCTACGGCGAGCAGCCTACCTAAACATGACCCAGGACCCCAGTCACCCAGCCATGGCCCTGAATGCTCGCTTTGCAGAGGTCGAGTGTCTCGCCGAGTCCCATCAGCACCTCAGTAAAGAGTCATTAGCAGGGAACAAGCCTGCCAACGCTGTACTGCATAAAGGTGATGCTCTGATTCTCTCTTTTCTAATGTTCTGTCATCAAAATCCAATAAAACAAACTTTAAGCAAGAGAAACAAACCAACAGAGAGACTCATGAAAGATTAACAGGCAGACAGACGCATAAAGTGAAGAGATACACAAACTCTTTTCACAGCTCTGTTGTGCAATCTCTCTGTCACTCTGCCTGAAGCTGACTTTAGCAAACCATGCAGATAAGCTTGTGTAGTGATAGCTCCAAATATTCACTCACTGGCAGGCTTGTATAATACTTCTGTTGGAATGTTTGACACTGCACTACTTGTTCTTGATCAGGTCTCAGATTTTTCTGAACAAAAAGCAGAGTTCTCATGGGTCGTGGAAAACTTGGAGAGCAGTTTACCAATTTTCAAGTCATGAAATTTCCTGGAAAACTGTGTTAGCAATCTCCTGATTTTATCTCAGAGTTCTCCAAAATATCCAACAGTATTCTGAAAGGGATGAAATGTGTCAGGTTAAGGGTACAACCATGGTACATGAAACTTTAAATGATGCAGTGAAATATTAAGTGTCATAAAAAAAACTTAAGATTTGTTAATAAAAAATAAATCAAGGAGAAAAACTTGGTCTTTTTCAGAGTTGATTTCAAAGAAGTAAGTCAAAGAGAAGCTTCTGTACGATTAACTACTTACAGTGAGACTGAGACTCACTCTCACTCTTAGTAAACTGAATGAGAAGAGTAAGAGAAAGTCTTGGCTTGCAGTCGCTTTGTGCCAATCCCTTTTTATCCAGTGTTTCCAAAGGGTATTCAGTCTTGTTAATCAGGTGTTTACAGTGAAACTGAGACTCATCAAACAGATTAACAGACACTAGGGGGTGTAATAACCACAGCATTGCCATTTGGTGCTGACCCCATGTTAACCAGTGTTAATAATTTTTTAGCATTCATTCTGTGTAACTGATTATTTACAATGAAACTGAGACTCCTCTGACACAGATAACAGAGAGAAAACATTATAATTGGTAGAAGCCTTGGCTTAAGGTCATTTAGTGCCAACTTCTGGCTTAAAAAAGGTAACCCAGGAGTTAGAATCCATATTTTAATAACCTTTTTACAGTGAAACTGAGACCCACTCTCACTCTGATACTCATGAATGGGTGCTCAGTCTTCTTGTGAACCAATAATTGCTGGAGTCATTTTAGGCAGAAGTAAACAATGTGTAAGAGGAAGTCATAACTTGCAGTCGTTTAGAGCATTTCCCGTATTGTCCAGTGTTTCCAAGGGTAATTATTCTTTGTAATCAGCTGTTTACAGTGAAACTGAGACTCATCAAACAGATTAACAGATAATAGGGGGTGTAATAACCAAGGCGTTGCCATTTGGTGCTGACCCCATGTTAACCAGTGTTACCAAATGTTTAGCATTCATTTTGTGCAACTGGTTATTTACAGTGAAACTGAGACTCCTCTGACACAGATTTACAGATTTAAAACATTATGTGGTAAACTTGGTGGAAACGTTGGCTTAAAGTCACTTGGTACCAACTTCTGGCTTAACAAAGGTAACCAAGGAGTTAGCCTCCATTCTTTGAGATTACCTATTTCCAGTGAAACTGAGACTCCCCAGATAGATATGCATAAATGGGTGTTTGGAGTTAAAGTTAACGTTCTTGGAGAAGCATTTTTTGCATGAAAAAGGAAGTTTTGGCTGGAACTCATGTAGTGCCATCCACTTGTTACACAGACGCTATTAACACTCACTATTAACAGTGAAACTTAGACTCTTTTAACCAGACGAGCTGACACTTAGAGGTTTAAAAACCAAGAAATGACGAGGTTTATTTGGCAGAAGTAAACTGTAGAAAGGCTTGCTAGATGTAATTTTGTGGGAACACCAGAATTACTGTGAAACTGAGACTCACCAGAGGTAGATAAATTGGTGAACAGTGAATGATAAAGGTATATTTGCAGAAGTTAATGACTTGAATAGGAAGCCATTGCTGGAAGTCGTTCAGAGTTATCCGACGGCTACACCAGGATTACAGAGAAGTTGGCATCCTCACCCAGAGGCTTTTATCAGCAACAGACGATGACAGACGATAATTGCTGATGGGATCTGAGATTGGCACTAAAAGTAGACTAAGTACCAACAAGCTCCTAAACCTCAGACATATTTTCCATCCTTATCAATGGATCATTCAAAACAACATCAGCTGAATATTTGTTGTTGTTGCTGCAGTGTTGAATCAGCTGGAAGAGCTGCTGAGCGACATGAAGGCAGACGTGACCCGGTTACCTGCCACGCTGTCCCGAGTCCCACCCATCGCCGCACGCCTGCAAATGTCCGAGAGGAGCATCCTCAGCCGACTGGCCAGCAAGGGCACTGAGACGCACACACCCCCGGTCAGCAGCAGCAGCCTTACTTTACCTTTCCAAACTCACACACACGAATACAGAAACCTCCATAGGCTCAAGTCAAAACCTGTTTGTGCTGCAGTGGAAAAATAACAGCTGGAGGGCAGCCAAGGAAAATAAAGAACCCATTATGTTGTCACCCACCTGTGGTTTATTCACTCCTCAACTGTTTAGTCAGCAGATTTTTTCATTGTCAGTTACGTAACCTTTAAGTGTCTAATTCTGTCTCATTGTTTTATTTTCTATTTCCATAATTCACATAATGCCTTAAAGATAAACTTCTTTTCCTGTGCGCAGCCCATCCCTCCAGGACCCTACGCAACCCCTCAGAACTACGGCGCCCCCTTCACCCCTGCACCCCCGAGCGCTCTGCACATGGGAGGGGCCAACTACAGTCAGATGCCGCCCGGATCCTTCATATCAGGTCAGTGTTTGATTCTTCGATTAAAACTTTGCATGAAACAGCAAACGTTTTTTTTTCTTGATATGCTTTTAATTTGAAGGGATACTGCAAGAATATTCAAAGATACACTTTTGGGAAGATTAGTCTTTACCTACCTATGCAGGATGTGAATCTGTGAGTGTGTGAGAACAGAAAGGTGTGTGTCGCAACCAGTCATAAAAAAATCATAGGTATTAAAGCATCCGTGATTATAGTATTGAGGTTGATTTACTCAACAATAAGAGCATGTTTGATCTGTGTGGCAGTGTGCAAGCTGGCAATTTAAGCCAGATTAGGCTTGAGCTGGTGAAGGATTCCCATTTATATCCTGTTATAATCTTGTTTACTTGGTGATAACACGTCTATAACGGTTGTAAAACGTTTTCTGAAGCCCTGGGTGAGAAAATAAACCTGGTGATGTCATCAAGGTTGTTTTTTCTTGGGCTCAAAGATGAAGAGTTTATAATAAGAAGTCACATTAAGACTGAAGGTAAAGATGTTTTATACCTGTGGAGGTTCGAATTAAAGACTGGGTTGCATTATGGGAAATGTAGTTCACTTAGTTTTTAAAGCTTGGTCATTTTTTTTTGGAGAACAAGCTGAGAACAGATTGTGCTGCTTTGATTTTGACCATACCTTTTTTTTTTTATCAGAGTAAAGTAAACATTTCATGAAGAACAGTCATACCAGAAAAGGCTTTTGAACGCAAAACAAACTTGACTACATAACAAAACATGAAGCACTTCATGTAAACCATTAACAATCTCTACGAGCAACAGTAACCTTAAAACATCTCTTGAGTTAGGGCCTGTGTCCATTTACAGCATTCAAACAAAAATTGACATGAATAAAAAAAATAATAAATAAAAATTAAAAAATTGGTTAGTCATGTGCATAAGCCAGGTTAACACCCAGATTGCTAAATTTAAAGGTGGTAGGGCTGTCGGATCTCGTGCTCATGTGTTATCGTTTAAGACTAAATATGCAAAGACAACAAACATTGATGGACCAAATTAATCATTAGGAAAAGTATGACAATGTGGAGACCATAGACTGTCAAAAAAATGGACGTCATCTTGCTCAGCTCGAAGTGAGGTTGCCACAAAAACTGCTCCCCCTGGTGGCTGGTCGCAGTATGGGTAAAAAAATCTGACTCTCCAGTCACTCTAAATGGGCTGTAGTCAAACTTTAAAAAATTGATACACGTTGTAGAAATGTTTCTCACGTCCGACTGCCGTGGTGATTTGAAGATATTTTTTGGCTGTCTTGTATTCAAGTTCTCTTTTTTTTTTTTAGTTTCGTTTTTATTAGTTATACGAGGTTGAAAACAAGGATTTACGACACATTTAACAATGATTGACAGCTGCTGTTTTGTGTTTTTTTTTGTTTTTTTTTCTTGGGGATTGTAAAATATGTCGGGAGGTAAAGTCAAGAAGTAATAAGACTCTCGAAGAAAAAAAAAATGTATTATTTCTGTCACCTGGCTCCACTCAGATATAGTCAATGGTGGGGACACACAGCAAAAAATTGTATTAAAGAGACACATTTTTAATGTTTATTGCTGTTTATGCAGAGTAAAAGTGTACAACTCAAATTAGTTGGATAGAAGTTTTCCAGGAAGTTTTCCTAACCTGTGACGCTCTGAACCTGCTTAGTTTTCCTGGTGCGACTGGTTAATTGGCCAGTTTTTGTCAGTTATGCATGTGGCCAATTCGGCCGTTGTTTAACAGTACAGACTGGGGCATTGTTGTTGTTGATAAAGCTGATATCCAAAGTCCCGCCTCCTCTTGTTTTTGATTGGTTGGTAATGGAGATGTGTCATTGATGAGTCTGATGGGGTTTCAGTCAAAATGTTTTTAGCTGAGAGTACAAGGACATCAAACAATGATGCTAAAGGCATTAAACCAGCTAAGTTACTTTGGTTATGTAAAGGAGTTCGCTTTTCCATAAAAATAAACACTACTAATGGACACAGGCCCTTATTGAACAGAAAAGCACAATTAAGGACAATTTCCAGGTCATTTTTGCTTTAATTTCTAAAAACAGATCAACAAAATCATGTTTTAATAACTTTTTGACTCCTACAACAGGTGAAAAATGTTCCAAGATGTGATGTCATTGTGATGTCATCAAGGTTGTTTTTTGTTGTGCTTACTGACAAAGAGTTGATAACAAAAAGGCAACATTACAACTAAAGGCAGAGATGAAAGCATTTTACACCCTTTGAATTCTATTTAAAGACTGAATTGCATTGTGGGAAAAGTAGTTTTTTAAAGCTATGACAATTTTTTTGAATTACACGAAATACAGGCCTTAGTTTTTTGGAGCTGTGGCAGGTTGCCAGGGAGGGCAAGTTAAACATTTAAGCTCCAAGTCATTTTTGCCTTAATTTCTGAAAAAAAAAAAAATAAATAAATAAATAAAAAATTTTTTTATGGGATTCTTTTTTTAAAGACAACATTTCCAATTTACTTTCTGAAGGTGAAAAATGTTCCAGGATGTTTTTTTCATTACTTTTATCTTGTGTCTGTGAAGCAGATGGTTAATAAAGTTTTAGCAGGTGGGTTTTCTTTTTGCCAGGCCCAGCTTTCCAAATCTTTTTTTTTTCTTCACCTTGATTTTTTTCTTTTCTTTCACATAAAAATAATAAAAAAGAAAAATTCAAGCTTGGAAAACTCTCCTGGCAAAACTTTCACTTGTCAAAAAACAGGTGAAAGCAGAGTTGGTGGGTAAAAGAAAGTCTTATCTTTATTTATTTTTTGTGTTTTTTTTTTGCCTCTCAAGGCTTCCGTAGATCTCTGATAGAGAAAACACAGACAGCTCAGGCTCACTAATGACAGGTTGTTTAATGTCCGTCCTTAAGAGAGAAAAAGAAGTCTGTCTTTTGAAGTCTGCTCTTGATTATTTGGCAACTTTCGCTGATGATGGGCAGAAACCCATCCAAAAAGTTTCTCCTATTTAAAGATACCATCAGAGGAATTCCAGCTTTATTTGGTTATGCTGTTGTGGAAAAATATTTGTCAGAGAAAGGGTCAGACTCCATCAAAACGACTGACTCTGGGAAAAGTCAGGAGAGCATCTACACACGGTGGAGTCGCTGTTATTCAACTCTTAAACTCAGATTTAATCCTGAGTGGTGTGAGGAGCTACCTGATGGCTCTAAAGCACCCGACACTCTATCTCCTCCTCAAGCTGAAGCTGAAGTTGTGAAACCTTAAAAATCCAGACGTATTGGAAAATAACGTGTGTAGCAGAGTTTCTGATGTGGCTGCCAGACAGACACCTGAAATAGACATTACCCAAATCAAACACATAACGTGCTGCGCTGCTATATTAAGGCATTTTCATCTCTTAACATGTCCAACCTTGAAACCTCAGCGCTGGGCTCAGCAGTAATGACATATTGTGCAACAATAAAAGCACAGTCTGGAGCACTATCAGACCTGTCTGAGGAGTGTTTTCTTTTCCAAGCATGTTTATTTTCTCTTTTGAAGTCCGATTGTGGCTCTCATTACTCTTAAATCGTAAAAAAAAGAGAGCGTTTTGGCCTCCCCTGGCCTGCGGTCTATCATCGCACACAGGCGGTTTGTGAATTTATTTTCTCATAATTAGTTTGGTAACAGCATATGCTCGCCAGGCGGACTCTCTGCTCTGCGTGTGTATTCGTGTTCAGGGATGTTTAGATAGCAGAGATAACTGGTAAAACCTGATATTCCCCAGTAGCTTTGCCCCAAAAAGCCATAACAGCCAGCTCCGTCCTCGCCTCTCTCCGCTGTATCTCCATTCATGTAACTGTAGACCGAGACATCTGTCAAAGGCATTGCGTTTTTCGCAGGAGCCAGAGCCTATCTCTGAAAATGTCATTATGCTCAGCAGCGTCTGAATCAAACCGTGCCAAGAAAACATTTCGGACTTTGTGCCGAGGTATTTTGAGAGGGACAGAAACCACAGAAGGAGTTTGGTTGTGTAAACGTCGTGTTGTGACTTGTGAAGCAGCAGCGGCGGCGGCAGCGGCGGAGGGGCTGGGCCGTGCAGAAATAGTCGCGTGTGCACAGAGTCGTGTTACTCTATGGGGTTTGTGCTCACCGAGGCCTCGGTCTGAACATCCTGAACTCTGGCAGGGCACAAGCACGCAGCAAATGAGGCCACATTTGTGCTCCTGATTGGGGTCGCGCTGGTTCTTGACCTTTTTAGACTTCGCCAAGAAGGGGGGAGAAAAACCCGAAAGAGCTCCAACAACAAAAAAAATCAGTGACCTCTTGCGTCCCTCCATTAATAGATCTCTCATGAGGGAAGAAGTACAGAAAACATAACCAGAAATATGCATGTCTGCTGTGGCGCTTCTTAGCTTCACATCTTTAGCTCCACTCTGTGAACTCTGGTGAAAAATGTTAATGATGCATCAAATGCTCCAATAAAGGATTGCTTTGTGCCGTCTCACACATGGTGAAATTCAGCGCTCGCACAACATCTTGAAAAGCATTGTGGAAAAACCTGTTTCTGCCATCAGTGCTGCAAAGAGGAAGCTGCTCATCTGCACTCAAAGGAGTCCCACATAGACGTAGAAATTAGGGAGATTGACCATCGAACGGAGCGACTGGTGACTGCCATCGCCTGCTGTGCTGAAGTGAATCCTGACCTTTGACCTCCAAAGTTAGAAACCAGTTCCTTAAAGTGTGACTTTTTCCTGCTCCCCTCTCCGAGTCTCCACTACAGTCTGCCGCTTGTCTGCCCCCACAGAAGCCGCCACGGGGGGAGCCGCCGGAGGGTCGGCCGCCGCTTGCCAGAAGACCAAGGAGCACGATGTGGGGCAGCGGCAGCGGGTGGTGGACCTGTGGAAGGACGGCAAGTCGGAGGGCGCTATCGGGCAGGAGCTGAGGATGCCCAAATCGACGGTGCACAGCATCATCGTCAAGTATCGGCTCAGCAACACGGTGGAGAACCTGCCGCGCAACGGACGACCAAAGAAACCCTGAAGGGAGGAGAAAAAAATCTGACAAGAAAAAGACACAAAGGGAGAGACGAATACCTGAGGAACACGTCCAAAGAGGACCCAAGGACAGAGCGCTTTAACTCTGCTGGAATGTGAGGAATAAAAAAAGAGGAGTAAAACTAACTTGATGGATGGATTGAGGATTAAAAGCCAGGAGGAGAGGGCATAAAGCGTGAAAAAATCGGCACCTATTAAAAGAAAAACACAGGGAAGAAGGAGACGAGAGAGGTGCAAAGCTGGCCCTGAGATCAAGCACTAATGAAGCGTGGGGGGAAAAATGAAGCCGCGAGAGACAGGAGAGGAAAAAAAACTGAAGAAGAAGAAGGGAGACCTGTCTGGAACAAACAAATCCTCGTGCAGAGAGAGAAAAGACGCCACTGAGAAGAATCTGACGCTAATGGAAAAGATGCTGCAGCGAGGACGGCATGTTAATGCAATCACAGGTTTGTTTGGAATTCAGGCGTAAAAAAAGGAGAAATGCAAAAAATTGCACTTTTTTTTTCTATTTTTTTTTTAATACCTCCTCAGACAGACTTCTTTTCTCCCTCTGCGCTGAAAAAGATTTCCCCCCGGATCAATTCTTCATCCAGCGGCTGACTGAACAAGCCTGTCCCCTCGCGCCGACCCCAAACTCCCTCATTCCTCCACAATCCTGCACTCCTCCGTCTCTCCTTCTCTTTTGCACACTTATACAGTATATATACACACTCTGGACCTCACACACAACCAAGAAACCTGCAAAAACTGCGTTTATCTGCTGAGGAAAGGCAGATGAAGGCCGAACTCTAAATAGAAAGGGACTCTTGTAGTTTTTTTTAATATAAAACACTATATCCCATGAACTTTTGAGCCCAAGAATTCTTGAGTCCAAACAAGAAAAGAAGCAAGAGAGGCCCAAATATAGAAAAGAAACACATATGCTGAGCAGTGGAGCAGCATGTGAGCCAGTCCGACGGACCCATGTTGGAGTTTTTAACCTATTACCAACTACATCTACTCTCGCACCTTTATCACTCAAAGAGAATTATGACTCCAGTGATTTAACATTTCCTGTTTTTTACGCCTCATCAAAGAAAACGTCTGTATTTACGAGCAGCTCTTCCCCAAAGTTAAAGCCGGTGATCCGTCACTGAAAGAAAAAGGGAGCCTCACTTTGAAGCCGGGGGAGACTTTCTTTCTTCTTTCTTTTTTTTTGTCCTTTAAGCGTCTTTTATTGTGACAGCGTGATGGATGCCATGCTGGAAAATGTCCCCCGATCCCTGAGAAAATAAAACACTCTGGACTGTGTCATCGCTTTTCCAGCTCGGTGTGTGTCTGCCTGTGTGTGTGTGTGAGTGTGTGAGTGTGTGCAGTAGAGCTGTACATCAGCGTGACATCCCAGACTAAAGAGCTGGACAAACTCCTCTGCCTCAAGAGACGTGAAAAATCGGTTACACAGTTCATACTTTTCTGAGCTAAAATTAAAGTATTTCTCTGGAAGCTTGAAGGACGTGTGGCCTGCCGTGAGGATTAGACTGTTTGTGCGGATTTATCCTTTAAAAAGTTTGACTTTCCGAGCCAGTGTGATAAACAAGTTTCTTTATTAATCCATTTTCTATAAAACTTGTTTTTAAAGCTCCTGTGGGAATTTTGGCTATAAACAAAAACTGAGATTCAGCCAGGACCACTCTCCACAAAAAAGAAACATTCATCCACACGCAGCAACTTTTATTCGACACAAAGGCAGGGTGAGCAGCAGCAAAGGAGTAGAGAGCAGAGCGAGCATCAGCGAAAATACATGACACTGATGAAATCAGACATTTACTTATGAATACACTTTGCTACTGAGTTTGAGCATGTTTCTCTTTATGAAGCTAGTTTTGGTTGTTGCATTGGTGAGCCTCGCCAGCCACCGTCCTCTCAACTTTGTTTTCAGCTGCGGGCAGCTGTTCAAAGGAAGAAAAACTCATAATGAACTGTTAGTTTTTAACATCCAACCACAAGAGACGGAGTAGCTTTAAAGGCCCATTTATACTCCCTTTACGTCCTTTATGATGGCATCGCAGTTCACCAATACATCCACCAGGGGGAGCAGCCCAGAGTCAAAGTTTATGACAATGAAACTCAAAAACAAGTATGGCAACTGGAGGAGGTATTAATAATGTTCAGCTGAACATAAAAGACAAAAACGGAGGCAGCGTTAAGCAGGCAGTGGTCAGTAAGGCTGTTGAAAATATCGCAAAAGTTCCGCCATCGTTATTTCTTCTTCGTGTCTCATTAAAGCTTTGTATCAGTTAGTAACAGCAACACTGCCCCCACGGTTCCCAGTGGTGCTGCTCTGTTTGGTCCATATCAGTAAACTTCATGGAAATGTGCAGAAATTCTAAATAAACGCAGAGCATGGACGAAAGGCCCCGTCCATATCAATATCCGGACGTAACGTTGAGCATAAATGGGCCTTTACTTGAGCCACTTTATCCCCTATGAGGTGGAGGCGACCAAAGCTGAGATAAAAGTAGAACTGCACTCACTGTTTGATTTCCTAGGGGCCGTTTACACGACAACGGTTTTAGAGTAAAACGCAGAAGTTTTGTTGCGTTTCATCCTCACATTTACACCTAAAATGCAAACTTTTGAAAACGGCCTTCAGAGTGGGATCAGCTCAACTCTACTTCAGTGGAAATCTCCCATAAGCGGCTTCTGGACAAGACAGTTATAGCACCACCTGCAGGCCTGGCATGCTTACTACAGTGTTTTCAGCCCATAAGCGTTTCTTTGTAAACACAGATTTTTCCACTGCGTTTCAGCGTTTTCAGAAGAAATGTTGTCGAGTAAACGGGGCCTCAAACACAACTCAAAATTTAGGTTCCTTCATCTGTGTGAAACTTAAAGAGGGGTATTGTTTTTTTTGTTTTTTTTAAGGATTTATACTTTCCCTCCTGTAACCCTGCTGCATCTTTACACATTTAAAAAAATCCCTATTTCTCTTGAACTAGTGTTTCAAATAACACGTATTTCAGTCTCTGTCTGAAACACTGACTTTTACACTGCAAAAAAAGGAAATCTTACGGAGTGTTTTTGTCTTATTTTCGGTTAAAGAAAAGTCTTTTAAAACTAGATATGAGCCACATTCTGGGTCTGAATTGCTTGTAACGAGTAAGAAAATCTTTCAGTGGGAGTAAGAAAATCTTTCAGTGGGGTAAGAAAAATGTACTTGTATTGAGACATTTTTCTAGTCTTGACAAACACATTTTTCTCACTCCACTGGCAGATTTTTTTTTACTTATTACGAGCAGTTCAGACCTAATTTTTTGTCTTTAAATAACTTGAAATAAACTTTTCTGGACTGGTCAAGTGAATGTGGCTCATATTTAGTCAAAAAAGACATTTTTCATTGAAATAAGACAAAACACTTGATAAGATTTCAGTTTTTTGCAATGTAGGTGCTGTCTCTTTAAGGGTCCCTGCTCCACAAACCCCCTTCCGTCTGATTGGCCAGCCTTCTAAGGCCTCTCATGGGCAGACTTTGGTGTTAAGATCTTGTGCTTTTTTCAGAACAGACCGTTTTGAGCAGTTTATTCACAGATTCAGGGATTTCTACAACACATGAATATGTAGCAGTTCAGTATGAACACGCGGCGTTGTTACTTTATATCCATGTTTAAAACACGGTAAAAGCTTTAACCCCCTCTTTAAATATGCACTTGTTTGCTGAAACATCAAAGACTTTGAAGGTAATTGTTTTTAATGTCTCTCCAAGTGTGCAAAGATTGATCCAAGAGCATTAATGAAGGAACATGTTACACATTAGAGACTGAAGATGTTTTGCCAAATTTGGGTTGTTACAAAAAGCCTCACGGCGTGCAGTATTTATAAACCTTCACACGGTGAAGTAACATGAGACATGCGTAAAAAGTAACCTGTCCTGAGTGAATCCCTCGGTTGTCTCTTCTAGCCTGAAACTCCTGCAGCACATGAAGCCTAAACTCTTTCAGAGTCTCAGTTGGACGGACTCTTAATTCTAAAATCAGACCCGAACAGTCGACAGTTCAGACACAGAGAGTTGTTCCTGATGAAAGGGTTTGGCACAGATTCATTCCTGCAAAGCTTTTCAGCATGCAAATATGCTGCGTTCCCTGCCAAGATGGCAGCGCTCGCTTCGATCAGATAGTAGGCAGGACCTCCAGGGGAGGGACGCAGGAATGAAATTTATCGCCTTTATTGACTTTAGATGGGCTAAACAGTGAAGTCACATAGTTTGAGACTCAGTGGGTGATTACAGGAGGTTAAGATTGATGAGATTATTGAAGATGTGTCCAGGTGTGGGCTGGTAGATTGATCATATTTTTACTGTGGCTACAAAAGTCACTGCCAACCTCATTTGGGACAAGAACATTTTCATATTTCTAACAATGTCTGCTACTACGATGAGGCTGCAGACGGATTGGACGGAGTGAGGGGAAAAAAGTCAGAGAGGAGTTTGGATGAAGTTTTGCAGAGTGCGTCTGGTGGAATCTGTTATCTGGTGTTATACAAGAGCCTCCTGTGTTATCTGCACAGCGTCTTTACCTTATATGACCGGCTCCATTTGGCATTTCTGTGATGCTGTTATCTTTGTTTGCAGAGCGACCGTTAAAAACTTATCACTGCTGTAAAACCAAAAAACTGCAGTTCCCTTAATGTCCACTTGAGGCTGGCCCCAAAAGCACTTGAAGCTACATTCACACTAATTCAAAAAAATGACGACCTTTGTGGAAAATAATTCAGCCAGTTACAAAAAACAAAGAAATTTGCACTGAATAAATAAATTCTCTAACGATACACACTTCAAGGCAATATTTTAAAAGATGAAAGGGTTTCTTATGCATTTGCATCAGCAAAAGTCAGACTGAGTGAACTTTTCAATATTACTTCCTCTGTCAATGGGCTTCAAATCTCTACATCACAAACAAATGGGTGACATCACAGATACTACATCCATATAATGAAAAAGTCTATAAGCTAAACAGAAAGTAGGTTAAAGTACCAGAAACACTCAAAAAATGTGACAATATCATGTCTCATTTTGTTTATTAAGCTAGATGCAGTTAGCACTGGTTCTGCCCTTGACGAATGCATTCTGTATCATCTCAGTTTTCCAATAAAAGACATCGCTTAGCATGACAAAGCATTCGTACAACATGCTTGTGGGAAGTAAGAGTTAACAAAGTGAGTCTCAAACAGTTTGACTCTTTGAGAAAATCCCTTCGGCCATTTTACTCAAACTCTCTTGTGAATCCAGGTGGTTGAGGTAAGTCACAGGCAAACAAGGGCATCAAAGGAAAATTTGCATTAATTCATCTCATTTAAATTCAAGAGATTCTGTGCTAGTTTCGCCTTGCAGCTATGTCCCATGCTCTTTGAGGCTAGCCCTCGAGCTAGTGGCCTGGCTAACCTGCAGCTTGTTTCTAGGATGCCACTCTCTCGTTTCTTGCTCTGTCCACTGTTCTGTCTTCTCTAAATGAAGGCAGAAAAAGCCAAAGTTAGCATCCTGAAGCTAACACAGAGACAGGGTGGACACTGAGGAAAAGCTCTTACATCTGCTCCACAGCGCACAGCATTTAAAATACTCACATTTCCAGGGTCCCAGGTTTGATGGTGGATGGTTGGTAATGCGCCTGGATTCAGGACCAGTCTGTTTGCTAGCCCTCTGTTGGACTGTCCAAAGTTGGAAAAGCAGTCGGCCGTGAAGTGACTAGCACACACATGCACAGTTTTACTGAGTGTAGCTGGCACATTTCCCTCATAAATGAACTCTAGACACTTAGTC
This sequence comes from Halichoeres trimaculatus, assembly GCF_033239565.1. NCBI lineage: Eukaryota > Metazoa > Chordata > Actinopteri > Labriformes > Labridae > Halichoeres > Halichoeres trimaculatus. The sequence goes on from NW_027437200.1 coordinate 17,726,462, forward strand.
TTGTCTTCTTCTGAGATGGGAAGCTTGAGCATGGAACTATGTGGCTGTTTACAGCCAAAAACAGAGCAGTGATGGCTCTTCTTGAACTTTGGCATTCTCCTCTCCGTTGCTGGGGAGAGGGGGTATCTGATGGACCAATCAGGTCAGACTTGCTCCTGATAGGTCAAAAAAGGGAATCGCTGACGTCAGCAAACCCCCAAAATCCAAACAGCTCGTTTTAGGTCAGGATTTTACATGCATAAGCACTACTAAGTACAGGTTTTATCATTAAATATCACATTTTGTGGGCTGGGAGGAAAGACAAACACCCAAAAGTTTCACTAAAAGACTTGATAAAGGGATTTTTGCATAATATGGGACCTTTAATATGATCTCAGATGGGGAATTTGTGGCTTTTGGAGTCAGCCTCTAGTGGACATTCAAGGAACTGCACTTTTTTGCACTCCTGTACTGCCTTCATTTTTCCACACCTGAGGTTACCTCTTGTTACTGAGCAGGATATTTAACAGCTGGAACATGAACTCATGAGCGCCCTCTGGTGGACGAACTCTAATGTGCTACTTATTCAGTATGACACATGCTTCGCCGTTCATGTTTATGGGCTGCAGTAGCTTATCGTCCTGATTCCTCTCTCCTTCCAGCACACTCCATGTTTTTATTTTTTTTTCCATCTGTCTTTTTTTATCGTCTCCTTCTTCCACGTCTCTATTCTCTGCTCCTGCATCTTTTTTACGCTTTGCACCCGTAATTCCTCTTGCTCTTTCACCCAGTCTTTACCTCGATTTGTTTTGCTTCTTATCAGATTTTGTCTGCCCCCCCACACACTCACAGACACACACACACACACTTATAACTCTGTCTCTCTTCTTTCTTTCCGTTCCCCTCTGTTGGCCTCCGCTGGCCAAATGCCATACGTTTTCCCAAAAGTGGTCCCCCCTCCGGTTCTAGACACACACACACACACACACTTACACACACCCCCCTAACGTCTTCGTCTCAATATGCCCCTTATCGTATCTTTGATCTGCGCTGGGGTGTTATGACAGTTTATCTTTCCCTGTGGCGCGAGTGAGAGAAGTACGCTGTTGGTCTATTCCTGGCTTTGTTTTGAAAGGAGCACTAAACTCGCCGTTCTACTCCCCGAGCAGTTTCATGATAGCACACAAATGTGGAAAGCACAGATTCTTTGGCTGGCCAGCTGTGCAGTTGTGTAGAAAGAATTTAATTTTCATTCGTGTGTGTTTGTGTGTGTGTCTGTGACCTTATTTGCCTGTGTGTGTGTGTGCAATCGAGGGAATGTGTGTGTTGACTCATGCTGGACCCTTTCTCTTCAGGTAAACAGTTTTGCATTCTGGGGTTTTCTCATTAATGTAAACAAAATTCTGTATATGTAATATGATATATAAATGTTGATGTAAGCAAGTTTGCTCATTAAAAGGATAATTACAAAATCAGGAAAGCTTGGAACAGAGTTAATCATTTTCTTTTTTCTTTTCCGGATGGGGGCATGATTTCTTTATTATCAAAAAAACAAAATAATGTTGCATCAGGATGTTACAGACAAACAAGTATAGACTCCAGCACGACTCGCTTCTACATTCATGAGCGCCCGAAGACGAGATTTGTTGAAAGGAGCAGAGGATTCCTTCAAAGAACGTTCTGGTCCGTTTTTATCAATCAAGTTTGAGTATCTCGACGCTGCCAGCAGCACTTACTTGGAAGTACAAAACAACTGGACTAAACCAGATGTTTCTCCACTCCAACTTCACACCGCTGCGTCAGTCAGACACGAATCTTCATTCATGTTGGGCTGTAAAACCTCAAACCTGTTGATTCCTGGTCTGGCTCAGCTCATTATGTCCGTTTGTTGTTGTAGTGGAGCTAAACACGGTCTGGCTTTGACACAGTTTGTTTTATTTTGAAAGTGACTAGCTCTTTTAAGGAAGTTATAAAGCACAACTTCCTGTCCCACTTGATCTGCCCCATTGTAAGTTGACATGTCACAGTTATCCAAGTATCTGAGATAAAAACTTAGGGCTGTTAGATAGCGCTGGCACTCTGATGTTATTAGCTAAAATTAGCCTCAGTTTATAGATATTAGGCACCTCCGCAAACACTTCAGTTTTGTAACCAAGAAGCTTTTTTTGGATTATTTATTTATTTATTTATGTATCTAATATAAATATATTAACCGTCTGCATTCAATGTTATTTTTTTTGTTTTGGCTTGTTTTAATTTTTCGGTGTTTACAATTTTCTCCAATTTTTGACTTCACATAACAACAGAAATTAGCATCAATTCCCTCAACACTGAACCAAACCGTAAAATTAAAGCTCCCTGTGGCTGCTGACGTATTGTGCTCGTCAGTGGTGTGCACAGAGGTAGGGCAGTGGCCCAGTAGTTGCCCAAAGATGTGCAAAGTTTCCCTTTTGAGTGACAAAATGCATGTTATAGCGCCTCCTATGGAGCCAAAACATGCACTGGAGGGTCCTTGACAACATGCAAAACTTAGTGCCCATTTCAGTGGTGGTAAGTCTGTGTACTCCACTTGTGCTGGTTAGGGATGGGTAGCTTTTACATTTGAAACAATATGGTACCAATGCCATACTCAACAGTACCAATTTTCAGTACTTTTTTGTGTTTATGAGGTAAAAAAATATCTATTTGTTTAAGAATAAAGTCTTTTTTTTCAATCTAACATATTTATTCTTTGATATATAACCCTGCAATGTTGTGTTCATGTCCAGCATGGAAAATCCCCTACTCTTCAACTCCCTCACAGTCACAAGGATGCATTTAGGTACCTAAACATGGTACCTTTTGGTTTTACGTGAATCAGTACCTGGTACTTTTAACAAAATTTGGTCGGTACTAGGGCTGCACGATTATCGCAATCGCAATCGCAATGTCAGCACATGCAATTCAGATTTTTCTCCATGATAACCAAGCAAGTCTGTAGACTCATCATGACACAACTTTTTTTTATTAAATCACAAGCACAATCGCAATATTGTCCACCTAACCGCAAATCGCACCTTTTCCCCAAATTGTGCAGCACTAGTCGGTACCTATAAAAGTACCTAATTCGGTACCCATCTAGAGTGCTAGTTGATTTGAATGGTCGTCCCACCCACTTCGAAAATCACAGCACACGTTTGCTTTGCTTTGCTTTTTTCCATTTTCTGTTCCTTTTGTGTTTCTACTCTCGCAGTTATGAGTATCGTTGTTGTTATTGTTGCTGTTGTTCTCACTGTTGCTATTTGAGGAAGAGACTTTTTTTTTGTAAAACCTAAGAACCCTCAGGATTGCATCAAATAACGTTAGCAAAAAAAAAAAAAAAACAATGGGCAAAAATGTTTGTTTAAGAAAAAAATAAACAAAACACACAAAAAAAACTTAAAAAACCACAGAAACACTTCCTGATAAAACTTTACCTCTCAAGTACAAGTATTACAAGTATTTAAAGTTTGAACAACATCTCACCTGTTCACATGGAGATATACACTGCAGCCGGTCTGTAGGGGAAGCTGCAAATGCTTTGGCTTCACTTTTGGACAGCTGGCATGTTTTCCATCTATACAGTCAAACTTTTCTGTTTCATTTTTATTTTTAACTGGGACTAAAGGGATTAGATAAAATGCACTGAGGCAATTTTGTCTCTACTTGTAAAAGCAAGTTGCAATGTTCACTTTTAACCCTTTGACCAAAACTGTTTCTTAACTTGAATTTGTTTGTTATAGTTAGAGTTGCAGTGTTTTTTGAGGAATTTTCTTTTGTCTGGCGTTAAAAAAAAAAAGATAAACACTGAACTCTCGCCTCTTTCTTCCTCTGTAGTGTTGAACGGGCCTCCCATGTCTGTAAAGAAGGAGCGGGAGGTGGAGCTGCTCATCAACCGGCGGGAGCAGCGCAGTGGAGAGGTCATCTGCATCGACGACTAGACTACACACACATACACAAATACACACACATACACACAGAAACACACACTGAAACCCGTCTGCTGCAAAGATATAGTCAACTCCTCTCCAAGAAAGTTTTCAAACTTTACTGTCTCTCCTGACTGGTACGCCACTAAAACACACACACACACACACACACACACACACACACACACACACACACACGCATCCCTGCAGTACATATTGTCTCATAACTTCTTGTGACCTTTCTCGTCTGCCTCAAACCATTATACTCCTCATACGCGGCCTCCTCACACAGGCCTCCTCCTCCTAATCCTCCTAGGATGCTTCTAACCTCGTCTACACACGTTTTACTCACACACACACACACACACACACACACACTGACACACCACCTCAATCCTAAAAAAACCTTTAGATCTCTCAGTAGACCATGTAACCCCTTCTCCTCCTCCCTTTCCCAACCTGACAGGAAGCTGCATGTGAAAATCATTTCTCCCGCCGCACTCCATCCCCTGAAGCATGCTCTAATCACGATAATGCTGTCTCGTGGAAAGGAAAAAAATATATATAAAGCTGTGCCTACGGTCGTTTTTATTTCAGATTCTCAGAGAGAGCCCGACCCTTCGATCTCTCAGTCCGAGCAGCTCCCAGCACAGCTCCATCTTTTCGTGTTTTCTAACCGTCATATAAACACACACACACACACACACTCGCAGCAAGATGTGATGATAATATTCAGGAATTGTTCAACCCACGTTAAGTATTTCCTGCCATCCCATCCTGCTTCTACGTTTCAGATTTATGTACAGAGCTTTGAGGTATTTTGGGGGTTTGTTCCAGAAAAAGCCTCGCGCTATTTTTCAGAAACCTCCTTTGAATGTTTATAACCTTTCATAAGCAGTCAGTGTTATTAAAACCTATCGATCAACCCAAACACTCCCCCACCTTCCTCTCCTCTGCTCTTCCTTTTTCTGTTTCTAACCTTTTTTTTTTCTTTCTACAAACCTGTGATATACTTTGCATATTTAAACCGCTCATTCGTGTTCTCTTTGTGTTTCTACTCTCGCAGTTATGAGTATCGTTGTTGTTGATGTTGCTGTTGTTCTCGCTGTTGCTATTTGAGGAAGAGCTTCTACCAAAAGAGACTTTTTTTTGTAAAACGATAAAAAGAAAAAAAATATGTGCGACACACAATGCACCTCTTCGCCATATTTGTCCTATAACTACAAGAGAACGCTAACGAAGAAGTTGAGCTAACTTCAGAGGTAGATATATAACAAGGAAACGACTTTTTTCTTGCTTACGTTTTAGATCTGGGGCTTGCAAATGACGTATATACACACGTAGAAAATAGGCCATATGTAACCCTAAATGCCTCCCTCAGCAAAAAACAATGTGTACTATCTAACCCATGCAACAATACAAGGTTATTATGTCAAAAATCTAAGGCTGGAAATCCCTTTTGTAAACCGCATCATTAAAAAATCGCCTTAATGAACGCCTAGCTGATCAAATGTAAAGAAACTAAACTGATTTAAGACCCTGATGTCAGCTGTAAATCCTCGTCAGTCCGCTTTAAGTTCATACAAAAACACGCTCTACGAGTTAATTTATTCCCAGACATTTGACGCTAACTCCTCCAGGAAATGCTTAAACCATTTTCTAAATTATGTTTCATCAAAAAGTTTTGCGCCCCCCGAACTAAAACGTTGTGTAAAAATTCAGCACTTAGTTCTTTTTTTTTTTCACTTTTACTTTGTCCTCTCTTCAGATTATTTTGAGTTCATTTCTGGGTATTTTGTGTCACTGTGTATGTAGTGGTGCCAATCAAACGATGAGTGGCAGTTAAAACATGTCGATGATGACGCATCTCCTTTTTTCTTTCTTTCTTTTTTTTGTTTGTAATAAAACTGAATGAAATGAAAAGAAAACTGTGTGGAGTTTTTTTTTCTTTTTTTTCTTTTTTTTTTTTAGATTTTATTCACTGTCACATGAGCCAACAAATAGTGATGTCAGTAATATTGGTGTTATATGGTTGAGGATTGGTAACACACAAATTTGGGGTATAATTTTTTTGGGAGTCAGATTCTGAAAAAAAGTTGGGACCTTTTTTGTCCACATTATAAAAAAAAAAGAATTTATCAACTGAAAATCATTCCAGTGTGTAATTTTTTGTGTTGTTTTGTTTTTTGATACCTTTTTTTTCCCGGAAAATTTCAAAGCTACTCTTAAAAAATATGTATTTAAATGGTAGTAACATATGACTACAGTTCATTTCTTTTTACTTAGGACCACTTTAGAGTTAACATTGGAAAAAGATTAAAAATTGGTGTAAAGGCCAAGAAGAATAAAAAACTTAAGCAAATAAAAAAAGAAAAAACTGACTCAAATCAGAAAAAAAAAACTTCTTTTTCCTGAATGTTCCAAAATTGGATTCAAAATCAAACTTTTTCCAAAAAATTCTAGGATTAGAGGAAGAATTCTGACCTAGATCATAAACTTGTGACTTTTAAGAGTTTTGACATTTAAGTGCCAATGTTAGTTATATTTATGATGCTGTATTTATAAGTAATTTTTTTTTGATAGAAGTGTGTGTGAGTCAGAAAGCAGGGTTACATAAAAACTAGAACTGTAGGAACAAAGACACACCCCTGAAGTCAAATTACTTGGTAAAAGTCAGAATTTTGGGTTTAAGATAATTTAGAAATGTAAAATAATTAAGAAAAACATTAAAAAGACAAATTAAAGAAAAAAAACTGCCTCAATAGTTAACACGCAGTTGCAGCGCTGTTCCCCAGCTGCAGAGTACGGCCAGCGGTCACACTACTCCAATATGAACCAGACTTTAGCGGGTATCACACACGCGCACGGCCTGCCTACGTCATCGTGAAGCGTCTGTTTACATGAAGCGCGAGATCATCAGAGTCAGCACAATAAGACAGAGAGCGCTGCTACAACTTTAGGGACTTTTGGACTTATGGTAAGTCGTTTGAGCCCGACACAGCCCTCTAACACCCCGCTACTGTTTAAAATGATCGTCGAGAGATGCGCTCGTGGTGATCATACGTCATGGATCCCACGCGCTATCGGCGTGCTTGTGCTCGTGCATGAAGTAAACCGTGCCGAAGCAAAGGCGCGAATCGAGCTCGAGCACAGCACAGTTGCTGTAACACTAGCAATTAAAAACGTGCTTCAGGGCTTAAGTGTGCTTAAGCGTGGCACGGTTTGCCATCATTGGCATCAAATTGGCATCAAATCCACAACCAATATGGAGGACAAATCTTAAAATCTTGGTGAATCTGTCTTGCTAAGAAGAAAAAGCAGGTGAGAAAATGTAAATCAAATAAACTAACTAAAAGTTATCTAACTAAAATAAAGAAAACCGTTTCACTGAGCATTTTTGCTATGCTAACCTTTGAGCGCTATGCTTAAAGCAAAACCAAGGCTGTCACATAGCTAGCTTGAAAGCTGATCGTATCACTCCATGACTTCTTTTTAATTGCTGTTACTTTCTAGGGGCAGCAGTAGCTTGCTAACCCGTGCTAGCAGCTGTGTAACCCTGCTGTGTGGCCCAATACTACTTTAAGCTAATGTTAGCATGCTCACACGACTGTGGAGTTAGTTGTAAAGCAGGTTAAATATGTAAACTAGGCTATTCATATCATCATTTGGATAACACTTAGCACCCTTTGAAACACACACTCTTGTTTGCTTTCATTATTCAATTGGTGTAAATAAAACTCACCCTCTCATCTGCAAAGATTAAATGTGGCCGTCAGTCTGCCCTCCTGGGTTTGGATGCTGCTGAAGAGGAAAGATGTCGATGTGGGCGAGTGTGAAAGAGATGGAGTGACTCAGAGTGTCTCGCTTCACGGGCATTCATCACTTTTTCTTCTCTCTCCAACTCACACACAACAACAACCTTGAGGAGCAGATGGTCAATGATTCATGATGACAAAAGGTGAAGAGTCATCCTGCTCTCTTTAACAGATTGATCCAGTAAAGCTTACTATGTATGGTTACTGATGATTTATGATGGTGTAACGTTTTAAGGATGAAACAAACTCAAATGGTTTTCACTAAAAGGCTAAATATGATGAAACTGAACTGGATCCTGGCAAAAAACATTCACTGTACATTATTTTCACTTGTTGCTAGCCCAACTAGAAGTTCTGCTACAATGTTAACAATTTATTAATGCTAATGGATACCAGCATTTTTAGCAACAATGTTAACAGTTTATCAATACTAACAGATACTAGCATTTTTGCTACATTGTTAACAATTTATGAATGCTAATGGATACTCACTTTTTTGCTGAGATTATAACAATTTATCACTTCCAACAAAAACTAGCCTTTTTGCTACAATGTTAACAGTTTCTCAATCATAACAAAAATGGCATTTTGAGCTATAATGTTAACAGTTCATCAAAGCTAACGTAAACTAGCATTTTGAGATACAATGTTATCAATTAATGAATACTAATGGAAACTCACCTTTATATACAATCTATATTATTTATCAATGCTAATGGATACTCACATGTTTAAGATTATAACAATTGATAAGTTCAAAGAAAAACTAGCCCTTTTGCTACAATGTTAACAATTTATGAATGCTAATGGATACAAATATTTTTTCGCTAAGATTATAACAATTTATCACTTCCAACAAAAACTAGCCTTTTTGCTACAATGTTAACAGTTTCTCAATCATAACAAAAATGGCATTCTGAGCTATAATGTTAACAGTTCAACAAAGCTAACATAAACTAGCATTTTGAGATACAATGTTATCAATTTATCAATACTAATGGAAACTCACATCTTTTATACAATCTAAATCATTTATCAATGCTAATGGATACTCACATGCGTGCTATTATTATAACAATTGATAAGTTTAAAGAAAAACTAGCCTTTTTGCTACAATGTTAACAGTTATCAAATATAACAGAAACTAGCATTTTGAGCTATAATGTTAACAGATTTTCAAAGCTAACATAAATTAGCATTTTTAGTTATAATGTTAACAATTTATCAACGCTAATTAAAACAGGCTATTTAACAGTGTTAACAACTGACCAATGCTAATAAATGTTTTCATTTTGCTTTAAGTTGTTACAATTTATCAGTATTAACAGAACCTTAAATTTGCTACCATGTTAACAAATAATATGCTAATTGCTGCACTGTTCGTTATTTCTTTATTTTCTTGCTTGGGGTCACGACGAATGTGTGAAATCTTTTGAACAACAGATGCTAATGTAATCAAGCCATTTGTGTCGTCTCAGACTCAGCCAGTTATGTAATTCACTCACAGATTTCCCATCACTTTCAAAAAAATTAATTCTGGACACATTACATAAATGTTGAGCTTTGGGGGATAATATAACATTTCTATGTCCCATCAAACTTTTATATTTGTCCATTGAATTAGATACAACGAGGTTACAGCCATACCAAACAGCTCTTAATTTTGTCTGCAACTTGTGATCTTCAAACTGTCCCACTTGGAGTAATCCAGTACTCCGGTGTTACTTTTGGGTCCTTTTGGTGTAATTTTTTGTTTATCTATCTTAATCTGACAAGCTACTGTACAATGGGTGATGGGCATTCACACCTGCCACTCTCTGAGCTCAGTTTGGGAATCTCTCGAGTCGTGTGTGTTTGTCTGATTAACCCTGATTAAGACCAGGTGTGGAAAGCTTATGTAAGTTATTGGTTTCCAGCTCTCTGAGCCGACTCATTTTCTCACCATCAGAAGTTGTGAGCCCTTCTTTCACTCTTTGCTCCCTCTGTGGCCTTGTAGCTGGGTATTTGCAAAATCGAATATCCCCCTTCAGTTGTTTTTAGAAATACATTCATCCACATTTAACCCTGTAAATCCCATACCTGCCAGCCAATCAGAATGGTTGTTTCTTTTTCATTAGTTATTGGACGTAAAAAAGGGGGTTTTACGTCACATTTATTGATGATTGACAGCGAAGGGGGGCCATTCTCAAAACTTTTGCCCGTGGCTGTACAGCCTTAAATAAAAAAAAACAACTCTGACATAAATAAGCATGATTAAAAATGGCTTTAAAAATCCCATCTGTCAACATAGAGAAGGTTGGCTTTTTAACCTATGCTCCAGCCAACCACCAGGGGGTGCTCAAGATGTTTGGTCATTTTATTAATATTTTTCCAGCTTTTATGCTTTAATGCAATGAAGATATGACGGTGGATTAAGCAAGAGTGGGGGACAACTTATGACAAAAGAGACCAACCTCTAGAAGGCTAACCTCAATTGGACTCGCAACCTAACCGCTAGGCCATACTGGTGGCCTTTTTACAATCAGATATCACCAACTTAAAAAACAGGATTACAAAAAATTTGGAGGGACATCAGGCCATATTTCAAGATTAAACAACATATAACAAATCCCAACTCTTCTTAATAACAATAGCTAATGTTAAACCAATTCCTGGCTAAAATATGGTGTTAAGCACTAAAAGTAAGGCCAAAATCTGTCATTCATTGCTTATTTTATGAATAGTATGGAGATGTGCTCTCCCTACCTCAAGCTTTGGCCTTCCACATAGGCATGTGGAAGGGCTGGGGAGTCCCAATAATAGAGCCTTACCACCACATTTAACTTACAGTCACTTTGTTTTAAGCTCTGATTTGGGCTCCACCACCTTTTCACAGCTTTGTAGATTTCGTCTTGAACATTCACCTCCATACTCAGTCCCTTTATCTTTTCATTATGAGAAAAACCGAAATACTTTTTCAAAAAACAACCAGTAAGGTTTATTCAGCGTAAAGGTGAGCAGAGTGAGAAGGAATGACAGTAGAAAAGTCAAGGCATTGCATACATCATTTTCCAGATGATGATTTCACACGAAATGTAATAAACTTTAACATTTACAGAAATAGGAATTGGTGCAGGGAAGTGTAAAAGACTGTGTGTGGGGGGACGAGGCATGTTTTTCCTCAAAGGCCTTCAGCTATGTGGTTCAGGTTCAGATTCAGGAAGTGAAAATTTAGATGGCTGCTGCTGGTGAGTGTGTTTGCAGAGGACACTCAGGGGATTAAGTGTGTGTGTGCGGTCTGATCGGTGCTGACAGGGAAATTTGAGGTACACGGGGGCGTGCGGGGGTGGTGTGTGTGGGCGAATAGGGTACAAAATGGGAAGAGAGAAACTATGAGGAAATCGAACAGGATATAACGTCTACCCTTAAAATTCTGATTTTTTTTCCATTTGCAAACATGAACGTTTGGCTCCAATTAAAAACACAACGTTCGCTGCAGTAAAGTGCTGAGGAGAAACCAATGTGGTCTGTCCACAAAAACTACTTATAAACAAGAGTGGGCGTGCTTAACCAACTGCTAGAAATACACACTGTTTGCATCGTAGCGAGGAATATTACAGAAAGCAGCAGCAAAATAAGAGAAGATGGACAGAGTTCCCATAAGACACAAGAAGTGACCATCATTCATGAGAGATCCAGTCTGTTGACAGACCTATGGGTGCAGGCTGGGTTTAAGTCATTAATTCACTTCAGTTTTTTTTTGGTGTGCACATCTGTCTGACAGTTTTGAAGAACTTAAACTTTAAGGCAAAAGTTAAAACCATTGTCTCTTTGTCTTTTTTTAGCTAACCTTAAAGGTGGCTAACAGCTTGCCGTAACTAAGACATCTCAACATCTTTAAATGAACGTTTTTCAAGGTTTTTGTTTCCCAGAGAAGTTTTGATATTGTAATACTTTGATTTTTCTTTGTGCTAACATGCTAATTAGCTTACTTTTTGGTAAACAAATATGCTAAGAAGCCTAAAAGACCCGCTGGTATGGTTGTAAACTTAACCTGAATAACAATTAACTGCTAGCTTTAACTAGCTTAAAGTTGGTTTATATGATAATTAAGTGAACTGTTACACTTTACTAGCTAAAAACAACTGTTAGCTTTTTGGTCATTAGCATATGGCAATAAACTAGTAGCTTGATTAACCTGGATTCTGTTTCCTCTCCAAGCCCTGACACTTTGCTACTAGCATGGCTATCTCTGCTCTCTACTGCCTGCATTTCTTGTCTCTCTTTAGTTGTCCTACCAAATATTAAGGTCAAAAAGGCCTAAACAAAATGTTACTAGCTAAAAACATTCATGCTAGATTTGGAATCATGCTTTCTTGCTGTTGTTAGCATTTACCTTAAAGTAACACTGTTACCTCAGAAAGCTAGCATTCTTAATTTTTTTGTCTTTTTGCTGTTAAGGTGATGTAAAGCAAGCTAACAGGCTACTTAAATACAGCCTTATTAGATTTAGGATGAAGCTAGCTTGCGTTCACCACAATTTAGCTTCAAGTGGCACTGGACTTGGAGAACTGCTTGCATGGTTTTGGGTTGTTTTTGGGGGAAAACATTTGAATACAACCAAAAAACTTTTGGTAAGAACACTTTGTATAGTCTACAGGAAAGCAGTTAGCATTGTTAGCATCTTTAGGACAAAATCTCTTAACCTACAATCAAACTAGCGCTCGTACAAATCAGGACTTTCTAAAGGCAAGAGGGTGTGTAAAGACCTTTTGTGGTTTTATAGGACACTTTAAAAGTGATGCTTACTGTGACACTGAAAGGATAACAAAGGTGAGAAAGAAAAAGACAAAGCTATATTTTTGCATCCGTTAGTTAATCCAGCGCTATACAGAAAAATACCTTACAATCAAATCTGACCTAGGAAAGAGCACAAATTCACATCCATATATTTTAACACCCCTTTCTTTGCTCCTTCTTTCTTGATATGCACATACATAAAGGTGTGTGAATTATATACAGAGTGTCAGAGAAGAGACAGAGACATTTCACACTCATTGCATTGTAAAGATCATAAAATAAGTCAAAATGAAAACGCTTGATTCAAAAGATTTCACAAACTGACACTAAATCATACAAAATATCACTGGCGACTCGTGTAGGCTGTTTATAGTGTTGGGATCTAACACTAGCAGACGTGCTCTCAGCTTCTCGAGGCTGCGGTGATAGAAAAAAAAAGTGGAAGGTGCAACTTTACTGTCAGTCTTATAAAGAGAGTGTAAGCACATTTTATGACTTGATAAGAAGGCTAGTTTCCTTTTTTATAAGATGCCCTTTATCTATGAAACAGCTTCCATCCATCATCTGTTCTCCCGGCAGACATTCATCGTGGCATTCTGTCTACTTGTGTCTTGGTTTTAATCCAAAAGTCTGTTTTTCCCATTCCAAAACAGCACAGCTGTCCAGAGAAAAAATTCCACAACAACTTCCACAAATGCCGGGTCTGTCTTTCAAATTAACGTCTTTGGGAAGAGGCCGTGGCTTGATTTTATGTCCTGATTGCTCATGACTGTTTTACCACATACAAAAGAATGTCATCCGCGTAAAAAAGTGATTTTCTTTTTCGGTCCCAGATGAGACTCGAGGCTTCAGTTGACTTTAAAGATGCTGAAGATGTGAGGCGAAGCCGAGGGATTGCCCACAGTGTGGAGTCTGAAGGAGGGGCCCGTGATGGCCTGCAGCTCGGTGCCTCGGTCCAGCCGCAGCAGGCCGGACACCTGGCACGGCTTCAGGAAGTGGAAAGGGTGCGGCCCCGCAGAGGGGGTCGTGCCGTATCCTTCCATGCACTGCAGCTTCTGAGGCCGCTGCCCACTGGTCACCACGTCCAGCTTCACATACTGAGACTGCTGCTCGTTGAACAACACCTGAGGAGACATAGAACATAATCCTGGTCTGATTTACTGCGTTAAGCAGAGCGGAACTTGAAAACGAACCTGACTTCCCCAGAATTTCCAAGGTCCCTCAACGGTTGTCCTGTCTTTCTTCCTTTCTGCCTTTAAGCTAGATTTTCTCCAGACGTCTGTCAACTTGACAAACCAAAGTCTTGGCAACGGACGAATAACCCAAAACACGATAGCCCCATTCCAGAAAACACGACACATACCAGCCCAGTATGTTGGAACGAAATAAAGGCTGTTTATTATAAAGCTGCTCAAAGTAAGACAATGAAAAAAGAAACTGGGACTGAGTCAAAGAATCTGTTGATTCACTCGAGTCACAAGCATGAATCAGTCTGAGGTTTCTCCACTTCAAAAGAGAAGCCAAACTGATGAGCAAAACCTTTATCCTCCTCTTTGTTTTTCACTTATCTTCATCAGAACCACGAGATTAGTCCACTCTGAAATGATCGTTCTTTTAAGCGCCCTTAAAGACTCTCATTTGAAATACAATAGTCAATTTATTTGAATAAATGAGAATGTTTTGTTCTCACATAATTTCCTCATTTGACTTTATAAATTGAGCTCAGAACCAAGTAATTCAAGAAATTTTAGTGCCAAAGAAAGAAAATATAACCAGTAAGGGCAAAACTTGTGCTGCATTCATGTGGTGTCACAAACATCCGAAAAACGCACACCAGTGCTTTCTCAAGTTGGAACATCTCTGCAACTTTGGCAAGAATTTAAAGCACAACTTCACATTATTTTCATCATCAAAACAGTGGGTTTACAGACTTGTGAAATCATTTAAGGACTTTTAACTGTTTGTCCAAATATAACTGCGTCACCATCGGGCAAAACCATGCATCTCAAAAGCCATTACTTTTGAGAAAGTAAAAACAAACCCTGTTTTTTCATAGAACTTCACACAACATGAGATTAGACTTTCAATTTTTAGCCAAAACCCATTGACAGTCATACAAGACATGAAATGAAATGAAACTGTAAAAGAAGAACAATAGCATATATTGATGAATTAAAAAAGAAAATTAGGGGTCTTGAGATAATATTGCAATTTGGCGTTATATAAATAAAGAAAGACTGATACTTAAAGATGCCGCGAGGAGGCTCTGTTTTGACTGCACTCCCTCGCCAACTTGTGGCGCGGAGTCTCCACACACTGTCATAAATTACTTTTAGCTAGGTGTGTGTTTGTTTTGGAATTAAATAGAGATCGGAACTGAACAAATTTTCTTTGTTCAAGACAACTTTTTACTGGATACCACATGCTGAGGTAAGGTATTTATCAGTACAGTTACGTAGCGCTACGGTTTGAAATGTGTCGTCAAAAAAACATTGCAGCAGCTGGCTACATGTTAGCCCGGTGCTCTGACGTATCTTTAGGCTAAAGTGACAACAAGTAAACACTGTCAGTTTGTAAGTAGTTTAGTGGCTGTTTATATTTAGCGCAGCTAGCAGCCCCGTGCTCTAGGACATGTCTGTAATGTGTAACGTTAGTAAATCCTGGTTAGCTATGTCCTGCCAGTCATCTACCAATCAGAGCTAACGTAACTTCACTCTTTATTTTATTGATAGACTCTCAAGTTTGAACAGACCACTGCAGAATAACTGCTGACTGTGGGTTGGAATGAACATTAGCACAAACAGTTTAGCTCCTGTGTTATGGAGTTATACACCCTGAGCTAAAGGCTAATTAGCCCATAGCTTGGGCTGTATCACTCTCCTGTTTATCTTTCTTATGCTTTTCTGTCCTTTTACTGTCTGACAGTTAGGCTCATGTGTCCACCATCACTACAAAATTAATCACTGAAATCGTTTATAGCAGAGAAAAACACGGATCTCTGTGTTTTATCTCTTCTCTCTACTAAACTTCTTCAGCCAGTGTGGTGTTGTCATAGAGACCTAGACATGCCTCAAATTAATCCAGTCTTGGTTGACCTGAACTGGAAGCTAAGAGGTAGCAATTTAACCAGCAATATTGATGCTAATAATCTCATTTTCTCTTTTTCAAGATCCCTTAGAAACCCCTCACAGCCCCTTTAACCAGGAATATCAAGTCAAGTCAGAAGCTAGCAGAATATTTTAGCATTTATTAGCATCCAGCAGTAATTTCAGTCAATAAACACTAAACCCAAGTTTCTGTTTGGAAAGATCACTCAAAAACTTTGAGCATCTAATGAGCATGTGAATGCTTAATCTAACCATACCTGAAAATTTTTTTTTTCGTAATCTTTCTTTTTTGTCCTTTTCAGAATTCCTGTGAAGTTCTCATGTGGCACTTTAATACAGAACCCCAAATTTTTTACAGGATAAAAACAAACTTTATACCTGCTTTATCACTGCTCTTGCCTTGATGTATTTCTGCTACTACCATGAGTGTGTAACTGCTTTTGACATAACTGCTATGTCAAAGTGGTCAATACGTCTCTTTTTGGACCAAAACAAAAAGCTGAAAGATGCTAAAATGCTCAGATTTCATGAATTAAAAATTGAGGTTACATTTGGGGATTTGTGACGATATTAATATTTCACGCAACAGGTCTTTTGATCCTTTTAATCGTGATTTGATTTCGAAGTGAACGTACAGCGTGGTTTTTACTTCTGTGATGAATCAGCGCTACGTCCAACACCAAAGAATTGAACTACTTGTTGAAACAGCACAGACTGTGAGCCCTGTGATTTGTCCGCTGTATCACATACAAACATTCCGGAATGTGATACAGCTGGCAAATCACAGGGCTCACAGTCTGTGCTGTTTTGATTCTCCAAACATTCCGGAATTTTCTGGAATGTGTGAGCAACCGTCGTCTCCACTTGATTCTTTTTTGTAATAGTTATTGTAAGATCCATGTGATTCAGCTCGGGTTTAACACAACACGCTTGGGAGTTGATGTGGTAATCTGACCAGCATAGAGACCACACTGCCCCCAGGAGTTTAGGAGGAGTATTGCAAAGCAATGTGATGTCCCATTACATAGTCTGCACTAGCTAGGCTGCTAGCTACCAATTGCTAGCTAGATTTCTGGCACTGCTACCGTAACACAACTAAAACAACCATCACCTACATTTTCAAGATAACCTCGGGGATGTTTGTTTTTCGAACCATTTGTAAGGTTTGTTTTTGTGTGGAAACTAAATGCTATCTTTAGACAGTGTACCAGCATTTTTTCTTAAATTGGCAGGCAAGGAATTATGGGTTATGTTGGATAACAAAAGATGCTCCTGGGGAAAAGAAGGACACTTTTGTCTTGTGGTGTAGAGTCAGTGCAGAAGCATAAACCAGGCTTAAGACCACAGGAAGGCTCTAAATGGACTACATCTCCCAGCACAGACTCACCTGGCAAAACAGGAAGTAGACGCCCGCTTTCTCCACGGTGAAGGTGCCCAGTTCCTTGTTGTACCTCACCGCTTTGCTCATATTCAACGTCCTCTCCTCCCAACCTTTTATCACGCCACCTTCTCCAACTGACACACACAAACACACACAAGGTTAAACCTCACAGGTGGAAGCTTCACAGATCAGCATCTGTCTTTCAATCTGACGCCTCTTACCTTGCTGTGAAGAGACTTTGGTGACTGATGGAGGGAAAAAAGACATCGACAAGGGAAGAAAGAAAGAAAAGGGAAAGTCAATTAAGATTTTACGAGTGCAACCGTATCGGGGTCTGTGATTGAAAACCACTTCAGCAGATGCTACACGAGACGGCAGTGAGGGATCTGCCAAGCCACTTACTCTCAAAATGAGACGCCGCTTTCTTTCCGTTTCCATTCCTCCCTCGCACCGTCCCCCCTTTGGAGAGGCAGAGACACAATATTAGTTTGACTGGCAGAGAAAATACTTGTGGCTTTTTTGATAAAACAATCACATCCATTTATATATATATATATAAGTGAGTGTGTGTGTGTTTAATAACATTGTGTGTTAATTTGCAGGCGTTTCAGTTTGGCTTCTTTTAACGTGGCTAGCAGATGGGCAAAGGATTTCCTTTCACGTGCTTCGATATATTTCCTCTAAGTATTATTTTCAAGCAGAAGCGTGTGCCTCCTACTTTTTTTTTCTTCTTCTTTCCTGCAGGGGCTAATCTTAGTGCCAGCTGGTCGCAGTCATGTAGAAAATACAGGAGACAGAGAGAGAAGGAGAGGAGGAGGATGAGAGGAGTAGGAAAGCATTAAACAGGAGACAAAGCGAAGAACGCTAAATAAGAGAAATGAAGTGCCGGAAAAGAGGGTCAAAAAGGTCTTTGGCTCAGGAACAGAGTGAAGCAACTTCTTTGGATACATATAATAAATAAAACACGACTCTAAAAGGCCGGAGCTGCAGAGAGGAGCCTGCAGGGAGCTTTAAAATGCAGACACAACTCGCGCACTGCGCGTACGAACTGTGAATTAAATGCTTTATGTTTCAAGAAGGAGCAGCCAAACGCACGGACTTGAATTCTGAGCCCCTGCTAAAATAACTCGCAGGTGGGTGACCCTGTAGATTCAGGATTCGCCATGGCTGAGCGTTAAGCCCTGGGGCTGGCCTGAGTTTCCTGACTGGAGCTGTCAGTCATCGGGAGAGAACATAACAGCAGTGTCCTGGTGGTCAACTCTCTGCAAAGTAGAAAAAGCTGTTTGGATTTTTCTTCTCTCTGACAGCAGCGAGGTTTTTATTCACTTTGGAGGAGAAAGCAAGATTTGAAGCTCGTATATGAGACTCATCTCTATAGGTAGTCTTTGTTTTTTCTTCCTCCTCCTGCAGAGAGAAGAAGAAGAAGAAAAAAAAAAGCTTCTCAAGAGTTCACTCTCGGCCAAATGTGAACAATCAAGCCAACCCGTGACGGTGACGCAAGCACGGCCTATAAATACAGCAATGATAGGTCATCAAATATCACCGCTTTCACAACAAATCATAGCTGTGTCAGTCGTGTGCTCAGGAGGGGGTGGTGGTGGTGATGGGGGGGTTAAAAAGAAAAAAAAAAAAGAAATCAATTTCACTGCCCAGAAGCGTGCAACAAGGCCTCGCTCCTGCGCCAAGCTGGTTTTGTGGGCTCCGAGGGCCGCTCTGGTCAGACCTGTAATTTCTGCAAAATCCAGCTGCCTACTTTTTCCTGTGTCAACTTTTAGCAGCGGGTAGTGCCTGCTGCGGCCCCGCTAGACCTGACCAAAGTGGCATGTGGGCCAAGAGTGGCCGGCGTTTGTGTTAAATGTTCTTCCCCCCAAGAAAAACAACACAGTGCCTTTTGGTTAGTATTGTGTCCCTTTTTTTTTCTCTAAACTCTAGGGAGGACTTTTAATTTGAAAATACCGTCTCTTTTCACTCTCTGGCCGACCAGCAGCTCTCGCTTCTCCAGAATGAGCTGCACGATGGCTTTCCTCTGCGTGTTGACCTGATGAAGGAGAAAGAAAAGCACCATTAACACACTTCCATTGAGTTTATTATGTTTCAGAGCCACATAAACAGCCCCGTCTTTACAGTCATCCTGCCCCTGCTGCCATGCTAGCTCCAGCATCAGCCCACCACTTCCTCAGAGGCCGGTTGCGACATCTAATGCATGTTTTTAGTGCTTTGCATTCCTCGCGTCTCAACTCCCTTTCTCATTTTTTTTTTTTTTTGTTAAGGCAGCAAAGTTTTAAATCCTCTGGCAGGAAGCCTACTGAGTGACCGGACGCCTTAGAGGAGAAGCAGCTCAGGAAAAAAAAGAAAGTGTGTTTAAATTTACTGCTACTGTGGAAATAAAGGCTGCGAGTTACTCTCCAGACGTTTGCTTGCTGGCTCTCATCAGGAGTTGGCCAACGGTCAAATGGACCGAACGGTGGGCCCCTTGGGAGAGCTCCAGCATCAACACTCCACGTGGCCAATCTTAGGGTGTTTGTGCATGTGTGTGTGTGAGCCCAACCTGTCCCCCTGATCTCAAATCCAGCACAACCTGGTTTTTGGAAATATTCTGAGACCAGAAGAATTTCCATCAGCTCCTTTTTGGCTGCAACAGTTCGCCGCGTGATGCAACTCATGCTGGAAAAGTAACACTTCTTGCTGCAAAGTGCAAGAAGCTCAAAGCTGCACATGCATGACTTTGCAGGGCTGAATTCTGCACATTGAAGTGATCACATCCTGTGTGTGGCGCGCGTGATTTTTTTTTTTTGTACACTTGCCACACTTTCTCTCCCCTGCAGCCCTCCTGCGCATGAGTTGGACGCGAAGTGCTCACGTGCCAAAATAGTGAAGGCTTTCCAGTAAATTGAGATAAAACTGGAGTAGAACTGGCACCAGACTAATTAAACATGGCGGGAGGGGGGGGGGGGGGAAGCAGGAGCAAGGGGGGCGAAAATAAGCTGCTACTCCACCACAACTTGACTGCACTTA
The DNA here is from genome assembly GCF_033239565.1 of Halichoeres trimaculatus. NCBI lineage: Eukaryota > Metazoa > Chordata > Actinopteri > Labriformes > Labridae > Halichoeres > Halichoeres trimaculatus. Next base: position 17,746,485 of record NW_027437200.1, read on the forward strand.
TTGGTAAGCAATTAAAGTGCCAAGCAGAGAAATGGTGCAATAAGAATGGAGTACGTGCAAGAGGGGGGAGAGAAGTGGAAGGGGGTGAAGTGTGTGCATTTTTCCATACACCCCCCGCGACGATTCCACATAACCGCAGTCATAAAAAAGTTACATAAGAAACACTTTAATGTTGCAGAAGATTATTTTTTGGCACAGATATGCATGCTTTTTCTTTTTAATATTCTTCTTTGAGTATGATTCTCACCTGCTCCAGTCGGTCTTGCAGGACTTTAAAGGACTGCGACAGGTCCCGCGTCTGACGCCAAGTCCACGCCGTAAACAGCGCGCTGCACGCGGCCAGAGACAGCGCCACCAGGGCCAGAGAAGCCCAGACGACCCGCAGCTTGCGCACTCGCCTCCTCTGCAGAATCCGATGCATGTTGCTGCAGACTGCACTGCTGCTCCTCCTGGCTACTCCTCGCCACCGCCGCCGCAGACCGTCCGAAACCTCCGCTTCAACTCCATTCCAGCAGCAGCAGCAGCGCGTGAAGTCCCTCCAAAAGTGTCTCTGTCCAAATGTCCATTTTGGCAACGAGAGGACGCGCGAGGGGACACGCTACAGCTGCTTGTGTGTGTGTGTTTTTTTTCCTCTAAGACACGCAGATGTCCCTGATTGATTTAATCTGACAGATGAGGGTTTTAAAGCAAGAAAACATCCGCTCCTTCCACCGCACACATCAAAGCCACCATCCTCCGTGTGCGCGCGCCGTCTCCAAACAGCAGAAAACTGGGCTCCTCGCGCGCATCAACTGTTGCATCCTTCTCCTCGCGATTCGTTGACTCAGCTTTCTTGTCTTCCCTTTAAACGGCGTGCTGGGGGGTCACTCTATTAGACAGGCCGAGCACACACACTCACTCAAACACACACACACATACTCAGTTACACACGAGGACTTGTGAACTTTCGCGCGCCCTCAAACTGCTCTGATGTTGTGATAGCCGCGTGCATCCGCCGGGAAAAAAACCCACGCAGGGACCACAAGGAAAACATACGAGGCGCACCGGAGCTTCCTCTGCTGCTCGAATCACTTTCATCAACTTGCATACCGTGAAAATATGTGCCATCCACGCGTGGGACAGTCCCGTTTGTGTCCACAAGGTGGCAGTAATGTATAAGGAAAAACAACAGAAGTGTCTGACAGATATTTTTGGGCTCACCTGTTGATAATCCTCTGTCTGCACGTTGTTACAAAGTAAATTCACCAGAAAAATCTCTTATATCCAATTCATTAAAAAAAATAAACCACTTCAACGAAGTTTTTAGAAATTATTTTTATTTAAAGCTTTTCCTAATGCCTCAGGGGCCATATTAATGATTTTATGTTATAAAATCATCAGTAAGCAACCACAACAGGTGAGAACACTATGCTTCTGTGCTGTCAGGGAATAGTGTGTGTGGGTCATCTTGTATTTTTTAAAGACACTTGAAATGTCAAATGTTTCGTTCAGAATTTCACTCATGAAAATAATTATTTGCTTGCAGTGAGTTATATTTGGTGATATTGACAACATGGCTTGCTAAAGCTTGAGGTAGGGAGAGCACACCTCCTCTCTCTTTCATTTTTATACACTTAAAACCAAGGCAAGGAGGGCACACTTCTCTCTTTCATGTGTATACATGACAATTCAAGCAGGGAGAGAAAAATAAACTCTCAGAAATGCTCAAAATAAAAAGCCAAGGCAGGGAGAGCAGCAGCAAAGACCCCCAAGATTACAGAACAGAGCATCAGTGATAGTGCATATGACACTGGTTGAATGTATCAGTGTATTCAGCTGAGATGTCAGCTGAAGAGGGTTTGGTTTTATGAGCTGATGCTCTGTAGGCCGAGCTTGACTCTCAACTCTTGAGTTTTCGTTTACATTTCAGATGAGTTTTTGTCAAATGGATGCAACACAGAAACACCTTCACTCCACAAATCACTTTATTCCACTACAGTTTATTCCTCAGTGTGAACTGAACCGTTCAGTCAAACCAGGACAGGTAGACAATGAAACACTCTGTGTTCAGGGACAGGTGCCAACAGGTGGCCTAGAGTACATTTGAATCTCATGCAGGTTTAACATGTGACAGAAGTTTAAGACATGTGAAAAACATATGAATCCGTTATAGGGTCGACTTCAGAAGACAAAACTGTCATGCTTCGTAGTGGGATGATGGAGTTACATGATGTTATGAAGCCCTTTAAAAACACAGTGGATGAGGTGGTTTTGAAAGTTGAACGTCTGAACTCAAGGTTTTCACTTCATGATGATCATATTTACTTTTATCCATTTCTGACAAAACCAGACCCATCAAAAAACGGCTTTTACTTCCTCATAACATCAATGCCCAGTGAGTAAACTAACACCACGTCTGCACACATTGGAAACACCTCTCAAACAAGTCTTAGACTGACTGTTTAGGAATAATACACACAACCTTCGCTGTAAAAATCTGACATTTCAGACAATGAATCAAACATTTTGTCTTCATACAGACACATGGCTCTCCTACAGAAATTTATTGCAAATATTTAACAGGAATCAAAATTGAACTCCAACTTCACGCATCCATCCAGGGAGCAAAGTTGTATATTTTTACAGCTCTGGGTTTGGCGTCGTGTTCTAGTTGAAAACAATGGCAGCTATAAATACCTTTTCATGTTCTCTTGGAGTGTATGTTCACTTTTTGGCTCACATGGTCAGTAACAGCACATTAGATGTACTCGACTGTAGAGACTGAACACTGGAACAAAGATTCCTGAATATTTTACAACCTCATAAAACCGAAAACAACAACAACAACACATTCTTTTAAATTATTTTGCAGAGAAAGTGTAAAATGATATGAAAATTGCAAAATCTACAGAGGAGGGTCAGTGGTTCTTACTTGTTTAGAGCTAGAGAAAACAAACTAAATATAACCCGCAGCTCAGACTGTTTTCATTAAATGACTGGAAATGATACAAAAAGTTAAAAAAAAAAAAAAAAGTAGTCTGGGATATAAAACAGAAGTGCAAACCAGAACTGTGCCCCCTTTTAGCTTTTACAGGACAGGTTCAAAGAGACACAGAGTCCTGTCCAAGACTTTTCCCAGATGTGTTCAGTTTTTTTCCAAAGTTAGTACAACCTGAGTCTGATTCCTCCGTGTCACAATTTAATCTCAAAACAGTGCAAATACCAACATTGTGCTTCACAACACCTCAACTGGAAGACGATAGGAGAGGTGACTGACTCTTTGGTCATATTCTTAATGAAATTAAAGGGACAGGACACCAAAGAGTCTTTCTTTCAGCACTCACACTAGGAAACATACAGCGTAGTTTTTAATGCATTATGCTGATGGACATTTGTGCAAAGAAGATTTTATTAAGAGTTAATGAATTGTAAAGATGTACAAATATCTCGCATAATCCCATACACGCTCCTGTTAGACCCTCCTCATATAATCTATAGTATTAACACTTTAACATAGAAATCAAAGGTGCTTTAAGTCATAATATATATCACACAGGTAAACACAAAACACATATTTAAGTGTCTCACTTGTGTAAATGTATTGCATAGGCCCCATTCCAATACTTTGATTGCATTCTTGTTTCTCTGTGCTAAGCTAAGTGACTGTTTCTTGCTAATTGATTGTTTCTTAATACCTTTGTAAAACCAACAAGGAGATCAAGCAGCAACATCTGGAATATTTATAGTTCTGACAGAATGCACTGTGGTTTATCTGCTCAAATGTTAGCAGCAAACGTTAGCATGCTTACCAAGCTAGCGAATGAAGTTAGTAATCGCAAAAGCCAAGACGTTTTTTAAACTAGCTTTAATTTTTGCATGAATTTTCTCAAGTTAAGCCAAATCTACAGCTAGCCAAAATGCTACACTGGGCTATATTTCATGTAATCTATTAGCCAATTCATTAAAATACCTGAATGTTTGTCAGCCATCTATATGGTTTTTTTTTTAATTTTTTAATTTTTAAATTCTAGTTACATACTTCTGTTGAGAATAGCTAGCCAATTAGCATTTTTAGCTAGATTTTCTTCATACATGAAGTTGTACTAGTTGCAGTTCAATGCCAAATTTTCAGTTAGCCAAACCACTATATAGGGGTTCAGGCTAATATTACCAATACTACTCTAAGATTGGTTAGGAAGCTGGCTAGGTGAGTTAGCATCATTCATTTAGCAAGTGCATTCAGTCTACAGCTATAAAGCATTCTAAAATTTTTCATTAAGATGTGAAACACAATATTCTTTACAAATTTATTTTGTAAAATCAGTAAATGATTAGCTAGCATTAGCTTACTACAGCTACAAAAAAAGGTCATCAGCTCTTAATGGCAGTTCTGCTTACATTTACATCTATGTTATGCTGAATAGCCATATTGCCATATTGCAATTTTATTACTGCCACTGTTTAAGTTGAGCACTGCTGCGGTAAGCTAAAGTTTGGGCTACAGCACCAAATAGGGGCGGGACTTAACAGTCAATTATTTGCATAACCCTCTTTTTATTGCGTCACTGGAGCGATTGTCTTGGTCAAGTTTTGGAACGGGGCCGGTGTATCCCTGTACTGTGTATGGTAACCTTATAGTATCAAAGATCTTGCCGTTGTTAGCCCAGCACTAGCTTAAGGTTGGGCCAGGTGCTCCAGCGCCTCTCCTTTGCAGCTCATGTAGTGGTAGCCCATGTCATTCGTAACATCAGTGCAACCCTGGTTGAGGTAAAAGTCCAGAGATGATTTATTCCAGTCCAGGACGGTGAAGTTGAGCTGGCCACAGCCGGCGGCGAGGCCGAGCTACAGGTTAGCAAAACAGAGCAGGAAGACAACATTAGTACCATCCATTTTTAACATCACCATGGAGTTTAACAGCAGGTGGATGTTTCACTCACCTGGGCAACCTTGCTCATCAGTGCTTTTCCAATGCCCTTCCCTTAAAGACACAAACTTTATTTTTTTAATTCAAGGATGACGCTAACTCCACAACAACGACATGTTTTTACATAACTGTTAACTTTACCTCTGAAGTCTGGCATCACATACAAGTCCTCCATATAAACAGCTCTGCCTGTCCACGAGCTGTAGGAGTAGAAGTAAAGTGCGTAGCCGATCTTCGTGTGGCCTGAAAGAAACAATGAAATCAAACAACGAAATTAATGACCAGGAAAAGCTAATGAGTTACAATATCAACCTTTTAACGTCACACCAAACTGCCAAGGAAGCTTTTAAAGACATCTACCATTTACTTTCAAATTTACCTTTACCCTAAATGATGCTGGGAAACTATTTATATTAGTTTTTTTGAATATCTTATGTTTTGGCTTCACCTCTACGCTGATGATACTGTTATTTATAGCTGTGCAGCTGCGTCACTCAAGCTTTTTCATATCTTCAGCAATTAAATTAAGTACAAAAGCATTGTTCAAATTCAAATAAAACAAAACTCATACTATTCACATTTTTATGATCAATAACAACATTCTTTAGAAAGATTTTTTGTTGGATATTGTGAATGTTGCGCAGTTTTTTGTTTCTAAAGGTAAAACTGAACTGGGATAGAAGACTTTTAGGGATTTTACATGTTCTGCCTGGAATGTGCTACAGTCTAACTTTAAATAGCAAAACTTGGTTATCTTGAATGTCCTTCACTCCATTGTACAAAGTCTCAAATCCGGGCTTTTTTGTGTGCTAAAAGAAGTTTATTTATACAGCACATTTCATCATAGGGAAGTTAATGTGCTTTACATTGAGGATTTAAGGACAAAACCGTACAAAAACCGTATGAAAAAACAAAATAAAACTAGAAAAGCACTCAGAGAGCGCAGACCTCTGCCAAGCATATTGTGATTGTCACCAACACTTTAGTCCTACTTTAATGTTATACTCCCTTTCAGCAGACTGTCTGCTACAATTTGGTGTTAGTTGCAGGTTTGTATGATAATTTGTTTCCTGACAGTGTTGAAAATTATGATGACCCAGTACATATATTTTATATTCCACATCTTAGTATCCAGAATATTGGCAGAATCTGGATCGTACTTTTACATCTGTCAGAAATTATGATGACCTTGTCTTGTATTGTTTTGCAAAGCAATCCGACCATTTATCATGGAGTCATAAACACATATGGTGAAAACGGCCCTATCTCACAATGATAAAGAATCCTTTAAAAAAGTCCTGCATTCAGACGGTGATCTGGTTCTTCTCCAAAATTTAATCATTTCTTCCTAATTTCATTTTGAACATTTCCTGAAAATTTCATCAAGATCAGTTTGTTAGTTATTGAGTTATGTTGTTCACAGACAAACTCTCCTAAAAACATAACCTCCTTGGTGCAGGTAACAACTCAAAACACTTACACATACCCAAAAAATACATAAAGAGTAATTATTTGGTTTATTATTTGCTAGTAAGTTGAAAGTAGAGACAGTTGTGGTGGACTTAAGGTCAGCAGGTAGTTTGTCCCAGAGAGAAAGGCCACAGTAACTAAAGGCCCCTTTTCCAGACTTCACCATATGACCAGAGAGCCCTGGTTGTGTTGCAGTGAGTGAGCCGGTCAGAAATATACTTAAGTACTTAATGGACTAATGAAAGGATTTTGAATTATGCAGTAAGCCAGTGGAGTTTTTCTAGGACGGGGGTGATATGATCAAATTCTCTGTGTGCCGGGACTCTGGCTGCTGAATATGAATAAGTTGGAGCCATCTGATCGAAAATGTTTTACTTGATCTCTGTTTTGGAATTTTAAAGTCTGGATGGTTCTGATGTTTTGTTGTTGAAACATGACTGGGTCTCCTTTAAAGAATGATCACGGATCTCAATGGGACTAACCAGGGTAAATAAAGGTTAATTAATAAAAATAAAATTGGGATCAGTGGGTTATTTTTCTGTACCAAAAGCTGGCTTCTTTTATTTCAAAGGAATTATCACAGGTATTGTCAGCTCTCTTTTTCACGCACTTCACAGTGTGCTGGCAACTTTTTAGCATATGAGAGCAGAGAAGCTTTTTGACTGTAAATATGAGAGTAAATATGCGTTCATCATAATCATGGGACATCCAAAAGGAGTAAGACAAACACACACGCTGCCAGGAGTCAGATATCTGAGGCCAGCAGAGAGCAGGCGGAGGTGACTGTATGGAAAAAAAGAGCCGTGTCATGGAATAAGAAGACCCAGCTGAGCAGCAGAGCGTACGTTAATGTTCTCATCACGGTAATCTGAGGAAAGAAATGTGTAAGCCTTTATGTAAGGAGTGTAAGGAGAGGGGTCACATTAACACTCTGCTCTGACATCAGATGAGAGTCATAAATAACAGGTTCAGGATCCTGTTGACTGCCATAAATGCAGCTTATCTGAGGCGCGTGTTGCCCAACAACAAAGTAATGGACTTTTACATGTCCCACTGATTATCGACTGCACACTTATCGTGCTTTAAATAATGTCTAAGGATCTCTTCTGGAAGTTTCTTCTACCAAACAAAAGCATAAAAGTTAAATTTTTCTCCCTTGCTGCAGTTCACATTTATTCTTGTAAGCTGGCTCCCCCTATTAAACTGTTGGATTTGGGTTTGGGTCAGGACAGAATAACAGTATTTGTATCCAGAAATCAGTTTGAAACAATAATTTTGGTTGGCTAGATTTGTGGTTTATCCAAATGAGCCACTTAAGGCTTGGGAAAATGCTCAAATACCCGTAGCTGCCATCTGGCTGCAGGCCTCGAAACTGAAACTGTCATACTTGATTAGAGAGAAAATCGAACAAAAATAAGAGGGTAATCAGCTCCAGTCGCACACACATGTACAAAATATACAAAATGCACTCTCTGCAATTTCTTGAGGGACATATCAATGAACGTTGGACGTGTTTTTTAAAGCAATGGGGTCACAGCAGGCTAATAAGTCACAGTTGTGAGTGAAGTTAACAGTGTGCTTGGTTGTTCTTCCTCACCATCTTTGGTTTTGTGCTGTTCTGGCACCTCAGCGACAATACCATGGAAGAACGGGTTCTTGGAGAAGCCGTCCTGCTCCAAGTCTATAAAAAATAAAACAACAACAAAAAACAGACTCATAACAAAGCTGATGTTTCCTGTTAAACTGTTTGTCTTCATCATGTTTAAAACCTCTTTGACGAAACCCAAGGTAGTAGCCCCAGTAGCTGACAGCAGGCTAACATCATGTAGCTAGCACTAGCTAATAAGCTGAGGCTAATAACTCACTGATTTGGCAAACTAGTGTTTTGAGAATATATACGTTTCCTCTAATTTCCTTCAGTTAAAACAACTTAAGTTAGTATGTTATCAAAAGTGCTTGCCAATCAACTAATGCTAACTCAACTAACTGGCTGAAACTCCCCTCTAACATTAACCAGATTATGAGAGGTATTGCTAATATTAGTCTGAACCCCTGTATAGCATTTTGGCTAGCTGCAGATTTGCAGTTCACTTCAACTTGAATAAATTCATGTAAAAAATAAAGTTTCTAGAAAATGTCTGTCTTTAGTATTAAATAAGTTTTTGTCATAAAAAGAAAAATGGCTAAAGTTAGCATATTTTATTAGCTGTGGTTTGGGTGTGCTTGCTAACCAGCTGAATTGTGAAACAAACTAGACGGTTTTTCATGTTCCATAAGATTGGAAAATGTCCACTGGCTTCGAACTGGAAATCGTATAAACTAGATGTATAGCCTAGCAATTTAGCCTAGCATCCCACCACTTTGTCATGTTTGTCCCAATAATTTGCTACATTTCTGTTGATTCTCACACTATTTAGAAACAGGTTTTTCGGAAATCTTTACAGACTAATCAGCAAATTGGTCTGAAAGTGTCAGGCTCCTGCATGCCAAAGTGGAGAAAAACTAGTACACATTAGAGTGACATCACCCTCTTTGGTCAGCAACAAGATTTCTAGCTGCTTTTGTTCACTACTGTTTTGTCCTGGCTGTAGTGCAGACACCTAGGTTGTGTACGAAATCACTCACTCATTCCCTACTCACTACTCACTATATAGTGAATTAGATGTAGTTGACTATATAGTCCACTCAATCAGCTAAATTAAAACGACATTTCGGACACTACTCACTCAAGCCACTGACAGTGACGTATTTACTCTTGCATCGCTCACGAACGGCTGGGGATTTACAGTTACATCTTTTCTTAAAAACTGCAAAACAGTATTTATTTCAGTGATACCTAATATTATATTTAGCTTATTTTCTGCAACAGCCAAATATAAAAGAAACATTTATTACTTGATATTTTAAAATAAATAAACCATATATTTGCGCTGAACTTATGCTGTGTTTAAGAATTACAAGGTCCAGTGAATGCATCACCCGCGTGGAACGGTTTAGCGGCTAACGTCCGCGTTGTTTGTTTCTCAGCTCAAAGTTGTGAGACGGGCTCATCCGAAAGTTAAACAGGGAGCTAAGTGTTATTCTCTGACAGTTTTTAATGTTGTTTCATGCTATTAGTAATCATTGAACATATAATCAGCCATTTCTTCTGTTTGAACCGAAATGCATGATGGTATATATATTGCTCAAATAGTGAGCATCGCTAATACACTACTTTTCAAAATGAATTGTGGGATACATTGAGTGGGCTATATAGTGAATGACCATGCTCACTCAGATTTCGGACAGCACTACAAAATGGCGTATTCCCTATATAGTGCACTATATAGTGAACAGGGAGTGATTTCGGACACAGCCCTAGAAACAGGAAGCGCTAGTATTCAGATGTAAACAAGTACTGATGACATCTTGTAGTATGACATGGTATGGTAGTGTTTTGACTCAGAAAATGATGATTAAGTTAAAATGTTGTCTGGTTAAACATGACAATGTGTAGCAAACACAGAAGGACTGTACAAGGGATGCTAGCTCTGCTAACTTTAGCTTCTCAACAAACTAATTTGACAGTTAGATACAGACTTGATGTTTTTGTGTTTGTTGATACATTGTGCTCAATTCTGACTGTTATCTGAATATTTTTTGTTGGGCTAGTTGGATGGTTTATCGCTTTGGAGTAAATATCAAGAGTGTTGTTTGGTTTCCCTTGTGTTGAGAATTTTCTTCACAGTGATACAAAAGTCTAGATCCTGATTCATGAGAAGATGTAAGCTCTTTATACTGTACCTCTTTGTGTGACTTTCACATGATCTGCGATTTTCTCATATTCAGCCAATTCCTGTGAACACATACAGAGAACCAGTTTCTGAAACATGTCTAAAAATATCAGATTTCCTCCACCATGAGTATATGTCAGTTATAGCATGCGGTCTATTAGCTTAACTGGGCCTGTTTGGCTGGACAGGAGTGATTGTACGAGGACAATCTCCTGCTCTGTTATTAATCCAATAATATTTGAATAATCTAATAACAGCAACATGGTCGACGTGCAGCGGTCTTCTGACGTCAGCATGTTAATGTCCTCGAGTCACACACAGCTGCTGCACTCCTCGCGCGCACACACGTGTCCGCTCACCAAGATCATCCGCGCGATGTCCTTGCAGTCCTCCACGTTCGCTGCACGGATGGAGAACTCCATGTTGGGCGGATGGGATGAGATGATTCGGATGCTCACAGTGGGTCGGTTCTCCGGTGGGTCCGGACACGAGAGACAGAGAGGGAGAGAGACGGGAGAGAAGGGGGCGGGGGTGGTGGGGGTCGTTAAAACAAACTCGAGCCGAGAGCGCCCCCGACCAGAAAGTAGGCGACTGGAGGAACCAGCAAGCACTTATGAAACAGCTTTCACTCTACAAGAGTCATAGTTTTTGACTCTTGACACGTTAATAATTATCCTGCATTTACTTCTGCGTCATAGACTGGATAGTCTGTGATTACTTTCCTCCTGCTTCAAATCTTTTGGTGCTGTGACCCCCTTTGACCTCCATGTCTATGACCTCTAGGTATCTTATGCTACTCAATAAATAGACATGAAAGACAGGCAGTAAACAGAATATTAGTTAACCAGCATGCTATCAGAAAAGTGATTTAAAAAATTTAAAATTCATATTATTTGTCTTTGTTGCATGTAAGAGGCTATAGAGCAGGGGTAGGCAACCTAGGGAATGGGTGCCAGAGCTGGCACGCGAGTCTACTTATGTTGGCACTTACAGAATCATTGCAATGAGACAGAGGACAAAATAAATGAATAAAATAAATAAAAAAAATACATAGCACACTATAAATGTTCTGTAAAATTTTAACAAAAAACTTAAAATAATAAATTTAAATCTTTGATGCTACAACTGTGAAAATGTATCTTGCAAGTGCTTCACAGGAAATCTCTTGGGACGTCTGTCTACTAGCTCACAATCACATTTATTTGGCAGCAAAACAGTGTTAGCAAAGTATGCGAAACAAAGCAACACATTCAAAACTTGATGTAATGTGAAAAACCAGGCAATGGAAGGAGGTTTTACCATTCAAGGAGACTTTCTTATCAACTGTCTTTTTATGAAAGTAGTAACTCTTGGCACTTTGGGTATAAGTGTATTTTGAAGTGGCAGAAGGCATGGTAAATGTTGCCTTCTCCTGCTATAGAGTCTCTAAAAATACTTAGATGAATCTACTCTTTTCTGATGCTAGCTTTTTAAGTGTTTGCTAACAACACCGGCAGCTTCCATGGTTTCCAAAAAGAGTGTCAGATTTTGATTTTTGATTTACCAAACTACAGGACACTTTTCATTGTCACCTCAGTCCCCAATGATCAGGCCTGGAGAAGTCACATTCATTCATTCATTTCTAGATTATGTGTGGTTTTTTTTGTTTGTTTGTTTTTTAGAAGTAATTTTAAGCCCATGTGATGAGTTCCACTACAGAGTCATGTCTGTTTTGAGTGCAGAGCCACTTGAGAGCCCAAAGGTTACATCTCTCCAATATTGAGTTTAGGCTTGGTCTATTTTGTACTTAGATTTGCACAAGATCTCTGAATCTTTTATATTATATATAGGAGATGGTGGAAAACCATTGAGAAACCGATGGCTTTTTTCTAAAGATCATACCTTTTCCCCCAACATTTGAATTTCAATCAAATACAGAGTTGAAATGACTCACAAACCAGTGAGCTGTCCAAAGCTGCCCCAACCCCTCCTCTGGAATTACATCTGTGAAATCTTTTCAACAAACTACTTGATCCTAAAGAAAGAGTTTGTTTTGAAAGAAATAACACTCTTGAAATAACACTTTTTTTTTTTTTGCTGTATGGGAGTTTTATCACTACCTCAAGTTTTGAAGAGTGTAATACAAATTTAGGCCTCTAAGGGGCACTATTGAGAAGACTTTTAGTCTTGGTAAATCTCTGTGTAGTCAGCCATCTGTCTGCTTGCCTGTGGGATGAGTAGAAAGAAATTGACTTCCGTCGTTTCTTACCCTCACATGCTCGGAATTATTATTTAGATTCAAACTTCATCCCTAAAACTATAATAGATGTAGAGTTTTTTCCACCAGAAATCCACGAACCTAGAACAGTTGCAGCCTGCGTGAGGTGTCAGAGATGGAGATGCCATGAGGAGTTAAAAATGTCCCTGACGCACATTGTGGATATGTCATCAAACTGTGAACTTTAGCGCCACAAAAAGGAATGATCTCATGAACAAGGCAAATCCCCAAACCAACCAGAGGGCGACGTTTGAGGAACTGAGAATTCCCTGTAGGAAACAGAAGAAACAGACAAAGGAAGAAAAAAACAGAAATGAATGTTGAAATTAAAATGTTATTATTCCTGTGAAAGTTGAAAAGTCTTTTCTTGAGAATGTGAAACAGAAAGTTTTAAGGATGTAGTTTGTGGGATCAAAAATGAAATTAAACCAACTCAGTTTCATCTTTTCCATTCAAACGTTTTCACTGTGAAACACTTTGAATATTGATACATTCTTTTTTTCTGTGTGCAGATTTAACTTTTCCAACAAAGCCCTCTTAAATAAGAAAACCCAGATGAAAGAGAGGAGAGAAACAGGGATTCTTACTATGCTAAAAATGTTCCCAGCTGGTTTTAATGGGGATGTTGTGATTACGTGGAATGCGTTTTATCAAAAGGCCATGGATACACCCTTGAAAAAATGTTGCGTTCAACTCTGTACTCTGTTATGTGTGACCCGTTTTGAAGTTGTATCATTAGTATATGTTTTCAGGGCCAAGTAAACAACCTGTACTTGGGCCGTGACAGCTGAATGGTGTTGTTGCCTGTTGTCATTTAATGTTGATGTATAGTTTACGAATAAAGTGCAGTATGGGACATGAGAATCATGTGGTTGTGATTGTTATAGGACTATTGTTGTTTTTTCTTTTGAAGGTAATACAAACAAGTCAAACTTCTTTATGGAGAAGCTTTTGTATTGTACAAAATTTTACCCGCAAAACAACAAGGCAAAGTACTATAATGTACTGTATTGTGTTTTGTCACGTGTCATTGCCTCCACCAAGGAGGTTATGTTTTTGGGAGAGTTCATCTGTCTGTCTCTGAACAACATAACTTAAAAAATAACCAACAGATCTAGATGAAATTTTCAGGAAATGTTCATAATGGGATAAGGAAGAAGTGATTAATTTTTGGAGTTGATCTGGATCACCGTCTGGATCCAGAACTTTTTAAAGGATACTTTATCATTGTGAGATAAGGCCGTTTTCACCATATGTGTATATAACTCCACCATAAATGGTTGGATTGCTTTGGAAAACAATACAAGACAAGGTCGCCATAATTTCTGACAGATGTAAAAGTACGATCCAGATCCTGGCAATATTCTGGATACTAAGATCTGGAATCTGAAATATGTACTACTATCGTACAAACCTGCAACTAACACCAAATTGTAGCAGACAGTCTGCTGAAAGAAAGTATAACATTAAAGTCGGACTAAAGTGCTGAGTGACAATCACAATATGCTTGGTAGAGGTCTGCGCTCTCTGGGTGCTTTTCTAGTTTTTCATCGGATCAAACTTTATCTATTATATGGTTTCAAATCATATTGTGTTATATTATATCTTAATTTAACATAGTCTTATTGTATCATATCTTAGTGTAATACAACACATTGTGATATCCTGTACTATATTGTGCTGTACTGTAACACATTATGCTTTATATATATATATATATATATATATATATATATATATATATATATATATATATATATATATATATATATATATATATATATATATATATATATATATATATATATATGTATAGTCTCAAACACAAACAAAAAAGTAAATAAAATAATATATAAATATGGTTTTATGTCACACTGTAGTATGTTATCTTGGACTGTATTGCATTTTATAGGCAATTCTTTTCATACCAAGCAATACCCTGTATATGTTACTGTATCATAATGTATTAATGTAATGTTTAGTTTTATACATTTTTTTAGTATCATATCAATAAAACAGTGTGTTCTCAGAGTTGCACTGCTTCATAAATCCAAAGGGCTTTGGTTTAGGTAATCCCTGAGAGATCTTCAGTTAAAAGCTGGCATAATGACTTTAAGTGAAACCAGACCAACTACATCTGGCATAGCCACATGTTATGTCTGCTTGGAATTAATGATTTGCGAAAGACTCAGCAGCCAAATATCCAAGGGCTGGCATTTTCATCAGGATTTTACACCCTGATGCTTGTGATAGCTAAAAACAGGTTTAGAGCTCTGCCTTTGCTTCTCTGTGTTGATTCTATACGTAAATCACAGCATAAATAGCAATATGTGGTTGCTCCAGGCTAAAAATAACTTTATGAGATTTGTCACAGTACACGGCATTCTGCAGAGCACAGGGTGGGGAGGAAATGAGCAGGGAAAGGGGGGATTTCAGCCAGCTTTCTCCTGGAGAAAAAAACCTAAGGCTGCCTGTGCTGCTAATAATAGCTCCAGGAGGATGGTGAGGCTCTATGAGACTGACTAATGGCTCCTTTTTCATACAGCGCCAGCAGAAAAAGCAGAGCATTGCTGTTGTTTTCATCAGCGGCCTCACCAGCTCGGCTGATGACGTGCGTAAAACACCCCTTACAGGTTTAACAGACGCACATGAGGGACGGGGAGTGAGAGGCAGTAACATTGTAGACGATATTAGTCAGGGCGGTGAGTAAGACAGTGAGGCCTCTCTTTGGGTTTTTGTGCTTCTCACAAAAAACCCTCAGAAATTGAAGGTTGAAGCAGTTGATAGAGTTTCTTTGTACATGTAGGCAGTAACTGTTGCTACAGAGCTCATTGTGAAATTGCTATATTTGTGTGATATTGTGGGAAGAGGCTCATGTGTCCTTTGAGGGAGGATGTCTGATGTTGAAAGACGGGTAACCCCACATGACCGGAGTCTGGTGATGACTGAAATACCAAATTATTATCATCATTCATATTTGTTGTCAAAGATTTTTGAGCTGGCTCAGAAAATCGATACCATTCTCACATCGTTGTATCTTCATGCTAGTGCCTTAGCTAGCTACTGTTTAACCTAGCATGGTACAACAACAACAAAAACAACAACAGGGTAAAAATGTTTTTCTGTTTGGTCTGAGTCATGAGAAATTGATCAAAAATACACTTTCAAATTGTATTAAAAAAAATTGTTTCGAAAAGTTTTTAAGATTAATTATTGAAATAAAGAAGTGCTAATAATTTTTTGTAACCTTTGGACTATACAGGCCTCCTCTTTACTTAGTTTTCAGCCTTTATCCTAAGACAAGCTAACTAGATGATACTTGTGACCCAAGTGTATGCCTTATTTTCACTTACATATACGTACAGAGAATAGGCTGTATAATAAATAGACGCAGTGTCCGAAGTGTGACCTGTTTGTTTCTGATAGAGGGTCCTGAAGCCTGTCTTCAACAGGAGCCAAAATAGAAATCCTGAACTTAGACGCCTTTTACTAGGGATGGGGATTGATAAGAGTTTGTCAATACCGATGCCCTTATCGATTCTGCTTATCGATCTGATTCTTTATTGATTCCCTTATCAATTCCTGTTGTAAATTTTCTTGGTACAAAAAGTAGCTTTACAGGTTTTCTGTGTCAACAACAATTATTGAGTTTATACTGTAAGTGAATAAAATGTAATTGGTCCCTGAGTTTGGATATTTCTGGGAATAATTGTACAGAAACAGGTAAAAATTGCACACAATGTGACGTTGATGTACTGTGTTGTAAGATATTAATAATTCAAGTAGGCCATCTTGTGTCTCAAAGTGGTTATAGCAATAGTTTAAGTTGTTTGGAACCTTTCCGTAGTTATGAAGTCAGCCATGAGCCTTTCATTAGTGTGTTAGCTTTTGACATTTGAAATTCTCAGTATTTTTTACAAAGAGTTGATGTGATATGTTTCTGTGATGAAAGTTGAAATTATACTGATATATGCTAACTGCTAGCATATCAACGCAGTTTCTCATATATGTTAGCGTCAAGCTTACACTATTTTGTTATTTTGGTGAATAAGGTTTTATACCATTTCGAATGTACTGAATATGAATCTCCTGAGAGAGAGTAATGTACATTTCTTTATGAAGTCACTTCTTCAGTAAAACTTCAAGCTGAAAATCCTGAATCAGAGTTTTCTTGGGAAACGTTATCTTACTGCTAAGCTAAGATAGTTGCAGCAGACTAGTCGACGTAAGGCCCGGCAGCTCCAGCACAACATAAAGAATTGATAAGGGGATCGTTAAGCACAAAGGCTAACGATATCGATGGATTGAAACATTTCTTATCGATTCTCAGCAGGAACCTGTTTTTGATTTCCATCCCTACCTTTTACCTCTTTGCAGACAGGCAAAGGTGCCTGCCTGTCAGTCAAGTTAGCCATAAAAGTTGTAAAATAAAGAAAAATAAAGAAATAAAAAGTAGCAGAAAAAAAGACTTTGTGTATGGATGTGCCTGTGGTTTCCTTGTTTCTGCAGCCAGCCTCTGGTGGACAGTTGAAAATCTGCAGCATTGAGCACTTTGGAACTGGTATATATTTTGGGACTGGAGGTTCCCACTTTAAGGGATCGCAAGGAAAAAAAAGTGGTGGTCCATTCAGAACATGTTTGTTCAAAAACTCTCTAGTGGCTGTTTAAAACACACAGATCTTTATTTAGCACACAAAGGAAGCATAAAAGAGCAGAAATGACTCCCAAAATGTTTGACTACTCCATTGAAAACTTTTTCAATTGAGTGAATTTTTGTCCCATTCATAAAAACAAGAACAATCGAGGAGGCAAATAAGACTTGAGAAATGTCCTTGTAAGTTTTCAGTGTGACAACAGGAAGCTGATTGTCCCATTTTCTCCATGTTTAAGCCTCATGAAAGCTGTCATCATTTTCTGCCTTTAGTTAATAACGCAGGCTGGTTCTAGGAGCTGGCAAACACTTCAAGTCAAGGTAGCGTCACTCCTATTCAGCTCTTATGAAAAGATCACTCATTACATAACACTGACATTATTCACACCTCTTAAGAAATGAATTTAAGAGGTGCTCTGTGTTCTGACGTTAGAAGGTCAATTTACAAACTTTACTTCACAGCCAGCTCCTGTTAGTATCATCAAGACATTTCAGTATGCACCTAGACTAACTGTCCCAGCACTCCATCAGAAGAGAAACGCTTGATTTAGCTGTTTTTTTTCTGGGTGTATGTCACTGTAAAGTGCTCAGCTGTGATAATTCTGAAGAAATGCAAACTTTTTAGGGAGGTGAGAAGACAAAATACCTTATATCAGAAAGTGTGACCCTTTGGGAAAAAGTAACTGGGCATTTATCCGACAATACACTGCATGGAAATAGCTAGCTTGGAATGAAAACAACAAAAAGAAGAAAACAGCTAGCATAGCAATAAGACAGTCGTCCAAAAAACATTTTTTAACCTTTTTTTGTGTTTTACCCCAAAAAAGATTTTTTTTTTCTTATAAAACCTTTTTTAACAGTTGTTGTAGTCAATTTTTGCACAGAGAAGATTTTTTTTAAGTCTTTGTTGCTAACCTCGCTAATCTGCATTTAGCTTGAGGTAATTAAGTAAACGTTCCTAACATAGCTAAAGAGATAAGTATCATAGTCTAACATTTAGTCAGAATAACTGGAGTAGTCTACATGCTTTTTGACCTTTACAACTTTTTATTTTGTTTGGATAACTGTTTTTGCAACAGTTTTTCTGCTACCTGGTTATTAGCTGGCTAGCTTGTTATCTATGTTTCTGTCTAACTCTAATTATTTAAGTAATTAGCTCAAGCATATTTTTCTTTTTGTAGATCTAGTCCTGCTTATTGTGACTTGGCATTTTGATGGTGATTGTTTTTTATGTGATTATTTTTCTGAAAGTTTTACTGTTACATATTAGCATAATGATGGGCTCTCTGTAATTCAAGATCTTGAGCTCTTAATTATTTTTCTCAAGTGAAGAAATTTGTCGAAATGTAACTTAAAGGTTGGATTGAAATATGTTTTGCCTTTGCTGTTTTAATCAAGCTATTGATACCTAGCTAGCAGGAGATGATTTCTAGCTAGCCAGCTAGCTATCAATGCCCCCATCTAACGCTTAGTTATCAAGCAAATTTTAATGATTTAGAGCTTTACTTTTGACTAAGTCAAGCTAATGTCCTTCAAACCGTCTGATTCTCAGAGACATTGTTTGAGATCCAGTACAGCTCCTCTAAGCCTGGACAGGAAGCCACCTCCTCTTCCTGTTTAGTCTAGATTCTGATTGGTCCCTGGGCTGGGGAGCATTTCCACAACAAAACAGTCAACACTTTTATCCACTGCTAAAAGGAGCTAAACGTGGTGAAAAAGAGGCCTTGGAAGGGACTGAAATACAGTCAAAACAAAAGAGGAATCGTTGTCGACAGCTTCCACCCTCCTAGAGCTGCCATCATTTCCTTTTTAGGACATTATTTTGCTTTCAAAATAAGTGCCTGGTATAATTACCCAGGAGCCAGAGTGTGTCTGAACATGAATAGAAAGCAAAGCAGAGCATTGTGATAACAACTATTCAAAGACCTTGGTATGAATAGCTCGTTTTGGGAACAGTGGGCCACAGGAGAATAGTACATTTTGGGTTTCTTCAAGGGTGTTGCATAACTGCTGGGTCTCTCTTTTTGGCATATTTCCTGCAACAGAAGGCCGTTTCAATTTGAGTCTTCATCACATCACATATTAATTTATAGACACGTCTCATGATCATGATTTGAGGAATTCCCCCAGACAGATCCTACCCCCTGTCTCAAACTCACCAGCTAACTCAGAGAAAAAAAAGGAAATGAGCTCATCAGCAGACTGACGCAACCTTGGTGTAAAGATAACTAGGAAGAAAAAGCAGACACACTGTCATTCTCTCTGCTCCACACGGGCCTATTAACATGCCATATTAGGACATACAGCTGGAGTGAAAGGAGCAGTCAGGCAGGCTTTTATGTTCGTTGTCTCTGAAAACTGCCCTGAGACGGGGTCATGTGACTCCTGTGAGGATCAGGTCATTTGGCCTCACTCACCGTGGCTGAGAGGGGACGCGTAGTAAGACATTAAACAATAACACTGCAGGTACTTTTTCCGTTCGGATAAATAAACAAGCAGCTTTCCCGTTAGGATGAGACAGAAATGTTTAGTTCTGGCACAGCTCCATGTCTGTGTCCACACTCTGGGTCCACTTTTCGGAAGCTTCTGGCAAACATCCCATCTGTTTGTTTAATCTGGGATAAATGATCCTCTTTGAACCACAGTTCAAACACAAAACTGTCATTTACACACATCATATTTCTATTTGACTGATAACACTTCCACTGAGGACACCACTTCCCTTTCTTGAACCCACTGAAACACAGATTTACGTGTAAACCTGTTGCTACTGTAAACACACCTTACTGTGGAGTTGTTTGAACACATAATAGTACTCCAAAAGCTGGAGGGGCTACTTTGTGAATGTGTAGCTGTGAAGCATATTTGCACACAGGTAAACACACAGATCGGCACCTCCTTTCCAAACTCTGAGGAAGAAAACTTTCATCACTTTGCTTTTTTTTCTTGTGCTATGAGTTGCTTACACACAGTAAATATTGAGCAAAGAGACATAAAAAGTCAAAGTTCATGCTCGTAAGGCCACATCTTAAAGCTCCTGTAAGGGGCTTTCAGTTTGCATTGATTTGGCGCCCCCTTTGGCCAGAGCAGTACCTCTTTACTTACAGCTGATCTTGTCCTATACAAGAGTAAGAATTTTTTTTCTCACAAAATAATACAGCATGCTAACAGTAAATCTTGACTGACACAAGACGTTTTGGCACTGTACCAGCTCTTTGTTGAGTTTTACAGCTATTAAAGCAACATAGTGGAAATGTCCCTTATATTGCTGAAGGTCTCATTTCTTCTCATTACATAAAGTCTTTAGTATCTATCAACTATTTCATAACCACCTTCAAACACTTTATAGAAAAAATTGGTTACAGTAGGATTTAACCCTAGCATGTTAGCATGCTAATATGCTAACCAAACATAACTACTGACTGCATATAAAATGGACAACACACCACCCTCTCCCCCTGAAGCCAAAATAAAGCCTTGGCGATGCTGCTGGGTCAAACCTAAAAAACATGACATCACACTTGTGCTAACCAAGCCAGCAAGAAACTGACCAATTAAATGTCAAAGATCCTACAGAAACAGTCAGAACAGATTCTGGTGTTGGTTAGGGTTTGGAAAGTTAAACAGCCTCTGTAAGTGATCTTGTTAGGCAGTTTGCCGTTCCTCCTCAAGTCTGCTAATCTGACATGCTGTTAGCCTAGCCGTCAGTCATCCATCTTTTCTGACCTGAACGAACAGGAAACTGAACATTTGCCCATGATTCAGCATGATAAGAACTATCTATAACATCAGAAACTTTGTATTAGAAAAATATATTTAATGTGTATTTAACTTTTATATTTCGACCCTTGTTCCATTTGTTTCAATGAAGTAGGCCAGGGGTGGCCAACCTGCGGCTCAGGAGACTCATGAGACGCATGTGGCTCTTTGCCTTTCAGCGTGCGGCTCTTCGAATCGTTAATAAAAATATATATACAGTTAAAGTAGTGGTGTGCTGATCATTGCCAACGTTGGGTTCAGCGTTGATCAGTGTTTGGGTGTACAGATTGATACTTAAGTTTCAGTTTCTCTTCTCCAGTACAAATTTAAACACACTTACAAACACAATAAATCTTGCTTTGAAAATTGGAAATGTATTGATTTGTATGTATTGTATGTATTGATATAAAATTAAACCTCCTTTTTTTAAAACATTTTTTTGGGGGGCTTTTTCGTGCTTTTGATAAGAGAGGATAGGACAGTGGATTGAACAGGAAACAGGGTGACATTAAGATATGATGTGGGAACCAGGCCACAAACTGGATTTAAACCCAGGCCACCAGCATCAGGGCAAACCTCGTAGGGGCACAACTTAGAATGCAAGGCCACTTGCACCCCTAAACCTCTTTTGTTTTAGTTTTTTTTACAATAATGGATAAAACATGCTGTTTTGAAAAGTTATGTTTTTTTTATTTTTAGAAACGTTTCCCTCATCAGTGCTTTGTGACCTGGACTGGTTGCTGCTGGTATGGCTAAAGTACAAACAAAACACAAATAAATCATAAAAAATGATACTTAACTGAAATTTCAGGCAGGTAACTAGTTAGAAATCAGGCTCAACCATACTTCTTATTTTAAGAATGTGTCCAAATCCTGCTGCTTTACTTCAAGTTGACCTTCACTCTCTTTCTGTCTACTCTGCAAACAAGAATATATTAACAGTACACAAATATCTAACAAACAGAAGGCATAACACCTGCGCCACAAAAGTCATATTGAAAACACAGAGAAGTACACAGCATCCTGAGGAAACCACCTCTCCTGTTAATCTTCACAGAAATGAGGTTTCAAAGGTTGGGACTGCAGCCAACTTTGGGGTATGATTGTTAGAACAAGTAGCTTCTTGAGAAGAAATGAAATTCCTGTAAATATATTTAAAACCTCTTTCACCATTTACTCAAATCTTATAAGAAGTGCTTCTGAACTTCCTCTTTGTACTTGAAGCAGCAGACTCCCGGTTCTTCTCTTTCTCCTATTGAGTAATTTCCTCAGATTTGATTCCTTTGAATTGAGGCGAAAAACAGGAAAACTTCACTATGAGGCCACCCGATACAATGAACCCCCACTGATGACTTTTCTTTTGAGTAACTGAGCCATTTCCTTCTCTGAAACCAGAGGCCTGTTGTACTTGTTTGAGAAGGTGTAACCAGGGACTGGATGGAGAACAGGACAAACACAATGAAATCTGCTCAATCTTACTGGAAGAGCAGGAACTATCACTCAGGACAATGTGGGAATAATCCCTTCCATTCTGCTCATTGTAATACAAACTATTGCTTTAATACCACTCAACAAAAGTTTTGTCACAGCTAGACACTGGTGAACAACATAATCTTAGTATGCACTCTTTAAAGTACCTGCTTACCTTAACTTCTTGGCATATTTTAAACAAAAACAGAAAAACAAGATACTTTTTGCTGTACTTTTCCATCAAAACAAATACCATCTGAAGACTGACAAACAAAGTTATGTAACTAATATCTGCTGCACTCATCATGAGTACTGTTTGGATGACAGTTTAACACACGAGTACATGACTTACCGTCTACCCAAATCATGTTTTCTATCTTTGTAAATAACTGAGGAGTACACAGTGACACATAAATCTACAGCTGCTATTCCTGTTTTTCATATCTCCACACCTTATCAAACTTCCTCTTACAGGTAACCCAGGAACATGAAGGAGTCATGTGTGGCATGCAGGTAAACAATAACAAAAGCTCAGATGTGGTGAAAGCATGGATGCAAAAAACAAATGGTATTCATGTTTCAATCCTGGGCACTAGAATGGTGTAGCTGTTAGATGTATTTAAATTTCCATATATTTATTTTTTGTTATTTTTATATAAATAAATAAATAAATAAATATATATATATAAAATTCTATATGTTTCTAGTAGTATGTTCAAATTAACATGACAAAATATGATTTAAAGTGTCCCATTGCCGCAAAAAGACTAAATCACGCACAGAGTATTTTTTTTTACATGTTACACAGTTTGCTGCTGCCTAGAGTTAAAATTAAAGCACCTATAAGGATTTTTTTTTTTTACCATTATGAGACAGATTAAAAAACATGGGAATATATATTTGTGAGCTGTAAAAGCAAAAATTGAACACCACAACCAAGACTGACTATTTCTATCAGGTTGTTTTTAAAGCTTTTAACCACTGGGCCGTGCTAGGTGTCAGACGACACTATTTGCTGTTTGCTGTAGATACAATTTTTTTAAAAAACAGAAAATATTTACAAAAGAGTAACACTGGTGGATATGAAAAGACAGCATGACGAGATTTTATTTTCTAGGAAACACACAAAGAAAAACATCATTAGGAAAATTGTAAGTGGTACGGCTCTGTCCAGAGGGGGCGCCAAAATCAATTCAAACAGAAAAATTCCTCGCAGGAGCTTTAAATTTAACTAAATTTAAAATTAGTTAAATTGCTCATATGATCATATCACGGACTCTATCTTCTAATCCTGACTTGAAAAAAACTCACAAAGAGGACAAAATGGGAAATGCTACTTTATACGAGTAGTCACATAATATGTCTTTTTATTTTCAAGAAAGTAGCGACATTTGTTGTCTTTAATTTTGATAATTCTGCCACGCACACACACACCAAAAAAAAAAAAAAAAAAATTCTGGGTCTACTGGTAATTATCCAGTCAATAGCTAACAATCTCAAAGTGCCAGTGCTAACATGCAAATTTTTAGCTAGAATGATATTGGTGGCATGTGCAATAGTCCAATGGTCATTATCTTAGCTTGGCATGTTAGGATGAGTAGAAAGAACTGGAAGTTAAGATTTTACTTAAAAAAAAAAAAAAAAGTTTGTAGCCTCAGGATGGCGCCAACAAGAGGCAAACAAGTAGCATTTGGCCAAATAAAGGTGAGCTCAGGGGACAATCAAAGTGATCAATCAAAGTTAAAAAGGGATGGACAGTTCCGGTAACTATAATAAGCAGGTAAAAGTTCATGACATCCTTTTTATAGTACAGTTTGTAATGGTGCCAGGTACAGATTGTTATGTGCTGTAAGATTCAAAGGGACTCACTGATAGCTAACTGGAATGCTGTCTTCATTGTTGACACGAGTAACTACTGTAGATCAGCCGCTCTGATTTACAGCAGTTTACAAAAAGGGAACTGGGCGTAAGAGATTGCTACAGCGAATGGGTGGCAACTCAACCTGGGGTCAGTTCACTTCCTAAATTCACTGTTTTTTGCCTTTTTTCCCACCATGCCCATGTTTCATCAAAACAGAGGTTATAACCTTGATAATCTGATGGCTTTTGAGAGGCAAACTCAGCAAACCTTTGAATCAAGCCTCTTTTGGACTTTCTGGTTCTTGAGTTGTAATAACCTTCTGAATTAAACACTAATCCAACAACAAAAGCCTCATTTTATTCTTTTCCAGCAAAAGCTCCTGTCTTGTTCACTTTGTGACTGTGTCCCCACAAATCCCCAATTTGACCCCAGCTCAGCTGTGAAACATTTTGTCTTTGACCATTAAAGGAGCTGTTTTTTTCATGAAGTGAGACAATGTTCTTTCTCGAACTGCTTGAATTACCCTAATCCTGCTTGTAGCTGTAGTCACAGACTTTTCTTTCCCACATTGACTTCTAACAGCCCCCAAGAGGTTTGCAGTTTCAGTCTCGAGTAGCAGCCAAGGCACTGAATTAATGGTCATCCATTAGTTTCAACTGGGTGTGTCTCCAGCAGCGGCACACCCACTTATGATAATATCTTTTGGCTAACTGTAGAGACCAAAAAACAGCAAAGCTCCCAGAATCTGAAGAAGTTATACCTATTTTGGATTAATTCTTCGAATTTCTTCCATTCAAGGACCATAGACTGGACCAGGTCCCTGTTTATCAACATCCATGCGAGCTGTGACAACTTACAGACTGTAATTTGTAGTTTGTTGCGCTCTAAGCCAAGTGCTAAACATTCACTGAAAAGCAAATGTAATCACAAAAGAAGCTGCCAAACTGAAGTGGACACAATGCAAATCTTATAAAGACAATTGTTCAATATTGTAGCAAAGCATCCACATATACTGATATTTTGAACATTGCAAATTCTTAGTTGTATGTGTTAGCTTGAGACAGCGTAGCACCAAATACCAAGTTCAGCTCAGGCTGTTTGGAACGTCTTTGCAGCTTAGCTTAACAGCAGATTTTGATTTAAAGATAAATAAATGAATAATAAAAAATACTACTTTGAGATGAAAAAAAATCATCAAGTTCACTAGAAGTTGGTGTATGTGAGGTCAGGGTTAGCTTTCAAAACCAAAATCTAATCTGGTCCTTGAGTCCAATTTGACAGGTATCTTGGAGGTGTTCTGAGATATTTGGCTACCAAGAGGGAGATGGTAAGTACAACCGAGTACTGAGTAGTTGCGTCATTATTTTGTTATAATACACTATCCTAAATTTCGTCAAATTAGCGTTTAATGTCTTAGGATGTGCCCAAAAACATTTTGAGAGGTTAAAGCAGATTTAACTCAACTCCCAACATAATTATTAAGGGCACCATTTACCCAAAGTGATGTTGGCAGGCTTTTTTTCCCTACCAAACTAATGACTTTATTGTTTTATCTGATAAGACAATGGGTGAATTTGCATTAGCTAGTAGGGCTGGGGCGATATGCTATTCTCACAATTCAATTCTATAACAATTTTTGGGGTGCCCATTTAATTTAACTTGCGATTCTTTGATATTTCCAATTTTTGCAATTTTTACTTTGTGAAAAAGTTAAATGATGATGATAATGTCTACAGACTAACATTTCACCCCCTGCTGGAGAAAAGTGGTAACTTTTTACAGATGCAGTTTATAGGCAAAAACTAAAAGATTCGATTCGAGAATTAGAATTTGAAACAAACATTTTTTTGACAAAGAATCCCAATTTTGATATTGTCAAACAAAAAATCCTGATATACCAATTTTTGATTTTTTTCCCCCACCCCTACTAGCTAAACATACAGCTTGTAAAATTGTGGCAGCAGCAACTGTTATGTTTGATTGATTTCCACAAAACTCCAAATACTCTGTACTTAGACATTATTGGGTGGTTGTACCAAATTTGAAGAAGTTCCCTAAAGGTGTCCCTTAGATATTGGTTTAACATGGTTAAATACAGGTTTGACATTTACTATGGGAGGTTAAAAACGACAACATAAGACAAGGTTGTTTGAGCTAGAGTCACATCCAGATTCATTCTCTGTGGACTATAAATGGTCACACCAAATTTCAAGTGAATCCATCCCATAGTTTACCTCCATCATTGAACCAAACGGATAATACTTTAAGGGTGATTTAGTTTGGGTTTCTGTTGTACTGCTGTCTGAGGGGATCTCTAAGAGGTCAGTCTCCCAATCAAGTGGGTTCTACATTTGCATTACCTTAACGGGCGCTTCAACAAGACTATACCTCCAAGGCAATGTACCACAACATGCTCCAACATGCCCCACGACCACAGCTGCTCTCCTGCTTATGCCACAGTTTGGATGCTGACTCTGTTTCAGTCCGTTAAGAAGTACGCAGAGAGGGTGTGTGCCCGTCTGAGATGCTCCATTATGTCACCGTTGCCCCAAGAATAGTTCCAGTGTGTCCTGCAAGGAACCGAGGCCAGTGTGACGTTCAAGAACTTAACTGTTGTTGGGCCAAACCCAGGAGAAAACAGGGGCCCTACTGTTTCTCCATGTCAGGCACACCCAGCACCACACACACACACTTACAGAGGTACACACACAAACATACATGGGCTACAGATGCACAGATGAATACACACCTGGTAACGTTTAAGCTTTTCCTCTGCCACTGTTCGAAATGCCCCCAAAATAAACAGCAGGAGCAGATCTAAAGCAGGGAGGCCAGTGATCCCCATTAGAGACAGGTTATGACGCAGTGAGGAGGCAATGAAAGGTAGTGGGTTTCAGATGTTTGACTTCAGCTTGGTGTTGTTCGGCTCCTTGTGAAAGTGGAAAGAAAACAAAAAAGTAATGTGAAACTTTTGGTGGGCATGTAAAATGTTGACTGCTCAAGAACATGTTCACAAAAACCTTCATTGTGAACATTTTTTGGCCACATGCATTCAAAAATATAACACTGTATTGAAATACATTGTCATAACATTTCAGTGAGTGCTTAAATGGAAAGTCAATGTTGTTTTTCAGTCATACATCACATTGTACAACTCAGGCATTTGAATTGT
The DNA here is from genome assembly GCF_033239565.1 of Halichoeres trimaculatus. Lineage (NCBI taxonomy): Eukaryota > Metazoa > Chordata > Actinopteri > Labriformes > Labridae > Halichoeres > Halichoeres trimaculatus. Next base: position 17,773,801 of record NW_027437200.1, read on the forward strand.
AGTTGATGCGATTATTTGACAGTTTAATTTCAATTTCTAAAAACACGAGTCTAACGCAAAAATGTTAAAAACTGCAGTTCCTTGAATGTCCACTTGAAGATTGATGCAGAAATCAACACGTTTACAGTCTGGTTAAAAAAAAATGTCCTGGTCTGAAAAGCTCATTTCTCTGTTTGCACTCACTGAACATAGGCTCAATAATTAGCAACTCGCTGTTTCCAAAGTTATCAAGCTTGACAACATAACAACATTGCTGATGTGACTGACGGATGGGCACCCTGAAGCTGTCTGCAAAGAAGCTAAAGGTCACCTCTTTGCCTCATGGAAACACAAACAAAGCCTGGTTGAGTTCAGCGTTTCCGCTAGGCTTCAAAAGTCTGTATCAAAAACAAATGGGTGACATCACAGACAGTATGTACATATATTATACAGTCCATGATGGGAACCAACTGATTTATGAGTTGCAAAAATAGTTGTATTTTGCTGCTCCCTTTTCAAAACAAAACAGGAATGATGAATTCATTGCCTTACTTAACTGAATCCTTTGGATGAATATTTCCCAACAGTTATTTCCGCATACTTAACAAGATTCTCTGTCTCCCAGTGGTTTTATTATTAGCTGTATGACTTTTGCTATCACATTAAGGTTATCCCCAGTTATACGCCTTAAGTTTTAACACTAACACAAGCACAAGCTGTGAAAAAAAAGATACCAAATTTGTCATTGTTGGATGGATGGTGCGCCCCATGTACAAGAGACTACATGGACATAGTCATCTGTTTCTGATACAGAGCTTTGAAGCCATATGCTAAACTCAAGAGCCACAGGGTGCCCATCTGCCAACCAGGTGGGATGTTTATTTTTCCAGTTTCCGGTACTCCTAGAGTTAACCTCAAATGGTTCTCCCTCCCAGTTTCTTAGTTTCTTGCTCTATCAACTTCCTTGTCTCTCAGCAGATTAAAAGAAAATTTAAATAAATAAATATGAAAACTTGAAAAATCGACTTTTCAATTTGATTATACAGCTTAATTTTATTAAATTCTGAAAAGAACCTCCACATCAAGTCCGTATCCTACACTGACTTTTTTAAGGGGAAAGGCGAGAAGATAAAAAAGGTTTTGCATCCCAAGAGGGCTTTGTTTTTGCCATCCAGGGGGCAGTTTATCAAGTTTTAACCAGCCAAGAAGGCAGTTAATGTGCTTTTTCCCCACCAAAGTGGGCACCTGAATTTCCCTCGGGATAAATAAAGTACCTAGCTGGCTAGCTAGCTAGCTAGCTAGTGTAGTGTGTTTTGCCAAGAGGATACTATAGAGAATATGTTTTGGCTCCTGTAGGGCACTTCAGCACACTTTTTTCAACAATTCAGCCACAATGGGAGTGTACCATACCATAAAAACTATGTGTAGTTTTTATGGTATGCCACTGGAAAAAATACATTGGTTTTGCTTGTTTGACTTTCCATGTAACCCTAAGGTATGCCAATCATGGAGACCATATTTTACTGGATGTAAACATACATATTAGCTTTAATAGCTTTAATAAGAAGCGAATGATGGTTACAGTGGACATAAGATAGTTTGAACCTGAGCAAACTATGATAAGGGGTTACATGTAAACATGTAGAAAAATGATTTATACCTTCAGTTTCTCCTTAAACAGCGAATCCAGGAAAAACTGTAAGTCAGTTAATTGTTACCCACCCTGTCATGAGGTGTAAATCTCACCTTTTGTAAATCATCACTTCTCTCCCCCCTCGGGCCCCCCTTTGCCTTCCCTCTGTTTAGACACAAACGCTCGTCCGCGTGTGACGAGCTCGCGCCTAGCGGTTAAAACGGTCGTCCCACGAGCGCTCTGAATCATTCACAAAGAGCAAAGAGTCAGGAGAGCGTGAATCAGTCCGTACGTCAACTGTGTTTGACTGGGAGCGTTTCACTTGCGTTTCTCTGCGCACGAAGACCTCAGAGCTAACGGAAGCACCGGCTATTTTAGCCAAATAGAGCGTAAATTTATGTGTTTTCACAGCCAACTGCCAGAAAGCTTTACTGGGAACGTGCAGGACAGAAAACTTCCACCTGCTGCCTCGTGAGTCTCAAACATCACAGAGCTCCGTAGTCGCACGAGGACATCGTTTGCATGAAACTGTGGCCAGGTAAGAAAACTTTCACTGGATAACAAGAGTACAATCCGAATGGCTTGTCCTTAACGTGGTTCTTAGCCTTTGAGACAGTTTCTTTGACGTTATTTGAACGTGTGGCAGATGTTTTGCCCTGAGGCGTGGAGTTTAAATTCACCCTTCGGGGCTCTCGCCGAACCTCACCAGAAAAACTATCAAGTCTAAGTTATTTAGCTTTCTTTCAAATAAATGTACGCTACACATGACTCTATTTGGTCTTAAAATAATCCATAAAATTTGATTATTAATTCGGCATGGGATAATTGTGAATATAACGTAAGACAGTAACTTTACAGTGATTTTTCACAATTACAGCTAATGTTTTCTATATCAATTAAAAAAAGATAGTTGCAATTCTTCTAATTTGCATCTGTGTTCGTTTTCACCACATTTTTATGAAACTTTTGGTTGTAAATGATTTTCCTTGTAGGTGTTGTTCAGGATTAGTGTAAGAGGAAGCTCCCTCAGACCAGACATTGATAGTGTTGGGATATGACACCTATTTGCATCTGTCAGAAATCTGATGGATTGTTGTTTGTTAAAACCACAAGTTATGACCCAGATGCACGTGAGGCTTGCATGCAAGCAAATTTGGACAACATTTGTTTAAATACTTGGCTCGACTTCATGTGTCTTCACTGGGAGAACCAGTCTGTACACTTTTTTCTGTCAGCATGTGAGTTCCCAAGTGAAATTTGCACCTCTGCTACTTCTAGAACTTACACACGTGTATCCATACGTGTCTGTGTCCCTATTTCAGCCCAGGCTCTAGGTCAACATGCATCCCCTCTGTGATGTGACACACTCACAGAGGCATGCTATTGTTCGTGGGAGAAATATTTAGCTGGGGAATGCAAAGCTGTTTCCTGCATAGGGTGGTCTGCAACAATGGTCCCGCATCTTGGAGCGGTCGGTGGTTTCTTTCTGCAGCTCACTTCTGAGGACCGAGCTAGGATGTCGAAAGAATGGCCAAGAAAAGAGAAAGGGGGGAAAAATAACAGTGGACACAATGGAGAACAGGCGGCCCTGTGGGTTTGTAGGATGGGAGACAATGGGGGACCAGATGTGGTTGCATAAGACATAGGTTAGGAAGGTCAAGGAGGCCCTTTTAAGTCCACGTTAACTAATCACAAGATGTCTAAGAGGATGTACCTGTGAGTGTTTCTGTGTTACAGTAACCTTTCATTTGCTTTGCTCTTGTTCCAGTTCATCCCTGCGTTTGTTCTTTTGTAAGTTTGTATGTTTGTGTGTTTCCAGGACAAAGCCAAAGTCAACCCAGACTGTAAATATTTAATAACCTCACCCACAGCGTCACATTCGTAACAGATCCTGTTAGGTGGCCTTTTGTCTTTCCCACACTATGGCACAGCTTGTGCTGACTGCATGTTTTATGAGAAGCTGCAATAATCAGATTGCACAAATATTGCAGCAAATGAAGAATTGCTTCACTGCAAAAAAAAAGTCCCTGATGTCAAAGGGATGAGTTTCACCCCGCTAAGCTCTGAACAAAGCTTAGGAAACTGTCCTGCTCAATTATTCACAAGTTTCCACCTCTCTCTGCTTTGTTCCAGATAAAAGCCGTGGATGCAACTACACTCCATTTATAGAAGAGCGGTGGAAGAGTGGCCCTGAAGTGGATCAGCTAACCACTGGAAGATACACCACCACCAAAATTTCCTCCACACTCAGGCCCAAACGCACCATGTCTCTCAGCACTTTCCACCTAATGCAGACCCTTAAGAACTCTCCTGCTGCGCTGCGTCGCCGCTTTCGCAGAGACCGCACCGAGTCCTTATCCCACGGGGACCCTCTCTTCAAGGTGCACTACCTTGGCACAGAGAAAATCTTCTCCCTCGATCGAGAGCAAGCGCAGGACGCTATCAGCCACCTGCTTGATGGCATTGCTAATGGAAAGAAACTGAGCAAAGATCACGCCCTGGTCGTACGCCCGAGGTACGTCGAGGTCAAGGAGCTGAGTACAGGGCGGCAGCTAACGAAGACGTACTTGCAGGACATAGCGTACTGTGCAGCAGACGCCAACCGGCCCAACGTCTTCCTCTACATCTGCAAACATCAGGGGCAGCAGCTGCAGTGCCGGGTGTTCTGGTGCAGCCGGGCAGAGCGGGCGCTGGACATGACGGCGTGCCTGGCCCATTCCTTTCAGCGGGCGCTGAGCGATTGGCAGGATGGCTCGGCGACACTACAGGGTGGAGATGTGAAGGGGAAACGGGTGGAGGAGTCATCGAATTCTCCCGCCAACAATAAGAGCTCCACGCTACCAGCCAGTCTGGGGAAAGGTGAGAATATGAAATGGCTTTTTGAAGACACAGGAACTGAAGGTGTTAGCTTAAACTTTAATTTACTTATCATAGTGACAGATTTGAGCAACTAAAATAAAACACTAAGGCAATCGAGGCATCTTCACTACACAACATCCATAGAAGTTCAACCAATGTCACTTAGGTGGCAAAAGGAATCTAGGCCACTGTATTTTCATAGTGTTTTAGGTTTGGCTAGTAAAAACATGTTTTAGAAAAAAAAATAGATTTTTCTTTTCTAATTTTTTTCTTTCTTTTTCTTTCTTTTTTTTTTTTTTTTTAAAGATGGGAAATAAGCTAACAGTTGGATTTGAACCTAGCCAACCTTATGGGGCATGCAACCTTACTACTCGGCCATACTGGCCCCCAAAAAAAAACCAGAATAAAACAAAAAAAACCCTCAAAATTTAAAAAAAAAAAAAAAAAAAATGAAATGAAAAAAAATTGGCCTGACCACCAAAACTTTGTTTCCTCTTACCTTACTGAAAACTGCTATTATCTCATCTAAGCTCATTGTGAGTGCAGTTTTTTTACCTTATTGGAGTAAGTCGAATCAATTTTGCTACCAGTAAATTTATGGCAAAAGCAATAACAATTGTAAAAAATGCCAATTTATGCATTTTCAAGTTTAATTGCAACTTATTTTTATATGACTTTAGTTCTCAGGTGGGAAAGAATAAGCTTAAACTAGGGTTGTTTACTAGAGAGTCGATGCAGCAGTTTGGCTGATTTGGTTTAAGCGTTGTTGTTATTGTAGCTTTTTTCTTTTAAAAGATGTCAAACTTTGCTTTTTTGTGATGAATTTCAGTGAAATATTAAAGCTATTCAAATTGTTTCAAAAAGTTACGAACACTGATTAGCTATTTTTCATTAGCCGCTACTAATTTAACATCTCTACTCTGCTCTTTCCATAGTCCGCTGGAGGAAAAGAGGCTCCATGTCCCGCAGCCCTCTCAGAGCCATCAGCAGACGAGGATCCGGCTCAGACAGCTGGAACTGAACACTCGAACTCTCAACCCTCAAAACACGGGGACTACCATAACCTGATGACGACCTTCAAGGACGACAGCACTGACGTGAAGGGAGGGAGTATAACCAGACAGAGGGGTGGACAATGGGGACGACACCAGGACCAGTCCAGTCAGTATTTGGACTTGTGGGGACTCTGCTTGGATGATACTGTGATCAGTGAGCGAACGGACTTGAAGGCTTCTGACGCAGATGAGTTCTCTTGACTTTTCCAGGGTGGCGTCTGTTGAACGCTGCTGACAGCTGCTTTTGTCTGCCTGTCAGCAGCCACAGCAGGACTCGTGTCCGGCTGCAAGCCATTGTCGGAGCGGACTGATTCATTTCCTTTGCTCACTTTTTGTTTGGTTCTAGGTGTTGTGTTTGATATGAGACAATTCAACTGACATCTTTTAGCTGTATTAGAACCAAAAACTGGAAAAAGACGACGACAGTCTTGATTTCTTTTGAAGGCTGACTTTATTTAACTTTTATTTGTGACAGATTATTTTATTTTATTTCCAACCCTGTGGCACTAGCAAGCATCCTTTCTTTTTTTCTTCTAATATATGCTGAAAGATATTTGCCTAAGACAACATATTGGTGTCACATTTTGGAGGGTTGGCGCAGGAGTGTGAAGTGATACTGATATGAAATGCAAATTAAGCTATTCTGGGCATTTCCTTGTTTACCAGCTGTAAAATCTGACACCTGAACACAACACATTTGAGCTCTAAGATGAGGAATCTCAGGTGTTTCATGAAATCTTTTAAGGTCGAGTGCTTCTGTGCGTGGAGAAGAAGAAACCCTCCACTCATGCACCACAAAAAGACACAGCTCCTGACTATCCTTCCCAATGAATTATTTGCATTTACGCAGAAAAAAAACACCCCCTGGCCATGACTTGTGGGGTTTGTTTGCATCCGAACACTGGGAACGCTGTGTCCCGAATGTGGAGCCTCTGTGTGGAATGCTCAGCCGTGCACCTGCATTCCAATCGAGGAGAGAAATCGGAGACGTCGAAGAAGCCCCAGATTCTCCCCCATGTCTGACCATGACTTTGAATATCAAGCGGTGACGCCAATTAATGCTGTCAGCTCTTTGCCCTTCGCTCACTCACATAATCAAAGCCATTAAAGGCGCCTTAACGGCCTCATTTCCAGTGTAATGTGCGCAGGATTGCATAACGCCGTCTCTTGATGGCGTACTCTGGTGTACGGTTTACAGACGGAAGCGCTGGTGCACGCCCTGTGGCTAGAGCCTTTTATTTTTTTATGAGAAAAGGTGTTCTTCCTGAAGTGCCACTTGGTTTTTAAACCTTATTTTAACATTTTTACATATCTTTTTTTTCCAACTACAAACGGCGCAAAGTGCCTGCTCAAAGCGTGTTTTATAAATGTGCTGTTTTATTATCATTGTACATATTTAAATATGTATTTTATGAAGTATTAAAACTTTTTATACAACATTTTTGTGTCAAAGCATTTTCTTCTCAGACGGAGTGACGTTCAAGAAGACAAATATTTAACCAGCTCCAAAGTGCAGCTTTGACCCCCGATGACTGATTCCAGACTTTTGGATGTTATATTTGGCCTGAAGTAAAGCAGAATTCCTGCCGTTAAGAGTGTGTGGGAGAGCAGGATTGAACGATTCAGGGGTGGCAGGGCAGAGACTTCCAGAGAGGTCCTGGGATGTTAAATCCGAGTCATGTGACTTGTTTCCCAGGGTTATTTCGCCGCTGTTTTCACATTTTCAAACACTCAAAAACATGTGACTACCTTCAGATAGTAATTCTGACGCAGATATCACTCAGACCTGAAAATTCAGGATTGGTTGTTAATTTTAAAACAACCCACGAAGAAAATTCTGCACTTTTTCCAGCCTTTTTTTCTGTTTTATAAAGTCAGTAAAAGTGCACAGAAGTTATTTCCTCTTCATTAATTTTTATTTTCCTCTGCAGTCATGCGGCCACCAGCCAATCCTGTGCCCTCTCTATGGCGCTGCAACTCCAGCAGGGACTGGACATGAAGACGCCTCAGAGGTTTCACCTCCTCTGCCACTGGAGGATGAAAAAGTAATCAAAGATTAGCTGAGTTTAGAGCAGTAAGAAGGCTGGTCGTTCTAAGCCTTTGCAAAGAAGCTAAACAGCACCACCTGCTGGTGGTTTGAAGTAACTGCAAATTAAAGTGAAAATACAAAGCAAGTGTTTTTGTGGGACAGAAGCTCTGAATCAAACCTTTGTCATAGTGCATCTCATCTCGATTCCCGTACACCACATACATCTCCAGGAAGTTGAGGAGTGCGCCCGTGACCAGGAAACGGTCAGGGAGGGGAAGGTTTTTAATGTAGCGCATGTCCAGGGCGAAGGGGTTAGACGGAGAGGGAACAGTGCACAGGCAAACCAGCTCACTGACCACATCCCAGACACGCATACCTAAGAAAAACAACAAGAAAGTAACAGGAGGAAAAAAAATCTGTTAGTGTCAAGTACTGTAAGGTACAGTTCATAACATAAACACCTGGAGCTTTTTCCACCAGCCTGATCCACTTCAAACAGACGTTCAACTCCAGCATCTGCATCTCGTTTAGCTCATGGAAACTGGGGTAATTATTGAATCTGCGCAGTGAAACAATAACTTTCTCCTGTTTGGATTCCTCGCATTGTTTCCGTACCTCGTGTCTGCCAGTCTGCGATGGACTTGAGTTTCATGGGCGTGTCCTTCACCATCGAGTCGGTGCCTCCGATGTTTACCAGGCGCTCGTGGTTGGAGCGTATCCAGGCGTAGGGACGGCCATATTTGACGTAACCAGCCAATAAAAAGAGAGTGCAGTTAACCTCCTGTTGTGAGAAAGCAGAGTCAGAAATAAGTAACAGTGCTTTAATTTATTTAATTATTTTTAAGATTTTGAGTGCAAATTCGATTACGCACTTACAGGAACTGCTATCTCTCTTTCACTGGGAGAAGCAGGGAGTAGATGATCCTCACTGCTGGGATCCCTAAGGTTGAAAAATAGGTCAAATGATGTGCTCAAGGGCTGCACGGTGGTGCAACGGTTAGCGCTGCAGCCTCACAGCAAGAAGGTCACCGGTTCAAATCCCCACCTCGGCCGGTGGGTCTTTCTGTGTGGAGTTTGCATGTTCTCCCTGTGCATGCGTGGGTTCTCTCCGGGTACTCCGGCTTCCTCCCACAGTCCAAAAACATGCTTACCAGGTTAATTGGGCACACCAAATTGTCCCTAGGTGTGAGTGTGTGCGTGCATGGTTGTTTGTCTATGTGTCAGCCCTGCGATTGACTGGCGACCAGTCCAGGGTGTACCCTGCCTCTCGCCCAATGATTGCTGGGATAGGCTCCAGCCACCCGCGACCCTAAACAGGACAAGCGGTATAGAAAATGGATGGATGGATGATGTGCTCAAGTGTCTAAAATCTGTGATAAAATCATCTACTTGAACACTTGGAGGCAGTTAAATGCTTTATAAAATTCTAGTCAATTATTTTCATAAGAAAAGACACATGATCGTACAAAATTGGACATTAAAAAAAGCGAAAAAATGTGTTTGAAATAGATTGCAAAAAAAAAAACTATCGCACAAGTACTGTTAATTACCTGGGAGTTTGTTGCTGCATTTTGGTGTGCTTGTGTGACTGGGGGTTTTGAGGGCCAGCAGGCTCCCCAGGTAGGGGAGAGCTACAGCGGCTGTCCAGGCTTGGGGAGCTGCTGCTGGGGGAGACATCGCTGCTGTTACAGCTGCTGGTGGAGGTGTAGGAGGAGGCTCTTGACACGAAAAAACCTGGGGAGCGCCAACCCTGTAGAAAGGATACATAGTGAGAAAAATTACTGAAAAATTCGCACTACTTTGATCTTGTTAGTTTGTACTCTCTCTCACAATCATCCCAAAATAGTGTCAAAATTAGCCAGTTTCTTAGATAAGCTAAATGTATGTAGTTATTAACATACCAGATCTTCATTGACAATAGTCAGCAGCAACTCCTCTTTCCCCCTAAGCCAAGGCTGGAAGTATTTAAAGCCCTGCAAAACAGGAACAACAATTTAATGCACAGAATAGTTCCACCATGCTAGCTGGGTTTTTCATTGTGGTGCATTCACTGACCTGTAATGACCCAAGAAGAGCCAGGTCATTGAGGAAGTGCTGCAGCTTCTTCCTCTGCTCCCTCTCTTTTTTCTGTTGATTCAAAAACCATTTGATTCAAATTAACACCAAATGTTAGCTAAATGTGGCTAACACCATCAGCAGCCTCCCAGTATCCTAGCAACACGTGTAACGCCCCCTCCCAGCAACCTGCATTCCCCCCTTGACAACAAAGACTTCAGACGTTTTACGCTTTAATACACAAAATGTGAACAGTGCAGAAGCAAAACGTAGTTATACAGGAAAATACACGTGATATACATTCCAATTATTCCCCAACAGAAATACAAACCTCATTGCTGGTTAAAGAGCAAATAATGAAGGAGACAACTCACACTGCTCATGTTCCCCCAGTGCTTAGACGTGTCCTCCTCAGGCAAACATGGCGTTAAATAAGCTACAACATGCCAACGGTTAAGTCTTACATTGTAATATCTGATAAAAATGCGGTCAGATGGTACGGTACTGACCGCACTGACCGAGATCTTTTCCTTCACGGGTGTTGCCTTTTTGATGCTGGCGCAGCATCAGGTTAGTTGAGAAATTGATTTGTGGGGACATCTAGCGGCTATCATGGCGGACTACGTTTTAAAGCTGTGAAGTGACTTCAAATATGACACACTTTGTCGAGGCCATACGGCTCTAATACAACCGGCAACCGAGTTTTACTGTTTGAATATCACCAAAAACACATTAAATATTTTAATTTGTGTTTTGGACCAAGCTGTGTCCTTTATTTATCGTCAAATATGTCTTATTTCGCGGGGCCCAATTACCCCAGGGGAGCTAGGGCTAGGAGAGAATTAGCTTAACTCGCCCCAAGTGCTAGCATCTACTTCCACTCCCGATAACAAAAACCATCTACGTTCGTCTAACAAGATATAAAACGTAGTCACAAAGCTTTTGTTGTCTTCTAGGTTAAGTTGTGATAAATTTCAAAATTTTGAACAAAACTAAATAATCCCTGACTAGATTAAGCTAGTCAGGGTTTTCAGTGTTTGACAAAACAGTGGAATTTGGTGTTAGATGACTTTGGAAATTTCCCAGTATATAATGTGGGTTTTGTTGATAACTAATAATCGTTACCTTCTAAAATAATATAAATAATATTTCTTAAGTTTCTGCTAACTTTTACCAGGCACACCTTGCATTTAATGCTAACAGCACCTCAAACGTTTGCAATAATTAAAAGTATCTAAATGGCACTGTACAATATTCTGTCTCCTTTATAGCTTAGTATTTAGTGGTCATGGGTAAAAGAGGTGTCAGTCTTTTCAGAAACGGAATTATTAGCTACTTATTTGTCTAATGCTTCAGTAATCTTACGTTTTTTTTTTTTGAGTTAATGCTAATTTAGATAAGCTAGTAAATGTATGCTAGGAGGACATTTCTCACAGTTGCCACTCAAAAGTTTTGGGAAGGAAACAAACATTATACCCCTGAAGCCTTTTTTTGTTTATCCCAGGACATAATTCCTATAGTCAACTTTTTAAAATGCTTTTATTTACATTTTTCCAACTATGACATTGTGTTTCAGTCAGCCAAGATTAGCTTGCATCCAGCGAGGCAAAAATGTCCTCTGATTTCAACCCATTTTCATTGGATACAGACAAATTAACATCAAGGCAAGTGTGTTTGAGGCATCCAAGGTACTTTTCAACTTGAAAGCAGCTTTTACTGGAGTGAGTGGTGTCGACTGGCCATTGTCACTGAAATAATTAATTTGAAACACTTCAATAGAAATAATCAGGATTCAGAGTCAGTGGAAACTCTTTAGACAGAGTTCCTATACCAAAATGTGCAAGGAATTGCATTAATAGTGCAGAACAGGTTCTTTGATAAGATTTTCATTGTGTGTCAGATGGATGTTGATCTTCACAGAAGACAAAAAATTATTCAAACAGAAAGTTCTTTGGAGCAAAGTGGACGAAAAAGGTCCTGATCTCTTTGGGGGAGATGGTGACAGTGAACGCTGCATCTCCAGATCTCCAACTCTTTCTGTTATCTGAGATAAAGATAGCAAACAAAGGGGATTCATTTAAAGTGATAATAAAAAAAAGGAACACAAATATTTTAAAATTCATGCAAGTCATCCTCACTTGAGTTTAAGTGATCTGTCGTGTTCCACTTCCACCTCTGCAGACTGTTGATGTCCCAGGTTCCTGTCAGAGAACGCTCCTCCAGCACTTTTACTTCCCCTAAGCCCTGCAGAACTTCCTGTTAACACAGAAAATGACCATAGAAAAAGGAAAGAATTATGATGTAAACGTTTCAAATGATAAAAATAAACATTATTTGAAATCAAGTTTCTTTAAGCACCTTCAGGTTTACGGTAACTGGCTTCGAGAGCTCCGGGTCTTCTCCCTCCTCAAAGAGATGCATGATTCTCAACAGGACTCGATCGTAGTCTGGCTTAGACTGCAAATGTTGGCCTAAATATAGGTAATAAAAAACTCAGTTTAATCCCCCTCTAAAAAAACAAAAATCTATCCATCAGATCAAGAAAAACTCAAAAGGACAGGGCTGACCTGAGTGAATGTGGCTGAGGTGGACATTGTGGTTAGAGCTGTAGTTCCATCCCGGGACACTGAAGCTGAGCAGGTGGAGGTTGGGTGGCAGGACCACTGAGCGTACAGGAATAACTTCTTTTGGCTCCCTCTCCTTCCAGGGCCTCTCTGAAGGAACAAGAGAAAAGAAATCCATTAATTCTATTATTGACAGATACTGATCTATGTTTCATATTCTGTCGTAAAAGAGATACGTCCTTACAGAGCTTTTTTTATTGAATAGAAAAATTGAATTAAATTAAATAGAAAAGAAGCCCTTAAAGGGATTGGTTCCTGGTGTGATGGTTCCCTACTCACGTGGTTGGTCTATAGCCACTATAACAGGTCTGTGCTGCAGCTCTATCGCCTCCCTCTGGTAAAACTTGGATGTAGCACCGATTGAGCCAAGCATCATCCACAGATTTGGCTTTACTACCGAGCTGTCGTTGAGGGTGAGGTTGTAGCCGAGGTTCCAGGGTAAGTTGTTCCAAAGGCGGCGATGGAGCATCACCTGGGTGGAAATCATAAAACATTAACACACTGAAGTTATGATATAGCTGAGTTTAAAGTTTGTAGCCTACCTCAAGCTGTCCGTTTGCTTGGCTGGACACACCATGAGCTCTGTCGCTCACTAGAACCAGTCTACTGATGTCGTCCTCAATGTACGCTGTCCGGACCATGGGGAAGTAGTTCTAAAAAAGCGTTTGATAAAACAGTTTTCAATTATTGCAGTTCATTCAAGAATTCAATGACATCTGAAGTCATTTATTCAAGGTCTTACTCTTGCTAAAGTGTTATTAATGAACGTCCTGTACGGCCTCTTCATCATCTGATAGCCGTTATCATCAGTATACAGAGTCCTGTTGTTCTGCAAAGAGGAGCTGCTTCTTAATACGATCTCTGTGTTGAGACTGAGGGGACCCAGAGAATACATCTGTTCCAGCCTGTGACACCGTGGTCCAATCCCAAAGCACTCAGGTACACGGGTGGTGATGGAGTAGGCGTAGTCTTTGTCACCCTTCTCTCTGGAGGACACAGTAGTGATTATTAGTGTTAAAATATATTTATAAAACAAAACAATACAAGAGGAAAAGTCAGGGCTACCAACCTGAAGAAGTACTGTCTAATCTCGGTCACGATCTTACCAGGGACGATCTCCATTTCTACAGCTTTGTACGCTCGCACTGCTGAACCGTTAGCACTGAAGATGTAGTTATCTGAGATGGGTCCTGATTTTACATCTCCGTTAGCGTGGTACTCCCAGAAATCCTGGGTCATCCTTACTTTTCTCTTTTCTTGACTGAATAAAAGTCAACAAAGGTTAAGAAAGGCAAATTAGCATAGAAGTCACGAGTGGGATGTGCTTAATTACTCACTAACTCAAATAAGGGGTATTAAGGCTTCCTATATTTTAAACATGAATAAAAATGTACAATTCTGACGTGACATGTTAGAGGGGTGGGCCTCAAACACCAAGGCCTACCCATAGCTCTACAGATGAACCTGGTGAAAACACTGACTCACAGATAAGTGATGCTGTGCAGCAGATTCGTATCCTGGTCAAACATGAGTTTGTAACACTCATTCAGAACCGGCAGGAGTTTCCTCCCTGTTCTTGGCGACTCCCCGATGTTACGCCTCTTAAAGTGAACAGCTTTAGCTTCATACGTCCAGTTGCACTTGAAACTTCCTGAGCATTTTTTCTCTGAGAACTTTATCTGGTATTTCCTGTGCTGGAGTCCTCCAAGTTCAACCACAAGGAAAAGGTCGTAGGTCACATTGGATTCAGCTGATCTCTGAATCTGTGATGGACAGGAGAAAACAATGTTGAGATATATTTTCAAATGCATTACTAATAAAATTTAAGAACTTAACTAATAAATAATCTTAAATATACATTTTGTCCCCCAAACTGTAAGAAAATACACAAACACAGCAAATTGTAGCCACACTCTCTCCGTCTCCCATGACTGTAGCTAGCTTGTTATCACTGTAATTGCCTAACTACTGAACTGCTTGTCTTAAATTAAACCCTGTAACATGAACAGGTCAGCATGTTTATTTTTCTTTATAGGGATAAAAAAAATATCTACCTGTGCTGGCATGGGGTGTCCTTCATCATCAAAGACAGTTGCAGAGGGGAAAGTTGCCGTGATGTTGATGATCGTTGTGATGTTCCATGCTAGCGGGTTGTAAACAATGATGTGCTGGTCCAAAGTCTGATGGACACCTGGAAAGAACATTTTGTTTTAACTTAAAAAAGTTTAAGAGATGCTTCTGTAGTTAAATCTTTAAACAAGTGTTAGCATTTAGCTTGATTCACAAGTTTTTCTGAAAGCTGGTTTTTAGCTCTTCAAGCACATTAGGACTGTTCGCTCCTTTTCAGATGTGAAACAGCCAGAGCCAAGCTAAATAGGTTAGTGTTAGAAAGTTTTGGACTTTTTCTGCCACAATGTCAGATAGGAAGCATGGGAAGTCTTTTTTTGTTGTTTAATTCAAGCCTATAGAATAAACATTCTAAAAGTACAGTCGCTCAGACATATCCTTCAGTGTTAGCATGCTAATGTTAGCTGCAAACTCATTCTCACCTGTCTTGTGGTGGCGGCTGCCAAGAATGCTGGGTAATTCAAGATTGTGGGGCAGCAGGAAGAGCGCAGCCAGAAGTTCGTCGACACCCATCATGGCCTGCGTGAGATGCTGCAGGTACATGTCGGCTACTTTTGGAGACTCTGTGCCAGTGATGCCATCGTGGTGCTGGACCTGAAAACACAAACATTTAAAGTTGAAATTTTCTATTTAGTTTCTGGAAAGGAGAATTCACTGTGTTTCCAATGACATGAGTCAAAAGTTTTGTTGTTTTACCTCTGAGACAGCCCAGCGAAGCGCCCTCAGTTTATCCAGGGCCCAGTCTTTAGCCACAGGTCCGTCTGGGAAGCTGATTCTGTATCGGGTGAATAGAGTCTCTGCTGCATGTAGCTTGGAGCTGGCCTGTCGTGCCACTCCTTTCAGGACGTTTCGAGATGCGTAAAACCCTGTCCAAGCCTGATGTGGTTCTGTAAAACAAAACCACTGTGAATTATACCTATGAGGAAACTTATAGACGTCCTTTTGTTGATGCTTTTTGTTTGTAGATTCTCACCTGTAGAATAAGGCAGAAAATCATCGCTCCCCCGCACATCCCAGACTTGGTTTGATTGGTAGATAGCTTTGAAGTATTCACTCACAGTTGCGTACTGCACTGTCACCCCAAACTCTTTACTGTTCTGGTTGATGTATTTCATCAAAGGATCCATGTTGTTGAACTGCACTGATGAGTTGTAGAACTGTTTGTCACAGCCCTAAAAAAAATGACAGGTTTTAATTTCCCATTCATTAGGTATTCACTGAATTTGATGTGCAAATATTTCTCTTTCCTCACCCAGGGCCAAAGAACATGATTCGTCCTGAACCACGCCGCTCGCTGCTTGATGTTCTCCACCATAGTCTGGGCGTAGGCGTGCACGGTCTCTTTGGTAACAGGTAGGCTCATGTTCGGGTAGATTCCACTTTTAGGGGGATCCGGAAACAAAGCAACTCCGTTCCAGTAGAAACCAGAGCTGAAACAGAAAACACCCACCATGGCTGTAGGAGAAGCTGAATTTTTGCAGAAGCTACTATCTACTACAAGGGTACCAGAGGGACAGAATAAAGCCAAAACAGCACAACACCTCCCCCTCTTTAAAAATTGCTTTAAGGTAAATCTTTTGTTTTGTTTTGTTTTGTTTCTCAGATTTGACGCTTTTACACATTGCATTTTATTTATTTTGTTGGATGACCGTTTTTTGCATCCCCATCTTTGTCAGTGTATCTGTTCATTTTGATCTCTCTTTGGTTTAATCTACATATTTTTCTTTCTTGGTACATGTTAAAAATTAATCATATGCGAAGCACACAAACGTGCAGTTTAATTTCAGTGGAAAATCTATAATTAAAACAGAAGACATAGTAATTGGTATTATGATATTGACAAATAAAGATATACCTGTTAGAGAATGGTAGGTATGATGGTGTGCAATAGCTGAACTGGTCCATAGTGTGAGTAAAGATCTGCTGCTTCTCCTTTAAAGAGTGGGAACCTCTCCAGACAAACTGTAGCTTCTGGATTAAAAACAACAAAAAAATCAGACAAACAACAAAACTATCTGGTGCTGTTTTCAGGTTAAATATGCAGATGTATTTACTATTTCATAAAATGTACTGCATGATAAAACTTATTTTAGTTTGTCATCTTTAACCTTGTTTTTCTGCATGCTGTCCTTGAGGTCATAGTCAATGCGGGAGATGAGGTGGGCGTTGAACCCAGCCAGGGCAAACAGAACCGGCGTAGTGGATGATGCGCCAAATGGATCGACATGCCAGGAAAACTGAGGTCGCACTCCAAATGTTTCATAGAGGAAACCATGTCCCTCTGAAATGACACGGGCACATATAAAACAGAAATAATAAAGTACTATTATATAACTCAAAGTGTCTTTTACAAGGGCAGGAAGTGTGCTTTACTACCTGTCATCTGTAATATCTCATCATCTAAGTCAGTTACAGCCTCGTCGTGCATCACTTGGCCTCCAAGGATGAACTCAAGTTGACCCTCTTTTACAAGCTGTCGCACCTGGAAAGATAACAGAGCCACAAAATGTTATAAGAGAGGAATACATCTAACTTTTTATTGTGAGAACATACTACAATATAATGCCTTGGCTTGTGTCTAATTGACTCTGACTACTCCACTGTTGTTTGTGTGAGAAATTTAGTTTCTTCATCTTTTTTTTCTGTTGTCCACCCTTTGACCACTCACATGCCCTTTACCTGTTTCTTGTGGGTGTCTGTGGCCACAGTGTCCCACCACAATCGGAAAAATTCTTGCTCCACAGCAATAAACCTGCGGTTTGGAGCCTTTGACAGCTCCTCAGTCACACTGGTGTAAACATTGGCTGCATAAGCATGCATACTCTCCTGTGGAAAACACCAGTAAATCGCTTAAAGAGAAGAGAACACACATTGTCATGCACAATTTGAGGGTTAAACTGTTCTATTAATATTTTTTAAGTTAACACATTTTGTGGTTGTATTATCAAACACCTACCTGAATAGTGTACACCCAGCCAACATCCATATGACTGTGAGGAATAACAAATGTTTTAATTGGCTCATTTACGTCAGTCGCTCTATATGAGCAAAAGCAGCAAAGAAAATACACAAAACCGCCTAAAAACCTCATTTTTACACCCAGCTTAGGCGAGAAGAACCACTTAACACTTTGTCAAATCATGCCCTACACTTCCTTATTTTTGTTGTGCTGCAGCATGTGATTCTGACGACTCGAGTTGTGCTGACTACGGAAGCCTTGAACCACCAAAGTAACTGTGCGCCGCGTTTGTTAGCTAACCTTTAAACCGGAAATAATAAATGTAAACAGTGTGTGCACTTGGAGGTGAGAGTGTTTCAGTGGATTCTACTTAAAAATGTCTAAAAATAAGAGAATACTTTTAGTTTTTGGCGGCTTTGCCACGGCGGTTGCCGCTGCGTTCTACCCCATATTTTTCTACCCTCTGACGCACAAAGATGAATACAGTAAGTAGCTAACAGCCTTCGTCATGTTTCAGTTACAAAATATGACCGTTAGAAACGAGTCTTATTCGTCTTTTACGAAACATTTCTGGTTCTTGACACTAAACACTAACTTCTACGTTAAATGTATCGCAAGCTATTTGTTTGAGCTACAGTAACTAGCTGGTGTTTCGGTTAAACAGGTCACCCAGCGACGAGTGAGTTGGTTGTCGTAGTTACACGGCGCGTGAGGTTAAAGCTATTCAAATTACGACACCCGCCAGTGCAAAGACAGCAGTCTACAGGGTAACAAAGTGAGACTGAACACTAGCTAAGCGTTAGCTCAACAAGAGCTACTTATCCCCCTGTCTCACTTTGTTTGGTAAATATAAGATTCAGAAGGTAATAATGATATTACGCTCTATTTATACTGAACTTTTCAAAACTGAGTTACACAGTGCTTTATAAAATAAAACGGATAGATAAAAGAGAAGCAAAAAATGATGTGAGGACATGATTAAAACCACCACATAGATAGAAACCACCACTATTTAAAGGAAATAAGACATCAGAATATAAAAACTTGAAGATAAAAAAAGATTGAAGAACCTGCCTTTACATGCAAATCAATAGAAATGTGTTTTTTAAAAAAGGACAAATTGTAAATTTGAACTCCTCGGACAGGTTGCTCTGACAAAAAAAAACAAAAAAAAAACCTTTTGATAAAAAGTCATATAAAGTAGGGGAAAACCGTATTGATATATTTTTTGAATGCCGGATATCTTGATATCAATGCGGTGTGATACAACAATGTCTATGGGTTTAGTGAAAACTAGATGTTTTTCAGAAAAACAAAAACATCATACTACAAAAGGATGTGGAAAGTACTGATTTATCAATAAAATAATAATTATATAAAAGAACCTGATTTAGCAATATTTCTTTCAGCCGCATAAAAAAAAAAGTACAACTAGGTTGGCTTGTAGTGGTTTTATGTCTGCCCAGTAGACGCTCTAAAGGGGGGACTGTCTAAATTAACTGTCAAGTTCAATGTGGCTGACGCTAACAGACAAAATTATTACTTTCTTTCTGGGCGTACAGTTGTCCTGTTCAGTTTTCCAATATCTTCAACATGCTAAATCAGCTCAGACAAAGAGAGTGATGCCAGGAAAATTCATACTGCCTAAAATGAAGGTTGTGGTTTTACTGTATGTATTCTACAGCCAGTCCAATTATTACCGTGCTGTTCTTTTATTGTGAGCCAGCTCTGGCTAATGTTGATGGAAAGCTATGGGCGGGTTTACTTTTAGAGACATTAAAGGCGCAGACAAAGAAAAACAACAAAAACCCAATGTAATTGTATAATTTTGATGCTTAAGATGTTTGCATTCACTCAGCGGTTCTTTCTTTACTAGGACAAGTCCAGAAGATAAACAGGACAGGAATCAACCAGGAAGAAATTCAACCCGTGGGTAAGAGCACAAATAAGGCTTGTTATTATTTGTATAATTTTTTAAATAATTTATAGTCTGGTTGATTACCGGTAAATCATGAATTAAGTTTGCATATTAGCAGATAAAAAATAAAGCTGTTAGCTTCAGCTTCTGTGTAATGATCCAGTGTTTGTTTTTCTTCCACAGGTGTGAAGATATGGTCAGATCCATTCAAGACTTCAGGGAAATGAAGACCAGGGACGGCCAAACCTTCACTGGAACCCTTGAAGGGATGCTGCTGAGGACACTTTAGCGAGAACACCCTCTGATGAGTGCTGAGTGTGAGCGTGAGTGAATGCTTGAATGTGTTTTATTTTGTGTGAAATGACCCTTTAAAAGTCTAAAAATAAAATTTTGAACTCTTATAACTTAAAATTGATTCTTTAAATGACTTTTTCTCAAAAGTTTGGGGGGAAACTGTAGAAAAATGTGGGATTGTAGTTCTGCGATTTGTCCACTAGGGGGAGCTCCTCACATTTTTATGTGTATAAAGGTTTTTCAGTTTGATCGTTTTTTTGTTTGTGCATTTTAGATATTTTGGAAAAACGTAAGAATTTCCAAAAGCCTCGCTCTGGTATGCAGCCTGTGGGAAATTATAATAAAATACAGTGGTTTGTTTATCCGTCCTACTCACAAGAATGTGTTTTGACATTTTATTTTGATTTAGCTGGTATGAGAGTCTTAAAAAACGGTTCTGCAGATGAGGGACAATGTCCAGTTATGTGCGGTGTCCTCTTCCAAAATGGAAACAGTGGAGACAGAGTTATTCCAGGACACATCACTCTGTATTATCATCTCCCTGACACAGACACAGGCTTTAATTGTTGCCCGGCTCTTTAAATGGCATGTGACTCTCGCTGTGTTTTGCCCATAGGCTGAATGGGACGAGACAGAGCTCCACAGTTGTTCAGAAATCTACTCGATGGGATCCAGACTCCCTTTATGACTCGAAGGGTGCTGTAAAAGCAGGGAATTCCAAAAGTACAATTTTTCCCCTGTACTTTTGTGGTTTCCTGACATTGACCAGCATCCCCCCTCCAGAGCTTGGTCCGTCAGAGTCCGTTTGGAGGGAAAGATAGATGAAGAAAAAGCTGAAGCATGTGTTTATGGTCCTTCAGAGATGGTGCATTTTTTTAAAAGCTGCCTTTAAATCTTTCACAGCCCCCGATCTAGCCTCTACTTTCGGACTTTTAGGAGCGTTTGCGAGGCTCGCTGCCAACAAAACCCGGCTGCACGGGCCAACAACGGCCACTCTCCCTCTCTACCCCCCAATCAACAAGCCCCATTGTTTATGAGAGGTTGTTATTGTTGGGCCGCATTCAGAAACAAGAGGAAACTCAAGAGCCCAGCCGTGCAGGAGGGATCCAAAGTAAAGAGAGCAAAAGGGATGAGGGGGGCTGTGGTGGTGGTTGAGGGGAGGAGAGGTGGGGGGGCAAAAAAAGGCGAAAATTCCTCTCATTCCCGCTGGTGTTTTCCAGATTCCTCAAGCGACGGCTTCTCGGCAGTGTGAGTGAAGTAAGCAAACCAGAGGGGAAATTGAAGCGAACGGAGAGAGGAAGAGAAGCACATTCTTGAGGGGACGCGTCACCTACACACAGAATAGAGAGACACTCAATCTCTGTTAGCTCGCCTGGCGAAGTATGGAACAGGTTGTGCAGCATGGCCCTCGGCTTTTCAGGCTCGCCTGGCTGTGTTTGAATCAGTGTGACATCTCATTTCAAACACAATTTTCCCCCTTTACGTTTGTCTTTTCAGAAGCCGTCATTGTTGGTGCAGTCCAGTCCCATTCAGCTGGAAACGCAGATAGACACCCATCACTATAAAACCCTCAATAGGGTCACAGCGCTCTATAAACCGACATGAACTCCACAATGTCGCCTCTGCAGAACTTTTACTATCCGACCATTAACCCATCACACAAATCTCTCCCAGCCATTCAGGCGTCTTTTTTCTAAGAGTGGTGGCACGATGTTGATCCAGGCGTGTGTTCAAGAGAAAGCAGATAATTGGCACAGGTTTCTGACTCAGTACCATGGGAACAAAGGGTTGACAGACAGGTCAGGATCAGGAGGGAGCAATAAAACTAAAGGTGGAATCAGCCTTTTCCCTTTCTGTGTGAAGTGTGTCGAACGTAAACAAGATAACGTGAAGAAAAACAAGAAGTTTGGAGAGCTTTGAGGAGCCTTCTGATGACACAGGCTGTAATTAAAGACAGAGCCGTGGCTTCACTTCTATTTCAAGAAGTGTGACACTGTAGGGGAATTCTTGCTCTTTTTTATATTTAATGCCAGGACACGCTTAATTAATGAGGTGTCTACTCTCATAAAAACCATCCCATTAAGTCATGTCGCAGATTTATGTTTTTATTTTTATGGAATAATTGGTTCCACATTAGCCTCTTCAAAATAAAAGCCTGTAACCTGTCTTACCTGGTAGAGTATACAATTCAAAAGCACATTTAATGTAAACAAACAAACAAAAAATACATTTTGTAATCTGAAAAAAAAAAACAAAACTTGAAATTAAAGAGGGGGTATTGGCTATAGGTTCTTTACACTATTTACGGCCTCAGAAAAAAACTTCCCCCCAATACTGGTGTTTTATAAAACTCATATTTCAGTTCCTATCAGAAATTGAATTCAGCTGCTGCCTCTTTAAGGCCCCCCATCCTTCTGATTGGCCAGAGTGGGGTGGAGCTATGGGTCGACCTTGGTGTTTGAGGCCCACCCTTTTAATGTGTTGTAAACCACTCAGGAGATCCTTATATGATGACCTCATCATTTCAGCAAGTCTTATGAAGATCTCACATTACTTTAAGGGTCCGTTTACACGACAACATTTTTCTTGGGTAAAACACAAAAGTATTGTTGCATTTCAGCCTAGCGTTTACACAGAAAACAGCGTTTTAGCTGACCTAAAAGGTAAACTTTTGAAAACCAGGGTGAATTTTTTTCTGAAACACTGATGTCACACTCCGCTTCCACAACAGGACAACAGTACCGTCGTTACGATCGTCGCAAACTACCGTGTTGTGCTTGTGCTGCTCAATCTACTGAATCTGTGACTGTCTTTTCACAAAATGTGCATCTATTGCTCCACTTCTACACCTACGCCATGTTTACGCGACGCCAAAAATGGTCAAATCCGATAACATTTCGTTGCACTTTGGCCTTGAGACCGTGTTGTGTTTTGTCTGACAACGGAAACTTTTGAAAACGCTCTCCAGAGTGGAGAGTTTTCAAAACGCTCCTCCATTCAGCCTTGCATAAACACAGAGCAGAGCGTTTCAGGGTGAAACGCTGACGACAGTGCATACGCACTTGCAGTTTCGGGTGAAGGCTGCGCGCGCAGCTACAACTTCCAATTAAGCCACTCCAGTCCAGTTGGTGGCGGTAATGCGCCTCAAGGTTGGATTGCCAACCGTCTCACACAATACACCGGCAGAAAAAGAAAGAACAACCACAACAATGATGGCTGATGAGTTGCATGTTTACACACATATATCCACATCGCCAACTACTGGCCCCGCATGGCCACTACACCGTTGTGAAGAATCTTTGCAGGGAGTCCCTGTGTAAACGTAGACACTAATACACCAGATGATCGGCTCAACTCCACTTCAGTGGAGCTCTCCCAACAGCTGCTTCTGTACGAGGCAGTTATAGCGCCACCTACAGGCCTGTCATGCTTACTACAGCGTTTTCAGTTCCTTAAGCATTTCAAGTAGATTTTTTCACTGCGTTATAGCGTTTTCAGATAAAACGTTGTCGTGTAAACAGGGCCTAATAGCTCTGTAAGTCCAATACTGGCTGTATATTCAGAATGTTGAGAAAAATAGATCAGAAACTTTGGGTTAAAGAGGGGGCACTGGGCGCTCTTTTTAAGGCTCGGTAACATCTCTAAATGCTTTATAGCTGGTTAAAAATCCTTATTTTTCTCTCACTGTTGTTTCAGAAAACCCTTATTTCAGTGTCTATCTGCAATTTGTTTTAGCTGCTGTTTCTTTAAGACTTCCTGCTCAGCACTCTCCCTTTTTTCTGATTGGCCAGAGTAAGGCAAAGTTATGGGTAGACCTTGGTGTTTGAGGTCCGCCCCTCTAATGAGTTGCCAAGTTGGTAGATCCTTTTGTCATGACCTCCTGATGAGCTGGGTAAAGTCTTGTGCTATTTTCAGAATGGATAGTTTTGATTAGTTTACCGTCACATTTTGGGATTTTTAAAACATATGAATTTATAGGGGTTTAAGAATGTGCATTTTTTCCTTGATATCCATGTTTTAAATTTGGATAAAGCGCAATACCCCCTCTTAAAAAAATCAGTGACATTCTCAAGGGATTGACTTTTGGCAAAAAAAGCTTTTCTGCTTTTTAACAACTGAAAGTTTCAGAGTGAGTTTAAGTCATAACAGCCAACAAGGAAGAAGAGTGCAAGTGCACGTGCAACATCATGACATCATTGACCATCAAGAATCAGCTCTTTACGCACACACACACACACACACACACACACTCACACTCACAGCTCCAGCTAAAAGCTGACACACCACAGTAATGAACTGCAATGCCTTCACGACTGGGCAACAGAGATGCAACCTAAAACAAACCATAATTATCTATTTGTGGTGCTGCTTCAGGCAAACATGAACATAATACAAAAGCACACACACGATGTTTGGAGTTCCAGTAAGTTCCACAACCACAGCATAGCCTCCAGGGGAAACTGAGTTCCTCTTTGATGAACTTCTTCGCTTTCTTTCCTGAGTGATACCCTTAAACACACACACACACACATGCACACGTACTTGCTGACTTTTTTTCCTGGACATTGCTACAGCCTTATACTATCTGTTTCCACAGCCGTGCGCCTGCTGACCCAAGAATGTGGCCGGCGCTCCGGTACATTGTTTTACAAGGCTAAGCAGCGTATTTGAGATGTGAAATGTAGACTTTTGCTTGTTTTGTGGGACAAAACCCAAGTGTGTGTGTTTGCACCACTTGTGTGCTTGTGGCTAAAATTTGTTTTTGAGAGATGATCTGTGATATTCTTTGTTTTGTTTTCTCTTTTGGCTGCATCTTTGGTGAAATGTAGTCACTGCTTTAGTGATCTGCACGCAGAGTGCTGTCAGTAAACTCAATCATCCTGACACAGACGCAGACACTGCTGTTCCAGATCCTCTTCTGCATTTTCGATTAAGCCAAAAAAATTATACAATTTGTAGCATTATGGACAGTTTTTGGTTATGTCTGATTTCTAGTTCAGAATCATCATTATTTGATCTATTTATGTGATTTTTTCTCCAAAAAAACAGTTTATGAGGCTATGGGGCTGACTGTCTGTGAAGCTAAAAGATGTAGAGCACCCCCTGCTGGCTGGCTGATGTATTAATCATAAACCCTGCCTCACTTTTACTTGGTTGTCTGAGCAGAAAAATCATCAAAATTTTCAGTTTTCCAGATCTAGAAAAAAAAGCACTTCCTTGATCCGTCTACCAAAATTTTCTGTAGTTCCCCCAATTTTTATGGTCCCCAGAGGATGTATCCCTATAAAGTCAAACCTTTACTTTTTCCACCATCTCTTATTCTCATGTTGTTAGAAATATCTCTGATTCCCAGGCTAATTTGTGGTTTTCCAGATTGTTACAGCAAATTTGGCCTTCCCTGGTTTTCCATACCAAAGTCTGTAAATCCCACAAAAAAATATGATCCCAAGATGATGAACCCAGTGAATTCTGTTCTCCTTCAATTTCCCATCAACCATCAACCGTAAATCCCAGTAAATCAGAACGTCTTTAAAATGATCTTACAACCTAGATGTTTGTTTTGTCAACAAATAAGCAGATACTCATGGTTTCCAGAGGATGTTCTCTTGAACTCTTTGATAACCAATAAAGGTGATGACCCACGCCCCAACTGGTTGTCTAAGCAAGATAATTATGTTGTGTTTCCTAGAGTAAGTTTAAAAACATCACCCTTTCTTGATCTACCAACCAAAACTCTATAATTCCTGAAATATTTATGGTCCCCAGAGGATAGATCCAAATAAACTCAAAACCCTTAGCTTTAGCATTACTTTTTGTTTTAAAGTTGTTGAAAACATCTTCCCTGATTTGCCCAACAAAGGTCTGTAAATCCCCAAATACTTATGGTTCCTGGTGGATAAATCCCAACCATCTCAAACTTTTCTTTTTCCACTACTTTGTTAAAGTTTGTGGAAAATATCTCTTCTTTTAACCAGGATAAGGTCCTCAACTTACATTGTTTTGTCTTTACGACGCCAATAAATATATGTACATAGGAAAATAGAGAAGGTTTCAAAGTTACACCGCTTAGTTTATAAGCTCCTACGATGCATACTAGTTTTTGAGGCGTATGAGTACATAGCTACACAGTGCTACGCAGTCATTAGCATCGTCCACTTTGTTTCAAGTTGCGTCATAGTGTGGATTGTCTGTGCTTGTGCTCTGTAATTTTCTTGGTATCCTCACCTATTTAGCATCATGGAGACAAAAAGGACAGCAGGATCTGTTTTCTCATGAGTATAAAGTAAAATACATGTATTTGGATCAGTATTTGGGGATTTAGGGGGTATTTAGGGTATAAACCCGACTTGCGCAGAATTTTGGGTTTGTAACTCGAGGACTGCCTGTATGTCCTTGTTTGTCCACCAAAAGTCTGCAATTCCCCAAATATTTATGATCCCCAGAGGATGAATCCAATTAGATAATGCTCATTTCTTCACTTTCTGTCTAGCACTCAAACAAACACGTCATTATAGACATTTGTTGAAATTTTTTAGAAATTATTCACATTTTTTTTCTTAAATTATAACATCCATTCACATTCTCCTTGGGATGAACAGAACATTCAAACAAGCCTCTGTACATGACCTGGTATGGTTTTGTGCCTTTTGCAGCAGCATATTGTTGTAGTGTTTTAACATGCTTAAATTAGCATGTTATCATTGTTTTTGTTCAGAAATTAGCATGCTGCAGTTAGCAAATAGCACATAGCACTGTTGTGCCTTCATACAGCCCCACAGAGCTTCATGACTGGAGACTATTAGTCTTGTTTACCACATTTTGCTGAGATCACTTGGCAGGAAGAGCGTAAATCACAAAGACAAATAGAAAAGTTTCATGTCAGGAGGACATTCATTATTATGCTTTTTTTTATTTGTCATTGCCCACAAGTCTTTTTTTATTTTTGCTTGCATGTGTTCAAGACAATGATTGATTCACAGAACTTTGCTTCAACCCAAACCCTGTTGGCCTATTTTAAGTCATTTTTATGGCTCCTTTTAATGCTGCGTTGAAATATGCAGTAATATACAGTAAATAAACACAAAAGAGACCACGGAGACATGCAGAAGACATTAGAGGAAAACAAAGTGGAAGGATCTTCCTCTTTAGCTCCTCAGGCGACCAAAGGATGTGATTAAAGGTCCCATATTCTGCCCTTTTCTGCAGTTTAATATGGATTATTGATGTCTTCATGAAATTGTAGTAACATGTTTTGGTCCAAAAAGCCAATAAATCAAGCACAGCAGCATTGTTTCCAGGCTCTCATAGCCCCTCTGTTCAGAACGCTCTGATTTAGTGGGCGTGGCCTTCATATGTAAATGAGCCACCGCTGATACCGCCCCGCTCTTCAGCGTCACTGAGAGCGGTGCCACGAGCTCCGAGTGCACAATGTTTAGAAAACAGAGAAGCTCGTTTACCGTAACATTACAGGCTAAAACAACAGGCTAACTGCAGCTAAAGTTAGCATCCTGAAGCTCACACAGAGACATGGGGACACTGAGGAAAAGCTCTTACATCTGCTCCACAGCATTTAAAATACTCACATTTCCAGGATCCCAGGTTTGTTGGTGGATGGTTGGTAATGCGCCTGGATTCAGGACCAGTCTATTGGCTAGCCCTCTGTTGTTCTGTCCAAAGTTGGAAAAGCAGTCGGCTGTGAAGTGACTAGCACACACATGCACAGTTTCACTGATTGTAGCTGGCACATTTCCTTGATAAATGAACTCAAGCCACGTAGTCTTGTCTTCTTCCGAGATGGGAAGATTGTGCATGGAACTATGTGGCTGTTTACAGCCAAAAACAGAGCAGTGATGGCTCTTAACTTCGGCAGGGGAGTGAATGGGGAGGAGGTTCAATCAGGTCAGACTTGCTCCTGATTGGTCAAATAAGGGAATCGCTGACGTCGGCAAATCCCCAAAATCCAAACAGCTCGTTTTAGGTCAGGATTTTACACTCACAAGCACCACTAAGTACAGGTTTTGTCATTAAATATCACATTTTTGTGGGCTGGGGGGGAAAGCCAAAGATCTAACAAATTTCACTAAGACTTAATAAGGTGATTTTTGCATAAATGGGACCTTTAAACAACACCTGAATGAAGTGAGAAGGAAATTCTTAATATGGCTTCAGGACTGCCAACAGCCTGTCGCTTGGCTCATCTCCACAACTGGACGCTGGAGGAAAGGTTAAGGCAATTAGTTGGATTTAAAGATTGGAAAAAAGTTATTTTCTCCATTTTGTATTTCTTCAATGAGTTGGAAAATCTTTGTTATGGACCTGCCTCACCATCCAGACCATCTTTTCCACTTATGTCCGACGTTCCACTGATTCTATGGAACCGAAACCACAATTACATCTTCTGTTTGATTAACAGAGCCCCACAAAACCACACACACATGTGAGCACACACTGATTGAAAAAATACTGTCGTCCATTCTAAACGCACGCCATTACACCACTACCGTCTGCGCCTCGACCGTCAATCACATTATATATCAGGTTTCCGTTTTACAGTCCCATTATAACCTTAAAAATTTCTTATATGCACTAAAATAGCAGGGCGGCTGTTGTTTTAGGCACGCTTACTGACGGAGAGGGCCAGAGCTGTAAGCAATCACGCTGCTCCTCCAAACCTCTCTGAAAGGCTAAGAAAAGAGCGAAGCAGCAAGTGGGGGAGAGTGATTTACAAGGCACCTTAATACTTGACACTTTCATTCGTGAAAATATGTCTGCGGCCTATCAAAGCCGTCTCTTACATTAAAAATACTGCGGAAAGCTCTTTAAAAACAGCTTTTTTTCAATGCTCGGCAGGCCTCTTTTCATTCATATTTCCTGGCACGGTGTGTTATTTCCCCTCAGTCTGAAGGACTGTATCAAAATAAACACTTTAACCCCAAGGCGGCACTTAAATATTATATTAAAGCGAACAATACAGAGGATATGCGATTTCACAGTGCTTTTAAACAGCAGGCAGGGCAGTAAAGATTGATAAAAATGTGTAATATTATGAGCTAATAAGACATATGAGCTGTGTTTTCGTTGGATGAGATCTACCACTGGGCTGAATGATTCACAGTGTTGAAAATACCCATAATACCCTGCTATTTTCATGCAGCTAGATTAACTGTATCCTATCATTAGTGGTTTAAACATGGAGTAAGTTAATTCAATAAGTCAAACCTATATCCTTCGCCATGTCCACAGCTGTATAGAGAGAGCTGCTCCTGATGGATACGTCGTATGGGATGAGTCACGTTTCGTGTGTGTTTTTACTTCGGCTTCATGTGGGTGATCAGACACCGTGTGCCTCCGGGTTCCTCGTGGGTTTTCATTAAGGCTGAGTGGATGACAACAGAATATACGACTTGGCCCAAGCAGGGAATTCTGGGAAAGTCATGGAATTTTGGACGCCTCGACGGAACAAAGGCTGTCCGCTTTTGGCTCGTCCCCACTAACTTAGGAGGAGGAGGAGGAGGAGGAGGAATTCTTGTGCGCAGCGTGTTTTTGTGAGCGTGCGGTGGTGTCAGGACTTTGGGGCATCCGTAGGGAGCTGACCCAGAACAATGACAGGTTTACAGCACCAGCACCAGGCAGCCAGACTCACATGTGGCTGGAATCAAACAGAAACCAGGATCGTTCTGAGCGCTGCAGCAGATTTGACACAACTGAGTCGTCCAGTTTATTTGATTTCAACTGTATCTGTTCAACGCATTTACCTTCCTCTTATATTCATAATCTTTTTGGCCTCCTAAGAGGAAAATCTGCACAGAGTCACTCAGTCCCATGTATTTTGGAATAGCTACAACTTTAATTCTTTTGCCGTTGAGCAACATTGGATGTGCTTCAAGAACTCCTTTGGAATATCTCCCAATAAAACTTACTGATATGATTCCCACTGTTGCTTACAGAGCTTGAGAATTAGGACAAATTAAAGTGAAAAATGAAGACTTGGCAAGACTTCTCTTCCATGCAAAAACATTCAAACAGTGAGATTTGGCTTGGTGAAATCAGAAAACATGAAAAGTAGACAAGGTATTGCTTGATCAAAGTAAATATGGGCACAGCTTTGAGAGGCTGATTTATCTTCACACCCTCAATTTACCATCAGCAAGGTACAAATTTTAAAAAACAACTTCTGTTTTTGTGGAACTATTCTTTGGAACTAGGCTTTGTTTTCATTAATTTGATTTGGCACCAAGGTAGTCATCCTGTAGCTCTACTGAAGTGTTCTGGAGGCCCATATCGAAAAGAAAATACTTTATTTATCCCTGAGGGGAAATTCAAGAGTCACAGCAACAATCAAGAAAACAAAAGTAAGAAAGTGTATGTGGTGTTGGTGTCTGCTGTTAGCTCCATTAGCCATGTCTGTGAATAGCATGATGCTACTCTGCCTTCTGGTATTCCCTCTGTTGCTGGGTTAGCATAGCTAGCTTGTCCATCTTATTGGAGATAGATCTTACGTTCCCAATAACGATGGGTGGAAGAACAGGTCCATGTCGTCACTTCTTAGCTCACACCTGAGAACCAGCACGTCGTCCTCACCTCCTTCTCCTCACCTTGTGGGAAACATCAGGCCTTGCACCAGTTAGCACTGACATGCTACAGACAGCCAACAGCTGATTTCACATGTAAACAATGCAACCATAGTAGTAAAATATCACTGAAGACAAAAACAGTTTGGTATCTATTCACCATACAAAGTAGTGATCCACTCCAAATACAAAAATGATGAAAAAAAAAAGACACAATAACAAGAAACGGACAAAGAAGAGAGCTGCAGTAACAGGCAGCCACAATCAACAGGGTGGTGCCTAGCCATATCGCCATGATGCTAGCCTTCAGCCCATCTGTGTCACTGGATCTGGAGTCTTTCATCTTACTCTTGACAGACCTTCATATGGTAGATTCTTTGCGAGCTTCAAGTCCAGCAAATTAACTGTCAAATCAGCACAGTAATCCCATGGTCATGAATCTAACACTTGGTAATTTTGGCACTGTAGGCAGGTGCCAACTTCAGATAGAAAATGAAATTAGCCTCTCCATCTCCAGAAGGGAAAATAAGGGGCAATAAAGTTTCCCGGTAAACGACGTTGTCCATTCCGGTCTTTAGAAAACACAGTGGACTTGCACAAGCAGTAAAGGACATGGCACTCTGAACCATCACTGAGGGTACAGTTGCACTGGCCATCCGTACCGTGCCAAAGCACGCTTTAACCCTAAAGTCCAGTTTGTTTGGCCAATGTCATCGCTCTGTACAATGCAATTGTGCTTGAGTATGGCACAGTACAGATGGCCAGTATGACCCATAGACTGTATGAAACATGGATGGACCAATCAGACAAACTGCAGTCAATATAGTTGGATACTGGGCTGTGCAAGTCAAGATCTTAAATGACTTGCAGTCTAATTTAACTTGTCTTGAGAGACATGCGTCTACATGACATGTCACTTGACTTGTCACAACCTAAAACTTAACATAACAAGGTTTGAGGCACAACTTTCAACTTGTATCAAATTATCCGTAATTTGAATTGATGGATTTTAACATTAATTTGATTTCTTGTGACGCCATTACAAGATTTTAGATGAGATTTAGCCTAATAGCAGATAACATAGGATTTGACCTGGAATGACAGCTTAGCTTCAAGTTACTGGAAAAAAACTTAAAAACAGCTCCTTTCTTGTCTGGTTTTCACAGTCTTCCTGCCTCTGAGGACGGCAGCACAAAGTCAAGTACAGATTGTGGAAATTGTATTATTGTATCCATTTGAGTAGCCTTAAACCTTGGAAAGGATTTTCTTTCCACAACTACTCCAGAGCTTCATTATTTTCTATGTACAGCCGTCTCGGCTGTACGTGCAACGCAGGGTCAAAAATAAACCATGGTCGTGTCGTGTGCATAACCCTAAACCTAACCACAGGATGAAATGGCACCCATATGCACTGATGTCAGTAGGAAATTTGCAAAAGTGATTGAGTTGCGTGCATAAACCTCATCCTCGTATTCTGTCCAAAGCGTCTGCTATTTAACGCCATCCGCACAAGAAAACCATCCCCAGATGAAAGAAGAGTCATATCCCACCTGAGCTACCAATATCCCTCCCTTTGGGCTTGGAGCTTACGTTGTGGTCTCTGTTTTTCCTGCTCTCCTCATCCATCCATCCCTCCATTGCTGCTCCATTCATAAAAGAGAGGGAGCAAACCACATGTTTCAGTGAAGGAATCCAAAACGGGCAGCATCCCAGACCAAAGTACCTCCAGCTCTCCTGCCCCCCTGGCATCACTTAGCTCTACCCTGTCATTAAGGACAGGCTTGGATGATTTGTGTTGGAACGCTGCTCTTTGTTGGAGTGGAACGTGTACAGAGGGATAAAAAGACAGGGAGCGAAGGGGGATAGGAGGGTGATGTCATGTCAGGTCGGCACTGGAAGTCAGCCGAGACCTGTAGCAGCAGGAATTCATCACATTCAACATGTCGACCATTACTGTCTTAAGTTACATACAGGGTTGAAGATCAATCAGCTTCATGATGTTGTATCCTGTGTTCCAGGTTGTAAGTCATCTAAATGTCAAAAACCTGACAAATTATTGGTATAAACTGCTACTGACAGACCAACAACTAGAAAAGAAGAGGGTTTTTTACGCAAAAAAACAAACAAACAAACAAACAAAACAAAAACAAACTACTCTTGGATGCCAATTGATCAATCCCAATATCAGATAGGATGTTGATGGATGCTTAAATTAGCTACTGTGGCTGCTAAAACAGTTAATCCAACCCTTCTTATGAAATCACAACCTTGTAATAGGAGACATATTAGCATCTAGCTAAAATAGCTACCATAAGCTAGGGAATGGTTTACAGGGAATTTTAGCTGTTGTCCCTAAATGCTAAAAAATATGCTGACAAATCATATGTTGTGATAAGAAAGGCCAAAATCTTAAGATAACGGCGAAATTGGACAAAGCTAAATGCTACCTACTTCTGCTTAATTTTTTTTTTGTCGTCAGGATACCAACATAGCTGTTGGAAAAAAAAGATAAAGTATCTGAGTTATGATATAGTCCTAAAATTTAAGCTAACATAGTGTCAGAACATAGGTAATGAAAGCCTCTGTTGTTGTAGAAATATTAGCATCAAACCACAATTGCTAACATAAGCTAGGAAGTGGTATAACCAATCCATTAGCTAATTTTATGACTTGTTGAAATAATTTTAATGGCAGAGTTATCTGACATGATAAAAAACATACTGAAAAAGTATATATTGTGATAAGAAAGGCCAAAATCTTAAGATAACGGCGAAATCGGACAAAGCTAAACGCTACCTACTTCTGACTTAATTTTTTTTTGTCGTCAGGATACCAACATAGCTGTTAGAAAAAAAAGATAAAGTATCTGAATTATGAGAACGCTGTAAAATTTAAGCTAACCTCTAACGTAGTAGAAATATTAGCATCAATCCACAATTGCTAACATAAGCTAGGAAATTGTTCAACCAACCCATTAGCTAATTTTATGACTTGTTGAAATGATTTTTATGGCAGAGTTATCCGACACGATAAGAGTGGTTTGACATTTGAGCTAACAGTAGCATTAAACCATGGCTAATGTTGGTATTTTTCCAAGAAACTAGCATTGCTTTCATGGATTTACTTGTTTATTTATCATATATAGCATTACTGCTTTCCTGTTAGCATTCAGTCACAGGAACTGAAATAGTTATAGCAGAAGTTTAATGCTAACAGTTGGCAATTGCTACTGTTAACCCTATACATTTCATGCTAACTATGTTGTTAGCCAACATTCTATAGCAGTAGTCATATTAGCTTGGAATTTCATTCATCTCATTATATCATAAAACTCATTACCAGACAGTATGTTAGCATACAGCAGCGACAGCTAATATTTGCTATAATACTAATATTAGCAAGAGATACTGATTCTTCCTACCCTACAATATGTTGGCTAGGTTGTTGTTGAATGCTGAAATATCATGTGGTAGCTAACAGACACTATTATGTATTAATGTTAAGACTGCATTTCCCACACAGAGCCTGAGACGTAGACGTATGACAGTAGAATGGATGTTGAGCTTCCAGCCCTCAGTGAACACTCAGAGGGAAATGGCCCCATGTAAACACAGTGAATGGTGTTACCTCAAGGCTTCAGGAAAAACCAGATGGAGATGGAATGATGTGGAATATGGTGCATAAGAGTGTAATTTGGCATGTTCGTATCTGGATGAGTAAATACGTGTCCTTCTATGTTTTTGGACCGCGGGTGCGCAAAACTTGACGGCATGTGGTCGGAAAAGTACAGGCTGTTTTAAGCAGCGCTCAGTCTTTGTTTCAGTGTTTCTTTAGTGGGTGGATGGTTGAATAAATCATTCGGACAGAGGTTGAGGTATCAGAAAGAGCGGTTTGGCTCTGGGGAGAGGGGTGGAAGACAGGAGGGAGAGAAAACCAACTTGTACTTGTGGTTTCTGGATTTCGAATGCGCACTACTGCACAGCGCTGTCCGTCTCTCTCCTGGTACCTACGATAGGTGTTGTGGAACATGTCAGATGCACCTCAGACAGCCAGGATTAAAAGTTATAACCCAAAGTATGTCTACTCCACTGTAGTGCCAAGATAAAACAATTTACCAAACATAAACTTTGGTGTCATGTGGTTTTATCTCACAAACCGAAACTTTGTGAGTGCTTCAGCTTTGCTCAAAAAAAAGTCTGACAAGAACAAATTAGAGGAACTCATTCAGAGGACAACTAAATGACAAACTGTGATTTATAACTTTTAATTAACCTCCCTAAACCTCTAAACCAAGACACAGAAAAGTCAGGACTTTGTTGCCAACTTAAAAGCCATCGGACCTTTAATGACTTTGTCCACATCTGTGTCAAAGAGCAATACATTTCCAAGATCCCAGTCATGATGGCTTTATTAAATATGTCTTTGAATTTTCAAGATGATGAAACCAGCCCTAGCTCCAGAAGCAATAACTCATCCTATTAAAGCTGTCAAATTATGTGTGAGTATTTCATAACTTTTTCAACAGAAACCTGAGATTAAAGAGGGGGTATGATGTTTTTTTTTCCAAGTTTTGTCTTGTCGTACTGGTAACTCCGTATAAATTAAGCTTAATGCAAGGCAAAAAAAATCCCTATTTTCCCTCACACTCATTCTCAAACTCTTACCATTCTGTAACAGGTACATCATGTGTAACTCTATCTGTTCATGTCATGTTACCAATCACTTTCTCTTGTTTCATAAAAATAAAATAAAATAAAATGAAATAAATTAATTAATTAAACAAAATTTTTGAAAATAAACAAAATAGAATAAAAATAAAATAAGATAAATAAAAATAATGATAATAATAATGATAATAATAAAATAAAATAAGATAAATAAAAATAATGATAATAATAATGATAATAATAAAATAAATAAAAAATAAAAATAATAATAGAAATAATAAATAAATGAAAAGGGAAGATTTAAATAAATATATATGTAGATATAAAAGTATAAATAAGGTGGTTAATTCTCAGACATACATAAAAAATATTTATTCATTTACGTATATAATAATGCAAATACAAAACAGTCATTCAGGAACAGTTATCCAACAAAATAAATGACATTACATATTTGAAGCTTCAAATCTTACAAAAACAAAGACCACACAAAAGTAACTTCTTAAAGAAGAGTAGTATGCATCTTTTGCCTTATTTTGTCCCTCCAGTGCCCCTGTAGTAGTTTCACATGATCTACAGCTCAAAAATGCTGCTATGTTACTCTAACTGGTATTTTAGAATAACCTTATGTCACCCTCTGTCTGAGATGCTTTATTTTAGTAACTGCCTCTTTAAGGTTCCCACTTCACTAACCCCCTTCTCTCTGATTGGTCAGGACTTTAGAGCCCTGTTAAGGGCAGAGCTATGGGCAGACCTTGGTGGCTGATACCTGCCCTTTCAATATGTCATAAACCAGTGAGGTCATACTTATGTGATGACCTCATCATTTCAGCAAGTCTCATTCAGATCACGTGAAGATCCCGTTCTACATTGACAATGGGCTGTTTTTTTGTCAATTTATCAACAGATTCATGGATTTTTAAAGCATGTGAATACGTAATAGTTTGAAAATCAGTGTATTTCATGCTAACATCCAACATTGTTATTTTATATCCACATTAAAGATATAAGAAAGCTGAATACCCCCTCTCTACACATTCAAAGAACAAGCCTCACAATTGACTCTTTAATTTTCCTGCCAGTCACATCTAACTACATCTTCCACTGAAATCTGAATGAAAAGGAAATGGACTTCCTCAGCACTCCTGATGTTATTCTGCATATTTATGGCATCTCTTATTGTCTCTGCCTTCAATAATATTTAGATGGAAGAGGACTGATAGGAGCCGAGTTCCAATAACAGAGATTAAGTGCTCTGGGAGTGATTGTGCAGCGTTTTTCGAAGAGCGAGGCGTCTGCCTAAGTAAACGCAGCTCAACACTGAGGAATTGCGCTTTGGAACGTGGTGGTGTAACCGGAGCGCGGGTTTGGGAATAGCCCAGGGGAACTGGGCTCAGTTTTCCGAAAGCCTCTATCTTCTCCTGCGATATGTAGTGTGATGTGAGGATAGTGTGTGTGAGTGTGAGTGTGAGTGTGTAGTGCAGGGGAAGTGGATGGAGGGCTTACAGAACGGCTAAGTCAGGAAAACAAGTCTCAGGAAACTCTATACCTCACTCTGGCACCAACACAGACGTTCTTTCTTTCTCTTCCTCTCTCTTTCAGCCCTGCTGTCTCCCCTCTCGTTCTGCCTTTCCTCTCTGTCCTCTGAAAGATAGCAGGGTGAGAGCAACAGCAGTCACTCTCAACATAATTTCATGTCAAAACATTTGTTTTTTCTTTTAAATTACTATTATTATTATTTGCACTAATGCGTCCTAAATATTTGAAACTTGTTAAAATTAATCACGTTAAAAATGCATAAAACAGAAACAATTTCAAAACAAATCCCTCCAAACTAGAGCTGTTGAAGTAAACTAGTTTATGTGAATTTGGTACAACTTTTTCTTACCCCTGATTAGAGCACATATGTTCCATAATTATGACCCTCAACACATTCCGTAGTTCAAAAAATCAGGGAGCATCGTAGCAGCATTGTACTTCCACCAGATCTGTTGGAGCGTTCAGTTTGTACTTGAAACTGGGAAGTTGGGCGTGGAGATGATGTCATCTTCAAGTTAAGCGTTCCAGTCGGCAAAAAGTTGGAAAAACTTGCCTTAACAGCAGTATTTCTCTTTATAAACAATAAATAATACTATATATACGGCTGATTTATTTCAACAAACACTAGTCAGAAATTGTTAAATAAAAAGAATATAACAGGAGCTTAATTACTGTTAACCCCTGAACTCGGAATTTCTTACTGGGAACTTGGGGGTGGTGTGGGTGTTCCAACAAGGATCCAGCAAGGACCTGGCTTGCAGGGCATAACTTGGTCACATAGCTGTTAGAAAAAAAAATCATCTGAATTAAGAGAGTTATAAAATATAAGCTAAATTATTGTCAGAGTAAAGCTAAATGTTAGCATCAAACCACAATTGCCAACATAAGCTAGGAAGTGGTTGAACAATACAGTTGGTTGCTGTTAAGAAAAGATTTATCTGATATGATAAGAAAGGTATGAGATTGAAGCTAACAGTAATATTCAATCATGGCTTATATTAGCAATAGGCTAATTACCGAGTTAGCATTGCTTCATAGATTTACTTGTTCAATTTTCATTAAGCAGAACAGTTTTCCTGTTAACATCCAGTCACAGGGAAAAAAATAGTTAAAACAGAAGTTGAATGCTAGCAGTTGGCAATTGCTACTGTTAGCCTATTTAACTAGCCTATTTGAGATTTTAGATGTGAAAAAAAGTAGACTTAGTGCTCACTGTGTTGTTAACCAACATCTCGTTGTAACATTCATGTGAGCTTGGAAATTAACCCATCTCATTAAATGACTCTTACCCAGACATAAGCATGTTAGCATCCAGCAACACAAGCTAATGTTTGCTTGTAGGTGATTAAATGCTAATATTAGCTGTGTGGCCGAATGCCAACGTTAGCCTCTGAACTAGAGATTTATGGTGCAATGAGATAGAGATTTTTCCTCCATGGTAATGCTAGCCAGGACTTTGTTGAATGCTAACGTGGCTAGATGTAGCTAACAGGCTATCAGATACTGTGTTTTAATGTGAATGGATTCTGGAGATTTAACCTTTGAATGTTGCTCTTCTTCGTCGTATCTCTTTTCCTCCGTCTGTCCTTGTCACCCTCTTTTCCTTTTCCACTGCTTTTCCACTCCTTTCTTTATCTTTTTTCCTCTTCCCGTATCTCAACACCCCCACTGCACCCCTACAGCAAACACAAACATCTCTTTCCTCCACCTCTTCAATTTTCCTTCGTTCCCGTTTTCCTCATCTTTCTGTTTACCTCCATCCATCTTTATTAGCTTCTTTGTCTCCCACCTCCTCCACCACCTTATCAGCTCGTCCCCTCACTGCCCCCCTCACACACACTCCTCACACACACTTCTTCCCTCGCTTCTCCTCTTCCTCTCTCCTCGCTCTGTGTCCTCAGTGTGTCTGCGGGGGCAGCGAGTGGTCAGGCCTGCCTGCGGGCATCCACAGCACACAGGGCCACTGCCTCGGGCTCTCTGTGTGTGTGTGTGTGTGTGTGTGTGTGTGTGTGTGTGTGTGTGTGTGCGTGTGTGCGTGTGTGTGTGTGTGTGTGTGTGTGTGTGAGGCTGATTGGCACAGTGCCCAGACCCACCTCCTGTGGTGAAACTCACTCCTTTTCTTCTGAGCCGTCTGGACTTCTGCCCAGACTGACCCTTGTATACACACACACTCTCACGAACAGATAGCCCAAATGACATACACACACACACACACACACACACACACACACACACACACACACACACACACACACACACACACACACACACACACACACACACACACACACACACACACGAAAGCGAAAACACTTCCCCTTCATCTCTATTTTATTTAGTGTATTTAAATGCATCTGTACTATAATTTCTCTCCTTTTATCCATGCGTGTGTGTGTGTGTTGTCATGAAGCCCAGTGTGTTTGTACGTAACACAGACACAATGGGCCCCACTTCCACTGACCCCTGTTTCTCAAATTGCTGTGTATATCATTTAATTTAGGATGTTTGCATTTGATTAAAACTGTGTATACAAGAAATGGTTCTACTTTAAAATAAAGGAACATTCCTCCTGAAAAATAAACAACACTGCTCTGTTTGGCTTTGCGGTTTCCAGGACTTACTTTCCAATTTAAGCCGCTTTAACTGCAGAGGTCCCACAGTCCTGACTGGTTTTAGAAAAGGGGTTGCATCTGCCACACGAGAAGGAACAAAAAAAAATGTTTTTAGGATTGTCCAATTGCTCAGACTGGATATCTTTATTTTCAATCACCTCCATGCTGACACTGTTCTTATTGCTTTAGTGTAAATCCAGGATAAGACTGTTCATATTGACTAATGGTGGGAGAAAAATTCATTATTCGATATATCTTTTTTTTGTTTGTTTGTTTGTCAAGATCAAAATCTGGATTCTTTGTCCATTTTTTTTCTTTAATTTATTTATAATCACATATTCACAAGCATTTATTATCCATTTGTAATTTGACAATAGAGTGATTCCTTTTTTCACTTATCCATGAATTTATGCAGAGGGAAAAATTAAAAGAATTAATAAAAAAAAAAATCTTAAAGAAAATAAAAGGGAAAATAGAAAGTAAAAGGGAAAAAAGGGAAAAAAGGAACAGAAAGAGAATTATAAGAAAAAAAATACATACATATAAACATATATACACATACATATTCATATATTTATACACATATGTATAAACATGCATGCACACAAACATATTACAGCAGAAATCCCTTTTTTTTCACAGTTTTTTTTTTAACTCAAATTCTTCATTTCAATATTTGTTTATAAACTTGATGAGCTTTGTGTCTTTAGTATGGTGCTAGCTAATGTTAGCTTAGTTAGAAATCCAATCGACTTGGGAATGTTTTTAACTTTAACTCCTACTGAAAAACTAAAGTCTACAACTTCAAAGTGTGTTACACTTTTGCACTATCATCTAAGAAAAAGGTCACAGGACTTGGTCTCTGAACTGGAATCATCCGTCCTCTGGCACATCTTGCATGGCTGTGTTACTCTTTGCATGTTGAGGTTAACTAGCATGTAGCTGCTGCTTGCTGATATCAGTTTCTTGACACCTTTGAGTCAAACTCTTCCCTCTCTGTCTTTGTATATCTTTTAAAGGCACTTCTCTCTTCAGATTTTCTATTTGTCTCCCTCACTCCTCAGAGTATATAATAAAGGAGCACTCCATTGATAAAATGTCTGAGCTAAATATTGAGAGCTACCAGGATTTGTCCCAGATCCATTCCCCAGATGTGATGCTAATGAAAGCTAGCGCGAGGCCTGGCTGCTTGTTCCCTGACACTTGGATGCCAGCTCCTCTGTGGTTTCATCCAGTGAGCTCACCCATATTGAAAATAACAGTGACATCACTGTTTTGGCCCAGCGAAGCTCCCACCCAGTCAGGAGTCCGAGGTAACCCGCAGCGAAGGCAGGAAGAGGCTAAAACGAGCAGAAAGGAAATATGGAAAAGGGGGAGAAGATGGGGATGTGTTTTTTATTTAAAGGTAATAAAGACATTTTATTGGCAGAAAGGGGGAGTAAAGGGTGAGGCCAGATTGAGTACAGACAGCTGAGACACAAATACACTTTTATAAAAAGATACACATTTTCTTATTGGCTCAAACAGAGTTTGACTCCATATATTCGTCCGTGCCTCCAGACATTTAATGTCTATTGGACTGGATTTGTTTTGATCTTAACCTCTGCTGTCTGTCTGCCTCACTTCCCCTGTTCTTTCTGTTCCCTCGACATTGACAGCTGATGTAACAGCCACTTTTCCTGACCCTGCGTCGCGGTCACCTTTCCCCTTTGACCTTTTTTTAAAACCATCCTACTCCTGCTTTCCATTTAACGGCCAACAAGCCTCATTCAGACCACCTGACACACATTTACAAGGAAATATGATCAACATGTGAGTGGCAAACATAAAATCTTACAGAAGCAGAAAACAGTTCAATTGTGAGAGACATAACCACCATATCATTTGTGAATGAAATATATGAAAAGGTCTACCTGAATTAATAAAACAAAGCCACATCATGGAAAATATTGTAAATTCAGAGGAAGTTGGTTAATTTACATTTAGTGTCAGTCAAAACTCAGAAGAAGTTGTTGTACATCAAGTTGTATTTTCCCCACCAAGCTATGTTTTGGAAATTTGTTGGGCTGCAAAATTTTTCACCTTAAAGAGAGAGACAAAAGACCTAGAATGGATCCCTGAGGAACACCGTAGTACGTTTTTGAGAAACAAAACTATCAACAAAGCAGAAAAAGAGGCAAGTTTTCATTGGTGTCCATTCCTAAACTGCAGGGGGCGGTGTAACGTACGTCTTCCAGAGTACTTAACAAGACAGTTTACAACATAACATATCTGTCCCGGAGCTTTTTCCAGGTTTTTTAAACTGATTTCTCTTCTCTGCCGAGAGTGACCACAATTTCACGCCTTAAATTATTTACCACTCGGTTATCACGGTGATCTCTGTGTGAAGAGTCAGACAGATGCCTTTATTTCTGCACCTTGACCACTAGGAGACCCTGTTCTTTGGCCATCAAGTCCGCGCATCTCTGTCCGGCAGATTAGAAATTTTCACATTCATAATTCAGAAATTCATAGATCAGTCTTTAGTCTCCCTGACAGGTGGTGCTTTTGTAGGACAGCAAGCAAAAAATAAATGAATAAATAAGTAACAGACATGCTCGACGCCTCTGTTCTCACCTATTTCAAACACAACAGTTCCCTAAAAATATCCATCACTGTATCGATGATCTCTTCAGATTTCTAATGTAATCAAAGTAGTTGTTTATTTTTGAGTTATGTTTTCAGCTTTTTTGCCTTAATTCAGAGAGGATGGGATAGTGGATGGAGCAGGAAACAGAGTGAGAGTCCGCTCAAGGGCTAGCCTGAGTGGGACACAACTGCTGAGTCATGTTGGGGTCCTTGGGAGAAGGCATCCTGATCAAAGGGGCCGTTTCCACGAAAACGGTTTAAGAGTGAAACGCAAAATTTTTGTCTTGGTTAGGCCTTGAGTTTACACGGAAATGGCATTTGAGTCGACCTAAAGTTTTTTAAAACTGCCTCCATAATGAATTTTTTTCTGAAATGTTGCCACCACAGTTGCTGTGTAATCAGTAAGTCGGTGCTTCAGTGGGATTGCTGACTGTCTTTCAACAAAATAAGCATCTGTTGCTCCACTTCTACACTTAGTATTCACCAATACACCAGATGATCGGCTCAACTCTAATTTTGTGGAGATCTACCAAAAGCAACTTCTGGACAAGACAGTTATAGCGCCGACTACAGGCCTGGCATGCTTACTACAGCATTTTCAGTCCATCAGCGTTTCTGTGTAAATGCAGATTTTTTTCACTGCGTTTTAGCGTTTTCAGATGAAACGTTGTGTAAACATGGCCTGTTATGATGCTTGAGCACGGCCAATGAGGGCATGTGACTCCGAGGGCTTTCACACTTTCACATTTCGGAACAAAAGTGGGAGGACTTCATCTCAACTTCCTGCTCATTTTATCGACACAGAATAAGACACGCCTACTAATAATGTCACGGTTTGCTAGCTAAAATCAGCTTTTGTAAAGTGTAAAAGTGGAAGATTTGCCTTTAGGAGAGGAGGGGAACAAAGAAGAGGAGAAAAGAACTTGAATGGAGGTTAGACCAAAAATTTATGGTGCATTCAAGGACGCTGGGAAATCTGAATTTTAAGCATCTGAAGCATTTTTGATTCATAAGGGATTGTTAGTTGCTGATATCCAAGTCTTTAAAAAGATTTGTTAAGATGAACAAAAATGGCCAGCTCATCTTTGGTTCCTCCACTGACTCAACAAGGAAGAAGAATTTTTTTTTTTCCCTAATTTTGCTTGTGAGGACTTTCCCGTGACATCGGCCATCATGATTTGAATCACCAGCCTGGAGATCATGACCTCACTCCATTAACCTTGAGAGGGTTAATGTCAACTTCCCCTCCCAGTGATGTCAGGTTCACTGATGGGCTCAGACTCATGGGGGGTTTTATGTGTGTGTGTGAGTGTGTGTAAGTGTGTGTGTGTGTGTGGAGTGGCGGTAGAAGGGAGGAAAGACGAGGGGGATCCTATTTGTTTGTTTTGCCCTCCAGACGTGTCCGAGAGCAGATTAAGGGATTTAGCTTTGGGGGGGCTGCACAGGAGGGACTTAAACTCCTCACCCATTTACATCTCTGGTTAGTGAGCACACACACACACACACACACACACACACACACACACACACACACACACACACACACACACACACACACACACACACACACACACACACACACACACAATGAAGAGGACAAAGAAATCAAGACGTTTCCTTCTGCTTAAGATAACACAGGCAGCAAAGAAGGGTTTGGATGTGAGCGTGGTTTCAGACTAACAGAGCAGGTGATGGTGGAAGGTAAAAGAAAAAAGGAAGTGGTGTGTTGACATGTCGATACCTCTTCCAGCCGTCTGATCTTCTCTTGTTTTAGTGCTAATCCCAACTTTAAGCATCAACAGAATTAAAGACCCCAGAGCTGGTGGCTTTGCCAGGTTTTGCACGCGATGGTCTGCTTACAGAACAGGAGCTCCTCAATGCTGCAGTGCTTACACAAGTTAATGTGTGTATTTTGGGATTTAACTAAAGCAGACTTGTGGAGCGCATGTTAAGTGCATTTTCTGCAAAGTGCTGGCTGTGAAACAAACTTCAGTCAATTTCTATTCTCAGGTATAAAAATACACAAGTTGTCTGTTTGGATTCTGGACTGGGAAGTGCGTATGTTTATTAACACTTTATGTATTAGCCAGCTTTGTTGTATGCTGAAAAAGAAAAGAGCAAAAGCAGGCAGGACACAATCCATGGCGATGATCCTCTTAAGCTCAGACCTGACAAAGCTCGTACTTTAACTTTAACTAATCTGCATCAACAGACCTGTTGGTTACAAATAAAGCACAACAGAATCGTTTTCAGGTTCAATCCATTAAAGCTTCTGTGTAATTTACTATCTACAGCGAGACGACTCATCAGAAACGTATGAGGAGGCACTCCTGGAGGGGTGAAACCAATTTGAAGGGCTTTTAACTTTGTTTTTATTTTTTTCATGGAACAAAACATAAATAGACAATACAATAAAACAAAATACAGTAATATAAGCAGCTGGCAGGGTCATTACAGGTTCAACAGACAACATCTCATGGGATCAAATTAACATCTGATGCAATTCAGAAAAGAGTATTCAGAGAGAAAACACTGTTACTGAGTAACAAATTAATTCACCTCCTCTACAGTTTTAACAAGAAATAAAATCAAATAAACCCACAAAACAAGCACCTCCATCACTTTAAGTTCACATTTAAGGTCCAGGGCTCCCAGTATCTTTCAAATTTATCTCAAGTGCTCCATACAATAAATCTCCCCAATGGTCTCCTTCCATTCTGCAATAGATGGAGGTCGCTTGTCGAACCAAGCTGGCTAATAAAATTTGTGTCAAGTATCTGTCTCCTTTTGCTTGTCTGTTTTTAATGCCTTGTTACATCTGCTTCCAGTCTAAGGGCCTGTGTCCACTGGCATCATTTGAGGCACTAGCAGACACAACATTAGAGGGCACTTCAAGTTTGTTTTGAAATGCTGTAATGCGTCATATTTGCTTTCCTTCAACGTCACATTGTGGCGTTCAAGCAAA
The DNA here is from genome assembly GCF_033239565.1 of Halichoeres trimaculatus. Taxonomy (NCBI): domain Eukaryota; kingdom Metazoa; phylum Chordata; class Actinopteri; order Labriformes; family Labridae; genus Halichoeres; species Halichoeres trimaculatus. The sequence goes on from NW_027437200.1 coordinate 17,818,315, forward strand.
TGTGTTGTCCAACGGTTTGGTAAATCTTAAAAAGAAACCTGTTGCAAGTGCCCAACAATGCTAAACATGCAAATGCAAAAAGCCAAAGCAAACGCAACAACAGAAATTTTCTCTTTAGTGTGCTTTAGTTGAAGTTTGTACACGACTTCAGGTTTCTGTTATGTTAATCTTACTTCAAAAACAAATGCAGAAAGCTGAAGCAAACAAAACAACAGAAATGTTCTTCAAATAAAAAAAAAAAGCAGCTGTTGCAGACTTTTCACTCATATAGGCCACCATATGGACCTTTTACAAGAAAACGAATAAACATTTGATTAAAACATGATAATAGAATTAGCAACAGCTGAAAACCTCAAGTGTGGTCAGTTTCTCCTTTGGAGAGATGCGCACTATGGTTGCTGACAAAGTTGATTTTATTATAATTTTTTTTAATTATTATTATTATTATTATTTTTTTTTAATTTGAGCGGCTGGTGATGTGGTTCAGTAATCCTGAAGGCTTGTTATATAACTTTGGATGCAAAGTGATAAAAAAGCTAAAATAAATAATTAATTAAATTAATAAAAAATTAATGATCTGTTTTTGAATCAAAAAGAGGCACTTCCAGTACAAAAAAAAGAAATAAATGAATAAATAAATAAATAAATAAAATTTAAAAATGTTGCCAGTGGAAACAGGCCCTAAACATCAAACCTAGGGATTTACATTGAGCCCACTAAAATATCAAATAACAGCGAGTCTTAAATTTAGTTAAAATATGGTATTTTGTGCTAAAACATGAAGTAAATAATATTTTTCTTTTATGTTTAGTGTGTTTAAATTAATAATATGTTTGATTTCTGTGAATACAGAAAAAGACAAGTCATGTGTAAAAACTGAAAGATGGATCAGATGTCTTCAGGTCTCTGTTTCCTTGAGCCAACCTGCAAAAGTCTGGAAAAGTGTTTTAAAGCAAAATATTAAACCAAAACTAAAGAAAATCTTGTAATTTTTGTGATTTTAGTGGTGAATATGTGATATTTTTGCAGGACAGGTTACTCGAAGACCTACTCAGCAATAAAACTTGTTGCCAATTAACTGATCCAAACCTTTCCCGGAGGAGCCCCACCGCCTCCTCAACCCAACACTGGCCTGCCACGCGCACTTTTGTGTGTGTGTGAAATTGGTTGGGGGAGAGGTGGGGTTGAGGGGGCTGGACTGCAAACAAATGAACGAACAAACGCCAAGCTCAAATTCAACCGCAGGTCGTCGGGGCCGGGCCGCGGCCTGCCGTGGTGTGGCTCTTTTGTAATGTATATCAAGTTCACCGGGGGCCTTTTCATGTGACAGGCCATTGTTAAAGGAAGGCTAGCCGGCGTTACACTCCCCTCTTAACCCCGCCCACCCGACACGGGAGCAGGTTGGCCCGCAATTGTTTTATGGAAATGCGCGCGGGCCGGGCCGGGTGTCTGCCAGGCGAGGACGAAGAGGAGGGAAGAAGGGGGGTCTGGATCTTCTGTGCAAGTGTGTGTGTGAGTTTGCGAATGTGTGTGTGTGTGTGTGTGTGTGTGTGTGTGTGTGTGGGTGGGGGGTTGGACATGACGCCGACCCCTTCGAATGCCCCTGACCCTGAGCAGATGGCGAGGCAGGGTCTCTCCGCTGAGCCAGAATTAATAGCGTGTGCCATGTCACATTGTCTGAGACAGGCCTGCAGAAAACTCCCCTCTCTCCCCCCTCCTCCCCCTGCTATCCTGATTTCTGCTCCCCTCCTTCCTCCCCCATCTCCCCCTTTCTCACCCCTTCTTCCATTTGTCCTTCAAAATTTCACTCCTTCACTTCTTGTTCGTACGAGCTGTTCCCCTGATTTTTCCCCTCCTCTCCCCTCGATCCTCTCCCCTTCACCTTTCTTTAATTTCTTCTACTTTTTTTTTACTTCCTGAACACATTTTTCCTTCTCTTCTCTTCTACCTTCCTTTCATCCCTCCTTTCCTCTCTACCTTTTCCAACTTCCCATACATCACATCTCTTTTCTCCTCCAGCTCCCCCCTCCCACTTTATCCACCGTCTCCCCCGGCTTCCCCGCAGAGCGCTCACTCTTCCAGCCGCTCTCCTCCCTCATTCAGTCACTCCTTCACTCACTCATGTGCTGCCTCATTCATCCCTCTCTTTAACAGACACTCATTCACAGGTTTTGCCCACTTGCCGAGGCTTTATGGGAGGACAATTAAGGCACCTGCGTTTCTAAAGCTCCCCCGCCTGAATGGCTGCCACCCTGTTTCCTCACCCGTCTGTTCACACTACGACCACAGTTCACTCACTCACTCCTTCAAGTATCCGGCCCAGCTCACTCGCTCATGTACAAAATCACAAGGTGACGACTAAATGTTCAAAAACAGTCACTTCGAATGACTTAACCCAACTTTTAGTTTGAAATTTTTGCTTACTTTAACTGTGGCCTCTAACAACCTTCTCTTTCCCTTTTATGTTTTAAATTATCATTCACAAATATTTGTTGCATGACGCACAAAATAAATCTACAGCAAAGTTTTGACTTTTCACCATAACTGTATTTAAAGGTCCCATATTATGCAAAAAATCACTTTATTAAGTCTTTTAGTAAAATTTGTGGATCTTTGTCTTTCCTCCCGGCCCACAAAATGTGATATTTAATGACAAAACCTGTACTTAGTAGTGCTTGTGAATGTAAAATCCTGACCTAAAATGAGTTTTTTGGATTTTGGGGGTTTGCCGACATCAGCGATTCCCTTTTTTGACCAATCAAGAGCAAGTCTGACCTGATTGGTCCACCGGAGCAGATACCCCCAAACCCCTTCTTCACCCACTCCCCTGCCGAAGTTGAAGAGCCATCACTGCTCTGCTTTTGGCTGTAAACAGCCACATAGTTCCATGCACAAGCTTCCCATCTCAGAAGAAGACAAGACTAAGTGGCTAGAGTTCATTTATCAGGAAATGTTCCAGCTACACTCAGTAAAACTGTGCATGTGTGTGCTAGTCACTTCACGGCCGACTGCTTTTCCAACTTTGGACAGTACAACAGAGGGCTAGAGAATAGACTGGTCCTGAATCCAGGCGCATTACCAACTATCCACCAACAAACCTGGGACCCTGGAAATGTGAGTATTTTAAATGCTGTGTGCTGTGGAGCAGATGGAAGAGCTTTTCCTCAGTGTCCCCCCTGTCTCTGTGTTAGCTTCAGGATGCTAACTTTAGCTACAGTTAGCCTGTTGTTTTAGCCTGTAATGTTACAGTAAACGAGCTTTGCTGTTTTCTAAACATTGTGCACTCGGAGCTCGTGGCGGCGCTCTCAGTGACGCTGAAAAGCGGGGCGGTATCAGCGGTGGCTCATTTACATATGAAGGCCACGCCCACTAAATCAGACCGTTCTGAACAGAGGGGCTATGAGAGCCTGGAAACAATGCTGCTGTGCTTAATTTATTGGCTTTTTGGACCAAAACATGTTACTACCATTTCATGAAGACATCAATGACCCATATCAAACTGCAGAAAAGATGAAATCTTTTTTTGTACCACACTGTAAACATGTTGAAGTTTGCTAGTGAAATCGGTCTTTTAACACAGTGGTCAATGGGACTTTGCTGGCTTATGGAGCCAGTCACAAGTGGACATTCCAGGAACTGCAGTTTTTTCACTTTGTCAAACATTTTTCTTAGATTTGATGATAGTATTAGATGTAGGGGATAAACAAACTTAAAAGGATCTATCCTCAAAAGACTGACCAACACCACCTACCACAGAGCAGCTAGCTTGTCTCACCGTGCCGCTGTGTGTGAGTGCAGACATCCACTATCTAATCAGTGGGTGTGGATCCTTTTCAAATATTTGCAGGGCCTCCCCTCTCTCTGCTCTTCTCTCCTGAAGCAGCACGGTAGCTGCCAAGAACTGGACTGGGGGTCAGGCGTATGTTCGACCACCCAATGCCCCCCTTCTCCACCATCCTAATCACAAGTCCTCTTCCTGCCTCGCTCTGACCCCGCCTCCTCTGCTTCTATCAGCCTCCAGACAGACAGACAGCCTGGGAGGAGGAGGAGGAGGGGGAGGGCACAGGGGGTCACGGCCTTAGCGGTGCAGTCATTCGGTCTAAACGTGTGTGTGTGTGTGTGCAGTGTGTAGGCGTCTTAGTGTATCTTGCACTGTATCACCTCTACCCCTCTGTGTGTTGGAGAGGATTTCTCTTTGCGGATGACACAGCGTTGTTTGTTAGTTTTTGTGAATGTGTGTGTGTGAGTGAAGCGAGAGTGCGTGGGTGTGCGGGAAGTAAAGGTCAAGGTTTTAGAGGTCCACTTGGCTCGGGATTGTTCCCTCCAACCCCCACCACCTCTTTTCAAATATGCTGTGGTTAACAAAGTGGAGCTGTCGATCCAAGCACTATCTTACAAACCATTGCAATAAGAGCCTAGTATTTAAAACAAATCATATAAATACACTTTATCATGTTCTACAAGCTCATGAGTGCATGGTTTGGAGACAAAATGAGAGATAACTTCCTCGGATTTCAGTTTCAGTGGATTTTTATTGCATTGGAGGAACAGAAAGTGTATTTTTTGGGTTTGTTTGGAGCTGACCTAAGGGTTTCACGATCTCTAATAACTGTCCATCACTTTGTCCTTGTGAGTGAACACAGCCAGTCGTCCACTCTTGTTAGAAAAACATTCAGCACTGTAACATTATCAACCCACTTCTGCTGTCAGCCTTCACCGAGCTTTGGCTTTCTAACTGACAGGGGCGGCCGGCCAAGCTAAACGACTTATGCTCTTATTTTGCTGGATGTGAAAATGCCACCAGGGTTTTCTCAAAGTGGAGAGCTTTACTTTTGTTGGAAGGTTCTACTGTTTTGACATTTTGACCCCTTTTCTTGATTAGTCCCCCAGGGGGCCAAATTTTGGTTTTTGGTCTTTTTTGTTCCGCCTAACCAACCGTGGTATCAAATCTTTAGGTCCAGGGGATGATGTTTCCACCACAACGTGATAACAAACGAGGTAGCTAAAGGGTAATTTCCATTCATCAAGATCTGGATCCATGGGCATAGAAAGGAAGTTGAAAAAGGCTTTGTTGGGGGATGCATGTGTCAGTTCAGATTTCCTGAACTGGAACACGGATGTCACTCAACACAACACAAATCTGATTCAGCACTCCAGGATTGACAGCGAAGTCTTCAGTTGAAACTAGTTTTGTGTTGACTTAAAGAAGGGTGACTGTGATTTGTGGTTTTCAGTGTCTCCTCTGCATCAGCTGGTTCTTTGTCACAGCCAATCACATGGCAGCAACTCAATGCATTTAGACATGTAGACATGGTCAAGATGATCTGCTGCAGTTCAAACCGAGCATCAGAATGGGGAAGAAAGGTGATTTAAGAGACTTTGAACGTGGCATGGTTGTTGGTCTGAGTGTTTCAGAAACTGCTGATCTACTGGGATTTTAACCCACAACCATCTCTAGGGTTTACAGAGAATGGTCCCAAAAAGAGAAAATATCCAGTGAGCGGCAGTTCTGTGGGACAAAATGCCTTGTTGATGCCAGAGGTCAGAGGAGAATGGACAGACTGGTTGGAGCTGATAGAAAGGCAACAGTAACTCAAATAACCACTGGTTACAACCGAGGTCTGCAGAAGAGCATCTCTGAACGCACAACACGTCCAACCTTGAGGCAGATGGGCTACAGCAGCAGAAGACCACACCGGGTGACCCTCCTGTCAGCTAAGAACAGGAAACTGAGGCTACAATTCACACAGCAACACCAAAACTGGACAATAGAAGATTGGAAAAACGTTGCCTGGTCTGATGAGTCTGGATTTCTGCTCCACATTCAGATGGTAGGGTCAGAATTTGGCCTCAACAACATGAAAGCATGGATCCATCCTGCCTTGTATCAACAGTTCAGGCTGCTGCTGCTGGTGTAATGGTGTGGGGGATATTTTCTTGGCTCACTTTGGGCCCTTAGTACCAACTGAGCATGGTTTAAAGTCCACAGCCTACCTGAGTATTGTTGCTGACCATGTTCATCCCTTTATGAGCACAGTGTACCCATCTTCTGATGGCTACTTCCAGCAGGATGACGCTCCATGTCATAAAGCTGGAATCATCTCAGACTGCTTTCTTCAACATGACAATGAGTTCCCTGTACTCAAATGTCCTCCACAGTCCCCAGATCTCAATCCAATAGAGCACCTTTGGGATGTGGTGGAACGGGAGATTCTCATCATGGATGTTCAGCCGACAAATCTGCAGCAACTGTGTGATGCTATCATGTCAATATGGACCAAACTCTCTGAGGAATGTTTCCAGGACCTTGTTGAATCTGAAGGCAAAAGGGGGTCCAACCCAGTACTAGCAAGGTCTATCTAGTAAAGTGGCCGGTGAGTGTATGTCAGCTTTGGGATTGAGAAGTGGTGCGACTTCTGACATCACAGTTGACAACAAAAATGAAGAAGGTCCAGAAATTTGCTACACTTTTTTTTCCAACAGCATTTTTTAATAAACTTAACTTTGGAACTCAAATAGCAAGAAAAGCTGTCAATGGAAACAGGCCCTGAAAGTGGTAATGTTCTGATCATATGTGCCTGCATTACAACATCTTTGAAGAGAAAACTGAACAGTCATGACTCTCATTTTCTGGTTCATCATGTCTTTACACAAGACTTGTGAAACAGAGATTTACGCTTGATACACTGCTGAAGGGAGTCTCTGTGGTAATTAAAGGATTGGCTTTAGTCGATAACTTTTTCCCATCCGAACCAACTCTTTCAGGTTCTGAGTACGCCAAGTACTCAAGAGTAAGAGGAGAAAATCAGTTAACTGGATAAATAACATGATAAGCCTAACTGTTTCGACTCAGAGGAAAGAAGTCAGCCTGGCCCTGCTTCCATTTAACTAAAGGTTACCATTCAAACCTGTGAGAGCGCTGGAAGTTTCCAAGTATTTGTTACAGAGACATTATAGCTGTCCTAGGAATCAAATTTGGAAATGTAATGTTGAGGAAAGCTAAGCTAACTTAACCAGCTGCTGAAAAGTTCACAAAAGCTAGCAAAGCAATTGGGCAAGAAACTGCTGGCATTACCTTCAAGCATACCAAAAAGACAAAGTACATGCCTTCCCATTTCACTTTATCAGAGTTAAAGAGAGGTTGTAAATGGCTAGCATAGCGTAGCTTTCATGGGACATAAAAACAAAGTAAAATCTGAAGAACTAACCGAGTCCAGTCATGATACATGAGATGTTGTTAGAGCATGTCTCCTTTCTTACCCGTAGTGTTTGATGGTTTCTTGAAGAGCTTGTTGGGTTTCAAGAACTTGACAGAGCAAGATTCACCTCGTCATCCTGGCCTGGGTCTTTCTGACGTGGGAGAGTTAACAGTTACAAACTGCTGACGCTACACCCCTGATGCTAAGCTCTCCAACTGCTGAGAGACTAGCTTAAGCTAGCATAGCAAAGACTGGAAACTTCTAGCTGCTTAGAGCATGTCACACTGTTGCTACTATCAGGTTAGGTTTTCGATTTTTTGTCAGTCTATAGTAGAGGAAAATAGCTAGCATTGTTCTGGTGTTTTAATCCCAGTTTGACAATGCTATTAGAGCTAAACAGTTCTATGAAGCAAGTACAGGAAAGGCTAAAAATACTAGCTAGTTATGAAAATACCAGCTACCAGAAACATAACAACTGAGTTGTTGCTAGTTTGTGATAAGTGAGCTAACCCTACAAACACAGTTCTGGCTGTGTTATACTTTCCGTGCGACCGTGACACGCAGAAATCAGACGATCAAGATCAGCGTGAGAGAATGCACGGGGCTTTTATGCTTTTTAACACCCCGCGTGGCGTCCATTGGTGTCCATCCCATACTGCAGGGGGCGGTATATCACAAACATACGTCTACTAGAGTAGTAAAGAGAGCCAAGGAAGTTTGCCTTTTGTTTACAACATGACATATCTGTCCCGGGGATTTTTCCAGGTCTTTTAAACAGATTTCTCTTCTCTGCCAGGCGTGGTCGCAATATCACGGCATGAATTATTTAGCACTCGGTTGTCACGGTGATCTCTGAGTGAAAAGTCATACAGATGCCTGTATTTCTTCACTTTGACCACCATGGGGATCCTGTTCTTCCGCCATCTTCCGTGCGTCAGGCTAATTTTTTTTCGAGATTTCAAGCATAAATCAGCCTTTAGGAAGTTTGGGTTGGATATGCTTTTGCAATTCTTTATGTTACGTTAAGCTAACGACTGTTAGCCATGGCTCCATGTTTTCCAAGGCAACGATATTGGTACATAAAAGTTTGTTTCTATCAATTCTTTATTTCTAATTCAAATAAATACCAATTTATAAGGTTAACTTTGGCTGTATTGCTAGCAGTGGATGCTAACTCATCAAATAGGCATGTTGATAAAGATGTTCTGTTTTAAAGAAACAAGTCCTGTTGGTACCTACTCTTTAGGCTTTTGTACACGCAAAAAAATGGAGACCTAATCATGTGTTTTCGTCTTGTTTTCAGTACGAAATGTCTTTTTTGACTTAAAACAAACCAAATTTGCATGACTTGTCCAGAAGCATATATTTTTTTCAAGTTGTTTGAAGACGAATACGAGGTCTGAATTTATTGAGTTAAGTAAAAAAAATCTGCCAATGGAACAAGAAAAATTTACTAGAAACTAGAATAATGTTTTAATAGAAAAAAAACTTTTCTCTTATTCCATTGGCAGATTTTTTTTTTCTTGTTTCAAGCAAGTCAGACCTCATTTTTGTCTTTAAACAACTTGAATCAAGACATTTTTTGGACAGGTCAGGTGATTTTGGCTTGTTTTAAGTCTAAAAAGACAATTTCTACTAAAAATAAGGCAAAAACACTTGATAAGATTTCCATTTTTTTCAGTGTACAACTTCACACAAGGTATTTTCCCTCTGATAAAGTTGCGTGTCATATAAAAGAGGTATTTCACCTCATTTAACCCCACATGCATACTTTAACTCCCTCCGTCTATGTCAGAATCTGAAGAGACGGATCGCTGGGGAATGAAAGAAACTGGCTGCCTTCATATTTTCCAAAATGTAATTCATTCAACATTTTTTTTTCCTCAGAGTTCATGATCAACTCTGCTTTTTTAATCAAAGTAAAGCACCCTGAGGCGAAATCTGATTTAAAGAGACGATGACAAGACGCGGAGCCGAGCCAGCTCTGAATGAGGATTTCATGAAAAACGTTCCAGTCCGGTCATTTCGGTTTCTTTATCTGTCTGCTTTTGTTGTTTCTGCTGATAAGCATCACATTAATGGATTTATTGGTTTTTGCAAATGTGTCTTGCGTGTGAAGGCCTATGATTTTTCTCTATTGCCTCAGTATTAAAAAGCAGTAAAATATGGAGAGGCTTGATCGTTCCTGATTATGAATCTGAGGCGTTATCAGGCGTCACGAAAACCGGACAGCTTGTAAATACTTTCATTATAAAGCCATAACTTACTGGTTTCTGTTCCTGGAGTTATCCCCCAGTCAATCATATCACATTGCTTACTTTCTGATGTAATACACAGGCAGTGTCGAAGCTGCCAGAGCGCGCCGGAGCAGCTCTCACCTTCTATACGTTTGGCAGCTTGAACTCGCCGTGAACCTCTCCGCTGCAGGAAAGGGGAAACGTCTCTTTCCTCATGACTCCCATTTGACTCTCTTTCAGAGGAGTGCGCTTGCAAAACAGACGCTGTAGTTCCCTGGACAGTCTGCAAACTTATCACCCTGTCATCCCCCCCCCTCTCCACGGCACTGTGATGTCTTAGAGACTTAATTGAAATGACAGTCATGTGATAAAAAGTGGGAGGCTTTGATGAAGAGGAGAGGGGGGACGAAGGCGTGCCCCCTCTCGTCCTTTCCATTCGTCAAGCTGTCTGCCCTCGTCCACCCCTGGGTTTCCCCTTGTGGCAGACAGATGGACATAACGGACGGATGGACGGACAGAGACGCCCTTCCCTCAGCTGTGAACCCAGACTAACACGAGCCAGACTTGATTGATTCCTGACTTTTAATCTTTTTACATTCACAGAGGGATTACGATATGAATTATTTGCTTCTTGGACTGAAAAGTTGTTTGCAGCTCAGGAGTTGTGTTTCAGATTCGTCTTCCTCTTCCTGTCTGACTCAGCCAGTCCTCAGAAATGACACGATCAGCTCCTCCGACGTCTAACCCAGTATCTCTGGACCTGTCTGTCTCATTTCAGGAAGTTTCACCACACTTCTGCTGAACCAAATGACTTTAAGTCAAAGGGCTGCTTATCAGGAAACTCAAACTGCACTTCCTTAATTTGGTCACTTTCTCCTTTGTTCTTTTAACCTCAAAAATAATTAATCAGAAACAATCCCCCAGCCCCCTATTTGCAGTGTGAAACACAGGCGTGAAAATTGAGCTAATTTCCCAACTTTTGACGGTCCCATATTCTGCTCCTTTTCTGCAGTTTAACATGGATCATTGATGTCTTCATGAAATGGTAGTAACATGTTTTGGTCCAAAAAGCCAATAAATCAAGCACAGCAGCATTGTTTCCAGGCTCTCATAGCCCCTCTGTTCAGAACGCTCTGATTTAGTGGGCGTGGCCTTCATATGTAAATGATCCACCGCTGATGACGCACTGAGAGCGGCGCCACGAGCTCCGAGTGCACAATGTTTAGAAAACAGCGAAGCTCGTTTACCGTAACATTACAGGATAAATCAACAGGCTAACCGCAGCTAAAGTTAGCATCCTGAAGCTAACACAGAGACGGGGGGGCACTGAGGAAAAGCTCTTACATCTGCTCCACAGCACACAGCATTTAAAATACTCACATTTCCAGGGTCCCAGGTTTGTTGGTGGATGGTTGGTAATGCGCCTGGATTCAGGACCAGTCTATTCGCTAGCCCTCTGTTGTACTGTCCAAAGTTGGAAAAGCAGTCGGCCGTGAAGTGACTAGCACACACATGCACAGTTTTACTTAGTGTAGCTGGAACATTTCCTTGATAAATAAACTCTAACCACTTAGTCTTGTCTTCTTCTGAGATGGGAAGCTTGAGCATGGAACTATGTGGCTGTTTACAGCCAAAAACAGAGCAGTGATGGCTCTTCAACTTTGGCATTCTCCTCCCCGCTGCTGGAGAGATTTCTCTCTGGACCAATCAGGTCAGACTTGCACCTGATTGGTCAAAAAAAAGGAATCGCTGACATCGGCAAACCCCCCAAATTCCAAACAGCTCGTTTGTCATTAAATATCACATTTTGTGGGCTGGGAGAAAACCCAAAGACCCACAAATTTCACTAAAAGACTTAATAAAGTGATTTTTGCATAATGTGGGACCTTTAAAATCAGACGACTCCAACCTGATAAAAAATGTCGTTTCATTTTGTGACCTTTGTTGTACACGTCTCAGGCCAAACCTTCACAGATGAAACTTATGATCTACAGTAAAGGGGTGTTTTCTACACAAGAGCAAAGAATCGCTCCATCTCAATCTCCCTCGCTGTCTGAGCCACGAGCTTAAGCAGTCAAGTGAGCGGATTTATAGACCTGAGGCTTATGGCTTAGACACGATTGCTTGAATTGGCCCCGTCTCAATTAAAATAAATGGTTTTAAGTTCTAATGAGGGAACAGCCCATTGGGGGAAGACTCACGACATGCTCACTGATTTCAATAGAAGCTCTGAATATGGCTTAATTCAGCAACAATCACATGATTTTAGATGTTTGTAAAATTAACACGAAAGCTTTAAACCAAATGTTTGAGTGGTCTTATAAAGTAGATATTTAACACAGACAAAAAGGTCAAAGGTCAAATCCTTATCAGCATTTTAATTTGAAAGTACAATAAAGGCCCTCCTCTTCTTTCCCATTTTCTGAAAAGCTGCACTTGTGTAGTCTTGCTTTTTTTTCTCACTCTCTTCTGTGTTCAGCTGTAAAACATTTGAGGAAACTTTATGCTTCCACATTCAAGCCCAGAGTGTAACTGGAGGTTCTCCGCCGGCTATAAAAAAGAGAGAAGGAAAGGAAAAATGGTTGAGGGCAGGATGAGGTCTTCGTCTCTGTGTCTTCACAGCGCGGGCTGCAGGCCAGGCACACTCTCATGCAAAACCTCATGCCTGCAACTCTTTTTTTTTCTCCTCCTTCCCTTTTTTGTCCTTAAGGCAGAACACTGGAGCTCCATGAAAAATGAATTACGTGTCTGAAAAATCTGAAATGTGTGTGTGTGTGTGTTTTTTCTGCAGAGAACACTCGGAGATGAGCCTATAATGGAGGAAAACATGGAGATGTTAATAAGGATGAATGAGTGAATGATGTGAATGAGATGAAAGAAATGCAAATTTGCAATCATAAATCACTCTGCCTGTTACGTTTCACTAAATATGTGTTTCTATATGACAACATTATGTATAGAGTGACTTTTTACTTTGTAAATCATTGTCTTTATACATAATTGCTCCTTATATATGTATACATGTACCCACACACACACACACACATATATATATATAACCTTAAAGACCTAAAAGTCTGTTTATAAACTTTGATGTGAAGATATCGAAAAGAACACTGACACCTGTTTCAACTGTTTCATAAATACAAAGTTAAATCTTGTGGTCTGCCATATGAGCTTGGTTTAAAGACCAAAAATATGAAGGTTTTGACATGGTTTAGTGCTAAGCAATTTTCAAACTTTGGGGTAAAAAGAACAATAGACAAAGTGCCTAAACTGCAGTTCCTCAAATGACCACAAGGGGCTGGCTGCTTAAGTGAGTCAATCCCCAAGGAATCCTTTTGTCTAGCACTTTCTGTTGGAATCAAACATGTTTATGGTACTAATTTTTATTTAATAATTGTACTGCCAAGCTTAGTTTATAATTCACCATTAAACCAATGTTTGTTTGTTTTTTGTTCATTTATTTTCTGAACCCCTTCTCCTATTCAGGGTCGCGTGTGGCTGGAGTCTATCCCAGCTGTCATTGGGCGAGAGGCGGGGTACACCCTGGACTGGTCACCAGTCAATCACACGGACAGACAACTGTTCACACACACACTCACACCTAGGGACAATTTGGAGTGACCAATTAACCTGGTGAGCAGGATTTTGGACAATATCAAAATCGTGATTTATTGTCAATTTTTGTCTTCTTTTTTTTTTTCTCATTCAAATTCTTCATTACAGCCTTTGTGTATAAACTGGATTAGGAAAAAGTTACAATTTTTTTCCAGCAGAGGGTGAAACGTTTCTCTCTCATTCCTGTGATGTGTATTTTATGGGAAAATGAGGCTCCTGATATAATCTGTAGACATCATCATTATTTAACTCTTTCACATGGTCTGGTGTTAAAAAAAACAAAAACAAACTAAAAATAGGAAAAATCATAAATATCAAAGAATCACAATTACAATCAAATTGGCCCTACAAAAATCGTAATAAAATCGAATTGCAAGAAAAAAACATCATCCCAGCCCTACTGATATTAAACATGTATCTTACACTGTAGTACACTGTACCACTTAACTTACTCAAATTCTGGCACAATTGAACACTGGCGGTTATTGATGTGTATCTTAAGTACTTACAATGTCTGGCTTAACTAACTCATTTAATTTTCAACAAGAAAAACTGACTTAAACAGTAGAACTTGTTGACTCATGTCTTGTGTATCCCTGTTTAACCTCTATTACCTTCATATATGGTGACTTTTTGTTGGAGAAATACAAATAATAAAATATCAAACTCAAAGCTTTAACCCTGCAGTTGAGCAACCTATGGTGGCAAAACTATGGCATTTACCGTATTCTTAATTCTACAAAAGATTATACAAAAGGGTAAAATATCAAAATGTGCTTTGTCTATTATTATATGATTTTTCACAATGGAGCAAATTTTTCAGATTTTCCAAAAACCTGGAAGCAGTTAACCAATCAGCTCCAAAGCACTCATGGTCAAACATTGTGGCAACTTTTCGTTTTGTATTTGCCTTTTTAGGCCTTTTCATTCAACCACTTTTTCCCATACAAAACAGCCACAGGCCAATCACACACACAACATCTGACAGATGAGAGCGCTGATTTGCCACCAGTGTGGTCTCAAAAGCCTTCACTTTCCCTTTGAAGTCAGAAAAAACTCCTACTCAAAGTCACTTGAAAGGTGAACAAAGATGCCAAACATATTTAAATGAAGGCTGCCGAGACAACAACACACGGACCTACATGAAGGTTTACGGCTTTCTGACCCCTCCCAGATAAACAAGAATGACCTGCCTTGTTTGTGGAAGAGGGCCCGGTCGAGCACACAAAACTTTTCTAACCTGCTCTCTGGCTCAGAGGGAGAAACTGCGGCAGACACAAACAGAAGGGCTTATAAATCCCATGCCACATTTCCAGGCATGATCATTCTAAATAATAGCCTCCCTTGTGCTTAGACTGAGGTTTGGGCTGTGTGGAGGGTGGTCATGGGGCTCCCCAATGTGATGGCAGTGCACTAATCTGCCCTGCATGGCCCATTCACATGTGTTCACACCATTGTTTCCACATTCTAAACAGGAACTGCTATGTTACCCAAGGGATTTATAAATTTGGTGTGCAGAAACCCTCCATTAATTCCTGCTCTTGTTTAAAGTCAGCATGTCCTTGTAGTTTTATCACGTCTTGTGCTTGTTGTCAATAGGGGGGACCGGGGACGTTTGCTACACTTTGATCTTTGTCACCCTAAGGATATTTGGAGGATTCCAATTAAATCTTAGCATATTGAAATAACACGTGTCTGTTAAGGATGTATTGTCAGTTGCTGTTTGATGTGTTAAATTAATATCAAACAGGCACTAAATTTGACAGCTTTTTACACTACAAACAGAAACTTTTTAACAATATCTCTTAGTATCATTTGTATACCATTCCTATTTTTCTTTGAGAAAAAAAAAATTTTTGACTGTCTTTTTTTGGACCAGAATATAGGCTAAGCTAGCACTAGCATACACTTGCAACAGTTGCCCTCCAGAGAACAGCTTCCTGGAACTTAAACACTGCAATAGACCCACCTTGTATTAAAAAATAAATAAAATTGAGGACATGTTTGCACTTTTTACACTGCTAAAAAAACATATATTTCACTTATTTACATCTATTTTTGCAGAGTATACTTTTCCTTTGCACCTTATACTAGAACTAGTGTTGCTTTAGTCAACGAAAATTATGACTAAATATCAACGTCAACGAACCTTTATCACGTGACGGAAATGGGAGGAGAAGGGATGTAAATGGTGGTCATGTGACTAAAACTATAATTAAATATATAATGTAATATTGTTGAAGAATAAAAATGGGACTAAATGTGGTTTACAAGATGAAAACTCTGCTAATATACGTCTTCATTTTGGTTAACCAAAACGAGATGGGACATAATGTCATTGCGTTATTTAGTATCACTTTTATCTTGTATTATTTCCATTTCCTGGGTCGCAGTTCAGCGGCTGCATCAGGTCGTACTGCGCAGACGCAGGCGACGTCACTTCCTCTATCCCCCCACTCGCGCGGCATTATGTGGAAGACGGAGCTACTGATAGTTAAGTATAACGACAACTTCTTCATTGACTAAAACTAGACTAAAATGTCATCAGTTTTCGTTGACTAAAACCATACAAAAATAATCTTGGATGATTCTGACTACAATAAGACTAAAATGCTCAGACTTTTAGTCAACTGAAACTTGACTTGACTAAAAGGAGTATAAATGTGACTAAAACTGATAAAAACTAAAATAATAGTTTGACACAAAGACTAGACTAAAACTAAAATTAAAACAGGTCGCTAGCTACTAGCTGTATAAGTTTTAATGTATTATTGTTATTTTTTTGTTTTCTGTATTTTTTTACACTAAAGACTGATGATTTACTGATATCCTAAAGCAAAAAAAAAGACAAAAAAGAAAAAGAAAAAGATTATCATTCTGTTATAAAGCACGCATCTATACCTGCTATAATATAAAAACGCCAGCAAAAGTAGTCTACAAACTAGACTAAAGGGATCTGAACCAAGTCACTATTTAATAAAATCATTCAAAGGTTGAGTATAAGGTGTGGTAACATATCAAAATTCTTTGAAAACAAGTGTTGCACTAAATGCTCAGTGCTCTCTATCTAATTATTCTGATGAGGATCTCAGATAAGCTTACTCAGAATGAGCCATCTCCCCCAGTCTCCCCTACTCCTGGGAATAATTACAAAACAAAAAGATGTTATCTAGGTGTAATTACATGCAGATGTTAATGCTGGATACTGCAGAGACACCATTAAAAAGCAGAGTTCATGCTACAAATCCAGCATGAGCCTGGGAAACCAAAGCCTTTCTTTCCCCAAACCAATCGGTGCTGTAATTTATTACCCGGTAAACACGTGGGAATAGTATTTCAGCGCCACAAGATAAACAACTTCTCCACTTCACGCAAGTCTCGCGATAAGGGACGCTCCCTCTGTGCTCGCCTATTGTGAGAGTTTTTCAAATCTCGCGTGATCTTCGAAGTTTCCCACGCCTGTTGTTGTGGCGTCTGCCCTTTTCGCTCACTCTCTCTCTGCCTCTCTGCTGCCGCTACCCGCCGCCTCCCCTTTTTTTTTTCTCTCCGTCTTCCTCACCCACCCCCTTTCTCTCCGTCTCCCTCGTCCCTACACCTCCAGTCTGCTTTCTGTTGTCTCGGCGGATTGTTGGGCTGTGGGAGAGGAAAGGATATCGCGAGTATTGGAGTTTTGGTGAGAGTTTGTGGAAGATGGCGCCTGTTGTGACAGGGTGAGTATGAGGTTCGGGGCTGGTGGTGGGGAGCGGAGTTGAGGGGAAAACAAGTTATTATCACGAAACTGTTGAATTTCAGCCTGTGTGCTGAAGCCTGGAGGCACTGCTGTGTTTTGCCGTTGGTTTGATCTCTGGAAGTCATTTCTTTGTCTCAATGTGTTTGCGTGCGAGTGTGTTTTTTTCTTTGGCCAGTGAACGTTACTTCACTGACTGTTGCTGCAGTGTTTTGTGAGCTAGCCCCTGCTAACTTCACCCTCGGTGGTCTTTTTCTCCCAGACAACGGCGAGCTAAAAGCTACCAGGCTAACCAGTGCGCTAAACACAAGTAGTAAGGCATGCCTTAAAAGCAAAACACCCTAAATGAGTAGTCTTTTCACCTTAAAATGTGCTATTATTTTTGATGCTGCATTTGTTTTCGAAACGTGCTCCCTCCTAGCCGGGCAGCACGTTTACGAATAGGATTCACGACCCACTGCTAGCTGTCCGATAATAGAAGCAAGCTAACGATATGTAACTGAAACACGTTGCGGCTTTGTGAGCAAGACATCCTTTTGGTGGTGTTTTGAAAAATTTAACTGCATTAGTTGCTACTTAATTTTTCACCTGTTATTATTTACGCTCACAGAAGCACAGGCGTACACTTTTAGAACTCGAGCCACCTTGAAATTGACGACAATGCGGAAAAATAGTGTTTACTACTTATACTACTGCATGTAAACTCTGCAAGTAGCTCGCTAACGTATGGAAGCCCTAAGTGGACATGCACGTATGCATTTTATTTGTTTTGTTTCATACGATAACTACTCTGTATTCCAAGAATTGTGAAAGTAGAAAACAAATATAGAAGTAGGCTAAACCTGTTTCAGTTTTGTGGGCAACAGCAGTATGACTTTATAACACTCAGATGCTAAAACAGTGATTTCTCTATTATTTCTGTTTGAAAAAAAAAGTAAATATAAAACCATAAAGAGATATATGAAAAATGAAAAAAATTTTTTTTGGAAATTTTAAGATGAAATAGTCTGTGGCTAAAAAAGCTTTACAATATTTCAAATAGTTTTAAAGTAAAATGTGCTAAATAAGACATGTTTCTATGTTGACTTGGGACTTCCATGCCAATTAAACCCCGTTCTACATCTATGGACTGCATCTTTTGATTACATTTGTATCTGTTGAGCTCTATAATGACTTTGTAAGCAGCTCTTATTTGTACGGGAGCCCGAAGTGGACATATATGCAAACATAGAAAGAGGCTTGACCTGTCTCTGCATTGTGGGCAATGTAGTTAGACCTTTAACAGTTATGGTGACTTTTTTAGTGTATGATTATTGGAAATTATAAAGCTTGTTGGACATTACATTAAAAATGGTATGTTTCAAGAAGTTAGTTTTTCGAGATCTTGAAAAAACAGTAAAATACAATAAAAAAACTTAAGTTTTTATGTTTGCTTGGGGCTTAAATACAAATGAAACCCCATCTTACAACTCTGAACCACGTTTGTTAACCATCGTACCTAGTGTACAGAAGCCCTACATGGACATGCATGCAAAACAGAAATTGTTTAGCTTGTCAATGCATAAAAAACAGGCGTATAAGACAAAAATTAGTTTGCAGTGTGTCTTTTTAACTCTTTAATGACTGAAAACCAGTCAAGTATTTCCTGAAAGTCATTTTATAATTAAAGTGATGTTTTCTGCCCTTCCAATGAGCTCGAAACACTTCTTCCTAAATCAAATTTAAAGTTTTTTTTATATCTCCAAATCAGTTACATTTTCTACTTTTCAAAGAGCTAATTAGGCTTAGCGAGAGTTCAGTAATTGCTACGAGATAATGCGTCAGTGATAAGTGTGTCAGCAGAGGCCTTAATGTGGAAAAGGGTCTTTGTTAGCGTCTCTGACAGCCCTTTGGATTGATATTCAAAGAATGTCAAGGACATATTTCCGAGCAGCGCTTCGGTCGTTGCATCATCAGTGAAGTGACCGTATTATTCAGCATAAACACGCTGGAGTCTGGAACTGATGCTGCATTCAAGGAACGCATTCGTCTCACTGCTTTTGCTCTCATTGTGGCGCTCATCCTGACTGAAATAATTCGCCAGCGCATGAGCGAGACACCGACTCTTTTTTTTTTAACTCTTGAGGCTGTAATCCCTGCAGACAGCTCAGTGGGTGACAGACATTCGCTGTGCTTGTTGGAGGTGTGTGTATGTTGGTAGGAAAAGGGGGTGGGGGTGGATGTGCATGTTCATTTGGGGCTTTCCAGCAGACCTGAACTGATTTCAGTTCAGGGGGGATGATGGCGGGGGAGTAGCTGGAGGAAGGAGGGAGGGAGGGAGCAGGCTAGAGGGCAGGCGGGTCAGGTCTGGGTGGCTGGCCACCTGTCCAGATGATATCTCCAAATTCATCTCTGTTTTTTTTCTGCGGGTGGGGGGGAGATGGGAGCTTAGGGGGGTGTTGTCTGTGAGGGGAAGATGGGGTGTGTTCTGAAAATTAAAGTGCCATAAGGGGTCTTTTTAGCCGATGGCAGGCTGTGCTCACAGTAACGGTCGGAGCCTGACCACAGCCTTCATGTACTGTTTGAATGATTCTGGCTTTATACTGGGAGGGGCTCCACAACCAGGGCTTGTTAGTGGTACTCTGACTCTCTGGTATTAGGATTACAGAGAGGCTGTGGTTGTGTTTTCCTGTCTTTGAATTAAACTTGCAGCTTTTAATTCACTTCACGGTCAATTGCGTTGAGTTTGTACATTTTTAGATTTTAGATTTTTGGCTTGATTATTTCAAAACCAGTGTGATGATTCAAGTAATACACCCAGCCCTAAAAGTAATGACATTTTTGTTAAGGAACAATGCTTCTTGGAAATAAATCTGTTGGAAAGTTTGTTTATTTATCCTTTAAATGGTGCCACATTTGTTAGGAACATGTATTTGTGTGATGAGGAACAGAGCTGAGAACGTGGGTTGGGCCCATAAAACATTTAATAAATCTTCTCTGTCAATGCCAAACAGCTTATTCTGCTTGTTGTTGTTATTTTAGAAGATCAAAGTCTGAAGAAAAAAAGATAAATTAAGAAACCAACAATTTATTCATTTAAGAAAATGGACCTTTAGTAGCCTGGGTGGATGATTCCAGTTGGTATAACAGTAAAACCATAAAATATCTGATGCTTTTATATCCAGCAGTTTGAGATGGTTGCAGGAAAACATAGTTCCTAGATTGGTGTGATATTTTTTCAACTAAGAAGAAGACGCACAGCAGTGATGCACAAGTTACATGGAGAAACAGTGAAGAGAGCATGTTATGCTTATGAAAACTAAGCAGTGAAACCAAACAAAAGTTGTTGTTTCCCAACAGCTGTAGTACTGTATGTATGACTGCCAAAAATTGGCCGATCGGCTAATTGCACCATGAAAGTAAAGCAGGTGCAGAATGTCGTACGTCTGGGGAACTTCCTTGAAAACCCCTGCCCAACGAATTCAAATTGTGCATACATACTCTGTGTAATTAGCAACAAAAATGAAAAATGTTGTGTCTCCTAAATCTTAGGCCATGTCCACACATAGCCGGGCATTTTCAAAATAAGTGTGCCTTGAAGCATCCCAACCCATATTTGGCAGCGTTTCCAGATGTCAAACCCATATCAGCCAATCAGAATGACCACCTGTCGTTCAGCTGTGATGTTTATGAACCGAAATTTCTGTTTACGGACGTCTACACAAAACCATTTAACAAAATCCAAAATCTTTACTTTGGCCAGTTTTCAGAAAACATTGTCTTTAATGACGTAAAGCTGCGGTTTTGTGTGGATGACACAGGTTTCCCAGATACCTGGCTATGGTGGACATGACCTTAATCTGCTGTACATCTCAACACTTTCATACTTTCCCAAAAGAATCCATTTGATCCCTAGATATCTATGCTTTTTGCATATTTTGTTTTAAATGGTAACACATAAACATGAGCACCTGTAATTGTGGGGTCTACCGCTATTAAATTTAATACGCTGGTTGTTAACCTGATTCTGCTACTAGGTATTACTACTAGGTATTACTACTAGGTATTGCTACTAGGCCCATTAAAGTTCCTTAAAGTGATACTCCGGGATGGAACTAGTTGAGTCCTATCGCAAGGTTTAGGGCAGAAATTACCCCTACAGCAGTGATTTTGTGCAGCAGAAGCCCAGAGCGCTCGCACCAAACACCCCCTCCCTGCTCCTCAGCCGGTTTCCTCTGCACTCAGACGGGGCCATATTTTACTTGACCAAAAACACAAATAAACAGACTCCCACCGAAAAAAATCTGATATCGGTCTGCATTCACGCTTTATTTAGAGAATTTTCAGCGCGTTACTTTCACACAAAAACACCGCTAAATAAGGCTCTAGTTCTCATCGTGGCGAGTTAGGACTACCTACGTTTGTTTATATCTAGCACGCCGTGCGCGGACTGATACACTAAGCGGCAAGCGTCTCGTAGCCAGCTGTGGCTCTGCAGCAGAGGTAGCACCGTTTTACGACAGGATGAGAACTAGAGCCTTATTTAGCGGTGTCTTTGTGTGAAAGTAACGCACTGAAAATTCTCTATATAAACTGTGAATGCAGACAGATATCAGATTTTTTCTGTGGGAGTCCGTTTATTTGTGTTTTTGGTCAAGTAAAAAATGGCCCCGTCTGAGTGCAGAGGAAACCGGCAGAGGAGCAGGGAGGGGGTGTTTGGTGTGAGCGCCCTGGGCTTCTGCTGCACAAAATCACTGCTGTAGGGGTAATTTCTGCCCTAAACCTTGTGATAGGACCCAACTTGTTCCATCCTGGAGTATCACTTTAAAGCTGGATCAGGTATCGGCAGGAAAGAATCGGTCCAAGCTTGATATTAAGGCTAAACTATTTAACCCAAACTGCCTTTAAAATATATCAATCACTTATAGTTTAAATAGATATTAATCTCAGTAATTATGTACTCATTTTTTGCTCTAACACTGGTATCAGATTAGTATTGGTATTGGTTGATACCCAAAGCCCAGGCATCGGTATTGGAACCAGGACCAGGAAACAAATCAGTGACCAAAAAAAATCTCAGTTTTTCATGTTTCAACAAGCAATGTTTGACTTTCTTTGCTTAAATAGAGGCTGAGAGGGTTTAATTATATAGATATAACATTATTTTTACTCAAGGTGTAACTACAAAGCTTAGGTTGAAGAATAACCTTTGATACAAAGATGTTGCGCAGTAGGCAGCTACAGAACTCTTTCCTTCATAAGTTGGCAAAACACTTAATGTTTGCACAATGTTTTGGTCCATCTTAAGTTGTTGCAGTTTGCTGCATTGATAACAACTGGTGTAAACCTTCGTAGCTCCACCATTCATGTGTGTAAGAGAGCCAAATCCAAAACAAGTGAAAGAAAAAAAACAGAGTTCCTCTTCAAAAATTTTCCCGGCCTGTGCCAGAGAAAGCGATGAACTGATAGCTGAAAGAGCAGCACTGTTCACCTGGGATGATAAAAGCATGAATCACTTATTTCAACACCGCGCTGCCTTTGCTGTGCCCCTGGGGGACGGGATTCCATTTAGCTCTCCCCCCTCTATCCCTCTGCGAAAAAAGAAAGAAGAAGAAGAAGAAGAAGGATTGAGTCTTTCAGGCCAAAAGCCAAACGTCTCAGTGCCGGTGTAATGATACCAGTGAGCCTTTTCCCTCTAAACCCTGTGTTCTTGTGTTTGTTAGCGCGAGTGTGCGGTTTTAGCTCTGCGGCTATGTGGAAGGTGATCAAGCAAGTGTGTACACGCGCGTGTGGAGTGTACCTAGACATAAAAGTTGATTCGTGCGCTCAGACGTGTGTGTGTGTGTGTGTGCACGTGCATCAGCTCCCCAGGGTCCTCTCCTCTTCCCTGCGTCTCTTTATGAAAGGAGAGGTTCAGAGGGAGCAGCAGATGTCGAAGCGCTGACCTTTATGGTGGCAAAGGCTCGGGTTGGAGTTAAAAGACATGCCGAGTTACCCCGCCTCCCCTCTGGCCCTCAAAGCGGCAGCTCTGTGTCCACCCACACACACAGAAACACACACACACACACTCTCTGCTGCCTTGGATGGATAGGTTAACGATGGAGATGATACAAGCCACCTGATCTGTGTGTCACCTCAGTATCCTGCAGCTCCCAAAGCCGTCCTCTGAGCTGTGAAAAGCTTCAAAGTGTGTGGCATGTTTTGGGGGGTGGAGACGAGCCACGGGGGCGCGCTGCACAGAAGTCACAGGCAGAGCACCAAAGTGAATGTGCCACCGCCAGACATCTTTCTGGGGGATTTATTCTCCTGCGTACAGTAGCCTATTGTTTTGGGAGTTCATGCATATCCATTACTTCACATGATTGAAACATCCCCTGGAGCCTATAGCTGCATTCAGGGTTCAGATTCAACGTGTTTGCTCGAGTGACTTTGGGCCTCTTATAGCACTACACACACACATACACACACGCCCTGGTTGACTCAGTGGCTTCATTCTCTTGTTTCCTCATTTAGGCTGTTTGTGTGTGTCAGACTGTCTCAAGGGAACAACCACAGGAGACACCCAAGGGGATAGAAATGCACATTTTTGAGTAATTTGGCTTGGACGGCCGCCAGCTTGGCGCTCCTTGTTCTTGGTCGTCAGCCACGTGCTTGTGTGTGCGCAAGCCAGATATAGCATCACTGCACGTCTCTGTGCTTTTATTTCTCCTCTGTGGACATAGCACAGATTTCCTTATTGATAGTAAATAGAAACGAGTAGAGAATGACCCACTCCTTTGAGACCGTCACCAATACTCAGTCAGTTGTAGGTTTTTAGATACAGCGGACTGCATCTTTCTGCATTTTTCTTTAGGTTCTTGTTTTTTTGTGGTAATCTCAAAGGGTCTTTTTCAAATTATTATAACCACAATGAACTCCCTCTTTCCGTAGACAGATTTTACACAGGGATGCTCTAATTCACCCTTCTGGTTCCTATACGGGACTTTGGTATTGACCGATACTGACCCGATACCCTGCTGTGGGTAAAGACTGGTAATGTTTTGGGTAAAAGACAAAAAATGAGTATATGTAGGGATGGGTGCCTTTCACATTTAAAACGATACGGTACCTATACCCGGTACCTGGCAATCAGTATCGATACTCAGCGGTACCAATTTTAGGTACTTTTTTGTGTTTATGTGTTAAAAAATGTCTACTTTTTGAATAATAGAATTCAAATTCTTTTCAATTTCACATATTTATTCTTTAACCTTGTAATGCTGTGTTCATGTCCAGTATGGAAAATCACCTACTCTTCCACTTCCTTACAGTCACAAGGATGCATTCAGGTACCTAAACATGGTACCTTTTGATTTTACATGAATTGGTACCAGGTACTTTTGACAGAATTCAGTAGGTATCTATAAAAGTAACTTATTCAGTACCTATCCCTAATGCAGCAAGTGCACCAGAGGCAACATTTTAAAACAGCAAAGTAAAAAAAAAAAGGCATTGAACTGTTTACCGGGGTCGGCAACATAGATCTCCACCCACCGATACCGATCCAGCTTCGGGGGGCACCGATACACAGATACTGATATAAAAATTTTGGCCATTACTGATATCCGATGTTAATATTGCTGTTATGGCCGATAACCGATATTTACCGATATCAATATCTATAAAAAAAACCCAAAACAATCTTGAGATGATCAAGCTGTGAGCATCCTGAAAATCATTCAAACTGAATTTTTCTATATCTCCTTTTATTTCCAAACTTTTTGTCCTTGGCCACTCTTCTTCGTCAGAGAAAACAATAATATTTGGGTCTTGAAAGATTGATGAAGATGCTCTGAAAATAGCTGGCAGCTAATGAGTAAATATCGGCCGATACAGATATGTTAAAAAAATGACCAACATTGGCCGATACCAATATTGATACAAATATATCGTACATCCCTACCCATAAACAGTACTACTGATTGGTTATCTATGTAATCAGTTATTAATTTTACTCCTGGTGTTCCTCAAGGGTCAATCTTAGGTCCACTATTCTACCAATTTACTTAAACATTTCCCTTATGTCATCACCTGAAAAAACACAGTATTCTGAAACTCAGTTGTGCTTGTGACATGCTGTTGTTTCCTTAGGCAAAGACTACGTCATTATTCTTGAATGACTCAGTTTTTGTTTATCAAAAAGGGATTGGTAAGATTTTGCCCCCAGAAACTGATATGAATTATTAAATTGAATTGTGAAAGCATTATCTGAAGTAGAATTTATTTGCTTTGAAATTGTATTCAATCTACTTGAAAGGTAAACTTTTTGTGGGTCTTGGATGTGAAGATACTGTGAAAAGTTTCGAGCAGACCTAGTTATTCAGTCCCTGGTCTTCAGACATTGTGGAAAAGACGCTTTCTAGATTGAAGTGAAACATAAATTGCTGACTCGTGCAATACCATAACCGGCACGTGTGTTGATGTGAAAGGACGCTGTTACTACTGCAGTGGAAGTCACTCAGCCAGATCAACAGATCGACAGCAGGACAACAGAAGAAGATGGTTGGAAGTTGGCTGCTGATAAAAGAAACTTTGATAGTTTGCTCAAACAACTTTCAAAACCAGTAAGAAAAACAGAAAATTATTCATTTCAGTCAGTCAAATATCCTGATGTTTCACTGTGATTTCTGAAAATATGCTGAATAAAGCAGAATCCCTGTGATGTAGAGTTGTAGAGATTGAGGACCGTATGTATCAGGTATCGTTTTGTGAGTCACCTGATGATCCTCTCCCTGAGACCAAGCTGTCTTCAAGTATCTTTTCTGTTGCTGGAAAACCCCATCCTTTGTGTTGTACTTCACCCAGGGTGTTCCTCAAGGGCCACTCTTGGGTCCTGTATCTTTTTCAACTGGTAACTTTCCTTTGGTCAATCATAGCTGACATATTGTGCAAGCTCTTTGTCCGTGACGCTTGATTCTGTCTGTTAAAACTGTTTATCACAGCAGTGTAAGAAAACTAATGACTCAGCTTTGTGTGACATTTGGCTGACTTCTCAGGATGTTCCCAAATTTTCCAGTGACTAAAAAGTCAATGGGACCTGAATTCACATCTTAAAGTCGGTCTTTGACCCTTTTCATATGCAGTTTCAGGAGAAATTTCTGGAAATTTACCCAGAAAATTCTCAGATATGTACATGTTGCTCTTAAAGGAAGTTAAAGGCACATCTTCCAGTCAGTCTTTGACCTGTTTCTAATGTCTCTTTCACATGCAGTCTAGAAAAATCCCAGAAATTTTCAAGTGAAATTCCCTTAAATTTTCCTGAAATTTTCAAGAGCTCAGCCCAAAAATGTTCGACAAGTTCCTCTCCACGCAGGTCTCTTGAAACATAAAGTTTTGATACATCAAGGGGTTTCTCGTCAAGCCTTTACTCAGACACAGGGCGGAAATATCACCGGGTAAAGGTTAGAGGGGTAAAGCTTTTGGTCATATGAACGCATTTTCGGGAATTTTTGAGGAGATTTCAGCAGATTTGAGTACAAAAAGAAAATAATAGAATAAAACAGAATAGAATAGAACTTTATTGTCATTGTAACACGTACAACAAAATTGAAGTCACAGCAGCAATCAAGAAAACACAAGTAAGAAAGTGTATAGAAAGTGTAAAAAGGTCCATAAGAAAATAGATGCTGACAGCTTGTCTATCATTGTCCAGTTCAGCCAGCCTCCACCTCCACAGGGTCCAGGACTGAGCTTCTTCAGCAGTCTGTTCAGTCTCTCTCTCCTGGATCCTGTCTGCTCACAGCAGGTGAAGCTCTTCCAATGTGGCATTGGTGTCTGATGTTAGCTCTGTTAGCCATGTCTGTGAATAGCATGATGCTACTCTGTCCTCTTACGTTCCCAATAATGATGGATTGAAGGACAGGTCGATGTCGTCACTTCTTAGCTCACACCTAAGAACCAGCACGTCGTCCTCACCTCCTTCTCCTCACCTTGTTGGAAACATCTGGCCTAGCACCAGTTAGCATTGACATGCTACAGGCTGCTAACAGCTGATTTCACATGCAAACAATGCAGCCATGGTTACATGTAGGATCTCCAGACAAACACAGGAGAAAAAGTAGTAAAAATGTCACAGAAGCCACAAAAAGTTTGGTGTCCATGACCAACAAATGAACCAAACAAAGTGATGATCCACTGCAAATACAAAGATGACGAAAAAGAGACAAAAAAATTACAAGAAACGGACAAAGAAGAGAGCTGCTGCAAAAGACAGCCATAGCCAACAGGCCTAGCAATCTCAGCAATCTGTAAAAATGTAGTCATGGTCTTTGTTTTGATGACTGAAAGGTCTAACATTATTTAATGACTTAAAAAATCTTTGAAAGATTTCATCTCTAAATATTTGAGAAACACTCGCTCAGTTATTCAGGAGAGGTGCAGTTTGAAAATCTCAGTATGTTATGCCACTTTGAGGCCTGATAAGAGAGATGATATCTCTCACAAAAACCACGTCATAGGAGACGTTTGTTGACCTGCTCTTGCCCGGGTTTTGAATCTCGGACACTTCCAAGATCTTTCTGCTGTTTTCCCCTTGAAGGACGGAAAGGATCATTCTCATGTAAATCTAAACCCAGTGTGGTTTTGAAAACAGCCCTGGCGTCACGTTCGAGAGAGCCCAAGTCCTCTGGGTGTTGTTGTTGGCACCTCCTCCGCTGCTGAGCTCAGACAGGAGAGGCAGAAAGTGAACACGAGGCAAACAAACGGCGCTGGAAGCACGTACCTACCCGTCCACTCTTGTTTTGGAGCGTCTCGTTGTCCTCCTCCAATCACTCTCCTCTTCCAGGAGAGTTTCCTCAGCCCTGACATTCACTTTTCCTCTGCGCACTGTTTGTTGAAATGCTGCTGCGCCAGGGGAGCAGTGGTTTTTTCACGGTGTCAGCAGCTTTTGCCCTCGCCGTCCCCTCCACATTCAGGATGTTTCATTCAGAAAACATGAGCTAAATCTCCGTCTGACTCCTGTTTGCTTTCATTCAGCCTCAGTGAGCACACTCTTACCTACTTCCTATGTTGAGGCAGCTGAAATTGAGAGGAAAAAATACTTACATTATTAACTCAAATGTTTGTTCCTCTTTCCTTTTGTTTTTCTCTCATTGTACTGATTCCTAAATAACTCTCTTCGTACCTCCTGAGGATAAATCAGAGCGCCTGTTCAGGTAAAACAAGGTTAATTCTCTTCCTCCGTGCTCGCAGATAGTCGCCTTGTTATTCTCAGCAGTAGCCGCGAAGGCTCAAAGCATTGTTCGAGTGTCTCCCCGATGCCAGAACATTCTGTCTGTTCCCTGATGGCTCATCCATTCAGAGGAAGGTTACAAACATACACAGGATCTCCCGTGTTGGGAAAGCCCCTAACGAAGCGGGCCTCCCACGCCTGGAAGCAACCGCCGCTATCACTGTGTTAGATAAGCGGGGAGTGGCGAGGAGTAGGCAAAAAAATGCTGTAGTCGTCTCTGTACGGTTTGTGGCGTCAAATTGAGCATGGTGCAGAGCATCCTCTTTATGCAAACGACCCTGAAAAGCTTGTCAGATCGATCCTGGGAAGCCTTTGAGTTGATGTTAACACATTTTATGACTTTTTCATTTTATATCTTTTATAATTTTTACACTAATTTTCTGCAAACTTGTTTCTTTTTCCTCCAAACCTTCCATGCATGAATACACTCTGAATTTCATTGTTCCCTGCCAATTCAAATACTCTAATTTCCAAATTGGCTGCGACTATCATTATCCGACACCAGTTAAATATTCTGAAAAACTACCATCTGCATGTCATTGTATTGGTTTCATTGTCTCTCTGCGTGCATCAGCGTAAACCTCTGTTTAATGCAGGAAATACATACAATGAACGAATGCCAAGAGCTTTCTATTGTTTTCCAGTTTTCCCTCGAGTCATCATTGATCTTTAATAAATATTTCTAGCCAAGAAAAACTGATCAGTATGAAGTTTTTCCCCCCTCATACTTAACTCTCTCTGTGTTTTGTTTTTGCCAAAGAGTGTTGGAAGGAAACTGATTTTTCTCTAATCACCACATCTGTTTCAAGAGGAGACCTTTACGAATAATTTGGCATCTATTAAAGTGCCTGCAAATGAGTAAAGCGGGAGAAAATGACAAATTTTCAACAAAGTTGATTCTTGGTCTTATTTAGCTCTCAGATGCATGAATTGTGAAAACCTGTGAAGTTGCAAGACATACAAAGGCCTAGCATCCAACATAAACTTTAAAGGTCCCGTATTCTGCTCCTTTTCTGCAGTTTAATATGGATCATTGATGTCTTCATGAAATGTTAGTAACATGTTTTGGTCCAAAAAGCCAATAAATCAAGCACAGCAGCATTGTTTCCAGGCTCTCATAGCCCCTCTGTTCAGAACCCTCTGATTTAGTGGGCGTGGCCTTCATATGTAAATGAGCCACCGCTGATACCGCCCCACTCTTCCACGTCACTGAGAGCGGCGCCACGAGCTCCGAGTGCACAATGTTTAAAAAACAGCAAAGCTCGTTTACCGTAACATTACAGGCTAAAACAACAGGCTAACAGCAGCTAAAGTTAGCACCCTGAAGCTAACACAGAGACAGGGGGGACACTGAGGAAAAGCTCTTACATCTGCTCCACAGCACACAGCATTTAGAATACTCACATTTCCAGGGTCCCAGGTTTGTTGGTGGATGGTTGGTAATGCGCCTGGATTCAGGACCAGTCTATTGGCTAGCCCTCTGTTGGACTGTCCAAAGTTGGAAAAGCAGACGGCCGTGAAGTGACTAGCACACACATGCACAGTTTTACTGAGTGTAGCTGGCACATTTCCTTGATAAATGAACTCTAGCTACTTAGTCTTGTTTTCTTCTGAGATGGGAAGCTTGTGCATGGAACTATGTGGCTGTTTACAGCCAAAAACAGAGCAGTGATGGCTCTTAAACTTTGGCATTCTGAACAGCAGCGGGGAGGGGAGTAGGTCGGGAGGAGGTTTTCTGCTGTTTCACAGCGATTATTAGCGTATTACGTTATAATGACGCTGATCTATGTTGTTGTGTATCAAACAGCAACTATTGCAAGGAAGAATGGGGATGAAATTTACCGCTTATGTGTAGCGATTCTGGAAAAATATGATACCGCTAAACAGTCCAATCACAGAGCTTTGGATCTACCATGAATTGACATCTAGTCACATTTTTTGTGCGTAGGCTTTGGTGTCAAACAACTGACCTACTTAATAGACTTAAAATGTGCACAATATCATGTAAAGATGATTCTAAATACATTTTTATTACCCCATTGGATTGTTTTAAAACTCTTTCCAAGCAAATCAGGCATCATTTTTGTCTTTTAACGTTTTGAATTGAGACATTTCTTGGACCTGTCAAATAAAAGAGGCTCAAATTAAGTCTAATAAGACAATTTTTAAAGATAATAAGATGTAAACACTTGCTTAGATTTTATTTTTGCAGTACAAGGCTTCACTGGTGACAGTATTGGTGTCAGAAAATCTCATATTTTTTGACTCTGACTCAATATTTCATCCTGATTTCTTCGAGCCTGCAGCCTCCAGGGCCACCACTACTGTTACTGGCACTTGCCCAGGCAAGCGATGGCCTCCCCGGGGAAGATGAACAGCCTGCACCCCCCCCTCCTTCTGCAAGAGAGAAAGGTGTCAAGCACAAGCTACAAGGGCACGAGCAGGAGTTATCAAGTGTCTGAGGGGAAAAGGGGAAAGAACGAAGAGTGTAGATTCCAGGAAGGGCATGCTGTTATCTCCAAATGTTTCTTTGCATTGTCTGCTTGTTTAACTGAGGCTGCTGGAGAGTTGGGCTGAAGAATCCGCCTGGTGGCATTCCTGTGGCCGCTGACGTCAGGAGGTTTTGGCCTCTGCTTTAGAATCACAATGAAGTAATGGACGCGTGTGTCATTTTGTGGAACAAGTCTATTGATCGTGGTTAGGGAAACAATGCTTTTTTTTCCGTCTGGAGGAGAAGGTTGTTCGTGTTGTGGTCGATCGTCTTGCACTTGTGGCTGCAGTTTGATGTTCTCCAACGTTGCTGGAGATGGTCTGTGAGGTTTTACATGAGCTCATGGAAGGAAGGAAGGAAACTAACTTGATTCCTTTCGATTTTCTGGTTTAACCTTAAAAGGAACCAGAAGTTCCCACTTTATCATCCTGCTGGTTCGGTTAGAAATGGGTTTGAGATATTTTAACCCTCACTGAAAGCTGCCCTAAAGGAGAATCACAAAAGGTATGGCGTTGCAGTTTTCTTGTATCCCAATAACTGTGTAATAAATGCAAAATGGAAGAGTTCAAGTGACCTTTCAGATAAGATAAAATAAAATATCTTAAAAAATATGACCCACCCTC
Organism: Halichoeres trimaculatus; assembly: GCF_033239565.1. Lineage (NCBI taxonomy): Eukaryota > Metazoa > Chordata > Actinopteri > Labriformes > Labridae > Halichoeres > Halichoeres trimaculatus. The sequence continues at coordinate 17,849,461 of NW_027437200.1, forward strand.
ACACAACAATGGTTATATAAATTAGGGATGGGTGACGATTCTTGGATATTCAAATAGCCATTAACATCAAATTAACAAAATTGTACATGTGATGATGGCTTTGTCCTCTGTCCGCAGCAGATTGCAGTTTTATGCAACACACTGAAGCTGTTATGCGTCAATTTCATTAAAAAAAAAAACAGGTTGAGCAGGACAGGAAGTTATGCATGGAAACCATCTAAAATGTCCAACGACTTTCAAAATAAAACAAACCATGTCCAAACCAGATCGAATCTAACTTGATAATGGCAACTAACTGACGTAATGAACGAGGCCTGACCAGAAATGAACAGGGTGGAGGATTTACAGCCAAAACAAGAATGAGGAGAGTCTCAAAAATTGATTGGGAAGTGTGGGAACTCCTTCGAAAAATGAACAAAAATGAGGTGCAATTCGAACACTACAAAGTTAGTCCAGCATATCACAAGTCGTCAACAACTGCGCAGCCATGTGACGGGGAGGCTTAGTAGGGATGGGTACCAAATTAGGTACTTTTATAGGGACGAACTGAATTCTGTCAAAAGTACCAGGTACTGATTCTTGTAGAAGCAGAAGGTACCATGTTTAGGTACCTAAACGCATCCTTGTGACTGTAGGAGTGGAAGAGTAGGTGGTTTCCATGCTGGACATGAACACAGCATTGCAAGGTTATATTTTGAGGAATGGGTATGTTAAATTGAAAAAAATTGAGATTTAATTATTACACAAACTGATATTTTTTTTACCACAGAAGCACAAAAAAAGTACAGAAATTTGGTACCGTTGAGTGCCAAATTCGATTCCAATTTCCAAGTATCGGGCATAGGTATTAAGCCTGGGTATTGCAAAGAACCTCACGGTTTGATTTGATTCTGATTCTTTAGGTTGCGATTTGATTCGATATTGATTTAAATGCTTTGATAATCAATTTTCATGCCCCATGTCAGCATATGCTGTGTGTCACCTCACCTTTTGGAGCAATAAAACAACCCAAACATCAGACTTTAAAGCTGAAGGATCTGGCTTTATGCTTCTGCTGCTGCTGCTTTGGCTCCCAGTTTTTTGTTGTTTGGTCTCTCGTGGCTCTCGTCCACACAACGGGAATAACACGCACACTCCCCCCATTTGCCAGTTCAATTGATATTGAATTGGGGGATATTAAGATGCATCGATTCATCGATATTTTCACCCACCCCTAATCGGTACTGTATCGTTTCAAACTAGAAAAGTTACCCATATCTAGTCCATAGATCAACAGCCAATGGTAAGCTTTGACACCCAAGAAGGGAGGGTTTAGGGGAAAATAATTCAAAATAATTTTTGAATAGTTACGAGCGAATATGGAACAGCTCTTTTGCTTGAAATGCCCAACCCTAATATTAATGACCGTACAAATAGTCCAAAGATGTGACAGTAATTGTTCAATACATAGAGAATCAGTTATCACAAATAAGTTCAAAACATTCCGAATTAACAATAAATGAAGTTCCCAAAACACCGACTTTTGTTGTGTCAGTGAGTTTTCCAAGAAACTTTTATGGGAAAATGGACAAAGAAGTATTCGGGGAACCATTCAAAGAATCTGATAGTTAGCACAGACTATTTTGTTTTTGCTTTCAATGCCCAAAATAACCAGGGATGTCCCAATACAGATTTTTTGACTTCTGATCCAATCTGATTTTTTATGATATGTTTATAAATCGATCGGTGCCAGTGTCCTTAATTTTGAGGGATCGGTGATCAGAGATCGCTGATTGGTCCATCCTTACATATGAAACTGATCTTATATACCTCCTGAAGGTCTGACAGTCAGCCATTGTTGCTTTTTGCTCTGAGACCTAAAACTCAGGACACTTTATTGGTTATTAAAGCTAAAACATATAGATTTTATTGTTTCATGGGAATTATTCAATGATTTTCAATAAAATAAGATTGGAACATTGAAGGTATATGCTGTCAGTTATAAAAAAAAAAAAAAAAAAACGGTATCAGCCCAAATCGGTATCTGCAGGTCATCGGCCGGAAAATTGTGATCGGTGCACCCCTAGTTGTCCTATTACCAATACCTTTCTCCAATAAATCCCATACTGATAAATGACGAATCATGTGTTGTATCAAAGTGAGCCCTGTTGGTAGCTCCTTGAGGAACACTCGCTTTACAAATGTTGCAAGACGCTGTTTTACTATCATTGCTTTCTAAAAGAAGTAGTCCCACACAACGGACATGTTTACAATGTGGTTTGATTTACAGCAGCCGTAAAGTGTGACGGTGCCGAAAACACTTGAAAACTTGATCCGTATCAATCATGTGACAAAATCCGATGCTATCCGATCCTTCAAAAATAGCCATATCGGGCGCCAATACTTATCTGTGTATCAGAACAAGACATCCCGAAAAATAACCTAGTTTTTATCAGTTACGCGCACCAAAATCAAGCATTGTTTGTGTTTTGAATGATTCTGTTCAGTTAGTGTTTGATCGAGATAATGAAACCCTCCTTTGTCCCTCGTCTTGTAAATGAAACGACATTTTAAACCACGTTTCTGAAGAACACCCAAAACCAGACAACACTCCCGCGCAGATAAAGTCATTGCCAAACAACACACGCACAGACACAAGCACGCTGCAGACTCTTTGGTTTGGTTTGTCAAGGATCATCTCACAACATGTGGGCTAAAGGTCACGTCTCACTCTTGCTCCGTCTCGCTCTCTGTTTCTGCCAGGAATTCTATTTTCTCTCTCGGTGCAGAGCAGAAGGTCGTCTTGGTGGTTTGTAAAGGCGAGGGCAGGGCAGGGCAGGACGCTGGTCGGTTTGCCTCAGCTGAAGGAGCTGAACAGAGATTCATTTAGAAGACTTCTGTTTTACAGATGATGCTTGTTAAAATCACTCGCCTCTGCTATGTTGACATTAGTTGATTAGTTTTTGCTACAGTGTCAACAGGTAGAGGGAAAATTGGTAAGCTCCTTTCTGAAGTTTTGATCACCTGTTGTTTTCAGGTTTTGACCAATCAGAATCAAGCAACAGCACATTCTGAAAACTACCAAAAAAGTTGGAAACTCTCTCTTCTAATGTTGCCAGAAGCCTTGAAATGCCTCTTTGTTGTCATTGAGGATGTTGTGGATCAGAGTTTGTGATTGGGCAGCACTCTGACGTTTGATCCTCTCAGCAGCCAGCGCAGTTATCACACCACCTGCTCCCACGTTGATGACTCCTGTGCTCAAGAGCACGCGCTGCTGCGGTGTGGTCGACCCCCCCTCCACCAACACCACCACCACCTCTGGGTTCCCTCTCGTTCCAGCGGTGAGTCATCGGCTCAGCAGAGAGTGAGAAGAAGGTGGAGGAGGGGGGGCTGGAGCGGGAAGAGGGCGGTTCACTCAGGGTTCAAGGCTCCCCTTGCTCTTCTCTCTCCTCTGACAGTTTTCCCCCGAGCACCTGACCCGTCTCGACCCTGAACCCGGGCCGCTCTGCGCCGGTCTTTGGCCACAGCCACACTTGTCACATCAGTGCAGCTTTTTGACTGTGAATGTCTAATTTTATGAGATCACATTGCTTTGTGTCTTTGGCCTGAAACATTTCTGCTCTGCGTCTCCTGTGGCTGTGTTTACTTAAAACAGCCTGCATGACTTTCTGCTCCTCTTCCTTCTTTTTACTCTTCTCTCAGTCTCAGGGCAGTTGGAGGTTTTCTTTTGTTTGCTTTGTCCATAGACTTTTCCTATATCTGTTGTCACTGAATTTCAGTCACTTTCATTAGAAATTCTACTAGTCATGAAGGTTAAAAGATGAAAATAAGAATGAAATTTCAAATACTTAGTTAAAATGTTGCAGAAAAAGAAAAGCTATCATATTAGGTTTCTTGATTTAATCTCAGAATTTACAAAACATTCAGTTTTTTTTGTTTTTTCAAAAAGTCAGAATTTTTCTGTTAGCCAATTCTGAGGAAGTCTGTTATAAAGGAAACTAAAATTCTCAATAAATAAGTCAAATAATTTAAGAAAAAAAAGTCAAATTTAAGAATGAAAATCAGAATTTAAATAAATAAAAAGTGAGAAATTAAAAAATGCCCAACAGTATTTTCGGAAGAACTCCTTTTGCTGGGGAAAAAAACTGAAGTAAAAGACAGAGATCGCAATGTCAAATGTGAGATTTTTCTAGAAAAAGGAAGAATGGACCCCTCTCATTTAGAAAATAAACCTCTGGAAGTCACAATTGTAAAAAAATGAGAAAAAAGGGAAAAAAAAGAATTTGTGAAAAATCACAGTTCTAAAAAAATGTTTTAAAATTTCTTACGAATCTTATGAATGAGACGTGATTTTTTCCAACTTTTGGACAATGTTTCTTTGGAAGTCAAAGAATTAAAAAAGTAAAAATTGCCAAAAATTTTGGTTAGAAGAAAAAGGTTGAATTGTAGAATTTTGGGGGAATTTTGAACCAAAAAAAAAAGTACTTTAAAAAAATGTCAATTTCTTTGAATTTCAGGCAGAATTCTTCTTTCGTTGTAGGGCAGACAATAAACTCTGACAAATACAATAAATTAAAAAGGCTAAATCCTGAATTTAACCGTAATTTTTTTTTACAAAATTTACCAAATTTTTATCTATTTTTTATTTATTTATTTTTTATCTATTTTTATTTTATTTTTTATCATTATTTAATTTTAAGTTATTTTCTATTTTTATTTTTTCCTGAATTTCCCCTCGGGGATGAATAAAGTATTTTCTATTTTATTTTAGTCTATTCTGTTCTATTTTATTCGAGTAATTAAAGTAAAGCAACAAAAATAGAGGTAGCTGCAATAAAACAAAGACAAAAGCTAACTAAAGCTGCACCAAGTGAGAACGCAAAGAGCTGCTGCACTCATGAGCTATCTTTTAATAACAGTCTCTTTGAACTGATTTCTTTCAGCAGTTTAGACTTTTTTCGGCATTTTGAAAAAAAAAAAACAAAAAAACATTTACAGTGGCCCTTATCTTGTTCCATAAAGATCGACATCCTGATTCAAAATAATGTTAAAATGACTTGCATGGCATTACCAAAGGGAAGTATGGAAAAAAAAAACATTTGAGGAAGTGAAGAAATAAAACGTCATGTTTTCCTTAACATACCTGAAACTTTCACTCAGTTAAACCTCTTCAGCTTTATTCGAATGTTTGAATGATTTCCCTTTTCTTTCCTATCAGTGATGCTTTGATGAGTTTTAGTGATCTAGAAGTGAATCTGTTGTTTAAGCTCTGGTAGGGATCAGAGCTCTGGGACTGCTTTAGGACCTGTGTTATCTGAGGACTGAATGGGGCCAGGTGGCAGGCAGAGCACACATCACAAAGGAGACTTCATTAAAGATACAACACGCATCAAGTGTGTGTCCATTTGTCTACAGGTGTAGGTCTACGTCGGCTCTGCTGCACACACACACACACACTGGAAATTTCATTAGCGTGTTCTGGACGTACTGTGTTATACTCTGCTCGTTCCAGCCTCCATGCCAGATTACACAGTGTACAGACGGCGTGCTGGTGTGTGTATGTCTAGATCTCTTATTGATTGCATGCCAGACCCGAGTTTGAAAAAGTCCAAACATATGGAGCATTTATATCGGAGCGTGCGGTGAAGAGGGAGAGGGATGGAGGGAAGAAGGAGGGAGGAGGAGGAGGACAGCGTGGAGGCCTTTTCTTTGGCTTTTCTGCCTCTGTCATTAAGCTCTCCCATGTCAAAGACAGATGGAGCTGGTGCCCTGTGTGTATATTTGTGTGCATGTGCGTTTGAAGGCAAGTGCAGACTGATGTGACCCACCCAAAACGACGCACACACACACACACACACACACACATGCACAGAATCCGGCCCTGCCCTTGATTCTGCCTCCAGCGGGGCATCTTGGGGCAGCAACCAGACCTCTGCCATCTGCAGCCAGTCAGGCTTTCAGGGTCGGACAGCTCATCAGCAGTCACCTCCCCACGTCGAGTAAAGTTCCTCTCCTTCTGCTCATACAACATTTAACTTCCTCTAAAGGATGATTTTCTGACTCTTTGTGATTCTGATCACATCGTCCTTTATGCTTTTGTTTCATCTGGTCGTCCTCTCAGAGCAGTTTTTAGGTTAACCAGAGGATTGTTTGACTCATTTTCAGTCCATGGTTTGATACATCCGCCCTCATCAAAGATATCTGAAGCATATTTCGAAACAGGAAGAGGGGTCGAATAAGGCCATGGAGGGTGAATGTGAAGATGCAGTGTGTGTGTTTTACAGTTACAGATCAGGTCTAACATGCACTGTATTGTTGGTCAGTGAGGCACTTCATTTTCTGCACTTTTCAGCAGACACTGTACAGAAACATTATTATGAAATTTAGTAGGAAAGTTACAAGGCCAAAACTTTTTAAGTTGTAAATGCTTATTTCATTGTAGCAAACTTAAGAAAAGTTTCAGATTGGGAGGTACATTATAAAACTTTTTAAATTGATAAGTTTCAGGGTCAGATTTAGGGTCCAAAACATGTCACTGTGTCTCATTATTTGTCTCTTTAAATGAAAAAACACTAAGGATGTACCAATACAGATCCTGGTGGGAAGCAGCCAATCTAGGCAACCAGCTCCATACCTTTTATTTTTTTTTAATTGTGCTTTTGGCTACTTGCTTTGAAATGTTACCTCTCATACACTTTGTTTTCTGCTGCATCAGCCGTCTACAGGGTAGAATTACAATTCAACAGAATCTCTACATTCCTAAGATTTATTTTGCTGCTGAACATTTAAATAATTTATAGTTCAAATGAATATTAACTTCAGTAATTGTCACTGCTGGCTCCGCTGCCACGACAAGGCAAGGAAAAGGACCATCGGGTCGGCTTCAACAACAGTTTTTATTAGATTTAAACCTAGAGGTGAGAGCCCACCCGAACTGGACTGCAGTGCCTATTTTATGCCAATCTGGCTCCACGCTCCGTTCACGGTCTGTGGGGAAAAAGAATAAGGCCCTGCCTATCACACTATGTCAGGGTCGTTACACCAGGGGTGGCCAACCAGTCAGAGACCAAGAGCCACAAAAATGACCGTGGTACTACGGAGAGCCACGCCACACATGTGGTGACACTTCCTCTGACACATAAACGAAATGACGTAAAATGAAAATCAATACATTTCCAATTTTCAAAGCGAGATTTATTGTGTTTGTGTGTTTAGATTCGTACTGGAGAAAAGAAACTGAAACTGAAGTATCAATCCCAACTGATCCCAACGTTGGCATCCATATTTATAGTTTAGATTAATCGGCACACTCATAACTATATATATTTTCTTTGATAAATGGATCGAAGAGCCACACACCGAAAGGCAAAGAGCCACAAGCCAGAGGTTGACCACCCCTGCGTTACACCATCTACTCGTTTTGTGCCTTTTACCCCAAAAATTACCAGGCTTATCCCGGTATCCCTTATCGGTATCAGTCAATACCAAAAGCCCAGTGTTGGCGGTATCAGAACCAGAAAAGTTGGGTCAGTGCATCCCTTAAAAAACACCAGTTAACTTCACGACGGCTAAGTAGCATGGCAACAGTGGAGGAGGCTTCTAGAATGCATTGCCCCAGGGTACTTTAAGATGTGAAAATTAGACAGTTTGGCCAGATGAAATGCTTCAGTCAGACTCAAGTTGGAATTTTTTATAAGTGTTTTCGAGCTTCAAGCATTAAAAACAGAGTCAGAAAAACAGCCTAATACTCCTTCTTTAAACGTTATGTGTCATATCAACCTGGTTTATTATTTGAAGTGAGGATCAAAGCAGCTAAAACAACATCAAAGAAAACAGATGACTGTCAAAGCCACAAAAGTGCAACAACAAAATTTGAACTTAAGTCATTACTGCTGCCTGCTAACTGAAACTAACATTTTAGCCTCACTGTTTATTAATGAGATGCTAATGGTTTAACCTAGCTAAACGTGCCTTAGCTCTGTTTGACCAATCAGGATCATGCATCTTTTTCAGCTGAAAGATGAGTCATACGGTGTGATAAAATCAGAGATGACAGCTTTTTAAAACTGAAACTCTCAACATGACCTGTTTGTGCTGCTAGCTTAACAACGGAAGTTAGCATGGAGATCTTCCTGATGTTGCTACTTAGCGTCACATGTATTCGCTTTAATGTCATAACCATGTAAATTATCGGTGCGGGTTGCCACAGTTTCCGTAGGGAATGATGATTTTTTTTGTACAGTGATGCTTCTTTTAAGAAATAACTACGGCAAGCACAAAGTTTCTCCTTCAGCCCCTGTCTCATGTTGTTAGCTGTCTGGCCTCTGCTACAGTGACTCTCCCCTCACCGCTCCTCGCTTGCTGCTGCAGTTGCTGGCATGCACGCTGGCACATGGCCTGCAGCGGTGCCAAGCAGAGCGCGAGCCTCCAACTCTAACCACATCTCCGTTTCTCCGTAGAGGTCCCCTCCTCTTCCTCTTTCTCTCTCTTTGTCCCTGCTGCCTCCACCTCGCGCTCTTTCCGGGGTTGACTCAGGACACGCGCGTAGTGCCCAAACTTGGCCGCCTCCTCTGCGACAGTTTTTTCTCAATGATTGAATACATGCCTGAAAGATGTGTGTGCTGTACCCTTTGCAGCGGGCCACACACAGCATGGCACGCTGCTGCAGAGGATGTGTGTGTGTGTGTGTCTTTGAGGAAAAAGCTAATGTTGATGCTTGCTTTGTGCTAACTGTATGAAAAAAGTGTGATGTGGTTATGACATCACTTCACAAGTATTCTTTTTTTAAAAGGCTGCCAAGGCTGATGTAGCCAGAAGGTTTGAATTTCTAAATCAGTCTGACTTCTTCTCACTTGCATGGTGAGACTTGTTGTTCCGACTGGTTTTCTTCATCTGCTCATGAAGGTTTAGTCACACACAGGTAACTGAAACAAGGAGCGCACTGTCTCTAAAAACACAACAGATATTTATTTTCCCCTAAACTGCACTTTATCCGTTCTACCTGGTGGATATAAACGATCTTTTATCTGTCAGCTCGTGCAGACTGTCAGGTGGTTGTCAGCTTCCTCCTTAGACTTGCATACTTCCTGTACCTGGTGTTACAAATGCTTCACTCTTTGAGCTACTACTGGTCTCAGTAGAAAAAGGAAAGTCCCTACTGTTGATTATTAAAAGAAAACTTTCAGAAAAAAAAAAAATTTAACAGGTTTTGAGTCTAAAAAAAAAACGACACAGCTGACTTTGGTGACGAAATTCTAAGAAAAGTGAATTCTGCCTTTTTTTCTCCCCAGTTTTAGACTTCGCAGAATTTTGACCTCGAAGTTGGAGTTCTCTGAAGTGAAGATTCAGAGAAATTGGCTGAATTTTTTCTTACACATCAGAATCCTGCTAGACGAAGACTGTCTCTTTAGTTCAAAATTTGGTCTTCATATTAATTTTTTTATAATTTATTTAATTGTTTTTGACTCAACAGAATCTTTTAGAAATAAGTCAGAATTTTAAGTTTAAAGACAAAATTTTCTGAAATTTTCTGTAATTTAATTTATGTTTGTCAGAATTCTGCTAGATGAATAAAACAGAAAATAATTCTGCCATAGAAGTGGAGTCTGTCTCTTAAGTTCAAAATTCTGTTGTTTTTTTTTTTAAGTCAGAAATTTTGAATTTAAAGTCAAAATTTGGTGAAATTATCTGATTTTTTTTCCCTACATAACAGAGTTGCACTAGATTGATAGAAGAAAGAGGAAATATTTTATGGAAGTAAAGATTCTGGCTACATTTATTAAAAAAGGCAGACCTGTGAATTTTGAAAAAAAAAAAGTTAAAATAATAATAATTAAAAAAAAATTCAGATAAATTGTCTGAAGCTTTTCTAAAATGTCAGAATTCTGCAAACAAATGAAAGAGAGAAGAATTCTGTAACTGTTGTTAAAATTCTGACTCTTTAGTTCAAAATTTGGACTCCATATTAATTTTATTTTATTTATTTAAAAAATTCGGACTTAACGGAATATTTTAGAAATGAGTCAGAATTTCAAGTTTGAAGACAAAGTTTTCTGAAATTGTATGTAATTTAATTTTTATTTGTAAGAATTTGCTAGATGAATAAAACAGAAAATAATTCTGCCATAGAAGTTGAGTCTGCCCTAAAGCTCAAATTTTTTATTATTTTTTTTTTTTTTTCTAAGTCAGAAATTTTGAATTTCAAGTTACAATTTTCTGAAATTGTCTGATTTTTTTTCCTACATAACAGTGTTGTTGTAGATTGAAAAAAGAAAGCAGAAATGTTTTAGAGAAATTTCTGTTTCTGGTTTAAAATTCTGACTTCATTCATTAAAAAGGGCAGGCCTGTGAATTTTAAAATAAAAAAAATTTCAAAATTCAGAGAAATTGTCTGAAGTTTTTTTTAAAATGTCAGAATTCTGCAAGACAGAAACAAAAAAAGAAGAATTCTGTCACAGATGTTAGAATTTGACTCTTTTGTACAAAATTCTGGGTCCTTGCTTAGAAAAAACAAATCAAAACAACAGAATTTTTTAGTTGAAGTAAGAATTCTGAGAAATCAACTGTATTTTTTGCCAGAACTCCGGGATTCAGACGTTTTTTTCTTCAAATTTTTTCACAAAAAATCTGATTTTTTTCAGAATTTTTACTTTAAAGCCAGAATTTAAAAAAAAAAAGTGTATTTTTTAACTGGCTTTATGATTATATTTTAGGGCCCTTAATCGGCTTCTGTAGAAATGCTCAAAGTTTGATCATCAGTTCTCTCACCGCCTGTTTTATCTTTACCGTCATATCTTCCACCTTTTGTTCAGCTGTGTTATATCAGTGTTTTGACCACAGAAAATGCAGTTTCAGATTCATCGACCAGTAAATGAATCGGCAGATATGGGCAACTTGTTTTCCGCTTTTGGTCTGAGCTGTGTTCTTATATTTGGCGTCTGTGAGACGGCCTGTGGCTCCAGAGGCCGTGGAGCTGTGAGGGTGAAGCTGAGTGCGGTGTCGATAATGAGGTGTACAGCCACTCGCAGGGGTTGTGATATCTGCTATCAGCCCTCAGGCTGGGAAACCAGACACCTTTTTATAGGCCCTAATCCCTCTTCTTCCCCCATCACACACGCACACACACACACACACACACACACACACACAGAGCTGCTGTTTGTGTGCTGTCCTCGAGCTCTATGAATGTGTGTGTGTGTGTGTATAAAAATCGACACACAAAGTCGATATGTGGTTTCATATTCGTACAGCACCTTTGTCTGAGTGCAGCGGAGCTATGATTTAGAGCCTCAGCGATCAGAGGTTTCTTATTTATTGTGATTGTTATAAATTTTGCAACTAATATGTTCACGTTGATTCCCCATTGTTTGAGATCGTGATCCTGATTCACACGTGTTTGTGATCTCATTTCTTAACACGGACAATTCTTAAGCATTTTATTTTACGAGCTGTTTCGTAAACAAACACCCTCTAAACTCTGCCTTCTTCTTTGACCAACGGCAAAGCATCTTTACAACACATGAGCCTGCTGCTGGCTGCCCACTCAACTTCGTTGTCCATTCTTCCCCTGCTATCTTAGCTTAGCATATTCAAGATTTCTGCTTTGAAGTTTTACATAAGAAGGACGGTAACATTCAACATGTTTTATTTCCTAATGTACCAAAAATGAAAGAGAAAACATAATGTTAGCTTAATGCTAATGTGTATGGGAAATTGCATTCATATGCTAGTGGTTAGCAGACATCAATAAAACTTTGGTGTTCACTCAGAATTTCAACTTTCAGCACAGAAACTTATCACAGTTTGTCTTTGTTTAACAATATCGACAAATCCAAATGTTGAAATACTCACAGGTTAAATGTTTTCCGGACAGGAAGAGAGTAAAAAAGTTACTACGACTCAAAGCAGACACTCAATGGCCTTCTTAGGTCAATACATATAACAAAACAAGACATTGATGTCATGTTACATGAGATTTTTACTTATTTTCATTTATTCATGTCCAGAGAAAGCTACATTAATTGGCCAATTTCATATTTATTTACTTGTGAACTCAATAAAATGTTGACACAGAAAACCTGTAAAGCCGACTGTACAGAGAAAATCCGCTAGAGGAACTAATGAGGGAATCTATAAAGAATCTGTTACTGAGACTTATTGCTTTCATTGAATCAAACTGTGTAGAAAACTTTATTTAAAAGCAGTTTCTAGCTACTTCTTATTCTTGCAGAAGCAGAGCATGAACACACTGACCTCTGAGGTCACAGCCCGACCCTCGACCTGAAACAGATGAGTGATGGCGTCTGGCGTCTGCCAGTTGTGTTTTGGTCTCCTGGGAAGCGCTTGGTCTACAAATGATGTGAAATCTAGACACAACATGAAAGTGTGTGGACAGATGTGCTGAATGCAGAGATGTTTCACCCCATCAGGACGTGTTTCTGTCAGCTGAAATGAAATGCAGTTGGTGTAAATCTTGTGTACACTCATTTCAGAGCTTCTTAAAGTTCTCACTCTCATATTATTGGTAGTGAAAGCTCAGATTGACGGTTACTGTGTCTCAACTTCCTGGTTTCCTGTTAGATGCTGCCCAGTTTCCATGAAGAGGGGTTTTTGTTGTGTTGATGTTTTTTTTAAAGATGAGATGAGGAATTTGTTGGGTTGAACCTCCAGGTTTCATGTAAAGGATCATGATCATTGAGCAGGTGTTTGTCTGAGGTGAAATCCTGACAGGGTGAGCAAGACACATGCTATGATTGTTCTGTCATCTATCTGTTTATTTTTTTATCTGTCCATCATTTATCATCCTAATCATCTTAATCCATCACTTTTCTTTCATTTTGTGTAAACTCTCTTTCCTTCTTTATTACTTTTTCATATTTTTTTCGGTCCTTTCTTCCTGCCACCCTTCCTTTCTTTCTATCTGTCCTTTCTTGCTTTCTATTTCTATTATTCCTTTTTCCATTCATCTCTTTCTTTTTACCTTTTCCTTCTTTCTAACACTATCGGCCTATCTTTTTTCTTTCTTTCTTTCTTTCTTTCTTTCTTTCTTTCTTTCTTTCTTTTCTTTCTTTCTTTCTTTTCTTTCTTTCTTTTCTTTCTTTCTTTTTTTTCTTTATTTTCTTTCTTTCTTTTCTTTCTTTCCTTTTCTTTCTTTGTTTCTTTCAGCCCTTCTTTCTTTTGTTTGTCCAAACTTTAATTCCTCCTTTCCTTCGTCCTTTCTGTCTGGAATCCTTTCTTTCATTCTTCTGTCCTTTCTTTAAGTCTTTCCTTCTTTTATGTCTTCTTTCTTTTCTTTTTCTTTCTTTCTTTCTTTCTTTCTCTCTCTTTCTTTCTTTCTTTCTTTTCTTTCTTTCTCTATTTTTTTCCTTCCTATTTCTTTCTATTATTTTCTTTATTTCATTCATTTTCCCCTCTTTCCTTTCTATTGTTCTTTCTTTATTCCCTTTTGTTGATCGTTTGATTTTCTTTTACCTCCTTTTTTCTTTGTTTTTCCATTTTTCCTTTAACTCCTTTCCTTCATTTCTTATTCTTATTTTTATTTTTCTTACTTTCTTTTATTTATTTTCCCTTTCTTTCTTTCTTTTTTCCTTCTTTCTTTCTTTCTCTATTTTGTCTTTCCGTCTTTTTCTCTCCATAATTTCTGTTTTTTCTGTTCCTTCTTTTCATTAATTTCTTTTAATCCCTTTTTTTTCTTCCTATTCTTCTTTCTTCCCCCTTCTGTCATTCATTTTTTTACCTTCTTTTTTCTTTCTTTCCTTGGCTGTTCAACTGTAACTTCTTTCATTTGTTATTTTCGTCTTTTATTATATCTTTCTTTCTTGTATTCATTTTTCCTTTCTTTCTTTCTCTCATCCTTCCTGATCTCCAGATGTTAATGACTTTGTCAGTGCAGCGTTTTTAGGCTCGTTTTTATCAGGAGTCCTTGGCAGATCATATTAGTAGCTTTAGGTGTTTTAGGGAACAACTGCTGTTGTTGTGTTTTGACCAATCAGAATCAAGTATTTATCACAGCCAATGAGCTGGGTTTAAATGAACACCTGTAGCAGAGAGAAACGTTCCTTCGTTCCTCTGTGAACAGAAGCTACAGCTCGGTGAGCAGCCCCCTCTCCAGACGTCCTGTGTCAGCTGAAGGGCTCAGTGGTTGAAAAAGTTTCTTTACTGTTTGCTCAGGTTTTAATTGTGTTTCTTTCATTTTTGATTGAGGATCCCTTCTGAATACTACAGCTCGGAAAAGTCTGCTTGAGAAATCTGAACTTTGCTCATGTTTGATTTATTTAACATGGATCACGCTACTGCTCGAGCAACAGAGCAAAAACTGCACGTGTGTGTGTGTGTGTGTTTCTGCACTTGTTGTGATTTATTAGAACTTTGGCACACAGCGCTGAGGACATGTCAGGGTGTGTGTCTCTGAGCCTCTGGGTGTTGATGTGTGTTCTTTTTCCTCCGCTCTGTTTGGGCTGTCAGTCACAGCTGTCAAACACATCCCCGTATGAGCGGCAGGCTGGGTTCACACTCTCTCAATCAGCCCCCTGTTGCGTGTGCGTGTGTTGATGCGTGTTTGTGTGTTAGCATGTGGAAGTGGGTGGTCGATGCTCTATTCATAGCAACTGCCATCCCTCACTGTCACCAATACCTCATGTGTCACAGTACCTGTCAGAGAACGTGGAGAGGAGCCCAGAGATTACCCCCCCACACACGCTTCACTTAGAGGTTAATTTATTCTTTTCACTCTTCAGTCGGTGGATCTGAGCGTTTCTGATCCTCTTCTGATGTTCTGTTTGCTGGAAGAGACTTCTGACAAGACTTTTACAAATTTTAACAAAATTTGTGTCTTATTGCTTAAAAGCAACAATGGGTTAAGCAGAATGAATCATGATATATTGTGATGTATAACACTGTATTGGGACGTATCATGACACATCATCAAGTAACTAACTTTTCAACTTGTCATTTATTTCATGCAATGTGCTGTGAGACATTGAACGTATGGATGACATCATCAGTTACCTGGAATTAGGCATCATCTTTGGGGTACTGTGTCATGATATCCTGCATTTCCGACCCCTGTTTTGTCTGTCAACTAAAATCAATGGTGGGACTCAGTGGATAATAGAGATATATTTGTTTACCCTCAGGAGTAGCCTGACAAGTCTTTTTGTTTTCTAATTTATCTTTTGTGTCCAACCGTCCATTTTTTACTTGTATATAGCAACAAATTAGAAAATTGTGAAAGTTCAGTATTTTTCATCATGAAAAGTAAATACATCACCACACCATACCAACTTTATTTGTAGACCACTTTTAAAAACAACCACAGCTGTAGACAAAGTGCTGTACAGGTAGATAAAATTAAAAAGATAAAAACAGATAAGTAAAAACAGACACATAAAAGAAAAACATTGTAGAAACAACTAAAAGCAAATAAAAAACAAGTAAAAAGAAAATAAAAGAGAGTAAGACCAGGCAAAGAAACTAAGTCTCGCTGGGGTTAAAAGCCAAAGAATAGAAACAGGTTTTAAGATCTGTTTATATTTATTTTACTTATATTTACATTACACGCTCATCGTACGTGAATTCAAGTGTTTTGATCATTTTTCTCTTTCTTTTACTCTCTGAATAAAGCAGCAAAAAGCCCAAAATTAAAAAGACACATTTCTTTTTTTTTTTTAAAGTGGTGCTGTCAGCCTAGCCCTTGAAGCATGTACCCCATGAACAGAAGCTAAAGTCCTTGTTGTGGAGATCACAGGTTTAGGTCCCTACCTTTGTCATTTGCTGCTTGTCTACCCTCACCCCTTACTTCCCAAATGTTTTATGTCTCTTCAGATGTCCTATCTAAAAATAATAAATAAATTAAAAAAAGGAGAAAAAAATAAAAAAATAAATACAATTTATAACTAATTAATTAATTAATAATGATAATAAATAAATAAATAAAAATAACCTGTTTTATATTAAAATAAATCAACCCAAAGTATCTTGCTCATTCTGAGTAGATATAAAAACAATATTTCACGCAATGTTTTGATTTTTTGACATGCACGAGTATTGTAACTCTCTATTTGATGCCTCTTTATTCTAAGTCCTGTCCTGTTCATAGTGACATACAAGTATTTGCAAAATGTGGCACATATTGGTCAGACTTTTTGAGTTAAAAGGACATTTTGATGGTCATGGGGTTGTACTTTTTTGTAAGAGTTCACAAAAAGAATGAATTACCAACAGAACCTTATATTATTATATTCATTAATAAACATCTGGTTTAAATCCAGTAGCTACAACTAGTTAGCCAGCAATTAAATCAAAGCTTCTAAAACTATTTGATAATCACTACTCAGGTGTTGTCTTTAAAAGCTTCAATGGTTTTGGCACTTCAATATAATGCCTGACAAAAATTGAGTCTGCTTTTCAAACTTTGATCTCGTTGAGCTAGTCTGATCTTTTCTTGGCCGTTTCAGTCTTAAGAGAAACTCAGTAGATTATAAGAAAGTTGTGACTGCAGAGCTTCCTTTGGTCTGTTTTCTCTTACAGTCAGCCTGCTCGACTTCAGATCTGATCAGCAACTATTTCTTTGCAAAGTGACGCTCGCCATGACCTAAGTGTTTGTGGTTTTATTTGTGTGCTCGGCAAAGAGGCGACCAGAGAGGGGAGGTTCAGTGAGTCACTGTGTATCCTTGAGTCATATCTGGTGTTGGTTAGAGGTGTGATGTTTTAATCGCTACAGAGGTATGGTCTGTCACCTTCTGGTTGCTGAGAAATCAGGTATCAATCTGGGGTCGGTGTACGAATCTGCTGATGGTGCACGTAAAATGAAAATATTAACAGAGAAGAGGCAAAAAACTGAGAAGAAATATTATTGAAGAAAAATCGAATGAACAGAGTCATATGTCCAATCACATTACACGCTTTTATTTTCCATGCACAGTATTGATATTGGTAGAACGAAGGAGCTTTTTATCTATTTTCCCATGAGTCTCAGGATAAAGTTGAGCTCCAAACCAGCATCAGTGTAATCCATCACCGTGAAAGTGAAGCCGACAATCTCAGCTCGGAAAGTTGCATCAGAGTTCAAATCGGGCTGTAAACTTTTACTACATGACGAATGCTCGCTTCGCTGTCTCAGCTTTATGTTTGTGTGTTCAAGCAAACATACGGATGACACCACAAGAGTGAGTGTGAGTGTGTGTGTGTGTTTGTGTCGCCTGCACTTTCACCTGTCAGAGATTTTCCCGTGTCGGGAAGTTTCCTCATTCTGTCAGTCAGCTGTCAGTCAGCTGGAGCAAAGAGAGGTGCTTCTGTCAGTCGTCTGTAATACAGAAAAGAAGAAGATGAAACCTTCTCTACCGCGTTTCTAATGCTATAAATTAGGGCTGCAACTAACGATTATTTTTAGTGTCGACTAATCTATCAATTATTTTTTCGATTAGTCGATTAATCACGATTATTTTGAGTTTCAACCTAATTTGGCCTTTAAAAGGTGCAGACCTTTATAATTCAACCTGTGTGTTGCATTTTCACTGCATTTACCCAGAGTTAGGTTCTCACCTCTGATTGGTCAGCCCTGTGTCACGTTTGTTTGTTTGTCTTTATTTCATTCATGATGACGTGAAAAAATATAAGTACTAGGCTATACAAAAAATAAATAGGCTAAATCTCAAACTGAATGAAGCAGGTAACAGGAAAATTAAGTTGTTGTACGCAGTGTTGGACAGACCACTCATTAGTGACTTTGGGCTCGTTTTCTAATGTTAATTTGCTCATTGGGACTTGCTTTGCTCTCTGTGCGATCCCGTCTGACTCTCCCCCAACTCTCCATGACAACGCGTTAAGTTTCGTTTCTTTACATGCGCTACTTCCACTTCGCTCATTCGCACTCCGCCCCTCCTCCTCCCCGTTGAGTGTTACCGCTGCAGTGTGAGCTTTAGAGTGATAAATTTCCTCTCTGTTCAAAAGTTAAGGGAATTTTTTACACTAGTTTATGGCTCAGATCCTGAAAAACTGTCTGTAACAGAGAGTGAAGGAGACTCTCTAGATCACGTTATCAGGCGCTAAACTCCGGGAGCTGACAGGCTCCGTCAGAGCCTCCGTCAGCGCACAGCGCTCTCTGGTAGTGGAGTTTTTCCTCATCAATATTCCGCACGTATGAACTTAGTGATCTTTTCCCATAAAAGTATCCAATAACACAGCACCTCATGCTGTGAACTGAAGTTACAAATGAGTATTACCCCCTGGTATTTGATTTCACCATGTGACAACAACAATAAAAACAATAATACGACGCGTCGACTATTAAAATTTGCGTCGATGAATTTTTTTCGTCGACGTCGTCGATTATGTCGACTAATCGTTGCAGCCCTACTATAAATCAAGCAAAGTGTAAAAAAGCGTGTGTGACAAATACAAATAAGAAAGACCTTGATGAAGACTAAAGGGGACTTGGTTTGTTTATGCTGGTGGTGCCTGGATTGCAGGACAATATTGCTGGTATTTTTGATTTAAAGTCACAGCCTCCTCTGTTGCCTAGCAGTGACATCACCCTCAGTTCCCAGTGAAGGCTCAGTCAGGACTTCCTCTTCCTCCGCTGCTCACACTCACTGTAAATGGAAACACTTTGTTTTCTGATCCGCCTCCCTGCACCGGCCTTGGCACACTCACCCAGTGGTAACCATGCCAGGCTAAGCCAGCAGAGAGCTGGCTGAGCGATTTAATTCACCTATCAGGTTCCTAATGGGATAGAGACGGAGTAAAAAGGGCCTATTAAAAGCTTCCTAAACACACCTGAGAGGAAGAGGTTTGATAGCTATAAGGGTCAAGAGAAACATTTTTGTTGATTTATCTGCTTAAATTAATTTATCTTCTCAACATATAAATAGTTTCTTCCTGTAGGCCAGGCCTATATGTTATGATGAAATCAGATGAATTAATGCATAAATTGATACCAGGGGTGGCCAACCTGTGGCTCGCGAGCCACATGTGGCTCTTTGCTTTTCAGTGTGTGGCTTTTCGTTCCATTCATAAAAAAATATTTATAGTTATGAGTAGTGGTGTGCTGATCAATATAAACTATATATATATGGATGCCAACATTGGGATCAGTTGGGATTGATACTTAAGTTTCAGTTTCTCTTCTCTAGTACAAATTTAAATGCATTTACAAATACAATAAATCTCGCTTTGAAAATTGGAAATGTATTGATTTTCATTTTATGTCATTTCGTTTATGTGTGAGAGGAAGTGTGTTTGTAAGACCACGTGTGTGATGTGGCTCTCCGTAGTACCACGGTCATTTTTGTGGCTCTTGGTCACTGACTGGTTGGCCACCCCTGATTGCATATTTTTATTTAACTGGTGCAATCACGGTAGAAAACTGATTGATTCAATGGTTTCTAGGAAGAGCGAGTACAAGTTACTATATTCCCTCAAGGTCCATGTACATTAAACTTTTTTTTTTGTTTTGTTTTTAAATTGTAGCCTTTGCAGTTAAAAAAATTACATTCTGTAACATTGCGATGTTGGTTTCAATTCGATTAATTGTTCAGCCCTTTTTTTAAATGATGCAATACAAAAATGTATTCAGCTTAGATGTTTTTTTGTATGTTTTTATTGATTTACTTCCAGTTTTCTGGTATTAAATGTTGACAAGATACATCACGCTACATCACTTAATGTTAGAATATGAAAAGTTCGAAAACATATATTACAATGTTAAAAATTACTATAATGCTTAATGTTCTTATGTGAAACATTACAAAACAGAAAGTAAGAAAACAATATTTTTTTATACAATTTGTTATAGTGTGACATGTTGGAATCAAAACATTGAGGTAGTTTACTGAAATATGAAACACTACGAAACAATATATCACAATATCCACCCATCCATTTTCTGTACGACTTATCCTGTTCAGGGTTGTGGGTGACTGGACCCTAATGTTACAACATTATATGTCAAAATATGAAAAGTTGAAATTTTAAATGTTAAAATAGGAAACTTTACACATTAATTGGCTACAGTACAGATTGTTAAATAAGAGACATTATAACATATAATATTTCAAAATGACGCTAAATTGCGAAAAGATGCAAGATAATATGTGAAAATTCATTACACTGCAATACAAGATATTACAACATGATATTTAAAAGTTAAATACTTTAAAGTGATACTCCGGGATGGAACAAGTTGGGTCCTATCATAAGGTTTAGGGCAGAAATTACCCCTACAGCAGTGTTTTTGTGCAGCAGAAGCCCAGAGCGCTTGCACCAAACACCCCCTCCCTGCTCCTCTGCAGGTTTCCTCTGCACTCAGACGGGGCCATATTTTACTTGACCAAAAACACAAATAAACGGACTCCCACCGAAAAAATCTGATATCGGTCTGCATTCACGCTTTATTTAGAGAATTTTCAGCATGTTACTTTCACACGGTACAGGTAATTTCTGGCCTAAACCTTGTGATAGGACCCAACTTGTTCCATCCCGGAGTATCACTTTAAAGTGTGGTATTATACAATGCAGTGGCGTTTTTTTACAATACAGTGAGTTATAATATATTTTAAAAATATGATAGAGTATTTGACAGCGTAAAATGTCGCTATAAATGTTACAGTGGAGTATGTATTAATTACATAAGATATGTTGCTCTTATATGTCACAATACAGGGCAGTTTTATCTTTTAATTAACAGTATGTGAAAATGTGGTGGAAAGTTTAAGTTGTTCTTTCAGGGCTTCTTCAGTTATTATTTACGTTGATGTTTAGCTTTCATTGTGCTTTACCACGTTTGTTTTCCACCGTGTCAGGTGTTTAATTAAAACTGATCTCGTTGCTTATACAACCCTGTAAACGCACTTTGTTTCAAAGCGCTTCTCAAAACACTCAAACAAATCAAAGAAAGAAATCAAAACAAAGAGAATTAAGAAGTTGATTACAAAGTCCAGATGTTCTCCGTGGCTCTTCATTTGAGTATTGCTGATTCAGCTGTGTACCTAGCTTGATGCGCGTGCCTGTGTTAACATCTCCCTGCTGTAGTACCCCCTCCATGCGTCTCATGACAGTGAATTGTATCCTGCTGTTTGATTTCTCTCCACGGCTATTAGTCCGCAGTGTTTGCCCTCCCTCCTCTCCTCGGTAAAATCAATGATAGCAGCAGCATTAGCAGGAGGAGAAGAGGAGACAGCTCCTCTTCTGCCCCAGCTACACTACAAGAAGATTATCATCTAAAGTTTTAAATAAGTCACTTTTCCCACGCCTGCCAGTTCAGAGTGCTGCTTCTTCCTTATCAGAGCATCGAGCCTTTCTACTGTGTGCAGCTGTATCTGTCTGTGGTTTTCCTGTGTTTGTCTTCTTTGTTTTCTGGGTGGTGTGTGTGTGTGTCTTAAGTGGGTGTGAAGGTGGTTTTTCATAGAACTTGAATCATTAACACTCCTGACCAGCTTAGTGTACATTTTCTACACCATAAAACCATTACACTGTCGCTGTTCTCATGAAATCTGGCCAGAAAGTGGAGATAAGGAATTTGTTTGTTTCATGCAAACAGCTGTTTTGTGTTCATATTGAAGGATGTTTGAGAAAAGCATTTAAAGATGCAGACCTTTCTCCTCATATTTCACCTTCCTCTCCTCACACGCTCCCCTCCAAATCCTCGCCCTCATCCCCGCGTACTTCCCATTCTCTCCTTCCCTTTAATCTTACCCCTCTCCCCCTCCTGCTGTATTCTCCTCCTTTGCTCCCCTAACTCATGGGAGCTGGGGTAAAGGGGGGTGAGGTTTACAGCAGGGGGAGAAGAGAGCCGTCTGGAATCCATTAGCAAGCGGAGGCATCAGTGTTTCTCTGTGGGAACCTTATTGATCGCCCTCCTTTCTAATCACTCCACCTCCGCTCCCTCCTTTCTGCCTCCTCAGCCAATCACGCGTTCAGCTCCTGCGCCCTCTTCCTCTCTTATTTCTGCTATTATTATCCATCCTTGCTTTCCTCAATTTCACACTTTGCCTACGTACCAAAACCAACATCGTGACTTATGATTAGTGTGTGCATTAAAGACACGGAAGAAGTATCGACACGCTCATCAAAGAGGAAACCCTCGAGTCAACCCCCCCTTTTTCACACATACATACACATAATTCACACACATCTTTTTGAGTTCACACCATGTGCGTCTCATCTGCAGTGTCTTCGTGATCCATGTGCAAGAAACAGCTCATATGGACGACTCAACTTTAAACCAAAAATACCTGCAATATTTAGAAACAACAAGTTTGGGACAACTTAAGTATAAAACAAGGGTCTTGTCCTGCAATCCAGACACCACCACCAGCATTAATAAACCAAAACGCTGTTACTTTACATTGAGGTCTTTCTTATTTGGGGCATTGCTGTAAAAATAAAGGCCGCATGAACAAATTTTACCTTAGCTCTAAGCTAGTTTGTAAGGGACTTTCACTGTGTTGATTTTGGCGCCTCTCTGTGGACAAAGTGGAGCTTATTTGCTGATTTTATACTGTCTTTAAAACCTGGTTTACACTCCTATGTTGACCCTATACTATAGTGTGTACTCATGCGTCAATCCGTCAACCTTATGACTAGGGATGGGTACCACATTCTGTCAAAAGTACCGGGAACCTATATACTTAAAATTAAAAGCTACCATGTTTAGGTACCTAAATGCATCATTGTGACTGTGAGGAAGTGGAAGAGTAGGCAATTTTCCATACTGGACATGAACACAGCATTGCAAGGTTATATATTAAGGAATAAATATGTTAAATTGGGAAAAATATCTATACTTTATTATTAAACAAATTGATATTTTTTACCACACAAAAGTACCAAAAAAACGACCATTGAGTACCGATACCGATTGCCAAGTACTGGGAAATGGTATTGGGAAAGGTACCCATCTGTACTTATGATGTAATATTCCTCCAGAACACATGGTGGCAGTGTGTTCTGTTTGATCACCTGTTTTCCAGTTTGATTTTTTACTGCTATTTGAGCACATTATGTTATAATGAGGGTGATACATGTTGCCTTTTCTCATTTAGCAACTTTTTCCAGGGAGTATAAAAAGGAGATGTTGAAGGAAATGGAAGTTACAAACGATGTCGAGTGATTCTGGAAATGATGTAAATGCAGGAAATACTATTGTCAAGACGTGTTTTGGTGATTTGTGCCTAAAAAGGGCTACGTAGACCCATGGTGGTGGCTATACTGTTGGTTTGATGCAGAAGTATAAACCAACTGCTTGTCAAGGCTGTTATGACTACAATAATTCTGTAATGCTCTACTACCCAGATCTAAACAAGCACAGATAGCAAATGATATTTCGTTGTGTTTTCTTGCATTTTTCTCAGTAAATGGCTCCAGAAAATTCCAGGGTAACCAGGGTAGTGGACCTCAACTTGCAAGGAGGTCTAACTTGGTGGACAGGACAGGGGAAAGTGGGGAGTGATGTCCATGCAAGGAAGGGGCAGCATATTAGACTTGAACCCACACAAGCCTTTAGAAAACAAGAACCATGAATTTCTTTTTTTTTTCTCAAATCTGCTGATTTGGTGTTTTTCTGTTCTTATATCTATCAGATTTAAAAGAGTTGTTTCCTCTTTTTGCTCCTTGTTGTTCAAAACATGATACTTAAAGATCAGCTTCTCTGGGAAATATTTCTGCATGCTGTTTGTTCAGAAACTACCTTTTACTGAGTGGTGTTGGTTGCAACGATAAGAACATTTTAAGAGCAGAGGAATATGTGAAAAGTGTGCAGTGTGTTAAATAAAATCTCCTTTTTTCATCATCATTCCTGGAAGCAGAATTATCTTATTTGAATTAAGTAACAACATCAGGAACAAAACTGACGTAAACATAAGGCTACCTGAGGTTTCCAGTTTTTCCTATCTGACTTTTTCATAGCTTCATTTTGCTTTTTTCTTTCTGTTTTGGTGTGTTTTTGAGTGTGTCACAAACGTCATTATCTTACCATCAAAACAAAGCAACTGACCAGAAAATAGTCATCTCATCAGGGATGTGTTTCAAGTCTACAGACAGTTTCTGCTCATGTGGTGATGGAGGTGGTTTCCTCAATGCATTCGATGACTTAGAGCTTCACTTCTGACTCAGTCACCGATTTCTATTACATTAAGACGTCCAGATGACTGAAATTTACTCAAAAGTTGTGTGACCATGTGTTGAAGAGGAGAAAGGTGTATGACACAGGGGCGTAAATAAATGATTGTTTAACGGGTATGTAAGGAGCCACCTCAAGTTCACTGAAGAACATGGCGGGAAACCACGCTTGTGTTTGCGTCACTGTTTTGGTTTTTGATTACATAGATCAGCACTTTCTTTTTCTTGTAACACCCTAAGACGCTTTAAAGGTCTGTTTAAATGCTTTGTGTGAAGTTGAGTCTATTTTTCAGTTGTAGCCTTTTGTGACATGTAGTGTTAGCACATTTCCCAGAGTTCCCAAGCACCTGAGAAAGTGCAAAAAGCTCCATAAGAAAATAGATGATGACAGCTTGTCTATCAGTGTCCAGTTAGCCAGCCACCGCCTCCACAGGGTCCAGGACTGAGCTTCTTCAGTTATGCTCCATCTCTGTCTCCTGGATCCTGTCTGCTCACAGCAGGTGAAGCTCTTCCAACATGGCGTCGGTGTCTGATGTTAGCTCCGTTAGCCATGTCTGTGAATAGCATGATGCTATTCTGCCCTCTGGTATTCCCTCTGTTGCTGGGTTAGCACAGCTAGCTTGTCCATTTTATTGGAGATAGATCTTACATCCCAATAACGATGGATGGAAGGACAGGTCCATGTCGTCACTTTTTAGCTCACACCTGAGAACCAGCACGTCATCCTCACCTCCTTCTCCTCACCTTGTGGGAAACATCAGGCCTTACACCAGTTAGCATTAACATGCTACAGGCTGCAAGTTTGGTGTTAATGACCAATAAATGAGCCACACAAAGTGATGATCCACTCCAAATACAAAGATGAAGAAAAAGAGACGAAAAAAAATGACAAGAAACTGAGAAAGAAGAGAGAGCTGCTGCAAAATGCAGCCATAGCCAACAGGGAGGCGCCTAGCAATAATTACATCAGCTACTATAATGTTTGATTAGCTATATTGTAATGTTATCGCTAATGTTTTGAAACTGGATGTGAAACACTAAGGTTAAATGAAGCAGGGTCTTCTTTCCTCTTACTGCAGAAAAAAAAATACACTACCTCTGTACCTGAACCTGAGCTTATAAAACCCTTTAAATGATAAAATGTGATATCTCAGCCCCAGACAGAGCAAAATCGACCCTCGGCTGTTTTTCTCCAGTGAACTGGAAGGTGCATCAAGACATTATCAAGTCACACTCTTGTTCTATTTTTACTCTCTGTATCAGCACATCTGATGCCCAAAAGCTGTTGATGTTATTATCGGTTTAAGAGCGTTTAATTAGTGTCCTCTTCGCTTAATGGATTTATTGCCGTACTGTCAAACAATGACGTGTGTATCATCCACAAATCTACTACATAATGACTGTTTGGAGCTGCAGGTCACGAAAAACAAGTAAACCAAGATAAAGAAATGTCATTGTCTGAACACTCTGTGAAACCGCAGGAGCCTGATGCTCTCCACTCGTTAGTCTTGAAGGGTTGTGTGATGGTTTAATAAATCTACAACAAGAGGAGCTTTTTTCCTTTTTATGACCTTTCTGCCTCATGGAGCCAAAGTGTCAGACATGTGTTAAGGTGTATTTGTGTTAAGTTGCATCCCCGTATGCTGCTGTGTTTACTCTGTGTGTGTGTGTGTGTGTTTGTGGTTAGTAACCAGCCCACTGATGTTTTTCTTCTCACTTTGTGTCTTTGCAGGAAGTTCGGGGAGCGCCCTCAGCCACAGCGCCTAACAAGGTGAGTACACATGTTTGACACTCAGCATAATCCTCCCTCAACACCTCGTTTTGTTGTCACAGGGGTGTTTGTCTGGTTGCTTGTGTGCCGACTGTACACGGGGTTTTGGAAACAGAGGTTTGATACGAACACATAGAAACTTCTGAGTCATTGAGACGGATGTGCATATAGCGAAAAAAAAACAAGAAATGCATTAAATTCTGTTTTGTAATAGATGCATGGATCATTTTTATGCCCCTCTGTGGTTACAACAACATGTATGTTCATCATCAGTGTGACAGAACAAGTGCACACATCAGGTAGATCTGCACATTTTTGCTAGGCAGAGCTAAAATAGCATGAAGGAAATTGGTTAGGTGGGTTTGAATGTTTTATTCCATTTTGTTTACAAAGTTAAAAAAAGCCTGATGTACATTCTTTAAAAGTTTTTATGGCACCACATTTCTGTGACCATAGTTAAGTTTCAGTTTCTCTTCTCTTTGTGCATTTACTTTGCTCATGCCCCCCCCCAGACTGGTGCAGCGTGAACTTTTAAAAAGTTACAGGAATTTTGACATTAGATCCTGAGTAGATAAAGGCTGGCGCACATTACAGGATTCTTTAAACCTTCACACAACATCACTGATCTCTAAGTGGGTGGTGTGCACTCCACACACTGACTGATTCTCCAGACGAGTATCAGCTCCTTCACTCTCAATATTCCAAATCTCGTATAGTAAAACATGATTGGGGTGTATCAAACATGATGGACAAACAGAAAAAAGTAATGATGGTTGTTTTCAGCCTCTTAAAATTTCTAAAAAGGAACACACAAAAAGAAAAACGACTATGGAAAAAGTTGTGGAGACGGCAGGGATATGGGCTGTATAAATAACAATCTGAGTTGGAGGTGAGTAAAGTCGCCACAATTATTACAGATAGATTTCTTACTTCCTCTTCGGTCAGTCAGCTGAGTCAGCTCGCGTCTTGATTGGCTTTGCTCTGGTACACAGTACACGCTCGGAGCCCCTCACACACTGGAGGCTGACATTATGGGATGGGAGTCAATTTTACTATTAATCACAGAACTGAGACGGTACAGGATATAAAGTTAACGGGAGCAGAAAGGAGTGCGAACCAATCAGGAAGATTAAATATAATGTGTCACATGCGCTGACATTTTGTGGTTTATTTCCAATAAGCCCACACTGTAACTCAAGAAAAAAGAACTACACTTCCCAGAAGCCCAGAGTAATCTCAAAAATAATGGGGGGAAAATCAAATCAAATCCAATGTATTGCCTAAAAATTGAAAGAAGGGGAAAAAATGGAAGAAGAACAGGTGTGAGAAAATGGAAAATCGCCTGGAAAAACATGGTACCTTTTGATTCTATGTGAACTGGTACCTGGTACTTTTGACAGAATTTGGCCGGTACCTTTAGAAGTATCTAACTTGGTACCTATCCCTGGAGGCAGGATTTATTTTTTGATTCTCCTCGTGTTTCTTCGTCCTGGTAGACTACCTGCTTTTGTTTATATCTGGCTGCGCGCGCGAGCACCTCGTAGCCTGCTGTGGCTCTGCAGCGGAGGTAGCGCCGTTTTACGACACGATGAGAACTAGAGCCTTATTAAGCGGTGTTTTTGTGTGAAAGTAACGTGCTGAAAATTCTCTGAATAAAGTGTGAATGCAGACCGATATCAGTTTATTTGTGTTTTTGGTCAAGTAAAATATGGCCCCGTCGGAGTGCAGAGGAAACCTGCAGAGGAGCAGGGAGGGGGTGTTTGGTGTGTGCACTCTGGGCTTCTGCTGCACAAAAACACTGCTGTAGGGGTAATTTCTGCCCTAAACCTTGTGATAGGACCCAACTTGTTCCATCCCGGAGCATCACTTTAACACACTCCACGCCACAGGAAAATCACACATGATGTCATTTGCAAACATCCAACAATCATGCCTTTGCTGGCTTTGACCATAAGGGGGAGATCAGGAAAGAAATCAGCCCCATTACCCTGTGTGTACCGGCCTTAAGAAGCAGGACCAGCCAAACTATGAAAAAATGTGGAACTTATAGTCCAGAAAATATGGTAGTCCCTTCCCCTGAAATCACCTTATGCATAACAACTCATTAAACATAACAGAATTATTGGCCAATAAAATTTCCTCAGTGATATCTGTGGAGTTTGAAGTAGTAATCGGTTAAATATGCGTGTTTAATGACCTCATAATAAATACGCTCCGTTTTCTGCGTGATTTTGCCAGATGAACAACAACAACAGCATGTTTGTAGAAACTCTGACACCGAGCAGCTGTTATCTGTTGACCTCTGCTGTGTTACATCACTCCCGCTCTGCTGTTCCTCGCGTCTTTGACGGATCTCTGGACTCGACGTGTTTAAGTGAGCCCCGTGTAGAAATGAGCGCCATGTTTTGCAGCGCTTTGAAGAGAAACAGTCCGGAAAACGATGACTCACCTTATTCTGAGGACTTGTTGTCAGAGTTGCACTCTGCATGCACCGCAGCGCTGCACGTTTTTCATTATCTCTGTCCTCTTATGTACGCTCCAACTCATTCGGAGCGACGTTTTGGGTAAACACATAATGTTGATGGATGTTGTGGCTTCTGGAGGTTTTTGTTGAGTGTGTGCGCGCGCGTGTGTGTGCACTTGTTTGTTGTTTTTCTTTGTTACTGTGAGCTAGGGATCGGTTTTCCTGCTTGTTTTTGGTGTGTGTGCACATGTGCTCGTCTGTTGCGCGTGGCTCTCAGCGGGGCAAATGAGGGGTTGCTTATTGCCTGGAACAGCCGAGCGTGGTTTTGGGGAAAGAAAGGGGGCCTCAGCACCTTTTGATGTGTCCCCCTCTTCATTCATGTGCTGCCAGTTGGCTGGCTAACGCTGGCCTCTTCGTTTGTGCGATGGTTTTGATGGCCAGAAATATGACAGAAACAAAACTGCGGGCTAAAAGCTCAAACTACGACTCCTTCACTCTTTTTTTAATCCTCTCTTTCCTTCTTCCTCCGTGTCCTCATGTTCACTCACACACTTGTCCCCCGCTCTGAAGCAACAACAGCATCATGACTTTCTGTCAGGCAGAAAACACAGACAGCTAAAGGGGCTTTTTAGGGCAGCTGGAGCTCGGGGTCCTGCAGGGCCACCCTGTCAGGAAGGCTACTCGACTGGAAATACAATACATGACACACATATACCGAAAATGCACACACACACACACACACACACACACACACACAGTCGCATAAGACTCAGACACAACACATGAACGGTCAGGCCGGATAAGCTGCCTCCCCAGTTCCAGGAGCTTCTGATCTCAGGGTTTTAAGAGCTGGAGTCTCTGTGTTTTTCTGTCTCACAGCGTATTAATAAACCTGTCTCCTCGCCGTCGCCACATCAACCTTATTTATTCGATCTGAAACAGTTGTTTTCTCCTTTCCACGGCCAGCGATGAAGCCGTGGGCAGGTTGACAAGTGCTCCCAAACCTCTGGGATTAGCTCCTCCAGGGTTACTCTCGGGGACTGCAGGGAGTCGTTTTTCAAAAGTTAATTGTAAAAAATGTCAGCAATGAGTTACTCAGACGAAAGCATTAATAAAAATGTAACGTATTGTAGTGTTTTAAACACGTCAACTGCAGCCTCCACTGATGTTTGACACAAAAAAGGCAATAAACTCAAATTTCTGCTGCTTTTTGGTGTTTATATTCGTGCAAAAAAGTTTTGATAAATACTTTTAAAACTGGATGTATTATGTATTGACATATGATTCTATGTGGCCTAATGACCAGGTGTATAAGTTGCAGTCAGGTACTTAATATGACAGCGCCAAATGTGAATTTACTTGACATTAAAGCCCTGTTTTCATCTGAAAACTACACTGGAAAAAATAGATATCTTGTCATATGCTTGTTTTATTTTCAGTAGAAAATGTTTTTTTAGACTTAAAACAAGCCAATTTCACCTGACTAGTCCAGAAAAATGTCATGCTTCAAGGTGTTCAAAGACTAAAATGAGGTCTGAATCACTTCAAATGAGTAAAAAAAAAATGCCAGTGGAACAAAAGAAGAGTTACTTGTATTAAGATATTAATCTAGTTTTAAGCAAATTGTCTAGTAATTTTTTCTTGTTCCATTGGCAGATTTTTTTTTACTTGTTCCAAGCAATGTAGACCTTATTTTTTGTCTTTAAACAACTTGAAACCAGATATTTTTCTAGACTAGTCAGGTGAATTTGGCTCGTTGTAAGTCTAAAAAGACATTTTCTACTGAAAATAAGACAAAAACACTTGATAAATTTCCATTTTTTGCAGTGTAAAACACAGTGAAAAAAAAATCTGAAAACGCTGTAGTAAGCATGCCAGGCCTGTAGGTGACGCTATAACCATCTTGTCCAGAAGCCACTTTTGGTAAGACAGTCAGCAGATACAGCAGCACACGCACAACAATGGTACTGTTGTCCTGTTGTATGTGCTCACCTGAAGCGGAGTGTCACGTTAGCGTTTCCACTAAAAACGCTGGCTTACTGTTTACATGGCAACGGAGTTGGCAGTGTTTCAGAAAAATTCCACTCTGTAGGCTGTTTTCAAAAGTTAGCGTTTTAGGTTGTGTCCGTGTAACGCAACAAAGCCCAGCCCATCCTGCTTCCCCCACCCTTTTCAGATGATACCTTTATTATGGCTGGGACAATACCCTCTTCTCCTGATTGGATTCTTCAACACATTTTAGGGGTGCTGATTTGATTTAGATTTTTTGAAATCTCTGATTTTTGTGCTTTAGTTTGCTTTTGTGACATCAGACCGTATGATGATGTCTACAGACTATAAGAGCTCTAACTAACAATAATTTTCAATGTCGACTCATTTATTGGTTATTTTTTCAATTAGTCGATTAATCATGATTATTTTGTGTTCCAACCTAATTTAGCCTTTAACATGTGCAGACCTTTAAAATTCAACCTGTGTGTTGCATTTTCACTGCATTTACCCAGAGTTAGGTTCTCATCAAGAAGTTGTTGCTTGCAGTGTTAGTTGGTAGTTGGTCTGCTTGTTAGTGACTTTGGGCTTGTTTTCTGATGTTTATTTGCTTATTGGGCCTTGCTTTGCTCTCTGTATGATCCCCCTGGACTCTCTCCCAGCTCTCCATGACAACGCGTTTGGTTTCGTTTCTCTACATGTGCTACTTCCACTTCGCTCATACGCACTCCTCCCTGCTTCCGCCTCGCTGAGTGTTACCAGTGCGGAGTGAGCTTGAGAGTGAGAGCTCCATCGGATAAATGTCCTCTCTTTTAAAAAAGTTAGGGGAGTTTTGACACTAGTTTGTGACTCATATCCTGAAAAACTGGAGATGCACGCAGAGATATTTCCTCATCAATATTCCTCGTGTATGAACTTGGTGATCTTTTCCCATTAAAGTATCTGTTAACGTGGCGCCTCATGTAGTGAACTGAAGTTACAGATGAGCATTTACCACCTGGTATTTCATTTCACCATATGACAAAAACAATAAAAACAATAATACGACACATCCACTGATATAATTTGCATGAATTAATTCTTATAGCCAACAAAGTCGATTATGTTGACTAATTGTTGCATCCCTATAGACCTTATCAGGAGCCAGGTTTCATACAAGAAGCACATTAAATAAGTCAGAGAAAAAGATTTCACCCCCTGCTGGAGAAAAGCGGTAACTTTATTCCAATCAGTTTTTATCTTCCACCCCAATTTTTTTGTCTGTCGTGACAGTTTGGTTCACAAATGCATGAAACTAGTGATATAATCATCCTATTTTTTTCTTTTTGTACAGTAAAATTTTAAGCTCTAATGTAGATACTTATATAAAATTCTGTTTAAAAGACAAGTTTAAGATCCTCTCTGTGTCTTTTGACACTCGTCTTTTTTCCTCGTCTGTATGAGGAAGTAAGTTCTCAGTTATCAGAGGTGAGATCTTTGACATGCTTTTGCACCAACCTGTTTGTTTAAGGCTGATTTATATTGGCCTACAGAGGCCGACTGGAGGTCATTCATTAAACATTGAACAGTGGTTTCTTGTCATGGGTCACTCCTGGGCTCACATATAGAAAACGGTTTTCAAAGGACGGCGAGCAGCAGCGAGGAGCGCCAGTGTGAACGTCTTTAAACACGAGTGTAATCGAGCTTTTGTGATTCACACGGGCGCACGCTAATTCGCAGTCTGATCATCTTAATTGAGCTATTTCACACAGTGCACGTGGGCTATCATGCCTGTGTGTGTGTGTGTGTGTGTGTGTGTGTGTGTGTGTGTGTGTGTGTGGTCACAAGGGGTCTTGTGACGGGCCCCGCGCCGCTGTAGACGCTGTGGCAGATGTATGGGACAGATGCCTGTCTGCTCGGCTGCATCTGTAGCCTGGCTTAACCTACCCCCTCTGCTCTCACACACTCACACACACACACACACACAAACACACACACACATCCAGACCCCTGCAGTGCCTGCTGTTGAAAATGTGTCCTTTTTAAATCTGTCTGGTACATTTTTGTCTCACTTGTCACGCATTCCCCATTATTTTCTGACCTTCCTCGTTTGTCACCTCTTCTTCTTCTTCTTCTTCTTCTTCTTCTTCTTCTTCTTCTTCTCCTTCTTCTCTTTTGTGTTTTTTTTCACCTTGACTTTACCCCCCAAAAATCTAAATGTCGTTTCATTTTTGTGTGTCACTTTGCGTTGACTTTCTGTGGTTTTTGTCTCACATTAGACCTGAATTTCTGTGTTTGTTTTGCTAGCATGCTTGGTTTCAGTTGGACCTTTTTGCTGTGTGACACTTTTAAAAATGTAAACTGTGGATGTGTTGTTTGTTGGTGTGTTTGTTGGTGTGTTTGTTGGTGTGTTTGTTACCATGCTCACCCTTGCTCCCACTTCCTGACACTGATAAAATCTGTGAAACTGAGCTTTGATGACCCTCTTTTTCTCCTCTCTTCCTCTATTTGTGTTTTAGCTCTTTCTGTCTTACTCTGTTCTTTCATGGTGAAGTGTTTGCACGCCTGTGTGTGTGTGTGTGTGTGTGTCATTTTGCGTGTCTGCACGCTCACTCTTTCAAAGGAAGTCAAGCCGTGAACTGGTCACTGTCTCTTTCACTTCTGCTTCCTTTCAGCACTCAGGAAGAGACCTAATCTCTATCCTCGTTGTGTGTGTGTGTGTGTGTGTGCGTGTGTGTGTTCAGCATGTGTAAAGATGAGTGATCACCCAGACGTCCTTTTATCCCCTTCAGCATCATTGATCCTGCGATTGTCATCCTGTCAGCAGTGCATGACTTCCCCCGTCCTTCCTGGATGATGTTACGTCTTTTTATTACAGACACGTTTGTTGGAATTTTTAATTTTTAGAGTTTAAAAAAAACATTTTCCCTTAGTCTCCTGCTGAAAAAGACTTTGACTCAGACATATTTCTTAGACCACTGGTCCTCAACCCCCGGGCCTAGGGCCACTACCAGTTTGTGGATCAATTGGTACTGGGCCAAACATAAAAAAAATCTCATCTTACTTTATTTTAGTTTGATTTATTGTCTGATTCTGAATGTTTTATTTTGAAAAATGACCAGATTCTCTCCGTCATACCTGTCTATGACTCATTCTTGATGCCAAACCCCTAAGCTAGCAAAATGGACAAAAAACAAACATCTTTAAAAAGTTTCTTTGGACAGGCTAAAAGAGCCAGTGAGGAGACAGAAGAAGAGCTGGTCCGTCAAAGTA
This sequence comes from Halichoeres trimaculatus, assembly GCF_033239565.1. Taxonomy (NCBI): domain Eukaryota; kingdom Metazoa; phylum Chordata; class Actinopteri; order Labriformes; family Labridae; genus Halichoeres; species Halichoeres trimaculatus. The sequence goes on from NW_027437200.1 coordinate 17,883,030, forward strand.
TGGTCTGACATTAAACCGGTCCAGTTAGGGACTGCTGTCCTAGACCATGTCCACATGTAGCCTGGGATCAGGAAAACCTCATATATTTCCAAATGTTTAAGCCTGTCATCCACACAAAACTGCAACTGTTAGTCACTAAAAGTGATGTTTTCTGAAAACGCCTGACAACAGAGTTTTTTTGTTTCTCAAGTTACAGCTGAATGAGGAGGCTTCATTCTGATTGGCTGGCACAGGTTTCACGCCCTAGAGGACTCTGTCATCTTGGTTCAGCATGCTTCAAGCTGTATGGAGCTTTATTTGTGTGTGTAAATTCATCCACAACTATGTGAATTGATCCACAAATGTGTAAGCTGACCCACTTATGTGGAAACAGATTTGTAAGAAACACTGCTTGGCCAAAAAAAAAGTTGCCACCAAAAAACGCTAACATTTCATTTGACCGCCTTTAGCTTTGGTTATGTTTTGCATTCGCTGTGGCATTGTCTAAACGAGCTTCTGCAATGTCACAAGATGTATTTTCATCCAGTGTTGCTTTAATTGTTCACCAAGATCTCCATTGATGATGGTAGAGTCTGACTGCTGCACAAAGATCCTCAATGGGGTTAAGGTCTGGACTCTGTGGAGGCCAATCCATGTGTGAAAATGACGTCTTATGCTCCCTGAACCACTCTTTCACAATCTTGGAATATAGCCGTGCCATCAGAGAAAAAAAAATAGAATAACCTGGTCATTCAGTATATTCAGGTAGTCAGCTGATCTCATTCTTAAAGTACTGACTGTTGCTGAACCTAGACCTGACCAACTGCAGCAACCCCAGATCATAGCACTGCCCCCATAGGCTTGGACAGTTGGCACTAGGCATGATGGGTGATCACTTCATCTGCCTCTCTTCTTACCCTGATGGCCCATCACTCTGGAACAGGCTCAGTCTGGACTCATCAGACCACATGACCTTCTTCCATTGCTCCAGAGTCCAATCTTTCTGCTCCCTGGCAAATCGAAAAGATAATCGCCCATGCAGTAATTATCCAATAGGAGGCTCGTACCTGTTAGCTTAGTTAAATCCAGGTGGTGACTTTTTTTTGGCCAGGCAGTGTATTTGCTATAAGCTGGTTATCCAGCTGGTCATGTGTGGAAAAAGAATGAGGATATTCGCTTTTTGAAAATACTTGGCTACTTGTGTATGAGGTCTTTCAGACTTGCTGCAGATCTGTCAGCTTCCCCTTATGATGAGAAACCCCCATTCTCACACATCCCAAAAGGAAAGCCAGGGAATCCATTGGTTGAATCTCAGCGTCCCATAAATCCTAAACCCCTTCAGACTTCATTTTCATCACCAGGAAGGTGGTTTACTGCACGAGTCTGCAGGGGCTCAAACAGAATGAGCAGTAATGTGACAGCACTTTTCTGCTTCTCATAAAACCAACATGTCATCATGTAGCTCACCTGAGCAGCAGCATGAATTATTACTGAACAAGTTTTAGTTTGAAATAATAAAAAAGGCTTTATCAATATGAAAAAAAATCTCAATCAAAGAAAAAAAAACTTCATTACATTGATCCTTGAAGGCAGGTGGACTTATTTTTCTGAAGCATCAACATTAGTTTCAATTTCCACGACTCTTGTTTACGTCTCTTTCTAAATTCCCCACTTTCGTTCTTTAACCCTGCTCTGTCTGCAGATTTCCCCTTGGAACCCTCAGTTTCACATCACATTGCTATGAACTGTGGGTAATTCCCTCACGCCAAAGGGAAGTGTATGAAATGTGTGGAAGTCAGACATTTTTCAGATGTGCTCAGAGTACGCAGAAATTTACCGCTTGAGAAAACTGAGAGGGGACGAGGCTGCCAACGTCATTTGTCCACATGAAGCTGCGCAGACCTCATCAAGGTGAAGTCTGCAAACATGCCCACTTTCAGTAAAAGGTGCATTTAGGGTCCAAAAATTCAGCGCAAGATCCCTCACACACTTTACAATCTGACAGTGGGACAGCCCTAAACCCTCACGGACCCACCTCAGAGAAGGCAGGATGGATCCATACTTTCATGTTGTTTACTCCAAATCCAGATCCTACCTGAAAGTGGAGCAGAAATCCAGACACATCAGATCTGGAAACAACTTTCCAATCTTCTGTTGACCAGTTTTGGCGAGCCCGTGTGAATTTTAGCCTCAGTTTCCTGTTCTCAGCTGACATCAAGAAGGCTTCTTGTCCCAGCAGAGGACAGCTGCCCACTGGGTGTTTTCACTTTTTGGGACTGTTGTCTGTAAGATGAGATGAGATGGTTGTAAGAACCCCAGACAACCATCATCACAACCTTGTCTACATGACTGAATGCATTGAACTGGCACCTCGAGATTTCTTGAAATGAGAAGTGCGTCCAAAATCAATTTCATAATAAATATTGACCAGCTGCCATGTGACCAGCTGATCAGATAATTGCTTGGAAGAGCAGTGAAACATGTGTTCCCAATTAAATGGAAAGTAGATTTTTGAGACCAATATTTGAATAAATATGGTCACTGATTTAATTTTTGGGCTCAAGTATAAAAAACTGTGCCCAAATTTCACACAGGTATGACTTTGTGCAGGTCTGAAAACTTTTTAGAAAACTGAATTTTGTTAGAAAATAAATTCTGAAAAGGTTTTTTGACGTTTTCCTTCATTGTTCAACTGTTGTAGTAGAAAGTAGTACTTGCTCATTTCTGATGCTACGCTACATTCGCTGCAGAAAGTGTTGAAAGTGTTTAAATAATAAAGTTTGAGTCAATTATTCAGAATTTTCTTTGTACAAAACATAGAAGGAAAAAATTTATAAACTGTGTAAATGAAAAGCATGTGGATACAGATTTTGGTGATTTGCAGATTATCATTGGCTCGTGGAAGCATCAGTCTGCATGAACTTTTCTTGTTTATTCAAAATGTTTGAAATTTTCTTGTTTCATAAAAACTACAAAATCAAGATTCCCTAAATTTTCGTGTCTTCAGCGTTGCATCAAATGGAAATATTTTCTTTCATTTTGACACATTTCCTCCAAATCCATCCTGACATATTTGGTATCTGTGTAAACCTCGTGTTCCCTCTCGATCTGAATTTGAAACTTTGCGGGTTTGAACAATGCTTGGCAGCACAACGCCAGTTTACAGAGATGGACCCACTGCTGGATTTTTGTTATTGGTTTGAGTCCGGGATCTTCAGTTTCACTTGAGTGTTTGCATGTGTGTGTGTGTGTGTGTGTGTGTGTGTGTGTTCAGAGGGTGAAGCTTTGATTGTAAGACAGTGCAGACTATGACAGATTGAGAACGACTGCGAGTGAAAGCGTAATCTTAGGGTGCAGGAGCATGTCTGTGTCGATGGGGGAGTGGTCTCTCCCCATGTTAGCCACAGTGGTCTGGAATGGTTTGTCGAGCAGCGAAACAGTGTTAACCACAAGCCAGGGCTGTCGCACGAAACCATCCCCTCACTACTGTGAGATTCTGCTGTCATGACAGAACTATGAAGCAATGTTTTTGGATATTCACACACAGCTTGGCTCCAAAACAGTGGATGATTTCGAGTTTAGAGCCAGAGCTATGTGACTAATTCCACTTTCTGTTTTTGGGGGGAATTAAATCATGAGTAATATTTGTTTTTGGAGGTCTGGAAAGATGCATTTGGATACATTTTTCATAAATAAAACTGGCTTTTTCTGGAAACATGAAACTTGTTTGGGGTATTCAGAGCCCACTTTTCCCTCTTATAACAGCATCACTTTTGGTTGATACTAGAAAACTTTCTAAACATCTGATATCCATCTTGAAGTCTGAAGAAAAGAAATCACAGATTTATGCCCCGTCGAAAGCTTGGCCTGATTTTTTGCCCTGGGTCCATTAAAAACAGTTTGTTCTAAAAAAAACAAAAAAGGAAAATACCTTGAGATCTTCATAAGACTTGCTAAAATGATGAGGTCATCTCTGCTTTCTTTTCAAACCTCGTAACTCTGCTCACATGGTCTGGTCATCACTTGCAAATTTCCTACCTAATACATGACATATTGAAAGGTGGGCCTCAAACACTAAGGTCTTTCCTAACCTTGGCCCTTGACAGCAGCTTAAACAAAGTGTTTCAGACAGAAGCCGAAATATGTGAGAAAAACTGACTTTTGTGCGCCGTAAATCAGGTCAAGCTACCACTGGATACTACATTGACAGAATTAAGCATTAGAAAAAGCACTTTAAGAAATATGTCAACATGAATGATTGGCTCTCTTCCATCTGAGAGGCTGGACTTCTCCAGTTTGTCTCAACAGTCAGATGACCACTATGGATGTCTTCATGTGGATCCCTTAAAGAAACAAGCTAAGTGGACTAAGAAGTATAAACACACCTGAGTAAAACAAGACACTTAAGTAGATTTGATAAGTAGGGACAGAAAAGGTATATGGATGCAGTTTGCTGAATATGCTAATACATGCCGTTCCACTTGTGCCAACCAAGCAGTAACCCCTGGTCTAAGAATATGAGACAATGCTGAAGTGCTAAAATCTGCTGTTTCTCGAGTGTCCGCTTGAGGCTGGCTCCAGAAGTACCAGAAGTCACATACACACCAAGCAAAAAAAGCTGTTTTCAAAGCAGAAATTAATCTTTTTACAGCCTGGTTCAAAAAATGTCTCCCGTCTGAATCGCTAATCCCACTATCGGCGCCCACTGTACGGAGGGTGAATTTTTTTCTAACTTGGCTGTTCAGAGGATATTAAGATTGTGAGGTCGCCCAATCAGAGGCACAGCTCAGGGTCACGTGACTGACAAGCGCCCTATAACTGTACTCAAAGCTCCTGTCATTTCCAATATGGCCAAGATAGCCGATCTGCTTCAAAAGTCTGTTTCAGAAACAAAGGAGACGTCGATGAGACTACATCCATTAATTATACAGTCTATGTGCCAACCGTGTCAAATATCTGAATCCCAAACCCCTCTAACCCTTAGACTTTAGTTGGACATGATTTGTGTCTCCACTTTGTTACAGTCGACTTTAAACAGACACTACTTGAACTTTATGGACTGTTACACATAGAAGCATAGATCATCGGCATACAGGGTCATCATGTATTTCTACCCTCCTTTTTGAAAATCTGATAGTGTGACACATCTTTGTTTGTCTTTTGGGGGGAAAACAAACAGTGATTGATATGCTTTATTTTTCTTTAATAAGACAAGAAAAAAATGCGCTAATGTTGTCAAAATGGTTGCTATGGTTACACATACTTAATCTGAGTTAGATCTTTGACACATTTTACTTTCTTGTCTTGGCTGTATCAGACCTGTTGTTTCCTAGTAATGACTCCAGCTTCATTTCAGCACATAGTGTGTGTGTGTGTGTGTGATGTCACTGTTCCTGGGAGTCATCAGGAGGTGTCGGGTGTCACGCGCCCTGCAGGCCGGACACCAGCAGGTTCAGATTGAGAGGTTGAGAGGTTGCTCTGTGTCAGCTTCGGAGCGTCCTGAGGGTAACTGAGTGTGAGTGACCCTGGACGGAGTATCGTTCACTTCCTCAGAAAGCCTGAGCAGAAACTGTGGCTGCTTTTTTAAAGCTTTGGCTTTAGTTTGGTGCTTTTGTTTTTCCTGCTTTATTTCAAAACCTTTTCACCATGTGGTTTGTGAATCGTCCAAAACTGTGTTGGATCAGTCTGAAATTCAAGGATTCAGCTTTAGTTTCAGTTTTGAGCAGTTAAATAAATGCTGATAAATAATTCTGCACAGCTTTGAGGATTTATTGAAGCTTTTTTTTTCCAAAAACAAACTGTCATTTCTTATAAAACGTTAAAAAAAAAACCCACACTTACTGACTCCATTATGAAATGCATGAATCAGAAAACCCTATCAGCTTTCCTCCTCCTCTTCTGCACCCTACTCTCCCTCACACACACATTTGCACCGTGAGGGGGCCCCTTGCTTCTCATAACAAAAGCCTGGTCTAACCCGAGCGTGCGGCTCAGTATTGTGTATAAGCAGAGTCAAAGTGTGTGTGAGTGGGAAGCCCTCAGAGCACCCCGGCGTGTCCGGTGTCACTGACATCTGTGCGCGTACGCCGATGATGCCGTGATGTTTCAACGTTCACATGTTTGCAGCGTCTTTGTGGTGCGACCTCTGACCTGATTACTTATTAAATCCTCTGTTGTCTCAAATATTAGAACAACTGTGCAGAGATGTTTGTGTAAAGGAGGTGTGTGTGTGTGTGTGTGTGTGAGGCTGACAGGAGTAATTGGACCTTGCAACACTTTGACACGAGAAGAATCTTTGCTGGTGATCTCAGCTCTGTTGTTTCTTTTTTTTCCACTCTTCGACTCTTCTTTATTTCTTCCTCCCCCCTCCTCTGCTCCTCGCTGTCCCTCTGAGCCGGTCATTAACGGTTCACCCTCCCTCCTCATCTCCTTCTCCCCCTCTCCCCTTCTCCCTGTCTCGAATGGACCCAGCTGGGGGAGAGAGGAGGAGGAGGAGGAGGAGGAGGAGAGCAGCGTAGCTTTTTTGGCTTGCAGATTGTGCAAGGCTTTCCAGAGGTCACTGAGAGTGTGCTGTGTATGTGTGTGTATGTGTGTGTGTGTGTGTGTGTGTGTGTGTGTGTGTGTGTTCTCATTCCGCATTTCACACCTAACTTTTTTTTTTTCACCCGTCTACAGAGACACACGCGCGCTCCAACAACCCCGTATCTCCTCACCTCATCTGCTGCCGTGTTAGTAAAACCTCTTTTTCTTGTTTCTGTCTGCAGAGAAGCGATGAGGAATTATCTAAAGGAGCGAGGCGACCAAACCGTCATGATCCTGCACGCAAAAGTTGCACAGAAATCCTACGGCAATGAGAAACGGTGAGTGTCGTCATGACAGCAGCATCTGGAATTAAAGATTAGCTCGAATTATGACGACATGATGCCCTCAGAGGTTTAAAGTAAGGTTAACAAAACTGTCACTTCTAAACAACAAGATGTCTTTTCTTTTTACATTTTGTAGTTTCCAAAAAGTCTTTTGAGTGTATGACCTCTTCCACCCTGTTTCCATCTCTATCCACCATCCTGTCCTTTCTGGAAAAAGTAAACAACGCTTTAAAAATCAACAAATGAAAAGTTATTTTCTAATCCTCTCTGTCGTGACATTCTTAAGACCTTTTAAAGCGCTGACACAAACTTACAGGAAGGTGTCAGATTTGGTTAACTTGCCTCTGTGTGTGTCTCTGCTCCGCCCTCTGTCACAACCACCACACAGCTGACTCTCCTCACCCACCAATCAGTGAATTCTGATGTTTCATGCCCTCCAGGATAAGACTTTTAAGACACACCCTCTGCAAAAACACCACAACAGGATAATGTTCAAGGATTCAGAAGGAACATTTTCTTTTAATCTTTTTCAATACAGAAGAATCAAACTTATTTCAAGCTTTGTATTTTTAAAAATACAGAAAATACCGCTCTAGGTTTAGCGATTTGTACGGTCGTGTTTAAGTTCTGAATACTGTTTTAGATTAAAACCTGAGTTGAAACTTAATATCAGTTTTCAGCATTATCAAAATCAGCAAATGTTGACTGTCCTTACATCTTAAAATGGGAGTTTATCCATCATCATCCCTGCTTGATATAACTTGATTTACCAGAGAAAGATTCTGCTGACTGTACATTTGTTACATTGCATCAAAAGTGCGAGGATGTTTCTGAAAAATGCCAACTCATTTATTTTGACTTTTAAAAAGATAAAAAAAAAAAAAAAAGAAAAGTTGACTCTTTTTTTAAAGGTCTGAGTTTATAGAGTTGTTAAGTTGAAGCAAAGTTTAAGACCTTGGTGTTTGAGGTCCACCTCTTCAATATTTCCTGAACCTGTTTGGAAATCTATCAAATCAACGCGATGACCTCAACATTTCAACAAGTCTTGTGAAAATCTCATTGAGGTTTAGTGCTGTTTTTTCTCAAAACAAAACATTTTCCTTCTTTTTTTTTTTTTTGGAATATTTAATTTTTCATCCTTTTTCAAGATATGTATGAAAACAAACAAACACAAAAAAAGCACTTCAACTCCCTCCCAACCCACCCACTAACAGCTAGAGAGAAAGAGAGAAAAAATTAGATAGAAAACATAAGCAGTAACTAAACCACAATAAAATTAAATAAATCATATCATGAATAATAATTAAATAATGAAGTAGAATATATAGAATAGTCAAGAGGCATGGTAGACAATCAAAAGCACTGACATGCTTGTAAATCTACAATCCGTCCATCAATAGAGAGGCTGACAATGTGTCCATACATTCAAAATAAGGCTGCCACATCTTTATTAAAGTATCATAGTCTTTCCTGAGTGTATAAGTAATTTTTTCAAGTGGAACACAGCTATTTAACGAAACATTTTCAACAGACCAAGGCTAAAAACCGAGCAAAGCACTTCATGAGGACGTAAATTTAACATTGAGTTTCTCATGACAACTGGATGGAAATTAAGTTTTCTTGTAGTATAAAGTGGGTTGATGCTAGTGGGTTCAAGTTTGTATTCTTTTCTCTGAAATCTGGCTTTAATCAGAGACTTCTGGCCTTTAAAGAGAACACTGAGTCCAGTCAGAGCTCTTCATTAAAGAATTAAAACACAAACTTTCCTCTGAATATTTTGATTTTATTCTCAAAATTCTGACTTTTTAGAATTCTAAAATTTTAGTTTAACTTGTTTTGGATCAAATTCTGACTTAAATCTCAGTATTTTCAAAAAAACAGTCCTCTCTTTTTGGGAATTGTGTCATAAAAGTCAGATTTTGTCCTATAACTGTAAATTCTGTAAACCCCACCCTTTTTTTTTTGGATAAATAATACAATCCTGACTCTCAACACGTCTGTCTGAAATCTTGAAACTCAAACTTAAGTCATGAAAATCTTAATTTTTGATTTTAATAATTCTAAACTTAAGTGCAAACTGTGATTTTAAGTTTAAAATATCATGGAGGTCTGACTTTATTGAGTTGTAAAGTGGATTTTTTTCTTTTAAATGCTGATATTTAAAGTCAAATAAAGATGATTTCACTGCAAAAAAAAAAAAATCTTACCAAGTAATTTTGTCTTGTTTTGAGTAAAAGTTGTCTTGATATACTTGATATGAGCCACGTTTACCTGATCATCCAGGAAAATGTATTGTTTTAAGTTGATTAAAGACAAAATGAGGTATGAATCGCTTGTAACAAGGAAAAAAGACAACCAAGGAAACAAGAGAAGTTTGAAAATTTGCTTAAAACTAGAATAATGTCTTAATACAAGTAACTTTTCTCTTTTTTCAACAGTAGGTTTTTTAAAGTTGTTAAAAGCAATTATTTCTTTACTTAACCTCTTAAGACCCGAGCTCTTTTTTGGCATGCATTTTTGTTGTCTCTTTGCTTTTTGGGCTTATTGGAACCTAAGAAGTATAAATCCAAAGCATTATCTTTACACATGATGTAGTTTTAGAGAAATGTTATGTCCACATATGTGGACACTCGGTCTGGATTTCCATAAACACACTAAGGTCACCACTGTGCAATAATGTGCAAAACTTTATTTACACCCTGTACACAGCAGTGTTTTTCCAAACTTCTTTTGTATTTTGTATTAAAACATACATACATGCTATTTAAAACTTCTGGCACATCACTGTGCAAACTGTTGCTGGATGACATGCCTTTAACAAATTATAAAACATTTAAATCATTTTACATCCTCCCTGAAGATGTTCATTAGTTTCTGAACATGGCTATGTAAAAATAACTAAATAAATAAAATAAGCAACAACAAAACCAATGTTTTGTTTGTTTGATTGTTTGTAACAAGCATCTGACATGTCCAAAGAACACAACAACTACCAATAATACTAAAACAGCTATAGCTTTGAACTAGGGGTCCCTAGTCCCTACCCTTTTCCTTCAGGAACATGCACACACCTTTGTGTGAAATGCTGTGTAACAGTTGTCTGTTTGCAAGCACAAGAACACCTTGCAGGTCACACAACGCATTTGAGTTCTCCCAGTGCAGCCCGCTGCTTTGCAGCGTGCTGCATTCTTCAGGCTGACCATCTCTGGGGTGATGAGCATCAGCCCTGCGGACTGAGACATGTGGCACAGCCACCACTGAATGCTTTCCCCTACCTGTGGAAAGGTTTTCATCGTCTGTCGATTCTAAAGAGTCTGTGTTGTCTTCTTGACTGTCATGCTGGGCCAAGAAGATCTTCACCACTTCCATGCAGAACTCCAGGGACTGCATGATGCTATTCTTTGGTGTACCGCAAACAGCAAGGTCTTTGCGACAGAGTAGCCAGCTGTTGGCTAAAGCCAGATCCGTGAAGTGCATAAGCATCTGCATTGTCCACCTCTTAGAACAGACGCTCATGTGATAGTAACTAATCATCCTGTCAACCAAGTCAACTCCACCCATCTCGAAGTTGTATTCACGGACGATGCTCGCTCTCAAGATGGCAACATATTGTTTCAGTTTCGTGTCCCATCAGTGGCAGGAATCTTCAGGCTGTGTACCATGAACAACAGACATCATCAGTGCTGGTTTGTTGTTCTACCACTTCACAATGCACATCTTTCCATCTTCAGTGGTAACTTCGGCTGAGGTACCTCTTCCATCCTTCTTCATGTTTTTGCCTCTAGGTAACTTCTGCACTGCTGCAGCAACCTGGCTCTTCGTTACTGTACTGGTATACAGCTCCTTTTTCATCATTTATTCCATACCTTGGATGGTTGTGAAGAACCTGTCAAAATACACCTTTGTGTCACGATGCAGAGTTTGACACAGACGTTCGTTGACCAGGCTTCCTAACCCAAGACCCTCTGGTTCTTCGACCTACTTCAGCAGTGCACCCGCACCTTGGTACACATCAAAGTCCAGCACAATACCATCTGCTGTAGCACAAACAAAGTTCTTTATGCCAACTGGGTTTGGCTTCATTGGCAGATACTGTCAACAAGGACAGGCTCCTGGGAAGGGGGTCATCTGCTCATCCTTACTGCTGCTTTGCTGCTGTGGTGGGGTTTGATAATAAGCATCCTCGATGGCATCATTGTTGTCTGTCAAATCTTCCAAGTCTGAGTTTTCCCCATCAATAAAGCCCAGTAGCTCTAGTTCTTGTGTCAAAAAATAATGTTCTAGAAATAGAATGATGAAAAAAAGTATCAAGTACAAGTCCATGAAGATTTATTGATTTTCTACTTATTTACTTTATAATTATTTAATATAACAATTATTTAGTTGATTGTTTCTTTGTTTGGGACAATGTACAACTTCTTAGATCCACCAGGGTTAGCTTTGAGGTGATTTACTAACCATGCTAATATGAATAATTTTGCTTACATGCGAACATTTTTCACAAAACTAAGTCCCGTTGTCCACATAAGTGTACATCAAGTTTAACAGCATAGTAGATCATTACTGTTGCTAACTTTTGACAAATTTGCATGTAATTGTAAACTAACAATGCTTTTAAGTTTATGTAAATAAGGTTTAGTCATTAAATTTCTTTAGACTTCTTACCTCAACGATTTTTAGATTTCGAGTGGCCACTCTAACTTTGTCTTGTGCATTCTGCCATGCTGACTTTTACCGGTAATGTGCTGTACTCTTCTGACACCACCAGATGGCAGTGTTATCGTCCTCGTATGTGTACGTTAGGCCCCAGTTGAGTAGAATTAGGCATTATGTTTATACAACCCAAAACGTCATGTCCACGCATGTGGACGCCAGGTCCTAAGAGGTTAAAATGAGACAAAATCACTTGATAAGATTTCATTTTTTCCAGAAAATAAAATCTTCTTTTTTAAAAATTGGCCCAAACTCCAAAAGACACTTCTCAGTTCCCGACAGACACTCCAACACATCCCTTTTCTGCATTTTGACCCTCTTGACCTCCTGTATCACATGAGGTCAGGAGAGGAAGTGAGCCCTGACCTCGTGCATGAGGCCACGATCAGGTGGAGACCTCGTAGACCCTTCCTCCTCCTCCTCCTCCTCCTTGACTCTTCCTCTCCCTGTCACTCTCCTCTCACCTTTCTACCTCTCACTTTTTATAGCTCATCCTCCCCCCGTCCCTCCCTCCTTCTTCTCGTCTTTCTGGTTATGCAACAACCCTTCAGCCCTCCATCCTCCGACTGTTTTCTCAACTCCCAGAATCCTCTGAGAGTTGAGTAAAAACAGAAGAGAAAGAAGCAGAGAGTCTGAGATGAATTCCTCTGATAACTTTATCAAATATACAGACTCAGAGTTTCGTGACCCTTCAGGCCCGCCGAACCCGACTTTGTTCACGCCGTTTACGTCAGCCTCTCACCTCCGACCACTTCTGTCTGCGTCGACACGGGGGAGCGAAAAAGAAAGTGGGCGCAAGGAGAATGCAAATGTGCCCTCTTCCTCCTTCGCTCATCCGCCTCTTGTCTGTCTGCGCTTTTTATAGGAGGTGAAAGTAGACAAACACCCACAGAGACAGACAGCAGTGTTGCGAAATAGGTCGCTTTCCAGTTCCACACTGACGCACACGAATGTATCTGCAAAGGAGACGAGTGTTTCTGAGGGGGCAAAAGTCGCCCTTCTTTCTAAATGCTGCTCTCTTCTTCACTTTGAGGTGTAAGAAACGAGAGAAGAGCAGGAAAGTTTGAGATTTAGAGCGGAAAAAAGTTGACTCTTAATGTTTGGAGCTGTGTTTATTTAAACAGAACAGTTTCATGCAGGACTTCTCATGTTAACATCTGATAAATGAGGCCTGACGGCTCGAGGAGAGACTTGTTAGTTCCCCGATTGTCATTCTGAAGATTAGTGCAGCTCTGCCCTCTGCTGGTGGAAACTGGGCGACGCACCCTCTCCATTTTGTACAATCTAAAATAGTTTAAATTTATTTTATTTTTTTCTATACACTGATAAACGGTAACAGGGAAAAATGTGAGTATCAGAAGTTATTTAAGCATCTAAAGGGAAAAAATATTAGTGATTAAGTTAGGCTGTTTTTTTCAAGCGTTTGGGGTTTATTTAGAGGTTTACTTATAATCTGTCCCCCTGTTCAGGTTTTTCTGCCCTCCCCCCTGTGTTTACCTGATGGGCAGCGGCTGGAAGAAAAAGAAGGAGCAGATGGAGCGAGACGGCTGCTCCGAGCAGGAGTCGCAGCCCTGCGCCTTCATCGGCATCGGAAACAGCGACCAAGAAATGCAGCAGCTCAACCTAGAGGGAAAGGTACGACAGGCACACACACACACACACACACACACACACACACACACACACACACACACACACACACAGTCTGATATTTACCTGACACACCTTTACTCAAGGTATGTGACAGTGACAGTGACAGAGCAGGAAGTGTCACATTTGTCTTTAGATTAGTGAAAGCTTTTGGGCTATTTCTTTTAATCTTTTTCTCCTGTTGACAGAATGATACTGATAATACAGAAAAAAGGCCTATGTCGTTTTAAATATTTTTTTTAACAATTGATTTTTTTTGTGATTTTTTTTTTCTTATTTCTGGAACTAAATTCAGAATTCCAAGAAAAAAAAGTCTGAAATCTGACTGAATTAATAGTATTCTGATATTAAATTCAACATTTAATAAAGTAAAATAAAATAATAATATTCTGAGGGAAAAAAGTCAAAATTCTGATTTTAATCATAGAAATCAGACATAGTAAAAATCTAACTTTATTTTGTGGATTTTCAAATTAATTAAAAGCATTCTGACTTCTTTCAAAGCTCTTTCTAAAGCTCGAAAAAATTTAAAGAATTCTAAATTTTAATGCAGAACTCTGATGCTAACTGAGGATTCTTATAAATTCGTAAAACCTTATCTATTTATTTATTTATTGGCCTTTTATGCCTTTTATCAGATGTAACTGACAGTGGATAGAGAAGGAAACAGGGTGGGATTGGGGACTGGCATGGACAAAGCACGCCTCAGGCTGCTCCATGGGGAATGACCTAGACCACAAGACCACTTGTGTCCCAAAAAAGCATAGACTAATGACCTGGATTGTAGAATTCGGATTTTAAGCTAAGAGCTCTAACATTAATCGCAAAACTCTGACTTTTTCTACTATATAACAACAAGAGTTTGGACTTTAACCTGAGAATTTTAAAAATAAGGTTAGAAATTCTGTCTTTTTTCAAAGCTCTGAAAACTGAAATGATAATTTAAGAAAAAAATCTCGATTTAATCATAGAATTATGACTACTTTAAAATTTAGGGGGAAAAAATCATAGAACTGTCAAGCTTGTTTTTGGGCTTTTTATGCCCTTAAACTAGATTAAGAGGACAGTGAATAGAGAAGGAAAAAGGGAAGGAGTGATGTGAGGAAGCAGGCCAAGGGCTGGATTTGAACCCACCCTCCCTCCTGGACAAACCCTCTGGGGCTTGACCTGCACCATGGAGTCAATTGGCTAAAAAAATTGCAATATTCTGACCTAATTCTGTCAAATTTGTATCTCTAGCCCAGAACTCTGACGTTAAATTCTGTCATCATGCAATTTTCAGTCATAAAATTCTGACATTTATTGTCGAATTTAGCCTCGAATCGTAAAATACCAACTTTAATCAAAGAGGTCTGACTTTAATCTTTGGATTTTACAATAAAAGTCACTTCAGGAAATTAGAACTTGGACATATTTAACAGAACGCTCATCTTTTATCAGAATGTAACACAAATATAAAGTTTTATTTTGTCTGAATTCTGACTTTCTGTCAGAATCAATTTTATCTAACAAATAAAAAAAACAAGTCAGAGTTTCTATTTTCTTCTTTTCTTCCTTCCAATAAGTGAGCTTTCAGTGCCCCTTCATCTTCATCCATATAATGATGTTTTTCTATTTTTCTAGATTTGGTGATTTTACGAAAAGAAGAAACTGACTAAACGTGTTGATTTTTCTCTCTTGTCACCTCCAGAATTATTGCACAGCCAAAACCTTGTACATATCCGACTCTGACAAGAGAAAGCACTTCATGCTGTCCGTCAAGATGTTCTACGGAAACAGCGCAGACATCGGCGTCTTCCTCAGCAAGAGGATTAAAGTCATCTCCAAGCCTTCCAAAAAGAAGCAGTCCCTCAAGAACGCTGACCGTGAGTCTGTGCCCGACGCGCACACTTTGTTTGTTGTGATACAGACGAGATCTGATGGAGTCATGTAATATCCTTTATTTCTTAACTTTAATTTGTTTTTTAATCTATTTAATCCAAGCAGAATCTTAAATCCTTATTTTGATGCTATTACCATGTTCAGCCACTAGATGGCAGCAGAGCTCTGCTTGAGTATTAGCTCTGCTCAGATGTGAAGTGAGCAACATGTCCTGTTTGTTTCATTATGTAACCAGTCTATGTGTGTGTCCACAGTGTGTATTGCATCAGGGACAAAGGTGGCGCTCTTCAACCGCCTTCGGTCTCAAACGGTCAGCACGCGTTATCTCCACGTGGAGGGCGGCAACTTCCACGCAAGCTCCCAGCAGTGGGGCGCCTTCTACATCCACCTGTGTAAGAAACTCAGTCATCCACAAACATCGTAGGAAAGAGTCAGCAGACGCTCCAGAGCTTCTCTTTTGTTTGTTTCAAATCAAACCCACACTGTTTGACAGTAATTACACCCCTGAGTCGTGACGGTTTGGAAATAAAAGAGGGACTGGATGCTGTTCCTGACGCTGTCGTTCTTCTTCTGTGTTTTCAGTGGATGATGAGGAGTCAGAAGGAGAGGAGTTCACTGTGAGAGACGGTTACATCCACTACGGTCAGACGGTCAAGCTGGTGTGCTCGGTCACCGGCATGGCGCTGCCCAGACTGGTAAAGACACGCATCACTCCAGAGGCGATAATGGAAGCTCACTGGTGTTGGCGCCCTCTAGAGAGTTTCAAAAGTCATGTGATCCTGTGCAAGAAATCCCACACTCGACAAAGACAGATTTATCCATTCATTTTTTTTAAGTGCAAAAAATATAATGAACACACCACCAACTATCAGAATGCACACTCTCAAAACTGAAAATCTCACAAAACGTGACTTCAGAGGATGCAACCATGACAGATGTTTTCAAGCTTCTAAATGGAAATATTTACGATTTTAAATCAGTCAAATGATTCCTCGCAATGCAAAAACGTTGGTCAAGATAGTTTCCAAAACTATCATAGATATCCAGCCTTAGAAATTCCAAGGTCATCACCTATTTATCTCCCAACGAGTACGAGGCTATGTAAAAGGGTGACAGCAAAAAGAAAAAACACGAAACAGTTCTGTTTCAGTCAAAGTTTCACTCTGTTTCGTGACGCTAAGTTCCATGCACAAAGAAAGTTATCATCACGAAGTCATAGGGTTGTATCATAATGTCTGGCACCACAACAGAAGCCCCGTTTCCACCGAGCAGCTCAGTTCAGTTTGTCTTGGCACTGCGTGCATTTCACAGCGTTTCCACTGACTAATCATGGGACAGATCCCCAAATAACCGAGACGAGCCGTCTCACTTTTTGGCACTCTTCCATACACTGCAAAAACGGAAATCTTATCAAGTGTTTTTGTCTTATTTTCAGTAGAAAATTCCTTACTAGACTCAATATGGGCCAAATTCACATGACCAATCCAGAAAAATGTCTTGTTGAAAGTTATTTAAGGACATAAATGAGGGCTGAATTGCTCATAACCAGTAAAAAAATCTGCCAATGGAACAAGAGAAAAGTTGTATTAAGACATTGTTCTAATCTTAAGGAAATTTTCAAGCAATTTTTTCTTGTTCCATTGGCAGATTTTTTTACTGGTTACAAGCAATTCAAACCTCATTTTTGTACTCTGATAACTTGAAACAAGACATTTTTCTGGATTGATTAGTTGAAAGTGGCTCATATCTAGTATAATAAGACGATTTTTATTTAGAAAAAGACAAAAACACTTGATAAGATTTCAGTTTTTTGTAGTGTAGGGGTGCCAGACTAAACCGAATCGATCTCTGAAGGAGGAGCTACAACACTGCAGACCGTTGATTGGTCGAAAGAATCGTCACTTACCGTGCAACAGCTGCTGTATTTCTCCTGGCGGCACACAGACTTCTCTGAAACAAAGCTTGATTTCACTTTGTATCAAAGAGCTACATGACAATCACAGAGAGGATGAAGTGCTGCATGTCTTCCATCTATGCTCTTTGTTTATAGTGTGGCGTTTTTTTTCTTTGTTGGATTTATTGGCTGGGTTAACTGTGTCATGCTGCCATGGCATCACACTGTTATGTTACTGATGCGGCTGTCGGCATCCAGCTTACACAACGCCTACCACAAGGCGTCACAGTTGGCTGTGGAAACACAAACAGGACCAAAGATTGGGATGGTTTGGGGATGTGTCCTGGTTTTAGTCAAAGGACATGCCAAAAAATGTGTGCTGTGTTAAGACGAACCAAATTGAGTGCTTGATGGAAACAGGACTTGAAATACAGATTTGTGTAGGAAAAATGGTTGTTTCACTTTTTGTTTTGTTAGTTTTTTTGCTGAACTCATGTAAAGCTACCAGAAGTGTGCCAAAACCATAGACTTTTAAAAAAATGGATGTCATCTTGCTCGGCTCGAAGTGAGGTCGCCAGAAAAACTGCTCCCCCTGGTGGCTGGCTGCAGTATAGGTTAAAAAATCCAGCTTTCCAGTCATTTCAGATGAGCTGTGGTCAAACTTTAAAAAATTAATACACCTCGTAGAATTGTTTCTTACGTCCGATTGTTGTGGTGATTTGAAGATATCATTTGGCTGTCTTGTATTCAAGTCCTCTTTTTTTCTGAAAAGTTTTGTTTTCATTAGTTAAACAAGGTTAAAAACAAGGTTTTACGTAATGTTTAAGGATGATGGACAGCTGCCGTTCTTGTGTATTTTTTTCGGGGATTGTAGAATATGTTGGGAGGCTGAGTCAAGAAGTGATTAGACTCTCAAAGAAAAAAAAAATATTATTTTTGTCACCCGGCTCCACTCAGATTCTCCCAGAATCCCTCACAGTCTCAACTGCGCAGACTCTGGCTGCAACTGCTGCCAAGGGCTGCGCCTGTGACGGAGGAATTTGGCTTGAAAACCGTACAATGATAAATGATGGGGCCATGCTGTCAACTCTATGTACAGTCTATGGCCAAAACATGCACAACACCCTCTTTTTCACGAAAATATTGTTTTGTTCCAAACTGGGGGACTTTCTCTTCTTTCTTGGTCCACTATTTTGGCTCAGTCCCCTGGCGGTTCAGCCCTCTCTTTGATGCTCTCTTTATCCCACATGTCCCATCTCTTCAAAGCTAGCTGTCCTGACCAGTCAATTCAAAATGTCCATAAATACACCTAAATATGTCTGTACTTCCTCTTCTGTTTCCCTCATCCTTCTCTCTTCCTGTTTCTCTTTCAGATCATCCGTAAAGTGGACAAGCAGACGGCGCTGCTGGACGCCGATGACCCCGTCTCCCAGCTCCACAAGTGTGCCTTCTTCCTGAAGGACACGGAACGCATGTACCTGTGCCTTTCCCAAGAAAGGATCATCCAGTTTCAAGTTAGTGAAACTCAAAATCAGACTTTACAAAGCATAGACACGATGGGTAAAATAAGAGGTTTATTCACAAGTCTTCCTGCCCTCTTTCCCAGGCCACTCCATGCCCAAAGGAACCAAACAAGGAGATGATCAACGACGGCGCCTCCTGGACAATCATCAGCACAGACAAGGCTGAGTACACTTTCTACGAGGGCATGGGCCCTGTCCACTCACCTGTCACCCCCGTGCCTGTGGTAGAGAGCTTACAGGTCAGAGGCGCCCAACATTTCAACCTTATCTTTGATTCAAAAAGTCTCAGAGTGTAGCTTTAGACCTGCCGTGTTTAGAAATAAACTCATTTCTTTTTCACCGCAGCTCAACGGTGGTGGAGACGTCGCCATGCTGGAGCTGACAGGACAGAACTTCACTCCAAATCTGCGGGTCTGGTTCGGAGATGTAGAAGCAGAAACGATGTACAGGTTCGTCTTTTTGCCTGAATTGCTGGGCTTTGATTTTAATTAGTGAGTGAGAGATGTGAATATTTTAATTATGAAAATACTACCAGGCGTTAAATCCTGGTGAGAGGAACAAATTCTCGTCTCTGGTGAAAAAATTTTTTTTACGCTGCTTTTTTGTGCCAATAACCAACTTACTCCTCCTCCTCTTCCCTCTCCTTACATACCTCAGCGGTGCCTCCACAGGGTTGAGATTTACAGGTTGATTAGACTTTATGTGTTTATCTGAACCACCCAGTGAGCTGTGCAGCAGAGACAGAGGACTGTCAGACCTCCCTGTCTGCTCGACTACAGACCTCTGAGATATTTCCTGTTGATGGGGTTAAGATAGCTTTTTGGCTTGGGGTGTCTCTTATAGGTTCATCAAAGTCCACAGAGTGCATTTTCTGTGTCACTCCGATCTTCTTTTTGCTGTATTGAGTTTCCAATTCTGTGAGGTACATTTTGTTGTTTGAGTAGATAAGCGAAGACCATTTTCTCATAGCTGCACCACCCACGTACTGCTCACCAGTCCACCACTATCTTCTTATGAGAGGAAGTGATGAAATTAGGCATGATAAGATGATATGATGAGTTGATTTCAAATATGAGATATGATGACAAACAAGATGTGACAATATGAGATATAAGGAGATTAGATGAGATACAATAAGATGAGATGAGATATACTGAGGTACTGTTAATACAGTAAACAATATGAGATGTGATGAGATGATAAAGTAAACAAGAAGAGAAGATGGGATATGATAAATTATGAAATTGGTGACAAGAAGTTGAATTATAGGAAAATGAGATATTGTGATAAAGAGGACATGAGATGAGGTGAGATATGATAAGATAACATAAGATACAGTGAAAACCATTCAGATTAGATAATATATGAGATACACTGAAATGAGATGAGATATGATGAGGTGAGAAATGCTGAGTTATAATACAATGGGATGAGATATAAGGAGGTCAGATGAGATACAGTAAGTTGAGATGAGATATTCTGAGATACTGTTGATATGGTAAACAACAGTATAAGATGTGATGAGATAATAAAGTAGACAAGAAGAGAAGATGGGGTATGATAAATTATGAAATAAGTTGAATTATGAGAGGATGAGGTATGGTGATGAATAAGTCATGACAAGAGGTGAGATATGATAACATGAGATACAGTGAAAAACATTAAGACTAGATAAAATATGAGATACACTGAAATGATATCAAAAAGGGTGAGGTGAGAAATGCTAAGTTATAATATGGGATGAGATAAAATGAGATGAGTTGATACGATAAAGTGAGACATGAGAAAAGTTTGCAGGAGATGTAATAGGATGAAGTCAGATGAGATACGATGTGATGATATGGGATGACATATGCTGAGATACTACCAATACAGTAAAATGAGATGTGATGAGGTTATAATGAAGACAGGAGGAGATGAGACATGAGAAATGATGGGATAGGGTAAAATGAGTTGGATTATCAAGGGAAGAGATGCAGAAATATAGAAGACATGAGATGAAGATGAGATACAAAATATGAGATGAGATAAGCTATGATGAGTTATGATGTGATGAGAAAAAAACACAATGGGATTAAGTGAGAGATGAGAAATGATGGCTCAAGATACTTCCAGATGGGAAAGGCTGAGATTCAGGAGGAACAGGTCTCATGAGACACAGTGGGATTATAAAGGATGAGGTGAGGTATCATAACATTCTATGAGATACAATGAGATGAGATGATGAGTGATGATTGAATTTTAAGTTGGAGGTCAAAGATGAATGAAGACCAGTAGGGATGCTGAACCTTTGCCCGTCTCTGCTTGTATCTGATCTTCACTTGTGCGTTGACTTCCTTCTTCTTCCCCTCAGGTGTGCGGAGAGCATGCTGTGCGTGGTGCCTGACATCTCTGCCTTCCGCGAGGGCTGGCGCTGGGTGCGGCAGCCCGTCCAGGTCCCCGTCACGCTGGTAAGGAATGACGGCATCATCTACTCCACCACACTGACCTTCACCTACACGCCGGAGCCCGGGCCGCGGCCACACTGCAGCGCCGCTGGAGCCATCATACGGGCCGGGAACTCCAGCCTGCTCACTAACAGCAGCCAGGAGCCTGGCGCCGGCGTCTACGGCCCCAACAGCACCTCCGCGGGAGTCACGTCCTCGTCCTCCACCGCCGCAGCAGCTGTGGTCTCCTAACGCACACCAGGGGGCGCCACATCACAATATGCCTTGAGAGGAAACGTACCACAAGGCGTATGAAGACTATGGGAAATAATACAGAAAAACTGACTCAAGTGCTGCGTTTGGATTTTGGATACAAAGAAGCTGAAATTGGCGAGCGAACGGAGCAGGGGAATATCTGAAGGAGGAGTGACATCACAACGAGGAAAAAAGTGCTCCTTGCCACGCCCCCTCTCCTGTGGTTTCTTTTGGGACCTGCTTATCCAAGTCCTGGTGTTTGGGATGAGAGAAGTTCCTGCAGGCTCAGAGCACCAGCACCTTTCTACGAAAAACCACAACAACAATACATCCAACGTGTACAAAAAGTCCCCCTGAGAGGAACGTTTGGTTTTTGTGCCGCTCTTAGCCCCTCCTACTTTTTGTTTATAAATATTCCATTTTGTTTTCTTTTCTTTGGCCTCTGTCCGTGGTCCCCTGACGGGCGGCTGGATGTATTGTTGTTGGAGGGAGCGCGAGGATGCAGAGGGACACACAGAAAACGTGAGGATAAGATAGTTTTTATGGACCAAGGATCTTGTATAAGCTTTAGTAAAGGTACATTTTTCTCCATACCTTTTTTGTATTAAACATATAGTACACTTTTGTTACCAAATAGTTTCTATTCTTCCTCTGAGCTCGGGCTTTGTTTCCCCCTTTTTCGAGGTCCAAACCCCGGCCTGTATGTTATTGTGACCTTACAAAACGCCTGCTTTCTCAGTCTTTGGATTGAACTCTCTCTCGTTTCATTTTGATACTCTTTGCTCCTTCTGTTTGGAAAAAAAACAAATCTGAAGTCTGGGTTGTTTATTTACAGTTTTTTTTTTTCTGTTTTGTTTTTAACGGGGAATTAACCTCAGAGGGCCTATGTTTTATCATTGGTTTTTTTATGAAGTCTTTAAAAAGAAAAGCTTTAAGCAACGCCTCTGCCTTGCCTGCAATACTCTATGTGCGCTACGTCTCCTTACACACATCTGACACGGAGCGACGTCTGCAGAAAACGTCGGAAACTCGACTTCCACGGTTACAAACACGTTTAAATGTACTTCAAAGATAGCCTTAGTACTGTATTCTCGTACTGTGCTCACAGTCGAACCGGTCACATATCTACACTTATATCCCGTCTCTGTTGCTCTATTGGTCGCTGTTAACGTATCGGAAAACATCGTGAAACTTAGCGAGGTGTCTTCCAGTGTGTGCTGTACTTTGCTGGCATTTAACTCCAAAAAAAAAGACAATTTGATGTGGCCTTACTGATAACTTCAATTACAACAACAACAAAAACACATTCACATTTTCCTATCTGCTGTTTACTCACCGTGGGAGAAACTGTGCATAGCACAACAACAAGCTAACGCCTCGCTTCTTATCACAGGAGCTCCGCTGTGGCCGAGCTCACCTGCTGCGTCTCCACGCTAAAGCAGCCTTCTGAAGGACGTCTACACCTCCTTCTTCTTCTTCTTCTTCTCTTTCTTCTTCTTCTTCTTCTTCTGTGGTGTACAAGTACAAATACGCCCGTTTTTTATTCTCATGGGGTGCCCAGCACCTTTTCACTTTTGGTACAACGTCTCACGAGCGCTGTAGAAGCTCTTTTCAGCCTTCTTTTTTAAAAAAACAAACAAAAAAAAGTATCTCCTGTGGTTTTTATTATCTTTGCAGAAAAAAAAAGACAGAGAAGCGTGTGTACATTGTTAAACTCACCGTCAGAGTAAGTTGCACTCATCTTTCGTCATGGCAACCGCTGCGTCTCCTGTCGGAGCATTAAGGCCTTCTAAATGTGTATTATTGAAAAAAAAAACGTGCATTTTTTCCGAACATAACAGCAATATTGTACAGGTTATTTCATCGTCCTCGTCCGCCTGAGCACGATCTTCACCAGCCAGCAAATCTGTGCGAGTGTGTGCGTGATTGTGTGAGTGTGTGTGTTTCATGTGAAGTTGCTGTGATGGACCCTTGAGTCAGACTCGCTCCATTTCTTTCAAAGTGTGCTCTCCAAAAACAAAGAAAAACACGGAGACTCTGAGTTTTTCTGTCTTCCACCGTGATCCAAATGTTTGCTAATTTTGGACAAACATTCAAAGGCAATACTCGTGAATTTTAAAAGTATTACAGTACGACTGTAAACTCATCTGGGGAAAACGGAACGAACAACGATACTGTAACTTGAATGTCTGCTTGATGAAGTGTTTTCAAACCCTTGAAATAGGAACAAAAAAGGATTCGCTTGAGAAAATAAGCCCCGCCCACCTGTCAGTCATTAATGTTAAATGTTTTATATTGTAATATTGATATTTTTTAAATTATTGGTACAAAGTCTCCCCTTGTCTTATGTCGAATAAAAAAAGAAAAGTGCATTATCGCCCGTGCTGCCTAGGTTGGCCTGGGAGTGTATTTTTTTAAAAAAGAGGCCACTTCTCGTCTATCCTGGAAAAAAACATGGAGGATGTCGTCGGTGCTGCAGCGACACGTGTAGCATCCAATAAAAGTTTGCGCTTCTTCTTCCTGAACCCTTTACTCTGCAGAATGGAGGTCACAAAATCTTAACTGTAGATTTCTAATTGAGTGTTTTCTTTTTTGTTTTTCATTTCTGTGTTTACTAGCTCGTAACGAAGCGCGTTTTTTTAACTAAGCCTCTGCATTAGCCTCACACACACACACACACACACACACACACACCCTTCCCCAGCCTTCCCTAGAGCTTGGATATTTTGGGGGTTTTTGTTTACAAGTCCGGACGCCTCTTTAGGCCGACTCCCCTGCCTCTTCATCATCTCCACATGCGAGTCTGAACAGAGCAGCTTCGCCACATTCGAGCTAACAAAGGAGGGTGATGCATGCTAATGAGAGAAATGTGTCGCCTTGACAATCTGAGCTGGTTTACAGTTTATGCGTCTCTTAAAACGCTCTTTTTTTAAGAGATATCGGGAGGATACAGGAAAAAAAAAAAAAGTGGTCAGAAAATGTTACATGACTTCTCAAAAACATGCTACATTAACCTAGCGACAAAGACGCGCTATCACATTAGCGATGCTAATCGGTTTCTTTCTGTTTGTGTGTCTGGTCATGTTTTGCTCTTCCAAAAGCAGCTGTTTGTGTTGTTGATTTTTTTTTTTTTTTATAACAATGAGCTCTGAACAATGTATGTATCCTCTAATATGCCAAATGTCTTTTTATAATGTAGTTTTCATGCACTGCTAAACACAAACAGGGCAGAGTGAGAGGCAGCTTTAAACGAATAAAAAAAGGAGTGTGGAGCCCTTCTCTGTCGCACTCAGCCTTACTTCTCCTTAAGACTATTTGGCTGTTTGCACTACAGAGCGCTAACCTTTCTCTTTTTTCTCTCACACATTTCATCCTCACTCTTTACCGCTCATGTTTATGTTTGTACATTTGGAGTTTCCCCCTTCTGCCTTCTTTCGTTTGTTTTTAACTCACAGCCTGTTATGCTAGCTTTGCTACAGTCGGATCACTCTTTTTATCGTTCCTCCTCCTCCTCCTCTTCCTCTCCACTCTCTTTCACTCTCACTGTATCTGTGTATTATTCTAGTAAATGGTAAGCAGAGGTGTCATTGTGGTAGTTATACTCAGTGCTCAAAGGGTTGCTGATGGTAGAAACCTGTGCCGTTTGTAACATTTAGCAATAAAAAACAAAGGGGACGGTGTTCTGTTTTTTTTTTTTGTTTCTGTTTTTTTTTAACATAACGTTAGTTTGTTTTTGTACATATTGCAGCTCCAGATCATGCTCAAAAATCTGTATGTCATTAAAAGATGAAAAAAAGGAGAAAAAAACTTGCAATACTGGCATAAAAATGAAAAATAAAAAGTGATATAAAATTTTACCCTGTGTTGTGTTTTTAATCAGAAGTACTTTTTTTTTTTTTACATTAACCCAAATATTTCACGACTGATGGTACGGCCACACCGGATGTGAATTTCCGTCGAGATTACATACAAAGTCAATGCAAAGACGCGTTTGCGTATTTGGAGCGTCGGCGCGTCATACACTACTACGCTCGAGTTGAAAATATTGAACTTTAGACACAAATACGCGTGAGGCTGTGCTGTGCAACCAATCAGTGATGACATTTCCCCAAGCCAATTCGCTTCTGGTGTGGCCATGGCATAATATATATATTTAATACCACAATGCAACAGTGTTTGACAGTTACATCATAATTCTTTCAACACACATATTCAACAGACAAAAGTTCTATTTTTACAGTGTTTTTTCAAAAGTAAAACAGTTTTTAGAGAAAAAGATTTTTTTTTAAAAAAAGCAATATTTTATTTCAAATTTCTGATGATAAAATTATAATTTTACAAAGTCCTATTTTTTATTTTAAAAAATGGTAAAGTGTAGTTTTTTTAATAGAATAAAGTCATTTTTTCGATATTTATAAAAGTCATACGTCGATAAAGTTGTAAATATGTATGAAAAATGGTGCAAGAGTTTTAATTTATAAATGTAAGGGAAATACTTTTTAAAGCAGTTATTTTACTCAAGGACAAATGTAAGTAAATAAAATTGTAATTTTACAAAGAGAACATAAGAAGTGACAATTCTCCCACAAACTTAAAGGAATAGTCTTTTTTAAATAAATTTTTTAATTAATTAATTTAATTAGTATTTAATTATTTTTAAAAAATCCTTAAAATGAATGAGATAAAGTGAAATTAAATGGACAAAAAGTTGCAATAACTTGAGAAAATAAAGTCAAATTTTTTTAAAGGAAAAAAAGTCATTTAAAAAATTATTAATTTCTAAATATTTGTAAGAAAATGAAGTAGTAGATTTAAAAGATGTAAGTCACCAGAGGAAAAAAAATATCCACTTACAAATGTTTCAAGTTAAACTTTATTATGGCTTTGTTCTTGAAATCTCAGAAGTGGCCTGATACTCTGTCAAACCTGAATCTGTGCATTATTTCTGCTTATTGTGATGTTTTACTGATTGATTTCTCTTCTTCCCTCTAGAAACAGTGGAGCGCCATCCAGTGGCGTTTACTTGCTATTCCTGTCCAACTTAATTGCTGTCTGTCTCCCAACCCGTCTTCCATCACTTGCCTGAGCCTTTCCGCCCTCTGTCCTTTCAGTTCCACTTTTAGAGGAAAAGCTCTGAATAATACTCATAGAACGACATTCAGATGTAAAAATCACTGCGATTACATTCAGTTGTGTTTTTAAGAGACCTTTGAACAGAATAGGCACATTTTCATGCACTGAAAATATAAAAACGTTAAAACAAAAGTACAAATTCATACAACAATTTTTAAACAAGAAGTTGCTACATGAATGTTTCTATATTTAGCTTCTTGATTTAGTGGAAATCAGGTGAGTGGTGCCGGGAATTTTCTCTTTGAAGCCAGAGGATACAGGTGGGAAAAGTCTCAGAGTGATAAGGCCTTTCTCTTTACCCAGGGACAACCACACACACACACACAGGGACACACACACAGTGGGTCAAGGACAGGAGTGGTTCTGTTTGTACACTTGGAGAGTGTTTTGAAGCTGCTGTGACAGGATATCAATGCTGAAGACTGGACACATGCGTGATTAAATGTTGAACTAAAAACATGTCATTGTTTATCTTTAACAAGTGTTTCCCAGAAAATCCAGACAGCAAAAGTTGTGTTACTTTCCCCCCAGAAGAAAACACATTATTCTTTGTAATCCATCTGAATTGAACAGGAAAAAGGTGCTAACTAAGCTAATTTGCTGCCTCTCTCAGCTTAATTGCCAAAGTTGGCAGTTAGCTTAGCCTAGCATATGCAGCACAAAGCACACACACAAACAAGTCTTGATACAAAAAAAGAACCAGAGTTCATAGATGCTATAAGCTAGCTGTTTCACTCTGCTACCACTTCTAACTGCTAAGTAACTTCACGCTCTTGTTTTATACTTAACACGAATGCATGAAAGTGGTATTGATCTTATTACCTAGTTCTTATCAAAAAGACAAAAGTGAAAACTCATGGCTAGCTTAGCAAAACAAGGAAACATCATCAAAAGTTGATACAAGCACACACATTGGAGTAAACTGTCATCATCAACATATATTTGAAACATATCCATTATTCTAACTCTCTGTTCTGATTAGCTGATCCTGAAAAACAAGAGAGAACAGGATCAGTTTTGAAGCGAACAGGGAATAACTCTCCAACCTCATCATTTACTTTAGTTTTAGAATTACACCAACTAACATAAGCCCCATTTCCACCCAGCAGTCCAGTTTAGATTAGTACGATTTGGTACAGGTTGGATCGGTTACGACTGATCCTGTTTGCGCTTCCTCAATTACATAATAGTGTGACGCCATAGCAGCGTAACACAGTTTACCCAAGTGATAAATTCAACAGAGATGAAAAAACGCAGGCAATAAACAAAGAGAAACAATGGGAGACATCAAGCAATTCGTCTTCTTTGTGATTTCCATGTGGCTCTTTGATACAAAGCATAATCAAGCTTTGTTTCAGAGAAGACTGAGGGCCACCAAGAGAAATAACAATCTGCGGTGTTGGATTTGTTTATTTTGGCACCCCAATGGAAGGGTCCCAAAAAGTGGGGCAGTTCGGGGTTGGGTTTTTTGGGGATCTGTCCCGGGCTTAGTCTGTGGAAATGCCACAAAATGCTTGTCATACTCAGATGAACTGAACTGAACTGCTTGGTGGAAACAGGGCTGAGGTCAGCCTATTAGTTTGCTATTTGGACGTCCAACCATGACCCCACTTTGGCGTCATTATGCAGTTCATCATTTAAACGTTGGCTGGAAAACTGCTTTTAGATGTCAAGTAAATGTCTAAGTAGAATTGAGTGATCGAGCTCACCACACAGAGACGTTCAGAGGACGTCCTTTCACTGTTATTTTTAGACATCTTATTTTGGTGCAGACTGTCACTTCAGACGACGCATTTCTGCAAACAGCTCATTTTGAACGTCTAATGTTGGTCCCCTGAAGACGCAGGCTCTATTTTCCAGTGTCTTCTGAACATCAATCTGTGAGATCCACAGTACCACAGTATTACCAGCAGGGGCTTTAGCTCAGTCTACAGGGGCTTGGCTTTGAAATTTGTGGGTTGCTGGTTCAAAAGCATCTGCTATGTGAAATTGTTCTTGTTACAAAATAAGTTTGAATTTGACGTAGAAAAGACGTCCAAAAATGATACGAGGACGTCATTTGAAAACCTCTTTGCACAGGGGAAATTTGATAGCTTTTTTTTTTTTTTATCTGTCGCTAGCCTCAAATATTAAGCAGGTAAAAGCTGGCAATACTTTTGACAACAGGTAGGAAAGTTTAATTTATTTATTTATTTATTTTTAATCTTCTTGTTACTTCCTGTTGAAATAAGAGACAATAAGAGATGCTTTGTTCAACACAACTTAAAGCTTCTTAAATTTTGCGTTCCATTTGTATTCGGAAGTCGGAATTTCAGAGTTTCAAGTGGGAACAGTAGTCTAAGTTTAGATATAGAAATACTGTTATGGCAAGTTTTTCCAACTTGGCAACTGGAACGCCCAACTCGTAGAGATGACGTCATTCCAACTCCCAACTTCCCAGTTCTGAGTTCAAATGGGACGCAGCACAACACCTAGTTGTAAAAAGTGTGATTACTGACCCTGTTCCCTCTTGTAGGACCTGGACTCTGCAAGCGCTTTGGGACACCAAAGTGTGTCGTCCTGTAAATAACATAGCTGCTCTCTAAAGAGTCATATAAGCTTTAAGCTAGCAAGCGTACAAACACTTCTACTGATCCTGTTTAAGTGAGTCCACCCGAGGCCGAAGCTCGGATCCCGGTGTAGGTGAAGCGTGTGCTGGCTCCACTTGGTGGCGTATGCCCATTCTGCTCATTGGTCTCCCCCCCTGCTTTAAACCTGCCCCCGTCCCCTCTGACTGTTCCAGTTCCAGTTGACCTCTCCAAACCTCCGCTTCCTCCGCCGCACCTCCTCAAACAGCTGCAGCAGGTGAAAGTAGCCAGCATGCCTTGGCGGAAACGCTTGTTCATGAAGCAGTAGATGATGGGGTTGACACAGGCCGAGGTGTAGGAGAGCAGGTGGATGAAGGAGATGGGTGCGCCTGTTAATCGGTGGGCAGAGTGCCGGTCGAATGCCTGCCACGCGTTGACCACAAAGACAGGCATCCAGCAGATGAAGAAGAGGAAGACGATGACCAGGAGCATGCGGATCACGCGCTTCTTGGCCATTAGGTTTGCCGTGGAGCTGTTGCCACACACTCGGCCCAGCATGGGCTGGCTGCTGGAGCTGGGGATGTTGCCTGTGTTGTTTTTTTTCTTAGTCTGCTGCAGATAACAGCCATCGCTGTCCCCGGTTTTGATGCTGCCAGTGCAGGATTGTCTTTCTGTTAAAGGAGAGAGGACACAAGGAGATGAGGAAAAGAGCACTGAAAAGAAAGAAAGGCAATTCACAACCTTATATCATGAGGAAAATACAGTGGTTCATATTGATTTATACTGTATCTACGTTACTCCACCAAATGGTATCATACCACAACACCTGATAGAGTATTTTACCATATAGCATCACACTGTACCATTTAGTATTGGACTGAAATGTAACAAATTGTATTATATGGTATATCATGTATCATCAAAACTTTTTAATTTCTTTTATATATACTGGATCAACTCATACATTATAGGATAGCATACTGTGTTGTATCATATCCTATTGCACTGTGCCATACGATATTGTCTTATCTGGTAGGGAATTGTAAAACCTCATATCATACAACATTTTAAGGTGATATAATGTAACATGATTTAACTTAACATGGTTAAACTTGACTTAAAGGGGACAGTAGGCTATGTGCCAATATAATAAAATGTCAAACTGTATCAAATCACCACATAATGTTACATATTGTAACATAACAAAACAAGGTAACTTATGCAACTTGACGTAAGGCAATGTAAATTGATATGATGTAACGTAGCATTACATAACGTCACGTACAGTAACAAAAAAGTAACATAGCTTGACTTAAGCTTACGTCATGTAATGTAACGTCATGTAATGTAACGTCATGTAATGTAACGTAACGTTACATGAAGAGTAAAATAATAACACAAGGCAATGTAATATAATGCCATGTAACGTGACTTCAGGTAACATAATATCTGGTGGCATAATGTCATGTTACACAAAAATAACAACTAACTAGCGTAACATGACGTAACGTAACATGACGTAGTGTAACATGACGTAGCGTAACATGACGTAGCGTAACATGACGTAGCATTACATAACGTAGTGTAACATGACCTAGCATAACATGATGTAGCGTAACATGACATAGCGTAACATGACGTAGCGTAACATGACGTAGCGTAACATAACATAGCGTAACATGACATAGCGTAACATGACGTAGCGTAACATGACGTAGCGTAACATGACGTAGCGTAACATGACGTAGCGTAACATGACGTAGCATTACATAATGTAGTGTAACATGACCTAGCATAACATGATGTAGCGTAACATGACATAGCGTAACATGACATAGCGTAACATGACATAGCGTAACATGACGTAGCGTAACATGACATAGCGTAACATGACGTAACGTAACATGACGTAGCGTAACATGACGTAGCATTACATAATGTAGTGTAACATGACCTAGCATAACATGATGTAGCGTAACATGACATAGCCTAACATGACGTAACGTAACATGACGTAGCGTAACATGACGTAGCGTAACATGACGTAGCGTAACATGACGTAGCATTACATAACGTAGTGTAACATGACCTAGCATAACATGATGTTGCAAAACATGACATAGTGTAACATGACCTAGCATAACATGATGTAGCGAAACATGATGAATTATAACATGACGAAGTGTAATGTAAGGTAACATAAAAAGTAACATAACTTAGGATAACATTACTCAAGATAACATAACTTAAAGTGCTGCATCACATTATATCATATAGTACCATATTATACAGTGTCTGTTTTGCTGTTTTTTATTTTATTTTACTGTGTTGGTTTGGTCCGTCTTGTTTTCCATCTCAGTGTACAAGACTTTTTGTCTGTTCTGAGAATTCCCTTTTTTTGTCTAAACTTAAAGCTAAATCAGTACATCAAAAAGCTAAGTCAATGCAATCAGTGACATTTGTATTCCTTCAAACTGTCACAAATTTAGCCACTTTGATATATTTTGAGAAGGATCCACAAACTGGCTGCTGTGAGATCATTTGAGCATCAAATGTTTGTCAATCTGCAGCTGAAAATAGTCTCAAAGAAAAGCTCCTGTCTGGGTTATATTTGCTTCAGTCCACAATGACCGACTGTTTTAAACTGTTTTCATTTCATCTTTTTTTTTTTTTTTACCACAAATAACCAGAGCCCTGCCTTTAGAAAGAGAAACACATCTTATACCTCTGCTGGATTTCCTGTTTGATAACTCAAACTTGATGCCTCGGTACAGCTCCAGGGAGATGAGTCCATAGGCTATCGTCATGACGATCCCTGGGATTAGGAAGAGCAGCAGCAACAGGGAAATATACCTGCAAGGGGCGAATTTGGGAACGTAAGCTGATGCATCTAATTAAAATCCACCCCAGAGCCAAGCTGCTGTGCTAAAATTAGAAACATCTGCCCTTGATTTGGGATTGATATCAGAAGACATTTCCTGCTTTCAGTAAATAGTGACAGAAATATATGTACAGCCAAGAGTGAAATAACATTTGGGTTTAAATGTTAAAAAGGTTTGAAATTGTGGGCTTTTATTTTGAAGGTTTAAGTACCTCACGCTACAGATTTACCCCAATTGACTGTTTCCCAGCATCAGGACCAGACACAGAACATCAATAAAGAGGCTTCTGAGTTTGACGACACCCCACTGGGAAATCACAGGTCTATAACACTTCCTGTTGCACCTATTTTCAGCTCACCAGGACTGCTGGATGACACCATTGGACCAGATCAGGCGGCACATGTGGCCGGGGCTTTTGTTGGGGCGGGTGAAGGGGATGAGGGTGCTTGAGATGGGGTACGGCAGCATCAGGATGAAAGAAGCCACCCAGGTGGCGGTGATGACTTTGGCGGCGTGGGACTTGGTCTGCCACGTTCTGGAGATCAGTGGGTTGCAAATGGCGCTGTAACGCTCCAGGGAGATGGCGACCAGGTTGAATGTGGACACGCTGACTGAGACGCCTGCACAGGTGAAAAAATCCAAGTTAAAATGTGACAGAAAAACTACTCAGGGCCTTCAAACCTCTGATGAACAGGAAGTTTAAACATCATATTTAACAGAGTTACATTAGAGATGTGTCCATCTATGAAGAAGTAAAGGTAACGTGTCATCACGCTGACTTCACCGCCTGTGATGCAGTCACATGGACACTTTGTCACATCAAATTTAACCACCAAGTAGTGACAGACACCTCCTGAGCTCCCTGTTACCAAATCAGCTTTAACACAGAAACAGTGATGAGACAAACTAAGAATAGAAACACAAATAATCACATCGTAGAGTCTGAGAGGAGCGACACACTAACGGATACACAGGAGGACAAATGAGTTAATTACCTGATCTTACAGCACAGCTTCACAAACAGGAAGTGTGGAAGACAATGAAAATCAGATTTGCTTTCAATGATTTAATTGTATCAAAATGAAAAAGTTGTCAAGGGCAATCATTAATATGAACATGCATTGTTACAAATCTCAACAGTCGTTCCCTTAAACCTATTGGAGCTTTCACCAAATCAGATAAATTTTGTTGTCAGCATCAAGCTTACCTCAAATTAGTTGACTGATACTATATAAGAGAATTTTTTTTTATTTTCTTACAAACTAATAGTCAAGGGCTGTTTTCCAAACCACCTACTACATACCAAGTGTGAGTGGAGTATGTAGTATGACGGTTCTGTTGGGTCTGTTTTGTTGTATACTACTCTAGTTTTAAGTTTCGGAAGGCGGAGCTACAGATGATTCTTTTTTTTTCACCTTTATTAAAAATGAATGACACAATCTATGGGTATGACATTTTAGTTATGTCGTTAATCATATCGCAACAGAATCATCATATTTGATTTCTAATCTTACACCAAAAGTTATATATCGTTTATTTTTAAAAAATCGGGAAGGGATGAAATTTTTATCTGTACAGCTAATCCACGTATTTTTTAAAAAGCTAATTATTGGTTTATATGGGCAAACGAATTGGATTGTCACAGATTGTCTAACGTTAGTGTTGTTGTATTGTAGTTGTAATGCGGACTCATTCCAGTAGATGGCGGTAATTCACCAGAACTTACCATCCACATTGACAAACAGCTTTAGCACTGTGCATTGTGGGAAGCAGTATGCCAGGTAATTTTCCTGGATCAGTAGGACATCCGGGGATTTTTGGCGTACTGCAGTTTTTGCAAGTTTTCGCATACTGACTACTACGTACTAAATTTCAGCCAAAATAGTAAGCACTGCTAGTGTAGTAGGCGGTTTGGAAAACAACCAATGTCTTGAATTATATTATTTCAAAGCTGAAACTACCTTTAGAGTACCCCTTCGGTGGCCAGTAAGTGTCAGATGATTTGCAAAAGCACAAAACACGAATGCAAAAGCCACAACAGAAAGAAAACTATCATTTACTTCCTTTCACAACTTTTCTGTTTTAAGATAACTGACCTCTTTACTTCTGTTGTGGCTGTGCTTCCTTGTGTTGTTTCTTTTGGATTTGTGTTGTTGCTTTCCAAATCATCTACGCCTACCAGCCATCGTACCCCCTGGTGGCTGGCTGGGGTATTAAAGTGGTAAACCCTGCCTCATCTATCTTAACTGATGGAACATGAGTCAAAACAGAAAATTTAAAAGCACAGCAATTTAACTTTCTGAGTTTATATTGTGCCAACATTAAAAGTTAACTTTTACATACTAACAGATTAGCAACTTTGAAATCCTTGGCAGTGTCTGGATACGTCACTTTTCAGACACAACTCTTAAGGCCTTTGCATGCCAACGGCGACGCAAATAAACAGCCTGGAATTGTGAAAAATTTGGAGGCCTCATATTCAACCTCCCCAGCTATTCTCCAAACGATGTCTTTGTAATTGTTGCCCTTGTTGTTTTTTTGTCTTTTGCTATAAAGAACCGGGTGCTAGGACACAAACACAATCAATGTTGAATGTTTTGATATGTGGCTTGTCAACAACCAGTGTTTTGATTGGTTGGATGTGTACTCTTTGCAAGCGAAACTGTGAAAGCATTGAAAAAAAAATAAACAACATGCGAAATATTTGCACGAAAAGTACGGCTCTGGTGTGCAAAGGGCTTAAGCCTTAAATGTTATATTTGAGTTGTGTTTAACAGGCTGAAAGTAACTTCTTTGGATCTGTGGTCTACTTTCTTTAGTTAATTTAAAGCACGGGTCATTAACTACGTTTGTCTAAGGGCCAAATTATTTCTTCAACAGACAGCGAGCGCCAGATGCTCTCGAGAAATAAACACCGGCAAGAGGAAGGCCTTCTTAAAATATTAAAAGCTCAGAAAATGTCTCAAAGATCCTGAAGCAGGAAGTTAACGCAGAAAAATGTAGCTTTAACATAAAAAAGGAAGCGCCGTTTTTGAGCTGGTGGAGACCAAACTTAGATCCAAAAGTGTGTGAAACTGAGCTGACACTGCAGAATGTTAAAAGAGGCACCTTGTTTCTTATGATAGGTGCATGCAATATGTCAGATAATGCACATAAAGCCAAATCAAACAACACTTAACACTTGAATACCTCTTAACCTCAATAGTTATAATTCTGAGTACGGCTGAGTGGATGCACCCTCTGCAGGACAAAACAGCTTGAGCTGCACAAACAAAGAAAATCAAGAAGCAGGAAAAAGTGAACTGTTGCTTCGAATTCAGCCTCAGGTACAACTACCATTTCTGACAACACATGTTTCCCTGAAACCGGCGGAGTTTATTTTTAGCCCATGCTCATTAAAACAGAGGAGCATCTGAACATGCAGGAGAATGAATCTTGCACAAATAAAGACCTCAGATGACTTCAGATCTCTCCTTCTAAGAATATTACCAGCAAAGAAAAATTAATTATTGATCATTTCTTTTAACTGGGTGAAAAAAAAATCACCCTGTGTCTCATTTTAAAGACTTCCCCAAACAGGAGCCCTCTGTTACAATCTGCCTCACCCATTAAATACATGACCAGCTTGCAGATGACGGTGCCGAAGATGAAGTTCTTCATGAGGTTGGGGATCAAGGTGAAGGGGATGCAGACCAGGGCCACCATCAGGTCGCTGACGGACAGAGACAGCAGGAACAAGTTGGTGACCGTCCTCATGCGCCTGTTCCTCACAAGGACTGCGATGATGAGGCTGTTTCCCAGGACGCTGAGGAGGAAGATGAAGCTGTAGAGAACGATCCTCACCGTCTGGTCGATATCTGAGAGGAGTTTGAACGGGGACAGGTGGAGACAAAGGCAGTGAATGCGACCTTTTTGACTCATTGGTGCGTAAATTTAGACTCCTTAAGCAAAAATATTTATTGAACAAAGTTTTCTCAGAGAAAAAATACATTTTTTCAGTGAAATAAAAACTTCATCCATTTTTTCCTCTTTTTTGGATATCAGCATCAAAAATGCGCAAATTTGTGCCATGCAAATGTCAATGCCGTGGTCAAAATTGCATAACACCATCGCCTTTTTGCTTGACATTGGCTGTCAGATAGTGCAGTGACAACATATGTGTCACCTCGAACATGACACACTGCGTTAGCTCTCTGGGGGACATGGGCTATGTGCGTAATGCGCACTGACGCACGAAGAATGCCCAGAGCAGCCGCACTTTTAGGAGAAACTGAAGAGAAGCTGTTGAAGTTGGAGCATGCATATTATCCACTTCTGAGTGTGATCGGCTATTAGAAAGGATTTTTTGTTGTTGTTTATAAAATCAGGATAAAAATGTGACATAAATGGAATCAAAGTACCTTTTCGTTCAGGGAGCGGCTCCTGCTCCTGCTCCTGTTCACACTCCGACAGGTTCTTGATCCCGAATCTACATAAAATCCTGTTCAGGTCAGTTGAGTTGAAGATATCAGACGGTGTGAACGTCTCCATTTCGCTTTCTCTGCTACAGCCTCAGGTTAAATCAGGCAAATGAGGAGAACTCGTCATAATCTTGGGGGTGAAGTGGGAATATAATCCAAAGAAAGGATGAAAGAAAGAAATGTGATCTTTTTTCTTGGCAGATTTGTGAGAAAGAAATAATTTTCCTCAAGTCCTTGTGCGCTCCGGGTGCGAAGTGGTGCGCTCTTGAAGTGCTCAGCGTCTCTGCAGACAGCATGAGAACGGGGCGCGTATTTGCTCTCCCCGCCTAAGCCCGTGCGTGTCAGCATAAATACCCCCCTCCCTTTGCGAGTGAGAGCAATCTGTAACAGGGGATGGACAAATGACCCTCAAAACACTAACTGCACAAAACTAACATCAGGTGGAGAAATGAAATTACGGTGCAAAACCGTAGAAAAAAGGGAAAATATCTGGGGTTGAGGAGCAATACTGACTTTAAAAAACATGGTTGACATGCATCACATTTTGTGCACCTTTAGAA
The DNA here is from genome assembly GCF_033239565.1 of Halichoeres trimaculatus. Classification (NCBI taxonomy): domain Eukaryota; kingdom Metazoa; phylum Chordata; class Actinopteri; order Labriformes; family Labridae; genus Halichoeres; species Halichoeres trimaculatus. Next base: position 17,919,819 of record NW_027437200.1, read on the forward strand.
TGGTGCATATCCAACATAAAAGAAACACATGGAGGTGCATTATTGAAAATTTGGTGCATTAGTGATCTGATGGTGCAATATTGACTATAATGTGCACATCTTGATTAAATGCATCAGAAATTTAAAGATGCATAAGCAAAATCAAGGTGTAATTTTGACTACAAGCAGCAACACAGACTACAAGGTGCAAGTATGGCCAAGATCCAATAAACTGACTATGTGGTGCAGTGCTGATTATGAGGTGCAATACTACAGGGTGCAAAACAGACTATAAGGTGCAAGAGTGACTATAGGGTGCAAAATGGGGCTTGACTGACATTAAAATCTTCAAAAATGTTGAAGCATGTTCTCAAAATCAAGGGGCGTAACTGAGATAATGGTGCATAACTGGCTTTAAGGTGCATAGTAGACGTTAAAATAAATAATTGACCTTAAGGTTTTTGCATCAAGTTGCATTACAAACACTACAGTGCATCATTGACTTTAAGGTGCAACATGGACTTTCAAATGCATGAACAATATTTTGAGGCAAAACTTAACAGTACGGTGCAACAATGACTAAAAGATACAGTATGACCTCCGGGGTGGATTACTGACATTATGGTGCATTTTTACTTTCAGAGCAACATCAAAGTGTATTACTGGCATGATGAATATAGAACATGCAGATGCTTAACTGGTTTAAAACATCACTGACATAAGAATCATCAAAAACATTCTTAGCCTAAATTTGAGATAATGGTTCATAACAGACTTGAAAATGAAGAAATGTCTCTATAGGAGATATGGTGAGCATTTTTGCAATATTTACAATTGTGCCTTCAGTGTTATCTTCTGCATCCACTGTAGGCTATATCTTCCAGTGTCTGTGGTTCCTTCTGACCCACTTCAGAGCATGATATCGCCAGCTGTGGCATCTCATGTCAGCATGTCAGCAGCAATATGGAGCTTCATTGACCATGCTGTAATTGTTGTGATGGGTGGAGAGTTAGGCTGCGTTCAGAGCCCCGAATAATGTCAGCTTCTGTATTTTGGCGTCATTTGTATGGTGAGCTGCAGTTACTGGTGTAGGGTTGAAGTTATTTTTTATTGTTTTATAAATACAATTCTATTGAGAAAATTTAAATCAAGTGTGTACAGTGTGTATCCTATTCTAACATCTAGCAGATGGAAACTAGCCTTTTGGCTATCTCTTGTGTATTTACATACATGTTTATTAATATTTATCCCAATAAATGGGAGAAATAGATAAAAAATAAGATAAAATCAATTAATTAGAGAACACTAACTGTGAAAAACAAAGTAAAAAAAAAACAAAAACAAAAACAAAACGAAATATTTGTTTGATTTCTTTTTCCAATGTTTTTCCTGTAAAGTTCTGCGTTTTTTGCATGGATCTCTGCATGGATTAATAAAATCAAATCAAAAAACAAAAACGTATATATCACCTTTCATACGAACCAAATGCTGTTCAAAGCACTGTACGGTAAACAAAAACAGTTTGTTGATATATTTAAAATAATGGGAAAATGTATAAAAAGGCTGTAAAGTAGAGGCAAATGTGCACTTAAAGCAATGATATATATTTATTTAAACAGTTTAGAGGTCAAAGTAAGCCAAAGCTTTAAATACTAGCTATTATAGATAGGTAAAATACAAAAAAATAAAATAAAATAAAAAATAAAAAAAGGATAGGATCAAGGTTGAAGACAAACAAAAGCACTAAAAAATATAGAAACAGAGTTTAAAAAAAAAAAAAAAAAAAAAAAAAAAAACAGAATTATGAAGACGGTTGAAAACATACCAGTAGATGAGGATGAATCAATATATATTTTTATACTTTTGAAGTGTTTTATGGTGGTTTTTATGATTAAAAACTTGTATCATCTGGCAAAAACACTCAACGTATTAAAAACCTGTTGTTTAGACGTATGTTTACCGTGGAGGATACATTTTTACGATAAAAAGCAGTTGTAGTGGACAGTATTTTATCACAAATCTCGACAAAACAAGTCTGCTCATAGGAACCAAAGCTCCCGCCCTTTGTTTCCCCTGCACGCGCACAGACTGTCCTCTCTCAGTTGCTAAGTAACCTCTGCAGGGGGCGGCTGCTGCATCATTGGATGCTACTATCGTACTCTGAACCATCCGGAGCCATTTTACACGAAATAAGTTGACGAGTTTCACTGGGGAGGATGGACGGGGGCACCGAGTTATCTCTGACCATCGCTCAAATCGTTCAGCGGCTGAAAGGAAGTCATTTACACTCCCAGATAGAGAGACAAGCCAAAGTGAGTTGGTGAGGGGGTTAGCATGTGGCTAACGATACAGAGCCTTCTGTTTATCTCAACAGTGTCGCGAACACCTCTATTTCTTTTATTCAACACAAACACTAGATTACAGATCACAAGCCACTTCTTTCAAAAACTGTCCCAGGTAATTTTATCTTCCTCAAATGTTTCAGGATTGTTTACATCAACCAGAGATCAAACTGGAGTCCCTTAAAGATGACGTACGCAGCTTTCTCAAAACATCAGGTGGGCACGTTCACGTCTTAATTTTCAAACATATTAAAACATTAAAGTAAGAAAGATATTAAATTAATATCTGAAGTATTAATAACACGTTTTGTTGTTTTTCAGGCTGGGAAAGGAAGCTACAGAATGCAGTGTACAGGGAGCTGCATGTGTAAGTTATATACAACACAGCAGTTCACACACCTGTATAAGAATTGATTTAATAAAATGATTTGTTTACGATGCATTCAACTCTCAAATTGATAACCGCTTACTCAAAATATAAAATTAGTGAACAAATTGGAACCATGCAAAAGGAAGCTTAAAGTTTTCCAAAATGACTAAGATGACCCATTACTGAGAGTATCTTGGTGTAATGAAGCAAAGTAGTGTATCAAACACAGAAATAAATGTGACGATAAACACACTGTACGGGGGTGAGTGCTTTTTTTAAAGCTATTTTTTAATTAAAGTTATTAAAATTTAGAGCTTTGCCCATGCAAGGGCATGGCCGACTTGACTAACAGGCAGGCACTTTGTAGCTTCCTGTAAAGAGGTTTAAATGCTGCCTTTTAATCTCACCTAGCTTGTGCAAAGCTTTGTCAAAAACAGCGTTTCCAATATGGTTGCTTCTGACGACAGGCTTCAAAACTCTGAATTGAAATCAAATAGGTGATGTCATAGAGACTACTTTTATATATTGTTTTATAGATGAAAAAGTGGAGACATACCTACTACTGAATGTAGTCTGTAAGTTGCCAATGGCATGCCACAAAGTGTCATTTTTATGTGCCTAAGGTGATATCTCAAAGCAAAGGCTTCAATGTTTGAGATATGTTATCTGTAATGCTGACTTTCTGACTTGCTGTTGTGGCTAAGCTAACAAGCTAGCTATGACAAAGGCTTTATCGCTTTGATGTTATCACAGAAGTCCCAAAATGTTTTCTCTTTTAGTTACACCACTATGTAGCATTGATGTTGTCGATTAAGACACTGAGGTCCGGTGGCATACTTTTTGTCTATCAGTGTGTTTTTTTATGACAAATGTTTGTTCTCTGAAAATAACAGACCTCTAATAAATAGTATTGACCACTAAATAAGAATCAAGTATCTCACAGCTGTGTAAAAGATTATAACTGGTCATATTTTTTCTTTTTTTTTTCAACAGGAAAACTCTTCCATCTTAAATAAACAGCTTTGAAAGTGTTTTTTTTTTTTGTCCCTTTGAGAGACACTTTCATTGCTCTCTCGAGGCTCCAGATGAAACATGGGATGCTTTTAAACCATGACTTATAACACTGACTAATACCTCTTTGGCCATTAGTCGTCTCTGTGTGCTCTTAAAGGTGTTTAGATTAGGTTGAATCTTGTTGAAGACCTTGAGTCACTCAGTCTGCCCTGAGCACGCTCAGTGAGGACAAAGTTCTGCTCTGACTCAGCGGTGACTGACGGCGAGTTTTAGAGAAAATCCTTGACATTTATTTGTCTTTTTGTTTGACAGCTGTCTGTTTTTGATTTCATTTGTGAATCTCTGTCCAAAAAAAAGCAAAATATGCCACTTCCATGCAAACCGTTGACTCCTACGAAAACACAATTTATTTGATATATCTGCTGTACCTCCTCATCCCATTTTCTTCTTTTGCGCTTTTATTCCAGGCAGCTCCCCCCAAGTCATCCCACAGCTCCTCCCGAGCATCTCAAGGAGCCTCTGGCCTACATGCGCAAGGCACAGGTCAGTCTGTCTGCTCCGATCTCTGTCACTCCTCCTCTTTCCTTTTCTTTCTCATGTAGTAGCTTCTGCTTTATTCTATTTATCAACTAGAGATTTGTAACATCCTGTTTGAAGCCAGATACTTCAATGTGAGTGTTTTTTTCTTTAACAGGCCAGTTGGGAGAAGCGTGTCCTCAAAAGCCTGAACAGCATGAGCACAGAGCTGGAGGTGCCCCTGGCTCGCATGGTAAAAACATTCAACATCAACGAATGTTGATTTATTTCACTAAAGCAAAACCTTACTGTATTTTTTAAATACTTTTACCATAATTTATCCTACATAATCTGTAATTATCATACAGACTCAAAGCTAACTGGGCTGTGGTTAAGTTAAATCGCCGAAAGCTAGTTGAGCCCTGTTTGTAGACAGCTTGTGAAACTCCTGCAGCTGTACACTGATTATAAACATGCATTTTCATTCAACATACCAAAGTTTGCTTCTGTTTGGCTGTGAACTACATAAATCTGTTCTTTCTGCCCCCAGAGGCCGGCAGTGGAGCAGAAGGAGCTTGCCAACAAATGGAATGAGATGGGCACAGATGAACCAGGTCTCTAGACATTACGCTCTGAGTGGTCTGCCTCTTATAAACAATTAGTGTTGACGTGTCACTCAAACAGGGGAATGTTTTACGTCAGCCTAACATATTATTGAACAAGATAACCTGAAAAAATATGTCTTAATAGTTTCTGATACCTTTTCTAGGTTTCTGTCTGAAAAAAATAATTTACAGTATAAAAAAGGTTGTTTTGTGTATATTTGCATATTTACAAGTGCTAAAATGAGTAGAGATTGTAAATTTGTGTATACCACTTACTATATTTATATATATATATATATATATATATATATATATATAAATTAGATAAAATTGATCATCTTTAATGTCCTCTAAGGGGAATTTGAATTGCTACAGGAGTTAAAAACATATATTTAAAATCAGACATGATAGAAAAAAAGCATTAAAATAAGAAACAAGTATAGCACAATAAATATAAAGTCACCATGTGCTACTGGCGCGTTAAAACCATAGGCTGTATAGAATATGGACGTAGTCTCGCCGACGTCACCCGTCTGTTTCTGAAACGGAAAATGAAGCAGATCGGCTATAGCGGCCATATTGGTAGTGGCAAGAGCTTTGCCTACAGCCATAGGGCGCCGGCCGTCACGTGACCCTCAGCTGCGCTTCTCATTGGGGGAGCTTGCGATCTTAATATCCTCTGAACGACCACGTTAGAAAAAAATAGCGACTCAGACGGGAGATGTTTTTTGAACCAGGCGGTAAATAGGTTAATTTCTGCTTTGAAAATTGCTTTTTTTGTCCACATTGTCTCATACTCTCAGACCGGCTGCTTTGTTAAAACCAGTTAAAGAATACCGGTTAAAACCACAGTTCTCCACACAAGATACCCATTCATTCACACATACTGCTGCTGCATGTTGCTATGATCAGTGCCATCTTTCAAACTGTATGTGTGTGTATATGTATAATTAAAGTTCGACCTCTGACCAAAATATTGAGACAAGTGTAGAATATGAATCAGTCGGCATTAGTGGGATGCAAAGGTCATCCAATGTGCCAAATCAGGTATGTCGCATAATTGCAACACACGCTATCAAGGGGTTAAAGGTCTGTGTCAATCAATAGCAATTTGCTGGTTGCATTCATTTCACCTTATTTCAGCGTTTTCATCTAAAGTCTGAGACATGAGCCTCTGGAAACTGAATTTTGAAAAATGTTGAATTTGTGCAGTTTAAATACTTGCTTTAAAAAACTGAATTTGGTGAGTTAACCTGATTGAAATTTTGTTTTCTTTTGTAATAACAATTACATCAAAAAACATATAAATGACTATATGTTGCCTTATCTAAAATCACAACTAAGTAAAAAAAACCAAATTCTGTGATTCTACACTTTATTACTTGACCTTGCAGACCCATAGTGTGTCTCCCTGAGGTGGCATTTTATTCAAAACTAAATCTGAATTTTTGAGAGTTGAGTATTGAATATTGAACTTTTGAGTTTTAGGAAGAATCAGGACTTGAATGTCCACGTAGGTCAGAAAACAGTTTCACAAAAAATTAATTCCATTTCAAAATACTGAATTTGATTTTAAATCATAATGCTCAAATTCAGTTTTCATGTAAATTTTTCCAACTCAGCGTTTCAAATTTAACATAATTATTCAAATTCAGTTTCTGGTGACACATACTTCAGCTCATACAGATCATTAAAGCTACTTTGCCACACTTCCCTGTCCCTTTGCAGTTACCGTAGAGTCTGTTATCAATTGCTCTGTGTGATTAATATTTAATTTAATTAATAAAAATTTCACTATCTGGAAAATGTTCACCCAGAAAAACAAGAATAATTGCATATAATTAACCACTAAGTGACTGCAGGGATTAGATTTTCTGCCACTCTAGCCATAAAAGCTCATTTCAGAAGTTTTGCTACTGCTGGATTTTGAGGAAGAGGGGACCTTAAATGAGAGCCTCAGGGATTGGAAGTTTGATTATTTTAGAGAACAACAGCAATAAAAACTATTTTGGGCATTTCAGAACTGCTTTGGTTTCATGTCGAAAATAAACACTGCCAGTGCAAAATGCCCCCGTAGGAGACACAGGCCCTGAAGGTCAGGATCACTCACATACCACATTGAGTGTGGAAACATTAACATGTGGAGATTATTATTTTTATATCCGATTGAGCTGCTGTGCCCCTTGTTGTGATTGGCTTAGAAATTCAATAGTTCAGACACTTTGAACTGTTTTAGTCCTATGTGAAAGTGAAATGTCAACATTTCCATAACATTTGAACCCTAGGTGTGAAACAAGAGCTTGATTCTGCCAGAGATTAAACTTAAATGGTAATTATTAGATTGTGTTTCTAAGGAATCATTCCCTCAGTTCAATGCTGGCTGTAAACCAACTACTCTGGCTTTCCCACTAAATTTCCAAAGAGCATGGTAACCTTGTGTCCCAACAATGATATCACAGCCCAGAGTCGTATAATAACATTTAGAACGTACCGTTCCCTGGTTATAAACACTTAAGTCTGTGAATATAGAAGCTGTCCAGACTCCTGGGTAGACTGAGCTGCGATAACAAGCAGCTCTCCTCCGTCTGTCCAAACCTCAGTGTGCCCTTGTTTTAAACCTGAATTTACTGCTGCGTATGAACACGGTGGAGGAAGTCCCATAAAAAAAACTCATCCTCTGAGTTTTCCAGACGCACTTGAGTCGTTTTACACACTCACATTGTAAAGTATGTTTAAAATGAAGTCCATCTGTACTTAGCACAAAAAGTAAGTCATTATATGTTTGGTAGGATGTGTCTTTGTGGCCTCTTGGCAGCAAATCGTATACTGTTGTAAAGCCTGTTTATTCCCTTTTGTAATGGTGACACATTTGTAAGCAACATTCATTTGTTGGATGAGCGGCAGAGCTGAGTATGTAGGTTGTACCAAAGCAGAATGTGCAAAATCTTCTTTGTCAATGCCAAACAGCTTAAATATGTATATAAAATAATCAACCAAGCACAAATCTCCTTACTTTTTAAAAAATTTTGCCTTTATGGTTTGATTTTTATATGTAGTGTAGACTTTTTCTGAAGCTGCATTGTGGACATTGTGGAATTGTTTCATTTGCTATGGATACACACTGACGCCTTTGTTTCTTTTAAGATTTGAGCCGCTTCAGGCCCGTCTATGCCCCCAAAGACTTCCTCGAGGTAAGCAGACTTCTTACAGCTCAGGGTGTTTTATATCGTAAATTAAGCTAAAAACAGAAACCTTCATTCTTTATGCAGGTGCTAATCAGCCTGCGTAACCCAAATCATGACAGCAGCGAGGACGTGAGCGCCAGAAGCCACTGGGGGCTCATCCAGGTTCCCCTCAACGTCAGGGACATCCCACAGCTGGTAGGGCACTCCTGTTAATTTAATGTTGAAGTGTTAGCTTAAATGTATGAATTTATGTGTTTCTGTCTGCAGGAAGCTAAGGTTTAAAAGTATGATGCTAAGTGCTTAAAAGTGCAGTTCTTCGAGAGTCCACTAGAGGCTGGTTCAGAAAGCATAAGAAACTACATAGACACCCATTTAAAAAATGGTACTACATCAAAAATGTTTACAGATCTGGTTATAAAATGTAGCTAACTTCTCTATCAGCACCCACTGTTTTGAGTAAGGCTATTTTTTTTTTACAACTCATCATTTTCAGGGTTCTTGAGCTTAAAAGTTTTGCCCATGTGGCTGATGTAGCTGACAGGTAGGCATCCTGTAGCTGTCTGCAAAGACCTCATCCTGACTGGAACAAAACTAGGTTGAATTCAGCATTTCCAATATGGCTTCTGCCGACGATAGGCTTCAAAACTCCCAATTGAAAACATATGAATGATGTCACAAAGACTATGCCCATGTTTTGTAATGTTATTTTCTGTTTGACTTTCAGAGACAGGCCTACTCAGAGCTAAACCTGACCACGGGTCAGCTTGGGATTGATGATCATGCACACATCCGTCCAGGTACCCACAAAAAATTATACAAATACTATCAAATAAAAAAATCAATTAAAAACTTCTTTTTGTTAAACTTCATTTATAACTAATCCTTTCTTTAATGTACGTAGGATTAAGAGTTATGTTTTTCTTGTTCCTCCCTTATTGTCTTTGGAAGCTGTGAAATGTGTTTTCATTTGCTAAATTTAGCTAAATTAGCTAAATGACATTTAATTCAAGGCTTGTTATAGTAAGAGGAGTGATGGGAAATAGAGCCCGAACAGTCACAAACACAGTGGCCCAAAAAATAAATGAATAAATAAATAAAAGATAGCGTGATTGATTTTAAAAAGATTCATGTACGTATTGTGTAAACTTTTTTTTAACTAAAAATGGACCAATCATGTTAGATGAAATTCAATTAGCTTAGCATTACGACTTAAAGGAAGGGATTTACTTCTGACTCCTATGAAATAACATGCTCTATTTGGTTTGCTTGCTCCATTCAACAACAACAACAAAAAATCCCACTTTCAGGATATAAACCTTGTCTTTTTTAACCAACGCTAAAAACTGAATATTCTAAAATAAATGTGTTTACCAGATGAGCGAGGTGTCTCATGCTTTACAATAACACCGTGCTCTGATATCAGCCTGTGCTCGTCTCCTGTGCCACTCTGCCGTCTGGGTTTTCTCAGTCTGTATCTTTGTTACACACACAGGTATTAACAGTGTTAGAGTGCGGTGTCTGGACTTTAAATAGTGCAGTGTCTGCCGTCTCTGTGTTTGTAAATCTAATAGATAACATTAGTTAGAAAAATACTGAATCACTGTGAGATAACTACTGACAATAACATTTTCCTTCTCCACAGACCTGTTTGAAAACGAGTATGTACAAATCGGTAAAAAAGGTACGTATTTGGTTCTTGTTTTTTGGGTACCTCTCTGTTATCTTTATCATCCAATCAGAGAATTTATATACATAAATCTAACATAACAGAAAGTAACAAAGAGGTCTACTGTTGTATTTGTTAAATATGGTCATTGTTGATGCTGTTTTCAGTATCATTTCTCCGTTGAACTTGAATTATCTACATTTCTATCCTTAGGTCTATCTTGTGTTTAGGTATTTTGCTCAATATTTAAACTTTGTTCCCAGCATTGGAAATATGGTTTATTATTACATAAAAGAATCTCATTCCAGACATCAGTATCAAAAAAGCTAAAAATACCCATCCTGAACCAGTGTTTAAAGAATTGTACATAAGAGAAGGGATTTAGTACTTATTTCAGGCACTGCTATTAAAAAAGAAGAAAAATGTGAGTATATGTATAAGTGTTACAGAAACAAGCTGTATTTATAGGTGTATGATGTCTAATCTGGCACCTGAAGTCAAGGCTTCTGTGTTTTTAGATATTGCAATGTCAGAGATCCAGGGCAGAGTAGAGATAAGAATCATGCAGTGACCACCACAATGTGGACAATAGGAGTGTCTACCTATAAATATACCACATTTATACGTTTTCAGTAAAGGTAGAATGAAAAACATGAAACAGAAACCCATATAAGCAAAACTACCCTGCCCCCTCCTTCCCTTATTAAAACCTGTGTGACATACTGATTTTTACATTCTGTCATGATGTAGGTCAACCATTTAGAAGTACAAAACAGATCATGTCATTTAAACAGAAAACCAGGATCAAGACAGAATTTGGTGGACATACCCTTAGTTCTGTTATTTGTAGCCTATTTTTACGCATCATTCCCCTAATTGCCTTTTGAAAAATACATAAAAATATCCTAAAATACTTGCAAAACTCCCAGATTGTAGGAGATACTGATTCCATTGATTTTACAGACAAACTGCAAATAATTCAGTTTGAAAAATTAAACCTGTGATTAAAAAAACTAGCATTAATGTAGCATTAGCATGCTACTTTGCTAATTTATCCCAGCAAGAGAAAAGTAGTTCAAGTCTTCTGTCTGTTGTTAAAAAAATAAAAATAAATTTTGGCCTAGTTTAGCATGGAGACATGTCACAGGGGGTGAGCATACCAGGCTACTGCTACAGCTACTTAGCTTAGCTTAGTATTTAGACATATAAAAAGAGGGAGATCAACCCTGGGAAAGTCACTTCTGCCAGAAGATGGTTAGCCTAGCTTAGCATGAAAAGGTAATATACCCGTATTGCAGAAACTCCAAAACCATTAGCCTAGCTTAGAGTAATATGTAGGAAAGCGAGGGATGATTGAACTTTCCAATGTCATTGCAGCAAGTTGGCAGTTAGCCTAGCTTAGCATAGAGATGTAACATAGAAAGGAGGAGCATGCCAGGCTAGCACTACTGCTGCAATAGGATTGGCGTTAGCTAAGCATAAAGATATGACAAAGGTGGGAATCAACAAGCCTGGGTTGGTAACTCATTTTAGAAATGGCCCTAGTTTAGCATACAGAGATAATCTGTAATGTAGTCTGTCAAAGTTAGCCTAGCTTTGCATTAAGACATAGCACTGAGAGATTTGGCATACCTGGTTATTGCTACAGCTACATTAGGGTCAGCTTAATGTAGCATAAAGATGTGGGAAAATAGGGATTCAACCAGCCTAGGTATGTCACTTCGATTGGAAAGGGGTCAGGCTAGCTTAGCATAAATAGCTGGAAAGCTCAAATAGTTAGCCTAACTATGTTTCAACGACATCATCATGTGATAAATAAATAAATAAAATGCATTATTATTATTATTATTATAAAGAGAGGTTTTTTTTCAAACCAAGGCTTTGAAAAGCAGCGTTGCTGTTTCAACCAGTTATAATGCTAACTTTTTAAAATCCCCTCTAGTTTTGTTCTTTCAGTAAAATTTTTCTTTGTCTCAGACTCGCTCTTATCTTTGTCTTCTTGTTACAGTTAAGTCTAACCTCAGTCTCCTCTTGTTCCAGTGCTTGTGGAGCAGGACAGTGCAGCAGCGCAGCAGTACAGCCGACAGGGCTGCCCTACTGGGCTCCGTGCAGACCTGTGGGCCCTCATCCTTAACTCTACCAACCAGCCTCAGGTACTTCATGCACACACACACACACACACACACACACACACACACACACACACACACACACACACACACACACACACACACTGCTGGTGGCTTCTGTCAGCTCTCAGTGTTTGTCATAAAGCCGACGAACACACACAGCTGCACTGATTCTCAAACTGCCTGTTATCAACTGCAGTCATTTCTCTCTTAGCAGTCATGTCCTTTTTCAGCCTCTTGTTGATTCCCAGCAGATATTTCTCTTCTTACTGTGCTGTTTGTTCTAGCTCATGCTGTGTTCAAATGCCAAGATAACTAAGAGCTAGTGATGTAGCACAGTTAGCCTTAACACAGCAGATGCCTCTGTGTGTGTGAAAAGTGCTGCCAAGTTCATAAAACAAGCTTGTGACAGGCAGATTGATTTCTGAGGAAGAGTTATCAGGCCCTTGGGATGTTGGCACAGCTCTGGGTCCCTCAAAGGCAAACACATCAAAAAGTTACATAACCTGCAGTTTGTTCTTTCTGGCAAAAACATCAAACTTCACAAACTTACCCATGGTCCCTTCCTCTGACATTGTCCATGTTCTCACAGTGTCCTCCTTCAGCTGTCAAAATGACCGTCTCTGTTTCTGTTCTCCTCACATCCTCAACGCTTCTCACTGCCAAGGTGCTTCAGGACTGTCACAGCAGACGGTTTTATTGCTCCATCCAGTCCATTCAGGCGTCTGTGCTTTGGTTCTTTTATGAGAATCTGTCTCAAAGCGGAGACGAGTTTGAGTTTAAACATGAAGTTGTAAATATTTAGTTAGTGTAATCATCCTTCTGCTTTAAAACAGCTCTCATTATATTGATTTATCAGTGTTCAAAAAGAACAAAGGAATTAATTTTAACTTTCCCTCAGTGTATTTTGTCTTTACTGTATTCATCTTATAAGTCAGATTTTTGTTGTTACAGGACGTGATGCATTACGAACAGCTCAGAGCCGGAGTTATACAGCATAACCTCCTAGTGGACAACCTTATCTATAAGGTAATCACTCACAAACAAAGCTATCCTCTGATAGATTATCATTTTAAAATATGTCTGTTTTAATCTATTTAAGTGTTTTTCTAACTTCTTGTCCCCTCAGGATGTGAAGCTCACAGCCAGTAATGACGACTACTACTTTGTCTTTGAAGATTTCCTCTATCAGGTAGGCGTCTTCTGTCTCACATTTCAGTTCTTCATGTGTCACAATTTTCTCTTCCTGTGCTCCAGCCTCTAATTATTCTTTTAATTGTATCTAACTCAAAAAACGACCACTGTATTGTTCCCTTGTATCATTTCATATCATTTCCTGTACTGATGAGAACTGAAAATGAAAGTAGTTTCTGATGGAAGATTAAAATTGCTTCATTTTCCACAATTTTTTCAATGTTTTAGATTTAAAAAAAAAAAAAAAACATTGGTAAAAGCCATTTCATACCCATGAGAAGAAATCTTAACTCAAATTGTTTCAACACCAAAGTAATTATGAAAGTGTTTTGACAGAAAACACACAATTTTCCTGTTTTTTAGCATTCATTGGCTAGATGTTTTTTCATAACTGACTCCATCAGCTTCCTGAAAATGTTAAAAGCCAATGAGCTTATGGGGCGCAGATGGCCGGGGTCTGAGTCGTATCCCATGAGGTTTGCCCTCTAGCAGGTGGATCAGGCTGAAATCCAGCCTGTGGCCTGTTTCCCGCATGTCATTCACCACTCTTGGCCTATTTCCTGCTCTATCCACTGTCCTGTCCTCTCTGATATAAGGTGAGCAGATAAAGTCAAATTTACCCACTCGAGATAACAACAGATCACAAATACTCACAAATACATAGATTCAAAATAAACATGAAAGGGAATTGTACAAATAAACAAACCAACAATAAAATGCCACAAAACAAATTTTACCCAATATTAAAAAAAAATCAACTAAACAAAACAAAAAATAACGGATGGATAGCACAAGACGAAACAGAAGTATCCACAAAACTGAAACAAACAATTCCAATGGTATAAGCAATGAAATGTTGCTTAGATAAACAAATAAAGTAATCGTTGCAAAATTTTGAAAAAACAATGGCAGCACCCTAAAAAAATTGGTAAACAGACAATATACTGGGACCACTGGCTGAGACAAGGTACATGATTTATTTGAAGATGGCAACTTTATTACATACAACAGAATGAAGGAGAAATTTAATTTAGAGGGGCATGGCAAATGTACTGTCATAATTATGTAAGAACAAATGCAACATGTTTTTTCTTTGTTTTTGTTTTGTTTGGTCATTTTTTGTTTGCAATTACTCACATAATTACTCATTTAGTTGATTATGTCATACTTCATATTATTTGTGTTTTTCTTTTTTTGTAAAGAAAAAAAAGGAAAAAATTCAATAAAATCATTAATTAATAAAAAAAAACCAATGGCAGCAAAATAAATTACAGGAACAGCACAAAACAAATGAAAAAAAAAAAACAATCAAAAAATTAACCTTTAGATAGAAATAAAGAGCTGTGTTTGCTAAATGAACAATAGTGTAAAAGAAATGTAAAACAATGGTTTAAAATAAACAACAAAAAATGATCAAATAACATAGCAAATACACAAAAATATGATCAAAACGAAAAAAAAAAAATCAGGTAATTCGATACATTTAGTAACAGTTAAAAAATAGCTAAATTAATCAGTGAAGCAACATCAATCATTAAGGCCACAATCTTTTTTATTCAATGAATTTTTGAGGAAGAAAAAAACTTTTTTTTATTTTAAAAGGTAGTATTTGACATTACGTCATGGCTCTCATGATTAATATAATTTACTTTATATTACAGCCACTAATTGTAGGATAATTTTTAGTCTACATGAATTATCTGACTGACCCAAATGTTTCGCACCAATGGAGGCAAAAGTTGTTTATTCCAACGCCTCTTTACCCTGATTCAACCTGGACTACATCAAACACCAACCTGTTATTATTAGCTTCTGTTGTACTTACTGCTCTATTTACAATGATCTGATAAACCCGCTTCTGTCTCCTCATCACCGAGTGTATTCAGGGCCTGTTCACACGTCACCATAACTCCTGAGAACACAGGTGTAGCAAAACAAAGTGCTGAGATCACTGACAGTATTGACTGATAGATAATCTGAATCCACTCGTGGTGGATTTACAGATGTTATCAAAGAGGAAATCAGGCTAGAAAACACACGCTGAGCTTTGACGTCAAGGGTGTGAAGCCTGTTTACACCCTCTTTGACAAACATTTTGGGATGAACAACATGGGTTCAACTTTGTCCTGATAGAGTATCTTCCTGTGTGCAATCTGTCACACACTAGGTGGGGAATAGGACCACCTTGTTCTCTCACCTAACGAAACCAATAAAGGTCATGTAAAGACAAGTAATATAGTCCTGATCTTTATCCTCATTCGACCATAATACATTATCCCTCAACCCAAATGTAATTTTTCTGAAGTGGAAATGGAAATTATATATTATATTAATAGACGGAAATGGAAACCGCTGCCACTTGATATGATGTCCGGATCTGTCACAATCTACTTCACTTCGTCCTGGCTGCTTTTCCTCCTCATCTTCAATCTTTGAGAATGAAAGTACACATAATCTCCCAAACTACGTCTCTGCAGGTGTTACTCTGTTTCTCCCGGGACACGGCCGTCCTGGACCACTTCAAATACAACAGTGCCACTCCGCCCAAATCCTACATCCAGGGTGAGATGATTAAAGACACACTCATACTCACTTACAGACACGTCACATCATTACACAACCTTTTCACACACATATGACTGCACAATTTACATCATAGACGTGATGAGGAAGCCCACACTAAGTTTCTGGAGTGTGTCTGTTCACAGGAAAGGTTGGAGATGAAGAATGTGCAGTTGTGTATCCCCCGAATGGTAAGCCTGCAACAGTTTGACTTTTACATCATATGAGTTCATGTAAATGAGGCTAACACATGAACTTGCATGAGGATCTTACTTGTCCTGTCTTTTATTATCAGAGAGTTTATTAAACATTTCAATTCAGATATTTTCTTTCTCATATGGGGATGTGATGGAATCAGTATTGGTATTCGAACTGATACAAATATTTCTAACATGCTCCGATAAAAAATTCTTTATACTTAAAACTATTACTAATATTTGCACCAGGATTTGATAACAGTATGAATATCCTATCCCAAAATTAGAACTGTGCTCCTATAACGAGACTGGTACCAGACCCAAAATCTGATACTGACATTGGTATCTTGTTTAAAGAGGGGTATTGTGGGGTATTGTGCTTTTTCAAAAAAGTTTTTTACTGTCTGTTATACAGCTCAAAACACCCCTATTTCCCTTACAGTAGTGTTTTAGAGCAGGGGTTCCCAAACTTTACTTTACCAAGGCCCCCAAACAGCATTTGCTTCTGGCTGTGGACCCACTCTGGAAACCAACATACAATGTTTTCGAATATGTAAAGAAATGTCAACTTTTTTAAAACTTTTATTCACCTTTCAATAATTATCACATTTGTTTAGAATATGAAATTATAAGCAAACAAAAGCCAGGTTCACAAAAGTAGGTGGTCGATCCTCCTTTTTTACATGTAGCTAGTAGTTAGACAGGGGAAGAGCCTTAAAGTTCAGAACAGTTTTATAGATAGCTCAAGAAAAGGTGCAAACCACCAGGTCAACACAGATTTTGACATTGTCATGCCAAAATTGCAGCTGTCACGAGCTGCACGGTTGATGTGGAAACATTAAAACTTGATGACTACGGGACTTTACGTGCTGTAGGACAAATGATTATAAAAAGCAACAGCAACAAAAAACTACACATAAATGTAAACTTGACGATATAAAATGAATGAAAAAATAATTAGACTCTATTTTTTTTACTTCTTTCCAAATTTCTGAGGCCCCCCTTGTGCTGCCTGGTGGCCTCCAGGGGGCCGCGACCCCCACTTTGAAAACCACTGTTTTAGAAAACTCTCAATCCGACCTCTGTCTGAAACTTTTGTTTAAGTTACTGTCTCTTAGACTCCCTGCTTCACAAACCTCCTTCACTCTGATTGGCCAGCTTTATCTGGCCCATCAGGGAGGAAAAGCTATGGGCAAAGATCTCGTTAAGATCTCGTTATTAGAACAGGCTGTTTTTTGAGCTGTTTACTGACAGATTCATGGATTTCTACAACATTTGAATGTAAAGCAGTTTGAAAGTTTGCACAAATTAAGTATTAACATCCAGCATTTTTACTTTATACCGATGTTTAAAATATGGGAAAGCAAAGTACCCCTTCTTTAAATACCAATACTGATGCATTTTCAATATGTGTATCCCATGATATTAAAAAACAATATGAATACCAGTTTTAATTCTAGTATCTGTATTGGCAGCTTTAATAGACTGAAATAGTTTTGATACAATAACTAATCATCATACAACAACAGTGTGTTGCTAGCTCAGAGTATGAATGTAAGAGCTAGCAAAAGTTTAGTAATCAGTGTTTTCTTTCATTTAAACATTTTTTTTTGTTATTTGTGTTTTTTTAGAGTCTAAACAACAAAAATCTTTGATACTTTGTCCTGACTGTGCCATTGAATCCTAACAGGTGTGATCCCTTTCCACGGCTTTTCAATGTATGGTGAGTATACTTTACAGCTTCACTTCTCATGTTGAACTTGGAAAAAAACCCCTGCAGCAAACACATCAACAAGGAGTGTGTGTGTTTGTGTGTGGCTTTACAGTGGCACCTTTGTGTTTCTTGTACAACGAACCGTCCAAGCTGTACAGCGTGTTCCGGGAAATGTACATCCGATACTTCTTCAGGTTGCACTCCATCTCCTCCTCTCACTCGGTGAGCCTGAGTTTCCACAAAAACACTAAGATATAAAATGTGCATACTTCGCCGTCGTGTGTTTTTCACACTGTGCATGTGTGCCGTTGCAGGGTATTGTGTCTCTGTGCCTGCAGTTTGAGCGGCTGCTGCAGACACACCTGCCTCAGCTCTTCTACCACCTCAGGGAGATTGGGGCGCAGCCGTGAGTAGGCCAAACACCTGATGCTCCAGCCTTTGTTGTGATGTGTAGAGGCGTACATGAGTCACTCGACGATAATTAATGTGACTGAGAGTAGAAAAGCAACATAGATGAGCAATATGTTCATTTAATAGGTTTAAAATTTCACTTTCTGGAGTTAAATCTCTGTATCAAGGAGTTGAAGCTACAAACACTGCAGACAGATTTACATCTGTTCCTGTAGTTGTAAGCTGCTGCCATCTAGTGTTCATTTACAAGAATTACAAGCTATGCAAAATTAATTAAAAATACAACCCTTATCATCAATTTCCAGCTTTAAAATGTTTTTTTTGACTCCTTGTAGATATCCAGATCCTTGCTCTAATGGGATTGTTTGTCCTCAGGTTGCGAATCGCCTTCAAGTGGATGGTTCGGGCCTTTTCAGGCTATCTGTCCACAGACCAGCTGCTCCTTCTCTGGGACCGGATCCTGGGCTACGATTCGTTGGAAGTGGTTGCAGGTAAGATTTGTCCTTGATGCTAGAGTAACAGCCACTCTCCAACTATTCCACCCATAATCCACTTCACCTTTTGATTCCAGTCCTCGCAGCTGCTGTGTTTGCCTTCCGCGCCGAGAACCTGATGGAAGTGACATCACTGGCCTCGGCTGAGGTATGTCCATCTCACATTAGACTCCTGTATGTGTGTGTGTGTCTTAAATGCTTCTCTCAGTCTTCTTCATGTACCCCTACATACCCCAGGAGGGCTGTAAATAGCTGTTGACTCACAGCCAGTGCCAGTAACCCATGTCTGAGAAAGTGGCTTGCTGGACACTTTTGAAGTCGCTAAGTCGTCTGCAAACAAAACAAAGTTATCACCCTGAAAGATTTTCGTGCACTGCTGCAAAATCTATAAAACACACTTTCCATGCTTAGAATTTCAGCTTTCAGAGCACATCCTCACCCCCCCTCATGTTACATAATTACAGTAAGAGTAATGTAACTCTTGTGCATGCCTGCACTCTATACCACACCCATACCATGCTCTCACTATCATATAACCCATGACTTGCTTCCCCTCCCCTTCCCTGAGGGTGAGGGGGTTAAACTACCACATGATGCGCGACCTGCCCGCTCTCGCTCCTCCAGGATGCTAACTGGCACCATTCGCTTGCTCATTTACCACCTGCCCCCTCCACCCTTAGCAGAGGAGGGGATATCATAATATACTGCTCCTTATCTTTATATTTAGAACTGAAATCTTAAACCTCCTCTCTAAACACGATAGGCTCCCTAAATTTAATCTCCCACCCCTCCCAAAAGGGACAGAGCAGGGGGAGCGATGTACTCTTAAGCGAGGATTGTCGCTTCCCAAGGATCCTGCATCATCATCATCATCATGCATGTGTGTGTGGCTTTTTTTAAATCCTGAAATATGTCTCCAGGGAAGCGAAGCGAGGGGGCGGGTGGGGTTTAGCCCCGCTCCTGGACGAAAGGTAAGGCCGCTCCACTTGGGACGAGAGTGGATTTTGATGACGAATGACATTTCGCGTTTCTTTCTTGGCAGGCTGTCCTCGCTGACCTCTCAACTCTGAAGGTGATGCCGCTCATCCAGGTCTTCCTGTTTGCCACCGCCATCTGAGGAGCATGGGAACTGCGGTCCACATCCCACCACCAGGAGGTTATTGAGACTCTGCAAGAATGAAACTTATCAACGCCGCTCTAACACTACTAATAATACTGATGAAGACACACTAAACTATGAACACAACCCTCTCCATCTTGCACCTCAAAAAGCCAAACCCCCTTTTAGCACGTCTGCACCGCTAACAGCGCCTCCCTTGTATCATGTTATAAGATATTACACAGTATGTAAGTATAGACCTGCAAGGTTCAACTAACCTCCTCCTTAAGCCATATGCTCTGAAGGAAACACGATCTGCACGGCAGTTCTGGGATCAGCTGAGAAGTGAATTAGTCGTTGCATGAAGCATTAATTGTATAGCGATGAGAGAACAACAGCTCAGCTAATGAAGTGCTAATTAGATATGTCACGCTTGCTTGTTGTTGCACTATTCGATAACGCTGTTGCAGATGAAGAAAGCAACTGGAAGCGCTGGTGTGTTGATAGGAAGATGCTTAATATGTAACTTATACTGCTGCGTATACACATAATTTATAATAATTATGAAGAAAAAGTTTATATAACTCAACCTTAATCAACATTTAGCACCTTCAGTGCCACTTTTATGTTATTTTATTTAATTATTTGTCATTCTTAAATTATGCATTGGATTCTTGAATGTATCATACTTTGTACTGAAACATGTCACTTTTAATTGAAATGCAATCAAATCATTGTTTTTTATTGTTAAAAATGCTTGTAAGTCAACGCCAAGGGTTTCATCCAACATGTTTTTGTGTACTGCATGTTTGAAACACTTTTTATACATAAAGTGAAATAAGCTTAATGGTCAGACTGGGTGTTTGTTTTTTGGTTGGAATCAGTGTTTGATTTCTCTCTCTGTGAGAAAGTAAATACACATCTGATCATAATCGAAGGCCCGTTGAAAAACTGCAAGAATTAACTTTTCGCACTGTTGTAAAGTTGCAAAGTCAAGATTCAAAATGTTGAAAGAAAAATAGGAATGAGACTCAAAAAATTTGAGTGAGAAATTTATTGAAAGCAGTTAAACTGAGGCCATGTCCACACATAGCCGGGTATTTTCAAGACCTTTGATGTTTGAGAACCGAAAACTCTGTTAATCGTCGTCCACACAAAACTATGAAACCGGACTTTTCCAAAATCTTTCCTTTGGCTGGAGTTTTTCGTGTGTATGACAGGTGTAAACGTATAAAAATATAAGCGTTTTTCCCAGATACCCAGCCGCATGTGGCGTCTAAGGCGACAGCTCCAAACCCCCAAAATACCCTAAAGTAGAAACAAAAGTTTGAAAAAAGTATTCAGTAATTAGTACCTCTACCATTCCTGTGATTACTTTAAATTTTGTTGTGTTTTTGGAGCAATATGAGAGGCTTATGCAGCTCAACAATCCGACCACTTACAAAGAAAGAAAGCTTTTTAACCTTTTCCACCAGGAGGTCATGACAGAGTAAATACCCAACAGAATCCATATTTTTGAGCAGAGTTTGGCTTTTAAAAACTGTTGTCTTAAACTTTCAATAAGTTCATTAACAGACTATATTCTTTAATTTTTCTTTGCAATAAACTGCATATTCATTTTTGGTCTCACTCCTTTTTCATCTTTTGAAGCTCTACCTAGAACTTTCATAAGATCTTACAGTGCAAAATATTAATTTGTGTGATTTTTCAACTTGTCTTAAAGTTTTGACCAGATGTGAATGTGAACTGAGAGGACTGTACTCAGTGAGCCATCTTTGTATTTGTAGAGAGTAACTGACAGCTCTCAGCATTCATGGACTCCACCGTCCACCCCTTACTCCTCCTCCCACATGTAGCATCTGCTCTGTTACTCCCTGGTTGTTGGCTGCCTTCTCTCCCCGCCGCCCCCCCTCTGTGGTCTCGTATCGAATTCTGCTGCTCCTCTCTTTCGTCTCTCCCCTTGCTCCCAGTTCCTGCTTCATCTGCCACCTGTTAAGTAGGACTCCCACGGCCTTCATCGTGTACTTTCCCTGGCCTCCCAGGAGTCTGCTCCACCTGAGACAACTGCGGTCACACAGAGGTAGCTCATCAAGGGCCACGCCTGGCGACTGGGATGTTGCACTGCAAGGGGGAAGAGTTCTATTGGACATTTCTGAAAGAGATTTTGTGAAGATGCGGTGAACTTGGCATGTATTTGGAAAACTTTTTGACACTGGTGGTGCTTTGCAACTCGATTCAACATTATCAGAAGAAATGGTACAAAGACACAACCCTGTACAATCACGTAGCCATTTTTCAAATGCATAGGAAATCTGTCAATGCAAAGTATCTCTTAAACTCAACTTCAAAGGCACATGACATAAATAGGGGAAAAACACGTCTAGTGTGTATCCTTTAATTTGCCAATAATTCTAGATGTTGACATCCCTCCATGCCTTGATCAGTAATGATATGGTTTTTGCAAATCAAAACATAACAGGGATGTTTTTTAACAAAAAAATCTATGCGACTTATTTCGTTTAGCTCTAATAGGTTTATACAAACAACATTTTCAAACCTATCTTAAAATCGGCTGAAATTAGCCAGAGAAACTTCCTACTTCAGAATTGAATTATTGCCAAGTTGTTGTTGTTTTTTTGTTTACATAAACAAAGAATTTGACTTTGTACTAAACAGTAAACAGTGAAATAACACAGAATTAGGAACAACTCAAGTAGTATAGATAAAAAGCTATTTAAATATATATGATAGATTAAAAAAGGTGTGGAACTAAATTAAAGAAAAATACGTAATGTATAACAATTATAAGAAGAATAAGAGACAAATGATAGGACACAAAATGTTCAAATGTGGCATTCAAAAGCTTTCATACTCACATGTGGGTATATTATTTAAAATAACTCAACCTTAAATTAACTGAATATTTATCCACTTATTTGCGAGGACAAATACATGAAACATGTTTCTCACAAAATAAAATAATACTATCATCATTTTTATTGGTAGTAGTGGGCGGAAAATACATCATTTTTGTACCTCTAATAGGTTTATAATTATTCCTTAACTGTAGTTAAACATATAGTTCACACTGAGATTTTAAGACACCCAATTTTACGTTTTATTCATTTATTTTTATTTTATTTCCCGCGGTCATTTCCTCCAAAACAGACAGAGGAAAAAAGTGCTCTCAGAACCAGCCAATCAGAGCCTGCCATGTTGGGACACTCCGACCAATCAGAGCCTCGGAGAAGAACTTTCCCGGTGAAGAGGGGAAGTGAAGAACAATGAATCGTGTATCATCCCACACGTCACATCATGACGTGGGGAGAAAACCCGGCGTTTTAAAGGATAACTCTTCGTTTGTGACGCAGGTGTACGAGGCATACCTTCGAAAACCTGACAGCGGAGGGGACGTTACCCCTTAAAACCCATGCGTGAAACCCCGTGGCTTCATTTTGGAAGTGATACCCCGCTCCTTCACCAGCTTCCTGTATCTCTCCCTAAAAACAAAAACAAACCCGACCAACTCGCAGCCAAAATTAAAGTCCTACCCCCGCCCTCACCACCTCCTCCAGCTTCTGATGTCAAACCGTTTTGCATATCGACTTCCTCCCTCTCCCTCCCGCGTCGGTCGGTCGGGTCTGCATCAGCCGGCGAGCAGCTAATATGACAGGCGGGAGGATACAGTATCACAGCGAGCCATGAGAAGCTGACTTAAAAACTTCATTTGGAAAGTAGGCGGATGTCGTGTGCGGTCGATATAGGTCGGAGAAGGATTAGGGGAAACGGGGGACGAAGAAGCGACTGTGTTTTTTGATGCAATGGGATTTGCTACTTCGTGCGAAGAGGCGGACCTATGAGGAGCTGCGAGTTCAATATGCAGAACCTGTACCCGGTGTTTGTATACTGTACGTGGAAGTACAGGGACTATTTTCTTCCAACTCACGGGCAAACCTACGGATTTTAAACTGATATTTAATACTATTTATAGCTTTCGGGTACCCGTTTTTAAAGCTACTACCACCATCTTTGGTCTGTTTTTGTTTTGGACAGGGAATTCCTTCAGATTGGCTACGTTGTCTTTTTTTAAAAAATAAAATAAAAATATGGAGGGCTCGCATATAGCTTTGAGCACCTCTGCTACATCCTGTAAACACATCAGAGGCTATTAGTTTTATTTTGAAGGGGGTCTTCTTTCAGGGTAGTTTAACTTGTCATTGACTCACCATGAACTATTATTCTGTCGGCATTTTTCACGCTCCTGTATGGTGTTGTGACAGCAGCTAGCCGGTATTTTTCATTTTTTTTTTTTTTTATATTAAATGGTGCATTTTTTTACAGGATACATTTCTACAAAAGAAGATTGGTTATTTTTCGTTTCCTCTTGAGAATCACCTTTTTTCGGGGTCACCCCCCATCCTAACTCCCTCTCCCACGGATACGAATTGCTACACCCCCCCTCCTCGTTTTGTCCACCATGAGTTACATGCACAAGGTTTTGAATGTATTGCTACGTGGACTCGTCATCTATGCGGTACTGGGCTTGGAGTGCACTTACTCGACTGATGTAGCCAGCCACTCGTCTGATGCTGCAAATGTAGCCCCCACAGGTAAGCACATGTCGGATACAAGTGTCTCCCATGTATTTACGCATGTTCAGTATCACCCCCCTCTTTTACCCACATCCTGCATTTCCCAGTGGCTTTCTCGGGGAAAGCCCTGCGCAGGGGGGGGGGGCTTCATGCAAAGTGATGCAGTTTGTGTCGACTGTCCCCACCTCACCCACCTCTGTACATTGCCAAGGAATTCATGACATGACAGGAATGCGGGATGCATCCACACTGAGGGAAAGACTATTCCCTGGTCACATCTTTTCCCTTACACACAATGACAGTACAAATACAGTACAAACTTTATTACAGCCTCAAGGTTACACACACAGGTAGCATCACATGCCTACAGTCCTCCTCAGTGCTCTGTGTTTACATTAGCATGTGAGTCATGCTGATGATTGCCACAGGCCACAGGTAACCCCCCTCCTCTCAAATTGTGCTATTGACATACCCTAATGAGCGCAGGATTTCCATCAGTTTGCATCTGTTTAACCTGGCAGTATTGATCAGCTGTCCATTTAACAGGCTTTTGAACATTACCTCAATCAGCTTAGTTAAACACAAGCCCACATGTACAAGAGCTTTCACTTTATCCTTAAATGTTTAATTACTTAAGGTTTTTGGGCGATATTTCTAAAAGTGGAAGAGATATTCAAGTAACTGGATGCTGTTAATGAGGCTAAAGTTATTAATCTTCTGTGTTTGTTAGTGTACAAACTCATTGGTTAATACTTACTTGAATGGACATTTATACAGATAGGAATTTTCCCAAAATATTAACAAATGTTTGTGAAGCCTTATTCCCTTGCTCTAGGAGGTAAGACAAAAAATAGTCCAAAGTAGACATACAAAACCTCAAGGTTAGCTAGCTAGCTGGTTACTGATTTGTAGGCTGTTTTCAATACCGCTTACTACATTTATATGTACTATGTACTGCATACTATATTCATATATCCTATTAAAGGGGACATATCATGTTGATCCCTGATTTAATACTTACATATAATATGGTACATTTGAAAAAAAGACCTTTCACCCCCTGAATTTTCAAAAAATGAGATATTGTGTTTTTTTCTAATATCCTAGAACGAGGTTTGATGCCTCTGAAAATAGGTCATTGCCAGATGGCTGCAAGATTTCAAACGTGGTGACGACACGAGGATCCTTTCTTTTTATTGGAGTAATCTGATAAAGCAGCTCCTCCTCTGTGATGTCAGTTAGTCACACAACCGCCACCGAGGGATACACCCACCAAGAGCCGAGTATAAACGTATAAACTATACAGGTTACAGTACCGGTTTGACTCACCACACTGGAGCGTCGTGAGATGATCTGTGTTGAGGTGGATTTTCTTCCTCCTGAGCTGCAGAACCGTCCAGGTCTGACTCGGGGTCCAATACAAAAGGACGTATCCTACCCTCTGCCATTTTATTAGTGCTATCAATGTCTTACGGTGAAGTTTTGGCAAACAGCAAACTCGCTCGGTCTGCCCCATCCAATATGGCAATTTTGTAAATACTGCCATGCTGCAAAAACCGCCCCCTCCGCCCCTCTGATAGAACTGACCAATCAGAGCACAAAGGGCAGTGATGTTGCGAGGTTACTGGAGGTCATTCTCCAAACGGAGCGTTTCAACGTGATCTTCAGAACGGCCTAAAATGAGGATATTGAGAACGCTATTGTGGGGCAATGAAGGAACTAAATGACTTGTACTGAGGGCAGAAATGCTTTACAGGCATCCTAGTCTGGCATAGTGAAAAGGAGAAACAAGCATGGGATGTCCCCTTTAAGAATGTACTGCATACTAGAAATAAATGTAGTATGTACCACCAACTGCTTCTGAATCTAGTATGACTGTTTTTTGGTTATGTTTGGCATGTTTTGTATGCTGTGGCTTCAGCTGCATTTTCTTTGTCTTCCATCTGTTATGGCAGACTATAGCATAGCATAGCAACTAGCCTTAACAGCCACTACTGCCCCCTACTTTGAACCAGTTAGTTACCCAGAATCACTGTATACTTATTGTCAGCCCAAGGTCAATATTTGTTTTTGGTTTTTTTTTAATAAAAGGAGTTGAGCACTTGTTCTGTGACGGTCTTTTTTTCCAATTGTAACACATCTCGTCATATTTTGAGAAGTTTTTGTTTTTCTAGTTGGATTAGAGTTAAAGAAGAGATAGCATCCTAGTCAACAAGCATTAGAGGTGCTTGCGTTAGCGATATGCTAACAAGCGGCTGCATTTAAAGAGGTTTAATTTGTTTTCATGATTCGACCTTGATGACTCATTCCTTCCTCCTCAAAAATAATCTAACTGTCAATTAAGTTGTCTTAAATGAATACAACTTGCTTCAGGACAAAAACTTGTTGGAGGGTCTTAGTACAATGTTAAGGCTACTGTAACAGGTTATAGTTTTCACCTGCTTTACAGATGTCATCTCTTTACTCTGTAACATTCCCCTAAAGGCAAATTTCTTACAAATGCAAATTTGAGATTTTACTTTTTTCAACGGTTTGTCAGAAAGATTGTAGGTAAATTTGAAATGTTAATTTGAAGTGTTTATTTTTGGCTCTTTTACACTTGGGGCTATTTGTATGAATACAAAATGAGTTCTTTGTGTACTTCCAACATTGACACAGTTAGTTACGCACCAGTAGAGTAGACATACAGAACATGATGAATGGCAGCGTGTACTCTCACCGTAATATTTTAGTTGATCTAACCTGTGGAGCCCTTCTTGTCTGAAACGTCTGCTGCAGAAAGTAATAACCCAGGGCCCAGACAGCTATTAAGCATTCATGATTATCTGTTTACAAATGTGAGGCAGCTCCTGAAAACAAACCATGGACACACCGCATGATATAAAGATTATTAAAGCCCAGGACAGCAGCCCTGACACTGTCCGGCCTCTCTCCCTGCTCACTGTGACGTGTGGTGGATGCAGAGATTGTGGTGACTCAATACTGTGTCAGTAAACATGACTGCAGCGTTACCCATTTCTCAGCTGGCTGCCTTGAAAGGTCAGCTGTCTTTTTGCCGCTCTTGGTGGCAGAAGAGGAAAACATTAGCCTGTGTGTTTGTGTTTGAGTGTGTGTTATAGCTTGTATGCAGAAGTCCTTTGTTTGCTGTTGAAGAATTGCAAGAAGCAAATCATGAAGTCATTGCAGCTTTAACTTCTGTATTCTTTGATTCAAGGTGTATTGATTCAAGGGGATTCTATCAAGCCAAATTTACTGAATGATTCACAGATACGACTATGTAAACATGAAATTAACTGAAAGTTAGTTGGGTGGTGAGATTTAGGGCTGCAGCTATCGAATATTTTAGTATTCGATTAATCGAGTAATTGGATAAAATACATTTTTGTTTAGTTAAAGAACAGTTATTTTTCAAATTAAAATGTTTCTCTTTAAGAAATAGAATTTTCGGATACAGCATGTCAATAAGAGCACTTGCTTTGGTAGCTCCAAAATTTGTAAAGACACTTTGACACATTTTTTGTGCCTTGTACATCTCATCAAATGTTGCAGACCCAAATGGCACCTGTTTCGTAGAATGACCCATTAGTCTCCAAACTCCAGAAAAGAAGCTAGATTTGTTGCTAGTTGCCATTTTGTATAAGAGGTAGCTTGAGGTCTGAAAATTCTCTTAATATGTCCTCAGCTCTATTTGAAATACCACTCTTTGATCTTTTTTAAAATTAAACGATTCCTCGAGGCGGAGAAAATTACTCGAGTATTTTTTGTAATCGAAAAGCGGAAAAAGGGAGATTGTTGTCGCCCTATTTCCTAGACTGATGGTGGCTTGGATCTACATTTTCTTACCCCACAAATGATCAAAAGTAATACTCTAAATATCCTCAGTGTTGTCTACTGATGCTATCAGGAGCACATATTTTTGCCACATTGTCAACAGGAAGAAGTTAAATCATAAATTTCATCTATGTGCCAGACTCATATCGGAGGTTATAACTTGTGAGATCTAGCTATTTGGAGTTATTAACCGTTGCAGGGTTTACACCAATCAGAATCAAGTTTTTAACGTAGCTGGGCAATCCAGTCTTTTTGAAACAACTTGTTTCTGATTTTGAGGGACGAAAAATAAATTTTAACAACCCCTGAGTTAACACCCAAGAGATACTAAAGCCTAGCTTGGGTTTTGTTTTGACCCTCAGTCTTGTTAGAGCCTGTTGTGTAGCAATGATCCAAGATGTTTAGAAAAAAATGCATTAAAAATGGTGTAACCCCAAGATGCTGGGCCTAAAACGTAACAACTTTTTGGGCAACTTGTTACAATTTGGGTCAATTATTACATTTTTCGCTTTATTACATTTATTAAAAGTTTTGTTTTGGGCTCAGAACTTCTGTTACAGTAATAGGCAGTTATTACACATTGAGTTGTACTTAATTAAATTTTGGGTTGTTGTTATTAATCAGGTTCCAACACCCTTTTAGTGGCTAATGCTAGCTAACTAACCTAGCTAACTTTTGATACTTTTCAGTGCATACCATTTTGACAGTTTGCTAACTTTTTAGCTCTTTCCAACCTGAACCATAGCCTAGCATTCAGGCTAAATACCTATTTGTTTTCAAAAAGTGGAGTCTGAGGCCCATAAAACAAACAAAACAAAACCAAAAAAGCTTAATTGAGTTAAATTTAAGTTTGTTTCTAAAGCTCATGCTGGTTTAACTTTTTAGCTTTTTGTTGTTCATGTTTGATAATCCTCAGTACATGTTTGCACTACATAATGAAAGTCAATTTGCTTGTTTTGTGACTTCTTTGTAACTCTACTTTTTTTTCTCTAAAATTTTTCCTTGTGGGAAAATTTTAGGCAAATTTGAGCTTTTAGCCGCAGAGTAAATAAATACTGACGTCTTTCAGGAATTTCTTTTCCTGATAATTGAGGTTACAGATGAGCCGGTCCTTACTGAAGCAGCAAAGGTTCAAAGCTGCCATTTAGCAAGCTGTGAGTGGTCAGGGGGTGAGACTTTGGGGGGTTGGGTTTAACATTTGGTGGGTCAGGCAGCTCCCTTGTGATTTAGGATCTTCAAACGGCCGGGCCAGCAAGAGTCTGAGAGAGGCTGGATTTTAGTTTGGAAAAAAAACGCAGGGGTAATGATGGAGGATGTTTATAGTCGTCACATTTGAATGGTTTGAGTATTAAGCCTTCTTTTTAAACACTAATATATCCAAATGTATCAGACCATCATCTCAAACTTCCACAGTCAGCTCTGAATTCTGTTTTTAAAGTTTGAACTTTAAGCAGCCAAAGCTAGTTAACGTCATGTTTTTAATCCCACAAACTTCTTTATCAAGGTCTGGAAAAGGTGTGTCGTCTAAAAATAGACAAATCTAATCTCTCAGGAACTTTCTTTATCTCCGGAGTAAATCACAGAAGAATCAGGTGCTGAATAGTCATTGAAGTCCGTCTTACAGAAAACCAGTTGCACATGATTTGTATTGAGCCTGAGCACAAGATTTTCATTGTTTCAGACACACATGACAATGACGTTGAACTTAAACCACCCTGTGGTGAGTTGTATTTTTTGTGTGGTGGTGTAGAAATTATTTCACAGCAGTCTGGGTAACAATAATCAAACAATCTTCAGGTCTGTTCTATGGAAGCCCTGAAGGTCATGATCAAATACATTTTAAGTTGTCCACTTTTTTTGAGATAAGTTATTATTACTATTATTCGAGCAAACAAATCTTGTTTCCCAAGTTAATGGGGATAATTTATCTTAATATCTTGAGAACTAAAAATCTTTGTTTTCTTTAAGTAGCAAAAGCACAAAGAAAAACAGAAACAGGCTAGGAATAGTGATCAACCTATTAATTTGATTTCAGGAAAATGAAATTATTTTTCTTGTAAGCTAGAAATCAAAGTCGAGATCTCATGAGAGCTACTATAAAATACCTGTAATCTCCAGAAAACAAGCTTTTCATGTAGCAAAAGCATGAAGAAACAGAAATAGGCCTCCTTTACCTCAATCATAGGGATTTTGTTGATACCGTTGCCATTTTTGATTCTGCTTAACGTTCCGACTCTTTATCAATTTTCTTTTCAATTCCTCCTGTGGATTTTCTGTGTAAAAAGTTGACTCTACAAGTTTTCTGTTAACATTTTTTGAGTTTATACGTAAATAAATATAACATGACACTCTTGGTTAGGGATGGGTACCTTTTACATTTGAAACAATACGGTATTGATGCCTGGTACCTGGCAATCGGTACCAGTACTCAATGGTACCAACGCTACCAACGGTACTTTAAAAATATCAATTTGTTTAATAATAATTAGTTTTCAATTTTGCATATTTGTTCTTCAATATGTAGCCTTGCAATGCTGTGTTCATGTCCAGCATGGAAAATCCCCTACTCTTTTAGTCCCACACAGTCACAAGGATGCGTTTAGGTACCTAAACATGGTACCTTTTGCTTTCACATAAATCGGTACCTGGTACTTTTGATAGAATTCGGTCAGTACCTTTAAAAGTATCTAATTCAGTACCCATTCCTACTCTTGGTATTTAATGTGCAACAAATGTGTAGCTTGTTGGTGGTGCTATCACCCTTGCATGATATTGCAGGGTTACACTAATAGAACTTTGTGTTGTTAGCATCCTTTTTAATAAAGTGAAGCCAATCTTTCGATCGCGTAAATCTTTCTGCCATTGTCTTGGAATTCTGCTTCCATCTTATGAGTATGATTGGGGTGTGGCACATCATGTGACATCGACGATAGGTCCAGCCGCTTCAGGGTATTGTAAAGAATCAACAAGGGAATGGTTAAACATTAAGACTTATGATTTTGATGGATTAAACCATTTCAAATCAATTTTTAACTGGAACTTGTTCTCGATCTCTTCTCAATCATGTTAGCAGTGTCAGAAAAGAAGGTAGGCTACCTGTCTTCTAGCTAATGAGAGCTAGGAACCTAATGATTTGAAATTTTGATCCTCAGAAAATTATCTAGTTTTCTTGAGGAAAAAAAGCTTTATCTTCTTTATAACAAGAAAAACAAGTCAATTTTGCAAGAAAACAACTGAAATTAACCAGAGGAATTATCCAGTTACTTGTAAAGTAACAAAAGCACAAAGAAAATTAGCTACTCTTATCTCCATCAATGTGCCCCATAAAAAATCATCTTGGTAAAAGAAGCAACATTTACTCAGTAATAAAAAAACAAGTCCCAATGTTGAGAAAACAACTGTAAGCAACTTGTATCTCGAGACATCTGAGGAAATAAAATGTATTTAATCATGGTCTTTTAGGGCTTCCGTACATTGCCTCATCTTGTTACTACTTGTTTTTATTTTTGCTCTTTTTTTCTGGTTGTGTGTAATCCTTGTTTTGTTGTACAGACACTTGCCTGCCAGGGACATTTGCTTCAAGGATGTGTTGAGCAGCGATGTGAACGTGGTCCCCTCTTGTTTTAATAGTGTTGTGTATTTAGCTTGTTTGGCGTTTCAACAAACAAAGCCCTTCCCCCTCGGCTGCAAGGAACATCCAGTCCTCAATAACGTGTCTGCTGGATGATACTAGTCTCAGATACTGGCCCTCATTAGGCATAAGCTTTACATAACTTACAGATGCTGCAACTGGCTGCTGTAGGTTACGTTACAGTCTCAGATGAAGCAAAGCAAACACGAGTACATCTTTCTCACACCCTGCCTGTCACGTACTGAAACCCTACAGAGGATTCCCCTCCTTCACAGACTATTCCTCTGTTTAGTTAAATCAGAGGTTACATCGGCTTTAACAAAGAGATTTGTTTAGACAAGAGGTCCGACATTTACTTATGTCACCAGGACTGCAGGGAGAAGTGGAATTTGCATTTTATGATACTTCCGCTGCTGCTGGTCTGTCCCTTTCTCTATCAAACAAACACACGCTTGAGGAAACCCAGGCTCTCCAGCGTACAGTGCTGTTGGAGAGTTTTGGGTTTGCTCCGGAGGCTAATAGTGACAGAGTGTCGGAGTGAACGTGTGGGGAGTCATAATGTCCTGGTTCTGTGGTGTGCAGCTTAACAGGCAAAGCAATTTCCTCTCGTTGACTGGAGGAGATTGTTCTGGAGGGTTTTCCATGAGCCTGTTTAT
The DNA here is from genome assembly GCF_033239565.1 of Halichoeres trimaculatus. Classification (NCBI taxonomy): domain Eukaryota; kingdom Metazoa; phylum Chordata; class Actinopteri; order Labriformes; family Labridae; genus Halichoeres; species Halichoeres trimaculatus. The sequence goes on from NW_027437200.1 coordinate 17,952,006, forward strand.
AAAGTGACTGTGCCTGAGAGAGAAAAGGTGAATCCATGAGGAGAGTGTTACATGCCTCTGAACAAATTTGGCTTAGTTGATAGTTTTGTATTGGATGACTTAGTCTTTGTGTCGCAACTAATGATTATTTTAGTAATTTATTATTCTGAAAATTGCATTTACGATTAATCAATGAATCTGGGAAAAAAAAAGAATGAAAATGCATGATAATAAAACTTGTGTTGTTATTTTAGTTGATGACTGTTGTTTGCTTAAAGATAGATACAAAGAAACAACATGTTTAAACACAGTTTAAACTGACCAGATGCTAATTTTATAAAGTATAACAAATGACATGAATGTATCGTCACTAAAAGATTCAACAGTTGGGGCAAAATAACAGAAAATATACCATCATGTCATCAGATTTAGAGTTTAGTGGGCAAAAAAGGCAAATAAATAAAAATGTGTCCTCAATCTTTTCACCTGCAGGTCAAACAGTTCACCCCCTCTGCCCTACCACTGTCTGTAGCAGCTAACGCTAATGCTAATGTAATAAAAAGACAAATAAGTCCTTTAAGACAAACCATGCATTTCACAACATATAATAGGTGTGTATTGGCCCTTTTTCACTAGCACGCCTTGGTCTACTCGACTTGGCCCGACTCTACTTTACTCGTTTTGTAACTGTTTTCCAGTAGCACTGTTCTTTGGCCACTGGGGGGCAGAGTCGCCGTAAAACAGCTGGGCGACGTGACACCACGTCCACGTCATTTTGAGCGCGACAAAACAATCGCAAACAATGGAGGACTTGGAGGCAATAGTACACTTGCTGCTCGGTCTGTGGCTTTTTGTCACAAACCGAATGAAAGAGGAAAGCTGAAGTTGCAGTTGTTGTTTAAAAATGGCGGGTGGCTCTTGTCCTGTTTTGGGCGTCGCGCTCATGACTCATCAATGACGATATTGTCTGACCATAGACTGTGTATAGAGTGGACAGTGTGGCTCCGCCATTTATCATTGTACGGTTTTGAAGCCAAAATACCCCGTCACAGGCGCAGCCATTGGAGCAGTTGCAGCGAGAGTCTGCGCAGTAGAGACTGTGAGGGATTCTGGGAGAATCTGAGTGGAGCTGGGTGACAAAAAAAATATTAATTTTTTTTCTTTTGAGAGTCTAATCACTTCTTGACTCTATCTCTCGACATATTTTACAATCCCCGAAAAAAATACACGAGAACGGCAGCTGTCAATCATCGTTAAACGTTACATAAAGCCTCATTTTTAACCTCGTATAACTGATGAAAACAACACTTTTCAGAAAAAAGAGGACTTGAATACAAGACAACCAAATAATATCTTCAAATCACCACAACATTCGAACGTGAGAAACATTTGTATGAGGTGTATTAATTTTTTAAAGTTTGACCACAGCCCATCTGGAATGGCTGGAAAGCTTGATTTTTTAACCTATACAGCAGCCAGCCACCAGGGGGAGCAGTTTTTGTGGAGACCTCACTTCGAGCCGAGCAAGTGGACATTCATTTTTTTTACAGTCTATGTGTCTGACCAATTAGTAGCAGTTGGTAACGTCATCCTTTAGTATCCACTCAGCTCGCTTGGAACCAGAGCGGAGTAGGTAATGAAACTAGCTTGTTTTAGGAGGTACCAGGCCAGTGGAAACACACTGCAAATCGAGTAGAGTAGGGCCAAGGCATACTAGCGGAAAAGGGCCAAATGTGGGATTTTGTAGCTGTTTGCCTCACTGTTGAGCTCCCGGATTCTACGGCTCTGCCATTATTCACGTGTTTACTTGTTTCCCTCACCTGCATACAGCCCCACAGCCCAGGCAATCTACACTCCAGTCCAGTAGGTGGCGGTAATGCTAGTTGCTAACCGCTAAGTAATCCAACAAAAAGATTTTGTGGAGTCACTTTTGAAAGGGGGGGTTAATTCAATTTTAACTGCTGTCTCCACAAACCCCCTTCCGCCTGATTGGCCAGCGGTCTGGAAGCCTGTTAAGGGCAGAGCTAAGGGAAGACGTTAGTTTTTGAGGCCTCGTGAAGATCTGGTCCTGTTTTTTTATAGATCAGAGCCTTTTTGAGCAGACAGGTTCATGGATTTCTACAACATTTGAAACTCCTGGACCATATTTTTAGACCGGGTGTTGCTGCCTGGTGGAGACCAAAGCAGAGAGACTCTGCTCTGGAGTACCAAAAATTAACTGAATTAACAAATTCTTACTGAACATGATGGTCAAAAGGGAGGATAAGTCTAGTTATTGTTTATTGGTGACATCAAAGGAAAGACTGGCTCTGTATCTCTGCCCTGACGACCCCCAAAACGTGGACAGCTGCTGCTCAATCCAGCTCAATCAGGGGTTTAGGGTTGGGATCTGACTTAATGAGGCCAGTCACCAATCAGAGCAGAGCCCCTTCTGGTATTTATAAAACCAGCGGTGAAGTTTTCCATGCGTGTTTTCCATCGCTGCTGACCTGCTCCTGACATTGAAGCAGTGGGTTCAGATTTCTCCTTATTATTTCGGAGATGAGTCAGTGGCGCACTGGGCCAATCTGGCTTTGAATGCAGCTCATATGGGAGATAATGGGGCTTTACGTAATGGTTTACTCTGCTACGCCATGGTGGGAGCAGACGTGTGTCTGGTATGAAGTCATTGTCAGGTTTAGTTTCCATGATTGAGATTTATATTTTAATACCTCTGAGTTTGAAGTTTCTATCCGTGATTATGAGGAGACGAATCCTCGTTTAACCTCGTGTCCAAGGCACGGCAGCGTGTTCGAGATAATTCATTCAGGAGCAGACCCCACAGCAGACAGCGAGCTGATTCACTGATGCAGAAAGCGCCACAGTCAGAGATGTAGGTCACTGTGCTCAGCTGTAAACCGTTTCCTGCTGCGAGCGGCCTACAGTAGCAGAACTGTCTACCCTCGTCCAGAGGGGGGCTATTGTTGTCCCTCTCCGCCACACTTCAAGGTGTTGATCCCTCGAGCTGGCGGTGGTGCATGAGTACTTGGCTGGAGGAGCCTCTGGTGATTGAGACAAACAAGCCTGTAACACAGAGAGTGTGACAGAGAAACTGAAGCGTGTGAAGATGCACATTTGATGACACATTTGGAATAATTATCAAGGTTCTGTGCTAATACTTCATCTGTTTTGTATGGAAGCCCACTTGTGCCAGGACAAAAATGCAAAACTTGCATCATAAAAATAAGAAAAATAATAATATTTGAGCCACTGATTTGAGGTTATTACATTTATTTCCAAATTTTGGCTTTTCCTTTGTTATGGCTTTATTTTAAGATAAGGGCACTTCTTACATTTTTTAACAAATTTGTTTTTTGTTCTTTTTTTTTTTTTGTATTTATTTATTGTTAGATAAGGGGAGGTCTCACATTTTTTTTTAACAGAGGCAGTCTTACTATGGTTTTTCCATTTTATTTTTTATTTATTTACCTATTTAATTTAAATTGTTTTTATGTTTGTATTATATTTATTTTCAGATCAGGACAAGTCTCACCTTTTTTAAAAAGAGGCAAATTATTTATTTATTTATTTATTTGGTATTTTTGTTTTTTAACATTTATTTTTTATTGTGGCAAGTCTCGCATCTTTTTTAACAGAGGTAGTCTTACTATTTTGTTCTTGTTTGTTTTTTTTGATTGTTTTTTATTTCTTAATTTTGAGTTAGGTCAAGTCTCTTTTTTGTTACAACAGAGGTAGTTTAATTAATTAAATTTTTTTGGTATTGTTTTTTCATTTTTTTTTTCTATATGGGCAAATCACACATTTTTTTCAACAGAGGTAGTCTGACTTTGTTTTTTTGTTTGTTTTTTTATTGTCTTTTTTTCAATTTTTTTTTATGATTAGGGCAGGTCTCAATTTTTTTTATAACAGAGGTAGTATAATTTTTTTTGAGTGTTTTGGTATTGATTTTTTATATTTAATTTTATTAAGGCAAGTCTCGCAGTTTTTTTAACAGAGGCAGTCTAACTATTGTTTTTTTTTAATTTATTTTTATTAAGGCAAGTCTCACATTTCTTTAACACAGGCAGTTTAATTTTGTTTTTTTGTTTGTTTTTTGTTATTTATTTTTTTAATATTTATTTTTAATTAGGGCAAGTCACGCATTTTTTTAACAGAGGCAGTCTTACTATGTTTTTTTCCAGTCTTCCACATTTTTCAGTTTAAAGCCACCAGATTTAAAAAATTAGCAGCACTGGAACAATGAGTTGATTTCAAGAAAGAATGGGGATTATTTTTCTTGCAAAACTGCAATACAAAGGAAGTCTAAACAAGTGTTTATTTTTTATTTCTAACAGAAATCGTCAAATTATAACTTATATGGACCACAAATATCTGGCGAGTTCAAAAAATGCACAATTTCCAGGTATTAAAAGACAGAAAAGTGATGCTTGCAAACTGCTTTAAGTTTGTTTTCTTGTATTCAGAAATTTTTCTTCTAGCAAAAAACTTTTATTGAATTTTTTTAAAGCCTTAGTGTCAGTTTTTCCCTCTTTACAAGCATAATTTTTCCCTTTAAATACCCTAAATAAAGACATTTCTGTGGACTTGTCACACCTTCAGCAAGTCTACTAAAAATATTACATAAAACCCTTAGATTTGAGTTTTTGCTGTGTGACTGCTTGAGTAATTCTAACAGAAAGTTGCTAAACACTGTCTAGTTTTAGCTTCCTTTATTGGATAGCATGTTCCTACTCTCAGGCGACATTTAGCATGTTTTATAGACAAAGTCTGATCTGAGTTCAGCAGTTAAGGGATTTGCAGCAATGATCGCTGTCAGAAGCATCTCTAAACTCGGGTCATAAATCAACTGTCCCACCTCTAAATGTTTGCAGAATAAAAGACTAATGGGGTCACAGCCTCGTCCTATTATGAGCGAGTCATCCCGCTGTGATAATACTCAACACTTTAACACAGGAAGAAGCCAATGTCATGCCCTTCACTGAAGCCTAAATAGTCTCTGTGGCTTTCTTGCTTTGCATGTCTCTTCCTGGCTGATCATGTGTGTTTACTCGAGCTGTATATTCACCTGAGTTTAAAGAGATTCAACCTGTAACCATAAAATAAATCTATACGTGTATGTTTGGTGTTTAGAGTTGGATACAGGGTGTGGGGAACCGTCCCCTCTGGTTTCAGGGACTTTCCCCTGGCAAAGGGCACGTGATGTGGTGGCCTGGGCAAGAGGGGCAAAAGGCGGTGTGGATTTCTTTGGTATGCTGTCCCCTCTCAAGCCTGCCATCACTAATATTTATGCAGACATGACAAACTAATACAGAAGAAGAGAGCAAACATGAAATGCCATCATGAGGATGATATGTGGAGGGGTACTGGAGATAGGACAACACCAGGATTTATGACTTATTATGCTTTTTCCCTCCTTAACGCTCAAGAGAAGAGAAATACTCCAGATAAGTAAGAGGAATGTATAGTGAGCAGGAGATAATGCTAATTAGAATCAACTCAAGGACACGTGTTGTGTGTTGTGTTGTGGTTTTTTTTTCTTTAATTTGGTGATTCAGTTTTAGCCAGTGTCGTAGCCATTGTCTTGTCTGTTAATTCAATTCACATCGCAAGGAGTCAAAATGATTTTCACCTAGTGTTTATTTTTCTAAAGAATAGTTTATATCACCAAGTTGCTGTAGAAATACAGTCTCCGAGTCACATTGTTTCCAATAATGTGGCTGCCATTGCTTCAAAGCTCTAGGTGATGTCAGTGAGACCCTGTCGATGTTTTATAACATCCTTAAAGTGAATATAAAAAGTATTTTAAAGCAGTTGGCAATTTTCCCAATTGTCATTTGTTTACCTATTTATTTATTGTTGTTTGGTCAAAGAGTAGTTTTCAAAGTGGGGATTGCAACACTTTAGGGCAGGTTACAAAATGTCTTCTACCATTGAAACTGTTCGTAATCCCATATTTCAACCAATGTTAAGAAAGAAATATAAGCAAAAGCAGTTTAATTCCCTATAAAACCATGCAAACAGAAAACAGTTTTGATCTGTCTTCAACCTTTTGTAGCTACAAGAAGGGATGGGTACCGAATTAGGTACTTTTATTGGTACCGACCAAATTCTGTCAAAAGTACCGGGTACTGATTCGCGTAAAATCAAAAGGTACCATGTTTAGGTACCTAAATGCATCCTTGTGACTGTAAGAAGGTGGAAGAGCTGGTGATTTACTGTGCTGGACATGAACACAACATTACAAGCATATATATTAAAGAATAAATATGTTAAATGGAAAATAATTTACATTTTATTACTAAACATACTGATATTTTTTGCCACATAAACACACAAAAGCACCGAAAATTGGTACCGTGGAGTACCAATACCAATCACCAGGTACCGGGAATTGGTTCCGTATCGTTTCAAATATGAAAGGTACCCATCCCTAGCTACAAGACCTTTGACCTGGAAGATCCAGGATAGCAATGGTAGTAGCTGCGGTAAATAATTAAAAAATAAAAAAATCCGTCTTATTTTCTACCAATCAACAAAAGCAAGTTTCTTATCCCTTTTATATATTTTTTATTGTTTTAGTCTACAGTTTACAGTTTAATTTAGCAGATGCTTTTGTCCAAAGCGACATACAACACAAGCAAGGATTTAGACAGAAGAAAAACTGTTTTTTATTATTAATAATGTAGAATAATCAAGCCAACAAACCACAGTCAATTGCTGCAACAAAATACTCCAACCTTAAAAGCTGGGTCTGAGACCTTCTGACTCGTTCTACCCCTGAGGACAAAGAGTAGAGGGGTCAGTTTAAGTGCTGAAGTGTTCCCCAAACAGATGAGTTTTCAGACATCTCTTAAAGTAGAAAGAGACTCTGTGAATCGTAGAGTTTGGTATTTCATTCCACCATTTGGGAACAACAGAGGAGAAGAGTCTGGCTAGAGATTTGGAGCCACGCTGGGCTGGGAGCACCAGGCGTCTTTTACAAGCAGAGCGTAGACCTGGATGAGGGATGTCTATTTTTGAATTTGCCTATTAGAAAGAGGTCCACAATCTTTAGCACTAGTATTTGTTTTATTTTTATGCGTTCAGTATTTGCTTAGGCTTTTACTTTGAAAGAATAAGTGGTGAAGCACTGAGAGATAGCTAGTTAACATGGATTTTTTTCCACAAAAAAGCACTGGATTATTATTTTTTCCTGAGCACTTGCTCAAGCCAAAATGTGGCCAAACTTCCACTGTACATGAAAGAAAAAGGAACATAAGTCTACTTATAGAGCGAACACCTGAGCGGTTTTGTCCCTCATGTCTGTTTAGGCTCCTGTTGCCCGTGATGAGTTGCTAATCTGCCTCAGCGCTGCTAACAGTAGCATGTCCGGACGAACAGGTGGGCTCTCAGGAGCCACTTGACCTTCCCTTGATCTCTCCCATGAAGGGCTCAGTTTGTATTACACATCAAAGGGCTTGATCACAACAAAGTGACTTTCATTTGCTTATTTCTTTCCCTCTATGTCGGTGAAAGGTTCAGTCCATCTCTGGGCAAATGGTTTGTTTTGATTAGTTTCATATCAAAGACGGTTGTTTACATTTTGTAACAATGTGCAGGCGGTTGATCCCTTTAACTGCTGCAATAAAAGTCGTATGTTGACATTTGCCTTTGTGCAGCCAGTTAATCCTCAGTATTTCACCGCTTGCATAACTCGACTGCCTCCTTTTGTTCAGCTTGTTGGGCGTCTTCATCAGGATTTGGATGTGAATTTACTTCAGTATTGTCTGGAGTGTGTCACTTATTCTTAGCCTCGCTGCTGACGTCCATATTTAGGGACACCGAGGCTGAAAAAAAGACACAGAATCCTGTCAAACAGGAAGGTAAAAGACACACACACACAGGAAGCAGGCAGAGAGCCAAACCAGCTGTCTGCTGTCAGCATCAAACCCTCAGGATGAGACATTCCCATGCTAACGCTTTTGACGGAGATGTTCAAAACCATTACATTCATCTTCTCGCGCCAGATATCAAAGCGAAACTAAAATCGTGTATCCTTTTTCCAGCGAGCACACAGGCTTCTTTGACGAACCTTGAGAGTTTAAAGGTAGCAGGAGAGCTAGAACAGGCTGTTCCTCTCTTTCACATAAATGTCATTTTAAATCTTTCCATTTCAAGGCCACGCAGAGGTCTGAGCTCAGGACTTTGACAGTCCAGATATTTTACTATTTGCACACCTCCAGAGTGATATTGCTGTGATGTAAGATCCTACAAGATATACACGTTGGTAACAATAAATCTTTCACTTAGCGGGAGCGGTGTGCTTTCCACCTTCTTGTTTTCATGGTGCAAATATTTCCCCTTCAAGGTTGCCACGCTGCTTATGAGACCAGGGTTCTTCTTTTACGACAATGTACTTGAAACATGATGCTCCATGTTTAAAGAGAAATAAAAGGAGATACGCAGTTAATCCTGCGGTTAGTTCCCATAATACAGCCATGAGACCCAAATCTGTAACTCAATACATACTCAAGAAACTGCTGCTAAATGCTTTGTTTACTAAATGAAGTGTTGATAAGGACATACAATTTAATTCTGAAACTTAATCTGAAGAGTTTGTGTTGAGGTTTGCTTCATCAGGAAAAAAACAATTTGAAGTTATCTTTCAGTGCAGTGTCAGTTGTATGAATTAGAGTCAATTAAGATGAAAATCTTCTTAAAAGTGGAGAATAATTCAAAGCAGTGTTTTTCAAAGTGGGGGCAGCTAGGGATCACGGGGGGGGGGGGGGGGGGGGGGGGGCGCTCAGAAAATTAGAGAGAAGGGAAAAAATAAAATTTATTTATTTACTTATTTTATTTTTCATTTATATTTATATTTAGTTATTATTATTATTATTATTATTATTATTATTATTATTATTATTATTATTATTATAGATAATTATGATTATTTATTTATTTTATTTTTATTTTTATTTTTATTTGGGGCCGATATTTACTCATTAGCTGCCAGCAATTTTCAGAGCATCTTGAACGATCTTTCAAGACCCAAATTAAAATGTTTTCTATGACTATGTAAACACCAAAACTACCTTAGAAGAGTGGACTCTCTTCTTTTATGTCTCTCTACCTGTTTTTGATCCAAAAAATAGACAAAACATACTTAGAACTTTTGAACATTTATTCTGACCATACAAAACTTTAAGTGCTGGGTCCACATGTTTCTGATTGTACCCATCCACACCTCGTGTGACAGCTGCAACTTCAGCATGTCAGTGTCATTATCTGTGTTGACTTGATGGTTTGTGCTTGTTATTAAGTTATCTAAAGAACTGAACTGAACTTTAAGGCTCTTCCCCTGTCTAACTACTGACTACATGTAAGAAGGAAGTATCTCACCTTGACATACAGAGCTCTGAAATGCCTTCTCCCTTTTTTAACAATCTACTTGTGTGAGTCTGGCTTTTGTCTGTTAACGATTGATCAAAACAAATCTAATTATTATTGAAAAGTTAAAAAACTTAGAAAATACTTTCTTAAAGTTGACATTTCTGTGTATATTCTGAAGCGTTGTCGGTTTCCAAAGGGGGTCCCCGGACAGAAGCAAATACTGTTTTGGGGCCTTGACATGGTAAAGTTTGAGAACCCCTGCTTCAAGGCATGGCTACCTCTGACATGGAGCCATGTTGACCAGTTCACCAGCAGAAAGCAGTGATCTCATTCAAATGTGGTTTGTGCTATTTTTGAGAATGACACAAATTTTGTTTTTCATAAAGTTTTCAGCCTAAGTTCTTATGGTGGCAGTATAAACTCTAGATTGTGAAGGGTGATCAGATGAGTTGCAAATAATGGTTTAGTCTTTCCCTTTCATGAAAAATGACCTTTGTGAAGAAAAAAAATTGTGCCATTCTGTGCAAAACAAGCGGCAACCCACTTTGTTTGGCCAGTGAATCCACCAAGTACTGTACTCAGGTACGGTACACTTCCTTGGGTTTGGCACAATTTGGAGAGGTGTGCTTTGGCACGGTACACTGATGTTCATGATGACATAGGCGGGCCATCCGTGTTGTAGGCAATTGTGCTAAATTTGGAACTGGTTCATCTTGGAGTAGTGTCATGGCGTGCTGTAACTTATCATTCCTGATGTTGTTAAATTTATGAGTTTGCCCATATAAGGGCGTGACTGACTTAACTTAATGGCGGACACCCTGTATCTGTAAAGATGTGAAAGGCTTACTTCCCTGCTTTAACCAAAGTCGAACAAAGCTAGGTTGTGTTCAGGATTTCTGTATGGCTTCCTCCTGCAATGGGCTTCAAAACTCTGTATTCAAAACAAATCAGTGACATCATCGAGAGTACATCTTTATTTTATACAATCTTTGATCTTTGAACAATTTGGCTGGTGGAGACACAGGTATTGGGATCAATTAATGATGTAGAGATCTCTTAGTTTAGTGAAACCCTCATTGATCAACAGAGCTGTCATTCATGATGTCACTTCCTTTCTTTTTCCAAACAAACAAATACAAAAAAATTTGATTTCAGTCATGGTTAAACTTCCTACTTTGACTTACGTCCCATCTGTTATAATGGAAGAAGCAGGTGTTATGACCTATGCTGCAGCCAGCCACTAGAGGGAGCTCTGAAGTTTTAGCTTCACTGTTGGGGAGCTGTCACATCATCCATTAAACCATGTAGAGTGCTCCACTTGTTTGTTACAATTTGTGCCTCCATGTCTCTGCTTCATCAACTTTCCAGTTGGAAAGTCTTAACCCTCAGATTTCCTTTCCTGCGGCCACGACAAAGATGAGGAACACTTAATCCCAGCGTGGGATGTACTAGGCTGTGTTTTCTTAACATGCTATTTGAAGTTATATAATTTGTTCGTCTATTAGTGAGGAACACTGGGATTCTCATACTTTCTTAACTCAAAGGTGTATTGGTTTTTTTATTGTTACTTTTCTGAAGTCAGGCATGTTTTATACCGCTCAGATCAGCCGCATGCTCTGGCTCGGTTTATAGACACACAATCCATTAACCTTTCATCCGCGGGCTAATTAAACAACTGTTTGGTCTTTCCTCCTCGTCGCCTCGCTTCTCTTCCTCCAGTCGACCCATTATACATCACACATCTCGTGTTTGGGGCTGTTATCGAAGCATTCCTTGGACTCCCGGCAGCAAGGAGTGTCTCCTTTTCTGGAAATCCTCGTGTCAGATTTAGCGGGCTTACACGCATTTTGCTCTTGTCGCCCCCCTCCCTCTCCTCCTAGTTTAAGCTGTGGCCTAAGCAGAGGATTACAGACGCCCATTAAGGTGGTTTTGCTAAGCGACGGTATTGGCAGGAATGTTTGGGTTCATAAGGTCAAAGATGAAGACTTTAATTATTGGATCAAAGAAAGGAGGTCGCCTTTGATCTGCGTTTACTTTTTCAAGGGGCAAACTTATGAAGATCTTCGTAAACAAACAAAAGAAAAGTTTACATTTAGTGTTTCTCCTCAAACAAAGCTGCTCGTAAAACATGACTTTGAGCTTTGAGGGATACCTTTGACCTAGTCTTTGAGTCAGCTTTTTTTTTTTTTCACGCTGATTCAAACACAGCTGTTGCCAGAGCGGATGCACCTCCATCCGATCCACTGTTTGTGTAACCTATTGCTTCTGTGGATTGCGACAACCTTGTTACAGCTCAGGGTGGATCTGTTTCGTTTGGACATGTCCGGCACACACACACACGCACACATGGTGAAGTGTGTCTGTGTGTAGTTTTGAAAGACTTTGTTTTGGCTGAAGATGAGACTCTGTCTCCATGCTGGTGGCTGTTTCTGAATCCTGAATATCTCAAAAAGTTTTGACACAAGTGTTCGGCTCTCTTCTTTATTTTCTGCTTGTTGAGGATTCTGCAGTGACACATCGTTCTTGTCATGCCCTCGGGCACCCTACTGAGTTAGAAAACCTCACCTGTAAACAACTGAAGCAAAGGAAAAAGAAGTTTTAATGACTTGTTTGATTCTTTGATACAAACGTAAGCTGTCAGATTCCTTCCCTCCTGCTGGCTCGCTTCATTAAACCTCTCAAAGTTTGCAGAGTGACTTCTAAAACTTTCCCATTCTCCGTCACTGCCTCCCTAGCGCGCTAGCTGGCGGCTAATGATATTTGTGTCTTATTAATGGCTGCTGATGAGCTGAAATGGTAGACTCTCCACAAGCTTTATTTACTCGCCTTTAATTCGGAGCCGTCAGCTTGACTTATGACACTGCCATATGGGCGCTGGTTATGGGGGGGACGAGTCTGGTATGCATTGACATCACATTCCTCCTCCCCTCCTGTGATTTCTCTGCAGTTTAAACTTTCGTTTCACATCAGATTTCTTAAAGTTTAAAATTGGACTGGAGCATTTTTGCAAAAAACAGGAGCAAAAGTCAAAAATTTTATGCCTTTGATGCAGTTAAAACTCGTCGTCCATATGGTGAGAGCATACATCATAAATGTGTGCAAGTCGATAAAGGTTTGGCACAGCCCGTGTTGAACTAATGAACTCCTGACATGTTCCCCCGCAGAGCGGAGTGACACACAAGCAGGAGGTCGACTCCACTTGTAACCGCTGTTGAAGCCTCGTGTCGTGTTGTGAATAATGAGACTCAAGGACAAAACGCTCCAGGCTGAGCGTTTGTAGAGCTGGAGTGTCCCCTGAGACACTCAGCGGTGTGAGGAAGATGCTGTGGGTGTGTGAGCCTGAAGTTGCTCTGTGACATTGATTAGTGGCTTTTCAGATTCTTTGAATTTCATGACACGGATACGGTTCAAGCGGTGGACTTTTCATGTTTCAGAGTCAAAACAGCTGACTGAAAGTCGAGGAGTTTTTAACTCAGAAAATGTCCTGATTTTCCTCAGTTTGTTCAGAAATATCCGCATTAACATTGGGTTAATTTACTGTACATTTAGATTTTCATCGTGAGTATTTTTGGAGAGTTTGACTGTGAACAACATAACTAAAAACTAACGAACAAATCTTGATGAAATATTCAGGACATGTTCAAAATAGGATAAGAAAGAAGTGATTCAATTTTGGAGGTGATCCAGATCACCGTCTGGATCCAGGACCTTTTTAAAGGATTCTTTATCATTGTGAGATAGAGTCGTTTTCACCATATGTGAATATAACTCCACCATAAATGGTTGGATTGCTTTGCAAAACAATACAAGACAAGGTCACCATAATTTCTGACAGATGTAAAAGTACGATCCAGATCCTGGCAATATTCTGGATACTAAGATCCAGAATATGAAATATGTACTGGGTCATCAAAATTTTCAACACTGTCAGGAAACAAATTATCGTACAAACCTTCAACTAACACCAAGTTGTAGCAGACAGTCTGCTGAAAGGGAGTATAACATTAAAGTAGGACTAAAGTGTTGGTGACAATCACAATATGCTTGGTGGAGGACTGCGCTCTCTGAGGCCCCGTTTCATCTGAAAACGCAAAAACGCAGTGGAAAAAATCTGCGTTTACACGGAAAGGCCGAGGGACTACGCTGTAGTAAGCATGCCAAGCCTGTAGGTGGTGCTATAACTGTCTTGTCCAGAAGCAGCTTTTGATAGATCTCCACCGAAGTAGAGTTTAGCTGATCATCTGGTGTATTGGAGAATACTAATTGCAGAAGTAGAGCAACGGATGCAAATTTTGTATAAAGACAGTCAGCAGATTGAGCACAACACTGTAGTTCGCAGCAATCGTAACAACGATACTGTTTTCCTGTTGTATGCGCCATGCAAAGTGGAGTGTGACGTCAGCGTTTCCACTGAAAACGCCAGCTTACTGTTTACACGGCAACGGTGTCACCCGCGTTCCAGAGAAATCCCACCCTAGAGGCTGTTCTCAAAAGAAGAAGTCAATGTGATGTTCGCCGCAGTACTTGTACAGGTAGAAGAAGAAGTAGTGTTAGTAGTATTGGTTGTAATATCTAGGCCCTAAATTCTGGGACGTGCACAAGCTTTTCGTTGTTGACCTGCCAAGGGGGTTGATGGCTGGTGGTGCTAGCTCTGCTAATGTTAGCTTCATTCTACATGTTGAGCTTCTTGAAACAAAATGTGCTTAATTTAAGCAGTTTTCCTATTGTTTTCTATACTTAAGACCAGGGGTACCCAAACTCAAAAAGGAGTGCCATAGATCAGCGACTCCCTGCTGTGGGGTAACACTAATATACCAATCAAAAAACGAATGAATAAGTTACTGATTGATGGAAAAAACAACTACCTATGTGCACATGCTGCTGTTTCCAAAACTAATCAGTGTCGGAAATGGAGTTGAACCCCTCTATGTCCAGCTTGGCAGTGATTGGAGAGATTTATTCAAAATGTACAAACAAAAAAAAAGCAACTCACACGTAGTTGTTACAGGTTGTCTGGTACGGCTGAGTTTAAAGAGAAGTCCTCCCGACCAGTCTCCCCCTCTCTGAATCTGGTGTAGTTTGGTGTTCTCCTGGAGTCCTTCTGCATTTCCACTTCAAACCTGACCTAATTAAATCAACCGGACGCTTTTATCTGAGAGGATCTGAGATTTTTTCCTCCGCCAAGAAGAAATACCAAGAGCTTACACTCCTCAATGAGTGATCTCACATTTGTTTTAGTGTACATGAAGTATTTGGAGCCTGTCTGAATAGGTGCTCACACTCTCTCTGATATGACTAGTTTTGGGACGGTACGTTAAAGCGACAATGTAAGAGCAGGACACAGCAGAAGACACGCAGGCATCTCGTGCAGCATTGTGGGTGAGAAGAGGCCACCCAGCTCCCTGGAGTCGCATGTCACCGCCATCATATCCTGCCATCTTAATTCTGTGTCGCTGAGGCCCACACCCACCCACTCCCCTCCCCCACTGCTGATATACTCTTACACTGAATGTGGCTTCTCATTCAGGATCAGGTTCAGAGTGAGGCAGGGTTAACGGGGATGTGTCCTGTCTCCTCCCAGGAAGAGGGCTCAGTCTGTGGGTTCTGGGTTCTGACACCAAGGCTCTGCTGCTGGAGCACTGAGACAGAGTCTTCAAATAGAAGAAAAAGGCTTTGTGTTGCAGGCAGTAGTCATACTGTGGGAATCAAGAAGCAATCCCCTGACATACACTCACCGGCCACTTTATTAGGTACACCTTACTAGTGCCGGGTTGGACCCCCTTTGCCTTCAGAACTAGCTTAATCCTTGGTGGCATAGATTCAACAAGGTCCTGGAAACATTCCTCAGAGAGTTTGGTCCATATTGACATGATAGCATCACACAGTTGCTGCAGATTTGTCGTCTGAACATCCATGATGAGAATCTCCCGTTCCACCACATCCCAAAGGTGCTCTATTGGATTGAGATCTGGGGACTGTGGAGGACATTTGAGTACAGGGAACTCATTGTCATGTTGAAGAAACCAGTCTGAGATGATTCCAGCTTTATGACATGGAGCGTTATCCTGCTGGAAGTAGCCATCAGAAGATGGGTACACTGTGCTCATAAAGGGATGGACATGGTCAGCAACAATACTCAAGAAGGCTGTGGACTTTTTTTTTCTCCCTTTTTCTCTTTTTTTTCTTTTTTTCCTTATTTCCTTTCTTTTTTTTTTTTTTTTTACCCCCCCCCCCCTTTTTTTTTCTTCTTTTTTTCCTTTTTCTGTGGACTTTAAACCATGCTCAGTTGGTACTAAGGGGCCCAAAGTGAGCCAAGAAAATATCCCCCACACCATTACACCAGCAGCAGCAGCCTGAACCGTTGATACAAGGCAGGATGGATCCATGCTTTCATGTTGTTGAGGCCAAATTCTGACCCTACCATCTGAATGTGGAGCAGAAATCCAGACTCATCAGACCAGGCAACGTTTTTCCAATCTTCTATTGTCCAGTTTTGGTGTTGCTGTGTGAATTGTAGCCTCAGTTTCCTGTTCTTAGCTGACAGGAGGGTCACCCGGTGTGGTCTTCTGCTGCTGTAGCCCATCTGCCTCAAGGTTGGACGTGTTGTGTGTTCAGAGATGCTCTTCTGCAGACCTCGGTTGGAAACAAGTGGTTATTTGAGTTACTGTTGCCTTTCTATCAGCTCCAACCAGTCTGTCCATTCTCCTCTGACCTCTGGCATCAACAAGGCATTTTGTCCCACAGAACTGCTGCTCACTGGATATTTTCTCTTTTTGGGACCATTCTCTGTAAACCCTAGAGATGGTTGTGGGTTAAAATCCCAGTAGATCAGCAGTTTCTGAAATACTCAGACCAACAACCATGCCATGTTCAAAGTCCCTTAAATCACCTTTCTTCTCCATTCTGATGCTCGGTTTGATCTGCAGCAGATCGTCTTCACCATGTCTACATGCCTAAATGCATTGAGTTGCTGCCATGTGATTGGCTGATTCTTAGGAAACAGATACAAAAAGCCTAAAGTGAGAAAAGTTTTACTTCCAGCTGTCACTTCAGTCGTATTAATCGCTTCAAACAGGCTCGAGAAAATATTTGTTTGAGGCTTTGTGAAGAAGCCGTTCTGGTATATGTGATCACACCCAGAATGCACCGAGGTTGGGGAGCTGGGTCCGTCGCAGAGACTCATTTGCATAAATTTAAAGACGTGTGAAACGTCTCGAGGGACCAGGTTCAAGGAAGTCCCTGAAAAGTCGCCACGAACACATCAAGCGCAAACTCCTCGCTGTCTGCGCCTCCTGTCAACACCTGAGCAGATTTCCTTGAAATTAAAGCCCAAAATAAAGAAATAACGTCTTAATCACATGCGTATATCGCGCTAAAAAATTATTTCAAGCGTCGGGATTCACTTTAAAGGAAGCAGGTGACAGCTTAACGCTTTTGTTATCTGATTCTTTTGATCCAAACTTGCTGCCCTCAGTGACAGCTCGCGCACGTTTGTGAGATATGGCAGAGTGAATTATTGTAAAACTGCTTTTCTTCTTGTGTGGGAGTGTGTGTGTGTATGATCTTAACATCTGTGTGTGTGTGTGTTTTGTGAGCAAGGAAGACCTCGGCCATTGTTGGGCTTTTACATCCTGACAACCGGGAGGTTAAAAATAACCCAGCGCCTTCCAATTTTGTCATCTTTTGGGAGCGCGTCTCCTGGCTGTTTTGATTTGGCGTGCGTCCCCCTGGAATGCTCGGGGTCACTGATGGCCACTTCCTGTCACATGGTGCTTTAGTGTAGTGCGCTCGACCGTCCCCAAACATACTCAAATATACCAAAAAAATAGGCCACAGGGGAGGGGAAGCTTGTCATATTTCTCAATTGCTCACTGGGTGGCCTAGCGTTAACGCTGTCAGTGAATGACAGCGTTTATTTTTGTGTTTCATCTTCAAATTATCTGTTCGTCTGTGATCTAAAGAAGAAAAGTTAGTTCATGAAAGCTTTTGCACGCCTGCAGAACAGAACTAGGCCACCGGTATAGAACAAAAAAAATGACAATAAGAAAGATCATCATGGAAAAGTTGTTTGTAAAAGTTTTCTCCTCTGATGTGTCTGACAGCACGTACAGTTGAGCAGGGATCCACAGTAGGAAGTGTCGTCTCTGGCTCTCGTTGTGTTTGTGTTTATGTAAAACACAAGTGAGGTATGTGAGTTTCGACTGTTTAAGCAGCGACACAGCCAAGTTGATATGCATGCTATGCAAACAAAGAGCTATGTAAAGTGAGCTAAGCAAATGAATTATGCAACCTGTCCTCAAGCACCAGATGCTTTTTGGGCAAGACACACACTCACACACACACACACACACACACACACACACTGCTGGTATAAAAAGCCTTTATTGTGCTGTTATAATCTTTCCCATCATGCACATTTCCTTGTATGTTTATCTCAAAGAGAAGATGAACGTCGATGTTTCACATCACAAGTCAGCGTTAATGTATAGTGAACAGGTTGTCATGGCACATTTCTCACAGCCCTGGGGTCGCCTAAGACCAGCAACAGAGCCCTGTTTCAGAGCGTTTTCCAATCAGAGTCAAGTATTCAACATGGGTATGTAATAAGTAAGTGATACTGTGCAGTGAGCAGGTTGTTATAGCGCACCACACCTTGTTCTGTTGAACTCACGTTACAGGATTTTTAAAATCTTAACCCTTTAACTTCCTCTTCTTTTAACCCTCCAACTTTATTTTTTTAAATGCAAGGGGTATGAAGTCTGTTTAACTTTATCCATGTAAAGGAATGGGTACCTTTCACATTGGAAACGATACGGTACCGATGCCCGGTACCTGGCAATCGGTACCGGTACTCAATGGTACCAAGTTTCGGTACTTTTTTGTATTTATGTGGTAAAAAATATCAATTTATTTAATAATGAAATATTAAAAAATTTCAATGTAACAAATTTATTCTTCAATATATAATCTTGCAATGCTGTGTTCATGTCCAGCATGGAAAATCACCTACTCTTCCACTCCCTCACGGTCACAAGGATGCATTTAGGTACCTAAACATGGTACCTTTTGGTTTTACATGAATCGATACCTGGTACTTTTGACAGAATTCGGTCGGTACCTATAAAAGTTCCTAATTCGGTACCCATCCCTAGTATGAAGTAGTGCTGCACGATTTGGGGAAAAGGTGTGATTTGCGATTAGGTGGACAATATTGTGATTGCGATTGTGCTTGCGATTTAATAAAAAAAGTTGTGTCATGATGAGTCTACAGACTTGCTTGGTTATCATGGAGAAAAATCTGAGTTGCATGTGCTGACATTGCGATTGCGATTGCGATAATTGTGCAGCCCTAGTATGAAGTCTGTTTAACTTTAACCATGTAAAGGAATGGGTACCTTTCACATTGGAACAATATGGTACCAATGTACTCAACGGTACCACTTTTTGGTAATTTTTTGTTTATGTAGTAAAAAATATCACTTTGTTCAATACTGAAATATATTTATCTTTTCAATTTAACTCATTTATTCCTCAATATATAACCTTGCAATGCTGTGTTTATGCTCAGCATTGAAAATCGGCTACTCTTCCACTCCCTCACAGTCACAAGGATGCATTTAGGTACCTAAACATGGTACCTTTTGATTCTACGTGAATTGGTACCCGGTACTTTTGACAGAATTTGGTTGGTACCAGTGGCGGTTGCTCTAAGACTGCAAGGGAAGCTCAGCGTCCCCTAAAATGTCCCCCAAAAAAGTGGTGATATGTTCTGCTGTGTGTACATTTCATTGACAAAATCTGCGCTAGAATTCCTTCATCTTTTGTTCAGAATCAGCTACCTATCACAGGTAACAGGGAAGCGTAGAGTGGGTTGTTCCATTGTGGAAACTGGACGGTCATTGGATAAACGCTGGGTCAAATCAGCCCAAGAATCCTGTTGTGTGACCCATGCTTAAGTTTTCATTTCTTTTCCACGAGTCCATTTTGGAGTATTTTTAAATCAGAATCAAGTCTACAACATAAATATGCGAAAAAGAAGTGATAATGTGTAGTGATCAGGTGGCTATGTCATCTAGAATCCCGACAGAATGAGCAGGACTACCTGAACACAATACATGATCATGTTTATCACTCTAAATGAGTTGATACCAAATATTGATTCATGTAAATAACATGGAAAAAGACTCCTCTTGGCCTTGGAGTTGAAACATTTGCCTCCTCGTTTGTTAAGAAATACACCACAGTGAACATTCAGTCATGGTAATGTTGGACAAGTTGAACAAGTCTTCTGCAGACTTTGCAGTTGATACACCTTCAAACATAAATGGGGCAAATGTCACAACTTTTAACGCTGTTGTTATCACCACCACAGCTTTTGGTTTTGGGTTACTCCGTAGTGACCGGCAGCTCAGAAATGCTCGCAGTAATTCTGCTGCTGTTGCCAAGATTGTTGGACAGGATCTTAGTATAAAAATATACCCCATGTTCTCCAGCCTCCTTCTTCAAAACGCAAACAGACAGTATGACCAACATTTTATGCAACATTTCTGTTTTTTCAAAAATATTTTTTTCAGCCTCTGCCTGAAACAATTTTGTTTAGCCGCTGTCTCTTCAAGGCTCGCCACTCCACAAACCCCCTTCCCTCTCATTGGCCATCCCTCCTGAGGCCTGTCAGGGGAGATCTATAAGGCCTTGGTGTTTAAGGCCTATGCCTCTGACATGCTATGAGGAGATCCTTATGTGATGACATCATCATACCAGCAAGTCGTCTGAAGTTCTCGGGAAGTTTTGCTAGTTTCAAAGAGAAGTATTTTAAGCAGTCTATCGACAAATTCAGGGATTTCTTCAACTTTGCTGTAGTATAGAAATCTGCACGTTTGGTACGAACATTCAGCGTTTTTTACTTTATATCTATGTTTAAAATATGGGAGACCATAATACCCTTCTGTGAATATTTGTCATGTAATTAGCATTTCAACAAGGCATGTTAGGTAATATAGCTCATTTGCAAGCCAGGAAGTTAGCTTGGAATTAATGATTTTCTGTTAGTAAATAATGAGTCTAACCTTAGTAGTAACCAGCTGGTATCAGGCAGTCACTAAGGGGTTATGGAATGAGTTAATTTCTGTAAAATTGAGCCCCAAATGGATTTTTTTTAGTAGTGTACTGTCCTGAATGTTTCTGTTTGATAAATAACAAAGGCAACAAACTGCAACAAAGCAACAAGAAAAGCTTTGAAGACATCACTCTGGTTTCACTCACATCAAACGTCACAGGGTCGTACTGTATTGCTGTGTGTCTCCATTTGAAATGGACGTCCTCCCCAGTGTCCTCTCATCCAAACTTAGCTGCGGGCACACGTCCAATCAAATGTCTCCTTTTGCTTCTTCTGCGGATTGCCAAGTGGCAACTCTATAACTAACGTGTCAAGTCTTGTTTCAGTAAACGGATCCTACATCAAAAACCAGCAGAAAAGGTCACATGGTCAACTATGGATGTTACTGTTGATGCTTATGGATCTCAGTCCCAATAATAAGAAAGAACCGTTGGGTACTTTAAGAGTCTTTAGAACCAGGATTAGCTTAGCATTAGGTAGAATTAGCCTGTGTCCATATGAGGGCAACAGAAGCAATATCTTTCATTCTTTTAGACCTTGTTTGGTAGAGGTTGGAAAAAATTGATGAAAATTAACTAGCAGACCTTATTTTTTTCTTTTTAAACTTTTATGCCGAGCTAAGCTAGCTGTTTCCTCTGATATCCATTCCTAGTAACCAGCCAAGCTAACCACCTCCAGCTTTGGATTTACAGTACAGTGAATGACATCAAACTTTTGGATTTATACCCGGGAATTAATTTGACCCGCACATTTAATTTGGCATGTTGATCCTATTTTGATACATCTTTGTGAAAAATCTTAGCAAAAAATGGTGCCATTCCATTTTTTCCAAACAGCTAGCCACAACTTGTTGGTGTTGTTTTATCCGGTTGAGTTCTGTCGTTGAGATTTCTCCTTGGATAGACAAACTCTGATCATCTCCAGCAGCAATTAGCATGTGTTTGGGTGTGTGTGTCTCTGTCTCACTTGTCGTTTGGGTGGTAGTGTTGCTATGTCCCTCTTTCCTGCTCTCATTAGCTCTCAGACTCTTTGTTTAGTTTGGAACTGTTGCCAAACAGAGAACATCATTATTTATCAGACTTGGACCCGGCCTCGACTCTACTTTGATTGACATGAAACACACATTTAATAGTTAAAAGAATCCCTCCTGCCAGTCTGTATCCAGTTTATTGAGTGTTGTATTAATGACTGGCCTTGAATCTTCGTAAAGTGTGGTTTGACGTCGTACGTATCTGTGTGTTTCTGAAGATGTGTGTGTGTGTGTGTGTGTGTTTTGTGGCTCCACTAAGACAGTCTGGAGCCTGGCCAGCTCAAACTGTCCATGGCTTGGAGGGCTGGAAGTAATGGGCTCAAATCCCCAGCGGGGCGGGAGGGGGGCTGAATAAAAACAAGAGAGAGGGGGGATGCCTGGGGACGCTCTGGGAATGACAACAACGGAGAGCTTCAACTCATTTAATAACTCATCCGTTTTCCAAATCACACAAGGAAGTGGCATGCTTTTTAATAAAAGCCTGGAGGGCAGGTGTGGTCACTTCCCTGGTGGCATCCAGCGCCACATTAAACTGCCTGTGAGAGGCGTGTACACATAAGGAAACAAGGCCTCAAAAACTCTGCTGGAGCATTGAGGGCATCCTCGTGTTACTATTCCTAATTTGTTACCTCTGCAGTCCATCTATTCTCTGTTCACTGAGCATTTTCAACAGTTGCAAAGAGTTTAACATCAAACATCAAGCAATCTGTTGGACAAAAAAGGCATAACTTGGTTTAAAGTCAGCTTCAGAGATTCTACAAGATGCTATTTGTATTCAAGATCAATGTACGGGGAGTATTAGCCTGCTTCCAATTTTTGTGCTAAGCTAATTAACCCTAACCAATGTTGTATATTTATTTTGCATCAGAAGTTTCTTGATCCGGTAACGATAGCAGCCCCAGATTTAGCGTGAAAGACTGAACTGTATACTGCAATATGGTGCGGCTACAAAATGGTCTGGCCGATAACAACAAAAGTTCCTATCTCTTATTTTCTTGTCACGTCTAATACTTGGAGAAAAAACAACAATAAAACAAGAAAAACACTCAGAGAGCACTCAGACCTCCACCGAGCATATTGTGATTGTCATCAACACTTTAGTCTTACTTTAATGTTATACTCCCTTTCAGCAGACTGTCTGCTACAATTTGGTGTTAGCTGCAGGTTTGTACGATAATTTGTTACCTGACAGTGTTGAAAATTATGATGACCCGGTACATATTTCATATTCTGGATCTTAGTATCCAGAATATTTCCAGGATCTGGATCGTACTTTTACATCCGTCAGAAATTATGGTGACCTTGTCTTGTATCGTTTTGAGAAGCAATCCGACCATTTATGGTGGAGTTATATACACATATGGTGAAAACGACCCTATCTCACAATGATAAAGAATCCTTTAAAAAAGTACTGG
Organism: Halichoeres trimaculatus; assembly: GCF_033239565.1. Taxonomy (NCBI): domain Eukaryota; kingdom Metazoa; phylum Chordata; class Actinopteri; order Labriformes; family Labridae; genus Halichoeres; species Halichoeres trimaculatus. Next base: position 17,974,915 of record NW_027437200.1, read on the forward strand.
ATCCAGACAGTGATCCGGATCATCTCCAAAATTTAATCACTTCTTCCTTATTCCATTTTGAAATTTCATCAAGATTCGTTGGTAACTTGTTGAGTTATGTTGTTTACAGACAAACAAACAGGCAAATTCTCCCAAAATACATAACCCCCTTAGTTGAGGTAATAATGAAAAGAATATTTGAACGTACTATTTTGGAAATGATTTGGCAGCCCACTTTCAACACCTTTAGTCAGCTAGTTGGGTATCACCAGCCTAGCGGTTTTGTTGCGCGCCCAATGAGGTGCTTCAAGGTTTCACACCCGGAAAAATTACTTACCCATCACTGATAGTGTCTTTTTTATCATAAAAGTCCCTTAACCCTTTTTTAAGAAAGTCATTTCCTTGACCCATTTTAGTTATCTCTGCCACACGTAGTCAACAAACCTCACAAACCAGCGCTGTAGGCCATGTGCTGTTGTTTTCAATTTCTGTGAGAATGTTGTTAGGAATGTAAACCTTCAGCCACATGTGAGACCAAGTATGCAGTTAGTTTAAGATGATTCATGCAGCAACCGTTCTTGGAATCATGCTCATGGTATTTTGCAAGTTGCCTCATTGTTGTTTGTGTTGAAGCTCATCTGTCATTGCCTTTCACATCCCAAGTCCATGGACTTAACCCTGAAGCTAATGCTTGCAAACAAGTACTGTGTGTCGTTATGCAGATCTGTGCTGTTTGTTCCTGACAGGTAGTAACTGTATGGACTACTATGTAAACTTCCTCTCACCTGAAGTTTTCTCTGTCCCCTGCAGACCCCTGTCTTATAGTGATGCCGCCATGCATGGGCGACGCCGACCGCTTCAGCCTGGAGGCGCTGCGGCACATCCACAAACAGCTGGATGACGACAATGACGGGGGAATAGAAGTCAACGAGAGTGTGGAGGTGAGCTTCAAAAGTCCGCATTCAGGTTTTGGGGTTTTTGAACTGTTCCCAGAGTGCACAACCAGGCCCATGTATGTGTAACAAAACTATGGCAAAAACTCCAAGTTTAAAGACTTAGTTCTAGTCAGTGGTTTCCATCTTAAGGTTTGAGGCTCAGAAGTAAAAATGTGGTGGTCATCAAAGCACTCAAGAGGTACAACAGAGAAAGTTTTAAATCCATAAAATGAAAATAGGTTTTTATTTGTGAAGTCAATATGTAACACATTTTGTTTCACATATATTTTTCTGAGAAACTACAAGGATATTGCAGAAAATGTTAAAACCACATCATTTTGGCCAAGCACTTGATTTAGAGTTGGATCTCTTGAGGAAACCTTCATGTTGAGAGCAAGACGAGAAGATTGATATCTCACTTGAACCAGTTTAGTGAATATTAATCTGTAGCTATTTAGCTTAGCTTAGCATTAAGACTAAAATCAAGGACAGAAACTTCTTATCAAACTCACTCACTCCCTGGCACTTGAAAAGTTTTCAAAAAACATTCAACTTAGCCAGATTGTACATGGTCAGTAACTTTTATGCTTTCTGGTTAAATGCTAAGCTAACACATGGTTTTCCCCTAGACTGTATAAAACATGGATGTAGTGTCCCTGACGTCACCCGTCTGTTTCTGAAATGGTAAAGGAAGCACATCGGCTATAGCGGCCATACTGGAAGTGGCAAGGGCTTCTTGTAAAGCTAAAGGCCGCCTGTCGGTCATGTGACCCTGAGCTGTGCCTCTGATTGGGCGAGCTTGGGATCTTATTATCCTCGAACGGCCGAGCTAGAAAAAAAATCACTTAAAGAAACAACAGGAAACCTCATTGACTGATTGAGACTCTCCAAGTTTGATTGGTTCCTGGCTTTGTTACATTATCTCAGCAGCAATCTCGTACTTTGTAGATCATTTGTCCGACCAAATTCAACCTGCTCGTAAATGTTTTCTGTGTTGACACAAGAATAGCTGGCTGTCATCTCTGAAAGGGGATCTCCACATGATGGCAAATATTTGGTTTACAAAGCCAACTGCGAGGAAGCCTTTCTGGAAACCGGTTCAGACTTTGAAGCCGCCCTGAAAGTGGAAGAACTTTAGCATAAATCATAAATGTGTGTCACCAGAACGGGCAAAACCACACTGGTTTCCAAATTCCTGACGTGGTGACACATCGATAGAGATGGGACATTTTGTGTGAGCAACAGGAGTGGTGGAGAGTGACACCTGAGAGCACTCTGACCCGCTCTGCCCTCTGCGTCTCTGGGTAATCAACGACCGTGGTCACATTCTGCATGTGTGTGTGTCCCTGTGAGAGCTGGAGTCATTTTTAACTGGCTGAGAAGTGCTGGAATGAGAAACAGTTATACCTTGCAGCCCTCTTTGGTGGCCCCTCAGTAAAGATCTGTGGCCCCTCACTAAGGCTCTGGATGTGAATGCATCCTGTCAGGACCCCTGGAAGCTGCATCTGAGCGTGCTCCAGAGCCTTGTTTCACCCTTTGTCTTTATAAGGGCAACAAGTCTCTGTTTCTTCACAGCAGACAGTGTTTCAGTTGTTTTTGGCCGCTGCTCATTTCTGAGGATTTCCCAGTTTTTTTCTCGCAGAGTTTCATAACATGATGGATGCAGCTCCCACCGAATTAGTGGCAGTCTTTCAGTTTGACTCATGATAAAAGGGTGGTGTCATGTGGCCAGGAGCACAGGGCTCAAATCAGTCGATTTTTCACAGTTGGTGCTTTGTTGTTCTAAATAATCTGATCACATTGGATCAAGCAATCAAAAACAAAAACAACAAAAACAACAAAAATCGTAGATCAAAAGTGGATTTAACCACATTTGGTTTTTATATTGCAAACCATCACACATTGCTCAAAAATACGAAACTGCCAAACAAATTAAAGCAGGGGTTTAATGCTTTTTTTTAAAGCGTTCAACTGTCCTTCTTGCATCCTAGTAGTCACTTTAATCCCTATTGAATCCCTTTTTTTCTCACACTAATGTTTTTGAAAACGCTTTATTTGGCTGCTGTTCCTTTAAGGCTCCCCTCTCCTCAAACCCCCTTCTCTCTGATTGGCCAGCCCTCTGGAGGCTTGTTGGGGGCAGAGCTATGGGCAGACCTTGGTGTTTGAGGCCCATTCACCAAAAGGTAGATACATGTATTGATATTTAAGTCTTAATTTATTTATTCGTTACTGTGCCCATGAAGTTTCTGGGGCAGAAGACATTAAAGCTTGAGTAAGGCACTTTTAGTTTGTGTCAATTTTGGCTCCTTCTTCGAACAAAACCGTTTTGTACTCATCTTGCTTGGTATTGTCGTGTATGTTGTTACATTTGTTAGATAAATCAGGTAAAGATAGACAAGAAATGTCACAAAATGCTGACTTCTTTTAAATTGTTGCTTAATTTTTTTAACCAAGTCTTATTTCTGAAGTCACCGAAGTTGGAATTTTAAGATTTACCATCTGTTTTACTTAATCTCACACAGTCAGACCTTATTTAACAACATAATCATCCTCTTCCTGGCAAAGATGAGCCTAAAAGCGTGACAGAGTCATAAGGAAGGATGACGAATATGGAGTCAGAAGAAGACCTCGTCACCCTGTCGCCCCTCTGCCACCTGGCTGAAACTGAACACCCAAACAACAAAGATCTCACTGGCAATTCCCATCTTCCACCCACCCACCTATCTCCACCTTTAGCCCAAAAGTTCAGAGTCTGATGAGACGATGGTCGTATCTGGAACATGCTGTAGTTCAGATTTCCAGTTTTTCATGACTTGGATGTCAGAGATTCTTATGCTGGCAGTAAAAATGACATTGGGTGATGTATGACAGCAATAACAGTGGCTACTTGAAGCTTGTGTTTGGGTGTTTATTGAAAGGAAGCAATTTAAAAGTACTTTTCCCCTAATGTCACCCCATTACTTAACAATAAGAATGAGAAAGTTCATGTTTTGGAAAACCCAATTAATTTTACAGATATTGTGGCTGGCTGGTGAAAAAAATGTTTCTTCCACATTCCTCTTTTCTTGGAGCACAATTTTTTTTTCACACACCAACTTTCAAAATAAACACAAAATAACAATTTGACATGCAAAGACCCGAAATGAAACCATTATTCTTATAGAGTCATCCATGAACCGTTTGATGTTTCAGATAGACTTACATACATAACTTGAAGCGGTGAAGGACATTTTGGTGTGGCGGTTATTAGGAACCTTGAGTCCCCTGGTTTATATCCCGTTATGTTGGGAAACGATTGACACCAAACCATTCTTTGATTCCACAAAGCACTTTACCCTAATCAATGCTTCTTCTTTTTAAACCCTGAAATCAAGACATTCTAGGACCTTGTACACGAGCAGTCAGGTATTTTCAAAAACAAATAACCCCCTCATTAAAAAAAAAAAAAAAAAATTATCAGCACTTAACCGGACAACCGGCAATAAGTGCTTCTCGAAGCATGCCAAACCCATATTTGGCATTGGTTTTCTAACGTGAAACCTGTGCCAGCCAAACAGAAAGAACCCTCGTCATTCAGCTGTTACGTTTGGAAACCAAAACTCTGTGTCTTGGGGTATACAAGAAACAGGGGTTCCTAAAATCTTCACTTCGGACGGAGTTTGCTACTCTACCCTCTGGGATTCCCATTGTTGCTGGGTTAGCATGGCTAGCTCGTCCATCTTGTTGGAGATAGATCTTACGTTCCCAATAACGATGGACGGAGGGACAGTTTGGTGTCTTCACTTCTTAGCTCACACCTGAGAACCAGCACATCATCCTCACCTCCTTCTCCTCACCTTGTGGGAAACATCAGGCCTTGCACCAGTTAGCATTGATATGCTTCAGGCAGCTAACAGCTGGTTTCACATGTAAACAATGCAGCCATGGTTACATGTAGGATCTCCAGACAAACACAGGAGAAAAAATTGACAAAGCGTAGTCACATTTGGGAAGAGGGACACATCAGGCTACACTCTGTGTCAATAAGTAGCGACACAGACTTAAGCTGTATTAGGTTTTTTCAAATCCAGATTATAGCCTCAGTCAGGAATAACGTAGGATAACAGCCTCTGGACTGTGACGCTAAAGGAAACAGCTTCCGTGTCAATATTGTGACTCTTCCAGGCGGTTGTTGGTGGTCACAGTCAAATTTCTATCACCTCTCCCTCAGCTTAGATAACAAAAACTTGAACCTCGTGAGGATGTGTATTTATAGTCTTAAATCAAAGGTAATCACTTTTTTACAGTCTTCCTGTAATTCGACATCCATGGAAGAAATTTATTGGGAATCAAATCCAGCTGAAATCCCGTGAAAGGCAATCCTGTCTCTGATTACCTCGTGAATCCGCGTGTCGTCGTCTGGGGGGTTTTGAGTGACATTCGGGGATCTGTTGCCGAGCACAGTCACTTGGGACGGCAGGTGCACGCCCTCTCCTCTGGGCGCTGGGCAGTGTGCTGTCCGTCTGCCAAGAAGACGCTGGATCGTGTTGCATCACTTTGAAATTGCAAGAACCCGTCGCTGCGTCCCATCGGGGGGCAGAGATGCCGTCCCTCTCTGAGGGGCTACTTTATTAGTTCGTGACAGGACATGCATAGTAACCAGTGGGAAAATAAATGCTTTCACATGAGTTCTGTGATACGTCTGTGAAAGCTTACTGTTTGACTCCAGAGTGTGTGAGTCAAAACAGGAGAAACTCAAGGAGGCACAAGGAGTCGTATCTTTAGAGAGGAGTCTCAGAAGCTGTTTGTTGACCTGTCTGGGAATGTTCTAGACGGATCATTGAAGAAAGACATTTTATTTATGATGGACTGCTTTGAATTGAGATGTGGCCCTGTGAGCTTTGAACAAACATTAGGAAAACATCATGGAAGACGATGGTCTGCGACGCAGGAAGTTTGAATGCAGATATACCGTATATACACTCATGAATAGTTTCTATGAGGTCTGTTTTGCTGAACACTCCACACAGTGCCACTGACAGTTTTAATGAGCCTATATAATGTTATGCTCAAGTTTATCTCATCATATAATCAAAAGATATGTTACATAAAAAATCCCTTCCACATGTAGCGTGCAAGGATAAAAACATGAACCAGTGATGCCATAACTAATTTTTGAAACGGACTTTAAATATGTTTATTTCTGCCGTACAAATGGGCCTTTTAACATGGGTATCAGTGGGAATCATTTGTCTTTTGCAGCGAGCCTCAAGTGGACACTTGAGGAACTGCAGAGGTTTTAACTTCCAAATTGGCTTAGTTTTCAGGGGTTAGCACTGGGTACGAAATCAAATTCAAACATCCCTCCAGTGAGTGCAGGATCCAAACAATCAAACACCATTTAACTCCTTTTCACTAGGGGAGGGAGAAATAAATCAAAATACGATATATTGGGATTATTTGTTTGCCAATATCAAAATTGGGATTCTTTGGCAAAAAAAAAGATTTTCTTTTTTAAAATCCAAAGACTTCATTTCAGTCTTTGTTTGTAAACAGGATTGGGAAAAAAGTTACCACTTTTCTCCAGCAGAGGGTGAAATGTTTCTCTCCAACTCACGTGATGTGCGTTTTTAATGGGAAAATATGGCTCCTGATAAAGTCTGTAAACATTATCGTCATCATTTAACTTTTCCACATGGTCAAGTATTTAAAAAAAGGAAACTAAAAATCACAAAAATCGTGAATATCAAAGAATCGCAATTTAAATCAAATCAGTACCCCAAAAAACATAGAATTGAATTGTGAGAATAGCATATCGTCCCAGCCTTAATATTCCCAGGTATATTTAGTATGGAGTAGCATTTCAAACTAGCATGCCCTTCCTCACTTGGTTGCACTTGTACTTAAACCTTTGGCTGTCTCCTTCATTCCAGTCCTTATACTTAGCAAAGCTAAAGGCTAGCTCTTTTCTTAATCTATACTCATACTTTTACCATATTCAAACTCAAAGTAGTTTGATTGAGTGTTTACTTTTTTCAAATATTACATTTGTTAGCCATAAAGAAACCTTGAGTGGTACCCCAATCACACCCCTCTGAAAACTCAGGCGAGATCTTTCAACACAAGCAAAGAGGTCCTTTCCCCAAGTTTTAGTATTTCATCATTTAATCCCAAGAGCACATTCCTCCTGCTCCAAAATTACATATTTATCATCAACTATTAATTGGTGTAGTGTTTGTCTTTTTTGCACTTCCATATTTCTTACAGGTCAGATAGATTTTCAGGTGTATTGTTTGAGAAATGAGACGATTATGGCTCCACGGTGACAGACAGGCTCTGTGTAATAACTGTTGGCTGGTTTAGATGATCAGTTGAGGACAGATGGACTGATACAGTAGGGGTGAATGGAGTCAAAGTCGACTGCTGAGGAGAGCTGAGGCTTATGGGTAATGTCTGGATGTTGCGCCTGCTCCCCCCTGATCTGGAATCTGATGAGAACAAATGTGTCTTTGTGTGCGGCTGAGTGTGTGTCATACCCTGTCTGTGCTAGGCCCCTGCATAATGTAAGTATAATCGTGCGTTCATGCATCGGCCGGGGTTAAACCTGATGAATCCATCACTTTGTTTTCATGAATTTATTAAATTTTTATTCTTAACTTAGACATCAGGGTTTAAACACCATCTATGCTCAGCTTCTTTTTCACAGCAGTCGTGTGAAACTATCACGGCTGTCACGTTATCTAAACACTAAAGCTCAGAAACCACAAGACTTCCAAACAAAGACCGATCTTTATGTGAGCGGCTCACCACATATTTTATGACTCCACAAAGATGTCTTTGACAGTATGCAAAACTGCCACCGCAAGTACAAGTTTGAATATGTGGTAGCTGAAATTCAACCAATCATTTAATGACACTGTGAGAAGGCGGTTAAGTACACCTTTCTTAGAAGACCAATGTATAGTGCGACAAGGGCTGCCTGCCAAAATCACAAATAACTTTGCAACTGTATATTTCATCAATTAATATTTAAAATAAACAAAAACTAAAGTTAAATTTTGTATTAAAAAATGCAAACAGAAATTTTTTGATCCATTTTTTACATTTTTTTTTTTTGCCACCAGACCCTCAAGGTGACTTAGCCAGTATAATGGGAGTATCAGTGACAGAAACTTAATTTAATGGCCCCATATATAATATAGAGGTCATCAAGTTCTCTAATGATCTAAGGTTCCTCTTTTGGTTCCGTTTTATTTCTGTTTTTGATTGGCCTATAAGTCTATGCCAACAGCAGGAGGTCACAGGTCTTTGGCACCGCTGTTTTTGGGGTCATAGGCTGAACCTCTGATGTAGATTAGAATCACCTCACCTGACAAGGTGAGGAAGACCCTGACACAAATTAAGGCCCCGTTTACACAACGTTTCATCTGAATACACTAAAACACATTGAAAATGCAGTGAAAAAGATCTGCACGGAAACGCTGAGGGACTGAAACCGCTATAGTTAGCATGCCATGCCTATAGTTGGCGCTATAACTGTCTAATCTAGAGGTGGCTTTTGTTAGATCTCCAGTGAAGAAGAGTTGAGCCAATCGTCTGGTGTATCGTGGAAAACTAAGAGCAGAAGTGGAACAACAGATGCACATTTTGTTGAAAAACAGTCGGTAGATTCAGCAAATTGAGCAGCACAAGCACAACAAGGTAGTACACAACCATCGTAACAACAGTACTGTTGTTCTGTTGTATGTGCTTGAGTGAAGTGGAGTGTAACGTCAGTGTTTCCTCTGAAAACGCCAGCTTACTGTCTACACGACAGTGGTATTGGCAGCGTTTCAGAAAAAATACACTCTGGAGGCCGTCTTCAAAAGTTTGCATTTTAGATCGGCTAAAAACGCTGTTTCTGTGTAAACACGAGGCCAAAACCTGACAGTACATTGGCGTTTCACCCTAGAGCTGATGTCATGTCATGTAAATGGCCCCTATTGGGGCTCAGAGCTAGAGTCATTTCTCAGTCAGAAAGTAAGGGGTTCAATCCCTGTCCTGTAGTCAATTCCAAAGCAGAGGTGTCCCGGTCCGATATTAATATCGGATATCGGTCCGGTACCAGCAAAAAAAACAAATATCGGTATCGTATCGGAATGCATCTAAAATCTCCGATATAAGCACTCCGATATAAGCAGTCCATTCCAGACTCCGCTCTTGCTGCTTTTATTTGATTTATTTAGGTTATTTTCTGGGTCTTCTAATTAATTATTTATTTTATTCAATTACTAGTATCTTTTATGTTTAATGTTAACATTTCTGCTACCCAATGGTTAATAATAAATGGGTCAGTTTTTCCTCATACCTACTGTTGCTGACTACTGTTCTTTGTTTGAATAATATCACTTAATCAAGCCTTTTCTAACATGACAGACATACTACAAACTAAGTAATAAAAGAATGCATGTTTAATGCTGATATCGTATCAGATTAATATCGCTATCGGCCAATACTCAATGCTGCAGTATCGGTATCGTATCGGAAGTGAAAATGCAATATCGGGACATCCCTATTCCAAAGTGTCGTTGACCTTGACCAAGTCAAAAGCTGGTGTCCTCATTAGTGCCGGCCCTAAGCTCTGAAAAAATGGGATGTAAAACTATGCCGAAACTACACGTGGTACACCAACTAAAATTGAGATCTATCAGACCTGTGAGAATTGCAGGAAGGAAAACCAAATCACCTGCTGTGGCAACTCTAAAACAGGAAAAGGGGAAATAAAAAGTAGTAGATCAGGGCTTTGGGGTTTGTTTTGGACATTTGCCATGTCAATCAAATGTGAACACTTTTTACACATTTCTTTTTATCACAACTTCTCACTGCTACACTGCTCTGTAGCCTGGCCTCAGGTTGCTCTATCATCTGTGTTTAGTGTCTCATATTCATTCCTAGCTCCCAGAACCAGCCTGATACAGTTTTGCCACAGTGTTAACAGGTGGATTTGGACTGGGATGTACCATAACTTGTGGTGCATTTGCTGTTGATAACCAATCAGAATCAAGTACTTAACCTAGCTTAGACATAATATTTCACAACAACAACAGCTTTTATGTGTAATAATTATTACATAACTTCTAGTAGAACGACAAGATGTTGGATTTTAAAAAAAGAAACTTTAGGTCAAGTAATGATTAAAACATCTTCACTTTAGTTTACAAACTAATTCATATTTACCTCATCTTTAGAAAATAAAGAATAAATCATGGTTTTATCCCCTCAGTGATGTGCTCTTCCTTTAAGGTGTGTCAAGCCTTTTTCATAAAGCAGACTAAGCGTTAAAGGCTTTGCAAGACATTTGTTTGGACTAATATTACACACATTGTGGTTTCTACCATGAGTCAGCAGACGGCTGGCTCTTTTACAGAGTTCCTGGCGTTACGTCCCAAACAAAAAACACTCATTTGCATTTGCATTGTGTAAGAAGAAGGTGAGGGATGAAAACACTCTGTCCAAAGCTTTGAGACTCCTCAGAGTATTTTGTGCTGAAAGACCTTTTCAGAGCCTTTCAGAAACCTTTGAGTTGAGTGAGCAACAGCTTCAAAGCTTCTGGCGTATTACATAAGGGGATTAAATGTGATTCTGCAACCCTATAGCTGTTCTCTCAATCATACACTCAACTTCCTGGTAACGCATTATTGTACACAGTAGTGCATGGTCTTTGTTGGTGCCATAGGTAGACCACCACTTTAAACAAGTAAGTTTAAAAAACCCTGTAAAGAACTTCTTTGTGACTTCAGGATGAATCCAGTGAATGTTTTTGGTAAAGTTTCCTACCAAAGCTTTTTGTCCAGGGCCAGAGGCAGTGCAAGTCTGTCCACTTCTTCAGTGAAGCTGGCACAAGCTTTTTAAACTTATCAAAAACACTTCTGTTTAATGCTAACAGCTTGTTTTAGATTCGGTCGGTGATGCAATTTCTTGAAACCTTGCTATTTTAGATTTCATAATGTAAATTTTCTGTCTTTTTGGTTTCTGAACTTTATCATTTCCAATCAGTATCAATAAATAATTGTATTAAACATCCTGAAAGTAGTTTTTAGCTGGTTAGGGAAGCCTCTATGTATGAACTGTTGAAGCCAAAAAGACCAGTTTGAACAAGAATGACTATTTCTATGTAGTTATCTAGCGTCAACTGTGTGCGGAAAAAAAAAACAAAACAAAACATTTTATTCACTTTACCATAAAAATATTGTACATCACACTGATGCTTAAGTTGAAAATAAACCATGATAGAAATTCTTTCTTTGAAGGAGAATTTTATCAAGAGTGAGATGCACCACTTTGACCACAGGGGGCGCCAAAGGCCAAAGTCCACACAAACCAAAAGCTCCTCAGAGGATAATCAATAACTAAAATCCAGGGTTTTGTCCCAAGGGTAACCTTCATTCCAAAAATATGATGCCTTAACCGTGGTGCTGAAAACTGCAATTCTTTGAGCCTCCACTAGAGGCTGGTTGCAGAAACATCAAAACATTATACACATGCTTTTAAAAAGCTAATTTATAGCAAAATCTCATATGTTTTCAGCCTGGTTGGAAAAATAGGGTCTGGATAGCTCATTTTGCTGTTATATGGTCTTTTGCAACTCTTTTTTTTTTAAGTTTTGCCAACTGAAGCTACCTTGAGTCTGGATTTTCTATACGGTGACGCCTCAGTGACTGCTGTACCAACTGAACTTGACCTGTCAGGTAATTGGGTCCTTGAAAAATAGCAGGTAGCAAAAAGCCATCCTTTAGCCATGTCTGTGAATAGTATGATGCTACTTTTCCCTCTGGTATTCGCCCTGTTGCTGGGTTAGCATGGCTAGCTTGCGCGTCTTATTGGAGATAGATCTTATGTTCCTAATAACGATGAATGAGTGGACAGGTCCATGTCGGCACTTCTTAGCTCACACCTGAGAACCAGCATGTCGTCCTCACCACCTTCTCCTCACCTTGTGGGGAAACATCTGGCCTTGCACCAGTTAGCATTTATATGCTACAGGCTGCTAACAGCTGATTTCACATGTAAACAATGCAGCCATGGTTACATGTAGGATTTCCAGACAAACACAGGAGCAAAAAAAGTAAAAATGTCACTGAAGTATATAGCCATGAGATCCGGGTGTTGTATGAACTGGTGTCTTTTACAGGTTGAATGAATGTGAGGATGTGTGTGTGTGTGGAGGTTTAACTGGACTTATTGGCACATAATAATGCCGCAGACTTGGGGATTGTGGTAATCCTCTTCTAAATATGGGCGTTTCATTTGTACTACACTATAATCCAGGCATGAGTCATGCTAACATACAGTTAACTCTTATTTGATTCTCATTATTGTGCTGTAATCACACCATTTCCTCCAGTCTCATTCAGTTGAATGGTAGATGCAGTTTCTTTTCTTCACTCCTGTAAAATCTTTCTTCTTCAGTTTCTGGTTTTCAGAATAAACAAAAGTGAGTTCACAGAGGCCAAAGAGGTGAAACTCAGAGATGCTGTCAAAAATACCCAAGTTGTTGTAAAAGTTTTGTCAGTAGAAGTTTAACGTGTTTCCTCGAATGCTTTTTGGCATTTTTTCAAAGGGATTGGTGCCGTCAAGTGTGAGAAATAACCCCTGTATTAGTGCAGGCACATGACGACTTCAAGCTGTGTTGGAATCTCATTTCCTTTTCTTTGTCACATGTGAAAAGCTTTTAACTGCTGTGATTCAAATGGAGTGCATGTTTTGTTTTGTCAACTCAAGAGCCAAAAAGGAGAGTGAGTTTGTAGCAGCTGCAGATAAAGTTTAGCTTTTTACCTTTTTCTGATGCAGGGACTGCTATGCTTCTCTTTATGCTTCTCTATCTTTAAGCCTAACACAACAGCAGCAGAAAATCTTGTTTCTTATTCCTTTTACACTTAGTTAGAAAAAGGAAAAAAATAGGTTTCAGGAGGAGGATGCGTACTGCTTATGGAAGCTCTAGCTGACTCTTAAAAAAGACTAGAAGCAGGACACATTACCTTGCGTATCTTAATAAAAGTTTTTAAAATCATTCACTAATTTCATCTTTTCTGTTTAATCCATATGTAAAAAAGAAATTAAAAAGAAAGGTAAGTAGTAGCTTCATTTGGGAGGTTGTTGTGGTTTCTTTGTTTCTGGTGTTAACACAAAACTAATTCTGGTTAAAGCTCCCGTCTTAGCAAGAAATGTAACCAGCTGCTACCAAAAAAAAAAAGTTTATTTGAACAAGTTTTTATTGACTGAAAATGTAGACTATAAGTCTTTTCAGCTAATTGAAATGTTAAAAAATATATTTTGTACTGTAGTGTTAGCCTTGTAGCTGTTAAGCTAGCTGTGACCAGTGGCACATGCAACGGATAAATTCAGGCCACATGGTTGTTTGTTTCAAATTCTTTGTAAATAGTTTAAAAAACTTTGATGTACCTTAATAAACATTGGCGCAAAGCATTTCCATCGAGATACAGTATAACAGTGCTAACCTGGTAAACAATGAGCTAGCTAACTATGACTGTGCTTGCAATTGAAGCTGATAAACAAATGAAAGCATTTCAAATTAGATATTTTTCAATATGAGAAAGTGCTATTAATATACAAGCAGGTTAAAGCATTAGGGTAGTGTAAAGAGTATTAGCCTAAAACTTTTCAGCTAACCATGCTAACAACATACAACATTTTTAAACAAAGATATAGCTAAAAAAGAGACACGGCAACAGTTAGCCTCTTAGCTTGCTAGCTTATAAGTATTTCACATATTACTTTTTTAAAGTATGAAACTTAGTAAGTTAATATATTAATATTTCAAAGAATTATTGTAGCGTTAAGTGTTAGCCTCAACCTTTCTGGTTAATAGCATTATTTATAGCTGGCCAGGTAGCTAGCTGTAAGGAGTAGTGTTTGAAAAGAGCAATTTCAAACAACAACAGTTGATTAAACTGTACTGTCTTTTCAATGTAAGTAATTAAAATGAATGTATTTATGAAGATTGTTAAACAAAGACCTAGCTTATTAAACTTTAGCCCAAATAGTATTTATAGAGACACATCAACCGTTAACCTGTTAGCTTGTATATAAGTATTTCACAGACTACATTATTTTTGCAATAAAAGTTAGTATATGAAAGTATTTTAATGCATTATTGTAGCGTGTTAAGTATTACCTTGTAGATGTTAAGCTAGCTAACCGTATATATGAAAAGAGTAACTGCAAACAGCAGCAGTGAAAGTTTGTCATTTTTGAGATTCTGGAGCAAACTGCCGAGTCATCATAGCTACTTTAAGCTAACGGCTAAATTTAACAATTTTTTATGAAAAAAAAAAAAAAGTTAATGAAAGTCTTTTGTTTTAAACAAAGTGTTAGTACAGATGATATAGCCTAGCGTAACAGCCACCAAAGCGCAGCATTGATTTCGACGGCTAATTAGCATGTAGGATGTACGATTACACTGAAAGTACCATGTTTTAGCTTTTTCCAAGGCCACACACACACACACACACACACACACACACACACACACACACACACACACACACACACACACACACACACACACATATTGCTACAAGACGAATGCTTTGAGGTGTCTGGTTGTCAACCGTGGTCTTTGTTGCTCCTGCTGCTGGTTTTCTGGCAATCCTTTGGTGGGTTCCTTTGCTGAATCTTTTTCTTCGGGGGCATTTTATTCTGAGCTACCAAAGGAGGACTGCCGGAAACTGAAACACACACACATGCACACACACACATGCACACACAGGTGGAAGTGGTGCCTCCGCCATGGGTCTCTTTCTCTTTTCAAAGCCCCTAAAAGGAAGAAAGGAGAGAAAAGAAAGTGTGTGTATGTGTGTGTGGTACAAAGCTAGACTTTTAGGCAAAGCCAGCTCTCTGCAGCAGCTCTCTCTGTTGAAACCACACATGGACATACACACAGACACAGGCACAGCTTTCTGGATCTCCCCACATAACACCTCCTTTAACATTTATCCCTTTATAACACTTTTTCTTTTTCTCTGTGACATGCCTCTGTACATGCTTCTGTAAGAATCACCTGTTTGTGTTTTCTAGTTTATAATAGAGGACATGAAGCAGCAGCAAACCAACAAACACAGCAACCTGCACCGTGAAGACCAGCACATCACTGTGGAGGAGCTGTGGAAAGGCTGGAAGACATCTGAAGGTAAACTCAGCAAGAAACAAAAAACAACGTGCCCAATGTGTGACAAAAAAAGAAGAAAACACTGAAATTCATAGAAATAGTTACTAAATACACAAAAAGTCGTTCTGTTTGAGCGGCACAAAGCCTCTCCTGCGTAAACACACAGAATCACATGATGCAGGTGTGGTAGAATCGCTTTGACAGGCGGTTTAACTGGTTCAACAAGCCTGTAGGAGAATTTCTGTCAAGGTTGCGTCACAAATTTTCAGAAAACTTCTTCAATATTGACTCTGAACAGTGCTGATAGAAGGAAGAGATTGAGGAAGCATGCTTGATATTAAGCGTGATGAAGGATTTTCTCTGAGAAATGTGAAACGGGGCAAGAGTGAATGTAAACGAAAACGTAAAAAACACTCAGTGAGGTAGATTCAACCTTCATTTACTGCAAATATGTTTATTATTAGGCTGTTAACTCCAAGAAAAGTAAACAAATATGATGATATACAGCAACATCTAAGTGATACTTTAATCTATTAATTTAGAAAATTTTGTTTCATTTTAGCAGTAAATTAGGATTAAAAATCTGGGCATCATGCAATATGATAAAATAGAAAAAGAAGCAATCATGGAATCACCACAAAAAAAATAAAAAATCTAAAAATCTAAAAATAAAAATCTTGACACAGGCTTCCATAATTAATGCATTAGAGGTTTAAAAACAAACTTTGACATAAGGATTATTTTTAAACTAAGCATCTTCAAACAGCGTTCTCCTCTTCCCTATTCCTTCCTGACATAGTTTTCAAACAGGGACAAAATCTGACCCGTCCTCTTCCTCGTCTTCTTCAAAACTTCTTCAGTAGCTTTGTCTTCAAACACGCACCCAAATCTGTCATCCTCAGCCTGCATGTGCCTGTGTTTGTTTTCAACTGTGAAAGTATGTGTGTCACTTGTGCTTCCTCATCGTTTCAGATAAATACACACCCTGCCAAAAGACAAACATCCTGGGGCGCTGGTATAACCTAGCCGTTAGGTTGCACAGATCTCCAGGCTGGGCCTCGAGCAGGTGGCCTGGGTTTGGATCGAACCTTTAGCCTCTTTCCCACACGTCACTCCCCACTCTCACCTGTTTCAAACACCTGCTGAAATATTGAACTTGCTTAAGTCCAGGCAGGCCACAAGGTCAACATTAGGGGTCTTTGCTGGTGCTCTGCCTCCTGACTTTTCTTGAATGCACACAAAAGAGAGAGGAGGAGCACTTTTCCTACAGGGGTCCCAAAATGTCTTCAGAAATCTGAAAATGTTGTCAACTGCGTATTTCATGCAGTATTGTAACCATGCTAACAAAAATATGGGCTAAGTTTTATATACGCTATACGCTAAAATGCAGTGACAAAATCTGCATGTACACAAAACTTGGGGGACTGAAAACACTGTCAGGCCTGTAGGTGGTGCTATAACTGTCTTGTCCAGAAGCAGCTTTTTGGAGATCTCCACAGAAGTTGAGTTGGGCCGATCATCTGGTGTTTTGGTTAATACTAAGTTAAATAGTGGAGCAACAGATGCTCATTTTGTATTAAGACAGTCAGCAGATTCAGCAGATAAAGCAGCAAAACACAGTAATTTGTGACGATCGTAACAACAGTACTGTTGGACTGTTGTATGAGCTTGTGCAGAGCGGAGCATGATGTCAGCGTTTTCAGTCGTACTGTTCACATGGCAACGGTGTCAGCAATGTTTCTGAAAAATCCCACTCTGGAGGCCGTTTTCAAAAGTTTGCGTTTTGGGTCGGCCATTTCCGCGTAAACGCGAGGCCGAAAGGCAAAAAACTTTTGAGTTTCACCCTAAAAAAGTTGTCTTGTAAACAGCCCCTTAAACTGCAGTTTTTTCAGCAGTGGTGAGCTGAAAAGTTTCAGAACCCCTTAGGGATGGGTACCTTCCACACTTGAAACAATACACTACCGATGCCCAGTACTTGAAAACTGGTATTGGTACTCAACGATACCAAATTTCTGTACTTTTAAGTGTGCTTATGTGGTGTTAAATATTAATTTGTTTAGTAATAAAATCCTTAAGTTTTTCAATTGAACATATGTATTCTTCAATGTATAAACTTGCGATACTGTGTTTATGTCCAGCATGGAAAATCACTCTCTCACAGTCAAAAAGACACATTTAGGTACCTATACATAGTACCTTTTGATTTTAAGTGGATCGGTACTCTGTACTATGGCAGAATTCGGTCAGTACCTGTAATAGAACCATATTTGGTACCCAGCTTAAGAACTTCTGCTGTATATCTCTCAAAGTGCCATGTTATTTACAAATGGACCAATGTATTTATCTCATAGTAATTATGCTCTTTGATTTAAAGCTAATTGCTTTGCTCGCTTTGGAACAAATTTATTTCTAGTTATGTTATAACAAGTTAAAAACTCCTCACAGGATCTTTAAGGAGGTTTAAATAAAGGTTTTCTTCCTTCTTTTCTTTTTTAAAGTCTGGTGTGGTGATGACCTTCATCTCTCCTTCTCTCTCCTTGTCTTCACCCAGTCCACAACTGGACGGTTGATGACTCTGTCCGGTGGCTGAAGGAGTCGGTGGAGCTGCCGCAGTATGAGAAAAACTTCCGGGACTTCCGGGTCACAGGGAACACGTTACCTCGGTTTGTACATCCCCTCAAACATGTTCCCTCTTCAGTGTTTCACCCTCCTCTCTTTCTGTGTTATAAATATTTAATAAGACTGCGATTCATTGTAATTGTTCGGTGTACTGCACCTTTATGGCAGATGTGATTAATACCACTGTGGCTCTAATTAAGATGTTATCGTTCAGCCTGAGCGAGAAGCTGCGTTCATGAGGACAATCATGAGGACAATAACACACCATTGTCTCTGTAGCAATGCACAAAAGCAGCTTTGGTTTGATTGCTCTGTTCAATGCTGCTCTCTGCTGGTCAGAAAAGGTAACACAGGGAGAAAATACAGCTTTTCAAAACAGGTAGATTCTCTTCATCGCTTTTCTTTCCCTATTAAATAGTTTTTTTTTACAAAGTGACAAGGGTTTATGTGAAATCTACACCAAGTTGAGACATTTTAAAGCGCCCTCCAAATGATTTTAAAAGTGAACTCACTTGTCGGGTATCGATGTACAGAAGGAGCTCAGGTGTCAGAGGGACACTTGTGGAATGTGACGCGCTGCAAACTGTACCAGCGGCAGACAGAGGGGGCGGGGCTGCGGGGGTTATTCAGAGGTCTCCTGTTACTCCTCGGGTCTGATGGGCGATGACTCATGGCGTGATGTCACAGCGAGGGGGTTACAGTTTCCACAGGCTGCCATGTTGTCTGGGCCCTTTGAGATGGAGGATAAATTCAGAGGAGCTCGCTCTGACTTCAGCAAAGTTTTTATGTTGGTGTCCCAAAGAAGCTCTGCGTGGTTTCGTTAGTGTTTTATCATATGTAAGATTTTTAAAGGCTTAAGGTTCAAGAAGTCCCACTTAATTTCACCCTCAAGGTCCTGTTTTTAAGACTCATAAATAAACAAGAAAAACAAGAGATCCTAAGAGCCTTAACTTGATTGAAGAAAATTAAAACATAAGGTCCGACTAAGGAAGAAGTCAATTTTTTTTGCAAAAATATCTTATTAGACACATAATGAGTCATATTCACCAGACAAGTCCAGAAAATGTCTTATTTTTAAGATATTAAAAGACAAAAATGACACCTAAATTGCTTAAAAAAATAAAAGAATACCCCATTGGGGAATGAAAATTTTATTCGACAAGCTTCAATATCTTGGAATAAGAATTTTTTTATGATTTTTCAGGTGATTGTGTCTCATATGAAGTCTAACTAGAAAAGCACTCAGAGAGCACAGACCTCCACCAAGCATAGTGTGATTGTCACCAACACTTTAGTCCTACTTTAATGTTATACTCCCTTTCAGCAGACTGTCTGCTACAATTTGGTGTTAGTTGCAGGTTTGTACGATAATTTGTTTCCTGACAGTGTTGAAAATTATGATGACCCAGTACATATTTCATATTCCAGATCTTAGTATCCGAAATATTGCCAGGATCTGGATCGTACTTTTACATCTGTCAGAAATTATGGTGACCTTCTCTTGTGTTATTTTGCAAAGCAATCCGACCATTTATGGTATATACACATATAATGAAAACGGCCCTATCTCACAATGATAAAGAATCCTTTAAAAAAAATCCTGGATCCAGATGGTGATCCAGACAATGATCTGGATCACCTCCAAAATGTAATCACTTTTTCCTTATCCCATTTTGAACATTTCCTGAAAATTTCATCAAGATCTGTTTGTTACTTTTTGAGTTATGTTGTTCACAGACAAACAAACAAACTCTCCCAAAAAACATAACCTCCTTGGCAGAGGTAATACGATAACTAATACAAAAAAGACAAATGTGACATGTTATGTAATTTTAAAACTAAAAACCGGGAATAACAGATTAAAGAAAGAAAGATTTAGCCAACTTTGTTCTCCTTAACTTGACGTGTACTGCTGAAATTTTACTTAATGTGCATTGTCCCAGTTAAATTCAGCTGGTAAAAGAGAAAAAAATGTCCTAACAAAAGAAACCATCCTGTTTAGGAATCTCATGGTGTGCTGTCTGTAAAGATTTACACCAATAAGACGAGCAGCAAGAGTTTCTGCACATTTGTTTGTTTATAACAGTAATCCTGTAATGTTTTAATTTTTACCTCTGATGCCATAAAAACAATGAGACAGTTTCTTTTTCTGTCATGTTGCTGTGACGCCAAGAAGGGATGCTCAGGGGCAAAAGTTTCCTGACCTGAGCTTATCATGTTCACAGGGTTTTGTTTTAATACACAAAAGTGGCTGTGGTGTAACACTGCCCTCTGCTGGTCAAAAAGCAGCACAGGGAATCAGAGTTCAGAGATCTGGATACTTTCCTGCCAGCGAAGCTCCTTCAAGACTGAAAATTTTACCGTGTTGATCAAATTCGAAGCTGAATTTTTCTTAATTTATCTCATTTCAGAATAGCTGCGAACGAACCGTCGTTTATGTCGATGCAGCTGAAGATATTAGACCAGCGGCATAAACAGAAACTGAACCTAAAAGCTCTCGATGCGGTGCTTTTTGGTCCTCCTCTCCGTAAGTATGACACACACTTTGCATTCACGTTCAGAAAAGATCAGTGAATCATCAAAGTCACCGATGTCCTCCCTCTGCAGGTCCACAACACAACTGGATGAAAGACTTTGTCCTGATGGTTTCCATCGTGATCGGAGTCGGAGGCTGCTGGTTCGCCTACGTGCAGAACAAGTCCAGCAAGGTGCACGTCTCCCAGATGATGAGGGACCTGGAGAGCCTGCAGCACGCTGAGCAGAGCCTCCTGGACCTGCAGAGCCGGTAAGAGGGCATGGTTCAAAACACACAGTTTGGTTTTTATGTACTTTTTAAAATATCCTTGATTAAACTGAGACATTTTCCCATCTAAAGGAATTTTCTTTGCCTCTCAGGTTGGAAAAGGCTCAGGAGGAGAACCGCACGGTGGCTGTGGAGAAGCAGAACCTGGAGGAAAAGATGAGGGACGAGATCAACGAAGCCAAAACTGAGGCTCACAGGCTGCGAGAGCTGCGAGAGGGCGCTGAGTGTGAACTCAGCCGCCTCAAATACGCAGAGGAAGAGCTCGTACAGGTGAAGCTTGTTACATTAGAGGCATCTTTACGTAAGTGTTCAGAAAAACATAACTCCTGCTGACACAAGGCAAATATTCGCTCTCTCAGGTCCGAAAGGCTCTGAAGCGAGCAGAGAAAGAGATGCAGACGGAGCGGTCGGTGCCTGAAGCGCTCCAGAAGTGGCTCCAGCTCACACATGAGGTGGAGGTTCAGTACTACAACATCAAGAAGCAGAGCGCCGAGTTCCAGCTCAGCGTCGCCAAAGACGAGGTACGATCACTCAACCATGGATGTATGAATGTTTGTTTCAGTTCCATGTGCTCAAGAAAATGTGTGTGATTTTGATTTCAGGCAGAGAAAATAAAAAAGAAAAGAAGTTCTGTGTTTGGGACTCTTCACGTAGCCCACAGTTCATCACTGGACGAGGTGGACCACAAGATACTAGAAGCAAAGTAAGAAGACGCTCAACATAAAATCAGTCAGAATGAGGGTTAACAGAGTCTAAACATTCATTTCTGTTTTACTTTCATCAGGAAAGCCCTTTCAGAAGTGACGGCGTGCCTCAGAGAGCGCCTGCACCGCTGGCAGCAGATCGAGAAGCTCTGCAACTTCCCCGTGGTCAACAACTCAGGGCTGACGAGTCTGACCGCCAGCCTCTACTCAGACCACAGCTGGGTGGTCATGCCGCGGGTGTCGGTGCCGCCTTACCCCATCGCGGGGGGTGTGGACGACCTGGATGAGGACACGCCTCCCATCATTCCCCAGTTCACAAGTGAGTGTAGTTAAAGTTGATGTCACATGGAAGTTAATGGGCTGAGATTTTTGCCAAACTGAATTTAAAAAAACTACGATCTGAAATCCAATGTTTTAAAATTTTATTTTACGTACATTAAATTTCAACTCTCTATACTCCTCAAATAGAAAAGAAGAAAAATAGGGATGCATGATATATCTGTATCAATATTGGTATCTGTCATCGTGTAAAAGTGGGATGATATTTACTCATTAGCTACCAGCATTTTCAGAGCATCTTGAACGATCTTTCAAGACCCAAATAATACTGTTTTCTATGACTATGTAAACACCAAAACTATCTAAGAAGAGTGGACTCTCTTCTTATTTGTCTCTCTTCCTGTTTTCGATCCAAAAATCAGACAAAATGATCAGAAAAATATACCAAGCTCCATCCTTTAATCCTCTCCAGGGTCATCTTTTCTTACGATCGCGCCGCTCTTTGTCTCTGAACTACCTGGACACATCATCTTAGATTGGTATCCGTAAATAACAGTTATTGGCCATAACAACAATATTAATATCAGATATCGGTATCTGCCATAATTTTCATATCGGTGCATCCCAAAATAAAATAGATTGCACTTTATTGAGGAACGGTAAATTTAGTCACAGCAGAAATGCAAGAAAATATTGTAAGTGCCAAAATTCAAGAAAATATAAACAAAATAATAGAATAAGTGTCAAAAACAGACAAAAAAAAAGTCTCTTGCGTAAATGAAGCAACCCTGGTTTGCACAAGGGATCCCCGGACACACACAGGAACAAAAGAAAAGTGAAAACACAGCTTTGAACACAACCAGTTTGGTGTCAATGGCCAAAAACTGAGACAAAAAATATAATTATAAGTTCCAAATAAGTATAGATCTAGAAAGAAAAGACAGGAAAAAAAAAAAGAAAAACAATCGACGGAGACTTTAACTTCCAGAAAAACTGATCTGCTAATTTTATTTAGAGAAAATAAAACATTTCCCCGACCACAGCACAGATGTCCACTCCCAGTTATCAAGCCCTGTAGTAGAGAATAGAGAGGAATAGAAAAGTACTTTGTTGTCATTGATGTGAAATAACATGGGGCTATTTTTTTCAGTACAAAAATGGCAATTTAAAGAGAAATCAGAATTTGACAAATGAGAGAAGCAAATGTTACGAGGATTTATGTGAATATGCCCTCAAATACTTTTACTCATGGACGTAGATAACGCACTGGTTGTGCCACATTGAACTTAAAATTGAATTGTGAAACTGAATCTTAATTTTGCAACTGAAGTTGAATTTGCATTTTTGAATTAATCTTCAAGTTAGTGTAGTAACAGTTCCGTTTTAAAACATAAAATTTTGATTTGATTTAACCCTTATAATAATTAAAATTCAGTTTTATAGTTTTTGTATATTTGCACATTTTTTGTAGAATAAAAAGTGATGAGTCTTTGCTTCGCCTTCCACAGCAACCACGTTAATCCGGCCCCCACTGACCCGCAACAGCAGCCTGTGCCGCTCTCGCCGGAGTCTGCTCAGCCCGCAGTCCTCACTGATGTCCCCCGACCCCGACCTGCTCTCCATGGCCAGCTCTTCCCTCTCCTATCGCCCCGAGGCCGACGACGAACATATCATGTTCAGCTCGGATAGGAGGGGGTATGTAGCGGTGGCCGGAACGCCGCGGAATGGTTTTACAGTTTGGACTCACAGGTGTTTTATCCAAAAAAAGATTCACACTGATGCTTTCAGCTTTGGGGGGTTAGGCGGTACTTTCTGGTGACAGCGTGAAGGATGCATGAATAAACCTTCACATGGTGAAGTTAAGGTTTATGGTCATATTAAATTCCACCAGATCTGTGTTTGGTCCGTCTCCACTTTCTCATGAAACCAGAGTCGACAGGTTTCTGTTGTTGCTGCTTCCTGAGCCTTGTCTCTGCTCCGGCAATCTGAGCCTTGCACAGCAGATCTGCAAGACTTTACGCTCATAAATTAGCATCAAGCAGATCAAGCTAACAGGAAGTTAGCCAATAAAGCAACATTAAAACATCTACAGTATGAAACAGAGAGCAGAGATGGACCACACATGGATCTGGTGGAAGTCTGGTGTAATACGTCTACGATGTTCACTTAGGATGTAGTCACAGGTTTATAGGTTAATCTTTTCACATGGGATAAGCATCAGGAGGTGAAATTTTGGAGGACAATTTAAGATTAATCCAATTAACTTTTTTAAAAAATGAAAATTAACCTTTACCTCATTCGTTTATGTTTCCGTGTCGTGACTGTGTTCGTCTTCTCTCCTCTCAGGGAACCGGCTCAGGACGGCAGCTGTGACACTGACTCCCTCAGCTCCTCCATCAGCCGCAAGCAGCTGCAGAACACGGAGCCCCCGTACCGCAAGATCTCCCGCGAGGAGCTGCTGCTGTTCAGCCAAACCCAGGAGCTCCCGGCCTCCACCCCGGCCAACTCCTCCTCCACCCACACCAGCAGCAGCAGCAGCAGCAGTCTCAGGGACTCCACGCCTCCTCCTCTGCCTCCCACCCCGGCCACCACGCCCTCCGGCCCGCCCTCCACCTCCCCTTCACCGGCCTTGGAGCACCACCCGTTTGCACACAGAGGCTCGCCCGACCTCACGCGCACAATCCCCGAGTCCCAGAGCGCCACCTTCTCACAGGGGAGCGCCACCTCTCCGACGGGTAAAGGCATGTACAACGGCATCCTGGAGAAGTCCTACAGCTTCGGCCAGCTGCCCGCCAGCATGCTCCCCAACGTGGGGCGCTTCCCGTCCCTCACCTCCCTGGACTCGGAGGGTCGGAGCTTGGGAAGGGATTACAAGCTCCAGAGCACCTCCTCCCAGGACTCCAGCGACAATGGAGAGAAAATCAAGCGCTCCTCATCTAAAATCAAAAGCTTATTTAAGAAGAAGAAATAAAAACTTTCAGCGTGAGATAGATGTAGAGAGAGAAACAGGATGAACGAGTTGTTTGGCTCATTTTCTTAAAACATGGACGTCACTGTAAGCTACAACACTTCGTTTTCTCTCTTCCTTTCTCGTTTTTCGTTGTCAGAGATGGAATGTAGCTCAGTCTGGGTGTCTCTAACAACACACCTCAGGCTGGTAGCCTTATTTTTCAATAATGCCTTTTTATTTAGTTTACTCAAGGTCAAAGAAACAGTCAAAGAAAGGTCAAAGGTCATGAAAGCTGTCTTCCATGAAACTAAAAAAAAAAAAGAAGTCTCGCTGTTTGTTTTGGTTTAATTGAAGCCACCATGTTTGGCCCAGCAGAGGATCAGGGCCACACTAAGAAGAAAAAAAGAGATTTTGAGAAAAATCTTCCATTTTTTTTTCACAAGTTTCAAATTCAAATACTTTAAAAGAATTAGGTCATTGAATTTGCAGAAAAAAAGTCACAACTTAAAAAAAAATCATAATTCAGGAATACGTTTTGGGATCAAAAAGAGTAAAATGATTAAAGAAAAATTGACAGAAATAACTTTTTAAACTTGTAGGAATGACATAACTTGTTTTTACATGAGTAAAGTTGTTAAAATCTGTGTATTAAGAGAAATTAAAAGGAATAAAGTTTTAAGTTTACAAGAACAAAAATTGTCTATTTTAAAGTTTGAATTGAAAAAAAAAAAAAATTGAAAAAAATACATTTGTAAATGACCAAGAATGAATGTGCAAAAATATGCAAAGCTTTAAAAAATATAGCCACTTTTTTTGTAAAAAATACATTTCTAACTTGACAAAATGACGATATAAATTGACAAAGAAAGGTTTATAAGAATTATATCAGTTCACAAAAACAAAAGGAGTACATTTAAAAAAAATAAATAAAACAATTTCAACAACAAAAACATTGACAAGAGCAGGGGTGGCCAACCAGCCAGAGACAAAGAGCCACAAAAATGACCGTCGTACTACAGAGAGCCATGTCATGCATGGGGTCTTTCAAACACACTTCCTCTCACACGTAAACAAAATGACATAAAATGAAAATCAAAACATTTCAGATTTTCAAAGCGAGATTAACTGTGTTTGTAAGTGTGTTTAAATTTGTACTAGAGAAGAGAAACTGAAACTTAAGTATCAATCTGTACACCCAAACATTGATCGCTGAACCTAATGTTGGCATCAGTATATCAGTATTTTTAGATTAATCGGCACTCCACTACTCATAACTTTATCTTCTTCTTCTTCTTTTTCTTGTTTTACAGCACTCATAACTTTATAAACACATTTTTATGAATGGACTGAAGAGCCGCACACCGAAAGGCAACGAGCCACATGTGGCTCACGAGCCACAGGTTGGCCACCCCTGGACAAGAGTAATGCGAAAAAAAAGTGAAAAGTCATAAAATAAGAAAATGTCATAAATTGATAAGACTTAGGTTAAATTTTACAATATTCACAAAGCGTCTTTACAATAAAGTCTTAGAATTTGATTAAAGTCGTAATTTGAAAAAAAAAAACAGAAGTTGTAAATTCGCAAGATTAAAATGGTAGATATACAGTTTGAAAGTTGTGAATTTAGAAAAACATGTCATAAATTGACAAGACTAAGGTTGTTAATTTACAGAAAATTTTACAAAAAGTAATTAAAAAATATAATCATAAAAGAATTTTTACATCTACACTATTTTTTCTATTTTTTTCTTTCAGATTTGTCAATTTATATTTTTATTTTTTCAATTTAGGATTTTTTTTATTATTATTATTTTATTTTTTTAATTGTAAAAATTGCCCAAATATTGTCTAACATTTATAAGGATGAATTCAATATATTAAAATAAAGTCATAAAATTAACTTAATGAATTCAATTAACAAGCTATACCTTTATAAGAAGTCGTTCAGGTAATACAGGTTAAACTTACAATTTCATTTTCTCAAAGTCTCTTTTTTCCTCTCTAACCCGTCATAATTCAGATGTGGTCCATAAATATTCAGATTTAAACTCTGCTTCTCCTACTGCTCTCTTCAAACTTCACCCTGCATCTTATGAAGTCTAAACTACTTGAAAAACTTCCTCTGAAACAATAAAAATCCTGCTAAATGTTTGTTGCACTACAGCTTTCCTGGTATTTTGGGAAAGATCCGCTGCTTGTGGAGAACATACTGAAAAAAAAAAGAAATCTAGAGATGAGAGGGAAATGTGGGTAACAGCCGTGAAGACGCAGCACGAAACAGTCGAACCAAAATGATCTGCTGTGTCTTCACTGCTGCTACGCATGGACGTCTCTATAAATATATTTATATACATATATGTATAAATACTTTGTTTTCACATTATTGTGTTGGAATAGATGTTTTAAACAGATTTTTATTGGTGGGGGTTCCTATTGATGGATATTTACTGAAGAAAGTTTAATGAATATGCAGACTCAACCTCACACCCGTCATGTCCCTGTACCTATGCCAACATTTCCTTTTCTGTCTTAAACACCTTTAAATACTCGGTGTCACTACCACTTTTTGGTGGAGTTGTATGTACAAATGACTCTGTTTGTGCCATATTGATGCCAGAAGGTCGTAGAAGGTCGTAGGAATATTTTTTGTTTTATTGGCTTTCCTCTCTATGCCGACGATGTGGCCTCTTCCATCCGTCTCCTGCCTCTGAAAAACACAAAAACTGACGATTATGTGGAAAAAAGGAACTTCTCCCCTCCTCATCACCCCCGCCCACACACACACACACACACACACACACACACACACACTCTGAGCTCGAAGCCGACCCATGCAATACGTCCCCCAGCTAACCTTTGGGTTCGCACCGAGTGCTCTGATGTCAGACTGCTGCTTCACACTGTGACTTCTGCTCGTCATCGTACGAGGTGACACGAGGACCCTCACACGATGGAGGAAAGAAAAGAGCAGGACGATGAGGAAATGAATGTTTATGAGACAATAGTTTTCTTTATTGAGAACATTTTGTGTGTGAATATTTGTTTATTGTAGAAGAATTCATTAAAAAATGGAAGCATTGGAGACGTTTTGGTGTGTTTGCTTTAGCTGTTTTTCCTCAAGGAGAAAAAAAAGCACAAAAATGTCTGAACTCAGATGTGTGCCGTGTTTTCCAGATTATTCTCCCTGATTCTCTGTCCGCCATACAGAGTGTGCTCGTCTCTATGTGCGCGCACGTGTGTTTGTAAACGCGCGACCATGCAAACAGCCACAGGACCACGAACTACTGCTCATTGGACACTCATGCTTCCCTCTCGAGTGGGGCGTGTGCTGTTGTTGACAGTGAGTTTGTGATCTACTATTTGCGTTCAACAATCTATTCTAAATGCTCACCTTAACAAGAATTTTGTAAAAAAAAATAAAATAAAATTGTAAAAGCAGCTCTGTATATGATTGATCTGGAATAGAACAATGTTTTAATAACTGCATTTTGGCTGACCAAAGTGCTGTACAGAGAAATTAAATAATTAAAATGAAATAAAATAAAATACATGGCTAACATGAGACAAGAGAAACATTTCATATGAAATACAAAAAAAAAAAAAAAAAGAAACAATTTAAACACCATTAAAAGGCACAAAAAGAGCAATTCAATAATTAAATAAATAAAATAAATAGAATTAGGGATTATTGTGAGTTAAAAACCAGAGAAAAAAGTGGGTTTTCAGAAGAGATTTAAAAAACACAGACAGAGAAGAGGGTTTTTTTCTCCATGCTACGCTAAAATTCGCCAACCTTAACCCTAATCCTAAAAACACTTAGGGGCCGTTTACGTGACAACGGTTTTAGGGTGAAACGCAAAAGTTTTGTTGCATTTCAGCCTCGTGTTTACACGGAAACAATGTTTCAGCCGACCTAAAACGCAAGCTTTCTTAAAAACCTTCAGAGTGGAATTTTCGGAAACACTGCTGACACTGTTGCCGTGTAAATAGTAAGCCGGCGTTTTCAGTGGAAACAAAGACGTCACACTCTGCTTCGCACTTCATGCGTACAACAGGACAACGGTACCGTTTTTAAGATCGTCGCGAACTACAGTGTTGTGCTTGTGCTGCTCAATCTGCTGAATCTGCTGACTGTCTTTCAACAAAATGTGCATCTGTTGCTCCACTTCTGCTCTTAGTATTCATCAATACACCAGATGATTGATTCAACTCTAGCATCACCTACAGGCCTGGCATGCTAACTACAGCATTTTCAGTCCCTCAGCGTTTACGTGTAAACTAGAGCCCGACCGATATGGGATTTTTGGGGCCGATGCTGATAACGATACTGTGAGGCAAAAAAAGCCGATATCCAATATATCGACCAATATCCGATATATCGGCTGATATATAATAAATTCATTGATATACACAGGATAGGATATATGCTGTATATGAACACAAATCATTATAATACCCATATGATTCAAGACAGAAACAGAACACTATTGAATTAAAACAAGGAACTTTAATTATAAAACTGTCAACACAAGAACTGTAGTATTAACAAATGATAAATAAGAACAAGCTGTTAACACAATAAAAAATAAAGAAGTCAAACTGTAAACACACAATGAGAAACTTTGATGTTAAAACGTCATATTATAGTCTTACATTAGATAATGGTGGACGGAGGGGCAGGGCACTCGGGCAGTGTGCA
Organism: Halichoeres trimaculatus; assembly: GCF_033239565.1. Lineage (NCBI taxonomy): Eukaryota > Metazoa > Chordata > Actinopteri > Labriformes > Labridae > Halichoeres > Halichoeres trimaculatus. The sequence goes on from NW_027437200.1 coordinate 18,004,029, forward strand.
GCCCAACACACGGACACACAGGAACAGGACTGACAGAATCTCCGCAGAGCAAATTTTTTTTAATCGGCTACATTTTGGCCGATGTTGATTAATCAGTGACGGATATGATCGGCCCGATTATTCGGCCGAGAGTAAACGCAGATTTTTTTCACTGCGATTTAGCATTTTCAGATGAAACGTTGTCTTGTAAACAGGGCTAATTTTAACTCTAGACCTCAAACACGCTAACCCTAACCCTAACCCTGCCAGGCAGCATACCAGGAAAACCAAAGCCTTTGGGAGAGTCTGATTGCAAATATGAAACTTAATAATAATAATAATAATAATAATAATAATAATAATAATAATAATAATAATGATAATAATAATAATAATAATAATAATAATGCACCTTACATTTGTGAAAAAATCTCAAGAACGGGAAAACAGGAATTGCTAGACTGATCTCCACTGAACACCGGGACCCTATGTGCCCTGAGTCTATAAGAGTTTCACTTTCTGAATTCAGCTACTTAATATAAGTAACTTTTCCAAGATTTTCTAATTGATTGAGATGCATGTATTGAATGTTTTTTTATGTAGGTGGATGGTCCTTTATGGGTTCCTATGGATATATGAATATGTGGATGATTCCTTTGTTTGAATGGTTAAATATTTTGTGCCCACTGATATTCTCCTTGAAAAGGGAGTTGGTTTGATTTACTACAGTTGATGAAATATGTGACGACTAAACAAGAGAGACAACAAAAATGAAAGTTTCGAGATGATGACATAAAAAACATGCATAACGAAAATAGAAGCACTACGAAAATGGAAAACAGTACACATATGAAAGAATTCTTGAATTTTTGGTGTTGTCCAATCAGATCGTAAACCAATTTTTGGAATTTCTCAAAGTCAAATCTAAGCTCATGCTGAAAGAAATACTCAAGAATATTTTGACAGCAGGAGATAGGAGTTGGATGGAGGAAGGGTGGAGTGAATCTGAAAGGAAGAAAAAAGAAAAAAGATAAAAGCATTGCAACAAAACAAGTGAATCAGTGGGGAGCCAAGGTCACATGAATGTGCGAGCAGCTGTCTTGTCAGAAGACAATACTGGAGTGAAATTGAGAAGAATAAAAACCAGGTTTTTGCCGATGGAGAACATGTTTTTCTGAGCAAAAATGTGTTCTCATGTTTCCAAAAGTGATTCTATTTTGATCAAACTTTCCCTGAAAAACATCACTCTGTCCTCTCCCCAACTCGCAACTTTCTCCTGCCCTTTATAACCTGAAGAAATCCAATCATTTCGATATGTGTCAAACCTTGAGCTTGATCTCTCAAACAAAAGCTGAGCGAATTTGATTTGAGTGAATTCAGGAGCTTTGTGTGGATGAATAAAACATCACCTCTCCTTGATGTTACCCGGACTTATCCAGTCTCAGATTCTCCCCTCCTTTGAGCTCGCTGGTGACACACAACCCAGGAACCTCCTGCGCAGGATGAGACGGAGAAGATGAAGGTTCTCGCTGTATATATCTCCAGCTTTGGCTGCAGGGGGGGGGTGATAACTGCACAAATATACAGGTAGGCTGTGTGCACACCGGCGAGATGGAGGCTGGCTTTGGATCAGTTTCTGATAAAAAAAAATTAACTGACCTCACAGCAGCAACCTGATCTTCATTTTATCTGTTACTTGTGGAAAAAAAATGGCTAACTATAACACATCCAACAGAATGGGGAAGAAAGGTGATTTAAAAGACTTTGAACGTGGCATGGTTGTTGGTCTGAGTATTTCAGAAACTGCTGATCTACTGAGATTTTAACCCACAACCATCTCTAGGGTTTACAGAGAATGGTCCCAAAAAGAGAAAATATCCAGTGAGCAGCAGTTCTGTGGGACAAAATGCCTTGTTGATGCCAGAGGTCAGAGGAGAATGGACAGACTGGTTGGAGCTGATAGAAAGGCAACAGTAACTCAAATAACCACTGGTTACAACCGAGGTCTGCAGAAGAGCATCTCTGAACACACAACACGTCCAACCTTGAGGCAGATGGGCTACAGCAGCAGAAGACCACACCGGGTGACCCTCCTGTCAGCTAAGAACAGGAAACTGAGGCTACAATTCACACAGCAACACCAAAACTGGACAATAGAAGATTGGAAAAATGTTGCCTGGTCTGATGAGTCTGGATTTCTGCTCCACATTCGGATGGTAGGGTCGGAATTTGGCCTCAACAACATGAAAGCATGTTGTTGAGGCCAAATATGACCATAAAAGCTTGAGAAGATCTAAACTGTGAATTTTGAGAACCGTTCCATTTCAAATGAACATCTTGCATTGTTACTTTATATTCATCTTTTAAATATGGGAAAGCTCAATACCCCCTCTTTAGTTATATACTGCAATAAGGGATGGGTACCTTTCACATTTGAAATGATACGGTACTGATGCCTAGTAGCTGGCAATCAGTACCAGTACTCAACAGTACCAATTTTTGGTACTTTTTTGTGGTAAAAAAAATATCAATTTGTTTAGTAATAAAGTCTAATTTTGTTTAAATTTGACATAGTTATTCTTCAATATATAACCTTGTAATGCTGTATTCATGTCCAGCATGGACACACAGTCACAAGGATGCATTTAGGTACCTAAACATGGTACCTATTGATTTGGCGTGAATCGATACCAGGTACTTTTGGCAGAATTCGGTTGGTACCAATAAAGGACCTAATTTGGTACCCATCCCTAACTGTAATATGTTTATTGTTTATTTAAAACGGCTGCATCAACCAACCTTCCTGGGGCAGAAGCTGATGTGCTGAAATGATAAATGTAAAGACTTTTGTGCACTTTAAAAAGAAGTCTGGTTTTGTATGAACCTAAAACACAAGGTAAATATTTCACAGAGCTCATGGCAAAACTTTCTGTTTGACATTCAAAATAAAAATATGTTTAAGATCAGGCAGTAAATGAAACAACAACTCAGTTCCTGTTACACAAAAAACATTGCACCAGGTGGCTTTCTACTGTCAAATAAAACAGGAAATACACTTCAAAGTTCTTCAATACGGCTTCTGTTTTTCAGATGAGGCAAAAGGAGGAAGAGTTCTTACCTGATTACAATAATTTCCTAATTCAGGACTCAAATTTGTAAAGAAAATGTCTTATTGTTCCCAGGACAGAGTAAAGAGACTGCTCATTTATTCATAAGAAATACTCCAAGAGACAATAAACTTGTCCTTATTTAGAGACATAATTTCAACAAACACCAGAGAAGTCATCGTTTCAGACACACATAAGCTTTAGACGGAAGAAAAAAGCCTGCAAGAGTTCCTTTCGGTTGAGAAATAAGCCTTTAGGTCCAAGAGAGGTTGCTGAACTGTTCTAGCTTTTCACCACTAGATGGCAGAATTGCTCTGTGCTGCTGGCTGTCACAGACCTTAATTTTTCATTTACTTATTTATTTATTTATTTATTTTTCTAATCCACAGTATAACAGCTGGCATGTCTGACTACCATATCTACATGTGTCTGTATCCAGGAGAATGAAGGATGGAAAGAAAGAAAACGTCTGATTCAGGTCAAGTTTAGATTCATACCCCACAAGAATTCACTAAAATTACATTTAATCAAAAAAAACTGATCGATGTCAAAGATTCAAACCATGAGCGTGTTCCCCTCATTTGGACTGTTCAGATCCTCCTCCAACATTTCCCCCTGACTCTGCTGTTCAGCCTCCCTGATTAAGATGGTTTAATTAAATCAAGAGAGGGTAGACATTTGGCAAAAATCAAACCATCACAGTGATTTGCTGAATAGAAGTGCTCGAGGGGATAAAACAAGGTTTCACTGATTATCTGATTTGAAAAATAACATGAAAGAGATAATGTTATGCAGAAAGAAAAATCACCAGTAACGTGTGTGTGCAGAGTAAGATGGAGCAAACATGCAGGCTACATTCAAGGAGAAGGATCAAAATAATGTCTGGCAAGGTTTGAATCTGAAACATCCAGATTTTTTTTTAGTGAACAGAAAGTTATGCAAATTGCAACCCTGACAGGGTGAGCAGGACCTCACCCTTAAAACATTGCTTATTTCACTGGTGACTCATTACAACAGCTCCAGAGTAATCACCTGGAAACTTCATTTAAACTCAGAGTTAGCTCACTTGCGAGCCCCTCGTCAACTCCAGTGTTGCCCACTGTCGACTCCATGTTGGGTCCCCAGTAACACCCTTTCAACTCTACTGAAAAACCAACCATTCACCGTTCAATACCCACTCTATTTCGTGGTCACTCCTTTTACAAGTCACTTGACTCCCTTGTACAGTCGTGGCCAAAAATTTTGAGAACGGCACAAATGTTTTTCACAGTTTTCTTCCGTAGTACTTTAGGTGGCAATTTGTACTAACATAAATTGTGAAGAGCGATCAGATGAATTGAATCAGACAGCAAAGTCATTCTCTGCCATGAGAAATAACCTTTGTGAAAATCAGAATTTGTGCCTTTCTCAAAATATTTGGCCACGACTTCAATGTCCTGTTAACTCCATTTTTACTTCCTTATGACTCTATTTCAGCTCCTTGTTAAGGATCCACTTTAAACAAATGCATACAATGACATTTCTATTCACACACTATGTGTTTACTTAAGCTTGTTATTTGATGGTTTAAATCAATGAAAGAGAGAATGAATGAATAAATTTACCAGGTCACACCAACTGGCAGGTATTGGTTGAGCCACCCAACCAAATCAGAAATTAAATAGTTTTATTTCAATTCATTTTAAATACAAAACAAATGTTCAATTTGAATCTCTATCGGAATCAAGTAACTTTTCAAAGCATACCGTAAAATACCAAATAAACGCCGGGTTCCAATTGAACGCTGGGTTCCAAATAAACGCCGGGTGTAGCAGCACGTTTAGCAAAATAGACGCCCGTTCCAAATAAACGCCGGGGGTATGGTATGTTACTCGGCGCAGCCTACAAGCCGCAGTCAGTTTCTTTTGTTTTTTTTTTCATTCCACGGTCGTAGTTACAGAACACACATGCAAACGCTGAGCTCACAACTGACAGTTGACTCTTGAAAAATGATTTTTGTGAAAGAAACATAATCAGACTGCACCTTATTAGTAGTGGTGCAACGGATCATCATTGATCCGTGATCCGTTAGGATCGACGTAATCGGTTCGGCACACACATGACCCTACAGCAGTGTTTTTAGTGCAGCAGAAGCCCAGAGCGCTCGCACCAAACACCCCCTCCCTGCTCGTCTGCTCGTCTGCCCTGTCTGAGTGCAGACACAGACGGGCCCATATTTTACTTTACCCAAAACACAAATAAACGGACTCCCACTGAAAAAATCTGATATCGGTCTGCATTCACGCTTTATTTAGAGAATTTTCAGCGTGTTACTTTCACACAAAAACACCGCTAAATAAGGCTCTAGTTCTCATCGTGTCGTAAAACGGCGCTACCTCCGCTGCAGAGCCACAGCTGGCTACGAGGCTCTCGCAGCTTAGTGTATCAGTCCACGCGCGGCGTGCCAGATATAAACAAACGCAGGTAGTCTGCCAGGACGAATAATGCAATAACAACGTAAAGATGAGGAGGCTTTGAAGAGTCAAAGAAGAAGACGTTACCACTTCCGCTGAATGTTATTTTCTGGGAAAGAAATAAACACCTGTTCCAAATAAACGCCCGGTCCCAAATAAACGCCTGTTCTGCTCAGTGATTGAAACAAATAAACGCCTCGGCTACTATTTGGTATTTTACGGTAAGTTAATAATAAACAGATATTGAACAAACTTTATAGAAGATCAGTAAATACAATATTGTAGGGTTAACACCTAGTATGAGTAGTTTCAGAAGTATGAGAATTATGAGTAGTATGTTCAGTGCAAGTACAATAAGTAGTATGCTTAAAATCAGTAGTATGCCAAGTATGAGTAATATACCTTGTTTAAGTACTAGTTGTAATGTGAGTAGTATCAGAAGTATAAGTATGCCTATTTTAAGTATTGTCATACTTATGAGTAGTATGTATGGTATGAGTAGTATCCCTGTATGTGTTTATTCTTAGTATGCTAGTATGAGTAGTATACCCATTTTGAGAAGTATGAGAAGTATTTCCAGTATGTCTGGTATAAGCAGTATCCATGTATGTGTAGTATTCCTAGTATACCTAGTGTAGTGTGTAGTATGAGTTGTATGATTAGTATGTCTGGTATAAATTGTATGCTTAGAATGAGTAATATGTCTTATATGTGTATTAAGAGTAATTTAAGTAGTATGAGTAATCTGCCTAGTATGAGTAGTATGAGTAGTATGAGTTGTATGAGGTATATGTCTTTTTGTAATTTATCATCAGTGACATACCATTATTTTTATTTAATTTGTATGTTGATTTGCCAGGACGGTTACACCCCCATACCAGAAAAAAAATTGAATAGGCTTAAGATGTAGTAAAATGACATAGGTTTCATATATTAAAGTAATACATAGAGGAAAAGCTATATTAATTATAAGAGGAAATATGTGTGAAAAATGTGCAAGATATGTCATTGACCCTATAACAGCTTTGTTGCTAAAAAGTTAAGGGTACTTTAGCGAGGAAGAAGAGGACAAAACCTTAGATTCTCGGTAAGAGAATTGGAAAGAGTGAAAGAACAGTAAGGGAGAAGATGAAGAATGCTGTGACATTATCAAAAACCATTGTAATGTTGAATTACCCCGATTTCCAAGTGTGTGTCAAAATTGAAAGTTAAGTTATAGGGGATGGAAAGTATGGAACAAAAAGTCAAGAATTCAGACGATCTTTATATTAGGAGCAGGAAATGAAAAGATGTAACAGGGAAGTGAAGAGAGTGGAACCAGCTTCTGTTGTTCCCTCCTGTCCAAACACAAACAGCAAATATGTAGATACTGTATATCTTCCATAGCCCTGTCAGTGTGACTCAAGGCGTCCATGTTTATATGCTGTTTTCTGTGATGAAGTGTTTCCAGGAGCAGAGGGGAAAGCACTGGTTGGCGCCACTTAAAACCACTCTAGCTGGCTCTGTTTTATGGCCCACAAAATGACTGTTTTGGGTTCACTGTCTGCCTCTCATAGTTTCATTTCCAGGAACAGAAGGCAGCTGTCGTCAGAGTAAAAAGCTCTTACCAAAGCCACTACACTACCTGCTCGGCAACACACAGCACACATTTAAAGTTAGCGACTAGCTCATGAACATGATGAACCATTTGGCTGCCAAAGAGGCAGACCTTTCTCTCACCAGTTCCAGGAGAATGAAGCCAGAGTTAATAACACAGTAACTTTGTGAAGTTATATCCACTACTCCACCAGCATGCAGCCTGAGTCTGAAATTAACATGGTTTCTCTTAAACTTTATAAAAACAAAAAACATCTGCATGAAATAAAACTTGTTGGCAGAGTGGTCTTAAATGAATCGAAATGAACATTCAACATCATGTTTACCACTTTAAAACATTTTGCCACTACTGCCAAAACATGTCACACTACAAGTGTGCTTGTTTACATAAGGGATAGTAAATAAGCAGTATCTATTCAACAGAGCAGCAGCCCCAACTAGCAGACAATTGGACTCGAGTCATAGAGACTTGTTAGCTAAAAATGGTGACTGCCCCCAAGCTTGTAGCTAGCTCTGCTGCTCCAGAAGTAGAACAGTTTGCATTTAAAAACTTCCACCCAAATGGAAAAAGGAGGAACGCACAATGAAAGATACGTAACTCTACAATAAACTAAAAAGAGGGAACAACGTCCAACTTTATCCACCATTTAAAGACTGCACACAAAGCCAATAATGAAAAAAACAGTTTCACTCACCACTGTTGCAAACGTTGATATGGGCTACTGTAGCCTATGTGACTGCATAAATAACATCCATCCATGGCAGCAAGCCCCCGTCTTCCAACACTTTATCAATCTTCATAACAAACATCTAGTCGTGACTTGTCAGCAGAGTAAATAACGCCCACACAAAACCTTTATTCCTTCTCATTTAGCCTCTGATAAGATATTTCTCTAGCTATAGGAGCATTAGCCCACTCTGTTATTCTTTTGGAGCGTGGATAAAGGACCCTATGCCAGCAAAATACATGCACGTGGCCAGGCACTATAGGCAGCTGAACTTGTGCCTGATGACAAATGACAAATTAATGTAATTATACCTCTCAACAAAAATATTGAAATATATGGTTTAATCCATGCAGAGTTGCAGACTAATCTGCATTGTATTTTTTACATTAACTTAAGGAAGATCAGGTTTCTCTATTCAAGATATAAACCTGAGTTATAACCTACAACTCAACTCAACAAACTTGTGACTTGACTCGACTTGACTTCACAACCTTAGTATCTTGACTCGACTTCAAAACCTTGGTCACTTGACTCAACTTGACAGCCTTTGTGACTTGACTTGACAACCTTTTTGACCCGGCTTGACAACCTTTGTGACTCGACTTGACAACCTTTGTGACTTGACAACCTTTGTGACTTGACAACCTTTGTGACTCGACTTGACAACCTTTGTGACTTGACAACCTTTGTGACCTGACAACCTATGTGACTTGACAACCTTTGTGACTTGACAACCTTTGTGACTTGACCCGACAACCTTTCTGACTCGTTCTGACAAACTTGTGACTTGATAGCCTTTGTGACTCGACTTGACAACCTTTTTGACCCGGCTTGACAACCTTTGTGACTCGGCTTGACAACCTTTGTGACTTGACAACCTTTGTGACTTGACAACCTTTGTGACTTGACAACCTTTGTGACTTGACCTGACAACCTTTGTGACTCGACTTGACAACGTTTGTGACTTGACAACCTTTGTGACTTGACCCGACAACCTTTCTGACTCGTTCTGACAAACTTGTGACTTGATAGCCTTTGTGACTCGACTTGACAACCTTTGTGCCTAAAAAACCTCTGTGACTTGACAACCTTTGTGACTTGACCTGACTTGACAACCTTTGTGACTCGACTTGACAACCTTTGTGACTTGAAGACCTCTGTGACTTGACAACCTTTGTGACTTGACTTGACTTGACAACGTTTGTGGCTTGACAACCTTTGTGACTAGACAACCTTTGTGACTAGACAACCTTTGTGACTAGACAACCTTTGTGACTCAACTTGACAACCTTTGTGACTCGACTTGAGAACCTCTATGATTTGACAACCTTTGTGACCTAACTTGACTTGACAACGTTTGTGACTCAATTTGACATCTTTTGTGACTTGACTCTATTTGACAACCTTTGTGATTCAACAGCCTTTGTGACTGGACTTGACAACCTTTGTGACTTGACAACCTCCGTGACTTGACTTGACTTGACAACCTTTCTGACTCAATTTGACAACTTTTGTGACTTGACTTGACTTGCCCAGGACAGAAAAACTTGAGACTTGCTTGAGACTTGGACCAAATAACTTGTTACTCGGATCCGAGGGACTCGTACAATTGTCTGCCAGCAAGTGGCAGGTGGCTTTGCTACAGTTTCTTCCTGACAATAGGAATAGAATTAAGGGACTTGAACAATAAAATGTTAAAAATATGTTGAAAAAAACCCTTGTAATTCTGGTGTTGACGAGTGAGTGTGACAGTGTTTAATCTACTGAATACACACATGCCTGGAAAGGATGAAGTTGTGTTGGCACTGCATGCTGTAACACTCATAGCATGTTCCCTAAGTGAATACAAATGTACAGCTGTTTGTATGTTCCTGAACATCTATTTGCAGGATGTACTGTATGTGATTTACGGCGGGTATACCCAGCGTACTCAGGCCTTATGTCTCTATTCACTTGGCTTCTGCGTGTGCCTCCATTTATAAGTTCCGCCTTTATGTTTTTCTTCGACGAGGTTTATTGTTTTGAGCTTGTTACCCTGTTCGCTCTCTGTTACTGCATTTGCGCTCCATTATTTCCATAAAGCCTGCTCTTAAATCATCCAGGGAGCCCATTCAATTTCAAAAATGAGCTCCATTGAAGTAATTTAGGAGCTCATGCATCGACCCTCTGAGGATTTTTCAACACCCTGGTTTAGTCTGCACTCCACAGACACTATGCTGAAGGTCTGAAAAACACAAAACATGTCAACCCAACAGAACTAGTTAATTAAGTTGAAGACCTCCTGGGTTTGTGCAGTTTGGTCTTTTAAATGGCAACACGCTGTGTGTGCCTCACTTTGTAAATATCCAATCATCCTTTAAAAGCATGAAATGTGGAAAAGAAATGGTCAACACGGAGGCAGAAATGACTCATGCTGGTCATGAGGGTGAGGGAATAAAGACAGGAAGCAGACACAGGTGTGGGCAACCTGAGGTGCTACTGTATCTCTGATAGGTGAAGCGGAACAACCAGGAATACATGCAATAGTAGAAAAGCTGGTGAGAGCATCTCTAATTTGCTGACTGCTAGAAATTAGCTTACACCATTAGCCTTGTGAGTGCTGAGCGTTGTGCCATCTTATCTATGTATTAAGGTGTAGCAACAAAAAACCCAGGAGGATATCATCATGCAAAGGTTCCTGATTTGATGCCCCATGGAGTTGGCGTTTTTTCTCTGGGTACTCCACCTTCCTGATCGCTGGGATCAGCTCCAGCCGCCTGCTGCAACCCTGCAAGAGACCAACAGATGGATGGATGGATGTTGGGGGCCTGTTGGCCAAGCAGTCCCTCATATACAGAAGCTATAGTTCTCATTGCATTAGTCTGACTCTCAGCCTCCACCATTTTTATATTCCAGCGGTAAAAAGTAAAGTCTATGCAGAAATACTAAACTGCAGCTCCTGAGTGTCCACTTGAGGCTGGCTGCAGAAACAGCAAAAACCACATGCACACCAAGCCCAAATCCTCATTCTCATCTCAAAACTCATTTCTGTTTTTTTTTTTTTTAATAACTTGGTATTTCATAGAATTTAAAATGATACATTGTTAAATGACTGCATATCATAGAAATAAAAATTAAAAATTCCATGACGAACTTGATTGTCAATTAAATAAGAAAACATATGGTTATTTGGAAAGTTGATGAGGGTTAGCTTCACTGTAGTGGTTGTTATTGTTTTTTTCCCCCTTACATCTTAACTACCGATGACTAGCAAGCAGCCTTTTCTATCCAATAATCATAATTATACCACAACATGAACTAAACACTATCTTGCTGTAAATGCCCAATTTGTTGTTAGTATGTGTCACTGTTTTGTTTTGTTTTCTTTTCTTTTCTTTTCTTTTGATACTGTGTTGTGTCTCTATGTTTGTCTATGTTTTGCATGTGTAAATGTGCCTGTGTTTCATTGTGTGACAAAATGAAAATGCAAATAAACATATAGAACAAACAAAACACATCAAGGGAAAAAGAAATAATAAAAAAAGGTTGGTCAAGTTTTTCAATATGGCCCCTGTTTACAAAACGCTAAAAAGTAGGTATCAGGAAAAATAAAATAAATTTAAAGTTTATATATATATATATATATATATATATATATATATATATATATATATATATATATATATATATATATATATATATATATATAAATAATTTAATATAATCTATTAATTTAATATATAATTTTTTTAAATATATAATTTTAAAAAATGAAGATCCTTAAATAATGTTGGATACAAATCAGACTTAAATTCAAACTTGTTTTCTGAATAAAAAAATCTGTTCTGTGTTTGTAGTTGTCTGCCAAACACAAATATCACATCTCAGTTTATGTTGCACAGCACAGTGTCGAGCCATGGCATTGGTTCATGTTGTTCTGATTGTGTTTCAGCCTCTATTAACATAGTCTGACCCTAAAAACCTACACTTGATCTGATCCTGATGCATCAGTTTTTCATTATCCAGATACTGGTCTGGATAAGATCACAATTTAAATCCATCGTGATTTCCATTTCATGGATACAGAAATGCCCTATGTTTGTGCAGTCCTCCTCCCTATGGACACACCTTATCTGTTTGTCTCTGCAGCCTCCCTTACCGCATCTGCTTGACTCACAGCAGCCCTCTTTTCCCTCTAACCTCCTTTTGCAGAATCTCCTCAGAAGCAGACTCTAGCTCATACAACAACGGTCCAAGTATGGAGAGAAATGTTGCGCATTAAATATTCAACAGTGGCATTCGCCTCTACAGCCAGTTTGGAGGAATTTTTGGAAGTCAGCAGAGCCTCTCTGCCACCTAACAGCTGATTTTCTGAGGTAGAACATCAACACCTCAAGATTTGTCAGGAATACAGAAGCTGATTTTAAAAGAAGGACAAAAATATCCTTCAAGCTGAAGGGCTTTGTTTGAGAGAAAGAAAAGGAGGAAATGTAAGGGGCGATGTGGTTCAGCAGTGGTGCTGCCAAAAAGTAAAAGCAATGAATTAGGTGAAAAAGGAACTTAAGAAACTTGACTGAGTTCTCCGCTTCAAGAGAGAACCCCCTGGAAAAAAAAGGTTTGAATGAACGATGAGACAAAGATGAAGAATGGTCTTATGGAAAACTATTGTAACAGTCAAATTACCCTTTTGAGTAAAAAGCCTCCGTCAAATTTAAGCTGAAAGAGCGTGAAGTATTAAAGGTGAATAGCCGGGAATAGGAGGTCTAAGATCAGACCGTCTTCATAATAACAGCAGGTTAATGGCACAAAAACGGTACAGGAAAGACAGAAGAACAAAGAGGTCAAGAGAGCAAAGCTAGCTTATATTGCTCCCAGAAGAATTTCCACTCATGCAGCGGTGTGATAAAGTGTTTCAAAGAGCAGAGGAGAAAGCACTGGTTGGCAGCACTTAAAACTTCTCTGGAGGCAGTGTTTTTACGGCCCGCAGCATCACTGAGGAAGAACGAACAGGAGGCAGGGAGCGTTCACTGATGAACATGGTGGAGGATCGAGCAGGCCTGTAAACAGACTCTATAAACAGTTTCACCAAGAGTGGGGTTGATTTGGTTACAGATGTACAGGGAGGAATGAGGAGTTGTTACAAGAAGAGAGTGATCTAACTGGGTTTATTAAGTTAGCAGAGCAAAACACCAACAGGACACGCAAAGACTTTTGGCGCCTGATCGGCACAGACAGTGCTCTTGCTTCTGATTTGCTTCACAACAACATATCTCTTGACTGGTGAAGAACAATCATCTGGCTTCCAACTGGCTAGCATAAATTATCCTGGTTCCTAATTGGCTGGACAATGGCACCTCATTGGTTTGGAAAAAATGTCCTAGCTCAGACTCTGGCTTGGACGGTGTCATGGTGTTGCTTGCTTTCACTGACAGTTTTGGTGAAGGGAAAGTTATTGAAACCCTGATTGTCTTAGAGTTTCTTGGCTCCTCATTGGTTTAGAGCAGGGGTCTTCAACCTGTGGCTCTCGAGCCTCAGTGGCTCCTTGTAGCTTTAAAAGTATTATTAAAATAAAGCTTTTTTATTTTTCTAACAGAGGGTATTAATGATTAAAGACATTGACACTAGATAAAATCGTGTTATAATTTTGTATAATTAAATATATAGGTCACCTTTTGCAATAAAGCTTTCATTTTTTTCAAGTTTTTGCAAATTTTTGAATTTCAATGATTTGAAATATATTTCTAATTTAGAAAAAAAAACAATTTTAAGGATTTGCAATTTTTTAATATTAACTTTTTTTTTTCAAATGTAGAAAATTTGAGAAATTACATTTTTTTGTTAACTAATGATTTTAATTTTTTTTTGGAACTTTTTACATTTAAATTTTTTTTTTTTCCATTTAACAATTTTTTTTTTATTTCAAAATTGTTGAAAAATTAAGCAAATTATTGAAGCAAATTATTATTTGAATTTTGAAAATTTATAACATTACAAATTTTTCAATTTTTAAAAAATATTAACAAATTTATCAAAAATAAAAAAAATAAGACATCATAGTTACAATTTTATAAACACAAAAACTTCTGGTTTAGATTTCTCTAGATTTTTTTTTTTTTTTTTAATGTTTTTAGAATTTTGGACACTTTGTTTTGTCTTGATTGTAAAGATAAAGTAGATTTTGTGGCTTCTGGACGACTTTAATCTAGGTGAGCTGAAGCAAAATGGCTCTTATGAGAGTAAAGGTTGCAGACCCCTGGTTTAGAGAAAGTGCCCCTTCTCCTGATTGGCTTAGACAATATCCCTAGTGTCTTATCATCTGTTCTTGTTCCTGATTGGCTCGACAAAGACTGGTCTAAAGACAGCTTCCTCACACCGCTTGGTCTTTGGTTTTCTACCTCTGCATTGATTTTGAAAAAGCATCCTGGCTTCTGATTGGCTCAAAATGTCTCCTGGATTCCCATAAGCCCATAGGTTATTTGCTTTAGTTGACAGTCTTGGTAACAAGAATGTTTTCCAACTCCTGACTGTAGAAACATTTCCTGGCTCCTCATTGGTTAAGAGAGAGTGTCCTGACTTCTGATTGGCTCAGGCAGTGCCATTCCTTCTAATTAGTCTGGATAAAATGTTCTGTCCTCATGTGAACTGTGAAAGATTAGCCTGGTTTAGATGAAGTGTCATTAGTGACTAAAAGGGTCAGAAACTTTCCTGGCTCTTCATTGGCTTACACAAAGTTTCTTGCCCTCTGATTGGCTCAAACTGCATCTTACACTGTAACAAAACTTTATAAACTTAGCAGTGTCTGTTAAACCAAGCACTGCCTCATTCTTCTGATAAAATTGGTGTGAAATGTCAGATTACTTAGTTATTGCAGGCCAGAGTCCTTCATACAGAAGTCTGCTCAGATCTGAAGCTGAAACTAGGAGCTTGAATGTCAATTAGTATTTTTCCAAATCTGAAAAAGAGACAAATACATCATGCAATGCTTCAGCATTTACACAGCGCAGCTTTGACCTTCTCTGTCAGGACTACTCCTTTTATTCTTCACTCCACTGTGTCAGTTACTTTTTGTGCTTACATCTAAGCACGGCACTGCCAAAGCATTCAAGCAGAGTCTGTCTGAAATACGAACTTTCATCTTGAATCTTACAAATCTTTAAATTTCGCCCCTTTTCAACAACAGCAAGGTGGAACTGCCTTTGAAATCACACTTTTAACTTGTGATGTGACGGGGTAAGACTTTGGGAAAACTTTAGTGTTGAGCTCAAATGGATGAGGAAAGACTGGTCTAGATACAGTCTAGTTACACTTGGGAGCTCTTCGATGTATAAACATTGATTTGATTAATATAAGTTCAAGTTTTCATGCCTTTGGTTTACACTTCTTCGTTGACCCTACGCTGAAGTGGCTGATGCAGTCGTGAACACTACATAGATCTGCATTGATTTGAAGGTGCAGCTCTGCAATATCCCTCTGAAACACATGAGGGCAGTGCGGTCTGTATGATTCCCTGTTTCTACATTTTCCGCAGCAATTTTGTAAATCAAAGCTAACACATGTTGCTGTTTTTTACACCCCAACTACAAGGAGATGTCGAAGAATATGAAGTATACTCCTGATGTTTGGCGATTTTGAAATGTTGTAAATACAGAAAACAGGATTACTCTCAGCAGACCAATCACAGAGCTTGTGGTTGGTGCTTTTTTGATGAATAGGTATATTTTGGAAGAGATGCACATCAGGCCCTGGGAGTGGGTTTCTGCGTCAGAAAATGGCAAACCAAACTGGCAAAATACTGTGTTACTGCTAAAACAATCTTTAAAGAGGGGGTATTTTACTTTTTTGGCAGGCATTATTCTGTCTCTCTTTCCCCCTTTGAGTTACTTTACATGATATACAGCAAGCAAAAAAAATAAATAATAATAATAATTAAAAAAAAACCCTTTTATTTCAGCCTCTGTCAGGCCTGCTTTGTTTTGGGTGCTGTCTCTTTAAGGCTCCCCCTCCACAAACCCCCTTCCCTCTGATTGGTCAGATCTCTGGTGGATCAGAGGGAAGACCTAATGTTGTATTCCATTTTTACTTGGAAGTTGGAATTACCGAGTTAGAGTGGGAACACCTAGCTGAAACGCCCCCTGAGGTCGGAATTTCCGACTTGTAAATTGGAGGACCCACACCAACCCCAAGTTCCCAGTAGGAAATTCCGAGTTCAGGTGTAAACAGTAATTAAGCTCCTGTTATATTCATTTTATTTTAGGATTTCTGACTTTTGTAACAACTTTTAGGGCAAGTTTTTCTGACAGAATGCTGAACTTGGAGTTGACGTCATTCCCACTCCCGACTTCCCAGTTTAGGGTACGAATGGAACGCAGCATTAGTGTTTGAGGCTCGCTACTCCAGGAGATCTTTATCTGACTTTTCAGCAAGTCTCATGAAGATCCCAGGAAGATCTCAATCTGTCAGATTTAGTGTCAAAAAATATCTCTTTATTTCTATTCAAATAAAGGAAACAGAATTTTTCTGCTGAGTCAGGATTTCTGTAAATGTAGATCTGATGGACTTGTATATTTAATGGAGCGCAAGAAAAATCAACTATGCAACAAAAAACAGGACGGTTTTGCAAAATAAGTTTAGACTTGATGTTATGTGGCTTGACAGCAAGCTGTCACAGTGGAGTGAGTGAGTTGCCTAAATCGAGCTAAAAACAAGCAACTAAGATGATTTAGCTGATATCTCATAACTCCAAAGACCGCTGCTCTCAGAGATAACATCAATACGGAGCAAAGCTGGAAGACAAACTGGACTGGAGAGACACTGAGAAAAATAAATGGATAAAAAATGAATGCGACTCGGCGTAAGAACTAAGCAGCATGACAAAAAGATGGACTCAGCGGTAGATGGAGAGAGGAGAAAAGATTAAGAATAAGAAGACACAGAGATGAAGAGAGAGCAGGAGAGGGGGAGTCTGGTGACAAAGAGCGATAGCAGCAGCAGAGAAAGAACAAAGTTTGTTCACCAGAGAGAGAAGACGGGAAGGATGAGAATACAAGAGTGTGACTAAAAGAAATGCATTCATCATTCTGAGGTGAAAGAGAAACACAGGGAGACGAATAAAAGGTCCACTCACCCTGGTTCGATGCTGCTTCAACGTGAAGAGTGGCCGACATTTATCAAACAGCAGGCTGAAAAGAATCCTGGGGACGTCTGTGACTGATCATACTGTTTTTTATGAACTGAAGAGACCTCTCTGAGGATGTCGGAGGTGTTTTCTTGTTGGTGTTTTTATTCTCAACACTGGTAGTAGCTTGTTGGCATTTGTCCACGGCACTGGTATGCAATTTAACAAAGAAGTAAAAGCACCCTTACACTCAGCATGCTGGGAAGCAGATTTTAACTGGAGATTTTGTCAAGTAAAACCTCCACATGTAAGTTTAAAGAGGGGGTACTTGACTTTTTAAAGGGATTATTCTGTCCCTCTGGTATCTTTGTAGTATCTTTACATGATTTAGAGCCCCGGAAAATCTCTGTTTTTCTCACACTGTGGGTTCAGAAAACCTTTATTTCAAGCCTCTGTCTGAAACACTTCACCTTTGCTTCTGTCTCTTTAAGGCTCCCTGCTCCACAAACCCCCTTCTCTCTGATTGGCCAGCTATCTGGAGGACTATCAGAAGTAGAGCTATGGGCAAACCTTAGTGTTTGAGGTTCTTCTAACATGTCAGGGATTAGCTTTGAGATCCTGATGCGATGACCTCACCATTTCAATGACTCTTGTGAGATCATGCTATTTAAAGAACAAATCACTTTGCGCAAAATACAGACAGCGCCAAGGATATCTACGGAATATTAATGTGAAGTGGTTTGAAAATCTGCACACATTGAGTAAGAAGGTCCAGCATGATTATTTTATGTCCATTTTTGAAATTTGGGAGAGCATGATACCCCATCTTTAAAGAATAGAAAAAACAAGCTGGACTATTAATTTGTCAATTAACTTGATTCTAAAGTTATAAACTACTCTGATTTGATCATCATACCACACGTTTCTACCTGTTTATCTGTACACAGGACTGATGAACTGAAGTTTGTCGGTTTTGTTTTTAAAATCTCTAAAGAACAACTTGGCTTTTGGCTCTTGTGTCTAAAGGGAAGCAACCTGGCTCAGATGACCTACTTTGAAGTTGTGCAGAACATTGAACCCAAACAATTCAATCAGTGATCTCTACACAGGGTAATTAGGATCATGTTTCTAAGGGAGGAAAAAACGGTCCAAGCACACGACCTTAAAAGTTATGTGAAGACCTCTGGTTCCTTATTAAATGCTGAGGATATAACGTTAGCTAGAAACGCTGAGATGTGTTATTTTTGTTTTCTCTGCTCGTCTTTGCCGGTTGTGTTGTCCTGTTTATTTCAAACATGCGGCCACGGGGAGCTCATTTACGGAGCAGCGGCGCTTCTTCTGGGTTAAAACTCTGAGGAAATGGTCACAGCTGAAATAAAAGCAGGGGCTGAGAACAGCTGAGAGGATTCTGAGTTACAGAAGCTCAAAGTGTGTTAGCATACTGTACATACATGAGGGTGAAATTTCCTATAGGGATTGCATAGAGCAACAGTTTGTACAAAAACGTGTGAATGTTAGAGAATAAAAACACTTCTTCTTAAGGGACTGTCTCTGGAGCTTAAACAAATCATTTGTCACAATTGCAAGATACCTGACTTTAAAGTTTTCATTAAAGGGGAGCCTGTGCTGCGATATTACTAATAAAATGGTAGATAATCAATGCTGAATGGCGGCGGAGACTATATATTACTGACATTTCAAGGGTGTTATCAAAGGTTAATGCACATTTCATATACTGATGACCTTACTGAAATAACCATCCTGTGACCTTTGTTTTGTTTTCTCACTCGCCTCTTGTCATTCTTTGAAATGATGTGTACAATTTAAAGAGAGGAGGTTTGGTGTATCAAATGGAATCTTATTAGTTGCAATATTTAGCAGCTAAAACTGCATTCATGATGATTAAGCCCACAGTCGCATTTCTCATCTCTACTGGCGGGCAGAACATCAGCCCCTCTTAACAACAGTTAAGTGGCAAATAGCAAGATTTAAACAGCTTCCCCAGGCAAACTGTTTTGCTTTTTAATCTGTGTCTAATTTTATCCAGGTTATATGTATTGTCGCTGATGCCCTCTCTGTTCTGTACCCATGAAGGTATTTGCTGCTACTCTCCCTACCTTGGCTTCTCATGCATAAACACGAAAAAAGAAAGAAAGGATGCCCTTCCCATTCCTGACTTTGGCTTTCCACATAGGCACATGGAAAGGCAGGGAGCTCCCAAAATAGAGCTGTACCACCAGATTTTAAAAAAGGGGATGTGTGTTCTCCCGTCTGAAGCTTTAATATTCCATAAAAGCATGTGGAAGGCAGGGATACCATCGGAAACAGGCATCCATTTAAACTTCTTAAGCTCATCTACTTTTGCAGTTCACCCTGAAAACCACTTTGAAACTCATCTTAAAATGTGTCTGATTTTGTAGTGTAATATGTATCCTCACTGATGCTCACTCTGTTTTACCCCTAGGGTCTTTGCTACTGTTCTGCCTTTGCTTTTCCTGTATGCATGTGAAAGAGAAAGGGAGGGTGCTTTCCTGGCTTTAGCATTCTACATAGGCAGGTTGGAGGGCAGGGAGTTCCCAGAAAAGAGCCATACCCTTAATTATAAAGAGAGGTGAGGTGTGCTCTTCCCACCTCTGACTTTGGCATTCCACATAGGCACTTGAAAGGCAAGGAAGCTCCTAGAACAGAGACGTACTACCAGATTTTAAATGGTCGGATTGCTTTGCAAAACAATACAAGACAAGGTCACCATAATTTCTGACAGATGTGAAAGTACGATCCAGATCCTGGATATATTCTGGATAAAAAGATTTTCAACACTGTCAGGAAACAAATTATTGTACAAACCTGCAGCTAACACCAAACTGTAGCAGACAGTCTGCTGAAAGGGAGTATAACATTAAAGTAGGACTAAAGTGTGACGTGACAATCACAATATTCTTGGCGGAGGTCTGTGCTCTCTGAGTGCTTTGCTAGTTAATTACTTGATAAAAGTGGTCGCGACTGAATCCTTTTTTTCAATTAAACCAAATACACAAAGATCTCGACTAAAGGAGATAAAGAAGCTGGTTAACAGTGTTGCTTTTTACCTCTAGCTTTTATTTATATATTTGTTTGTATCATTGAATTTTATCACATCTATCACCTAAAGCAGAAGCACCAAATGTGATGTTTTGACAGTTTGAGGAATCCTTCTCTAAGACTTTGATTGCATCTCTAAAAATTGTTTGAACTCATAATGAGAATCACTGCGTACGACTCCTTTCCCTTTCTTATTCACCAGCGTGCTAAATGTAGCTTCAGTGGACCTTGTAATACTAAAATTTGCAACTGTGATGTCTAGGATACAAAGCATCTAACTGATTAGAGTGAGATTTAACTTTCTTCATCTGTAATTAGCATTACATTAGTATTCTGTACATTCATTAAAATGCAAGCACCTCTGAAGTCTTTTGAAAGTTGCCAATTAGCCCATATATTTCTGCTTTAATAAAGGATTTCAGATCCCTTTCATTTGCCTCGCGCAGTGTTCCTGACCTATTTTATAAGAGAACAGGTGGAAACTCCGTAAATTGGTTTCAAATCTTATTTTGTGATCTTTGAACCTGGGGAAATTGAAAATCGTTTGGCGAGCAGAAATATACACACCATACACACAACATAAAATCACCTCTGTGGTATTGACTCTCAGACCCTTTAATGCAACCTTATTGGCTCAAGGCTTAAACACCCCTGCTTCTAAGATTGAGATGTCCTTTAATCTTCGCCTCTTCATCTGCATCTGTTATTAAAGAGATAAATGGATTTGATAGATAAAATAAATGAAGCATCACAGCTTAACTGGAAATGCACCGTGTGTACTCTCAAACTAATTCTTGTTTTCCGTTTGACTCTCCAGCTGCAATAAACAACATCACAATCTAATACAAGCGCTACAAGGTTCAAAGCAGTGCCCCTGATATACTGCAGGATTACTGTGAACACTGAAAGCACCCAATGTGAATTTTCTCAGCGATAAGTTGATAACTATAACCCAACGTGTGGGCCCAGCCTTCCTAAGCTGTAACGAGTTTAAGTCTCTTTCTGGCCCACTGTGCTGTCTCGGTGTTTGATAGCAGTGTTATCCACACTCACTTACCCTTTCTCTTAGGCACTGCAGGGCCTCAGGGACTCCGCTTGTTCTGTGTGTTTACCAATTCCCACAAGCTAGCCGGGACTCTTGGGGCGTCTCCTGGAAATTACATTTCTTAGGGTCCCTGAGACTGTTTAGCAGGCTGGATGGGAATAATTGCAGGGCAGGAAAGCATCAGAAGGACACGTTTCCGCAGACAGCAGATCTGTGGGATGGAAAAAAGAGCTTTAGAATTGATTCAAATGTAATGGCTTCATAAAATTGTAAATAAACTAATACAAATTGAGAACACTGCTGTAAAAAGAACATATCAGAGGTGATGTCATGCTACTAGTAGTAAAAACCACTTAAGTAAACAAAGCTACCAAGATTTAATGCTACATTACACCAAGATTTAGATGTGCTAGCTAAAAGATGCTGAGACATCAAACTGGAAAAGAGCAAAATTAGCATGAGCATTAGCATTCATTTTCTTACCAATGATACATTTAAACCAAATTTATCTTTGTATGGTGGCTAGTACTTCTTCAACAAACTATTCTTGGTTAGCATTTGGCTGGCTAGGCCATTTAATACACAAGCTAGTTTCTAAATTTTCCTCACGCTTTTATATAGCTAGCTTTGTTTGTTACAACTTAATTTTTGTAATGATGTCCTTTGGCTTCAACATTTGCAATAATTTAAGCATAGCTGGCTTTCTGTAAGACTTCTAAAGTTAACATGCCACTAGCCTAAACACTAAAACTTGTCTTTTTTAAATTGCTAATTTTCATCCCCATGTTAATATAGCTAGCTGTGTTGTCAACAACTTCTGCGAATCTTGTCATTTGAGTCCCTGTTTTAAGCTTCTTGTTGCATGCTATTTGCTAACTCTTCTGCTTGCTTGCGTGTGGCTAATTCTTTGAAAAAGAAGTTATGTAGTTTTAGAATATTTTCACAGTTAAACCACATTTTTTAAATATTTTCCCCCTGAGCGACTAGTGAGGGTAATATGGAACTAACTACTTTCTACACTTACGCTAGCATTAATTTCATTAAAAAAAAACAATGACGATGAATGTTCATCAATGGCTCAATTTTTCCGTAATAAAGACAGGACTATAAAAAGCTAATACTACAGTAATAACGAAAACTTGTATCTGAGGGTAAATTCTTGGTTTGTTTCTCAGTTAAGCCTGTTTATATCTCTACAAAGATGACTCTACGCAGACGACTCTACGCAGACAACTTTACGCTGATAACTCTACACTGATGACTTTATGCTGACGACTCTACGCTGATGACTCTACGAAGATGAGTACGCTGACGACTCTATGCAGACGACTCCACACTGACAACTTTACGCTGATAACTCTACACTGATGACTTTATGCTGACGACTCTACGCTGATTACGCTACGCTGACAACTTTACGCTGATAACTCTACACTGATGACTTTATGCTGGTGACTCTACGCTAATGACTCTACAAAGACGACTCTACGCTGACGACTCTACACTGTAGTGGCATGTCATCGTGAGCACTGCAACACTAGCCACGTATACATGGACCCAAATATTCCATTTGCATTCGGTTTATTTGCTTGAACGGAAAGAAAATTTAATCTTTGTATTCACTAAGAAAAGTGCCGATCCGAATGGACATTTAATCGGTTTCACAGGGGTGGAATATTCCTTTTCCCCAAACCGATTGAGGTACCATGTATCCACTCAAACTGAAAGTTGTCGAGGTGCGTTCTTTCTGCGCATTCTCAGATATGACGTAGGACGTAACTTTGATAAATCAAGTGATGTTTACATTTTGCTCCGTGTGCCCCATTGACTATTCTGTTTGCTTTCAGCAGCGCATGTAGACCAGAGACTGGAATATTATATCTATCTATCTATTCTATCTATACAACAGCTATGTTTCTCAAAGTATCTACTCCTAGTGCCAAATTCTTACAACCCAATCACACATTCAAATACCTTTGGACTTATAGGCAGAATTGATCAGGTTATTTGCTTAAAGTTGCTTTTGTAAGAGACTCTAAAGTCAAAAAAATCTAACTGTACAGCACTGGAGCAGGAACAAGCTGATTCTGAACCTCACCTTTCAGATCAGAGGAGCTTTAATGTCATATATTGAGTTTGTTCACATTATACATTCCCATTAACAAAACTTGGAGGGAGCAGTGACCTGATACTCGCATTTGTACAGCTGAATACATTTCTCCACCCAAACGGAGACAGGTGAACGGCCAACTTAATCTTTGGACTTCAGCACATTTCCTCACATGAAATGCCAAATGTCTGTCTATTTGACCTATCTCCTCGCTCTGAAGAATACAATGACTGACTGACTGCAGAAGCTAAAGGTAAAAAAAAGAAAAAGAAAAAAATGTCAGGAGAAGGGGAGGTGAGGCTGATAGAGCGAAAGGCCATTATTAGACTCATTCTGCAATTTTTGGTGGCGAGCAACTCTGGAAATTGGAATTCCTCGACCTGGCAGGAGCCCTTTCAGTGAAGTAAATAAGCCAAAAATAAATAGATAACTGGGGTTATTTTAAATTAAAACAATCAATCAAAGGCGGGGGAAGGGGGGAGGGCAGAGTGTGCTGAAAATGCCCATTAAGACATTCATGGGGTTGTTATTTCTGCACCTGTGGAAGGGCAGGGGAGCCGAACTGAATATGAATCAAGTCAAACGTACCGGACACCGGCCATTATCTGCTACCAACACATACACCATGTTCTCCCTGTTGTCTTTGAATGTCGCTGCAGTTTCCACTCACTGTGACATGAATTATGCACGATATACTCCCAAACCGAAGCCGGCTTATGAGATTCCACGTCATATTTCCTCCCTTATATGAAGCCGTTTTCCAATAAGCGACGCAGCATTGATTCACGGACCAACAATGGATTTTAAATGAGGCTTTACAAAACACCTTAAAGCTGCCCTCCTCTGGAGGAAACACAGACGAGCTGAAGGTTGGTGGGATCAATTTTAGCCGATAAAGCTGAATCTACTTGGCTATAATGGAGTCCCATGTGTGACCTTATCACCCTGTCACACACTCGCCATAACAAGGCGCTTGATGTTATTGTAAACAACCAATATTGTTAGTCCCCTCAGCCTCCTGTCCGCTCCGTTCAGCGCCGGGCCTAATTAAGGCTGGATTTAGATGGTGGCATTTGGGTTTGTGTGGGCAGAGCGATGCTTTCTGGTAAATGACCACATTAACGTGATGATTCCTCTCCTTCTCTCTGCCTCTCTGCACTCTGTTTCTTTCTATTTCCCACCATGCCTGTGATTTAGGCAGTGATCCGTGCAGATGTGAGGGGAGCCTTCGCGCCGCGGCCCTGTCTAATTGTTATCATATTTTGTCATCTGCGGCCTGTTATTTTAGCTAGCGGTTGAAAGGACGCGTATAAATACATGCTGACGTTTATTGAATGTCAAAGGCCACTGGGCGGCTGATTGATTTTGACCTCTTTTCTGTGATGTCACCATGTGATTTGTTGCCACATCACGGCAATTTTAAAAAGCTATTTTCCCTGCCAGAGGAAATGCAAACTATCACTGTGAGATGGGAGAGGATCCCAAATAACTCTGGAGTTAAGATTAATGGAGATTTTTAGGAGGCCTGCCAGAAACTATGACGATTTGTTTTTTCTTGGATGCATTTAAAATAGGAGGGAATGTCACAGACAAAGTACTTAATCGATTTTAAGTAAAGGTCGACAGAAAGGTCAAGGTTGTTGTTTTAGGGGTGTGTTCATTCATGTGATAACAAAGACATAAAGCATGAAGATCATAAAAAAGAAACCCAACTCACATCCAGATCTGAACTGGACTGAAGATTGGTAGACCATAGACTTGACAATATATTGGGGTAGTGTTGTGATGTCATCCATTAGTTTCTGAGGCACAGTTTTGAAGCCTATTGAAAACAGAAACCATGTTGAAAAAGATGAACTCAACCTAGGTTTGTTCAAGTTTATAAAATCAATAAAATTAAATTAAATTTGATAAAATTTGACCCATATTTTTGTACTTATTGAATTGTGTATCACTGGTGCTTCATTTTAACCTGGCCTGTCTACAACCTGTTCAAAAAACTGATGGCCACAGGCACCAATGATTTTGATTTGGCCTTGCAGATAAAAGTGTCTCTTCTCCTAGACAGGAGAAGCTGGAAGGGTTTTTTATTCAGAATGACCCTTGCGCTCTGAGTGACTCTAGTTTTAAAAACAGAGTCAAGATCATTGCGACTTAAGTCGATGGTTTTTTGACAAAGTTGAACATTATTCCTCAGCCTGTTTTTGTTTGTAATGCTAAAGTTACCGATCAAACAGATCATTGCAAAGGTTAAAATGGACTTGATAAAAGAAGAATAAAACATTTTCAGAAGCTTTTTGTCAACATTGAAACACCTCATTTTCCTCAGACAAACAACCTCTGATTTTGATGAAATTCCTCTGGAAGTCAATAATCATGTCTTGTAATTTTTCTTGTAATTTTTTCATCTCTTTTTCATCATCTTTGTATTTGGAGTGGATCATTACTTTGTATGTCTTATTTGTTGGTCACAGACACCAAACTGATTTTGTCTTCAGTGATATTTTTTACTACTTTTGCTCCTGTGTTTGTCTGGAGATCCTACATGTAACCATAGCTGTATTGTTTGCATGTGAAATTAGCTTTTAGTAGCCTGTAGCATGTCAATGCTAACTGGTGCAAGGCCAGATGATCCCCGACAGGATCCAGGAGACAGAGACTGAACAGACTGCTGAAGAAGCTCAGTCCTGGACGCTGTGGAGGTGGAGGCTGGCTGAACTGGACAATGATGGACAAGCTGTTAGCATCTATTTTCTTATGGACCTTTTTGCACTTTCTTTAACTATACCTATATCTTACTTTTTTTTCTTGATTGTTGCTGTGAATCCTCCTGAATTTCCCCTCAGGGATAAAGAAAGTGTTTTTTATTCTATTCTATTCTATTCTATTCTATTCTATTCTATAATTCAGTTGAGTAGTATGAGAGAGACTGCAAAGGTAGCTGGACCAACAGCTGCAATCAAGCTAAAATGTCTCTTCTGGACATTGTTGTTAACTGTAACAAAACCCTTAAAGCATGACAGACTTACTCTTAAGATTTCTTTTTCTTTTTCAATCTATTTCACCTTCAACGACTTCTCCTTACTCAGACGTCTGACTTGTAGGCCAGCATCTGATTCAGACATGGTCATTTCTGTCTTTTTGATTGTTTGCTGTTTGTGGCTGTGTGCATGCTGATAACTGATGATGCAAATGCAAAGTTAAAAAAAAAAAGAGCAGGAGGTAATATTCAGATTTCCTGCACCATGCAAAGAACACACAGCTCCAGAAAAACGAATCCCACCTCCTCCTGTTCCCACAGGTACGCCGATCCGGGAGCCTCCTCTGCAGATTTACAGGCGGCCCAGTTGTGGTGGGGAGTGAGCTTTCTCTCCTCTGACTGTAATAAGAAAGAAACTCTTATACTCTGTAGAGCGGGATGAAAATAGACACGTGCTCGACAGGCACACTTTAATCTTTTCCCTCTCCCTCCTCCTGCCTCTGTCACACAGCTGAACAATGTCTCGGGGTATAGGAGTGTGGGATTTGAAAACCTATATCTGCTCTGTGAGACAGAACTGGATCCCCGCTCTTCTTCTTTTGTGTTTTTCGCTGCAGTCATAAATTTTGCATGTGGGAGCGCGGGGAGCGCTGCCGCGTGCTGCGCCAGGAGAGGACGGCTGGGGCTGCTATTAAACAGCACCACAGTGCTTCTCAGGCTGCTCGAGGAGGGGGTGGGGGGGAAGAAGGCATTTCTGTGCGAGAGTGACCATGTGCAATCTGCTCGGCACAGCGGCGCTGGAGGTGCAAGCCAAAGCCTTGTTTGGTATTCAAAGCAGCGGGCTTTGATGCATTGATCCATGAAGGGACAGGCTGCACAGACAGAGGAGCACATAACTATAAATCCACAGCCAGCGAGCCATTAGGTGGTAATAGCAGTGACCAAAGAGGTGCGTATGTCTATATACAAAGACCCTGTGCTCAGGATGTTTGTATTCCTAGCCTTTAACATGGCTTTACATGCAACCTGCATACATAAACATGTGCCACTGGGTGTGCTTCCACTCAGAGTCCACAACACCAGCATCAGAGTGTGGCGCCACTTCTTCTCTGTTCTCATGGTCCATGACAGCTACTACACTTATTACCTCCACCAAGGAGGTTATGTTTTTGGGAGTTCGTCTGTCTGTCTTTAACAAATGGATCTTGATGAAATTTTCAGGAAATGTTCAAAATGGGATAAAGAAAAAGTAATTCAATTTTGGAGTTGATCTGGATCACTGTCTGGATCCAGGTTTTTTTTTTTAGAAGGATTCTTTATCATTGTGAGATAGGGCTGTTTTCACCATATGTGTATATCTTCACCATAAATGGTCGGATTGCTTTGCAAAAAAAAACAAGACAAGGTCAACATAATTTCTGGCAGATGTATAAGTACGATCCAGATCCTGGCAATATTCTGGATACTAAGATCCAGAAAATGAAATATGTACTGGGTCATCATAGTTTTCAACACTGTCAGGAAACAAGTTATCGTACAAACCTGCAACTAACACCAAGTTGTAGCAGACAGTCTAAGACTAAAGTGTTGCATGAAAACAACAATAAAAGAGACAATATCAGTTTGACAGTTCCTTCACAACACTTCACAGTGCTGAAATGACCACAAACTGGCAAAAAGTTGTATAACTGTGAATAAAAACTTTAAAGAGTGGGGTATTGTACTTTTTTCTGGCTTCATATAGTCCCTCTAGTCATTTAAAGCAGGAAAAAAAACTCTTTTTTCTCTCACTGGTATTTCGAAAACCCTTATTTCAGCCTCTGTTTAAAATGCTTCATTTTAGCTGCTGGCTCTTTAAGACTCCCCTCTCTTTGCAAACCCTCTTCCCTCTGATTGGTCATCAGGCAGACCTTGGTGTTTGAGGCCTTCAGCAAATCTCAAGAAGATCTTGTTATTTCCTGAACAGACTGTTGTTAGCAGTTTACACACATATCGAGGGATTTCTACGGCATATTAATATGTGACATTTGAATTCACACATGCTTAGTGCGAACATCCAGCATTGTTACTTCATATCCACATTTAAATACCCCCTCTTTAAAAGACATTTACCTGTCCTGACCACCTACTTTTATGTCCCTGGTAACGGCACCTGACAAAGTCAAAGTGTTGTTATAAACACAAAGAAAGTATTTATTTTCAACAAAAAAGAAAACCAACCTTGACAAACAAGGTGAGTGTGAGGACTGGACAAAGTAATTTTGCCAAATAAATGAACTTTATTTAAAAAAACAAACAAAAAAAAACAGGCCCAACTATTCTCTAACTCTCGAAAGAAATCCAAAGACAAACCTAACTTGCTTCTCTAAAAATATGTTGTGAGAAAAAACTACATGAGTGGCAAAAACCACACTTTCCTTGTGTTTCTAACAAAGAAAACTTACAAGGTCAAGCAAATGTAGGGGCACCATGACTTTCCAAGTCCAACCTCAGCACAACTTCCCAGAACGATGTTGAAAAAACAGATGAACCGACAGAGATGAGCCGGCATGTGAGGCAGAGATCTCCTGCTGCAGAGTTGGTTTCTGGTGAGTCCCAGGTGCCAACCATCTGGTTGCTAAGTAGAGCAGGTGAATCTGATTTCAGTGATTACGACAGAAGACATACAAACAAAAGCAGGGAGGGATCCCATGCTGTCACCCATGTTTCACCCCTAGTCATATAAAGCCCTGTTTACACAGCAATGTTTCATCCAACAACGCTAAAATGCAGCTCTGACTTCTTTGCCCGTTTCCTGTGATTTTTCATCTTTTTTTCGCTATCTTTACTTGTATGGTTAATTGTATGACTCATTTGTTGGTCGTGGTCACCAAATTGGTTTTGTCTTCAGTGATATTTTTACTATTTTTGCTCCTATGTTTGTCTGGAGATCCTACATGTAACCATGGCTGCATTGTTTATGTGTAAAATCAGCCGTTAGCAGCCTGTAGCATGTCAATGCTAACTGGTGCTAGGCCAGATGTTTCCTGACAAGGTGAGGAGAAGGAGGTGAGGACGACGTGCTGGTTCTCAGGTGTGAGCTAAGAAGTGACGACATGGACCTGTCCTTCCATCCATCATTATTGGGAACGTAAGATCTGTCTCCAATGAAATGGACGAATTATTTAACCTTGTCACTTTTGCTTGTTGGCACCAGAATTATTAGCCAGTTAAGCTAACTATTGCTAATATTTTTATAAACG
Source organism: Halichoeres trimaculatus (assembly GCF_033239565.1). Taxonomy (NCBI): domain Eukaryota; kingdom Metazoa; phylum Chordata; class Actinopteri; order Labriformes; family Labridae; genus Halichoeres; species Halichoeres trimaculatus. Next base: position 18,033,444 of record NW_027437200.1, read on the forward strand.
AAGGTTCAAAGTACTTGCCATATCTTGTTTCTTAGCATTCTTAGCATACCAACGACCTGGGATGTAGCTCCAGTTTTTCGCTTCTACTGTAATGCTCCATTGCCAGGATAGAGACAATTATTATTTTGTTAATAAGTATGATGAGTTATTACTTATCTTATTTTTTTATTTCTCTATAAATTTATCTTTTTAAGAGCTGCTGTATCAAGTATCAATCTTTTTACATGCACTAAAGGGACTCTTATTTTGAAGGTGTGTTGGTACAGTTACATTAAATATTTGGTTGTGTGTGAACTTGTTTGTGATTCATAAGGGAAAACATCTTAGACAGCTTTCTCACCTGGCATCCCTCCCACACACACCTCACAAATACACACACACACACACACTGAGTCCATAATCAAAGCTCTCTTCTTCTCTCACATGTACACACACATACACACACACACTCACACACCAACGCACAAAATAAACCTGTGTGTGCTGGCGTTCACCTTTCAAACACAGAAGAAAGACGAGGTGTTGGAAGAAGGTCATAATATTCTGTGTGATCCCGCCTTTGCATCTCTGCCCTCCCTTTCCTCCAGCCTCCCACGGGATCATGGGAAATAAATGACAGCGCTTCCTTTCGCGATGGTTTACACATGATCGAAGGCGGTGTCAACCTGTCGGCTGGGCAAGGGGGAGAGTTCGCTGGTGCACGGATTAGTGTGCCAGTGCAGGGTGTCTTGGTTTATGAGCGGCTGGGAAAACTGCCCCCATTTTTTGGCCACAAATTACCTCCCGGCTCCCCCTTTTTCCTCCCACCCATGCCTGGACTGGCTGGATTTATTACAACCAGCTTACACCTGACACCAAGAATTTACTTAGGAGGGCTCAGTTTCTCTCTCTGGCTCTGGAGAGAAAGACGACAGAGTGTGTGAGGAAGGAAAAAGACATACAGGAGACAGAAAGCGCATACAGATATAGAAACACTGTTTACAGCTGCTTTTATATATCAACATATGCAGCGTGGACACCAATAATCCATTATTACTTTATGTGTTCACATGCATGATGTGCTGCTTTGCCTGAAGTCAAATCATTTTCAATTCACTTTGGGAGAACGCAGTAAGAACAGAAGTAGAGACAATAAAGAACGAAATAAATGAGACGTAAATCTGTACGCGCCACATTCAGGTGTCTCTCCCCCTTTGATTCATGTCACCTGTCTGTGCCTGAAGCATTACGAACAAAAAAAAAAACAGGAGACAAGGTATACAGCCGAGGTATATTTGCTGATCCAGGGAGCAAATGTAATAACGCTGATAATTTTCTAGAGACTTGACTTTGCACAGCTCAGTGCTTGGAAATAGAAACGACACGGTTCACGCGAGCGTCTCACCGTCTCAGCTTTATTTCTTTGACTTTGATCGCTGTATAACAAATATACACTGTCTATGTGCTCTGTGTATTTGAGATTTAATTTGAGGGCGCCTTTATTCTGGGCCTCCAATTCAAACAAGACCTGAAAGTAATAAAGTCAGAGGATCCGAAGAACTTCAGCCGCCTCCTTGTAAGAATTCTCATCAGTCTGACGGAGCTGGATGGAGATTTAAATGACTTCATTAAGCACTGACCTTTGCAACAATCGCCATGAGCGAGTTGTGTATCATCTGCATATAACATGATGCTTGCCGTGGACATCCAAATTTACTTATCACAGTGAGTTTCAGGAGAAGGTAGAAAAGGTAGATTACCACTAATAGTTAGGATAAAAGAAGTTAATATATTCCTAGCTAACATTGTTGTTTGCTAACTCATACATATCTTAGCTAGGGGAAAAGTGTCCAAGGTTTTTCAGCCAATTGAAAATAGAATGTGTCCAAAAACTGTTTCTTACGTGTTTCACTGATAGCTCATACCACATTGATTGTTAAATTTCATTAGCTAGCATTAGCATTCTACAAAATCCTTGTTAAAATAGCTGCTATCTAGCTAGCCTGAATACCTGCTAGCTATGTCAGACAATGTCTAGGGATTGCAATAGGGAATCAGAATACTACTTTTTTCTGCTTTTTGATGGATTAGCACAAGAAAATTAACAAATGTGATGACACAACACTGAACTTTAGCTTTCAACTATTTTTTTTAGCTTGTGCTAACATTTGTATTTCATCTGTTCCAAGCTATTATTCCTGTCACTTAACAAGTTAAAGGGGCTGACTCCGAAAAAAGGCCTTTCTTAATGCGTCATGTTATTAATTTATTCTAAGCAAGGGCGTGCTTGGATGCTAACATTTGCTGTTGTGCTTTAGCTAATAAAACATCAGCTGTTGGCACACTGTAACTACAATGTTGTTAATTTAAAGAGGGGGTATTTTGTTTTCCCAAATTTTAAACATGGATATAAAATAACAATGCCTGATGTTTGGACTTGCTGAAATGATGAGGTCATCACATAAGGAGCGAAAATATCTGTCCATAGCTTTGCCCCAGGGCCTCCTGAAGGCTGGCCAATCAGAGGGAAGGGGGTTTGATGAGCGGGTAACCTTAAAGAGGCAGCAGCAAAAATAAACATTTCAGGCAGAGACTGAAATAAAGGTTGTCTTAGAGTATGTTACAGTTAAAAGAGACATAAGTCTGATTTTTGCACTCAAATGTGACCTGTATCTGATATTAGCCAGGTCTTATTTAATGCAATTATGACATCATTCTGGAGAGACACAAGGCACAGTTCTTCGCCGCACCTGCTTTTTCCCACACTCCAGTCCAGTCTGTGACAGTAATGCACCAAAAGTTGAAGGACAGAGGTGGGAGTCACGCTTTAAGTCCTTTTTTACCTAACCCGCTCACAAATTAGCCATCTACGGCCACACTTTAGACCACAAACGAGACTACAGGCTGCTGCCATGTTCCTTTTTTTCTGTTTAACTGGATTTCTTATAAATTGCACAAATGTATTTGTATATTTGTGTGTATGTTTGTGTAAATTTTGGTCTTGGGACAAGCCCAGATGGGTTTTACTGGACCCTCCTGCACATCTCCGTATGTTTTTGTCAGTTTCTTTGTCCAGTTTTGTTTTGTTCTTTTTACAAATCGTTATGTATGGTTCATTTCATGTTTCATTTCTAATATGTGTAATAAATTAATAAAAAAAACTACAACATTAATGCTCATCTGAGCATAGAGGTCAATTCAAAAATGTAGTTTAAACAGACGAACAAAAAATTGGATTTGAGAGAAAAGTCAGATTTGAGCATCAAGGCCTGCAGTGTGACATAGCCTAATATAACGGTGTGAGTAAAATACTGATTTTTCTGAACTCTAAATCATATTAAGCTACTACCAGGGCATCAAAGGGGCAGAATTAAGCCTTAAATAAAGAGTAGTACCCCCTCTTTAATGTACTTAAACTAGAAAAATATGCAGTGACCTTAAATGTTTTTTGTACAGTGCAAGAGCTATCAGACAATCACATGTGGGCAAAAACCAAGAAGGAGGAGATGATCCCTCAAGTATGTGTGTGTGTGTGTGTGTGTGTGTGTGTGCAGACAGGCTCTGCTCTATTGCTTTTTGTCACGCACACTGACCGTCTTTGTCCTCACACTGAGTCCTGCTCCTCTGGACTCACTGAAAGGCTACGGTGTGTTTGTCTCACCCTCTGTTTTCCTCCCTTAGACGGGCATCCGGACAATTTCTGTAGCTCTGTCAAACAAAGATAAGTCAAGAGGTAATGAAGCCTAAATCAGCTGAAATCAATCTAACCGGCATTTTTTAAAACCTTTTTTTTTTTTTTTTCAGCGCAGTGTGTGAGGGATAGAAAAAGTTGATTCACATTTGGAGTTTTTGATAGTACAGCATGTGTGCTGTTTCTAAGAAATAGTTTTTTTCTTGTTAGAACAGACTCTCGCCCATGCTGAGGTTAAGGGAGGTGCTGACAGATGGATAAAAGTAAAAAAAAATGAAAAGAAGAAAAGAGAGCAGCACCTTCTTCATCTCTCCCAGTATGTTTATTAAAACTCTTCTTTCGCTCTACGATCGCGCGGGGAGTAGAGAAGCCTGTGTGACACAGCGGCTGCCGTCTCTTTCTTTCAGCCCCCGAAACTATGCTACCTTCAATCAAACGGCACAAAAAAGCAGACAGTAGAAAGGATAAAGTCAGAGATGGAAATCCATTCTCCATTCACTATGCACAGCCCGTAGACAGGGGAGCTTCTTGACTCCAGTTCAAGGATTCTCTGCAGACGTTTTGTGAGTAGTTGCTCCATTTTTCAATCCACAATCCCATCTTTCTATTAGGAGCAACAATTTATTAAGATTAGATGAAACTTTAATGATCCCTGTCGAGGAAAATGGGTCGATGCACCAGTGAAAAGTAAAGTGACAGAGACGAATTTATTCAGGGAAGACGTGCAGATTGAAAATAATCGAACAAAAAGAACATTCAGCTTAAGAGATAATGTTTGACTGACGTGCATGACAGAAACCCAAAGTATTAGACAGCTTTATTCACAAGATCTGTTTTTTTTTTCCTTGAAATGGCTCTGAATGAAAAATAACAACCAAGGATGTGCTATTTCATTATTCCAATTCTGTTTTTACAACTTGCTTCACCAATATCTCATCTTTTCAAGCAATCTCAAAATATATTAATTTTAGCCCCAAAAGAGCTTCAAACACTTGAAATGAAGAAAAAAAAAATAAAAGCACAAAATGTTGAAAATTCTCTAGCCTTAAAAAAGGAACAGAAAAGATTTTTTTTAATATTTGTTAAGCATTGCAGCCAAAGATGCTACAAACCACAACACGTAAGCTACGCTATGTTCAAATTATATATTTCTGAAGGTACCTTGACATCCTGTTCACACCAAAGTCGCGTCATAAAATCACAACAATCCTAAAATTCTCACTGGTTTTGCCACAAATGTTTGTTAATGAGGAAACATTTCCATACAACGGGTGAAAAACTTTCTACTGTCAGCTAACTGCTAACATGCTAACCTTCTGGGGACATGCTAATGCTGGTTCATGTGCTACAATATCAGTATAAGCAAGAAACAGCTTCAATAGAGCTATGACTGTATTAATCAGTTACTTCTGTCTCTTTGTTTTAGCTGCTGTCTCTTTAAAGCTCCTCACTACAAACCCCCTTCTCTCTGATTGGCTAGCCCTCTTAAGGCCTGTTGGAGTCAGACCTTGATGTCGAGGCCCAACCTTCCAAAGTGTCATAAACTGGTTAAGAGAGCCTGAGGTGATGACATCATCATTTCAGTAAATCTCATGAAGATCTCGTGTTATATTAAGAGCAAACAGTTTTTAGCAGTTTACAGACAGAGTCAGGGATTTCTCCTACATACAAACACATAGTGGTTTGAAAATCTGCATACAGTATGTATGAACGTCCAGTGTTGTTACTTAGTATCCATGTTTAAAATATGGGAAACCAGATTATCCCCCACACCCCTCTTTAAATCTTCTCTCCTCTTTTATATGTCATACACTTTAATGAAAAGCCAGACTATTTAATATTGCATTAAAGAAAGTGTGCCCCTTCCTACCAACATGTCTGTCCTTCTTCTATGGTAACAGACTGTGTAGATGTACTTTAAATAGCTCTCTGTCATTACACAAACTTGCTCCCTCTTTAAAGCTACTTCACAATAACCAGTAGCTTGGAGCTGCACTCTCCAGCTCTGTTACTGTCTGGATCACTGGATGTGACTCACCTCTTCCGATCAGTGATTGGTTGAAGCCCTCAGCCTGCTCTTCCATCAATACACACTAACTGTCTTTAAATTTCCTGACTCTGTTTCCTGAGATGAAAACAAATGTGAATACAAATGGTTTTGCCACAGTGTCAACAGGCAGAGGTGATATGTGCCGCTCTGCTTTCTGGTGGTTTATTTGATATGAGTGACAGTAGCTCGTTTTGGCCCAAAGAGGGCATGTTATTTTTTGTTTTGGCTCCGAGGAGAGCATTTTGCATTCTTTTTGCACACTCAAAGAGATGGATGGACGCACTTGTTCTTATTTTGCACGTTTTTTGTATATTTAATTTTTAATTTTTGTTTTTATTTAAAGATTTTTTTTTTGGTAATCAAGTGTGTGGGAGGTGAGGGAGGCATCAGTCCTTGGGGTTTATTTGTAACTGTTTTTTTCATTTTTTCATTATGTCATGTTGTCTTGTAACCACTGTTTTTCTTGTTACCGCTACTGGATGCCTTGAATTTCCCTCGTGGAAAAATAAAGTATCTATCTATCTATCTATCTATCTATCTATCTATCTATCTATCTATCTATCTATCTATCTATCTATCTATCTATCTATCTATCTATCTATCTATCTATAACACACATTTTGGCTCCAAAGGAGGACACTTTGGTAGGGATAGACTGATATGTTTTTTTTCTCAGGGCCGATACCGAGACCGATTATTGGCAGTCAAGGAGGCCGATAACCAATATTTCGAGCCAATATTCATTTTCAGTAAAGTGAAAGTACTGGCATCAAAGTTTGAATGATAAAACTCTTACTCTTAACTTTATTTCAAAACCTTGAAGCATATGTTTATAAAACAGCTTCCAGGTTCAGGAGCATGTCTTTTGAATGTCTTAAATGAACACTTAAAAAAAAAATTAGCTCCCTAAACGTTTCCAGAAAAATACCTCTGAGTGTAACCAATCAGATGTTGGGTGACTATGGGTGGAATAATGCTAGAGACAAAGTAGTGACTGCAGATGGAGAAGTCTGGCTGCATCAGAGCCAAAAAGTAACACAGTTTTCAATTCATTTCTTATTGGCTTTGTATTACCAAAAAAGGCGGATGCCGATATGCTTCAAAATGCCATATATCGTCCAGGTTATGCCCTACACTTTAGCATGTGTTTTCGATCCCAGGAGGACACTTTAGCACCCCTTTAGCTAGTGTTTTGGTTTCCAAGAGGGCACTTTAGCTTTTTGTGTTTTAACACCCCCTCCTTACAGGCACACTGCTAGGATGTTATATGGTTTTCCTGGGTCACAAGTAATGACTAATCAGAATAAGTACGTAGATGTAGCAATGCATCAAAACCTGCAGCTTATATCCTCAGAAGTCAGCAATGTCAAAATAAATTGGTAGCAATGAAACAGTGCTAATTCCAAACTGAACAACAAAAATTTGCTTGGATTTATTGAGACAAAGATAATTACATCAGTATTTACGGTAACTACAGTTCACCTAACTTACAACATGTTGTCTTAAGGATCAAAGGGACTACCAGGCCTAAACCTCTAGAAGGAACTGTGAAATCTCAGCTTTTATGGTAAAAGTTGGACAATGAGGTCTCATAATAAAACATCCAGAAGCCAGGAGACAGGCAGAATAAAAAGAGATAATTTAGACTTCATCAATCATATCTATCTATCAATCTGTGCCCATCTGTCCCTCGAGCATCTTCTCCATCCTCCCCTTACAAACCTCTTCAGTGCCAGCTCATCCCTATCGCCCGGTTCCATCAGACGTCTACGACCGCTCCAGCGAGAAGCCATCCAAGTGAACATAATCAATTCCTCCTTCAATGGAGCACACTGCGAACGTTACGGCTCCTCACTCCGCCATCCATCCTGCCTCTGCTCACCTCGGCAGCAGCCGGCGGAGGCACACAGATGGGCCTCTGCTCTGCCATGAAATGAGCTCGGATTCTACGCGCGTGCTGTATATACTCTGCCTGAATGTATTTCTTTTGACACACAAGGAGATGACAATGTGCGATACCATATATTGGTATTAAAGCCAACGTGAGACAAAGTTGTGTTTTAGAATCCCAGTCCGTCAAACTGGAGGTTGCTCTACTGTTCGGTTGTGTCAATCACTTGCAACTCCACCAAAGGATAACAAGGATAATATTGATGCTTCTCAAGTTGTCTTTGTTTCGAGTTTTTCTTCGTGCTGTCAGCGTAGCTGGAAGAAAATCAGGGTTTGTTTTCTTTCCTTCAGAGGAGACGGCGTGATGCTTTTTCATGCTGCTCCTACCCCAGCTTTGAAATTTCCTGAGCTGGGTAATCTATCACAGTACATTTGCTTTTGTTCAAACTTCCCTTTTATTTTTATTTCATTGTTGCCAAATTGATTGTTTTCATATCAGAGACTGCACATTGGAGCAGCTGTTATTTTGGGCTCAGTGACTCAAGAGAAGAATGAAAAATGTTCCTGTCACGATGTACAGTATGTAGAGAAGGATGCGGGGGAAGGTTTTTTTCGACGTTGACTGACATTTCTTGTGATGACCTTATTTGCTGGGTGCCTTTGAGTTTTCTAAACCCACAGAAGAAAGACGGAAATTCACTCAGAAACAAATATTCAGCCTAAACTTCATCAAAACTTCTGTTTAACTTTGAAAACCATATTATCGTTTAAATTCAGCTCAGGAAACATTAACGGGGCAAATACATTCGTTTCCATTACTATGCAAATTCCCCATCAGCTCCTGCTGTTTATGAAATGGTAGAATACAAAAAACAAGGAGCTGAGATAATACTGAATGTGACAAGGTAGATATAAGCTTACCATAATTAGCATGCTTATGTTAGCATTTAGAACTGCAGTGACACAAAGTGCTTTTATATTGGTCACACCCAGTACGTTTACATGCAGCTTCAGAAATCGGACTATGAGGTTAGTCAGCAAGAGATCAGACTATAGAGGGTATGTGTTTATGTCACTTCCCCTCTGGGACACGCCCACTTTCAGTCAGACTGAGTGGAAAAACAAACCTCACTTAGCATAGTGAAGAGTGGCAGTAAAAACAGAGAGACCAGGGAAATGTGGAATATGACAAGAAATTAAGGAGAGTTGGACTCGATATTGATTTGTTAAAGCTACCAAAGATGAAGGGTCCACAAATATGTGGCCAGAAATCATATCCTGACATTTATTTGTTCCTGATTTCAACTCTAGGAAAACACACAACGCAAAACCTAAAAGCTACGAAAGCCTTCATATGCTTCAATTTACAGTATACAGTGAATTCACTCAAAAGAACATAGGTGTTATCTATTTGCACTTTTTTTATTCAACATAGACTATAATTAATAGAGGTATAGTCTCCCTGATGGTATTTAAGGGTGTATTCACGCTCAGATGCGGGACAAAACAAGCAAGTCGAAATCCCCCAAAATAGGTGGTCTCGGCTCGCTTCCATTCGAGCCCTGTAGCGGTTCCTGAGCAGTGAGAGTTTAAGAACACAAAAGCCCCAGCAACCGGCCCAACTGACTTATAACTGTGGCTCACACTGTAGTGATGGGGGCAGTAATGAGCCTGAATGACAACTGCACAGTCCAGACAGTAGAAGAAGAATGAGTAGAAGAATCAACAATGGCAGAAGAAGAAGTAGAGAAGCCTGAAGAACAGAAAAAATGAGTCGTAGGCTCATGTGGAACTGCAAGGAAATAAAATGCCTCATTGAAAAAACTGCACGTTGATTATATAGCGCACACTGGTACATGAGCCACACACGTTGTTGATGCTCCATGGCGGGTCAGAACATGAATGAACGAACGAAGATAAGGAAAATCGCTCACATGTAACATTTGTTTACAACTTTGGACCGCTAGAGACTTTTGCCTTGTGGACACAAACGAACCAAGTGACAACCGCTACAATTGTATCATTTTTGCCCTGAATCGTAACAAAGCAAACAAGCCACAGGTGTGAATACACCCTAAGTCTTGTTAATATCAAATAATTTATGCAACACAGCTACAACTGCTTGTGATGGAGGCATTAAATACCAACCAATATTAAATAATGGATTTGAAAAAGTCTTAACTGCTTGAAAACACCCTGTTAAAAAAAAAAAAGTATGAGATTTTCATTAGATTTAATGAAACTATGGCGTCATGGGTTGGGCCTCAAACACCAAGGTCTACCCCGCAAGTTCTACAGTGGGCTGACCAATCAGAGGGAAGGGGGTTTGTGGAGTGGGTTGCCTTAAAGTGACAGTGGCTAAAAGTAAGCACATTAAACAACAGTGTAAGAAACATGAAAATTATCAAGGGCCTACACGCATACAACACAACAAAACAAAACAAAAAAAAACGGGGAAAAAAACACAAGATGTTTGAAGAGTGTTGTGACCTACAAATGAAATGTAAAAACACCAAAGTGCTTCTATAAAAAGCAGTGTTAAAGATTAAGATTTCTATTCCAGGAACAGGAAGAAGCAGATAAACGGATACTGCTGGTGAGACAAAGAGGAAGAAAATGGATTAAATGTCACAAAAATCATCAGATCCCTGAGGATAAATCCCTCCCTGACACACAAACACGGCTCCTGTCCACTCGTAGCACTGCTGACACATCTGAAGCCTGTCACTAACAGAGCAGATAGCCTCTCCACACATAAATCAGCAGGTTTCCGTACGTTAACTCCCACAGACCCCGGTAGACTCTCCACTCCAGGAAGGAGGGAGCACTGTCACAATTTTCTGAGGAGTGCTGTGTAGTTATTTCTCTGCCCAGAAACTGATACATATAATTATGGCAGCGAAACGTAAGGCCAAATAGCTGGGTAGCTGACATGTGGATGTTTACTGCGAGCAGCTGCTGTCAGAGAGCGGGGAAACAAGGCGTGGTGCAAATAAACACAGTGAAAATTAGTCGCCGGGATTCACTTTTTGGTTGTCTGAGGGGAGAAAAGAGGAGCAAACAAACAAGAGGCAAAACGAGTGAAGGGGAATTAAAGCAGTGTTTTGTCTGGACCTGGTTTTGAACAAAGCCAAAAAGAGAAATAAACATTTACTAAAAGCACAACTTAACGTTTCTGTGTAACAGTTGGATGAATGTTATTGTTCGCTAACAAGCTAGCTTACAGCTGCTGCCCCAAAAGTTTACAGATGAGCTGTAATTTTCATATCAAATTTCATTTCAGGTGAAGTTACTCAAACCTGTGACCAAACATGAAGTCAGCAAAGTTGCTTTTGGAAGGAGCCAAAGCAAAGTGGTCAACTTGTGGGCTAACAAGCTAGGTTTTGACCTTTGTTAGCTAGTCGGGTGTTAGAATTTCCAAACTGCCTCTGAGGTAGCACGTGCCATCATACTCTTTTTTTTCGGGCTTTCGCTAGCATCTTAGGGATAAGGGCTATTGCTTGCTCTTAAACTTACCTCTTTAGGTGACACAGCTTGACATTGACTTAATTTGTGGACAGCGCCCCACTTTTTGCAGCATACCTCGCTCTTACACCATTGTGCGTAGTTGTTTATGATTTGTGGTATGCTAGCTTAACCTTGCGTGAACCACCAGATTTTTTTTTTAATGTTAATGACTATTGGAATATTCAAATATTTCGAAAGCCATTTCCCATTGTACTTTAAGGACATCGTTTAATAGGGGTGGGACAAAAATTCAAAACCAATTTATTGAGATTTTCTGTCTGAAAATATCAAAATCGGGATTCCTTGTCAAAACCTTTTTTTTCAAATTCAAATTCTTCATTTCAGTCTTTGTTCATAAACTGGATTGGAAAAAAGTAACCGCTTTTCTCCAGTAGAGGGTGAAATGTTTCTCTCTTACTCACGTAATGTGCATTTTGTGAGAAAATATGGCTCCTGATATAGTCCGTAGACATTATCATCATCATTTAAAGGGGCTGGGAGGAGTTTGAAAGTGATCTTGAAAAAGTCTCCCTTCTAGACATAAACCTGATCATAATCCACACTTTAACATGAGATTATCAGCGCCAATATTGCTGGTTACAGGTTATTTCAAATTGCTAATTCTTAGCTTCTGGTTCAGGTCAACCAGGACCAGATCGATCTACAGCACGTCTAGGTCTCTATTGCAACATCACGCCGGCTGACAAAGTTTAGTAAACAGAAGAGATAAAACACAGAGATCTGTGTTTTTCTCTCCTGAAAACGATTTCTGTGATTAATTTTGTAGTGATGGTGGACACAGGAGCCTAACTGTCAGACAAAAAGGACAGAAGAGCAGAAGAAAGCTAAACAGGAGAGAGATTCACCCCCAGCTAAAGGCTAATTAGCCTTAGCCATAAACGGCTACTAAACTACTTATAAACTGACAGGGTTTACTTGTTGTCACGTTAGCCTACAGATATGTCGCACGGGGCTGCCGATAGCGCTACATATAGCCAGCTACTGCAATGTCTGCTTGGTGGCACGTTTCATACCATAGTGCTACATAACTGTACTGATAAAAACCTTACCTTGGCGCGTTGTATCCAGTAAAAAGTTGTCTTAAACAAAGAATATTTGTTTTGATCTGATCTCCATTTAATTCCAAAACTAACACACCACTCGCTAAAAGTAATTTACGTCAGTGTGTGTGAGACTCCGGGCCACAAGGTGGCGAGGGAGTGCAATCAAAACAGATTCTCCTCTTAACATCTTTAACTTTTCCCATGGCCTGGTGTTAAAAAAGCAAACTCAAAAATTGCAAATATTGAAGAATCACAATTTAAATCGAATCGGCACCCTATAGATTGTAGTGACGAGAATAGCATGTCATCCCAGCCCTACTGTTTAAGATGGAAGGACTAATTTTTTAAATATTTTTCTGAAAGCTTTATCTATAAAAAAACAACATCAGTATAAATATTTTATTGACATGGATTAATTATTATTCATGAAGGAGGTCCCAGGATATCGATATTATGTTTTGTTATTGTCGAATTCTTTCCATTTTCTGTAGATCATGCGGCTCTTGGCCTCTTCCTGGAAATAATTAGTCCTGATAACACATGTATGAAAAGTCAGAGCTGACAGCAGCAGTAATAACCCTGAAGTGTCGTGTTTTATTGGCTCCACAGATTTAGACCACGCGATTCAAAGTGGACAGCTGAGTGTGTTTAAGTAAAAGGTTGAAATCATTTAATGCACAGACAAAACGGCAGAGCTCTGCAGGGGTGGAAACAGTAGCTGGAGGAGCATCTATATATCCACTGCAAGTACAATTTTCTGGAGCCAATAAAGAGAAGCAGAGTACCACTCAGAGCAAATACATCCAGCCACGTGCCCACTCGTACAGACGGCAGACACACAGAGTGGAGATGTGGTAACCAGGCAGCAGCCCTCACTGTTCTCCCAATAGGTTTCTACTTTAATGCGGTCTGAGCCGAGGCAGAAGAAGAAACTGTAAAAATCCCCTGCCAGGAAGCGAGAATAGATAAATAGTGAGTCTGGATTTGAAGGCTTCCGCAAGAATTTGCTTCCCTAATCACAGGAGGGAGAGTCGATTCCTGAGATGGAAAGCTCAGCTGGAAAACACTCTCCTGCCTGCTGATTTCTTCTTGTGCTGGATATGTAAGCTGCAGACCAAAATCTGAGGGCACACGAGGATAAAAAAAAAAAGAAGAATGAGGTCAGATAACATGTTGGTGTAAGCCCATGTAATGACTTCAGTGTTCACAAAAAGCACTGTAAGGCATGCGTCGCTTGTGTTTTCAGCTTCAGCCTCTGCTGCTGTTAACAAGGAGATGAGTTTGTGCAACAGTGTAAAGAGTTTGTGAATTTTTAATATGGCAGTGAAATGAGAGCATGAGCTAACGTAAGCGTGGTGTAAGAGTCTGAACATGTGACAACACCCAGTTGGAAAACCTTAGTCACGACGTTATGTCTTTAGGCAATGATGTCGCATAATTTTCTTTTTTATAGCAAGGAGCTGGTGAGTCAAACTTTAAAGAGGGGGTACTCTGCTTCTCTCAAATCTCAAAAATGGATTTAAAGTTGTAACGTTGGATGTTCAGACTAAATGTGTGCAGGTATGTTGTAGAAATCCCAGAATCTGTAGCACAAGATCTTCATGAGACTTATGATAAAATGATGAGGTCAGGGTTTATGACATATTGGAGGAGCGGGCCTTAAACACAGAACTTTACTCATAACTCTGCCCTGAAAGGCCTCCAGAGAGTTGACCAATCAGAGGTCAGCTCCCTCCTAGCAGGCCTCCCTGCATGTTCATTAAAACCTCTACAGATTACCCAGAATGCAGCAGAAAGTCTGGTCTTTGCCTGTGTCCAAAATGGCATACTAACATACTATATACTACATGGTCATTGTGTATATACTGTATACTACATACTATAAGTATGATTAGAGTGCCAACCGTTTACACTGTAGTATACTACTCGGTTTCCCATGATGCATTTCAAAACCTCCGACAGCAAAAATTGGAAGCACACATAAGTCTATGGAAGCACACCAGGCTATCAAATACCTCTGTTGATTCGCCACATTTGAAAGTTTTAAGAACATTTTAGGCGAGAAAGACATCATGTAGAAAACCAAAATGTGGTCATTTGGGCCACAAAACGCACGGATACAAATTTAATTTTGACATTTCGGACATTCTGTTAAGAGCGCCAATATGCTATCGAAGAAACTTCCGCTCCGCTCCAAAACAAGAGCCTAATTTACAAAAGCGTTAAAGAACTTAAAGGAGATAAAGGGGTGCTTTTGTTTTGAAAACGGGAAGTTCGCTAGTGGATGATTTTTAGCTAACACCGGTCTCAAGACGAATTCATCACTCTTCAAAAAATTAAAAAATGTTTACTGCTCGCAGACACCGAAGACGATCCGTCCGTCGCCTCAGGCACTTTATTTCTTTGTACGTATGTTTAGGTTTCCCTGTAGAGCTAAGTCCATTTTAGTCGCTTCTCATCTTGTCATCTCATTCTGTATTTACGTTTATAAATACGGGGCTCCCAATGCATTATGGGGCGTGTCAGTGCGACTAGTATGCCCACCTCCCATACTTAAAATTTTTACCGATATAGTATACATCCGGGTATTTCTCGCGCACACAATCTTTTCATACTATTTAATGTGAACGCACTACATACTATTTTTGACGTCACACTTAGTATGAGTAGTACGTTAGTATGCCATTTCGGACACAGCCTTTAACTCGCCCAAAACAACATGTCACCCTTCCAGTGGCAGCTCCAATCAAATTCATAGCTCTTCTTCTGGCTTACAGCACATTGACAGGAGCGGCTCCTGCCTACCTGGGGTCCCTCATCCAGGTCTACACTCTTTGTGGCCCTCTACGCTCTGCTTGTGAAAGATGCCTGGTGCTCCCAGCCCAACGTGGCTCCAAATCTCTAGCCAGACTCTTCTCCTCTATTGTTCCCAAATGGTTGAATGAATTACCTAACTCTATACGATCCACAGAGTCACTTTCTACTTTAAGAGATGCCTGATGGCTCATCAGTTCAGGGAACACTTAAACCCTTAATCTGACCCTTCTTTCTTTGTCCTCAGGGGTAGAATACGTCAGAAGGTCTAAGACTCAGCTCTTAGTGAATTTTCAGCACTAATTACTGAATTTTGTTAAAGTATATTGTTGCAGCAATTATTTATTGTTAGTTGGCTAGATTATTCTACACCAGGGGTGGCTGACCAGTCAGAGACCAAGAGCCACAAAAATTACCGTGGTACTAGAAAGAGCCACACCAAAAACACACTTCCTCTCACACATAAACCAAAATCAACTCTTACTTGGAACCGTGCCACAGACCAATTTTTGTTTTTACTGCAGAAAAGACAAAGTTTCATCCATCTATCTAGATAGCTATGAGCATTTGCGCAATGTAGAGAAAGGAAACTGAAACTTAAGTATCAATCTCATCACCCAAGTATTGATCAATACTAATCACAACGTTGGCATCAATACACCAATATTTTTAGATTGATTGGCACGCTACTACTCATAACAATACATGTAATATTTTTTTTATGAATGGATCAAAGAGCCGCATACTGAAAGGCAAAGAGCCGTATGTGGCTTGCGAGCCACAGGTTGGCCACCCCTGTTCTACACTATTAAAAAAAACAAAGTCCTGCACTTAATGGCAGCACCTGCAGCCAAATAACTTGTAGCACTTTGTCACACCATCTGGGTTTTTCCTTCTGTCTAAATTCTTGCTTGTGTTGTACGTCGCTTTGGACAAAAGCATCTGCTAAATGAAACTGCACAACTATAGAGGGAAGGGGGTTCATAGAGGGGGGAGCCTTAAAGACACAGCAGCTAAAAAATAGGGTTTTAGACAGAGGCTGAAAAAAAGGTTTTCTAAAACACCAGGGTAAGAAAATATCAAAATTTGGTGTTTAAACCTCCGAAAGGGATACCAGAGGGAAACCATAAATCCTAAAAAAAAACCTACAGTAACCCCACTTTAATTAATGTTGTGGTACAGAAGCAGCTGTTTCATTTAGTCTCTCAACAAGACAATCAACCAATCATGGCTCAGGATTTGGAAAAAGGAATGTAGTGCCAAACTGTTCAAGACTTTAGGAACAGCAATGAAATCTCCAAATCAATACAAAACTAACTGTCAACAGCTACAACTCTAGAGGAGCTGCAGTAACACAGCATCATTCTGCTTTAACTAACATTTCCTTCACTGATACCAGTCTGAAGTAAATCACAGTAATTAAGTCTGGAGGTATTCAACACGAATGACCTTTTATAAAATCAGAAAAAGAAATCAAGAGTCTAGCTTTGAATATTAGACTGGTGTAAATTGTGTAAACTTGTTTTGATCTGCTGAGTTTTAAAAAGAGACACTGGAGTCAAAACGACGCCAAGGTTTCTTTAAACATGGCTGGATTATGGGCCCAAAACAGACACAAAAAGGATTGGTATCATTTTCAACATTCATAAACTCAAAAAAGCATAAAAACCTTTCAACAAAGAAGACGACAAAATGAAAACAAACGTGAAGAGAGAAGCAAAAAAGACAGAAGTCAAAAGGGTAAATCAAGTTAAAAACAAAAAAAAAATCCCTGAATCAATAACAGGAGATCAAAGCAAATAAAAAGGAAAGCAAAGTTTTAAAACAAGATAAAACAATGAAAAGAGGCAAAAACAAAACATTGAGATATCATGATTTAAAAAGGGAAAACTGCAGAAAAAGCAGATAAAGGCATTACAAAAAAGCAACTGTATACAAAAAAGTGTAAACTATAAATGAACTTGACAAAATCAAAGCATTTCTCATATCAAAGCAATGAAAGCAGTAAAAGGGAACACAAGCACAGAAAAGGTATTTTGGACACTGGAAATTGAGAAATTGTAAAAAAAGTGAAAAGACAACAAAACCTAAAGAGAAGAAATGCTCCAATAAAGAGAAGTCCTAAAAGTGAGTTTCAAGAATTGTTTTGAAAGATGTCTCTGATTCTGTCAGACTTTTCTCCTCGGTCAGGTCAGGACAAGGTCAAAAAGAACCAACCCCTGTTGGTTGTGGCTGCCTGTTGCTGCAGCTCTCTCTTCTCTTGTTTCTTGTCCTTTTTTTTTTAACTTATTTTCGTCATCTTTACATTTAGAGTGGATCATTACTTTTTATTTTTCAATTGTTTGCCATTAACACTGTGTTGCTCCTGTGTTTGTCTGGAGAGCCTACATGTAATTATGGCTGCATTGTTTACATGTGAAATCAGCTGTTAGCAGCCTGTAGCATGTCAATGCTAACTGGTGCAAGGCCAGATGTTTTCCCAGAAGGTGAGGAAAAGGAGGTGAGGACAACGTGTTGGTTCTCAGTTGTGAGCTAAGAAGTGATGACATCCACCTATCCTTCCATCCATCGTTATTGGGAACGTTAGATCTATCTCCAATAAGATGGACGAGCTAGTAGCACTTCACCTGCTGTGAGCAGACAGGATCCAGGAGACAGAGACTGAACAGACTGCTGAAGAAGCTCAGTCCTAAACCCTGTGGAGGTGGAGGCTGGCTGACTGGACAATGATGGACAAGCTGTCAGCATCTGTTTTTCTTTATGGACCATTTTGCACTTTCTATACACTTTCTTACTTTTGTTTTCTTGATTGCTGCTGTTACTCCTGAATTTTCAATTCGACTCTTTTAAAAATGTCTGTTTTCCTAGTTGCTAAGCTCTGGCCTAGCAAAGAGTTGGTGCTTGCTAAGAAACAGTTTTCAACACCTGGAGCTGGTGCTTTGTCAGTGGAAACACAAAGAACCAGTGAAAAGTTAGGGTCTAGTCTGGAACTAACACGAGCACCAGTAAGAGATATGAGTGATCTGACAAGGAAAGCTGCTAACAACTGTTAGCTCAACAGCTAGCTGCCTTTTGCCATGTTTGTTTAAAATCAAACATGAATACAATCTGAACAGATACTATGAAAAAAACTGTTGAATTTCTCGTTATTTGTTGTCATGTGCTGGATTTTCGTCCAGATTATAAAAATCTGTCAGGAAAACTAATTGAAAGTTTGGTTTGTCACCGTTCGAGCACAGCGAGACCCTCTCGTTACAGAACACAAAGCTCTCAGCACAACTTAATCTCCTTCATAAAAGTCAGCTCCTTCTATTGTGCTGCTTTTCCACTTCTCGCAAATGACAGCTACTTCACAACAGCTCCCTGGAAGAATGTAAACAACCAGATATGTGACATTTTCACTGTTTCTTTTTTTTTTTAAACTGCATAATTACTTTCTGCTGCGACGCCTCAGCTCCTCAGACTCGGCCATTTAATCTGTGGTTGCTTACATTCTGTAGTCCTGATGTGGTATCTGTATCACAAGCAGCGCGTTTAGCCGCACACTGGCAGATAAATGCCTCCCCGGCTCAAGTGTGATTTGTCAGAGCAATTTATGTTTTTCAGTGGGAGTCGACTTCTCTTAAATAAGCCGGAGTACATAACAGCGAGTCTCCTTTTTAAAGAGGCTCTGTCAAAAGCGCTCCCTTGGACACAGTACAATAGGTTAAAGAAAATAGAGGTGTTCAGCTGTCTCTGTGCTTCGATTAGCATTCCTCCCTTACACGGCGGTAAAAGCTTGGGTTAACAAAATGCAAAAACAGTCATCAGGTTGGTTTTCATGCCAGAGTTTTGACTAAATTTGAATCCCTGTCTGTGTTAAAAGGTCGATAAAGGTTTAAGGGAGAAATGATTTCAGTTCGAGACCAATGACTGCCATTAATTTCCTCTAGCCCTTGTGTGCTAAAGGTAAGTATTAAAGATAAGTGGCTTAGCCTGATTACTGCTTAATAAGTAAGAGGTGTCATAATTAAATTTCCATCAATCACGCTACTCCGCCTCTAACAAATGTCTGAATCATCAGAATCATTATGCAAATTAATAAGTAATATTCTCTGAATAAATTGGGCTATTAACCAATGGTACATGCTCGATCTGGTTCAGCTCAGTGCTGCTGCAGAGTGTGTGTGTGTGTGTGTTTAAAACACATCCATGTGTGCGATGCATGTCATGTAATTGAAATGAGCACATCTTAGGTTTTTTTTTTTTTATTCACTCCCTTAAGAAGCGAGCCCACGCCGCCGCGCTCCAGGCTCGCCGTGCCACCGAGCTGTGAATGTCAAACATGTGGGAAAAAGAAACAAAATAAATAACAGAGAGGAACCTTGTCCTCGGCAACCTCTCCATTATTAAAAAAAAAGAAAAGAAAAGAAAGAAACAAAAACAGACAAACGCCTGGGAAAAAAAATATTCAACTGAGCAAAACACCTACAGTCATTACAGCTGGAAAGTTAGAGCAGTTATTAGAGCTGCAAACTTTTCACGCTGCTGACTGAAGCTTCAGGAGCATGAAGGAAGGAAGAGTAGAGGAAGAAAAATAGGGCACGAAAATATCAATATGAGATATGAACAATGGTGGGTGCTCCCTCCCTTTAAAAGCGCTGGTGGCGGAGGCCACTCAATATTCATCGATTAGAGACGCTGCGTCGGCGGGAGAGGGGGCTGACGTGTAGTGAGAATGCTCCTCCTCGAGTTTCTCTTGTTTTTCTAACCCTGCAAATTAGTTCTTTTGTCTACAAGGTAATTTATATCAGAGATAAAACAGCCTGCGGTTAATCCAGATCCACGCAACACCTTTTTTTTTTTTTTTTTTTTTTACCTTTGTTTTGTTTTGATTTTTGTCTCTGCTTATGCACGGGGTGTAAATTAAGGTAAACCTGGAATCAGCCTGACCCGGATCGGTTCCACTTTCAGGCTGAGCTGAGCTGCTACAAGAGCTGAAAGATGGAAATGAAAGGTGCACGTTCTTCATCACTCTTTCAAAATGAAAAAAGGTTGAAACACAAAAAGAACAACAGAGCAAAAGAACAATAGAGGAATACAAAATGATACTAAAGAGACAAAACCACCTCAACGATGATACAAAAAGTACATCAAAAAGATGTAAAATGGGTCAGTTTGTCCTCATACGTCCTGTTGCTGACTACTGTTCTTTGTTTGAATAATATCACTTAATCAAGCCTTTTCTAACATGACAGACATACTACAAAATAAGTAATAAAAGTATGTATGTTTAATGCTGATATCGTATCAGATTAATATCAGTATTGACCAATACTCAATGCTGCAGTATCGGTATCGTATCGGAAGTGAAAATGTAATATCAGGACATCCCTAAAACAAAGTCATGTAAACAATGCAAAATTAGCTTAAAGGCAGATTCAAAGAGAAACAAAGAGACCAAACTTATTTCAAAACACCAGAGAGACACTAAATAATCAACTCCAAAAACACACAAGGGAGAACACCATCAAAATAAAAAAAAGAAAAGTCATAATTGGCACTAATGACCAAAAAAATTTTAAAATTTAAAGTGGCTGTGAAAACTACCCAGGAATGCTAATACTTTTTTTCTGAGATAACAACTCTGTTTCCCATGAGCACTAGCACCACACTTTTATGAGGATGACTTAGAAAGACATGTTTTTTTTAAGTAAATAATGGAAAGCAGATCTTTTCAACACTACTTTTCTACGTTCAGGACAACTTTCATCTCAAAGCGATGACGTGATATCACGGTTATGTTAGCGCTCTTGCTTAAAACCTGACAACAAACAAACTTTGTGAACTCAGTTTGTACCGTACTTTAGTTGTCAGCTTTATTCGGCGCTACTCACAGCCTGGAGCTCTGACAACTACCAATGGACACACAAAGCTACAAAGAAACAAAACAAATGAATAAATAAAAGTTTAAAGATGCAAACAAACACTTCACAACATTAAAACAACAAAAACTACGACAATGGAATGAGACGAGTAAGACTTAGGACAACCCCAAAAAAGACTCATCGAAAACAATAAACAAATACACAAAACACCATAAACCAAAATACACAAATAGCTACAAAGAGAAAGTGTAGGCTTACTAACAAATAAAATAACAAGAACTCAGTCAAAAAAAGAAGAAAACTCTGATACCAAACAACTTAACTAAAAGAAAATGAAAGTTCAAAGATGTTCATTAAAATCAACTTTTCAGAGACGTGGAGTTTATACAAAGATCGTGAGACCAACCAGAGACAAAAACACCTTTACATAAAGAAAAAAAAAAACCTTCAAAGTGGTTCACATTATGGGAAAAAAGACACAAAAATATTAAGATATGTCTTTCTTTAGCCAAAGCTCATCAAGATGGATCACAGGTTTTTGTTTAATGATCTTTTTTTCCCCTCATGCCCAACCTCATCTCAGGTTACACAGTTTCTTGTCTTTGCTTCTGTTTTACCGTCATTTTTTTTAAACATTTTTTATTTTGTGTTGTCCCAGCCTCTCCACTATTTTTCAAACCCACTCAAAGCCTGATCTGAATCAGCCATATTTATATCAGCTCCACATCAGAACGCAGCAGGTACAATCTGCAGAGAGCTTTGCTGTGTGGAGCCTTTATCCCTGAACAGTGGCTCTTTCTGCTTAAGCTCCTCAGCTGCTTCTCCTTCAGCACTGTGCTGCTCCACTTCATGAAAGCCACACACACTTATAAAATACAAGCCCGAGTGCACAATAAGAACAAGAAATGTACCAGAATCTGCATTCACCCATTGAACAAAAACCCACCCCCCAACTTTCCTCAACTGTCTGTCAGTCTGTTTCTTTCTCTGCGTCTCATCAGTCGCTGCGTTTCAAAGTTAGGAATCTCAGCTTTCACATGAAAGGGGGAACTTTCACACCTTCCACCTGCTCCGTTCCTCTCTCCTGCTCACTCGCTCAGCATTATCTCTCCTGATTGCGCTCGTGCCATCTGCCAGATTAATTGATCAAAAAGGCTCAGAATGTTCGGCGATGTTTGCTCGATTGAATTCGGGACAGCCGGAGCCTTTCGTGTTTTCAGCGCGGCTCTCCGTGCTCCCTCCGCCACTTTTCACACACTCTTCGTCTGTCTCCTTTTGCTTTTCATTCCCCCGACTCTTTCTATTTGACTTTTTTTTTTTCTCTCAATCTTTACACCTACACATTTGGTAAAATGTCCCAGATAGTATATCACACAGGAAGGAAAGTACATTTATGTGTTGAGGCATAAAAACTCGATTTGATTCCTCCCGGTCCAACAAAGGAAGACGCCTAATGGACTGTAGAAAAAGTTGACTTGGGAGAATTATTCTGAGATTGTTCACATTTCAGTCTGTTTTACTTTGAAGGAATGCCCAGGGAACCCCTCAGGAATCAAAGGCTATTAGAGCATTTACCACATTTTACATATGACAATTCAATGATCTGCTTTATATCTTCAACATTTGGTCAATATTCTCAAACCAAAGTGTTGATTTCACATCTCGATTTTGTTCAAGTCTGCCCCAGTTGGTCAAACATTTGATAGTGCTAACACTAACAAGACTTCTCCACCTCAAATGACGCCACTCTTGTTCATATCCCCCTGGGAATAAAGTGCACAGGTAAGTGGTGAACACGAGAAACTGTGAGTTTCCATTTTGCAAGTTGTTAAACTGTGTTGAAGGACACCACTGTCGGAAGTGTTGTTGTCTTTTATGGCTCCTTCAACAGTACTGCTTCAGGTAAAAGTGTCAAATTTTGATCCAAATGCCAGCCCTTAAAAATTCTGACGAAACAATTCCATCATTTCTGTCTAAGAGAGATTTTGATCAAAGAAAAATACACATCAAAACATGTGATGTGAAAAGTTTGGAACAGCATTTTCAAAATGTTTTATGTGAAAGTTTATTTTGTGGAAGTTTAAGGAGGGGATGTTAGTAAAAAAAAAATAAAATAAAAAAAAAAAAAATAAAATAAAATAAAATAATTTCAAAAAATTAAATTAAATCCAAATAAAATAAAATAAAATAAAATAAAATGAAATAAAATGAAATAAAATAAAATAAAATGTTTTTTTTTTTTTTTTTATCACACTACTATTTAAGAAAAGTCTTATTTCAGCCACTGTCTGAAACCCTTTCTTTGAGGTGCTGTCTATTTAAGGCTACACAAACCCCCCCTTTCCTCTGATTGGCCTGCTCTCTGAAAGCCTGTTTAGGGTCGGACCTTTGTGTTTGAGGCCCGCTCCTCCAACGAGTCATGAACCAGTTAAGAGATCCTTATGGGATGACATCATCATTATAGCAAGTCTCATGAAGATCTGGTGAGTTTTCAGAGACTACTTTTCCAGGACTTAACACCAAAGCCTGAAGTCCTTTGAAAATAATGCAAATAAGGAAAGAGAGGTTTAACAAAAAAACATTTGCAGTACACTTTAAGACCAGTAGAGGGTGTTAAGACAAAGTCTAAGACAATTTAGCAAAGATGATGCCATAAAAGACAAACACAGGCTGGTATCATTATGAGCAACAGCACTATTAGCATATTAGCATGGAGAGTCTTTAGCCAGTGCTGGTTCTGATAGACCTGCTCACAATCGTCATTCAAAATCAATCCACAGAAATAAACATGCATCTGCCATCTCAGTATCTGCTTCAGGCTGGTCATAAGTCTGGATATGATGACAGTCTTTAGTTCTACTTTCTAAATGAACGATTTCGTCCAACTAACTACTAGGAGACATAGTCATGCCTGCTTCCTTTCAGTGTTGCCAACTCCTCAGTGAGGACAGTTAACTTTGACAATCGGAGAAGTCACTAAGTGGCATCATTGTCTAATTTGCATAATTGACCATTTGCATCTTAATGAGTTTGTCATGGACCCTGTTGGAGAACGGGACAAAAAGTGAACGAAAAACACTGTAAATATGATCAGGACTACAAGTGAACTTTCCTCTGTCCATTTTTTAAAAAATGTAGAATAACAACCCTTCTACTTTACCCATGCTTGGGATTCGCCAGAGGCAGGCTTCGGCACGCAATACCAATTTGCATAGCGCCGCCTGCTCTGGCTGTAGCTGGGAGTGACTGCTGTGCAAGTGAGGAGGACTTGTGGTGTGCTCCATTTGTACTCGGAACTGGGAAGTCGGAAGTGGGAGCAGCATTATCTCAGAGTTTAGTACTCCAGGTGCCAAGTCGGAAAAACTTGCCTGAACAGCAATATTTCTTTTATATAAACATTGAACAATACTACGTATACAGCTGTATATTATGAATTGAGGAATTCTAAAATAAAAAGAATATAACAGCAGCTCAATTACTGCTTACCCCTGAACTCAGTAGTTCCTACTGGGAACTCGGGGTTGGTGTGGGTGCTCTGACTTTCAAGCCGGAAATTCTGACCTTGGGGGGGCGTTCCAGTTGGGCGTTACCACTCTGAATTTAGAATTTGAAAACAAATGGAACGCACCATGGTTGCCATGTAAGTGGTTTAGAAAGGGGGAGGGTAGTAAGATTAATTTGCGCTTTAACATCGGTCTCCAAAGTCCAGAAAAAGTTGCAAGATTTGTACCTTTTTTAAGAAAGAGTTGCAAGAGGGGTCTGCTAAATATAGTAACATCACTAAGATGGCAACACTTTTCCTCTTAAGAACTACCAAAAACTACTGGTGATGGCCATCAAAGAGAGGCTGAAGTTGTGAAAAGTCGTGCTCAAGTTCGATTCTTCAACTTGTGCAAAAATCAAAAGAGATGCCAATATTTCAAAACCTGAAAAGTTCCCCAAAAAGAGCTAAGACAACGCAGCTCATTCATTATCAGACACCCTGAATGACACCCTGTCTGTTTACGGACTTTCCAAGAAACCGCCTTGTTCTTACGTTTCCCATTGGGCTGTCGAACATCATAAGACTAACGTATGCTAATTTTGATGTACTTTGTCATTTCCTTTCAAGTCTTGTCAATTAAAATGCCATCCACCTGACAGAACAGAGAGCGTAATACAGGACGTATCAAAGGGAGGGAAAATGTATGCAGTCAGGGCGTCAATTTTAGAGTGACACTCAACTCGTGGTCTTCCAAAGTCATTCGTTGACACAAATGTAAAGACGTTCTTCATCAAGGAGCATTGACACGGGGGCTGAAGAGGAAAAAAAACTTGTCCTTGTCGTCGTGAACAAACCAGCAAAGATTGACTGTGATCATATGAAACAAAGAAGACGGTGAAAAAAATGGGCCTGAAATAAGCCTGCAGGTTTGCTTCGGATATTGATATAGAAAGAGCAAACACACAAACACGATCACACACACACAAGCAAGAGGCTTAGAAGCAGAATGAAGGCCGAGCGAAAAATAGGAAGAGGCTAACTCTCAGATCAATAAGAAGTGTGTATTTGTGTACGTCCGCGCTCATGAAAAGACTCGCAGACAGACACAGAGGGAAAAATGCAATCAGCGTGCGCATGAGGTTTCTCCAGAGTGAGGATTTGGGTCATTTGAAAGAAAACGGCTGAATCAGCAACACTGCCGCCACTGTTGAACTTAATCTACTGAGCAGTCCTGCAGGCAGAGACGAAGCAAGGAGGGCGGGAGAAAGGAGAGACAGAAAGGAGGGAGGCAGATAGCGAGATAGATACAGGTAAGACGGGAGAAGGGGAAGACGGGGAAGAAGAGGAAGGGATGAGCCAAAGCAGAGATTTATCAGAGGAGGCAGCAGGAGGGGAGTTAGGAAGAGGGGATAAAGGGGGAAGCATGAAGAGGAGGGAGGAAGAGATGTGGGAGCCAAACAAGAGGGGGATGGAGCTGCCCGCCGTGGCTCATGTAGATTCTTCTCTGCATCAGATGGACTGAATAACTGTAACTATTCAGGTAAACATCGATGCCTAAGATACATAAAGCCTTCGTCTCTACTCTCAAAGTATAGACGTTTTTGGATAATCCCTTTAAAAAGGTGTACTGTGCCTTTTTTAGGCTTTAATCCGATCCTCTGCCACATCCTAAAAATTGTACACAATTTGCAGATAGAAAAAAAAAAAATCTGTATTTTTGAATCACTGGTGTTTCAGAAAACCTGGATCCTGAGTCATTACATGAGTTTGAAACAAATTATCTAAATTTGAGTTTAATGTTTTATAACTGAGTTTGTTTGCTTTAAAATTGCATGTACACCAATTTTTCCAACTGCGAAAAAAATGCATGTATCGTATTCCTTAGACCTCCAGATAATATTTGTATGATTTTTAATTTTTTTTTCTTTTTTGTTGATTAATAATAATAATAAGAATAAGAATAAGAATAATGATAATAATAATAATAACAATACTAGTAATAATAATAATGATAATAATAATAATAACAAGAATAGTAATAATAATAATAATAATAATAATAATAATAATAACAAGAATAGTGATAATAATAATAATAATAATAATAATAATAATAATAATAATAATAATAATAATAATAATGATAATAATAATTCTTCTTCTTCTTCTTATTTCTTTTTAAAACCCCAATTAGCCACCCAGATTCAAAGCAACACTTCAAGAGATTACATAGGTAAAATGTAAAAAGTGCTACAACTATAGCTGCCAGTGGAAACAATTGGGTTAACCAACTTGAAAATTCAACTTTTTATGTTCTTATATACATATAAAAAAATAAATAATAATAATTTGAAAAATAGTCATGATTAAAAAATTAAATCAATTTCAATTCGCACAATTCAGCTTTAGTTTAACATGTCAAATAAGTTCATTTTAAAAACAGACATGTTGTTTTGGAACAAATAAGGTAAGGTATTTTTCAGTAAAGTTTCATAGCACTGTTGGTTGAAACGTGACAAGAAGCAAACGTAGGTTTGTATTGTACGTCAGAAACCGACTATACGTAGCGCTACTAGCAGTCCACCATCAAGGCTCCCCCTTCCTTATGATTGGCCAGCCTTCCAGAGGCCTTAAAGCCCTGATGAGTATGAGCTGATTAGGAAATCCCTAGAAGATAATGTCACTGGTTCTCATGAAGATCGTGTTCCTATTTTTATTACTGGCTACAGACAGATTTAGGAATATCTATATCGTGAATATATAGCGGATTTAAAATCTGCACACTTCTGGACACGTCTGAACATTCAGCATTGTTTCTTTGCTGTCGTCCTGCTACATGCTTAATGCTCCACTAAATGTTTCGGTTCCTCTGTGATGTCCATCCAGCTATGGGCGGATTGTCGTGTGTTTGGCAGCGAGCCCAAGTGATGATGTTACAGCAGGTGTTTTCCATCAGCAGTCAGAAGCAAAGCGCTTCCTTTGATACCTCTCATTAGGAGTTAACTCAATGAATATCACTCATAAGATAACTATGACTGTACCTGTAAGCACTACCCAAGTGATAAATCGGTCATGTTCCAACGGTTTCAGGCAGGTATTTGACTTAACTAGGCCTCTCTTGTCAGGGTCTATAAATAGTGAACTAAGAGCAGGCGAGTATATTAAAATTATCCTCTGAGGGTAGATGTCATTCTTTATGTCTGGCACACAAGCACAGGTGGATCCATCCTCCTGAACTCACACTCAGATGAAACCTCGTACATGTTATACAGAACCGGAGGTTGTCAGAGGTGGTTCATATAGAGCAAGTCAACCATTAATTCAGTTAACGTCACCTTTTCCAGCACCTCTTTGCCATCATTAAAGCTATGAATCATCACTTTTAATCAGTCCTGGTTTTTGTGACATATTTCTGTCTAACATGTTGGGAAAAACTGAACAGGTCCAAGTGGAAAGACAAAGAATAATCTTTTGTAAAGCCTCTAAATTTGTGTTTTTGATGAAGCCCTTGTGTGGTTCATGTGATACTTTTAATCACTTGGGATTTATTTGTGTTTGCAAAAGATGTCGCTCTGGTATCCTAGTAGTAGCTAGGATAGCTACTACTAGGATACCAGTTCATTTTAGATGCTGTCTCTTTAAGGCTCCCTGTTTAAAACCCCCCTGTCCTCTGATTGGCCAGCCTTCTTAAGGCATGTTGCAGGGAGAATCAACCACAAAGGGAACAACTTGTTAGCTCATAACACTAGCCACATTTCGGCCCTTATTAGCCAGTTTGTTTGGTGTCAAGATCCCAAAGTTAAAGGTAGCTCAAATCCCAGCATAGGTATCTGTAGAAGCTAGTATATAGGGCTAACTGCCTTAAAATTTAGTTTGTTAGGCTTTTTGTGTTTTAATTCTTGAGCCAAAATTACAACATGAATGTATAGCAAATATGCTAGCAGGAGTCTGAAGATAAATAGCAATATTTGCAACATAGCAGGGTTCAAAATATACATTTTTTATGCTTTTCTCCTGAGTAAACAATAGTTATGTTCAAAGGGCATATCGCAGGTTGACTTTTTTTGCTAAGTAACACTTTACATTCATTGCTTTAATATGTTATTAAACAAAATAGGAGTGGCTGTTTCAGTATAGCTGTTTAAAAGCGTTTTTTTCCAACATGGCGTCTTACGACGTAGCAAAGGGGACTCACATCCTCTTACTCCACTTTAAGCCAATGTGAATAATATGTAGTAGTGAGTGAGATTGAGCTTTGAGGTCATGTTTATTGTGTTTCTTCAGAGCTATGAACTGACCTTAATGATTGAGGCCCGCACTTCCAACATGCCACGAACCAGTAAGAAGATCTTTGTTTAATGACCTTGTTATTAAGGGAAGTCTCACAACATCTCATTAAGAGCTTACGGTGTAATTTTAGAATTGGGTTAGGGGATTTCTACAACACAGAAGCACTTTTATTATCAACATCCAGTATTTTCACTGTGTATCAAATTTAAAATATGGGTAAGCATCAAACCCCCTCTTTAAACCGCAACCTATACATATGCTTCTGTGGCTCATCAATTAAGGCTGTCAGCTTTATTGTGTTCATCTTGACGCAGTTGAGGTTTAAAAAAAATCTGTTGCTTTCCAAATCGAAGCCATTAGGACCTTAGAGTGAGTTTGAGCTGCCGTACCCGTTCTTGCTTCCTGCTGCCGCTGTGACGGCAACCAACTGCTGCACTTTTGAATGGCAACATTTCACTTTAAAACACTCCTAGGCAGCTGAGCTGACAAGTCAAAAAGCAGTATATGCACTTTGTGTCAAATGGAATTAAAATGTCACTGAAAATACATAGAGTTTGAGCCGCCACCTACGAGCCGGGCACACAGGCACAGCTGATCAGTCTGATGTCTGCGGGCAACCGCGCCACCGAAGCCAGCGGGGCTCTATTTTGGAGCGCGCGAATCATCGCTGAGCTGTGAATGAAACACTTTGAAGCTGTTCTCTACCTCTAAGTCACGCTTTCAGACCCCACTGCTGTAGAGGTGCTGCATATATCTGAATAATAAATCTAATGTCGAGATCATAAAGTGCAATTGGCTGCATTCACCGGATTCCCAAATGAATTGAAAAATATTTTAAATGCTTAAATAATGAAGTTTTAAACACACAGTAAAAACTGTGATTTATCAAAATCAGCTACTGAAATTTAGCAATAAATTTCAGTTAGAGAAATTAATAGTTTGACAGCCCAATTTAAAAGATATAGAGGGAGCGGGAAAGGGTTTACAGGAGCTTGTAGCTGAAACAAACAGTTGGTGTGAGCTTGATGTTCCAGCTGGCAGGAGGTTTTTCTACCAATGTGGTCTTCACAGTTTGTGCCTGAACTCTCATTTCATACCTCAGAAATCACTGTCAGCAGTATTGATTGGCATCTATCAAATTGCAAACATACATTTTTTCTAAGTCATCAAAAGATGTTTCAAGAAGAAGCTTTTTGCTTTGAGTTGTGTCTGAACCTTGCCGAGCGGAAATGAATTTTCCTCCCTTGTTGTGTTTGAGCACAAGTCAACAGTATTAAAAAACAAACCTGACTTGTTTAGTGTACCCTATTAAAAAACACCTCCAAGTAATTGTTCATAAACACAGGTGCGTCGCACTCCCATGCTTTCGAATGGATCCTGACTTGACAACAGCACGAACCTGAGCCTGATCCAATCATACCTGTTCAGCTGGAAAAAAAACAACTTCACAAATAAGTATTCTGTCTTGCTTTTGACAAATTGGATGGAGATTTGCCATCTAGAACCCAGCTCATGAACACCAATCTCTCCCTTTTTTCCACTGTCTCACTCTCAGCTCAGTTTTGAATCCTCGCCACTAGATGGCAGACATGCTATTTGCCGAAGTTGTCGCTGCTGCCTGACTCCCCTCTCCCTCGCCTGAGCCTAATGGCATGTGGCGGCTGGTGCCTGTGAGTAATGCTGCAGGAAAATGCGTTCCATAACCGATTGTTCTTATTGGAAGAGAAGAAGAGGAAGAGGGGAGAGGGACTTGAGCTAAACAAACAAGAAGGAGGGAGAAGATGGAGAAAGAAGACGACAGAGGAAGGAGTGACACCCAGGAGAGCGCAGTGTTTGTGGCTTGTGCGGTCCCATCTTCTGACAGGACAGTTACGAAGGGGGTGACGGGGGAGATATAAGGGCAGAAAATAGCCTGCTGATGTAGCTGTTGTATTTAACACTCATGCAAACACAGGAAAAAAACATACTCAGCTTTACAGCTGCACAGAGAGGCAGGACTTCAACACAGAAACCCTTTTTTTGTATTGTTTTCCTTCCTGTTAATGTACCTGTTACACTTTACAAAACACCAATCAGTAAGACTTTCCCACAACAAAACAAACATTTTCAATTCATGTGGATCCAAATTATGTCAAAAATGCATCTGAAGACATGGAGAAAGGAGATAATCTTCTCTTTGTGACATGCTTAAGGTAGAAAAAGGACAGGAAAGCATTAAAAAACTTTAAGGTGAAAGGAGGCAGAAACCCCTGACAGAACCAGACTCGTAGGTGAATGGTCATCTACATGTTTTAATTCCATCAAAACATCTAATTAAACAACACACGTATCTAGTTTTAAGGTATCAGTTATTATCGATAGTAAGCAAGCACATAGCAACAGTTTAAGAGGAAACATATTTCTGACAGGCAGAAACCACGGATGGGACCAGACTAATTCATGGACATGGACTGTTATGGGTTTCCATCTAACAAAAAACACTAGAAAAGCATTTAGAGAGCGAAGACCTCCACCAAGCATATTGTGATTGTCACGCAACACTTTAGTCCTACTTCATCAGACTGTCTGCTACAATTTGGTGTTAGTTGCAGGTTTGTCTGATAATTTGTTTCCTGACAGTGTTGAAAATTATGATGACCCAGTACATGTTTCATATTCCAGATTTTAGTATACATAATATTGGCAGGATCTGGATCGTACTTTTACATCTGTCAGAAATTATGGTGACCTTGTCTTGTATTGTTTTGCAAAGCAATCCGACCATTTATGGTGGAGTTATATACACTTATGGTGAAAACAGCCCTATCTCACAATGATAAAGTATCCTTTAAAAAGTCCTGGACTGAAACAGAGATCCGGATCACCTCCAAAAAAAAATCAATTCTTCCTTATCCCATTTCGAACATTTCCTGAAAATTTCATCAAGATCCATTTGTTAGTTTTTGAGTAACGTTGTTCATAGACAGACTTATCTAGTTATTTTAGGGGATAATTTATTATCTACCAGTGATGGGAACACATAGCAGCAGTGTAGGAAAAAACATATTTCTGACAGGCAGAAACTACAGACGGGACCAGACCAGTTCATGGACATGGAATGTTAGGGGTTTCTATCAAATAAACTAATTAAACATCAAAGTTGTTCATTGACACTTGAAAAAATTAATAAATCTAATACCAGGTATGTGGCAATTGTCTTTAAAATTAGCCTTCTTTTGGCAGGTAGAAACCACCGGCAGAACCAGACTAATTCATGGACAGCCACCATCAGCCATTGTTAATCTATTGTTGGATTTTTCTCAAACATATTTGAACAATCCAACATCCAGCAAGCACGGTGCAAGAGGAAGTCCACGTCTAACAAACCGGAAGAGACCGCGGGCAGGACTAGACTAATAACTCTCAGCAAGTATAGTGCAACAGTGGAAAAAGTCGAGATAGGATGGTGGAAACCACAGGCAGAACTACATTAACTGGTAGACAGCAATCCACCTTTGACACTTTTTCATCAAACAAGTCAAAAACAGACCTATCTGGTTATTTCAAGGGATAATTTATTATCTACCAGTGATTGCAAAATATGGCAACAGTGTAAGAGGAAACAAACTGATGACAGATACAACGGGAAGGACCAGACTAATCCAGCAACTGATAATCAATTGTTTTTGTAAGTATTTATAAGTACTTGACATTTTAAATACATTTACAGTGACAAAAGTAAACTTACTTTGACAGGTAGAGACCTTGGATGTGATCAGGCTTAGAGATGGGCAGCCTTCTTCCTCTTGCAGAAGAGACCCTGAAAGAAAAATGATCCAAAATCTTATTTTTCCAATTTATGTTACACTGCTTTTAGTGAAAACCTAAGATGCTGAGCAGCCCAATTTCCACAAAACTTCCTCCCTAATTCCCCCAAATAAAAGGGAAGTCTCCTGTGAAGCTAATGGGCTGCAATTAGCCCAAGTTAATGACAGAGAGCCACGAATATGTTTTACAAATATTAAGCACAAATAACCTCTAAAAAAGAACAAATTGGATGCACCAGTACATTAAAAAAAAAAGAGTGTTTGCAGTAATTAGATGCCTGCAGATGCTGTATTGGAACAGGAGGCCTGCAGGAAGCGATGGGGATCAATCAGCAGGAAGGCTGCATTTAAAATCTTCAGCTACTGTTTCACACAGCAGGATTGTGTGAATGCACGAGTGTTTTTAAGGGTGTTCAGTGAGTGCGCTGTGGGATGATGCAGCAGGAGCACAGTGTGAGAGGAAATGTGTGGGTCATTTTTATCGAGCGATCGCTTCAAGTTGAGGGCATGTTGACCTTCAAAACATGTCTGTTTCTAACTCCTTAAAGAAGAAGTTTCTGCTCCCGTTTTCACTCCTTAATCATGTGTGACGGTTTAGATTTAAGTCAGCATTTGTGCTTGTGGTTCTGAACTAAACTGTGTGATTATTTTAAAATGCATAACGTTTTCACAAAAACCTGGCTCAGTTTTGATCTCACTCAGACTTGAAACACAAATTTATGCAGCCGTCATCACCCTGACATCCTCCCACACATTCTCTCCGTAACATGTCAGCACTGTGGAGAAGAAGAAAGAGGGGTTCTCGTTTGTCAACGCCACACCTAATCATGTAAAATACCCTCCCACCTTCTGGAGAGATCTCCCCCCTCTGCGCTATCCTCTCCTCATGTAACTCTTTTTTTCTTCTCTGAAGTCAGATGCACACTTTTGTTTGCTTTAAAAGAGAAGAAAAGAAAAGAAAGGGTGAGGGTGGATGGGGGGTTTGGCTGGTTGTGTGACTCATGTGCGAGGCTTGATTTCCTGATCGTTATATTCTCCCGAGAAGCCTCCGACTGCAGCTTGTGCAGCAGAGTGGAAGGGAGGAAGTCGACTCGCTGGGATTTCACTTTCCCTCATCTGCCCCAATCGCCAGCTGAATAGGAGTACCCCATTAAAGTGCCCGTGACCTTTAGGAGAGAGGGGCAGGGGTTTGATTGGGCTTTTTGTCAAATTGGGAACACAACGAGCACAGGCACAGCGAGGGCCTATTTACTGGCTGCAGCTGCTGCATGTGAGGCGGAGAGCTGCGGTGCCCACACTGTTAGTGCTGTGAGTAGGCAGCTTTTCAACACTTTCAGGACGATACGTATACTGTATATGGTAAATAACACATCACTGCTTACACTGTGGAGCTGAAGCGTGTCTAACTTTACAAGGGTTTAAAATACAGAAACATGAGTCACTGAGTATTGCGCTCATAGTTACAGTTGAAATTGAAAAGAAGCTAAAAGATGTGTTGATTGAAAACAATCAATTAGTGTATGGTGTAATAGAATATACCTGATTCTTTAGTTTCTGTTTGTGTTGATTTTGGCGCCCCCTGTGGTCTTGCCCTGCCAAAAATGTTTTAACACACCATCTTGTATCAGTCAAATGTATTACTTGAAGATTTGTTGTAGAAAATGTAATTACAGGAGGTTTTTCTTGGTCTGTCACCTACCCCCTTGCACTTGTTAGCATTACTAGTTACAGTTAAGAGAATCTGGTCATTTCACTCAGCTTTACTACAAGCTCAAAACTCCTCACAGGAGCTTTAAACAGTGGCCTAATAGTCATTTTGATGCCCCCTGTTGGAAAAAAAAAACTCATGTGTCTTGCCATACCAAAAAACTCTAACCTACTTTAATTTAAAAGTCAAATGTATTTCTTACTTTGGGATTCTTAATGGAAAACGTAATAACGAGAGGTGTTTTTTTTTGGTTGGTCACCTACCCCCCGACACTTGTTCACTGCATTACAAATTACAGTTAAGAAATTGTTAATCTTGTTGTTGTTTTGTATCAGAAGGTCATGGATTGGCATCAGTTTTAATTTCAATCAGTAGTGTAACCATCTCAAAAACTCCTCTCAGGAGCTTTAAATTTTGGCCTAAGAATTACATTGCATAGGTGCCACCTCAGGAGCTCCTCCCCCAGATGTATGTACCTTTGGTGACAGAGGTTAAGGTAGATGAGCTTCAAGTTGAAACATATTTTCATTTTATGTTTCATTTTCTAGGTGCTGCCCTGTTGGTTATGGCTGCCTATTGCAGCAGCTCTCTCTTCTCTTGTTTATTGTGCTTTTTTCATCTCTTTTTACATCATCTTTGTATTTGGAGTGGGTCATTACTTTTTATGGTTCATTTGTTGATCATGGACACCGAACTGGTTTTGTTTTCAGTGATATTTTTCCTATTTTGCTCCTGTGTTTTTCTGGAGATCCTACATGTCACCATGGCTGCATTGTTTTTTATATGTGAAATCAGCTTTTAGCAGCATGTAACATGTCAATGCTAACTGGTGCAAGGCCTAATGTTTCCCCATAAGGTAAGGAGAAGGAGGTGAGGACGACGTGCTGGTTCTCTGGTGTGAGCTAAGAAGTGACAACGTCGGCCTGTCCTTCCATCCATCGTTACTGGGAACTAATGTCTATCTCCAAGAAACCGGGCAAGCTAGCCGTGCTAACCCAGCAACAGAGGGACTACCACAGGGCAGAGTAGCATCATGCTATTCACAGACATGGTTTTCTTATGGACCTTTTTGCACTTTCTATACACTTTCTTACTTTTTTTTTCTTGATTGATTCTTGATTGCTTCAACTACTGAATTTCCCCTCATGGTTAAATAAAGTATTTTCTATTCTATTCTATTCTATTCTATTCTATTCTATTCTATTCCAGTACAAAAGAAAGACAACTATTAGAGCTTAAAAGTCACAACCCATAGCCCCTACCAACCAACCCTTCCATTATTATTCTGGTAGATGTAATATGTGTAACATAAGTTTTAGTTAATATCATCTCTTTTTGTGTTTAATCTTGTCAACAACCAATTTCATTTATATTTTTCTATGTATCTGATTCTTTTTGAGAGTAATTTGAATTTAACTGATGAAGCCCCATGGTTGTGCTTTTGATTTATTAAGCAAGATTTGGCAGCTTGTTGGAGTCGAAAGAACAACAACGCCTCACTCAAATCAACACCTGAAAGTTTTGAGCAAATAATAAAACAGAAAAAATAAAAAGGGGACCAAAGGAAACCATTAAAAATGATCAGGACAGCTGGAGCTACTATAAGCACCATTTGTTGAGATTTCTATTGTCTTAGACAACCAGA
Organism: Halichoeres trimaculatus; assembly: GCF_033239565.1. Classification (NCBI taxonomy): domain Eukaryota; kingdom Metazoa; phylum Chordata; class Actinopteri; order Labriformes; family Labridae; genus Halichoeres; species Halichoeres trimaculatus. The sequence continues at coordinate 18,069,239 of NW_027437200.1, forward strand.
CAAATAGTCACAACCACAAGAAGGTACATAACCAGACAAAATAATGAACACAGCAGCCACTGCTCATGCTTGTTGTCCAGAGGCATGTATGTTTCAGACAGCAGCAGCATTGTCATACTACAGTGTGGAGAAATGCACATATATATCTTTTCAAGAGCACTCAAGTGATTGTACTTTCTCTCAATCACTTTGAGTGCTTTCGATAGCTCCAAATGGCTCTTTTCATTTATATGTGCATAATCTTTTGTCAAAGTCTCTTCTTTTCTCATTTTATCCTTCACTCACAAGAGCCGTCAGCCTGAAACCCACTTAAAGCAACTTCTTGTCAGAGGAAATCAGACAAAACCGACATATGGAAAAGTAATCAATGCTCACCCACCATGCATTCATCTCCTGTCTCTTCATACATATGACTTTATTTGTCCTCCTTTCTTATTTTCGCTTTCTCTTTTAGTCATGTTGCTTTGCACCCGTGGGAGTCTGTCAACACCAGGTGTATGTAGAATAACTCTGCCTTTTTGTCCTCACATAAGTGTTGTGATGAATGCAAAGTCACCACATGCAGTCATGTTTCCTCCTGCATGCACACAGTAGCTGTCTTCATGTATTTGTTGACTGTGTTCTTCACCACTTTTCTTGTCACCACCACAGACTGTAGGCTGAAAAGATGCTTTGAGTATTTTATCTTTTAACCCCATAGAAGCAAAGTTGATATATACTGCAGGCACACAGCAGGGGGAGCTCAACTTACTTTGGCCTCACACTTAAGGCATCTTTTTTATGAGAGTCAATTCCAGTCAGAAACACTTTTGTCAAAAATTTGTCTCTGTTCTGGGAGCTCCATGCCCTTCCACATGCCTAAGTGGAATGCCATGGCATGAAGAGAACACATCCCCACGATTTGATGTGTCTACGCTAGAAGCCAGGGCAAGGAGAGCACACCTCCAATTGCTTTGATACATGAAAGGTTGCTGGTGGAGTAAGCACATTTCCTCTCTCTTTCATTTGCTTATATGAAAAGCCAAGCCAGGGGGAGCACACCTCATTTCTCTTAAGTTTTCATACATGAACGGCCAAGGCAGGCAAAGCATACCTCCTTTCTCTTTCATTTTCATTCATAGATGACCAGGGCAGGACGAGCACACCCACTTTCTCTTTCATTTTCATAAATTAAAAGCCAGGGCAGGACGAGGACACCTCCTTTCTCTTTCATTTTAGTTCACAGATAGCCAGGGAAGGACGAGCACACCTCCTGTCTTTTTCATTTTCATGAATCAAAAGCCAAGGCAGGGTGAGCACACTTCCTCTCATTCAATTTCATACATGGAAGGCCAAGGCAGGACGAGCACATCTCCTTTCGCTTCCATTCTCATGAATGGTAGGCCAATGCAGGGAGAGCACACCTCCTTTCTCTTTCATTTCCATACATGAATGGACAAGACAGGAAGAGGAGATCTACCTTCGCTTCCATTTTCATACACCAAAAGCCAAGGCAGGGTGATCACGCCATGTTTCTCTTTCATTTTCATAAATCAAAAGCCAAGGTAGGAAGAGGACATCTCCTTTCTCTTTCATTTTATACCTTAAAAGCCAAGGCAGGGAGAGCACACTACTTGTGCTTCCATACAAGAAAAGTCAGGGTAAGAATTGAAAATCTCCTTTCTCTGTTATTTTCATACATTAAAAGGCCAAGAGAGAGCACAACCCCCTTTGCTTCCGAACCAGAAAAGTCAAGGTTAGAAGAGTACATCTACTTTCACTTTTATCCATTAAAGGTCATGGTAGGGAGAGCACACTCCTTTACTTTTATTTTCTTATATGAAAGCCATGGCAGGGAGAGGACACCTCCTTTCTCTCTCATATAAATACATCAATAGCAAAGGCAGGGAGAGCACAATTCCCCTTTATCATATCTGGCTGAGCTTTCAGCTGATGGGGCTAGTATTGAGAGCAGCTGATGTTTTGTAAGAACAAGCTTGACTTTGTGGCCTGCCTGAAATAAAGCTAGGTAGCGCAAACATCAGCAGATATACTTTGACCAGTATGACTTGCGTTACAAGCAGTAGTAGTAAATATTAGGTCTAGTTATTTCAGGTTAATGTTCAAACAGTTTTCTATCCATGTGCAGAGCAGCATTTCCTCCCCTCAGGCATAATGCTACCTTTGAGTGGAAACCCCCTTCCTGCTCTGTCTGTGTCTCCATCCCTCAGTTCAATTATATTCTAATTTGGTTCATCAAGATTGAGAGCATGATATTAAAAGACGAACAAAGATGATTGATGATGACGTTGATGGTGATGATATTCCACCCACCATGCAGGCAATAACAGAGGTAGAAGTGATACAACCGGAGGAGCAAACTCACTCCTTTTATTTCATTTTAAAAAAAATCTCACATCAAAAGACCGTTCCATTGTCTTACGGTGCGTGTTCATCCGGCTGATGCTTTTAATCACTAGATCAGCTGTGACTGTGTTTAATAAATGAGGCGCCATGTCTATTTTAAATGCAGACACACACACACACACGCACACCGAGGCGTGGTGTTAATCTGAAGCGACATCGACTTTAATAGCCACTTTAAATGTCTTTATTATTTTAAAGCACTTTATGGGTTGCCCCTGGCGTTAGGAGTACAGATTCTGCTGGAATCACAGCAACAAATGCTGGAGTGAGACTCCTTTTTCTCCCCCTTCTTTCCTCCCGTTGTGCCATTTTCAGACTTCAGCATAAGCTCAAGGATAATTCTGGTTTATTACAATTTAAAGGAGTACATCTGAAATGTAGTTCGGAGGAAACAGGAACACTTGTCTGAACATTCTTACTTTAAAAAAAGCTTCAAAGAATGCTGAATCCTACAACTCCCAAAGCACAGCTCCCTGGCATCTTTCATTTGACCCTCCCTGTCTGTTGAATGTCTTTATCAGTCAAACTAGAACAGGCTTTCTGTTAAAAAAAGAAGTCTGATAACCTAATCTCACTCATACTGTAATAAAGTTCAATCAGAATCACAGAGGACGTTTTTAAACTGTATTTACAGTGTGAATGCTGCTCCCCATAACCAGTAGACCAACCCTTTATATGTTAAATTGAGTTTTATCTTTTTAATTTTCCCCATCATTCCTATCGTAATAGGAGCACTGTAAGCAGAATGACGATTGAAATGCAATGACATTGCTCAAAAAAAAAGAAAAAAAAAGAAAAAAGATTAAATGGGGAAAAAACAGTTTTAACCATAAAACTTTCATTTTTTAATAGCTCCCTTTAATTTCTCTAAATCTAACAATTTCCAATCAACCTTAGTCATTTTAGCCCTATCACAACAACCTTCTAAAAGCTTTAGAAGGTCTGTATTAAAGTAACAGTAAGGGCCTGTGTCCACTAACTGCAGTTTTTTGGCATCTTTTTAAAAATCAGATATACAAGTACAGTTCTGAACTCAACATCCTCAGAACAAGCATGCCATTGATATTCACTTTTTTAAATGTCAAAATTTATCAGTAATCAGTTAAATAACATGTGAAACACTGCATCAGTCTTAACATAATATGAACACTATACATGGGATGGTGATCAGAATGCACGTTTCTTATAAACTTTCACTGGAAAAATACGGTTCATCAATTTAAAAGAAAGCAAGTTCAACCATAAAATCACCACAGCTGTCTGTTATTAAAAAAACAAACCTTTCAGCTTAATTCTTGGCTAAACTGTTCACATGTTAGCTGTCATTCTTGGTTATCTGTCCATCCCCAGCATTTAAACCATGTAGCCACTTAAAGCTCCTGTGAGGAATTTTTGTCTAGTTGTCAAACATGCAGAAATTAATACTGCTGCCTCTAAATGACCCAAAAAAACAAACAAGACCATCCCCTCCAAAAAAAATCATTTCTAAAAAGCTGTTTTTGATTTCCTTAATATCTTAAAGGGTAGGCACCAGATGGCATACAGTACACTGCCGGCACTTATTTGTCAACATTTTCTGATTCACAGTTTCACAGTTGATATTTTTTTTATGTTTAAGTCTGCAGAATGATATTTTTGTTTTACACCTATAAAGTTCTTTCTGATCTGCAGGGGGCACAAAAATCTGTGCAAACTAAAACATTCTCAGAGGAGCTTTAATGAACATAAATCAGTCCATACACTCCCAAAGAATGCACAATTTGTTCCTCAATCCTCTCAAGCTTTCCTGTTTATTCAACTGTATTGAAGAAAAAAAATTGTGGTTCTCTTCAGTTTCCCTAAAGCTGACACATTTCCATCCACCCTGAGTCATGTTGAGCCCATCACAACTAGTTATCCAACATCTTAAAGATAGAGAGGTTAAAGAGTTGTGTTGTAATTGTCATAGACAACCAAGCTGCCACAGGTCTGGAATGCTCTTAAAGCCTCTAAGTCCATATTAAACCAACAGTAAGGGCCTGTGTCCACTAGCAGATTTTATTTTTTAGCATACCCTGTGCTAGACCTCCTCAGTGTAAGAATGCCCTCACATAACTCTTTTAAGCTACAAAACTCAGTAAAACAGATAGATATTGATCAACAATTTTAAACAGTGCAGTGGTCTTCACTATCAGTTTTTGCTTGAGAACCGATCAAATCAAGAAGAAAGGGCGGGACTTCTTATATCAAATCTCAAGTCAACAATGGCTAAGAAGAAACTAATCAGACTCTATTTTTCAGAAGTATAATTTCAAGGTCAAAACTTTGGGGGCACATTGGTATGAAGTTTTTTTTAATGTAACTCTCCATAATTTGATTTTGATGATTACGAAAATATTCCAGGAAAAAGATCAACTAGAATGGCTGAATGCTAAAAGACAACTTCAGTGACCTAGAAACAAAACATGGTGAAAACTGATCACCATACAAAAAATGTATTAGTGGACACAGGCCCTTAAGTACAAAAATTCAGTTTTGGCTACAAATTCAGGTAATATTAAACTGTTTATTTTCAAAGCAAACTATGTTAGATTTTAGAAAATAATTCATAGCCTAGTAGCATACAACCATGTTTCATGTTTTTTCAGTTTGTTGAAATGGGAACTATAGCAAAGACAAATATAAATTCACAATTTGTTCGACAAAGCCTGGGTCCAGGGGTAAAAACAGTAATACAACACCAAATATGTCTCCAAAATCTAATTGGATAACAAGCATGAAATGAAAAAAGTAACTCAGAATGAAACCTTATTTCAAACTTGTTGCTAACCCTGTTTACATTTCATATTCAAAACTGCAGGTCATTTGTAGAAAGTTAGTGAACACAGGTGGTGTCAAAAGTTCATCCAGTCTGAAGCATAACATTTTTTGCAGCTTTTCCTCTGATCTCTGAGTTTTTTGGTCGTCTTTCCCTTTTTCTCTCCCTCTGAGAGCTGATGCCTTCTAAAGACCTTTAAGTCTCCAGTAATGGGTGCCCACCACCAATCAATGTGGAGTCTATCCACTGAGGACAGAGCCACACACACACAGGGGAGTGTGCTGCGTTCAGGTGCTGCCTTTGTAAACACAGGTGGTCTAACCTGGTTATAACCTTCCATGCTTGCTGCGTTTTTTTAATGCGGTTCATGTTTACCTTTAATGCATGACTAAACAGCCGCTGATGAAACGATGGTGTGTGCTAAAGCAGAATATGAAGATATGGGTCGCGGGGAGGTGTGTGTGCAAAGACACTTCCTTATCCTAAATTGTTCTTTTAAAAAAATAAGGAGAGTTTCATTAGAAAACTCATAAACGGCACAATAAATTCACATGTCTCCACTGGAGACAGAGGGAGATTACCTCCGTGGTGCCACGAGCGAGTGCAGAGAAATCTCACAGACACATCCGTACACTTATCAGCTTCCAAATGACACAATGCTGGTACCAGGGGGACTTAAATATTAATTCCCAGCTTGGTGAATATAAAAATAAATCCTTCTGCTAATCGTGCCAGGAGATGCTCCACGGCGGTAAAAAGGTTTTGTGTAAATTACTAAAAGATTAGTTCCTTTTTGCTGGTTTATCTACAGGTCCAAACCGCAGAGGTGCATTCCTCAAGCACCTAAAATTCAACTTCTACAGAGAGATGGGGATTTGTCGTGTGTGTGAATGTGTGTGTGTGTGAATGTCCTTTTAAAAACTCCTGCGATTGTCTCTGTTGAAACAAGATAGCGTCCTCTCTTTGAAGGCGTAAAGCCGTGACGGGATGGAATTACCTGCGCGAGATATGCGCGACGTGGGAAGTCACTCGGCCAGTCGGACGTTTGTCACATGTGACGAGGAGACGCTGTTTCGCCGCCGGATTAGAGCGCATTAGGCGACGTGTGTTGCCAGTCAAAACAGTTGTATTTACCTATTTATTTCTAATCTGTTGCGGGGAAATAAACATTCATTGCAGAAAAGAATTTCTAAGCCGCTCTCTCCGTCACGTAACTACGCCCCACAGACACTCGCAAACGCCTCGTTTAATGCACTTTTTTTCGCTTTGAACTCAGAAATTCGGTATCACTCGCTAAGCAGAAATGTAAAAGCACCTAAGCAGATTACCACCTGCTTAAGGCCTCCCTTAGATATGATAATACACCTACAGAGGGGCCATTGAACAATGTGATTAATAATGAAATAGCCTATTTGCCAGGATGAGACAGTTTTAATATCCCAATAAAAAACACGAGTCCTATCTCCCTTCACGGCTGACCAGCATCAGCACCGTTCTGGGTGAAGAAGATATGAAACTTCCTCCTTTTTATGTCAAGATTTGCTCCCTGTTGCACATAAAAGTTTATGAATAGCTCCAGTGTAAAGCCTCTCTCTGTTTAAAACCTCAGGAGCGGCTCCCTGCTTAAGTCAGAGCTGATCAATTAAAAGCTTATTGATCTGTTATGGAGGCGGTGGGAGAGATACTAGCAGGGACGTGGGAATTACTCTGCCGCATTAAGCCTTTTTCCAATCCCACTTCCTCATTGTTAAATACAAACGTAGTATTAATAGACGATCCAATTACTGCTCAGAGGAGGTTTTAAAGCGGACTTAGAAGTGTACGTTACCGCGCCGGGGAGGTGATGCTGTAGAAATGTGCGGTCAAGGTGACGTGTTGGGCGCTGAAAGGAAACTGAAAGCTTTCTGCTGAAGGTTAGAGGAGAACGGCGCCTCATCAAAGCACCTTCTGTGTGAAATCTGTACATTTCTTCCTGGGAATCCACCATGAAAGTGCTACATTCCCTCAACCAGGGCGCGCGTTGCTTTGCTGCTGCTCGATATCATATAGATGGCAGAGCGCAGACAGGAAACGTGCACCTCTTATAGATGCCTCTTTCAGATACGGATAAAGAGCTTAGGCCTACACACCTTTCTTTCAACCTCTTCTTCCCTTGATTTTTTTTTCTCTACTTTGTCACTTTCTCACCCTCTCTCCGGCACAAACAGAAACTCACTCCAGACACACACACAGGCGTATGAAAACACTCTCACACACCCCTGGAGCTTAATTTGCAATAGAGGACTACTTCATTTGAATGTCTTTGATGTAGCGTGGCTTTGCTCAAATGAAGTATCTGATCCCAATCCCCTGGACGGATCCACGTGGGCGTATCGGTGTAACCAACCACCACGAGCATCCCCGTCCTTCTGCACCAGCGCTTTTTTCCTTTTTGTTCCTTACCTACGAGTCAAACACCATACCCATCACCCCATCCATCCTTCTTTAATTTAATTCATTTACACTTTTAACAAGCATGCTTACGTGCCTCGTCATCCGGGTAATTTATGGAGATGGGGTCTCGGGCTCAGTCCCCTCGTGGCCACACGGCCTTGACTTGTCGCTTAACTCATCTTGGGGCCGAACACGCGTAAGGATACAATTATTTCAAGTTGATTACAAATCCTTGTATTCTCTCTTAATTCCCTATTTACACTGTTTTGTTATTGTGAATCGTTTCACTTTCTCCCATACAATTCAGAATTCGCCAAAGTTACATTATTAGTCATGAGGCAGTGCATTTAAAATGCATTACTTTTTAACATTAATGTGACTTTGACAAACTTGAACACAGCCTCTCTTCATTGTGATGGATGACGAGCAAGGTTCAGGCGTTTCATTTCAATATTGTATGGAAATTAATGGCAAAACAGGATGAAAAATGCATCCAAAAATTTAAAATGAAAGTAGCAGCAGGGTTTGGATAGTAACAGAGAGCTTTTTTTTTAAAGTACATCTAAACAGTCTGTTACTTAAAAAAGAAGACCAAGCATGTTGGTAAGAGGTTTTAATCTTTTGGACCCACAGATCCTCCAGTTGGCCTGTGGCTAACCCCCTCCACTCACTCATTAAAAAGCTTCAGTTAGTCTACTAGCCAAAAATGTACAGGTCCCAGTGCAAACGTAATAACATGCATATCCTTGCCATTACCACCTCAGAAAACAAGACGAACAGCATCAGCCATGACAAAAACACAACGTTCTCCTTGCCATCATCTATACTGAATAATTTAGCGTAACATTTGCTAACCTTGCAAACCTGTTGTCTCAGCTGTAACAGATAAGCTAATAAAGCTAACGTTAAGACGCTAAAGTTAGTTTAACTAGAGCCCTTTGGACAACTGCTAAAAATGAAGTATGATAGCCAACAAACAAAAACTAGAACAAAAAAAGGCCAATGAACTCCCAACAAACAAAGTGACATGATGAAAAACACAGCCAGAAGCTTAAGTTAGGCTAACGTTAGCTTACATTAGAGAAAACCCCAACCTGTTCATCAGACTGCAGTGGTGGTTTTGGTGCTATAAATAACTTTACATTTTTTTCCAGCAAAAATATGATGTCAACGTACCTTAGAACAGGTGGGGACATCCTTCTTCATTTTATTCATACTGAGCTGTGGTCTTTGTGCAGCTTTATCCAAAGAAGACCCTTTTCTCTGCTCAGTGTGTCTTAGGAAAGGGTTAAAAATACACCCCAATACCCAGCCTCTCAGGGCACCTTGTGACCGTTTGACCATTTTTAAACTTAAAATCTCACAAAAACTTTACAAAACAAACAAAAACTGACTTACTGTAATGCATTTCATGCAAGGAAACACAGGTAGAGAATGTCCAAGGGCATGGGAATAGTTATACATGCTATCGGTCAATTGGGGGAATCCATAGACTGTAAAAGAAATGGACATCCGCTTGCCTGGCTTGGAGTGAGGTCTCCACAAAAACTGCTCCCCCTGGTGGCTGGCTGCAGTATAGGTTAAAAAATCCGGCTTCCCAGCCATTCCAGATGGGCTGTGGTCAATCTTTAAAAAATAAAGACTCGTCGTAGAAATGTTTCTCACGTCCGATTGTTGTGGGTATTTGAAGATATCATTTGGCTGCCTTGAATTCAAGTCCTCTTTTTTTTCTGGAAAGTTTCGTTTTCGTTAGTTATACGAGGTTTGAAACAAGGCTTTACGTCAGGTTTAACGATGATTGACAGTTGCCGTTGTCGTGTATTTTTTTCGGGGATTGTAAAATATGTCGGGAGGTAGAGTCAAGAAGTGATTAGACTCTAGAAAGAGAAAAAAATATTGTTTTTGTCACCCGGCTCTATTAAGATTCTCCCAGAATCCCTCATCGTCTCTACAGGCTGCGCCTGTGACGAGGGTATTTTGGCTTCAAAACCTTACAATGATAAATGGCGGAGCCACGCTGTCCACTCTATATACAGTCTATGAGGGAATCTGGTGCCACTTGACAAACACAGCATGAAATAACACACTAATCAGGTGAGAAAATTCTGATGAAGCACCTCAAATTAAACCGTAAATCCTGAGGCTATAAGACTACATGGACATTTTTTACACACCACAAACACAACTTAAATGACTAAGTGAATCACGACACATCAAAATCCATACAGTTCCACTGCATCAACCCACTCACTGCATTTCCAGCTCTACAGATGTGACGCTACAGAAGAACAAAAGATTGCAACTCAGATGATAGCAGACACTCCACAGATCCCAGTGGCATTAGCCAAAAGCATTCTACACCAAAGTATTTGGAGATAGAGGATAAAGACTCACACACAAAAAGTGCTTCACCAAATGAAAGTTGTAAAATTTCTGTAAATTTAGATAACATAGATGGTGCCAAACTGTGCCAAACCAGCTCAGGGTTCAAAGGGTTAATATGTGGAGAAGGAAGTGGGGACGTGGGGTGAACACATCTTTAATAATAGATTGAATAGTCCTACTTATGATAATGCCATATGGTTTATTAAAGGAGGAGCTACACCCTTGTCTTAGCCCTCCTTAGCATTAATGCTAACATTAGGAGCAGAATCTCTCTAAGACTTCAGAATGAACTCCCCAACAACAATGGTAGTGAGCAATATACCATAAGACTTTAAGGTTATATAAACAGGTTATTGATGCACACATGATAACATTTCATATATGTGATACAGTATCTCTTAATGATGACAGAATAGTCTGTGGTAATGACACCAACTCTGTTCGGAGACTAGAAAAACCTTCAAACAAGATGCTTCTCCTAAATGTGGAGCCATCCTTGAATAATTTCATTCTCCAAATGATTGATTGGTTTTGCAAAATATTTGATGCTTGAGTTACTCCCTGGCTGACACAAACGAAAGTGGCACACACGCTGATTCAGACACGTGCCTCCAAAACCTGAGCAAAATCCTGCTGCTGCCTAATAAAGGGATTAGAGCATCCCCCAAACCCAGGTTTGCTCATCCACGAGGAACAAAAGGAGAACAAAAGGCGCTGCTGAAAATGTGAAGATTAAAAAAACAAATATGCAGGTTTGTGTTTTTTTTGTTTTTTCTCAGTGCTTGAGGTGCATATGCATAGCAGGAGTGGCCACGAGCGAGTAAACATACCCACACTCACACATACAGCCCCTGCACCATCTTGTGCCTTATTGGGGCTAATCCTGTGAGTACACCCTGACAGGCTTACAGATGCCCTCGTAGACTCCGCCAGCACCGCTGAAAGCAGAGAGCCTGGCTGAAGTGCTCTATTCAGAGCATGAGCACGCAGCAAAATGTGTTAAAATGACCAAACAAGCTGGCAGCCAGAAGCCCCAGAAGTACTAATTATGATAAGGGAGTGGGCATAAGCTGATGCATACTATGTGGCATGTGTTGCACAACATTATTAATATGCTGTTGGTAAATCATTTGCTAGTCGAGAGCAAATTCATCAATGTGTAAGTAGAGAGGACATGAAACAGGAAAACACACTGATTTTAGAGAAGTGTTCGTTTTTTAACTACTGTTACACAACACAGCGAGCGATAACGCAAATGCTGTGTTCCTGTCTTAAACAAATCTGAGTGATGCTATAACTTTGCCAAAAAGGTCTGAAAAATGGAGCCAGCAAAACAGAAAAAGCAATTAAATAAGCAACCTTAACCGTCATTAAAGAGGGGGTATAAACTTTTTGTTTTGAGGCTTGATACTGTTCCTGTGGTACATGGTAGTAGCTGTACATAATCTTATGATTATAAAATACTCCCTTCAAAAATCCTCCTATGTGAATCTTATAGGCTTGAAGAGGGCTGACCAATCAGAAGGAAGGGGGTTATTGGAGTGTGGAACCTTAAAGAGACAGCAGCTAAAACATAAAACGCCCAAGTACATTTTAGCTACTGTTTCTTTAAGGCTCCACTAACCCCTTTCATTCTGATTGACTAGGCCTTGGTTTGTGTCCACAACTTTTCAGGAAGAAGTAAGGTGATCCTTTTGTATTAACCTCATCATTTCTGGAAGTCTTGTCAAGATCTCATCAAGATCTCTAGCTCTAAGAGACTGTTTTGTGCAACTTACGGACATATTCATGGATTTCTACAACATATGAATGTGTTGGGGCATTTAGTATGGACATCCAGCATTGTTAGTTTGAACCCATCTTTAAAATATATGAAAGCAGAGTACCCCCTCTTTAAGCTCGACTTTTTTTCTTGAAATGTTTTGGGCTGCTGTCTCTTTAAGGCTCCACACTCCAATAACCCCCTTCTCTCTGATTGGCCAGCCCTCTTGAGGCCTGTTAGAGCAGAGCTATTGGTGGGTTCCGTTTGTACTCAGAGGTCGTAATTTCCGACTAGTAAGTCAGAGCACCCAGACCATGGCGAGTTCCCAGTAGGAAATTCCGAGTTCAGGGGTAAACAGTAAATAAGCTCCTGTTATATTCTTTTTATTTTAGAATATCTGACTAGTGTTTGTCGCAATAAATCAGCCGTACAGTATTTTTCGATATTTACAGAAATCCTGCTGTTATGGTAAGTTTTTCCAACTTGGCAACAGGAATGCTGAACCCGGAGATGACGTCACTCCCACTCCTAACTTCCCAGTTCAGAGTACAAATGAAACGCAGCATTTAGGCAGACTTGGTCTTTCCTCCAATGTGTCATGAACTAGCTAGAAGATCCTAATGTGGTGACATCATCAACTGATGATATTTAAGTGGTATCGATTTAAGATGATAGATTCAGGGATTTCTTCAACATATGAATATGAAGTGGTTTGAAAATTTGCACATGGTTGATGTTGACATCCTGCATTGTTACTTGATACCCATCTTTAAAGTATGAAAACACACAATACCCCCTCTTTAATGTCAGGGGATTAGAGCGGAGATTATTTGCGGTGAGACGTCAGATCATGATTACTTGTTGTTTGGTATTTCACATGAAATCGACCTCTGTATACAGTACGCCCTGACTCCACTCATGGGAGTGATTGCCTTTTACCATATAGTGTTATAATCTGTCCCTCCACTACACACCAATTCAACGGCCATCAATACTTCTGACAGATTGATGCATTTACAAGTCATTTGATCCACTTTGCAGATTATGGATTTCATGTCAAACAATGGTTTGTACATTACTCACATTCCATCTGAGCTGCAGTGAAGGTTAGTGGGAGTTTGGACTCCATAAGCTGTCTTCTAAATAAGAAACAGGACAAGGAAGAAGGGGGATGTATGTGTGTGGAGAAATGACTTCTAGGGAAAGTAATGGAAAAATACCTTTAAAGAAATGTCCAAACTGGGAAGAAAAGGAAGATAATAGCAGGTGATCAATAAGTAGTGATTTGGAATGCTAATTCAAATGCAAATACCAGCGTCAGATGTCACAGCTCAGCGCCTGTGCCCAGGAAGCGAGCAGAAAAATAATCTGAGCGAGAAAGAGAAGGCATGAAAATGTGGCGCCGGAAAAAAACAAGCGGTCCAACCACCAGGGTAATTAGTCAAACAGACCTTTCTCCTCATCAAAAAGGGCCAGCGGCCATGACTCTGCTGCCACATTATCAGCCTCCCCTTTGTCCTCAGAGGTAAACAAGCAAACTAAGGCCAGACAACATCAAAACTAAACTCCAGAAATCCCAGCCTCTAACGAATGCAGAGCCAGAGGGCGGCTTTTCTCTATCAGGTGTGTGAGTAACATCGAATTAAAGCGCGTAAAATGGCGGTTACGGTGACAGCACTGTTTTTCAGTTGGCGTGCGTCTCCTCTCCACTTTAGAGATGTATCATTTTCCACGCGCACACGGAGAGATGCTCAGTCAGTGTTACTGTAAACCGTGTTTCGTTTCCAGTCAAAGCGCAGGTTCAATATCAGTGGCCCTGAGGAATAATCAGGCACAGAAGGAGTGTTTATGATAAGACACTTCAACCAGTTGCTTCCTTTCAAGGCTTACTCGATGCTGACCCTTTTTCCCCTCCAGTTTAGCCCAGACAAACGTCGCCCTCCCCACTTCAAACACAAACCCACTGAACTAACACTTCAGAGAGGACGCCTTGTGTACACTCTTGAAGGTCAAGGAGGTTGTGGCAGACAGAACGAACCTGAGGTGAGATTTTCTCGCTTATGGACGACGGTCAAGGTGGAAATCACAAAGAGAGTCTGAATTTTCTGGCTTTGATTAAGGACACAGACGGATCAACTTAAAAAAGTCTTCTTTCAGATAGGGCCCTTTTGATATATCCTCAACTATTCATCATTTTTCACATCTCAAACACTTTGACATTTCAATTCTGATTGAATGTGATGAGCTAAAGGAAAATCTTTATTTACATCAATGTTCAAAGAAATCCATAAGAAAGCTGTTCAAGCCAAAAGTTATACGTATTTGGGAAATGCACCAGCTTTTCTGTCTATGGTGTGAATATGAACCAAATGTTGCAGTACCACAGGGAACCACGGAGGCAGTGTTGAGCAGTGTATCCAGTAGTTAAAGCAAAACAAGAATGAGGAAGAATACTTTGGAAGATACCTTTCAGAAAAAATCATGCATGTTTAAGCGCACCCTTGTGGATACAGCATTTGACATTAGTTCCAGTTGTATTTTTCTTAAAAGGGCTGTGAGGAGTTTCTGAGTGATCTTGAAAACTCTCCCTTCTGGATATATACGTGATCGTTATCCACACTTTAAAATGAGATTACCAATATAAATGAGAGCGCCAATATAGATTATTTCAAAATGCTACTTCCTGATAGGGTCAGGGAGGACCAAGTTGATTTACAGCACGTCTAGGTCTCTATGACAACACCATGCCGGCTGACAAAGTTTAGAAGTGAGAAGGGAGATCTGTGTTTTTCTCTGCTGAAAATGATTTCTGTGAATAATTTTGTAGTGATGGTGGACACTGGAGCCTAACTGTCAGACAGAAAAAGGACAGAAGAACAGAATAAAGCTAAGCAGGAGAGTGATACAGCCGAGCTAAAGGCTAACACAGGAGCTAAGCTTTTTGTGATAATGTTCATTCCAACCCACAGTTAGCAGTTATTCTGCAGTGGTCTGTTCAAACTTGAGAGTCTATCAATAAAATGAAGAGTGAGGTTACGCTAGCTCTGCTTGGTAGATGACTGACAGGACATGACCAGGACTATGGATATGTACAGATGGCTACTAAACTAATGTACAAACTGCCAGTTTGCTTGTTGTCACGTTAGCCTACGTTGTAGCACTGGGCTGTTAGCGCTACATATAGCTGACTACTGTCACGTTTCAAAAAACAGTGCTAAATAACTACTGACGAATACCTTACCTCGTTGCATTGTATCCATTTAAAGAGTTGTCCTGACTTAAGAAAATTTGTACCAAAACAAACACAAAAAGTTTTTTTTTCCGCTCTAAAGTTTGATATACTGGAAAACTTTGAATTATGTGGCACTTTAAAGAGGGGGTTTGATACTTTCCTGTTTTTTGAACATGGATGTTGTCAGAATTAAAAACGTTGGATGTTCACAGTAAACTCAACAGATTTTCGAACCATTATGTAGTCATATGTTGGAATCCCTGAATCTGTCTGTAAACATCTGAAAATGATCCATTCTCATATTAGCACAAGATCTTTACAAGATTAGCTAAAGGGATGAGGTCATCACCTAAGGATCTCATAACTGATTCATGACACTTGAAGTGGAAGGCCTCACAAACGTCTGCCCATAGCTCTACCCTCAAATGGCATTCAGAGGGCTAGCCAATTAGAAGGAAAGGAGCAGGGGGCCTTAAAGAGACGGCAGCTAAAATACAGCATTAAAGACAGAGGATGAAATAATAGTTTTATAAAATTAAAAAACAAAAAGTCAATGAATCATTTAACACTACCCCACTGCTACTGCACTAGAGGAACAATATAAAGCCTTAAAAAAGAAACAATACCCCTCTTTAAACACATGTATGCACAGCTTGATGCAGAACAATTTTTGTCATTTTACTCTAAACTTCATAATGTGCCCTGAGGCTTGGAAATTTTTTCTGAAAGCTAATGAGCTGTCTGAGATTGGTTTTGTATTCAGGTTACTCATTCAACAACACTTGCCCCACTCCTTCAAAAATTACAGATTACAGAGAATTTTAGTTCTTTTTTTTTTTGTCAGTATTGTCTTTTTTTTTTCTTTTTACGAATAACCTACATGTAAATTGAACTGGAAAAAGAAGAAAATGGAGAATCGTGGACACACTTGCATTATGTTTCCCCTCCTCAGCCAAAGGACAAACATGGCTTTAAAATGTTCCAGTTTTCAATACCATATTGTAAGTGCACAAATACAACCAGGCAGCCTAGAAAAAGGTCACGTCACCCAACATTGAAGCTGCTCTCCAGCACAGACGCCCGCATAATAATCCCGAATTGAAGTGATGGTTACTACTCTCTGGGCACGCAGAGCTATCCGGCTCCTGGCATGACCATTTTCAATAAGTTGGGTCCCCATTTCATCCCCTGATGAAGAGCTTTGTACGGACCACCTGAGCTCAGGGTTAGGTCAGGCTAAAACTCTGATTCAAAGGTGTATGAAGCACATACGCGGCTGTGGGGGGCTGCACCACGCCGGGCTAAGTGGCACTTAAAGTTACGAACCATCCTGAGGGAGGCCTGGCTGTCTGCTTTTACTACAGGTATGTTGGCGTTGCTGGAGATTGTCTTGTTAAAGGACACAGGGAAGTGAAGAAATCAGAATCCTGCACAGGGAGGTAAACATGAGAGAAATTGCATTTTTAAACCTGCAAAGCTTGATTTATGTATGGAGACTGGTGGCGTTAAAGGAGGGTGTGTATCAACCCACTAAAGATAGTTAAAAAGTACCATTTAACACTCAAACTACCAGTTGGAGACACGCATAATGAGACAATGAAATTTATAACAACATATAAAGTAGGGTTTTTATGTAAGGATTAAAAAAAAAATTCTGGTCCCACATTTTCCCTTTGTTTAATTTTTTTTCTTGCCCATTAGCATTCGTTAGGTATCAGTATTAAAGAAGGGTACTATGCATGTTTCTTGAGTCTTTGTTTCAGTCAATCTGGTACCTCCAAATGATTTACAGCTCAAAATAAGTCCTATTTTCCCACACTGGTGTTTTAGAAAACCCTTACGGCGCACTTTGTTTAAGCTACTGTCTCTTTAAGGCTCCCTGCTCCACAAACCCCCTGCACCCTGATTGGCCAGCCTTCAGGAAGCCTGTCAGAGGTAGAGCCCTTGGCTGACCTTGGTGTTTTTGAGGCCCATCCCTCATCCACTAATGTCCTATGAACCAATTAGGAGATCCTTTTGTGATGACCTCATTATTTTGGTCAGTCTTACGAAGATCTTGTGAAAATCTCTTGCTACTCTTTGAACAGACCGTTCTGAGGAGTTTACAGAAACATCCAGGGATGTCTACTTGTGAATAATTAGGGTTTTAAAAATCTGCAGTTTTTCGAGTATAAAAATCTACCATTGTAATTTTACATCCATGTTAGAAATATGGGAAGCATAATACCCCCTCTTTTATTTGATGTAACACATAAATCGCTGACAACTGTCCAAAAATTGCCGAAAAAAGAGTCTTGCTCTATTAAGGAGACTACCCAAGACCCAGTCTACAGAAAACAGACAACAGAATGAGATTTGTAGACTGTGATGAAAAATGTGCAAAAAAAATAAGAGGTACCACTTTGTCCACAGGGGGCGACAAAACCAACAGTAAGCAATCGATTTCTCAAGATCAGTTAAATACACTATTGTTTCACAGGTGGAATGAGTCCTTTAAAATATCTTGTTTTTCAGGCACTACACTGCTTTTCCTATCAACAACTAGCATTTGTTTACCAACCAGCACTCTCATGAACCTGGCAGTAAATAACTATTTTTATTAAGCAGAATAAAACCAGGGAGCTGTAATACTCTGTGTTCAGACAGAGCAGAAATCTGTCCTCTAATAAAGTTGAATAAGATCACACTCCAGTTCAGAATTAGCATTTGATAGAATGGTGATAAAATGTGAAAACCAATCTTGTGTCTGTGGAGTCTGAGTCACTGTGGTCCTCAATGTGATTTAGCCTCTTCATTTGCATAGGTTAATTTCAAACAGCACCTCAAATTAGGCTTGAAAGGATAATTACTTAATCTTCCCGCTACTTTCCTCTTCGCCCCCCTCTTCTACCTCACTGCTGTATCCTTTTTCCCAACCAGGTTATATAAATGTATCTTCCAACATCTACTTTTCTCAAGCATCTGTGTTCATGCATAAGCTAATCTGGGCTCTCGTAGTACTGGACGTTTCTTTAACTCACTCCCACTCGTTGTTCTCTCCAACAAATTGCCTGCCACAAAGCGGATCATTTTCCTGATATACCTGAAGCCATCATCTGTGGGTTTGACACCGAGGGGACGGATTCATTTTCATTCAGTCGTGAACATGAGGAATACACGCATGTACAGGGCCAGAGGGCATGTCAGCTCAGAGGCGGTCACCGGCGGTAATTATCCCTCTTAAAACTAACGTCACGAAACATTTTGACACATTTTATCATGAGAAGGCATGACACTAAAATCAAGAACAAAGAGCAGTGTATCCACCCTGATTCTACAGATGTGTTAGAAATCATCTGACCTGCATACAAAGAGAAACTCTGCTGCCCTGAAGCCTCGAAGCAGACAGAGTTCACCGAGTAGGCATGAAATGGATTCAAACTTCCAGCTGTCTCCAGTGACCTCTGCACGATTTCAAGCTGACCTTTGACCTCTTCTACAACTGGACTTTAATTATACAAGAGTTTTGATGGTTCAACAAAGATCCTAGGCGTAAAATAGATGGCCAGCGAGGTGAAAGATCACGACCTAGGCAATGAGAATTATGGGACGTTGTTCTTGTTTTTCTGCGAGAGCAAAGAATTACGTGCAGTGAAAGAACATTTGAAGTATTACAATCATTTCTTCAACTCAAGTCCACAGCTTTAGTTTCTTTACACTAAGTTGGTCTTGTCCTCCTCTGACGTGAATATTGTATCATTTGGTTCAAACCTATTTACAGTAACACAGGGTAGCCACTTACAGGCTGTTTTTCGGAATATCCCTTTAAGAACGCTTGGTAATCCAGGCAAAAGAAAGAGTGGGAGGATCAAAGTGAACATATATCTTTATGCTACTATTCATGAAATAAAAAACATACCAAAGGAGAAGCTCAAGCTTAAAGAGGGGGTATTCTGCTTTCATTGTTGCTGACTGTGTTGCCAAAGCATAGCTTTCTGTTTAGTGTTGTTTCTTTTTTGCATAAAGACATTGTTTACTTGTCAATGCAGATTTTTTTAACCTTTATAAGCAATCAAGGCAACCTGTGTTTTTTGTGTTTTTTTTGTTTTAATCTTCACAAGATCTTGATGAGACTTGTTAAAATGATGAGGATCTCCCAACTTTTTCTTGACAAGTTTTAGACAACAGCCCCGTTTCCACCAAGCTCCACCAAGCAAGATTAGTACGGTTAGACAGGTTGGATCTGTAAAGACTGATCCTGTTTGCGTTTCCACAGCCAACTGTGCCCCCTTGTGGTAGGTGGTGTGTAAGCCGGATGCCAATGGCTGCATCAGTTATATAATAGTGTGGCGCCATAGCAGTGTGACACAGTGTACCCAGCTAATAAATCCAATGAAGAAGAAAAACTTGACACAGCAATTTGTCTCCTTTGTGATTTCCATGTGGCTCTTTGTTACAAAACATAATCAAGTTTAGTTTAATAGAAGACTGTGTGCAGTGAGAAGAAATGCAGGTAAGTGACAATTTTTTAAACCAATCAACGAACTGCGGTGTTTCTAGCTCCACCTTAGACTCGTCTCAGTTATTTGGGGATCTGTCCCAGGATTAGTTGGAGAAACGACTTTGTATGGTTCATTTGTTGGTCATGGACACCAAACTGTTTTTGTCTTCAGTGATATTTTTTACTATTTTTGCTCTTATGTTTGTCTGGAAATCCTACATGTAACCATGGCTGCTTACATGTGAAATCAGCTGTTAAGGGCCTGTAGCGTGTCAATGCTAACTGGTGCAAGGCCAGATGTTTCCCACAAGATGAGGAGAAGGAGGTGAAGACGACATGCTGGCTTTCAGGTGTGAGCTAAGAAGTGACGACATGGACCTGTTCTTCCATCCATCGTTATTGGGAACGTAAGATCTATCTCCAATAAGATGGACAAGCTAGCTATGCTAACCCAGCAACAGAGGGAATACCAGAAGGCAGAGTAGCACTTCACCTGCAGTAAGCAGACTGGATCCAGGAGACAGAGACTGAACAGACTGCTGAAGAAGCTCAGTCCTGGACCCTGTGGAGGTGGAGGCTGGCTGACTGGACAATGATGGACAAGCTGTCTATTCTATTCTATTCTATTCTATTCTATTCTATTTTATTCTATTCTAAACACGAGACAAACCAAACTGAACCGCTTAGTGGAAATCGGGCTAAATATTAAGGTCTGTTCATAGTACTTTCTGCCCTCAATGGGCCTCTGGAGGGCTGGCCAATCAGGAAGAAGGAGGTTTTTTGAGTGGGAACCTTAAAGAAACAGCAGCTAACATGAAGTGTTTCAGACAGAGGCTGAATAAGGGTTTTCCAAAACATCAGTTTGAGAAAAGTGTGTGGAACCAGGGGAAGTACAAAGGCTAAAACAAAAAGGATAGTACCCCCTCTTTAAACAGGTACAACCACTGCAAATCAGCCTATGCTACAATTCCTCTTGTACACACTGCATCAGTTTCACTAAAATGAGATTCCTCCATGTTTTGTCCCTGTCGAATAAACCGACGAATATCAGGGATATTTATAAGAGAAGCATATTGCAATATTTTTCCGATCTTTACACCAACACAGACCCACGACTGTGACCTTGTGTAACAACCTACATCAGCACAGCGTCCCCCGTGTGCGTGTGTGTGCGAGCTGGAGGGAGAAAAGAGGAAGTGAGGCGCATGTGTTTAACTGGCGGAGATGAAATTAAAAGCAGAGATTTCCCTGTCGACTGCTCCCTCTAAGCAGCTGCTTGCTCCTCTTTATGATAAAGATACCATTATTTAATTCATAACAGCGTCTTTTGCGCTCTTTGCTGCTCAGCCACATGCTTACCGTAGCTTGAATTCCTTCAGATGAGCTGTTTTTGTCCTTTCTGCTGGTCAAAACGAGGTAATCTTTTTATCATGAAGAATAGAAGCAAATGGTGACATTTCACGGCAGGGCCTCGTATTCCCTCACATGATGAAAGAAGCACTAGACGGCGTGAATCCATCTGTGTTTATACACTTACTGTTGTGTCACTCTTTGCATCCACGCGGCGCGGCTGCATCTTTTCGAGAAGGATGAGCGGACACTTTGAAAAGCTTGCGGGGGATCATGCTACGATCTAAATGCAAATGCAGGCCGTGTGTGAAAGCGCTGAGGAAGTTATTACCTCCATGGCTAGCTTTGATGAACAGCTCACAGCGTCTGAGGCAAATACCAAAGTGCTGGATTGTGTCCGTGTGATTAAGATGATTAATTACTCTTTTAAATGTATTCCCCTTTTCTTTTTTCTTCTTACACAGCTCCTTCGGGAGAGAAGCAGGAACCTGTGGTGCTGCTTGTTTGAGAGTGTGCTGTGAATTCAAGAGCCTTGGTTGGCACAAGCACAGGGAGTCGGCATGAAATCAGCGCACATGTATTCGAGTCAAAGCCGCGCACCAAGGTGAGGCGAGGATTTAAACAGGAGGGTAAGATCGCTATACATATTCTAAGCCGCTTTGCTAAGACCTGCTTAGAAAAATCCTTATTAAAAAGCATCATTAAATGCTTCAGAAATGAGCTGGGGAAAAAAAGTGCCGCTCTTCTTGAGAACTCAGGCATGTTTCTCTCTGAATATCCCAAAAAAGAAAAAAAAAAATCCTTGAACCACTACTCGCTTCTGTAAAAGCCGCCAATTTGTGCCTTCCCAAGGACATTTCCAGCGGCAGTCAAAAACATATGCTGATGTGACATCACTCGGCGACAAAAAACCCACTCAAAGGAAAACTCTTAAAAACACACTTTCAGAAATAAAAGTCACCTTTGGAGGAGGGAGGGGCGGGTGGGGAGGACGGGAGGGGTTCTGAGTGAGTGAAATGAAAGCAATTTCTCTCCTTTTGAAATGTAAATGCGCAGCGATTTGCTGAATACCTTTGAAGAAATCATGTTATTAAGAATCAGGTGTCGCTGCGCAGCCACCATTGATACGGAGTTCATAATTTTTTAAATGAAATATATTTCTTCCTCTTGAAATTTCCTCCCTCCTTTCACTCCCCTCCCTAAGTGGAGAGCAGGGCTTTGTGTGCGAAAAGGTCACGGGGCTTTCATGGAGCTAACACTCACCTGCTGACAGGCGAATGTCATCACTTTTCCTTTTCAACTTGGTAATGATTCTTTTGACGCTTTGACACGAGTGTGGCGCATTAAGGGAACTTCAACCGCGGTGGACAATTTGTTCTATTTATTGAGGTGCTCATCAGTGTGGGTGATATCATGAAATGACAGGTGGGAGGAGGGGACTGAGGTTCTATTCCAACTTACTTCATACTTTGACTCTCAAGTTTAATATAACAGCCTGTGTCGCACGGAACACTGTGTGAAATAAAACCCACTCAGGCTATTCATTAGCATTAGATCACAACACTCATTCCACACCGAGAGTTTATTAATCACTCTTTCTTATCTTGTTGGTTCTTTTAATTAACAATGTCACGAGCCATCTTAATTGGGTTAAATTGGGAAATTACCTGTTAATTAAAGTATAATTATTCAGGCCGCTTAAACTTAAATGAACAAATAATGAGATTAGACTCCCCAATACATCATTTTTTGGTTTATCATTTCTACATAACAGTTTGAGGGAAAGTATCAACAAGTCATCAGTAATGTTGGACACTTTGTTTTGCTCAATGAGCTACTAACAGGATGCAACAGTCTCACAGTGGTATGGTGTTTAAAGAGCTTTATATGTATACTGTTGAACATATGAGCCCATTAGCATGCTAAAGTTTGTTAATATCTTGCTTTAGCTTTAGTTCTATAAGATGCCAGTGCTTTAGCTTGGTTGCTTGAACAGCTGTTTCCTTGAACGCAATGCTAATCCATTATGATGTGTTTTATTGACTGTACTTTGTCTCTTTTTGCGCTTACTGTCTGTAACTGTGTTTTTGCTGCTGCCTGTTTTGGCTAGGTCTCCCTTGAAAAAGAGGTTTTTAATCTCAATGGGACCAACCTGGTAAAATAAAGATTAAATAAATAAAACAATAGAGGTTCCTAAGTATATAAGTTAGTATACATATAATACAATAATCACGCTAGCATAGTGCTAGCTAGTATATTGTTTAAGCATGCAGTCATTTGCTAATATCTTGTTCTAATTGCTACTAAATATCATATAGCACAACAATTATGCTAACTAGATCATTTAGAAACACAAACAGTCTATGAGAAAAGTGCTGGTTTTACTGTAACACTAATAACATGCTAGTACTAACATATTATGTGTTGTTTAGCATGTAGCAATTTGCCACTAGCATCATCTTAATTTATTAGCATACCAACATTTAGGAGTATCTTATTATAGTATATAACACCATTATTATGCTAGCTAGTTTATTTTGAGCATGCTGCAAAACAAGCAATGTCTAATTAAAGGCTAATATTAACAAGTAAATAATTGAATTATCTTGGATCATTGGTTTAGCATGCTAACATTTCCCTTTAGCATCATCTTACGTCAGTAGCATGTCAACTTTTATGAAAAGATTTTTAGTGGTTCCTCACAAGTTTGTTTGTAAATCAATGCTAGCTAGTTGAAGCACTTTGACTATAGCAGATATATTTCTTTTTGCCATTACTTGTTTATTTGAAATACAACAGTTACAAAAACAGTTGCTAGCTACGTTTTTTTGCTAGGATTATATAAATTGGGTATAAAAGCTAAATGCTAACGCTGTTTTACTATGACACTTACAACAAGGTAAAATCAATGAGTAATACTTTATTGTTTTCGCTTGTTGTTTTAGCATGCTACTATTTACAACTAGCATCTTTCAGGTTATTATAATGCAACAATTGCTAATTTTTATTTGATGGTTTCTTAATGGTTTATTCATGAGTATATTTATAAAACAATAAACATGCAAGGTAGTTCACAACAGCAAAATTGCTAATTCGAGCTGCCTTTAATTAAAAAGAGTCTGTAAGCTATGCTAATACTAATGCTTACTGTGACACTCATAGAAAAATATTAGCAAGTTATACATCATTTATATCCTGATCTTATTTCCTAGGAATTTGAAAACTTGTAGCAAGTATATTAGATTAATAGCATGCTAATGTTTGGAAATGTCTTATTTAATGCTTCCTTGATAGTTAATTTATTAGTTAATAATAAAATTGGTATGCTAGCTAGTTTATTGTTTAGTCTCTTTTTTGAGGGTCATTTTTTTGTGTATTAAAACATATTTTTATTTTCCAGGGTAAACACCTGATTAAAGCTAACTGTTGGTTCTAGTTGTAATCAAGGCTGAAATCTTTAAACATGAGAATAACTTCCAGGGATAACACCACGCAGGTGCAGAGAGGTACCCGCATACTGTCACTCTGATTCAGCAACTGGTGTCAGAGCTCTCTCCTTCCCAGTCCAACTGTGTTCACACACCCTCTGTGGAGTTGTATTTGTCATGAAAACTCCTCGGAATCCATTGAGATGAAACTAGAGCAGATTGGATGACTTATTCTGTTTGTTCACGGCAAAACAAGGTTTCAGAATTCACTTATCTGTGACTCAGGGGTGCTCAAGTGTTGTCTGTCTCTGGTCTGATGAACGAGCGCATCACAGCGGTTGTTTGTTCTGCAGTATCTCAGGGAAAGTAGCTATGAGCCGGTGTCATGAAAGACAGTCGTGAGGGAGCTTTGTGGTTTGTTGGCCCTGGGATTCACATGCTGCTCTGGAACACACTTTAGAGATTCTCGTATTAGTTCCTGAAGTTCACCTTAAGTGTGAAGTGCATAAGAATATATCTTGTTAAATTCCTCCCATTTGCGCTGTAATTAAAACTAAGCATATGCAGGGCTGCGGGGCACACTCATCAGAAGGAAATTTTGCACCAAGAACAGGTTTAAAACCGGTGCCAGTTCCTGACTGGATAGAATTAAAACACCATTAAGCTGCTGTGCAGTCTTTCAAGCTGGTGCTGAAGCTCACTCACTTACACCGATTTTATCACAGCTGCTGTGCTGTTTTCTACATGTCTATCCATGCAATGAAGATTTCACTCATATGAGCATGTGTGTTTTCTTGAAGGCTAATTAAGGCAGACAGGTGACACAAAAAACTCTGGATTTATGAGAAAAAAAAAGAACAACAAAACAGGAACACTGTGTGAAAAGCATGTTAATTGACCTAAACAGCAGCCCAATGTGCAAGAAACATAATAAGTGAACTAATGAGGAGACACTATCTTGGTGCTGCTACTTGCTATTGGTAACCTCTTACTTCAATATTTAATTATTAAATACTATCCTAATTAGTGGCTCTCTGTTTTAAAAGCTTTTACCTCAAAGGTGTTGCCATCACAACAGGTACTGACATTTTTTCAGCAGAAGCCATACAAGTGATTTATAACTCCAAAAAAGGTAATGTAACATTCATTGTTACTGTAACCAGATAACCAAAACGGTCACTCATATGAGAGTCAAATATAAAGCCACCTTGAATTCTAGCCCTTTGGGCTCGTTAGACTGAGTGTTATGACTCCCTGGCTTTTTGACATATCACAGTATGAAAAGTTCACAGATCGAAAAATCTGAAGCTTCCAGTAGCTAAACATCAGTAAGCTTTCAGTCCAGAGGACACTGCTTACTTGTGCAGAGAAAAAAGAATTTGATATATTTGACACTTAAATTGCAAAATATTTGATCTGCTACAAAGGAAGCAGCAGTCCCCAGTCTAAAATTTTGAAGCCCATACAGGGATGCTAAAAACTGCAATTCATCGAGAGTCCACCACAGGCTGGCTGCGGAAACATTGGAAACTACACAAACAACATGCCAAAAAAGCACCTTTTTACAGCATGGCTCAAAAACCTAAAAATTTTCATTTTGGAATTAATAAAAGTTATGATTTTTCTCTATGTAATGACATAATAAGTGTTTACCAAGGGGATAAAGCAGCTGAGTTGTAGCACTCTCAACTGAGTTGCCCCCTGCTGGTCAATATTTAGAACTAACATTTTAGGCACTTCAGCATTGGCTCGTTTCTTTCTTTTTCTTTTTTTGTTTGTAATTTCAGTAGAACTTTTTTGTGCATTTATGGCCCCAGTTGGACAAGCAATTTGGGTTGCCTCCTGTTTGCTTCATCCAGGTTTGAATCCAGCCTGTGGTCTGTTTTTCCACATTGCCTTGTCTCCTGCTCTAGCTACTGTCCTGTCCTCCACTTGAAGCCTGAAAAAGACCCCAAAATAAATTTAATAAAAGCCAAAGAAAAATAAATCAAAAATTTTAGTTATTAGAAATAATGCCCTCTGGTGGACATTCTGTGCAACAACACATTTTTAGCTTTTTGCTCTGATGGGTAGGCATCCTGTAGCTGTCTACAAAGAGGCTTAAGACCCACCTCTTTGCCTAATCTAAATTCCAATGATGCTAGGTCGAGTTCCCAATAGGCCCCCATCAAGAGAGTTCAAAACTCCACATAGGAAACAGATTGGTGATGTCATAGAGACTTTGTCCTTATAGTATACAAGCTCTGATCAAAATCTAAATTAGAGTGATAACATAGTTTTATATTCTTTAAAAACTGACCACTTCAGGCAGTCTTGGTCTCCCCTCATGAAGCGGGTGGCCCATGTTTAAATCTGGCCTGTTTCCTGCATTTCACTCCCCACTCTTCCCTTTTTTTCTACTCTATCCACTGTCCTCTTCTATCTAATTAAAGGCATTAGAGGCAAGTAAAAAACTGACCAATCTGATTTATCTTGCATCAGAGCACAACATCAGGACTAAGTACATTCACAGCTGGTTCAGGGAGAAAACTCTTTAAAACCAAAATAAATGACATTCATCCACCTGCTGAATGAGTAAAACCTAACACATACAGCCTTTTAGAGCTGACTTGCACTAAAATGAATCTGAATGGAAAGAAAGTTGGAGTTTAAAGCCAAAGCTTAACTTTCAAACTGTTATACTGTGACCTATTTCAGCATGCTAAGCGCTAGAATATGGGCTAACACCTTCACTGCCATTTGAGATCATTAACGTCTCGACATATTCTATTTATATATCTTCACACTCAGCCTGTAATTGCTGCCAACACCCACATGCATTCACATAGCTGCCATTGTAGTGAATCAAGGCTTCCTTAAACCCGAGTTCAAGTCCCAGGTGTACACCCTCCTTAGTCGACTTCACAAGTGTTCTTACAACAATTTACACTTACAATTTGTGGCTGTGTAAAACTTGTCTAGACCGTGGCTCTTTGCCTCGCTTTGACCTCCATTCCAGCTTTTCCTTTCCCCCCACTCCCAGACGCAATCCATTTTTCATGCCTGCTCTGTATTGTTTCAACCCATTTTATTTTGCTCCTCAGGAGAAGACTGTGTTGTTTTTTTCTTCCTGGGAAAAGCAGCGTGTGCTGGAGCCTGCTGAGCCCAGGCACTTGGTTGGGTACGCCGTGTGCTTGCTGAGCGCGGGCTGCCGTCTGGCATGGATGCTATAGCAGCCATCTCTAGCAGGGGCCGATTTGCTTCAGTTGGTCTTTCAAACTCCTTTACTTCCTCGTCACTGACTCTATACGTCTTTGCACTTCTTGGAGACCATTAAGAAAAAGAAACGCCACAAAAACTTTGTGTGCTGGATGTGCTGGCACTAAGCGTTCCACACATCACACTTAAAACAATAACAAACTTCCAGGCAGTACCTCAAAGTACCTCTCCAGTCCATGAACATTCATGAAGTTTGTTCCCATGCTTGCTCCAGCACGAGGCAATGAAATAAAAGCCTTCGAAATCGTAAAAAAAAAATCAAACATGTGGGCTTTATACCTGCGATTGAACATCAAGCTGAAAGGTATAAGGGAGCGTCGGCTTGGCTTTATCGCTAATGGGCCCCAAACTGCAGCGCTTAGACTGAATATGAATGTACCCCCGGTGAATTATTAATGTTGTGGTGCGCTTCGTATTCTGCCTGGCACTTCCAGAGGTGATCCACCTCCCACGCGGATTGGAAGCTGTCACCCGTAATTGGAGAAATCACGACAGCACGGAGTTAAGTGCTCCACAGTCCCCGGGTGAAGAATCTGACGGTGCTCACTGCAGCACCAAGAGGTGGGAACATTTTCCTGTGTACTGTTCTTTTTTCCCCTCCAATGTTTTTCTTCCAGCTCTTTATGGGTTATAGTGTCTGTTTCACTCCTCAGGTACACCTCACTTTCAGGACATGTTCATTTTTTAAACTTAGTCAGATTCTGTTAGCATGTTGAGTTGTTGGAGAAAGTAATTCGAAGTAAGTATGAAGTTGTGTCATTTTGACCTTTGACCCTACAACAAAGCAGGATTTCCGCTGATCGTGTCCCACACACCGTGTGAGATGAACCCTATCTGATGAAAAATGTTGCAGAAGGCATCATTCATGAAGACTCTGCGGCACATTTTTCTGACAGACTGACAACTCAGTGCAAAGCGTGTAAATCCCGTGTCCCGTGGAGCGCCCTGGGCAACATCAAACCGACAGCTCTCAGCGCACACAGACCCCCGTGTCCCAAAAATGGAGGCAAAGTTGTTGTCACAGCAAGGACTTTTTGGTAGTCCTATTGCCCTTGGACAAAGATATCTGTCACTTTTTATGACAGGAGCAAGATTGTGAGGTTTCATTCTGGACCATGTGTGATCCACGGTGCCAGATTCATCTCGGCTTGAGCGACCAGGGTTCTCGAAAGACTCGTCCGTCTGTCAAAGGAAGCAGCGGTGATTGGCAGAGACAGAGCTCATGTTGACAGAGGTTTAGGCCAGTGCAGGTCATGTGTGAACTGGTGACGAGGCCGGAAGATGAAATCCATGAGGGTCTCCATGTGGAGAGCGCGCCGTGCTGAAGGGGGGTGTCTGAATTTCAGAGGATTCCTTAACTGGGGCACGGATTTAGCTCTGGCTCATACGAGTACACACTTTTGTCAAGAGGAAACCTGTGCAGTCTGTTTTTAGCTCCACAATTGGAACTTAATCGCCATAATCCAGTCATTGGATTATGATGCCGCTGCTTGGTGGGAAACCATCTGTGTGAGGAGGTGCCGCGTTGTTGAATTTAAAGTTCACCTATCATTACTTGTGCACAGATTCTGCCTTCTGAGTGAATCCATTATTTTCATCAGTTTCCAATTTCACCATATGGTCAGACTTAAAGAGAATGAGCTGGTCCCACCATCAATTATATATAAAAAACAGCACATATAGACGTGTTACTGGTGTGACACACTGACCCTTCAGGCAAACATTTCATGAGTTTCTCTTTCAGATGACGAAGGAAAAGGCGCAATATTCAAACAGATCTCAGAGATAAGAAGGCGTCTGTCTCTGAAATGCAAATTGAATCGGCATAAAAAGGGAAGAGGTGAAAAAACAATCTTTCACCATCAATTATTCCAGAAAAACAATGATAAATGTTCAACCAAAACAACAAGTTAATGATGTGGGCAACAATGTTTATAATGAAACTGGAGTAGCCATAAAGCTATGCATGTGTTATAGAAGCTGTATCTATACCTGCTGCACCGCAAAAATGGAAATCCGACAAAAGAAATAGCTTGTTAGATTTTATTTGAGCCATATTTTTCTGACAAGTCCAAAAATGTCATATTTCCAATTCTGTATGGCTTGTGATGAGAATTTTTAACTTTAAAGCGGGGGTGTTTAAGGCTTTCAGTTGTCCCTCTAGTGTCCCTGTAGTAGCTTAACATGATGTTAAATTGAAAATAAAACAAAACTTTTTTTTTTTCACACTGCTGTTTTGGAAAAACCCTAATGTAGCTTCTGTTTGAAATGCTGTGTTGTAGTTACTGTCTCTTTAAGGCTCCCCCTTCCCTGTGCTTGGCCAGCCTCTGTAAGGTCTATCAGAGAGTGGTGAGACCTTGGTGTTTGAGGCCCGCCCTTCCCAGTGTGTCATAAACTGGTTTCATGAAGATCTCTATAAGATCTTATGCTAGTTTTGAGATTATGAGATTAAATGATTATATTGAGTTTGATTAGCAAGATCTGAAATTCAGTCTTGTCCTAAAGTCTTGTAATGTGAAAACCATTAAACTAATGTGAGATGCGGAGGAGGATTTCCATTAATCTGGTCCTGATTACTATCCTCACAGATGTAGATGACGTAATAGTCTTGCCATGTTAAAATGAAATCAAATTTTGTATTTTTGAAATCAAGAAATACGTAGAATTCAATTTAAAAGGAAATAAATTCATTTTCAAAACATAAAGTCAATTTCAGATCATGCTTTTCAAATTCAATAGAATAGTTAAATTTAGTTTCTAGTGGCACAAATCCCAGCCCATAAGCGGTTTGAAAATCTGTTAAGTTCAAATATCCACCATTGTTTCTTTATATCCATCTTGGTAATATGGGAAAGCATAATATCCCCTCTTTAAAGTGTTGGAGAAACTTTTGCCCTGAAATTTTGGAGCTGCAACCTGAAAGCAGTTACTAACCAGGTGGGCTTGCTAATCCCTGTTTCCACCAAGTGGTCTGGTATGGTTCAGTAGAGTTTGATACAGGCTGAATTGGTAAAGCCTGATCCTGTTCAGGTTTCCACAGCCAACTGTGCTCTTCTTGGTGCCATTAACATATTAGCGTGGTGGCATAGCAGCGTGACTCTGTCTACCCCACTAATAAATCCAACAAAGAAAAGAAAAAATCTAACACAGTAAAGAGCAACGATGGAAGACGTCCAGCAATTTGTCTTCTTTGTGATCACCATGTGGTTCATTGTTACAAAGCACAAATCAAGCTTTGTTTCAGAGAACGCGCTGTAACGTGAAGAGAAATACAGCCACCACTGTTGCACAGGTAGTGACAATTCTTTCGACCAATCAACAGACAAAAGGGTGCCAAAAGATGGGATGGTACGAGGACCGTCCCTGTTTTAGTCAAAGGAAACGCAACAAAATGCGTGCTGCACCGAGATTAACTGAAGTGAAGCGCTTGGTGGAAATGGAGCTTTGGAGCTTTGGAGCATGATTTGTAACAAGGACCCAAGGTGTAATCCAAAAATATGTATCAAAACCCCAAATGTGATAACTGGTTGACAATGTAACAAAGTGCTGAGCCCCATCTTATTGGAGACAGAGCTTACATTCCTAATAATGATGGATGGAAGGACAGGTCGTCACCTGAGAACCAGCACGTCATCCTCACCTCCTTCTCCTCACCTTGTGGGGAAACATCTGGCCTTGCACCAGTTAGCATTGATATGCTACAGGCTGCTAACAGCTGATTTCACATGTAAACAATGCAGCCATGGTTACATGTAGGATCTCCAGACAAACACAGGAGCAAAAATAGTAAAAATATCACTGAAGACAAAACTGTTTTGGTGTCCATAGGAAGTAATGACCCACTCCAAAAACAAAGATGATGAAAAAGAGACAAAAGCCAACATCCCAAATGTAGGGAGTTGCTACATTTTGAGTCAGTTATTATATTTTATAACTTTTTTTTTAATACTGTTTTAATTGGTGTCATTTTTGCATATTGGGCTCTAACAGGGCTGTGATTGGCCGGTGTGACTGAAAAGCTGAGGACATCTCTCCAGTCTGTGTGCCTTGGGTCATGCCACATTAAAATGCTTTACGGTGCAGTGTAGGACTTCTGATGGGATTGCTGTGTGCCAATGATTGCCTATAACATGTTATAGGCAAAAATAAATCTAGCCTGAAAATATACAGCCTGCCTCACAGCGTGTCATATAAATCCATAATGCATGATAATGTTTCTTGATATTTTCTGCTGCTGTTGTGAAAATATGTCTCACTGGTTGGATTCAGACAAATGTCCCTGATTGTGGCTGAAGTCTAAGCTGTGCCCTTCATTGTGTAGACATTAGTAGGCATTGAAAGTTTAAGTGCTGTCCTGACGCTTTTCTTCTCCTCTAATAGATTCAAATGAATTCATCCTCGCCGGGAGCAACTGACAGTGTTAAGTTATTTACGCTGGGCCGACACCTCTGTTCCGCTCATCTCTGTACAAATTCAATTTCAATATGAAGAATAGACTCACTGTTATTGCACTTTTGTCAAAACATCAACATCAGCCTAAGTAGTCCAGTGGGGGAGGCTCTTCGGATGTTTCCCTGAAGAAAATCAGATCAAGTATTGTTAATGTCTCCTACACACATCCGAATTAGAGTTGAGTGTTAAATCTTTCAG
Source organism: Halichoeres trimaculatus (assembly GCF_033239565.1). Taxonomy (NCBI): domain Eukaryota; kingdom Metazoa; phylum Chordata; class Actinopteri; order Labriformes; family Labridae; genus Halichoeres; species Halichoeres trimaculatus. The sequence continues at coordinate 18,101,420 of NW_027437200.1, forward strand.
AGGAATGCTCCGTCACAATAGCTTCAGTCTATATTTGTGCCGTTTTAATCTGCTGCACTGTGCAAGTGCACCTATTTTTCTCCAAAGTGACAATTAATTCTCTTTATCCTCGCTGTAAACATATGTTCATCACAGAAGAGATAAACCAGAATGGTGCTTCATTGTCTTTCACAAGAGAGAGGCGGGGATCTGTTTATAAAAGGAAATACAATCAAAACATAGCATAAAATTAAAGCCTGTTAAAAAAGGATAAATCTGCAGCACACACACACTTGTGAAAGCAGAAAGCTCACCGTGTGGGAGGACAAGGGAAGTTAGAAATAGAAAGTTTGAGGATGAGACTACAGCGAAGAAAAGGGAAACAGTGGCACAGAGTTCCCAGGTCAGACTGTTCCTGAGCTCAGGGTCAGGAACACCACACTCTGGATCACCCGTGGAGCCAAAGTTTTCAAGAGAGTGGAGCAACTAAAGGTTCCTTTTTTTTTTTCCTCCCCACCCTCCTTGGATGCAACGCAAATAAAGACGCCAGAATTGCCCAGACGACTGTTTGTCAGCGTTTTTTCGTCTTTCTGGCAGCGTCAGATGAAGAAAGAGTTGACAGAGGAAGGAGAAGAAGGTGAATACATAAAAGCGGGATAGTGAAGAGTGAAACATCAGCATTGGTTTTGATTCACCTATTGATCTTGGCAGACTGACACTCCCTCTCATCCTTGACAGTCTCTTTCTTTCTCCCACCTGAAATCAATTTTTCGCCCCTGTCAGCAGAAAAGCAGGAAAACACAGCTTTGACTTGATGATGAGTCAACCTCAACCCGGGTCACATGGTACACTCTGTGGTATGATGTTGAATAAAGTATTGACAGAGTCGCTAATCTATATTAGTTTCCTTTACGAGAGTAGAAGCAGTTTCCCAGGGGAAGGGGGCATTTCGGGAAATATCAGCATTTATACCCTGATATGACAAGAGTGCTTTAAGGTGATGGATTGGATTCTTATATTTGTATGTGAAGTGCACAGCTCAATGCAGGAGGTTAGCCTAGCTTAGCATAAAGTCTGTTAGCAGGGAGCAACAACTGAACTCAACCTTTCCATGGATAAAATGTTAAACATTTTGAAGAAATTTGTGTGTTGCAGTGATGAGAAATATTTCGTACATCTTTTTGATTCTTCATCTTTGCTAATGCTAAGCTTTTCCATTTTCATGACTTTATGCTAAGCTAGGCTAAGCTAAACCATGTAACGTTATTGTCTTTCTTGCTTTAAAACTTTCATTTAGATAAAAGCAAAGTTAAAGTAATGTTTTTTCTCTGATGAGACTTTGATTCTAAAACCGTTGTTTGAACAGGTAATTACAAGTCAAGTGAGACGCTACATTAATTAGCCTAGCATAGCATAGATTCTGTGAGAAACAGCTTCACTGACCCTTTTCAGAGATGAATTGCTAAAGCAAACACCACAAATATCATCATGGAATTTGATTATTATTTTGCCTTTAGCTTAGCTAAATGCTAACTGATGTCATCACAAAAATATCGGGAAGTTGCAGTAATATTGCAACACAGAGATATTTACAGGCTTTCAAAGTGTTACAAGAATACTGAATTTGGACAAAATACCTTCAGCTGCCTTCCCAGTTGTAGATCTTTGTGCTAATTTAGGCTAAACTGAGCTAAGCTAACATTTTCTTTGCCATTGCACCATGGTTAATACGAAAATTAGGTTTTGTTTCTAGTCCAGGAAGGGTTCTATTTCCAATTTTTGTTGATGGTTAATTAGAAATGAAAGAAGGAAAGTAGGGAGAGGCTATACAAAATAGCCTAGCATAGCTTACTTCATTTTAGCTCAATGCTTGGCAGTGGCAATGACCAACTTGTAGGTTTGTATGATGTAGCTTAAAATTCTGAATTGACACACTCTTACTCAAGCGACTTTCCCAAATTTCATGTCAGTGTGCCAGGCTGGGTTAAGCTAAGCTAGGCTAATGTCCTTCTTGTTCAACGCCTTTGGACTCTAACAAAAAGAACTGGAAACTGGGTGTGAGTGAAGAGTGACATGCAGGAAAAAGGCCACAGGGGCCTTTTCCTCGTAGGTGAAACTTCAAATCAGGACAAGGTTGATTCAGCTAGCTGTGTTCCCAATGTACTAAGCTGTGCTTAACTAGGCTAAGCTAGGCTAATACCCTTCTTGCGCTAACATCTTTGTTAGAACAAAAAGAAGGTTGAACAGGGTTCTTTTCCCCTTTTTTGAAAAGGCTTTTACACCCTTCATTTTTACAGTGAGTTAGAAAATAAACATGAGACTTTTTAAACTAGCCTAGCCTAGCATAAAAAATGTAAATGGGAGACTGTTGGCTGAGGTTAGCTTTCCACATTTGAAACTACAGCTGGAACTATGTCACTAATTATGGAAAGTTCAATGTCACACTTTTTTTCTTTTTGAATTTTTAAAACATAGAGAGGCAGATGTTTGTTTGTTTTTTTCCGGCTTAGCCAACCGACTCTTTACCTTCCTCTAAATATATCTCCTCTTCTACCTCAGAAGAAAAGCGAATGTGTTTTTAAGAGATTACTATTTTGCTGAAAATGCTTTTGTGATTAGTAAATAATTCAGAAAAAAAATAAATGAAGTAAAATAAAATAAAATGACATATATAAATGAAAATAAAGGTAAATAAATAAATAAATAAAATTAAATAAAGCTCCATTGAGCGCTGTTATTTAGACATCCTTTTGTTGGTGGTTGCTTTCTGATGCTCCATTGGGGGGAATATTTTTAAAATACCTGTGGAATCCCTGTTAAGGTGTTGACCTGTAATGAGTCACTCCATTAGCAAAACATCAGGAGGGTTTTCTCCCCAAGTACACCTCTGGTGAACAGGAGTGGACCTGATCCGGATTTACTGTAAAAACACTAATGGATCACTAATGGGAACCCTTAATTTTCTTAAGAGGCTCCCAAGTTGCCAAGATGTATTTTAAGGTTAAATCTGTCTAATTACTTTCGTAGCATTATACTCAAACACTGTTTCTGTAGCTCTCTTGGCTTTTCTCGGCTGACTGTCTCCTCAAAAAAGAAGAAAGAAAAATTGGCAAACATGCTTCAGAAATAATAATTGTCAAAATAATACCCTTCAAGCTAATCACTTGATTGCAGCTTATCCTGCTTGGCCTTCAAATATACTTCACATCAATTTTAAAAAGCTTCAAAAAGGCGAGGGCAATTCTGCTATTGACCCCTCTCTTCAAAGAATCAGATTGATTTGCCGAGGAACACACCAGGTTTTTTGGGACGTGAAATTGATTGATAATTTCACTCTTGCTAATTTTTGTTTTGAAGATTACACAGCACTTGTGTCGCACTCAATATTTTATGGGTGAAACAAAATGGGAAATTTGTCGGTTAAGGTCAAAGTGAAAATAAATTGAGAGTGAATTGGTTTCGAAGCTCGTTGAAGTGGATAAAACGCTGCAGAACTTGAGTCCCTCCTTCCTGGGAGTCAGCACTGTGTTGTTAGCAGCGTAATTTATATACTTTATAGATGGTGTCAAGTGTATAGGCTTAAATGTTAAATGTACATTAAGGTCTGCTTGTTACAAGGGTGAAACTGTCCTGCAGCAGCTGCTAATAGGCCGTACTCTGGGTGAAAAACTGCTGTGATGTTGCTGAGCCAAAGCTAATGGTTGGGTAGTCTCTTTAATAGTGCATGACTCACTATTTTCCGTTCCTTTTTTCAGGATGGATGAAGTACGTATAGGCACCACATCTCCATGAATTTGTAGCATATTTCACACTTAAATGGCTTGCTGTTTTTCTTGGTTACACTTTTCGATTTTAAGGACAATTTTAAGCTAACGTTGTTATTTCAAATTCATTAAAGAGGGATTATTCTGTTTTACCATGGGATTAACAATGCTGGGTGTTCATGCTAGCAAATTTTCAAACCAATACATAACAGTTTGTTGTAGAGAACTTGAATCTGTCTGTAAACTCCTCAAAATGGGCCATTCCAAAAATATCACAACATCTTCACAAGACTTTGGAAAGTGATGAGGTCATCACATAAGGGTCTCCTAACTCATTCACATTGATTATTCATGTAAGAGAGGCGGGCCTTAAAGACCAAGGTCTACCCATAGCTCTACCCCTGACTAGCCTCCAGAGGGCTGACCAATCAGAGGGAAGGGGTTTGAAGAACAGGAGTCTTACCCCCAAATTCCACTGCACACGCCACGTCCTTGAAACGTACTGTGGAGCACTTAGCTTCCATTGTAATCTATCAGGCAAATTCCACTGTACGCACTGCTGAAGCGCCGGCGCAAGAAATACGCTTCAGGTCTATTTTCTGAGCAGCCGCTTCCAAACCTCTTAAATTCATTGTCGATAAGAAAGCTCTAGACAGGAAGTCACCGTGTGAAGTACCTAGAAGATTCCAAATAAAACACAATGCACAAACTCTCGAACGTAAATTTCCCCCATATGTTATAAATATGTCACATCTGGAGGCACGTGCTTCAGGTAAACGGTAGGTCGGAGGGTCCCACGACACCACGGATAAAGAGAAGCTGATCTTGGAAGTGGAGAAGTTCAACATTCTGTATGATCCCAAACATCCTTTTTATAAGGATACAGGCAAAAAGGACAAGATGTGGACTGACATATCAAAAGTTATGGGAGTCGATGGTGATTGTGTGATATTGCTATTCACACGAGAGCCTGTGACTCTCCGAGGACCAGCCCTCTAGCCCTCCCCCTCTGGATTGAGCGGCTTGCCTCCAGTGGGGTTTGAAGGCTGCGCTGCTCGTGCGCTGGAATTTAGGGGTTAGGGGCTATTTATACAATAACGGTTTTAGGGTGAAACACAAAAGTATTGCGTTTTGGCAGCTTGTTTACAGGGAAACAGCGTTTTAGCCGACCTAAAATGCAAACTTATGTCAATGGCATCCAGAGTGGATTTTTTCTGGAACGCTTCTGCCACTGTTGCTGTGTAAACAGCAAGCTGGAGTGTTCAGTGGAAACGCTGACGGTGGATTTTTTTTGCTTCTACGACGGACATGTGGTTGAGCCGAAAGTCTGGACCCCATATCAGCCTTACCCACAACTCACACATAAAGCGTGGGCGCCGCGCAGTTCCACAGATTTTGTGCGCAACTCAGCTTATACTGGATGCGCTGTGCAGCACGGCACAGACCTTCAGTCCATGCCTTCTCCTTTCTGTTGATGTCCTTATAGAAAGAAAGTGTTATGTCATATAGAATTATGAAGTTTTTCACTTGCATCATTAACTTTTCTCCTCCAAACTGTCAGATTTCCTCTGGATCTGATCTACTTACTATGTTTTCATTTCAAGTTTGTGTAGTTGTAGTAAATGATTAGAAAAGTGGCTTCCATACTGTGTGCACAATAAAAATACTGTCACTCAGAAGCAGCAACCACTAGTAATAAGTTGTTTTTTTCCCCCACATCGTCATAAATATCGTTATCACAAATTTCCTTAAAAAATCATGATAAAATTTTGAGGCTATATCGCCCACCCTTAATCCATTACTTTGGTGACAACTTCTTTAAAGCCTTTCTCAACTGACTGCAGTGTAACCTCCTTCTTATGAACCACCATGAAGCCAGATTTAAACTCTTCTACCTCATAAGACGTAAGGTCAGAGTAGAGGGGCATTTGTTGTTGTCCAGAGGGGAAACATTGATTTTAATGGTCAACACCATGGCCGACTCTTATCCCCATTCCAAAGTTTTTAAACACAGATCTTCCTCTGCATATTCATCGCTCAGAGCTTTAAAAACAGATTAAAACAGATTAAAACTTGACCATGCTCCCTATAATACAGCTGTAATAGCTATAATACATTCAGTTTAATGCTTAACACTCTGCTCTCTTTTTCAAAGTTTGTCTGTAAGAAGGAAGAGCCAACAGGGGACATTATTAGCCCTTGGTAGAGTTCTGCACTGTGTTGAGGGCTTTCTTGTTACCCATTAGTTGCAGGGATTTTTGACAGTGGTTTTACTTTTGAAAAACAGCCGAAGGAAACAATGGCGTCCCGCTCCCTATGATTCCAAAACATCAATTTGTTTTGGCCCGTATAGATTTACAGAAGCTTGTTTAGAATTCTACATCTCCATCCCCATCTCAGCCTCCTCTGAGGATGCTTATTTAAGTTTAACTTTTTGTTGCCCACTTTTTTTTTTCCCTTCATCTTGTTTAAAAAAACTTGATGAAAACTTTGCTTCAAGAAGTTGTTTTCCCCCCAAGCTATGAATGTTAATGACTTTGTTGGCCCTTAATCAATTATGAGAAATCCCAGGGTCAACCCTTCATTTAAGTCAGATAGATGCTAAAATCTACATAGTGTTTCATCTTTTCTTCTCCATCCAGGTGTTTACAGAGTTAAAGTGAAAACACACTTTTCAGCCAGGATTTAGAGAGGGAGGGTGGCAGTAAGGTCAAACAGCAGGAAAATGAAGTTTTAAGTTATAGAAGTGTCAAAAAGAACTCTTTCAAGGTGGTTTTGTAACTCTTAACTCAATAAATGGATAAAAGATTAAAAGATAAAAGATTTCTGGGCTTATATGAAGTTAGTTAGTTAAATATGTTATGAAGGAGGCAGGAAGACACTGAGGTAGCTAAACTATGGTGTGCCACAAGGGAAAAAAAAGTGAAATAGTGAAGTAAAGTAACATATGGGGTAGTGTTGTTTCTGTGATGGCAGCTGAAGGAAGCAAGAAGACACTGCAATGGCTTTTCTATAGTGTGCCAAAGGGACAAAACTGCAGAAAAGTTAAAAACAAACAAAAAAAAGTATGCAGGCGTGCTGTTTTTCATTTTTGGATCCATAGCAGAAAGCAGGAAGACACAAAGGTAGCATGAATATGGTGTGCCAAAAGGGACAAACTGAAAAAGGGTGAAAAATGAACAATAAAATAAAATTAAATAAATTGAATAGATTTAAATAAGATAAAATAAAATAAATAAAAAAATGATGTAAATTTCTGTCAAAGCAGCAGAAAGAAGCTGAAAGGCACTACAACAGCTCATCTATTGTGTACTGAAAAAACAACCACAAACAGGAAAAAAGTAACATCTACAGTGGTGTTGATTTCCACAATGGCAGCAGCAGGAAGCACGGAGTCACTGATACAGAGTGATTATGGTGTGCCAAAAGGGACAAAATTTAAGAGTTAAAAAACAGCAACAAAACAACAAACAAAAAAATAAACCACCAAAAAAACAAACAGAAAAATGGTTTTGTTATCTGTTATGGCAACAGATGAAATCAAGAAAAGACTGTGAAAGTTCAACATTTAGTGTGCCAGAGGAAGAAAATTACAGTTGAGTTTAAAAAACAACTAATAATGATAAATGATTAAATAAATAAATGAATAAACAAATACACAAACATGCAGTTGTGTTAACTAGTATGACAGGAAAAGGAAGCAGGAAGACTCTGTGGTGGCTTCTAATTATGGTGGGCCAAAAGGGATAAAACCACAAAAGAGATCAGCATTTTTTACTTTTGTAGCCTGTGCGACAGGGTAAGCCTCACTTTTTTAGCGGTAGAGAATGCCTTATTTACCACTAAAAACAGTAAGAAAGCTTCATTTTAAGAAAACAACTTGACCCGTCTACCAAAGAGATCAGATATTCTCTTCTGTCCACAGGGGGCGCCAAAGTCAACACAACACAAAAGTCCACACAGGAGCTTTTATCAAGTAAAGCCTTTAAGTTGAAAAATACTACCACTGTGGGCTTAATGTGAGACAAAGCTTACTGAAAAACACAACAATTTTTTTTTCATTAATCAATTTTTTTTTTGATAGATGTATTTGAGCCTTATATTGTGAGTGTTCACCTGACAAGGAACGTGACTGATAAAATACATCAGTAACTTCAGCATTAAAAACTATCATTTTTACAATGTTAAAACTTAAAGATAAGAAAATGGAACAAAGAAATGAGAAGCACCTTTATTTAGAATCTACTTAAGACGACCGTGAGTCCTCAGTCGTTCCAACCCGCTACATCGATTTCAGCAGCCTGTGACTAAACAGCCCTCCTGATGTTCCTGACCTTACAGAAGTTCAGGTGCCTAAAAACACCTTGAAATCTGGAGCCATCAGGCTCTTCAAACCTGCCTTAAGAGTGTGTCACCAGCAGCTGAGCCCCCTCCTTCAACTACACACACACACACACTCACTCACACACACATGCTTAATCAAGGTTGTAAGATGCATTTGGTGAATTCAGAATTTCAAGCACCTCTCCACTCCGCCAGTGTCTCGACTTTGCCTGATTAAAATGATAGAGGGGGCTGGAGAATGTTTGATCTCCAAATCAATTTACATTTAAGATTCGATTTTGCACCTGCAAGACTTTGATTTGGGAACTTTACGCTTTCCTTTGGAGTCTTGTGAGGGATGGAGATTAATCCGCAGCAGCTGTTGAAGGAAACAGTTGACTTTTGATTTAATTTGTGCTCTCTTTCTTGAACGCAAATAAATTTAAATCCTTGCAGATGTGCCGCAGTGTGATACCTGAAAGCGTCTGCTTGAAGTTTATTTCAGCTAAATTAGCATCCCTATGCTGTTTTAGCTAACGTAGACGCACACGGATGTAAACATGAAAGCTCTCGCGCACAATTCCACAATCCACAAAGAAGAAACCAGAATTCATCAGAGGCGTGAAAGGTGTTGGTTATTAAGAAAAAAAGAAAGTGTTTGGATGAAAATTGATTCTGAAAGGAGAGGAGAGAGCAGCAAACATCAGCACCCCACTACTAAATCACTGCTTACAGTTTTAATGTACACCTCCAGGGGGAAATATCACTTTAAGAACATTCCTGAGACGTATTGATCTGAGAATTAAATTACACAACCTCCTTCCATCTTTTTTATACAGCCCCGATATTTAGACGTATTTGATGTTTGCATGCTTTTTAATTAATACAACTCTCAGGAGGAGGATGTGGAGAGCGCTGCTGGAATGTCCAATTTTAATCAAGATTCTTGTCCGTGTTTCGTGTTTAAAAAATGATTAACGTACAAGAAAAGTTGATGGCAGTGATGGTGTTTTCAGTTAGGTGTAAGTCTATGAGGGAAAGAGGTTTTCTTGTGTTTTTCTGCCCTGAAAATTTAGATTACATTCACAGAAATGATAAAAAGTGTATTATTGAGCTCTCTACTGTTTCAAACCATGAAATAATCTTGCATTAGGCTACCACCCTCTGATTCATCCATCCAAATATCTGTTCCAGCCGTTATTTCAAATATTAATCCTCAAACTCCTGCTGACAAAGCCCTTCTTCTGGAAATCTAAAGTTTGTTATGATACCGGCATGATTTGCTTATTCCAGCTACATCTACGTCAGAGATGTTTATGATTGATTTTTACTTTCCCTCCATTACATCTGACAGATTTTACTGAAGCTACTTCAGAGTAAATATTCCTGTCAAGTCAGCTTGACATTGATTTGATTTGCAGTTGTACTGGGAAATGGTGGTGAATTTCAAGCGTGTGTGAAAAGATCAGCAGGACTGAAAAGGGATGCAGTCATGACGGGCGGTTTTATGTGCTTTGAGCTGATTGCTGATGTCAGTGGGCTCACATCTGGGAGACTAACCGGGGCTTACCGCAGAGTGTAGGCCGAGGGTTAACGAGGAGGTCACAGGGAATCTGATATTTTTGCGCTCAGCATTTTTGACTAATTAATAACTGTCTTGGAGTTAGTGTTGATGAAAACTCAAGGGAATACTTAACTTTTTCACCATTCTATGTAAATTGAAAATATCAGGTGAAATTGGAGTATGGTTTATGAAATACCTCATGTGTAGAAAGTACCATATCTTTAACTTCTATATCTTCAGTCAGCTTAAACATGTTAAATGTTAAATATATTTGTTGGAGCCCAATTTTTAACAAAGACGTGAAATGTATTAACGACCCAAAAGTTCCAACATTTCAGATTGTTGTTACATTTTGGGTCATTTTAACATTTTTGTTTTACATTTTGAGACATCATAACATTTTGGGTCAGTTATTGCATTTTTGTACCGTACCGTACCGAACCGTACCGAACCGTACCGAACCGTACCGTACCGTACCGTACCGTACCATGCCAACGTTATTTATAAAGCTTTTTTAAAAGCAACCACAGCTGTAAACGTAGATGATATAAAAAAGATAATAACACAGAAGACAAAACAGACACATAAAAGAAAATATAATAAAAACAAGTGATTAAGTACTATTTTTGCTCCTGTGTTTGTCTGGAGATCCTACATGTAACCATGGCTGCATTGTTTACATGTGAAATCAGCTGTTAGCAGCCTGTAGCATGTCAATGCTAACTGGTGCAAGGCCCGATGTTTCCCACAAGGTGAGGAGAAGGAGGTGAGGACGACGTGCTGGTTCTCAGGTGTGAGCTAAGAAGTGACGACATGGACCTGTCCTTCAATCCATCGTTATTGGGAACGTAAGATCTATCTCCAATAAGATGGATGAGCTAGCCGTGCTAACCCAGCAACAGAGGGAAAACCAGAAGGCAGATTAGCATCATGCTATTCACAGACATGGCTAACAGAGCTAACAGGAGACTTTGAGACTGAACAGACTGCTGAAGAAGCTCAGTCCTGGACCCTGTGGAGGTGGAGACTGGCTGAACTGGACAATGATGGACAAGCTGTCAGCATCTGTTTTCTCATGGACATTTTTGCACTTTCTATGCATTTTCTTACTTTTGTTTTCTTGAATGCTGCTGTGACTCCTCCTGAATGAAGTATTTTCTATTCTATTCCAGTGTACAGGGGAAGATTTTTCCACATTTTTTGTGTCACATTTAAAGTCACTGTAACATTTCGGGTCATCAGCCTCCAAACCCCCCCCCCCCCCCCCCCCCCCCCAAGTTTAAAACATCATCTAAAGGTTTGTAGCTTTTGCCAGTAATCTAGAGAGCACTTCATCTATGTAGCCATTACATGTCTTGCTCGCAGTGATGTATACAGAATAAAGCATTTCTGTTCAATATCTTATATCTTTGTTTTTTTTCCACACTTTGTTTTTTCAACTTTTCCACAAAGCTTAGCGCTTTTCATTTTCATAACTTTCTTCTTCTAAGTCTTGAGACAGAACTTTGATGACTCAGCTCTTAAGACTTGAAAACATTTTTGAGTAGTGAGCACTTTCAAAAATTCACTCTTTTAAAAATTTCTTTTCTTCGAGGTTGATGAGGATAAAACTTAATTTTGAAAAAGTCAAAAAAGTGCAGCTCAGAGTGCATGCGTAAAGGATCTCTCGAAATCGAATAGTTTGACTTGAATACAAACTAAAAAGTTGCTAAAACATTTTTTGAACAGGTGTTTGTTGTGCACAGGTAGTGAACTTATTCTAATCTGATACCCAGGATCAAAGTTGTAACATTCAGGCTGAGAGAAATACAGGAACAGAATTTAGACGCTTGCTCCTAAAAGGCTGTAACACACCCTCTCCTTGTGCACACTTGCTTCTCTTACTTTCGCCTCCTCTCTCCTCACTGCTCTGTTCTTCCTGGGCTCATTATGAGACGGCCTGGATGGGAGAACAGTGGAGGAGAGTTGAAGGTGTTAGCACAGTGGAGCACAGCCTCTTATCCACGATCCGCCCTGCTAATTATCGCAGTGCGGCCGGCATCACTATCCCCCCTCTGTCTCCCTCCCCTCTTCCTCCCCCTCCTCCGTTACCCTAGAACAGATTAAACACTTGGGAACGACCTGCCCCAGATTTTATGCAACATTGAACTCTTAACAAATTAGAGAAGGGTCATCCACGGACAGATAATTGCAAGAAGCATATGGTGTATTAACTCATAATCAAGATTAAATCACACATTTCAGACTTAGATCGGCATTTGGCCTCCATCAGCTTCTCACACCAGTCAAATGTCTAATGTTAGCAGGGCTGTATCCAAACTTTTTGACTGGGGTGGCCCAATGTTTTTTTTTTTTTTTTAAGAGAGGATATAAAATATGTATGTTTGCATATGTTTAAGAGTGTAATTTTTTTAATGACTGTTTTCACTAACGACTATAACTTGTTGAGAGGAAGCATACAAATCTTAAACTTTAAAGCCCCTATAGGGAGAAACTGAATCTGGTACATAACCTGCAAAAGCAAATACGACTTTCAGTGATGAGGTTTATCCCTTGCCAAAGTTTTTAGTGTCTGCAAATGCCATGAAAAACTGTTCTTTACATTTTATGTTGTTTACTTTTTTGTTTATTTTTGTTGTTTATGTTTCTAAAGACAAAGATTAATCATGATTTATGACTTTCGCATAACAGATTTTTTCATGTGCAATTTCCAATTCACCTTTCTATTTAGGATAAGTAAAACCTCATAAGTATTACAACTAAACTTGGTCATTGTACAGGAAGATTGATTATTTGTCTTATGCGTTCTGTATTAGTTGTTTATTTGTAGTGTTATTGCACTTAAGTATGTTGTTGATTTTTTTCACTAAAAAAGGTGTAATGTTGTGATTTCACCAAAAAATAATGTGGGCAATTTCCCTATATGTGGCTAATCACTCAAAGTTTTAAAAAATGAAGTATCATAGGTCTCAGAGGAGGAAATGAAATGTCCACATATGTGGACGCTGGACCCCCATCTTAACAGATGGAACAAGGGTCTATTTTATCAAGTCAAAATATATATCAAAGAAATGTTTCTCAAATCCAGTTTCCGTCATTACACATTCTATTCATGCTGATTTTTATTTAAGATTTTGTTTTTTGAAGATGTTTAGTTTTACACTGTTAATACACAGCAAGGCTCCTTTTGGGTAAACAAATGCAGTATCCAGTTAATAGAATAGAATAGAATATTACTTTATATAAATATACAAGACACAATATAAAAGTAGAGTTAAAACAAGATCGAGTTGAATAAATAAAACATGAATTATAATTCTCTGAATTGAGAGGCATGTGAGGGTTGTGATCTGATTTAAATGAGGGGCCGTGCCACCCCAGGCAAACCCCAGGATACGCTCCTGAACATGAAGTGTTTACAGAACTGAGTTTCAGCCAGAAAACACTCACAAATCTCCAAACTGGGTCTTACAACTTTTTCTTTTACAACAACAGACTTGTCAGAAACTGATGGCGTCAAGATTTTTCACTTCAAAGACAAAGAAGGAAATCTATCTAATAAACCATCATCTGTCGCCATTTGTCATCTTCCGTTCGACAAAACAACAAGAAATGAATTAATCATGTGTTTAAGAATCTTGCAGAAATCTGTCTGATTCAGCTAATCGCTCTATAAAAAGTTGATTTTTAAAGAGACTGTTGACAAAATGAATAGATGAGCAATTATGGGTTTCATGGGAACAGCAGATGGAGGCAGAATCAAAGCGACTGTAAACTGTAAGAGCTCAGCACAATTTATGAGGGGAGGGGAAAAAAACAATGCAAATGTGCCAGAATGCTTGAGTGTTTTTGTTTCAAGTCCTCAGACGCGGAAAAGAAACAACTGATTCATTGTGTGAAGTATTGGCTGTTAGATTTTATTGCATAAAGCCGTGTTTGGTTTGTGGGAACACGAGAGAAACAACATCAGAGCAGCACAAAAGATGTTTTTTTATTCACTTTGCAAAGTTTTGTTGCTCTCTGTGTAAATACTCAACCAGGCTTTTGTTCGAGTCACTTTTGGAGAAGGTGTGCGGTCACCAGATAGCATCGATTTCCACTCTGCATGAGGTGTATTGGTGGCGCTGTCGATGGCCGAAGCAAAGGCTTCACTTCACAGAGCACCATGTGACCCGTCGGAAACATCCGCACTTATCAGTCTCACAGTTTCCACCCTGACCTCTTTTTGAGGAGCACAATGCTGATACTCCAAAGGCCTCGCCATTCACACTGGCCTTTAAGTGGCCTTTCGCTCCTTTTTCCTCCTCCCTTTAGAGCAGCGGCACAAATACGCTCCAGCAAGAGGTGACGAGATACCAGCGTTTGTTTGTCTTCAGGGGAGATAGGGCTTGTGTTTGCGTTGTTTGTCATGCTACAGGAAGTGGGGAAGAGGGGTGAGGGATGAGGTCAACGCCACGAAATGAGTTGAGAGACAAGACGAGCCGCAGGATGAAGATCCCCTGCCAATAAACTCTGACATTTCTCCTCTCCGCGCTCCAATATCTCACCAATAACAATTAGGCCGGTAATTGTTTGGCTAATTATGATTAAATATCTGGTGTGGAGCCAGCGAAGCACTCTCCGCTGCAGCTTTGTGTATCCTCACCTCTAATGGTGCAAATGTCAAGAGGAGGCAGATGTTGCTTTAAGAAAATCCGCTGAAGAGAATGCTGAAGTTTCACCACTGAACAAAAAAACAGAAGGTGTGTCCACAAAGCGTATTCTGACTCCCAACTTGTCAAAAGTGGTTTGGACGGTGGCTCTTAGCTTTCAACAATCAAACTGTAGCTGCCAACCAAATGTTAATTTGGGAAGTGAAGTAGACTTTGAGGCAACCTTGGAATCTTAACTGCTTTTAAAGTTGTGGGAGGCCGCTTGCATCGAGACTTTCACACCAGTTTTTAACAAGACAGTCCTTGGACTCCTCACACTAAAGCACTCAACCACACACTTAAGATTTCACGCAAGATCTCGTCTCATTTCGGTAAAAAAACACGGAGGACGATCAACATCATCAGCAACAAACAAATGATGACCTGTCTTCTTTTCATTGTTCCTCTTGGCTGTTTGTGTAGTTGTTTACTGTAAGTTTGGCGTAGACGAGAACTGGGTTGGTTGTCACACATGTTGGTTTTGGCACTCATTATTCCTCACCACCAGAGGGCGCTCAGTCTCAAACCGTGGTATGGACATTTACAGAACTGGGATCAGAGCTCTACACAGTCTGCACAGTCAGGTGGGCGATGTAAATTCTCCTGTTCTCTTGTTTCTTCTCTTTTTCATTCCCTCGGAGAACAATTGAAAGTTACAATGTTTTTTTACCTTTTTCCAGTTGGCCACCTATAAAACTGTCTCATTAAATATTCATTGTTTTGGCGATGGTTTTCCTTTTTTTCAATAGTTATGTTGTAATTTCCAAAAGGTCCGGATAGTTATAAACATTTAAAAAAAAATTGGATAGGTTAAGTGACAATGGCTTTGTCCTGTAGTAGTTTTATGTTTGATGCAATAAAAATGTTGAGTAGGAAGTTGTGCATGGAACCATCAAAAATGTCCAATAGCTTTCAAAATAAAACGAACCGTGTCCAAACCAGATTGTATTTAACTTGATCATGGCAACAAACTGACTTAATGAACCAAGCCAGACCAGAAATGAGCCAAAACAAGAATGAGGAGACTCTCAAATATGGATTGGGGAGAGCGGGAACTCCTTCGAAAATATGAACGAAAATGTGGTACAGTGCAAACTCTGCAAGGTTAAGCTAGCATATCACAAGTCCTCAGATCTTCCAAACAATCTTCGAATAGTTTCAAGCAACTATTGAACAACTCTTTTGCTTGAAACGCCCATCCTTAGTCCAAACCTTTCAAGATAATGCTTTTCCATGGGGCATGAACTGCACTGTGGTCCCTTTTGGTCCAGACCATAGACCGTATAAAATATGGACGTAGTCTCCCCGACATCACCCGTCTGTTTCTGAGACAGAAAAT
This sequence comes from Halichoeres trimaculatus, assembly GCF_033239565.1. Lineage (NCBI taxonomy): Eukaryota > Metazoa > Chordata > Actinopteri > Labriformes > Labridae > Halichoeres > Halichoeres trimaculatus. The sequence continues at coordinate 18,117,080 of NW_027437200.1, forward strand.
GAAGCAGATCAGCTATTGCGGCCATATTGGAAGTGGCAAGGGCTTCAGGTACAGCTATAGGGCGCCTGTTGGTCACGTGTCCTGAGCTGTGCCTCTGATTGGGCAAGCTCAGGATCTTAATATCCTCTGAACTGCCAAGTCAGAAAAGATAAATAGGTTAATTTCTGCATTGAAAACAGCTTTTTTTGACTTAGTATGTATCTGACTTTTGGTACTACGTTAGTCAGCCTCAAGTGGACACTCAAAAAACAGCAGATTTTAGCACTTCCACATTGTCTCATAATTTTAGACTGGAAGTTGCTGCTTGGTCCAGATCAAGACAACCTCTTTTAGTTGGACCAAGGGCCGGCTGTTTGGTCTGGACCAGAATACAGGGAGAAGTCTGAAACTCTGCACCAAAAAACATTGGTGTGAAAGCCTCCTTAGATTTTTGATCACCTGCCTCTTGTTTGACAGATAACCTGATCCTCATTCATCTTATTGATTTGAAAGGAGACAGGTGAGCGTGCAGTCGCTGCTTCACCAGCTCCTAACTCGCCGCTCCAGCTGTGACTGTATTGCTGCTGTTTCAGTCTGAGTATCACAACCCCTCCTCCCTCCCTCCCTCCTCTTATTTCATGCCCCTCTTTTGCTCTGGGCTGCTCCTTTACTCGGCTCCTATGGCGGAACCAGCAGGTCCTTGTTGCTCAGCAACCGCCGTCTTAAGATTTTTTCCCTGAGGAGTTTCGTAGGTAATAAAAACAATGCCCCAAGACAAACAGCGACTACATGTAGTAAAGCCTTGGAGGGAAGAAGAGAGGGGGGAGGAAAAGAGTGAGGAGGAGAGTACCCAAAAGTCTTAAATGGAAAGAAAAAGAAAGTGTGTTCGCAGCAGCAGCAGCAGGCTCGGGTAGAAAGGATGAGACTCAGTCTACTGTTGCACTTCCTGACACTTGAATTGAAATCTTATCTCATGATGATGGAGCATCCAAGCTGGGAAACAGCTGTCTCCTTCAAGGTTAGCGAGCGGCGAGGTTACGCAAACATATGGTAATGTTTTACTTCAATCTCCGTCTATTGATACATAACCGTACTCCCCTCGATTACCGTGATAGGAAGTCTACGAGGAGGCCCCGCTTTTGATTGACATCTGTCAGTCTGCTTTTCTTTACGCTCCCCGGTGACCTTGCGGAGCATCTTTTTACTCGCCTAATGGGATGGCTGGGTTTCCCACGAAACGCACGGGAGCAGCCGGTTTGTCAGGCGGATTTGATTGGAAGGAATGTTTTGCTCTCTGTCTTTCTACACGAGACTCCCTGTGAAATTAATGCAACACAAACAAAAACATTCGGAGATGGTGCGGGGATTCTTCTGGCAAGGCATCTGGGAGACAAAAACTTTTTTTTCTCCCCCTCCCTATCAAGCTTTTGTAGGAGACGGAACATCAAAGGCGAAGTCTTACCGATACAAGCAATAAACGACCCCCACATCGTCTGAATCTGGTCGCTGTTCCTCCCCCTGTGGGGCGCTTTTTTCCGAGTGACACCGCACGGCCCTCCTCCACTATTTTAACCCAACAATAAAAAATCCGGTGAAGCCAAAAAGCAGGGGCGTAAGGGAATCCGCTGGGCCTCTCTTGAGCGGAATACTACTCCAAAAGCAATCATCAGACATGGCATTCAAAGAGGTCTACACCAGACCCCCCTCCCAGTTGATTCATTATTTAATTGTATGGTTTCAATCTGTGCAGTGGTGGTTAGACTGTCGTGTGCGTCGCTGGGTGGAATTGGAGACGAGGGAGACGTTGGCCCCCGCTAATCAAAATGCAAATATCTGTCTCCCCATTGGGGTATTAGCGCATCTTGGAGTGAGAATCTCAAGGCTCTAAATTGAAAGATGATGAATGTACTGGTGTGTTTTTTATGCTTGCAATGTGTGCGGCAGGTCTGAAATTAAAAAAGTCAGGAAGTTAAATAAATAAAGGTGTAAATAAATATATAAAGAGTAAATAGAAAATGGCACACGGAGGTTGGAGGTTGGGGGGTGATGATAGGAAAATGACAAGGTGCAGAGGAAAAGTGTCAAAAGGTTTTTTTTGGAACAGCACGCCGCCGATAACCACAGCAGCAGTTCACAGGTAAAGACTTGATTACACGGTACAATGACAAACGGACTCCTCGCCACTTGGTGTCTGGCTGTCAATCACGGGACGCACTCGAGGAACATGACAGCGGCGTCCTTTGACCGTCAAGTGTATCTGCCTATCTGGCAGAGTGGGCAATCAGAGTATGATACTGTGACGCACAGACGTGGTTTTGTGTTGAGAGGAGACAGATTTATGAAGCTGAGGTGGGGATGGATCATTCAGGAAGTGTTTGTGTGAGTCTTTTATTTATTCTGACACCACAAAAAGCACATTTTTTCCCTCCATTCTCAATTTTTAGATGCTTTTTTTTACAGCTGGACTTCTTTTCTCAGGCAAAGCTTCAACATTTTACAAAAGTTACATATAACCTTGAGCTCCAAACTTTGCCTGAAAAGTAAAAAATGAAATGTGTTTGGTAGATAATTTCTTTGTTGTAACAGTGCTTTCTGGCAATAAATCTTATATAGTTGGAAAGCCTGTTTGTTCGCCTTTAAATGGCGCCAACTTTGTAAGAGACATTCATTTGTGGAGTAAGAAGAAGAGCTGAGTATGACGGATCAGCTCTTCTGCTGATCCGTGGAAACTTCCAATTTTTTAATTCTCACAATGAATCACCTTGATGTATTTAAGGTTCGTTCATAAGTACTGAGTAGGATACGTATTGTCAGATCGTCAGACCTGGCAACTCAACTTGGCAGTGATGTCATAGACTGTGATAAAATGGGCGTCATCCAAGGGGCAACATCTGGTCAGTAAAAACTGATGATGAAGCTGATGCGGAAGTAATGAATGTTCCTGTTCATCTAGAATCCACTTGAGGCTGGATGCAGACAGACCAGAAGTCACGTACACACCCAGACATAAAAACAGACTTTTACGGCATTAAAAAGAATATTTGTCTTGTTCAAAAAATGGCTTGGGTCTAAAACGCTAATTTCACTATGGGCACATGCTGTACGGTGAGTAAATTTTTTTCCAACCCGGCGGTTTAGAAGTAATTAAAATCATTTGATTGTCCAATCAGAGACACAGCTCAGGTCACGTAACAGGCGGGTGACGTCGCAGAGGCTGTGTCCATGTTTTATACTGTGTATGACGTCATCTCACTCAGCTTGAAGTGAGATTGCCACAAAAATTGCTCCCCCTGGTGGCTGGTTGCAATATGTCAAAAACTCTGTCTCCCCAGTCATTCCAGATGGGCTGTGGTCAAACTTTTAACAATAAATAAACCTCGTAGAAATGTTTCTCACATCAGTTTGCTGAAGATATTATTGGGCTGTGTTGTGTTGAAGATAGAAGTTTCTTTTTCATTTGTTGTAAGAGGTTAAAAATGTGGTTTTACGTAATGTTTTACGATGATTGACAGCTGTTGTAGTGTAGTTTTTTGGGGAGATAGTAACATGTGGCAGAAAGGCCCCTCTAACAGGGATATTTTAGCTTCAAAACTGTACTATGATTATATTTGGAGCTTGCTGTGGGCTGCATTGATGAAAAAGCGTATTTTGTGGGTTCCTTGATCAAATTCTAGCAATTAACATGAAGTAAAGAGGATGTGTTAACAGGTATGATATCTGTACAAGCATTGATATTTTTTGGGGAGATGGGGTCTCCTGTTTTGTGAAAGTCTAACGTTGGCAGTTATGTGGTTGTCAACTTAATTTAGTCTTTAAAAACAGTTCAAGTGTCAGTTTTGTATCTAAATATCTTGAAACAAGACATTGTTTTAAACTTGTCAGGAGATTTTTTTGCTTATATCATATTATAAAACATTATTTTGACTATTATTTCAAAATAAGACCTGAACACTAAATTTCATTTCAGTTTTTGCAGTAAAATCATAAATGGAGAAAAAAAAATCAACAAGACTGGGACAGATTCTTCTTGTCAAACTGCTAAGCCTGATTTAAGCCACAGCTGAGCCCAGAAAAGCATGTTTTACCCACAACCAGACTGTGGTGGGAAAATGAATTGTGTCCTCTTCTTTTCTACTGTAGTAGAAATATCACAAAGAGTTTTGGCACATTTGTGTTTCTGAGTCATCGACTTGGGAAAAAATATCCCCATCAGTTACAGGATTAGATTAACAAGCATAAACTGAATACTCATCTATGGAGTTAGCTTTTTATTGTTCACCTTAAAAACATGGGCCCAGAGGACCAGGTGTCAGGAGGTCACGACACTAAAGTCTCTCCTTAAAGTAATTAACAATGCATAGAGTTAAATGTCATCAAAAAATGACCAAGAAGAGACACAAACAACTTCAAAGACACTAATTAAAATGACAAACATAAAAGCCGACATCAAAAGGACAACATCAAAGGAAGGGGTGGGATCAACAACAACACCTGCGAAGAAACCGAACAAAACCTTTGAAAAAGTCAACAATGACGACAAATAGTCAGGAAACACAACAAGGAGGCAAATCTACAACAAAGGCCTGAAATTTGGTTTCCACAAAAAACTCAAAATCATGTGTTTATGATATGAAAAAATCAGGCACCTTATTAAAATATAATTATAAAGACATCTGTCTAGATATTTCACCTGAGCTCACTCTTTCTTTCCAACAGACTTTCAGGCAGGACTGCTGTTTTATAGCAAACCGACAGAAAACCACTTTACTTTAAGTAACCTCACATAAAACCTTCACAACGACACAAATTTGATGTAAAGTCTTTGTCTACACCACAGTGTCAAAGTTATTGGTCTCTTTGAGAAAAAGTTGACCTGTTGACTGAGCTTACACTGATGCTTTACAAGCTAAAGCTAAAGCTAAAAATGTTCTCAAGTAGCACTACAAAAAATTGTGCAGGATAGAGCTAGTACACAGATAAGCTAGCTTTATCGAGGGGTTACACTGTTGTGTTTCGACATTACGTGCAAGTTTAATATATATATATATATATATATATATATATATATATATATATATATATATATATAAATATATATATATATATATATATATATATATATATATATAAATTAAATATAAATAAAATATAAAATAGAATATAAATGAAGAATTTTTCATTTCATTTCATATGCACAAAATCGTCATGGGCCAGACCTCAAACTGCAATGCCTCCCCACAGCTGTTCTCTGGCTGGCCAATCAGAGGGGAGGGGGTTTGTGGAGCGGGGAGCCTTAAAGAGACAGCCGCCCAAAGAAGCATTTCAGACAGAAGCTGAAATCAGAGTTTTCTAAAACACCAGTGTGATAAAAAATAGTGACTGAAAAAAGTATAAAATAAACTTAAATCATCTAAAGCTCTTACAGGTGTACCAGGGGGACAGAATAAGCCTCTAAGAGAAGCAAAATACCCCCTCTTTAAAGAAAACACAACAACTGAGTCGTCAACAAATACTAAAACCAGCTGGACTAACCTTTTAGTGTAGCTGCTGAGATTTTGACAGGTTGTTTGGCAGAACCAGAGTGACTCCTTTGTTGTTTGACCCTAAACTACTCACCGCTTCTAAACCACACTAAGCCCTGGAGGCTTTTAAAGCTGGCCCTGGTGTTGTTTTCATCAGAAAAGTCATTTAATTAATACTTAATGTTGTTTTATAAGGTAATGAATACAGTATAAATGCTAATGATAACTCCAGTGTTGGTGTCACTGATAATAATGATTATGGTAATCAGATCTTATAAACGTGGATAGACAACAAAGGTAAAAGCAATTATCAAATGGCTCTGAATCTTTGATGATGTTTTGCAAAAGGGAGAAAACAACTGCAAAGAGACCCGCACAAGTTTTACAAACAACACAGCTGTGAGTCTTTTTCAGACTGTCTGGAGGCTGTTTGGATGTCTACAGCAGATGAATTTTTACTCAGGCTCCAGGACGCTGAGCAGTAACAAAAAAAAAATCAAAACAAAATGACTTTCTTATCGATACATTGCTTCTGGCTTTACCATGAATAGAAAAAGATAAAAAACAAAGCATATAAACAATACATTCACATGTATAGAAATGTTTGGTGTTTGTATCTGAGGGGTTTTTATTAGTTTTTCGCTGTCTCTGTTTTTTTTCTGATTCTGTGTTTGTTGGTTCATATCTTAAAACAAATGCATCAGGGATTCTCCACCCAAGGCGTCTGGCTGCTGCTGCTGCTGCTTCTCTTTCTCATCAGGTTCCCCTTCTTACCTCCTCACATCTGCTCCTGTTATCAAAGTGTGGGACTTCTGGTTTTCAGAGAACAACACGGCGCAGATGATGGAGCAAATCGCCAACATGACGCTGACATTGCAGCGACAACTGAGTGACAGCAAGATACGCCTCCACCTCGTGCTGGATTACATGTGATGCATGAGCGGTTTGTAGGAACATGTGGTTTTCAAACTCTGATATGGGCAACTGAGCACACGTGCACACGGGCCTATCTTGAAAATGAACTGTAACATGTTTTATTTTTTCATTTAAAAACACAACTTAGTGTTGCACTAGATAACAAAAATTATATATTTTTTAGCCAAGAAGCTAAAAAGGCTCCATTTAAAAATCAAAACTTTCATTATGCCAAAGTAGCGTGAAACGGAAAGTGTTGATTAAAAGGGTGATTATAAAGCTTCCCCATCAGCCATTTTTATGATGTCAACAAGTCAAAAAAAGGTAAAAAAAAAAAAAAAAATGCTCCAACAAAAAACAGACCATGAGAAACACAACTATTTCCAACCTCAAGGCCAGAGTTAAAAAATATTTTAAAGAGGGGTATAATGCTCTTACATTCTTCAAACACGGATACTAAGTTACAGATTTTCAAACCTGTACACATATGTTTTAGAAATCCCTGAACTTTTCCGCAAAATGCTAAATGCTAAAAAAAATAATAATAAAAAATTCACGATAGCTCCGCAACATTTTCCTGAAATGATGACCATCGCATCACAATCTACTAACTGGTTCATAACACACTGGAAGGGTGGGCCTCAAACACCAAGGTCTGTCCAAAGCTCAGGCCTCTACTAGAGCTTCAACAGGGCTGACCAATCAGAGGAAAGAGGGTTTGTGAAGTTGGAAGCCTTAAAGAGACAGTGGCTGAATCAAGGGTTCTCCAAAACACAGAGTTAAGAAGTACCACAGGCACAGAAAAAAGCCTCAAAAATAAACAATAACCCCTTTCTAACTCTTTGTTACCGATAACACCAAGTCTGCCAGAGCATATCTGTACATTTTTACAAGCAGCAGTGTCCTTTTTTTTTTCTTTTTTTGATATTTGCATAAAAATTTTGCTAGACATCAATATAACGATTATATCCCGAACTTTAATTGGACAGACTGTAATGCACAGACTTATGTCTGAACTAAAATAAAATGTTAAAATTTGCAACAAACCATAGAAAAATAAAAAATACATTTTTTTCGAAATACAGAAATGTCTTGGCCGCACAATTTCAAGAAATTGTGATGATATGTACTCTGCATAGAAAGCAATGTTTATACTGAATTTCTGCAAACACATCAGTGGAGGGGAACAGCGCTCTAAGACAGGTTGAAATGATTAGGAAGTGTAACTTCCCAGATTTTTTATGCAAAAAAATAATTGATATATCTTGTCCGGTTTCAAATCCAACGCCAATCAAAACTTAAAGATGCAATAAGGAGGATCTGTTTTAAGTGCACTCCCTCACCACCTTCTGGCCTGGAATCTCAGCACACTGTCATAAATTACTTTTGGCAAGGCATGTGTTTGTTTTGGAACTAAATGGGGATCAAATGAAACAAAATTTCTTTGTTCAAGACAACTTTTTACTGGATACAATGCCCTGAGGCAAGGTATTTATCAGTACAGTTACAAAGAGCTAAGATTTGAAATGTGACATCAAGCAAACGTTGTAGCAGCCGGCTTTATGTTAGCAACATTGTCAGCCTGGTGCTTCAACGTATCTGTTGGCTAACGTGACAACAAGTAAACACTGTCAGTTTGTCAGTAGTTTAGTAGCTGTTTATATTTAGCACAGCTAGCAGTCCAGTGCTCTAAGACATGTCTGTAATGTGTAACGTTAGTAAATCCTGGTTATGTCCTGCCAGTCATCTACCAAGCAGAGCTAACATAACGTAACCTCACTCTTCATTTTATTGATAGACTCTCAAGTTTGAACAGACCACTACAGAATAACTGCTGACTATGGGTTGGAATGGACATTAGCACAAACAGTTTAGCTCCTGTGTTATGGAGTGATACAGTGATACATACTTTAATATGTACACTTTATTATGTACACACTGGGCTCTATATGGTTAAAGAGAAGTTGATGCATAAAACTTAGTGTTTCACTTAGATGCTACTTGATCGTAGCACAACTTAAGACTTAACATTTTGATTTACGGTGAAGTAAAATCATCAGGGTTTTAATGTTTTTGCCACAGTGTCAACAGGTATAGGTGGAACTCTAAACTTCATTAAAGTGCTGTACTCCTCTCCAGTGTTGCCTCAGAAGCTGACTGGCCTCTGATGATAAAAGTTCTTGGATAACTTTTGTTGATTTGGCTGGGTATCAGTGATGGCATGAGGAAAGTCTGACAGAACCTGGTCCGTCTACCAACTCTTGGTCAACAACATCTGTCTCTGGCAGTGACAGCTGCTGGGCCCTGCTGTTTACCAATGGTGGTTATGTGATGTGGGTTTGAGTTAAAAATATTTTTTACTCCCTCTTCATGGCTCATAATCAGTCAGGGTCTGTCTTTGTACATCATCGCGCTGCTATGAAGCTGGAGGGGCTGTTTCTTGATTTTTAAAGTCAAAACCAAGAAGTTAAGAGGGAAAACAAAACATGACAAAACTCCCAAGACATCTCAACACCGTCATCTGTATTTCTTTCAATATATCTAAAAAGCGTGTAAATACATTTTCTGTGCTTATAAACCCCAGCAGGACGTCTTAAAGGGGCACCCAGGGGTCTGGAGGGTAAAAAAGAGCAAGTGTTGTACTTGTTTTTGCCTCAACAGCTTGAACATGTTTCAAACTTGGTCATTTCACCTGTTTTATCTGCTTCAGGATTGAAATGCATCCTCTGTTTGGCACATAAAAAGGCCGCGGCTCTGAAAAGGAGACTTTCACCGGCTCACTTTAGAAAGTCCTCTCTTTATTAGCTCACTCTATTATCACTCCTCCAGTCATTCACCGTCTTCCGGGGCCAGGCTAATCTTATGAAGTGTCTTTTACTCCTCTAATGGAGAAATCTTCAAAAATCTGGAGCACCAATTAAAGAAACGGCCGTCCTCATCCCAGAGCCGGCCTGAAAGCTAAAAGACAAAAAAAAAAACCCTTCAGAGCCTGAGGATCTCTTTTTTGTGCCACTTGTGTCTTTTCTCTTTAGGTACGTTTTGCTATGGATGTTCTGTTGACCTTCAGTAATGTACCCACTCTTAACATTTTAATCCAAGCAGGGAAGGATGAATTTCTCTGTAGTTAAAGGGCCACAACCTTCAGTTTGAGCGCTTTAAGTCAAGTGTCTGATTATCTCTATACCATGGGCTGGGTGAATACTCGCTTCTGAATACAGGGAATGAGATTTTCAGGAGAAATGAACAGCGGTGAAAAAGTTTGATGAACCTACTGAATGTTTGATCTTCTTGGTTATTATTTTGGGGATTTTTCTGCCACAGGTTGGATTCAAACCATGGTTATCCTCATTGCCTTCCACAATCTAACCACTAGACCTTACCTGTGCCCCTTTGATTGTTACATTTTGCACTATTCACAAGTTTACTTCCTTTTTTATCTAATGCTTTTAGTGATCAGTGCAGCATAGACACGGTAAAACCTTGAACTATCAATATTTTTCAGTTTCACTTTCATTTTTTTTTTACAAGACTTGCTGAAAAGATGACATCATCACACAAGGATCTGTTCACAGGTTTATGACACATTGGAAAGAGATAGCAGCTAAAACAAGGCATTTCAGACAGAGGCAAAAAAAAGTTTTTTAGACAGCCGTGCAACATTTTTTTTAAGCAACACCCCTCTTTAAGGTTAAAGAGGGGGTATTGTGTTAACCCTGTAAAGTGCAAAAGTATCTTAAGTGAAACTGGGAACATTATTTGTAGTTTTTTATGAGCTTCGTTTTCCTTTACTGAAACAAAATTTAACATTTTGCTGTTTTATCTCCACTTTACAGTTAGCAAGGACACTAAATATATTTTATTCTGAATTTTGTTGTTTTTGCTGTTGTCCTTGAAACTTCGCAAATGAGATGTGTGATCAGTTTTGACATCTTTGTTGCCACAAGACTGTATCAGTGGAGGCAGACTGATTCAGCAGAGAAAATTTATTTGGCTTAATTTTTTTAATTCATTTATTTTTTGGGACTGGATTCTTAATGTATCCTCCCGGCAGTGGGTTGTCAGTCTACGGCACCTCTATTTTAAGGTTTGCAGGCTGAAAAGTTTGGGTAACCCTGATCTAAGTGATCGTCTAACATTACTATTTAGCGTCTCACTTCCAGACTTTTTTCATGTTGGGTTGCAAAGTTCTTGGTGGGGTTTTGGGAACAGTGATATGGCTGGTTGGTAAACAAGCTAACTCCACTGCATAAGAAGGAAGGAGAACCACCACCACCCCGCCCCCCCACCCTCAAAATAAATAAATAAAATAAAATAAAATAAAATAAAATAAAATAAAATAAATAAATAAATAAATAAATAAAGAAATAAATAAATAAATAAATAAATAAATAAATAAATAAATAAATAAAATAAAATAAAATACAATAAGAAGATAAATAAAAAAATAAAATAATAAATAAATAAATAATAAACAAGAAGAAAAAAATCAAAACAAAGCAAATGTTATTTTCTGATAACTGGTAAGGGAAAAAAAATCTTAAAATACTTGAAAAGACAGACGGTTGAAGGGTTTTTGAACAGGGCTAATATCCCTATTTTAAGAAATCAGGCAATTAGGTTTTTCTACTACCATTTGCAGATTTTTTTTTACTCATCAAGTTTTAATTTTTATCAGCACTTTTACCCTTTAACTTCCTCTTCAACCATTTGGTAGAGCAATTTTTGAGTCGCGATAGCTCCCTAAAAATATGTTGAACTGAGTAAAATCTAATTGGGTTGTCTCTACAGCTTGAAACAAACAAACAAAAAAAAAAAAAACAGAATTTTGAGAGTTTTGAAAGTTTATTTATTTATTTATCTATCTATTTTTTCCTTGAATAAAACATTAATGGGGTTGAAAATTAGAAATACTTCATATCCCTTGAATCTAAAAAGTAAAAGTTAAATGGTTAAATGGTAAATGTCCCTGCTCACCCTGTCATGATTATAGTTCACATAACCACCTGTTTAGTATTTATAATTCCTTCCTTATGATCTCAATGGGAGACGTTATAACCCTGATAATCAGAATCCTTTCCTCAGGAGTTTGTTGACATCACTGTCCACTGAGCATTTTGAGCACAACGATTACTGCGCTCTCTCTTCTGTTATTCATCGATATTGGGGCAGCATTTGGACTACAAAATGCTGGATCAAAGAGAAGCAAAGAGGAGGGATTTTGGCATGTTTACATGTCAGATGGCCGAGCCCCCTTCTCCTCCTGTGCTGTCGCTGAGCAGCTACAGGAGGGTCATTAGAGGCAGGAGCATATGCCATTCAGCATGCATGGTCTGCTGTCCAATTAGTGGCCTTGAAGCACTCGTCTGAAGCCAAGCATAGAAAGTGGCGGCGTGCACGCAGCCACAAGTTGAGAGTAATCTGCTTCATATTGTGTACCTGCATGTCTGAGCAGCTACAGTTGGAAGTTTGCTTGGAGTTGGAGTCTATCGTGAGCAGAAAGAGAGATTTCTTGGAGTGTAAACACACAACCCAACCTCGGTGTGTCTCATAAATCTTTTAAACTCCTGTCAAGTCGCACCAATATTCCCCCTTACAAAGAAAGTGTGTCGCCTCTCCGAGCTGCAGAGAATCTAAGAAGAAAATATCTTTCTCGAGCTATTTATTTACTTCTCTTTTCCCCTCTCGCCCACACAATCCTGGCAGTTTTCATCTGCTTCTTAGGTGCTGATATCCAGGATTCTGGGATGTCTGACTTTTTTATTTGCTGTCAGGGGAGAAGGCAAGGACGAGGCTTAGCCAGTCAGAGCAATATCCAGCCAATGCAGTTTGCTGTAGATCATTCACAAACAAACCTTTGAGCACTACGGAAACAAAAAGTAAATAAAACACCGCCTTTCCTCTGTCGCTGAAAGCAACAGGTCAGCGGTACACCACCCCGAACTGAAAAGGAATCTTGGTGAGGAAATTCTCCTCGATAAGTCTTTAAACTTAACTCTACATTAGAAACTCTGCATGTGTAATCAAGATACGCACGAATCTAGGTACACTCTCAGGGCATGAAGAAAAAAAATCAGCCATATTCATATTCTAAACACATACAAGAAAAAAAATTGAACTGTCACATTTTGAACTGATTACAACTTCAAGGTGAAGGTTGACAAACAGTTTAAAAAGGAGCATTATACTCTCCTAAAGTTTGAAAATCTAAAGTAAACTATCCCTAAACTGCTAAAAATTTTTGTAGTAAAAAATAAAATGATTTTAAAAATAAAAAATAACAAAAAAAATAACTTTGATTTTCCCAAGACTTGCTCAAGTGATGAGGTCATCACATCCCCCAACTGGTTCATGACACATTGGAAGGGTGGGCCTCAAACACAAAGGTTGGCCTGTTGCCCCATCACATCCCCGAAAGGCTGACCAATTAGAGGGAAGGGGGTTTGTGGAGTGGGCAGCCTTAAAGAGACAGTAGCCAAAACAGAACATTTTGGATAGAGAAGTAATAGTTAAGTTTTTAAAAAAATAACAACAAAACAACAACAACAAAAAAACAACCTCTAAAACATGTAATGCTGCTATAGTGGAACCAAAGGGACACAATTCACCACTATTAAAACTGAATGTTTGAACAAGATGTGGTTTAGCTAAGGTACAACAACAGGTTTAGAAAAATTAAGTTTATGCAGAAGTGCAAGAAGCAACAGTTTATCAAGAATCTTGACTAGACTTGAAACCACAAACACATCAAGCCAAAAAAACAGACTTTTAAGGCATTCAAAAAAACTTGTTTACAGCCCGGTTCAAAAAATCGACTTGGGTCTGAAACGCTAATTTCACTATTGGCACATGCTGTGTGGAGGGGTGTTTTTTTTCTAACTCAGCAGATGAGGAGATATCAAAGGGGCTGTGTGGAGTTTGAAAGTGATCTTGAAAAATTCTCCCTTCTAGATAGCGCCAATATTGCTGGTTGCAGGTTATTTTAAATTGCTACTTCTTAGCTTCCAGGACCGGATTGATTTACGGCACGTCTAGGTCTCTATGACAACACCACGCTGGCTAAGGAATTTTAGTAAAGAGAAGAGATGAAACACAGAGATCTCAGGTTTTCTCTGCTAAAAATGATTTCTGTGATTAATTTTGTAGTGATGGTGGACACAGGAGCCTAACTGTCAGAAGAAACATGAACAGGAGAGTGAGACAGCTCGGGCTAAAACATACGCCTCATTAAAAGTAATTTACGACAGTGTGTGGAGACTCCGGGCCACAAGGTGGCGAGGGAGTGCAATTCAAACAGATCCTCCTCATAGCATCTTTAAGATAATGAGTTTGTCCAATCAGATACCCAGCTTAGCTCATATGACTGTCGGACGCACTGTCTGTGCGTCAGCCTTTACATTGTGGCCATCGCACCAATATTGCTGGTTACAGGTTATTTTAAATTGCTACTTCTTACCTTCCAAGACTGGATTGATTTACGGCACGTCTAGGTCTCTATGACAACACAACGCTGGCTGAAGAAGTTAAGTTGAGAGAAGAGATAAAACACAGAGATCTGTGGTTTTCTTTGCTAAAAACGAATTTCTGTGATTAATTTTGTAGTGATGGTGGACACAGGAGCCTAACTGTCAGAAGAAAGATGAACAGGAGAGTGAGACAGCTCGGGCTAAAACATACGCCTCATTAAAAGTAATTTACGACAGTGTGGGGAGACTCCGGGCCACAAGGTGGCGAGGGAGTGCAATTCAAACAGATCCTCCTCATAGCATCTTTAAGATAATGAGTTTGTCCAATCAGATGCCCAGCTTAGCTCATATGACTGTCGGACGCACTGTCTGTGCGTCAGCATTTACATTATGGCCTCTGCCGAAGACTGACTTAATTGATTGATTGATTGAAAATGTTTAATTTGAAAAATGTAAAATGAAATAATAAGCAAGAAAAAAAAAATGTCAGACAAACAGAATTGGAACATAAAAACTTTGCAGTTTTGCAAACAATCTCACTCTGTATGGGGATCAGATGGGGGATGTAGCAGAGACCATGTACATCTTTAACAAGTCTATGGGTTTAGCTTTAGCTTCTGAAAAGGAGTGGGTCTATTTTCTATGTGTTTATATTTTTGCGAGAGTAGAAGTATGGGTTTTTTTTTTAATTATTATCTGAAACTTGAAACACTGAAAGTTGCTCAGCCATTGGTTTGGCTTTTTTTGGCCTAAGCACTAAACCCTGTTTCGACTCTACTCTAAAGTTAGCAAAGGCGCTACATAAATCTGATTCCATTTTTGTGCTTAGGCTAACGCTGACCATGAATCCTTCCAGGTCGCGTTCATTTTTTCTTGCTGAGATACCCAGACTCTTATTCAGTCAGTGAGTCTGTTATTGGGCTAGCATTAGCATGTTTCTGTGTCTTGGTTCCATTGCTCTCTAACAGGTCGGGGGGCTTTGTAAACCCAGTGTGTTAAAGAACCACTGATTTTAAATATTAAGTGTTTTAAGTTTTGTATAATGAGCAAATAAGCTTTTATTTTGTCAAAACTTCACTGAATAAGTTGTTGCGCAAGACTTTTAAGAACAAGTAAACAAAGTTGCTCTGGTGAGGCTTTCAACCTTTAATAAAATGAAAAAATGTGCTTTACAAGTGAGTGCCTGAGAGAAGCAATTACTAAAGAAGCTCTGTGTGTAGGAGTGAAATTTCCCTTTGCAAAGAACATGTTCTTTTCTAAACACTGCTGAGAAAATAAGATATCCTTTACACCCTGCTATTAAAGGCCGGTAATTAAAAGATCCAGCGCTGCACTACTTGTTTTGGAGTCTTCAACTTTTGTCAAAACACAGAATGTAAATTAATAGAGTTAAATGTGGAAAAACAGGAGGAACATTGTAGATTAGTTTGGACGCCAGTGACCTCAGAGGCGCCAAGGACTCTTGCGAGGTCCAACACCAGGAGGAAAAGATGGATTCGGCTGCCGAAATGGGGCCGGGATTATCTCTCTGGCGCAGGAGTCGGAAGAAAGGGAGCAACCAAACATCTCTGGGTGGTGAAAAATGAGGGAGTGAGATACTATTTCTCCTTTAATTCACAAGGGGTGGCCTGGCTCTGCTCGCGATAAGACACAAGTGATCAACATCCTTTAAGTCGGCGGTGACTTGGCCTTGTAGCGGGCCCCCTCACTTTCCCCTTGCTGATATGTAGGACATATTTTGCTTGCCTCATTCCAACAGGTACAGTATAGGTAAGAAAGAAATAAAGAACAGGGAGGAGATGGGAGACAGAGAGGGATCATCTGGAAGCTGCAATCCACAGCAGAGCCCAGATGTGGATTTATGATCACGGGCAGTGGGAAGTGCTCCATCGGGCCTGGAGGGGGCTGCTGAGATACTTCCTGGCGCTTTGTCTCATTTCTTGTCTTGTTTCCACATTCTTTGTTTTGTACATCGCGTTTTCTCCAAGGACGAGGTGCCCCTCCAAAACGTAACTCAGTCTCAAGCCTTTTACTTTCACTTTCTTCTTTGTGCAAGTCCAGGAAAATAAATACACGAGCCAGAGTGTCTGGGAAAATAAGCAAAGAGGTGTTTTTACACTTGGCCGACTTCAGTCAATCAAGGGCGTTTAGCGCATCCAGTCAGCAGTTCTTATGCACTCGAGAAATATTCAAATAGACTCAGTGAAAGGAATCTGACTTGCTTCATTTAAAGCATTGTTAATACCAGGCACTTAGAGTTCACTGACTCCAGCAAATACAGTACAAAGAGATAAAGGCAATTAAGTGACATTTGCTGGGACAATATCCGTCAATTTAAGAGGAAGATTATACACCACAATAAAAATTTAGCTTCGTGCAAGAAAAAAAAACCCAAAGAAGCTGAAGACGTTTTCCTTTTGAAGTGAAAAGTGCAGAAAAGCTACCTTAATTAGACGAAGTTTGATCAATTTAACCATCAGCTTGTTTGTTTGACGACACTTCAATCAGCTTCTTTTCACATGAAAGTGTTGTGTTTTGACGGTGGTTGGGAGTGTGAACAAAGGGATCCCATCAAAGAAACACTTTAAAGAAACATTAATAAAGAGATCTGAGCGTGTTTACTACATGTTGATTTTCTTTTTTTGGGTGTTGTTTTTCTTAAGGACGACTTGTTTTGGTTCGGTGAAGAGAAATAACAGGTGGGGAAACTCAGACTCGGCTGTGAAAAAGATCAAACAGGGAGGGTGAGAGCTTTGCCAACTCTACGCCTACGAATATGTTGTCACATTTGTTGAATTAGAGTTACCTTTATGAGAAAAATAACAAGTTTTAGTGATCTTTGTATGTTTGTATTCATACACTTGGACTGTATGGTTGCTTATCTATGATAGCAGAAATAGCAGTTGCCAAAGACATTCAGCATCTTTCTAAAATTACTTTGATGGAATTGATTTTAAAAAATGATCTTTCTTTTTGTCAGCAGTGAAAGCTAAAACTTTCTAGTGTACTTTTGTCGTGCTTTGCTGGCTCACAATGTAAATAAAACAGCAGCATTGCTGTTGCTATTGGAAACTCTCATCATATGTTGCTCCTGGTGCTTAAATGTAAACTCTTTACATCGTTAAAGCTACTGTGTGGAGTTTTGGGTCTTTTACGAAGAAGACTTAAAGGTCCCATATTCTGCTCCTTTTCTGCAGTTTAATCTGGATCATTGATGTCCTCATGAAATGGTTGTAACATGTTTTGGTACAAAAAGCCAATAAATCAAGCACAGCAGCATTGTTTCCAGGCTCTCATAGCCCCTCTGTTCAGAACGCTCTGATTTAGTGGGCGTGGCCTTCATATGTAAATGACCCACCGCTGATACCGCCCCGCTCTTCAGCATCACTGAGAGCGGTGCCACGAGCTCCGAGTGCACAATGTTTAGAAAACAGCGAAGCTTGTTTACCAAAAAATTACAGGCTAAAACAACAAGCTAACAGCAGCTAAAGTTAGCATCCTGAAGCTAACACAGAGACAGGGGGGACACTGAGGAAAAGCTCTTACATCTGCTCCACAGCACACAGCATTTAATATCTGCTCCGGTAGACCAATCAGGTCAGACTTGCTCCTGTTAGGTCAAAAAAGGCAAATCCAAACAGCTCGTTTTAGGTCAGGATTTTACATTCACAAGAACTACTAAGTACAGGTTTTGTCATTAAATATCACATTTTGTGGGCTGGGAGGAAAGCCAAAGACCCACAAATTTCACTAAAAGACTTAATAAAGTGATTTTTGCATAATATGGGACCTTTAAATTCAAAACAATGCCTCTATATGACCTACAGAAGAAAGCAAGATCATCAGCAGCACAATGTTTTGATGTTAAAAAGTTATAAATGACTTTCTAAATTCCCAGTGGGGGGTAGGTGTCAGATGAGTTGACAAACTACATACAATATAATCTCCTTTTTTTCAATTTTCCACAGCAAAATTGTTCCAAAAGTGCATAATTTTTAGAAAACACAACTTGTACAACACAAAACCAGCTAAGAGAGAGGATGTCCACAGGGGGGTGCTAAAGTTAGCACAGACAAAAAGTTCCTCACAGGAGCTTTAAAGTTGATTACAAGCAGTAGCGAACTATAGCCAAACTCTACTTAAAAAATCTTTCACTTTCCTCTTATTTTCTGTCAAAACATTCATATAACTGGAACATGCATGTTCTGCCAAGTACCCCCTCAGGTCAGACTGACCTCGTTTCTGTTCCTGGGAATCTGCTTTTCTCAGTTCAACACCTTTGGCCAAAATCAGGAGTTTTTCCTGAATAAAGACTTTGTTTACCATAGAAACCATTACCCTCTGTCATAAGGATGTGACTTTTGTCGAGATGTGCTTCCTTTTTTTTAAGCAAAGGAATGAAGGTCTGTCTGTCTTTACACAACTTTGAGGTAAAGCGTCCGTTTTAAAAGTGAGAACACTATTTCCATTTATTCACAAGGAGTTAATATTGTTTAACACACACAGGAAATAGTCTGCTGAAGGAACAAGATCCATTTTCTGCCCAGGGGTGTGTCCATAATATGACCTGTGGTGGCATAGGCCCGTGAAATCTACTCGGCCACCCCAGTTAAAAGGCTTTTTCTCAAGTTAGACTTTTTCCTTGTCAGGAGAGAGTAAAAGAAAAATTGAACATGCTTTGTTGTAACAGACTGCTAGCAGCTTTTGTAACATTTTAAAGAAATGACACTTTCTTTGATTGGTACTTTTTAAAAAGTCATTGCATCATAGAGACTTAAATAAGTGTTAATAAAGGAATGTACCTTTTTTTTTTTTTTTTTTTTTACTATACCTGAGACTTGAGATCTAATACAGAAAGGATTTTCAGGGTATCTGTCCCCCCCCCCAGTATGAAATCTTTAGATACGCCCCTGTTACTTTCTTTGTTTTTTTATTGTATCTTAACATGACACAGCGTTCAGGCACAGGCAAAGTCTCCCACACCAAAATGAAAGTATTAGAGCAACATTAAAAAGTAGCTCTCTTATCTGAACCCTTTATCGCACAGGCGATACAAGTTGTAATGGAAGTCTCACTTCCTGTCCTACACTCTCCCCACAGCCGGCTTTATCTCACCTTGGTCAGGACGAACCCGAGTGATTGCTGTCTGGGCTATTTCAGGAGTCACCAGGTTGACACACAGACTCTCTTCCACAGCTTCCTTCGTCTACAAGCCCCTCCCCCCTCCCCCGCACGCCCACAGTTGTCACAACCAATGAGGACAATGGTCTCTCAAAGCACTCGAGCCGTGATTAAACCTCCACCTCTAAAGAAAACACTGCAGTTTGTGCTGGCGTTGGCTCAGTGTGGGGCTGTTAATTACATTCCTCTAATTTATTCACCTCAAAATGATAATTGTTCACCTTGACATGATTCAACTATGCACTGATCCATTGCTGCACGTTGGCCCTAATTGCTCTCGCCGAGTGGGACGGAGGAAAAACAGCCAATTTCCAAACAAACAAGAGACAACAACAAGGAGAAGAAACTTTTCAAACTTGACCAGAATGAACTAATTTAAATGAGCCCAACAAAAGTGCTAATTAAGGGTGAGTGTGAAAACAAAGACATTATCAAAGGGTTATACAAACTCCACGGGGCTTGGGTTTTAAAATGTGAATCATTATATTCTGTTGATTATCCAATCTCTTATCCAACCTCTTATTCAATCACAAATTTAGCTCTTTTGTTAGCAGCATGACAACATTAGTGGTACAAAATGTTCAAAACAAATGGAAATATTTCTGTCATAGTCAGCCCAGCTATTCATCTATTCAACTAACATAAGGGAAACCTGACTTACTTCAAGTAACATCATCTTATATATACATATATATATCTTAAATATAATTTTACAACTACAATGACAGTTACAGAATGAATGACAGCATGCTAACACTGATCAACATAATATTAGCATGCTAATTCTAACAATACCCACAAACTTAACCTTTAAAAAGAAAAAAAAAACATGTTTGATATTACTGCATATTTTAATAATGAATACTGTGTTTTGATCAATTGTGATACTTTTAGCATGCTAGAGCTAGCTTTTGTCAAACACAAGGTTAAAGTCCTGCTCATAGAAGGGCCATTAAGAGCTAAGGGAATCTAGCTTATGATACTGTGAAACCTGCAAATCCAACACAGCAAAAAGTCCTGGGATTAACCAGCTGACAGGAGGGACTTAACAAACTGAAACACTTTTGTTTTCATTTTTTACATTTTAACATTTATATTTTATTCATCTTGTCTACATAGGCCTGTTAGAAGGAATCTAAAGACGTTAAACTGCCAGTGAGTTGAATTCTTTACCTTGAGTTTAGTGTTTTCGTTATAGGTTTTAAGTATTAGGTCAAAGTTCATTACATCCAGAATATCACCTGTCCATCAAAATGGTATGTTGTGAAAAGAAATTACTTTAACCGGTGTTTTATTTACATACCATGTAAATGATATTTCATTTTTTTACAGCTATATGGTAGGAAATTATTAATTTTGCAGCCAATAGAAGTAGTTGACGCTGATTTACGGGTTTTACATAACGTCAACAATCATTTTTGACATCTTCGCGACCAAACATGAAGAGTGCTACTGCAGTCAGGACTCTTAAAAACTACATATATTGATCATATAGTGCACACTGGTACATGAGCCAGATAAAAGCTGTGACACTAACCAGCCACATACGTTGTTGATGCTCTATATGGAGCCACACGGCTGTTCTTCCCTGTGGAAAGTGGGTAAGAACATGAATGAATGAATGAATGAATGAAGATAAGGAAACTCTCCGCCTTCTGGGTATGATTTCTGTCCAGTACTAACCTACAGTACTTTTATAGGTACTGACAGAAATATGTCAAAAGTTCTGGGTACCGATTCACATAAAACCAAAAGGTACCATGTTTAGGTACCTAAACGCATCGTTGTGACTCTGAGGAAGTAGAGGAGTAGGCAATTTTACATACTGGACATGAACTCACCTTTGCAGGGTTAACAGGGTAAACTGAAGAATAAATATGCTAAATTGAAAAAAAAGTAATATTTCATAATAAAAAAAAAGATATTTTTTAACACATAAACACAAAACAATACGAAAAATTGGTACCGTTGAGTACCGGTACCGATTGCCAGGTAGCGGGCATCGGTACCGTATAGTTTCAAATGTGAAAGGTACCCATCCCTAAATAGTATAATCTTATATCCCCACATGTGATTGGCTAAAAAGCTGACATGCTGTCGATCAAAACAAAGTTTTGAAAGGAGAAAAGTTGGCTCAACTAGGGTCCGGTTAACTTGATCAGAGTGATGTTTAGCAAACAGGCATGAGGTTTTAACCTGAAATACTCTAACACAGAGACCACTATTTTTAATATAAATGTGTGTGTTGTCACACTAAAGTCAGTTTGTCAGATCTTTCCCCTGGATTCTGTAATCTGTAAGTTTAGACACTTAGATATCTTTCACTCAATCAAAAGTTTCTCTAGGACAAAGGATGAAGCACATGAAAGTAAATCTTCCTCCTTTTCCTTCAAAAGCTAATCTTCATTGCCCTCAATCACCAGCCCCACATAACAGCCTTATCTGGAAAACAACAACAACAATATGACATTTAAAACATCATCAAAGCATTTCCTCCCACAGTGTCATCTATTTTGGGAAATTTGTGCTTGCATCTCACCTGATTGCTTTGTAATGAGGCTTGCCGTTTGTTTGATGGGTTCACATTCTTTGGAATTAAGGTGGATCTGCTATGGTGCATTTTCCTAATGGTATCCCATCTCCTTTAACAGACCTGACATTTTGATAGTCTTAATTTTTTTGCACTTTTTGCCTCTGTTTTCGAAGGTCACACGTAAATTACTTTCAGGCATGCAAATCGCACAATCCACCTTTGACGCTTTCTGTTTGGGACGGGGAATAGGTGGAAGATGAGTGTGTACGAAAACATCTCCAAAGCAGAGTGAGGTTACTTTTTCATACGCTTTTCCATCAAGCTGTAATTAACTGGCACTCACATCCTCACCCGACTCACCCCGCCTTCCTCTCCATCTCCCCTCATAAGAAAATTATTCTCCAGAGGGATGTCAGAGGTGAGGCACCGAACAGTCCCCCCGGTGCTGCCAGTGATGTCTCCAACAATGACACTAATGCTGAGACTGGGAATTTCTTTGTAAGACTCGGCCTTCAATTTGCCCGTCAAAAGTGCCATTCACACACGCCTTTAATTACCCAAGTCCTCCTGTGGTTTGTAATAACCACAAAGGTCGGCTGTTTTAATCCTGGAGTAAAATTCCACCAGAAATGACCGGCCAGATTTTACCAACGAGAGGTCATGGAGTAAAAATCCACTTGTGTGAATCAGCACTTTCTCTCAGAGAAGTCTGGATGGCTTTTGCCAGCATTTTTCTCCCCCTTATCCATGTCAAGAGTTATGAAGGCTGCAGTGGAAATAATTAATGAGCGCTTTAATAGACCTTCAGCTGAAGATTCATACGGCTCATCCAGAGTGTTGGAGGGAGATTGAAACATTAGGCCAGTAAACTGATGTGAAACACTCACTTAATTCATGCTGAGTAAATGGGCTCCAAGAAAAACAGCAGCTGTGACTAAACTTATAGTGTTAAGTGATGCTGCCCAGTGGTGTTAGGCTTTTTTAAGAAAGAGGTCCAAATAGAAAATTGGAGGCAGCACTTGAAAAAGTAATTACTTTGGTAAAAAGAAGGCAAAAGAAGCAGGAACATGCTGTGAAATATTCCATTATAAGTCAAAGGCCACTAAAGTATTTTGTATTCTTAGTGTATTATATTTATAGCAAGAAGTCAGGTTGAGCTAATTTGGAAGTCCAACAGGAAATATTTCTAAGTGGAGCTTAGATGTTCATGTCACGATCTGCACATCAACTGTTTACATGTGTGTCATAACCGTGTTGGTTTCTGACAAACAATACCAGTGATTCCCCTACCTTTATTTCATATATCCATCCCTCCTGGAAGTTGAGTTAATTTTGTTTTCCATAGAGTGTTTGCACTGATGTCACAATTTGGGTAGTTACCTGGATGTGTAGTCACATTGGAGGTACACAAATGTTAATACTGAATAGATGGAGAAAGAAGTGCACGGTAAATTATGATTTTAAGATGTCTTATCCGCCAACAAGTGCTGAAAAACGCACTGAGCACAGTAAAACTCTTTGAGAAGGACTCATTCAGCGTGAAAAAGAAAGATATTTTGAAAAATAAGCCCGAGAGACCCATACGAGGAGTCAGCATACTTATAGTCATCTACCTAAAGGTATGAAAACAAAGATGTTACTACTGTAGTTTTCATAGAAGAGTTGGTCCATGGAATAAATGATGTTCTTTTGGGTGATTTAAAAAAAAAACCTCCTGAAAAACACTGAGTTCTACTTATGCACCATTTATTGCTGTGAACTACCTCTTAATCACAGTTCTACTCTATTGCAATCCATTTACTTTAACTGAAGTGTGATTTTAAGATGTTTTGCACCCCTCACCCTGATCTGTGATTATTTTTGGTAGTCAAAATCTTATGAAATGTTTTTTGTTAGTCAGACTGATTAGTGCAGGAAAAAACGCAGCAGTAATTTATCATTTCATGCAAGAACAAACCTATATAACCTGCAAGCTCAATGCCGTTCTGTTGTGAGAGTGCCTCCAACATGGTTGAGCTTGAGTTGTTTACGTCATGTGAAAACACTCTATAGCACCAGATCACAGCAGAAGTAATTTAGAGTTACCCCTCTCTTACAACAGGTGCATGCATTTATATACACAGACAAGCACATTCTGTATAGTGGACAAAGAGCTGGGAAAACCACCACAAGAAACATTTCTCAGTGCCTTCTATGTAAAGATGCAACTCTAACTCTATATATACACAGTGGCTTTCAAGGGATAAGAGTCATCAATGTTGGTTTAACATGTTAGTATTATTAAAAGTTTTGTCATGGAGGGTCTGAAATATGGGTTATTAGAAGTGGCTGAGTTGTAGCCCAAGCACATGCTACTAGAAGGAGCTGTAGCTTTGGTTGATAATGACCGCTTTCCAGTTGTGTACAAACCCAGATGAAGGCTGCGTCTAGTTAGACCAGAGAGATGTTTGAGCAAACTAGAGATGGGTTCTGAATTAGGTACTTTTCTTGGTACCAACTGAATACTGTCCGTAGTACCAATTCTTGTAAAATCAAATGGTACCATCTTTTGGTACCATGTTTCGGTACCTAAATGCATCCTTGTGACTGTGAGGGAGTGGAAGAGTTGGCGATTTTCCATGCTGGACATGAACCTAGTATTGCAAGTTTATACATTGAGAAAGAAATGTGTTAAATTGAAAAACGCTGACATTTTATTGTTAAAAAATATTGTCTATTACCACATAAACACACACAAAAATACCAAAAATTGGTACCGTTGAGTACCAGTACCAATTGCCAGGTACTGTGCATCAATACCATGTTGTTTTAAGTGTGAAAAGTATCCATACCTAGAGCAAACATGCATGTTGTCTTTAACCTGGAGGGAAGACAAAATGCTAGTGCTGTAGCTCTACTAGCATCAGCCCCATTGGAGAAAACTGTTGATATTCTTTTTACCTACGCTACATTCTGTTTATACTTTACTTTTTTTTTTTTCCTTACTGTTAGCTAGTTGGCTAATCTTAATTAACAACAAGGAAATTAGTCTCTTTTGAATTTCCTAAACTGAGGGACATGTGTGAACATGCAACCCTAGAAAATTAAAAGGGAAGGGCTAAAAAATTCCAGAAGAAGTTAGGAAAGCATCTTTTTTTCTTTTTCTTGTTTAAAAAAAGAAACTCAAATAGCATCAGCCTCAAAAGTCCATCAAAAACTTGTTACACAAAAAGATGAAGCCCACTGTAGCCGCCTGACTTCTTGAAGTTATGAAATCATGTATTGTAGAAAGAAAACACAGCTCGGCCTCTTTGACATCTTTTAATCCTTGATCTATTGAACAGTTCACACTGAACTCTTGTGTTTGCCTTTGGTGCAAAACCTTTGCCAGACACGGAGTACAAGACTGATCCTGAATGATCTATGTGCCACTACTGTGTTCTCCTGTTTGTAGCAACACGGCACTCGCTGTATTAATCCCTCTCTATTCGTCTCTTCACAAATGAAACAACACATACGCCCGAGGAGCAGATGAGCTCTCCAACACCATGCTAAATAACCGTCTGTGTGAGCGCTGACCCGTCTGGATGTAAAGAGCCTGTCATTGTTTCACATATTCTGCACATCCATCCATTTAGTAATATGCCTCCTCTTGCCAGCGTCTATTTGAATATTTCATTCAAGACAGATGGAATCCTAATCTTAGCTCCAAGCTGTGGCGTTTTGTCACCGATCCATTTTCCAATCAGGCAGACTCCATCTACTCCTCCATTTTTTCTCCCTCACTGCTCAGTTTTGTCCTCCCTCTGGCTCTGCCACCCATCACTCACTCAACCGACTTTCTTCTCTGCCACTTTCTCTCCGTTAAAACCTGAGATGCCCCATCATTAATTTTTCACCAGCATATATTATGGTGTGACTAAAACGCATTGATTAATTTCATAACTTGACATGAAACTGACTACAGGAAGCAGAAAAGAAAGGGAGGTTATAAAGTGATCTAAAGCAGGAAGTCCCAATTTTTTTAGCCCCACCCCCAAAAAGTAGTGACTGTGCCATGGGAATACACAACAAGTCCAGTTCACAAACAGATACAAAAAATAAAATACAGTCTGACCCCTACTTTTGATCATACTTTTACAGTAATGGATTAAATATGCACTTGTATACAACTTTTCATTTTGGAAGGCATTTCACGATCCCCCCTCTTTGGGAACCACTGATATCAAGAGCTCTGGCAGTTCAGTGTTGAAGGATTTATTTAGAACTACAACTTAAATCTCCTGTTTTAATTTGCACATGACAACACAGAAATTTTAAAAAGCTGTAGAAATAACCTTCCAAGTGATAATTGCTCATCATGACGGTGCTGCAGAGCAGAACGACTGAATTTTACTACACTGGTTTCCTCATTTGCATGTGTAAAGCAGCTCTCACACAGGAGTCTTAGCATTATGATAAGTCCCTAATGAATAATGAATGTAGTAGGACCTCGACGAGGAGGCAGTGACCTTAAGCTGTGAGATACACTGGTGATAGTGGAGGTAGCAGCTGAAGCACAGACTGGAAGTAGAGATGTGGCGCTAATCAGTGTATTTGACACTCCGAAGTACTTGGTGGACTCATCCCTCCAAAATATAAGTTCTCTTCTTGTTGTAGTTGTCAGTGTTCGTGGCTTGGTAAAGCTAGTTTTCAGCGTGTTTAAATTAGTCCAAGTACAAGGATCATTCCTGTTTTCTGATAAATGCTGCTGATGCCACTTCTGTGACATAGCTTTAACAGGGCGTCAGTGTTCCTCTGTTTCTAAATACACAAAAATCTCAGCAATCAATCATCGTTAAAAATAATGTAAAGCTTTGTTTTTGAGCTTTTATAACTAATGAAAATGAAAATTTTCAGAAAAAAAATACTTGAATACAAGGCAGCCAAATAATTTGTTCAAATTACCACAACATCAGATGTGAGAAACATTTCTATGAGGTGTATTTATTTTTAAAAGTTTGACCACAGCCCATCTGGAATGACTGGGGAGATGGAGTTTTTGGCCTATACTGCAGCCAGACACCAGGGGGAGCAGTTTTTGTGGCGACCTCACTTTAAGCTGAGCAAGATGACGTCCATTTTTTTTTTTCTTTTTACAGTCTAACATTTGGTCCTGTCACCATTCTTCTTCTGTTATGCCAACAACTTCAGGACTACAGCCACCATGTGGCAGTAATGCCTTACTGCAACCAGCAACAGTAAACATTAAGAAAAAATGTGATTTTTTTAACGAGATATGGAAATGATATTTGCAACAAAATAATGAATATTTCAAGCTTTGAAATTACAATATTGTTGGAACACTCCCAAATTAATTGGTGATAAAATGGACAAACAAATGACTAAATAGAAATACAAAAGTAAACTACTTCTGATTTAATACAATTTTTAGTTTTACGTGACTCAGCAGAAAAAACATTAATTCCAAGCTGTCTGCTATGTAAGCTAGGAAGGAGTTAACAGCTAGCTTGATAAAATTGCTGACTCATCGTAACCACAGAATATATTCACTGGCACAAGTGAACCCCACGTAAAGTCAATAGGCAGATGGCAGAGGGCGCTACTTCTTCTAGGGTCACACGCATGATGCAAATTATGTAACCACAACACGTTCAATGCGCTGCTAGCTTCATTTGCGAAAACTGAAAAATCGACTCCATCTCAGCTGTTATGGGGCAAAAGGCGGGGTACAGCCTAGACCCAACACTGGCTTATGACAGGGCTAACTTTCTGAGATGGACAACCTTTGACCCACACTGCCACCTATGGGTGAGGAAACTAAAATACCCAGAGACAACCAATGAACATGCAAACCCCACACAGAAAAAGCTCCTTCTGAGCTGGGGAATCCAAACCAGGAACCTTTCCAAGAGACATCAGCACTACACACCACCACCTGTTAATCTCTGCACTGAAACAGAAACAATGAGGAGCTCACTCAGTGGAAAATTAACGTTGTCTTACCTGGTGTGTCATGAAAACCTCTGTCCGTCACTTGATTCCAGCTTTGATCGTACCAGCTTTAACACAGCTCTGAGTTAGAAAGACACAGACAGAGACAGAGAAAGGAAACAGTGAGTCTTCTTTTGGTAATGATTTTTTTTTTCTGTGTACACAATCATTCAGTCATCGACCAAAGGAAGAGAAAGATAACAATTTTATTAATGTGATTAAATCTTGATTATGATGACTCATTCAGATTCCAACCTCAGGGCAGATGCTGCTCATTTTGATCTAGTGCCAGAAAAGTTTTACCAATTACATTTTTCCTTCTTTCCCCTGAAAATCAAACTTTTCTCATCAATCCTTATCACCCACTCACCCGTAATAGATAAAGGTTTGTTTACCTGGCTCTCTAATGGTTCGTCTCCCTGATGAGTGTGTTTTTTTTTCTTCTACTCTCTACAATTAATTATCAGGGCTAAATTTACGGAGGTGAGCAGCATGCAGACTATCGCAGCTTTCATTTTCTAATTGAACAATGGGCCATCAGCTCGCTGATGGGATGGGTATTGTTTTGAGGTTCATCACCTTTACTGAAAGCCAAGAGTGAGGTCTCGGCAGCAACACGAGAAGCAGTGAAATGAGGTCAGGATGGATTTTGTGAAAGTGTACTCTATTATTCAAACACAGTGGAAAAATGTGGACCAGGTGGGACAAAATGCATTTTCAAACTCAAAATCAGCCCACCTGAAGTTTGCAGCCAGTAGCTGTGGATGTTAAACTGTACTAAATGTGTGTTGTGTTCGCAGTGTGTCCCTCCGGGTTGTCACATTGTGTTAATTGCCGCCGTCCTGCTGCTTTTAAAAAGTTGTGACTACCTCAACCCCCCTGACTGTCACTCGGCTTTCATTATTTACCCGTTCAAATGAGAGAGAAATGTTGGTGTCGACATTAATGACTCCGGCAGAGAGGAAGAAGACAGACTAAACTAATTAAGGCCACTGACTCACCTCGCCATTAAAGAGAATTTAGGGGGGATATTACAGTGTAGCGCCAACGCCACTTTCAACATCACCCCTCCGTTTAATTACAGCACACTTTGAGAAGTTTTTCAGATGCTAATAAACAACAAGAAATGGACGGAGCGGAATCAGGATTGGATGAATTTAATTACTTATTTGAAAATGAGGCGTATTACAGTCATAGTACAGTTTGCATGAACAATGATTATCTTTGCAAGTGGCAACATGCATTCTGCAGTTGTCTTCTAACACTACCTTTCACCATCTGCGAGCCGAATTTCACAAAAATTTTACATTTTTGAAACTTCCGCAATGTTTTCGATTTTGTTTGGGGTTTTTTTTGGATTGATTTTATTCTTTTGAAGTTAATTGACAATAATAAGAATTAATTACATTAGCAACATCTAGCTGTGAGACTCTAGATTTAACCCAAGACTGTAAAGTATATGAACATAGTGTCTGTGACATCATCCATTTGTTACTGATGCAGAGTTTTTCAGCCTATCGTTGGTGGTTAAGCCGAATTTCACAAAAATTTTACATTTTTGAAACTTCCGGAATATTTTTGTTTTTGTTTGGTGTTTTTTTTGGATTGATTTTATTTCTTCTGAAGTTAATTGACAATAATAAGAATTAATTACATTTAGCAACATCTAGCTGTGAGACTCTAGATTTAACCCAAGACAGTATAATATATGAACATAGTGTCTGTGACATCACCCATTTGTTACTGATGCAGAGTTTTTCAGCCTATCGTTGGTGGTTAAGCCGAATTTCACAAAAATTTTACATTTTTGAAACTTCCGGAATATTTTTGTTTTTGTTTGGTGTTTTTTTTGGATTGATTTCATTTCTTTTGAAGTTAATTGACAATAATAAGAATTAATTATATTTAGCAACATCTAGCTGTGAGACTCTAGATTTAACCCAAGACAGTATAATATATGAACATAGTGTCTGTGACATCACCCATTTGTTACTGATGCAGAGTTTTTCAGCCTATTGTTGGTGGTTAAGCTGAACTCAACCTATTATCTGTCGGATTTGGCTAAGGTAAAATAGTGGGCCTTAGCCCCTTTAAAAACAGCTGTATGGTACCTGTCAGCCACACCCTCATAAAGGCATAATCCGTATTTTCAATTTGAATGAAATGATGGGATATAAATATATATCCAAAAAGAAAACAATGTTTTTATTCTAACCAGGCTGTTAAAATGTTTAACAATGCAATAAAGACTAGCTATTTTGAGTTGTGTGTTTACTTTGTTTTTTTCCTTAGTCAGCTTCAAGTGGACGCTTGATGAACTGCATTTTTTTGAACACTTCTCTATCAGGTTTATATTTTAAGACCAGAGTTTGCCACTTTTTTTCTCTCATTTTAGCCCAAATACTATTGCTCTGTTGGCTTTTGTGATGCAGTACCCTACTGACACCTGCCGCATTAGCTGCAGCTATATGCTTAGCTCATATAGAGGTAGCTGCTTACTCAATTGAAATGCTCCTATTCACCCCTCTGTTATTAAAGTAACAAGGAGCATTTGAGGGCAAACAAAGCTTCTGCAATGAATAAGTATTGCCAATCTGAATCTGTTCTTTGCTACGGTAGAAACATGGCAAAACAAAGTCTGAAGATAAGACATGGATCGCGACTAGGGAATGATTCTGTGCAGTATGTCTGGCCAATCTGTCAATCATTTGCTGTCTTATCTACAAAAAAGCAGATACACTTAATAAAGACAACAATGATGCCTTGGTCTGACAATAAAACCTCAAATCTACCAAGTTAGATTTTATTCTAAGGGTTAAGTATGAGAAGATTTTGTTAACGATAACATTACTTTCTCAATGTATTAAAGCTCAGCAGATAAAGAGTCATTAAACTGTATAAAAAAGCCCATCAACCAGGGCCAACTGCTTGTGGTAAATGTGGCAGTTTTGTTGAAAATATGTCGGAAGATTAATTTTCTGTTTATGGAATCAATCAATTCATCATTGCAGCTTTATTTTTATTGAGGTTTTGGCAGTGGAGGCGTCACTGTTGGCTGGATGTATAAACTGAAAATATTAGAGTATTTATAGTGTCCATTAATGGTGAGTGCATTAAAAATGAATGGCCTGTGAATGACAGATTCCCAAGCTCATGAAAAAAAAAAAAAGAGAGAGAGGGGGATTTAGATGAAATGGCGAAGCAGAACCGCCAAGACTGATCTCCTCTTTCAGTGGAGGCGACTCCAACAGAAGTACCTGCTAAGCAAATTTATTTCACTCCAGTTTAATGCTCTTGCTCTCGCTCTCAGTCACTTTCCGGGGCGCCCTTTCACAATACTTCCAAGACTAGCACTTTCCTCCTTAAATCACATCCCTTTATTTGCAAGCCTGACACTTTTTTAAGGGCGGGCTTTTAAGAAATTAATCTGGAAGTCGAAAACACCACTGCTAATACCTCACCAGACACTGAGAAAGCAATCCTGCCTATTGAGCAGGTGGTAAATTGCCAATTAGGGGGTAAAATTGTACTGTTAGGACTGTATACATTTAAGGAGGCTTCTTTATGTTGTAAGAGGACCTGTCAGTCAAACTGCACCTGGGGCAGTTTTGTATTTCATTAAGTGGTAATTAATGAAGCTTGGTGTTATTCCCTTCCATTGGGAAAGAGAGGATGGGCTTTCATTATGAAGCCATGTTTCTATAGGAATAGGTGGGCAGGTTTTCAAAAACAAGCGATAATTAAAAGCTCTCTGTTCATGTCACATTTGATGAGCTGGGCGGTAAGGAGGAAGTTTGGATTTTTCAAGTCATACCTTAACTTTTAGAGGTAGTTCTTAGAAACTGAACACATATCTTTCAGGGGATGAATTCGATAAAAAAAATTGAAGAAAAAAAAAGTCTCAACACACCTTCAGTGGGGTAAGAAATAAAAAACAATTTGTTTCCCATGTGTCTCCTGCAATGTCTTACTGGGACATGTTCACACTGTGTTCCTGTCAAATAAAGCATCTTAGTCTTTGGCCTCTGAGCTTTGAAATATGACTGTGAAGCTCCAGCTTCAGCATTGAGTTTAGCGCATACAAATCCTGTGGATACTTAAATAGTAATATTTAATTAATTAAATTGCAACACTAGAGTAATTTTCTAAGTAAAATGATAGAATCATGAAAAGAAAAAGGTAACATAGTGCCAACTTTCAGAGAAAAACAGCAAATGCATTTTGGACAAATATGTATATGTAACTTCTAAATAAGGGCCTGTGTCCACCCAACGCTTTGTCTTCCCACTAGTGCCTTTATCTACACAAAGCATTTCAGTATTTTTAAAGCTTGGCATGCCCATTGCATCTACTATTTTTGACCCTTTGCTCACAGGTCTTTCAAAGTTATGCACCAAATATATTTTTATTTCACTGTTACCAGGTAGACTTTCATATAAGGGCCTATGTCTACCCAACGCTTTGTCTCCTCATCAGTGCCTTTTTTCTACACAAAACTATACCATTTCAGTATTTTTAGAGCTTGGCATGGCCCCCTGCATCTACTATTTTTGACCCTTTGCTCACAGTGCTCTTAAAGAAATACACCAAATACATTTTTAACTTCCTGTTACAGGGTAGACTTTTAAATAAGGGCCTGTTTCCACTGAAGGAGTTTCCTTGCTCCCAGTGCCTTTTGTCTTTGCCCCTGTGTTTACTGTTTTTCGCCTTAAGCTCAAGAGCCTTCGAAAAAAGCAGAGAATACATTTTAAAGCAATTTTTTTTATGTCAGGATAGACCCTAAAAAATAAGGGCCTGTGTCCACCTCTTATGTTTTTGATTCGTTGCCTTTTTTTCTGCACAAAACTAATGCAATTCAGGATTTATAGCACTCAGTATAAAATGTAGGGACTATATGGTATTCTTGTGATTAAATTCTTTTACAATTTTTGGGGTGCTGATTTGATTTAAATTGCAAGTCTTTGATATTTACGATTTTTGCAATTTTTAGTTTGCTTTTTTTAACATCAGACCATATGAAACATTTCACCCCCTGCTGGAGAAAAGTGGAAACTTTTTTTCCAATTCAGTTTATAAACAAAGACTGAAATGAAGGATTTGAATATGAAAAAATAAATAAATAAATAAATAAATAAAAAAATACGCCCTGTGTTTACTTTTTCAGCTCTATGTTCATGATGCTTTTAAATAAAACGGCAATTAAATGCAAGTGTTAATATCAGTTGCTTGACCCTACATAACCTTTTTGCAACCATGACCGAAACTTTAACTTAAACATTTGCGCTGGTTGATAACTGCTGTTGGAAAAGGAAGGAAAAAAAATGTTGCCATAACTGAATTTTCTGAATTACTGATGTTTTATAACCTCATATTAAACCTTAAAGTTCGGATATGAGGGGTGCATTTTTCATCATTTCCACCATCAAAATTTCCGTCATGCTCCATTGTCAAAAATGTTGGAGGAATATTACGAATATATTCGACACGAGTACAGAAATGCATGAGAGCTCACAGTTGCTCACAGTCGCTGACACACACACACACTCACACTGCTTCTTTATCTGAACAGCTGAGCAGCTCTGTGGACATTGTGTTCACTCCTGTGGTTTATTTTATGCTCTCTGTCGCCTGAGTGAAGATATTGGATTCGGTATATTCTCACCAATAACATTCTATCACAGCGAATGTGAGTGACTGCGACACACTGGAGTGCATTGGAAACTCTTTTGAAATCATATTCTATTATCTGTCTGACAGTATATTAGGAACATTGCAAACTTCCTCATGACATTGAACCAGATAAGATTTCAATCATTGTTATGCTGAACAACGTTGCCAGATTTATCCCCTTTTTCATTTTGTAAACACGTCTTATTCGCCCAAACACAAGTTCAGTGATTCCTGAAGCATAAAGAACACATAAAACAGAAGCAGTGTATACGAATCTTTGCTTTCCTGAGGATAAAAACAGGCTCCTCACAAGTTAATCAAGGTTTGCTTGTTTACCCTGCGGCGCCACGACGGCTGCCTCCAAGACTTCTCTCAAACAAAGCCTAATATTTACAGGGGGACGGGGGCAAAACGTTTAGAGCTTCTGCCAGGGATGTGAGCACTTTCTCAACAGTTGAAAGGTGAGACCTGAGGTGATATTTTCCTCGCAACTGTCACAGAAGGAGACAACAAGAGATCTGTGAGTGTGTGGGAGGGGTTTAAAGGGAAAACAGGAGATGTAAGAGCGTTGCCGTTGCTTGCCGGCAAAATGAAATGAAAGGAATGGGATGAAGTCAGTGCAGGAAAGGAGTGTAGTTTGAGAAGTCAGATGTCAGTGACAGCACTGTGAATCTAAGGCCCTGTTTTAAAAGACACAAGCAGTTTCCCCTTTTTTTTTTTTTTTTTTTGAAAAGCCAGCGTATAGTTTCATGAAGGTACAAACATCCAAGGTAAAGTCAAGGTCTGGTTTTTGTTCCTGAAATAATGAATTCATCATGACTCGTGCCTGCTATACAGATAAAAAGCAGAGGTAACGAGTCGAGAACAAGGCCCTAGCTCATTGTTCCCATCATGATTTCATATATGAAGGCAAACAAGAAAATTACTTTTTTTACACTTTCTAAAGATGCCAAATTAACTTAGCTAAGATATGGGCTAGCAAAACAGTAAGTTAGCATTGAAACAAAATACGCATGATAGAAGTATAAAAAGAAAACAGCCTTGTTACGGTTTGTTGGGACATTTTTGTACTCAACTATCTTGTAACACATGGCAAAATGCGTCAATTTCATTAGATGCTAACTAGTGACACAGTTATTCGATTCAAGCTAATAGCGTATTGCTATTGCTTCCTAAAGAAGTCTAATGGGAACTTAATTGTGTCTCTTACAGATACATTACCATTTACAGAAAAAAGTAGAATCAAAAAAGCTCCAAAATGCCCTGATCATGTGATCTCCTGAGCGGTGATAGCACTGTTAGCATTAAGAGGACCATACTTAGTCTTTTACAGTCAAACTGATGCTAAACTAGCAAAGTGGTTTGAACATCTGACCTGTGCAAGCAACATTTTGTAAATAAAAATTTCATTTCATGCCATTTTCAAAAGAAAAACAGTGTAATGAACTTAGTTTTTTGCTAACCTTAGTTAACAGTAATGCTAACTTTTTTATGCTAGGCCCCTTTTTTCGAGAAATTCTGACAAATGAGTCGGTTTGTTGATTGAAGTAGCTTTCAAAGGGGTTTGAAAATAGACACCTGGCCCTTAATAGCAAAACTAGCTTAATAATAACAGTAAACAGAGTATTTTAAGCTAACTTGTTGGCTAGTCATTATGCTAAGCTTTCTGTTTCATTTTTTTGAGAAATTCCAACAAATGAGTTGATTTGTTGATCTACCCAGCCTAACTTTTAAAGCCCCTACACTATATAAAAACTGCACAATTACAGCTAGCTAGCTTAGCTTAGTAGATTAGCTTAATGGTAACTACACTGTTAGCCTTTGTTAGCTGTGGCTATTTGCCTGAATTAGTTAAAAATAGAATGAAAGGCCTTCACCACAGCTAAGGGGACAGCATGAAAACCCAACATTTATATCAGAGTCTGATTTTTATGTCATTAGCTGAGTTATAAGTCGAAAGGAATGTAAAAGTAAGGTTAAAAATGAGTCACAGAGGAAGTCTGAATATAATGTGATGTTGCAGTAGAGAAAAACCACCAAGGACTGCTTCCTTGATACAGTGTATAGATGACTAAGAGAGGAACAGAGAGAAGAATAATCCTGAGTAAGTTTTTTCATCTGAACCTTATTTTCATCAGCCGCTTTGAATCACACCTTCAGAAACAGACACAGAGACATCTCATCCGTCTTACCAACACATCACTTCTTACAGCACAAACACTTCCACACTTTCCTCTCACATTACATCAGGTCATGTGAGACGAAGAAATCCAATAAAATGTATCGGGATCTTCTCGGGGCAGAAATTATCAAGCCTTTCATGATGTCAGTTCAGTGAGCACCCAGTGGGTTCTTACAAAGTGGAGAAACAAAAGACGAACTCTGCAAGGAAGTATTCAGAAAGTATATCTAGAGGGCTGTAAGTTTGTTTGTGGGCCATGGACTCGATATTTTATGCTAAACAACTTGTCCTAAATATAAAAGTCTGTGTGGTTATGAATCCTGCTACATGCTCAGAAAATACAAGTTGTTTACAAGATGCCTCTTCATGTCCTGATGTTTTTGTCAAGCATCTTGATATAGCATTTGTTACAACTCAAGTCATACTATTCAACAAAGATTGATTGATACTGATATGCCACTGCAGCTACTCCAGCAAAAACAAATGCTAATCTGATTTAAAGATATAGAAAATTGATGAGTCATGTTTTGTTTGAAAGTGTGAGAGAAACCAGAGTGAAACTACAACTTTTTTTTTAACATAGTGCCCTTTTGATGAAAGGAAGCACAAGGCAATCCTATCAAAGCTGCACTTTGAGTTAAATTATTTGAAAGTTCAACCAATGGAGCAGATTTTTTAATGTGAAAACTTTCTTTAAAGAGGGGGTATTCCACTTTCCGATATTTCAGGCATGGATATAAAGTAGCAATGCAGGATGTTCATACTAAATGTGGGAAACTTTTCAAACCTTTTCAAACCCTAATCTGTTTTAGGCCCTAACAGGCCTAATAGAGGGCTGGCCAATCAGAGGGAAGGGGGTTGGTGAGGCAAGGAGCCTTAAAGAAACAGCAGCGTAAACAAAGTGTTTCAGACAGAGACTTCACTTAGTGTTTTCTAAAACATGAGTGTGAGAAAAATATGGAATCTTTGACAGATGTTTGACGAATGGAGTGGATTTTAAATGTAGCAGCTTTGTTTAAAGAGGGGTATTCTGCTTCCTGAAATTTATATATATATATATATATATATATATATATATATATATATATATATATATATATATATATATATATATATTTAGTTGTTCTATTGGTAGATTTGAGTGTATGAATGTAGGTGTATACACATTATTCTTATTCTTATGCTTTTAATCACTTGCCTGGCTGTTTACTGTTTATATTCTTTTATCTTTACTCCTTCCTCCTTCCACCTAATGTTTTTTAATTATTATCATATCGTCATAATATCATATACAGATTTTCCAACTTGATATTGACAAGTTCTAAGGACAGGCCTCACAGAGGGAAGGGGGTGTGCGGAGCAGGGAGTCTTAAAGAGACAGCAACTAATACTAAGCGTTTCTGACAGAGGCTGAAGTACGAACTTTCTAAAACACCACTGAGAGAAAAATATAATAAATATTTTTATTTTCCTGTAAATCTTTTAAAGCTACTGCACGGTTACCAGAAAGACAATACCCCCTCTTTAAGATGTCTGAAGTTCATTTATGAGTGCACTATCCTCCCCTGCTTTTCGGTTATGGTTACTGTGACAACACCAATTATCTTTTGATTGTTGATCTAAAGTAATCTTGACGACAAGCAGAGACGTTTATGAGCTGTTAACACAGCGGTAGCAGCATTAGAGGCAGTTATAGTGGAACGGAGAGAAACAGAGAATGAAAAAGAGTCGTTTGAACATCAAGGTGTGTATGTTGTAAATTTCAAGAAATGTGAGCGTGGAGTTCTGGTGCACAATATGACCCTGACCAGTGCTGGATATTACAACGCTGCAGCAAACACATGCACACACACACACAATCAGATAGGCTCTCCATCTCTGCTCCAGCTTCAGATCCCCACAATGAACTGGGACAGGATTACATCAAATAAAATTGGACGCTTGCTGTTAACAGAACTGCTGCACTGCTGCACGCTCTGGATTCCTGTCAGTCGTACCAAAAGTGGAGAACTGCGGTGCATGCCGGCTGCCGTTTTTCTTAAACTCAGCCAAAGAAGTGATGTTTGTTTGAGGGGGTAACACAAGAAAACCTTTAGATTTCTTAATGAAGTAACACGTGAAAAGCTCCTGTTGTCATTGCTAACAACCTGATGGCTTTTGTGCGGCGCTCGCCGGGCGGCTCCAATTAAGTTGAGGGACAGAATAAAGGGATTGCTGCATTGTAAATCACAACCTTTTCTCATTTCCTCTCGTTGTGTTTCCCCCACCAAAAATGTGTCAGTGAAAATCAATTCTGCCATCGCTATCCTCGGTACGCAACAAATAAAAAGTGACTGACACCAAATTATTTCCAAGCTGATAGATGTTACACTAGCTTTGTCAGTGTTGTCACCTCTTTGGAGAGATATTTCTAGTTTAGAATAATTGAAAGAGTAACTGGATTTACAGACAAGTCAGGAATTTGTGATAAGCAAGCACAGACCAGATTCAATTCCCTTCTTCTCTTTCTTCTTTCACCCGTCATTTCTCACTCTTTCATTCAATAATAATATCGGACAACCACAGGCAGATTAATAAATAACAATGAGAAGAGAAGGAATGAGAACCAGTGCGGTGTAAAATGTGACTTCAAAGCCGTGATACTGTCGAGACAACAAAGCCGCACAGATCGAGGTACCACACACCTGAGGTTTGAGTATTCGTCATTAAAGAAGAAAAATGAAAAACAAACAAATAAAAAAAGGAGGGGACAGCAGAAGGACAGCCACAGTATGAGGTGTTGACTATTTTCTGCTTTATTGCCCTGGATTCCCCTGAGTCGGCTGCCAATAGAGTTGTTTTGATGAAGAAAGTGAGTGATGTTTTTCAGGAGCCGTCCCCTGTGAGCAGCTGGACTTTGTTTAAACTTAGAGGACAGAGTTCACACCGTAAAGGAATGAATCAGGTGTTATACAGCAGCCTAAGGTCTGTATGCAATACTGGAGTGAATAAATAAACATGGGAATATAAACACATATAAAAATTGCACAGCGAACAGATGTTTCCATAACTAAAGCGCGTTTGCCATAGTAATGCTGAAACTTTTATAAACCCAAGTCCAAAAAACAATTATTTCCGCCATTTAAATACCTGTTGTTTCATTTTTGTGCATTCAAATGTGATCTCTAAATTTTCAGATAACTTTTTTTAAAGCACTTCCAGGTGATCCAGGAAGCTAAATATTTGAGCTGTTGAACCATTTCTAGCTTAAAACTCCAAGTGCCAAAAGTTAGACTAAACCCTCAAGCTAGCAATTCCTCTTCACTAATACAGTTGTCCCTCAGGTGTTAAGTAATGCAGTAAGCTAGCTCTTTTAGCTATTCGAATGATACAGAAAGCTAATTCTTTCAGCTGTGGAACCATGTCACTCAGTGGTCTAGGTTTAACTTTTATGCTAGCTCCTGACATTGTCATTAATAACACAATGAGATAACTCTTAAAGCTTTAATGGTAAAATAGCTGTTTAGGCGTATTTTAAGCTAATTCAAACTGTTGAACCGTCTCTTGCTCATACTTAAACTATGAAATCAACTACTGTTAGCCTTTAGCTGTAAAACCTATTTAGTAGTCAAACAGTCCTTTCTGGAAGTTTTTGACCAATACTACAATGATATTCATTGTTCTTTTATTCAGGCTAACTGATACTTAGCATAAAATTTAAGTTTTGGCTTACTGTGTCAAAAAAAAAAAAAAAGGTAAATGTTAAAGCTGTCAAAAAATCAAATTTTAGCTGTCAGTTCCTACCATTACAACAATTATTTTTGCAAAACTCAGTGGTCTAAGTTGAACTTTTATGCTAGTTGTTCTAATTGTTTTGAGTGTTACTTTAATAAAAATCTTTTTGCTTTAAGAGTAATGTAGTTCTTGATCTGTTTAGACACACTTTACGCTAATTCCTCTCACTGTAGAGCCATCTCTAGCTTACGCTCTAGAATGTAAAATCTACTACTGTTAGCCATTAGCTTTACAACCTATTTTTATGGTCTAACAGCCCTTTCTGTAACTTTTTGACCAATAAGACAACTATATTTATCGTTTTTTTCTTTAGGCTAACTGTTACTTAGCAAGCTATTGAACTTTTGGCTCCCTGTATCAAAAAAATGAGCAATGTGATAAACCTTAAAGCTGTTCTAGCATTAGTTTTAGCCGTCAGTTCCTGCCATTAAAACAATTATTTTTGCGAAACTCAGTGGTCTATGTTGAACTTTTATGCTATTTTTTCTAATTTTTTTAATAATACAATAATAAAAATCTTTTAGCTTTAAGGGTAATGTAGTTCTTGATCTGTTTAGACATACTTGACGTTAATTCCTCTAACTACAGAACCATGTCTAGCATGCGCTCAAGAATGTATATCTGCTACTGTTAGCCATTAGCTGTACAACCTGTTTTCTTAAGTATCAACTGTGACTGTTTAACCTGTTGTTTGAGTGTTACTAACAATAAAGTTATTTTTTGCTAGCAGTTTTGTAGCTAGCCACTGTATTTGTCAAATAATAACTTTATGTTAGCTATTAAATATCAAACACATCATTTTGGCTAACTGCTTTGATCATTTTGTCCATTACTTTTATTTTTGCTGTCTAACAGCACCTTTTGACCAATGACTCTTTACCTGTATTAACTGGTCAAGCTAACTGTTAGCTAGCTTAGCTAACTATTTAACTTTTAATGCAGTATTTAAGAAAAAAACAAACTAAAAACTGAGCGTTAAGGCTGTGTTATGCTTTCTGCGTGAATGTGACGTGCGGAAATCAGGTGCACAAGATCTGCACGAGAGAAGAGAGAGTTGGTGTCCATTCCCAAACTGCAGGGGGCGGTGTATCACAAACATACTTTTACCAGAGTACAAAACAAGAGTTGAGGAAGTTTGTCATGTTTTTTTCTTTTAACCGATTTCACTTATCTACTAAGAGTGGCCGCAATTTCACGCCATAGATTATTTACCCCTCGGTTATCACGGTGATCTCTGTGTGAAGAGTCCAACAGATGCCTGTACTTCTGTACTTCGACCACTCGAAGATTCTGTTATTCTGCCATCTTTTACAGGCTTCTCTGTCCAGCAGGTTGGGAGTTTTTGATTGTGCGCAGAAATTTTCTGCGTGAAAGGGACCACACGAGGGGGTGTAGGTGCAAAATTGGCGTCATTCATCCACAACTGTCTGTAACTAGTTATCAGTTCCAGCCATCAATAAAAAATGTCTTGATTGTTTATCCCCAACTTTTAGTGAACTATTTTCACTTCCTCCTCATTTTTTAATTCAGTTTGCTGGCAAACTTTTACAGATTCTCATCCAGCAGTGGATTTATTTTCATAAATATTTTTTTTAATGACTTCTAAGATTAGTTGCCATACTCCACACTCTTCCACGTACATCCTGACAGCTGTGGAAGTTCCCCCTGGAGCACACGCTGGCTGGAGATCACAACTAAAGACCACAGTTAACAACAGACAGAGCTGTAAATTGGAAAGTCTCTCCTGTACTTGCCTCTCTTAACAAACATTTATGTGTGACTCTCAGATGTGTTCACACTCTCAACAGCACCCCCCCAGACATGCCCCCACACAGATCTGTGACACTGTGTATCGTGAGCGTCGCTTCATTAAGCATGTATCCAATCAGTCTCACACACACAGCGAGCCCGGCACGTCGCAGCGCAGTTTCACTCCCGGCCTATAACCCGTCTGTCAGTCAAACGGCTGGAGTTCATTAGAGACACTGAGAGCTGCTGACAACTCCCCACGGATCTGACCTGTGTGTACAAACGCAGGTGATCTGACCGTCTGGGGGGATATCAGCACGTAAACAAAGATATTATGTCGCTTGAGAAGAGGGGGAGATGAGTGGAAACGCTCAAAGATCCATAAAAAGCAGCCTGTTGGGATGCACAGGGAGGCAAGTGAAAGGAAAACACTGCTCAGTGTTTCTGCTGGAGGTTGTTAGGAATTAATCTGACTCCAGCACATAAATTGAGCCTGGTGGCCAGTTAGCTGAGAGCATGTGAGGCTAAATGGACATTTAGATGAAAATAGAAGCTCCAAATGTATCAGGTGAGCAAAAGTAAAGGTCGAGGATGTGATTTCTTCCACGCTTAATTTAAAAGAAAGCATTTCACCTGAGCCACACAAATGAACAACAGCATGACTGTCCTTTTAAATGTGAACACAGGGCTCTTCATTTTCCACTTTGAGTAGGTTACCGTGGGTAAACACGCGTTCAGGCAAATCTGTTGTGTGGCAGAAAGTCTTCACACTCTCCTGTTAATAAGATCAGAAGCTGAAATATTTATCGCAGGAGGCTTAATAATAAATGGCGAGTATTAAAAATTGAATTAATTCAAATTCTGCGCATGAATTTTTAAAGGTACATTATTAAGAGTGCACCAACAAGCCATTTCATTGATGTAGTGTTGTAAAAGTGAAACTTAAGTCCCACCTCCTGCTCATCTATTCACTCCCCACATGGAGAAAAAAACGTCTTTAGGAAAGACTAACGGGCCACTCTGACAGCGAGGAGAAGTAAAGCGCCCCCACCCTTCCCCTCTTCCCTCCATTTAGCACTCACATCTCCCTGTAAACTGATTGCTGACAGGAGGCGAAAAAAGGCGACCAGGGTCAATAATTTAAGCAACTTGAGGCTAATTTTAATCTATTACCTGCGTATGTGCATACAGGGTGTCAAAGGTAAGGCTGGAGAGGGATCTGTCATGTGATTCATACTCCGGGGAGCAAATTACTTTCGTGACACGTCATAATTTAATATGTTTTAAGGAACTCAGCATGACTTTGCCAGGCTGACAGAGGGAGAGGAGGGCGGGGGGAGGAGGAAGAGGGATGAAGAACGGGAGGGATATTAAATTATGGAGCACCTTAACAGAGCAATCTGTCTTAGAGAGACATGATTGCTTCAGCGCCATGGATGGATGATAATCTGTTTGTAAAGGAGAGTTTTTAAAAGCTGAGAGGGCTGAGGACACTCAGAGCTCCAGGCTGGACCAGGACGGACCTGGGGATTGACCACTTCACTTCTTTTTTTAACCAAAAGAAAAATTCTGTCATGTTAAGGATTGGTGATTTTTTTACACGCACACAAACTGGACTTTTCCCTTTCTGCCTGTTTCATTAACCTGCTCAACACCATCACCTCTCTGTCACTCTCTGTTCATTAGAGTTGTAAAGTTTGCTAACATTGGAACTTTATTTTTTCATTTAAATTACACTTAGTCACTTTTGTCCACTCACCAGAAACAAATGTGCTATAAAAAAAACAAAAAAACAAACAAAAAACAAACAAACAAAAAAAGAAGCCATTCTGCATTCCAAATGAAGAAACAGAAAACATATTTTCCGTATATCTGTATCCTAAATACAGAATGTATGTTGACCAAAAGTGGACACATGGTAAAAATAAAGTAAAAAAAGTTTTGTTTTCATTTATCTTGTTTTTTATTTTATTTTATGATTATTATTTTTTTTAATTAAATGACACTTAAAATGACAAAAAAAACAAAAACAAATTCCAACGTAAATCAGATGAACTAATTGAAGTGTCATA
The DNA here is from genome assembly GCF_033239565.1 of Halichoeres trimaculatus. Lineage (NCBI taxonomy): Eukaryota > Metazoa > Chordata > Actinopteri > Labriformes > Labridae > Halichoeres > Halichoeres trimaculatus. Next base: position 18,160,093 of record NW_027437200.1, read on the forward strand.
AATATTGGGGAAATGGGAAAAAAAAATATTTTTTTTTGTCCTTTTGAGTTTTTATAAAATTAGTGTGGAACTGTGACCCTGTTAAAAGATTATTGAATTTTCTTAATAGTGTTTGTACTTTGAGGCTTTGAGCTGGACACCAATATCTTTCAACTACACCTGTGTTTTTCCATTATTTATTTATTTTTTTAATATATTATTTATTTATTTATTTATTATTTTTGTCAAATATATTTGTCATATTTTTATAAAAAACTGTTATATTTTTGTAGTGTTTTTGTAAAAGGTAATGACCAAATTACTGACCATAGTGGTTTAGCTCTTGTATAGTGCTTTCAGTTACATTTTCATTATAATCTCAATATTAAATTAACTTTGTGATGATAAATTTGTTGATAAAGTTTTTTTTTTTTTATTTACTGACACTTAGTTAATGTCAAAGATTTACTGTACTTGAAATATGATACATGTATATGTGATGCATTGGGTGTTGTTAATGGTAGAGTTAACACTGAGGAAACCTGAGAAGAACAGGTGATGTTTTCAACATATAATAACCAATGAAGAAAGTTGAAGCTGTTCTTTTTAAGTGGTGATAGCAAAATTATCTTTCATCATATTTTTACTTTCAGGCTGTCAAACTCTTTATTTTCAGATACTTAAATCAAATTCTAACTTCAGTCATGACAACTAATCAACTATTTGCACATAGTAAGTTATATCAGGCAGTATGGTACTATTTTGGGAGCTGCCCTTCAACGTGCTTGTGTGGAATTAAACTCACAATTTGAGATGATGATTTTCTAAATATTTGTGGCCGTCTACTCTTTATTCTTAGAGGATAGAGCAGTGGATGGAGCAGGGAAAACAGTGAAAGAGTTGGGGAAAGAGGCTGCAGATTTGACTCAAACCCAGGCTGCCAACTTGAACACTATAGCCTCTGTACATGGGGTGCATGTCCTAGCACTGGCTAACAATTTCCTTTTAATGCAACTCTCTGTAATATGTATTTCTTAGTGTTTTGTTGGCAGATGAAATACATACATTGTCATTCTACATTTGATGAACAATTAATTTATGGTTCAACAATATCAATGAAGTGTCACTTATCAGGAAGTGTTAGCATAGCATTTGAAAACACAAAAAAACAATTAACTGTAATTTTCTGCTCCTGAATTGCACCATCGGAGTGCAGCAGCATCTCACCTTAAGTACTCTTTAAGTTACACTCTGACAGGTAAGGTCAGGCACCTTATTTACCTTCCTCTTATTTCCCTCTCTCTTTCCATTTGCCGCAGTCACACCGGCTTTGTCTCGCCTGCGCTCGTGCCTCACAGCCCGCTCTGGAGTGGGGAATAGTAAACTAGCCTATCGCTGCCAGGGCTCACTTCAGAGAGCGGGAAGGCTTTGGCTGTCATAGGTTCTCAGGATCAGAGCTGAGAGCGGGGACACTTCATTTGCCGGTGCTGAGGAGGAGAGGAAGGTGGAGGGGGGAGAGGGGGAGGTGGGGGAGGGTGGATGTGCCAGGGTCAAGTGCTGTGGAAGAAGCCAGGCAGTTATCCAATAGAGCTTTGCTCTCCTCTCTGCTCTCTGTTAGTGTCTTCTGCAGCCCACACTGTCCTGAGGCTTTTCTCAGCTTTACCCGGTCTGTTGTGGCAGGGGCATCCTGGATCAGCATTTGAAAGGCATTATAACTGGGAGCACTGGAGCTGCTCTGTTAAACCTGCACAGCATCAGCAATTCATGAGGCGTAAGAGGCCTGTCTGAGGAAGCGATGCATGTGGATCAGATTTGTGTGACTTTTGTGTGAAAATGAACAAAGATCATGCTTTGAAAGCACAATATCAAGTAACACTGACCACAGTCACAGCAAAGTGCTTCTCCTCTGATGTCGCTCTGAGCTGGAACTTTAAAGGCTGTTTTGATTTTTCACTGCCGAGCCACAGGTGGATAAACCCACAGGTTCTGACAGTGCAGTATCCATTAATAGACACTGGACTGACCAACAACTAAACAGGCCACAGCGAGCAGTATAACTGGAATCAGTAAAGAAGTAGCAAGAATTAGCATTCAGCAACTCTGAAGCTAACATCATTGTTAGCTTGGATGTGATACCCTTCTTACCAAACTGTTTATTGCTCTCAAATGATAATTTTAACACACTGCTAATCCCTAATTTATAGTATTATCAGCTAACGTTAGCATTTAGCATTTAGCTACTTCACTTCTGGCATTGCCTACACAACCAGAAATATTGGCATCCAGCCACTTTTGAGCTAAATGTACCATTATCAAGGAATTAAAGAAATTGGTTAAATAAGTCAATATAGCAGTAAGCTAATAGTCCTATCAAAGTGTCAATGTCATTAATTAATTTAGCATTTAGCCATTTACTAGGTGACAGTAATGTAAATTATCAACTGATGATACATAGCTAGGACTTATGTAGCCATTAGTTAGTGCATATGTCTTTCATATCATCATCTCTTATGCAACAAAATGGTCATACTTTAGCTTGTAGCTAATGTTAACATTAAGCTACTTTTAATATTTGCATTCAAACACTATGGCTAAAATGTCATGGGCTCAACATTTGTGCTAAACATTGTTATTATTTTTTTTTTACACTAATTAGCTTTAGCATAGCATTATCAAACCAACCCCCAGCTAACAGTTGTAACATGTAATTTAGCATTTAGCCACATTTTGTACTGTGCTTTCATCAAACAACAGTTGAGAATTAAACCATTCTGCTACTATTACCCTCGTAAGCTAGGAGTTTATGGCTTTAACATTGTGTTTTTAAGTAGCATCTATGTTATAGTATTGACAAATATTAGCCTTTAGCCGTACCCTAGATTTTACATCCGTCAGACAGCTAATGAAAGTTTTTCATCATGTTCTGTCCAATGGCAACCACCAAACTGTTAGTCGTTATTAGCTAAGCTCAGCTATAGGCTAATATTAGCATCAGGCTACCTCCTGTGTAATATTGTAACTTGCTAGGATTTTTTTTGTTGTTGTTGGCATATCTTTTACAATAAAATGATACTGCTAGCATTCCGCTAGTTCTTAGCTAACTAATAGCTGATATTATCTGAACTAATGGTAATGTGGTCCAAAAAGTGCTTTAATGCTAATTTAAGCTGTTGTCTACATTTAGCAAATGACTAAACCTAAAAATGTGGATAATATCCATCCAATATTTGTTACTTCATCATCCTTGCAGTTAGTTTTTAAATGTCAATGACCAGAAAGGTTTTTAGACCACCTGAAGAGGTGCTAAGAATTGTTTGAGCTGCTAACCAAAATACGTCTCAGTATGAACAGAGAGAACAGGATGTGTGTCTAAAACTCCAAATTTCAATCGTGTAGGGGAACAAAATGGAATCTCATATTATGCTCGACATGATTGCTTGCAATTTCCCTTCTCCCATGCTTCATCATTACAAAAACAAAAGGGAAGGTGCTCGATTATGGTGCTGAACAGATGCTGGAGACAGAAATGTTATACACTTTCAGGTAATGTGTTTGTGAGCTGAGGAATTGAGCAATAGCTGTTGCGTGACAAGAAAACCAACAAAGGGAAACTGGAGAGGTGTGGGGAAGAAAAAAAAGGAGGGAAGGACTTTCTCTGTTTGTTTCTCTGAGTAAACGTTGAGTGGATTTGCAAACTGTTTATGAATTCCTGCACACCTGCTATGGCAGCCCCTAGTGGAAGTGATTGACATTGCAGAAGAGTCTCTGCGAGATGCTAATCCCTCCTCACCGACTGCGACACAAGCTATCTGTCAGATCCCCCCTTTTCCACACTGACCGGCTTGACCCATACACACACACACACACACACTCACACACACAGATCTGGGCCTGGAGAAAAAGGAGCGGGAGGAGGAAAGTGCAGGGGGAGGATGAAGAGGAGGGAGGGGATCAGAGAGGGGGAGAAGTGAAAGGAAACAGGGCAGAAAGGAGGAGGGAGGGAAGTATTATCAGCGGGGAGGACGATAGCGGGGAAGGGGATAACACATAACGCCTCACTGAGCCATACAGAGGCACAGGATGTGGTCATCTGACAAACTGGAAGCCCACCTATCTGCCATCTACAAGCCAGTCTGACATTCCCACCGTCAGGTGCCAAATACCGATAAAATTTGTCTTTGGTGGATAAGATGCATCAAAGTCAGCTGTCAAAGAGACCTGTAACTTTTTGAGGTATTAACATTTGACTGCCTCGGTTAGCCTCCGCTTGTTGTTTGTCCCTGTTGGCTGCAACAGAATGTAACTTGACTCTGAGCCAGTCACATCAAGGGAAAACAAATGGCTCTGAATCTGTGCCAGGTACACCACTCCATATATGACACAGTGGCTGCTAAACCCCTTGATGGCCATTAAGCAAATGCTGGTTGAGATGTTATTCCCATGTGGTGACTGACTCGATGAGTAATTACACTCTGAAGCCAATTTATAACTTGCTTTGTTTTAAAACCTAAAATGTCACTTTCGCAGGATGTGCAGCAAAACTGCTTCGAACATTAAAATGTTCACTGCAAAAACTGAAATCCAAGCAACTGTTTATGTCTTATGTTTAGTCAGAAATGTCTCATTAATGGGAAAGTAGTTAAATTCACCTTACAAGTCTAGACAAATGTCTCATTTCATGATATTGGAAAACAAAAGTGATGACTGAATTGCTTGTGAAAATCTGCCATTCAAGTAAGAAAAATTGTTAAAGTTAAAGTTAAATTTTCCAACACCATCTGACTTTTTTTTTAACTTTTTACTCTGTCTGCCTAGACATTTTTGGTGTAGAATTTACACATGCACACCTACTCCCACATGTAACCCTGTTACCCCTTTTCCACCTAACTGGTGCTAGTGCTAGTTCCAGGCCAGTGCCTGGCTGAGCACTGTTTTTTTGTGTTTCCACTAACAAAGAACTGGCTCCAGGTGCTTAAAGTGATTTTGTGCAGCAGAAGCCCAGGGCGCTTGCACCAAACCCCCCCCCCCCGCTCCTCTGCTGGTTTCCTCTGCACTCAGACGGGGCCATATTTTACTTGACCAAAAACACAAATAAACGGACTCCACCAAAAAAATCTGATATCGGTCTGCATTCACGCTTTATTTAGAGAATTTTCAGTGCGTTACTTTCACACAAAAACACCGCTAAATAAGGCTCTCGTTCTCATCGTGTCTCTTTGTCCTGGCAGACTACCTGCATTTGTTTATATCTAGCACGCCGCATGGACTGATACACTAAGCGGCGAGCGCCTCGTAGCCAGCTGTGGCTCTGCAGCAGAGGTAGCGCTGTTTTACGACACGATGATGGCCCGGTCTTTACCTTGTTATTGTAAGAAACAGACTAAACCACCTGATGTTATTTATCATTCTTAAAAAGGAAAGCTGCTGAGTGTGGTTTTGTTTTGTTGGTGTTTACTCATTCATAACTTTAACTGAACGAGCTAACGAAGCAGCAATGCACCGTCTCTTTTTGATCAGATCTATACCTTTATACCTTATTATCTTATTAAACAAACTAAACAGTCTCATATTATTGTTATCATTTTCAAAAAGGAAAGCTGCTGTTTAAGCTGTCTGTTACTTTGTTGGCGTTTACTTATTCATTACTACTTTGAACATTAAAATCTTCACTGCAATAAATGAAATCTAAGCAACTGTTTATGTCTTATTTTAAATCAAAAATGTCTCATAAATGGACATTTTTTTAAATTCACCTGACAATTCCAGAAAAATGTCTCAATTCATGGTAATAGAAGACAAAAGTGATCTCTCAGTTGCTTGTGACAATCTGCCAGTCAGGTAAGAAAAATTTACTAATGGAGTTTCTTAAAAAACAAGGGTAATAATATAACCTAACAAACTAAACAAGTTAAATTTTCCAACCTCATTTGATGAATTTTTTTTACTCTGTCTGCCTAGACCTTTTTGGTGTAGAGTTTTACGCATGCACACCTCCTTCCCTATGTAACCTTGTGTCGACACAACATAGACCACAAGCCTTTTGATTGGTCCACTGGCAAGATTGTGTTCCCGAATGTAAAAAAAATTGGAAATTGTTGCACATCATTCAAACGTTTCATCTCTGATATCCCTTCTCAACTTTTTTTGTGTGTGTGTGTATAAAAGTTGCCGAAAATGCACCAACTTTGATATGATGTTAACTTAATCATAATCGCAACCACCATTTGACCACACTTCCCCCATGTGTTTTGGAGGAGTACTGCAGAGCAACACGGACACAGACACATCAATGCACAAGAATGGTCTAAATTGTGTGTGCAGTGGACCATGAGCCAACTGTGAAGTAAGTCCATGTATGTTCTCCAAATATCCGTTTTCACTGCCTCTTTAGGTTAGCATAGCATCTTAATTTAGAGTCTGACTGATTGAGATGCTCATTAAATCAATAGAACCCAATCACCATCCCAAAAATGGCGTCTTCCATCACCAGGATCCACCGTCTGACAGATGCATCACACAAACATTACCACCATCATCATCCTAACTCTGCTGCATCTCACAGGATAATCCGCAGAGGTCTGTTCACCCATGCAGCCTCTACCACATCCTAATGAAGGTCGCAGCTTCAATGTCGAATGTGCGTCTTGGGTTTTCGTGAGAACAGACTGCATACCCGCTGGAAATCCCCGCTCCTATTCCCAACCAGCCAAAGCCCACGCTCAACACTCCCCAATCCCCAATCCCCAGGAAGCATTCCAGGAATCTGTTCCCTTTTTAATTAGCTTTGTAGAGTAAGGGGATATTTTTTAAATCTAGGATTGTAGTTTTTCAGGAAGTGACAGCAAACAGCCTGGCTGAGGAAAGACAGGAGGAGTGATGGGAGCTCTCTCTGTATTTATGGGAGTGAAGTATACCTTGACTGAAAAGTTGTATTATGATACAATTATGATAACACTTGTGTTAAATATTATTAAATTAAGGTTAATAAAGTTAAAATATTTCACTGAGATACTGTGATTACCTTTGAGACATATTAATTTTAACTCTAAATGGCAAAGTCCACCATTTCTTTGATTTGATAAGGTTGAGGAGTGAGGTTAACTGTGGGAAGGGACTTTTGTTTAACCATTTACTTCCTTCACCATCGACATTGTGTAAGAAGCAAAGGCGTTTTTTTTTTTTTTTAAATGGTTTATAAAATCTTGTGACATGTATTTGGACCTAGAAATGTCTTCCTCATTACTACACTTTAAGTGAAACAATCTGTTTAATGTCAGCTTTGTAGAATTGAAGCAGTAAGAGTGAACCAGTAGGTGGCAGTAATGGAACTAAACTTGGGAACATTCAGCTATAAACGGAATAAGAATCAGAGCCGTGCATTGTGGGAAAGAGTACAAGCTGTAATATTACTCCAAGACCATATGTTTTCACCAGATCAAGTTCAAGTGCATATTACAAACTACTAATGGCCAAAAACCGATAAAGTTATCCTGTCATCGCAAAAAGCTAGCTGTCTATCAGCCAGCAAATGAACTGACTTTTTTATTGGACACTAGGAGGCATCATACACATTGAAGGATGCTCAAACACTGATCACAAATGTAGGTGGAAACAAGTAATCTTAGCTAACTGTAGCTTGTTTATTTGGTCCCAGAAGTGTCGGAAAGGCAAGGCAAGGCAAATTAATGTAGATAGCACATTTCAGCTAGGCAATTCAAAGTGCTTCACAGAGAAAACATATTAAAGGAAAACAATTAATATTTAATTAAAAAGTAGATTAAAAATAATAAGATAAAAAAAATAGATAAATAAAATTAAAAAATAAATAAATAAAAATAAACACTTAATTTTTAATGGTAATTTTTTTGACATATAGCTTTGATATTCAACCGTAGCTATACCCTTGAACATACCATATGGATTCACTAGTCTTATTATGTCCAGAATCAGAGTTTGCGGAATTAATATTAAGTTGTTTCAACAAAAGAGTTTTGTATATTTTGAATACTATCTGCATCAGGTGCTGTCGCCCTCTGCTGGCTAGCTTATGCTCTTTGAGTGGCTCCTACTGCTAGTCGAAAAATTCCAACTTTAAAGAAAAAAAACTTTTAACTGGTAAAATGAGGAAATTGTTAAAACCTGGAAAAAATATAAATCTTATCAAGTGCTTTTGTCTTATTTTCAATAGAAAAATGTCCTTTTAGATTTAAAACAAGCCAAATTCACCTAACTAGTCCAGAAAAATTTCTTGTTTCAGGTTGTTTAAGACAAAAATGAGTTCTGAATTGCATGAAACAAGCACTTGTTTCATGCAATTCAGACCTCATTTTTGTCTTTAAATAACTTGAAATAAAATATTTTTCTGGACTAGTCATATGAATTTTGCTTGTTTAAATAGACAATGTCTGAATAGGCATTTTCTACTGAAAATATGACAAAAAATACTTGATAAGATTTCCATTTTCTCCAGTGTACAATACCTCATCAAAAAAGATGTTTAAAGTAGATCAATGTCAAGATGTCTCAGGTGTGGATGGTTCCTGCTCACGAAAATGGACTTTTTTTCTTACAGATGTGATTGCAGACTTAAAGAAAACTTCTGGGGGAGTAACGATCTGATGATTTTTAAGTACTTTTATCAAGTTTGTGGATTTGTTCTTAGACAGTCTTACACTGGAGATGAAACAAGGATCATTTCAGGAACATGATTTGTTCCTTCAGCTCTGATGTAAAATGTATTGGACTGATTTTACTGAGCACCTCTCCTCTTTAAATTCAACAGGAAACATTTCCACCCTCAGAACAGACTAACTTATTAACTCACTAAAAGGTCCCTGTAGTTTCCTCGCGTTGTTTGTTACGGACATAATTACTCCGAGACGATTTTGTGCTTTAAGCTCCGTCTCAGTGGGGAGGAGGAAAGGAAAAAAGACTACTGCCATCATTGTTTTGCTTTTCAAAGAACGGGTGTTCTACTGCTCTCGCTGCCTTTTGAAATCAATGTTAATCTCTGTTTCCTTTCTTAAATTAAAGTGGCGCCTGATAAAAATAGATAATCTGTGTCTTTATAAAGACAGGTGTGGAAAATCGCAGACTCGCAGTATGTCGTTACAAAGTCCAAATTAACAACAGAAGCGATTGTTTAAGAGCATTTCTCGGCATGAACGCCGGGGTTTGAAATTGCTTCCGTTATCTCCAAACTCTGCAGGTAGATTAAACAGCCCAGGGGGAAAGGCTTCCTGTGTGTGTTAATGCTGATGCCGTGCGGCTTTTATCGCATAAGGAAAATGAGAGCGGCGCCTGCAGAAATATGCAGTGCGAGCACGCTTCAGGCAGGTGCAGGAGAAATCAAGCATGCACTTAGATGATCAAGGGATGGACGGCTGCTGATTTACAGACAGATTATAGTTTTAGATCTTTGCACATTATAGATATCACAGGAATTAGTGCAACATAAATATATGCCAGCCTAATCACCCAGTGAAGCATTGCAAATACTGAGAATGAATACTGACAGGAACATCTGAACGTGTTCTGTATAACCCCCTGGCATTATGCTTAAACAGTGAATGCATTAAAGTGAGAAGTTCTACTTTTTACCCACAGCTTCCACACTTGTGTGTTTTTTTTTTTTTTTTTTACCACTGAGCTGTTAAACATAGCATCACTTTAAAGCTACTATGAGGAGTTTTACACAGGTAATAAAACAGACTAAAAATGACATTCATGTTTCTCATTTTTCAACTGCGAACAAGACCGTCATGGCAAATTTAAGTATTTTAATTTTTTTAACCCTTTGAGCCCTGGCCTCTTTTTTGGGGGTCTGCTAGAAAAAAATGACATCCCCAAATTGAAAGGTCTATTTGAATCATTCTGGTTTCATAATAAACTTGAGAAATTTGTTCAGAGATCTCAGAATGTCACTGGATCGGGGTAACAACTCCAGTATTTTTTATGCCTTTTGTTGTGGAGTGGCCTCAAAGTTCCCTAATTGGGGCACCCTAGGGTTTAAAGGGCCTCTGACCACACAGTCGATACAGGTAAGTATCATGCAGCTAATATTAACAATCACCAGCATATCTGAGTGTTAGTAAAAAATAAAGAGAGAGTTTGTTATAGACACTACTTACACATGTACAGAGCTAGAGCCGTGGAAAAGAAGGTAGGCCGCCAAAATTAGTATCAACCAGATTTCTTCACAGGAGATTTGAGAATTAAAGATTTAATGTTAGAGAGTTATTGAGTCTGTTAAAGGATGTTACTTCAGACTTTCTTACTTACATTAATTATAAGTAAGATGCTTGATTCTGATTGATTGAAAACTATGATCAATGGACCTAGTCTCTGTGATGTAACCCATCTGTTTCTGATTATTCAGTGCTTTGAATCAAATCGTTGGGGGCCATACTGGAAACTAGTCAGACTTTGAGGCCCTGATTAACAGCTACGGGGTTAGCTAATTGTCAGTCAGCTGAACTATGACAACGGTGGGGTAAACGTGATTTCAGTATCTTCTGAACTGCCAAGATAAAACAACAACAACAACAACAAAAACAAACAAAAAAAAAACACTGAGTAATGAGATACTTAGACCCAAGCTGTTTTTGAAACAGGCTGTTAAAGTCAGCTTTTGCTAGCCCTGTGTGTCAGTGCTTTCCAGTCATCCTGCAGCCAGAACCAAGGGGAATCTTTAAGTTCTGGCTTGTTGATGGTTATTAACTTTGAGTAACATTAGCAAGATTTCCAACACATTTGACTTCCACAAAATCTGTTAGTGTCTGTTGGCTTCCATTAGTTTGGACCATAGACTGTTTTGAAGCCAAAATTCCCCCGTCACAGGCCCATTCATTGAAACAGTTGTGCAGCCAGATTCTGTGCAGTACAGACTGTGAGGGATTCTGGGGGAATCTGAGCGGAGCCGGGTGACAAAAATAATAATTTGTTTCTTTCGAGAGTCTAATCTCCTCTTGACTCTACCTCCCGACATATTTAAAATTCCCCCCCAAAAACTTCTTATAACTAATGAAAACAAAACTTTTCAGAAATAGAGGACTTGAATACAAGGCAGCCAAATAATATCTTCAAATCACCAACACTATCAGGCGTGAGAAACATTTCTACGAGGTGTATTAATTTTTTTAAGTATGACCACAGCCCATCTAGAAAGACTGGAGAGACAGACTTTTTTTTTTTTAACCTATACTGCAGCCAGTCACCAGGGGGAGCAGTTTTTGTGGCGACCTCACTTCTAGCTGAGCAAGATAACATCCTGATGTATTTAGTGTCTATGGTTTGGACATAAGTGTTAGCATGCTAATTTGGCAGGCTAAACAACAAAGATATTTTCACACTGGATCCTGTCCAGCAATCCTTGTTACAGCAGCAAAGCTGGTGAGAGCAACTTAAGGGTTGAAGGTTGGGACACAGAACATGTGAAAAATTATATCATTGTTCTTACCTGTTTTAAAGGTGCATCAACTGCAAAGCTCAGAAAAAATATAAATAAGTGATAACTTGACTGCAACTCCAAGATAACTCAAAAAGTTTTCTTGTTGTCATTTTTCAAACAGCAGCGCTAGTTTCTTCCAAAACAAATGCTCGACTTAGCAAGAGTGACGACTTTAGAACAGTAGATGATCATGGGAAGTGGAGTTTTCTTAGGTGTCACTGCTACCTACGCCTAGTGGATAGTCTTCACAGAGCCTATAAGTTTAATGACTTTCTGTCATTACAACATGTTGATATCCACATTCACTACTCTGTGGATGGAGGATTTCATTTGTTTACCATCTTAGAAAGGCAATTCTCAGCAAATTTTAGTTTAAAAGCATAAAAAAAACAGTCAGTAGGTCAAACTGATGTTGCAGTGTTTTCTGGCTCAGGAGGCAGCCATCTTTCTATAGATTCTTCATTTGCTTCTCCATGAACCTCATGAATTCCAATTATTGCCGGCTTTGGGTGGAATAGCAAAACACAAAAACATTCTCTGCTGTAAAAAGTCAATTGTCTTAACCTTCATTTACAGAACAAAGCGACAGCCGATGAATGCAAAGTTCATTATAAACACAAGTCGTGCTAAAAGGGCAAGAAACAGGCTCCACTAATGGTTACGAAGCTGCAAATATATAAGCCTGAATGTGCTCCATGCCTCCTCGCTAACAAGCACATCATTTTCAAAAGTGCACAATGGTGTCAAGTCGCCTGGGATGATCCTCCCCTTCAACGAGTGCCGGGATTACTGTAAGCTGATTTTCCATAATTTACCCTCACCAAGTGGAAAAGCACAATCCGGATTCGCCTTTTAACTCCCTCTCCTTATCTTGTTCCCCTCACGTCATTGTTGTCCTAAGAACAAATATGAGTTATGTCTGCGAGCCTGGAGCCGTAAATGGGTTAGTTTTGAAGTTGGCGGATTTGCATTGTAGGTCAAATCCTTCCATTAGAGATGCAGGATGGCGCTCTAATAGCGTGCAGTTTTTTTCCCTCCTTTTTGTGGTCTTGTCTTTTTAGGAATGACACACTGTAACTGTACGACATTTCCATATTTTCACCCACTGTTTAACGTCTCCAAGAGGACAGCTTGCAATCCCTATTATTTTCTTGCTGAGTGGATTCTTCTCTGAGTCCTACCCATCTTGCACATGTGCTAATAAGACAGGTGACACCACTGGTTTAAAGGAGGGGTTGGGGGTTTGGAAGAAGCGGGGGTGTAGGGGGGTACTCCTGTGATGAAAATGGAGCAGCAATTCCTCACATTCGCAAACAACCTCCTGCAGATGGTGCCGCGCTGGAAAAATACAGTGCTTTCAGTAAATGCTGAGCTCCACATTGTTCCAGCTATTACTAACACTTTGTCTGGCCGACAATAACACGGTGTCAGAAAGAAGAAAAAGTTACCTCCACTTCTGTAATGGCTCTGTTGAGTCCACATAACAGTTTAACTGTAGAGGTGGTGAGGCTGGTTATCGCTTTAACAAGGAAGGCACCAGCAGCTGAATCTGTACCCTGAAAGTCACACTCATAAAGCCATTTATTTGATATAGATTCTTAATTTCTACTTTGTTCAGTACAAATTAAATAAATAGATTCAGATGCCAAACAACAGTCAACACTTAAAGTACTCAAAATACTCAAATATGCTTTAAGAAGGGGTGTGATACTTATTTACATGTTGTTAAAATTCTTGAATCTGTCCCTAAAATAGCACGAGACATTCATGAAATTTCACAAGATTTTATCAAGACTTGCTGAAATAATGAAGTCATTGCATCGGTACATTTTCAAGGTAAGGGTCCTCAATCACCAAGACTTCCCCATAGCTCTTCCCCTTGACAGACCTGCAAAGAGCTGGCCAATCAGAGGGAAGGGGGTTTTTAGAGCGGGGACCCTAAAAAAGCAAAATAAAAGAGAAAACAGTTATATGAATTCCATTAGCATTATTAGCATTCTTAGCATTTAGGGATGGAACGGTTCACAAAAAAACGCAGTTCGGTTGGGTATACATTGTTATTGTTTCTAACACCTTTTTTTTCACCATATGCCCAAATAATCCACAACATGTAGATTATTTTTAATCAATTCTGTCATGTATTATCATGTAAAACCAGAACAAATGAGGCTGTTTCCCATTTTAAAAGTCATTAAAGCTGAGTGAAACATTGCTAGTTTCAATACGCTAACTCCTCGGTGAGGAAACTCACTATTGGCTGTCCCAGACGTCACTAAAAGCCACTAAATGACGCTACTGTCTATTTTGCATAATAATCCATTTGCATGTAATCGTCATGGACTCTGTAGGAGAGAGAAATAACATGGGAGAACTACAAATTGACTTTCTTCTGTCCATTCTTTTTTTTGAATGTCTTAATATCAACCCTCCTCCTTTATCTGGGCTGTAGACAGGCAGAAGGGACCATAATGAGACACACACTTGCATGATTTCATCTGCTGCTAGCGAGCACTGTCTCTGTGTTTTGGATAGAGGAGGGGCTCACGATAGCACAAGCTGGTCATTTAGGAGATCAAAACACGCTTCAACGTCAGACTCCAAACTCCAGAAAAGCCGCAAGAGTTGTCGTCTTTGGAAATACTCACCAGAGAAGTCTGAAAAGTCATTAAATATAGCAAAAAAACTCTAAGTTGGCCACACTTGGTCGTGGTTTTATCCTCCACTTTCTTACCTCCGTCATCAGAGCTCACACTGAATCTAACACCACAGGTAAACCCTCTAACTCTGTCTCTGTATTTTGCCTCACGTTGCGCATGTGTATGAATCAGAGCAACATACTTCAAACTGGGCTGTAAAATAAGGAAAAAAGAAAAACACGAACCGAACGAAGCACAAGCGCCCCGAACAGGGTAAGCTGTTCCATCCTTAACTTACAAGTTGTAGAAACTCCTGAATCTTTCCCTCAACTACTCAAAAGGGTGATTTTAAAAAATAGCACGGGATATTCACAAAATTTCACAAGATTTTATCTTTTTATTTTAAATAATGAGGTCATTGCATTGGTACATTTTCAAGGGAAGGGTCCTCAAACACCAAGGTCTCCCCATAGCTCTGCCCCCAAAAGACCTTCAAAGGGCTGACCAATCAGAGAGAAGGGGGTTTTAGAGCGGGAACCTCAAAAAGCAAAATCAAGAAGTAAAAATAATTAGCACTACTAGCATTGGTAGCTTCGTGTTTTCAGTGGACAACCATGCTGAGAGTTTGACATGTTAAACAGAGATTGGGATCATGGGAAAAAAAATTGTTAGCCTCAGTTTTGTTGTCAGTGTAATTAGCATCAGTTAGCCTGCTTATGTGCTTGATAATTGCAGATGTGTTGAACATTACAAACATTATACTATCATAGCTACAATGAAACCAATACTGAAATGGTATGGACTGAGCATGCTAGCATCTTCACTGTGAGGGTGTTAGCATTACTTGTTTAGTCATCTAGTTTTAATTGCTGCTGCTCTCATGTCTGTACACTCTCATTCTTGTTTCTTTGTTGAGGATAAATAAAACATGATAGCCATTACCCCGCGCCAAGAGGTTTTCTTATCTTTTCTTTGTAGGAGAGAAGAAGTCAAACATCCCTCAGTGCTTTGCACACTGACCATATTTGCTGCTAACTGAGGACATGTGAAAACATCAGATTCTGGCAGAAAGTTTGACATGATATTCTCCCTCAAACACGGACAGAAAGCAAAATTGGCATAAAGAGCAGCCAGGCCCCAGAGCAAATAGTGGAGGTTGGCTGACAGTGTAGTCTGCATCACCTTCCAACGTTTGTTATTCTTCCTTATTACTGCCCATATTTTTCATCGGCTCCCTCCAAGCTGTCTCTCTTTATCTCCCCCTTCTCCCCCTTACCATACCGTGTAAGGCATTGTTATGTCAATGTCTGGATCAAGCCGGTTTCTGACTGAATGACAGCCTGTTTAGGTTGCATCAAGGCACGGCTCGGCTTTGGTTAGTTTCCCAGATTGCACAGTTGAAAGGGAGTTCAGATGAATCAATGCGCTGTTAAATCATGCATGGATGAAGGTAGTTTGTGATAAATTTATGAAACTGTGAGTGCTGAGAAAACACTTCCAAGCAAATTGGTCAGTGCTTTCCAGCTTTGTTCAATTTACAATCTTTCCCCACTGTATCGACAAGTGAAGCAGAACTAACACGCACTGGTTCACCTACTGTATTTTTCATCTAGCAAAGCAGAATGCTATCTTCCCTGCCGTTTTCATACCACTATATTAGCTTAGCAGCTCTAGCTGTGTCAGCTCAACTCCACTGCCTTCATTTAAACCCACATAAGTCTGATCTAAACCAACGGAAACCTCTGCAGTCAAAGTCAATCCATGCAACCAATCAACCAATTATGTCCTTACCATGTCCTACACTCCAGGTGTTGTGCAATCTTTAGTGACCATGGAGTGATGAGGTGGGGAAATAGGCTGCGGTACATTTGCAGAGGCAGCAGATATTCAAGCATTAGATCAATCTCTGAATGCCTGCTTTGTTTGGAGTGAAATGAAAGCATCTCTTTCCGTTTTATCCCTCTCGGGTGCAGCAGAGTGCCTGGCTTTGGGTTCATGTTTCAACAGGAAACATCATTTGGGTCCTAAAAGCCTTTCAAGTTGGAATCAGTGGGACCACCTCGGTATTGTACTGCAAATTGGTGTAATTGTCAGTGTATTTATCCAAAATGATTACTTATTATCACCAAAAGAAAGCAAAACAAATTCCAGAGACTCTGTTTGAACGATTACAGATGAACTGATGGGGGGTTCAGTTTTTCACAGTTGGATAGTTAAGGATATTTTCTTTTCTGCCCCTGTTGTTTTTTTTCTTGCCACTTTTTAATTATATATATTTAAATCCAAAGCAGTTATTTTCTGATGAACCTATAAAAAAGAAACACCATTCAATCAAAGAGAAGGCTTTCTTTTGTGCCACATGCCATTAAAAGTACACCGTTTTGCAAAAGTTCATTAGTCACCTGCTATGGTTGTTAGGCCACTTAAAGATGAAGTGATGTATTTTCTCTTTGAGAGTTAATATTTAAAAACCTGTGAACAAACAATGGGTAACCAGCATGTCACAAATCAAGGAGGTTTTAAATATAAATGTGACTTCTCTCCTTTCTTTCTTTTATAGTTTAGTTTTCTGTTTTGTTTGTTAGCTTAACTTTTTCGTTTTCCCTCGCTCAATTGTTTGTTTGCTTCTTGAGCTGTTCCTTTGTCCATTTATCTGCACCTTCATTCGTTCATTGATGTGTTTATTCATTCACTTGTTTCATTTGCTAGCTTGTTCATTCATTTACTTGTTTGTTCGTTTGCTAGCTTGTTTGCTCACTTCTTTGCTCATTCACTTGTTCATTCATTTGCTTCTAAGTTCATTTCATACTTCCCCTATTTGTTTGCTAACTTGCTTTTTTAAGCTCATCCATTCAGCCCCTTGTTGGTTCAGTTCGTCTTTCATTTCATTTTCTTCTTTCTATTTATAAAGAATAAATAAAGACTTTTCTTGATCTTTTGCTTGTTAGCTTGTCCATTTCTTGGCTTGTTAATTTGATAGTTCACCTGTTTGTTTGCTGACTTGCTTGTTTGTGAATTCATTCGTTCATCCCCCTTTTACTTTGTTTCTGCTTTTCATTTAATTTCATTTCCTTCTAATCTAATCAATCTTTTCTTTGTTAGCTTGTCCACTTGTTGGCTCGTTAATTTAATAGTTTAACAGCATGTTTGTTTTGTTGTTCTTGTCCATAAGTATGTTCCTTTATTTGTATTGCAACAAATCATAACAGATGTTATCCCAAGATACTTCCAAAATATTCTGGTCTAAACCTGCGAAGATTACATTTTCACTAGACATGCACCGATAAATCTATTAGTCGATCGATCGATCTATCTGCGTCAATTTCCTTACTTATGAAACTGATCTTATATACCTCTGGAAAGGTCTGACAGCCAGCCATTGTTGCTTTCTGCTCTGAGACCTAAAACTCAGGACACTATACTGTTTTTTTAAGTTTAAGCATAAAGATTTTTTTGTTTCACAGGTATTGTTCAATGATTTTCAAAAAAATAAGATTGGAACATTGAAGGTATCAATGCACCCCTAATTTTCACCACTGATTTGCCAACAAGGCTGAGACAAAACACCAAAATGGCTAATATTCTTCTCCTGACTGATGGGATATAATTTTTCTATTCCTGGCACCAGATATTAATAGTTTAATTAAGAATAATGATTTGGAACTCTGAACGAGTTTCCCTTCCAATTTGAATCATCCTGCCACTATAGCTGGACTCCTCCAGGGGATGCTTATGGCATTAAACCTCCACTATGGGCCCTGTAGGGTACCATATCATACCCTCTCATCTTAGCATCATATAGTGTCCTGTGCAATAACTGAGTGATTTTGTTTTTCATTAATTAACGATAAATGACTAACTCTCCTATCTCAATCCATGTTTTCATATCAGTAATGTCAGTGCAGCACAAACTCTGGATTTGGCTCAGAAAACAACTTCACTATCCACTTGAGCATCACAAGGTTACAAACAACAACAACAACACCAGGACAACTCGTGCATCAATTAACGCAGCACCAGGCCAGCTTTACTCCGTCGCCATTAATTGCCAGTCAAGTCTGGGGGAGAGCATGTCATTGGCATTTAACGCCATTGATAGCAGCATGTGTTGGTATTTAGCTGTCGGGCCACAGAAGGGCCATGTGGAGTCAAAAATTGTCAGAGTGGTGGCGAGCCAAATCCTGCAGGAGCTGAGGCATGGCTCAGTGTGATTAGACAGGGTTCTCATCTCTGTGCCAAGCAGAGAGGACACTGAGGTCAGACGTGTGGTACCGAATGAACAGGCCAGGACTGGGAAGCTGCAGACAGGATGTGCACAGATGTACGTACTCATGTAAATACACAAAGGCTTTGTGGGAAAGAAAATCAGTTTCTTTAGAGGTGCAGGATTGATTTACTCCAGAATTTGTTGATCATGAATATTATAGCATTGAGCATAAACTTTAAGCCTTACCTGGCCCTAGCTGTCTGCAGCTTGCCAACGTTTTGAGCTGTACCCAGCAAACACACACTGTAAAAAAATTCACTGTAAAATAACGGTTAAATGTCAGTTTAAAACGGGTTTCTAGGCGCCGCCCTTTTGGCTATGGCTGCCTGTTGCAGCAGCTCTCTCTTTTGTCTGTTTCTTGTTATTTTTTCGCCTCTTTTTCATCATTTTTGGAGTGGATCATTACTTTGTTTGGCTCATTTGTTGGTCATGGACACCAAACTTTTTGTGGCTTCAGAAATATTTTTACTACTTTTTCTCCTGTGTTTGTCTGAAGATCCTACATGTAACCATGGCTGCAATGTTTGAAATCAGCTGTTAGCAGCCTGTAGCATGTCAATGCTAACTGGTGCAAGGCCAGATGTTTCCCCATAAGGTGAGGAGAAGGAGGTGAGGACGACGTGCTGGTTCTCAGGTGTGAGCTAAGAAGTGACGACATGGACCTGTCCTTCCATCCATCGTTCGGACCTTTTTGCACTTTCTATACACTTTCTTACTTTTGTTTTCTTGATTGATGCTGTGACTTCAATTTCATTTTACTTGTTACAATGACAATAAAGTTCTATTCTATTCTATTTACTTTAATTTATTTTTTTTTGAGTATTATACTGTATATTGGATTACAGTATATGAATGTAAAATAACGGTCAAATACTGGCAACCCTGCTACCGTTATCTTACAGCAAAGTAGTTTTTGTTGTGACAGCATTTTGTGATGTTGCATTGAGGGCACAGACTGTCTGTGCTCCAACTAAACTACTATCCCAGTTAACTCAATGAATCTTTTTCACACTTCATTTTAAAATTGGCCAAAACACTGTAAAAACCACTAGGCATAGGCCGTCTGTGCTATGTGGAGCACAGACAGCCTATGGCTCGTGACAGTGTGACATGTCAGTGTACATCAGGGTCTCATATCCACTGTGTTCCCTCCTCACTCACGGTTACTAAACACCATCGCATCAAAAATTACTTTGCTGTAAAATAATGGTGAAATAGGGTTGACAGTGTTTTATCGTTATTTTTACGGTGACATTTTTACAGTGCAGTGTACTGAAATGTGAATGTCTCGTCTCCACTTAAAACCCAAGGGATATTACAAGATTGTTTTTGATTTAAATGAGCATTTCCAAGACAGCAAGCCTGAGCCAAGTGTGTTAAATTAAAAGACAGACAAATGTAACATTATTAAAAGAGATACAAGCTGGAGAAACAGAAGGGCGGCCCACGCTAAGGCCAAAAAAAATGAAATAAAACCAATTTTGAGTAGTTTTTTTTTCCTTAACTTTGTCCGTAAAAGGAATTTTTCACACACTGCTAAATTTGCTTTCATTTTTATTTTTTTCTCCATCTGGATCAGGAAATCTGTCTCTTCTTTCTTTGTTGCCACAAATGCATTTGCTTCACCTTAAAACTGGATCACTCAAGTGTTTGAGAGCTTTATACTGGCCATGGCGTGTGCTCCCAAAACACAGCAGGTAGCTGCTAGTTTGAGAAGTCTGAAGAATTGGGTGCTCTATTCCCTCTGCTTTTGCCAATTTGAAGGTACCGGTGTCACTATTACAAGTTTGTAGAGGATGGCTGAAGTTCCTGTGGAGTCAGGTTAAAAATAGCCTTAGTGTGATGGAGGTGGTGGCTCAATCATTGTGCTAACATGAGTGGAACAAGTTGGGAGACAAATACAAACAACAGGATGTGTTCACTGCTAAGCTAGCAGCTGTTTTGGGCTTAGCTATAGGTTTACTTTGGGTAAACTGCTTACATTACCATGCTATGATGCCAAGTTGAAAGAGAGAAGCTAATAAGAGTATGAGCTACAGCTATGCTAGCAGCTATATGGGATTAAGTTGTAACTCTTTTTAATACCCAAAGATCAATGTTAGCATACTGTTGTGCAAACTGTGTCTTTGGTAACATAGCAATGTTTACTGTTTCATATTTACATGTTTAGGGAGGGTAAGTTCAGGGTGTTAGCGTTTGCTAATACACACGAAACAAGCTACATAAGCAACATGTGAAAGCTGTTTTCCTTTTTTGCTTTAGATAAAGAGCAAAAGTCTACACATTGGTGTACTGGCGCCAAGCCAGCAAGAGGAATCGACACAGTATTGCCAGAAAGACGCAAACAAGACAATTAGTTTTTAAACCAATGTTTTATGCTAGTGTCTTTACCAACTTATGGCGTTAGCATTAGCTTATATGCACAGATCAGGTTAAAGTTTGGATCAAAGGGGTCCCTTTAGCTTTACAGCCATTTGGTTATTCAAAATAGCCCACAAACGATCGCAGCCTTGACGTACTGATCTCCAAAATGCTAAGAAATCATGCTGGAAAGATAAATGTCCATTTAAAACCATCTGTTTCGGTTGAGCTTTCAGTCAGGACCAGAATAATGCAACTGCCGAATCAGTGCCCAAAAAGATCAATGTGCAAATAAAAGGCAAAAAAAAGTGCCTCATGAATTCATAAAACTACATGTGAAGTAAGTCTTTCCACACCACTGAACTAATTTGAACCTGAAAATCAGCCACTTTCTCCTGAGCTCCACTGACTTTCAGCCCCATTTCCTTTTTTCTTTTCCACTTTTAGGTGAGGAAGTAGTTATACCGCCAGTGTAACAAGACGCAATTTTATTGCTGTAATCTTGCCCACCATGGCTATTGAATCTCCTACTTTTGAGAATGTGAGAGGCTGTACAAAAATCTAAAATCAAAGCAGAAATAAAACCAAAGAGATGAAAGAAGGGAGTCTGAAAGCCCTGACTGATGAGTGTGTGCCTGGTTTCTCTCCTTGTCTTTTCTTCCCTCTCACTCTCACTCCTTGTCTGAAAAGAAAAGAAAAAAAAAAGTTTGATGTGGTGTTCTCACTACCTATGGGTGTAGAACTTCTTGAAGTCTTTCCACTAAGTGTGACCGGTTGAGTAGGGGTCGTGCAAGGACATGGCTGACACAGGGTGCTATGCAACACAAACGCAAAATTGATTAAAGGTGCCCTCACATTTCTGTTTCAATGCTGCATAAAAGTCATACAGTTTGGTCAAAAGAGCACAAAGGTCATTTGTATACCAAAGGGATTGGTATTTGTGTAATGAAGCTGGTTGTTAATAATGTACATGAAACCCAACCCTGACTTACTGATCCACAAACCTCACCAAGAAGTTTTGGTTTCAAGGATTAAGACAGTAGAATTAGATCCTGAAACCAGTCCAAAATTTTTTAGTCCCAACAGGAGATTTTTAGTCACAACATGTTAACAACAGGTTTTTGTCCCAAAACACCTAATAGAAAAATTTCTGAGTATAAAATCCAGCCAGTAATTCTGGTCTCCAAAACTAAACAATGTTTTTGTTCTTGGATAGAAAACTAGTAAATTTGGTTCATGAGTTGAACAAAGTTCCTAAAGTCCCTTGAACTCACCCCCTGACACTAAATAGTTTTGGTCTACTAAACTAAACAAGAAGTTTTAGTCCCTTCAGAAAACAGAGAAGTTTTGTACCAAAAACTGAACCGAAAAATGATTGGTCCCCCATGCCTATATAGACGTTTGCCGTTGGCGTTAATAACACGCTGGATACTGAGATTGTTCCAAAGTCTGATACTAAGGAGGAGGAGACTCACATCCTAATTTTGGAGGGTTTTCTGCTTTGCACCTACAAACCCTTGATCGACATGCTGAACCAATGTTACTTTATTTCCATCCTGTATGAGGAATGCAAAAGTGGAGGTGCTAAAGGAACGACACGGTGCCGGATCCCCACGACCTGTTTGATGGTCACTAGCCCATGTATTTGAAACACAAGAACATCAGAGAGAACGCCAAGAACACCATTCAGACTCTAACGATGTGGAACTGGATCCTGATACTTACCATCAAGTGTTTTTGTGCCTTAAGTCTAGCCGAACTTTGTAGTCACTACATTTGATCAACAAGTTGTGGTACCTCAAGAACTAACCAAGTAGTTTTGGATCTGGATACCAAACCCAGAATTGGGGCCCCAAGATATAACATACGCTTTGGCCCCAGTCGTTACAGTCCCTTGACCTTACCTCAAGGTTCTGGTTCCTGAATGTTCTAAACAAATTTGGTCCGTTAAACTGATCATTTGACCCAAAAACCTAACCAATAAATTGTATTTATTTATTTTTGTTTACTCAAAAAGAAACCAAGAAACATTACTGGGAACTTGTTGGTCCTTACCCAATGAAAACATTTGGTTTCAGAATCTTACTAGGTAGAATTGGATCATGACACTTACTGAAAAAATCTAACAGAGCGTTGAAGTCGTAACATTTGACCAACACGTTTTGGTACCTCAACAACTAGCCAAGTAATCAAGGACCAGAATACCTACCCAAAAATATTGGTCCCTGAGATTATTGGAGAAATTGGTTGGTAATAGAAAACTAGAAGACTTTAACTTATCTGGGGGCTGTAGTCCCTGAATCTTACAAATTACTAGTGGTCCATGACTAGATTTTTGACTTGACTAGTTTTTGTCCCAAGAACCTAACCAAAAGGATTCCAGGCTCAAAACCAATGGAGAAGTTGTTGGTCCCTGAAACTGACAAAGAGTTTTAAGTTCATCAAATGTCGATGCACGTCTTTTGGTGTTTCTGTACCTGTAACTTCTCAAGTACATTGACCCCTTCAATCAGCAATGTTGATATAGAGGCAAAAGTCACAACTGTATTTATTTTCCACTGTTTGACTGTTAATGACGTCTGTCTCCGGTGTACTTTTTAGAGACTATCTGGAACAGTTTTCAGATTTTTGTTTTATGTAGAACATTGACGGTAAAGGCTTTATTTTTCCATGGACATCTTTACCAAGTCCGAAACCCTTGAAATGTGAATGTGAGGAATTAATGGTAATTGTTTTTATCTGGTACATTAAATATCACCCATTTTTCTGTGCAGCTGTCAAAATAATGGTGTAGTGCTGCCTATCAGCTTGATATTTCAAAGCTCAGGGCAGCAGACTGAACGTCCATGTTCAAAGATACAGGACTGAGAAGTTGTCAGCAGAAAATATCCACAAGCCTCCTTGTTTGTCACGACGATGTCCTCTCCTACCTGTGCTCCTTCATATCAGCAGATTACTGTCGAGTTCTCTGAGCTCCCTTTATTCCTTCAGTTTATCTTCTCAGTGTGTAGGATGAGGGCTGTAGATCCTGTAGCATTTATTTCAGCCGGATTGTAAATGAAAAGTCGTGTTGAATTGAAACTCTGTTGCTTTACGCAGGAATTTGGAAGAACAGCTGGGTATAGAACTGTAAACTGTGGGGTCTGTTCAGGAACTCAGAGATTTGACACCAGATTGATTCATTTCTTCCTTCCTGTTGTGATGTGAGTTCACTTCTGGCGCCTTTGTTCCCCTCTCTTTCCCATCATGCATCCCTGGGACTATGTTCAGTACATTGTGTTCCCCTGACTAGTCATGGTTTTAGGTAGGAAACGGAGAGACGACTTGTCACAGATGGCACATTTGTGCTGATAGCTGCAACCCCTGTGGTCTGCAGTCATGGTTTCCAGTTGCAGAGAGGGAGTGGGGGGACGGTGATTGTGCGGTGTATGAATAAAAGCCTCTCCTAATCTTCCATCCAATCTGCAGAAAATCAAGATCAGAGCCAGTGAACCAAATCTTTGTTTTCTCTGCTCCCCTCAGTGCTCCTGAGGAGCGGAGCTGTCAGTGACGAACGCGGAGACGGGGTGAAAAAAGAGAAGAAGGAGAGAAATGCGGGAGGGAGAAGCACGCAGAGAAAGTGTGGGGAACAAAGTGGAAAGACGGAGGAGATGGACGAGGAATCACACTGCGAGCGCTGTCGAAGGATGTTTGTGGAGCCAAAGAAACGTCCGGGGAGAGAACTCTTAAGACAGCGGCGAGAGATATGAGCAGGAGGCAACAGGAATTAAGAGACGACGCCGCAGCCAGATGGTGCCACTGGGCAGGGAATGGTGTCATCTGTGCTTTTTGCTGTGATTAAAAAAAGAGGCAAAGATGCATGGTATGCATGGTAAAAAAGAACAATGTGCGTCAAACAGCAAAACCTCTGCTGAGGCAAGTGCCACAAACCCGCTGACAAGTAGAAAACACAACAAATTAGCCAGAAGGCAAATTAAATGCTCATCTTTGACACAAGTAGACCATCTGAGAGGAACTATTTAGCTCATCAGTTACAGCTGCTGGAGGATTATCTTCAGCCTGGTGACTGTGAATAAAAACTCCACCCCTGTCGTGAAAGCTAATCTGGAGATGGTGGGTAACCTTGACTTCTTGTTGTCCCCCAAAATCAATTAGAAGGTGCTGTAAGGCGATATTGTCTGGGATTTGATTTATCCCTTATCGTATTAGCTGTTTACAACAACAGCACGCAATCTTTTCACCTGAAGGCAAAAAAAAAAAAAAAGTCATCTGACGCAAGAGTTGGCCAAAGTTTCGCCTGAACAGCTGTCACTCATCCTTTTGAGTTTTCAGTTTTGAAAAGCAGGAGCCGTAGAACTGGCATCCATACGCAGACATTTGTGCTCTCCTGCTGTTCTTATTGAGACCTTCATTTACTTGCAAATCACATCTCAGCTAGGTATGGGAATCAAAAACCAGTTCCTGTTGAGAATTGATAAGAAATGTTTCAATCCATTGATATCATTAGCCTTTGTGCTTAACGATTCTCTTATCAATTCTTTACATTGTGCCAGAGCTGCCGGGCCTTACGTCGACTAATCTGCTGCAGCTATCTTAGCTTAGCAGTTAGATAACAACCAAAAAAACTCTGATTCAGGAGATTTTCAGCTTGAAGTTTTACTGAAGAACTGACTTCATAAAGAAATTTACATTACTCTCTCAGGAGATTCATATTCAGTACATTCGAAATGGTATAAATCCCCTTATTTACCAAAATAACAAAATAGCACAAGCTAACTTACATGGGAAACTGCATTCATATGCTAGCAGCTAGCATACATCAGTATTACTTCAGCTTCAGAATAGAATTTCAACTTTCATCACAGAAACATATCACATCAACTCTTTGTAAAAAATACGGAGAATTTTAAATGTGAAAAGCTAACAGGCTAATAAAAGGCTCATGGCTGACTTCATAACTACGGAAAGGTTCCAAACAACTTAAACGATTGCTATAACCACTTTGAGACACTAGATGGACCTACTTGAATTAATAATATATGACAACACAGTACATCAGCGTCACAATGTGTGCAATTTTTTTTTACCTGTTTCTGTATAATTATGCCCAGAAATATCCAGACTCAGGGACCAATTACATTTTATTCACTTACAGTATAAACTCAATAATTGTTGTTGACACAGAAAACCTGTAAAGCTACTTTTTGTACCAAGAAAATTCACAACAGGAATTGATAAGGGAATTGATAAAGAATCAGATCGGTAAGGGCATCGGTATAGACAAAATCTTATCAATTCCCATCCCTTATCTCAGCACATAAATAATTTGGTCGTTCATTCAATTATTTTTCTTTTGGATATGCTGGGATGCTAAAACAAAAAAGTGTGTGAGGTATAGAGGAAAACAAAAAACAACAGTGTTTGCATTTGTTTCAGCAACCGGCCGCTCCTTCCTTGTCCCCCCAGACGTAATTTCTAAACTTCGTCATGTGAATCTGCACTCCTTGCTGTTCTCATCTTCTGTTTCTCTTTGCCCCCGAATCAGACTTTCATGAGTAGTGACAGCTCCTGCGCTCAAGTAGAGGCTTCCTGCTGGCTAAGAATGGCTTTTTTTTTTTTCTTTCTCTTTCTTTTCTCCACCCACTATACCTCAGTGGTTCACGAGTACGGTGCCACTAACTCAATTTCATACCTGGTACCCAGCAGAAACTCAGAGAATTATACACATTCACTGCATCAGCAGAGCTGAATGGATGCTTCTTGATTAACACCTGAACACTTTTCAGCCGAGCCTCCAAACCCAGGTCAAGATGGAGTATGAAAACATGGAATCAGGAGTGGGGATGACATATGTTTGGTTTTGACGGATGTCTCTGAAATCCAAGGGCTGTCCAATGATTAATGTCTTAATTGTAATTAATCGCTGGATTTCAGTATTTAATGGTGATTAATCACATGTTTTGCATTTGGTATCAGATTCAGAGTGCTCATCAACAATTTAAATGTAAACAGGGCTCAAAGGATGTAATGAAATGTATCATACCCCTGGTGCTTAGCTCATGTGCAATGGCAACGGGTAGCAGGAAGACACTGCCGCAGCTGGGCCAAAAGAGGCAAAAATAGTCAAAACTGAACAAAAATCAAGCAAGGCAACCACATCAATTTCACTGGACTTTCTGACCTGCAGGTTACATGACAAGGGGAATGCATTACGTAAGACTTGGGAACCTTTCCCGACATATATAGATCTAGATACTTCTACTTTTCTCACAAGAGGGTTTGTTTAAATCAAAGCTGAAATTTGCCTAAAAGCTGCCCAGTGTTCTTTTATTTATATTTATATTTGTGTTGTTGGTCATGTTTAGATGTATTTGTTTGTATACTATGTGTAAATTCTGAGTCTTCCACCTATCTGTCTGACTTTGAAACCATGAGCTGAGATGTTCATGTCTTGCTTTTGTTTTGAAAGATTAATAAAAAATAAAAAAGTATTAAAATATTACAAAAATACATAAGAGTATTCCTTTTAATACTAAAATACCTAACAAGATAATTCTTGCAACAAGTCTAACAGAGGAGGTGGTTAAGAACCCGGAGCTTAAAGAGGGGTCTAATACTTTCCCATACTTTACACATGGATATCAATGTTGAATGTTTTGGTATGTGATTTGTCAACAATATGCGTTTTGATTGGTCGGATGTTTACTCGTCACAAGCAAACTTTTGAAAAATCGACCTCTGTCCGAAAAATAAAAGCTGCAATTTTGCTCAGCAAAAGAACGTTGCTGGTGTGAAAGCTTGAACTGAAAAACAGAAGGTTCAAAAAAGATAAATAACATGCAATATATTTGCACGAAAAACACACGTCTGGTGTGCAAGTTTGTGGGAAGTAGGGTAGATATTCAAATTAACTTACCCTAAATGTGGTTGTTTTTGCCAAAAGTATGTTAAAATTAATGTAGCCTAGCTTGATTTAAGTTCTCCACAATAAATTCCTTTGGAAAGTTTCTACCTTTGAATTTTCTCAAGGATATCAACCCTACATAGAATTAGGATCTCCTCACTGATTTATGAAATGGACATGACATGGAAGTGCAGACCCCAAACACTAAGGTCTTTCCATCACTCTGCCTCCAGGCCATAGACTGTATAAAACATGGTCGCGTACAGCATTGGGGTGCCCGCCAGTCACATGACCTGAGCTGTGCCTCTGATTGAGCAAGCTTGCAATCTTAATATCCTCTGAACTGCTGAGTTGCAAGAAAAAATTCAACCCCGTACAGCGTGTGCCGTCAGTAAACTCAGCAAATCAGATAGCCAGCCTCAAGCGGACACTCAAGAAACAGAAGATTTTAGCACTTCTGCATTGTCTCATATTCTTAGACCAGAGGTTGCTGCTTACTCCTGAAAGGCCTCCAGTGGGCTGGCCAATCAGAGGGAAGGGGGAGTCTTAAAGAGACAGTAGCTACAATGAAGTGTTCCAGACAGATGCTGAAATAAGGGTTTTCTAAATCACCAGTGTAATGATTATTTTCTTAAGTCTACCATGTGGCAACAGAAGGACGTTAAGAGTAAAAAAAAAACATCATGATACCCCTCTTTAAATCTCAGGGTTAGATATTGCCAATATAAGGAGAATAGCTCAAGATGATTAATCTTGACCAATATCAGAAAAAAACTACACTTTCTGCTCCCTAGTGGTTAAGACAGTTTCGATGACCTAGCATATGTTTAATTTGAGTTTGCTTCTCTGCTGGGTAAAGCATCGTCTACTACACGTGCAAACGCCTGTGTCAGGTAACTTTAATGGATGTCACACCTTATTGTATTCAGTTGTTACAAACAGATTAGCCACGTTTGTATTCAAAGCCTGCAGCGAAACAAGTCCAGAGCATATTTGCCCTCTTTGTTGTCTTATCTGTATCACAGCCACAACTCAAGAGCAGGCCAGCATAAGCACATCCCAGCACAAAGAGGTGTTCACTTTACCACCTGCATTTTCTTCCTTTTGTGTGTGTGTGGGGGTGTGTGTGTGGGTGGGTGTGTCTGTGTGGTCTGGAGAGGAGTTAAATGGGTTGTAGAGTGCCAACATTGTGTGAGTGTGTGTGTCCTACAGAGAGGTTAAATGGTTCATGGAACAACACCGTCTACAATGTGTGTGTGTGTGTGTGTGTGGTTAGTGCAGGAGTTAGCGTGCGCGCTGCTGTTGACAGATGCGTATTTCTGCTGACAGCCGTGATCAACGGTGAGCACCCCTGGCTTGGCACCAAGCTATTACTTAATTCATTGACATTTTGTGTAATTGCCTGGAGGCAGTTTGCAGAGAAGGCACGGGGTTCTAATGGGATTAGATTAGAGAAATACAATTACCATTTTGCGTATAAAAGGAATAATCTTTAAGTAGCTCTGCAACTCTTAGACAATGTGAGCTGGATCTTCATGCTCTTCTTTCACGTGCCCTCTATGCCTCCACATTAAAATGAGTGAAAGCCTGAGCGAGCAGACACTCTTTCACTCCGACTTTGGGTTTCTCCCTTCTTCCTCTCCTTCTCTTTTCCCGGGGTTTATCATAGTGGCTTTGCCGTGGCAGCCTCAGAAATGGCCTGTCAGGGCTCTTGGAAATGTCGATGTGCAGATAATGACATGTTGAAAGCCCTGAACCACCAGCTTGTCACCTGCTGGTAATTGGTTCTTCTACCAGTTTATTGTCTCCAGCTGCACTGCTCATCACTGATATTCCTATTTTAGACTCAGAACAAGAGCGGGAGAGAGACGGCTATATATAAAAATGAACATTTTTATGCGCATGTGTGCACACATACTGTTTGGAGAGGCTGCAGGTGCAAATTAGCCGATGAGTATATGTGTGTTTGCTCTCATTTATGATTATCTGGCACATCCTTTGAGAGGAAGAGAAGTGTGCAAAGAAAAAAAAAGATAGTTTACTACTTTAGAACACATGCAGCGCTTTATTTATCTTATCTCCACAGTGATGTTTCTAACTTTGCTGGTGCGAAAGATAACCCAAGCAATCTGTGAGCAGATTCAGTATTTTAAAGCGTAATCAAACGTCTTCTGGCATTGAGAGGATTGCATTGAGAGCAGGCTTAGCATCAACGCGACTGAAGTTTAATCTGCAGTGCCTCAGCGTGGACGTTCCTTTTTTTCTTTAAGAGATAGGAGAATCACATGTTACGCAGCAGATATTGAGCTTCAGAGCCGGACACTGCCCTGCGGCTGCTGTTGCATGGAGCACAACTTGGCTTTGGAGACGAGGGAAGCATTCGCTCAACACCTGATTTAGGACATTGGGCACGGAGGACTCCAGCACATCTGTGTTTGCATTTTGTTTTTATTATTGCTGCGTCAGTGGATTTAAAAAACGGCTTTTTGATTTTTCTTTAAAATATACACATTAAAACCTCACACATTCTTACTGTGCGGTGTTTGGGAGTGCTAAAATAAAACAGACACCCCCCTGCTGTTTGCATCACATCATACCCTGAAGACACATGTGTAACACAATGTAATTCAGCTTCATCCAAGTTAATTAGCATAAAGCTTTTACATTTCTCCACATGGAATGAGTGCTAGCATTAGCAGCAATGGCTATGATGGCTAAAACCTCACAATGTAAAATCTCATTACTGTTTCCATCAGAAGACATTAGAAGTGGGTTATTGTTTGAGTTCTTAATGTTGCAGTAATTTTTGGGGTTAGATTAAATTAAAGTGGTACAGAAACACCAAACACTGAAAGTTTAGCGCCTTCTTAATTAAATCAACACGGCTAAACAATTAGCTAACAATCAACAGTTTTGCAAGAACATGTGGCGCTAGCTTGGCAAATTCTTGATCATTCTTTAGCAACTTTATTAAATGTTTTTTGTTTTCTGGTCACTTTTATCCTCCAACGCCAATGAACTAGCATCAAGTACACTTTTTTTTTTTTATTATGACACTAATGCTAGCCATGGCTACTTCAACTTTGAATATTGTTGATATATCTTGTTGCAATGACTTATTTTCAAGAGATTCCTGAGCTTTTTTTTTTGTTCAAGCTGTTGTTTACTGCTTTTTTTTAAAAGTTTTAACATGAAACACGACTAAACAAAGGGTGACACTTCCTCTTTAACAAAAACAGATTTTAATTTTAATTTTTATTAACTTGTTTATCACTTTTTTTCTGCAGTTCTAGCTATATGAAAATCATCACAAAAAAGTTTTATTGATTTGAATTAATGCAACATGCATGTGTGCAGTCAGCCGTGGAAAGTATTTAGGTTGTTTGAAGTCAAGAAAGAAGAAGAAGAAGAAAAGAAGAAAAAAAAAGAAGGAGAAGAAGAAAAAGAAGAAGAAAATAATAAGAAGAAAAGAAGCAGAAGAAGATGAAAAGAAGAAGAAGAGGAAAAGGAACAATAAAAGAAGAAGAAGAAGAAGAAGAAAAAAAGAAGAAGAAAAAAGAAAGAAGAAGAGAAGAAGAAAAGAAGAAGAAGAAAGACGTAGAGAAGAAGAAAAAGAAGAAGAAGAAGAAGAAAAGAAGAAAAAGAAGAAGAAAAGAAGAAGAAAGAAGTAAAGAAGAAGAAGAAGAAAATTTGTTTTCATTACTCCTACAATCACATAGTCATTCAAAACAAAATGCGATGGTCAGAAAAAGGAATATACCAGTTTTATATGAGTGGCACTAATGGAACTGGAATATACCAGTTTGAGAACTGGTGTATTCCACTCAGCCACAAGCTGCATGTCAGATACCACTTTTTGATCTTTGCGCTTCTGGCCGATCATGTACTTCCAGTAAAATAAAAGCATCTTTCACAAATTATATTGTGTTGGACAACACTGTATCATCTGCATAACAAGTAGTACAATATTCTGATTGTCAGCTGAAAATGTATTACACTGAAACTAAAATGTTTTGGATCAAACTATTTCAGAATTCCAAACTACTTGGTATTAAATTAGCCTTCACAAACCTCAAATGCAGGCACTCAAAAGTACAGTTTCCTCTCATTTTTAGGACTCAAGTAATAAGGACACGTACTTTAAACACAGTTCAAGGTTTATTTCTGATGTGCTTTTCTTCCTTCTTGGTCAAGTGTGTCTAAGTGTACACATTTGTATTCCTCTTCACGGTCTGGCTTGAGAGAGACCTGTTCAAGATCGTCAACAAGTAGCAGATATTAAATGTCATTATTGAGCGATTCACACACCACCTTGTCTCTGTCCTCTTTTCACCGTGGAGTGCTTAAGTTTCTCTCATTCATCTTGACCTTGCAGTCAGCATGTGTCTACTTTCAGAGGGCGCCGGAGATTATGGCAGTTCAGTGATTTTGTCAAAGGATGGTCTGGGTGATGATTTATCAGGCAGCCTCTATTAATTTTTCAAACACAAATGACGGTCATGAATCATGCTTTACGCTGACCGCCCCCTTCCTGGCCAATGTTGACCTTTGCATTCATCTTGAATAGCTAATTCGCTAATGCTTCAAAGTTGGCAACAAGGTTGGCCTCAGCATGGCGACTTTGACGAGTTTTGGGTTTTTTTTGGGGGGAAGGGGGTTAAAGGAGTCTGTACAAAAGCTTCGCGTTACGATGCCAACCTGCTGGATTGCAGAGTACAGTACTCCAGACCTGCCATTACATCTCGTCCTTTTTCATGGTTGCAATTTAGTCTCGATGACGCTGATGATTGGATTCTGAGGCCGTCCTTGACCTTTCCAAGCAGGAGCATGTCATTCTTCTTTAACAAGCATCATAATGCCAGTGGTTTGAGAGAAAAGGGATGAAAAACCCTTGAGGGCTTTATGGGGGTCAACAGCTCCTCAAAACTGCTGTTTGTGTACGACAAACTTATGACAGACGCTGTTAACAGGGCTATGACAGCATGCGGCGCCTGTATTTCACACCATTTCATCTGTCATGTAAGGATATCAGAGGTTTAATGGCGGCTGCTCTCAGCTGCTGACGTTTAACCAGCTTCCATTATTAGATCTGTTTCACCCTCTGATTTATCTCTTCATTTTGACCATTGGATTTCTTTTTTTTCTCTCGCCCCACCAATTTCTCCTGCAGGGGATCGAAAGTGGTGAATCTCGAGTCGTGGTCTTGTCAGGTGTTGTGAAAATCCACTCGGGCCCAGCAATTCATCAGTATCCACATTCTGTGCACACATCCCTTCATCTATCTCTCTGGTATCATAAAAATCAATTGATTTGCCCCTGCAAAGTGCTGGGTTTCTTTTTATCACAGCTGCTTATGGTTACAGTTGAACATGCTGCTGGATGTGGCAAAACTCTGTAACAATACTTCTGCTGCAGCTTTCACAATAGTCGTGATTTATAGTTTAGAATGGGTTTCATTGATCCTACAAAAGGAGCATTGCTCCCTCGGGATAGTCATTTGAATATCAGTCATCTTTCTTTCTTGGCTTATTTAATTCATTTAGTTTTTTACCCCTGTGAAAATATACAAAATCAAACAGCAACAAAAGGAGTAAAAGCCGTAAAGTAAAATTCAGTAATTAGTTTTGTCATATTGGAGCCAAATACAGTAAGTGCTTTGGATACGTCAACAGGGTGAAACAAAAAGTCTGTAAGTCTACAAAACCGACCCCTGGAAATCAAAATATCTCTGGCAAACATATCAAAACACGACAAAAATAGGTGCTCCATAACAAGCAATAAGCAACATAGATTGAAAAGGACAGGGGTCATAAAGACAACAGACACCAAAATGCTAAAATACTGCAAATTCTGCCTAACATTCATGTCCAATATGTTTTTATGTGATTGTACATTACATCAGGTTGACGCAACATAAGGTTCACCATGTGTGGTTCCGCATCATATAGCTACGTAACGTACAAGCGAGGCACCATGTAATGGTACGTCTTACACCTTGTAAAGTCAACATAAAGTTCCTACAATGCTGCGTAAACTCCAAGTAAAGTTAATGTAAAGTTCAAGTAAATAACCAATAAAGTCTAACGGCACATAAGCTTCATGTAAAGTTCATGCAAAGTCTGCATTAAGTCTTACAAAACATAAAGTCCACGTTAAGTCCTTGTAAAGTCCACATCAAGTCCGAAAAAGACTAACGCCAAATAAAGTTTACGTGAAGTTAATGTAAAGTCCATGTAAATAACAAATAAAGTCTAATGGCACATAAACTCTGCGTAAAGTTTATTTTAAGTCTGCATAAAGTCTAACAATACACAAAACCCACATAAAGTCAATTTAAAGACCTTGTAAAGTCCTTGTAAAGTCAAAGTCTTAAGTCACATAAAGTCCATGTAAAGTCCACAGAAAGGCCACGTAAAGTATCTGTAAAGTTGATGTAAAGTTAGGTCTTACTCCACAAAAAGTTAAACATTATGCCACATAAAATTACACCTGGCACCAAATAAAGCTACACTTTATAAAGTTACAGCTGACACCCCACAAAGTTACGTCTCATGCCACGTAAAGTCAGTGTAAAGTCCATGTAAAGTTTTGCCACATAAAGATACAGTACATGATGTTACGCCAAGTTAGGTTACACAATGTACATTATGATGTGTCAGGTCATGTTGCATTATGTGGGTTAAGGTTAGTGCCACGTTATACTTTGTCTCTTTACATTTTATTACATCGTGATATGTTAGGGCACCTTATGTTACAGCTGTGGTAGAAGGAAAAATTCATTTTAACTCTTAGAAAACGATGAAGTT
This sequence comes from Halichoeres trimaculatus, assembly GCF_033239565.1. NCBI lineage: Eukaryota > Metazoa > Chordata > Actinopteri > Labriformes > Labridae > Halichoeres > Halichoeres trimaculatus. The sequence continues at coordinate 18,194,495 of NW_027437200.1, forward strand.
CACATCCAACAAACTACACAGAAACATGTTGGCTGAACATTCAGGTTACAGTAAAATCAGGAATGACAGGCCACTTATGAGGCCAAGTGTTCAAGTTTAGAGTTGTACAAACATTCACCACAACCCCAGTATGACAGGCCTGTGATATCTGACTATAAATCTTTTCCAGTTTAGAAAACTGGACAAATTTAGTAAGCCAGTTAGCTAGTGGTGGAAAGAATGTTAACCATGTGCCACACACAGTTTTAGAATTCAGACTGTTGTGATATTAGGTAATCAGAGCCACGAGCTAATAAATAATCCAGATTTTTGCTCAAGATTAGAAGATCTCCTGTTGACGCTACTTTTTGTAACTTGGTGTCAGTAAAGACACCATGACTCCACTGTTGAACTTAACTGTAGGGTTATGTCAAACAACCTGGTCCATAATCTCTCTTTAAGCTCCACATTTATCATGTTAAGTCGCTTTCAACTCTGCAATTTTCCTTATTAAAGTCTGACCTTGATTGCTGCAGGTAAACCATGAGAAAAACTGTCAAACAAACAAAGCAACATGGTTAGCCAGCTGGATTTCATGGTGGGTTTGTGGTAGAAAGTAATGGTTTTCTCTTTGTTTTTGCTGGCACAATCACGATTGGTAGTCTCCACATTAAATTTTTATAACAAATCACTGTGTTATTACCAGACACTGACTTTTTATTCTGTCTTCACAAGATGTCAGAACTGAACTTTAGGTGTAAATTGAGACGGGAAGAGCTGTGACACTGACACTTTGTGTTGCACTCTCGAAAAAAATAGTATTCAAACTTAACATGTCAGTGAAACAGTTCAACACTGTGCTGAAGATAAAGCAATTATTTTGATACTTTTAAAATATATTTGATTTAAGTGGCACACAGCAACAACAACAACAAACATTTGAGCAGAGGAATAATATCGGAGTGTACACGTATGCCTTAAGGTTTGTTTTTTTATGATAATTACCTCTCAAAAGCATGAAAGTATGTTTACAGCAGCTTGGCTCATTAAAAGCTGCGCAGAGCTACCCATCATTTGAGTCCAGTGTCATTGCCGGGTGTTTCAAATAGAATGGTCACCTTGCAATTAGGGTTTGGTGACACAGCGCTCTAAATGACACCTTAAGAGAGGCCCACTGTCTCAGGCTTGTCTCAGTCGATGCTTATTCTTAGCCGAGGACAATTACTGAAATACTGACTCATTAGTTTCCTTCACATCCTTTTCAGCAAAGTGTAATCTATCTCCCTTGTAACCACATCCTGTCTGGGATGTTTTCAATTACTCACAGTGTCCTGTTCTCTGCTTCACCGTCTCAGCGAAATTCTCCTCCTGGCTTCAACAGTACGCAGACAGCCTGTCTGTATACATTAAGCCTTTAAGAGCACGTCTCAGTCTGCTGAGGAACACGTCCAGAGAAAAGTACATTTGTTACTGATGTTGGTTGATGTAAGCGTCCTCTCTGAACAACACGGATAAATAACTCGCCTTAGCTATTCAGCTGGACATAAAAAAAGAGACCTCAGGACACTTTAAAGGTAGGGCAGAACGAGGCCGTAAGCTTTATTGAATCATTCAAAGACACCTGACTGCAAATACCCCTGTGCAAGAACATGGGCGCTACTGTAAAGATCACTTAGGAGGCAGAAACCTCCAGAAAAAAATAAATAAATTAAGGAAAAAAATAAAAAATAAAACTAATGGTAGACTGATATTGGCAGGGACAAGATGGGTCTTGAAAGTTGGAGTGAGAAAGAGAAATAGCTCTGGATAGGATGACTTTATGTTATATGTATTTACCTTTTTAACTTGAAATAACTTTGCGCAACCTTGAGCTACTTGGTGCTATGCTTTCTGTTACTTCACCTAAATCTCCATTAAACTATTTTACATCACAGTGCGCTACGCTATGCTAAGCTACATTGAGCTGTGTCACACTACATTATGCTACATTGCATTGATACTCTACCTTACATGAGGCTATTTTATGTTGCTTAACATTACCCTACAGTTGGTTACTTTACATTAGATGTCATGTAACCTACACTATGGCGTATTGCATTTCATTTTATAACGTTACATCATGTCATGTTATATTTCACTGTTGTACTAGGGGTGGGAGAAAAAATCGAAAATTCAATACATTGCGATTTTTTTGTTTGACAATATTAAAATCGGGATTCTTTGTCATTGTTTTTTTTTTTTTTTCAAATTCAAATTCTTCATTTCAGTCTTTGTTTATTAGCTGGATTTGATAAAAGTTACCACTTTTCTCCAGCAGAGGGTGAAATATCTCTCTCTGACTCGTGTGATGTGCATTTCATGGGCAAATATGGCTCTTGATACAATCTGTAGATATCATCATTATCATTTAACTTTTTCACATGGTCTGGTGTTAAAAAAAGCAAACAAAAATATCAATTTGAATAGAATTGGCACCCAAAAAATCATAATAGAATCAAATCGCAAGAATAGCACATCGTCCCAGCCTTATATGCTACAGTAGGTTACTTTACGATAAGTTGCTCAAAGTCACTTTTCCCTACCCTCTGTCCTGTTTTGTTGCTTTAAGATACATCACACTGTAACTGCATGTTGTGCTATGGTACTTAACATTACAAAACAATATAAAACACGATACCATACTTGGCAATACATTACTTTACATTAAGTCAAGCAAACCTTTGCTATGTTTTATTACATTTTGTTACCTTAAACTATGGTAGGTTACGTTACATTACATTACATTACACCATATTGTGTTTAACTACATTACATTAATTACATTAAGAAAAACAGACAGACAAGTAGAAAGAGCAAATGGACAGATGTTACAAAAAAATTACATAGAAATCGTGGTCATATGTTTAATACTGGTAAGAAAGGCTCTCACAGTGTAAATGTTAGTGTAAAATAACTCATATTGTACATAAGAGGATCGTCTGTCTGCCAGATTTAGGAAAAAGCTTTATTTGTACATTTTCTGTCCACAGTATTTCCCTTTCCCTCAACCTTGGTTATTTTTACACCCTTCAGTCATGCATTTTCACAGGATTGCCAGTGTCATTATCTGCCCGACAGCAAAGTCCCTTGTATTTTTGCCACTAAAATGTATGTATTTGTGATTGAGGAGCTGCGGGGTGCTGATATCTGCCACTCTCAGCAGCGCTCGAGGGGCTTTTGTGAGGCGCTTGAGAAAAAGGTGTTGTGTCCCCGAGACGCTACACCTTACTGAGCAAGACGGATTTCCAGCCAGCCTGAGTCCTGATAAGCCTCTGTGAAATCCAGAGAGGAGAGGGGGGATTTGATTTAAATAATCAACAAGGGGGTGGAAGAATATCTCAATATTTGGGGTGTGACTGCAGACATTGTGAGACTTTGCTGAAAATTAGTTTAAGGGTGTTTTGAGGTGAATCACATTCCGTTTTCAAGCCGCCTGTGTGTCTTTTTAATTCTGTCTGTTGCCCTTTTTACCTCTGCAGCTGTGTGTACGTGCATGTGTAAGTGTGAGAGTGACACACACACACACACACACACACACACCTCCTGATCACTTAGTGGAGGAGTCAGAGGAAGCAGTGCGCCGCCAAAATGTGTCATTATCACGTTCAGAGTTGAATTTGGCAGCTTCCAATCCTTGAGATTCACCACTCCTAAAAGTCACACTTCAAAGCACGGAGTCATCGAAAATTGGTCCAACAGTTGGAGCAGACTTTTAACAAACTGTGTGCATTACAAACCAAAATCTAAGAAGTAAATTTCCTGACTTTAGGCACGTGTGAAGACATCTGTGTTAAATTTTGGAAGCTCTTTAAAGAACAGTCATTGTTTTGTTTCAGTTGATGACAACTAAGAAAACAGTTCAGATTTGTTCAATTAAAGAGTTGTTGAGTGGTGCATGATGTCAAAATGTTTCATGTCTTCAAACTTGTTAAATGAGGTGAATCAAAAAATTATTTTGTTGCATTTCAAACTGGCACTGTTCACAAAGCTCAGCTAACAAATTTAAGTTTTCAAGGAATCTTTTCAAATTTGAGTGTGGGTTGGCGACATTGGCCCTGTAAAATGTAAACTCTTGTCACTTTGTGCATCGCTATGATTGGTACGCCAGGAGCTCAAGGACTGAGAAACGTCCTATGTTGTCTGGAGGGCGGCAACATATGGTTACATAAACTGTTAGAGTATTTGATTTGATTTGTTTGTTTATATCCTGAAAGATACACTGGTTGGACCCCCTTTTGCCTTCAGAACTGCCTTAATCCTTGGTGGCATAGATTCAACAAGGTCCTGGAAACATTCCTCAGAGTTTGGTCCATATTGACATGATAGCATCACACAGTTGCTGCAGATTTGTCGTCTGAACATCCATGATGAGAATCTCCCGTTCCACCACATCCCAAAGGTGCTCTATTGGATTGAGATCTGGGGACTGTGGAGGTCATTTGAGTACAGGGAACTCATTGTCATGTTGAAGAAAGCAGTCTGAGATGATTCCAGCTTTATGACATGGAGCGTTATCCTGCTGGAAGTAGCCATCAGAAGATGGGTACACTGTGCTCATAAAGGGATGGACATGGTCAGCAACAATACTCAGGTAGGCTGTGGACTTTTTTTTTTTTTCTCTTTTTTTCCTTATTTCCTTTCTTTTTTTCTATTTTTTTCTTCTTTTTTTTTTTACCCCCCCCCCCTTTTTTTTTTTCTTTTTTTCCTTTTTTTGTGGACTTTAAACCATGCTCAGTTGGTACTAAGGGGCCCAAAGTGAGCCAAGAAAATATCCCCCACACCATTACACCAGCAGCAGCAGCCTGAACCGTTGATACAAGGCAGGATGGATCCATGCTTTGATGTTGTTGAGGCCAAATTCTGACCCTACCATCTGAATGTGGAGCAGAAATCCAGACTCATCAGACCAGGCAACGTTTCTCCAATCTTCTATTGTCCAGTTTTGGTGTTGCTGTGTGAATTGTAGCCTCAGTTTCCTGTTCTTAGCTGACAGGAGGGTCACCCGGTGTGGTCTTCTGCTGCTGTAGCCCATCTGCCTCAAGGCTGGACGTGTTGTGTGTTCAGAGATGCTCTTCTGCAGACCTCGGTTGTAACCAGTGGTTATTTGAGTTACTGTTGCCTTTCTATCAGCTCCAACCAGTCTGTCCATTCTCCTCTGACCTCTGGCATCAACAAGGCATTTTGTCCCACAGAACTGCCGCTCACTGGATATTTTCTCTGTTTGGGACCATTCTCTGTAAACCCTAGAGATGGTTGTGGGTTAAAATCCCAGTAGATCAGCAGTTTCTGAAATACTCAGACCAACAACCATACCACGTTCAAAGTCCCTTAAAATCACCTTTCTTCCCCATTCTGATGCTGGCTTTGAACTGCAGCAGATCGTCTTGACCATGTCTACATGCATCAAGTTGCTGCCATGTGATTGGCTGATTAGAAATCTGCGTTAACGAGCAGTTGGACAGGTCTACCTAATAAAGTGGCCAGTGAGTGTATATGTTTTTATGTCTGTTTATTCCTTGCTGTTTTCCATTGGATCATCTTACTACAAGTCGTTTTTTTCTTCTGCATTACTTGACTCAGCATGAAAGAAAAAAAAAAAAAAAGGAAACAGGAAACAACAGGAACAAAATCAAAGTAAACACTTCCTCCTTTACCGATTACATTTTAGTGCTCTGGCTTCCTTTAAGAGTAGCCAAGGACCTCTGTAAAATTCATGACTTAAAGTGGGAAAAAAGGAGACAAATCAATAAGCCACAGCAACATTTTCTACAAAGTGCAGTGTGTGTACTGTTTGCAGGGGGAGATTGTCCCTAAAAATAGATAAACACAATAAAAACATGTAAATTACCTGCGAAATTCATCATGCTTGGGAAATTGAAGAGCATCATTAAGGCATAATGTCTGGAGCTTCTGTCATGTTCTAAATATACTGTAATCAGGTGCAAATTAGTGTGAAATATAACAGTACATGCACAACTGAGTGACACATTCAAACAATGCAAAGTGAAAGACGCGTTTGTCATTATGTGGTGGAAGAAAGCAGGTGATTTTAAAGTGTCTCTCTTTTTCTTTGTTTCTGAATCACACTCAAAGGCCTACGGCTGAGGAAAGCACTGTTTGGTTAGCTGTCTGTAAAAGGTGTTAATAAATAAATGAATAAATAAATAAATAACAAAATCTCTGAAAACATGTTGTGCTTTTGATGTAATTAAAGGAAATGATGCTTGACTGCAGGATTTTTTCTAAATTTCTCTACATGTAGTTAATCCAAAGGGAACATGAGGAAACAAGTCTGAGCTTGTTACTCATCAATACTTCTGCATGATTCATCGAGCGAGCATGTTCGCTTGTTTTTTTTTATTTCTTCAAGCTTTTTGAGGCGATTTTATCCAAACTATCCATACACACTGAATTTAATTGGGTTTGAGTCAGGGATAAAGGAAATATATGGATCCAAGGGGAACGCCTGAACTATTCAATGCAGCACGCTGACCTTACATCGCCTGAAGTAAAGCGTAAGTCAAATTCAAATCACATGTTGTATGATTTTCACGCCTGTGCTGCACTCCTTTTTCACAGAATAGCGCTTATTTTTCATGGTTAGCATATCATGAAGGGCAGAACTGCAAGAAATGTCATTAATGGGAAATGCATGTAGCTTTGTTGAACATTAATGAGGGGGTGTCTGCTTTTCTATATTTGAAATGTGGTTTTAAGTAACAATGCTGGGTGTTTAGACCATAGACTGTATAAAGAGTGGACAGTGTGGCTCTGCCATTTACCATTGTACGTTTTTGAAGCCAAAATTCTTCCATCACAGGCACAGCTACTGTAGAAGTTGTGCAGCCAGAGTCTGCGCAGCAGACTGTGAGGGATTCTGGGAGAGTCTGAGTGGAGCCGGGTGAAGAAAATAATAATATTTTTTTTCTTCAAGAGTCTTATCACTTACTGACTCTACCTCCCGACATATTTTACAATCCCTGAAAAAAATACACGAGAACGGCAGCTGTCAATCACCGTCAAACGTGACGTAAAACATCATTTTTAAACTCTCATAGCAACTGAATACAAAAATTTTCATAAAAAAGAGAACCTAAATACAAGGCAGCAAAATAATATCTTCAAATCACCACAACAATCAGACGTGCGAAACATTTCTATGAGGTGAGCTAATTTTTTTAAGTTTGACCACAGCTCATTTGGCATGACCGGAGAGCTGGATTTTTTTTTACCTTTACTGCAGCCAGCCACCAGGAGGAGCAGTTTTCCTGGCGACCTCACTTCGAGCTAAGCAAGATGACGTCCATGTTTTTTTACAGTCTATGGTTTGGAATAAATGTGCAGGTTTTCAGACAGCTACATATTAACATCTTAAAACAGTCTGTTCAAATATTAGCGTGAGACTTTCATGAGACTGAACCGATGACATCATTGCATAATGATCTCCTTACTAGTTTATGACATGTTGGAGGATTAAACAAAGTCTTCGTCAGTTCACGGGTCATTACAGCCACACAGCGCTGTCTGGAGTGACACAGACTGCAGCAGAGGACTGTCTCGGAGCGGACCATGATAGAATATTGGTGAAAAACAAAAGCAATGTAAAAGCTGTTTAAACTGAACTTATCCTTTAAGATTTATCCATTAAGGTACTTGGTGCTTGTTCCACAAAGCAGCTTTCATATTACTGATTTTATCATTGAGGTTTTCTACTGTGCGCTCAGGAACACCACACACATTTTGGCCCCGTTCACACGACGTTTCATCTGAAAACAAACGCAGTGAAAAAAATCTGCGTTTGCATAGAAACGCCGAGAGACTGAAAACGCTGTAGTATGCATGCCAGGCCTGTAGTCGGCGCTATAACTGTTTTTTCCAGAAGCCGCTTTTGGTAGATCTTCACAAAGTAGAGTTGAGCTGATCATCTGGTGTATTGGGGAATGCTAAGAGCAGAAGTGGAGCAACACATGCACATTTTGTATGCACTCGTGAGGAAAAGCGTGTAACGTCAGCGTTTCCACTGAAAACGCCGGCTTACTGTTTACACGGCAACAGTGTTGGCAGAGTTTCAGAAAAATCCCACCCTGGAGGCTGTTTTCAAAAGTTTGCGTTTTAGGTCGGCTAAAAAAACGTTCGCATCGCCAAACTTTCTCTTTCTCTTTGTTTACCTGACTGACTCATTGATAACAGCTGTTTGTGTATTCTTGTAATCAAACTTTCATTTCTTCTGCTGAAAAATGTTTTTCTTGATCTTCTCTTAGTCACACTGTTACCGCTTGCCAGGTTTATCACTGTTTATGAGTGGTAGACATGGGCAGTTTAAATTTGTTTAATGGGGTTTTCCAGGAGGTTCCCCTTAATTATGACATAATCTGCACCTGGGTTGCTTTCATGGTGTAATAAGTTAACGGTCTGGTCTGATTATTTGCAGTTGTGCATGCGGCTAACGCTGCAGCCAAACGGGCCGTTCCATAACAGAACGTTAAGACTAATGGTCCCGTTTGTTTAAGGACTGAATGTGCATACGAGCCCAGGTATATATCACCTCTGCCTGTTGCAGTGTGGAAGAAAATAGCTGCTGATAGCATAGTAAAATAGACAGCTATGTTGTAGAGGATGCCTCCACCTGAATACCCTGCACTAGAAGAGTTAATAACTTCAAAATTGTAGCAGACTTTATCAATTCATCTTTTTAAAATCTAAATTTTTGGCATATCTATTTTAAGCCATGAGCGTAATCTAGTATGGGAAGAAGGCTGTCATACACAGTACTAGCTAAACAGGATGGTTTTGCTCAACAGCTCATGTGTTGTTTGTGTGTTTCTAAACCTGTGTTCTTGAAAGTCTGAGCTTTTTATCAACACAAAAGCATGTCTTCGCATTTTTTCCTCTTGCTATGTTCACAGTAGCTTTGAACAAGGTCTGTCCGAATTGGGTTTTTTCTCAAGGTTTCTTACACAACAGCAGCTGAATTCATCCGTTCGAGCTCTTTATTGTTGCTCAACAAGCAAATTTCATCCCATACTGAACTTTAAATCAATTTTCCTTTTTGAGTAAGTGGACAAGAATCACTGAAAAACATGGTTTATTGGTGAAGTAGTGGCCTCAAGCTGTGACCATCCTTGGCTCAAAATAAGCCACTACAAGAAAGTATGATCATCCGGTAGATGCTATGTTATAAGCCAAAGAGGGGGATGGAAATAGACGGTGAAACAGAGGGAGAAAGATGGGTGATAAGAAAAAGAGGGGATCTTTTTCTGACACAGATGTTTTTACAGAAGTGTTGCTCAGATGATAAGAGCTCTTCCTCCGTTCCTGTGATCGCCACAGACACAAAGAGGTCAACTGAAGCCTGGAGCGTCGGCTTTGTTGCAACAGCGTGCACAAAAAGTCTTCAATTTCTTCTCCTCTTTGGTTAAAGTGGTTCATGTAAACAGGATAAACAGACACAGAGAGTAAAACATAAATACAGACACACCTATAGCTGCCCTGCTTTCCCGGCCTGCTGCTGTAATCTACAGCAGACTATATTTCAAACACCACAGAATATGAGTGCCATAAATAAAACAGTATTAATCATCCCAACTCCCATTTGAGGCCTTTCTCACATTTATCAGGCTTTTAATATTAACATAGATTAAGGGCATGTATCACACCTTCAGTCACTGTATGTAATCTTGCTCCAGATAAAAAGCTTGGTCGCACCTGGGATGTACAACACAACACAACATCCAAGCAGAATCGATGCAAATGCAATCCTCAGAGACGGTGCGATGCATGTAGGTGCGTAAAATGAATGAAAGCTGAGGAATAAATCAGCCGGAGGAGAATGTGAGGTGAATTAAACAGTTTGGAAAACATAACCCATGTTGACAGCCTCAGGTCTTTGTATACAAGTGCTTTGGTTGGCATAGATGAAACTCCAGGACTCATACAGCTGACGTGTGAATGTTTATATTATTATGTGAAAATGTGCTTCATGAAACACAGAGTTTAAAAAAATCATTACAGGAAACAGGACGATGCAGGCAAATGGTTCAAATAGGTGTCAGTCAAATCAATGTGTCAACTCACACTGGATCTGTTCTGTTGCAATCTGTCTGCGTGGTTGGTCCAACGTGTCGCAGGTAATATGCAGCCATCCTATTTTTGACGGCCAGAGCTGTGACGCACCCATTGGCTTTCAAAATAAAACAGACCATGTCAAAATCAGTTCGTATTTAGCTTGACTAGAATGATAAATGGACATTATAAGTGGAGCCAGACCAGGAGTGAGAAGCACAAGAACTCCTCAGTCTGTCCGTCAGTCACGCAGCTTCTCGGACAAAACATGCCGCCAATATAAGTTGACAAACACAGTCAAGACTTAGTGCAATGGAGTCGCACTGCAGACGTATCTAGTGTTTTTAAGGCGTTAAAAACATCATGAGAACCAGTCATAAAGAAATTAATCTCCTGATCCTGACATACAAAAAACTCCTGACATAATTTTCCGTATGTCTCCCTCTAGTGGACAGCATTAGAGTTCACGGTTTACAGAGCATGTAACACTGCAGAAAACTAACTGCTTATCATTTTTAAAAACAAAACATTGGGGCACTGATGAGGTTTAATTTTTTGAGTCTGTATTGAAGGCACAAGTGTGATTAACAAGGCTAAGCGTTACTGAGTCTGTGTTTGTGGTACTATGTTTAAGGTGATTTTGTGTTCTTTAGACTTCATTTTGCTGAGACTTTGTGAGACTTTGTTCCATGACACTTGGTTTTGTGACACTTCAGTGACACAAAGTGAAAATGCAAGCAAAATTCTAAGTAAAGCAAAAGGTAATCCTATAGTATCTTTATTTGTCATTTTTAAAATAATGCTAGGTCTGAGAGTATGGCGCGTAAGCTAGCAAGTTATTGTTTTGCTGCATCCAGTCAGCAGCATGTCTAGCAGTTACACATACAAGGTAGTGTAGCCAGGCCACTTTAAAGTATTTTTCACCCTTTAAGTTATGAATAACAATAAAAATACGTAATTTCAAGACAATATGTGACCAACAGAGGGCAGTAGTACAAGTTTGGGCCAATATCTTGCAGGCAGTGGATCAACACAACCAAAGACTAAGCTAGGGGTGGCCAACCAGTCAGAGACCAAACGCCACAAAAATTACTGTGGTACGACAAAGAGACACAAAAAACGTGGTCTTAGACACACACAATTCCTCTCACATATAAATGAAATCACATAATAAGGAAAATCAATACATTTCTATCTATCTATCTATCTATCTATCTATCTATCTATCTATCTATCTATCTATCTATCTATCTATCTATCTATCTATCTATGTATCTATCTAGTTAGCTATGAGCACATGAAGAGAAGAGAAAACGAAACTTAAGTATCAACTTCATCACCCAAGTATTGATCAAAACTGATCCCGACGTAGGCATCAACATATTGATATTTTAGATTAACCAGCACACCACTACTCACAACTACATATAGATCTCTATTTTTAGGAATGAATCAAAGAGCCGCACTCAAAAAGGTAAAAAGCCACATGCGGCTCATGAGCCACCCCTGGACTGAGGCCTTGTATACAAGTAGGGTATTTCCAAAATCTCCCTCATTTGTTTTAAAAATACTTTCATCCACATACAACTGGGAAAATCTGCCAATAAGTGCGTCTCGAAGCACACTAAACCCATATTTGGCAGAGTTTTTCAGATGTAAATTGTTTTTGGTGATGTAAAACCTGTTTCCCTGATACCAGGCTACATGTTGACATAGCCAAAGCTCATCTATGGTATGAGTAGCAGGCACCACAGCGATAACAGATGGTACTAGATCTGCTACACATCTGCACAGAAACTGCACATTGTTTAACGTTATGTCAGTCTGCTTGCAGGAAAAGAATTCAAACCTTTCCTCTCTGAAATCTTTTTGATTTTTTTCTGCTGATTGTTTTTCAACATCTTATGAAACTTTTTTGGACTGGAACAATCCATCCAATCACACACTTCCCCACTCACTGCTGCAGGCAGGAAACTTTTTTTTAAAAGCAAGGGAGGTAGCGTGTTCGCACCAGCGCTTAACACCCTGTTCTGACACCCCTGAAGTGCTCCCATTTTAGATAAAGTCTGCATGATAATGAGCAGGTGGTAGGATGTGTTTATACGTGCATGTCTCCGGCTGCCATTGTGCTTCCGACAATAGTTGTTGATTAAGGTGATTTAGTCACAATAGGAGAAGTTTAGCTTGGGTGAAAAAAAGAAGGATGATGAATGTAGCACATACAGTACATCCAGGCACACATGCAATCAGACACGTGTGATTGCAATGTGCCCGCTTCAGCCTGACACTCCCCTGGAAGACGAGGCGAACATACTGTTATGTTACAGTTCATTTGATGCATGTTGCCTGTAAGATAAAGCTGTAATTTTCTGACATTTCACATGCTTATTTTCATCATGAGGAAAGTGCTGAAGTTATTTCGATCAAAGAACATGGCTAAGTCAGCTGCCTTGTGATTAACTCCACCAGGCAGTGAAACAAACACTGTTACTTTAAACTAAATGCTGAAATAAACATGTTTGGGTTTGTAACAGTGACTAATTTGATGTTCACAAAAACGTACAAAATTCAGCCATGTTCCTGAGTGTGAACATACATTCAGTGTAAGTCAGATCCTTGTTGCTTGAAGAGTCCAAGCTGACAAAATTGTTGTTAAAGAGGGGTAATGTCCTCTTTTAAGTCTTTATACTGTCAGTTTGGTTCCTCCGTAGTAGCTTTGAATGATTTACAGATTTTTTTAAAAAATCTAATATTTAATTTTTAAAAGTCTTATTTCAGCTGCTGTCTCTTTAAGGCTTCCTTCAGAAAACCCTCTACCCTCTGATTGGACAGCCTTCCCGGGGCCTGTCAGGGGCAGAGTTAAGGGCAAACCTGTAGTGTTTGAGTGTTTAGCAATTTGCAAATCTTCCTACGCTTCACATTAACATCCAGCATTGTAACTTTATACCAATGTTAACAATATGGGAAAAGCTGAATAGCCCACTCTTTAAGGTATATCATCTGAAAAACACAAATGTCTATCAGGATTTTAAACTTAAGTTTTGCAGATTTTAAGGTATTTCAAAAGAGAGAAGAAACATTGACCAACTGGTAGAAATATAAAAGAAACAAAATTCAGACTCAAAATGTGAGGATCATGAATATAAATACAAAGTATCATTGGAAAGTTTCTAGTTTGGGTGGCATGTCAGCACGAACATTCAAAAACTAGTTTTGCATCTATAAAGTAATGACAAGTTAAGCCTTATTCTTATGTCCGGTTTAGATTGAGAGGATTGGCTTCTTGGTTGCTGGCTGTAACAAAAATAAATAAATAAATAAATAAAAATTAAAAAAAAAAAAAAAGAAAATATTAATAATAATTGGGATCTCTCCTTGACCACATTCAGAAACTCCCATTAATTAAATTTAGTTTAATTAGACCTCTGGTCTTTTTCATTTGTCAATGTACATCTGAGATACATCATAATCATACAATTTGATTCCTATTTTCTCTTTGCTTTGATTCTAGTTAACCTTTGTGTTTTTCCAAATGCACAGTAAGTTCTTTTTTTAATTATTTCAATTCATATGTTCTTCTTTATTATATATATATGTGTGTGTGTGTGTATATATATATATATAAATGGGGTGGGAGAAAAATTCCAAAATCGATATATCAGGATCTTTGTTTGATGATATCAAAATCGTGATTCTTTGTCAAAAAATTGATTTTTTTCTTTCCGAATTCAAATGATCATTTTTAGTCTCTGTAATAAACTGAAAAAGTTAGCTCTTTTCTCCAGCAGAGGGTGTGTATTTTATGGGAAAATATGGCTACTGATATAGTCCGTAGACCAGGGATCTCAAACCAAAAACTCAACCAGCTGATTTCACTGATTAGTCCCTGCTATCTGCTTGAAGGTGAGGAAATCAGTGAAATCAGCTGGTGGAGTTTTTGGTTGGAAAGAAAACCTGCAGCCTCTTAGCCCTCAATGGTACGAGTTTGAGATCCCTGCTGTAGACATTATCATCATCATTGAACTTATTTCCATAGTCTGGTGTAAAAAAGGCAAACTAAAAATCACAAAAGTCATAAACATCAAAGAATCACAATTTAAATAGAATCAGCACCCCAGAAATAGTAATAGAATCGAATCGCGAGAATAGCATATCATCCCAGCCCTAATATGGATAGATGGGCGGACGAATGGATGGATGGATAGATAGATACATAGATACATGACTTGAGGTGATGCCAGAGAAAATGAAAAATATCCTTAAATAGCATCAGGTTGTAGCAGGCACTCCCTTTAGCATGTTATGTTTTTCACCTGTTTTAAAGTTATTGAATTATTAGAGTCTAATTAAAACTACTGCATGGACCGAAATCCCGATTGTGTTGCTGCTAATTTAGCTTCAAATGCAAATTATTCACTAAATGGTGTATCATGCTACAAAAAACAACTTTCAGATTCAAATCCTGACAAAGTGAAGAGCGTTTGCTCTTCAGAGCACAAAAACTTCACATGAATTATTGAAATGTTCGCTTCTTCTGTGGATCAGAAGGAATTTACACTGTTTACAAAAGTAGATGACTCATCAGCTAATAACGATTATGACAGGAAAAGCTATTCTTTTTTTCCCCAACGCGCTCTCGTCTATCTCTTTCTGTTAACACCTGCTTGACAAGACAGCTTCTATCAGCCAAACAACATCAACCCAATAAAAAAGAAAGGCAAGGAAGAGATAAAAGCTAAATTTCCCACAAGTTTTAATTAATTCCACCTCCTTTTTTTTTCTCATTACTGTGTTGCGACTTCACACACATCCACCTACAAATGCAGAGCCTCACACACTCTGATAAAGCTTTTGTTTTCTGATGTAAATTAGATGGAAAAAGCTGTTACCTTAAATTGTATATATCGACTTGTTTTGCTTATCTCTGCCTTTAGTGAGGAGTTTTTTTTACCGGGGTGAGGACGTGTCTAAACCGAACTGACCTTCCGTTCCTTTGCATCTCCAAGATATGGATAAAAACTCACAAATAAAGGGGAAAACATCCTTTCAGGAGCAGCAATCAAGCAGCAATTTTTGAGAACATGGTGAACCAGGTATTTCACCTTTCTTTAACACGCGGTGTCAAATGTAAACTTGCTAAGATCAATAGAAATTTTTCAGCAAAAAGAATATCCTGTGACCCCGAATAGTTGTGTAAAAGCAAAGAATGTACGCCGCATGAATCAATAGCAGCGGTTTAATTGTTTGAGTCATCTGTAGTGAGGTTTTTGTGGCACCTCTGCTCCCTTCAGGCCCTCACTCTTCCTTCGCAGTGGCCTTTGCACAACACGCGCTCTGAGCCTCCCTGCGGCTAATGGGGAATTCTCCTAAAGGTCACATTAGGATGGCAAACCAAACAGAAGGAGAAGAGGAGGAGGTGGAGGAGAATAATCCTTTTCCAGTAAGACAAACTTCCTCTCTTGACAGATAAGTCGGTGTCAAAGCCATATAATCGCATGACACACTCACACACAACCTCAGACCTGTGTATTGATCCAGCCATGAAGCCGGCTAATTGTTGGAAAAGGCCAGAAAACATTTCTAAGTGTAACAAGTGAATTCACTTCAAAAAACAAACAAACAAAAAGTTTGATTTCCAGCTGAAAAAAAACTTTTTTTTATCACCTGCGTCATCATAAAAACGGTCACGTACCAGGTAGCATGGTTTAGCTCCATTCATTACGATAAGTTAGCATTCCAGATGCAGTCGCCAGCGTGAGAAAACAACCTTTATTCTTCTGCTCACATATTGCCATACATTTTTTTACATTAGCATTGCTGTTAACCAAGAGTTAAAAGGCAGAGCGAAAAGGTTATGACAACAGCAAACTTCAAAACAAACAATCTGGGGGAGTTTTGCTAATGTACCTTTAGCAAGACAAGAACAATGTTTGAAGTTCCACCATTGTTGTTTCTACTTCATGTCACACTGGAGCTATGTATCAGGTGGTTACACACTGCAAAAAAAGTAAATCTAATCAAGTGTTTTGGTCTTATTTTAAGTAAAAATTATCTTATTACATCTGATATGAGCCACATTCAACTCATCAGTCCAGAAAAATGTCTTGTTTCAAGTTGTTTAAAGTAGTGCTGTCAGGCGATTAAAAAAAAATAATCTAATTAATTACAGGATTTGTAATTAATTAATCTAATTAATCACATTTTAATCTCATATCTGCTTAAGGTCCCAAAATAAAGAATATGAATTCCAGGACATTAAAATTACATTAAAATACATTAAAAAACATATAAAAATAAGGTGGAAATATATACAACACATTTTTAGGTACCCTGAGGCATAAAGAACACATGAAAAAAGTGTAATGGTTTTATCTTTACAATATCTACACAGTCCTGCACCTAAGATAAGCTTATTTGATTTTTAGGACGGTTTTTGCTTCTGTCACATTTTTACTCGATGTGGACTCAATTTTCACTGCTATATGAACTTCTATACTTCTATGAGGTCAGTACTAACTGTTGACCTTTCGCCCAACTTGTAAGTCATTGTCGGGTGAGTCAGCGGTTAACATGGTCACGCTTTACACCAAAACACTGACGCTATTAAATGTTAAATCAGGTTTGACTGTAAATATGTAAAATTGAAAAGTTGTTTTTGGGCCAAGGCGACTGCAGCTTTCCACATTAGCTTATTTTTTCAACACCTGCGATTGCAGCTTGCCTTGTGTTTAATGAAAGATAGTAATTAGACTGTTTATTCGAAGAGTGCTTTTTCAGAAGCTTAAAGATGCCAGAAGTGAAAAACAATAAAACAACAAACAATAAAATACTGTCATAACAAGAGGGGGAAAGTCAAGCAGTTTGAGTCTGAGGAGTACAGGGTAGAGCAAAGGTCGTAGGGTTTGATAATGATATGATTGAGAGTAAGATTTTTACCATTTAATGATAAAGATATTATTCTTTAAGTATACATGTACCCAAAAAGTTGTGAACTTCCTAACCATGTATTCTTGTAGACGTGTTAATTTATGTTATGTTCCTATAATGACCATGCTGTGATCACATTAATCCTGAACTCTGTACCTGTTAAAACTTTTTAAATAGCTGTGTTTGATAAACAGCTCCCATGTTCTAATTAACCTGCAGTCACGTTACGTCTGCATGATTTTCTCACCTGAAGATCAAGAGGTGCTTCTCCCAAGTCGTCTCATTAGCACCCAGTGGAGGAACGAGGCTAAGGAGTGACATACTGTATAGTGGCAGCCATTATCATAAGCTAATAGGTCTCTTCTGACATTTCCAAGTAACTTCGGGCAGGGAGTTCTATCTTCTGCGAGAATAAGGACTTAAAAGTGAGCCTCTGGGACCTGCAGCCGATCAGTGCGTCTCTATGCATCAAGGACCCCTGTCTCAAGGGTGCTCTATTTTCCAGAGAGAGAAAGGTCTTTGTGTTCCAAGTCTCACTTAACACAGAGCATATCTTACATTTTCTGGGGATAGACTCCCTATTGGAAATGCAGAGAGAGAACAATGGGCTTTCTGAGGTTATATCATTATCACTTAAGTTTGAACATGATCACAAAGAGCTTTTTACATCACATCTTCCAGCTACTGTCAGGAGTTTAGCTACCTGTTCAACAACAATGATGTCATAGCATAATTAACTAAGCTGAATCAATCTACTGCTACATGGGGAATTATCTTGATATTTATTAATTTTCAAATTTCAAAGTGGCAAGTACATGAGTGAGTTAAAATAGTGAAATGATGGATTCAATAGAACAAAACTGGACAAGATAAAAAGACACTTGTTCAATGATACGATTCTGAATCCATAAGAGATTCATTAGTATTTAGGATTAGAGATGGATTGGCTGGGAATTTTGAGCTAATGTGGTGGGTTCCACTTCAGAGTCATATCTGTTTTTAACCCTGTGAAGTCTGACCGCTCAAAAAATAAAATAAAATAATATAATAATAAAATAAAATTTTATATATATATATATATAAAATATTAAATCTAGTAAATGTTTCAGTAAATGTGCATTCTTTGCATGCAGGAACAACTTCTTTTTTTTTTTTGTTAATTAAAAAGTGCCAGTATTGATGCTATTCTTACCACAACATTTTTAAAGTTAGTATTGATTTTTCTACATCAAAAAATGTGTATGATTTCATAAAACTAGCCATTTTGAAAAGAGCCAAAATACAACTATAGTTGCCTTTTGTGTAATGTCAATACTTTACAGGGTAGAATACTCATTTTTTACAAGATTTTGAGTAAAATGTCATGTTGAGGTACAGGTCTTCAAAACTACTGCAACTTCTTTTTCCACAGAAATCGTGTGTTATTAAAAAAAATATGCAAGATTTTGACGAGATCTTAATGAAATCTTCAAAAAAATTGCTGAAAGGATGAGGTCATTGCATAACAAAACAAATCTAGCCTTTATAAGTCTGAGCTACAGGGTCTCCTCTGTGACTAAGCAGGGGCTTCTCAGCTCTTTGCTAAACTTAACTCACTAATTGTTTCCAGAATATTCTTTGGAGGTTTTTGTGTATAATTAAGTTTTAACAGCCAACAATTCAGCTTAAAAACACAACATGTTTGAAAAATGAGAAAAATAATTTGAAAAGTTTATTTCTGTAAAGGTAGTTATCGCTAATCTCCACGGTGTGCGGGATGACACAGAAGGAATCAATTTCAGAGAACGTTTTGCAGATCACAGATCAAGTCTATTATAGTTTCAATCAAACAATCAAGCATAAAGTAAACAACTAAAAAACTACTGGTTTAAAAAGAAGTTTTAGATTACCTTATCATTACAGAACATGAGTTTCATTCACTCTCAAACCTAAGAACGGACCATGAGTGTGTTATCTTCAGTTGGCACACTGACACTTGAAATTGCAGGCACATGCTACTTGTTTTGAAGATGATTTATCTCAGGCCTATGATGTCATAAAAACACACTGTAAACGCAGGCCATCTCCTCCGCCAGCCAAAGCGAAGATTAAAGCCAAGGTGTAATCTCTCACTGTCATTCAGTCGTATTGTTTCATTTTCGCTGAGAGGCCGCGGACAGTAAAAAGTGTGTTCGGTTCACAGACGTGCCTCTCATAATTGTTGGCAAGAGTGGCAGAGTGATTTCTGTTGCCACTAAACCCTCCTGCGAGATTCACAGCTTGGGCCTTGGGACCACCGCCAAACTAGTTTAAGGTCACCTTGCTGAACAAGCTGGCAGGAAGCAGAAAGCTCCTGTACAGCTGCTCATCCAACATGCTTCTCTCACCAACGTTCAGCTTGAAAGGAGGGGGTGGGGGTGGGAAAGGTGTGCTGGCAATCATCTGTCTCGCGTCGCTACCCGCTCGTCGGCTGGATCAACCGCACTCCCACGCCTTTTGCTGAAGCAGTTTCATTTTTCACCTTCCCAAAGTGCAGCTGTGGCCCGCTCGCTCTGCCCCTTCTTTGAACCTTACAAGCCATTTCCCATCGCTGTTATGTCAAGCCCGAGCTCCACCTAACAAGGTCCTGCTGACCTCGGGCTTGTGTCCTCTTCAGTTCTGGCCTTGGAAGCCCGTCCCCGCCGCAGGGTTTGCAAGTTTAATTAACCCCAAACCTGGATCAAGCCTGTTTCGACAGCTTCCTAGCATCTGGGCTGCCTGCGAGTGGTGGAGCAATAACGCAATGTCCGTGGCTGTACACCTGTCTGTCTTTGCTCAGTGGTGAAAGGAGGACAGAGTAAGGGTAATTTAACTGGATGCCACTCAATGTCAGAAAATGACGTAAATTTAAGGGAAATTGGTCCTTTTTTTCTCCAAGAGAGGTACGTGAGGGGGCAAAAGATTAAATGTTCTATTTCTGCTTTAACCATCCTCCCCAAGTTACCAAAACTGCTTTCAGACCAAGTTCAGAAGACTGAGACTTTACTGAGCCACAAAGGTGTTTTGGAAGTATTAAAAAATTTAGTTTGGTTGCTGGTTGTTCCCAAGTTTTGACAAAAAAGATAAATCAGTGCTACAGATAAGAATAATCCTACAGTGGCTAAATGGGTTCAAAGATCCAGCTTCAATACTTTTTAATGGCATCAGGACATTTACATCATTCCAATAGTTACGTTTGTATTAAGTTGCTTTACCTAAGTTCAAAAACACTGCAAAGAAGTTGAAAACTAAATCTTTGTCCTTGCATAAAAAAAGGCTTGATATGTGGCAAGAGATTAGCAAACAACAACAAAAAAAAAAAAAGTTAAGCAATACAATCAATATGTGTTATCAAATTTAAGTAATCTTTTAAAAATATATTTTGTGAATTTTTGAAATTTCTAGGTTGTTTGATTTTTTTGTAATTTTTTTAAACATTTGGTCATTTTTTTAAAACAAGAAAGTTGTTAGAAATTTTGGCATTTCTTTTATTTTGAAATAATAAAAGTTACACATTTTACAAATTTCTAAAATTAAAAAAAAGAAAAGATTTCTCTTTTTATTTTTGCAAATTGACATTTCAAAATAGTTAAAAAATTGCAAAATTGTCGTTTTAAAATTGTTTAATAATTTTGCACATTTTGACATAAAATGTTTTTTAAAAATGTTTGCAATTTTTAAATGACATTTTTTGAAAGTTTTTGGAAAAATTTGGCCCCTTTTTTTTTCTTTTTAATTTTTGCAAATTTTTGAAAGTAAAACTAAGAAATTACATGTAAAATTGAATAAATTCAAAGAACTTCTCATTTGTGCCCTGAGGCAAAATGGCTCCGACTGAAGTAAAGGTTGCAGACCCCTGCAGTAGGTATTTTCAAGTACATTGGAGAGTGACAGATTAGAAAGAACGGTAAGGAGGGTTCAAACCCCCCAAAAAACCTGTACCAATCCATCACTGTCTGACATCACTAGCTTGCTCTTGCTTCCTTCCTCAGGTGTTGGGTGATAATTGTGGTAATTTGGTGTCTCATGGGGGAACATTGCACCACCCAGGCTTAAATAACCCAATGAAATGATTAGTGTAATTCTTTTACGGTAGAAAAAGCTCCTTAAAAAGCAGCAGAAGACATTATAAAACTGGTTTCACAGGCTGAGTAGCACTTACCATGACAACCTTTGTGAGTAAGACTGTTGGAGCGCTCCTTTTATTACTGTTGAAATGAGTCCCTCTGAAAACTGCCTCTACGTGTGACATGAGATGAACTGCCCTCCTGTTTAAATCGAAGAACAGGTGGATTGGACACACGTGGTGAACAAAGCAATCTTTAATTCCCTTAAAATACCTCAAAAACTTTTCAAACTAGCATGGCCCATTTCAAAACATCATCAAATAGTCCAGACTCTCTTGGGCAAACCGGCTGCACTCTCGTAGTTCAGGCGTTAAATGAAAAGATAAGAGATAGTACGGATCAAATGGGCCGTCATTTGCATTCATGAGGGTGTACAGGAAAACATATTGAAAGAAAATACAACCCCTGATCCTTCTGCGCAGATGTGGGTCAGCTATATTTCAGACATCAATGAGATTTTCTTATTTCAGGACATGCGCAAGGGCAAGCCCGTTGGGGGAGGAAGTTGCAGACGTCTCTTGCATCGACCCTTTCGGTAGCATACTGTATTCGAGTCACAGCGCTCGGACGGGAGTGGAGCTAATCACCAGCAGACATACCCAATTCAGAGCTGACTTTGGAGGGAAAATCTAATTAACATAATAACGAAGAAATGGAGTGAGGAGAAAGGGGGGATTGTTTTCACCTGGTGGTTGGAGGAGCAGGGGGATCCATGTCAAGACGGAGAATTAGCCTTGTAGTCAGACGATGGAAGGTCAAAGGTGATACTTCTACGTCTAAGATGTGGATCTTTCCATTCTACTGATGATTGTTGACCAATGTGCGTAAATGTTTGATGACACTGGAGTCAGAATGTGAACCCGAAGAGTGTGAATATCAAGCCCTGATTGGACAACAGAAGATGATTTTGTCGGCTTTCAGTTTTTCACCCCCAAAACTCAGTCGGCAGGTGGGATCTCATTTGGGAAGTGAAACAGAAGGGACAAAAGCGAAAAAATTTCCACAGCTCTGTCAGCACTGCTCGGTGAATACCTGGGCAGTGCGGCGCCTTGGAGTTCTTGTCACTGCTGTCACGCATCACTGTCTCATGAAATTGGAAACAGAGAGAAATACAAATCTTGACATTGCTGGATATCTGTATGACATTGGGCACGTTAAACTAACCGTCGTAGTCTGCATATGCAAGCACTTACCGGTGTGCATACCAAACAATGGCTTTTTGTCACGCCACAAGCCGTGGAATCCAGGGGCAGCAGGGAGAGGCAGGTTTTTGTCCTTCTTACAATCATATCTAATAATCTGAATCTGCATCAACTTCCTCTCATCTGTGACCGTAAAGAGCAAGCTATGCATTAATTATAGCCTCTTTGCCAGGTCACCACCAAGGCCAGAGGACTTTGGGAATTATTCATGGTGTCAGCGGGTCTGTTGGACCCCAGCGGCCAAAAGGACCTGTTGATGAGGGCGCAGGGCACCAAATTCTCCATCCAAACACTGCTACTACTAATAAAGCCAGCTCCTTTCTTTTGCCCTTTCCCCCCTCATGGCGCCTCTCCTGCTTCCTCGATGTCAAGAAGTGCGAGAAAGAGAGAACCCGTCTTTCTTTTCCTCCGCTCTCAGTGGGAAGCCCTCTTAAGACTCGGCAGAGTTTCACCATTATTATTCCGTCCCCCTGCCTCCCTAAGGCCTCTTTAGCTGGAACTTCTCTCCTGGCTTTTTTTTTCTCTGGGAAAGTCACCCCGTTCCTCTGCTCTGAAGGGAACGACTGAGACTCATCCAAGAGATGGAGAGGAAAGAAACAAACAGGGGAAGGAGTTGAGACACGCCAGATTTCTTCTCAACAACTCCCTCGTCATCCCGCAGCTGTCTTAATGAAATCCGTAAGTGTGTTAGCTCTGAGGTTAATTTGCCCCAAACTACGCCCGCGCAACACATGTCTCTCAATTTGCATTCCAAACTCTCAAAAAATATCAGAAAAAAAAGAAGCAAGTCTGACCATTTTGAGGCTGTTACACAGTCGGCCCTGCTTGGATTGGAGTTGCAGATATTGCTAATCTACAAACGTATCTGATCCCTCCGCGCGCCTGGCAGAACAAAAGGCTCGACTCAAACACAGAGAGGCCGCTAGCTCGGCGCAATCAGGGAGTTTGGGTAATGACAAGAGTGCCAGGTGTGTCGCCAGGTGTGGTTGATTAGAGGGAATGATATGCACAGTGAAGGTGACAACCGGCACAGTGTTCCGACTGAGAGGAGAAGGGAATAGTCTGATCAAAGTAGAGCAGAGGACACCAAATTGGAATGATCTACAAGCCGACATTGATGAAAACAGAAACTTTTGCCTTGATGAAGAGTGACTTTTAGCACGCCACATGTTGATTTGAAGTAAGTCTTAACTAGATGAACACTTAAAATGGCTCCTTTTGAAAACAACTCTAGAAATCTCCATAAATTGGGTCATTAATCTTCTCCAGGCTTGAGTATGAATACCCATAGTTGTTGAGAAAAATCTTGTGAACTATTTTTGGGCTACGCAAGAAGAATGATGCAATTCCCATTTGCTAACATTATTTTTTTCTGACAAAAAAAACTGCTTCCAAAGTAAAACAGACACATTTTGCCATTTAGTTTTATAATAGAAGCCAACTGAGAACACCTGTTAGAAAATCTTTATGAATGAGGATCCAGTTAGCAACAATTAGCTTTTCTACCACAAAAAAAAGTAAGTAAAAAATTACATGGCAACCGTGCAAGAGACATTTAATATAGTAAAAATGTATTCCTGATTTCTATTGGTTGATATTGATTTAACCATATAAACTATATATCCCTGGGAAACTTATTTAAAGGGACAGTGCACATTAATGAACATTTCAAAATAACATCTAAGCAAATATGCCAGAGTTAGCCATGAAGGTGATTCTTTATCTGTTATCCTGAAATTAAAAGACATATGTACAGAAATGTGTTAAGGAAGCTAGCCCATTAGCTTGGAAACTAAAAAGACCAAAGTATAGAAAAAGAAAACAGACCTACTTTCTCAAGGTTACAAAATGATTAAATGTGAAACAAATGGTTATATTTCTTCCTTCCAGTTTGCTAAAATGTTAGCATGTTGACTAAAAACATATGCTAGCAGTTTTGTGCTTATACATTATCTATTGTTCCTTTTAAATGAAGAAGTTGCAGAGACAAAAAAAAAAAATCAACAAGGTTTAACTAGCGTCTAGTGCTATCATGTCCAGTCCAAGCATTAGACTCTGATCTAAGAAACTGCTCAAAAACTGCATTTCCTTAAGCGGCCACTTGAAGCTAAGTGCAGAAACATGAAAAACTATGAACAGATAAAGACTTGACTGTCTTGAATGAAAGGCAAGTGCCCTGTAACTGCCAGCAAAAAAATGCTAAAGGCCTGTCTCTTTGCCTCAAACTGACTTCAAAAAAGTTAGGTTGAGTTCGGCATTTCCAATATGGCCTCTGTTGATGATGGGCTATGAAACTCTGTATCAGAAACAAATGGGTGATGTCACAAACATAACTTCCATGTTTCATAAAGTTAATGGTTCAGACCAGCTAGCAGGTTAATTGTTTGTGAAAATACTGACCAAAGGTAAATACATGGGTGGTTCCAGTTAATTTACCTTCAAAAGCATGAATTGATTGAGAAATGAAATAAGGCTAACACAGTTTTAAAAATTAAAATGTGCTTTATCCACTCCTACTGTGGTTGAACAGAGACTGATGAGTGATGTGGGCCTCAGTAGTCAACATCGAGGACTCAACTTAACTCTCACTTGGCTTTAGGACTTGACTTGGGACCCCTGCTCTGCAAAACTGTGAACCACTTCCAAGTTTAACAACTGCAAGTGGTTCAAGAGCTCTGACAGCAGAGGTGAAAAGTCTATTCCAACTCTCAGTCCACATGGCGCTCTTAATATTTGATCACACTTTATGATGAAACCCCAGAAACTGTTGAGCGTGCCATTCTTTCATGTTAATATCTACAGTGCATTAATACAAATGGGTTATCATATCCGTCCGTCGGCCTGTCTGTCTTTGACTGGTTTCAGGAGGGGATCGGAGAGGTTTGGCACTGTTTTGTAGGCCAGAGGCTTTTGATGGCATTTTTCTTTGTCATTTCCTCGCAGTTAGCCGCACATAATGGCCCTCATTCATCAGGATATTGTATCCCCAATTGGATCTCAAAAGTGTTTCTGCATTCACTTTCAGTCAGGTCAATAATTCTCAATAACTACTTTGTTGCAATTTCACATCGGCTCAGGGAATATTTATACCCCTTTCAAAACCTAAATATTTGCACTGCACTGGAAACTATAGTCTATTTTCAGCTCTGTGATGGAAGTGACAGTGTTCAGGGGAGTTTTGTCTAGCGTTGAATTACCTGGATTCCAGAGAAAAGCCCAACAAAAAGTGAATTTCAATTATAAGAAAAGTCATAAGGCTCAAAGTATACCCTTGCTCTGTTAATGTTGCTGCCATGATTGGGTTAGAGTCTTAACAGTGATTGGATTTCTTTGTTTTTTGCTTTTAACAGATGCAGTTATTAGGGTTGTGTTTAAGTCAAATCACCAGAACGGCGCCCTCACAGAACATAAGGAGTGTTTTAAGCTTCAGGGACCAATATATGAACAGGAAGGTAATTATAACCATAATCATCATCGTTACTAAAAGTATCTGTAGAATTAACTCCCTGGAGAGGTGTTACAAATAAACGTTCACTAGTGAAAACCAATTCTAAGACATTTGGCCCAAAACTAGCCTTAAACTTCAACCGTACAATCAAGGTGCAAGTGTTAATTGTTAAATAATATATGCAAGCTTTTTTTTCAAGTTGCCACTAAAGAACAACTCTGGAATTTGTCAAATTACGTCATACAGGAATCATTTGGTCTTAGTTTCTGACTCTTTATCTTTGGGGAAAAAAAGGATTGATTGGATTGTCAAAAATACAAGTATTTCAAAACTTTTCAATGAAACTTGCTTTGAAAACAATACAACTTCTGTTATATTTACAAAGGGAAGAGTGATTGGGAAAACAAATCTACAAGTAAAGCAGAGAGAAAAAGAGAAACAAAGAATCAAGGTTTAATTACCACTTCACAGTGGTTGTGCTCTACAGACTTCATCAACACTTCTCATGAACGTGTAGAAAGAGAAAGTACTTTGTTTTCCGCTGACTCATCCTTGCTTTCCCAACACTTCCTGTTGGCTGTGTGTCATTCACAGGTTGGCAAATAACATGTACCAGCTCTACCAGGGGAACAAGAAGAACTACAGTTGCCCAATCATTGTTTGTCTCTGCTAATCACGTCAGAATAATTGAACCACAAGGATTAGTACAAGGCTAAATCTCAAAAAAGGACCTGAACTAAAAGTACAAGACCCAATACAATGGATTGGTAAGTGTTGCAACTCTTGGCCTTACAGCTTGCCCGCTATGTTTAAGTTGGTGTTTTTCCACCTCTGCAAATTTGACAGCAAATAACTCAAAAAATCAAAATCTGAAACTCAACCCAATAAAAAACATAGGGTTTACTTTGCCAGCTCTATCAAACATCAGAAAAAACACGAATGCAACACATGGAAATGCAAGAGAACGCGCGAGGCTCTCCATTGGTGTCCATTCCCAAACAGCAGGGGGCGTTGTATCACAAACATACGTCTACCGTAGTACTAAATGAGAGTCGAAGAAATTTGCCTTTTGTTTACAACATGACATATATTTCCCGGAGATTTTCCCATGTTATTTTAACTGATTTCTCTCCTCTGCCAAGAGTGGCCACAATTTAACGCCATGAATTATTTACCACTCGGTTACCACGGTGATCTCTTTTGAAGGGTCATACAGATGCCTGTATTTCTGCACTTCGACCACTAGACGATCCCATTCTTCCGCCATCTTGTACGCGTGTCTCAGTCCGGCAGGTTGAAAATTTTTGAGTGTACATAGTACGGAAATTTTCCATATGAAAGGGGCCGTGTGAGAGGGGGCGCCATTTGTCTGCACGAAGCTGCACAGACCCCGTAGACGCATCAAGCATAAATCAGCCTTAAGTACGTGGTTTTTATACTTTTAAACCCTTCATGTGGTGTCTGTTTCCAAACTGCAGGGGGCACTGTATTATAAATGTACATCTAGCACAGTAATAAACAAGAGTAGAAGAAGTTCTTTACACTGTCTAAATGGCTTTTTTTAATTTATTTTTTGCTAAGTTTGGCAGCAATTTCACAGCAGGATAGTTAGTCACACAGTTATTGCAGTATTCTCTGTGTGAGGAGTCATATTTGCTTGTAAATGCCAGTATTTTTTGTACTTCTGACATTAGACGCGATGCTGAAATTTCCCACCTGACAGGAAGTGAATTTAAAGGGCACCTCACACAAGTCTCTACTTTCAATGTTAATGTCTAATTCAGTGGTTTTCAGAGTGGGGGCCACCAGGGAGCACAAGGGGGGCCTCAGAAAACTGAAGGAAGGGAAATAATAGAATCTACTTATCCTATCTATTTTTCATCTACATTTAGGTATTCTATTTTTATTTGTAACCATTTGTCCATACAAAAAGTAAAGTGCTGGGTTCACAAGTTAGGAAGGAGTACCCCACCTTGGCTGACAGAGCCCTGAACTGCCTTCCCTCATTTGCAACAACCTAATAATTGAATGTTCTAAACAAATGAAATAATTATTGAACAGTAAAAAGAAATGTAGAAAATACATTCTTAAAGTTGACATTTCTTTACATATTCTGAAGCATTGTCTGTTGGTTTCCAAAGGGGGTCCATGGCCAGAAGCAAACGTTGCTAAAGGGGCCTCGGCATTGTAAAGTTTGGGAACCCCTGGTCTAATGTACAAAAACAAAACATTAAATGTAGAAGCCCTTTGTCATCTGATTGCTTTGTAACACTATCCATAATTTGTTATTTTTTCCCTGAATAATCTTTATTTGGCGTAAAACATTTGAACTTTATTGATGAATTGTGTTGGCTTTTACGTCAGTCTCCCTTCCAGCTCTTCTAACGTTTTGCCCCTGACTCACGACTGAACATCTGACTCATCCAGATCTCATCAGTGACACTTGAAACAGCATCATGCCAAACAAAAAAACCCGTCAAATTACCGTAAAAAAAGGCACAGTTTCAGTAGTTTGACCTCATTGAACTGGAACCATTTTTTAAAGGCGTAACTTGAAACTGCAAGGCAGCCGATCTCAACACTGATGTTTTGTTTTCTTTTGCATCAAAGTGGCGTTTTGACAGTCACGCCTTGGCTCCGATAAACACTTCTGTCTTTTTGCTCAGCGCGTCATCTTTTACAGAGACTAATTGTGCTGAAATCTGTAATCTGGAGTCAAATCTTTAGACTTTGAGTTCACTTCAGGTCTCTGCACATCAAATAAAGTGAATTTCAGCTTTGAGTTTTTAAGACCCAGTCGTAATTGACCCAGTTTCGTTAACTATTCCCATCCATCATTTCTGCTGTCTAACCTGATTATGAATCATCAGACATCTTGTTCCAGTGAAACACCTAAAAGCTGTTCCTCCACTTTTGGTTGTTATTTGCCAGTTTGCAGGGTGATGCAGAGAGTGGAGGCACACACAGGTGTCTGCCTGAGGCGATGTGCAGTCAAGTACAAGTGGAAATGCACATTTCTCCTGCAGTTCCCCTGAGGGCGCGGAATTGGTCAGTACCGGGTCCCTTCACTGGCCGGCTTTCCCTCAAATCTACAACACCTCGGTCAGGAAGAGCTCAAACTTTTTCTGACAGGGGTGATGCAAGGACGCTGGAAGCTGAATGAGTTGGATGCAAACCGAGGGGGGGAAAGAAAAAACAAGACCCATAAATGTCAGATTCCTGGAGATATCTGATATATCCCGGCTGCTGCAATCTGTTTTGCTGGTGCCGCCGTGTCACTCTGTAGAAATACTGTAGGTCGCCTCGAATGAAAGCGTTGTCGGTTTGTGTGGGCACGGAGATTGAGACACGGAGGCCTTTTGTGTTTGTGTGCTCACAAAAAAAGGATGAAAAATAATGCAAGACGTGCTTTTGTCTTCGAGTTGCAGGGATGGGGAATTTATAACTCAGGCGCTGGAAAAGTATTTTGACAAACAGTCAAGAAATCTTTTCAATGCTTCAACCAAACCTTGTTTTCGATAAACTTGTTAGCTTTAGCCTCCTTTGACCTTTCAGTATGATGTTAAACGTGTGCGCACAATATCTGGCTCTGCTATTAGCTCCTAAAGCAGGATTCCTCCCATCAGTGAGTGTGTGAAATATTAAGCAGTGATGGAATTGGACAGGGGCTTTAAACCGCTTTGAGCAGATGCTCTGTGCTTTTAAGTGCTGAATAATACATTTTGGTTCAACATCTCTGTGTCCCTTAATGCTCCGGCTAAACGATGCCGGGATTTTGCTGCTGTGTTATTATTTCTCATAAACACTCCTCACACCCTGACAACCAGGATGCTCTACCTTCCACGCACACGTAAATGCATGTATTCATACATCCTTACATCTACCGTTTGGGTGATAGCGCTCTGTTGCAGAGCCAGCCAGGCGGATACCCTGACGGTCAAAACCACCTGCAGCCCAGGGGAGCATTAAACCTCATTTTAAGAGTAATAGATCTCATCAGTCAGTGAACCTAAAGCATTACACTTTGACACACATGAGCGCACAGCCATTAATTCAGCCGTGGTGATACTCCGTCATAGGCACTGACCGCCTGCAATTACAGGAAGGGCTAAAGAAGTTGATATATAAAGTTTTTTTCAGTTGGGTTTAATCATACTTAGAGCTATATTTTCTTTTAGTGGACTGGTGCGGCTTTGCTTGGGTGCTCCCTGACAAATTTAAAAGTCCCATATAGTGAAAACTTGTCATTACGCATATATATTTCTGTCATTCCACCAACCAGGCCACCCTGAGAATATGGAAGTGAAACAGCCTTGACACCACTTTAACCAGACCTTCTGAATTGGCACCCATGGTAATGTAACCCCAGGAGTGATTGGAATTGGTTTTGCATTTTTGCTTCAGTTTTGCAGAATCAAGAAGTCAAGCATAAAAGCTGGACACGCAAACTGATCTGTCGTTGGCATCAAAAAGCAAAAGAAATGTCCATATTTAGTCCCAGAAGACCAAGAAAAACAACAGTGACTCTATATTTGTTTGTCTACCATATTTAGATCGGATGTAACGTTTACGCATTTACACGTTGGGTCGTTTTAGACGGTGTCATCCATCTAAGCTGTCAAAAAGTTGGTCATAACAGGAATGATGGGTAACTCTCCACTCCCAATCACAGGGCATTTCATGGGTCACATGTCTTGAAAACGATGGCACCATCTAAAATGACGTACACACCACATCGGGCCTCAAAAGCCACATTTTCACCAAGCAGACCGGTTCAGTATGTCTCGGTACGGCATGCTTTTAGTGGCGTTTCCACTGACTTATCCCGGGACAGATCCCTAAAAACCGAGACGAGCTGGCCTACTTTTTTGGGACCCTTCTGTATGGGTGCCAGACTGA
Organism: Halichoeres trimaculatus; assembly: GCF_033239565.1. Lineage (NCBI taxonomy): Eukaryota > Metazoa > Chordata > Actinopteri > Labriformes > Labridae > Halichoeres > Halichoeres trimaculatus. Next base: position 18,225,175 of record NW_027437200.1, read on the forward strand.
ACCGATCCACTCTTGAAAGGTGGAGCAACACACTTTTTCTTCTTCGTTGTATTTAATAGCGGGGTAAGCTGCTATGGCGTCACGCTATTGTTTAACAGCTGGGGCTTTCGGCATCCGGCTTACACGCCCCCTACCACGAGAGGGCACAGTTTGCTGTGGAAACGCAAACGGGATCATGCTTAACTGTACCAAACCGTACTGAACCGACCCGGACTGCTTGGTGGAAACGTGGCTAAAGCTACAAACGAACAAATGTTGCCTCTGGTCTAAATAAGTCAAGCGAATTACTTCTTGCTAACTCACCTCAAGGGTTAGCGCAACGCTGCCTATGCTTTGACACCAAACCTCAAAGGAGAACCCATATCTACTTTATGTACCCCTATAACTGCAGAACAGTAACTGTTACAATGCCTTCTTTCTGAGAGCCATCTGAGGCCATTTTGGTGTTTTTCCGCCTCTGCATCCACTTGCACTACTCAAATCTGCACCTTTATCCATTAGACAACGTTCACGTAACAAAAAGGGATCTTTTTACAAATTGTGGAATATGTATAGATATTTAAGCCACGTTAACACCCCAATAGAGGATTGATGCTTGATGCCTGTTGTTGCAAATTTTTCCCCGTACCCCGTCAGGTCTTGATGCAGCTAAAATGACCTTCACTCAAATTTATAATCTCCGCTTAATTTAACATCTGTAAGAATGCAAAAACACTTTTTTATATTTGTTAATTAATACAGGTAGTAAGGGGTTAATGGTGCTAGATCCCATCATTACAGGTAGTAATGGAAAGATTATCCTATCTTTAAGGCTGCTTCGAAAATAGGAAGCCGCACTCATGAATTATTGTTTAAGACAAAGAACGCAAAGAGAACGGGTATTTGGGGATAAGATAAATCCTTTGGGAAAGTATGACTTTAAAATTTAAAGCAAACTTAGAATTATTTGTTGTTTATGCAAAGTACACAAGCACACTTTGAGTGTGTTGGATAGGACAGTTTCCAGGAAGTTCACACATGGCGTTCTGCACCTGTCTCACTTTCATGGCCCAATTAGTTCACTGGCCAATTTTTTGGCAGTCTTGCCAGTGGCTAACGCTATGGCCAAATGGCAAATAGGAGGTAATGCTGAAGTGTTAAAATCTGCTGAGTGTCCGCTTGACAGGAAACCAAAAACACACCAAGCCCCCAAAAAGTCATTTTCACAGCCAAAGTAAACATGTTTACAGTCTGGAACAAGAAGATAGCTAATATCTCTATCGGCATACAGTGTAGGAAGGGGCGATTTCTTCTTCTTCTTTTTTGTTTTTGTTTTGGTTTAGAAGATATTGAGGTGATGAGTTGACCCAATCAAAAGCACAGCTCTGCACCCTATAGCTGTTTGAGGCTCTTACCCCGCCCCATTTCCATTTTGACCCCGCAAACAATTTGCTTCAGAGCTCTGAATCTTTGGCTATTGTAGTATGCCTCAAGTGGACATTTAAGTAACTGCAGGTCCTTTTTTCCCCTTTCATGTTGGCTTTATTTTCCAACACCAAAAATGTGTCCCTTGCTTAGAGATTCATATGCAGAATCTACTCTACAGATTGTGTCAGTGGTTGATGTTAGGGCCCATAAAGAAAGCACGCTTCACCTCAGATGGATAGATGTTATACATGTACTTAATCTTATTGCTTCTTGTCATTTTTTTGTCTTTGTCATCTCCCCATAATCCTTTTCTTACAAGCTGAGTATTTGTTCTCATTGGTCACACTGTGCCGCACTTTCAGCTTTACCCTTAAACCCTTTTTTGTGTGAACCATTTATCACCTAAGTGGATTGACAGAGGAGGGAACACATCTCTGAGCCTTGCTGATGTAGCCGCCTTACTGTTATTCAATTACGGCGCAGCTTGCTTCCTGGAGACCACGGAGGCTAACAAGGCCCTATTCCTTGGAAAAAGCGAAGAGATGATGTGCAGTTATGTCAAGGTTCGCAGAGACGCCGACGCTAAGACAGTAACCTCCCCCCACGACATCTCTAATCCTTCAGCAGCCGGGTTCGATTCGTGCCTTGCAGATCGATGGTCATTGACAGGTCTAATTGATTTCTGTGGGAAAGGGAAGCAGCCTCATCCAGCTAAAAGCCTGCAACCACCACACACACACACACACACACACACACACACACAGACACGTGCAGATTTGGTTATATGTGTCTGCAGCGAGGGAGGCAGACTGAGCTTAGATCAGGAGGCCACGAGACTGGAGCTATTAACGGCTGTTCACAGTGCTGATGAAAGAGTGCAGAGTCTGACGTTTTCCTCCATCCACTGAAGATGAAGATGTAATTTAAAGATAAATGTAAACAGCAGATAATACGGCAGATCCAGAGGAGCACGACTTGTGTATGATTTACAGAGGAGAAAAATTTCATGCTTGAAACTGACAGGACTGTGCAGCCTAACCCCAAAATGGAAGGATATTCATGCTCTGAACTTTTGGACATCTTTAAAAGTGGATTTAGGTTTCAAAGCAGCATTGACGTGTATTAAGCTTAGTTTTTAATGGTAAAGACCAATGTTTCATTGTTGCTGTTTACATATATTGACCTTTCAGGAAAAGCAGAATTGCCTTATAGGCTAGCAGCAGTATTGACATTAACACATAGCTCATCTGACACACCCGGACAAAGCAGTGTTGAATTGGCGTCATCGTTTTGAGAACAGTCTCTGGTAATAATGTCAGAAACCAACTCATTGTCAACCACATGGTTCTGCTATTATTTGCAATAAATTCTTGTCAACTGCAAATACAACCCAGAAATTAAAGTTATCATAAGGTTAAAACTTGATCATTATTTAAACAAAAAAGAATAAAGGGCATTGCTGGCTCTGTGGCTTAAGCTTGCGCCCCATGTACAGGAAGTAAATCAGTGCCTTGACCCTCAGTCTTGGCCGTTTGCTGCCTGTTTCTCGCACTCTAAGCTCATCGTGTTTCCTGTCTCTCATAGCTGTAGTCTCCAGTAAAGGCAGAAATGTGAAATGTGAAAAGTGCCCCCCCCCCAAATAAAATAAAATAAAATAAAATAAAAATAAAAAAATAAATACATAGATAAATAAATAGATAAAAATGAATAAATAAATACAAAATAATTTAAAAGTTATATTATTAAAAAAAAAAAAAAAAAAAAAAAAAAAAAAATATGATGGATGGATGCAGAGGCAGAAAAACATCAAGCCACGAAAGATTCTGGCAGAAAACAACAACAAAAATAAAAATCTAAACAACTGTACTCAGCATTTATTGGTACAACTCTCCCACTCGGTGCAATGTCACACACTGACTTTCACTGGTTGGTTGAAGAGCTTTCCTGTCACTTCCATTGGCACTTCTACATGTGGTCGTAGCTAGTTTGTCTGGGAAAAAAGGTAACTAATAAAACGGATTCAATCCCACTCCCCAAGAGGAACTAGTGTGGTGATGCTAGGCTAGAGGAATATTAGTGGTGAAAGTAAATATTTACAATCTTCCAACTACTACGACATCAAGGGTTCAGAACAAATGTATTATAGTTTACTAATTTTCTTTAGTTTTTGTTTTTATTTTGCAGATGTCTGTCTTTCATGAGTCTGGTTCTGTCAGAGGTTTCTGCCTGTTAGAGGAAAGTTTTTCCTTGCCATTGTAACTTGCTAAATGCTGCAAAGTCCTGTACTCATGGCGGTTTAAAATGAAATAAAACTCCTTTTCTTGTCTTGATGTTGGGTTTCTGTTCGGGTCTAGAACTGTTAATGATTGATTGACTGACTTTGGTTTGACTTTTTTTTCAGTACCAGACATTTCTGAGTTATTTTTTGTTGTGCTTTGTTTTGTAAGCTTACCATATAATTTAAGTTAGTTATTGTCATTTTACTTTATTTTTTTATTTCATAAAGCCTCATTATTATTTAGTTTCAGTTACCCCAAAAAAAACACCTCTTGCTTTCATTATTGTGTTGGTTTTTCGTTAACTGTATAGTCTTTTGCTCGTATCAGGAATATCTCAAAAATGGTAGCACTTCATCATTTTAGTTAGCTTTGGGACTTGTGACACACATCTTGAAACCAGGAAACCTAATCCTGGAGAAACCAAAAACTGTCAACTAGCTAGCTAGCGTTAAAGTGGGCTAAACATAAAAGGCTGCAGAAATAGTAAAATGTTGGCTGTTGAGTCTTTTGAAGCACACTAACTGAAACTTGATCTCCTAAATTGCCTTTGTCATTATAATGAATGATCTGTAAACTGCTAGCTTAATTGCTACACACAGCAATTAAATGAAAAAGAAAAGGTTGGAACCACCCCCCGAAAAAAAAACAAAAAAAAACACAAGTATGAAACAGAGACAGTCAGGTGTGTTTATCAGGTGAACAAACAGAGGCAGGGAGGACTGTGATGCTGCTGAAGATGTTAAGATGCTACGTTAAGTTGTTTACAATACATTCACCAAGAAAGATGCATTGTGCTGGTCAAGTAGCTTTTCATAGGATGTGTCCTATTCAGACTACATAACAAGGTTATAATTCCTTGACTGTGGGTTTATTTTTACCTCATTGTCTCACTCCCTCTCTGTGTTGACAGCTCGTGAAACCGTGTCTAACATGGCAAGGGACGTCTGTCGTTTGATCCAGCTCTGAAAGCGATCAAAAGATAAAACAGCTCGCTGATCAAGCCTGATCCATGCAGAAATGCTTGAACACACAGAGCGTGAGTAAAGCTCAGCACATTTCAACCATTTCCTGCACGCTGTGTGAACCCTCGCCACGCCAGTGTCTTTGATTATCCCCAAAAACTTGAGCACATAAATGGCAGGACATGTTTTGATTGCTTGAGAGTCTGCACGTTCCCTCAAATACCATTCCAATTTCTGGGAGACCAATCAACAACTTTGCACTGCCTAATTAATCTCCTTGAAGTTTTTTTTCCCCTCCTTTTTTGTGATTCATCGTTTCATTTCTTATTGATGTCTTTGCTGTTCAATAATATGCAGATTTCTTGTTTTACCTCAGCGAACAGATGGCAGGGAGAGACAGCCTGTAAGTTTTTGGATGGCTGACAAAGCATTTGGAGAAATGGGTTTTGTGTTAAATCAAAATCTGTGCAGCCTCTAAGGTGTTTGCAGGGGTCATATTAGTTATTGTTCCTTCACTTTGTTCCTTTTTTTTCAAAGATAAATCCAAATACTACGCTGGCTTCACAATGACAGAGTAACAGCAATTTGTTTCTCTAAATATCAGCAGGTCATGAGACTTCCTGGAAGTTCATAAAGACCAACATGCAGAGAACCATCAACTGATGTGAAGATTTATTCTAAGATTACAAAGACTAAGATTTTTAAGATTAAATACTAAGGTCCAGGGAATGGGGGTGGTCGAGGAAAACTTCAAGGTTTACCTGGAGTTGTGACCCTGGGAGGCTTCCAGGGGGCTGGCCAATCAGAACAAAGGGGGTTTGCAGAGTGGGGAGCCTTAAAGAGACAGCAGCTTAAACAAAGTGTTTCAGACAGAGGCTTTCGCAAGGCTTTTCTAAAAGACCAATGTGAGAAAAGTAGGGATTTTTTTTAACTGTAACTCTTGTAAAGCTACTATAGGAGTACAAGTGGGGCAGTATAGAGGCCTAAAATAAAAGCATAATACCCCCTCTTTAATTATTTTAAAGAGGGGGTTTGTCAAAGCTATCAAATCTTAACCTCAATGAAAAAACAAACAAACAAAAAAAGTCACTTTTTGGTGACAATAATGTTCCAAAAGTATTTTTATATAAAAAAAATTACAAATGTAGGCTTTTTTTTTTTTTTATAAATCAAAATAACCATATCTACTGCCTGGCTCAAAAACACTTTTTGGTCTGAATATGTAATTTCTCTATTATCTAATTTTATTTTATTTTTTTGATTTATTTTTGCCAAAATGAAGATGTTGTGATGCAAGGTTTATATTCATGGCGTGGCCTCAAACACCAAGGTCTGCCTAAACAGAGGCTGGCCAATCAGAGGGAAGGGGTTTATGGAGCAGGGAGTCTTAAAGAGACAGCAGCTAAAACTAGAGGGACAGCATCCAGCTTTGAAAGGAGACAATACTCTCTCTTTCAGACATTTTTTAAAACTTCACATATCAATCAGGTTTTTCTTGATTTGGCACCCCCTTTTGTTCCATTTCCCCAAAGTTTATCCAGTTTTTAGGGCTTCAAAGGTTGTTAGTTTTGCAGAAAAGTAAAGTTTTAATTACCCTCCTTTTTTTAAACTCAGTGGACTTTTGTTCCCAAGCTTAAGCTGCTTTTCTTCTCTTTCCTTCTGTTTCATTTGAGCAAACTGAGCAATAAAGAAAAAAGGGGGAATCGAACCAGGCAGACCGGCCGCCCTCCCCTGGACAGCCCCTAATAGACTGAGCTAGTTGGAAGAATCAGAAGAAAGGGGGTAGCCAGGTGAGGAAGGCCAGGCCGCAGCCTCACTCTGCTTGAATTTCAAACAGCCGGCCTAACCTGTGGGTGAAAAGGCGAGGGCATGTCCGTGCCAGAGCGGTGCTTGATGCTCATCTAGGAGAGGTTTCAGGTTGATGGAGATCAAGGAAAAAAGGCAAGAGAAAGGAGTGCGGGCATGCAGCATGGGATCGAACCTCCTATAGATCATTTATTATTAACTCGTGAAGACTGAAGCCGGTCAATCCGCCCTCGTATTTAGATCTTAGGAATATTGATACGGGCTGAATTTAATCTCAGATAATCTTTAAGATGGGAAATGTAGTTGATCCTTAACTCGACCTGGACCCTTTGGAGACGGGTGACATTTGGCGAGTTAAAAACATGGGGGACGAGCTCTGATTAGTAAGCGGAGGTTGTATTCTCACGAGTCCGGGATATGAGAGATGTTGTGAATAGTGGGAAAAAGTCATTACTTGCTGTCTGAAGTCATTTGTATTAAAAGCAGTTTGTGACGGAACACGTGGGGTAAGCCGATGCAATTAATGCTAGCGGGTGTGCTGTGAAATATGAACTGCGCGGCAGAAAACATTTCCACCGGGACTCGGCTCCCTGAGATTTCACCTAATTTATGCTGCGATGAAGTTTTAAAAGTCACAGGTTGTTAAAGTGACACATACTCAAAGGTGAGGAGTGGGCTTCTTAAATGAGAAGCAGATCATTTCCTGTTAAGTTGAATAAAAACTAAATCATTAACACTGATTGAAACAAATCAGTTTGAGCTCAAAAACGATGCTGAGGTGATAATTTTTGTAATTGAACCAAGTAAGACCCGAGGATTGGATGTTACAGAAAATATACAGGTTTGTTAATTGTGTGTGCATCACACTGTGACTGTAATCCTCTGGGAGCCTCCAGAATAAAGAATTAAACGCCATAATTTGTGTTTTGATAATCAACATCTTCTGCAGCTCTTTCAAATGTATGAATGTGAATGCAATTACTGAGGGAAAATTAAATCTTCCTTTCAAGCGCCTACTTTATCCAAGATTAAAAGATTATTACTACTTAAATGGGAGAGCCTTTTCTTTAGGTCTGAGTGAATTTTCCTTTATTTTAATTCACCCAGTGTTCCATATTAACATGTTTTAGAATCAATTTAAATTCCCTTCATACAGAAAGTTTTATTCATAGACTGAAATGCTAAAAGTAAAACTCATAGGTTGAACTAGAGAGGTTGTTTTTCCTTGTAGCAAATGCGTTGAAATGCTGAAGCTAAAGGCAGAAAAAAGTGAAAACACGGCTTAAAAATGAATAAGAAGAACTCGTGGAAGAAGCAGTAATCCAAGCATAAATAGTTGAGGGGTTTGTGAAAATTTTTGGATAAAAAAGAAGTCTCTCAGTGGAAGTATGCTGAAGTTTAAGTGTCTGAAAGTGGAAGGAGTTTCAGGCCGAAATCTGAAGTTTTCCATTCATTTCAATGGTGAAAACTTTGTGGAAGAAAAAGTAAAAGTCAAAAAGTTAAAGGGTTAGAGATGTGAAAGCATAAAGCTGTTATCTCCTGAAGAAGCTGAATACTTCAAAAGTTGAGCGGTGAAAATAGGTAGAAATTTGAAGGCCAGACAGAGAAATTGAATACTCAGACCAAAACCAGGCTGTAAGCATGGTACTCCATGCAGTAAAAAAATCAGCTTATATTTATTTTTTTATATTTTGGAATGCACTCAGAATATGATGGCCATCTTTGAAAAGGTTTTTTTCACTGCCAATGTAGCATTTCAATGCTATGTTGGTGTGACTATACCCCCTCTTTAAGAAAAAATTAAAGAGGGGGTATTGAGCTTTTTATTTTCAGACTTAATGCATCTCTGGTCCCCTTGTAGTAGCTTCATTTCAGTGTATGTCTAAAATGCTTGGTTTTAGCTGCTTTCTCTTTAAGGATCTCAGCTCCACCAAACCCCCTTCCTTCTGATTGGCCAGCTCTCTGATTAGCTTAAGTGTTTGAGATCCCCAGCAGCTGACATGCTATGAAAACAATCCTTATGTGATGGCACGACATTTCAGCAAGTCTCATGAAGATTTTGGACCACCTCAAAGAACTTCTGATCACTTTACTTACCGATAGATTTTGGGGATTTCTACAACAAATGACGGTGTAGTGGTTCAAAAATATGTAAAGTCTAGTATTGTTACTTTATATCCATCTTTAAAATATAGGGACACATATTACCCTGCTTTAAAGTCTTTAATAAGCTTAATACCCCCCTCTTTAAAACCTTTTCTTTCACTTGTTTCAAGAAAAAAACATGCCCCCAAGAGGAGCACATAAAGCCCTATTATAACAAGCTGATCATTCATTTTTTCTTGTTGGGTCCTTTAAAGAATCTCCAGCTCTGTGAAATGTCTGAGATGAAAGACTGGGATGCAGCAGGAGGTCCGTTTTCCTGATGGTGGGGAGTGTTTAAAGGGGAAGAGGTCACTGGCAGTGCAGCGGCAGCCTTTCCTTCTTAATGACGCCTCAAAGTGAGAGCCCATCATTTCCCCTAATTATTGTTGATTGCGTTCATTATGTCATGTCCCGATATCTTGGAGGCGCTGTTGGTGGTTTGGGCTAAATGGCAGCTATGGGTTAGCTTGTTTCTCAACACTAATTGGACGTCAGCTCTGAGAGGCAAACGGAGGGGAAAAAAAAGTCTGGCTCATCAGCAGACTGTCCATTGTTGGATGTATTTTTTATGAGATGGCAGACCCCTTACGGAGCAGATGGAGAGGCCCAGGGTTGTGATGCTAGCGAGATGTCAAGCACCTCTTTCCAAGAAATCCCCTAGGCTCTGTTTTAATGAAATTAACAAGCCTTTGCTAAGGAGTCTTATTAAAAAATCTGCTGCGCTGACATCTGACACAGCAGTGGACTACATTTCTCAAAGTTTAGATGGAGTAGGAGGAAGTTCATCGCAAGCTAAATAGGAATTAAAAAAAAAATAAAGAAACTGACATCTTCATTATTGCAGAATCCAGCGTGCTGCTGTAAGAGTGACTCCATTTATTACACTTAAACTGCATTAGAATATAACAGCCAATAAATGCATCCAAAGGTACCAAAGGGAAATATTTTGTCTGCGGGTTACATTTCCCCTGAAAAGAAAAAGAGATTAGAAAAGCACTCCGGGAGCAATTTGAAATCTCACAGATCAGCAGTGAAGGGACAGCCAAGCTGGCAACAGAGATATGGAAGCACAATGGTGAATCACTCCCACACGTCCCCCAACAATGCAAGAGCAGGCTGGTGACTCACGATCTGATTCACCTATATGCCTACTTCTGCACACGTATGCGCTCCCACACTGCACCATCAGCCTCATGATAAGTATTTTGAACTTGTAGCTTCTCAAAAACATGTCGAGCCTCTAATGAAATCTTTCTTCATGATGTTTAAACATGCATTAGGAGAGCGGGCACTTTGTTAAGAAACTCCATCCTGTTTTTCCCTCTCCTGCTTTCTCTCATCCGATGATATCTCCTCTCTGTCCCCGTTAATGCAGCTTTTTGCTTGTGCCTGCACGTAAAAGAGCTCAGGGCTCTCCTCTGTGTTGCTGAGATCGAAGGAAGAGAGCAGGGGGAAAAAAGAAAGTGAAGGGAAAGAAGTGATCCACTTCTCGGCTGCTTCTCTATCAGCAAACCCAACACTTCTGATGTGTGTGTGTGTGCACTTGCAGAGCAGGCTCCTCTAGACAGCATGGCAAACACCTTCCTACAAAGTTTGCATAAAAACTTAGAAGAACTAGTTATGTCATCAGTCTTGACAGGAGAGCATTAAAGCTAAGCTAACTGGCCAAAATTAGCAAAATAATATATAGCTTTTTTTATTCTAGGAATATAATTTTCTAAGCTAATATTAGCTTCTTCTGTGTTAAAGAAACATTCTGACACATTTTGATGTGAGGTTAAAAAAAAAAAATAAATTGGGGAAATAAGCTAGCTTGATCTGCTAAAATAAAAAAAAAGGAAAAAGAAAAAAAAAAGAAAAGAAAAAAAAGTGAGTTGCCAGCCTCTTCCTAGCTCATATATTAAGATCTTAAATATTAAAATGTAAAAAATAATTCTTAATTCTTTAAAGAGGGGGTTTGCAGTGCGAACCTCAAACACCAAAGTCCACACATAACTGTGTTGAGGTTGTCCAAAAGGCTGGCCAATCGGAAAGGAGTGGTTTTGTGGAGTGAGGAGCCTTAAAGAGACAGCAGCTGAAAAGAAACAACTCAGATACTGATATAAGGCTTTTTTTATACAACAGTGTGGCAAAAGTAGTGTCTTTATCTACCGTAAATTATGTAAAGACATCACAAGAGTGCCAGAGACACAGTATAAAAACTAAATTTAAAAACGCCAAATACCCCCTCTTTAATTTTTTTAAAGAGAGGGTATTGTTGCGGCAACAAATACTTTTTTTTCTTGGCTTTAAATCACATAAAGCAACTATGGGAGTAATGGAGGGACAGTATAAAGAAAAAAAGAGCCAAAAACACCCTCTTTAATTTTTTTTAAAGAGGGGGTACTGTCACAGTAACAGTTGCTTTTTTGGGCTGTAAATAACATAAAGCAACCATGAGGCTACTAGAGAGACAGTATGAAGTCTTAAAAAAAGCTCAACGCCTCCTCTTTAGGCATAAATGTAAAATGTTTATTCCTCCCTCTGAGTAATTTAGGTGGTTAGGCTAGCTAGCTTGCCAACTTGGACAATCACAATCACCAAGCTTGTTACACTCACATGTAGTAATGTTTTATACTTGAAACAATCAAAACTTCTGAAATGTTTTGTTAAGTTTTCAGAGAAAAGGACGTAGTTAGCCTTGCTAGCTTAAAGCGCTATAGCTGCTTAAAAGCTATTTAAATAGCATTTTTGTAAATCTTTGAAAAGTCATAAAAAGTCAGTTTGTGTGTGAACCTCCAAATGAAACACCCATGAAAAAGAATATGCTACAACAACTTGATATCTTTTGATGCTATTTAGCCACATTAGCTTATACCAGACAAAGTGAGACTTAACTGACAAAACACCTTAGTCATCGTTAAGGAGTTAAAATCTGTAATTTTTGTTGGACAAATCAACATTTTTTTGTAAATGTATTCCCAAAAATATGAATCACAGATCACTTGAACAAAGCTAGAGCAGAATAATCACCAAATGGTTTTTTTTCCAATTATGAAGCTAAACCATCAGATTTATTGCAGTCTGGTGTATTTAGGTGAGGAGATACAACATCTCTTCCACCAGCTTAAAATATAATGTTCCAAAATCCAGACCCGAGTGACTCACTCCCAGCAGCAGTAAAATATTGACTCAGAGTTTGCTGCATATGAAACTCGATGGCTCTTCCCACGGGTGACCACAGCCACTCTGGTCATACCTCGGGCGCTTTTCAAACACAAATTCATGTGTTTATTCCGATCGATTCCTCAAGCGCTCATAAAAGCTAATTGCTGCATTCCAACACACCTCATCAGTGACACCAGCCGAAAAAGACCAGCCAATGCTACGAAACTAGCAGTAACATGTTGAAGTGCTCTCTTGGTTTCTCAGTGTGTTTTATACACTTCACCACTAGACTGTGTGATACCAGCGAGGGGGCCAATTTGAGGGAGATGGGTACCGACGATGGCACTTGTCGCCACATGGCACCTGTCAGTGTCTGTGCTGACATGTGGGACTGAGGTGCACCTCCTCCAAACGATAGATAGAGAGAGATTTATGGCAGGTAGCCTTTTAAAGTCTGCCACTTGGCAACACGGTATCATTAACAGGCCTGCTGAAGGCCGAGTTTGGCCAGTTTCCAGGAGAAAGAGAGGGGAGTCTTCCCTCCTCCTTCCCTCCCCTCTCTCCACATATCCTCCTCTATCTTTAGAGCACCATGCAAAGTCAGCACTCTCCAACCGTCTACCTTTAACACATCAAATGTGTGCCCGCCAGCCTCCTTTTCAAACTGAGTTTAAAACACAGAACAACAGGAGCAGCGAAGAGGAGATGGCAGAGTGTAACCATTAGGAAAGCCACCCGGTGGTTGGCTCTGCTGATCTTTTGTGCCCCCATCCCCTTCCTAAATCTGTCCAACTGCACTGAAACAAACCAGAAACTCAAGCACAATCCTCTGTCTGGACTTTAAATCAAGTGACTTCCCTCTAATGCAATCCAATTTACTGTAAAATGCCAATTACTTGGCAAAAAAGGCAGCCCCTTTAAAGTGAAAGTTGCGTTATTAGAGTCCTAAGTGAAGTCTTTATGAGAATACAGGCTTAGCGGGGCTTAACAAGGGAGGCAGCTCAGAGAGGACATCAAAGAGGGCTAAGTCAAGGAGTTGCAGGAGGAGGCGCAAGTCACTTATAATGAAAACTGACACTGCTTCTACTAATGGACTGTTAAAATAATCGATGCAGCCGCTGTGATGTCTCAAACTTCTTTTGAGAAGCCTCTTTCATGGCATTAACAAAAACTGTGGCGTTTCACCCAGAAAATGGGAGCGATAGCTGAAAGGAGCAGTGGTACAAAACAAGAGGGATGAGGCGTTACATCAAAATCATGTATCTTAAGTAAAATAAGATGTTGTTTTGAATAAGTGAGTCTTTTATAGTGCTTGTTTCTTAACTTGAAGGTACTGTGAGATCTCTTTGTTTGGTGTTGTAGTGACACCTGTGTTCAGATTTGGTGGAGTTTTTAATGAGATGACGATGTTTCCTTTGAGCATCATCACCCATTGTTATAAAGATGTGACTCTTGGCCAGGTGTTTATTTGATTTGGAAGAAAATGAAGTCTTCTATTAGAAGGAACAGAAGTATGTTTACATGCAGCTTCAGAAATCAGACTAAGAGCTTAGTCAGAAAGAGATCGGACTATTGGAATGTATGTAAACAGCATAGACTGTGTGCACAAAGAAGTAGTCACCTGTCTGTTTCTGAAACAGAAAATGAAGAGGATCAGCTCTCGTGGCCATATTGGAAGTGGCAAGGGCTTTGTGTACAGCTATAGGGCACCTGTACGTCACGTGACCTGAGCTGTGCTTCTGATTGGGCGAGCTCATGATCATAATATCCTCTGAACCGCTGAGTTAGAAAAAAATTCACCCCCGTACAGTGTGTGCCGATACTCAACTTAGCGATTTTGACAGGAGACATTTTTGAACCAGGTTAATTTCTCTTTTCACAACGGCTTTTTTTGCCTCGGTGTGTGTGTGGGTCCAGGTACTTCTGGAGCCAGCCTCAAGTGGACACTCCAGAAACAGCAGATTTTAGCACCTCCGCATTGTCTCATATTCTTAGAACGGAGGTTGCTGCTTGGTCAACAGTTTGATCAGACCGAGAACAGATTAAACATAGCTCCTATTGACACACCTACATAAAACGGACAACCTATTGTAACAGAGTGTGATGTTCTCAAGATTCCTGCTGTGACTTAACGATCAAGATATGACCTTCGTCGAACTGTTGCGTGCATGTAAACGTGCTGAGCTAGACTTTAAAAAGTCTGTCACATTTTGAAAAGTCGCACTCCTTCTGCTCTTCCATTTTTTGTCTTAAGGTCCAGCTTCAGGGTCCGCCATTACTACAAATCAAATCCGAGAAATTGTTTTCTTGAAGTAAAAGGTCAGATCTTGCTTCTCACTGCCAAACTTCACTTGTTGTCAAATGGACTTTGTCTTTTTGCCATAAAAGGATTTGTGTTCTCTCAGGAGTAACTGAATCCAGATCATAAACACCAAGAAATAACTCACTTTGGTGCAAAACATCTCACTTTCAATTGTGGATTATGAACAGAGGAATGTATAAAACCAAACTTATTTTAGTCTCTGCAATTTTTTTCAAGCAGGGGTCTGTAATTTAAAGCAACTAAAGCCACTAGAAGTTCATTCAAACAGGTGAAATAGCTAAAGAGCTGCTGATGATGTGCACCGTCATGAAAAGGTAAACTAGTTATCCTGATTGGATGCAGCCAACAGGGACATACAAATCCAAGATGGATAATAAAAAGAGTAGGTGGGTGGGGTGGGGTGAGGTGGGGGGGCAGTGTTTGTGTTGGTGCTGAAGGGTCAGGCCATTTGATGAACCGTGCCCTTAAACCCAAAGATTTACTGCTTCCTCAGATGAGCATCAAGGGGAAAGGTGTGCCGCGAGGGTTTGATGTGTTTTATGAGCCGAAGGGGCCTCCCAGTCAGTAACCATTACGGAAATGTTAAGAGTCTAATCCATGAAGTCGACAACTCTCATAAATGATTTTCTGACTCAAGGTAGCCCTGCTAGAAAACCTCGTTAATTTCAGTAAGAATAAAATAATTGCTGTGCACATGGCACTGTACTTCACCCCGTGTTCTTTCTCAGACCAAAAGGCAAACGACGCACAGAGGGAGCAACAAACGGCCTCCTTCGCCGTTTCCTGCAAGGACAACTTTGAAAATATTGAATTAGTGAGCGTTTTCATGTGTGCACGCAAGGTTTTTGTGTTCCAGGACATATGCATACATGTTTCATTATCACTCTGAACAATCCTGTTAACATTTAATGAATGGGCTGCCAGATTGGGCATTAAAAAGAGAAAGTGTGTTCTGAAGCACTCCGGGCATTTCTGCTGGTGGAGTTAGTCTGCTCTGTCCTTGTGCTTAAAGAAGCTTCAAATTAGTGAAAACTGGATTGGCAGGTCAGAAGCTCTGGGCTCCATAATTTAAACTCACATTGTTGTGTGTACTCTGCTTTCTTCTGGCCTTGTTCATCATTTACTGTTATTTCAGGTGGTTCAGATCTTTGGTTCTTTACTGGATCTGTATATTCTTCAAGTTTTGAATTGGTCCGTTGAGTCTCATGTACAGCCTAAACAGCTTTCTCATGGAAGCTCCTGGTAGTGTGTTACAGCACAAACTCATGTTCACCTCTGGTAAAGTGAGTCTTTCTCAACAATGTCTTTTTGGGTCTTTGGCCAAAGTTAAATACATTCATTTTGTCATAAATATGGAATAGAAAAGCTGAAACAGCGATGTAACTTTGTCCCCATTGTCTGTAGTGACGACAAAGAAAAAAGAAAGAACATCCTGTTCAGAAGTGAACAACAATGTTTGGAGTAAGTTGTTTAACCTCGAGCTCCCATGTGTACAAACAAGAGGAACCAGGGTAAAACAGGGTTAGCCAAAGCGTACTGGTATTAAAAAAGAAAGGGCTCTGTTATAAGGTACTGAATTGGAAAATGGGCCCTTACTATTTTTTTTTTCTTTTACATACTTGAAAACAAACTTACTTACCATGTACAGATAATTTTATGTTTTCATTAATATTACCTTTTTTTTTTTGTCAGTCACCACTTGGGCAACTCGTGTTTCGTTTAGTCACATCATGTTACATTACAATAGGATACAGTTCAATACAGCAGTTGGAAAAAGGGACAGAGGGTTTTTTTTTTTTTTTTTTTTCCCCAAGGACAGAAAGGCAGAGCAGAGCGCTGTCCCTCTCCAGTCTTGCTTCTTTACTGCTCATGTTACGAGTCTAAAGCATGCCCAAACCTGGCCCAGAATCAGAAAATATTTTTTTTGTAGTTAGCTTGGAGTGCTGAGTGGATTGGCTCACGCTCACATACTCTGGTTCCAGTACAGCCAGATACAGTAAGATACAGTAACATACGAAACGCAAAACTTCACCAATGGTAGCGATGTATTCATAATTACAATATGATATAATATGTTGCATTATTCTTAATTCTGTCACATCACTTACGTTAAATAGAGTAACATTATGTTACAATAAGATATGATACAATATGTTGCGTTTAGTTATGTTACAATAGAATAAGATATAATAAAATGTACAATTGTACAAAATACAGCATACTGTGATTGTCACGCAACACTTGAGTCCTACTTTAATGTTGTACTTTCCGCACACTGTCTGCTACAATTTGGTGTTAGTTGCAGGTTTGTATGATAATATGTTTCCTGACAGTGTTGAAAATTATGATGACCCAGTACATATTTCATATTCTGTATCTTAGCATCCAGAATGTTGCCAGGATCTGGATCGAACTTTTACATCTGTCAGAAATTATGGTGACCTTGTCTTGTATTGTTTTGCAAAGCAATCCGACCATTTATGGTGGAGTTATATACACATATGGTGAAAAAGGCCCTATCTCACAATGATAAAGAACCCTTTTAAAAAAAAACCTAGATCCAGACAGTAATCCGGATCACCTCCAAAATTTAATCACTTCTTCCTTATTTAATTTTGGACATTTCCTGACAATTTCATCAAGATCCATTTGTTAGTTTTTGAGGTATCTTGTTCACAGACAGAAAAACTCTAACAAAAACATAAATATAATAAGATGGTATGTCAAATCATGACCTTTTAAAAAAATGATACTTTTAGTACTGACAAATTGAAAAAAAATACATTGCTTTCTTTTGTGCTTAAGCTACCCTCCACTTCCTCTGTGGTCAATAAACTGCTGTTTACACTGCATTTAATGTTTTGTCCCAGCCACAATTTCAGATTGCCATGTTTTGCCTCTCATTCATCAATGATGCATAAAATAAAGCAAAACATTTTTGGGTTTTTTTTGGGGGGTCATATTGGATGTGTTTAATGGGAGAAAGCTGGCACCACTAAGAAAAATAAAATGGAAAATCTAAGAGGTTTGCTCTAAGTGATGTAATGTCCAGGTTTTAAAGGGCTCTTATTTTTCATATATCTGAGTGATCTAACAAGGATCAGCAATAAGGAGCTCAAACTGTGTAGAAGTCATACACTGAACCAATTATTTCACATTGCATCATGGGAAATATTCCTGAAAGTGAAAGCATTCCACCAAAACTTGCTGTTTCACTCCTTCTCCTCACTTTCCGTCCACTGCCACGCTTGGGTTCTTCCCTTTCTATCCACAGGCATTGATCACAGTGCAGTGCTGTCTTGCTAACGGAGCTTTCACCATGTGTTCAGGCTAACAAGGTGAAGAAATGATAATAAGCAAACTCAGAAGAAGACTCTCTAACTTTACTTCAATGTTGGTTTCGTTCAATCCAAAGCATCCCATACATTACCCCAGCTGGAATAGAAAGTAGAGAGCGCGTGGAAGGGCTGTTCGTTAGCCGCGAGCCTTCACCGCCTGACCTCGCTGCTGAGGACGAAATTGGAGTACAGCTCTTGAAAAGCTTGAGTCTTTTTTTTCGTGTATACTTCACAGACTGAATCATCACAGGCCGAGAGAAGAGGCTGAAATAGCGGACACTAAAAAATGGCAGGTGAACTGAACAGCCAGCATATGGTGGCCGGTGTCCACACTTGTATCTCTCTGTTGTATTCGTTACCCAGAACTCTATGAAGAGCTTTTGGCCTGTCAGCAAAAGCTGCTGGAAGAGCAAATAGTCATTATCTCCCACCCAGGCAACTTTGAACAGCTTGTTGCCTAGCATGAGACCGTCTGTCGGTGATGTAAGCCCATGAACTCCACGAGCATCTCCAAAAGCATATTATTCTATCACTCGATGTAACGCTTAAAGTCTCAGCTTTATTTCATAGAAGGACAAGGACAATCTATATCAGCACAAAGAGGTCTAATACACCAGGTCCTCAAGCAGCAAAATAGTCTTGATTGTTTTGTCGAGCTGCAGTAGAGAAAGCTTGAAATCCTGCGAAGTACGGAAGCAGTGATTTACTGTACACAGTTCAGAATTGTCCTTGTATTTATCAAAATTCAAAGAGAATTTTTTTTTTTTTATGAAGTCCTACTGACTTCTTTTTATGAGAGAGAAGAATAGAATCAGACTTAAAAGTGAAATATAGTATTGTACACTTCTTAGGTCTTTGATTTGTTGCCTCTGTGCTTCTCTTTAAACCTTGATGCCCATGAGTTGTTAACATGAGCTTCAAACTCCTATCATCAAGCTAAGAAATGAACTATTTGAAATATACTTTGAGTTCATACTTCATAACAAATAACTTATTTCATCAGCACACTTGCATCACATCTAGGTGGGTACAATTTTTATACTTGCTATGCTTTTGTGGTTACACCATTTGGTAGTTTAGTGGGACTGATTTTTTTAGTTGGTTGTGGCTGCCTGTTGCAGCAGCTTTGTCTTCTTTGTCTATTTCTTGTATTTCTTTTGCATCTCCTTTTCAAAATATTTCTATTTGGAGTGGATCATTACTTTGAATGACTCATTTGTTGATCATGGACAACAACAATTTTGTGTCTTCAATGATATTTTTACTACTTTTGCTCCTGTGTTTGTCTGGAGATCCTACATGTAACCATTGCTGCATTGTTCACATGTGAAATCAGCTGTTAGAAGCCTGTAGCGTGTCATTGCTAACTGGTGCAAGGACGGATGTCTTCCCACATGGTGAGGAGGTGTGAGCTAAGAAGTGAAAACATCGACCTGTCCTTCTATCCATCATTTCTGGGAACGTAAGATCTATCTCCAATAAGATGGACGAGCTAGCCATGCTAACCCAGCAACAGAGAGAATACCAGAAGGCAGAGTAGCATCATGCTATTCACAGACATGGCTAACAAAGCTAACAATGGACACCAACACAACATTGGAAGAACTTTACCTGCTGTGAGCAGACAGGATCCAGGAGACAGAGACTGAACAGACTGCTTAAGAAGCTCAGTCCTGGACCCTGTGGAGGTGGAGGCTGGCTGACTGGACAATGATGGACAAGCTGTCAGCATCTATTTTCTTATGGACCTCAAGTTTAAGGCACATTTTAATTTTGGATATTAAAGCAACCCTTATTTGTCACTGTCCTATATACTGCAGTTTACAAAAAGTCCTTCAGAGGTTGAATTTATTCGCTGAGCCTTGCTCAAAATGCAGTAATGGAGCTCAATCTGCACCATTTAAAAATGCATTTGATAGAAAATGAACATGATTTTGTTGTTTAGGCTTATGTATATCTTCTCATTGATTCAGTCATCCACCAAAATCCATTTGAAATGAAAAAAAGTTGCTCCTCATGTCAAATATTGATATGCTATTAAAAATGTGATTAATTATGATTATTTCATTACAAAGCCTTTAATTAATTAGATTACATTTTTTAAGCAAGTCCCACCACTAATGATTAGATATCCTCATATTTACTGAACAGGCACTCTGTACCACTCAGATTCCAGATGTTTCATTGTATGCACACTCGTATCTAAAGTTTTGTGTCAGAAATGCTGCACATTCAGTGAAGCCATTTCTCCTCCAACATTCTCTGGAGCATGTCGGAAACCCAAAGCAGATTGCCTTTATACCAACTCCCATCACAGAAAATTGTGCTGATTAGTGCCTCTATTTACCCCTAGTTTTAATTACACTAATATCAAGCGGGATAAATTTTTAGGGTGGGAATAAACAAGGGTTGTAAAAGTGCAAAATTACATCATTAAAATGTCATATTCCACAAGGGTGGAACTGACATCTAATTCATTTAATCAGAAAATGACTCTGATTGAATTGAATGAGAGGGAAGGAGGGGTGGATAACTTTGAACGAAAGGTCATATATCAACAGATCCAAACTGGAGGGTGTCTATCCAGTGATTGGGCCTGTTTGTAAAGGATTTGGAAAAGATTGGCTTACACCCATAGGGTGTCATATATCTCTCCTGGCTGCTCTGTGGAACAGAGCTGAAACTGACAAATATATACAAGTTTAATTTAAGGCAGCATCGCGCTTTCAATGGCGGGGAAATTTTGAAAAATAGGTCGTATGCTGGCGTGCACGCTGGGGATATGACAATCCATGATTAGAAATTGATTTTTTTTCAGCACCAGCTTCAATTATCGGGGTTTATGTTTGATGGCGCCATAATGGTGCCTATCTGCAAATACAGCAGCTCATGCCATTTTGTTTTCTTTTCCATCAGGTCCGATCGAGCGGTAATTGATTCCCTAATTGCCTTTAATTATAAAGTAAATGACTTCTTTCTGCCGTGCAAGTTGGGTTATCTGTTGTGGCGGCTATCAAAGGCGAAGTTAATATACTGGATGATAGGGTTAATAATCACAATCAGGGGTGTAATTCTCATTAGATCCAAATAGGCATAAAGAAATGCAATTAACTCATGAGCATATGATTGCATTGTATGACATCTCCTGCATTCTTGATTACATTTGCATTGAAATGTTTGGAGCAAAATCAATTATTGTTTTGTGATTTTACAGTGAAGTTACAGAATATTTCACTTTTCTGATTGACCTTTTTCTGAAGCTCATTGGGACAAATTAAACGTACTGCATCATGCGTTTCAAAAGTTCCCTCCCCCGTCTGTGGAAAAGAGCAGTCTGAGATTTGTGCTGCTGTTGTGGATGTTGTCGAGTTAAACACACCGCTTGCTTTGCCACCCCTGATAAATAAAACATGCTAGTGCTTCAGGAGAAAGGGAGGGGAAGGAAGAGGAGTAACAGGGGTTGGATGGGGGTGGGGGGACTTGGCTTTCCTTCCCTGCATGCACCACACTTTCCCTAAATGCACCACGGACACTGTGTCTGCCACACAAACATAAACAAGTACACACTGGTTGTCACCCTTCGGCACTCTCTGGCTTCCACCCATCCGCCGCATATCCGCTGAAAATATTCATGCCTCTTTGGAAATATTCACTTGTGATCTCCCCAGAGTGTGACCGGAGTTACAGGACGACCTGAACATGTAGAGAAGACGTGTAATATATACATGAAAGTCAGGAAATACGTAAAGACAAAGCTGAGGCTGTTTTTTATCGACACCATGCTTCAGAAGGGAAGCTGTGGGGACAACCTTGAATGCATGAAGAAAACTAGGGATTGCATTTAATACAAAGAACATGCAAACAGATTTTTTGTGTGTGTCTGTTTTTATATTTTTTAGGATAACAAATGAGTCAGTAGGGCACATTAACTCAGAAGCACAGCAACATGGGCACATAAGTTGACTAATTTTCTACGGATCAGCTTGATTGATAGAGATGATGATGGTGATGATGATGATTTAAGAAGTATTTGCAAGGTTTCATTTCAGAAAACTAAGAAAGGTCTAAAAAGGAGATGTGTTTCTGTCGTTGGGGTTTAACTGTGGAATGATGCAAATATTACCTTAAAACCTTGTAATTGACGTTATAATTTTAGAAAAAATGATTTGTACATTTAATAAAAAAAATTATTAATGTTTATTATGTGACAATGTTGATTTTTTCTAATATTTGTTTTTTTGGTAACTTAATTTTGGTAATTTTGTTGAAAACATAGGCTAGGCCTAGATAAGCAGCCTGCTTCTTCCCATGCCTTTTTTAGTCAACACTTACTACAAAAACTTTGGTTTGTTAAAAAATGTTGGTTTATTTAAAATGCCTTTATGTGAAAAATAATGTATTATGTATAAAGACTGTTTAAATCTTACTACTACTACAACTAAATTTTATTTTTATTCTGTTTACACATTTATTTTCAATTTCATTGTAATTTATTGTTTTTTTAAGTGGGTTTTATAGTTTTGTTTTGTTTTTTTCTTTGTGAAAATGGTTAATTTTAGTTTTTTTTAAATCATTTTCAAAGTTATTTTTACTTAGTTTTTTTTTTTTTTTTCGTAATATTCAGTGGTTTTCGAGGGCAAGATCCAGAAGTATCAGGGAAAAAAATGTGTAATGAAAACTCCAAATGTCAAACTATTTCCAAAATGTATTCAGTGAAGACAGATGATTGACTATTTTTTTTTACAACAAGAAAGCTCTGCATCAATGCTGTCTGCCCTGCTAGTCGTGGATTAGCTCCTGTTTCAAGGGAAGGGGGCTGGGCGCTCTCTCTTACCTTGAAACAGAAGCTAAGCTAAGTTAGCCTCCCTGTGCAAGCTTTTTAAATTGACTCTGAAATTGTCATATTCATACTAATCCTAAAAGGGGCTGTTAGTGGAAAAAATTGTGGAGGACACTCACTTGAATGCATGTGCCAACTGGTGGGAAACCAGAAAAAAAACCTAAACATACTATATCCATCCAAAACAGCAAGTTAATGTATGAGCTAGGTTGACAGAGACAAAAACTACAGATACTTTCTTTACAATTTTAGTTAATTTGAGCCAGTTTTTTTTTTAATCGCAAATTAAATAAAATTAGTTGATCTTTTTTGTTTCAAAACCGTGTTTTTATTTTTGATGGTGTTTTTTTTTCCTTTTTTTTTTTCCTTTTTTTATTTTTTATTTTTATTTTTTAACGAGAATAACCTTGTTCACACAGCAGGGGGTGGCTGATTGCTGGCACTGATATTTTGGGTATTGTGTGCTGAAAAGTTTGAGAACCTTAGCCAGAGTATCCATTAGCTTTCATTAGTGTTGCTCCTTCAAATCTAGTACAAAAAGAAGAGATAAAAATGCATTAAAAAAATAAAATAAATTTATTGATAAATTAAAAAAAAAAAAAAAAATTAAAAACCTATTAGTGACAGTGAAAAAAATAATACAACGGTCAGCTAGCTAACACCTACCCAACATTTATGCTAATAAAATTTGTGCTTCCTTGATGAAAAACTATCTCGTAAGTGAATAAGGTTCATTGTGCAAGCGTGGCTATCATGTTGTCAAATTTCACCCATAGCTGTTTGCTACGAAGTTAATTCATTGCAAGAAAAATCTAAATATTCTTTAGGATGAAGTAACACAACAAATTCATTTTTAGGTTAATATCAATTCAAATGGAAATACAGTTATGGTTGGCATTAAAGCTCTGCTTTTCAGAGAACTCCCTGGGTTAGCCGAGCAGCCTACTTAGGCTTTCCAGGGAGTGTATTAGAAAATCCCCAACATGGGTAAATACACACATACAGACTTAACGGGATACAAACATGGAGACTTAGTAGGAGGCTGGGGTGAAGGAAGAGATACTTCAAGACAGCAGCAAAGCATGGGTAGCATAAAAAGAGTGATTTGATCATCAGCCTGTCTGCTGATAGTGGCTGGGCGTATAACTTCTGTGCATGAACTCGCGCTACATTAGCTGCTTCTGTGGCTGAATGCTAAAATTAGTTGTGTAAGCCAAAAGTCTTGAATTCTTTTTTTAAATGTGAAACATCAAGGAAATTAGCTTTCAGCCACTTCCATGCTAACTGTAATAATATCAAGATTTTTAAGAATTAGAATGAAATCTAATGTTTTATAGGCAAATTTTATTCCTTGTTTTTACCTCTTTCTGACACCTGGGATATGGCAACTACATTTTAGATTCTCTCCCTGAGAGCGTTGTCAAAGGAAAAGCCCCTCTCTGTGAGTATCTTGGAAACTGCAGCATTAGCCTCTGGTTTCGCTGTTCAAATACTCTCCTCAAACCTCTCAAACTGTTGGAGGATAAGTTGTAAATGTGAGAATAGCTGGAGAGACCTCTGAGTGAGAATGTGACTATTCCCAAACACCTAATACGCTGCTCTGTCAGCAGCAGCGGCGAGCTCTCAGACGCCTCACAGCGCTCCATACAAACACCCTCTGAGTGCTGTCTTCACAGTCAAACATCATACATTCATAGATAAGAACTGCATGCATAATTGAAACCACACACACACACAGAACAACATGACATGAAAGTGGAAAAAAATCAAGCGGCTATGTCTGGGCGACTCCTTTTACCGCCTCAAAAATAAACAAGAAAACGAACAAAATGGACACACAGGAAAGCCCCATGAAAATTTAAAGGCTGGATATTATTTAGCTGTGCTCGACTGAATGGCTCTTGTAGGGCTGAAAAGATTTTTTTTTTTTTATTCTGTCTTGGGTGAGGGCCACTGTGTAGCACGTGAGCTGACTACAGCTCAAGGGTTTTTCCACTGTGGGGATTTGTTCGGGAGTCAAACTCTGCAAATGTGATGAACTACAGATTTAAGACCGAGAGCGAAAAAGTCAACTGGCTGCTGAAATAGAAATGCTGGGAGATAATCAGGAATGGCCAACGTGATATGAAAGCAGGAGTGGAGGGGAAAAAAAGGAGTGTACAATCCGATTGCCATTCATTTGCTCCAAAACAAATGCATGTTTTGATAAGAGTCATGTCTTTTGGACAGTAGGTGCTAGTGCTCATGGGAAACGGAGTCTTTATCCTGGATAAACATTTTTTTTTAAAACTATCTTTGAATTAATGTTTGTTTTTTGTTAACATATTTGTACCTTAAGTTGATCAATAAGTTGAGTGCTGTATTGTTTGCCAGTAGTTGTGGGATGGCCACCGAATGAGGCACTTTTATAGGTACCGACTGAATTCAGTCAAAAGTTCTGGGTACCGATTCATGTAAAATCAAAAGGTAACATGTTTAGGTAACTAAATACAACCTTGTGACTGTGAGGGAGTGGAGGAGTTGGTGATTTCCCATGCTGGACATGAACGCAGCATTGCAAGTTTATACACTGAAGAATAAAAATGTTAAATTGGAAAAAAATCAAGATTGTATTATTAAACACATTTATATTTATTACCACATAAACACAACAAAGTACAGAAAATCTGTACCATTGAGTACTGATACCGATTGCCAGGTACCGGGCATCAGTACCATATCGTTTCAAATGTGAAAGGTACCCATCCCTATTAGTAGTTATGGGATATAGAGCCTCCATAGAGTGCTGCAGCCAGAAAACTGTTAATGGACACAGGCCCTAAAGCTGGCTTTTGACCATTTTATTTAATTCCAGGGAGCTTTCACACCAATGTTGTTTGGTACGGGCTTTTACACTTTTCTGTTTGGTCTAGACCAAAGGTGTGAAATCTTCCCTGGATCTTGGTCCAAACCAAACAGCCTGGGTTTGGCTAAAAGAGGTGGCCTCAGCCCGGACCAAACAGGACAACAGTCTGGTTCATCCCCAGTGTGAAACTGTTCTAAAAGGTTTGGACCTTTGAACCAGTGACAGAAATTACGGGTCTATTCACACCCCGGTTCGTTTGGGCAAACGCGTTCGTTTGGATGCGGGACAAAACAAGCGGGTTGAGATAGACAAAAATAGGTGGGCTCGGCTCTGTATTCGAGCCCTGTAGCGGTACCTGTGCAGTCAGAAAACAAATGCCACTGTAGTAATGGGAGCAGCTTGGTATCCAACTGTACAGTCAAAACAGTAGAAAAAGAAGAAGGAGAAGAAGAATCAACCTCAGCAGCAGAAGAAGAGAAGACTGAAGAACTGAGGAACATGAGTCGTGGGCTCACTTGGAGCAGTAAAGAAATAAAGCGCCTCATCGAAGTGCTTTCACTCAGTTGGGACCCTTGAAAACTACAAATGATGTTCATATAGCGCACACTGGCACATTAGAAGATAAACTAACTAGCCACACATGCTGTTGATGCTCCATGGCTGTTCTTCCCTTTGGAAAGTGGGCAAGAACATGAATGAATGAATGAAGATAAGGAAACTCCCTGCCTTTCGGGTATGATTTCAGACCAATGAGAGTAAAAATCAATCGCACTTGGCATTTGTTTACAACTGCCAACTGCAAAAATGGACAATAATATGAAGGTGGGAATGATGATTTTATTTATTGTTGGCAACATTTAAGACCCTCATGACCAATCAATGCTAACAACAGAGACACACAAAGCATGTAGTTGATGACGGCAAAGGTTTGTCATGGAAGATCTGTTAGTCTGTTTGCAATAATGAGAGTGTGAAACGTTAACAGACTGATTGAAATGTACACTGGGTAACAAAAACACAGACCTTGGTCCACACTTTTGGGAGAGAAAACACTCTTGGATATATCTTTCCACTAGAAGTATAACTCCAGACCGAATTGGAAGAATTACTGGGTAAAGCAAAACACCTCGCTACTTTGACAAACTAGACCTTTAGTTCTTAACAAAAAGCACAAAAAATGTAGCATACGCTTGTTTGGCTGAAACAAGCATTAGAATACAGTTTGGTATAGGTGAAGAGTTAAATATTCTCTCATTATATTCTCTAATAATGTAATCCATCATTATAGCCTGTCAGCGATGTCGGTAAGCAGGAGGATGTCCTCAGTGGTTACTGAACAGATGGCAGCCATCTTTAGGTGCAAACAACCTGCCACCAAGGAGAGACAAAACTGTGGGAGCAGCAGAACAAAGAGTAAGTGGTGGCGGATAAAAAAAGATGGTTTTTATGACGTTTCAAGTACTCCTTATGAGAGTGAGTCAAGCACTTCAATCACATGTTCATTGGTACTGTGAAGGTTCAGACAGGGAAGAGGTCAGAGAAGACCAGATATGATTCTGTAAATCATTGTATTAGTATTTTGTTTTCATGACTTGGTCAGATTTCAGGAATGGAAATCAAAATTGGATAAAAACGCTGCTGCGACACTCAGCTTTGTACAATGAGCTTGTCGCTGGAGGCTACAGATCAAGGTTATGATGGTTTTCACATTTATTCAGTCTTTATTCTTTTTTTATATTGACTTTTTGTTTCAAATTTCAGTTGAGTTTACTTTTTAAAGTGAGTTTTCTAGTAGTTTTTTTATTTTTATGAAAATGATTGGTTTTAGTTTAGTTTTTATTAGTTTTAGAGTTAGTTTGGTCTTTTCTTTTGCAATGTGGGGTTGACAGAGGTGAGATTCAAAAATGTCATAAAAAAGCACTGTGTAATAAAAAACTCAAAACACCATACCATTTTTAGAAACGCATTCAGCCTGATGAAATGTAAAAAAAAACATTCTCATAAAACAATCAAAACTCTTACTTAATATTCTGCCTGACCATTGGGTGGATGGGAAAAAACAAGACAAAAAAAGTCATTATTATCTTATATTATGTATAATAACCTCGTTACAAATATTAAGATTGGTTTAAACAGGTGAACAAGTTTTTCTGACTCAACTGACTGTAAACATGGCTTTCTAATTTACACTAGCACACAGCAATCTTCTTAGAAAAGAGACTAACCACATATATTTCGTTGTAAGTTAAGTGATTGAAAGCTGCGGCTGATTCTTTGCTAAGATTTCATTGTTTGTTTTAAGTGTTTGTAAAATGCTAATTATTAAAAGCAGAAATTAAGTGAACACAGCATTTTCAAACAGACAAGACAGTCACAACAGTAGGAAGGTGAAATGCCATGAGTCATACTTCTAGCCCTGCAAGAACACCAGTCCCAGCACCAGTTAGCATCGATATGCAAAAGGCTTCTGATTGATAAAATCTTGTGTGTAAACAATGCAACCCTGATTACACCCACAAATACAGGAGTTAAAAAAAGAAAGGTAAAAATACTGCAAACCAGTTTGGTGCTTGTCAGAGGATCATGAGAATGAGTACAAACTAGAGCTGCACGATTTGGGGAAAAGGTGCGATTTGCGATTAGGTGGGCAATATTGCGATTGCGATTGTGCTTGCGATTTAATAAAAAAAGTTGTGTCATGATGAGTCTACACGCTTGCTTGGTTATCATGGAGAAAAATCTGAATTGCATGTGCTGACATTGGGATTGCGATTGCGATATCCTCTTTTGCGATTACATAATTGCGTGTGCTGACATTGCGATTGCGATTGCGATTGCGATAATCGTGCAGCCCTAGTACAAACCTTTATTATTATACAGTCTGTGGTATAAATACAAGAATATAGACAGTAAGAAGAGCAAGGGTGGAGCTGAAAGGGCGAGAAATAACAGAAGATGGCCACATGTGGCCACATTTGCCAAACTTCGTAACTTTCATCAAGACGAGCAGCGGGATGAAAGAGAAACTCTAAATGGAGAGGATGACCCGGGTAAAGCAAGATGTAAGAGGAAATATAACTCTGCCTGCAAACCACAGTCCAAGTCTATGTATTCTTACAACATAACGCTTAATTATCCAAAAACAGTATCTTAACATCAGTCCGGACACTGAAAGGTTGACGCCGATTTTAATACAACGCTTTATTAAACTGGTCGCTGACGGCCATGACCACTTCAAATAACAAAAACTTTACACAGTTTTCAGGATGTTTTCATGCCAGTTAGGTTGTTTACATTGTATCTGACTAAAATCTTTTAATAGTTGGTTGACTAAAACAAGACTAAGACTAAAAGACTAAAGACTAGACCAAGACTGAAACTCTTATGGTGTTTAGTTGACTAAAACTTGACTCAGACTAAAAGGTTTCAGATGACTAAAATATGACCAAAACTAAAAATTGTGTGATTCAAAAGAGTAAGACTAAATCAGAATTAGCTGTCAAAGTGAACACTGTTTGGTATCCTGATTGTGAGGCACTTGAGTCTACCAATGAAAGCACAAATGATGGCCAGAAGAGATGATGCATTTGGCAACAGGAGGTTACAAAATTTCAGCTGTCTAGAGTAATGACACCATAATCCAAAAAAAAAAGGAAAATTAAAGCATAAAATGAAAGCAATGGCAACTTTCCCTCTCTTTTTAAGCTTGCTCAGATTTGCAAAGTCTAAAAATAAGAAGGAAAAAAAAAGAGACATAAGGCTACAGGGAAAAATAGCAGTCTGAAAGTGAGTCAGCTGCAAAAAAATGCCTCCCCTTCTCTTTTTCTATTCCTCAACAGTACCTTGCTGAGAATGTATTGTGAGGGAGAACATCTAATCCACTGAGAGGACGTCTTGGACTATTCTGGGGAGGGAAAGAAAAGGCTGCTTCAGCAAATAGCAAAGTACAGGAGCAATGACAAGGTGCCTCCCCTCGTCCTCCCTCTCACACTTTACATACAAATAGCTGTCAAAATAAAATTGCCTATTTTGAATAAGAATATCCCTGAGACGAAAACACAAATATATGAAAGGACAGAGCAGCCCAGTGGAACAGACACAGGGAGCATGAAATCAGATATTAATGTGTTCTAAATTGAAAGACAATGCGTTATGACTTTGCAAATAAACTCATGTCACTTTCATCACTGTTTTTAATAAAAAATGTTGTTATTAGTTGTAATATTCTTTACTTGGGTGTCTTCTGAGACATAAAATAGTGTTTTTGTTGTTGCAGGTCATACCGTGTGTTGATGGAGGTCAACTGAAGGTAAAAGATAATGATCATTGTGACAGAAACAAAGTCATTTTTATGGTATCTAGTGCTAATTGATGTTATTGTAAACACAATGAAAGACCTTGATGAAATAAACTGCACTGTAATTAATTCAATAGGGAGCTTTGTGTTGTGTTCAACTCAAGCAAATACAAATAACATGTGACTGTCAGTGCCAGTGTTTGTTTGCATTGTAAGGGGCTAATTTAGGCTAAATGCCAGCCTGTCACCTAATTAAAATACATTCAAAACAGACCAACCAAGCAGTTCAACAGGACATTTTTCAAACAAATATTGGCCGATACCTGCATTTTCGAGGCTGATTAATGTAATAAACATATAGTGGCTGCAGACACTGCAGGCAATCTCCTTAATGTGATTTCTGAGGAGAAAATTTAAAGAGGGGTATTTTTCCATACAGGCCCAGGCTGTTATATAATCTTTGAAAAGGCCAAAGAACATGGTGTCCACTATTGAACAGTTTTGTTTTCACGGTCAATGCAATATTTTAAGGTTTTGTCATTCTAAAAAAATCTTGATATCCCTCTTTAAAAAATTAAAGAGGGGTATCATGCTTTATTTTTTTACACTTTACACTGAGCCACAAGTGCACTGTAGTCTTTTACATGCATGGTAGAAAAAAAAAAAACTACTTTTGGCTGCTGGCCCCTTTAAAGGCTCCCCGCTTCATTAGGCAGGACAACAGCCAGACCTTAGTGTTTGAGGCCCGCACCCACCAACATGTCACAAACCACTACCGAGATCCTTATCTAATGATAGTGTAACCCAGTCTGAACATATTTAGTCTGAATATCCAGAATTGTTGCTTTATATCCATTTTTAAAATATGGAAAAGCAGAATAACCCCTCTTTAATGTCCCTTTAAACGATGGCACTTTTTAGCCCCCTTAAAATGACAGTGTATCAAACCGAAACAGTTACTGACTCATGTTCTAAACAATGTTTTAAAAAAAACAAATATAATCTTTCAAATGCTCACAGAACATGGTGTCCACTATTGAATAGTTTTTTTTCTATAGTCAATGTCATATTTTAAGGTTTTGTCATTTTTTTAAAAATTAAAGAGGGGTATCGTGCTTTATTTTTTTTCACTTTACACTGAGCCACAGGTGCCCTGTAGTACTTTACATGAATTACAGGTAGAAAAAAAAATCTGAACATTCAAAACTGTTACTTTATATCCATGTTTACAATATGGAAAAGCAGAACACCCCCTCTTTAATGTCCCTCTGAACTAAAATGACAGCATATCAAATCGGATCGGAACAGTTACTGGCTCATGTTTTAAGCCACATTTTTAAAAATTGTCCCATTTCAGTGGACTGTATTGCACTAACATGTAGTAAAAATGTAGAGATTATGTTTTGCTATTTGAACAGTTTTGAGTATGTTTTTATTTAAAAAAAATAATAATAATTTCTGTATGTATTTCTGGCATTTGGTTTTTCAAGCATGCTACCCTGGGAAAATTCATGAAACTATATTCTTCATAGCTAAAATATTTTATATGTAGTTTGGTTGTACATCTTATTGTTTATCTAGTTTCAGGAAAATTAGTCAAACAATATTAGAGACCAGATAACAGTCATATGACAGCTCAGACCAAATTGGTTGTACTAGAACAGAGTTAGAGCTGTGATCACATTTGTGGCCGTCAGTATGAATCCTGCAGCTAAATTTGATCCGGGCAATGCCTGTGAGGTCAAAGGTCAAATTGCACTGGAGGCTCCATAAGCTCTCACTTAATTTGGGTCCTGGAGAGTCATAATCAGGGCCATTATTACCATCATCACATAATCTAAGATGTATGAGGCGAGAATGGCCAAGGCATTATGTTTGTGATATTCATTTTGATTTTAAGCAACAGCCATATAGATAGAATAATCAAGAAAAATGAGACGATTATCCATCAAGGGCATTACACGAGGCAGCGGCCAATTTATCCCTGACGAGAAGGCTCTGAATGGGCTTGATAAATCATCAGGAGAGGGGATATCATTTGGCCTCACAGTGAAAAAACTGTAGCGCAAGCATATTTCAAACCATTAAGGGCTAAAGTTAGCTCTCACCCCCCTCCCGCCAATCTATCAAAGGGCTGTGCAGGCTTTAGAGTGAGCCTCACAGCGGGCCGGGCTCTGTGCCTGTGAGGTGCCCTAAAGAACAAATGTTTCATTTTCATTAGTTACCAGGTAGTGTGTGCCCCAGGGCCAGGACAGGCTTTTCTCAGTGTAAATCTCTCCTGGGAAGATAAGGGATGGAGAAAAGTTTTCAACCACTTTTCAGTTTGAGCAAAGGTGGAAGAAAAACTGTGTGTAACAGCTAATTCATCTTAAAGTATACATTTCCAGCCTGGGAGTATAACCGATATAACTTGGCAACCTATTGCAATGATTATGACCAAGCTTTAAATCTTAGAAAAAGTATATGTGATGGTAAAAGAAGAATCTAATGACCGGCCTGTGGTTTAATGGGCCTATATTTCTTTGATCCCTTAAAAAGCTCACATTTTATTTATTCCAATTGATCATGTTCAAGGTTTTGATGTGGATGGGTAGAAAACTTTGTCAAACAAAAATAAATTGATAAAACTGAAGAAATTGATTTCAGTTAAATTATTGTTTGATTTTATTGTTTGGAAGGAGGCGCGCGTCTGATAACATTGGTGATGTACTTTTGTCTTTTCCCATGTTTGGGTTGTGAGGAAGATTAAATTCAGCTCTAAAGATAAGATTCAAAGAGAAAACGCCATTGAAGCAGAGCTGAAATCCTTCATTCTTCAATCATTTTTCAAAGCAGCTTTGACCATATGCATTTACACCAAATGCAAATTAGATGTGAAGTCAATTTAAAGATGTAATTGGACTGAAGTTCTTGTCAGATGATGCAAAGATCTGAAACTGAGCGCTGTGACTGGTGTGGCTTCATTTGCTTCTTTTCAAGAGCTGAAAAATCTGAACTCAAGGGAATGATCCATGGTGGATAGTCGATCATCAAGGAGGTCCTCCAGTGAGGTACAACTGATGGTCTGGCCAAGGTTCTTTTTTTATATCAGAAAATGTAAGACAAATGGGTTGCCTCTATACCTCTAAATTCTATAAATAGAGGAAGGTTTGAATCACCATCTGTTACTGAGTCTCACTATTGGTTGTACTAACAAGTCAAGAACAACCGGCTCAACTTGCAATGTGGTGATGTTGGGTCTTGTTTGTTGATAACACAGAAGGGTTTCCCTTTAAAGGACCCCTAGCTTTTTATAAAAATCCCTTCAGGGATCATGAATGAAGCAAGTACTTTGCAAAAAAAAATAGCCCTTGCAATGTCCTCTTGGTTGCCATGCACTGTTTGTCTTCTGGGGTTGGAAAATGACCCCAGTCTGGTTTGATAGTATAAATTGTCATCAGTCCTGTTACACCTTAAGTTACTAAAGTCTAACCTTTTACCACATTTTTTCATTTCTTTTTGAAATCTAGGGCCAATAGACCTCATTTATAGAAACGTAAATTAAATGAAATCGAAACTAAGGATGCACCGATATGAAAATTTTGGTCGATATTGATATCTGATATTGGTATTGCTGTTAAGGCCTACAACCTATATTTACTGATATCAATATTGGCAAAAACAAATAAAAAAAAAACTGAGATGATGTCTCGAGGTAGTTCAGAGAGAAAGAGTGGCATGATCGTGAGACGACCATGGAGAGGATCAAAGGATGGAGCACCCGAGATGAACGCAATCAAAAAAGTATGATTCGTCAGATTTTTGGATCAAAAACAAAAAGAGAGACGTAACAGAAGAGACTCCACTCTTCTTAGGTAGTTTTGGTGTTTACATAGTCATTGAAAACAATACTTTTGGGGTCTTGAAAGATAGTACTCTGAAAATGGCTGGCAGCTAATGAGTAACTATCTTCCCGCTTTTAAACACTGGCCGATGCTGAGATGTTAAAAAAATGACCAACACTGGTCAATACTGATATTGATACCGGTATATTGTGCACCCCTAATCTAAACCCTGTTTTTTGACTTCAAAAGATTTAACTTGGGGTCAAAATGATTCCCGGACAACCCAACATTTATGCATTTGTGTATGCGTGAATTTGTGCAATCATTTATGTTTGGTGTGACTTCAGACATTCTTGTGATTTACCAAAGGAAGATGTTTCTGAATAACAGCTCAAATTGCTCTTGAGTGTTGAGTGGTTTTTTTCTATCTGATGGTTGTTGATTAAATGATATTTAGTCACAGCAACTGAATATGTATACACACAGCAGTAACTTCTCTACAGGCTTTCAGTATTACTGGGGTAGTTTGCAATTTACTGTTGGATGTTCTTCTAGGGAAAGGTTTGTCCTCACAGGGAAGCATTGGTAATGCTATGTTAGGGCTAAATCTTGTTACTAAGCCATGAAGAGCCAGGATCCACAAAGTATTAAGTCATTAACACATTAAAAAATTCTTGCTGTTCAATGTTTTATGAAGCTAATGAATTCAATCACTGAAACAGCGGCTTTTGGTAGCTTAAATTTCCTTGGTTTACCAAGTAATCCTGAGTTAATCACCACTACCTTTTGTCCTCTTACTCCCACTCAGTCTTTTCTGTGAACCTGTCCACAGGGCTCCGTCATCATAACTCTAGCTTCAGGGCCACGTTAAGATGAAACAAATAGAAGGAATTTAGACAAATGCTCAGATGAGACAAACAACTCATCTCTGCCTTCAGGCTTTGTGTTTTTCTTTTTACTTCTTTTTTTGTCACTGTAATTCCCTTCCAAAAAGTAATAACTTTATCTCAGGGAGGCTTGTGAAGTAGAGAAACCTCCGTTGGTGTTTTCTGACAGGTCTGCTAGAACGGGGCTTTATGTGTCCCTTTCATTTTCACAGCGCCTGTCCTTGCAAGTGCCACTTGATTTGTTGTCCTGCAAATGTGCCACGTGGGCGGCGCTCAGACAGATCCTGAGTGTCAGTCTTCCACATGAGATTTGCTGGAACTTTCTGTGGCTATGGTGATTTCTTAACACCCTGAAGGTTCACACAATTCATTTCATTTGCGAATATGTAGGCCAGCACAGTTTATTTTTAAAAGAAAATCACTATCACAGTCTGTCAGGCCATTGGTTATTCATTTTTTTTACTAAAACAGGCGGTGCACATTTTCACAAAAACAGACAAGATAAAAATAAGGTAGCATCAACAAAATAAAATCATCACACTGAGCGGCTCATTCCCAGGTAAGTATTTGTTTATAAAATTGCAGGTTTTGGTCAAGTCCTGTTCAATCAGAACGGCCTCTGGCTTCAAGGCAAGCCGGCACTCTTTGTTGACAAATTATGGTATAGCGGCTCGGTTGATTGGGTTTTTTAACAAGCAAGTGAACCTGAAATGACAGATGTGAGGAGACAAATCCAAATCAAGTGACAGCCCTGCAATCATTCCGCCTGTGAATAATTTAAAGCCGTTCAGAGGGCACCGGAGAAAAAAAATTAAGACAATCTAAAAGGAGAGAATCAATGTGTGGTCGGGTTCTATAAATTGATTTTTAACCCAGAGAGACTTGTTGTCTTATCGACACAACTCCATTGATTATTGATCATCTGAAATTGCTCTGTCAAAATGTTCTTTTGTAATATTGGAAATAGATCATGCTAACACAACGCAAACCCCAAGCAAACAGATTCTTCGTATGCCATCATTGAGTGTTAAAAGCAGTGGTTGGTTTTGCTCTTTCTCTCATATCATATTTTTTCCACATCAGGCACTGTAAGTGAAGTGGGCAGTTTTGAAAACACTTGAGAGTCAGGTTTACACCAGATAGAGTCTGTCGAAATTTTAAATGGGTACTTTTGAAATGTTGGTTAACCATACTTTTTTACATTTTAGTCATAATTCCTAATGATCTGAAAAATGCAAATACATTTCTTGATCAAGTCTTTGGTGGAGCCTTCAACATGAGTGCAACATTCTTTTGAAGAGAGTG
This sequence comes from Halichoeres trimaculatus, assembly GCF_033239565.1. NCBI lineage: Eukaryota > Metazoa > Chordata > Actinopteri > Labriformes > Labridae > Halichoeres > Halichoeres trimaculatus. The sequence goes on from NW_027437200.1 coordinate 18,260,580, forward strand.
GGTAATTTGAAATAGCCAGAACCATTCAGTAAACTGCTGTACAACAAATCCCTCCAAAATTGTGAAACTGAAATGTTGATTGAAAAGATCTTGATTATTTTTAGTCATGTTTGACTGAAAAAAGCACAAATCCAATATATCAAAAGTTGAAACTGGAGCATTCAACATTTGATGAAAATTGCATTTTCTTTATCAATTTGATGCCAGTTTCACATTAAAAAAATACAGACACTAAAAGGTTGTGTGATGTCAAAAAATAACATCTTGTGACGTTGAACATTCTTTACAAATTTGGCCAAAGAAGGTTTTTCTGTTGTTCAAATTGCAATACAGCACATTACATTGTTGAAAGATATAGAGAATCGTTGAGAAGCATCAAAGCTTGAGGTAAATACTGGGTGACCTTGAACTGCAACCCTCAGGTGGCACAGCATTAAAAACAGACATGACTCTGCAGTGGAAGTCAACGCACAAGCCATAATCTCAAAATTATGCAAAATAATTTTTTGATTGGAGAGTTTATTGTTGGCATTTTCTTGTCATTTGTGAGTACAACCCATGATCAGGGTAGTTTGCTCGGATCAGAATCTCTTTTTTTGACGTTAGTATTTTCTTTTCCGTTGTGCTTCTTATGCTTTAAAGCCATATTTCAGAGCTAGAAATTGGCTGAACTGCAAATAAATATGTATCTACAATACAATCTCAAATGTACTACAGTGGAAAAAAAAACCCTATTAAACTCTCTTTACAAATGTCATGTAAGTGAAAGTGGAAAATCCTGACTCCTCCCTCTTCTGGTTATTTTACATTTATCCAGACCTTCTGAGTAATGCAAAAAAAAAGTGATATGGAAGATGAACCTGAATTTACACTAATCTATAGCATTTAAGTTGTTTGGGGGTTTTAATGTGTGCAGAAGCCGACAGAAACCTCCGAGTTGTTGTGGTCTTTTTCCCCTTGATAGGAGCCAAAGAGAACAGCTGTCAATGAGAGTGACCCCAATGATAGATAGCCCACTCTGCAGGGCCAACAAGGCCATTGGAACATGGGGACATTCACTTAGGAACCCCCTCCAGTTTTCCAGTAGAATTTATCCCCTCCATCCTCTCCCAAGTCAAAAGCCGTCTGTGTCAGTGTCATTTCCACTACAAGCCCATAGCAGGAACTGCAAAAGGCGCAAGGCAACTTCTTTCTCAAAAACAAATAAGCAGCACAAAACAACAGAACCTCCCTATGGGGGAGCCTTGAAATGGATTATCTGTCTTTAAACACCCACACTCCTTCTTCTGTTTCTCTTTTCTCCTCTCGACATCTCCTGTTCTGTGATCCAAATTATAAATCTCAACTGGAGGGTGAGAGATAAAAAGTTCCCACAGGAGAACGGCTTTTATGTAAAGAGGAGTGCGCACAGTGTGTTGTTGTAGATGCAAAGGGGGGGTGGGAAGATGCAGAGATGACTGTTCAACGATCAAACCACACTTTGTTTTTTTCTGAAACGTTGGATCAAAGTAAACACTCAGGTTTGTCTCTACTTAAGTGCCCTGGCTGCAGTGTGAAATACTCCCAAACTGCAGATTTGTGTGTGATTACCTCAAGACATTTCTTTTATCTGAGTACAGTCACGAGGAAAGCAGTCCCCTTTGGTGAATAACTACAATCACAAGGCTGCTATTGAGTGATATGCTGATGAATGCAGTATATCCTGCATTCAGTTCAATGAATATTGAGCAGGATAGCAACATAGCTACAAGGGCAACAAGCCAAAATGGCTGAATATACCCTTAGCTTGCCAAAATATCCATCCGATAAGAAACAGTATTGTAGCCAGCTAAAATCACTTTGGAAAGCTAACACTGTAATAGTTTGCTAATGTGCCCATTGGCTACCTAAAAAAACAACTTAGCAATCTTACATCACAATAAGCTGCCTAACATAACTACTTGCTCACATCTCTGTTTTGCTAGCTTACAAAACCATACGCTACTAAAAATCAAGGTTACCATGCTTACTAAAATCATTAATTGCAACCTAGCTAACCACAAATTTCTATTAGCTAGCTACTAATCTAAAGGGCTGAATATTACTGCTAACTTGCTTATATTTCAGTTTGCTAACAAACATTACAATTAGCTACTGAACATAACAAATCAACTACTTTGATGTTAGCTACCAAAAATGCCGTTAGCTATCCATCATCACCAGGCGCTACTTAACATACTGACAGCTTGCTTATTTTGTTAGCAACCCAACAGTACCATAAGCTACTAAATTATAAAACTAGCTTGAGAACTAAAATTACTATTAGCTACCTTACTTTACTGTTAGCAACTAAGAATTACCATTAGCTCTCTAATATGTCTTCTGCTAGCTTGCTCACATCTCTGTTAGCTACCTAACAGTGCTTCTTGCAACCTAGCATAACTATCTACTTAACCATTGACATTTATCAACTTCACATTTTTGTTAGCAACCTAGCATTACCAGAAGCTACTGAATGTTAATACTAGCTTCATAACTAAAATTCTAATTGGCCACCTAACTTTACTGTTAGCAACCAAGAGCTATCACGAGCTCTCAAATATGACCAGAAGCTACTTAACTTCTGCTAGCTTGCTTACATTTCTGTTAGCTACCTAACAGTGCTTCTTGCTACCTAACATACCTTGTATCAACTTAAGCGTTGTCATTCATCAACTTTACATTTTTGTTAGCTACCCAGCATAACCCCTTTCTACCTACAGTTATCGTTCACTAACAAAAAAAAATGTTGTTAGCTTAGCAACATTTCCCTCTGTCCTTCTCTCCAACAGCAGCTGATCTATGTTTTTAGCTGCCAATATTAGCTTTCCTTATCAAAGAAAGTGGCTCAATGCTGATATCTGTTGTCATACTGCAGCTGATAGTTTATCAAACACTGATATAAAAGATATTATAACTGAATTTTCTACCTTGGCTGAGACAGTAAAATTTACTAACATTTAACTCTACAATACTTTGCATACAATTTGTATCAAAACCTTTAGACATTTCAGAGAAAATAAACTTTTTGGCGTAGACACACACCATATTGAGTGTACTTACTATTGGCTGAGAATAGTTGAATTCTGGGGGATTTTTCTCCACAGGCACAGATTGGCTTCCATGGCAACAAGCATCTACTCACATGAACCAAAGCTCGGCCTTGTTAACCCCAGTGCTGCACCTGACAAGGGAACATGATGCCACAGTCAAAACATGATGTTCCTACTTGTGTTTTACTTACTTTATGGAGTAATGCCCTGTCAAGGACACTTTCCTATTCTTGTCCAACACCATGATAACTTTTTTGGACAATTGGAGCTTCAGCACCTCATATGAGAACTAGAGGGAGTAAAACCTTTAGAGACACTGGAGCTGTCAGGCATATTATTCATTTCTTATAATATAACAGATTTTAAACAAGCTTCTAGAAAAACCAACTTGACTTTAGGTCACTTTCTGAACACTTCTTTTGACAGCTGGAGTTCTTATTCATGAAAGGTCAGTAAATTTTTAAAATGTAAAAAGCAATGAATAATCCTGTGGCCTCAGTCTTCTGTAACCTACTGCTCAAGGTAACAAAAAAGTTACACACAGAACACTAACAGTAGTGTTGAATCTACAAAGTAACTAAACATGACCAGTACTGTACAAGGTAGTGTATGAGGAAGCGCAAAGGGTAGAATATCATGAAGCATGGGCAGTAGTGAGAAAGGTAGTATATAAGGTAGTGTACAAGGTAGTATATGAGGTAGTGTATGAGGTAGTGTATGAGGTAGTGCATTAGGTAATGCAAGGGGTATATTATCATGTAGCATGCACACTAGTGTGAAAGGTAGTATATAAGGTAGTGTACAAGGTAGTATATGAGGTAGAGTAAAAGGTAGCGCAAAGGGTAGAATATCATGAAGCATGGTTAGTAGTGCCAAAGGTAGTGTATTAGGTAATGTAAAGGGTAGATTATCATGTTGCATGCACACCAGTGTGAAATGAAGTGTACAAGGTAGCATATGAGGAAGCACATGCAGAAGTGTATAAGAAAGTTAGCATATAGCAGTTAAAAAATAAAGTGAATTAGGTAGCACATACAGTAGTATATGAGGCTGCACAAGGTAGTAAACAAAGTATTGTATGAAGTAATGTATGAGGTAGTATTTGCAGTACTGCAGGAGGTTGTGTACAATGTCCCTTATAAGGTAACATATGAGGTAGTGTATGTAGTTTATGAGGTAGCATATGTAGTGAAGAGTGGAAGGCAGCGTACATAGTTGCAAATCAGGTAGCATCTGCAGTGTACAAAGTAGCATATAAGCAACCAAACCCAGTTGTTTTTAAAGGTAGCGAATCATATAGCTTGTGAGGTAGCATACAAGGTAGAATGCAAGGTAGTGTATGAGTAAGTATCTGCAGTCGTGCACAAGGTAGTATAATATGTAGTGGTCGAGGTAGGGTACTAAACAAATACAAAGTAGCAGAACTTACAAAGATATTAAGAAAAATACAAATATAAGTAAAATGGAACATACAAAGAAATCTACGAGGTTGCATCTAAAGTAGTAAATGAAGTATTTATTTTACAATACTTCCAAAGCCCAGTTGTCCAACAGCTTGTTTCTTGAATTAAAAGTCAATCATTCCCTACTGAAATGTAGGCAACAGATAGAAAAATATTTCATAATTTAAAAAACAAATTAAAAAAGAAAAATAATGGTAGAACCAGCCTTGCCAAATACAACCAGACATTTTTGCTGCTGTAAAATAAAGTCTATTTTGACTGAAAAACACGACATTAAAAAAAGGTTTTTAATTCCATTTGGACAGAACATGATGATGCACAACTTAGTTTTTAAAACTTTAAAATCTATGGTAGATGCTTGTTGGCTTCATTCCTGGTGCTTTTTTCAATCCTTGATAAGAATATAATGAGCCTTATAAACAACCTGTTTCTCCTGGCTCTTACTCTGTGTGGAGTGCCTCTTGTTCAGCCTTGGCTAGAAACACCAGTTGTATTATTTCCCTCTCATAGTGTCACTGCTCACAGTTTAAAATTCTGTTTATCCCTGTTTGTTTCCTACCCGACCTCTATTAACTCTTGGCAACAGGAACACCCCCACCATCCATAACCTCTGACTCAAAGTGACTGGTTACTGGCTGGCAAGATGAAAAATATCACCTGGCTTCCACACCACATTTTGCTGACTTACATCCATCTATGAGTGCCAAGAAGTGAAAGAGTTCCAAATACTTAGGAGTGGTATCAAACATCTCTATAGACTAAAATACCTCCAAGTTTTTTAATTCCATAAAAGATAAATTTACTGGCAAACACTCCCAAATAAACCAGATAACTAGGCTCATTGGGAGGTTCTTGTACACAGTTCAAAAAAAGCAGTAAACTTCAAAATGTCCATCATAGGAAACTTCAAATGCGATTGGAATAACAATGAGTATGGCCATCCAAGTGGCCAATGTAGGCCACTTAAGGTGTCAACAATCTCAGTGTGGACCAACAACTTTTTTCAAAGATGTTTTTCAGGCTTTTCAGGCTTTATCCAGAGAGAACAAGACAGTGGATGAAGCAGGATACAGGGAGCTTGGGAAGTAACGTGGGAAAAAAGCAGGTTAGATTTAATACTGGGCTGGCATCGAAAGAGCTTGCCTTGTTGGGCGAGCAAGTAACTTCAAGTCATTGCGGCAACACAACATTTTTTTTTTTTTTTTAAGTTGTATTCTGGGGCTGGTTTAAATAAGACAGGACAGGGAATAGAGCAGGAGACCTGGAGAGATACTTGGGGAATGACGTGCAAGAAGTGGGCTTCTTGTTTGGAGCTATCCTGGTCCGCCTCCTATCTGGGTAGGCCCAAATGAAAGGATATACCTTGAAAAACAACTTTTTATCAATAAAGTTGTATGTTTGAGGCTTTCAAACATTTTTTTCAGAGAAGACAGTGGAAAAAGTTGGAAACCAGGATAGTTGGGGAATGACGTGGGAATGGGGTCTCAGACCCTGAGTGGACTCAGGGAGAAATGGGCATTGGTTGGAAGCGAGCCCAGGCCAACCTTGTACAACCTAAGTACAACAGCCCATCGAACAGCTATTTTTTGTTTTATATTCTTGGGCTTTTAAACCTTTATTCAGAAAGACCGGGACAAGGAATAGACCAAGAAACCAAATGACAGAGTTGGGGAATTGCAATTGGGAAAGGGGCCTGAGGTCGTAAGTGGACCCAAGCTATCTGCTATATGGCAGATATTGCAATCAGAACAACTACTTTTCAAAACACTTTAGAAATGTCAATGTCATCAAAGTCATTTTAGATACCCTTTCTTTCAGATCATGTGTATGGAAAACATGAATAACTAAACTTTCAAGGCCTAGATGAAGTTGATGGTTCGGAGCATCCAGTGCCCTTTGATTCTGTTAGCTCTCTGCTAGAAAATACCTCTCCTCCTTGCGCTTTCATGGCTCTGTGGGAGTTGATTAATGAAGCAGATTTCCAGCTATCAAGCCCGGTGCAAACTGTTCAATTATGCAACTCGGACTCTCCTTATATCATGTTTTAGTATCTTCAGTATCTCCGTGGGGCTGATGTGTGTGGGAGGCCGAGCCAGAGACGGGCTATATTGGTCTGCGTGCTGACCTTTGCCATTGCGACAAATTAAAGTAGAGTGATTGGTGCTGTACTGTCAATTTACTCTTTCATGAGGTCTTTGCTGGGGTTGTCACTGCGATCCTGGCAGGACTCAATTCACATTTGGAGTTAATCAAAATGCATGACTGGGGCAGGAAAGGAGGCAGCCGGCTCACGCTGTAAACAGTAAAGGAGCAGTTTACAACCTGACGCAGACATCTGTCCTCATCAAGCACAGCTGCTCCAAGACTGCCTTATGATTGTTTGGTTGCTTTTGCAGACACTCGAACCACTTTCATATTTTATATTGGAGTGCGCGATTTGTTATACAGCAGTCTCTTTAGCTGCCATAATTCTTGGCGGATAAAGAGCCTTGGGTGATAGTGCTGGTGGGGCTTTGAGAAACAAAACATTCACATCTCAGCAGGTGAAAGTTAAGATTTTTATACCTTTTGCAAACACAAGGATTTCCACTTCTTATTCATTACAGCTCTCCTTATCGAATCAAACCAATCCAGCATGAATGGCCTAAAATACCGTATTCTCCTTTGTTAGTCAAACTACTTCGCTCTTGAAGGTCTTTCTTTAAATTTCTAAATCTTTTTTTAAAGGACTCACACAGAATGGTGTGTACAGGGGTATTTCAATAAATTATGTCATTAAAAAATTACTTCAGTAGGTCAATTCAAAGTCAAACTTGAGGATAGAAAGATTTAAAACACGTAGAGTGAAATATTTCAAGCATTTATTTCTTGTAGCTTGTGGCCTCTGATGAATGAAAACCCAAAGTAGACTATTACATAAAATGTTTTTTCAAAGCAGAACTGTTGACCCTCTAGAAACATATTCAATGACTTGTACTCATTACTTAGTTGGGGCTTCTTTTGCATGCATTACTCCGCCAAGCGTCAGCATTCTCTTTGGGTTCAAGTCTGGCAAGTTTGGTAGCCAATAAAGCATAGTCATGTAATATTCATTTTACCAGTTATCAGTAATTTTGGCAGTGTTGACAGGTGTCAAATCACTGATCTTGGGCTTTTCTGTGACTTCTCCTTTGCTGCCACAAGTAGGTCAAAACTTTCACATTTCCCAGTTTCTTCTATCAGATGGTCCAGTAAATTCTCTTTCTGGATCGCTGAATTGAACGTAAGGTTTGTCACAGTATATTCAATTTCAAAAATAGGGTTCTTGACACTGTGACAATCATGCTGTTCAGTATCTATGGTCTTAATTCTTATATGATTGCAGTAATGTCAACAGACATGCTCAGAATAAGACTTGTGGGAACTGTACAAATGGATGGTTGAGGGAACAGACACAACAATGATGATTGTGTTTCTACCCATGATTAGGGTAAACTTACAATTTTAAATAGGAAATTTGTTCAAAGACCAAATCTAGATCTAGTATGGTCGAAAATGTTTACACTATCATACTACTAATACTATTACTGTCATACGATATTACGTTTTCACTGCTACTACTTTTATACTTATACTTTTGTTACTTATTTTGTTGTGTGTCTGTCATGTTAGAAAAGGCTTGATGAAGTGATATTATTCAAACAAAGAACAGTAGTCAGAAACAGTAGGTATGAGGGAAAACTGACCCACTTATTATTTATCAATGGGTTACAGAAATTTTAACATTAAACATAAGAATATACTAGTAATTGAATAAAATAAAGAATAAATTAGAAGACCCAGAAAATAACCTAAATAAATCAAATAAAAACAGCAGGAGCGGAGTCTGGAATGGACTGCTTATATCGGCGATTTTAGATGCATTCCGATACAATACCGATATTTATTTTTTTTGCTGATATTGGACCAATATCCGATATCAATATCCAACTGAGACACCCCTATAAGATTTATTCACACTTGTTTAGCTACATTTGATATTGTCCTACAGTTACATCTGGCCTTTTGAGGGCAACCATGATGCTGATGTGGCTCTCTTTGTTTAAGATATAGATTCATGCAGCCTTATCAGATGCAATAGTTTCTCTTTCTGATGCGCTGCTCTGGCACTGCTTAGAGATGTATGTCATTATTCTAACAGCTGTGTTTTTGAAATGGGCTCAGAATGGATTTTTCTTGCATGAAATGTCAAAAAAGGAGAAATAAGAGAGAGATTTTTGCAGTGAGCAACCACCACTTTCCTCTCTCTGGACGTCTGAGTTTGTGTTCTATGATGAATCCCCGGCGAGCAATGTAACAGGTGGGTGGATGGACAAAACAAAAGATCAAATCAATAGTTTCAGCCACCGCTTAATTGCACATCGGGAGCCAAAGGTTTTTTATTACGGGCTCTGGTCAAACTTTTAATATACCTTGGGCCTCTGGAGTATGGTGTTCCCGCACACCAAGCTTTGTCTAAGACACAAAGGCTTTTTCTTCCTCTTTTTATACACCCTGTCTTCCAGTCAACCCCTAGCAACTCGCAGTTTTCAGGAGCACAGTTTACCAACAGCACAGAATGTAATGAAGTCACAGTATCTGAATTAAGCCGCTTATGAGATTAGAGTATTCAACCCACCTTCTCTGGTGTGGAAATTATTAGAAAACAAAAGGGTTTACCAGGCTCAGAGATTTAAACTGAACTGGAGATTTTCCTCCTCACTTCAAACCACTGAAATGTGTGTGCAGGGGAAATTAGCAATGCGGTCACACTTTTAATCAAATGCGTGACACTTGGAAAAGTCATGCACCTCTGCAAAATACCCAGGGTTTACTCTCCCCTTTGTGAGCTTGACATTTTTGTGTTATGGTTTCATGCGATTTGGAGCCTTGATATTAGACAAAAACAACCAATAATGAGGATTTCATGGTGAGGGTTTGGAGGTGCTTACTGAGGCAATCTCAATTTCCAAGTGAAGCACAAAATGTAATATGCCCTAAATATGACGCAAATGAGCCTAGATCTATGATCCACAATTACACACCATGCAAGTCTCACACAGCTAGCATGATGAAGACATTTCAAGCGTGACCCATCAATTTTAATAATCACACTTCCTCTGACATATTAATATACTCTTATTAGCTTTACAGATCAGTCATATGGGGAGCTCCTGAGAGGTACCTGTGCTTGATAAATCACATCTCTTTTTGGAGTAAACAGCTTGTTCTTTCAGACAGATGTATTCACTCTGTTACATATCTGAGGTGTAAATAATGCATGAGCGTAAAGCATGAGCAGTGAAACGTGTGATAAACCATGCAGCAGCTCAAAAAACAGTGTCCTGGGATTTTTTTTTTTTTTTTTTTTTTTGGCTTCTTGCAGAACATTCAGAGTGGAACGAGAATTGAGCCAAAAATAAAATATATCCTGAAGAAAACACTGGAAGTTTAAAGCCATGCTAGCAGCCCTGGGAGGCTGTGCTGAGTTTGAGGGTTACTTTTTTGTAGAGTGTGGATGTGACCAGAATAGCGTGCTGAAATGATAATGTTGATATTGTACAGATATAAGGTTGAAGATGTTTGATTTTTTTCCAAAAGTGAAAGCTATCTTGTTGTTAGGAAGAGAAAATATTCATAAAATTACAGAAATAGACTTTCTATAGAGCCACACGTTTAAATCTTTACCTATAACTGTGTTAAAACTTCACTAAATGGATTACTCACTTATCAAGATTCATCCCTGAGTAAATTGAAGTTTCTTTTGAGGAGTATCAGTTTCTGGTATTTTTTGGAATAAGCTAGAAACTGTCTGGCTACTGTAAAGAGGGGGTATACTGCTTTCCCATATTTTAAAGATAAATTAACAATTCTGGATGTAACATGTGCAGACTTTCTGTTACATGTTCAGATGTTGTAGAAATCCCCGTATCGGTCTGTAAACTACTCAGGCCACGCTTACACGGAGACTCCCGCAAAGATTCTTCCTTTTGCATTTCTAAAAGCCACCCACGTTTAGATGAGGACGGCGGTCACAACGATGTAGTGGCCAAGCCAGGCCAGTAGTTGGCGATGTGGATATATGTGTGTCTATATGCTACTTGGGAATCAACCGTCATTGTTGTGGTCGTTCTTTCTTTTTCTGCCATTTTATTGTGTGAGACGGTTGGCAATCCAACCTTGAGGCGCATTTACTGCCACCAACTGGACCGGAATGGCTCTAACTGGAAGTTGTGGCTGTGTGCGCAACCTTCATCCAAAACTGCAAGTGCGCATGCGGTGACGTCAGCATTTCACCCTGAAACGCTCTGCTCTGTGTTTATACAAGGGTGAATGAAGGAGCGTTTTGAGAACTCTCCACCCTGGAGAGCGTTTTCAAAATTTTCTGTTTTCGGACAAAACGCAACGCGGTCTCATCTAAACACAAGGCCAAAACCCAACGAGATGTTATCCGATTTGACTGTTTTTGGCGTCACGTAAACGCGGCCTGAGTCCAACAACAGCATGAGATCCTAATGAGATTTTTTCACAAGACTTGCTGAAATGATGACGTCATCACTTAGTTCAGGACACACTGGAGGGATGGGCCTCAAACACTAAGGTCTGCTTTAAAGTCAATCCCCAAAGCCCCCTAGAGGGCTGGTCAATAAAAGGAAGGGGGTTTGTGGTGCAAGGAGCCTTTGAGAGACAGCGGCTAAAACAAAGTGTTTCAGATGGATGCTGAAATAAGGGTTTACTGAAACACCAGTATGAGGAAAAGGCAAAATATTATCTTTTTGACACTCTACATTATGTATCACTGTCACGTACAAAAGTCTTTTTTCTTTAAGAGTTTGGGCTAATTTTACCAGATTGATCTGTAAATTGCAAATTGTGTTAAAATATTGAAAGATCTTAAAGAGGGGTGAGTGACACAGTCATGATATTAGCATTCCATGAATATAAGGGAGTGCAGCTTGTTTGACTGACTTAGCAAAAGAGCTAATGTTTATGTCATTGTTAGAATTTATTTCTTGATGGGTAAGCTCTTTGAGATTAATCATCTTGTTTACAAAGGGGTTCCCAAGCATTAGTGTTAGTCCTAGTAACTCCTCAGTCCAGGTTGCTAGTTCAGTGATTGGCTTAAAGCTTAACAGATCGCTAGCAAGCTAATGTCAAATTATCTATATAAAAATGTCTTTGTGTTTGTTCAAACTTATACATATTAAGGAAAAACTGCTTGTACTGATCAGTACAACAACAGCAAAGCAAAAATGACAAACAGTACATTCTGCTTCTAGACACGCTAACATAGCAACTATTTCCTGTATTTTTCAGGCTTCAGTGAAAAGTTACTTCAAGGCAACTTTTGTGGGTAACATAACTTTGTGAAAAACACAAACATGCCAGTTTCTGTACTTTAATGTCACTTGGAAAAACTATAACAAGTAAAGAGACGGAATGTTGCCCTCTACTTCTAAGGGGCAGGGAGGTTGTTTTTCATTATTTAATACATATATAACAACAGAAAAGTTATGAAAAAGGACTCATTTTCAAACTTTTTAAGCCTTTTAAACTGAAACAAGCACGTCTAACTGTACAAATGTAGCCCACACATTTTGAGGAGAAGATCTTTGAGTTCAATGAAGGACAAAAAGCTGTGTTCCATATCAACCTTGTTTACATAACTTCACATTGGTGTTTGATTTGGATTTGTTTCAAGCCAGCCGCCAGCTTGTTAATGTTAGATTCAGAGGTCCTCACTGTCCAGCCTTTCCCCCTTCAGCAAACAGATGTGTGGGCAATGCACAAACAAGCTCACAAAGCTGTGCTCAGTCCATAAATAACCTGTTTGTCTTAATCCATCACGTTTGTGGATGTAGAAAGCGGTACCTCTGTAGCATGTGGGGGCTGGGTATTAGCTGGATGTCTGCAGCATCATGATGTATAAGCTTGCTCTTTGAACAGGGGTCTGGTCCACTATAGGGCTATTATGCCAAGCTAGTGCCACCAATCCATCACGCTTAAGCACTGTACAGCCTATTTCGCTTGGCAGCGGGCCAGTGTCACCCTCTGCTTGCTTATTTCCATACTGAAATCTATGGACGTGACTTATTCATAAGGTGTAGGTGGATACAGAAATGGGGCAAAGGCTCTCAGGGATACATATAATTTTCGGCTTTAACCTGGTAGAGGTCATTTCCTATTCATACTGGCATAACAATCTGATCTACCATTACAGCGAGTCAAAATTACTTTTTCTTTCTAATTCAAAGATGAAAAAAAACGTAACAAAGACCCAAAATTCTCAAAATAAAAATAAGGCAAAATAAATTTCAAAGATGCACAAAAAAAACAAGTGTGTGACTGTGGGTACCAAATATTCAGTTTGTGCACGCCCGGCACTTTCAATGTGGGACAGGGCTAAATACAGTCAATCTGTATAACTTGCAAGGTTTGGCCGAAGATGCATCAGTCCGGATCACCACGCTTTCCTCTGTTTGCTTTGCACAGAAGAGATCATAACTGACGTACAACCATCATAACGTAGCAACTTTATTTCGTGTTAGTTTGATCAAAACTACAGTGAGGCAGCGTCAAACTACCTGTCTCAGCATGTTATCAGGCCTGAACATGAGTGGAAGAGTTTCAGAAAACGCCAACTATTAGTTATCTACATTCTCATCAGCTGACGCTTGTGCAAGTTAAAGCTAATATGCTATGTTAAATAACTTTTTAAAATTTTGAACAAAAGTTATTTCACATCGTGAGCCCTATATCGTATTGATATCCTATTTTGTAATGTATCATGAGTTGACTATTTTGTAACACCATTATCACTCTCTGAGTCTTTTGCTAGCTAAATTTTTTTGGGTGGAACCATGGACTGTATAAAACATGGACGTAGTCTCCCCGACATCACTCGTCTGTTTCTGAAATGGTAAATGAAGTACATCGGCTGTAGCCGCCATATTGGAAGTGGCAAGGGCTTCAAGCACAGCTATGGGGCGCCTGTCGGTCACGTGACCCTGAGCTGTGCCTCTGATTGGACAAGCTCGCGATCGTAATGTCCTCTGAACGGCTGAGTTGGAAAAAAAATGTACCCCCTGTACAATGTGTGCCGATAGCAAAATTAGCGACTCAGACGGGAGACGTTTTTTGAAACAGGCTGTAAATAGATTGAATTTCTGCTTTGAAAACAGCTTTTTCGGCTAAGTATATTTGTGACTTCCAGTACTTCCGGAGCCAGGCTCAAGTAGACACTCGAGAAACAGCAGAATTTCGCGCTTCCCCATTGTCTCATATACTTAGACCGGAGGTTGCTGCTTGGGGGGAACAAGTTTGAGCTAGCAGGCTCTGGTCAACAGGCATGTTGAGTTGTTGATAAGGACAAGGCTAAAGCCGGTAAAATGGGGATTCCTCAAATCTACTTGACTGTTACTTGGACTTCTTCTGTCCACTTACCATTTTTATGGTTTATTGGGTTTGTAGATAACAAGCTTGATGTTTTTGCTGGGCACTGCTTTGTAGCTGAATTTGTTAAAGCACCACTTTCAATTTTTCTTTTGTATTTCTAAAGAAATTAAGCTGAGGGCCAATCCACTTCAAAGTCACATCCTTCTGAAAACCCAAATTCTGTTCCTGGGGTTTATGCTTCAGTGTAGAATCACCAGTTCACCCTACACCAATGGAAACAATGCGGAGTGCAAGCCCTCTGATTAGTCCAATGAACACAACCGTGTTTCCTGCAGACATCATTTCCCTAACTGCTGCATATCCAACATATGTTCAGTCTCTGATGTCTCCTCTCTAGAAAAACACAACATGCTCATAATCAAAGAAAAACAGAAAGCATAGGGAGCGAGAAACAGGCAGTGCGACGATCTGACAAACAGAACACACTGACCTCATGCATTTCAAAAAAGTAGATAGTGGGGACACGTCAACGCAGGAGTATCTTGAGAGGATAAGATGAGGATGTTAGCAGCAAAAGCCTAGAGAAGTGGGGAACTTTGAGTGTACATGGGGCACATGTTTTTGGGCAGAGGTTTTATTTTACTGTACCTTTAACCATTAGGGTAGGAAATTGGTTTTGAGTGCTTTTCAAAGGATGTGACTTCAATTTCTATCAATCAAGACACATAACTCAGCTTAGTGTAGCACATGAAGGGAACATCTGGCTTCACACAGCACCAACATTGCTGGAAGGTGTTCTTTTGGCCCACTTCAGTTTCAGAGACATGCTGCCCTCATCCCATAAAGTTCCCCCAGCAGTCATTTCACACTCCAAAGGAGTGTTACTTTTCCACTTTCTAATTATATCCTCCTATCAGGCCGCCCTGTGATTGGTTTTTGGTGATAAGCAGGGAGTCAGTCTGGAAAAACAAAGCAGACGTAATGTTAAGAATTAGGGAGAGAACTATTTCTTTGTTATCTCACCAGGGAGTAAAATGGAGAGTACAAGTCGATTTTCAAATGTTTCGCTGCAAGGTGACAAGGTGTAGCATGAAAATCAGCTACTCACTTTGTCTTCCAGGAACTTGTTTTTTTACTAATCTTTGCAAAATATTTCCCAAGGAAAGGTGTGCTTTTGTTCTTGTGAAACTTTGTTGAAACAGAGGTTGACTACTTTTAAAGAACTCTGAAGTTTGTTCACTTTTCATGGCAATGCGCTCGCTGATTATCCTGCTGAAAGATCAAGACGAGGAGGTATCAGAGAAGTGTTTCTGTGTTAACAACCACTCCCACTGGGGCCCATTTAGGCATAACTGCTCTTACTGTGGAAACTTAGTGAGAGTGGGTGGGAGGATGTGAGCGCCAGTGTAGCTCAGAGTAGCATTAGCATTCCAAACGAGACATAGTTTAAGAGGATGGTGTAATCTTTCTATGTATTCCTGATTCAAATGTGATCTGTTGTGTTTTTCCTTCTTTTGCTTTCGGGCTTTTTGCAAATATATGGCGGGCACTTACCTTTTAACTCTATAAATTATCTACAAGATGTGTTTTCTGTCTAGGATTAAAGGGCAGGCAATGACTGACATTCCTCATGTATCAACTCAGTGACTTTGCACAGTGGTTCCAAGAGTAGAGACACAAACTACCGACAATATGACAGAAACTTTACATTTCACACACAATTGTAAACTTTGGGGTTAAACTGTGTATAAAATCATGCAAACAGAAAATATTTGAGTTTTTTTCCCCAAATGCCTGTTGTTACAAGACTCCAGAGGAAACTAAGCTAGGAAAACAACTGTATCAGTGGTGCCAAATTAATTGCGGAAATCTACCAATATGGGCAAGAAAAAGGAAAACTAAGTTTCTACAGATCAGCTTAAAGGGACTGTGAGGACTTTCTAAATGATCTTGAAACAGTCTCAGTTCTGAGTGCCTGATTGTAATCCACAACTTGAAATGAGACTATCAGAAGTAAAAATGTTCTTTCTTAACACTATTTTTTAGCTTTTCAATCAGGTCAGGCAGGACCAGATAGAATTACAGCTCGTCAAAGTCTCTATGACAACACCACACCGGCTGATGAAGTGTAGAAGAAAGATCTGTGTCTTTCTCTGCTGAAAACGATTTCTTGGATTGATTTTATAGTAATAGTGGACACTGGAGCTTAACGGTCAGACAGACAAAGGACAGAAGAGCAGAAGAAAGCTAAACAGGAGAGTGATAGAGCACAAGCTAAAGGCTAAAACATGGGCTAAAGGTTAAAACACGGGCACACCCACATGTAACAGTTATTCTGCAGTGGTCTGTTCAAACTTGAGTCTATCAATAAAATGAAGAGTGAGGTTACAAGCAGTGATGACTGGCAGGACATAACGTTACCCATTATGGACATGTCTCGACACGTCCCACCAAGCTAAGACTAGTATTAAATATAGCTGGCTACTAAATGGTACAAACTGACCAAGTTAGCTTGTTGTCATGTTTCAAACAACAGCGCTCACTGTTAATAACTCCCTTACCTTGTATCTAACAAAAAGTTGTCTTGAACATAGAAAAGTAGTGTTAAAAAGAAGATCCTATCTCCATTCATTTGCCTTAAAACAAACACTAAGTAGAGGGCCACATCTTAAAGACAAAGGTGTTGCTGCCTTTTTCACTAAATATCTTACACCTTTATTAGTTTGTCTTTTAATTAGCCTTTAGCTTTAGCAGGGGGTAGTCGGTCTCAAGGACTTGTCACATTGAACAGAAGCAGCACTTGGAATCACACCGACAAAGCCTTGGTATGAAATTCTCCCTGACGAGGGCTGGGCATCCAAAACAAGTGCTGTTTTAGAAATAATCACAAACTTCGAAGATTCATGAAATTGATAAAGAGCCTTTGTTTTGGCTAATCAATGTCTGACAGTGATATATATTTTCCATGGTTATACCTCAATGAGAATTTTGCAGGACATGTAACAATTTTCTGATCTGCCTGGGGCAACAAAAAATCTTTCTTGACTTATCCTAACAAATTTTTAATGAATGTTTATTTTTAGAGTCTAACTGGCCCGACAATAAGAGCAAGGCAACATTTCTCTCCTTTAATATCCATTACTTTTTTGACTCTCAGTATCATGGACTTGAAACCAGAAATTGACAGCAACTGGAATCAATTAGAGAAAGCAGAATCAGATATGTAATATTGAAAACAGATTGTACATATTTTTTGAATGGCTTTATATAACACACAAACCCCTACTTTTGTTTACAGCTTTCCAATAATGGATGAAATATGCATTATTGTAAATATGTTTTGTCTTGGGAAGGCATTATGCGACCGCCACTTGGGCAACAAAGAGGTTGAGAACAGCGTAGCAAAACTAAGCATGATAAATGCTCAGAGCTTCATATTTTGAAGCAGCCTCAAATCAAGCTTCTGTATTTAAAGACTTTGGTCTGAGAAACAGCTGGTGAAAGTGTGAGAAAATAAAAGAGAAACGGCTTCCAATGAACGCTCTGCTGTGCAGCCCTTAAAGTCAGTTTGAATCTCCTCAAAAGGAAACTCCAGATGCTCCGTCTGCAAACAGACTGAAACTAAAAAACAGCAGACGCTTGTTGTTTTTAATTTTGTGATTCTCTCCCTTCTCCAAACAGTTGCAAATGGTTTTCTGGAGCCAAGGCGCATTGTTAGAACGCTGATGGATGCCAACTGCTTTGAAAATTGGCGAGGAAATGGCTAAAACAAAACATCTGAAGCAGCGTCTGTAACAAGGCTGTTTATGTATCAAAGATGGGCTGTCTAAGTGTAATGAGAACAAAATAGATATTAAAATTTAATCCCTCAGCTTGTATTCACGCAGGTTTGTTGTTGCACAGCTGATATCCACTTTGTACTGTTAGACCTTGTTATCCAGTCCCAGAAAGCAGCAGAGTGAGGAGAGAAACGCGCACGCTGCCTGCAGGTTTCCTATATAAAATCCAATAAATTCACCTCCTCAGATGTGTGGTCTCACTGGGTGTTCTCCACTATATAACACTATGGAAATAAAAGCAAATCCAACAACTGCTGCACAGCCCAGCAGGTTGTTTTCCTCAAATTAGCTTGGCTTATATTTTGCTTTCCATTACATTCGACCAGGTCGTACAATTTTACCAATAATCTGTTCCAAGTATCGCGGCTGTTTCTCATAAGATTTTATTGGTACCCTGTTGAAAGATTAAAAAAGGGGCCGCAAAAATTCCAAAAACTACTAAAAAGGATGAAAACATCATTTGCGGAGAAGGGCCTAAATACAAGCATTGAAAAACTTTTTTTAAAAAGACTTTGTTTTATATAAGAGTTACAGGGACCGACATACCATGACACAAGAATGACTTAAGCCAGAGGTCTGCAACCTTTTAAATTCTAAAAACCATATAAATCAAGTGAATAATTATCTAAACAAAAAGTTGTGTTTATAAAAATTTTACATGTGATGTCTTTTTGTTTTTAATACATTAGCAAATATTAAAAAACATGAAAAAAATGTGATGTCATATATTTCATAAATTTGCAAGATGTTAAAAATTCCACTAAGTTGCAAAAAAAAAGAAATCTAAATAATGTAAAAAAAAATTGCTACATTTTCAAAAATAAAAAAAAGCATTTTTTATGGAATTTTAATAATTTGCAAAAAAAATGCAGATGAAAAAAAAAAGTTTAAATTTGCAAAAAAATTGCAGTCTTCAAATTTTTTTTTTTCCGAATTTGAAAACATTTGCAAAAATCTTTTAAAAAATGTAAAGCTTTATTGCAAGCTGTGATACGTATTTAGTTCAACAGAATGTTAATGCAAGCCTTATGTAGCCACTGCAAAGGAGTCAATGAGCCGTATGAGGCTCCAGAGTCGCAGCTTGTAGACCCTTGACCCTAAGCTTTTATTCTTTTCTTAAAAAATTCCTTGAAAATTAAAAATTTCCCCTCTGGAGCCTTTTTCTTTGTGAAAGAAAGCATGTTCCAATAAACAGAATCTGATGGGGTGCTGACGTATATCCAGTTGAACATCAGGTTGCTTTTTTATTTCCGGTTACCGTTGAGTGTCATGGGTGTAGGAGAGATGTAACATGTTGAATGGGATTGACAATAAATATCTCGTAAGGAAGTCATGTACATTTGTTTGTGTGTTCAGTGATAAAAGTTGATTTTCTGCTGGAAAACCAAAGTTTTATGCTAACCGCTAGCATATCAAAGCAGTTTCCCTTTGTACATTAACGTAGGGCTAGGTTTTTATATCAGGAGTTTTATATATTTAGGAGTGTTAAGACCTTTTGTAAGAAGTAAACGAAAGTCATCTTCATTGATCCATCAGATAAAACTGGTGTGATGTGTTTGATTCATTTTGTAGTTTCATTTGGTGCCAGGTTTTTACCTGCAGGTTGTTTAGTGTATTACATTTTCTGTTATGTTTATAATGCCATTATTATTGGTTAGACCGGGCATGTAACGCACCTACACCATATGTTTGAGGCTGTGTCAGGAGAAGCCGCTGTCATTGCTTTGTAGTCAGCCTGCAGCTCCAACCTTTGTATTATTACAGTTTTGCAAGAATATAATGAATATTTACAGAAAAAATATATAAAAACAGTAAAAGAGACTTGAACTTTACACCAGCCCCCGACCTTCTCCTGACATACTGCGTTTGCTATCTGTCGGTTTCTGTACAAACATGGTCACTGAGGTCAGAACTACTGCTTTAACAGAATAATAACTGAGAATTCCTTCCATTTAAAATGAAAAAAAGGAAATAAATTACACTGAAATAAACAAAAGATAGAATCACACTTAATTGAAAAGTCAGTTTTGTTTTGCATTAAATTATCAAGTCTTATCTGTGAAGCAGAGCGTTACTTTCCCACCTCTGCTGACCACTAGATCAACTAAAATTAAACAACTCTCAGGCTCCTCCAGACTTCTTTTTTAAGTTTTCTTCATTCCAGTTTCAAAATACAGCAGATGAGCCATGGTTCTAAAGGTTAATGTCTTTTTTAGTAGCTTATTTTTAAAAACTGTGATTAAAATGAATGAACTACAAAGTGAAAATTAACAAAGCCACAATGCTTTATGACTCATCCTCAGTGCTTTAAGTTTACTGTACTACAGCATGACTCACAGTCAACAGGAAGTAATTCTTGAATATGGAATAATTTAATGAATATTTATATGAGCTGCAGGAAGCATGGCGTGGTAATGTTCAAACTAGTGTATTGGCACATCAAACACAGCATGAATCCCACATGAAAAATGTAAAAAAGAAAAAAAAACTAATATGAATATTAAGTTGCTTTTCAAAAACATTCGTATTTGTTGGGAAAACAGCTTTTATTTTTGTAATAAAAAAGCCTCTTGAAAAAAATCAGAGGAATGAGTTTATCCAGTGTTTAATTGTAGAATAAATTGCACAGTGTTTGGATCATTTTACTGGAAAAACTGAGCAAAACTGGAGACTATTACAGCCTTATGTAGGAAAAAAAGCAGTGGAATGAACGCCCAAGGACAGGTTAAAGTGTCCCTGGTTTCTGCTAGATTGATAGCTGTAAAATCCTGGATCTGTTTACAGCACAATCATCAGGGGACCTCGTTTTCTCAAACATATCTGAAAACAGCATCTGAGAATATACTAATGGCTCATGCTTGGGAGGCCCACACAGGTCAAATCGATGGGATGCTTTGGCTTTCAACACTCCTCTAATGTATTGCCAAGGGTTTTCCCATGTCACCCAATTTACAAGTTGGGAGATTTGTCTACACCGATAAGCCAGAGCTCAAACTTTTATTTATTTCTTTGCTCTTACTCATTCGAAAACGTCCCTTTGTAGAACACAGAAAGCAGATGCAGCCTTGATACATGTGTTCATATAAACTGTGGATGCATCTTGTATGCATTATTGACATATCTGTTGGCATGATCCATGATTTACTGCTAAACATATATATATATATATATATATATATACATATACTGTACAAAACTCCACAGTTTCTTCACAGTGACTAGGGGCAGATGGAGCTTTAACCTCAACTTTCCATTTAACTTTGAGTCATATAAGGCTGGAGTCATTTGTCTACCGCTGAGCACCATTAAAGATAATCATGCAGTGCAGTTATTAAGGCTCCTATAAGTAGATGTGGAAGAAAAGGGTTGAAAAGGTAATGGATATTGAACCAAGAAGAAAACATATAAATTATAAAAAAAGTGTATTTTTCTGAGAAATTAGTATGAAAGGAAGCAGTCACGTGACTTTTGCCCTCACTGAATCTTATCAATGCTCACATATACTGTCAAAACATTTTCCCAACTACAATTTTATCTAAAAATGCTTTTCAACTGCACAAACTTGTCCTAGGGGACTAGGAACTTTTTGAAGAACTCTGTGCCTTTTCGACCACAGAAACAAGGGCCTTCAGTGGCTCTGCTCCCCGTCTCTGGAACTCCCTCCCACCGGACATCCTTGACATTGACTCATTGACAATTTCACCCTTTCTTTTTGCTTTAACTTTTGTTGATTTTAAACCATGTTTTGTACGGCGTCCTTAAATGTCTTGAAGGCGCCTTAAAACAACATGTATTATTGTTATTATAATCATTATTACTTTTTTAGAAACTACATGCAAGATTATTCCAGTTGGACTTTTTTGAAGCTTTTAGATTTTTTTAAAACCTTTTCTTTGTGACTTTTTGAAACTTAGTGTTTTTTGACTGCAAAGCAAAATTGAACTTCAGTCAGACAACTCACGTTTGAATTGTTTATTTAGCAGCAAATATATTTTATGTTTGGCGTCCAGGCTCCGGCCTCATCACCCCTCACAATAAATTTACATGGTGACATTGAGGAGTGATGAGCAAAACATACTGAACATAATCCCCCCGGAGCCTGCAGGTGGTTGCTGGGGTGGTGGTGGGGGCAAACAAACATGCAGCATTACAAACGCAGGGCAGCCAAGGCATTGACAGGCAGAGAGGGATGAGAGACTCCCGGTTTAAATAGACCGCCCAATTGAGAGAGTGTGATTGCAAGATGGTTATGACGTGTGAGACACGTGGTATGTGTATAGCAGTGCTGCTCGAGTTGACTTCCTGAACTAGCTTGCGGGCTCGCCTCATTTTATAGGCTGTATTCAGACCAGAAAAGTCCTTTGGTCCACTTGTTTGGTCCGGACCATAAGTGGACTTTATTTTTTTTGTTTGGTGCGGTTCATATTAGGATTGTACTTTTTGCAAGTGGACTATATTCTGTAAACATATCCACGTGTGTGACGATCGGTGCTCTCATTGGACAGCACTGACAAAGGGCGGCACACAGAATACAGACCCAGAAATGGAGGTAAATGTGTGTTTGTGCTCTTATTAGAGCTGCTAAATCATTTTCAGTTTCAAAAGCAGCTCCTTCAAAGCAGGCTTAACAACACCGTTTCAAATTTTGGAACAGCAAAGATGAATGTGCGCAGCAAGGAGACGCTATGCTCTGCTCGTCCTGACCCGCAACATGCCGGCAACAGCGTGGCTAAACAGAAGAGGATCAGGTATGAACCAAAGACGGTTAGGTTACGGTGGCTCTATAGGCCCAAAAGGCACATGTATCCCGTAGTTAGTTCGGATGGACCTTGGTTTGTATTCAGACCTGCACCGGAGAACCACGAACCGCACCAGAGTTTGTTTGTGTCTATTCACACCTGCATGAAAAGTTTGCACCAGCGTGGGAAACGAACCCTGGTCTGTTTAAAGTGGACCAAACAGTCCAGGTCTGAATACGCCCTTAGAAACTATGTGCTTTTTGAACACAGGAAATTTTCCCATGAAGTAGAGACTTTTAGGAGGAACAGTGTGCTTTTCAACTCCAGGAACTATGTGCTTTACCCAGGACGATGGGATGGGACTTTTTTGAGGAACTATGTGCTATTTGATTGCAGGAACTAGGGACCTCTGAAAGAGGGGTCCCTAGTGACTGCAGGAACTTTCCCCGGAACTTTTCTTTTCAAGAGAAATGCTCTAAATTTGTTCTCTATCAACTCCTGGTGTTCTTTAATTATCTATTTATGTTTTTTTGTTGATCATTTTGTCCGTTTTTGTATTGGCCTGTTTAATATTTTTCTTGATAGGGGGTCATATCTTTGGCATCACTTTTTTTTTGTTGTTGTTGTTTTTTTTGGTGGTCGAGGGCTGAAAAATTAAAAACCCCTGCTCCAAGCTACCATCAACTTCTTCGTCTTTGTTATATTTTCAAGAACAGGAGTGTCTTGGTACACTCCTGCCTCAGTGTGTCAGTCCAGACTTCCTACTCTGGGAGTTGCTGTCAATTAAGTGCCATGAGCGTAGCACTAAGTACACTGTTGAGGGCTTTTAAAACGCAGAGTTTGAAGCGATAAGTGTTGCCACTGTAATAATAGCATGAAACTGACACATTATGGCATTTCTGATTATGATAATTAAACTTACAGTACTGAATGTTAGATTGTGTTACTAATAACGGTCTATCATTACTTCTAACAAGTGGGAAAGCTGGGAAAAGTAACAGAAAGTGAATCAGTAGTTAAGTGGTTTTTACTGTTAACAGCGTCACTGTCGCCCTCCCTCAGGCTTTCCTTCAAGAGGAAAATTTGCTCTAATAGAATGTTCAGAGAAATAGCCAGCAGTTGACGTGTGGAGATACTTTATTTCAAGTGAATCTTGAATTCAGCTGCTTTGAAGCAAGCATTTTTTCTGTTTGTGTGTGTTGAGAGTGTGACAGCGTGCACACGGTCCTTAAGGGTCTCTTGACGGCCCCACACGCTCCTCGGTGTCACTCATTTCCCTTGCTCGACGAGCTTTCTCTTCCCTGGCGGACCCTCGAGGATCCAGCAAACCTGTGGTTTATGTACACTTCATATCTCAGCTGCAATCGTCTGAGGAGGGGGGAACCTGGACTGTTATCCCAGCAGAGAACAACACATCATTTTCTCCTGTCAAGCCTTCTGTTAGGCCTCATCACAGAGAGCAAGCACTCAGGATCCATGATATTATTAGTCTCCCAGGGAAGGTTGTTCATTCAATTTTCCTCACAACGTTGCACTGTAGCAAGGTCCTTCAGAAAGGAGGGAGAAAAGTGAGAAAGGGGAGATAGTGGCGAAGAACAGATTGTGTTAATCCAGCTGGTGTTGACTGGAGTATTCTGAAAACAAGGTGATCTATTACTCAAGATCTATGTTGACTGTTTTCTCCACTGTCCACTCAGTGCTGAGTTATTTCTGACGCTTTGTTGTTGGGACACCTTCACTTCAAGGCTCTGATCATGTTAGAGCACGGTCACCGGGATTCTCCCAGATGGTTAATATTTGTACAAGAAAAGATGCAGAACGTGTTCCTCGCAAACATCTTCTGTAAAAAAACACACCTGGTCCAATCTGAGGCATCTGGAAAAGGTGCTACCGCTGTATTTTCACCAAGGCTGCACAGTTCAAATCCACCCTCGCTTCCAAAGCCCGAGGCTTAATCCCCTCACCGGTGAAGGCGTTTGTTTGACGATCACCCTCACTGCTGGCGCCCGCCTCCCCCGTCCTTGGCGTGCCCTCCAAAGGCGATCTGGCAGATCTTCACTCAGGACTTCCTTTAAAAAGAAAGTCTTTCCCAAGTCTACACAGCACCTCACCCTCTTCTTTTCTACTTCACTTGAAGGTGCTTTTGATTTGTTCACATAAATGCTGAACTTACCCATAATTCCACTGAGTTAAACGAGGCCTGAATCTCATAAAGTTGGCTAAAAAGAAAAAAGAAAATCAACTTCAGTTTGTCCTCTTAATGAACTAAAACCATCACTCTGTTAGTGGTTTGTGTTTTAGTGGACAGTACACAGGTATGCTCGAAAAAACTTGTGGCCTTTAAAATAAAATATAAGCTTTTAATAAAGGTCAAAGTCCAATAAGGAAGGATTGTTCACTTCTAAAAACAAAGAGGTTATTTATTACAAGCAAAACTGAAGTAAATTACACTGACCTTTCATCTGGGTGAGACACCACAGAGGATATGAGGAGACTATAAGTAAGTGGGTAACATGAGTGTGTATATCCTTAAATTGTGTGTAACATTTGCAAAACTTTGTTGGTCTTTTTCATCAGGCGTCTGAGTCAGACTGCAAACTCATGTTTAATGTGCTCTTTGAAGATGCATCTGCTTCACCTCCTGTTCAGGTACATTTCCAGCCAACTTTACCAATGTAGGACCAATCACAAACATTTAGTTACAAAAAAAAGTTAGGATGCTGTATAAAACTTTTCTATTAAAACAGATTACGGTGGTTTCCAAATTGTTTAGATCTCATTTTTTGTTGGGAAAAGTAAAAAGACGATATCGCACATGCTGAAATTGCAGATTTTACTGTTTATGGAAATAAGGTTCAAATAAGTTTGTAGTGTGAAATCTTAATTGAAATATGCACTTGATGAATAAACTGTGAGAAAACACTTCAACAATTTTAGCGTAGCATGCACAGTTATGAAGAGTATGATGATTTTGTTATCTGCACATGATATCCTTACAAGATCCAGGGAATCAGGAGAAATGACTGATAACTTAAGTCACTCAGATGGCACTGCACTGAAAATCAACATGACTCTGTAGTGGAACTCACTGCATGGACTTAACATCACATTCAAAAAACATAAATCATTGCATTGTATCCAGAAATTGTGACTGAAACTGCAAAAAGGAACAAATCTATACATGAACAGTATCTAGAAACTAGAGGTGAGGAAAAAATATTGATATGGCAATATGTTGCGATACTTTGACCTGTGATAAAATATCAACATTTCAACTCTTAAGGTCAATATTTTTGTTAAAATAAAAAATCATATTTCAGGGGAGCTGGAAGTACAATACATCTACTGCACCTCCACTGTGTAGGTGGCACAGAAGAGCTCCTCTACTGTATGTTGCCCACAGTGTGTATAAGAAATATAATCTCAAAGTACATTCAAGAAATATTACTTCTGAACTTTGTGATGTGGGTTTTGATGCTGTCAACATCAATGTTTTCTCTCTATTCTTAGATTAGTTAATTTAAAATCATTTGAATTTGAATTTTTACAGTGTAATTTGTGCAGTATTAGATTTTTTTGAGTAACATTGGTTACACCAAGTGATATTAATTACTTTCACCAATTGACCACGTCTTTCACCCAATAATTGTTTTGCTACATTAGTTTAATGTCACAGTAGTTTAAGTCACAAACTTGATGCCCTTAATTTTTTCAAACTGTCTGTATGAAACACTGTATCTGACTTTCATTAAATCAAACACAATGAAATAGAAAAGTTTTTTCAATCAAAAACTTAACTGTGTAGAATATATTGCAATATTATTGTAATATTGTGATATTCGAGGTCGTCTCCACGGCCACCATCCGACGGCAGACTTTGTTGAGTCTGGGTGGGGGTGAAGTCCATGGGCTTAAACATACACACACACACACACACACACACACACACACACACACACACACAACCTTGGACTCAACAACTTCTTTGGCTCTGTTACAGTTCAGCTGCAGCGCACCTGATGCGCACCTGCCAGAGCAAGGCTGCTTGCGTGCCCCTCTGTGGCTGAGCAGTGACATTTATGCAAGTCTTGTCACGTGCTTATATGCTGAGGTGTTCTTTTCTTGATCTCAAACTACACCCCCCTGCTGGGGAATAGTCTGGAATCAACATTTTTTCCCCCCTCTCTTCTCCCAATGTTGTTATTTCATACCTTTTGCAAAGGGGCGCTGGGTAGCTGACGAGCTCCTAGGTTTATCCCAATCCTGTTTGTTTTCACATGTCTGACTTTGTCCTTTCATATGTTTTGGAAGGGATGTAACTGAAATGAAATTTCCCCTCGGGGACCAATAAAGTATTAAGCATTCTGATTATCGCATCTTGACCCAAGTATCATGATGTGTATTGTATAGTGAGGTTCTTGCCAATACTCACCCTGACTAAAAACACTGCTGCCTATCCTGGGCCCACGCAAATTTAAGATGGAAAGCTGTCTTTCTGTCTGAGAAATCAAAACTTCATCATTTACCAATCAGGGAAGGCACCATTAAAAACAAGCTGGAATAATATATGTTGCCCAAAACCAGATCCTTGACATATTACAACAGTATGGCTCCATAGAAAAAAGTCTTGGTTCAGGAATGGGAATGTTTTACAAATCAATCAAGTGAAACTTTCACAAAAGCAGAAGAACAGATTGCTGAGGTAATTTATGGATTTGTTAACTGACTGATTAATTTTTTTTATGAAGTTAGTTTTGTAAATTTCCCCTCTCACAGTAGTTGCAGACAGGATGGCTTGATTTATCTTTTTATAATCCCAGTTCCCTTGATTATAAGGCACCTTTTCTTATTCCAGCATCATCACTGACTTCATTAGCGGTGCTTAGAAAAAGGCCGGGCAGTTATAAATCTCATCTGAGCTGGCCGCCAATCCCAGCAGCCGGATATGATTGTTATCCTTAGAGAAATTTCCCTGATGCCTAACGAGGCATTTAAGCTGCGGCGGTCACCCTCAGAGAGAAAGAAAGTAGGGCTCAGGAAGAGGAATAATGTCCTCATTCAAATTTGACACACTTGAAGTAAAATGCTGACCATTTGAAGTCATAAAAGTGAGAAGAGGGTGAGAGAGGCATAGTCTTACAAATGATTTTCACTCCTATTCAGCAGTTTCGGACCAATCGGGTATTAGACAAGGGACCTCTCTATTAGATTTAAGTCGAGCTTCTCAGCAGAGAGAAATCCCCCTGATGGTCTGTGGAATCAAGGAAAATAATCGCAATCCTTGCATCATTTTTCATCACTTTCCAAAATTACTTCTTTCAAGACATGCATAAGAAATACAAAACAATCTAAAAGTAAATTAAACTATCCGGACGCAGATCTCTTTCCATTACTAGTAATGACTGAATAGATGCAAACGCAGCTTTTTGAGATACTTTGAAAAGTTGACCACTTTCTCAATGTTTGCTTAAGTAAGCAGCGGAGGCAAAGTAAACATTTTCTGTGCCGACAGCCCAGATAATATGAGTTTCTAATTCTTGAAAATCTGGGCTGACTCACACACACTATAGGGGAATAGAGGCAGGAGGAGAGCTGCCAGTGATTGATCGCTGAGCTGTCGAGCGGAGCTGAGGAAAGGGGATTGGAAAAAGCTTGGATTTGAAAATATGCCAATAACTCATTTCTAAAGAAATAAACATCAGATGCGTTTACAGCAAATCAGAGATGCAACCCGGAAAGGAAGACATGTTCATTTTTATCTTCAAATGCCTGACAACTCCTGCAATGCGGGCTAAAGCAAATCAAGTCATTAAATCACTGTTTCTGTCTGGATGCATTAAGCTTTAAAACGTGGGTGGCAACTTGATTGTCCTGCTCTTATTGTCTGGTTTTATAATATCATGATTATGCAAACTGCCAATTTAGATGGAGCATATATGACTCCTGTTACACTGTAAACATTAAATTCAGGTTTCACATGCAAGAGTGATGTTGACTTGACAGCTTCACAATGTGACCATAATAGAGGCCTCTAGGGTTGTAATAATTATTCATATTCAAGCAGGAAATGCTCCCCTGCAGGAGGTATTCATTATTTTCTATACTGGGGGCATTCAGCAGAACTATGTGTATACTATATTCCTTTTCCATAAGGGACAAGAAGATATACTCGTCCTGTATCTGAATAAAAAAGCCTAATATGACACCAGTGAAGGTGCTCATAAAGTCAGTGTGGAAGTATGATTCTTTACAGACCCATGACACAATATATATCATAGCTGCTGTCTGATATCGTATTGTTTTGTATCATATTGTACAGTTTCATATTACATCACATTGCATCATACCGTAAAAATGTATCATTTTGAATTAAACTGTAATCGTAAGGCAGCTTATCGTAACATAACGTACTGTAGTGTATTGTATTGTATCTGATTGTATTGTTTTGTGCTGTATCGCATTGTGCCAACCATATGATAGGGTAGGATCATATCATACCAAATCTGACTAAATTGCACCATATT
Organism: Halichoeres trimaculatus; assembly: GCF_033239565.1. NCBI lineage: Eukaryota > Metazoa > Chordata > Actinopteri > Labriformes > Labridae > Halichoeres > Halichoeres trimaculatus. The sequence goes on from NW_027437200.1 coordinate 18,289,630, forward strand.
GTGTAACACAGACAAACGTAGCCCTTTAAGCTATAGCATTTAGCGTCTTATCCCATCCACCCATTATGCTGGATTAAATCACATCATTTCACATCCTATGTCACATTATGACACACCATGCTGTATCATCATGTAATGTAAACAAACATACGTATCAAATCTTTTTCTATTAAGGTGTATTGTATTGTATCACATTGTGTCATATCTCATTGTGCTGTTTAGTATTGTATGATATCGTTTTGTATCATATTATATCCAAAACAACACGCTGTAAGATATTCTATTTAAATGCAATGTAAAATGACATAAACTGCATTGTTTTGGAAGGTTACTTAAAATAATGTACTATATCATTATATTGTAATGTAATCTAAAATAACATAACGTATTGAAAATAAATTCAGATAAGTATTGGGTTTTTTTGTTTGACAATTTTTAAATTGGGGGTCTTGGATAAAATAAATAAATAAATAAATAAAACGCAGTTCTTTACAAATTTAAATCCTTAATTTTACATTTTTGTTTATAAGTTGAGTTGGAAAAAAAAGAAAAGAAAAAAAAGAATGAAAATGGAAAAAAAAGAGAAAAAAAGGAAAAAAGGAAAAATAAATAAATAAATAAATAAATAAATAAATAAATAAAATTAAAAAAAAAATAAATTAAAAAAATAAGTTGAGTCGGAAAAAAGTTACCGCTTTTCTCCAGCAGAGGACAAAACATTTTTTAACTGACTCTCGTGACATCCATTTTTGGGGGAAAATATGGCTTCTGATATAGTCTGTAGGCATCATCATCATCATCATTCAACTTTTCACATGGTCTGGTGTCAGAAAAGCAAACTAAAAATTTACAAAAATCTGGAATACTGAAGAATCCCAATTTAAAAAAAAACAGCACCCCAAAAATTGTAAAAAAAAAAAAATAAATAAAAATAAAAACCTAACTATGAGAAAAACATAGTTTCCTAGCCCTACTGTTTTGTAATGTATTTTGTTATGTTGGGCTGATTTGTATCAAACTATCATATATATTATATCATATCATATTGTCAAGTATTGTATCATATTGTGATTATTCTTAGCCCTAAGAAGCACAATGTCAAGAAATTCAAGGAGCAAACTTCAGTCTGGGAATATTGTTTTGGAGTTTAGTAAAAAGAAAGAAGCTACAGTTACAGTTTTCAGACATTTACCAGAAGCAGTAGAAAACAGCAGAAAATAACTATCCTAGCTTTATATTTTGGGAAATCAAAAATCTATCTACCGGCATTTCCTATGTTCAATAATTAACACATCAAAGCATATTTCCACAGATTCTTTTGATATAAATTTAACATTTGTGAAATAAGCTTGCCTGTGAGGAAAACTTATTGACCACAGCTCGCAGTTAGCAAATAGCTTACCTTTGAAGACCAAAGGGGATTGACTAGCACTCAAAAATAAGAAAACTATCAGGTTGTTTGTTTTCGGTCTTTGTGTGAAGCTGGCTTTGGCTCAAACTTCTACTTCCCTTATGGGTTTAAGCCTGGAAATGATTTTCTGAATCAAATTTTCAACAAAAGCACATTTCTGCGCACTTTTTATTCAGCACTTCTGTGGTTGGCTTTCACAGAGTTTACTTGCCCCAAAACTCCCTGCATTTAGCTGTACCAGCGTGAGCACAAGTCAAATCTTCAGAAGTTGGACTCTGGGATTTCTTATTCCTTATTTTATTTATCCCCATTTTTCCCTCTCTCTTTCTGCTGATCCCACTGACTTTTGGGTTGTTTGTCTTGCAGCAATATGAGAATCCGAGCTGCTGCTCAGTGAAGCAGCTCAGAGTTTGCCCAGCATCACAGGCAGCCATGTGGCTCTGAGAAACCTCTTCTCACAGAACAACGCTTTTGTTTATGCTTGGCTGAAGTCTCAACACTCCTCTGTACGATGGGATTATGCAATCATACAGGTAATGAGGAACATTTCACAATCTGGTGACCTGGGATGCATCATCAATTCTAATAGCAGTCTGAAGAAACTGGATTTTACACCATCACTACTCTATTACCTTGAAATAAACTGGTATTAATGGAAACATTTTCATCCTCTGTGGGCTGAGACAGTCCTATATATTTTAATAAACTCAAGATAATAAATTTATTAATATGAAAACAAAGAGTAACCAGGCAGACTTGTTATACTGATATCACAGTTTAGCAGGACACTCTGTGAGGTGGAGCGTCACAAATTAATCAGGTGATGCAGGACCAGGTTGGTGGACAGTTTTCAAGCAAATCCCTAAAATTTAAGTATCACGTTCATTGTGCAGTGATGGGTCCCATCATATTCTATCATATGGCATTGTAGCATGTGGTGATGTCGTATCAAGTCACATCATGTCCCACCCTATCACTGTTGTGTATTGCACCATGCTGCGTTGTGCCACATCTTTACTGTGAGACTGGCAGCTAACGACTAGTGATTGGCAGGTACCAACGTTTGACTGGCAGGTACTAATGAGCAATAAGGAGGTACCATCTAGCAATTGGCAGGAACCAACTAGTAAGAGGTAGGTACCAACTAGCGAGCAACAGATACCAATGAGCAAATAGCAGTTACAACTAGTGATCGGCAGGTACCCACAAGCAGTTGTCAGGTGTCAATGAGAAATTGGCAGGTACCAATGAGCGATAAGGAGGTACCAACTAGCAATTGGCAGGTACCAACTAGCAACTGGAAGGTACCAACTAGGGACTGGCAGGTGCCAATGAGCAATAAGAAGGTACCAAACAGCAATTGGCTGGTACAAACTAGCCACTGGCATGTACCAACTAGCTATTGTCAGGTGTCAATGAGAAATTGGCAGGTACCAACCAGCAACTGGCAGGTACCAATGAGCGAATAGTAGTTATTACTAGCGATTGGCAGGTACTAACTAGCTATTGTCAGGTGTCATTGAGAAAATGGCAGGTACCAACTAGCAACAGTCAGGTACAAATGAGTGATAAGGGGGAACCAACAAGCAATTGGCCAGTACCAAAAAACCGACTGGTAGGTACCAACTAGGGACTGGCAGGTGTCAATGAGCAACTGGCAGGTACCAACTAGCCACTGTCACGTACCAACTAGCTATTTTCAAGTGTCAATGAAAAATTGGCAGGTACCAACTAGCCACTGTCAGGTGTCAATGAAAAATTGGCAGGTAACAACCAGCGACTGGCAGGTACCAATGAGTGAATGTCAGGTACCAGTGTGCGATAAGCAGGTACCAACTAGTGATTGGCAGGTGTCAATGAACGAATAGCAGGCACCAATGAAGGGACTGAAATAATGAGTGACTGTGACGTACCCTTAATGATTGGCATGTAACAAATGGGCCACTGTCAGGTATCAATGAGCAACTAGCAGGTACCAGTGAGAAATTTTCAGGTACCAACAAGTGATCAGTGGTAGACCAGGAGTCACTTTTTTCCATCTCTGCCCTGCTGGGTTTAAAATCGTGCTTAAAGTATTGTATCTTATTGTATTGTGTTGAGTCTTGTCTATAAAATTTTGTGGTTACATCATATTGTAGCGTGTCTTTTTAGTAGTGTAGTGTCGTAGTATCATACTGTTTTCTGCCATGTGATGCAACATTACATGTTGTTGCGTCACATTATAATGAAGTGCATCACTTATCACTTATATAGTGATGTGTAGGATTATATTCTTTGAACCAAGGTGCCACTCTTTAAAGACTCGGTTGTTTGATGATTATATCCACAGGAGCTGTAAATATGAAGATAATTAGTTCTGAAATGTATTGATGCTTAATAAAGGTATAAAATGCCCTTTGATACCACTTATGTTCAACGACTTCTCTTGTTTTGTGTTAATACACGAATGCAGCCAATATTTACTGTCACAAGGCCTGTATGAGACACAGGTATTATTACAAAGATGAAACCTGGCAACAAGAAACAAACAGACAAACAAACCTGGCTTGTCTCCACAGCGAAGCAAATAACACTGATGATATTTGATACTGCGTCTTTGAAATGTGTGCCATATTTACAGTAACTGTAGATAAAACATTTACTGTGGCATTGAGATCTTGTTTGTATCTCCCGTAAAGCTGAGTGTTGACTACTGTTGGAGTGTGAGCTGGAGAAAACACAGTGTTGAAAAACAGTCTTATACAGTAGATCAGTGTAATGATTTTCTTTTATATATTTTATATTCAGTAGGAAAGAGGCGTGGGTAACACAATCAAACCGACACCAGGGTCAGTCTACTTTTTGAATTTCCTCCACTGGAATGAATTATATCTAAATGGAAATAGATTGCATTTGACTTGAAAGGGGAAAGTTCTGAGCTTTTAATTCCTCAGAGGAAATAAATATCTGTATTTTTATCCTTTTGATTTCTCTCTAAAAGGCGATTTCCATTTCTCCTCCAGAGGAAGAACAAAACTTGTCAAATATGATTTGTTGATGCCTTCCTTCATTCCAGCCTTTAAACCTTCACAGCTTATATGTCTTTGAGCCTTTAGGACGAGTTATTCGAACTGACGACCCAACGAGGCTTTCTAAAAATAAAGGAAATGCAAAATGAATGCAACTTGTGGAAAAATGTTGTTATTTATTTTTTTTTAATTAAGTTTTTCAAGGCTTTTGATTATCCCGGAGTGCATTCAGAGTGCACACAGAGGGCATGATGTAATGGAAATGTCAGATTCAGCACACATACAGTAGATTTGATTCATGCCCGTTCACTCAGCCGGCTTTGTTACTGTATCTCCTTTACTCCCACACAACACCGCTGCATAAACCCGATAGTCCTCTGAGTCAGAGTTGATGTAAACAACAAGAGAGCTTCATGTCCATCCAGAGCTCCGACGGAGAATGGATATCAACCCAGCGACATGTGATTTGCATAGACAGCACAGAGGGATTAGACTATGATCTGCAGTGTCTCAGAGAAAGCAAAAAACGTGTTGATGTAATTCGTGAGCACCCCAAGCTCTCGGATTTGTTTTCATGTGATTCCAACCAGCAAATCCTGATCAGACAGTTATCCTGATAGGAGAAAAACATGCCGGCTTCGCATTTAAATATCTTCAGCCCGAACTTTTATCAATGACAGACAGACAACAGCACGTCAGGGGAGCATCATTTGGTATTATGTTCTCCTCTGCTCGGTATCTGTGAAGCCTGAGACGCAAAACAAACAACAGGTCTCTCAATTTCTCTTAGACAAGTCTTTTTCATCCAGCTTTTTTTTAATATTGTGTTGTTGCCCTCTGACGGGCCTGCTGGAGGAAGATGCCGTGTCTATCCACCTGAGTGTATTTTTAAAGGCGGCGGTGAGGCTGACATTATGCCTGCTCCTGCTGCGCTGAAGGGGAATCCCCAGTGGCACCTTGTCGAGCAGCCATGTCAATTGTTTGTTTGCATACTGAATGGCTCCAGGCGCTGTGTTGGCTACCTCAATGAATGCGCAGCTGATCACTTCCCGTGGACCAATGTAAATATATATATATATGTGTATGCCAAGCAGGGGAAATCAACAATCATGTAGCTGTCGTTGAGGGGAAGGGGGAGGGAATATGTCTCTATGGGCGTGAAGGGCAGTCGATAGTGTCCAATGTTGTCAAAATCCAGACATTAAGATGTAAATAAGTGTAAATAATGAGCACCGCCACTGCAACATTACTGCCATAGATCTAAAGAGAAAGGTTGGCAATAGAAAGGCAGATTATTGGTATATAAAAGATAAATAAATTAATACAATGAGTGTCAACTAGACAAAAAAATGTCCATCAGAGACAATAGCTTGGCCTTGATTCACCACAGGATCCAGGACGGAGCTGGACTTCTTCACCAGTCTGTTTGGTCTCTCTTCCCTGTATCCTTTGTGGCGTTCATGTCTAGTATTGGCTGTGTTAGCCATTTCTGTGAATAGCATGATGCTACTCTGCCCTCTGGTCTTCCCTCTGGTGCTTGGTTAGCACTAGCATGTGGAGACAGGTCTTACATTCCCCCATAACAATGGATGGAAGGACGTCATCTCTTCCAACCTCCTACCGCAACACCAGCAAGTTGTACTAACCTCCCTCTCCTCAGCTCATAGAGAACATCAGTCCCAACACCGGTTAGCATCAACATGCTACAGGCTGCTAATGAGTGAAATCTTGTGTGTAAACTAGGGCTGAACGATTTTAGAAAATAATCGCATTGCGATTTTTTTAGACAATATTTCGATTGCAATTTAGCATACAATTTTTTTTTTTTTGGGGGGGGGCTAATCTTCTGCATTGTTCACTTAACACAAGTTTTAAGCCATTTTATAGTATGACAAACCAACAAAAGATACTGTTAGCATTTAGACAAGTCTTTTTTGCATTTCTTAATTGAAAAGGAAACGAAACACTGTGAAATGTAACCGACCTCCAGTTGTCAGTGAGAGTAACAAACCATCCAGAAAAAAGTGACCAAGGGGTATGGCTCTACCATCTACTGGATGGATCTTTGTAGCCCACAGGATTTTTTTTTTTTGCCAGAAAAAAAACAGCCTTTTGACTTTTGCTGGTTTTAATGGCGAACAAGTACAAGTTACTATATTTCCTCCAGGTCTGTGTACATAAATTGCAGCCTTAGCGATTTGAAAATTGCATTCTATTACATTGAGATGTCGGTTTAAAATCGATTAACTGTTCAGCCCTAGTGTAAACAATGCAACTGTGCACTAAGAAGGAAAAAAACAACAACAAAGAGAAAGCTGCTACAACCATACTTCTCTGTATGGTTTAAAATCTCCATGTATTGTAAAACAGGTGTATGGTGTACTAGAAGGTTCAAAACATCCAACATAGAAAAAAAACTGCTTTCTTACTGTAAATGTTTTTTTTCTCTGTTTGAGACAAGTTTATTTCATTTGCCCCAGAAAAAAGGTTTGTATGCACCTTCTATAACGACATGTAGTCCTTGACTTGGATTATCAAAGGTGGTTACAAAGATGAAAAGACCACTCTGGCCATTCAGATACCCAACAGAGCGGATAAAATGTACTCAAGATGGAAATTAGTGTATTTAATGTGCACCACTGACAATTAAAGAGCTGTGAGCCTTAAACACCAAGAAATACTGTGAAGCTTGTATGTAACATTATTACCCTTGATCTCTGATGAAAAGGTCGTCAACATGAAAAGACCCTTTAGAGCAGCATGCAGCGTGCTCAAATATATCATTACAGCTGTGTTCACAGACAAAAGAAGATGGAAAGATGTGAATTCTTAGAGACCACCTTTGGTAAACATGGGAAGACAGAAAAAAGGCTGTAAATAAAGGTCAAATACACAGAGCCGGTAAGAAAATTGATGCAGTTCTCTGAGCATCTTGACTGCCATTGACAGTGATTTGGAACAACCATCCTAAATTTAAAACAAACATGTTCAAGACAAAATGAAGCAAAAGCCACATTGACAGCTGAGCAGATTGTTTAGAGTCTCTGCTCTTGATATTGATTATTAAAAAAGGTTTACTGAGGTCAAAGGAACACTTTGACCATCACTGTTTACAAACAAGAGCAGCTGTCAAAGAGGAGGACTGGAGTCAAATGGTCACCAAAGACAAAGGAAAGTTCTAGTGCGCAAATTCCTGACACATTTAGCCCATTGTAAAGAGAAGTTGTGTCGCTTTCTTGAACGAGTCATTTTGAACTTACATTGCCCTTAATGGAGGCCACTAGACACTGCTAGAGGGGTTATAAGTCCATGTCCTATCTAGGGATTGGTACCTTTCACACTTGTACTAATATGGTTCTGATGCCAGGGATCTGGCAATTGGTACCAGTACTCAACGGTACCAATTTTCGGTACTTTTTTGTATTTATGTGGTAAAAAAATATCAATTTGTTTGAGAATAAAATATCTATTTTTTTCAATATAATAAATATATTCTTTAATCTATAACCTTGTAGTGCTGTGTTCATGCCCGGCATGGAAAACCACCTACCCGTCCACTCCCTCACTGTCACAAGGATGCATTAAGGTACCTGAACATGGTACCTTTTGATTTTATGGGAATTGGTAACCAGTACTTTTGACAGAATATGGTCGGTACCTATAAAAATACCTAATCTGGCACACATCCCAAGTCCTATCCAATCATCTTTATTTATAAAACAAATATTTTAAACTGCTGCAAAAAACATTAATTTGAAAGAAAACAATTATAAAGCCAAAAACTCTAAGAAACTATTCCAAACCCTCTTTGAAAATGAGAAAAATGAAAGTAAATATTCAAAACAAGTAATATGATTTCCTTCTTCATACATAAGTCTTTTATTAGAGAGTTTAGTTTTATATAAAAACATGTCAAGAGAAAGTGTTGGATCTGTTTTTCCAAGTTTCTTTGTTGCCACAAGAGCCTTGATGTGACTAAGCCAGGAAAACAACGGTATCAGTTTAGCACTTGAATTAAGAAAACACATCAGTACATACACATAGTTATTTTCTACCAATCAGTTCAATATTGTATTTCACTCAGTCTTTCTTTTTGTTGTTGTTGTTTGTTTGTTTGATTAGCCTGTTTGTGTTTTCCTACCACAAGGGTTTTCTGGTCGGTCACTACTAGTTTGGGGATTGCGGGCTATAAAATTAGGAAATCCTTGGATTAGTGTGTTAAATTATCACTTTCCACAAAGAGTTTACTGAGCGCTACCATACCACAGTAGTTGAGAAAATCTTTATCCCCTCTAAAAAAAAAATGCTCACAGTGATGAAAAGCAACTCGCCAAAGACCATCTACTTTATTGTTGCTGCTGACAAGGTCAAAGATTATGACAACTCATGAAAGTAAATGCCGTTGTTTAATATGATAATAATCCCTTTTCAGTTAGTGTTTACCCCAAACTTCAAAGCTGAAAGTTCCCATAAAGGTGAAATAAGATGATAAGTGTAACCTGCAAAGTGAATATTAACTTGAAAAGCTAGCAAAGAGGACTCAGTGATAAATGTGAGTCACCAAATCAATCAGTAATTTTCTCTTTCTGGTTGGAAATGAAAGGGCTTATGAAAATCAGTGGCAGCATAAAAAAGGGACTAATAATCTTGCAGTGAGACATGTTATAACACAATTTCTGTATTAGCCTTTTCTTGAGCTTTAGAGATGACTGAATTGAGCCCTTTGTGAATTAAATGAAAGCTTTAATCTTTCAGTTCTCAATTTCATGACCAGACAAGGAAGAAAATTTTAATATCTATCCAAGTTCTGCATTCAAACTTTCCAAGCAATAAAGCCTAAATGAAAAGATCCTTTGACACTGTGTTTATTTGCTCATGTTTAGCATTACTTTCCCTATTTTATGATTTTTATTGACATAAATTTAATCTCATGGGTTGTCAAACAGCACCCAGACCACAAACAGTGACTTTGAGGAACAGCAGCTTGCATTTGATTGATTCCCTTGCGACAAGACGTAGTGGTCTGCTCGCCAAAATAGGCCTCAACATGCAAAAATCCACAAATCAACACTCTGCACTGACACTTGTGATATTTCCTGTGAAATTTAACTACATGCCAAGACCCAGATAAGAATGTAAGCCCCCATAAATTATAGCACATCTGTGTGATACATGACAACCAAATACACCCCGCCATGCTGGAAGTAAACCGATTTAAATGTGCTGCACGGCTCAAGGAAAAAGTGCGGTACGGTTGGTCCACCAGGCTGCCAGCTACCTTTTCCCTCGGGATAAATCCGAGTGCAGCTCGTCTCAAAACGCTACTTAGATAGGCCCTGTGGGACATGAGCCTCTTAGGGGCTCTGTTTGCAGGAGGAAACACCCGCTTTCTCGTTTTGCTAGGCTGCTTTTGAAAAAAAATGACAACTTGTATCCAGTTGTGCTTCTACAGCACCGTCTGCTTCACGGCCAGAAAGAAATGATGTGAAGTAAAACAGCCTTTCAATTAAAGCTAAAATATTCAAAAACAAGGTCAAAGGACATTGATTTACTTGTTTAACTTCATCTTTTTTTTACCATTTAGAAGCTGTTAATACCATACAGTTTATGGATAGATTAGTTCCCTTAGACAGGATGGCCTTGGATGTATTGGCTTAGTTTTGTCAAAAGTACCATCAATTTGTCACATATAATCAGAGTGACGAGTGAAATATGGTTCATTATTGAAGCCTTTGGGGAAGCAGGTTTGTTTGGTATTGCCAAAAGTAAAAGTAATTTCTGTTTAAGAAACTACAAATGAGTTGCTTCAAACCATGCTTAACTATAGATGTATTATAAATTGACATAGGGTCTGTGACATCACCCATCTGCTTTTGACAGAGACTTTTTAAGCCCATTGTGAAAGGGGGGCCTTGTTGCTACTGCTGGACTCAACTGGCTTTCAGGTAAAGAGACGGGCCTTTAGCCTCTTGTCAATTAGCCATGCCCTTATATGGGCAAAACTGGCATATAAAATAACTTTAAAAAAAAAAGACTGTATGAAAAATACAGTTTTAGCTAATTAATGCTAGTACATTTTTACCATCTAGCCACAAACTTAGTCTGTACTTCTCAGCTAAATACAGAACAATGTTTTCTTTGGAGCTTCGAAGCTAACAAAGAAGAGATGCTGTGGGACTGAAAACGCTGTAGTATGCATGCCATGCCTGTAGGTGGCGCTATAACTGTCTTGTTGGGAACCTGCTTTTGATAGATCTCCACTGAAGTAGAGTTGGGCCTATCATCTGGTGTATTGGCGAATGCTAAGTGTAGAAGTGGAGCAACAGGTGTACATTTTGTTGAAAGACGGTCAGCAGATTCAGCAGCTTGAGCAGCACAAGCACACTACGGTAGTCCGCAACGATCATAACAATGGTGCTGTTGTTGTTGTTGGCTTGCTGTTAACACAGCAACAGTGGCAGCAGTGTTTCAAAAGTTTGTGTTTTAGGTCGACTGCCCCTTATGCTCAAGTAGCTTAAATAAAATCACCTTCTGGCCCTCAATGGCTACATAGCGAGACAAACCGTGTTGCTAACTTTTTCTGTTTGGATTTGTAATCCTTGAAGCTAGCAGCAAATGGAAGTTGCCTTATCAACAGGACCCCCCTTAAACAAGCTTCTTAAACAGTTTTATAAAACTGAAACAGTAAAAGCTGTGATATCAAAACAGAGTTGTGTTATTATTCTATGCGTCTTCACAAGTAAGAGCAACACCTCTTCCAGAAACCGTTATCCAACAGATTGCTATTCCTGTGTAAAAGCATTAGTCACGTCTGACTCATGATTCCCTTAAAAACAACAGCTTGGACAATGATGTGTAAACTCCAACCAACAAGATGAGTATTTTCTGGCTTTCAAATGTCCCTCCTCTTTTTTTAATCAGTACCTCCTTCTGTCTCATACTAGTGTTTAGATGTAATTATTCAAAGTATCTCAGCCTGCTGATGCTCAGCACTCCTCTCTGCAGTTCAGCAGCTTGAAATCTCTCAGGATAATTTGATGGGAAATTTATTTCGTTTGCACATCATACCACACTGGCTGTAATTAATTGTTCTGCTGTTCGGTGTACGATAGTTCAGCGACTCCTTTGTGCGACTGCTGGCTTGTTACTGTTCCGTGATACGTGGTGTCACGCAGGAAGTGCGAACAGATGCTGCTGTCACCCAAAATGTCCACCTTGATGACTCTGAAACAAGGAACCCATGGCATCAACAAACAAAGGCTTACATCAACGTACTTTCTTTCTAAGAGGGAGCGTCTTCAGTGGAATATTCTTTTGTGCCAAAACTTTATGTATGATACGAAGAAAAAATACTGGATGTTAAAACTAAACATGCAGATTTTCAAACCACCACCAATTTATAAATTCTAGAAATCAATAAATCTTAAAAAAATATCATTTATAAGATTGATACTTAAAAATGCAGCAGCCAAAACGAAGTATTTTGGACAGAGGCTGAAAAAATGTTTTTCCTAAACACCATTGGGAATTGAATTAGTCATCATTCCTACAAACAAAAACAAAAAAATACATGAAAATAAAATGACCTGTGATCTATAATGATTTGCATATTTGTGTTTCGTGTCATGTTGAGGTTGAAGGTTAAATTAAAAAAAAAAGCGTGTATTAGCTGCATTGTGTGAATTTGACCTCTTAGAAATGCACAAAAAGCATCAATATATATATGTAAAAAAATCTAAATGTTAAAGGTTATTATTCATGCACAGTGCATGACTAATAGCTGAACTATTAACAGCTCTTTATGCTTCTCAATTACTTTGAGCTGCAGATGTGTTGCTTTGTTATGTATCATGTTTAGGATATGACAGTTTTGTGAAGAGTAGTTTTTACAGGGCTACGTAACACCCCAGATTACCATATATCCCAATAATCCACTGTTAACAGTTTAAAAAGAATTCTGTCATGTGTATTCATGTTAGACCTGAAAGAGTGAGGCAGTTTACCATCTGAAACATCATTAAAGCTGGGTGAGACACCGCTCTACGCAGCTCAGGTGTTTATAGCTCTGATTATTTCCTGTGTCAAATGCAAGCAGTGGTGAACTAGTTTTCTTGTCACAAAGTAATTGTCACTCATTTGACTTCATTGTTAGGGAACATTGTTTGAATCTGTTACACTTGCTGTTTAAGCTCTTTAAGGAGGTGATGCTGCCAAACGCCAAGGTTTGTCGTCACTTTTGTAGCGTGAATGTGTTGAGACGTCAGTATGTAATTCTTTTTCGAGTTTCCCTCCCCTGCCTATTCAGAAAACTCTCCTGAGCATGTGTGTTTTTGCATCAGGAAAGGAGGGGAGAAAAGTTGATTGCACATCTCATCAGACGCAGGGTTAGGGTTTGTAAATGCAAATTTTAAAAAATCCAACTTAAAGTGCAGGTAGTCTGAAACGGTGAAACTCATATGGTGTCCAGGAGGTTTGTTTGTTTTCGCATCCCGGGTAAGCACAAAACGCACCAATATCTCCAACAGAATACTCTTTGTACTGGCAGACTACCTGCATTTGTTTATATCTGGCACGCCGCACACGCGGACTGATACACTAAGCGGCAAGCGCCTCGTAGCCAGCTGTGGCTCTGCAGCAGAGGTAGCGCTGTTTTACGACATGATGAGAACTAGAGCCTTATTTAGCGGTGTTTTTGTGTGAAAGTAACGCGCTGAAAATTCTCTGAATAAAGCGTGAATGCAGACCAATATCAGATTTTTTCGGTGGGAGTCCGTTGATTTGTGTTTTTGGTCAAGTAAAATATGGCCCCGTCTGAGTGCAGAGGAAACCGGCAGAGGAGCAGGGAGGGGGTGTTTGGTGCGAGTGCTCTGGGCTTCTGCTGCACAAAAACACTGCTGTAGGGGTAATTTCTACCCTAAACCTTGTGATAGGACCCAACTTGTTCCATCCCAAGGGTCTGCTTACTGTTATACTGCTGTCATTTTATGCATCAAAGGGTTAAATTTAAAATTTGTATTGTGATTTAGAGCAGAAATCAGAATATCAAGATGTATTGCTTGTATTGCGATATATATCTTAAAAACATCGAGATATTGGTTTTAGACCATATCGTGTACCCTAGATTTGCGTGTGTCCCTAGCAAGATTTACAGGCTCCAGCGACCAACAAATCCACAGTGACGAGCAGACGTGACATCAGCAGACTTTCGTACTTGTCAGTGTTCCTTTGATTCTTGAGTCAACTTTACAAAAACGGCAGCTGTCGTCTAACACCATTATCACAGCTGTTTCTCGTGTTCGTATAGTTGTTCGTCTATTGTTTCCTAGAAGCATTGGCGCACATAAGCTACATCATATCGTGGTTTGATGTGGATTGGTCCGTAGTGAGTTTGTCAATCAGAACAGTCGTCCAATCACCGGCTGCTGATTTTTTTTGAAGGTCTCGCCTCTGAAAACAAATCTGAAGAGCTGCTACCCAGATAGACTAGTGAAATATTTCCGTGGCGGATATATGAAACTGTCTGTCTGGTGTGTCAGATTATTTCACTACACATGCAAAACCAAGGGCTAAGGGGTAGAACTGGGACGATCTATGGTCGTATCATAGGTTTCAACAACATGGCTTGAATCTAATGGCAGAATTCTCTTCTTTTTGTCTCCAATGAAAGAGCCAAATCAGAAAAACGCACTATTTTCAGACATTACATTCTCACACTGCCATCCTATCAGAGTCAGTGCAATAAATCTATAATCTTCCATTGTACCAATGAACTCATTTTATTTGACAGTGAATTCTTGCCTGGAAAAAAGATAAGCCAACTGGGCCAAGACGTACAAGGAAGTAAACAACAAAAACAAAAGTGTGAAGATGAGTGTCATGACTCAGAAGTGATAAAAAAGCAAACAAACAATACAATGAGTCCTACAATCGTCCTTTGAAAAAGAATAAACGACAGCTGAAGGTAGCTCAGTGGCAAGGCATGAAAAGATGAAATCACAACTTTTATTAAGTCTTGGGTAAACAAAAAAGACTTACTTAAGAAGAAAGCTGAACCACTTTGAAATGGCAACTATCACCCTCTAAAAAGTTTGAAGATTGTCTCTGCAGTTTTTAATATGTAAGAGTTTTCCCAGGTTACAAAAACGACATTTCTTCAATTCTGTGCCAACCCTTCTTCTTGTATCTGACTTCATAACTCTTGGTTGTACTCTGTGCTTTCTCTGAACTTACACAGCATTAGAACAAAAGTCACGGTGCCCTTGGGTAGACATCTAAAGGGACTCTGTCACTGCCAGTGCTGAGCTGCAGATTCATTGTTCATCGAGGCAAATTTGACAAAAAAAAAAAAGAGAGGAGGTCAATGGAAAGACGAGGCGGTGTGTGGATGAAGCGCTATATAAGGTCTTTAAAATGTAATATGACTGAAGTGACACAGATTATTAAAAGAGGGCCATCTCATCACATGTAGGCAAAGTTCACAACAGGGTTTTGGTCCCCTGCCATTATGGACCATCGCTGGAGCATGGATGACGAGAAGGGACGTCTCTAATTAGCCCCTGTCAGCCTAAATGACATTCTAATCACGTGTTTCTGGTAATTACTTCACTTTAACGATCACTCCACTCATCTTAGGTTGACACGATAGCGTTTGCCACTGGAATGAGCCTTTTTAAATGTATCTGGAGCTTACAGGCTAAAAAGGAAAGGATGTAAAAAAAAAGGAGGGAATAGCTGCCTCCATCCTCCACTTTCAAGCCCTGAGGCGCCCTAATGTGAAAAAAGAAATCTTCTCATTTTATCATCTCTAGTGCATAAAATTGAGAGGTGTGTGCTGTATTTATGTGGACTAACAGAGTCTTGACACTGGCAAGTCTGCACTTATCTGTTTGCACACCTTTTAGGTGGCTTTGCTCGATAGCCCCGCCGTCCTGAACTTCTACCAACTGAGCTGGTTATATGTGAAATTAAAAAGAGGAATTATTAAACAGCCGGCTGAAGCTAAACACGGTTCCTGGACACAGGGCCCTGGAGAGGGGGTTCATTTTCATCCCGTGTATGCCTGCCAAATTGATTCAAGCATTTACGTGTTAACATATTTCAGAGAGAGAATCTATATGTTCAGGAGGCCGGGTGAAGAATTGGTTTAAAGAACGGAGAAGACGAGAGAGGGGACTGGTTCAGAGCTCAGGTGCAGTGTGAGTATTAAATGAAAGAAGGCTAAAAACTTGTTTTTCAAAATTAAAAAAGAGACGTATGAATACACGATTCCTTCCTCTTAGCATGGCAACACCCTTTGTTCCCCTGACTGTGTGAAGAAAGAACAACTTTACGTCTCCTCCACTGATTAACTCACTTAGTTCAGCTTCTTTCTCACATATTTTCGGGTCACTTTTAAATGAGGCATGTGTCGTAACATTTAGCAATGCTGCTATCATCATCTTCACTATTGGTTTAATTTTTTTCATAGTAACCTAAAACTGCTGTTCTTTGCTCCACTGTCATCGCTATGATTGCTCGACAGGATCCAGTATAAAAATATCCATGTTGTTTAGCCTGCTGAATTAGCATGCTAATCGATACAAATGTTTTAGCTACATTGTCAACCAATATGATGCTAACGGAAACTAACCATTTTTCCACACTTGAAGGTCTTAGGAGTCAATAAGTAGAAGCTAAATGTGCTGGAACTCATGCTGCTAGCGTGGCACATGTTAGCGACAGTAAATAACTATAGCCAAGTAAAACAGATTTGACCAATCCAAAGCTAGCAAAGCCACATTACTACAGGCAATAATAGCTATACAAGGTGTAACTTTTCACCCATCATTTTTATTTATTTAACAAATACACTTTTTTCCAACCTAGCCTGATTTATGCTAGAAATAAAGTTCCAATGAATGTCGTAACAATGTCAACCTTCTTATTGGGCACTAGCATTGCTAATTACTTCAAGTGATAAGAAATTTTACAACCCTAGGCCTAAAATGCCAGTCATATGTTGTGACTCAGCTGTATAGGGATGGGTACCTTTCACATTTGAAATGATACGGTACCGATTCCCGGTACCTGGCAATGGGTATAGGTACTCATTGGTATTGATTTTTGTATTTATGTTGTAAAATGTATCAATTTGTTTTATAATAAAATGTAAATTCTTTTTAATTTAACATGTTTATTCTTCAATATGTAAGTTTGTAATGCTGCGTTCATGTCCAGCATCGAAAATTGCCTACTCTTCCACTTCCTCATAATCACAAGGATGCATTTAGGTACCTAAATATGGTACCTTTTGATTTTAAGTGAGTCGGTACCCAGTACTTTTGACAGAATTTGGTCTGTACCTATAAAAGTACCTAATTCAGTACCCATCCCTACAGCTGTAACCATCAATCTACAATTAGCCAGGACTTCAGCTTGAAATCAGAATCAGTTTATTGGCATTGTGTCAGAATAAAATGAAATTGTGCTATACTGCTCTACTACCCTGATGTAAATAAGCGGTAGTACTTTGATTAAAAATAATACAATTTAATTTGAGGTTGGTGTTGCGATCTCCGCCAGCTGACATAGCATTAACTATGAATACATTTTGGGATGTAGCTAGCTAGCTAGCTAGAATGAGCTTTAGCACAACCTGATGATGGGTCATTTGCTCAACTTTCATTCAGAAATAGCCACTCCCATGTGGCTGTCAAATCCAATTGTAGCCAAAGAGGGCTATGTTTATTCCTCACACGACTGAGAATCCCTGAATTCCAGTCATAAGAGAAATAAAAAGGCCCTTAAATAGCTGCTTCCACTCAGACCTGCTGTGCCCTGCTCTAAAAAACAACTCCCCAACAATTTCTAAAACCTCTCCCTGTGGGGAATCATTAACTGGGACACGTGTGACATCATTTGGATCTGTGACCTTGCAAGTCTTTCGGGGCCGCTGGATCGGTACACACATCATTGAATAATACACAGCTCTTTTGCTGTGTGAAGCACAGGGGGTTGAAGAGGGGGAAAGCAGCAGAGCATTATGCTAAAATATGTACCATTTCCACCGTGGTCCGCTGGGCCGCTGTGACTGTTGTTTGTGCCGCGGTGGCTGTCTTGGCTCCGTGGTTCTCTCTGTCTCAAACTCGGGCCTCATTATGTGTGACAGCGCTCTGAGGAAGCAGGTAGAGAGGCAAGGACGGAAGGAAGGAAAAGAGGGAGGGAGTGGGCTGCTTCTTCTTCTTCTCCTGATATCATGGATGAATCAATTGATGCTGTTTTGTGCACTTTTTCTGCTGACCCAGCGAGAAAAGGAGGGGGGGTATTCGGCCAGTTGCCTTTGGCATGGCAGCTGGAGTTTGAGTTTAGCTCACTCTGTCACTATTATACCCTCCATCTCCATGCTTCTTGCTACTGTAAGCACACAGGGAAATCTCTGAATACACAACCTCTCCGAAACACCCTCCGCCTCCTGTGGAATGCATTTGTCGCCTGTGGTGTTATGGCAGTGGACTGTCTGCTCGATATTAGGCCTGTGGGGGTAAATCTAGATGATGGATGATTTCTGTTGTGCTGTCAAAACCGGCGCTTGATAAAAGAACAACCCTGGATGGACGCAGAAGACAAACGGAAAGCAAAACTCACATCAATATCTGCGCTTCCAAAATTTATACCACCGACGCAAATTCAGTCGTTACCTATATGTGGCGTCATGAGATTCCTGCTTATGAATGTCAGTTTGTTTACCCCGCTGTCTGGCACTTTATAACAGCCACTACATTAAACACAAGGCTGGCAGTTGCACTTGCGAGGTAAACATTATTAGAGGTCCTCAATCAAATGTTTTCCCTTGCACATTGTGTCAAATCACCAGGCGTCTTCAGCTGACTGTGGGCAGAACAAACGCGCCTCTGTCTTGTCTGTAAGAGGAATAAATATTGATATGCTCCAGTGGCCTAGTATGTTAATTAAATACATGCTTATTGAAATTCAATGACAGCTGGAATTTCACAGCGAGCAGGGGATCCTGCTTCTCCCCAAGAGTGTAAAACATAATTGGTTGACAGCAAAAAGTAACACACAATTAGTTAGGGAGGTTTAATTAATATTATTCAGGCAAGGTTCTCCGTTTGGATGCGTCCTGCAGCGTGCCGCTGTTCTGTTTTACAGACGCAGCAGATGTGGCGCTGGGAGCTTTAGGCCATTGGTTGACACTTACAACAGGGGTCCATGTTCGGAGCTGCAACCCTCGGTGGAAACAGATGAAAAGAAGAAAAAAAACATGTCCCTGTGGCATCATCTGATATATCTTTGCTCAAAATGTCATGTAGAGTTGAGTTTTAACAGATATGAGAACGTTGTTCAAAGCAATTAACATAAACAGCTTTGAATAGTTTGGGATTTTAAGTGTCCTTAAGTGCCCAAATTAAGACAGTTTAAAGCTGCTGCCTGTGTTGCTAATCTAAGCTCACATTATAATAGCATGCATGCTAAAACAATTCTAAGGCTAAAGCAGTTTTAATGTTGCCATTGTACCATCTTAACTTAGCACAACATTTGATGCTCTATATTCAACAATAAGACTGAGGCCAGTGGGGACAACCTGATTTATATATGAAAATATATGTGAAAAAAATAATCAACTCAAAATGCCTAAGGTTGAGTCACAGAAACCATAATGGCCATTGGGACTTATCTGAATCAGTAATCTTAATTTTCTTTAAATCTTTCAAACAAAAGGTAAACTGTTTCTTTACCAGTTTGTTGGATATTTTTCAATATTAATGATAATGTAAACAAATGATAAGGCATCATCTAGATTTACCCCCACATGCCTGGTACATTTTACCTTTCATGGACCATGATTGTCTCTGTATGTAAATGAACTCTATCTAATGACACACAAGAAAATAAATCTACAAAAAATGATTCAAAAACTTTTGAAGCTCCAGATGATGCTAAAGGTAGAAGAAATACAAAGTTTGTCATGCTGTGTTAGTAAAGTTTGATTCATGGTGTGTGTCAGCTTTTATTTTGTACTTCTGTCTGTACCGATGCCCGGTACCTGGCAATCGATACCTCAACGCTACAAACGGTACTTTTTGTGTTTATGTGGTAAAAAAATATCAATTTATTTAAGAGTAAAGTATTTTTTTTCTTTCAGTTTAACATGTTGATTCCTTAGTATATAACCTTGCAATTCTATGTTCTTATTTAGCATGGAAAATTACCTACTCTTTCTCTCTCTCACAGTCACAAGGACGCATTTAGGTACCTAAACTATAAAAGTATCTATAAAAGTATTGACTTTTATAGGTACCGACCGAATTCTGTCAAAAGTACCTGGTACTGATTCAGGTGAAGTCAAAAGGTAACATGTTAATGTATTAATATTTTTACCACATAAACACAAAAAAGTACCGAAAATTGGCACCATTGAGTACCAGTACCGATTGCCAGGTACCGGGCATCGGTACCATATTGTTTCAAATGTGAAAGGTACCCATCCCTACCTATATTAAGTCTTACGTTTGGGTTCAAATTCTGAACTTGTCAAAGATCATCTAGGATCATCTTCAGTGGACGCTAATTAATGCAAATTTCTGCAGTCGACCCAATACAAGAGTAATTGTTTCACTTGAAACCATTTTTTACAGCCCGAAACTAGTTGAGATTGAAAAGTGTAGAGATGACTAAAAAGCCCTTCCTCCGGGGACTAGGAATGTGGGGAAAAAAAAGACAAAATTTAACCAAATGACAGTGGATGTATCCTCTAAAGAAGTCAGTAAACATGCGATGGCATCCTACTCACAGCTAATGGGACCACTATGTGAAAGTGGACAGAAAACAGGGTTTGCCCTCTGAGGACCATGAAAGACAATATAAAAAGTGATGGCCTTTCAAAAGTTGCTGAGATACTTCAGTGTACGGTAAACTGAGAGCAGCAACCAGCCCCTTTGATGATATAAATCCTGGTACACAGACACTTCAGTCTCAATGGAAAGCACTTGTGACCTTCATGATACTGTCTTTTGGTCTAATTTGACTCTGGATATTTTGCTCATGTCTCAGCTAAGCCTTAGTTCAAGAACATTTTTATCAGTACAGCTGCTCCCACAGCATTTATCCCAGAGTCAGCCAATTTAACGCAAAGATACTGAAAACTCATACACTTAATTCTCGCTCACCTTCCCCTATCACTGCTGCTGTCTCGTCTTTCTTCCCACAGTGGCGCTGACACCTGGAGTCCTCTGTGAGTCATGTATCACGCTGGCTTAAATGGCCTCGCACGGCTTATGGACAACAATCCGCCTTGTTTCGGGCTATTGTACGAAACATTAAAAAGCAATTTGCTGGCAGACCTATTGAGCAGACCTGCAATCGGTCCCCCAACATCACTCCCCTGGTGGATTGTTATTGTCATTGAGTGGTTATGGGAGAGACCTCTGACAGCAGACAGTAGGGAAATTTCACACTTTATTGAGCTGGGCTTCACAAAAGGCAAATTGAGCAAATCTGAAGAATCAATGTGATGATGCATACTCTTAGTGTAAACACCACAGAGAGTGTGCTGTATTCAAACGCTGACTTAATGTGTGAACAAAAAAACTCATTAATACGCCTGATAATTCAGATAAAACCTTCTGAATCCGGAAAAAAGCCTTAAATTCTACATTTAAAAGCAATATGTGAAACTATGATTGATTTGTACCATTTCAAGGTAATTTCATAACTTACTGGTTTCAGGTTTTAGAGCTTTTTAGAAAAACAGTTTCACATTGTTTGGGACTTATCTTTTAAAAAGCCACTTTGTATAACAACTCCACTAATAAATACATGAGTTTCTGATTTTTTATTTCTCAAGGCCAAACATATGCCATCATTTAGTGAGTTACATCAAAGTAACATTAAACTAATACGACAGAATATGCAATTAAAAATATGCTTTTAATTTTTTACTTGCTTTATTTGTGAGTGCTCAAAGACACAAATTTTGGGGGACCTTCCTACAGTATTTCCATTTATTTGCCTTCCATCTAGGCTGATCTGCAAAATATTGCTAGGTGAAGACAATCATGCTAAAGGGGCAGTGCAAATTCACGATAGTTCGTCTTCCGGACACACTTGCCTCAACGCAAGCTCCTTTTTACAACTGTTCCCATGAATAACAAGAACTGTCAAAGAGAAAGGAGAAGGCTTACAAAACAGTGACAAGAACAGCTCCTGCCTATCTGGAGGTCAGGTCTACACTTCTTCTGCTTGTGAGAGACGCCTGGTGCTCCCAGCCCAGCATGGCATTGAATCTCTAGCCAGACTCTTCTCCTCTGTTGTGCCCAAATGGTGGAATTACCTAACTCCATACAATCCGCAGAGTCCCTTTCTGCTTTTGAGAGAAGTCTGAGGACTCTTCTGCTCATCTGTTCAGGGAACACTTAGGCACTTGAGCTGGCCCTTCTCCTCTTTGTCCTCAGGGTAGAATGAGTCAGGAGGTCTCAGACCTAGCTCTTAGTGAATTTTTAGCACTGATCATTGAATGTTTTTAAAAGTGGAATGAAATTGTTGCAGTGGTTTTATCGTGTTTAGCTATGGCTCCTTTATTGTACATAATTATAAAAAGTCCTTTTTCTTGGGCTTGATGGCAGCACTTGCAGTCAAATAACTTGTAGCACTTTGTCACACTAAGGTTTTCCCTTCTGTCTAAATTCTTGCTTGTGTTGTACGTCAGATCTTTAGATCGACTTTCGTATAGTTTACCTGCATGAATAATTACCGCCACCAGGGAAGTTATGTTTTTGGAAGAGTTTGTCTAACTGTTTGTCTGTGAACAACATAACTCAAAATATAAAGAATGGATCTTCATGATGTTTCCAGGAAATCTTCGAAATGGGATAAGGAAAAAGTGATTAAATTTTGGAGGTGATCTGGATCACCATCTGGATCATTGTGAGATAGGGCCATTTTCACCATATGTGTATATAACTCCACCATAAATGGTCGGATTGCTTTGCAAAACAAGACAAGAAAAGGTCACCATAATTTCTGATAGATGTAAAAGTACGATCCAGACCCTGGATATATTCTGGATACTAAGATCCAGAATATGGAATATGTACTGGATCATCACAACTTACAACACTGTCAGGAAACAAATTATTGTACAAACCTGCAACTAACACCAAATTGTAGCTGACAGTCTGCTGAAAGGGAGTATAACATTAAAGTGGGATGATAATCAAGTACATCCTTGGCCAACCCTGACACAGAGCGACACTATGAGGGGTACAGTCACATTATAAAGCGACAGTATTACATGAATTATTTTAGACGCCCACCCACTCTTCTGGCTTGGCCCTTTCTCCCTGCCTTGTTCCCAAGGACACAATCTAACAGCCCCCCTGTCCACGGGGAATTCAGTGCGCCTTGTGTGGGTTGACACATGATCCGACATCAGCTTCTACTTTTGGCTGCCAGAGCCTCTATCAACACACACATCTCCGCTCATTGTTTATTTCCCCATACAGAGGAGATCAAACAAACATGACCTGCTCTCTGTCAAGCCTTCATATCACACCAACCCACCAGATATTAAATCAAAGAAAATGTGAAATGGGACGTTTGAGCAGCTTGACAGTAAACCACACACCTCTCCAGTGAGCACCTTGCAGTCGACTACCCAAGTAACAAATAGCAGATTAGTGGATGACTGCTGGGTAAAGAAGTGCTGAACAAGGGTTGCTCAGACTTAAGCTCTCAATTCATTAGCCGGGCCTTGTTACAGCTGAATGCTCACCCCAGGCAGACACAGTGATCATTCACTGACACTGTTCAGTCTCCCGTGATACATGTTCTGAAGAGTCTACAACACGGATAAGCACTGGCACATAAAAATCACAGTAGCATGAACAACACTCCTAGCTAAGATAGCTCACTAGGCTAGCAAGGTGGCTTTTTTATCTTAACCTAACAAGAATTAACATTAGCTTGAATAGCAAATTAGCTTTACTTAATAATGTAGCAGGGAGATTGGATATTCAGATATTTCTTTACATGACTTGAGCTCTCTCCAGGAGGCCTCTAGAGGTCTGGCCAATTAGAGAGGAGGGGGTTTGTAGAATGTAGAATAGAGCCTTAAAGGGACAGCAGCTTAAACAAAGGGTTTCAGACAGAGGCTGAAATAAAGGTTTTCTTGAACACAAGGGGAAAAAAGTATGGATTTTTGGGGGGTTATAAATCATGTTTTGAGATACAGTATAAAGCCTACAAATAGCATCATACCCCTGCTTTAAAAAAATACCCAGCTTTAAAAATTAAAGTATGTGAAGATGTGTCTTTAAACTTATCTCTACAGGCTCAATAAATAGATTTTTTAAGTCTGTAAAGTTACTACGAGAGGTACAAGAGTGGCAGTATACAGTCTTAAAAAAAGCACAATACCCCCTCTTTAAGCAGAAAAAAACCCTTTCAAAGCACATATCTATGCACATGTTGCTGCATATGAAACAGAACTGAATGTAACACATCTAAAGCCCTTGCTGTTACATTTATCATGTCAGTATAGCATATTTCCCCTCTATTAATAAAAATATGATCATCTGAGATCCGTGACCAAGGATTTGATGTCTTCATATTATGATTAATTTCACATCTAGTCACAGAAGTGATTACATTATTGATGTAGTCACTGTCAATTTGCTATGGATATAATAGTTGGCAAATGAATGTATTATCAACCACAGAGGGAACAATGAAAGATTAGTATTTGTCGAGGCTGCTCGCCAGTGTGTGAAAGGCTATATTATCCTGTGAAGTGTGTGATTTGCCTTGAGAAACTTTATTTTTGATCCACTTTTTAAGTCTCTTGTAATATTGCAAAGACAAGATGCGGGGCAACATCATCTCTCTGAAAGATTATTTAGGCAACCAGAAGACAGAGGTGCTTTTGCCACAGGCAAGTCTAGAGGCCCCCCAGCTCAGAGTACCCCAATTACCCTGAGTTTCCTCGAGCTTGGCACTTCACGCCTTGGACAGAGTCATCACAGCCTGAACAGAATAAATTAAGACAAACTTTGAGCCTCACTTCTCCCAGCACAGATGATAATTTTCCAGGCAATTAAGACGAGCCGTGCTTTAGAAGGTGGGGTCAATGCATGCTCATGGGAAACTAGTGCGATAAAACCAGCACAGCGCTGTTGTGGGCGATGTAAAATGCTGCTTGTCAGCTGTCCTACAAGCTTGGGTAATTGACCCAGCTTTGAGACAGATCACTGATATCAAAGAGTCATTAAGTTCTTTAAAATTAGATTCTCTAATGAAATGTTTCCTAAAAGCTGCATTTTTAAACAGGGTCTATAATAGTTTGAATCCATCTCAAAGCCTCTCATACTGCTTTGAAGACTATCTTGGCCGACAGAACTTATGGTAAGTTTAAGATGTACTTGTTCTAACAGCAAGTGCTGCAAATTGGGGCCTACATTTGAAAATATACACTTAATTAAATGTATTTTTTGGGGGGACATACTTAAACACAACTTGAAATGAAGGGGTAACTACTACAGGATGCTATATGAACAACAACACTATAACTTAATAGCATATTATGGTACAGAACGATGTGACATGACACTAGGTGACACGACAACACACTTAACAATATGAAAAAATAAACAGTACATATCAATATAAACTACATAACAATATGATATAATGCAAAAAGATACAACATGATGAGATGATACGGAAAAGTAAGACTACACGATATGACTTGACGCATCAAAAATACCATTCGAAAAAATACTATTATACAAGACAAAACATTATGTGATATGACACAATCAATGATACAACACGATATGTCACAATATGAAACTATGCAAAATAAAAATACAGTACCCATCATATGGTCCCACACAATACGGTATCACAAGATAAAATACAATAGGGGTAGGGATGCACTGATCCAACTTTTCTGGTCCTGATACCTATACCTGGGCTTTGGTTGTTTTCCAAACTGCCTACTACATACTACATTCACATGTAGTATACCTACTGCTTTTGCTTGTAGTATGTTTTGTAGTATACTGCTCTGGTTTCTGGTTTCAGAAGCGGACCTACAGATGATGCTTTATTTTTGCCTTTATTATAATTGTGCAAAACAATCTATGGTCAGATCTCAACATTTTAGTTATTTTGTTAATGATATCGCACAGAATCATCATACTTGATTTCTAATGTTAAACCAAAAATGATATTGTTTACTGAATATAAATCTGAAAAGGATTTTTATTTTTTACAGCTGATGGAAAACCCACTTCTATATAATCCACATATGGTGAATTACTGGTTTATATGGGCTTTAATGAATTTGTAGAAGTAAACACGACAAGATTTACTTGTGTTTCTTTGCATTTTTTCACGTCTATCTCACAGACCGTCTAACGTTAGTGTTGTTGTATTGTAGTTGTAATGCCGACTCATTCCAGTAGATGACAGTAATTCACCAAAACCTGGCACCCGCATAGACAAACAGCATTAGCGCTGTACATTGTGGGAAACAGTATGCCAGGTAGACTGGTCCATTGCATACTGTGAAATTTTCCTGGATTAGTAGGACATACAGGGATTTTTAGTATACTGCAGATTTTGAAAGTTTTTCCACACACTGACTACTACAGACTGAATTTCAGCCAAAATAGTAGGCACTGCTAGTGTAGTAGGCGGTTTGGAAAACAGCCATTGGGTATCGACTGGTATGGATATTGATATGATACCAGTGTTAAATAATAACCTTCATGCCCTACTGTGGGATAAGATTGGTAATGTTTTCAGTAAAAGACAAAAAAAGCTACATTTGGAATGAATGTTGATATTTTTTTAAACTATAAGTGTTTAAATGTTTAACAGCAACAACAAATAATACAAAAAAACTTGATACAGTAAGTAATGATACAATAAAACACGATAGACACAAGATAAGATAATTAACAGTACAACAGGATGATAGAGTATGAACCAATACAACAGGATATGATTTGACACAACACAATTGTACAGTACAGTACAAAAAGATACTATATGACTCGGCATGATGTGATATGACACAATACAAAATTATACAATATGTAACCACACAACACGAGATGAAAATACAATACAAAACAGCACGACATGATACAAGACAACAGGATTAGATGTGACAATAAGATAAGGTTTTTATTTAATCTATTTATCAAATTAATGTCACAGTTTTGAGGGTCCAAACAACAACAATCCATTAATATTCGACAAGAACAGTGACAAGAAACCTGGATTACGTAGAAACAGTTTTTTTAGATACTGGTTGGAAAAAAAAGAGCATATTGATGTTTGTGTTCAGTCCCTTTCTTCTGTGTTGTAACCGTTGGATTGCGGCTATGATGGCTAGCCCAATACATGAATCAGTGTCCGTTTTCAGACTCATTTGTGCATTTTAGCGCTTGAAAGATGCTTCCTTTGGATCATAAACGGATGGGAAATAAAAGAAACATTCATTTCATGTGTGGACCTAGCGCCTGAAAACAAAGAAAAACTGCCAATATGTATCAGAGGAAACATAAAAGAATAACAACCTTCATGGAGGCTGGCTCATGTAAACATTCACCATCTGTGTGATGGAATTCTGTGTTGGCAAACTGGCTGGACATACTCTCGCCAGCACGGCCGTCTCATACCCATAATGCAACACAGACTGTGTAAGTGTAATGTGTAGTTAAAAAAAAATAGGTCATTACATTCAGTTTAACATTTTTTATAACAGTCTCGCTGCTGTTTATGTTTTTACATTTGATACTTTTTTAAACAAATTTTCATTTCTTTGGTTTCGGATAATCCGGGCGCCAAGAAAGATTAAAAAGTAAACAAAGACAGTATCCATCCATCAACTGAGCCGAAAAATGTGATCAGGTGCTCAACCAGGGCACCTTGGTTTAACTTAGTCTTCAAAAAAGCTCTTCACTGAAACAAAAAGTCCATCACTGAACTCATGCGCATATTTTAACAGGAAATAATCTTTGATTTTGTCCTCTGGGTGATGTTATTGGCGGTCTTGTGTGAAACACAACTGAGTGAAAGAGCAGGAGGTAGAAATTGCTAACCCTTAAATAAGCTTTTATGGTGTGAAAATACCATTTTCAAAATTGTCAGCACTTTGCATATTTAACAGCTTTTTACACATTTCCAATCATAACCCAAATCTGCAAAATAAAAGCGCAGAAAGCTAATCGTTTGCAGTGAATTTCTCCAGCACTCTACCTCTTTTCAATATTCCTGAAGGTTATCAAGAGTTCAGAAGCACACGGATTCAAAACAAAAACTCAAACACTTTCATCCTTTATTGTGCACAAGAGCATGCTGGGATGGCAGAGTCACCTTTGAAGGATGGGGTTCATGCATACTGAGCATGCAGCACAAAGACTTCCAGTTATAGCTTCGTTAAGTTAAGAAAAAAGCTGGAACACGCCTTTATCTTCAAGGGGGGACTCTGATATAACGCACTACAGCATTTTAAAGCAGAGTTTATCCCAGATGAGACGAGGAAACAGCACTTCCATTAACTTACTATCCTCCATCTGGGCTTCCTTTTGCTTGTATTCATAACCCGACACATTTCACTCATCTTCCATGTTAAATAATTAAGCAGCACAAACCACATTAATGGGGGCTATCCATCTCTGGTAAATGAGAGGTGGAGAGTGGTTATTTGCGTACAGTACCAACTGGGGAATTCAACTTTCTGATTCACATGAAGGCAAGGCTCAGAGGCAAAACAAAACAAAGAAAGAAAAAAACATGGGAACTTGAGTCGGTTGGCCCTTAGGTTAGTCTCACAGTGCAAGAACATGTTCAAAATAAAACGTGGGAACATATTTCATGAACAGATTGTAATATATTTCGAGGCTCGGGGCCCCTTGGGAAAACCAACATGCGCGAGCTGCCAAATCAAATGGAATCTGTGTGTTTACAGAGTTTATTTTGGCTCGTACCACAAGTTGACACAGGAAAAAATATGGGTGGGACATTAACAAGTCCCCAGTACCCTTTGGAAACTTACCTCAAAGATAATGAGGGGCTGGTTTTTGTATGGTTTCATCATATTCTAAAAAAAGGGCAAATGAGGGATTTGTTTTTCTTTGAGTCAGTCAAATACCCTTGTTTTTCCAGTCATTACAATGGACACACATAGCTTATATCATCACACTGTGTGCACTAGAAAAGGTATCAAAAACTTGCATGGGGGGGAGAGGGTTTATGCTTTTTGTCTGGTACATATCAAGTGGCATATATATATATATATATATTGTCTTTAGAAAAAGCAGCCATGCCACAAGCAAGGGCAGTAGTTCATTAGATATAACCATAACACTTCAATGCTTTACTACCAGGACGTGAATAAGCACAGCCCAAAAATGACATCTTGCATCGTGGCGTGGTTTGTTGGTATTTTATTTGAAATATTAAATATTAAGTTATTTGAAGCCTAAGTTAACTAGCTAAGTTTTTGGACAATAACTATGAAACATGCAATAGGGCTGATGGTGTTAGCTCTGTCTTTGTTCGCAACATGAACAAACTGGCTTCACATTGCTAACTCTCGATACGTAAAAAGGAAACATATTAACTAAATCCAACAAGCTAATGAAGTGTGTATCATTCTAAATGAAAAACACAAAAACACTATGCTAAGATAGGCTAAAGGCCTCTTTGTGGCTTATAACCACTCAAGAGAAGCAAAGCATAACCTATAGTACAGTAACATAAAGTACTGTACAGTAAGTGAATATTAACCTGCAAGGAGGACCAAAAGCTAGCTCTGTTAAAGTTGGCCACACTAACAAACCCATTTCATTTTAACATGCACACTCTGTGATGTCAGCTGTGCTGAAAAGTTGTGTTAAATTTTGACTGTTTTCAAGCCCCTTTTTAAGACAGGAGCCAGAATTGCTTGAGAAATGATTAGTATGTATGCTGACGATGTCATTGTTAAAGCCATGGCAAAGCATTGGATTGAGATTTTTTTTAAAATTGTCAAAGTAATGCTTTCACGTTACTAAAAGAATTGGAAGCACTCAATGACTCATTTTTCTTGCAGAGTTCAAAAGGTTAAAACAGTAAATTTGACAGATTGTCTGATGCCTAATGGCTTTTGCAGGTATTTCATAACCTAAACACCTTGTGCAGTATCATGTGACATCGATGAGCAGGAATTCCTAATTGCAAATGATACAAATATTGCACAAGGACGGATGACTCCAGCTCTGCACAACAGCACAGATTAGCATCCAGCTAACGCCATCATGTTGCCCCCATGCAGAGCAATGAAACAGCCAGCAGCCTCAGCAGCCTTATAGCTTTCTAATATTGCCTAAGCACACAAACCAGCAAGAGCTTGCAGCTGTTTTACATTTATTTACTGCAGAGTAAGCAATCAGCATCAGAGTGGAAAGTGGAGGCTTAAATAAACTAGCTTATTGGGGGAAGAGTGTGTTGGATATGCAGTAGGTCAAAGCTGAGGTGATTTCAATATAAACTTAGTCTGAGTTATTTTGTTCTGAAGCAAGAAAAGTTTGAAAAAGAAAGATAAGAACTTTAATCTCTGAAGACTTAATGGCCAGGAGTTAACATTTGTCAGAGGACTGCAACTTGTCGTCAGTCTGCTGCCTAACACCACTCCCAAGTCCACTTACAAACACCCTACAAAGGCATCAAGGAGGTCCCCTTATTAGACTCTTCATCTGTAATTAACCCAAGGTCCATCGTCTCCCTATCATCATGCTAATGAGCAATCTAATACTCTTGAGTGATTTGTAATGTGCACAGGCCATCAATCAAGGGCATGAATAGTGTCTGGTTCCAATCACTGATGTTCCATTGGCGCTCCATTAGAAGGCCACTGATATTTAAAGGAACCCGTCTTTGTTTGCCATTTAACAGTTCCCATTCATCACACGACCATCAGATAGACAGGACTGTTCAGGGACAACAGGGACTTGTATGAACAACACTGATGCTGCCAGTCAGCTGTAACTCCAAGTAAGTCAACCAACAAGTCAACACACAATTAAGACATATGGGGAGCTTACTAGGTCGGTTACTCATTTAAACTTTTAGTCAATAAGACTTCTTGAGCAACATAAGACACAGTAGAGAGCAGGAAATTGTAAAACCTTCATTAAAGGATAAGTTCTGTTCAAACAGCTTTTACATTGTTTATAGAATAAAGTAGAACAAAATACTCACGCAGAAGGCTTTCCCGATCCAAGCAGTGCTTCGGGAGATATTTAGATCCAAAATCGTGCAGCGGACGTCCGTAAAATGGGATCCATCGGGGCATAGACAGCGCCGCTCCTAAAACTGCATTAATCGTCCAAAAACTCGTGCTTTTCACCAATATTCCATCATGGTCCGCTCCGGGTTAGTCCTCTGCTGCAGTCTGTGTCACCTCTGAACTGACGAGGACTTTGTTTGCATTTGCCCCTCCGCACGTCGTAATGTAGCCTGCCATCTTCCCCTGAAACAATGAGCCGCACTGCGCATGCGCGGTGGGGCAATCGTAAACTAAGTCTTTGTCAGTTCAGAGGTCATTACAGCCACACAGCGCTGTCTGGAGTGACACAGACTGCAGCACAGGACTAACCCGGAGCAGACCATGGTGAAAAACACGAGTTTTTGGAAGATTAATGCAGTTTTAGGAGCGGCGCTGTCTATGCCCAGATGGATCCCATTATACGGACGTCCCCTGCACGATTTTGGATCTAAATATCTCCCGAAGCACTGCTTGGATCAGGAAAGCCTTCTGGATGAGTATTTTGTTCTACTTCATTCTATAAACAATGTCAAAGCTGTATGAACAGAACTTATCCTTTAAAACCATTACTACCATTTTTATGGCGTGTACTAATGGTTATACCAAGACTCTTGACACTATACCTTCATTGGAGAAATGTTTTAGGGAGAGCTTGTCTGTCTGTTTGTCGGTGAACAACATAACTCAAAAAGTAACAAACAGATCTTGATGAAATTTTCAGGAAATGTTCAAAATGGGATAAAGAGGAAGTGATTAAATTTTTGAGGTGATCTGGATCACTATCTAGAACCAGGATGTTTTTTAAGGATTCTTTATCATTGTTAGATAGGGCTGTTTTCACTATATATGGAAACAACTCAACGATAAATGGTCGGATTGCTTTGCAAAACAATATAAGACAAGGTCAGCAAAATTTCTGATAGATGTAAAAGTATGATCCAGATCCTGGCAATATTCTGGATACTAAGATCTGGAATATGAAAAATGTACTGGGCCATCATAATTTTCAACATTTTAATTTAAGCTGTCTTAAAACCACAGAACATACCTTATAGTTCCCAGAACTGAATAGTGGCAACATTTTAATGGTAGGAACCTTAATATCATTCTCAAATATTATGCCTCTAAACAAATTGGAATATTCCTATAAAGATTAGTTTACATTACACATATTCGATTTCACATTGCGGCAGAATAGCCTTGATTTCTTTGGCTGCATTAGCTTCTCGATCATTCAGCAGCCGCACACACTTCAGCAGGCGCTACATTACAGTAATTGATATTTGTATCCAGAGACAGTTAAGTAAAACAACCTCTCTGGCTCAAGGCGAGAGGATTTCCCTGAAATGTAAAT
Source organism: Halichoeres trimaculatus (assembly GCF_033239565.1). Lineage (NCBI taxonomy): Eukaryota > Metazoa > Chordata > Actinopteri > Labriformes > Labridae > Halichoeres > Halichoeres trimaculatus. The sequence goes on from NW_027437200.1 coordinate 18,321,720, forward strand.
GGAGCTCAGAGAAGGTTGGGAGTGATTTAAGAGTCAGTGACATCCACACTGTTGTGCTAAGTCAGTGAAAGTGGTGAGTGCAGGGCGCCAGGTCTGCCTCCCTCCCTCACACTCTCCCTTCCCCTCTAACCATCACTCTCTCTTTCTCCTCTTTCCCGCCCTCTCCATTTCCCCTCTTAAGGCAGCTGCCATAACTCAGAGTCTATCTCAATCCCTTCTGAGTGCACAAACACACATGTGCACACAGACAAGCATGTACACAGGAAATCACTGAAGGCATCTTCTCAAAGTATGATCATGTTAATCGTCTCTTGGACTCTGAGGTGGGAGTTCAGACTGGGAGCTAAGTGAAGAAGAAGTGGGATGAAACGTAGGAAGTCAGAGTTATTAGGAGGGCATTTAGTTTCTTGACTGTATTAACCACAGCAGCACAACAAGACCAGATCATTTACTTTAGAAAACCACAGGAAAAATACATACACAGCAATGCAGCCTATTGAATAGTTTCTGAACTAAAGAATCAGCACACTGATAAAATCTCCATCAACGTTAATCGATTTAAAACAATATATATTTCATTTCAAAAATTCAACTTCTATTGTCTCTGTGACATGGCACCTAGCAGTGATTAGCTTAGCAGCTAACCCGGGTCATGACCACAATTTGCACACCAACCAAATCTCAGTAGCATACTTGTTTCCTTGAATCAACAAACAAAGATTTTTTTTTTTAAACAAATGGTAGTATTAGCCTACATAATGTGACAAATCAAATGCTAAGCTAGGCTAAATGCCTCTAAGTTCCATTTATTTGCTCGAGGCACTCCAATAAAAATGGTCAATCATTTTGCTTGTTCAACTCTCCACAAATTGAATTAAACCTCTACAGTAGCAACCCATCATATCCCCTGGCTTTTCATGCTAAGCTAGGCTAATACTGCTAAGTTCCAATAACATAATCTGGAAATGAAACAAACATAAAAATAAATAAAGTGAAATACATTGGTAAGTTAAACAATTTTGATTAATTCAGTCAGTATTGGTTAATTGATTAAGACCTCATTCAAACATGCAGTTTTGTTTTTGATTTTCTGTTACCCAAAAATAAAAACACAGTTTTGTTTTACATTAAGCTACCAAGGTGGAGTTTGATATTTAAAGCATGGTGCAATGTGGATCAACTAGCCAAAGGTGGAGATGCTATTTGCTGCGAAATATGGGATTAATGGAGAAAAATCTATCGTTGAAGTTTTGTAAATAGTTGATTGATTGCTCCCCTAACTCTAAACAAAAGGGTGTAGTGTGTTGTAGGGTGTCTCTAAGCTGTTTTTCATGCTTCGCAAAATATGTGTTTGCAATATGTGCCTTCTGATCCATCAGTCATTTTGCATAAAAATCAAGGGAGTTATACTTTTTTTTGTGTTTTTTCATCATGTCCCAGACTACTGTTTCCTTCCCCTGATGTGTTTACAGTAATCAAGTATGAAGCATTAAATTCAAAACATACAATTCAGACAAGACATCATCATATTCACATTTACTTTTTTGATACAGCCATGAGATTTCTGTATTTCAAAAATGTGAGTAAAATCTTCATTTTTTAATAGTTTATAGCCATTTTTAGCTTTTTTATTTGTCTTTTTATTTATTTTTATTATTATTTATTTTTAAATATTTTTTTAATTGTTTTTTATCTTCTTTTTATTTTTATCATTTTTTTTATTTTTTTAATCTTTTTTATTTGTCTTTTATTAGTCTGGACACAAGTCTTTACATTTTATCGCAGTTTGGGATACAAGAGTTGTACTAATGTTTAGCAAAAGTTTTACACACAAAACACCACAACAGCATGTGAAAAGATATGCCCTGGCAGACTTGGTATAGTAGGTCATAAAGGGTTTAAGTGGATTGTTTTTTTGTTTTCTTTTTTTTGTTATGACCAACGAGCAGTAATAAAGCTGAGGGTTGCTCATAACTAGCTTGAGCTTACTTCCCACAATGGTTAGAATGTACCTTTCAAGTTGAGATAGCAATGCTCGTTAACAATGAATAACTTTTCTAACTAGCCAGCAGTGTTAAATATTTAATTCTGATTCATCTGAACCCAATAACAACTCTCATTTCATCATGATGGTGAAATTACTTTTCAGTTGTAGTATAGTCAACGACTGGGTTTCAGTGTGCATTTTGGGAATGGAGCCATTGAACCAGCTGGTGCTGAAAAATATGGATTCTACGAGTGTGATATTGAAGTTTATAGCAACGTATCCATCCTATTTAAAACTCTTTTATGTTTGTTTCCTATTTCAGGGTTTCTCTGCGAGCTGGCACACCAATGAGAGATAAATGAGGTGATTTAGCACGGCAGTCAGAGATAATAATGGTGTCGTTTGGAAGCCATAGCCTTCATCACCATGTATGGAAAGATGCAAAGACAGTAATACGGGGATAAAAATAGATGTTGTCTGGTATGTGATGAGGGGAGGATGGTAAGGGAGATGACACCAGCCAACTGCTGTAGAGAGAAACTCAGCTCTTGTTAACCTAAAATATGCTGAATGCTTCATTCTTCAAACAAACTCACTCCTTTGATCATTTCGAGGTCCTTGGAAGTACACAGCAACAACAGCAAACATGCTAATTTATTCCAAAGAAAGGTTGAAGCATGTATTTACAATTAAATGTGAATTACCACAGGGAATAGCAGCCCGCGCTAACACACTATTCTATCCCATTCGCAGATAAAATTATAATGTCCTCTGTGGCGGTTAAACAGAACCCAGCCAAATCTGAAATAAGCTTGCATTCCCGTAATGGAACAAACAGACAAAGAGCCCCATTGGTTTGCTTTTGTGGTCTTATCTGGCTTGGGCCAGCTCAAGGCGCATCATGGGAGAGCGTGCGTGTGCGAGATCCAGTGTATCACATCTCTGTGACTGTGGGGAGTGGGTATCGCGCTAGATCTCCAGGTCATTTACCAGGGTGGGTGGTTTCATTAGTCTTCTTTGCAACAATACTCGCTGATTGCCATCTTGTTTCACAGTGATTTATAATTCCAGCCCCTTGGAGTTTGCAGAAATACCTAAAGCAACTGCTCAAATAAGATAAGAAGGCTTCTTTATGTATGGTGTTGTCTGTGGTGTACATCAGAAAGGAGGGAGAAGAAGAAAGAGAGAAGCCTTGAGGTGATTGTTTTTTGCAAGCGTTTACAGTTTCTTTTGTTTTTTTTTTTTCTTTTTCTCCCAGAGATGCAAGAATGCAAGAGGCTGTTGTTTTCAAACTTCTGGAACAAACGCTGGCTGCAAATGAATGAGACAGTTGTCAGGTTCAATTTGGCGAACACATGACGTCGTGCCACCTTTAGAGGATTGCGGAGCAGCTTGAGAGTAAAGCAAATCCGCAGACAAAAGGATGGAATCGTGGCAGTTTTGTCATTTCAGAAGGGAAAGATTCTGTCGTTTTATCACCGAGACATTTACATAAAACTGTACAACCCCTGAAATGATGATGATGAACAGTGTGTGGAAGAGAAGAGGAAAAAGAGAAGAAGCAGGGGGTGAAACTGAACAATTAGATGGGCAGAAATAGAAGACATTCCAGAGGTGTGATGTTGTTAATTGGATCCAGCGAATGTGATGTGTAATCAACGCACACACACTTTTTGCAGGTAAATTATATATCAATAAGTAATTTTCACCTTTGATGCAGCTCAGTTAGCTTGTAGCAACATAATGCAGAGAGGTTCGGAAGACGGGACGAATCAATCTCCACTGTAAGGTTGTTTTAATAGCTTATTCTAAATTTGATATGCAGTTAACTTCAAGCTGCTCTGCCTCCACACCATGACAGTGGCTGAGAGCACAGAGCCATGAATTATGCACGGGAGTTTTATTACTGCCGCAAAACAGCTAATGGGCCATGCACTGGCTCAGATTAACAGTGGCTCTACACAGTGCTTGTGTGTAGATGCGTGCAGCAGAGGACTCATTCAATTCGAGTTCAGACACAGGTCCGTGGTGGAAAAAGATAAAACTGACACTGTAGAAAAGCAAACATCACTTTTACTGCAATGAAAATCATTTGAAATAAAGGGTACGGGTTGGGTCGGTAAAGCCTGATTTTGTTTGGGTTTCCACAGCCAGATGCTGATAGCCGCGCCAGCTACATATTGGTGTGATGGCACAGCAGCACGACACAGTGTACCCCACTCATAACTGCAAAGAAGAGAAATGTGACACAATAAACACAGAGCAACAATGGAGGACTTCCAGCAACTTGTCTTTTTTACTACTGGCATCTTCACAAAGTCGACTGGAGGGAGATTTAAACGTGGAAGGGTTATGTTGTTGTTTTATTACCGCTTTTGCATGGGAAGTGACTATTCTTTTAACCAATCAACAGACTGCAGTTTTTCTAGTGCCACCTTTTGGGGTTATGTCTGGCACCCCAAGAGAAGGGTACCAAAAAGCTGGTAATTTGGGGATCTGTCCACGTTTTTGTCAGTTAGGAAACACCACAAAATGCTGGCTGTACCAAGACAAACTGAACTGAAGCGCTTGGTGGAAACAGGGCTGTTTTTGGAATTTCTTTATCTCCCTGGGGGTAAGACGAGTAGATTGATACCCAACATGTGTACCTGCAAAATAAAAAGCTATTGCTAATTTCTGCTTAGCCTACCTTAACCTAGCTCAGTAAAACGGGTGCACTCATACTATATACCTGTGTGTGCCTGCAAAATATAAAGCTATTGCTAGCCCCAACTTGGCTTTGCTTTATATCAATCGGATAGACAATCAGATTCAGATCACTCAAGTGTGTTTATCAATTTAAACCTATTGCTTGGACCCTGTGTAGCTTAGCTTAGCCTGCTGAAATAAGCAGATGAATACCATGCATGTGAAGCTAATGCTAGTCACTTGCTTGGCTTAGCTTGGTGAGATGTGCAGCATGATACTCTACATTTGTGCCTTCAAAATATGAAGCTTTCCTAGTTTCCTGTTTAGCATGGTTTAGCTTAGCTTAGTAAGACAAGTAGCTAAATTCCATACATTTGTACCTGCAAAATGAAAAGCTATTGCTAATCCCTGCTTAGCCTCCTTCAACCTAGCCAAGTAAAGCGTGTAGATTTGTTCTATGTACCAATGTGCGCCTGCAAAATATAAAGCTATTGCTAGTACCAACTTGGCTTTGCTTGTTATCGTTTGGCTAGATGATCAGATTCAGATCATTCATGGGTATCTGTTCAAAAAACCTATTGCTAGTGCCCTGTTTAGCTTAGCTTAGCTTAGCTTAGCTTAGATTAGCTAAGCCTGGTGTGATAAGCAGATGAATACCATGCATGTGTGCATTGGAAATGTGACGCTAATGCTAGTTCCTTGCTTGGCTTAGCTTGGTGAGATGACATTTGTGTCTGCAAATATAAAGCTTTCCTAGTTCCTTGTTTAACTTGGTTTAGCTTAGCTTAGAAAGACAAGTAGAAAGATACCATACATTTGTGCTTGCAAAATGGGATGTCATTGCTAGTCCCTTGCTTAGCTTAGCTTAACTCAATGAGCTCTTAAATATACAAATTATATTTTCGATACTTGTGTTCATATTTTGCATTAAGTAGTAAAATGTTTAACTGGACTTAGGAATGACGAGGTAATAAAAAACAAAAATGTGCTGCACACACATTCAATTTGTAAGAAAACTATATTTACCTTTCCTGATGAACCATTTTTGTAGATGTATACATGTCTTCCCACATTCCATGACAAACAGGGAAACTGTGAGGTAATCACTGGACCCCACCGAGTCTCATTATTACCCTTGGATGTGCCTTAGGGGCACTAAATCTTTCCCCGTTCTCTCACTGTCAGACTTCTCAAAGAGGATTAGCAGAAGCCCATCAATACCCCATCAAATGCCACTCCTACGTCTGCAGGTCTGTGCCTGGGTTACTCTGCCTTCTCTATTAACTTAGCCACATGTCTCGCCGCGTTAGCTCACTACCTATGTGAACCGCTGAGCTCATTATGGCTATGTAGGCCAGAGCGTCTCTGCCCAATCAGAGGGGACGGGGCAGGAGTCGTCGGGCTCCTCAGCTGTGTGCGGAGTGTGTCTGGATGAAAAATATAGCCTGAGGCTCCTCTTCAGAGAGGGTTTCATGTCTGCTTCAGCCTGGGCTGATGACTGAAGAATAGGTTGAGCATAATGCGTGCCGCGGCCGGAGTGGACACTAACTCCTATGTTACCCAGAATGAGGCTTGGTCCGTCTCTGCCCTCGAGACATGAAATTATTCTTTGAAGAAAGACCAAGAGACACGAAATCCCCAGCCCTTCTCATATTTACAGTAATTTGTGTCTTTCTTATCTTGTCACAAACACTCAAATACAGGATAGAGCACAACGTGAAAAGATCACTGCTTGAAATGGAAACAGAACGGCTCAGAACCACTCAGTTTAATGTCCTTGTTTTACAGGAAAGAAATTTGAAGGGAAATTCCACCGATCCTACAATTCAGAGTCTGTTTACTGGTCCCAGGAAATGTCAATTTGTTGGAGAAAAAGATGATAGTTACTGAAACTCTAAAACATTTCACTCACTGCCTCAAGTGGTGTCACTAGAGTTGGTACTAGTTGGGGATAAAAGCTGTGGGATTAAACGTGAAGTATGATGTGTCCTGTGCAGATTGTCAAAATGTCACTAGTTTTAAAGTTTTCAAAAAGTGTTTTTTTTTCTGTCTCATATTCTGAAATTCCATTAACCTAGAGTCAAAAATAAAAAATAGAAAACTCTGGCACTCATGATGGGTGATGACAGTGTCACCTATGGCTTTTGAATCTTGCTAAATGCTCACATGCTAATTATGCAACTAAACCATGGTATATGAAACATGGACAGTCTCAGTGACCTCATTCATTGGTTTTAAAAGCAGAGTTTTGATGCAGAAAGATGGTGGTGACGAATTGACTTGACATTGAGTGACCAAGAGTTGAGGCGGGAAATGTTTGCCTGCTAGCTTTAGGGGCTGTTTACACGACAACGGCTTTAGGGTGAAACGCAAAAGTTTCGTTGCGTTTCAGCCTCGCGTTTACACAGAAACGGCTTTTCAGCCAACCTAAAACGCAAACTTTTGAAAACAGCCTCCAGAGTGGGATTTTTCTGAAAAGCTCCTGACACTGTTGCCGTGTAAACGGTAAAAGCCGGCATTTTCAGTGGAAATGCTGACGTCACAGTCTGCCTTGCACGCACGCATACAACAGGACAACAGTGCCATTGGTATGATCGTCACGAACTACCGTGTTGTGCTTGTGCTGCTCAATCTACTGTATCTGCTGACTGTCTTTCAACAAAATCTGCATCGTTGCTCCACTTTTTGACTTGGTATTCCTCAATACACCAGATGACCGGCTCAACTCTACTTAGGTGGAGATCCCACAAAAGCGGCTTCTGGACAAGACAGTTATAGCATCACCTATAGGCCTGGGATGCTCACTACAGCGTTTTCGGTCCATCAGCATTTCTGTGTAAACGCAGATTTTTTTCACTGAGTTTTCACTGCGTTTTAGCGTTTTCTGATGAAACGTCGTGTAAACGGGGCCTTAGTTAGTTGCCATTTAGCAAGGTACACTCAAGGGTTAAAGTAATACCAGTACTTTGAAAGTATTACACCATAACTGAAATATCGGAACACGTGAGAATTTGATGAGACGGCAATTCACCAAAACAAGGAAATAAATTGGTGTACCTAATTTCTTAGAACACAATGTGGTAGCTAGCTGTTGAAGATAATCCATGCAAGAAGTGACACAGCGAAAATGGCAATAACTCTATCAATGGAACCATCATGCAAGTCAGATTCTAAAAAGCCTCACTGATACACTAAACTCTAATCTTAACAGAGACATGAACCCAAACAGTAACCCCACCTTGACCTGTGCCCCTAACCCAAACCCTTTCCTAACCCCAACGCCACCCCAATCAGCAACACTAACTTAGCCCCTAACCATAACACTGTGAAGAGTAAGTACTTCTCACAATTTGCCTGCAAAACCATTTAACCCTTTGTGCCCAAGCCTGAAGAAGTCGTGACAGGTCAAAACGTCACGCGTAGGCACTGATAAGATTTATTTCTTCCGGGGAGAATATTTTTTTTCTATTTTGGAATTTCATTTTAATTCTTAATTTATGAACACTATTTTTTCTTTTCATGAACCTTAAACACATGAATAAGCAAACACACAAACACATGCATAATATTTCATAAATAGTACACAACAAAAAATTGACGTAGATAAACACTAGGGGTGAAAGAAAAAATAGAAATACGATGTGTCACGACTTTTGTTTGACAATATCGAAATTGTGATTCTTTGTCAAAAAATCTTTTTTTTTTCAAATTCAAATTCTTCATTTCAGTCTTTGTTAATAAACTGGATTGAAAGAAAAGTTACCACTTGTGTCCAGCAGGGGGTGATATGTTTCTCTCTGACTCACGTGATGTGCATTTTATAGGGTAATATGGCTCCTGATGTAGTCATATAGTCTGTAGACATCACTATCATTTAACCTTTTTCCCATGGTCTGGTGTTAGAAAAGGTGACAAAAAATTGCAAAAATCTTAGATATCAAAGAATTGCAACTTAAGGACCACCACCCCCTGACCATTCTTGACCAAGTCAACTGTGGTGGAGTGGATGATCCGAAGGGAGACCTGGGAAACAGGTTTGCTTCCCTCCACATAAACTTTCCTCAGACACTCTGTACAACACATTTTGAGTTTTCACAATATCTGAGTAGCTAAAACAAATGACGCCTTCAAAATCAAACAGAGACAAAAACCCTTCAACGTTTTTGCTGATACATTGTGAGTGAAACTAATGTGAGAAGCTTTTCCACGTTGCTTACAACAGTACTGAATAATAGGGTCCTCAGGTACCTCAGGCTGACTCACCCCATTGATGCAAACCTCACTTCATTAGTTTGAAATCTCTAACAGAGAGAGGTGTGAGGTTGACTTGATTTCTAAACTCACCAAAGAACACGTACTCCATATTTTTTCCACAAAAAGTTTTTCTGCAGTATTTAATTTGAGCTGGAATATGCTGTGAGCGTTTTTTAGTGTAAATTGAACGTTCTATGTGAGACTAAAGAGGTGCTTTGTCCTTGCTTTAACCTCTGCCTTTGACTTATGCTATGGTTCATGCATCATTTAGTTATTAAAGAATACTTTGCCAGCCCCCTTCAGATTGGATTTTCAGCTTAAAGGATCCTTCTTTGTTCAATCTACCTAAGCTTCTAAGTGAGCCTGACAGCCATTCGGCGCGAGAGAGGCAGGATCTGTCCGCAGTTTAACTTTAAAAGGAAACATCCGACCCTATTTCACTGTACATTAAACCAATTAGAGGAGGGGAGGGGGTCGATTAAGCGTTAGGGAGATTTAGCCCAAACACTTGTCAGCAGCACGTTTTAAAGATGGTTCACACATACTTAGTTTTTTGGAGTGAAAACCAAAAGAATCTGTGTGTTACATGCTGATACTAGAGGCCGCCTACAGTTTGGCGCAGGGGAAAAAAAAAATCATTGAAAGAGTGCAGACAGTTGCAAAATAATGATGTTCATGAATAATGATAGAGGAGGTCTCAGAGGCTTCACACACATTTTAGTGCCAGGCAGCTAGAAACTGGCAGGATGGAGCTTATCGGGCGAATGCCACAAGATTCATGGGGGAAAATACTACAAATCATGCTTGGCGGGAAAACAGACGTGCATGCGTGCGTATGTGTGTGTGTTTGTTTGTGCGCCTGAGTGTGAAAGCGGGACTACCCAACAGCATGTCCTGAGGGCTTTGAGGATGTGACGTTGTTTGTGCGACATTTTTGGCACACCCGTAATTTACAGTCGTGTGTGAATGAGCGGGAGAGACGACGATGATGAGGGCGCGAGAGGAAGACACAGACTAATCCTCTGGCAGCATGATGTGGAGGACAAACGCAGCCGAAGGGTTTTGCGGCCCGAGACTGGGGGGCGCTACGAGAAAGTCTCCAGACCAGCGCAGGCGCCCATGGGGGACACATGGAAAGGGCATCTCCGAACAACAAAGTAGAAGCCAACAAATCAAAAACAAGCGTAGATGGAGGGCAGGGAAAAGTGAGGAGAAAAACAATAAACAACTCAGTTATATTCTACAAGGAGATAGCTGAGGTCACCCCACCTTTGCTCAATCACTTACCAGAGGTCTATTGCTGGAGATTGGGTTATTAACCCCTGAGGAACGACTGACAGGTGCAGCGTCAATGGAGTCATGAAAGCAATGCAAATACAAAAGGTGTGTTGTATTTTGCTGAGTACCTACCAGACGGGTGGAGAGCTCTTTCCACTTGACCCTGACTTGAACTCTATTTATTTCAACATTTTCATCTTGCTCTATCCAAGGTTGTCTCAAAAGGAATGAAGATGGTTTTTTTAACGCTCCAATTTTTTCACCTGATTTTTTTTTATTTTTTGTCAAAGTACACATGCAGGAATTCTAAACATATATAGACCTCAGTGTCCCAGATTTTATGAAATCTGTTCAGGAGAAAAAAAAAGAACAAGAAAAAGAAAAAAGACAAGAAAAAGGAACTGAGCCGACACCAGGGATCATATTTCTTATTCCTCTGTTTTTTCCCCCCTCTGTCTCAGGAAGGATTCTGTGGGTTTGAATTATTAATTCACTCCCTGCATTCGATTTGTAGGGCTTGTCACTTTTATCAAATTATATGAGGGATCTTCCGTTCTTCTGAGAATGTTCCCTTGATTCAATATCTGCATTTCACCACACCTAAATTCAGCTGTTACATACTATACATTTAAATCATGCTGCAGATTCTTCAATATTAAAACTCTGCCAATGTATCCCACCATTTTATGTGATAAGGGTTTTGCTGTTTTACCGTCTCATTTTTGATAATTGACATCAGAGAAAGTAATTGGTTAAAAATGTATTAATACTTTGATAATGTAGGCCACAAGTATGAGTATTTATAAACTAAACTACAGTTCCACAAGTGTCCACTAGAGGCTGTCTTCAGAATAGGGCTGCGCATCGATAACCGGTTTTAATTTGGAACCGGGTCCGCAGTTAACCAATTCCTTGGAATTGCTGGTAATACTCCATTTCGGTTCCCCTATCGATTCCTCTCGGGGTGTGCTAACACAGCAAACAAACGCACCCCACGAGCAACGCACGGTGACGTCATTCCATGTGCTTTTTGTTGTTGCTGCTAGACCTCTCAGTTGCAAAGATGTCGCCGGCTCGCGCAAAACGGTCAAAGGTGTGGCTATATTTCACCAAAAAAGACGATGTGGGAATTAGGCTTGTAGTTCTCGAGACCGGTCTTGGTCTCGAGACCACTTTTTCGTGGTCTCGGTCTTGTCACGGCCTCGACAGTCTTTGGTCTCGGTCTTGTCTTGGTCTCGGGGTCTCCCGTTCTCGATGGGTCTCGGACTGACATGTCTGTGTCTGAGGTATTAGAGGCTAACGATATGTCCAGGCACACTGCCAGCTTTGTGTCGATAAACTGACACGTGCATGCATGTTTGTTTTCCTCCTCTCTTTCCACCAAAGAGGCTGAATGAGAAGATGGCTCACTACGTCTATCTTTCCTAACATCGGGGTGCATAGGTTCTATAGCGGATTTATAGCGGAGTGAGCATCTGTCAAAAATGCGATCTTTGGTATCTTTTACCATGGGGCTGCTGGTGCGTACACACGGAGAGAGCTGAAGCGAGCGTCCTGAGGGGTAAGGAGGAAACACACACTAATATGAGTGATGACATAAAAGATACGGTTCTTAAGCCGCCTGCCACAGTCCCAGTGTGGGAATATTTTGTTTTTTATCAGAATGAACAAAGTGTGAGCTCATGCACACCAACGAGCTGATGTGTCGCATTTGTTTGAAAATAGTGGCGACGAAGAAGAAGAAGGGGAGGTGCAGCGGAGCCTTGTTCTTTGACAATCTGCTCTTACTGAGACTTTTGGTCTGCAAAGTAAATAGAAATAAAAGCACCAAATGGTGGCGCTCAAAGACAGCTACATTGCCAAAGAAATGCAGCCCTTCAATACGGTTGAAAGCCAGAAATGTTAAAAATGTTTGACAGACAGTACAGATTGACTGGGAAAAAGTACATGTTACAAACAATTCAGGAATTGATAAACTTCCTTTTATTTAGGCTATAGTTTTTCATTGTTGTTGTTTTTTTTTTGGAGTTTCATTTTTTCTTTAGAGACAGGGTCTATGTTTTATTGTTTTTTGATTAGTATTAATTATTTTCATTGACATGTATTTTTTATAAAAGAGAGTCCATTTCATTTTCATTGTATTTTTTTCTCTCTTGTTTGTTAAATTTTTTATATTTTTTGTTTAATTTATTTTATTTAAAAGATCCAGACCTTTTAATTACAGTTAAATACTCTTAAGAAATAAAAGTTTCTTGCTTTTGATATGGTGTTCTCACTTTATTATCCCATTTATCATAATTAAATCAATGAAAAAATTGAAAAAAAAAATCAAAATAATATTGACAATAATATTGTTTATCGGCAATAATATTTTGGAAAATTATCGTCTCGCAAAATTTGTTATCGTGACAGGCCTAAGTATCATTAAAACTGAGCATGTAGTTTTCCATTACAAACTACACTTAACACCACACTTCCTTTGGAATGGTTGAAATAAAACACTGACCCTTACAAAAGTTCCTTCTAAAGTGTTTGTTTTTTCCATCGAGGAACCTTTATCTGGTGATTACATAGCACCTCGAAAACCCTCACCCGTCACTGCTGTATTTTTCAAGGGCTATAACCCTGGGGAAGCCTGACCTTTGATGCATGACTTGTGTCAAGTGGAGCAGCGAAGACCACCTCTTTTGCAATAACGTCAAGAGGTAAAATGACTCACCGTCTATCTGTCTTTTGTATCAGATTGTCTGGGGCTGAGGATGGAGTGACGGCACTTGACCCCCCGTCACCCCGCGGTTATTACGTGTTTTGAAGCTGATGGCAGTCAAGTCCATCTCCTATTTTCTCCACTGTCTTTTGTTGCTTTGAAGGGGAGACGGATGGTTTTTCCAGAAGACGGGTCAGACATAAAGAGGTTTACGACATCCAGAGGCAGCAGATCTACATTAATTTTGTCCAGTTCTACTGACGACTTAATCACGCTGCTTTAACGATCTCAATCGCAAATAATCACACTGCAAACTGGTTGTTAATCCCCCCTGTTGCATCCACCGTCCTTCTACTACAACTTTCTGCTGTGTTGGCTTCCTACAACTGCTTCCCTCTGATCAAGTGAGGGATGGTCACGTTTTTGATTCACATCCTCCTTGCTGACTGTGGATATTTGGATTGAAAGAGGAGAATCCATTCAGCACTCCTGCTAATGCATCTTCAGGATTGACGCTCCAGGAAAGGATAGAAACATTTCCTGTGTCTTCTCCAGGATGTCTCTTCAACAATAGTTTCTCGAAGATTATGAATATAAAAATCCATTTTGGAATTGACTCCCCGACCCAACCCCCACGCCTCCCTATAGGCTCAGGGGAGTAAGGTAAACCTAAAGGGCTGGGAAACTTTTAGTGCTAATGTGCTGTTCAGTGAACCCTCACAGTGCCAAGACTGACACCATTTTTTTAACGCAGCCCCCCATTAGTGTCACTCAGCCTCCATCATGGCACATTAAAATAAACTAATGATGTTTCTTCACCAAGTGTCTAATGGAGGATTAGCTGAGAGGAAGTGTCTACTCTTTACTTACTGCACTTTCACTTAAAAAGTGGCACGAAAGAAAACCCACACTGTGCCAGAAATGATAGGTTAAATGTAGATGTTTCAGGGAAAGTGACTAAATTGTCAAGATGACACTAAGTGGAAACTTACACTCCCTTCAACCTCTGTTCCCAGTGTTGACCGAGGCTGCTTTATTTAGGCTGTGTAGCCATGCAAGAGACGGCGGATCAGTGTCAGCGAGGAGAGCAGGAGGCTTAGTTCCAGCCTAGGGCCATCTCTGCTGCTCTAAAGGCCTGCACAGAATGTGACTGAGGACCCTTTCTGCATGGACAGCTGTCACCCCATACTCTCTTTGGACAAAACCCTGGAACCAGCAAAGGGGAAAGCAGAATATGGAGCCTTTCCGCAGGTCAGATCTGGGCAGAACTGACACCTGCTGCTAGCTATGTTTAACATGACAACCAGAGGCATAACAAGCTCTGTCTCACTTCTCTGTTCAGCTCTGAAACCAGGCTAGCACGTAGCACAACAAAGCATGCAAAAGAGAGTATTGATTAGTATCTATTTGCCATTTCCTGGCCTGGTCAATTGATTTAAGCTGATTACATCCAGGGGCCTCCAGGGAATGTTTTTTACAGGCAAGATAAGCCTGGAACAAAGACACCAACAATAAAAAGAGCTAAAGAAAGCAAACACTGATTCTTTTAGATTGTCAAAGCCATACCACCACTTTCCTTAAAATTTGCTCAGTGACAAACCATAATTTTAAAACCCTATAACTGTAATTCTAAATCATTTTAAAATCTCAATTCACTCATTAACTCATAAACTCCCATGGTTTACAGCTTAAAAAAAAATAAAGTCATCATAATGGTGTTTTGGAAGACCCTTATTTCAGCCTATGTCTGACACGTTGCTTGAGCTGCTGTGTCCATAAACCCCCTTTGCCTTTGACAGTCCAGGCCTCAGGCTGGGTATCAATCAAAAATTTTTAATACCTGTACCGATAGCAATACCCTCACTTCAATACCAGTTCCTGATTGATAATTTTTAGATACCAATTTTATAATATCAATTCTACAAAAAATTAAGGAAATAATTAAAACTTACACAACACATTACAGTACCAATCTTTGCAGTTTTCTCACATAAATAAACTAGAAAAGCACTAGGAGAGCGAAGACCTTCCCCAAGCATATTTTGATAGTCACACACCACTTAAGTCCTACTTTAATGTTATACTCCCTTTCAGCAGACAGTCTGCTACAATTTGGTGTTAGTTGCAGGTTTGTACGATAGTAATACATATTTCATATTATGGATCTTAGTATCCAGAATATTACCGGGATCTGGATCGTACTTTTACATCATACATAAATGTCTTGTATTGTTTTGCAAAGCAATCTGACCATTTATGGTGGAGTTCTATACACATATGGTGAAAACGGCCCTATCTCACGAGGATAAAGAATCCTTTAAAAAGATCCTGGATCCAGATGGTGATCCAGATCACCGCAGAAATTTAATCACTTCTTCCTTATCCCATTTTGAACATTTCCTGAAAATCTCATCAAGATCTGTTTGTTACTTTTTGAGTTATGTTGTTCACAGACAAACTGACAAACTCTCCCAAAAACATAACCTCCTTTGCAGAGGGAAGAAACAACAAATTAAAGCTACTGCAAAAGAACAGTTGCAAACAAGTGACATGTCAGTATGTACTGAGTACACTGTAAATGTGTTTACAACAGACAATTAACAATCTTCTGTTCATTCTTGGTTTTTTTTTTGTTTTTTTTATGTCAAAATAACAAAGCCCCTCTTTTAACCAAGCTTGGGACTGGCAAAAGTGAGCTTAAAGCACAAGTTTGGTTTCTAGCCCTGGTTGGGTTAATGCGGGACTGCCCAGGACAAAGATTTGGGCAGTCCTTGGTGTTTGAGGACTGCCTATCAAACATGTCATGAGTAAACCAGTTTGGAGATCTATGTGTGTTGGCCTCATCATTTCAGCTAGTCTCTTGAAGATCTTGTTTAGATTTTGTGATTCTGAGATTTCTACAACATATGAATGTTGCAGATGACACTTTTTCAATCCAAAACTCTTCCAAGTTAATCTGGCAGGGGCTGACTCTTTTATTGAAATCTGTTGTAGTTTGGTCGCCAGTATTGTCTAATGGTTAGGTTGGGGCAGCTTTAAAGCGCAAGCCCAGGTTTGAATACAACTAGGGATGGGTACCGAACTAGGTACTTTTATAGGTACCGACCAAATTCTGTCAAAAGTATCGGGTACCAATTCATGTAAAATCAAAAGGTACCATGTTTAGGTACCTTAACACATCCTTGTGACTGTGAGGGCGTGGAAGAGTAGGTGGTTTTCTATGCTGGACATGAACATAGCATTGCAAGATTACATACTGACGAATAAATATGTTAAGTTGAAAAAATGTATATTTCATTACTAAACAAATTATTATTTTTTACCACATACACACAAAAAAGTACCGAAAATTGCTACCCTTGAGTACCGGTACCGATTGCCAGGTACCGGGCATCGGTACCGTATCGTTTCAAGTATGAAAGGTACCCATCCCTAAATACAACCCAGAACCTTTTCTTGGAAGTCCCTTCACATTTTTACCCTGCTTCTTGGTCTATTCAGTGTCCTTTCCTCTGTCGGTGAAGACTTATACCAACTGCTCTCAGATTTGTTTCTGTAAACGGGGATGATTTAGGACTTAAATTTTGTACTTGTGATTTCATTCCTGCGGTGTTGATTCCTGACCATGGAAGCACTTCCTGTGTTGTAAACACATCTCCCCTCCTCTCCATGCCTCCCTCCTACATGCACATGTGTTGTGACAGGGGAAAAATTACATTACATTTGTGATGGATTTAGATTTTATAGGACCCCTCCGCCTTATCGTTTAGTCACGTGCCTGCTGAACAAGTTCCCTCCCGTGTCACTTACTAAAAGAAATGCTCGCCCAATGGAGTAAGCCATTACCCATGAACCACTGAGGTTTAAAGGTGGGAAACTGTGTGTAATGAGGGTGTGAAAGTACATTACGCACGGCTTAATAAAAGTTCACGTGCTGCATTTTTTTGACCAGGAAAGGCTCTTTTAATGAGAAAACAAGCTCGGGCTAGTGTACTCGCCAGAGCCTTTCCGCGTTATGAATAGCTTGGCCGCCTATACATTACAGCAAGAAATTCAACATGTCTGCCAGGGGTACTTGGGGAAATCACATTCCTTGGTGTGTGGGAGTGTTGCTTTTTATTACCTGCCTCAGAGCTTCAAATCCAATTCCATCTCCTCACTTCTCCCTGGGCCTTGCTCTGTCAGTGTGGAGAGAACATTGGATAGGCGATGATGCTGCCTTATGGATGAAACTGCTATAGCCTGCAGGTGACTTTAAATTAACACCCTTCATTAAGAGCATCCATCACATGGGATCCATAGGGATTCACGATGGAGCACCCGTGACACGTAAGTAAGGATTCTTTAGAAAATGGCACTGATGCTGAATACATGCACATCACTCCTCTTTGGAATAATCCACCTGTCTCACAGAAACACCCTCCAGATTATTCTGGGTGTCACAAGGTGTTGTTTCCCTCCTGGTGTCCTGACGGTAAAACAAGGCACACTCTCCAACCTTGGGGTTATGAGGAAGTCTGAAGTTTGCTGTGACAATTCCGTGCCGGAATGAGGCACAATGAAGGAAGGCCTGGGCATAAACTCAGAAGAGCCGCCTTTTGTTTTGTCGCATCCTTTATGAGGTGAAGAATGCCTAACCAGCCGTCCAAGACAGAAGGCAGGCCAGCGGCTTCCAGGGAGACAGCGAAGGGTGCTTCGTTTACATTCAGTGGAACTTAGACAATATTCCCCCGGCCCACTTATCCTGCTGAAACAGCGGCCACACTTGGCCGACAGAGCTGCGATTTTTCAGCATCCCTAGAAGCTGCGGGGGCAAGTGGAGGCTTTAGCAATAGAGGGAAGAGGAATGAAATCTGGGCTGCTGAGCGAGCCCACCACTGGGCCGAGATCCCTGAGTTGAATTTCTGAAAAGGCTCATTATGCTGGATTGGGGAGAAAGTGGCATTGAGGGGTGGAAGGGGTGAACAGGAGCTCAAGGAAAAGTGTCCATCAGATCGGCTGTGGAGCGTTTAGACACATCACCGCTGGGACAAATGGAGATCAGGGGTTGGAGTGAGATCATAGGACTCGCAAGAGTCTGTAGCATTCTGTTTCACTGTACAGATGGCGACGTGGTCACTGTGGACTCACTTGTTGTTTCGTTTCTTTCACAATCAGCTAGTTTGAAGTTGTGCATTAAAACTCTTTTGAGGAACTTTTGATTTTAGGTGATTTTGGCGCCCCCTGTGGCCAAGCTGGAACCTCTTAACACTTTCCTGATTTTGCTCTAGTCTAATTTGTATTTTCTGGTGAAGAGTTTTATTCTGCTCTTTTCTTATAGTCAAGTACACCACTCCAGAATATTTGGTAGAAGTATTGTGTAATATCATCTGCATAACATTTTAACCTCTAAAAGAGTAAAATATCAGTATTGGCAGTTGTGAAAAAAAATTCAAGATTCCACTGCTAACTTATGTTGCTGTTGGCCTCATGGTTGAAGTGTGCTCCTTCATATACCCATGTTTCAGTGGAAACTGGTTCAACTTAAGCCTGAACCACTGAGTGTGTTTCTTCCCTCAGTTTCTATTACCCACCTTTCTCTTTCTCTTTCTCTCGTTGCCCCATCCAATATAGGCCAAAATGCCCTAAAATCAAACTAAAAGAAGCTCTTTGCTGAGCCTCACTGCTTAAGTTTTTCATTACAGATTTTCCATACCTGGTTAACAAAAGACTTGTTGGTCCTGTTTTGACTAGTAAACTTTAACTAAAAGAGTAATTAGAAAGGTGAGAGTCCGGTGCCATCGTCAAATATTAGTTTAAAAATATTTCTGTAAAGGAATTTGGCAAAATTCCAACACCATGCATCCAAGGCGAGTGTAAATAAAGACTGTTGGAGAATGTTGAGTGCTACATAGTTTTATCTGACACCTGACGCTTGCCAACATTCCAGGCATTGAAATTTATATTAATTAATTATTAAAAAATAGGCCTTTTTTGATCAGTTGCTGGTTCTGCTTTGGCCAGGACAAATTGTTTCATATTTCAAACACTGCTGTAACGGAAATTTAAGAAAGGGTTTGTTGTCTTATGGTGTAAATTGTCTTTCAAATCCAACTGAAGGGTCTGCTTGAATCATAACACTAGTGTCATTTTGTGCATCAATAGGGTTGAATTTAAAGTTTATATAGTGATTGAGGAGAAATCAGAATATAAAGATATATATTGCAGATATATATAGATATATACATCAGAATATAGCTCAAAAATATTGATATCCATTGTAGGTCTTGTCGTGCAGCCCTACTTTCAAACTTAATTTCTAGTACAGAGATAAAAAAAATTAAAATTAAAAATAAATATATATATAAATAAATAAATAAATAAATATATATATATATATATATATATATATATATATATATATATATATATATATATATATATTGAAAATTAAAATTAAAAATAAATATATATATAAATAAATAAATAAATAATAAATATATATATATATATATATATATATATATATATATATATATATAAATATATATATATATATATATATATATATATATATATATATATATATATATATATATATATATATATATATATATATATATATGATTTTTTTGTTTGTTTTTTTATTATTTATTGTTTTGTTTTTTTTGTTTTTTTACTTATACAAGCAAATTAGGCGTCATTTTTGTCCTTTAATTCCTTGAAACTCAAAATTTTTCTGGGCTTGACAGTTCAATGTAATTCACACTATGCTTAACATCTAATCATTACTAAAATTAAGACATGAAGACCTGCTTAGATTTCTGATTTTGCGCCGCACTTTGGACCCCCCACATTTCTTACCTCCCTTTAAAAAGAAACAAAAAAATTCAGGAAGAAAAAAGCTTTAGAAATATATATTAATAGTAAGTTATAGCAAGAGTATATCTTGCAGATTGTGCTCTGAGTTGCTTTTAGCACTGATGAAATGGCAACAGATTTCATTTTTGTTTGTTCAGGAACCAAATAAAAACTCCACACAGCAGCTTTAAATACTCAATGTCAAACGCCCTAATACTCAAAAAGACTGAAAAAGTATTGCTGACTATGCTATCTCCAAATTAAAGCGTAAAATAATGCACTTTATTGCCTCTAATTTGACTAAGACTCTGGTCTTAGAGCACCTGAATACATTACGACCTCAGGTTACCACACTTATAACTGACATCTCACCAATCTACATTCAGGGGCTTCAAAAGGGAATAAAATTATGAGGAAATTACAAGGCAAGTGAGTTTCGGTCCCACACGGGGAATTAAAACTTATTATCTGTGACAACCTGTCAGCCAGTGAGAGCTCAAACACGAGCACAAAGCTCTGTGAGGCGCAGAAGGGAGCAGAAAAAAGAAGAATGATAAAAGAACAGGGGAAGGATAAGAGAAAGGGGCAGTTAGAGACATCATTTTTTGAGCGCCTCCCGGAAGGCTGGACCGTAAATGTTTGTGACGCCTCTGATATGACAAGCTTGATCTGGATGTACAATATGGTCACATCGTTTTTAAGATGTTACCTTTGTTTTGTGTTTTGGAGTGAAGTGATCCTGTTTCAGTGATGCAGGAGCCCCAGGGAGTACAATTATTAACCGCTTTCACACAAATCTATACCATTAAAGGGAATGATAAGCTAATGTTAGCGAAACAAATCATATAACAACTGCCATTTAAGAGTTCAAGCATAGCCAATCAGAGTCACTTTAACCAGTTCAAGGGAATTACAATACTCTGCAGAGTCGACAGTCAGATGCAATTAGTGGGACTGATGGCGAATTAGACTAAATGATCATGCTATCTGATTTAATGGGACCAGAGTGGCACATTCACTGGCATGATGTCATCAGCGCAAATCCCAAAGGGCTGAGTCGAACATTTTACTTTAATGTCCCCTTAGGAAATCCACTCTGATTCGGTCCAACCACCCCTAAAATCCCACCTGGGAATGCCCGGAGTGCTGCATGAAAGCGCTGAGAGAAACTTCACAGAGGAAACTGCTTCTTAGAAGCAACATCCAAACATCACCAAGTTTAGGCAACTTCAGAGCACTCTTAAATCTTGGCTACTTCTCAAAGAGACAAAAACAAAAAGCAGTTTTTTTTTTTATTTTAAAGTGTGGTGGTTCAGACCAGATGTGACGCTTGCCAACATTCGAGCTGAAAACTGGAACAGATTTAGCACAAAGGGAGCGCTTGCTGTTAGCTTCGACAGAGGTGTCAAGGAGAAGGAGGAGGGAGAATTTTGGTTGCTCATTCCTCAGCTTTGTGTCATCCCGCTGACATCTGCTACATTTGCATGGCAGCTGGAGATCCTTGGATTAAGCGCTTACAAGAGTATTGCCATATCTCATTTAACAACATAATCATCTTATGAGGGAAGCGATGTTTCATCCCTGGTGCTTTACAAAGCTTTGCATGCAGTTTCCACTGACTCCCTCTCGTCTGGATCCCTCCTCTATTTCCTTGTCCCTATCCCTCTGAGCTGCCTCTCTCTTCCTGAAATGCCGTGGAACTTGTGGTTTTGGGTAATCTTGTTGAACAGAATGCAAAGTGTGGGTCTGTGCAAACCCACGAGTAGATCACATTATTTACCAGACAGAGCTTTCAATTTTTTCTTCCCTTTGAGGCTTTCTGGTCCTCGAGAGCTCAATCACTATTTCACCAAGGTCTCTGGAACAACAGGCCACATCAAAACAAAAGCTTCAAGGATGCTTGTGCTACAATGCTGTGGATAGAAAGAAGCAATACAACAGTGGAAACACTTGAACCCTGAAGGACAATGTCTTCTATATTTTCCTAATTAGCTTCTAATGAGTATGGGTAGAGGCTTTGTCAGGCAGTCAATACAATCATGTTTTTGTTGTACATTTTCTACTGTGGAGAGATCATAAAAGTCGTGTTTTAAAGCTGTAAAGTTTTCTCCTGATAACTTTATTCTGTCCATCTCATTCCTAAATGATGGCAAGAGTCTGTCATGAAATTTTAGTAAAGTGAATGTATGATACAACTGGACACAAAAGATGCTTTTCAACCACTGGAACTTTGCCCAGGAACTTGGGACTTTCACAGGAAATATTCTAGAACCATTTTGGGCGGGGCCCGCAAACTGAATATTTCCGATTGGTGGAGCACCCAGTGTTCTTATTTCACCCAATTCCAACAAAAATGTTACACACAGCTGTGATTCACCTACAGAACCATCTTTTTTAAGAATGATGAATGTGTCTCTACCGGCTCATAGTGTTGCAGTTTAAAGAGTGACCCCTGTAATCTGGAGAACAAATCGGGCCTTTTTGAGCAACCAATCACATAAAAGGGGGAGGGTCATGTGAAGAGCAACAAAGAGATAGGTCAAAAAATCATGACTGCATTTCAATTTGTCTCTGCAAAAAGGAAACTTATGAATAGCATTAGATTTTGACGAAATTTTAACACAATCTTCAACAAGAGTCACTGAAGTAATGAGGTCATCAGAGGAGGGAGACAAAAATTGATTCCCTGAATATTAGAAATTTTTGAATTGCGAGTTTTTGTTCACTTAAAAACAGCGCGTTTTACATTGTTATTGCAAACTTCCTCCTGGCAGACTACCTGCGTTTGTTTATATCTGGCACGCCGCGCGCACAGACTGATACACTAAGTGGCGAGCGCCTCGTAGCCTGCTGTGGCTCTGCAGCAGAGGTAGCACCGTTTTACGACACGATGAGAACTAGAGCCTTATTTAACAGTGTTTTTGTGTGAAATTTACGCGCTGAAAGTTCTCTGAATAAAGTGTGAATGCAGACCGATATCAGATATTTTTGAAGGGAGTCCATTTATTTGTGTTTTTGGTCAAGTAAAATATGTTCCTCTGAGTGCAGAGGAAAGCGGCAGAGGAGCAAGAAGGGGGTGTTTGGTGTGAGCGTTCTGGGCTTCTGCTGCACAAAAACACTGCTGTAGTGGTATTTTCTGCCCTAAACCTTGTGATAGGACCCAACTTGTTCCATCCCGGAGTATCACTTTAAAGTGAAGCTCACTTCATTTTCCTTACTTGTGGGGCACCAAGTTGTGAAATTCCATACGTCTCCTCACCCTACACAACAGGATTTGCTTGTAGGAACACATAGCTTATGTTGGGTTGCCTCAGGAGCACAAAAAGAGCTAATTTTAGACTGGTTCTTTATCTGTAAAGACGCCATCCACCCCACAGACAGAAGGTTGTCTATATCGAGGCGTATACAAAGCTTGGCGAGCTTAAGAATAAGTGCAGAGTAAACTACATTCTCCCACCTTTATGAAGAGGCTTTGATGGCTCTCAGAGTCGCCTTGGCTGAGTCACATCAATAGAAGATTCTAAGAAAAGCAGCACTAAACAAGTAGACATTGTGACCTGTTGGAGCCCCAAATGAATTTTGATATAAAGGAGGCCTCATACAATAAAAGAAATGCGTCCTGTGGCGAGTCCTCTCTTTTGTATATGTCATATAAAGGCTAATATTACCTTGTCCTTGCAGTTATTGCTTTGTGTGGTCCTGGGTGGTTTTACCACTGTGACCTGCGAAAAAGTACCTCATTCTTTCTTCTCTCCTTTTGGTCTTCATGTTCGCTTTTACACCACTGCTCCAGGCAAATGGAACATTTGATATTTGTAATAATTTACTCTTTGGGGGGCATTGCTGTAGTGTATTTGTGAGATGAAATACGCTCCAGCAATCATCACTTGGAGTAAAGGTTTGACACTTTAAAGGGGACATATCATGCTTATTTCTCCTTTTCACTATGACAGACTAGGATGCCTGTAAAGCATTTCTGCCCTCAGTACAAGTCATTTAGTTCCTTCATTGCCCCACAGTAGCGTTCTCAATATCCTCATTTTAGGCCATTCTGAAGATCTCGTTGACACGCTCTGTTTTGAGAATGACCTCCAGTAACCTCGCAAAATCACAGCCCTTTGCGCTCTGATTGGTCACTTCTATCAGAGGGGGTAGAGCCAGGGGGCGGTTTTTGCAGCATGGCAGTATTTACAAAATCGCCATATTGAATGGAGCAGACCAAGCGAGTTTGCTGTTTGCCAAAACTTCATCATAAGGCATTGATAGCGCTAATAAAATGGCAGAGTGTAGGATACGTCCTTTTGTATTGGACCCCAAGTCAGACCCGGACGGTTCATTAACATGTATAGTTTATACATTTATACTTGGCTCTTGGTGGGTGTATCCCTCGGTGGCGGTTGTGTGACTAACTGACATCACAGAGGAGGAGCTGCTTTATCAGATTACTCCAATAAAAAGAAAGGATCCTCGTGTTGTCACGACGGTTGAAATGTCACGGCCAACTGTCAATGACCTATTTTCAGAGGCATCAAATCTCGTTCTAGGATATCAGAAAAAATACAATACCTCATTTTTTGAAAATTCAGGGGGTGTAAGGTCTTGTTTTCAAATTTACTATATTATATGTAAGTATTTAATCAGGGATAAGCATGATATGTCCCTTTTAAAAAAAGAAGTGTTGCTGGATATCTCTTAAAAAACCTGTCAAATGGATCTGCACTGGCAGAAAAAGTGATAACGAAATCGAGTTGATGATGTTTTTGTTGAAATTCATAAAAAGATTCATTATTGGGTTACACACGATGTGGGCGTCAGTAATTTCAACAAGTGCCAGTTTTAATCTGCATTTCAGCAGCAGAACAAAAGGGATGACCTTGTATTGAATAAACAGTACAAGATTGGAGATAATACTCTTAATCCTGCTCTTGCCAAAGTTAAATGAAAAGATCAATATGGCTAATGTCTGCCTGAAAAGAAGTCAGGCCCTTTAGCGCCTTTTCTCCCATAACGTTCAGTTTATGTGATAAAACTCTGGCTTACAGAACGCTCGTCACGCTGCAATGACAGTCGTGACTTTGATGAACTTCAAAAACCATCTTTGAATCGCTTACCTGAGCAACTACAGAAAAGAGAAAAAGGCCCTGACAGCATCAGCACATCCTCTGCTCCTATCTCATATCGCCAACTCATCTGATGATTCTGATATTGTCGATCTTTCTTTATGAAATAAACATGGTGCGGACCGGGACGATGGCCTGAGCTGTGAAATCACGAGTAGGCAAAGATTTGATCACACACTCAGAAAAAAAAAAGTAAGAACTAGATTGGATGGCCGGGGACGGAATAATTGGACTTGTGTTGGTAACCAGAGTGGACACAGACCCATTTATCTCCCTGTCTGAAGCAGGGGAGCAAAAACCTCAAGCCCATAAAGGTCAGAGAAAAGAATGGTGATTGTGGAGCCATGCAAAGCATTACTAATGTAACCCACTCTCGTCACGATTTTCTCCTTTTTCGCTTTGACTCCACAGATTTCCCCTCATCAAAAATAACATTGTCCTCTTTCTCACGCTGCTTTGAAGCAAGCTGGCAAGACTTCATATAAATAGCTCTTTTCCAAACAATAGTTACATAGTGCTTCGTGGGAAGGGAAAGAGACAGAGGCAGAAATATCAAGACGAGGAGTCGACAGCCCGATGTGAGGCTGTGCAGCAGAGGGGTTCTGAGCTGTACGGGGTTTTTGTCATTCAGGTTTTCATTTTAAGTTTCATAAATCAATCATACACAGAAAAAAAAAGAAGCCAGAGACTCAGTGGAGTCGTTCTGAGCATACTGGCACAACCGTTGAACTTTTAAGCTATAGGCTTGTGCTATTTTTAGCACAAACCGTTTCGGGCAGTTCACAGACAGATTCAGGGATTTCTACAGGATGAGAAACTGAATTTGATTAATTATGTATAATTTGGTGTGTACAGTAGAGCAAGCTTCTGTAACCACCCCGTGTCCTTCACAAAGATGCACACACAGAAACAAAAAAAAGATGTAGAAATGGTAGAGATAAAGATATGGTACCCCAAATAAAGTGGAAAACTAGGTTTATCCACTTACTGAAAACTAAAGACTCCAGGGGCTCTAATTTCGTAGACCAGGCGCAAGCGCGGTCAGAGCTGCTGTCCCTGCAGCAGGAGAATGGACAGCGGGGTGCATCGGAGGACACAAAGCGCGTCACCATGTGGGCCAGCTCCTGGGACAGATTTGATCTGTTCCTTTGTCATTAATAGGAGAGCAAAATGAAGAGACAGTTACACAGCTGGCTTATCCATCCAGAAAACTTTTGATCCACCTGCACTCCTGGTCTGTCATCGCCAAATAGCAGAACCTTTGGTGATATACTGTATACTCTCCCAGTGTCTCCACTTCATCCTCCTTACAATAATGTACTCCATCTTTTTAGATCACGTTAAAAATAAAGACTAAAACAGAGAAATATGGCAAATCAGGGGTAAATCCTGAGTGACACAAATTTATTTTGTCTCTTTTTCCTTTGTCTTTTCTCTCCCTCTTTTCTTTGAATTAAATGAAATGAGAGAAGCCAGATATATACTCAGTATCAGATGTTAAGGCTGTTTATTGTTTAATTGTAAAATGTGCGTCAAACTTCCAGCTGCAGTCAGGTTAACTTTCCATTATGACAAACTGCTTTAATCTGACATCTATGTGACGGGACAGTTATTATAGATACAAATGTATATGCTGGTTCAGACAGTTACATGAGACAGCTGCCGTTCTTATATTTTTTTTTTTTAGGTGATGGTTAAAAATGTCTGTAGCGAGAGCCAAGAAGAAATTTTTGTCATTTTTACATGTCCTTTTCTTTAAAAAGTAGGAAAAATCGTTTAAAATTGTATATCAGTTTTTTTTTGCTTCTTTTTTTCTGTGGAAAAACTCTGAGATTTTCTGTTTAGGCCATAATGCCCAGGCCTAAATAAAAGAAAGAAAAACCAGTGTTAAATTTTTAATCGTTGGGTTTTTTTGCTCTCACATGACCTTTATGCTCTCACGTGATTGGTAACTCTTCAGACTGTGCTCCCTGCTCCACAAATCTTCTTTTCTCTGAATAGTCTATGCAGGGCAGTGCTATATGCAGACCTCCACCTAAGATGGGAACGCATAATACCCCCTCTTTAAACGTCCAAACAAAGAAAGGTTATGATCCTTTTTAAAATTAGTTTTACTGCCTTCCTGAATCTGGACAAAGACAATGTGACACCTGAAGTTATGACGACTGTTTTTGTGTCTAGAGCACTTTTACCATCCTTACTTATTTACCCCACAGGTAAGATTTCAAGTGTTCAAGCTTTAATAGGACGTTTCAGTCACTGGGTTATTCATGAGCTCTATAGGTTTGCTGTTCAACAGCAGCTAAACATATGGTGGCTAAATTAAAATGGGGTTGAGGGGAATAGGTGGTCAGTTTGCCAAGAAACAAGGTGAGTTTACAGGAAAAGGGGAAAGTCATATTGTAAGAGTTCTTTTTTTTGAAACCAGAAGATTGAAATGGGAATCAGAGAGAAACAAAGTGAGGATGTGAATCACTTTTCTCAGAGGTCTGCATCATGAAACTATTCTTTCCAAGACCTAATTGACACACCTGAACGACTCGAGCATTTCCTCATCCTGGGAAGAAATTACTGAGTGGGTTGATGGATTTCATGGCACGGTTTCCTGCGCCGAGTCAAACGCCGGCCATGATTTGCTAATAAATAAACCCACCGCCACACATGTACGAGATTTTTCATTAGACGCAGACTCGTCTCAAGTATTAGCTGCCTCACTCTTCCTCATTTCTGCCCAATCCCCTTCCCTCCCACAGTGCTAACACGCAAACATCCTCCCCTTACTTTCTTCCAGTATCTCCCTGCGAGCAGGGGGGTGGGGATGGGATATAGCCTGGGGGCGCTGATTTCCCTGAGCAAGCAGCCTGCGATTGCACACTGGCCTAATAAACCTTAAAATATATATTTCCCTATTTCTACTTCTTTATCCTTACCCATCTGCTTCCTCCTAGCAGAAAACTCTGAATATATATGTCTGTACTGCACGTCTAACATGCATTAAATCTCTCTCCTACCTTGACAAGCAGATTCTGTAAAAGGGGAAAGCAACCTTCAGATAAGGAAGTTATTCTTCCAAAAGCTGAAGGTGCCTGTTTTTGACTCTATCTACAATAATTACTGCCTTAATTTGATCATTTCAGTCTCTATCCTGAAAAAAAAAAAGACTCTTTTTTTCTCACAAAGCAAACCACAAGACGAGTAACCCCCTGATGGAATACCAGATTAAAAAAACTAGTTTGGTTTTCTCTTCATTTACAAAAGAAAATACAGTGTGTTTCGTTACCTTCATGTACACAAAGCAGCAACAGTTGGGCCGCACATATGGCAGGCAAACCGTGGGCACTGTAGTGTAACACTGCTGTGCTGTACACAGATGTTTGGTTGGAGTGGAGAAACACTGCAGGAAAGGGATTTAGTATTAATTAGAAATTTTAATTTCTTTGTTTAACATCAGCATAAAAACAGAGTGATTATTATTCCATTACTCACAAATGTGGCGTATGAAGAGCAAACAATGTTTTCATGTTGTAGATTTTGTTGTTGTTGTTGTTGTTGTAAGGATTGAACCGAGCATCTTTAGCATTCAAACCAGGGGTCACCAACCTTTTCCAGATCAAGGGCTACCTCATGAAGTGGCCCTAAGGGTTCCTTGTCAAATAAAGACTTTCTGAATCAGCACACAAGCATGTTGTGACTGTGGTGTTTGTGTTATGTGACTTGAGCCCATGACAAATTTCCCAACAGGGACAATAAAATATATGAAATTAGATGAAAAAAAAGGAACAATGTTAAGAGGGGGAATTTTTTTAGAGGATAATAAGATTTCAAGCTTGCCCAATCAGAGGCACAGCTCAGGTCATGTGACTGATGGGCGCCCTATAGCTGTACCCAAAGCCCCCGCTACTTCCATTATGGCTGCGGTAGGCGATCTGCTTCAAAAATCTGTTTCAGAAACAAACAGGTGACATTAACTATACAGTCTATGACGGAAACATTAATCTGGAAGTCAAGCCAAGTCCTGATTTCTGACGTTATTTTGCCAGAAACATAAGCCTATTAATCGATTTGAATGCGTCTCTCTTTCTGTTTACAACATCCTGCACAGATATATACAGGCCAGCTTTGATTGTTGCAGGTACTTCTCACGGCGTGCATCAATACAGTTTGGTACAGGTTGGATCAATTAAGTCTGATCAAACAGGTAGTAATAGTTCCAACATAAGCTTTTCACTACATGTCCAAAGGATTTTTGAAACTCAAATAAAAAATGACAGCCCTAAATCGCAATCTATCTTTCCAGCAAGTTCCATCAGTCAAAAAAGAAATCCAAAATTAAAATTTATATCAAAATTACCCCACAAAAGCTAACTGATTATAGAACAAAGTAGCATCAAGTTAGTATTTAAGGTTGGTTCAGTAAGGTAATTAAAGCAACACCACTTCTCATAACATCTGGGTGTTTTGTCTGACAATATAGCCTAGAACAGCCAGCCTTAAAAAAAAAAAAAATAAAAAAATAAAAAAATGTCAGTGTAGACAGGCCCTAACTTAACAAATACGCTTTGATTTTTTTCTAAAACAAGTTTTCTCCTAATGACCTTCTTTTAATAAGTCAGCTATTACTGTTTATCAATGAATTTTTGGGCCCTTTTGCTTACTTCAGAGTTGGTTTTTATTTACCAAAGATGCCGCACACAAAAACAGTCCCACTGTCAGTGGACACAGGCCCTTACTTTTAATTGAAATGCTGTCAGTCTTCTCTAATACAGGTTTTCTCCTAATAAACGTCTATTTCCATTCATCAATGAATGTCTGGGGCCATTTTTCTTACTTCAGGATTTATTTTTATTTACCAAAGATACCACGCACAAAGAAAGCCCCACTGTCAGTGGACACAGGCCTTAACTTTTCATAATGATGCAAAATGCTCCCTGTGTTTTCTATGACTCATTTTCTCTGAATGAACTTTGTAAGCTCTTTTAATGAGTCAGCTTTTGATGTGTGTCTGGACAAGCGTGAGGCCATTACGCTTCCTTTGGAAGTTTCTCCTCTAAAGAAAGACACCAAGCACACAAACCATGCGTCAGTAGACCCAGGCTTGAACTTTTCACAGAAACGCTTTCTTTTAATCTTTTCTACAACTTGTTTTCTCATTATCAACTTTATGAACTCCCTCTTTTAATGAGTCAGCTTTAACGTCCATCAAAGGGGCCGTCGTACTTACGGCATTGTTTTTTACTTCACATGTTGAAATTTTACAAAATGTGCTACGTTTTTCTTTGAAACAGCTCGCAGTACCGGGTAACACACCAAGAGAAAACCAAGCAGCTATCAAGTCTAAGACACGGCTGACTACAAGCTAGTGTCAGACAGGATGCTGGACCGTGTTTCACTACCTTTTCAGCCCCATGTGTGTGTAGCAAAACTGAAAGTGTTTAACTGACAAGCATAACTCAATTGCACCTCTCCGACTCACAGCAGCCACAATAAACCCCCTCTGAGCGAGGGACTTAAATAAAACGTGAGGAATTATGTCCCGGGTGCCGTGCATCAATCATATCGATTCTCCAGGCTTCATCATCCTATATAAAGTCTTTAGTATAATAATGTTGTCAGTGGATTTAGCGCAAGGTGTCTTCACACTGCCAGTGTCAGTTCATTTAGATGCTCCCTCGGAGCCCTGGCAGCTATCATTGCTCATAAACGCCGTGTCAGTCAAAGAAGGGGACAGAATCGCAGCATCCTGCCCCTCGGAGGCGCTAACGTAATGAAAGAAAGACGACATGGTACGGTCAGAGGGTGTGTTAAATGTTGCTTCCACAAATACCAGATGTGTGACTTGAGAACGAGGGGATGTAATGGAAGCAAACTACTTTTGACACTCCTGACTGTCAGTTTGTTTTCACAAGGAAGGAGCATTCGTAGTGACACGAACACTTCGCTAACAGGGAGTGACTGCTCAGTCGTGGATGTGTCACTTATCAGGCGTTATCAAAAAAAATGTTAGTGTGATCTCGGCTTTAATGAAGACCCTCACCTTTATTGCTCTTTATGAGGGCGCTGTAAGACTTTTAGATTGCTGAGAAAAAGACTTGAATCACTTCCTGTTGACAGTGGTACACATTCAGTTTGAAAAGACAAAAACAGAAAGTGCTGTAAAGCCTAAGGTTTCCATTCTAAATCTGTACTTGGTTTTATTTCCAGGTGAAAATTGTGTGCGACAGTGTTCGTTCCACCCTCATCAGGCATTCATGAGATGTATTTATGGACTGACAGTCAGGAAATAGGACACAGGAAAACATGTGCAGACAGTACAATGCAGTGACAAGAAAATATTGGGAAAGTATCAGGGAGTGTTCATCATCAGTTAGCGTGGAAAGTCTGGTTGACTTGTTGTTTTGGAGGGAAAAGGATTTGAGGATTTTAGCAGTTCAACCTGACCAAGGTCCTCACCTGGAGCCTGACCACCAAAGCCCAACAGTCGCTCTACTTCCTCAGAAAACTGCAGCGCTCTGTCAATACTTGTATATTCTTATATTTTTATAGTTTGTACATTTTATGTTTGGTCCATGCTTCCACATTTTTTTACTTGCTCTTAACCCTCAGGATCCCAGGCCCGCCATTGGGCACAGAAAGCACCAATTTTGAAATGACTGCCATTTACAAACTATTTGTCCAATTCAAAAGCTGTAAAAAGTGGTGTTACTGTCAGACTCTCAAGTTTTTGACGGTCCCTGAATGTATCACACATGATGTCAGCAACATGCTGAAAGCTGGCGGTAAAGAACAACCATTTTGTGTGACTGCCATTAACATCTCGCTTCAAACACAAGGGTTAAGATCACTTCCTTATCCCATTCTTACACACTATTTTTCTTTGGTATTTATCAGTTTTAAAGTACAAGCTGAAAATTCTCTAAATAAAGCGTGAATGCAGACGGATATCAGATTTTTTCGGTGGGAGTCCGTTTATTTGTGTTTTTGGTCAAGTAAAATATGGCCCCATCTGAGTGCAGAGGAAACCTGCAGAGGAGCAGGGAGGGGGTGTTTGGTGCGAGCGCTCTGGGCTTCTGCAGCACAAAATCACTGCTGTAGGGGTAATTTCTGCCCTAAACCCTGTGATAGGACCCAACTTGTTCTATCCCAGAGTATCACTTTAAAACAGGGCCTTGAGAATGTGCTATCCATGTGTAAACATGTGCTAATATGACAATAAAGCTATTTAAATCTTGAATCTTGAAGAAGGATGTGGCACCTGCCCACAGCACCAAAATTACTGAAATTTTGACAAATAAAATATTACTGCGTTTGATTGGCCAGCACACTTGCTAGACCTGAACCACTTGGAGAATTTGTGGCGTATTGCCAAGAGGAAGTTGCGGACGGGAGAGGAAGACATGCAGTATATCGTGCAAAATTAGCCCTAAATTAGATATGAGTGCATACAAATAAATGTACTTTTTTAGAAATGTTAACACTTCTTAAATTTAACCTTTTTTTTTACTTGCTAAGTAATTTAATGTAAGGAGATACTGCATTTAGTACTCTATGGTTTTGTGGTTTTATATAGTATACGTCATTGCATTGAATACTTCTTTCATTTGAGCTTTCACAATACAAAAAAAAAGGGGGGGGAATCAAGATTTCGTATTTTATAAAAAAGAACGTCCTTTGTAAAATGACCAATGTCTTTCTCATTACTTCATTGAAACCAGGCACAAAAGTTACAGGTTTAACAGCACTCCCACCTCCCCCCTCGTGTTCTGCAGCCCAATTAGGCTTGTGCAGAACTGTGCAATGTTGCTGAAAAGCCCTTAGCAGTACGGTGGCTCTGAATGCCCAAGGTGTGTTATTATCTTGTATTAGTGCACCACCTGCCTTGCCATAATGATTAGCTAATTGGCTCAGCGCGTGCCTGGAAATGATAAAGAAAGGAGACATTTTACTCTGATTAAGGAAGCACATCAAGAGAGTGAGAGAAGGACCGCCAACGTCTACACAGAGTACACTTTCAGGGCTGCAGATCTGAGCAGCACAGAGTTCATACAAACTGTATGCGCCACATGGAAAAAGGAGTGTGAGAAAACCAGTACCTGGTCTAAATCTGAAAACTGGATGTGGTGGGATGGTGATGGATTGAGCTTTCAGTGTCCATCTTTCATAATACTGCAGGAGGCTTCTTTTTTTTCCTCTTTCCTTTTTTGATTTTGTTCATGGGCTTTTGTTTTGTTTTGTTTTGTTTTTGTTTTGTGCAGGAAAAGGAGCTCAAAAACATCCTCAGTAAGCTCTGGGCTTTTATTTGTTGGGTTTCGGGTACAATAGTCACTGAATTAATGCTAAATTTGCTAACTGTTGCTCAATTATGCTAATAATTCATGGTATTTTTTATTTTCATTTATTTATTTTTTGGTGTGGGGAAAAAAGCTCAAATATATACCTTTTCTAAACTAACCACAGGCAAAAAACAGGTTACACAGAAAATAAGCAAGTAAATGCTAGCAAGTAGCGATAGCAGCATTCATTTTCAAGAGTGCAAAAGCAAAGCAGGGAAAACAGTAAATTTACTGTTTCCTCTTTTAACTGTTTTGTTTCATTAGCCCAGAAACTTGATGTTAATGCCCAGTAATGCTAATAACTCAAGTTGATAATTGCTAACCTGTTTGCTTTTGCAATTCCATCTGCTAATAATACTTGGTCTGCAGCTTGTGCCCTTCTTCTTATTGCTTAAAAAGAAAGGAAACAAACTTTAAATACAGCTGTAAGACAGATGTTCCGAGGGAATAATATTGAAGACACTTGAATGAAAAGATGCTGACTCATCATCTGCATATTTTATTGATTTAAGAAATGATGATGCACTATTCAAGTTAAGTCTGAATCACTGTATGCTGGAGAGAGTATATTTTGGGTTGCCAATGAGGGCACTTAGGTTTAATGAGCCAAATGTCAGACTGGAAAAATTGTCAAGTCTAAAAAAATATTTAATTAAGAACCTAATAACAAGAAATAAAAATGAAAAGCTCTACAATGTGCATTAGCATGGAGAAAAGTGGACTGATACTTACAATACATGACTTAATATCACACACTGACCTTTTGAAACACTTCATTTATAGTTTTCAGTATCACTGATACGATGAATGTTTTTCACAGTCTAAACCATTAAATTGTAGGTAAAACTTCAAAAGCCAATAACTGACACTTGCTCTGCCTTTTTACCTTTCCATATCTGTAAACCAGAGACTAGGCTGTGTAGAAAAGCACTCTGGCACAGGTCAGTTGTTTCCCTGTTTGTATCAAAAGTGTTTCTACTTTTAAAGCATATACTTTGCACTGCAGGAAAGGAAGCAAATACCTGAGGAGTCTTGTCGAAATAGTCCCACTACCACCCTGCCTTGAACTCCCACACAGATTTCAAACATTCTCAGAAGGGAGGAAATGTTCTTAGATTACCCTGACAGTATTTCTGCAATTTTCACATAGCGAGGATGAGCTCTGTCCTACTGGGCCTGTGGTATCAGTGAAGCTCTGCAATTCAAAAGTTACACACTGTCTTTTTGCACCGACAAAGAAAAACTGGTGCTGTGGAGCTGTTACAAGCCTGGTGCTTGTTTCATGGAATAAAAATACATGGATTCTGCCGACCTTTAAAGAATATAACTTTAGGTTTATGATCTGTAAGAAAACAACAAGAACAACTCAAATGTATGCAGATGATTCTCACGTATACTTAAGAGGGGAATCATTTTAACTCAATTTGAATTGTGAACACTTGGACTTTTTCTTCATGGAACAATTTCATGACGCTTGAAATGACCCCTTTTACAAGTCAGTTGAGTAAGAGATAATACCTGACGTGGTGTCTATTATCAGAAACGAATGGTCGACACAGCGGTGAACCTTCAAGCACGAAGCGGTGGACGGTTGCTTCCGTGAAGTCCAATCATTTCTGATAATGGACACTTGTAAGTGGATTATCTCGCTTACATCATGGTCACTTACGAAAGAAATAGTAATTTTTAACAAGAAGAAGCTGAGTAGACTATTAAATACCTCTCATTGTGACACATTGCCAAGGTAATCAGCTCTGGTCAGCCGCAGAAGTTATATTAAGACTTATCAGTGAGTGGAAGGGAAATGGTTGCCTAATGTTATGTTACGTGAAACAAAGTAACATTTCAGAGGGAAAGTGCTACTCTTACCACTTATGTGTGTTCAGAGGATGCTGGGAAATTTTGTTTCAAAGAATCAAAGTCCACAGATAGTTTCCTAAGTCGTTTTTATTGTAAAAAATATTATCCACCATTCACTCTAATCATTAAATGTGTACCAAGCAATTACTAAAATCATCATAAGAATAATTATTTATTTATTTATCTATTCTATGATTTTTATTATTATTATTATTTAGAACAATCAGGCTACTTGACTGGAACATTTTTATAGGTGTCCTACAACACTTTTTTTTTGTTGGAAGACACATTATCATCAATATAAAATTAAGCATTTCTTACCAAAAACACTTTTTAATGGACACCCCTGCAGCCAATCAAAATCGAGTATTCACCAAGATCCATGGTGTAACTGTAGATAAAGTATTTTCATGCTTCAATTGAGCTTCTGACCATTATTATTTTATATAACTAATTTGTTTCACTGACTTTACTTTACTTTTGTTTTTTGTTCTGTTGTTGTTGTTTTTTTTTTGGGTTTTTTTTTTTTTTTTTGCTTAATCAGCAAGGAGAGGGTGTTTGGAAAAACTGACAAGATTACTTATGAAAGGCAGAAACATTTGCATTTGATAAAATCAACAAATAAAGTTTACTCTAGCTGAAATGATGAGATCATCACATCTGGACCTTTTCCTTGACATGTTGGGGGTGATAGGCCTCAACCACCAAGGTATGTCCATAGTTCTGCCCTCTAGAGGCTGGTTAATTTCAGACAGAGGCTGGTTAATTTCAGACAGAGGCTGAAAGACAAGTTTACTGAAACTCTGGGGTGAGAAAAATGTTTTTCTTCTTGCTAATTTAAGCTGCTAATTAGACAAAACTACTAGGGGGTACCAGAGAGACAATGTGAAGTCTAAAATAATGTGCATTAGCCCTACTTTAAAGTGACCTGAAAAGTCATCACTGCATCAAGGATGAATTAAAAAAGTATTACGATCACTGAATTTATAGGACTTGATTTCACAGCTTCGTCTGAAGTAGAGTGTCACAGATTTTTTCCTGCTAATGGCGTTGTTAGAATAATAACATCCCAAGTGAGTGCTACTTTGGAGCAAGTTATCTTTAGTTACTGTTATCTGCTTTGAAAATAAAAAAAAAAAAAAAAAAGCCTGAATCTCTAGTCATGTTAGCCTGGTCCTGAAAAAGCATCATCTTTGGTTAATATTTGCGACACAAGTGTGCCAAGCAGGGATGTTCTTAAGCACCCATCTCTGACAGCACTGCAGGGCTGCCGGGTGTTTTCTTATTCCCAGACTACCTCAGCAACAGAACTGAGGTTGTGGTGTTTGTCACTGGGATAAATACTAAAGGGTAGATGGCTAATTGTAGAGGTTGCTCCGGGGAGTCCCCAGGCAGAGCAGATAACACGAGTGCTCCACTGGGGCCTTATCAATGAGTAACGACCTTGGCTGTCTCTCCTCACATGCACACCAACACAAAGATACATGGTGGCCGTGCACACGCTCCGCTCCCCAGATACAGAGTGACATCATCCCAGGGTAACCAAATGGGTAAGTGTTTGCAGGTTTGGTGGTGGTGCCATTTGAAATGTGCACTGGGAGGCAAAGGAAAGTGGTGGTTAAATTGTCCATTAGCGCAGCTTGGAGATGGACTCTTGGGTTTTGGAAAGCTTGCTTCACCATAGAGAGACAAAGTGCCTGCTATCTGTGAGAGAAGGGAACACAGTTTTCTTAAAAGCCTTTTTGGTTTGCTTTTGTTTCTTCTGTTCTTCCAGTAGATTGTAGATGGGTAGGTCAAAGCTAAATGGAAATTCAAGTTTGCAAAGACTAAGTTTAAAGTAAATAAGAGAACCACAAATCCCCATGTTGTAAACAACTCAGATGTTCATTGCCAACCTTTTTGCAAAAACAAGTGTTTCTCTAACCATTTGTTTCTGGGCACACTTTTAATTCAAATTGAAGTACAAACTATTTGTAATCACCAGCCAGTTTGCTACCACCCTTTGATTGCTAAGTGCAACCAATCCAATAACACCTAATTCACGCATACAGCGCCACATTTTTGGGCATGCATCAATTTATTCTGGATTTGTCTCTGGAGCACCAGACAGCGTCCATAGCAGCTGATCACAAGATCACAGGAGAACCACATGTTCCTGCAGGAATCTCACCCATGTCTACGTATTTGTATGTTAATTACTGAGCATGTTAAACTCACCTGGCCCTCCCAAAACTTCAGCAGTTTCAGTCCATCCTTCTTCCTTGATGAATAAATGTTAAGTTCAAGAAATTGAAAAGGACGCGCTGAATTTGTTTTAGCTAGCATCTGATGTTAGCACTAGCTTTGTGTGTCATAAGTCCAGCAATATAGGTAGTTGTAGTTGTATATGGCTAAATTTCTAATCAATCATTTTTCATCTTTATTAAACATTTTTTATTTAGCATGAGCAAAAAGACTCAGAGAAGGAAATATTTTTGCACTTAACGTGTTTCTTAAACAACTTTGAAAGTTCATGTTCACAAAAGTCTTAGTGCTTTTTGATGGATCCTTGTCAAATACATCTTGAAAGGCAACTTGCAAAACTTTGTAAAGGCCAGTGAGGATGGTTTGTCGCTAACTGGGCAACATATTAGCCAAAGTGGTAGCAGAACAAAAACTACTTTCTGCAGAGTGTACATAATACTTAATGATTGTCAACTCTTGTGCCTAACATCTACTGAGATAGCCTTGAGACTTCAAGAAGTATTGGTTGGTATTGGTAAATTTGAGTATTGGTTGCTTATTGCAATGTTCAAAAATGTTGTAAGTCTTGTTCAATTTGACTTTTTTTTAACAAATTGTAAATTTATACACTTAACCGGCACTAATCTGCCTTCTATATATGTTTGTATTTTGTAGATGTAAAATTTACATTTCATATGTTAAAAAGTGAATAAAGAAGTAAGTGGAAAATTAGATGAGAATTGATCAGGTACCGGTTGGTTGGCTGGGAATATCCTATGTTCTGTAGTTGCGTTAGCTAACTCAAGCAAGTATTGCAAGTTTGTTCCTGAATACTTTGCCGAAAAATTGTACTTTTTACAAGTCACCTTATAAGCACCGTAGTTGATGTCTCAGTGGGAAAATGTTACAACTAATGACTACAAGTCTTGCCCATTGGATTCCCATTGGTCCATTGTAATTATGCTAGTCTGGGTGCCTCAATTAGGGCCTGTTTCCACTAACAGCTTTTTAAATTCTGTTGTTTTATTATTATTATTATTATTTTTTTTTTTTGCAGGTAGCACACATTTCTTCACAAAACCATTGCAGTGCCGAGCGTACAGTCAAAGCGTTTAAGTCAGTTCAAATTTTGCAACATGCTCGTCAGCTTCTCCCTTACAAACCAATCAAAACTGAGTGAAGGCAGGACTCCCAATTTTAGCTTTGTTAACATCAAAAGTTATCTTAAATAAAGCAAATATTTGGCAAAAAGAGCAATATAAACAGATGTTGTGCTAAAACAAAGAGAGGTGGAAAGTGGGGTCTTTGGTTCTGCCAGCACCAAAATACTGCAGTAAGTGGACACAGGCCCTTAGTCTGTGGATAACTTTACTCATTGATAGTGTCAATATCACATTTCAGTTTAATGCAAGGTAAATAACTATGTTAAAAATTGAAAGTGCAATTTGCCAAAGATGAGAAGAATTATAAGAGAAAGCTGGAAGGTAGAAATGAAACTGGAGGAGAGCAAAAATATTAAGCTTTAGCTCAACCCAACAGAGAGGATACCTGCTTTAATTTTTTATTTCTGAAAATGTTATCTTCAATCTGACACAGCTCCTAGGCACTGATTCACCCATAAAGGTTTCAAATCCCACACAGAAGCACTAACAAGCAGTCAAACCACAACACAGCCCAGATCAGGGATCAATAATTTATCCTTTAATAGCACGGATAAGTTACTACAGTCAAATCAAGACGATTGGGGGAGGTGTGCTGAATGCTCACACCTCTACTAATGTTGCAAGGCTGCCTTGGATGTTTTTTTTCTCCTAACCCAGTTTTCCAACAGTGTGTGTTTCACCTTGGAGCGAGCAGAGAGGCACTATTCAAATGGGGATAAAGTAGGCTGACAGTCGCTTTTCCCCCTGCAGATATGTCCCGCTTCAAAACCCAAACATCTCTCCTTGCTCCGGGAGAATAAATAAAGAAATAAATCGACGACAAGCAGAAGAAGGAGAAATACTAGTGCTGCTGCATCCTCCGGAGGATAACAAGAATAATGCCTTCATTTGCTGCAGGGGGCTCCACTCTGCACCAAGTATAGACACGGCTTTTATGGCTGTAGTATTTCTGATTGGCATCCTAGGACAGCCATTTGAATTATTTAATAGAGCTCCCATTCCCTTAGTGGAGGAGAAAGAGAAATATGTTTGTGTTTGGGTAAGTGGGAGTTTCTGGTTGCCTTGCATTCTTATTGTCTTTGCTTTGGCATTCTCTGAGGCTTTACTTCAGTCAAGGGAGGGTGTTACAGTAAACAACCCAAAGGTTGATGATGACACCAAACATCTATTAACTCATATTTCTGATGATAAAATTTGAAATCAATCAAAAATTGTGCCCAATGAAATCTTGTTTCTATCCAAAGGTGCTGAAAGTTAAAGAGGACATATCATGCTTGTTCCTCCTTTTCACTATGCCAGACTAGGATGCCTGTAAAGCATTTCTGCCCTCAGTACAAGTCATTTAGTTCCTTCATTGCCCCACAATAACGTTCTCAATATCCTCATTTTAGGCCATTCTGGAGATCTCGTTGAAAAGCTCCGTTTCCAAAATGACCTCCAGTAACCTCGCAACGTCACAGCCCTTTGTGCTCTGATTGGTCAGTTCTATAAGAGGGGCGGAGGGGGTAGAGCCAGGGGGCGGTTTTTGCAGCATGGCAGTATTTAATAAAACGCCATATTGGATGGGGCAGACCGAGCGAGTTTGCTGTTTGCCAAAACTTCACCGTAAGGCATTGATAGCACTACTAAAACGGCAGAGTGTAGGATACGTCCTTTTGTATTGGACCCCAAGTCAGACCCGGACGGTTCTGCAGCTCAGGAGGAAGAAAATTCACCTCGACACAGATCATCCCAGGACGCTTCAGTGTGGTGAGTCAAACCGGTACTGTAACATGTATAGTTTATACGTGGAAATATAGGCAGATTTCACCAATAAACTATTTCTATAACAGGGCTCCATCCTGCTCCTTCACTTTTCTCTGTCTGTTTTATCCATCATGCTGAAAGTGCCGTCTAAAGATCGCCTCTACTGTCAGTTCCTCACTATGTTATTACTGCAGCATTATTGTGGTCCAGGTTCACAGTGCATGTCAGAACAAGCATGCAAATATCACCGTAGTCTCACAAGTATTACAACGTCTGCTAAAACTACAGTGTTTTAACTGCTTATTCACCATGTAAAGCCGAGCTGCTCAGCAGAGCAGAGTCCCTGCATCCAGCACTCAGTCACTCGGCTCTTGGTGGGTGTATCCCTTGGTGGCGGTCGTGTGACTAACTGACATCACAGAGGAGGAGCTGCTTTATCAGATTACTCCAATAAAAAGAAAGGATCCTCATGTCGTCATGACGGTCGAAATCTCGCGGCCAAATGGCAATGACCTATTTTCAGAGGCATCAAATCTGGTTCTAGGATATCAAAAAAAATACAATATTTCATTTTTTGAAAATTCAGGGGGTGAAAGGTCTTGTTTTCAAATTTATTATATTATATGTAAGTATTAAATCAGGGATCAGCATGATATGTCCCCTTTAAATCAGTCGATCACAGTGTAAAACACAGGGAGGATATTAAAGGGGGCCAGGCCTTGGGTTTTCACAAACCTGATCCATTTCCTGTCTCTGAAGACACGAAAGAGCCAGTTAGTCTCTGCTCCCCAGAGCCTCGTATGGGAATGTGCAG
The DNA here is from genome assembly GCF_033239565.1 of Halichoeres trimaculatus. NCBI lineage: Eukaryota > Metazoa > Chordata > Actinopteri > Labriformes > Labridae > Halichoeres > Halichoeres trimaculatus. Next base: position 18,362,730 of record NW_027437200.1, read on the forward strand.
GTGTTATAAGATCTCCCTTCGATCAGCAATCCACTCACCCCTTTCCTGTCTTGGTTTCGTTCTCGATTCAGAATGACTCTAAATCAGCCAATCAGACCCATCGACAAAAGATAATCTCTGTCTTGAGATATTCTCAAATCAGGGAGGTGTTATCCAGATCTGAAATAAAAGAGCACTGCTTTATCTTTTGGACAGTTTAGATATGACCATCAACTACTGGACATGGCCTGTTTGACCCGGCCCCGTCTATCCACGTCCTGTCTTTATCAGGTCTGTCTTTATACAGGTCGCCTCGAGCCCGTCTGACCTTGGTGAACAGATAAAACTGCAGACAGATAAGGAAAGAAGGGAATCTGGGGGGGGGGGGGGGGGGGGGGGGGGGGATGTGAGCTCACAAAAAGCTTTTTCTGTGAGATGCATTTTTCCCAAACTCAGGCTGTTTGAGAACCCCACAATTTACATCGCCGGGGAAATCCTCTGGGAGGCTTTATGATAGATGAATAAGACTACTCCACCAAGGGGGAGGAGATGAGGTCTGGGATGACCCGCTTTTGCAAATTTGGCCCCAGGGAGAAAGAAGAGGAAGCCAGGAAACTTGAGCTTTTGCAGGCTGAGTATCGCTGTTGACATTAGTGTGCTAAATTCATCATTGTGTCATATTCCAGAATATGAATTAGGCTTAATAGATGCAATGCGCCTTGTCAGCAGGTTATTGGTTATGAAGTATAGTGGGTTTAAACCATTATTTCCTGAGACTTTATAAATACAAAAACACTTTTTAAACTAATTATTTTCTATATGAACAAAAGAAGCTCAAAATGTTGTTGAGGAGGTGGTATTGAAGATTTAATTTGCCAAAAGGAAAATGCATCAGAGACAAAAAATTAATATATCTTTGGTAAAAGAACCCTTTTCTGGAGTTAATCAATGTGTTTACTGTTCTGATTAAAAAATAAAAGCTCTTTACTCCAGTTTGTTTCGGTTTCACTTTTCTTTTTTCAGTATCATGTTGTGATGTATATCATTTGTACAAAAATGTATTGCATTGTTTTTCATCATATCATGATTTATCTTATTATTATGTCATCATATCATTATGTATCATATCATTTGTACTGTTTTTCTGTATCACACTGTTTATATTGAATCATATTGTAATTGCATTGCATTGTTTTCATCTTTTTGTATCTTATCTTGATTGGGCCAGTTGATCAAAGAATTTAATCTGGATCAAAATGATCTGGATTTGGAAATCCCATTTCTTGCCATCCAGGATCAGGTAATGCGTCTCAGTTTTATACCGATTTTTCAAAGCAGTATTGGATTGGGTCACCCTGATCTGGAAACACAGTTTTTAAGATTATCCACTATACCCTAAGAAGTATGTGCATTTTCTGTCTGTGGGGTGAAATTATGGAATGGTCTGGATGAACAAACAAAAATGAGTAAAAATGTCCATCAACTTAAGTCAACTTATATAAAAAATATGTTTTGAAAGGTATAGAATTATGGAATTAGAGTCAAGTAAACTTAAAGGCTGTTAATTAATCTGGAAGTGAATGGCTTATTCTTGTATTGTCTGTTAAACTATGCATATACTTAGGCAAGTATGTGCATTTGTATATTGTATGTACGTGTCTGTGTACATGGGTTAACATGTGGGCGGATGGATGAGTGAAGGGGTGAGTGGGGGGGTTAGTAAGGAACATATTTTGGTTAATTTAGAGGGAGAGAAAGTGGGGGTAGGACATGATAAGCTTTTGCTTCTTCCTACTCCTTTTCGGATATGTTGAATGTTTTATTTAGTAGTTATAAGCAACTGTGGTATGTTGTACCCCTTATTTGACTGTTTTTGTTTTCAACTGTTTTCTTTGTCCGACATAAACTGAAACTGAAACTGAATATTACCAAATCCAAATTACCAGTTCTTTGAATGGGACAACATATCATAATGTGGGCTAACAGCTCTGTAAAGAACAGGGATAAGAGCCAACATGGGGTCATTGTAGGTATTTTTTTTTATTTTGAGGAAAAAAAAAATGATATAAACATCAACTTCTATTTTCAATTTCTTTTATGACCCCTCATTCGAGCCACAACAAATGAATTATAAATATACATATAAAATACACAGTGAGTATTTTGAAAATGTCCGAAGTAGTTAGCAAAATAAAAATCAGGGTTCTTCATCTGTGAAGGAGAGTTCAGCATTTTTCAGCTCTACTTTTAGAAGACTCTCAGTACTCTCTGGAGAGCTGACTCCACTTCCTCCTTTCTTTGAGGGGCAAGCGTAAACAAAGTCTTTGTCAGTTTAGAGGTCATTACAGCCACACAGCGCTGTCTGGAGTGACACAGACTGCAGCAGAGGACTAACCCGGAGCGCACCATGATGGAATATTGGTGAAAAACATGAAATTTTGGACGATTAATGCAGTTTTAGGAGCGGGGCTGTCTATGCCCCGATGGATCCCATTATACGGACTTCCGCTGCATGATTTTGGATCTAAATATCTCCCGAAGCACTGCTTGGATCAGGAAAGCCTTCTGGGTGAGTATTTAGCTGCGTTTCCACCAAGCAGTCCGGGTCGGTTCAGTACGGTTTGGGACGGTTTGGGACAGTTAAGTCTGATCCAGTTTGCGTTTCCACAGCCAACTGTGCCCTCTCGTAGTGGGCGGCGTGTAAGCCAGATGCCGGAAGCCGCAGCTGGTAAACAATAGCGTGACGCCGTAGCAGCTTACCCCGCTATTAAATCCAACAAAGAAGAAAACGCGACACAGTAAACAAAGAGCATAGATGGAAGACATGCAGCACTGCAAACTTATCCATTAACCAAAATCTGATTGGATTACCTTTGAACAACTGGCCCTAAGTGAGCTACCAGCTATGTAAAGAACAACAGGTAGAAGAGCCAAGACTCATTTAAATGTTACTTATTGTGAAACAAAACACAAAAATAATATAAACATCCACTTCAATTTATGATTTGCTTTATGACCCCTCATCAGCCCCTTACACATCTGGTAGCTCACATTGTGATACATTGTCCCATTTAGAGTAAGTTTTGTCCCATTTTGAGTAATTTAAATTGTGTGCCTGGATCAGGGTGATCCAATCCAATGTTGTTTTGAAAAACCAGCATAAACCTAAGACCAATTACCTGATCCTGAATAGCAGGAAATGGGATTTCCAAATCTGGCTTATTTTCATCCAGAATCAAATTCTTCTTTAAACAACTGACCCCTGGCCTTTACCAGCCATAGTTTCATTTTACTTTGTACCCCTCTCATATTGATAAATCTATCTCGACTGTTGTGATGTCAAGCACACTTGTTTTTGTGGCACAGGGAAGACGGGAAGTGAAAGCAACTTTGGCAGCAGGAATCAAAAGCTTTGATTATGACCATGGATTATTGCTGACAGCACAGGGACATGTCTGTCCAGGCAGAGACGCTAATGGCCAAACTGTGTGTGTCTTCATGCGCCCTCTTGGGCAGAGCCTAATGTGAAGTGACCCTTAATTGTGTTGTTCTGTTAAGGTGGCACGCTGTCAACAAAGACGGATGGATTGAAGGACAGGCCTCTCTATTTATTCACCAAAGCAATCAGAGCTGACTCATTGTTGCAAACCTAGCGTAACAGTTCAAGGTGCTATTGTTTGCTGTTCTGTTGTATAACCTTGAGGAGAAAAATGCTGACCTAAATGTCAGAAATGTACCCCATGTATGAAACAAACACCTCAAAGTTCAGTTGTCAGAGAGAATTCTGCTGTGTTGTAGCACTAAAGGTTAGCAGGTTTGCCTTGTGTTGTCCAGAGGGTTGAATTAACAGTCTATTGTGTTGGCTGCTGTAATTGCACCACTCTTAGAAGTGTTGCCCCGTGGCTACGCCATTCCACGCCTGCATTTCCTCCAATCATGACAGCTGTATCTCCGCTTGGATTGGGCGCTTGCTTTGAGGAGTTCTTGACCTTTCCAGTAGAGCCCATGTGGCCCGATTCGGTCGGGTGGTTTACATTCTGTCAAACATGAGACTGTGAGGCACGGAAAACTGCTCCCCCCTCCAGAAAATGTCAAACAGCAGTGGCAGGTCCTCTCTGGCCTTGTGCTATGATATTATTTGGAAGAATCTCAGCAGAGGTTGACACATGTCTCGCGGTTGACTGGACGAGCGCTAATTTGTATTCAAAATGCAAATAAACATTTGATAAGGTTCAAGAAATGCAGACATTTGAGGAAGTTAAATCAGAAAGTGTATTGTAATTTTCAGGAGGAACAAAGTAAGAACAATTAAGCCAGAAAGGGCATGTTGCTTTCTTTGAAGCTACACGAACGCTCTACAAACAGAGGGGAAGTTACAAGAGACGGGATGTTGCACAGGGAACCTTAATGCCAGCGAAAGCCCCAATTAGCAAGTTAATTACTCTTGTATTAATACTTTATTTCTGATTCATGGAGCTGACTGCAGGCTTGACACTTGCATTTCATTACTTTTGATTAGTGGAGATGAGAGACTTGCTTCACACTGCAGTTGACGTAGCAGAAATCAACTTAGGGGAAAAGCTTCATGTATCAGTTTCAAACTTAAGAAATGTGGAGTTATAGTATTTTTGGAGACAGCTTTTTCAGGATATGCCTTCACACATGCCAACAAATAGTCATTATTATTATTTTTTTTTTTTTCATTTTTTCATTGATGTAATTATGATAAATGGGATAGTAAAGTGAGTACACCACATCAAAAGCAAGAAACTTTAATTTCTTAGGAGTATTTAACTGTAATTAAAAGGTCAGGATCTTTTAAATAAAATAAATTAAACAAAAAATATAATAAATTAAACAAACAAGAAAGAGAAGAAAATACAATGAAAATGAAATGGACTCTCTTTTAGAAAAAAATACATGTCAATGAAAATAATTCATACTGATCAAAAACAATAAAACATAGGCCCTGTCTCTAAAGAAAAAATGAAACTCCAAAAAAAAATAATAATAATAATAAAAACTATAGCCTAAATAAAAGGGAGTTTATACAGTTCCTGAATTGTTTGTAACATGTACTCTTGCCCTGTCAATCCGTACTGTCTGTCAAACATTTTTAACATTTTTGGCTTTCAACCGTATTGAAGGGCTGTATTTCTTTGGCAATGTAGCTGTCTTTGAGCGCCCACCATTTGGAGCTTTTATTTCTATTTACTTTGCCGACCAAAAGCCTCAGTAAGAGCGGATTGTCAAAGAACAAGGCTCGGCTGCACCTCCCCTTCTTCTTCTTCGTCGCCACTATTTTCAAACAAATGCGACATATCAGCTCGTTGGTGTTCATGAGCTCACACTTTGATCATTCTGATAAAAAACAAAATATTCCCACAATGGGACTGTGGCAGGCGGCTTAAGAACCGTATCTTTCGTGCCTTCACTCATATTGGCATGTGTTTCCTCCTTACCCCTCAGGACACTCGCTTCAGCTCTCTCCGTGTGTACGCGCGAGCAGCCCCGTCTTCACCCCAAAGATCGCATTTTTGACAGATGCTCACTCCGCTATAAATCTGCTAAATCCGCTATAGAACCTCTGCACCCCGATGTTAGGAAAGATAGACGTGGTGAGCCATCTTCTCATTCAGCCTCTTTGGTGGAAAGAGAGGAGGAAAACAAACATGCATGCACGTGTCAGTTTATCGAGGCTGGCAAACTTACCGAGGACGTTTTTATTTATCATTCGTTTAATCGATTTATTGATTACCGTGACAGGCCTAGTCGTTTGTCTCCTCTTGTCTCTTTCTTACAGTTGTATGGTGGTCCTTCCTCTCCATGTGAGCTGTGTTTTACCTCCCAAAGACCGTGTTGTGAGCCTCCCCTATTGTCAGCGCTCCACTGTGTCAGCTGCTAACCGTGGATGCCCACCTGTGCGGCTATTTCACTTCCCTGACACACTTTCATAAACAAACACACGTCCACAAACACACCCCGGGGTATTGTGAAATGGATTAAAGCACTGGGGATGGCTTTCCAAAACCCTGCGTGAGGACACTTGTTACATGTCCCGTTGGCTGGCGTCCAAAAAATGTTAGCTAACAAAAGCCATTGATTAAGCCGTGTAATTAGCATACTCCAGGCTAAAGTGACATTTTCCTTTCCCACCTGTGGAGCGAGGGTCTGCGCTCAATCCTCCAACAGAAGTGTCATGTTGATCCCCTCTCTTGCCGCCACTAATGTCAGCATTAATAACACAACATGATGTCATCTCCTTAGCCTACGTCCAGCAGGAGGTGCTGGGAGCCGCCTGTGCCCGTTGTTATGACAATTAATCTGCCCTGAGTTGTAAAGCCCGGGGTGGGCCGGGGCCTGAATGAGCGAGATCTTTTCTCAGGAGAGACAAGGTGATAATTGCCTTTGTGTTGCGGAGGAGAAAGGGCAGGGGCAGTCAAGGGCACCGCCACAGCAAACTACGGTATATCTGTCACCGTGTGCCTTGCAAACACAGCCTGTGTTTGGCTTCCCTGTTTGGTAGGCGGGTGGTTAATGGGATGGGCCACTCTGTGGTTTAATCTGTGTGTGTCTGTGGATGCGTTCCTGTGTCTGCATGTGCCGACAGCTTTGCTCTGTTTGTGTTTGCATTTGCCTTAGCTGTGTTATCTTGTCTGCAGGATAAACTAAATGTGTTTTTCTTGTAAACACCATTTCGGCTTTTCTTATTACAGATGTGCATCAGTTGACTCAGGGCTGCTAGATGTTCATCAGTTGTCCTGTGGCCAGAACATATTGTAAGACTGGGTCTTTCATAAGGTTTGGATAACCTGTAAAGTCTTGACAAATCTGACTTCATTAATTCATTGTTACATCAAGTGTTTTACATCACCTGCTCTTTACAAGTGGGCACAAATAGTTCCATCATAGCACTGTGGATGAGATTTGTTAGTTTAAAGCCCCTTTAAGCCAGATTCACACTCAACAACAATGACACACAAGGCCATGTCAAAAAATTCTAAATTCATAATCTTTCTTCCTTACACAATTGTTGGTGATCTGTTTCTTTTTCCTCAGAATCTCAACTCCAAAAACTCAAGGACTCTTTCCTCTCATCTTATGCAGATATGTACGCCAAACATGAAATATTCAGCCCTCTGTGAGCATCTTCAAGAGAGATGGAGCAGTTTTTAACTACCTAACAGAGGCTGCATCATAACTTTGTGTTAAAAGGTAAGCTATCACTAGCTGCTAAGCTAGTCTTTCGCGCAAACATCCACCTGAATGGAATTGTAAGGTAAAAAGTGTTTGCCTTCAAGTTTCTCTCTTTTCCCTGGATCCTGAGAGCAACTTCTGTTGAAATATTAAATTGCAAATTTTAAGCTTAGTTTAGCTTAGCTTAGCAGTGCTAGCTAACCAGCCACTTGTGGCTATACGTTCCGCAGATTGCAATTTGAAGACTTTGAACAATTAAATTTTGCACAAAAATTTAAAAGCTATAACAAGGTACAAAAACAGTTAACATACCTGCTTATCTTAGCTTAAAAATGGACTTGGGCTTCTCCAGCATCACATTTATTTCCTTTTCCCCTTAACACTCACTTTACAGGTGCTGTTGTAACTGTTAGAAGGTGCTAGATCAACACTTCTTTTTGTCAGTCTTCATGCTAAGCTAAGCTAAGCTAACCAGCCACTTGTGACTTTGCTTGGAAAATTACAATACTAAAACTGTGGACCCCTGAGTTTTTGCACAATGATTTTGAAGTTATAGCAAGGTATCAAAATAATTTACTAGCTTAGCTTAGCTTAGCTTATCTTAGCTTACATGGGTATGGCTTGAGCCCTCAAGCAGCACGAATGCTTCTTTTTATCTCTGAGCAGTCACCTTAGAAGTACGATGGTAGTTGTTTCCAGATGCTAGGCTAACACCTCATTCTTGTAAGTTTTAATGCTAAGCTTGAACTTTGCTACAGTCTGAGTTTAAAATAAAAATACAATTGTCAGCATTAGCCACAAGGGGTTTTATTAGAAGCTTTACTGGCTTGTGGAAGCACAAATAAAGCTACCGTAGCGCCCCTTTCCCCAAGTCATGTGACTCTGTGTCGGTCTTTTCAGCACACAGGTATTAATGTGCTTGTTTGTGCACATTACAGAGGGAGAGCTAATGCGTGTGTGTTTGTGTGTGTGTCTGAAAAAAGAGATGAGTTGCTTTGCATGTTGGTTGTGCTCGTCAGGAATTGATCGGCTGCATGCATTAGCAGATTGCCTATTGATGAGGGGCGAAGATTTATAATGCTCTGATTGATGGTAGCAATCTAGGAGTATAAATAAATGAATATGTGCCTGCCCCGCTTGGTGATGGCAGTAAAGTCTTGATTTGTAAGCTCATCTGCAATCGCAAATGTCACGTTTAGTACGCCCTCATCTCCAGGCACCAGAGAGGTGAAATGTGTACAGTGGAGGCAGATGTCAGGCTCGGTGAAAGGACGACAAGTCTCAGTGCTCTCTATTCAAAGTGTCACAGCACTTTGACATCTTTACAAAACAAGCTTAGAGGAAAACGTCTCTATTCTGACCTTCATTTAGCAGGTCACAGTTTGAGCTCAACTTCTGTAAACATCCATAAAGCAAACCCTTACACGATGGAGAAACATGGCTTCAGTACAATTTGAAATGGATCAAGTTTCTTTTTGAAGGCTTGTAATCTCTCAACTTTGCTGCTAATGGCAAAATAACCAGCTTCAGTTTTGAATCACTGTTGTTCCATTTACAATTTATGTGAAATGAATTTGAAACGTTTTAGTGTTAGTCCAGCATTTAGCCACTCATTTTCAGGACTGCAAACTGTTTTAGAGGTTTCTTTTTCTGTCCCCTTAAACAGTTTAAACTGCCCTATTTGTATGCTATAGTCAAGCAGCAACCAGACTTGAAATTTGAAGCTAATACAAAAGTGCTAAAAAAAACTGCAGTTCCTCAAGTGTCCACTTGAGGCTGGCCTGAAAAGCACTGAAAGCCACATAAACATCCATTTAGAAAAAGAAAAAGAAAGAAAAGAAAAGGTGAAACCAATTCTCGTGAAACTAAAAACTGGGCAATAAAGCCCATTTCTCCTTTTTTTTTTTTTTTTTTTTTTTTTTTGTTTAATATATTTCATTATTATTACTTTATTTTGTTTTTGCACAGAATGCTTTGAGGTTATAAGTCTGGCATAATTAGTTCCATGGCTGCTGTGACTGAGGCCCTTTGCACACCAGATGCATATATTTAGCACAAATATTTTTGCACGTTATTGCTTTTTTTTTTTAACCTACTGGTTTTCAATGCAAGCTTTTACACCAGCAACATTCTTCTGCTGAGCAAAATTGGGCTTCATTTTTTCAGACCACGTTCAATTTTTCCAAAGTTATGCTTGTGGAGAGTACACATCTGACCAATCAAAATCTAACATTGATTATGTTTGTGTCCCAGCACCTGGTACTTTATGACAAAAGACATAAAAACATCCCTTTATAAATTTTACATAGATCTGATTTAATCTGTGCTTTTTTTTTCTTTTGGCATTTAAATAACTATGTGTTTGGCTCTATAGCTCTGCAATCAGAATTATGTCAGAGTTGAGTTTGAGCTTCCCTCAGTAACCTGCTATGAATGAAATGTTTTTTGTTTTTTTTTCTTGAGTTGAAGTAACCATTTCTAACATCATTCATTTCTGTCACACATCAGACATGTTTAAAACAACAGTGTCAGTCATTAATCTGAATAATAGAAACAGTGACTCAGGCAAGAGAGAATTCAGGATGGCTTGTCCAAAAATGAGAGCAACGTCAGGTAGAAGAGTGACACATGTAGAAGTATTTTTTTATTTCCCTGTAATCTTAATTAAGGGTTTGGAATTATGAAATTCAGTCTTTATATATTACCACAGTGTTACGTTCACACATTCTCAAGTGCATGTTTCAGCTTTCAGTCACAACGAGGACGTCATTTCCCCGATGTCACTCAGAGGAAGGTTGTTTTGTTTGCCCTCAGCACCAATCACCAGACGACTACAGTGGATCTGGACCCCCCGCTCCCCTTGCTTGTCTGATGGACTCCTCTATCTGAGCCAGTCCACCAGTGCCCTGGAGTTTAACCTTAACAGTAAAATCATTTACCGAGGGGGGAAATCCTGTGATAGCAGGACTCGTCTGACCTCCACAAACTGTACCCCCCTTCCCCATTTACCCACAACCTTTGACCCCCACTTTCCCAGCAACACAGGGGGAATCTAATCACACTTATTCCAGATCATGGAATGTGATACCAACTTCCTCCAGCCACCAGAAGAAAAGCAATACGATTGTACCCGCGGGCTACGTGCCATGAATTCAAACCCTGCCCGAGTACATTATTTATCTGCTTAGAAAGACCCTTTTGCCCTTGGTGATTTCCAACTACCTCCAATTTTCCTTTTTGGTTTTGATGGGAGTAAAGTTACCTGGGGTTAAGTGGCGGTTAAGGAGCCCATCCTCCATCCTGAGGATCCTCTTTTTTACTGCGGTCTTATCAAGGATACAGATTGACTCAAAGGTGTTTCCAGGTTTTTTTTTTTTCTGACAGTTTAAGCGAGCCTTTTGGTGAAAATAGTACCAATTAGCATGTTCCTCATGTGTCTGCGGAGTAAATGTGGTGCCCACCGGGAGGCTAAACTGCACATTAATGGTGAGATGAAACATTTTCTATTTGATGTTCTCCTGCCTGGTTTTTATCTTGATATCTCAAATCACTCTGTTACTTCCAAATGTCAAAAAAGGCAGGAAAAGATTCCTCCTATTCATAATTTAACACAAAATAAAGAGGATATATAACTTTAAGGGCTCTAATTTGGCGCAGCACAGGGGGCGCAAGTCTGGCGCACCCTGCGCAGTGCTAATTTTGTGCGGCGCACCGCCGTGCGCTGCCAATTTGACAATTTGGTAGACCGTCTGCGCAGAGATGGGTGTGACTGCGCGCCAGGGGGAGTTGTCGGCAGATTCATGTTGGCGCAGTGACAATTTCGTGCCAAAAACATTGCAGAAAGTGCGCTGAAAGTTCGCCAGCTCCAACCTGGTCTATTCTCGGCGCAAAACTGAGCGCAACCTCTGCAGCTGTAATTTGGTGACAGGCGCACATGTGCGCTCATGTCAACAAAGCCTCAGAGGCAGGTTTCCAGGGTGTCAGGCACATTATAATGCAATAAACAATCACAGCAATCACTATTTCATGTAACTGTCTGAACCAGCATAGACATTAATATCTATATTAATTTTCCTGTCACATCTGATGTCAGATTAAAGCTGTTTGTCATAATGGAAAGTTAACCTGACGGCAGCTGGAAGTTTGATGCACATCTTACAATTAAACAATAAACAGCCTTAACATCTGATACTGAGTATATATCTGGCTTCTCTCATTTCATTTAATTCAAAGAAAAGAGGGAGAGAAAAGACAGAGAAAAAAGAGACAAAATGAATGTATGTCACTCAGGATTTACCCGTGATTTCCCATATTTCTCTGTTTTAGTCTTTATTTTTAACGTGATCTAAAAAGATGGAGTACATTATTGTGAGGAGGATGAAGTGGAGACACTGGGAGAGTATACAGTATATCACCAAAGGTTCTGCTATTTGGCAATGACAAACCAGGAGTGCAGGTGGATCAAAAGTATTCTGAATGGATAAGCCAGCTGTGTAACTGTCTCTTCATTTTGTACTCCTATTAATGACAAAGGGACAGATAACATCTGTCCCGGGAGCTGGCCCACATGGTGACGCGCTTCGTGTCCTCTGATGCGCCCCGCTGTCCATTCTCCTGCTGCAGATACAGCGGCTCTGACTGTCTCCGCTGCCAGCTCTTTCCAGCAGACTGTGTCCGCGGTGCTGGGGATCACTCAGACCAATCAGACGCTGCGCTTCGGCCGCAGGGCATTTAAAGGCGAGGAGAGGCGCTCATTTGATTGGTGAAAACAGTGCTTGGCTGTGTTAAACCCGCTCACGGCTTTTTGCCATTTGCGTGGAGGGAGGCGTGGACGCGCACCTCTGTGCTCCTCTGTCCCTTGAGGACAGGTGCGCTTGCGCCTGGTCTACGAAATTAGAGCCCTAAGAGTCAAAGTATAGTTATAACACGTCCATGATAGATCCAAAGGGTTGCTTTCTCTTTCTGTGATGTGTTTCCTAATGGCACCCTCGAGAGTCATGGATGAAAAAAATAATCAAGGTATTTGTGTTTATACAAAGTGAGAAAGTCGTTAATCTACACTTGATGTGATTGCTCACGCATGTCTCTACTGTTTTCAACGCCAACACACACCAAAATGTGCCCATCCTACAACTCTGGAGGAACCGCGCCTCCTCCTGGGACTAGGCCTCCTCCTGGACAGAATAAATGAATGTTTCTTCACAGCTTGTGGTCTGCATGCTGAGCAGTCCGTCAAGCTCTCCTTCCTGCTTCTGTGAAGTAAACAAATGCAGGCGCTGATTCACCTGCCACTGCGGCGTATCCCCAGAGCACCCCGGGCTTAGCAAAGTATAGAGGAGAAACATAAGGGCCATTTGATCAGAAACCATGTCAGCCATGTCTGAACAAGCCCTGCCATGCCCTGTTTTTTTTCTTCCTGTTTTATAAAAACAGTCTCTGGGTCCTTCATCCCTGCAGTGAGGGAGCCACCACAGTAATAACAACGCTCATGAATTATTTCAACTCTTCTCTGAGACAGAAAGCCCCCCCCCCCTCTATGAGATTACTTGTTTGTCTCGTCTTTAATTGGGTTGGTGATAATTATCTGTGTCCATTTATATGAATCAATTACAGACACTTAGCATCGTAATCAATTCTATTTTAGTGGTTTGTGCTGAGCTGTGCATGAATAATTGTATATAATTAAGCACTGTACTTGATTTATGTGGTATCTCCAGTTTTTCTTCAGATTATTTATTTATACTTTCACCGCCAAGAAGCATAGGTCACCAGGAATCGTGTGTTCTTACAAGAAATAATTAAAAGTGTTTTCATTTGGATGAAGAAGCACTGTAGGGACATCATTTTGTTCTGTGTTGGATATATACGACTAATAACAGAAAGACAACAAGGATGTGGAGATGAAGTCTCCTGTGCCTCACTGACGTAACACTAAACACTAAAAAGCTTTCTCCTGTCATGTTTTAAATTTGACGTAACACACAGATCTTAAATGTCTTTAAAATGAGCCTTCCTAAGAAAAAAACAAAAACAGAAACTAGCCTTTCCCCGTGTAGATTTTTCTTAAGATCTTTGATTCAAAGCATCTTTACTGCTACCATAACATAAAATTATCCTTTGAGACCTCAGATCCATTTATCTTATTTGTAAACACCTTCCTTGATGATCTTAAACGACGTTTTCTTTCTTTGTTTGTAAACACTGTTAGTGTTTCTGTCGTTTCTTGACATGCGTTACTTTGATATCTAACCTCACTTAATGAAAAATACATTTACAAAACTGAAAACAAACGTCAACTTTTTCAGACTTTAATCTTGTATCTTAAGGTATAGTCATGCATTTTTAATTATTTAAAGAATTTTTTCTTTTGGTGCTTATCACTTAAACACTGGTGTAAAAAAGGCTCATACTCACTGTGTTTAACACGCCTTAAACTGTGAAGTTTTTCTGCAGCTAACTCATTCACTATAAACCAAATCTATCTACAGGTTCAAACAAAGTAACTTTGAGCCTAAAAGCTAATTTTGTCTGTTTTGAAATACTAAAAGTGCATTTCTTGAGTCCAGCCAAACTCTCTTCTGTGAGCATGAAGGAAAAATGTTGATGGCAAAAAAAAAAAAAAAAAAAAAAAAAAAAAGTGTTTCCACTACAAAAACTATGATCACCATACTATCAAAGCAACATTTTAACATATGCGTGGTTTTGTAAGGTATGACATTTCTGATACTTTCATTTTGAGAGTTTTTGATTATTTTTTCAATTGGTTTTTCAGGAATGCGAAAAAGTTATTTAAAGGAATTTCAACACTCACTGCTGTTTTGTATTTTTTGAGCTGTGACATAAAGTTAGCATACTTTCACCTAATGCTATTGAAATGCTTCAAGCTCTGACACTTTAAAACTCCAGAATTATGAGGGTTTTTTGTACAGTTGAGTTGTAATCATTTTTCAAAATGTGAAAAAGTTATCTTTAGATATTCTTAACTAGGGATGGGTACCGAATTAGGTACGTTTATAGGTACCGACCGAATCCTGTCAAAAGTACCGGGTACCGATTCACGTAAAATCAAAAGGTACCATGTTTAGGTACATCAATGCATCCTTCTGACTGTGAAGGATAGGAAGAGAAGGTGATTTTCCATACTGGACATGAACACAGCATTGCAAGGTTATATATTATTGAAAAAATTTGTTAAAGTGAAACATTTTTATATTTATTATAAAACAAACTGTACCAGGAATTGGTACCGTATTGTTTCAAATGTGAAAGGTACCCATCCCTATTCTTAAACTGTTGGTCATTCAATAGTAGTAGTTTTTTTAAGACAATGCAAAATTTTGCATTATTTTACTGAACACTTAAAAAACTACTTATTGTGAATCAACACCATCTTTAGATAACATTTTTTTTTTCAATTTCTTTATCTTGGATGTGATATTTTTTCTGGAATGCAAAAGTTTTCTTTGAGTACTTAAAAAAGCTACACAATCCTTTTGGGTATCTTAAAGTAAATTATCATTAACCACATGTTAATGAAAGGCATAAGCTGGCACTAGTAAATTTTCTAATATGACGATTGGGAGTGGGAGAAAAAATTAATGTACTGTATATCAGGATTTGTGTTTGGCAATATCAAAATCATGATTCTTCTCTTTTTTTTTCAAATTCAAATTCTTCATTTCAGTCTTTGTCTACAAACTGAATTGAAAAAAGTTACTACTTTTCTCCGGCAGAGGGTGAAATGTTTCTCTCTTGACTCACGTGATGTGCATTTCATGGGAAAATATGGCCTCTGAAATAGTCTATAGACATTATCATTTAACTTTTTTTACATGGTCTAGTGTCAAAAAAGCAAACTAAAACTTTCAAAAAATCTTGTCAGTATTACATATGTGTTTGGAGTAATTTAGCTCACATTCAAACCATTTATATCTAAAGAGATTAAATTAAGATGCAACTGTAAAAAGAATAAAATGCCAAGAGGGCAAGAGAGAAACTAAAGGGAAATTGTAACAATAATCAATGTACCGTGGTCATTTGTGTTCAAGGGAAAAATGCACTAGTTGCAAATTGCTGCTATTTGTGTTTGAGAGCTTCTCGTGTCCTCCCTCTGGCTGCCCTCTCAGGTAGTCTTTCCTCTCATTTGAGCCCCAATCCTCTTTCGATATTGACCCATGCATCCATCCATGCTGAAGCCTAGACGATCCCTCAAACCCATCAGATGTGTGGGAGTGAAGTAAAAATATAAAATACATGTGCAGTATAGTAAAGAAATGAATCAATAATGCATGTTTACTGTGAGGCTACGTTGTTTTTAAGATCTATCATATCCTGCCATTCCAGGAAGCCTACACGCACCTCCCTGTGTATTTTAGGCACTACAGGCTTTGAGATGACACCCAAGCTATTGATCATGTTTCACTTAGAGCCATTGATCCCAGTTCAAAGTTAAGGGGTGAGACAGACCGGGAGGGTTGAGGCTGTGTTGCGGCTTGCTTGGCTTTGTGGTGGTCACACCATTTAAGGAAGAGGAGGATCGGTTTCACAGAGACGGATTACAGAGAACTCCACTTCCTACACGACCAGGAGAGGAGAGGGGATTGATTGGGTGACAAATAGAGACCACGACAAAGGTTCTTAACAGTGTCTCAAATGTGTCTGGCAAGGGTGTAAATTTGTTAACATCTGAAGAAGTAACTGAAATATGCACACACTTTCTCTAAATTCCCAAAACTTTTCAGTTTGACCTGGACATGTGGACACTTTTACATCCCAACTTTTCATGGGAATTTTGCTAAAAAACTCTTTGTAACTTCTCAGAGGTTGTTGTAGCGACTAGTTCAATCTGAGAGTTGGATTGGGCAGTTCAAGCACTTTTATTATTCAATATTCACCAGGAACTATCTAAGAATTAACTGAATAGTCAAGGGAGATCATTCTGTGATTTCTTATCTTCTTATTCAACAATTCACCAAATGGTCACTAGGATACTTTTAGAGATACTTTTACAGGTACTGACCAAATTCTGTCTGTAGCACCGAGAACCGGTACGCAAAATCTAACGGTACCATGTTACGGTACCTAAACACATCCTTGTGACTGTAAGGGAATAGAAGAGTGAGTGATTTTCCAAGCTAGACATAACCACGGCATTGCAAGTTTATATACTGTGAAACAAATATGTTAAATTGAAAAACTGCGATTTTATCACTAAACAAATTAGGTTTATTATCACATAAACACTAGGTATGTAACGGTACACAAAAATCATGTTTCGGAACGTACCTTGGTTTTAGGGTCACGGTTCCGTACATTTTCGGTACAGTATGAATCCGTGTATGGTTCACTCTCTTATTATTCTGTTTCAAAACAAAATCAAAAAAATGAAAAAAACTGACTGTTTTTTTTTATTTTTCTGTTTTAAACCAAAACCGAATAATGGAATAACGGAAAAACAGAAAAAAACACGTTTTTTTTCTGTCCTGATTTAAAAAATGGAAAAACGAAAAATAATAAAAGATTGTGTCAAAATTGTTTGTTTGATATTTTGATATATGTACCGTTACACCCCTAATAAACACACATGAAAGTGCCTAAGATTGGTAGCAGTGTGTACCGATACAAATTTCCAGGTCCCAGCCATTGGCACCATGTGAAAGGTACCCCTTCCTAATGGTCATAATGAACTATTCAACAATTAATTTAATAGTTACTGGGAACTATTCAATGATTAACCAAATAAGTCACTGGGAACTATCCAACAGTTAATCAAGTGATCACAGGGAACTTTTCCACAATGGGATTGTCCCTGTGCCAACTGTATGGTGCCCTTCATCTTGTTCTTTTGTAGATTTATGTTATGCTTGTGACTGTTTGAATAATTGACTTATCCCTATGCAAGAGCACGTAATTACACTTTTTGATCTTGTATATTTTCTGAAGATTTCACCATAAATACCAAAAGTCATGTCGTGTATGAGTAAAAGCTTTGAAAAACTTCAGGGTAGGTGGTCCTGAAACGTTTGAGAATCTTGTTTCCTAGCTTCCTTCTCTATAAGCAACTGTTGGCATTTGTACTAATGAGCTAAACGCTAATGATGGCAAACGGAAGAACGCAGCAATTATCGTGCTGTTTGGAAAACATTATATAAAAAGTATTGTGTCATGATTGCAGCTCTCAGTAAAAGTTGAGGAAAAGATGAGACAACGGCTGGCAACCCACTCATTAGCCATTAACAAGCAAGTAGTGGAGGCATATTTTGGGGCTTTGGAAATAAAGGACTTATTGGATTCCTGGTTTAATCCTGCAGGCTTGTTTTGGATGTGTAGCTGCACTGATTTGGTTGGTTTTTGTCTAATGAATGTCCAAAGGAGAAGAAGCTGTGTGGTAAATTTCTCCTGACAGTAGACAGCAAAAAGTTTCATATTAATTCAAGGAGATGTGGTGGAAAAAGCAGCTAATATAACCAGTGCCAACCACACATGTTCCCAAATCCATGATAAGCTATATTTGCACCCATAATTTCTTTCTGAAAGCTGATAATGTGAATGTAATGTTGCACCTCACTAAAACGCTGCCAGCGCTGTGCCTGTCGGCTGTAATGTGAGCACAGAGTGTACCAGTTTCCTGGTTATGTATTTGAAAGAATTCTGCATTCATCAAAGTAAAAAAGCAATTTTAGCAGTGTTTGAGTTTCCATTATTATTTTAGAGTCAGCAGCACTGTTCCCAGTTTCATAATGTGTATCAAAAAGAAAACTTTATTACAAAAAGGGGGAGAAAATTACACAATGCAAAAGAAAAGGTAAGCTTTGCTTTTTTACAGAATAGATAAAGCAAACATATGCATTATATTATTTGCTTGAATGCATAGACTTAAAACTTTCTGTTCAAACTCAGTTATAGTTTGACTTTACTGACAATTTGGCTGGCTAATGTTTCTAATAGTGTGTTAGCTAGTGAGCCAAGAATTAAACTAGCTAATGTTGGCTAATAGCTTAAAGAACAAATGGTTTTAGCTAATCAATTTACCAATAAGCAAGCAACTGAAACCAGCATGAGCCTTGGTTTTGGAAACAATAAAACGTGTAATCAATCAACAAGCTAATGCTAGCTAGCTTTCAAGCTAGCAGTTAAGCTACATTAATAATTTCTATAGCTAAAAAATTGAAGTCCCTACTTCCTAGACTAACGCTAACTTAGATAGCGCTGGAATGAGGCTAGCTGGATACGGAAGCAGGTCTTAACGAGCACTGTAAGCTAAAAACATAATGGCAGCTAGCCAAAAAAATGAAGAATCCATGTTTTGTTTTTGTTTTTTTGGTTGTTTTTTTTTCCAATATAATTAAAATTCACCCACAATTAAATTGTCAAACCCTCAATTTTGTTTCAAACTGATAGCTCTGATAGCTTAGCTGCTTAGCCATTTGGACGCAGCAATTGGGTTTTAAGCTAATCCAAATATTTAATACTTCATAATGTATGTTTAAGATAGAGTAATTAAAAGTTTGTGATACCTTTAAAATGATATAATAATAAATACATTAACATAATATAAATTGTGATTTTGTTTTCAAAGATTAGCTGTAAAATAAGCTTATGTTAAAGGTTTAAATGGTATTCTCTGACATTCTGATGTTAAGTAAGTCACTTGTACTTTTGTATTTTTTAAATAGAAAACTAACAGGGCAATTTTTGTAAAAATGTGGTTCACACTGAATAAAAACACAAAACAAAACTTACTGAGGGTGTGAAAACAGCAGTGGTCCAAACACTTTAGAATTTTAAATACAGTTTAAAAACTCCATCATGTGGCTTAACAAGTGGTAACCTGCAGGGCTTTGATGTGTTAAATTGCATTTGTCCGAGCAGATAATACGATTCTGCTGGTTTGAACCTGTGTAATGAGCGCAATTAGTGCCAATGGCTCACTATCCTCATGTGGTGTTAAAATCTTATTTTCCATCATTCACAGAAATTGTCAAAGGCTTTTGTGTGTGTCAGGTCCTCACCTCGGCTGTATTGCCTCTGCAGTAATGCCTGAGCCAGCACATCTGACCTTGGACATGGCTGGACTATTGTTTAATTAAATTAAATCTCTCTGATACCTCTCCAAGCTCTGGAAAATTAGAGATAGCTGCACAAAAAATGTGGGTTTGTCTTTTTTCTGTCATACCGTGTCTGTCAGATTGCTCGAGTTCTTTCTCTTTCGCCTCATTTCTGTGCGTCTGCCTCTGTATCTGTTATCTCTTATTACCCTCTGTGACTGAACATCTATGCAAGGTTGAAAAGAAAGCTGTCAACAGTAAATGTTTTGCAAGTCTGATGCTGATTTATTGACAAGACCCACTGAACCTCAGCAGATTCATACACTATTCATCTGATAGTGCCACTTCTGAGCAAATGATTGACATATTAACTGATATGGAGCTATACTTCCCCGCAAAACTGCCCATTGTTACTGTATGTAGGCAACATGTTTCACAGACTTTTTCATTTACAGTACCAGAATCAGGCTGTAACCTCTAATGATGAAAAAGCCAGTGCCACAAACTGCAGTATCTTCAGTAACCACTAGAGGGTGGCTCCAAAAGTAAGTCAATCCCTGTAAGGTCTCATTTCAAGAAGCTAAACACAACAGTTGAATAGCAAAACTCTACAGCTATCCACAAAAAGGTGAGTTTTCATAGTCATGTTTATATTTTAGTCGGATAAGTTTGGATAGTTTGTGAAATTTCGAGGTGGCCTTGAGTTACAGATATCTTCCAGCTAGGTGTCACATCAGCGAATTAACAAAACAGAAACACTGCCTTATTCTTCTTGTTGGTATTATACTCTTTTTTTCTGCACAAATACAAATGTGGTGTCAAGTACATTTACTCCCCTCACTGTCACAAAATTTTGGAATACATGACAAATTTGCTTAATTCTACAACCTCTAGGCTTCTGTTTTTCCCTTAAGACTAAAAAATTAAATTCCCTCGATATTATAATTACGATTTAGATTTTCACCAACAGGGGGGCACTGTCTATTTTTGCATCCGTAGTTTAACTTTATTACATCTCTTATGTCTGCAACTGAATATTTGGAGACAGACGATGCACTAAGAATGAACTGTCAGTGTTTACCAGTGTTTGATTATCATGCCCTATCTGTGAACTAGTGGAAGATCACTTTCTCTTTTCTACTCGCATACAGTAGTATGTAGGTCATATACACCTTCGGCTTAGCCCTCAAATGGGCAGGTTCAAATTCAACCTGTGGCCTCTTCCTGTTATGTCACTCCCCACACACATTCTTTTGTTTTTTCTCAAGCCACTGATTTACTTATATAATTTAAAGCTTCAAAAAATCAAAAAAGTAATAAATTCAAATTTTGAATACATACAAAAGTTTTTCAGTAGCTCTCTGAGAAATGTATGCTAAATTTTTGCATCAGCACCAAAACTAATCCCAAACCCATGTACCAAGAAAACACATGGACTTCATGGAAGTGAAAAAAAGAACATAATGGATTGCAGATTAAATTGTCTTATTTTGTCTTGAGCTTCGCCTAAATCAGCTGGTACAAAGAGACAAAGATGACAAACTAGCGTATAACTTAGTTTAATAATAAAGTAATGTGTGATCTAGCAATAGGAAATGCAATAATTTGGTAATTTCCTGCAATTTACAGCTCCCTAACCATTATGGTAGTTTCCAGCTCAGAAAACCATTTCTGTGATGGCTAAAACGCCATTCAGAGTCATGATGTGTCTTCCACACAGTTTGAAGTCAAAGTGCGATAAGAATTTTGAACATGTAACCAACAATGACTCCAGCTTCTAGCAACACAGCTTAAGATGTTAATTATTGATGAACTTGTGTGAGGGTCAATAATGTAGAGGCATTCAGGCGATACACACAATGATGGCTTTAACACAGAGATAGATTTGGTTTGATTTGCTCTCCTCTTGAAGGGGTCTCTTATGAGCAGAAACATGCTTATTAGTAATTTATTTCAACTGTCTGCTCAGTGGGTTAGTCAGTGGGTTGTTTATGTGTGCAAGTCAAGAGTAAGGTCATCAATTGTACATCACTGATATCACCATTGGAATTAGGTATTTGAGGCATGTACACACTCCGGCAAATGCATCGCAGCAGTTGCAAATTGATTCATCCTCCCTTCATCCACGACCACAGAGCTTGTTTTTCAGAGAAGTAGCGAGGGGGGCAGCTCATTTACGTCACACCAAGAGGTTGAAGAGGTTGAACAAGTACGTCGACGGAGCTCTGCAGCCAAGCCGCATGCAACTTGACAAAACAACTTCCCACCAGCGCACGCACCGACACAAGCACACTCCACATTTAATGACCCCGTCCTTTCAACGAAATGGCGCTATTCTCAATTGCACGCTCTGAACTGGCATCTGTAAATTAAGTAAATTACAAATGATTGCATGCTCTTTCCTGGCATGCCACGAGCGAGGGGTGCAATCAAATCGACAATTCCCTGATCTTGTCTGTGCACCAGGAGCCGGGAAGGTAAGACAAGCCCAGAATCCTCATGGAAACGCTCTTTTTGCCTGTCAGTGCGGTTTTGTGGAAAGAAAGTCACGGCGGATAATCTTACTTGCCAGGGAGTGATGTAGACAGACGAGGCGATTGGTGCAGCAACAGCTCTTTGAATGTTTATTTACTGCTGTTTACAGTATGTTTCCCTTCCAGTGGCTTTGGATTTACGCCGAGAATAAAGCCTACAATGTCAATCAAAGTCAGCAGGCATTACTGTCACAGTTCTTCTTTTTTTTTTTTTTTTTACCCGGTCAGGAAGCTTTAAAACCTGGACATATGGCGATTAACACGTGAAGAGAAACCACAGGCCACAACACAGCCCGGCGCTTCTTCATGCTGTCATTACAAACAACAACGTCGGAGCAATTTCCCTTGCTATCGCGCCTTGTCACTTCCTCCGCAACAACCTTTGCAACAAGGATCCTGCGTGACCGTACACACCGGTGAAAGGAGAGAGCGCAAACACATTTTTTCAGGTCTTATCGCTGCCTGTTTAACTTGTGTGCTATGCTGTTATTTACAGGCTTCCACATTTATCCCCACGCCGAGTGACACATTCAGAGCCCCCCTTCCCCTCCTGCTGATTTCACTCCTGTCCCTTCTTATCTGGATTCTATCCAAAGGCATCAGTTAGGGACAGGATTATATTGAGAGCTGTTATTAATTGCATCCTCTTCCTCCTCCTTCTCCACGGTGACTCCTGCAGGTCAGATCTTTCCTCTGAGATCGAGAAGCAACAGCCAGTTTCAAAGACATACAGTTACTTTTAATCACGTTAAACAGAAACATCAGGAATCTGTTAAAAATCCAGACGGTAAGTTAGATTTGCCTCCGGAAGTCCTGTCATTAAAAACCCTGAGTTTACTCCTTATTTATTTGTTAATGACAGAGGAGCAAACGAAAACACTTTTCGAGGAGGTCCAAGTGAGGTCTCATTATTTCAGAATTCAAATTAAGACCAAACTGGAAGCAGCTCATTTTTCTTTTTTTTTTATTTCTGAACAACTTAATTTCCCAACCCCAACGGAAAGCAAAAAAAAGATCCCAAGCGTTCAGTAACTGAGCTCAAACCCACACACCAACACAAGCACACAAATACAAACAGAATAATGAGCACAAATACCTCTCAACATGAAGTCAGACTTTGCCCTTCTTCATCCTGAAAACATTCACTTAGCGTCTGAATAATCTAGTTCTACTCCAGCTCCTCATTCTGTCTTGTTTGTTTTCCACTTGTCTTTTTCGTCCTTGTCTTTAAATAAAAGTTTAAAATATTAATATCATCATGCTTACTTCCCATTGGGCGGGGTGAAAAAATCTCTATCACTCCAAAGTATACCCAAGCTTTCAAACTTTGACTTTTAAATCAGTTAAATATGCCTTTCGCTACAAAGTCTGAAACTGATGGAAATGATGGTATCACATTCCTAAATTCTGTTGCCTAAAGTGTCTGCAGAGGTCATGTATTTCATTTTGAAAGTCTTTAATTTCGTAATTCTTGTTTCAGATTCTTATTTGCGCCCACAAAGGGGTTCCACAAGGGAGCTGTTTGGGACCTATTTTATTTTCAACTTTTGTCAATGACTTATCAAATCCACTTAATAACCGATAATTGCACTTTTAATGTTGTGTAAAATTGTATTGTATTTTATTTCAAACCTGTTTCTTCAAGTCTGTATTAACAATCTCACTTATGTTGGTGGCTAGAGTTAAATTAATCTGTGTGGTTTGAATGCTAAGCAACCTGTAGCTAGCAGGATTGCAAACTCTACATAGTGAAGGAAGACCGCACAAGAAAGAGCTACACAACTGCACAGAAACTGCACATTGCAGTTTTGACTGTGTCAAAAACTTCAAAACATATAGGGAAAAATTTGTCATCTTAATCAGAGGGTGGAGGTTTGATTTCTGTAACTCCCATCCACATGCTATAGTGTTTCTGGGGAAGTCACTTTACCCAAAACTGCCCCCAGTGCTATGTCACGGGTGTGTGAATTAGGGCTAAATAATTTTGACAATAATCTAATTGGGATTTTTTTGGCTCAGTATTGCAATTGCAATTAAGCATGTGATTTTTTGGGGGGGCAACGTTTGTCTGTATTATTCATTTTCACATTCACTTTTTTTTTTTTTAGTTCCATTTAGCTTTTTTTTTTTAATTTAGTTTTTGAAGTGAGTCATGTAGTTCAGTTTCATTTGGATTTTTGGCATTTTTATTTAGTTTTGGTCAAGTTTTTACTAGTTTTTTTTGTTGTTGTTGTTCATTTTTTTGTTTGTTTGTTTTTGTTTTGTTTTTTTTCCGTTGCCAGGCGCTGCCCAAGTAGCTGCCCAAGTAGCTGCCCAAGTAGCTGCCTGTTGCAGCAGCTCTCTCTTCTTTGTACGTTTCTTGTAATTTTTTTAATCTCTTTTTTGTCATCTTTGTATTTGGAGTGGATCATTACTTTGTTTGGCTCATTTGTTGGTCATGGACACCAAACTTTTAGTGGCTTCAGCGATATTTTGTACTACTTTTCTCCTGTGTTTGTCTGGAGATCCTACATGTAACCATGGCTGCATTGTTTACATGTGAAATCAGCTGTTAGCAGCCTGTAGCATGTCAATGCTAACTAGTGTAGGGCTTGATGATTTCTCTTAAGGTGAGGAGGAGGAGGTGGGGACGACGTGCTGGTTCTCGGGTGTGAGCTGGGAGGTGACGACGTGGACCTGTCCTTCCATCCATCGTTATTGGGAACGTGGGATCTATCTCCGGTGGGATGGACGAGCTAGCTGTGCTAACCCAGCAACAGAGGGGCTGTCGGAGGGCAGAGTGGCATCGTGCTGTTCATGGACGTGGCTGACAGAGCTGACATCGGACGCCGGTGCTACATTGGAGGAGCTTCGCCTGCTGTGAGCAGACAGGATCCAGGAGACAGAGACTGAACAGACTGCTGAAGAAGCTCAGTCCTGGACCCTGTGGAGGTGGAGGCTGGTTGGGCTGGAGAGTGGTGGATGGGATGTCATCATCTATTTTCTTGTGGACCTTTCTGCACTTTCAATACACTTTCTTACTTTTGTTTTCTTAAATGCTGCTTTGACTCCTGAATTTCCCCTCGGGGATAATTAAAATATTTTCTATTCCATTTCTATTCTAGTTACAGTGTTAGTATAAGTTTTTTTTTTTTTATAATACAGGGTAGTTGTAGTAGAGGTTAGACAGGTGAACAACCAACCACATTCAGTTAAATATTGTACCTTATATATTAGTTAATTAGATTGATATTACATTTTTTCGTCACGTTAGCTCTGCGATAGGCTGGTGACCTGCCATCGCTGGCTTTGTCTCCCGTCCCTCTGATCCCAGAAAGTAAATCTTTAAGATAAATGGAGGAGTGTTTAATTTACATTTCAGTTTCTCACATTTTTACCTTTCATGGCTTTTCTATGGACTGTAATGGATGGTATTTTCTCATTACAGACCAGCTTCAAAACACTGCTTCACAGTGCATAGACATCAATAACACCTATAACACTGAGTGTAATATACAGGATGAAAACGGCTCCACATTTCTAAAACTGATCGTTCGTACACTGTGCAGTAACAGCATTTCATCATAGCCAGGCAATAAACTTACTTTTATATATTTATATAAAAATCAATCAGTCAAATTTTGACAAGAGAAGGGGGAAGTGCATTTCCAGGTAATATTGCTTGGTGCAGATAGCGGAAATGAAAGGCAGAAGGGAATAAATACAATCAAAACGCAATAACCTGACCCTCTAATGGAGCCTGAGAGGGCACCAAAATGAATACAGACATGTGTGTGTTTTCACTGACAGCTAGACAAATTAATAACACGTGATACAGACACCTGTGGTTAACCCTCTCACTGCCAATAAGCAGCACCAGGTGAGTAAAGCTGTATAGAGTGAATAAAAGTATGAGCTCTATCAACACTGTACGTTATCACACACTGACTTTCTAAAGCCTTTTTTGAGGCTTTAAAGAAAAATAAAATGAAGTTTTTGGCATTCTTAAATTAAATTTCACCTTGTCTGTTCCCTATTTGTATGAAATCTTTTGGCTCATGTCTTGCTGAGAAAAAAAATGAAGAAAAGGAGTAAACGTGTGAAACGAGTGACAAAAGAGCTGGAGACTCTTCTCATTGTGAACCACCACCACCACCACTGTCTTTCTACTTGCACCTCGTGTGTGTGTCACAGTCTGGAAGCTTTGTCCTAACAGATGGAGAGAGGGAGTGAAAGTGAGAGACAGACAGACAGGGAGGGGGAGAGGAGGAGAGGGGGAGAAAGGGGGAGGCCTGCTGGGTTAATTCTCCTCAAACCGATCCTGTTCCTGTTCTGTCAGGGAGCGCGTTTCGTCTATCCAAACCCCTCTCTCTGGACCCCGCACCTGCTCCGAGGCATGGCAATGAGCCTCGGCACACACACACCCCCACACACACATAGAGGGTGACAGAGACGGGTCCGTGTAAAGACGGAAAGTGAAGCGAGAGGTGTGGTGGGTGTAGAACGGGAGAGGGGAGGGGGTGGCGGAGAACAGAACAAGAAGAAAGAGACGGAATCAGTGAGCTGGGGAATGTGGGACGAAAAGTTGCGAGAGGCTGAGTCGAGTGTGGAACGATGTCAGGGAGAGGAGAACTTTGGGAGGAAGACGGGGGATCTGGGGAAGAACATGAGTGATGCCAAGGTTGGCGGGGGAGGGGGAAACCCAAACAGATGGAAAAACAGAGGGGGAAGCAGAGATAAACAAGAGAGGACTGTTCATCAGAAAGTGGGGCTGAGGTGGACAGGCTGATAAAATCTACACAGTAATAAAATTATTATGTTATCTGTTGTTAATTCATCTGATATTTGTTGTTTTCAGACAGCTATCTGCATTTTTCGTGATTATGATTTGCAACACAAAAAAACAGTGTTTTTAGATTTGTAAGGCATTAAAAAAATGTTGCCACTACAACAGAAGCGAGACAAATCAAACTTTTGACCCACATTGTAAACAGTATCATGATGCATATCAAGATTCTGGTTTCATGTTACTATTCCCAAACATGATGATAGCAAAATAGAAATACTGAGAAAGAAAATTTGGAACAAGAACAAACTGCCAAAAAAATGTAATTTGCAATTTCTGTCATCAGAGAATCAATAAATAAACAGTCATTAAAAATGTCAACAATTCTATTCAATTTAGAAGTTCTGTTGTATAAAGTTAGCTCTTTTTGAAAATTTTGTTGATAAACCAAAAAACTATACAATTTTATATTTTTTCATTTTTCTAAGTTGGGTTTTTTTATGGCTTTCTGTGCTGTTTTTTTGAGGACAGAACAGTGGCATGCAGGTAAAGGGTCACAGGTTGGATTTGAGCCAAGGCTGACCTAACCTAGCTTGAAGCTAGTTCAAGGGCTAGCTTGAAAAGAAACCTGTCATCAGTCGGCATCAAAACATCTCCCTGGAGAACAATCAATCAATCAGTCTTTATTTATACAGCACCAAATCACAACAAACGTTGTCTCAAGACACTTTCCAAAACATTAACAGGTCTAGAACCACTGATGTAATTTTATCAGCAGAAACCCAACATCAAGAAAAGATAAGAAGTCTGATCTCATCTTAACCCACCATTAGTACAGCACTTCGCAGTATTTAGCAAGTTGCGCTGGCACACCAAGCCAAAAAAAGCCGTTTTCACAGCAGAAATTAACTCATTTACAGCCTGGTACAGAAAACATCTCCTGTCTGAATCATTAATTACACTATCCACACTCTCTGTATTGGGGGTAATTTTTTTTTGTACCTTGGCAGTTCGGAAAATATTAAGATCTCTAGCTCACCCAATCAGAGGCACAGCTCAGGTCACGTGACTGACAAGTGCCCTATAGCTGTACTAAAAGCCCCTGTCACTTCCAATATGGCTGTGATAGCCGATCTGCTTCAAAAATCTGTAGAAACAACACAATATTGGCCAACCAGATATCTGATTATTGGCTTGGCAACCTCAGAGGAAAGACAGCTCATTGTTTTATCAAAAGCTCTGGACAGAATTTTAAACATTATTTATATAGACCACTTAAATATGTGTGTGTGTTTTTTTGTTTATATTTTCATATATATTTATGTAAACAGCTAGAAAATATCTAAACAATTTGAAAAACAAATGACACTTACAAAAATTTTTTTTTAAAAACCCACAGAAGACATTTTAGACATGGCTCACTTAATTTTATCACAAGTGTATCCTTGAATTGAAGCCAGAAACACTTCATGTAATAAAGCAGTAACACAGAGAGATAAAGCAATGTATCTAATTCTGTTACATATTTAGAAGTTGAACGGGCAACTAGAGGGTCAACAAGTTGGCCTAAACCTTCCTGCCCTCCATCACTCCTCACTTTGTGTAACACCATTTTTGTCGCTCTGATTCAAACAAAAGCCCCTCGCTTTGGCATTCAGAAAGGTCACAATTCACTGATATAAAGATGTGTCCACCCTCGGAGCGATACCAGGCGGTTCATCTGAAACACAGGTGTCAGTCCCCCCAAAACAAGCTCTAATGTTCCCACTGAGCGCTTTGTTTCAAGTCTTATCTCCAAACTTGTTGCCGCCTGTCAAAGGTGTTGCCTCAGAGGAACAAAGAGAGTCATATCTTCAAACGCCTCTGACACTGCTCCCCTTGTTGATGGATTACATAGCTGAGGGTTCAAAATGACAACAACGTCTGGCAGCAATATATTTGATGGAGATCAAAGCTAAATGAAGGGGATGAAGGACATCTGAGCTGAATATTTACTGTAATTCAAATGTTGGAAACAAAAAGAAAAACTTATTTCTTTTCTTCTCTTTAGTTATCCATTAAAATATTTTTGCTTGGCAGTTAAAGAATGAACACTCCTGTTATGGTCAGCCAAAACACAACTTTAACCCGTCCTTTAAAAGCTTTTCAAAAAACTCACCACCCTTTAATTAATTTACCTGCTACAGTGTTATTCATCTCAGTCCATTAACTTCCGCAGCGTCGAGTTTGTTAAATAATAGCTCTATTTAAATATGTGACTGTTGAAAAGCAGCCAGCTGCAAACACAGCAGCAGCAGCAGCAAACTGAATAATCACTTCAAAGTCATTTCAAAAACCCAACTAAATGAAATACAAATACTGACTGTCAAACATTAGGAGTGGCTAAGAATAGTAAACTAATGCAGAAGCAGCCCAGATTCCATTACAACAGAGACCTGCAGCGTAATGAAAACAAGAAGTTGCAGTTTCACACACACACATACATTTCCATGGTAATTTTGCTGCAAAAACAAAAGTTTTAAGTAAGTCCCGCCTGGCATTTCCCCCCCTCTTATGTTGTCGGCATGCTGCACTGTATTTCCCGCAGCCCATTAGTCGTAGCCGGTATATACATGCTGCTGCTCTCCAGCTGTGACTAGAGAGATTGAATTCACAGAGAAAATTGGGGAGGTATGCACAAACAATAATGAGAGGAAGGGGCACCCTGGAGAGGCCGCCGGTGACACATAGCAGAGCGTTATGGTATACTGATACACACTTCACAATGCAAACCACCTGTTCGCCATCCCAAATGAATCTCAACACACTTTGCATAAAAAAAGTGAGTGTCCCAAGGGGAGCTACACAACATAGTCTGTTGACTCAAGTGCTGTACTTCTGGTGTGTTTTAAAGGACCAGTACTCTGGGTATTTCCATATTGAGAGAATTTTCCTACAGTGTAAAGAATACGCTGTTCTCTGCTTGTGCTTCAATATATCTGTTATTTTGAACACCAGCTGCCTGCTAAAAATGTCAACACTGAGAGTGCAAATTTTATCATTTTCTTTTTTATTCATTTGTTTGTTTAGTTTTTTTCAGTTATTTATGTGTGAAAGAGGCCTCACATTGGATTTTAAATCAGGCTTTTTCAAAAATTTACAACCCTTTTTTGAGAAAATGCTGGATGCCATTCTAAATACCTGGGGTCCCTCCTCCAGGTCTATACTCCTTCTTGCTCACTACGCTCTGCTTGTGAAAGACGCCTGGTGAGCCAAACCCAGCATGGCTCCAAATCACTAGCCAGACTCTTCTCCTCTGTTGTGCCCCAATGGTGGAGTGAATTACCTCACTCTATACAATCCACAGAGTCCCTTTCTACTTTTAGAGATGCCTTATGGCTCATCTGTTCAGGGAACACTAAAGCACTTAAGCTAACCCTTCTCCTTTTTGTCCTCAGGGGTAGAATGAGTCAGAGGGTCTCAGACTCAGCTCTTAGTAAATTTTCAGCCCTAATTACTTATTTGTTGTCGAAGGTTGAAGTATATTGTTGTTATTCTTGCTGCAGCAATTAATTGTGGTTAGTTGGCTAAATTATTCTACATTATCAAAAATTTGAGAGGATGTTTTTTTTTTTGCACTTATAGCACTTTTGTCGCACTAACTTGTTTTTCCCCTCTGTCTAAATTCTTGCTTGTGTTGTAAGTTGCTTTGGGAAACAGCATCTGCTAAATGAAACTGCAGAACTGTTGATGTTGTAATTCAAAAAACAACATTTAAAGGATAAGTTTTGTTTATACAGCTTTTACATTGTTTATAGAATGAAGTAGAACAAAATACTCACCCAGAAGGCTTTCCTGATCCAAGCAGTGCTTCAGGAGATATTTAGATCCAAATTCGTGCAGCAGACGTCCGTATAATGGGATCCATCGGGGCATAGACAGCGCCGCTCCTAAAACTGCATTAATCGTCCAAAAACTCATGTTTTTCACCATGGGTTAGTTTTCTGCTGCAGTCTGTGTCACTCCAGACAGCACTGTGTGGCTGTACTGACCTCTGAACTGACGAAGACTTTGTTTACGATTGCCCCTCCGCGCGTCATCATGTAGCCTGCTGTCTTCCCCTGAAACAATGAGCCGCACTGCGCATGTGCAGAGGGGCAATCGTAAACAATGTCTTCGTCAGTTCAGAGGTCATTACAGCCACACAGCGCTGTCTGGAGTGACAGACTGCAGCAGAAAACTAACCCATTGTGAAAAACATGAGTTTTTGGACGATTAATGCAGTTTTAGGAGCGGCGCTGTCTATGCCCCGATGGATCCCATTATACGGACGTCCGCTGCACAATTTTGGATCTAAACATCTCCCAAAGCACTGCTTGGATCAGGAAAGCCTTCTGGGTGAGTATTTTGTTCTACTTCATTCTATAAACAATGTAAAAGCTGTATAAACCAAACTTATCCTTCAAGAGGTCAGGACAGAATGACGCTATTGTTTTAATAATTTGGACAACAAAGTTGTGAAATGTTAAAATTAAATAAAAAATAAACAAATAAATAAATTACACATAAACCTCCTTATGAAGTTTATTCGTAAGAGTTAAGTCACATATATATCTAGTGTTTTCACTATTTTTGAAAAAAATAAAGGGTGAGTGAAATGATTTGAGAGCCATCATCATTTTATTTTTGTCAACCTTTTCACAATGTGTCACCTTTTTTCAGCCTGAGGTTGTTTTTTCCAGTAAGTTTTTAAAATGTAAACATTAGAAATAATGCCTGAGATATAGCAACGTCTTCTTAGCCTTCAGGCACCTGTGGATTGTGGCATTAAGCATGTTTGAGTGACAAGTGAGCCAGCAGGAGGGCAGTTCAAGACAGGAGCGACGTTTTTTTTCCTGGTTTGCTTGTATACACAGGTTCAAATAAAAGAGATTTGATTGGCATTTTAGACATTTTTCATTCATCATTATATTTGTTAAAAGTGTAGGGCTGGTTTTGCATCATATCTGCCCACTTTGTCAAAACAGAAGTGTTTGACAGGAGCTCATTTTCTGTTGTGACACTGACATTCTGTAATATGGCATCATGCAAAAAAATGCAGTTTCCTATATACATATATACAACTGAACAAACCTGAAAAAGAGGCAGCAAAATAATGATAATAACTTTAATTTTCCCCAAATAAAAAAGCGAAATCTGACAGGTGTCTTGGTTACTTCCTGCTCCCCATCTGTTCTTCAGATTCATGAACACGTCAAGGGTCTGTGATATTCCTTCCTCTTCCTAACCCCATTCTTTAGCTGATTAATCTCTCTCTCTGTATTTGCGTAGGGCTCATCGACAAAAAGTTATTTTTCCTCCTCTGTGATGGCAGCCATGAGGAATGTGGTTTGATATTGCCACGCTTGTCACTCAGATAGCCAGAAAGGTGTGTGTGCATGTGCTTAGAACTGTGACAGATTAAATAGGCGTGAGTTTGCCATTCCGACAGCCTTTGTGTGAGTGTGTGCGCATCAGGTGGTGGCACGCAGCAGAAGGGAGATGGGTGAAGCTACAGTATCTGTGACAGATGAAGTTGAAGAGTGGAAAGGAGGGAATGGGTTTGCCTGGGGAGATGCTACACTTCCTTGGGTGGGTGGGACCAAGGGGAGCATGCAGGTAGCTGTGACAGATGATGTTAATTCACTTAGGTACCCGTGCATGGTGCCAGTGTGACACACTTTAGCAAAATGTGACACCAGAAGCATGAGGGTGATACAGGATCAGTAAATCCAGCTGTTTTATCTCCCTTTTATTTTTCATCTTTGTTTTTTTTTTAACATTTTCCTTTAAAATCTCAAACACTAGAACCATCATATTTTATAGATATTCTTAAAACACTGTCTTTAACGTGTTTACTGCACTCAGCCAAATGCCCTCTCACATTAGTGCACAAACTGTGGGCTTCTGTGACCAAATACTAATAAATTACCATTGTTTTATATTGAGGTTACATTATGTATATTATATATTGATATGAAAAAAAAAAATCCCAGAATCTGTAAACTGCTAAAAGTAGCAAAGGATCTTCACGAGACTTGCTGAAATGATGATCTCATTGCATTAAGATGTCCTAACTGGACATTGGACATTGAAAGGGTGGGCCTCAAACACCAAGGTCTGCCCATAGATGTGCCCCTGATCTCAAGAGGGCTTTAAGTGATACTCCTGGATGGAACAAGCTGGGTCCTATCACAAGGTTTAGGGCAGAAATTACCCCTACAGCAGTGTTTTTGTGCAGCAGAAGCCCAGGGCGCTCACACCAAACACCCCCTCCGTGCTCCTCTGCCTGTTTCCTCTGCACTCAGACGGGGCCACATTTTACTTGACCAAAAACACAAATAAACGGACTCCCACCGAAAAAAATCTGATATCGGTCTGCATTCACGCTTTATTTAGAGAATTTTCAGCGCGTTACTTTCACACAAAAACACCGCTAAATAAGGCTCTAGTTCTCGTCGTGTCTCTTCATCCTGGCAGACTACCTGCGTTTGTTTATATCTGGCACGATGAGAGCTAGAGCCTTATTCAGCGGGGGGTTTTTTTTGTGTGAAAGTAACGCGCTGAAAATTCTCTAAATAAAGCGTGAATGCAGACCGATATCAGAGTTTTTCTGTGGGAGTCCGTTTATTTGTGTTTTTGGTCAAGTAAAATATGGCCCTGTCTGAGTGCAGAGGAAACGGGCAGAGGAGCAGGGAGGGGGTGTTTGGTGTGAGCGCTCTGGGCTTCTGCTGCACAAAAACACTGCTGTAGGGGTAATTTCTGCCCTAAACCTTGTGATAGGACCCAACTTGTTCCATCCCGGAGCATCACTTTAAAGAATCGTTTTCTAAATTGTCAATGTGAAGAAAATAGGGTTGTTTTTTTTTATTTTTTTACGGAGGCATCAGATGGAAAGGATAAAGACTAATAAAAGGCACAATACCCCCTCTTTAATAGCCATCATTTACTAATCATTGTTTATTAGGATTTTTATAATTGTTATTATTTTTATTTGTTCAAAGGCCAAGCAATGTGGTTGGCAACGATGTTTTCACCTCAAGTTTTGTTGATCCTGCAATGTGTTTGGGTTTATATGATGTGGTAAAAAAAAAATTATACACTATCGATTCAACTTTCAAACATCTCTTTTACTTTGTACAAACTTATCTGAACAAATTCTCTCCCTGAAAAAGAAACATTTTGCCACTTAGTGTTCCAGTTCGTTTGAGGAAAGTGGAAAAGAAAAGTCCAGATTTCACTTGAAGTTGTTGTTAGAGGAATTGAGGGTGTGTTTGATTTTGAATGGGAACAAATGTGTTGGTTTGTGTATCTAAAAATGACGAAAAAAAAGTCAAAATAAACGTGGCAATGTTATTCTAAATGGATGAAAGTGCTGCACAAATAAAAGTGAAAAATCATCAACATTGTAGAAAATTTTGAATATTTTTTACTTTTTGCTTGAGAGTGCTTTTTTAAAAAAGACTTCAAGCAGAATTCATTTAAAATCTGCTTTTTGAGTTATTCTCCTAAACCACCTTCTCAGCAGGTTTAGGTTATTAGATAGATGGCATTTGCCTTCAAGGAAAACTGACAGATCAATAACTTTTTTGAAAGCGCTCTCTTTAGACAATGTTCTCTTGAAAGGCTCTGGGAGAACCTGTGAAACACATTAAAACCTATATTTACATGGCTGACAGGATGGTATTTAAACTGCATTATATAAACTACAGCTTCCTGCATCTGTCACAAAATCATCACAAACTTTATGGTCTTGTTTTCACTTGACAAAGGCTGTAAACTTATTTGCTAGCAGCAAAAGTCTCCCTGTCAAACACAAATAAATTGCAGTGAACTCAAATGACTAGAGCGGAGCCGCCGAACGTACAGTCTGTCCTGCCTTTCAAGATGACAGTTAGAGCTGAATGGCGCACCTCAGAGTTGGAAAGCAGGTAATTTGCATTGGAAAAATGACAGCAACAATGTCTACAAGTGCTCATTAGGAACAAGGCGAATATTGGGCTGTGACATCGCTGAGATCTGTTCTGTGTAATTTGACACTTCACAGGTGTGAACAAAGTGGCTTTGCTTTTGTTCCAGCGATGTATACAAGTGGATGTTTTTACCACTGGTTATGAATCAGAAGAAAGAGAGTTTATATTATTCTTAAAATGACAGAAATCATCCTCCTGTCATCAACAAAAACACCAAAAGAGAATATTTCCCTCTGCATTTATTCAGTTTTATTTGGTTCAGATCTCGACTTCCAGCCTGCGTCTTGGATGTTCAACGCACAACACTGTATCATCCGCCTGGAACAGCGTCCCGGTCAACGCCCACCGCCTCAGCAGCACCTCCAACTCCATCACTAACGAGAGGCCTTTCACCCGTAGAGCAACTGCGCGCTGCTCATTCATCCTAATGAACCAGGATACAAACACACTCTGGCTTAAAAATGAGGCGAAAGCCTACTCAGTGGTCCATTTTGAATCATCTATTCCTCCCCTCCTGCATTAGCCAAACTCTCATTCCACAAACACTGAATCACCCGACACAAAAAAGCCTCTCATCTTCGCATGTTCAGCAGCCGAAGGCTGAGAAAAGATTGCAGCCGAAATGGATTTGTTTACCGGCTGTAGCCACATACGTTTGTTTCCCTTCATAGCTTCTTTGCAGGCATAGATGTGAAAAGCAGCACATTTTTATTCCTCTTCATTGATTTTTCTGAGCTGTATCACTCCTATTGAATAACATCTTATGGGATATCTGCTTTTCGAGACAGTACAGTCAAGAAAAGAGATGAATTAATGTCTTTTTTTTCTTTTTCTGTCAAAGGTAAGACCAAAATCCACGAAACTGCGAGATTTGTGCATGGACACTTCGAATATTTCGTTCTTTTGGCTCTGAATTGCTACAGAAAAAGAAACCTCACTCGCTTTGTCTATGTTTATGGATAAAGACTTGAAGAAAAAAAAGCTTAATGTTTTTATTTGCACAAGAGATTAACTACATTTTGTCAAAGTGATGTATTCTGGGCTGTTTGGTCTTTTTTAGATATGCTGTTTTATGGCATATGAAATATTGGTTCCTTTTGGATTGGCTTATTAGTACACATCATAGGGTTGCTGGCCTCCAGTTATTTTTGAGGTCACAGGCTGAAAAGTTTGGGAACCTCGGAGAAAGAGGAACAGACTTAACTGCTTCTGAAAATATTTCGAACACAGCAACAGAAGAGAACTACTCTGTTTTCAATTTAAGGTAGTGACTTCCTTTTCTGTGTGAGCAAAAAAAGAACCTGTTTTCGTAAAAATCACTGAAAAGGTGCGTTTGCTTTCTGAAAATCATAAGCTTGTGCTATACACAGAGATATGTTTGTATTCTCCTGCTTTGACTTTCCTGTCTAGTTTATTTTGCCGAATCACTGATATTGAATAACTGATTCTTGGACATCCATTCTGTTGGACTGCACAATAATGAAAAATAAACACTCTGACAGTGAAGTCAAGGCTCATATTCACTTTGTGGCATCCAAAGTACAAAAGAAAAGGTATCAAGGGAGTACTGATCGATTTGCAAGGAATGTGACCTAAATCAGTGGAAACTGTGAGAGCACAAACAAAATTCATTTAGTCTGAGGCGGTTTTTTAATCATAAATTCCTCCTCACTAGCATTAACTTGGATTCCAGTGCTGAATAGATTCCTTTAAAACTGTACAAAAACAACTCTTTCATTGGCGTCGTTTTGCTGTGGACAGCTGGGGCGAGATAAGACCCAAATAAGTTATCATGGACATTTTATTTTTTAATTACAAGTCGTAAAAGGCAACACATTTCCATTTTCCGTTATTGATTTCTTTCTTTATCACTGATCTTGTATGATTGACTTTAGGATGTCAGTTCTTCTGGGACAGGAGAAAAGAGAAGCTGAGAATAATCTGAAAAGGTAGGACCCCAATCCAAACAAAAAAACCCCAGCAAGGTCAGTGTCATCTTTTCCTCCCTCCTCCTTTAGCCTATGTATGATTCCATTAACAGATTCATCTGAAACATATTCTTGCTTCAGCAAAGTATGTGGATCAATGAGGAGTCATATTCACACATTTTAACACCTACATTTGTTTTCTTTGTTAGATAAAGCTTCTTTCAGCAAACATTTCTAAAACATTGTTTTTAGTGACAAAAAACTGCAGTTTTGTGTGGGTGACAGGCCTAAAAGTATCAAAAAGTACATGCTGTTTCCAAGATACTTGGCTACTTGAGAATATGGCCTTAGTGAAGCTTGGCCAGCAGAACATCAGCTGTTCTTATGCAAGCCCCTGTCAGCTAATAAATAGGAAAACCAGCGTCTTATTTAAAACTTCTTGTTTCCTTGCAAAGCTGCTTTAAACCCATCCTCACCAATGCTTTCTTTTTTGACTTTCTGATTTTAAAAGTGTCAAGTGTATTTTCGCTGATGCTCGCCCTGTTCTGTATCCCAAGGTCTTCACTACTGTTCTTCCTGTCTTGGTTTTTCATCAATAGATCATTCTCCTAATCTTTATATTAAGTGTCAAATCACATATGTGTGACCCTGAAAAAGAGAAATGATGTGCTCTCCCTGCCTTGGTTTTTCATCAAAAGACTTTTCTCCTAATCTTTATATTTGAGTCAAATCACATATGTATGACCTCAAAAGAGAGAAGTGATGAGCTCCCCCTGCCCTGGTTTTTCATCAATAGATCATTCTCCTAACCTTTTTATTTAGTGCCAAATCAAATATGTATGACCACAAAAGAGGGAAGTGATGTGCTCTCCCTGCCTTGGTTTTTTCATCAATAGATCATTCTCCTCATCTCTATATCCAGTATCAAATCACATATGTATGACCCTGAAAGAGAGAAGTGATGTGCTCTCCCTGCCTTGGTTTTTCATCAATAGATCATTCTCCTAACCTTTATTTCGAGTGTCAAATCACATATGTTTGACCCTGAAAGAGAGAAGTGATGTGCTCTCCCTGCCTTGTTTTTTCACTAATGCACATATAAAGTATAATAGTGTGCTCTCCCTGCCTTTGCTTTGCATATACTCATTTGAAAGAGAAGGGAGATGTGCTCGTGCTCCTTTTTTGGCACCCATAGTCCTGATAGAATTGTTGATTTCTTCATTTCTAGTCAGTTAAAATAGTAGGGAAAAAAAACAAGCTAAAGGTGGTTTTAGAAAGTAAGGTCAAGGCACTGATAGGGATGGGTACCAAATTAGGTACCTTTTCCTAAAGGGTACCTAAACATGTGACTGTGAGAGGGTGGAAGAATAGGTGATTTTCCATACTGGGCATAAACACAGCTATGCAAGGTTGTATATTGCAAAATAAGCATGTTACTGACTACGCTGATTGCCAGGTACCGGGCATTAGTACTATATCATTTCAAAGGTGAAAGGTACCCATCCTTAGGCACTGATCAGATTTGTGTCATCAGGTATGTTGGGCATTATCCTGATGGCCATTTTTTTTGACTAACACTTGTGAATGCTGTAAAAGAATAAACAAACTATATTTTGTCCTGAAGAGCAGACTCGCCACCTCGTTGCTCACTCTTCTGATAACTTTGGTCTGTGTGATATCCCTGACACAGACGCAGCACTTTTGCATTCCTTCGTCCTCTGACCTGTTTCTCTCTGACAAGCTCGTAGTCGAGATGCCACATCACATAGCTGTGCTCGTCCTCTGATCACTGACCCAGTGCCGAACATCTCTTTTAAGTCCCTCAAGACACAGGAGACGCAATCAAATATGATCCTCAGGTTGCAAAGTGAGACATTCTGTGGCAGCCGTCAGATGAGTCATGCCTTCCTTCCCTTTTGTGCATTTCCATTTACTCCATCGCTGCCTTTGTGATCCTTGCAGACAAGGCCCCTGCATGCAGATCTCTGCATATCTTTGCATTGCCCTCTTCTCCGGGGACTGTGGGCGATGTGTCACAAACATTTAGTGTGACGAATGAGGGGGGCGCCACAAACACATCGGAAAGATATGAAAATTAGATTACAATTAATGGCCATGTGCTTTTTAAGAGCACGGAGGCCTCACTCTTTCAGTTATTTATATTCAGTGTTTGAAAAGGCGCCTGTCACCATACTCTCACCAGCCTGCTGCCTTTTTTATGTCCTCCGTGCACAAAATTGTTAAATAGAGAAGCTGATGAGGTGGAATGTTGGAGTAGATTGCATACGACAGGCTCCGACTTGAGTCGAGAGAAATCATCATTTTCGCGGCTTTTCTTCCCTCTTTCTCTTTCCCCTTGACCGGCAGAAACTGATGTGACAATCGGATTTGGAATTGCTTCACATTTCCAAGGAACGACGGAGGAGGGAGGGGGATGGCAGAGGCGGAAGAAGGCAAGAATCTATGTCGAAGTCAGTGTGTCTGTCAGTTTGGTGTTTCGGTGTCATTTGAGCGCATGCGGGATGATTGTTGCTGTGATTCATCTCCTGAGTGGCGGATAAAAGGAATGAAGAGATATAGTGCCTTGCAGCCGGGGTAGGGAACAGGGAAGAGATTGGAGCATGACGGATAGTGTGAAGCACACGGGCCCTACATCTTGAAATCATCTTCAAGGTCTTGCGCTGCCGTCGGATACAGCTTGCCCATGGGTTGTGTACGCCCATGTAAATTCTCGTGTCGTCGGCGTATTGTCACATTCCTGCTACTTATTCCCTTGTGCTCGTGAACAGACAGATCAGGGGTTCTCTTCCTTCCTGAGTCACTCCATCCTCTAGAGCCTGTTTGCTGCGTTACCTCCTCTTCCTGTTCATTGAACAGACACCCTTCCCCCGGCTTCTAATACATCCCTTCAGAACTGAAACATATCTTTTTCCCTGATGACACCCGCTCTCCCGATGTGAGACGGTGTCTATACAGCTGAGCTAAGCCCCGTCCCATTTGCTCCACTTTCTTTTTCACCTTTCCTTCTTAAATAATGGCTCCCCAGCCTTTTATTGCCGGTCACGGACATTCTGAGGCTATAAGACAAGGCGGTAACCAAAATTAATGGGGCCCCCGGCTTGGACTTTCTCCTGGCTGACCGCGTAACGGTCTAGGGAGCATGGACAAAGAGTAAAAGACTGCTAATGGGAATTGGACGAGATGAAGCACGCACCTAACCGTTCAATTACAGGCAGAAGGATGGTATTGACATATCATTGCGGATGCTTAACGGGGAGATATTTCCTTATAATGCCGCCATATGATGTGTCGCAGTTGTCTCTAATGTGTGCTTACGTCATTTGAATTCCTCAAGATTTTTGCCTGATAGTTACAAACCACAAAAGGCGGCGCAATCGATTCCGTTCCCTTTGTTTCCCAGCTTTTCTACTTTCTCAACCTCTGGGTGAAAAGTGCTGAACTACTTTCCCCGGCAAGCTGGCGATGAAGCTTTCTAGGGGGCACCTATATCAGATCCTTCACGCTTGTCATCATCAAGCCTCTCATCAAGCTTTGCACTCTGCCGCCTTTCTCCCTTCCCTCCCGACAGCATTTTGTTTTCCTGACGAGGAACACAGAGAGGAACATATTGAATAGTAGGGGGAGGGAAACGGAGGCGTCGCAGACGTCGGTGTACACACATCTCCTGGCTAATAATCCAGCAGAGGAGACAACAGTCATTCATCTGTGCGCCAGCGCCGGCAGGTTGACTTTTTCTGACTGAAGAGGGGGAATAATTGCGAGGCTCTCGTAGCTGATGAATGCGGCTGAGACTGTGGAGCACGTCGAGCGTCCCGACTCCCCCCTGTTTTTTTAAAAAAGAGTGGGTGGAGATGAAAAGAGGAAATGCACACAAAGGAGCATTTATGTAACAACACAAGGAGTATGCATCAAATAAGCTGTGTTCCACTAAGCACAGCACCAAAGCTAGACTGGAGGAATCAATAGGCAGCAGCATTTTTGCCCTCTTGAAGAGCAGCAGCTACACAAATGCTCCAAGATTTCTATTTACTAAAAACTCAAACATCTGTTGCTAAAGAATCAGAATGTTTTTTACTTTCCTTGCACAGAAGCGAGCGGATTAGTGGAACTAATGAAAACTTGTACAGTACAAAGCTTGAAAGAAGACGCCTGGCATCGATATTCACGTCTGTGATTCCTCAGTTTGATCAGTTGCTCCGACAGAAGTTGGAAGCAAGTTCCTCTCTTTGTCGACGATTCTGTCCTCCTCTCACAACCTTCCTCCTCTCTCCTTCCCTCTCATCATTCTCATTCACTTGCTCCCCTCTCCAAACTTGTGCAGGGGCTTCATTTGCAACACTATCCCCAGGTCAGCGGGGTGGGTGTGGTACAGAATGTGAAGTAATCTCACTCGCTTGATTCTATCAATCCTCTTTTTCAGCCGGGTTTTGAACACCTCAATCAAACCTCCCCTCAAGGTCGCCTTTGTAGCATGCTCGGCAGATTAAGTCCCCGTCCGTGTGCAGTGTGCGCTTTGAACTGGAGACATCACCCAGAGAAAGATAAAGACGAGAGAGGCAGAGGAGAGGAAGAGAGGAGAGGCAGGCTGGCGACTGCTGTGAAGGGGAGACTTTTTGCTTTATCCTTTGTTGGGATATTCAGCTTTTAGTTTGGCAAAAGGCGGTGCCGCTTAGATGAGAACTCAAGCCATTAAGGCCAATTTGTATTAAAAGTTTCACCTAATTATTAAAATTTTAAACTACGTCAGGTCCAGGTTTCTGAAGCCATGTCATGCATGCTTGTGTAACATCCGTGATTTAACCTTCCACCCTCGCTGCTTCTGTCATCACTTCAACATTTCAAACTACTCCATTAAAGCCCAGGCCTGTCAGTGGCGGACGACGCCATGTGATGTCGATGATAGCAGCGGGGAAGGGACAGCGTTATGAATGGTCTGCTGGACGCAATGTTCAATTTACAGCAGTGTGAGATTTTCATCTATCATCGTCGCAATGTTAGAGAGGAAAAAAGAAAGAGAGAGCTTCTTCCCTCCTGTTCTACCTCATGAACTGAATACCAACTGGAACGCTGCATGGAGACGAGAGCGTGAAGGCGCTGGGGCTACGCGAGTGTGTGCATAGCTCAAGCTCTTATCAGGGCTGTGAATGTTTCCACATCTTTCTTTCATTGCCACGGTGGAGGATCCTGTATGTGCCTTATTTCATCCTCAGCTAATATTTTCCTCCTTTGACGAGGGATAAAAATACATATATGTTTATAGATACTGAACTCCCTACAATGTATTCAGTATGGCACTGAAGTTAATCTTGTGAATGATTACATTTTCTGTCAAACAAAACCAAAGTATATCTTGCCACGTCTCACTAAACTACATTTAGACTGTGCATAGGCTACTCATTTAAAGATCAAGTGCTATATCTTCTGCAGAAACTCAACAACTTCTACGTCTGACATGTTTAAATATGTCCTTCGTGTACATCACGACACAAGACTAGATACAAACTGGTGCCTGAAAATAGTACAGAATGAATGGTCCAAAATATTTTTGGAAAAAAAATTATTTAAAAGATTATAAAAGTTGTAAAATCAGATATTGTAATGCTTCTATAAAAACAGCCTGTTAAATTTGCCCCATAGCCCCGCCTGATACAAACATGAGTTTTTTAGGCAGCACAGACCACCTGGTATCAAGAGACGGTTAAGGAGCAGGTGAGGTGTTAATCCATAAGTATGTTTGGCGCCACCCACTGACAGACTTTTTCACGAACACCCTAGAAGTTTGTCGTTTTCAAGAATATTAAATGTTCCATCACTCTTTGAAAAAAAGTTTGGTTTCATGTAGGGATGCGCAATATGTCGGTAATAATATCTGCATCGGTCGATGTGTAAAGTGGGCCGATATTCACTCATTAGCTGTCGGCTATTTTCAGAGCATTTTGAACGATCTTTCAAGACCCAAATAATACTGTTTTCTATGACTATGTAAACACCAAAATTACCTAAAAAGAGTGGACTTTCTTCCTGATTTTGATTCAGAAAACAGACAAAACATACTTTTTTTTGACCATGTTCATCTTGGGCGCTTCATCCTTTGAGTCCTCCATGGTCGTCTTTGTCTTTTCTCACGATCACGCCACTCCTCTCTAAACTACCTTGACACATCATCTCAGATAGTTTTTTTGTTGTTGTTGTTTTTTTTACCAATATTAATATCGGTAAAGATCAGTAAATATTGGTTTTATCGGCCCATAACAGCAATATTAATATTGGATACTGGTATCGGCCAAAATTTTCACTTCCATGCATCCTGAGTTTAACGAATTGGGAAAATCTGGCTTCTGATTGGATCTTTTCAACAGGGCTGGGATGAGCTTTTCTTACGATTTTTGGGTTGCTGATTCGATTTTAACTGTTAGTCCTCAATATTCCTGATTTAGCCGATTTTTAGTTTGCTTTTCTAACACCAGACCATGTGAGAAATTGAATGATGATGAGGATGTCTACAGATTATTTTAGGAGTCACATTTTATCAGAAAAAGCACATCACGTCTGTCAGTTTTTAAGGATTTATTCAGGGGATCTAACATCACGAACTACATAGCAAACATTTCGCCTTCTGCTGGAGAAAAGCGGTAACTTTTTTTCCAACCCAGCTTACAAAGAATGACTAAAATGAGGGATTTAAATTTGAACATAAAAAAAAATTGAACAAAAAATTGAGGTTTAAAAATCATGGAGCAAAACAGCAACAAAGATAACCCTTGCATAGCACAATCACAAACTAACAGAAATTATACTTTTTTGCTCAAATGAAGACAAAAATCATCACAGATTGATTAAGGCAAATACTGAAACTAAAAACTGTCAAGTGTTGGATCTTATGTTCTTACATTCTGTTTTCAAGAGCCCATATTGTGACTTCAATATTTAGCTGTTTATGAAAGGGGTTTGGACCACCATGATTACTTCCTGCCTCCCATGATGCATCACAGCACCCTGAATTAAGCTGAAGAAATCAAATGATGGACGTTGCTTGGACAGGTTGCAACCTTTCTTCTGAACTGGTCCTTGATACGATCAGATAAAGACGTTTCCACCTGTGTGGGACTTCAGGGGCTCAAAAGGTTTTCCTCGTTTCAACTGGACCCTTCATTTTTCTTGCTCTCCTCGCCCCCTGTCCTCCCTGGCTCCTGCTCTATCCAAACGCGCCTTGCCAACATACATCATTGGGCATCATTGTTATGCTTGAGGCTCGACGGCATTCATCCTAATATCTGCATGCTTTCCAATTTGCAAGAAGAATGGAATAATCTCACCAAGACAAACCAATCATTTATCAAACAGCTCAACCGTTTCATCCCTCAACTCCTCCGACTCAAACCTCTCCCTGCCTCCTGATGTCGAGGAACCCA
Source organism: Halichoeres trimaculatus (assembly GCF_033239565.1). NCBI lineage: Eukaryota > Metazoa > Chordata > Actinopteri > Labriformes > Labridae > Halichoeres > Halichoeres trimaculatus. The sequence goes on from NW_027437200.1 coordinate 18,406,604, forward strand.
AGGTGAGAAGCACAGGTATGACACCTGCGAAGCTAACAGCCGATGTCTATCATCATAAAGAATGTTCACATACCAAGACATTAATACATCCCACGTTTTTCAGGTCCCACGGTGCTAGCTAAGTCCACCCTTTGATTCCTATTCCATCTGCACGCTTAAATAAATCTTAATTCAGTCAGAGCGCTCACTTTACTGGAGCACTCCTCCCTCTCTTACATACATCATGGACAGTGAGACATATCAGCAATATATTCAATGAAAAACGCTGCCAAGATCACCACCCCCCTCCGTCTAATTACATGCACTGTGGGTCTGTTGCCTAGAAAAGAGGTTGCCTTAAGCCACAATCCCCAAGAGGATGTTCCCCCACCTCTCATCTCTTCCTCCATACATGTTCATGCGATTTTTCATTCTTATGCACCGGGCCCTAATACGCTCCATCTGTAGCCTGTGGCTCTACCCGTGTATCGCTATGATTCAATTAATTAGTCTGTGGCTCGTCCAGAGATTTAACGTATAATGATACGTTAGCTCCGCCGATGTGAGTATCTTAAATTGGTCGAATCCCGCGGGATGCGCAGACAAACCTCTTGTTCCTCGCAAAAGGGTCACATTACAGGAAAGCTGCGAGGTGTGTGAAGGGGAATAAGGTGATCGGGGATGCATGTTGGCCTTGTGGGACAAGGAAAATGTGAGAATCAATGAAAGCAATCAGCATGTACAATTGAATTTGTTGTGAACTGCACACAGGACAAAAAATGGATGTATGGATTATATAGAGGTCAGGTAATTATATACTCTTTGTGAGTGGTGAAAAGAAAAATTACACTTTGAATGGGCCTGTACAGTAAACCAGATACTGACTTAAAGGTATGGATTTCAAGCTAAGCTAAAATTCTGTTCTTACCCTTCGCAGAGATTCAGTGATGAAGTCAGAGGGCTTAAATTTAATTCATGGCACAATCGTAGTTCTTAACTCCCACTGAGGATGGGTCATGATTTGAAGCGTTATTACATCCGCCAAGGAGGTTATGATTTTGGGAGAGCTTGTTTTTTTGCTTGTCTGTGAACAACATAACTCAAAACGTAATGAACGGATCTTGATGAAATTTTCAGGAAATCTTCAAAATGGGATAAGAAGAAGTGATTCAATTTTGGAGGTGATCTGGATCACTGTCTGGATCCAGGATGACGGCAAGGTTACAAACAACTTAGAATAATGCTATAACCACTTCGAGACACTAGCTGGCCCACTTTAGTCAATAACATATTATAAAACTGTACATCAACATCACATGACATGCAATTTTTACTTATTTATATCTACGCCAATAGACATCCGGATCCAACAACCAATTACACATTTATTCACTTGAAAAAGAAGGAATTGATAAGGGAATCGATAAAGAATTGAATTGATAAGCAGAATTGATAAGGGCATTGATATCGATAAAATCTTATCAATGCCCATCCCTATGTGTAGAGGAATTATCGTCTCAGAGATTGTATACATTTGTTTCTATCAGGACTCCTGGATGAATTTGAAAGAACTGATGTAGTAACAATAAACAAAAAAAGGTGGAGGCATGGCCTAGGCTTCTTTGTCTTTCATAACTTTGAAAGTTTTTAGTGTCACAGGATTGGAGGAAAGAGCCAGACCTTTGGAGCTTGGCTGACCTCACTGAATCCCTTTTTGAGCACAGAAAGTGAAGTGCACTGCTGCAGTGTATTGTACTGGTAGATGTGAAGTCACTGATAAAGTCACAGGTATGACACATTGCCAGGTTGAAAGGAGTCTCAGAGCCAGATGTATAGCCACACTGGGTTTTGTTGCTGGGCCAAAACTGCAAATAAAATCCAATCTACCATCCTTGGCTGTGATTGGCTGACCGCTGTGTTAATAGACTGGAAAGTGTTGCGAGTGAGCTCTTTTGCTATTTTCAAAACTAAGAAGTTCTCGACCATTGATCTAATGGTCACTTTGAACTATTCAACAAATTGTACAGTCACCATAAACTATTTGACAATACATCAACTAGTCACCGCCCATTCTACTGGGTGCCTCGTAGACTTACAGTATGCTCATTTGGCCTAAAAAACTATGCTCTTGCCCTTCATATGAGATCATATAAGGCGAAGATCTTAGAAAACACTTTTCAGACAATCAAAAATAAAAATCATTCATGCAGAATTGCATCAGCAGCTCATCAAAATTAGGTTTGTTTTCAAAGGCCCTCTAAGATAGCACTCTTTTAGGACTTCTCATTGATCTGATCGCTCTGTTTTATGTCACATGCCAGTTCCAGCACCTCAGCCCTCAGTCCCTTGACACTTCAGTATCAGCTATCTGCCCAACCTGTCATGTTTCCGCCCTGCGTCTCACACACCTCTGACACATTTGTCACGCCATCCATCATTTAGCAAAAAGAAATGATTTGTCTAATGAGAGGTTGGGTTGATCAATCGATCACTCACAGTCCACTCGATGCGAGCTCAAGGTTAATTCCAGACGTCCATTAACATTTTAAGGAAATGATGGAGCACTTTGAATAAATTCATGTTGGGGCTGTTACATTTGCAACACATTCGTCACAAAATACTGTTTGAGAGCAACACCAGAATGGACAAATAATTACATGCAACACCAGCTGCTAAATCCAAGCTTTACTAAAGACATCCCTGTAATGAATGCAATCATCGGTGCATCCAAACAAATTGGACCAAAATACTGATAAATTGTGCCATAAACAGCCTCTCTTTGTAGGCTCCCTCTCCTCTCAAACGCAGCCCATCTCAGGGCTGCTTGATGGCTTCTGCCAACAGAAGGTGGGGATCGCTTTTCCTGCGATTAGTTTCATTTACGCCGTTTTTCTTTGCGTGGTAAATTGTTGCCGGTGAATGGGGGCGGAAAGACGCCCGGTTGGAGGAAGCTAATTTTCCACTTGAGGAAACTGTCTGCGAAATAATAATCTACGGTTTGTTATGTGAAAATGATGATCTTCCTCAGCCCTGCCGGGAGCTGGGTAATGGCACAGCACCGGGGAGGCCTTCACACCATAACGGCACTTTTTTTTTTTTTTCTCTTCTCCCCACAACTGGCTTGTTAGCTTGGAGAGCTCCAACCTGTCAGCATGCAGGCAGGCTGAGACTGCAGCATCTGCCACCGCCTGGCACATGTTCTGAGGGTGGCACTGCATGCCTGTACAAGATTTTATCAGGGGAGAAAACTGTGGCTCTCCCTTTCTGTGTCTTCATCTGTGACTGGGCAACAGTTTCATTGACATGTTGTATTTGACATTATAATCATGTCCTGTTGTCTGCTCACTCGGGCTGTAAAAAAGCTTTTCATCACATCTTTGTTACGTTTCTGTCATAAATGCATCAGATTTTAAAACCTGCTTTTGTGCACAGATATTTCACTCTCCCTTTTTATGATTAGTCACTTCTCAAATGTCGGCATACATTCAAAATGTGTGAATTGAATGTGTTTTTGGAAATGGAAATCAGGAAATGAGCCGTAGAATAACATCCACATTTGTAGTGAAATGATATGATAGCTGTCATTCTGTCCATGGCTCACAGGGCTTTTTTCTCAACTATTTCTATTATGTTTCAAAATGTACCTACATTATTCACAATACAGCCAGATTTGCATTTTAAAGCACGATTTATGCACATTTTACTGTCGTGAATTACCAAACTCCTTTTCTCTGACACTGTCAGGGTTTTTCCTGCATATGAAATTACGAGGCAGCCGCCTCCACCTAAAATCCCACCGCCCCCAGCCCTCATCAGAGGCAGGTGTTTGCATGAAGAACACCTTTTCCAAGGACAGCATTTGTTAGATTTGTCGATTATTTTTGAGACTATTCTGTGTTTTTTTCAGTCTTTTGTTAGAAAGGATATTCTGAAGGAGAGATACAAAATGTGAGCATGAAATCATTTCTAGGACTGCAGCCTGTATACACGGGGCGCCTTAGTTGAAACTGCCCAAAGTCTGTCATTTAGGTCCACATTTGTGTCATCAGTTCTGTGGACCAGTAAATGCAGAGCCAAACTGCTTCTGAGGGACAAAAGTACAAAGTTATTTGTCCCACAGCGAGCGATACCATCCTGAACATTTACTGTGTTTGAAAGTTTAAATAAACAACCAGAGTCTCCAATGGTATCACCATAGTTTGCCCCTGTTTGGAGACAAGTAAGCGAGCCACAGCTAAAATCCGCACAGATTAATTGGATAATCAAGGTGTAGCCCCATCAGAAAAAAAGAAAATATATACTCAATGACTCCTTTGAAGGCTGTGCAAAGTTGTTGCAGGCTACTTCCATATGATATCGGAAACAAAAATATAGAAGCCAGGGATGTGTACCTTTCACATTTGAAAAAATATGTTACTGATGCCAAGTACCCGGCGATCGATATTGGTACTCAACAGTAACAATTTCTGGTACTTTTTTGTGTGTATGTGGTAAAAAATATCAATTTGTTTAATAATAAGACAGAAGTCACTGCCAACTACTGGCGGATTAATTTAATAGTTGTAGTTGTCCCCGCAGACATAAGAAGCTAAAGATTTAATGACTTGTTTGGTAACTGAATGCAAAGTTGCTGAAGGCTAGCAAGATATGACAAACAAATTCATACGATCAACAATTATATACTGGTTTAACTGATCCTAGCAAACAAGTTTGCTTGTAAATGAATCTTTTTGATGTTTTTTTTTCCCTAAAAGTTTGTTTAATTTCTGAAAGGAAACAGCTTTAGATGCCCTAACAAATAACGTCAGATGGTTGTATCACATTACAACCATAAAGTGATACTGAATTCATCATCTCATGGACTTTTCAGTTTTATTATATTCATTTATTTTTTTTTCTTAAACAAATCTATATTCTGTCCATAGACCCAAACTTACACAGAACAGCACTACACTTGATGCACTTCATGTCTTAGTTTTGTTTTGTTGAATGCCTGTGAAGGTTCTCAATCATCAAGGTCAAGGTAATTCAGAGCATTTGAAAAGCATACAACACAAAAGGAAAAAGAAAGGAATCTTTAAAGGTGGGAACTTTTTTGACTAGAGCTGGGCTGAACTATGACAATGTTCCCAAACAATAGAAAAATGTTTCACTATAAATAACTTGAATGTTTGAAATGCTGCGGCTCTGTGTGCCATGTCACTTGTAGCATGCTTCAGTCTAAGGCTGTGACTGAGTGTTGTACCAGTAAAAACATCAAAGGTCATTCCTCACTGAAGAGTTATGCAAGTGGCCTTTACAGCAGCATTGTTTGGTGAGTGTGTGTGTTCCTATAGTGGGGGAGGTCACGTAAAAAGCAGCACACAGGCTGCCAGTCGTAAGCAGGACGTCTTGTATTCAGCTGGAGCGTGGCGAGGGCAACAATCGACTAATCCTCTTTCTTCCCCTGAAGTTTGTCTGTTGATTCAAATCCGCCGGGCTGAACTTTAAGCATCTGAGAGGAGATAAGATGCTGCAGATAGAGGGAGGGGTGTGAGACTCAAAGTCAAGGGAACAACTGGCAGGATCCCACTCTGTTTATTTATTCTGGGATGTTTTTATTTTCTCTTTTAATATCAAAGTGGCTTTGAATCTCGCTGCACAGTGAGATTTAGGATATAAGCATATTTAAGAAATAATCTTCTAATCTTTGTTTATGTATCAACAGTCTCCCGCTTTATTTTCAACTTCTTAAACCAACTTATCCAGCTGCAAAGTGACAGAAGTATGAATCTTATTACCTCAAGAAAAAAAAAAAAGCAGTAAGAGTTAAAAACAAATGTATTAAAAGTAGAGATGCTTAAGACTGCAGTTTAAGTTGGCAAAAAGGACTTTTTTTTCTGTCAGCTGTTTTTGCGCTTTCCAAAAGCAAAAACCAGTGAATCATACTACAAAGCAGAACCAAAGGAACAGTAAAGGCTGTGTTATGCTTTCCATGCAAACGTGACATGCGGGAATCAGACGCATTAAGCTTTTGTGCTTTTAAACACCCCACGTGGCGCCCGTTGGTGTCCATTCCCAAACTCCAGGGGGCGGTGTATCACAAACGTACATCTATTAGAGTAGTAAATGAGAGTCAAGGAAGTTTGCCTTTGTTTACAACATGACATATCTGTCCCTGAGATTTCTCCAGGCTCTGTGAACTGATTCCTCCTTTCTGCCGAGAGTGGCCACAATTTCACATCTTTAATTATTTACCATTTGGTTACCACGGTGATCTGTGTGAACTCACAGTGATACAGATGCCTGTATTACTGCACTTTGACCACTTCTTCCGCCAACTTGTCTGCGCGTCTCCGTCCAGCAGGTTAGAAAATTTTGAGTGTGCATGACGCAAAAAAATTGCCACATGAAAGGGACCATGTGAGGTGGTGTAGGTGCTAAAATGACATCAGTCCGCATGAAGCTGCACAGACCCCGGGAAGTGTCAAGCATAAATCAGCCTCTATACTCCGTTTAAAGGAAGTAGAAGGCAGTGTTCAGTAGGGATGGGTAAGAGTAATCGAGTAATCAACTACTCGAATACTCGTCATTAACCCCTTTATTCGAGTAACATTTTGTTATTCGCACACCTGTGCAAGCGCTGCTTTTGGTGACATGACTTAAACACATACAGCGTCACATGTGTGACCCAGCGTTTTGTTTTTGCCAAACCGAAGCTTCAAGATAGGAGAATTATTAACAGGATGGCAACTTACAACTTCTCGACTGTTTTACGGGTGCCCTCTAGGAACATGTTATTACACTGAAAGCAAAAGCACAAGAAGTGCTACATTTGAGACTTGTTGAGTTAATGTCCAGTGCAAGATATATGCGTTAAACTTGCATGTGATATTATAACTAGTTTGGTGCTTAACCACATGGGCGTCAGTTGCAAGCCCTGTTAGCACGTCGTTTTGAAGAAACCATAGCGGAGAAGATTAGCTTGCTAATAACTGGAGGTGAGCTCACAATAAGTTTTGTGGAAGGTGGAGGCTTCAGAGAGCTGATGGCGTTGGTCAAGCGGGAGTTCAAGCCCCAGCCACAGGGAACATCTATGAGAGTGGAAAAGATGTTTGTAGTGACTTTAATTATGGGGGTCCATGTCCAATGAACCCTATTTTCATCAATGGTTAAAATACCACCACTTTATGGTCTGCCTGTTTTTGCTCTCTATACCTCAGCCATAAGTATGAGAGGGGCCATTCCACCTGAAAGAAACTCTCAGATACAACCCTGTTTTTATCTAAAAAAAATATACAGATAGTAAGAGGATCCAAAAGACCAAAACATAACCAGTTTGATGTCAAATATATGTTCCTTTCTTGACTGAGATCTTTCGTTTTAGAGAAGAAATCCACTTTATTAGCTGGGGCATCAAACTATTCATAAGTATTACCCAGCGTATAATTTCTCCTCATTTAGTATTGAGTCCATGAGTGCCTCCCTTCTGCTGGAAATTAATTACTCGAGCTGACTTAATGTGGAGCTATTGAACGAGACAAAGAGCAGAGGTTTTCCCACTCACTCTGTTTTTGACACTTGATGCGAGTCTATAAGTGAATTACAGCAGAAAACAGAGAGAAGAGGGAAACCAGAAAACATTGTAATTTAACGTCATTATCCAATTGTGGATTTAATGACATCGTATCGGAGTAATTTTTATTTTCTCACAGTATCGACGACCCACTTTGAAATCTCATTGATTTTTCTCTGCATTTGGGTCCTTCCAACGCTGCCCCGGCTCGCCTCTTTAGCTATTTAAAAGCAGGTTAAAGGGTCGTGGCTTTTAAACCTCAGGCTATTAAGTTCAGCCTTATAAACACCCTTGTGCACTTTCTCTCTTGCACACACACACACACACTTCCTTTCGACTCCAAGTGCCCTGCCTGTTTTTTATTTTTTACGGGAGCTCAGGCCAACTTTATCATTTCCCTGTTCAATAATCCATCAACATTTACATTCCATTAATCATCCCGCTGTCTGAGCCGGAGTAGCGCTCCAGGAAGGGCCCCCTGGGCAGTGCACCGGCCCTCCCTCATTAGCTACAACACACACAGAGAAAAAACACACACACACTCACTCACACACAGAAAAACACCAGCAGTCACGTGACTTACAGCTCAGGACATTATTGACTTCAACAACTCGATCAATGTGCTAAAATGCACCAAATGATGCACTGGAGTGTTTGTCAGCATCTTGTGTGTGTGTGTGAATCTGCAGCAGTGCTCTTTGCTTATTTTTACAAGAGAAGAAGAAAGAGAGAAGAAAAGACATGGAAGAACCAGCCCTCCTTAAGCACTCACACTTCAACACACATACACAAAACATGCATCCACACACACGCCACGAGAGCTGTGAAATTGGAGTGTCACCAGGCGGCAGTGGCGTAGCAGTAGGGGGTGCTAGTGAGCTGGTGAGGCATAATACAACCCCTGCTGAGCTCTGTGTGACACTATGGGAGGTTTTACAGTATCACACATGCGCTCACGAAATGTGGCATATGTAGGAAACATTCACTCACACACTTTAACTCAACCTGTGTCCCTCTCACACACTCATTCCCCACACACACACACACACTGCAGCAGATACGAATGAACTGGCTTGCTTTTGCTAAGCTCCTTTATACACACAAGTCTGTAGAATAAGATTTCCCATGTCCAAGGGTCTAATTTGCTCAAAGACAAATAAATAAATCTTCTGGTACAGATCTCTTTTTTTGCTGATATCTTCTGTTTTTTTTTTTGTTTTGTTTTGTTTTTTTTAAATGAAAGTAGGAGAATTTTTACTGCACTAGATAGCAGCAAATTTTAATCCACTCAATTAGAATCAGGTCCACAGATACAACAATCTACGGTAGTGGATTTTGTGCGTGCTCTCTGCAACAAAATAACACAACAGCTGAGCACAAAGTGTCTGTTATTTTCAGTTTTCTAGTTTCAAAAACATCCCAAAAAATGTTTTCACATTGTCATTTTATATTGGATCTGGGAATCCTATTTTAGAGTCAACTCTGTATGTAAGTGGCCACAGGGCGATTACGTTGCGGTCACTCATGTTCCTGGGTGGCGTGTGAGCCTTGCAATTGGCATTGGCATTTGTAGGTATTGATTGATGTTTGATTACGTTAAGAAGTGTGTGTTTTATATGCGTGTTTTCATACCTGTTAAACTTTTGGACCGTAAACTCATCTGATGTGTCTTAGTTTCACGGTGCTACAGTGCTATGGTGCTATGGATGAAGAAATAAAGATTTGCACCTGTAGAACTCAACGCGTCATATTTGATACCATGGGCAGCTACACTGTACTCTGAAATACACTGAAAAAACTGACATTTCAAATGCCATTAAAAAGAAATTACAGGTGGTGAGAAAGCCACTTAATGAGGCTGCAAAGCACCTGAGGTGGAATAATGTACAGTACAAAAAAAGCCACACTGTGTTCTGCAAGCGCCAAAAGCGCCTTTAAAACTGCTCAAATATACTGTGAAGCTGGTTTACCTTTAACCCAGTTATATAAACGTTCCCATAGTGATATCTTCTGGTGTAAAAGGGATTTTTCTCTACCGACACACAGAGGGGGGGATTGTAATCCACACAGCTTTGATTTTTTTTATTATGTTTCAGCAATGTCATGCTATTATAACTTGGCACACCACAAAGAAAATAATTATACCGACCAACTCATGATACATTACTATTTGAGTCGTCACTGTGTTTCGAAAAGCTTCCAATGAGTCTAACAGACCTACAGGAACTATTTGTTTTCAATTTGTAATGAAAACTGGGGAGGATATGGCCAAAAGATGTTAAAAGGGTCACAAAGCACTTGGATAACAAATTTCTTTAAAGTATGCACGCGCTACGAAAATGCATCAATTTGAATCAGCACGAGCAGTGACGTCACCAATCACTGGGCAGAATAAGCGGTGACAGCTTACGTTCATATGGCACTTCAAGGTAACGCGTTTCCGCGTAAAATTAGCTTCGCTGACACAGAAGGACACACGGTACATTAAAATTTGAGCTAAATTATTTCCAGCAGCACAAAACCTGTTAAAAAAATGGCGAATTTCACCTCTCAACTCATTTAAACTCCTCCTATTCACAGCATCACAAGAGGTAACTTTTTCCCATCGTTAAAAGCACAACTCAACATCAAATGTCCGCAGCAAGCACAATAAACAGCAGCACATGAACTCTGTAACAGACTGTGAAGTGGCCATTTTCATCATTCATCACGGTACGGCGACCGTTAATGCATCTGTTGTGGTCAGGCAGCATTCCAGAAACCACACAATCCAGCGTAATAAAAAAAAAATGACTCACCAATTCGTAGATTCAGGCCACTTCCCGCTGGTTTCGTGGTGTAGTACGATGAGACTCTGAGTTTTCATAGACTTAAAGGCAAATTCGAGAAACTTCCACCGTTGTCCGACTCTGAATGTGCGCTGATAGTTCCCATACAAAGCCACAGGTGTTCACAGGTTGGTCATACCGCGCCAAGTGTAACCGTTAAGTCTGTTTGTCCGTTTGAAAAAACAGAAGTCCTTTCTGTACCTGTCTTTTCCGTGGGTTAGTGAGGTAAGTGAAGTCTGACATCGTCCCCCTCTTCTTGTGGGTCCTTGTGGTATCCAGTTTTACGCAGTTTAGCCGTCGTTGGACGGATTTAGCCGTCACGATAGAGTTGGTATTGACCGACTCCAGGCTAGCTTTGAGAAAATGGACTTCTCTTCTCCTTCTCCTTTGCTTGTTTGTGTCGGCTTGCCTCAAAGCGCCGCCCAACCGCCAAACGTAGCTTTGAATTTGCTGTCTAATCAAACTGCGCAATAAAAATAATGCAAGCTGAAGCTGTCATGTAGTGCTCAGGCATGCGCAGGAGAGACCGCCTCAGGGAGCGTTGGTTTCCTTCACTAAAGTGCGCATGCGCGAAGCGTACACCAAAACCCCCTCTTCTTCTTCACATTATATCAAATAAATGTCCTTTTACTACCTTTTTTTAACTACAGTCAACAAAAAACGTGAACAAAACATTTATCAGGAGAATATCTTTATAAATTGTAAAACAGTTGAAAAGTTATGCCAATAATCACAAGATATGTCAAAATCATGTATATTTTGATACTTTTTGTTCATCTGTGGGAAAAACGATTGAAAGAACAGCCTATGCATTTGTGGGCAGCATATTTATAACCCTGTTTTCTATACCCAGACTGCACTGTAACTCATGATAGTTACCATGTCAACAGCACGTATCATTTTCTAAGTGTACATTACCCCAGCAATCATATGTACACTGTGATAACACAGCGTAAATAAGCTCCTTGGTGACCATAAAAGCATGTTTGAGAAGGTACTTGCAGCAGCTTTTGGCTTGTGGGTTGGCACCATCCTGATTACAGCAGAAGTAAGGTGGATATCAAAAGTGCAAATGAAATACCTGTGCTTCTCGTAAAATAAGCTATGTGCTTGAAATAAACTGTCAGTGTCTGTGATGTTCGAAATTTGTTCCTGATGGGAGTTTTGAAGTCCATCAATGAGGTCTATCAGTCAAGTGGGCCATGCCTTTGTATGAGTGAAACTGTTCAGGCCATTTTTTGAACCAGGCTGAAAATATGTAGATTTTTTGCTTTAAAAATTGACTTTTTCAGAATTGGTGCATAAGTAGTTTCTAACATTTTCCGCAGCCAGCTTCAAAAAAAACAACAACTGCATTTTTTAACCACTTCCACAAGGGCTTTATATTTTTAGACTGGAATTTGCAGCTTGATTTTGACCAGGCTAGTCCTGCAAGAATACGGTTTTAATGGCAGCAACAGCAGCACATCGGCTCACATAACCAAAACTAATGCTCTAAATCACATACACACAGAAAATTTCAACCCTTTAACAACATGAAGCAAATGTTTTATTTCACTTTACATATTGCTTCCAAAACCCTTCATTCTTTCTCTTTAAAAAATAGCACATTTCCTGTATTTTAGAACACCATCCAACCTGCAGACTTGTACAACAAAGGACTTGCAACAGGTCCAAGGACCTAATTAAATTATTTCTGTATTTGCACACCACAATCGGGAAGAGTAATTAATTTTTTTCTCAAGTGCAATTCATTACCAACGGCAATATCAAGTTTATTAAATGTGTCACAATTAGTTTGATTAATTATATTTGCTGGAAGTTGGAAAATTGAAAATTTGACCACTTGTAATTACACCTCATAGAGATACTTTTGCTTCATACAGATGTTTCAGAAAGTGTCATGTTTGTAATTAATTCCTGTGATCTGGGAACAAAGTGATGAAGAGAAGGCAGCAGATGAGGGAGAGACAGAAGTCACTTCACACACAGAGATACAACACATCTGTTTCAACTCAATGTGAGACATAGAAAAGCAGAATTTCAGTTGTTGCTCTCATGTCTGTTTGCTATTCTTAAGAAGTATTTATACTTTGCTCACACTCTACTCTCACACACCATCTTCACCCTGGTAATTAAACAACACCTGCTCTATTCTCGTAAAATAATTTAATGGCTGCCATCACTGCTTGTGATCCCCTCTGGAGCAGTGCTTTTAGCCATAGTTGCTTCTCTTGCTGAATTTTAAAACAGTACTCCAAATGCTGACTTTAATACTGGAGTGGTCTGCTTTAATGATGTGCAGTTGTGCGTCAGTTTTCCAACCATTCCTTGTACAGAATAAAATATATTGTCCAAATGAAATGAATAAGAATTTCAAAAGTGCAAATATAAGCTACACAAACACTCTTTCATATGGTAATATAAGCTATAAACTTGAAATAAATGTTTAAAGTTGGGTTTTAGGGGATAAAAAGAAGCTTAAGTAAAGTGACAAATGTTAGCCTTGCTCAAAGTTGCACAAAATGGGGGTTTTAACCATATACTGTAAATTTCAGGTGTAGTTTATGTAGTGTTACCAATTTGTTCCTAATTCTGAGTTTTGAAGTTTATCATTGACAGCGGCCATATTGGAAATGCTGACCTCAGCCCAGTGACAAGGTTTCCATCTATCAGTCAAGCTGGCCATGCCTTTAAATGGTTAGAACTCATGAGTTAAATGAAATAAATTGTCAATAAGATGCATTAAAAATGTTGTTCACAAAGTTGGGTTGCAGAGCATTAGTGAGGGTCTGGAAATGCCTTTCAAATGAAAAACTATCAGCAGTTGCACATTTCTTGCACTACTGGAAGAATGAAACAAAAAAAAGGTTTGAGTTTTATATAAATCATGTAAACAGAAACTTTTTGATCTATTTTCAGTGTTTTGTTTTTGTTGTTGTCAGAAGACCCTCCAGGGTGGCTAGGCCAAGATAGCAATGGTATCAATGGCATTGAGCTAATTTTGGAATGTAAGTTGTCCAATTCACTACCAATCTGCTAATATGAGTACTTGGGGGTCTGTTTTGGTCTATTTTTGGGTTGCAGGCAGGAGAGTTTAGGAAAGTAAATGTTTTGAATCCAACTGGCTGTGATTCTCAGCCTTGACCATTTGCTCTTCCCCTATTCTTTACTCCCCACACTTCTTGTCTCTCATCAGCTGTCTTTCAGCCAGGCTAATCCCGAAGAAAGGCAAAAATGCCCCCAAAATAAGAGTTTGTCTAAAGCTAAAGCTAACCATGTAACTTTCTAGCAGTTAGCCAACTTTTCTGGACATAGTCCTGGAGCTTTGACTAACTCAGACATGCCTTTTCTAGCTTGCTTCTTAGAGCTTAGTTTACCAGCTAGCTAGCTAGTTTTGCTCGTGGCCCTAATGTTCTCTAAGGTAACTAACTTGTTAACTGATAGTAACTGATCTTCTGTCTTTAATGTCATTTTCCCTATTAGCGTCAAAACCCTCGCCAACAGCAGGCGGGTTAACTCAATGAATAGCCATCTTGCCCATGTCATGTCCAACAACGAAGCTAACGAGCTAGCTTTGTGACAGTAATGCATCCCTTCCAGAGAAAAATTAAGGAGCTGCGAACAACATTATCAGGCCTTGACTCGTTAGAGAATTGCTTGTCAGTTTGAAAGCTTGGTTTATCTTCCTAGTAGCTCCATTGCTCCCTTTGTAGTAAAGCTAACTAGCCTGCTTACTGTTTTTTAATCATTTTTGAGCCAAAAACTGGGAGCTTTTGATTGCACTAGCGTAACTGGCGAGTACTTTGGTAGTCAGTCTGTCATTTAGGACTATCTTTCTAGTGGTTGCTCGATGTGATTAAGCTTCCAGCACCTTTATTGATTTAGCTGCACCACTTCCTGGCGTGTGAACAAGCTGTAAGCAATAACTCAGGACTGATGTGTGAAGGAATAAAGATAAATGTTCACTCAGCGATCAGTTTATGGTCTGTTATTTTACCAGGTTGGAAATTCAAAGTAAAGACGTGCATTACTCTGGTCTGCATTTTAGAACCACAACATCCTCATTAATTTCATCAGCTCGTTGTCTTTATTGACATCATCAGCACATTATCAGCAACGGAGGCCATCAACATCAACTTCCTCTACCACTTTCTTGTCTTTTCTATTAAAAGGTAAATTGGAGAAGGGATGATGTAAGAGAAAAAAACAGCCCATATATTCATCTTAACAATCTCCTATCTCTCTGAAGCTTTTTACTCTCTCCGGTAATCACGCAGCACACCTCTCATTTCAATACACGGCTGAGTGCGCTGAGTGAACGCTGCAATCTGGCCCTTGTAATGAAAACGTATATTCCAGCTCCTCTTCCTGAAAGGAGGCCCCATTAGAAGACTCAGGCTCATTGATTGAAATGCTTTTAAACTTGCACGTGTCCATTAATGCAGGAGGGGAGGCTTTTCAGAGGCGCAAGACAATGGTACCATACGTAAGCCATTCAATATAAAAGCTGGAGCAGTTCCCGCTTCCCTCTTTTTTTTTTCTTTTTTTTTTGGAACCACAAAGCCAATGAATATGTTTCAGCCAAATTAACTCCACATTCTGATACTCCAAAGACTGCTGATAGCAGTAAGTAATTCAAACATTTTATTTTTCGAATGGGGGATGTTTAATTAGAAAACCTGATTGCTCACATACATTTGAACAAACTCCATTTGATAAACATCAAGGTGCTCACTGAAGCATTCTGCAACAAGGACACCAGAGGTACAGCACTGACTTGAATTGGAAATTAAAGTTGCAAAACTCAGCAAAACTAGGGTGAATGAGTTTGTTAAGTGCTTGAGTGGCGTATGAGGTAACGTGTACGCACCTACATGTGGCATAAGTATTTCTTTACCCTGCTTCATCATAGTGTTATTCCCGTGAATATCTGAGGCCCCGTAAACATGACAACTTTTCATCCGGAAATGCTAAAACTCAGTAAAAACGTAGTAAAAAAAATCTGCATTTACACCGAAATGCTGAGGGACTGAAAATGCAGTAGTAAGCTGCCAGGCCTGTAGGTGGCGCTATAACTGTTTTGTCCAGAAGCTGCTTTTGGCAGATCTACACCCAAGTAGAGTTGTGCCGATCATCTGGTGTTTTGGTGAATGCTAAGTGCAGAAGTGGAGCAACAGATGCTCATTTTGTTGAAAGACAATCAGCAGATTGGGCAGCACAAGCCCAACATGGTAGTCTATACAACGGTACTGTTGTGCTGTTGTATGTGCTTGCGCGAAGCCTAGCGTGATGTCAGCGTTTCCACAGAAAACGCCGCCTACTGTTTACACGGCAAAGGTGTTGGCAGTGTTTCAGAAAAATTCCACTCTAGAGGCCAAAACGCAACAAAACTTTTGCATTTCACCCTAAAACTGTTGTTGTGTAAATAGCCCTTGAAAGTCAAAGTCAAAGTTAAAGCCACTTTAAGTCAACACAGAACATTACTTCCTGGTTTCCTTCATCAATAGGACTTTGTACCTGCCCACTGCGCCAAAATTCCAACAACATGGTTTGCTGAACAGGACGTAATAATACTGGATGGGACAATCTAGTCACCTGTCATTAACCTGACGATGTTGTTGAAAGGAAGACGAAAAAACGTCCCAAAATATGAACAAGATAAAGGCTGCTACCAAAGCAACCTAAGGTTTGATAAAACTCCAACACTGCTTTAGGCTGATCACCACTGTGCCATGCCACATTGGCTATGTTTACCTGCAATATTCAGGTTAAGGCCAATGTTCCGGTTTCTGAAATATTCAGAATAACCCGTTCACATGCATTACCCAACACGGTTATTCCTTCCTACATAGTATCCTGATCAAAACAGCAACGCACGGACAACATCTTAATGCACAGAGAATGTCATGATGCAGTATACATCATTTCCACTTCATCTTCCTGAATCCATAGCAACAACAACAGCAGCAGTACAGCAGACTTCCTGTACTCAAAAGACTAAGATTCCTTGCTAACAGAACATGGGCAGAACACAAGCTAATGTTCCGTTCAATGGAAACACCCTGATGGTCGTATAAATGACCAAATATTTGGATTTGAAAAGGAGTACCCTAGGGGATTTTTCGTGTTTTTGGATGGAACAGGGGTTATTTGTGTTCACATGGCCCTTGCGCAACTGGGTTGTTGCTAGTATTTCAAATATGAAAGGGTTACTGACTGCATGTAAACACACTTATTGATAAACAGTGCGATTCATGCATCCATCCAGCTAAGTATTCATCCTTCTGTCCATTTATCCCATTAATCCATCCATCAGTCCGACCATCCATCCTATCATCCATCCTTTCAAGTGTCTGCCCATTTATCATTCATCCATCCACTCATCTATCCATTTCATTGTCCATCCAATCTTTTCATCAATCCCATCGTCAACCCATCATTTTTTCTATCTATCTATCTATCTATCTATCTATCTATCTATCTATCTATCTATCTATCTATCTATCTATCTATCTATCTATCTATGCGCCTGTGCAATTATGCATCCATACAGTTACCCATCCATCCCATTGTTTGTCCATCCACGCACCCACCCATTCCACCATCCTTCCGTACTATCATCTTTGCCACAAAGGCAGTCAGAGGCATGTTCCACCAAAGCTGGTTTAAATCGGGGGGGGGCCCATGCCACCCAAGCCCCCCTTTAGAAACGTCCTTTTTAAAAAGCTAAAGGTATCAGAACTGTCCTGTCCCTGCAGCCAAGATTATCTGTGATAATAGTATATCCTGGTGTCCTCCTGACCCTGCTGTAATGATGGTCACTTAGTGAACAGTGAGGTCACATCCTCAACTAAAAGGGATAAGACGAGTACAAAGGCACGTCTGGCTGGTAATAAGCTTAGCAGTTTCTGCTTTAATGAAGGGAGATAAATTGATTTGACATGCTTTGCCCCTGTGACACCATTAAGCATCCAGCTCTCCCATTAAGATAGTAGCCTCTACACCAAGTTAAGATCTTGACTTTTCCCTCCATTATGCATTCTATCAGTTGTGTCTAACATAATCTCCCCGTGACAGCACAGCACAACCCAAACATATACAGTTAACGACTCCCCCCATACCAAAGCTAGAAGATTTAATCTCCCCTGCACCCTATGGGGTTTGCCTTGCATTCCTCTCACTGCTTCCCAGGAGGTTATCGTAGCTATCAAGGGGGGAGAACTGCTTGTTTGATGCAACCCCTCAAATTCAATTATGGCCCAATCACATTCCCCTGAGATTCACCCCCCTCAAGCAAGTTGAAGTGGTCTTGTCTCATTTGGAAAATAGAGGCAAGGACCCAGTTACGTGTTCAGAAAAGGGAGTCCAGGAGGTCTTGAAAGGGGTGTCTGAGATGATTATCTAATCGAAGGGCAAGGGGAGGAGATAAACAGCGGAAAAGCTACCAAGAGAGTCAGGAGACAAGCGTGACAAATCTCCTGATCCCACACGTTCACTCCAGCATGTTGTCTATATTCTGATCCAGATTCATGAACTCCTCTCTTATGTCGCCAGCAGGTTGCCTCAGATCAGAGCTTTCACTTTTAAAAGGCATGCTCCCAGATGTGTGGGAGCGAGTATCCTGCACATCTTCTTGGTTTAATTTTCCTGAGTTGAAAAGAGAATAGAATGTGAATCTATTCTGAAAGTGCTGCAGGATGCAGACAGATCAATTTGATATTGGTGGAGAGAAAAAAGGCTGCCTTACCCCTAGTGTGCCCTGACATGACATCAAAACAGATAGCTCTGAATTGAATGGACTGTTATTATCCTTTATGCCCTAGTTTTATTTGTTTAAATCAATAGCTGCATTATAAAAACTAATGTTTGCCCAGTGGTTTGGGAACAGTCAACACAACCAAAACTTGGATTTCCTGAATGAGGCTTTGAAGTGGATGGTTCTTTTAACTAACCAGCTAGCTTGCAGTCAGGCAGCCAGTGCAAAGGTAGATAGCTGAAGTAGCATTGCTGAAGGTAGTAAAAGGTAAACCATGACTAGTACTAGCTTCATCAGCTAGCAAATCACTGAACTAGCTTGTAAAACGTTTTGTCTATCAAGTGTAGCAACTAAGCTAACCATGCTGGAAAGCTGTTACCAACAAGCTCTAGAACAAATCATCTACCACAAACATAGATTTCGTCCTCAGTGTAACTTGTTCAAAAATGCTAGACTAGAAGTGACTCCACTAAGCTTATTGTGACTGTCACGCAACACTTTAGTCCTACTTTAATGTTATACTCCCTCTCAGCAGCTGTGTTGAAAATAATGATGACCCAGTTCATGTTTCATATTTCAGATTTTAGTGTCCAGAATATTGCCAGGATCTGGATCGTACTTTTACATCCGTCCGAAATTATTGTGATCCTGTCTTGTATTGTTTTGCAAAGCAATCCGACCATTTATTGTGGAGTTATATACACACATGGTGAAAACAGCCCTATCTTACAATGATAAAGTATCCTTTAAAAAAGTCCTGGATCCAGACGATGATCTGGATCACCTCCAAAATTTAATCACTTTTTCCTTATCCTAATGTGAAGATTTCCTGAAATTTTCATTAAGATCTGTTGGTTAGTTTTTGAGTTATGTGGATTGCTTGCACAGTAGCATAGCATAGCTTCTCTTTTCTTTGCTAGAAGTCTTTTGGAAAGACATTTCACTTTTCTCTAAGGTGGTTACATCTGAAGCAGTCACTACTCTTTGCTGAAGTCCACCAATTGCTCTGAAAATCCAACTTTGAGAAATTTTATTATGAAACAGGAAATGTAGAGCTGTCAGTACGGTCTGTGGTGAAGGTTGGTGCCTGTGAGACTACCCTTTGAGTGGGTGGCCCTGTTTCCTGCATTTCTTTCCCATCACTCCCTCTGTTCCCTGATGTATCCACTATTCTCTGAATAAAACCATAGAGAGCCTGAAAAAAAGTTGGAAATCTAAGTTGCACCAGCAATTTTTCTGCAGTCTGCTTGAAGACCTCTGTTGAGCTTCCATAAAACTGTTCTTGTATGATTGCTAGCTACTACTAAGCTCGGTTAGAGGTTTGGACCAACCCCTTGCCTGTTGCCCCTACGCTAAGACTTGTGCCACATTACCCAATTAGTCACATATTTTCTAAAACGGAAGTTTCTTCTAAAACAAACCAATGCGCCACAAGATTTAGTTATAAAATACAAACCAATGTTTTTTGGTGATGACAAATTTATTCATAGCACTAAGTACTATGCTAGGTTTGGTGAAATAAATGCTAATGTTTGCAATGTCCGTCAATTCACAGATACAAAAATTTATGTTGAATGTCACCATTAACTGGAATCTATTTTCACTCTTAACAAACTAAATAAGAAAGTGGAAGGATGATAAGTAAAAACATAAAAACTGGTTTCATGAAGGAAACACTGAAAGACACAGCATCTGGAAAATGTCCCATGAGCACTTGTCATCAATTTCTATTTATAAAGCTAAATGGTTTTATTTAAAATAAGACACATATGATGTATTTCTCTCTAAATGGCACGTAAGTTTGAAAAGTTAAACCTTCAGGAAAAGATTCTTCATGGGCCTTCTGCTTGACTGTCACCTGTCACCCATGAATTATTCAAAGAGCATTACAAATATCAGGCAATATCACTCCTGCAAACACAGGAGAGAGATATTCATATTTCTCATTTGACTCTTGACCTTTTCACAGGCCTGTTCCGCACTCATTTCCCGTTGCTTCTGTATAAACCAATAAATTCTGACGGACAAAGCTCTGATCAAACAGCAGCACCTGGGGAGGCGTCAGGAGTAAGGGAAAAATACTGAAGATGAGACTGTCTCACAGTGGCAAGCACTAGCTCGGCAAGTAAAAATAGCTGTAATAGCCTGAGGTAAGTTTACCGCCTGAAACTCCCCAAACTGATTTGAGGTACAGCACTGAGTGTAGGTGTGAAAATGGCCCCGAGAGTTGTTAAGCTGCTTTAAGGGAGGCAGCTGAGAGGATGCAGAGAGGGAAAATATGAAGCAGCATGATTGCTTTACCAAACACTCACACCTATTAGGAGAGTTTGAGGAATCTTTATCCCTTTATTGTGATATGTGGCGACATTAAAATGAGTATTAATGGGCTCTTATGTTGAATACTTAAACAGCAAATGACAAACACAAGCACAACTACTGTGCACTTGTGGTTTGAGTGCTACATCACAGAAATCCCCAAATTCCCTTCTCCAAATCAGAGATGATCAGAGCCCTGTAGCTCCTTAGGCTATTCTCCTACTACTACTTCTGTGCCTGTCTGACAAGCAGTAATGTTTTTGACACAGTGCTAACAGGGCTTTCTGCAAAGTGATTCAATTTCCGAGGTCGGGGGTTCATTTAGGTAATTGTAAGACCCACTGTCCCTTTTTGATGACTCAACAGTTTAGATTAGATGCAAAGGGCTTCAATGAATGTCCCATACATTTCCTTTATCATATGTTCAGGAAATACTTCAACAACCACTTTTTAAGTGTTAGGGTCAGGTACTATGGCAATGTCCACCAAAAAACAAATATCCCTCCTTTTGTCCACATGCAGAGGGCAAAACCGCAAATAAGTGCAGCTCGGGGCATGCCAAACCCATATTTGGCAGTGTTGTCCCGACGTGAAATCCGTGCCAGCCAATCAGAATTAACCCCCGTCATTCAACTGTGATGTTTGAGAACCGAAAACTCTGTTTACCAGAGTCCACACGAAACCATGAAACCAGACTTCCTCACTTTGGCTGGAGTTTTCAAAAAACGTCCCTTTAACGCTCCGTTTACACAACAATGTTTCATCTAAAAATGCTAAACCGCATTGAAAAAATCCGGACTGAAAACGCTGTAGTAAGCATGCCAGGCCTGTATGTGGTGCCATAACTGTCTTGTCCAGAAGCAGCTTTTGGGAGATCTCCACTGAAGTAGAGTTGAGCTGGTCGTCTGGTGAATTGGGGAATACTAAGTTCAAGAGTGGAGTGCAATGTCATCGTTTCCACTGAAAACGCCGGCCTACTGTTTACACGGCAACGGTGTCGGCAGCATTTCAGAAAAATCCCACTCTGGAGGTCATTTTCAAAAGTTTGCGTTTTAGGACTGCTGAAATGCCGTTTCCGTGTAAACGCAAAGCTAAAACGCAACAAAACTTTTGCGTTTCACCCTAAAACCATTGTCATGTAAATGGCCCCTTAGAGGCTGCAGTTTTGTGTGGTTGCCAGGCGTAAATGTAATAGATTTAAAATTAACAATTTAGTTTAAAAAGATTAAGAACACATTTAAAAACACATTTAAAAAGTAATGATTTTGAGATGAGATTAGCATAAACTGCAAGAGTTCATATGGAGAAAAGAAACAGTTTGAAATTGTATCTACCACAGTTTTGAGATAAAAATGTCTAAAAATTTGATGGAAATAGAAGAAGTTATCTCAGTGATCGATTGGTTTTACCTGTTTTGTCATTGCTGGGCACTTCCTGTTTCGGCCAGTGGGGGGAGCTTGTTGCAACTGGCCTCTTATGACACCACTTAATGAAAACCAGAAACAAGTGTGTGTTTTCTTTATCCGTCTTTTCCGCCTTTGCAGGTGTGTAACATAAACTTAGAATATCTATGCGAACGTGTGGAAAGAGTAGTAAAAGTTAGGGCAAGACAACAGGCGATGACTTTGATTGCAACCAGTCTATGAGTTTGCTTTTTGAGGTTTTACACCTTGGACTTTTTTGAGCTTTGGGAAAGTGTGGTTATGTTTTTATGATGTAATATAAGAGCTCTAAACATACCTTCAACAAAGCTAATCAACTGAGTGGATGTTATACTTCTCAAGGCACATTTGAAAACCATCTATTTGTTCCTTCCGGAAGAGCCTTCAAGAAGAAGCTAATACACCCATTTCCATTACATCTGACTTTCAACTTCTCTCCAGATTTTGAAACTTTTCTGTCTCCAAGCGTTGCCAATGAAAACTGAGCCTTATTTACTACCAAAACAACCCTGACACATGTTTTGATTGTAGACTCAAAATGCTCTCAATGACTGTGAAGCCAAATAATTAGAGCTCCATCTGCTGGCTGGCAACAGTTTAGGTGATAAACTCGGTCTCCTTAGTGCTAACAGATGGAACAGAGAGCATGTTTCTGAACATGGTTTCATGTCATTAGTTCTCAGTTCTAGTCATGAAACGCCACCCAGCCTTGTCACTTCTTTGTTTGACTCGGTTGCACTAGCACATCTATACATCTTTGCTCATGGAGGGAGTCTTCAAGAGCATTTCATATACAGCCAATGGTTTGGACATCATAACAATACAAGCTCTTCTTTTAGAATTGGACCTCGCCGTCCAGTCCTCTACATGCTCATTTCTGAGGCTTGGCTGCACATGACTTTTTGGAGGAGCTTCAGTTTGGGAGATTCTCTGACCTACTTATCTAGCCATCATAATTTGGCCTTGTTAAATTATCTCACATCCTCTCCCAGGCTTCCTTCTTCCAACACCCCAACTTCAAGGACGAAATGTTCTCTCTCTGCACACCAACAGGTACAAATGCAAAGAGATAGTCAGTGTTGCTCACTCCATGTGTCTGTGGTTATCGTGTTATGGCTGTTTGGTGTATCACCACTTCCACTGCTTTCTTTTTTTTTCTGATTTAAGGTGCTATGGGGAGGATCTGTTTTAATTGGACTGCCTCACCACTTTATGGCCCAGAGTCTCATGCACACTGACGTAAATTACTTTTGGTGAGGTATGTGTTTGTTTTGGAATTAAATGAAGATCAGATTGAAACAAATTTTCTTTGTTCAAGACAACTTTTTACTGGATACAACGTGCCGAGGTAAGATATTTATCAGTACAGTTATGTAGCAGTATGGTTTGAAATGTGACCACAGGCATATGTTGTAGTAGTCAGCTATATGTAGTGCTATCGGCAGCCCCATGCTACGGCGTATCTATTGGCTAAGGTGACAAGTAAACACTGTTTTGCTGTCTTCTGTTCTTCTGTCCTTTTTCTGTCTGACAGTTATGCTCCTGTGTCCACCATCACTACAAAATTAATCACAGAAATCATTTTTATCCAAGAAAAACACAGATCTCGCTTCTCACTAGTAAACTTCATCAGTTGGTGTGGTGTTGTCATAGAGACCTAGACACGTCGTAAAACAATCTGGTCCTGCTCGACCTGATTGGGACGTTAAGAAGTAGCGTTTTAAAATAACCTGTAATATCATTTCCGCTAATCTCACGTTAAAGTGTGGATTACAATCAGGCATATATCTAGAAAGGAGACCTTTTCAAGATCACTTAGAAACTCCTGACAGCCCCTTTAATGTTCAAAGTAGTGACTGTAATTATGTTTTAGAAGATTTGATTACCATATTTCACAAAACAGAAAGACCTCCAGGGCAGAGATGTGGAAAATAGAATGGATGACACCTTTCTACTAATTAATTTGTCCCATTACTCTCAACATCTTGAACCCCTTTTAGCATCATTTCAAGTGTTTGTTTTTCCAAACCACTCCATGACTTTTGAAAGTGAAGGAGAAATGATATAATTAAAGAAACACTGCTAAGCTAATGGATTTTCTGGTTTGAAAACCAAATTAACAGTGCATGTCAAAGTACTCCAGGAAAAACAACTCTGCATGTATCCTGGGAAAGAAAAATCACCTCTTACATAAAAATATGCATGTTATGCTGCCTTATTGCTTTGTTTTAATTTTTCTGTGAATGGCCGTGTCCAGCTACGTGCTGTACTCTAGTAACCGCTGCCCACCTGTGGAGTGCCAGCACCTCACATGATGGTCAGCCTCACTCCGTATTGTCTGGCTGGAAGCAAAGGGCTGCTGCCGGGCCTCAGCTCCTCACAGGGGGTCAGGATGTGTGAGGGCTTGCATGATGAGAGCAGCGGGAACCCACAATTTGGCTCGAGCCATTATAACCCTTTTCACACAGCACAGCTACCCACACTCACGTGTGGGTGGGGAGCTTGTGAGTGAGTGAATAAATGTATGAGTGAATGATGGAACAAAAAGGAGAGCACACTGAAGCTTGCATTAATGGCTGTGGCTACCACTGTGTTGAAAAGTCACCAAGTCAACCGTGAAGCAAAATACCCCAATAATACTCCAGAGCGTCATGAAACAAGTTTGAAATGCAGCAAAATACACTCACTTTATTGGGCACACCTGTCCAACTGCCTGTTAACACAAATTTCTAATCAGCCAATCACATGGCAGCAACTCAATTTAGGCATGAAGACATGATGAAGATGATCTGCTGCAGTTCAAACCAAGCATCAGAGTGGAGAAGAAAGGTGATTTAAGTGACTTTGAACGTGGCATGGTTGGTGCCAGACGGACTGGTCTGAGTATTTCAGACAGATATTTCAGAAACTGCTGATCTACAAGGATTTTAACCCACAACCATCTCTAGGGTTTACAGAGAATGGTCCCAAAAAGAGAAAATATCCAGTGAGCAGCAGTTCTGTGGGCCAAAATGCCTTGTTGATGCCAGAGGTCAGAGGAGAATGGACAGACTGGTTGGAGCTGATAGAAAGGCAACAGTAACTCAAATAACCACTGGTTACAACCGAGGTCTGCAGAAGAGCATCTCTGAACACACAACACGTCCAACCTTGAGGCAGATGGGCTACAGCAGCAGAAGACCACACCGGGTGACCCTCCTGTCAGCTAAGAACAGGAAACTGAGGCTACAATTCACACAGCAACACCAAAACTGGACAATAGAAGATTGGAAAAACGTTGCCTGGTCTGATGAGTCTGGATTTCTGCTCCACATTCAGATGGTAGGGTCAGAATTTGGCCTCAACAACATGAAAGCATGGATCCATCCTGCCTTGTATCAACAGTTCAGGCTGCTGCTGGTGTAATGGTGTGGGGGATATTTTCTTGGCTCACTTTGGGCCCCTTAGTACCAACTGAGCATGGTTTAAAGTCCACAGCCTACCTGAGTATTGTTGCTGACCATGTCCATCCCTTTATGAGCACAGTGTACCCATCCTCTAATGGCTACTACCAGCAGGATAACGCTCCATGTCATAAAGCTGGAATCATCTCAGACTGCTTTCTTCAACATGACAATGAGTTCCCTGTACTCAAATGTCCTCCACAGTCCCCAGATCTCAATCCAATAGAGCACCTTTGGGATGTGGTGGAACGGGAGATTCTCATCATGGATGTTCAGACGTCAAATCTGCAGCAACTGTGTGATGCTATCATGTCAATATGGACCAAACTCTCTGAGGAATGTTTCCAGGACCTTGGTGAATCTATGTCACTAAGGATTAAGGCAGTTCCAAAGGCAAAAGGGGGTCCAACCCGGTACTAGCAAGGTGTACCTATTTAAGTGGCTGGTGAGTGTACATATCCAACAGAACATAAATTGGCCTTTCCTGCCACTTGCAGCAAGAATATGTTGGGATTTTATGCACCAATGGCACCAGGAAGAGAATAAAAGACACTCAAGGACATAAATATTCAGGTTTGGACCTCTTTCTTTCTCTTTTATTGCTTCCCCTAACCCTTATAGGAGCCAGGGGATGCAGGAGGAAAATAATTAGTCCAAAAATTATTGGCGAACTTAAATGCAATTAGGTGGAGATAATACATGGGCGACCCCTACTTAATCCCTTCTTACTGGAGAACTACCTGAATAATAATGTGTGAAGAATGTCTATAGGAAAATAAAGACTTTAATAAAACTTAATTCAGGCTAAAAAATGAAGATTAAACTTTTTGATGGGACAAAGTAGCCTGCACAGACACATGATATCTATCTGTCCAACTATGACTCAAAAAAATCCATATGATGGATCTACCATTTAGTTTTTTTAATGGTATCAGTTGAGGTTTTTTTCGACCCATTTCCTCATGTTCATGCAATAAAAGGCTTAAGAATTTCATCATTTAAAAACAACTATTCTCTCTCTTTTTTTTCCCCGCCGTGAACTGGCATCAATTGCTGAAAGAAGATGATTTGTAGGCACAGAGTATCATAGTGGTCCTAGGACTAAGCCCTGAGAAACACCTGTATTTGAACAATTTACCTTTCATCACCTTTTTCTAAGCTACACAAGTTGAGGGCTAAATGTGTTGCTGAAAATACAACATTGTATGGCCTACTGGTTAACATCACTAAGAGACCACAGAAAATGTTGTTCTCAGTGTCCTTTCAGGCCAAACAGAGGTCATCTCAGATGATTTGATGGAGGGCCTTTGATAGTTTCTATACACAGCCAATTGAGACCCGACCAGAACCCATGTCTACTACCTAAACAGTCCTACCAATTCCAGCTCATGTAATTCCTTCAAGGATCTAGCACCACTCCACTTCAGAGCATTCCCTGAGCCAATTCCCAACTGAAGCCACCCAATCAAGGTAGAGCCGACCACTTGTGTTGATTGGCTGAAACAATTCACTGCCAGCCTGGATATCATAGAAAAACAGCTGCCTGAAGCTAAGGAAGAGATTTTGATGAATTGTTAAAAAAACATTTGTGGAGCTTACGATGCTGCATAGTTCCTGTGTAGTGGAAACAGGCTTTTTATGTGTAAGAGAAAATTTTGGAGGAGCTGCTCATAGCAAGATGTAAACTTTGAATACCAATTGGCAATTTTTGTCACTCCTCACTTCCAGCTGTTAGATTCATTTAAGCTAACTAACTTCTTGCATTAGGCCAATAGTAACTGAAAATAATACTGATTTTCTTGTAGTACTCCCAGCAAGAAAACTACTGTCCAGCTCCCCAAAATTGGCAAAATGTCATTTTAAGATGACCTCTGATTAGACTACCATGTTTGACAACGTTAACTTTGGCAAACTTTACTTTAGCTGTGTTAGCTTTGGAAAAAACTGTGCCACTTCTTTCTCCTTATCTCCAGTTGTCTTATGTTGCAGAGGTGGGAGCAAGTCATTGCTTTGCAAGTCTCAAGTAGGTCTCAAGTCTTCCCTGCCCTCTGTGCTGACTTCAGTTTTGACAAAATTGCATGAGAGCTTTAATTCATGGGATTATTCTTCTTTGAATGTTTTTAGACAATGTTTATTTGGGTAGGAGTGAAATTAAATCTTATAAACATCCAAATACTATGTTTTACTAACCAGTTTTAACCAGCTCGATGTTTGTAACTCACACCAAACTGTGGCTCAGCTCTGTTTCCTGTTGAAATTAACACCCTGATTTAAAATGTCGCCTTTGAAATGAAACTAAGAATCATATCACTTTTATGTAAAACTCCCATTGCTCTCCCTATCTCGTAACAGGATTCATTACCAACCTCAGGCCATTTCAGAATCAGCGGGTCAGCACGGAGCTGCTTTATACTCTTCAGAGAAAAGGGCTCCGGCTCGTAAAAGCTTTATGCTGTTGCACTGGTCGACATTTGGCATTTACATTTATCGCCAAGTTGGGTTAATTAAACTCAACCCATCCACCATCTTGATTAAACAATAGTAAATAAAGACCCTACAGTTTCTGGTGGAAGAGAATGGTGTCAGGGTTGAGGGCATGTGGAGAAGCATTGAACAGCTTGAACTTACAGCTACACATACATACTCAAATTCGCTTGTGTATGAGCATACTCAAGTGTCAGGGATTTTTCCGAACAAATAGGCACACAGATGGGGGAGACATCTTCAAGATGTGAGGAAACTGAGGGTGACAAAGTATAAGCAGAGCCATTAGGATAGCAATCAGAGTGCTTGTCATACAATCCTTGAGCAAGTTTTCAGGCATGTTTAGGTGAAGACATCATAATGACAGATTTGTTTTTCCTTCCTGTAAAGTATTCATCAGATTTCAAATGCAATTTATAGACTGATCACAACAGTCTATGAGTTAACGGAGAGAAAGTGGAAAAAAAGTCATTCCTAACCTCTCATCACTCAACCCACCTCTGCGCTCGGCCTTAAAAATTGATCCTAATGACTCACGGCTTGTGCTGGGACTGTTTGTTGAGATGTGGGAGTTACAGTAATTGCTTAGCCATTAGAGTGATCAAGATTGTTTTATTTAATTCCTCTATATGCTAATTCAGAGAGTTATCACATTCAAAGCTGTGGGAGTCAAAAGACTCTGTAGACCAAAGTGTCAGTCGCAAGTGGATTGTTATTTACCTCTTCATTGTAAATTTTGGCCATGCAGAATGTCTGGTAACAATTTGATGCTTTTTTCTGTTGCTAAGTAAATAAAGAGCTACAAAGCTAGCTAATTGTTTCTTATTCTACCTCCAAATGTTGTGTAGTGTTCACAGAAAGTCATTACACAAATAAATATACAAGCGAAAAGTCCAAAGTCCTAAAAAAAGGCTAGCTGGAACCGCTAATGCTAATTTAGTAAGTTGATGAAATTTTGCGAATACATTCAAACTAGATGACAAAGACATATATTCATGTCATCTGCATACAAAAAAGTACCATACAGTCAAATGACCAGCTGCAATTTGTAGATACAGATTAATAGTTGTACCAGGACTGCTCCCTGAGGAACACCTCTATTTCAGCTAGATACAATTAATCATATTTTCTTTAGAAAAAAAGAAATAATATAAGCTAAACTCTGGCAATTTGATGTAAAAATGGAGCTAAAATATAACACATTTTAGAAAGATTAAGAAATGAAGCTTCATTTTCATTTTTATAATATTTAAGAAAATGCAAATTGTATTGTAACAATTTGATGCTTTTTGTGTGGCTTAGTAAGTAAAAAGCTACATAGCTAGCTGTGTGCTACTCATTCTACCTCCAAATGTTGTGTAGTGTTCACAATAAGTCATTACACAAATCAAATATGAGCAAAAAGACTGAAGTCCTAGGCTAGCTAAAACTGCTGAAGCTAATAAAGTTAGCTAATGAAATTTTGCAAATACATTCAAAGTTGATGATGAAGACATATATTCATGTCATCTGCATACAAAAAAGTACCATACAGTCAAGTGACGGGCTGTAATGTGTAGATACAGATTAATAGTTGTCCCAGGAGTGCTCCCTGAGGAACACCTATATTTCAGCTAGACACAATCAATCATATTTTCTTTAGATAAAATGACATTATATAAGCTAAACTCTGGCAACTTGATGGAAAAAGTGAAGCTGAAAATATAACATATTTCAGAAAAATGAAAAAATGAAGCTTCATTTTTATTCTCATTATATTGTGAAAAACAGCACTATAATAGCATTTGATGAGAGTTGTAAAGCTGGTCTCACTGGGCCTTCAACAAGTTGCACTAAAGATTTGTTAACTTATAAATTCTTTAATGTACGAATACAAAATAATAATAATCAAAGGTCTGTCCAAGTATGTACAGCTCCAATACTGGGATCAAAAGACTGCATTCTTTTATTGAGGTTTGAAGAAATATGTGCGCTGAAGCTCAGATGATTAACCACGATTGTTAAACTGTCGTAGTAAATTTCCACATAAAGTTTACTCTTCATACTGTTCGATCATTTTCCAAAAATAGAACAAGCAGTGAAATCTCCACAGTGACAGGCCCTGAGTATTTGCGATGGTGCGTGGCATAACTGTCTACCAAGTCTTGTAACTCCACAAAGTGAAATCAACTCAGTGTTATTTTGTTTAGCCTGCTGCTTGTCATTCTTTCACTCTCATTTACTCGCCTCACTGTTTTTTCTCCCCCAACAACAAGCACAAAACATTGTCACTGGACCATCACTGACTCGGCTCAAATGACTTCTGAAATTGCTTTGTTTCCCCTTCCCTGCACACACATGTCACAGATGTTGTTTGGCTGACAGTGGCTGCATGCCAGAATCAAGCGTGACGTGCCATTAGCAATTGAGCTGACTGTGCTGGGTTTGGTCTTTCTTTCATTATTCATTTTTGTCTGAGGGCACAGAGTAATGCAGACTGAGAACTGGGGCTTCAGTTGTAGCATTTTGCATTTGCCCTGTTGTGAACTTGAACAGAGCATGATCCACTGTAGTGGTGAGTCATCATTACCCTGTGTGCCTGGAATGGATGCAAACAAAAACAGCCTTTAGTGCTCAACTAAAATCAAAGGGAACTTGTGTATGTTTACAATTCAAATGACTATTTACTGGAACAGTGACAGGAAACAATGCAGTCCTATATGACACAATGCAATACAACATGATCCATTACAAAACAGTATGGTTTAATGCTATTCACATGAGATACAACAGAGTTAAATAGTACGAGACAATATGATATTTCACAATTCAATATGATTACCATAGAGTGTGATATAAAACAACACAATAAAGTATAATACTATACACAAGTAACAATAAGCAACATGATAAAATACAATTGGTCCAACACAGTATGAAAAAAATGGTGTGACAGAATACATATATATTGTACAAAACAATGCAATATAACACAGTAAGGTAAATTATACAGCATGGTGCACTTTAACATTATGTAACACAGTATAATATGACATTATATATAGTGCAATTTAACATGACACAATTCAAAACCATCTACAACTAGGGATGGGTACCCAATTAAATTCTTTTATAGGTACTGACCAAATTCTGTCAAAAGTACCGGGTGCCTGTTCATGTAAAATCAAATGGTACCATGTTAAGGTACCTAATTGCATCCTAGTGACTGTGAAGGAGAGGAGAAGTAGGCAATTTTCCATGCTGGACATGAACACAGCATTGCAAGGTTATATATTGAAGAATCAATAAGTTAAACTGAAAAAATTATACTTCATTGCTAAACAAATTGATATTTTTTCACCACATAAACACAAAAAAGTACAGAAGATTAGTACTGTTGAGCACCGCTGCTGATTGCCAGGTATAGGGCATTGGTACCGTATTGTTTCAAATGTGAAAGGTACCCATCCCTATTAACAACACAACATAGCATGGTGTAACACAATATGTTATGATATAACATTATACAATTCAAAACAGTGAAGTGCGATACAATTTATTATATATTGTGTCATATTACACTGTAATATATAATATGACATAATATGTCACTATATACAGTGTATAATAACTATGGTATTGCAGAACACAATACAATAAAATACAATACAATATGGTATGATATGACAAAACACAGTTTAAAACAATAGGATACAATTAGAAACAAGTGTAGTGTAATACCATATAATACAATATGGTAAATATAAAAACAGACAAGATATGAAACAATATAATGACAAAATTCTGTATGATAGATGTGTATGATATGATTCTGTATGACATTATTTTATATGATACAATATGATATGATATTGTACAATAATGGGCCAAATTGCAGGGTCCAGGAAAGACCGAGTATATGAATCAGTGATGTAGTATTTGAAATGATACAAGTTATCATGCATATGATATATAACAATGTGATACACAATATAGATCAGTACAATTCAACAGGACATGGAATGACACGACACAACTTCAGAATAAATAATAATTATAATACATTCCATTCATAGAGCTCTTTAAATAACAGTAGATACAAGCGTACAACAAAGGAGGCAGCAACAGAGAAGGCTCTGTCTCCTCCAGGTTTAGTGCTTGGTCCTAGGAATGGTCAAGAGGTTTGCACCTGAGGAGCAGAGGTAGCATGAAGGGGTGTAGTGTAGAATTTGATGTGATATGAGATAGGAAGGTTGGAGGCTTTGAAGGACGAGGGTGATGTGGTCACAAGAATGGGTATGGGTGAGGATGTACTATAAGAAAAATCTCACTATTATCAGAAAATACAAAATAAAGCAGAATATGATATGATATAATGCATTCAGATAAAATAGGATACGGTATGATATGTAAGTATGGGATACAGTATGATGAAAAAAATGATGATATGATAAGATGTGATCAGATATGACTGGATATGAAACGCTGCAACATGGAACATTATGACATTATGTTTCCTGCATCAGCACGTCTTTTGAATTTTACTGTCTCATATTATCTATCTTGAACCCAAAGCTGAACGCATGTGGCTTTGTCAACAAATACAAACAAAAAAATGCAATTAAAGTAACATATCATTTGCATTGCAACCAGTAAGTATGAATATTTTAAAATATACACATTGCAAATGTTGTGTGAAATTAATGTGGAAAAAACACAATCAAGACATGCAAATTAAAAATGTTAGATCTGGCCACAAAAGAGATGGGACATAGAAAAACATAATTAAATCAAGCAGCCCATAGGCTACAGTAATGCTAACAAATGGAACGTGTCACGTTTGTTCTGTTCGAAATCATTTCAGTCAACATTCATGGGACGACAGATTCATTTCCAGAATTAAATACAGATCTGTCTGTGTTGTCTGCGAGAGGTTTGCAAAGCAAAGTGTCTGCTGTCTCCGTCTTCCCCAAGTTGCTCTGAGGTCAACCTCGGATTAACTAACGTGATGTATCCCCGCTGCCACGATGCATTACCACTCACATTGTTCTCCGGGTTGACTCACAAGGCAGCCATTGCATTCAATTACACCCTCAACTTTTCTTTTTAATTAAATGTACAGGCAGATTAATTATAGGACAACTTAAATGATGAAAAAATTAGAGGTGTCCTGAAACATTGTGTTTGGTGTGGATCTGCCGGCCTCCTCCGTGCCCCCTCCAGCCCTTAAGCCGTCACACATGCTGTTCAATAAGCAATCTGGAGGGAAGGCGTGCAAACGAGTGGAGTCGTGCGGGGCAGTTTGTTTCTGTTTGCCAGACAGGTTCGATTCTTTAAGAGACACGGCCCACAAAACCAGACACCCAGGGCCGGAGGCTGGGTAAAAACTAATTATGGTGGTGTTAAAAGGCAAGCTCAATGAGGCACGGAGAAGACAGCCAGACTCCCTGCACCTTTTGACTTAAGCTCTGAAGGCCAACAGTGGGAGTAAGTGGGATTTAAGAATTCTGTTTGTTTTGAAGAATCCTGGTCCCACATTTGGCATCCCTACTTCGACAGAGGTATCGGCACTTTTTAAGGAACAGCTGGGTTCAGAGTGAAATTTATGTAAGCAAGTGTTTATGTATTATTTGAGTTAAAATTTGATGGCCAAGTTTCTTGAAATAATATTTTGATTTTGAATTGAAAAAAGAAAGTTCACAATTTAATTTTCTCTTTTTTTTTCTCTTAATAAGCAATCATGCATCTTTTTTCTTTTAATATCTAGAAATAAGAATAAAAAAAAGACACTTAATGCAAACGTAAAAATCTTGATGTGTCTCATTACAGATAAGTCAGCCTTTCTCCAAAGAAATACTGTATCACATGTGCCTTTCCAAATAAACAAAGAATTACAATAAAAAAAGACTTTTCATACTAAAATAAGACATACACACTTGCTTAGATTTCTATTTTGCACACTCCTGTAGCGCTACATATAGCTACAAAACTACCGTACAAACTAACGGTTTGCTTGTTTACACGTTAGCATACATCGTAGCACCAGGCTGCTAGTAGGGCTACATATAGCCTTCTACTAATGTATGGTACAAACTTATGTTTGCTTGTTGTTGCATTTCAAACAGCAGTTCTATGTAATGTCACGTTGTATCTGGTAAAAAGTAGTCTTAGGTAAAGAAAATTTGTTTTGAGTATTTTCCTTTAATTCCAAAATAAATACACATCTTTATGAGGATGCATGAGACTCCGGGCCAGAAGGGGGCGAGGCAGTCCGGTTAAAAAAGATCCTCTTCAGGCATCTTTAAGATGATTGTTTTTTAAAATAATGGATGAAATACGCAACTGTACGCATCTTGATTCTGAAAGGCATTTTTTGACCCCTGTATTAGTGTTGCCAAAGTTTGGGAACCCCTGGACTTCATGATTTCATGTTGCAAATTTGCTTGTCAGCACCAGATTTACTGATGTTTCAGTGGGATGAGTTATATAATTTTTTTTTATTGTAGTTTCAAAATCTGTTTTTTTTTTTTTTTAAATATGATTTATTTTTCCAATCAAACTCAAAGCTCACGGTTATCAAATTAAATGCTTTAAAATAACAGTAACAATAATAACAATAATATTTATAATAGAAACAGTGCAAACAACAAAAAAAGAAAAAAGAAAAAAAAAGAAAATGAAAGCAAATAGCTTTAACCAAAAAACAACAGTGCCTTAAAGAATTGGTAATTTTTTTAATTAAAAAAAAACAATGTCTATTTTCTTTTTAACTGAAATTTTGGTAGCAAGGACTATGTCTAAATCTAATGTGTTTTATTTCCATTTGATTTTAATCTTTAATTAGTTCACTATCATTTTTTTTTTTTACCAGCCAACTTTTATGAAAAACGTTTTCCATGTTTCTTATTTTTTGAGGGATCTTTTCATTCATTTGTACTTCTTGCATTGCTATGACTCTCAACATTTGAAATAATTATCAAAATCCAGGTAATTTTGGTGTGATATGTCTAAAAAGCTACCTACCACTTGCCAAGGGTTTGGTTTTAGCTAAAGGCTGCTGCTATGTTGCAATAATGATCTACTACCTGTATGTAAATAGGTACAGGTGAATGATTCTGGTGCAGTTTGTTGGTATTTTGATCTTAAATCAAAGAGCTGTTTTTAGGTTGTGTTTGGTTAAACTGTGTCTGGTGGTGCTGCCTTTACTAATGTCAGCCATCATTCTTCCTTAGACTCAATGATCCTGTGCTTTCATTTCAATTTCAAGAATGAGGGAATTTGTCTCTTTGGATGTGTTGCTTCCTATCTGTGCATCCAGTGTCAGAATTTACAGTAACAGATTGTAAACCACCGATACATCCATCCTCTCATTGATTCCCATTGATTTCCATTCACAAAAGAAAGATGCCAGCGCACATCGACTCTCAGATGTCCACGTCTACCAAAGTAGACAGATATCCATCACTGATCCAGATGATCTTTGTGATAAAGCTGGTCTATATCTGGATGACAGCCGTGGGCCTTTAAAACGGGAGAATAGCGGAAACGTGGGTATCAAATGAAGGCATTAGGCTGAGAGTGACACAAACATGTTATGAGAGATGAGCAACATCTGGTGCTCTGAATCGCCGGTCATTACTTTGAGTTCTGATGCAGACCCGCTGCTCTACTTGTGGTACTAATCTTGGCCCTAATTCCCCTGTATCCCCTGGCTTAATGGGCTCTTTAGAGCATTAACATTTTTACTTTCTATACTTCTAATGCTAGTGTTTTTCCTTAACACAGTTGCAGCTTCCAGCAATTCTTTAACGCCTATTTAGCGCAGATCCCTAATTGTTTGCTTTGTTTAAGTAGCATTACAAGGGATTTTCAAAAACATCTTGTGCAAATGCAGGTATTAATCCCGAATCATCAAAAACAAGCAAAACAGAGGAATTAAGTGAGATTTTGGCATTATTGCTTTTTAACAGTATTACTTTCAT
Source organism: Halichoeres trimaculatus (assembly GCF_033239565.1). Classification (NCBI taxonomy): domain Eukaryota; kingdom Metazoa; phylum Chordata; class Actinopteri; order Labriformes; family Labridae; genus Halichoeres; species Halichoeres trimaculatus. The sequence continues at coordinate 18,442,371 of NW_027437200.1, forward strand.
GCAAATGATAAACGTGTCGCTGCCGAGGACTGCTCAGGGTGTTTGTTATTCTGCTTGGATGTCTCTAAGGGATTTATAAAGTGCATTATTTTGCTCCCTTTCAAAACTGCTGGAATGCGAGGAGGAAAAGGCAGAGTGCAATACGAAAGGGGGTTAGAGAGGTGGTTGAAACTGCCTCTGACAAAATGAGCACGGCCCCTGAACTAAACCCCTGGGATTGAAAGTGGATTGAATGCATCTCACCATATATAGACAGGCAGTGGCACGGCGGGGACAGCGATAGGGGAGGGAGGCGAGTCAAACGAGTGGGACGAGGAGGAAGAAAAGGAGCAGCGGGGAGAGGGAAGAAGAGCAGTGGTGTGTTACCAGCTGACCACTGGAGCCTTTCAAACCCCCACTCCTCTCCCATTATACCATTACTGAGACCGAGGGCCCTGCTTTCACCCAACCATGCAGCCTTCTGGTGGAGCGCCAAGCCCTGCTGAGCGTCCCACCACCTCGCTGCACCAACCACGCCAATTGGAAGAGCCAGACTAATTCCTAGATGACAGGAGCAAGAGGGCACTGGGTTCCTAGGGGTTAAAATACCTTAATCTTTTTATCCTGTGCTGGAAGGACTATTCACAGATTTGATACACTCACTCTAAATCCCTAAGTGGCATGCCAGGGCAAGGCCTTGGGGAATCCCGCACAAACAGATGAATCCTGGCGGACGTCCAAGGTTAGTGGAGCTATAAAACATCAGAAAATGGTGTAAGGACCATAAAGTATGGTATAACATTTTCCTTGTGGTGTGGAGTCTATAAGCTTTTCAGAATAATGTCACATTTTTGACTAACGCGTCGCTGTACCAAATGCAAAATAGACACTTTTTTCCTTGTCAGGCTTCAAGCATCTATATTCCATCCTCCTCTCTGCTCCTTCTCCAGCACACTCACGCACATCGGCAGCATCCCCAGTTCCCTAATGAGGCGTGATCACTGTGTTAAACTGCTAATTAAAATCAGATATTAAAGCCCACTACCCATAATCCCTCTTGGCTTGCGCTACAAACACCAGCCTGGCTGTCGCCTGGTATTACTCTCCGGCGGATCCCATCCCAGGCAACGGGGGCAACAAGTAGCTTGCCTCACCTTCACAGAGCAGCCCGAGCATCAATCAGCAGATAAACTCTGTAATATGGGCCATCACGAAGCAAAGCTAACTTTGATTTCCCCGTCTCATTCCGTTTTGCGACCCGGTTGCGTTCCCACCAAAGGTGCAAATGAGGATCTGCCAAAGCAAACAGACGACATAAAGCATGTTTGAGACATATGGTGCATGTCAGCATTGTACATATTTGAACAGGGAGGCTCTAATTTGAACAAAATGAGGGCGACATGTCAGCGAATACACTGATTCTGTCTATGAGGGATCTGGCTTTCACAGAACAGCTGGCAGGCCATTATGGAGCGTACACTAATGATCAGGCATGCAAAATTGATGAGTCATTGATCTTAGGCAATCATCAGATGTCTGGTTATGGAATGTCAGCATATTCTCACTATGGATGTCCTCTCCAGAGTGACACTTTAGTCTATGGCCCTAGAGTCAAAAATGACTGTTTGGGTTCTAGTGTCACCAAGGCTGATGCTTTTTATACAAGGACAATGCGTGACACATATTTAACATGACTCAAGTCATCATTGACTATTGTTTTCTCAAAGGAGCTTTCCATGTATATATGACCTTGTCATTGATGCCAACCATCAACCCAGTTAGACTTTTGAGCTCTTTGACCCGTGACCTCAGTAATACACTGAAACAATTAGCTAATGACTTACAACTCTATGCTGACGATGGTTTGATTTATGGCACAAACATCCAAATATGGGAAGGTGAGTAGACTATATTCTTATTGCCTATGCCAAGTCTTCTGGCCACTACAAATTCATACATAATTTGGGGGTCGTTTGGGGAGGTCCTTTCTAAAAAGGACTTGGAAAATTGAGGGTTCAGTGTCAAAGCTCATCAAAGTAAAAAAACACTAAGGTCCCACTCTAAACCCAAGAGGCGCAAGAATTAATACAGGGTGGTGGGGTTGGACTTGGTGACTGGTTTCAATAGAGTCATCTGTGTTGTATTCTGCCGTACATGAATACATGGCTGCTAACTATGACCAAGCTACCTTGATGGATCCTACCTTGAGGATCTGTTTTGATTGCACTCCATCGCCACCTTGTGGCCCGTAGTCTCTGCACACTGTCGTAAATTACTTTAATTGAGGCATGTGTTTGTTTTGGGATTAAATGGAGATCGGATCTAAGCAAATTTTCTTTGTTCAAGACAACTTTTTACTGGATACAACGCACAGAAGTAAGAGACTTATCAGTACAGTTAAGTAGTGCGAGAGTATGAAATGTGGCATCAAGCAAACGTTGTAGCAGCTGGCTATATGTTAGCCCGGTGCTCTGACGTATCTGTAGGCTAACGTGACAACAAGTAAACACTGTCAGTTTGTAAGTAGTTTAGTAGCTGTTTATATTTAGCACAGCTGACAGCCCCAGTGCTCTAGGTCATGTCTGTAATGTGTCAGGTTAGTAAATCCTGGTTAGCTATATCCTTCCAGTCATCTACCAATCAGAGCTAACGTAACCTCACTCTTCATTTTATTGATAGACTCTCAAGTTTGAACAGACCACTGCAGAATAACTGCTGACTGTGGGTTGGAATGAACATTAGCACAAACAGATTAGCCCCTGGAGTGATACAACCCGAGCTAAAGGCTAACTAGCCTTAAGCTTGGGTTGTACCACTTTCCTGTTTATCTTTTTTCTGCTCTTCTGTCCTTTTTCTGTCTGACAGTTAGGCTCCTGTGTCCACCATCACTACAAAATTAATCACAGAAATCGTTTTCAGCAGAGAAAAACACAGATCTCTATGAACAGAACTGTTCATAGGAGTTGGGATCTCATTCACTGGATTAGTTGTAAACAAACCTCAATGTAAACTCAAGAAAACCCTGTCCAAATATTTTACCTTCTTGTGCCTTTTGGTGTTTGACGTATAGGATTTATGTCTCCATTTGTTACAGAACATTTCCAGCCCTTATCCTACCTCTGAAATACTCCACAGCTCCTCAAAAGAGCATTTTGCCACCAATTTCCAATTAATATTCTCTGCTGTAGAATGGTCAGGACCTTAGTGATCTTCTGTCTCCCCTGCTCGGGGCGATGCGGAGCCGAGGGCTCGGCTCCAAACAAACTCAGGTCTCCACGGTGGAGAGTAGGGGTGATCTTTGAACCCTCGCTCTGCTACCTCATTAGCCTGCGTAGACACCGGCATCTGTTCCATCATGAACCCTAATATGACCGCATGAAACCAGAAAATAACTACCCTCATCGGACCATGTGGGATTATATCGGCGATGACCGGGGTTCACTGACTCTGTAGCAACCTTCTGGTTTCCTTCATTTGGAAACAAACGCCTATTTGATGGCGAGGAATAACCAAATGAACCCTTTCAGATGGGACGCAGGAAGTTGGGTTTTCTTACTTGAAGAGGAAGGAGAGCAGTGAGAAAGAAGGAGAGGGGAAATCGGCAGTCAGAATGAGAGGGGTCATTGAGCACAACGGGAACACGGGGCCCTGCTCAGCTGGAGGGACTCTGGCGAAGACGAAGCCACCTATCTTGCGGTGACAAGCGGCAAATGGGGGCCCATTACTGCATGGAATGCTAATGCCAAACTCAGGGCCCCGGGGACTGGCCCCCACTCCCTGAACACAAGGAGAGGAGACCTGCCAGGGTGCATGCATGACAGCCTCCATTCACACCCACAAGTGGAAGAGATAATAACCGTATAAATCACAAGAGACTCGTACAGTCTCTCTTTCGCTACTCTCAATCTGTGTCTTTGACTGCTTCTAACGCTCGCTGTTCCTAATTGTCCCCTCGTCTATTTTTTCCTCCTTTCCCTCCTACTCCCATTCTTTATTGTCTCTTAACAAATCCCTCCACACTTCCCTTCGATGTGCGCTCTTTCATTGTCAGATTCATCAAAACGGAAAAAAGAAAAAGCCAAGGACAGATGGTGAAAACCATTCATATTGATTTAACAATCCCTGTTCATTTCATCCAAAAATAGTGCTGCCAACACAGACTGAAGTTTCCTAACACTTTAAAAACAGTAACAATTACCCTGTGCTAACAGTTTTAAATGCTCCTGTAGACAATGATATCAAAAGGATCATTTGTGCATAAGCCCATGACAAGAGAAGTTCCTCATGGAAAGACTGTATTCTCGCTATAGACTCTTATTGATCAATACATTCTCCTTTATGTGGGTTTTAATCGTAGGAAATGAATCAGACTTTCAAAATAACTCTCTAAACTGTGGATCTCTCTTGGCGTTGTATTCACAAAGTGCATAAAAAAGTCAAGGGGAAAGATGAAGAGAAGAGACTGCAGAAAGGCAGACTTGTCTCGCTGTTCCCTCAGGCCTGTGGTGTGGGCACTGACTCTATTTGACATCAAGTTGCGGCGCTGAGAAAGACAGAGTGAGGCAGAGACAAAAACACAGGACGGGAGACATCAGAACTCTTGTGCCTGCAGGGGTTGTGTAAATGTAAGTCATGCCATGATGGGGCGACTTGTTCAGGGTAGCATCGCCCTTATAACTTTCATTTCGTTTGGGGAGTTCAGACAGTTTCGACTTCCTGGCTCCTACTCTTTTCTGAGTGGCAAAAGAACTAAGATATAAATACAGAGGAGGCCAACTGAGATCAGATATCAAAGGAGAGGAAGGTACAGTCTGGCTGTGTCTGACCATAAAGGAAATATGCTTTGAGAAATCATATAACACAACCAGTGCACAGGAAAAGATGTAACGATAGAAAACTTCACATACAGTAATGTGTGGCAATTACAAAACCAAAGCTAATCAAGCTAACACAATCTGCTTTTCTAATTATGAAGATTATCTGGATTACTCTCAAATGCATAATTACTTTAATTAGACAAGATTATTTTTGGAGCACAGATTGGACTAAACTGGAAGTTATGGGTTCTAACAACTTATAACAGCTAATTTTACATTTGAATTATTATGTAATGCATTTTTAAGCTAGCATGGCTTTGCTAGGTACCAGTTTTCTTTGCTTCTGCCTTTGATGGAGATATTTCAAGTCTAATTTAGCTGTTAGCTTTAGCATCCTATAAATGAAAACATAGCAAAACAATTCAAGACAAGAAAATGGATTGCCCATACACAGTGTATGAAAGTGTAAAGAATTATTACCAGCCATAGCTTCATTGCAAAGTTGAGCTAATTTTTCACTTTACTTGCTAGCAACTTCAGGGTATGGGTGGAGTTGTTTTTTTTATTTGAGCTAGCCCCTGTTTTCATGTGATTACACTTTTTCTTGAGATCTATGTAGCTTTGTTACCAAGTTTACTTGTACAGCTGGCACTTCTCTTGTTTTAGTCAAGTGGCAACCTCTGGTCTAAGAATATGAGACAATGCAGAAGTGCTAAAATCTGCTGTTTCTCGAGTGTCCACTTGAGGCTGACCTATTTACAGCCTGGTTTAAAAAACATCTCCTATCTAAATTGCTAATTTCACCATCATTTTATGTTTTGCACTGCGTCGAGTCATGTCTCATTTAGAGGTAAGGAAACACCAGAATGTTAAAACGTAAAGCTAAAAAACAAATATACAAACTTGACATTTGTTAGTACTCGCAACTGTCATGCTAGCATTATCCACTTTTACCTGTGACACAATATCAGGAGTAAAGCTTTAATACAAATAGTACATGTACATTTTCTCTAGAACTTACTAAATATTGCAAAACGGCAGGACGGGATTTGATTGGTTTACCAGATTGGATCCTAATCGATATGATTGGCTGATGTTTTCCTGGGTTTTCTCCTACTGTAGATAGCGGATATTACGCTCTCATTTAGGAACACATCATGTACTGCTTGCCATAGGGACATATAGATCATTTTAACCAGGATAACAAAAAGTGTATCTAAATCAAAATACTAATTATACCTTTAACTTGCTTTGAGTATTGCAGATACGACACAATAAGATACAATAAGATGTGCCACGACACACTTCTTGTCTTTCCTCCTTAAGGAATCTTGCCCTGTACTTCAAGTGCTACATGTCTAACGTCTAAGTTATGTTAGTATCTAAGCTAAATGAAAATGCTGTTTAAGGATCTGGTTTAAAATGTTGCAAGATAACTAAATACTGTTAGCTATAGGTGTAAAATCACAACATTGTTTTACAAAGAAACTATGTCAGATACAGCTGTTAGCTTTGGTATCCTTTAAATCTAAACCTTCATAATGATATTTAGAGTAACTCTTCAACTTAGCTAAAAAAATTCAGTGAGGAATTTTTAAGCTAAAGTAACTGTTCAGATGTTGACAGTTGCAAACAATATTTTTTATTTCTAAGCTAGCACTGCTTTTTCAGCGTTTACTAGTTCATAGTCTTCTGTGTTTCTCCAGTTTATAGAGATATTTCTGTTTTCATTTGCTTTAACATCCTTTAAAGTTCATAGTCTTCTGTGTTTGGAGGTATCTCTGTTTTCATCTGGCCTTTAGCTTTAACATCCTTTAAATTAAACACTCATGATGATATTTTATGTTACTAACAAGCTAACAAGCTGTAAAGTTTTCACTTGACATCAGTTTTTTAATGTTTGCTACTTGGCGGTCTTCTGTTTTCCTGCCTTTTATGGAGATACTTTGATTCTTGAACAGCTGTTAGCTTTAGCATCCTTCAAAGTAAATGATAATGCTCTAAATTTGTATGTTTGGTAAAATATTCTGGAACATTTTACATTATTTTCTTACCAAAACATAGTTTAATGAAGCTGTTTGAGGTAAAATATCACAGGGCACTTTTAAATCTACATTTTGAACCCAGTTGTTGAATAAACCTTTAGAAAAGTTGGTTAAAAGCCTCTTTTTCCCTTCCTCAGTATGATAAGTAATTGTCAGCTAACATGACTGTATCATCTCGAAATATCTCTGCAAGGTGATTTTCACACTGTACTAAAATAAATGGAAACCGATAGCTGCCTGGAGGGTATGAAATCAGTCTGGAGCATGGTGTGCTTTGGAAAATGTGAGTGAAAATGTAGCATGTATAATTAGCAGTTAATGGAAGAAAACATGCAAAAACTCTCGTTTGGTCCCTTAATTAGTTTTTGGCCACATTAATTATCTCAGTTTTGTGCTATTAATCATTCTGCAGGAAGTTGTTAAAGCCAGTGGAGCCGAGGTAGAAGAATAAAACATGATTTTTCTGCAGCAGTGTTGTAAAAACACCCACTACCAACATATAAAGCCTGAGCCCCTGTAATGCTTTTGCACTGCGACTCCGAGGCCAATACGCGACTGGCCACAAACCACTAGGGAGAGATGGGAGTAAAACCTTTGGGTAATGCACTCCACACAATGGCCCTATTTACTGAGGCACCTGAAGAGAGAGCTCCACGGTGCAAAACAGCACATTACTGTGTAGGAGGACTGTGTAGGATTTCAGACCAATCACACAGTATCCTTCATGCAGCTGACAATAAACGTGCAGGGGAGGGGGGCTGTGTGTGGATAGTGGCAATCGCAGAGTGTGTGTAGGTGTGTATGGATGAGAGAGAATCTGATTTTTCACATGGATCAAACATTGTGCGTGGATATTTATATTGTAGGGAATGTGTGTACACTTCCTGTCCTGTACCTGAACTTGTGCACAACAGGGGAAGAAGCAAATTTGCACCTTTAAGTGATTATTTCCTCCCTAAGAATTCTTTATAAGCTGAAAGCAAAAGCTCATTTGAATAGAGAAGCGTTTTTTTTTTATGAAAGGGAAATTTGAATGCAAACCTGAAATACATTCCCCCAACTTTGTAATTGCTCACTTTTCCTTATCTCCAACCTCCGCTCCGCACCTCAAATTCGGCAAAGTAATCGAAAGCAGAGTGAAATTAAATAGGTCGATGGAATGCATTTTAAAATAAGCCACCTCCCGCTTTTTTTTTTTTTTTTTTGGTTGTCTGCATACCTGCCTGTCTGTCCTCATTTGTCTGCCGTTGTGTACCTTTCTCGGCCCAGCTTGCGCGGTAAGGAGCGGAAGCGGCTGGCGTTACAAATCCCGTCTGAATTCTCAGAGAGGGATTGAGTGCCCACCTTCTGACTGTGCATTCCAGAAAGCAGCAGGGTGCGCTCTTTGATATCCTGCACCGGAGAACAAAACAGCACTCCATCGCCTGTAAGGTGGCATTTTCTATCAAAGCAAAAGGCCGTAATCCAGACTTATACTCTAAATCCTATGTACACTGACATAATGCCCCCTAAGCTGCCTAATTCCTGCTAGAGTGCTCGATGCTTCCTCTCTATCTTTTTTTTTTTTTCATATATCTTCTCTTTTCACTCATTGTTCTCATATTTTTTCCTTTCCCATCATCCTCTCTGGCCTTTCATTAGTTTCCAAACCTCCCCCCTTTTTTCCTCTATTTATATACATTTCCCCATCTCTACTCCCATCACAACAACAACAACAATATTCAGCACAATCTGAGTTTTGGTTGCTAGGATACCCTGCGGCTATTGTGATTGGCTCTCATTATAATAGGGATTTGCTGTTTAATCCAGGCCTTGTAATTGGCCTGCTCTCCAGTGTTCAGGCAGGCTTAACTCACTCGCATTTAAAGCAATGATGCACCGCTATCATGTATCAACAAATACACGCTAACACACACAGAAATACACTCAATTTCCGCCCTCTTGTTGCACTGACTGCCTCTTTCTCTCTGTCTCTGTCTCTCCAAGCAGGATAAGTGATGATGAAAACAACACGCGCTTTGTTTGCCGCTCGGTGTTTGTCATACGACACCGAAGAAGTCAAGTTGCTTGTGACACACAACGAGTGGTGTGACACTTTTTCCATGCGGGGGTGTCATGAGTGGTCAACAGATACACACGCACACACACATGAGAGAAAGAGGCAAGCTGGCAAACCCGGATGGAGGATGTGTCACGCACCCACACACACACACAGAAGAATGGGTGTCACATGCAGCAGAAGGTGATTTTAATGCATCTGGATGTGAATCATACATGTACACATGCTCTCACCTTAAAAATCCATTATGCAGATGTGAGACTCCAGCAAACGCTCATGTATTCTTGCATCTTAAAGGAACACGCTTCCTCAGTTTTGTGTCCCTTCATTTTCAAACAAAAGAAGATTATTTCATTTTTTCGGCCTTGAAAGAGTAAAAAAAGATGACATTTGAAAAACAAAGCAGCCTGTTGTTTCTCACAACATTCTGCCCAAACCTTAAGACAATGGTGCGCATCTTTTTGTGAACATTTTTTATTTTTTTTTCTTGACGGAGATATGAAAGAAGTTCAAATAAAACTTGCTGATGATAAGGTCTGCTTGAGTTAACTGAAAAGATGTTTTGTTGTGAAGTTTAAAATGTCATTTTTCATGACAGCATCAGAGAAAACTTCTAACTTTGTTTGCTGAGACTTAAAGAGGAGTATTGTGATCTTCAAGTTTAAAAACACCCCCCAAATTTTTCTCCACACACTGGTGTTTTGTTTAACTATTATTTCAGCCTGTCTGAAACGCTTTATGTTAGCTGCTGTCTCTTTAAGACTCCCCACTCCACAAAATCCCTTGCCTCTGATTGGCCAGCTCTTTTTATGCCTGTTGGGTTAACCTCTGTGTTTGATGCTCGCACCTTCAACATGACATGAACCAGTTAGGAGAAAGAAATTATATGTCATCTTGCTCGACTTGAAGTGAGGTCGCCACAAAAACTGCTCCCCCTGGTGGCTGGCTGTGGTAAAGATCAAAAATTCAATCTCCATCCCAACTTTAAACATTGTTAAATTTTCTACCTATTGGTTAATGTTTACTACTTTACTTTATTTGTCTACTATGATTTTGATTTTAATTTGTTTAAAATTATTATTATTTTTTCAATTCATTTATTTTTTTTTCCTTATTATTTTTTGCTGCTGTGATTTTGTCTTCCCTATTTATTACATTTTTTTGACATTAACTGGCCTCCTCAATGTTACTGTGGGCTGGAGGTGGGAGTCAGAGGAACCTAATATCTCGTATCGTATTCAGGGATGGCAAGTTTTGACACCAGGTATCGGTATCGGGCCAACTCTAGGCAAGAAAATCGAGCAAGTCCTCCTCGCCACTAGATGCTGCTAATTGCTGCGGTTTAACACCACGGCAAATGTGCGCCAGGTCCCGTTCAGACAACATGAATGAACCAGGGAGAGTTCACTGTTGAAGTTTTTTATTTTGCACTTCAGTTTACTTCAAAACAATACTAAAACTCTGACAGTTGTTCGTTTTATTGCACTTGTTTAATATTCATCAAAAAAAAAAAAAAAAAAAAAGAGTCTAAACTCAGAGAGAGTTGTTTGTGTTTTATTTGGACTTAATGTCAGAGTGACTGTGCTGTCTTTGTTCAAAATGATCTGTCACTGTTAATTGAAATTTTATGTATCAAAAGTACAAGTAGTATTAGTACTCGGTTTCGGTGAGTACTCAAGGGGGAGTACTTGTACTGGTATCGGTCTGCATAAAAAGAGGTATTGGACATCCCTCATTGTATTGTAATGTACTAAAAATAAAAAAAAACTTTGTTTTAAAAACAGAAAATCTATCTCCCCAGCCATTCCAGATGGGCTGTGGTCAAACTTTAAAAAATTTTCTCTTTGAGCCCTGGCCTTTTTTTGGGTCCCTTATAGAAAAAATTATGATCCCAGATTGAAAATCTACAAGGTCTATCTGAAATTTTTATGGTGTCATGTTAAAGGGAACACTTGTGAAATGTGTTCAGAGGTTGTTCAGCTCCACCTTCCGAGATCTGGCTGGTATAGTCTGGCACCCCTACGGAAGGGTCTCAAAAAGCGGGACGGCTTGCCTCGGTTATGTAGGGATCTGTCCCGGGATTAGTCAGTGGAAACGGTGTAAACTGCGTGCCGTGCTGAGACGAACCAAACTGATCCACTCAGTGGAAACGGGGCTAAACTCCCCAAATTGGGGGACCTCACACCTCAATTTTTTTCTCACGTCTGATTGTTGTGGTGATTTGAAGATATTACTTTGCTGCTTTGTATTCAAGTCCTCTTTTTCTGAAAAGTTTCGTTTGCATTATTTATGAGAGGTTAAAAAACAAGGCTTTACGCCATTTTTAACGATGGTTGACAGCTGCTGTTGTGTATTTTTTTCGGGGGGTAGAGCCAAGGAGAGATTAGACTCTTGAAATCTAGATTCTCCCACAGTCCCTCACAGTCTCGACAGCGGCAATAGCGGCGCCTCTGGCGAAGGTATTTTGGCTTCAAAATTGTACATTTTTAAATGACGAAGTGACAATGTTTAACAAATGACGCTGTCCATTCTATATTCAGTCTATGGCTGACCTCATTACTTCAGCAAATCTCACGAAGATTAACAAAAATATCCTGCTTCCTCTACAGCAGGCCATTTGGACCAATTTAAGGACAGATTTTGGGATTTTCTACAACACATAAACATTTGAAACCTGCGCGTTAAGTATCGTCACAATTCTTGTTTCTTTTTAACCATATTTGAAATAAAGGAAAGCATAATCCCCCTCTTTAATGTCTGTCATGGTTTTGAATCTGCTGTTTGCATCTTATACTACATTATGTAAGGTATAACTTTTACAGTTATTACATTTTGACATTTGGTTAAATGGCATACTTTCCTATTGGACTTTTACAGAATAATTTGAAACTTTTTGAACACAAAGACCAAAACTACAGACGTGGAACTGGCTGTTCTCTGCAAGTTCTCTGCAGACAAATATCATTTGGCAGAATGACGCCTCTGTCTGAATCTCAATTGGGGGGGAATGTGAATCTGTATATATATTAAAAATTTACACTGGTCATCATTATTCTGTCAGTTAATGAAATATGTTAAAAAAAAACTCTGTATCTCATCTTGGAGGGGAATATCCAAACTGTGCAAAGATAAAACTTTTGGAACACTTGAACTTCTGTGCAAAGCAAACAGCCATGTTGTACATTTCCTGTTGTATCTTTATGTATGCTAAAGGCTGTAACTCCACTTTGATCAATGTTTTTATGATGGAACATGACTCTACTGCTGATGAAGACAGTGGTTAGGATTTGCTTTGCCTCCGTATTAAAACATGCCAGTCAGACGAAGGATCCCTGGGTCATACCGCTGACTCCACCTGCCATTCATCTTCATTCTGCTGCCTTCGCTCCATCATCGCTGAAGGTCAAGCTGAGAGATACATGTGAATGAAACGCTCCCCTTTTTTGCAGTCAATTATATGTTCATGTGTCAAGGACATGATGGAGAGGATGAAAGGATGTTGGATTGTGGAGGGGCTGTGGCATTTTTCAATTTTAGGGCGGGAGCTTCGCATTGTGAGATATGGAGGTATATCATGTGAGGCTTGCCAGTGGGGAGATAAGCGAAACATATAGGCCCATAAAAAAAGGCTTATCCCACTTTCTTCCTGTCTTCTCAGGTTTTGTGGACAAGATAATAGGACGGAAGAGGAAGTTGTTTTCTGTTTATATGGGCCTGACCTTCAGTTACGAAGACACATTTTGCTGAACTTTTAAAGATGTGAGTGGGTAAACCAATCAGATGGTTGATAAACAACATCTTAAAGGGTCAGTGTGATGTAAGTGTTATGAAAACATACAGTAGATAGTTGGACAGTGCCATTGTGCCACAAGCAGAGTCGGCAGGAACCATTTCCCATGGCGAAAGTTGTCGGAAAAAAAGCCAATCATATTGATCTTTGACCTGTAATTGGGATGAAAAGTTTGCATTAGACTAAAAAAAATACTTTTCAACTCTCTTAAAGCGACCAGAACAACTTGAAACCATCTATTCAGAACAAAACCAAAGTGGTTGGGAAGATGTCTGGCTTTATACGTCCATTTAGCTTGCTTCTTCGGGGTGGCCTTCGCAACTGTTTTAAAAAATCATTGGTGGAAAAATCCCAAACTGTCTCAGTTTAGTTATCTCCAAAGTCGTTAATCCCAGTAAAAGCCAAACACTGTGAAGTTTGTCCTAAAATATGTTAACATTAGGGCGGAGTAATGGCAAGTACCTCTTGATACATTACACATCAAGATACTTAGGTCATGTTATGTTAGTATCACTATTTATCATAATATTGTGGTAAATTGCAATAATCTACTCAGTTAACAAAGAAAAAAAAGAGATGATGTGTAAAGGAAATCAAAATGTTACTCTAAATAAAAAGGACCAAGGAAAACATTGATTTCTATGGCATACTGACTTGTCAAGTCGTACAAAAACCCATATTTTCAAGTTTATAAATTGATCATTATAAATATACCTTGAGACTATGTGTTTTATACAGTCAATTGGCAACACACAGGGTAGTAGCTCTTCAGCGCCACCTACTGCAGCGGAAGTGTGGAAGAATAAAAAAATATCAATATTAAAAGTTGAAAACTCAATATTGTATTAGAGGTCAAATAATCACAATATAATGCTGTATCAATGTTTTTCTCACACCAGCAGTTACCATAATAGACTGTAAAATATATGGATGTCGTCTTTGTGACATCACCCATCTGTTTACAAAGCAGAGTTTTAAAGCTTATAGATGTGGGTAGCCATTTCCAAGAGGCTTACATCAACCCAGCTACAGTTGTGCCAATACAAGGTGCACTTTTTCCAGTCTGCTGAGCTGGTCTTCTGATTGGTCAAACTCATAAACTGCTGAGTCATAAAAAAACAGTTAAAGTTACAGTGGATCTTTATGTCATTAATGTTGTTATATAAAAAGATATATACAAAATCTGAAATGAATGAAAAGGAGCAGAAAGAAGAAAAACCATATTGTATGTCCCTTCTCACAGAAAACATTAACACTTGACAAAACACACACAAAAGAAGTAATACTATTCGGCCAGAATGCTATATTGACCTTCTATTGGAATGTTCTTGGAGCCAAATGAAAAGCAAAGTGATTCACAAATATAAAACTAAAGTTTCACCAGAACAGAAAAAAACAAAACAAAACCCAATACCAGTGAGGCTTTAGATTGTCTGGGATTCCCTCTATCAGTCTAATGTGTCGGTTTTGATAAGTATTTTTAAGATACCAAAAGTTTTGGCTTCTTTGAAATATCCGTCCAGTTTAAACGAAAAATAGAAAATCATGTACAGTTTCAGAGTTCAGTTTAGAGGTAGAGAAATAAGCTATTCCAACTTAAGTCATGTTTTTGTACCAGGCTATAAATATGCTTGTTGTTTTGTAAAAAAATAGCTTTTTATATTTAGCGTATAATGTACTTTCAGAGCTAGCCTTTGGTGGACACATGAGGAACTGCAGTTATTTTAGCTTTGGCATTTTAGCATCGCTTAATTTATCACAGTAAAAGGTTGCAGCTTGGTTATCATGAGATTTTATCAAAACAGTCAATAGGTAATTTCAACAGTAATCCAAGTTAGCTTACATTTTAGTTAGCTTACAGCTTTAGTAAACAAAGATAGCTTTCTAGAACACTACTTTAAGTCTCTTTGCCCAGAGTCAACTTCATATTTGTTTCTCTATAACTTATGAATTGACCCATTTCATGTGGTTGGATGGTTAATTGGCAAAGAGGTGGAAAACAGTCTTCTTTAGCAGGCTCAAACATGTGATGCTCCTTGACATTTCCTCATGTGAACTGTTACAAAAGCAGGTTACGACCATGTGAAAACACAGGAGGCCTTCACTTCGTCGAGGTGATCCAGGCCAACTCACGGACTCAGAGTCACGAAACTGTGTGAGTGTGAAGCAGGACAGCGGTGGGGAAAAAAAAGAAGTCTCACATGCTCAGCTAACCTTCCCAGAATGTGTAAAGGTTACATCAACCAGCGCTGCTGTCCATCCAACAAAATCCCCCACCGCTGTCTCTTCACGGCTCAGCCCAGTCGAGCTGCCGTTTTCATATGTCTGACTTGTGTTGTTGTTGTTTTCTCCTGTGGGCTGAGTTTTACACAGTCTGTCAATCTCCTGAGCGTCACACATTAGAAGGACCAGTGGAGTGAGACACCAAGAGTGATCCCTCTGGGGAACGACTCCTCCACCACCTCCCGCCCCAGCTCCCCTCTCCCTGTGTTTGTCTCTCTTTATCTCCTGGCGTCTCTTTCTGTCTTCCCCCTTTTGTGTTCTCTCTGCATACCCTCGCTTTCCTCCAACTCCATCAACAACTCCCCAGACTCCTGGCCAAGTTTGAGCGAGTCAGTTCCCCTCTGTTCGGAGAGGCTACGCTACATCTGTTGGCGCGTTCGGTGCTCGAGTGGTCGGCCAAGCTCAGCCAACATCCCCCAGCATGCATCACAGCGAGAGTGCGGCTAATG
The DNA here is from genome assembly GCF_033239565.1 of Halichoeres trimaculatus. Lineage (NCBI taxonomy): Eukaryota > Metazoa > Chordata > Actinopteri > Labriformes > Labridae > Halichoeres > Halichoeres trimaculatus. The sequence goes on from NW_027437200.1 coordinate 18,457,793, forward strand.
AACAGGACTGCAGGAATGTGCCAGCGCGCGTCTCCCCTTGCCTTTTTGTTTGATAAGTTTCACTCTCAATGGGGGCACTGTTTGGAATGACTCAGCCCGGAACAAGGAGCGGAAATATCCAGCCAGATGACCGTGAAATGTTTGTGGAAGCTGCTCGAGAAACTCTTCGAACTTTCTGGGGAGTAAAGTCGATGAATCACATGAGGATCCCGGGACTGACTTCTCGAAGAAACAAGGAAAACTTGAGACCATCCTGCCAACCAACCAACCGCCTATACGTCTGAAAAAGACGGTCGAAAAAAAACAGAATTCAGCATGAACTCAACTTCTCTTTTCTCTTGAATGCTTATGTCCTTGTATGAATGTAGAGATGAGGCTGGAGGGGGAGGGGAGGAAATATGAAAGCGCAAAGCTTTTAACTCATGCTGCGGTGAATGGCCTGGGCATTCTTCTGGATTTAATGAAAGCCTCCAGAGTGAGTGAAAGCCTGAAATAGCATTAGCTGGCACACAATAGTAGCCTTAACTGTAGGTATTAAACCTTAACAGCTAAGACCTAATTGGCTGGCTGGTGAATAGGCCAATGGGTGGCTGACTCTTAAGCTGCGATGTCAGAATGCCTGACCGGCCAACAGCTTGCCCTTGTCTTCTTTCTTCTGCAAAAGCCTGGACGTCGCTCTTGATTAAACATCCGTATCGACCTCCCATCTTCCCACATGCCCGCTCTTTTGTTTGGGTTTTTTTTTTCCTCCAAGGGGGGAATTCTCTATTGACCATAAAAGCTTGGCTTCATCTTTCGCCAAACATGATCATTTTTTTCCATCCAGGTCGGCCGCTCCAGTTAGAGTTCAGATCCATTCCCAAGCCGAGCATCCTCGGTCGCGGATCCCCGCGCGCATTCAACTTGCCTTCATGTGACAAAACCAGCACGAAAACACTCAGTCAAGTGAGGAGAGAATCACACTCCTGGATCTTTAACCGCAGGAGGTTTGGAGGGGGGTCCAGGGTGCATCCAATCACTGACTCCAATGAAGTGCACTACTCCCAGGCCAATAGAGGAACAAGACGGGGGAATGGTTGAGGACAATCATGCAGTGAAGCCCCCTGTTATCCAGCCAAGTGTTCTAATCAAAACCTTGTGTGCCTGATCAATACCATCGGACAACAGATTGCACTCCAGGGGAGCTGCTGAAGCCAGGAGGGGTGTCTCAAAGGCCAGGGGAGAGGGGACAGATGAGAGACAGTGTGAGGGCTGCGGGGTAATGTGGTAACCAGGGACAAGTTGAGTGATTTGAGAGGGTATAAAGTGAGACACTGGCTGGCTTAAGGAGGAAGAAAGATCACACACACACGCTCACACACACACACACATACACCGTGGGACGTTATTTCAAAAGGATGTGGTGTTTCTCCAGTCGTACATTGTTAGCATGTGAAAAGCTCAGTAGAGATTTTATCAGCTAAAACATGTAGAAGAAGCTTATTTCAGCCTCTTATTCACAGTGATGTAAATAACGGTTATGGTTAACACTTTTCAAGAGTGTTAATATAAAAAGATGGAGAAATTAATCATCAAAAAATTATCAGAAACTTTATTTTTGAAATTTTACATATAGCCACAATTTGAGTTAAGTAAGTAAAATGAGTTTTGTTCAAGGTTATATTTTTCTAAACCAAATTTAAATTATTAAACCTGAGAAGTGTTGTTGCTTTGCTATTTGAATACCAACTAACTTTGGTATTATACAATAAGTAACAACATGTCAAAATTGTTTTGGGGGTTCTTTTTGTTTTTTTGTTGTTGTTTTGTTTTTCCCTGGTTGTTTTTTTTTATTATCAATGATTATTTATTGTTGTGTTTTCATTTGTTCTTTTCTCTGTTGATTTTCTTCTTTTTTTTTCTCCTTGTATAATTTTCACATGTTCATAACAAAGCACTCATTCATTTATTCAAAATGAGATGTGATGGGAAACATTATGAGACTCAATGATATGAGATACATTACGATACACTATGATGCAATGAGATATATGATAAAACACTATGATATGATAAGATACATTATGCTACACTATAATATGAGATACATTATGATACAGTATGATATGATTCTTTATGATACAGTATGATATGATGAGATACATTATGATACACAATGATACAATGAGAAAAATTATGATACACTATGATACACTGAGATACATCATAATACACTATGATATGATGAGAAAAATTATGATACACTATGATACACTGAGATACATCATAATACACTATGATATGATGAGATACATCATGATACACTATAAATCAATCAATCAATCATGTTTATTTATATAGCACATTTAAAAACAACCAAGGTTGACCAAAGTGCTGCACAGTCTTAAAACACAATCAAATATATTCATGTTTAAAAAACATATAAATAAATAAATAAATAAATAAATAAATAAATAAATAAATAAATAAATAAATAAATAAATAAATGAAATGAAATCAAATCAAATTAGATAAAAAAATAAAAATAAAAAACTGGAACTGGAAAAACTATGGTATGATGAGAAACATTGTGATATACTATGATGTGATACACTATGATACCCTATGATACAATGAGATACATTGATATACTATAATATGATACACGTTATGATACACTATGATACAATGAGAGAAATTATGATACACTAGTGTATGATGAGAAATATTATGATACACTATGATACACTGAGATACATCATAATACACTATGATATGATGAGATACGTCATGATACACTATGGTATGATGAGAAACATTGTGATACACTATGTTACGATGAGCTATTATGAGGTACAATACCATATGATACATTACGATATGACATGATATTGTACGATAAGATAGCCTATTATAAAGTGTAATATGATACAATAGGATATGACAAGGTACTTTATCATATTATACAGCAGGGGTAGGCAACCCAGTGCAAGGGTGCCATAGCCGGCACGTGAGGCTATTTATGTTGGCATGCATAGAATAATAACAATGAGACAGAGAACAAAATAAATAAATGCTAAAACTATAGTGTTGTATTCTTTTTAACACTTCACAAGAAAATAAACACTCTCTAAATGTCCTTACGTAAAAATTTAACATTACATAAAAAATTTAAATCGTGACGTTACAGGTGCGTGAATGTGTCCTGCAAGTGCGTCATCACAAACCTCTTTGGAGGTCAGTCTGCTAGCTTGCCAAGACACATCCATTTAGAGGTGTCATTGCGGCAAGCAAACCAAGTTCCAGTCGTTCTTTCCAACATAGTTGGAGAAGGGAGTATGGATTTATTGCCAGAGATAGCCAGAGATTGAGTGATATGCACCCTTTGCTGTGAAAGGGGACTTTCCTATCAACTGTTGATGATTTTATGAAAGAAGTAAGTATTGGCGCTTTGGGCATGAGTGCATTTTGAAGTGGCTTAAGTCATGGAAAAGGTTGCCTAGGTTACCACTGTTATAGAGTATGATGATGAGGTATGATCAGATATGATAATGGGGTATGATAAGCTGGGATATGGTGATATGATGAGATATGGTTTGATATGCTAAAACCCATATACAATTTGTTGAGATAGTACAAGATAGGACTGATAATATGATACATTATGAAACACAGTGGTGAGGTGAGGTCCTGAACAGATTTAAATCACAGCTTTGTCTGACAATTGCAGGTTTATCAAGGTAAGCTAGCTAAAAAACTGTTATCTCTGCTAATGAAAACCATAGCTCTTTTCTATAAGACGTTGTCTTTTAGACCTTTGATCTGCAGAAGGGTGTGAGAAACCCTGCTTGTTCTACAACTAAAGGTGGGTACACACTACAGGATAATCAGGGTGATTTTTGTCCCGATTCCCCCGTTATGATCAAAGCCAGCAAAGGCCAAATTGTTGGGTGTCTGCAGATGACATCATGTATGATTTTCCTGTGCTGTGGGGTGTTTTAAAAATGATTCTGTCCAGTCAGAGCCGCTCAGAAGGCCTCTGATTAAGAGATCGTAGATAAGAAACATGTTTATTATTTGCGACTCAAAGTTCTGTTATGTTGGGCGCTCCGTGAGGAGCCAAGCAGGTACAGCGTGTAATCAAGACAATCAAGACGTGCCAATCAAGACAAAAGCTGACTCAGCTGACTGACCAAATGCAGAGAGTACACAACATAAGATCATAAGAGAGAGATCTTTCTTTTGTTATCGCGTGTGCTCTCTAAATGTGTGAAGGTGTGAAGAATCCTGTAATGTGTGCCAGCCTTGAGCAAGTTTTCTATGGATTTTCCTCCAATTTCTTTTTGTCTGATGTGTCAGCGTTTGATCCATGTTATAGTAACAGAAGAGGAGTTCAAGGCTTTTTCAAACTGGTATGTTGTGTCTGTTGTTGTTGCCAGACTTTCAGTTGTGATTTTTCCAGTACAGGTTCAAACATTTTCCAAGATTAATTGAAATTTAGCTTAAACACTGCACCTGTTGTGAAGTTCACATTGTGCAACAGTAAAAGAAGTTAGAGAGCAGAGATTAAAGTAAAGGCCACTTAGTAAATATTTTGGCCACAGTAACACACTCTTTTAGGAAAATATAAAACACACTGTGCTAATTGATTAATATCCAGAAAACTGAATCATTCCTCAGCTTCAAGTGTGAAATCTATGGCTGCCAATTTCCTGACTGAGCACAGGATCAGATTTCAGAATTCCCTCTGCCAAAAGCAGAAGAGTGCTGAAATTTTACATAATCTGTTGAATACATCCTCCTGTCAATTCTTCTCTGTTTCTTTAAACAGTATAATACTGTACAGGCTGTGATTGGTGCACGCAGATCTACAAAATTAACACTGTTCTTAAATCCCTCTGTCATCTCTGCGTGCTTTAAAACAAAAGAGTTCATGGAGGGGATTTACAGCGTTATACTTTTAAGTCTAATCACATCAGTGAAGCCCGAGCCTTTTATCCCTCAAACATTCCTGTTGAGTTCTTTCAAAGAGCGCTACCTTGAATCTTGCTCGGAGGGCGCCGCGCTGTCTTGTGGATAAACAGGTGTTAGGTGTGAAGGTTTGAAATTAATATGGGCTCAGAAAAAAGTGCAGTTGATAATCTCTGCTGTCTTTCCACGGGCATGTAGGAGTGTATGGAAACAGATAATTTAAGAGGCAGCTCTGAGCCGAAACATTAATCTTGAATAATCTATTGATCAATCCTGATGATCACATTAATCCTGCTGAATCTCTGTCATTGATACAGCCACATAATGGATTACAGCGCGCTAAGCTGAATATATGCCAATGTGAGTGTTACTGTACGGTACAGGGGTTTTAAAGTAGGACACTTTGGTGGAAAAATGAGCCTGATGGAACTTTTTATCTTTACCAGGGGTGTGTCCATGCTTTACGACTAGGGTGGCCCAACCCTAAGACATCCCTATCTCAATGTCTGTAAAAGTTCTTCTTAATTGGAAAATATAGTCTGTTAAGTTAAAAAATAACTTTTTTATTTGTCTAAGCTGTAAAGCTTCCCCTTTCTACTAACTAAGGCTATGGTTATTGTTTAATGGCTACGGCTATATTGCCATATTACTCTACCACCCAGATGTAAACAAGCACAGGTGACAACTCTTCACATAATTTTTCAGTGTTTCTATCTAACTGGCTGTGTTCGGCAAGGTGGACCCAATGCTAGGAGAGCCAGCTTCTATAACTTAAGCCCAGCTCAGCGAAACAGTTTTACATTATCAAACTCTCTGATCTTGTGTTGATAGCCTTGTCTTGATGAAAAACTGTGCTCAATTAGATGAATCTGACTTGTTGAAATTTGAACTTAAGTTTGAACCAAAAAGCTTCGTAAAGGCTTGACATGATTAATAATTTAAAAAAAGAATCCCTATTTCCTCGCACTGGTGTTTTTATTGACCTCTTTTAAACTGGTGGGTACTTTGGGTACTGTCTCTTTAAGGCTCCCTGCTAAACATCCCCCCTCCCCTGTGATTGGCCAGCCCTCTAAAGGCCTTTTGAGACAGGTCTATGTGTAGACCTTGGTGTTAGAGGCTCACACCTCCAACCTGTTAGATTCTTATGTCATGAGGTCATTGTCTCAGCAAGTCTTGAGAAGATCTCGTCAAGGCCTCTTACAATTTTGAGAAGTTTATAAACTGAATCATGGATTTTTTTTTTTTAAAACACACCATTATATTTATAGGTGTGTATTGTAGTTTTTGTATACTATGGGTTTTTGTTCCATATTCACGTAGTTTGTTTCACAAGTTGTAGATTTTTCCACTGCGCAGAGGCAAAGTCATTCTACTAACAAAGAGGACATACGGCCTGGTTTATCCTCGTTACCTTCTCCATTCTAATTACATGTTTGAGAAAATCATACAGTTACACACACAAAATATAACACATTTTCTGAAGTGGTGTAATGAAATCACATAGATTTGCTTAGAATAGACCCAATGTGAGGAGGGGATCTCTAGTCTCAAGGTTTATATGCCACATAGGCATGCAATATGTAAGAAGGGGGTTTCTTGTCTCAAGGTTCACCTTTTGCATTACTTATCAATATAATTCCACACCACCATATACTCTGTACTACTTACTGGTGATGCTCTCAGAGGCTAACTGTAAGGTCACAATTATGAAACCTTGCTTGCCACACTGTATATATACCCTGTTAACCTGAATAAAGTTGAGAGAGTCGGAGGACTGAACCAAGCACTCATTTGCCGTCTCCTTTCTTTCTCCCTTTGATCAAAGATTTAGGCTTGGCCCAACTGAGAAGCTTCTGTTTTCCTTTTTTACATGGGCTAGGCCTAACCTAGGAATTTCTAGTATAGCAGGGGTGGCCAACCAGTCAGAGACCAACTATCTATCTATCTATCTATCTATCTATCTATCTATCTATCTATCTATCTATCTATCTATCTATCTATCTATCTATGAGCACATGAGCGATTTAGAAAAGCACATGTAGAGAAGAGAAACTGAAACTTAAGTACAAATCTCATCACCGAAGTATTGATCAATACTGATCCCAACGTAGGCATCAATATACCGTTATTTCAGATTGATCAGCACACCACTACCCATAACAATAATTAGATCTTTATATATGGATCGAATGGAATGGATCGACACTGTAAGGCAAAGAGCCGCATGTGGCTTGCGAGCCACGGGTTGGCCAATGGCAGACAGTTGCGTAGAAGACAAATGCTATGTCAGGGGTGTCATTTTTTCAGCCCAGAAGATAAGTGTGAAATTTGCTCACTGTGTGCGCTGATTTTTACATGTGACTAATAAACGGTTCAACTGAGACCAACAGGTTCCCCAGTCTTTATTCAGTGGCTACCAATATTATGAACTTGGGGTCGACAATATGAACATAAAGTGGTTCGAAAATCTGCAATTTTTTCATGTGAACATCCAGTATTGTTTAGCTAAATAAAGGATAAGGCCTGCTTTGACAGCCAATCATATCTCTGGATTGTTGGGGGATTTTGATCAGGGGCCAAAGCCACTCTAAACTAGCCTGAGATTAATTTAAGCTAACGGTGTCTTATATAAGGGTATAAAAACAGGCATAACAGTCAGCTGGCCTTTTTTCTATCCATGCTTCAATCAGCCCAGGACACAAACAGCTGCATGCCTTGACTACACAGATTCTTTGAATTTGGGAGCCAAACAAACATCCAACCTTCCCAGAATTTAATTTCAAACCAGATCCTGCCACTTTGTTGTTGACAGCTGCGTCTTCACTGAACCATACAAACGATAATAACAGCAAATATGAACACTGCAGCAATTATTATCTGCCAGTCTGAGCCTCTTGAACACAATAAGGACTTATCTTCCAATTAGGTGTAATAACAGTAACTAGCATGTCGACTCGCATGTTTCAGGCCTGGAGTGGATGTTTAAAATGGGCCTCCCCAGGAAAGAGCGTGACCTTTTTTTTTTCTTCTTTCTTTATTTTTTACCAACAATCTAAGGCCGGGCTGCATGCTGGTTTAGGGTGTTATTCATTGAAAATCAATATTTTCCATCTCTGAGGATGCAGAATGAATTATTACTGAGATGAGCATTGTGGGGAGATTGAAGGCTTAGTCTGAGGCATCACTCATCTGAAGACTTTCACAAGGACATTTACTTCTTTTCCTCAGGAGTTAACTCGGCCCAACATGGATCTTTTTTTTTGCAGCACTGTCAGGGCACATATCACCTTGTGTCCTGAAGAGGATATTTCACAGGACTGGAAGGAGTTTTTGCAGATATTTGGCTGAATAAAGCAGCTAAATTCTTCAGGTTTTGGGTTTAAACATTCTCTCCGTGGCTCCTCTGGGTCGTCTGATTTTCTTAAAGTCCAGGCAAAAGTTGCCATTTTTTAATGAACGTGTCCAAAGAATGCCAACCATGTAATTCAACAATGACCTCGAATCCTTTTCAGAAATGATGAGCTAAGCACAGGGCTGCTCTAATTACCCAGCCACTCACAATAGAGACGAACAAATTATGGAGCCGGTTTGAAATGTCAAGATAACCAATTATCAAATAAAAATGGCCATTAGGTAGTTCCTTCTGGCCACAGGTGATGAAGCCACCTGAAATAATGGGGAAAGCACGCTCGGAATGGGTTTTTAGACATGATCACAGGAGGGAGATTAGATTAGCCGTTAATGTAAGACCCCTCAGGGAGCAGATTCAAGCAGATTCAAGCAGAGAGATTTCTCAAGTGTCCGTGCCATGAAATTAATAACCATTGGCGATTTAAGTGACGAATATCCCACACATGCAGACATTTTTAATTATGGAATATTTAAATGTTACTCTGCTCTTGCTAATCAGGACAAAACACCAAACCGTGGAGCCAAATCTTGCACACGATTGCTCCTGGGACTTTTTTTCAACTTTCATCTAAGTGATGTCTTAATGCCCCTCTATGCTACTTGTGGTGTACAGCCTTAAGCTCAGGACCCCAAAGGCAAACACAAGACAGATCCCAAGACTTGAATAGAAAAGCAAACTTTTGTCTTGGCTTTTGTAATGTTGAAATATTCAACATTCTTTTATCTCTTTGGGCCTAAAGTGTTGATATGTAGCATCCACAGAGGGTGACCCCAGCTTAATGGGAAGACCTTAACACTAGAACCACTAGAAGCTGAGCTTAGAAAACCATAACACACCAATTGGTCAGTGGGTTGATAAGTCGCATCAAAGCAGGAACCAGAGAGCAGAATCCAAATCAGGCTCTTGGGTGCCATCGTTTGAGACTTCATAGCAACACCTTGGAAAAAACACTTCTGTTAAAGATAGAACAACTTGGTTTTGTTTTGGAATTGTTTGCTAAATTTCTAAGTTTTCTGCCTCTTTGTTTGTCTGTAGATTTGATTTTTTCTTTAACATGTCTAAAATAAACATTTTCAGTTCAATTCAATTTTTGTTTTAAATTCATTTTCTGTTTGGACAAAACCCTGAAATCCACGTCAAACATCAGTGGTCAGAATGTGAATTTCAGTCTCTAGACTCAGTTATTGATGTTCAAACACTACCTGCAAGGAATGGAATTTTAGTGATATTACAAAGGCTGGAGTGAGAATTTAAGAAGGAATAGGGGACCTTCAAACAAAGCACAGTTACACAAAAGTTGATAATTTGAAAGTTTAGGTTAGGGCTGCAATGACGAATCAATTGTTTCTTTGAAATTACCCCTGAAATTTCATGAGAATTTGGTGAAAATTAGCACATAACTTCCGGCCAGATTCTGTTTTGCAGTGCGCCTCTACTTATAGTATCTATCACAGAGTAAGGCCAATTAACAGCCCCACTCTTGGTGAGTATCACATCTGAAGCCTTCAGTTGTATCATGTAAAACATTATAGGCCTAATCATAAAGGTTTATCATTTTGCATGTGACCTCAGTTATGTACATCAACAAACTGGGTACTAAAGAACTTGGTGAAATTAAAAAACAAAAGCTTACTATCAACTGCTTATTGGGAAACTGAATTATTCACTTAACATTTTAAAGGAAAATGAGGAAACAATGAACCTAACTTCTGTATTCAAGAAATAAGCAGCTGTTTATCACCAGCTTCTCTAAATTACTTTGTCACCGTCTTAACTTGCAATTTGAAGTGAATTTCAAAGAAACTGGAAAAAAACAGTAACCTACCAATTGTGACTTGCAGCAATTTTTGGACATTTTTAGGGTCTTCGGCCGCAGCGTTTCTTTCTTAATATTCTGTCCTTTGAGCTCTAATTAGCCCACCTAAACATGCGCAAAAACTCACCAAAATTGGCACACACCCCAATTGCAAAGATTGTTCATATGATACCAAACATAACCCCCAATATCTCATAATAAGCTCTCTAGCACCAGAAAAAACACTCTAAAATGGCCCTAACAGGGGCTAGGAATGTTGTAGAGAGATGAAACCAATGCCAAAATGTTTGTCTTATTGAGACACACAAATTGGGGTGGGTTTCCTTTGCATGTCTTGCACAGGAGGCCGGCAATTTGCCTTTCAAAATAAGATTTCGCCACATTTTTACCCTTTCTGCCAAAATTATCTCCTCCAAAACTACAAGTGGTATCAGCTTGAAATTCGCTCACATGACAGACTAGACCCTGCTCTACAAAAGCTAAACGGGACTTTGACATTTCAGACCCGGTTCTTGAATGGCGAGCCCTCAAAATCAGTGATCGCTCTTAGCTCCCTCCATGTAAACAGATGGGATTTTTCATTCCTGACCATGAAGGCTGCACATTTGGGCCTCTAGACAAAAAATGAAATTCATGAAGCATTAAAAATGACATGAATGGATTCCTGCCAAATTTCCTACAAAAATATCATATTTTTACACAGATTAGGTCTCATTGAGATGTATGAAATAGGTTGGTGTTTTTTTTTGCCTATCTCGCACAGGAAGCCGGCAATTTGTCCTTCAAAAAAAGAATTTGCCACATTTTTACCCTTTCTGCCAAAATTATCTTCTCCAAAACCACAAGTGGTATCGGCTTGAAATTCTCTCACATGACAGACTAGACCCTGCTCTACAAAAGCTATGTGGGACTTTAACGTTTCGAGCCCGGTTTTCGAATAGCAAGCCCTGAAAGTCAGAGACTACTCTCAGCTCCCTCCGTGTAAAAAGATGGGATTTTTCATTCCTGACCATGAAGGCTGCAGATTTGGGCCTCTAGACAAAACAGTAAAATTTGTGCAGCATTAAAAATGACAAGAATGGATTCCTGACAAAATTTCATACAAAAATATCATATTTTTACACAGATTAGGTCAACATTCTGGCCTATACGTCAAGTTGTCAAGAAATTTGAATCCTCTCTGCTCTGATGATGTCACACACTAATTATTAGGAGTTCCGTGCAGCTGGTCATGTGACTCAGCAGAGGAAATAATACATGGTAAACTGTTGCTGTTAGTTGCAGCCCTAGTTTAGGCTTAAAAGAAAATAAGCATGATCCCCAGTTATTACTTTTGTCAGCTTAAGTTTTGTTTGCTATTCTGAGAGCTGCACAGATCATAATCGCTTTGGACAAAAGGTACCAGGACCTGCACTGTTCTACCGACAGGACCCAGGAGATAGACATCATGTTTCAGTGAAGAATGGACTTCTGACTGACTGGCAGATACCTCACCGAGACAGAGAGCTCTGGCGGGGATCCAGGGAGAGAGGAAGGGTGTTTTTCTCCGAGCAAAGGCAGCATTCAATGAGAGCTTCACTGGAGAGGATGAGATGCCCTTTCTGTGTGCGATGAAGGATGGACAGAAAGGAAGGAAGGAGGGGTGGGGGTGAGGGGGAAGGCGAGAAAAACAACAAGGAAAAGAGAGGGTGGAAGGAGGAAACTTTTCAGTCTGTATTTCCCATTCAAAGACATTTTGACAGGGCAGAGCCCACTCTGTGGTGGGGAGTGGAGCCATTTTGAAGTCTCCTACCGGCAGCTTGAGGGAAGCGGGGAGCCAGAATAGATATATCTCAGGGCTGCCGGCTTTTTCTTTTCCTTTTTTTCCCCTCTCCAACCACACTTTTTCTTCCTCTTTTTGACAGCCAGCTCCGAATCGGCGAGCAGGTGTCTTCTTATACTCTGCTGAAACAGTGGGACAGTGCACACAAACACTGCGGCGCTGTTCATAAACAGATAAACACACCCGCAGACCAGACAGACAGGCAAACACACACACACACACACACACTCACTTAGTCACACATACATATAAACATAGCACTCAAGAAGTAACTATGCATTGGAAATGACTACCCTTCACACGTAATGTTTTCTGCTGAAGTTGACGGAGGTCGGCGGAACAATCTGTGACTATCCACACACACACACACACACAAAATGAGTGTCACACAGAAGCCGCCGTTCTCACTTTAATGCATGCAAATAACAGGCAGCCATTGACACGGGGGCCGGATTTAGTATGCTCTGCGATTTTTGGGTCACAGGAAAGGGAGGGGTAATTCATCCTTATTATTCCCTCAACAGATCCCAATAATGCGGCCACTGTTGCATGAGCTTTTATTTTGTAGGCCGGGTACATGGTGCCACATCAGCCTTGGTATTGTGCCAAACTTTCCCTCTCAACTGTCAGACTTTCAAGGCTGTCTCTTCTACGTGACAGAAGTCAAGCTCATAGTGCTGAGTGTTGACACTGGAATTATCCGAGTACAATTCGCCTTGGACCGCGTTTGCTTCGAGTCAATCCATTCATAGCAGCACAGCGGCGACACTCATCCAGTTTGGGAAAAAATGGCATCTGAATGGCTGCTTTGAAAAACCCTCCTTTTGATGTTTGAAGGGCCTTTTGAAAAGCAGTGTGTCCCCCTGTGTCACTGGTGTCAGTGATTAAGTTGTGTCTGGGCGACTGAGTGGGTGGCGGCTAATGTCTACAATGTATATGCCCCTTGTACTGATTGGAGTGATATGAGGCCAGCGCTTGTAAGAGCCGCTGTCTCTAGAAACCCTTCACTGAGAAGTATGAAGGATACTGATTATCAAATAAAGGAAGTTAATACAAGTTGAAGCAGAAACTGTTGTAATTCAACTTGTGAGAATGAACACACTCAAGAACAACTTCAAGATTTAAACCTTGCTTATCTGATGCTATCAAAGGCCACTACAATATGAACTCAAGCAACTTACATGACTTTGGATTTTAACTGTTGTAAGACCAATCTGACACTTTGACATGGCTCTTGGGTGTCAACAAAAAAGACAAAATTAGCATTAGCATTTGTTTCAGCCATACCTAGTCTACAGTATTCCAGTGTAAACTTATTACCTGAGTTAAGTGCTTGCAGACTGGTCAACCACTGCATGGCCCAGTGGATTCTAGTCAAGGTCGTAATATGTCAACATCAAATACTGAGTCTTAGAAGCAAATATGTCCATATGACAGGGTGAAACTGCTAGTTTGACAGAGTGGTAGTGTGGAAACATGAGCTATGACAACTGTTGCTATGGGCTTCCGTTCATTCCTTCCTTCATTCATTCCTCCATTCATTCATTTCACCATTCATTCATCTATCTCGATAGTTTTTGATTTTCCAATGATCAACCCATCCATTGATTGGTCAGCTATCAGTTCAACCTTGATTGGGTATTGTCCTATCATCAATTCATCTGTGCATCCATTCATCTGTTCATCCATTGATTCACATCACACGATCCATCCATCCATCCATCCATCCATCCATCCATTCATCCATTCATCCATTCATCCATCTATCCATCCAATAACATGAATCAATCAATAATTCAACATCATCTTTTCATACACCTACTTTTCCATCCATCCATCCATCCATCCATTCATCTATCCATCCATCTATCCATCCATCCATCCATCCTTATTACCCCATCCATTTATTCATTCATCCATCCATCCATCCATCCATCCATCCATCCATCCAACCATCCATCTGTCCATCCTTACACGCTCAATCCATCCATCCATCCATCCATCCATCCATCCATCCATCCATCCATCCATCCATCCATTCCTTCATCCATCCATCCATCCATCCATCCATCCATCCATCCATCCATCCATCCATCCATCCATCCATCCATTCCTTCATCCATCCAACCATCCATCCATCTATCCATCCATCCATCAATCTATCCATCCTTAACACATGCTCAATCCATTCATGTATCCTTCTATCCATCCATCTATTCCTCAACATCTATCCATCCATCCAGCCTTCCACTCATCCATCCATCATGATGCATGCATCCATCATTTATCCATCTTTCCATACATGCATCCATCTACCCATCCATCTAGCCATTCATCCATCAGTCCATCCATAACACCCTCTGGATCCATCCATCTAACTTTTCATCCATCTATCCATCCGTTCATCTGTTCATATACCTATGCATCCTTCTGTCCATTCATAAATATATATATATATATATATATATATATATATATATATATATATATATATATATATATATATATACACACACAAACATGCTTCAGTATCATTACGTTAGCAGATGAAGAGCTGTTACTGTTTTGGAAACAGTTTTAGTTAATTAAATCACTTCCTTTTTAGAATATGTCTTCCTTTACAGATATATAATTCAAATTGTCACTCCATTTCAGTCATTGTTTCTAATAATTGCACATATGACAGAAAGAACCCCACACTGATCCCAGGAGAATGAACTTTCACAGTTTCCAAATGCATAGAAATCAAGAAACACTACTTCCTTTTCATATTTAAAGCATGGCACCCTCCACTTTACCCCCTGTGACTACTTGAATGATCTGGGCGGCATTGAAACTTTCTGAACCAATCCCATTGTGTATTGTGATCTCTTCAACGCTTCTCAAAAAAAGGCCCGAGGGGGGAAGAAGGCAGAACAAGGCGTCGGGAGTCTCAAAATAGCAACTCGCCAGAGGGAGTTGGAGACAGAAAGGCTCGCTGAGAAACACCGCCACGGCACTGGACGCTTCTTCTCTGCTTCTGAGTCACTCCCTGTTGATGTTTCTCTCTGCTGTTCATAGTGGAGGATGCCGTGACATATTACCTCTCGGGCAGCTCTACAAAGAGTTGCCTAAATGTGGCCTGGCTCGCTGCCCGTCTGCCCATCGGCTGACTTTTTACACGTTCTTGACGGATGGTTGTATTCCTCTCCTGAGGCCTTGCGGTCAGAGCAGGAAACAGCGACAGGCGACTGGGGACGGTGAACAAATCCACACAGAGGAAAACAAGAGAAAACCGACACGTAAGCACCAGAGGAGCAAATCAATGCTCGCACCCACACATGAAGACATACGAGTGGTTACACCAGGAAGGGCAGGGAGGAAGATAAGCACACACATGCACATGTCATGTTAACGGTTAGGGCCCAGCATTTTGGGGCATCTGCAAAATGTTGATAAGGCAGAGTTTGTGCTTCTCCTGTATTGAGATAAAACACCCTTTGTCCTCCAAACTTAAAACCAGATCACATCTTTTGGCTACAGTTTCATGTGTGCAGATACTCAATAGATACAGTGAATACAGCTTTGTTTTGGGAAAAAGAAGAAAGGGATAAGGAAACACCTTTGACCAAACCAAAGTATCCAGGGTCACCTGTTCTAGGGCTAACCTCATGGGTCATGACCTAAACTGCTAGCTCATATCTGCACCTTATGTAAAGAGATTTTGACTGACCAGGAAAAAGTGCCCCTGATGCCTCTTCATGACCTCTAAAAAGACACAAGACCATCATTGACATTGGCATAGCAGTGATAGGATAAACCATGGGAATTGATCACTGTATCAAGAGAAGTGGTGTATGAACAGAAGAATAGGGGACCAAGCACTGACCCCTGGGGTACTCTCCTAGAGGAACCACGTGATTCAGACACTTGCCTCGCCATGACGCTCTGGAGGATCCACCCGTGAGGTAGGACTTTTCTTCTGCTGATATTCAGAAACTTGGTTCAAGACTGCACTTGAGTATGGCAGATCAACAACCCCTGGAAGTTTTATGGCTTTGTGACCAGGTCTAATTCAAGAAGCCTTTCGAAGGAGGTCTTCAAGAACTCTACTGCGCACAGTTGCTGTTCTGAATTTAGCTTGGAATTTCTAATAATGGTGATGCTAATGAAGTGAAAGTTCAGTCAGGAAGACTGGGTGCTCGCACTCTTCTGTTTCTACACTGGACCGGAGGGCATGTCAACTTTTCTCTCTATCCAATCACAGTGACTCTGCTTCAATCCTAAACCAATCATTTCATAGCTGCCAAAGTTTAAATGCAGTCTCTTCTGCTGTCAGCTGTCTTTCAGGCTCTTGTCCCGACCCTCCTCCTCCCCTGGCACCTCCAGTCTCCATTGCTCAGTTCTGCGCCGCAGCCTAGCAGTCCTCATCGGATCTTCCAGATCCAGCCTCTTCAAGACTTTCACCACCACCACCAGTGTCTAGACTCCATCGGGGGATATTCATAATTCATAACGCCCTTGCACCCCCTACGTTGATTATTTTGCTCAATGCTTGATAGGGTCTAACCGCCAAACTTTCTTTGCATTTATTCATTAAATCTGTTCATAAACACTTTCTGGTGCATAAGGCTCTCCTGATTGAAATTACATGACACCAGCAGTTCCCCCCTACTTGTGTGTGGAATCTCTAGGAATCTAGAATTGCAAAAATAAAAACATGAATTACAGTTTTTTGTTCCATGTTTCTTGAGTTTACCCTGTTTCTAAATGATTATTTTTTTCCTTTCTTTCATTCTTCATAAAAATTATATAAAAAAATAAAAGTCAAAAAAGCAGGGACCTTTAAATATTTCTTATAATAAAGCCCATCTTTTTATGAGATTATTTTTTATATAGCGCCAGATCATAGCATAAGTAATTTAAGGCTACCTCCCTTACAGATCAGGTCTCTACCTAAATATTCTTATGTTACATCTCACAGAGTTTTAGAGATTACAGAGGTGTGCTAACTGAATACCGTCATGTTTTCAAATGTGGACAAAAATGGGTTTAAACAGTCTTTTGTTTGGGGGCAGGAACCACTGCATTACAGGATGCTAGCTATTTCATTGAGTTAGCCACCTTAGCGCCTGTTGCAGTAAGTGGTTAGTCAAACTGAAGGATAAACTAGTTTAATTTGCTATTTCAGTTTTCCAACACTTTATTTCGCTCCCATTTTGATACTCAAACATTTTTGTTTAAGGTGTGTTTTTTTCAAAGACTTAAGTGGTTAAAATGTTGCCTTTTGTAAATTAACCATCATAATCTCCAAACTTGCTATTTACACCCCCAAAAAGTGATCTCCAGTTGTTTGTTGACTAGATACTGAAGTTATACTCAAATTTTCCTGTATTCATAAAAAACTACTTCCACTTTCACTTCCCCTGAAACACAACAAATAGCAGATTTTTTTGTCCAACTGCTTTGGGAAATCATCCCTTTCTTTCTTCTCAAATGGGCAGAAACTTCTGGAAAACAAACAGTTAAGCACGATAATCATCATGCTCCTCAGTCTATCTTTTTTTTGGAAAAACACCTGCTTTCATATGATAATGTTCCTACTTTCTTGTTTGTTTCTGGACAATAAGCCCAATCTCTATTTTGAGTCAGGGATACCAGAGGAAGACGTTGCACTTAAAAGAATCCAATCTAACTGTAGTATCATTTACCATTTCTCAAAGAAAGACACAAAAATACCTGCAGCACTGCTAGGAAATTGCTAACATCGTTTTGACCACTTTACAGCTGAATGCCAATTAGAATTTTGTTTTATTCCTGACACAAAAGACACCTTGTGATCACACTGTTTTGAAGCCAGTTTCCAAAGCAACATGAAACATGTAAAGGGGCTTCATGGGGTCCAAATTACCTGCATTCAAATTCTGAAAGTAAAGCTTTTATTTTATTTAAAACCTTAAGTGGAAAAAACATTTTATCCACAAGGAAGCAAAATAAAAAAGCTGCTCCTGCCTCCTCCTGCTAAACGCCACTCATGGCACCTCTCAGCGATTCATGATCTTTCCAAACACTCATCAAGCAACTCCAGCCTCGTTACGATGATCCAATCAGGTTAGCCTTAAGCTAACGCTCCTCTTCACCAGAGCCAATCACTAATCACCTCTGCTTTATTAATCCATTTAGCTGCACCTGCAGTGTGCTCATTCCAACATCCAACCAGCGACTCCTCCATCATACGAGCTCCACGGCTCCACGCAGAGCCGTAATGATGGAGGCTAGAGGTGGTAGATTATGCATCTCAGAGTTCATCCCAATAAACAAGAGGTAATCAACAACTTCTGAAAGGCATGACTGATTTCACTTAAGGTAATATGACCAACCTTTTTTTTTTTTTTGCAGTGTTTTTGATGGCAGTGATTTCGCTAGAAGCTATGAATATGAAGCTATCCAAACAAGACTATTCGCTTTCAGAGTCATAGTTGCTTTTTTCAGATATTTTGAGCTATCAAAGGTTAATTTATTCAGAAAAAAAAAATCAGTGTAAAGCCTTTTTTTCTTTTTCTAATAAATATTGACAAACAGTTCAAACAGCAACCTTGGCCTTTAAACTTTCAGTTATTTTACCTTTCTTCCTTAATGTTTTTGCTTTGCTTAAATGCAGCATTCTAGAAGCCTCCTTCGCTGCTGCCAAGCAAAAACAAACAAGCAAACGAAAAAGTTCTGATATTTTCCTCACCCTGGCATTACCCCAGCACATTTTTCCTTGCAATTTGAAACTTTGACAAATTTTAGTAATGACATCCAACATTTTTCCCTCAAAGTCTGACCCATAAAAATAACCAGAAAATTCTCCTTTTTTTCTTAAGTTAGATGCTTATTAACCTCTTACCAAAATCCACAGAAAAAATATTGGTATGTCATATTAATTTGTTCATGATAGAATTTTTATATCACATTTGATAAATTGAGCAGTTAAGGCAACTACTTTAGTAAATTTTATAGCAAATGTGCATTCTTTCAATACAAAAAAAAACAAACAAACAAAAGAACAACTAAAAAAAAAACAGAAATCAAAAAACAAAACAAAAAAAAAACAACAACAAAAAAAAACAATTCCTAAAAAAAGTGAGTCTGTAATAAAAAAATAATAAAAATAAATAAATAAAAAAATTAAAAGGGGTCATTTACAACTTTAGCTACCTGAAGTGGAAAACATCAAAATTGTAATAATAATAATAATAATAATAATAATAATAATAATAATAATAATAATAAACATTTTTTAAGGGGAAAAAATACCCTAATGATGAGATAGATGTCATTTTTACTGATGTGTCAAATATATGTTTGACAATTTTGGGTTGACATATTTTCAAAAAAATGGAAAAGGAAGAAAGAAAAATATTTTCCCTTCTCAGAATGGCATCAAAAATCATACTCGTTGGATAAACTTGGATTTTTGGGTTGCCCTAAGGACGAGGATTTGGTGAGTTGGTCAGTCCATCTTATTTTTCTAGCTTTGTTTTGTGGTTTTGTAATTCTGGGATACTAGATATAATCATCTCATGTTTGAATAAACCTGTTAAAAAAATAAAAATAAATAAAAAAATAAGAATAAAAGGAGTTAGAATGATTGAATCCCCACTTTGGGCTTCCATACAAACACAAAAGTCATAGGTTTTTACAATTGAAACTGAAATCAAATGGTTTAATATAAAATAATCAGAACACCATGACAAAGGTAGATGAATTTCAACAGCCTGTTGACCCTGTGGCAAAAACAGCATCGACAGGAAATACCTGGTTTAGGCCCCAGTAAACTAGTGCTGTAATGTGGATCCTGCTCGCCTTGTCAGATTTGTCCTTTGCATAACCACCCTTTCCCTATACATCATCCCTTATGTAATCTACAAGAAGTCACTCTAAACAGCTTCCACTGCCAGCAACATTTTTATCTACAGAGGCTCTATTTCAGTTCCTTCCCAGCTTTGAATGTGTGAACAAGCTGCTGCCAGAAAAATGTTGTCATATTCTCTCGCTTAGGTGTTAAATGTTTTCCTTGCCAGGTAAATATAGAAAAACATAAATTAACTTCTACTTCTTGTTGCAATCCAAAGCTTTCTGCTATAAACAGGATGGTCAGATCTCAGTTTGTGATTAGAAAATGAGTTTTTTTTTTTTAGCCTCAGTGGCATTTGTCATGTAGACATTTTGCTATGTTTTCCTCCATGTGGTGTTTTTGATGTTTTACAACAGTAAACAGAAACATTTTGGCGTTAAATGTGCATGTGTTTCCACAAACGCAGTTAAAATCAGGACATACTAAACAAACAGCTAACCTCTGAAAACACCGAGGTGTGCGCGCAGCCTTCGAACAATGCAACCACTCATTCATTCGCACATCACTTGTGTCATTTTGTGTTGACAGGCGCCGTAATTACAACTTGTACACAGTGTCACAGCACGACGCATTAACTCAGTAAGGACAGGCAGACGTTCCTTCTCTTATTATGTTTATAAAATGGGGACCATTAATTCAGCCGACTGTGCAATCATCCAAGTTTTTCATTTTCTCTCCCCACATTTCATTAATGCGTCTAGACTGCCAATGGGGCATGAGCAAAACAAGGCAAAAAAAAGAAAGAAAGGGAGAGGTAAATGTTTGGAGCTGAAGCTTCTTCTGTTAACAATCTAAAGAAAAATGCATGATTTAACTTTTTTTTGGGGGCGTTTGGTGTTTCATCTCCTCTCAGAACTTGAGTTTTAATTTCAGCGTTGGCGTGAGTCACTTTCCTTTTTTCTTTTTGTTTTAAAAAACACCTCGTTCCCACTGATGAGGTCTTTGCGGAGCTTTCCCTGGCATCGTTTTAGGCCCCTCATCCACTTGAGAGCAAGATCGATGCTACGCACATCTATGATAATGATTTCAGTGATGATTTTGAGCCTTGATCTCCACCATGATAGTAAACACCGGCTCCAAATCGCCTATGAGCTCAATTCCTCATCGCATGCGGTTATTCCAAAGGCCCTGGGACGCAGTGTTATTATTGTTTTTTGTCTTATGAGTCTGCTTTGATGTAATGGATTCATGCTGAATGTTTCACACGGGGCTGTGAGCTGAATGTGAATGTGTAGACATTAACATTTTTTCGTACTGAATTACAGGCTGATTAGACAGAGATTTATAATAAAGAAAGCCAACAATGTGATTGTGTGTCAAGCATGCTGTTTGATATATACACTGTAAAATCTGAGAGGGTTAAAATTCCCCTAATGCAGGTCAACATCAACAGTAAAGTGGGTGTATTCTGCATTTGCCATATTTCAAACATTGGTATAAAATAATAAAGCTGGATTTCATGCTAAACATTTGGATTTTCAAACTGCTACATTTTCTCTGAATCCCTAAATCTGTCTGTAAAATGTTCAAAATGGTTTGTTCCAAGATCTAGCACAAGACTCTAATGAGATTTTTGCGAGACCTTCATGAGAATTGCAAAATGATGACATCATCCCATAAAAAGCTTCATGAAAGGTTTGAAGGATGGGTGTCGAACTGCAAGGTTTGCCCATAGCTCTGCCCCCAACAGACCTTTAAAGTGCTGGCCAATCAGAGAGAAGGGGGTACCTTAAAGAGACAGTAACCTAAACGAAGAGTTTCACACAGAGGCTGTAAGTAAGGGGTTTTTGAAAACACCAGTGGAAGATGAAAAAATAATTAAACAGTTGAATATGAAAAGCAACTACAAGGGTATTAGAGAGACATAATACAGCCTTAAGGCCTTTGCACACCAACGGTGATGTGAATAAACGGTACAAATTTTCAAAAAATTTGGAAGCATCACATTCAATATCTGCAGCTTTTTTTCTCTAAACCATGTCTTTGTAATTGTTGTCTTTGAAATTTTTATGTCTTTTGTCGTAAAGAATCAGGAGAAGATGAAAATTCAACCCTGGTCTGAAAAATAAAAGCCACAATTTGGCACAGTGAAAGAACATTGCAGTAAGTTTAAAAAAAAAAAAGTACAACATATTAGCGCGAAAAATACTCGACTGGTGTGCAAAGGGCTTAAAAACAAAAACACTACAATACCACCACTTTAAAGTGACAGTTTTAGATTTTAAAGCAGTGGTTTACACTATTGTGAGGATCGTCTTTAGACTTATAGACACCATCCGGCAATTTAGCCTCTGTTTTATACACAAGATGTGTCATTACCGGCTCACAGGGCATGAAAACACAGAAAGAAGCATCAACAGATCGATTTACAGAAACATGAAATCATGCTTCAGCAAAGAAACCAAAGCTGCTGCAAGAGTCGAGGTGTCAGCATTTGTAAGGACTGGGACTGTTTAACCAGCCGTACCCACCAATGACCTCTACCTACAACATACACAAGACAAGCTAGGAGACCAAACAAGCTAAAGAGGTGTCACAGACAAAATTTATTTACTTACTTACTGTGACATTTGTAGTACATTACCAAGTAATGCCTTTGGGCATATCACTATAAACAGCAAAGGATTGTGGGGGAAATACAGAGAAGATACTGTAAGTACTTCTACAGCATTACTGGACTGTAATATTTACAGCAACCTCCTCCAAGCATATTGCGATTGTCACCAACACTTTAGTCCGACTTTAATGTTATACTCCCTTTCAGCAGACTGTCTGCTACAATTTGGTGTTGCAGGTTTTTACGATAGTAGTACATATTTCATGTACCAGATCTTAGCATCCAGAATATTGCCAGGATCTGGATCATACTTTTACATCTGTCAGAAATTATGGTGACCTTGTCTTGTATTGTTTTGCAAAGCAATCCGACCATTTATGGTGGACTTGAATACACATATGGTGAAAACGGCCCTATCTCACAATGATACAGAATCCTTAAAAAAAGTCCTGGATCCAGACAGTGATCCGGATCACCTCCAAAATTTTATCACTTCTTCCTTATCCCATTTTGAAGATTTCCTGAAAATTTCATCAAGATCTGTTGGTAACTTTTTGAGTTACACTCCCAAAAACATCAACAAACACTGTAAATAATAAGTTGTTGCAAGAGGCAGGGTGCAAAACTTATCTGCATGAAAAAAACATGAAATTTGCAAAATGCAGAGTGGAACAAAGTACATTTATATGGATATTCTAATTAATTATTATTGAAAGATAAACAAAAGAAGGTGACAAATTTTGTTTAAAAGGTGCCATAAGAGCCCTGAGGTGACAGTGACTGCAGATTAGATTAGGAAACAGAATTATTTGCACAAAGGTAGTCTCTTTTTTTCTAGAATTATGCTCAATTGGGTATCTGAGGTCTTTTTTGTGTTTGTTTTTTTGGATTTGCATGTTAGTGTATTACAGTAACACATGGCCTCATAAAGTGACACAAAGTGTTCAGGCTGAAATAGACGACCTAAATTCAACTGTTTCATTTTTTACAGTGTACGCTCGCCTTAAATGCATTATCCGCTTTAAATTACTCAAAACCAAACAACAACAGTCAACACACAGCATATATTTTCTGTCCTTCCTATGTGTTGAACTCCTTCCACAGGCTTTTTCAGAAGGCTTGGTTTGAATTTGACGATAGAGGGCGCTAGTAAGCAAGGATAAAAAAGCTCTGCTGGAATTCAGACAGCCGTCTGAGAAAGCTGCAGCTGCTGAGACTGGCTGCTTCTTCCCCCCCCTCTTCCTCTTCCTCTTCTCTAACTCCTGCTCTCACTCATTACACTCCTTCGCTGTATAATTCCAGACACAGCGCCGCACTGTCCCCTGTATTAACACTGGAGACGGATGCACGCGGCCAAGTTGGAGAGGAGGGTGTCCTCGTGCGCGCGCTTTAATAGCACAAAAATTGGTGTCTCGTGCAGAGATGTACACATTTGCTTCACCACTTCAGCATTCCCCTATATTACAAGTGCTTGCAGGCAGCTGAGGAGGGACACACACACACACACACACACACACACACACACACCGCGCGCTCTCATTTCTCTAACACACACACATGGACTTATATGCGCAGTAGCACGAAGACGAACCCTCTTCTTCTCTTTCTTCTACAGATGTCTGTCTTTACTCCTCATTTAACTCAAATGAATTCATGCCCGCTGTGTCACATTCCTGTTTGCTGAGTGGACTGATCAGACACTGAGCTCAGCGCGCGCAGCCCACTACAGCGACCACACGCATTCATATTAGTAACCACAGGGAAACCACAGCACTGCGCACACAGCGAGCACTGTCCCGACTCCGCTGGCCTGCACTCAGACTTTTAACCACCCTGTTTGTATATTTAAAAAATGACAGGAGTGCGTAAAAGTTGAGGAATCTCCTCACTACACTGTCTGAGACGTGCGTTAACGTCATTACAAACAGCTTTACACTCAAACGTGTCGCTGTATCGCGCAAAAAAAAAAGGCGCATGAGTCAGATTAAAAGCGTCAAGAAGTGCAGAAGCACGCAGCAGAAGCAAAAACGACGTCTCTTCCTGAGTCTGCCTTTTTTTCCTCAAATATTAGCGTCTGAACCCCTGACGCTCCAAAGACCAAGTCCGACCCTGTTTACGTGCGCTGCCGGGGGAGAGCAAAACCGGAGGGGGGTGGAGAGAGAAAGAAGGAGGGAGAGGGAGCGATAGGGAGAGAGGGAGACTGCAATATCATTTGTGAATCCCTCTCACAGTGCTGCAGATAGGGGCTGCCAACACATGCGGCGCGTCTGCAGGTGAAGGAGCAGGCTCGAGATGTGCTGGACACACTGAAGGATTCAACCAGACGCTTTTTTTCACCTGAAACCAAGGAAGGATTTACATTTTTTGGCTTGTATTTTTTGTTTTCCAATCTCTCCTTCTTCTCTTGCCTTAATTTTCTGATCACAGTGGAGTTGTGTTGCGAAAATAAAGAAAAGAGACAGAGAGAACTCTACTCTGTGTGTGCTGACTTGGAGGAAGAAAAGAGCAGAAGCAGAAGCGGAGTAGGCAACCGGACAGGTAATCCGCCTCATATTCACATCCTGAAGCTACCGGAGAGTTGACAGGGCTCCGCGCTGTGTGATGAGTTTGGAAACAGCGCGGGCATTTGAATAATCCTCCAAACATATGTGGACATATCAGCGGGAAGAGGGATATCGCAGCCTCACCCTAACCTAACAAGGAAATTCTACCCACAAACTGTGAGTAAAAGAGAAAAAAACCTCCCTTTGGATATGGACTGAATTTACTTTCTGCTGATTCGATTCTCGGACTGTGACATTTTTTTTTTTTTTTGGCTTTTACGCGCATGAAATTCAAATATTTGTGGCACCGCCCGGAGCGCAGGGAGCCTCTCTGGTGTGTTTTATGATATCATTGCGGCTCTTTTATTGCTAAATCAAGGAAAGAGCAACTAACACACACGCATACGCACGCACACGGTGCTGGAGGAAGACGCAGAAGAGGAAAAGAAAAGAGACAGGAGGGAAAATTTGAGGGAGAAAGCCCGTGCACTTGCTGCTTTCCACTGCAGCAGGAGCGATGTAAGGAAGTCGTCCGGAGGATGAAGTCTCACGCATCCCGCAGCAGAGGGCTTTGCTCTTAATGAAAGCGATTTCTCCTCCTCTCACTCGGACTCCCCTGTCGTGATTTCCTCTCTCATCATTTTCTCATTTTCCCCCCTAATTCTGCAATTCTGAGTGGACATTTTTTTGCTTTCACCAAGGAGAACAATGAGGACTACTGGTGCAGTGGACTATTTGTACTATTGCATGCTCATCCTGCAGTTTGTGCATCAGCCCGCTGCAAAGCAGGTGCTCCGGTACCGTCTGGCTGAGGAGGGACCCGCGGATGTCAGAGTAGGGAACGTAGCCGGAGACTTGGGCATCGTTGCCGGCTCCGGGGAGGTGACATTCACGCTGGAATCAGGCTCTGATTTTTTCAAAATTGACAACATAACAGGTGAGCTCACCACCAATGAGAGGCGCATAGACCGTGAAAAGCTCCAGCAGTGCCAGATGATCTTTGATGAAAATGAGTGCTTCATAGATTTTGAAGTGTCAGTGATAGGACCCGCTCAGAGCTGGGTCGACCTCTTTGAAGGGAAAGTCATCATATTAGACATAAACGACAACACTCCATCTTTCCCTTCCCCTGTCCTGACTCTGTCTGTGGAGGAAAACAGACCAATTGGAACCCTTTATCTGCTTCCCACAGCCACAGACAGAGATTTTGGAAGAAATGGAATAGAGAGATACGAGCTTATCCAGGACAATGGGGACAACTTGAGGCGCCTGGGCTCCTCTGGGGATTCATTCTCCGGGAAGAGGAGGTTTGAGGAAGGCGCGAGCAGGAGCAGCGTCTTTGAACTGCAAGTTGCTGACACCACTGATGGAGAGAAGCAGCCTCAACTCATCATTAAAGGGGCCCTTGATAGGGAACAGAGAGACTCCTATGAGCTTACGCTGCGCGTGAGGGACGGAGGCGATCCCCCTCGCTCTTCCCAGGCCATTCTTAGGGTGATGATCACCGATGTGAATGACAACAGCCCTCGCTTTGAGAAGAGCGTGTATGAAGCTGACCTACCGGAAAACAGCTCCCCTGGTGCGCCCATTCTTCAGCTGAAGGCGGCTGATGCAGACGTGGGGGTTAATGGTCAAATAGAGTATGTGTTCGGGGCAGCCACGGAGTCAGTAAGGCGTCTGCTGAGGTTGGATGAGAGCACAGGGTGGCTGAGTGTCTTGCACCGCATTGACCGTGAAGAAGTGAGCCAACTGAGGTTCACAGTAATGGCCCGTGACCGAGGCCAGCCGCCTAAAATGGACAAGGCCACTGTGGTGCTGAACATCAAGGATGAGAACGACAACGTCCCTGCCATAGAGATACGCAAAATTGGGCGCATCTTCCTGAAAGATGGGGTTGCAAACGTGGCGGAGGATGTAGTCGTGGACACACCCATCGCTTTGGTTCAGGTGTCGGATCGGGACCAGGGGGAGAACGGCATCGTCACCTGCACAGTCGTGGGGGATGTCCCCTTCCAGCTGAAACCAGCCAGTGAAATGGAGGGTGAGCAGAATAAAAAGAAATACTTCCTCCACACGTCTGCACCGCTGGACTACGAGGCCACACAGGAATACAATGTGGTCATTGTTGCTGTGGACTCTGGGAGCCCCAGCCTGGCGAGTAATAACTCTCTTATCGTGAAGGTGGGCGACACTAATGACAACCCTCCTGTCTTCAGCCAGAACGTGGTGGAGGTGTCCTTCCCTGAGAACAATCCTCCTGGCGAGAGGGTGACGACTGTGGCAGCTATCGATGCAGATAGTGGGAAGAACGCTGAAATAGCCTATTCCCTGGACTCGTCTGTAAATGGGCTTTTCTCCATCGACGCAGACAGCGGGGACATCCGGGTAAACACCATCCTGGATAGAGAGCAAACAGAGCGCTATGAATTCAAAGTGATAGCAAAGGATAAGGGAATCAACACCCTTCAAGGCTCGGCAACAGTCGTCGTCCTGGTGGCAGACAAGA
Organism: Halichoeres trimaculatus; assembly: GCF_033239565.1. Lineage (NCBI taxonomy): Eukaryota > Metazoa > Chordata > Actinopteri > Labriformes > Labridae > Halichoeres > Halichoeres trimaculatus. The sequence continues at coordinate 18,485,278 of NW_027437200.1, forward strand.
ATGACAACGCACCAAAGTTCATGCAGGACGTGTTCACCTTCTACGTCAAAGAAAACCTTGAGCCCAACAGCCCGGTCGGCATGGTCACAGTCATTGACGCAGATAAAGGCCAAAATGCTGAGATGAGTCTCTTCATCGAGGAGGAGGAGGACTTTTCCATCGAGAACGACACTGGGACTATTTTCTCCACTTTGTCCTTCGACCGTGAGCAGAGAACTACCTACACGTTCTGTGTCAAAGCGATAGACGGCGGTGACCCTCCTAAATCAGCCACCGCCACTGTTTCTCTTTTTGTCATGGATGAAAATGACAACGCACCAACTGTCACTTTCCCAATAAACAACTCCTACACTCTGTTACCCCCTTCCAGTAACATCCGCACTGTCGTCAGGACTGTCATCGCCACTGACACCGACACCGGGCCAAACGCTGACCTGAGCTACAGCATCATCGGAGGAAACCCCTTCAAGCTGTTTGAGATCGACGGGGGCACTGGGGTCATCTCACTTGTGGGGAAGTTGGAACCGAAACACTACGGCCTCCACAGACTCGTAGTCCAAGTGAATGACAGTGGGCAGCCATCACAGAGCACCACCACATTAGTTCACGTCTACGTCAATGAGACTCTTTCTAACTCCACTGTCGTGGAGGCCCAAGTGACCCGGAGCTTGAGCACCTCCCTGAACCAAAACATCGCTGGTGACCCCAACTATGACCTCAGCAAGCAGCGGCTAAGCATCGTCATCGGAGTAGTTTCCGGCATCATGACTGTCATCCTCATCATTCTTGTGGTGGTCATGGCACGCTACTGCCGCCCCAAGAACAAGAACGGCTACGAGGCTGGAAAGAAGGACCACGAAGACTTCTTCACACCGCAGCAGCACGACAAATCCAAGAAACCCAAGAAAGACAAGAAGAAGCAGAAATCCAAACAGCCTCTCTACAGCAGCATCGTCACAGTGGAGGCGTCCAAGCCCAACGGGCAGCGCTACGACGGCGTCAACGAGAAGCTGTCAGACAGCCCCGGCATGGGCCGCTACCGCTCTGTCAACGGAGGGCCCGGGAGCCCGGATCTGGCGCGGCACTACAAGTCCAGTTCGCCGCTTCCTACCGTCCAGCTTCACCCGCAGTCGCCCACAGCTGGAAAAAAGCACCAGGCAGTTCAGGACCTGCCCCCTGCCAACACCTTTGTTGGCACCGGAGATAACATTTCCCTTGGATCTGACCACTGCTCTGAATACAGCAGTCAAACCATCAACAAGTACAACAAACAGGTAAGAAGACGCATCTCCATGTTACTTTCTTCCCCCCCTTTTCCACCACTCTTAAATGTCTTCTGTTCCTTCCTCTTAGTGTTCTCTCCACCATAATGCTTTCTGACAGGGCTAGTCTCAGTAGTCTTGTTGCCTTTATGGTGCTAATGTGTGTCAAGTTAGCGGTATTGATCTGTTTTGGTTTGGAGTGCCATTCACATGTAATATTGAAAGGGAAGAAAAGGGTTCGGATCAGCTTAAGACGGGGGGGTTCTGTTGCCACGACTTTTCCACTTTTATCTCGGCATGCCTTTTCCATCAGGGGTGTCAAAACCAGGAATATGTGCTGCCGACAGCTCACATAAGGGTTTGGTTTGCAGTTATTCTATCCCAGAGGGGGAGCGAAGCAGGGGCCGGCTACACTTCCCTGCTTTTTTTTTTTTTTTTGTATGTCACAAGGCGGCCTTGTCTTATCCTGACAGGATCCAAAATAACGCGGATAAAAGGTAGACAGAGAGCACAAACAGGGCTTTGTTAGTCAGTTTTACAGTCTAGGTTTAAGCAGGAACATCTGTCCGGGAGGGTCATATTAACATTCTTCAGCACTTCAGTATCAACAATTCACTGACCTCACTTTGCAAGTGGCCTTTTTTTTTTTTGTTTTGTTTTTACACCCTTCCTTCTCCCTTGTTTGTTGAGTCTTCCATTCTCTACCTGCTTTCCTTTCCCATCCTCCCTGCAGCTACTCTTACCTTCCTCTGGTTTTAGCTTCTCTTGCTGGAGAACAGTGTAGGTGGCGTGATGTGATATTCAAATTCCAGGAGATGAGATGTGCGCTTTCATCACTTTGGGCTTTGTATTTTTTTGGGATGTTTTTCTGCACTTTTTCGACGGCGAGAAGAAAAGTTAATGCATAATGAAGTCGGCTGATTTGCGTTTTCAGGAGAAGGAACACTATTGTTTTATGTGTTTGCTATGGTCGTCTAATGAATTATTGATCCTTCTATTACTTGGTGTCAGTGCTGTTTTCTCTGCGAGCAGAGCTGGAGTTTTTCCTCTCTTATTTTCTTTCCTCTATTGTCTCCTTTTACACCCACCTCTTCTCCTTCCTCTTTTTCACATCACCCCCTTCACAATGCTGCTCCCTCCTTCCCTCCTTCTCTCCTCACCCTGCCTTTTTTCTTTGCAGTGGTTTCTTTTCAAATCTCCACTCTCATCTCTCCCCTCTTCTCAAATCATTTCACTCCCCTTTTACTCCTCTCCTGCCTCTGTCTCTAACAGCTTCTAATATGGTGTATTCACTGAGCTGCTTCACGGAGTGTGAGGAGTGCTGTTGCTTTCGGATGTCTCCTGCATAATTAAAAGGGCACTCTATTTGCTGCTGCGGCAGCAGCATGTATTGTGTGTCACTATGCTCCACTTATATAATTATTTATTTACTCTCTGCATTAAAGCGCTGGTAACTTTTATGAACTGTGCTTTTGTTAGGATACGTGCACAAAGAGTGTTTCCTTGTGATTCCTCGGGCACTTAAACAGGAATTGTAAAGAAAGCGTTGAGGGCTCCACTGGGCAGTATCAGCCGTGTTTATTGTGCGGTTTAGCCTGTTTTGTATTAAATACACAATAGCGAGCAGGTAATCAAATTGCCTTTTATATCCCAAGGGCTCGGTAAATTCCCACTCTTGATAATTTCTGTGAAAACGCTGAAATGCAACGGCAGCAAGAGAGACGGCTAATTGAAGCAAAGGTGCGTGTTCATGTGCTCCAATTATAGCATTAAACAGGCACCTCTATATTAGATTAAGCAGTGGAGCGGTCATGCTCTTGATTTCAGGAACGCTGAGGCTAAAAATAGGCTGTTTTTAGAACAAGCGCCACTGGAGCTAAAGACTGAAACACTCAGAGAAACTTGTGAACCTTTGAAGCAGGGATGTATCTAGAAAGGGGAAGAGGGGGGCCCCAGCCCCGGGATAAACCTCTAAAAATCCTCAGTCATGATTTAAAGAGGTGGAACTTGCTTTAAATATGTATTTAAACACCCTTTCTTCTTAGCTAGTGCCTCTATCAAGTTTTTTTGAAAAACCTGTCCTTTTTTAATTTTTAAAGCAGGGGTATTGTGTTTTTTGACATGCTTCAATTAGGCCCAGCTCAGAAAAATCCCTAATATTCTCACACTGCTGTTGATAAAAAAACCTTTCTTCAACTTTAATTTTTGCTGCTGTCTCTTTAAAATTCCCTGCTTCAAAACCCCCTAACTTCCTATTGGCCAGCCCTCTGGAAGCCTGTCAGAGGCAGACCTTGTTGTTCTCATTAGATCATCAACAGTAAGGAGATCCTTTTGCTATGATGTTACAATTTCAGGAAGTCTTGTGGGGAACTTGTGCTATTTTTAGAGCAGCTCCCCACCCACCCCCCACACAAACCTCTTTTTTTTGGCAGCTTACAGATAAATTCAAGGATTTCTACATGATGTGACTTTGTAGTGGTTTGGAAATCTGCTCTAGTGTAGTATGAACGTCTAGCAGTGTTACTTTATATCTGTGACCGAGAATGATACCCCCTCTTTAAATACCATGATACCCCTCTTTAATGGATTAAGCTAACATTTATGAAAAATTACACTGTTTTGCTGCTTTAATGATTTTTTTAGTGTAGTTTTTGAAAACAGAGATGATCCTGTGTCCTGCTTATGGAGTTGGGCCACCCTAGTCCAAAAATTCCGGATACGCCCCTGCCTTGTGATTTTTATGTTTCCTAAAAAAGAAAGACAGGTCTACTTTTCTTTTATAGAAAGTTGTAATTTTACTTTTCATCACATGTGTTTACAGCTAAAGCTGCCCATGCTTCAGAGTTATTACAAGTGATGACAGGCGACACACTCTGCCACATGCACACTCACACACCCTCCCACACAAGCCCTCCTCTTTCATCACCCCGTCTCTCTTTTCTTGCCCTTCTGTGGAAAGAGATAGAGAAAGACGGCCCTGTTAGCGGCGCAGAGAAAGGCCCCCACTGTTCCACAGGGGACTCGGGGTCGGGTGGCGAGATAGATGGAGAGATGAGGAAAGGGAAGGAGGGAGGAAAGGAGGAGAAGTGGGGCTGACTGTGATCTCAGAGGTATCGGGTTTCTTTCTCTTTCCTCGCTAAGCTAATCTTACAATATCTGCACAGGTAACCAGGCAACTGCGAGAGTTTATCAGTGAGGGGAGGCTTTCTTTTTAGCCCATCTGACATTTAAACAGTCGTTAGTCTGAGCCAACTTGGAGGCAGGACCCAGAAGACGCTGGTTAAAACATTCGCATTGTTCCTCTACGTGTGGCGATACTTCCTGGATACCTGCGCTCACTCCTTGTATCTCAACTCTGATGAGTGGTATGCGCACTTAACAGAACACTTAACTTTATTACTCCTGGCAGCAGCTTCTTGCCCAGCCAGTGCCAGAAAAATAATGCTGTCCGGCCGTAATGTAGCGAGGAATGAAATCACTTAGCCATCGAATTAGCACAAGCCATCAGCTTTTGTTTTATCATTGCACTTCAAAGCGGCACTCTTGCCCAGGTGGATCACTTTTAATCAGGGGTGAGCCACGGCAGCTTGTGTGCGGCGCTCCTAGTGTAGACCCTGAGGGCATGAGGGAATAAAAAAAAAGGGAAAACAGTCGAGGAATTTATACCAGGTTATCCTCCCGCCTGAGGGCTGATGCAGCCAGTGTCGCTGGACATCGCCCTTAACCCAGCCGAGAGGGTTCGTCCACCTCCCACACTCGGTCCAGCTGCTCCTCCTCCTCATGGAGGCCTCTCCCAAACATCTGATTTACATAGGGCAGAAGCCCTCCCAGGCATACTTGCATAGGACAAACAATATCATGCAAATGGAGGTCACATGAATGGTGTTTGTGGCCAAAACATAGGATGTGATTGCCCTTCAGGCGCATTGCAGAACAGGAAACCAATATGGTAATCCAGCACTTTGCCTTTGGCCTCATTTGTTTAGAAAGCTTCAAACTAGTCTCCAAGTAAACACTTACAGAAAAGCCACAGCTTACCTGGATGGTATACCCGTTTCATCACTGTCACCAGCATCATATGTTGCCGCCAAATGAATTTTGCAATACCGTAAAGCATTGTTACACATAATGTAGTCCAAGTAGTCGTTAATCAATATCCACTTTTTCTGCCACAGCCATTCTGAAAATACACCTTTAAGGCCAGTAGCATGGAGGCAGTGACGTGAGGAAGTAAACATTTACAGGTGTTCAGAAAGCAAAACAGCTGGTGTGCTTTGGACACAGGCCGTACATCACTATACTTTACTTTTCAACTAAAGTAGTGGCATCAAAATAAATAGGGATGCTTGATACCACTTTTTTGATACATCAAGTTTCAATTAACAGTGACAGATCATTTTGATCAAAGACAGCACAATCACTCTGACATTATGTCCAAATAAAACACAAACAACTCTCTCTCAGTTCAGAATTTTTTGATAAATATTAAAATATATATTGATTTGAAGTGCACAATAAACTATAAACTGTCAGATTTAAGTAATTTTTAAAGTAAACTAAGTGCAAAATAAAACAGTTTAAGTGATAACTCTCCCTGGTTCATTCATGTTGTCTGAACGGGAACTGGCGCACATATGCCGTGGTGTTAAACCGCAGCAATTAGCAGCAACTAGTGGCGAGGAGGACTTGAGTATCTGCTGCTGGTATCAGCAGCCTTCACAAGTACCGATTCCTTGAAAATAGGCTGGTATCTGCCCCATACCGATACCTGGTACCTGATACTCGCTGATCCCTGAAAATAATCATTTTGATGCAAACTGAAACCGTACTTTGCAGCTTAAACAACAGTGCCGCTAAATTATTATTATTATTTTTTTTTACGGTATAACGAGCCTCATAGCATTAAAACCAATCAATTTCTTGATTATTTTCGTTATCAATACAATATGTGCCAACAAGAAATTTGAGTTTTGCCGAGTTTAGCCAGCCTGTTCTGGTGTGTCTGGCCGCCGTCATGTCAGCAGGTGTTTCTGCTGATGGGAAAGGCACAACAGGGGTTGTGCCGGTTTGCTTTAAGTTTGTTTTCACTTTTTTTCAACTGCTGTCCAGCGCCACATCATGTCGTTAGCTGGGACAGGTTGTTGCTTTAACTCCTTGTGAGTGATGATGATGATAAATATCTTAAAACAGCATTAAATGATTTAGGAATCCTACCTTGGATTGATAAAGCTGTGTTTTCAAAAGTTTTTGTTTTTTGGGTCATGGTTCAGGCTCTGAGTCTGAACTATCGGCCTCTGTTCCTCAGTCAAAATCACTGCCGCTGTTGCCTCATAGACACTCACAGAATAAAAAACTAGTAATGTTCAGTTTTACAAATTAATTGGCATCCAAAATGTTATTAGTTAATTGCTCACCCTTTTAAATAAAACGCAAAAAGTTAATTTTTTTCTGTATTCTTCATTCCTCAGACCCAGTTTGCTCACCAGTTCAGTGCACTTCAAGCTTGAAATGAGCTTTTTCTATTACAGTATTAGACATTTTCCACCTGTTAGGTAGGATGTGTACAGTTATAACACAGAACAGAGTCAGAATCATGTTTTAAAAAGACTGGAGGGGAAATACCCTGATATAAACCCCTACTGGATGGACACCTTTTTCTTTTTCTTTTTTTTTTTTTTAACACAAACACTAGGATTAAGCAATCCTGCCTCAGATTGTCCGAGTCACCAGGCGGTGAACTCCCCTGCGTGATTTTTATCTGTGAAACTGTTGTGGCAGTCGCTCCCTCATTGAGCTCAATGAGGTAATTACTTGATAAGAGGTTCCACAGGAGCTTAAACATGTTTGACCATCCCTCCCTCCTCCTTCTTCTCCCTCCTTCTCTCTCTGATTCCTGATGCAGGTTGGACTATTTCAAGGTAGAAACTGTCTCAAAGGTTTCCTCTAGAGAAAAAAAAAAAAGTGACGCCAAACAATCAGGAAATCTTCTATTAAGTAAGAAATGAGATTACGTGCTTTGTTTATCACCACGTTATTATTAGCGTCCTCGCCCGTGCTGCGTACCGCCGACTGTGGCTAATTTTATCAGAATTGTTTTTGGATCTATTACGCCTTAATTCAATCTATGGCTGCTTGGTGCTTTTGTTGTTTGTGTTCTGAGAGGAAAATGGAAGGGAGTAAGAGTGCCCGGTAATACTCATGAAATTGCAGCGGGCAGCGTTTTCTGCTATAATTTGGTTTGGTGATTTGAATGCAGTCGCTCTGAGGCAATTACTAATCTGAGGATTAGACTTACCTGATACGCCGGCAGAAATGGAAGGGACAGGGAGGCGGGAGGGGAGGAGAGCAGAGCGGGATTTCTATACTTCCTTTACCTGCAACATACGGGAAACCGTGACACGCTCCATTTCAACCCTCCTTGTCTTCCTTTTCTTCCTCCCTGTCCGCCTGTCTCATCTCCAAATACTCATAAATGGAAGAAACCAAAGTAGCACAACCCCATCGACAACATTCATCAGGGTAAGATGACAAAATATTAAGAAAGATAGGAGGAGCGAAGGGCAAAACTGACATGAAATTTAAGCCACCTTGATTGCTCTACACGCCGCTGATTGTAAGTGGCAGTGTCGGGGATGCCACCTCCTTCTCGCCCGCTCCTTCTTTCAATTTGATGTCATCCAAAATGGAATTTCATTTCATACTCGGCAGCGATCGCATTAGATAGGGCTCACCAGGATAAAGCCGATTCATTTTTGCAGATTTGCCTTTCCTGTGGCACTATCAATCATCGAGGCCTCGCCGCGTTGCAGACTTGTTATTCATGCCGATTGTTAAAGGGGAGTTTGTACAGTAAATTGACTTTTACAAGGCTCCAAAGGTCTATGATGTGCCATGCTAGCCTTGCTGTCCTCTTGTATCGACTGGAGAGGCTTGAACTGACTAAATGAGAACATCAGTTAGCTCCAGTGCTGAACAACCCCAGGGAATAGTTCTGTGGATCACAACATGGATCAGAAGTGAGGCTTCCCTGTTTGGGAGACTAACAGGCTGAACAATAGTGCTTTGTTTAGTCTGACACTGGAGCTCATGCAGTTGCAACCCAGTCTGCTAGTCATTACTATAATAGTGCGGTCTTTTTGTGGTTGGTCAGCACTAAAGGTCATTGACCTCTGTCCTCTGGATGTTGATTCAAAACATGAGTCAATGATCTCTCTCTGCCTTTTGCTGCCTAATTTAACTAACTGATCAATCTGAATTCATTCAGCATCCAATAGTAAACTTGTAATACAAGTGGAGGCAGCTGTTTTTTGTTTCTGACAGCAGACAACATGAGCAGAACCAGAGCCATGACCATCAACTTCAACCTTTTATCAACATAAAAACAAATATGTCATAACAGAAGTTGACAATAACACTACTTCCTACATCTTCCATTAAATAGGCAGAAACCTCGGGTAGAGCCGAAGTTACTGATGGACAGCCTAAAGCCTGAATATACAGCTTCTGTTTTCATCAGATTTTTACAAACAAAAGTTACATGATGGAACAGCTCAAATATAAATCCACCAATAAGCAAGTACTTAGAAAAACCTCTAAAAAACAGGCAGAGCACCTGAACAGAACCAGACTTATATCAGCCAATTTCTTCTCTGATTCATTTTTTTTTTTTTCAAATTTCACAAATAAGTGGATTTTAATTTGTTAATGACAAAAAGTAATATAAGAAACTTCAATTTGCAGGGTTATAACACTAACTAGCAGGTGCTTGACAACAATGGCAGGTAGCATGAGCAGAACCAGACTCATACGGGAATTATATTTTTTAATCATTAACTTTTTGGTTTAATTTTGGTGAAATAAATAAATATTTCACAACAATAAGTGTAGGCTACCTTTTTTTTGTAAAATCACGAAAAATTGCATTATTACGAGGTAGAACATAAAAAAGGCAGAAAACTTGAACACAAACAGAACCATTGGTAGGTTGTCATTTTTTTTTTATTTTATTTTATTCCCCTAAGTCAACAGACAAATGTATATGTATGTATATGTATATTAACAGCAATGTGATGCTGCTATGTCTATGAAGAGGGTCTAATTTGCATTCAAGCAGGCAGAAACCCTGAGCAGAACCAGACTCATTTATTAACAATATTTTTTGACCATTAACTTATTGGTTTATTTTAGTAAAATGAATAAATATGCCACAATAATAGGTATAGGGTGCCCCTTTTTGTAACATCTTTGAAAAAAATGGGGAAGAAACTTTGAAAAAAAAAAAAAGAAAACAGGCTGAAACCTTAAACATAACCAGAGTTGTTTCTGTATAATGTTTTTTTTTTTTTTTTAAGTTCATTTCCTAAAGTCAACAGACAAATTTATGATAATAAGAGCAATTCTATGCTGTTAAAACTATTAAGAGGGTCTAATCTGCCCTCAAACAGGCAGAAACCCTAAGGGGAACCAGACTCATTGGTTAAAACTGACTGCCAGCACAGCTTTTTTGACTGAAACCTAACTGAAAAACATCTTTATGTGTGTTATTTCCTTCCTATCTCAGTTCCCCCTCGCTGTGAAGGAAATGTCATGATGAATCACTTGCTGTCAGTCTTGCTCACACAGGTCTAAAGTGTCAAGGGAACTGCCAGCAAGGGTCCTCGGCCCCCCGTCAGCCGGGGGCGGCGATTGAAACCCCATCCAGCATCAGCTGCGTTGTCACCTGTGGCCTTCGTGAAAATGAGAATACGAGCCCATGAAACGACGACATGTTGATCCATAATTTAGCCGTAAGTGCCACCTTTTGCTCCGGCAGCCAGCTGTAAAAGCCCCCCGTGAAGTGTGAAGTGAACTTGTTTATTAAACGGAGCTGACAGGTGAAGAAAAATACGCTCTAACGGACGTGTCCCCCCTAAAGGGTGAGCTGAGGGGAAATGCTGGACTTTGCAGGATGCCGTTCAAGCAGGTGTGCTTACACAAAAGTGTTGACAGGGGAAGAGTTAACAAGTTCAGCAGCGTAATCGAAGCGCGTCTAATAGGAACCACCTTCACCTCGGGTTCAGGTGCACATTGATTTTTTTAAGACTCTGACAGACATGCACCTGTTTTATCTCTCTTCCCACCCTCTTTTGCTTTGACCTTCCTTTTTGTATTAAGAATCTACTGAAATATTAAGACCCGCTGAGATCCCCTGACTGCGTAAGACACATTAGGAACCGTCCTGGATAAATAATGCATCCGAAAGCTTTGCGTTTCTTTTGTTCAAAGGATATGGCTTTTTATTAACAGGCTGCAGTCATACATATTTGCTAAGCAGCAGATCTAACGGATCTGACTTGACTAAGGAAGGGGAGGACTAGGACAGCTTGACTGCGTCTATTAGCCCTGTTTTGGTGCGGCTCCCACCATGTGGCCCCCAAATGAGATTATATGTGTATGAAACAGGAGGTAGAGCACACACCGACCATCCATCAAAGCCTGGGGGGACCTGTGTGAAAGTTTGTGCATGTGTACTCAGCGGGTACACACACTGTGTGGATGTGTAAGGGTGTGATGGAGTGTGTGGGTGTACAGTAGGAATGTGTGTGTGTGTCCTGCGAGGGCTGGAGAGGAGAGCAAACGGGGCCTCGGCGGTTCAGCCTCTCCATCATCCGGCACGTAAGGCACACGCACGGCGACACGCCTGAGAGGGTTTCAATATCCTGTGTGTGTGCGTTTTTGTGAGTGTGTGTGTTGCGGTGTTTACCCAAGGCATGCAGTTCATTATATTTGTATGTGTGTCTGGTTATTACATACACTCTCATCACATACAGCGGCAGATGGAGCCTGAAGGCTGGAGCAATACTTCACCCTCAACCGTTAAAATCCTGGACTAATCTCGGTGTGACGCCGCAGCTCCTTTTCACGTTTAGAGTGCCCTTGAGCAAGGCAGCAGGAGCCCCTGTTGTGCCAATAGAGAAATCTAGACCTAATTTCAACCCTTTTCCCTCTGCCTGGGGTCAAACATCACCTTCATGCCTTCTTTGAGGTATGTGGGAAAGCAGAAGTTTTCAATGGCGAAGGACTTGTAGGGGCAGGAGAAGCTGCCATAGCATTGAGGTTGTACCTGTAAAGGAGCTGGATGTTAGCTAGAGGGCTAGCTCTTGTCATGCACTTGAAGAATCCAACTGCCTGCTGGGGGATGAAGGCCATGGACCAAGTTATATGGAAATAACTTAAGTTTGAAGTTGAACCACTCAAGTTTTGATTCTGTCGATTCAAAACCATTGGGAGGTAGAAGAAAAACTAGCACTGGCACCTTGACTCTGTGTTTCAAACGTTTTAATGTTGCTTGTTGATGAATTGTTACAGTTGTGGAACAGGAAGTTCAGGTGTCCTACCATTTATTGTCCATCCCAAGTGCCTGGGCTTCCTTGGTGATACAAAGTGCTTGAAGGATTGTTCAGTCAACAAATTGGTCATCCAATTGGCACAATTTGTTGTTTTTGGATACGTGAAGTTTAGACACGTTTCGATTTGGCGTGTGGTATGTTTGGTCATTAAAACTTTATCCAACCAACACTAGAGTAAAAATATATGGAGAAAACCAATTTTTCCAACACTGTTTTAAAGACTGTAACTCTAATGTAGCCAATGGTTTCTGTTGGCTTCTGAATCGTGCCAAGCTGAAAAAACCTTCCTATTCCATTAAACAAGGCTATCATATCTTTTCTTTTCTGAATTTGATGCAGGCACCTATTATACCAACTATGTCAAATTTAGTTTCACTTCTTGTAGCTTCTTAAGGCGTTTTTGCACCATTGTTGCCAGTGTTTGGTTTGTCTTGGCTTCATGTGTATTACCAAACAAATGCCTGTTATAATAAATATACCAAATTAATATACAAAATAAGCAAATTTGGCGCCACCTAGCATACAAAACATGTATCTTTTTCACTTCAAGGAGCATTTAGAGGCATTTTAGCACCATTGGTACCAACTTCTGTATTTCTTTGACCTAATGTTTATGTCTACCAGTATTTTCACAAACTTTAGTGGGAACGACCTACCAATCAAAACATGTTTTGTTGCACTGAAGTGCCTGGAGGCGTTTAAGTTTGAATCAACTGCTACTACTTTTGAAAAAACTCATATAAACGGAAAAATGTTTGACTGCACATTGCAGAATATGATAGATAACAGAGTATTCTTGGATGCTTCTTGGAAAAAGCTTTCTTATTTTGAAATTAGGGATGTAACGATACACTCCTAATCCTCACTATTATTTGTAACAGAAGAAGCTCGCAGATAAAACATGACTGAAAAACTTTCTTTTTTTTATTATTTCTGCAAGTGCAAAACACAAACCAGGCAATATATTAAAAAATTCTCCTATTTTTAGAGAATTAAGGAGAATTTCCTTTATAATTCTCTGAGTCAGGGTAAACTGTTCAAAAAGAAATATTTCCCTTTCTTAAAACTGGAATTAAAATTATATTTTTCTTGAATAACAAAAAGAAAAAAAAGACTTTTTGAACAAATCTCATTTCAAAATCACTAAATGTGTAATGCAAATGAATCTTAGGATTTGCATGCATTCCTGATTTAGAATTTACATGCTTTTTTGTTTAAACAGGGCAATCATTACTTAAATTATATCTCAGCAGATTTGAATTGTCACTCATTTGTATCAATTTGTCACTGTCTCTGGATGCATCGTTACATCCCTGTTCGAAATAAGTTCGTTTTTCATCAAGATTCTCTTATGTCGACTTGATAAATGGGTAGCAAAAGGTGTGATACCTGCTAAGAGATGGATTATTGGTGAATTTGACTCCTTGGTAAGGACACGTGTTTATTTACAGCAGTTGTTCTGAAACTTGTCAGGTTGAAAGTTTTTCCCCATAGCAACAGAGCTCCCCACGACTCTGTCAGGATAAACTCTATACAGCCTGATGTACGCTGCACAGTCCCATAGGCCAGCTCTGATGCCAACTGCAAAAACCAATAGGAGACGACTGAAAAAGCCGGCTTTAGCCAGACAAATTCTGCTGCAGAATGAGCCGCTCCAGACATTTAATATAGTTTCAGGTATTGATTTGCGGCACCGTGCCCTATAGCCTGTTTATCATCTCACTTTGGTTTCACCTTTTACTCCTTTTCCTTTACAGCATCTCCAGAGATAGAGTCCTCCTTCCCTCTCTTTCTGCTTTCCAGGCAACAAACGGTCCATCAAAGTGGCCACTGGTGAAGATTTCCCATTTTGGCTTGTGAGTTAGAGGTTGAGCTCAGGTGTCTGAATAATGGCCGGCTCTTTTTTTTGCTGAGTTTGGTGCCGTTATAGAGGGAGAGGAACACGGGGGATGTAATCAAGACTGAAAGACTGGTCTTTGACATGGTTCATTTACTCCAAGTTGGTCCAATGCAACACTTGGGACACAATAGCCAATTGTAAACTAGAGAAGTTGCATTTCCTTGCAGCAAATGCGTTGAAATGCTGAAGCTGGAAAAGTTTGAATAAAAGTGGAAAAAACTGAAAATGTAAAATAAAGGAAAAAAAAAAATGTTAAGAGAAATGAGGAAAAGACAATGAGTGGATAAAGAAAGTGGATACAGTGGAAATGTAAATCAGCCTACAAAAGTTAAAATAATTAAATAAAAAGAGAGAGAAACCAAACAGTGAAATCTTAAAAATGTAGAAGAAAGCAGAAATCTATGATTAATGTGTAAATGAGATGAGGAGAATAGGACCAGTTTAATGTGTGAACAGAGTCTCGAGTCAAAGTCTGCAAAAGGTAGAAGCAGTTGAAGTTGAAGGAGTAGCAGCCTTTTTTGTTTGATTTGAGTCAAGTTTGAGAATTTTATGGCAGGTTAATTGGCAGTTTTTTTCAGTAGCAGCAGCTGCTTCTCTCAGTCAAATTGAAAACATTCCGCCCTCTGAGAGCAGGAGGAGAGGTGAAAAGAGTGAAAAGTTTGTGTCGCTTAGACAGTGAAATCTCAAAAACAGTTGAAGATATTAAAAACGTTATTACAGATATCAGTAGTGGAAAGATCAGTGAACATTTTAAAGCAAAAATGAAGTCTGTAAGTGGGAGTAAGCTGAAGTTAGAGCTTGTTGAAGTTGAAGCAGATTTTAGTCAGAGGAGCTGAAATTTCCCATCTGTTTAACATAGAGAAATTTTTTTGGAAAAAGCTGAATAAATCAAAAAGTTTAATAGTTAGAAAAGTGAAAAGATATAGCACACTATTCCTAAACAAGCTGAATAGTTTAAAAGTTGAACGGTGAAAATCGGACAAAATTTGAAGGCTGTGAAAAGAGCCAAAAAACGTACGGAAGAATAAGAAGAAGAAGAAGAAGAAGTGGAATAAAGTCACAGGATAACAATATGTTGAAATGCTGAGTCAGCATTTCAACATAATTACAGAGTGGACTCAGTGGTGGGAAGTGCCTTGAGGGGGAGCTAGTCCACAGAGGCGAAGCAGAAAGGGAATGTTGTTACATTGGTTGCTTTCTTCTAGGCTGATGAGGTCTGGGATTGGGGGAAAGGCAGGGGTATCAATCAATTTGACATTTCTGGAGGCGGTAAAATGATTAGAATAATGGTAAACAAAGGCGCTTAAACACAAGCAGGTTTTTCATCTTTTACCTCAACTTTATTTCAAACCCAGCCTCGGCTTTATAAGCTTCACTTAACGTCAGACACATCACATTTAATCCGTCTATAATGATACATTAATAACAGACTTCAGTGGAAGGAGTCGCACTTCTGGGAGCATAAGTGCACAAAGGAAGGCGATCACACGGCGAGGAGGTCTTATATGAAGTGGTGACGTGAGGGGAGCTCCTGGTGACTTTGACGGGAAGCTAAGTGCCGACATGGGTGACATTTACGAGTGGGCTATCGAGATCCCCAACTGGACTTAGATGGAAGACTGTTACTCTGTGTTTAATCAGCATCAGGATTCTGAGGGTGATTGCGCTCGTGTTTGCACAGATTAGCGCCCCCAGTGAAGCCGGTTGCTCTGCATGCAGAGGTATCCGCAAGTCCTTTCCCTTTCCGTGAATGCTGAATGATTGACGTCAGGGTGCGCCTGCTCCTTTGAATCTCTTTCTTTGGCGCCGTCTTCTCTCAGTGAATCAGGGACATGACATAACAATCCAAGACCTTGTGATTTATGTTTAAAATGGCAGCGCTATCTGTGCCAGCGTGATTCTCTTTGAACAAGCAGACACTCCGGCGAGGGTCCTCCAATGTTGCACAAACCGTATGCCTGTGTTTGCACAGTAATCCTCCGAGGGCCAAGGACTGTTACTATGGCAATGTACCTCCGCAGCACCCCTGTACTTACTGCGACTTCCCATGGCTGTTTGCCTGGAGTTTTTTTACATGTTTCTCGTCCTCTCTTATCTTGCTTGTACCTGGTAATCCAGACACATCACTGCCAAAAGTTGAGCTCAGGGGCAGCATTCCCTTTCCATCAGCGTTGGCCCAAAGTTGCGCAAGGTGTGGGAACGTCATGTTCCACTAAAATCTTTTGATAAAGCCACCTGGGCAAGCAAAACACGGAGGTCCCTGAACACCAAATTGGCGGCAGTTCCTTCGCCACAATGGGCTCATCTCTTCCCGGTGTCACCGCTCCACGGGGACCCGTAATTTACAGCCCTTCCTACTTTGAGTTCTTGATTCATGAGATCAAATTAGACGGCGAGGGAACATCAGTGGCGGCGGAGTACTTTGCTCTTTCAGTCAAGGCCAGTTTTTTCAGTCTGAAACCAGTCTGGTTTGAAACACAATACTTGCGCCGCATTTTCCTCGAAACCGGGAAGAGCAGAATGAGCTTGATGTGGCTAAACAAAAGCTTCTAATAAGATCTGAGTCACTCATTCAAGCCTTTTGAGAAAAGACATGCCGCGCAAGGTCAAGTCTATTATTGACATGATGCACATTCCACAGTATCAAATAGCCATGAATCTTAAAGACGGATGAAACAAGTCCTCTATATTTCATCCTGCATCTGAGGAGCATGAAGGCTGAATAGCAATGAATTCATTCAGACAGATTAAAGGGAACTGGTGTCAAGGATCAAACAGGAGGAATGTTTAATAAATACTGTATGCGTTCCTCGCGCATACGGAGTGGATCATGCGCGGACTGGAAAGCAGGAGCTGAACTTCCAGGAGTGTGTTTGTGTGTTTTTGTGCGACTCTTCTCTGTAATGACTCTTGGCACGCGTGAGACTTAATGAAGTGCGACTCCATGTCTGATTGTAGCGGGATCGCCCTGGAGACAGCCTGCGGGTGTTTTTAACACGTTCGCTTGGTGCGTTTACTTACCTTAAATGATAAACTCTCACCTACTTTAACCCTTGCGTGTCTGCTTGTGTAGAATTCAAACAGGTAGTGTCGCTCTAAGGGACATCAATCTTCTTTTTTTATAAATGACTTACTCATGTTGCCTATTTGATCTCATAAAGCAACAGTAGGATGTGGCTCCTGTTTGATTACAAGCCTCAGCGTCTCTGTCGCCTCTCATAATGAACACCGTGGGCAGTGGAGGGTGTGTGTGTTTCAGCGTGAAGTGTCTGTACATGTGGGTGACATGTTCCCCAGGCGTCAACGGCGTTACACTCCCACTCTCACCTGTGATGACGGCGCCACAAAGGTAAAACGAAACAAAAAAAAACGATGCAGCCTGCACCACTTCCAACTCCCACCAGTTGAAGCATCGCCGCTTATACACACAAGTCATATTTCCCGGCGTTCATGCGATTTTTCAACACCCACTGAAATATGCTCCACGGATATTGCGAGCTGTCAAAAACGCTGGTGCGAGGAAAGGGAAGGAAATCAGTCCCCTTCCTCAGAGCAGAGCAGAGCGGCACCCTGTGATGCATCACGGCCAGGAAACGGACGACACTCGCCTCACGTGTTTACCTCGCGTCGGCACAATGACAACAACAATCGCAGCAGCCAGCGCGGGAGGCCTCTCTTTGTGTGGAAAAAAAAAAGAAAAAAACAGGGAGTGACAGGTTTGAGAAATTGGCAAACGGTGTTTGCTGGAAGGCTTCCTTTAGGGCGCGGGTACTTTGGAATCATGTGCGAATGCAGAGGAGTGTGAATGAAAAATAGCTGTGTGATCCTGCCATGCTGCTTCTGTCAGGAATGCATGATTTTTTTTTCCCCAACTATCTCCTTCTCTGTCTTTCTCTTCCTTTCCACGCTGTCATCCTCATCATCTGCCCCTCAAAGCTTCCTTTTCTCTTTTTCTGCGTCTCATCATCTCTGTTTTAACACTCCATACTCTCATCAACAGCCCCCCTCCTCCTTTCTCCTTCTCTCCTCATTTCTCACACCCCCATCCTCCTCCTTCCTCTGTTCTTTCCAGCTTAGCCGACGTGGTTATTTAAGGCTTAGAATCCATAAAACCCGCCTTAGGTGTGTTTGCTTTTGTTACTTTCCCAAAATGCCGCATTCACCGCCACATTGTTGGCTGTTGATCCTCGCTCAGCTCCTGCCCGTCAGGGCTGAGTTTCATGTGGTTTAGAGGCGATTTAAGCCCCAGGTGGGGCCTTGAGATCCCATCAGCAGGTTTTAAGTAGTGGAGCTGCCACTTAGCGGGGAAGTCAGGAAGACATTCTTGGAATACCTGTCCCTGATTTCCTCTCGGCCCTCCGAGGGAAACGGTTACGGGAGCCAGCCTGGAGGGCTGTGGACTTAAGCTCTTCGCAAAAACAGCAAAATAAGGAAAATTTGGCGCCTCTTCCCTCTTCTTCTTCTTCTTCTTCTTCTTCTTCTCTGTTTTGAACACATAAGCTCCTTAACGGCACAACAAGCCTGCATGTAAAGGAAGTTTTTTGAGACAATTAGTTATTTCTGTCTCTGAAATGGAGTTTTCTTCTTTGTAAGCACGACACAAACACAACAAAAAAACCCCGTCACACAGCGTGATCCCTCCTGCACAACATCTGTCCCAGATTGCTCTATCCCTCCTAATTAAACCCTGTTTACCTCAGCTTTCTTAAAGGCAGACTACCGGCTAATTATAAGGCACAATTATTACGCTCCTCACAAGCCCTGATGCGAGGAATCAGACAGGAAACCTAAAGGAGAGCTCCCCCTTTAGCGTGGATGGACATTTCGTGGAGTTTCTCGCCAAAATGAAAGCTCATTAAGAACGGGGGAGGCTCCGAACAATGCTTTAACACTGTTTTCAAAAGGAGACGGGAAGAAAGAAGAATCTAGAACTTGCGGCAATTTCCAATCATACATTTTTAATGTTTATTCCGCTGTTTCTTAATTAAATCCATGCATTTGAATAGAGTAAAAAGCCGCGTACCAGATAGGGGTTGGAGGGTGGGGAGTAGACAAATTCATAATGCATTATTTCCCAGAGAATCTCCACAAGGGAATTTAATCTGGAAGAGCTGCACGACTGCAGAGTTTTTGGTATTTCCCCCATCAATCCCTCCATGTGTGGAGTAATGCAAATTTCCAATCAGCCAATCACATGGCAGCAACTTAATGCATTTAAGCATGAAGACATGGTCAAGCTGCAAGTCAAAGCGAGCATCAGAATGGGGAAGAAAGGTGATTTAAAGGACTTTGAACGTGGCATGGTTGTTGGTCTGAGTGTTTCAGAAACTACTGATCTACTGGGATTTTAACCCACAACCATCTCTAGGGTTTACAGAGAATAGTTTGCAGAAGAGCATATCTGAACGCACAACACGTCCAACCCATAGACTGTAAAAAAAATGGACGTCATCCTGCTCGGCTCATAGTGAGGTTGCCACAAAACTGCTCCCCCTGGTGGCTGGCTGCAGTATAGGTCAAAAACGCCATCTCCCCAATCATTCCAGATGGGCTGTGGTCACACTTAAAAAAATGAATACATCTTGTAGAAATGTTTCTCACGTCTGATTGTTGTGGTGATTTGAAGATATCATTTGGCTGTCTTGTATTCAAGTCCTCTTTTTCTCTGAAAAGTTTCGTTTTCATTAGTTATACGAGGTTAAAGAAAGTTTTTTCATCACGTTAAAGGATGACTGACAGCTGCCGATCTTGCGGTTTTTTTTTTCAAAGATTGTAAAATAGGTAGGGAGGTAAAGTCAAGAAGTGATTAGACTCTCGAAAGAAAGAAAAAGTTGCCTGGTCTGATGAGTCTGGATTTCTGCTCCACATTCAGATGGTAGGGTCAGAATTTGGCGTCAACAACATGAAAGCATGGATCCATCCTGCCTTGTATCAACGGTTCAGGCTGCTGCTGCTGCTGGTGTAATGGTGTGGGGGATATTTTCTTGGCTCACTTTGGGCCCCTTAGTACCAACTGAGCATGGTTTAAAGTCCACAGCCTACCTGAGTATTGTTGCTGACCATGTCCATCCCTTTATGAGCACAGTGTACCCATCTTCTGATGGCTACTTCCAGCAGGATAACGCTCCATGTCATAAAGCTGGAATCATCTCAGACTGGTTTCTTCAACATGACAATGAGTTCCCTGTACTCAAATGGCCTCCACAGTCCCCAGATCTCAATCCAACAGAGCACCTTTGGGATGTGGTGGAACGGGAGATTCTCATCATGGATGTTCAGCCGACAAATCTGCAGCAACTGTGTGATGCTATCATGTCAGTATGGACCAAACTCTCTGAGGGGTGTTTCCAGGACCTTGTTGAAAGGGGGTCCAACCCGGCACTAGCAAGGTTTACCTAATACACTGGCTGGTGAGTGTATGTTGGATGCTTGTCTGAAACTAGGGTCAGCTCTGAAAGACACATTCTAACGATTTTTTAACCAGGTTTAAAAAGAGTCTGTACCTACACACACACACACGCATAGGAACACACGTAAGAAGCAGAATTATCCCGGGCAGCAGCCTGATTCAATTAGCAGGAGGTGAGGAGCAGAGAGATGAGGGTCACACTTGCCATTCCAGCCCAAATGGAGATGCTTCCTGGGAGACCCAGCTTGTCTCTAAATTTGGCCGCTCCTGGGTCATCGTTTCAGAAAGCCTCCCAGGCTCGCCGTGTGCACTCTTGATATCTATACATCTATAATGAACGCTTCAATTTGAAAGCTCCTTCTCCCTTAGTGGTTTTGTTTCTTCGCATCCTCCTTGCAGCTACTGGAATATGTGTCAGTTTCTTCGATTTATGCATATGCACACTGCAACCCTGACATATTGTTTGCATCAGAAGATTCTGGCTGATGCCTATTTACAGACACAGAATGAATAAAAACACTTGTCATCACCTATACCCCCATAAGAAATAATAATGATTACCACCCACGCTGCTGCTGCTCCTGGTATTGAACTCCTGCGATGAGCATTCATAATAAGAAGAGTATTACGTATGGATTTCCTGTAATGGTTGTGACTGACAACAGCCGGTCCTCCCATGGAGGTGTAATGGGCAGAGGGGCGGGGATCAATGATGGATAAACAGCAGGCCGTCGTGTTGGAGAGTTATTCAAACAAGTCCGACCTCTAATGACAGTGTTTGTGCAGACCACCTGGCTCTGAGGCAGCTTCACTCTCTGTCTAGACGGATTATTCTGCGACAACAGCGTCATCTCCAGCTAATCACCAGGAGCCTCTTGGCAAATAAAGCATTTGAATGTCAATTTAAAGCTCCTGTGGGGGGGTTTTCAATCGTTATGAAACAGACTCAGATGAACCGTGAGGCCTTTCTATGACCTATACAAGCAAAAAAAAAAAAAAAACTTTGCAAAATATTTTAAAATTCTAAATTGAAATCCATGAATTACAGAAATCACAGTGAGGGGGTAGGCGCCACAGTTTTTTTATTTTTGTTTTTTAATTTTAACTTTTATAAATGGTGGTAATGACTGCTACATCTGAGTGTTAAAGCATGAAGGAAGTTTTTTAGTCTTATTCAGAGGTTCACTTGGCAGCAGAGTTTTCACCAACAAAGTTTGTCACAGGAGCTTTAAATACGTTAAAATTCATAAATGTTAGAAAAAAAAAAAGATAAGTGGTTGCTTTCAGCTTTGGTTCTTATGTTCTAGTCTTTTATAGCTTTTGTAGACCCAGAATGGTTCATTGTAAGTAAAAGGTACCGTAAAGGGTGCCAAAATATCCTCTAACAAAGTTTGTCACAGGAGCTTTAAAGATGTTAAATTTATAAATATTAGAAACAAATAATGATAAGCAGTTGCTTCCAGCTTTGTTTCCTGTGTTCCAGTCATACATAGGTTTTTGTAAGTTAAAAGTACCGTAAAGGGTGCCAAAATACACTCTAACAAAGTTCCTCACAGGAGCTTTAAAGTTGATAAATTCATAAATGTTAGAAGAAATAATGAAAAGTGGTTGCTTCCAGGTTTGTTTCCTGTGTTCCAGTTGTATATAGGTTTTGTAAGTAAAAGGTACCATAAAGGGTCCCAAAATACACTCTCAACAAATTCCTCACAGGAGCTTTAAATACAAGCTAGCTTAAAACATTATCAGGCTACATAACAGCAACTGCTTGGAGCTTAAGTTAATGTTTGTTAGTATTATTTCATTGTGAAAGGTACCCATCCCTACTTAGAGGTACCATGGTGGGTGCCAAAATCCACAGTAACAAGTTTCCTCACAGGAGCTTTAAATGTGTTTACATATGCCTTAATAAATAAAGAATCCATAGGAGTGAGTGCCTCAAACTTTGGTTCCTGTTCCCCAGTCTTAAATATATTCTGTGGACTTTTAAAAGGTTCTATGTCAGTGATGGCACCACACAGGGCACCAAAATCCACCATAAAAAGTTACTAACAGGAGCTTTAAGTTTGAAAAAACTTCACCAAAGTAAAGACTGCTAATGAGCGAGTGTTTCCAGTAATGATATAATTTTATAAACCATAAAAAGTTCCATGTAGGTGACAGAAAACAAAAGTTACCACTAGGGGCGCCAAAATAAACACTTACAAATTTCCTCACAGGAGCTTTAAATACGTTCAAAAACATTACACAAAATGAAGACTCAATAATAGTGAGTGTTTAGAGCTTTAGTTCCTGGATCCTTATATATATTTTTATACAGCATAAAAGGTTTTGGTATTGGAATGTAAGTGGTACCACAGGGGGCGCTAAAATCCATACTTAGAGATATACGATTGGAGCTTTAAACACAAGCAATCAGAAGACAGAGTGAGGTCAACATAGGAGTGAGTGCTTGGAACCCATTGTATAATGGAGTGTAGGATGCTAACGAAAAGTTAGCATTTTTGCCACAGTGTCAACAGGCAGAGGTGAAATGTGTCGGCACTTCTTTCTAGAGTTTGACTTGATGTGACGTGGGTGATAACATTGAATTTGACGCAGCTTCACAGTTGAAATATAATCAGTGTTGTTTTGGGGTTTGACCAATCAGAATCAAGTATTTGATGCTTCCTTTAAAGAGGTGAAAAATGAGCGATTGTTGTTATTTTGGGTGAATTCGCTCCTCTACCAGATTTCTGTCCGAGTTTTCTTTCTTCCTCTGAATGTCACAGGAAATTAACTAGAGCTAGTTTATTTTTTTAAATACCCGACATTTGAGTGCAGTAATTGACCAATCAGAGAGAGTTTTTGACACAGCTGTGTGATTAACAGAAATGACAGACTGAGAGTGTGATAATTGACCGAGCAGAAAAAACCTCCATGTTCTGAGCCCTTTTCTGGTCTCTATTGTTGAACTGTATCTCTGAGAGCTTTTTCTTCTCCCATCACTCTGTTCGCTCTGAAACATTCCTGACCTTTTAGAACACCAGCCCTTCCAAAAACAGCTTTTTCAGCAGCGCTGCTTTCATGTTTCCGAGCGAATCTGGCTTTAATAAACATCAACTCAGGCCAGAAACAACTCCAGGAGGGCCGGCTGTCTGCGTTAACAGTGGTTTAGCTCAACTCGTACAAGACGAAAAGTGGGAAAGATCAGCCGGAGACAGCAGAAGACACACAAGCAAGAAAGAGCAGCGGCGGCACCAGCAGTGGGGTGCCTCTATTATACAAGGTGATGGACAAGTGTAGAGAAAAGGGCTTATGAAAATTTAAAAGAGTTTCTCTTGTTCTGAACTCTAAATTTAGACTCCAGACAGTGAAGAAATTGTTTTACGTTACTCTGGGTGGTGTAAAACTGTCCTTTTTGTGTTCTTTTCCCCTGCTGCTTCATTTAAAGTGATCAAATATTCACAGCACAATAAAGTCGCATGCCTTGAAGCGGCGTTCGGTTCTTCCTCTTGTTTTTTTTTCAAGATTTGGCCCTCCGCTGGTGTCATATCAAAGACGGAGACAAAGGCCTTAATGTTCACGGTAGCCGCCCAGGTCTCTGCTCTGTCTTCTTTTTTTTTTTAATGATGAAAACTAAGACATCAACAACACCCGCAGGAGTTTCAGCCTCATCCTTTCCTCCTCCACGTCTGCTTCTTTTTTCAAAAGCTCACAGGTTGGAAAATGTGCAAACAAACGGGCAAGAGTCTCCCAGAGTTGGCATTGTCTGAAGTCAGAGTGAGTTTTTTTTTTTTTTTTGATTCGGGAACTCGGCTCTGAATCAAATTGTGTGTGAGGCATCCTCCCCTCAGGGGAGGGAAGACTGAGAGGGGAAAAGGAGGGGGGGCGAAATAAAAACAAGTCTTTCTCGTTTCTTTTGATTCCTCTCAGTGATCGCTAATTACAAACTGACAAGGCTCTTGGTAAAAAAAAAAAAAAGTACAAAAGGAGGAAAAAAAACATAAAAAACATTAAATACCCAGTGTAATTACATTTATTGTGATAACTTGGAACAAACACACTCCTCTTCCTCTTATCCTCAGGGGACTTTGGTGTGTGTGTGTGTGTTGATGTGAGTGAGTGTGGACGAGGATGAATCTCTTTAATTGTATTAAATAAACAGCGATATCTGAGTAATACGCAGTAAGTCTTTGAAGTAATGAACTGTGTCAAAGTTACAAGCCTCGCCGGGTGTTTGCGCTGATGTCTCTTGAAGGTGCATTAGCATTTTTTCGAAGGATGTGGAATTAAGCGTGACGCAGGTAAACCGGGGGCGCTTTCATGTCAAAAGAAAGTGGTTGCAGACGAGGGCGAGGCCGGGGCGAACTGGGCCGAAGTCGCTGCCAAGGGTGAAGCGTGCCGCTGCGATTTTTCCATCAACCGGTATGACAAAAAACAAAACAAAAGATCCACTCCCTGTTCGCACGCTTCTGCATACCGAGCTAAACCGGAGAGGAACTCAAATCTTTGTTTGTGTTTCCTCTGCGGATCAGCGCAGATTATTGTCTGAATTCATCTGCTGCCGTTTGGAATATGTGAAAGGAATATCTTGGCGTGAAGATCAACACGCAATGTTTTTCTCAGGAAATCAAAAGAGGACAGCGCTCACCTGCTGCTACTGTTTCTGTGTTAGAGAGGGTGTGTCCGTTCTGTGTGTGTGTGTGTGTGTTTGTGTGTGTGTGACAGCATTCAGATGTCAAAGGAGGAGTGTAGCGTAGCTTCTGTTCTGTGGTCTACAGGAATGTACGGCAAGGTAACAATACCAGTCCTGCTAATAATAAGTTCTCTCTCTCAGACCAGTTCTTCAAAAACATTACTACCTAAGGATTAGCATAGCAGCCTGATGTAAACAATAGCAGAGTTTCAGGAAACTAGCTAACCAACATTAGCAGAGTCACTTCTAACATGAAACTTGTCCATTATTTTATGTTTACTGCCACAAGTTTGATCAGAAACACTGTTGGGAACATTTTGCTAGCTTTTGCTAACATTACATCCTTGCTTTGTTTTTTTGCTAACAGCTGTGAACATTTTAAAACAAAGCTACAGTTGTCTTTTGGAGGAGAGAAGTTCATTTATTCCCCCTTTGAGCCACTAAGCTAGCCAAGGTAACATGCTACTGTAACTTTTAAGCTAACACTGCTTTTGCTTCTTGTTTTGTGATCCAGTTCTTTCTGATCTAGTGGCTACAATATTTTTCATGGCAAAAGACAGATTTATTTTCCTGGTACTTCATGAACTATGCTGATGGATTTGCTATTTATTTTTTAACGTATCTGAATTATTTACTTGACACTTGATCCATGATTCAGTTCTTTGCTTTTAAGCGGCACCTACAAGGATTTACTGTTTTTTTTTTCATAGCAGAGGATTCAGTTTGCTCTCCCTTGATGCTAGCAAGTTATGCTACTTTTGCTACTTTTGCTACTCTTTAATTTGTTAAATGACTTGAAACACCCAGGGCTTGGCTTGGTGATCCCTGGAAGCTACTAGATGCTAGCAAACTAGCTTTGGCCCTGCTGTTAGCTGTTTGGCTAACATTGCATTTCTCCTGGTTCTTCCTTCATGATCATTATTTTTTAAATACTTGTAGCATTTACATTTGCCTACTGCATTTTTCCCACGACAGAAGAATCAGGTTTATTTTCCTGGGAGCTAGCAACTTATAGCAGTGGATTAGCTCCTGCTTATGCTACAGTTTTAGCTAACGTTGCGTTAAATTGATATATTTTTTGATTTATAACTTCAGTTCCAGGCATTTCTACTGTCTGGGCTTGTGTTTTTCATAAAGTAAGAATTTATGGGTTGATTTCCTGGAGGCTAGCAAAATGCTAGCAGTATTATCTTGGCTTACAGGTTGCATTTTGTATTTTTCCACTATTTTTTGAGGATTACTTGTTTTCTGTGTTAAAATAGTACCTGGCCTGAATATATTTTCTAACTCTGTCTTCTCCTGGGATCAGTTTTATGTTTGTGGCAGCTAATAAACCTTCCTCGCATATTTGTGTAGTGACTCCTGGAAAACCCAAAACCACATTTTAGGCTGTACTGGGAACATCTCGGGTAGCAGAGACATCTTCCCTCTTATCTCCTTCTCCAACCTCTCTCCTGGCACACCGTGTATGTGTGTGTGTGTGTGTGTACGCGGTTGTGTGCATCCCCTACGTCTACGGCGTGCGATTCTAAGAACGCTCCTTTCATGAGTGCAACAGAGTCACAGCACTCGGCGAAGTTATTCCACTTCAGAGCTACAGTACTTCTTGTGAGTCGAGTTGAAAGCCAAGGAGAAGGAGCGGGGCGGGTTGCTCATATCACAGTGTTTTTTAATTCCAGGCATTTCCTTAGTCTTTGGAAGAAAAAAAAAAGTACAGTCGTAGAAGAAGTATGAGTCACTGATGAATTTTGCTGCATTTTTTAAGGGAAGGAGAATCATTTTCCTCTTATAAAATCATTAATCACAGGTTTTAAAGTTCAGATGTTCTATAAAATACACATATGAGACTTTATTTTACTCTTTATACACATTTGGACTAAAGTAACCTCCCATTTATTGCCATTTCATGCCCTGACACATCATGCTTATTCACAGTGACACCAGAAAAACTGGCTCTCATGAACTCATCCTGAACTCCCCCTCAGCAGACAAGTCCCATCTTTTTTTTGGCTCCAAAACGAACATCTTAGAGGCCACCATGACACCCGACTACCTGTTTTATTTTTTTCTCCCCCCGCGCCGATTTATGTGATTCTACAAGGAGATGTTGGCTTCTGTATACAGCAATAATTCAGTTCAAGTCTGGGGCTCAGAGGAGCACTGTGTGTGTTACTCACGTTCTCAGACCCCTGGATCATTAAAATGCCCCTGGCAATGCACTCCTCATGTAAGCTGTTTCTTGTCTTGCACTTAGCTCCAACATCTCATTTTGGCAGGGCACGCTCAGATCACCTCAGAAAAGTCCAAATAAGGTGTTTTTTTCCTATTTTTTACCTTTCAGCTCTCCCCCTTCACTGCTCCTGCATTACATTTCTCTAAATCAGCATGCTCTATTAAAAGCAAAGCCAAACATGGAGCTGTAAGCAGGGAAACAAACTTGGGGAATTCATTAGTCAGGGCGTTG
This sequence comes from Halichoeres trimaculatus, assembly GCF_033239565.1. Lineage (NCBI taxonomy): Eukaryota > Metazoa > Chordata > Actinopteri > Labriformes > Labridae > Halichoeres > Halichoeres trimaculatus. The sequence goes on from NW_027437200.1 coordinate 18,512,376, forward strand.
TTTTCACAAATTAAACATTAACTTTTCTTTCTTCTTCTTGTTTTTTTCCCCCTTTTTCTGCGCCTCGCATGAGACACGGTTGCTCGGGTGTTGTTTGTAGCCGTTTCATTCGCCTGGGATAATGAGAAAATTCTGCATATCAATATTAGCCGAAGAAATCTCATATTCATACTCGGGTGAGGTTGGTTAATTTGAAATTCTACCACGGGGTTTACAGTCTTGCTATCAAATAAGACGGCAAAAGAGGAAAAGAAAAGAGGAGATTTGGTTTCCTTTTGGCTCTCTGTCATTTTCCATTTTGGTAAATAAATTAAATTAGGATTGTTCCCAGATAACAGGCAGGGAATGGTTGTATATGACCAGACGGGGTGTTGTAAAGACCTGGTGGGTCTCAGCTACCTCTGCCCCGTAGCTTCTCTTGGGTTGGCTAGCATAGAAACGCCCCAAAGCATCAATTTAAGACAGATAGCAAGCTGACTGTTAGCATGCTAACTGTTGCTGCTGTGGCAAACACCAGAATGCTAACAGCTAGTGTGCTTATAGTAGCATGCAAACCTCTACTACATGAACCACTAGCATATTAACTGCTAACCAGTTCACTATACACATGTTAAATGCTAGCATGCTAACATGCTAGTGTGTTGTCAACTGGTGCGTTAACAGCCAGTGCACTTACCACTTGCCATTAACCACTTGCAAATTAACATGCTAACATGCTAGCAGCTGCCTTGACTGCCAGTGCACTAACCACAAGCATGTTAACCACTTGCAAATAAACTGCTAACATGCTAACCACTAGTATGCCAACCACTACTACATTAACCACTTGAATGTTAATCGCTAATGTGCTAATTTGTCGTGTGCTAACTGCTGCTGCTGCACTAACACCCAGTTTGCTAACCACCAGCATGTTGCGTTCTTGGATGCTAACTGTGGTTGGGATAACACCCAACTTGCTTACAACTACTACATGAATCAATACGCTAACTGCTAGTTTGCTACTTATAGCCAGTGCTTGAATCATCAGTCGTTTTAAGCACTAGCATGATAGCTCCTAGCATGTTGACAGCTAGCATGCCTATTGCTGAGGTAGTAATAGCAAGCACTTTAACAAACAACATGCAAACCACAACTACATATGCCACATATGGGTGCTAACCGCAAGTATTATGAATGCTTATGCTAATTGCTAATGCTAACTACCCCTGTAAGGCTTCCCTCAGCAAAATCAAATGTATTCGGTATACGTGCCTACTAATATGGGGCCAAAAAACTGGACACTCATGCAGCTAGTCACTGCTAAGACCTGCTTATAATTGACACAGAGCTAGCCGTGATGGCTAACAGAGTGAGAAAACAAAAGCATATCAAAAGATGTGTGCATGGATCTGTTTTTTCAGGCTTATTTGATTTAGAATATGTTACTCTCAGAAGGAACTGATGGATCTTGGTATCTTTGATCATTAATGGATGCTCAGTGTTTATCAGTGTTTACTAAGCAGGACTACCAGAGCACACCGTGCTGTAACCGTAAGTCTCGTGTAAAGACTTGGCTGTAGTATTGATGTTCACCAGGCTGTCATACATCACCTGAGGATGTTTGGGCTGGGTTGCCTTTAGGATAAACATAGCTCTCTGTATTGACTGCTTCCATATATCTTTAAATATTAATATGGATTCTGCTGAGAGTTGTATTTGAAAGGTCAAAGGATGGAGAGCACGCTTAAACAAACACACATAAACCACTTCTATTTACATGTCTTAAACCCTGCTCAGGTACCATTAGGCCGAAGCCACCAGCCCAGGCCGTCTCTCACAAACACACAAATTGGAGCCCATCGGTCAGCACTCATTTTCACTTCATTACTGGAGGTAACTGAATACATTAAGTTACCTCTGCATGCGGAAAATGTGTTCGCCTCAGCATTTTAATCCATAGAAGGCCCTTTTAATGAGAGGGATTTTATACTACGGTGCATTATTCAATTAGAAGGAGGAGGAAAGAAAAGGTCTGCTGTAAAAGTCCCCGCGGTGGGACGCTCGCCAGATGGATGCAGGATCAGAGAAGACGAAAAACAAAAGGGTGAAAGGGAAGGAGAGGAAGAGACTGGCAGAGACAGCGTGGTGGAGGAAGAAGGGAATTGAAGGAAGAGAATGAGCAACGCAATACATGAGGCGGGTTGCGTGAATACATTCAGGCCTCGGCTGGCTTAATAATGTGAGCCCACCTACACACACACTCACACACACAGGGAGCAGAAGCCTTGCCAGTGGCGGCAGCACCAACCTGCATACGGAAGCAGAATGATAATATAATATTTTGGCTGGATTGGCGTAGCATGCATTACCACTGATGACAGTCGTTGAATTGCAAATGTCCTGAACAGCATGCTCTTGCTTCAGTGAACTACTAGCCCAGTTTTCTAGCATTTTACCCAGTTTCCCTGAGTAAATAATGAACTCTTGGATGTTTCTGGGTCTAATTGGTTGTCACAGACAGTTTAAAACCAGATTTTGGCAGCTCTTCAGCCTGGATGGTTCAGTTCCTTTTTCTTCTCCCCCTATCTGCACATGCACAGATTTAAATGCACTAAAGGTAAAAACATGCTGCTGAACTTCTGTAAGAATTGTCACATTAGCTTGATAGCATGCTGTTAGGATGCTAACGTTTTAACCTTATCCTTGGACTCCTTAGAACAAAAGCTCTGTAAAAAATGTCTTGTTAGCTAACTAGCATGCTAACAGGATGCTAGTAATAAAACCCTGGGATACAGACCTGATCATTTTCACAGTAGACACAGTTTTGACCTTAGGATTGGACCCTTTGGAACAAAAGTTCCATGAGAATTGACCAACTAGCCACCTAGCATGCTAATAGGATGCTAATTAGCTAAGTAATTAAAGCTTTCAGTACAGAGGTTTTAGTCTTCACAGTGGTCTCAGTTTTGACCTTATCCTTGGACTCCTTAGAACAAAAGTTCTGTAAAAAATGTCTTGTTAGCTAACTAGCATGCTAACAGGATGCTAGTAATAAAAGCCGTGGATACAAAACTTTTAATTTTTTACATTCCATACAGTTTTGACCTTGGGTGTGGACCCTTTGGAACAAAAGTTCCATGAGAATTAACCAACTAGCCAACTAGCATGCTAAAAGGATGCTAATTAGCAGAGTAATTAAAGTCTGCAATAGAGTGGTTATTGTGTACACACTGGTCACAAATTAAATCCCAGACTGGGACCTTTTGGGGCTTATGTGACCTAGGAGTTGTACAGTTAGCAAGCTATGATGCTAATGGGATGCTAGTTAGCCAAAAAACAGCCTTAACATAGGTTATAGATGTGAAAGTTGTATTGACAAGTAGTGCTGTGATTCCTGGTGTGCTAGTTATGGGGCTAACTGCTGCAGGATAAACAGCCAGTTTACTAACTATTAGCATGGTACCTCCTAGCATGCTAACAGACAGCATGCTAACTGCTGATAGACTTAACAACAACACAAAATCACTGTTACACCAACCACTGGCTTGTTAATTGCTAGTGAACTCATTGCTGTTGTGCTAATTATCAATGCTAACAGTGCATATGTGACTGTTAGCATACTTGGCTACTTAATATGACAGAATTTTAAGTTTTTTTTGAGTGAATATTGGACTCTAGCATATATCCAGGTTTATTTGGTCGTCACAAAATGTTTAAAACCAGTTTTGATGTCTATTTAATTGTTTCTAGTGAGAGAAAACAGAATATGAAAGACAGGATTTTGTGGTTGTATTTTTCAATATGCCCCAAGACGCAGGCACCATTAAAAGACCGACAGGTGCACAAACAAACTGTAGCTGTATAGAGCCACAGTTGTCGATGTCCCTTTTCACTCTGTCGCCATGTGAGGCAATGAGCTCGGTTTCTCAGGGTCCCTGAACAAATGAGCACTGATTGGGCCTGATGTTTTCCAAATGGTTCAGTGCCTTTCCCTTCTCCCTCCCTCTCAGCTCGAACACAGATGTGAATGCACACAACAAAAGAACACACATGCTGCTAAAGTTCTGCAAGATTACTGGATTGACCCCGACCTCACACAGTGGGAAGCAGGGTGAGCAGAAACTAGCAAAAAAAAAAAAAAAGAGCCAGATTTGACTCAAAATGGGAGCTGCCAGTTGGCGTCTGCTCTGCGACATTCGGCGTGATTTCCCATCCAAACAATAACCTGGAATCAGAGAGGCAAAAAGCTGGGACACAATCTCGCTCTGAGGCTAAAGTGGGATAAAAATACAAATGCCCGTTTTGTATGTGGGAGAGAAAGCGAGAAAAAAAAAAGCGGGGCTGGGATTGCACACAAAGTCGTTCAAATCCTCGGAGGCGCAAGGGGCCGTCATGTGCCGAGCGGCAAATTGATCGTGACACAGCACCGTGGAAAAAAGGAGCCAGAACGTACAAGCGTGTCAAAAGCACAAAAGATGAGGCGGTGGATGCAGGGCCCGAGAGAAAGGGAACACACACAGACCGCGTCATTTGAACATCTTCGCTGAAAGGCAGCGGTAGAGCTAATGTGTTGGTGTCTTTATATTGACACACATGTGCACATTCATGGATGCAAAGGGACTGAAGCACCCTATAGAAAGAGAAAGCCCTGAAGACTCCTGACAGCGCCGCCGCCGCCATGTTCCTACCTTCTCTTCTTTAACTTTAGTGCAGAGTTGAATTTAGGTTCATAGTCAAACCCTAGGCTGTGCACAAGGAATCAGATACACACACTTTGAAACCTTCCATTTTACTGAATTGCTATATTTTCTAGGTTAAACACACCCTTCCTTTGAAGTGAATTTCCCTGTCCCAGAGCATGCAAGTATTATGCTCACAACCTTGAAATATTAAAAGCAGAGTGCTGCAAAGATATCTTTGTGCACCCTCTCTTCGCCTGTTATTGCGTTTATTTCGGACTGTCACATACTGCATGGTGACCATCTGGATAAACTTTGCAGGATTTAGTGATACATCCAAATGGCCAAGGAAAGTAAATCTACCAATGAAGTATTAGGTGGGGGGTCACATGGGCGACTGGCTTAACCCAAACAATCTGGCGTTCTGAGCATGAAGACACTGCTGAAACATGCTTTCAACCTGCCTGCATGTGATGCTGAAATATTAACCACAGAATGTTTTATTTGACAAGCGGCTTTTATTTTGTTGAGTGGGAGCGAAGGCCTCGGGAAAACGACAAGGGGTTTGATGTCAAAACTGGTTCTTCGACATGAGTTTTAATAGTTAATCAGGGGGGCCTTGATGGCAGGATTGCTTTGTTTGGACTGGAATACCGGAGCACTGCTGATTTTGACTAATGTTATTTGACTGCAGCTGGAGTCAAGCTTTTACTTGTACAGAGAGGAGTCCTTGAGTAAAGAGAATTGTTGTCGTATATCTATGGCTGAAAAGGGCTCTTGGTCTCAATTTGCAGCATGATTCAAACCTTATTTAAAAAGAGGAATAGGGCCACATTCAGGAAGGAAAAAGAAAGATTTTGTGATAAAAAGTCGATATTCGGCATGGTGATATGAATTCAATTGTGACAACAAAGCTGTAAATTTACAAAATAAAACCGAAAAACCGAACAAGGATAAAATCATAGCTGTACACAAAAACTGGTTGTACCTCAATACAGATAGAGACATAACCAAGCAAGGTCATATCTTTACAAAAAAAAAGAGTCAGTATTTTACAAGAATGAAGTAATAACTTCACAAAATTTAGATCATAACTTCAGTAAAAGTCCTCATTGTAAAAGCGTAAAGTTGTAACTTTACAGAACTCTACACACATGAGGTTGTGATTTTACAATAATAAAGTTTTAACTTTACAAGAGCAAAGTTGTCACCTAACAAGAATGAAGTCATCAAGTCACAGAGTCACCAGTGTAGTTAGCTAACTTTACAGGAACAATGTTGTAAGTTGTAAATACTTTACTTTACAAATTCACCTCAAGTTTTACAAGATAACGCTGTAACTAAATGTAACTTCAAAACTGTACTTTACAAAAATAAAGTCTGTGTTTTGTACAAGAATAAAGTCCTTACTTTAGAAGATAATGATCCTTACTCTACAAGAATATAGTTGAAACTTTGCAGAACTTTACACAAATGAGGTTGTGATTTTACAAGAATAAAGTTATAACTTTACAAGAACAAAATTGTCACCTAGTGAGAACAAAGTCTTCAAGTTACAAAGTCATTAGTGTTATTATCCAACTTTACAGGAACAGAGTTGTAAGTTGTAAAGACTTTACTTTACAAGTCACAGTCACAATTTTACAAGATAAAGTCGTAACTTGGCATAACGTATATCAACTAAACAAAATAAATCATTTTTTTTTTACATAACTTAAATTATTTTTAAAAAGTGTTCATGTTGTGTACTAGAATAAAGTCTTAACTTTACAAGAATAAAGTCCTTACTTAACAAGATAATTGTCTGTATTTTACAAGAATAAAGTTGTAATTTTACGGAACTTTACGGAATAAGGTTGTTATTTTACAGGAACAAAGTTATAACTTTACAAGAAAAAAATTGACACCTGGTGAGAATTAAGTCATCAAGTCACAGAGTCATTAGTGTAATGAGCTAACTTTACAGGAACAAAGTCGTAAGTTGTAAAATCTTTACTTTACAAGTCACAGTCACAATTTTACAAAATAAAGTCGTAACTTAAATGTAAAACAACTTTACAAAAATATATCATTGTTTCACAAAACTGAAATTATTATTTTACAAAAATAAAGTATTCCTATTATGTACAAGAACGAAGTCCTAACTTAACAAGATAAAGATAAATCATTTTAAAATACAGTAAAATCCAGAATATAAGCTGCAACAGTATATTAGACGCAGTCTGTTTTTGCAGTTGTGTATCATTATTTATAGTAACTAAAAAATAAAGTTTTAAAAAACTTTCACAGTCAGGCCTTTGTCCGTGTTACTTTACAACTCATATATTCATTTATTTCACCATGACATTACTCATAAAACATTTATTTTTATTTTCTTTTAAACTTCCTTCCCTTCTTTAAGGCCTAACTGATTTTCTGTAGATTCCAGACCAATTAGGATTCAGCCTTTAGTCGAACCTCAAGTTATCAGTGTAATTTACAGAGACACTCTCGAGTGCCCTCTTTGCTGACTCATTGTCTGTCTTGTGTCGATACAGCTGCTTTGCCCTTTGAATTAATGCTTACCCTCGCTCTGCCCTTTGATCTGCTTGACCCGGCCTCCCTTGAACTCCTCGCTGAATGCATCCCTTACACAGCACACTACACATAACATGGGAATTAAAGAAGAGGCTGAATGAACAAGGATGAATAGGCGCCATCTTCTCCTCTCCAAGGGGGCATTGTGAACTTTTCAAGGAGATCTGGAAGTCTTTTGAGGGAGAATCTCCTGCTGACTTGGCCTCTATTGAACTCTAAATTCAACCCTCAGTGCACTCTAAACATGACATGGAGGCTAAACAACAAGTTGGAAGAACACAGATTAATGAAAGCCATCACTTTAGGGGCGTTGGTGCGTTTTTGAGAAGTCTGCCACATCTTTCGTTGGCAGATTCTGCTCTTACGTAAAACCTGATGATGATGTTAAGTCTAAGCACCAAAAACAGGTGTGCTTGCAAAAGAAAAGCAGGCATTGTGTCGAGAGGAGAAAGTGTCTTTTTCTCCAGGCACATTTTGCTATTGACCACAGAATTATGTTGGAATATATCTGTCTCTGTTTCATGAGATACCCTCCCCTGTTCCCAGCAAGTGATTTGGTTAACCACTGAGCAGCTCGTGGTGATTCTTTATGACTCATGCCAACATCTTTTTCCCTCATCGCAGTGGGGGAGCTCCCACTTTGTCTTTCATATTCCCTGCAACAATAGGAAGTGCCGTTGAGCTTTATTCCCCTTTTGACATCAATACCGTTTTAGAACTACGCTGTTGAGGCGCAGCTCCTGCACAGCCGAGCTGGCCTCTCACCGCCTGGGGCTAGAGACGATGCGTGTAGCATACCTCAGCATTGCTACACAGCGAAACAACCGCCGCCCTGGTCCCTCCTTGTCTCCTGCTCTCCTGCTCTCCAGGCCAATTACCAATTCCCTTTTGAGCCACAATGACATTGAGTTTTGACAGCTGAGGGTGTTTTTGTTGTCATTGAACTTTATACTTTCTCTTTCACCTCTCTTTTTCTCTCCCTTTGTCGATTTTTGAAGGTCTTTAATCTCAGCTCAAAGACAGGTGGGGTGGTTGAGCCGAGCGCTGAATGAAAGCCGGTGGAATTGTAGTTGCCTCTTTGACCTCAGGTTCTCCTTCCTCGGGAGCAAGCCTCGTTACTGGCAGCAGGATGTCACCTCGGCGCGAGCCAGATCAAACGGCGTGTGAAGTGCGTGCTCGTGCGCGTGAACAGATGTGTGTGTACGGGAACCCTATTAGAACACCTGATAGTGTCAAAAACTGACGGGTAAAAAGAGATAAAAACCCTCAACGTGGACACATTTTATCAAACTTTTCAGGGCTCAAACTTCTCTGACAGAGCTAAAGTTTTAGCTGAGGGATCAAACTCCCGTCACTCGTCTCCTGATAACCATCTAAAATTTACACCCCAAAGGCCGAAGTCTGCAAGGAGAAGACAGAAGCTAATCCATCAGCAAGGGTAACTCCTTTTCAATGACACTCTGTAATCTCAACAGCTTGTGCTCCACAAAAAGAACTTTTTCAGAAAAAGTCATGAATTTGCAAGATGAAATCGTAATTTACAAAAAAAGGTCATAACTCTACAAGAAGGAGATACCTTTACAAGTGTAAACTATGAACATTAAAAGAATAAGGTTTTATCTTTACTAAAAACTTTACATGAATCAAGTCATACTTTGTAAAATAAGTTGTAACTTTATATGAAAGCAGTTGTAACTTGTACAACAAAAACGTCTGAACTTGACAAGATCAAATCCTAACTTTACAAAGCTAGTCTTAACTTTAAAAGACTAAAAACCTAATATTACTAAAAAAGAGTTGAAACTGTATAACAACAAGGTCGTATCGTATCAAGTGTAAAGTCATTACTTTAAAAGAATAGGGCATTACTAATTAAGTTGTAACTTTACAATATTATAGTCCTAACTTTACAACAGATTAGTTCTAACTTTACAAAAATGAATTCCTAATCTAAGATAAAAAAACAACAACCTTATTTTCAAAAATGGATACCAAACAATAGAAGAATGAAGTTGTATCTTCACAAGGTACAAGTTATAACTTTCAAGAATAAAGTAATAACAATAAAAAGTCGTAACTTTACAAAGCTAGAGTCTTAACTTTAAAAGACTAAAAACATAATGTTATGGAAAAAAACCTATAACTGTACAACAATGAGGTTGTAACGTATCAAGTGTCAAAGTGGTTAATTTAAAATAATAGGTTGTAAATGTAACTATGTAACTTTACAATAATTTTGTCCCAACTTTACAACCACAAATTCCTAACTTTACAGAAATGAATTCCTACCTTTACAGGATGAAATGCCTTATTTTCAAAAATGGATATCTAATATTGCAAGAAAAGTTGTAACTTTACAAGAATCTAGTTCCAACTTTACAACAACAAAGTCCTTACTTTACAGCAATTAAGTTCTAAATTTAAAAAAATAGATACCAACCTTTACAAGCAGAAGGTTTTAACTTTACAAAACTGCCAATGTTCAAAGATTAAAGCCTTAGCTTGACCAGATCAAACAATTACTTTCGAAAACCAAGTAATTTCTTTACAAGAATGAAGTTTTATCTTCACATATATAAAATCTTAACCTTACAACTTTAAAGTAGTTGTTACAATGAAAAAATCACTGCTATACAAAAAAGTTAAAACTTTACAAGAATATAGTTGTAAGTTTAAGTAATTACTTTACAGGAATCAAGCCCCAACTTTACAAACAAAAACAACTGATAGTGTCAAAAACCATCTTCATTATATACCTTAAAGGTCAAAGTCTGCATGAAGTAGACAGCGGCTCATCCGTCTGCAGGGGTAACTTTTTCAATGACACTTTCTGATGAGGACGGCAACATCCTGCAAAGAGATCTAATATTTGCAACATGCTGGGCGACTGAAAATGAGATTTTCCTTAGTGGATAGAAAAAGCAGCAGCAGACAATAAAACAGTTTCTGAGTATTTATAATATTCTCCCCTGGTCGCTGTCGTGTACTTTTGATGCCTGAAGCAGTTTCCCTGTTTTTTTCTTTCCCCTGTTTATATCCCCAGTTCCCTCATTCAATCTCTTCTCAATCTGATGTTTCTGTCTAGCGGTGCGGGAACAGGTCAAGGGCAGGAAAATGATAACATTCGCTCATTCTCTGGTCAAATTAGGAGCGGAGCAACCTGCGCCCAAACAGGCACACACACACACACACACAAACACACCTCATGATGGATGAAAGGCCTCACGCCAAGGCTGTAAACATGATTCATGGCTCCTTTTTGGGGTATTAGTCCTGCACACATAGACACGGACATTCACACGTGCTCTCCACTGTAGTTGTGCTTCCAAAAAAGAAAAAAGACTCTTTCGTCAACACATTTCTTTATAATGCCAGATGGATTCCACCTCTGGCACTTCACTAGTAACAAAACCCACTACACTGTTAGAATGTCAACAACAACAAAGGAGCGGGGAGCATTCAACACACTGCCTCCAGTCAGTCACGGCAGGTGGAAGCAGGTTCAAGGAGGTGTGTTTATACCCAGACACGCCGCCGCACATTCACACACTCTCAGACACAGATGTCTAATGCCTCTGATAGTATTAGCTTTGTTTAGGCATGCAGACACACACGCCAAGTGAAGTGACGAGGCAACTCTTTGTTGATGAATGTTCTTTTCCCGTCTCTTAAACTGTCATACATCAGTCGTACGAGTGGCAGGGATGAGAGGGGGGCAGCAAGACAGACGGCAGAAAGAAAGATGGAGACAAAGGGAGGGTAAAAAATTAATGCTGTTCTAAGGCTACCTCATATTTTGGTGGTTAATGCTAAAATTAGCATGCTAACACGCAAAATGATGATCTACTTTTTTTATGTTAGTGTGATCTTTAACATTTTGACCATTTTAGCTTGCTAGCTTGATGACGCTTTAAATGCATACACGGCAGCAGCATGCTAACATCCTAAGGGTAAAAAATGCTAATTTACTGAACTAAATATATGTACTCCATAAAACTGTACTGTTTAATAGTGTTTCAATCCAGGTTAGTTAGCATGCTAACATTTTCAAAATGGTGACATACTGAGGTTGTTTCCAAATACTGACGTGCTTAATATTACTATCCTAACTAGCATGGTAAAAATAGCTAGTTAGCAGTAATATTTAGATAAATCTTAGCATTAGCAATATAAACACGTAACATCAATACACACATTTTAAGCAGGTTTATTTTCTTTAGTTTTTTAGCTATTAGCACTTGCTAATAAGTAGCATGACTGAAAGGTGCAGACTAATGCCAGTAACAAGATTTGTACCAGATTCAGCCAACTAGCATGATGATGCTTTAAATGCATACATGGCAGCAGCATGCTAACATTCTCAGAGTTAACAAAAATGCTAATTCACTAAATTTAATATATGTACTTCAGAAAACTGTACTTTTTGACAGTGTTTTCATCTAAATGAGTTAGCATGCTAACATTTTGAAAGTATTAACATACCGGGGATATTTCCAAACACTGTGGTGTTTAACATTACTATCCTAACTAGTATGGTAAAAATGTCTAGTTAGCAGTATTATTCAAATTGGTCTTAACAACAGCAATATAGATATGTCACATCAATAAATACAATTTAAGCAGTTTTATTTTCATATAGTTTGTTAGCGTTTTAGCACTTGCTAAAAAGTAGCACCAAATTCGTACCAGATTCAGCTAATTAGCATGCTAACACTTATGAATAGGGCACAACGTCCTTGGATAAATCCTTACACGCACATGCTGATGAGCTCAGGTAGACTGCTAATATACTAAATTTCAGCAGATAGCTCATAATGATTCACATTTTGCCATTTTTGCTCATTAGCATGCTAACACTTGCTAATTAAAAGCACTTCTTTTGAGATGTCTACCAACATCAGTATTCTTCTTACACTGAATGATGCTCACATACTGTCTTTTTGGAAGAAACTGTTAAAAAGTTTTGTAAGTTTTCGGAGTAATACTTTCTAATAAGCCAAAGAAGCTAAGGAAGCTAAAGAATTAAAATTTTAGCTTTGGAGAAAGCAATTAGCTCAAAAGTTGAGTTTTAGATCCTGGCCCTTGGGCCTTTGAATATCTGTAGCTTAATTTTCCAACAACCCTGTGAACAAATGCATAAAATTTTGATTAGAAAAAAAAAATGCTAATGTTAGCATAACATCAGTCAAAACTGGGGGAGCGCCAGCGGCATCAACTTGGAAAGGCACTGTCGAATTTCTGCTGCAAATTCTGACATAATGGAGGTTTTTTAGTCTGAGTGAAAGAACTGGCTGAAAAGTTGAGTTTGTGACCACCCAGATACACACACACACACGCACACACACACACACACACACACACACACACACACACAAACTCATAAGACATCAGCCTCTAAGCTCCGTAAGCTCCTTTGTGTTCGCCTTCCTCCATATCCCCTCTTCATCTGCTTTCCATCCCTTCCATCTATTTTATTTTTCACCTACTTTTTTCTCCTTTGAATCACCTTTTTAAGTCTCTCTTCCATCTCCCACACACACAGAAAAAAAAGTTCTTTTTTCCCTCTCCTCATTCTTCTCTGTCCTCTGTGTGGCTTTATGTTTACACTGTGCAGAAGACGTCTATTTTGTCCCTGGGCTTGATGCTAAAATCCGACCTATTTTTCGCTGAAAGGAGCCAGATTTTTTTTTCTGTAACCGAGGCCAGCCTCGCAAAGAAAATTGTATCAAATTCTCACCACATCATGTATTGTGGATCCCTCAGAGAGAATAATCCAGGATGTCTGACCAAGTTGATGTGGACAAATGTTCCCTTCATTACTAAATGAAACCCACTGCTAGTGTGCGATCCAAGACGACATGGACAAGACGCACCATTTCGGAAAAGAAGTTTAATTCTCATGTGCTGGAAAGTTTCTGCTCGCTGCAGATTTCGAACTCCTCTCATTTTTGCTGCCACTATCTCCCTCAAGCTTCTGTCTCCCAATTACTGTTGTCTGTGACCACGGGTAGGCTCATGGCTCACCCATTGGGTGCTGTCCAACAGATTTGATCCCCGGCTCTGACCACGGCCATCTGTGTCTGCTGGCCTTGTAATGAGAGACAAACGCCCGCTGGTTCTGTCCTCCAATCCCCAGCGTTGGTCCTTGTGCATGAGCTCTGGTCGACAGTAATTTGGTATCAGCCTTTTCAAACCTTCGACCTCGTAGTCCGGTCCCCGCTTGAGCTTGCATAACCTTGCGGATGATGAACACCGGATAAAGGGATAAATATATATTTGGAACCGGAAAATGAGCCAGGCACAAACAAGCACTATTTTGCTGTCTGTCTGCTCAGTTAGGCTAAAGAGATATGGGAAACATTCTGCTTATCCCCTGAGCTAATCCCTTTAGACAAACGTCCAATCCCTCAAAGCATGGTGCTCATTGCAACACTAGCCAATGTACTGCTTTGTCGAATCATGTTTGTTTAAAGTCCTGTATTTAAATATTTGTTTTTTCCTTTTGATAAATCTCTTAGCATTTATTTATTCGCTCTTGTTTCCTCAGCCTGTAGGCTTTGGACTTGTTTTCAGAGCCAAAGAATGAAATGTCAGATGGTATGTTTGATTGGTTCAAAAGGTCACACTCAGTACAGGTGGAAAGCGTTTATAGAGATACATCCAATCTGCTGCAAATCCAAAAGCCAGAGTACAAAGGCTTTTTTTCTACAGCTGTACAGATAATCTCATCTTCACAAACAATAAGCTATGGCAGAGGCTGCTCCTGAACCAATAACTCTGATTCTACAACAATTTAGAGAAACAATACTTTACCATTTTTATTTACATTTGTCTGATAAATTTGACACAACAGTTGGACACAACTTAAGGGAAAAGCTTCCTTAGCTTTGTGCGCAAACTTAGCTAAACTAATCTATCAGAAAACAACAAACATGTCGTGCCATGTTTCTTCAAAGTTAAAAAATGTTAGCTCACCTTACCTGGCAGGCTCAGCTGACGTAGCAAGCTGTTGAGTAAGTTTAATAATTAAGAGGTGGATTTCTTCCAGCTTGAGGTTTTGTACAAATCAACATGTGGGATCCTGTTTTTGTTCACAGATTGTTGAGAGATTGAAGTGTTCTTTGTGTCCCCTAAGTGTTTTTCTCATCATGAGTCAGCAGAAATGACTGCAGTAGCTAATTAGACAAAACAACAAGTGTATTAGTTTTTAAGTTAAAGCTCATGTTGTGTCATCTTTGTTTTGTTTTTAACAAGAGATTTTTGTGTCACTAACTTTTGAGGGGCCAGGAACCAGCTTAAACTAAGATACATTATGCTAACATGTTAGCCAAAAACATCTCAAGGGGATTTTTTCCAATTATGGGAGCCTTGTTAAGAGTCAACATGTTTTCTTTCTCACATACTATGCAAGATAAGCTAAGCTAAGCTAATTTTCATACAAATGGAAGAATTTGAAAAGCCATTTTTTGAAAGCCTAGCTGAAAAGTGACACTTCCTCTCTGTTTTTGGCATAATTTAGCTTCACAGCTAAGCTAAGGTGTTGTACTTTAAACCCTTTTAACAACTCCTAGTTTTGTACAAAACAACATGTTTGTGAAAACGACAAAGATGACATGTTTGAGAGTGTTTTTTTGTGTCTCTCAAGTGTTATTGTCACCATGAGTCAGCAAATAATGACTGCGCAAGCTAATGTTGCTCAAGAAGTGTGGTAGCTATGAGGGTCTGTTGTGTTTTGATTATTTTTTTTAGTTGTTTTACAAGTTTAAGTTTGATGTTATTTTAAGAAGCTAACTCTAAAGTGGGTAGGAAGTTACTGAAAAGCTAATTTCAGCACAAGGCTAAAAGCACTGCTAAAGCTAACACAACACATTGAATTAGTATCTGTATTTGAGAGACTAGGTTAAAATTCTCCCTCCTTTTAGTCCATATTTTATGCAAGTGCCACTCAGCTAAGCTAAGCTAAACTATATAACGGTAAGAATTAAAAAAAAAAAAGGGACTGTTAAGCTAACAAGTTAGCTCGTAGCCAATTTATCCCTTCCAACCATAATAGCCTAGCTTAAATTTGGCTGTTTCTTTGTTTTTTTTTTTTTTTTTTTTAGGATTACCAAGGTACATTAAAGCCAGGCAGACTCTTTTAGTGTTTTTATTTATTTATTTGAATAAAAAAAAACAAAAAAAACAAAACAAATTTTCTCTGATGATGGGAATAATTTTGGTGTTTACATTTTTTGCTAGCATTTGTAGCTGTTTATGATGACTGTGATGTTTCTTGAAGCATTTGGTGAAACAGGCTTTAAATTGAGCTGTTCATATGAGAGAGTGAGTGTGTGCGTGTGTGTGTGTGCGTGTGTGTGTGTGTGTGCATTTGGCTCTAAATCCCACAGTGGGTGCCTCGCCATAATAATGATACTATTAAACCATTCGCTTAAGCTGACTTTGCTTTCCTTTTCTCCCTCCACCTTAATTCCCACTCCTCCTCCTCCTCCTTCCTCCTCAGCCTCTTCCACTCTCTCTTTACACTCCCTGCCCCTTCCAGCAACCGGTTGACCCCCCCCTCATCGACACCAACCTGTCCACCCCGCACGTCCCGCCCCGCCCCTCCCCCTCCCTTGCTGCATTATTAGTGCGTATAGCTCTCTCCTGGCTCTGCAGAAGCCATTAGCCGAGATTAGCAGCGGAGGAGCCGGGCTTCACTCTCTCACTTTATTCCTTTTTTTCATGCTAGCCGTAGCTGCCACGCTCACTGAATGATTACCATCCATTATAGGGCCTTATTGTGCTGACAGAGGCAACTTCAGGCCCTGGCCCCAGTCGTAAAGAGAAGGGGAGGAAAAAAAAAAAGGAAAAGAGAAGGACTCATAATCTTACACACACTCCCTGTGAGTGTAATATGTGTGTGTTAGGGAGAGACAGAGAGAGGGATGATGTGAGTGTGGGGAAAGGAGGGAGGGGGAGAGGATAAGGGAGGAAGAGGAGGAGATAAGGCGTAAAAGAACCGGGATGTTAGCATAAGGGAATTGGAGGCACGGATTGTGCGATGAATGCCAAATTTTGACATAAATGATGCACTTTTTTTTTATAAATAGAAAGACAGCGCAAAAGATATAGATGCCACAGAGAGGAGAGACAAATCAACTGTCATTTTTTATGTTAGAATATAAAAAAAGAAGAAGGAGAAGACATAAAAAAGTTCCAACAAAACAAAACAAGCTCATTTCCTGGCTGCTGGCTGAGGTTGTTAGCAAGAAACACAGTGAGAGGAATTTTGTCTCTTGACTGGAACGAGACTGAGACTGAATATCAATCATTTCTCTTATTTTTGTACTACCTCTTTAATTTTTTTTTTTCACGACTTTACTATTGTTTTTTATAAAAGCAGAGGTGGTGGGAAATTGGAAGTTTGGGGTTAGCATGAAATGTGCTTCTGCTAGCTTACTTTCAAAAAGTGTTGACCAGTTTATTAGTCTTCTTCCTTTTTGTCAGATTATTTAGCGGTTAGCAACTAGCTGAAGGTGCATTACCGCCACCTACTTGACTGGAGTGTAGATTACCTGAGCTGTGAGACTCTCTGCATCACATGTAAACAGATTAGCATGGCGGAGGAGAAGCCGAACCGGTAGGTGAGGGAGACAAGTAAACACGCTAATACCAGCAGAGCTGGGGAGGCCGTTTGTCCCCAAAAAATCCCAGAGTTTGGGAGAATTTCACTCTGAGTCAAAGCACATACGGGGTTAAATTACAAAAATAACCTCCCATGGCACAGCAATACAACTGCAGTAATCCAGCCCTTAAAACGTAAACATGTTGGGCTCATCAGTGGCGAGCCAGCAAGTAGCTACAAAATCTTACATACACTTCTTTCACATGTTGTGAAATGCATGGTTTGTCTTTTTGGACTCGTTTAGTCTTTTTATTTAATCCTCATGTTGTTTGAAAACCACGCGGAGTTCAATAAACTAACATTAGCATTAGCGTTAGCTGCTACAGATAGTGGTAGGGCAGAGGGAGTGTACTGTTCGACCAGTATGTGTAAAGACTGAGGATACATTTTTATTTCTTTGCCTTTTTGGCTACTTAGTTCTTAATCTGATGACATAACAATAATTTTTTTTATTATTTTGCCCAAACTGTTGATTTTTTAAGTGACAAAACATTCAGAAATGTAGCATCTGGTCAGCAAACTATATTGAAATATGTTTCTTTGTATATATCATGAAGCAAACAATAGTCATCAACTAATATAACAACATGTTTGGTTTACAATTGTGCATTCATATCCTTTTTTTTCCCGATTAATCGATTAATCGTCAATATAAACGTCAGAATAATCGATTACCAAAATAATCGTTAGCTGCTGCCCTATTCAAAACAGAATTCAAAACTATTCATCAATGAAGTTTTGGAGTGTTAGCATTCTACTCTTCTGTATCTTAGTCTGCTGTCTCATCTTAAGTGGTTTAGTGCGCTATATTTGAATTAGCTTCTGCTAAAACGTTAGCAGTGTTGACAGATGCTTCAAGCTAGTAGCGTCGATATGTGAAAACTGAAAATATGAAGCACATTGAGAGCGTGTTCCCAGGTGCCATCCGTCAGTCACTTCATGGTTGTGTCTGTGTGGCCTGCCCAAGGTTTGGATTAGCATAGCGCTAACTGTGTCCCACCAGCTGTGTTAGTGTGTGTTGTCAGGTTATACAACTCCCTTCCTCCTGCATTCGTAAACACACGCTTCCTATATATGTAGCCGTGCAGGCCGGACACATCACTCTCAATCCCATCCCGTCTTGAGCCCTTTCTTTATTTGTAATCTATTTTCTCTTTGCTATCTCTTCCACTTCTCGCTTTCTACTTTCAATCCCTCCTCGCTCAGGCATGCTATTCTCCCTTTTTTTTTTTTTCCTCTTTTCTGTTTTCCATCTCGCTTTCTCTCTCCTCTTCTGTCTCTCTTTCTTTCTCAGCCTGTGTTTCTCACCAGTCAATAATGAAAATTGCTTGCTACCTTGAATGGATTATGGGTGTGCGCGGGGGCCCGAGGTAGTTTGTTTGAAGGCGCAGCGGTGTCAAATGAAAAGGCCCGGGCCATTTTCTACCTGCCACAGGCCCTCTGCCTCCATCACCCAACAAACACACACACACACACACATACACAGGTGTGAGGGAACACAAATGGCCGCGTGATGGAAACCAACCGAGCCAGCGCACACACATGTGATCAATGACGACGGATCAAGCCATCCTGCACGCTCCCTCCTCTACCTTTCTTCTCCGCGCTTTCCTCCCCACTCTCCCTCTGGTCATGTATTATGAATGCTGCCTAATTACACAGCCCAGAATTCTTCATACGGGCTGGCACATTTATTTGTTTGCTTTGTATCTCTTTGCCTTTCTCTTGTATGCAAAATCCTTCTGTGATAGAGTTGTTTATTCTTTGGCTCTTGCCTCGTCGAGATCAAACACGCGGCAGATTGAACGGGGAATCGATGGTCAATCCTCACGTTGATGCAGGATGAAGTGGTAAAACATGTTAGAGGCGGTATGCAGACGGCAATCCATGCACATATGCTCGATCTAAAAATACGTCCCCCTGCCATCTTGATTATGCTGCCCAGCACCTCCTCACTTCCTCCTTATGTATGATTTAATGTCACTTTTCTTCCCTTATTATTATCACAGTGATTGCTTGAAGCGGTGACTCATGACAACTATTGAGAGGACCCGCGTGTGGGAGTTTATATCCTGGAATTCGGTCAGGCTCGTGAGTGACAGCACGCCGTGTGGCGTTATTGAAAAACAGAATGACATAAAGCGCTGCATATTGCATCTTCCTCCAGCAAAGTGTAAAGTGGCTGCATCTGTTTGACAAATATGTTAAGACGTCGTTACTTCAACATCGATGTGGAAGAGCCGGGGGGAGGCGGAGGGGAGTGTGATGCTATCAGGATGCAGGGGGGGGAGGCTTCCTGTTTTAGTGTCACATCTGCTTTAACGCGACGGATATCTGATGCAAGCGTGCGGATGTGGGCTCCTTTCTGGCCTCGACAAGCTTTTTTGAGAAAAGTGAGGAAGGGCCGCGCTGTAACCGCCCTCTGGGAGTCGGACTCGCACAATTTCCATTCTTTGACTTTTAATTGTGAATTTTAACGTACGGCGAATGCTCTCGCTCCGTGGCCAAAGTCTACACCGCCCGAATCAGCATTCCAGCAGCGCGGCGCAGAGTAAATTTGCGTGGGATAAAGAGAAGCCTCCTAATCTCTGGGAACACACTATATCAAACCACCTCTTTTCTTATGCTTACAGTAACAGTTTGAGCTACTCGGGGATATCCGTGTGCTTAAAATATCAGGTTTAGGACGTATCTGTGCTTTTTTTTTTGCCAAAGTAGAAAAAAAAAAAATCCTCTTAAAGAAAAAGGAATGGTGTCTGAATGCAAGAGAAGCTTTGGGGCGAAGATTTCACAGCGGCTAATAAGCATTCAGCCTCATCTCCTCCTCTGCCTTGTGGTGACTTGGCTGCTAATGTGTGACTGACAAGCCTCGGCTTCTGTGTTGATTGGGGCAGTGTCCCCCTCCCCACCCCTTTTTTTTTTCTTCAGGATGGCGAAACACACCTCTGATGGACAGATCTGGGCTGCATGTGGGATGGGCGTGTCTGCAGCCGATCACACGGGCTCATATCAAAGGTGCATTCCGCTTTGGCTGCACCTTACAGCGACAAAAAATAAAAAAATAAAGGTGCACGCTCTGCTCTTTCAATTCTGGCGCTCGCTGGCTCACATTCTGAGACTGTAACTCCGAGGAAGATTCTGTGGATTTTCGCCATTTTCTCTGCGTGATGGCCTTGGTTGGCCGGCTCCAGCGGGGAGCATTGGTTCTTATTTTGCCAGATTGCTGGGCTGCCTCTCTTGTTTGCCTGCTTAAATTAGCCCAGCAGGGACCTTCAGTTGCCAGTTTTTTTTTTTTCGTTTTTTTTTTAAGGGGGGTAAAATTTGGAAAAATCCAACCATACCTCATTGTCACTCCCTCCACACACTCCCTACCCCAACAACCGATCAATAGGTATTAGCGCTAAGCCGGCTCGCAAACAGGAAGGTCATAAGGTCTTGTATTAGAGTGCAGTGTGGGTCAGAGCTCAGTGCGGTCATTGCTAATAATCACTGCTCCCAGAGCAACAACACAAGCACAGTGTTCATTGCTTAGTGCTTTGTGGAGCGTGATGAGCCCCTTTGCAGTGTTTATGGAAACATCACTCAGTATCTTAAGCAGATAAAGGCCTGGTGATCATTTTCAATCCATGCCGGAGATCCTGTGCCAGAGGTTGACGGCACTTTTCTCCAATTTTTGAAAACAGGGTTCAAGTTTAAATCATTTTTCAGGAGGCCCAGAGGAATCAGACTATTCAAAACAAAACGAACGCAAGAGAAAAATACCAAGTGAAAGTATAATTTTACAATGGTATACTAGAGTTAATATTAAACGGCAAAATCAAAGAATTTTGACATTCTGGTTTGGAAAAAAAAATCCTTTGCAGTAAGCTATTTTGACCTCTAGGGGAGCCCCTCAACCGTTAAAACACCAAAGGTAAGCCTTTAAGAGCAGGTATTAACGTCCTAGAAGTATTTTAGGGTCCATTGCTCAAAATACAGCCACCGAGGGGCTGTTTACACGACAAACAAAATGCGAAAATTTTGTTGCATTTTGGTCTTGCGTTTACACGAAAATAGTCTCTTGGCCCTTCTGCACTTAGTATTCGCCAATACACCAGATGATTGGTCCAACTCTACTTTGGTGGAGCTCTATACCAAAAGTTGCTTCCGGACATGGCAGTTATAGCGCCACCTACAGGCCTGGCATGCATACTTTAGCATTTTAAGCCCCTCAGCATTTCTGTGTACACGTAAAATGTTTTTTTATGTGTTTTAGCGTTTTCAGATGAAACGTCGTGAACACGGGGCCTGAGTTTTCTGTCCATGAAAAAAATGGTAGTGTCTTGTTAGCACTGCTAGCCTACAGAAATCATGAAATTTGAGTCAAATTTCGCCATAAATCATCATGGATTGCTTTAAAAAAAAATTAAGAGACATGGAAAGGACACTGATTTTTTTTAGGGCATGGAAAATATTTTGGATGTAGTGAGAAAACTAAAGCTCTTACAGACTAAAGCTATTTTTATCGCCTTGCTATGAGAAGTAGCAATTATACATGAAATTTCACATGTAATGAATTGCTGTGTAGTCCAATAAGAAAAAGTGAAACAAACAAGCCAATTAAAAAAAAAAATAAATAAAAAATGCAGTACCATAGTTACCACCGGGGGAGCTCTTGTAATTTTCAAAAGGTGATTATTATTGTCCAGAGGAGGCTTTGGTATCCCCATAGTCTGTAAGGGTCTACTGCACAAATAAAGCCACCAATTGGTTGACTGCCTAGAAAAAAAGATGGCTGTCTCTTATTAGCGCTGTTGGCTAACAGGGATATCATATTTCACTCAGATTTATACATAAATTACCATTAAATGCGCAAGTGCTGTCCACAAAAGCTGTTTTTTGGCCTCTCTGTTATTACAAATGGCAATTTATGGGTATTTAATGGCTGTACAATCTAAAAAAGAAAAAAAAAGATATTGTAGTTCCTTATTTTACCACTTGGGGAGCCCTTGGATGAACAAAAAGACAAGAAAAAGAAGGTTACAGAGCAGTGTAAGTGTATGTTTACGTCATATGTGACAACTCTAGATGACCTCTTATCTACATTGGAGTTACACAACAACAAATGGTATGGATTCACCTTTTCTTTCGATGTAGTCCTATCCGTAGCATCTTGTTCCTGTGTAATTACAGCTGTGAACAGGCTCGCACCAGGCACCCTATTGTTAAGCCTCCTAATGCCATGTGGTTCAGACGGGGTTAATCAAAGATCCCGCAGTGAATGAAGCATTGTTAATCCAGTTCCTTTCCTGTATCTGGGGTAAACCCTGAGAATCCAGCGACTACTTCCAACCCTTAATGCCTCCACACAGATGTTCTGTGGTATGTGATTAAAAGACGAACGTGGAAATACAAATTTTTAGGGAAATCACACAAACTGGTGTAAAAGTGTCCGTGATTAGCTGTGGTTTTCCGGTTCCTGTGGCAGTATCATGTCCTTGGTTTCCTAAACGAGTGATTTGTCCAAGACCAAAGAGAATCTGTGCCCAACAAATGACTGCGGTTGCTTCTGATTTAGCATTCAACGTTTTCTAGACCCTGAGTGCTATTTTATTCATGTCTCACTCTCACTCCCTTTCTCGTCATCCACCGCCATCTCCAGCCTCGTCTTGGCTGCCCCACCGCCGGCCCACCTCTTCCTCCTCCTCCTCCTCCTCTCCCCGCTCTCGGCGACTCTTGGCGATTGCGCCGGGAGGACTTCAACGAGGGCTCAAATTAATTTCAACTTGTTAATTCCCTTTGAAAAAAAAAAAAAAGCAAGCAAGCAAGAAAAAATGAGTGTGTGGAAGGTTGAAGAGAAGAAGAAGGAGAATTAAAGAAGCGAGCCAGGTCGCTGTTTGAGTTTCTAATTGCCAGGGCCCAGAATGTGACCTACAGATGTGAAATTCCCCACTTGATGAAATATTAACGAGGTTGTAGGGCTCGACGGAGATCAGCTGCACTGTATAGAGAGGCTCTGGGAGAGGTAGAGAGATGGTGGCATCGCAACTCAACACGGCTGAGGGTTGATAAGGTCGTGTAGAGGAATGTGGGAATGAAATGGAACTCATTAGTGAAAAAAAAGAGAGGATGAGTGAAAGGGAGGGATGACAGGGACCCGTATTCATGTGTGTGTGCTAAGGCATGTGAGAGTGAAAGGAGAAGCTCCTTCAAGGTCTAACACCAACTTAAACCGTAATGTGAAACATACCACTCACCGCTTATCAGTGGATTTACGACCCGACGAGTCATTCGTCTTTCTCCGCCTTGTTAGTATAACGTCCCGGCTCCCAAGTATTGCGATAAGCAGAGCGGGAGACGTGAGAATTAGGGAGTGGATTGAGTGTGATGGATGACTTGCTGGGTAATATTCTTGACAGATGGATGAGAAATGAAAAGTTGTTGGTGCTGAGAAAAAACAAACGGTGATGATCACATCTGGATGGGATGATCCCTGGCACGCACTGGTTGCGGAGAAACAACAACAACAGAAGAAAAATGCAATGAATCCTCGATGACAGCTTGACAACTGCTCCGAAAACACACCGTCAGTCGTGCGGTATAGAAAGATGTAGTCTGAGAAGAAAAACAGGTTTCACATAGGTGGGTGTAAGATCTGCTGCCGCAAATGTCCTCAAAAGTTACAGCACTGTTTAAATATTGCTGGAAAAGCACCAAACGATGTTGTGCTTCTTATACTATATTTTCCAAACTTAAAGAGGGGGTATAGTGCGTCCTGTTTTTTTTTTTAAGGGTTTATTCTGTGCTATACTGGCACCCAAGCAAATCAGACTACTAAAAAAATAGTGGTCGAAATAAAAAAGGAGTAACTTTTTCTTTGGATGTACGCAATTTAACTTAGACTTTTCAGAATTACACCTGGAAAATTAAAGAGGGGTATGGTGAATTTTTATGTATTTTTTTCCCCACTGGCACTGGCACCCCAGCTAACAAGGCCATCAAAAATTAGTGGCCAAGTTAAAAAAAATTACTTAAATCTCACAGACTTTTGCTCGGAAGACCAAAGAGGGGTATGGTGACTTTTTTATTTATTTTTCTCCACCAGCACTGGCACCCCAGCTAATCATGCAACTAAAAACTGGTGGCCAAATGAAAAAAAAATAGCGACTGACTTTGAAAGTCCACAATTATACTTCGATCTTACAGAATTATGATTGGAACATTAAAGAGGGATATGCTGATTTTTTATTTTTTTTCTTTACTGGCACTGGCCCCCCAGCTAATTAGGACATTAAAAAACTAGTAGCCAACTTATAAAAAAAAATGACTGTGACTTTGGATGTACACAATTTTAATTAAATGTTACATAATTATGCTCGGAAGATTAAAGAGGGGTATGGTGATTTTTTTTTTCTTCCTTCACTGGCACTGGCACCCTAGCAAATCAGGCCATTAAAAAATAGTGACCAAATTAAAAAAAAAGCAACTGTGACTGTGGATGTACACAATTTTACTTAAATTTTACAGAATAAAGCTCAGAAGATTAAAGAGGGGTATGGTGATTTTTTCTTTTCTTTTTTTTCTTTTTCTCTGTAGCAGCTTTACATGATTTACAACTCAAAAAATTCCCTGTTTTTTCACTCTGATGTTTTGGAAAGCTCTTACTTGTTTTAGCTGCTGTCTCTTTAAGGCTGCTTGCTCCAAAAACTCCCTCCCCACAGATTGGCCAACCCTGTTTGAGGCTTGTCCCTTCAATGTGTCATGAATGTTGTACACTTATCCTGATTGGTCCAACTCCAAAAAAGTCATGATGTGTTGAAACTCTGGCAAAACATTAATTTTGTTTGCATTTTAAATTTGTACGCAGTGCAACAAAAACCCTCCAGAGTGAGACAAGAGTCTTTAATTCATATTGGTGTCTTAAGCACCTGTTCACTATACATCATATCTGACTTATAAAGCTGTGGCTGAAATTCTTTGATGAAGAGGAGCAGAGGTGTGATGATGAAAAGAGGAGGAATTATGAAGTGTAGCTTTCTGAGTGTATAGGAATGACAGATATTGTAGCCTTTTTGATATGGGGCCCCAAATTGGTCCCAAATTCACAACAATGTGCTTTTCACAGCATGTGCCAAGCAGCTCTTGTGTTTTCCTTCGTTCAGAGCTCTCATTATTGTTCTAAGCTGCCTCCGCTTTAAATAAATCACACTCCTACCCCCTTACAACCTCCCCACCATGACCTCCACCTCTCTATTTACTCAGGGGGTTAAATTAGCCGGCCTGATGAGGGCCATCATTAGTACGGCGGGGTGCTGTGCTACGCTGCTAGCAGTTGGCTTGTGCTCAGTGAGGCGCTGAACGGGGGAGAAAACCTGTTCGTCAGAAACTAGGTACCGCACAGCGGCGGGGCTTTTGGAGGCGGCCCAGTCTGAGGCAAATCCTGGGCATTGTTCTGAGATCAAAGAGGGAGAAAATGGCAATGTAATACGAGCTCAAATTAAATGGATGTTTTGTCTTTTTATGTGACAGCCTCAATTCTGGCCTTGAGTTTTGATGTCTGGATGTGTGCTTTTTTTTTTTTTTTTTTAACGTTGTTGCTGCTGCGGGAAGAGAGTGATGCAGGGGAAGAAACGAGAGGTGGGAGACAGAGATGCCTGAAAATCCACAAGGACTCATGACGGCCTATTCATAGCAATCACAAACACACATATCCCCGACGCCGACTTCATGCCTGCGTATTGATCTGGCATCATAGATTCCTTGATGATGCTGCCTGTGATGCACTGCGCCGTTCCCATCACCCGTCACTATTATCCGTCACGGCGATGTCACTTTAAATCAATAGCCATCTAAGAGTCATTGACCTCCCCCCAGCTACATACACACACAAGCTTCTTCTGAGAGTCAGAGAGCACAACGCTTGCTCAGACTGAGTGTGTGTGTGCGGAGTCTGATATGACCAATCTTCCCGCACTAGCTTAGGTTACTTCAATAGCCGCCTCTGTTCCCCACACAAAGCTCCTTGTCCTCTCATTTTTTGTCCTTCGCTTGATTAGAAGTACAAAGAGGAAGAGGAGGGGGAGGCTTGCATACAGTTAGGTGCTTTCACCTGCACCGAGAAGAAGAGGAGGAGGAGGAGGAGGAGGCGGAGGGGGATTTCAACAAGACACAGGATACGTTCCATCTGCTCGCCCCACGCACACCCACTGTCCTCCTTCATCCTCTGCCTGCGCTGGCGATCTCACTGACGATTCTTTCATTTCCTTGGATGCCAGCTGCTGGTAAGGTGATAGGTTAAACACACAAGCGCACACACACACACACACACACTCGTGGATGGCGCTTGGGCATTGGTACACGGCTCAACAGGGGAACAGGCAGGCACAGGTGTCTGGTAATCATGCCTCTTTGACCTTTCGGTAACCCTTGATTCAGGTGACTTTTTCCTGCATCCTTGCTGTTTATTTAACATCTTAACAAAGAGCCCCATTGTTCCCTACCTCCTATGTAACCTGAACGCCTTCTTTTTCATTCAATAAGCCGCTTGCATCTCCGAGAGCACCGAATCGAACTATGCAAGAATCTCCTTTGTGCCGCTCCCTCCGATGTTTTTCTGCTTCACTTTGACTTATCGGGCAGAAAAACCAGAGGGAACAAACAAGCCGCACTGTTAATTGTGTTTCTTGACACCCCCTCTTAACAAAGTGCAAGTGCAAGCAGAGTGCCGGAGAGCTGTGACAGTGGGGACCAAAACAACCTGACGCCATTATCAAATTTCCCATTAGCCGCCCAAAATGGCTGCCCAAGTCAACAACTGAGTAATGAGATCTAATTGGGCCGGAAAATGAAACCTTAAAAGCACATAGCGGATCTTCCACGCCGTTTTCTCCTCCTCTTCTTCCCTTCCTCGCAGGGGGTGAAGAAAGTAACGCAAAGATGAGGAAGTACCGAGCCGAGTGCACTCCAAGAAGTGCCTTGGAGGAGAGGACTATTTTACATGCGGATTACCGAGCGTATCGCCGTCATCAGACAGCGATACCCGGCCTTGATAGACTGTCTATCTTTGATGCTTTCTGAGGCGCAGGGGCCTTATCCCTTTCGCCTATCTGCTGTAACACGCTGCTCAAACACACACCCACTGATCCAGCCCTTTAGAGCTGCTGCGACGGGGAAAAGATTGGATTGTAAGATGTGTCTGCCTGCGTGTCACTTCTTGCAAGCCTTTTAAAGTCAATGCAAATATATCTGCATAGGCGCATGCTGGTATGCAAACGCTTTAGCTTACATGCACTTTTAAACACGAGTCTCCAAGTCAAGGTATGTCGTCTTTGAATGCAGCACAAAGCTGCACTTTGCATTCTCAAGTCGAACAAACAAACGCTCTTGTCTGCCTTTCCAATTTCCCTCCTCAAACGCCATTAAAATTTTTGTTATGTTTTCCACTTTGCCCCCCTCTGGTGAAAATAACACATGGGGATTGTCTGGGCCTGAGCCAAACACACATAAATTTCAATATTAATTTGGTCGGCACCTCACCAGCCTCCCCAGCTTCCTAATCTCCCGCCGCATATCTTCATTATCTGAAAGTGTGCTTTCATCTTAATTCCATTTTCATCCATCAAATGTCGGGGAAGCTTTGACCTTGCGTGATCTCAACGGAGATAGCGAGCTAGGGAGGGAAGCGGGCAAGAGTGACAGAGACAGAGATAAGGGGGAAGGAGTTGATGAACGAGCGGGGATGGAGGGAACATGACGGAGGAGGGGAAATCTCTGCAGTGCCAAGTTTGGAGGTCTGTTAAACGTGCGTGTGTGAAGTCGTTCCATTTCCCATAATCCTCATGTTGCACCAGCAGAGTGAAGCATGTTAGCGACTGCACTCATCTCTTTCAATTCCTTCCCTACCCTGCTGCTCTTTATTCATTCCTTCCTCGGCTTGCCTTGGGCTTTTTTCCATCCCCTCTCTTTCAAGCGTCAGTTTATTTATCCTGACACGAGGGTTTAATTACTCATTTGTTGCAATTGTTTCCATGATTGTTTGAATGGTAGCTGTCCTGTGCTGCGTTGTGAGGAACAGGTGGTGGATGGGACGTGGAGGAAGGTGTGTGTGTGTGTTTGTGTGTGTGATACGTTCAGGACATCAGTTGGCATCCGTTACATCAAGGCTAAGACGCGCCACCTGGTGGTGCTGCCCTGGTGAAATGAAGGGTGTGGGTGTCGAAAGATGATGATGATGATGAGACACTCACTTCCAATCCCACTTGAATGATACATGCCTGCATGATCGTACCCAAATAGAAGGCCTCATTAAGCTCTCCAACCTCCCTTTCCCTTTTTGGATGGCAGCCCTGATCCCCTTAAATGCAGGTTATCAGTCATCAGCGACTCAGAATGGTAAATAAAGCCTCCCTTATCTTTTCCTTCCTTTTCCTCTGCGCAATCTGTCTCATTTCTTATTTCTGTGGTGGCATTTCTCGAGATATATCATTCTAAATCTTCCATCTGTGCAAGCATGGCACAGGTAGCTCATGAAACAAAAAGGAGTGGAGTTTCATATCCGACTGCTCAGCTTTGGCATTTGGCCGCTTTGCGCCAACTTCAGGGCGCAACTCGTTGATGTCATGTCATGCTTTTGTGCTGACACCCAGTCCCGTGTCACAACAAGCTAGCGTTAGCGCCAGCCCTAGGCTCGTCACAAGCTGACAGTAGTAGGCCGTTGGTCAGATGCAGCGCTGCCACAGTTGTGATGGATCCCCGTGCCAACCCCACCCACGCACACGACACGTACATCCCTTTACTTACCCTAGCTGCTGCGCCAACAGCACAACGAGGAACCTAAGCTGATGGCACGGTGACATGTGAAATGACATGACAATGCCAGAGACATGACTTACACACACACACATCCACGTTGACTCCCTTGCTGATAGACAAGAGGCGCTTGCACGCTTGAGTGGGCAGGGAGCAGTTTCACTTGCCTCGCGCACAATGCACACACCCACGCTGAGCGGTGTTGCCGTTCGGTTGTCAGAGCACAAACAAGGGCTGGATTTCGGAAAAAGTAGGAAATGGGATCGCATGATTTGCAGGCAGACTGTGTGTAAGCAACACCGGGGGTCAGGGTTTGGTTGACAGTCATTCCCAGTGTCTGCCAGCACTTGTGTCAGCAACAGTAGCTCCAACACGGTGACACAAGAGACTTCCCCATCCATTTGTAATGAGATGGTGTAACATAAGTCGCGGATGTTGCTCTGCTAAAAGTTTACCACAGCCTAAATGGACATGCATAAAATATTTTGCCTGCAATGTCAAGCCTCCTGTTATGAATTATGAAGCTTTATTGCATCCCTTGAATGTCTTCCAGAGCAGCTATCAGTGACACGAGACAAGGCTCGCGACGTTGGTGTTCCGGCAGCCCAGCGGAAAAGCAGCGGTGCACCACAAAGGGCGTTATTTTGTCAGCTTGAAGCTAATCCACTGCCACTCAACACCAGCCCATCTCTGCCCCCACCCTGTCAAGTTCAGAAAAAGAAACACTTCTCCTTTGCCATTCAGAGCAGGTCAGGGTTGGACTAAGCTTCTGAAGATGTTCAAAAGCATCCCCCCAGAATAGTATCTCTGTTACACCAGTGGCCTAATCCGCCACTTGAAGAGCAATTAAAAGTTTAGCACAGACTTTAAGAAAGTAACCATGTGTGATCTTTTTTTTTTCACCACTCCATTTTTTTTCTTCCTGTGGGTCTGTCTCTACGGCTGCGCGCATGGGGTGCATGCTAATAGGGACGTGCTAGCTGTGGCACTGCTCCAAAGGCAATCCAAGCACACTGGGGAAAGAAAAGCACTAAAGAGGGATGAAAACAGATGTAGCAAAAGAAGAATCGTCATCTTTCTCATTTCTTTATCTTCTATTTCCCTTTCTTTGTTCACAAGTTTCCGTCTTATACTCCCTCCAACTCTTTTTTCTCTTTTCAAAGTTGTTCCCACTGCGCAAGATTGTTTCCCCCCCAGAGTTCTTAATGGAGAACTTCTTTTGCCTAGCAACAACTTCTAATGGCGCTTCCCCAACTATACAATACCCAGAAGCAATCAGAGCAGTCATATTTTTGGGTTTCCTGCTGTCTTTTTGGATGTATTAAATAGTCTGCTCAACTGGCGCACATATATTTATACAGCTACTTCTTCTGCCAAAGGCTTCAATAAAGGGTCAGTAAAGAGAACCCCAGTGGACGAGCACCGAAGGACGTCCAATTGATCGGTGTGCTGTCAGATCATAAAACGACCACATGGTAAAACGGAAGGGTAAAACATACCCCCACTATTTCAAAGATCCACAAGAGAGACCTGATAGCATCATCAACTCTTAACGAGGCTGTGTTGCCAATAACGTCTGCACCTCCTGCAATAAAAGTATTTTAAAGGTGTCTAAAATGTTATTATGTGGCATAGTACCCTTGCGGATACCAAGACCGCACAGCTCGTAACACGCATCATTTTAACATACAGGCTGCCATTCCAGTCTGTCAATCTAATCACAGCAGCTACGATTATTTTTGAAGTCATTATTTTGTACACAGTTGAAGTGTAGAGCTCAGAGGCAGCTGCCTGAAAGGATGTGAAAAAACAACCTTTTCAAACTCAGAGTTGAACCAGATGAAATAAAAAAAAAACCCTTTGCATCTTTGTTGACTCTGAAGATAATGCCAGAAAAAAAAAAAACAGACAATGAACTCGCAAGAGCCTCTTTCATCTCGGCTTTGTTTTCCTTCCTCTTCTCCTGGAGTCTTGGGTGTTCATTGGAAATGTTACCCCGGTTTCCCCCCTACTTCATCCGAGGTGACCCGGGAGGAATGTGCGCTGCGTAGTGAAGTTTCAAGAAGGAGAAGAAAAAGAGGAAGTGAAGAGGAGCAGTGGAGCTTGACAGGGCCAAAGCTATCAGTCAGGCTGGAGCGTGATACCTGAGACTCACCTGGGGGGGCTAACAAAACTGGAGCCAAGCACTCCGAGTGAAACTCCAACAACTCACTGAGTGACCATCCCGGGCGGTCTTGTTTTTGTCTACTGAGACATGGCAGCGTCATTGTTCTTTCCCATTACATAGTAATTAAATGCAACTGAGGAGCACCCAAATAGAACCTGAACCCGGCCTGATCAGATTCCGATTGATTTCCAGTCAGGCATTCACCTTGAGGGCATTTGTCTCATTTACCGCTTCAGTATCGTGATCTTTCCAAATCACGCTTCTGGAATTACACCAAGCTGTACCAGCAGCTCTGACTGGGTTAAACCAATTTAAGATCCCAGAAAGTATGTTGTTTGGTGTAGCGTGGCTATTTGGCACTCTCTGTTGGTCTCAGGTGGCGTATCACAGGTCACTGTCTGGTTCCCCATTAAAAATGAAACAAGGCTTCTTAATTACCGACTGGCACTTTTGGCAATCACTCCCATCCTCATGTGTCACTCCATTCGCTCCCCCTCTCAACCGGCCTCTTAATCTGTCTTTTCATCTCACTTACGCATTCTCTCAACCTCCCCGTACCTCCTCTCCTCTCCCTTGCTTGACTGCAATAAGACACTGGCTCTGCAGTTTATGTTTGCTCCCCTTGCCCCAAGTGTAGCCCAGCCACAATTACTTCCTGTGGTTCACGGTAGTGGGTCACTGCCATCCGCCAAAGGTATTTACAGCTGAAATTACACACACTGTGTTTTCCAGCCAGGCTTGTCTCTGTCGTTCCAGTATCACTGACCGTGTCCAGAGGCTTTGGCGTAGGTGGGCTTGATTATGAACCCAGACATCCAGAGGGAAAGGGCTCAGAAGTCTTCCTCAGTGGACAAGGCGCTTATTGTGGGTGTTCTTGAGTGGCATTTGGCTTACCAAATGGAAAAGAGTTTCGATAATGAAAGCTTTTTAGGAATTATTTGACATTAAAGCTACTGTACAGCCCCAAGTAATGTGCCTTGAATGCGTTTTCAAATAGTGTCGTTGATCTAAGCGGCTCTGACGTCTCATGCAAAGGCAGAGCGCTCCACTTCAAAAACAATGAAGATAAAAGAAGAAGAAGTAAGGCTCAAACGGAGCACTTCTGACAGCTGCACAGTTTAGTTTGGGAGAGGAGGAAATGAAAATCAAATCCAAGAGGTCACACATTATTGACATGAGTGGCACAGTCCTGTTTTTATTGGCTCCAGCTCCCCTTGAGTCAGGCAGCCCATGTGTTTCCCCTTTAGCGTCCAGGAAATAGGCCAGGCCGGGCTTCGGCCAGAGCTCCCGCCGCCCCTCCTCGAATAAACCTGTGGCTTGTTTGCATTGTTCATTTTGTGGGATGACGGATTTGCTCAATCACCCGTGGCTGTCGCAGCTGGCTTTCAATCACAGGCACACCCTGAAGAGGCCCTCCACTGTTGGGAGCCTGAAAGGGGTCCCTGCATCTGGTTGAGATAAAGCAAACTATAGCGAACACGTAATGAAAGCCATCCATTGAAAGCTTGTCCACTCTCAGCATGTGGTTCAGCTTTCTACTTCAGGAATGAAAGTGTGAAGGTGTAAATTTGATGATGTCGTGCTTTTTTTCTATTATCTTTGAATTTAAGGCTTTTGGATCATTCATCACGTAACAGTCAATAAAAGGAATTGACTCCAAAGCATTTTTTTTTTTCATATGAAGTGCCTGTCTTCAAAATTAAATGGGACTGAGGTCGTGACATTTCAGTGTATGCGTGTGTGTGTCTCTGTATGTGTGTGCTTGTGTTTCAGCTGCTGTTAAACTGATTGGCAGCAGAGTGGACCGCAAGGTTGGGAGGTCAGGGTAGGCGGTAGAGTGAACGGCATCAAGGAGCATGTACCCAGTCAGGTTTAACAAAAGGCACCAGGTCTGAAATGGCAAGTATCTGGTAAAATAGGGGCTACGCTTTGTGGACGGACAGAAAAGGTCACACTTCTGAACTGGCTAATGCACTAAAGCATCTTTGGAGCGTAAATCCCTCAGCTGTCAGCTCTTGTTGTTGAAATTTCACAAATTTTCTTCTGCGGTTCAAAACTGTCTTCTCCTTGAGTGCTTAAAGCTCCTGAATGGAGTCAAATTTGGCAAGCCCTGTGGACAAATTACACCTCTTTCCAACTTAATAGTGTTTAAAACACATTGCATAAAAATCAAGCATTTACAAACAGGGCCAATTCTGAAACAATAAAAAAAAAGTGCAATTCCCCAAGTGTCCACTTGAGGCTGGCCCCAAAAGTGTTGAAAGTCCCATTAAAGGCAATGTTAAAAATCTTCAGATCAAGGATAGGCATGAGTGTAAGTTTGACTGAAAAAAAAACAGGTTTAGTCAAAATCAAGGCTACTATAGTAGATAAAAACTAGCAAAAAAGAGCGGTACAAAACATTTTTGATAGCTTAAATGAAAATAAAAACAAAGCTTTAGACAAAAATGATAACTAACTTGAACAGAGGTGAATATTTTGATTCAAGCCGTGTTTTGAAGACTGAAGGGTGAAAAGTTTTGATGCAGTTTTGCGAGGCCCACCTTAACTATGTATCTGTCTCTTGCCATGTTAGAAAGCTAGGTTGTGTTAGCGTTTCCAAAATGGTGACTGGCGTTGTTTGGGTTTGAAACTACCTTGTCAACCAGTGGGTGAGAGTTTATGGTAATTGTGTAAAAAAAAGGACGGTTTTAACCCATTTGAAGGCACTAAAATTCACTTTGATGAAATACTCACTTGTTATGCAGATGATGGTGTTGCTTGCTGTTGTAACCCATAAAGAAACATAAGGAATGTCTGTTTCATTACCTCTTCATGGGAGCTTTAAAAGGTAGAAAATAAGCCTGTGACAAGCACAGAGCCATTGTTGGACACTCCTTTTTTACTCGTCCTGTTACTCCAAACACAGACGTGCACACAAACACAAAGGGAATATGACAGAGAAAGACTAGCTTCTTATTTTATTCATTTATTTAAAAGACAGAATGAAGGGAGCGAAGGTCGCTGTGCAGACGCTGGTTGCTGCAGATTCTAATCCAAAGCCTCCGGCGATCACGGCATGAACTCCATTTCTGGTCTGCAAACAAATTAGCTTTTTTTTCCCTCCTTCTCTTCTATCTCCCTCTCCCTCCAGTGAAAATAAGGCAAATTCAGGTGAATAAAATCTATTTGTTCATTTAATTTTTTTTTCTTCCCATCAGCTTCTTTTCTCTCACCTAAACTCAATTTTCCCTCAGTGCCTGCTTGCTGGAGTGTTTCTTTTCTTTGCTACGGTCTCGCCTGCAATTCATTAGGCAACAGTAGTTTAATTTGTATCATTAGAAAAACTGTGTTTCCCGAGGAGTGTGGCACTCTCCTAAAACTGATCAAGACAAAGTAGTTTTTGTGTGACAACATGCAAGCTGTGGGACTTGATAAAACACACCTCGCACTGAACAAGTGTTTCTGAGCAGCAGAGTTGAAAATAAACAAACAAACAAAACCAAAATAAAACTATTAAAAAAACATGTTTAATATTTCAGCATCTCTTCAAGTGTTATTACACTTATAGAGAGCGACTCTCCTTCTGGGCCCCGATTTTAATTATGCAACAAATGTTTGACTATCCAAGTGAAATTTGCATGAATATTTATACCAATTCATTTGTTGAGTGTTGATTGTAATTACATGGAAACATGATTTATTGCCAAGATTGCTGTGTTAGCCAGCCAGCCAGAGAAAGAGAAGCAGGGCGGAAATATATAAATAAATGCAAATTTATTTTCCACACAGCAAAAGGAAGCCCATTTTTTCCCAGTGGCTTGTGGGAAATTTCATTATCAAAAAGAGAATCCTTCACAGTGTGTGCCTGGCGGAGGCTCAGAGGCGCTTACAGCAAGTGTCTGAAGATGACAGAATAACAAAGAGGTTAACCTCGAGAAGGTGACCTGTCAGTGCTTGCTGGATGTGAACTTTATTTCTCTGTCCATATGCGTGTTTATGCTTCATTTACTGCTATTCTCTTAAAGACGTGAACTTCCTTTAAAGGTCCTATTGACAAAAAATGTTTTTTCTCCCTCTACATGGGCACTTTAGTCATCCAAGAGCCTAGCAACCTAAAGAAAGTGGAAGCAAAAGAGCCTCTTGCATTGTTTCTGTAGCCCACTTTTTGGAGAAACACAACTCTTGCAAAGCAGTTTGAATGTAATGATATGACAGGTGTCATCTGCATACACTTGCTCTGGAGCCTCATGCGGCTCTTTGACTCCTTTGCAGTGGCTCCTTGTAGCTTTGAAAGACTATAATTGAAATAAAGAATTTTTTATTTTTCTTACGGAGTGTTTTAATGATTCAAAAAAGATTTAAATTTAATTTAATTTTTTTTTGCAAATTTTTGCAATTTTATTTTTTTTTATACTTCACAGTTTTACTTCTAAAATTGAAAAAAAAAGAAATTTTAATCTTTTTATATTTTGCTTTATTTTTAATTTCTAACATTTTTAAAATTTTGCAAATTTTTGAAATTTCAATTTTTAATTTTAAAATATATATATTTTTGAATTTTTCCAACTTTATTAAAAATGAAAAAAATATATGACATCACATTTACAGTTTCATAAATTAAAAAAAAAAATCTCTTTAGATAATTATTCACTAGGTTCAACTGTGTATTTTACTTAGTAAACTTTATAGCCTATAGATAACAACATGCTAGCTAGCCTTGTTGCTAATCTGTTTGTTATGACAACAAATGACAGGAAGTCACACATGAAAGACCTAATTTGGTGTTTTTATACCACTGCATCCCTTTGCGCCAGTCTCCATCATCCATTTCAGACAACATTCAGGCAGCAAGTCAGCAGCTTATTATCATAGCATCCCTGCTAAAAATGGTTACTGAATTTGTGACATTTTTGCGGCAGAATTCATTCCTTACCGAAAAGACACTATGGTAAAACTTTAACATATTACAAATCCCTGTTAGCGGGGATATAAGGATGTTATGCTCAAATTAAACAACAGATTTTACCAAAGACAGAGTTATGGACCACAAATGTTGATTTATAAACCTTGCAGACAAATTCAAAAGAGATAAAAAGACAACCATGGTCCCATTTAGTACCCTGTGGACAAGGGACTCAAACCAAAAGTAGACGACAAGAGCAAGTGATGAGGTTTAGCAAGGAAGATGCGCAGCAACAAAGGCTGTTCGTGTCTAATTAATGAATGGCATTAGCCATTTGTTATGCCATTTATTCTGGTAATGACCAAGCCTGATCTTTCATTCCTCGCCTCATGCTCATCTTCCCTCTTTCATCCACTCTCTTCGCTATTACTTTGTACAACACAGGGACAGGGATTGAAATATGTGAAGGAAGGAAAGGAAACAGACAATGAGGAAGAGGCCTTGGCTTTCATGACATGCTTTGTAACCGCTTAACGAAGGACACTACTCAATTATGTGTCAGACCAGGCTCCACACATGTGAACGGCTCACCCAGTGGAGTCTTTGCATTTGTGCTCCTGATATTTCTGGCCCCCTGCAGGGCTGAACACTTGTTCACCTTGTCCTCCTTTTTTAGGAGGCAAATAAACAGAAAAATGGGGCTGGTGCATTCTTCCTTTCCCAGTTGTATTTAACACACAGGTGTAGCCAGCTGCAGTGTCTGTTGAGTCCCCTGAGCTTCAGGAAAGCTTGTGAAAAGCTCGCTTTGTACAGTCTCCTCCACAATGGTATTACAAGGCCCTCCTTTTGAAGTTATTCTGTAGGAAAGAAAAGCCGAACCTTGTTTGTTGTATTAGAAAGTATTTGTTGACAGACGGTTAGATGAGATGTCTTATGGTGGTTTTAAGCGAGGTTTGAGATTGAAGTTGGCCCCAAGAATGAAGCGACTCCAATTTTCCCCTTGCCCCTTTTTTCCCTTTCCTATTTCTCTACTATCCTGACCCAAAATCCCTTTCCAAATTCCAAAGGATCCAACTCCCTTCAAGCAATAAACAGTAAAAGTACCAGCCGTCCCTTTTATAGTGACCCCCGGCCGTTTGGTTTCTCTTGTAGCCGTTTCGCCGAGTGACCTTCTCGGTGGTGAGCCAGCCCCAGGACCCTCACCAGCAGGGATCGCTGCAGAGCTGCTACGACAGCGGCCTGGACGAGTCGGAGACGCCCAGCAGCAAGAGCTCGTCGGGCCCCAGACTGGGCGCCCTACCCCTGCCCGAGGACAGCTACGAGAGGACAACGCCGGATGGCAGTGTCGGTGAGGCAGAGCACATGGAAAATGGTAGGGGCAAACACTGAAAGGAGATTTAGAAGTCGTTAAGATATAGGAAACACACACTCACATACTGCGTAGAATAACAACCTCATGGTAGATAGATTCAGGAACAAACCAAAACGATGAGGTTCAGTCCCTTTTAGACTTTCAGCTCTATTCTTTTTGGTGTTTTTGGTCTTAGAGATTTTTTTGCAGTGGTGTGATGTAGTGAGAAGTTGTTCTAACTTTTATGAAAGATAAAGCCCTTCCACGAATGAACAAGAAGAAGAAGCCGAGATCTGGGAGTTATCTGAACCCTTTGGTTCTGTCTCATAAACCTCAGGCTGGTTTGATCAAAAGGACTACACCAGGGAACAAATGAAACAGATGTAGCCTTTAAGATCAACACCTCTCAGACTTGTCTTTCTCCTCTGGGTTTCTCGTTACT
Organism: Halichoeres trimaculatus; assembly: GCF_033239565.1. NCBI lineage: Eukaryota > Metazoa > Chordata > Actinopteri > Labriformes > Labridae > Halichoeres > Halichoeres trimaculatus. The sequence continues at coordinate 18,549,907 of NW_027437200.1, forward strand.
TTTCATTTGTCAACCAGGTTTCACCTTGACTGAGGATAGCTCTCTACATCCTGCCCGGTATGTCCAAAGACAAAGTAATGAAAGAGCGGCAGCAGGGGGTGAATTGTTTCGAACCTGATCAGATAGCTGCTGTAGTGTTATGCGGTTCGTGTTTGGCTCCAGGCCGTTTACGGAGGAGTTCATTTTTCCACAAGTGGGAAATAGAACTGATGTTCTGTAGGTTGTAATGTGAAAAGACTGCAGTCTAGAGAGAGTGAGTGGGAGCAATGGAAAGCAATGGCGTTGATTGTGAAGGTGGTCCCTAGGTGTAGTCTTCTATCTTTCCTTTCTGAACATTTTTTTTGTGTGTGTCTGTGCTAGTTTCCTATCCAGGCTAAAGTATGTGTGAGTGTGTGTGCATTTGGGTGTGCACTGAGAGATGGGGGTAATGGTCCCATTCATAGCAAGGAGTCTGAGGCGACGCTTAACAAGGAGTAGCTGTCTTGAGAGTGCTAAGCCTAAGTGCAGAGGCTTCCCCGCTGCAGCTTAGGATAAGGATATTCAAATGGCTTAAAGATACACATCCTCTCCTTCTGGATGGAGTTGTTTGGTTTGGTATGATGTCTTACCTGGTTTTTAGAGCAATACCAGCGACAAGATTTCCAAATGAACCAGCAAAAAGAAGATGAATAGTGAAAAAGTGGGCCTTAGTCCACTCATTTACTTGTATTTAGTTAAAGTTGTGCTGAGCTAGCATTTTCAATAAGGCAATAACACACCCTAAATGAATGGGTAACGTTGTTGTGACTATCAATCTCTAATGAAGTCTACAGCACGGGTGGCCAACAATTTCAAAGCAACATTTACTGTGTTTGTAAGTGTGTTTCAATTCGTACTTGGAGCCGTGTCAAAGACAAATTTCTGTTTTTACTGCAGAAGACATAAAGTTCCAACTATCTAGATAGCTATGAGCACACTAGCGATGTAGAGAAAAGAAACTGAAACTTAAGTATCAATCTCATCACCCAAGTATTGATCAATACTGATCACAACGTTGGCATCAATATATTGGTATTTTAGATTGATTGGCACACCACTACTCGTAACAGTATAATATTTTTGGGGGGTTGGCCATCCCTGGTCTATGGCTTTAAGTTTTTTTTTTTTTACAAGAACTGGCAATAAGATTCAAAAAGTTGGACTTAAAGTCTCATTTTGTAGTTCCCCAAGTTGGGGCCGGGAGACCTTGAGCAGTCGCCAAATGCCAAATTAAAATCCATGTCCTATTGCAATGGTCTATTGTTATCATACATAAGTTTGGAAGATGTTGTAATAAACCTTTTGTTTGGTGCTTTTAAGCTAAAGGTGGGCCTTAGTATATTTATCTACTTGTGTTTAGTTAAAGTTGTGCTGAGCTAGCATTTTCTATGTGGCCATAACACGTCTTGACCTTGTTGTGGCCAGCATTCTCTTATGCAGTCTACAGTTTGAAGTTCATGTGACAAGAGCAGGCAATAGCAATCAACAAGGTGGACTTAAAGTCTCATTTTGTGGATCCCCAAGTTGGACCTAGGAGATCTTGAGCAGTTGCGAAATGCTGAATCAAATCTTTGTCCTATTGCAATGGTCCATCGTTATCATACAGGTATTAAAACAGTTGAGTTGAATCTGATGTAGAAGTGTGATGTAGTGTCTGTTTATGACGGTTTTTAGATCAGTTGATAAGTGTAGTTCTGTTTGAGAAGATTGTCGGTGTTCAGGACCACTTTTTTGGGGGTTGCAGATGTCAAATTTTGGGAACTGTGAGAACATCAAAACCCAAAAACGGTGAAAGAAGTTTCTCCTGTTGTTAAAGAGACATTTAAAGTGCATCTGTCTGTCAAAGTTGTCCCATCAAGTCGACTTTTTAATGACCAAATCTTCGTGTAATGCACCCTCAGAGCACACATGTTGCTAATTCTCCCTGTCGATGCTTTCAGGGGATACTGTTGCAAACCAAACTGCAGCTTCAGACGAGATTTGCTGGAGAAACAGAGTCAAGGTCAATTCATGAATCAGGCTCCAGCCAAGAGAAACAACATGCTCGGCTGCTGCTTCGCTATCTTTAGTGAGATCAGCTGAAGGAGTGTGTGTATGTGTGTGTGTGCATGGAGGGGGGTTGGAAAGGCAGCTATTAAAGACTGTGAGTTCATGTGAAGATTTTAGGTTAAGTCCACATATTACACACTTTATACATGTCTGAGCACTAGAGGAGAAGATATAATGTAAATTTAGGCAGGCAGCACAGTGGCCTTGTGCTTTAAGAGCCTCTAATTGGTGTAGGTCCTGTCTCGCAGTCACATTAAAAGCAGCCTTAAGTTTGCTGTTAGAGTGCCCTTGAGGAAAGCGCTAAGCTTCTAGTTTGCTCACTTATGCTTGGTCACTCCGGATAAGGGCATGAGCTAAATACCTAAGTGTGAAGTAAATGCAATCATCTAAGGTTAGGGCAAATATTGGCAAACTGCTTCAGCCTCCTGAGGGATGCTAACGACAGTCATTAGCACTCCCTGTTGTGTTGTAGCCAGAGCACACACAGACACTGTTAGCACTCTATATGAAGCCGTGGACCTTTTAGAAAAATTGCGCCTTATGAGGAAAGAGGGAGGACAAAAGTTAGCAGATGGCTTGCTTTGGTGTTCAGTGCTGGCGAGGGCGTCATTAGCGACAGGTAATTGCTTGGTTTTACGTACCTAATGTGTCTGGGATTCATGACGAGGGTCTTGTCTCGTCTTGGAGCAGAAGGGAAAAGAACAAAGATGGAGTTTGAGATTTGATTTACAGTGGTAAGACGAGGCGCTTAAGAGAAGTTAGACCTTGAGGCGTGATTGACAGTTTGGGAGCTTTGAATCAGAGGATTTGACTTTTCATAACTCATTCATCACAATCCATCGCAGTGAAATGTCCTCAAAGAGATTTGTCCTTTTTTGAGTCAGAGCCTTAACTTTGCTTGTTGCCAATCGATGTTCGCGCAATCTGCTTGAAGAACCGTCCACCAAACCCAGACAAACACATGCCAAAACAGCGCACACAGAGTCTGCTTATTCACTTCATTCTGTCTTCCACCCTGCACAGATGTGCCAAGGGACTGTGTTCACTTTCCCTTCATCTACTTCATCAAGGTCAGGCTTCGAACTTTATTATTTTCTATTCGTTGACTCCTTTCCGTGGGGATTGTCAAAACAAAAAAGAAAAAGAGAAAAACACTCTCAAGCCAAGGCAGTTTTTCTTCCAGAAGTGAATGAAAACCGGGAGCTCTGAGGTCATCGTGGGCACATTCTTGACCCTTTCCGTGCTGCACGAATAATCAGACAAGCCTCCTCTGCTGCTTCGTCTTGGTCGACTTTAATACCAGACAGTCAAAAGCTGGATGTCGGGAACCTTTGAGAATTCTTCAGAAGACGTCAGCTGAACAATGCACAACAAACAGAACAAGAAATGCATGAATTTTACAACATTTCTTAAAGAGCGGATAGCCCTTTTTTACATCTCTGTGAAAGCTTTTGGCACTTTCTAGAAGTCTTGGTGTTTCTGATGCACAGCTGGGCCCCTCACTTATTCATAAGCTTACCCGGGTGCTCATCAGATATTCATAAACGCAGAGTGTTTGGAGTCAAACACCCGATTAGGCCGTTACGGATGTCAAAGAGCCGTTCCAGATAGAAATACGGTGCTTTTTTCCACCAGGTCAGAGACTTTTACTCCATTATTGATCTCCACATTGCCAGGGGGGGTTCGGTGGATGTTTCAATTCTTAACCGCGTTAGTTCAAGTACACCTCAAAATAACACGATTCCACATTGCCTTTTTATTGTGAGTGAAAGTGTTTCCCTGTGAATCCAAGCAGCTCGCGGCGCTGAAGCTGTAACATCATTGTTGAGTACATCAGCTTCGTTATACTTGTTGCTGTGGGTCACACGGTCATTGATGTAGCCTTTTTGATCCGTAGCATGAATCATTATTACATAGGGGCTTTTTAACGCTGGAGAATGCTAATGTATGTCTGTAAGCTCCTTGTACAAGTTAATGCAGCAGTGTGTGCAGTGAATCCTGGGGCTGATGCTGTACACAGGTAAACAAGGATATTAAAGCTTTGTGGACAGAAGTGAGTCCACTAAGGAGAATCGCATTAGCCTGAGAAAAGAGATAAAGAAGAGAAACCAAAGGAAGTGGTCTATTTATGTTTTCTGTTAAACAAAGATCTGAGCTACCAAAGAAAGAAAGAAAAAGTACTTCAAGGGGCTTAGAAATGTCTAATACAGGGGCGGATCCAGGGAGGCAGCCAGGGGTGGCAAGGGCCCACCTTTGATTGGCCACCCCTGGCCTGATAATTCAAATCAAGACTGTCTTTTTCCCCTCATCATCTTTTTGGACTGTAGCAATGGTGCTGTCTTCCTGGTGGCTTAAACGCTCCCCTCATCACAGCAGTTGTTGGTTTGATTCCCAGTCTCAACCACTGGCTTCCCTCCCTTTGATCTCCATGTTTCCTGTCTCTCTTCAGTCATCGTTATCCCATAGGAGGTAATCTTTTATCAAAGTATAAACAAAGTTTGTTTGTTGGTGCGTTAAATGGTTGACCAATATGTTGTACAATAAAACAGTTGCGTAAAAGAAGAATCAGCCCAACCCAAAAAAGTTGGCCAATGAATGTTTTTAAGATTCAGAGCTACAACATTTGAATATTTGGAGGCTGGAAAATCTGCTCAGGTTTTTACATGAACTTCTAGCATTGGTATTCTATATTCTTGTTTAAAGTATGGGAAGAATACCCCCTCTTTAATATTTTGTGACTGTAATATTACCTTTCAAAATACAAGTTATACACAGGAATTTAATGGGAATACTTTTAAAAAAGTATGAATGACTGGGAGAGATGGAAAGTGTCTGCAATCCCTGTTTAAGTTGGGCCACCCCTGGAGGGCAGATGGCCTAGTGGTTTAGGTCGTGCTCACACAGGTGACCCAGGGTTTGAATCCAGTCTGTTTTCTTCACTATCCCCTCTCCTATACAATTAAAGGCAGAAAACCCCCCAAAAAACAAATAATAAAAAAAAAAGTTGGGCCACCCCGGGTTGGCCACCCAGGCCAAAAAAAGTCTAGACACACCCCTGCTTTAAATGACAAGATAGCTTAAAGTGTGAAAAAGAAAACTGCTCTCCAAGCCCTAACCCTAACCCTTCAGCATCTGACCTCTAGAGGCTTCTAGACTCAAACAGAAATGTTCCTTACTCTGAATCACTCCAGCTTTTACACTTTTGAACCACATCCTCCCCAGAGGGGACTCTTTTCCCACATTGCAAAGCAAACACGTGCCCTGAACATTAGTTTACTCAACTTTTTATTTACCACTACATCCCTGAGTGCCTCTCACCGAGGCTGGTGCCTGATTTTTTGTCGATGCCAGCTTGCTAAGACAGATGAATAGTGCAAATTTATTGTAGCCTCTGAGAGAGTAATAGCACGTCCTACTGGCTGCTCACGTTAGCATGCCTCCCACGTTTCTGTGCCTTGGCTGCCAGACAACCACCCCCCAGCGCACAAACACACACACACTTTGAAGACACAAAACACACACACGTACACACACACAAACACCAGGCTGTGTGCTTCCTGGTGAGAAATCTTGGGGTACCACTGCTGGATGACAAACATCATCATTTAGCGTTGGCTCACCGGCTTGGAATAGAGACACAGAGGTGGCAGAAACAGAGGTTGGGAGTTGGGTAGTTTTGAGAGGCTACGATTGTCAAAAAGTGAAGAAAATAAACCAGAACACATCATATCAGAGCTCAAGCACCTCACTAGATCACTCCACCGTCGTCTCTGAGCTTCTGTTCTTCCTACCCGTTGGAATGCCTCTTAGCCTGGTTAATAATGTGCGCATATGTGTGTGTGTGTGTTTGTGTGCAACTACGTTCATTAAGCGAGCCCAATTGTGGGGGGCCAGATGGCAAAGCGAGTTTGTTTAATTAAAACCATTCATATTTCAAGAGCTGAGCGGCAGCCGCACTGGTTTTAGGTCTGATTTCCCTCAACTTGGTGGAGGGAAAGGAACGCACAGCACAGCGTAGCGTAGTGAAAAATCACCCAGCGGAAGACACTCGTGCTATCAATCAGCGCGTTTCACATGCACGCCCTCCCCAAGGTTACCATCATGTGTGCACAGAAGTAAAAAAATGTTAATTTGTCGGTTAAATCAGGGAGGAAATTAACACAGAAGATGGAAATAGATGGAGTGTTAAAGGTTTGGATGCTTTGATATTTTGTGTGTTTGCAGTAACGTTCATGAGACACAACAAGAGGTGAAAGGATGCACGACGACGTGGTGTGGTAGGGTGGAGTAAATGACTCCAGGATTGAAAGTTGGAGAGAAAATTGATGAAATGAGAAAAAAACACACACAGAAGGATGGGAAAAGGAGTGAGGGATGGGTTACATGCATGGGGAAGTTTTGCCAGCAGGGAGTGGCGCTTGACGGAGAAATGATTGATCACCGCGCAGCCGGAGCAGGCAGGTATTCAAATCACACCCAGGTGTCACATCCACGGCGCCGTCTCCCTGTGTGTGGACTGTAAAGCCCACCCAGAGCTGCCTTAACTCCTCAAACATACGACTCTGACAGACATGAGAAACAACAGGGGAGAGAAATGTGTGTGTTCTCTCTAAAGGAGCAGTTCACCATTTATTTACGAGGTAGCAAAAACCGCAGAGATTTCAACAAACACTAAATTTGCACTTTATTGTTTTTAAAAAATTCATCCCAAGCTGATACTCCGAATAACCCTGAATAAGACCTTGCAGTGTTTCAGAATCTCTTTCCAATCGCAGAAAAACTCCTCAAGAAAAACCTTTTACTCAGGGGATTATTTAAGAGCTGAGGGGTCTTAGAAGTCTCCCATGGGGGTCAACAGCTAACTCTTCAGGGTCAAAAGATGATTTTAAGGTTGAAGGAGCCGTTACAGCTAAAATCTCTGTGAAATAATGGAAAGGTTTCTGGGGAATTTTGAATCTTCAGGCTCCAAAAACAAACATAAAAATTTCTGTGGAGGGCTTATTTCCTATGAGGGGTTTCAAGACCTGTGGATGAAGAAAGCCAGGGTAATGACAGGGGCAGCAGACTCATTTAGAAAACAGCAGAATGTGCACATATGTAGACTTATTTTTAACAAAGCAGATAAATTAAGTATTTAAGGTCTTTTGTTTTGATCGTTTTTGTCTGTTTATTAATTGTACATGACTGTATTTCAACAGCAGGGGGTTTCTGGTATCCAGGACAGTTTTTCTGGGGGTTGCAGGGAAACATTTTTGGGGATCCTTGTTGTAAAAGCTAGCAAGCTAAGGAAACAACTAGAAACACTCAAAGCTTATCCCTTTTTCCTCCTTTCTTACAAAAAGTATCGCAATAAACAATCAAAATTCAAACCCCATACATGTAACCATCATGTAAGTTTAGATAATAGTCTTATCCTGTGAATATATCATAGTGTATTCATAATTTAGGAAAAATATAAGGGTTTTCTTTTTAAAATGACCTTTGTTGATTATCCAATCCACTTTATTTATATACCACTTTTTTTTAAACAATCAAGTTTACCAAAGTGCTGCACAATAAAAAACAAATAAGAACATCAAGAAAACAAATAAATTAATTAAGATAACACATAGAAACAATTAAGAGCCATAAAAACACAGGGGTGAAGACCATAAAAGGACGGATCAACCCTCATAATGAGTTAAAAGCCAAAGAATAAAAAGCAGTATTAAGACGTGATGTAAAAGTCGGTAGGGTGGAGTATGTTTTGATTTTAAGCGGCAGATTATTCCGTTATTTGGGAGCCACCAGTGAAAAGGCCCGATCACCTTGGGTCTTGGGACCACGAGGTGAAAGTGAAGAGCAGAGAAGGGAACCCTGTTTTACACCATCGTAAAGCGCATTACAGTATCTCATCTTGAGCTTAGAAGCTTACCTGAACTTGTATGGAGTGTAAAAAAAAAAGTTTTTCCTTGCTTTAAGCAAAACAAAACAAAAAAAATGTTCTTGGTTTGATTCTTTTTCACTGTAAAGGTATTTATATACACAATTTCAAACCATTTCAGCTTTTAACTTTGAGTGGTATGACGATTTATGCTATACCAACATTTAAACCATAGAACAAAACCAGACTTGGCTGCTTTAGTTACTTCATATAAGCCTTTTTTATCTTTAAATAAGGGTGTGTCCCCTTCATATGAGGTTGACATTTTGCGCCGTCATGCTTCCTTCATCACACCAAACAAACAAATCAGAAGTTTTGTATTTAGTGAGTGGAAACGCCAAATTTACTCGTAAAAAGACAAAGGAGTGAGTGGTTGTCGTCGGTTGGATTTGTATTTATTTCAGTTTTTGACAGCAAAACTTGACAATTAAAGAATAATCTTTGTTAGGTGCTGCTGGGGCTTTTTGTCCTCCAGGGCTACCATCACCGCTCACACAGGAGTGCTAATCTGTTTATCCATATAGATATCCAAAAATGTCCATTAGTACAGACTGTAACTTTAAAGCTTCTACATGAAGATTTCATTGTGTTGATTTTGGCGCCCCCTTGTGGTGAAACAGGAACCCATCTGAACGTTTGAGGGTGAATCTTGCTGGCTAACAACAGTCAAATGCTTCAGTCTCTTCTTTCTTTGCTATGAAAATAAAAGAGAAACTAAGTAACTAGCGAAAGCTTGTTGTGTCTTGTTTTAGCTAACACCTACCCCGTTGTTGCAGTTTTCGAAAGTGTAAAAAACTACGTAGAAAATATCAGTCTTTACTCTGAATAGTCTTGCTCTCTTTGGAGCTCAAAAAGAGATGTAGAAATTAACTTCAGTCCGTTTTCTCAGCCAGTTAAGAGCTCCTCACAGGAGCTTTAAACCACAGGGGAGACTGCCAACAATAACAAGTACTGATGTATGAATGTGTTGCACGGACAGACACAAACACTCGTGTATTGTGAAGGTCCGAGTGTGGATAATGGAATTGTTGCTGCGGTGTTTTGTGCAGCTCGAGGCGTCCTGACACCCACTCCTGACAGAGATTAAAAAAGCCATTCAGCCGGCTTACAAACACCGACACACAAACAGAAAAGCATCACACAGCCGCGATGGCCATTTGGCTCGGGAGAGAGGAAAAAAAGCGCTGCCACTTTATACTGCACTCAGAGTGTGTATGTACAGAATATGAGCCATTCTTACACACAATAAAAGGCAGCAAATGTGTTGTAAAGGTGTTATTGTCAAGTGCTGCGATAAAAGCTCGCTCTGGTAAAGCGGCCATATTGTTTTTGGAGGGAAAACGTGTGTCGATATTCGCTTCGAAGATATTTCTATATTGTCTTCTGCAATCTGGAGGCACACTTGATAAAAAGAGAGAAGATAGAAGAAAATGCTTTCATGGTACTGCAGAGACATGACTGTTTTTTCAATGAGGCCCAACAGTCATACACGCCGCCATGTGCATTTTGTGCCTTTTTAGGTGCAATGAAGCGGCGACTAGCAATTTGGAGCCTCTCCAAATGGCACGGACATTTGTTATGTTCACAGTAAAAATCGCTTTCTGCAACAGCTGTTGGTTTGGAATGCACCTATCTCTGCATTCACACACACACCTCCGTACCTTACCGCTCTCATGATATCATCACGTTTTGGCTCCGCTTTGTGTGTCAGGTGTAGGAAGCGGCAGGGCGGTCTTCGATGGAGACAATTAAACACCTCCAAGGCACTCAGCCAAAACCTCCCACCCTCATTCCCTCTGTTTCCACCCCTCCTCTCCTTTCCCAGGCACTCTGTCTTCTGCTTGTTTTTCCCTCCTCCTCCTGTTCTCACTCCTCTTTCAGACTTTCCTCTCTTTTGTCACAATAACCGGTTCATTTTCTGCGGGTGATTACAAAGAGGATCAGCGAGACAGGTTGTGCTGAGATAACATTTGCTCGTGCATGCTGGAGCATCAGGTGTGCAGCACTGGGACACAGTGGGTGCCATGTTTCTCCCAGTGTGAGGTCTGGAGCAAGGGAGGGGCTAGCTGTGAGGAATGCCAATTGACCTTTTTTACATGGCAGCCATTTTCCTCTGATGTCATACTGGGGCCAGGAGGGATGACGCAGCATAAAGGTGGCACCAGCAGCAAAGAAGACAATAAGAAGTACAAATTCGCCTCTAATATGAGCAAAAACACCATTTCCATGCCCCATTAGCTACCATTAGCAGGAAGCTAACATTAGCATAACCACTTAATACCATATCATATCGTCATAAAATCAGTGTGTCATGTTTGTACTTGGTAAACTGTCAAAGAAAGTTCAAAGCTAACTGTTATATTAGCAAAAAACAAAGGAATGCTAATGTTAGCATTCTCTGGATAGCTATATCTGTTCTCTTGTTCATTCAAAATATGCCCTACATTTATTCACCGCCAGGTGTCCCATTGTGTTTTTAGAGCGTGTGGAATGTATGTTATGATACTATTGGTTAGATTCTAGTAAAAAGCAAGACACGGCCAAGTGCTAACATTAGCTTTTGTCTCAAGTTAGCTTAAAAGTTAGCCAAAACTATTCTGATATGATCAAATTTTCACACAGTGGTATAATTATCTCTAGATTGCTAGCATCACCAGGCAAACTTCTTGCTAACAGTAGCAGTAATTAGCTAAAAGTGCTGAAATTGACTGCTGTTTGGTGATGACTAATTGGTAATTAAATGTCTTAGTGTTTCCTTTTTTTAAATAAAGGATTGTTTCTCAAATCACCTTAGTAGCTATTATTTACATCAGAGAAAATTCTCACTAACTGTGGTGTTAGCAAGAGCGCTAATGTTACCTATTATTATGTCAAAAACCAAAAGGCTAATGTCTAGATAATGCTACAAACTGCTAAAATTGCTGCTGTCAAATGGCCGCTAATAGACCACTGATATATATTTATATATATATATATAGCCAATAAGCTAGCATCAGCTCTTTTCTAAACTGGCTAACTAGCTGTTTGCTAAAACATGGCAGAAAGCTACTCTTGAAAAAGAAGTCTTTATATTGGTCAATTGATACCTATCTATCTATCTATCTATCTATCTATCTATCTATCTATCTATCTATCTATCTATCTATCTATCTATCTATCTATCTATCTATCTATCTATGTGTGTGTGTATCAAATATATATATATAAATATACTCAGCCACTTAGATCCTTTCCAAGATTTAAATGGTGGCCATTTTTTCCCTTATGTCCAAGTAAGTAAGTGTGGGAAGCATAAAGGAAAAAATGGCCACCACTTAAATCTGGTGAAGAATCTAAGTGGCTGAGTTTATGTATTTGTGTGAACCTACGTGTGTTTACATATACTTTATATAGGAAGAAGTGCATATGTCTCAACGTGCCAATTTCACACCAGCAGGAAATCTGAGAAGACAAATTGGGAGAGCTGAAGAATAGACGCATTCTTGTTTTTATTTTTCTCACCTCGGTGAATTTGTTGCTAAAAGCGCAAACAAACACAACTCTGAAAAGAAAACACACTTCAGGTGTTCACACATTCTGTAGGCCCAAGCTGTGGCTGCTCATGCATTCATTCATGTGTTTGCAAAACATACTATACTTTATGTGCAAACACCATCTCTCGCTACCCCCTCTTTTACGGTTCAGACTCACACAAACACATGAATGCATGCATACTAACTCTTGTTCAACACATTCCCTCCTGAAAATGTTGTTCGCAATTAGGTTTATGCACAAAAGGAATGCTGCTCTGATTACAAAACGCGCTGAATAAATATGATTGCAGGAGTTTTCCGAGAAAGGTGAACGTGCTCTGCCAAATGTAAGCGGTCCAATTGGAAACACATGCAGCCCATTTCCAGCCAGTGTACAAAAATATGACTTCATTTCAGGGAAGCTTTGCCAAATCTGGTAGGAGATAGCCTCATGCTTCGTGTCGTGTGAGTGCAGCAGTTTCAACACAAGCAGTGACGCTCCTTTTTGACCTTTACGGTCAGAATTCCAAAGTGTTTACATTTTTCTCATGTTGTGTTTGTGCCTCGGCTGACACATGCATGATCCAGCCTCTTCTATGGTTATCTTACATGTCATGAATGTGCTGCATCTGGACAGCCAGCAGCTTGACCTTTGGCAATTTGGATACTTTTTGCACCTTTCGACCGCCTACAACTTCCCAACCAATCCAGGAAAAAAATCGACAACTTTCCATCCGTCTGGATTCCCCGACCCGTGTGTGTGTGTTTACAGGAACAGCTTGCTGTGCCACATCTCCAGCAGGCATGGCTGTAAACTGGCATTCCTTCTGGGAAAGGGATTTTGTCAGGAAGCTCCCCGCTCTGCCAGCAGCGTCGGCTGCTACCGCTAATTGATCCCAATTAGGTCCTATTATTTAGGAATTTGACATCATGTTCGTCTTTTAATCAGGGTGGTTTGATGACTCAGAGACGTGACTAAACGCTGCAAAACTGTCAAAACAGAACAAACAAATGGTTGCTTGCTTTGCGCATTATGTTGGGAGGCTGGGGATGATCAGTGTGTGTAGCAGTGGTCTCAGGGCGGTGTGTGGCTGTGCCTGAGGGGGAAAGGAGCTTAAGAGGGAAACACTCCTGCTGCGGTGAAACCCTGACAGAGTCAACGCCACTGTTCTGGAATCAAACACACTTGTTTTTTCTGGATATTTTACCAATTAAGTGCAAACGAGTTTAACACACCACAAACCATTCTAGGGTAACATTTGTAAGACATCCTCTACTGGCTATGAGTGTCAGTATGTGTTAAAACCTTACTACATTTCTCATTGCTAACATCATGTTAATCTGTCCATGTTCTAACCATCAGTTGTTCATTTGAGCTAGCTTCAAAGCTAACATCACCTACCATCTAAACTAACTAACAAAACTGCATGCTTCAAAAAAGGGGGCAGCTAAAATTGCTGATTCTTTCATTAAAAGTGATACCATAAGAAAAAAAGTGTATATTTTTTACTAACATCACGTAAGTCTGTGAATGTTTCGACCTCAAATTGTAATTTTAAGTAGCTTAAAAGCTAGTATCAGCTCTTTTCTAACGTAGCTAACTAGCGGTTAGCTAAAACAGGGCAGAAAGCTACCAGTGAAAAAGACGTCTTTGCTAACATCATATTAGTCAGTTGATGTTTAAGTCTCCAATAGTAAAGTTTAGCTAGCTTGAAAGCTAGCATCAGCTAGCTAAAGATGGTTATAAAGTAGATTTCAATTCAGATTTTTACTTTTAAGAGTTTATTTTTGCCCGTTTTGAAAGAAAAAGGCAGTAGATAGAGTACTGGGCAGTTCAACTGTCGAAACAAACTGATGACGCAACATTTTCGAGAATTTAATCTGTTTAGTTCCTCATTTAAGAAGACATTTTGAATGTATAAAACAAATTATGTTATCCTTCATTAGCAGAACTTTTATCCCAAAATGCATTGCATTATTCTGACATTTACAAAAAGAAATACCATCATGTACAATTTAAGAAACCAAAAATTTGGCGCCCCCTGTGGTCAAATTGATACCACACTTGTTTGTTTTTTTTGTCTGTACTTAGGTAAATTGTGTTTAACTTCCCAAAAATTCATATCCTGTTTTGTAACCAATTTGGAAACTTCTTACAGCAGCTTAAAAGTATTTTTCTGCAGAAATATAAATCCTTGTATCATCTGCATATAAAGAAAAGTGGCATTTATTGCTGAAAATCACAATTTAAAGAGAAAAACAGCTAAAGAGCCTTGAGTAATTGAGGATTTAGGAGTTAACCGTTCAGTGAAAAAAATCAAGAGAAACACAAAGAACTTTTTTCCTTACACCCAGATGGTAGTTTGTTGTTAACCCTTCGCTAACACTTTTATGTTAGCTGATAAATGCGTCACAGAGGATAAAGTGTTAGCTCGACCAAGTGCTCTGCAGAAAGTGGTTTTTGATCAATACCGCCTGCTGAAGTGGATGTGTGTATACAGGTGTGCTTGAATGCATCGTATATCCACGTGTGCAGAAGTGCACTTAGTATCTGTGCACTTATAGATGTCCAAGCAGGGATGCATCATCCTATCAGTGGTGCAACAAGACCAACACGGCCCACCAGGACTTATTTTTACTCCTCCTGCCTCCCCCCTCTGCTCTCCGCTCCTCGCCTCATAAAAATAGATGAAAGTGTGTAACAATGTAAGAAGACGGGTTTATCCCCCCTCCCCTCTGGTGCGCAGTTAATGTGTCTCATATGGACGCAGGGTGCGGCCCTGGAAGGAGGGGGTTAAATGAAAAGCTAACACAGTTTAGGCGAAGTGAGCGGTTTAAGAGGCCTCTGTGTGGCACACGCTTTGACCCCTGCCACACCGAGGGGGGTTTTAATAAGATGCACTCACATCTCCAAACAGAAGTGCACAAAAGCCTCCTTTTTTTGCAGTTGTATGCATGCGTGCACACTCCATTCACCTGCGGGGACAATATCCTCCTTAGTTCCCCTGGCAGAGGAATTTCATTATTTCCTCCCTTTTTTGTGTCCATGCTTGAGCTCGTGGACCCAATCACCCAGGGTCACATGTGCATTAGTGGGAAAAAAAATCCTCCCAAAGCAGATGTGATTGATATTTTTTCTCTATTTCAGCCTCACAAAAAAAAAAAAAAGATGCTCATTATTTTTCCTTACCCTGAACAATCCTTCTGCTGTTCCCTCAGAAGTCGACGGAGATCAGAGGGAGGAGATTTTTTTTTCTTACTGACAGACCCGTCGCACTACATTCTGAGTGACTTTAACACATTTTACACAATTTTTTTTTCAACTTGTCCATTTCAGTCCATCGAACCGGTTTCCCAGGCGACTGCCCGGCACGGAACCTGCATAACGGTCAGCATTAGCGCCATACATGTTTCATGAAGGCCGAGCGCTCAGCCTACTTAAGACAAACACTCGCTGAGCCCATTCACACAGCCGTGAAATTGATGTGTGTATATGTGTGTGTGTGTACGCACTAAGAGGAGGAAATTGTGTCTGTAGCTGATGTAAAGATGTGTGTGCGTCTAATATTTGCACTCCCTGCTCCTCTCTGGTGAGTGTGAAGCTGCTTGCTTATGCATTGTTGACCCATTTAGGGGCTTTTTGCTATTGTGCTCTCTTTTAGCTTCCAGTGAGAACAGTATATCCATAGAGGACTTTCAGAAAACACCATATGATTATCGCTTCCTCTATTCTCTTTCTCATTTTTTATTTTCAGCACACTGAATGAAATGATTTCCACACAATAAATATATTACATTAAAGGCACTATATGCAATTTCCCCCATTAAAGCTGGGCTATAAAGGCACTGGTAGCCACTAATTGAATTGACATGTTTAACTTTTTTTTTTGCCCGAGCTGAGAGATTGAGTCAGTAATTGGAAAAAAAAAAAAAAAAAACGGAAGGAAAGAGCTGAGAGTAACATGTTTCAAAAGGCAACAGGTTGGAATTGAACCTGGGCTGCCCACTTTAAAGAGGGGGTACTTTTTTTATTTTTTTTTTCGTTTTTTCTTTTTTTTTGTGTTTTTAACATAGATATAAAGTGACAATGCTGGATGTTTATGCTAAACGTGTGTGTTATTTCAAACAGCTACACACTCATTTGTCAATGATATCCTCAAATCTGTCTGTAAAAGATGGTCTGCTTCAAAAATGTAATTTGATATTAGCAAGAGAGGAAGGATAACATTCACGAAACAGCAGCTTTAATAAGGGTTTTCTGGGTTGTTTTGAGCTGTGAATTGTTTAAAGCTATTTTGGGGGGCAGTATAAAGCCCATTAAAAAATTTGAATACCCCCTCTTTAATCTCAATTTGTAATTTTACTTACAGATTTTAGAAAACGTGTATGCCCAAAGTCACAATTTTGAACTTTTTGGTTTGAATGAGTCTTCCTCTACCCAGCTGTGAAGTATGTGATGCTGTTTTAGGGGTACAAAAATGCAACATACCCCTGCTTTAAGGATGCTGCTGGACATAGGGTGCTTGATTAAACCAGGTTTCAATCCCCATCCTCACTCATGTGGCACTCTCCTTTCTTTGTGTTGTTTTCAATATCTTTGCACCTGGCCTCAAGGCGAGGGACCGTGCATTCAAACACGCATCCCACTTTCCCCGCAGGTGTGGATGTTTTTTCTTTCTCTTTCCCTCACCTTAAGGTCACAAAACAAGAGAACGGACAAATTCCTCTTCCCTTTGTGCACCGTTCAGCGTAACAGCTGTCCTTTCAAGCCTTTTAAATGCTGCAATCATCTCGCAGAGCTCCGTCTCGGGCTTTGCACATCGCTTCCCACTGGAGGCCGAAACTTCCTGTGAGGGTGCGAGGGAAAAGCTAAAGTGGCCGTCAAAAAGCTCCATTTAAAGCACAATGGACAGAGCCAAAACATATCAGCGGACACAATCAAAGCAAAGTAACACGACACTGCGAGCTAACAAAGGAGTTAAATGTGGTTTTGGATTTAATGAGGGACAGACAGGTGAGCTGTTTTTCTTTCCCCAGGGGTTATACAAAAGATTAACCCTTTGAACACACGCAACAGGGGCACACCTGTTTTTGCACATTTGTGGCAAAGCCTCAGACTCTTTTGTCTGCTTCCTGCTTCTTTTGTTTGCAAGTCCCCGCCCGCAGACTAATGGCTACCTTGCAGGCTAAAACAATAGCATTTATCTTGTCTGTATCCGAAGCTAAGCCTCAGGCAGTCACTTTAGCAGAGGTTGTGGAACTAGTCACAGAAGTGCCTCCGTAGGGCACACAGGATTAGATTTAAAGGGAGGAAAACTAATGAGCGATGGTCAACAACCCAGGGAGAGCTGGAGTTGTTTAAAAGTTGGAGACCTTCGCGTTCACTTCCTCTTTTTTGATTTCTTTCCGTGCCTTTTTTTTTTGTTTTTTTTTTCTCTCAGCATCTAGCAGCCCTTCAAATCTGATCAGGCACAAGGAGGGAGAAAGAGAAAAGGGAAGCAGGAAGAGACTGACATGATGACAAAAGACGCCCCGGCATGCGCCCCCGCCACCGATGGACTGTCAAAACACAGCATCCTAATCCGCGTGATGTGCCTGCGAGTCCACTCGCAATACCCTCAAAATGTGCAGAATTCAAACACATGTAAAAATCTCTCCCTATCTCTTTAAATAAATGCCCTGAGATCAGCTATTGGCAGCCTCGGCGAACGCTGCACTGCCTGAAACTCACTGCGAAAAGAATGGGTTTCTGCAATTGTCGGAGGGATGCTTCTGGGAAGAGGCTTACCTCTGGCAAATCAAGAGCTTGTATACATAGGCAAGAAGGGATCCTTTGTGCTGCAGGGGAGCTGGTGAATGCTGCATCTGAAAAAAGGAGGGGAAAAAAGCGCTGTTTGGACTGTTTTAAAATAAACACTAGTGTCTCTTTGGTTGAACAAGGCTACTGTATCCTTCAGTGCATGAGCACAGAGGGCTGTAGGATGCAGAGAGGCACCGTTTAGCCTGCCTCCCACACACAATGTACGGCTCGGATTTGAAAATCTTCTGGAAGTGACAGATTGGGTTCACACAACAGCGCAGCGAAACAAGTTACAGTCATTATCCAGTTATAGCTGTTATGAGGAAGTCGTTTCTCAGACTTGCTCTTTTGGGCAGTTGTCTCATAGCGGGACTGCCACACACACACACACACATGAAACACATCCAGAGAGATGCAATCTGGGGGCGTGAAGTTAAACAGAAGTGAGTTCAGCTGACCTTTGCGGTTATCTCCCCCCCTCGTCTGCTTCAGGCTAGCTGCCTGTAGCTGCATTAGCTTTTACAAGCAGAGCATATCCTAAATTTGGAGCTGAAAATCAACCATCCTCAGGCAAGTTACAGTACAGTGTGGGTGAGTACAAGCCAGAATAAAGAGTTTATGATCACTGACACACAGACAAACATCATTTGAGGCTGTGAAATCTAACAACTGTGAGTTAGGCTAGCATCTGTAGCCACTTCCTCTCCTGTGGTTCAAAACTAGCATTTTATACCTTATCAAACGGCTAAAATGTGTTCAAAAAGCAGTTGTCTGAAGCAAGTTGCATTGTGGGTAAACACATTTCAGAGAAGATGAAAATAAAGTGAAGATGAAAAGTGAGTTTAGCTAATGTTTTTGAATGCTGCTCTTCTCCACGACAGTAGTTTGTAGCAACATTAGCCACTGCTAGCATGTAAGCCCTGACATACAGCTAAGATCATCCCACGAAGCAGGTGTGTTAAGCAAGTTGCAGCATTGGTAAAAACATATCATATAGGATAAAAATCATATAATGTGTAGAATAAAAGTGGACTTCGGTAACTTTTTTGGCCTAATTTTCTTTTCTCTTTACGCATCATAAGCCACTACTGGCATTGTATCTGACAGCTAAAATCCCCCATACCGTGTGTTTTGTGTTTTTAGAGAAAAAGATGCAATGTGGGTTAAAAATGAAACAGAACATTTTGGTTATGATAAAAATTTTGGAAATCATGGGAAAAAATCAAAGCGGGCTTATCTCTACTGCAGCTTTTTGTAGCAGCATTAGCCACTGCTAGCATTCAATATCCAAATCAACAGCTAAAATCTCCTCTAAATGTGTTTTTTATGGATAAATACATTCCAAAAAAAATATAAAAATAATATGTAGTGTAAAAGTGAGTCAGGCTAACTGTTTTCTGCAAATAGCTACTTCCTGCTACAGCAGTTTGTAGCAGCATTAGCCTCTGATAGCAAAGCAGTTGCTAGAAGCTAGTTGCATTATGGAAAACTACATTATAGAAAGGATCAAATTGATATCATGGGAAGAACAAAAGTGGGCTAACCAAACATTTTTGGCTAGCTGCTTATCTTTACTACAACAGTTTTTAGCAGCAGTCGCCAATGCTAGCATAAAAAAAACACATCCACAGAATTTGGACTACTTCTAGAAGTACATGTCTTCAAAAATGAATCATCATTAAGAAAAGTAATCTGCACTAAAACTGAAGCACACAGACACATTGTCTTCCTGCTTTGGCAGTTTCAATCAGCATTAGCCGCTACTAGCATAATAAACCCTAACTGCAGAGATAACATTACTTCTCACAGCTGTTGAGGTGAGTTAAATTCTTTAGTTACCTAAAGGAAATGAGTTAGGCTAACCTCAATAGCTGGCTTGTACTGTTTACTCCAGCTTGTAGCAGCAGTAGCCTCTGCTAGCATGTCATATTACCAAGTTAAAGTGCACTTCTTTAGCTTCATATCTTTGCTTCAGATTAGCTGCTTTTGAGCTCTGTACCCCTGCTATCATAGCATATATTAATACATTTACATGTATATTGTGGTACAGTTGCATTGTGGGTAAATTAGGAACAAATATACCTACACAACCTGAGGGAAAAGAGATAAAAAGAAGTGTTTTTAAGCTAACATCTGTGGGCTATTGCTGATTAAGGGCTTACATGAAGGGTAATCAGCTACCACTAGCTTGGAGTATTGCTAGTACAGTTGCATTGTGGGTAAATAGGTGACATCCATGCTCAAAATAGAAGGGGTGCAAAAAAATCAATGAGTGAGCCTAACTGTGGCTAACTTTCCACTTTTATAAATATATTTTTTAAGCTTTGAGCGACTGTTAGCATAGAAATTAATCTTTTTTCCCTCATACTGTTTGTTCTGTTTGAAGGCACTTAAAGTGCGGCTAGTTAAAGAGCAGACTTGGCAAGAATTTTAATATGAAGTGAAACTTTCAGAGCTCGAGGGAATCCGGTCGACTAGTTTGATTTTACTGACAGCGAAAAATGAAAAAAAGGAGAGGAGAGGGAGAGAGATAGAAGGAGATGAATGATGGTTTCTATCACCCCACACGTTGAGAATCTGAAGTCACGCCAGGGCAGCATAAATCATCTTAATCCCTGAGCGATTGCAAACGGCGCAAGGACACACAAATGCGCGCATGTGCACATATGCATATATTCACTCATGTATAAACACACACACACTTCACCTTGTTCTGGCGCCCTAAATCACCAGCAAATCACTCATCTTTATTAAAATAAGACAGAAAGAGGCCGGTCTTTGATAGCTCAGGAAGGTTTAATCTTAATCAAATGCGACCGCAGATTATCATCCGTAAGAACAGATGGTTTTGGAGTGAAAATTGCATTTTCCAGACATTTCTTGATTGTTTGCTCTTTTTTTCCCCTCCCAGCTTGATCCTCTCTCCTTGGTGTTATTATGATTATTACTACCCCTGATTCTTTTGGTTTTAAAAACGTATTATCTCAGCTTAAGACTCGCTGACCAATTCCGAAAAAACTGCTCCAGTCAGGACCTTTCAATAGCGTCAAAAATCTTAATCCACCTCGACACATACATGCGGTAATCCCCCACCCCTCCCTCCTCTATTTCCCTCTCTTCTTGAAAAGACCATAACTGTCAACACTCATGTTCTCTGGCTGAACTCAGTGTGAGGACAAAGCAATTTGTTTCCAAAGCATCAGAGGAGGCGGTGGGGGTGAGCATGCATGTGTGTGTCTTCTTGAGAAGGCTGCAGAGGGGTGAGAGTGTGTACAGTGTCTAAACAGACTTTAGCAGAGAGACTGCGAGAATAAAGGCAGCAAGTTCCCTTTTTTTGTGCTTTCGGGCTTTGATAGAAAGCCTGCAAGCCGCAGAGTTTATCCTCTGACAAAGGTGATGATGGGAGCGCGGAAGGGAGCAGGAGACACGGAGAGCAAATGTGGGAGTGTGGAGACGATGCAATTTTGTTCTGTGCAAGGTGTTATGCAACTGGAGCAGACTCTCCCCTTTTTCTTGTGATTAATTGTGCGAGTGTGCGTGTGCGTGTGTGTGTGTGTGTGTGTGTGTGTGTGCCCTCACACTTGGGCGGGAGATTGTGCCGGTTTAATCTGAAGTGCTGATGATTTGAATAGGGCAAAAAATAATGAGAAACAAAGAATGCACAGTTAGGATTCAGAGAGCACTTGCCTCTGATGAAATGCAATGTCTGACATATTTTAGCACACACTCACACACACACACACACACACACACACAGACACACACACACACACACACACACACACAGACACACACACAGAATGAAGCCTTGTTCTGTGCAGCAACAACAGATGAAATACAAAAGAACTCAGCTGGATTCTCCTGCTAAATTTTGTTTCGAAATAAATTCTTTCCAGACTTGTTGATGTTTCACTTCCTCTTAAGGCCTGGACCTCATGAATATGGATATTTTCCTAAACGCACATTTTTCTGTCCAATCAGGCCTCTCAACCACACGAACACAACGATTTCGCCCACATTAACAGTGATTTTTCAAAATGGATAAAAAAGGGAAAGAAATAAAAAAATATCCATGTAGCAGTGTTAAACAGAGCTGGTGTTGACACGATGACATCAAGCGCCGAGCAACAAGTCACTGTAGCAACAATTGCCAACAACAACAGTGATGTAATGTTGTTGATGATGATGTTGTTATTGATGTTCATGAAGTAACAAATCCAACTCGTCTGTCCACACAAACAACTCAGTTTTATTTATTTATTTTTTTTTTTGCCATCGCCTGACTCCGTTGACTGCTTCTTCTTCCTGTTTTTGACTAACATTCTTCTTCTATGGTTTTCACATTTTGCTAACCTGCCACCTATCGGCCAGGCATGGCATTGCTGCTTCAGAGGCGATCGTTTTCAGTTGTGCCTCTTCGTATGGACAGAGATATTTCTGTGGTGTGGACAGAGATTTTTTTTTTAAACAAGGACAAAGATATCGGGTCAAAAAAATATCCATATACATGTGGTTCAGGCCTAAAACGTGTGGCCATGGACCAAAACAATCTGCATCTAGCCTACATTAGATATTTTTATTTTTGTATAACTTATAAAGTTCTCTAGCTTTGTATAGCTACATGGCTCTCTTTTCGCAAACTGCTTTTGATTGATGGGTTTCATTTTTTTGTTAGCTTGACCTTCAGAACAACGAAGGTTTCAAGTATCAAAGTAAAAATACTTGGTTACCTCACTTAAGTAGAAAATGTTGGTATATATAATTTACTGGAGAAGGGATGGGTACCGAGTACTTTTATAGGTATCAACCAAATTCTATCAAAAGTACTGGGTACCAATTCACTTAAAATCAAGTGTTTAGGTGCCTAAATGCATCCTTGTGACTTTGAGGAAGTGGAAGAGTAGGTAATTTTCTATGCTGGACATGAACACAGCATTGCAAGGTTATATACTACAGAATAAATATGTTAAATTGAAAAAATTGTGCTTTATTATTAAACAAATTGTTATTTTTTACCACATAAACACAAAAAAGTACCAAAAATTGGTACCGCTGAATACTGATCGGTGGTATAGGTTATCGGTGTATCGGTGGCGCTCAAGGCTCGATTGGTGTCAGTGGGAAGAGATCCATGGTGCCAATCCAGGCAAACAGCTCTATGCCTTTTTTTCTGTACATTTTGAAGCTTTTTTTTTTGCTGGTAAACATTCAAATATTTCACAGTTTAAATAAATATTAACTTCAGTAATTCCATTTACTCACTTTTTGCCTTTAACCCAAACATTACCAGTCTTATCCCACAGCAGGGCATGCAGGCTTTTATTCAACAGTGGTATCGGTATCGGTATCGGTATCAGAACCAGAACAGTTGGATTGGTGCACTTTTACTTTAACCAAGACAAAAACACTATATGAGATTTCATTTTTTGGCAGTGCATCTTCTGGCCGCTAGTGTAACATAGTAAAGAACTTAGTTAAAGGAAAGACATTGACATCCCACTCGTACATATGGAAGAGAGACATACAGCCTTTCTCATGACTGAACTTTGTTAAATGGAATAGATTTGAAATCGCTTTTATTATTAAAGATTGAAAAAATGAAACTAAATAGAACGTTAAGGGCTTTTTGGTGCGAAAACTTTGCAGAAATAGTCCAGCAAAAATAAGTTTCTTGCTGATTTTCCCCTGAATCATCTGTTTATGTTGTAGTGAAAATGAGGACACGGGCTAATGTTCTCCCTGAATAAAGAAAAATAGGAAAAAAAAAAAAAAAAGCTGCAGGAATGCAAGAATAATCCAACACGAGCCGTTTCAAATCAGGCAAAAGGTAAATGTTCACAGCCCACTCAGTGACACCAGGGTGTGTGTGTGTGTGAGAGTGTGTTTATGCGTGTACAGACTGTAAAGGTCCACTGGACAGGGCTCTCTTTACTCACCCTGACAGGCAGAGAGCTGTAAAAAATTGCACCATATTTCCTCTCAAGTCTCTTCTGATACTGAGAAGCAATGTTTTCACAGCTGCCTCACTTTCGCTCTTCTGCAGTTTTCCCACTGTGTGTGTGTGTGTGTGTGAGTGAGTGTGTGCGTTTACAGATATGTGTGTGAGAGCTCCTGAGTGTGTGTTTGCATACAAGTTTTCCCAGAAATGAAAGACAGAAAATAGGTGCCAACTGTTCTGGGCAACGAGGAGAGGGTCTGTTTTTGTTCCACAAACTTCCCGCCCGTCGTTCGTCGTAATCATCTCTTTATGCAAAAACCCTCAACGCGACGCGCGGCATAATCAGCTCGCCACCTCCGAGAGAACTGTTATTTTTGGGCGCTTATTTAATTGAATCGAAATCACGGTTGCTCTTGTGCGTAGCGGCTCACAGCTTGTGAAACGCGGCCTCTTCTGTATCTGATTCAGTCGTCTCTGATGACAGGGCTCCGTCGACAGGAAGCAGGGTGGGCAGCTGGAACTGAGCTAATAATAGACGGAGAAGTCTGATGATGTCTGGTAGTCGTGTTGTGTTGCCATGAGATCTTCAGCAGCGTGAGAAAGTTTCATCTTATACACTGCAAAAACTGAAATCTTATCAAGTGTTTTTGTCTTATTTTCAGTAGAAAATGCCTTTTTAGACTTAATACCAGCCACATTCACCTGACCAGTCCAGAAAAATGTCTTAATTCAAGTCATTTAAGGAGAAAAATGAGGTCTGAATTGCTTGTAACAAGTAAAAAGTTACTTGTATAAAGACAGTATTTTAGTTTTAAGCAAATTTTCTAGCAAATTTTTCTTGTTCCATTGGCAGATTTTTAAACTTGTTACAAGCAATTCAGACCTCATTTTTTTGTCTTTCAATAATTTGATTTAAGAACTTTTTCTGGACTGACAAGTTGAATGTGGCTCATATTGAGTATAAAAAGACTATTTTGACTCATAATAAGACATAAACTCTTGATAAGATTTCAGTTTTTGCAGTGTATGAGCGCTAGCATGGACGTGTCAAAAAAAACAAATGCTTCTGATTTCTCCTCCCTGCTTCCCTCCTCGTCCTCGTGTTCTCCCCCTTCCCTGAGAGACACAAGAAGAAGTGTGCTTCGCTGCGTTCGTTGCTCATTCCTCCGATGCACCCCATGTTCCAGGAGCAAGTACGAGGAGAAATATCGATCCAAACGTTGCAGACAACCTTGACCAGCGGAGGGCAGAGGGAGGTATTTGTGGTATACATTGCTTGACCTGAAGTCGTCTCCGCCTGGCTGAATAAAACAAACCGCTGCTCAAACGTAAATGGATTGATAATGTTTTTCTCCTGTTTGAGAAAACGCATCTTGATCTATGTTTGTGAGCTACTTAATTGGGTTTCCCTATTGAGAAGGAGGAGGCTTGATTCTACCGGCAAGGCCTTCGCACCTGCTCACAGCTGCCGTGGCGTATGAAAATCAAAAGGGAGCACCGGTAGCTGGAGAGCCCTTCTCTAATAATAGAAGTTGTGGTCTGGGAGCAAGGTAGAGTGTGAAAAGAGGTGTTTGCATAATAGGAAAGAGAGTGTGTCATTGTCTGCAGCCGAGGCAGGAAGAACACTCCTCTGCCTCCCTCGATTTTTCACCCTTTTCACACACACACACACACACACACACACACACACACACACACACATAGAGTACTGTACATCACATTAGCTCAACTGTCAGCCATACGCCGTGACATGAGCAGCAGGACACAAAGCCAGCGAGTGACTGCTGGGAGTCCAAAGGCTTAGGAACCTTGGTGTGTAAATGTCAACCTTTCCCGAGTAAGTCTCTAACTTTGGCTGCCAAACTCTGGCCTTGTTCACCTCCCACAAGGCCTGTGGATTAACACTCACCTGTCAGCGCCGTGTGACTTCTGCATTCCCATGATTTTTGTGGTAATGCCTATTTTTGACCTCCATTTTATCAGGATTTTACTTTCTTAGAAGCAATGTATCTGTTTCTTTCATTTCCAACTTTTTATCTTGAAACAGATCTGCAAATCTGAAAAATGAAGACACTTGAAGCTCATTTCAACCCTGATTTAACCTGGTTATTGCAATAAACCCATTTTATCCCCATTTTGACCCTGCTTTAACCAAGCTTTTACCCCACTTTTATCCTGCTTTATTCATCTCTAATATAGCTTTAACCCCATTTTCAACCCACTTTTGCCTTACCTGCCATCTTTTAGACTAATCTAGTTAAACATTAACTCCTCCGCCTGCCCCTAGCTTCTTTTGTCCCATTTGACCCTGCTTTAACCCTGTTTTAATCCCATTATTACTTTGCTATAAGGCTGTTTTTATCTGCTTAAACCTCGCTTTAACCCCATTTTACCATGCTTTAACCCAACTTGAACCTTGCTTTAAACCCTGCTTTAACCTTATGTCTACCCTTCTTTAACCCTGTTTTAACCCCATTACTACTTTGCTATATGGCTGTTTTTAACTGCTTAAACCTTGCTTTAACCCCATTTTACCATGCTCTAACCCTTCTTGAACCTTGCTTTAAACCATCTGACCCTGCTTCAACCTTGTGTCTACCCTTCTTTAACCATGTGGTAACCCCATTTCCAACCTTCTTGTAACTTTCTTTCACTTCATTTCTACCTTGCTTTGATGCTATTTTGACCCTGCTTTCACCCCACTTTAACCCATTTTTACCTTGCTTCTTTTTTCATTATGCAACTGCAGATTAAATGTCTTTTCACTCCGATCTTCGACTCACACTTTTATCTCACTTTGACCCTGCTTTAACCTCACTTTGACCTCTTTAAAACAAAAAAAAAAAAAAACAACATACAGTTAAGAAGTCTTTGAAAACAAAATGCATGTGAAAAACCTATCATCTTTACCTTTTCATACTTGCACTTTTACCCAACTTTAACCCTGAATTAACCCCTCTTTAACCTCCTTTTTTGTCAATTGAGATCATTTTGTTTTTGTTAATTTCTTGCTTTAATAGCATGTTTATTAAAAACTAAATGCATGTGACACTTCCATTTAAACCTCATCTTCAGCTTTCAAAAAAGTGGGTACCTTAACCTTGCTTTAACCTCACTTTAATCCCCCTTTTTTTGGCAAAGCTTGTTTCTGATAATTACATTTTTTAGGTATGCATAATCTCTGACTCGAGCATGCTCTCTGTGTAACACGTGACACATCTGCTGGAACAGATCTTTGAAGAAAACACGCACAGACTGTAAACACTCAGCTTGTTTCTTGTGATTATAGCTGATCAGGAGGCAGACGCTCGGAGACAAAGTCGCCACTGAAGCTCCAGCGAGCTTAAAGAGGCCAGCGGTGCTGACAGGGTGCTGATATACTGGCTGTGTGGCAAGTGCCGTCTGACAGTAAATGTCTTCCCCCCTCCTCCGTGTTTACTGTCATAAATGGATTATGGTCCATGGGCAGCTCCGCGTTAGCCTGCACACATGTTTGCTCCCGGGTTCACATGCTGCTCTGTGATGGGAAAGAGAGCACAGTTCTCGCACCTTCACCAGCGCCTCTGTAGCCTCTGGTTGGTGTTGCTAATCACGTTAGCATCGATCATGTGAGCGGGCCCCGGCTTTGACCTTGCTCAGATGGAGCTGCACTGTAGCATGAGCCAAGCTGCACCTGCTACAGATGCTAAACGTGTCAGTGCATTAAAGAAACACTAATATGTGGAAAGAGAGCAGGAGCTATCACTCAACAGTCGACTGTGGCTGCGACTGAGAGCTTACATGTTTTATCCCATGTGTCAGGGCGATGCGTGTGGGCTGCTGACGTAGAACCCCCCCCTCGTAATGGGCTAATATGCATGAGAATTAAGCTCGCAGCTCCGAAATGAAAACACCGGAATTAGCCGTCAAAACGAGCGCCACGCTGAAGAGAAGTCGGAAAGAATGGACGGGGGTGCAGAGGGGGCACGGGGGGTTGGTAATATCATGAATGTAATGTTTCTTTTCATAAAGTCGGGGATGAGGTCGCCACAAATGATTCCCCTCGACGTAAGTCCGGGAAATGAAGCTTGCTCTTTTCAACGGGGATAATTAGCTCGGCTGACAGTCGATCCCCATTTGTGACACCGTGTTTTTTTCACTCCCTTTCACTAGTTTGGGACTATAATCCTTCCTTTGAGGATATGCTAGTGACAGAAGTATTTTTTTTGTCCTTCAAGAATATTCCAGCAATTAGAGAGGGCACAATAATACCCATCAACTCCTTGTAATTAGTGAGAATTTGAGATGATGCGAGAGAGCCCTTTCGACCTCCACAGGGGCTGAGCTCTGATACATTTTATGTCTTGCAGTGAGTTTGTACATCTCCGAGTCTGGATGTACAAAAAGGGAGTGGAGTTAGGATGAGTAAGCAGTGTGCCCAGCACAGAGTGTACCTGCATGTGAACCGCGGGCTCAGCATTAATGCAGGCACACGCACGTTGAAAAGGAGGCGTAGCGTGTGAGGTTGGGAGTAAAACCCAGGGCCCCACACAGGTGTGTGTGTGTGTGTGTCTTTGAAAAGTTCTCCCTCGTCTGTTGTTGTTTTCAGCTGCCAACTTGTTGTTGACTGTCTGTGTCCAGCGATGGTTATCACAGCTGATGATGCCCTTCCCTGTCAGGCCGTGACCCTTTACTCCCACTGAATTATCATCTGTCGGTGACCGTGAGAGACGCAGAAGGGAGGGGGAGGTACAGGGAAACAGGGGACAGAGGGGAGATTTGGCTGAGTGCCTCCGAGGTGTTTAATTGTCTTCATTGATGACCGCCCCACCTGCTCGCTTGACACACATTTCCCAGCCAAGACATGTCACGCATAAACAAATAACTCATACACTGCTGAGATTTATGGGTACTGGGGAAGTGTGGAAAACATTTTGTATGTTTAGAAAGTCAAAGAGATTTACTGTGGCTGCCGCAAAGCTGCAGCATAAAGCGTATAAAACATGGATGTAGACTTCAGCTCAATCTCATTGCCACCCTAAAGCTTGAGCTCCTCAGTCTTCTCAGTGTGGACGCAGCGAAGGCAGCCGCCCACTTCAGCTGCTTCACTTCTTATGTTGAGCTGAGTCTTTTTATCTGAACACATGTTACACAGGGTTACTTTAGAGTAAAGTTTGCTTTCAATGAATGATTTTGACTGGTGTGGTACTTTATGCAACAGCTGCAGACAGGGACCTGCCGACAACACCACAATTTTAACCTTTTCTTAGGTTCTTTTCCTTTTCCTTCTTTTGTTTCTCAATGAAACAAATTTAGAAAAAAAAAATGAAGAAAAAAAGTACAAAATAAAGACAAAAAGGAAAACTGTTTTACTTTTTGTTGACTGATGTGGAACTTCATGCAATGGCTGCAGAGCTGTGCATGCACCAACACAATAGACAGGGACCTGCCAACAATGCCACAATTTCAACTTTTTTTTTTAGATTCTTTTCCTTTTCCTTCTCTTGTTTTTTAATGGATTTTTTTAATTAGGAAATAATTAAGAAAAAAGTACAAAATAAAGACAAAAAGGAAAACTTTTTCACTTTTTGTTGACTGATGTGGTACTTTATGCAATGGCTGCAGGGCTGTGCATGCACCAACACAATAGACAGGGACCTGCCGACAACGCCAAAAATTTTATTTATTATTTTATTGATTATTTTTCTCTTCCTTCTTTTGTTTCTAAATAGAAAAAAATTGAAAAAAATGTGAAAAAATCAGGGATAAAAGGAAATAAAAATAGTTTGTTATTTTTAAATCATATATATAGTAAAAAGTGGAGCACTATTTTCCTTTTTTTCTATATATTTTTTTTCAGGGACAAAATACAGAAAAAAAAAAATCTTTAATATGTCAAGATCATGCAAAAATGCAAACAGTGTGCCTCTTGTTCACCCTTTTATAGAGAAAAGAGTGAATGAAAAGTGAAAAGAAAAGAAAGAAAGAAAATTGATAAAAAAAGTGTCTGTCCTTGATTACGCAAAATCTTCAAATATAGAAAACTCTATAAACTTTTTTCTGCCTTTTCTGCCCCTCGATTTTTGCATTTTAGAGAAAAAAATCAGTTGAGAAAGAAAGCAAGAAAGAAAAAAGAAAGAAAGAAAGAATGGAAAAAGTTTGTCCTTCATGAAAAGATAACGCAAAGAACAGCAGATAAAGAAAAAAAAGGAATAAAAAATTTCCCTGTAGTATCAAGATCATGCAGATACGTCAAAAGAGCTGGAAGTTTGTCTTGGCCTTGAGGAAAGAGAGAAAAAAAGAGGATTAAATAAAAAGGGGAAAAAAAAGAAAAACAAAACTTTTCTCTGTTGTGCTATGATCATACAAATGACCACCAAGTATAACTGATTACGGGCAAATGATAAATCTTTTAACAGGAGTGGTGATCAGGTAGGGGTAAAAAATTTCCCAGCAGCAGATGCATTTTTCATTTTCTTCCTCCGGAGCGTAAAAAAACAGTCGAAAAGTTTCAATCAGAACAGATTTGAGTCATGGCCAATACGTGCTTCATCCTCCCTCTTCATCTCAGACAGTAGTTTGTAAAGGTCAGTGCTGTCTGTTTCTCTTTATTGGACAGTGTCTGAAGACCCATTTAGGACTGATTTCACTTCAAATGTGCTGGCCTAGCCGGAGCTGAGACCAGCACGCTGTGATTTCCTCCCTTCCATCGCTCTGAATCTTTCCCCCCCTGCTTCATTGATTTCGACAACTTTCTGAGAAAAACTCTCGCAGCCCTCTTAAATGATTCAGCGAGCCTGATTCCTTGTATTAAATTTGAAGAGGTTTTTTAGCAGAGATATGGGTACGGTTTAGGGCCAGTGTGAACACACACACGCTGAAAAACATGTCCCTAATTAAAGGTGATTGGTTTGTGATTCTACATGTAGTCTTTTAATCGCGAGATATCACAGAGCAAACTATGTTGCAGCTTTCAAAGACGTAGGACTTCCCGCTGGAATCTCAAGAGAGGTTTTGGTATTCTGCAGACGAACAAGGCTACAGTTCTACTACAGCAGCTCGATCTGCAAGGTCTCTGCATGTGTTAAAGTGTGTTTTGCTCGAGTGGAGAAGCCCTTGACACGCGGAGAGATCTGTGGAGATCAACCGAATGTATCCAGGAGTTATGTTTTGGAATGGAGTGAATTCGGTTGGGGCTTGTAAGGGAGATGCTTGTCGGGAAGCCTCGTGGCGCATGTCTGTTTGTTCCTGTAGAGTTTCTCAGCCCGTCGGACAACTGTGAGGTGTGATTATGAAGTAATGAAGGGAGCTCAAAGTGCACTGCCAGTTTTAATCTTGTTGCAAGGTGTGACGCTAATGGTTCAGGCACTAAGGGATGAGCCGAGATACGAAGAGAGGTCGGGGGTTGGGGGTAATGGAAGGGAAAGAGTCAAAGAGTGAGAGTCATGAAATGCCTGGAGGGGATGCTGTTGGCCAAAGTGGGCCATTTCTGAGAGTGTGTGTGTTCACGGAGCTCCAGTAAATAGATGTCAGGCCCTATCATCCCTCCAGCATAATGAGGCGAGGCTGTGAAGGCACACAGGTTAGCGTTGGTTACACACACACACCAAACGGAGGGCTGGGTATCGCCACTGGTTTTATAAAATGACTCAATTCTGATCCATAAGGTCCTGATTGGATTGGATTGGATTCGATAACTGTGCAAGATTTACTTTTTGCATAGTTATTTTTCTCCCTGCCACCCCTGCCACCATGGTTGTGTTCAACAGCACATTTTTTTTACAATTTCACAGAGAAGACTCACATTTACAAAAAAAAAAAAAAAAAAGTGAGGAGGACAACAAACTGCATTTTCAGATATTCTGACACAGACGTCATAAAACCACTGAAACAAGTGGTCTGACGCTGTCTTTCTGGAGTTCTAATCAAATGTTACTCAAGTTAAAATTTGTTATGGTAAGACGGCTGAATGCGCAAGTTTTGATCTGATGAACTAAAGACCGCCATGCCACGACATAGCAGGGGGAGAGTGTGAGGAGACCATAGACTGTAAAAAAGGAAAGGGACGTCATCTTGCTCGTCTCAAAGTGAGGTCGCCACAAAAACTGCTCCCCCTGGTGGCTGGCTGCAGTATAGGTGAAAAAATCAGCTTCCCAGTCATTCCAGATGGGCTGTGGTCAAACTTTCAAAAATGAATACACCTCGTAAAAATGTTTCTCACGTCTGATTGTTCTAGCGATTTGAAGATATCATATGGCTGTCTTGTGTTAAAGTTTTCTTTTTTTTGAAAAGCTTAGTTTTCATTAGTTATACGAGGTTAAAAACTAGGTTTTACGTCACGTTTAACAATGACTGACAGCTGACGTTCTCATGTTTTTTTTTGAGGATTATAAAATACGTCGTGAGGTAGAGTCAAGAAGTGATTTTGGCTTCAAAACTGTACAATGAGAAATGGCAGAGCCACACTGTCCACTCTATTTACAGTCTATGGAGGAGACGTGCTGATCCAGATGCATCTTGGGCTGATCTCTACTTCATATAACCATACAGCGGTCCGAAACTGAAATCTGTCCGAGAATGAAATTAGACTTTATGAATCAATATTAAATTTTGAAAATGAGAATCGATTTCTTTTTTAATCCAGCCCTAACCAAACGGACAAACCGTCCCCCCTTTGGTTTGGAAGACCAAGCAGATTTGGTTCCCATCCCTGCTTGCCCACAGATGCCTTCGTCTTCCAAAATCCACCGCAAGAACAGGACTCCCACGTCCGTTGGTGTCTTGGCTCGTCACCCTCGAAGCCCACTGGGTACGTTTAAGCACAGCCAAAAACATGTCCCGCCCAATCCCCTTTCGCAAATGCAGATGCTGTCGGAGTCAGTGTGTGTGCGCCTGATTTCTGTGGAGGACACTGCGAATGTCCTGCCCCACTTCTCCCTCCTCGTTTCTTGGTGCGAGTACAGAGGGAGACTCTGCTGTCCGTCCCGGCCTTTAAATAGCCCTTCCCTCGGGGCGCCGTTGGGCCCATGCAAAGTCAACCCTGCGAACCCACCCACATCCTCCGGCTGGTTTACCCTTCACAACTCCGGAGACTCTTTCTGGAAGTATCAGCGGTGTTACTCATCAGGAATCTGATGCCTCCAATTGGGCACTGAATCAGTCCCTGCCATCAGACCATATTTGCACCTTCTTTTTTTCTCTATAACTCGTCTCCCGACCGTTCTACCTGTCCATCAAATCCTTCCGCCACTCACTCACTGAATCCCCAACCCCCTTCGGTTGCTCCTTCCCTTGTTACGGCACATCTAATTTGCAGGGAGTGAGTGAGAAAGGGAGACGATATGAATCTTATCTCGCTGCCACTTTAATTATTCCATCTTCAAGGTGCGTTCCTTTTTGAGTAGGGCCAGGGTTATTAAATAGTGTCCATTTTAATCAAGGCGTGCTATAGCCCCAAATTGGGCAAGTAATTAAAGGTGGATTAATGAAATTGAATTGGAGAGTCTTCCACATTTATTCTGCGTTTGGTTCAAATTGCGGGCTCCAGTTGGTCCTCGCTGACAGGCGCTATTCTCAAGAGACCAAACTGGATTAGTTTCTGAAGGGTCCCTCTATCTCATACATCCAGTCATCTTGTGCACCTTCTTTTCCTCAAACTCGACTCCCTCCGCACTCTCCGTGTTTGAGACAAACGGGCCAGTAATGATACCCCTTCATCGCCTCCTTTTTCCTCTGGTCTCTTCTTCTCTCCTCTCCTCGCCGTCCTCACTCGTTTTCTGTACTTTGTAATGAAGCATTACTGTCTCTGTCTTCCAGGCAGGCGGTGATAATTACCAGCAAAGTGAAGTAGACTGCAGTGCAGCAGCTTCACATACCACAAAGGCACCTTTTATGGGATTTGAGTTTTTCCTTTTTATTGTCTACCTGTCATATGGCACCAGTGTGAATGTGTTGTAGTTTCCTTAGCAACGTGACTTAGCACAGCGTCCAACAGATCTGTTTTGGTTGTTTGTGCTGCTTGGAGTATAAATACAATCTTGTTAATGAAAAATGTGTGTTGATCCCTGGCTGTCAGGTAAAGCATGCGCCTGCTTCTGCCAAAGGTGTGTGCTGGTGCCTTATTCCATCAATCCACTTCTTTCAACACTTACCTGTTAACACACACTTATCATATTATGTTTTTACCTCCAAATGGAAAGTTTTGGCATTCAAAATTGAAGAAAAAAGTTGGATGATAAGGTCATGTAACCCACAGGATAAGCCCTTTGGTGGATGGTTGAATCCAGCCTGTGGCCTCTTTCCCACGTCAGTCAATCCCACTGTCCTGTCTTTGGGGATGTATGTTGTCTCCAAAAGCCGTTAGTCCCCATTGGCATCCATGTTCAAATATCTGCTTTTACAATTAAATGACTAATGTGGTCACACACTGGATGCGGGGGTGTATCCAAAGAATAAGCTTAAGGTGGCATTAACCCTCCTTGAAAGCTGATTGGCCACCATAAGTGGCACCCGAAAATCCAACACTGTCATCAACTGTTTGACTATAATAATCCAGATATGTTGCAACATTTCAATGCAGCTTATTTTCTTTTGCTAGCATTACATTTCGAAAAAACATGTGGTACTTTTTGTACCGAACAATTTTTGCATGCAATGCAGGCAATATCACCAATAATTTGACATTAGCAGCAGACATCAGTGTCAGTGGGGCGTCCTGGACTTTTGGAGCTAGCTTCAAGTAGTTACCCACCTGAAATTGCCGTGGCTTTACCTCTTTTTTTTTTTTATTTATTTTTATTTTTTTGTTAAGTTAATTTCTTGGATTTTTCTGCAGTTTTTTTTCCTGAGAGGGTAAAACTGGGGAGTGACATTTGCAAGACCTTGTGTGACTTCATTGCTTGGTCATTTTTGTAAGCATTTTGTTTTAACCTTTCAGAATAAGAATCAGAACCACCAAAATAAATAAGTAAAAAATAAATAAATGGTTAATAAAATAATAATAATAATAATAATAATAATAATAATAATAATAATAATAATAATAATAATTTTATATATATATATATATATATATATATATATATATATATATATATATATATATATATATATATATATATATATTTAAGTTGAAATAAAATAAAAAATAAAATATTAAAAATAGTGCACTGAAAAAAGGATGTCAAGAAATTGTGCAATTTGCTACAGAAAATATGAAAACATGATTGTGCAAATAGAAACAGACAGGCTGTAGCTGTACATGAGGTATATGAATGCATGTTTCTGATAGAAACAACTGTTCATCAATCTTCTTTTTTGCAATAGTAACTTTGTATGAGCATCTTTTTAAGCATGTGACCATGAGAGTTTGTCAAATTTATTTGTTTCCACTCTGTTGAGTTATCAGTATGATTTAAGGTCCTTTAATATTCTGCAAGAGTTGAGCCACGCAATTGTAAATATTTTGGACAATTCCCCAACTTTTGGAGGGTTGAATCTGTCATAAATTGAGTCTGTCTGCAAAAGACAGACAATTGTAGTTTAAGGCTGACCTCCCTTGTCAGTGTTGGAATTTAAACATGTCAAACTTTGTGTCATTTCTGAAGATGTTACACCATACAACTTGTCCCTAGTACTTAAAAATCTCTATCTGTTCAATCTAAACTGAAAAAAGTTGTATTTTTTGTGCAAAGGTACACAGCAAGTCACCTTGACTGTGCCCAATTTGAACTTTTCTTATACAGCCCGAGGCTAGAAGGTGGAAAATTTCAGGATCAAGTGTTCGAGCCGCACTCATGTCACCTTAACTCTGAGTGAAAAAAGCCACCGCCTAACCGTGTTAACAAACAACACCTCATCCAAAAGACATCCACGCCTCTCCTACTTCCTCCAAGGGCGCTCACCTACCGAAGCATCACAATCATTATTTCTGTCTTCCCTTCACCTCGAATGCCTCTTCCTGTCTCCCTGTTCGTGCCCCAAGGTAACCGTGAGCCCTATCAACTGCACTCCAAACAAACAGCTGCTGGATCAGTGAGGCTCCCTGGGAAACGCCTCAGGGAAAGGAAAGGGATGAGGAGCAGTGGGAGGAATCACGGAGAAATGACGACAGGGATGTTTAGGACGAGGGGGGAGGCTGGGGGTCGGGGCATATTTGTGCTGTGCTTTGGGGACTTTGTTGTGAGCTCATTAGTCTTTAGTGTACTGTAAAGTTAATATCTCTTCCAGGTTGATGCACTCTGTTCGCCTTGGAGTGATGAGCGCCTGTTTCCAGGGCTGAGAGTGTTGTTTTCAATCTCACTCTTTCTATTTGCATACTCAGATTTACAGCGGATAAAGCCGCGGCATCATTTGTGTGTGTGTGCTTTTCTTAATCAAACACCAAGGTCCAGCCGGGTTGGCGTGTGTGGCTAAGGTGGTAAGACATCCTTGACAAGGCCAAAGAACATGTGACTCCCTAGATCTGCTGGTGTCTTGGCAGGCCCGCAGCAGAGCCTCTGTAAGCAGGTAATTAATGGGAGTTAGCGCTGCAGCTAAGGACGGAGAGCAGAGGCAGGAGGGGGTACCGGAGAGGGAGCCTGCAAAAAAAAAAAAAAAACTCAGCAGATTTAAAGTCTGAGGAGAAAAATAACGGCAGGCCTCAACTTGACGGCGTAGATGTGAAATCAAAATGGCTGCCGTGGAAAAGTCTTTTATCCCCAGTGAATGTGCTGTTTGCTGAGTCACAGCTTAGCTCTTTAGCAACGCTTTATTACTCATTTCACACATTTGAGTTTTCCATCTGTTGGAAGCAGGGAAGAAAGGAATTGGGTCCAGGGGGAAGAGAAGAATTCGATGATTGACGTTCGTCAGGGATGGGGATGAATCCTCCTTGACCGGCGCAAGCACAGCGTTTAGGTGCGGTGTGGTGCATCTTAGGGAGGACAAGTCCTCTACGCTTAATGATGCGACAGCGCGCCACCTGCATTGGGTCCAAGTTGGAAAACCCAGAGCTCACTTCTGTACACACTGGCATCATTAGCCGGCTTGTGTCCACTTCCTGAGTCAAGGGTCACGATGACAATTCGCCAGTACCGTATTTAGGAGCATTACCGCCATCACTCACAGCAGTAATGAGGGAGCAGCAGATGGATGCCATTCTAGAAACCGCTTTTAATGACCGAACAGGGGATTGGGCTCCCGTCTCCAATTGGACCCTGCAGACTCTCACTCTTAAAGGGCAACTGCCAGATAACTGAGCCAAAATGGAGGCAGGAGGGCTCATTTCTACCCTTTTCCCTCGTCCTCCTTTTTAGCTCAGTCTTGCTCTGGCGATTATGTTCTCCCTTGTGCTTGTGGCAAAACAGTAGATGAGAGGGAGAGCATTATTCTCGCTTTTCTATTTTCTTTCCCCGCGCAGGCTCACAGAAGCTGGCTTTGGCTTGATCCAGTGTCGGCCATTCGGGAGTGCCTTGTTTTTACCCAATCCCTTGCTCCCCCACAATCCTCTGTTTGGTAAATGGATGCTTGTGATGGCCAATCAATATTGGCAGATTACGAATGGGATTTAGCATTACAAAGGTGGTCCCACAACATTGTAATCCCCCGCCCCCACTCCTCCCTCACACTTTTGTTTGAGACAGAAAATACAGCATATAAATAGCTTTTGTTGACACGGACAAGCTTTAGAGCTGTTTCCTTTTCTGCTTTCGCCTCTTCTCCGCCACATTGATCATTCATGCAAACATTCTGCAGACTAATATTCTAGGTTTTAATTGCTGCAAGAGACGCTGAGATGTAGACGGAATAACAACTCCAGTATGCCTTGAACATTTTGTTACCTCAACCCAACCTCAGCAGCAGCCGGAGGGATGCAAAATTGCTGTTTTGCTACTTCACCCTCCAGGGAGGAACAGGGTGCACGGTTCTAGCAGGGTGCATCGCAAAGCCCCATGAGCCCCCTTTTCGCACTTACCTCATTTCCCTTGTTTGTAATTAGCGGTGCGTATTAGCAGATGAGGGCCTTCCAGGACGTCCAGGAGACCACCGGGGGAACGGCTGCAACAGGATATCAGCCCGTCTTCCTCTGGTCCCAGAGGGCGAGCCAGGAAAACAGCTTAAGCAAACAGCCTCCCAGGTAGTGTCCTCATTAGCGCTATCATCGCCATTAACAACATTAGTGCCAATGTTTTGATTGCTGTCATTATCATTAGCAGCTTGAGCAGTGCAGATACCTACCAGGAAGAGGTTGGCAGTGGGGTATGGCAGGTGTTTTGAGCCCTTGTCGTCGGCCCAAAACCAACAGGTTATTATTTGTAAGGAAACAAGGGAGCATTCTCTCTTGCTGTGTTGGATTTTTTCTTTGACAAAGGACGGAAATTGTGAGGATTTGCTTGTCATGTATCTATTCATGAGCGCAGGCACTTGGATAAAATTCCAAGGCAACCCTGCAACCTGTTGTGCTAAATGTGTACCAGAGTGCGCGGGAACACAAAGGACTTTAACCTGTTGGTCAAGGCACCACAATGCAAAGGTCTATTTTTTAAAGAAGACTAGTATTAAGTGAATTCTCCAGGCAGCATGTAGCGCTCTCTTAACTGCTCTCCTCTTGTCCATATTGGCTTGATTCATGAGGCCATTGAGCCTTGCTGCAGCAGATTGCTTTTTCTCCCATAATGCCCTGCTGTTAACTGTAAGGCACTGTGGTCAGCGAAATCACATGCAGGCCCAGTCTTGGAATATATCTAATGAGATTCAGGCTGCACATGTTACAGGCATCCAGTGTGTCCGTGCCTTAAATCTCAACTCAAACAGTGTGTCTTCTAAACAATTACGTGTTGGCAACCGGTATAGGAAGTACATAAAGACACAAGTACCCTCTTGTGAAAGAGGGATTACTCTGTGTTCCACAGGAGGAGCAAGAAGAGGCTGTGTGGTGGAGGTAAAGTGTTGCAGGATTTGTATTCTCTTCATATTTTGGCCCTACTGAAGTGCGCATTCCCAGGCCATCATGATTGACAGCTTCAGTATCAGCGAGGGAACGTGTGCACGGGGGGAACAGCATGCTTGCACATATGTACAGGCTTGCATTCCCTTGCTAATGTCGTTCGTTTTTTGTTGCTGACCCTGATGTGCTGTGTGCATGGTTGGCCAGAGACGGGGGCCACCTGGGAGAGGAGACGATGACAGTGCGAGGGGGTGAGAGAATAGCAAGAAGGAAAGGGAAGGGAATGTTCGAAAGGGAAACATTCAGGTCTGTTACATGTGGATGCCTTCGGCCATTGCACACAGAGGGACTCAAAGCAGAGAGAAGGAGAGTATAACAGAGGGAGAGGAGGGAAATAAATCAGCCAGGGAATGGTGTGCAGTGCTACCCAGTAGCAACTCATTTGAGATCAACAGAGCCACAGTGCAGAGCGTGTCTCAAACTAAGTCTGCACTATGATGTCGAAAAGTAAAACCTCATCTCAATCTGTAGATTGTGTGCTCATGTTACTTTTACACCAGAGGCTATTATAAAAACTAGCTAACTTTATCCAAGCATATTTGAAAACAAGGATGTTCTCATCTGTTCTGCCTAATTGGTGCACTTAACTTTATACTAATCATGAGTTCTCAAAGACACAAGGCTGGTTATACTAATTAGGTGAATGAAAATTGCTAGTTCAACAAACAGCCTGAATCAAGTGACATACACACATTTTTTACACTTTATTACATTATTTGACCTCTAATATTCTTCAAACAGGAAGTTCATCTACCATATATCCCTTGTTCTTGATATCATATATTACTGGAGGATCTCCATTCTGATTGGCCGTTCATCAACCTTAAGTTATGGGCTTTTATTTTTATTTTTTTCCCACTTTATTTATGGCTTTTCAAGTATAATCACAGAATCGACAACATGGAGAAAAACCAACAAACAAAAAAACTGCCAACACTAACAAACAAGTAGATGTATACAAATATATAAATATCTTTTTTGCCTTAAATTGAAGAGGTCAGGACATTGGACTCAAACCTGGGCTGCCCACTGAACCGCTATGCCGTACCAGTGCACTATTTGTGTCCTATGTGAATAGCATGTGGCACATTGATCATGCTGTGAATTTGCATCACATTTGCATATAACTCGGTCTGTGAGTGCAAATTTCGGCAACTAAATTTGCAAAACAAAATTTGCACCGCTGCATAAGAACTTGCTTCTTTGCATGCAACTTTCATCGCAAGACTGAGAAAAGCACTCAGAGAGCGCAAACCTACACCAAGCATACTGTGATGGTCACGCAACACTTTAGTCCTACTTTAATGTTATACTTTCAGCAGACTGTCTGCTACAATTTGGTGTTGGTTGCAGGTTTGTACGATAATTTGTTTCCTGACAGTGTGAAAATTTTGATGACCCAGGACATATTTCATATTCCAGATCTTAGTGTCCAGAATATGGCCAGGATCTGGATCGTACTTTTCGTGGAGTTATATACACATATGGTGAAAACAGCCCTATCTCACAGTGATAAAGAATCCTGGATCTAGACGGTGATCCAGAACACCTCTAAAATTTTATCACTCCTTCCTTATCCCATTTTGAACATTTCCTGAAAGTTTAATCAAGATTTGTTAGTTAGTTGGTTAGTTTCTTCTGATTGGCTGATGTTTTCTCTATGTAACAGTCCTTAGAGTGCTGGCTTTGGTGCCCTTGGTGATTCCCACTCACAAGATTTAGAATCACTTTTGACATCCCTAACTTTCCCTCACAGTAAAGTCAAAGCAAAGTGCTGATTCAGTTCATCTCTACATTCTCTTATTCCTTTGACATCTCAAGTAATGGCATCACATTTATGAGAACTTGATAAGGAGCAGAAACAAGAGTGATAAAAGAACGCATCAAAGGTGTCAGCAACTCTTAAGCTCATCTCTTTCTTCCATCCTGGTTTCAAATGGCCCTTTTGTTGCACACTTCGCCATCTCCCATTCAGGGCCTATGATTGGGTGGTGGCTCCAACAAGCACTCGACAGGGGGAGATTAAACACGCCATGCCCGGTGCATTAAATTACAGCTGCTTACATGTGACGCTGAGAAACCTGGCAGTGCTCGATGCATCAACAAAAGGAAAGTGAAGAAGGGTGGAGGGTAGACGCTGGATGTGATGTCAGAAGAATTAAAGCCTTTCAGCTTCATATCAAGTATTAGAGCAAAAAAGTAACCAACTCGATCTAGCAAGTTCCCAGTGTACACATATAACACCAAAGCAGTTCGAGTGTTTATCTTAATCAGCCTCTTCCCTTGCTTCCGCATCCCTCATGGTACCAATCTTGTCCCAGTTTTCCTGTTTGATTGACAAGGAACAGAGCTTGTTCTTCACAGATATGTAAATCAGTCGAAAATGAATAACAGGACATTACAATGGCAGGTAAGACTACCCATCAATTTATGTACTTGACAAGTTGGCAATATTTAGATGTCACATCGGCTGCTTTCTCAAACATCTGCTCCAAAGAAGAAAACAGAACTGCAAGTGCTTACCTGAGTCTTAATTGCATCCACCTCTTCTGAGGAGCAGATGTTGACATTTGTGCACTCTACATTGGTAGAATAGCTCTGAAAATAACTATTGGCATCAACCCAGGACACCGCCATCTTTACAGTCTAATCCCTCATTGAGGCCGTTGTCAAAGCCACGGGGGGCGATATTGATTGTAATCTGAAAAGAGAAATCTATGGTTTTTACACACTCAATGGCTGCCTCCCCGGTGCCTAACATTGGAGATGAATCACACTCCCCTTAAGGCCCATTATTCAGCCATTATTGGCAAGTACTTGTGCTCACTTAATTGGACAACTTGTCTGCAACTGCCAACCCCCTGGGCTGGCCAAGACGGAGCCGTAGCCAATCAGCCTAATTGATCCAAGCAAATGGTACAAGTCACCACTCATGGTTGAATCATTTTTGGAGGGTTTACGTTGAGTTGAGGTTCAATTTCTTGTCGCTTGGAAGAACAAGGACATTGGCAGATAATAATTATGTTAACACTAACAGAAATCAAACAAACTATCTCTTCTCGGCGACTTGTTTCCAAAAGGCTGTTTCTGGCCAGGTTTTATGACACGATCCGCCTACTGAGGAAAAAAAACTCTGAAACATTGGAAAAACTTCAGCTTGAAACACATAACAGCAAAGATAGCTAATCAGGGGATAAAGTACAACACTTGAAAGGACTTCCAAACCCCAAAGGCCACACAAGAAGAGGTGTTTCCCACTCATCCAGATGGGAGACAAAGGAGGAGTCCTCCTAAGTGATTAAGTGTCGTCTCTGTCAGCAAACATCATTCCATGTCAGTACCTTCCAAAGCTAACACGCTTGGCTTGTCTGGAGATGTTCAGATGTATTGCCAAAGATGAGGATGTTATTTCCAACTTGTTTCATTTTATGGGTCCAAAAAAAGAGGTTAGAGTCATGGGGAGACAATGGAGGTGGGGACGAGGTAGGACACTTGCCCTGGAGTCAAACTCGGACTTGGGAGGCTTTTTGTGTTTGCCGTCAAAGCGCTCGCAGAGGAGAGCGATGAACTATTCATGGGGCCTGAGAGAGAAGAAAAGGCTTTGGCCCAAATAGAAATAAATAGCACAAGGAATGAAAGGCATTAAGGATAGGGTATTCAGATCAAATGAGCTCATCTTCTTTAGAAGATGTAAGAGAGGTACAAGCGGAGTGTTGCGCGATAAGGTACTATCTAATGGGTACAGGGATCGAGGCAAGAGTCTGTCGCAAATGGGTTCAATCAGCTGCACCAGAGTTCCTAATGTTGTGCCTTTTGCATATACATCAGCAACAAAGTCAGGAAAGGGAAAGAAGAGTGGAGAGAGAAAGATAGAGGAGTGCTCAGCGGGCATTTTAAACACTTTGCTGTTAAGCAGACACATACTGATTCTGGTGCTATCACTCCAGCTGGAGCCAAAGACACATTTACATTCAGATGCTGATTAGAGACATAAAGAAGAATGTCAGGGAAATCTGTCGAGTTTGAGATTTCTAATCACAGGCTGCCCTTTTCCGAAGCGTACTTC
The DNA here is from genome assembly GCF_033239565.1 of Halichoeres trimaculatus. Classification (NCBI taxonomy): domain Eukaryota; kingdom Metazoa; phylum Chordata; class Actinopteri; order Labriformes; family Labridae; genus Halichoeres; species Halichoeres trimaculatus. The sequence continues at coordinate 18,592,178 of NW_027437200.1, forward strand.
TTCAAGCGGGGAAGTTTGTGATTGAGCCAAAGAGTACATTTGGATTTGAGGCTCTGTTTTGATCCAATCTGGCGACTCCCGAATGTATGGGGGGTGAAAGAAAGTGACACAGAATGAAATAAATAATTGGGAGGAGAGGAGTCGGGCTTGTGTGTGGACGCCTGCTGTCAGGTCCTTCTGTCAGTGTGAAATATTGCTGATCCCACCACACTTCCAGTGGGGAGGTGCTTGTAATGATTCAGTCCTTGCGGGGGTTCAAAATGTCATCTGTCTCACCTACCTCTGAGTGCACCAGTGTCCTCTAAGAGCAGACTTTGAGAACAAGGGATGGATATTCAAAGAGATACAGGGTACAAGGTTATTGACTGAGGTTCTTGAAGCTAATGCTAACACTTGCTTAAAACTAACCAAGAATTTATTACTATAAATGGTGGATGATTTTTCATGAATCAAGAGGACATGACCACCACTTGACACTGGCAGCAGAATTCTTTCAATGTGGATGTCCAAGCAGAAATGTTGACCCAAAGAGGCACTGACCACATTTCACACGTTAATTACCAGTGCCAGGGATCCTGGCTGCACACGAGCCACATTCCAGCTCTTATACTTGCACTTGCACGCGTGACCTCCTTACCCACCCCAGCTGCTCCCCCTCCCCCTCCCCAGCCAATCGATAACCTCCCCTGATGAGTGGAGACTCCCTTTCACCAGCTTCTCAGTCAATACAAATCAATAAAAAACAATACCCATGTACATCAACCAGGCTCGAAGCCCATTTGTTTTTCCTGTTTACCAGTTGCGGTGGCATATCCATCAGAATGCCATCAATGGGAAGACAGAAGGGATGATGGCAAGTGGGGGGAGTGGTGTGTTTGCAACCTTTGTTGGACTGGTTGAGGTACACAGTAGTTCTAGTAGCTGATTTTTTACACATTGTATTTTTCATCTTGGTCTAGTTGCTGGAGCTGTTCCTCACTTCTCTTTTACGACTGAATTGAGCCTTGACTTACAAGTTTGAATTAAAATGTTGTGCCATATTTTCATTTTCCACTATATTTCCGCTATATTTGTGGACAGTAAGCTAACATTTTAGTTGCTAGTTAATACATTTCAAGTCAAATCTGCGGTAAAAAAAGTAGTAGAAAAAAAAAGGTGACGTGAAAGTGCTAAAATCTGCAGTTCCTTGAGAGTCAATCTAAGGCTAGGTGCAAAAAGACATTGGAAACCACCTTTCACCTTTCATTCAAAAAGAGGTGATTGTTAGACATGTTATTTTCAAAGTTACCCAACACATAGATTTGCTATCCAAAAAATTACAATTGTTTCCATGTCATTTTATATAAACAACCACTAGTGCCTTATTTGCGGGAAATTAGCTAACACGTGTGGGCACCCTGTAGCTCTCTCTGTGAAGAAGCTTAGCTTTTTTAATTAAGCAAACTAGGTTGAGTTCAGCATTTCCAATATGGCACCCACCTATGGTAGGCTTAAAAAGGCTGTATCTGAAACAAATGAGTGATGTCACAGAAATGTCCTTATATTAGATATATTATTAGCAGCTGCTAGCTTGAGCATAGTGTTACCACTCTAAAAATAGATTTGCTAGCCAGAAGCTAACAGTTGTTTTCATGTTGTTTTATTTAAACATCCACTTGTGCCTTATTTTTGGGAAGTTAGCAAACACATATGGGTATCCTGTTGCACTCTTTGTGAAGAAACTAAGCCTTTTTTATTCATTACGACTTCAGCAAACAAGGTTGAGTTTGGCATTTCCAATATGGCGCCCACCTTGAAAAGGGTGTATCTGAAACAAATTGGTGATGTCACAGAAGTGCCCTTATATTACATGTATCATTAGTTGTTGCTAGCTTGAACATCACTGTCACTATTTCAACCCCTTTTCTCTCAACAATGACAAAAACATGAACCACTAAACTGAATGATCTTCAAATGAGAAGCTCCAAATGCTAGAGTACTGTTTTCTTAAATCATTTTCTGCAACAAATGTCACAGCTGCCGCGCTTCTGTACCTCCATATAGTCTCATTTAACATTCAGATGCTGGCACTGAGCAATGTGTGCCTGGGTAATGTGCTCCCTAGCTTGTTTGTGTCAGTAAATATGTGCTCATTTTCAGGAAGATGGCCTAATCCATACTCAGCTGTTAGCGCCTGATATGTTTGTTGTGTATTAAATATTTGGTGGGCTTTTCTGCATTGCTATGATATCCACAGCTCCAATCGATTGGTGGAGATTTAGCACCCCAGAACGCTTCTGTGTTTGGATTACTGTGCATAGCGTTGAGGTTTGTTTCGTATGTCATTGCACTCCCACACATTCAAGCACACAAACAGAGAGGGCTTTGTCTCGGGCAATTTTAGCGATGCTACAATACGCTGAAGAGGGAATAAATGAGCTTGTTCTGTATGTACAGTTGCATCTATAATGATGTGAGTGCACATACAGGGAAGAAACCATGGACACTAAGGCCTTTTCATGTGACACAAAACCACTTCCAAAACCCTCCGTAGCGTATTTATTTATGCTATGCTGCAACTCCCAAAAATATAGGACGAGCACAATCCAAGAATAGATGGCGTTTCATAGCCTGAGCTCATTCCTTTGATTCTCACCGAGGCTCCCAAGCTCAAAATCCAATGAAAATGTGATTTATTCTCCCTTTCCTTTTCTAATTTATTTCACAAGCATCATACCAGACAACCTGTCTCAGGGCTTTAAGCAAGGTGTGAGGATGAAAATCAGGTGCATGAAATATCCAATGATGAAGGGGGATAAATAGTCCGACACATGAATGACTCCCCGGTTCAGAAATGGCCGGGCTGACCTGAAGAAACAAACAGAGTCGTCATTATCTCCTGAGACCAGAGTCGGCTTTTCCCCCCCTGTTAGTCTGTGTCGGATCCACATCAATTTAGCACGCGACCGCCGGCGCTCGCATAGCATCCCTGTTTCTCCTGAACAGATTTGAAGACTAATCTCATACTTTAGGCCTAATACAATTAAATGGTATTGAACCGATGCATCGTTCCATACATCACTTCCTATCTGGTGAATGATGGAGCCCGCTGGTTGCCTCGGGGGCTCGGGGAGAGACATATGAGCCGGGGTGAAAAGGTTGTGATTGTGGCTTGGGGACGGGCCAAGAAATGAATCGAGCTGAGCTTTGATGTAAGAAACCAAAGTCTATTATAAGACATGTACGCATTACATCCATCTTATAGTCTCATGTCTCTTCTTGTAAGTCTCGTTTTCAAGACATCGAATGTTTATGCCTCTTTAGACTTGAATTAGGCGTCGCTATCCCGGAGCAAAAAGGAGATGCAGGCAAGAAAAAATGATGGATAAACAAACTACAGCGTGAGTTATTGTAGAAAATAAAATTGATTCGGTGTTGATTTGTCACACTGCCAACTGTGTTGTCAAGACAATAGAAAATAAATGTCAACATGAGTAAGTAGATGCTATGCAGCGCTGATATAACTGATAAAATGAGCCTCACTCACAGGGAGATGGGAAATGGAGTGTTTTATTAATGGTACAGTGTTGTTTTTAAGGTTGTAGCGTAGGGGGGACATTTCTCTTTCCTCACCCTTCGTCCGGAATGACTCGACCTCGTGCGCGCCAAAACTCACACATGAGTATTTGAGTTTTTAAAATACGACTTCGAGGGCCTCCAAAGTGGTTCGGTAAGTCTGTCTCTCAAGGTCCGTCCACAGGTCCGGCAGGTGATTTTCAGCTGTTGGCAAAGCGGCGCGCCGACTCTCCATCACTTTGTGCCTGCTGTCAGTGTGAGGCTGCACACTGTGGCCTGACAAGACAGAGAACATTCATAAAGTTCCTGCAACGTCTCAGCAACCTTGACAGAATGTGTGTGTGTGTGAGCGAGTGTATGTGTATATGTGTGTGTTTTTTTCCTCAAAACTTATCTCCAGAGGCAGGAGTCGAAGGCAGCTTTCGCGAGTAGCCTAAGAGCACCTGCCACATTCGCGGCGCAAAAACGTCAATAAATCTGGCCGCTAATGTACCGCGGAATCTTCTTCTCTCACTCCGTCTCTTCCTCTGCTTCTAATATTAATGAATGTCAGCTGAATGCTGCCACAGGCAAAGATAGAAACATGTTCCCTCCACTATGCTAACATGAACAAGGTTAAAGCTTCTTTCTTGTTTTGAGTGGAATCGAGGAAAAGTGGCTCACAAAGGTTCACCGCAGAGCAACAAGTAAATTAACGACCTTTACCATTTATGGTAGTTATTACTGAAGAATTGAAGGATGAGTCCCAAGCTTCTTTTCTTTTTTTTTTTTTGGTGTAATGACCTCGTCCTCTTACTGGTTAAATCGTAATGAGAAATACCAGTACAGAAATAAGCTTTCCCACTCCAGAAATGGGTTTACAGCACATGGAACCTTGAGGCTATTTTTAGAACCCGCCTTTGCCTGCAACTCAGCAGTTGTAGTAATGAAAGAAATCCTCTCTTCTGTATTCTTCCCCCAAAAGAAATTGTGATAATGAGGCTTCACCATGTGCCCATTAATATTTGATGCGTTCCAACACACACCCACACACATACACACACATTTTCCCACTCGTAAAAAAAAAAAGCACAACACATACAGTGAAGTAAATTCTCAAACTTGGTGCGCCTCCTTTGCATACCTCATCCCCCATGAGGGACAGAGTGATAAATATGGCCCATAGACTGCTCAGCTCGATGAGAAGCCGCCGCAAAAACTGCTGCCCCTGGTGGCTGGCGGCAGTATAGGTCAAAAAATCTGTCCCCCCCAGTCATTCCAGATGGGCTGTGGTCCAACTTTAAAAAATTAATACACCTCGTAAAAATGTTTCTCCCGTCCAAATGTTGTGGTGATTTGAAGATATCATTTAGCTGCCTTGCATTAAATTCCTTGTTTTCAGAAAAGTTTTGTTTTCATTAGTTATACAAGGTTAAAAACAAGGTTTTACGCCCAATTAACAATGATTGACAGCTGCCATTCTTGTGTTTGTTTTTTGTTTTTTTCGGGGATTGTAAAATATGTTAGGAGGAAGCGTCACAAAGTGATAAGACTCTCGTAAGAAAGAACATATATGTATTATTTTTGTCATCGGCTACACTCAGATCCTTCCATGCTGCACAACTGCTTCAGAATCAGAAACAAAATGAAGCTGTATTGCCAAGTACATTTGCATATACAAGGGGTTTGACTTGGTGTATTGGTGCTAACACTTAACAAGAGAATAATAAAATACAGATAGAATATAGAAAAAGATATAAGATATACAAACATGCAAAAATACATTCATAACAAAAATAAAGTAAAATTGAAAAAAAAAAAGAATATATATGTATATATATATATATATATGTATATATATATATATATATATATATATATATATATATATATATATATATATATATATATATATATATATATATATATACATATATATATATATGAATATTTACAGAAAATACATACATAAAAATAAAGTAAAATAAAAAAAGTATATAATTCCTAACTAAAGTTTATATATATATATATATATATATATATATATATATATATATATATATATATATATATATGGGAGTATTTACAGGAAAAAAAAAAAACAGAGCCATTCTATCCACTCTATATACATTCTATGGTATGGCCTATTTCCTGTTGCCACAGTCACATGGTGACTGCAGTCATTTGTTTCCATCCTTTTAATCATGCTAATGCAACCTCTACTACACTCTTATATTAAAGTAAAAAGAGAAAGAATGGAGCGCCTCGAGTCCCTTAAGGCTTATGAATATCTTAAGTGGTGGATTCCATAAGTCTGTATCTTTGCATGCCTGTGGTGACGGTCGTACCCATATTCGCTTAAGAGGACACTGATATTTGTGCATGAAACACTAGACAGATGTAAAAAAATGGATGCTGCAGTGTTGAATTAAATTAAGTGGTAATTTTGTAGCACCAGCCACCATCTTCCCCCTGCTCTCTGTTTTTTTCTCCAGTGGTGCTCTTTATTAGTATTCCGCGCAGACGATACTCCGCTTTCTTCTCCTCCCTGGCTCGTAGCTTCCCTCTCCCCTCCTGGGACTTGAGCCCAGTGCATGTTAAGTGATAGGGCTTCAGAGTCTTACCGGCAGGGGTGCGGGTGCCACATAGAGCGCTGTGTTGGAGCCGTGTACCGGGGAATAGAAAGCGTAGAGGGGCCCTTTTAGTAAATCCACCCACCCGTGTAAAAATGATCAATCTCATGAATTTGCCAATAGGGAGTCATTGGACGATCAGCAGAGACAGAGGCAGATAATGAGAGAAATGGGGGGTGTAAGGCGGGGGGTGAGGCTTGGGAGGGCCGAGGGTGAGAAAGAAGTCACAAGGAAGGGAGGCTACAGCAACAAGGAAGAAATATTCAAAGGTATCGACGGGGAGAGGAGGAGGAAGATTGAGCGAGCGTGGAAGAAGGGATTAGAGAAGACAAAAGAGCAGGTGAGCCTTGATAGACAGAGGTGCCATGAAAGAAAGATTTTGAACATCAATGTCGGCTCAGATAGGAAAGACGCACGAGGAGGGAGGGTGGAAGGAGAGGCAGAGAAATGGGCCGTGTTTTTTTCCCCTTTCACGCTTTGTGTCCCCCGTCTGAAACGCAGCAGCCCGTTTTGGCGGCAGTGGAGCAAGGTACATGTTTGGGGTTCTTTTTGTCAAGCGTGAGCAGGTCCTGGTGAGGTAGTGACAAGACGGGAGGGGAGGGGCCGAGCGGAGGAAGCGCCTGTCCTAAATTCAAGGCTTGGTACAGCCTAAGGGTGATTCCTACACAAGCAGGCAGTGTGGTATGTAAATGTCATAGGATTCAACAGAGTGAGAGGCTGTCTGTCGCTGTTTGTTAGGCCGGACATGACGGGACGAGGAGCACATTTCATGGATGTGGTGGCGCTAGCGTGAACACAGAGGCTTCAGGATACAGGAGGTTGATTGTGCTTCAGTTCAACTCAGGAACTCATAAATTCCTAAAAAAGGATTTAAACATAGCGAAGGCATGAGGACACGCCAACTACAAAGTCCACTTACACCTAGGAACTGAAAGTATCTCATGAAGTAGGTCTAATGTTGGAAAGAAAAAACAGAAAGGGTACATCACGAGGAAAAAAAGACGGGTACATTGATACATGCTGCAGGATACAAGAGCTAAATGTGACTTAAAATTCCCCAGAAAAGACATTGAAAGGAACTTTAAAGAGTCATCTTGAGTAGTGCCCAAGATAACCTCTAAAGTAGCAATGTAGGGTACCCAAAAACTGACTTTGACATGTACATTTGAACAGAGTACTCCAAGTTCTGTGTAAGACTTTAGAGGGGTGTAAAAATGTCCAAATATGGACAAGAAGTTGGAATTTTAACAATTAACAAACAGGGGCTACCTCAAAACAAACCAAACTGGGTACTCTTAAACGTATGCAACAGGGTACCTTTCAACTGAAACTTCTTAAAACTTCAGACATTGCTTTTGTTTCTGTTAGAGACAAAATCAAGGATTTCTCAAAGACATTCTAAAATCAATATTAAAAAAAGACCGACAGGATAACCTTAACGGTCCGTTAAAGGTACCCCAAAACTGGCCATAAAGGCTCCCATCTGAAACACAATGGGGTACAACAAAAGGCAGTATATAAAAACCAAGATAAGGCAGATGGAAATTAATTATTTCATTGAAACAGACTGGCAATACATGGGTACCCAAAAACATGCCTCACAGGGTAAAATCAGACTACCCTTAAAAAAGATTGTACAGGACTCACAAAACAAGCCTACCTCAAAAGATTTCCCAAGGATGATAAAAATGTACCAGTTGGGGTACCAAAGAAGGGATCAGAATTATTTTAAAGAGCTATTATAGAGGCATTTGAAACTGCTTTCTTGTTTGGGTACAAAAACCTAGAAGGACAGTTTGAAGTGTAGCATGACAAGGTACCCTAAAACAGATGCTAGAGTACAATACTTTGGGATGCATCATCAAACAATTCCTTAATTTGTCTGACAAAGATCCACAGGGTACCTTAAAGAAGTCGAAGGAATGAAAAAGTTCTTGTTCGACACTTAATCGAACTTAAGAGTCCTTAAGTTTCCATTGACTTTAGGCTGATAGCTGGAGGGAATTCTCTGTTTGCAGTGTTGGATGCTACAGATTCATGTTCATGAACTTATTTTATGTAATCACCACGTGTTGTTTCAAGAGCATATCTTACTCTTTGGTCAAGCCTGTCATTCATGTTCATGCTAAAATACATTGGATCCGTCTCCGTTATGGCTCAAATACGTTTCTTTTAAGTCAATGTGTCAACTTACACTGGATCTGTTCTGTTGCAGATAGTGCGCAGCTATCCTATTTTTGATGGGCGCAGAGCTGTGACGCATAAATTCACCGTAGAGAAGATCAAGCGAGACGGGAAGTTGTGATTAGAAACTAGTTAAGAACACCCAGTGACTTTCAAAATAAGACAAACTGTGTCAGAATCAGTTTGTATTTAGCTTGACTATGATGATGAACAGACATAATAAGCTGAACCAGACCAGGAGTCAACAGGTCTGAGGTTTTACAGCCCAACATGAACGAAAAGAGACTTATCAATAGAGTGGGAAGCGTGGGAACATGTCAGTCACGCTGCTTGTTGGACTGAAAAGACAGCTGGTATAAGTTGACGAACGCAGCCAGAACACCTAAAACAGAAACAGGAAGTCTTGGTCCACTAACAACCCTCCATCTGTATGAATCCAGCACTTTTTGGCTGCATCTGTGTGACCTTAAAGAAGAGAGGTTTGGAGAACCACTGCAGTGAATAATACTTTAAAGTGTAGCCTGGGGTGCATTAGCATGTGCGCTAGCTTCAGCGTCAGTGCGTGGCTGTGTTTTTTTCCCCTCCTCCCCTCCTCCCTCCTCTTCCTCTTTTTCTTCTTCCCACAGCGCTTTTAGCACACCCCGTTTGTCAGAGGGAGGCATCATCCTTTATCGGCACATTTCATGTTTCCCAGAGGACTCTGTGAAGCGGGTGATATTATTGAGGAGCGCTGAGCCTTATTAAATTCCCAAGCATATTACCAGTCTCCCTCTTTCCCTCTTTCTCTTACACTCATGCCTTTCTCGCTACCATTCACTGATTATGTTTCTCTCCGTCTCTTAATTTGGTGGCACCCCCTCCCTCTCCCTCCCGTTCACCTCTCAAGAGGAAACAAAGGGAGTAAATACATATTATTGCTTTTTTTTCCCACTCTCAAGTGACGCTCATCAGGTATTAGCACAGCCTGCCCTTCCATCGCTGCCAGACCGCGCTGTGTATGACTCACTCAGTCAGTCTCAGTCGTGGTATGCGTTACATTTTAGCCTCAAATGTTCTGTCCTATTCTTGGTGGATTCTTTTTCATCAAAAGGACAGAGATAATGCTAATCTTTCAACCACTGAACTGGATAGAAAGCAAATACTCTGTCAGCTTTGCCGGGATTAAGTTGGGAGTCATCAAAAGGATTTCTTTTTGCTCTGCTCTCCGTGCATGGAAAGTGATAAATCCAGCACTATTAGTTTCATTTTTTTTTTTTACAACAACTACAACTTCTTCCTTGAGACGCTCCGTGAGGTTGTCTCTGGTCGACTCGCACCACAAAAGAACACGGCGGGTGCGCGTCCTCAGAACAGGGCGATAATGAGGGTTAAACAACCATTTGGAGTCAAACTCCCAGCACTCCTCACAGCCGATTCGGGAATCTGTATTTATCAAACAATTTTTCTCCTCCACGATGCCGACACTCGTGGTGATGCCTCCTGCAAGGGAAGTCTATTTACATATGACCTTGCACGCAGCAATCGCTGGAACGGGGATTTGCGGAGTTTTATTTTGCTGGAATGATGTGCTTTTATCTTGGATGTGACAGCTGAATATGAATATGAAAATATGAAAAGAGCAGCTGAGTCAGATCGGGTCGTGATATTTATGAGGATTAGACATAATGTGTTTACTAGCTTGGCTGCCAACCATACTGTATGTGATGTCAATGGACTACACGGTCCTGTGTGTGTGGGCTGCCGCTGCTTTCAATGTACATACATGTTGGTTATTTTACACACGGCACATATTGTTCTCGAGGCATAAATATCAACCTGTCAGTGGACGGCAGCACACAGAAATAATTTATACCTCTGATCTTCTGAGGAAGCTTGATGGTGTGCATCCTCATGTGTGCGTCTGGGGAGTTGCAAACATACTAACATAAAATTGTATTTTTTCGATTGTTTCTTTGTTGTTACAATGCTTCTTGGCAAAAATAATTTATATAGCTGAAAAGCCTGTTTGTTTCCCTTAAAATGACACCACATTTGTAAAGAATTAGCCTTTGTAAGCTGAGTAGCAGAATCAAATATGTGAGTTGCACCCATGGAAAACTTGCCGAACCTTCACTGCCAATGCCAAACGGCTCAATCTGCTGTGTACTTTTGTTTGGCATTGTTTTGGATGATTGAAGTCTGCTCTAAAGAAACAAGAAGTATCAGCTGTCTAGCAGTTAAGCGCACCAATTTGACGCTATCAAAACTATTGGAAATTCTTCCAGATTTGGTTTTCTTGAAACTCTTCTACCAAAAATCCCACGATCAAATTCTAAGCAGAGCCTGAATCCAGTTAGCAAGGAGAAATTAACCAAGTATGTGAGTTGTGCCTGTCAGAAATTTGCCAAATCTGCTCTGCCAATGTCAAACAGCTTATTCTGCTTGTTTGGCATTGTTTGGTGGATTGGATGAACCTAACACTAACCCTGAAAAGTTATGACATATGACAGTGATTGATTGGCAATTAAACAATTTCTTCATACAATTAGCAATTTAGCTAGCAGGTGCCTCCATAGCATGTAAAAGAACAATAAACAGCCGCAGTTGCTTGCTAACGCTACGCTGCTCAAACAGTAGAAATTCATCAAGGTTGGAAAAGTTTCGTGAAATAAGAATTTCTTACCCCTTGTTTTTCAATATCTTGAGGGATATGCTAAATTAAAGTTAGCACGTAAGCTAGTAATCGAGTATAGCTATGCTTTGTGTGCCTTTAAAGATGGCAATTACAAAAGACAAGTAAATGAGCTAGCAGCTACACTGCAAGAAAACAGAAATCTTACAAAGTTTTTTTGTTCCATTTCAGTGAAAAATATCTTTTTAGACTTAATATGAGCCACATTTACTTGACTAGCCCAGAAAAGTGTCTCATTTCAAGTCATCTAAAGACAAGAATGAGGTCTAAATTGCTTGAAACTTGCAGATTTTTTTTTTTTTTACTCATTACAAGCAATTCAGACCTCATTTTTGTCTTTAAATAACTTGAAATAAGACACTTTCCTGGGCTAGTCATGTGAATGTGGCTCATATTTAGTCTAAAAAGACATTTTTACTGAAAATAAGACAAAAACACTTGATAAGATTTCAACTTGTTTCACAGTGTAAATTCAAAGCGGAGAGAAGAAAAACAAAAAAAGCTAAACAGCTAGCTTAATTTCAGGCAGAATGCTTTTTGAGCTAATCTCATTGGCGACAGTTGTGTTTTGTAGCTCTTGTGTTGTTTTCCCTTGTTAACTAGTCTCAGCTCAGAAAACGAAAGCTCATTTGATTATAACTCAGTCAGTATCTTAAGTAGCTAGTTAGCTAAAGTCTTGGTTCTACTGGTGACTTCAAATTTTAGTTAAATAAGTATTAATTTCGGAGATTAAACCAGTTTCCAAGGAAAATGGCTAGCTTTGCCCTTGTAAATAGCACCACAGAGCTGAGTATGTGGGTTGTGCGCGTGAACTAACATCAAATCTTCTCTGCTAATGCTAAACAAATTTCCCAAATATTCTGTGCTATGTTTGTCAACCACACTGCATTAATTCAGAGAGAAACTGAGGGAGACACGCTTCAGGAACTTCATCTTTGTTTCATGTCAGTCTGTGTTGGACGGCGCGGTCGAGACTGCTTAATGCAATGAAAATTTGATGCTGGAAATATCCTGTCGGCGCTGCATTTTTAATGGAGGCCACGCACATGCAGGAATTATCATCCAAGCGGTCCGTCTAGCCCCCCCCACCCCACCCCACCCCACCACCCCATCCCAGCAGCAAGTCGTGTACGGCACCCAAATGACTCTGCACCCTGAGGCTGAACCTCGCCAGTGTCTGGTTGTGCTTTCCAATCATTCAGAGAAAAGTTCCATTTGTCTCAAAAACGTTGCATTCCAGCTCACAGGACGCATCACAGATTACACAAACACTCCATCACGGGTCAGACGATTGGTGTCTGCTGTTTTATTTTCTCCTCTCTGTTCTCCAGTAGGAAAATGAGTCTGGCCTTTGGGGGCTTTTATTGCCTTAATCTGCAGTCCAGCGCGCACTTCTCCCACTGGTGATTGATATTTTTGAGTCATCAGTGGGACAAAAACAGTTTTGAGTTCTGACGCTCATGAAAGACCCATCAGCTCGCTCGTCGATCAATGTGAATAAATATTTCCCACAACCCGAAAGCATTTGAATCCAGGACGTGGAGCAGGAAAAAAAAAGGCAGACAGAGAAAAGAGAAAAAAATCAATTGGTCGAAAGCTTTGCTAAAATAGGGGTGGTGGAGGTAAAGGGGGGGAGGCCTGTCAAGCTAGGTGAATAATGAGGCATGCTGCCAGTGCTTCAAAGGCAAAGGAGAGGAGGCACGGAGGAGTTATGTTACGTTCTCCGTGTCATCTAATGTCAAATTAATTTCAGTATCATATGAGCGTGAAATGATGTAAAAATTTCCGAGGTGAACATGAGGCTTTTGAACTTGTCAAGTGTTAATGCACCACCTTCAAGGGACTCTTTAAGGCCATCACCAATATTTACACCAAAAATCAGGAGGGGGTCTCAAAATTGACTGTTGATACCAAATTACTGCTAAGCTAACGCCTTCGAAACAAGCTGTTTTGGTTCAGTAAGTCGAATTGCTGGTGCTCCCAGGACTACCTGTTTGTTTGTGTTTCTATTAGCCACATGCTAACGGACAGGAGTATTTATTGGTTCAATACAGTTCACATATTTCATACCATTTTAGCTGCTTAACCCTTTAACAGTCTAAAACTGGGTACAACTCAGGCAACAGTAAGCTAACATGCAAGCTGTCAATCAATTTTTATAGTCCAAAGTCAGATAAACCTCAGAAAAATCAGCGTCATTTACTGCTAGCTTAAATTCTGTGATTCTTTTAGCTTAGTCTATTTTCAGGAGCTGTTCCTCATTTCTGTCTTATGACCTACTGTCATTGTTGAAAATGTTGGCTCCAGCTACATTCACTACAAGCTAGCAATTGGTCCTTTTTTCGTCATATATACATTGCCTAAACCTTTGTTTCCCAACAGTTAGCTAACAATCTAGCTGCTAATCAATTTTAATACTCCAAAGTCAAATAAACCTCAGAAAAATCAGCATTTTTTTTTTTTTTACTGCTAGCTTAAATTCTGTTTCTTTTGCCTGGTCTAATTTCAGAAGCAGTTTCTCATTTCTGTCTTATGACTGAATGTCATTGTTGAAAATGTTAGCCCGAGCTTCATTTGCCACAAGCTAGCAATAGGTCCTTTTTTCATCAGAAATACATTTCCTCAACCTTAGTTTCCCAAAACTTAGCTAACATGCTAGCTGTTATTCAACTTGTACAGTCCAAAGTCAAATAAACTTCAGAAAAATCAGCATTATTTGTTGCTAGCTTAAATTTAGCTACACTGCCTGATACAAAAACTTTTTGCTTGTTGTGTTGTGTTTATTTTAGTGTGGTCTAATTTGAGGAGTGGTTCCTCATTTCTGTCTAATGACTGAATGTCATCGCTGAAAATGTTAGCCCCTGCTTCATTCCCTACAACCTAGCAATAGGTCCTCATCTTATCATATTTGCTAACAGTTAGCTAACATGCTACCTTTGAACTCTTTTATGGTCTTAAGCCAAAATAAAACTCAGTGACCTTTCCTGTTTATTTTTTTGGCATTACGAGCGCACCAGTTTTGTCAGCAAAAAGCTAACAATATTTTTCAAATCTTATAGACACATCTACTTAAACCATACTCTCCAACTGCTTGTTAGCTTACATGCTAGCTGTTGATCCAGTTTTATGTTTTAAACTAGCACAAAAACCTCAAAAACTCTCATTTAAGTTGCGGCTAGTTTGAATATTGTGTTTAGTCATATTGTTCCACCTTACACCTATAGCTGCTAGCTTGTGGTGACATAATGAAGTAGCACTAATATTGACAGAATTTTTAGCCTCAGTTGTCTGCCTGAAATATCAAAATACTATCAGCGATTGATTTATTTATTCCTAAAGTTGTTGGGCATAGAAGTGTCTGATAACTTCCACCAAATATTACAGAAGATTTAATGTTTACCCGTGTTTGTTTTGCTGTATACGTCACTGAAACTATACAAAAAACATGCAGTATCAGTATGATTCACACACTTTAACCCACTTGTTCGATTTATACTCCACTTAGCTGAAAAGTAGCTTCAACTTGAAAACAGTGATGAAATTCATGTCCTATATTAAAACCATTGTCAGTCAACATGAGAGAGTCTGAGTGTCCATATTCCCCAGCTACTGCCCACCTGTCCAAACCTCACCCACCCACGATATGTATCTCTTTCCTCCTCACTCACCATTTCCCTCGTTATTTCGATCGGAGGGATCCATTTGGTATAAATTGACTCACATTGTCGGTGGGAATCGGAGCAGGGAAACTGAAGAGGGAGAAACAGGCAAGGCTACCGCTTTGATCCTCCGACAGGCAGCGTGAAAAGTGCATTTCATAAAGGATGTTCGCCTGTGATGAGCCCGCCAGAGTGACAAATTGGGCCCCTGGTGCTTTAAATAATACACTGTGTATGACTCCAGCTATGTTGTAGTTCCATATGGCAAAACTGGCCTGTTAAGAAAAGTGTGTGTTACGGGTTGAAAGCGGGGCATAGTTAGTGACTCCAGTCCAAGGCCAGTTTCTCTTCGAATCATCTCTTTCTTGTCCAACCGTGTAATACATTCAAACATTAACATGAAACTCGCTTCCTGGTTTCTCACTCGCGTTGGAATCTGAATTTTGGGCTTCGGGAACAGGAAACAACTTTTGAGTGATGACTGAGAGAGAGCCTTGTTGTTGTCTCCCTGTGGCGTTTGTTGCTGGGAACAGAATCATGCACTGATGAATGTTTTAAGATGTGGTGTGCCACTGTCGCTGACACCCCCTGAGCTGGTGAAGCAAGGCAAGAAGGAGAAGAGGGAAACTGTTTCGACGGGCTTTTTGCTTCTTCACGCTGGATAATTTCACCCTACATGCAAAGTCTGAAAGAGGACATGGGTAGTACAAACACAGCTTAGACGCCTTGGGAAACAACACAAACATGCTACACTGCAAAAAATGAAATCAAAGCAAGTGTTTATCTCTAACTTCTCGTAAAATTGTCATCAGACAAAAAATAAGCTTTATTTTCCTAATGAGTCAATTTACAGAGAAACAACAACAACAATTGAGCTGGAAAATCAGCTTTTAACCAAAAGCCTTGCTAAGCTAGCTCTCTCTCTGAGATTTAGCGAAGTTGATTCTCTTTTCACACTTCTATAAACCATCAAATTATTAACTGGTTTTGGATATGATCAAACAATATTGCTCCCTTTTTAGAGGCATAAACTTATCTTGATTAGCAAGGTTTCGCAAAAGCTGTAGCTAGCATGCTATGCTGTAAATGCTAGCTTAACCCAAATTTAGCTGTCCTGTTACATCTGAGACCTTGCCGTATTAAGTCTTTTGTCTTGTTTTCAGAAAAATAGTCTTATTTTTAGTAAAATATACAGCAATTCAGGTTGTTTTTTTATATCTTAAAATACTTTTTTTTCAGGCTAGGTAAATGTGGGTTATGCTAAGTCATTTACAGCATTTTTTGCCAAAAATAATATGAAAACACTTACCTATGTGTCAGTTTTTGCAGAGTAACAAGGCTGCTAAGCTTGTATGATGTAAAAACAACAACAATAGCAAAGAAGCTTAGCATGTGAGGTAGCCGCAGCCCAAGCTAGCTGTAATTAAGTTAATTAGGACTATGAGCCACCTGCCTCTGAGAAGATTTAAGCTTTCATCATATCCTAGAGAAGACAGTGGGTCGTTTGTTAGAATCAAATATAGAAAGACAAGAAAAACCTAAAGCAAACGAGCTAGCTTAATCTCAGGAAGAGGGCTAGTTAAGCTAGTTAAGCTAGTCTTAAGTGTTACCATTGTTCTCTGTAGCTCTTTTTTTTTTTTTTTTTTTCCTTCCTACACTTAACTCTTGTTTGATTATGGTTTAAAGTAAGCATCTCAAGAGTTTCTGTTTCTGGCTAACTGTCTGTGTAGCCTAGAATTAGCAGCTAGGCTAATATTGAGGCTAAATTACAAGTAATATGTTGAAAAACAAAGAGATTTGTGATTCTTAAGCCGGTAAACAATGAAAACACACACATATACACACACAATTACATCACACCTGGCTTAACCAGCTTACTTTCAGGGCTAGCTTAGCTTCATTTGTAGTTTTTGCATTGTAAAAGGATAAGACAGAATTTGATTCAAAGATTATGATAATCCAGGGTGAGTAGAGTGTAAATAAAAAGTAAATATGAAGCCATCATTCATCAGAAACCATCTTTGTAACACCTGTGATTGTTCAAATGTCAGGTAACCAGGAGAAATCTGGAGGTGGCACAACCTACAGTCTAGACCAAAGTCTCAAAGACAGAGAACAAATAAAGAAGGTGACAGCACTGTGCCTCTCTGCTGCAGCAAATCCAATATATAGTGCTCCAGGAAGGGAACAAACTGTGTCCTATCTGTGAGATAGTCTATAATCCAGGACACCTTGGCGTTATCAGGCTGTATCGCTCTGAGCTCCCGCCTGAGCAGGAGTGGCCGGATGGTGTTTAAGGCACTCAAGAAATCAAAGATCACGACTCTCACTGAGCTTCCAAACCTCTCCTGCTGGGATACCATCCAGTTCCTGATGGCACTTTGTCAGAGTGCGGCTCGTTTCTGTACATAGGACCAGCACGCACATCACGGGCGATGTGGATTCCTTAGAAAGGCGTCTCTCGTGTAGGATGAGGCCTTCAAGCTTGTCAAAGAAGCCTTTGGCTGTCTTTCTGAGCGTTCCAACGCTGTGGGAGGTTTTACAGAGCAGAGGCACCCTGATGGACTCGAGGAAACATTAAAGAGGTGCTGGGGAAACTATTTGCTGACAGGCACATCTTTTTAGCGCTTTCATCATTAGGCTTTGCTGCGCAGGGGCTATTTGATGCAGTTTGTTTTTCACCTTCAGCTGGGTGTGCTATCTGTCCTGGAGGGACAGCTCTGGAAAACTTGTCTGATCTTGTGTTTGGTTACTTTCGCCAGTGAATCACACAGGTTTGTACAAAACAATTACAGTCTTGCTGAAGTAAAGGGCATCGGCAGCAGACAAGGACTGGGGCCACAGAAAATATACTTTAGAGAGTAGGGTGGGGGTTAAGCCGATAACTTTTTCACTCAAAATTTTAAACACTGATTCAGAATCCTTGGTTGTTTTTTTTTTTTGTTTTTTTTTTTGTAGTTTTTCACACAGTTCCAAGATTTTGAAATGATTAAAATCTGTGCCAAAGAGTAAGAATCCAGACTTTTTAGGTTGAAATTTGTCAAAGTATTTCATAATGAATAAATAAATAAATAAATAAATAAATAAATAAATAAATAAAATGCATTAATATGTTAGTATAATTTCAAATATAATTTAATAATAACAACAACAACAATAATAATAATAATAATAATAATAATAATAATAATAATAATAATAATAATAATAATAACAACAACAATAATAAATGTAATATATTTTATAATAAATTAATAAATAGATAATTATTAAGAAAATATCTTATGCCATTATTCTTTACTCTATATATTATAATATCTATACTCTATTCTATTTTTTTCTTCTCATGGATTCTGAAAAAAAAAAAAACGAAAAACAGACTTCTGTGAAAAAGATTTGTATTTTGGCTTTTAGACTTTTAAATTAGAATTCTTTGAAAAACGTAACATTTTTTTGAGTTAAATCATAATTCTGACTTTAATACAAGAATTCTTAAAGTATGGTCACAAATTTCTAGAATTTCTGTGAAAAAAAAAGAATTCTGAAAATAAAGTCAGAAAAGTTCAGAGTTTTGTGAAAAAAGTTGGACATATTCACCTCAAAAACAGAAATCTGTGACTTTCAGACTTTTTAGAAAATAGTTAAAATTCTAAGTTCTAAAGTAAGTTGTCAACAAAAATGTAGAATTCTTAAAAATGTTAGAATTTGATGAAATAAGTCAAAGTCCAGATTTAAATATCAGATTTTTTCTTCTTTTTTTCCTCCCTTGGTATTCTGAGGATAAAATGAATAATAATGACTAAAAATGAATAAATTTTTGGAAAACAGCCACAAAAAGTCTGTGAAAATCGCTTCACCATTTTATTTATTTATTTATTTTCTGGGTCATTTTCCTTTTCCCTAGTGATCTCCACATATTAAACCAAATTGGGCTAAAACTTGTAATGACAAGCACAGCAGTCCGGCAGGAGCTCAGAGTTTTGAGGTAGTTTTCGTGAACCTGCTGGAACACATAAAAACTAATCCCTCTGTAAAACACAGGCCCAGGATAATTTGCCTTTTCCTGCCCTGGAGTGCAGCTCACTGAGCCTGTTTATGAGCCTGCACAGTGAAAACACTGAAAGCCTGTCCCTTGAGGTCAGAATAATTACCCCCACTGCATTTCCACCACTGGCTTTCCATTAAGGTCGTGACTCACTCGGCCGGCTCGCTGCGGCCTAGGATGTGCTAGCAGCCGGGAGCTAATTTGCTACACTCATGGTGGATGGTCGGTGCTGTTTGTTCTGACTCACAAGCTAACTGGCTCACCCGCTCGCGCTAACTACTTCCAACAAGTGGAGGCTTTTTGTTTTCGACATGAGGTGCTAAGAGAGCACATTTACATCTTTTATTCCGGAGGTTTCTGCTCCCTCCAATACAAAAAAAAGCACGATGAGACGGGGAGTTCATGCGAAATTTATGACAAGCAAATGAAAATCTGATGCAAATTTGACTTGTCTTCGCCAAGTGTTGTAATATTTCTTGTTAAAGCTTCATATTTCATATGCTGCTCAGGGCAGAACATGTGCTGAAAATGAGCTATGTTCTTTGCAGTCACCATTTATTTAACGTGTATCAGATAAGAAATCCAGCAGCTGCTACCGAGTTGTTCTCAACGCTGGGAAACAATCGCACCCTTTTCCTTAAGTACGTGTCCCTAACAGTGATTTAAATGTGTTCTCTTATTAGTACAATCACTGAAAAAAAGCACAAATCACACAAGCTTTCTCTCTTTTTTATTTTAGGGAGGGTTTAATCGAAATTGTATTTTGACAAATAACCATTTAATGGTGTAAAACAGGCTATTGTGTGAGTGTGCCTGGGAGTGTGCGATAAGAGTAACAGTGGAGGAGAAGCAATGACACTTCTTTTTCTAAAGCTGCAAAGAGAGGGACTGAGAGGAGGAGGAGGTGGTGGTGGTGGGGGTGAGAATTTAGAGGAAAAATAAACAATAAAAAAAACAACAACACATTTTTAAACTGATTTAACCCCTCACATGCTAGCTCAGTAAGCCCTACCATTTTCTACACACGCAACCCGCCCCTTCATCTGTGTTTGTCTGATCAAATGTGCTTTCTTCCTTCTTGTCTGTGGCTGGGAATGGCGAGCATCCACACACACACACACACACACACACACACACACACACACGCTGCATGGTTAATGTAAAGCTTGCAGTGTTCCTGTGGCGTGAAAGAGAGAGAAAAAAAAAGCTGTATTGTTTTATCTGCAGCTAGCAGTGTTGCATGTGTGCACCATAGCAGAGCGGCTAATGCTAATCCGTAGCTTAGAGAAAACAGTGAGTTAAAAAAAAAAATAAAAAAGCGGGGAAGTGTTTGTAATTTAGTGTTTTACATGAGGAAAGGTGTGAGTTTTAAGTGTTGTGCTTAAAGGATAAAACAAGGAAAGCCTGGTGAGAAACTCCCCTTGTTTCCAGATTTGCTGGATTTCAGAACATATTTAGGAGGTGCGTTTGTTTCGTTCCAGTGAACGTGGCAGGAAGCCAGAGCTGTCACTCTTATTAGCGGAGTGGATGAGTCACTCCTGCTTCCCCTGCTCTCCACATCATCCCCGCTGTTGCGCCACTTATAGATGAGGTCAGGGGTCGCCGGCGCTCTCAGGACATCGCCTTTGGTGTCTGTGTTTAGAGAAAATATGCTGCCAGTAAACACAGCAACCACCTGCTGTGCGCACAGCGCTGCTTCCCCTGCGCATGTATGTAAGATGAATGAGGGGGCATGACATGCAGGGATGCTTTATTTATGGGGCCTGAGTGCTGAGTGTTCATACGGGGCGGGGGAGAGGTAGAGACCCGGAGTGCAAGCCGCATTTGATAATTGGCTGAGAGATCGTCACCAGAATGAAATTATGCTAGTTAATCTCTCTGCAATTAATTACCTCAGGAGCAGGACGCAGTACATTCATTATTCCTGGAAGAGTATTGACCCTGCTGGAGGAGAGAAGCAGACGTTTCATACACAGAGGTGCTGTGCTGCTGTGGAGTTAAGGTGCTTTTCAGTTCGGGAACTTTTACTTCCTGTTTAGTTCCCTATTCTTCAGAACTACATGGCTTATGTGGCACATTATTTTTCTGCTTTTCCAACACAAACCTGGAGATTTCAGTCAATTATTTTAGCGATATTTGACAAAAAAAACAAAAAAATTTTGCAATACACTACCGCACCAGTAGATGGCAGTATGTAAAGAATGAAGGATGTCCGGCAAAAATTACATTATAGAAAGCGACAGAGAAGCTGATATCTTTATGTGTAGCACTGGGGTTAAAATGTTAACCCAGAGTAAATTGGTAGATAAGCCCAAGCTTAGCCAGTGTAACACCAAAGCTAGCATTCTGCTAACTTATATAGAAGGTTCAAACATGCTAAACACAAAAAAAAGCAGAATTCCATCACTATCAGAGTTGCCAAATTTTTACAGATCAGAGTTGTCCTACTGTGCACATTAGACTCAAACTAGCTCCTGTGGTTAGCTGCTAGGCTAACAAAACTATAACCACAGGAAACCATGTGGTCAATATGATAGCTAATGGCAAAAATAGGCTTGTTATGGGATATTTTTTTGTCTTGTAAGTGTGATCTGTGCAAAATAAGTTGTTTTTTTTTTTTTTTAAATAGACATATAAAGGAAACTTAACGTTGTATTCTTCTATTTGAAAAAAAAAAGTGGTTGTAGTGACCTAGCTTATGGTAAAAATAAGAAGCAAACCAGTGAAAAGAAGGAAAAAAAAAGAAAAAAAATACTTGCTAGTTACTGTCAGTCAAAAAAACCCACATTTGCTAACATCAGCTAATATTAGCGAAAATTAGCGTGCTAACTATCACTACCTACCACCAAAGGGATTTAGGAGAGGAGAGGTGGGGTAAGAAAACGATGAAGACAATTCAGCAAAAATGACACCATGGAAATAGACGAGCAGAAATCTTCATTTGTAGCATCGCAGTTAGCCTTTAGCATGGATTATATTTTTTGCTGATGTCTGAAAGGAGACAAGCGCTAGTGGGGAAGCTGTTGACGGTTGAAGTTGTTTAAAAAAAATCCCAAAATGCCTTCAACAGAGCTAGATGAAAAAAAATTTTCTTACCCAAACAGAGGATTTTGATACATAAACATACATATAATCTAGGGTGTAATGCGGCCCGAGAACTTCTTCTTCTTTTGTGTTTCAACAGCTGTTGTAAACTTGAAACCCACTGACACGTTTGGTCAAAAGTCGCCAGTTTACAGGGTCACTCTTTGAATGATAACACCATGGGCTAACAGAGACACATTCCTGTTATCAGGCTGGAAGAGTGGTCACTTCACTGGTCAGGAACGTTTAGCTAGCTAGCCCCGCCCCCAAAAGGCAAAAGTGCGGGAAAAAAAGCACAAAGTTCCGGAATGTTCCTTTGGTTGAAAAACAGTTATGTTAGCATAGAAACCAAAGCTTCCAGGTCCTCCTGTGTATTTATGCGGAGTTTTTGTTCCTTGTGGAGGTCGCACATCTGGAAAAGCGAGGCAAAAGGAGGCGACAGCTCATTACAAAACTCGATCAGACCCCTGTATCTTCTCTCCTCACTCACTCAACCTCTCCTGTCTTTCTTTTTTCCTCCCCCTTTCCCTCCACGCCCCGTTCTGATACACTTCAGACATGGTGGGGGGTTCCAGATTATTCCCTCAGTTGCCCTTGCCAGGCAGTAAATACTTCAAAGAGCTCAGGAGGCAGAGAATAGATCACCTGCTGCCACTTTTAGCAGCATTCCTGCAGCTGGGCCATGAGCTAGTGCGCTAACGGACAAAGCTACATGACTACAAAATGAAGAGAAACAGCTCGCCTTTGTATGAATTTGATATCAAATATAAAAACTGGGCAAACAGTGGCAACAAGTTTGAGTTTAACTCACTCTGCCACGGAGGAAAAACTCCTCTGCTGACATTAACGCCATCAATTACAGCCGTTGCTAGCGGTGCACGCCGTGACTTGCGCTTTCAAAAAGGTCATTGCTCCCCAGGACGGCCCTTTTGTTCTCATTTTCCCCTGCACCACTGCGTTTCTTCCTCCCTTCCATCCTCTCTTAATTGTCTGGCAAACATCTCAGCAAGAGAAAGACAAATACTGCTTTTTCCTGTGGATATTGTTCCGTCTGAACTCGCCGTTAATAATTTAGCGCCCATTCTTTGTCTCGCTGCTCCTTTCCTCCCAGGAACACGTCCTTCCCTCACCTTATTTTTTCGCCTCTTAGGCCGATCACTCATCTTTCTTCTGTCTCTTCTCTCCGCTCCCCACAGCCACCTTTAGCCGTGTGAGGCAGACGTCTGCCTGTCAGTCTTTGATGCCGAGGACCTCTCAGCTGCCACAAGGGCCTGCCTCGCGCGAAACACTAGGAGTCTCACGCTCTTGCGCCATAATTAGTCGGCAAGTTTCGACTAATTAATTGGGAGCCTATTAGAGGCGAGAATGAGCAGAAAGGAAGAGGAAAAGACAGCTGCAGGAGAGAATGACAGCTCTCTTTGGTGTTGTTTTACAGTTGGAGCTTCATCCCGATCTTTCTGCCGGATTTGCCTCCTTCTCAGCATTTCTTTCAGCTGTTTTCTTTTTTTTTTCTCTCTCAGATAAATATTTCATTTCGAGAACAGTAATCTGTATGACACCCGGCGATGTACACTGTCATCCCCGCGACTTGATTGCTGTGCCGTGCGAAATAGATCCGTCCACACGGGGAGGCCTTTGATGAGGGGCGCGAGGCAATCACAAGCCCATTTTGCCGAAGCCGGACTCGCAGATCTCGCTGCTCTCACACAAGGCGAACCTTGGAAACTTTCTTTTTCTATCGTCTTGATCTAGATTCAGAATTGGAAGCATGAGGCTGAGTGTGAATCAAATTTGGAGGTTGAAGGGTTTGAATTAGGCACTTGAATGTCGCGGACACAGGATATCGTTGTTGGAGGGATGATTTGAAAGCATTAAAGAGCTAAATAAAGATTCATAGGTTGATAAGTTAATGAGAGCATGCGGTGTGTCCTGGGAGCACATGCTCCTGGGATTTATTCGCAGCACAGTGAATCTTCTGTTGTCAAACTTTCTCCTCTCCCCTCGCTCCTCTCACTGTCTTTGCTAATGTCCTCAATTCTTTCTCCCTGTCTTCCCGACTCTCCTCTCCTCTCCACTGCTCTCTTTGGCAGTGTGTTTGGCCTGTGACGGCCCAGAGGCAGCCATGCTGTCTTCTCCGCTCAATCTGCTGTTTCCCTTCTCCCAGGCCCTGACCCTGCTATACTCAGCACTCACACACACACACACACTCACACATACACACACAACTCTCCCTCCTTGTCTTTTTCTCTTTCACTCTCCTATCCTCCATCCCTCCCTCTCCTCATCATCATCTCTCGCGTGCCCTTCCTCCTCCCTTCCCTCGGTGACCCCTATCTGCTGTCCAGCCAGCTGCAATGTCCGTCAAAGACGCAGCGTGGACACACATACGGAGAAAAAAAAAAAAAAAAAAAAGGAAGCATGCAGGCGCATCACCTCTGTTTTGTCCTCTTCCCACTCAGTCTTTCTTTTTTTTCTTTCCCATCATCCCTTCCTTCCAATGCCTCAGCTGTTTAGGTTGAATCTGCCAGCCTGTAAAAAAAACACAGAGGGCAAAAGGTCTCAGAGCTTCAGCAAAAAATGTAGAGAGGGCACAGAGAGACAGAAGTGATAGTGCGGGGGATGAGGTGTGGAAGTGCTGGTGACGTGGATGAACGCGGGCCCAAAGTGGACTTAGCTGATATGCTACAGTGAAAACACAGCATCCATGACACAAACACTGCTACACCGTAATTGCCCAGAAATGCCCACGCAACAGACATTAGCACGTGTGTGCCCAGCAGCGATGACAGTCTAACCCTCCGCTTCTTCTTTTTTTTTTTTTTTACTCCTCCCGACCACCGCAACATCTTAGCAAGTGCTAAAGACACCGCATCAAATTGCTACTGTATCCCCGGCAGTGGAGCTTCTTTGAAATCTCCCACAGTGTAAGCTAGTCAGCTGATAGGGTGGCTGACTAAAACCAGCTAAGAAAAGCAGCGGCTCAACCAGTGCAGCCAGTGGCCCACTTTCAGCCTGCTTTTCTTGCACAAATGAAGAAAGGATTCAGCATAGGCAGAGTATGCAGCACAAATATCTCTGAGCGCAGCTTTATAGTGGCGTCTTGCTGTGTAATCACCACTTCAGCAGAGCATGACTTTTGTCCCTTTGCACCATGTTTCTTTGGTCGCCTTTTTCCCTCTGAGAACACACTTGGGATGCTGGGAAGATAGCCGGCATGTTGACTTTTCCTGCTCTTATAGTAATCACAAACTGGAAAGAAAACAAAGCCTTATTATCTCAAGATACAACACTTCAAATTTGATGATAATGAGCAAAAGTGAAAAGCTAGCAAGCTAACCAACAGAAGCTGGTACTAGCTAACATTAACATTTTAACTTGTGTTACTTAACACTAGTCATTTAGCTGTATTATGGAAGAGGTGAGAATAATTAAGCTAATTTTAGCAAGTTAGCAAGCGAGCTAGCTAGGAATTGTAGGAAATCTGACGATATGTTAGTTGATCGCTAGCTGAAAAGACACCAAAAAGGTACAACCCCATGAGGCTACTGCTCATATTTAAAGATAAAAAAAAGAAAAGTGCTAACTTACCTAGCTTAAAACAAAAGCTACCACTCCGCTAACTTATGAAGAGGATTAAGATATGTCTTGAAAAGGGGGTGTACCTTGCTAATAGTAATAATAGCACGACCACAGCACAAAAGAGCTTCTTTCTAGCTACTGTCAGACAAAAGCTAACATTATCATTTTGACTTCTTCTACACAAAACAAAATTAATTCTGTTGCATTATGGGTAAGAAGTGAAACCTGCTACCAAAGAGTGATATGCCTTGCTAACCATAATGTTAAAAAGCTAAACAGTAAGACGTTGTCTGAAATCTGACAAGTTGAAAGTTGGAGCTAACATTTGCTAACATTAGCATTCTGAATCGTTCTACTGAAGACCAGAGAAATTTAGCAAAACTATAGGTGAGAAGTGAAAACTCTGAATAAAGAAACAGAGATACCCACGTATCTGTAAAATTAGCCTGCTAACCAGTCAGTGATAGGCACAACCAATTCCTGTTATTGCTAGCAAGCTAACAAGCTTAAAGTTGTTAGAAACTAATTCACCAGATTTCAAAGGACATTGGTGTATAAGGTCAGGAGTACATGTTTTAACTCATTAGCTAAAGGCTAACTTCAGCGAGCTATCCCACTAACAAAGGAAAAGGGGACTTAAGCACTTGGGAGCATGCTAAGCTCATGGCATCTTTAGCTAGCTAAAAAAGGAAAAGCTGAATTAGCTTGCATTTTTATTAGCTAGGTATCAGTTATTACAGCTGAATTGCAGGGTTAGCTATGGAGATGTTATGAGTTATAAAGAATATTTTTATTTGAATATGCTGATTAATTTTTCTGTGGTTATAAACAAATACAAATTAAACACATGGTTGCAACAAGATAACATTAGCTTGATGTCAGTGGTGAAATAGCTTATGTCAGATTATGATATAGGGTGAACGGCTCGAGTTTCACTCACTATGAGAAGAAGACTCTCTGAATTCTTCCACTCCTCCTAACACCCAGATTGTACCACTCTTTGGCCCTGGGTCCCCGACTAACAAGGCCTTTCGCCCCCTTGGGACGTAACCTAGGACGAACAGGCCTCCCTGTTCAGCGCTCAGTGATGCCAGCATTGCAGAGAGGCTTTTTTAACACAGCGGAGTGACCCACTTGTATTGTGTTATGCAGCGGCTGGTAGTGTGGGCTCGCGGGGTGTTTGTGAATATGTAACAAAAGCCTGCCACAGTGCTGCTTGTGCTCTCGGGGCTTTTCTTTGAAGATATTTTCTACGTCCTGATTTCTGAATTGGGTCTTGGAAGGGCCTTTGGATACGTTTGGGAGCAATGTTGCGTGGTTTCATTGAAATACGTGAAAAATTATAATTGATTATTTTGTTAGCCATTTGAGTTTGCCTTCTTGGCTTCAAGTCTTAGATTATTCTTCACTTTTGATCAGATTTAAGAAACTTTGATGGATCTCTCTTCTTTTGCAAGAAGAATTAAACCTGGATCAATGTTGGGAGAATATTAGAGTTAATTCCCCACAGGAACAAATTCAGCACCCGTCCACACTGAAGACTACTCAAGAGTGCTTATTTGTCCAGCTCTACAGGACACATGGATTTAAGTGGTTTTAAAGTACTCATATTGATGGCCCAACCTCAGAGGGAGGTGACACTTCTCAGGAAGGAGAAGAGGGAAAAACAGAGTGTTTCTCCTTTGATATAGCAGCCCAATTCATTAGCTCAGTGGGAAACGTCTTCATTTTTAGCAAGCCTGCCGAGCCAATGAAGCATGGCTTGAAAATAATCACGCCGCACAACACAGCGCGCCACTCCGGCGGCAGCTGAAGGTCGGCTGCTTCCCCCTGGAGAGCTGGCGGAAGCAGGAAGGCTTGCTCCCTTGCTGGGAAGGAGCTAGGCTAAGAGGACTTGGGAGAATTGTTGCATTGTGGGTAACCTGATGGCTCAATCGGAAGTGTATAGGAAGAAGCCAATTGGGCTGCGTTTGACAAGCAGAGATCCATACACCACGATCCATACCCACTGCTTCTACATCTCCTGCTAGCATGCTAACGGCTAATGACTGCATCTGTTGGGTTCAGGAACTTATCAAACTGGGAAACTCAGTTGTGGGATCAGTACTGACTTAAAGTTGTGGTTTTTCTCTGAAGTGGCATTGCCTTAAAGTTGACGCGATTTTAAAAAAACAACTTCTAACAGGAACAGAAGACATTAGAGTTCTGGTGGTTCAGGAATGGCACTCTTCATTCTGTTTCCTTGTCTCCTCTTTCTTTGCCTTGCATTGTGTCCTCAGTCATGTGTCTGCTCTGCATAACTGTCTCGTCGCACTCAAATGCAACCCAGGACTTCTCATATACACCATATGTAACCCCCAAAAAATATATATACATTATTCCATAAGTGCAAAAACATAAAGAGTGATTTGTGTTCTACTTTTTTCTTTTACAGGAGAAAAAGAGCATTAAAAGTAAGCCATGGACCAAACTCTTGTTTTACTTTCTCTATTATGGGCAAAGGCATGCTTGGCTTGGTTTGCACTCACCCTCGCTTCTGCTTGATTTTGGTTTCCCATACTTCGCATCAGGTCATGAATAAATAACATCTAACATAGCATCTCTATAACATTGGCACTCGAATAAGTCTGGCAGTGTGTTACTACGCTAAAGCATTCTGTCAGGGCTTTGGGACGAGGCTCTTTCCTCACAGTTTGTCTCATTTGGCGCCAGCTAGTCAGCTTTGTTTTTGTATTTGGGCTAATTATCTTTCACATATTGCGCTGGGATAAACTCTCGTCCTGTATGACTGGAGTCATCCACAGTGGGGTATCTGCCAAACCTGTTGTCCTGCTCTAGCTTCATAAGCACATAATTTGCTTCCTACAGTAGATGTAGTTAATCTGAGGCCAGGTCCTAGCTAGGTAATTGGTTAAGACCTCTATTAGTGGGTTTAAGAGGATATCAGGCTGCTTTAGCCACACAAAGCTATTAAGCTACTTAGATCAGAATGTGATTGCCGTCTGTCAATCACCAGATAAGGAACACAGGGTGTTGTTGGTGCTCCCAGCTCACAAACAAACAGAGAGTACAAACTGACCTCCTGCCTCCTCGCTTCAATGCTGCCCCTCCCCCTCCCTTCCCCTCCTTAGCACAAACACGTTTTGAAGCATGACATTATTTCAACTCTGATTCACGCCACTGTTTTTTAGTTGGAGGCTGTTGTCGTAGCCAGTCGAGTCTTCCTTTCATTGTTTTTTTTTTTTTTTTTTCTGTTCCCGTTTCTGTCATGTGGTTTGGGTTCTGCATGAAAACATGCGACTTAATCCGCACAACAACCCTTAATTCAATCCACCCGTGATGAATTCAGAGCTGTAGCATTAGCTGTGAGACAAAAAAAAAGGGTGCTTGGTGATCATTTTAACCAGTTTTTGTTGTTTTTTCACCTTCTCCATTAACATTAAGATGCGGTGATGACCTCATTAGGAAGGAAATGCAGACTCACGCATCTAATAGATGAATCATGTTAGCCAAATCATGTGACACATACCACAACAAACACTTAGTGCAAGGAAATCTTAGAAGAAGAAGTCATAATTTATCCAACTTTGGTGGAACAAGCAGAAGTATTTACTTTTCTCTCCGTCTTTTCCCTCTAGACTCTCGGCCCTTGCCTGACGTAGCCATGACTGGCAAGTGCACCCGGGAATGCGACGAGTACGGCCACTCGGACTCCTGCTGGATGCCTGTGCGCACGTCGCCCGAGCGGCGGCCATCCAAGTCTACCACTACCCCACAACAACCAAAGCTTTCCACTTTCATGAGCGGCAACGGCAGCGGCAGCAGTAGCAGCAGCAGCGCCGACCAGCCCGGCAGCCAAGAGACCCTCGCCATGGCCGCGATGGCCAACGGAGACCCCACCGCCGCTCACATGATGGGCGACCGCAACCGCAACTTGCTCAACAAGAAGATGGCCTCCTCCTCCTCCTCGTATGAGGCCTTTGGATCGCCTACATACGGCTCGCCGGGAAGCGGGGAGGAGACGCTGGGCCATCCCACCGAGGAGATCCCGCTGGCACCGACCGGGGAGTACAAACCCACGTCCTGTGGTACTCTGACGCGACGGGAGGTGTACCTGTGAGCTTGTGCCAGAACTATGGCATTGAACACAAGCTTTGTCGCTTACCCACCACCGTTAATGCTCTAAAAGCTTTTGGCCACTCTTTCCTCACAAGGTAGGACTTAACTTTCTCCAAAGACGTGAAAACTCTTGACGGATTTATGAACGTACCTTTCTCAAAGTGCTAATCCTGGCCTCGACCTGGGACAAATCGGAGGAGGAGGACAAACTGTTCATGACGGACAAATTGGGATGTTCTACCGGCGAGTCGGGCTCTTGGGACACAATCTGCTGCCTGACAGTTGATCTGTACAAAAATCAACTCATTTTACATTTACAGTACATGCATGCTTCCCCCTGATCCCCCCCAAAAATGAAGGCCTCATCCTTTGAAGGAGACTCTGTCAAATACAAAACAAGTCTTTTCTGTTTTTTTCTAGAAACAAAGCTGTACATGTGGACTATTTTGACTTCAACGTGTGTCTTGGTTATGCCTTGTTTTTTATTTCCAAACAGTGCAGCACTCTGGTAGTGATGTTCAGTTGCTGCAACAATATTTGGGACACACTGGTCTGTGGATTCTGTCAACCAAGACTGTTTGCGACAAAAGTTGACCAAATCTTATTGAAATCTCACAAGGACAGGAAAGACTAAGCTTTAAGTACTCAGCCTCAGACGACAACGCTTCTTGGACGGAAACGGGGAGCCGGGATTGGAATTTGCTGCAACAACTCCTCGCTTCAGACTCTGCGAACACAACCCAACGGCTGATACTGTCTCACAGATGAAATGTCACTCATTGTACATAAACATTGACCCACGAAACAACGCTAACTGCTCTCATTCCCCTTTTTGTCTTGCTACCTTTCCTCAGTCTCTCATTCTTTGTCTTTGATTGGTGAGGTTGACACTGAAACCCTTCTTTCTATGAGATGCAAAACCTTTCGAGCCATTGGCTGGTGAAGCATGTGTGTACATGGCTGTGCATAGCCCACTCACCTTGGTAGGATGCACCTGTTTATATCAAGCTGTTTTTCCCCAATCGCACACTCACAGCAGATTCATTCAGCTGAAAATCCCGGGTAAGCACAGTGTGTGGCATGCCGAGATTAAAATTCCTGAGGTGCAACTGAAATTGTATGTGTGTATGGGCCAGATATGCAGTATATAGTGTGTGTGTATAGGCTATATTTAGTGTATACTGTAGATGTACACCGATAATAGACTTAAACATGGCCCAGCTCGTCCGAAAACAGCTGCAAGGACAGCGTTTACTATCATTTCTTTATGATTTTCTTCTGTTGTGTGATAGACTGAGCAATAAATATCATAATGTACACGTGACCAACTAGCATCAACTTCTTTTTCACCTCCCCTCAAGCCTTCAAGGTGGCATCACCCCCCTCACAACAACACGGCTGTCTGAGCCTCCTTTTTTAGCACTAGTGGATGTTGCTTTCCGTAGTACATCGATGACGATTTTGAGCACGAATGTAAGAATCAGCTCAACGGAGAACAATCAAAAAAACGGCAAAACTTTCATTAGCAGGGTTTGAAAAGACGGCGTCCAAGTGAAACCAAAGCTTCGCGAACAAGAAGCGCCCCCATCACTTTCTCACACACTCTCTCTCACACACACACACAGGATAGCTTTCTGGGAGAACTTTCCTCAAACGTTATGTGAAGTTTTTTGAATGAAGGATTGCGATTGAATGTGGCTAATGCTAACACACAACCTTGAGATGTGGTGCCCTCCCCTTGTCCACACTGATGTTTTTTTTTTCTTCGCAGCTACAGAGGCGCAAACTTCAAGACTGTAATAAAACAAAAGATTATCAGATGCAACTTTTTTTGTATGTTAGCAAAACCCCTTTGGTTTGACCAGAGCCGCTCTTTCTGCGCTCTGGCGATCTATAGTCTGTAAGTACTACTCGTTGTTGGAAAGAAAGTGCTCCTATACTTATCAACTGTATACATAGATATTTACTTTTTACTGCACGTTTTAATGGGGACTTACTTCACTTACTGAGAAGGAAGACGAAAAAAAAACTGTAAAACAAAATGTACAAAAAAATTCCCTGTAAACATGGAACTCCACCTTGTTGCTTGCTTTTGTTATACCTGAAGAAACATGTAGTACAACTTAGTACATCAACCATAATGTTACTTTTCTATATTTTTATTATCAAGAATCATCGTCTCTGATATCACAACACCTACTTTCATTTTTCAACTTTATACCATCAGCAAACTTTTATCCTCATCTTGTATTGACTTTACGTTATTGTGTCGATTTTACACTATAAAAATCAAAACCGTTGAAATGATCAAGACAAATGTACTATGTGCTTTTTTTTCTTTATCTGGTGCCACTTTGTATATTTAGAGTGCTTCTGAAAAAAATTGAAAAAAAAGAAAAAAAATATAAAAAAAATACTAGAGTGAATGCAAATATGCAATTGTGCCTTTTTATACCAATTGGTATGATTCAATGTCAGTTCGGAATGGTGCATAAACAATTACGTTGCTTTTCAAAAAGTAGATGGGGTGGCGTTTAAAAGCAGACTGATTTGCATATCTTAGATGAAATCCCATGATGTCAAAGGCTTCTTTGAGGACGAACAGTCAAATGTCGGTGAGCTCGGAAGTCGACGGCTATCGCTCACCGGGGTCCGTTAATCCTGTTGAGATATCCATTCCTAGCATAGTGCATTACCGAATGAGTACAGGTACATTCAAAAAGTTGCTTGTTGGTAGTATTAATAATGATATAATGGATTTTTTTGTCGTGTTCCACTCATGTACATGTACGACATCAGAGGTCAAGTAACCTTTGTGCATGAAACAAGCTCTAGGACTGAATATAGAAGCATAGAGAGATAGAGAGCGGCTGAAAAAGAGTGAAAAAATAAAAATAAAAACCGCTTGGAGACATTTGACTGCAGAGAGTTGAGGGAGCCTAGAGATAAAAATGCTAATGTGACGGTTTACTAGGAGTCGGAAGTGGGAGAGGAGAGACGAAAAAAAGCTGCAAGGGAGAGTCGCTGACAGAACACACACCTCAGGATGTGCGGTGCAACACAACACTCGGATTCACAGTGTATGCGTATCAGAGTGTGTGATGAAACCCTGTCCTACAAACAAGCACGGTGTGATGTTTGCTATGATATTACGAGGTGATGCTTGGAGATCAGATGGAGTGAAAACAGACCGTGTAGACAAAAAAGACAAGACGCTGAATTCCGTTTTATTCACCGAGGTGACAAACAAACACGGCCTGTGCAGCACCTGCCAGTCAAACGTTTGCGTCCTGTCGCCCGAGGCGTGTGTTCAGTCGCTGCTCTCCACTATTCATATAGCCTTCACAGTGTGTAATGAGATTTGTAATATTAACCATTACTATTTGTCCTGCGACTTGGATGTTGATATAGAAATTGAGGAACCAATTTATCATCGTTTAATATGAGTCACTATGCACGCAGCTTAGCTGAACATGGCAAAGTGTATTGAACGCAAGTCCACTTCTATTTATGAGATATTTTACATAATTTAATTTGCTTTTGTACAGGTTTGTGTAAATAAATTGCTTGTCATTTTTGTCTCTGCAGAAATTAAAATATAACATGGTAAAACAGGTTTGGTCTTTTCATCTCTTTGCTGTATTTAATTTCAAAATGTGTGGGTTTGGTTTTTGAAATTTAATGCAGGGACATCCTTAAACCATTAGGTGCTTTTCAACTGCAGGAACTAGGTCTTATATTAAGTTCCTTGAAAGGGCCCTGTCTGAAGGGTAGTACACTAGGTCTAAAAAACTTTGAGAGGCAGGACGTGTAACCTAAGGACTTGTAATCCTGTGGATCACACATAGCTGTTATCTGCACAGTTTAATGACACCACAACAGTTGTCTTTTTTTTTTTAGCCTGATAATGGAAATAGTTCCCCAGTTTGCCAGTCAGCTGTTTTCTTGTCCATGTCATAATTGTCTTTAACCAATAATAAAATAATAATATAAATAATAAAAGAACAAAAAACAAAACAAATTAAGACCAAAAGCTGTTGTGTAGTTTGTTTGTTTCGCTAATGCGAGTGCTAATGCTAAAAAAGAGGAAAATTGTCGTAATTTAGTTGGTTAGTTTTGCTAATGCTAATGCTCAGAAAATAAAAACAAACAGAAATGTAAAGTTTCTTATTTTCCCTATTGCTAATGCTAATGCCAATACTAAAAAAAAAAGAAAGAAGGTAAATTGTTGTCGTTTGGTTTGATAATTTGGCTAATGGTGGCATCAATGGTTGGACAATAAAAACAAAGGAAACTGTTGTTTATAATTTGTTAGTTTTGCAAATGCTGATGCTAATGTTAAAAAAGAGACAATTTAGGGTAATTTTGTTTGTTAGTTTGGCTAATGCTAATGTAAATGCTTTGAAAATTAAAAAAAACAAAAATGCAAAGTTTAATATTTTCTCTAATGCTAATGCTAATACTAAAAAAGGACAAATTGTTGTAGGTTAGTTTGACAGTTTGACTAATACTAATAATAAAAACTAATAATACAATAAAAAATATCTTAAAAAATGTCGTATATTTTGTAAGTTTTTCTAATGCTAGTGCTAATGCTAAAAAGAGAGACAAAATGTTTTTGGTTAGTTTGGTTAATGCTGATGTTCATGTTAAATAATAATAAAAACAGGAGCATTGTTGTATGGTATGCTAGCTTTGACGGTGCTAATGCTAACTGCTAAAGCAACACTGTCCACTATAAGCTATTAAAGGGGAAATGTGTGTCTGCCATCCAACAGATGTAAACCCAAACCTCACTCGAGCTTTGACCTCTGTTTTTGGACTCCACCAACCAAGGTTAGCATTGACAACAAAAGTAATGCTAATAATGCTAATGCATTGACTTTTACATTTTTGATTGAAGAATTTTTGACTGTTTTTATGTCACATTAAAATTGCAGGCCTCAAACACCAAGGTCTGCCCATAGCCCTGTCCCTGAAAGGCCTCATGGGCTGGCCAATCAGAAGGAAGGGGGTTTGTGGAGTGGGGAGTCTTAAGGAGACAGGCTGCAATTGGCTTATTAGCTGCAATTAGTTTTAATTATTTTAATTATAATTATTTATTTATTTATTTATTTATTTATTTATTTATTTTATTTTATTTTATTTTATTTAATTTAATTTAATTTAATTTAATTTAATTTAATTTAATTTTATTTTATTTTATTTTATTTTGAGAGAATGAGAGAAAAATAACTTTTTTATTTTTTGTTATTATTGTTATACCAGTGGGACAGCATAAAGTCTAAAAGGCGTAATACCCTCTCTTTAAAGTGAGTTTATCATACCTTATTATCTGTGCTCGTGCAGGCAAATTAAAACGAAGTTTTATTTGAGACCAACATGCTCTGTAAAGCTTATGGGTCGATAAATGTATGTGATTTTATGGCAGAAGAGCAACAGTTGGGATTATTTGATTGAAACTATTGACATGTGCAGCTTATGGTTCAGGATTAACATATGTGTGTGTAATAAATTGAAGGAAAGAACTCTGATGAGATTAAATGAAGGTCACAGCCCCCCTAGAGGATAAAAAATGTACAGCAAATTTACATTTAGTTCATGATGAGCGATACACAGAGAATTAATTATGTGTACACATCAATGTAAGACAACTGTATCCAAGCAGATTGAGAATGTGATGCTTGAATAATGTTTATTATGCATTGATTTGACACAGGCTGTGGGCTTACACGCACATTTTGACATAAAAGAGTTTGCTTATATGTTTTTGAATGTGTTTCCCATCATGCCTGCGTGATGTATGAGGTGATTACAGCCTCGGTGATTAGAGATCCATTCCACTTCTGTCCCTACGCTCTGATTAACAGCACGTGGCAGCCTCTCCAACACCCTCAAACTGCTAATGGCACCCTAATAGAACGCTTACAACGCACTGTAAAAACCCACTCTGCAAATTTCAATCATGTGTTGAAAGTTTTAAAGAAGAGCATCTCAATTTCTTCCTCAAATTATTTGACTCATTGTTTTTGTTTGAGGAACTTTTGTTGGTGGGGAAATTCAGAAAGCACGAGCCTGTATTTCTCATCTTCAAAGGACGCCGCTTCCAAGAAACACTGGGTTTGAAAATTTTCTCCTTCGTTTCTTGTCCTCTCTGAAACATTTTGAATCTCTGGCGTGGAATAATCAGCGGGTGGTTTTTTTTTTTCTGTAATTCAAAGAGAGACAGAGGGAAATGAAGACAAATTAGGATGAATTTGAATGTATTTAATGTGTAGGCGGTTCAAACCAATTAACAGCTGTGAGATGTTATGAATAAAAAGGCTGATGCTGTAGATTCCACTAAAAAAGAAGAGCTTGAGTCCACTCACTGGTGGTTTAATGAGGTACGCCTGTTCAGGTGCTCGTTAACAGAAATGTCTAATCAGCCAATCAGCTGGCAGCAACTAAAACTGACTTTGTTGCGCTTGTTTACAACCAAGGTACGCAGATGACCATTTTTACACGCCCCACACAATGAACCTTGAAGTGAATGTTCCCTGGTTTGGCAAGTCTTGATTTCTGTGTTGGCATTTAGATGGAAGGGTCAGAGTTTGGAGAAAACAACATGAGCGCATGGATTCATCCTGAGTTCATGTTGCTTGTGGTGTAATGGTGTGGAGGTATTTTCTTGGCAAAATTCCCCAAAAGTAGTGATGTGCGGGTCGATACTGTAAATAGTAATACCTGCGATACCAGCTCTTTGTGCTCTAAAATCAATTCTCAACCCAAATATCAATATTTTTTTTGATACTTCAGTCATCTGAGGTCCTGTAAATCATTAACAGAAACACAGCGAAAAGTATCCAAACTGTTGAGAACGTATCTGACTAAACCACCGTTCAATGGGAACTACTCTTTCTTACGTCTGGGCAGACTGTAGTCTGTCGTCAGAGCACAAAAGATGTTGTGACACTTGCAGAGCACTGTTGCTGATGGAGTTGTTCGAATTGATCGATATGGTTATGAAATGAGTAACAAAATAAATACATGGTTCAATAAATAGCTGCATGAGTTCACTTGGAGTAATAATATGTACATCAAGGAGATAATCTTACAGGCAAAAGCCTAGATTAATTCAGGTAAGGTTGATGAGTTAGAGTAGATTATAAACAACAGGAGTCATTGAAATTACACAGAACAGTTGTAATGAAACAGCCATGGTGAGTTAAGAAAAGATAAATACTTTAAGAGATGAATAAAAAATAACATTTAATAGAATAGAATATACTTTTATTGATCACCTTGGGGGAAATTTTGTTGTCACAGCAGCTCACAAAAAAGTGCAATAATGCAATAACAATAAAAAAAAAAAAAAAAAAAAAGACATTTAAAGATATACAAAAAAAATGTTTCTATATATATGTATATATTTACACATACAATATACAGTATACAATATATAAAATCTTTTTTTAAATTTTCTTTATTTTGTATCTTATTTTACTTTACTTCACTTATGTTTGCACCTCACACTGTTTTGCACTGGCTGAAGGGCTTTTGCTATTTCCTTGTACTTTTTGCAATGACAAATGAAGTTTAATTTCTATTCTATTCTATTCTATTCTATTCGATTCTATATTACCCTGGTCACCTCCCGTTTAAACTTCTGCAATGTCCTTCTCTCTGGTCTACCACTCAAGCTTCTTCATAAACTCCAACAGCAGCAGTGGCTGCCAATCCTTTTACAAAATGTATTATTATTATTTTTTTAAATATAGTATTTATTATAAGATCCTCCTTCTCACCTTTAAAGCTCATAATATCCTTGTACCTTCATACCTTTCTGATCTTCTTCACACCTATACACCCTTCAGGACTCTACGATCTTCTTCCTCTATGATCCTTGTAACATCTTCGGCCCACCTATCTTTAACGGGGTCCCAAGCTTTAAGCCGTGCTGCCCCTGTCTCTGGAACTCTCCCTCAGAATATCAAGGATATTACCTGTCTCTCCATTTTCAAATCTCAGCTTAAAACTCATTTGTTCCATCTAGGTTTTAGTGGTTGACCTCTCCATCCTCGCCTCTGTTGTTTGTTGTTTTTATGTAACTGATTGTGTTCTCATTTTATACTTTTATGTAAGGTGACCTTGAGTGTCAATAAAATGTATTATTATTATCATATTTCCGTAAAGTATTGGTATTGGATCGGTAGTGCCGATACCATCCTGAATTTTACTCATTATTGGATCATTAAGGAAATTAGTAGTATCAAACATCATTACCCCTAAGTCGAGTACTGTCCATTCTTTTTGGACATGTCACAAAGCTCTTGAACATAACCATTAGTTCCTTGTACTCCAATGACTTCCAGAGTCACCAGATCTCATGTCAAGAGAGCTCCTTTGGCACGGTGATACAGGAGACCAAAATCTCTGAGGAATGTTCCCAGCACCTTGTTGAATCTGCACCAAAGAGAGGTAAGGCAGTTCTGAAGGCAAAATGGGGTCAGACAAGGTGTACCTAATAAAGAGGTTGGTGTATTTCAAAGCAGTGTGCAACATATCCTATTAAGTTCATGGGCCATCAGGTCAAAGCAATCCACAAGTGCTTTCGTGATTGCTTCACAACAAAGTGCGGGCACCCGATGAGTTTTCATGGTGATTTCATTGGTATTAACAAGCACCCTCTGACACCCATTATCAGCAATCACAGCCGACATTGCCCTTGACGAAGAGGCTCTCACACATAAAAATGTCTGGCCGTGTACCGGCCTCCCACTCAGGTTTCAAAAGAGGCATTGGTGAAACCTGGATGATAATCGCTTATTCTCCTGGATCTGAGGTCCATTCTGCAGAGGTGTCGTGTTCAACCAGCGTATGAGGGGGAGATAGTGTGGGACGGACAGGCTGATAAAAGTGCCGGCTCAGGAGGGCAGGAAGGGGAACAGTCTCTGCACGCTATACAGTGTGTAAGAGAGATATAGAGAATATGGAAGGTAATACTCCCCTTGCTCACATATATAAAGCTAATTAATGAAATCATTGATCACTTCTCCCACATCCAACATGAGGTATGCAGTTTTAATATAAATTCCATTCCCATTTATGCTCACTGGTGCGAAATAACGACTCCAAACCACATCAGCGCAGGGAATTTCAACCATAAACCTTCGAGGAAGCTATTTGATAACCACAATTTATGACTTTTTTATTGTCTTTGAATTTTATTTTTCCAGCACAACCGCGGGAAATGGCATCCAAGGAATAGCAGTTAAGGCTTTGTTAAATTGATTTCTGTTCCATATTTATTTTACGAACGCGCACAGGGGATTGAGGGCGAACTTTTTTATGTGTTGCGGATGGTGGAATAAACAAGTTCATGAGGAAACTCCAGTAATAACTTAGATTCCATTGTGATCACACAAATTCTATCAGCGCTTATTTTCGCCGGCCATCACACCCCTGAGGATGATGCCATTACACTTGATTTCATTGCTCTCGAAGCGGAAACGGACACACACTCGCACAGACGCGCAGACACATAAATGAAACTCTGCCCAGCCTCTAAGTTTAATTGGTGAAGTCGATGTTGTCTGATGGGAATCCATTTCCTCGAGTGAATTTATCGCAGTAGCTTTGTGGCATTTTAATTTGGAATATGGATGACTTATAAACCTAAACAGGAAGAGAAGTTGATAAATAAAGGCTTAATGTTGGAGGTCACTCATAAAGGTTGTGACACTGTGCTTTTTTAATCTCCCTCAGATGATTATGCCATCCCCTCTGAAAAATCCTCAAATGCCTCAGAAACTTATGAAACAGGAAACAGGTGCACTGTGCTCTGCTTTTGGGGGAAATTAATTTAACTATCTTCATAAGTGTCCCCTTAAGTTTCACAAAACAAGTCTATATGTGTAGATTTTACAAAACTATCAAACACAAGACATAAAAAAACAGCCAAAATATTATATTTTTGCTCCTGACTTGGTAATTTCTGTCACAGAAGAAGATATACACTGCAAAAAAAAGAAAGAAAGAAATTCAAGCATTTTTTGTGTTTAATTCTTTAAAAAACAAAAAGTAAATAAACAAAAACACTTAATATGAGTCATAGTCATCTTGCAAGTCTAGATGAATGTCTTATTTCAAGATATTAAGACTAAAAGAGAGGCAAAACTTGGGCAACATTAGCAGATTTAAGGTTAGCATGTGAGATAGCTACAACTAATGGTAGCTAGAAATTAATTATAGTTAGCTATTTGCTTTCTTTATATATATATTTTAGATATCTAAAATAATTTAACAAGCTAGCAGTTAAATCAAAAATTAAAGACCGACAGAGAAAAGAAACACTGACAACTTAGCTAAATCTGGCAAAGAGTGCTAGCTTAGCTAATCTTATTAGCGACAATTTTATTTTCTAGTTCTTTTTTTGTTGTTTTCTTGTAAATAAGCTAAAATAATGCTTGTTTAATCATAATTTGCATATTTCAACAAGAGTTTTTGATTCTGGCTGAAGTAGCTCAAAATTAGCAACTAGCCTAACGCTAAAGCTAAAATAAACAGTTATACTTGTAAGTATTTACAATAACACCTGAGTAGATTTTTTATTTTAAAATGGAAAAACCACAAAAAAAAAGAAATGCACTGGAGTTACAAAGTGATATGACAGCTAGCTTACTTAGCACTAATTCAGGGATAGCTTAGCCATTTTTCTTCTTTCCAAAATCAACATTTCAAGCTAGCAAAACAAAAGTTTAAAATAACCTCAGCACTGTTTATTAGCCAATTTTAGAATTTGTGAAAATTCTGAGATCAGGCTAATATTAGCTTAAGCTTTCTAGCATTAGCTAGTGTTCACTTTTAACAGTATCGTTTGAGTTTAGCAAATTGTTATCTATCTATCATAGATATTTCTAATTTGGAGGCAAGTATTATGTTTTGGCTCGTTTTGAAAGCACAATGATAAACATCTATGAAATCTTGAGTTTTTGCTAACATTAGCCAGCTATCTTTCATGCTAAATTTCAGATCTTGCATTATCTAATTGCCAAATTACTTTCTTATACTCTATTAACTCTACATACATTATTGTAGAGTCAAACCTTGTATATTTTATAATTTAACAGAAAAAAAAAGAATTGTAGCTAACATAAGCTACAGCTAACTAGCTTTCAGTATTCTCATAGCTGTGTTTACTCCATCTTTTTTATAAAATAATATTTCCATTCGAGGGACAAAATGCAACATTTAGACAAGTTCTACATGATTCTATGTTATAATTTCATATAAACTATATCAGATGGAGACTTTTAGAGTAAAACAAACATTGGTTGGTGTTTTTTGAGTTGTTTCAGCTCATCTAGCTGCTCAGACCTCAGAAAGTCTGCACTGAACCTGGAGCACAAGCAACCCTCAGCACTATTTAAGTCCCATCAGTCATTGTTTCTCTGGCTCATTCCTCGCGCTGTTGAACATTTTTCACTTGCAAAGTAGGACGCAGAGCAGACAGGACCTGAACTGGCAGAGAGGAGGAGTGAGTGATCTTTCTCCAGCACGCGCAGGTCACTTGTTATTACCCACAAGACTCCTGCTGACCCCTGGTGTCACATGATAGATTCCCTACGATGATCTGCAGCCCGGACGGAGCTCTGTCATGTGATCTCTTCGTGTGAATACTTCTCGTTGTGAGGCCAAAAGAAATCTGCAGTGGAGCTGGCAAATGTACTACCACTCATTAATCACACATCAGTTGTGAGTTGAACGCACACAAATTTATATGTACTAGATTTATGTGGCAAAAGCAATTGGACAAAAATCCATACAAGCCTTAGAAGTCAGAGCCAGGTCGTGATTAATGAGGACTACTTACATCGGAGAGAGTGAGAGGGTGAGAAGAAAAGGCAAGCTGGAGCTGGAGGAGGGTTGAGAAATGACAAATAGATGGCAGTAGACTGTGGGGGAAAGGGATTGAAGATAGGGTGACTACTTGATCGACTATCCAACACACCCCGCCCCCAGGCCCCTTCACATCCAGACTTTATGTACCAAAAAGTAAGCCCCAGAAGTGACAAATGCAGTGATTTATAGCGACTAGACTGGAACTTTAAA
Organism: Halichoeres trimaculatus; assembly: GCF_033239565.1. NCBI lineage: Eukaryota > Metazoa > Chordata > Actinopteri > Labriformes > Labridae > Halichoeres > Halichoeres trimaculatus. Next base: position 18,633,779 of record NW_027437200.1, read on the forward strand.
ATTAGTTTTGTTCTGGAACTAGGGGAAATGAGAAACCTTGCAAAAATGTAAAAAAGCAACAATTAATTGTGACTCAAGGTGGGATAATTTCCCCCAAAACCTGCAGAATTAACTGTTCCTTATTGTCTAAAAAGACTGTTAAAAAGTATGTTTAAAAGGACATATAAAGACATTTTAAGTCAAGGTTACTCTCTGACAAAGGCTGTTGAATCTAAAGATTCAAACTTGAAGAGAAAAGTGACAAAGAGGTTTCCATTCTTGCCCATCACAATAAAATTGCTGATGGAAAAAAAAGGTAAAAGTATGCCAAAATTCTGTTCCTTTCACAGAAACATTTCTGCAGACTGAATTATTTGATGCTTTGACACTCATTCCTTTGTAAATGTAAGTTGGATAGATATATGTCATTTTTTTTATTATAATAATTTTATTTCATTTTTCCCTTTTTCATTTCTATTTTTTTGCCAGTTTGGCCTTACAGAGCAAGACCTTCTTCTCTTTCTTTTCTAGAAATTAGTCACGTGTAAGTGATTAACTTACCTAACATTCTGCCTGCTGAATTCTATAAACCCTTATTCAAAACATAGCTGTGGCATCTTTTCAGGGCTAACACTGGCAATCATCTTAAGCTAGCCAGTTATCTAATTTTATTCAGATCTAAAATGGAATAAATTGTTTAATGCAATAATCTTATAAGAGTTAGCAGAAAATTTTAGTTGTAAGTCTGCTGCTAGCTGGATTGCTAAAATTATAGGACAATGAATAATTAAAAAATGTTTATTTGTTTATTTTTATTTTTATTTTATTTTTTTATTTTTTTGAGGACAATACAAGAAATAACAGGGCTGCACAACTAGTGCATTTTGTAGAATAGTCCAGAAAACTGTTGTGCAAAAAAAAATAAAAAAAAATAAATTAAATAGAGAAAAATACTATTGAATTATATATATATATATATATATATATATATATATATATATATATATATATATATATATATATATATATATATATATATATAAAGTTAAACCAGAAGTTTACATATACTATATAAAAAGGCACATAACTTTTTTTTCTCAGTATGTAACATTCAAACAGATTTAACTCTTCCTGTTTTTGGTCAATTACAATTACCAAAATTATTTCTATTTGCTAAATGCCAGAATAAAGAGAAAGAAATTTTTTTTAGACATTTTCGTATTACTTTCTTGAGAGTCAGAAGTTTACATACATTTCATTAGTATTTGGTAGCATGTTTTTTAACTGTATGACTTAGGAGGTCAAATATTTTGGATATATATATATACACATATATACACATTTCTGTGTGTTTAAATCACTCTTTGGTTAGTGGAAAATTCTAGAAATGAGCTACGTGACCTTCTGCTAACACCAGAATGCAACAGGGCTGCTCAGGAAGTAGCTGCAGCTGAAAACTATCACACAGAAAAAAAAGTTTAATACTTATTAAAACAAAAATACTTAATATATGCTTAACTGGACCATAATAAATAAATAAATAAATAAAATGTTTCACTTTTTACCAAGTCAGAAAGCTAAGCTTGGGGTAATGCAGTTAGTTGTGGTTATGCTAAATAGAATCCTGACAGGGTGAGCAGGATCCTTAACTTTAATGACAAATTGAGAGCAGAACTAAAACCACTTTATACCCTAAAAACTCATGCTGTTTAGTTTTTGAAAGTCCACAAGGTATAAATTCAACAATCTGTGACAGGGATTTTCTTTGACATATGAAAACTTGGGAACATTTTAAGGCTCACGCATTGGCTGATTTTTATAATCTTTGCCCTTTTCCACAACTGCTGTGCTGCATTTATGTTTTGGATTCACCAGATCCGAATCCTATTCCGCTCTGGGCTTACACTCACTACTGTACTCCTAGCTTCCCTGAAACTCCATCCCTGTGCTTCTTATGCATTTGCTTCTTCACAGGCTTTAATGTCTGCATTGAGAAAAAGCCAGAGGGGAAAAAGAAAAAGCGCGTGGAGGGAGAGTTGGTTTTCCTCCTTGCCGCATGCTGTTAACATGCAGAGGGCACCAGCCATGAAAATGCAACGGATTTCTTATTTCTAAGAGAATGATCTTAGTGATCTCATTATTTCCCATGTGGGTAAATGTATAATGAAGGGAGCAGCTGTGTGTGAGGGCTAGAACGCACACATGCCAGTGCACTCCTGTGTGTCTTAACAGCCCTCTAGCCCAGGAATTAACCCTTTCTTAGTTTGCGTCTGTTGTCTGTAGCTCTCAGTTCGTCTCTGATGCAAGATCACAATATAGCAGTTGATGCAGCAGTGATTGCATTGACCTCACAGTGAAGGTGTATGTGTGTATGAAGGTGCCCGCGTGTGTGTGGATCTCTGGCTCACCCTGTGGCTCAAGGCCAGAGTGCAGCACAGCTATATTCCATTTTGACACTTTGATAGACACCGAGCCATTTCCATCCCACTGTGCCCCGCCAGCTCTGCCACTCTGCTGCACTTCTCATTACTGTTAGACCAAAGGAAATCACAAAGTAGGCATAAGGATTGTGAAAATGAGCCAGATAGACGGAGTGTAATTCCCAATAGCTATACAGTATGTGGCTTTTTTAATTACGAATTAGCTGGATGTCAAACATCAAGCTATTTTCAAGTATTTCAGACATAAAGCCAAGAGAAACACATCTGTCAGAGTTGAGGGAAAACCCCCTGTAGTGCTAATTTAGCTCTTTTGGGTGTTCCTCAACACATTTGCCTGTTTGGGGCCTAAAAACTGTTGGATAAAAGACACGCATGTCCTTGTATCCTTGCCTTTCTCCCAGTTTTCGCCCAGTGAAAGGGTAATTTATGACTATTTGAAGACATTCGATTCACTGACCTCCAAAGGTTTAACTTCCTACTTTGGAAAAGTTATTGGTTGAAATTTGAACCATTTATTGCAATGTTTCTTTTACAGCCTGCAGCATCCGTTACAGCAAAATCTGTCACTCAACCAAATAAAAATGGTTGCAAAAGATTAAGATTAATAATCCAATTTAGCTAATGAGGCTACTCAATATGTTAGCTTATAGGGGTACATCAGCTACTTTGCATGACAAAAACAAAGAGGCAGGTTGAAGTCAATGTGCAGAAGTAAATTTTTCAAGACTGGCAATTCTGGTCCCAAAAAGCCCCTAACTAAACAACATGATCCTGCTAATCGGGGTTCAGGCCGCCAAGGCCTCCGCCTATGGCCCCCCCATGAAGGTGGTGGGTCCACAGGAGGACGAACCCTTGTCAACTTTTCAGGCTTGGCCTGAACCGGGCCCCATAGGTAAAGGCTCGCGATAGAAGCAGGTGAAATGTGATTTCTCCGTTGGGTGTCCAAGTTTCGCCTTAGAGATAGGGTTCAAGGCTTGCACATCTAGGAGAGGCTCGGAGTACAGCGGCTGCTCCTCGCCATGGAGAGGTGACAGATGAGGTGTTTCGGGCATCTGGTGTGGATACCTCTTTTGGGGGTGTTCCGGGAATGTCCAGCTGGACCAAGGACACAGTGGAAAGATTATATCTCTCGGCTGACCTGGGAATGCCTTGGTATTTCCCCAGAAATGGAGGAACTGGTGGAAGTGGCTGGGGACAGTGACCCCTGGTCTTGGCTGATGGCATTGCTGCCTCTGTGACCTGGACCAAGATAGGCAGTGGAAGATGTTAAGCTAGCAGCCATAACTGATCACAACTTTGTGTTTCCTGAAAGTCCCACTATCCTCATTCGTGGCATGTTAGCCATGGTGTTTTGTAAATCTTAGCTTAGTAGTTCCACTGAACTTCAACGTCATATATTAGCTTATGTGTTCACATAAGCATGTTTTTGGAATGTGCTGTTTGCATTGTTCTTAAAATGTTAGCCATGGTGTTTTTGAACTTTTCGCTTTAAGGCCCATTTATACTCAAAAACAAACAAGCATGGCGACTGTGGGGGGAGGTGTTAATAATGTTCAGCTTGCCTAAAAGACAACAACTGAGGCAGTGTTGCATCAGACAGTTTCGCCATTGTAAATATGCAGAAATAAGAAATGAATGCAGAAGGCTCCGTCTGTATCCATATTTGTATGTTTCGTCAAGCATAATTGGGTCTTAAAGTGTTTCTAGAGACTTGAGCTCCATGTGTTAGCTTGTGTGTGAATATTAGTGTGTTTCTGGGACATTCTGATAGTCTTGTTTGTAAAATGTTAGCAATAGCATGACTGAATGCTAACACTGGCTTTCATCTGATATGGAGTTTACTTTTAAATTTTATTTGGTTTTCAGTTGCTGCTCAGTGAGTTAGCTTAAAATGAGCCAGGCTACTTTTTGTTATCTTAAATGTACCCAATTAAGGATTCACTCCCATTTTAAGTGTCTGATTCATCCATGTCCAAAAATTGAAAAAAGAAACAACTCACTTTGCGAACAGGTGCCACCAATAGGATAGTGAAGAGGTTTCCCTTAAACTCACTTTGGACAGACTCAAGGTCTTTGTAGCCCACAAATGAAAACATCTTTGATTAACATAGAGTTCAAAACCCCCAAAACAAAAACAGTTGTTTTTCAGTGTTAATTTATTCCATAGTGCTCCAGCAGAAGAATAATTTGGCTAAACCACCATGTTATCCAGCAACAGTATGAGCAGCACAGACTTTTCATTTTAATTCCATCCCAGTCCACATCACTGACTTCATGCTAACACCTACAGTATCTGACATGAACATGTGTACATACATAAACAAATGTTTCCACTCCAAACCATTCAACTATTGATCTCTCAGTGATCTCTTAAACCAACCGCTGGTCCAACACGCTGCTGCTTATTTACATAACCTATTTGCATACCAAAGTAACACTGCCCATGACACTTGCCAATGAATAATTCAAGAGAGGTGTATTTACATAAGGTGCAGAACCTGAAATCTCCCCGGGCACGGGAGTGACTTCAGGACAGAACTTTGTTTTGTGGATGACTTTTGCATCAGCCGCTCTGTCTGCTCGTCCCCCTCCTCAAACTAATTAATTAGCTAATTTCAGCCTCTGCCAAGATCAATGGATTCGGCTATCCGTGCAGGCTAATACAATTCACAGAATGAGGGTCGGGGGAAGAAACTAAGATCTGTGGGCCAATTCTCCTGGGAGAGTGGCCTCATCTCTTGCTGCTTATTTTGCTCTGTGCATCCCTGCTCCAGCCAACACCAGCAAAACAAAATACTCCCGTGATGTATATAAAATATCTGTTTATGCATGCATTATTCTGACAAGGACGGCTCTTTGTCTTTGATGTTTTATGGTAGATAAGGTTCCTTGTATGCACATTGTGCATGCATGTCTTTGCATAATTACCCCTCATATCTGACTGCGCTGAGCCATTGGAAAGTTGTGGCAAAAAAAAGAAAAACACAATCAGTCAAGCATGTACGCATGCATGTTTTATTTACTCATTTGCATGAATGTGAAGGCTCCGTGAACAGAGTGGCTTTCTTTTTTTATTGTTGAAGTATTTAGGTTAGTTGCTGTGTATGAAAAGGAAAGCACAAGAAGAATAGCAGCATTTGCATGTGCAACATCAAAGGGGTGTTAGGATGTGACGATCACAGCACGGTTGCTTGTTAGTGATTGATGCATTGAGGTTGCAGGACTTGTGCGCGTTTGAAATGTGACGCTGTACAAGCTAATTTACTACACAGTGAACTCAATTCCACTCCTATGACAGGGCGGTTCGTTTTGAGTCAAATGGAAGGGTCAGATTTTGATTATCTCCTTCCCTTGAGATCCGACTCTCGTGTCACATATATTCTAAATTAAATCCAAAATGCTTTATTGACATTAATGTAATAGAGGTTATATCCTCAAAGCCTGGGGTGAGAAACATAAACAAAAAAGGTGGAATTCATTGATTTGTGCTTCCATCAAATAAAACAACATTTTCTGCGGTTGTGTGTGTGTGGAACTGTACTTGTCTCAACACCTGCCTGAGGACTAAGATATGGGTGCACATTTTAATTTGTGGAATTTCCTTTGGTCATGCTTTATACTTGTTTAAATCATGTCTAAATATATAGATATAAATAAATAAATAAAAAGAGTATAGTTTTGTTGACGTTCAGAAAACCACTGTGTGTGTGTTCATGTGGACTTGTTTACCTATCTAACTGGGGCTTTTGCTTGGATGCAGATTCATTAACAGGGGACATCTAAAAAAACAGAGAATATTGTTATATATTGTGTTTTCTCTGCTGAAAAGGATTTCTGTGATTAATTTTGTAGTAATGGTGGACACTGGAGCCTAACTGTCAGACAGAAAAAGGACAGAAGAGCAGAAGAAAGATAAACAGGAGAGAGATACAGCCCATTCCAGTTCATTCTAACCCACAGTCAGCAGTTATTCTGCAGTGGTCTGTTCAAACTTGAGAGTTTATCAATAAGATGAAGAGTGAGGTTAGGTGGATGAGCACTGACAGGTTACATCATGCATACATACAGATACATCTCAGAGCACTAAGCTGTCAGTAGCGCTAGATATACCTGGCTACTAAACTACAGCAAAAAGTGACATATTCTTTGCTTGTTGCCACTTTTCAAACAACATCACTAACTGTTAATTAATACATTACTTGGTCATGTCGTATGTCGTATTGTCTGTTTTAAATGCACTCCCTCGCCACCTTGTGGCCTGGAGTCTTCGCACACTGTCATAAATTACTTTTAGTGAGGCCTGTGTTCGTTTTGGAATTGAATGGAGATTGGATTGAAACAAGTTTTCTTTGTTCAAGACAACTGTTTACTGGATACAACGCCCCAAGGTAAGGCATTTATCAGTACAGCTACGTAGCGCAATGGTTTAAAACATGACATCAAGCAAACATAGCAGCTAGCTATATGTTAGCCTGGTGCTCGGACGTTTCTGTAGGCTAACTTGACAACAAGTAAACACTACACTGATACAGTCCGAGCTACAGGATAATAAGCCTTTCGCTCGGGCTGTATCACTCTTCTTTTTATCTTTCTTCTGCTCTTCTGTCCTTTTTCTGTCTAACAGCTAGGCCCCTGAGTCCACCATCACTACAAAATTAGTGTTGGAGATCGTTATTAGCAGAGAAAAACACAGATCTGTGTGTTTTATCTCTTCTTTCTACTAAACTTTGTCAGCCAGCGTGGTGTTGTCATAGAGACAAAACCAATCTGGTCCTGCTCAACCCGACCTGGAAGCTAAGAAATAGCAGTTTAAAATAACCCGTAACCAGCAATATTGGTGCTGATAATCTCATTTTAAAGTGTGGATTACGATCAGGTTTATATACAGAAGGCAGACGTTTTCAAGATCACTTTCAAACATCCCCTTTAAAACAAAGAAAAGTAGAGTTAAAAAAAGGATCCAATCTCCATTCATTTTTCTAAACACACGCCTTGATAAGAGTCAAGAGTGTGCACGCAATTCCAGCCAAAGGTGTCACTGCAGTCCACTTCAAACAGATAGTCCTCACAGACCCTTTAAGTTCTCTTTTTGGTCATGCTTTAATCATGTTTAAATCCCTCTGGTGAATATATAGCTTTTGCCAAAAGGGGACCTGTGATTGTGCCAGTGTATTCTGGCACAGTTCTGCTTCAAACTGTTTTTATACTTTGTGTGAAAACGACTGTTTGTTTTCTGTCTTGCTGTGTGTGTTTACGAACAGTGTTGTTGTGCATATGTGCATTTGTTTACATTGGTGTTGTATTCTTTTAGGTGTTTTTCAGGTGATAAATTTCACAAGTTTAACGCTCCAACTCTTCCTTTGCTGCAAATATTGGCTTAATCTGCTAATGCTTGAGTTTCTCTTCATCTGTTATGGTATATTTTTGATCTTTAACAAAGTATAAATACATAGAGATTTGTCTTGGGAGCACAAGGTGGAAATCCACTCCCTCAGCTTCCTTTTTCATACAAATGTTTACAACTAAAGTGTGAACTATGTGTTTCCTATAGCTGCTTTGTGAACTTCCTGCCTCTTCCTCTCTTGCAGCACCCAGAGGGATGAGGACAGCAGACCGTCCCATGAGAGGCCATGTGTCTGGACCCTTGGTTTAAACCTCAGCCGCCTGCCATCCTCCCTCAAGGGAAAAAAAAAATGTGCGTGCGCTGTGCAGGAGAAGTTAATTAGCCAATTGCACATATGCACACAAACACACACAGAGGAAGGCATACAAATTCATTCTGGCATGCATGGTAATGCCACACACACACACTCACACACACACTCACAAACATGCAATAAGCCCACATGGATTTGAGGACGCTAAGCAGCAGGAACCCCAGGGAGCAGGCTGTCTTGACAAAACAAAACAGATGTTTGTGTGCACAATGTCACCCTAATGTCAGCAGCCACGCTCCTATCCCCCTTTATTAATCACAGCATTCTCCTGCGCAGGCTTCAATTTCTGTTTTGATTTAATGTTTCTATCTACTGAAGGCATGTGTGATAAAACGTGTGATAAAACCACATGGGATGTTAAAGATTTATGCTGTTAGGTTTCATCATTTATTTCAAAAGGCCTGTTTAGCCTTCGACAACCTCTGTCTGTGTGCCCTTGAGCAAGACCTTTAACCCCTCCCCCAATGCACAATTACAAAGGCAGTCTGAAATCACTCAATACTCACAATATTGTCATAGTTTGCCATTTCATAGTGTTATACCCTATACTGAGTGTCCTATAGTTCACCAGGGGGGGACAGGAAGTGGGCTTCTTTAGTGGCTCAAGCTGTTAAATGATGTGAGATAGTAGTATATACATTCAACTCAGTGGAGTAGGGGGTGATAAAACAGAAACAAAAATTACAGATATCTTGAAACTTTAAATGATTTTAAAGGGCGTTATGCTACCTGATGCTAACTATGTTTGCTAGCATAACTCCTAGTCTAACGGTCTGAATGAAGAAGTGCTAAAAAATGCAGTTTTTGAGTTTCTTCCAGAGGCCTGCCAAAGAAACATCTGAAAAAATGTAAAAAAAAAAAAAAAAAGAGGTGATTTATAGGGGGAAAAATGCTTTTACGGACTGGTTCAAAAAACAGCCTGGATCTAGTTAGCTCATCCCTCTACCAATACACTGTACAGGAGGAAAATACTTTGGATAACTTGTGATTTTTTCAATGTTATCAAACTTACAGGTTTGCCTCTTCAGGCCTTTGCACACCAACGGTGACGCGACTTAATGGCACAAAATTGCGAAAAATTTGGGGGCATCATATTTAATTTCTGCAGCTATTCTCCTCCAAAAGATGTCTTTGTAATTGTTGTCGTGTTGTTTTTATGTCTTTTGCTGTAAAGAACCAGGTGCTGGGGCATAAACACAATCAGTGTTGAATCTTTTGGTATGTGGCTTGTCAGCAATGAGCATTTTGATTGGCTGAATGTGTACTTGCCGCAAGCTAACTTCAGAAAAATTGTCCTCGGTCCAAAAAAATAAAAGCTGCAATTTCACTAAGAGAAAGGACATTGCTGGTGTGAAAGCTTGCATTGAAAAACAATAGGTTTGAAAAAAGTAGATAACACGCGAAATGTTAGCATGAAAAATACATGTCTGGTGTGCAAAGGGCCTTACAATTACATGGTTGACTCAACTGACAGGCCGGCACCCTTTACCTGTTAGCAAAGCGGCTTAAGACCAGCCTCTCTACCTCATCCAAACTCAAACTAATCTAGCATTAGTTCTTCATTTCCAATATGGCCTTTGTCAATGATAGTCTTCAAAACCCTGTATTTGAAACATATGGATGATGTCATAGACACTATGTTCGTTTATAACCTCCGACCCCGTGAGTAAACCAATGTGAGAGTTTTAAAAATTACAGCCCCTTGTGAGTTCACTGGACAAAAAATATAGTTGACTTGAAATTATGTTGTGTTAATTTCAAACAATTTGAGGCGCAGCTGACTTGAGAGGCTGGCACACTGTAGCAGTTAGGGAGGCAGCCAAGGGCCTTCCTCAATTACATTTTTTCTTTTTATATACATGAACTTACTTGACTAAGAGTTATTTGAGTAAGCTTTACCAACATGGTGTCCACTGGTCAATGCTTTAAAACTGGATCAAAAACCATAGGGTCACATCATGGACTACGTCTGCATACTGCGCGTCTATGATTAACCAGATAGCTAGCTATAGCCAAACGATAGGGGCTGTACTAAGTGTGCTTGCAGTGGGAACAGCCAAAAGACAACATGATAAAAAATGTCAACTTTTGCTGTGCTTGGGAAGTTGAAGCTGTTACGACCAAACTCTTGATAAAATTTGCAGTAGAAAAAAAACGTTCTTTATTTTTCTACATGGAGCTAATCATGGTATGTTTTGCAAAGCAGTAACCAGTGGCAACAATTTTAACATATGTTGTAGAAGCATCGAAACTGGCGCAAAGCAGTGACACTAAAATACAGTTTGCTGTATAAAAACATGGTTTCCTCAGACTTCTCTCCACATATTTCCAAAGAAGGATGTGGAAAGGTTGGTACGCATGATTGGGTTGAGTGAGCCTGCATTGACTTAAAGAACTGGGCCTGTTAATACCAAAGTGCTGTGGTAGCACTGAAATAGCTGAGGAAAAATATTTTATTCATGCGTCGATTTTGCAACTCTGAGAATCATGGGTCTCTCTGTGCTGTGCAAAGTGTGACTGCCATATTACCTGGCTATATAAGTGCATACAGCAATTCTCCCATGTGGGGGAAAACCAATAGCGACAGCAAGACTTAACAGAGCAGTGATACTGGACTGCAACATCCTGGCAGACTTGAAATGATATTTTTTAGTCATAGAGCCACATATGGAGCCAGAAGATGTTTATTCCAAAATATCCTCACATGTCAAGTACCTAAGGTGTCACAATTGAAACAGCTGAGGAGAAGAAGGCTTCCATCCATCATAATGGGGAAACGATGAACGAGCTAGCTGTGCTAACCCAGCACCAGAGGGAATACCTGAGGGCAGAGGAGCATCATGCTATTCATGGGGACTTGGCCCAGGAGCTAACACCTGACACAAACGCCACATTGGAAAGATTTTACCTGCTGTGAGCAGACAGGATATAGAGGCGCAAGACTGAACAAACTGGTGAAGAAGTCCAGCTGGCTGAACTGGACAATGATGGACAAGCTGTCATCATCTATTTACTTATGGACCTTTTTGCACTTTCTATACACTTTCTTACTTCTGTTTTATTGATTGCTGCTGTGATTTCAATTTTGTGGTAAATAAAGCTCTATTCAATTATATTAATTTTTTAAAGTTTGACCACAGCCCATCTGTGTCGAATGACTGGAGAGATGGACTATTTTTTTCAACCTATACTGCAGCCAGCCAGCAGGGGGAGCAGTTTTTATGGCAACCTTACTTCCTGCCGTGCAAGATGACCATTTTTTTTTACAGTTTATGTGCTGGACGGAGCTGTGTGGACAAGATGGTGAAAGATCGGGACCTCCTAGTGGTCGAAATGCAGTAATACAGGCACCTGTATGACTCTTCACACAGAGATCACTATGACAACCGAGTGGTAAATAATTCATGGCGTGAAATTACGGCCACTCTCAGTAGAAAAGAGAAAACGGGTAAAAAAAAAAAAACAGGTAAAATCTCTTGGACAGATATGTCATGTTGTAAACAAAGGCAAACTTCTTAAACTCTCGTTTCGTACTCTGGTAGACGTACATTTGTGATACACCACCCTCTGCAGTTTGCATGGACACCAACAGACGCTGTGCAGGATGTTAAAAAGCATAAAAGCCTCACGCGTTCTGTTGTGCGGATCTTGTACGTCTGATTTCTGACAGCTGGAGTCGCAAGACCAACAAGTTCCCGCACTCAACACTCCATTGATGAGTCTCTCTTTGATTGGTCTGGTCTGGCTCTGTTAGTTTTGTCCGTTTATCATCAAAGTCAAGCTAAATACAAACTAAATTTGACAGAGTTTGTTTTATTTTGAAAGTCTCTGGGTCTTTTCCGGTAGTTTCTGGTCATGACTTCCTGTCCCGTTAGATCTTCCCTACCCTGAATTTATTTGTCCGGCTGTGTATTACCTGCGTCGTGACGGACCAGCCAACTAGACGGACTGCAACAGAGTGGATCCAGTGTAAGTTGACACTTTGACTTGAATGGAAACCTATCTGACTGCAGACTGCAGATGAATCTGGTGTATTTCAGCCGTAACTGTAACTTGGGTGTTTAGTAGTTTGACCTTTGAAAGTTCAGTGCTTCAGATATAAAAGTACTCTGGCGTCCAAGGCCCATGCTTTGTGCTCCCACCATCCACTCTGGCCTCTCCTCTTGGGGTTTCAAAAAAGAGGTAAGAATGTAAAAGGAAATCATTGCCAGTGAGCAGGTAGATGTTATGTGTAGTAAACGTTGAAGGTGAAATAGTTTTATTCAAGGTGAAAAAAAAAAGTCATGGAAAAATGTTAATGTAAGGTGAAACTGCAGATACTAAGGCTCTTCGCTTGGTGTTAAACTTGTGACCCTCTGAGTATCCTCACCCCCCGTCAGACCGCTGTCTCCTCAGTGTAACACTCTAAGTCCCCCCCGTGTCATTTATTGACTCGGCTGACTTACTGCAGCAGCGAGAGGAACTTGTTTATCCATGGAAGTGATTGCAGCCCGTGTGATGCCTCCAACCTGGCACATGAGATTAGTGTCAGCTCTCGCCGCTGCCACGCCAATCAGCCGCACAGAGACGGAAGGATGGCAGGCTCACCCGCAGACACTCATGCAAACACCATGCAGACACACACGCACATGCTCACACAGCCACCACCGCTCCACCCCCCTCTCTGAGGAGCCAGATGATGGCACAGCACTGGTGACAGTTTCCACTTGTGAGTCAACATGAGGAGCACAATGGAGAGGGTTTAGCCTGAGGGGCTGAAGAGCACGGACTCATAAAGAAGGGGAGAGTTGGATTGTACACACTTACACACAGCAGATGTGTCCCTCACCCATCTGCCACTGAAAGAGAAGCCCAACTTTTTTTATTTTACTCACCCACAGTTGGGTTCTTTAAGGAGAAGCACTTAGCCTGTATGAGTGATTCAGAGTATCAGTCTGTGGACCATTAGGCCGTGAGAACAGCTGGCGTATGATGCTTACAGCGTTCATATTTACTTATTTGATGTAATCAACATGCTTTCTTTAGTGTGTTTACATAGCTCATTGAATACACAACAACGTCTTGCTAGCATAGTATTTATCATGGAAAATTAACATTTTTCTGTCTCTGGATGTGTCAAACAGACATTAACAATCCATGATGAAATAGCTCTTACAGATTTATGTTGGTGTGTTGAAACCAGACGTTGAAAACAAGCAGCAGCCTGGGAACTACAACACACTGAAAAAACTGAAATCGTGCACATGAAAGTTCAACTTTTACACCTTGTAAAAATTTAATAGAAACAAAATATAAAATAATAATAATGAAATCCAACCCCTCATAGTGTGTACACACAACCCAAAACAAACTGTAAACAAACATAAACAAACGTAAAATGTGTTTGTAAGAGTTAGCCTTTTATAACGGGGCCCTCATGGAGTTTCTTTGGCGTATGAGACCAGCCGCGCACTACAAAGACTGAAATCAAAGCAAGAGTTTCTGTTTTATCAATGGAAAAGTCAAGCAAATGACTTGGTTTAAAAACTAAAAGATGAAAATGAAGTGTTTATTGCTTAGAGTGAGAAAAAAAACCCACTACAACTGGGGCAAGAAATAAATACTGGTCGGATTTCTGGATCTAAGACATAAATTCTTTTCAACAAACTTGAAACGTTTGCTGAGAAATCTGTTTTTTGGGGAACTGCTGTTTTTCCAAGTGTCCACTAGAGGCAGACTCCATAGGCTGAAAAAACAAACAAACAAACAGAAAGCAAAACAGCCCCCCCCCCCCCCAAAAAAAAATTATAATAATAAAAAAATAAAAATACTAAAATAAATAAAAATAAATAAATAAATAAATAAATAAAACATAATAAATAAATACATAAATAAATAAATAAATAAACTAAACAAATTAAAACATAGCAAAAGCAAAAAAAACCCCCACATAGTTTAAGAGACCTTAATCTTCCTGGCTTGCTAATAAGAAAAACGTCAGAAATCATGGTAAGAAACTTTTGTTTCAGAGTGATTCCATCAAATAAATATACTTTTTTTACATTGACCAATTTCAATTTTTAGTTGTTTGGTTGCTGCTGTTCTTGATTTGGTCTTTACGCTAACAGAACTTTGGCTAGTCTGCCTGCTGGTTAGGTCACATAAATAAAAAAAAAAAAAAAAAAAGGGAAATTTCCTAATCTATATAATGAGTATGAAAATAATATGAAAAATGCAGCTATTTTAGAACAAGCTACCAAATATTGAGCTTACCACAACATTGCACGTTATCAACATAGCATCCAGTGACATTAGACTCTCAGTCTACTAATAAAATGTGCTTGTCACTAGAGGTCGGTGGATCTGACTGACTCTTTATACTTAATTGCTTAAAAAAATAATAAAAATAGTGCATTAATGGGAGAACTTTTATTTACTTTTGTATTATAGTCCTGTTCCTCAAAAAGATTGTGTTTTCACTTTACCATTAAGTGATAATTTTGCACTGAATTTGAATTCCATGCATAAAAATGTTTTGGGGAAAATCAATTTTGTCACTGTTCTGTTCTTACTAAACATAAATGTTTAATATGACAATAAAGTTTTTTTGTAGTCACCTTTAAACTTTGCCCAAATTCAGTCCTAGGTTTTAACAACATACTCAAAAGAAAAAAAAATCACAAAAACACCTGAAGGGCAGCATTTTGATGATACATCGACCTTAAATCTTAAAAAGTATCAGTATTGGTATTGGTATCAGTATCTGCGTTACTGACCCTGTTTTTACCAATTTGGATTGATAACAAAATACCCAGTATCGCCCACTCTATTTGTCACCATCATAGACTATTTAAAAAAAAAAAAAAAAAGGGACGCCATCTTGCTTGGCTGACTGAGGTCACCCCAAAAACTGCTCCTCCTGGTGGCTGGCTGCAGTATAGGTCAAAAAATCCATCTCCCCAGCCATTCTAATTGGGCTGTGGTCAAACTTTAAAAAATGAATACACCTTGTAGAAATGTTTATACCATCCAATTGTTGTTGTGATTTGAAGATATCATTTGGCTGCCTTGTATTCAAGTCCTCTTTCTTCTAAAGTTTTGTTTTCATTAGTTATAAGAGGTTAAAAACGAGGCTTTACGTAACATTTAATAATGACTGACAGCTGCTGTTCTCGTGTATTTTTTTTCCGGGATTGTAAAATATGTCGGGAGGTAGAGTCAAGAAGAGATTAGACTCTTAAAGGAAAAATTATCATTTTTGTTGCTGACTCTGGCTGTACAACGGCTACCAATGGCGGTGCCTGTGACGGGGTATTTTGGTTTCAAAACTGTACAATGGTAAATGGTGGAGCCACGCTGTCCACTCTGTATACAGTTGATTGTCACCATTGCCAAACACTTTCTGTCTCAGAAGCTTGAAGAATTTTGGTCAATTGGGAAGACCTCAAAAGTGTAACTAATCTGCCTGCTGACCATGTTTGGAAAAGAAAATGCCAAAGCTATGAGACAAGTACAAAAACGATCGCTGACATAGAAACCTTGCAGCGCTGATTGGACATCAATCAATGGTGGAACGGTGAGCGTTAGTTTACGACCTTCATACATCTCTCCTGCTCTCCGTGTGTTGATTCAAGTTTGCCAATAGTGTTGAAGGAGTATTTGTTTGGACTGAACTTTTTCTGATTGAGGCCGGAGTGGAAACCGCGGCTTTTGTATTCCTCACTGTCAGCGCTTTCCCATGAATTAACAGTTTATTTGTCATCGCATTGACACCTCTGGTCCTTGAGAAAGGTCGGCAGTCTATCATATTACATTATATCTCTCCTCTGCCCTGTATTGACACAAGTGGCTTGGATAAAGGGGGGGCTGGTGTCTTGTTTGCGATGCATCTCATAATGGAGTGCAGTCGAAATATTTGCATTTTTCACCCGGCGCTGGCCAAGCCGACAGAAAGTCACTGGAGGTATGAAGTAATGATAAAATGACACGGGAGATGTGATGATGAGCCAAAAAACATCCTCAGGACTGTGTCTGGCTGTGCTTATTCTGCAAATACACTCACTCCCTGAAAACAATCCACAGACACTTGTGCACATTTCTGTCTCTTGGTGTCCCTTGCGCCCACCTGTCAGCTCCGTCCCACTTGTTGCCATTTACCATGTGCAACCTACCAATATTTGGCAACTCTTTTCTCTTGTAGCCTCTTCTCCCCTCAGGTCCTTTCCCTCTCCACTGGCCCAACACAGCGATGATAATGAGCGCTCGTTGGTATTCCCACGGCGCCTGATCCTCCACCGTGCCACGGCGCTCTGCCTTGCTTCCTCTCTGACATTTGTGTTTTCAATTAAGGCCCCTTCTTACGAGGCCACGAGCACCCCGAGTTCCACCTCCACATTCAACAGGAAAATCTCAAAAAGACTGCGAGAAAAACCCCGTGGGAATATTTCCAAATTGTTGTGAGAACGAGGCAGGTGTTGGCAGTGGGTTCTGTGCCTTTAAAGAAGCAGAGTGCCGCACTCCTGCTGGAACACGTTTTAAATGGCACATCTTCCACAAAATGACTCTGACATTCGCGCCGATTGGGGTAAATACGGACCGCAAGCTCCCTGTCGATTTTCCATTTGGCATTTTTCTTTTTTCACGCCGTTCAAGCCAGATCTGCTCTGCTTTTTTTCCCGCCTCTTTACATAATGTTGTGTATGGCAAGCGAGGAGTGTGTAAATGTTTGTTTTGGGGCTTGGCAGTGGTCGATCCTCTTCCACTGTCAGCTTGAGGGCTAAGGAATATTTCCTCAGGAGTTCTGTAATCTACTCCGAGTCCTGCCGCGTGTGTGACAGGCTCCCCCCCTCCCCGACACACTCATTTATCCTGCAGAAGATGCGTCTGCCACACATGTATCCCTCCTCTTCCTCGTCGAATGCAGAGGTGAAGCCATCATGAGTGAAAGGAGGAAGAAAAAGGGGAGGAGAGAAGGCTTGGCTGACTATTTGACTTTCCCGTCTTGTCCCTCTCGTGTCTTCAGGCACAAAGGGGGGGAGGAGGGGGTGTAGGGTTGAGCCTGCAATTAAGATTCTGCTCAGCCAGCCTACTCCAATGGCTCAATGGGGCGAGAATAAGCAAGCCCCAGTGGTGATAAATGGCCCACATCGCCGTCCATGTCCTTCCAATATAACCCGGGCATTAATTACACCAATTGGTATTGCACTGTCATCAATATCCATCTGTGCTCCAGCTTTTATGCAAGAGAGTGTGCATGTGAATTGGTTGATGCATCACTCTGACCATCGCAGACGGTGAAGTGCAATGATTTCATCTCCGAAGCAAACTTTGCCAACACAATGCACTTTACTCTTTTTAAAAGCTTCTACGCTCGACTTTGCACTGTTACAATTCACTTTAAAGACACTTGTGCCTCACTGAAGCACCTTACCGACATCATTATGAGTTTTTCTGTTAGGGACTCGTCTAGACGGACCTTGGCAGGGTGTCTGTGTTTCTTTTTTTTCTTTGTTGTTTTGACAACTCAAACTTTTCCTGAAAGTCTAGCGAATCAAAGTTGATTGATTGATTTTGTCGGATATTTCTGATCACAGCGTTGTCGACTGTCAATCAGAGGAAGAAATGAAGGACAAGGTGTTTTTTTGATGCTGGAAGAAACCGAGGTTTAAAATCATTTAGTTGTGCTGCTGTCAAATCTGCAGGAGTTTTGGATTCTTGTTCATGTTTGTCACAAATGTTTTGGCGTTAAGAAATTAATCAGAAAACAGCCAAAAACGATGCTGAAGTTGCCAAAACTGACTGTTTAGAAAGTTGTTTTGTGAGGGATGTTGGATAAGGGTGGTATGCTCACCCTGTCACGATTCTGAACCGCCTAAACAACCCACAACTGAAGGGCCATTTACAAGATTTATTACTTTTGTTTTCTTAAATGCTGCGGTGACTCCTGAATTTCCCCTCGGGGATAAATAAAGTATTTTCTTTTCTATTCTATTCTATTCTATTCTATTCTATTCTATTCTATTCTATTCTATTCTATAAGGGTGGAATGCTCACGTTGTCATGATTACAATCTACCCTAACAACCCACTCAAATAAAAGTCATCTTGTGAGGGGCATTGCGTATCAGAACCTTGAAGGGTGAGCAATCATTTTGTCAAGGATTTCTGTGATTGATTTTGTATTGGTGATGGACACAGGAACCTAACTGTCGGACAGAAAAAGGCCAGAAGAGCAGAAGAAAGCTAAACAGGAGAGTGATACAGCCCGAGCTAAAGGCTAAAACTCTGGCTAAACTGTTTTTTGATAATGTCCTTTCAAACCCACAGTCAGCAGTTATTAGCCTATGGGTATTTTGTAGCACTGGGCTGCTAGTAGCATTACATATAACTAGCTTCTGACGTACAGTACAGACTTAAAACACTTTCTTGTTGTCACTTTCAAACAACTGTGCTACGTACTGATAAATACCTTACCTTATTGCTTTGTATCTGGTAAAAAATATCTATACAAAGAAAATTGGGCCCAGAACAAACACACACACCTGGTTAAAAGTCACATTTTTACAACTCTGGGCCAGGTGGCGAATCAGTCTAATTCAAACAGATCCTCCTCACAGCATCTTTAAGGAAAAACTGGGAACCCTGATAGGGTGAGCCTGTTTCAATCCGCTCTGACAACCCACTCAATACAAAGCCATTTTGAAAGGGACACATTAATGAGCCTGGAAGGCTACCTAGTCAGCTAGCTTAGTCAGGAGGATACCAGCAGTGGTGATACCAGCAGTGGTGATAGTCAGCAGTGACACAGCAGTGGCTTGTTACTGAACAACTGCATTTAAGAGCAAAGGAAATATATGCCTGTAAGTACTCCCTTTATGCTAATTCGTTAGCCTGTTGACTGAATTATCCATTATATGTAACCATTAAGAAACTTTTTTTTTTTTTTTTCACAAAATTTTTGCATTTGGTAAGGTTGCTACTATTAAAGTAGACTACACTTATAAGCTAGGCTAAAGGCCTCTTTGCACACTAAGTCTGTTTTTTTTTTTTTTTTTTGGATTCCAGATCCAAAAAAATGCAGTAAAATGAAAAAAACAAAACAAAACAAAACAAAAACAAAACAAAACAAAACAAAAAACAAAAAAAAACAGACTTAGTTTGCAAAGAAGCCTTTAGCCTAGCTTACAAGTGAAGTCTACTTTAACAGTAGCAACTTAAAAAAAAAAAAATCTGATGTGTTTATCAATTTTTTTTTAATTACATGCAAAAATTTGCAGTCGGAGAAAAATGGAATTATCAAGCAGTGCCAATTTTGGGCAAATTGTTGTGTTTTAGTTTGCTTGAGATCAATGCATGTATTGAGCTACAGGACAGTAGATAAAGAAGGGAACAGGGACGTGACAGTGAGCAGTGGCATATGGCAGAAGGCCACATGTTGGAATAGTACCCAGGTTCAAGGACTTTGTCAGTCCCTTCACAGTGGGCCCAAGATATACGGAAACACAAATCTAATACCCCTTCAAAGCCTTTTTCTTGATGCAAAGGACATAAAGTTTCATTCTGTGAATGTTAATGCTCATAAAACAGTGTTTTCAAAAGGTTTTAGGGCGTGACAATCTCTGAAAGTCTCCCAACTCTGCATTTGCAGCCCATCTCTGAAAGGATAAAGCACTCTGATACTGTTAGATCTGCCTTTAACAGTGTGCTACCATTATAAAACTGTCAAATCCAGCACAATCACACTGACCTTAAAAAGGCTGCAATCTAATATTTGCCAACAGAATTCTCTTTATCTGCCCATTCAGCAACTGCAGTACAGTCGGGAAAGGGAGGAAGGTGAAAAGAGTGCGACTGGCTAAAGTGACTTTGGCTGAAAACTAAAGCCATCTGGCCTGTCAGTTAACCTGCACCTTTATGTTTGCTCCTGTCCCTTGAACCTTTACAGTTAGCGGCCATGTCGTCCTCCCTTAATTAGCAGAAGTAGAGTATAAGATGGATTTACGGTTGGCAGTGGAGTTATGGGGCCAGGTACGACTGACTGGAGGCTTTGGGAAACATATGGTGATGCCATTCTGAAGTCTGGGGGTTGTTTACTTACAGGAGGCAGGATGAGCTGTTGGTTTTAGCATTTTGACGTGAGTCTGGAGTTCAATAGAAACTTTGTTAGATCATAAAGTCATCACAAATGTTTAATTGTAAGCCTGTATAGAAGGTTAGTCAGCCTTGTCTAATTTTATCAGCTGAAGTTCCTCCCTTTGGTATCGGCTCTGCTACATCGCTTGTAAATCTGACTGTAATTTCAAAACCAAATCTCTCCCATTGGACAATTTATTTCTGGGATTGTAATTAAACTGAAAATGTCAGCTTCATGCTTTGACTGTTGCACTGTGGTTGGGTTTGTAGTGATTTGGGAGAAGGGGAAGCGAGGTATTCATAACCAATTGGTTTTGGTGATTGGATTCTGCAAACATCGAGGCAATTTGGTTCTTATGAATATGAGCTGATTTCCCTCAGACGTGACAGAAATTATGTAACATCTCTTGCTTTTAAGCGCCAAAGAGCGGCTGCTGTGGTTGTATTTTCCTTTCATTGATTTGTATCTGCAGTTTGTTCTCATTTCTGTGTTTGTGAGCCAGTCCGACAACTTCAGTTGGGAGACACAGAAGCTAATCAGCAAGCTGTGTGAAATGTGTGTACTACATCATGCATTTTGCAGTGAGCCAAGAGGCCATTTGTCAAGATTTGTGTGTGACAGAATTGCACGCAAAAGCATAAGCTGGACAAACCGCTAATCGAACTTAATAAGGTCTCGGAGTTATGAGTCGTCAAGATCAAGGAAAAGAGAAAACAGACCAATAATCGTGTAGTGGCTCAGGCTGGGCCTGCAAAAATAGGGATTTTGGGAACAGGGGTTCTATGACCTGGGCTACTCTACTGCAGTTTGGATCTACACTCTCTGAGCTGTTGACCCTGGATCTTTGCTCTGCCCATTACACTTTTTTTGGGCACCATTCCATTTTTCTTGGTGTATCTATTATCATTGTGCAATAACACATGTATAACCTCAACCCTTTCAACATTCAAGTCAGAA
This sequence comes from Halichoeres trimaculatus, assembly GCF_033239565.1. Classification (NCBI taxonomy): domain Eukaryota; kingdom Metazoa; phylum Chordata; class Actinopteri; order Labriformes; family Labridae; genus Halichoeres; species Halichoeres trimaculatus. The sequence continues at coordinate 18,654,984 of NW_027437200.1, forward strand.
ATATTTCTTTTCATAAAGACAACTTGAAATATACCCCCCAAACAGCTACTGTAAAATGCGGCCAGAGTGTGAAGCGCATGGGTGAACGCTTCCGTCTAACAGGTTGTGAATAAACTTTTCTTGCTCTCTATTATGAATTATCTGTGATAGAAAGATCATGGGGGTTTATTATTTTTCTAGTATTGGGACAGAAAGGAAGAGTGCCGCCTGTTGATCTCTGGCAACACTGCATTGGACGCTACAGTCAAGCTAGCTAGCTAGTGGGGGAGTAAGCAGGACAGGTTATTGGTCAATCAAAGTCATCATCCCAGGTCAAGATAGAGGGAGGTTAGCAATACAGGTATGTTTTTTCTTTTTCTTCTTTTTTTTCTTTTTTAATTTTGGGTGATTAGCAAGTGGCAACCTCCGGTCTTAGAATATGAGACAATGTGGAAGCGCTAAAATCTGCTGTTTTTTGAGTGTCCACTTGAGGCTGGCTCTAGAAGTACCCGAAGTCACATACACACCAAGCCAAAAAATAAGCTGTTTTCAAAGCAAAAAATTTCTTATTTACAGCCTGGTTCCAAAACGTCTCCAGTCTGAGTCGCTAATTGTACTAATTGTACGGCACACACTGTACAGAAGGTGAATTTTTCTCTAACTCGGCCGTTCAAAGGATATTAAGATCGCAAGCTTGCCCAATCAAAGGCATAGCTCAGGTCACGTGACTGACAGGGGCCCTATAGCTGTATCTAAAGCCCTTGCCACTTCCAATATGGCCGCAATTCCTGATGTGCTTCATTTCATGTTTTAGGAACAGATGGGTGACGTCGGGGAGACCACGTCCATGTTTTATACAGTCTATGGTGTTCATGCCTTTAATGCAATAGGAGAGGACAGTGGATAGAGTAGGAAACATGGCGGGACATGCAGGGAACAGGCCATAGCCTGGATTGAAACCTCATGGAGTACGACATAGACCACTAGACCATCTGAACCCCAGATATGTTTTTTATCACAAAAAATGCATTTTGTAATGCTTGATTTATGGTTAAACCTCTCGAAATAAACAAAAAATCTAAACCACTGAACTTCGAATCTACTGGAAAGTACATTTCTGTGAGAATCACTCATTGGGTCAGTAAATGTTTTGGCTTTTGGTCGCAGTTGTCACTGTTAAAATCTGTGGGCGGGGCACTTCAATCTTGGATTGCTGGAACTGTGACCAAGCAGAATCACGACAGAGCAGAACCAGTAGAAACAAACTCATTAACTAAATTCAAAACCTTCTACCTAAATGGAGATGGACTGAAAAGAGACCAGGTGGAAGTTAGACCAAACTGTGTTGCTGGCTACTGCTTGAATTGGCGGGGAAAGACATCATCTTCAGCGAGAGTGAAGAAAGGGGATTTCTTTCGCCTCAAAAAAACAACCTTTATTTTGTTGCTCTTGGTTGAACATGTGACAAGTTAGAGCAAAAATTTGATTATGGAAAATAGAATTATGAGAAATGTGTTGTGATCCAGAATACATTTTTATCTCTTGAACATGGTGAATAACAATGTGAAAGAGACGTCTCTCGATCCCCTTAGGATCAGTGGTTCTCTGGGTGGGGTTCAGCGACCCCTGGGAGTAAAAGTAGACTTTGCTTTGTCCGTTTTTGTCCGATTTGGGTCGATGCATTGGTGTTTCTGAAAACAAGGTTTTCTGATACTAGTCTTGTTTTTTTCTACTCTCTACCCAAGTTGTTGACAGTCCCCCTCATTAGAAAACATCCTGCTAAGAGCTTAGATGATATTTTCAGTGAATCTTCTTTCTGGCTTCTCAGAGTTTTTTAAGCGCCGAAACTTGGCATGAAAGTCCGCCTCTAATTCTGCTCCCCAATATGACCTTCAAAAACACAACGCAAAAAGCATACACTCTCTCATGCTGATTCATAAATAAAAAAAAAAACCCTCTATGTTCTCTTCCCCGAGCTACCCGTACACTTCAGAGGTCATTGAAATAAAGCCCGTGGACAAAAATATCTCCTTTTGTCTGAGCAGCAGTGGACAGTTTGTCTTCCCAAACTACATTTATGAGATCTCATTATTTTCCTTTCCTGTCCTGTCACTTAGTATTAAGTTTCTTCCGTTCAGCACACACAGGAATAGCTCTTCTCTTGATACGAAGCCAGGGTCCTCTGAAAGGGATGTATTTCAATAACAAAGGGATATATCACCAAGGATTGGCGGTTTAGCACCGTAAAATATCATCGATTTCGCTCGAATGCCTCAATATTTGACTCCTCTTGGATGTTCCCTCCTGAACTGGAAGGGAAACCAGCACAAAAACGGGCCGATTATTACAGGCGGGATGGGTCTGTTGTTTAGTCCCTCCCTCATAATACTGCAAATGAAATTACAAAGCGTTGTGTTTCCCAGCACCATGAAAAAATGGAAATGCAGAGTGTTAATTCATGCATGAAAGCACTGTTGGTGCTGTTGAGAAATTCCACTGATTCCAGACGCTGGAATCCACCATGGTATTATTCATTAAGACAAGTGAAACGTTGGGAGTCTGCAAGTGTATCTCAAAACAGGGCCAACCATATGTTTAGTGTCAATATGACTTCACGGTTGCCCATGTGGAAAATAGCTGCGGGCCACAGAATGCACACTTGCACAGCGCTGTGTTTAGATAAATAATCTCAAACTGTGAAATGCGAAATAGGAAAAGAGAGCCATGTCTAAAAATAATTCCCATCTACCGCTTTTTAATTGTGACAGAGAGGAAAGTAAATGGTTGATTACGAAGAAGTCAGGATCTGCTTTTTGGGCGAGGGAAGAGTCGTCGTGATTGTTTCCAATGCCCTTGGTGATTCTCCAAGGACTGGCCTGGCATGAAATTGGCAGAAGCAGGGACCGGAGCAAGTAGAGAAGAAGAAAGCAAGAAAATAATGTGCAAGCGAGAACAGATATAACTGTGGGTAAAATGTCCAAGAGTAAAGGAATGGTGTGCAAGAGAGCTGAAATGATGAAAAGACCCTGAAAAAGGAGGAGGATAATTTGTGGTCTGCTGGGTTTCCTCCCAGCCATATACACTCCAGAAACTTTGAGGTAAAAAAAAAAAAAAAAGGGAGAAAGAACTCAGAGTTCAACACGAATGACCAGGAGCCTTCAGACTGAGTCAGACACGGTAAAGCTTCTCATTAGCGGGAGGATTTGCACCAAACATACACGGCATACTCTTTTGTAAGATTAAAAATTTGTTGAATATTAATACCGTTACCCCTCGTTCTTCCATGGTGCTCCCACTGAATCAGGGATAATTCTGCTGTAATACCATTTAATACTTGTTTAATAGTTTGGTCATTCAGTGTTTAATCACAAGATTGTGCTCAACAAGTTAAGAGTGCTTCAGACTTTGGAAGGAGAGTCGTTCGGGAATGTGTTGTGTATAAAAAGGGACGACATGCCAGTTCCCCAAAAGTGAAGCTAAAACATAGGCTCTACATACTTATGCATTGAAGTATATCATATAATATGATGCTTAATCCATGTTGTGCTACATTCTTGGGAACAAACAGGAAGTGATGCCAAATTACTCTGAGAGTATCATATCAGAGTTGATCAAACTGAAGTTATAGCAAAGAAGAAGATGGTCTAAGTGCAGGAAATAGTGATGTTAACATCTGACCAAACTTGGTGTCTGAGTCGAGTTACAAAAGTGACCAAAAATTGAATTAACCATCTTGGACCCAGTGGTTTAGCGATTGCTAGCATTGGCTTGCTAACAGTTGTGTTATCAGTAATCCAGAGTCGCTCGAGCATCCTCCTTACTTTTCTGGGTTTATCCCAGACAAAAGCTTTTTTCTTGATGGTTCTTTTACATATTCAACATGTTGCTTTACTATTGCTTGTAGTTATGGTAAAATCTATAGGTGTTGATAGCATGATTAGCTTAGCTGAACATGTGCTAGCCCTTTCTCTAAACTGAACAAAATTTTAGGGTTTAACGTTTAAAAGTCAAACATAAACATAAGAACAGTCCATATCAATTAGATAAGAACAGTCCACGTAAAGTTAAAAGAATCAGTGCCTGAGTCTACAGATTTAGAAATCAGGAAAGTTGGTCTTTTATTGCTAAGAGTTCCCATCCCAACACTTCACAGCAGATCAGAACAGGTAAGACATGTTTGGTATTGTAGCTCAGGTCCGCGGGTGGCTGGAGCCTATCCCAGCTGTCATTGGGCGAGAGGCAGGGTACACCCTGGACTGGTCGCCAACCAATCACAGGGCTGACACAAAGAGACAGACAACCATTCACTCACACACTCACACCTACGGACAATTTCAAGTGTTCTATTAGCCTGATGAGAAAGTTTTTGGACAATGGGAGGAAGCCAGAAGCCCAGCTACATAACAAATTATACGTATAACAGCAGGAAACAAGAATGAGCTTGTAATCTAAAGGGGTGGGTACTGAATTAGGTACCTTTTTTTGTAGGTACCTACCAAATTCCGTTGGTGGTACCGAAAACGGATCTACATAAAAATCAAAAGGTATCATGTTTAGGTACCTAAACACATCCTTGTGACTGTTGGGAAGTGGAGGAGTAGGCAATTGCAAGGTTATGTGCTGAAGACTAATTATGTCAAATTGAAAAAGCTTTGACATTTTATTATTAAACAAATTAATATTTATTTCCACAGAAATACACACAAAATTATTGAAAAGTAGTACTGTTGAGTACCAATACCAATTGCCGGGTACCAGGAATCGGTACCCTATGTTTTGTGTGAAAGGTACCCATCCCTGGAGATCTAAATACTCAATAACCCAATCACCAAGAGAGCCCTGTGGGAGGGAGGAATAACATCATAGGAGTGACAGGAAAAAAGTGAGCAGAAACTACAGGGGGCGCCAAAACTGACATTAATTGATTATTTTCTTTGATAATGTCATGAGATATGACTATTTGAAACAATCAGGGAACTAAGAAGTTAAGTGTTTCTTGTTTACAGGAATACTAACACATTTTAACCTTTATTTTTTATTATTTCACAAAGAAAACTAATAAGTAAAGACAACCAATCAAACGATTGGTTTGGACTGGACTTATCACTCAAACAGCAACTGGTAACACTACTTTAGAATCTCCAAAAGTCTTCATCAGCACCAGAAAAAGTTGCTAGATTTGATGCTAGTTTCTTTCTTTCAATAAGAGCCAGTAGTGGGGTCTGGAAACATCCTAAAGGTAGCAAGAAAGTTGCAAAGCTGGCATCTTAAGTACAATGAAACACAAGCAAATAAAAGCAGACCAAACCAAAACTTTAAAATGGTTTTAATTGTCAATTTGCTATTAGTTTTTCTTGTTTTGATATTCGGGTAACAGTTCATCCTTGTTCCTTGCCTTGTAAGATATGATATGAAACTGGTCACTGAGGTTAATTTTACAATCTCTGAGTCAAAGCTTCAGGATTTTGAGATTCGATCACGAGGATAATGATCAGGAATCAATCTTGTAGGACCTTTAAAACATCACGTCTCTCCCCCCCTGACGAGGATCAACCTCTCTTTCTGTTTCCCTCCACAGGAGACCCCACACCGCTGTGTGTGCTTGTCTTACACAGGGCCCCCCTTAGCGGCCCCCTGCTGCTTGTATGGATCAGTTTCATTAGCCGCCTAGCTCGAATCGTCCCCGAGGAAAGGCCTGAGGTCGCACTGTTTACTAAATGTGTCTCTTAGTGCACATGATTCTCGTAAAAGATGCAAAAACCTCCATTTAGGGGGAGAGGGAGCTAAAGGAGAACGTGCTAATTGGATTGGCATTTCACAAAAGGCAGATTTGACTTCATGCTAATGTGATTGTGCTCTCCCTCCTTCCCTCTTTCTATGAGCTCGGAGCCCAAAATGAAGTGGGAGTGATTCACAACGAAAGCATGCTGTGTGCTGTGAGTTTGAAAGAGTGTTTCGCCGATGACAGATGTGTTTACTTCACCGAAAAGACTGTTTTTGGTCTTGGATGTATTTTTTCATCAGCTCAAAAAGAACCCCTTGAGTTTTTGCTGTACTACGAGGTTTCTTACTCCGTCAGCTTCAAAGGCAATGCCTACGTTCAAGATGTTGCACACACTGGATTCATTTTTTGAGCAGAAATTAAGACAGGAATTTTCAGTGGCGCGTTCTGATCGACTTTGGATTCCCTGGTGGAGTATGTCTCATTTCTCCCTGATTCTTATAAAGCCCTCCATTGCTATGAGACTAATCAACCTTATCAGTTGTTTGAGCGTTGAGCAGTACCCAATTACAACCTCAGTGGATCTCAAGATGCTGACGAGTGTGTGGGTATTACTGTCCAATCAAACACCCGGCACTGACACTCCGCAGCGCACTCATCGACCCGGCCTCCTAATCCTGCTCCAAGAATCAGTCGGAGATGCAGATGGAGTTGATTCCAAGTGTCTTCATTTGTTTTTTCTTTTTTTTTTCCTCTCCCCGCCTGATGTATGGACTCTTTTTCTCTCCCTCCGCTGATTAAGACTGATCCTCCAGCAGGCCACACCGAGGCTAAATTAATCATCCCAGAAATGGGTTACATGTCAATTTTGTGGTGATAAGTGTTGAGCTGGATAATGGTTGTCACGCTATGTTGGATGAGGGGGGAAACAGAGAAGGTAAGAGATGATTTTTCTGCTGATGAGTCCAATATGGATCCTGATGGTATAGATTGGTCAAGAAAAGAATGTAGCAAGCAACTTTTTGATGTTTAATGTGGGAAAAAGCAGAAACAGACAGGTCTTTCAATAATCTATGTAACTTCTCAAATCTTGCAGACCACCAAGCTAAACAGCCCCAGAACAACACCCCAGTGAAAAAAACTCCAATCATACATGTTACAACTTGCTAAGGCTGCAACTAACAACTATTTTAATAACTGATTAATCTGCCTTTTTTTTTTCGATTGAAAGAATACATCTTATTTCTTCAATTCCCTTTATTCAGAACTAATATTTTTTTTACAGTTACAGGGACTACAAAGTAAAAAAAAGTGAACTCATGGTTTGTTGTTTTCTTTAAGAATGAGGAAAAATGGACCTGAAAATCAGAGTGTAACTACATTACTGATATATTATTCAATAATACTTAAAATTGCCAGTATTTAAAAACTTAAGTACTTTGATTAAATGAAATTACTCACCATCCTCCGTGTCCAAATGCATAATTGTTTTGCCTTTGAAAATATAACAACCAATCAGGGTGCTGTATTTGTTTTCCAATCCCTCCTACTTCATTTGCATTAGATCTACTAGTACTACTAGTGACTCTTTTGACTTTACTAGTAGTACTAGACTATAAAAAGTCTACTAGTGCTACTAGCAAGACATTTTAGGTTGACTAGTGGTACTAGTAAACCAGAATTTTGATTAACTAGTAAAGGATTTTTTCAAGTGTGCAAGTAGAACTTACTACTAAAGCAAAATTGTCAACTAGTAGACAATTTTATGTCACTAGTTGTACTTGTAGACTTAGAAAATAAAAACTCAAAGCTTTATTGGTACTACTAGTAACACAAAGTTGTCTACTAGTAGACAACTTTGCTTTACTAGTAAGGTCTACTTGCGCACTATTGTGCCAAAAACCTTTACTAGTGGAACAAAATTTTGGTTGACTAGTAGTTCACTTAACTCAAATGTCTTACTAGTGGTACTAGTAGACTGTTTGTAGTTTGCTTGTAGTACCAGTAAAGCCAAAAGAGTCACTAGTAGCAATAGTAGACCTGATGCAAATGAAGTGGGATAATTAACAAATACAGCACCCTGATTGGTTGTCATATTTTCAAAAGCCAATGGGAAGCCTACATTTTTTTCCCCACCCAGTTATTAGCATATAAGGCTTACTAGTAGTACTAGTGAACATTTTTCAGTTCACTAGTACAACTAGTGACACTTTATTCTTCACTTGTATTGAGACATTATTTTAGTATTAGTGACACATTTTGCTGTACTAGTGAAGCCTACATAGGCACTAGTAAACCAAATTGAGTATGTGTACTCTAAAAATGAGTACTAGTAGAGCTGAACATTGGTTAACAACACTGATATCAATTCTATGCTTAAACGGCTTTCCATAGCCTGTGAGTTTTTCTTTAAGAGGCTACAGGGCGCCCGGCGGTCCCGTGACCTGACTTGGGACTCTAATTGGAAAATCAAATGATCCTAATAACTTCTAAACTGCAGAGATAGAAAAAAATTCACTCACCATGCAGTGTGTGAAGATAGTGAAATCAGCGTTGTAGGGAGCCTGAAAAAGACGGCAAGAAAGGTCCCAAAGCTCTCTACCACAACTACCGCTAACATTAGTTTTGTGAGTTTTTTACATGTTTAACATAAGGATCAGTAAACATAAAAACACAATTTCTTCATGGACCACTAGGGGGTGCTGGCGGACCACTAGTGGTCCACAGACCACAATTTGAGAAACACCGATCTATGTAACGGTGTCGTGATATAAGAAATTAAACGTCAACTGGTTCAGCCGAATGTGGGTTTGCACACAAACAACCCCGAAAGGAAAGTAAGGGAAAGAGAGTTGTTTTCATCTTGTAGTAAACAAAACATTCCCCTGCGGGGTGAAAGCTCCTCGAACATCTGGCTCCATTATAGGCCCCTGTCCAGTCTGCTCTCGCTGTAGAAGCTAATTAGAAAGAAGGAGCAGATGAGGGGAAAGAGCGAAAGGCAGAGAGAAGAAGACCCAAGATAGAACTCCAGATTTCTTGGCCGGCATTACTCGACCCACATTTTCTTAAAAATCTACTCGAGTATCTCTCTGAGGCTTCAAGCAGGCTTTAAGGCACAGCATGAGAGAGGAGTGAGAAAGAAGAGCTTTGATATTTTTTGTTTAAATGGTTCAGAAATTAAATCAAATTTATTGCTGTTTTATTTATCATGTCTTACCAAAACTGTGGCACACCCTTAACTCAAAACTGTCCATACTTATTAAAGCAGACGTCTGAGAAGTAGTAGGCCTTAGTTTCATTTTCATTTCATTTTGTTTCCCCATCATGACACCATGTGGATGTTGCTTGTTTTATTTTACATTGAGGTGCCCAGCCTGTTTAGGAGCGATGAGATGATTTATTTAATTCAACGCCAGCTTTTTGCTTGTGATGTACATTGTGTCATTGCAATAATTGAACACCAAAACAATAAGCCAGACTCTTAATAAGGTGTGTATTAATTTTGAAAACAAGATCTTCCTTTTAACACTGATTTTCTTTGTTTAAAACAACTTTTTTACCAGAAACAATGGGACAAGGTAAGGTATTTATCAGCAGTTATGTATCACTGTTTGACACGTAACAACAAGCAAACTCTGTAAGTTTACACCCTAGTTTAGTAACTGGTAATGTTAGTGAATCCTGGTTATGCCCTGCCAGCGCTCATCTACAAAGCAGAGCTAACGTCACTCTTCACTGGAAAAAAACTAAAATCATATCAAGTGTTTTGTCTTATTACCAGTGGAAAATGTCTTTTTAGACTTAATCTGAGTCACATTAACCTGACCAGTCCAGAAAAATGTCTTGTTTCAAGTTATTTAAAGACAAAATGAGGTCTGAATTGCATGTTACAAGGTAAAAAAAAAAAATCTGCTAATGGAACAAGGGAAAAGTTGTATAGTTTCAAGCAAATTTTTGAGCAAATTTCTCTTGTTCCATCGGCATATTTATTTTACTTGTTACAAACAATTCAGACCTCAATTTTGTCTCTAAATAATTTGAAATTAGACGTTTTTCTGGGCTGGTCTGGTGAATGTGGCTCATATTAAGTCCAAAAAGACATTTTTACTTAAAATAAGACAAAAAAAACTTGATAAGATTTTAGTTTTTTTTGCTGCTGTTTCACTTTCGTCTGCTATTTTGTCCTCTTTCTGACAGACAGCCCAGCTCCAGTGTTGACCATCACTAAGAAATTACTCCCTTTTCATTAATTCCAGCAAAAAAAAAAAAAAAAGAGAAAAAAAAAATCTGTCTTCTCATTTCTAAACTTCACCAGTGTTGTGTTGTAGAGACTCATTTGTGCCTTAAATTTAATTGATTCTGTCACACCTGATTGGGAAATTGAGAAAAAGCATTCAGAAACAACCTAGATTGGCGGTGATAATCTCATTTAAAGTTGTGGATTATGATAATTTAGAAGTAAGACTCTTTTAAGATCGTTTAAAAACTCCTTACTGTCCCTTTAAGTCGTCCTTTGGTTTGGAAATGTAATGCAAGACAATTAATTGGAGATGCCTCTGTAATTACATGCCCCTGTCTTTATTTAAAGAAATATATTTAAAATGCTAAGAAACCCAGGCTGAAATTTGGCTCATTATATCTACTAGCCAAGGAATCAGGAAAAATTGTTATTTGGTGGCCAGATAGTGAAAAAAAGGTGTTAAACTGAAAGAAAAAAGACCAAAACCTTAATATACGGCTCTAAAGTTGTTTTGCGAGTCATTTATGCTAGCTTTAGCATTCTTCCTTAAGATTTAATGTGTTTGAGTACAACCAACAAGGACAATTTAGACGGTTTGACTTTTAAGTTTGCAGCCACTTGACCTAATCATTATCAGAAAACCACTTTAACATAAACACGGGGTGTCTCACATTTTAACTATAATTAATGCTAATGATTTTTATTGCTTTTTTTCAATATTAGCATGCTCACACATAAAGAAAGATGTCATAGGCTGACAAACATTAAATAAGGGGAGCTAGCTTTAGCATTTGAATCAAAGAGCAAAGCTAATCATAAAGTTGCTAGCTTGTGAACATAATTTACTCTACCTACCGAGCTAGCATATAAAACCCTGTAGTGGGTAAAACTGTGATGTAAAACAGTCAATTATAGTTTAGCTCCTGATGCTAAACATTCCCAGATGCTAGCATTAAGCTCAGAGCATCACTTTACAGAAGCTAATGTTCATATTTAAGATGCAGACTGTTCAGCAAAGATGCTAGCTTCTTACTGTGCAGCTATTTGTGGGTGATGGAAAAACTTCTGGTTAAACACAGGGTGAGTTAGCAAACCATCACCTCATTTAAAGGTTGCTGTCAAAGCTTTCAGGGTAGTAGAGACAAATTACAATGGCTGAAGATCCAGGTATGTGACTGGACCTGTACGACACGGAGAAAATGATCAACGCAGCAGACGGTATGCGAGTGAGGTGAAGTATGTCTGCCTCTTTGTCTTTCAGAGAAACTGTTTCTCTCTGAGCACTGATGAAGTCTTCAGAAGGACAAAATGGGTTAGCAATGAGTCATGACTCATGATGTGCAGTCTTTTGTCTCTGAACAATGACAGAGGGGAAAAATAACTGTTGAGTGACTGAGGTTTTGACCATAACAGAGTCATGCACAGCCGTTTCATACTTCACATGCACAGAACGAGCCACAAAGGCGGCGCCCCACCCTGCGAGCGCAGACGATTGTCACATGCTATCACACAGGAGCGTCTGTGCTTATGGGGCTCCTCATAACAGACAACAAGCTGCTTTGTGTACTTCCACCATGAGCTTCTCAATAACATGTCAACACGTGTCGTGAAAGAGACATATGATGGATCTCCTGCCGCTGTCCCCCGGTTAGTCGCAGATTGAACGCTTCAAACGGAAATGTTGTAAGGCATAGGTTCATGCTGGAGCGTGGAGTCCCTCAGGCCCTGTCAGATCAGCTCAAGTGGACCAAAAGTGCAGAAAAACACTCAAGCAAAAGCAGCAATGCCATTTTAATTGACAACAACCTGAGTGAGATCTGCCCACTGGGCCTGAACGGCTCCTTTTGAAAGTATTTCTTGACAGGGCCGTGGACGTTTCCGACTGTGGAGCAGGGGAGAAGCGCATCACTTCACATTTTTTCCGTCGTGCCTTGTTGGAAATTTTTCAGGGGAGCATGTGAGAAACCAATCTCTCCCCAAAGCCCTCGCGACAACCAGAGATTGCTGACGCATACACTTTGATAGCAGAATGTGACAGAGGCCTCTCCAGCAGAAGCTGTGGGGAAGAGGGAGCATGCTGTTGAGTGGCTCACCAATCCAGCCTCTGTGTGCTCGTATCACTTTTCAAAGCTCAACAATTAGGCTTGTAAGCAGAACAGGATTCTGCAACATCTGCACCAGACACCAACACTAACACACTCATTTTTGGTACTAGAGGTCTTAACTGTGGGAAGAAAAGTCTGTGTTAGAGCAAAATTTGAGCACTTAGAATTTATCTTAAAGAGAGGGGATTAAGCTTTCCATATTTTTCAACATGGGTAGAAGGCAACATTTCTGGAGGTTCATACCAACAGTTAGCAGATTTTCAAACCACTACATATTCAGAAATTGGAAAAGACCTTAAATTGGTTGATAAACAGGATCTTCATGCGACCTGCAGAATGATGATGTCATCACATAGGGATGTCTTAACTGGTTCATGACACTTTGAAGGGTCGTTTGAGCCTCAAACACTAAGGTATTCTAACAGCACTGACGGGCCTCCAGAGGGCTGACCAATGAGAGGGAAGGGGGAGCCTTAAAGAGACAGCAGCCAAATATAAGGGTTTTCTAAAACACCAATGGGAGAAAAATTAAGATTTTTTTATGAGCTGTAAATAATGTATAGCTTTGACTTGGGTACCAGAGAGATAATTTACAGCTTAAGAAAAGCATACAATCCCATCTTAAACGGTTATTTCCTTAAGGGTTGGTTGTTTACACTGCAAAAAAAGTAAAACTTAGTCTTATTTTTAGTAAAAATTTATTTTTAGACTCAATATAAGCCACATTCACTTGACCAGTCCAGAAAAGTGTCTTATTTCAAGTTATTTAAAGACAAAAATGAGGTCTGAATTTCTTATAACAAGTGAAAAAAATCTGCCGGTGGGCTGAGATTGATAATAATAATAATAATACATTTTATAACAAGGCACCTTTCAAGACACCTAAGGATGCCGTACAAAACATAGTTTAAAAGCATTTCAAGAAAAGTTACCCTGCTGACAGTTTTTTTTTTTTTTTTTTTTTTTTTTTTTTTTTTTTCATCAAGCAATTAAGACCTCATTTTGTCTTAAAGTAACTTAAAATAAGACAATTTTCTGGACTGGTCAAGTGAATGTGGCTCATATAAAGTCTAAAAAGTTTTTCTTTTTCATTGAAATATAAAAAAAAACAGTTACCAGATTTCATTTTTTTGCAGTGTAAAAGGGCTGGGATGATATGCTATTCTCAGGATTTGATTCTGTTCTTATTTTATCATTTTTATTTTTATTTATTTATGTATTTTATTTTATTTATTTATTTTTAATTAATTTACTTATTTATCTTATTTGTTTTGTTTTGTTTTTTTTTTTTTTGGGGGGGGGGTCAATTTGAATTTCAATTCTTCAATATTTAAGATTTTTTTTTATTTTTGTGTGAAAAAGTGAATTGATGATAATTTCTACAGACTACATCGGGAGCTATATTTTCCCATAAAATGTACATCACAATAGTCAGAGAAACAGGACGCCCTCCGGTGGAGAAAAATAGTAACTGTTTTCCGATCCACTTTATAAACAGAGACGGAAATGGAGACTTTGAACTTGTAAAAAAAACCAAAAAACTTTTCTTTACTTTGAGTTTTGATTTTTTTCCCTAGCCCTATTGTTTAGGTGCTAAACCCCATGCCTTGTTTTTGCTAATTGCTAATGACACCAACTGTGACCATGCTAATGGAGAAATGGCAACATATAAGTTTCCAAAAATTACAAATCATTTTGATGCACTGTTAAATACTGTATGGTAATAACAAACGACAGTGACACAAGGAGGTATAACTGTCAACTACAACATTGCGTAGATGTATGTTAATAATCTCTAATTCAACCAAGTTTTGGGTCCATTAGCCACAACTCCAAAAACCATAAACTCCATTGTCGGAGCACCACCTTGAGGTCAATAAGTGTATGTTTTTGTGACAGACTTGCGTAAGCAGTGTGTAACCCACCTGCCAACTCTGGGCCCATCAAACAGTTTTTGTTTTTCAAGAAGAAGAACTCTGCCAAACTCTCCCTGTGTGAGTGTTGAATACTGGTGTAAAAATAAATTAAACCAGAAACACTTTCTCCTCACTTCTGAGAAGTTCACTTCAGAATCTAATATTCCATTAACTGGAAACTCACCCCCTATAGACTGGATGTCAGTGAGTAATGTGACAATTTTAAACTGATCCCAAGATGAGGATGTATTGACTCAAAAGCTAAGGCTGCAAAATGAAGGTATAAATAAAACAAAATATGCACCCCCGGTGGGAGCTTTGAATATTTTGCATTTGACTGACTAAACAAAAGTGAAAGTTTCTCCAAAGCTGAAACAATTACGAGAGAAAGTGGTTTGACTATGAAGATTGGTGGTCAGCAGTTAAAAACTCAGGATGTACATGATGAATTAACAGCACCTGTGAAATGTCATTCACTATCTTTAATTTATGGTGAAAGCCATTAAGAAAACTGCTCAGGTACATCAGTCTTAAAGCTTTTCTTACATACAATATGTATGAAGCAGCCATCCAAACGCTTGTAGCTTTATTATATTGGCTCAGGCAGAATGTGAGGCTGAAGTCACAAACGCGTACAAACGGCAACATCAGCAGAATGTGACATCCCTCCATCACAAGTAACACATTACTGTTAAAGTACTAAATCATGACTGTGTCTCCTACTTAAAGCTCCTGTAAGGAATTTTTGACTTGTTATGAAACACCCCGAGATACATAGAGATAAGTCTTTATGGCCTATAAAAGCAAACAAAATCACCAACAACAATTTTAACACTTCTGTATCATAATATTTGATTTTTGTAAGGGGATATGTGTCTTTGGCTAAATTAGCTAGCAAGATTTTCTCTTTCTCAGAAGCCTGTAGACATAGATCAGTATCAGTATTGCCAAGTACATTTGCACACACAAGGAATTTGACTTGGTATATCGGTGCTAACAGTTAGCAAGAAAGAAGGAAATAATGTGGACACTTCAATAATACAGAAGTACAAACTGTACACTATGTACAATAGAATAAAGAAAAAGTTAAGATATAAGGTATACAAATATTAAAAAAATATAAGAATCATTATAGAAAAAAAAGAAAATAATAATAATGAGAAACAGAGGTTACAAGGTGCAATGTGGAGCTGTGCAATACTGAGGTTAAATTACGTAACGTCCAACAGCTCTTAAAGGGGATGAAGGAAGTAGAATAAACCAAGTGTTAATGGTATTAAAGAAGTGTTTAATAAAAAAATAGGATAAATTAGCTTTATTAGTTTTAATTTTAAATAAAATAAAATAAAAAAAAACATAAAAAAGTGTTTCTCAAAACTAAACCACAACAGAGGATTTCGTGCCGGAGTCACAAACACAGATGTATGCGAACCGCTAGCATATAAATAGAATTTCCAATGTACATTAGCATCAAGCTAGCGTAGAATGGTAGATTAAAAGCTATATAACATGTTGAATGGATTAAAACCATTACACTTTTTTGTGTGGTTTTATCAATGTATGCTACCTGCTAGCATATATCTTGTCAGAGCGTTGTGTATCAGTGGGCTCTCAGGGAGATCTCTTGTAGCCCAGTTTTTACCTTATGCGTTTATAAAAGTACAAACACTTGAGTAAGAGGTATATACACGTGATTAAACTTACTTTAAAGTATGATTGACCTGAAGCTCTCAACTTTAAACAGGAAAGTAAGTCTTCTAGCTCAGGCTAGCTGGTGTTAGCAAATTACCTTCAAAGCTCCAAACAAATAAAAACATTTTAAAGCCTTTATACGACTTGCTACATAGTGTTGTACTAGATACCTGGACGGTTCTCTGTAAATCGTTAGCAGACACTTTAGGCAGCTCTACTGTCGCTTTCTTCTGCTTCTTTCGGTTGCCGGAAATGCCCATGCCACCACATGCTAATGCGGAAGCCTGTCTCAAATTGAGGCCTGTCCCAAATAAAGGCAGGGGAAGTTAACACATTGTATGATAAAATTTCAAGTTTGAGTTCATTTTAACAATTTAACATTTAGGAGACCAGTTTCTTAATTAGGGGTCAGGACGTCTCCTTGAGGGTCAGGGTACCAGGGGTCATGGGACAATTGAGGCAAAAGACAACCAGAAGTTGTCATAACAGTTAAAGGAACATATCTGGTAATGGAGTGGAGAATGTACAACTGAAAGACTTCTGAAAATGACCAAGGGCAATGTCCAGTCACTCCCTATCAGTTGAAGTACATCAGTCTTTGGTAACTCTTCAAAAAAGACACTGGAAGCAGTTTGGACTTCTCAAATGTCCCCTGCTTTGTCATTAGTCTCACAATTATTCACAGCCATATTGTTATCATTCAGTCATGTTTATACAATCTGCTGATGATGAGCAACACACATCTTGCTCCCCTCCTACAGCAATTCTGTGAGTTGTATCCCAGCTCGGATTAATCCCGCCGCCCTAACCTTTCCCTTTTGCAGCCGAGAGAGCAATTTGCCTGATTCTGTCGCCGCCGTGGGTGGCTCTCCTCCCGATGACATCTCCTGCTGTGCGCCCAGCGTCGCAGGCCAGCGCGCTCCCCGAGGGGTGATCAAGATGCCAGAAAAAAGCTCACTAACACCTGCCACCGGGAGCATTGTGCTGATTAAGGCAGATCTTTGACTCTCAGCCGACAAGAGCAGAAGGAGAGGGGGAGTAGGAGAGGAAGACAGCGAGGGACGGGAGACGCTAGCGGGCGTGTTTCGGGGTCAGGGGCAACGGTCTTGTTATGCTGACAGGATCGCCAAAGTCACGACTAGCCGCTGCTTTGTTCAAGTGTTCCATTTGCATAAAATGCCAAGATTTTCTTCCTACATCTGTGAGTGCGGTTCATCTAAAGCTTTCAGTTCTGAGAAAAACCGTGTGATGTGCTGGGGTTGAAGATTCAAGGCCCCGTGCATGAGCTGCTCGAGTTCACACTTGGTAAATTGGCTGGTAATCCCAGTGAGAACACGCTTCAGCTGCCTGTACATCCAGACACTGTCTTTTATATGCTTTTAAGGGAGTCTCCTCCAGATTATATTCCTAATGAGCCTCGAAGGAAGCCCCGTCATCATTAGAGGGTCCTTTGGGAAATGGCTCGGGCTGCTTCCCACTTGACCCCACCCTTTCCGTTTGGAAGGTGAGGAAGTGGGGTGGACGGTGAGGCTGGGCAGCTCGGGGACCCAGCGCTGACCCAGAAAGAAGTGACTGACCCCAATCGACCACATGCAGAGGGGATATGATGACCCAAGGAAGGCCTGGGATGAGACAAAAATACTGATACCACCGTTCAGGCCTCTGTCTTTTTACCCACTGCTGGTTGTCCTGCTTCAATTAGAGCCTCTGGGAACCAGAACACACAGACAGAACGACTTCTTAAAATGCATTATGAAGTTAACCCAGCAGCAAAACTTTGTCAGCTTTATTCCCTCCGTCTTTATTCTTTGCAATAACAAACCTAGCATTAGCATTGCCAAGTGTAGGTCACTTTCTGTTGTTGACCTTTGGGGATGGTGTTTTAGCTGTTTTAGCAATTTTTCTATTCATGAAACTGAGAACAACTGTTGCTATCTTAGCTAGCATTACATGTTTATGCTATCTTTTACCTGTGACATAATTAGCATAGTATTTGTATTTTAGAATTCAATGACCATTTAAGAAAAAAACAAAACAAAATTTTGATGCAACAAGGCTTAGAAAGTTGTTGTTTACTCATGTTGTGTTGTCACTTTTACTAGTTAGTGACAGAATTACCAGTCAGTTGAGACTCTAGTGCAGCTAAAATGCTAATCTGCTTTACGATTCGCACATAAACAAGATAACATTTGTCTTGCTGTGCTGCCAGGTTTGGTGTTATTGTGATCTAGATGGAGAAGAGGTTGCCCACTGGCTGGCTTTAGACATACTTTGCAAACAAAAAGTCTGTATTTGGATGTTTAGATAAGTTAATTATTAATATTTTTTAGTTCAATTTTAGACTATGATATATATATATTTATATTTCAGACTTTTTCAGACAGTTTAACTAATCCTACCCATTTGAATTGTGTTGTACTAAAATTATCAGTCTTTATTTCACTAACAATTTAAACATGCACATTGGATATAAAGCAAATCATTTACACAAATAAGTAAATAAATAAATAAAATAAAAATGATTAAATAAATAAAACAAAATATAAACAAATAAACAAAAATAATCGAACAAAAAAATAAATAGTTTAATTAATTAGTAAAAACTAATAAAAATCAATAAAATAAAATAAAAATAAATCAATAAAAACACTCACTACCATGTTTTCTTTACAAATGTATTTACCATACCCTGTAAATTTTTTTTATCAAGACAAGCTAACACCTTGTGATAATCATCCATTAATGTACTTCTGTAGAATCATCTCTTTATGCCTCTTTTTGAACAGACATTTACTCAAAATTTCTTTTAGTTCTGCACTCAGTTGCTCCATAGTTTAACTCCAGAAACAATGATTCGAAAACGTTTTACTATTGTATTCACACTTTTATCCTTTAGGCTTGCGTTTTACCTGAAATTATAAATCCCATTCTCTATCATAAAACATTTTCTGAATGTTTTTTTGGCAGCAAATTATTCCTCGCTTTGGCTAGTTATTGAGCTGTTTTGTAAAAACACCTCAACTACTTCTTTGCTAATCCAGTAAAAAAACAATATGAGAGGAGCCTCATTCGTCAAATATAACTCATCCAAAATGAACATCTGCTAATAAACTGGCACAATTTTAACATTCATGAAAGAAAGAAATGTTTCCTGAATTTCCTTATATCCAATTTCTCTTTGACCCTTGTTCCGTCTGTTGTATTGGTGAAGGCAGACTTTGAGTCACCTAGGGCAGCTTTGAACATTTTGGTGTCACTTTTGAGGGGCTGGTGAGTTGTCCGTTTTTATGCCGTCGATAATACAGACATTTGTACCATTTGAAGCCTTATTTCCGGAGGCTTTAACACATCTCCTGCTGAGAGTCAGACAGAAAAACAGCGTCTGTAAACAGTCATCTGTTAGCTCTTAGCTGACTCACAGCAA
This sequence comes from Halichoeres trimaculatus, assembly GCF_033239565.1. Lineage (NCBI taxonomy): Eukaryota > Metazoa > Chordata > Actinopteri > Labriformes > Labridae > Halichoeres > Halichoeres trimaculatus. Next base: position 18,674,062 of record NW_027437200.1, read on the forward strand.
ACAGAAAATAATTCCATTTGTTTCACTCAGTCAAAGCATAATCTTGAAAGTAAGAGAATGATGTTGCGTGACTGAATTAAGAATTATTGAATATGAAACACTTCTTGTACTTTCATAGCTGTTATATAACCCTGTGTACTACCATTGCCTTAATTAACCCCCTTTTCTGCTGATTCAATGACAGAGATCCCCCCTATTCCTTTTACAGGATTACAATTACACCCTAATCACTGTTTGCAGCCTTTTCTGTGTTTGTGTAAGCTTCTAATCACTGTGTTCTGCTTTTTTTGGGGGGACTCCATGCTGGGTTTCATTAAGGAACAGCATCAGCTCCCCCACCTCCAACCTCTGAACCAAACAGACTCTGGGATGCAACTGGGAGACTGCTAGTGAGATGTGTTGATTGTGAGTCATTAAGCAGAGGCAATTAAAGCCTGTGTGATAGGTTTATGTGGGTTTGGTGACATTTTTCCAACATTACTTTTCTAAAGATGCTATTAAAAGAAAACAGTTACGGTAATGACATCATGGGGCAAAACCCAAAGGCCTGTTCTTGGAAAATGTTATGCTAGTTGCTTTAAGGCTTATCAAGCAGGCTATGTGCCATTTTATTGCCTAAAAATGAGCAGGACAGTTACACAAAACTTCAGTCAGTGAGATGAGGTATATACCAGAGACTTTATGGGGTACACCTTGCAAGCACCAGGTTGGAAAGAACAAAGTTGTTTTGTCCATGTCTTCATGCATTAATGCAGGGGTGTCAAACTCAGGCCCTATTTACACAACAATGTTTCATCCGAGAACGCTAAAACACAGTGGAATTATATCGAGAAAAAAAACTGTGTTTACACGGAAATGCTAAGGGACTGGAAACACCATAATAAGTATGCCAGGCCTGTAGTTGGCGCTATAACTTTCTTGTCCAGATGCAGCTTTTGGGAGATCTCCACCTAAGTAGAGTTGGGCCGATCATTTGGTGTATTGGTGAATACTAACAAGCACAAGCACAACACGGTCCACGACAATCATAACCGTAACAACGGAACTGTTGTACGCACTTGCGTGATAACAGCTCTCCCACTGAAAACGCCGGCTTGCTATTAACACAGAAATGGTGGGAGCAGTGCTTGAGAAAAATTCTTCTCTGGAGGCTGTTTTCAAAAGGTTGCGTTTTAGGTCAGCTAAAACACTATTTCCGTGTAAACACAAGGCTGAAATGCAACAAAACTTTTGCGTTTCACCCTAAAACTGTTGTTGTGTAAACGGCCCCTCATTTTCACTGAGGGCCACATCAACATAATGGTTGTCCTCAAAGGGCCAGATGTAGCTGTAATAACTGCTTCAAAAATGCACCCTTTGGAAAAGACTTGGCAGCAAGGCAATTTCTTAAGTCACAAGAAAGCTTGCCTTCATTGCCAACTGCATTTTTGGTTGTGACTTTCTTGAACACATCCTGCTGCAATTGCAGTTTGCGTCTTAAATCTTGCACAATTTGTTGTTTTTCTTGAAGGCTCACTTAGCTCCATGTTTGATGTCAAAGGGGCCGACAAAGGGGTGAATTGCTAAAGTTTTGTTGCATTTCGGCCTCGCGTTAACATGAAAACAGCGCAAACTTTTGAAAGCGGCCTCTGGAGTGGAATTTTTCTGAAACGCTGCTGACACTGCCGGGGTTTTTAGTGGGAACGCAGGACAACAGTACCATTATTACGATCATTATTAACTACCATGTTGTGCTTTTGTTGCTCAATCTGCTGTATCTGCTGACTGTCTTTAACAAAATGAGCATCTGTTGCTCCACTTCTGGTCTTAGCATTCACCAAATACACCAACTGATCGGCTCAACTCTACTTCGGTGGGGATCTACTAAAAGCTGATTCTGGACAAAACAGTTATAGCACCAACTAGAGGCCTGGCATGCTCAGTACAGCGCTTTTAGTCCCTTGGCGTTTTATTGTCAACGCATACTTTTTTTTTTTTACTGCGTTTTAGCGTTTTCAGATCAAACACTGTCATGTAAACGGGGCAAAAATGCCGACATTGGTTGTCCTCTTTGACAACCGCCATGGCCCCATAACACAAAAGACATACCATTTTTTTCTGAAAACAGCCTTCATCTGCATCAGTTTTTCTCTTCCTGGGTATTTTGGGATCATTATTTTCTTTCTCAAATCCACTAAAATTGGTAGGTATTATGGGAAATGTAGTTTATGGTCAATGCACCATTTTGACTTATCTATCATAAGACAATCCGTCCTTTTACGCTCACGTTTGACACATGTGCTTAATGCATTGAGCTACTGCCGTGTGATTGGCTGATTTGATATTTGTGTTAACAAACTGTTGAATAGGTGCACCAGATTGACTGGTCTGTGAGTGTAGAAAGGTGAGTCTTTTGGTTCAGTCAACGTCCTCCCTGAGTTGACCAACATTTGTAGACAGTACCTTGCTTGAACAACGCCTTGGATTACAAGCATCTGCCTTTAAAGTTGGCACACTGGCTCATAAAAACTCCCTCTTTCACTTCCTGAAACGCTCTATGGAATAAAACAAACTCTCCCACCATTAAAACAGACTTGCTGGTGATTATATTGCAAAGTGGAATGCGTTTTATACTCCAGTAACTTGAATTCTGCTTCGGTTTTGGGGCTACACATGGTCAGGGGAGGTTGGGAGGGGAAACATAATTACAAAAGTTAGTCAAGCCTAACAAAACAGTGCTTAGAGCCCTGTACGACTATTGCTTCTGAGCGACCCTTTTTTTGTCACTCCCATTATTCACAGTCTGTGCGAAACAGGCGGGAATTAGTTTATTGTAATTCTAGAACAGAGTCATGCGAGGGGGAATAGCTGCGAGAGGACAAAACGGGCGACTGAGACGGAGGAATTTGTGTGCACAAGCCTAATTGAGAAGGAGCAAGGTTAGAATGTGAAATACCCCCGCTGCTCGTTTCATTCCAATTGGCTCCGAGTCTCCCTCGTAAAGATGATGACAACTTAAGTACGCCTTGAGCATCCATCACACAAAGGTGTGCATCAAAAGGCGCAGTGGGCCCGTGCTCGTGCCGGAGATAATACACCATTTCAATCAATGCTGGACTTTATGGGAGTGACACCTGCTGAGGTGACATTCAACTTGAATAGCTGCCTCAACTTAAATGATTCGTTAAATCCATAGTGTGTGATTATAATAGGCATTGGTAATATTAGATGAATGTAATTTAGATCTCTATTACCCTTCATGTCGTAATTTTCAAGATTAAAAAGTGTTAAGCACTCCAGATGGAATACAGCAACCACCTGGATGGAAGAGGATGGTGTAAACGCACGTGTGTACCCAAAATTCAACAGCTTCTTCTTCACTAAAACCCTGAAAATCTGCTGCTTGTGTAGACACAACACAATGAAAATGGTAATAAAGCAGAACAGAGCAGGAAAACACCACATTATTGGATGGAGGCTGAAATGCCCGTCTTGGGTGCATGCCATCTGTCCCTGGGAATCAATCAATCGCCTCAACCTTATTACACCGTCATAATGAATGTGTAGACAGACAGACAGAAGGGAGGCAGCGAGGCTGACGGCAGCCTCCGTCTGACCAACTTTGCAAAGCTCAGAGTCTCCCGCTTTTATTGTCATGCAACTTATTGCAACATCCTGACTTCAATATACGAGGGAATGACAAAGCTAATCCCGAGACGAGGTCCAATACCATCCCGCAGCTGAGTGCCAGTCGCACAAAACTCACTGTTGGCTGGGTTCCTGAAGTCAGTGCTGCTTCAAATCACATCTGAAGTCCTCGAAATGAAATGTTGGTTTGGTATAGATGTCTCGCATTCTTTGGGGTTTGGGTTGTTTAACAGAAGTAACACTTCAAACGGCGTCATCAGAATGACGCAAATGGCGAATGAACTTCCACCTACAGAGCACTTTTCTGGTATTTTTCACAGCTCTTTTACACCACGTTTCACATTCACACCATACAGTCTGTGTCACCAGGATCTGCATCGTACTTTTACATAAGCCAGAAATTATGGTGACCTTGTCTTGTATTGTTTTGCAAAGCAATCCGACCATTTATGGTGCCGTTATATACACATACGACCCTATCTCACAATGATAAAGAATCCTTTAAAACAATCCTGGATCCAGACGGTGATCCAGATCACCTCCAAAATTTTAACACTTCTTCTGTATCCCATTTTGAATATTTCCTGAAAATTTCATCAAGATCTGTTCGTTACTTTTTGAGTTATGTTGTCAAACAAACTCTCCCATAAACAAAACCCCCTTTGCAGAGGTAACAAAAAATGCTGACCAAAGTGCTGTACAGTAAAAAGTTTAAAACATTAAAAAAACAGATGCAGGACAAAAACAAAAACGGGACATAAAAAGATAAATTAAAACAGAAAGGATCAACTCAACCACTGACCCAAAATGTTAAGACCCTGCTTAATTTGAAAAGACAGGGAAGGTATAAAAAAGTAGTTGAGTAGGCTAAATAGGATGAGAAAATGCAAAAATAAACAAATTAATTAACAAAAAACAAAAAATGATAGTCCAAAACAAATAAAACGGAAAAAGAGAGGGAAATAAAGGGAAATGAAGTAGTTAGAAAGGATCGTTTAGTATTTTGGGGGCGGGAAAAAAAAGTGCTTATTTGCTTTCTTGCTGAGAGTTGGAGAAGAAATCAATTCCAATCTCAGACCTTACCCTACATGGTTGAGAATTAAGGTAAACAAATTGACCCACAGCTCTTATTCTTACCTACCTAACATGCTCCATTTCAAAACAGGGGATCTTACACAACACCTGCTTGACAATTCTGTGACTGAAATATGCGACTTTTTTCTTTCTTTTTTTTTATCATAGAAATACATATGGATAAAGTAGGCTTGTTATATATTCCAGATTTAGTAATCAAATACCAGAATACTATATGGACAGACTATTGTAAAATGTGTAGTTGAATTTCTTAGCCATCCGAGAGACTGCCAACTGTATTCATGTTTTTGATGTTTTGTACAGAATCAACAAGGGCTTGAACATTTTGTTTTCTTTGATGTTTTTGTTGTTGTTGTTTTCGTTGAGTATATTTATTTATTTTTATTGTTGTAATCTCATTTATCTTTATTTGTGGCCATATTTTTACTACTTTTTCTCCTGTGTTTGTCTGGAGATCCTACATGTAACCATGGCTGCATTGTTTACATGTGAAATCAGCTGTTAGCAGCCTGTAGCATGTCAGTGCTAACTGGTGCAAGGCCAGATGTTTCCCCACAAGGTGAGGAGAAGGAGGTGAGGAGGTGTGAGCTAAGAAGTGATGACATGGACCTGTCCTTCCATCCATCGTTATAAGGAACGTAAGATCTATCTCCAATAAGATGGACGAGCTAGCTGTGCTAACCCAGCAACAGAGGGAATACCAGAAGGTAGAGTAGCATCATGCTATTCACAGACATGGCTAACAGAGCTAACATCAGACACCAACGGCACATTGAAAGAGCTTCCCCTGCTGTGAGCAGACAGGATCCAGGAGACAGAGACTGAACAGACTGCTGAAGAAGCTCAGTCCTGGACTCTGTGGAGGTGGAGGCTGGGGGTCCCTGCAAATTCAGGGTCTGCCAGTACAGTTGGTATCTCACCTGGTTGGTTTTCAGTTTCTGAGTTTATAATCTCATCCTCAATGAGCTGATAAGAGTAAGGTGAGGCAAAGAGCTTCAGTGAGGACCTCTAGTGGACAGGTGTGGTTTAACCCAATTTAACCCATCTTTTTTAAGGTTTTTCTTCTCTTTACCTGCTTGTTTCTCCAACAGAATCACATTGAAAAAGACTTTACAAAGGGCACAAAGCAAAAGTAAAGCTGGTGAGCCGGTTTTTGTTTCAATTCTGCTTTTTTCATTTACACCAGCATTAGTTTCCCAGAGCGACGAGTTTGATTACTCCCCGGCAGAGTCCTGAATCATTTCCAGTTTAAACAAAGAACATAATGATAGTTATTATCTTAAAGTGATAGGATATAGTTGAGAAATGACACACATACAGAAAAGGGAAGTCCAGACATAAGCAGGAGGAGACAGAGGCAGTGCAGTGCCAGTGTGTGTCCACTTAGATGGATAAGGCACTCATCAAACCACATGAGTGTGCCCACACTGAGTTAATTGAAGAAGAAGAAAAATCTGCTCGAGGCTGATAAACAACAACATTAATTGCCATCATTTGGCTGGAAAGTCACGAGTGCGGCTCCTCCGCCCTCTTTTCTCCTTGCATTTCTGTCCGAAACTCATTATTTAAGCAGTAATTTACCAAGACGTGTGTGTGTGTGTGTGTGTGTGTGTGTGTGTGTGTGTGTGTGCTCTCACCAAACAGGACCTGGTTGATTCTTCCTTCAGGCCCAGAAACTTCGAAGCCTTCCACCACATTTGTTGACTGGATGTTAGGAATAACTGTAATTTACCATGCCACCGTGTTGACCTTATTAGTCGTCGAACAAAAGCGCTGCCACTTTTTGGACTTCCTCTGGGCCAATGTCGAGCCCTTGATGATATATAATACCACTTGGCAGGCAAGTTAATTATAAGCTGGCCCCTAACACTTGGCGTCGGAGGAGCCCGCCATCTGAAGGCGATGTGACTGCGCCGCTGTGTCTGTGTGTGGAGATGTGTGTGGGCAGTGAGGAAGCAGGGTAACACTGTTATCCAAACTGTCAGAGTCACTTTCAAAAGAGTTGGTGAGACAGGATTGGTGTCCGCACCTCTTACACATACACACACTTACACTGGTACACACTGTACACACCCTGCAGATGCTACCACATAAATGAGCTGGAATACAAGTATTATAGGAGGCCACACACACTGTACATGGAAAACTTTTTTCACTTCCTTCTTTTCAAATTAGACAACTTATGTATTTTTTAGCTACAAAAGGCTGTTTTGTAGAAAATACATGACGACACATAATGTAATTTTTAAATGGGTCAAAATCAAAATATAAAAACACAAAAAAGTGTTCAATCATATTTGTACACTGCTAAAAAATTGACTTTTTTTGGTCACTTGATAATATATTCAAAAGCATCTGTACATGGGGCGCCTGTGTGGCCTAGCGTTATAGGTCAGATGCCCTATGAGAACAGCCTTTGAGCTGGAGGCCCTGCTTTAAATTTGACCTATTCTTTCTGAATTGTGACACCTCCCAAATAGCCACAAAACAAACAAGCCAAAACACCCTCCCGTATTTTTTTAAATTTTATTTTGATTCCTAAAACAATACATAGCCTAGCTTAGAAGACTAGTCACCTTCATCAGATGCAACTTATCATATCCAACCAGTTTGTAAAAAGGGATAAAATAACATGAAATGGAAAATCCAATTAACCTACCAATAAAATTAGCACCTCTAAAAAAAACTGAAATCCAAGTAAAAAAGTGTAGGTTTACTTGTTTACTTGTGTTTTTTAAATAAAGAATTATTTTTTTAAAGCTTACTTTTGTGTGCTCACATATAATTATTTGATAGTGTTCATTCATTCATCTTACAAACTTTTCTAAACAAAAACATTTTTTTGATATAATTTTAGTGTTTTATTATTATTTTTTTAAGAATAATAAAAAAACTAAAACAGAAACTAAAATAATTTCTTGAGAATGTTTTAGTTTTTATTAATTAATTAATTTATTGTTTAAAAAATAGAATATTAAAAATCTAAAACAAAAACTAAAATAATTTTTGATATCATTTTAGTTTTTTTTATTGATTTATTTGTTAAAAAAAGAATCATAAAAAACTCAAACAAAAACTTAAATCATTTTTTAGTATTATTTTATATTTTATTATTATTATTTTTTTTTAACTTGATAAGCCAATTTTTTGCCCAATTTGCAGGTTTTTTTATTATTATTATTATTATTATTTATTTGTCACATCATGCAGTTCTTTATTAATTTAATTATTTTAAAATTTATTTCAAGGATAGCCCTTTGAGATGTACCATTTCATTTTTGTGGGGTCCTGACAACATAAACACAGTCATTGACAAAACAAGAACATAATAAAGTTAAATCTGATACATTATCAAAGATAATTAATACAAATTACAAATATACAAACACCACACACACACACACACACACACACACACACACACACAATAATTCACATTACAAGCTCCACAAAGCCCCCACCAACCCGCCAATAATACACATCGTCTTTGACTGACTTCAAGCAATTTGGGTTTTATTTTTGTCTTTTGATCAAGACATTTTCTGGGCTGGTCAGCTGCATGAGGCTCATATTGAAAATATATTTTTACTACAATGTTCGTAAATGACTGCTTGGAGTTTGGTTTTAAATGTGAAAACAGTGTCCAGACAGGAAGAAGCCTAACATGTTTACTGATGTAGACTTAATGAAGCTGCAGACTTTTGAATTTAGATTGAGCAGCCAAGTTAGCACCTGTAGTTTTAAAAATGACAAAAACGTGTATATTAGAGGTATTCTGTCTTCTGAAAGGAGATGCTCCTTGATATCTGGGCAGATTTATACATACAGGTTGAGGATGTTCTCATAGAGATCATTATGTGTTCCAGCAAAGCAAGCAGCTACACTATGTGTTTAGGCTAACTCTCTTTATCCTTATGTTCATGTTTTCCGGCCAGCTTCACTTCCAAGCTAACACCACATTTATGTCCTCCGAATTACAACTAATCTCCCCATCAAACAGACAAGATTTACAGCAGCTTACAGGCGGAGAATCCAGTTTGGCTTTGCCTGTAACGAGCCCAGCCATCTCCCCCTTGTCTTCCATCAATCTGACAGTCGACATCGCTTCAATAAACCTGGCCCCGTCTAGACTCACTCTTGCAGATTTAATTCAAACAGCTGTTCACTCCTTACTCCATACGCCCTGAGCACTTCCACCGAGGAATGGGAAGTGGAGTGGGGTGAGGAGGTGGGGAGGTGGGGAGATGGGTTTGTGTTGCGGGGCTCGGGCATGTCTGGAGAATGCTTTCTGGAGGCGTGGGAGGAAGTGACCTCGAGGGACGCGAGGATGTCAAGCGCTAGTTAGCTACACATTTTGGGCTGTTTTGTTTCTGACTCACATACAAATTGCTCCGGCCTGAACAGCTGTCGCCGCTGTTTTTAGAGCATGAAAAAGGCTATCAATGTTAATTCAGTGCTGAATTTTTAATTTGGAGAATGTTTGTGTGAGATGTTGAATATATTTGACTGCAAGGAGATGGGTACAGTGGTTTTTAATTACTTTCTACTGACAAAGGTGACAGCAACATGCTAACTGATTCATTGTTGTACTTCAGTGAACACCACTCAACATGTTCCAGCTTTTTTTTTTGTCTTTGTATGTTGTTTTTGTTTAATTTCACATTGAGCTAAGATCAATTTATTAATAACACTTTGGCCAATAATCATTAAAACTAAGCTAACTGCTGAGTCATGGTGTTAAGCTAGCTATCTTCATGTTTTAGTTAAGAAGTGTATTTAGTCCTTTAAGCCCTTTCAGTTTACACTTGGATGGCTGTTTCATCAACATATCCAATATTTTTAGCTTGACATTTCAATCACCCACCTTATGTTTCTCAAATTTAGCTAATGAAATCAAAGCCTATTTAAGCAACCAAGAAGAAAATGAGTAAGTTATGACTTAGCTGGCTAGCTAGACGAAGCATTTAGCACTCAATCAGATGTGTTAATCAGCTATATTTTTATGTTAATTTGGCTATTTGGTTCGTTTTTTTAAGAAACAATTTAAACTGCAAGTTAATTATTGAAAGCCAACCTTTTAAAGCTCCTGTAAGGAATTTTTGCTCTGTTGATTTTGCTGCCCCCTCTGGACAAACAATATATATTAGCATGTTTAAGTTGGGTTTCTCAGCTACAGTAGATATCACATTGTGCTTTTTTAAAAAGTCAGATGTATCACTCACTAGGAGCAGTTCATCTCTTTGACTGACGCCTACCCTGCGGCAGCAGTTTCAGACTTTAAACATAATTGTAAAGAGATAAAGGGTTCATAAACCAGAATTCTCCAGTTTGCTTTTAGGGATTATGAGGACAAATAAATGTTAATTTCAGTCTGTTTCATTAATGCTTAAAAATCTGACACAGGAGCTTTAAACCCCTTTACTTTCCTACTGTTTGCTACTTTACTATGCAATCCTAGTGCAAAAGACACTTAATGGCCTTAAAGAGGGGTATGTTGCTTTCCCATATTTCAATTATAACTATAAAATAACAGTGCTAGACATCCATACTAAATGTGCAGATTTTCAAGCAGCCACTTTACTTATGTTTGCTGATGTAATGCAATCTTGGTTGCAAAAGACATTGCATAACCTTAAAGAGGGGTTATGTTGCTTTTCAAACTTAAACTTGTGGGTAGATTTGTAGAGATTTCTGAATCTGTAAACTTCTCAAAATGGTCCACTTTAATATTTACACACTGCAAAAAACTGAAATCTTATCAAGCTATTTTGTCTTATTTTGAATTAAAAAAATGTATTTTTTTGACTTAATATGAGCCACATTCACCTGACCAGTCCAGAAAAACGTTTTGTTTTAAGTCATTTAAAGATAAAAATGAGTTCTAAATTGTAATAAGTAATATGAATCTGCCAATGGAATGAAAAAAAAAATGGTTAAAACTAGAATAACATCTTAATATATGTAACTTTTCTTTTGTTCCATTAGCAGATTTTCTTAAACAGGCAATTCAGACTTCATTTTCATCTTTAAATAACTTGAAATAAGACATTTTTCTTGACTGATCAAGTGCTTACAACTGAGAACCAGTACGTCGTCGTCACCTCCTACTCCTCACCTTGTGGGAAACATCAGGCCTTGCACTAGTTAGCATTGACATGCTAAAGGCTGCTAACAGCTGATTTCACATGTAAACAATGTGGCCATGGTTACATGTAGGATCTCCAGACAAACACAGGAGTAAAAATAGTCAAAATATCACTGAAGACATGAATGGTTTAGTGTACATGACCAACAAATGAGCCATACAAAGTAAAGACCCACTCCAAATACAGAGATGATGGAAAAGAGACGAAAAAATGGCAAGAAAAGCTGCAAAAGTTTTCTTACTTTTCTAATAAGTTTAGTTGCTCAGAAACCTTTCCACGTGTCAGCCATAACTGCAGAAGTTCCCCCTGTGGTTCAGTCACCCTCGTTGGAACTCACTGGTGTAAACATCAGTTATTATCTGCTGCATGTGCGCACGTTGTGCCTCATCTAACATCCTGCCTCGGCCCCGACCGCGCTCCGCGGCGGGTGGGAGGGTGCAGCTCAGGGCTCACACAGCAGATTGCCTGGCTGCTAAAGAGGTTATCGGCACTGCGTCGCCTTCCACCCAACCTCAACTCTTCCCCACCAAGTGGAGCGCCACAGATTCCAGGGACGGGTGGCGAGGAAAGTGACAAGCGCAGCCCCATGCTGGTCTCCAAGCTGCCCCTGCAGATCTGCTCCCTTTCGGTTCACTTTGTGACCGCCTCTTTCTCCTTCTCCTGTCTTTTCGCTCTGTTCCTCTTGCCTCAAACTGGATTGTGAGAGGAGAGCTGAGGTATGGATAGACAGGAGGGCACAAAGGGGAGGGAAGGCAGCCCGGTGCGAGGGAATTGTGTTGACAGTGGGAGAGCCGGAACAGGACGGTGAATACCCTTCATTATGAACAGTCGGAGGCCGCGCGTGGCAGCCCACATCTGTCTCGCTTGTGTTTGTGTGTTCAAGTGTGTGCGTTACATCCTCTTTTGTCTTCCCTCTTTTTTCCTCTCCCCCAAAAACCTCTCGTCGCAACACCTCTGAATCACCGCCGCCTCGTCGCCATTTCTTCATTACAAAACTCTTGATGGAAATTGCCATTATTCACTGTAGCTAAACTAATTTGGTGTGAATACTGATTTTCTTCTCCATTTTTTCCTGCCCATTGTAGCCATTTCTCAGAAAAAAATGACAAATGGATGCCTGAGCGATGCCTCTGTCTAATGTAATGTAATGAATTCTGATTAGAGCAGAATGGATTGCATTGACTTCATCACCCAAAGCACTGTTTCAAACGCTCACCGTGGTCAATCACATTATCCTGGGAGCGTCCGTGATGCATGAAAATCAAGTTTTTAAAAGCTGAGAAAACACGACGGAGAGGAGAGGAGAGGAGGCTGTGATTTATGGGAAGAAAAAAGCAGAAAGAGGAGACAAAGGGAAGAAGAGACGGGCGGGCAGAAGGACAGGCAGAAGGAGAGTGAGCGGAGGAACACGAGTGAAGGTGAAAAAGGCAGAAAGGACGCAGAAAGTGTGAGTCTTGGCTGTGAATCATCGCTTTTGTTTGGCATGGCTTTGACATGGACTGTAGGCTTCATGGGGACAGAGCTTGTGATGGAGATATCAGAGCTCTGTGGTGAAACAGTTCAGATGGACTCTCGGCTCCAGTGGGCCGAGTATCACGACCACAGATTCTTGTGTCGTCCCCAACTTCTGTGTTTTGATGCTGAGCTCCAATTGGGTTGGTTATTTTAGCTTCAAGTTCACTCTTAGGCCACATTTGTTGAATTTTCCTTGTTTTTCCTGTTCATTCCAGTTAGTTAGACTTTCATAGACTCTAAGAAAACATACTCCCAAAGCTGCCATCTGGTTGTGATATCATGCTCAGAGTAGAATGATCAAATATTGTTTTCATACAAGGTCAAAACTGAAATCTCATCAACTGTTTTTGTCTTATTTTAAGAAGAAATTGTCTTATTATACTTAATTGAAAGCACATTCAACTTATCACTCCAGAAAAATGTCTTGTTTTGAGTAATTTAAAGACAAAAATGAGGTCTGACTTGCTTGTAACAAGCGAAAAAAAAAAAACATTTCAGTGGAACAAGAGAGGTTAACTTAAAACTATAAATAATGTCTTAGTACAAATAACTTTTCTCTTTATCCATTGGCAGATTTTTTTTTTAACTTGTAACAAGCAATTCAGACCTGGTTAAGTGCATGTGGTCCATGTTAAGTCTAAAAGGACGTTTTCTACTGAAAACAAGACAAAAACAGTTGATAAGATTTCATTTTTTTTTCCGGTGTGAAGTTTTTTAAAAATGCTACACATTCCCAAATTGTAAAAATCCCTGAATATGTCTGTAAACTGCAAAAAAGCCAAAGGGACTTGCTGTATTAACAGTCATCACATAAGGCTCTTCTAACTGGTTGATGATACATTGAAGGGACAGGGGCCTCAAACACCAAGGTCTGCCCATAGCTCCCCCTTCATCAGACCGCCAAAGAGCTGGCCAATCATGGAGAAGGGGGTTTGTGGAGCAGGGAGCCTTAAAGAGACAGCAGTTTTAAAGTGTTGGCACAAATAAGGGTTTTCTTAATTACAAGTGTGAAAATAAGTATCTTTTTGGAGCTGTAAACTATCTAAAGCTACAACAGGAGCACGGGATGAACAGTTTTAAGCCTTAAAATATGACAGTACGACAGTGCCCCCTCTTTAAAGTGCTGAGTTTACAGTTCTTTCTTTAACTTGTGGAGGGGGCAAGGAGTGAGATTTTCCCTAAATAGATTAAAATATCCTCCACCTGACACATTCTTTAAAAAAAAAAAAACACAACAGCATTAAAGTGGGGTTACTGGAGCCTTAAAGAGACAGTAGCCAAAATGCAGCATTTCAGATTTGCTGGAATGATTGTTTGCAAAAACTCCAGGGTGAAAAAAAGGGAATTATTCGAAGCCATAAATAACATAGAGTTTCTACTAGGCCACCAGAGGGATAGTATAAAGCCGTAAAAAAGGAAAAAGATAAAACACATCCTCTTAAAAGCACTGAGTACTGGTTTCTAACTTTACAACCTTTAGTGGTGCTGAGTGTGGACAAAGTAAGATTTGCCTGCCAAATTATGAAAATGTATATTTATCTCTACAAATTGTTGTGAAACAACCAACAGCATTAAAGAGGGGGGTACTTAAGTCTTAAAGAGACAGCAGCCAAAATGAAGCTTTCAATACAGAAGTTGAAATGATGGTTTTCTAAGTGTGCCAATTTATCTTTGTATTTATTATTATTATTATTATTATTATTATTATTATTATTATTATTATTATCATTATTATTATTATTATCATTAATAATAATAATAATAATAATAATAATAATAATAATAATAATAATAATAATAATTATTATTATTATTATTATTATTATTATTATTTATTTATTTATTTATTTTTGTCTGTATTTTTTCTTGAGCTTTTAATCATGTAAAACTACTAAATTATTATTATTATTATTATTATTATTATTATTATTATTATTATTATTATTATTTTATTGTTATTTATTTATTTTTATCTGTATTTTTTCTTGAGCTTTAAATCATATAGAACTACTAAAGGGGTTCAAGAAGGACAATTAAAAGCTTAAAAATGAGAACAATAACCTGTCTTTAAATTGTTAATTTCAACAACTCTTGGTGTTTGGGTGGGGGAAGTGAAATTTTCTCACAAATGATGAAAATGTATTTTGTTCCCAACAAATTGGGATAAAATAACCAGCAACAGTCATGCAGGGGGTACCAGAGACAGAATAAAGCTCTCCATACAGGCTGAAATTAATCTGAAAAGCTTAGTTTAATGTTTAATGACAGTTTAACTGTAACTGTCTGGCTTTTCCTGCCATGCTGAGCTTATTTTGTGTCATAGCAACTTGACCAGTACTAGTAGACACATGGTATCATTAATCCAGGGTTGGTTGTAAAGTCCGCACCCTGAAAATGATACTCGATAAAGTGGTTAGACGTTCTTTTGAGGACAAAGTATTTTCATGAAATGATTTTTCTCCACTCTGCAATCATTTACCTCGTATTTAATTCCATCTCAGTGTATTTGAGTAAAAGGATCCTTATGCAAAGCTCATGAAACCAGATGAAATGTGTTCTCTGAGTGAGAGTGAGAACCAGGAGGTGAAGCATGCTTGCCGCCAATTGACACCAAATTAAACAATTCATTTTGATGATTTTTAATGAAAAACTTGTTCTCTTCAAATGTCAATATGCCTTATCTGAAATGAAGTGGGGCCCAATGAATACTGTCACTAATGAAAATGAAATGGAGGATTCACATTTTTGATAGGAGCGACCCTGAAATTTAGGCCTCAATTGGATGTATCATTACAAAAAAAAAAAAAAAAAAAATTTTTGGCTGCTTGCTTTCAGACTTTTTGACCCTGCTGTCCCTTTTTTGGACTGAAAAGAAAATGCTTCAAAGAAATCAGGATCCGAGGTCACTTCCTCTCTGCCAGTCTCGCCCTCTTTATATCCATTTGGCTATGGAGACAGAAAATAAAGTGGGACGTTAGCTTAGTAATGGAGCTCTTCATACCCTCAATGGTATAATTGAATCTCCAACCAAAAAGTGCTTTCCAAATCAACCTTTCGCTGTGATGACTGCTCATGCTGGGAGACGAGACTGAGTGGAACACCTGTCGTCGTATTTTTAAATATCCCGCACGGAAAATATGGTGTACATTAAAAAAATTCAGTAGAAATACTGAAACGTACTTGGATTTATACTCATGGGGGCAATTATGCACTCGTCCAAGCAGACAAGTAAGAACAAAAATGGGACAAATGGACAGATGAACACAGATCGGCACAGACAGGTATACAGAAGGATGCTAACACACACGCTGGGAAGCCAGAACTGAGACGCCCCACAGATTTGGCATCCTCTTGACCCCTCCAGAGGGCACTTAAAAGGCTTCAAGACAATCTCCCCCGCCCTCTTTCTGTTCCTTCCTCCCTCCTTCCTTCTGTCTCTCCCTCCCTCCTTCTGTCCTCTCGTTGGCCTCTGTCCAGACAACCAATCACATTGATGGCTTTGTTTTCAACTCTCTCAGCCCCCCTCTTCCTCCTCTTCCTCCTTCCCCACTACCACCCCATCGCAGCACTTCCTCCTGCAGTGTGGGTAACATCCAGGAATACATGGCTGAGGAATCCAAAGAGATATTTTGGGTGGGAGCCAACCTGAGACCAACCGAACAATGGTCCTGAATCAGCAAAGAAACTAAGAGTGGATGATGTTTTCAGAGGGTTATAAAAGATTTTAGTTTGGGTTTAAAATGAAATATCTGTCATTGTTTGTCAAATACTGATAGAAAGATTGTCAGAAACCCAGAATGATTGAAAACCAGGGAGTCAGGTTGAACATTACTTGTGAAATGTGGCACTGGAATCAACTTCCTGCAAGGACTCCGACACATCAAATCACATACATTTCTGAACTGATCATTTTTGGTCCAAGTGGAGCCCAGGAAGCCCCTCTCAGGGACCTGGACCCTCTTTTAATAAAGTTTAAACCTTCATTTTTAAATCTTGGTGTAAACGTTGTCTGTTTCTTGTGATTTTTCATCTCTTTTGCATTCAGAGTGGATTGTTATTTGTTGGTCATGGACACCAAACTGTTTGTGTCGACAGTGATATTTTTACTATTTTTGCTCCTGTGTTTGTCTGGAGATCCTTCATGTAACCATGGCTGCATTGTTTACATGTGAAATCAGCTGTTAGCAGCACGTAGCGTGTCAATGCTAACTGGTGCAAGGCCAGATGTTTCCCCACAAGACGAGGGGAAGGTGAGGACGACGTACCAGTAAGAAGTGACGACATCGGCCTGTCCTTCCATCCACCGTTATTGGGAATGTAAGATCTATCTCCAATAAGATGGACAAGCTAGCTGTGCTAACCAAGCAACAGAGGGAATACCAGAAGGTAGAGTAGCATCATGCGATTCACAGACATGGCTAACAGAGCTAACACCAGACACCAACGCCACATTAACCCCTGTGTTTTTATGGCTCTAACTTGTTCTTGTGTGTTATTTTAATTTATTTTATTTGATGTTCTTATTTGTTTTTATTGTGAGGCACTTTGGTAAACTTTATAGTTTTTAAAATGTGCTTTATAAATAAAGTGGATTGGATTGGATTGGATTAATTTCTCAACTTCTATTTGACTCAGGTCAAATAATTGGGCCCCAGAAACTCCTTCCTCGCCAATCAAAGCTTATTTTTTTCAGTATCTGTAGAGATTTGCCCAGTTTAATGAAGTTTTTTTTTTTTTTTTAATAAAATCAACCCCATTGATATCCAAAGTGGCTCACTCGGAAATATTTTGGTCCCTTTGGCTTCCAGTGGTAATGATGGTCCAATTTTACAGAGTCTTTTCAGTCTTTTACATCATTACCAGTAATAAATCATCAGTGCTTGTTTTTCCGCTTCAATATCTGTTGAGGGATTTGTCCAATTTGAGAGATTTGATAGAAACACCCCGGTTGGTATCAGTAATGTCTCAGTTTGGAACTTTTTCTGGTCAACTGGTGACGTTAGTTTGAGTATTGTTGTCGTCTGTACTCAAAGATTCATCTTTAAAGATCTCATTTGCTCATGACATAAAAGTCAGGATCTTTAACCTTCGCTAGTCTTTGTTTTTTTTCTACTTTCTTCTTATTTCTAACCTCTTTGTCCAAAGCTTTTCTGCTCGTCACGTTCAAGCCCTCTAATCTATGGAGTTGATGCCCATCATCAGGAAGCAAATTAGCGCTTTTGTTCAGTGTTAATCCTCACAGACAAGCTTCTTTTGTTCACTCTGTTTAGACTCTTTTTTTTGTCATTTGGAGCAGCTTTTTGAGCATTAATGAGAAGTGGAGCTCCTGTCATGGAATCTTCCGGGTCTTTGTTTTAGTGTGTTTGAGATGTTAAGATTAAAAAAAGAAGTCGTTCTTCATGGAAAATTCTGAATTTTGGGAGAAAAGGTTTAGTTTGAAGCCTCACACACAGTGACCCTCAAAGGCAAAACATGACAATGACAAAAGAAAACAAGGAAAACAAAACAACAACAACAACAACAACAACAAAACAGAAACCACAAAAAGTGGTGAACAATAACGAAGAAAATAAAACAACAAAAATGAAAACACACAAAGAAAAAACACACATAACACAACAACAAAAGAAGAAAACAAAAATAGACAAAAAAAGAGAAAAAAACAAAGGAAAAATACAAATAAAATTACACTACAAAAAAAGAAAAAGAAAAAAAAGGAAAAAACAGCAAAAAATACAGACATGCAAAGAAAAAAGAGATACACAATGAAGAAGGAAAATGCAACAAAGATAAACAGGGAAAGAATAAACACATTTAAAAAAACATTAAAAAAACATTAAAAAATAAAAAAAACAAACAGGGAAAAGGATACAATAAAATACACAAACAAAAAATACACATACACAAAAAAACAATAAAGGAAAAAAAAGAAAAAAAAGGAGATACACAACGAAAAATAAAATAAAATAAAATAAAATAAAAAAACAGGAAAAGAAGAATACACAATGACCCCAAAAAATATATTAAAAAAACAAATTAACAAAAGAAAACAAAAAGCAAACAAATTGAAAACACAACAAAAGAAGAAAATACAAAAACAAAACATCAAACAAATCATAAAGAACCAAAAAGAATCAAACAAAAATGATAAAAGGGAACACAACAAAAGAATACACAAAAAAGAAACAAAACCAAAAACGAAAAATGCACCTAGAAAAGTAGAATACTTAACCAAAAACAAATTGGAAAAAGATACATGTTTTAATTTATATTTATTTCACTTTAGTTTTGTCATTTTTACTTTCTTTTTTCTATTTTCTTTCTTTTCGTTGTTTGTTTCCCT
Organism: Halichoeres trimaculatus; assembly: GCF_033239565.1. Classification (NCBI taxonomy): domain Eukaryota; kingdom Metazoa; phylum Chordata; class Actinopteri; order Labriformes; family Labridae; genus Halichoeres; species Halichoeres trimaculatus. The sequence continues at coordinate 18,692,788 of NW_027437200.1, forward strand.
CTTTATTTCTGTATACATTTCTTAATAATGCTTTCTACTTTCATTGATGCCTCTTTGTTGTCACATTTTGCACTTTAGTAACATCTTCCTCAGCATTGTTGAATGATACCATGTCAAGATGTGAAAAAAGACACAGAACATCAGAGACTTGAAGAACAAAATAAAAAATGATGTCACGTTCTTCTATGATCGCACATAAACACATTTCAGTCAGGATAATTGGTGGAGAATCTCAAATAAGCTCATTTCTATGATAGAAACATGCAATTTCATTTGGGATTAACTCTTCCTTTATGGGGGCGAATATGCAAATGGTTTGCTAATGAACTTAAAGTATTCTCTTTGTGAGAACTGATTAACCAAGGGGCTCCTCTGCTGCACATTTACATTTTTCTCAAGTCAAGTCAGGGTTCTCCAGTCACAAATTACAGTGCTTTTCCAGGCCAATTACATTGAACAAGTGCACCATTATCCAGTTCTGAACATCACACATGTATATTTGCCCCCTTCATTTTCTCAAGAGCGCTTCACGCCGAGGGCTTCTCCCAGGAGAGGAGGACGAGAGGAGGCAGGGGGGAGTCAGAGAGCGATGGTGGAGGGAGGGGAAGACAGAGGGCGAAATGGATGATTGAAAAGGTGTGCTGCAGGGGAAGATACAGTGGATGGATATTTAGATATGGTGCTCTTTCTTTTTTAAGTATGTTAATAAATTATTCAGAGTACAGGGACTCAGTTTGCTTCAAATGTAGACGGGCTTTTTCCAGCAAGAATTTCAAGAATTGGCACATGAATGTCGAATGCTTTCTCTAGCTGACTGCCCTACCCGTTAAATATATCCCACCATTTTTGCTGCTGAAGTTATCTAATTAAGTCAACTTAAGAAAAAAAGTCAGGCTATTTACAGGGGTTTAATTTCTGCATTAAAGCTACTGTGAGGAATTTTAAGACAGGTTAAATTTTAGTGGCCCCTTAAGACAAAACTATACTCCTTATTTCTCGAAAGAAAATTTTATTTTTTTTTCTTTTTGGTTTTGCCTTCCTTTCTTTTCAATGTTAAATGTAACACTCATTAAGAATCATTGCAGTAAATCACTTGGTTTGACACCTACCCCCTGGGCAGCAGTTTTGAGCATTTATAACAACACAAAAATTGCTTAAATAAAAATATTACTCTTGTCTCTGATGTCTTGCTTGCTTTAGTTGATCAACAAAAGTCACCAGTATTAATTTTAGTTTATTTCCTTAACACTGCAAAATTCTCAAAGGAGCTTTAAGGCTACTGAAAGTAGTTTAAAGAAGGGTATCATGCTTTTTTAGGCTTTATACAGTTACACCAGATTAGTTTTGCATAATTTTAAAGTAAAAAAAAAAATTCTCACACTGATGCTTTAGAAAACTTTGATTTTGGTAGTAGCTGCTGTCTCTTTAATGGTCTTCTCTCCACTACCCCCTTCCTTCTGTTTGGTCAGCCTTCAAGGGATGGACTGTTAGAGAGATGCCTGTTACAGCAGCTCTTACTACTTTTTCTCCTGTGTGTGTCTGGAGATCCTACATGTAACCATGGCTGCATTGTTTACATACAAAATCAGCTGTAAGCAGCCTGTAGCATGTCAATGCTAACTGGTGCAAGGCCAGATGTTTCCTCACAAAGGTGAGGAGAAGAAGGTGAGGACGACGTGCTGGTTCTCAGGTGAGAGCTGAGAAGTGACGATATGGACCTGTCCTTCCATTCATCGTTATTGGGAACCTAAGATCTATCTCCCATAAGATATTCTACAAGATTTCAGTTTTTTCAGAATGATCTTTTGCTATTAAACATTTTAGTCAGAAGGTATTTGAAAATGATTAATCAAATGATTTTCATTTTTTAACCAATTACATGTCTTCTTCTGATCAAAAATCAATAAAAAACATTATTTTTCAGTCAGCTTTTATAAACCCAGCACACAACCATTCAAAGCCACAATGGTACCCAAATAGTCAAATTTGTGTGAAGTCGCCCTCTGTGGTAGCAATGACAGTCACACCGTATCAAAAGCGCCGTCGCTTGATGTTCCAACAGACTATTTCAGTCCCCAAAGGTCCAACAAGGTAGCGTGTCAGCCCCACGGCCCCCCACAGGAAAGGCTCTGGGATGAGATTGCTTTCCCTCTGTGCTCATGCATGAGGCAAGCAAAGGGCAGGAATCACTGCTGGAATCCCGCTGGATACAGTGTGAGGGAAGAACACACTTTCTCATCCCATCAAGAACACTGCACCTCACTACTTACATGTGAAGCTCTGCCGGCATGTGGGCGCATGATAACCCCCCTGCCCCTTCTTTTTGCAAAACAACAATAATAAACCGAAATCCAATCTCGGGACAGAGACAACTTCTATTGGAGTGACAAATGTTCGGAGGCCATCCCCAGCTAGCTTTCCAACTGTTCTATTCATTACCTTTCCCCTTCTCACTTATTCTCCTCAGCTGCCGCTGCCATCTCCTCTCCTCTCGGCATGAAATAGACACTCCGGGAAGTACATTTTGTGCAAACACTCCTCCTGCTGCTACAGCTGATTTCACAAATGATGGTGAAATGGCCATGAGAGCGAAGGGGTAAATGGAAAAAGATGACTGTTGCACACTACTGCCATATTCCCCTGCTCTTCTTTTTTTGAAGATAACTGGGGATGATTAGACAACAGCAGATGGGAGAACAAACATTAACCTCCACGAGTTTAAAGATTGGCCCAAATGAACTCTCTCTTAAGGTCACTCACTGGTATCTATAAATGCATTTGAACAAAAGGCACAAAATGTGACAGGCCAATATTCCCCTGGACCCTATCTTCTTCAACGATAGGCTGTTTTCCCTGACAGCTATGACAAGTCCATTTCAGGACTGATAGTTAAGATGTATGGTTTACGAGCCCTTCAGGGCACGTATGTCAGTACAGATTGTTGAGTCTTTGGATTATATTTTTATGGCAGTATGACTAAGAAAGATGAGAAAAGTAAAGATTCATCCTCAAGGGGATGACTTAAGGTGCAGTCACACTGGCCATACTTGAGCACGATTGCCTACCCACAACCGGACTTTAGGGACCCCCACCTACGTCAGTGTGAAGGGTCTATTTACAAGTAGAGTCCGGACAGTGGGTAACATAGAGAAGATGGCTACAACTACAGTGACTTATGCTCAGTTTTTGATCCAAGCTCTCCAAAGCCCCATTTCCACCAAGCAGTTCGATTTGGATCAGTATGGTTTGGTACGGGTTGCTTGGTAAAGCTTGGTCCTGTTTGGGTTCCCAGAGCCAACTGTGCCCCCTTGTGGTAGGCGGTGTGTGAGCTGGATGCCGACAGCTACATCAGTAAGATAATATCGTGATGCCATCGCAGCGCAACAGAGTGTACCCCACTAATAAATCCAACGAAGAAGAAAAACGCGCCACAGTTAACCAAGAACAACCATGGAAGACATCCAGCGAATCGTCTTCTTTGTGATTGGTATGTAGCTCTTTGATACAAAGTGCAGTCAAGCTTTGTTTCAGAGAAAAGTGTCTGTAAGTGATGATTCTTTTGACCAAACAACAGTCTGCAGTGTTGTAGCTCCACCTTCCAAGGTCGGATCGGTTTAGTCTGGCATCCCAACAGAAGGGTCCCAAAAAGTCGAATGGCTCGCCTCAGTTATTTAGGGATCTGTCCCAGTATTATTCAGTGGAAATGCTGTAAAATGCATGCTGTGCTGAGATGAACCGAATTGGCCCGCTTAGTGGAAATGGGGCTCCAGAGAAGCGCCTATTGCCAGGTAGCATGGTCTTGTCAGAATCTGGACAGTGACTTATGTAAAGTTTTTGGTCCAAGCTCTCTAACACTCCCCCTATGTAAAGCCCTTTGCAAACCAGATGCGTATTTGTGGCTCCATTATTTTGCACGTTATTTATTTTTTTGGAACCTACTATTTTTCAATGCAAGCTTTCACACCAGCAACATTATTTTGCCGAGCAATATTGGGGCTTTTATTTCTTTTAGACCAAGATCAATTTTTTCCAAAGTTTTGCTTGCAACGAGTGCACATCTGACTGATTAAAATGCAATACCACCTCATTTCAAGATACCGTCCAAAAGTTGTTTTGGTTGTAGTCTTCAAATTCTAACCATACTCCCATCTTCTTCAACTTTTTTTCTCTGTTTAATGAAACCTTGTTTAAGCTTTTGACTCCATCTCCACAATCTTGTCTTGACCAGTTGTAGCTATATGGTATGGTGAACACAGGGTTATGTGAGTCATAAACCCGACAGGGTGAGCTGAACACAATGAAAAATTGAGAGATCCAACCATCAGCTCTGCTACTATGCCTGGATTGCAGGACAAGGCCCTTAATTAAAATATCCTCAATGTTTAGCTTGTGGTTTTATGATGATAATAATAATAATAATGATGCCAATAATATTTATTGTATTCAAAAGTGTTTGCTAATTTGATGTTAACATGAACGAGCTAATATATATATATATATATAAATATATATATATATATATATATATATATATATATATATATATATATATATATATATATATATATATATATATATATTAGCTCGTTCATATATATATATATATATATATATATATATATATATATATATATATATATATATATATATTTATATATATATATATATATATTTTTTTTTTTTTTTCATTTATTTTTTGCCACAGTGTCAACAGGCAGATGTAAAAAGTGCATATAGATGTTGTATGGTTTTGATCAGGTTATCCCTGGTGCTGCCTTTGTGATTCAAAACTGATTTCCATTGTTGTAAGGTTCTGACCAATCATAATTAAGTATTGATTTAAAAAATGAAATAAAATAAAATAAAAAATAAATTAAAAAAAATTAAAAAAGGAAGCAAAAAATAAAAAGAGGTCTGCTTTAGTCTTTGCCAACTTGAGTGTAATGTCGGAGTGATCTCTGCACCAACTTCACAATCTGCTTCACACACATGTAATCTGACTCCCTGACCTGTGTCATCATGTCCTGAGTGATGCTGCCTCTTGTAAGCCTCATGTAAAGTTCCCCCGCGCACCATGTTCCCGAACAAGAGGAACACACTCTAGAGATGCCACAGCAAGACAGAGTGTACTCCTTTTCCAATTTAAATGCTAAATCAACATAGAGATTTATAGTATTCCAAAGCAACTGTTTCCACCAGCGAATATCAACACGACTCTCTTGTTTGTTTGCTTCTGGGGATGATGCCCATAATCAGATTTTGTATTTACATTGGGGCTGCCTAAACATTTATAGTGCTAGTCTAACTCCTGCTATCGAATCAGGGCTTAAATTGTTCTGGATTCTCATTACACTTTTTATTGATGTATACAAAATGAACGCTTTTATTTGATACTGCACCTGCGTCTGTTTTTTTTTTTTTTTTTCTCAGTCTGCTGCACAGCACTGGGAATAAATAGATCACATCAGATCATTGTCTGAGATGCTTGAGTGATGGGCTGTGAGATGACAACAAATGGAGTATGAGCTTTGAGTGATATGATGGGTGGGTTTTATGTTGATGTTATGAATAACATCAACACTATAACACTTTGATGTTCAATATGTAAACAATAGCAAATAAAGACCCAGGCTCATACTGTAAATAAAGTAACAATGCTGGATGTTCACACTGAATGTGTTCAGAGGTTCAAACCATATGGCCTCTAGAGGGCTGGCCAATCAGGGGGGAAAGTGATGAAAACAAAGTGTTTCTGACAGAACCTTGAATAAGGCTCATCTGAAACACCAGTGTTGGAAAACTGGGGATTTTTTTTTTTTTTCTTTTGGTTGAGCTGTGAATCATGTAAAACTAGCACAGCTGCTTTACTTAAACTTGAACAATGCTATTGGCTCTGTAGTGGCATTGTGGATGATCCAGACACCAGCTCTAGAAAATACACTGACAACATGTACATCTACATCTGCTACAAATTTGTTTCTGTCAAACTGTTAAGAAAGCCAAAGATTTAAATATTTACATTGCTAACTCTAGCTAACTCCAGCTAATCCAGAAAGTTGCAAAGAAGCAGGTAGCCTTGCCACCTTGCAAAAAGCACCAAAAAAATTCAAAAAAGTGAAAAAACCTCGGTGTAGTTGATTAAAATATGTAGCCTATAAATCGCTAAATCATGATGTTTACGTGAAAATAGCGAAGTTCGTATTTGGAAATCACTATAGTTGTAAGATACTTTTTTGTAGGGCTGGGCATGCTTGTTATACACAGCAATTTTTAGGGCTGTAGCTCAAAGTAGCCTGAGGGGCTGCAGTTTTTAGCCCCTAGGGGGTGCTGTGGAGCATTCATTTTTGGGCAAGAGAACTTTGGGGCTAGGTTTGCTCGCGTTTTTTCCAAGCGAAAGGCACCCAATTTGGGGCTAAAGAGGGGTAAAGAAATAATAACAATCACAAGGGTTTCAATAGGGTCCTCGTCCAACCGTTGGTTGGTGGGCTTGGGCCCTAATTAATTACTATTGCAAACGTGATAACACTGTTACCATTACTGAGAGGAAAATGAGGCGTGTTACTATGTATATGACCTGGTTCGCTTGGAACAGCAAAAAAAGTGTGGAGAAAAGCGGGCAGACACATAAGTAATGATCAGTACAATCATTCTTTTAAGGTATTTTTGGGGCTCTTATGCCTTTAATTGGATAGGAAAGAGGACTGTGGATAGTGGAGGAAACTGGGCAAGAGCAGGGAGTGACCTAAACCACTAGGCCATCTGCACTCCAACACGTTTTTCAGCAATAAATACCACACAGCTACCTGTGTGCGTCTGTGTAACCTGCAGTCAGAGAGGATCTCATGCAGCACCTTTGGATCAAACCAACTCGAGGGATAGGGGTGGCTGCTTTCCATGTTTGTATGTCAAGCTCAAGTAGCCGACTTGAAAAAAGTATGCGAGATGACAGGACCATTCTTACAAAATGCGGGGGTTACTATGGAACGAGTGATAGGGTTGAATCCCTCCTTAGTCTGAAGTATTGGCATGTCTATCTGACTTGGCTCGCTCAGCCAGACACAGGACAGGAGCTGTAGATTTATTCTGCGCAAGTGCTGAGCAGTCTGTGGGGTTGAAACTGGTGTTTCCAGGATGGGAGTAAACAGACACCACTTCAAAGTCATCAATGTGAAAGGCAAGGATATACGAGTGAAAAAAAGCTGCGTGAAAATGGACTTCTTTTGCAAAATTAAAGGTTTTCAAAAAAAATCCAACTGAAAAAATCCAATCCCATTATTCCGCTTGCATTCGGTTTATTTGCTCAAACGGAAAGAATTGAACCTTTGTATACACCTCATTCAGAAAGAAAAGTGCCAATCCGAATGGACATTTAATCGGTTTCACAGGGGTGGAATATTCCTTTCTCCAAACTGATTGAGGTATCATGCATCCACTCAGACGCAGCTAGAGACGTTCCTCAACTTTAAAAATGGTGGCGAGCCAGCACTGGAGAAACTGTCGTCCTCCATCTTGGATAAATCACGTGATGTTACGTTTTTCTGCGCATGCCCCATTGACTATATTGTTTGATTATAACGGAGCATGTAGACCAGAGATTGGAATATTCCCTTCCATGTATACTATTGTTTTCAGAAAAGTCATTTAGAAAGATTCTATTTGGGAGGACAAAAAACTCCTCATGTAACCATGGCTAGTGGCGACAACACAATAAACTTCTCTGTCAGGCATTTCAAAGTTGGCTCTAAAAGAACATCCTGGTCTTGAGACAGCCTCTAGTGGATCTTCCAGGAACTGCAGGTTTTTACACTCCCACACTGTCATCATACATCAGCACAGGCCAGTTCTGCCTGGCCTCCACAAAGTCTCCACTCTTACACATATTGAAACACGGGTGACACTGTTTAAAGATTATTGTACGTTCAAGAGCAGCGCTGAGTAGCAGACTCTGCTCTGGAGGTTAGGGTCGGTACTTTTAAACCTATCGCATTGTCTGCATTTGCAAAAGCCTACAATATATTTCAGGGTCTCCACTGTTGAAATCCATAGTGTTTGGCTGAGTTCAGAAATTCAAGATGACCCGTCCTTAACACGAGATGCACAATTCCTCATGGTTTGCTTCAGGCTGAGTGGGATGAAGTCCATGTTGCATTCATGCAGAGCATACAGACAACTCAAGGATCTCCCTTGTTTTTTTTTTTTGAAGGACTTTTTTTGTTTTTAAAATTATTTTCTAACCTTTTGTTTTAAAGACTTTCTTGGAATGCTAATGGCCAGTGTCTTTGGTTTTAAGGTTAATTGGAATTCAGGCTAAAAAACCTTCAATGGATTCAACTTTGGTTTATCAATTAGTCTTTAAAAAATAAGAAAGCTAACGGGGCCCAAGGCCGAGGTTTGTAGTTTTTCTCACCACTATTAAACTGTGCCACATCTGATATCAACATATATCTTCATCTGAGTTGCTTTCTGCACAAGAAAGGTGTTTAAATATGTATGAGTCACCTTGATCTTATCTCCAATTATGCATTTGGGAACCATGAAGGAATAGTGTACACGCACAATCAAAGAGGAATCACTGCCTCGCTACGAGAAATCAAATCAATACGCGATGGGAAGAAGTACATGCAGTCGTCACTGAGGATCAAAGTCTGCTGATATCAGTGGCTCAGGTTCAATCTCTTGCAGCTTGTCTGCAGTTAATGGGGTTCACTCACTCCAAACTTCCTCAGTAATTTAATGGAAAGGTTAGGCACTATTTTTCCGGCACGCTCCGGCTCGCCTGGAGTCTCCACAGCATTATGCATCAAATGTTGAAAGCATTATCAGTAAACTACTAAAAGGCCAGAAGGTGCTGATGCAGTGCTGTTAGCAGACGAGTAAAACAATTAAAGCAGAGCTATAAATACAAACTCAGCCGATTTAAGTCGGATAAAGGTCTATATTCAGTTTTACTGTCAGATGCACTTTAGCTGAGGCTTCTGCTCGATCATATTAAAGATTGATATCGAGCAGCAGAGTGAGTTTGCTTGAGGAATGGGGGGGAAGTGTCCCCTGAGGAAAAAGTTGGGTCCCCAGTTAGACCTCCTTTTTCCTTACAGGTCTGAGAAATATTAGAAAAATGGAGTACCAAACATAAAGAGCAGCATTTTTGAATACTTGTTACTGTTTTGGTTTTAAGCTAGCAGTGACTCAAAGTGTTGAATGTATGTGGTGAAATTAGAAGAGTTCAATCATGCTAATTGACTGTTATAATTGATTAAAAGAAAAAAAAAAAAAAAAAAGATGGGGTGGATTAACTCAGCAGGAATGACCACACACTGCTAACACCAGCAATGGAAAGCTAATTGCTAAAGCTAGTGAGACTTTATGTTGCCATGAACTAGAGAATAATGGAAGGAGTTTAGAAGTAGACTGTCAGAAATAGAAATATATACTGTGTACTTTACTAGCTATAGTGTATTAGCTTTACAAGCTAATAGTCAGCTACTAATGTCAAATGCTGCATGTCTCAGGCTAATGTTTGCTACTTAAAGTTATTTATCTGCGCTGAATTTCCACAAAAACCTCTGACATTTCTCTGACATATGATATTCTCGGGATTCGATTCTATTACAATTTTTTGGGTGCCGATTTGATTTACATTGCAATTCTTCGACATTTACGATTTCTAGTTTGCTCTTTTAACACCAGACCATGGAAAAAAGTTAAACGAAGACTAGAGAAACATTTCACCCTCTGCCGGAGAAAAATGGTAACTTTTTTTGAAGAATTTGAATTTAAAAAAAAAAAAAAAAAAAAAGGTGTTTTTTTCTGTTTTAACAAAGAATCCAACTTTGGATATTGTCAAACAAAAAATCTCAGTATATCGTATTTCTACTTTTTCTCCCACCCCTGTTACACACTGCTTCTTAGAATGCTTGGTATTAGACAGAATTTGACAGTTTTTGAAGACACTTTTGAGTAGTTCCATGGATGTGTTGTGGCCTCTTGGCAACATACCCATTTTTGGCCTTTTACACTCACACAATACACCCCAGTTGTCAAAAATATTTAAAAAAAAGAAACAACATCTTAAGTAAGCAATTGAAGTGTTTGAATTTTCTATATAACCCCTGGAGGTCAGGCAGAATCCATTTTTTTTTGCAGACTTTCTTTCAAGGACCAACTTGGCCAATTCTATCCTTAAAACTGTCCGATGACTTTTTTGTAGGGCCTTTCTCAGTCTAGAAAAAATATGTTCATAATAATAGACAAGTGACGTTTAATTTCTAACATCTCCAATACAGGTGGTCCTCAAGTTATGAACCAGTTCCGTTCTTATGATTCGTCGTAACCCCAAATTCTGCTCAAGCCAGACTTTTACCCTAAATACCCCCTAAATCTCTAAATAACTATCCAAATGCATGTGTTATTCTTCATGTTCATGGGAAAACAGTACAGAAAATAAAAACAGACAGAGCACAAACACAGATAATCTACACTATGACGCGACCCGAGACAAAGTGGATGATACTGATGACCACGTAGCACTGCATAGCTGTGTATTCACATGCACTCCGTGTCAAAAACTAGTATGCGTCATAGGAGCTTACGAACAGAGCAACATAACCTTCAAAGCCTTCTCTATTTTCTTACGTACATATATTTATTGGCTTCGTAAAGTCAAAACGACCAAAGTCGAGAACTATGAAGTTGAAGGGCCTCCTGTAAAAATTTTTTTGCTAATTAATTTCAGAAAAACATGTAAAAATACAAATGTTGCTCTGAGGCAACACTGTTCCATTACAGATTCACCAAGACACCATTTTGATAAACTGTGTTTGGGTTTACAAACTGTTCAAAAACAAACTGCTCATCAAATTATATTTTCTACCTCTAAAGTTTTCACCTAAATAAATTTGCCGTTAGTTTTGGTAAAGTTCGGACTATCACTGTAGGCTCTGGGCTACTTGAGTGAACTTTGTGAGCCTCCTCTACAGAGCACAGGCTCATGTCCTACACACAATTTTCCCACAATGAAAAACCTTTTTCCTGAAAGCCACAGAAGTGAAGTCTTTTGGTAAACTGTTCATGTAAAGTTGGATGGAATATTTTTTGACTCTTTGACCCATTCATTTCAATGGGGTGTTCCTCAATGGTACAGTGTTAACTGCAGACAACGTTCAGACATAAAATCTATAAAAAGAGTTTTTTTTGTTTGTTTTTTTTGATTTTCCATTTTTTATGGTTACATTGTAAACTGTCGAGGCCATCAATCATTATTCAAGTGATTTTGAAAAAAAAAAATCTACAATTTTTCTTTTTTTTATTTCTTAAAATTATGATTATTTAATCTATTTCAAGCCCCCCCCCCCCCCCCCCCAAAAAAAAAAAAAAAAAAAAAATATATATATATATATATATATATATATATATATATATATATATATATATATATATATATATATATATATACACATATATATATATATATATATATTTTCCTGTCTAGCATCACTATGCGTACCATAGAGGGTTAATTATTTTATTCTTTGAAACAAATCTATTTTTATACTCCAAAAAAAAAACAAAAAAACAGGCGCAAATTCCAGTCCATGGTCATGCCGCATCAATAAGTGTTTCTAATAAAGCACGTGTGGGCTAATTTTAAACATATACTGGAAAGTGAAAAGTGCAGACTCTTCCAGCAACTCAGTCAGTGTGGTCACTGCAGTCAGCAGAGTGAAGAGAGAAGAGAGAAGCTGCTGTGCTCAAGTTATTTGCTGAATCAATACCTACCAGATTATGTGAAATATCAACCCTCAAAAGGTACTGTGTGCCTGACAATTGAATTCAGCTCATCAATTTTATTTTGCCAAAGTTTTTTTTTCTGCAATTGAACCAAATAAAAGCTGAGAAATAAAAAAAACAGAATGTAATTTCAGCGAGGAAATAGCTGAATTTGTCGCACCAATATCCTTCTGGAGGTTGTTTATAAAGCAGTTTGGGCGAACCTCTAACTCATCTTGTTACTTTACGGCCGTTTAAACACCCGAGTTGACACTGAAATGTGGTGTAATTAAAACAACAAGCCTCCACGATATTTTAAAAGCCAAATTACGTTGGCTGAATGCCAGACGGGTTGTTGTGCTGCGAGGTGGGGTGACCAAAATCTCCCCCGCTAGAAAAGCTGAAGCCACGCCAAAATACCAAAGACAGGCATCAGAGGCTGTGAGGTCCTAAGATACACGACTCTAACGGGGTAATTAAGCTTTAACAGGTTTTACTAAAGAAAAAAATGCTGATGGAAAATAGAAAATCAGGCAGTTTGTGGGTTACTTGGCCTCTTGAGTCTCTACATCACACTGAGAGATTTGTAAATCCAAGGGCTTCACTCTCATTCAGAGATAAATAATTATAAAAAAACAAAAGGCCTTTACAGCGCACGCTTTAATTAAGGGCTTCTGGGAATTATAATCAACGCTAAAAGAGATGCCACGGTGATGAAGCATAAATCCATAACTGTGCAGCAGACAGCACAGTGATCTAATGCGCCTGCTATATTGCTCATCTGGTAAATATATGAGTGTGCTAGGGAGGGTGTGTGTGTGTGTGTGTGTGTTTGCACATCTCTAAAACTTTTAAAGACAGCCCCCTGATTCGATCCGTGCTGCTTTTGATTCGTAGGTGGGTTGGTTTCTTAATCATTCCAAATACACCAACGTTCATTCAGTCGCAGGAGTGAAGCCGGACTCCAGTGAAAGCTTTTTTAGAGTAGCTGATCCAGCAGCAGCAACTTTTTTTTTTTTTTTTTTTTTTGGATGAATGTGGACCTGCGGGGGCTGTTTATTCACTGCCAGTTAAAAAAAAGGAAAAAGGTCCCAAAGAAAAATGTACTCAATTAGTATTTTTTATTTATTATGGTGCCAGTTATGCACTTCATCCTGTGTGTCTCCATTTCTAATCAACTTTGTGTTACTGAGAGGTTAAAAAGTGAATCATCAGCAAATAGCTTGACCATAAAAAAATAACACCCCAGCAGAGCCAGATTTGATTACATCTTTGAGCAAGTGTTTTTTTTCTTTAACTTTCGGGACCTCAGCTTTAAAGTATCCGCTGATTATTGGAACTAAATTTATTCAAAGTGATACTGATCTGAAATCAACATCTCAACATAAACATAAGAAGTATACGAGTCAGCAAACTGCTTTGTCTTTAAAAAGCTGATTACAGCTGCTTCAAATCCAAAGCTAAAGCTTAAGGAATTTGTTTTACAAAAAAATCCATCATGGTTGAACAACACTCACTGACCACTTTATAAGGTAGGTATTAGGTAGTACCAGGTTGGACCCCCTTTTGCCTCCAGAACTGCCTTAATCCTTGGTGGCATAGATTCAACAAGGTCCTCGAAACATTCCTCAGAGAGTTTGGTCCATATTGACATGACAGCATCACACAGTTGCTGCAGATTTGTCGGCTGAACATCCATGATGAGAATCTCCCGTTCCACCACATCCCAAAGGTGCTCTATTGGATTGAGATCTGGGGACTGTGGAGGACATTTGAGTACAGGGAACTCATTGTCATGTTGAAGAAAGCAGCCTGAGATGATTCCAGCTTAATGACATGGAGCGTTATCCTGCTGGAAGTAGCCATCAGAAGATGGGTACACTGTGCTCATAAAGGGATGGACATGGTCAGCAACAATACTCAGGTAGGCTGTGGACTTTAAACCATGCTCAATTGGTACTAAGGGGCCCAAAGTGAGCCAAGAAAATATCCCCCACACCATTACACCAGCAGCAGCAGCCTGAACCGTTGATACAAGGCAGGATGGATCCATGCTTTCATGTTGTTGAGGCCAAATTCTGACCCTACCATCCGAATGTGGAGCAGAAATCCAGACTCATCAGACCAGGCAACGTTTTTCCAATCTTCTATTGTCCAGTTTTGGTGTTGCTGTGTGAATTGTAGCCTCAGTTTCCTGTTCTTAGCTGACAGGAGGGTCACCCGGTGTGGTCTTCTGCTGCTGTAGCCCATCTGCCTCAAGGTTGGACGTGTTGTGTGTTCAGAGATGCTCTTCTGCAGACCTCGGTTGTAACCAGTGGTTATTTGAGTTCCTGTTGCCTTTCTATCAGCTCCAACCAGTCTGTCCATTCTCCTCTAACCTCTGGCATCAACAAGGACTTTTGTCCCACAGAACTGCTGCTCACTGGATATTTTCTCTTTTTGGGACCATTCTCTGTAAACCCTAGAGATGGTTGAGAAGGTTTTTGGAAACAGCTTCAACTGGGAAATAACAATGCCATTTGTAGCCCAGTTTCTACCAAGTGGTCTAGTATGGATCAGTACAGTTTGGTACAGGTCAGACTGTTCCCAAGTCAAAATGCGGCTAGCCACGTCAGCTATGTGATAGCAGCCCAACACAGTGTACCCTGCTAATAAATCCAACAAAGAAGAAATGTGGGACACAGTAAACATTGCCATTTTCCGAACAAAGAGAAAGTTCACAAAGTGGACTGGTAATTCAAACACGGCAAGGCAATGTGTTGTTCTTTAACACCGCTGTCCCACAGGAAGTGAGGATTCTTTCAACCAATCAAGGGACTGCGATATTTCTAGCTCCACCTTGTGGGGTTGGATCGGTACGTCTGACACCCCAACAGAAGGGTACCAAAGATTGGGATGGTATGGGTTGGTAACCTGTCCCGGCTTTAGTCCAAGGAAATGCCACAAAACACTTGACGAAATGAACTCAACAGCTCATCTGACTGCCCTCTACTGGTTTAACTGTGTGTTGCAACTACCTTTATCTTTGTGCATATGTCACTAGAATGATAATCTACTCATTTCTTCAGCCAGAGATTGAAATGCAGACAAACAATAGGAACCACATAGTTCCTGGGATCCGTTCACCAGGCACATTTAATTTTGTATGGAAAAAAAAAACTTTATCCAAAAGTATTCAGGATGGTAAAGTAAATAACTTGGAGTCAAAACAATCAGCAACATTATTTAAAGTGTTAGTTTAGTATTCCACCAACTACCGAGAGAAACATTGCCTTCAGCAAAGCTGTTTGGTTTGTTTTAGCAGATGTGTCTAATCAGCTCATTCGGCATACAGTGCATGCTGCTGGTGGATGCACTACATATGAAAAAAAAAAAAAAAAAGCAATCGTCTGCGGCCTCATAATGGATTCACTAATGAAAAGCTGGAGAAGTATATGCACTAGAAGATGATGTAAGAATAGTTGTGATGTCTGCAGGAGAGACTTCTCATAACTGCTCTGGTCTACATGTGACTTATTGATGAAGAGATTGCTGGAAACAATGTGCAGCAACTTCCGACAACTAATGATTGATTAAAACATGGATTGAATCATGGAAGTAGCCCCCTGGCTTTCAGTAGAAACTATATAGTACACTATACAGTGTTTTATTGTGCACAAATTAAACACCACCCAATTTTACAGGGGCTAAAAAGTCAGCACTTATCTCATAATAAAAGCTTTCATGATTCAACTGAGGACCCCGAATGAGCCAGTGGACGAGATCTGCCTGCAAGACACATTGCTTTCCCTGCATGTTTCCTGGCTGTGCAGGAAAATTCCACTGGTATTAAATCAAAATATGATAATTTTAATGGACTAATTTGCTTCTGTAGCTAGATATTTATGAACGTTCTTCTAAAGCCAGAGCCCAGAAACCACATGTCTAATCAGTGATTTGGAGCTGATATACGGCCTGGAGAGGCTCCAGTGATGATTATTACCACGAGATTGAACACATACAATATTATTTTGAACTTTACCACCCAACTGGGTTCTTTATATTATCATAATTCATAAGCTCTTATCTCCATAAAATCATCCTGTGCACCATCACACCTTTTCCCATCTTCTTCGGTGCAATCTGCATAATGGTGCAGCATCAGGTTAGAGGAGGCTGGATCTTGTCATTTGTATGTGTGCAGGAAAGAGACAGAATCTGGGTTGCTAATGCAGAAATCAGCAGCTTCATGTAAAGTAGGAATTATTGCTTGATGTATCTTGTTTTCTAGTTCTTTTTAGCATACCAATAAGAAAGAAAAGAAGCATTGTTTGCTTTTTGAATAAGTTTTTTGGATGCTGCCCTCAATTAAAACACAATCCTGAGAGCAAATTTAAATATTATTACTTCACTTTATTTCTAAAACTTATCCAAGAAAAATGGGAAAAAAAACCTCTTTTGGTTTGTGGTAAGAAAATAAAAATATAAAGATAAAACATTTTTCATATAGTAAAAAAAAGGTTATATATATATAAAAAAAATAACATTCTAATGTATAAATTTTGTAAAATGTAAAGTTAAAAATGTATATATATATATATATATATATATATATATATATATATAATTTTTGATGCTAAAACATTTATAAATATATATAATTTTTCATTTAGTGTTTTACATTTTTTATACTTAAAAAATATTATATATATATATATTTTCCATTTTGTGTTTGCTAAAACATTTCATAAAATGTTAAAATACATTTTTCAATATTTTTGATTTATGAAGATTATACGTACTAATTATTTTGTGTTATTTATAGAACTACACATTTTTGTACTTCTTTTTAACGCTTCAGCCTTCAAAGGAGAATTTTTTTTTTTTTGACAAAATAGTTTAAAATGTTTTGCGCTTTCACTTAAAGAAGGGATACTTTATTTTTTAAAGTCATATATATATATATATATATATATATATATATATATATATATATATATATATATATATATATATATAAATAAATATATATATATATATATTTTTTTTAAATTTTATTTTATTTTAGCTGCTGTCTCTTTTAGGCTTCCCACCCTGTAAACCCCTTCCCTCTGATTGGCCAAACCTCTCAAAACCTGCTACGCCACAACAGAGACTTCGGTGTTTGAAGCCTGCCCTTTAACACATCATGTGCCAGTTTGGGAGATCCTAATTGAATGATGTCATCAAACAAGTTCTGTGAATGTCTCGTTAAAATCTCGTACCACTTTTTGAACAGGACATTTCAAGCAGTTTCAAGATGGATTCAGGAATTTCGACATCATAAGAATATAAGGCTGTCTGAAAATTTGCAGATGTTTCTTATAAACATAAAGCAGTGTTACTTTATAACTATGTTTTAAACATAAGGAAGCACTAAACCCCTCTTTAAATACCAGAATACCCCCTCTTTAATGAAACACAGGATTCTTTTTAGTCTAAAACCACATGTTGCCTATATTTGTACAGTATGTCACTGAAGATTAAGAAGTGTATGAAAACAGTAAACTACTCAGAAGTGGTACGCTTGGTTACAGAGAGATATTATAAGCCTGGAGATGAAAACTGTCAGGAAAGTGTATAAATTCAGTGTGGCATCAGAATGTAGTGGAACAGGAAGATTTTTTGCACAACACATAATTTTCCCAACCTCCAATAAGTCAACCTGTGCAATCCGTAGCCTTAGTCTTCTCAGAAATGAATGCTTTTCTTCACTATATATTAGACTTTCCCTCCTGTGTTAGGAATAAGCTGACAGGCCCTAAAATACAGCACCAGAAAAGGCACAGAATCTTGCATTCTGGGAAATAAATTGTTCTGTGCACGGCTCTGAGAGATTGCACAAAGGCAAAAAGATTGTAGCCTTAAGTTTGCTCCTCCGGCTTCACAAACGCAGGTTTCCAATTTGATTTTCCTTATATGCATACAACGGGAGGAAATTATTCGTCAAAGTGAATGTCATCTCATTTAGTCCGGAATAATCCTGCATGCTGATATGATCTCGTCGACTGGTCGGGGCTTCTTCCAAGATATATTGTTCGCCGACTCTCCTTTTTGAGATCTCAATCTACAGAAAAGGCCCTGACTCTTTTTTTTCACTCACTTTCCCTCTACTGCATTTTATTACATTGAGGGCATCTGACTAATGCAATGCACTGTTGGCCTGCTGCCACACGCCAATTTATAACACGATAGCGCCGACCGCTCCATGCATACCAAGTGATGCTGATTTGTTGTATTGGCTGTGCTGCCTCTCATTCTGCTTCTGTTTTTTACTCCCTACCTCACTTACCCCCATCCAAAAATGGTAATAAGTGTGGTAAAACACAGCACTTAGGGATGGCGGAGAGGCAATGAAGTGGATGATGGGTAGAAAATACTGAAAATACCATAAACATAGCAAAGTAGTTCCAATTGAGCAAAATGGGGAAATATGCTGATGGTAAATGCATTTGCACCAACACTGCAAATGTCTCAAAACAAACAAGTATGTGTTTATTTGTTTAGCAGGTGTGACAGGGATGTGTATGTGTTGCCTTCATGCCAACTGAAATCACTTTTTCACAGAGTTTAAATGTTGTTTGTGTGTATTGTTGCTGAATGTTCCAGCTGCATGCACTCTAAACTCCTAACACCTTAAAGACGAGTGGGGAACAGACTTGTTTGGCAAGTGAAGTGGCAAGTTGAAGATAATACGGCTCTTTCAGTGGTAGACTGACCTTTTTAAGTTGCAACCATCTTCCTTTTTTTTTTTGGAGATTAATAGTTGTTGATGTAGTGTGGCAAGAGTTTGGAAAGAAAGTCACAAGAGTTTTAGACAAATCATTGTTTTGATCTGAAATACCGGTAACTTAAAGTTAAAATTGTTGGCTCACGCTAAAGGTTTTTCTTTTTTGGATAGAATGCAGTTGATTTCTGCAAGTTAAAGCTTTTAACAACTTTCCCTTTGGAAACAGTAAAGAGTATTCTATGGTTTCATATCGTGAGGTGTTGTGTCTTTGGAGATAGTACTGTAGAGTATCGTAACTTAGATTATCATCTTGAAGGGAAATGAAGTGTAGACTATCATATTGTAGGGTATAGTAGTGTAGACTAGGGGTTCTAAACCTTTTGGACCAAGAGGCCCAACCTTTCAAGCACGGAGGGGCCCAGGGCCCATTCAGATATTTACACTGAACTGTTAAACTTACTCTTGATTTGATTTGTATTCAATAACTTTATTTACTGTATTTGAAACTTTGTTTAATAACATGAAACCATGTGCTTATTACAAAGATATGTATTAATCAAAAATAAACAGCACATAAAACAACATGCTTAAAGGCTATCAATTCATGGAACTGGTCTACCTGCCATAGAACACGGCTAGAGTCAGGCTTAGTTACACAGAAACCAATACTTCTCAAATTTACAAAAACAAAATAGGGGAGACTCATTAAAAATGATGGACAAAGTGGGCATGTGAAAAATAAAATTCCACCGGCTTTCCCACGAACTTTGGATGTTCGGTTTCAAGATGGCGCCTCAGTTTTGATGGCTTCAGTGCTTCGTTAGCCCACACTCAACACACTGAGCCCTCTGCTCTGCTTCAATGCTTTCGTTCATGAAGCCATACTTAATAAAGTCAGGATTGTACTTGCCCCAAAATTTTGCCTTCAGGCGGGGGTTTACATCCATTTCATCATTATTTCTTTGCTTCAAAAACTTGTCCATATTCCTCCGAACTATCATCTTTTCTTCTTCTTTTAACTTGTTGATCAAGTGACTGACTGACGTGTACTTGAACTAATCATCTCGCGGCCCTTACAGCCCAACAATGCAAAACAGATATATTTGGAGGCCTGCTAGAAGGCGCATGCAGCCCAACCATGGGCCGCAGCCCCATGGTTACAAATCAATGGTGTAGACTATCGTATTGTAGGGTATTGTAACCTAGACTATCGTACTGTAAGGTATTGTGAGGTATTAAGGTAAGACTATTGGATTGTAGGGTATTGTAGTGTAGCCTTTTCTTATGTGGAGTACCAACTTATACTATTGTATTGTAGACAGTAGTTCATAGATGGGGGTACGTGTAAAACTTGCCCTGCGAGGACACTCTTGAGGCAATTTAAGATTCAAAAATTAATATAGCAAGAAAACAGCAACCAAGCAAAAGTCCGTCAACACCATTTATTCAATCAGTGTTACAATTAAAAATCAGTTTTGGTCCATAAACTGAAGATTGTGTTAAATGTCTTTTTTTCCCCAACCAAAACTGTTTTCTACATGTTAGGGGGTAGAAATAAACCCCAAACAGTTCATAGGGGGATCATCCCTGGAAAAAGTTTTGGAACCACTGTTTTAGAGTGTCAAAACATGGACTATTGTAAGGTAGCGTCATTAGTCATGTCATTGATTCTTATTTGAAAATGGCTCGTTGGACCATTATCACATCATTGAGAATCATGTTGTATACGTTGGGTATTGTAGAGCACTGTATCTTACTGCATTGTATCATAGAGTATCATACGGTTAAATATTGTTTTGCATTGAAACTTACTGTATTGTTGTATTATTATTGTAATGCATTGTATAGTATAATTCAGATTCATGTTGTTGGGAGCTGAATAACTGAATACTAAATAATTTCATCTTACTGCCCTTTTGCTGCTTTGTTGGTTTTTTTTTTTATTTAGAGACAATAAATTTACAGTCGTCAATAAAAACCAACAAGAGTAATTAACCCATTAAACTTTAAAATAAACAGGTTATAAAATATATCACAGCATTTTTATTACAACAACAACAACGTCAACAACAACAATGAATACTGCATTCTGAACTAAATCTGGGCCACTGTTCCCTGGTAAAAATTTGAAGTATCTCAGAAGTATGTAAAAAATAGCATTGGTTTAAATTCTTCAAGTTACTGACATAACTGCAGAAAAGCACAACCAAGAAACACACAAGGAGAAAGAATGGAACAGTACATCCAGAACATAACAGCCTTAAAATATTTACCAGCAACAACAACTGTCCTTGTCTGCTTGTGAGCTATGGTGAAGTGCATTTAATTAGTTTTTCCTTGGATAAAAGATCCGTATGAAACATAGCTTTTAAAATGTCATTTGTTCTCAGCTCTGCATCTGCCTCAGCTAGGTGGTTAAAAGAACGTCAAGCGCCTATTTATACATCGTCTGCTTTTCCTCCCAGTGAAAATGTCAGCAGCTCACAATGTGCCTGTTTGGAACACAACCCCCTTCTCTGAACAGATGCATTTAAACACTGGTCTATTAGTTAAATGGATCATCCACAAGTGCAGCTGTCACGAAGCAAAAAAGGCATCTGGACACGGAGCGAGCCAGGGAAAACTGCTGCATCACCAGGACTCTGCAGCAGGAAGATCCACCTGACTGTTTTTGCTCAGCGTAGCAGAAATGGGTTCTGGGGAATATAGGTGACACAAGCAAGATCTCTGTAATGCTTAGAAATTAGTGGCTCATATTTACCACAAAAACAATTCTTCTGTTGGTTTCAACCAATTCAAGTCATTGGATTGGACAAGAGTGATTCTGAGTATAACGGCACTAAAACTCTATTCTGGAGATATATGTATATCATACTACTTCAGGTGCTATATATCCCTTTGGGATTAATAAAGTACTTATCTATCTATCTATAGCCCCAGTTGCTAAATATGGTTAAAATGGTCCAACTTTTTAAGATTGTACAGAATAGTAAGGTGGCCCTGAGAGTCAGCTGCATAAACTATTAACTAACGTCACATAAAATGTTTCAAGAAACCAAAATATATTTAATCCTATGCAAAAAAAAAATAAAACTTCAGAAAAAAATATAAAAAAAATCTTCATAAAAATAAAGTTTTACACTATTTTTTTTAATCATACAGAAAAGACGAAAATGTAGAATTTTTTTTTCCTTTTTTATTTAAAGAATGTAAAAACTTGCACTTTTTTCAGTAAAACTCAAGAAAAAAATCCTGAAATTTTAAAACCTTTCATAATTTGTATAACCATAGTGCAGTTTTTTTTTTAATATTATCAAAGTAAAATCAAATATTTACAATGTATATTTAATTTATTAATTTACTTATTTTTATTCATTTATTTATTTTTATTTATTTATCAATTTGTATTTTTTATTTTTATTTATTTATTTTTATTTTTATTTTATTTTTTTTTGGGGGGGGGGGGGGGTGAATTAATTGCACAATTTCATACACACTAACAAGTATTTTTGGGTTTGACAAATTTTTTTTTTTTTTTTTTTTGTCTGTTTTAAGAATTTATAATGTACCTCTGATACCCTCAATGTAGCTATAATTATGAGCTAAAAAACAATCCCTATTCCTCTCACACTGGTCATTTTAAGAACCCTTATTTCAAGCTGTGCCTAACAAGCTCTTTTTTGTTGCCGTCCCTTTAAGGCTCCCTGCTCCACAAACCCCCTTCATTCTGATTGGCCAGTCCTTTTAAGGCCTTTTAAGGAGCAGAGCTTTGGTCAAACCTTGGTGTTTAAGGCCTGCTTCTCTAACATGTCACAAGTTAGGAGATCCTAATGTGATGACATCATCATTTCAGCAAATCTTGCTAAGATCTTGTTTGAAAATCTGCACACGTTAAGTTTGAACACCCACCATTGTTACGTGATATCCATGCTTTAAATGTTTCTGCACACGTTTTAGAGCTGTAAAGCTGGGGTGATGTAATGATCTTTGGTTACTTGTAACAGTAATTCTATGAACTCAACAATGAATTTAGTCATTATTATAATTAGTTATATAGCTGCCATCTGGGATGACTTAAAATCCTTGGTTTGCAAACTCTGCATGGACACAGTTATGGAAGACATTTTTTACCATCCCTCTATCCAACTGCAAAAAAAAGATAACAGCATAAAGTTTGAACATTTCTGGTCAAACTTCAGGAAAGATCTTTTTTTGTCCTTTATGCACCGTAGAACGATGCACCGCTTCCTCTACATGACTGCAGGAGCTGTCATAAAGGTCCCTTAGACCTAGCAAAGCATGAAACATAGCATGATGAAAGGTGAATCACTCTCCAAAGCTATGGCTCTGGCAGACATATTCATTGGCCACCTGAAATGAAGCCCCCGGAGGGTTAACAATGGGTATTCTGAAGTGAAGAGTCGGCATAATTATCACTTCCAATCCCGCGCTGGAAGGGATGTGGCGATCCAGAGGCCACTCAGTGACAGAGCCGGCGAGAGGGAGAGACAGAGGGAGAGTGGTTGGATGGGGGCCCAGTAACAAAAGGTTAGCCAACTATAAATAGCACTGATAGAGCCAGCGGTAATGGCAGGGCTGGTTGGAAGAGGCGCACGCTGGGTTGTAGTGGTGTTCAGTCGAGTAGTGCCCCGACCGCTCCACACTCAGCCCTGTCAAGAGTTTGGACTGGCGATTGCTTGTCACCTTTTACCTCCCATATGTCAGAGCCTTACATGAGGGTAATCTTTATATCTGACTGCCTCATGCTGCAGTTTGGAAGGAAAGAAAAAAACTTGCATGAATGTTTCTGAAACTTTAGGGGCACAGAAGCAGGCAAGAGAAAGAGATGCATCTCAAAACTTAAAAGTCAGAGATTCTAGTTTTGACAGCTTTGAGTCCTCCGACATTACGCTCGTGGCAGAACTGACGAGCGCTCCAAACTGAACGGCACACATGGGAGTAACAGCGCAAATAATACCTACTGCCTATGTGTCTATATGTTTCAAATAAGATGGAAAAAAGGATTTTGAAAAGTGTGTACATCTAAATTTGATTAATCAAACACATAATGCCTAATCATTGCAGGCGATTATTGTTTGATTCACAAAAAGCTTACCTGACCTGGGGGAGTGTTATTGTAGAGTTCCTCACACAGTTATGTATACATTCAACTCAATTACAACTTTCCTGGACACAACCAGGTGCTTAAGGTGACTAAAACTATAAAAACTGTTACCATTACACATGATTAAATAAACAGTCACAAAGTGGTTAGGTCTAGGCATCAGAAGTACATGGTTCATTTTGGAAAGGTATCTTGGCAGTGCCTAAAATTAAAAGCCTACTGATCTGTAAAGTAATACAAGACCTTTAAATTGCTTTCTTGGAGATAAATAATATATACACTGCAAACAAAAAAATTAAAAAATAAAATTTTATCATGTGTTTTTTGTCTAATTTTTAGTTGAAAATATCTTTTTAGATCCAAAACGAGCCATATTCAACTGTCCAGAAAATGTAAAAAAAAAAAAATGGGGGTTGAATTGCTTGTAACAAGTTCAAAAAATCTGTCAATGGACCGAGAGAAAAGTTTCTTGTATTAAGACATTATTCTAGTATAAAGCAATTTTTTCTTATTCCATTGGCAGTTTTTTTTTACTTGTTCCAAGCAGTTCAACTCTTATTTTTTGTCTTTGAATAACTTAAAACAAGACATTTTTCTGGACTAATAAGTTAAATGTGGCTCGTATCAAGTTTAACAAGACAATTTTTTACGTAAAATATGAAAATACACTTGATAAGATTTCAATTTTTGCAGTGTAACTGCTCTTGATTTGCTGCAGTTGTTCAAAATTTGCTGCCGTTATACGAAAACTAAACTACACAGTCACAGAGGTGGTTAGTAGGGGTGGGAGAATTGGGAGATTTTGGGATCTTTATTTGACCAATCAAAATCGAGATTCTTAGTCAAGAAATTGCTGTTTATTTTATTTTATTTTTTTCAAATTTGAATTCTTCATTTCAGTCTTTGTTTATAAACTTGATTGAAAAAAAAAGTACAATCCAGATCCTGGCATTATTCTAGATACGAAGATCTGGAATATGAGATATGTACTGGGTCATCATAATTTTCAACACTGTCAGGAAACAAATTATCGTACAAACCTGCAACTAACACCAAGTTGTAGCAGACAGTCTGCTAAAAGGGAGTATAACATTAAAGTCGGACTAAAGTGTTGGTGACAATCACAATATGCTTGGAGGTCTGTGCTCTCTGACTGCTTTTCTAGTTTTATCCCCCTCCAGCATTGATAGTATTTAGTGAAAGGACAGGACAAAGGTTGTTGGTGATTTCGCAAGAAGTTATGCAATGCTAAGCTAATGTTAGAAAGTAAAAGAGGTTTGTAATTCCATAAGAGATATCCTGTTCATTCAAATTTAACTCTTTACTTTCTTGTATTTACATCGAAACACATGATGACGATGCTTTTAGACTTTACCCCACCTCACTTACCCTGCCGATGTCAATACAGATTGCAACCCTGGATTACGACTTTCAGGTAACCTGGATTTCAACATGGACCACCCATTTAAGATTTACCTTGTCGGGTATGCCAGTGTTTCCCAATCCTGGTCCTGGGGTACCCCTGCCCTGCATGTTTTTTTATGTTCCTGACTCCAACACTCCTGATTCAAATGATCAGCTTGTCATCAAGCTCTGCTTGAGCCTGATAACAAGCCATTCATTTGAATCAGGTGTGCTAGAGTGGGGTAACATCTAAAACATGCAGGGCAGGGGTACCCCAGGACCAGGATTGGGAAACACTGGGGTATGCAACCAAACTGCTTAGCCAAACCAACGGACCTACACTTTTGCTTTGAGTGGATGGAAAAAATTGATCAGGAAAGCTTCCAGAGTTCAGAGGAAGTGTTTCTTGATCAGTTAGAGGTACTTTGTTTTGGAGTAACTCAAAGAGTGATGCTGATGGGTTTGACCTTGGAGGTTTCTTGAAGCTACTTTGCAAAAAGCACATTGCACTTATCTTTTAATTGGTGAAATGTGGCAAAATTTATACCTCATCGTATCAGGACCCATGAGACCTGTTGGCAGTTACGATAAGCTCAATCATTTGGGGTTTGTGTTTTTCAGACAATGGTATGACCTGGTGGTCAAGTTGGATGGCTCTTTTTGTAGCAATTCCAAGAAAATGGGTCAAGACAACCTTGCAAAAACTAAAGAGAAGTCACTTTTCTTATCTTTCAAACTGAGTTTTATTGGTTTTTGAGTCCATACATAAAATCAAAGTAAGATTTCAAATGTTCGAACACTAAGTCAAGCATTTAAGCTTCCCCACTTCACACACTCAAGATGTTAACAGTGATCCACCCCTTTGAGAAAATACCATTATGCGCAGTATATGCGAGCTTTAGTCATACCTTTATGTGCTTTAACCTGAAATAATCTAATTAGACGCAGCATGGCTCATGAGCACGTCTACCCCTGATTACCCTCAGCGCTGCCCATCAGGATTGTTTACCACATCAGTCTGCAAATGTTACCATCACTGGTGCACACACTCATGCACAAACACACGGGGAAAAAAGGAGTGGGAGAGCTATGAATCAGGAGATCTTGGATAGCCTGACTGTAATGAACCTCCTCTAAAGGCTCCTGGGTAATTCAATCTCCCATTCAGAAACGGCTCCCTCTGCATAACGCCCATTTCATCTGGCTTGCACCGAGGTTTCGTCTCAGCGTCGCGCCAATGAGCGGGTTGAATGTGGCAGCAGCGTTAGATATTGCTCGGGCATCAGGCCTAACTGCACGGATAACCTTTCAGCCGTGCTAACACTGGGAATTCGGTGGGAGCATCCTGGCGTTAATTGGATGGCGAAAGCGGGGCCTTATTTCAAAAAGCGAGCCTCCTCAGTTTGGTAATTGTTACCATTACGACTCGACAACACCACTCAGTGCATTTCAAGTGATTCCCAGCCCTTGCTCAGTGGCATGAATATTCCACCTCGCTGTTCTCACCAAGCTGTCTCAAGAGAGCCAGTGCTCATCAGCCCTGAATGGTTGTGTGTGCGTGTGCGTGTGTGTGTGTGTGTGTGTGTGTGTGTGTGTGTGTGTGTGTGTGTGCTCAACCATTGTAGCTGATGCCCATCAAGCTGGAATGAATGCACTGGGGTGCTCAGCTTGGATCTGGGTGGATGTTCTTTTTAAGAATCAACTCTCTGACGAGGCACAAAGAAGTCATAAATACTACCAGCAATGAATGGCAGCAGAGGTTACGTTCGCCTATTGAAGGTTAATTGATGTTTACTTCCAGTGCTTTTTCACTTCTTTTGATTCAGTGAATGTCTGGGAAATTTATTGATATAGTGACACAAACAATAAAAGCTTATTTTTAAACAGATGTTGGGGCTCATATCTACGGAGGCAGATTAGGGCCACCAGAAAAAAAAAAGAAAAAAAGAAAAAAAAAACTTTTAAAAATGTTCTTTATGACTATTTTTTATCAGACAAATTCTTAGACAAAAGTAAGAATTCTTACTTTTTCTCCCAAAAAAACAACAACTAATAATTAAATAAAAAAAAACAAACAAACAAAAAATTTTTGGAGGGATTTTTAAAATTATTTTTATTTATTTTTTTCCAGTAGCCCTAGAAGGAATTCTTACTTTTTCTCCAAAAAACAAAACAAAACAACAAATAATAATTAAATTAAAAAAAAAAAAAAAAAAAAAAAAAAAAAGAAACATTTTGGACGTTTTTTTTATTATTATTGTTTTTTTTTTCAGTAGCCCTAGTCACCATTTGTACATACAAAATGATCCCTAACTGTTTATTTTATTTATTTTTTTTAAGTAATTTTGCATTTTATATTTTCGCTATCAGAACAAAGATTAACAGTAGGAAGCACTGAATATATTACCATACTATCCTAAATTTAGGAACCAACCCTACATTACATTACTGACTTTTTTTTTTTTTTAAACACTTTAAAAATAGTCTTTTTTCATGAAACATATTTTTAGTTTACTTGGTCTTATCAGGTCATCATATCTTTTGGCTTACTGGTGACCTCTGGTTTCTGGTGCAACTTTGCTCACTATGCTATACTATACTTTATATTTCACCCCTGTACTCATCTCAAAGACAGGTGGCGCTGTTCAGTGTTACAATTATCAACACTAAATTAATAGACCATTTTAAAGATGCTATTTAGGACAAGATCTTGTGTTAAAACCGATTCACTGACTCAGATCAAAGAAGTAGAAGACAAAGGTATGTTTTTTGCATGGACTAGCATTATTTGTAGGTATTTTCTAAATTTTACCGTGCTTATATGCAGCAGCTCAAAACAGTCAGACTTTCCTCACAGTGGAAGTTAACAAATGCCTCATTCTTGAAAGTTTAGTAGCATTTTGTATCAAAACTACTGCAACAAAAGGAAATTGAAAGCACCAGAATTTTGCCACGTCAGACTAATTTTCACCCAGACCCAAAATTCCAGTTTTTTTTTTTTTTTTTTCTAATTTTGAAAACCAAGTCTTTTGCAATAATTAATTTTTTTTAATACCCCTATCACAGAAGTCATTTTTGTTTATAACACTACTGCAGGATATGTTTCTGGGCTGTTTAACTGTTTTGTCAATATCTGTGCTGGCTCAGCTTTTGGTCACCTCCAACTTCTACTTTATTGCAACTTTGTGCAACCATGTCTATCCTTTTTCAATCCCCCTGGTGCATTACTGGTGAATAACAGTTGACCTCAGTTATAAGGATTTATTCCCTTTACAGAAAGGTGGCGCTGTTTTTTTTTTTTGTTTTTGTTTTTTAATTTTTATTTTTATTTTTTTCAAACAAATTGTAACATAAAATTGCCAATTTCTTAATTATAAGTCAGTCACATTATTTTTGGATGGTACATGGAAAAAAAATCTTCTCCTGAAGCCAATGCACGTGATGTTATAGAGTGAAGAAAGAAGAAGAAACTTGTTTTTAACACAGGCTAGCATTATTTATTGCTATTCTTATTCCATTATTGTTTTTCATTAGATGCTATGTGATGTGGCTGAAATTACCTACCTATCAATTCTACCAAATTCAGTAATCAGATGGAACTCTTTAAAATCCTTCCAGTCTTAATTTTTGTCTTTTAATATCATAAAACTAGTTATTTTCTGGATATTTCAGCTAACTATTTCTCATAATAAAATAAATAAAGGAAGCTTTTATTATAAATAAGACTTAAACGCTGCAGTTTCTGGAGTACGTCCACTGAAAATGACTTCCCAACCCACCAACTGGGGACCTAGTGTTGAAACTGCATTGTGTATTGAACTTTATAACCATGAATAATGCGAGTATAATCAGCCCAACAGGACATTTCACCAAGAAAGCTCCAGGATAAGAGTATTAAGTTACTGGAGGGTCAGTGAAGCAGTTTTAATTAATGGCTGATTACCACTGCATTAACATAATCACATCTCGTGTGCAATTGCATGTACTTTATATGTGCACTTGACCACTGTGCATCCATGCGTGTGTATTTGTATTTTCACTTTATTCATTCTAAATTTGACACACTTTTTTTTATCATGTCCCACTTGCTTTTCTGTATGATCCGCGTATTAAAATTTATGTCTCAGCATGTGGCGGTTTGAAAAAAAAAAAAAAAGATGTCCTCCATTGTGAGTGTAAATGAGTCATTACA
This sequence comes from Halichoeres trimaculatus, assembly GCF_033239565.1. Classification (NCBI taxonomy): domain Eukaryota; kingdom Metazoa; phylum Chordata; class Actinopteri; order Labriformes; family Labridae; genus Halichoeres; species Halichoeres trimaculatus. The sequence continues at coordinate 18,722,023 of NW_027437200.1, forward strand.
CAAGCCAAGATGCAGGTTTTGTGATGTAAATAAATGTAAGAGTTTCATCATGACCTTATAAAACGCATGATTATGAAAGAGAAAAACATGATAAATTCAGTTCGCCTGTTTTTACTAACTGGTTTCTCCGTTTCTCAGAGCTATTCCTCTGAAGTGGAGTGAAAACCATCAAAGCTCTTTCATACCTTGACACGGTTCAAATGTGCCCGCTTCACTCTGCCCGTAACAAGCTTGAAGTTGTAGCCTTCCACCAGGTAATGAGCTAATGAATAAGCAAACCTTCGCATTGTGATGCAGCTGTCTTAACAAACTCATTCGGGAAATGACATCAGATTTGGTAAATTGTCAACCAACTGAAGCTTATTCTATTATGGCCCCATCCAATTAATTTTCCCAAGGCCAGGTTGCCAATTTATCTGTTTGCACCATTGATCTGCACACAACTAAATAAAAAGGTGAGTGGATCAAAAATGAAAAACATGTGAGACAGGGAGTTGACCTTGGCCTGGTTTTCTCCCACATCCTCAGAAAACATGGGAAGGTGAACTTAGTGAGTTTGTTTTTTGGATACCTGACATGTTTGGAATTATATCTTTAAAATGTGAAATATTTAATAACAGAAAATGATTATTCCACAACCAATACACAGAATAATCTGGATTAACACAGCAGTGCACAGCATTACTCAGCTCCTGACTTTTCTCATCTTGTCTATTGACAATATCCTCCACAATGTTTACTGTTACCATGGAACTGATATATATATATATATATATATATATATATATATATATATATATATATATATATATATATATATATATATATGCCATTTGTGATGTTGTACGCTGTTCAGATAATTAATTATTATTATTGTCATGTGGTTTTGACCAGTGAACATCAAGTATTTCAATAAGCTGAACAATTAGTAAGGGAGCCAGGTAAAACTCTGAGACAGTATTAAGTTGGACATCCAAACAAAATCAATGTAAAGAACACCTACGAAATCACTTGGATTACAGGAGTTCCTCAAGGGTTTGTCTTGGGGCCTGAAGATTTCCCCCTTTAACTTTATTTTAACTCCCAAAGAATTCAACTTATTCCTCCAAGAAGTTCCCAAACTCTTCTGGAACTCTCTTCAAACTTCATCTCCTAAAACACTCCCCTTCTATTTCCCCTTAAACTCTCCTACTTTGACTTTCCATGATGTGAAGAAACACAGAACAGCTCAAACACAGAACAAAGATTACCTGTGTATTATCTTTAATTCAAATGTACAGTAGATAACTTCATTGTAACCTCCCCCCCCCCCCCCAAAAAAAAAAAGAATAAATAAATAAAATAAAATAAAATAAAATAAAATAAAATAATAATAATAATAATAATAATAATAATAATAATAATAATAATAATAATAATAAAATCATACAAATAAAAAAAAAAACACTACCCCAAAAAAACTTTCCATTACTCTTAAAAAATCACTAACAAATATCCCAACAAATTCTTCCAACTACCATATAGACTTCCTGCAAAAATGGATTTCCTCAAGGATTTGTCTTGGGGCCTGAAGACTTTTTTTGTCTCCCAACTGTGACCAATTCCAAACTAACTTAGATTTTTATAAACTGCCCTTGAACCCCCTCAATCTGTTTTCTACCTGCCGCGTACTCAATCACTAATCCATCTCTGTCATTTTACTTTAAACTCCTCTTGTATCTTCCCTCTGATTCCCCATTAACTATCCACAAACTCTTTCCAAACTCCTACTTAGAATCATTATAAAAAACACCAACTAGGGATGGGTACCAAAGTAGGTACCAACCAAATTATGTCTAAAGTACCAGGTACCAATCGTGTAAAATCAAAAGGTACCATGTTTATGTACCTTAACACATCCATGTGAGTGTGAGGCAGCAGAAGAGTAGGCAATTTTCCATACTGGACATGGACACAGCATTGCAAGGTTATACAATGAAGAAATAATAAATGAATATGTTAAATTGCCAAGTAATGAGCATTGGTACAGTATCGTTCTAAATGTGAAAGGTACCTATCCCTAATCTTAACAAAAGTCCATCCATCCAAGTTCTCCCCCTTAAAAAAATAATTATAATTATAAAAAAATGAATAAATAAAAAAAAAACAGGGCTAGGAGAAATTTTCAAATCCAACTCTATCCCAATACCAACCCTTTATTACCCCAAACTCTCCGCTCACACTAACCACAAAAAACATCACCTCATAACTCCTCTGTAACTATCTCCTCTCAAGTTCCCACAAACTCTCAACAACCTACCATCCCATAAACTTGCTGCTAATTTCTAACAAATTTCACTGCATCACCCTCTTTTTCTACTCTACTTAAATTCCCCCCAAGACACTCCACAAATCCTTTGGTACATCCACAAAAACTCTCTTACTCCCATATCATTACTCCCCTCTATCCATCTATATCATCTTGCCCTAGACCTCCCTTCAAACTCACTACACTCCCTCCTAGGCTTTAACTGCAATTGCTCCCTTTAACAAACAGGGAAAACAATCTTTCTCCAATAAACAAAAAAGGGAAATGACATATAACTGAGTTAGGCATAAAGTGTGCCCATAAATTTACTGAAGAGTACAATTTGAAAAGTAAGAAACAACGAGAAATTTTATCCTCAGCCTTGTTTTTGTGTTATGCCCAATCTTTTGTTTGAATCAAACTTAATACCATTTCTGATTAAATATGAGGGTCTGTGGAATAAGACGGCTGCTCAAGGCTGTCCTCTCCCTGCCGCACATGCTAATGTTGTTTTCAACATCAGCTGAATGTAATCAAGCATTAGCTAAAAGTAAAAGAGCTCTTCCTCTAAACCGCGTTATGAGTCATGTGTGAGTACTTTGAGTCACATAAAACCCTGTTTATCCCAAAGATTCTGAATGGCTGTATAATTATGTGATATTATGCTTTAAATATTTCACCACGGTGGAAATAAAGTGTACAACTCCATTTAGGGAGCAAGTTTCCCTCAAAAAAAAAAAAAAAAAAAAAAAAAAAATCAGACCTTATCTGGAGTTGGCAAAATGCACTCTCTTTCACCTGTGGTAATGACAAAGTTTGAACTGGCGCTCGCATGTCCACTAATGGCCCATCCATCTGTTTGCTGACGCAGGAGCACAAAGAGCACCATTTCCCCTGTTCTCTCCACTTGTTTCTAGAGCTCTCTCCCCTCTTTACACCGTGAATGATTGCACCCCAGTGGCATTATGGGTGATAAATAAATCCTGCAGGAAATGGGGAACTGGATCTCGGAGGGGAGGGTCCACGCAATAGGGAAAGAGATCAATGCGTCTTTTAATTATCAGTGTGGCTAAAGCGTGCTATTGGGTTCAGTGTCAGCTGCTACAGGCACTAGATCTATTACACCGACTCAACCGACCAGATATTACAAAGTACATTCAAGTGTATTCATTACACACCGGAAATGGGTTTTCCCAGAGCTGGAGGCCATTCGGCTCTAAATATAAGCAATTACAGGAGTAATCTGTGAAATTTTTGCTTGAGAAAGTGGTGAAATGTCTATTTTTGACTGTTAGCTTGAAAGTGCAACGTGCTATCTCAATGTGAAACAGATTACAACATGTGAGTAAGTCTTCCTGGGATTCTTTTTCTGACTCGCTCCACTGCCAGGAAGTTTAATACGCTAAATGGACCGCTGTCAACTTTGCATCTTCTTAAATTATAATGTTGTCCCGCCCGTGCATAAACCCGCACTTATCAGATTGTCAGGACACGAGGTGGTGGTTTAGGATTAGGAAGAGGAGGGTAGATTAGCAGCTGTAGATGGGTAGCGAGGGAGGGTTTTGGTTGCATCTCACCCCTGGTCATTAATCCCCACTGTAACTGAGTGAAGCAGATGGCAGCCGACAAAATCTAGTGACACTGATGGAATCTCGGCTAATGATGCTCCCAATCCGCAGAGCAGGACAACCAGATGAGAGGGCGGGGGGACTATATGCTTACACTTTATCTAAGTACAAGTGTCAACATGCTAAATTCTGAAATTAAACTATGCTACTCTTGGTGTTTGAACTGGGTTTTTGCAAGTTTTAGCTTTATATAGCTTTGTATGGACACCAAACTGGTTTTGTCTTCAGTGACATTTTTACTATTTTTGCTCCTGTGTTTGTCTGGAGATCCTACATGTAACCATGGCCGCATTGTTTACATGTGAAATTAGCTGTTAGCAGCCTGTAGTATGTCAATGCTAACTGGTGCAAGGCCAGATGTTTCCCACAAGGTGAGGAGAAGGAGGTGAGGACGTCATGCTGGTTCTCAGGTGTGAGCTAAGAAGCGAAAACATCGACCTGTCCTTCCATCCATCGTTATTGGGAACACAAGATCTATCTCCAATAAGATGGACGAGCTAGCCATGCTAACCCAGCAACAGAGGGAATACCAGAAGGCAGAGTAGCATCATGCTATTCACAGACATGGCTAATCCTAGACAGGATCCAGGAGACAGAGACTGAACAGACTGCTGAAGAAGCTCAGTCCTGGACCCTGTGGAGGTGGAGGCTGGCTGAACTGGAGAATGACATCACGTCAACTTTGGTGTATGAACAAAATCAGTTACAAGCTTTGGTACCAATCAGAGATTTTTACCCTGGCTACATTTGTGACTTTGTCAAATATGCATCCATGTCAGCTCATCAGCTGCCAGTACAATCAGTAGCCATTAACTTAGTTCAGCACTGCACTAGAGACTCATTAGCGCCTCAAAATACTGGCAAAAAAAAGTATCCAGTGTTGTTAATAACCAATCCCCTGTAGAACAGCCTGTGATGCATTGTGTTTTCACTTGTAAGTGATAACTGCAGATGTTAAATATTTAACACTTCATTATCATGATGTTTTTTCATTGGCTTACACCTTCTGGCTGAAAATGATGTTCGACTGCTGGAATCATTACCTTGCTGAAGGTATAAATCTGGCATTACTGTGGAATAGAAAGCTGCAGAGCTTTTCTGGTTACAAAGTGCTTCAAAGAACCGTTGATTGATGTATTAACCTAAGGGTCCAATCGTTTCCTAAAAGAAATGTGAATAATCAGAAAGTCCAGAGGTCGATTTCTGAAAACGTTTGTTCTTATTTATAGTGTTCTGTCTTTGTGCATCCTGGCGTTAGCATCTCTTTTGTCATGTTGCTTCGTCTCTTTCCATCTCTGCGGCTCTCCCTCCCTGGCCCCGGCTCCATGCGGCTCTTTCAGGGGAGAGGAATCAGCTCATGTTAAGACCTCACAGTTATGATGAAAAGGGTAATCATCCCGTCACTGTGTGCAGCTAGACGAGCGCTTTTCGAATTTGAGAGTTACAGCCGACACCGCTGACAGGCCAGGTCAGCGTGCTACCGCAGCCAGGAGGGGAGAGGGAGGAGAAGAGAGGGGAGGGGAGGAGGTGTGGGAAATGGAGTGGAGAGGGAAGGGGTAGGGGAGCAGGGAGCAGGGGAGACAAAGGTTGGAGGCTGGTAGTCAAGATAAAAAAGGACAAATTTGAGGATTTAACATTTGTAAGAAGCAAAATTCTTCTGATTCTATTCTCACATTCTAACAACTGCTAATCCCTTATCATTAGCTGTTTTTAAAGCTGCGCCTAGGAAGAATGATTGAAATTTAAAAAATACTGTTGAGCCTCATGGTGTCGTTCACCCATTGCTTACTAATCAAAATCAAAAAAGGCAGGAAATAAAAAAAAATAAAAAATTAAAAAATTAAAAAAAAAAGAGTAAAGAGAACCTTTCAAGACACAAGAAGCTTATTAAGGCTAATGCTAGCTTACTAATATACCACAAATAGAGTACAATAAAAGTAAAAAACAAAAACAATACACAAACAATTAAAAAAATAAAAAGGGATAAAGAGGACCTATTCAAGCTTATTAAAGCTAATGCTAGCTTACTGGTACACCATGACTGGAGTAAAATGAACGAAACAAAAACAAAAAAATAAAAATAAAAATACAAGTAAAAAACAAAACAAAAACAAAAAAACCCTAAAAAGGTTACTTAACATTTTTCTTTTTTCTTTTTTTTATTTTTTTTTGAGTAAAATAACCGGACTGTCTGACTGAAGTAGAATAAAAGTAAAATAAAAGTGAAAAAAAAAAAAAATAATAATAATAATTAATTATTCATTTATTAATAAATAAATATACCTCAACATTTTTTCCTTTTTGTCTTTTTTTTTTTTTTTTTTGTAGAAGCTAAATAAGGATTCAAACTCTATCTGGCTTCAACAGCTAACGCCAATCAAGCTAATTAGCAAAACAAAAAATGCTGGTGTTGCTTTTAAAAAGTGTTTTCCCATTTTTCTAAATGGTTTCTACCAAAAGATCACCGACGTGTTGTTAGACAAGAAAATATAGTTTGTGTCACAGACACAGAGTCACACTGAGAGTTTTTTTTCTGAGACAGGAGAGGCTAATTAAGGCTAATGCTAGCTCTCTATGAAAACTCATACATTTTAGTATTTCACACAGTGTTTGGTCAAAGTTTTAAAAGGGTTCAAACTCGCCCTGGACTTAGTGACACACAACCAAACAAGCTAGCCAGCAAGAATGAAAGATGTTTGTTTTCCCGTATTTTGTGTATTTTATATATTTTGTATATTTTATCACTTTGTTATTCAGATTGAGCATTAATTCATTAAATGCACATAATCAGAAAAGAAAAAGCTCTGAAAGCTAGTTTGTGGGCTGATTGCTAACCCCCCAAAACTTGTTAGCATAGACGTTGCCCTCAACCACTTAAAAGGTGTAATAAAGCAGTTTGTCTGGCTGACACTAGCTTCAGAAAGAATGACATGATTTGAAATGATATTCACAAAGCCTTTGTTTTCCTGTTCTTCTTTCTTTTCCTTTTTTTGAAAAAGTGTGTGCTATAAAAACTATCTGACCCTGATCGAGTCAGACTGAAGCTCACTGAGTACAGTGCACGTTAATCATTGTGAATTTTTATGCCTGAGTTAACACTTTATGAACAAAGCCGTCCTCTGTTGGTTTGTCCTCTCTTATCAATAGGCAGCATGGTGTTCAGAGGCCGGGGCGCATTGGTGTCACGTCAGTGGGACCCCCCCCTCTCTCCAGGTGACGGAGCAAAAGAGACGGGTCATTGGGCTGCACCTGGGGAGAGTTGCAGCGAGCAGAGTACGGGACAAAATGCTATCAGCTCTCTCTAGCATACTCTGATGGCATTAGGCATGGATGGGCAAACCTCACAGCGTCAAAGGGACACGGGGGACTACGTTTTTCCACCTGTGTGAATATTTGTGAATCTGTCTGTATGCGAGTCTATGCGGGATTGCACATGTGCACACACAGCTGGGGTGAGAGGGCCTACCGTGGGCTGAATTTTCCCTTGGACAGCGCATCGTTTCAGCATACTGCAATACATTTTTCCCCCCTGTCAACAGCTTCACCACTGAAGCTGAGCAAACAGATTGAAAATAATTCAAGTGCCTGCTATTTGCTGCTCTAGTAGCTGCACAAAAGAGCCTTCAGGGTTCTTCATGTATACATCGATGGCGATATGAGTAAAAGGTTCAGTTTATGGCAAACTCCGAAGGACTTTTTTGACAGATAAAATACTCCCACAATGCCATGCATTTCCCATAACAATGCCCCCCTTATAGAACTAATCCAAGAGTGCTTTAAGGGCCTGTGTCCACTAACAGAGTTTTGTGCCATCCAAGGTTGAGTCTTAAGTCTGTTTTAAAATGCTCTGCATGATGCAATTCATTCAATATTTACATTATTATTTGTGTCCTTACCAAGAATCCAATGAGGGCCTGTTTCCACAGTCTTTCTTAAGCAATCCAATATTCTGCTGAAGAGGCTACTTATTTTCTCCCTCTCATGTCAACCTACATGTTCTTTTCCTGCTGTTTACATCCACAATTGTGTTTCTTTCCCATTGTGCTTTAAGGGCCTGTGTCCACTTGGAGGTTTTCTTTTCTGGCAGTTTCCACAACCTTAATTTCAGGGCACATCTCATCAGAAACTAGAGGTGGGTGGGGGGCACATTTTCTAGAAGTTGAACTGCTGAGCCCCATTTCAACCGGTTGCATTTTAAGGGCCTATGCCCACTAACAACATTTTTGTGCTATCCATTTGTCTGTTTAATAACAGTAGTGTATGTTTGTTCTCTCACACAATTATGTTACTAATTTTCCAACTGTTGAAACCATTAATGTATCATTTGCCCATTGTTCTCTAAGGGCCTGTGTCCACTAGCAGTTCTCAGCTTCCAAAACCGCAGTTTCAGCACCTCTTGCCGGGACATAATGTTGATGAATACCAGAATGTGTCTTCTGCTTCTCTTGGTAGTGACCCTAAAGTTTGTTTTGAAATGTTCTGTATACACATTTTTTTTTTACTCTTCACCCAAATGGTTGTATCCATTGCTAACTGTGCTTTGAGGGCCTGTGTCCACTACCAGTGTTTTTGTGATATCTTTTTTAGATGAATCCTCCACAATTTTCTCATCTCTCATTAGTTTTACATTACAATAACCAACCATTTACACTATTAACAGTATTCTCTGCCATCTGTGCTTTAAGGGTCTGTGTCCACAGGGTTTTTGTGATTCATTTTCAGATGAATCCTCAACAATTTTCCTATCTCACATTATTTCTACATTACATTACACAACCACTGATACCATAAACTGTATTCTCTGTTCTGAGATATAAGATAAGATAAACTTTATTGTCCCCGGAGAGAAATTTGGGATGGACATAACTGCAGTGCTGCTTACGGTCAATCAATTAATTCTTACATTCGGACCAATTCTGCGCTTTAAGGGCCTGTTTCCATTAGGGTTAAGGAGTGTGTCAACTTCTCCCACTAGCAGTGTAACTGAAGTTTGTTAAAAATACTTTGCATAATTTTTTTTGTCTTCCCACTGTTCACACTTTCATTGTATCCTTTACCAGCTGCACTATAAGGGCCTGTGTCCACTCTGTGTCTGTGTGCTGTACAACTTTCTGTTAAATCCTCAGCAGTTTTTTTTTATTTCACATCAATTGTACATTTTAATTTCTTGCTCACACTTAAGCTGAACCCTTTGCCAAGTGGAAATTAAGGACCTATGTCCTCTAATGGTGTTTTCACTGTTAGTGTCTAAAACTTTAATTGCTACTGATTTATTTCTCTGGAGTTCACACCTTTAATTGAGTCCTTTGTCAACTGTGCTATTCACGTCAGTGTCTGCTACCAGTGTTTCTGTGCTCTCTAATGTTCTGTTGGAACATCTACAGTTTATTTTTACTTTTATCTGTCACATTAATTAAACATTTTCCTACTGTTTACAATGTGAAGCGCATAGTTTTCTGACTGTTTCTCAAGGGCCTGTTTCCATTCAGAGCTATTTTTTTTGTATTTGCTATTACTGTTGATATTTTACTAAATTTTTCTTCTTTTTTTTTTTTTTTTTTTTTTTTTTGATTTCTTTAATGTATTTATTTCTTATGAACATAGGAAGATCATTTTGGCATTTTTGCTTTGCTAGCGCAAGCGAGACAAGCTGTGAGGGGAGGAGACATGCACCACATACTGTGGGGACCAGGGATAGATCCTGCGACCAACATATAATGACGACAGCCTCTGTACGTGGGACGCCTACTCTGCCAACTGAGCTATCGTTGCATCAACGTTGGCGTCATAAGTCCTGCCTTTTCTTGAATTTGAATTGGCTGGTGATGGAGAACCACCTGTCAGTGTAGACAGGCCCTATCGTTGAGTCAATATAATCTGTCTTGATATGATTGGAGGATGAACTCAGAAGTATTTGTCTTTAGAGATATATAAACTTTCCAGAAGTTTGTCATCCCAGTTTCCTACGCATGTGAGACTTCAGAGAATGAGTACATTACACAACTTCGCCTCTGACCTCAAATGGCTTGAGTGACAGCACAGCAGTACATTAAGCAACAACACTCAGTATTGACTAATGAATAAACCACTGTATGCATATGTCTCTGCTCCTCGGCTCCCTTCCGACAGCGCTGTTTGCCATTCATCTTGGGGGTAAAGACAATAACGCAAATGACTATTGAATATGCATACATCTCTGAAGGAATAAAGCAGCAAGATGAGTTTTCTGTGTCAAAGCTTGTGGTTTGCACTGATTAAAATGTGTTCAATTCCCTGTTGGGTGTAGCGCAATTATTTGTTAGTAAGGAGAAGTCATAAACTTCAAAAATGAAAACCGCACTAATGAAGAAAAATTGCTGTAGCGGAGGAGAGGCGAGATGAGAGCAGATTTTTCTGCTTTAATTGAACAATTCATATAAAAGCGTTAACTTGTTTCAGGTTTTCTCTTGAGAAATCAGAAAATAATAAAAGTCTCATCTTGAGCCTTATAAGTGTTACCTTTTTTCTTCTTCACTTCTTCTACAACTAAGAGTATTTGAGCTGAACACGTATGTCTTATTGAATAGCTAATAAGTTACGCCTCCAGACTTCTTTCTGCTTACGTCCCACAATTCAATGCAAATCCAAGCCTCTGCAATAAGCAATCCCTTCTAAATTACACCTGGCAGTGCCAAGAAATGTCTACCTAAGAAAAGTGTGTGCACAGCAATGAAAATCCTCTCCTTTCCCTGCTTTTTCCTTTTTTCTTTCTTTCTTTTTTTTGTGAGTACTTTTTTCCCTCTGAAGCACAGATGTGCATTTTTGGCAGCGGCACTCTTCGCTGCATCTGCCTGTACCTCAGTGCTCAAGGATTAACTGGGACAACTGAGAATAATTAACCATGCAAAAACCCACCCTGACTTTTCATCCACCTGCCTAACAGGATAGATAAATAAATTGATGACCCTGACTCGCATTAATATTCAAGTCTTTCCTCCAGGCAACTGTAAACACTTTCCTCTCGATTTTCAAAGGCTTTCCTCTTGTCTGCCGAACGCCGCTCATCTACTCCCAGCGTCTATACCCGATGTGTAGGTGGAAACTTCAATGGAGGACCTGCGCCTGGAAATGGTATGTGTTACCGACTCCCCCCCTCCACGTCTTCACCGTCTCTCCCTTGCTTTCTCCAAACATAAGCTCTGAGATGAAACACACGAAGTGCTGACGGAAGATCTAATTTGCAGAGTGACAAGAAATCCTGGCTTGCTCGCAACCCGTTTCCATCGATCAGTGTCGGATGAAGCCCGGCGAAAAAAAAAAAAACCCGACCAGTGCATACAAATGATTTCTTACAGCCTGTTGAGATGGAAAGATCTGTTCGAGCTGAGAGTACCAGAAAAACCCACAAAGGAATCTGTCAGAGCTGTGAAGTTCTACTTTTGAACTCCATCTCGTAATCAATAGGAGTGCATTCAAAGCTTTTATTTTGAAGGTCTGAGCGGGAGATTGATTGGCTGAAAGGGAGAAGATCTGGCGGTTAGGAGGATACAGCCTGGATTAGAGAGTCCACATTGGAGCACATATGTAGAACTCTGCTGAAGAAATGAGACTGTATGAAAGGTTTTGGATGTCGTTTAAGTTCACCACCTCTGCTTTTTACGGACATGTGAAGAAAAGAACAAGCCAGTGGAGAGGCAGCGTTTTCCCCTTTACCAAAAGGTCACATAATCGATTGGGAGAAAGTGAGTGTCCAACCGTGACAAAGTGTCCTTGAGTAAGACACCTACATCTGGAGAAGAAGAAGAGGCCCCTGAGGCACAAAAAGCTCAAACACATGTAGTTACACTAAGTTCCTGCTTTTTGTGTAATGTAAGAAAGAACTGGTAGACAATGCAATATTCACTGTGAACATTTTTCACTTTGGTGGAAAGATATCCAAGAGACCAGGGGATAAATATGTAAGAATTGTAAGTAGAGCTTCAAAATGCAGAAATGAGAAAAAGGAACAAGAGACAAAAAAATGGCCTGAAAATGTTACAATCTGCACAGAAATCTTGATTCTTGATGCCAAAGGCCTAAAGGCTTTCAGTCTTTGAAAGGGCCAGGATTGTTGAAGAGCACAGGTAAAACCTTTTGCAACATGGCTGAGGTTGGATGCAGTTAGAACAGTGGTTTCAGAATCTTCCAAAGAGGGTTATGGGACGAAAAAGTCAAGTGGTGGACCCCCAAAAACTTCTATTATGGCTTCGCTGGAGGAATCGACAGGTTATCCATTACAATGTAGGTAGGTCTTCAACCCAAAACAAGGTTGTTAGGGCCAAAATACACCAGATGCATCCTTGGTTGGTGGTCTACGGTTTCATTTAATTTTTTTATGATTTTTTTTTTATATATTTACTTTTTAATTATTATTATTTTTTATTTATTTTCTATTTTATTTTTATCATTATTTTTTTATTTTAATATAATTATTATTAGTATTATTATTTTGATTTTGATTATTATTATTATTATTATTATTATTATTATTATTATTATTATTATTATTATTATTATTATTATTATTTTATTAAAACTAAAAAAACTAAAAAAACAAAAACAAAAAACAAAACATGTCTTTGTACTGGATCCGCTGCGTTGTGGACAGGCTCCATCCCTGCTCCGGCAGGTCACAGCAGATACGCACCCCTCCTAAATTTGCTGGATGCCAGGACTGTGAGGCATCTATTGAACATTGTACAGCAATCACTCAAACAAGGTTCAGTTATCAACACAAGACAGTTTTAAAAAGCAAAAGTATTGTTGTGATTCAGCCTTGCATTCACACAGCAATAGTGTTCTAGCCTACCCAAAGCACAAGCTTTTGAAAACAGCCTCCAGAGTGGAATTTTCTCCGCTCCGCTTCCCGCAAGTGCATACAACAGGACAACAGTACCGTTGTTACGATCGTCATGGAATACCATGTTGTGCTCGTGCTGCTCAATCTGCTGAATCTGCTGACCGTCTTTCAACAAAATGAGCATCTGTTGCTCCACTTCTGCTCTTAGTATTCACCAATACACCAGATGATCGGCCCAACTCTACTCCAGTGGAGATCTGCCAAAAACTGCTTCTGGACAAGACAGTTGTGCCGCCAACTACAGGCCTGGCATGCTTACTACAGCGTTTTCATGTAAATGGAGATTTTTTTTTTTTCAATGCTTTTTGGTATTTTGGAAAAGTTAAATGATGATGATGATAATGTCTACAGACTATATCAGGAACCATATTTCCCCATAAAATGCGTATCACGTGAGTCAGAGAGAAACATTTCACCCTCTGCTGGAAAAAAGTGGTAACTTTTTTCCAATCCAGAATTTGAAAAAAAGAATCTCTTTTTTTTATTTTGACCAAGAATCACGATTTTGAGATTGTCAAACAAAAACTCAAATTTTCAAACTCAATTTTCAAGTTTTTTCTCCCATCCCTATTCTCAACACACCTCACACCACAGGAAAATCTCACACGATGCCATCTACTAACATCCAACAATCAGGCCAAAATTCACCAATGTGTCTCTGTTCTATTACAGCAAATGGTTTAAATGTGTTTTTTTCAAATCAAAGTGTCAACTTACACTGGATCTGTACTGTTGCAGTCCCTCTGCGTGGCTGGTCGGTTGTGTTGCAGGTAATATGCAGTCATCCTATTTTTGACGGACGTGGTGATATGACAAAAAAATTCAGGGGAGGGAAGATTGAGCAGGACAGAAAGTCATGACTAGAAACTACCTAAAAACAACCAGCCATTTTTTAAATAAAACAAACCATGTCAATATCAGTTTGTATTTAGCTTGACTACAGTGATAAGGAGACATAATGAGTAGAGCCAGACCAGGAGTCAACAGGTTTGGGGTTTTACAGCCCTATTTGGTGTATTCCAAGCGTAACACTCTACTTTCAGTTTCTTGCTCCTGGACCTTCCAATTCCATTTGGAAACAGAAGAAGCAGGTGCTTTTGATCCACCAGTACCAAACACAAATTCTGGTCACTGGTCTCAATATTTTGGCAGATTTTATGACACTCCAGAAAATGTCCACCTTGGTTTAAAAGCAGAAACCTCAACTGCATCAGACTCATATGTTGAAATCATTCTGCCACAACCAATGATAAGCATCCTTTTGTGATTCTTATTCCTTAATGAATCACCAGAGGACACAATGTACAGAAAATGCCACCTAGAGGCCTCAGGGAAGGCAAAGCATGAGGCTGCCCGCCTCATAACGCTTTTCTCAAATGACAGAATAATATGTTCTGGATCATTTGACTCCCTCTCCCTCTTATCTCCCCCCTCTGCATCTCCCTGAGACGAAGGTGCACGGCGCCACCGCAGCAGGGCGAGCAACTGTGCTTGTCGAATGAAGCGTCTGGTGAAATATCAGAGCATGGAAATCAGTGGGTTGGGGCGTGGAGGGGAGGGTGTGGAAACCTCGGTGGCCGTCCGTGGGGTATACGCCATTCAGACCTTCCTCTCCCTGAAGCTGCTGGTCTTTAAAGTGTCACCCACCCTCCTCCTCCTCCTCCTCTTTTTTTCCCCTCCGTCTCTGTAGCTGGGAGCTAAAGAAGTGGTATTACAGGAGCTCAAGAGGCTCCGCCGCATGATTCAGTGGGCCATTGTAGGGAAAAGGTGCTCAGGGATTGGAACACAGCGTTACGCGGGGAAATTGCTGGAGTGAGCGTGTGTGTGTGTGTGTGTGTTGGGTCGTTTATGAAGCAGGTTAGCAGACAACAACCACCACAGGAGTGTGTGCTATAGGTAAGAAAAGGAGAAGACTGTGGGATTGTGGCTTGCTGCTGTTTACCCTGACATTTGCCTGAGGTATGGCTACACTGACCTTTCCATCCCGCTTTTAATTAGTATTTCTGCTAGCATGAAAAACAGAAGCCGATTTACAGTTGAACAAAAGATAAAAATAAAGCATGTGCTTGATGTTCTTTCACTTTATTTATCCCCTCTCTGTTGTAACATTTAGTTTTGACAGCCTCGCCACTGTCTGTCTACACATTTCGAGGCGCCAGAGAAAGAGCGAAGCATTAGAAAAAAATAGATAAACAGACTGTGAGAAGAAAGTGAGAGGCAGGACTGAAAGCAGAGGGATGGGGATGGGAAAACAGAGGGAAATTTGCTTTAGCAATGCAAGAAGTGATTCATATCAAAAGCGAGAAGACGACTTCACCGTGGCATGAATGGCACCCTGGCACGTCGGAGATCTGCTGTACAGCAGATGCCCAGGGCCGTGATTATTCATGTCGACGCTGCATTAGCGCTACGTCTGTTAGCTTCGATAAATAATATACAAGCTTGGCATCTTCTGCTCGAGATACCATGCTAGTGCATAATTGACACATAAACAGACACATTCTCCCTCCCCCTGCATCCCGACTTATTTGCTCACTGGCATTTCTTCAAAATCACAGTAAATACATAAAACACTCAAACTAATTAATGATTACAGCAGACGGTAGGGTAATGAAAAGTGTATAGATGGTGTAGGAGTGCTAAAACCCATTTAATTTCCTTTAGAGATGGGAATTAATTAAGAGGAAACCCTGCCAAAAAAAACAGAGCAGATTTATAAAAGGAGGAGTTCAGACAGTCATCTTTCACTCATCAGGGGTGACCGGCGCTGGCGTGTACAGGAAGTTTTCCAAAGGTGGGGTGACATGAACATTTTTCAGGTGGGCTGCTCCCAGAACATTTTTATTCCCAAATGAGCACAGTGACAACAGGTTATAAATCTTGGGGAAATAACAACCACGATGCCTTTTTCTTTGAGGCACATGGAAGTTAAATTTGAAGGCCTCAGTTGAGACAAGCTAACTATGCTTACCAAGATACCTGTGATTACCAAGATGCACTTTTCTTGAATATTAGCATGAATGAAGATGTTTTATAACCATATACAATTAACTTTTTTCTATAAGTATGTACTTAAATATATATGAATGGTGACAAAAACATTTTTTGCTATTGTTAGCCGCCATTTGCTGGTGTTAGCATTTCAGAAAATGACTTTTTGATCCGTACGTTGGACACAAAAGGTAAAGAGTTAGTGGTGCCCACTTAACCCCACCCTCCTTGTTTTTATAATTTCTAATCAACACACTGTATGAAACATTGACTCTCATCTTGATGATATCACCCATTGGTTTCCAAAGTCTATCAACAGCAGTTTTGAAATTGCTGACTCATGCTAGCTTGAGGTTGACTGAAGCTTGGGTTGTACCAGACATGTCCGCAAGGTCCGTACGGCGTCGTGTGGAAAAATGATGTCATTTTAGCAGTCTCACCCCCCTTGTTAAAGCAAAAAAACATCTGTGTCACCCACCTCCGAAAATGTCTAACTTTCACAGTGAAATACACAGAAGACAGCACATGTCACCGCGCTGGCAGCTCGAATCAAATTCAAAGCTCTTGGCAAGAATAGTTCCTGTCGACCTGGGGTCCCTCATCCAGGTCTACACTCCTTCTAGCCCTCTACGCTCTGCTTGTGAAAGACGCCTGGTGCTCCCAGCCCAGTGCGGCTCCAAATCTCTAGCCAGACTCTTCTCCCCTGTTGTGCCCAAATGGTGGAATGAGTTACCTAAATCTATACGATGCACAGAGTCCCATTTTACTTTGAGAGATGTCTGAAGACTCATCTGTTCAGGATACAGAGGCACAAATTGGCTAGATATTTCTACATTATTTGACAAAAAATGGCAGTTATATGATTCATTATACAAAGATCACTGTGATAACTGTGTGATGAACAATTCCTGGCATGAAATTGTAGCCAAATTCTGCAGAGACAAGGAATTGGCTAAAAAAAAAAAAAAAAAAAAAAAAATGTAAACAGAATAAACAACTTCTTCTACTCTAGTTTTGTACTGTGGTACCGCCCCCTGCTGTTCGGGATCAGACACTGCTCAGAGTGTTAAAAAGTATAAACGCCATGTGTTCTCTCATGTTGATCCCGCCAGCTCCATGTGGAAATGAGATCATTTGTTGGTCAAGTTAGCCATGCCTTCATTATGCATGACTTGTAAGTTTCATTTGTTCAAAACTCCTGGTTTCAGGAAAAAAAAAAGCTCCCGTTGACAAATTTCCTTGTATAAGCAAGAGAGAGACAGAGGAAAAGAAAAGAAAAGAAAAGAAAAGAAAAGAAAAGTTAGTTGAAGCACTCTTTTGAATTGTGAAGATGGATTCTTTTGAAGTGGTGTGTTCATGGTTCCTGGTGCTTTCATAGCCAGCCCCTACTGGACACTTGGGGAACTGTCTCTCCCTTTTTTTTTTTTTTTTTTTAAATTTTCTTTTAGCAATTAATCTTTTAGGTGTAATCAAAAGAGACTCTAGTTTCCCCACTTTCTGAACAAGATAACTGGATAACAGCAGTTGTGTAGCATGTTTTTCCAGTGAGCTTTCTAACTAGCACCCCCCAACCCGCCCACCCCCCGAATAAACTTCTCTACAGAAGATTTAGCCAAAGACTTCTGACCATTCACAGATATAAAGTTGCACCAAGTCTCAATTTACAGAGTTTACAGTTTGAGTTTTTGGACATTGGACACTGCGGAATCGGCTGAAGCCCCATTAGCGGTAGTTTTTAGACTTTCTCAAGCTGCACTGTACCGGATATGTACCAGTTAGAGCTGACAAGTGTAGGATAACTTGGATAGACTTTCTGAAATTTCACAGCACTTTGAGACAAGCGCTGACAGCACTTTTCCACAAGTGAAATGACACCGTTCTTGAGGTGGGAGGGTGGTGAGAGGAGAGCGAAAATAAAGAAGGTGATAAAGAGGGTAAGAGAGGAGGAGGAGGGAGGAGGAGTGAACAGATTTTGGCGGCAGAACTCTGCTTTTTGCGTTTCATCTCTTAGGAGCGCTGACTTCAGCATGGATTAGGCATCGTGTTTGTTCTCGCTGCTGTGTTCGAAAGAGGAGTCGAGGGAGCTCCGGTTTATGCTCCATCAAGGTCAGCAAGTGCCTTGAGATAATGATATGCCGGTGTAATTTTACCAGCTACAGCATCAGGAGAGGAAGACTCCGAGGACACTTTGAACAGACAGTGTGTCTCACAGCAGGGGTCCCAAATTATTTAGCCTGGAACCCCCAAAAAAGCAGGAACAAAGTCAAACAACCAGCGACCACCTACTAAATGATACCATCTTTATTCTGGTTAGTCAACTGAAGGTGGGGTTGTCCAATCTGGGGCCCGCAGGCCAAAGTTGGGCCCCAGCAATTTTTTTTTCGGCCTGCTGCCCATGTTTGAATTTTTATTATATATATATTTTTAAAATTATGATTATTATTTTCCCATTGCCAGCAACCTGAATTTATCATTCATTATCTATTCATTGTTGCACTTCCTCTCCTGACCACAAATTAACACTGTGTTACATTGAGAGAAGGGTGGCGCTAGTCCCATCAGCTCAAATCTGGGAGACCATGACCAGAGAGACGGTGGTACTCTGACAAAAGACAGTTTAAAAAGAGCTGGGAAGGAATTTTTTATCCCACAGCAGTTTGCCTAAATGTAGGCATAAAGTTGCTGTTTTAAAAGAGTGTAATCTATGTGAATAAATGTAAACACAGCAGTCATTTATCGGGGAAGATTCAGGTTTTCCTTATTTTAAAGTTTCATTGGAGGAATGTTGTGCCCCATGTTGTTTAGGCTATATTGGACTAAATGTCTTTGAAGACATAGGCCTAGTATTTGTGCCATATGAATGATCAGTAGTGTTATGCTGTGAACAATCAGCACAGCTCTGGTCTAAGAATATGAGACAACACTGAAGTGCTAAAATCTGCAGTTTCTTGAGTGTCCACTTGAGGCTGGCTCCAGAAGTGCCAGAAGTCACAAACACACCAAGCCCAAAAAAGTGGGTTTTTACAGTAGAAATTAACCTATGTACAGCCTGGTTCAAAAAACGTCTCCTGTCTGAATTGTTGAGTTTACTATCAGCTCATACTGTACATAAGGTGATTTTTTTTTTTCTAATTCAGCAGCTCAAAGGATATTAAGATTGCGAGCTCGCCCAATCAGAGGCACAGCTCAGGGTCACGTGACTGACAGCGCCCTATAGTTGTATGCGAAGCCCCTGTTACTTCCAATATGGCCGCGATTCCTGATTTGCTTCATTTTCAGTTTCAGAAACAGACTGGTGACGCCAGGAAGACTACATCCATGTTTTATACAGTCTATGGCTGTAAAATAAATTCATTTTCAAAATTAGCATTTATTTTGCACAATTATTGCTATGGGCATAATATCATTAATATCATGCACTGTAACATGAATGTTAAGTTTTGACCTGCAACTAGGGTTGCCACTTGTCCTGTAAAATATGGAATCATCTAGTACTTCACAGTTAAACATTGTGGATTGATACGGGACTCAATTTGTCCCACATTTCGAATTTGCCTTGAACACAGCACCAATCTGCCTGAATTCAACAGGCGTTCACGTCCGCCCACTAGAGTCAGTCAGTTGGTTGATTTTAAGCGTGGAAGAAGTGCTCATCAAGGATGCAAAACCACAGACGTGAGCAGGAAAGCTGAAATGAATGGTTGGACAGTGTGAGTGGAACGATTTCAAAGGAAGCGGTAAAATCTGAGTACGCTTTGTGGTACATGGTCGCCTGTTCGACATACGACAGCATGCAGCTAGAGAGCAATGATACTGCAACATCAGGACAAACAAATGTCAGATTCACAACTACCTGAGGCATCTTCAGATACAAGAATCTTCTTTATAACTAATAAAATATGATTCATTTGGAAAAGTTAATCCTACTAAAAAGATCAACAGAATGAGATTTTAAAAAGGAATAAATTATTTTTAAGCTACCACAGTGTTTTACTGAATATATTTTTTCAGATTGGTTTTATCTTATCAATACACCAAAAATACAGACATTTCATTTTTACAACATTGAGTTCAATACTCTATTGATAACCAGTAGCAGTCATGAGTATAGAAAAAAAAAAAAAAAAGACAGGACAGAATACCAAAAAAAATATTATAAAATTTTTACATATCGTTATTATATTCTGCCTCAAAGGTGGCAATCGATTAATTATTGGCCCTTTACTGAAAAGAATTTGGGCACCCCTGACTTGGGTCCTGATTTGTTTGTATTTTTTTTTTTTAAATGATGTGATGTTGACATTGAAAGGTGTTTCATAGCCTCCTACCAACAATTGGTGACCCCCACTTTGGGAGCCCCTGTCCAATAGAGTCGATATGTGTAGTTATGTGGGCTAATTTCTACCTCTGTGGCTCATTCTGTGTATAAATTTCCCTACAAATGCATTTGGCTTTGGGCTACGTGCCAATTTGAAACAAACTGTCGATTTTGCTTTCCTTTTAAAATAATGAAATAAAGCAGATTCCTCTCCTGCTGTTTCCGAAATGAGCCCAAGGAAAGCAAAGCGAGGCGAGGAAATCCCTTTTGAGTGAAAGATACAAGCTGTTGAATCATTGTCATGATAACTTTCTTCTGGTTCACATTGTGCTGGCTACCGGAGCCTGTGTTTCAGTAATGAACCTCATGGGTTTTGCAGAAGACACTGCGAGCTGCCTCAGCTGTGTGCGGTAGCCCTTTCCCATAGCCTCTGGCAACCTAGTGCGCTAATGATGCTGTACTGGTTCAAAGTGTTCCACTGAGCACACTCCTGTGTGAGCAGGATAGCCAATGCACTGCTGCACCAATGTGCGCGTGTACGTTCGAGTGCCTGTGCATGTGTCGGCGCTTTTCACTCTCAGGAGAAAGCAACAAAACAAGCCTTACAGATACAGTGTTTAAGGCACAACACGGATTAAGCACTAATTAGTTAAAATTAGCTTCCAAGGCTACTGAAATAGCTGACCGGCATTTGAAGGAGGAGCTGACCAAGATACAAATGAGGAACTCCAGATGCTGCTCAGTCCCTTGGCACCAAGCTATGAATCCAACTGTTGCTAGAACGATGACAGCACGGGATAATTACAGAATTTGCCTCATGTAACACACAAAAAAAATGGGCTTACCTCTACAATACTGCATCTCTATTCAAAAGAGGAACATATGCCAGCAACCTGTTTGCAAAAAATGTTACGTTAGCATTCTCAGGAGTTCTGTATCTGCTGCCTAAAAAGTGCTTTGCTAGCTCTTTGTAGCTGTAACAGAAAAAAAATAATTTGTTAGCATTTATTTTGCAAACACATAAATCAGCCAGTGTAGGAGCAGCTTGAGACTTGGAGCTCCTTTTGTGGACGGGAAAGGAATAAATTATCCAGTTAACACAAAACCTCAAGAAAGTGTAAGAAAGGCAGAATCCACAGGGGTGAACTCCTACAGCCTTCATTTCTGGTTTAATTATAGCACAGAATCAAAACACTAGAGTTTGAATCCCCCACTGATTTATTTGCAAGAACATACCATATTTAATAATCTTATGAAAGGAACAATGGGCTGAATCTCGTACAAGCTAACAAGCTGTTAACTGCCCCAAACAGGAAGAACTGTTTCCCTTCAAAATATTAGACGTTTAAAAACAGCCTTTTGTGAGAAAAAGCTGTTTTCTTTTTTTTTCTCTTTTGACAAAACAAAACAAAGCAAAGCTTCCTGTTTCACAAGAGCAGTTGTTTTAGATAGCACAGATGTGGCTAACTGAAGCAAGTGACTCAGAAAATCTAAGCTAGCACACTTAGCATCTGAATGTGAGTTAGGTCTCAAATAGTGACAGAAATGTTGGAGTCTGTAGTTTGCTCTGAAGGTTTAAAAAAAAAATGCAGAAGAACTTTGTAAGTGGGATATGACACTTCTTCAATTTGTGATGTCACTAATTGGTGTACTTTATCTTGAGTACAGAATGCTCTTCTCTGGTCTTTGTTGGAGGGAATATTTTTATTGAACAAGAAGAAAGAAAACACAGACTGCTGTGTTTCAGAATTAATTATTTCAAATGGAGGATCAGTGATTAGCTCAAAGAGGATGATTATTCAGAAGAAGGTATGCACAGGGAGGGGTCATAGGTCTTAAAGAGACAGTAGCCAACCTGGAAATTTTACTGGCAGCAAAGATCCAGTAATTTTACATAACAGTATTTGCAGTCATAAAAAAGGTCTTCATTTGAGTGTCAGTACTATATTTTTTCCCACAATCTTTTGCTGTGGACAGTAATATACTAAAAGGGTCAGTCAGAATAGTAGTTTGCTAGTGAAGGAATTACAACTAAAGAGTTAGCTGTTCTGTTCATTTTGACAACCCCATTTTTATTTTATTTTGTTTAAATTAATTATTTTATTTTCATTTTTATTTTTTTATTATTTTTATCTTATTTTTTAAATTTTATTTATTTATTTATTTTAATTTTTATTTATTTATTTATGTTATTTTATTTTTGATTTTTTTATTTTATTTTATTTTATTTTATTTTATTTATTTATTTATTTATTTTTTTTTGGGGGGGGGGGGGGGGGGGGCACACTGTACAAAAAAAAAAAAGGGTATTCTAAATTTCCCAGTTCCAATATTTTACTGTTGTACTATTTACAGCACCGTTAATGTAATTTTTTCCCATAATCCTTTGCTGTTTACAGTAATATACCAAAAAGAACTTTCCCAGCAGCAAGTATTGTAGTTTAGCTAGCATTAGCGTTATGGCTAAAGGGTTTACAGTAGTATTACCAAAAAGAACTTTCCCAGCAAGTATTGCAGTTAAGCTAGCATTACAGTTATAGCCAAAGTATTTACAGTAGTATTTTTTCCCCCCACAATCCTTTGCAGTTTACAGTAAAAAAGACCTTCCCCAGCAAGTTACTATAGATCAAAGTAGTTAAGTTTCGAGCCCTTATGAGGCATCAGTTCCTAAATATTAGTTACAAACAAGGCAACAGTTACCAGACAGTGATGGCAAAGTCATTTTTTGATAATTTAGAAGCAGTGTGGGACTTCCAATATCCTGTATTTTAAATTGCAGAGTCTAGAGGCTCTCGTGGTGCTTTCATATATACATTCTCCACATTTCTTCTTCTTGAAATATATAAACCGTATTCCAGCATAAGTTTTGAAAAGAGAGTGAGAGTATAATACTATTATTTCTGTTATTGGATGTATAAAGCATCTTTTCACAGCATTTCAAGTCTAGCTGAGCAGATTTGATGATAACTGTGCTTGACACATTTTCATTGTTGAGATCTGTTACAAAAGATGTGAATGTTATGCTTTGTTTTTCGAGATCTTGAATCTAAAAAGGTGTTGTTTTTAACAGGAGCAGCATGATTTGTATTGGTCTCAGCCACCTGCACTCACACAGCTTGTATCCAACCTTTTTATCTGGTTTGAGAAAGACAACGTACGAGGCTGTGGAATTATCCCGACCTCTAAGGCCCGGGTTATACACTTAAGAACTTCTGCTGACACACTCCTCGGGTAAAGGTCTTCATACTGCGATTCCTAACCCCCTCCATCCTCCATCCTCCTCCTCCTCTGATGCCAGCAGTTTCAGTCTCCTTAATGTCAAGCCACTTTCGTGCATTCAGCAGCAGCCTGTTCCCCAAAGGAAAAGGTTAAGACTGTGTTTGAGGGTTTTGGCCGGGATGCTTCCACCCCAGTGAAGTCCCACGAGGGGGGTCTCAGCTGAAACTCGCTGACGACGCCACTTTTGCCAGTAGGTCACCGTGTAAATGTGAAGCAATTAATTTTAGATGCAAGCAAACAAGTCTACTGATCTTCATTTTTCGACAGCGGCGGCTCACACAGAAAAAACTGCCACAATGTGCGTTTGTGTCGGGACAGAAAATGTGCCGTGCCAAATGTTGCTGAGCATTTCACCCTGAGGGCTGTGGACTCCCAAAGGTAGATCCCCTGGGTGGCGGTTTGTGACTAACAAGTGGAGCTGCTGCTTTGTGCTGTTTGATCAATGTGAAGTCTATGGACTGTTAAGCAATGATTGTGCCGGATAATGATGTGATTTCGCCTCAAATGACCAGCCAGAGACAGACTCAGTGTCTATTTATCAAAGTTACTGCTGGTGTGTTGTGGAATTATCCTGCCATTTTTTTAAAGTTTAACTTCCAAAGGGCGAGAAGGGATTTCCTACAAGGCCTCTTGGCCATATTCATGGCAGCTCTGTGCTCTTCTTTTCTAATCTTTTCTGAGGAATCAAAAGGGCAAAAGCATAAATACAGAAGGAGAAAATCCTTTAATCAGAGAGCGGTGCTGTGGCTTTACAGGGACAGGAGTTCTGTGTCACCAACAGAAGTACAAACAGTGAATTTGTTTTAATTTACCAACGAAAAAATACATGAATTATTCATGAATTATTCATGCTCGCCTTTTTATGTTTAATAGCGGAAGATGGCACATTTTCCTTCTTTGTGAAGTCAGTAAGAGACAGAAACAATAGATTTTGTAAAACTGTCCTCTGGATGAATAAAAACTTATTACTCTGTTACAGCAGCCCTCTGAGTGCTGCTCCAAACAGAAGATTTTTTGTTTCTAAGTGATCTTGAAAAAGTCTCCCTTCTAGATATATGCATCGTCCTAATCCACACTTTAAAATGAGATTATCAGTGCTAGTATAGACTGGTTAACAGCACATGAAAGTCTCTATGACAACACCACGCTGGCTGATGAATTCTAGAAGTGAGAAGAGAGATCTGTGTTTTTCTCGGCTGAAAATGACAGAAAAGCAAAAGAAAGTTAAAACGGAGAGTGATAGAGCATGAGCTAAACTGTTTGTGATAATGTTCATTTCAACCCACATGCAGCAGTTAGTCTGCAGTGGTCTGTTCAGTCAATAGACTGTAAAGAAAAAATGGACGTCATCTTGCTCGGCTCAAAGCCAGGTCGCCACAAAAACTCCCCCTGGTGGCTGGCTGCAGTGTAGGTCAAAAAAATCTGGCTCTTCAGTCATTCCAGATGGGCGGGTAGAGCCAAGAAGAGATTAGACTCTCTGTGTCAGCCTTGTGATTGACTGGCAACCAGTCCAGGGTGTACCTTGCCTTTCACCCAATGACAGCTGGGATAAGCTCCAGCTTCCCACAACCCTGAACAGGATAAGTGGTTCAGAAATAAAAAAACAACAGCAAAGGCCATTCAGCAAAGAAGACCTCAGAGAAGATGAACCAAAGTATAATCATTATGCTCAGCATTACAGTTAGCATTGAGGTAATTCAGCCACTTGAAAGGAGAAGTGAAAGTAAAAAAGTTGTCACCGGCCAAAGACGTTTCAGAAAGATTGAAAAAGTTTCAGTGGAAACATCAGATTACTCTGCCATCTAAAAGCATGGAGACAGCAGAGATCAACTGTTTATTGTCAACCGTCTATCTGCGACAGTCTATCATTGACAGTCTATCTGCGACAGTCTATCATTGACAGTCTATCATTGACCGTCTATCGTCAACAGTCTATCATTGGCAGTCTATCGTCAACAGTTTATCATCGACGGTCTATCATCGACAGTCTATCTTTGACCGTCTATTGTCAACAGTCTATCGTCAACAGTCTATCATCGATAGTCTATCATCAACAGTGTATTGATAACAGTCTATCTTTGACCATCTATCATCAACAGTCTATCATTGACAGTATATCGTCAACAGTCTACCATCAACAGTCAATGATATACTGTCGCCGGAAGTCTATCATTGACCGTCTATCGTTGACCATCTATCGCTGACAGTCTATCATCGACAGTCTATCATTGACAGTCTATTGTTGACTGTCTATCGTTAGCCGTCTGTCATTGGCTGTCACTTTAGCTTTAGGAAGACTTTCCTGTTGACTGACGACACAAATAAATAACTCATATGTGCCATCTTTACTTTAACTTAACAAAAATCAATACTTGAGGACTTTTTCTGTTTTAACGGCTGTTGTAAACCCAATATTCCCTGGCACGTTCAGTTGAAAGTCAAACTGAACAAAAAGAGGACATTGTATTAATCCTTTTTGTTTTGCTAAAATTTGCAGTATATCAAACATATTTGCATCCATCTTATCTTTTCAAATTTGCTTCAAACAAGGAATCTACTTCTGGGAATTATATAATCAAGAGCCTGTTTGAGAAAGAAGTAGGACAAAGTGTTATAGGGAGGAAATAATAACTGTCTGCTCGGTACAGAGTCTATACAGGTTTGTATAAGCAGAAGCTTTAAGGTGGGAGGCAGAAATCACAACTCTCCCCTGAGCTTCTACAAGCAAGAGCTGCTCGCTTCCTCAAGTCCAGCAATGCTCGCGGCAGGCCCTTAGTGCCTATTTCCGCGTACCTCATGATTCTTGGATCTATACCGTACACCTCCCTGGGTTGAAATCCCCCAGACCCCTGCCGGCAAGGCGTACAGAACATCCTGACCTGAAACTATCCATTTCATAACTAATTAAAGCTGTGTTTAGGCTTAATCTACCAGCAGAGCCTCTTTTACATTTTTCTCTTGGTGCTTTATCATTGCAGTGACAGCGGGGATCTTCTTCCTACAATTCAGAGAGCAACGCCGCTCGCCAGGGGAGGGACTTTACGGGATGTATAACTTGAAATGCAAAATGAAGCAACAAGCAGCATCAGGGTTTAAAGAGACGGTCGGTATGCAAGGTCTTTTTGGTCAAGGATTGGCTGTGATTACAGGCTCAGCGTGGAATGCAACGACACGCAGAGATGATAAAGACGAGCAAGCGACATGATGCCAAGGCAGGGTCGCATCACGGTTTGCATCAAACGACGGGCAGACACTCAAAGGGATTAAAAGACATGATCATAAACACTTTTCTATTAAGCAAAGCCTCCTGTTGTGCTTATCATGATATGGTATGATAATGGCGTTAAGAGTCAGAAATGCATCGTTTTGAGGAGGTTTTGTCCTCTTGCTGAGTCACTGTTGCATTGTGACAAATGAATGTTGAATACAAAACAGGCTCAGTGTTGAATTTTTGTAAATTAGCCCAGCAGATTCAGTATTGTCAGCTCAGGGGTGTAATTCTAACCTATTTGCCTTCAGCAAAGATCTCATTGTGCCTCGCTTTTTGTTTGATGACAGTGAAAAAGTAGAGCCAAGTCACCGCATCAGCTCCAGAAATCAAACGCAGAAGTTCCCTTTTGTGGGATGGGAGTCGGAGAGTTTGCTTTTGAATTCACTACAAGTATCTGCAATCATTGTGTCATGTCATTTCTTTAAGAATTATGTCTAACTGTCAGTCATACAGAGTGATATCACGCCTGGTGGAGTTGTCTCTGTGATGTGTTTGTCAAGTATAAGGGGGTTTGTTCATGGAGGGTCTCATGGGTTCCCCTATTACGTCTTTAAACCATAAATGAAACTCATACCAGCAAAAACTTTTCAGTTTAAATGCTTTTTGCATTTTCTTTCTGAATCTTTTCAAAAACAAAGGTATTCATAGGTGCATGTATAGCATCAAGGTTTGGTATTTGGATACCACAGATAATAAAGTTAGTTTTACAGTGACACCAGGCTGTCGTCTCAGTATTGGTGGAAGTTTAAAGCATTTGAACAATCAATCACTCTGTGTCATAATGTTGGTGTTGGTTGAATAAAATACTTTTTATCTATATTTCTCGTAAACAAACACACATTATCATTTTCTTTTCTTCACTCAGCTCTGCTGGCTGGTAGGACGGATGAATGGATAAAGATGGATGGATGAGAATGGAACCTGTCAAGTTTTGGATTTGAAAATAAGGGAACTTTGCCAACTCTTGCTGTGAGCTGTCCCACCTTGTAGAGGTGGGCGGATTGATCCAATTATCCATAATATCATTGATACTCTAGTTTTTCCCATGCAGTGTCACGTGGCTCAGCTGCGCTAGGGAAACAAGCAAGCAGACTCTGAAAAAAAAAGTTGCTAAGTTTTTTCTAACATTTGTTCTGGTGTGATAATTCTTTAAACTTTAATATTTTTTTCTAAGGATGAGTGCAATAATGAGAGAACTCTTATTTATTTTTTCCATTGTAGTCTTCAACTCTGTACCTCGAAAAAGACTTTGTATTTTTTCAAATTTTACCTTGAAGTGATCATTTTTGCACTTTTTCTTAAGACAAGAATTTCACACATAATATGTTGGGAAAAATTTGTTTGTTTCCGAACATTGTTTTCCATGATGCTAAAGATTTTTGTAGTCACCTCTAAACTTTGCCCAAATTATATCCTAGGTTTTCACAACATAGTCAAAAGAAAAAACGACACAAAAAGACCTAAAGGTCGGATGTTTGATGATACATCAACCTCAGATACTAAAAAGTATTGGTATCATTATTGGTTTCGGCAATACTGGCCCTGTATTTACTTGGTATTGGTTCAATACCAAAATTCCCAGTATCACCCACCTCTACCACCTAAGTATGGTCATTTTACATTATATTGTATTAAGTTATATATATTATGATTTGGGAGATTTACAGGAGAACACCAATAATGAAGGGTGGCGGGAAGAGGGGGTACCATGCAGTCCTCTCCCGGCCAAAGTGGGAAACTTAACAGCTTTGGGTTTGTTTAGATGGATTGTAGATAATAGGAAGAATTGATGGATGGACATTAAGATAATCATAATAAATTTTAAATTTTATATTATCTATGAAGTTCTTTTCTGAATACTTAAGATGCTGGGCAGAGGATAAAGACATCATACACTAACAGCAGGTTGATAGAAACATGATGAATGGTTGGTTCAATGTTTGGGTAATTAGTTGGATGGTTGCATAGATGGTTGGATGCTTGTTTGGTGGATGGTTAGATAGATGGTGAGAGGTTGGTTGGATGGAAGAATGTATGGGTGGTTGGATAGATGGCTGAATATAATGAATGGATGGATGGTTGGGTGATTTCTTGATGGATGTTTTTTGATGAAGTGATGAACTGAATGCCTGACAGATTGTTTGATAAATGAATGAATGGATGGTTGAATACTTTCTGTGTGGATGGACAAATAAAGAAAGGACAGATTAATGAACTTTTTGGTGAATGAATAGATGGATGCATGGCTCGATAAAAGGTTGAATAGATAGTTATATAATTGTATCGTTAGATGGTCATGTTAATCTGTTAATATGATTGCATTCACTAGTAGAAAAATCATCAAAAGTGTGATAACTCCCTTGACCCCCTCTTCATTTAAAAAGCCTGACAGTTCTGTGCTACTCTGTGTGATACCATCCACCGCAGTCTGAAATGCTCTGAAATGACCACAAGACTTTTTATTTATTGGATGCTGAGGATTTTTAGGGCTCCATATTTTTCAGCTTATAAAACGGACACAGTTTTTGGACACTCAAGTAAAACGAATGGAGTAAACATAATGTTTCACTACTGGAAAATAACTCGGAAGTTATTTCTTTCAGGCCTGGCTGTCAGGCAAGTGTTGCTGTCCATGGTGCTGAATCTGTAACAGTGCTGCAGCAGAAAACAAGGTAAAAATGTGATATTTGAGTGCTTATCCTTTGCCAATTTTAGTTGATGATTACTCTATGCTGAAAAGTCAGTGGTGTTAGATAATGTTTGTTATGATATGCCGTTTCAGCCCCATACCTTGATTTGAAACAGTTTTAATAATGTCCCTGGTCACCTGAGCTGGAAATGATATGTCCCTAAAAATTCACAGCATGAGCAGAATGTCCCTGTGTAAAGTTGTGAGGGGTGAAAAATGCTATTTGTTTTTTCAAACCTGTGACAGTATCAACTTTTCTGAAGTGTATGTTGGCGAGGTGGGAGGTCCATCTGGCGCCATGGGATGCCCTTGTCATTGACGGGGACACAGCATGGACATGCACAAGAAGCAAGGCGACAGATGCCAAAGAAGAAAAAAGTAGAGGAAAACAACAAAAGAAAGTACACGGATCGACGGGAGCTGCAGCTGGCACCTGAGGGTGGCGTATCCTTGACATGCGCCCGCCTCCCTGTGATTAAAGAGTGAAAGACGAGAGTGTGAAAGAGAATAAAGGAGTACGTGCGAACCTGTGTTTCAGTGTTTGTGTGTGGTGGACTTTTCCGCTGCCTCAGCTCCTTGGCGGTGTCTGTCTGTCGCCCAGGGGCCCCAGCCCTGGCCCCGAATCAGCCGCCGCCGTGTGTCCACTCAGCACTTCCCCTCGCCACTGGTAAATTAGTCCCAGCAATATGCCACAGTGCTACGCACACCCTGCTCTCCTGTGTGCTATTGTTCATGCCCTTGAGGAAGGTAAGTGTGTGTGTGTGTGTGTGTGTGTGTGTGTGTGTGTGTGTGTGTGTGCTCTTGTGCTGATGCAACGTTGAATGCTGCTGAATTGCTTAAGGAAACTGGGTGGTAATTGACTCAGGTTTAATGGACATAAGCCAAATTACCAAAATAAAGTATGATGATATCTTTTTTAATGTGTGGATCCTCCTGGGGCTTATGTCATCATCACAGCCGTTATCTTTTAGCTATTTACAGCTAACACTGGCTAATGAAGTCTATAGAACCAATAGTTGAAGTTTTTGGACATGTCTTTCATTTGAATAGTCTCTTGTTTGTCACTCAGGAAAAAACAGAATCCAAACTGTCTTATTTCGTAGCATATCGCCTGTAAACCCAACAAAATCTCAACGTTTGAAGCTTGATCCAACTTGAAGATCCTCAGGAAGTTTGACCTTAGATTTAAAGGGTAGGTATAAAATGGCGACTCCACCTTTGTGATGCTACAATCACTACCATCCCATGTTGAGAGTCAGTCTTTGAGATTATCACCACCTTGACTGTTGACCTTGGTTCATGATAGACTCGACTTAGACATTGTTATTAAGCTGGTTTTAGGTGAGTTGTCAGGGTAGCCCTCCACTTCTTGACTTAGTGTCTTTAAAGACATTAAATTCTGTATATTGACTCAAGTACTCAAAGGTATTTTAGCCATTTCAATCAATGTTACGACTCCAGTTCAGGGGCACTGGTGAAACCAAAGAGCAGGGGTTCCCCTGGCCCTCAAATACCATTTGCTTTTGGCCAGGGACCCCCTTTGTAAACCAACAGACAGCGTTTCAAAATATACAAAGAAATGCCAACTTAAAGAATGTATTTTATAACTTTTATTCACCTTTAATAATTATTAATTTTGTTTAGAACAGGAAATTGTTAGCAAACAAAAGCCAGACTCACACAAGCAGGTATACTCCAATCTGACATATAGCCAGTAGTTAGACGGGGGAAGAGCCTCAAAGTTCAGTTCAATTTTTTAGATAGCTTAAAAATACGCGCAGACTGCCAAGTTGACCCAGATCATTACATCATCATGCCATTGGTGTACAATCGGAAACATGAGAATCCAACAAGTATGACACTTTACACGTTGTATGATAAGGACAAATGGTTATAAAAAAAATAAAAATGAAATAATAAAAATAATAATAACGAGAACCTATTTTTTCCTTCCCTCCAATTTTCTGAGGCCCCCCGGACCACTGACATAGTATTGACGGCTCCTGTCTCGCCATCAGAATACTCAACACATAAAGGAAAAACGGGAATTGAGTTTTGCAGTCTGTAACCAAAACCAAAATTTAATTGTTTTTCTTTTGATGTATCATTTAACAGAGTTACCTCAGGTAGAGATACCAAAGAAACAAAGAAAGAAACAAAACACTCTAAAAAAAATCATAGATCTTACCTGACTCTGTGGCAAAAGAAACATACAAAACCTAGATCTGACTGAATGGAAAAAACAGGAGAAAACTACTCCTCTCCCCACGCTACTCTCCACTACTCATAGGGACAACTTACTTAATGTTAAGGTCAACATAAAGTAAAAAAAATAAATAAATAAAAAATGATTGAAGGACACAAGACACAGAACTCAAGCTTCTTTGGACTGACGGAACAAAGGGAGGAAAAAATAAAAGACAGAAGAACATCAGCGCTCCTCCACCACTTGAAATCTAAAGATGTCGTATGGGAGTCGTTACTAAGGCTCAACCACGTGTTTCATGGAGTCGTTGAGATCCAACATTGTGGGTGAGTCGTCAGGGTTGCCTTGATCTTGTATACTAATAAACATTTACAGACATACAAATTTTTACATTGACCCAAATATTCAAAGGCTTATGGAGTTGTATGGAGTCGTAAGGAGTCGTTGAGCTCTGATGTTGAAGGTGGGCCATTGGGGCAGTATTTGGCCTAAACCTATGACATGCTGAACTGAGAATGTCACAGACACTCAATGTTTCACTTCAACACTTTTACTTAATACCAAAACTACATTTAATAACTAAGGAGTCGACGGTTCGGCCACAAAGAAGTGATTTTGTACTTGAATTTTGGGGAATTTTTTGAACCCTCTTTAGCCAGCACTGCCAGTTTCATTCTTCCTGACCCACTTTGAGAGCTTACCCATAAATATTGACATTTCAACTGCCTCCCGTTGGCATTCATTTTTTCTATTTCAACTTTTTTTTGTGTCCAGAATTTCACAGCCTGAGAATGAAAGTAAAATGTTTGAACGTCAAGATCCCAGAATGCCATGAAGGTATATATGTTTCAAACGGCATACATGTCACATTTTGAAAACATGGACTTTCACTTCTACAATCTTGCAGTGTTTTTATGAAGTTTTTGAGACATGATATGCTGTTCACCTTTGCGATATGTGGGTTTAAAATCAAAATGTCTAAATAAAGAGATGAGATTTGAAAAGGACCCAAACCCCTCGCTGCGATGGTACAGACTTGCCCAGTGGGTGGTGGAATTAATGAGGCTACTGGCTCCTAAAGCACACAGGGGAACAACCCCTCATGCCTACTGAGCCCCTGCCAGGCCCAGCCTCGCCATACTATCTTAACCACCAGCAGGGCGGAAGAGAAAACATGGATTCTGTGATCCGTGACCCCCAATGGTGCATCAGATCACTGAAGTGGACCCCTTGCCTGAGGTTCCAGGCAGGTATACAGGTGACTGCTCCTACCCCTGTTCAAGACAAAATCAGCTGGGGTTCATTTGGCACAGCTGGTGCCCTCCAGCTTTATGATGCTCATGGATAACTACACTGCCTTTAGTTCACAGACATAGGCTTAAGGTGTGCAGCAGAGGGTTTTCTGCACAGCATGGAATACCAGTGGAAACAGAAGGCCATTTTTACACCTAACAGTACTGGTAAAAAAAGAATGAGCCCCGGCAGCCTAATGTTCTTTGGACCTATAATTCAGACAGAAACAAAAAGCCAATCACATTAGGAGTACATCATAACATTAAAAATTAACATTGCTAATTTAGCTGTAACAATGCAGTAGAAAGAATTTATGCTTCTATTAAGCAGCTGAAGAGAGCTTTTAAATATTTAAATCAGAGGATGTCAACAAGATAACAGTGCATTTAGTTTGGGAAGTTGGACTTGAGCATTATTCTAAAAAGAGTTGTCCCAACTTTGTTAAGCAGCTCTGAAAAAACCATACAGATCAACATCATATGAGAGAGGATGCACACACAGAATCAGAATTCAGCATCATTGAACAGAGTCACTGAGTTTAGTGCTCAAAAATTTGGTACAACTCAAATTCCAAATTTCTTGTTAAATATCTTGATTAAAACAGACAATGAGTTAAGTATTAAAACTGTAAAATCATTTGAAAGTAAAGCAAAGGAGCAACAAGAAGATTAAATGTTGAATTGAAGCATGTTATTGTAAAAGAGTCCAGGTGCAAAACTGGTCTACCTGCAGCCCTGATGGACAAAATTCACCAAATGTGTCTCTACTTTGCTGGATGCCAGAGCTGTGGCATGTCAATTTAAATATAATATAATATAATATAATATAATATAATATAATATAATATAATATAATATAATATAATATAATCAATAATCTTTTATTCATTCCCATGGGAGTTTTTTTTTTTTTTTGCCACAGCAGCCCACAGAAAAAGTGCAACAAAATAATAATAATAATAATAATAATAATAATAATAATAATAATAATAATTATTATTATTATTATTATTATAATTATTATTTTTATTGTTATTATTATTATTATTATTGTTATTATTATTATTATTATTATTATTATTATTATTATTGTTATTATTATTATTATTATTATTATTATTTTTATTATTATTATTGTTGTTGTTATAAATTAGAATTTTAAAAAAATATAGAAACAAATGTAGAAGTATAGAAAAGGGTTCAAAAATATATAGACAAAAATATATAGAAAAATAAAAAATATATATAAATAGAAAATTGGAGAAAAAAAAAGAAAAAAAAAAAGCAGAAACCACATAAAAATGTCCGTCAACTTTCAAAATATAACAAGCCATGTCAAATACAGAAAGGATTGAGGTTTTACAGTCCAACATGAATGAAGAGAAGCTCACAAATGGAGTTGGAAGGATGGGAACTCCTTGGTCCTTCACCTCTGCACTCTGGAAGCTTCCTCCTCTGTTTCCAAAGCTTCAAAGCTTTTTGTTTGTTTTTGTTTCTATGTCAACTTCTTCCGTTTGTTCAGATTTATGTCTATTAACCAATTGGCGATGTCACAAATTGAGCAAATCTTTAGTTGAAATTACTAAATATTGGAACTCAGCCGATGTGTGTTGTGTTGGTGCTGATGCCAAAGGAAACATTTAAAAAATGAGACCCAGAATTGGAAGGGGAAGGTTCATAAAAGGTTAAGCCGGCTCTTATCCAACCCTTGTTTATTTCCACACAACGAAAATTGTACAAGTTCCTGTTCATAAATATTTAGGCATATGTACGGGCTCTGCTTTATGTATGTGTGTATTATACTTATAAGTAGCAATAACATATCCCCTGGAGGCTAAGTTCATTGGGAGAAAATGTACAGACTTTAAAGTGGCTAGACTGCAATAAATGCTCAAAGATTGGGGGTCAAATGCTTGTGTCAAGTTCTGCAATGGCGCATATACAAGAAGAATGTTGTCCCTGGCTGGTAGTGTTACATCAGGCCTCTTATATCCGCTCATATTTTATTCCAAGTCCCACAGGCTAGACTGAGCTGACTGCAGAATTCCTCTCAAGTCAAACTATCGAATCAGGGTTTAGCTTTGAAATAGGCATTGGTTGAACCACTTAGAACTTAAGGAGACTAAATTTCAAAGTGTAGTCCATGTACAGTCTTCCATTTGCCTTCTACCAATCGTGTTGATCAGCAAGAGGTAAGCAATTGATCTCCAGATCAGAATTTCCTTCTATTGCACACACAGCAAAGTGCTTTGTCTCTGAAGACATGGATTTAAAACTGATACATGTTTCCTCGCATGGCTAAATAGAGTCAGAATCCAAATGCATGCTCTCAGCTTTCAAGCCCACCCATTAAAACGGAAATGCAGCCTCCCTCCCGAAAAGTGCTGAGTGTGCCCATTGTTGTGCTATTGATATATTCCCCTGATCAATCGCCCCTGGCTTTCCAACCTCTGCTTAAATCAGACAAAAGCAGCAAGTGTTACATGGTAATTTCCTATTGACAGGAACTCCGGGTGGAGAAGTGGGGGCAAGAAGGCATGATACATTTGAGATAAGAAAGGGCAACCAATTTCTGGCGGGAACAAAAGGTGACCAAATGGTGCTCTCCACTTGGCGTCAATGTAATTTCACTTACAGGTAGCTCCCTCCATGTGTATGTATTAAATCCCAGAAAAGGTGCTTTTTATAAGATCCTGCTCTGATTTCATTATCTCCCCGAACACCTGGTTAGGGCACAAATATTTGAATCCAAAGGGCATTTGTAGGAACGTGTAAGAGTGGTAAGAACATGCTCTACTGGCTCTGTTTGCCATTGTCTGGGGAAATGTAATGCTAAATCTGTATGCAGGCTGCGGTGGTTCAGCTCCCGACTCCAGCATGCAGACTACAGCAAGATGAAGTACTGATTTCTGGGTTTTTGAAGATGTTTTCCATAGTTTCGTTTGGCTTTCTACAATCCCCATGCGGGTCTGGTTTCCTCTCACTGTTTTTACCTCTGTTATGGAATATTGTTGTTTTCTGAGATTATTTTATTCATATTCTAGAAAGCACCTGGCCAGGCTAATACCATTTATTAGGACCCTTTAGCATATCAAATACCCCCTGTCAAGGGTTGTTTGCATATCCTCTTGTCTTTCCTGGGAGAGCAGTCTCCATTGACAAATGCTAGAAAATGAAGGACATGTGCTGCATGCTAAAGAAAAGGAGAGTGTTGCAAACTTGGATGAACAGTTGGTTTTCTTTTTCTTCTGCTGCATTTGGGTTCCAAACTTGTGCAATGAACTAGTTTTATGAAAAGTATGAGATGCTAATGTGCATGCGGAGGCTTGTGTCCCTGTGTTGTGGTGACAGTTTCCATGTTAAAAGAAAGCAGATTGGAGAAGTACAGCGCACTTAGCTGGGCAGTCGTTAGCTTGTAGCTACAGTTGTTGTTTTGGATGAATATTGAGGACTTGTAACTCCCTATTTTGGCAACAACTGTTTCTGTGGGTTCTGTTTTTAAGCAGTAAAGTAGTTTCAATAAGGGTGCGTGTTGAGGCTTGTGTCTGTCTGTTGTGGCTAGGTGCTTTATGCTAACAGCAGCAGAGCGGAGTAACTAGACTTGTAGCTTTCTGGCTTTTGATGCATTTGGGTTCTGCACTGGACTGGTACACTAGTTTTTTGACCTCCGAGAGATATGAAGCGCACGCTGATGTTTGTGTGAATCTGTTGTGGCTACAGATGTGACTCAGTGCTACATGCTAACAGAAAACAGAGTTGGATCTTGGCTAATCAGCAATGTGTCCATCTTTTTTGGCATTTGGGTCCTTTTCTAGTTCCTAAAAACAGAGGTATTTAAGTTTACAGTGAGGCTAGTTAGCATCTGTTGTGGCTAAAGCTGCTGCATCATGCCACATCAATTCATTTCAGATGCTAATGAAAAATCAGAGTGTTGGGGACCTGGCTGAGCAAGTCATGTCTCGTTGTCTTTTTCTGCATTTGGGTTGCCCAGTCAAGTTTATGAAAGAGTGAGAGATACTGAAGGGCACACCGAGGCTTATAGCAACAGATGTTTACATATTAGCTCAGTGCTACGTGCTAACAAAAAGCAGAGTTGAGAGTGCTTTGCTTAGCAGTTTTGTCTCTTTTTGCATTTAGATTCTGGGTTTGTGCAGTAAGGTAGTTTCATGTGAACTGAGAGATATGAGAGTACATATCAGGGCCTGTGTATTTGCTGCAACAAATTAAAATCGTATTAAGTGTTTTTGTCTTCTTTTAAGTACAAACTGTCTTGTTTTACTTGATATGAGCCACATTGAACTGGTCAATCCAGAAAAATGTCCTGTTTCAAGTTATTTTAAGACAAAAATAGGATCTGAATTGCTTACAATAAGAAAAAAAAATCTGCCAATAGAATAAGAAAATGTTGCTTGAAAATGTTGCTTGAAACTAAAATAATGTCTTTAATACAAGTAACTTTTCTCTTATTCTATTGGCAGATTTTTTTTTACTTGCTACGAGCAAGTTAGACCTCATTTTTGTCTTAAAATCATTTGAAATGAGACATCTTTCTGGACTGGTCAGGTGAATGTGGCTCGTACTCAGTCTAAAAAGACATTTTCTACTGAAAATAAAAAAACAACACTTGATTAGATTTCATTTTTTTCCAGTTGTGGCTGCAATTGTTCCTAAGTTATATTAGCACAGATGCTAACGAAAAAGCAGAGTTTGGGGAATTTATGGCTTTGTCTTTTTCTGTATCAAGGCACTACACTTGCGCTGAAAACAACTTTCTCAAGGACTAAGAAACAGTAAAGCACATGTTGAGGCTTGCGCCCCATTGTTGCAGCTACAAGGACTTAGCGTTGCAAGCTAGCAGAAAGGATGGTGACGCAAACGTGACCAAACAGCCTTATCATAGTCTTTACCTGCATTTGGGTTTTGGTCTTGAGACTGAAACTGGTTTCCCAGAGATCTCAGAGATGTATATTCTCAGGTTTGTTTACCTGTGTTGTGGCTTTTGTGAAACTCACTGCATCTAGGTTTAGCAGCTGTCTTGACACTCCATTACTGCTTCTGCTTATCTTTCTCTTCCGTTATTTTGATGAATACAACATTCACCATTACTTGGTCAGACAATTGTTTTTGAGAACACTCCTTTGACATCCTATCATAAAAATATAAGCCTTTCTAGCCTTATGGAAAAAAAGTATGTCTATAATACTGATTTCTGGAATGTGTGGGATAGTGATGCAAGATTGAAGACAGTGAGCCACCGCAGGAGAAGCTGCTATTTTTATTAGCACCTGCTTTTTCATGCAGTAAGCCGCTTCTGCTCAGAGAATTGTGGCTTTCCCCCTCCGTCCTATTTTCGGTGTTCGCCTCCTTCATCCGCAAGTGGACTTTTCTGTGCCATAATCCTGTCACTTTGGCCTCTCTGTTTGAGTTTGATATTTTAATTTCCTCGTCTCCCTGGCTTTACGGAGCTCGAAGAACCGGCACAAAGAACCCCCCCCCCCCCCCCCCCCTTCTGTGTGATGAAATGTGGGGAGAAGAAGGAATGAGGAAAGGTTTAAAGGAAGGATGACTAAAGGATGTGAATGGAGGAAGGGAAGGAGAGTGCAGCGTTTTAGTCATGAAATCACCTGGGAAGTGATTGATAGGTATCACTCAGCAGGTGACATCACCGACAACATCATCGGTGCTGTAAAACCAGCTTTACACAATGTCTTCCATGCCGCAACAACATACTATTGACTTTATAAAATATTCATACACGGCTTTACCAAGCGGATGATAAAACCCACCATGTGACTGCGCTCTTGCAGCGGAGGCATTATGTCTGAAATATACATTTGTAGGGTTTGATGAGAGCAATAACAACGCCGGCAGAACTGCTGCTTCGGCAGGCACAACAGACGCCGCAGATTGCACCGTGCCATATATTTTATTTTTAATCATGCAAAGCCCTGAGTCTAACGACCAAAACAAAATGCTACATCAACGGTAATGATAATGGCGCTCATGATTAAGAAAGCACGGTGCTAGTAAAGTGTAGGAGAGTTTTGTGGTGACAGGAAGCACATTTAGTGTCCATATGGTAGCCTGTTGAACCCCATAACTCAGGGGACAAAGCATGGCAGGGAGGGAGCTAACAGGAACACAAAAAATCATAAAGTGAAGTCGAACATTTCCCCTGTTCTAAATGAAGTGAAGTAAATAAAGTGAGTAATTAGTTCACCCACAACTTCAACCATTAAACCGCGCACATGCTCAACTAGTGTGTCACAATTTAGAGGTGATGATAATCTTCGTCGAAATGTGCTTAACAGCGGAAAAAGCGGGGCAGATGGCAGAGGTTTCATCACTGGTAGTGCTCGGTGACACACCAAGCGGCTTTGCCAGAGCAGTATCAGCCCCCATCCCTTATGACCAATTATCAGGGTTTCACCTTGGACTGGTGGTGGTAATGGTGCTGATAGTGGGTGGAAGTGGAAGGGGTGGGGGGCACCTGTTACTGAAGCAAACTACATTGTTTCCAGCTCTTGGAAACACTTCTGAACAGGAGGCGGCAGCTCAACGCGTACATCAGGAATCAAATAACTGCACTATAGGGGAGGGATGTATTAAAAAAAAAAAACAGAAAAAAAGGTTGTTAGTTCAGGGAATGATCTGAAAATGCTCAACTTTGAAGCCTGTGCTTCCACCGTCCTCTAAATTTGTCAATTACACCTCCGTAGTGAGCGCCATTGTTACGCATTTCTACGCCACACAAAGCCAACTCCTGGCTGTGCTCGACGGGGAGCCCTGTCTTCAAAAGGCAATAGGAAACTGTGTTATTGGATTGCAGAAACCTGGCCAGAGATAAGGTGAATTACCCTGTTGTGTCTTCTCTTGCCGTAGATGAGAGCGCGAGTGTAAAATACAACTCCTTTGATTGAAGGAAGGGGAAGCAAATCTGTACTGCAGATTAATCGCAGGGATGTGTAAATGCCTGCAGGCTCTCTGAAATATGTATCTTCTTACATCGCTCAGGGTACCACAGGTTACTTTTGATTATTTTGGATGATGCTCTGAAGCAGATTCATATGATGGTGAGAGCTCACAGAAATTTTTCATTCATGAAATGTGGTTCTAAGCTCCCTGTGATATCTGCTGCTTTAATCCATGTGTACCGCTCGTTTTTACTGCACATTAAAGCTACTGTGAGAAAATTTTACCCATGTATAAAAATAACTGAAATGAATACTGATGTCCCTTTAAGGGCTACTTAAGCAAACCACATCATCAGCATCAAGATTTCTTAATTCTCTATGTTTTTTTCTAGGTCTGAAAACAGTGATAGGGGGTAGGTGTCACACATTGATTAAAAACTACAGTATTAGACTTTTTGACATTTTCCTCAACAAATCTTAATTTTACATTTACTGTTAAAAGAAAGTTATTTTTCTCCTAAAGGACAAAAAAATATTTGCATTTGGAGTGGATCATTACTTTGTATGGCTCATTTGTTGGTCATGGACACCAAACTGGTTTTGTCTTCAGTGATATTTTTACTATTTTTTCTCCTGTGTTTGTCTGGAGATCCTACATGTAACCATGGCTGCATTGTTTAAATGTGAAATCAGCTGTTAGCAGCCTGCCGCATATCAATGCTAACTGGTGCTAGGCCAGATGTTTCCCCACAAGGTGAGGAGAAGGAGGTGAGGACGACGTGCTGGTTCTCAGGTGTGAGCTAAGAAGTGGCGACATGGACCTGTCCTTCAGTCCATGGTTATTGGGAACGCAAGATCTATCTCCAATAAGATGAATGAGCTAGCCATGCTAACCCAGCTCAGTCCTGGGCTCTGTGGAGGTGGAGGCTGGCTAACTGGATAATGATGGACAAGCTGTCAGCATCTATTTTCTTATGGAGCTTTTTGCACTTTCTATACACTTTCTTACTTTTTTTTTCTTGATTGCTGCTGTGACTCCTGAATTTCCCCTCGGGAATAAATAAAGTATCTTCTATTCTATTCTATTCTATTCTATTCTATTCTATAGCAGCTTCAAGCTGATAAGTGTTTGCTGTTAATTTGACTGTTTTATCCGTTTGTATTTTACCTTACCCATATCAGCTCCTATCAACGCTATGCTAGCTTCGTTTGCATTTGGCTAACTTTAGCCTCCCTTTAGCCATGATTTTAACTGGTTATCTGTATGAAACTGTTGACCAAACTCAACCCAGCTTTCACCACTCTGTGTGCTCTTTCAGCTCCAAATATGGAAACTTCTGGCACTGAAACCCAAGATGGAAATGACTCAAAGACAGCACGCACTGTGTTCTATTAGCATTACCGTGACTAATGTTTTTCAGGTTTCACTTATTGGCTAGTACCCTCTCACAAGCTGCCACTGGGGGGCAGATTTCAAGGAAATATCTTAACATTAGCCCCCAAATTTAGCTTTTCTGCCATTAGAAGTCCTGAAGTTGATTATAAAATAACATAAAAACTTCTTTCTCAAGTGGCTATTTGCAAAACGACACTCATGCTCTACAAATTGCCAGACCTGAGTCACAGCCCATTAACAGGTGTTATTTAGCATGAACAGTATGGTAGTGATTATGTGCTATTCTGGTACAGTTACTCACCAAATGCTAATAGAAACCACCCCATTGGTGACTGAGTCAATCAATGAATGTATGCTTAGTGTGAGATCCGCTGTAGCACCCTGCCTTATAAGGCCTTGTATGTGCCAAGGCACCCCTGGGTTCTCTAAAAGGGAAAAACTGTAAGGCCATACCATTGAAAAGCAAGAGTCATTCAGGAATAAAAAGAACAGGGTGTTGAGATTGTTTCACAGCCAAAGAATGAGAATTTACTTGAATCCCAAGAGGAATGTGACACCAGGCTCCAACGTCTGCTTCCACCTTTGGGAACCGAGTTGAGCCTCTGCCATTGCATCTGTGGTTAAGTCACAGAACAGCTACGTTGAAATCACCGCCAAGACAGTTTTGTATGCAAGGCTCTCCTTCCCTTCAGCTGCTCTTGCTCCTCTTTCCTTCTTTTTCTCTCCCTCTCTCTTCTCACCTTCCTCCATCCTCCTCACCACCTGTCCCGCATCCGCAGAGATCAAGTGTGAAGTTTCTCGCTTTTGTCACCGAGACTAGAGATTGTGAGTGTGCGACGCTTGCGTACGTGCGACCACCACTGATGCCAGTGACTTGTGGGGTCTTTGAGCCTTCTGGACCCACCATTTCCCCTCCCCGCTGCAGTCACCCCGTCGCTGAGCTGAAGTGGGGTCCATCTGCTAAGTGTCTGTAAGTATGCCTTCTCAACCCACACAGGATCTCTTACTATGGCACAAGTTCATCTAGAGTACAAACCGAATGGAACACATCTTGTGCTGGACAGATGGACTTCCTTAGTTTAAAAAATAGTGTATGCCATACTGGAGTTACTACGTGATTTGGCTAAAGAGAAGTGTTATTAACTCTGCAGATCTTCAGCTATGAAAGTGTGAATGAATGAATTCCTGGCATTTGTTCTACGCTGATGACATGCAGCAAATTACTACTCCAAAAAAATCATTAAATCGATTGTTATGCTGATGATGTGACGAAAAATCTTATCAAAGATTTAGTGTTTTTTTTTTTTTTTTTTCAGTTGATTCATCTGTTGTGAATCAGTCACACATCACGCCTTCAAAAATGCCAGACGTCATCCATCCAAGTGTGAGGTGAGAGGTGGTGAGGAACAAGGGGAGACCAGCTTCTGAACACCATTAACTCTTTATGAATTGTTATTCAGCACACAGTTTACTCTCTTGTGTCTGGTAGAGGAGCCTTGGGGGAGATAACCAGAAGTTATGTGACTGGGCTTCTGATGAGCCCAAGCTGCATTCACAAGTGGAGTGTTTGGTATTAGTTCACTGAGGTCTGAGGAAGGAGAAAATAAAGGCTGCACTCGACAAAGATATTGAGAAGAATGAAAAATATGGAGTACAAGTCGGACAAGCAATCTAATCTAATGCACTTGATTGATGAAATACATAAATTGAGAATTATTTTTCACGGTCATCTCTGAACACTGAGGCATTACAGCACAGGGCTGCAATTTTCAGCATTTACACACGTACAAATCAATTTGCTTATTTCAACCTTTGATATGGCTTGAAAAGGTCGATTGATGAATTTCGTCTTGGTACCAAGGTCGAACAATACATGCTGAGAAAAGATGGGCATTGACAAACTTTGCAGATTTAGTATGATACCTCTACTTTCTGAAGCAAAGTTTTCTTCCTTGTTACTTGAGAGTTCTGTATATTTGATTCTGATTGGTCCAAAGCCCACATGCAGTCAATACTCGGGTTAAGGTCAATATTTCGGTTTCTGAAACATTCAGAATAACCTGTTTACATGTGTAAGCAAACAGGCAGAATGTCATAGGGATAGTACCGACTGAATTCTGTCAAAAGTAGCAGGTACAGATTCACGTAAAAGCGAAAGGTACCATGTTTAGGTACCTAAATGCATGTGACTGTGAGGGGGTGGAAGATTAGGGGATTTTCTATGCTGGACATGAAAACAGCATTGCAAGGTTGAATATTGAAGAATAGATATGTTAATTAAAAAAATATGTATAATTTATTACTAAACAAATTGTTATTTTTTACCACATAAACACAAAAAAGTACCAAAAATTGGCACTGTTGAGTACCGGGTACCAGGCATCAGTACCGTATCGTTTCATCCCTAGAATGTCATGATGCAATATGTTTCATTTCCACTTTGTCTTCCTGTATCCATAGCAACAACAATAGTAGCAGCATGGCGGACTTCCTGTACTTCCTTTAGGGGTAGAATTGGGATTGGCCCTTTAAAGTCTCTCAATGTGATTGGCTATCTGCCTTTGCCGCTGCCTGATTACTAATTTGGACTGTACCACAATGTCAGACATCCCAGCAACAGGTCAACTAGGCCTGTTAATGTTTATGGAAAGTGTCTTGAGAACGATTGGTGCTATAAGAAT
Source organism: Halichoeres trimaculatus (assembly GCF_033239565.1). Classification (NCBI taxonomy): domain Eukaryota; kingdom Metazoa; phylum Chordata; class Actinopteri; order Labriformes; family Labridae; genus Halichoeres; species Halichoeres trimaculatus. The sequence goes on from NW_027437200.1 coordinate 18,765,853, forward strand.
AAAGATTGAGTCCCCATTTGAGAGTCAACCAACTTTAACACTTCCACAGCTGCCTGTTTCCTGAAAAATAGACCTAAAAAATAAATAAATGGATAAATGGATAAAAATAAAGGTGTTAGCTAAATTATTGAAACACAGTTTTGGAAAATACTCATGGGATAACACTTTGCCTGTGAATCAAAATGAAAGTGAAACTCTTTGATACACTTTTTCTTCTTTGCCCTTTATTTCTTTTTAAATCTCATCAGCGTAAGTTTCAAGCCGTACAAAGAAGGCGTCAATTAATTGAAAGCCTTTTATTAATCATGTTCAATTTCATATCAGTCTCCAGGGAGAGATGTTACAATCCCTATGTTTGCCTCGTCACATTCCTCTCCCCCTATCTCCACAGCGCAGTCGTTAATGTGTATTTATTTCACTTGATATGGTCTACAATGGAGGTAATTTGAAGATGAGAATGCATGCTTGAGTGGAGGGATTTGCAAAGCAGGTCCTGTCAATTTTGATTAGCGCATTGGAGGTGCAGGCGCTCCCAGACAAAGAGGTAGAAAACTCAGGGGACTTCTTGTTTCTCTGGCTTCTTCAACCCCCTTTAAAGAAGCTCTTTAGAGCATGCAGTATGTATTTCTTTATTTTCACTTTCCAATGCGAACCCATTAAGAGTCAGATCCAATTTGTCATGGTGTGCACATCTTTACCTTCATTATATGCTCACCTAAAACCAGCATTGAGCCAATAGGAGTCTTTTTGATGGCTGTGTACTGAAACAAAGCCCTGCAGTGACAAACAAATGTCCCCATTTCCTGCGTGTACAATTTCTGCTACCGCTCCTAATAACCTTGGAGTATGTTTTTTTTGCTACCAAAGAAGCAATTATGTGGGAAAATGTATTGTGCACTTTCACTGCAAGCTAGGTAGCTTAGAAGAAGAAATGGTCAGAAGTAATGTGGCCGGATCCCGAGCACCTTCACGTATACCCATTAGGCTTGATGAATTGAAAGTGAAATGACTTGAATCCCAGCAGCGGAGGTATAAATAACACTCTCTCCAAGGGACAACACAATGGGTTCAGGATTTATTGACAAGTTCAGGAATTGGGGGGACTCTTTTTTTTTTAGAAAGACAGACTTTGAACTTAAGTTTTGCCTTATACTGTACAGTGTGTTTCTCTGCACAGCTAAAAACAAACTTCTGTTAATTTAAGGTACATTTAAGCACTCTGGGTAAAATATACAAGTGCTTAACCTTTCTAAATGCACCAATAACTCAAAATGTAACCAGCAAAAATGCTCTAATCCCTAACTTTGAGCAAGGTCTACCAATTGATCTTTAAATACTCTCATCAATTTTTACAATGCTCAGAGTTTGCTGACATTGTGCAAATTTTAAATACCTTAATCCAACATTCAGTCGAACTATTACAAGTCATGGGAGATGGGGGTCTTATTAAAGGCACACACCACTTTTGTCCTTTATCTGTTTTTTCCTACTTCAGTCAATCTACATGAATGAATGGCTTAAAAAAAGCACTCAGAGAGTGCAGACCTCCGCCAAGCATATTGTGATTGACACCAACACTTTAGTCCTACTTTAATGTTATACTCCCTTTCAGCAGACTGTCTGCTACAATTTGGTGTTAGTTGCAGGTTTGTACGATAATTTGTTTCCTGACAGTGTAGAAAATTATGATGACCTAGTCCATATTTCATATTCCAGATCTTAGTATCCAGAATATTGCCAGGATCTGAATGGTACTTTTACATCTTTCAGAAATTATGGTGACCTTGTCTTGTATTGTTTTGCAAAGCAATCCGACCATTTATGGTGGAGTTACATACACATATGGTGAAAACAGCCCTATCTCACATTGATAAAGAATCCTTTTAAAAAAGTCCTGGATCCAGACGGTGATCCAGATCACCTTCAAAATTTAATCACTTCTTCCTCATTCCATTTTCAACATTTACCGAAAATGTCATCAAGGTCCATTTGTTAGTTTTTGAGTTATGTTGTTCACAGACAAACAAACTCTCCCAAAAAACACAACCTCCTAGGCAGCAGTAACAAATGACAAAACAGGCTGATTAATAAAGTGGCAAAAAAGTTATGTCAAGTCAGTTATGTTCTTGTTTATTTCCTATTTTTTGTCAGAAAATAGAACCCTTTTTGAAGGAGCGTTGATTAAAAAATTTCTCACTGGTTTTAGTTTTGCCCTCTGTAATTGAAAAAATATGCTGTCAAACTTGAAAACTTACACTTAAAAAATGAACAAGTTTATTAACAATATTTTAAATTTAACCACAATTAAACACGGTAAATTTACAACTTTTCCTTAAAAAAATGTGCTGATGAACATTGAATACTTTACTCATAAGTGTATGGTAAGGATTTTAATTGTTTTTATTTTTTTATGTGTTTGCTACTTTGAAGTGGTTGATTTACAACACTTTCCTTTAAGGTACAAGGCTGTTAGAAGCCTGTAGCATGTCAATGCTAACTGGTGCAAGGCCGGATGTTTCCCACAAGGTGAGGAGAAGGAGGTGAGGATGATGTGCTGGTTCTCAAGTGTGAGCTAAGGGAATGTGTACATTATTTTCTATTCTATTTTTCCCTCCATACATCTTCAGGTTGAATTACAACTATTGAACTTGAATTCCAAATTTCAATCCAGTACATTTCCAAAATTTTCTTGTAAATTTAAGATTTACTATTTCCATCTGTTTTTTTTTTAACTTGTTCCTCTTCAAACACTATCTGATAAATTAGCAACTTGAATCTGGTTAGTTTACTTCTCATGGTCATAAACTAAAAACTTGTCTTGTAGATTTATTAGTTAGCCTTTTAAACTTAGGACTAAACCTTGATATTTGAGGCCCAAGCCACCAATGTGTCATGAACCAGTTAGGTGATACTAATGCAACAACTCTGGTTAAGGTCTTTTGTCATTCTTAAAATGGACTGTTTTGAGCAGATTACAGACAGACAGATACAGGGATTTTAACACCACACTAACATGTAAGCAATTTGAGAATCTGCACATGTTTAGTATGAACATCCAGCATTGTTCCTTTGTTCCCATGTTTAAAAAAACCCTCTTTAAAGCTTTGTTTTCCCACCCTTTAGGGATTTTCTCATGGTTGTCATATGGAGTTCCACTAACATAATCCTTAGCCAGGAGTGTACTTTTCCTCTCCCCACATCTTATCTTTCATGATAATTTTGGCTGATACACTTCAGCTGAGTTACTATGGAAACAACTTGCTATTCCAAAAGCATGTCTACCACTTGGTAAATATCTCAATTATATTAGAACAGCTCAATAACTCAGATTTCACATGTGCACGCCTTGTTTGAGCGATCAGGAGAAGAAGATTCCAGTCCATTACAGCATTAGTTAATTAATTAACTTCATACACAGGCAATTAAAGGAGGATATTACACTCTTTTGTGAAGGCAATTCTGCTTTAAACTCAGGTAATGAGTTTGTGGACCTCTGCCACCAGCTGCTCGTCTGCCGTCTACAAAAGAGTTTCGTAAGACTTCCCAAGGTAATCCGACTTAGTTAAAATGCAGGGGACTTTGATTACGAAGAACAAAAAGGGAAAGGGACAGGTGGGGGGGCAGCATTGTTGCATGGTTCCCCTTCAATTAGATTTAGCTGTAATTGAACCCCTGGGGAGGCACTGATCGTCACAATAAAGTGCGGCATTACCTCAAACCGGATTTAGTGGCAACATGATCCTCCACTGCTCTAGGTGAGACATTTAATTAAGTCCCATTGCTTTTGCAGAGCAGCCATATAACTGAATTAACAGTGCAGAGACCCACCAGGCACGCGTTCGCCGGCTTCATTCAGTGTCCCCGCTTACAGTGCTATCTTACTCGACCGAGCAATAACAACAATGGGATTTGAAAGCATTTGTGTGTGAAGGCAAAAGCACAATGATGCTGAAACTTTTAATACAAGATAAACAGAGAAAGTATCGCTCACAGTGTGCATGAGCTGCTTTTACATCTGAATGTCTGGGAACAATCTCAGACTGTTTGTCACATCTCACACCCAGTCGAGTGTGTCTGCATCTTTTCTCCCCCCGTCTAGCCGTATTGAAGTTTTACTCTCGCTGCAGTGAATGGCAGCTTTGCTTGGGTTGGTGGCGTCCATTGTCGGCGGGTTTCATGTATTGGAAAAGGTGTGAGTCAGGACACGCTCGACAACACCCAGAGCCTACCCATCCTCATTACTGACAGACAAATAAATGTCGCACTTCTCCCTGAAGCACTGACCATGACAGGATATCAGCCTGCAGGAGGCTGACTGAGCTGGGCATTTACTGGTTGATGTCAGGGAAGCACACACAGGAAGGTACACAAACAGCCCACAGACATGCTCACTGTCACAGCAAAATACAAGCAAACTAACGCAAATTATTACAAGACTGGGTTCTGATGGACTTGGGATTAAAGATTAGCTCAAAGAAAGTCCAAAACTGTCAAGTTTCAAGGGGCTAGAGTTTTACATTGATCCCAAGTCAAAACATGCACTGTAAAAAGGTTGCTGTAAATTTGACAGTATCATTACTGCATTTCAATGAACTGTAAGATGAACTTGTTTTTTTGTTTGTTTGCAAATTTCCACATTTTTTTCTGAATCATTGGTGATTAAAATATACTGTCTAATATCTTAATTCTTATGTAAAGAGTAATATTTTTCTATATTCTTTTTAAATTTCTAATTTCATGTTCTTATCATCACTTTTCTATTTTTTAATTTATTGCACTTTTTTGTGAGCTGCTGTGACACTAAAAATTTCCCCCACGTTCGATCAATAAAAGAATATTCTGTTCTATTCTTTTCTATTCTTTTTTAATTAATGGACTTATTAATTAAAAATACAGTAACTTAAGTTTTATTAACTGTATCTTAATTAAATTTTACTTTCAGTTTCAGTGCAGTGTTTTTTATGGTCATAACTACTGTAAATTGAAACTAGGTTATGATTATCACTGTGGGTAAAAATATTGATGAATCAATGCATTGAAAATATTAACGAGAGCCACGAGAGACCACACACCAACAAAAAAAATGGCGGCCAAAGCAGCAGCAGAAGCATAAAGCCAGATCCTTCAGCTTTGAAGTCTGACGTTTGGTGCCTTGCTCAAGGGCACCCATCTGTGTTTGTTTGTTTGCCTGTAAACAACATACCTCAAAAAGCAACAAACGGATCTTGATGAAATTCTCAGGAAATGTACAAAGTGGGATAAGGAAGAAGTGATTAAATTTTGGAGGTGATCTGGATCACCGTCTGGATGTAGGATTTTTTTTTTTAAAGGATTCTTTATCATTGTGAGATAGGGCCGTTTTCACCATATGTGTATATAACTCCACAATAAATGGTCGGATTGCTTTGCAAAGACAAGACAAGGTCACCATAATTTCTGACAGATGTAAAAGTATGATCCAGATCCTGGCAACATTCTGGATACTAAGATCTGGAATATGAAATATGTACTGGGTCATCATCATTTTCACCACTGTCAGGAAACAAATTATCGTACAAACCTGTAACTAACATCAAATTGTAGCAGACAGTCTGCTGAAATGGAGTATAACATTAAAGTAGGACTTAAGTGTTGTGTGGCAATTACAATATGCCCGTTTGGAGGTCAATCTACTGTATCCTTAAAGTATCTTTAATGTACTTCAATTTATTGTATTTTTGTTTTTTTCCCCACAACCCTGACCATAGAGATACAAAAAATACCTTTCCATTGAGTTGCTGTAGATATTACAGTATAACCACTGTTAAGCTTATAAAATACAGGTAAAGCGTGCATTGGTGGCAGCTGCACCCACTGCCTTTAGTTGAGCTGGAACACCCAACCATTCTCTGCTCCATAGAAAGACTATTTCTCATTGTAGTGCAGCCAAACGTAGGAAAGTTCAAGGTAACTGAATGTGTCGAGCACTGTAGACCCATTATGACACAGTAAAGTGACTGTCCTTTCACATATCTAAGCGTGAACTCTTGTGCGACCTTGATACAAAAACATCAGTTATATTGACATCGCATCATGCTCAAAGTGTTCGGGGTTGTTAGCTGAATGGGATTGCAGTTTTGCCTTCAGATATGTAAAAATGTCTTACCCTTTTACTGTTTTGAACTAAACATTTTAAAGGATGAAAAAAAAAACATTTTCACTTACTTTTTAGGAGCGCTGCCTTTAACCTTGCTGTATCTCATAAAAGTTTACTCCTTTAAGCTCTCACATACAGATCATTTATTATCCAAAACATTTAAAAAACTAGTTCTTACTTTGCAATCATCTAAAATAAATACACAGCAAGAGAAAGGTAGTGCTGACTGGCAGTAAGTCAGATAGGCACAGAGGACAAAAGGTTTTCCATCTTTGACCTTATTTTCTTTCTTTTTTTTTTTTTTTTTTTCTTCTAAGCTTCCTTGATTTTTGACCTTTTCACATATTTTTGCAACACTGAAAAAGATGGGTAAAGATGGTATATATATATATATATATATATATATATATATATATATATATATATATATATATATATATATATATATATAGTCACAAAGGCAGCCATCTTGGTACTGCTAGAAATTTGCATGAGTGAAAACCGCTAAACATGCAAGCAAGCTAAACATGGTACCACCAAATTGCTAGCTCGAGTGGCTATGGTGGATGAAGCACGAGAAAAGAAAAACACAACCAAAGCGAAATGAAACGCCAAACAGATAAAGATTTTTCCTAAATAAAGGGGAAGCTTGGCTCGGCTTTCACCCACTTTCAGGCACTTAAAGAGCAGCACAGTACAAAGAGCAATGCAAGTTAGCTTTCTGCTAACAAGGTTTGTGTCTAATATCAGTGATTAGCTTGTGCTAACACGCCAAATCTGGTGCACGGCTCTTGAGTCTCTCCCACATAGAAACCTGAAGTGTGTTTACAAAGCTTTGGAAGGAGGCAGTGCGTGTGGGCTGGTGCTGGCACTGAGCCCAGGAGGAGGAGCCCAGTTTGAATGATGTGTTTACTAACAAGTAATGAAAATTCCTGCAGACCCTACCTTTAATGCCAATTGGGCAGTAGGTTCTCCCATTTTCTATTAAAAAATGAGACGCTGTATTGGGATAAGCTAAGCTCTTAAACTCAGTCTAGTTAGCCCAGTATCACATAAATACATTAACCTATCATGCGACTCAGTGGTCCCCAACCTTTTTTGCGCAACTGACTGGTTTAATGTCAGACAATATTTTCATGGACCAGTTCTTCTTCTGTCTCCTCAGTGGCTCCTCTACCCTGCTTTCCAAAGATGTTTGTTTTTTTTGTCCAATTTGCTAGCTTGGGGGATTTGGCATCAGGAATGAGTCATAGACGGGCATGACAGAGAGAATCTGATCATTTTTCAAAATAAAACATAGTTCAGAATCAAATAATATCAAACTGAAAAAATGTAAGTTGAGTACTTTTTATGTGTGGCCTGGTATTAATTGACCCACAGACCGCTACCGGTCCATGGCCCGGGGATTGGTGACCACTGATGTAGCTGACAGAGTCTTTGGTCTTAAGAGTTCAGAAACCTCAAAGCTAGCTAAATTTAGTTTTTCATGGGACGAAAACAAAGTTGTGTACTTCCAGTCCCACATCCAACAAATGGTTATTGCTTGTAGCCAGGTAGCTTAATGCTAAATTAGCTAAAGATTTTCTTATTTCCTTATTCTGCTTTACAGTTGAATACTTTTTGAATTTATAACCATTATTTTCATTTGAAGAAAAACAAACTGCCTGAGGGAAAATAGTCCAAAAGCTTTGAGCTTATGCTAAGTCAATTAGCACAGATATTACCTTTGAAGCCAATAATGAGTAAATTAATTAACTATTAATTTAGAATCAGTCTATTCCAGTTTCACAACGGTGGGTTCTTCCTGTGACCTTTTGTTGGCAATAACAATTTAGAAGTTTGAGATAATATAAAAAAAAGCTGAAGAGAAACTACCCAAGCTAATTGTTAGGACTATCAACAGCGCTATCTGTTTGTAAAGGCAAAGATTTAAAGGTTTAAGTCTATTGAATTTCAATTAGATGCTGAAAATTTGCTGATTGATATCTGTTTTTTAATATGACCAGCCATGTATTCTTTCTAATATTTAGGTTTTAGTAGTTTGAGATTTGAGGGCATTTCATGTCAGAAACGGGTTTAAATTGTACAAAGACAGAAGAATTACTCCAGACAGCTAACAAGAAAAAAAAATCTGTCAATCACTTTTGTTTTATAACTCTTTTCTCCCCATTCAAAAAAAGGAAAAAAAAAAAAAAGCCCACTCATTTCAGTGTGCCACTAGACAACATCTGTCATAGCGGCCCTCAGGCTTACTCTGACTGAGCCAGAAGGGTCAATAGATCTAAACTGACCCAAATCTCACAGGGCAGCTCGGGCACACAGAGGCAAGAGGAAGATAGTCAGGAATGAGATTATTTTCTTCTATTTCAGGCAGGGGCACGGCCTCCTGCTCACCCGACTGTCACACACAGATAGACAGACGAGACATGACAAGTTAATGTCGGTGCAGGCTGAAATGCAGTTAGGCACACAGGCATGTTGGTCATATATATGAGTGCATTCACACACAGGATGGTTTTAGGCACTCCCCTCCACGTCATATCGTCCCACTGTTCCACTTAGCCTCACAAAAAAAAAACTACCAAAGCATTTTCCATTAAGACACTTTCACTAGTCCCGTAATCTCCAGAAAGAGGCTGTGCAAGGCCAGCTGGGGAGAGGCTTTGTGGCCACTGAGTCTCCCTTTCAATCCCCTCTTAGGAAAGCCAAAGCTCCAGAGATCCCTTAACCAGTGGCTAGATCTGGCCAGTTCCATCCAAACAGGACCTTTTGTGCCCCCATGCTGGATTACCTGCTGAGTCCCATAAGCACCAAATGTCTCCTCTCTAAAGATTTAACAAGAGCCGAGGGGGAAAAAACGTCTAATTTGTTGGCTGTGTATTCAGTGGACTTCCTCCTCACTAATCCCTGGTCAGCACTATTGGGTCCAGCTAATCGTGATTTCCACGGGCTCGGTTCTAGTCTTAAGCCAAGCCTTGAGGTGTCGGTGTGTTTGGTGAGAGAAACAGAGGCATGACACTGAAAGGTTTTTATTAGTAGTCTGTGGTGTTACATTTATGAGAATTGCTATGGATTTCCTATCAAGCTGGCATTTGGCTTCAGGGTGTGGAGGATGTACAGAGTATAAAAACACACGTTCTGCTCTCCATTTCTCCCCCGTTTGACATGTCTCCTGTAGCCAAGCAAAAGCTGCACATAAGCAACACAGCGCTCTTGTTTAAAGCTTTATAATAATCGATTTTGCCCACTAGAGGGCAGAGTAAATCTCTAACTAGATGCTAGAAATCCTTACAGCTAGCATACTAGAGCGCTAACCCATATCCATCCATCCATTTTTTTTCTGACCCCTTGTGTAAGTATAGCATGCTTGGGTCTATTGAGCTGAGGTTTCTTTAAAAAAAAAAAAAAAAAAAAAAAAAAAAAAATCAATAGGCTCTGCATAAATGAAAAACAACCATCAATTTGACGGCTACTGTAGCTTCTATTGCTAACTCTATCACTTTGCTTTTTTGTGTTTGACAAGTAGCATGTAGTGTTTTTATTACACAATACCTAGTTTAATTGCTTCCTGTTGCTGACCAAAAACATTTTTGGGGGCTCTACCAAGAAGAAAATGCTTACAGTTACTATTCTAGCTGCTAGCCGCTAACACTAACATTTTGCTTTTTGTGTTTAGCTCCTAGTAAAAAGGTTTTTATTAGATGACTGTGATGTAATATTACTACCTGTAGCCTTAAAAGGGTTTTCAGGGGCTCTGTTAACAAGAAAAACAGCTAGCTGTGCGCAGCTAATCACTATCTCTCTCTTTGATATTTTCTGTCTGACAGGTAGCGCATATTTTGATCAGAAAACGCTGACTCTGAATTGCCCCCTGCAGCCCAAAAAATTAAGGTTTTTAAGAGACTTTGCTAACAAGAAAAACTACAAGGACTTTAGCAGCTACTTTAGCAGCTAAACTCTTTGTTTCTGATGGCTAGCATGACGTTTTTTTGTTGTTTTTTTCAATCTAATAGCACTAATCTTCAATTATTGGTCGATTCAGGATAATGCAGACTTTTTCTGGGATTGTTGCGGGCTAAATTTTTTTTTGATTTTGCAGCAGCCTTTGAAAATTTTGCAATGCATGTTGCAATGTTTTAAGATGTTTTTTTTTTTTGAATGTATTTAGTTGCAGTAAGCAAAATTAGTTTTTATTATTATTATTATTAATATTCATTTCATTTGAAAAATAAAAACCCAACATGATTTTGTGGGAATAAATCAACATTAAATATTTGTAGTTATTTGTCACTCCGTGATACTTCTGTCTCTCTTGCTTTTTCTTTTTCACACATACACACACACAAACACACACACTTCATCTAATACCATTACATATCCAAAAGTATATCTAGTATAAACTTGAAAAAACTGCAATGTTTTTTGGTTAGGTAAAGTAACTCAAAAAAACAAGGAAGTGAGTTTCACAGGATGCCAATTGCTATGATTGGTGAAACGAGAGGGGGCGGGCGCAACTATTATGATTGGTCGAATTTGCGACTAGGTTGCTGTGATTGGAAAAATGTGCAGTCTTGCCAAGAATTCACAGGGATTTGTTGACTTTGTATTCATTGATTCGGTCCAACATCAAACTCCTGGAGGGACTAGATTAGCTTCCTGTTGATTAAAAAAAAAAAGTGGTGGCTGTGCTAACTTGAAAAACAACCAGCTGCTAGCTGCTAACATGCTCTCTCTACAAAGTATGCAGGTAAGCCACAGGTTATTTTTAACAAGCAGACCTAACATTCAACTTAAGAAGAAAATTTAAGCACAAAATGTGAGTTTATTTGGTCTCTCTTTATTGTACAAAAATAGGTAACCCTGGAGAAGCTAGTTAAGAAATTTTTAGCTTAGTATGCTAGAGTTTTCACATTACAAAAGTGGGGTTTAAGCTCTGCATGTCTCAGGCTGTTATCCACTCTCTCCTGGTTGATTTCCTGCCACTTTACAAGAAAACAACCTGCCCTTAAACATCCATGTTGGACTATCTCCAGCGGCTAATTGCTAACTCTGTCTCTCTGCTGCTTGTTGCTGAGCAGGTAGCATGCAGTGTATTTATCAGACATTATTTGCTGAAAATGGCTTCCTGCTGCTAAAACGGGCTTGTTAAGAGCAGTGAGACAGAACCTTATAGTAAATTTGGGGCCAATAAAACCAAACAATGAGCTAAACAAGGCTAAAATTGTCTGTGCAGCTGCGAGGCAGGGTGATAACTCTCAGGTTAACCTTAACAAGCAAAACACTTTCCTCTTCATCATGTATCAGTCTTTTAAATATTAACACAGAGAGCTCTGAGTCACAAAAGGGTTGTGTTTTGAAGCCACTATATCTAATATGAGCGTATAAAATGCCTATCAAATGGTTACCTGTCACCTGGAGTCCTTGCTTTTGAAAAAGAGACAACATGTTATCACCCTTATTGATATTCATGGCATTCATTCCACACTTTCAGGAAACACTAAGGCAATTGCCCTTGGGTTTAACACTTGAATAGAATTGATATAACTTCCTGCTATTAAGATATCTTCCCACTGGATGTATGAGATGTTATCTATCTGTAATATATGGGTTATTTATGACCAGCCATGCTTCCACGATAGCCATAAACAGGTGACAGAACACAAAGACAAAAGCCACAGGGAGGCAGACTGTGGTATCTCAAATTTCCTGCATTACCGTGGAGTCTATAAAGGCCTGATTAATCATATAATAACACCCCATAGAATTAAATTACCGTCATTATTACAGACAGTTAAAGCTAAAGAAAGATTTTTGAAGAAAATGACGAGACAATCTCGTGCTTTCACCTCAAACAATGCCGCATTCGGCTGGGAGGTTTTTTCACAAAACATTAAATCTGGTTAATAGACTGTTGGCGTCATATCTGGACTGTACAGCGTGGCCATGTGTGACACAGAAATGTGCAAACACTAATCACAAGGTACATTGATTGTTATGTTTAATGTGCCGTTTTCATTTCCTCAGATGTAAGAAATAATTGGAATTTCTTCTTCTGGTTGCGACGCTAATAGCTTGCCTGGAGGTTAAGTCTCAAGACAGGGAGAACAGAATGGGAGGAAATCAGGATCAACACGAGTAATTAATTGGAGAAAATATGACATATTTTTTCTTTTTTTGTTGGAATTCATGTCTGCATGTTCTCAAATGCCATGCCACTGTCACGACACAACACAAACTAGCAGGTTAGCTTGTGTGCTACTTCCTCCTTTACAGACAAATTTAGTTAATTTTTCTTTTTTCTTTTTTTAGAAACTCAAGCTAGCTTAAGCTTCCTGCTAACAGCTTTGATTTGTTTTAAGGTTGAGCTCCAGTTTGATGTGAATTAAAATAAATGGTTTACTTAAACAGCCTCAGTCCAATTAAGTCTTGAAGTTTCTCTAAACAAGATGTTAGCTTAGATGCTATATGCCCGAAGTTGTTTCAAGTACTGGTAAAAACATTCATAGGGAGTATAAAAATGATAATAAAGGGATCAATCTGGTGAACAGGTGGTTAGAATCCCATCCAGGTGAGCAAGATGCTAATACAGGCTAACAATTTTACCACAGTGTCAACAAGCAGGTGTCCAATTTTGCCAGATTCCTTTCCTTAAATTTATTTGATGACAGTATTACAGGTGGTTGTGCAGATCAGAATCAAACAAGGTGAGTATGATGCTAATGAAAGCTAATGTTTTTGCCACAGTGTCAACAGGCAAGTGTTGTTGTTTTTTTCAGACTATGGGTTGAGCTTTTCTTTGGTGTTACTTGTGGAGCTGAGAATGAACCATTGTTTGAAAAGGGTTCGAACCAATCAGAATCAGGTACATAACCCAGGTGGTTTGGGAAGTTCTTTGCTAGCCGCTTAGCTAAATGTTTTATTAGCCGTCACATCCAACAGTCTGTCTAGAGATGGTCTACTAGAAAAGTCTAATGCTAGGGATGTAACAATGCATTGCGATAGAGTTAAAAATCAATAGAAATGAGTGAAGATTCAGAGAGGCTGAGATACAAAAAAAAAAATAATAATTGTGATACCCTATTCAAACTACAGAGGGCTGTTTTTCCCTAATAAATCATTTAAATCCTAAAATAGAATAGAATATGATAGAATAGAAAATACTTCATTTATCCCTGAGGGAAAGTTCAAAAGTCACAGCTGCATTTATAGCCATTTCTTTGAATAGTATGATGCTACTCTGCCTTCTGGTATTCCCTCTGTTGCTGGGTTAGCGCCGCTAGCTTGTCCATCTTATTGGAGATAGATCTAACATTCCCAATAACAAGTGATGGAAGGACAGATCGATGTCATCGTTTCGTAGCTCACGCCTGAGAACCAGCACGTCGTCCTCACCTCCTTCTCCTCTCCTTGTGGGGAAACATCAGGCATAGCACCAGTTAGCATTGACATGCTACAGGCTGCTAATAGCTGATTTCGTGTAAACAATGTGGCCATGGTTTTATGTAGGACCTCCAAACAAACACAGGATTGCATGGTTTGTGTTTTGCAGTCGCAGAAATAATCAAAAGTCTTTTTTCAGTCACATTTTGTCAGCATGGAAATCATGTTGAATCGTGACTTGAGTGTAGACCTGTTTCATTCATTACATCCCTTTCTAATGCTGTCACTGTTGTTAAAAAATGTTAATTTTTATAGCTTGTAACAGCTAATTACCTTCAAAACTTTGTTTTCTTTCTCTCCGTTTCACTGCATGTCTGAGCTTCTTTCATTATTCAGCCCACACCTCGCTCATAACAGGTGATGATTAGATCCCTCCCGAGCCCTCCCCTGGTATGTCAGGCCAAAAGAGTTCACCTAATTCCTCTTGGCATTCATTCTACTTCGTCTCAACTCTTTGCTCCTGACTCTCACTCCTTTTCTCTCACTCATAGGGGAGTTGTCAGACAAGGATAACACCTCTCTGTGAGGAGAGAAAGAGAGAATGGATGGGAGTGAGCAAGACACTGAGACGGCTGCTAGGATAAAGAGACGGCACACTGAAGCGTCAATTTACTTAATAACAGATTTTTCAGAGATTTCTCTCAATTCCTTCAGAAGGAGGGCTGCCAGTTTAACTTTGGAGATGACGGCTGTTCTGAAATCTCATTATCGGAGGTCTTTAAATTGAAGGGTATGCTCTCCATCTGGAGACGGTAGACTCCATGTTCTGCTGGCTGGTAGTCACAACATCTCAGTCCAAATGTTGAGCAGTGTTTCAGGGAAATCTAACTTTGAAAAGTATTCCATTCTAATGTGACAAAACTGTGATCAAACAGACGTAAGCTTTGAGGCCTGTGTCCACTGATGCTGTTTTTGTGGACCTCGATTTCATTGTGTCCCTTGCTCAAAAGTCCCACCCCTTGTCTATTTTGACAAGTTATTTTCAGCTGGTGCCAAAGGTGGTTTTATGATGAGGATGCTACATGCTGCATTGCATTGTTTTGGTGCTGCCAGTGCAAAAAAAATGCTTTAAATGGACACAGGCCCTAAAAGGTGAGCCAATGGATTTGAACACAAGTGTCAAATTGTCTTACTGCTCTGGGCATGTCATTAAAAGCCCACCATTTAAAGAACACAGAGCCATAAACCACTGTTAAACCTAGTGGAAGAAGAGTGTCAACGCAGATAGGGAGCTAAAAAAACATTGAAAGAAAATCCTAGCATAACCGAAAAAGGGCCAGTGCTGCTATAGTCCAAATTTCAGGAGGTGAATCCCAACAAATAAAATTTTGTGTTAACTTTGTGTGGGTTAAGTGTAAATTATGATTTTGTTAAATGCTTACCTTTTTTTGAAATTTGTTAAATATGTTGAAGTTTTGTTATTTATTTGTCTAAGTTTTTGTAAAATTTGCATTTAATTGAATAAATATTTGATAAATTAAATTAATTAATGAATAAAAGAAAAACATCACACTTTTGTTTGTTTTAACTTTCTTGTTCATTTTTGTTAAATTTGTTATTTTTTTATTTTTTATTTTTTTTACTTTAGACAATTTTGTTAAATCTGTATTACTTTTAAATGTGTTATATTTTTGTTTGATTTTGATTTTATATATTATTTTTTTTTAGTTTTGTGTTTTTTTTTTCAGTTGAATTTTTTATGTTCATTTAAAATTTAAAGTGTTGATGCTTTCTTTTGTTTTTTTGCACATTTTTCATGGTCATATTTCGAAACTTCACTATTTTTTTCTCAAAATTTATTTTTATTAAATGTATTATTATTTTTTTATTATTATTTTACGCTAGTCCTTTTTGTTAAAAGTACAATTTTTTTACATTTGTTAATTGGTTACATTTTGGATCGGTTTTGTTTTTTTTATTTATCATTTTTATGTCTGTGTATTAGCTTTTCTGTTAAATTCTGTTATCTTTTTTCATATATATATTACACATTTTTGTTGCTTTAAATAGATCAAAACATAGCAATGAGATGACTAGAATGTTGATTTATGCAAACCAGTACAATAATCAGACAACAGGCAAATTATGGCTCATGTTATATTTTGTTACTTTTCAGAATCAGGCTTTTAATTTTTATTTTCCAAATTATCAACCAGGGCCCCTTGAAAATTAACTTTTACCTCTTTTTAAAATCAAGGGCAAAGGTTGGGAAGATTAGGAAACACCAAAGCCTGAGATTATATATGAGATGTATAAATGTTATAATGTGATCAAATGAGATGCTACATCCACTTATTGTAGCGCTCACCCCTTGGCTGCCCACTCACACAGCCCCTATGGACACTGTCAGTGTCTCTGTCACCAGTTGTACGCCCCTTAAACATGTGTGCTTCCACTGACACACACACACACGCACACACACACACACACCATGGATGGCAGGGAAAATGTGGACAGAGTCATCCTGTCCGCCATCACTGCAGGGCTTCTGGAAGAGTGGACACCAATTACAGCCAAACAGAGCGAGCCAAACACCGCTCCAGTCCACCAGCCGCCCCGCCATCCGGCCGCCGCAACCCCCGACACCCCTTTCTCTCTGCCTGGCTCCGTCGCCTTCCCTTTGGTCATTGCTGTACGACAGCCAGCCATGTGTTACAAATGGGATAAACTGCAGCGGTTGGGTGATGTGCGTGTGGGTGGATGAGAGTGGGTAGCCATGGCAGCCGGAAGAGGATTGGGAGGAGAGGAGGGGGTCAGGTCGGGGGTTGTGGGTGTGAGAGGGAAGTGGGTACAATTTTTTGCCTGTGGTAGCCTGTCAGTGTGGTTTTGCTGTTTGACAGCTTTGGATGTATGACTGCAGGGTAAACACTCGTTATGCTAACCCTGACTGGACAGAGCCTGGTCTCTGATGTACCTGAAGCGCTCATCAGCTGTGTTTGTTTATCCACAAGGCTTTATTTATTCCCATGATCCTGACACACTTGGCAGGTGCATGGGATGGAGATGACTCGTGCTGGTGCAGCGCTGCCAGCCCCTTCCTTGGAAGCACATGGCGCATCGGCAGGCGCACTGGGCCACCATATTGACCTGGCACTGACTGACACATGTCGGGAAAGAGAGGTGTGAGAAAAAGGGGAAAGAGGTCACCGATGCACTCGTCTCTGTCATCAAACACTCCCCTGTCGGATGGACAGGCAACATCTGCTACCCCAACCAACCCTGAACTGCATCTCCCTGTGTCCCTACCCCCTGAGGGGGAGGCCAGCTTGAATCCATGCCACCATCACACACAATACAGGAGAACAACCCAAGAACAGATGAACCGCCTTCTTGCTCCCCAGACGACTTAGACGTGCTTTAGTACCGCGTACCTCACCTGACCATTCTCGTGATTGATGTCTAAACAACTCCCGTCAAGTCTGATGCGTACATCTGTTAGAAATCACGTTTATGGTACAAGACAGGGGCTGTAAACTTGATGCGGCGTCACTCGAGCACAGGGGCAGCTTGATGAGATCTTGATATGAATCCATTTGGATATTTCATCATTCTGTTGTGATTAAAAATCCCTCCCTCAACACCTCCCTACGTTCATGCCGGGGCTCCATAAAACAATCGGACTGGAATGGAGCGCCTGATGTTGGACCAGGGTCGACCGGGAGGATTGATCCGCTACGAAGTGTTGACAGCTTGCTCATTTCTAGAAAGTGATTCAACTATGGGATGCAGGGCTCTAATTAAGCCATCCGTCAAGCTGCAGCCGATATTCTGCAGGGGAGTCGGGGCTAAAAGGGACAGATTGAGGCAAAAATCCTCATCTCCATACATGCTGTTTATGTCAGACGGCACTGCTGGGAGATGAAACCAACGACTAAATTCATATTTTTTATTTTTACATTTTCAGCAGCTAATATTGCTTTTCCATTAGCTGCCTAAAACTTGTGAAGCCACCCCTGCCCCTAATTGTGGCCCTATATCAGCCATAGACACATTTACATTTACACTTGGCGTTTAGCTGACACTGCTTTTGTGCAGGTAGAGGTTTAGCATCTCACTCAGTAACCATCTGACAAGCCAAATAGGACCTGGGTGGCTGCAGATTTTGGGTTGTGAGGATCAGGCCTGGATTATAGGTTAAGACGAGAGCTTTAAAGCTGTACAGAGCGCGTGAGTGTAAATACTGGGAGTGCATGAGGAGAAAGTTTATTACAAGTTAATGACTTGCTGCATGCAGATTGTGTGCCGTTTTAATAAACCAAACTACCTGCATACAGAAATATAAGCCTGTTTCTGACTGATTAATGCCTTAATTAGCATGAGCAGGTACACAAGATTCCCAAAAAGGATCAATCTAACCAACCATGTGTGTTCATATCTTTGCTGAAAAACAAAATATGCATTACTTAATCACTTGACCAAACATTTATCCAATTATTTTCAATTTTGCCCTCATTAAGTTATGTTGCATCCAATGTTATAGCTTTGAAAGACCAAGATTTGCAGATGCTTACTGACTAGCACCATTCAGATAGGGTCTTTCATGCAGCAGATCCAAGTATTTAACTATTTTTTTTTCAACTTGGATAAAGTATCCAGTTACCATACAGGTAGAGTGGGGGTTTTTTGGAACTCGGGTAAAGTATCCAGTTGCCATATAGGTAGAGTGGGGCTTTTTTCTTTGGAACTTGGGTAAAGTATCGAATAACTATATGGGTAGAGTTTTGTTTGTTTGTTTGTTTGGTGTTTTTTTCAACTTGGGCAAAGTATCCAGTTACCGTATAGGTAAGTGTTTTTTTTTTCTCCTTTGGTACTTAAGTAAATTATCCAGTTACCATACAGGTAGAGTGAGTTTTTTTCTTTTGAACTTGGGTAAAGTATCCAGTTACCATATGGGAAGAGTTTTGTTTGTTTATTTATTTATTTATTTTTTTCAACTTGGGTAAAGTATCCAGTTACCATATGGGTAGAGTTTTGTTTGTTTATTTGTTTGTTTGTTTGTTTGGTGGGTTTTTTTTTCAACTTGGATAAAGTATTCAGTTACCATACAGGTAGAGTGAGTTTTTTTCTTTTGAACTTGGGTAAAGTATCCAATTTACCGTATTGGTAGAGTAGGTTTTTTCTTTTTTTGGAACTCAGATAAAGTATCCAGATACCATATGGGTAGATTGTTCCTTTTTTTGAATGGAACGTGGGTAAAGTATCCAGTTACCATATGGGTGGAGTTTCTTTTTTTTCACAACTTCGGTATAGCATCCAGTTACCATGTGGGTAGAGTACATTTTTTTTAGAACCTGGGTAGAGTTTCCAGTTACCATATGGGTGGAGTGTCTTTTTTTTCCCACAACTTGGGTATAGTATCCAGTTACCATGTGGGTAGAGTATTTTTGCAACTAGGGAAGGGTATTTAGTTACTAATTGTGAAGAGTGATGAGATGCTTTATGGGTAGAGAACTCAACCACAAAGGGGGTAGATGTGTTAAAAACCTTGTAGGTAGAGTATTCAGTCACAAAGTGGGTAGTTTTCAGATACCATATAGATTGCATAATTTTGTACATTTTGATAGCATTTAGTTACTCTAAGGGTGGAGTATTTCTTTATGACATGGGCAGGGTATTCATTCACAAACTGGGTAGAGTATTCAGTTACCATATGAGTTGAGTAGTTTTTACATACAACTTAGGTAGACAATTCGGTTAACATATGAGTTAAGTTTTGTTTTTGTTATTTCTTAAACCACTTGAGTTGTATTCAGTTACCATAAAGGTTGAGTTTTGTTTTTTTTTGTTTTTTTTCTACAATTTAGTTTTGTTTACCTTAATAGAGTATTTGTTGATAACTTGGGCAGAGTATTCAGTCACTAAGTTTGTAGAGTATCAGGTAAAGTTGGGTTGAATATTCACTCATAAAATGGGTAAAGTACCTTGTTACCACTCGAGTGTTCAGTCAGACAGCTGGTGGAGTATTAAGTCACCAATTGGGTGGACTGTTTAGCCAAAAATTGATGTGAAGAATGAATCTCATCTTTGATGGAGTTGGTCATTTTCTCTTTGCTAACAAATCTGAAGGACTGTGGTAATTTCTGAACCTTCCCTCTAGTGTTATTCTGAGGTTGAAGTTTTTGAGTTTTAACAACCACTCGTAAAACAACTTAATGGCTCACACTGACATTTGGAAATCACATTCATCTGCACTCAGGCAAGGTCTGAACCATTTCATTAACAGGTTGAACCACTCTGAAGCCATGATCATGGAGATCCTCTACGATCCTGAGGCCTTTGAAAATGTCTCGCCAGATGGGCTTCAGTGTTCCACTTTATAACATCAGTAGGTTGTTGTTCTGAATATGAGCAATCCATGTAGACATGGCTTCTGCAGCTCAAGACATTCAGCAAACAACAAAACCATCTAGCTCTGAGCACCTGCAGCACTGTGCCTCACAGTGTTGCTGGGATCTGTGTTTAATGGCAAACTCCAGTGCCATGCAGATACTTTGTATGCAAAGCACCAGCACAGTAAACATACACAACACTAAAGCAGAATCAAATTAGAGATTCTGGAAGCATTTCTTTATGAGTATTAAGTACGTGTCAACATTTGTGTCTATGTGAGGGAATATTCATTGTGATTAATAATGCATAGGAATCCACACGAGGTGATACCCACCTATACGAACGCGAGAGCTTCCCTTACACAACATCTATTACCATTTAGGTCTTCCTCCGCCTCCGTCTTGCCCCCTCTCTCTCATCCAAACTTGTTTTATATTTATGATACTGATGATGACTTTTAGTGGTAATCTGTTATACTTCCCACGGTTTATGACTATGTATTTCGCTGATGTAGGTGTCTGGCAATTTATGAAGGGGCACAAACGGCTCTTGAGAAAGGCGACCACATACTGAGTTGATGCTCCCAAAAATCTTTATTAAACCCAGATATGACATTACGACTTCCTCAGGTAAGATGGAATGATATTAATGCAAATAGCAGAGGTGGTGTTGCACTGCTGGGGCTTGTGAGAGGGAATAAATAAAGCTTTTGAGCTCCTTTCAAAGTTTGAAATGTACTTTCCTGTTAGAATTTAGAAGATTGAGGTTTTAGTATTCTGTATTCACTGACATCTATATTAAAAGCTGCCATATCCTGATATAATTTCATCCATATTTCTAAATGTTCACTTGAGTGTTTGGCTAACTAGTTCCTCTGGGAACCCTGTACTAAACTCTACATGGTTCTCCAGCCAGTTACTGTGCACAAAGATGGACGACACGCTTCCACCTACACTCCTAGAAGAGTGAAGCCAAAATACAGATGCCATCTTGGGCTGCTAATTTAATTGTGCAACAAAGACTGTACAACAGAGATTAATTTCTCCAAATGTAAGCCTCTAGAATCTCTAATTTTGACAGAAGCTTCTTTAAAATTTGCTGTGTTTTTGAACATTTAAAGAGGGGTATTTTTGTATTTTCTTTATATTGTTGCTCTGGTTGTAACTTTGCAGGATTCACAGAAAGAAAAACAAACAAACAAAAGCTGCTCTTTATTAAAGGCTCCAAAAACCTACCTTCCCCCTCGTTGACCAAGCCTCTAAAGGCTCAACAGAGCTGAGGGCAGACCTTTGTGTTTGAGGCCCCCATCTCCAATGTGTCATAAATCAGATTAGAGATCCGTACACAATGATGTCATCACTTTAGCAAGTCTCATGACGACCTCAAGGAAATCTCATGATACTTTTAGAACAGGCCATTTTGGTCAGTTCACCGACGGATTAATGGATTTCATCAACATATGAATGAGTAGCAGTTTGAAAATTTGCACACGTTTTGTATGAACATCCAGCATTGTTACTTTACTATGCATGTTTGAAATATGAGACAAAATTATACCCCCTCTTTAAGCACCATACCCCTCTTTAAATGTTTCATAAACATTCTGTTTTGGACAAAGTGATAGAATCTCTTCGTTGATTTGTTTACCTGAGATGTTAGTGGGGAGTATTAGCAGAGGTGGGGCTGCAGACCTGAAGGGGTGGGAGTCCTCTAAATGGGAGTGAACTGTGAGGTGAGGGCCGAGAGCTTCACTTAAGTCACAAGGAAGAGGCGTGTAAATCAATATATGTAGAGGGATTATTTGTTTATAAACAACGGCGGATGCACGCGCAACTTGGGTGAAGTAGCACTGCAGAGGATAATGGTTTGTCAACCGACGTGGAGGAGCTAACCACCAAAAAACACATTTTTAAACTAAATATCATCACTTTGACAGATGGTAAAAAGCTCCCAGGTTTGTACCCAGGCGTGTACCCAGAGAGCAAACACAACTGTCACTTGATGCTCATGACTGCATTATCCGTGAACACTAACCTTACTGTGACATACCAGGACGTAAACATGTGTCGATTAATCCAAAAGAGCACACAGACTGCCGAGTCTGAGACCCGGTTTGTAATAAAAGCACCAGAAAACTACGTCCAGAGTTAATTATTCACTCGCAGACGTCGCCGATGTTTCAGTGTAAAGTGTGACCCTGTAAACTGGCGACTTTCGGCTGTTACTCTGTGATGCTGTCGGCTGAGAGGCACCAGTTTGCATGGTCGCTATTAACTGCAAAACACCAGTTGCTCTGTGATGGTCAAAACTTGATAGACGTTGCCTCTGTTGTGTAGTATCGTTTCTAAAAACTGACCACAGAACAACCGTACATTTGTATACTGATAACAGGTTGAATTTAGAGTTTAAAGGGGACATATCATGCTGATCCATGATTTAATACTTACATATAAAATAATAAAGTTGAAAACAAGACCTTTCACCCCCTGAATTTTCAAAAAATGAGATATTGTATTTTTTCTGAAATCCTAGAACCAGATTTGATGCCTCTGAAAATAAGTCATTGCCATTTGGCCGCGAGATTTCAACCTTCGTGACGACACGAGGATCCTTCCTTTTTATTGGAGTAATCTGATAAAGCAGCTCCTCCTCTGTGATGTCAGTTAGTCACACAACCGCCACCGAGGGATACACCCACCAAGAGCCGAGTATAAATACAGCTCCCTACTAGCTCTGGCTAACTTGACTGAGTAATAACATAGTGAGGAACTGACGGTAGAGGCGATCTTTAGACGACACTTTCAGCATGATGGATAAAACAGACAGAGAAAAGTAAAGGAACAGGATGGAGCCCTGTTATAGAAATAGTTTATTGGTGAAGTCTGCCTATATTTCCAAGTATAAACTATACATGTTACAGTACCGGTTTGACTCATCACACTGAAGCGTCCTGAGATGATCTGTGTCGAGGTGGATTTTCTTCCTCCTGAGCTGCAGAACCGTCCGGGTCTGACTCGGGGTCCAATACAAAAGGACGTATCCTACACTCTGCCGTTTTAGTAGTGCTATCAATGCCTTACGGTGAAGTTTTGGCAAACAGCAAACTCGCTCGGTCTGCTCCATTCAATGTGCCGATTTTGTAAATACTGCCATGCTGCAAAAACCACCCCCTGGCTCTACTCCCTCTGCCCCTCTGATAGAACTGACCAATCAGAGCACAAAGGGCTGTGGCGTTGCGAGGTTACTGGAAGTCATTCTCCAACGGAGCGTTTCAACGAGATCTTCAGAATGGCCTAAAATGAGGATATTGAGAACTCTATTGTGGGGAAATGAAGGAACTAAATGACTTGTACTGAGAGCAGAAATGCTTTACAGGCATCCTAGTCTGGCATAGTGAAAAGGAGAAACAAGCATGATATGTCCCCTTTAAAAACACTAACTCATCTGACTGAATGGAGATGCTTGCGCATCTTTATGATGACGTAGACTGATAATCCCTCTATACTTTGTCCAGAAAGTTTAAGATTACACTTAAGAAAATGCTCTGCCTTGCCCAAATTATTATAAAACAACTCAACTCAACTCAAGATGCTCTGAATTTTTTTTCCCTCCTCAAGTAATGAAGTAAAAACTTAAGGGGAAAAAAAAACAGAGAAAATGAAAACAGAGATCCTGATTTGCATCTTAAAACAGTTTTCATCTAGCTGTGGAAAAAGTGAGCCAAATCAGCCTTTATCCTAATTGGTAAATGACAAATTAGACTTTGCCAATACTTAATTGAAATGCTGGGCTAAATGCACCCACGCTGTTGCTGCCGTGCTGTTGTGAGAGTAATTACCAAACTAGTCCACGAACATACAGAGGGGGTAAAAATGATCATTTGTCTTCATTGCTGGAGTGGTGAGGATATTGCTATTGGGGTCAAATTAATCTATCCATGTGGTTAAAGAGTGGATTCTTACATTTGAATATTAATGAAAACAAGTGTTTTTGTCGCTTTTCCCCCAAACCAGTGTGACACAATTTAATTCCTTAACCCATTGCAGAGTTCCTTATTTTCTCGTCCGCACACAACCTCAGAGACATGTTCGTCTTCTTTTCTTCCTGCCTGGATTCTTGTAAAAATTTTGATTCCCCTCGCATATGAGAATACCTTAAAGGTCTGTGACATTGTTCCAAAGTTCCAAATTCAATTGTAATAGTCCCAGGCGCTCATATATTATAGATAGCCTGAACTTTAAAAAAAAAGAAGCATTTGTCTTTTATTTCTCTTTGTACTTCCTGGAACATATAATAAATCTCCAGCTGATAAAACTTGGCATACTAATCTTGGTCTATTTCCATCCTGCACTTGAGAACTAAAGGGATTTTGAGCCACCGATAATGTTCCTTTCTATCTCTCCTGTTCATCCCTAACCTTTTGTGTTTCTCAGGGTAGCTATTGTCTGGGATACGTTCAAGCCATTTAAGGACAAAAGAAGCAGCCTCTGTGTGAAGCCTCGGCGCTGCTTAAGTTGAAAGATACCACAAAGCGAAAAAAAATCAGCTTTCACAGTCCTGTGAATATACAACAACTATTCCATTTCTGACTATTTTTGCCCCGGTTAAAGGTCAAAAGATCAGTTTTTCCATAAAATTTTCACTGAAAGGCCTCAGCATCAGCCTACTATGCCTAACCCTTCTTTCCATTCAGTGTATGTTTGCTGTTTAAATGTAGCGTGAGTTTACATGCCTTCATCTTGTCAAACAGTCGACCTTGATGTGTTTGCTGACCAACTTGCTGTTTGCGTAGTTGGAAAATTTTCAGGTCGAGCAGTGCACCATTCCACACGTTTAGAGTTTTCTGAGGCTTTTGTGTTTTTTTTTTTTTTTTTGTCCAAGGCCAAATAACAGCCATGTCTAAAGAGTATCATTGTGAGTAAACTATGTCGACTCCAATGACACATTTTTGTATTCCAACACGTTAAATGTCAAAAAAGAAGCATTTTAAAATCAAAACTGGAGAGGTACTGCCACTTTCTCTCCAGACTTTTCATTAAAGAGGGGTATCGTGTTTAAAGAGGGGGTATAATATTTTCTAATGTTTTAAACATGGATACAAAATAGGAATGCTGGATCTTCATACATAATGTGTGCAGATTTTCAAACTGCTACCCACTCGTATGCTTGAGAAATCCTTGAATTTGTTTGTTAACTCCTCAAAATGGTCCGTTTTAAAAAAAAACGTAGCACTATCTCAATGAGACCTTCACAAGACTTACAGAAATGATATCATTGCATGCCCTAACTGGTTCATGACTCTTTGGTGGCTTTAAAGCTCTGGTCACTAGAGGGCTGGCCAATCAGAAGTAAGGGGGTCTCAAAGAGAGAGTTTAAAACAAAGACTAAAATAAGGGTGTAAAACACCAGTGTGGCAAAAAAATAGGAATATTTTTGAGCTGTGAATCACATAAAGCTACTTCAGGTACCATGGGGAAAGTATAAAACCTTAAAAAAAAAGAAGAAAAAAAAACACAATACCCCCCCTTTAAGTTTTCTAATTCCCATCTTGTGTATGAGGTTTTTATCGCAGCAAAACTTAAAAGCACAAAAGACAAGCTGTTGTTTCAGCAGGGTTAAATCAGCTAAAATATTTCTCTGTTAGCAATTCCCAGGTAGGTATACCCCCTCTTTAATGTTTCGAAACAGCACTTTTAAAAAATGTGTTTATCAATTTATTTTTTTGAAAGAGGCCTCCTTTAAAACAGAGTGAGATTTACTGTTAGATTAGAGTTCCGGTTTCAAAATTGTAAAGCTACTTTAGGTACTATGGGGACAGTATAAAACCTTTAGAAAAAAAAAAAAAAAAAGCACAGAACCCGCTCTTTAAGTTTTCTGATTCCCATCTTATGTAGAAGGTCTTTCTTCGTACCAAATCGTACTGCACAAAGGATAATCTGTTGTTTCAGCAAGGTTTAACTAGCTAAAATACTTCTCTGTTAGCAATTCCCAGATAGGTATACCCCTCTTTAATGTTTCTTTTTTTTTTTTTTAAGAGGCCTCCTTTAAAACTGTGTAAAATTTATCGTCAGATTAGAGTCTGGGTTTCAAATATTAAATCAGTAGCACATGAGACCTCTGTATTTTGGCCTCACTTTTCTAGAAGAGTAGGTGGCAGAGTGCCGTCCATTGTTATATACAGTTTCTGGATTGGATAAGATGTTAAACCTCAAACTAATAAGTCAAACTGTCAGAGTTTGTGTGAAATGATTGTAGTTTAAAGTGCTTTGACTGGAGCCTTTGAACCACACTTTTATATTGAGTAGTTTGTAAGCATTCTCCAAACATTGCCATCAGATTTGATTGACAACTTCTGCTTCTTTCTGAGCACACCCCTGGCTCGAGGCCCTTCGTCCTCTTCCAAGCCAAAATGTTAGCTTTGCCTCCACTGCCTCTCCATCCAAATGCTCATGTTTACTTGTGTCATTTTAATCTGTGAAATCAAAGCGGGCCATCAGATGTTATCTCAGCCACCTGTGGAGGATGTACACAGCAAAGGTTTTACCTCTTCATTTCCTCGCTGCACCTCTGCAGGTGTTTCTGTTCCCACGCCAACGAGCTGAAACAGAAAATTAGAACGGAATGAGGAGGCACATGGGCGAAATTACCCACTTCCATTAATTCCTCCGTGTTATTTCAATTTCCTCCTGTAAAGAGGTTATATAGGAATAATTATTGGGGCAAATAGTCCTGCCGATCTACGAGGAAATAATTGGCTTTTTGCTGCAGAGAGAAAGAGATTTCTTTGGCTGCCTGAACACAGACAGCTCTGGAGTTGCTTGGCGTGCTTACAGCATTAGCAGGGGACCGGCAGTGTGCAGAGGCCCCAATGACAGGGAGAAATAATTATGAACGGAAGCAATGTTCAAGCCAAGAAGCCAATTTGTAAATGTCTCTCGGTTGCTGCTGCTGCTGCTAGTGTTGTGTGCGTCTGTTTATATACCCAAGTGCATTTTTGTGTGGCTTAGCGCTTGTGTTCCGCTTGTGTCCATGTGGGTGTTTTTTTTTATTGGTGACCGCTGTTCAAGCAGATGCTGTGATGACTCCCCTCTCGTCGCCTCTTTCCGTGACCTTTGGTTGCAGAGGCCGAGCCTTGTATGGAGTAAACACTGACGATAGGTTGCTGGATTGGGTAAACAGACCAGGGGATATATTTACCTGGTGAAAGAAAAGCTGCTTATAAATGAAGACAAGATAATGAAATGGTTGGAAACTTGTGTGGGCGGTGGGTTATTTTCCTACAGGCTGTGCAATGCATACCAATTACCACCGAGCTTGAATTTTAGATCAAGAATGTTCACATTTTTGAGAAGGCAATTAAGGATTTTAGAGTGAATTCTCAAGCGTTTACGGACGTTCTACAACTGGCAGCCAAGTTAACAGTGACGGTGATAAATAATTAGATGAAGACATTGTTGTTAGGCGCCACCCGTTGTGGCTGCCTGTTACAGCAGCTCTCTTCTGTGTCCGTTTCTTGAATTTTGTTCATCTCTTTTTTGTCATTTTTGCGTTTAGAGTGGGTCATTACTTTAATAGTAAAGTATTAAAGTGTGTCTCTGTAACTTTTTTTAGGGTCCTCAACCGCAGGACCCACTGAACATGCTCAAAAAAATTCGACATGATATCAAATTTGACCTCCAACATCCCATAATATGCTCTCTGGCGCCCCCTAGGCCCTAGAAATTAGCCCTAGCGACCAGTAGGAATGTCATAGAGTGATCAAACCAACACCAAAATGTTTGTCTCATTCAGATGCAAAAATCGTATGCAGATACCCTTGACCTATCTCCAACAGGAAGCCGGCAATTTTTCTTTCAAAATAAGATTTCGCAACATTTTTACCCTTTCTTCAAAAAGGGTACAAATGGTGATGCAACACTATTATTAGGAATTCACATAGACTGTAAAAATAAAGGTACGTCAACTTGCATGGCTTGAAGTGAGGTCGCCACAAAAACTGCTCCCCCTGGAGGCTGGCTGCAAATACAGATCAAAAAATCTGTCCCCCCAGTCAGTCCAGATGGGCTGTGGTCAAACTTTAAAAAATAATACACCTTGTAGAAATTTTTACATACATATTCATGTATTTAAATTGTAAATTATGTATTTAATAATTATTTTCTTTTATTGTTTCTCTTATGGTAGATGGGAATTTGGATTGGTGTGGCATTGCTGCTCTTGGGCAACAAAGTGTGTTTGTTTTCTACTTGTAATCTGCAAATGTTTGAGATAAACAAATCAAATCAAATATTTGAACTTTTTTTGCTCCTGTGTGTGTCTCCAGATCCTACATGTAACCATGGCTGAATTGTTTACATGTGAAATCAGCTGTAAGCAGCCTGTAGCATGTCATGGCTAACTGGTGCTAGGCCGGATGTTTCCCCACAAGCTGAGGAGAAGGAGATGAGGACGTCGTGCTGGTTCTCAGGTGTGAGCTAAGAAGTGACAACAACGACATGTCCCTCCATCCATCGTTATTGGGAATGTAAGATCTATCTCCAGTAAGATGAACAAGCTAGCCATGCTAACCCAGCAACAGAGGGAATACCAGAAGGCAGAGTAGCATCATGCTATTCACAGACATGGCTAACAGAGCTGACAGGAGACAGAGACTGAACAGACTGCTGAAGAAGCTCAGTCCTGGGCCCTGTAGAGGTGGAGGCTGGCTGAACTGAAGAATGATGGACAAGCTGTCAGCATCTGTTTTCTTATTGACCTTTTTCCACTACACAGTTTCTTACTTTTGTTTTTTTTAATGCTGCTGTGACTCCTCCTGAATTTCCCCTTAGGGATAAATAAAGTATTTTATATTCTATTCTATCCTTAAGCGCTTCTTAGTATTTCTGGAGAAAGGCCAAAGCCCAAGCTACCTCCACAGCATCTGCTAACCCATTTCCAAATTATAACTGGAGGATGTTTTGTCGAGCTTACGTACCCTCCAGGTTCTCTTTTAGGCAAAGTCATCCATCCCTTCCTCCCTTCATGAGCCTCAGGGCTCGCCGTGCCAGACTTTGGAGGTGTCACCTGGTATGGCAGACGGCGTCCCCCCCTGTCTGCACACCTGTCACTCCTGTCCTCTCGCTTTGGTCGCTGGCGCTATCAGGGGGCTTCTTCTATGACAAGAAGCCCCCGAAAAAACCTGCTCGGCCAGCGATCAAACACATTGATATCACCTCCCGGGGTACACAGAGTCTCTTTTAGAGCATCAAAAACAGAGAGGGGGGTAAAGGGGTTCTTTTTATCCACTTAGAAGTCTGCTTAAGGGAGATTTCTTGGCGGGGGAAGGAATACGGGGAGTGGGGACGACATGAATATGTATGTGCATATTTATCCAGAAAATGATTACTCGCTGGAGCATTCATTAATCGTTTTTTCATAATTCATTCCGTGCATATTCCCCTCTTTTTTATTGAATTTAAACAAACCCATTAACAGGGATTAACTTCCCTGAATAAGACTTTGGTTCTCTTCCCAATTGCTTCCAAAAAGAGGCCCTTGTTCCGTCAAGTGGAATTACTTGCGAGCTCGCTGCAATCTCCTCGGCAAAGAATTATAGAACACAAGGGTGTGCTACAACTTCCCCCCTTCCCATTTTTTGCCTCTTTCTCCTCCCTCGAGTCAATTTATAATCACTTTTCAAAGGATATATCCCCGTATTGTTCCACTTTTTTAATGGCCAGCGGATGCGCGGAGTGCGCGGTAATGACGGCATTATTGCGTCTTGTTTTTAATAGCTGCTAATTGTGTTTGACCATCATCACCATCTCTCCCATGGTTGTTGTCAAGTTATTTTCTTGGCCTTTGTTGCTGCTTATTACATGGCACTAATTATAGCTGGAGGAGAATTGCATTTCTGGACCCTGACCTCTTCCTTCCACTTAAGGCCACAGAGAGGATAAAAAAAAAGGGAGGATGAAAAATGAATGAAATAGCTAAAAGGAGAGTATAGCCAGCTTTGTAGCTGATTAACCATAAGGCATACATTAATGATAATTGGATGAGAGGATGTGAGTGGAGCCGTGAGCGAGAAATGCACTCCTTCTTGTTCTGCAGTACACTCAAGACTCTCATCGTCGCTTTTCCCCCCCTCCTTCCCTCACTGGGAAGAATTAAGAAGAGCCAACAAAGAGTGCTGTGGAGTCTGGGTGGAGGATGTGACTACCTTAGGGGGAGCAATGCAGAAAGGCTGCATTGTGTCCCACTGTGTAATGCTGGCCCAGATCTGTAATTACATCAAACATTGCTTTTGAAAGGTCATTTTTATCTGCGTATCCTGGCAAATTCAAAACGTAGTTACTTTAGGTAACAGTGGGCATCCATTGTAAAGCTGTATGAATGGAACCAAAAATGGCTTCAGAACAAAATGTACGCACTTGTCGGGCTGCTGCTGGGACTCAGAGTCCTCAAGTGTGGTCTTCCAACTCACTCACTTCCTGTCAAATACGACAGGCTATGGTCTGGCTTCAGGAAGGATCCATGGTCCGGTTAGCTTAAATGGATATATATAGCATTTTGCATGACTTTGCTAACATACAACAAATGACTTTACAGAAACACTAAACAAATATAGGGATGAAATATACTATCAACCTTGCACCTGAAATGGAAAAAATAAACAAATTAAAATAAAAACAAAAAATAAATAAAAGGGCAAAATGATGATACTATTCCTATTTTCATCAAGGAAGTGTTTCTTTTGGTTCCATTTTTCTTTGTTGATATAATTATGCACTTAAATTGCACTTGTAATTTTCCAATCAAGTCTTGCTTTGCTTTTCATTATTCGGAAAATAAATAAATAAATAAATAAAAATAAATAAAATATAAATAAAATAAAATATGTATATATCATTTTTATTATTTTATTTATTTATTTTAATTTTTTTTCAAAGCTTAAACTTCAAAGCTAAAGGCATGCTGGTCGTATTTTTGGTTGTCTTATCAACCAAAGCGAAGGGGCAGATACCATAAGACTTTTTCTAATTTTTGCTTCTTGTCAATCATTTTGAGACTCATTTTCTTTTGTTTTGTACTTTTTTTGTAGCCAAGAATGAAATAAAGACAAACTAAACTTACCTTTCATGATTAAGCATCAAAGTAGCAACACTACTAAAAATAAAGAGTCAAAATTCAGATTTCAAAAAGAAGCTTGCCATCCTTTGTCTAGAACACTGTGACTTTAAGATTTCAGAAAGTGAATCAGTCACAGCATGTTTCTGTTTGGGCAATAGAAATACTTAATTTTGTTTTTTGTGTTAGCTTAAAAGGCGACATGCTACATAAGCCAAAAACTGCATTATTGCATTTTCAGTTGCACTTGTTGGCAGCCTGTGTCCTCATGAAGACTAAGCTTGCCAACTTTTTTTGGTGTTTTTCCACCTCTGCATTTACATGCACCCTTCCCCTTCAACAGTATTCAGGTGCAGTTGATTAGCACAGCGCCTCATTGTGGTGGCACTCCTGCACTTTGATCACGGCATGGACACTTAGAATAAAAATAGAGACTCAATGTCGTACCTTACTCAAAGAAAACTAGGGGATTTTTTTTTTGATCATTGTTGTTAAAGTGTTAGCTTCTCATTTGAATTAGCATTAGCATTAGTATATCCTTGTGAAAGAAACCTTAAACTCAATGGGTTTTCATCTGGTTAAATCAAGGTTAAATAAACTAATGACTGTGAACATGTTTTGGTCTTTTGTGGCCTTCTGGAGGACTTCCCAAATTTCTTCTGGTGTTTTTCCGCCTCTGCATTTATGTGCACCCTCCCCTCTTAGGCAACATACTCACAGCCAATCAGTGCATTCCTACTCAGATAACTACCGGGATATCCAGGCTAGCAATTTATGGGATGCGGAGCTTTTACAGAAGGGTTGTTATGATTGTGTAGCTAAATTGTAAACCTTGCGTACAAGTCAACTAGGACGGGTGTTTTTGGAAATTTTTGCTTATATAGTATAAATCATATAATTGGCATTATTGTGTGTTCTAATGATGACTCTTTTGGCCTTTGGCTGTTACAGGTTTTTCAAGTGAATTCTTTTTTTTTTTTGTTGTTGAAAAATAGCTTTCAGGAGTCAAAGAAGTTACATTTTGTGTCACATGGGAAACAAATCCTTAAACCTGGAAAAAGGAAAAAAAAATGTGTGACCCATTAACCACCCCCCTAAACTACCATGTAAGATAGATAAAATGAATAAGAATGAAAATACTGAAAACAACTACATGGGGGTAGGTCGAGCATGCTCAAATGACACCAAGCTCATTGGGCATATAAGCTAGCATCTATCAGTGTTAGCTGCACTAGCATACAGATAAAGCCTGTTTTAGGTTTTTTGGCCCTTGTGACAAACCAATGAACCTATCTCCTCTTTGTACTGGTCAGATGGAAACTTTACTGTATGAACCTCATAGTGGAAACCACCCAAGAAGCTAACGTGCTACTCAAGGGTAAACATGGCCGCCAAAGTTATTGCTCCGAGTCATGAGTCTCCCAAGCAGGTGGGCTTCCAGTCTCAAAGCTCAAATGATAACACCATAACGACAGCTCTGCGGTGGAATTTCCCACTCAGGTGCTTACTCACAGCTATGCTCTTAGCAAATGTGCACACGCATACATAAACACACACACGCAGAGCACGGCGGCCATGGCTTTAGCCTCAAAGTGTTTACCGGTTTTGTACCAGATGAGAATCACTTGCACTGTTGGCACAGCTTGAGAACAACATGTAAACCATGCCAGCCAAGCTGATTAGCTTTGATTCAGACATGAGACAACAGGCCAGATATCAGACGGGATGGTGGTTTATTGTTGTTATGAGTTCTATCATAAAGGCATAAAATGATGCTGCTAATGAAGGAAAATCTTCACTTAACAGGAATAAATCAAATCATGAGGAATAAGTGCTGTAGGTAAGAAAAGGAGTAAAATAAAGGGTATATATGCACCGCTTCTGTTGTCACTCACCCCACCCCCTGGAGCCCTATGGTGGAAAAAAAAAAGTCAAATGATCACGCTTCTGTGAGCACCATCTGGCAGCTCGCGCACTTATAGCACCCATCACATCTCTCACTTCCCTGCCAACCTACTACAATACAGTACACTTAACCCTTTGTTCCAGCGCGATGGAAAGCCACTCACAACAGCTTCTCTTATTATGAGACTACTGCAAGCCTCGGCCACAGCAAAGACATCACTGAAGGAAAAATGTTCATAAAAAGACCAGTAGCATTCTGCAGTGGCATAACATCCTAGGGATCAGCACCACTGCAGATAGTTTTTTGTGCCCTCACCCCATACTGGGAGATTGGCCTCCATTCACATCTTTTCTGAACTTTTTCACCTCCATGTTCTATTCTGAAATCTGTTGATGCTTGTCACTGCCAGCTCTCATGAACGGGCTTTTTAATTGGCATTGTAGCATCTGCAAAAAAGACCCTGAGACCTAATCCAGACTTGATGATAATGGTTTATTGAACCGCTCAATACAGGTCACTGTTGGTCGTAAAAGTAACGCTCTGTGCTTTATTTAACTCTTAGAAGAGCGTGTCCCTCAGCTCTCCCAAAAACACACACAACACACAGACGCTGGTTGCTGACCCCACATCACGGGTGATGCATTCACTGACCTGTGTAATTCTTTAACTCAAAATAACTGATCTTAACAGTAGCACATTCCTATTATCTAACACAGACAACACTCAATCTGTTGCAGTATCAACTTTTTCTTTCTTTATGGGCTTCTAGCAGCATTTGGGCACCGGTGCACAGTATGCAGCATTGATATCTACACCACTTGCATTCAGGGTGCCAGTTTCCTGGAAATTGGTACAGCCAGTGATTGGGTTAACTCCTCCTACAGCCAAGATGCACTTCTCTATGTGGTGGTTATGTCCTCAACTTAAACTGCATCATTTCTTGGTTGATTACATCCCTCAGAAAAGCATCTGTTTATTTGTTTCTGGTGCGTCACAATTCAAAAATAGACAGTAAATAACACAGAGGCCTCACACTGAGCTTAAACTGGTGGTTCTATACCATGAAACTGAGACTGAAAGTAACATCAAGATTGTGATTAACTAAAAGTAAAAACATAAGTTTAATCAAGTCAAGGTGGGAATGGAACAAGGTTTGTTTGTTTTTCTTAATGATTGCAGTCATTAATGGAATGTTAGCTACATAAGCATACAGGTATCTGATTAAAACAATGGGTTTATTGTTATCAGGTTACCAAAATCAAGACGTAATTACTCCTGATGTTTTTTTTCCGCATATTTTTGTCCATACAAATATATGGACATACAAATATATATATATATATATATATATATATATATATATATAGATATAGATATACAATGTGAAATAAGACATGAAGTTAAGAAGAGTTGGACTTGATATTGATTTTTTTTTTAACCTCTTAAGACCTGACCTTTTGTCTCGTGTGTGATTTTTAATTCACCTTGCTATTTGGGAAAGTAAGACCAAGACAAGTGTAATGACTAAACTTGGTCTTAGTACAGGAAGTTTGATTATTTGTGTTCTGAGTTTTCTATTAGTTGTTTGTTATTTATTTATTTATTTATTTTACTAAAATTGGTGTAATGTTGTGATTTCAGCAAAAGATGATGTTAGCAGTGTCCCTAAATGTGGCTTAGAGGTCAAAGTTTATAAAAAAAAAAAAGAAGTATCATGTTTCTGAGTGGCAGAAATGTAATGTCCACATATGTGGACGCTGGATCTTAAGAGGTTAAAACTACAAAAGAACCAGGGGTCAATGAACATCCATGTGGCTACAAATAATATCCTGACATTTATTTGTGCCTGATTTCAGCGCCAGGAAAACACACAATAAAAAACATGAGAGCTACAAAAGCCTCTATATGATTCAATCTACTGTATAAAGTTTATTTAACCAAGTGAATATTCATATTCATATTCATATTACCAACGTAATTGCAGCAACTTTTTCTTGCCCTGACGTCATGTGCATACATTAAAGAGGGGGTACGGTGTTTAAAGAGAGGGTACTTTGTGTCCCCGTATTTTGAACATGGATACGCAACAATGCTGGATGTTTGTACTAAACATATGCAGATACCCAGACCACTAGATATTCATATAAAATCCCTGAATCTGTTTGTAAACTGCTCAAAACAGCGATCTTGGCAAGCTCTTGCAAGACCTTATGAGACTTGCTAAAATGATGACATCATTGCATGCATAGCATAAGGATTGACGCCTGCCCATACCTCTATCCCCAAAAGCCCTCAGAGGACTGGAAAATCAGAGAGACAGGTTTTTTTTTGTTTGTTTGTTTGTTTGTTTGTTTTTTGCAGGGAGGTGGGGGCTTAAAGAGACAACAGCTAAAATCAAGCATTTCCAACAGAAGCTGAAATAAGGGTTTTCTTAAACACACGAGTGAAACAAAAATGATTTTTGGGAGCTGTAACTCACGTAAAGCTACTATGAGACAGTAAAAAGCTTAACAAAACAAAAGACAAAAAAAACATACCCACTCTTTAAATTCTCTTTAAATCATGAGTTCAGGCCTAACGGGCACAAAAACTAGAAAAACAAGAAAGTACTGTATCAAAGTATCAAAATTCAAAGATTTTTGGTCATTCACACTCAAACTAAGCTTTTAAATGCCCTGGAAAGGTGAAATGAATGTATTGAACCAGTTGCACATTTCCAAGACTCATATATTCTTAATGTCTTATGCTCTATTCATGTGTGATGGCTTTATTTGTATGCATTCTTTTGGTTGTTAACATGATGTCAGAAAATATTTACATCACTCCGTCAAGTGACCTACAAACTGCAGAAGGCGCGGCGGTGGCGCTGAATTTCCACTCTGGAGATGGACTTGATTTTCACTGCATATTGTATCAGGCAGAGTGTGTTGTGAACTCGATAATCTGGTATTCTGTGGCGCGGCATGCCAGAAGCAATTGGAAAACGAGTGAAATAAATTGTGTTTGCGGCAGTGATAAGTTGAATAAGTCTGTGGCGAAGTGACATCCAAATGTTTGTGTTACATAGGTTACTAATAAATTCAACATCACACTGAATGCCTTAGTGGATAATAGACAAGAATAGGTCCAAAAGAAAGAATCTGTCTCTTTTTCCCACAGGAATTAAGATTATACACCAAAAACATCAACAGTTTTCAAAGGGAGCATCTTTGTATCGTCACTTTTCTCTTTCTAGAGCATAATATGTTTGATTTCAGCAAATGTATCATCTTTCATCTCCTGTAAAATCAATATTTATATCCCCAGCAAACTTTTCTTTGCAGCATCTTTTCACCAGTCGTTTTCTTTCCAATCACTTTTTTCCATTTTTGTGCTGTGAACATACGGTTCTGCTGCTCCAAGCAGTCAAAGCAGCTTTCAATAACAAAAATCTTCAAAAACTAATGACATGTTTTCTCCCCACAAAGAAAAAAAAACAATTTCTGATTATTTATTTCCACAAACTCAGTGTCCTGAAAAAGTCTGCCAATTTCTTCTCACCTACTGTTTGTAAATAACTGTGAATAAAAGCGTCACACAAATGCCTAAACTGAGCCTCTGTTGGATCAGAAACTGTTATGATGAGTCAATTCAATTCTGCAAACTTGTCATTTAAACTACTGGCAGGAAAGAAGCAAGGGGGGGGGATAATAAATATATAAATAACTGAAGTGTTTTTCAGACAAAATTTTGGCAGCCGCGGAGAATTTTACTCGGCTGACAGGTGGAAGGTGAGTCAGCAAATTCAGGAATATGAAAAATGGAAATGGTGGGTGCAGGAGACGAAATAGAGGGATGTGAGGCAGGAGAAGAAAGTGGCAGGAGGTTGAATGAGAAAGAATGAAATTAAGGAAGAAGAAGAGATAAGAAAAGTTGGATTTCTTCCCTTTTCTTTTTGAAAAGACATCAGTCAAAGACCTCTTTTTCTCAGATGAGTACAACTCTGTTGCAAATTCCTGCCCAATAGACGTATCTAATACAGGTCAAATCCTCCTTCTCTGTGAGTCATTACTGCTATGACTATCTTCAAAGTTACTTTCTTTATTATAGGAAATACTTTGTATCAAAGTCACAACCCTGTTTGTGATTTTCAGCCCCTCCGGTTTAGAAAATCATGAGTTGAACAACCCATAATGACAGTTAGGGCCTGTCTCCACTGACAGCGTTCTTTTTGCACCAGCAGCCCCCTCAACCTCAAAAGCATACTCATGTTAGCTCCATCCTTTAAGACCTTTTTACTTTAATAAAAGATTAATACTTGCTGAGATTTCAGTTTCTGTGTAGTGTAGCAACATATTTGAAACTATAATGACAATAAGGGCCTATTTCCATTAACATTATGTTTGAAAATTTCAGCCTCAGGTCCTACTGTTTGGAAAATCATGGGATAAACAACCCGAAATGACAATTAGGGCCTATTTCCATTATTATTATTATTATTATTATTATTATTATTATTATTATTATTATTATTATTATTAGCCTCTCCTGTTTGGAAAGTCATGGGTTGAACAACCAATAACAGTTAGGGCCTGTCTCCACAAACAGAGTTCTTTTTTGCACCAGCAAATTTTCTTCAAAATTGGTAAAGGGCACTGCTTCCATTTGTTATGCTGAGAACTGAAAATATTAAAGTACATTTGTTTAATATAATAGCCACTAGGAGTGTGCAAAATGTCTTCAGTGGATATAGGCCCTTGAAGGAGCCATAAAATTGGCCCAGTTAGGCTGTACTGGAGCTTGGGAATGCTTCACATAAAATACTTACGTTTCGTTTTTTTCCTGGTCTTTAGCATACTCATGTTAGCTCTATCCTATATCTGTTTAGCATTTTAGCATGCTAACTTTTACCTGCCAAAAAATATTACCGTATTTATCAGCATTTTAGTTCCACCCCAGAAAACATTTTTGGCAGAATTTCTCCATCAATCTCTAGACAATCCTGTCTGGTTAATGACATTGATTTTTTTTAGCATGTCAAGCTAGTTCATGTGTAAACAAACAGACTTGTAGAAAAGTTCCAGCAGAAAGTTAAACAAATCTGAGCAGAATTGTTGACTTTGACTTCAGTAATAAATAATTATGGAGTTTGAGCACTGGGACTGATTTCTTGGCATTTTGGATTTCAATCAAATTTGGAGCCAAGTTTTCGTTCACTTCAGAGTTAAGAAGCCATGTTTTGCCAACAATCTTTTAAGTAGATGGAAAGTTGCACACTTGCCAACTCTACCTCTTTGGCAACAATTACCAAGAATATTTTGTTTTTCTCAAACTGGATTGAATTAATAAACAGACTGCTGCTTCTCCCTGTAGCTTTTCAAAGGTCAACAACTTTCAGACTGGTTTTAAGTGAATGAGACTAATATGTTGAAACTGTATGTGTTAAAAAAAGTGCAAAAACTGAAATCTAAACAAGTATCTATGGCTTATTTCCTGTACAAACATATTACCAGACTTGATATGAGAAACAATCACCTGATAAAAGCAGAAAAATGTATTTTTCAATAAATTAAAAGACAAGAATGATGCCTGAATTTCAGGGTCATAGGGGCAGTTAGGGCCTGTTCCCAAGTACAGTGTTTTTTTGTGCTTGCAGCACCTAAATAAAGGTAAGCCCTTTTTACTGTAAATAAAACATTAATAATTGCTTGGATTTCAGTTTCTAAAGTGTGTTGTAACATCTTTGCAACTATAATAACAATTAGGGCCTATTTCCACTAACATAATATTTGGCACTGGCCACATCTAATTCACAACATCAAATTCTGATGTTTTTTAATAGATGTAAGATATACACTCATTTAGATTTCAACCTTGAAAGTGTAAAGTTACATTTTAAAAACCATAATGTCAGTTAGGGCCTGTGTCCACTTACATTGTTCTTAGCACTAGCAGCCCCAAACTACCGCAAATTAAGTTGAGGTGCCTTTAACAGATGTGAGATACAATCAAATGTGTAGATTTAAGTTTTTGAAGTGTAAAGTTACATCCATAGAATCATAACAGTTAGGGCCTGTGTCCATCAACATACACATCACAACAACAAGTGCTTCAGCATTCCAAAATGTTGGTCCATTTCCAGCTGAGATGCATTAAGGGCTGTGACATGAGCCAAATTTACACCTTGGTTGTTGAGTTTTAATGCTTGTTTAAAAAATAATAAATAGGCATTACAAGTATGAAAAACACTGTTGGTGGACACAGGCCCTATGCCCTGTTAAAGACAGCGAGTTGAAAAAAAAAGTTGTTAAG
Organism: Halichoeres trimaculatus; assembly: GCF_033239565.1. Taxonomy (NCBI): domain Eukaryota; kingdom Metazoa; phylum Chordata; class Actinopteri; order Labriformes; family Labridae; genus Halichoeres; species Halichoeres trimaculatus. Next base: position 18,805,065 of record NW_027437200.1, read on the forward strand.
AAAAAGAAGAGCTAAATGCATTAGCTTTTAGCTGGTAATAGCTCCAATGAAAATGCTGAAAAGTGATCATGCAGTGAACATCACAGATTAATACCTCTCAGCCTATCAGACGAGTTACAGCCAATTTGTGCTGTGAAATTATCAGTCCTCTCACAAGCACCCTCTCCCCTCCATAATCTCTATTCTGTGTAATTGATGGCAGCCCAGCTATTGAGTATTTTACTCGAGCTGTCTCCCCTGTAATTTCAATCAAGACTTTAGTGGGACAAATCAATAGGACAGGGTCTAAATGACGGACTATAATGCTGACTCCGTTCCATATCTGTCACGTGGCAGATGCATTACACCCTGCTCTTGGAAGCCAGTCTGATCACCCATATGCTAAAACAAGCAGGCTTCATATGTAGAGACAAAAGATGGTTTTGAAGACATTAGTAGAATTGATTTTTACACACGCACACGTCCTGAAAACAAAGACAGATGTTTTAATTATTGTTAATGCACCTTTACTTTAATGCTGTTCACATAGAGATAGTTCAAACTGATGGGAAAATAAAGACAAAGCAAAGGAAATCTCATTCCAGCCGTGCATATTCATCATTTCACCAGTGGATTTATCTTTGCCGTTCAGTTTTTTAATTTCACCATTGTACTCGCTCTTGGATCTGTGCTCATACATCCCCAGCGAGAATTCCCTTGTCGTCGCCTGTCTTTGCAGTTTGTCTTTGCAGCGTGCAGGACCGACGACACCGACAAGCTCACATGAGTCAGACTCGAAGATTTTCTAGCCGTTGAGGCCAAGTGGAACGTTGTTTGTCTGGGCCCGCTGCCAAGTCTTCCATTAGGCCTTTGGCCCAGGTGAACAGTAATTAAACTGCGCTGAGTCGGCACTCCACATCTCTAGTGCCTCTGCATTCACATTATTTTTGTTTATGTTGCTCTCTGGTGGGCTTTTTCTATCTCATCGGAGATCTCCACCATGTGTCTATTTCTGTATATATCTCTCATGGTGCCAGGAAATGTTGTTTTAGAGGGAAGGTTTTCCAACTGTAAGGGGGGGCTTGGGAGAATTGGGGGGATGTATGAGACAAAAATACTGAGTGAGGTAAAAGGGACAGGTGCACTGTGTTGGTCTGAAAACAACAAAAAGTTAGCATAAGACTAAAATCATTGTAGGAAGCTTTTACTTTGATCAATCCGTCCAACATTTAATCATGTTCATCTAAAGGTAAATAGAGCTTTCACCACTGACTTTGATTGCTGGGTTAGATGATAAAATAAGGCACCAATGCACCACGCTATTTCGGACTTGTTGTTTTGGTTTCAAAAACATTAGCCGTTTCTTGTAATTTTTTCGTCTCCTTTTTGTCACCTCTGTATTTGGTGTGGATCATTACTTTGTATGGTTCATTTTCATCAGACATTTTCGCTGTTTTTGCTCCTGAAGATCCCACATGTAACCATGGCTGCATTGTTTACATGTATAATCAGCTGTTAGCAGCCTGTAGCATGTCAATGCTAACTGGTGCGAGGCCAGATGTTTTCCGCAAGGTGAGGAGAAGGAGGTGAGGATGACGTGCTGGTTCTCAGGTGAGAGCTAAGAAGTGATGACATGGACCTGTCCTTCCATCCATCGTTATTGGGAACGTAAGATCTATCTCCAATAAGGTGGACAAGCTAGCCGTGCTAACCCGGCAACAGAGGGAATACCAGAAGGCAGAGAAGCATTGTAATGTTTCCGGATGCTGGCGCTGCATTGAAAGAGCTTCACCTGCTGAGAGCAGACAGGATCCGGGAGACAGAGACTGAACAGACTGCTGAAGAAGCTCAGTCCTGGACCCTGTGGAGGTGGAGGCTGGCTGAACTGGACAATGATGGACAAGCTGTCATCATCTATTTTCTTTTGGACCTTTTTGCACTTTCTATACACTTTCTTACTTTTGTTTTTTTTGATTGCTGCTGTGACTCTTCCTGAATTTCCCCTCAGGGATAAATAAAGTAAATTTCGATTCCATTCTATTCAATTCTATAGCTATAAAATAGAGTATTTAAGTACCCTCCTTTTCATAGGCATTCCACAGGGTTCAGTTGTCGATCCCTTTTATATTCAAAACTCCTTGCTATTGTCAATGCAAATGCTCCAACTTAGCCTGTTAATTCATAAAAATTATGGACCCAGGAGGTCACTGAGGTCAAAAATTGAGCCAACCACCAGTTTGGTTTTGGTAACCACTGGATTAGCACTAGTGTACACATTTCTGATCAAGGTTAATGTGAAGGTCAGTCAAAAACTCCCTTTACAATAAGCGCAAAATGTGCCAAATATTGCACTTTCTTTGTCAATTAAAACCCAGACCAAAAAAAAAAAAAAAAAAATCAAGAAGATATAGTTCACACATTTTTGGCCTCAGAACTACTTGCACTGTACTGTGGAATTAACATTAATTAATTAATCATCAAATTAAACCATAGAGACATTTGGCTGAATTAATATAGGCACTTTTTGTACATAGCAATACCTTTTACATTTACTCTTGAATAAATTTACATTGATCCACTCAGAAATTCAAGTAATATAAATGAAAGTAAGGGTCCCTTTTTAAAATCTCATGTTGGTATCAAGGATATAGCTTTTGAGTAGTTTGTATCTTGTGAAATCGTTCATTTATGTACAATGCTCATCTGAGGGGTTCCACAGGGCGCTATTTTAGAGCCCTTTTATATTCTATAATTCAACCTAATTTTAATCTGTGCCCTGCCATACGATCAAAAAATAAATTAGATTGTGGACTCAGACTGGTGCAAACATCGTCATGATGATGCTCTCCAACTCACAAAGACATATTGATAACTTAATGACTGGTTTGGCTCCATTTGCCAAAGAAGAGGCCAGAGATCTTGGAGTGGTCTTTGGTTCTAGTCTGTAATTTCATCCTGGGGAGTCAAGAATGGCATTTTTGATACAGAACAAGTCATTTGTGCTTCATGTGGAGATCCACTGGTAAGCTTTATTCAGGAACTGCTAACAGGTAGTTCAGCATAATTTTGCAGACCATGGGTGCATGAGTGGGACTTTAAGATCACAATGAAAATGCTCTGTTCAAAAATCTACAAATATTTACATTTTAGGCTCAAATGAAACGATGCTCAAGTAGGGGATGGATAGAGAGATTAAGTGCTGAGCGAAGGGCTTTTTGTTGTTTGATTCTACCTCAGTCGCTTCCTGTGTGCCGGGAATCTGCAATCAGCAGGAGGGGAGGAAAGGAGGGAGTGGGCAGAGGGGAGTCAGGTCTGAAGATGAGATAAAGTGAGACATATGCTGTGGAGAGGAGTATTTCAACAAAGAAGGAGCGCTAACAACCAGAGAAAGCCCATAAACAAACAATAAAGAGATGACAGACGGACACTGCAAAGAGAAAAGAAGGAGGTAGCAGAAGATTCCTCCCCACCCTGCCTCTTCACACATCCCCTCTTTTTTTCCACTTACCGCGCTCTCCTCCTCCTACGCTCTCGACTATTGGTTAGTGAGCCTCCCCAGTGGGGAGACGGGGAGAAAAAGACAGAGGAGGAGACTTAGAAAAGAGGGATAGTGCTGAGGCGGCATTCAGAGAAGATTACAGTGCAGGCTCACTGATCAGGCTTTCCACCATTTTCTCTCTTCTGCTCAGAGATGAGCCCGTCTGCCTTTGATCACACTCACAACCAATGGGATCACACAGGTAGAGGAAATAATGAAGAGCAACCTCCAACACACGCATGCACTTTCCATTGTAAGCAAGCTGGTTAATCAGATTGTGAGCGTGCCGCTGAGGAGCTTTTATGGAACAAAAATTCAGATCTCTGTTCCTATGCAAGGGGAGTTGATGTAGAAAAAAAGTGACAACAGGACACTGCAATTAAACTTTGTGAGTGTGTGGAGCTCATGAGGAAACAGAGCGATATTTAAATCCCTTGATTCATTGTCAGCAGGCATGAGGATCGATAGCTCTTTATGAAGGAACTTAGCGAACTAATTAGGTAACTGAGCGGCTGTGCATTTCTAATGAGCTGATGGAGTGCAAAATGGGAATTAAGTTGTGGAAGAGAAAACTAAAGGTGACTCAATTTATGAAAAAAAAAACTCTTAAAGCCATCACTCACAAGGACAAGAGCGTCACAAACTAACTGTGCAGGGGTGTTCCTAAGAGGATGCTTAGGGTGCCACAGACCCTTTCCCCCCACCCTTAAAACAAACCTAAAATCAAAATATAAAATCTGATGATCATTTTTTGTCTCTCTCTTTACTTAAACTTTCAATGAAAAACCAAAAGTTCTTTTATTTAATATCTACCCAGGAAGAAGGCGGAACATAAGTTGGTCCCACTTTATTGCTATTTGTTAGACTTACATTACTAACAAGCTAAGTGTTAGCAAACTAAAGGTAGTTTATGGGAAAAACAAAACAAAACCCAAAGTTCTGCAATTAAATATCTCCCCAGAAATAGGCGGACATAAGTTGGTGCCCTTGCAAGGGTGCCAGACGGGGCATGGGAGTTTGCCCAGCCAGTCCACATGTGCTTTGTGGAAAAGGCAGTGACCCTGTCCCCCGAGGTATCTTGTGGGGTGTGCTCCATGAATATGGAGATGGTCCATTGTTATGGCCTGTCCAGTCTCTGTATTTCTGGAGTGAGAACTTGGTCCGTATTGCCAACAGTAAGTCAAACTTGTTCCCAGTCAGGGCTGGACTACGCTAGGGCTGCCCATTGTCACCGATTCTGTTCATTACTTATGGGTAGGATTTCTAGGTGTGGTGGAGGGAGTCAAGTTCAGGGGGTGTGTGGATCCCATCTCTGCTTTTTGTGGTACTGTTGGCCTCATCGAGCACTGGCCATGGTTCTCAGTCAGAAAGGGTGGACTGCCTACTCCAGGTCAGGAGAGAGTTTTTGCCCCAAGTGGAGGAGTTCAAGTATCTCAGGGTCTTGTTTACGAGTGAAGGGAAAATGGAGTGGGAGATTGACAGACCAACAGATTGACAGAGGGCGAGGCTCTATCTACGTTCAGACCCTCACCTATGGCCACGAGCTGTGGGTAGTGACTGAAAGGACAAGACTGCGAATACAAGCGGCTGAAATTAGCTTTCTCCGCAGGGTGCCTGGGCTCAGTCTTAGGGATAGGGTTTGGAGCTTGGACATCGGGAGAGGCTCGGAGTAAAGCCGCTGCTCCTCCACATAAAGAGGAGCCAGAAGAGGTGGTTCGGGCATCTGGTGAGGATGCCTCCTGGACACCTCGAGGTGACATTGGTGACGGAGGACACGGTGAGGAGATTATATCTCTCGAATGGCCTGTGAAAGCCTTGGTATCCCCTCAGAGGAGCTGGTGGAAGTGGCTGGGGACAGGGGCCATTAGTTTTTGCTGATGGCACTGCTGCCCCCCCGACCCGGACCCAGATAAGCGGTGTTTGTCGCACATTGTACATGCAAATTTTGAAGAAACAAATTCTTTTTAAGTCTTTTAAGAACTGACCATGGCAGATTCATATAATGAGATTTTTTTAAAGCAAGTAAAACCATCTGGATGGTACCAGATGGGCAAACACTGTGGTTGTGCCCTTTAGTTTGGACTCAGAACCCCTGGATGATTCCTTGGTTGTCGATAAATCAACAGTGATATGATGCGCTGATGTTTGCTCCAGTGTTAATATCTGCTACAGCAGATTATTCATGTTTCGTGACGAGAGCAACAACTTAAGCATGAAACACCAACAACCAAAGGCTGGAAAATGGGAGAATAAAGGCTGGGAACAAGATGCCTATGAGACAGGAATTACAATTAACTGTAATCTCTGTATGGTGCTCTGCACTCCAGGCAAAACTGTTCCTGAGCATCTGTATTTGTGTGCTGTGAAGAGATACTACAGAGAGCACAGAGTAATATTTGCTTTCTAGCATTTAATTTGCAGTAGATTAGCTTCTTTCTCATGTTTATTATTAGAACATCACACTCCTTTGGCTGTATTTTCATTTGATGAATGTTTTATGCCAGGAGAGCTCGAGTCTATCTTTGAACTAAATACCTTAGTTTAAGTGTTCTTTTCAGAAAGATTCAACAAAAGAGGCTCAGCCGCCCGTAAGACTCTGTCAGTGAAAAAGGCTTCAAGAGTGGTTAACTGGCCAAACTGGGAGCTCAATAATTGTTAACCTAAGTTTGTTGAAGCAATAAGTGATTTTTTTCTTTACTGGATAAGCTTATACTCCAAAAAAATAAATCCTATTGAGTGTTTTTGTTGACTTTCTAGCTAAAATACCTAGCTTAACTTGAAATAAGTCAAACTGACCACTTGACCAATCAGTAAGAAGCTTTTTTCTTAGTTGGTGTCATTCCCATTTTACTTATAAACAGAAACGCAAAGGTACTCAAAAGGTAACAAAACAATATGACCATTAAAGTGATGGCATTGCCCAAATTTGTTACTGGAGTAGTACCCAGTTATGTTGCCGTTGAAATAATCTCCATTTGTGGAAAATGAAGTTGAAAGTACAGATCACAATTATCAAAATTTTTTAATGGATGTAATTTAACACTGAGGACAGTTTTTGCATGCTAAACTGCTGTTAAAACCCTCTGCTTTTTTTCCTGATATCAAGTTAAGATGCAAGCTAGGACTTGGGACAAGGGCTAACATAACTCGGCACAGAACTTAACTGCTTCGCCACATTAGGTGTAAATGTGAGACTGAATAATGCTTAAGTTGAAACTGTCTCAGGTAGGCATGCACCGATACGAAAATTTTGACAGATACCGATGTGCGATATTAATATTGTTGTTGTGGCTGATAACGGATATTGGTTAAAAAAAAAAAAAAAGAATCTGAGATGATGTGTCTTGAGGTAGTTCAGAGAGAAAAAGTGGCGCAATCGTAAGAAAAGACGACCATGGAGAGGATCAAAGGATGGAGCACCCGAGATGAACGCGATCAAAGAAAGTACGTTTTGTCTGATTTTTGGATCAAAAACAGGAAGTAGTAAAAGAAGAGAGTCCACTCTGGTGGGCTATAATTTGTGTGCATAGCTAGCATACAAAGCTAGCCCAACCAGTCTCATTAGGTACATGACTTAACTGCTTGGTTACACCAATAACATGGGTGTTCATTTATGATGAAGCATATATACGAGTTAAAACTATTTCTGCACATCATCTGCCATGGTCTTTTAATTATTGGAAGAGGTAATTCCACCCTAAATCAAAAGTTGCATGTAAGCTAGATGATGTTTGGCTGTTTTCCAAACCACCTACTACATGCTACATGTGAATGTAGCATGTAGTAGGCACTACATACTACCTACTGCTTTTGCACGTAGGACTGTTCTTTTGGGTCTGTTTTGTAGTATACTACTCTGGTTTTCAGTTTCGGAAAAAGGAGCTACAAGTGATGGAATTTATTTTGCCTTTATCATATACTTACAACTTTGGGTAGATCTTGGTATTTTACTTATTTTGTTAATCATATCACAGCAGAATCATCGTATTCGACTTTAAATCTTACACCACAAGTTATAAAGTTTACTAGAAAAAAATCTGGATGTTTTTTTTTTTGTTTTTACAGCTACTTTAAAAACCACTTCTTTATGATACATGTATGGTTTAAAAAAGTGAACTAGTCGTTTTTATGGGCTTTAATGAATTTGTAGAAGTAAACACCTCTTTTACTACTGGAAGTGTTTCTTTCGCATCACCTTCTAATGTTAGTGTTGTTGTATTGTAGTTGTAATGCTGACTTATTCCAGTAGATGGCAGTAATTCACCAAAACCTGCCAGCCACATAAACAAACACCATTAGCACCGTGCATTGTGGGAAAAGGATGCCTCAAAGACTGGTCTGTTGCATACTGAGAAATTTCCCTGGATCAGTAGGACATTCAATGATTTTTGGCATACAGCAGATTTTGCAAGTTTTTGCTTACTACCTACTACATAATGAATTTCAGCCAAACTAGTAGGCACTGCTAGTGTAGTAGGTGGTTTGTAAAACAGCCTATGTTTTGGTTTGTACTGCGTGTGCAACCAGAGGCGGTCTCTTAATTAACCCTTATGTTGGTGGGGGCAGAGTAAGTAGTTCCACTTATCTAATGGCCCCATCTTCCTTTGTTCTAAAACACAATGTTTCCCATGGTGTCTGCAGCATAAGGAGCTGATGCCCCGCCAAACCAGTGCGCATACTTTAATGGTCAATTTGCTGCCAGCAAATCCCCGCTATATGGCCGATTGAACGCATAAATACCCCCAACTCTCGAGCCCATCCCAGCACTTTTCCTGAAAGACGCTCCAAAAACACAAGCTGATTTGCATTTAAGGTAGCAAATTGCTAAACTGGATGGGCTGTAGCTGTGGATAAATCAGATCATTTGATAGCAAAAATGACCACTCTGTGCTGCAACTGTCATTTTCATTAAAGATGGTACAGACGAGCATTCATCAGTGTCAGTTAGGGCTGTTCTTGGCCACACTCGTAAACTCTCTAAATGTACCATTTACAGTAATTTCATCTGCCTGCCTGCTGCATTACATTTCCAAGATGAGCTCTCCACTAAAGGAAGGGAGCAATTAGCCCTGTACCTTGTGGCGGAGCACACTCCACATACCTCCTCCTCTCCCTCATGGCCCAAGAAATGGCCATAATTATTGTCAGGGACTGTATTAGAGGGACTTTATAAGAGGTGCTTTTCACACAACACTGTGAGCCATATGGATCATATACGGACAATTAAACAAAGAATGGTTACCATCGCTTGTACTCTTCTAGCTCAGGATTCTTACATCTATGAAAGGCTACAAGATCGACTAATGGTGGAGGAAGGAGGCTTCATCTCTTTCCACTTGAGAAAAGAAAGGCTGTTGAGTTCTGAATAAACTGAATATGGACTAAACTTAGAAAGAGTTCTGCTTTTAAACTGTGTCAGGAACATGGTGCAAGGGCTGGCAATGTCAGCAGCTAGGTTCACTTAAGTGGCTGGCAACCGGTCCATTTACTTTAGCTAAACTAGTGGTTCCCAACCTTTTCCAACTCAGGGCCTATTTTTAGGTTTTAAAAAATATCTGGCATCCACCTCCAAACCCATAAATATGGAGACCATACAATGCCTTCTCAGACCACTTTTCTAATTAAAGGAAGAACATAATGCTAATAAAAACAAACATTTCTATCTCTCATTTGCTTGTCACATGTGTAATTCTTGCGGTACAGAATAGAATAGAATAGAATAGAATAGAATAGAATAGAATAGAATAGAATAGAATAGAATAGAGTATTCTTTTATTGATCCCCATGAGGGATTTTATTTATTTATTAATTTATTTTGTCGCAGCAGCTGCAGTAGATACAATAACAATAAACATAATAATAATTAGAATATGAAATTAGAAAAATAGAAAAGCAGAAAATATAGAAAATATAGAAAAATATTTTTATAATATTTATAATATAATATTGAACCGGATTTTAAACATTCAAAACATAAATCTTTATAAATACACACACACACATATATATATATATATATATATATATATATATATATATATATATATATATATATATATATATATATATATATATATATATATATTATTTTTATATAATGACACACCTCACCCCCTTATCTCTACACAAAAATCATACTATTTTGGAAATGATTTAATGGCCCACTTGCAGTACCTTCCCAGCCCACCAGGGGGTCAATGCCTACAGGTTGAAAATCAATGATCTAATTTATTTATTATTTATTTATCAATACTGGCGGTCCTTGAGTTACGAACGAGTTCTGTTCCTATGACGTGTCATAACCCGAAATACTGTGTAAATCAGATTTTTACCCTAAATACCCCCTAAATCTCATAATACCTATCCAAATACACGTATTATACCCTATATTCTTGGAAAACAGCACAGACAGTTAGAATAGACATCTCAATTAATATAACATGATAGTGTAGCAGTGTGTAGCTGTGTATCCATACGCACTCTGCGTCAAAAACTAGTACCCATCGTAGGAGCTTACAAACAGAGCTGTGTAACTTCAAAACCTTCTCTATCTTCTTATGTACATTTATTCATTGTCATCCTAAAGTCAAAACATAAGTCAAGGACATCCTGTATTTCTAGATTCCCCCTCAGGGATAAATTAAGTATTTTCAATTTGATTCTATTCTATTTCCAAAAATTCTGGCAGAAACACCGAGCACAAACCCTCATTTTTAATCATATTTGTATTTTTTATTTATGCAAACTAGCATGACTTGATAAAAGTTGCATTAGTTCAAGGCTTAATTAAAAAGGGAAACTGTCCACATTTCTTCCATTTAGCTCAATTTGTAAGTCAAAAAGTACCATCTGTAAAATTCAATGGACTGCATCAACGTGCCCTTTAGGTTTCCCGTTAGCTAAGCTTTTTTTCGTACATAGGTCAACGCATCAAAAGTAAGTTTTCTAAAATAGTGAAAATGCTTTATGCCAAAAAGTAATGTACATTTGTGCAACTCTATACCAAATGCACATTATTTTTTATCTCTTCATCTCTTAAAATGTTTGCAGTAGTTGGTGTTTTACACCACTTTACTGTAAAACAATATCCAAACCTTGTTTTTTGACTTTCAAGTACCACAACAATAGTTAAATTCTTCACTCTGCTGCAGTTTTGTACTTTCTTGTGAATGGGATAAGCAGTTATGACTTTGATTTCATAAATAGGCAGTGGGCTGAAAATCTCTTTGGCTGAACACAAACAACAAGCTCCCCGCAAAACAGAAATCCCCTCCAAGCCGAGTCCTATCATCAGGCTGTTGTGGAGAGATCTTGCAGATAGAGAGTGATTGAAGGGTTCCAGACGCTTGGCAGGATTACGGGTTTGGAGATGATAGCGAGATTTAATAGACCTCAGAAGCAAAAGGCAATTCACCCACTGAGCGAGCGGGCCCTTTGCCCCTCCCACTGGCCTGCTCCTACCCTTCCAGTGACCTTTTCCACCTCGACTTGAAGCAGCCGATGGCAAGCCTCCCATTTTCAGACCTCCGATTTTGAATTAAAACTTCTTCTTTTTTTTTTTTGACATTTTAAAGCAAAATGACCTCATAAAAAGTGGAAAACAACAGTACTAACAACTTTCTAGTATTCCTAACAAGGCCTTCAATTCATATATTGATTTATTATTATACCTGCTCTGCTTAAGAGCTGAGTCCTGGCAATTTACCCACTGAACCAGTTCCCTCATTAACCCTTTTATTCAAGCCATCAGTTTGAGCTTAATTTACCCCTCTGACCTTAATCCTTTTAACCCCACCTCACTTCACTTCCATCTTCACATCCAACCTCTTTCTTTAGCCTCTGTCTTAGGGTTATATTTATCCACAGAGCCTAAGGGGAGGGATAGCAGTAACAGCACAGTCAGTTCGGAGACTGTTTTTGTTTTTTTCCCCGTCACTTCAAACAAATCTTACGCCTGCTTTTAAAACCACAAATCACACAAATACACACCCTCATTGTGCAGTGTAAACAAATTGATCATAAATGTTTACAGGTATAAACTTTGGTACTTAGGGTTGCTATCTGATTTTTTTAGCATTATTATTTGGTCTGAAATTCACCTTGTTGAATTGTTAGCTGTACTAATTAAACAATTTTTTTTTTTTTTTTTTATTTATTTTTTTTACAAACCATGAGTCCTCTTAGATAAAAAGCAGAAGTAAAAAAAAAAAAACAAAAAAAAAAAAACGTAAAAACACAAGTCAAATAATGTTTTTGTGTAATATGTTTGGTAAAAAAGAAAGGAAGAATTAAAGAAAGAAAGAAAGGAAGAAAGAAAGAAAGAAAGAAAGAAAGAAAGAAAGAAAGAAAGAAAGAAAAATAAGTCCTTTTAAGACTTATTATGAGCTTCAATCAAAAGTTAACTTAGCAGCTAATTAAGCTCCAGTCCCCCCAAAAAGATGGAAACATTTGCTTTAATTACCTGAAGCCTAATTAGCTGCTAAGTTGGCTTTTGACAGGTAAATGAAGCTCATATTAAGTCTTAAAATGACTTTTGTTTTGTTTTTGTGTGATGTTTTTACAAAACATCACACAAAACATTATATGACTTGTGTTTTTATTTTTTTTATTTTATTTTAAATTTATTTTATTTTTTTTGCAGTGTAATTTTAACTTTAAGCTTAATACTCCAACTACATTTTTGCAGTTATGCATATTTAATAAATTTATGGGTTCAGTAAGTTATATTTTCAGATTTACTTTCAGGTCAAATTAAAAAAAAAAAATGCTTGCTCAGATTTTAATTTTTGCAGTTTATTGCATTTTAAAATCATGTGTGGCCAAAGACAACAACACACATTAAAATTGAGGATTAAAAAAAAAAAGAAAAAAAAACAAGAAAAAAAAACAAAAAGGAAATGCAAAACTAAGACACCTTGCTATATAGTTTTACTAGGTTAAAACAGACTTTAATTACAGGAGAAGTCAAAATTCAGCTGTCAGCTAACACATGCTTAAATGTAAAATGATAAATCTAAAGTTCAACATCTGGCAGCTTTCAGACTTTTCATTTATTTTAACATTTTATTGATAATTTGTGCTGCAATGCACTAAAAAGAATGCTAGGCACTTCAAAGAGCTTTCATTAGCATATATGCTAACTAGCTCCCCCACCCCCTAGCTTGTACGCAAAGGTTCATTTAAACTAGTATGATTAAAAGCCTTACACTTTCACTTTAACATTATGGTTTGTGGTATTATCTAAGCAGATATGGTGGAGCTAGCTTGCTCTGTTGTAGACTTGGTCTGGAAATGAAACAACTTTCAGTTTATGTAACACATGATTTCACAGTGCTCTAAAAAACAGCAAGTTAGCATAATCTAATTAGCCGTTAGCATTTCTTGTAATTTTATTCCAGTTAAGTGTTTGATTTAGAATGTAGTGACATAAACAAATGGTGCTAAATGATTACCGTCTGTTTGTACAAGCTTCTTCCAAAGCAGCCATTGTGTCCCTTCTGCTCCGACACTTTTCTTTTTCTCAGACTCCTTTCCTCGCTGCTCCTCTCTTTGAATAAAGATATTTTTTATCCTTTTCTCTCTTCAACTCCATATCTGTCTTTACAAGGCCAGCTCCGTCTCTTTGAGTGACAAGCGTCCGTTCAAGATGAAAACACTCAACGTTACGACCGAAGCCACATGTCAGTTTGTATGATCTCCGAGCGCACGGAGCCGTTACTCATCTTTCATTACTGATGCTGTTTGATGCTGTATTAAATGTCAGGACACACCGCGTAATAAAACCTGTGGTCACATAGTAAAAGTCCTTCTGGCTACATTTTTATTTTCATACAAAGCACCGTCACAGAGTCCCTTTATACACACACACATCCTATTGGTGACATTTCAGGTATGGAAATTTGATGACATTTACGACCTCTGTGGTGTCTTATGAAATGTAAGTAATTGGCTGGAGGTTAATGGGACAATATAAAAATGAGATGTGTGCTGACGCAGCTACTTGGAACTAAAATGGAAATTTAATTTGGGGTTAAGGGCAAGTGGATATTTCCGTTATCTTTGATACCAAATAGAATTTTTCTGTTAAAAAAAAAAGAATCTAAATGGAAAACAAGCCTCAAGAACTACAAACATGGGATAAATCTATAAAAAGAATAAATTATATACTTTTTTGAAAAATAACTGAGTGTGTCCGTTCCATGGTCAGGGTTGAATGGTTGTTGTTGCTGTGGTTTGTGAGTCATGCTCATCATCCATTTAGTCCATAACTTCAAAGACAGTAAACCTCAATGCTTTTTAAAACTCAGACAAAGACTGTCTTTGATTTCTTCTTCAAACAGAAATCTAATAGTTGGGTTTTGTTTTTTTTTTTAATCCTCATCCACTTCCCTGCTTACATTGTATGTTGAGCCCAGCCCAACTCTACATTCCTCCTGGTGACAGCTGGCAGTGTGAAGGCATAAGCTTTACATGATCAAAACTCTCTAACCATTTGAGGTAGAGTCAATTCAAACAGCTCCTCAAAGAAAAACTACAAGCATTACTGTGATGTATTAGGTGTTACAGTCCTTCGTAGGAATTAACGTGCTGTGAATCAAAGGTCCAATCAAAGGTCATAAATGGTGCTAGCTCTTCTCATTATTGTAGATCTATAACCATATGGACAAGAAAAAAAAATCAAATAGTTCCCGAAAGAAGAGAAGATGAGCTTTCTAGGGAAAAACAAAAAAATGTCCAGATGGCCTGAATGATAGTTGGATGATAAAAGGTTTAAATCTGGTTTATACCTTTGTGTTGAACTGACAGTGCACCTTAAGGCTGTGTTACACGTGACGCGCCAAAATCAGACGCACAAGATCTGCGCGAGAGAACGCTACCAGAAGACTAAACAAGAGTCGAAGAAGTGTGCCTTTGTTTACAACGTGACATATCTGTCCTGGAGATTTTTCCAGTTTCTTTCAACAGTTTCGTCTTCTCTGCCAAGAGTGGCCACAATTTCACACCATGAATTATTTACCACTTGGTTGTCACGGTGATCTCTGTGTGAAGAGTCATATTTCTGCACTTTGACCACTAGGAAGCCCTATTCTTCCGCTATCATGTCCGTGCCTCTCCGTCTGGCAGGTTAGAAATTTACGAGTTTGCACAGTGCAGAATTTTTATGCGTGGAATGGACCGCGAAAGGGGGTGTAGGTGCAAAAATGACATCATTCATCCGCATGAAGCTGCGCAGACGCGTCAAGCATAAATCAGCCTGTCTGCCCCAGGTCTTGCCCTTTACTCAAAATACAATCTTACTCAGCACAAAGCCTTAAGAGCGTTTAACCTCAAATGTTGGAATGATGTCGACAGTTAGTCTACTTAGGCTAATCAGCCTTTAGCTTGGGCTGTATCACATTTTTTTACATTTGTTGATGTGTTCAGTGATGAAAGTTGATATTCTTCTTGAAAAAGAATCGATATCTATGTATGCTAACCGCTAAGATATTAATAGAAATCCTGATGTATGTTAGCATCAAGCTAGTGCCAAGTGCTCTATAGCATTTTGGTAGATTAAGATCTATATACCATGTTGAATGGATTAAAAATGAATCTATTTTATAAGACTATTACACTTGTGTGTTCAGTGATGAAAGTTGATATTTTGCTAGAAAAACAAAGTTTTATCGATGAACGTTACCCACTAGCTTAGATCTTGTCAGAGAGTTCTGTATCAGTGGGCTCTCAGGGAGATGTCTTGTAGCCTTGTTTTTAGCTTATGCTTTTATAAAAGTAGAAACACATGAAGTGAGAGGTACATACACATGATTACACTTACTTTAAATTATGATTGACCTGAAGCTCTCAACTCTAAACATGAAAGTATGTCCACAGGCTTTGGCTAGCTACTGTTAGCAAATTACCTTTACCTCCAGCAAACACTGTATTTATTTAATCTCTGCCATCATAAAACGTCTACTGTCACTTTCTACTGCTACTTTCGGTGACTGGAAATGCCCATGCCACCTCACGCCAATGTAAAAGCGATCTGTGCATAGAGCCTATTGAAGAAGAAATAACTTAATTCAAGAAACTTATCTAGAAAAAAAAATACATCTTATACCTTATTGACAGATTGTTTTGTCATTACAAGCAGTTTTTGGCTTGATATACCCTGAAATAAGACATGTACACAAAATTTAACAAGACGGTGGCTTTTTTTATCAGAGGAAGAGAAATGATTAACATGTTGTTACAGGATGATTTTTGAGAGCCGCCGAACTGATGAATACATTTCTTTTGTCTGATCTGTTTCAATGTGTTTCTTAAACTGCCGTGATTCTTTTTCCCAGAGCTTCTGTGCAAAAGCACTACAACTACATCATTATTTTTCCATTGATTTGATTTTTGTTGTTGCTTCCTGGATAAGAGGTTCTTAAATCAATCCACGGAATAAAAATAAATAAACTTCCTTTAATTACGTATCCGTTTTTAAAACTGCCTACCTGCAATTAGAGCGAAAAGCCATGACAGCCAATTTCCGACAGTGTGAAGAAACACGGGCTGAAATTCATTTTCTTAATCAGATAAAACTTCAAAACACTAGACGCCCCGCCGTATCCTGTGGGAGAGGCTGCGATAGCGATCCAGAGAAGGTTTCACATGTCTCCTCCTGGGAGGAAATATGTGCACAGCGAAAAATAAATAAATAAGAGCCGAGACAAATAAGTTTGCACTGCTGGGCAAAACACGCTGCAGCCACAATGCGGTGTGCGCTATCATCTCTGTTAATTAGCAGACTCATTAAATATGTGAACATGTTGATGTTGGATTCACAGCCAGATAGACGCTTTTTTGTAAATTGTCTAAAATGGCAAGGGTGTGATATCTTATTAATTAATCTCGTGCTCTGCATTACCAAACAGCCTCCGGCTAAATGCATCAGAATCAAAGTGAACACACTGCGTGGATGATGAATTAGTTAAATTGTAAGATAAATATTTTTTGATGAATGGTTTTGATGTTATGTGGCACCTATTTATACATGGAGAACAAAGGAGGGAAGCCACACACACACACAGAAACACACACACTGCACATCTTTTAAATCTCATTATTAAAAACATGCGTGGTATGAATCAGCAGTAAAATAATTTTTGACTCTAAGCGGCTAAACTGCTGTGTCCCTTTTTGTTCATTCTCCATTTAAACCATTTCACTGTCTCTCCCAGCAAGGCGTGGGCCAAAAGCTATTTTTTATTTTATTTTTTTTCTGCCTGGAGCTGTTGTAAACAAATCATTTCAAATCTGCCGGTGACCTCGCAGAATTTCAATTAATGACATAAAAAGCATGCCGCTTTTAAAGAAGTACACTTAAGAACTAATGGAATACTCACAAGGACATCTCTACAGAAATATGCAAAATTCAGCCTGGAATAAATAATTGTTGTAAACATCTTTTCTCTAACACTGTAAGCTGAAAAGACAGGGGGAACACTATCCACTCCATTAATAATGTAGAAGTCAAGGCATTTCCATCAAAAGGAGTCAGGTGAGCAAGTTGGATGAAAATAAAAAGAGCTGGCAGGGATACTATATGATAAGGAATGCAATATGTATATCATATATATGTACAGTAATAGAAAGCTCAACGTTTGGTTTGAAACATTTACTTCATTACATCTGTGTTGCTGTATTTTCATCAATAAATTCCTGGCTGGCCTCGTAGTCTTGCAGCAGAGCTGTTAGTCTGAATATGTTTAGACAACTGACAACTGCTTCTACATGTGAGATATTATTGCAGAAAACTGTAAGTGTGCAAAATGTTGAATGAATGTTTACAAAGGGTCAAACAGTACGGTGGCCAACAGGTGTCAACTGATGTGCAAACAAAACAATGCAAATGCAAAAGCCACAACACCATGAAAGTACAGCCACAACGGAAGTTAAGAGAACAGTTTTCCCTAATAGAAATAAAAAAGTTGTAAAAAGTAAGTTAATGATTTATTTCTTTTATAACTTTAAGCTATGATAAATAAAGCTCTAATGCTAACATAAAGATATATAAGTACTATGAAGGATATCAACATGTGTCACCCCAAAGAAGCTCTATTCATCAGAGATGAAGTTAATCATCTACTTCCTTTTACTACTTTTTTGTGTTCGTTTGGATAAGTAACCTCTTTTAACTTTTGGTCCAGCGGTACTTCCATTATACTGTGGCTTTTGCATTCATGTTTTTTGCTCTTGGATTCACATCAGGGCTTTTGCATTTCTGTTTTTGCTCTTGTGTTCGTGTTGTGACTTTTGCACACGCGTTTTTTGCCCTTGCATTCATGTTGTGGCTTTTGCATTCATGTTTTTTGCTCTTGCATTCACATTGTGGCTTTTGCATTTGAGTTTTTTGCTTTTGCACTCACTTTTGGGCTCTTGAAGTTGCATGTTTTGCTCTTGCATACACATTGTGGTATTTGCATCTGTGTTTTTGCTTTTGCATTCACTTTGGGGCTTTTGCATTTGTGTTTTTGCTTACATTTGTTTTGTGGCTTTTGCATTCGATTTTTTCTTTTGAATTCACTTTGTGGCTTTTGCATTTGTGTTTTTTGCTCTTGCATTTCTGTTGTGGCTTTTGTAAGAATGTTTTTGGCTCTTGCATTCGTGATGTGGCTTTTGCATCTGAGTTTTTTGCTTTTGCACTGACTTTATGGCATTTGCATGTGTGTTTTTTACGCTTGCATTTGTTTTGTGGCTTTTGCATTTGCTTTCTTTGTTTTTGCATTCGTGTTGTGGCTTTTGCATTTGAGCCTTTTGCTTTTGCATTCACTTTGTGGCTTTTGCATATGCATGTTTTGCTTTTGCATTTGTGTTTTAGCTTTTGCATTTGTGTAACCAGCTTCAAAAAATAAGTTGTCTGACCCCCATAGGCCACCGTAAAATAGAGCTCATTCATCACTCTAATATCCGTGGTTGGATCTTCAAATGCATGAACACATCCATGAATGTGCAACTATATTCAGAAAAGGTTTGATTTTTTCCACTAACATGAAAGGAGATCCACAAATGTGAGATAAGATTCAAAAATCTTGCAATTAGATCCAGAAAATGTGCAATTTGATCCAGAATGTGTGTAACAAGGTCAAAAAATGTTCAGCTAGCTCTAGTTACACAAATGCATAAATCTATCCAGCGAATAAGTGTTTTGCTTAACACATTTTTTAGATCTACAGATGAGTAACTCGATCTAGAAAGTTTTTAATTCCATCCATATATGCTGTAATTACATCCACAAATGGTTGTTTTAATCCATATGCAATTAGATGCAGAAAATAAGCAATTTAATATGGACAATGTGTAAACAGCTTCACAAATTAGTTGTTTGATCCATCATGACAAACTAGATCCAGAAAGGTTGTGGTTGGATCAAGAAAGCCATTGGACTAAGAAACATATCTACCAAGTTTTGACTTGATTCACAAATGTGTAACTAGATCCATCAGTAGTGTGATCAGATTCACTTACGTATCAGATCCACGAATGCAAATTGTTCTTTTCTCATTGTTAAAGCTCACAATAATGAAATTGCTGAAGTATCTAATTTCTCAAACTGTTAGTTGACTAAAAAGTTTCTTGTAAAACTAAAGGGATCAGTAGCAGTAGCTTGTTAATTTTTCACTGGATGCATGACAAACTTAAGAAAGTCATACTATGATTCATAAGACTTTTCTTTATACTTGGTATAAATGTAAAAGAAAAAAGAAAAAGAAGATGAAACCTCTGACTTCATTTTTCTCCCTAATTTCTTCACGTGTTGCTTCTGTTTGTTGCTTTTTTTTTTTTTGATGTTAGATCTTCCCTTTGATGATAAAAGACCAGGTACGCAGACTCCCTGTGCTGGATTCAAACCCCATTATCGCTGTGAGTTAAAACAAATGTATGAACCACATGAAGTGTGAGCAGTCAGCTGAATCAAACTACCTTACAATTCTAGAAAATCATGATATAAGAGCGTATCTCATGACAGAGATGCATCTGTAACCAGGTAAAAGTAGCCTTCATTAACATGATGCTATGTTTTCACCTGTGAAACAGCTTTACTTCACTTTTAGATAGATAAAAAATCCCCGTGCTTTCTATCCCCTCAGCTCTTCTTTCTCAAAATAAATTCTGCGCTTAATTCCCCTTTTTGTTAAAACAGAGAGCTCTTAATCCTCTATTGGCAAACTGTCGAATCGGCACCTCTTTATTATACAGTAGGTTCAGAAGAGAGCTCAGCGGAGGGTGAGTTTCTTCCCATCACTGTCAGTTCATCCAGGTGAGAAACGGATGTTTGAGGTGAGTAGACTTAGAAATATTTACAGCCGAATATTGTGTTTTTGTTTTGTTTTTTTCTTTTTTTAAGATGCCACATTTCAGATAAGAAGGGGTATTGTAGGTTCCTGTATTTTAAAGGGGCTGTGAGGAGTTTGAAAGTGATCTTGAAAAAGTCTCTCTTCTAGATATATGCCTGATCCTAATCCACACTTTAAAATAAGATTATCAGCACCAATATTGCTGGTTACAGGTAATTTTAAATTGCTACATCTTAGCATCTAGGTCTCTATGACAACACAACACCAGCCGGCAAAGTTTAGTAGAAAACGATTTCTGTGATTAATTTTGTAGTGATGGTGGACACTGGAGCCAAACTGTCAGACAGAAAAAGGACAGAAGAGCAGAAGAAAGATAAACAGGAGAGAGATAGAGCACGAGCTAAAGGCTAACACAGGAGCTAAACTGTTAGTGCTAATTTTCATTCCAACCCACAGTCAGCAGTTATTCTGCAGTGGTCTGTTCAAACTTGAGAGTCTATCAATAAAATGAAGAGTGAGGTTACGTTAGCTCTGATTGGTCGATGACTGGCAGGACATAACCAGGATTTACTAACGTTACACATTACAGACACGTCTTGGAGCACCGAACGGCCAGCTACGCTAAATATAAACAGCTACTAAACTACTTACAAACTAACAGTGTTTACTTGTTATCATGTTAGCCTACAGATACGTTGGAGCACCGGACTGCCGATAGCACTACATGTAGGTTTCAAACTGTAGCGCTACGTAACTTTACTGATAAATACCTTATGTTAGCGCGTTGCATCTAGTAAAAGTTGTCTTAAACAAAGAAAATCTCCATTTAATTCCAAAACAAACACACACCTCACTAAAAGTCATTTACCAGAGTGTGCGGAGACTCCCGCCACAAGGTGGCGAGGGAGTGCAATCAAAACAGATCCTCCTCATAGCATCTTTAAGCATGGATATGAGGTAACAATGCTGGATGTTCATTCTAACAGCTACACATTCATATGTTGTAGATATGTCTGATGATACGAAGCTAGGTCTGCTACATGGATAGCATGAGACCGGGCTGCCCCAGACTTTCAGCGGACCAGCCAATCAGAAGGAAGAGGGTTTGTGGAGCGAGTAACCTTGAAGAAACAGCAGCATAATTGGAGCATTTAAGATTGAAGCTGAAATAAGGGTTATATTTCTCAGTAAGGATCCCTTTGAGAAATTTTCTGTTGAAAAAAAATGTTTGACATTTGCCTCTAACAATTATTTTCAATGTCTAGTTGAAGACGTTGATTTAATATTTTTGTAAGTACGGGTCTAAATGTGCTTTGTCAGTAGATAAATCCTACATTCAAACAAATTATGAGATTTTCTCCATGCTTCTCTTTATATCATTTAACTGAAATACTGAACAGGTCCTTTACTGTGTTTCAACCTTTTCATTTACTTCAGTCACACAGCTCATAAATCGCTATGTATTCAGTTTATAAAAAATAAAGCATGTTGAAATGACATCCTGGCCTTGCTGGGATTACTGAACACTGTGTAGTAATTTTTGAGGAATGACTCGTCAGTGATCATTTCATCAGCTTCATCACAAGTTCAACCGATGTCGAAATCCCATTTGGTGCATCAGAGGAGACTTAAAGGGAGTCTGGTCTTCAGTAAGTAAAAGTTAAATTTCTTTGATTCTTTATATTAATTCAAAGACTTTTCTACACACACCTGAAGGTTGCCATGTGTTTCTGTAATTTATGTGGTCTTGGCTGTGAATAGGCGCCCTTGTAGAGTTTTAGTTGTGTAACTTGAAGAATGTGGCCGTAGCTTCCTTCTTCTGAATACATTTAAATAAAATGGTTCAACTTCAGCCATTAAACCATCTAGAATTTTAATATTGAAAGTTTTTAAATGTGCAAGTTATTCACCATTTTATCCATTTTTTGTATGTATTCAAAGACCCTTTACACAACAGAGTTACAATTAATACGGTGTTATTAGGTAACAAAAATCATCCATGTTCATGTAAATATAGATCCTTTTTTGTTTTTTGATTTTATTTTGATTTATGTAATTACATTTTTTTTCCTTAAAGGGGCCACACTGTAAAATGAGATAATCAGCGCTAATATTACAGGTTACAGGTTATTTTGAAATGCTGTAGCTTCCCGATTGAGTCGAGCAGGACAGGATTGATTTACAACAAGTCTAAGTCTCAATGACAACACAACACCAGCTGATGAAGTTTAGTAGCGAGAAGATACATGCTTTTTCTCTGCTTCAAACAATTTCTGTGACTAATTCCATAGTGATGGTGGACACAGGAGCCTAACTGTTAGACAGAAAAAAGACAACAGAGCCGAAGAATGCTAAATGGGAGAGTGATACAGCCCAAGCTAAAGGGTAAAACAAGAGCTAAAATGTTTGTTTACATTAGCTTTGCTTGGTAGATGAGCCAGGATTCATTAACATTAAGCATTACCAGCATGTCTTACAGCATCAGTGTTGTCAGTGGTGCAACATTTGGATGGCTGCTAAGTTACTGTACGAACTGACAGTTTGCTTGTTGTCATGTTAGCCTACAGATACATCGTAGCACCGGGCTGCTAGTAGCACTACATAGAGTTGGCCACTGACAAAAGAATACAAACTTATTTTTGCTTGTTGTCATGTTTCAATCAACAGCGTTGCATAATTTTACTAATAAATAGCCTACCTTGTTAAGTTGTATCCAGTAAAAAATTGGTCTTGAACAATTAAGTTTTTCTTTCTTTATCGTCTGATCCAGGCCAGGCCTGAAGGGGGCGAGGCAGTCCAATTAAAACAGATCTTTCCCATAGCATCTTGTATATGTGTTTGAATGTTGATGTGGTTTTTTAATCCTTTGATTTGAACACTGGTTTTGGCAACATGTTTAATTATTATTTTTTATTTATTTTTTTAATCATGCCAATAAGTTTATTTTTAATTTAAATTTTAAAAATTTATAACGCTTTAACTTATTATTATTATTATTATTATTATTATTATTATTATTATTATTATTATTATTATTAATTTATTTATTTTTTATTTGCTTTTTTCTAAGGACTTTTGGTGTCAGCATCTTGCTTACTTTGTGTCAAATGGAATTCAAATATTAGTCAAGTGTTTGGAGTTTAAGCTAACACCTGTAAGCTAAGCATACAGGCGCAGCTGCATCACAAAAAGCTGACAAAGAACTAATTTTGGACATTGCTATATTATCATGTAAACTAAGAACTCGTAAACTTTTTAGATTTTTGCAGAGAAGCTGACAAAAGTGTTTTGTTTTTGTTTTTTTTTAATTGGTCATATGGTTTCAATAAATAGGCATTTGTTGAATTCCCATGCAAGTGGGACACTGCAGTGTTTGGGAGTCACTGAAAACCAAAGTGAAAGTGAATCACTGAGCTGTAGCACAATAATTCACAGCCATCGTTCTGGTAATCTGCCCATCATGGGTCAAATGAACTCTTCACAAAACAAATTCTGCTTCTATCATGAAGTTGTGCGGCAGAATGAGCAACATTTAACCGCTGACAGTTCAATCCACCAGGTAGCTGTCAATGAAAAAAAAAAAAAAATGCTGCACAATCCATCCAGGGCTCAATTCTGACCTATACCTGACATTTCCACACACAGGCACTCTGCCTCAGTGTTTTTAGATGCTGACTTCATGTAGGTTATTTGTCAGGGAAAAAAATTGGCTCTCCTTGAGCTCATAGAGAGAGCTCCTGGTCATGAGGGGAAAAAGTCTTAAACCAGTGGTTTTGTTCTTTCTCTGACGTTAAATGCCAACAATGTATCGTCTCACCAGGTCTTGTCAAGATGCCCAGTGTCTGATGTGTTTCCTTAAGTTTTGCCTCCTCATAAACACTGCGCTCTTTGTGTCCTGTCGTCTCCTGAATAATGGGAGGGGCACCAAGGTAATTACGCTTATCATGCCACATAATAGATACAACCATGGAGTATGATTTGGCGCACTCGGCCTCCGTCTCTTGTCCCCCATTCACCTAGGAGAAATTAATGAAGTCGGATTGAAGCACTGAGTCAAATTAGTTTTTTTTTTTTTCTTGTAAAAAAGTTAAAGCATCCGGGGCACCTTCGATTAATATTAAAAAAGGCTTTGGACCATGCAGTTTCAATTACCTAAGAGAATCAAAAACGCTGAAAAGGCCTCAAATTGATTTTCTCTCATAGAGCCGCCTGCCTCAAAAGCAACAGAGCTGGAGATCTCACAGGTTTGCACTCGATGTATGAATTGTTGTAATGTTTAGTTTTAATATTAAAATACTTTTGGTAAAAGCAAGGTTTTTTTTAGAAACAAGCTCATTCTTCAGCGATAAGAGATGGCATATGATTTCTACACTTGAAGTCAACCTCGTGCTGATTTTAAACAATGCATCCCAACCTTAGGATCAAGCCTCTGGAAGAAGTCTTAGTATAGTCCCTGAAAACAGATTTGCCAAGATTTAACTCATATTATAACATCGATGTTCTGTTACCTTGCCGTAGAGGTGATGGATTTGGGGATGTCCCAAAAAGCAACAAACAATCTTCAGCCTCTAAAAGCTCTTCCTAGCTTCTGCTATCTTGTGAGTTACTAGTACGGTTTCCAGCTCAGTTGATTTCTTGTTGTGAGGTTCAGATGAAGGGATGGGTCCACTGCCAACCAATGAACTGTGACTGAGGAAGTGTCGTTTGAAAGTGTGAAATCCTTTTGTTTACACCATCACTCCACAAGAATATTTACCAAAGTGAACTTTCCCTTTTCTTTGATACCTAATTAGGAGCTAATCTTTTGCTTTCTAGAATGGGAACTGGTTTTTCCTTTATTTATCTTACAATTCTTGGCAGTAAAGCTCTTTTTTTGCACCATCTAGAGGTGGGCGATACTGGGAATTTTGGTATTGATCCAGTACGAAGTACAGGTCCAGTATCGTTGATACCGATACTTTTAAATTCAGACCTTTTTGTGTTTTTGTGATTATTTTTTCTTTTGATTATTTTGTTAAAACCGAGGACAGAATTTGGGCAGATTTTCAGGTGACAACAAAGTACTTAAGTGTCAAGATAAACATTTAAGTACAGACACAATACAACAGTAAAAAAAATAAATAAATAAATAAAAAGAAAAAAAAACAAAAAAAAACATTGTTTTAAGTGGAATTCTTTTCTTAAAAAAAGGGCAAAAAAAATATTACTTTGAAATAAAATAAAATAAAATATACTAATAATCTTTTTTGAGGAACAGAGTTGAAGACTACAGTACAAAAAATAAATAAATAAAATTTCTCCAATTATTGCACACATTTTTTAGAATAGTAAAGTATAATGACTTATCACACCAAAAAGAAAAAAAAAAAAAAAAAAGATAAACAAATTCCAAACACCTTTTTTGTGTGTTTTTCAGAGCCTACATGCTTTTTTCCATGGTGCCAAAGTCAGGTTGCCAAACCGCAACAGTCAGTATCGAAATTCAGATCGATCCACCCACCTCTAGTACCACCCTCTGTATAATAAACTGTAAAATCCTTGTGCATTTTTTTGTTTTTTGGTGTATAGCAGGTGTTCCAAAACCTTTCAGCCTGTAACCCCCCAAAATAGCAACGCTAGCAACAAAAATTAAAGATATCAAAACGAAATAAACAAAAAATTTGAATTAGCTTAGCACATATAGCTATTTGTCCCATTGGTACCTTGGCTTAGTCACCTGGGGGGTCTTGTGGCACCAAGGCAGACAAAAGCTCAAACATTTTCAGTTTGTTTGGTTTAAATATAAATTCAACTCCCATTTGTTTACATCTTACAATACTGGGTGAAATATGCAGTTTCATACATATATATATATTTAATTTGCTATTTGTTATCACCTTCCCAGGGGCCCCAAACCCACACTAGGAACTATCATTTTAAAATAAAACCACAAGTGAAGTGAAAACAGGAGAAAATGAACAGAAGTTGCTACCACAATGGATGTACTACAAAGCTGGGCAGCTAGCTTAACAAGCTAGCTAGTTAACATCCTCTCATTAGTCATATATAGTTACATTTTTTTCATCACTCAGATTTGGCAACAATTCCAGCAAAGAGAGTTAGGACTCTGTGTTTTGCTTCATGTTTACCATTCTGAGTGGGGTCTCTTAGTTTTTAACAGCTTTTGGGGAAAAAAAAAAGAAAGAGGCTGAAAGAGTTGCAAAAGAAAAACACCCTAACTGAAGTTCAGAGGGTTTATTCCCACTGTGACGCACATAATGCTGAACGCAGCTTTGTTATTATTAAATTTAAAACAGCTTGACCCGACTATTTTCCCTGCTACACTTTATCTGCTGAATGAAAGAAGCCATTATGTTGTCTGTTTGAGGCCTTTGTGTTAACACTGCTTGTTTACATAGAAACTCTGCCTCTCAGTCTCTTATGCAGGACCAAATCTTGGCTGAACATCCTTTTATTTTGTACAGCTAACCTCAGATGTGCAAATCAAAACTGGTGCATCACGGCGTCGCGCACACACGCTGGTACGCCTTCACTCACACACACACATTAGTCACAGAGTCAGTGACTTGCCATAAGGTGGAGCGCAGATAATAGATTTAGGCGCCTGTAAGCAGATTTGGGCGTGTGCCTTACTTAAAGGCAGATCATTCGGCGGCTGTAAACAGGCTTTGGAGAAATCAAACCGTTAAATAGAAAATACATTTATTAATTCAATCCGCTTAGTTCAGGTTCAGCTCCTTTCGCTCAAATTAAGTTTGCTGGATTTCACAGGATATTAGCAGGCAAGAAGAAAAGAGGGGCATCAGGAAGGCTGCCGTGTCGTGGCAGTCGTGTAGGCGCTTGGATGTGGCTTTAACCTCCAATTGCTGCTGAAAAAACAGCAGCAGTGACATAAAGCAAACTGTGGAAAGATTTAATTTTCAACTGCCGAGTGAATAGCAAGTACATATTGGATGCAGGAGTTAATTCTACTGAGATAGCACAGGGATGTTTTTCTGTCACTGCATACAATACTGGGTAGTGATACAATATTGGTTGGTGAATACATCCAGTTTACATGTTTACATCCAATCTGTTTAACCACTGAGCTGCCCTGTGCAAAGACATAAAGCTTGAATCAGATGTCAAGGATATATATATATATATATCTATATATATATATATATATATATATATATATATATATATATATATATATATATACTGTTTCCCCCCTGAAATGTTATTTTTGGAATTTTAATTTCCACTCAGCTATTAGCAGCCTGTAGCATGTCAATGCTAACTGGTGCAAGGCCAGATGTTTCCCCACACGGTGAGGAGAAGGAGGTGAGGACAACGTGCTGGTTCTCGGGTGTGAGCTATGAAGTAACGACATCGACCTGTCCTTCCATCCATCGTTAATGGGAACAAAAGATCTATCTTCAATAAGATGGACGAGCTAGCCATGCTAACCCAGCAACAGAGGGGACACCAGAAGGGCACTTTCTTTATACTTTCTTACTTTTGTTTTCTCGATTGCTGCTGTGACTCCTCCTGAATTTCCCCTCTGGGATAAATAAAGTATTTTCAATTCTATTTTATTTCATTTATCTCTGTAATATACACATACACAAGACTCAATCTTGCTATGTTGATGACATTTTGTTATATTTCACAAAAGCTTTTATTTCAATTCCTCAAACTTTAACACATTTGTAAATTTTAGCTTCTTGTCAGAGTTTGAAATAAAGTGGACAAAATCTGCTCTTTTGGTACTGAATGAGTGTATAACACTGAGTGTCTTTTCATTTAATAGTTGTATTGACAAACAATAGAAAACCTTCCCTCACTTGAAACGATGTCCCAAAATCTGTCCTGGAATTTAGGATTGACGTCAGAAATTTGTCTCGTATTAAAGAAAAGAAAAAAATTATCTTTCTTTACCTCTTTTCCAAATTTCTCATTCTTGCGATCAAGGCCATCTATTTAGTCCCTCTATGACACCAACTTGTTACATTCAAAAACCAGGAGACTTAGTTTCACTTATTCAAGAAGACATGACATTTTCTTGTATCTTGACTTACATCGTCTTCTCAGACTTTATCCAGTAACGTTTCTCTAAATAGTAAGAAACCAAAAGGGCTTAATCTTTTTATTTATTTATTTTTTTTCAATGTCATTAATTTTATTGCAGACAACTCACCAACCCATTGCAGATAACTTTCCTGTTGACAACCGTACTGTCTTGCCAGAGTTGAGCTAATGCTAAACACCAGTGTTAAATGTGCTTTCTGTCTGGTTTTGGTCAATAAATAACTTTACACTGGCTCAATTTTTTTAAAGATTGCACAGCATTGCAGTGGCCATGTCTCGGGGTTTCAAGTGCTTGCATCAGTATCTGTATTTTGGACAGAGGGGTCTGAGTTGTAACAACTTTTGAGATGTGTTATCTATCTATTTATTTATTTATTAAAACATATCAGTTTTGGTTTTTTATTTTTATTTAATTTCATTTTTTTTTCATTTATTTATTTATTTATTTATTTATTTATTTATTTATTTTTATTTATTTTCAATTTTATTTATTTTTATTTATTTATTTATTTTTGTCTGATTTAAAATAAATAAATAAATGCATGAAATTAACCATGGGGCGTAAATCACATTTGGACTAGAGAAGTGAATGAATAGTTGGGTGTCGTCGGCATGGCTTGAGAACTGAGTTGAAGGGTTTCTTGTGACATATAAAGACAGACTCCGGGTATCATTACAGAAAGAAGTCATCCAATAGAAGTAGTACAAGATTTCAATGAGCTCTTTTTTTAATATTTATAAAACATTTTGTTGATTGAAATGTTTAAAAACATTCATTCCAATTGTGGAATTTAAGGGTTCAAGGGGGCTTTTGATCCCGGCAACGACATTTTTTTCATTTCAGAACTTTTTGTGAAATTTGATTAAAATCAATCTTACAAATGAGTCGCTGAAGGCTAAATGAGAACCTGTTTGGTATTTTTCCTTCTCTCCGCCTCCCTAAACAGACTTGGAAGACTCAGGAACGTCTCAGGTATTGTTCTTTTTAGGTCTATGGAGTCAAATCTCCTCAGAGAAGTCCCTGCCTTAAAAAAAAAGTCTCACATTCTTCAGCCAGCTTCAGTCATTTCTCATCCTGAGAGAGAAAGGGAGAAAAAAAACAGAAGAGTTAGATGAAAGCACTGCGACTCGGGCAGGTGTATTCAGCCAGCTCACACCTTGTCTGGGTGATGGACAATGGTGAGAGGGAGTTTTATCAAAAAGCCAAGAGTGTGTGAAAATTCCACAGCTCCTGCTAAAAGTTTTATCACGGATCTTCTGAGCTTGGTGCCAGTGTGTGGAGGTCAAGCCTTGAGGCTGAACTTGAAACAGCTGAAGGCTTCATGAAACATGGAGGACGCCTCGGTGTGCCTCGCCATTCCTCAACTGGCTATTTCACGTTCACCCGTGTTTTACCTATTTCTGCTTAACATGTCTGTTTTCTGACCTTTTCACATCAGTTTCATTACGTTCGACAACCTTTACAGCTAGCTCCTCTGACCTCCACAGCGTTTCTCTGTGCACTTTTGTTTTTTCTCACCATCAAATTGATGAAACCTGCACGGTACAAGATTGAAATTGAGCCCCCTCCTTCCAAAAGATGATTTATGTTGCTGAGTTTTCTAAACCACCCTCAAAATATGATACATTACCTTAGCCGCCGTACAGCTAATCGCTAGCCTAATGGAATGTGTGGCTGCCGTATTGATCAGGAGAACAGCAATCACTCATAAACATCCCGTGAATGATCCGGTGTATTAACACATGGTCAGCCCCCGTGCACCTGCTCATGACTGGTGATCGATACCTCCAGATAAAAAACGCTACTTCCTGGGAATGTTTCCCGGTAAGGTATGGGTTGTGTTTGCAGAACTTAAAATATTTCTTTGTGAATAATGAGCATTTTTTTCCTGGGTCTGAAATAAAGATTTTAAAAATATGGATAATGATTTTTTTTCTTGTTTGCACTGGATCAAGTGTTTTCTTATCTTAACCAGAGGGCAGAAAACATTATTGAGGGGTTGGTTAAAAGTCTTCTGTTATGTAAAACACCAATTTCCTCACATTCCAGGTGGATTTGCTTCCCTGTTGCTGGGTCAAGAACTCAAAATTTAACGTGAAACATGCCAACACAATGCCTACTTAAGCCTTGGCTGCAGTCTCTTTTTTTTTTGGTTACAGACTTTGTTAAAATTAAATAAAAAAATAAAAAAATATTTTAAAAATTGAAAAAAAAGGAAAAAATAAAGTTTTATCCAAGCATGTAAACTGCATTATTTTAAAAATATAAATTATTTTTTTTAACATTTTATTATTATTATTATTAGTAGTAGTATTATTATTTTTTATTATTTATTTATTTATTTATGTAACATGATTATACATAATTCATATTCTCTATAAAATATTCAAAACCAAACACAAGAAAACTGTCCTGCTTATTTTAAAGTTTGTTTAAATTTACAGTTTATCGCAAGAAATAACTTTGTTGGCAATGGCACAGCCTCTTTTGGAGCCCTCACCAAATGTTTTTCTGAGCCTCTACATCTAGCCTGAACCCTCTCCTGTGTTAAACCAACCAGTCAGCCAAACGATGCCATGTCTTTAGAAACTGGGAGTCTGCAGATCCTTCACAGGGTTGGAATTTTGGAGATTATTTGTGACAAAATTAAAAACCTTTATGATAGAAAAAGCTAGAAGTAGCTTTATTCATCCCCGGGGGAACATTCAGGAGGAGTCACAGCAGCAATCAAGAAAACTAAAGTCAGAAAGAGTATAGAAAGTGCAAAAAGGTCCATGAAAAAATAGCTTTATTAGCCATGTCTTTGAATAGCATAATGCTACTCTGCCATCTGGTATTCCCTCTGTTGCTGGGTTAGCATAGCTAGCTTGTCCATCTTGTTAGAGATAGATCTTACGTTCCCAAAAACAATGGATGAAAGGACAAGTTGATGTCATCACTTCTTAGCTCACACCTGAGAACCTGCACGTCGTCCTCACCTCCTTCTCCTCACCTTGTGAGGAAATATCAGGCCTTGCACCTGTTAGCATTGACATGCCACAGGCTGCTTACAGCCGATTTCACATGTAAACACTGCAGCCATGGTTACATGTAGGATCTCTAGACAAACACCGCAGCAAAAATAGTAAAAATATCACTGAAGACAAAACCAGTTTGGTGTCTATAACCAACAATTAAGCCAAACAAAGTAATGATCCACTCCAAATACAAAAATGACGAAAAAGAGGTGAAACATTATAAGAAACAGACAAAGAAGAGGGAGCTGCTGCAACAGGCAACAACATCACATAAGGATCTAGTTCATGACATGTTTGAGGTGTTGGCCATAGCTCTGCCCTCGAAAGGCCTCCAGAGAGCTAGCCAATCAGAGGGAAGCGGGTTTGTGGAACAGGGAACCTTAAAGAAACAGCAGCCACAACAACAGAAAGAGGAATTTTCTAAATGGATAAAGGAAAAGAAACTCTAGTGCTTCTGGGCAAGATTTCTGACCGGTGACAGAAAAATGTGATCATACATGGTATTTGTTTACAACTTTGAAAAGTCTACTATTGTCAATTTTTGGGACACAGCAAATGAACCACAGGTGTGAATACATCCCAAAACTTTAGCATTAGCACATGTATTTTGTATTTATTTTCAGCTGTAAATCATGTAAAGCTACTACAGAAGTACCAAATAAAATACAGCCTTTTAAAAAAAAAACCCTCTCTTTAATGGATGCTGTGGCTTCTGGTCTCCCAGATGACGATGATACCAATCATCACATTTAAG
Source organism: Halichoeres trimaculatus (assembly GCF_033239565.1). Lineage (NCBI taxonomy): Eukaryota > Metazoa > Chordata > Actinopteri > Labriformes > Labridae > Halichoeres > Halichoeres trimaculatus. The sequence goes on from NW_027437200.1 coordinate 18,836,755, forward strand.
GGGCTGACATTGTTTGCATCCAATCTGATCTTTAAAAACCAATTAAATCAGAACAGAGATTGCAATTTGCTGGAAAAAAAAAGAAAAAGAAAAAGCAAATACAACATCATTCCCTGCAGGCTGATCCTCAAGTGCCCCGCGATTAGAAATGAAAAGGTTTCATCTACAGCTCCTTAATTGGGACAGACTCCAGCCTTTGAAAATTTATATATATGTCTTTATTCTATTTCTGTGTTTCTGTTTTAAAACATCATCTCTTTCCAGAGTGAGTCATCAAAGTCGAACAGAAATGTGGTTAAACATCTCAAACGAGGAGCAATCTCCAGCATCTATCACTGATAATTTGGTTTATAGAGACGACGTAAATGTGAGTCTTGGATGAAGCTGTTGGAAATTGAATGAACACAAAAGCACATCTTGGATGTATCACTGTTAGAGCACATCCCTGTTTGGCAAAGCCAATTTAACCTTTTCAAACTCGCTCACAGCTATTTAGAACTCAATTAGCGGCAAACATGTGTTAGTTTATTACGGGAATTACCGCTTCGTTATCATTCAGAATGGCTTCCTCATCCTCTCCTGTCAGCCCGGGCCTCCTGAAGCCCCCCAAAAGACCTGTTTGCTATACCATAATGCTTGGATAACAACATGAATCAACGAGCGCAACAAAACGGAGGCAGGTGGTGAGGGCTGACCCTGCTGAACGCACTCTGGTGGGTCTCACGTACCCTGGAGGAGCAGATTAAAGCTCTTCTCAATACGAGAAACAGCGCCAGGGGTGCTGATGTCCTCCCACTGCAGCCCACCACTTCATTAGCACCGGCAGTCCTGTTTAGCATGCACCACTTCATTTGCATGCGTTCAAATAACTGTGCATACAGCGGCTGTTAGGGATGAGCCCTTACATCACATCTATAGATGGCGGGGACCTAAAGCAAAGTGCTCGGAGCTGGAGATCGTAGCATTATGCAGCTCGTCAGGTTGAATTTTTATTGAGCAGTCTGCAGAGGGAAAAGGATGCTTTTGATGCTGAATACAAATGATCTGCCAAACAAAGCTTGATGAATAAATGCAGGAATAAATGGATGAATCTACTTGCTGTAATCTGCCTTTGTTATTCTGCAGTTTCTGAGCAACACGCTGCTATGATTTAATAAAGCGTTAAGTGCAATGTGTAGATTTTCTGTTTAAAGGAGGGTTATTTGTTTCAATACTGAGCCCAAGATTTGCCCATACACCTCATTTTCCCTCAATTATGACTCTTTTTGGAGACCATTAGCACATTGTTTTGGTTCAATACAACAGAAACTTTACCTTTTATCGCCTCTTTCCGTAGACATACTCAAGCTAATACTTCAGCATTACAAAACACCACTTTAGTGCTACCTCATTAGCACTTTATTGTTAACTAAAGTAGCACTTGATGCAAAAACAGGCTGGCAATTATCATAATTTACAAGCTGCCACAGACTGACACTTAATTTTACTATTGACTTAAAGAGGGGTATCCTGCTTCCCCATATTTTAAAGATGGGTATAAAGTAATAGTGTTGGATTGTCAAACTAAAGGCTGCTTCATTTGTTGTTTAATGTGTCAGCCCAAAGCAGTCTATTTAAAAAAAAAAGCACCAGATCTTCACAAGATTTTCTGAACAAATGATGTCATCACACAAATTCAAAGTGCGGGCCTCAAACACCAAGTCCTTGCCTATTTCTCAGCCTATCACAGGTTTCCAAAGGGCTGGCCAATCAGAGCAAAGGAGGTTTGTGGAGTTTGATCATGTTAAGCTACTACAGGGAAACAAGAGGGACAGAATAAAGCCTACATAAAATCTCATAACCCCCTCTTTAAAGTAAAAAATTATGTTAAATCGACAACTTTTTATGACTGCAAAAAATGATGTTGTAAATACACATATGACTTGACAACAACACAATCTGCAGTTTTGTGACTCCATTGGTGGCAAACAAAAATTCATAGCTGTAGCTAACCAGTTAAACCAAGCTAGCTGTTAGCATGAAGCATAAGCTAATGAAGACTGTCCTCCAATTTCAAAGGGGCTGGTTAGCTTAAATGCTACTGTATTGATCCGATGATCCTGGATTGAAGACAACCCCCTTTTTTGAAGACAGATTTTTTTTGGTTTGTTTGTTTTTTTTAAAGGCTTTTTGACAACAAATTCTTATTTCATTTAGAAGGACACTTTATTTAAAGATTCTAATAAAACATTGATGCCAAGCAACATAAAACAAGGCAAAATGTTTGACTGAGTGTTGGTATTTTTAAGACATTGTTTCTGAGCATGACACTACACTCTGTGTCTCCCTGGCAGCTTGAACATTGTTAGATGCCCCCGCAGCATTCACCACAATAATTTTAAAGTGAGCATCACAACTTTTTCCTGATTAGCCTTTTTTACTTGTACAGCCCTTGAAAGCTACCTGTCACAGTATAGAGGTATTTTGGAGTGACAGGTTGCACAGAGAAATCGAAAGAGAGAGGACAGAGAAGGTGGTTCAGCTGTTCAAAGCCAAGTCCCTGAAAATGAAATAACTCACTTATTCAAAGGGAATTTTGCGCGAAAAACCCCCCACTACATTTGTTAGTACAAGATCTTCATGGGACTTCATGAAATGATGAGGTCATCACATTCAAATCATGCAACTTGTTCATAACACAACGGTGTTGTGGGCCTCAATCACCAAGGTCTTCACTAATCTCTGTCCCTAACAAGCCTCTGGTGGTCTTGCCTATCGAAGGGAAGGGTTTTTGTCGAGTGGGGAGTCTTAAAGTGACAGTAGCTTAAGTTAGAGGTTTCAGACAAAGGCTAAAAATAATAAATATCATACAACTTCATCAAAATACTATTGTGAATGATCCTCTAAAAAAAGAAAAAAAAAGAAAAAAAGAAAACTAAAAAAAAGAAAAGCAAGAAAACATCAAACTGTTTTTCCTTAAATTACAAAACCTTTTAGCTTAGTATTGATTTTTACAATTTATACAATACATACTGTAAGGTTTATTTCCCTTCTAAATGGTATATATATATTTTTTATTTCATTTTATTTTTTTCAGCTAAAGAATCTAGTAAATCAAGTGAACACAGATTTATGCGCACTGATTAGCTAACAGTTACCACTTTGCTAGCTGGTATCATGAGACTAAAGCATTTTTCACAAGTGGTGGAGACCAAAATTGAGCTACAAGTGACACGAGTACCTGGTTAACAGTCTTCAGAACATCAGAAACTTTGATGGTAAATCTAATACACTGTCATTAAAAACCTGTTTTTAAATATTATATGTAGTTTTTGTTTAAGCACAGCCACCATGAAGTGCACATCTCTTATTTTTATTTTTTCCTTCTCTTATTGTCTTGTCTTTCCACTTCACAGTGAAATGAAGAGTGAATCAGGTTTTCCCAACAAAGCACAGATGCGGGTTAAGGAAGGTTAGCCCTCCAAATAGCACGCCTAATTAAAACTCATTCACTTGTGCTATCGTCTGCATCACAGATGACAAGTGATCAGAGGATCTCGGGCGTAATTATCATGCGGCTTTGAGTTGTTTTTCCTCGCTCTTCGTCTCATCTCACTTCTTCGCCATTCTGATTTCCTGCTCTTAATTGGCCTTTCATGCTTGTTGACATCTCTCTCTTGAGTTTTCACACGTTACAGTTTGACCTCGGAAGGTTGCGACTGCTGATCTTTTTTGTAAAATCTGTCAAGTTTAACCGTCGAAACTCCAGCTCGAGTTCTCAACTTTCCCATCTCAGATATCAGTCTCTACAGTCTTTGTTTCCTGCATCTTTTTTTTCTTTTTTCACTTCCTCCCATCCTCCTCCGCCTGACTTGCTCACTTTTCTGTGGATGGAGCTGGAAGGCTTTACCAAAACAGCAATCTGTCAGGGCCATAGGTTACTTTTTGCCATCTGCTGTAAGATTAAATTAGGGGAGGTTGTGTGTCTCTCATTGTTTGGGCTGCCTCTGCCCTCCTCGATATTTCCTTTCACATCAGGCTTGTCATGCTGGGGGACTGGAGGAGATGGAGGGAGATGACCTGGATGGCAACCAAAGTTGGGATGAGCTTTTGTGCTCTGTGTGTGCCTGGTAGTGAGATTAGTTGGCATCTCTGTCTGCCATTTTTTTTTGTTATTTTTATGGTATCAGTAGTGTGCTGGCAGGAGCACAAACACACACCTCCGCATTGCCCTTTTCCTCCCTCATTTTGTCCCCAATATGAGTCCTTGGACAGTAAGTACAGTTGTTGCATTGAGTGCCAGGGAAATGTTGCTGGACTGGGTCCGCTCAGCCACCGTAGGCAGGTACCAGGCTGAATAAGGTTTCAGGGTGAATCTGTACTCAACAGCTGGATGCGAAGGTGAGGGATGAATTGAAAACCCTGATGCCCCAGGGCCACAAGTGTAATGCTCATTCACATGCTGCTCATCATTCATACTGTTTTTTATTGCTAAAAAAAGGAAAAAAAATAAAAAATAAAATAAAATAAAAAATGCAGGACTCATTTTAACCTCCAGATCTATTCACCATGTATCCCTATAACACCATTTTTTAAAGCCTTGTGTCAATAATGATTCCATAGTACTTAGTGCTCAGTGAATTTTAAAGGGGGTCTGTTTTTATTTTGCTTCTTTTTATTTTATTTTATTTTATTTTATTTTTATTTTATTTTATTTTTACCAGTTTAAAAAAAAGTTTTGAATTAATTTTTACCCCTTATTATTCCCCCCTCCCCCTCTATTGTACATTCAAGTCAAGCCAAAACATTAACAAAACTATTGCTCCATAGCACTACTAGTGGGGGAAGAATTCACACAGTAGCTTTAAAATTCCCAAGACATAATTTTTAAAATTCAATAATTGTGAAGCATTTTTTTTCGATTTTTTTTAAATAAATAAATAAATAAATAAAAACTTGATGATACACTTTCTTCAATTCATTTAGTAATTTATGACCCCCTTTACTGGTGAAATCCAGACAGCAAGCCCTAGTGTCTGAAAACAAAACAAATGTGCCAGTCCAAAAAAACTGCATTTCCTTGAGAGTCTACTTGATGCTGATCCCAGAAAAAAAAAAAAAAAAAAAAAAAAACTTAGTTGCAGCCAGTGTTGCCTGATTTTGTGGCAGGCAGGAGAGGAAAAGCAGAAAACAAGTTTTTGGTCTAATTAGTGCATTTGTTTGTGAAAACAAATAGCTGGGACACTACTTGGGACATTTTAAAGAGTGGGTATGGTGCAAGAGATCTTCTAAAGATCTTCACAAGATTTGCTGAAATGAAGAGGTCACTGCATAGTGTTCACTGGTTTATGACACATTGGAGGTTGGGGCCTCAAACACCGAGGCTAACCCTTACCTTCACCCAATACAGGCCCCTAATAAGGCTGGCCAATCAGAGAGAAGGGGGTTTGTGGAGCAGGTGCCTTAAAGAGACAAAGTGTATTATTATTATTATTTTTAATGAGCTGTACATCCTGAAATGCTAATACAGGGGGGACAGAAGGTCAGTATTAAGTATGAAAATAATAATAGTAATAAAAAATAATCTCAATACCCCCTCTTTAACGGATGATCTTGTTAAACCAAGTGTTTTCCTTTACAGGTATCTCTTGTAAAGCCTTAAGACAGTTGTGAAGAAACTGAACAGCTGCTGAACAAAGTTTCTCTCCTTATGAAACTTTGAGCCAGTGGTCACATGGCTTCCCAACCTTGTGAAGGTGAACGATGGGGCCATTTTGAAGACAAAGCCATAATGCCACAAGTGTTATCGGCTCGGTCTGCTTTCACAGCCTCCTCTCATTTAAGCAGATGTGTAATGTGCTCCACCTGCTAAATGACGTGGAAACAGGCCTGTGTGAAATGGACTGGCCAAATGGAGCTTGGACCTCTCCCTGTCTGTCCAGGCTATTAGGGAACAGATTAGCCCGACCGGGGAGAACAATACAGTGTGTTAATAGACCAACATCACTGCTGAGGAGAATGATGGTAAAGGAACATGAAGATGACGTCTAAATGTGTTTCCAGAGGAAATAAGAGCAGCAAAATTTTGTGATGATTTCGAAAGCTCGGCTTTTAGATGTTTATAGATGGGGGGTTTTCTTTTTAAAGGAAGCTGAAAAGGGAAGAAAGCAACAATCAATGCTTGTTTGAGCTCACAATAGGCAGCAGAGATGGAGCAAAATGAATGGATGCTTCAAAATTGGCGTAAAATTAGCTAAAATTATAGGAAATCTCAAAGAATAATTTTCACTACACTGAATGAGGAGCGTTAATGCTGCACTAGATTGGAAGAGGTGGACTAGAGAGAGATTCTAAAGAATGAGGCGGTAAAACCAGTCACACACACACACACACGCTCGGCCAACCCTTCCACTGACATCTGGACAGCAGTAATAACAAGGTGCAAAATGCCATACCGGAGAAACTGCATATTAACACCCGACTAGTGGCATGCTAATGGCAGTTATCACAGGCGCTCCCCTCAGCTGTCCTGCTCACAGGCCAACAGGAAGGGGAGAAATAAAGCGGGAGTGTGAGGTAGAACAAATGCAATGCATTAAAATGATACACACCAAGGGACACATCCCATGCAAACGAGGCGGCTTTCTTTGGCAGTGGTAGAGTAGTTTTTATAACGGGCTTTAAAACGGCTTATCAAGTTGTTTAACACTGTTTGGAAAGTACTATAAATACTACTGATGGTTTATGGACAATGTGCCCCCATCCTCTCAATTGAAGCCAAAATATCACACCAGTGGGTGCAAACTGGGATCGCTAACGATGTTTGATGGATCCAGTGCACTTACAGAAAGGAAAACTGGTTGTTTTGCCCAAATGTTTGACCTTAGCCTGTTCATGCTAACACCCTGTGTTACCAATACAGAAGCTAAGATCTGTAATATTGTTGTGGTCTCTTAACACTTGCACATGAGTTAGCTTGGCAGCCGCTAACCGCTACATCAGAAAATGTGAAATTGAAAAAAATATTTCAGACACATACATAGATGTGTAGTTTGACCAAAAGCATCTTGTAAACATGAAAAAGTGGTTTCCAGACATGTACCACAGACAGCCACCAGAGGGAGCTCTACAAACTTTGGCTTCACTTATGTAGTGCAATTTTGCTAACCATGTTTTTGTGAACTTAATGTTCTGAAACAGCCTTTAAAGGAGATATTTGGTTCCGTCTTTCATGCCTTGGTTCTACTGTTGAGCTTTTGAACCATATTTTGTCTGTTTTGAAGAAAAAAAAGAGAACTGTGTCTTAGAAGATTAGAATATAAATCTTGGCCTCCTGGAACATTTAACCAGCTTTGGTAATTTTGGCGGTGTGGGCAGGTACAAAGTGATGCTGGAAAATGAAAGCAGATAGTGTTTCTGGTTCTTCTTTTGAAAAACTGAATTTTCCATTTTTTAGGTCCTTAAACAACTTAAGTTTCAATTTATTACCCCAAATTCAAAATCTCAAAAATTGGAATATTTTATTGTCCTTCTGAAAAGTATGCTTATTTATATTATATGCATTCAATACTTGGCTGGGACTCCTTTGGCATGAATTACTTAAGAAATGAAGTGGAGAGAAATATATATATATACACACATATATATATATATATATATATATATATATATATATATATATATATATATATATATATATATATATATATATATATATATATATATATATATATATATGTGTGTATATATATATATATGTGTGTATATATATATATATGTGTATATATATATATATATATATATATATATATATATATATATATATATATATATATATGTGTGTATATATATATATATATATGTGTGTATATATATATATATATATATATATATATATATATATATATATATATATATATATATATATTTTGTCATTAAACCAGATTTAGGTAGTTGGCAGTGCGGGCAGTTTCTAAATCCTGCTGTGAAAATGAATGAATGTATTTTGTAAGTCTTTATTTTTGTAACTCCAACCATCTTTTTTTCTGAGTTTAAACCCCAAATTCAGAATCAGAAAGATTAGAATATTATTCTCATAATACATGCTTTCAACACTTGGCTGGGGCTTCTAATGCATTAATTCCTGGATCAACATGATGTGGCAGTTAAGTAGTAATATCATGATCATTCAACCAACTTTTGGTACTTTTGGCAGTATTGGCAGGTGCCAAGTTGTGCTGGATCATGAAATCTGAATTGTGTTTGGTTGAGAAGTGATCTGATATGAGATAGTTGTGAAAGTTGTTGCTATATTCCTTGATACATTTGTTTATGATGGTTCTTGATGCACTGACTCCAGCCTACAGCCACCAGACGCATATTTTACCCACAAATAATTTGCACATTGTTCTTTTTTTTTTTTTCAAACCTACTGTTTTTCAATACAAGCTTTCACTTAAGTAACGTTTTTTTGCTGAGTGAAACTGCAGCTCTTAATTTTAGGACCAAGGTCGATTTTTCCAAAGTTTTAATTGCAACGAGTACAAAACCAGCCAATCAAAACACTTGCTGAAAAGTCACAAAGAAAACAAAAAACAACAAAGACAATGTTTTGAGGACAATAGCTGTGGAGATTGAATATGACACCCCCAAATTTTTGCAATTTCATGCCATTTGTTCACGTTGCTTTAGTGTCAAAAGGCTGCAAGTCTACTCTTGCGGTGTTCCTTCGAATTCCTGACAATCCTCTCAAGGTTGCAGTTATCCATGTTGCTTGTGCATCTTTTTTTTGCTTTTTCCCCTTTACACAATTTCTTGGTAACAAGGTAAAGTACAGCACTCTGTGAACAGCTAGCACCAGGAATAACCCTTTGTTGCTAACCTTTTTTGCAGAGAGTGTCAACGACTGTCTTCCGGAAACTGTCAAGCTCAAGTGTTGTAACACATTATTAAAAACGGTTTAATTTAAAACTTGATCTCTAGAGTCATTTTACACCAGCATTAGTGTTTGAGACATACCATGAGCAGTGCAGACTGATGTTTTTTTTCTACATTGCTTTCTCCTCATGAAACTAATCTTGAAGTGTTGCCTGGCTGAGCAGAAACACTTAAGATTTACAATCCTTACGCCGCTTGGAGCACACGCCAGTGCACAAGTGAGAAAGCAACTGTTAAGTGTCTCTGCGTGTTTTCACGCACTCAGACAACAGACTTCATCCTGGCTTGTGAGTGCACTTACAGTGTGAAATAATCCAGTAATTGCAGGGCAGGCTGACCAGAGCCTGAGGCGAGAACAAATAAACTTCTCATGTGTGAGAAAAAAAAAAATGTCCATACCACTAATTGTTTGCACAGAAAATGTGTAATAAAGATAATTTAACAGTGAAAAATCTCTCAGTAGGTTTAGTGCAGGACAGTGTCAGAGTCATGCTTATTCATCAAGCAGTAGCCTGAAGCAAGGTGAAATATACTTTCCCAGCATGCATTGTAATCATTAAGACTTGATGTGTTGTTTTCAAACAACTGGCATCATGGAAAGAATTTTAAATAAGGATCTGTATGAGGAGGATCCATTTTAATTGCTCTCCCTCGCCACCTTGTGGCCTGGAGTCTATGGTTTGAAACATGACATCAAACAAATGTTGTAGCAGCCAGCAATATGTTAGCTCAGTGCCCCGACGCATCTGTAGGCTAACGTGACAAAAAGTAAACACTGTCAGTTTGTAAGTCGTTTAGTAGCTGTTAGTATTTAGCTCAGCTGGCAGCCCGGTGCTCTAAGACGTGTCTGTAATGTGTTAAGTCAGTAAATCCTGGTTAGCTATGTCCTGCCAGTCATCTACCAATCAGAGCTAACGTAACCTCACTCTTCATTTTATTGATAGACTCTCAAGTTTGAACAGACCACTGCAGAATAACTGCTGACTGTGGGTTGGAATGGACACTATCACAAACAGCTTAGCCCTTGTGTTACAGAATGATATAGCCTGAGCTAAAGGCTAATTAGCCTTTAGCTCAGGCTGTATCACTCTCCTGTTTATCTTTCTTCTGCTCTTCTATCCTTTTTCTGTCTGACAGTTAGGCTCCAGTGTCCACCATCACAACAAAATTTGGAAATTTAGAAAAGAGGGAAAAGAAAGACTTTCTTTAATCTTTTCTACAAAAATAGACAAATTTCTGACATCAATCTTAAATGCCAGGACAGATATTTAATGGAAAGAAACTCAGTGTTATACACTTATTCAGTGGTAAAAGAGCAGATTTTGTCCAATTTATTTCATAATCTGACCAGGAGCTAAAATTTACAAATGTATAAAAGTTTGAGAAATTGAGATAAAACTTTTTTTTAAATAGAACAAAATGTCATCAGCGTAGCAAGATTATAACTCTTGTGTTATTGAAAGTAATATGACAATAAGTGATCATTCTCTAAAAGTATGTGTATGTTGCAGAGAAAAAATAAAGTGACTAAATGTACATCATTGATGAGAAGAATGTGAAATTTTGAAATGGCGGGGGGGAAAAAAAAAAAATTTTGTGACAAAATCATGCTAACCTAGAAAATATTTTCTTTGTTCAAGACAACTTTTTACTGGATACAACGTGCCAAGGTAAGGTATTTATCAGTACAGTTATGCAGTGACATCAAGCTAACCTTGTAGCAGCCGGCTATATGTTAGCCTGGTGCTACTACATATCTGTGAGCTAACGTAACAACAAGCTAACATTGTCAGTTTGTCCACCACCACTACAAAATTAGTCATAGAAATCGTTATTAGTAGAGAAAAACACAGATCTCTGTGTTTCATCTCTTCTCTCTACTAAACTTTGTCGCCTGGTTTGGTGTTGTCATAGAGACCTAGATGCTAAGATGTAGCCATTTAAAATAACCTGTAACCAGCAATATTGATGCTGATAATCTCATTTTAAAGTGTGGATTAAAACCAGGAATATATCTAGAAGGGAGACTTTTTCAAGATCACTTTCAAACTCCTCACAGCTCCTTTAACACCTTGAATAACACATTCATTTTTTCAATTCAAATTTGTGATTGCTTCGGGAAAAAGTGCCAAAGTTATCACACAAGTGGATGTGTTAGTATAAATTTGGAGTCATTTATGCAATAACTGCATCATCCCACTTGAATAAAATCTCCATACAGCTAAAAATGTGTTTGAGGAATTAATTTTTGAATGTGTCAGCAGCCTCGGTAGCCGCAAACATCTTCTCGCTGGTGTCTTCTGGGTAGTAAATACTATGAATTTATCTCCCCTGGCAACTACATATGAAAAAACCTGCATACATAACAGAGGCACTATTTCTTTGTGGGAAAAAAAAAGTGTGTTGACACCTTCTCTCTTAATATGTGAGATGATCTGAGGTGTAAATGGTGCATGAAGCACACGTGCGTATGTCTTTCCCTTTCTTCACGTACTTTAATTTTCCGTCAGCGGCTGCAAATAACAGCAGGCTTCCTTATGTAGCTGGGATGAATAAATTCCCTCCACATGCAAACGTAAGCACGCGGCGCTGCAGCTGTAAACCATACTCTGCACAGTCTGCATTCACACTAATATTTCATGAAGCAGCAATGGGCTGGGGCTGGGCAATGACGCTGTGCAATTATGTTGACCACGGTCTGCAGTATACTTGATTGATCCTATCAAGATGAAATGGTCCCAGGCACCAGAATGCACTGGGGCAGCAGTTACATACGAGACCGGGTATGATGAATCCGGCTTGCTTCCTCTTTATGTCCTCCAAAGGCTAACAAAGGTCGTCTTAGCCTCCAAAAACAACATATAAGGTATGGGAACTCAGACTAGTATCATTAACCAGTTTCAAATAACCAATCACGCTATTTATTGGACAATTTAGGCGAAATCACTGCCATCGTTTACAGGAAACAAAGTAAAACCTTCAGTATCCATCCATCTTCTTCCGCTTATCCGGGGTCGGGTCGCGGGGGCAGCAGCCTAAGCAGGGAAGCCCAGACTTCCCTCTCCCTAGCCACTTCGTCCAGCTCTTCACAAGACGTTCCCAGGCCAGCCGAGAGATGCAGTCTCTCCAGCGTGTCCTGGGTCTGCCCCGGGGTCTCCTCCCGGTGGGACGTGCCCTGAACACCTCACCAGGGAGGCGTCCGGGAGGCATCCTCATCAGATGCCCGAGCCACCTCATCTGGCTCGTCTCAACGTGGAGGAGTAGCGGCTCTACTCCGAGCTCCTCCTGGACAGCCGAGCTTCTCACCCTATCTCTAAGGGAGAGCCCGGCCACCCCATGGAGGAAGCTCATTTCAGCCGCTAGTACCCGCGATCTTGTTCTTTCGGTCACTACCCAAAGCTCATGACCATAGGTGAGGGTGGGAACGAAGATCGACCGGTAAACAGAGAGCTTCGCCTCCCGGCTCAGCTCCCTCTTCACCACGACAGACCTGTGCAGAGCCTGCATTACTGCGGACGCCGCACCGATCCGCCTGCCGATCTCTTGCTCCATCCTTCCCTCACTCGAGAACAAGACCCTGAGATAGACCTTCAGTATCAAAGTGAAATTCTTCCATCAACTCTTCCATTTGCCTGAAACTTCTCCTGATGAGGTTTCGTGACGCCAATAACTGTCAAACTTCTTCAAATTTACTTCCTCAGAGACTCGAGTCATAATTCAGAGAACTAAGCCCTCGGCAGATCTTATTTTATTTTTCTTTTTTTTTTTGCGGTTACGGCCGTCCTGTTTCATCTGATAGCTTATAAAAGTAATTGCCAAGATATGAGAACACCAGACACTGCTAAAGAAAGGCAGATGGGCCAAGACACATGTGCAGCGGCACAGTCAGACAGGTTGTTAACAAGCCAACTGTTTAGCCAGGTTTTTGAAACGACTACAGTTGAAGGTAGAAGTGAGAGCTCTGAAAATGTTCAAAGAAACTTCTTCCTGCAAAGGAAACTCTGAAGATACTGACAGATTTTTATGACTTAATGTGGAACACTGTGACTACACACTGTTTCAGTTTCACTTTCTCTTGCAGAACATTGAGGAAACTGCTGGTTTAATTCCAATTTCTCATAGCATCTCATCAAAATGTTTGAGAATAAACACTACAACTGTCATTGTTTCCCCCAGGAGAGAGTTGGAGGGGCAGATAGGAGTGAAAGAGATTTAATTGAATCCGGATTCGCCATCTTCCAAGGTCTGATTCTACACTCAGCTGCCTTGCTTTGTCAAGCTTGGTTCATACTTTTATCAGTCTGCATTTCCTTGTTTCACTGTAGAAGCCTACACACATAACCCAACATAAACATCGTCCTAAATGTCCAAAATGAAAAAACACATTAAACCAACAAGGATCACAAGCCCTGTGCCTGGTCTGTTAAGTATCAGCACACTTCCTTCATTCATGGCATAACGTGAATCCTTGTCTCTACCTTGTCAGTACCATTTATCAAAGAACCATTTACCGTCAAAGAAGTCACACTGCCAATAGCATTTCATGGAGTACTGAAGAGTGACACGGCCACAAGGTAACCAAGTGTAGTTGTCATGACCACATTGGCCACTGCAGAAGTAAGATCAATTAAGAAGTATAAATAAACCAGAGTACAGAGGTAGAACTGAGGGTACCATTTTGAACCACAAAGTCTCTGCAGGAGTACAGAACGGACAAAGGAACCTGTCATTTTGTCGGTATTTATTTCTGCATTCAGTGCATAACCACTGGAAAGGTGAGTTTCCTGTCCTCTAAGGCCACTGTTGCCATTGAAATGTTTCCCACAGAAAGGGTGAGCAAAGAAGTGTTTCGTACTACAATTCATAAATGTCTTCTTTTGGACATAGCCTAGCATACGTATGTGTTGTTCATGATTATGTTGACCAAACATCTTTGGATAAGGTCTGAGACTTAGCTTAGAATATGATTTTTTTTCCAGTTTGTTAGCCTTGTGTGGCCAAGAACTGTGGTCTCAAAATTTTCATGGCCCATCTCCAACCCTATAAATATGGAGGCCAAACAATGCGTTCTCAGAGCTATTTTTTTTATTAATTAAACTTAAAGGACTAATCAAGGACAAGAACTCCTTTCTCTTGTTTTGCTTGTCACGTCTATCATTTAAAGGACAAACAAAAAATTAATGCAAAGAATATTTCTAATATATTTCAGTATCTTTTTAAATTTAACTGAGATTTAACATCTAGAACATTATTCTATATGCTTCTATTTTTATGAAGTATAAAACACGTAGTTGCACCATCCCCACACACACAAAATTCATACTATTTTAGGAATTTGGTGGGCCACTTGCAATACCTTTGCGACCCACCAGGGGGCAGCTGCGCAGAGTTTGGAAATCACTGACCTCAATCTGTGGACGGAGCCACATTCACCGTGATGCCGGCTGTGAGTTTTTCTTGGAGCAGTCGGTCATGTGACTTGAGCTGTGCCTCTGATTGGACAAACAATCCTTATAACTTATAAACCGCAGCGATAGAAAAAAAAATCATTCAACGTACAGTGTGTGCCGATCGTTAAATCAGCATTTTAGACCCAATCAGTTTTTTTTAACCAGGCTGTAAATATGCTTTTTAATACCATAAAAGTCTGTTTTTTTATGGCTGGGTGTGTATGTGACTTCTGGTCTTTCTGCAGCCAGCCTCGAGTGGATTCTCAATGAACAGCAACTTTTAGCACTTCCACATAGACTTCGTTTTTACTAACCAGATGTTACCCCTTGGGTTGGCCCAGGTTTGAAGCCACCTGCTCAATCCACTGTCCATCTTTTCTCAACAAAGGTGTTAAAAATATGTGAGGAAATTAAAAAAAGAAAGAAAGAGAGAGAAAAGTTAAAGTAAAAAAAAGCTCTTAAAATGCAAAAGAACCACATCTAGACAGATTTCTTAGCTCTATCAGCATGTATTAAAAGGAGAAAGGAATTACACCAGTTTGTTTGAGTGTATACACATATTTCATGACCCCACCTCTGCTGGGCCACCCCAGTTCAAAAAGCCTAGATCCACCCCTGTTAACCACCAGAAACGAAAGCCAAACTTTGAAAATTGATTCTCAGGTTTTGATCCAACAGAATCAGCCACTAACCGTGCAGGTGCATGTGAATATTGCCAGGTATATCAAATATGTTTGGATCTGTTTCCCCTCCTGCCACTTTCCTTCAAAAACGAGTTTCATATTCATTCATATTTCGCCGTCATCATGGACACTCCATCCCGAAAAAGTCTACATGGAGATTACAATCAGAGGCTTGTCATGTTCGATTTTCGAAGCGATTTGTCCCAATTGCCATCTCTCCATTTCCTCCTCATTTCATTCACTTATGTCACGTTGATAAAAGGCGCTCACCTTAGTTTCCTTGTGGCAGGGGGAATGGACAGGTATTTTCGCTGGCACTTTCCATAAGGCTCCTCTGACAGTCTCATACAGCAGCTTCGGGGGAGAAGAAGTGAAGATGGTGCAATCTTAAGATGCAGGTGCGAGATTGTCGTTTAAAAAGACGGTTGATGTGATATTGAGAAACAGTTCTGAGGTCGAAAGAAAGCCAGACAGTAGCCTGATCATATAGTAAACGCAGACTAAAGGTCAGCACATAGAAGCATTTCAGCAGCCCAGAGGCCAAACCTTTGGCTCGGTTCAAAGCTGATGTCATGCGAAAGGGCATGAACTGTGATTAGAGCCTCGTAGTTGAAACATGTCTCTTAAGGCACAGCTGAAAGGTCAGTGGGGCTGTGATCCCTCCTGGTCAACCGCTACGAGGGAAGCTTTTGGAACAAATGAAAAACTTTGTATCTGGTGTATTAGTCAGAAAGAGCTGAGGGAATGTGATGGAATAAATGTTACTTCTAAAGCAGACAAAAAAAAAAAAAGAGACATGGATCTCAGAGAAGACGTACAAGAGAAACGACCGTCTAGACAGAAAACGAGGAGTCGTTTCTGTTTGAATGTATAAAGTCATTTCAGAGTCGTTGCACTGAAATGACCTCGTTACTGATGGATCTTCATATCCTCCTGGACATCCTCGCGCTCTCTCAAATATGAAGCATGACAAGCAGAACTGCACCAACTGCACTTCTAGTTTGCCGCATGCTGTCTCAACGTTAACAAAACTGACATGGTCACGGTCCTGGCTGCGCGCTCTCCAACTGACCTTCTTGAGAAGGATTCACTTCATATTAAAGCAGATTGACTCTGATTCGCTTTTGGCCTCACTACAAAAATGCAAACCATGTTTCAGTTTATGCACAAAAACTAAGAGGGGGATTATCCCCAAATTTGGGGGTCCACTACTTTCCAATGAAGTACAATCAAACTCCTTTTCATAGGGAGTCTCAACCTCATAAGACTTAACACAAGCAACAAATAAATAAATGGATAAAGACATTTTGAAGAGAGTACAGACTGAGAGTTACTTTGCCAGAAAAAAAGGGAAAGAGATTTGGGTGATGAGGTATTCTTTGGATCTGACAGAGCTGACAGGAAATAATCTTTAAACGTGATCAGTGGACATCAAGCCATTAGCTGTCTGTGGCCTCACACACAAGCTAGTTATTTTGATTTGTTATCATCTTGATATCAGATGTTGGACCCAGTGGATATCTGTCACAAGTTTATCTTGTTGCTTATTAACTTTTCTTTATTAGCATCCTTGTTCATTCTTGTATCTGTTGTGGCTCCTAAACTTTGGAAGAACTTACCACAGCATGTAAAACAAGCCTCTTCTACGTCTGTCTTTAATTTTTTTTTTTTTAAATCAATCTTTTTTCTCTGGCTTTTAAAAAACAGACAGTAATCCATGACTCTATTTAATTTTTTTATTTATATTTATTTATTTTTATTTTTTATATGACTGCTATTTTCATGCCTTTTAATGATGGTGTTTTATGTTTATTTATTAATTTTACTCATATATATATATATATATATATATATATATATATATATATATATATATATAATTTATTTATTTATTTATTTTTTCTGTGCAGCACTTTGGTCAACTGTGTCTGTTTTTTTTTTTTAATTCTTCACAAATAAAGTTGGATGAATAGGATTGTACATGTTTCTTTTCAGACTTTTATCAACAGTAGACAGTACAGTTAAAGATTAGTATAACTTTTATATTAGTATAAATATTATTTTACCCACAAGATTTCCAGTATATATCACGATACTGTCAGCGTGAACTATAAGCCTTAATGAGGTAAATCTCCAATATTGCGACGACTCAGCTATTTTTAAAACTCATTTAAAGCAACAAAGGTCTTTTTTTTGTTTGTTTGTTTGTTAGAATTGAATCAAGACAGATCTTGGCATGTTTGGTAATATTACGTCGATTGGCATTAGACCAAATATTGTTACAGAAAAACACATGCATTTGTGTTTCTCTTGTTTTGTTTGTGTTTGTGGCTGCCTGTTGCAGCAGCTCTCTCTTCCGTATCTGTTTCTAATTTTTTCATCTTTTTTTCGTCATCTTTGTATTTGGAGTGGGTCATTACTTCGTATGGTTCATTTGTTGGTTGTTGACACCAAACTGGTTTTGTTTTCAGTGATATCTTTACTATTTTTGCTCCTGTGTTTGTCTGCAGATCCTACATGGAACCATGGCTGCGTTGTTATGTGAAATCAGCTGTTAGCAGCCTGTAGCATGTCAGTGCTAACCGGTGCTAGGACGGATGTTTCCCCACAAGGTGAGGAGAAGGAAGTGGGGACGACGTGCTGGTTCTCAGGTGGGAGATAAGAGGTGACAACATTGACCTCTTCTTCCATCCATCATTATTAGGAACATAAGCTCTACCTCCATTAAGATGGACAAGCTAGCCATGCTAACCCAGCAACAGAAGGAATACCAGAAGGCAGAGTAGCATCATGCTATTCACAGATATCGCTGCTGTGACTCCTCCTGGATTTACCTGAATTATTCTGTTCTATTCATTTCAATCATATATATATATATATATATATATATATATATATATATATATATATATATATATATATATATATATATATATATATATTGGATGAAACAAACTGTTTTATTTTCTTGGCAGAAGACCTCTCATCTCTCTGTGTGGTGTTGCCTTATTACTCGCTTCGCCCACGGCTGAGGATAACAAGTTCTCACCTCCTACTACAATAGCTTTCAAAAATGAAATGAGGGTATCTCAGGTTGAAGTTTTCCTTCAGCTCCTTTAATGAACAGAGTCTACATATTTCTTTGTTCGTTGCAAAGTTTGCCCATTAAGGCCCAAATATCTTTCAAAAAGAGGAAAACACGGCGGGGATGAGAACACTGCTATCTACCTTTACAGCTATTTTTAACTGGACTGAATGGACTGTCCATACAAAGTGCTTTTGCAGTCTTTGAAACACTCAATTGATTTTTACACTCAGATGTGACACTCGTTCAAAAATGCATTTTTTAAAATGAACAAAGCCTCTGTCTTTACCAGCCTATCACACATAGTGTCTTTGCCTCCTGTGGTTGTGCCAGTCATTTGGGCGTTTCAGGAAACAACCATCAGTGTTAAGTGTGGATATTCCTCAAAAGATCTAATTTTAGAACAACACAAAATGAAGTCAAGCATTCTAGTTGTTGCCTTAAAAAACAACAGAGTCTCAATTTTCATGTCAAGATTCAAGCTTGAAAAACGCTCCACAAAAATAAAAGGAATTGATCCTGACAACACCAGTGTTGGACCAATCAGAAAACAATGAGAAGTGTTTTGATGTTGATTTGACTTTCCGCCTCAAGTAACTGCCAAACCTCATCAACATCTGTTAAAACAGGTGTAACAAATATGGAATGAAGCGTGGATCCGCCACTGCATGGCCTCTTTTACACCTCTGTTTATTCAGAAAACGGTTTTGGCAGGTAGACGACGAGAAATTTTAACATTCCCAGAGGTGCCAAAATTAATTTTCTGTTGAAGGGAAATCAAAAGTGAAGACTTATCTCGATCCAGGTAAGAGAAGGAATGTTTGATGCTTGTGTTTGGTAGAAGAATTTCTGAAGCAAAGGTTTTCTTAAAAACATCTAAATATAAATATTCCAACGTCTACCGAAGAAACGTCCCTTTTCCCTCGATTTCTGCTGTCTCCTTTCAAAGTCCAACACTGACTTGATGAGTTCTTTTTCCAACTGACCATTATGGATGAGCAAATTTACTTTTCCCCTAACTAAGACTTTGTTGATGTGCCCGGTGAGAGCATCAACAAACTCTGAGGAATAGATGCACAAACTCACACTGACTTGCGCTCATTTACTTACGCTAATAATACTTGCATGACAAACAGGGCAAAAAGCAAACACTGGCAGGAGAGAGATGGCAAACAATGAGGTGTGCAAGGAATTAATCAACCATAAGACTACCAGAGAAAACACTGGGAGTGTGTAGGAGGCTTTTGTTTTATATTCAAGGCGCCAGTCTCTGAAATACTTCCCCTCGAGTGTGGAAAACAAATCCGTTGGGGTGCCTTCTTACCAAACACTGGACGCTTGTTTTGGGAGATCAACTCGTCGTTCTTGTTCTCTTCAGGTCAGGTACAGTGGCAGATTGAGTGATCGTCATTCAGTCCCACTCCCCTGCACGGTTTTCCAGCCTCCTCCAGGGGATCCAAGAGTGTTTGCAGTCCAGATAGTATACAAAAGCCAGTTGTAGTTGTGCCCTGGGGTCTTTTCCCACTTGGACATGCCTCAAAAACTTTAAATAGAGATGCCCAGAAGGCCTTCAGATCAGCAACAAAGATACACTGAGACTCCAGTGACCCTTGTACGCCGTACTCCGACAATAACCCCTGAAGAATCCCCTGAAGGACCAAGGTAATAAGACTTCTTCAAATCCATAAAACACAAGCCAACGCTTATGATCCCCGCAGCATTTTTGCAAACATAAGAATCTGATACACTGTCCTGCTGTAGTTGTCAAACTTACAATGTTTCTCCTCAGGCACAGGTTGCCCAGTTGGTTGGAATCAAGCAGCAACACCCAGTCTGGAAACATGAAGACGATGTAGGAGTGTCAAAAACTGGAGTTCTTTTAGAGTCCGTTGAAACACCAGATACCACATAAATTTAGAATGATTTTTTTTTCTTGACTCGCTGCTTTCAAAGTTGGGTCAACTGTTGCTCAGCCCCCACCAAGGAGGTTGTTTTTGGGAGAGTTTGTTTGACTGTGAACAACATAACTCAAAAACTAACATACAGATCTTGATGAAATCTTTAGGAAATGTTCAAAATGGGATGAGGTAAAAGTGATTTAATTTTAGAGGTGATCCGGATTACTGTCTGGATCCAGGATTTTTTGCGAGATAGGGCCGTTTTCACCATTTGTGTATATAACTCCACGATAAATGGTTGGATTGCTTTGCAAAACAATACAAGACAAGGTCACCATAATTTCTGACAGATGTAAAAGTACGATCCAGATCCTGCCAATATTCTGGATACTAAGCTCAAGAATATAAAATATGTACTGGGTCATCATAATTTTCATAAATGTCAGGAAACAAATTATCGTACAAACCTGCAACTAACACCAAATTGTAGCAGACAGTCTGCTGAAAGGGAGTATAACATTAAAGTAGGACTAAAGTGTTTGTGACAATCACAATATGCTTGGTGGAGGTCTGCGCTCTCTGAGTGCTTTTCCAGTTAATGCTGGTCCCAAACTTGGATAAATGTGGAGGGTTGAACAAGAACCAAAAATTTTTGGTGTCCTCAAAAAAAAAGGCAAAAGAAGATTTTCAACACGATTAAATTCACTTTTTTTTTTTTAAAAAAAAAAGAGGGTTTTGATTAAATTTTGTTGAACTAAATAAAAACAAAATGCCCATTTCATCCGTCAATAAAGCCTGCCACTGCTCTACTTCACCTCTTATAACATCAACAGCCCACCAACTTTCCATGCACCTGTGGCTAACCTCATGTTTTACAGCCCTGGTAAGATGTGTAAATCTACAGAAAGACAGGTAGCTATAATGCTATAGCTACCTGTCTTTCTACCTGATGGATTCAGTTAACTGCCAATATGCTAGCTAACTATACAAGCTTTATACGTAGTGAGACATTAGCAAACAACAAAAAATGATGAGTTGAGCAGTATAATCCATTTCCAGTCATCAAATTCAAGAACTTTTTAAAAAAATTCAAAATGTTTGCAAATTTATTAAATTTAAATTATTTTTAATTTTTGCTAGTTTTTGAACTGTCAATATTTTTGAAATTTTGCAATCATTTTTTTATTTCATATTTTTGGGGAAATTTTTGCAGAATTTTTAAAAAATATTTATTTATTTATTGTTAAATATCAACTTTCTTATTGACTATCTCAATTTTTTTTTTTTTTTAAGTAAAATACTTTCACATCGCGCATACAATTGCATAAATTGTTCTCTAGATTTGAAAAGGTTGCAGACCCTTGCACTGGAATGTTAGAAAAATTGGCCTAAGTCACTTTATTCTTTAATGTTACATGATTGACACACATTGTTTTCTGCATGTCAACAGTCACCCACTGTAGGGGCCTTTTGGATTGGAATGATCAAAAAATATCATATGCTCTGTATTCGGTAAAGTTTTTTGTGTTTTCTTGAAAGCTTGAAAAAATTGACTTAGGCCATTATTTTAATAGGGTGACGACATCATACAGCCTATGGTGGGAACTACCTTCCCAGCACTTGGAGAGGCTGTTTAGATGCTTAAATACTTTGGTGGGCCGATCCAAAAGGAGGTCTTTTAACCTCAATGAGACAATTCCAGACCACATTTGACCTGCCATGGGTATAATATGGGTGAGGTTTCACTGAGGCCCCAAATTCTGCCTTTCTTTGCAGTATACATCATGGTTATGTTTAGGAATTCACTGACTGGGAACAGGTCCTGGCAAAGATCTTATAAATGCCTCATTTTCACAGTTTGGCCTTTGATAGTACACTGTCTAACCATTAGATCTGTGACAGAGAAACAGAACAGACTGCAGCATCCTCCTCTTAAACTGACAGTGAACAGTTTTTTCTTACAAACAGATGAAACAAATTAAAAGAAGTCCAATTAAATAGATTATGCCCACTGGGCAAACCTGTCTATTTGAATATTTCTAATGTTTCGGATAAAAGCATTCTCTGCTGTATGACAGTTCTCATTAGTGACCATATGAACTTACATTAACCACATGTGGAAAGCAATTAGGGCCTTGTCATGTGACAACAGGCCCGAGGAGCAGCTGGTTGCATTGATAAGCAAGAAATCAGGTAATAATTCCAATTATACCCCAATAAGGCAGTATGTGTTTGCAAACTACTTATTAGCCTTGTTTGAGTTAGCCATGTCTAATGTAGTCTGTTAGCTTCCAGTGTGAATAATCTGACACAATACAGTGACACCACTATATCCTATACTGTTTCTGCAGTTTAAGCCTGGGGTGTGTAAAGATAGTAAATAATTGGCAGAGTTATCTGAGTTATGTCTCAGTGTTGTCTTGAAAAACCCTGACATGCCAAAGAGAAGAAAATGGCTTTGGCACTAAGCTATGTGATGCACTGAAGCATGTCTTGGGCAGATATATTAGATGCACCTTTGCCTAATTTATTGTTTGTTTGCCTCACTTTTGTCCACTGAGGCTAGCACCTAATTGGAAATAGGAACCTAATGAAAAACTGATGAGAAAGGCTCCAGCACTAGATAAAAACAGAAAAAAACAAGCTTTCTTTTGGCCTCATGCAAACTGGCCACTCTGAAAAAAACAACAACTGCAAGAACATATTATGATTTAATTGGTCATATTTCTTGGCCTAATTATCTCAGCAGCAGTGGAAGCTGTTTGCTTGTAATTTTGTATTAATTTGTCATCCAAATGAAATTCATTAGAAGAAAACCCTCTGACATTTGAGGAAATATATTAATTTATCTCACTGTTAAGAATTTCTTCTGAGAATTGTTGCCCATCTCTTTTCTGTCCAGTTATAAAGCTTAAGCATGCAACCGGTTAGCGTAACAGGCAGCATGAGAAATCTCAAGTTTACGATTGACCAAATTAACTCATTATCTCCCTCTTGACACATTTGTGTCGTGTATTTGCAGCATTGACTGTAAACACAGTGGACAACATGAGGTTATTCGTGTGTATTGTGAGATTTGAAGCTAAAACCCTGTTTCCACAAAGCAGTAGGGTATGGATCTGTACAGTCTGTACAGGATGGATTGGTAAAGCCAGATTCTGTTAGCATTAGCAGCGTGTAAGCCAGAGGCTGGTAGCCATGTCAGTCATGTAATAGCGTGATGCCACACAGTGTACCCCATTCATAAACCCCATAGATGTTTATAAGAATGCTGGATGTTTTACGTTGGCAGCATCATCACCCAGCGACCATATTGGAACAGGGGACTGCCCTAGTGCCCTGTAGTGTAGTTGGAGGCAAGGTGGATGCTTTACTCACTTAAACACCCGTAACTCACTGAATTCTTGGCGGATTTACAAATGGATTGGTTTATTACCAACTTTTTTAAAGTAGCTTCCTATAAATTCAATAAATTTATTCTATCAAATTCAGTGGTTTTAATTATTTTTAAGTATTATGTAAAATAACCACATCTCTGATGTTCATAACAAACCAAGTCATTAAGAAGTTGAGCAATCTACAGTGATTTCAAAGTCCATGCTCTATTGGCTTTAATGCTGTGAGTGATCAAGAAGCCCTGTCCAAAGATGGCCGCCATTTAAAGATGGGTACTGAATTAGGTACTTTATGTAAGTTATGACCAATTTCTGTCAAAAGTACCGGATACCATTTCACATAAAATCGAAAGATACCATGCTTAGGTTCTTAAATGCATCCTTGTGACTGTGAGGGAGTGGAAGAGTAGGCAATTTCCCATGCTGGACATGAACACAGCATTGCAAGTTTGTATATTGAAGAATACATATGTTAAATTAAATTTAAAAATGTTTTGTTATAAAAAGAAATGGTATTTTTTACCACATAAACACCAAAAAGTACAGAAAATTGGTACTGTTGAGTACCGGTACTGATTGCCTGGTACTCTGTTGTTTCAAATGTGAAAGGTACCCATCCCTAAAGCCATTGTGATGATGTTGCTTCCCATTGACTCACAGCGTGCAGTCATCTAGTGTTTGTATATCTATGATAAATCAAATGAAAAAGAAAAGCACTAGCAGTAAACAACTATTCTTTCGACCAATCAACAGACTGCTGTGTCTCTAGCTCCACCCTCTGCGGGTCTTATCACCTGCGGTCTGGAGCCCCAACAGAAAAGTGCCAACAATGGGAGAGTACGTCTTTGTAATTTGGTGACCTGCCCCTGGGTTAGTCAATATGTGCTGTACTGAGACAAACAGAACTGCCAGGGGGAAACAGGGCTTAATATACTGCTATGATGGGGGCTGGCATTTTATGCTAGTTTAAGCATGTGTTTAGTTAGTTCAAAGATCCTTCAGGTTGGAACAGTCCAGTGGTTGACAAATATGGTCTCTTTTCACCATTGACGTCAGTGCCTTTAATTAAAGAGCAGGTCAGCTCACTGATATGTTATGCTGATGACACTTAGTTGTTAGTCTAATATCAGTAGCATCCATTCATTAATGCACAGAAAAATCTAATTTACATGTTTTTTTAAGCTAATAACATGTTAAGATGGATCTTAATGGGTTAATAAAGAAATATTTTGGGTCATTCATTTGATTTTCACCACATGTCTGAAATTTATCGAAAGCTAGACTGACTCGAAATATTATTTATATGATAAAAGAAATTAATTCAACACTAGCTAGCATCAGATTTTTTTTGATGATTTTTTTTATTTAGGATTTTTTTTTCTGATTTTCTGATTTTCTGATTTCGAGGACATTAACTTGCTTGAAAGAGGCCGCACTGACAGAACTGCCTGCAGTGTCTGCAGCTGTTACTTGCGTAGTTATTTACTGGACCAGGGAGCCCAGGTATTTTTTTATTTTTATTTTTTTAACCTTTATTTAACCAGCTTAGTTCCATTGAGATTAAAAAAAAAAAAAAAAACACTTTTTCAAGGGAGACCTCACCAAGACAGGAAGCACAAAAAACAAAGCATCATAAAGGCATCCAAAATGAAAACACTAGTTTGGTTTGTATGCTAATCTGGTGTGCCTGACAAGTAGGAGATCTACTTGGCTAATTTAGTAAAGAAAGCTGTGAGAGCTAGCAATTATTAATCATCTTTTTCATATTGAATACCTGAATAACGCTGAACTATAGACCCATGTATGACCCATATACCTTCCATAGAAACAGACCAGGCAGGCTTTCAGACCTATACTTCAGTCCATCACCAGGGGGGGCTGTAAAATCTATGGCTTCACCCAGAGTTGCTGTTGTCAAGCCCCTTCCCATAAACAAACCAAAGTTACCCTTCAAGACAATTCTTGGGTTGATGTCCACCAGTGGTCATTTGAGTCAGAAGTCCCCATAAAGACATATAAACAAGAACAGTCACACTCATACACAGAAACTAACTCAAAGCCAGTCATTGCCCTGTAACCAACAACCAGAACACAAACACACCCCCCACCCCGGCCCCAACAGTGCTTTTATTTTGACACCCCCCACCCTGCAAGCGGGAAAGAAATAAAGAGGCAGAATGCACAACATGAGTTGACACGCCATTCCTTCCGGCCACTCTTGTTTTTTTTTCTCCTCTTTCCTCTTTCACCAGAGTGCACTAATGAGGAGAGCATTTGTTTGTTGACGAAGCAGCTCTGTGGCTGTCTGAGGAATCTCGGCCGGGGTGTTGTGAAGGAAGCGCCAGTGACTCCTGAGGCCCCATCTCCACCAGCAGGCCGGGCATCTTGACACCTCGCGAGGCCTCGCTTGCACTACAACCATTCTTTCCCCCTTTTTGCCACAACTGCTTGAGTTGAAACACAGTGACACGCTCTTGACCCAGTTTCAAGTTCTAATTCTGTAATAGGTTTCAGCCTAATTTAAGCAAGCTGGTACATATAATTACAAGGAAACAGATTGTTACTTAATTGGAGTTCTTTCTTGAGGCACAGAGGCAGGCGATGTTTTCTGACTGGTGTGGGTGATGGATGCTACACTTGTAGAACTCGCTTCAAGTTGAAGATTTCATTAAATAAGGAAGCTGATTTGCAGTATACTGGTGATGTATACGAGATGCGGTGCACTTAAAAAGCACAGCACAGGAAAGAAGGCTGCCAGACACATTTTGTGGAGCCGGGGACGCAACGACTCTGAGTCATTTATGTGACATTTGTATAACAAAGTGATTTATCTCCAGAACGCTTTGTACTGCTTACTGCACACAACAGTCAGGAAGAAAACACTTAAAAGTTTGAGTGCCTGCTCAGTAATGCATTTCAACATTCAATAAAAAAAGAACATAATGGAACTTTTACATTATATGCTCCGTTTAGGTACAGGTTTCTTCGATTTCACGTGGCAGGCATTATTTGATTTTTTCAGAGATTTCTCAGGGGGTTCAACTTTTCTGAGATGTTTTGAATTCACTGAACTGGTACTGGACTTTGGTATTTCAGCATTATAAAAATATGATGATGGGTTACAGATCCAATCATCAATGACACGAGGAAGGAACCATAAACACTCTACGGCCATTTGTTGTTGCTGTTCAACTGATCGCCACCACAAATATCTAACAGGCCAATCACATGGCAACAACTTAATGCGTTTAGGGATTTAGGCATGGTGAAGATGAGCTGCTGGAGAAGATAGTTTATAAAAGTGACTTAAATGTGGCATGGTAGATGGTCTGAGTATTTTACAAACTGATGATCTACTGGGATACTGGGGTTGATTCAATCAATCAGCCAATCAAACTTTATTGGTATAGCACTTTTTATGCAGGAAATTGTCATACAAAGTGCTTTACGTTGGAAAACAATAAAATAAAATAGCAAGAAGTGGAATAAAAAGCTGAACATTGCCTAATTGCATAAAATGAAAACACAAGACCCTCGCAACCCCCTCTCCCCCAAACCAAATTCAACGTACACACTCACTTAGTCAAACACACAAAGACATAAAAAGGGTTTTCTGACAGAAAACAGAATTCCAGGACTGATAAAACACTGTCTTGGAATAAAATGAGGAAACACAGGAGCTAAAAATAAAATAATAATTAATAATAAAAAAAAAACTAAACTTGAAAAATGCTAAAGGGTAAGATAAGTAAATGTTTAAATAAATAATTAAATAAAATGAAATAATATAACAAAACAAAATAAAAGTTGGATACATCATATGGTAAAATGAGGAAGTGTAACCTCAGGTGCACAATAAAATCAGCTAAATGGGGTTATAAAAGGAAAAGCATTAAACAAAGAAAAAAAAATCCAATAAAAAAAAAATCTGAACTAAAATGTAGAAATAAAACAAAATAAAATGTTAAAATAATTTAGAAAATAACATAAAATAATAATAAATACAATCAGCTAAATGCCATACTAAAAAGGTAGGTCTTGAGTTTTCTTTAAAAAACTTCTTCAGGTAGACTGTTCTGGTTCATTTGTTGGTCATGGACACATCCTACATGTAACCATTGCTGCATTGTTTACATGTGAAATCAGCTGTTAGCAGCCTGTAGCAAGTCAACGCTAACTGGTGCAAGGCCAGATGTTTCCCACAAGGTGAAGAGAAGGAGGTGAGGACGACGTGCTGGTTTTCAGGTGTGAGCTAAGAAGTGACAACATCGACCTGTCCTTCCATCCATCGTTATTGGGAACGTAAGATCTATCTCCAATAAGATGGACAAGATAGCCGTGCTAACCCAGCAACAAAGAGACATGGCTAACAGAGCTAATACCAGACACCAACTCCACATTGGAAGAACTTCACCTGCTGTGAGCAGACAGGATCCAGGAGACAGAGACTGAACAGACATTATCTATTTTCTTACTGACCTTTTTGCACTTGCTATACACTTTCTTACTTTTGTTTTCTTGATTGCTGCTGTGACTCCTGAATTTTCCTCCAGGATTAATAAAGTATTTTCTACTCTATTAAATTCCATGAACGCAGGCTTCAGATTGGAGGCTTCCTGGAGCTAACGTGCCTGATCCTGTCAGAAAGTAAACGTCTCCTGATTGACCCCAGGATTCTCCCCAGACCGTCACAGCAGCACACCAATCCATCAAACCGGTGCCTCATCCTCCCCTGTTCCCCGTCACACAAACATCATCCTCACCCCCTCCCAGAAATCCACATGGGCTGCAGGACGGAAAACACTTCCACTGGAGAGGGGCTGAAAACAAGAGACACTTGGAACGGCATCAGAGAAAGGAAAGAAGCTCAATAATGGGGAGGAGACTGAAAATGTAAAAGTGCGACAAAAAGTGCAACATGTATTTATTATTAAGAGAAGTTGGGTGGGTAAAATAAGGTCGGGCTGGATTGTATACGCCAAGTTGAAGTTCTGGGATGTTCTGACTTGAGAGTTGCCAAATTCTTATGTAGGTTTTGCATCAATGACAAAAATACTGGGTCACAAAGCATAGGATATCTGCAGAGCACACAATCACTACTTTTATTTTTATATGCACATCTACTGAGAGAATTATGTGATTGAGAATACTACGGATATAAAACTGTGTGAATAATTCAGCAGCAGGTATCTACCAATTCCCTCCTTCCTTCCTTTTGTTTATGATGAACCAGTCTAATGTGGGCCTATATCAGTAAGGAAGCTAACCCAATGGAGTAAACACACACTTATTTGAAATTTATTGCAGCTGCAGGCGCAGATATGCTCGATGATAAGTTTCACACGGGAGAAAAAAAAAAGAGAAAACCGCCGCTGTAACGATTAGACGAATGCACAGGAGCTCAATATGTCGACGGCACAATCTCTCCGAGCATCCGTTCCCCCTGTGAGCAGTTTCCAGCGGCTCCAGCTACAATCACTACCAGTTTGCAAACTATCACATTCTCGCGGCCCGTATCATCATAATCATCAAAACGGAACAAGAAAAAACAACAACTGCTATAGGGCGTTCTCACTTCTGTGAAATAATTGAAAACAGTGTGGCACATTCGGCTGAGTCGCGGCTGCAGCTGGGCCGGAGCGCTGAAATTTCTCTGGTTACATCATTAATGGCATGTTTTGCAGGGGTCTTATTTGACTCACAAGGTGCCTTTTTTAATCTGTGCTCTGTTTTGAAATGTGGTGTCTGAACTTTGTTTGGATGTTTCACACGGCCAATTACAGGTTTAGATGCTGGGTCGTCAACTGTAGCTTTTCCTCAGAAGTATTTTATAGATGGGGAAATGCGATGGAAAACATGAGTCAAAGAGAAACGACTGAAGATTAGTCTCTGTTTTGTTTTTCAGCGATCTCACTGAGCTAGGGAAGGAAAAATGTTGTGAGGAGCTATGTCGCTAAAAAAGCAGCACAACGATTCCCAAATTCTTTAAAACTTTGCTGTGCCTTTGGACAAACTTAACTGTTGTTTCTTTCACTTTCACTTCCACACCCGTACACCTGTATCCTGCAACCCCTTCAGTGCTGGTGTATGAAATCCCTGGTCTGTTGTTTTCCCTGGTGTTGCCTTGTTCAAGCCTTTTCTTGTGGCTGTTTCTAGGGTTTGCCCGTTGCCTGTCCTTAAGCCATTGATATTGGTCAACTGTGTCCCATCATGCCCCTGTGTGAGCCTCCATTTTTTGGGGTCCATAAATCTGTCCCATTCTGTCACTTATCTCTGGACAAAAATCTCTAGACAAAAAAAAGTTGGTTGACTCCAAATGCCATGAACAGCACATTTTTGACAGCACAGTTTTTGCCCTGTGATGTTGAGTCAAATAGGCAGCCTAAATACAGTGTATCAAAAGCAACAGAATGGTTTCCAATTTCTAAACAAAACACACTGATTTCTAAACCTAATCCAATTGTGATTAATGCCCCAGGCCAGGGGTCTGCAACCTTTACATTCATAAGAGACATTTTGCCTCGGCTCACCTTGATTGAAAACACTCTGGAGCCATAAAATTTACTTGATCTTCACAATAAAAACAATAAAGTGTATACAATTGCATATGTAGTTAAAAATATATTGGGTAATTACCAAACTAAATCTTTTTTTTTTTTTTTTTGATAAATTTGCAAAAACTTAAAACAACTTTGAAATTAAGGATATTCACAAAATTCAAAAATCACAAAACAAAAAAAGATTAAAACTTTAAAAACTTTTTTAAAAAATAGCAAAAAAAATAAAAAATAAAATTACAAAAAAAAATTGCTTAAATTCCCAAATGCAAAATTTCTTGAAATGTCAAAACTTTACAAAAATTGCAAAAAAAAAAAAAAAAAAAGTAGAAAATCTAAAAAAAATGTATTTTTTTAAAATCTCAAAAGTTTTT
Source organism: Halichoeres trimaculatus (assembly GCF_033239565.1). Classification (NCBI taxonomy): domain Eukaryota; kingdom Metazoa; phylum Chordata; class Actinopteri; order Labriformes; family Labridae; genus Halichoeres; species Halichoeres trimaculatus. Next base: position 18,867,113 of record NW_027437200.1, read on the forward strand.
AAAAAATGTCAATCGTGAAGTTTCAAAAAGTTGCGAAAGAAAAGAATTTTGGAAATTTACAAAATTTCAAAATTTTTGAAAGTATGCTTGAATCTGATAACCTTTCTTTATAATAGGGCTAAACGTATCATTTTTTGTTGTAACCTTATCTTTTGCCACATATCAAGCCTGTAAATTAATCTGGCACGTTGGCAGTTAAAGTTGGTGGGCTTTCGATGTAGCAGGATTTGCTACAAGATGCAATGAATATTGAATTGAACAAAATCCCAACACATGATTCTATTGAGTTTCAGTGTCTTTAATTATCAATACCCACTGTAAGAAAAATAAAAATTCTCTATGTCAATAATATACATACATTTTTAAAGCTACAAGGAGCCACTGCAAAACAGTCAAAAAGCCAGAGTTGCATGTTGCAGACACCTTGTCTAGGCCATTGATGTATTAAATACTAAAAACAAACCATACATGGCAAAAGGACACTGTTTCCCTTTTGTAAAAGAAAAAAAAAAAACCCTGATTCAGAAAGGGAAAAGGTAAGTGTTCAAGTTTTATAAGAACTTGCCCAGGAACAAGTTTGACACCAGACAAAGTGCTTCACTTGGGATGAATCTTGTTGAGCCCTTCCCGGATGAAGCGATCTATTGTTGAATGCGTCACGTTGGTGGCAGTGTTTTGTCCCTGTTGTGGAGGGCAAATGGAAGACAGAGCGCCTAAGTGGATCAATAGCCATCTCATCATCAAACTGCATGATTGGGATTTTTTTTCTCTAACTGCTGACTCTGTGAACCAATCATAGCCTCTGTTATTAGCTTATTTGAATCGCAATGTGAATCTCGATGAGTCTATCCTGGACTCTAAGAACAAAACAAACTTTAAGACGGCTGAAAGCCTGAGAGACACCAAAGTCAGTGTGAGAGGAGTGCCACCTTGACGAAAGTCTGAGCAAAATGTATGGCTCAGGTTTTTCTCCCGATCCGTAAATCCCAGCTAATGATCCAAGGTGGAATAAGAGGTAGATTTTGGACAGGAAAAAAATGACTGGGTAAATTGTGTTTTGCTGACCCTGCTGCTCCCACTTTTCTAATTCTAATATCTTTCTTCGCCATCAAGATTGCTTTTCTCCCTCCTCCGCAGAGGATTGGGAACTTTGCCGGGAAAGCTGCCAACTCTCTGGAACTGATCATTCAATCTCCAGCAACTCTTCTGCATCTCATAAGCCGAGTTTCCCCGGTTCGCTCGTCTCGCAAAAGCAAGGGACCCCTCTCTATTATTTCCTCATCTGATCTCCCCCGATGCACTGGCGGTGCTCATCGCAGCTCAACCCCTCTTCTGTTAATCCTGCCTTTCATCTGGCGCTGGGAGACCTCGCAGCCTATGGTTCACTTATGATATCAATCAGTCGCGCAGCCACCAAAATGGCTTTACACACTGATACATCCACACACAGTCTTCCTCACAGGTGATTCTGTTAGCTTCCTGCTGTATCATCACAAAGACTAGCATCACCTTCCGAAAAGAATGCTATCAGACTTGACTTTTTGAGCGACGTATACCTGAGGTGATGACTGGTTTGCATTCGTCAGGAGTTGAAAAGATACTAAAAGCTCTTCTGAAAACTCAGCAGAGCCAGATTTGTAAAAAAATGAGTTGCTGCTGGTTGTGTTTCTTGGAGACATCAAAAGCCTTCTGAGACTGTTTATGTTCACAAATAATTCAATATTCGCCATATTGAATATGTTCTAAGATCTGTTGCACAGCACAGACTTCTTCTCTGAGTGGATTTTCACTTTAAATAAAGCATTCGTCATCTGCAGTCACCCACTCTTAGGCTCGCAGCACGTCTCTGGATGCTATTTTTCTTATTATTGTTACAGCTACAGTCACAGTGGGAACAAAGTGCTACTGCGAGGCCATTTAAAATTCTCTTTCCCTGCTACAGCTACAAAACAGTGCAGTTGCTAGCATTTTAAAGCGTTAGCCCCAACATGGCTATGAAAGCTTGTCCTGTCATGTTTCATCAGGGCATCGTCTAACTGGTAAAGGCTAACAAGGGTGAATGCTGGGAGCGTACAGAGCCGTAGCCGAACCCTCCCCCCTCCTCTTCCCCTAGCATGCGTCTGAGCCCCTTCCTACCACAGCCTTCACATGGCATGAGTGTCATACAGATGGTGGCTGGAAGTGAAAGGTTTATCCTGTAGACATGAAGAAGACAGGCAGGAAAACCTATGAGTCAAGAGTGAGTGGTTTACAGGATAAAGAGTAGTTCTGGGGGGAGGTCTGGTGGACATGTCGGAGTCATACAGAGGTTATTTGATGACATACAGACACAGTAGTGAGCCACCATTCATGTTTAACCCAAATTTAAAAACCATTCAGCACTCGAAAATACTTCTACATCAAGAAGAAATCAGTATGATCAAATAAAATGCTGAACCCACCTTTATCACTAAGTTTTTGTCTTATTTTAGTTTTGAATGATCTACTCTTTGAAAAATATATTTTTTAGTTCTACTTACAACTTTGGGGATCAACATTCGAGGCATTTTGAGATCAATATGTGAGACAATGAGGGGTGATTGTTTGAGAGCTTTTGGGTTTAGGGTTTGGGTTTAGAGTCTGCTGGGGGTCAGTGTTAGTCAGACTTTTGGGTTCAGTATCTAAGGATTACAGAATCAGAATCAAGTGTTATTGTCAAGTAGATTTGCAAATACAAGAAATTTGTCTTAGCTTGTTGGTGCTAACAATTAACAAGAAAATAATGAAAACGCAACATAAAATACTAAAAAAGATAAGATATAAAATGTTCAAAAGTATAAAATAATAATAATAATTATAATAATTATAATAATGATAATAATAATAATAAATAAAATGAAATAAAAAAATTAGGGGAAACAAAATAATAAAAATGATTATAAGAAACAGAAACAGAATATAAAAAGTGCAACTGGAGCTGTGCAATTTCAAGTTCAGATTTTTGTGGACTGTTTTTATAGCCCATAGGGCTAAGTATTTGGAAACTTTTGGGCTCAGTATTTAAGGTCTTTTGGGGGGTCAGAACTCAAGGGTTCAAGGTATTGGAGGCCTATGGGGGTCAATAATTAAATCTTTTTGGGCGCCAAATTTTTGCCAAAGAGTTTCAGTGATTGAGGCCCTTTAGGGTGAGTATTTGAAACTTTTTGGGCTCTGTTTTTGAGCCCCTTTGGGGTCAGTATTTAAGGCCCGAAGTTTTAGTGTATGAGGCTTTTTAAGGTAAGTATTTGAGGCCCTCAGGAGTCAGTATTTGAGGTATTTCTGGGGTCAAAACTCGAGGGCTTTAAGGTATTGGAGGCCTTCTGGGCATTAATATTTGAAAATTTATGGGCTCTGTGTTTTTTGGCCTATGGGGGTCAGTATTTGAGGCCATAGAGTTTCAGTGATTGAGGCCCTGTGGAGTGAGTGTGTAAGGCTCTGGGGGTCAGTACTTGTGGCCTGTGGTCAGTATTTGAGGTACGTGGGAATCAGTATTTGAGGCCTTTTTGCAGTGAGGCATTCAGGGGTGAGTAATTGATTCCTTTGGGAGTCCTGTTTGAGGTCTTTTGGGGTTCTAATATCAGGCATTTAGGGTTCAATATTTGAGGCATTCAGGGATAAGTATTAGAGACCAACCAAGTTTCAGCCTTAAAGGCCTTTAGAGGACAGTATTTGCGTCAATTTGGGATTTGTGTAACAGCCTTTTGGATCAATATTTGAGGTAGTTATTGGCCGGTATTTCAGGTCTCTGGGAAGCAGTGTTTGAGAACCTTGAAGACCAGTATTTGCAGCCTTTATGGGTTAGAGTTCCAAACCCTAATGAGATGGTATTTGGATTCTGTATTTGACGACTCCAAAAGACAACATTTGACAAATGTGGAGGAGAGTATGTAAACTTTTGGAACAAGTATTCTATACAATTAAAGCCAGTATTTTGGGCCTGTGGGGTCAAGCTTTTAAAGCCTTAAAGGATTTTTATTTGAGGTGTTCAGCCTGTGTGGGAGGGGCTCACAAATCAACAACTGTGTTTAGGTTATTTGAAATTTTAAACATTTGAGAAAAACTTTTTCACTGGTCCCAAATCTTATGATAAATGCTACAAATGTGGTGTCTAAAAGAGAAAAACGAGATGTGGATTTAGAATCTCATCTTGTTCTTGCTTCACTGTTGCCCCAAGTGGTTTCTGTCCTTAAATGTAAAACTAAGTATGATCAAGCTTTGATGATGACAAAGTTACACATCAATCATCATCTTCTTTGAAAACCAGACATTAAACCACTGATTGGGGATTAGGCCTTAAAGCAGACAATTATGTACAAAGGGATGCTAATTCCTCTGGACTACATACAGATCATACACTTTATCCCCAATGTGTTCGCTTGGCACTGCCCATAAGCAGCCAGACTCCAAACAGACGACATTACAGCCGGGCAATGCTGCCGTATATTTACAGCACAGATTTAAGGGAGGACCTAAACAACTCCACTTTGGCACCGACTAAAAACACAGCCACAGGCTTGTGATAAAAGATTAATTGAATAAAAATGGTGGTTCAGTCGTTGGGAGGGAGCGCAGCAGCTTGTGGGAGACGGGGGATTATAAGGTGAGAGGAATGTTACTGAACAAGCCCATCATTTCGACCGAGGCCCTATAGCTAACGCCAACTTGGATGGGATTTCAAAGAGTTGGCACCCGTCCTGACAAAGATACTAAGCTGGTTTGTGGAGCTTTTCATGCCCTTGTCTTCAGATACGGTTTATTAGCCCCCACAAGTTCATTTCTGACTCAGCTTTAATGTGAAAGAAAGAAACAGTTTTTAAGGTGCTTCCATTAGGGAGGAACAACAAAAGATTTAAATTGCTCTAGGATTTCTTGGCGTGCGAGAGCTTCTTCAAAGACGACCAAAGATGATCAACGAGCCTGATAAATGTACTACAGCAAACCGACAATCTTGAAGTGTTTTGGTAAAACAAGCATTTCCCATATTCTAGTCAGACTGTCGATGATAAGAGATTTACCTGCCTCGTTTCCAACCAAACACCGTCTACCTCGGCGTGATTATCTGCCAGCCCTGTTGCTGATACTTCTCTTCCACACACTCTGTCAATCCCTCGAACTTTTTGACCACTGCTTTCAAGCTCCACAAGGTTAATTAGGACGCTGGGGTAAATTGAGAGAGGGAAGAGAAAGGCTTTAACTTTATCCGGAAAGGTCAGCCATTTCTTCTTTTGGTCAGTTTGTCCTAATGAAGACAGCCTCCCGCTGGTGTTGGAGGGAGTCGGGAAAAGTGAGGACTATAATTATCTAGTACCCTCGGGTAAACACATGGCTTCATTATAACCAAATATCAAGTAGGGGAAGTGGGATAAGGAGGGGGATTCGACAAGTTTTGAGTCCTTGTTTGAATATTTTACATCAGACTTTTAGGGGAAACAATCTATTCAGAACAGATAAGGTGAGGATGGTGAGGCAGACTCTGAAAATAGGGTGTTTGGTATGTTTCGATGCTCTGATTTGTTATCTCATGTTAAATATATGGATGGGGCACCTCCTTCCTTTTAGTGTAAGGGAAGCCAAAAGGCAGCATATGGCGGTAGTTTAACCGTATAAAGAAGTGATTTCACTCCCTAGTATTTAAACTGCTAGTTAACTGTGAAACTCACAATTAAAAAATTAGTTTCACTATTGAAGAATTAGTTTCCTGTATTTATATATAGCAGTTTCACTTTTAAAAGAGGAGCAGTAAAAAAAAAAATTGGAAAAGGTTTCACTGTTAAATCAGCAGTTTTAATGATTAAGTCACAGTTTCACTGTAAGGGTAAGAGGTAGCTGTTTTATGGTTGAAGTTGTAGTTTCACTGTTAAAGTTGCACTTTCTGTGTTCAAGTAGTGATTTTACTCTTTAATCGTGAAACTGCTACTGTAACCCTGAAACTGACACCTTATCTGTGAAACTGATAGGTAGCAGTTTCACTGTTAAATGCCTGAGCCAAGATCCAGACTGACAACCTTCTTGCTAAGCCAACACTGTTCCACCATATAGCCCTTACTACAAGATTATTTCCATGGATACTCGAGAAGTAAACTTCAGAAAGTTTCACACAGATGTTTTCTTAACATGATCTCACATTAAATGCAAATTGTACTGCTTCCTTTGTGTTTTAGTGTCTATTTTAATCTCTTCAAATCTACCTCCGGGGAGGCGTTACTTTGTGAATTATCTGCTCAGAGGAAAAGTGAGAAACCTCAAGACTCAGTCAATATAACACCTTTCTGTGCCTTGGCAGGTAAATATGATGCTTGTGAAAGTGACTATATTTGATTCGCATTCACAGCTGGCGCGAACATGTGTTGACTGACGTGCTCCACCCAGAAAAAGTTAACTTCATATAAATTGTTTTTCTCTCTGACAGCAGTTAACATGAGCTGAGAGCAGAAGCTGAAGGAGATTTATGGCAGAACTTAGGTGAGGACATGTTTTCCATGCTAGTAGCGTTTTAGCACACGGCAGGGTGACGTCTTCTCCCTATGTGGCTAATAAGGGACTGATCTTGGCTAATGCCTTTAGCTCCTCTCATCAGTAAATACACCCTTGGCATAAATGCGAGGTACTACATTCAGATTATGGTTTAATCCTCTAGAGGAGGCTTTTTTCTCTCCGTGGTGGCTCTGAAAAACTGCAACTTAGCAAAAAATGGAATAGAAGTTTAAAATTTAAGAGCCTCCCTCCTGTGTACCCCCAATTTGGAGATGACACGTAACATTTGGTGACAGACATCCACTCGCAGTGAGCTCAACACTAAAAATTTGCTCACCTCTGCACACTTATTTTCTGACGCCACACATTCACACGGAGCACAATCACCATCCGTCTGATGCCGTGAAACCAAAAGGCGGCTGTTAATTAAAAATCTGAAAGGACAATGTTGGTTTGAATGTATGTCTGTTACACTCACAAAAGGCAGCTAATTAAATTTTGAAAATGGATCCTAGTGCCCTTTCTTTTTTTGCGCGTCGCCCACTTCCTGCGGAGACATGAAGGAGATCAAAATTAAAGCAATAACACGAGCAGACGAGTCCAAGTGCTGAGTGGTATCTCCCGCCCGCCTGCAGTGCAAGAGTTCAGCGTGTGCTCATCAAGGCGGGAGGCTTTGTCACGAGGGGGGCCGCTATTCTTCAAACCAGATGACTCCTCATGATTCTCAATGTGAGGAGAAGCTGTCACACTCATTTCACTTCGAGATACTTTACTTTTTTTTCTTCTTTTGGAGCTTAAGCTTCATAACTACCCGGCATTTCCACAGCCTTGAGATGAGCAACAGAGTTTGGTCAAATAGTTTTTATCACGTAAAGATTTGACGTCAATAATGACACTATAACACTGAAGATAGAGGTGTGTGCTGTTGTGGTCATGTAGCGACCCCAGACAACTGTCAGCATGTGTCAATGGTTAGACCCCGATTATAAGACGTCTTCACCTTTTTCACATTATTTTTAACCAAGAAACCTTTTTCTCATCATTGAGCTGGGTTGGGGAGGGAGGGGCTGTTCCCATGGTTCTATACCAGTTTGTTTACACAATAATACAAATGTATGCATTTTTATGATCATTTTCTCACTGCTTCTCTGCCTAATTATAGTTGTCTGAGTCCACCAATTTCATTTGTATTTACATTTTGATTTGTTGTTGTATTCATGTTTTCACATGTACACGTAAAAAGAACAAAATATGATGTTATTGTAAATTTAATTACATTTAATTTTGTCTAATAAACATATCTTGGAAAAAAAAACGGTCTTATGTTCAGTCAGTACGGTAGTCAAGTGTATGGGGTTGCTCAGTTTTATAGTGTTTGTGGCAACTTATCACTTTCCCCAACCCCCATTTCATTTACCATATTTGCGCAAACCACTCATTAGTAAATGAAAAAAACCTGCAATTTAACTGCTGAAGTCGTAGTTTTATTGTTAAACTAAAGGTTTCACTGTATAACCAGAACCTTACTGTTAAGCTAGTAGTTGTGAGATTAGAAAAGTTTTATCACAGTTGAATTTATTAGTTTCACTGTTGAAGTAGTTTTATTGTTGAGGTAGCGTTTTCACTCCTTAATATTCAAACTGCTAGTTAACTGTAAAACTCACAATGAAAGTATAAGTTTCACTGTTAAAGTTAATATAGCAGTTTCACTTTTGAAATGGTAGCAGTTACATAGTAGAAGAACTTTCACTGTTAAATTAGCAATTTTAATAACTAAGTAGAAGTTTCACTGTAAGGGTACGAGGTAGCTGTTTTATGGTTGAAGTTGTAGTTTCACTGTAAAAGCTGCACTTTCTATGTTCAAGTAGTGATCTTATTCTTTAATGGTAAAACTGCTACTGTAACCCTAAAACTGACACCTTATCAGTGAAACTAATAGTTAGGTAGGAGTTTCACTGTAAGGGTGAGAGCTAGCTGTTTTATGGTTGAAGTTGTAGTTTTACTGTAAAAGTTGCACTTTCTGTGTTTAGTGAAACTGCTACTGCAACCCTGAAACTGACAACTTGTCTGTGAAACCAATATTCAAGTCGCAGTTTCACCGTTAAAGTAGCAGTTTTACTGTTAAATTAGTAACCTTACAGTACAAGTTACAGTTTTATTGTTAAAGTTGTATTTTTTTTTTTTTAATCTGTTTGATTGTACTGTTATCTTAAAGACAGCTGTTCATGTTTGTTTTGGTCACATCATAAAACTGTTACATACAGAGCGTATCTATGACAAACAACACACAGCAGTGGTGTGTCTCTAACAGCACAAGAGAAAAGTCCCCAAAATTTCACAAGAGTACGCAGTAAGAATCCAGTATAGGGATAAAAAGCTGCCTCTGAAATACAGATTTGAGCCTTTATGAACCTGTAAACTGCGTGTGTTCATAACTGTTTAATGTAGACGTTAAAACATGAAATAAATTAGGTTGTATTGGAGTATAAAAGTGGGTACCGTGTTGTGATTTTAAAGATTTCTCTCACTGAAATAAAACTGACAACTGCATTTCCCCATTGTCACGACCGGCAGAAAGCACCAGCCTTTCTCCTTCCAGCTGCTGCTTTATGTGGAAGTAGATGTTTCGCAGGGTGGAAAGCTGACACTACTCCTCATATTTACAAATCCGATTCATTGAATCAATATTGAACACGGCGGGTGCCGCTAAGAGCCCCATTTACCATAAACATCTCATTTCCTCCGGATCTGAGAGGTTGGAATTGGCGTTTCGTGCGCCTGAGCTTGTCGCTAGCTCTCTGCAGTTTCAAGCCCATCCGCGCCGCCTAATGCCTCGGCTCTGTCAATGGACCATTCAGATGTATTTATGTTGCTCCAGCAGGTGTCATTTACTCCCAGCAGATTGTGTTTCGTGGGTGCAGATATTGTGAGACTGCGTGACTCGCTGCGGTGTGTGGATGCAGATGAGGTGGAGAGGAGATCTGTCTCACGTTATGACTCAAAGAGAAACACAGATCCAGGAACAGATTAGAAATAGATTGTGCTTAGAGGAGCGAGATATTGACAAGTTGTGTTTATTGTTGATTTAATCAGCTGCTCAAGGCCATGACTGACAAAAGCTGGGATGGAAATTAGTCCAGACACAACTTGCTTGTAGTTTAAAGTGAGAATTCAAATAAACCCTAAGAGGATACACAGAAAACTCACAAAAAGACCAGCAACACATTGGTTTCAAAACCTCTTTCAGAATATCTGAGAAGTCAACAATCAAATTTAGTCTCAGGAATCCAAGAATATAAAGATGTCAAAGAAATTTCCGGTTAACTGTCAAGATCTCTTTGATCATCTTGATTAGATTTCCAAGGATCTTCTCTTTTGTGGAGAGTCTTTCTATTTTTTACTCTTCAACTCAAACTACTCTGAGGCAGCAGACACTTGGTGAATATAAATCCATTTTTTGTTATGAATGAGCAAAAGGAGGCTGCTACTATGAGTGAGTATTTCCACATTTCAAGTGGTGCTAAAATATTTGCTCCTCTTAAATCTCTTTCTTAAAGAGGGGGTATTAATTAAAGAGGGGGTATTCTGCTTGCCCATATTTAAACATGGGTGTAAAGTAGCAACTGGCTAAACAGATGATGTCATCATTTCACAAGGATCTCTGAAACGGTTGAAAGGCAGCCCTCAAACACAAAGGTCTGCCAACAGGCCTCCAGGTGACTGGCCAATAAGAGGACAGGGGGAGGCTGAAGTAAAACTGAAAACTATGAAAGCAGTGTTAAAATTCCGCACTTTAGCATTAGCTAGAATTGCTGCTTTTGACACTTAACGCTAAGTTACATTGTTTGCTTAGTTGAGGTAACATCTAATTCTACCCATGTGTTTTTCACTGGTTAGCATGAATAGGCAATGTTAGCTGATAGCTATGAATAAAGTCTGCACTTCAGCATTAGCTGGAACTGTGTCATGACACCACTTAACTGTTTTTTGACACTTGACCCTAAGCAACAAAATGTATCTTTTTGAAATATATCCTCTTCAATCAGTTACTAAATGGCGAGGTACAAAGTAACTCCCTACCGATGTTGTGGATGACAGTTAGCATCTGTACACAATGTTAGTTTGATAGAGTTCTTCTTCTCAAAGGCATGAATGTAAGGCCCCATTTGAAAAATGTTTCATCTGAAAAACACTAAAATGCAGAGGAAAAAAATCAACACTGAGGGGCTGAAACGGTGTAGCGAGCATGCCAGGCTGTCTTGTCCAGAAGCTACTTTTGGTAGATCTCCACTGAAGTAGAGTTGGGGTATTGGCGAATGCCAATGGAGGCCGTTTTCAAAAGTTTGCGTTTTAGGTTGGCGAAAAAGCCGTTTCCGTGTGTACGCAAGGCCAAAACAGACTAATACTTTTGGGGTTCACCCTAAAACCATTGTAATGTAAACAGCCCCTAATGCTAAGTGGCTGTACTTTGTCCATGGCTACAGTTATACATCCCTCCACTTAACTTGCTGCTTCTGACACTTATGAAAATGCTGGCCCATCAAAAAAACATATAAACGTAGACTTGTTTTGTTTTGTGTTTTGTGTTTTGTGTTATTGAACACAGATGTTTATAAACCCTTCTGACTAAATCCACACACACTAACATTTTTGCTTTATCATTTTGTTTATGATCTACTTGTTGTTTCACATTTGGTAAACTAGGTAGTTTTAGCAATTTTGAGTTATAATGAGTTATAGTTTAAATGCTATGAAAAATGTCCACTTTAATCAGTTACCAAAAGGTGGAGGACAAAGTATTTCTCTATCCTTTTTGTAGTTACCTGTTAGCATGCGTGTGCTAGCTTATTAGAGGCTCTTGCTTCTCAAAGGTATAAATTTAATGCTAAGTAGCTATGCTCTGGCTTAAACTACGATTGTGAAATTTGAGCCTGTTTTATAATCCCGTTAATTGATGCTGTAGCGTGCTACGTCATAGCCACACTTGGCACTATGGACCACAAGCTGGTGACTGGTCCCCTTGGCAGCTTCGTATTTCCAGCGCTAACAGCATTTCTAGAATATCCTACATTCACTGGTCACCACAGTTCCACCTGGACCAAGCAAGCAGAAAATGTAGCGGGACCAGAAACTTTTAACCTGACTAGCCTGGAAACTGTACTCGTAGAGTGACATAGGTATTCAGTGCACATAGAAAATACTAAGAAACCTTTTTATGGGTTTGAGCTAACTTTATGCTACTGAACCTTTAAGTAGCAAAGAGTTTAAACAATTTGTGGTTCAAACTAACTTCTCAGGGGGTCAATGTAAGCGACTCACATCCTTGAAGTTTCAAACCTGGTTTCTATTTCATCACTTAGTCGAGCTCTTGAACTCACCAATTCAGAGTAAAGGAAATTCTTTTGAAGCCAACTCTGTTCCTTTCTGTGTACAGCGGCGGATCTCCCTCTGAGATAGCCATATCAGAGAGCAGGATTAAATCAATGCGACATTTAAATAGAAGTTCAGATGCATTTAGTTGCTGGAGGCGTTTTGCAGTCTCTTTTATCCATACAGCCCATTGGAAAACAAACTGAAGACCCTCTAACACGCCGCCCTGCAGCTCCAGGTCATGAGTAATTAATGGACACCAATAACTCAATACGATAGCCATACCTCAGGGTGGGCTGTATAGAAACTTCAGATTACAGGCGCATTGATTTTCTTTGAGGACACCATGGAGGTCCATCCATGCAGGCTTTTAGGTCGGTGTTGCCATGGCGATAGTAAAGATGTCTTTAATTGCTTGATTAGTCTTTGAAAGGCCAGCGATGGCAGCATGATGTCGCTTATGAACACATGAGTGACCTGCCAAGAACACCAGTGATATTCAGCTCCATCAGCTCTAATCTGGAGCTGGAGGCCGCTGGCAGCCCACCAATTTACTTGCCATGTATGTTTGTCGGGTTTGTCACTTCATCCATGTACGAATGTTCAGTGAACCAATTTTCTGCAACAATGTGGAATTATGTCAGAGTGTGAGAGGGGATGAGTTGTTTTGTTAGCTGTGTGTTAAAAGCAACTACGTCAGGAGTGTCAAACCAGTTTCAGTTCAGAGGCCACAAATGTTCAGTCCAATTTCATCTCAAGTGGGTCGGACCGGTAAAAACAGAGCAAAACAAGCTTTAAAAAACAAAATCTCTGTTTTTTTTTATTGTTGTTTTAGTGAGAAAAGCACATTCTGCAATTGTTGACATCTTCTACTACAAAAATAATGCACAACCTGGTATTTCTTAAGAAAAGCAAACTGAAGTAGGGCTATTAAAGCCAGGGCATATGTTATATATATATATATATATATATATATATATATATATATATATATATAAACATTTTATATTATCAAAAAAAACACTTGCAGATAAAAAAAAAAAAAAAAAAAATCTGTCTGTAAACTGTTCAAAAATTGTCTGTTCTAAAAATAGCATGAGGTTGTAATTAAATAATGACATCATCACATTAAGATCACCTCACTGCTTCATGACACTTCTCAAGTGTAGGTGTCAAACTCCAAGTTCTGCCTTCATAGGGTTGGCCAATCAGAAAGAAGGGGGTAGAGCAGGGAGCCTTAAAGAGACAGTAGCTAAAACAAAGTGTTTCAGACAGAGGCTTAGAAGCAGCTTTTCTAAAACACTAGTGTTAGAAATACATATAGAGGGTATAAGTTGCTGCGGTTACGCCCACTGAGTGGCAGAAAGAGGGAAATGAGTGGCAGCGTCGGCTTAATCTCGTCTGAACTTAAAAACGAAATCAAAAAATGGGGAAGAGCTGCTGCTGATTGATTGAACAAACATGTTTGAAAAGAAATCAGAGCTATTTTTTGACAGGCTACTCAAAGGCAAAGAGAAACTGATGAATTGCTGCAATTTACAGAAACAATCCAGGCAACGTTACCTTATGCTGTATTTTTGGGTTAAATTGTTCCTTAAATTACAAAATCCCGAAATGTAAGCATATTTCATTTCATCAATATTTTTCGTAACCGAAACTTTGTGGTCTTTGTGTGATTATGAACGTTGTGCTAGACATGATTTATAAACTAGCTTAAACTGAGGCTAACCCAATTTTCCAATTAAGGGGGAACTCCAGCACAAGCAGTTGTAGCTATGTTGTTCAAAGTATTTGATATTAACTTGACTTTAATACCGTCACGGTGACTATACCTCCATTAATAATACAGTCTATGTAAAATACCAAAATTAGCACTGTAAATTATACTGTAAATTGAATCATATAGAGGCTTTCGGCCTTTATATCCTGTGTTTTTCTAGTGTTGGAATTAGGTACAAATAAACGTCAGGATATGATTTCTTGCCACATGTCAATGTTCGTGGACCCCTGGTTCTTTGGTAGCTTTAACAAATCAATGTCCAGTCCAACTCTCCTTAATTTCATGTCATATCCCACATTATTTCCTGTCTTTCTGTGTTTAATGCCGCTCTCCGCAATGCTAAGTGGGGTTTGTTTTGGCACTCAGTCTGACTCAAGTGGGCGTGTCCCGGAGGGGAAATGACGTAAACGTATACCCTCTATAGTTTTCTTGTACATCATGTAGAGCTACTCCAGGGGCACCAGAGGGATGATATTTATGTAGTCCCTAAAAAAAGAAAAATAGAATAATAATACCCCTCTTTAAAAACATGCAAGAGAACCAGCTTGGGGGGACCATTTAAAGTCACAAAAAATAATATACCCCCTCTTTAAGTTTACAAGTGTTACATTTTGGGCACAATGGTGTTAAGTTTTGGCCTCAGCATCTACATTTCAGGTTGGATTACATGTTTTTTTTTAACTATACTTAGGATCTAACATGGAACGGTGCACATTTCCAACTGGGCTTTAAATTAGAGAATCTGGAGGGTGGGAGTGGGCTTTGAATAAGAGTCTTTGTCATTAGATTTCTTTCAAAATAAAAGTCCTGTTGCACTATGGGCGTAAGTAACTAAAATTATCTACCAGGCTCTTTTTTTTTCTTCTTAAACGGGACCGTGAGTTTGCGTCCCACACAGACCCAGCTCTGTGTGTTTGCTGATCATGCACCGTGTGCTGCATTAAAGCAGCAGCAGCACGAGAGGATCCCCCTTTCATTCTTTCAACAAATGACCTTCTACCGTGGATTCTATACATCCTGGCGTTTGTCGAGAACAATGACAACGAGTCTGTAGAGGATCGGGGAGTCTCCATTCAGCTGAATGAATGCATCCCCACAGAGACACTCTGAAACCTGAAGTGGCTGTACTGTAAATCATAATGCCTCCCAGTGCTCCCTGCCTCCCTGCATTGTGTCGGCCCCTGTTCGCTCTGCTGCCCATGTGTCAGATCTGCTCACGCCGGCCGCACGCAACATCTCTCCCCTGGCTGCTGCCGCTTCCTGTGAGCTTCACACCGCTGTCTGCCCCCCCCCCCCCCCCCCCCCTTCCTTTTTCTCTCTTCATCCTGGCCTTTTCCTCTCCCTCTTCCTCACTCCACACCTCCACCACAGAGTGATTTTCTGCCAGCTGAATATGCAGGGCAGAGTGACACGCTACTGTAATAATGTCTCCTCTCTGCTGTGCAGACTTCACAATGAGTCCAGAGAGTCAGGAGATGAAAAAAGACGCCTCTGTTTAATGAGCTGGTGATGTAACGCTTGCTTCCTAAAAATGTTAAAATTACCTTCAAATAAAGCAGAAATGAGTGGTTTTGGTTGTTTTACAGCACAAATATGAATGTCTGGAGAGAAAAACCTTGAGTGGATAAAGTTTCAGGACAGAGGTGATGCAATGTGAGCGTCCATAAACTACGTTTTGTCACTTTTGTGCTTTTTTTTTAACAATCAACACCAAAAATACAAGAGAAAATAACATGTAATCTTGCAGAAATGGGAAAATTTGGTGTTTTTAACTCCAAAAATGAACAGAAGGTCAACATGTCTCAAAAAATGTAGATGTTTTTCTAAGTCTGGGAGCTGAAATCATCAAGTTTGCTCTGTAGCGCCACCTAGGCACACTGAAACAGCTCTACCTGCCAGTAGGAATGTCGTAGAGAGATCAAACTAACGCCAAAATGTTTGTCTCGTTGAGACGCAGAAATCATACACTGACACCCCTGACCTATCTCCAACAGGGCACCGGCTATTTTCCTTTCAAA
The DNA here is from genome assembly GCF_033239565.1 of Halichoeres trimaculatus. Classification (NCBI taxonomy): domain Eukaryota; kingdom Metazoa; phylum Chordata; class Actinopteri; order Labriformes; family Labridae; genus Halichoeres; species Halichoeres trimaculatus. Next base: position 18,882,773 of record NW_027437200.1, read on the forward strand.
ATTAGATTTTGACACTTTTTTGGCCCTAAAACAAATTCTAAAAACTCAGAAACCATAAGTGTTATCTCCTTGAAATTCACTCACATGACAGACTGGGCCCTGCTTTGGAAAAGTTCTTATTGATTTTGTTGCATTTAAAACGGTTTTTGAATCACAAGCCCTTAAAGTTGGTGAACTCATAACAAGCCCTCTCAGCTCCCTCATTAAGAATGAATGGGATGGGAAGATCAAGCTGCAGCATTTTAGTCTCTACACAAAAAAGTAAAAGCTGCACAGCTATAAAAATGACATGGATGGATTCCTGACAAAATTTCCTTTAAAAATATTGTATTTTTACAGTGATTAGGTCAACATTCTGGCCTCTATGAGGAGTTGTTTCTAAACTTTTGTGAATTTGACTCCTCCTGCTGCTGCAGTTCTGTGATGATGTCACACGCTCATCTCATTTTCCTTTGACTCTATGATCCTATTTTTTAAATTTATTTATTTATTTTTATTTTATTTTATTTTATTCTTTTTTTATTCATTTATTTATTTATAATGTATTTTTTATTTTATTATTATTATTATTATTATTATTATTATTATTATTATTATTATTATTATATTTTATTTTTATTTATTTTTAAGAATCTTATTCTTTTTCAAATTTAAAATGTCAAAACATAGGTACCCCACTAGCGAAGCAAATTTTGCCTCCCATGTCCTGGACCTGGCTAAGCAGTGGATTGATGGATGGATGGATGGATGGATGGATGGATGGATGGATGGATGGATGGAAGGAAGGATGGGTTTGTTCCCTCAAATGTTGCCACAAAAGAGCAATTTTGTTGCTTTCATTTAAACAAAACTGAAAGAAGTGTCTTGTGAATCCAGTTTCTAGGATTTAAGTGATTGAGATGGGTTTGTCAGTCTGGGAGCTGATCGTGCATCACTTCCTCTTCCCTGTTTTGAAAACCACAACCACATTTTCTTCAAAAGAGACAGAACTGAAAAGAAATATCCTGTAACACAGCAAGAAACGAGCTATTGTGTGAGATTATATGAACATGTCTCTTTCGGAAGCTGTTCATAAAACCTTGATTTAATTTATGAAAATTGTGTTCACCCTGTTCTCATAAAAATGTCCAAACATTTAAATTTAGCAAGCAAAATTTAGCAAGAAAAAAAGAAAATGAAAAGAATACAAGCGGAAAAAAAAGCAGAGGTCCAGAGTTGTTTTGTTTGTTCATTTTATCACCAAGGACACTGCTCTGCCACTTCCCTCAACGTCCCCTCTGGAGACGACAGCATGTTCCACACTGTCCTCTTTTGGAGGATCAGGAAACTGCAGCCACCTCTGAGCGGCTGAGAGGAGCAGGAGGAGGAGAGGTGGGAGACAAACGGCAAATATTTTGTGCTCTTTCGACATTTTTTGGGAACAGATGAACTGCAATGCAATGTCAGCGTGTTTATTTGACTTTGACGATCAACATCAAATCAATTTTTCAGGACGCACTTCTCCCCCTCTTTCTCCCTTCGTCTCTCCCTCTGTCTTTCCCTCTTTCTCTCACACAGGATATAAAAAGAATTGTTTGTGTACAGTCAGCACTAAGCAGATGGGTTTTCGTAGCCTGGATTTGCACACTGTGACTGTCTCTGCTTCTGTAACTATAACAGACTGCTCCACAATATTGATGCTCAGAGCAGACCCGGCTGTCTGCTTCTCATAATGTGCTTATATGTGTTTGTTTGTGTTGAGATCATCAGAACGTGGTGACCTCGGGATTCCCAAAGACGCGGCTGTGTTCGTCAGCGATGATGGGAATCGGTCGTGATGGAGGTAAAGGATGAGCATCAGTGTGATGAAGTCTCTGCCTGGATTCGATGTGCAGACACTCGGCCTCGGCGGCGTGACGAATGGTTCTTCTGTCACTTCTGGGATTTTTAACCTCTTCAGGGAGGAAGGAGCAAAGCCATTTCTCTTTAAAATTCACTACTAGGAAAACTGCAACACGGATGGAAAACAAACTCACACATTTGTGACAAGTGATGCATTTGTACGGAGGTCCTAAAAGGCTACGATCAAATACATTTGAATTTCTCAGTTAACTTGAGACAAGTTAAGCTCAACTTTTCCCCGAGATCTAATCTTATTTTTCTGACAAGGCAGTAACTTTAACAACTCTACAAATGTTACATCTCTATGGAGGCCCTAAAAAGTCACAACTATATTTTTTGTTGGCTTGCTGTTTCAAGATAAAAAGATTATTTCAGTTGTGTTCTTGAGATGTCAACTTTTTTTTTCTAATAAGACAGGTGTTTAAAAAACCATAAAAGTGATGCGTTATATGGAGGCCCTAAGTGGTCATAATCAAATACTTCAAAAAAATTCGCTGCTGTCCAAAGATAAGTTGATTTCAGTTATTCTGGACTGATTTTTCGAATTAGCTGTCTAATTAGAAAAAAAATAGTTACATGTTTGTTTGTTTTTTTCTATGGAGGCCTGAAGAGGTCATGATTTAATTCATCGTTTTTTATTTGTTTTCTGATTGTAACAAGATGAACTCAAGTTTTTTCTGAAGATCTGGAATAGTTTTTCTCATCAGTCAGTTATTTGAACAACCATACAAGTTGGGCATATCTACGGGGCCCCTAAAGGTTCACAGTCAAGTTCATTTGATTTTTCTATTGTCTCATGATAACTAGTTGATATCAAATGTTTTTTCAAGATCTTGACTTAGTTATATCATTTAGCAGTAATTAAAAAAAGAAAAAAAAAAAAAAAAGGAAAGACGTGTGATAGATTAGCACAGAAGCCTTAAAGGGCACAATTGTTGTCTTGAGATACTTATTTTGTTTGTTGGTTCATTTTCTTTCTTAAGAACTTGTCTTATTTTACACATAAAGCAGTTATTAACACAGTTAAAGTAATGTTTTCTACGGAGGCCTTTAAAGGTCAGGATCAAATTCATTTGTTTTCTTTAAACATCAACTTTTCCACTTGGATATCTCTCCAAAACAAGTCTTGCTTTCTTAAAATAAGATTATTTTAGCAGATTAGCTTTTATTGTCCAAAAGATGGCACACCAAGCTACCACATTAGTGAAGTCTATTCTTTTTTTCTTTTCTTCTTTTTTCTATTTTCTTTTTTATTTCTGCAGTAGCAAAAGTTTTATTTAGTGAGCTTAAGTCGGTATTACTCTTAAAATCATTAAATTAAAACATTTAAAAAAAACAAAATGATTTTTTTTTTTTTTAATTGCAGAAATGTACTCAGGGATATGGAAGCCTTGAAAGGTCTTTAATTATTTTCTCGAGTTTTTTTTAGTTGTGTAATCAAGGTTTTGACTATTTTTTTTTTCTCTTTTTTGCTAGCTTAATGCTAACTTTCACTTATTTCAGCCATTGCACAATTTTTAGAAGTAAATTATATCAAGAACTTTCTCTGGAAAATTATCATCCATGTTGTTATGGAAGCCAGAAAATGAAGCTGATAAAATGTACCGTTAAGTGAAGCGATGGTTTCTGTTTTTTATGTTAAACTAGTTAATTGATTGTTGTTGTTGTTGTTGTTCTTAAATGCTGGACTTTTGCTTCCTTCTCCCACTTATGCAAAGAATCTTAGCTCTGGTTTAAAGGGCAGCTCTAGACCTGAAAGATAATTAATACCATCATGTTATAATTAAACAGGTTGAATCTGAAACGAGTAATCAGCATCAGAAACATCTGTTGTGGAAAAGCTGAACCTACTGTAAGGGTGAACCAATAAGCCCAAATAAACAAACCCGTGTGCATCATTACATTGCCCAGCATGCTCCATGTCCATGTGCCCCTGGCTGGTAATAACCTTTGGCTAATTACTATTTCTCCTGCATCTTAATATCAGTTCATAAAGCAATGCAGTGCTAATTAGGCAGAGGGAGTGAGATGATATCCAATTAGGGGCCTGTCTCGTGTCTCAAAACAAGCAAGTCGACCCAATTCGTGTTCACCTTGTGTGCCCCACAGCTCCACGGTCGGGTGTGTGTGTCTCTCTGTGTGGGGGGTTAGTTTCTTTGAAAGGATGGCTGCTGTTCCCGGGTGGTTTACAGTATAACCGGATTCAAACATGTCAGCCAAAACAAAGTCAAGGTAACGATGGGGATGAAACATGAGGGGGACAGAGGACGTTCCTCAGAAGATGGGTGGACTTTGTTTTCAACTTACTGAAATAAAGATGAAGCTACAGGGGGCGTACAATTTGGGCAGAAAAAGAAAACATTGTAAATTTAGTTTTTTTTTAATTACTACTAAGTGAATTACAGTCTGCCTTGTATCACTGTGTAAAAACATATGTATTACCTAAGCCATTTCAACTAAGGTTTAATTTAACAGGTTAAACAGTGACAGGATGATTTGAGCTATCAGAATTTATTTGTTAAAGTAATGTCTGATAAATACATCAACAGTTATGACCACAAAGTCATGTTCATAATGTTCAAAAAGAAAAAAAAGTTTTCTTGAAACCTTGCAAAACTTTCTTGGGTGCAAGATCTCACAAACGTTGTCAAATGGGTCATAGGTCAGTGTATTACTTCGGTCTCAGTACACCCTAAAAAATAGAACAGGAGTGGAATGGGAGCTTGCTGGTGAATTTAACGACAACTGCCAGGTGGAAGTAAGAGCTGCAATGGGATAGTTCCCTTGCTTTAACTAATCTTTTCAAATGTCTTTCACTAATACGACAACCGTGTCTAGGTCCAAGAACTGATTAAATATCTTTATATGTAAGGCTAATTTCAAAGTGAAACTCAATAAATCTCTCCCACTCTTCCATCGTGTTGTATGAGTTGACCCAGAAGTAGATACAAAAGATGGAGATTTTTTTTTTCTCCATGTCCCCTTAGGGGCTCCGTATATTCAACAAAAAAGAAAGAAAAAAAGGCAAGTCTGCTTTTTATTTCAATTTTTTTTATTATTATTATTTTTTATTGTTTTTCTGAGGCCTATCAGGACTTATATCTTAAAAAAAAAAACCTTCCCCAAAATCCCAAATTGACTCTAAATATACCACAAGGAGGCTACCGTACAACCATTTTAGAGTAACGTTTCTTTCTGACTATCTTTATTCACCTGACCATGGAGGACTATTATTGGTCCAGTTCCAAGACTGGAAGTTAATTATCTCACCTCTTGTTGATCTTCTGCTACACCGCATGCAATTGTCAAGCTAGCAGGCGTAGCATAGAATCAATTTTGCATGGTATTGGTTGAAACAGTCACCCCAAAGTCATCATCTCTTTCTTCAACGATCAAGATCCAGGTATGTTAGCAACATGGAAATATTTTTGACATTGTAAAAAAAAGTGTTTCCCATGCTATTTTTTATGGTTGATTTTTTGTAAAATGTCAAAAAACAAACAAACACGAAATTTACCAGAATGACTAAAAAAACATTCTGAAAGGATTACTCATAAGTTTGGAGGAAGAATAGATTTCAGTTGCAGTTCTTTGTAGAGGTCTACTAAAGAAGTCCAGAGATGAACAAACAATGTGAATGGTACCACTAGGGGGCGTCAGCACTGTGAGTGTCCAGAGGTTTTACAAACAGGAAGTAACTGACAAGGCATGTGCACCGAAAAGGTAAGTTTTTCTCTTTCTACCGGCAGCAGATCTAGTAGATGACGAGCAATGCCCCAACTTACGAGAAACTTTGCTTTTGTGAAGAAAAACAGAAAAACAAATTCCAAATAAGAGCCAGATTTAAAGGGTTAATCTGAAACTTTTATGCCCACAAAGTACCTCAAAGTCCTTAAATCCAAATGCTGCATTGCAATGACCATTGCACCTACTTTTCTATGGTCTTTGAGCACCTTAATACCAAACTAATTACTTAAAATAATAAGTCCACTTATTAAAAACCAGTGAATCAAGGTAGACTTATAGGAACTTAATGAGGACAGAAAAATTAAGAAAAAACTGAACCCGTGTTGACGGCTTGAAGGAGCAAAAAGAAAATGATTTGTGGACTCCACGTCAGGATGGCCTTCCCCCGCTGGTCATTTCCTGTTGCAGTGAAGACCACTGGGCTAAAAACGGCCTCTTTCACACACTAGAATCAGATTAGTGTCACGGGGCCAGCTGCCGTGAATGGGAGTCATGTCGGTGGGTGTCTGCGAGGGGGTCCGCCTGTCACCACCCCGTGTCATTTCAGCCCTGATGGCCTCGTCCCCGCAGACATCAGAGAGTCGCCGATGTAATCTGCAGTCATTCAGCGGTGACCTGGAGAAATGGAAACCAACGGCGGCGGTGAAAGGAGGGAGAGGCGGGGACACAAAGGAGGGAGTGATCTGGTCAGCCCGTGTATTTATCTACCTGGCACTCTGAACTCAGCGGGACCGGCAGAAAACCATCCCCCCTCCTCCTTCCTCCCTCCTCCTCCTCCTCCTCCTCTTCTCAGCAGCAGCACAGTGGAGATGTAAGATTGAAAAGCACTCGCCTAATTGACTAAAATGATACATTAAGACATACGCTTACCTAATTGCAGGAAACGCTCCGGCTTTCTCTTAAACTCGCGGCACAAACACTCAAGGTTCTAGTAAACAGTCAAACTGGCTGGCTTCCTCCCTGATCTGACTGATAATGAACTCATTTGAATATATTCCTACCCTGGTAATTACAATCTAATCAGAATTGATGGATCATTTGGGCCCAACCTGCATGAAACATTCATTATTACAAGCCCCAACACATGGTCGGCGCATTTTCCACATCAAACACCGGCGTTTAGAATCAGGAACAGACTAATGAGGTGGACACACGATACAAATGTATGAAAGGGAGACTGAAAGTGTGCATTTGCATTGGAATGAAGCAGATTTGAGCGCCTTTTTTTCTGCGCTTGGAACACGGTGCGATTTATGGTGCATTTTTCCCAAGACGATCTGGTGAAAAAAAACATTTAAACAGGAAACTTGTTCCAGGTGTTGAAAAAAGAGGCTTCAAAGCTTAAACAGCCTCTTTGCTTTGCCCTTCCAAACAACATATGGCGCAAAAACATGCCCCGTCTATTGACATATTAATGTATTCAACTGCATTTTATTATTAGAACAAACATTTACATAATTCTGTGCTTGGCGCCCGTCCAGGCATCTCCAGTATCGAGACGGATGGCAGCTTGGCTCCACACAGCTGACCTGCATTCTCAATGGCCTCCTTAAAAAAAATAAGAAAAAACAAAAAGAAAAAGAAAAAGAAAGGCCTGAGGACCTCTCAGTTGCAGCGAGGATTAGCCATGCAAGCACTTCCTCCATTTTGGAGATTTTGTTATTGAGTTGCACTTTGCCAATGCTAATTGCCTGTGCCCACGCAGGGTCAGAGAGGACCACCTCCCCATCGGGATGGATCCCTCCACTTCATGTGGACGTTATATTACCTCCGGCCTCGATTTGCGTCAGCAGGCTTCAGTTTAATTCCCTTTAATCACATTCAGGCACCCTGGCAGAATCAATAAAGACACAACAGTGTGGCCCGTCTTTTGTCCAACATTCCATTAAGGAGATGGAGGCCTCGGCACGCCGCAGCGGCAAACTTTATTGTTTGACAGATACATGTATGATATTACAGGGGGCTCACATGGGGAATTACTCAGAGTGCTATGAAGACTGCCAGGTAAGTGAGAAAGAGGGGGTGAGTATGGAGACTGATCGTGTTTTGTTGCATGGAAGCAGTTGTTTCATAAACAAAGTGAGCATTTGTCAACGATTAAACCAATTATCAAGGTTTTTAAATAATTAAAAAAAAACTTTATTTTCTAATCTGCTAAATGGCTCCTTATCTTCTTTCTTTTAGCAAAATAATCAGAAATCTGAGCTCTGTTTCGTCTTTTCTTCAGTATGGCATAACTGGAAGTGCCTTAACTGTTTTCCATACCGAGCATAGATAGTACTGGTTGAAAGTGTATATTTAAGATTTCCCAGGTGCATGCAAAATTTTTAGTAGGGTTATACTGTACTTCTGGTATCCCCTAGTACGGTGGCCTGTGGGTGTCAGACAATTTGCAAAAGCTACAACACGAAAGCAAACGCCACATCACTACGGAAGTTAAATTAAGTTACTTATCCAAATGGACACAGAAGAGTTGTAAAAGTCAGTAAATAATTAACTTTATCTATGATAAATAAAGCTTCTTAGGGGTGTCACATTTTGATATCCTTCATAGTACTTCTATTTCTTTATTTACGTTAGCATTAGGGCTGCAACAACAAATCCATAAAACAGATAAAAATCGGTTAGTAAAAGCGTCAACATTTTCCATAATTGATGCACTGTGCTGCGTCATTACTGTATTAGTTTGTCTTCCGTTTGTCTTCTTCCTTTTTGTTGGACTATTTAGCGGTTAGCAACTAGCTGAAGGTGCATTACCGCCACCTACTGGACTGGAGTGTAGATTACCTGGGCTATGGGGCTGTATGCATCACATGTAAACAGATCAACGTGGAGGAGGAGAAGCAGAGACGGCAGTTGAGGGAAACAAGTAAACATGCTGATAATGGCAAGAAATGTTCAGAGCTTGGGAGTAATTTTCACGCTGAGTAAAAGCACACAGCTTGTTAATTGACTAAAATGACCTCGTAATGATCCAGCACTCAAAACGGAAACATGTTGGTCTCATCGATGTCGAGCCGGGTAGCTCAACAGCGAGGCGAGGAGCTACAAAATCTCACATACACTCCTTTCATATGTTGTGAAATCCATGGTTTGTCTTTTAGGACTTGTTTGCTTTTGTATTAAATCGTCACCCCGTTTGAAAACCACAAGGAGCTCATTAAACCAACGTTAGCATTAGCGTTAGCTGCTACAGATAGTGGTAGGGCAGAGGGGGTGAACTGTTTGACCTGCAGGTGAAAAGATTGAGGACACATTTTTATTTATTTGCCTTTTTGGCCCACTAATTAATCTGATGTTATAACAATACACTTTCTATTATTGGGTCCATACTGTTGATTCTTTAAGTGACGATACATTCATGTCATTTGTTATACTTTATAAATGTAGCATCTGGTCATTTTAATTATGTTCAGATATGTTGTTTCTTTGTATATACCATTAAGCAAACAACAGTCATTAACTTTCTATGATGCATTCTCATCCTTTTTTTTTTTCCTCGATTCATCGATTTATCTTATATGTAATCGTCCGAGTAATCAATTACTAAAATAATCATTAGTTGCAGCCCTAGTTAGCATTACACTTATCGGCCACTGTACCCTAGTACCTTTATATGGTTTACTGATTTAAAAGAAGAAGAAGAAAAAGCCTTTAGCCTTGGTGACCTTGGTGTTTGAGGCCCACACCACCAAGTTTTTGTGAATTAGGTATGAGATCCTACTGTGATGACGTCATCATTTAGGGAAGTCATTTTTTAGATCTTGTGAAGATCTAATGCTATTATTAGATCAGACTGTTTTGAGCAGTTAACGGATGGATTCAGGGATGTTCAGGGTAAGCAGAACACCTCCTCTTTAATTATCCACCATTCAGATACTCGTGTTTCAGAGTGATTTACTACTCACAAACTTGTTCAAAGAACATATTTAAGTGCAACATAAAGAAAACAAAGCCTGCACAATATCAAGATTAACCTGATCTTCTTTTCTGTTGGATTATCTTGATTATTCTTCACACCACGCCTGACTCTGAACAAATAACTAATTTGACGAGTCAGTCTTCACCAATAATTGAAAATGAACTCTGCCACAGCCGTACTGTGGAGTTAAAAGAACAGATGGATCGACTATGACACCCAAACTATCCAGGATACCTGGTGCCATTTAACATATCATCACCGCAGCGTCCTGAACTGGATCCGTCAGATGTTATTAGGAACCACAGAGGTGTCAGGTAACAGAGAGACGTTTACAGGTCAGGTCCTGGCATCTAAAGCTCAGGTAAACGTGTGTGTGTGAGCTGTGTGCTGTGTGCAACATCATGCCATGTCCTGTAGGTCTGACATTCACGATGTTGACATCTATGGTGGAGTAATAAAGCAGAGCAACACATTAAGATGAGCTCTGTCTTGAAATAAACTGTACATCCACAGTGATTAGATCTTAAAATAGACGAAGGTTTGCACAATGTCCATGATTCTGTCTTCTGGATTGTTCTCTGCAGATTTTACCTCAGAACACCTCAACAGTTGTCAGGAAGAAATATGAAATGTAACTTTTTACCCAGGAACATCACGGCCGTAAGTTTTCTGGGTGAATAATGAAAGTCACTTTAGGCCACAAAGATACCAAAATGTGACTTTCAACAGAAGAGTCTCTCCAAAAAATTCAGCTGAGGAAAGAAAGTATCACCTTGAAAGTGTGTATGAGAGTATTATTTAACTCACGGCTGTTCAACTTGGAGGAGATTTTCAGTTTCTATGGATGATGAAGTGTTACGGGTGCTTGACACTTTAAAGTTCTTGTGAGGACTTTTTTTTTTAATATTTCATGTTAAGAAACAGAGGCAAGGAAACACTAAGACCTCTTCACAAAAGCAAATAAGACAACCAGAAAAAAAAAGGCGGACAACTGAGTTACTTGGAAAGTGTAAAAGTGGTGTCAGGAGCTTAGTGTCCGTACAGCTAACTACCTGTTTGGGAAAGATTTTTAAAATACTTCTTTGTGTTTGAATAACTTGGGAAGAAATTTTTGGCTTCAAAACTTCTTAAAAATCAGCAAAACTTTAATAAAAAATATCAGATATTTAAATCTCACAGGGGCTTTTAATACATAAACAGAAAGGACATTAAAGTAAGGCTCTTTATTCGTTTAAAAAAAAACTGAAATAAGTAGATTTTAGGACACTAAAGAGCATTACCAGTACCAGCTCCTTCAAACTTAATTGTACCAAGAACACATAAGTTAGAAAGTAAGTAGATAAATAAATAATGTTTTTTTTTTTCTTTTTTTTTTTTTTTTTGTAATTTGAACTAGCATTGGAATTAGCATTAACACCCCCCTTATTCCTTAGTTAAAATGTCCAGCCTAGTTTTGTCTGGTGGCAAAAAGTGCTACAACAGGAATTTTAAATAAAATAATGATAATATAAAAATAAATGTAAAAAAAATAATAATAATAAAATAATAATAATAATAATAATAATAATAATAATAATAATAATAATAATAATAATAATAATAATAAGTAAAACAATAAATAAATGGATGATTTTTTTTAAGTGAACCAGCATTGGAATTAGCATTAACGGTCCCCTTATTCCTTAAAAAAAATGTCTAGCCTAGTTTTGTCTGGTAGCAAAAAGTGCTGCAATGGGAACTTTAAAATAAATAAAATATAATAATAAAAACAATAATAATAATAATAATAATAATAATAATAATAATAATAATAATAATAACAATAATAATAATAATAATAATAATAATAATAATAATAATCATGAACTTTAAAACAAATAAAATATAATAAATGAATGAATTAATGAAAATAAATAAATAAATAAATAAATAAATAAATAAATAGAAGGTGGAAAAAGCTAAGAAAGAAGCCAAGAAAAAAAGCATCTCACTTTTAAGCAGCTCTAAAGAATGTTTCGGCTTAGCATCTGAGGCTAAGCTAGTAGCACACTGTGCTTAAAAACAGTTTTGAGTGAATGATTTCATTTTAAAGCAGAACTTGGCAACTTCAAGTACCACCAAAAGTACCAAAAGCTGGTTCTATTACCATGATGTGACCTGAGCAGTGCCACGGGCTGATCGATTTCATGCCACATTACCTTGATGTAGTAACTGATGTAAAAGGAGCTCTACCTAAGTTTTGAGTGCTTGTGAATTAAAAAAAACTTTTAATTAAAACATTTTTTTCAAGGCCTTATGTATACTTAACTTTCTGAGATGCTAAAATTATGTTTTGTGCTCTTTTTTTTTTTTGTGTATTTATAACTTTCTATGCAGACAGTGGCGTGTGAACACTGAGTCTACAACATATTTCTCCAAGGGGACAATAAAGTTTTCTTCTTCTTCTACAATTTGGGTTTTATTATCTGTACGCCTCAGTCATCACAACTAAAAGAGAGAAATGCTTGAAATATTTCAATCTCTATGTGTTTGTTTTGAACTATGTTTGCTAAATGTGTTGGATTTCTTTGCGGCTCTGTTTTTGGCTTCACTTTTGATGGAAGCATGTCGCCCATATTGATATAAAGTGAAATGCTTTTCAGCACTGGAAATCCCTGAGCAGAAGCACACAGATAATCAGTGATGTCATTCATTTCATTACTGCAGCTTTAATCCTAATATTTAATCTCATATCTGGTTAAATTGTGATGAATGACTCTGTAACTGTGATCAACTGTGATAAACTGTGAGCACTTGTCTGGGTTTATGTTGTGAGGCTGCGTAGGAATGCGCTCTGATGTGAAGTGTGGGGTGTGTGCCGTCTGTCTGAGACAGTATTTTCTGGTATCGATTCACGGCGGCGTCCCCTGGTTCACCAGTGTGGCCCCGACCAAAGCACTGGCGCACGCAGCATTTTAATCTGTCAAGATGTCACCAGCTCTGGACGAGAGGGACGGAGAGAAAGGGGGAAGTAAAGTTTGGACGGAGAAGGCGAGACGACACCCAGCAGACAATGCTGGTGTACACACAGACAGACACACACCTGCAGAAAAACACACAGAGAGCCTGCCAGTCAGTCAATCAGTCAGTGTCCACTTGAGGGACTCAACTTCTGGCCTTTATATCCCCTAAGACATCTCAACACAGCTCAGTGAGCTGTACAGCAGTCTGCTGGCAGTGCTTCACTCTGTACTCATTCACTACAGGAGTGACATCATTGATTTAGAGGTGAGGACCCACCCTGTGAGGTATTATTAGATTAATTTAGATTTGAAGCTCCCTTTTAAATCTGCAAGTGCATACAGATAAAAATCTCCTCCTGCAAAACACTCACTTTTCACTGTAAATTGTTTGTGAGTGTGCTCTCTGGATTTGCCCCTAACTTTAAAATTAAACTTGCCTGTTTCTATTTGTCAGCGTTGATGCTGCCATCTGGGAGTTTTATGGCAACAGCTGATTCCCATGACAGCTGCAGCGATGAAGCAGAATGAGCTCCTGAACAGCTTTTATAGGCAAACATGCCAAAAGGTAAGACGATAAATTACAACATAGCTTTCAGGCCTGGTATTGAACTTTGTGTACGCAGCGTGTTTGTGTACACAGCACATGAGACGGTTTTCTCGAGGGACAGTCAGGATGCTATTCCTGAGAGATAGCAGCGGAAGTTGAAATGAGTTAGAGGAAGGGAAGGTGGCTGCTGACAAAAACAACTTAGTCCTTGTTTTGCTGTAAAGTAGGGAAGTTAAAGTCAGCTGCATTGCATTTATAGACACATTGCTGAAGTTTTTTAATTACTATTATGAATTATTATAATTATAATCATACAAAAGACCAGTTATGTAAAGAACGGCAATGACTGCCATTGATAATACAATGCAATTCAAAGAAAACAATGAAAAAACTGAATGTACTAGAACACAAGGCTCGAACATGGCTGAGAAAAAAACTAGCAAAGACCTTCAATGTTGATAACACAATGTTGACATCTACTGAGAAAACTCTGTTGTCACTTTTAAGAAATATTTAAAGAAACTTTTTCCTCTGTACTGACTCGTGTTTAATTACGCCATTGTTTCTTTTACCGTTTCATTTTTAATTTTCTATCCTGTTCCTGTCATGTTCTTATTTTTATGTATTTCCTGTGAAGTACCTTGCGATTCTGTTCAATGAAAGGTGCTACACGAAATGAAATCTATGAACTTACAGCAACAAATGACAGAGACTGGACTATCAATTTTATCTGAAAATAGTGCTAGGAAAATGACTAAGAATGTGGTGAAGACTACAAATGATACTAGAACAAAATGTTAAGAAAACAACAAAGAAAAAAGCAAAGTGAGAATAATAATCAAACAGTGCCAGGAAAATGGTAGAAACTACCAAAAGACAACGTATCGTGGCTGGCTCGCCACTTTTTGAAGGTTTCCCAACAATCAGAAAAATAAACTTGTAAAGTATTTTCTAGAGTATATAAGTGGCATCAGTCAAAAAATGTGTCATAAAGAGGGAAAAAAAAGGTCGCACTGGACTACGGTACCTCATATCTAACCATGGTTAAGTTTCAGTTTCTCTTCTCCACATGAGCCCCTCTCACTCATTTCACTCATGTTGCTGTTCAGACCAGCGCAGTGTGAGCTTTACTGCATAAACATCCTCACTTTAAAACAGTTAAGGGAGTTTTTGCACAGCTTGTGATTCAAATCCCCCAAAAAATGTCTACAACAGAGAGTGAAGAAGACACGAGTGAATTTTCACTTCTCTAAATCAGGCGCTAAATGCCGGAAGTTGTCCGGCTGTCCAAGCCAGAGATGCAGAGCCTTCGCCAGCACTTGGTGCTATCAGGGCCGCAGAGAAATTTCCTCATCAATATTTCTCATGTATTAATTTAGTGATCTTCTCCCTTAAAAGTATCCCATAACACAGCATCTCATTTATTTGATACAGTGGGGGGAAAATATTTAGTCAGCTGCTGATTTTGCAAGTTCTGCTACTTAGAAAGATGAGAGAGGTCAGTAATTTTCAGCTAAGAGAGATAAAATGGAAAAAAATAATAATAATCCAGGAAATCACATTGTACGATTTTTTAAGAATTTATTTTTTTAAATTGTGGTGGAAAACAAGTATTTCCACCAAAGTAAAATAATGATAAGTAATTAATATTTAGTTTTAGTATTAGTAATGAATGTTTACAAGTATTTATATGTGGATATATATTTATTTGGCTACTGCCTTTATAAACTTTAATCTAATTTTATTTAATTTAATTTAATTTAATTTAATTTTATTTAATTTTATTTTATTTTATTTCATTTCATTTGATTTTTTTTTGGCCAGTGCAACCTTTTTTTAAATTCTTTTTTTTTCTTTTCTTCTATTTCTTTTTTTTCTTATTTATGTTGTTACTGTTGTTTTTGGTTTTCTTTCTTTTTTTTTTTTTTTTGTTACATCCAGCTGTTAGCAAGTTAGCATGGCTAACATATAGCATGGAAAAGAAGTGGGTAGTGTTTAAATTCAAATCATAAAACTATATAAGCTTTGCTTGACCCATGAGTGATTTATTAGCTAGCTCATGAGCTAGCTGTCAACAAGATTCTATATGCAGTGATAGTTGGCCAGAGTGCAAGCTACTAAGTAATATACATATAACAAAATTTGATTTTTAAACCTGGCTGCTAACACATTATTTTTTATTTATTTATTTTTTTTAGGTCTCATGGGGATGGACTCACTTTTGGCGCTAGCCTCAAGTGGCTGTTTGGGGAACTACATTCAGTTCTTGTTTTACCCACAGAGTTTGCTGCTTGGTGGTGATACATTTAGTCCATATGCAGAGGAAGAGAAAAAAATGTGGTTGGTAATTATCAGTTAGATATCAGAGTGAGGCTGTTCCTTTGTACATTATTAGGTACATTAGCAGTGAAACACGCCGCCCAGTAACAATTATTTCCTCATATTTCAGATGTTTAACAAACAAGTCTGCACCATGCTGTTTGTCCAAAGAACTGCTAAGATTGAAACTATTTTTCAGTAAACAAACATCATACGCAAAAATAGGAATCACACACTTCATACTGTTTTCTACAGTTTATTATCAGCCTTGGAAGCGCTGCAGGCATCCATTTATGAGCCTCTACATTTTCTCCACACATTCTAATAAAGTAACAAGCAAGCTGAGCTCTGGTATGCAGCCTCATTACAAGGAAGAACTGCAGAACGTTGTACCTGCTCGAACTTCTTCTGCCTCTGCGTTGGCTTTTTGCACATTATTCTGAATGAGGGAGCAACTCTGCGCGGCTAATTAAGAGGCAACCTTTTGTTTCCTCAGGTAAAAAGTGGAGGAGGTGGAGCCGCAGCTCGTGTGGTGTCTGGAGAGGGAAACACTTAGAACACACACGAGCCCCTCGCACAGATAAATATGTTACGTTTGAGAGCTTCACGGCACACCAGGACGTTAAATATAAAGTAAATATTAGCAGTCTGGGAATGTGTCAAAGGTGTGGTTAGGACGTGGAAAAAGGAGATTTCTGCAGCGGGGAAGGGAATTTGTACGTGCATGTGTGTCTAAGTGTGTCTGCTTTGGTGGAGGCTCATCTATAATGTACAAAGACGATTAAGTTGGAGCAGCGGCTGGGGCAGATAGACAGTCAGTTGAGTGGTGAGGTGCAGATAAGAATGAATGCAAATATACAGCAAGAGTGACAGATTAACCTTGGACAAGGTTGAGCGTTAATGCTGCGAGCAGGCGGGGAGCAGTGTGGAGCCTGCTGAGGTAAAAACACACCCACATGCACGCACGCACAAAGACAAAGACGGTTTAACTCCCACACAGTTTGAAGACGAGGGTGTGGGCATGAATACGAAGACGAGCGCGCGCTCGCTTTTTCTCCCACAGTGATGCCTGTTAGCTGTGTACACTTCTGATAATGGATTATTCATCAATCATGAACTTTGATCTCAAGGTAATAGACTTTTATTTCTTTAATAGACAATATAAAGCAGCTGGAAACACAAATGCAAACACAAAGTGTGTTTTAAAGGGGAGTAAAAAAAATCCTATAAAAGGTTCAAAGATTTGGCACTGGAGTTTTGTTAACTAGCAGGTACATTGTTAACTGCTTTACATCATTAAGTAAGATGTATTGAACAGTCAAATCAAAAGAGAAAAAAAAGAAAAAAAACTATATGAAAGTTTATGACCCCTTGAAGCTGTCTTTGTCTGTTGCACTGTAAAAGAAAACAAACCAATCAAACATAATCATTCATAAGTTATGAAAAACCCATAATGTAGCCAAAACAACCTTGGTAGGAATAATAGCCAGACAAAAACTATATTAATTGAAATGAAAAAAATAAATTAAATATAATTCTGTTTGAAAAGCAATGGTATGTCTTTATTTGATGCACTGAAAAAAGTGCATGAAACCACAAGTTTTGTTGCCAACCTAACCTGAAATGATTTAAAAAAAAAAAACCTTTCAGCAGAAAAAAAAATGTTTTTCTAAGTGTTCAGAAAACAAAATGTCAATGTCTTCATTATTTGCACTGTAAAAAATTGTTGCTTGAGGTATCAGTCTAAAAAAAAAAAAAAAAAAAAGAAAAAAATAAACTTAAAAAGTCTCAGTTTGAAAACCAAAACGTTTCTTTATTCAAAAAAAAAAAAAAAAAGTACTTATCAACTTTATGCAGTATAAAATAAAACTAGGAATAAAACTGTAAACTTTGTGGCCAACCTAACTTTAGGAAGCAGTACAATTTAAAAAGAAATGATGGTAATTGAAACTGAAAAAAAAAAAAAGTTTCTTTGAATAGTGAAGTGTGTTGTACTGTAAAAATAAATAAATAAATAAAATAATTGTAAAGAATAAAAATTCATATGCTACTGCCATCACAACCATAGTTTGGATTACAATTTGTAAAAACAAACAAATATGCATATATATAATTTGAAAAATAAAGTGTAGGTTTTTATATGTGACACTTCAAAACAATAGGTTTGAAGTATAAAACAACTAATAATGTATCCAACCCAACCTCAGTAAGACTAAGATTACATAGTAAAACATCTTATATGGGAAAGAAAAAAAAAAGAAAAAAACATTATTTTTAGTTTTCATCAACTAAATTATCAACTCAAGTTTGTTGGATAATTAAAAAAACATGGAGTTTGAAGAAAAAAAAACTTTCATTGAACACACAAACCAACCATAGGAAACATCACATCATAAAAAGAAAAACAAATAAAACAGACATATATTAAGAAAAACAAGCAAAAATAAAAAAAAAAATAAAGAAAGGTCAAGTCTATCCAGTCCTTTTTTTTTTTTTTTTTTTTTTTTTTTTTTTTTTTTTTACAATGCGGTCTATAAAGACTGTGTAAAACCATAATAAAATTTCCACTAATGTGGTGAGCCCACTCTTTGTCTGGGTAAGTTTAAGAAGCACTTTTCAAAGTGTACATTTACTGAAATATTCAAGCATATTTTTTTAGTGCACAAAATGGAGCATTTATAAAAAGAAAAAAAAACAAAAAAAAAACCTCCAACGGTGAGGCCAAACCTTCAAATCCTGATTTTACGTTAACGAGCCCATCATAATATCCAAACATATGCATGGACACACACTCAGCTCAGGTTTGACATGCTGGATTCAGGAACAGACTGTCATTAAACCCAGCCGTCACTCAAAGAGACGCACGCAGGATTCAGAAGGTCGAGTTGATGATTTTACCAACACAGATCAGACTGTTCCCAAAACAAGCCCTGCTGACAGATGAGCATGCTTAACATGGAACACGGTGCTAACTCTTCACAAGTTCCATCAGCGTTAGCCACGTCTCTTTCCAGCACTCTGCTATTACATCCTGATTACTTTCTGGGAGGGTGACAGCGAGGCGCTAACGTACACTGTAGATGAATGATAACAGCCTGCCCGCTCTCTCCGTCTCTGTCTCTGGCTTTTTCCCTCCCTTGACGTCACATGCAGGGAGACGGTATCTAGGAGCAGGTAAAAATAGTGCGGCAGAGGTAGGAGACATGAGGTTGTGCGATGTGCTGAGCAGATGGAGGGAGGAAACAGTGAATAGCAATAAAGCAGATGGATTTGGCCTGGGTGGCTTTTACTGTACTGTATTTGTCATGTTGCTCAGTGCTGAGCTCTTTCCAGGCCCCAGGATATGAAAACCTGGGCCGGTATGTAAAAATGAAGGTGGTAGTGTTGGAGCTGTGAGCTCCTGCTCTGAGACTTAATCTTGGAAGGAGTGTTGGGGCGTTATTTTTATCATAGCCAGTGAAAATGTGCTATCGGTAATTAGATCAACAACAGTGTGTGGGAAAAGGATGTTGTTTCTCTGTAACATTAAGGGTCTTCAGAGCAAAACAGAGTCAGAAATGGACTCTCAGAGGAGTTACTCAAGCAGAACAACTGTTCCCTGTCTGTGTGTGTGCTCGATAGCATATGCTTACGTGCTAACAAGAAAATCATTACATTGGACGACCATTAGCCAACCAAAAACGTGCTGGAATTACATCACAGCACAACTGAAACAGTAGCAAAGGAACGTGCACAAGAGGAAAAAGTGAAGGTGTAAGAAGAGTATCAAAAATGCACAAATACACCATAAATAAAGAGACTGCAGATTGAAATTAGCCTTATTGCTAAGTTAGGAACACTCCATTAGCGTAGCGCTGATGCCAGGTCTTGCACATTAAGTTTTGATTGGCAGGAGATTTCGATTGATTATTCTGTTTTGCATATACAACCTTGGGAGTTACACAATGTAAGCTCTGTTTCCTTCCACCAATGTGTTTGCAGAAATCTAATATCAAGCATAAAAAAACAAAAACATCACTTTCCAGACGCCGGTTGTTCACATTGATGCTACGTTGAATACACTTCATCAAGTTTTCAACTTTTTACGTTTCTGCATTTTGGAAAATATGAAAAAAAACATTGACTTTTTAATAGTTCATTGCTCTTTTTAGAAATGAATTTATTTAGTATGGACATAAATCTGTACAGTTTATTAAAGTTAATACTACCAAGGTTGAATGGCAAAAATTTCATGCAAAAAAAACAAAACAAACAAACATAAAATTAAATAAAATTTAAAAAAAAACACTACAGCCTGAAAAGCTTGGTATGGTGGAACATTAAGGGTTAAAGAGGGGCTATTTTGGAACTTAAAGAGGGGGTATTCATTTTTTCAATATTTTCATAATGGACATAAATCAACAATAAAGAAGTTTCACACTAAATGTGTGTAGATTTTCAACCTGCTACATATTCAAATGCTTTAAAAATTCCGGAACTTGTCTGTAAACTGGTAAAAAAAAAAAAAAAAAAAAAAAAAAAAAAAAAAAAGTCACTTCCAAAAATTCACAAATCTTACTAAAATGGCGGAGTTACAAACAGATTTCCTTACTTGTTCATGACACACTGGAGGGGGAGGCCCCAAACACCAAAAAGAGAAAAAGAAAGTTTGTTGCTCTGTAAAAGCTTACAGAGAGCTGGCCAATCAGAAGGATGGGGGTTTGTGGAGTGGGAAGTCTTAAAGATACAGCAGCTTATTCAAAGCTTTTCAAACACAGGCTGAAATAAGGGTTTTCTTAAACACTAGTGCAAAAAATATGGATGTTTTTAAGCCATAAAACATGTGAAATACTAGAAACTTGTTAAAAAAAAAAACAAAAAAAAAAAACAAGCACAATACCCCTCTTTAAATGTAACAAACTTTTTGAACGAGCTGAAGTGTGAGGAAAAAAGATTATCTGGCTGCAATTTAAGCAAGGGTGTTAAGGGTAAAGTGTAAAGCCTTAAACAACAAACAAAAAACAAACAAAAAAAAAATCCACAATACCCCCTCTTTAACTCCTGACACTGTGTTTCTAAACCTTTCAGCCCATGTTCATGGTTTTGTGTAAAGTATAACCCGATTTTTTTGTTAATATTTTTGTATTAATTAATGAAATATGCAGTTTTAATCGGCATTTTAAACCCGCCCCCATCTTTGTTTCACGCCCCTCCTGGGGGTTTCGACCACCCCTCTGGGAACCACTATTACAGGACTACAAATGGTCTGAACATCGTACTCTATAATTACACTTCAGCGTGACAAAGGCACACTTTTCCTCTCTAATAGTCCGACATCAGGGAGGCCTACACACACTCCTACTGACACAGACATGGGATGTAACAACATGACTCAGTTACCCAGACATTACGGTGATGTCACACCTCATTTCCATAACTGTGAGGACTTCAAAAAGTAGCCGTTGATTCACCTTCTAAGCTGGTTTAATTGGAGTGAGGAAACACGGTTCATGCAGCGGGCCCACCACGTACAGTAGACCCTTAGAACCAATTAGAGGACGTTTTTTTTCTCAACACTTTTCAGATCACTCCGCTCCAATTTGCCTCGAAAAGACACAACCCTAATAGGCGGTAATGAAGGAAAACACACTTTTCCTCTGATTCACCATCTTGCTTTTCTTCACTGCTGATGAGGGGAGGATACTCTACGTGAAGGTAATGCAAAAACAGCACCACGACAGTAACAACACAGCAGAATGAGACAGGGGAACGCTTCCCAAACATCCTCTGAACACACAGCAATCCAGTCACAGACTGTGTCCTATTCTACTTGAGAGTAAGAAAAATGCATCCCATAATTAGAGTGACGGAGAGTGAGCTCGGCTGACATGCATGCCATGTGGTTTAATGGATGAAAACAGTGATAAGAGGCTTTTGGAAAGGAACCGCTAATGGGTAAACAAGATGAGATGATTAATACTTAAAAACAAAATTGTGTTGTGACTGCAGAGGAGATGGAAATCTGACTGGATAGAGGAGGAGGATTGGCAACAGGACGACTCTGAATGTGACTATTTTATGTTTGCTTTTAACTCATGTCAGGGAATAATTTTTGGGGCTCTTAATGGTTTCAGGGTTGATCTTATCAGGGGACAAAAACAGGGGCTTGGCATCAGAGAGGGGAACAGGGATAGATACAGAGGGAGATTGGACAATAGCAGGTTTATCTTATTACCTCCAGTAGTTCATTAATTTACATTGCTACCTGTCTTTGGCTTAAAAAGCATCAGAGAAGCGTTTTCATGCCATATTGTCATGCTTTTGATGACAAGCCCCAACTGATGAAGCAATTTCCTTAAACACAAATTAAATTCTATCATAACAGTGAATTGCATTAAAAGTCACAAAATAAAACATTCATGTCATATGCACAAACAAATCATACAAATAAATGGTGCAGATAAAAGGCGCAGCCAAATGTTGCAAAAAGTGGCTCAAGAAATGGCACAAAAAATAGCACACATAGAGAGCGCTGGTAAAAGGTGCCGAAAATGGCGAAAAAATTGGCATAAAAATGGCAGAAATAAGGGAAGAAGATAAAAAGTGCAAGAAATGGCGCAAAACAATGGCACAAAAACGGCACAAAAAAATAGCAGGAAAATTGGGAGAGATAAAGGGACCAAAGAAATGGTGCAAATAAAGGAAGCAGATAAATGATGCAAAAATTGTAAAAAAAAAAAAAAAATGGCCCAAAAAGGGCACAAATAAATAGTAGGAAAAATGCCACAAATAAAGGAAGCAGATAAATGGTGCAAAAAAAAAAGGAGAAAAAACAGTCCAAAAAAGGCACAGATAAATGGTGCCAAAAATGACACAAGAAATGGCTCAAAAAATGGTGCAAATAAATTTTTCGGAAAAATAGGGGAAGATAAAGGGAGCAGATAAATGGTGCAAAAAAAAAAAAAAAAAAAAAAGGAGAAAAAATAGCCCAAAAAAGGCACAGATAAATGGTGCCAAAAATGACACAAGAAATGGCTAAAAAAATAATAAAAAAAAAATAAAAAAAAAAGAAGAAGATGCAAATAAATATCAGACAAAATTGCGCAAATTAATAGTGGAAAAATAGCACAAGAATGATACCAATAAAAAGCGGAAAATTGGCCCAAATAAATGGCGGACAAATGGCACAAAAAATTGCACAAAAAATATGGGAAAAAATGGCGCAAATAAATAGTGGAAAAATGGGGCAAGTAAAGGGAGCAGATAAATGGTGCAAAAAAAAACTAATTATACAAAACAATAGACCAAATTAAAATTTAAAGTAATGGTGCACATAACACATGCAATAAATGAACAATGCAAGTTCATGAAGCAAAACAATGATGCAAATATATCATGTAAATGAAGTGAGCTATGTACAGGATGGTGGAATCTTCCAGTGTTTTTTAGATTCATCTTACATCATTTAAACAAAGTTGAAAAATAGAAAAAGTTCTAGAAAAGTCTGAAAAGAAAATATAGACTTTGACACTTAAGAATTAAATGAGTAATACATACAAATGGATTAAGAAAGCACAAAACATTCACCCAAAGGTGTAGGTGTGGCAGTCCAATAATACAAACTGTGATTCATCATCTTTTCCTGTCATAGCAGAAATGTTTGCAGAATGAAAATCCAAGCTTGATAAAGTACTAAAGGGTACAGTTTGTAATGTCTCTTAAATTTTGTTGGCGATAGCAGTTGTTAGCTGAATCCAAAGAACCAAATGAACCAAAACAACTATTTTTTGCTTGGTTTTCTCACCATGTATCCAACAATGGTAACAGAGTCCATAAAGCTGGGTGTCCATCTAAGGTGCTTTTTTATCTCAGGAAAATAGTAAGTTGAGTTTTGGAGCTCAATTGATCATACCTCAAGATTATGTTGCCATCATTTGGATTTGGATTTTCATTAGCAAACTAATAGTAACAGTCTTTCTTTGATGACTTTTTCATGAATTTTTCCTCATTTAGGCGTCACCTTGCTTGTCAAGTTTTGACTTCACTTGTGACTTCAGAGGTTGATCCTTGTTTCAACCTTTTACTGAAGCAGACTAGTCAGCCTCCTTTCCCAGACAACCTTTGTTTTTGAAAAGCGGTTCGGTGTACCATCCTAATATTTGTATTCCTTGACCTTTTCTGCGCCTATGATCTGCTGTTTCTTGGCTCGGTTCCTCGTTACGCCTGGCTTTGCCAATGACTGGCACATTTCCTGTCATTGCTGCTGCTGCAGCTTCTATTTCTACAACTTCTAAAAAAAAAAAAACTCACTAAGCTCATGAAGGAAGCAGCTGAGTCAAACCCAAGTGCAAGTAAACACGCTGGTGGATCGCCGTGTTTTAATAACCACAACAGCAGGAGAGAAGCGAAAGAATGAGCATCTCTGCCAACAGGGCCGATGAGACCAGACTCCCTGTCAGACAAACAGTGGGGGAAATGACAGCCCAGGGAGGACCAAACTATACTTACACTAAATAGGGTTTGGTAAATTACAACACTTCCAATGCAAAACAAACGGAGAAGAATTGGTGTTATATTTCGACAGGACACGTTCCAAGAGTCGGCCGTCCAAAAAGCTGGAGTGAGACAGCTGTGTCTCTGTTTTATGGGGCTGGCAGTTAATAACAATAATAATGATGGTAATAAGACAGAGAACAGGTGAGCTGGGTTCTGATTGGAGCTGGGCACAGAGCCAGAGACTGGAAACAAAGACAGGGGCCAAGCGAAGAAGCAGATTCAGCACCACGGACAGCACCTGAATGGAGGAGTCTGTGCTGGCCAGAATCAGCACCATGGACAGAGAAGGAGTTACAGAACACTGGTTACAGTGAAAACCTGAACCCCTTATCCAGCAGATCAATTCTTCAAAAAAACAAAACATTTTTTTTCATCTCTTAAGCCAGAACTAGAAGAGTGCACTTCCTTCCTCCTGTAACCGTTAACATCTCTACGCCTCTTCCTAATCAGTTTGTGGGCAACAGAATCACTGATTAGAGTTTTAACAGCTTCTAAATGAACATTAGGTCAAAACTCGTCAGTCACTTTTGCACTTAAGTTTTATTTTTTTCTAACAGTGTGTTCTTGTTAAAGCTTACAAAACAAAAGATCTCACTCTTACTCCACTTTTAACCTTTTAGAGCAACTTACTTTCTCAATGAAGTGAAGCTGCATGAACAGAAGAGTTTGTCTCCACTTGAAATGTGCTCATACAAGAAGAAGTTGTTGAAGAAGTTTTGTGATATTTAATGAGGGGGTATTGTGCTTTATTAAAGGGAAAAAATCTAGCAAACAAAAGTTTTTCTTAACTTTTTTTTTTGTCTCTTTAAGACTAACTGCCCCACAAATCCCTTCACTTTAGCCGTGTTTCCATCAAGCAGTCTGGTTTAGATCAGTACAGTTTGGGACAATTTGGCTTGTTTAAGCCTGGTCCTGTTTGTGTTTCTACAGCCAACTGTGCCCCCTTGTGGTAGGTGGCGTGTAAGCCGGATGCTGATAGCAGCATCAGTTAAATAATAGCGTGACGCCATAGCAGCGTGACAAGGTGTACCCCGCTAAAAAATCCAGCGAAGAAGAAAAACACAACACAGCAAACAAAGAGCAATGATGGAAGACATTCAGCTCTTCTTTGTGATTGGCAAGTAGCTCTCTGATACAAAGTGCAATCAAGCTTTGTTTTAGAGAAGTCGGTGTGCCACCAGGAGAAATACAGCTGCTGGCGTTCAGGAAGTGACGATTCTTTCGACCAATCAATGGTCTGTAGTGTTGTAACTCCACCTCCAGGGATCAGATCTATCCACAGAAGAGTCCAAAAAAGTGGAGTGCCTAGTCTCAGTTATTTGGGGATCTGTCCTGGGATCAGTCAGTGGAAATGCCATGACAAACTGAACTGAACCACTTGGTGGAAACGGGTCTTTTGATTGGCCAGCCTTCATACCCCTTTTTTACAAGTACTCGTTTAGTGCTAGGGTTTAGTTGATCCTTATCACGTACTTCTAAGAATTGGCTTTGTTTTCCATCAGCAAGAAACCAAGTTGGAGCCACATCATTATGTCACTGTAAATGCATCACTGCTTTAGTTTCGCCCCCGTCACCAACACTTAAGTCCTACTTTAATGTTGTACTCCTCCTGTACTCCTCTCCTTTCAGCAGACTGTCTGCTACAACTTGGTGTTAGTTGCAGGTTTGTACCATAATTTGTTTCCTGACAGTGTTGAAAATTATGATGACCCAGTTCATGTTTCATATTCCAGATCTTAGTATCCAGAATATTGGGAGAATCTGGATCGTACTTTTACATCTGTCAGAAATTATGCTGACCTTGTCTTGTATTGTTTTGCAAAGCAATCCGACCATTTATGGTGGAGTTATTTACACATATGGTGAAAATGGCCCTATCTCACAATGGTAAAGAACCCTTTGAAAAAGTCCTGGATCCAGACAGTGATCCAGATCACCTCCAAAATGTAGGCACTTCTTCCTTATCCCATTTTGAACATTTCCTGAAAATTTCATCAAGATCCATTTGTTAATTTTGGAGTTATGTGACTGAGCCCCACCCCGCCACAACAGGTCATGAACCAGTTGAAAAAAGGCTATGACCTCATCATTGCAAGTCCCACAAAGATATCGTTACGTAAAGAGTGAACCATGTCCAGCTGTTTACAGTCAGATTCAGGGATTTCCACGACTTATGAATCGGTAGCAGTTAGCAATCCAGCATCATTACTAAGGCCCATGTTTAAGGTATGGGTAAATCTTCTTTAACCCACTAATCAACCAACTTGTGGATATGTAAGGGCTCATGGGCCATCTCTTGTGACTAATATTTGTTTTTCTGTCTGGGAACCATTCTTGTCAAAACAGCTTCTCAAAGCCAGGCCTGGAATTTTTGGGAGGTTGCAAATAAAGCCGTCAATTCAACCTTGCAATGGGCAATAAACAACTTTTGGGGCCGACTTTGGTCTTTTTTTATGGAGGCACTTATAATACCCAGACAATTGGATTTGGAGTGATTTGTTTATGCCGGAGCGGCGGAGAGTGTTTTTATTTTTTTAATAATCACAGGATACATCAGCACTTCCCAGGTATGCTCCACTTTCAACTCCACGCTCCCCCTCTATACGTGTGTGGATGTGTGTTTTTAGGCAAACCCTGTTGGTGTGTGTAATTATATGAGTCAGAGAAGAGGAGAAGTGCTGAAGGTACGGCCGCAGACAATATTATTCTCTCCCCGGCGCTCCCCTCCCTCCTCTTCTCGGCTGCTGGAGCGAGCCAGCGAAAGGAGAGAAGGAAAGGTTACACCAGCAAGGGTGGGTATTGAAATTCAAGACCACTTCACCTAGCCCAGGAGTGGCTGTCTGAAGATTAATGAGCTATTTGGGGAGAGTTCAGCTATTTCACATGCACAGGGTCCACATTAGTGATATAATTAATTTTACAACACTGGGGTGTTGTCACCCCTCAGTAGCGCGCCATGTGCCTATGATAAGCGTTCCCTAATTAAACAACAGGAAAAAAACGGGGGAAAAGGTTTGACATTCAGGGTCTTGTGAGGAAAAACAACCTTAAGCAGCGCGATCTTTCCTTTCCTCACGGGCACCTTTGCATGAGTTTTACATATTAAGAATCAAGTAATTGGATGGGTATTGATTGGGGTGTCTACATTCAGGGGCTGAGAAATTCAAAGTGTGAAGGGAATCAGAGCAAAGTGTTCCAGGGTTGACCTCATATAGGGGGAACACGCCAATACCTCTTATACTTGCCTCAATGCTGTTTAAATGAACTGAAATGAACTCGTTGAGGAATCTGTTACTGAGTGTGGAGCCAGTTTGGTGCAACTTGTTTCAAGTTTCGGGTTCTTTCTCTGAGCCATAGCGCCCCCTGCATTGTGGTTGTTCTCCCAAGGGAACAAGCATCAATTTTAGATCGAGTAGCTAGAACAAAGCATTTTGCTAGTTTTTTATTATCGCTGTTGTCCTCCTTCTCCCTTGACTATCGGATGAAAACTGTTAAACCCAAATGGGGCTGTGATTACACTGTTTTTAAAGCTGAGGTCTGCAGGAATTTTCTGTTACATGTTAGTAAACACAACATTCAAACTGGGCTCCTCCTCCTTGGCTCAGTGCCAGCAGCAGCCCACACCCACAGCCTCGACTGTAACTTTGTGAACACACTCACTTGCCCAGCAACCACCTGCAGAATCCTTTTTCTACTTGGGAGAGATGCAAGAGCTAGGCATCTGACTTAGCATGTTAGCATAAGCTAACCACTGGGTTATTTCTTACCTGCTCAGAAGAAAGCCAACTCATGCCACTATTTGTCCCATGGTTCTCTTAAAAAGCTACACTTGTTTGGTGTTTTGTTCTACTTTCTTTGTGCTATGTCCATTATCAACACACAAAGTCACTTGCACACAGGGTGCGCTGTGATTGGCTGAGGTAAAAACACTAAGTCTCCGCCCAGAAATGACCCGAAACAACCAAAACGTCATCATACAGGCTGAGGACAGGGGTTGAGGCAGACACAGACACTGAAATTCACGTATAAAGCCTTAAAGTGACGATTGAGCAGGATTATCCCTGTTAAAGTTGACTTTTTTTTTTGTTTTTTTTCAAGGATAATCCTGCAGACTCTTCCTTTATAGGATCCAACGTGCCTTTCATTTAGATGTGAACACGTTGGGTTGCTTTTCTGAAGGTATGAATAAATTCTACTCCAAAGCCAAAGCCAATTTCTGTCCTTTTGATTTTTTTCAGTTGGTCATCCAAATGTTTCTGTGAACATTTCTTTTTACTTCCCAAATAACATTTTTAGCTCACTGAAAAATGGCCAACAAGATACTTGAGTTGATTGAAATGTAAAAGGTATGCTGAGTTTTCTTTCGTTAAGCTGTGCAAGTTATTTAATTACTTTAAACTGAATACATGGTCCAAAAAGTTTACAAGCCCCAATGTCATTTCATGAACTAAACAACTGTTTTCTACGACAGCATCATTTGTTTTGTTTGGTTTTTTTCATTTATTTATTTATTATTTTTTCTTCTTTTTTTTTCTTTTTTCTTTTTAGATAGTTCTTTAGTTAGTTACTTAGGACTGTTTTTTTTTAGGCCTAGATGGATGACACCATCTGAAATGGCCAAGGTATATATATGTGTAAATGTTGTATCCAGTGTAAATGGGCCCAGAAATAAAACGTCCCAATAAAACGGGAAAAAAAACTTCAACTTTGAAAACTTAGACATACAAATACGACTTTAATTTGCTGGCTGAACATTCGGCTCAAGGTCTCAAAAGCCCCTCATCTGCCCTTTTTTTATGAAAAAAATGAGACATTATGGAGTGCAGTTGGGCTAGTGGTCCAGGTTACGCGCCATGAGGTACACCCTCATGCAGCTTGCGGCCTCTTTCCCACATGTCACTCCCCACTCTCGTCGCCTTTCTTACTCTATATGAAAATCTGTAAAATACCTTTAAAAATAGCTTCTTTCCTTTGCAGAGCTTTTTGAATACAGTGTGAAACACCAGTCGTCCAACATAAAAACAACACTAAAAAGCAGATGTCTGTAGTGAGTAACCTTCATCCTGATCCAGACCAGACATGAAAGTTTTTAAAAAGACTCAAAAAAGTGGAACCCTTGGGAAAAATAACTCCAAAGAAGTAGAGAAGAATAGTTTTTGAAGTTTTGGTCGAGAGCACTCACTCAAGGCTTCGAACAACCTCACTGAGCCTCCTCTGAGAAACGCGTGGGCCGTTATGCTAATGTTCTCCCACATGTATGTTCATGCAGCTTGACTGTAATATACATTAATACCTGTTTTCTACACCTGAGCGGCGTAAAGTTCAAGAGGTTGGCCGTTTTAAACGTTTAGATTCAGGCTTCTGACGTCCTGTGAAATGTTTCATTCCACTGAGGTGGAGCACGCAGCTCTCAGAATCTGCATAAACTAGTCTTTGGAGGAGCGAGGTTTACAAAGTGTAAACAACCTGGAGAAGGCAAATGGTCAGCACATGCCCTGAGAGGTGTAGCCTTTCAATAACAGAGAAAAACAGATTCACTATAGAATTAAAATGCTGTGTGCTGCAAGGTGTAAATAGAAAGTAGAATTATTTATACTCTGCAGGATCTCAGCGTAATGGAAGAGGGTATTGGCTCCCCTGGAGGAGGAGAAAATGTGGTAATGAAGAATTAATTTGTGTAGATAAAACACCGTGGTGATTGTGAGATTCATGTTCCCGCACAATAGAAGAAAAACGTACAGAACCGAGCTCTGCATGGCGAGTAGAAAGTGTCAGGCGTATGTTTCCCTGCAGCAGAGGTAGACTTTCCCAGTGTCCTGTTTGTTTCATTACATAGCAGTGATTTAACTGCTGCTGCTTCCACAGTTTTGCATTTTTAATAATGATGATAAAGCACCACACTGTTTGTGTGCTTTGTCCCTCTTGGTGGAGAAAGTCTGCTGGAGGCTGCGCTGCGTGGATGTTTGTACCTTTGCTTGTTCTGCTGTTGTGCACTCAGGACTTTTGAGAGGGGGAATTAGCATGATTGCTTTTTTTTTTCTGCTTTCAGCTTTGATTGTTATGAAATAGAAGTTTGTGAATATGTGGTTCAAAACTCAAGGTTTGACTTGTCAGGAAACAAACTGAACTTAGCAAATATTAAAATTCTCAAGCAAGTGAAAAACTTCATAAAATAATGTGGTACTGTGATAGAATATCCTAATTGGCCTTGTTACATGCTATATAGAGAATAGGTGGGAAAATAAATGAGACAAAACGTTTGGTAACCCGCTATAACAGAAAAGCTGGAAAAGGCATTTAACAACTCCTTGATGTTAGATGAATTACGTTAAACATCCCACTTTTAAGCTAATAGTAAGTTTTACAAGTTGTCAAACGTATTTCAAGAACATCCAGTTTTGTCTCTTTTTCGTCATCTTTGTATTTGGAGTGGATCATCACTTTGTATGGCTCATTTGTTGGTCATGGACACCAAACTGGTTTTGTCTTGAGGGATATTTTTACTATTTTTGCTCCTGTGTTTGTCTGGAGATCCTACATGTAACCATGGCTGCGTTGTTTACATGTGAAATCAGCTGTTAGGAGCCTGTAGCATGTCAATGCTAACTGGTGCAAGGCCGGATGTTTACCCACAAGGTGAGGGGAAGGAGGTGAGGACGATGGGCTGGTTCTCAGGTGTGAGCTAAGAAGTGACGACATGGACCTGTACTTCCATCCATCGTTATTGGGAACGTAAGATCTATCTCCAATAAGATGGACAAGCTAGCTATGCGTCAAAACTGTTGGTTGTCACACCAAGCTCTGGTTTTGACGTCAAGTCACCATCTTGTTTCAGAGTTGGCCAACATCTTACTGTAATTTCAAACCAGCTTCCAGTTTGACATCAAAGCAACACCTTCTTACAATGTCAAACTACTTGCTGAGCAACAAAGTTTTGACGTCTTTTTGTCTTATTGTCCTTTATCTCTTTTATTTCTATCTTACCTTGGTTTTACTTTCCTGTTGGCTTTTTTTAAAAAAAAAATTCTTCTTCATTATGTTATCATTGCTTTAATTGTTATTTTTCTTGTCATTTTTTTTTATGAATACTCTTAGCATTGTCTTTTTTATACCTGCTGTCCTGTTCTCTGCTCCCAACCCCTTTTGTTGCCTTTGGTTTTCTTTTTCCTGTTGATTGATGTTTTTAGCTTTTATCTTGGTCCTCATGCTCTCATTTCATATTGCATGGTTCTTGTATTGCCTGGGTTGATATGGGTCAAAGCTTGTGATTATTTTTTTTATGCTCTGGCTGTCAAAGCACTTTGTAAACTTCCACTTTTAAAAAGTCCTATGCAAATAATGTTATTATTATTATTTTGACCAAACACTGTGGGTGGTTTTGACCCCACAACCGTGACTTCTTTCAACATTTAACACAGATCTGATGTCAAACTTGTTAGGACTTCAAACCATGGCTGGTTTTTACTTTTTTTCTGGTTGCTTTCTAACTTTGTGGGACTTTTTAGCTCAAAGTAAATATGGCTACTAATTGGTTTCATGCTAATGTTAGTTGTCCTGACTTGGCTGTGTTTAAAAACTGTGAAACAAGGTACATGCTGCAGGATGTGGTTGAATGGGAATGCCCAGGGTTGTCCCAGTACAGCTTACGGGTTATTGGTGTTTTAATTTTGGATGCAGTATTCACCATATTTTCAGCCGCTGCTTGTTAAAGAAGCTTGATAGGTTTTCAACTTTCATACGAAGCCTGGTTTGCAAATCTGGAGTACAGCAGTCTGTCTTTATAAAAGCCTGGCTGCAATGTTAATAACAGTGTTTGAAGCACAACTTCACCAAAGGCCTGCGTTTTAAATGTAATGCGCATTAATTTAACATGCATTCCCTGTAGAGTCAATAAAGCCAGACTGCTGATTCACGAGCTCATTGGAAATTATACTGTTTAGCCCAGCTTGAAGCCGCTGAGTGGCTGAAACTCAGACTGGATTCTCTGACACCGCCGAAAAATGTTGGAAAAAAAGGAATTCATCACAGTTTGAACTCTCTGCTTTGACACCCCGTCTCTTTCTGCCTTTATCTCTATTGGACAAAGTTAACATTCTCCTGATACGGTCACCCCTTGAGATAGATTTTACCATGGGTGCTCACAGTTAAGCAGGACCTGAGGCACCCAAATAATTGGCACCTAAGTCTGGACACGGAGCAGGGATCAAAGTGTGACGCATTGAGCTTGAGTCCTTATCCAAGCAGACATAAGTGAGTTTTCAGTGAATTCTCAACCATAAAATAGACCATCTGAGAGCAGGGAATCAAGTTGAAATTGCAGGTTACATGCACAGAACTTCTGCGCACTCCAATAGTTGCAGACACAAGCAATTCGTCCATCTGCTACATTTACTCACCAAATGTTATTCCCACGTCGCAGCCTCTCTGTGACCTTTAAATTTTTTCATATGTTGTTATTTGCCAAACCTCCTCTCAGCGCTCTGTTCAGCTCCATTGTGTGTGTTAAATATATTTTTTACAATATGTGCTGACAAGCGGGTGAGAGTAGAAAGAGGAATGCACAAGGGTGCCACACCTCGCGCTCGATGCCCAGTCCTAACCCTCCCGAAAATGTGTTGACAGCGGGGGTGAGTCAGCGCTACACACCGAATCAATTTCACACAATTTTGCAACATTTCACACTTTGGAGTTACGGGCGGAGTCCGTGTTTATGTATTCAGTAGCTTTGAGACTAGTTTCTCCCTGCTTGTGCTTGTCAAATCTGTAGCTGCGATGTCTGTGGGGAGCGTTATTTCTTTTGCATCAAACATCATGAATAATTTTGCATTTAAAGCTCTCTTCACGATTGTGTTATTTCATGTGCAAAGCAGCTAAATAGAAAATATAAAGGACCTTGGAGAGTGCTCCTCTTTTGTTTTGTCTTCCTCATTGCTAACATGAAGTATTTGTTGTGTGTGCATGTGTATTTATAAGATGCTGCTTCTGTACAGCAATCCAAACACACAAAAAATGCAAGCCAGGCGAATAAATATGTACATACGGGGCCGAAAAACAATGTGTACGCATCAGTAGCTCGTTTTATCACAAGTGCTACGAGCTAAATGATTCTCCCCCGACGGAAAGCCCAACATCCCTCCAAGTTTGTGGCTCTCCCTCATGAGTCTGCCTGATAGGTACCACACAGTCAAAACAGGCAGAAGTAATGGGAGACAGCGCAGGCGGAGGCGGTGCCAACAGCTCGCGGGTCCGGCGTGCAGCGAGCGGTGCCCATGCGACAGATGGATGTAGTCTGCGGTCTGATTAATGTGCTCACTGGACTGTGCTTCAGCGGCCGCGGCAATGAAGGAGTTCACAGGAGTGCCCGGGATATTTGTTCCCCCGCCAAAACAGGTGTTACACTTGTTTGGTCCCCCCCCAACCACCCTCATTTTACGGCAGTTCGTATAGGCGCGATGATCCAACCGGGCGTATCTGACACGAAGGTCAGCCGCGCTTTATTCCCCCCGTGAGAAAACATAAATGAATCAAGTCAAAATGTGTGTGTGCATGAATTTATCATAAAAGTAATGGGATACAGGCGCAGAGTGGAGCAGAAAAATACAGAGTCAAGGTCAAAGTGAGTCATACGTAGGGCTTTTTAACCAAACGCATCACTAAGCGCTTAAAGTGCAACGCATGAGCATTAGCAGTGGCTTCAGGTAAGAAGAGCACATGGTCGTCAGCCCCTAAGAGACTTCACAGGCTGCTTTTTTTGGTGTTGCATTCCAAGGATAAAGTGGAGCTTTTATTAGACCCTACTTAAAACCCAACTAAGTCCAATTTAAAGAGGGGTATAGTGCAGTTTTAAGGCTTCATTCTATCCTTGTTATACCCCTGTAGTAGCTTAACATGATACAGAATGGAAAAGAAAAATCATCCTTTATTTCAGCATCCGTATGAAATACTTCATTTTAGCTACTGTCTCTTTAAGGCTCCCTGCTTCACAAACCCCCTTCCCTCTGATTGGCTAGCTCTCTATAAAGGCCTGTTGACTTAGTTGGCTAAGTTTGAGTCATGGCAAGTTGCATTTTGATTAATCCAAATGACCTTGAGAAACCTTATTGTGATTTTCACTTTTTTCACAAAGTAGCAAAAATATTGACATTTTTTTTTGTTAAAAAACTCAGCGAAGCTTGAAGAAACTTTATGGAGATGGGGGTTAAAATAAAAGGTGGGCAAATATTTTAAATTTGTGTAATTTTGCTTAATTGTATCATTACAGTGTCCCATGAATGTTGCTGTAATTTGTTCCTTTTATCACCTTTTTTTTTTTTTTTGTTTGTTTCTTTTTTTGCAAAAGGTCACTGAAAGTAACTAAAATTGCAAGGTCACAGAAAAGCAGATATAGGACGTTAACCTATGTGAATTCAAAAATTTATCCTAGAGAAATTTGACTGTAAACTTGTTTATATCCATGCAAATTAATCAATTTATTTATTTATTTATTTATTTTTTTTTAATATTTGCAAATTTAAAAAATATAATAAAAATCAGTTACAATTGCACAGTCACCTAAATGGTGCATAAATACGCTAAAATAAATTAACCCTGGGGACTAAAGTGTAATTTTTCTTTCACAAAGTTGCCAATTTCTTTTTTTTTTTTTTTTGCAGCCCTTGCAAAAACTTTCCCAAACTGGTTGACATTGGGAGGTCGCAAAAAGGGCAAGTGCTAAGTGTGATTTGCACAACTGTGCCCAATTGTATTCTTTCAACATTCAA
The DNA here is from genome assembly GCF_033239565.1 of Halichoeres trimaculatus. NCBI lineage: Eukaryota > Metazoa > Chordata > Actinopteri > Labriformes > Labridae > Halichoeres > Halichoeres trimaculatus. The sequence continues at coordinate 18,917,486 of NW_027437200.1, forward strand.
GGATTTTTTTTATGATTTGTGGTTTCTTACTAAGTTTCAAACAAGTTTTCAATTTTTCTTCTGTTTTTTTTTTTTCTTTTTTCTTTTTTTTAAAAGAGCCCTTGGGAAATGGCTTAAATTGCAAAGGTCAAGTAAAGGGTGCAAGGATTGGTCTGATTTACATAAATTTGCCTGTCCTAAAGGACGCTGTTTCAACAAGTAGGGAAATCTTTCAAGGAATTATTATTATTATTTTATTTTATTTTATTTTTTTCAAATAAGCTAAAATTGCAAGGTCGCATAAGAGGTGTAAGGAGAAATTTTGTTTTAGTGGATGCATTGAATTGGAACATCAAAGCTTTTTTTTGTTTTGTTTTTTTTCTTGCAAGTAGCAATTTTTTTTTTTTTTTTTTTTTATCCGTGTCACAATTATTAACCATAATTCTAAAATGCTAGCTCCGTAAAAGGTTAGGGTGACAGAAATATATCATCATTAGTTGAGCTCAAGCTTAAGCGATGATAAAGTGTTTGAACCAAGAAGATAAGGCACCAACAGCTGTTTGCAGCGTCACCTCCCATCTATGGTTCCTACTGCTGCTCACCACATTTTATTTCATGTCACCCTGTATCTGATTTCCTGGTTTACTTGCCACAGTGCTCTGTTATTTGTTCAGCAAAAGGAGCCCAGGGAGCCCCATCTATTAGGGCAACATATATAAAAGAGGGAAAAAGAAAATCAATATGCATCCTTTCTCCCAGGCCAGACCAGTGCAGCCCTCCATCACGGCACAGTGACACGGGGAGCTTGCCGGGGAGTCCAGCCTGGACGCCAGGACTAATAGTTGTCAACGCCAAGTGACAGTGAGGCTTATCGGTGGTGAACCATATTTCCTCGGCCTCCCCAAAGATCTTGCTGGACAGTGTGTTTTTTTCTCCTCTACTCCTGATAAACCTCATCTTCCCACACACACACACACACTGAAGCTATACCGTATATCACATCCAGGCTATAAGCTACAAGCACTCCCCTCTCCTTTTTACAGGAGCCGTGACAGCCAAGCCCTCACCAGGGAGAACAACTGTAGTTTTTGTTTCATAGCCCACCTAATACTCTGCTGACACACATTCCCTCCTCCACCGCCGCTTGTTTTGTGTGTTTTATCCCGTCTTTAAAGATCCCCCTCGTTTCCCCCTTTGAGATTAGAGGTGGGTAAAGATGAAAAATTGCGTTTTCAGCGCCCTGACATGTAATCTGTTTGGCGAGCTTTAATTTCCCTCGACGATGCGAGTGCTGGTGGGCCAAGAGCTCACGACAGACGTACTTTTGTCAAAGGACAAAGATGACACCATGGAGGGCGATTGCAGGGTTGTCATTTCAGTTTCTCATTCTGGAAAGCTTGTTCTCAAATTTTTGTTTTTTATCCAAATTTAAAAGTCTGATTTTGGCCACTGGTTTCAGGGATTCTACAAAGCCTGTATTTCTTATTTTATTTTATTTTTTGAATAAAAACGCTTTTTCAAACACAAGGTTTTGTATTTTCTTGCCGATTATGTCAAAATGTATTCATTTAAGAAATGAAACAATATTCTACTGCTCATTGTGTCGCTCAAATTTTAATTTGGTATCCATTATTGAAATATTAATCAAACCAGTGGAATTTCAGGGTTAGCTTATCGTTTTGCTCATTTAAAGATTAATGTAGTTTGTGACATCTATTTGGAGATTTGACGATAAAATTAGCTTGCGCAAGCCAACTGTTTTAATTTGTACAAGCAGCAGCACTTTAAAATACATCTATTAACTATAATGTCTGTTGGTCTGTCTTCCTATTTAGTCTTCACTTAATTAAGTTGACCAAAGGAAAATTAATTTAATGGTAGTAAAGTGTTCAACCCAACACGAAAATTGAACCCAACACAATATGTCTTTGCGTCTTTTGTGGTAACCGGACCTCCAACACTGGATGATGAGCTAGCAAAGGTTTTTGACGATCTTGAGATGCAGACACCATGAATTTATCCAATTTTCAACCATATGGACCAAATAAAACATGGATGTAGTCTCTGTGGCGCCACCTGTTGGTTTCTGAAAATATTTCTTAGCCCCAATAACTGATAGCGCCAAATGAAATGCTCTCAGTCAACCAGTCATAAGTTAAAGAGGTGGAACGAAGGCTTGTAAATTCTACTGTTAAAATTAGAATTTTTAGTTTGTAGATCGAGAGCATGTGCACAGTCTCCCTCTGGAGGACACTTGAGGAACTATTATATTTTTGCAGCTTCTCACAATCAATATTGCCTTCCACTCAAGTGTACTGATTTGTGTCCTCTTCCTGTGTCCCTGAATTTTCCTTCAGTTTTATGCAAAGTACTAACAAAGAAATGGTAGCATGCTAAAAAGTAAACGTAAGATGGGAAATGAAGCCAAAAAGTGAATTTTGCTTCTATTTTTATGCAAGGGGTAAGATACACTTAGCAGGTAGTAATGGGAAATTGAACCCAGACAAGATATCGTCCACCCTGTGGGGATTTTATTTCCTATAACCACCTGCTAACCATACATTAGCATGCTCATTATCTGCTGTTAGCCGAAGACACAATCATGATGTCAAAAAACATAAACCAAAAGATTATTTTATATAGATTGAAAATGGTTTATCCAAGGTCCCAGGAGTTTCATAACAGCTCGTGTTTCTTGGTGATGGATTCTTATCTGCCTGTTGTGGTTGAGTTCATTACATTGTAGCACTGAACATTGAACAGTAAGCCTTAGTTGCTTTCACCTGCTATCTATATCCATGTTGTTTCGCTTGACAAATTAGCTTAACTAACACTAAGCCCATTTATTTAACAATACGATGCAAATGGAGGCTAACGGGTCTATGAGGCTAGCTAACTGTTTTCCATGGATTGTTTTGACATTAAATAGTCAGTTGAAGGGGTTTTGACCTATCAGAATTAAGCATCTTACAGAGCCAGAAGATCAGTAAAACAGCATGTTGGTTCAAGTGTCAGCTGGCTCGCCACTTTCTCGAAGATTTTCTCATCAGATATTCAGAAACAGAAACTTGACCAGGGATCCTCTTCACATCTCTGAACAAACCTAGACAGACAGATCCTCGTACAAACATGTCCTCCACTTTTTTATGGCCTTTCATTGTTTTTCAAAACAGTCTCCACAGGAATTGACTTTGGACAAAGTTGTCTTGCTCAGGCCATGTCCACGCGTAGCCAGGTATCTGGGAAACCTCATATATTTTTTGTACATTTGGTAATAAACACGTTTTCTGAAAACTTCAGCCAAAGTGAAGATTTTGGAAAACTCTGTTTTCATTGTTTTACGTATAAGCTGGTAAACAGACATTCTCAAACGTCACAGCTGAAAGACAGGGGCTCATTCTGATTGGCTTGCACAGGTTTCACGTCTAGCCACATATAGGTTTGTCATCTTTCAGATTTGCCCAGTTACATCTCGATGAAAGTATTTTTAAGAACTGGGTATTTTCCAGGTAGTTTCTTTTTTTCTTCTTTGGCAAATTGCAGTTTTTTTTACATCTATTTAAGTGCCCTATTTTGAATTTTTAATTTAATTTGTCTGTATGTATTTTTTTATTCTTCTCTGTACAAAACTCCTGATTATTATTATTATTATTTTTTATTTTTATTTTTATTTTTTTTTGGTTTTTCTTACAACTTAAGCTATATTTTCTTCTATTTTTGTAATATTGTGTGTGTGGTTGTTATAACTGTACAGAGATAGTGTCCGTGTATTCTTGAGATACTTGGCGATTCTTATTCTGATTCTGAACAAATAAAGGCGGTATTAGTTTTTTCGGAAATACTTGTGCACAAGGCCTCAATCTCTGATTCATTCCCTGCATCCTTTGTCTTACTGTTTGGCCAAAGTTCATCTAAGGGAAGACTGATATTGGATGACTGATTGTTTGAAAATCAGACATATGAAACAATAACAGTCAGTGTGTACTAGCACAGCCTTAAAAACTGCTAGCATAGCTCTTGAGTTGTAGCCTGAACCGAAATCTATTTAGCTTTTATTACAAAGCATCTAAAGCAGCTGAAAATTTGTGGCCTTAATTATATTTTGTTGAACACAAAGTTTTTCTGGGAACCATTTGATTTCTTTTCACCACATTCGTCATTTTGTTAAACAGCACCAGCAGAGCCAGAGCTAAGGAGCTATAGATAAATGAAGCTACCCAGCTAACTTACTCCCCCCAATAGCAGTATGAACAACTTATCATCCTCTCATCATTTGTTAGAGCAGTTTTTGCAGTTTGTACAATCTGTGAATACACAAATCAGAATTATTGTAGTTTATGTCTGAGACTTAGAGTCTAGTTAGAAAGAGACAACAGCTAATCATGAAACTTTGACAAAGCCAGAACCAGGAATGCTTCTTTCCTTTTAAATGAGGCTCGTCACTTTGCAGCCTCTCTTATTGAGCATCATTTCAAGAGTCTGAAGATGTGAGGTGACTATTTGTCAACCTGAAACCGAGCCTATTTTTCATCCTGACAGGTGTAATGCTGCCGTGTTATTGGCATAATGGACAAGCACAAAGACTAAGACGGTAGTTTCCTATTCGAGCCAGCGTTTCAGTCATTTGGGTTCAAATTAAATTAGCACAAGCGACACTTTGACATGGCAGCTCAGTCTCCACATCCCCGTCTGCCCTCCAGTCATCTTTCAATTTCAGGAAATCAGAAGTACATTGTCAAATTGCTGCCTCGTCTGAAGATCCATTGCTTTCTCCAGCACGTGGAAGCCCACTGTGAAAAGACAGGCCGGGTAATAGATTGATCTCCAGAAAGACGAGAGGCGCAGAGGTAGGGGAGGGGGTTGCCTGAGTGGATCAGATCTTCATTTTCTACCACTTTGACATGTGTCACAGCAGAGTCTACAGCGGATTACATAACAGTGAAGGCCCGCGGAGTTCACCAGCAGGCGTCTGAGGCATCTGCCTGGTTTGTACACTTCAGGGGCTCAGAGGGAAGGCACGCAACGAGGCAGCGTTAAAGGCCAGTGTCACATTGAGTGGTCACAGAGCGTTATGAGCACAGCATGTCACAGGTAATGACAGGACAGTGCTGGGGATGGAATAGGTTGCATGTTGCCAAAAGCTCTAAATATGTATCTGATTACTGTCACCTGCTGTTGGAAGTATTATGTCTAGCTGCGAGAGAGGCAGGGAAATCTAACATGGTTATTTACAAAGGAGGACAGTTTCTGATGGGTGGAATGGCATGAAAATGAAAGTTCAGAGGACAAAACTGCTCTGTTTTTTAAAGAAAGAGGCTGTTTTCTTTCATTACTTTCAGAACATGCATGACAAGTCGTCTCAGAAATTATTGAATAGCCTCTCTCGCCTGTAAATAATAGACGAGGCCTGTCTTTGAATATGTTGTTTTTGTTTGGGGAGACAGGGGCGGAACCAAGAGTTGTCTGGGGGCCCCTGTTAAAATTTGATTTCTCGTAGACTGTAGAAATGGTGGGTGTAGTAGACGCCATCCAAAGGCCGCTTTATTGGGAATGTTGACTTAGCTCGACGTTGCAAGGAGCATAGAGGTCAAGTTTAGGCAGGCCGTCAGACTTTTGACTAGCAGCTACACTGCACCTGTCTGTTAAGGCTTCAAAACTGATTTTGACACAGGATTTCCGGGGGCTTAAGGCCCATTTATGCTAAATGTAAAATATGGATTCAGTTACTGATGAAGCCTTCTTTCCATGCTCTGCGTTCATTTAGTTCATATTTCTGCGAGTTTCCATAAAACTTACGGTTACAGGTCAAAAAAAGATAGTACCACCAGACACCATGGGGGGGGGCAGTGTTGCTGTCACTGCCTGATATGCAGCTTTAGGAAGACACGAAGAAGAAACAACAAGACCAAGATGTACTTAGGACCTCGCCAGCCATGGTCACCGGTCACCTCATGCAAGAAGTTCATTAACAATACCTCCTTCACAGTTGCCATGGTTGTTGTCACAAACTTTTGACTCTGCCCCCTGGTGGATGTATTGGTTAACAGTAATGCCGATGTAAAGGAGATAACGGTGGCATCATTTGAACAGTAGGTAAACATTTAGTACACGAAGGCTGTACAAATGGGCCTTCAGGGGGTTTTTGGAGACGGTCATGAAGCTTTGGCGTAATTTTTTGGGGAACCCCAAAAAATCGAACATAATTTCTTTGACTGCTTTGGCTAGGTGCTTTTTTTTCAGTTTCTGACTTCAGAGTTTTAACTTTTTACATTTTATAGTTTATAAAAAAATAGCTATATCGGTTTAAATGTTGGCAAGCTATGTTTGGTTTTTGTTTGTTTTCTTTTTCCTTTTTTCTTTTTCAATTTTAGTTGGCAGGAACCTTGTTGTCTCAATGACTGAAAATTTTGGATATGCTTTTACCGAAATGAGCTTCATTTTGTTCATAATACCTTTTCCCTTATATTTCAATCAGTGTACAAGGGACAAGATAAGTTGTGATAAGAGGAAAAGATATTTGAAGTAGCCAGTATTCACTGAAGTTTACTCACAACTCATCAAGAAATCCAAGTGAGTGAGCAGCTAGTCTGCTACATTGAGCTAGCATCTTTTCATCAATAAACATACAACTATGATTGGCTGCAACCTTAAACCGTAACACATCTTAAACAGAGGCTAACTTATAATACACAACAAGTTTGTAAAAAGTTGGGTTGATTGGTGCTAATATAAGGGAGAATGGAAAATCCTATTAACTGAATTAAAAAATTAGCATCGCACAAGAGAATATTTTTTCTGCGCAAACTAAACGTTGATGACACTTTACACAAAAATCACTTCACATGTCAGTACTATCTTGTATTTACTTCCGTTCAGCTTCAAAATGAACTAAATTATTACTGTTTATGCTACATCACTGTCCTCTGCATACCAAACTACGGTAGCTTTACAGGGTCAAAAATCTCAAAACTCAAAGACACATTGGAATTCAACAGAACTATTATTGTTTTGTCATTATCTGCCCATAGAGAGCTAAATACATTCAGGCAACAGGCATGGCTAAGCTAGCTAGATACTAGCTAGATGTAACAACTTTATGTTTGCTAATTTCTAGCTCCTCTCCAGCGCCGCAATGTTTACCAACATGGTCCCAACTGACTGTTAAGGCCAAATAGAAGTTTTAAATTTCAGGTTGGACTATCAGAGTCCCTCAGGGTCTACATTAAGCCTCTTAATTATCGAACCTACTTTGAAATTCCTTCACTAAAAGTCTGAGGGTGTCAGTAAAAGTGAAAGTGGTGTTCTGTAACCACCTCAGACTCAAAGAGAGAACTCCACGCCGTCTCCTCCCGTCAGTCAGCCATGTGCAGACTGATGGCGAGGTCTTTCATGTGGTGCAGAGCATTAACCATGTCATGCATTTGCACAGAGCAGTCCTCCATCACCTCCCCGAGCACTTAGCCTGGGCAGCAGTTGGGGGGAGACCCGGCTCATCCCACCCCCTGACGGCTGGGACCATTATGGTGATGCACGGCGGCACATTCTTCATCCTGTGCACAGGAAGGGTGATGGATCCACTCCAGCCTCGGGCTCAGAAACGGTCCTCCCTCGTTTGGGAGCAGGTAGGTGGAGCAGGAAGAAGCGTGGGCGCGGTGTTGGATGCATGATGGAGAGTTATGAGGTTGCGCTGAGTGTAAGGGGAGCAGGGGTGGTTCCCTGCTGGCCACGGGGGGTCAAAGGTTCAATTTCCAGCTGAAGGCCAGAGAAAATGTTGAGATTTATGCCCTGTGGAGTGATCATTTTTTCTCCTTTACAGTCTGCATTACAAGGAGTACATTTTACTGTGATGGCACTGTTGGTTCAACACACACTTTGATGATAGAGGATTGAGTATGGAAGCCCTAAAGGTCAATCCCACCAGTATGTTTGCATGCTAAAAAAGACAAAGCTACAATTTCACATTTTTTTCAACATTTTATTTAAGGTCAAAAACTTCAACAAAAACTCAACATTTTACAAATGAAAAAAAGGAAAATGTTGTAAATAAAAATACAGCAGCAGAACATTTAACACAACATTTTAAAAACATGACATTTATGCTGGAAACAAAGAAACACTGTATTGAAGAGCACTTAGGAAAACAAACAAGAAAAAAAGGAATAAAACAGATACTCATATCACTTCACTAATAGAACCAAAACCAAAGAACAGAGCACAATTGAAAAAAAAAAATCTAAATTCAGTGAAGCAAAAACATCAATAGTTTGTGGGACTTTGTCTCACTGCGCTTTTGCATCTTGTTTATTATTTGCTTGTTGTAAAATGCTACTAAAAAGTGGGATTGTATTTGTTTTTAATGTTCTTGTGTTTTGTTTTGTTTTTCATTTTTGAAAGGGTAAGTTTTGAAGGTTTGAAAAACAACTAAAGCTTTTTTTTTATTTATTTATTTGTTTTTTTACTGTCATTTTGTTAAGTTACTTTTAGAATAGTTGGCCTGTTGGACTTTGAACTTTCATGCAGAGGACTGAGAAATTAGTCTGTTTGGAACAAACAAAATATAATTGACAAAAAAAAAAAAAAAAAAAAAAAAAAAAACTTTTTTGATTTTTTTCCAAAGCCTTTTTAATGGCCTCACTGTCCACTTTAAAAACAACAACAACAACAACAAAAATTATTCATTTTTATTCTTCTGCAGTTTTTTTTTTTTTATGAATTGTTTAATTTTTTAAAATTGTTTTAAGAACAATGTAATAATTATTTTTCAACCTGCACCTTTGTTTTTTTAATTTACTTGTTTTATTTACTTTTTTTTTTAATTTATTCCAGGACTTGTTTAAAAGTTCTATAAAAATAAACTTAAGTTGAGTTATTATTTAAGCTTTCGACGGCAAACTGCCAAATTTATCTTTGTATACACTTTTTACTGCCACATTTTTTAATTTATGTCACACTAAACTGTTAAAGAAAAAAAACATCTGGAGAAAGATAACACAACGCACAAGTTAAAATCAGAATGAAAAAAATTGGTTAAAAGATCAATAAAATAAATTAGAATAAAATAAAGGAGGAAAAAAAATCCCACAAGCATAGAATCAGACATTAAATAAATAAATGTTTGAAGAGAAAAATTAAGGAAAAATTAAGGCAGGTCCACATTGGGTACCAATTCAATGCATTACTAATTTCTCTAAATGTTTCTACTTGTTAAAATAATGATTTTCAGAAACCAGGAGGTGGCTTTTAAATATGTTGTGTATTCTTTTTGAAAAAAAATATTTTTTTATTGTTGGCATTTATTTATAGTGCCACCATAATTCAACGAGATGTGTTTGCCAGAGATAAAGAGCCGAGAGGGAGGCGCAAAGTTGTACAAAAGACACCACAAGGGACTGTTTTTAGAATTCCAATCAAAGAGAAATTATTACGACTAATACATTATTCTGCCAGTGCGTTTCTTCATTAATACAAATTTAATTAATCTGACTCTGTTTTATTTTCACTTTGCTTCCCAGGTAAAACCCAAAAGCGCAGAGGTTTTGTTGTGAATTAATCACAAAGGTGGGCACTTTTTTAAAAGAGACTGTTTAACAACCTCGTTAACAGCAAAAGATGCTCCTATCAGCACAATCCCCCTCTGATAATCAAATATAAAACACTCCTTACTGTACACACACACACACACACACGCTGCACACCCTCATAAATATCTCCACACACACAGTGAATGCAGTATAATGAATAATCACAAAGTCATAATTACCTTCTAACAACCTTTTTCTCACTACAGTGCATCTTTGTGATTGAAGTCCACCCACATTGAGTTAATTGCATTTATTCCCCCATGCCACAAATATGCAATTAAAATGCAGGCATTACACACAGCCCAGCAAAATCATCAATACGGAGCACGGTTAAAAATAGGGCCGGTGTTTGGCCTCTCTGGTGCGACCTAAAATCTGTTTGGGGAAAAGTGAGGCCAGAAGATGAGGCTGTGTGTTTGCACTTTGGTGCATTTTGTTATTCTGCATTAGCATCACTGTCAGTTCACACAAGTGGGATACGGATTTAAAGGCTTTCTGTAACACAGATTCCCTCTGACAGTGAGTCTGGGAACATTATATTTTAAGCTTTGAATTTTTGTAGCTTCAAGTAAAAAAATGACACTTTTAGAGAGCAATTAGAGCTAAAAGGATAAAGGTGAAATTGCACTTATTCGAGGGCAATTTGTGTCAAAAGTTGACGAACGTAGAGGAAATGAAACTGAATGCACAACTTATAAAACAGGCAACTTTCTGTCTGTAACCCACTGTGTGGTGGGAGAGATGTTATCTCGCTGTCTATCTGATAAAAAAGATCCTCGTGATGCAATTTTAAAGAAATCTGACAGCATCCCGAGTTTAATTTCACTGAATCATTCACAACCCTTTCTGTGTTTGACCCCTTAAAAGGAAACTCCAATGATTTTACACATCAAAGTCTTCAGTTTACATGGCTTGGGGAGGATCGCAGCGTATGTGGAGAAGGAGGTGGGGGAGGGGTGGGGGGTGTTGCATAAAGCCTTTTGTTGCTCCAGAGGGAGTCGATAAACCAGAAGGTTGGAAATGTTTAAAAAGAAAGCTGAGGGTTGGGGAGTTAGAGAGAAATGAGCTTAGAGGTCCTCTGTAGCCGGAGCCTCACCTTTGCTGGGAGCTAGCATCTTTAGCTAATTAGCGGTTAATCCTACTGAATACATACGATGGTCTGTCTTCATTGGGCTGCATTAGGGACATGTAGTTTTATTAAAGACAATGCACAAAAGGGCTTTTTACAGACGTCTGCATTGGATTTTAACTTCAGTCTCAGGGTTGTAGTTATACAAAGCTAGCTATGCTATGCTAGGTGATTCATAGGAACTGTATGTCATAGAATAGCTACATGACCTTTTTTCTTGCCACAGGGGGAACACATATTCAAATTTAGATTAAAGTGGATATGTTTAGCTACATTTGAAACCACTTCCTGTTTTTAGAAAAATGATCTAATTTAAGGCCCTATTACAGCCGTGGCATTGGATCTTTGAAAAGAGAATTTGATAACTTGTCACTGTGGGGATTTCTTTTCACTGTACAGGAAGTTTTACTTGGAAGGACTTAGCAGCCTTTTGGGATTTAATCCATGATTAGTTCTCAAAAACTACCAAAAGTTTAGAAAATGAAATTAAAAAAAATCTGAAAAAGAAAGAAAAATCATGTTTTTCAGTTAAAAAAACCCATGAAAATTAAAGAAGATATCAAAGTCACATCCTTTGACTGTTGGAGATTTTCCTAACTTTACTGAGATTAAGATTTCTTCCATCTGTACACCAATTATGACCCAGATCAGGTTTTTTTTTTTTTTTTTTTTTTTTTTTGGGGGGGGGGGGGGGTTATTTTGTTGTTCTTACTTTTAATTAATCAACACATTTATTTTATCTTCAAGAAGCATTTTTTATGGATCTTACCTGCAATGTTAATTTTACAATGATTGATTTCAGCACAGTTTATTTATATATAAACAGATCCACCTTTTGATTATTTATATATTTTCTATTTATATATCTATTTATCTATTTATTTATTTTATCTTCAAGTAGCATTTTTTACGGACCACAACTGCAATGTTAATTTTACAATGATTAAATTCTGTACAGTTTATTTATATATAAACATACTTTTAATTAATCTATTTATTTTTTTATTTTTTTATTTATATATATTTTTAATTTTTTTATTTATTTTATCTTCAAGAAGCATTTTTAATGGATCTTGACTGCAATGTTGGTTATACCATGATGAAATTGAGGACTATTTATTTATGTATAGATGTATTTATTTGTTTGTTTATTTATTTATTTATTTATGTAATCAATTTATTCATTTTTATTCATTCTATATCCAAGAAGCATTTTGAATGGACCTTAACTTCAATATTGATTTTCCCATGATTTAATTGGGTAACATATATACATCCGTTTTTTCATTTACTTATTTATTTATTTCATTTATTTATTTATTTTTAGAGCGAAAGGTAGCCAGATTAAAAAAAAAAAAAAAGAAAAGAAAAATCTGATGAACACATATTGCTTTATTTCTTTCATGGTTTATTGTTTGCAGTGGTAACTCTTGTTTGCTGTTCACTACCATATTATTCTCCACCATGTTGCACTAAAAAAAATCAATTGCACTTCTTGTTTGTGGTTAGTGCAGTCGCCCCCTGCTGGTCATTAAAAGAATGCAGGTTAAAGCCACTTTTACCAATGAGAAGAAGTTTAAGAAGTTACATTTTCAGGATGTTTTTCATTTTGTTTCTACCAAAAATGTCACTTTTGAAATCAATAGAATTACAACAAGTTTGACTTTGGAAGTTCCGTTTTTCTAAGTGGATCAGTGAAAACAGCCAAAGTATGCAGCCTTTTATCACATAGAAATATTTTTGACATGATATTGACAAAATAAGGACAGATTTTAAATCTGAACATTTTTTCTTTTTTCCAGTTCTTGAACCTTTGATTTGACCCAAAACATTTTCTTGGCAGGAAGTACAGGAAATCAGAGCACATTCGGGTAAATGTTGGTCATTTATCAGGATGAGAAACCATTATAAATGTTGTTTTTATAACTGCTCGGACAAATTCCTCAGGGACCAAAAGTGATGGAGGCTGAAGCCCAAGTTGTCATATCGTCTAATAAAACACTTTGAGTGTTTATATTGATCTATACCAGCCTGGGGTCAGGGCATGTCCGTACATGTCAGGAGACAAAGTTACTGTAGACGTAGACGTTATATTTAGGTACAGTTCGGTTTGTTTTATGCACAGTATCTACTGTAGAAACGTAAGAGGCACACAATCTTAATAATGCAGCTTGCCGAGCAGGTTGCCCCCTTCTCCGTTTGCAGGTTTGGAGAAATGCTGATGATGCAATGTGCTGACCCAAATACACTACCTGCTCCCAGCAGACTGCGCCAGCTGGGGCAGTCTCCGTCGCTCTTTCTTTCTGCCTCCCTCTTTCATAAACAGTTATCGCTCTTTCATTTCTGCCTCTGGTTGTTCAAACAAAAAAAAAAAGAAGGGGCTCAATTGCATGTTCTTTCCTTATTGACCTGCTTTCGCCCTTCTCTTTTCCCTTTCTCTGTTAAAAGTGCCTCTCTGTGTGAAACACGATCAGACTCGCAAGCTCGCAATGTCTCCTTTCTCGTCTCGTTTTTACTCACAATACCCTCTGCAGCCTTGTCTGGGAGAAGAATGAAAAAAGGAGCCTATCGTGTGAGCGCTTTGTCATTGAGTTAGCCAAGAATCAAAAGCAAAGATGCTCTGTCTTGTAGTGTGAAAGTGCCGGAGACAGAAAAGGCTGATGAAACCGCTCACCGCTCGCTGACAAGAGGGAAAAACTGTGCAGAAAGTGTATCAGAAGAAATAAGGGCAGCCTTTTGATCAGCTACACCAGATAAGGCATATCAAACACGCCGTTGTTCGGCCGTGCTCTCACGCCGGTTAACTACAAACGTACCAGATGACCAATTTATCACACGGCGCTCACGCTAAACAGGCAGAAGAAAAAAAAAAGAAAGTTACGACAGAACTCAGAGCTGTTTTCTAACAATGCTTATTGCTCAGAGGAGCTTCTAAAGCTGTAGTGGTGCCATCAGAACTTGGACAACACAACACCTGCAGAGTCACGACGCAGAAAGCTTTTTCAACTGTGTTCCTTATGTTGGAAACATTCTTTATTTTTCATCTTAAAGAGGGGATTGTGTGCTTTTTATTTTTAGACTTTTGGCCTTTTTTTAAGCTGCTGTCTCTTTAAGGCTTCCTGCTCCAAGCCCCCTTCGATCTGATTGGCCAGCCCTTCAGAGGTCTTTCACGGAGGGGCAGAATTATGGACAGACTTTGGTGTTCGAGGCCCAGACGTCCAAACTTTTGTGCTCGTGTGATGACCTAATTATTTCAGCCAGTCTCGTGAAGATCTCAAGGATCTCAAACAGATTCTGGGATTCCTACAAAATAACAGAGGTTTAAAAATCTGTTAACCCCTCCTCACTGGCTTCCAGTCAATCAAATTCAAAGCTCTTCTTCTGGCTTACAAAACATTGACAAGAACGGTTCTTGCCTACCTGGGGTCCCTCTTCCAGGTCTATACTCCTTTTCGCCCTCTATGCTCTGCTTGTGAAAGACGCCTGGTGCTCCCAGCCCAGCATGGCTCCAAATCTCTAGCCAGACTCTTCTCCTCTGTTATTCCCAAATGGTGGAATGAAATACCTAACTCTATATGATCCACAGAGTCCCTTTCTACTTTAAGGGATGTCTGAAAACTCATCAGTTCAGGGAACATTTAGACCCTTAATGTGACCCTTCTCTTTGAAGGTTGAATCATATTGTTGCAGCAATAAATAGTGGTTAGTTGGCTAAATTATTCTGGGCAACTAACCAACTAAGTGTAATTAGTGCCAAAAACTCAAAAACATAGGAAAAGAAAATATGACCTGAACTATAAAAATTTCTGATTTTAGTCTTCAGGGACTAAAATGCATTTTTTTTTCATTATATTTTTATATCTATTTATTTATTTTTAAATTGAGTGAGAAATCATATTTATTTAATTATTTATTTACTGTTTTATTCATTTATCTATTTATTTACTGTTTTATTTATTTACTGTTTTATTTATTTATTTATTTATTTACTGTTTTATTTATTCATTTATTTATTTATTTATTTATTTATATATCTTTAATTTCTCTAAATAATTCAGTGATTTTTAAATTCTTCTTTCTGTCGTTAAATGAAACTAAATTTTGTAATTCTTTCACAAATTATCATGATTCGTGTACCTTTATGATTTACCCTCAAATATCTAAGTGTTTTCACTAAATGTTTTTACATCTTGGAAATATTTTTCTGATTTGTGGGGCTTTCTTCAAATATTGTCATATTCGTTGGCTAGATTATTCTACATTATTAAAAAAAACAACTTGCACATTATGGCAGCACCTGCAGCCAAATAACTTGTAGCACTTTTGTTTCACTCACTAGGTTTTTCCATTTGTCTAAACTATTGCTTGTGTTGTACATGGCTTTGGACAAAAGTGTCTGCTAAATAAAACTGTAGAGCTGTAGACTGTGGGTTTAGTTTAGTATGAACATCCAGCATTGCTACAGTATTGCTCTGTATTCATGCTAAAAATCTGGGAAACTGACATACCCCCTCTTTTATACGTATTTTGTCACATTTTGCCTCTCACCATTTTTGGTAAGAAAAAAGAAAATGGCATGAATTTATTGCTCAAGGCCTGGAGTTGAACCATCTCATCCATTTTTGCAAAAGTACTTAAAAAATAGGGGTTCAATTCTATTTAAAACCATCCAAACAGAAAACTCCCATTGCAGGTTTCTAGGGGACCACTTTTTTGGGGGTCTTGGACCAATTTATTTGGACCCATTGTGCTTGGCCAAAGGTGCCCCAAGCTATCGTCAACCAACATCCAAGCAGTGGGTGTGTCTTGACTCTGCTTTAAGCTGAATGTTCAAAAAGGGGAGTGGTTAAATCCTTCCTGTTGTGACATCACCACAGGAGCCAGGTCAAATCTGCTCCCAAAGCAGGCCACAGGAACAAAACAGAAACTTTTCTTCTCCACACTAGACTTGAAAAAACAGTTTAAGACCTTTAAGCTTTACATTTCTAAGAATTCCAAAACCACAGGTCGTCCGCCGCCTCAGGTTTCTCGCTTTGACTTTCACTACGAACACTAATTGCGCTGAATGCTTGAATCACAAGAATGATCACTCCCCAGCGAGACACAGAACAGAAAATATATCCCTGTCAGAATATCAAACCTCAAACTACACCGCAGAGATAATTCTGTGTAGCCAAGGCAGTTCTGAAACTTGAATCCTTTTTGCGGCTGGATCAGTGTGGTTTTTAGCGAGGGGGCTTATGCGTATAATTACATAGACACACTTATTTTCTGCATGACAGCCTTCCTGCCATAATAGCTTCTGTTTTCAGGGGGAAAAAGAATGAGTATCAGGTAAATTGGAATTCTCTCATCATGTTTTTTTTCACTAAGCCTTGTCCAAAATTACTTTCTCTTTCTTTACTGGAAAAGATGATTGTATAACCAAAATGGAGACGGCTAAAAGGAGGAGGTAATATGAGGTACATGAGACAGCAGAGGCAGATTTCTTTCTTTGTGGAGTTTTACATCAGACTTTACAGCCACCACTGCCATGAAATGCACTCTGAGCTGCTTCAACAGTGATCTTTGCTGAATTATAACCCAATTTGCATGTTTAAGAGGAGTGGGAATGTTTGGTATTGATTCAGTTTTGATGTTTCTTGCAGTGTAATGACATTTTTGAAGTTTGACTGCTTCACTTTGTAAATCAATGGAATAAGATACGATTGTGGAATACAAACAGTCTCCTCTGGGGCATCCTTACCTAGGAGCAGAGGGCAATATCAACACATTCATTAAGAGGTCGAGGTTTCCACTTATTATTCCATTATCGACCATGATCTGAAATTTGCATCATGCTTTATTCTGAATCAGTGGTAATCAATGTGTGCTAGCC
The DNA here is from genome assembly GCF_033239565.1 of Halichoeres trimaculatus. Taxonomy (NCBI): domain Eukaryota; kingdom Metazoa; phylum Chordata; class Actinopteri; order Labriformes; family Labridae; genus Halichoeres; species Halichoeres trimaculatus. The sequence goes on from NW_027437200.1 coordinate 18,934,053, forward strand.
TGTTGGGTTTTAAAACGGGTGATTGACGTTGATAAATGACGGTACACAGGACATGAAAAACAGGAGATAAGACAAGCGCTGATGAGTCCAGGAAGGACGCAACGCTGACATAATTTAACCGAAGATGTTTAAGTGTCGATGGGCAAAATTTACAGGAGGAGAGAAGGAGTGAAACAAAAGGTCCAACTGAGTGGAGGACGGTTGAAGAACCAGGAGTTCATGATTCCCTGATAACTCTCAGTGTGGTTTGAGCATTTCATTTCTTAAAATACGGGGGCCCAAAGAAAAAACAGCAAAAACATGTAATGAGTTTGAATAATACTTTACTTCATGCCATAAAATGCAGAAAACATTTAAAACAATATAACATGAACCAAAAAAAATTCTGATTTTTGTTTTATTGGACTAAAATGCCATTTTTTGAGTGAGAAATTTTATTTATTTATTTTTATTTTTTCTAAATAAATTAGTGATTCATAACATCTTCGTTCTGTCATTAAATGAAACTAAATTTTGTAATTCTTTCAGAAATTTTCACGATTTGTGTACCTTTATCATCTACTCCACAAATACCAATTCGTGTTCATGAGATTTTTTTTTTTTATTATTATTATTATTTTTTTGTTTTTTTATGTACACTAAATGATTTAAGATCTTGAAAATATTCTGTTTTGTGGGGCTTTCCTGAAATATTGACACATTTTAAAAATGTTTTGCATTGAACTATATTTTTTTTCTTCCAAGTAAATTTTATTCAAGATTTATATTGGTTTTCTTTATCAAAATTTAATGAATTTATTTTATATTTTTATTTCATAAAATATTTTTGGATTTAGAAAAGATCCTTCAAAAAAATAACAATAACCATGAATGTGTTTTGAAATTAAAAACTTTTTTCTGAAAATAAATTAAAAACTAGTTCCATATTTGTTTAATGTGCAGGTGTTTGATTTAAAAAAAACACCGTTTTTGTGTTTCTTTATTTTTAATTTTTTTTTGTATTATTTTTTTTTTTTTTAAATTTTGAGAACTTTTTTTGTCATCAGATTTTATTTTATTTTTTTGTAATTTTTAAAGTAACAGAAAAAAATATTTTTCTACTGAATTAACTATTATTGAACTTTGTTGAAGATTGTAACATGATTTGAGTTTTTTATTCATTTATTTTCAGGTCTGCCTGATGATTTATTATTTTATGAAAAAGTTGGAGTTTTGAGAAATGTTTTTTTTTAGTTTCATTAAATATTTTGGTGTATGATCATATATTTTCAGATCTGATATTTCTATTATTATTTTTATTATTTCAAATTTTTTTAAATGTGGTTTTGCAGTTGACCTTGAGGGCTTCCATACTGAAGCCATATGGTAGGCCAGCAATCATACCAGTGGCCACCTATATTGCACTAAATATATCAGAGGTTCACAGCTTATCAAATACAGTTTCTCAGTTCCAGGCTGTTCAAAAAAAACAGCCTGGAAAAAAAAACCTGACATGTCGGTGACGTGTGCTGGATATTGAGCAGATGTCAGTAACATGACACCGAAACACTGAAGAAGAAAAGAAGTAAAAAAAGAAGACCCAAGCTTGAAGAAGAAGATGAAGAAAGCTTGGCACTCAACTTGATGTGCAGACACCCAATCAGACAGCCCTTCATCCTTTAACCCACAGCCAAGAGTGGAGAAGAAGATGAGAGGAGAAAGGTGGAGGGGGAGGAATCAGGTTCAGAAGTGCTGAAGCTGAATTTTCTCTCTTTTTTTCTTATTTCATGGAGAAGAAAAGACGTCGAAAGAAACAAAAGGAAGAGTTCTGGGGAGAAATAAGGTACAAGAGCTAATCTCCTCAAACAGGGAAAAGGCATGAGTCAGTAGGATGAGAGCAGGTGGAAATGTGGAGCTGAAACAATGTGTTTTTTTCCCCCTGCAGCCGGGCTTTGGAGCCCGTGAGACAAAGCTTAAAAGATTCAGAGTGATGGATCTCAACACAATACCCTGTGCCAAAGATATGAAGATTTCACTCCTCTGATTCAGTCGTGCCACTCGACTTAGATTGAATTCACGGAGGAATATGAAGGTCAGGTGCTCCACCGTGTACGCGCTCAATCTCCATTGCCATTAGTGCTTACTTATAAACCCATTAATGTCCATTATCATAATTACCTTTGCTTACTTGCAGAAGCCACGGAGTGAAATCTGCAGAAGTCACACGGACCTTTCTCCACCAGCCATTAGTCTCCTCCCTGCCTCTCCGTTGTCGTCCTTGCGCTGTCTTCGCCACTTCCACTTCACTACCCTCACCTTCTTCCTGTTTTAAAAATACACCCCTCAGCCGCCTCGTGCATATGTTTGCTTGCGACGAAAAGGTGTGCCATTAATATGCAAGTGCACGTCATGAATAAGTAATGCGGCCCCCTGGATGTCAAGTTCAGTAAGAACCCGGCAGAAGGAGGACGTTTGGCGGTTTGCGCCCTCCTCGCCAAGCGTCGACGAGGCAGGGTTGTTGTTCCCCTAAAAGGGGCGATGCGACTCAGTCCCTACTTGCGACTCAGCTCCCAAAGGATTCAATCCAGAGAACTCACAAATATAACTTCTCAGGCTCTCACCGTCGTCGAGACAAATGTGGATTGTGTAGGCCGTGTGTTTTTACCTCATGTGAATAACAGACTCCATACATCCAATCCCTCCTAGACCTCATTAGTGAGCGGCTCTCCAGTGACAGTGCGTCTCACTTCTCTTGCCCACATTGGACATCCAGCAGCACAGCTTTTCTTTCCCTTGAGAGAGATTTCTCTTTCCCTGCTGCTGAATTCACCAAGTGGTGTGCGGCTGGAGGTCAAAGGTTGATAACGGCCAACAATCCAATTTCACAGCGCCTGCCTCTGACAGACACCGTGTGATCTTGGGTGGGACCCCTCCCGATCTCCCTCTCTGCATATCCTCAAGAACACTCTGAACTTAATCAAACTTTAATTAGCCCTCTGCTTTGGTGATAATTGGCAGTTGGGGCAGGGCCAGAACTCTGCTCTTGCAAGACGCTGTCTCTGAACGTATTCGCTGCTAATCGCGGACGGAGAGATGTGGAGCCCTTGACCAAATCTGTTCCAAAGCCCAGTGAAGCATCTGAGTGAATGTTAACACATGTGTAACAGAGGCTGAGGCCGTCTCCTGCTACATTCACAGGCTGAGCTGCATGACTGCTCCAACAGACAAAACACGAGTCCATTCCTTCAACTCTTTCTTTTTTGGCTTTATGAACTGAGTTCTTGAAATGCTTTATTACCATCACAATACCAGTATTTCCCAGAATGCAGTGAGGCAGAACTTGTGGCTTCTTTCATGGAGTATTCTGAGAGGCTACTATTTGATCTGAGTCTCCAGTTATGAAGAAAAGTATAATATAGGCTGTCATTTTCCCATTAGCCCAAAACTAATTTAAGTACGGGGGCCCTAAAGAGCAACTGCACAAACATTATTTTACTGAGTACCTAAAATCTATTTAAGAATATAAAACATTTAAAAAATAAAATCAAATAAAATATGAATTAAAAAACAATCACAGGAAGTGGTGTTACCTTTCTTTTTTTTTCTTTTTTTTTCATTTTTGTTTCATGAAAAAAAAAAATCAGGCAAAATACTCTTCTTTAAGAGACAAAATGTTATGATTTTCCAATATTTTTTTTTTGTTTTGTTTTGTTTTTAGGAATCAGTTTTGTGATTTTTAAAGTGGTTTGTCTTTCATTCATTTTTTTAGATTCATAAAATACTTCTTTTTTTTAAGCTATTTTAATGATTGATTATCTTTTTATTTCCTTTTTTCTTTTTTTTTTAATTTTTATACTTTTTTCATTTTTAATTTTTTTAATGATTTACGTTTAAGAAAATATTTTTGTGCATTTTTTATGTCCTATAATTGCTCAATTTAAAAAAATATATATTTTGGAGATTCATATTTTTTTTTCTTACATGTATTATTATTATTATTATTATTATTATTATTATTATTATTATTATTATTTTATTTATTATTATTGTTATTTTTTAATTTGACTATTTTATTTTTCATTTTATTGTTCAGTTTCGTGAAAGGCTTTTTGCAAAAAATAATTATATATTTTTTGAATATTTTTGGTGTATCATAAAACCCTTTTAAGTTTTGTAAAATGTTTCTAATTTGTTAATCATTTTTATGTTTAGTGACTCTTTTTTATATATCGTAATAAATTGCATTCAAATTTTGTTTTATTAACACTTTTTATTGAAAGAAAATATTTTGTTTAATTTTTTTTTTTCCAAACGTGTTTCATAAATTTGTTTTAGTTTTATGTTAGTTTAGTTTTATGAAACTTTGATACAATATTTTCAGGATGATTACAACTTGCTTGTTTTTCAGTTTTTCTTCTTCTTTTTTTTCTCTGCCATGTTCTTACAGATGACCCTCCAGGCCACCATACTGCAGTCATAAGGTCTTCATTTGGGATATGATGTGTGCCTGGTCCTCACTAAAGCCATGAAAACCTGACACAGCAGTGGGCACCTGTATTGCAGTTCCTAAATTAAAGGTTCATGGATAATAAAATAAAATCTCTCAATAAAGGACGGTGGAAGAGGAATGGCCTGGAAGAATTGACCTGTGTCAGTGATGTGTGCTGGATATCGAGCAGTCGTCAGAAATATGATACATGGGTATGTTTTTAGAGCCGAAAAGTAATAAAAAACAATTATGGTCTAAGCCTCTTTGACCCAGTGGAGAAAATCCATGCCAACCCAATCTTGTTGTAGGTGCTATGATCTACTGAATCGAATGCCCTGTGAAATGAAATCAATGGCGTTACTCACTCCAGAGCCACATCAATCTGCTGAGATTGTGGAGCGTGTGGATTTAGAGGCCTACTGTACCCCCTAAGAAGACTCAGGTCAATAGCATTAATGTGAAAAGTTTGAGGATAGCAGCGGGGCACAATCCCCTCACAGGTTACAACCCATTTGAAGTCAGTGTTCAGTATTAAATGCTGGCAGTGGTAGTCAGCAAAGTGCAGCAGTTTCCATTAGGAAAAGGAAACCAGATAAAGATGTTTCAGCAGGGGTGAGTTTGAAGCCTGTAGAAGGTGGGTGTTTGGAAGACAAAGCAGAAATAACAGCACGGTCGGCTCAAAAAGCAATCAGTGTCTTTGAGGTGAGTTGATGGAAAAAATCATAATTTGATCAGATTTTCCTTTTTCCCTCCAAATTGTGACTGTTCGTTATATTCATGGCTGGTATCCAGAAATCCAACATAGATCACTGCATTCTTTTCCAGACATTGTTGAAAGAAGAAAATTGTAGGAGTGAAGGTTTTTAAAATTTTAGGATGTCAGCCTTTTGTTGGTGCAGGAAAAACCGCAGTCATGGAGAGCAAAAGCAGGAGGAACACAGTCTGCGATAGTGACAGCCCGACTTCCACCTTTGGTAATCTGAATACAATGTCTTTCTTGTCTGAGCTATATTTTCAGGTATTTTGTGCAACATGTTCAAGGGCGAGCTAGGCCTTAAGGCCATTTGTCCGCCCTTTACGTACAAAAATGTATCCGTCCCTTTCAAACAATGTGACCGTCACTGCTCACATACTTCCGTGAATCCATTACGTTGGCGTTGTTGTTAACCAATACATCCACCAGGGAGAGCAGCTCAGAGTCAAAAGTTTACGACAACAACAAACTCAAAAACAAACATGGGGACTGTGGAGAGGGTATTGCTAATGTACATCTTGCATAAAGGACAACAACAGCAAGGTTGTAGAAGGCAGTGGTCAGTGAGGCCATTAGATACATCGGATAATCACACTGGAGGACACAGAATTATTTGCTTTTTCTCTTTTTTATTTGTTTTAAAGTAATTTTGGGGCCTTTTATGCCTTTAATGTTAGAGTAGGGGACAGTGAATGGAGTATGGACTCAAAACAGGGCCACCCACTTGAGGGCAAACCTCGAGACCTAAACCTCTAGGCCATCTGCGCCCCGAAGAATTATTTTCTCTAGAAAAAGCTGCACTATTGTTATTTCTTCTTCGTGTCTCCAAGCAGCAACCTCCAGTCTAAGAAAATAAGACATTGCGGAAGTGCTAAAATCGAAAAAAGTGACGAGTGTCCACTTAAGGCTGGCCCCGGAAGCCAAAAAAGCTGTTTTCAAAGCAGAAATTAACCTATTCACCGCCTGGTTCAAAAAACGTGTATGAATCACAGACTTCACAATCGACACATACTGTACTGGGGGAAAAAAAAATTCTAACTTGATAGTTCAGAGGATATTAAGACCGCAAGCTCGCCCACCGCAGCTCAGGTCATGTGACTAAGGGGCACCCTATAGCTGTACTCGAAGCCCTTGCCACTTCCAATATGGCTGTTATAGCCGATATGCTTCATTTTCAGGAACAGATGGGTGATGTCAGAGAGACAAGTCCAGTAATTATTCAGTGCGTGTCTCAGAGCTACGTATTGGGTGGTACCAGGAACACTGCCCCCCACGATTTCCAGTGGTACTGCTTCACTTCCCCCATTTGTTTTAATGTTAAGCATACATTTGCCCAAGTTTTTTGGGCATTTTTTTATTAGATTGCTATGAGAAGGAAAGGACATATTTCAATTTATTTCATAACTTGAACTAAAGCTCAGGCTTCCTCCAATATTCTAGACAGCATCAGAAATAATCTGGATGGTGGATCCGAGTTCCACATCCTCCCTTTTCCGATAAAAAAAGCACATTTTAAAGGTTGTAAAAGGTTTCCTATCCTCTTGGGGACAGGGGTCTCACAAAATTACACTTTTACCGGTTCAGAGCTTGTTCTTTGAGCAATTCAAAACACGTCACTTCAAAGTAAAAAACATCAAGTTTTTGGTTCCTTTTGTGGAGGTAAGCCAGAGTGGAACTTTACTGTGAAACCACGACTCACCAGGAAATGAGTGGCCCTGCAGGGTTTTGGTGGCGTAATAAACTAGGGAATGATGGAATTTACAATGCAGCTACATATGGGACAGTGCAAAGGAAGTTTTGTCAAGTGATGGGATAGTTCAATGCTAATTGCTACTTAGCAAAAAAAGTCACTGAAGTTGCCCGCATTTTTTTGCAGGTTTTCAAGAAGAGGGTCCCTGAAATACGAACATCAGGAAGTGCTTCAGCTCTGCGCTTTATTTGTGTCTAGTTTTGCGTCAGCGTAGTCTGTGTAGTGCCTTCAGAGCTCCTTGTGAAGCATGCTGCATTTTTCCTCAACAAGAACAAATGTTCACCCAGCTTGCAGTGTTTCGTCTGACTTTCTCGTCTTGGATTATTGTCGAAATTTATCTGAACGTGTTCAAGTTCATTCAGCTCCCCGCTCTGATACTGCTGCACTGATGTTAAGAAGTTTTAGCAGCTCAAACTCTGCCAGTGTCTTTGGGCTTATCCTCTTCCTGTAGGTTTATCCATTCTTGGGTTGTCATATCGGGAGCAAAAGTGAAAGTCAAACACTAATCTGTTGGCAGCCATTGTCGTTATATGAGCTGTACTGCTTGATGGGGTGTAGAAAAGGGGGGAAGAATTAAAGGAAGTTGATTATTTGACCAAATATTGAGCATTAGAGAGGAAGATGCTTTGAAGATTCTTGAGCTTTTTCACGGAAACAAGGGTTTGGACCATGTCTTCAAAAACGCACATTTAGCAACTGGCTCCCATTGATTACGAAGCTTCCTGTTGACAGACTCTCAGGCTGTCACACATGAGTTGCTCTGCGTTTGTGCACTTTCAGACCTACTCTTGCGTCCATTTGTGTGTGGAAACATGTTTAACCACACCGCCCGGAGCCTGATCCTCCTGGGATCTCTTTCTCTGCGCTGATTTGTGATGGGATTCTGAAGTTCCCCTCGTGGGGCACAACAAAGATACCTCCCAAGGACGCAGCATTAGCTTTCAAGGATCCCAGTTTTGACACACACTGAGCTGACTCTTCTCCCTGCTGGGCTGGTGAAAAGCAAAAGGCAGAAAAAAGAGGGGGTAAAACCTTTGAAGCTTCATGGACTCGTCAATAGCTGGTATTGACCCTTTCTGCTTTTATTTAATAAGGCTCCCGTTCCCCAGGCTTGATTTGCTGTATACTCATTGCTATGCTAGCTGTGCCGCAGCATGCTGTCATAGTGCTGATGCCAAGTATTTCCGCATTGATTACACCTCTGGGATTAGCTCAAATGCAAATGCGAGTGTGTGTAAATTCGTGTATGGGGGGAGTGTGTTGTAAGAGTGAGGAGTAAAGGAAACCACAGCCTTACAAAGACTTATCCTCCAGTGATTGTGTGTACATATGTAGCTCATTTATTGCGTATGTTACCCAATCTGTGCCTTAAAATAAGCTTTAATGCTAACAACATGAGCAATTTATACACAAAGTATATTAATGTTCAGAAGGATATAGCTTCGAAACAGGTGTCCTCTGACTACCCTTGATAAACAATCCAAAGCTTTCAAACCACACAGGCATACTGTACGGGAACACCAGCAGCTGTGAGAGAATCTGGGAATCATGACAAGGAATAAAAAACACCAGGCAGTGCAAGATTAACACACAGAGAAGCAGAAGTCCTCAGTTTTTTATAATTATATTGTGGATTAAAGCATGATCAGGCGATCTGGATTGAAAGCATCAGCAATCTGTGGCATCCTTGCGCAATTGCGTGGCGCCATTGTTGGGTTTTTACGTCAGCGCACAGTCATAAAAAATGAAGGTCAGTTCCACTTTGGGCTCGAGTCCTTGCTTCTTTCACATATCGCGTTAAAGAATAAGAAAGTGTTGAATGCATGTGGCAACTGGAGGCTAACCGCGTGGCCTCCATTCCAGCCTCATTTTCACAGCTTGTGGTGTCAGCGCCATGGCACCTGCTCTGTATCTCTCCGTGCTTACCCTGGTGGTTGCATTTGAATTGATAATTTCCCAATCCCAAGCCTGTATTTGGGCCAGGAGTGATAAACAGCTTGCCAAACCTGTGAGTCATTTTAAGAAAGCGAAATTAAAACACAGCAGTCTGTCGGGCCTCTATCTGACGCCGTGTCCCAAATCTGATGTCCCAATTTAGAATCCCATCGTAAGGTTGACACAAACACAAAAAGATGCATCGATATCATTTTACAAATACATATTTAGTCACACTACTTCAAAGTTAAACCTTTGCTTTTGATTTGCGGATTTGACTTGATAATTTCCCAATTTGCCTGTTCATGGCCAGAAGCAAGAAAACTTTGCCAAACCTGGGAGTCAATAAAAAAACAGAACTCTCACCAACCTGTCGGCTCACACTCTAATGTGCGGCACACACTGAGTCGTGTCTTTATCTACCTATATGTTTATAACACATAGTCGCTGGGATCCTGCTTTCTGTGCGTTTTGCACCAACCAGCAGGCACCATTTTTAGAATTGTTAGAGTACACGTTCCTTTGCCTTTGTCTCACTGTGCAAGGCCGCTCACATGTGCCGAAGACAACCATATGTACTGAAACAAAGCTGTCAAACTGTCAAAACACAGGCCTTTCACTGGAGTCGGGTGGATTTTTTAGCCTGCAGCTTTTCTGTTCGATTTCATTTTGCACATTATACTGGTAGCAGAATTCTGCGAGGACTATTCTCGATGGAGAAGAATGCAATGTCTGTAATGAAAATATCAAACATAAGAGTCATTCAGAAAAGGCCATGAAGACAGGGTCATTCTGAAGTAAACAAGTGATACAGCTGCAGCCGAACCTCCAATGGGACAGTCCAGCAGCTGAGGGGAAAAGTCAACATAGTCGTCCTTGAAGGATGCCAGAGGGATTCAGAGGTTTCAAACAATGATTAGGGGTGTATTTATACACAAAGAAAGTGTTAAAGTCTGGTCACAAACACTTGAGTCAAAGTCCAGTCCCCGTTGTTCTTCAAGTTTAAGTTCAAGTCACCAAAGTGGAATACAAGTCGGGTCTCCATTATCTTATTTAAAGTATAAGTTTAAGTCCAAGTCCTTGGCCGAGTCAGTCTAATTTATTCAATTCCCACTCTAAGTCTGAGTCAAATCCCAAATACTTAAGTCCAAATGTAAGTCAAGTCACAAACAGCCTTACCACATTATCAGAGTCTGAGTTTAAATCAATTCCATATTTCCAAGGTCCTAATTAAGTCCTAATCACCAGAGCCCTTGTATGGGCCGAGTTTCCATTGCTTGAGTCCAAGTCTTAGTCAAAAACAAGTCATCAGTTACTTGACTTCAAGTCTGTCTGAAAGCCCTTCAAAAATCTGAATCTGCGTTTGAAGTCCCTGTTTCCTTGGTCCAAGTCCAGGTCTAAGTCAAGTCATAACAATCTGACTCTAAGTATGAGTCAAGTCACTGTTGAGTACGGTTACTTGCAGCAATGTCAAAGACTGTTGAGTACGGTTACTTGCAGCAATGTCAAAGACTGACAAAGAAGTTCCACTTCTTAAATCAAAGCCCAAGTTGAAGATTTTTTTTAATAACCCAAGTTCAAGTCAGAGTCAAGTTCCAAACACACAAGTCCAATCATAACTCTCAGCCTTACCACATTATCTGAGTCTGAGCATGAACACTGTTCACATTTCACAGGAAGTCTTCATGACCAGAGTGCTAGTCTAAGTCCAGTCTTCATTGCTCAAGGCAAAGTCCAAGTCAATTAATTACTTAATTCTGACTAAGGAAGGGCTGTTCCAAACATATGAATATTGGTTTTTAAATTAAGTCCCTTTGTCAGTAGTCAAAGTCAAGTCATATGTTACTGCAGTACAAGTCTGAGTCAGATTACTTTTAATACTGTTACTTGCGTCAAAATCAAAGTACTGTTACCTGAGTCAAGTCGTCGTTGCTGGAATTACAGTCCAAGAGTGAGTCAAGTCCCAATTTCTTGAAATTTTCTGGAACACCTGAGTCCAGATCAGCTAAACCACATTATTCGGGGCAGAGTATAAATAAAGTCCCTGATATACGAGTCTAAGTTTAACCCCACTACCTAAGTCCAAGTACGAGTTATAGTCAAGTCCTTCTTTGTTGAGTTGAAGGCTGAGTCTGACTCAAAGTCTATTATTTGACAATGGGGACTCAACTCAATCTTTCATTTAATTGATCAGTATATTGGTATCCTGAAGTTCTTACAACAAACCCAATGTGAGAAGGGGGCTCTTGTTAATATGTAATTCCTCATGTTGCCACTCTGTGCTACTCACAGCTGCTATCATTAGGGACATTCTCAGGCAATGTTGTTTGTCACACTGTATATATACCCTGCACACCTGAATACAGTTGAGAAAGAGAGTCTGAGGACTGAACCAAGCACTCGTTTGCTGTCTCCTTTCTTTCTCCCTTTGGTCAAAAATTTGGGCTAGGCTTGACTGTTTTATTTTGTTTTACTTGGGCTAGGCCCAACCTTAAGTTTTGTTAAAACATATATTTCCACTCAGAATTATTGACAGGTAATACAGACTGAAGTTGGACTTGGACTCAGAGTGTAAGTCTTTGCAACACACTGTGGAACGGATCTGATCCTTCAGTTCATGGCAAGGCGCTAATAAAAGGCAAAATTTGAAATGGTCCTAATTTCCTTAAACAAATCCAGCATTATTGCAAATGCATTGTTTGTATTTACACAACTGTTTGTTTTGACACGCTTTTGAAAACAAACTCTTTTTTTTATTATTGGCAGCTCTCTTGTTATGAATCTTCTAACCTGAATTGGAAATTAAGCGTTTTAATTTTCAAAACCAATGCAATCGATCAATAAGTAGAATTCTGAAAATACTAAATTTTAAAAGCACTTTAAATTTATGTTCATTCCATCTGCAAAGCCCCCTCTGACCCCTCTCTCTGACATCCTCTTGCTCATCTTCCTCATTCCTCAGAGGGGCCAAAGGAGAACAAACATGCTGCCCAGAGACGGCAGTTGTATTTATCTCGTCTGCTGCCAAATCATGTTTTTATTCTGACATTCCCTTTAGTCAGAAAGTTTCAGACTGCCCCTTCGCCTCACACATGCACACCAACATGATTTGCTTGTCTGGAAATAGCAAACTGAGACGCCCTTTGGCTCCCCAGAGGCATCGTGCTGTGCGGCGATGCCATATGGAGGTGGGTGTAGCATGTCTAGTGGGAGACTGTGGCGGAGCTGCAGATACAATGTAGGTATGGAGGAGTTCAACGTAAAGCGTCACCCTCCCGAGGGAAGAGACACCGTGATGGAAGCAAGGGCCTCGGCTCCAGTCGGCCTCACACCCGCGTTACTTTCACACAGCTGTCATAGCTGCTTGGCTCGCCTGGCAGGTGTGGGGGGGGCACCGGGGGAAAGAGATGGAGACGGATGTGAGAGAATTGTTTGATAGTCTGCCAATGTAAAGTGCAAACATCTGTTTGCAATGAAATATGGACAAAAAAATCAAGCAACAAATCACTTAAGAGGGATTACACAAGCTTTAGCTCAAGACGATTTATGTGGAAGATTCAAATATCACCAGAATATTCCTCTATATTTCTTTTAGCTTTCTTTATTGTTCCCTGGTTGTTAATGGTTAAAAAAATAAAAGTTCCCTCAACTCACTTGCATTTGTGGCACTATCCCATTAACCCAAAACAAATCTAAATTTTGATTTCAGTATTGTCGCCAACTATGTGATGTCCTTACTCCAGTAAAGTCTTTCTAAATGCATTCAAACATATTTTAAAAAAATGCCTGCAACACCAAAAATGTCTTATTCTACGGAAGGGAAGTGTCAAACTAAACGCCATGGGACTTTATTTAATGTTAGGTAATGGCACAGTATCGTCAGCATAACGACAAATATAAAACCTTGCACAGCTGAAAGCAATGCTTCAAACATGCGTCCGTGACTTTAGCTGTCCATCAGGCATGCAACTTACCAGACTCAACATGCAGCTGGTGTGAGTGGACGTAGGCAGTCAACACGTAACGGAGCAGAGCCGGACCGGAGACGCATCTGGTGTATTTCAGCCATTGTCTACGTAACAACCAGGGCTTGACATTAACTTTTTTGCTCACCAGCCACAGTGGCTAGTGGTTTCCCAGAGTTAGTAGCCACTCAGCATTTTCACTAGCCACAATTTTGTTGCTGGGTAATTATGTTTGATATGAATAAAGCCAACTATGACATGCTAACGTTTGCTTGAAATAAATTTACAACCTTTTAAATGTAAATGACCCCTGTGCACACTCACATCAAGACTACATCAATGTTTAACTCTACAGGTATTCAGTTTTGAAATGGTTGTATGGAAGATTCAGCTCCTTTTATATGAAAATATACTGACTATTAAGATAAAGTCATAATAGGAGGAGTTTATTATTGCATTCGATTAAGGTTGTGAAGGTTGAAGGTTAGTTGAAAAATAAACTGAAAAAACTACCAAGGAATACTGGCTGCTTAAATATTTATTTACAACAGTAATTTTTCAGTAATAGAGTAAGCACCATACTTTCTGGACTGGTTCGTCTCAGTACAGTGTGTATTTTATGGCGTTTCCACTGACTTATCCCAGGACAGATCCCCAATTAACCGCGACGAGCCGTTCCACTTTTTGGGACCCTTTCGTATGGGTGCCAGACTGAACCGATCCGCTCTTGGAAGGTGGAGCTACAACACTGCAGACCGTTGATTGGTCAAAAGAATCACTTACCCCGACAGCGGCTGCATTTCTCCTGGTGGCTCACAGACTTCTCTGAAACAAAGCTTGATTGCACTTTGTATCAAAGAGCTACATGCCAATCACAGGGAGGACAAAATGCTGCATGACTTCCATCTGTGCTCTTTGTTTACTGTGTCGCTTTTTTCTTCTTTGTTGGATTTATTAGCGGGGTAAACTGTGTCGCGCTGCTACAGCATCACGCCCCCTACCAAGAGAGGGAACAGTTTTGCTGTGGAAACGCAAACGGGATCAGGCTTAACTGTACCAAACCGTCCCAAACCATACTGAACCTAACCAGACTGCTTGGTGGAAACGTGGCCTTAGTCACTCTGTAGTATAAGCATCCTTTTTTTGAAGTTGTACCAGTCATAAAATGCGTCATGAAAAGTCACACTGGGCTATAGGTCACATTTGTTTAGTTGTTTACAGTATTTCCAGAGTGAAATTTTTCCATCAACCTTTGATAAGTGTTTGTATATTAGGGGGGTTAAAAATCCAGTTTTTCTTCTCTACCTGCGCTTCTCGACGTCCATGAGATTGGTGCAGTGTGAGCTTAAATGAGCTCCATCCAATGAATGTCCTCACTTTTAAAAAGTTACGGGAATTTTGATGCTAGTTTGTGTCTAAAATCTCAGGATCTGTTTACAATAGAGAGCAAAAAAGACGCGAGTGAACTTATAAATCACGTTATCAGGCGCTAAACACCGGGAGCTGTCAAGGTGTCCAAGACGGAAGCTGGAGATGGAGTCTGAGCACCTCACAGCAGTTACGTCAGCAAAAGACTTTGGGAATGGACCAATGAGCAAACACTGTCTGCAGGCAGTGCTCATGGGAGTTGTAGTGTTGTAGCCTCATATTGCAATAACTTTAGTATTTCAAATGCTGTTTCAGAAATACACTTACATAATTCAACCTGCCAAAGTGGCTAATAGGAGCGGGTGTTAATGTCAAGCCCTGGTAACAACATAGACAAGCTATTGCACAGCCAAAGACATGAGACATCAAATTAGGATGTGGCTGTTTTCGAGTTGAGATGAGCTACAAATGATGACTGTTACTCTAAGAGGTGATACCCCGGTAAATAAGGACACAAAGCACCAAAAAAACAAACAAACAAAAAAAGAAAAAAGGTGAGCTGGCACTTTATTCTGCTGTCTTAATGGCTTTGTCATATTTTGTATATTTAAAGTCGGAGCGAGGCGGGTTGTTGTTGTTGTTTGCGCTGTGTGGTAAAAGCATGACTAATGAAAACCTGAATGTCCTGTAGCTGTGGGGGCTTTTGTGTCCCCACTCTTAGCTCAGCTGTCACATCAGATGGGAGCACATTCTGCTTACAGTATACAGCAGTGTGCTGTTCAGCCTGTTTATGATGACTGTCTTGTTAGTGCCTCGTGCTTCAGGCGAAGAGTTCTGTGACTTTATTTTCTTTCCCTTGACCCATCAGATCATCTCGGCACTGTGGGACGAATAAAACTCAATTTTTTGAATGTGTGTCATTTTGTTCCAGCATGTTTTTTTTTTTTTATTGGACACAAGTAAAAAAAACTTTTCACTGGCTTATCTGTGTCTCTGCTCTCCGAGCTGATGCACCACAGATTAAAAGGCTTACAACAGACTGCTGCTTTCTCAAAGAAATATGCTGCAGCTACAGAAAATGGAAGCACGGCTCCAAATCAGAGTCATCATGATGTTTATGTTTGGCGTCAAATCTTCTCCTTAAAAGCAATTTCATTCCTCACCCAAAGTTGGGGACAATCTGTAAAATCCTGGGAAGAAATACTGAAGTGACATCGCTTGAATCTCAATGCAGACGGTGGGAGAAATGTATTATAATGCAGTTGGTGCCTGCGTGTTTCCCAGTGTGCAAGAGACAGAGGAAGCGAAGGGAAGGGAAGGGAAGGGAGGGGTGTTATATAAGAGACAGGATTCAAACTTTATGCTGGAAAAACAATGCAGAAGTTGTGAGCGCGCTCCATATGTAGATGTGTGGGTTTGGGAGAGTCGTGCGTTCGCCTTTGTTCGTATCTGAGGCAGGACATTCCCTGCTTGTGAATACGAGTGTGTGTGCAGGCATGCTGAGCGCGCCTGATAACCAGAGAGCGCGGTCACCTTGCCTTATGATTAAAGGTTTGCGCTCTTTAGCTGCTTAAACAGAGCCTCAAAAAGGAAAAAAGGAACACAGCGTGATGGAGGAAAAAAGGGAAAGTGTGTTTTATCAGTCACAGCCAGAGCTCAATATTTAGCTATTTTCCTCAGATTAGGCTTATTCACAAGGTCCTATAGGTGAAATGCCTTCAAAGATAATAAAGAGATTAAGATCAGTCGGAAATCCCTACCAAGGAGCGAGGAAAGCTTTGAAACAAACAAAGCAACTTTCTACAATTTCACACTTCTGTTCCCTTCTTCCTCTGTGTTGTGCTTCGGATTTGGCTTAAGCTTAACTTTTAAAATGTCCACATTAAGATCTTCTGATGCATACATTATATTTCTGCAGGAAACCAAGAGAATCAAAAGTGGCGGAGATGTTGGCCAATATCCGTCTTCTTGCTTCGGCAATTCATTTGTGAGAATCAAATGAAAGTTGAAATGACAAAATAATGTCCCTGGAACGGGTTTTGAAACACTTGATTATTCCATTGGCAGGCCAATCATAGCCCTGTGTGGTCGCAGTCTCCTTCCAAGCTGTCGCCCATTGTTTCGCCGTTGGAGGATTTGGAGGGACATTGGGTGGCCTCAGGTGTCAGTTGAGACTTGAAAATGACAATGTCACGCTGCCAATGTCCCTTCTCCGCGCTCGCCCAATGATATCATAACTAGGAGGCAATCAGGATTTCTATTTCTATGGATGCAGACGAGTCAGCTTCATATTTATTAATGGGATTCTAAACCTCTGAAGCTATTTTTCAAGCCAGGATGGAGGATACTGGATGCAGGCTCCAACAAGGACAAGATTTAAACCGTAAAGTTACGAGCTCAGTTTCAAAACCAGTTTGGACGCTGTGTCGAGTGTTGAAAAATAAAAGAGGAATGATTTAAACTAATGCAAATCAACGGTGCGAGTCACCAGATGGGGTTGAAAACACCTATAAAAACCATAGTCTAAACATTTTGTCACCGCTACGGGGATTCTCATCAACTCTGACAACTTTGGTTGAAAAAAAGGTTGAGACAATGTAAAACATGTCGGGGGGGGATTTTGATTATTTGCTTATCATTAAAAACTAGATAAAGGAAATGATAATATGGGAAAACATATCAGATGTTGAAATGTTGAGCACTTTGATTGTTCATTCATGAAAAAGTACAGCTCATTTGAAATTTGAAGAAAGAATCATGTTTTAAAAAACTTTGAACCAGCAAACCACTTCAAAAAGTGTTGGTAAAAAGCATTTGGAAGGAACAAGATACAAAAATTAATACATGGTATGTTAAAATTAAACAGGAACAAGAACTGGATACCAACTTGTCAGAGTGTGAATAGCACTGTATCTGTGAAACGCAACAGTTGTTCACTAGTTCAAGGCCATGAAGGGAAACTGGGTGAAATCAGATTTATGTCAATCAATTATTCAATCTTTGGATGATGTCCTAGGTTAAAAGATCCACAGGGACCCCCAGATTGTGTATCTATGCATGATCCCTAAGGACTTAACTTAAAAAGAGGATATTTATCTTTTTAAAATCTTGATTCTTGCCTGTAAGAAGGCTGTCACAAGGAATCCGTTAAAAAAAGGATCCTCCAAGCCTAACACAGTGGTTTGCATAAGTAGAAGAAGTGTATTCCATAGAAAAACTGACTTATTCATTGCAGACTAAAGCATGGACCCATGATCATGATCACTGGAAGAAATAGACTGATTACAAGAATAAAAAACACAAGTGGTGATCCATCAAGATATACATACTGTATACATGCATATATGTTGATATGTATACATATACAGAGAGATATAATTACTGTGTAGACTGTAGATATTTCTGTCTGTCTGTTTGTATAGGTTTTTATGTGCTTTTTTTGATACAATTCCACAAAAGCAAATTACAAGGAAAAAAAAAAAAACTCTTGGAAGAATACCCTAATTGATTTGGTTGATTTGTGAGGGCTTTCCCCACACTTTGTGGGCAAATAGTCTTAAATTTAGATTAATGTCCCTGCTTGAATTTGGGAACAAAAAAACAAAAACAAAACATTTTTATCATCTGCATATAATCTGATTAAATGTCTACACAAAACAGACCAGACTGAAGACCAATACTTTATGGCTATAATCTATGGGCCCTGAGGCAACACTGCGTGAAAAAAAACAGGTATGACTCTGTAGTGGAAGTCACTGCATAGGAAAAAAAAATTACAGAAACCACTGTCTGAACAAAAAATTTTCCCTGCTTTGATTACTTCTACCATCATCATAGACGATCTTAGACCCAAAAACTAAGTTGAGGCACTGTAAAAAGTATTTAAAAAAAAAAACAGAATTTGATAGTTTTCAAAACTCTAATTATAAAGAGGAAAAGTAGCAAAAACAACAACAAAAAAAGAACTTTTCAAATGTTGAACATGTTGAATATCTAATCACCTCATAAATAATTAAAGCTCATTTGTAATTTGATACTAGCAACATGTTTCAAGACCTATATTGGGAGGTGTTAATCAGTAGGCTCTGTATTGGAAGTCACCACATTGACTGTGAAACACTCCAAAAACCCATTGTCTGTGAACTAATTTTGATTCTGCAGCCAAAAATTCAGGAACACGTGTCTTACTGAGAAAACAAAAACAGGCAAGTGTTTGTTTCATTCTAAGTAAGAATGTTGTATCCTATTAGGCTTAATATGAGCCAAATACACCTAACAAGTCAAGAAAATGACCTCATAAATGAAAAAAGATGAGGCCTGAATGACTCACACAATCTGCTAATGGGTCAGGAAATAAGTGACTAATTTGATTTCTTGTTACATTATTCTTATATCAGGAAACTTGACAGGCAAATCTTTCTTGTTTGTTGTATTCTCACTGTTTGGATAATGGAAAACGACTTGCTATTCAAATTCTGTTCACGTGTTACATCAGCGTCCCACATTTTTAAGAACTGGGGCTGCATTTCTCTCCTTTTCTGATTTCCTGCAGCTCTCCGTGTTCCTCTCCTTCCATTCACTCAGGAGGTCAAGTGAGAAAGGTGAGTCGTGTTGTCAGTGAATGCAGCATGCCCCTCCTGTAGAAGCAGAGCCGCTGAAGTGACCCTTGCGCACATCCACTAATCAGTGCTGTCACAGGGGAGGTCCGGCCCCCATCGACACATCGACATTCATTGGTGCACAGCCGCTGCCCTGCCATTAATAAAGAGTCACATTTACATAAGGTGACAGGTACACAGTGCTCATGCTCCTCCCATCTGCAAGGACTGCACATACACACTGTTAGCATGCATCTACAGCAAGTAAACGTGTGTGTGCTCTATCGTTTGTTAATCCTTATGGAGCTCATTTATTGTTGATGGAACAATCCATCATTGGTTTTTCTTTATTCTCCACCCTGAGATGGTTTCTGTGCTGAATACCAATTTGACGGTCTGTGTCAAACAGCAGGACTTTAAAGATTCAGCTTTAAGGAGGACACACTGTAACATTCCTGGGGTCAGTGGGCAGCACATACTGTCTCGTAGATAAATGGCTACAAGTCGTTCTGACTCAGACTGTTTCAGATTTTTGTTGCTTATTGTACCGAAGTAACTACTAAAACTCTTATGTATCCATTAAGGTTTATATAGAAGGCCAACACAGCAGCTCCCCAAAAGTGAGGCCAAAATATTCAAAGCTGTGGTATAGGCCATGTCATGACAGTTCTTATTTTGATGGTATTGTGAGAGTGGTCACTAATTTTAACAAGTTATTTGATACTTAAGAAGAAAGAATGTGAACTTGAGCTGAATAAATGTTTCAGTATGACTCGTATTGATTTTTCAATGTATTTTCCAGACACAATACGTTAGCCAAACGTGTTAGCCATAAGCTAGTTTCCATCTGTAGTTCCTGGCCAGACGCTATCATATGTTACCTAAGAAGAAACGAATGAAATGAAACAAGTAACTACAAATAAAAAACATAGATGAAGAAAAATAGATATTAAGAATTACATACTTTACGTAACTGACCACGAATTAGCATGCAAGCTACATAGCCACAGTCATTAAATTTATAATGACAAGCAGCTCCATCTGCCACTTTTGCCCTTTTCATGTCTTAGCTCAAAATTACATCAACAGTGCAAAATGTCTACACAAATAAAGTCAGTATTTAAGCTTCACTTAGGCCCGGTTTACAAGACAACATTCCATCCGTAAATGCTAAAACGCGGAAACATTGAGGGGCTAAAAACGCTGTGACAGGCCTGTAGGTGGCACTTGAACTGGCTTGCCCAGAAGCAGCTTTTGGTAGATCTCGTTATGTAGTTTTGGGCTAATCATCTAGTGTATTGGCTAATGCTAAGTGCAGAAGTGGAGCAACAGATGCACAGGTCAGCTAAACCCTGTTTACATGTAAACGTGAGGCCAAAACACCAACAATGCTTTTGTGTTTCACCCTAAAACCATTGTCATGTAAAGGGCCCCTTAACCTAACTTTAATATATTTTAATAGATCAAGCTAAATGCTAGATCTTCTGCTCTGTGGCGAACAGCTACAACCGTCACAACCAACCCTTAATTACGCAAATTCATTCTGAATTCTTCAACTGCTTGGAGTTTGCACATATGAAGAAATCAGGTATTTGTGCTGGAGTAAATGGTTGTTAGAAGATGGGCGTTAATGGGGCCTCTTTGGGTTTTGGAGGGAGTCCCAAGTGGACGTTCAAGGAACTGCAATTTTTTCTGACTTCAGAAGTGGCCACACTTTTCAGTGCTGGCTTGGTTTTGACACAATATTGATTTTTGATTACAATATTAGAAGACACAAGATGGTGAAAAAAAATTGCCATATGCAGCACTGATTGTGTTCTTAAATTTTCTAATCAATTTCAACTGGAAGAGTATAAATAGAACATTAAACCCAGCAATTATGCTGCAATAAAAGAGCATTGTTTTCAGCATACTTTAAAAGAAATATTCATGTTCACTCAGCAAAGTTTTGACATTTAAAAGCTGCGTTTTAATGACAGAAGGCTTAAAAAGCTGCAGCATTCAAGAAGTACTTGAATCACAAATTGAGTGGTTATGGCAGCTTTTCAAAATGTCTTGTCGTCTCTCATCTGTGAGAATTGAGAGTCTGGTTGGTGAGTTATTATTTCCACAGCGCTTGATGAACATCACATCACTGTTTAGATCTTCATTAGTAATTAAAGTGTGTTTTTTTGGTGTTTCACAAACTGAAATGACAGGACTGTGTTGTAGTCAGTATGAGATATTTTTTGAAATGTTGTCTAATGGATTATGAATGCATTGATTATGTGAATCAGGCCTAATTCTGGTGTGATATCCTAGAACATTTTGAGTCAGCTTGCTCTTTTAGTTTCCCTGTATCCTGCTATCTTCTTGAAGTATTACCCAGAATCCATCAGGTGTTGTAAAGGTCAAGGGTTCTGTCACCTCTAGCAAAGTATCATCGGCATAGAGGCGTAATTTATGTTCTGTATCACCCACCTCAGTGCCTCTCATGCCAGCCCTCGCCATCATGCTTGGAGGCACTTTTTATGAGCCAATCATATAAGGCTGTCAGATCTTGGTGTCAGGTGAAGATTAAGGGTTGTATGACAGGATTCCACATAGATTTTTTCTGATTTACCAAATTGAAATCTAGAGATTTTTTTTAATATACAGTGAGGAAAATAAGTATTGAACGCACCAAGTTTTTTCTCATCACATTTATTTCCAAAGCTGCAATTCAAACAAAATTTCTCCCAGACATTGGTGTTAACTCAAATAATCCACACATGAAAAGAAATCACAACGTTCAGGTCCGTAAATAATGATTATGTGGAATTAAGCGCGATAGCACAGGAACTTGGAACACAGTCAACTTTGCCGTGTGCTTTGGATCGTTGTCCTGCTGGAAGGTCCAGCCACGTCTCATCTTCATCATCCTGGTGGATGGCAGCAGATTCAGATCAAGAATTTCCCCATACATGGCTCCATTCATTGCTCCGTCAATTATATGAAGTTTGCCAACACCATGAGATGAGAAACAACCCCATGCCATGATGCTTCCACCTCCAAACTTCACTGTTGGTGTAGTGTTTTTTGGGTGATGTGCAGAGCCATTTCTCTTCCAAACATGGTCTGTAGTATGACAGCCCAAAAGTTCAGTTTTGGTCTCATCTGACCAGACAACATTCTCCCAGTATTCTACAGGCTTGTCAAGATGCTGTTTAGCAAACTTTAAACCAGCTTCAACATGCCTTTTCTTGAGGAATGGAGTCTTGTGGGCTGAGCGTCCATAGAGGCCATGACGGTGGAGTGCACTGCCTGATGTTTTCTCTGTAACAAATATACCTGCTGCCTCCAAGTCTTTCTGGAGCACTTTCAGGGTGGTCCTTGGCCCGTTGAGTACTCTTCTGACTATCTTTCTGACTCCCTGGTCAGAAATCTTGTAAGGAGCTCCTGTGCGTGGCCTGTTGATGGTAAGGTGGTGCTTCTTCCACTTGTGAATAATGGCCCCAACGGTGCTGACTGGAATATTCAGGTGCTTTGATATAAGTCTGTAACCAGTTTCATTCTGATGCTGAGCAACAATCAGGTTGTGAATGTCTTCAGAGAGCTCTTTGCCTTTACCCATCAGTAGATTTCAGATTTCAGATGGTATGCCAAAGTATACAGCATTTCCATGGTGTGTTCAATACTTTTTTTTCCTGTGTTATCGTACTTAATTGCACATAATCATTATTTATGGACTTGAATGTCATGATCTCTTTTCAGGTGTGGATTATTTGGGTTAATGTCTGGTAGAAATTTTGTTTGAATTGCAGCTTTGGTAAAAAAAAATGAGAAAAAAGTTGAGAGTACAATCCTTATTTTCCCCACTGTATACTGCATCTCTACATGTGGGTACACTAAAAAGAGCAGCTGTGTGAAGAAGACCAATAATTAAAGCTTTTTTTCACGTTTTTTAACTGTCAAATTTAGCAATGTGCCTCCAAGTGTTATGTTTTTATCATCTCATTAACAGTTATCTGTCAGATACCTCAAAGAATCATGTTATCGTCCACGATTCTGCTTTGGTCCTGACAGTCGTCTCTTTCTAAACAAGCGAAACGTCTTCAACAGGAAAAAGGTGTTGCGGGACATAATTGTCACCATCACACTCTTGGTTGATCAAAGCCTGTCTCGCAGTTTAACTGAATAGCCATCGTAATAGTCGAAACCGCTGAAAGAAAGGCTGTGAAAAGAGTGTTGCCTTTTCAAGTATTCATCACAGATATCCGTTTGTGTGTTGTGTTCATCTCTCTGCTTATTCAGGTTTCAAACTGGAGCATTCTTGTCACAACATGTATTGTGCAGAATTGTAAAATTGCTCTGTTGAATGTCAGTTTTATCACACTCACTGTTGCTAAGGTAGGAATATGCAGCTGAGTTTGTCTGTCTGAGCAACAGCAGTATTTATCAAGTGAGCAACTTTACAAAGCAAGTCAAAGACGTTGAAAGCCAAAGACAATTTGAGGAACCGCTGATCGTCTGCCATGGACTGTGTGCAGAGCTCAAAGAGTTTTGAGGGAGGGTGTTCCAGTAGAAGCATGTTGGTTGAGGGTGGAGAGCAGATGGCAGGAGGATTGTTGAGGAAAAAGGCAAATCCTTTGATATGTCGGCAACATCTTCTACACACGAAGCAGCAGCAGCGAATGTGCGCAGAAGTTGTGTTCTAAGAGCGCGAAGGAGCTGGTGACAAATTAGAGCTTGAAGTCCCAGAGAGACTCCCTGCAGATGATCAGAGCCGTCAGTGCGTAGGTGGTTGGAGATCAATGTCAGGGCATTATCTCAACTTTATAGTATACAGTATTCGACCTGTTCACACTTCTGATTCTGCTTTGATTTACTGCATACTTAGAGTTTGGGAGGACATATTTAGTGAAGACAAGTGTTGAGACTTTTACTGCTGACTTCATGCTCAAACTTTGTTGTATAGCAGTGCTAATTTGTTGACTACAATCGTGATGATGTCATGGAAAGAGGTTGTTACCTGGTCGGACTGTCTCCCACAGTAACCAATTCGAGCAGCAGATTGGGAAATGTCAACAACCAGGTGTTGGTTCCCTCTTTAGCAATGTCTTGAATTTAAAAGGACAGTTAGTTGACAACGTCAGTAGTCATTCGTGTTTGTCTTCTTTAATCAAGCTTGATCACTGGAGATTACGAAAACTTGTGTCAGTCCAACCCAAGCGGTGACCTCTGGTCTAAGAATATGAGACAATGTGGAATTGCTCAAACCTGCAGTTCCTTGAGTGTCCACTTGAGGCTGGCTCTGGAAGTACCGAAAGTCACAAACACACCAAGCGAAAAAAAGATGTTTTCACAGCAGAAATTAACCTATTTACAGCCTGGTTAAAAAAAACATCTCCTGTCTGAATCGCTAGTCCAGATATTGAAATCACAAGCTCACCCAATTAGAAGCACAGCTCAGGTCATGTGACTGACACGCGCCCTATAACTGTACTTGAAGCCCCTGTTACCTCCAATATGGCCACGACAGCCAATATGCTTCAAAAGTCAGTTTCGGAAACAAACAGGTGACGCCGAAGAGACTGTGTCCATTAATTTTACAGTCTATGGTCCAGTCACCTCTGTAAAACTGTTGCCCACTGTTCATCGAGGTAGAACCAAAAGCCAGCCTAAGGTAGGGAATCCAGGGGAATCCTGGTGGATGGAGATTTTGTTGGAAAGAGCTTGAAATAGCTTAAACCGGTCCATCAAAAGCATGAAGACAGCAGAGATCAACCCATGTTTCTTCAGTTACAGCCTTAAAGACCAACTTGTTGATTTATGACTTTCAGGGGTTTGAATCCTTACCATTAAGTACTGAACTGGACAAGTGCAATTTGACTCATTAAAGCCTTTTTGGGTTAAATTTAGAACTCCAGAAGTAAGTTTGGACCAGAATCATTATTAGCCCCTTTGAAGATTTAATTATTATTATTATTTAAAAAAAAAAAAAAAAAAAAAAAACTCCTTGTTTTTGTGAATTTTTTTTATTATTATATATTTTTTTTATTTTATTATTTTTAATTTTATTTCATTTTATTATTTTTTTTTATTTTATTATTTTTATTCTATTTTTTCTTTATTAATTTTTGTTATCGATATCATCATTTTTTTTAAATTGTGTAAGCATCCAAAGTAAAACCAGAAAGTTTGGAAAAGCGGCATTGAAAATTTATTGATCTTTTTAACAGTTCTTGGGGTAAACAAATCTCTGCCAGACTTGGAGCATAGTGTCCTTTGTACACTATTGTTTTTGGTTGAAAGGTACATGTTGGTCCTTTTCAAAAATAATCAGTATAAAGATAAATAAATAAAAACCTTTTATTATGAAGAATTGGACTGTATTTTTATTGTAGCAAAGGGGAAAATGCAGAAGGGCTAAAAGTATGCCTACCTGTCTTCAATTAGTTGATGCTAAAATCTCTGAAAGTAAAACTTTACACAATCAGAAAACAAGAAGGAAAGTTACTTCTGTTTGACTGAAGACACACAGGGAAAAACACTGAAAAAAAAAAAAATCTGCTGCTCTACACACACCCAGATGGAGATGTCTGTTGAACTGTAGTGCATTTACTTGACAGACTCATCTGAAGAGCAGCTCCTCATAACCCCCTGTCTATAATGTCCACATAAAACGTGGTGCCTCCCCTATATAAAGACCCACAGTCCCATTTTAATGCCATCCAAATACAATAAAACGTGTTATTCAAAATGCACTGGGAAATGCAAATGTCATGCCCATTTCTCAACGTAATGGCAAGTCCGGTAATAAATTGCGCATGGCCCCCATCTCTCCTAAGAAGCTCATTCCATAATTCAAAATATATTATAATTGGCAGACCCATAAAGTGTGTGTTTCTCTGTAAATACTGATGGAGGTGAGGTGATTCAATCCACCATATAGAGGAGATTTACACTGCTGCACATCAGTAGCTAATTTCCTCAGGGAAATTAATCTCAGCAGTGTCTGGGATGAACACTGACCACTGTCTGCTGTATAAATATTGACAGTGGTGAAGAATGAGGCGGCTATAACGAGCTCATACATGGGACGGCTAAATAATGTCTGCACAGAGGCTTACATTCACAGCAGGTCTGGTATTTGATAAACCATAGTTTAAAGGGAATGAATCAGATGTAGTCTGAGTTAATTTGACTTGATGGGGTCTTGGAAAAGCTTTAAAGTCAAGAGCATCCACTTAAAGGCTTGAGCTGTTCCTGTATCATGGAGTTCTGACGATTCCCAAAAGGCTTGACAAGTCGGGGTTCTTGTTCCAACAAATGTGAAGCAGTGAACCTGTTGCGTCTGGCTTTCCCTGTTTGAAATCTCTTTCTCTGACTGATGAACGCCCCAAACAAGCCACTTCCAGCAACATGACAAACAGTGGCACGCTTTGGCTTTGTCTCTAAACGCCGAGGCTTTGTCCTTCCAACCTTGGACTGTAGTGAATTCTCACAAATCACACTACAGCTGCGTTGGATTGGAGCGCGCCATGTTTGGCTTTGAAAAGTCTCTTGGCAAGCGTTGGCTGCTGGGCTTTCTCGGTGGTCTGCTGATGCCAGTTAGGTCCTATCTTTTAATCTTTTCAGCCATGCCTCTGGTGTTTGGGACAAGGTACTCCCCTTGGTGGCAGCTGTACATCATCCATTGGACCATTGCCAAAGATGAATTGATTAACAGAAACTTGTTGTTTCACCAACCTGAGGCCCAAATTATTGCTATGGATGACCAGCCAGTGGAAAGTTCATTTAGGCCTGAACGCACTTTTTTCTGTCCAATTGGGCCTCTCAACCACACAAACATGGCGATTTCACCCACATGAATGGAGATGGATTTTTACAACGTCAGGCGCCTAGCAACAAGTCACTGTAACAAGGGTTGCTAACAACAAGAATGATGTAATGTTGATGTTTATGATGTCCACACAAACGAATCTTTTTTTTTTTTTTTTTTTCAGCAGCTCCTTAATCCGTTGATTGCTTCTTCTTCCTGTTTTTGACTGCACATGCCCATAACGTTCTTTTTCTATGGTTTTCACATTTTGCTAACCTGCCACTTATCGGCCAGGCATGGCATTGCAGGCTTGAGAGGTGATCGATTTCAGTTTTGCCTCTTTGTATGGACAGAGATATTTCTGTGGTGTGGACAGAGATTTTCTTTTAAACAAGGACAAAGATATTCATACACGTGTGGTCTAGGCCTTAATGGGAAAACTTGGACAACTGGGATAAAGTCGATCAAAATATTCAGAGTGAGGGAAGTAGTGGTCAAAGGCAGTTTAGCCACAGGGCGCCATTTGAGGTCACAACCTTTTTTGTCTGACTTTTAAGAGTAAGCACGTTTTCCTTGAGCTTATCCAAGGAAACATTTGACATTGGACTTCTCGAGAGACAGTCCACTCAGAATAGTTGGACTTCTCTTGGCAGAGGCCGCCATCTCAGGCCTCATTGATTTCCCCCTCGCAGAATCTCCGATGACATACCTGCCTCCTGAGACATCTCTACCTCTGTCCTTGTCCAAGAAAAAGGACTCTAACATAATCCCCTTTTAGCCTTCACTCTTTGAGCTTTTTCAAAGTTTTCACAAAAGAAACATCTGACCCTGAACTTTCATAATTAGAATACAAGTTTTGTTTGCAAACAGTGACTCTTCGTCTGTTGCCATGCCACTGTATGCTAAGAGCTTGTGGCAGGTAGGAACAATGATGGATGTAAGTAGACAGTCAACCCATGACCAAACAAGATGAGTGGTCCTCTGAAAATTGCTCTTTTATCATTTGCCCAACGCGACCTCCAATCTTGCATCTGCTTTGGAAGATAAGCACTAGACACTAATGCACTCTGCTACTTATGGAAAAAATTAAAGGGTTTTGGACCTTCTCCTACTGTGCACTTTGTTGCCAAGCAATAGTTAGCCTTCATTTGCCTGCTTCTGTATTCCTGTATGACAAAGGTAGTTGGTGTGCTTGCATTGAAGGCAGGTAATTTATTTCAAATGCCAGCTGGATACGTCCTCGTCAACAACAAATGACACAAAATCTTACTTTTGCATCTAGGTAATCATTTTTTATTGCGACAGCCTCAAAGTACAGTTAGATAAAAACATGTTTCATTGTGGTGATCTCAAAAATAGTGGTAATTTTCCCAGAATGTATATATATATATATATATATATATATATATATATATATATATATATATATATATATATATATATATATATATATATTTTTTTTTTTTTTTTGCAAGAGGAAATTAATGGAAAGCCAACATTTTATAATTACTTGTAATTGTCTAAGAATTTTTTTTTTTTTTTTTTTTTAAGGATGCAGAGTGAGTAGCAAAGCTTTGTTGCAAATAAAAAATATTAAAGAGGGGGGTTGTGCTTTCAATTTTTTTTTTTTTTTTTTTTCACATCATGCCACTGGTACCCCTGTAGACTTTCTCACACTGGTGTTTTGGAAAACCTTTCTTTTAGGTTCTGTCTGAAACACTTAATTTGGCTACTGTCTCTTTA
This sequence comes from Halichoeres trimaculatus, assembly GCF_033239565.1. NCBI lineage: Eukaryota > Metazoa > Chordata > Actinopteri > Labriformes > Labridae > Halichoeres > Halichoeres trimaculatus. The sequence goes on from NW_027437200.1 coordinate 18,962,417, forward strand.
AGGCCCCCTGTGTCCCAAACCCTGTTCCCTTTGATTGGCCAGCCCTCTGAAGACCGGTTGGAGGCAGAGCTATGGGTAGACCTTGGAGCTTGAGGCCTCCTAAAATAATCAACATGTCATGAATCCTTACATGATGACTTCATCATGTTGGTCCAAGTCTCTTTAAGACCTCTTTAAAATCCTGTGCTAAAAAAGATAAATAAATTACAGATAGATTCAGGGAAATTTGCAAGATATTAATGGAAAGTGGTTAAAAAAAATCTGCACATGTTTTCACATTGTTACTTATATCCTTGTTTGAATATCTGAATGCAGAATACCCCCTCTTTAAAAGTAGCACTGTGCCTTTAATTGGCTGAGAAGCTCAGGAAACATTCCTCAATTTAACAGTTACACTGTGTCCCAACTGTATCAAGAAATTGCAGCTGAGTCAAAGTTTTTCCAATTAAGGGCATGTGAAAATTGGATATATCCAAATATTTGAGTAATACCTTCAAGTGTGGCCTCTCAAACCATCAGGTTTTACTGCACATTTTATGAACTAGTTCTAATTGAGAGCATTTTTTTTTACTTTATTGGATAAAAAAATGAAAAGGACGACCAAGAATCCTGATCGACCTAAAAAGCCATTTCTGGGTGATGAATTCAGGGGCAGTGGTGTTTTATTTGATAAGCAGTGTCAGAACAGTCTATAAAATCCATCTTCAGTTTCCAGAATTATCCCCCCAGAGGCGTTTACTGCTCCCCTCCATCTTTCTCCATCTATCCCCGGATGTTGCCCTACTCATAACAATACCATCCTCGCACAACACCTGCCACATTAAGTGATGACGCGAACCATCCCACCATCCCAGCTCCCATCTGGCAGCTGCCAACATTATAACTGTTCGCTAACACGGGGGTTAATGAAACCCCTGTGTTAGCAAACGCACCTCTGCGTTCAGGGCTCAAGCTGCTTGGAGATCAGCATGTGGCCCTGAAGGATTGGCTCCATTATGGATGCCAGCACGGGGCTACACACACTTCCTGAATAAAATAATGCTCACACCTGCTACCTGGGCTCAGCTGTTGCCACGCAACGTGGTGATGATGCATTCTGCTGTGTGCTCTCACGCTGTGTGCACAATGTCTGCAATTACAATGCGATTAGAAGACTTCCAAAGGTGTTAACTTGTACCTACAAGAGGCATTGTTCTTTTTTTTTCCAACTTTCAGGAATTTTCTGCATAATTTCACAAAGCCCTGACTTAAGCAGCTGTAAAATTACTTTTTAAGACAATGAAAAGCTGGTTTTGCTCATGACAGCATGGCTTTTACTGAAAACAATTTGTCAGACAACAGGGATGGCAGACCACAGACCAAAAACATAAAGAGGGAGTAATAACTTTTTCCCTAAATTTCAAACACTGACAAAGTAAATTTGTGGGATGTTCATGCTAAACGTGCAAATTTTGAAACCCCTACATGGACACACATTGTAGAAATAAAACTATGAACTGCTAAGAGGTTGCATGAGAACTTCACGGGATTTTAATGATGTCTGTTGGGACGCAGCATTGATTTTGGATTGCCACTTTGTGGTAATTTATCAAGCATGAATCCACCAATCTGATGTCTGAGTGAAAGAAAAAAGTGTTTATTGGGCTTTTTGAGGATTTAAAGGCACAGTCCTACTTTACATTATATATTTATTGACATTTTAAGTATTATTTTGTTTTATGTTTTATTTTACGCCGCCCTGTTGGTTGTGGCTGCCTGTTGCAGCATTCCTCTCTTCTTTGTAATTTTTTCGCCATCCTGTATTTGCAGTGATATTTTTACTACTTTTTCTCCTGTGTTTGTCTGGAGATCCTACATATAACCATGGCTGCATTGTTTACATGTGAAACCAGCTGTTAGAAGCCTGTAGCATGTCAATGCTAACTGGTGCAAGGCCAGATGTTTCCCAACAAGGTGAGGAGATGGAGGCAAGGACGACGTGCTGGTTCTCAGGTGTGAGCTAAGAAGTGACCACATCGACCTGTCCTTCCATCCATCGTTATTGGGAACATAAGATCTATCTCCAATAAGATTGACGAGCTAGCCGTGCTAACCCAGCAACAGCGGGAATACCAAAAGGCAGAGTAGCATCATGCTATTCACAGACATGGCTAACAGAGCTAACATCAGACACCAACGCCACATTGGAAGAGCTTCACCTGCTGTGAGCAGACAGGATCCAGGAGACAGAGACTGAACAGACTGCTGAAGAAGCTCAGTCCTGGACCCTGTGGAGGTGGAGGCTGGCTGACTGGACAATGATGGACAAGCTGTCAGCATCTATTTTCTTATGGACCTTTTTGAACTTTCTATACACTTTCTTACTTTTGTTTTCTTGATTGCTGCTGTGACTCCTTGGGGATAAAGAAAGTATTTTCTATGCTATTCTATTCTAAAAAGGGAGTATTCTGCTTTCCCATATTCAAACATAGATATCAAGTAACTGGAAGTCAATACTTCATGTGTGCAGATTTTCAAACCACTACCTGTTTTCCCCAAGTTTTTCCCAGCACGAGATCCTAACAAGAATTGCTGACATTATGACATCATCGCATAAGGATTTACTAACTGGTTTAGGACATGTTTAGCATTGCATCAGCGAACCTCAAACACCAAGATCTACCCATAGTGCTGCCTTGACAGGCTTCCAGAGAGCTGTCCAATCAAAAGGAAGGAGGTTGTGGAACAGGAAGCCTTAAAGAGACATGTGGGTTTCATGAAACAAGGGTTTCCAAAAACATGAGAGTGAGAATGTTTCTCACACTGACACACAGTCGTGAAAAAGAAATCAGCGTCTGACAACCTGTAAATGAGAAAAGTCTGCTGTGTTGTGGCTGTGAAAGATCTGCAGGTGTGACCAGGGGCAGAGTGGGAGGGCTCCACACAGCAGGCAGGGTGCTGCATGGCTTCAGATGCATGAAAACATTAGGACTCACCTGCTGGGCTGCGTGAAGGTGTTGGCGTGTTAATTTGTTCTTTCAAACATCACCCCTGTGAAAGAGTCCAAGAATAACTTTTTTGTTTCTCAAACACACTGCTTTGTTCATTTCTCTCTGTTCCTGGCTTCTACAAGGACTGATTTTTTTGTCTCCCTTGAAGCAGCTTCTTGTTTGATTTTGGTCATTTTTACTGTGATGAAAAGTATGGTTTGTCAGAAACAAACACCATCATGATGTTTTTGTCTTTTGACAACCTTATCAAGTTCTGGGTCCCAATATTCTTGGGCTTATAAAAACTTTCTTGATTCGTGAGCAAACACTTTGCCTGATGTCTACAAGGCCTTTTTATTGAGCTCAGCTTCATCTGGGATCCATAGTACTGTGTGTCTGCTGCAAGCTTCGCACATTTCTGATAATCATTTGCAGTAAGTTGGTGTTCGCCTGTGGTCTGTGGTACCAAAAATAAACTGGTGGTTGTTGTTTTTGACACTTTAATTTGTATCATACTATTTTCTACCTCCGCCAAGGAGGTTATGTTTCTGGGAGAGTTTGTCTGTTTGTTTGTCTGTGAGCAACAAAACTCAAAAAGTAACAAACCCATCTTGATGAAATGTTCAGGAAATGTTCAAATTGGGATAAGGAGGAAGTGATTAAATTTTGGAGGTGATATGGATCACCGTCTGGATCCAGGACTTTTTTAAAGGATTCTTTATCATTGCGAGATAGGGCTGTTTTCACCATATGTGTATAAAACTCCACCATAAATGGTCGGATTGCTTTGCAAATCAGTACAAGACAAGGTCACCATCATTTCTGACGGATGTAAAAGTACGATCCAGATCCTGGGAATATTCTGGATACTAAGATCTGGAACATGAAATATGTACTGGGTCATCATAATTTTCACCAAGTTGTAGCAGACAGTCTACTGAAAGGGAGTATAACATTAAAGTAGGACTAAAGTGTTGGTGACAATCACAATATGCTTGGTGGAGGTCTGTGCTCTCTGAGTGCTTTTCTAGTTTTACATTCATAATCTCTCTCTCTGTGGTGTGCTTCTTACAGCTTTACATGACTTGAAGCATTAAAAATGCCAATATTTGGTTAAAAAAAAAGAAAAAAAATATTTCAGCCTTTGTCTGCAATGCTTAATTTTGGCTTCTGTCTCTTTAAGACTTTCTGTTCCACAACCCCCCTTTCCTCTGATTGGTTAACCTTCTTGAGGCCTGTTGGCAGCACAGCTATGAGTAGACCTTGGTGTTTGAGGCCCGCTTCTCTCATGAGCATCTCTTATGAACAAGATAGAGGATCTTTATGAGATGATGTCATCATTTCAAAAAATCTCAAGAAGATCTCGTTAAGATCTCGTGCCTCTTTTAGAATGGACCACTTTGAGCAGTGTACAGACAGATTAAGGGATTTCAACAACATGTGGATATGTAGGGGTTTGAAAATCTGCACACATTTAGTTTGAACATCCAGCATTTTCACTTTATACCTATATTTAAAGTATGGGAAGCCTTTGTACCCCCTTTTTAAAAAAATCAAAATCAGAATTAGAATCATCTTTACTCGCCAGGTTCCTCAAGAGTACAAGGAATTTGACTCTGGTTAACCACACTTTCTCTACACAATTGTTGTAAATACACACTAAATGTTACAAAAATAGAAAAAAGAAGACCGTAAGTAGTAAGAAAAATAAAATAAAATAAAAATAAAATAAAATAAAATAATAATAAAATCAAAATAATAATTTTAAAAAATAAAAATAAATGATAATACTAATAATATTAATAATATTGATAACAATAATAATAATAATAATAATAATAAAGAGCTTTGCACAGAGAAGACTAAAAATATATACACATAAGTTAAATAAAAAACATAATCCACTTTCTTATGGACACTATGTGTGGGGGTTGACATTAAATGATGTCCACCCTTACATCTACTACAAAGCTTCCACTTGGTCGATAATCTGTTACATTTCACTGCTTAAAGAAGCATGCTGGGAAGCTCTGAGCTTGCAACCCTCCCAAGAGGGAGCCAGACTATTTGCATCCGGTTGCATGTGGCGTAGGGCGCAAGGGGGGGTAACATCTTCCTCGAACCATCACCACCAGTGCAAATCCAAATTCTCCCTTTGTACACTTAGTGCACACCAGATGAAAGATGCAGACCTTTTCCTGTCTGGCTTTTAAAAAACCCTTTGAGGACGCAGCCTGCAATTTATCGAAGGCAATGTCTTTGAAACAACATGAAAAGGGTTGAGATTGTGATACAAGAGGGGGATTGTAAAGGTTTCTCAGGAAGGCCGGTGGTAGCTCTTGGGTGCACATAAAAGTACTACATGAGAGAATGAAGAGTGGTATGCCATTAAAAAAATTTGCTTGTCAAAACAATCTTTAAAAATTAACCTGGAGCATATTTTCAGACGGTAGATTATTCTCTCAGAGTATCATAAAGCGCTGCTTCCTCCTGGTTATTTCTTTTATGCATGTATTGCCCTGGTGTTCTTAAGATTCACAAAATTGAACAGTATGATTCTTATTGGGCAATGCTTGAATTTAAGTTATTTATTCTTCCGTTATCTTCATAAAAGATTTAAAGGAATTTGCTGCTGATGGTCGTATTATTCATATTTAAATCAGAAATTCTTCTGGTGAAGAAAAAGCAGTTAAACTTTTATTTGGAAATGTTTTATTTTTCTTAATACTGTGGTTTAAGATGTTCAGTGTAAGCGCAGTGAAGCTCTTTAAACACTTTAAAATTTTCTTTTTATATGTAACTGTGCTTGAAACTTAGGCAACTATTTCTCTACACCCTATTCTTATTTGATATCATTAATATTTTGTGAAGGTCATGGAAAGGTTGGTTTTGAAAAAGAAATTTGGCATTGTAAAATGTTGAATTGAAAAACAAAATACAGACATAAAAAAACCCTATTTTTGGAGGACTTTTCTTATGTTATGATGTGTTTTTCGATACCAATTTTCAGATATGTTTTCACTTTTTTAATTTTTTTTATTTTTTAGTGTCACTGTTTTCCAGTTACAATTCCTTTTTTTTCAGCTTCAACTTACTGGCAGTGTTTTGACATAAAGGGGAGGAGTGGAGGTTGGGGGCGGGGCTTGGAGTGCCGCCTCTGTAGACTACCAGCAACTTGTTGCCCCTGTGGCTTTGATCGTGCACTGGACAGTAATGGATGCAAGTTCACCTCGAACTCGCAAACTGCCAGTACCGCCATATGGACACACTAAAATTTTGTGAAAGTGCAACTAAAACAAAAAAGTAAGGAGCACTGGTGCAACCAATGGAAAATGTCAGCCTGAACCCCTGGATTTCTACTGGCAGACCTTGTATGGTAGGTCACAAACGGTTTAGGTCAGAAAATGCTTTAAATAAAAATTTCGTTAAAAAGTAAGACTTTCACTAATTGAAACTAAACTAAAAATGTTAAATTGCTAGTTGAAAAGGGCATGGTAGGCTGATAGTATGACTAAAACCAAAAGAAAGTTTCATTTGAAGACCAAAAGTCAGGCTGAATTTAAAATATCGCTAAACGTACAACTGTGATGGAGTTTTTTAACAAAACCACAAGAAGCTCTGAAACTTGGAGAGTTGTACATCCAACAGATAGTCTCCCAGCATCTGCTTCAGACTGAAGAAAAGCATCCATAACTTCTTGTCAAGGGCGGTCAATGACGCAACCCATGGAGGGCTGGTTCACCGGTATAATCTAGTGGTTCTGATTTGTCAATTTCCCAGGTGGCCTTGGATCAACGACTGGTAACTGTTGGTTTGGTTTTCAGTAGCTGAGTCCTTTGGGTTTCAAGTCTTTGTACGGACCAGTTTTGGAAATAGTGCTGTTAACAGTAGGGGTTTTAGCATTGCCGAGGTGTCCTTGATCAAGGTAACGAACCACTAATGATTGACCACCAGTGCACCAGTTCCATGGCCCCCTTGATCTCACATCCTTCCGTTAATAGCTACGTATTTACAAAGTACATCTTTTTCTGTCTTTTCCAGGTCATGCTAACACGTAGCATTAGCATCATGTACATAGTTTTATACTGGCATCATTTCAGTGACTACTTTCATATTTTTTTCACCATCTCATGTTAAGCCATTCACAAACTTATCAATGTCACCCCAAGAAGACAAGGCTCTTCTATAGAAAGAAAAATAAAACCCTTGTACAAGGAGATTCAAGGTGTAGGAGCAGCCATTCAAAGCAGATGAGGTGCATTCAAAGTGTATGCAAAACAAGTATGTGAAGACTCGACAGACATAAAGACAGAACCCAGGGAATTGCACCAGCTCCTTTGATAAGTGGTTTTAAGGGGTTCAATCGAAAGCACAGGAGTCAACTATGCAGATGATAGTGTGATGCTAAAGGCTTTTATCGGTAATTACAGGTCACTTGCATCGGTATGAGCTCATTTACCAGAGCAACTGTCTCATTCACAATTTACCTTTCTCTGCTCTCCGTTCACTGCATCGCCAGTGTCTTTCCTGATTGGGATCCAGAGGTGAACTTGAGTTGGTGTCAGGGATTTCTGTGATCATCAATCAAAGACTCTCAGGACTGATTGAAGATAGTTCATGAAAGGTATGACGAGGGAGCTCACACAAACGTCTGGATGTATGAATGTACTCTGAGTGTAGTCAAAAGACAGAACTCGGCTCTAGGGACAATCAAGGGATGTTTGGTCTTTACATTGTTTTGAACTGTATCCAGTGTCTGGCCCTCCAGTGGTTTGGGTGAGTCCGGGGCCAGGTGAGTTGGGGTACCTTTTACATTTGAAAGGATAAAGTATTGATGGGCGGTACCTGACAATCGGCATCAGTGCTCAACGGTAGAAATTTTTTGTGTGTTTATAAGGTAAAAATAACAATTTGTTTAGCAATAAAATACACATCTTTTTTTCAGTTTAACATATTTATTCTTCAGTGTATAACCTTGCAATGCTGTTTTCATGTCCAGCCTGCAACTCTTCCACTCCCACAGAGTCATGAGGGTATGTTTAGGTACCTAAACACGGTACCTTTTGATGTTACATGAATCGGTACCCGGTACTTTTGACATAATCTGGTCGGTACCCATCCCTACTGACAGGTGAGTGCTTTGTCATTGAAAATACTAAAAGCCCATCTCAATTCTACCTCTTAGCACAACAGTAATGTCATCAACTGTATCAACACATTGCTGTAGTTCAAGTGATGTCACCCATTGATTTATAAGGCACTGATTTCAAGTCCTATCAATGGTGGTTGCAATATCAAAAATGCTAACTTGACTTTAGTATCACCTAACAAGATGCAAAAAGGTAATAGTAGAGGCAGACCTTAAGTCTCCTAGCTAAAAGCTACAATCACTCAATTACGCAAAATTGTTAACCGAAATATCTTCGAAGCTATGAGTGATGAGTTAGATGGAAATGTATAGGTTGCGTTAGCTTTTCAGACCACAATGTTTTGGGGTTTGTTTTTATTTTTTTAATTTTTTGAATATGTGTATGCTTCCTCAGATGGACATTTGGGGAACTGCCATTTATTTTATTTTATTTTATTTTTTCCTTTATTTGTCTTCTTTTTTTCCCCAGCATTTTCACATTGGTTTCATATCTTAAGACCAGGGTTGCTACTTGGTTGGAAGTTTAGCAGAGTTCGCATTTCCAATCTGGTGGCTGCCATCGTTAGGTTTCCCCCAGCAGAAGCCAATGGGTGACATCATAGAGGCACTGTTTATGTTTTACGTTGTCAATGGAATGGTCCCTTTACTTTTTGTGAAATGTGCTCTTCTACATACACTTTATGAGGGCCCCAATTGGTCAGCTTTTTCTGACCAAACCAAAAAGCTCAACAAAGAATCCAAGAACCAGTTCCAAGCTGGAAGTAGTTCTTGATACCCACAGTTAGCTGTTACTCCTAGCAAAGCTACACTCTTAGCCAAATGTCTCTTGATTTTGCATTACAGGTTGTATCTTTATTGAATTTTGAAAGTCTCATAAAAAGATTGTTTTGAATGATTACTTTTGAAAGTCTAAGGACTGGTTGTTTTCCAATCCTGCAACGCAAAAACTACTCCTATGGTTGCACTTGTCTGGAAAGCCAGGGTGGCTCTACACCGTGAGTATAAAACGACACTGTTTGAAAATTACAGAAATCTTTTCCTTTTTTCAACTGGAAAAATATGTCCCTAACATGTTGTGATTGATGCTTTTGTTGTCACTACATCAACCGATGCAGAAATGATTCATGATGTCTGGGCACGAGAATCCCGTTTGATCCCTTTGCAATCTGATTTGAGGAGCCAATTTAATCGCCTGCAGATCGGACAAAGCCAAAGTCTTGTTTGACTTTAAAGGGGGGCTCTGCGTTAGTGTGTGTTGCGTGTCAGATGTGTGTGATTGATACGGGGTAATATACCCTCTGATGTGTCTGACACTGTCCTGTCAGAACAGTTGAGCTTCTACCCATATGTGCAATCTTTTCATTTATCTCATTTATTATTCTCATTACTTTCAACTTTGTGAGATCCTGATGCATCATCACAGCAGAAAACTTAAGTATATATAGATGAAAGCAGTTTGACTTAGTGCAAGGGCACTTGATATCTTTGTAATTCGATTTATCCTGACTAGTCACTTTACAGATTGGATATGACAGTGATGACCTTAAAATCTGCCTTTATGCAGATGACGTTGCATTTACAAACCCTCCAAGGTCATAATGTTACCTCCACTCAACTGCTGTTTCTTTTTTAGCTGATGATGTGTTGATTAAGGTGAGTTTTCAATATTAAACTCTTGTCACTCAAATTTTTTTTCAACATCAATTTCCTTTGGCAATGACAAAGTGTTTGATTTGCTAATTTGCCTTTGAATTGCAAATGGGGTCTCCTTGGAGCTTTCCGCGTGCCACCGCTCAATTTAGTTCCTCTTTGTGTGACTTTTGGGGAGGTCAGCGCCAACAATGCCGCCATTCCTCGGTGGAATCCTCCGACCTGATAAGACGCGGAACATAAAAACCCGACAGAACACTATCAGCAGTGGCATGCATGGTGAAAGCCCGGGACGGATAAGCAGAGGAGGGAGCTTTGGCTTTGGTCACAACTCCCACTGATGAGAATGTTGTGATTCGTTTGCATATGGAACAATCTGGAAATGTTGTACAGTACAATAGAGTGAATTAACTGGAAGCAGGCACGTCTACTGTTAATGCTGGCCTATTGTATTGTATTTCTCCTGCTCGGGCTCTGAGGTATTCACACTTTCAAGCATTTAAATCCCAACTTGGTCCCTCCCTAGCGAAAACTACAACATAACAAAGCTTGAATATGCAACTACAATTCTTCTCCCTGCCCTGGTTAGCATCTTTATTCTTACACATAATGAAGGCCTTTTTTCTTTTCACCAGTTATCTACGTACGTCGATCACACCAGTGTATAGGTGGCTCCAGCAGACATGGCCAATTACCCTGGCTCATTAAAAAGCTTCAGATGACGCTAATCTAAGTTCAGCGTTTTGACCTAGCAATAAATAACGTCACATGCTAACACATGACATTCAGCTGCTGTATGCCCCTGCTCATGAATATAAACCATAAAGATGCTGAACCATGTAATTACATCAACTCCTCATTTTTAATACCTAATATATTATCAACAGAAGGTTTGGAATGGTGTTTAAAAGTCTACAGCGAAATAATAGAGTGTTGTCAACCACAATTACGCTGTCAAGAAGATTGTTTGTCTTGAATTGTGCTCATACTTGCTCCAGTTTCTTTCCTCTACACATGCAGTTGGCAAATAGTATGTAGGTTGGTAAAACAGTTTAACTTTATTTTGAAGTCCTTTGGCACTGTGACTGATTTTATCAGTGTCATACATATTGTCAAAGAAGCCTGGGTCTTTGCTGCTGCTCTCCCCGCCTTGCGCTTTTCATGTATCCACACGAAAGAAAGATGTCATGTTGTCACTCTGCCTCAGCTTCACATGTGTAAACCATAGACTGTAAAACGCTAGGTCACTACAAAAACTGCATTGTAGGTCAAAAACTGTCACCCCATTCATCCTAATGGAAAGGCTAAAACTGGGGTCTTACATCCCATTTCACAGTGACTGGAAGCTGCCATTTTTGCGCAGAAACTAGACTTTATTTCTATGTTATGTAAATAAAGATGTCAGTGCCTTTGATAGGGATATTTTGGCCTCAAAACTATAGCATTGACTGTGTTGAATGGACAGCATCGGTCAGCCTTTTACCGTTGTACAAACGTTAAAAAGTGGGTAGGTGTACTCTCCCTTCCTCAGGCTTCGGCATTCCTCATAGACATGTCTTCCTAAAGGACAATGTAGAGTGAGAAGGTGGTTATGCAAAATAATTCGGTCATGTGTGGTAAAATCAAAACGGCAGTTTGTTACCGTAAAATATCATCACTACCTGAACACCAGCCTCTGTATATGGGGCAATGCTTAAACTGATCAGGTGCCCCCGCTTAATAGTTCTAATATTTTGCAGTACTAAAAAAAATACAAGTCTTAAAACATATTTCCAAAGTAGATTATAAGTTACAGCACTAGTGGGTCTAGACCAAGGGTCTGCAATATGCAGCTCTGGAGCCTAGTGCAGCTCTTTGGCTCCTTTGCAGTGGCTCCTTGTCGCTTTAAAAACTATTATTGAAAAAATTCTGGGATAAAATACAGATTTGAGTGCTGTGTGGATGGATTCATTTAACTACCATTGTGCTAGCTAACTATTTATGCTATATATGTGGCACAATATAAGCGAACAACAAAAAATGACGAGTTGAGCAATATTATCTATAATTGTTGTCAAATTCAAAATGTTTTTCCAAATTTTTAATTTTTTTTTTTTAAATTTATCAATTTTATTTTTTAATTTTTTGCAATTTTTTGAAATGTCAAAATTTTTGAAAATTTATAAAAAAAAAAAAAGTATAATAATTTCATTTTTAAAAATTCATATTTTGGGGATTTATTTGCAGATTTTTTAAAATTGTTCTTATGTCTTTATTTAATTATAAATATCATTTTTTTGTTGATTAATTTTATAAATGTAAATATATATAATATAATATATTCAGAAAACTACTTCTTTTGATAAATCTCCACTAGATTTTAAGTATGTATAGAGTTGTAAACACTTTTTGTCTTAATTGTGAAGATACAGTAGATTTTGAGGCTCTTGAATGACTTTTATCTAGGTGAGCTGAGGTTAAATGGCTCCTTTGACAGTAAAGATTGCAGACCCCTTGTCTAGACTATAAAATACCATTTTCCTGCTTGAGTGTTTTCTCTATCTTATCTCGTCCTGCAAATCTATATGTTGGTATTTAGGCCAAAATATTACATATCTTGCTTGTTGTCAACGGTCAAAAGTATTACTTATTTGAATCTTTCCTGAGGAAAGGTTAAAAAAAGACTGTTTTTTTTTTTTTTTTCTAAGCACATTTGTCTGACATCTCACCCGTGGTAGCTGGTATACACATCGAGAATGACAGTATAGAAAAAGTCTTCGAGCCGATGGTCTTGTTTGCTTTTTAAGGTCGCGGAGAGGCATCAATATTAAATCTAGTTTGTTTCATAAACAGTTAGAAACTCCTCATAGCAGTTTATTCAACAGTGAAGTGATTTGAATTTTGAAGTAGCTTCAGTAACGCTGGTGGTACCTATTTGCTGAGACATTTATAGATCATTTGGGGCAGAGCTCAAAAACTCCTTTATATCATAAAAAATAGGTCCTTGCTTTTTTTTCACATTTTAATCCTCAGAAGCATTGCCTCCTGTAACCTTGGCTTGACGCAAACCATGTGTTCCCAGACCCCCGGTGGAAGGACACACCTGTTCCACCCAGGTGCTCCGAGATTTCTCCCTCCGGCTTCTCCAATGGTTGTGCATTTATTTTGCTTAAATCTTCTTCATTTATCATAACCAGTGAAACAAAAAGGCGCCATAGAATCTTTCATAATGGAAACCAATGGTGGTGGGTTTCCCCCCATGTTGCTAATACACTTAGCATTGTCTTCCCAGTGCATCAAAAATCAATTTTAATAGCACGGCAATGAACATAACCTGGCCCTGAATGTAATATGATTACCGCGTCAATTACCAGTTGTGTTTGCCAGTGCCCTTGGTCATATTGACGTTCTTAAATTGAGCCGTATGAGGATGAAGGGCCCGGCTGTGACTGCCTGAGTGTATTCCGACGCCGACTCACCGCGGTGTGCAGCGCTGGCAGTGCATTCAGCGAGGGATCCACATGTCATAATGGGATATCATTACTTCACTACCCCTCATTACAAGGTCCTCATCTGCCGGGGCTTGAGCGTAATGCTAATTATCACAGAGGAGTGAAACTGGAAGGTGCCTGTAGCTCAAAATGCCATTTCCATTGGATTTTCCTTCCGTTTCATCTCATTAAGATCAAGTTTGTTTGGTATTTAAAGAGATGACGCCACTCTAGATCTCCTTATAATCTGCACATATATATTGTACAGTGCACTCTGTGGTTGTAAAGTTGTATGTGTTTGTGTGCTCAGTGACTACAGAGGTTTGAAAGGACACTGCTTCAACAAGCTTTAGGGAAAATCATTATGAGTGGGAGTAAGTGTGGTTGTGTCCTGCACTCTATTGACAAGCCTTTGAGGAGAACCAGAGGGGTACAAAGACAGCAGTTAGCTGGAGTTGCTGCACAGATGGGGTGTTTAGTTCAAGTATGAGTAAAGCTTGAAAGCACAATCTCCCCTAGAAGCTTTTTGCACTGGAACACCCCTTGTCGGTGCCTGAAAGCACAATTATAGACACAACCGCCACATACTATACTATTCTTTCCTTTAAAGATAACACGAGATATATGCAACCAGCGTTTGAACAGGCCTCGTCTGATTATGAATTAAACTGATCAGCTAAAGGACTGAACTTTTCATCAGGATCAGACTGTTGAAAGCACAGCGCTATGCAAAAAAAGGATGACCTTGCCAACTAATATGCACACAGGCACATATCTGAGCCATGATGCAATTTATGAGGAATTTGCTGCATAGTCAGGACATGCAAAATCACTGACCTGAATATATTTCAATCAGCAATGGTTTTCATCAGTGCTGTAGAAAAGAGTCTGAGTTGACCTCAAAGCTCCCGTAAGGAATGTTTAGTTTCCTGTTGGTTCTCTGAGGCATAGAAAATACTCAAGATGCCACAGAAACAAATGAGGATCAACACAAAGCTGGGATTTTATCAGCAGTACCTGTTTATGTCACATGTGGCAGAGCCAACTTTTACCAGACCAGATTGTTTGCAGATTGTTTTTTGGGCTCTGGTTGCCCTACCTGAAGCAGCAGGACAACTATGTGCAACTGTTCAATTCTAACATACAGCCATTGGATTCATGGTTTCAGCCCTAACTGTGTTTGTGACTTCTATTCTTTCAACTTTTCCGTTTTACAAGGTCAGCACTAAAAATCACTTGTATCCGATACTTGTTCCACATTTTGGTTTGATGCAGCTTTGCACTGAATGCCCTTTCGAACACGACCTTGCCATTTATTCAGGCTTTGACTGCAAAAAACTGAGATCTTATCAAGTGTTTTTGTCTTATTCTAAGTTAAAAAAAAATGCCTTTTTAGACTTAAAATGAGTCACATTCACCTGACCAGTCCAGAAAAAAATGTTTTATTTCAAGTTATTCAAAGACAAAAATGAGGTCTGAATTGCTTGCGACAAGTAAAGAAATCTGCCAGTGGGGTGTGCTTGTATTTAGACATTATTCCAGTCTTGACTAGGAATGGGTACCAATTTGGTACTTTTATAGGTACCAACCAAATGCTGTCAAAAGTGCCAGGTACAGATTCATGTTTAGGTACCTAAACGCATCCTTGTGACTGTGAGAAAGTGGAAGAGTTGGCAATTTTCCATGCTGGACATGAACACAGCATTATAAGTTTATTTATTAAATAAGTTTAATTAAAAAAAAAAAAAAAGTTTTATTTAACAAATTAAAATTTTTTACCACATAAACACAAAAAAGTACCGACAATTGGTACCATTGAGTACCCGCAACGATTGCCAGGTTCCGGGCATCGGTACCATATCGTTTGAAACGTGTAAGGTACCCATCCCTAGTCTTGACAAGCACATCTCTCTTACCCCACTGGCAGATTTTTTCACTTGATACAGGCAATTCAGACCTCATTTTTGTCTTTAGATAATTTGAAATCAGACATTTTTCTGGACTCGTCAGGTGAATGTGGCTCATATTAAGTCTAAAAAGACATTTTCTACCAAAAATTAGACAAACGCGCACAATAAGATTTCAGTTTTTTCCAGTGTAGGATTGGCGCTATTGATAACACTGGTTTATGACCCCCTAGTGGCTAGGGCAGGAACAATTTGGACAATTTGGCAATTTGGGGCAGGGTGCCTTGCTCAAAGTAACTTTGGCATATGACTTCAGGAGCTGAGATTGAGTTCCCTACCTTCCAATCGAGAGATGACAAGGACCCTACCATAGATCTTTCTCTCCCTCTCACTATTTAAGTATTTTGAGTAAAAACTTTAAAAACTTTTAATTTTTAAATCTAAGCTAGGCTAAGCTAAACAAAATAAGCTCAAGATATCTTTTAGTCAATTTGTTCACTTTTGTTTTTTGCTAGCATTCAGACAAATACATCTATCAGATGAGGATTTAGCATCAACAGATACTAAGAAAATCTAAAAAATAAAAAATATTAAAGAAAATCTGTCTCTAAAAAAAAAAGAAACTGGATCATCCCAATCTAATTTAAAAAATACTTTAGCTAGATTGTTTTCTTTTTTTTTGTGGAAAACATATTTTTTACGTGACCTGGTGTTCTGTTGTGAACAAGGAGAAAAAGTATGATGGCATGTTTTTCATGTGAAGTCGACCTGTCCTCCAAGGTATCGCTGTGATGTGTCGAGCTACAGTCACAGGGATTACAGCCGTCTGGTGCTAACAGTGTGTCCTGCCACAAACAGAAGGTTTGTGTGTGTGTAAGCATCAAGCTGTCAGCAGGGGTCCCTCTGGGGCACTTTCCTCTTGTCTTCTTCATGTCTGTGTCGTGTCACATCTTTGTGGCTCTCCACACCTGACCCTTTGCACTTTGGAAAGCTAATACCTCTCGCTGTGTGTATGCGAGTGTGTGTGAGTGTGCTTTTTCCCTCTTATGTATTTCACATGTTGTGCTGTCACACATATCATGTCTCTGACACACACACACACACCCAGGTTGTGGTCTTTGAATGGGAGAACCCCCAGGCTCACATCCAGGCCCCTTTCAGCTGTCTAAGTCTGCCCTGCCTTTGATGTGGATACAGACAGTTGGATGTTGGAGGAGCTGTGTGCTCATCTGGCTGAGGAGAAAGCTCAGGGAAACATCAATGGGACGAGTCTTGACACGGTCATACACACACATGCACCTACACACACACACACACACACACACACACTGTACAGACTGAATGAAAAGCAGGGAAGCAGGACAGAAAAAAAGAACTTCCCAACAGAGGAGAATGCACCAAAAAACTTAACCTGTAAACAAAAACCGCACAAGCCAGAGACGCCGACGGCACCAGGTCAAGACCTTATCAGCTGAAGGGAAGCCCCAAAGGAGCAAGAGGCGCAGTGGTTTCCATTAGGTCCAGACAGCTGAAGCCCAGTAGAGTTAGCTTCATGGAAAAAGAGCCGGAAGGTTGGAAGTGGACGCCAGAGGAGCAGAGGTAAAGAGTTTCCTGGTGACTGCTGCGGGGGTGGGTGGTACTAGAAGGGTCAAGGAGCAGGCGAAGGAGGAAATGGATGAAAGGAAGAGAGTGCACGGTTCTTAAAGAGCTGCTATAATAGCCGGCTCTGGGGTCAGGAGGGGGTGTGTTACAATCTGAGTGTATCCCAGCTTCACAATGAACTCAAAAGCAGGACAAAAAGGGTCTTAGAAGGAAAAATAAACCAGAAATTACAGCTGAAAAACCCTACAGTGAGAAAAAAAAAAAAAAAACGTTCTGTGTATCTTTATCAACACCTTCGCTTTGTTGGTGTGCAGTCATATCATTTACTCCCTGGCTCAAAAAACAGGTTTCAACAGCCCACCACTTCTTCACTCCTTCAAAGATGTTTAATTTTTTGGTTTTCTGCTTCAGAAGTCTCTGGTGTGTAACTTGGCAAAAGTAACTGGGGCAAAGAAAAAAAAGTTTCATTTCAGACCGTTAAAGATGCCATCTGGTTCCTGGGTTTTGTTTACAGTGTCAAATCTGCGCTAAAACTTTGTTGTGAAGTGATTATTGAATGAAATAATTGAGTGAGTTCAATTTTGGTTTCAGTTTGAAGGATGATGATTGAAAATTTAATTTTTTTCCACAAAGTCCATGAGACTTACGGATTCATTTAATGATGAACCAGTCTCCATTTTTGAAAAAAAAAAAAAAAAATTAAAGAGGGGGTATTGTTTTTTTTTGTTTGTTTTATTTATTTATTTATTTTTACTTTAAACTGTCCCTCTGGTAACCTTGTAATACCTTTGCATGATTTCCAGCCTGAGAAAATTCCTATTTCCCAAAAAAAATCCTTTTCCATCCATCCATCCATCCATCTTCTTCCGCTTATCCGGGGTCGGGTCGCGGGGGCAGCAGCCTAAGCAGGGAAGCCCAGACTTCCCTCTCCCTAGCCACTTCGGCCAGCTCTTCCGGGGGGATCCCAAGACGTTCCCAGGCCAGCCGAGAGATGTAGTCTCTCCAGCGTGTCCTGGGTCTGCCCCGGGGTCTCCTCACGGTGGGACGTGCCCTGAACACCTCACCAGGGAGGCGTCCGAGAGGCATCCTCATCAGATGCCCGAGCCACCTCATCTGGCTCCTCTCAACGCGGAGGAGTAGCGGCTCTACTCCGAGCTCCTCCCGGATAGCCGAGCTTCTCACCCTGTCTCTAAGGGAGAGCCCGGCCACCCTACGGAGGAAGCTCATTTCGGCCGCTTGTACCCGCGATCTTGTTCTTTCGGTCACTACCCAAAGCTCATGACCATAGGTGAGGGTGGGAACGAAGATCGACCGGTAAACAGAGAGCTTCGCCTTCCGGCTCAGCTCCCTCTTCACCACGACAGACCTGTGCAGAGTCCGCATTACTGCGGACGCCGCACCGATCCGCCTGCCGATCTCTCGCTCCATCCTTCCCTCACTCGTGAACAAATCCTTTTGGTCTTTAAGAAAATACTTTACACAAGCTTTAAATTTTGGGCTTAAGGATTATCGCATTTAGCTGAATGAGCCTTATATTTAACTAATGGTCTACAAAATTTACCAATAAAATGTGCGTGGTTTTTTACTTTTCACCCTGTCCTGCCGCTAACTACTTGTAGTTTTACTTTAAAGAGGGGGTATAGTCCTTAATTTTAGCCTTGATTCTATTCCTCTGGTAACCCCATAGTAGCTTTTAGAGCTGTCACTTTTTCAAAAAATTAAGTTTGAACGTATTTGGAATGACCTTTAATTCCCCTTTTAAAAAAATCTGATCCCTTAAAACCCCAAAGTACAACCTCATTGTTTTTGTTTCTTGATTAACTTACCAACCCGACTAATGGAGGGAGCTCTGACTGCTCTAAAATGAAAATGCAACAAGGTGAAACCGAAAGTTAAGCCAAACGGCCCGTCCTAATTCCTGAGATTTTTGTTTGTTAAGTGATGGATCAACAGGGCACGCGTCAACATGGTAGAGAATTCTTAGAGCGCCATCTGTTGGATAACCAGGCGAACTACATCAACTTGTCTGATTCATATGCAGCGACCGTAGCCGGCCTTTCGAGCAGGGTCTGAACGTGAACTTTTCACCTTATGTTTTAAAGAACGTTTAAAACTTGAATAAAAAGTGACAGCCCTAGTAGTTTTACATAATTTATCATTTAAAAAAAAACATCTTTCTCTTAAAGTGGTATTTAAGAAAACCTTAATTTCAGCCCCTTTCTCTTTAAGGTTCCCTGCTCCACAAACCCCATACCCTCTGATTGGCCAGCCCTCTCGAGGCTTAATGGGAAAACCTTTGGTTTTTGAGCCTTGCCCTTTCAATGTGCCATAAATAAGGAGGTCCCTATGTGATGACATCATCATTTGAAAATCTGTAGATGTTTAGGATGAACATGTAGCACCATGGCTCTAAACCCATGTTTAAAAAATATGGGAAAGTAGGATACCCCCTCTTTAAACATTCTGTCTATGTAAAAAAGGGTATCCTAACGGTCTGATAATATGTCACTTTTTGTACAATTTATTTAATATCTGGCAGCATTAACCTAGTTTCTCTGCCATTTTTCACTTTAAACAACACATAGGGCTTAAAAATCTACAGCCTTCTCCAAAGCACAACTTGTACTTTTTAAAGCCTAATATCTTACATTGAATACCCCCAAACACCTTTGCCTTATATGGAAATATTAATGTTTAAATAAGTTGGTTCAAAGCCTAAGCACAAACATTTATGATTCCTCATTACAATTACCACCATATGTTAGCATTTCAACTCCAGCTAATGATTTTTCATATCATCGCCTACAGGAGGCAATTAGTAAATGTTGCTTTAAAGTCTACAGAACTGAACAGTCATCCATCTAATGGTCTAAAAATCTAATTACCCCGTCAACATAATTATCCAAAACAGACTGCAGGGTGTGCCTGCACCCATAAGCAACTATCACTGGCATCGAGGCTGTGCAATCTAAAGCTGGACTGATAAGTAAAAATCTGTTTCCATTTATGCAAAAATTGGCATCCCTGCATTTAGATCAGCTGTAAGGCCGAGCAAAATGTCCTCCTGTGAGTTTGAATGTACTCCGAGTCAGAAGCGTGGCCTGAGGGGGACAGTGAAAGAATAATGAACCATTTACGTCCGCAGATTCAGTCGCTGGTGTCCGTCTTTCCCGGCTGTTTGTTTTGTGGACAACACTTCACTGCTACCAAGAGGAAGAGACGTATTGATTCCTGTGACCTTCAGACCTTTCCTGGGGCTGAATCAGGCCAAACTTTTTTTTCATTTGCTGACCCCTTTCTCATTCGGATACAACATTTGCCATGCACCTCTGCGCTCTCTGGGTGAGCACGCTGTTGCTTTTTGGAGACCCGGTGACCTTTGTTCTTGCACCACCACTGGGCTAAACTTTCAAATTTCAAAGCATGGCATGGCTGTGCTTGAAGTGGGAAATGTTTGCAGTATGCACATTCATGCAACCAGAGGAGGGAAGGAATCAAGCAGGGGCAGTGTAGGGAATAACTGTTTATAAAAATGGATAAAGCCTTTTAGAAACCCTCTGAACTCCACTCTGATGTGATATTTATCTATCACAGTGTCTACAGTAGAGGAAAAATGTATGTCCTGAGGTTGTTAACCACTCAATCTAGTTTAGATTATTAGATTCATACTGTGCCGCTAGAGGTGAAATTCTTGGACCGGCGCAAGACGTGCTGAGGCGAAAGCATTTGAATGTTTTTGTTAAGCATGAACGAAAGTCGGAGGTTTGAAGAAAATCAGATACCGTCGTAGTTCCGATCATAAACGATGCCAACTCCTAATCCGGCTGCGTCCTTACCAAGGAGCAACATCCTGTTAGTAAAAATGAAGCCTTTGCTGAAGTGCTAAAAGTTGCTGTTCATTGAGAATTCACTTAAGGCTGGCTTGCTAAAGACCGGAAGTCATGTACACACCCAGTCATAAAAACTAACTTTTACAGCATTAAAAAACATATTTACAGCCTGGCTCAAAAGTGTCTTAGGTCTAAAACGCTGAAAGGGTTAGGATATAGGACAACACCCCTCTGGGTCCGGACACTGAAAGGATTTAAAGACTGAGGGCTCGAAATGAGTAAATAGTAATTAAACTGATTACTAACTATCAAACATTAAGCTTCAAGATCACAAAAATTAACCAGCAATCTCGACCACAAGGCACTCATAGCCACACCCACAATTGGCTCTTAAAGTTTGGTTTATGCTTGATGCCTCTGTG
The DNA here is from genome assembly GCF_033239565.1 of Halichoeres trimaculatus. Taxonomy (NCBI): domain Eukaryota; kingdom Metazoa; phylum Chordata; class Actinopteri; order Labriformes; family Labridae; genus Halichoeres; species Halichoeres trimaculatus. The sequence goes on from NW_027437200.1 coordinate 18,983,416, forward strand.
AGGTCCGCACAACTTCGTGTGAATGAAGACTTCTAATTTCCATAAGGAGACACACAACAAACGACAGGTACAAAACTGTCCGAAGTACAAAAAACACTGGCATTTATAAGATTCATCACACAGAGATCACCAAGATAACTGTGTGATGGACAAGTCTTGGCGTGATTGTGTTGCCAAATTTGGCAGATGTTGTAAATAGTGAAAACAACTTCTTCTACTTAACTTTAGTACCGTGGCAGACTTGCATTTAGTATACACTGCCCTCTGCAGTTTGGGAACAGACGCTACGCAGAATCTGAAAAAGTGTAAAAGCTTCACGTGTTCTTTCACGCTGACTAGGATTCTAATTTCCGTACGTCACTTTCAAGTGGAAAGCATCGGTCCAGCCTTAAGTCTCAAAGGTTTGGCCTGAAAAATGAATGGACCAGTCCACCTAATTCAAGTGGGATAGTTTGTTGGTTTTATCTTAAAACTTAAAGAAACTTTGAAACATCACAGTTTTTCCATTGCTACTTGTAGTGCAGTATCAATCACTAATGTAGCAACACGTTCAAAGCAAAATTTAAAAAAAGCTAACACTAACAGTTACTGTTATACACAAAAAAGTACTAAGTGGTTTGAGGCTAACAGCTAACAGTCCTGGGCAGCAGATCTGTTGCTTAGGCATTGCTGTGACCAGAAAACCCCAAACAACCCTTTCTCTGGAGTTTTGTTCTGCTAATCCTGTTAGCGCTAGCATCTTTTTACTAGAGATTTTACATTTCCCATTATCCCATTTTCTAGAAATCTCCAGCTGTTTTGCCAATGAGCTGCTTTTAACTAGCTAGCAGAGGGTCAAAGTTAAAGTAGGCTAATGACAGTCGAAACTAGTGTGACATCAGCTTAGGCTTGGAATTTTTCTAAATTCTAAGTCGTGATAATGAATTTTTGTAGAACCAAAAAGCAAACCACTTTGAAATTTATTCACAAACATGTTAAGTCAATTGACGCTAGGAGCTGAGCTGCTGCTAAGATTAGCTTTATTGAACTCTGGGTTAAAGCCAGGCTATTGAGCATTGTTTGCAAGAGTATCACAGCGGTATTACGTTATTAAATATCAAGACTTTTTTTTTTTTCAGCTGACTTTCAAGGGGTAAGCTAGCATTAGCAAGATTTTTTTTAAATGGCCATTGACAACCAATTTGTGCAACTTATGGCTGGAGGAAAAGTAGTCAATGGATTTTTGTGCTCCAAGTTTTGTCTTGATTAAACAAGAGATGGATTTTGATCACATTTTGGATAATAAACCTCTTCAGGAGAACTTGAACTCATGAATAATCACTATGCCAATCAGAATCAGTTTAATCCAACAACCTCCAAAGGCGACGACCCCCACAGTATATGTTGGTAAATATACTTTATGACATTCTATAATGCCTCTTTTATCACACCTTCATCTTTTTTGTACAAGCAGATTTCTTTACTTCCAGGTGGGCCATTTCGTCCTGGTATGAGGATTGCTTTGTCCAGTATGTTCTTTTGTTGATAAAATTTCTGAAAGTAGTGCGGGAAATTGCTTCCTCTAATCCAGCGGTGAGTCCCTGTGGTTTTATCTCCATTTATATGTGTACCAGCTCTTTTGCTCTCCACTGAAGTGGTCCAGCTCTTTTCCTTTTGTTTTTTTTTTCCTTCTCTCCCCAGCGATTAACAGAAAATAGTCTTTTGAGGCCATATGTGAGAGCGGACACCATTAGAGGGGCTGATAATTGAGCAGCACTCTAGCTCTTATATAGCATGTGGTCTCGGAAAAGCACTGCTAAAACCCTTAATAGCACTGGATGATGGAGCAAGACAGTGGAAGTAAAATATCAGAAGGAGAAAAACTTTGCTGTGAGGTTTCTGGGTTGGATAACTTGAACATTATTTATCACACGTGTACAGTCTGGCAGTGCTCTGGAAATGAGAGTGAGAGCTGAGGCAGGTTTCAATTAAAGTTGGAAGGGCATTACTAAGGTAAGAAATGATCAGTGTATGAGCAATCTTGTATTCTGTGAAGAGTATGAAAGGCTGGATGTGGTTCTGTAAAATAGAAATTTACAACACCAAGAGCTCGCTGCTTTTTGTGAAACAAGAATTTTTTGATACTACATCTGAGACCAGGACATCTAAAACAAGAATATCCCATTTATATTATATCATAATTCACAATTTTATGCCCATATATATATATATATATATATATATATATATATATATATATATATATATATATAATTTTATATATATTATATAATTATTTTTTGATCATTTCTAAAAATAATAGGTATTACATACAATTCCGTAACTAACATTTGGTTTTCTCCAAAGGGTACGGAAGCCCTTTAAGGTCATAATTAAAAAAATTTAAGTATAACTTTAGAAATTCTAAAAATAAATTATCAATAAATTAAATACGTAACTGATTATTAATCAATTTCATAAGTCAAGGACCAAACTAGAAAGGTGTAAGAGGTGCTTTTCACCACATGGGGCGCCACAATTAACCAACTAAAAGTTCATCACTGGAGTTTTAAGTATGAGATATATCGGGGGGAGTTGGCTGCAGTCTTTACATCATTTCTTTTTTTACGTCATGTTTACATGATAGACCTTTCTTTGTAAATATTTTCCCATTGACGTTGGCATTTTACGATACATGATCAGTCGCCATAGAGGTGTCCATGAGCTGTTGGTGTGCTTTTCATTATAAACATATTCATAAAACAGAAATGAAGTTGTATTCTGTGTTTTCAAAAGACTTCTGATCCTCTCCAGCAAACACATTTGCTAACATGGCATGTTGTGGGGCCATTAGTTGGAGGAAATAATTAGCTAATTTCCATCCGTCTGTATAATAATGGGGCTCATTTGGTAGGCCCAGATTAAGAGCAAAAGGGAATACACCTCTCTCTGAATGAATTAAAGTCACTCACTGCCCAAGAAAAAAAGAACACTTTTATCACTCTCTTCAATCTCATAAACCATGGTACACTTATTGAAGACTGAGGGCTGAACAAGAAAAAAATGGAACTTAGCATAAACCTAGCTTACAGGTCTGAGTCTTGTGTTATGTCACACCATCTACGTTTGTTTTTTAATTCTTCCATTGAACAGTTAGCTCTTAAAACCATTAAATCTCAGAAGATACACAGGCAGATAACTGGGTGACTTTGATTTCGAGTTGCCATCAGTACTTTCAATTATCTTAGCCTCCCCTAGGTTCTGAGATGTCATCCATTGGTGTTCCGGTACCAATAGAAATAGAAGTGAGCTGATGCTAAGGACATATTTGTGTCTTATTGTCTTCCTTGCCATGCCTGTCATATGCAAAAAAAAAAAAAAAAATACATTGTAAAAAAAAAGTAATACCTGTAAAATGTGTAGAAATAAATATGTCAGTCAATTATTAAAAAAAAAAAAGAAGAAATCTTAAATTTTGCTGTAAAAACAGGCCTTCCAACACAGGAACCAATATGGAACGTGTTAATTTTGCACAAAGCCCCAAGTGGACACTTGATGAACTGCATCTTTTTTTTTTCTTTTTTTTTTTTTTTATTTGGATATTATTATTAATTTTTTTTTCTTGTCTTTTTTTTTTTTAAAAACAATAATTATTATTTATTTATTATTTCCTTAAAAGATTTTTATGTTTTTTTCAGCGTTTAAATGCTTCGAATCAGGAGAGAGGACTGTGGATTATTGGGAAAAAAAAAAAAACAGGTTTACACTGGGGCTTGTCCACAACACTTAACTGATCAGTTTGCACTTCTAACATCTTTTTTTTTTTTTTTCTTTTTTTTTTAAACATCTTTCAACACTGCAATATTCATGAGACCTTGCTGAATAAGGACTAGAATCCATGACGTCCTAAATCCAGCAGGACTTATTTTAGTTTTTTGTTAATTGCCTAAAAACGTAGGCTAGGCCCAGATAAGCATCTTGCTTCTGCCTATGTTTTTCCATACTTAATATAATAACTTTTTTTTTTTCGTTTGTGTAAAACATTTTTCTTGTGAAAAATAATGTATTATGTATAAAGACTGAATAAATCTTACTACTACTCCTACTACTTTTCTTTCTGTTTTTATACTTTTTACAGCATATCAAGCGCTTTTAAGTCTTTTCTTGACTGAGTCCATCTTGGGAATTGAAGTTCAGCTCTAATTTTAACTTTTAATGAAGCTTGTAAGTCCCTTTTTTCCCAAACAGTCAGTGTAGTAAAGACAACTGAACAAAAAGAGCCTGATATGTAGTTGGGATGAAGTGGTGAATGATCTTGACTATGTGTTAATACGTCTCCTGTTCTTGGCGTCTTTTCCTGGCTGCAGATTCCAGCCTGCACACTCTGAATGTATTACATCTGTGATTTAAGATGCTTCAAAATTGGACGGCCTGGGCTGCAAGGGAAGGTTTCTTCCTGTTAAACACCACCTGGGCAAAGTCCAGTGCCAAGCAGAGCAGCGTTACGTTCCAAGCTCTCATAAAACAGAGGAGGGGACACCTGGTTAAGGCTGCGGTGGTGTACACAGAGACCATATCGATGCTCAAAGCCTGACATCCCCTCCAGCATTCAGCACCATATCCCTTTGTCTTTTCTTTCCTCTCTTTCATTTCCTCTGACTGTTTCTCTCATTTCCTCTTTTGGTCTCCCTCTCGGGCTCTCTCCACTTATTCCCCGTTCGTGAAGGCATTAACCAGACCATTAATGTGACGGCAATCTACATATGAAATGTAATTTGCAAGAAATTAATTTCTACCCTCCATCTGTACGTTTGCACTCGTCCTTAATTTGTTTTCGAGGAACAATTCCGTTGGTCACCATCTGGGTGTTTGGGTAAAAAAAAAAGAGTAGTAGAGATGTATTCGTTTAATGTTAATGGCATATGTGAATGGCTGCATGAAAACAAACTAAATGAATAAAAAAGGGAGTAAAACCCACGTTGAAGGAACACAGATGTCATATTAAACATTTAAAGAGGGCTGAATGGAAGAGTCCCATTAACAACACAAACACCACTTCAAACTATGGAGGGCACTACGGAAAAATAGCCGTGACAACAGATGTGCGACATAATATCAGGTTTGGGAAACTCATTTAGAGGGTTACAGAACTCATAACGCCCTGAACCCACTTTAAAATCATCACAGTTGGTTCCTGCACCAATGGCTCCCCCGGTTCTTTCCGGTCTGCAGCGCCAGCCGAACAAATGACAAAATTATTATCTGCTGTCTGACTACTGTGGCCCTGGCGGGGAAAAGTTTTGAGGCAACAGAAAGTGGTGCAGTGGAAGCCAATGTCGTTGGCGTGCTAATCCCAGCTTTCAGTTGGCCAATAGGCAGCATTTGGAAATGGGGTGCAGCCAGGTCCATTAGGGGGACTTTGGAGGGCAGAGAGGATGACCAGAGGCTGAATGATGGTGAAATATAAACAAGAGAGAGATGGAGTCCAAGGCAAGTTCTGACAAACAATCTGGGAATGTTGTCACGCTTCAAACAAAAGCGCTACGTAACTGTAAATAAATGCATCAATGCATCAATGTGTCGCTTTGCATCCAGCAAAAAGTTGTTTTGAATAAAAAACAGTAGTGTTAAAAAGACCATTCACTTTCCTTTCAGCTGCTTTGATGAGAGTCACATACTTATAAGAAGATGACAGTCTCACCTCAGAAAATCATGACCAATTTTGGCCAAAGGGGTCACTGCATTCAACACCACATTATGTCCTCATAGTGCATTTAAAATTGAGTGAAAACCAATGTTTGGTGCAATACTGCCACCAATGTTGCCAACTCCTCAGCATCGGAAATAGCTAAAGGCCCACCCAAAAACTTTTCTCCCGTGATCTTGGAGCCTCCGACCACCAAAAAAAGTTGCTAGATTTGTCACTAGTCGCTTTTCTCTAATTTTCTCGATGGGGGGTCCAGAAAGTCGCTAAAAATAGCAACAAAGTCACTAAGTTGGCAACACTAACTGCCACCTGCTTGGAGAGTGAATTAACTACTATACCGGTTGATTTCCAGTCTTTCTGCAGCCAGTCTCAAGTGGATTCTCTAAGAACAGCTACTTTTAGCACTTTAGCAAAGGCTTCATTTTTCTAAACCAGATATTGTCCCTTGGTCTCAAACTATTAACTATGGACATAGGTTGTGCTCCATCCCCACCAAAATGTGGTATCCACGTGTTTAACAAAGATGCCAGAAAATAGCTATAAACCACTCAAGATGTAGCATGTCAAAATATTAGCTTGACTGCTAATGCTATTCTTCTTTTTTTAAAGAAAACAAAAAACAAAAAAAAAAAAAAAAACCTTGTTTATTTTAAATAAACATGGAATGTGCCACTTCCTGTTTTAACATTTTCATTGTGTTATTGTTTTGACATGAAGCTACAGAGTGAGAGCATCACCTGATTACAGGGTGAAGTGAGGTCTTTCACATAACAGCTTCAATTTAGCATTTTTTTCTGGACACATCCCTCACAGTAAAGATCTGTTTTCCCTCTTTTTTTATGATGAATTGACATTTTGCCTGTATCCATTTATCCCCCCCCCCCCTCTGATAGAGCTTTCAGATGTGTTCTGTGTTTGTGATCTCCAGGATTTAGATCTGAGGCATTCAGTTCAGTTGACAAGTAATGAAAGAGCGGCTGAGGCCCTCGTCAAGGGTCTTTGGTTGAGTTTGATCCAAAACAGGCTGTGGGTAAATGTGGAAACTGTAGCTGTTCTTAGAGCCGTATTGAAAGCCTGCTTTTGAAAAACTGAATTCCAGTTAAAAATGAATAACTGCTTACAACTGGTGAATCTTTTTTTTTTTTTTTTTAAGAAATAAGTGCATAATATTCTCCAAAGCAATATGCTACAAGGCTAACATTATTAGGGAAAGAGTCGATGTTATGAGTCTTTTGCCAGAAAATTTGCATAAAACTTAAATTAAGGAAACTAATTTTCAGTTGCCTGCATTTGAAATCAGCTAAGAATCTCGACAGATCACTTTGTCTCAAGCGGTGTCCCACAAAAACCTGAAACACCCCTGAAAAAAAAACTGTATAACACAGGCTTCTTGCATGTTTTGTGTGTATTAGGTTCATCAGTAGCTTTATTTTTCTAAAAGCGCCTCTAATTACCATGTGAAGCTGTCGCCTAAAAGTTTGACTAACATTATTTTGGTCTCAGTAGTCTTGGTCTCATAATACCACGAGAATAAGTTAAGGATAAACAGAGGGGGTTTGCTCTTTGCCAGCACTTGACAAGGATTACTGTATTGCTGTCACAGCAGAAAAGAGCTGTGTAAAACTGGACAGGAATCATGTTTATTTGCAGGCTTACAGTTAATTAGTTTCCATGAAACCAGCGTATAAGAGCTTTTTGAAAAAGGCCACGAGTGTGTTATCGTAATTAACCCTTTTCTGCCAAACAAAGCATCAGAAATTAAAAATATTTTCATGTCAGAGCTCAAATATTCTTCATGCTACTCTTTTTAGATTATGCAAATCCATACTAATATGCAATATCTACAAAAATGTGCCCCTTGATGTTGGTCTTTTTGAAGTAAATAATGAGTGTTAAATTAACAAGCATAGAAAAAATTTAAAAAGATGACTATTTCATTTATTTGCAAGCTAACCAGGCAAGCTAGCAAGGCACATGACATCCAATTGTTTGGTTATTTCACTTTTCCACCAAACACAATTTTTTAATTGATGCTAGCTGGCTAACCCAACTTTTCCTGAGCCTAAGTATCAGAATGAAAAAAACTACTGTTTATCATCTCGACTCAACTATTAGCATGCTAGCCACATTGCATGTGGTTCTTTTACTTTATGTAACACTTATCAAACTTTTACCCTGATTGAATCTTAATTATTTTAGTTGTTTTATTTCGGAGAGTTGAATTTTGGCAGGCACCAAAAATTTGTTTCTTGTTTTAAAGGAAGTCAGTGTTTTCAACATATTTCCTTCTAAATTTATTAATTTTTTTAACAGTAACATTTAATTTCCACCAGCTGGCATGTAAGGCTATTTATGTTGGCACCCTGAGAAAAATTACAGGGAGGCAGAGGACAAAATAAATTATAACAAAACTATTGTATTGCACATTAAAATGAGCACATTATTAATGTTATGTAAAAAATTGACAAATAACTTGAAATGATAAATTGAAATAATGCTGCTACAAGTGCTCAAATGTGTCTTGCAAGTGTGTCACCGCAACTCTCTTGGGATGTCTGTCTGCTAGCTCGCAATCAATTCCCTTTAGTGGTGTTATCATGCCAAACAAACCAAGTTCCACTACTTTGTACAGTCAAAAATAAGTTTGGAAAATAAACCTTATAAATTTTAGGATAATAAATCCTATTTTCGTTTTGCTACAAACTAAACATAACAGAACAGTCATAGTACATACTACATTCAAGTGTATAGGCAGTATGCAGTGCCTACTACATACTACTTTCATACACAGTATGTAGTAGGCGACTTGTGACATCAGACATATGTCTGTTCCAGTGGTTTTCATGGTGATGGTAAATCTCCATTCATTTAAATGGGAGCAAAATCAAAGGAATCTATTCATTTCCATTGGTCTGAAACTGCAAAAGAATTTAATATTGCCAAAAAAATTGTGAAAAGTCATGGCTGCATAGTCCTTTTTAATGGGAAATGGGCAATCAACAAGTGTTGTTTACGCATAAACATCTACTTTATTGACTTCAGTTGTTATTTCTGTGAACTTTAACCGTATATTATTCAATTCATTATAAGCAGAGCCATTATAACCTTATATAGTCTCTGTAACAATACTGAAGAAAATGCTCAAAAATTCGCAAAAATACCCCCCAAATACCCTAAAAAAAAAAGTGGCAGCCATCTTGAATTTGAAGGTCAAAATTTGATTTTGGACTCAAAAAAAAAAAATTCCTGACGACATGACAATCCATTGAGAAATGGACCTTTGCTCACCGCGGTCACGTTTTGGTCCAAAATGACCCAACTAGTAAAAGCTTGGAATGTAGGACATCAATTCTGCAGCGTCTTTTTGAGACCAAACACAAAAACAGCGTCAGCAAAGTATGCTATAAAGAGCAACACATTCAAAACTTTCTGTTAAAAACAAGGCAACAGGTGGAAGTTACAACATGTCTCACTGCATAGCAAAGCATGGAAAACCATTTGTTGACAGGGAACACATGAAAGAAGTAGGGATCGGCACTTAGGGCATGAGTCATGGGAAAGGAGGCCTATCCCTGCTCTACAACTTTCAAGATCTCTACAACCCCCATCTAGAGAAGAACATTGACTTTGATGGTTCAATGCCAGTTAACTTGAACTAGCTTTTCCGTTTTAGGGATGGCTTCACAATTAATACAACAAACACTCAGGGTTTGAGCCTCTAAACCGAGTTCACTCTGTGTTTTCAACAGCCCATATCACACCTATTGATTCAGCCTTTTTTTAAGAGGCTGAAAATGAGAAACGGTGAAGCTCTATCAAGCTTATTCCAACCACAACAGCAATAAAAAAAGAAACAGTGTTGTTCCTCTGAAAGATAAACTTTTAAAGTTCACAATATTAGCCCTAAGTATCCAAAGCAGTGCCAGGATCATGCAGGTTAATTCTGTCTCAGGGTGGATTTTTGCTTCAGGGTGGAGGCTGCAGAGACAGCGGGAAGTGAGGGATTGAAATATTATCTGCAGTTTTCCTCTCTTCTGTATTTATTCTTGTTCCTTTTCCTTTGTCACTACATCAGCATGCTCCTCCAATATGTACAAATTTGCATACGGCCTCTTGGGAGCTACGCGTGGAAAGGCCCCACAGGGGACACGAGTGAAAGAGCAGTGGAAAAAGGTGGGTAGACATGAGGGGAAGGAGGGGGAGGCATCCACGCTCACGTGCACCTGCAGTGTTTGATGAATGGCGAGGATAATGACTGATGATATCTAGGCGGCCTGGGGGAGAACACCTGAGTGGTTCTTGCCAACACACACACAGGAACAGTCACGTTAATCCACACAGCCCCAGGCTCTGACATGGTCATTGCTTTGATAAGACAGTGCAAAGTGTTAGATGGACCTGATGGCTGTATTGGCTTTGTTTATCAACCCAAGTAACTCGACAATTACATTCCCAGGTGCTGAGACTTCCCCCTATACGTGTTTGCTGACTGCTCCATGCTTGGGTTTGAGATATACATAGACTCGCCTGCCACTTGATTAGGTACATCTGTTCAACTGCTCGTTAAGCAAATATCTAATCAGCCAATCACATGGCAGCAACTCAGTTTAATTAGGCATGTAGACATGGTGAGGATGACCTGCTGAAGTTCAAACTGAGCGTCAAAACAGGGGAAAACTTTGGGTGTGCATCGTTGTTGGTGTGAGACAGTTTGAGTATTTCAGATCAACCATCTCTGGGGTTTTAAGAGAATGGTCCCAAAGTCTCTGGGACAAAGTGTCTTTTCGATCACAGAGGTCAGAGGCCAAAGTGGTTTAAGATGATACAAAGGCTACAGAAACTTAAATAACGGTTCGTCTCATTACAGCACGCATTTAACGGGGTTTCCAGTGACTGATCCCGGGAGAGATCCCCAAATAACCGAGACGAGCCATCCTACTTTTTGGCACCCTTCCGTAGGGTTGCCAGACTAAACCAATCTGATCTCGGAAGGTGAAGCTACAACACTACAGTCCGTTGATTGGTTGGAAGAATCGTCACTTACCGTGCCACAGCAGCTGTATTTGTCCTGGCGGCAAATCTTCCTCTCTGGAGCTTTTTAACAAAGAGCCACATGCCAATCACAAAGAAGACAAACTGCTGGATGTCTTCGATCGTTTCTGTTTACTGTGTCACGTTTTACTTCTTTGTTGGATTTATTAGCAGGATACACTGTGTTGCGCTGATATGGCGTCACGCTATTATTCAACAGTTGCGGCTTTTGGCAACCGACTCACGCCGCCTACCACGAGAGGGCACAGTTTTGCTGTGGAAATGCAAACGGGATCAGGCTTTACCGTACCAAACCGTACGGTTGCTTGGTGGAATTGCAGCTCATGGCTACAATTCACTAGTGCTCACCAAAACTGATGCCACCAAAGCTAGGCCCATGTCTTCTATTGCGTTTACACCAAACTTTAGTGATAGTGCACCGATTGGCCTTACACAGCTGTGTACATATTTCTGTCAACCCTCTTAATTCATGCCAAAAGTCGCTTGATTTGCAAGAGACATGGCTTTAAGAAGTTGAACAATTTTCACCAATCCAGAGTGTTCAATCAATTTTTTTAGTTTTATTTTATGGAGGCTCTTTGTGCCTTTAATTCAAGAGGAAAGGACAGTGGGTAGAGCAGGAGACAGGAAGGGTAATGATATGTAGGAGACTGGCCACAGACTGGATTCGAACTCAGGTCACTCACTCAAGGGCAAACCTCATGGGGTGCAGCCTAGACCCCTAGGGTATCTATTCATCTTGAACACTTTGAATTGATTGTTTAATTTTGAACTATCAATTCAAAGTGACTGATGCAACAAGACTCTTGAATGCACCATGAAATTGTGCTTTTCCTGTGCATAATTTGCTTAATTTGCGCATTAAAAAAAATGAGCACTGCTTCACAGAATTTGCGCTGCGCGTCACACAAAGTCGACTCCAAGGTATGCGGAAGGCCATCTTTGAACTTGAAACAAGGTTCCACTTCTATCAGATTATAACAGGAAACTGAGGCTACAGTTTACACAGGTTCACCAAAACTGGACAGTAGAAGATCGAGAAATGTTACCTGGTCTGATGAGTCTTGAGTTCTTTGTTGACTTTGAGATGGTAGAGTAAAAATATGACGTAAACATCATGAACGCATGGAACCATCCAACCTTTAAACATCCTGTATCAACACTTCAGGCTGCTGCTGCTGGTGGTGCAATGGTGTCAGGAACTTTTTCTTGACTCCTTTTGGGCTCCTTGGGGCCAGTTAATCAAGGCTTGAATCATTTCAAGCTGGTTTCTTTGGCACGTCAGTGTGTTCACTGTACTCCAGTGCCCTCCACAGTCACCAGATCTCGATTCAAGAGGGCACCTTTGGGACTTGGTGGAATGGAAGACCAAAATCTCTGAGGAATGTTGCCTGCACCTTGTTTAATCAATACTACAAAGAATTCAGTAAGTTCTGAGAAAAAAGGGTCCAACCCTGTAATAGTAAAGTGTATCTAGTGAAAATTATGTTATGATTATGTTTACTGAGAGATGTTTTAACTTTCTGGATGGTTTGATAAATCCACAAGCTAATCAAATGCATTTATGTATCAACATTATTTGAAAGGATGTGCAGACTTTGATACTAACACTTCTTTTTCTGTCTGCTATCACTGTGCCCAATCTACAAAAGAAGAATTAATTATAATAATTATGATTCAGAGGGAATTCAAATGGCAGTTGCTGGAACATTTCTGCTGAAGGACGAAGCCTCGCATACCTTTCAAAGAAGAAGAATTTGGTTTGATTGTGTTCCCGACCTCTATCAAAGATCAACTCACATTAAAAAAAAAGGGAATGTGTGAAATAAATAATTAAATCCAGTTTAGATTGGTTTCCAAAATGGACTGCTCCACAAAGAGTGCGACTAGTTTTCTATATGAGTGATTAAAGTGATTTTACGCCTGATTGAAGTCTTTCAGTTGGTCAGTTTGCTAAAATCATGGCCAATATTGAGACCAAACCAAATCACTTATTACATGGTGAAGCTACACACTGTTAAATCTCTCCTTTCCAAACATTATGAGTTGAATAAAATAAGCCATAAAAGTAACTTCAGGGAAAATTGAACTTTTCTTTTCTAGCAGTTACTATACGGCCAATTTTTTGAGAACAGATTGGCAGAGATAAGCAGCCAGATGTCTTCTTATTTCAGGCGCAGAATGAAAACATTAATGTGTCTTTAAATGCTGACCAGAGAGTTATTGGAGTGTGGGTTATTCAAATGAGAGTCACATTTAAATTGCTTATATGTGGTGGAAAAGCTGCAATGTATGTGTCCTTGAAGGTTGGCTCAAAGCCTGTTTAATCTACATATCTTGTCAGATCACTCGCTATAAGGTGGCTTGAAATATTCGAAATGTGTTTCCCACCCACCCCTATCTGAAGTCCCTCATCACTAAAAAATATTCAGTCTGATCTCTTAAAACACAAAGTCCCCTTTAGCTCATCTGAATAAATGACAGAGAAATGAGAAGTTCACATCATTTAACTACAGAACTATTAACCTCTTTATCACAGTGTTCAATTTCTTCCTGTCTGTCTTTTGTTTTAAAAAACAATAGACTCCACTATTTTTCAAATGATGTTTGGTAATTAAAAATGTGTTTGGAGAAGTGTAAACACTGCAAAAATTAAAATCCAACTAATAGTTTATGCCACAACCTGCAGTTCCCCTATTGTAGTTTCTCATGAAAAATGCCAGTTTTTCTTTTTTTAACTTCATATTTTTATATTCATTTATTTTTTTTACTCTTTATTCATTTATTTATTTTGATTCTATTTATTTAATTGAATTTATTTTTTACTTTATTTATTTATTTATTTTATTTTAATTTATTTCTTTATTGGGGGGGGGGTGTTCTCTTCACTTTTATTATTGTTGCCTACAATTATTGTTTTAGTAATTTTAAAGCAAAGACTTATACAAAGTTAGGCCTCATAGAGGTGTGTCTGGTTTGGCTGACAGTTAGGTTGACACAGCATTGCAAGGTTATATATTGAAGAATCAATCAATCAATATGTTAAATTGAACAATTTTCAGATTTTATTATTAAACAAATTATTACCACATAAATACACAAACGTACCAAAAAAATTGGTACCGTTGAGTACCGATACCCATTGCCGGTTACCAGGCATCGGTAACGTATTGTTACCTACGCCAAGGAGGTTATGTTTTTGGGACAGTTTGTCTGTGAACAACATAACTCAAAAAAGTAATGAACAGATCTTGATCACATTTTCAGGAAATTTTCAAAATGGGATATGGAAGGAATCATAAAATTTTGGAGGTGATCCAGATCACCATCTGGATCCAGGACTTTTTTAAAGGATTCTTTATCATTGTGAGATTGGGCCGTTTTCACCATATGTGTATGTAACTCCACCATAAATGGTTGGATTGCTTTGCAAAACAAAATAAGACAAGGTCACCATAATTTCTGACAGATGTAAAAGTATGATCCAGATCCTGGCAATATTCTGGATACTAAGATCTGGAATATGAAATATGTACTGGGCCATCATAACTTTCAACACTGTCAGGTGGCAAATTATTGTACAAACCTGCAACTAACACCAAATTGTAGCAGACAGTCTGCTGAAAGGGAGTATAACATAAAAGTAGGACTAAAGTGAGTTTCAAAAGTGAAAGGTACCCATTCCTACTGACAGGTGGCGCCACCAAGACACATTCATCTAATTTATAGTGTAGTTTGCGAAAGGTAAACAAATGCGTAATTGTCTGTATTTACCTGCCTCAATGAACTCAGCAATGACTATTGAGAGACGCCATAATGTGTAATGTAAAAGTGACTGACACAAGTGGAGGGTTGAACTTGTTGAAAACTTGGGCTTTTTGCAAGTGTAATTTCACAATTTTCACGTATGTTAGTCGAACAATGAAACTCAAATTGGCGCAAGTAACGCAAATCAGGGCATGTATATTTAATTTGTGATGTCATAGGAATTCTTCCTGATTTTCTTCATGTTTGGTGTTAGCGTGTCATACGTCCATGCCTACATATTAAGCTAGTTTTAACCATCCATTAGCTCTAGTTTTGGTCACCACCTACAACTTAGTGTAACGTTGAAAACTTTAGTGACTAATGTTGACGAACTAGTTTCCAGCTCTGTTTACCCAACATTTTGGTGGTGCAGTGGCTTTCAATACCACTTCCTGTGAGAAATCCTGCCTTTCATGAGCAAAAAGCTCATTTAGAAGTTAAGACTGAAAACAAAATCTAGTCCAAACAGATCAAATTTTGGATGATTTTCCTCTGTTGGTTCATCACTTAGAGAAACCCCATTTACTGTCACTTTTTTTTCCCCACTTTGTCATTTTGCACCCGATATGTTCTATTCTCCCATGCATCCTCTACTTAAAAAAAAGTTTGAGAAGCTTCAGCGTGTGACAGATAAGCACAAATGCATCTGTGATTAAGTCAAAGTGCAGTGACACGCTCTGAAAACAACGAAACCGAACGTCCCAGAAGTGTTAGAATCGCAATAACATTAAAGCCTCAGATTGGAGGCAATAAAGGAAACACAGTAATCTAGATTCCCTGCAGTTTCATGCATTTAAAGCACATGCTTATACCACCCCTGACCTCTCTTCTAGCCTACTCTGCACCATTATTACAATCAGCATCTCATTTGACTGCGAGCAATGCACCAAAGACAATTAATTCCAGTTAGTGTAAAGTATGTTTCATGACATACGCTAAGAATAAAGCTCATGCAGGATGCAAAGACATTTGAATTGGATTTTGCTCATTATCTTCCTGTTACTGTACAGTTGAATTACATCAGCGTTTGCATTTGCATGTTTTGATTGTATCCTCAGGAGGAATACAGCCTTTGATATGCTTTTGATTATCATTTGCTGTATGCATGCTAAACACTTTGTGAGCGAGTTGCTTGCCTTAAGTTTCTACAACGTCAACAATCACTGACTAATATGACTAATATGTGTTTGATTTATATTCATTCAATCAAACAAGTGACTTTAGTTCATCATGTTTGATTTACTTCAACAGTTCATCTGTTCTTTTATTGTATTAAAGAGCGGTTTCATCCTGGTCTCCAAACACAAAGGAGCTTTCAGGTCCTGGTTCATAAAGAGCAGCCAGGGATTCATGTACAGTGTCTGGATTTGGACCTCTTCTGTCGTCTTAAATGTCTTGACCAACCCTCTGGGTATAATAGGGCAAAGATTAAAGAGGGGTATTGTTGTCTCTTTTTTTAGGCTTTATACTGTCCCAGTGTCTCTCTGATTTTTCAGTTTATCTGGTGTCTATTCACTCATCGGCTACTGGCATTTTCAGAGCATCTTAACCGATCTTTCAAGACCAAACTAGAATTGTTTTCTATGACTATGTAAACACCAAAACTACCTAAGAAAGGTGGTCTCTCTTTTTCATGTATCTCTTCCTGTTTTTGATACAAAAAAAGTGTGTTTAAGTAGTTTTTAAGTTTACGAGCATCTTGATCGACAAGTTCCACCAGACTCCGCCTCCCCCCGCCGAAAAACATGATTTGCTGATTGGCCAGACCTCTAGAGGCCTGTCAAACACAGCACTATGTGCAGACTTTGATATTTAAAGCCTGTTTATTTAAAGGTCCCATATTCTGCTCCTTTTCTGCAGTTTAATATGGATCATTGATGTCTTCATAAAATGGTAGTAACATGTTTTGGTCCAAAAAGCCAATAAATCAAGCACAGCAGCATTGTTTCCAGGCTCTCATGGCCCCTCTGTTCAGAACGCTCTGATTTAGTGGGCGTGGCCTTCATATGTAAATGAGCCACCGCTGATACCGCCCCGCTCTTCAGCGTCACTGAGAGCGGCGCCACGAGCTCCGAGTGCACAATGTTTAGAAAACAGCGAAGCTTGTTTACTGTAACATTACAGGCCATAACAACAGGCTAACCGCAGCTAAAGTTAGCATCCTGAAGCTAACACAGAGACAGGGGGGACACTGAGGAAAAGCTCTTCCATCTGCTCCACAGCACACAGTATTTAAAATACTCACATTTCCAGGGTCCCGGGTTTGTTGGCGGATGGTTGGTAATGCGCCTGGATTCAAGACCAGTCTATTCTCTAGCCCTCTGTTGTACTGTCCAAAGTTGGAAAAGCAGTCGGCCGTGAAGTGACTAGCACACACATGCACAGTTTTACTGAGTGTAGCTGGCACATTTCCTTGATAAATGAACTCTAGACACTTAGCATTGCCTTCTTCTGAGAGGGGAAGCTTGTGCATGGAACTATGTGGCTGTTTACAGCCAAAAACAGAGCAGTGATGGCTCAGTGGTATCTGCTCCGGTGGACCAGTCAGGTCAGACTTGCTCCCGATTGGTCAAAAAAGGGAATCCCTGATGTCGGCAAATCCCCAAAATCCGAACAGCTCGTTTTAGGTCAGGATTTTACATTCACAAGCGCTGCTAAGTACAGGTTTTATCATTAAATATCACATTTTGTGGGCTGGGAGGAAAGCCAAAGACCCACAAATTTCACTAAAAGACTTAATAAAGTGATTTTTGCAAAATATGGTACCTTTCCCCCAAATACAGAGCGTGTCGTCTGCTCCAAGTACAAAAGGAATAGTGTCTTATATGGTTTTATGAGTGAGCCAAAGTCAATTTTCCACTTTGGTAAACAATAACGAGAATATTCTATTCTACTCTAATACTGAAAGCAACAATTAGAGAATTGTGCATCATAATTTTTGTTTTGAGGTGACTTTGAGTTTGAGAACTTCATAAAAATCTGGGGTATTTGGCTCCAAACATGGAGTAAAATGATAAAAATGCTCAGTGTGACTCAGATAACCGAGTTAAAACCTCGAGTGGGCAAACCTGGAGATGTCATTATCAGCTGAGTGTTCAGGTGAGATTACTTTATCTCTACCTGACAGGTCAGAATTCCCAGAATTCCTCAATGAAGTTGTACGTCTGTACAGGGAGATACCGACTTTATTTATTTATTTGTTTGTGTTGAGGGGGGGTTGGAGGATTTTATCTCCATGGAGTTATTTAACAAAGCAGCTTAGCTCTCGCTCCGGGCTGAATAGGAGTAGGAAGAGCTGGACTCATGTAAAGAGACCGGGGGATTTGCTAGCATGATTTGTGCGTTTGTTTGATTTTTTTTTTCCCTGGAAAGTAATTAAAGGCTGACATGAGCGCGCAGAAAATCTCAGCCAATCACTCCTGTGTGTGTGATGTGATGTGTGTCGCCAGCGCTTACATTCCTAATTACACTTTAACTGTGTCTCTTTTGGAATATAATAAAAGCAAAACACTTTTGGTGCCACTCAGCCACAGTCGGAGACTGCGGACGTGCTGGCAGGAACAACCCCACTGATGGACGTGTTTAATTAGCAAGCCCTGACACTCACAAGGGTTTTTTTTTCCTCTTCTTTTTTTTTTTTTTCCCAGCATTTCATTCACTCTGAACCGCTTCTGATTGGGTCAACTCCATTTCAGCAATGTCCCAAATCTGCCCATTTAATGTTCTTGGCTTAAAGTCGCGCGAATAACAGCCTCCACAGGCGTGACGGAGAGAAATATGTGACGAGCGTCGGAGAAGGAGAGTTTGCTTTAATTTGGCTCAACATTTTTTACTTTATTCCAATTTAATCTGACCTCAAGGGTTTCAAATTTAGAGCAATTATTACTCTTTTACATTCATTTCTCACTTGAAATGCCTCTTAGTTCAAAGAGAAAATGTCCTTGGATCTCCTTTGGTGCTGCTTTACTTCATTACGTCTTCGTCTGTACACATTTTTCAAAATTCGAAATACATGCAGCAACTCCTGCCAGCACTGACAACTCATTAGACGGCTGGATTTCCAGCGTTTTCGTATTAACGGTGCTTAAATTCCAGGGTCCCCCCCTTTTCCTCTTATCCCCACATGCTGGCAAATTTGGCACGGGCTAAAGGGAAGGAAATGGCGGGTTTTAGGGGGAAAAATCTTATTAAACAAATTCTCTAAAGCATTGAGACCAACTGGTGTGGAGTGCGCTGATAACAGCTGGCCATTTTGGAGTGTCACCTCGCTTGGCAGCTGCGCCAGCGGAAAGAGGGAGGGAGAAAATGTTTTAATAGCTGTGGCCTGCAGATTTGAACACTGTTATTTTGGCAACTTTTTAATTATCTCCAAATGAATGGATTGATGGGAGCAGTTGTAACGGGGAAGAGATAGGGAAACGTTTTCTTTTTCCACATTCTGGTCCTCTCCCTCGTGGAAAGATATTCCAGAAAGATGGCCTCCTGACTTCACTGCTTCAAAGTTTTGAGGGCAGCTTTGCTAATGAGAAATTTAATCACATGCTAACGGGGAGTTTCACTTTATGTGTTAAATAATGCTAAACACAAACTGGGATTCATCATACATAAAATCTGTCTCCAGTTTCCACATTTACACAGAATGATATCAAGGTTAGATTTCCTTGGACGTAGCGAGAAAGTTAAACTTAAACATCTTCACCTGCAAATCAAGGAAGCTAAATCAGGCTGTTTTTTAAATTTTCAGTGTAGAAGGAATTTGAAACCTCAGAGTCAGAGCAGATGTCTCAATTTTGTCATGACTCAAAGCAAATTCTGAAACTTAAAAAAAGAAAAAAAAAACATTAAAATCAAGAATTCCAGTCAAAATCATCAAAAACAGTCCACTCAAAAAGGGAAATTGTGCATTGTAACTGTGTCATCATTTTACATTACTTGTTAATGTTTTCAAATTTGGGTGAGTTCAACTGTTTTTTAACCTACTTCAAAAAATGCACTTCTGTAAATTCTAAAAATTAAAGACAAGCATTCTTAAAAAAAAAAAAAGTTTTAAAAGAAATTTTAAAAAATAAATAAATGAAATTAAAAAAATCAACCAAAGCTTAACATTTTTTAAAATATTGGGTCAATATTTTTGAGGCCATTTTTGAAAATGAAAGGCCAAACATAAAAAAAAAAAAACTTGAAGCACATTTGTGACAATTCAAGCAAATAGTTTTTGAAACTTTTCTGAAAAATTGAAATTTTTATTAGGGGGATATTTTGCAAATCTTTCTAAAAATTCAAACAAAAAATTCATAATTGCCCCCCCTTGAGGAGGGGTCCAGCTGCAGACCTCCACTCTCAGCCAACTCTCTTAAGGGTGCCACTTTAAGACCCACTCCACTGTCAGAAGGAAGTGACATAGGGTGTGAAGTTAAACAAACAAAAAATAAATAAATAAATTTAAAAAATAATAATAAATTATATTAAAAAATATAAGAAGAAGAAGAAGAAGAAAAGCATTTAATTCAGTTCAACAGTTTACAAATAATTTAAAATTGGTCAGTAGATCTGGATATCTCTGTGCATAATTGAATAAAAATAATTTACATAAGTCACATTTTGAAAAATCTTTCTAAAAATTTTAACTGAATTTTTCAGGCCTTGTCAGAGCTTAACATTTTTTAAAATCAAAGCAATTTTTAAAATTGTAACTCCCCATTACCCAAATATTGATGTAAAATACTTGCAAACACTGAAGCACATTTTATTAATTTGAGACTTGACATGTTCTGATAGTCGAGGCAAACAGACAAATTCAATGTATCGGAAAATACTAGCAACGTATTTCCATGATTAAAAAAAAAAAAAAAAAAAAAAAGAAAAGAAAAGAAAAAAAAACAACATCTTTTACTTGATGCCAAACATTGTTGAATTTGAAACAACACAACATCTGACACTGTACGTCTGAATATTCGGATATTTTGAGTGAAAACTATGGACTACAAAGCTTTCTGTAGTTTAGAGTATTTATGAAAGCAGCTTTTGTTAATTTTAGCCTGTTTCAAGCTTTTAACCAATCAACAGAGTGAATGAGCTGTTGTTTTATTTCTATCACCTTTAATTAGCTCCTGTAAGGAAGCAGCTGAAGGTGGATTAATGTTTAAATGTGAAAGTGAAGAGGTTAAGGGGAAAAACTAAGCGTCAAACTTTACTCAGTTGCAGTGCAGTTACAAAATGTGAGTTATTGACAGAAAAACACCAAAAATAAAACTCTCCGTTCAGTCACTGGAAAGGACACATAGCTGTGCAGACAGGAAGGAAACCCAGAGTGGACCGATCCAGTCCCAAGTTCCCTGGCACCCGCTTACAAATGAGTTTGAAAGTTGCCAGATCCGTTTGTTGTAGGAGTGATGTTCATTGTGTGATCATTAGCTGAGCGGACATGAAGCTAGGGTAGCTTTCTTTTTGTACCAAAGCACTTGGAATAAGACAGCAACACGAACAGGGTCCAACAAGTTTGGGCAGAATTGGTCGCCAGTTCTGTCTGGAGTTTCATTCCCTTCATTTCTGGTTCAAATCCCTCTCTGTGTGCTGGCTCCGGCTTTTAACAGTGGGACATTACTGCTTTTTGATTTTCAGGCTCAGATATAAATGTTTCTTTTCTGTCGTCTCATTGTGAAATCCAGTGAGGTATCAGTCCCTGCATCTGAAAGTTCACACGTGTGCAAACCCTCTGTCCTCTGATTGGCCGGCCGTCTGTCACTGCAGCGTGGAAAGACTGGGAAAAGAATCAACACCACAGTTTTACGCAAGTTCTTTCCGATCTTTCACGGTTTTGTTCAAGTTTAGTTTCCTTTAAGCAACTGAACTACTTTGTTGAAGTTAGAAAAAGTTACTGATCATTTCTGTGACTGAGGAGAAATTCTCAACCTACTGATTCAGCTCTGCCTGAAGTTTAGCCAGATTCAACAGATTTCATTTTTTTTTGATGCTGTTCTTCAAACTGAACTTGAAAAAATGCCCAAGTGTGGTTTTAATTTGCTCTAAAATTTGAATTCTACTTGAATCATTCAGATAAAGTGTGGGTTTCTATTTTAATACTGAAGACAGAAGATTAAAATGCCATCAGCACAATTCATAAACACTTTAACATCTGTTGTGGCTGTACTTTCTTTGTGTTGACGCTTTTTCCATTCATGTTTTTGCTCTTGCATTCTTGTTGTAGCTTTTGCAAATGCATTTTTGCTCCTACATTTGTGTTGTTGCTATTGCATTCCCATTTTTCGCTTTCCCATTCATAATTTTGCTTTTGCATCCATGATGTGGCTCTTGCAATCATGTTTTTGCAAATTGCTTTTGCATTCTAGATTTTGCTCTTAAATTTGTTGTGTGGGTTTTGCATTTGCGTTTTTGCTCTTGCATTTGAGACAATGCTTTTGCATTTGTGTTGTGAGTTTTGCATTCATGATTTTGCTCTTGTATTCATTTTTTGCCCTTGCATCTGAGTTGTGGCTTTTGCATTTGTGTTTTTGCTCCTGCATTCTTGTTGTTGCTTTTGCACTTTTGTTGTAGTTCTTGCATTTCCGTTTTTTTTTTTTTTGCCTTTGCGATTTTGCTTTTCATTCGTGTTGTGGCTCTTGCATTCAAGATTTTGCTCTTGCATTTGTGTTTTCGGTTTTGCATTTATGTTTTTACTCCTGCATTAATGTTGTGGCTTTTGCGTTTGTTTTTGTTCTTGCATTTGTGTTGTGGCTTTTGCAAATCGTCTGACACCCACCAGCCACTGTAGGGGGGGGTATGATACTTTCCCATATTTTAAAAATGAATATAACGGAATAGGTGTTGGATGTCTGCACTGATCTTAACTGAAACGCGTGCAGATTTACAAACCACTACGTAATCATATGATGTAGAAATCCCCCCAATCTGTAACTGCTCAAAATGGTCTGTTCTAAAAATAGCAGAAGTTAATCATCAAATGTTTATGAGATTTTTTGAAGATTTGCTTGAATAATGAGGCCGTTAAATGAGGATCTCCTAACTGGGTCATGACCTGTTGGAGGGGCGGGCCTCAAACACCAAAGCCCTGCTTCCAGGAGACTGACCTGTCAGATGGAAGTAGAGCTTTAAAGATATAACAGGAAAAGCTTTTAAAAGATAAGCTGTAACTTTTGTAAACTCCTCCTGTAGTTCATGAGGGACAGGATAAAAACTTTATCATCATTTATCAGCAGCGGTTGTGAGGGGGCTCCATAAATACATCTACCTGGAAACAAAAGCAGAAATGTCACGCACACAACCAAAGCCTAATGATCCACTCCTCTGTCTGCCAGCCAAAGTGTCACGGTGAAAACTTGTCCTACCAGAACTCAAGTGTCTCATGAGGAAAAATAACACTCCAAAAAGGAAAATGTCACAGTGGTATGTCTTCAGAGCGGACAGGTCCACCCGTACACCTGAGGGCAGGGTGTTTTAACGCTCAATATATTCTGAGAATCCAAGAGAAAGCTTGTCTTCTTTGTTAAAGTTTAAAATGTGCTGACAATAAGCTGTCTGTGCTAAGTTATAAAACTGGCAGGTTTTATAAATCTTTGAGTATCTGTTGGAATTCTTCGTCAAATGTGTCTGAAGAGGCCATTCTTTCCCCAAAAAGCTGGAAAATCTTTTAAATGTGATCAACTTTTGACTTTTGATGGATTTTCTTTCTTAATTTCTTAAAAAATCTTGAGGTTTCAGTGCCTTAGCATTTATTTTTAGTCTGTTTGTATATAATGATTTGACTTTGTTAAAGTATAAAATAAAAGCTCAAAGCAATCAGACAACTTGATGATGATCAAGGTCATCCTCCATGAGCACAATGGGTAAAAGTAACAAGCACGTGTTGAGGTATATAAAAGGTACAATGAAATTACTTGCTTATACTGGTGAATCCAAAAGAAGAAAGGAAAGGGTGTCTTGAATTTTGTCACCAAATTTCATGCTAAAAGTAAATGTCAGAAAATAACAAAATTTTAGGGACTCATCCTTTTGGGATGGTGACGAATTGTTCAGAACAATCAAACATTTATTAAGATGTCAGAATTCCAGACCAATCTTCTGGGTGTCAGCAACTTTGCCTCTAAATTTAAAATACTTTGGGGACATTTCAAGAAAGTCTAGACATGTCAACCTGTTGGAGTAAATGTTGAGGGGTAGTACAATTTGAGTGACCTTTTCTCTGGGGAGAATGATAATCTGTTCAAAACAGTTTAACAAGCATGTTTATGGGATAAAGTGGACTAGCAATTTCATGCAACTTTTTATTTTTTTTTAATCTGGGAAGTACGACATACATGCCAACCCTCCCGATTTTCCCGGGAGAGTCCCGAATTTCAGTGCCCCTCCCGACAATCTCCCGGGCCCACAATTCTCACGAATTTCTCCCGATTTCCACGCGGACAACAATATTGCTACACCATCTTTCTCTTCTGACTGGGCGCCGTTTTCCGGCCAGACATTAATAACGGTTACACCTCGGCTCGAAGTCAAGCGCGGCAAACAGAACAGAAGAAGAAGAAGAAGAAGAAATGAGTAAGAAGAGAACGTACTCGTGTAAATTCCAGAATGAGTGGAAAAGTGAATTCCCGTTTATCCGGGACAGAGTGAAGGGGACGGGATATGCTAAGTGCACATTTTGTAGATCTGACTTTTCCATTGAACACAGTGAGATTATCCACAGAGGGCTAGAAATCTTAACCTTATGTCATAAATTTCAGACATTAACAAAATTTGAAAAGTCCATCTTCTGGGGAGGACGATCATTAGTCCAAAGCAGCATATTTTAAGCTATTTCAAGGTCTGAGGGGCTGTGAGGAGTTTATAAGTGATCTTAAAAAAGTCTTCCTTCTAGATATATGCCTGATTGTAATCTACACTTTAAAATGAGATTATCAGCAACAATATTACAGGTTACAGGTTGTTTTAAATTGCTACGTCTTAGCTTCCAGGACGAGTCCCGTTCACGGCATGTCAAGGTCTCTGAGTTTTTCTAAGCTGAAAATGATTTCTGTGATTAATTTTGTAGTGGTGGTTAGCTTGGGCTGTATCACTCTATAACTCAGGGGCTAAACTGTTTGTGCTAATGTTGGCTCCAACCCACAGTCAGCAGTTATTCTGCAGTGGTCTGTTCAAACTTGAGAGTCTATCAATAAAATGAAGAGTGAGGTTATGTTGGCTCTGATTGGTAGATGATTGGCAGGACATAACTAACCAGGATTAACTAACGTTACACATTACAGACATGTCTTAGAGCACCGAGCTGCCAGCTGTGCTAAATATTAACAGCTACTAAATACGTACAAACTGACAGTGTTTACTTGTTGTCACGTTAGCCTACAGATATGTCAGAGCACTGGGCTGCCGATAGCACTACATATGATCCACTCCTAATAAAATCTTTACCTGGGCGCATTGTGTCCAGTAAAAAGTTGTCTTGAACAAAGAAAATTTGTTTCCTTCCGTTCCGTGTTTTAAGATGACTTGCTCCTGAATCAAGAAGATACAAAATAATAATAAAATAGTGGAGGTATTGAAACATTCAACGGTTAATTATGAAATGCACTTTGTAGAATTTTTGATTAATCAGACTTCAATTTCACAAATTGAGAGCCTTGAGTTGCAGATTCACAAATTTTTTCGGGGGCAATTTATTTAAAAATCAAAAGATTTACCAACTGGAGCGAAGGAATGAACTCATTAAACTTCACTACCCTGGTGAAATTAAAAAACAGACTGTAAAACTTGAAATTGGAGTTGGAATTCATGTTACAAAATCAACAAAAACATTTGTACTTTACCTCTGGGGACCTTGAAAAACCCGTAGAAAATGACTGCGCCATCTGGCCAGCTCTGTGTTAAACAATGTGCTCTGTACCAACAGGTCGGACAGATGAATTGTTGCCCTGCTGCTGGCAGGATGAAAACTGCAATCACACTTGGCCATGAAACACTGAATGTGAAAAACAGCTTAATTATGTTTCCTTTTTCACAAATAGTTGAATAATAATGCGTTCCCCCATCAGCCTGGGATGGAATTCATAAATAAAACATGAATAAATAAATCATCTTGAGAGAATACTTTCTCAGACTTTAAACCTTGTAAAACGCCACGTCCGCACAGTTCGCAGCCGACATGACGGGGGTTAAAAACATGTCATCATTTTTGTTGTAACGGTGTCATCACAGCGCATTCAACAACAGAGGTTTTTGAAGCTTACCCTTGCTATCCCATGCCCTCTATCCCCTCTTTCTTACAAATCCATTTCTGCCCGGGACCCACTTCAATCCTTTAGCCCAAATGTCCATCACACTCTCCCCATTCATCCCCTCTTCTAAGGCCTCGGCTAAGAACACTTGAGCATCATATGTCCAGGCTACAAAGGCTCTCTCAACTACAAAGTGGAGGAGGGAGAATAAAAAGGTCCAGAGATAAACCACAGGGCCTTTCATCACATTTATTCGGACCACATATACACCCCTCGGGGAGCAAATACAGCATCGCAGACATACTAAACCCCAAATCTTTCATTTCTCTTTCCCTGAAGGAGTAATCAGCTAAAACTCTTTAATCATGAAAACAACAGAGACGCCAACTCCCTCAGTTACCTCCCTTAGATAAGTCCAATCATTGTGCTTTCTAATATTCCACCAGAGGACTCGAACCATTTCATAGTTAAATCAAAAAAAGCGATTGCAATGTCACATTACTTCAACTTTACAATGACATTGCCGTGTTAAAAAGAAAGCGTTTGATGAATTTCTCAAAGAGCTAATAGGTTGTTTTCCCCAGCGAGTCACACCGCCTTTCTCATCCCATTACTGTTGGGTTTGATGTGGATTTGCTTCCACGCGAGTCAAAGCGAGGGTTTCAGACGTTATCATAACACAGAGTGTCCGAGTACACGTAAAGTGCTTTTTGAAATCGAGACGCCAAGTGGGGGCAGGAGCGTCAAAAAGCCTCAGAGACGACTGTTACAAGTTGTATCTTCAAAGGGGAACACCCAAGGTTAGATTTTTACGCCACCCCAAAGTGGTGATGTTGGATTGTATCATCCATAGAATAGAAAACAGAATAGAAAATACTTTTTTTGACCCCGAGGGGAAATTCAGGACAAGTCACAGCAGCGATCAAGAACAGCTTGAGCTTCTTCAGCAGTCTGTTCAGTCCCTGTCTCCTGTATCCTGTCTGCTCACA
Organism: Halichoeres trimaculatus; assembly: GCF_033239565.1. Classification (NCBI taxonomy): domain Eukaryota; kingdom Metazoa; phylum Chordata; class Actinopteri; order Labriformes; family Labridae; genus Halichoeres; species Halichoeres trimaculatus. The sequence goes on from NW_027437200.1 coordinate 19,010,175, forward strand.
GCAGGTGAAGTTCTTCCAATGTGGCGTTGGTGTCCAGTGCTAGCCATGTCTGTGAATAGCATGATGCTACTCTGCCTTCTGGTATTCCCTCTGTTGCTGGGTTAGCACAGCTAGCTTGTCCATCTTATTGGAGATAGATCTTACGTTCCCAATAACGATGGATGGAAGGACAGGTCGATGTCGTCACTTCTTAGCTCACACCTGAGAACCAGCACGTCATCCTCACCTCCTTTTCCTCACCTTGTGGGAAACATCCGGCCTTGCACCAGTTAGCATTTACACGCTAAAGGCTTCTAATAGCTGATTTTACATGTAAACAGCGGAGCCATGGTTACATGTAGGATCTCCAGACAAACACATGAGCAACAATAGTAAAAATATCACTGGAGACACAAAAAGTTGGGTGTCCACAACCAACAAATGAGCCATAAAAAGTAATGACCCACTCCAAATTCAAAGATGACGAAAAAGAGATTAAAAAAAAAAACAAAACAAAAAAACAAGAAACAGACAACCAACAGGGCATGGCCTAGAAACAACAATCATCAGTGAATGCAGACAGCTGGACTCAGACTTTAACAGATGATGCCATCATGTGACTTTTTTTTTTTTTTTTGTTAAAACCAGAATCCATTAACTCTCACTGAATTAATTTTATCATTAGTTTCTCAGCTCAGAATCCAAACTACATCAATGTCAAAGCCTCCTGTAACTTTTCCCATTATTTTGTTTTTGACTCTGGGGCAACTCTAGGATTTGTCTTCATATCCTCGTTCCATTCTGCCTCCACGCCGCTCCGCTTAAAGGCACCCCGTGGAGTTTTTATTGTAATCAAACACAGCTCTGTTTTGTTTATCACCGAAATGGATTGCACACACCCGTAAGGCACGAAAAGAAAGATGTTGAATGCCCTTTTCTACTTCATAAAACTTTTGCAAAGCCTTTGTTTAGAATTCTTTGAAATAATGACCCTGCTATTGTTGCTTTTTTTCCTCCCCATGCTTAGGGAAAAAAAAGAAAAAGAAAAAAAGGTTAGGGTGAAATTTAAAACCAGAGAATTACTTTCTGCAAATAGGAAAAGAATTTGCCTGTAAGCTAAGTATTAATATGAAATAAGACTAACAATAAATGATGCATATCTCTGTTTTATGTGAATCCACTGGAAACAAACAAACAAACAAAAATAGCCTTTCGCTTAACACATATTACCAACGGTCAACTTTTGAAGGAAGTCATGGGATCACTCAGATTACAACTTTTTGTGCTCAAAACTTTCATTTTCTTCATGGTTTCATTACAACATCAAAATATCTTTGACAGGTTTTGACCTTTGTGGATACAGAACTGCAAAAACTCAAACCTCCAAATGCATTTCTGTGAGTTTATTCGATTAGTCCAACATTTTATAACTGGGCTTGATGAGTCGATGTGGCTCATAAAGTGTAACAGAAAAATATGTTGTTTTTATATTAATTTTAGAGTGTACTGAGGGTTTTTTTTTTTTTTTTTTTTTTCCAACTCCACTAAGACGTAACAACAAAACTTGGAGACGGAGTGTGAATGATGTGTGGTAAAGGACACAAGTTGGAACCAAATTTGATGACTTTAGCCCTAGAGTTGGAGATAAAGGGCAAAAACTCAAACCTCAAAGTGCAAAAATGTCACTTGTAACTGATTAATTATTCTTAACGGATACCTAATTGGTTTGACAAGTGTTGATAAGAGTCTTGTCTCGAGGTAAAAAGGGACCCAAGTGATTTGGAAAAGGTTGCAAGTGAATACTTTGATACATTTCTTGACGAACGATTTTTTTTTCCTTGTTGGAAAAGAAAGACAAAAATATATGGTTTTGCTAGTTTTACAGTGTATTTGGGGCCTTTTTTTCTTTAATAAGATGAAATGACAAAGCAGGGAACAACAGAGTGGGGGAGGGTTTATATATGTGGTAAAAGACTGAAAGTAGAAATCAAACCCAACTAATTTGAGGTTGTATGGTCAGTTCCAAGGCCAATTTATGCTCAACATTACGTACGGGTAGGGGTACGGGTACGGATACGGATACGGATACGGATACGGACGGAGCCCTCTGTCTGTGCTCTGCGTTCATTTCATCCGTATTTCTGCATGTTTCCATGAGGCTTACAGATACTGACCATAAGAAGCAGTACCACTGTAAACCGTGGGGGCAGTGTTGCCGTTACTACCTGAAACAAAGCTGAAGTGAGACACAAAGAAGAAATAACAATGGTGAAACTTTTGTGATGTTTTTAGCAGCCTCACCGACCACACCTTCCTACAACGCTGCCTCCATTTTAGTCTATTAAGCAAGTGGTGTATTATTAATACCTCCTCCACTGTCGCCATGCTTGTTTGTAAGTTTCGCTGTCACAAACTTTTGACTCTGGACTGCTCCCCCTGGTGGATGTATTGGTTAACTACAATGCCAACGCAAAGAATGTACAGAAGTATTTGGGCAGTGACAGTGACATCGTAAAAAATGGAAAGATACATTTTTTTGTACGTAAAGGGAGGAGAAATGGGCCTTTACACTGCAAAAATGTCAAACCTCAAGGTACACTTCAGTCATTTTGGTCAACATATTTTTTCATTTCTTCCAACTAAGATTTTAATGTGGACATTAAAAGGTTAATGTGGCCTATAAAGTGTAACAAAATATTTTCTTATAATTGTATTTTATTTATTTATTTATTGAATTAATTTATCATTTATTTAATTTAATTTATCATTTATTTAATTTAATTTTATAATGTATTTAATTTAATGTTATAATGTATTTAATTTAATTTGATAATTTATTTAATTTAATTTTTATAATTCATTTATTTAATTTTATTTATCTATTTATTCATTTATTGATGGTTTTAGAGTGTCTTTGGGGGGCTTTTCTGGCACTACCAAGATGAAATAGCAAATCTGAAATCTTTAAGGGAGCATAGGGAATGATGTGTGGTTAAGGGATGTCGGATAAAGTTTAATCTATATTTGTTTGTTTTTTTTACAGCAAAAACTTAAACATTTATATCATTTTTAATCAAATTATTACTGTAAACCTTGCCAAATTGTTATAACAACAACAAAAAAAAAGTTTTAAGTGTTTTCTCAACATAAAAGATGACTTAACTGATTTGAGACCCACTACTTATAAAAAATTCACTAAGTTTGTATCTTGTTGTAAAAATAATACATAAATAAATAAAAACTTGGTTCGTCTAGTTTTACAGTTTATTTCAGGCTCTTTTTTTTTTTTACTTTACCAAGATGAAATGACAAAGCAGGGAACAAGACAGAGGGTGATGATGATGATGGGGTAAAGGTCTGTAGGTTGGAATTGAACAAACCCAGTTAAAGGACAACAGCTTGAGGAAGGGTGTACACTGCAAAAAACTCAAACCAATGAACTTAGTTGAAAACACTACAAGCAAGAAGTAACCACGCCAGATTTTCTAAGATTTCTTACTTACTTACTTACTAAGATTTCTATCTGGACTTGTTTGGTAAAATTTGGCTACTATTTAGAGAACTAAAAGACTGTGTTGTATTTAGGAGTTTTAGAGTGTATTTTGAGCTTTTTGACCCGACCAAGATAAAATAAAACAGGAAACTGGAAAAAAGAGTGGGGGAGGATTAAGTATAGGGCTGTTGTATAGAAAGAAATTTTAATAGTTAGGACAGCGTATAGTAAACACGTTTATGTTGTAAAGAGAGGCCACTGGAGTCAACTTGAGGCAATAAATCTCTTTGATTTTAACAAACACTTTCCACTCTCCTGTAAAATTGCTCTGCAATGATGATCTAAGTGTTCAGGTTTTCTGAGGCCGACCTGAAAAATGGCGTGTTGTTCTGTCATGCTGAAAAATTGATGCACTTTGGGGTTGCTCGGTTTTTCTTTGCTCTGTCTGGTGTTGTTAGGGCAATGCACCCTGCGCCTGACACCCTCTGCTGCCAATCGCTTCCTGTCCCCTCTATTACACATCCTCCTCCTCCTCCTCCTGCTCCTCTCCCCTGTCTCCAGAAACGCTCGTGCATAATTTCCAACCTCCTCTCTGAAAAGTTTGGACCAAATGATGGGTTCTTTAGTCACAAGCTATTAACGTTGCCGCACATTAAAGTTGTTTTGCAGTTGAGGAGGAAAGTGTTCTCGCACGGCGTTCATTTTCCCAAACAGTGCAAAGATATTAAAAGACAAAGAGAAGGAGAAGGAACAAACAAGAAGAAAGACACAAACACAAGGTCCCTGGAAGTCAAGGGATGCAGAATCGTACGGTAAATCTCACTTGACGTGATTCATGGCTTGGTATTTCTATATAAAGTACATCTAAACATTTGCAAAGAAAACAAAGGGCTGTAGAAACTCATAAGGAAAAGAGAGGAGAAAAAGTCTTTGTGCTGATTTAGGTTACTCTCTTTTTTTTTTACTGTTTTCAAAAATACAACAGCGCAGTCCCAAGGGAAATTCAGTTTACCAGGCCAAGGAGGAGAGAAAATAACTGCAAAATCCAGCAGTGGACCACATGCAGAAGTATTTCAGCACATTTCTCTCCCAATTTTGTGAAAGTTTCAGAGAGAGAACAAACTAATCCTTTGTTTATGCCATGGATTGACCTAGAATGGGTTCATTTGACTGATATGAGCATTGTAAATGTGAAAAAAAAAAAACAACTACTTCCCATCTGTGTTTAACACTTGATCATTGTAGGTCTGTGCCCTTCCTATCTTACATCCTACATTTGAGATTAAATCAACCCCAAGAGAAATTCAGTGTTTTAAACTTGAGCTATTTTGCAGTACTTGAAACATTTATTATTATTACTTTTGAGAAGAAGAAGAACAAGAAAAAAATCTGTTTGTTTTTTTTTAAACTCTGAATTGTGCTATACACACACACATGCACAGAAGCATGCAACGATTAGAGAGGTCAGAGTAATGCGTTGCACTCTTGGTGCCATCTGAGCAGTTGGGGGTTTTTGGTGCCTTGCTCAAGGGCACCCGACGGTGCTCAGGAATGTAACACAACATCTCCCCAGCTATCGACCCAATTTCCAATCATGGTTCATGCTTGGGCTTGAACCAGCAACCCTCCGATCACCAAACCAGGCCCCTACAGACTGAGCCACTGCTGTCTCATTTTTTGTATAGGTGGCGCTATTGTGGTGCAATCTGTTTATCTTGTTTGTTACATGCTACCTGTCACAAATGATTTCTTCCTATTGTTACAAACTCTGCTAAGAGAAAACCTAATAGTTTATGATACTTTGGACCCTGACCATCTTGTCACCCTTAAGCGGATCTGTTGACACTGGCAAAAATTTTAGCTTTGGTTTTAGCCCCAGATTTGTATTATTATTTTTTATATATATATATATATATATTTAATGATCATTTTGAATTATTTATGCTACTTATGAATTGATTCAACCTTTCACATTGTACAAATTTATTTTGCTAAATGGCACCAGAACATTTTTTTTTTAATTTATTCAATTTTTTGTGATTTTTTTTTTTTTAGTTTTTTTTTCTTTTTTTGTTGGTATAAGTGTATTATTTGAATTTTTATGTTTTATTTTTATTATTATTATTTTTAATTATTTTCATTTTTATGTAGGTGGTGCTATTATTGTGTAGATATTTAAATTTTCTCATTAAGTATTATTGCCATCAGTCTTAAATTATCTCTTTCCACCATAATCGCTCTTTTCTGACCTGCCGGGGACTATGAATAAAATGGCTAGAAAAATTGCTAAAAATGGCTTAAAATAGTAGAAATACCACTTCTGACAATAAACTACACAAAGAGCTGAATTGAAGAGACTTCTGTCAAATTGAGGATGGACTCAAAGCAAATGTAACTACCTAGTGTCAACACTAACTCATAAACTTGCGTCTTTTCAATCTGTAACAAGTTAGCTAACGTTAGCATGTATTAAAGAGTAGCTTGGAAAACTTTGAATCTCCCCCGTTTTTGAAATTTAGATTCAGTTGTGTAGAATTTGGCTACGAGGTTTAAAAGTTGATTATGACTTAGCATTAACTGTTAGATAGCTAGCTAGCAAGCGAGCTAGATAGATAGATAGATAGATAGATAGATAGATAGATAGATAGATAGATAGATAGATAGATAGATAGATAGATAGATACTTTATTTATCCCAAGGGAAATTGGAAAATGGAAAAATAATTTACTACAAGGAAACACAATAAGATATTTTTGGTCTTTTTCGTGATTCTTGGCCCATAACTTTGTCTTGCCACCCAATGTTTTGAGTCTGAACCCTATTTTTGGTTGGCTGATACTTGGAAGTACATCCAACATAAAACACTGATGTGACACTTGGATTTCAGTTCCAGCCTATAGAAGTTTTCTACAGTGAAAAACTTTTAATATTTCCATTTATTCCCAATGTCAGTTTTCGCATGCACCAGTCAAACATCATAGCCTGATTTGACCGCATATAAACAACAGAAGAGGTGAGGTTGAAGGACATCTACTATTTGTTTGAGCTCAAAGGCTTGGGGTAAAAAAAAAAAAAGAGCACCGACAGGAGTCAGGAGTTTTTGGTGGATCTGTCGTTATACATCATTCATGGCATTGCGAGGAGAGCAGCTTGACGATGTGTGAAATTTGACATTAAGCATCTTTTATGTTATTCCTGTATTTGGTATGGAAAACCCAAGGGCAAAAGAATGTGCGATGTGTAATTTTGTTCTTTCGGGAGACGCTGGGCTGAATGAGAAAGTCTTCACAACAGTGTTTGAGCTGATTTGAATGGGAGACAATGTGATGGTGGAATACAAATCAGCTGTTTGGTTGTGTCTTTCAGAGCTGTAGCTTAATGCAGGGACTTTTTGCCCTCAGTTTATAAACTCTGCAGTAATTCTCTCCATTAACACTGACCTTTCTTTGCACAGACGTAGAATGATACTATCACCTTTGACCAGAGCTGCACTTTGATACAAAGCAAAAGCTCCTCTTTGACCTCTTTGGTATTATGTATAATAAGTAAGTAACCAAGATTACAGTCGTTGTGTTCTGACATTTCAAGCTTGTTGATACCAGACTTTGAACGTTGTTGTCTGCTCAAGGTTGATTTTGAGACTGTTTTGGATTCACCGCCCAAAATGCATTTTTCAGTTTCATCACTGCTTTGATATCATTTCCTTTGTCAGCATCCCTGCATTTGATGGTGTTTTTTATGATATTGCTGTTTTTAGACAACTCTCGATGCTAAACTTGACCTTTATAATCTCTCCCTGCCTCACAGACTGTGTGTATAGGAAGTGAGTCACTTATTAATTTGCTTCTGAGAGTTAACTGGTGACTCACTGAGTCAGACATTAAATTCAGAGATCCTGCAAAATCTGAAAGTCAAAGACAGCCACTGAGATGTTAGTGGAAAATTGGCCCACACTTCATAAAGAGATAAACAGATGTTGAAACAATCAATAAACAGAGACAGAGTTAACACTTTTGTCATATCATATCCTTGTCACTTTGATTGTAGTACGTAGTTGTTCCTCTAGTTATGACGTATCTTTCATTTTACATGGAATGTTTTTCATTTGACAGGGGTGTAACTAGACTTTTTGACTGGGGTGGCCACAGGTTTTTGTAGGGGTGGCCTACAAATCACAACGTATAACTTCTGATACATAAGAATCCAAAAAATACTATATTCTTGAATATGATTTTACCTTTGAAAGGTACTTTTATCCAAACAAGTACTTTAAAGATAAAGACAAAAAAAATTCTCTCATTACAAAGTGACTTTAAAGAGGGCTAATCTGGAATTTAAAGAGGGGGTATTATGTCCTCTAATTTCTTTGAACAATCTATTCTTGTATGCAGTTTTAACTTTGAAAGTATCTTTACCCATACAACTTCTTTGACTGTCCTTTCCTTTTTTATTTGTGATACAAAGTTACTCTAAAAAAAGGATATTCTGGAATTTAAAGAGGGGGTATTATGTCCTTCTATTTCCTCAACTTTCTTTAAGCAATATTTTTGTATGCAATTTTAACTTTGAAATGTACTTTTACCCATACAACTTCTCAGAATGTCTTTTCCTTTTTATTTCTATTATAAAGTAACTTTAAAGAGGGGTATTCTGGAATTTAAAGAGGGGGTGTTATGTCCTCTAATTTCTTTAAACATTCTTTAAGCATTGTTTTTGTATGTAATTTTACCTGAAAATGTACCTTTGTCCATATGACTGCTGAGACTGTACTTTCCTTTTTATTTCTGATACAAAGAAACTTTAAAGATGGGTTATTCTAGAATTTAAAGAGGGGGTATTATGACCTCCTATTTCTTTCAACATTCTTTAGGCGGTATGTTTGTATGTAGTTTTAACTTGGAAAGGAACCTTTATCCATACATCTGCTTAGGCTATCCTTCCCTTGTAATTTCTAATATGAAGTAGCCTTAAAGAGGGCTATTCTTGAATTTAAAGAGCGGGTATTATGTCCCCCTAGTTCTTTCAACATTCTTTAAGCAATATGTGTGAATGTAATTTTAACTTTGAAAGGTACCTTTATCCATATAACTACTTTAAAGACTGTCTTTTCCTTTTTATTTCTAATACCAAGTAACTTTAAAGAGGGCTATTCTGGAATTTAAAGAGGGGGTAGCATTTTTCCTATTCCTTTAAACATTCTTTAAGCAATATTCCTGTATGTAATTTTAACTTGGAAGGTGCCTTTATCCATATAACTGTTTAGACTTTCTTTTACTTTTATTTGTAAAACAAAATAGCTTTAAAGACAAGCTTTTCTGGTAATTAAAGAGGGGCTATTGTGTCCTCCCGTTTTTTAAACGTGGCTATAAAGTAAAAATTCTGAATTTTCATACTAAACCTGTGACGTTAAATAGGTGGCTCTATAACACCAAGATCTGCCCTTAGCTCTGCCCTAAACAGGCATCTAGAGGGCTGGCCAATCAGAGGGAGGGGGTCCTCAAAGTGACAGCAGCAAGCAATGGCTTAAATTAGGGTTTTCTAAAATACCAGTGTGAGAAAAAGAGGGATTTTTGGGGGCCGTTAATCAAGTAGAGCAAAAACAGGGGCATCAGAGTGATAGAATAAAGCCTAAAAGAAAGGTACAATACCCCTCTTTAATAAGTAATAGTGGAAATTAATTGTGATTTGAATAGCAGTCGTCATATTCCTGTCAAAAGCAAACCGTTCCTGTGAACAGAATAACATGCAGTGACATCCAGCGCTGAATTTCCACGCCTCCTCCCACCACACTAACTCACATGTCATCAACAGCGCGCGCCCTCCTGAAAAGCACACAGTGTGCCGTTGTCATCAGCTCCGATCACAATGTGCTCAATATCTTCGGTCCCCCTCTTGTTAATGCAATTTAATGTCATGTCTTTCGCCTGAGTTTCCCAATCGCTGTTACCATGGTGACATGCATGGAGAAAACACTCCTCACAGCAGCTTGTTATTGCTTCATTACAAGCAGATTTGAAGTTTCTCCCCTCTTTTGTTGTTTCTTTCTTTTCCTCCTGTTGGATTCTGGGGTAGGACACGAGCAGAGGACACCCTCCAGGGCTGGCTCTTGTTATACCCTTCCAGAAGATTCCAGTCCATATAAAGCATCCGGCCAGCGTCTGCCCGAGACGTCAGCGGGCATCAGGATGAGTTAATCTCAGCTGAGTATGACACAAGAATCTCGAATGTTTTCATTTCTTCTTTTGTGGGTACAAATTGGCCATTCAGATGAGTGATTTCTGCTGTCAGCTGGAATTAACAGTAATCAGGATGAGGCCCTGTCAGACATGAGTGCAACTCTATGAGGTTTTATTTCAGCGCTGCCGCATTAAATCCAGAGAGATTAAGAAATGTTAGGGGGCTTGATTAGGATTTTGCACTTTTTAAAAACATGTATCATTACCACTTTTTCCACATCTGATGCAACCCACAACAATTTTTCATCACTGATTGGTTCTCTCCTCTCGACAGATCCTCCGCTTGATGAAATGTCAGGACACGCTTCTAATCATGTATTCAAATTCCTTGTTGCTTTAGAGAAACGGTCCAAAAATACTAAACTTCACCCTCTGCTGTGCTAATATACCTCTATATTTTTCTTTTTATAGTTATTTATTTCTTTTCTTTCTTTTTTTTTCAAAAATGAATTAACGGATCAGTTCTTAAAGCTCTTGGATTATATGCTTTCAATGCACTAGTGATTCAAGCTGAGACCATAATTGACCATAACCAGCCCTCCCCCCATTCACAACTGAATGTTCAAAAGAATCAGACTCAACTAATTGTACCATAATTGATGGCTTTAGTTGGAGAAGTAGCCCTAGGGTCTAGATGTACTAGACTGCTGTGTAATGTACCCAACGCTGATTGTTCATTTCATGGAAAAACTTTGTTGCCACAGTTTGCTATTTGACAAAAAAAGACTTAAGGTCACAACACAGTTGTAACCTTACCTAATGTAGACAGAGGGAGCAGGAACTTGGAACTGCTCACCTTGTCCAGCTCCTAATCTGATGGAACAACATGCTCATGATACATCATTTTAAAATAACGCATTGGGAGTAGGTGATGATAGCTGATTGGAATTACGATAAGGGTGAGCAGGACAACAATGCAAGGCACATTGGTCAAGTCTTGTACTGGTGTCCGGGTACCAATCTTCAGGAGCAACCCACTCACTAATAAGGGAAAATATAGTGAATGGGTGGTGATGAAGAATTGAAATCCAGACAAGGTGAGCAGGACACTGATGCAAAGCAGATAGGGTCCAGTTCACATTAACCTGCTCACTATACATATATGTAAAGTGTGGGTGATTTTAGAAGATTTGATGGTTTTAGACAGGGTGAGCAGGATCCCAATACAAACAAAGGGGCCTGATCTACTGTGATAGCTTGCTTACTATACACCAGGTAAGAGGAAATGTATAATGAATGGGTGGTTATAATGGATTAGGATGTTGACAGGGTGAGCAGGATCTCAACCCAGTCCAAGTACTAATCTGCTGTAACAACCCACTCACCATACATTATACCTTACCTCATTGCCCAGATACAAAGTAGAGAAACATATTGTTTAGTGGTTGACACATTGGTGAGCAAGTTGGCTTATGCAAATTGGATTTTGTTGTTGAATATACATGTTTATTGAACCCGAACCCATCATTTTTATCAAGAATGAGTCAAATATTACTACGACGTTTTAATTACCCTCAATGGACTTTTACAACCACTTGTGTACAACCAATTGCAGTTTACAACTTAAACCCTGCAACAAATCCTGCCTTTACAGAGCCTGTTGCTGAGGGGGTTGTGGGCATGGACAGAATTGTGTAAATTCAGTGAAATGTTTTATTCTTCAAGTGTACGCTCCAAAACTTGAAAGGTTGTGCATCCAGAGAAACTGCCCACTTCAAGAATTTATGGTTCGCTGTCAAACAGCCTCGCACCAACGGCTATAAACATAAGTTTAACCAAAAAACTTGAGGCAACAAGTTCCTCCCTGTGACGGATTACTGATCCCCAGGCAGGCCGCGAGCCCCTCTAAGATAATGGTGTCATAAAAGGTGTGGACAAGCAAAGGCTGCTAGGAAGGTATCAATCAGTAGTTTGGAAAATAGGCACTGCTATTGGCAGTTAAAGTTGATGGCCTTAAAAACAACAATATAGTAGGAAGCCAAGTTTGCTGCTGAGGAAAGAGAATCTGTTCAACCACTAAGCACAATTTATGACTCAGTAGACGGCTTGTCCAAGGAAGAATACCCCAGTGATTTCACTCAGTGTGTCAGAGGTTACTAATTGAAAAAAGTAAATGGTGAAAAAGCTCAAGTGGGTGTTTGAATATGAAGCTGTTTGTGATTTTAATTCGTCTGGGTTGCTAGAATGAGAAAATAAAGCACAGCTGGTAAAATACTGTGCTTACTTTGACTGGGGTTTTTAAGTCCCTTTTTAAGTCCACATATTTCTAATCAAGATATTAAATTTACAAAAAATTTGAAGAGGTACATTTGCAAATTTTAAAGAGGGGTATTGTGTCAGTTTTTTTAAGTAGTCTTTCTTCGTCTACATATTTCAAATCTACTTGGAAATTTAGATTTAAATAGTCGGGGGTTGTTTCCCTTTTTGGTCCACATATTTCTAATCAAGATATCAAATTTACTAAAAAAATTATAGAGGGGGTATGTTTGCAAAATTTTAAAGAGGGGTATTGTGTCGGTTTTTTAACTGTATTTCTTTGTCTACATGTTTCAGTTGACTATAAATTTACAATTTAAGAGTTGGATTTATTTTTTTCTTTTTTAAAGTCTGCATACATATATCTTCTCTAGATTTTAAATTTATAAAATTTTAAAGAGGGGGTATTTTTTTTATTTTTGGTTTGCTTAAATCTGCAAAATTTTAAAGAGGGGAATTCCGTTATTTTTCTGTGGCTACACATTTTAAATTTAAATTTAAAAAGTTTGGATTGTTTCTTTTTTTTAAACTACTATTTTTAATCTAGATGTTACATTAAAAAAATCAAAGAAGGGGTATTGTTGTTTTTTTTTGTTTGTTTTGTTTTTTGTCTTTTTAGCTTTGCATGATTTGAAGCCAAAATAAAATCCCTTTTCTTCTAGCAAAGTTTTTCTTTTTCTTTTTTTTTTTTTTTTTGTAAACAGTGTTTTTTTTGTCTGAAATGCTCTTCTGGGTGCTGTCTCTTTAAGGCTACCAGCTCAACAAATTCCTGTCTATCTGATTGGCCAACCCGCTGGAGGCCTGTCAGGTCTCAGTGTATCTTTAAGGACATGAAAGATCTTGTTCTACTTTTTATGACAGACTTTTTTTTATCAGTTTTGATCAGAAGCTCTGAAGATTTCTGCAAAATATCAGCAGGTAGCAGTTTGAAAGCAGAGTACCCCCTCTTTAATATCTGACATCTGCTATTGTAAATTAAAACAGAAACTGAATATGAAGCTGTTTGTGATTTTAATTCGTCTGGGTTGCTAAAATGTGAAAATAAAACACAGCTGGTAAAACACAGGGAGGTAGGAAAGAAGAATTCTTACTTTGACTTTTTATTGTTGTTGTTTTTGTTAATGTAAGATAATTTAACTGATAGAAATTTCAACCTGATTCTGATTCTGAAAAGTCAGAGGAGTGAGCATCCTTAAAGGTTCCAATGAGAGATTTCCCTGTAATCCATCCGATAGTTCCAGACGTTTCATTTAACACCACAAATGTCAGAGTCACGGTGGCAAAGGTTAGGCGGCCGCCAAAGTCATTAAGATTGGTGTCTCACAACTTGAAGCGTCGGCACAAAATCGTGAGCAAATCTGTCCCGCAGAAGTTTGGATATTTTCAAATGATAAATGAGACGTGGGATTCTGAGGTAGTGAAAAGGTCAGAGGATCAAAGAACTTAATCCTCCTGAGACCACAAATGCATACTTTAATAACACTCCATTGTATTATTTCAGTCTAGCCGATGTCTGAGTTGTCTGATAAATCAGACGCTTTCTGTATTCATCAAGATAGATAGAGTACTTCTTTTATTCTATGGATTTTTCTCCTCTTGGCTTGATTCAGGGTTGACTTCACAAGACAAAAAGCATCCATTTCTCTGGCCAGAATCTGACAAGCCAATAAATTTTTACTGCCACTGTTTTAATTATGTACCTCATTGTTTTAAAATCACTTATTTCACAGAGGCTCCCATTTATAGGGAACCATGAAAATGTAGCCTCTAGCCCTGGTTCCACAGCAGGAGCAGCCAGTGAGCCTGTGAAATAGCCTGTCCTCACCTGGAGGTGTACTTCTTTTTATTATTATTTAAACACTACCCACCACTATTTTCAGTAAAAACTGACTGTACAAGAGGAACAAAAGCATTTACAGCCCATTAAAGCCAAGATGGGGACGACAGGAAAGGGAGTAATCTCAAAATAGGATTTTATGGTAATAGCTTTACATGATTCAAACTTATAATTATTATCATTATTACAGTTATTTTTTTCAGCTTCAAGACTAAAACCAAGATTCTTATATGTGCAAAATTTTAAAGAGGGGTATTGTGTTAGTTTTTTAAGTTGTCTTTCTTTGTCTACATGTTTCAAATCTGTGTTAAATTTATATGTAAATAGTTGGGGTTGTGTTCTTTTTTTTAGTCCACATATTTCTAATCTAGATATTAAATTTCCCCCCAAAAAATTAAAGAGGGGGTACATTTGCAAAATTTTAAAGAGGGGTATTGTGTCATTTTTGTAAAGTTGTTTTCCTCTGTCTACATGTTTCAAATCAACTTTGAAATTTACATTCAAATAGTTGGGGTTGTGTTCCTCGTTAAGACCACATATTTCTAATCTAGATATTAAATTTACAAAAAAATTGAAGAGGGGGTACGTTTGCAAAATTTTAAAGAGGGGTATTGTTTCAATTGACTGTAAATTGACCTTTAAAGAGTTGGACTTGTTTTCTTTTTCTAGTCTGCATACATGAAACATCTGTAGATAATAAATTTATACAATTTTAAAGGGGGGTATTTGTTTTTTTTTTGTGTGCGTGTATTTTTGGTTTGCTTAAATTCTGCAAAATTTTAAAGAGGGGAATTATGTTGGGTTATTTTTTTTTGTCTACACATTTCAAATTTACATTTTAAGATTTTGGATTTTTTTCTTTTTTTAACTGTCCTTTTTTTCCAATCTAGATGTAACATTAAAAAATTAAAGAAGGGGTATTGTATTTTTTGTATGTTTGTTTTGTGCTTTGCATGATTTGAAGCTAAAATAAAATCCCTTTTTTTTTTTTTTTTTTTTTTTTTGTTTGTTTTTTTTTGTCTGAAATGCTCTTTTGGGTGCTGTCTCTTTAAGGCTACCAGGTCAACAAACTCCTGTCTATCTGATTGGCCAACCCGCTGGAGGCCTGTTAGGTCTCAGGGTATCCTTAAGGACATGACAAATCTTGTTCTACTTTTTATAAGAGTTTTTTTTATCAGTTTACAGAAGCTCTTAAGATTTCTGCAACAGATCAGCAGGTAGCAGTTTGAAAGCAAAGTACCCCCTCTTTAACCTCTGACATCTGCTATTGTAAATTAAAACAGAAATATGACTGTATGAAAAGATGTCCCTATCCTGCCCATATTTTTGCTTCAATTTTCCTGGTAAGAGGTTTAGACGCACCATCATGTTGATACGTCACATTGTTAAAGACAAATCAGTAGGTACATCACACCTCAATGTGTCATCCTGCTGCAGAACCAGAAACTCCAAAATAGAAAAACACATCTGTTTTGCACACATGTTTTGTTGTTGTCTCCAACCATATATACATTTAAAAAAATGGCAGTTAATCATCTCCCACTGCTGCATCATGACACGAGGGATTGCCAAAGACAGATTGGAGTGTCGCGCTCTCGTGTTCCATGCCTGGTCTGACAGATGAGACAGAGACACATGACATGAGAGCCGTGTGGAGTAAAGGACTCTTTGAGACATGCAAATAAATCACTGCTGTCAAATTCCCTCTGGAGATGCACTTTTTTGCGTTTGAGAGTAGACAATTATTGCGTTTCGCGATGACACGTGTCTCAAGGACACATTGTATACTTCACTGCACTGTAACCGTCAAGTTGTCAGAGCTCTTCTTCGATGCTTGTTGTCTGTGTTTGCAATACTTCCAACTCTGAATTCCCCTTCTAGGTGTGACAGTCGCTCTGAAATTATGAGTGTTTTCTCAAACTTTCATTTTGAAGCAGCGTTTGTTTGTTGTGATATCTTCAAACAAAGGTATAAGGAAATTATTTGATTCCCAATGGGTTAGATGTTGGTGCTTTTTCCCCTTTAATTCCCAATGTAAAAGGCACCAAACAACTACCTTTAACCTCACCTCTGCAGTCCTGGACTCTACAAGACCCTCTACAGATGGTGCAACATCTGCACAGTCCAACATGGAAACGCTGGACCACTGACAGGAGGGTTGGGTTGTTTGATTCCACTTGGCAGTGGGCAGTCCTCCCCCTTTTTCCTGTTCCTGTTCCATCCCGCTGAAATATTTACCCAGTGCACACCCATTCATCTGCGGCGATAACAGGGCCCGCGGTTTCCTTTTGTTCGGTTTTTGCTTGGCGGTTTGCCGGTGGGGGGATGCACAATCAAAGCGAGAATCAAAGCGCGAAACAATTACCGCTGCTCGTGCGTAGGTGAATGGCAGCAATGAAAAGCTCATTGTCAGCTTTGAGCGCCAGCTGTGCCACAGGCAAAAGATTTAACGGGCGGAGGGAGGAAGGGTACAGAGGTGGAGGGCATCTGCTGACCTTTCCCAAGCCAGAACGACCAAATCTGTAGCGTTGTATTGCCAGAGTGGAAATTGCCTCTCCAGTACGAGCTGTAACAGTGAATGTAGGACAGTATGGAGGAACATACTGGACTGACTGAATGACTGGCTGCCTCCTACTTAATGTCTCTCCAATCCTTGCTCCTGACAGTCAATAGAAAAAGAGGTCAGGTCTCACCAAAGCGTCTTCCGCTCCATCTGCTCCTCCACCGACATCCCTGTTTATTCCCTACCATCACCATAATACCAGTCAATAATACCAGTCATTTGTGTGACGGAGAGCCGCAAACCTGTAATTTCCAGGAAGTCAGTCTGTTGTGAGATTGACTTGACTGTGAGTCCTCCCATCGAATGTTTTTTTTCTTTTTCTTGGAGACCACAGAGACAAGAAGCAGAAAAGCCACCTTGGAGCTGACACGCTGTAATGGGTTTTCGTAATCCCTACTGTACTTTGCCTTAAAATCAACTTACAGTGAAAGGTCTGTGGGAACATAAAAATACAGCAATAACGCTGTAAATACTTGTACAGTAACATACTGGAACCCTGCTGTCGGTAAGTTACTATAAAATTTACAACAATTAGAATTTCCTTTAAATATATATTATACTAATATATAATATAGAAATAGAATAGAATAGAAAATACTTTATTAATCCCCGAGGCTGAATAGCATGATGCTACTCTGCCTTCTGGTATTCTCTCTGTTGCTGGGTTAGCACGGCTAGCTTGTCCATCTTATTGGAGATAGATCTTACGTTCCTAATAACGATGGATGGAAGAACAGGTCGATGTCATCACTTCTTAGCTCACACCTGAGAACCAGCACGTCGTCCTCACTTCCTTCACCTCACATTGTGGGTAAACATCAGGTCTAGCACCAGTTAGCATTGACATGCTAAACGCTGCTAACAGCTGAGTTCAATTTTATTAATTTTCATTTATTTTATTCCTTTTTTTTTTGCTTTTGTCTCATTGCTCATTTTTAATCTTAAATTTTTTTATTTTATTAATTTATTCATTTTTTATTTTTGCTTTTGTCTCATTAATCATTTCTTTTTTTTTACTTTATTATTTATTTATTTTGCTGCTTTAACATTCTGTTTTACTAACATACTTGGTCGGTCAATTTCTTGGGTTTTTTCAATGCCAGTGTACACCACAAAAATGTATAGCAGACTAGCATTTTTGTCTGCTTTCATGTAAATCATACCTCATTAGTATTAGTTCTTGCTCAGGACTATTTTGGATGTGGTTTAAATAGATTTGACAAATAAATGTGTCTTTTTTTCTTAAATTTATTTATTTTTCATTTTTAATTAAGTTGTAACTCAACTCATTTTGAGTTTTTACATTGTTCCTATGGTGTCAGGAGTTGTGTTAATTGGGTTCATCATCACTTGGTTCTTTAGTTGTGGAGTTTCTTTTTGTTTGTTTCATGTTGTTAAAGTTATTATTTATTGTATTACTGAGAGATAATTATAGAATAATGGCTACATGCAATGTGCCTACAACATCAAGTTATTCACTTTTTTCAACACAGTCTTTGTAAATGAGATTCTACATTGGATTAAATTGGTCCGATTTCATGTGAAGTTTTTATTTGTCTACTAGTGGAGACTTTTTGGCACATTTTTAAAAAGCAGCATCAACTTCCCCTTAGTTCACCCATTGCCTTAATGCAGATCATTGTGCCAGGATACACGGCCGTCCTATTTCGAGACATTTAAATGCATCAGCTATCAAGAGGAGCTCCCATTTTAATCCCATTCACTGCCAATAACAGCACATCCAAGCTAATGTACCTTGACCAATGCTAATGTATATAGCGCCTGTGTTGCACTTACTTCAGTCATGATTTTGAAAAGTATTCTGTCATGTCGAAGTGACCGACTTGACCTACTGATGCCACCACTTGTAGAAAGTCAAAAAATCACTTAAGTCGTCTGAACTGATCCGCTGGGGTTCATGAATGTGCGGCTAAAAATATCCGATAGTGGTGAAGATGTTTGAGTCTGGTTCAGAAGGGGAAAGAGATCATGACTGTTGATTCACTCACAGATAACACAGTTAAAGCAGAGAAATGGATTCTAGTACTGATGGTAATTTATGTCTGATGCAGCTCCTCAGAGATGCCCCTCTTCCATTCTGCTTTTTGTTTGGTTGATTTTATTTTCGCTGCCTTCTCATGTCTGCCTCTCTCCTGCCTGCAGCGATTAATCAAGGTTCGTGCTCTGCTCTTACTTCTGACTTCTCTGCACTGCTGCTTTTATTTATTCACCTTCAGGTGGGGCTCGCATGCATGTGTATATCGAGAGGGGGGTTTTAATTTCCTGTAATTTCCCCGCGCTGATGTGTACAGGAGTGATGCGTGGCGGGCGGCCCCAGATGTGGATTCTGTAGAGTGACAAATGAAGAATAGGTGTGAAATTGGCATCCGAGTTTGATGCGTTTCATGTTGCATATTTCCCACTGACGTGTCAAGTCCCTTACATATCTGCCAGACACATTGTACCGGCTGAAGAATCAGAGTGCTGAAGCATTATCTGTTTTTCATTTTGCGGCTGGGATTGGAGTCTGAGTCGATGACGGGAGCTACCACTGAGCAAAGGAACGGCACAGAGATGGAAAGCAGGGAGACCGACCAGGGTCTGGGTGTGAGGTTTGATATAAGGCTTTGGACTTTTAGAATTTGTAACCTCATTGCACTTCACTCCTAAAACCACTTATTGTCTCTCTGCTTCAATATCACCTTCCTGAATTCCTCAGCCTTGAGACTCAGTGGGTCAATATGAGCCTCTGCTTTTCTAAAATGTTTTCTGTAAAGTGTCCTCCGAAAGCTCGAAAAACCTGAATGAGTGTAATTTGTTGAAGACTGGGAAGCTGCACTTTATACATAACATCTTCCAGTTTCTTACACAAGCCCCATATTATGTTAGCAGTGACTTTATAAACACATTGCATATATCAAATGGAACCTCAACTACAGGATGGACGTTAAAGAGGAGGTATTGTGCTTTCTTCTTTTTTAAACATGGTTAAAAAGTAACAATGCTGGATATTCAAACTAAATGTGCACAGATTTTCAAACTGCATGTATTCATATGTTACAGAAATCATTAAACCTGTCTGTAAACTGCTCAAAATGGTCAATTCTAAAGTTCTAAAAAGATGGTAATGGCACAAGGAGTTTTGTTGCAGTAGAAAACTGTCATGCTAGAACAGGGGTCTGCAACCTTTACTTTGATAGGAACCATTTTGTCTCAGCTCACCTGGACTTAAGTCAATCCGGAGCCACAAAATCGACTTCCAATAAAGACTTAAGTGTTTAGGATTCTTTAAATACTTGAAATCTAGAGAAATTTTTGAATGTATGAAATTATATATGTTATGTCTTGTTTTTTTTTTTTTTTTTTTTTTTTTTTTTTTTTTTTTTTTTTAAGAAAGCAAAACATTTTGTAAAAATCTGAATTAAAACACTGGCCAAAAAAAGTTCTTTTTTGAAAAAAGAAATTTTAAAAAATAGCATTGTTTAAAAAAAAAAAAGCTGAAATTCAAAAATTTTGCAAAATTTGCAAAAACAGAAAAAAATAAAATTTAGAATTTTGGTAAGTGTGTAAAATTGTCAAATGAAAATGGAATTTCAAAAAATGTGAAAAAATGCGGAATAAAATTGAAATTTTAATTGTTTGCAAAGATTCCTAAAATATTTTTGAATTACCAAAATCTGCAAAGATTTTTTTTGTTAAATGGAATTTTAAAGACATTGCAATAGCTTGCAAAAATTTCACACAATTTTTAAGAAAATCAGCAAAAATTATAGCTGTAATGTAGTATATATTTTTTTAAAATTTAATACATTTCCAAAATATATATATATATTTTTTTTAAAAAGAAAACTCCAATTATTATTATTTTTTCATTATTTCTTTTATGCTTTGAGGAACCATTGCAAAGGCGTCAACAAGCCGTACGAGCTCCAGAGCCACAGGTTGTTGACCTTTGTGCTTGAAGATTGACAGGCAAAAACATTGTTGCAGCACCAGCAGACTGTCGGGCTAGAAACTGGCAGATCTAGAAGATTGACGGTAAAGAAGATCCTTGCCCCAGGAGTTTGTCTTAGGGCAAGAAGATTTTCACCCCAAAAAGATCCATGCACAAGAAGATAATTTTGCTAACATATTGACATACAAGAAGATTGTCGCACTAGAAGAATAATGCCCAAGAGGAATGTTACGCCATAAGCCCGTCATGCTAGGAGATCGTAGCACTTGAATTGCACTGGACTTGGTGAAATATCGAGGACACCTCATGAGTATGTCCTAACTGGTCCATGACACACTGGAGAAGCAAGCTTCGAAGACCAAGGTCTGCCTACAGCTCTGCTCCCAACAGGCCTCCAGAGGGCTGGCCAATCAGAGTCAAGGCAGTCACTTGCAGTTGCCACACAACGTCCTTGCCTAATTTGCAAAACTGAGGCTGTTGAAGAGACAAATAAGATCATGGAAGAGACAAAAAGTGTGTTTAAAAAAAAATAAAATGTTTAGAACTACACATGAACTTTCTTGTTTGTACTTTTTTTGTGTGTTTTTTATTTATTTTTTTTTTGTTTGTTTTGTACAGTATCAACCCTCCTCCTTTACATGGGCTTGAGACCGGCAAAAGTGACCCAAAAGAGACACTGGAACTGCAATAGTGGTTTTGCGCATTCTCAATTCAGTCAGTGTCCAAACTCCAGAATAAGCTACTTGATCTGTTGCTCATTGCTTTGGAAACTGTGTAAAAAAAGAGTCAAAGCCGTTAAGCTGGCAATGCTGCTTGGTTTACTGACACGTCCTCTCTGCAAAAAGTCCAACAACAAAAAAGAAAGGGTTCATTCTTTCAACTTACTTGAGGCCCTGATGTAGATGATTTTCTTGTAGGCACATCACATATTGAAGATCCCCGTAGGAATGAATGTACTTCCTGTTGCCTCGCCTCCACACACTTATGTAAATGGAAACTAGGAAGAAAGACCCCTCTGTATCATGATGTGTGTAAGATTAGAGCAAAAACGCGCCTTCGGATGACCCCAACAGTAGAATAACTTGTCAGAAAAACTTGGACAGCAAATGCTCCCTACGTAGAATGTTACACACTGCGTGTTGTGCTTTTATTGCTTTCCCAACGAGTGGAAGAAAAGCATTTCAAACTCTTCCTCTAAGACAGGCAGAAGCTGAATGTGTTGACCCATAATATTTGGTTCAGATCTATTGGCAGCTCCAGAACGTTCCGTGATTTCTGGCATCAACTTTAGTCTCCATAAGTCACCACAAAGTTCATTGACTATGGAAGAGACGCTCCTCTAACAATGCTGGGCTTTAAATGAAAAACCTCTGCTTTTTCCAACACTGGGGAATTCAAGAGTGTGTGTCATGTGTGTGTTTGTGTGTAAACCTTTATATGTGTGTGTGTGTGTGTGAGTGCACGTACGATATGCAGCAGCCGTTATCCTTGTATTTCCCCGTCTCACCGAGCACACTACGCCTGAATACACCCACTCCAACCTCACCTTTCCTTTAGCACCCTCATCCATTATTCACAGACATTGGACAACGCACTCATATCGACTACACAGACTTTTTAAAAGCGCACACCGCTCCACTATGCAGATAATACCTGCTTGACTCGGAGAAACACAGTTGCATTAAAATATGTCAATATCCAAGAGCTTACAATCTTTCATGCTCGGCAACATTTTGAAACTTTTTTTCTCCTCCTCCTGCCAGCGCTGCGAGGTAAGGGAGGAGGAATAGAGACGGTCCAGTTGCCTCGAGGGAATATTTTATGCTTCTATCGCTTCTGTCGACAACAATGTGTGCAGCTTTTTCCTCTCGTTTCCCCACCCGCCAAGGTCACCTGCACCATTTGCATTTGGTGGAATTGTTTCAGAGGAGAAGACTCTGATTTGTATTAATGTGTATGTACATACCACTTTGTTTTTTATTTTTTGACATTCTCTGAATATTCAGCACCATCCAGAGGTAAAGTCAATAAATTCATTCAGATTACATGCGAGTGGATACAGAATGGCCCACGCCGTGGAAATGACTGTCTAGAGGGGACTCAGATATTACAAATCTACAAGTAGTTGTCCTTGAGGCAAAGTTTGTAAGACTTTGAAAGCTGGTTGTGCACAGGCTTCATGGGCTTACATATCATTCCTTTGAGAAAGACAAAGAGAAGAGCATTGATTTCAGTTTATTTAATAAAATAATAAGTATGAGAGTCAGGATCAGGTGTGCGCACATGTTGCAAACAACATGCAGTGCTGTGTAGTTTTCATGTGTAGATCTAAAGGTACATAAGTGACATCACTTTTACAGTGATGGTTTTGTGGGAGTCAGCCCTATGTTCCCACATTTGTAAGACTTTTATTTCTTTTCATGGACAGTTACAGCCGGTGTTCCCACGGCCCACAAATCATCACAATCACAATCATTACAAGAAAAAAAGAAAACAGGCCTATAGTAAAGGGTTTCAGCAAAAGCAGAGCTTAAAGATGCCAAACCTGTGTTTTTGTTTCCATATGTAAGACAAACAATAAAAAATTGGGGGGAAATAAATCTTAGAATCGTGGGAATAAAGGGCTGTGTCACCTTTTTGTGGTGACACTGTCATGGCGACGTAACTATCATTGTGCTTTTGTTGTGGCATTACTGTCGGCATTACTGGTCGTATTAATATTTTGTTGGTAATACTTTTATAGCCTGACACTTTTAGCTGTGTCACTTTTTGTAATGTCAGTGTGGCATTACTGTTGTATTACTTTTGTTGCAATACTTTTATGGTGTTACATTTGTGGCGTTACATTTGTGGCGTTACATTTGTGGCGTTACATTTGTGGCGTTACATTGGTGGCGTTACATTGGTGGCGTTACATTTGTGGCGTTACATTTGTGGCGTTACATTTGTGGCGTTACATTGGTGGCGTTACATTGGTGACATTTTATTGGTGCCGTTACACTGTAGCATTCCATTGGCGGTGTTTTATTTTACTGTTACATTATGGCGTGACATTATAGAGTTACATTTTGGCGTTACATTCATGATGTTGCACTTGGGTGTTACATTCATGGCGTAACATTAGAAGCATATATTTCTGACTCAAAGGTAGGGTCCACAGGAATTTTTCATACTTGTTAGTAAACACAACATTCAAACCAGGCTCCTCCTCCTTGGCTCAGTGCCAGCAGCAGCGCACACCCACTGCCTCCAACCATATCTACGTGAACACACTCACTAGCCAAGCAACTGCCTGCAGCATCCCATATCTAAGTTGGAGAGGCTCAAGAGCCGTGCACCTGATTTAACATGTTAGCACAAGCAAACCACTGGGTAATGACACATACCTGCTCAGTAGAAAGCTAACTCGCAAAAAAAAAAAAAACTTTATCTGTTTGGCGTTTGGTTTCACTTGGGTTGTATTTTTTTTCACACTTTAGCCAATAGCCGCTGAAATCTATCTGTGCACAGGATAAGCAGGCTGCTTGCACAAAAGGGAATAAGATCAGAAATCAGAGATCAGAAATACATTATTAATCCCAGAGGGGAATGTGGTATTACCACCACTCTTTACAGAATACAGCAGATGGAAAACAAGATGTAATAGGGTCATAAAACAACTGTAAGATATGCAATAAAGAAAACTTAGAGGCTAATTTCACAGTGGAAACTCCAAGCACAACACAAACAATTTTGTATGCACTGCATGTCATTTTATAGAAGATTTAGTTCATAAACATTTGGTCCTCAAAGCAAAAGCTCCTGAATATTTTAGGCTATCCCTTCTTATCTCCTGTTTCCTCCAACTTACAGCAATCATGACCAACAAAAAACATGACCAGCCATAATTTTACATCCTCTGCTCGAGGGAAAACCTTTCACTCACAACACTAGCACCTCTGTGCAAGTTCCTCACATCATCAGAGAGTGAGCCCACGGCAGACTCTGGCCCCGGTCATTGTGCCAGAGTGAATGGATCCCCTGGCACAGTTCGCTCCACACGGCCCTGCTGGCTAAGACATGCTAGAAATCATCATACTCTGCTAATCGGCTGAGTGGTGGATGACTGGCCAGTGATGGAGCCAGGGGGTAAACATGATAGCCTTTAGTGAGGTTTAATCATTTTTACGTTGAACTGTTCTTCAATCAACATCTGAGAGCTAGCTTCTCTAAAAACAAAGATGTGCCATGTCGAGCCTGAAGATTGTAGCTTTCTAGAAATCTTTCTGGTCTATGTACAGTTCTTTTTTTATATCCTAGTGTTAAACTGCTGATACTTGTTGAATATCAACTGTGCTTTTCATTTAGATTTAATCACAGTATGATTCAACCGGTCCTGAAAAGAAAATGATGTAAAGTAAAAGGACCGAGTGAGGATTGTACTATCGTTCAAGAAAGCGAGGTCATGCCTCAAATAATGCCCATTTTTTAGCTGCTGAAGAAACCACTTTACCAGTGTTTGAGCAGTGTTTAAGCAGCAGAAGGTTCCACTAAAACTCTCAGTTAACAAAATTATAAAAATATCTTTAATTTGGTTCAACTCTATGGTTTCCCCTCTTTCTTAAACTGTAGAAAAACTCCACTTTCGGGTATCAAGGGCCTGTTTCCATAAACACACTCTATATATAAAGTTTTGTTGTGCAAAAACCTTAAAAATTGCACTGTGGAAAAAGCAGTAAGGTTTGTTTGCCGCTGTTGTCAAAAAGATGAAATCACAACTTCAGCCCTTTTTCATTTTGTCTACAAAACTGTACATTTTGGTTTATTAACACTAGAGACACTTCAATGCAAAAGCTATGATAGAACAATAAAGCTGTCTGCAAAATAATTATAAATGTTGTTTGTGGACACAGGCCCTTGATTGCTCGGGATTGGAAATACAAACAGCTTTTCTCAAAAGCACCGTTCATGGACACAGGCCCTTACGTATTTCTTTTTAAATATACAAGCTGCCAATTTATTTATTTATTAATTTTTTTTGTAAATTGACACAGGCCCTTAAAAACATTTTGGTTGAAAAAACAATCATGCCAATTCAAAACTAGCTGCTAGTGGATGGAAACAGGCCCTTAAATACTACTGATAGGAGATAGAAGCTGCCACCGCAAAAGGAAATACAAAGATCTAAAACAGAAGCTGCCAGAGCAAAATTTGCTGTTAGTGGAATTAGGCCCCTAAATACTTGTGATTGTAAAATGGACTGCAAAAAAAGTGGTAACTGGCAACAAGCCCTAAAGTACTTATTGCTGCAGAAAAAAACCTGCTATCACACACAAATAACATGTTTTCAGTGGACACAGGCCCTCTATCGTTGTAACTGAAAATTGAAGCAAAACGTGATTGTAAAGTGGCATTGGCCAGCACAAAGTTAAACTAATTTTTTTAGAAATGGGAATGGAAACAGGCCCTTCATTAGTTATGATCAATAATAGGAGCTGCCCAAACAATAAAACTGCTGTTTGTGGACACAGGCCCTTAAATTCTTCTGAAAGAAAACTGGAGTAGCAAGTACAGAAAATGTTGCTGGTGGACACAGGCCCTAAATTATCACTTTTAACCTTTTTAGTGAACAAATCAGTATGAGCACTGAATTTGTAGAATTGCATTTCCTTTTTTCTTTCTTTTGCAGTATTGAATGTGTGACTTTCATAGTTTAAAATGACATGTGTCAGAAGCATTTGCATTTATTTTTGAATATGACTATTGGGATATTTGAAAACCAAAATCACAGATTTCACTCCAAACAACTCCAAGCTTTCTTGGTAACAGGGTGTAAATTAAGCTTTAATCACAGCATAAGTTTGAGCACACTGTGTAGAAATAGGACAGCATCTGCGAGTCCTTTAAACTGTCAATAAGTTTTTTTCCCGCCAGACTCTGTTTGTGAAATCAACAGACAGGCATTATTAGCTCCAAACTTTAATCCCCGAGCACAGACATGAGCAAAAATACATCTTTAAGCTCATTATCTTTTGAGCGTCAATGGGAATTGGAAATCGCCTGCGTGGTTCTCCAGGTTCAAACCCTGCAGTGTAATGTTCATTGCTGATGTGCAGATATCTATTTCCTGTGCAGCAGGATTCGAATTAGCTTTTTTAGGTTTATCTTTCTGCTTCTTTTCATTCCATCTCACATCTGAAGCTAATCGACCCCTCTGCCATACACACGTCCTTTAAATAAAAACACACACATCAGCTTTGAGGCACGCTGCTGAAGCAGAAGATGCTGGATAAGTTGCATTTCTTTATCAGACGAGTATTCTAATTGGGTTGGAAAACAGCGATGTAAACACAAACAAACGGCCTGTGTGAGTGCAGACAGGGTTTTATTTTTGGGTGTGCTCACTTCAGGTTCAATTATTAAACAGTAAGGTGTGTTTGACACAGAAAGAGAAAAGCTAGGACTCCTGACTGGCATGGCAGTCCAAGTTACACAATCCATTAAAAGTATTGTCCAGTGACCTACATAGTCTGGGTCACAGTACAATGGAAAGTTCCTTAAATTTGCTGCGCACTTAAAAACTGTAATGCCTGCTCATTCAGCGCTGAAGTGGATCCTCTCCGAGCGTCAAGGTCACAAGTGCAGCAGCAAAACGTTTGATGCCTGAACTGTTCTTTTACTGCCTACTTTCTTTATTCACGAGCTTATTTTCTACCTGCAGGTGAACTCGGTCCAACATCTTCAGCTTTTCCAGCTTTTTCAATAACTGTTTGAAAAGAGGAACTGAGAGAAATGAGTCCCAGAGCAGAACAAGAATAGAAAAAAAAAGCTCCTCAGCATAGCTGCTGCAGCGAGAGGCCAAGACAAAATTCTTTCCAAGTGCTCTGGTGCAGACCTCCTTTTTTTTCTTCTTCCAGGGAAGACATTTTGACTTGTCACAGTAGAACAAGCACAATTGTAGATAATAAAATGGTTGAATTACATTTAGCTGCCTCAGTTTCAGGGTTCTTGCCGGCTCACTGTCACACAGTCATGACTTACTGAGACACTTGAATGGAACAGGGCCATTGTTAATGTTATTAGTAACACCTGTGCTTTACCTAATATGTCAATCATCATTTCTGCTGTGAAAGGCCAATAATTCAAAAAGCCGGATCTGACTGGGGAAAGTGGCAAGCCTTTACAGTCCCCTGCCTTATTAAGTTAGGTTTCACTTTAATTCATTACCCTTGATGCTACTTGTTTCACATCCAAAAATAACTCACAGCCAAATTCCACCAAATGTGTACAATCTGATAGGATTATATTATATCTCAATGCGTCACACTCAATCAAATGTACTAAAGGGCCTGTGTCCACTCACATAATTTTTTTTTGTGCTGACAGCCTCTATTTTAGAGTACAGGTATTAAATTTTTTATTATTCCACCTACAGATATTTTTTATTTTTTGCAATTACAGCTTCAATTTCTGAACACAAGTACTTGGGGGCATGTGTCCACTAAAAGCCATATTGTTTTCTCTTGCAGCCTCTATTTTTTAACAAAAGTACTTGAGGGCCTGTGTCCACTAAAAGCTACATTTTTTGCACTGGCAGCTTTTATATCCATTCATGTGTATGTTCACCCAAAGCATTTTTTATTACATTTATAGTGTTAATTTCAAATCAAAAGCACTTAAGGGCCTTTGTCCACTAAAAGCTGTATTGTGTAGTCGGGTTCTTCCAGTGAAAAACACTTAAGGGCCTGTTTCCACTCATATAATTTTTATTTGAGCTGACAATTTCTATATTCGATCACAAGTACGTATGGGCTTGCATTTTTTTTTTTTTGCACTAATAGCTTCAACTTCCAATCACCCGTACTTCAGGGCCTGTGTCCACTACAAGCTATATAGTTTGCACTGGTAGCTTTTATCTTCATTTATGTGGTCAAAGGCCTTTGTTCTCTTCAGTTTTTTTGTTTGTTTTGTTTTTGTTTACAATGATTATTTCAAATGACAAGTATTTAAGGGTCTTTGTCCACAAATAGCTATATTGTTTGCACTAACAGCTTCTATTTTAGATTACAAGTACTCAAGAGATCACGTCCACTTGCAGCATCTTGTATAGTCAGGTACTTACAGTAATAAACACTTAGGGGCCTGTGTCCACTCACAGCATTTTTGTTTGTGCTGACAGCTTTTATTTTAAATTACAAGTACTAAAGAGCCTATGTCCACTTACAGCATCTAGTGCAGTCAGGTACTTCCAGTAACAAACACTTAAGGGCCTGTGTCCATTAACAGCAATTTTGTGCAGGCAGCTGCCTTCACTTAAAAGTTCCCATTCTTCCATGAGTCCCTTCCCTTTGTTAATGTGTTGGCGCATTTTGAGCATACATGACTGTTTGACACCATGAAGAGGGCACCATGAACCGAATCTTATTCATTTTCACAGGCCACTTGCCAGTCAGGGTCAGTCCTCGAAGGCCAGACACTGTTAGTTATCTGATCAAACGCTGAGCGTGGAGGGTGCACAAAGAAACTGTGTCGCTACAGCATGTGAGTTACCATCTTAAACTTATCCAGTGAGTGAAATCTAGAAATGTGTAAATGGAGTTGCTCAAAAGAAGTGTCTGAAAAACTCTGTGCTGCACCAACTGTTAGAGCCAATTGCACTGACTCGGGGATGCTGCATGTTAATTACAACCTTTGCCTAATGTTTGTAAAATACAAGGCAGTGTTCCATTTGTCTGCCAGTTATTAGATAACACACGGAGGTGCACGTATACACAAGACCCCGGCCCACTGTTTAGAATACTTAATGAGTGGAACATCACATCAGACATGAGACAAAAAGAACTGTGCTCCTACAATGACTTATTCATGAATGCCTTTGCTCTCTGAATGTTATTTTATTATTTGTCGTGAGCACCTATTGTTTGGTCGTGACAAAACAAAAGTGCCGAAACACACTCGCTGCTTTTCAATCGCTGTTGTATTGGGGTGGATTAAGTGTGATGGTTGCTAGAACGAGGCAGTAGACATTTCCAAATAGCAAAAGCCACAGAATGCTAATCACCAGGCTTCTCACAATGGTGCGTGTGACAATGTAGCCATAGTAACACTGGCACTGAGGCTGTCTGTTGCTGAAGTTGCTGTCTGTTTGAATAATTAGACCTACTTTCCAGCAAGTGAGTTGGGAATTATACATATTTTCCTCAAATTATCCATCTACACAAGTGTGCCCTAACAGTGCAGCACAACAGTTAATCTCTATGAATCTTTTGGAACTTTGCCAATAAAAGATATTGATTGATTTTAAAGAGGGGTATTGTGATATTTTTTTAGGCTGATTTCTGTCCCTGTGGTAACCCCTTAGAACCTTTAAACAGTTTTCAGCTTAAAAAGTATATTAGCAACAAACTGTTTACAGTTTATCAAAGCCAAAATGATGATGACATTAACCCCTTCTTTAAGCGAAATTTAAAGAAGGGTGATTGTGTTATTTTAAGTCTTTATTCTGTCTTTCTGGTACCCTTGCAGTTACCTAACATGGCTCAGGATTTAAGCTGTACCACAACAAACAGAAGTGGTTACAGCCTCTTAAAGTTGAAATGGTGATATCAATAAACTGAAACTTAAAGAGGGGGTCCCCCCCTTTTATTTTTTTTTATTTTTTTGTCTTTTCCTATGATTACCCCATATTAACTGGACATGGCTCAAAAACGTCACCATTTAACCTCACAGTGGTGTTTTTTAAACCCTTATTTCAGCCATTTTTTCTTAAGCTGCTGTTGCTTTAAGGTTCCATACTCCACAAACCCCCTTCCTTCTGATTGGCTCGCTGTCTGGAGGCCTTTGAGGGCAGATCTTTTGTTTGAAGGCCACTCAAACGTGTACTACTTACATATACTTCTTCAAAACAGATTCAGCAATATGCAGCTGTTTGAAAACTTGCAAACGTTCAGTATGAACATTCAACATCATTAGCATAATACCCCCTCTTTAAAGTGTCACAATGCCTTGTAAGTCCAGACTTGATTTTTTCAGTCCACGCACATGCTCAGAGTTTAGAATGTTAAATCGTTTCAAAAAGTACAGTTCAACCCAGAGATGGTTTGTTTGGGCACTTTTCTCTCCCTGAAGTTAAGATTTTTGGAAAGAAGCTTTATTTTGTAAGCAAAGTGAACTCTTGCGTGCCTGCTCTCTGCCAACCATCTTCTGTCTGCAGCTTGTCATGCTCAATTTGTGCAACTCCTATGGAGTTAAGGACCGAGCATGTCACTGCCACCGTCTGAAATATCTTTCCCCCAGGGCACACGGACACACACATACACACACTCACACACACATATGTACAGCAGCATGAACTACTTGCATCATGAACAAAGGTAAGATGACAAAATGTAGCAGAAATGCGCTTAAGACAACAAATGTGCCCTGAATACAGTATCAAAAGCCACAACCAACATGGAAATAAAACCTCCACAGTGAGTTTTACCTCATCTTCATTTTACGCTTGGACACCAGGGATTATAATGCAAATATATGACAGTGTTGGTTGATCTTTTGCCCATAGGTTGACAAGAACAAATGCAATATGGAGATTCTCCCTCATTCTGCCTCACCTAGAAAGCCAAGGGCAAATGGAAATGGCTTAGTGGGGCGTATCGGCCCGTACGAAACCCTGGCAGGGAACTTTGGTCTCCTCTTTAATTAATGAGCAGTAGTGTTTTGGAATGTAAATATACACAACTAAGCAGACAGACTGTGCAGTGGAGTGAAGAAGACTGACGGCAGAATATGCATGGAGTTGGCTGTCTATTGAATTTGAATTTTAAGTCAAGCTGTGGGTGATAACATTGATTCCCGAGTCAACATGTCAGACAATAACCAAAGCCTTCATTACTTTAATTTTTGTTACACCAAATTTCAGCGTACTGACCCTAGCAAGCAACATTTGAATTCGCCGTCTGTTGTGGATATAAAATATACAGTTCATACAGCATACCCTGATATTTACTCTAGACAAAATTTTTTACAAGAGTAACCATGTTGTGTTCACTGAAGATCGAAGATCGATTTCAAAATACCAAAAACAAATTTAAAAAAAATAGCTGTTTTTAGCTAGCTTACAAGAGATTTAGCCAACACAACGCATTGATGCTAATACATTCCATGTTTGGAATTGATAGTCATGAAACACCAGCTGTTGAATATGCATGTTGTAAAATGTGCTCAATACTGAGTTAGCTAGTAAGCTAGTTAGCTTCTGAAATCCTTTGAAAAGGGAGTCGGTCCAATACCTATCTGGGTTCAAAGGCTAAAGGTCATTATTATATCATATATAACATGAGTTGAACTATTTTTTTAATCAGTTATTTAGCTACCTAGCTAGCTATGAAGCAGCATTGCTTAATTAATTATCTTATAAAATATATTTTAAAATCAACTATGCTTGGCTAGCTAGCAAGCAGGTTACGCCACTACAAACTTAAAGAGCAGGGGACTCTTAATAGCAACTTGGAAGCTAATTATTCAAGTATTATCTGCATTTGAGCATTAGCTAAATTAATTTTGAATGCATCCTTTTTTTTCTAGATCAAAAAAAAGGATCCTTAAAAAGGAAGTTAGACCAATCCCATATTTAAGGCTAAAGCTTATGGTAAGCTAGCAAGCTAACAAAATAAGCTAACATAATTTTTGCAAAAATAAGTTGTTGTATCAACATTACTAAATTACTTTTTTTGAAAAGTTTAAGTCTTGAAATATCTTGGTAGACATTTGAGCTTTTGTTTGCAACATTTCTCCGCTGACATGCTAACTTTTGCGCCCTGATGTCAGGATTTAAAATGTGGAATCCAAAAAAGACGGCGGGGGTGTGATGGATATTTGAAAATGATTGGTTCAATGGTATAGCACATGGGCTAGCTCATGTTTTCGTCTGGCTAGATAGCAACTTAAGTGAACTTTAGCATTATAAAACCAGTTGAATGATTTTTGGGTTCCTTTTATTTGAAACTTCTTATGTCCTGCTAAATATCATTAGCCTCATTTAAGGAGCCAACAAGCTAATTTTTTAACATTTTTCACTGATTAGATTTTAAACATTCCAAAAATGGGGACCTAGCAGCTTGAAACCAATTGGGCTAAAAACGAAGGCTAAAGCTACATCCCTAGTAAATGATTTATGTCTAAGTTGTGTAAATAAATGAACTAGGTTGTTTTTGAATGTGTGTATGGAAAAATTTAACATCTTATAATAATGTTACAGTGAAGAAGTATTTAGCGGAGGCCTAGCATTCACAATTCATTTGTGATTTTCTTGATACTTTATACAAAAGGAAAAAAAAGTCTTACAACCCTAAGCTAAACTCTCACAAATTGCTTGTTAGAACCTCTTACCTGCTTATTAGCTTTTGCAGTAACGCCGAGTTACTAATGTATGTTTCATGCTAGTTAGGGGGAAATGTCAATGTCATGTCACACCCACATTTGTTTCATTAAATGCTGTGAGTTTCACTCATTACAGCTTTACGCTGCTTTTACAAGTGATGGAAAAAGTAGATTGACAGCCCAGCTGTGCTTAGTGATTGTTTCTAAGCTATTATTCAACAATGGCTGTTACGGCAGGTCAATTAAAGGTCTGTCATGATTTGCACTCTGTACTTTACTGAAGTAAAGTTCTGAGTATAAGGTTAAGAGGTACAAGTTAATCATAGGCTGTTCATTAGATGGACGTAATGACCTGTGAATTAAAAAACGGCAGTATGATAAAGTTCTGGGAATAAAATCATGAGTTATACGCAGCAGTGCATTATTCTGTGGCTTTATGAGTGATGATGACTTCCCCCTGTGGCCCATTGATCTCCGTCCCCAGACAGACGTTGATGTGGTGCATTAGCATTGTTTAAGAAATATAATATCCAACAAGCTGCTGATGAAGACTTTCCCAAGCGCTGTTTGGTCAGCAAGAAAAAATCCAAACGTGGGGCTCTGCGTTTAATGTGTCAAAATGAGACAGAATTATGGATCGCGAGCACCAAAAGGCTTTTAATGCGCTGCTGCCTGAGCCAAATGAAAAGCGATCGCTTCGCACTCAGGGATTGTAACAGTGTTTAAAGACTCTAAAAAAACACTGTTGGTGGCCCTTTAGAGGCAACTTAGATTTTAATAGAGGCATTAGGCGGCCCAGGGGTGAATGGAGCTTTCTGAGCAGTGTGCTTGTAGTGTCTTCTTCCATCGCAGAGCAAGAGAAGTAGAAGCAAATGAGGTGATGTTGAGAAGAAATTCCTGTGTCTCTCGGGCTAAAACACTGCTCTTTATTATCTCATGTAAATAAGCAGAAAGCTTTCTACAAGCCAGTAGTGTTTGCTGAATATCTACAAAAACAACAGCAGTCCCCCATGCGGTATTCAAGTGAAGCACATTTATAAAACAACGCTAATATAACTGTACAGACGGCTAGCTAGAAGCTAATTACTAACCCTCTTAGCAGGAGATGGCTGGATGTGGTCAAACAGGTAAGTAGAAGAGCTCTCAAGGTGTTTTTAAAGCCACTCAGAGAGAGGGAAATTAAACTTTCAGAGAGAAAGGTGTTTTTCTAAGTCAGCAACTCCCCAAGCTCCAGCACAGGACTCGCGCTCCCCACGCACACACATCAGCGCGAAGCTTACTAATGAGGCCAATCCTGCCGAAAAACTCACAAGGCAGCACTCTTCAACTTATTCTTCTTCATGTGTTTTCTTTTTTTTTTCTGGTTGAGGTTTTTTTTAGGATACCCCTGCTGGGAATGGAGCCCCCTTATCCATGTTCTCATTTGGCCTTACAAACAAGGGCAACTCTAATGAGGTTGACCATTCTCTCTTTTTTTTTTTTTTTTTTTTTTGTTTTTACCCCCCCTCTCACAGTTGTTAGTAAGACATGCTGCTAACAAAATGCTGCCCAACTTTCTTAGGTAAGCATCGCTGTCGTCACTGCATCCCAAATTACAGCAGCAGCGAAGAGAGCGCGAGCTATTATTAGGATGAGCAGTGACAGTGAGTGACGTTAACTCACAACCGATCAGAGCGTTTCAGGGAAATGTGCCCCTAATGGGTCAATCAGCCAACTTTTTTTTAGAACATAAGTCGGAAACACACCCCAAACAAAAACTTCCCCCTTACATCAATATTGTTTCAGGTAATGAGCTGTCAATTGGATCACTCCATCTGGCAGGAGTGAGGAAAGTACATTCAAGTAAGCCCGCTAGCATGTGCATCCTCTGCATGTCAACGAGGTTTGGATTGCTCCGACTGGGTGATCAACTCATTAGATTCAGGATAATGGACGTATTTTTACTCACGGGCAATACTCCAGCCCTCTCTGAGTGCCAGTCAAGGAGGTCTGCCTGTTGTTCCTTCCCACAGCTTTATCCCCCTGCCTCCTCTTGTGTCAGTGATGGCCTCATCCACATTAGTTATATCAGCGGATGTCTGTATGAGGAACTTTTCCCTCAAGTATTGTCACAATGTGGTCCTCAGGTAAATGATGTTGGGACTGAGTGTGACAAATTTTTGTAAGTGCATCCAGCCATTTTTATGTGCTGACCTCTGCCTAACCGCTTGTTAGACTAAGACCGTGAACATGGGGAGTTTGACACATTGTCATTGTTAGCTAATGACAACACAAAAAGGACAAATAATAAAAATAGAGGGGGCCTTTCGGACCATATTTCAACCCACTGACAACTGTGCTACTGTTAAATTTACAATTGTTAGCTAAAAAAATGTGTTTTAGAGCTGGATATACGATTGTAAGCTAACATGAAGGTGTCCAGTGTATATGGATGTTTCCCCTGTATTCCTTTCAGTCGCCATCTGTAGCAGCTCTTCTTCTGTGTGCTCCGGTTCATACAGGTATCCTTTTGGTTCCAAAGTGAATGGAACTTCATCGTCGCTGTCATAGTCACTCATTTTGAATTTCCAACGCTGCCTCACAATCCTTAGAGTACAAACAAAAGAATTACGATACTTGATCAAACTAACATGAGGCTACAACCAGCGCCCGAAGCATAGCTTGTTTACATTCCCTACAGCTGAAAGGAGGAGGGGGGACGGAGCACACTGGAATACATGCGCGAAAGAGTACATGACCAGTTAGTTAGGTCCGGATAAATGTTTATATTTCCGGAGACTTAATGCACTTAAAAATTATTTTATGTCGCGTACTCTTAAACTGTGGTATTACTGTTATATTTTAGTTCTTGTAGGCAGAGAAAATAGCCTTTGAAATTGGTACCGTCTGTCCCTGTTAGCGCCTATTTCCTCGTCACCATCGATTACAGTCTGTGTCTTACTGAGGGAGAGGAGACAACTTTTTACTGTATCTAATGTCCTTAGTGGTCACATAGAGCTCATACAACCCCACTTCAAAAAAACTGAACTATCCCTTTAAATACTCAAGTGGTAGCTGATAGTGCAAAATGTATATTTGTTAGCAAAAAGTAAGGGTGCTAAATTCACAGGTTTGCTAATAGCACAACTTTGAAAAAGTGTTAAACAATTGTTTGCTAACATTACAATTGCAAGACAAGGTAAATATGTAATAGTGTTAGATATGCAAGTGCTAGCTAATAAAAAAACACAATGATAGTGTCATGTATACCTTTTTAGTGTTTAAGTAAGTAAGTGCTGAATTCACTTTTGTAAACTCACTAAGTGCTAAGTTAGCAGATATTAGGCTATGTGAAATCTGGTAGACATTATAGTGCCAAATATACAAGCGCTAGCTAGCATGAAAGTTGTGATGGTATTATAAAAAAAAAAATGTTAGCTGGCATAAAGGTTTGACAGTGTTTAATATATGTTTGCTGGCATTGCCAAGATTGTTAGCTTACATGAAGGTTCAGTTATGCTAAATATACAACTAAGATAACTCACGAGTTAAAAAAAAACGTTGACCCTGCTCAATATACTATTTTTAGTTGATATAAATTTGCAATAGTGTTTAGAGAAAAAAAAAGTTAGCTAACATTAAGGTTCGATAATGCTAAGTTCAAAGTTTGGTGGTGCAAACACCATGTAAGCTAGCATATAAGTGTGAAAGAGCAAAGTATTATATCGTTCGCTAACATTAATAGTTTTAAGTGCTAAAAAAATACATTTTTTTACCAACACAAAGTTTCGATTCTGCTATATATGCTATTGTTTGCCAAGAAAAAACTTGTGGTGGTGCTAAATACACTTTTTTTTTTCAGAAAGTTATGATTGTTAGCTTACATATAAGGTGTGTGACTGTTATCCTTCATCAAACTTTGGTATTGCTAAATATGCTATTGTTAGCAAACATAAAGGTTTGGTACTGCTATATAAACAACTGTTAGCTAACATGAGTGATTGGCAGTGTTAGATATACTTTTGTAGCTAAAGATCAATGGAATGTCAATTGAGCTCATTTTTTGCTGAACCAATAGCTTGTTTGCTCTACAGTTAGCAAAGAAGTTGAGCCATTTTTTGTGTATGTTGCACTGTTGGACTGTTAAAGATGATGTGTTTGCTAGGCAGTAGGGTAATGCTAACGTACTTGTTCGTTTGGTTTTAGCTAAGTACAGCTAGATTCTACTCTACCCTAAGCTAGCTTACTGTAACAGTTTCCTTTTGGTGTAGCTGGGTTGATAGATAAAGTTAGCTGTTGCCTCGCTACCGCTAATTAGTACACATGCAACTAGCAACAACTTAATAAACCCAAGTCCTTTGCTCTCTATATGCATGTATTTAAAAAAAAAAACATACTGCATAACTGATGCAGAGTGGAGGCGTGGCTGAGTGTATTCTTATCTTCATAATTTGCTCTGTGATAATCATGATCTCAGGGAACAGTGTGTGAAATGTAAGACACTAATTAGAGTCACATAGCAAGCTTCTCACATGTCTTCTTGCATCTGTGTAAGAGCAAGAAGAAAGTTGTGGGAAGAGAAAGACAGGAAAAAAAGAAAAAACAGAAATAAATCCATGATTAAAAGTTTAATAATGATAATCAGTGGGTTTCAGTGAACACACACGGGCTCCTGAAAAAGTGATTTTCTTCCTTACACAGCTAAAGAACATGAGTGTGCAGAAATTCCACTCCCTCAATTTAATAACACCATAAGTTTCCAAGTTACTCAAACTTATTTTACCCAAGTGGGAAGAAGAAACTAGGTTTGTTTTCTGGCATGACTCCAGCTTTCCGATAAACGCTGAAATTGTATATTTCTTAACAACATAAACTTTGTTTATTAAAAAAAAAAAAAAAAAAAAAAAAAAGCCTTAAGTAGGCTTTTCTTCTTACCTCAGCCATGGAGGTTATGTTTTTAGTGCTGGATTATTTGAAATACACTGGCCTCATTTCAGTTAAACTTGGCTCAAGAGTGTTACAACAACTGAACATCAGCTTACTCAAGTTTGGACAGAAACCAATTAATGAAAACAAAAAATACTGACAAAAATTAAGCATAATGTTTGTCAAGTTAGTTTTTAAATCTAGTTTTTAAAGGTTTACAGAGTGCAGGGTAATTGAAAAAAAGTGTTTAGCACAGAAAATATAATGCTAAGAGGCCTTTTTATTTTAACTCCATATAAAATGAAAAACAAAAGAATCAGTTGTAAATTAAAGAGGAGGTATTGAACTTTCCCATATTTTAATCAAACTGAACATTTTCAAACCCCTACATTTCTATAAGTTGAAGGAATCCCTAGATCTGTCTAGAAACGGCTCAAAATGATCATTCTCAAAAGAAGCATGAGGTCTTTTTGAGATCTTCACGAGACTTAAAATGATGACATCATCTAATAAGGATCTTTTAAATGGTTCTTGGGATGGTGGA
Organism: Halichoeres trimaculatus; assembly: GCF_033239565.1. NCBI lineage: Eukaryota > Metazoa > Chordata > Actinopteri > Labriformes > Labridae > Halichoeres > Halichoeres trimaculatus. The sequence continues at coordinate 19,048,300 of NW_027437200.1, forward strand.
GTTTGAGAGGCAGGCTTCAAACACTGAGGTCTGCTCATAGCTCTGCCGCCAATGGGCCTTAAGGGGCTGGCCAATCAGATTGACTTCCCACAAAGAAAAAAAAAGTACAATACCCTGCTTTAAAAAAAAAAAAAGAAAAAAAAAAAAGATATTTATGTCATATATTTCTTTAAGTTAAACGCGATACAAAGTTGTTGAAAAAGAGAAACGTTATGGTGTAGGAGCACATTTAGGGTTCAATTTAGAGTTTTTGGGTAGGAGGGCGAGGACCCTAATAAAATCTTTCTTTTAAACTTGGCAGACAAACAAAAACAGTGATGAAAACCAGTCACAACATGGACGCACTGGTTTGAATTTTGCTGAATCTGCTCCTTAAAATACCTTAAACTCCTGCGAGACACCAGTTTGTTACATTATTATATGAGTAAGAATGGGAATGAACAGTAATGAACCAGTTTTAGCCTGGCTGTAGCTGCAAGTCGATGGTCAGAATACTAATTGACTGATTTACATCCACTGATAATGAGCATGTTAGAAGAGTCAGCTTAAGTGGTGATTATTATTTCCTTTGGTGCTGATACTTCGCCTAAGGGAACTGCTTAGGTTGATGCTAAATACATTAAGCACTTTTTCCTCTCTGAGATTGCATTCTCACCTGCCTGTGCTGCTACCATGACACTCTTTGGGAGTGATGACTTTATTTTTGAGTGAATAATTGAACAGGAAATTTGAAAGAGCCTAAGGCGCTAAAGCAATACAACTTTTTATTGTGCGTGTTTCTTTAGAGTGAGGATGCAGCAGGGGTTGGCAACAAAAAGGAACAAAAAAACGCCAAGAACGAAAGCCACTACTATGAGACTAACTCCTGGCAGAGTCATGTCACGAACCTGGGAGGAAGTTTTGTAGCTGCGGCTTATTCAGCACTGCGAGGCAACACACTCAGCACAACATAGCTCTCCCCTCATGTCCTGGGAAGCTAATACATTTTTATTACTTGTGTCAGGCCGTTTTAAAGGTACCACACTATGCAAATGATAGATTCTTCCCGGGGTGTATTTTCTTGCTGACAGTTTGAAGAAACGCTGAGTGTCACAACATCGTATTTTTTTGTAGCTTCTGGTCTTAGTTGGACCTATTTTCTCTCCACATACATGCTGTACCTTAAAACCCCCTCCTCAGTGGCTACACGCCAGTTTCTCCTCCTCCTCCACAGTCATAGGAGTTAAACTTTATTTGGATGTAACTTAGAGATGAACACTCACTATTTTATGAATTAAATACCAAACGCAACTTGTAGCACCATGATTGTAAGACATGTAAAGGATTTACAACATTTTAAAGAGGGGGTATTGTGTTTTTTTTTTCCTACATGTTTATCATTGACACATTTAAAATAAATAAATTCTATAAAGAGGTATTATTTTTTCTTTTGTTTGCTTTTGTTGTTTTTGTTTTTCATCATGTGTCAAGTCAACATATTTAAAGCCATGAAATTTTAAAGAGGGGGCATTGAATTTTTTTTTTGCCTACAAATTTTAAATCAGTGTGTTGCTATTCACAAAATTTCAAAGAGGGATGCTGTAGGGGGATTCTTTGTTTTTGTTTTATCATTTGTTTTTGTTTTTTTATTTATTTATTTTTTTTGTTTTGTTTTGTCATGTTTGAAATCTATGTGAAAAAATTCACCAAATTTTAAAGAGGGGGTATTGTGTTTTTTTTTTCCTATATGTTTATGATTGACTAAAGAGGTATTGTGAGTTTTTGTTATTTCCTATGTATTTTCTTTTCCTTTTTTTTTTTGTTTTTACAATGTGTCAAGTCAAAATATTTAAAGTTACAAAATATTAAAGAGGGGCATTGAGGGTTTTTTTTGTTATTGTTTTATCATTATTATTATTATTATTATTATTATTATTATTATTATTATTATTGTCCACATGTTTCACATCCATGTTTTGTTTTGTTTTTTTGTCATGTTTCAAATCTACATGTTAAAATTTACAAATTTTAAAGCGGGGTATTGTGATTTTTTCTTATTGATTATGTCATGTTTAAATGTTAGCATTTCAAGGCAAATGCAACAAAGTTTCACCATTTGGCACTAAATTTCAACTGTTTGCTTCATGCTTTTAAAAGCTGTGTTAGTGGTGATTGTGGTGATAGTGGGGAAGGTTTACAAAATTTTAAAGAGGGGGTATAAGGGGTATTATGTTGTTGTTTTTTATTTAATTTTTGTTGTTTGTTTGTTTGTTTGTTTTGTTGTTGTTGTTGGGGTAGTGGGTGGGGGGGTTGCCACATTTCAAATCTACATGTTTGCATTTTAACTTATTAAGGTGAATACCCACTATTAAGATTTTGCCATTTTAGTTTTTTAGCACCAATTTTCAGCTTGTTGCTTCATGCTTTTAAGATGTGTTATTAGTGGTGATTTTGGGGGAAAGGATGCCTCCTTAATGGTGTTGGGTCTGACAAAAATAGCTCCTATAACTGGTGTTTCTCCCCGGCTTCACTCCTAATGGGACATGTCTCAAACTGAACAATAGTTCCATTAAACACCAAGTCAGAAACAAGAAGTGGAACACCGAGCCTTTCAAAACTGGCGAGGGCCAGCTGAAAGCTGAAAGATGGAATTTCAGCTGCTGCAGATTAAAAGCCCAACGTCGCAGATGGAAGCGAAAAAAGAGTGAGAAGGGGAGAAAAAGAATGGTAGACGGAGGGAAAAACGAGGAAGCACAGGCGCAAGACAGAGGTGGCAGGCAGTCAAAGTGGCAGTTACACTGTAAATAAGATCTCCCCACAGGGTGCTTAACTCTGGACTGCCATTGTCTGGCCTTTAATAGCTTACAGGGCTGAGAGAGACAGATTAGAGCAAAACTGCAGGGACACAGAAATATAGGCTTTGTCTACAGCTGGGATTTATCTCCCACCCTCGGTCTGAACTTTTGTTTTCCTTGGGGCTTTTCTGGTGACTTGCGTCTTCCTCCCCCCTGTCGAGTTTGAATCACCTCAAAGAGATGATCTGCTTTTAACAAATAAATCTTGACGGACGCGAGTAGTTGGTGAACTTTTTTTAACTTTATTGGGATGCTTTTTTTTTTTTTTTTTCCCCTCATCGGGAAGCAGAGTAGCGTGGAAGCGAAAGCAGGCTCATTAATCAAAGCGCAGCCTAAAGGGAAAACATAGTGGGCTACATTAATTTTCACAGTGGAGTGGCTGAGGGAAATGATTAATATATTACAGAGAGGAAACAGGTTAAGAAGGCCTGATTACTGTCATATAGCAGATCAATGAGAAGTTATGCGTTATTTACCTTTTTTTTGGCGTCGTAAAATGAGCCGGTACAAAGAAAAGATTAAACACCATATTATTTGTCTGCAGTGCGTCCAAAACGGATAAATAATGTTTTTTTTTTCTCCCCAGAATTTAGGCTGTAGAGTCAGGGGAGTGTCATTTACATAATACACCTCGCATTTAAAATCAGGTGTTCGTTAATAATGAGCCCTTGTGTTTGAAGGAGCTCTTCATTAGTGTGAATGAGCATGTGATCGCCGGCGCTTTGATGTGACTTCACACGAAAAAAAAAAAGAAAAAAAAAAAGCATTCGGGTGTCTAATGAAGTTCTGAAAACGACCCCAGAGTTCAGTCAATGTCAGCGCTTCTTTCGACATTAAACGCGAACAAGAGGCCTTTAAGAGGCTTTGATGGGCTCCTCATGGCGTGCGAAAGCCCGCCACCTGAACGCAAATGGAGCCTACGAAGACTTAACGCCACTTTGTGACAACACAGTGGGATTATTTGCCAGTATTAACCCATACACATTTTGATGATTCCTCACATTCATTGTCCAAAAACGCACGATATACATGTTTCTCTGAGTGGTCTCACCGGCAACAACGCTGCACAACACGGGCACCTGCGTGTTTTGATGGCGCTATGTTAATTAGCTGCAGCATGAGCGGATGCTGCTTCCGAAAGAGAGAGGAGAGCCTAATTAATTTTCAGATTCCAGCTTTGATGTGTCTAATTGCTCTAAGCTTCCCAACTTCATTAGTCAGCGAGCTCCCTCGGTGGACGGTGGAGCCGGGTCCCTGCGGTTACCGAGCAGAGATTTACCTGTGTATTTTTAGGCCCTGTTATTATTAGACGCGCTGTTACCGCTGCTGCATCTAGGCCCGGTGTAAAACCAATACGGACTGAGAGGGTTTAAAAGATACGTCTGACCTTTTCTGCTCTGACTGACGTGATTTTTAATGAATTCATCCTCACAGGCTTCACTGTGCAAACTGTAACATGTGAACAGGAAACAGTGACGTGTCATGTTGAACAACTAAAGGCTTGATTGAGCTTCTCTCTCAGGACATTTTACGTATCATTCAGATTTTATGCTTTTATGCCCAGTGTTGTTGTGGCATTTTTCCAAATAATCAAACATAAAATTAAAAAAAAAAAATTAAAGAGGGGTATCATGGTTAATTTTTTTCTTTGTCTGAATGTTTTAAATCTACATAATAGAATTTAGAAATTTTTAAAGAGGGGTATTGTGGCTTTTTTTATTATTATTATTATTTATTTACTTATTTATTTACTTATTTATTTATTTATATATTTATTTATGGTGGGCGGTCTATGTGTTTCTACATTAAAACTAATCAAAAGTGCTGTTGTGCTTTCTATTTTTTTTTCTTTTTTTGTGAAAAAATTTTTTTTAGCCCATGTAATTAAATACAAACATTTGAAAGAGTTTTTTTTTTCCCCTTTTGGTGGATTTATCAAATTAAAATGTTTAAAGCTATGAAATACTTAAGCAGTTGTAGTGTGTTTCTATTTTTTTTTCCTTGTTTCTTATTTACTTTATCAAATCTACAAATTTCAAGTATCATTCAGATTTCATGCTTTTATGCCCAGTGTTGTTGTGGCATATTTCCAAATAATCAAACAAACAAAAAAAATTAAAGAGGGGTATCATGGTTATTTTTTTCTTTTGTCTGAATGTTTTAAATCTACATAATAGAATTTAGAAAATTTTAAAGAGGAGTATTGTGGCTTTTTTAAAATGTTTTTATTTTTATTTTTTGACTTATTTATTTATGGTGGGGGTCTATGTGTTTCTACATTAGAATTAATTAAAAAGGGCTATTGTGTTTCCTATTTTTTTTCTCTTTTTTTTTTTTTTTTTTTTTGTAAAAAATATATTTTTAGTCCATGTAATTAAATACAAAATTTTAAAACAGTTTTTTGTTTATTATTTTATTTTTTCCTTGTTTTTTCCCTTTGGGGGTTTTGTGGATTTTTCAAATTAAGATTTTTAAATCTATGAAATACTAAAGACGTTGTACTGTGGTTTCTATTTTTTTTTCAATGTTTCTTATCCACATTATCAAATCTAAAAATTTTAAAAAGACAAGGTATTGTTTCGATTATAGAAATCCCTTTTTTCTTACACTTTTGTAAAAATAAATAAATAAATATCCTTTATTTCCTTCCACTGTCTCTTTAAGGCTCCCTGCTCTACAAACCCCCATCCCTCTGATTGGCCACTAACGTGTTTTGAACCATTCAGGAGATCTTTATGTGATGACATCATCATTTCAAGTCTCAGGAGAATCTCATTCTCGTGTCATTAAGATGGACAATTTCCAGCAGTTTACAGACAGTTTCATGGATTTCTACAACATATAAATATCAAGATGTTTGAAAATCTGCACACATTTAGTCCAAACATCCAGATAACAATGCTCATTACCCCCCTCTTTAATGCCACCAAAAACTCTGCTCTGATGACAACTCAAGCAACTGCTGACAAGCTGTAGCCACAAACTACACCACAGATGAGAGAGGCAGTTTATTGATAGTCTCCAGTAAAGAGCTCTGCCAGCACATCAAACAAAAGCTAAGATAAAGTACCCTAGACAACAACAGCGACAAACAGCATCTCTTCAGGCCTGACAAAAGATTTAGTACATGGAAACAGGTTGAACAGGACAATATGACCCAGGCTGTAATATACAGACAAAAGATAAATCATACCCAGACTACTATTTTAAAAACAAACCTCTCCACTCTTTCAATTCAGTCTGCTGTGCCTGAGACATCCACGGTGGGCAAGGTCATCCATTGTTCAAACATCAATTGCTCAGACACTGTCGGCTAAGCTCTAAGCCTCACCCTGGTTCTTTGTTTTGTTCTGGTTCTTTTGACTAGAGTGCACGGAAAGGTCCAAAAGGTACAAAATGATGAACTGGAGTGTCAGGCTTTTGTTTTAAACCCTTATCTCTTTTTATATTTCTTTTTACAGATGCCCAAGAAGAGGATTTTTTTTTATATTTCAAAGACACACAAAACTGTGTCTGGGGAGAGCTGGGGTGTTTTCTCATACATATATTTTTGCTTCTTTTGTTGCACTGATAAAGATGTAGCACAGATCTTGTGGTGGGTGATGTGTGGAGGTCAGCCTGGCTGTTCAAAGCCAGATTTTACTGACATAAAACCACTGATGTAATGGTTATTTTAAAGCCCGGAGAATAAAAATATTCGACACCAGTTGGGGTCAGAAAGCGTTACACATGTTTTGTACTTCTTATTAATTTAAGGTAACACAGGTAAAAGGAAAGAAACAGTTTGACTCTGCACAAAAATATCACTGCAAGTCTACAATATATGCTGAAAATAAAGAAGGACAACAATTTCTGAGTCTGTTTTGAACAAAAAATGAACAGGAACGACCTCCATTCAAAGACAAAACTATCACTTGAACAAGGAAGGCTTCCAAAGCTAGCATTTGGTTTATTCATTTATTCATTTATTTATGAAGCGGGGGCGGGCGGGGCAGTGCTAAATAAGAAATGAACAACAAACAATCATCATGTATTGAGGTAAATTCCATTAAGGTTCGATAAAAAGACAAGGTTAGCTTGCAAGCTATGGGACTTGTTAGCCAGTTAGCTACAACTGTTGAAAAATGTAAATCTAAAATAACTTGGCTGGACTGTTTTTACTAAATGAAATAAAAGCCTTATATGTGTACATACACAGAAGGTAAGGAAAAAGTTTATTAGCCCAATGGCAATTAATGGGAAAACTCAAGGTGGCTAAATCCACATATGCTAGCCCAAGGTAGAGTATATAGCCACAAAGACGCAGTCATGCTAGCTAAAATGTTAATATTACAAAGATGAGTAAAATAAATACTTTTTTTTGTTTTCGTTTTTATCCTTTTAAAACAAAAAGAAAGAAAAAAACCAAGCACCAGTTTGTTTGGCTAGCTCAAGAGGAATTAGCTAATATTTTTAAAGTGCTGGTTTCCTGTAGTAAATGAGGTTTTAATGCACTAAGTAATCAAAATCATCAGAAATGTGTCTCATATTCAGTCTGCCTGTATATAACTGTAGAGAACACCACACAGATAAACTGACAGATGGATCAATAATACACTGTAGCCATTTGCCAGGCAGCCATCTTAATAGTTTGTGTTTGGGTCATCCTGACAAAAAGTAAGAAAGACAGAAAAAAGCCAATGTCCAAATCTTCAAGAGAAAAGACACTCATGGACAGAAACAACAAACTACCTAATTAGCAAGATGAACGGCACTTCACTTTGGCAGCCATTGAAATACAGCAGCCCTGACACAAGCTCAAGACTACAGCAAGCAGCAAGCAGAGGCACGGCGGCCAAGAAAATAAAGACCCAGACATGGCATGGCAGCCAACATAGTGCCAACAAATTACAAACAAAGAGCAGGGTTTGTAGCACTTGTTAGCTTGGGTTCAGGGGAGGCACGGCGGCCCACAGAACACAAACAACACAAACTTTGAGAATATAAAAAAGGACTGAGACTTACTTGTACTTGTTGTCGTCTTGACATGATAATTTCCTTCATTAGTGAGTCTTGGAAAACAAGCTGCTGCATACCAAAAACAAGCTGAAACTAAACAAACAGGAAGCTACATGGCAGCTTAAAAAAGAGATGTAACACATTCATGAACATTAGCAAGATCTTGTATCAAGATGGGTGAAGCAGTGTGGTGTGGTGTAGCAGCTAGCATGACACAGCAAAATTCACACAAGAAGTCAACACCAGGCAAAACCAGAGACAGAGAAAGACATTATGCTAAAAGAAATGGCTAAAGCTTCTCAAAAAGTTAGCTACCAGCCAAGTCACACATTAAGCTAAACAGCCGTATAAACACATTGGACTAATCTTGTGCCAGAAAACTTTTTTAAAGATATATTACCGCAGTGTAGCATGGCAGCCACTTCAGCAACACAATCTACAGGCCTTATAAAAATTGACACGCAGGTTAAAAACTCATAAAACTTCAAACACTTGTTTACAGCAGCACTAGTGTAACTTTGGGTCCACAACAAGCAAAGGCACGGATGCTAAGAAAACAAAAGGCCCAGAGCAGCCAACACAATGCTAACAAAATAAAAACAAAAAATCCTGGGTTGTAGCACTTGTTAGCATGTGTTTAGTGAAAGCAAGCAGCCAAAAGCAGGTCTAGGAGCTAGCATGACACAGCAAAATGAACGCAAATCAAAGAATTAGCAGCTCATTTGTCAGATCTTTTTTTAAAAAAAAGACCAGTTAGCAAAAGTCCGGACCATGTAGAAAAAATAAATAAATAAGATAATGTCTATCCAAGATGGTTTCCTCCACAAATGAATCCTTGAAAATAAGCCATTACAGACCAAAAAAACAAGCTACAGCTAAACAAACATGAAGCTAAATGGCAACTTTAAATTTAAAAAAAAAAAAAAAAAAAAGAAAGAAAGAAAGTAAAAAATCCACACATAAATATAAATATAAACAAAAGCTTAGACCAAAAAATACAAAGCAGTTTGGCACAGCAGCCATTTTATCACCTTCACAAAGTCAAATTCAAAATAACAGCAGGTAAAGCCATAGCAGCTAGCATGACACAGCAAATGCGCACAAAGCAAAGAATTAGAGCCTCTGCAGCACCAACAAATACAAACTTCATCAGTTTAATAATAAAAAAAAAGACTTTCAAGCTTTTCCTTGTAATGAAGAAGAAGAAAGAAGAAGAAGACAGAAAATATGCCGAACAAAACAGACAAAGCAACACAGAGATATAGCTAGCAGCCAGGCTACACAGCTAGCCAGATAGCCTTGACAGAAACACACACAGACTTCAAAGCAGCTCACTCTTTAACCCCAAAAAAGTTCTTCTGATACATAAAACATGGCCCAAGTGACCTTTAACACACATTTAAAGATAATACTCAAACACAGTCACCTAAACACAGCAGCACTAGCACTAATGGCCAAGACAAAGGCATGAGCAGCCAAGATAAAGCACTTGTTAGCATGGTTTCAGCTGAGGCATAGCAGCCTGGGAAACACCAGCAACACACACTTAAAGCAAATAAAAGACTTAAACTTACTACTTGTTGTCTTCTTGAAATGATTTACATCCATAATCACATCCTCCCTTTGAAATAGAGCTAGCAAGACACAGCAAAATGCAGTTAGCAACAGCCTAGCAGGCTATTACAATTCATGCTAAAGACAGCAACAGTAACACACAACTTAGACTTGAACTTACTGTTTGTAGTCTTCCTGAAATGAAGTCACTGCATCACTCTCCTATCCTGAGGGAGTCCTTTTACCAGGATTTACATTGTTAGCCAAAGACTTTGAACATATTTGAGTTTTTAAGCCCTTCCTTTTGGTGACAGAGCACAGCAGAGTCCAAATAATGTGGTTAATATGAGTTGAGCTAAACAGTTTTGGACACGCTGTGAAATGTTTGGGCAGTCTTCTGTCCACATCCCTCTGCTGCAGATTCAATAAAGATGTCCAGGGCCTTTTTTTACTCCACCTCTTCAGCATGCAGTGCACTCTGCTCTGTGTTTATTTTTCAGGTTCACTTGACAGCTAGCTTTTTGGGTTGCCCCACTCTTAGCGAGCTTTTGCGAAGTAGGTTGAACAGCTTTTTGACATGAATTGTTACTTTTGGAGACACTCAATTCAGACATTAACTTCCTGCAACAGCACTCACTATAGGCTGACAGAGAAGGAAAGGTGACAGACTCCAACCAAGGAGAAGCTTTACAAACTGCTGAAAAATGACCCAGCAATCCAACCAATCAAATGAAGGGCCTTTGGTTTGTCCCGCCCACACACACCCCTCCCTGCGGAAAACAATTAAGCAGATTGAGAAATGGATGGGACTGTTTGGCCCAAAATAAAAGTTATTTCCAAAAAAAACAGAAAGAAGAAAGAAAGACATGCAGAAAAAAAAAGAGAAAAACAGTGTCAGTGACTGGGAAAAGCAAATTTTTATCAATTTCAGCTCCCTAATTTTGATTTCAATTTTGTACAAAATAAAAATGATACACCTTTTTTTTACAGGTTTAAGTTTATTGTGCAAGCACCAATTTTTAAAAATATATCATATACATTAATACAAACTTTAACTCCGTTACAGCCAAGATATGGAAGAAAAAAAAAAATTGCATTTGATCATTACTTGTGGTTAAATATAGTTTAAACAACACTTTATTTTGATATAAAAAAAAAATAGATATTTTATTAGAATAAATAAGAAGAAAATAAAACAAAATAAAAAACACTTTTTGCCAAGATATTTGTGAAAACAGCCCAGAAATTTACTTTGTCATTGAATGTAGCCGTGTATAATAATGTTTACACATCCAGGCATGAGTAAAATCATACACAGTTGACACTGCAAAAGGTGATTTAAGCAAATTTTTAAGTTTTTTTTTTTTTTTTTCTTTTTGATCAAATTTAATGTACTTATGAGCCACGTTCACCTAACAAGTCAATAAAAATGGTTTATTATCCTCAAAAAAATTTTAGAAAATTTAGAAATGGACTGGTTTAGTTTCTTGTGCTAAGACTTATTTTAAGTTTAAAGATGCTGTAAGGAGAATCTGTTTTTAGTGGACTGTATTGCCACCTGTTGGCCCGGAGTCTTACGCACATTGTCGTGAAGACATGACTTCCAACAAGGCATGTGTTCATATTGAGACAAATTTTCTTTCCATGTTTTTTTTTTCTTACCGGATGCAACACACCAAGGTTAGGTATTTATCAACACAATTTGACAACAAGCCAATGTTGTAAGTTTGTACCATAGTTTAGCAGCTGGCTATATTTAGGGTTATTCTCAGCCCGGTGCTCTAAGACACATCCATTATGTGTAACGTTAGTAAATCCTGGTTAGCTATGTCCTGCCAGTCATCTAACAAGCAGAGCTAACGTAACCTCACTCTTCATTTTATTGATAGACTCTCAAGTTTGAACAGACCACTGCAGAATAACTGCTGACTGTGGGTTGGAATCAACATTAGCACAAACAGTTTAGCTCCTGTGGTAGCCTTTAGCTCATGCTCTATCACTATCCCGTTAAGCTTTCTTCTGCTTGGATTAAAAACAGGCATATATCTAGAAGGGAGACTTTTTCAAGATCACTTAGAAACTCCTAACAGCCCCTTTAAGAAAGTTGACATGCAGGAGTATTTTTGTTTTGTTTTGCTTTGCTATGTTTGTGTTTTTTTTCTTACCCCATAAGCAGATTTTTTTTTAACTTTGTGCGAGAAATTCAGGTATTATTTTTGTCTTTTAAAACTCTCTAAGCTCTCTTTTTGATGGACTGATCATGAGCGTGTTGCACTTGCCTGGTGCAGTGGTTAGTGCTCCCTGACAGCTTGAAGGTTCCTGTTTCAATTCCCAGTTTGAGAACAAGCCTTGTGTGTTGTCTGCATGTGTAACACCAGGAATCCTGAGCACCAGTTGGAGTTCCACTTTTTACAGCGCAGAAAACTCTTCCCAGACTTCATGTGAAAGACACAAGGGTGAGCTCCTCAGTATTTTCTTGGTGACAACTGCCCTCTGTGATGTGGAAAGACATTATCGACCTCCCCTATCTCATGATAAAAACCTCTGCACGGGGCCGTGACAGGGGTCAGCGTCGGCAGAGAGGGGTGAATGTATAAGTGGATGGGATATATTGAGGGATAGGAGGGGTGACTCCAAAGGGTACAGGCTGTCAGGGACACGGCTGCGTGGCCTACATTGTAATGTCATGTATGCAGACCCAAACACAGCTCCGAATGTAGCTCTTTCAAGAGTAATTACAGTTTTTTTTACTGGCAGCATCCTCTCTTAAGAAGATAAAAATTTAATAATCAATCTCGTCCCTATCCAGTGCTTGACTTTGGTGCGGTACAAAAACATAAATCAAAGTGTATTACAGATGGGAGGGGGGGTTTGGCGAAACTTCACATCCAGACTTTTGTTGGTTAATAGGTTGCATTAAGCCCATCAAGTGGTGTGGTGCGTGATAAGCAGTCTCGCGGGCCCAGTAGGGGCCTGAAGAAGCTCTTGTAATGAATGGTTGGAGCACTGCTGATGCACGGCAATCATTAACAGCCTGATAATTACTCTGGATACCTCAGTGAATTGTGTGTGAGTGTGTGTGTATGTGTGTGTGTGTGGCACAGATAGAGCCATTACGATGTGTGAGGCCTCCGAGAGGAACAGATAAGCGCTCTATTTGTGTGTTTAGCTTTGCTAGTTAACATATTATGTGTGTGTGAGTGTGTGTGTGTGCGTGTTTGGCCTAGAAACGTCCTACTGCAGCTTTGTATTCATACTCATGCTTACAATCGCAAATATGAGCATATCCTCTGCTGCTTACCGTGAAGGTATCTGAAAGTGTCTGGAAAAAGCAACAACGCTGTGGCCTGATTAAGGAAGCGTGATGGATGCTGGGTATTAAGGATAAAATATCCTGCTCAGCCGCCATTTTCAGTTTTGACATCAAAACAATGTCACATTCTCAAATTTAAACCCCTTTCAAGTCTAATTCTGACAAACTTCCCTCAAATCTCAAGACAAACGCTTCCTTGTCTGCATGCGTGCGTATTCAAACGACTTGTTTACTCGCCGGCTTCATTATTATTCACTTGCTTTTTCGTCTCGCTGACCAAGTAACGTCTCTATGGAAACCAAACATCACCCAGCATTAGTGACAGCGCAGAATAATGGACTAATAAGCAGAAAAAAAAAACAATGGTGTTCTTATGTAGCTCTCAAACAGCTCTTAATGAAACAATGGGCACCTTGCGCAAAGAATACACAGCATTAAGCCGCTGAAGGACTCCAATAAAAAAAACACTGCTTATCCATAAACACATATTTAAAGTGGGCGACTTTCTCTCATTAGAGCAGCCATTCTGACATCAAGGGTGCTTATGTATCTGGGTTTTCCAAGAGGGTCAATTTAACAAATGAATGGCAGGGTTGAATTGGTGTTTTCTTGATTGGTGTGAGAAAATAATGGCACTGACATTACGGGTATATTTTCACATCCCCACATCGTATAACGAAGGATGGAACTGATTTTGAACAAACCTGTGGCTAACAGGTCAAATGTATAGCTGGTGGGTGGATTTCTCAGTGTTAAACATGTATTGTGTAAGACATGTGGTGTGTGTGATGTCACCCATTTGTTTCCAATAGAGAGTTTTAAAGCCTATCGTCCACATTATCAGGAACATCACCCGATTGGAGATCCTGGACTCAACCTGGCTTCTTATTTAATTTCCAGTCAAGTTGTCATCAATCTTACATACTCAGAAATCTTAAGCTATAATTCTTAAATTTTGCTGTTTTAACCCTTCACAGTTTTTGGACTCAGGCTGTAAACGTGTTAATCTCTCCTGTGAAGCCTCAAGTGGACACTTGAAGAACTGCGGTTATCAGCACTTCCTGTGCTGCTTGGTGTTCTAGCTAGCAATTAAGCTAACTAGCTTTTGCTCAATTATTAGAAGCTAGCACACTTATCCTGATGGTTTGTTGGAGGTTTTATGCTAATGAAGCACAAGTTGTTTTAAAAACTTGTTCAGTTATTTGTAGATTGCTGCTGGGTGCACTGGGGTGATGCTAACAGTCAAAACTCACGAAGTTGGGTGGACCTGCATGACTCATCACTTTAATTAAAGAGGGGTATTGTGCTTTTTTCACATTTTGAAAACTTGTTAAAATGTTAGCGCTTCAAAAGGCAAAGTTTCAAATTGTGAGTAAAACACAAGTTAAAGTAATTTCATTAATATACCTCATGTACAACTACAGCCTGTCTGTTTCTCTTGTACAATCATGGTTAATTTTTATTTTATTATTTATTTAATTGGTTATTTATTTTTTGCAAATTATATAGTTCTTTGACATCCTTTGAGTGCACTATTTTATTCATTTATTTATTTTTTATTTTTATTCCATTTTAAGTTATGTGTATATATTTTTTATTCTTCTCTGTACAAAGCTTTTTATTATTATTATTATTATTATTATTATTATTATTATTATTATTATTATTATTATTTCAATTTATTATTTTCTTTTTCTTTTTTTTCTTACTACTTAAGCTCTTGATTTTTGTACTTTTGTAATATTAGGCATGTATTTATAATAATTCTACAGAGAGAGGAACTGGGTGGCCTGTTTCCAGCATGTCATCCCCACTTTCTTACTCTTTCCACCTCTCCTTTCTGATTAAAAGTCCAAAAACCCCAAAAATAACTTTAAAAAAAAAAGCCCACGAGAATTCAATGAGATTAACATGAGATTTGCCCAAGTTATGACATCACAAGTTGGTGAATCTCTTTTGAATGGCAAATTTTTCATCTCAAACAGGGAAACACAACTACTTTTGGATGGCAACAGTGAAGGAGGCTTCTAGATTGCTAGGTACTGAAATGCTGTAGGGACCCCAAGAGATGGCACCTTCATTTAAGCTTATCAGATTGACATGAGGGGCCTTACAATCACTAGCCTGAGTGATGTAAAGATTTTTTTTAGAGATGTAAACCATGCAGATGCTACAAAGCTAACAGGGGGATGCTATAAAAGCTAAACAACTAGCAAACACCCCCTCTTTAAGGAGGGTATCCCAAAGGGGCTTGAAATATGTATGGTGTTTCCCAATGTTAGCCTACATGCTAGTTAGCTTGAGCTGAACTGCAGATGTTACTTTATGATGATGCTCTCATACAAATATTGCACCAAATGCTCTGTAATAAAAGTCAGTGGAAATGCATGCAAACTGAAATTTTGGAGGATTAAACCAAAAAATAATCTATTTGATTTATGAGCTAACACGTTCATTTTGGTCCAACTTTAAGAGATTATCTCTTGGTGTCAGATCTTTCCAGGTTTCAGTCGACACACTGACGAGGATTTGGGTTTGCATATTTTATCCCAGAACAAAAAGCACAAACAATAGATTGTCATACAGCACAGCTCTCCCCTCTCAGTCACCTCGAGTTCAGATCAACAATGCTGCAGCGCTTTGTTTTATCATTCCAGGCGCCGATGTTTGGCCTCCGTCCAGAGTGGTGTTTCAGTGATTGAGAGCCCAAACAGTCCTGGCCCGCCCTGTGTAGTTTAGTCTACCGAGGGGTAATTGAATAGCGCGAGGCTGCAATAGCATTGGACTGGAGGAATGCTGAGCTGCAGGGGAATATGGAGAAGGTTTCAGCCAGCAGCAATTAAACAGAGAAATGATGCGTGAAATAGCAGAGAGGAGGGGGATGTTAGTCAAGTGAGAGTAAAGACTGTAATGGGCTGCGAGAAATATGTAAAATTTAGGAGAAACAGTTGAGGAAGAGACACAGGAGTGATGGTGGAAGAAGATTAAAGTTGTGTAAAATAAAAAGAGACATAAAGACACGACTGGGACTTTGGAAGTGGCCATGCTGCGATGCCAACTTTTCAAGGCGAAATGCAGAGTAAGCGCGTTCTTTCTGTGTATCGAGTGCCACGACACTCCAGGCTCCGCTTTTTATTTTGGACGTAACGCAATCTCAAAAGTGATAAAGTGAAAGAAGAAAATCAGTAACTGTCATTCAAGTGTCTGACAGAAGAAAAACTGCTTGGATGGCATATTAATACAAAGGTTTTTGGGAACTTTTATTTTGTTAAAAATCAATATTTCCTCAAAAGCTGACCTGCCCAGTTGCCAAGTGCTGTACTGCAGCAGAAACTCTTTTTGTTGAGTCGGGGAAAATCTGTCAGAGGTACAAAAACAGGAAAGCAAAGGTGATTTACTTCTCGTAGTCAGCTTCTAAACTCATATAGGAATGACATACACCTGTTTAACATACAAGGAAATTCACTTTTCAAACATTTGTATTTAAAGAGGAGGTATATTGTGATCCCATATTATAAACTTTATTGCAAGGTAACAATTCTGGGTGTTCAAACTAAACTTGTGCAGATTTTCAAATCTCTACATAGCCATAAGTGGTAAAATATCCTTGAATCTGTCTGGTAACTGCTCAAAATAGCTTGTTTAAGCATTAGCACAAAATCTCCACAATATCTTTAAACTTGCTTAAATAATGATATCATAGCATAAGGAGCTACAGACTGGGTCATGACACAGTTTAGTAATGGTCTCAAGCATCTCTTTGCCTCAAATGAGCCTCCAGAAGTCTAGCCAATCAGAGTGAAGGGGGTTATGTGTATGCCTTAAAGATACAGGAGCTAAAATGAAGCATTCCAGGCTGAAATAAGGGTTTTAATGTACACCAGTGAGAGACAAATAGAGAGCTGTAAATCATATAAAGCGACTATGGGGGTACCACAGGGACAGTATGAAGCTTTGGGGGAAAAAAAACAACAACAAAAAAAAAAACAATGCCCCCTCTTTAATTTTTTTTTTTTTTGTCATATTCATGAAATATATTTCTGCACATTGCACATGATACAAATTGTTCAAAATGAGGTGTGTTTTGGTGTAGGTTTCAGGTAAATAAGTGTTTAAAACAAGGGGCTGGCCAATCACAGGGAAGGGGGTTGTGGAGCAGAGAGCCTTAAAGAGACAGCAGCTATAAAGAGGCATTTCACATTGAGTTTAAAATTGGTGGGGGGTTTTAACACACATGTGAGAAAAATAATCTTTTTTTTTTGTTTGTTTCAAACAATGCAAAGCTACTACAGAGGTGCCAGAAGGACAGTTATTAAAGCCTACAAAATAGCACAATACCCCTCTTTAAAGTGATTTTTTTTATTTCCTCTTTTAGATCCTTCTTTCTCTTGTTGATGTTGTATATGTCTGAAAAATGTCTGTGACACAAACATGTTCAAAATCAGAGATAGTTTGGTTTAAAAATTAAGTCTATATTTGTCAAAATTCAAATGCAATCCTGTATTTTTTTTTATCAAGACTCATCAGACGGTCGTTTAAACTTTGGAAAACCAGGTCCAACATTTTTATCAGCTCACTTCAACTTCCTTCATAAATGCCGCAAAGACCAAAAACATTTTCATCCTGTGTTGAATTGATTAGGGGCTTAAAACTCTTACCGAGTGAGACAATGGCGTTCTCATTTCCCTTATTTGCCCGTTCAGTACATCAAAAGACAACATATTGGCCTCTGTAGCTGAGCAGATGTTCCAACATCTGCATTCAGTCTCTGATGGACATTAAAGGGTTTATTATCATCAACCCCGCCATAAAATTTTCATACACTGTTTTATATCCCTGTATATAGGTCTTGTTTCCCCCTCATCTTTTTGATCAGCTTCTCTGTTCAGCTTTCTGTTAAATATGCAGGGAAGAAATTACCCAGAAATCATTAAAGAGGGGTATTGTGGATTTTTTTTTCCCTTTTTTAAAAACTTTTAACTGTCTCTCTGGTATCCCTGTAGTGGTTGTAGGTACAATCAGAGTATTTTTCTCACCTCCCATTTTGAACATTTTTGCTTCTCATACAAAGTACAAGAATATATCACATGAATACAACAAAAAAGTGTTTTAAAGAGGGGGTATTGTTTTTTTTTTTGTTTTTTTTCCTTCTTCTCACACGTGTGTTTTAGGAAACTCTTGTGTCAGCCTCTGTCTTTCAGCTGGTGTCTCTTGGAGGCCCTCCCCTCAACAATTCCCCCTTCCCTCTGAATGGTCAGACCTCTGGAGGCCTGTCAGGACAAAGCTATGGGTAGACCTTGGTGTTTGAGGCCCATTCCTTCAACATGTCATGAAGCAGTTAAGACGTCCTAGTGTGATGACCTCATCATTTGAGCCAGTCTCATGGAGATCTTGTGTTATTTTAGCATTTAGCATTTTTAGCATTTTACAGATACCTGGATTTCTCTGATATGACAATATGTAGAAGTTTGAAAATCCCTACACGCATCGTTACTCGGTTCAAATACTGGAATCCATGCTGCCCCCATTTAGTGCTTAAATACCCCCTCTTTAAATACAAAATACGAAATACATGTTAGCATAGCAGTTTACCAACAGGTTCAGGGATTTCTACAACATACAATGTGTTGCACTTTAAAAATCTGCACACATTTGGTATGTACATCCAGCATTGTTACTTGTTTTCAAATACTGAAGCGCTAAAATACCCCCTCTTTAAATACAAATTATGAAATATGTGTTAGCATAGCGGTTTACCAACAGGTTCAGGGATTTCTACAACATACAAATTCATTGCACTTTAAAAATCTGCACACGTTTTGTGTGTACATCTTGTTTTGTGATTTTATATTCATGTTTGAAATATGGGGACGCAGAATACCCCCTCTTTAAATCATAAGACTGCAAGTTACAGGTTGCTCAGGTTTTGAAACTGAGACAAGGAGCTCTCTCTGAAAAAGCTAAAGGAAGAAAGTTCCTCTTCTTCTTTTTTTTTTTTCTTACTTTCCCCGCATCTTTACACACAAGCTTGTTAAGAGTTCATCCGAGCTCCTATCAGCAGCCGCAGCTGGATATCTGGAGTGCTTTCGCTAACACACACACACACCAAGTCTGGGGATTCAGGGATTTAGGAGTTGATAGAGGAGGAGGTCTTAAAAGGCATAGTGCGGAGACTCTTGAAGTACACTTGAATGTCAGTGACCGGAGTGATGTTAAAGTCCTGCATGGAGCCCTGGCCATACATGTGGCCCTAATGAGCGCGGATTGTGAGGCTGGGGCGTGGAGAATCGTGCTAAAATTGGTCCCCGAGTTTCTGAATGTTACATGAGAGAGAGGTAACTTTAACTGTGAATCGACTCTGTAGCACAAACCCAGACTGTTTCATGGGAAGACGAAGGTTTGACGTGTTTTTTTCTGAGATGATTCATGACGTCACGCTGAGTTGTTCAAGACTCAAGTGAAACACAGCGACGCCAAACAAAAGGCCGATCACGACGGATCCGTGACCTCTCTGAGCCAGAGCTCACAAAAATGCCCCACATACTCATCCTCCACCTCCTCCACCTCCCCCGTCTAATCCTGCCAGAGGAGTTTAATTTACTGCCCAGAGTTCCCTCACACAATTTCTTTAAAAGTACATTTTATGAGACTGCAATTCCATTTCATAGGGGGGCCCTGTACAGTAAATCCTATTTGCGAAGCGTCATATGCGGTCACATTAACATGACAAAAGTGCCCGTCTGCAGTCCTGTGCTTTGCTCTCGCCTGTATTATCGCCTGCTGAAGCATTTTATAGGATACCCGAGTGCCAGCTCGTGTCCATCAGGGAAAGTTAGTGTAGTGGCTGCTGCCGGGGCATAAATGTCGGTGGAATAGGAGATAAAAGCAGCAGCACAAACGGCCGCAGACACCCTAATACGAATCAATAATATCAGCTCTCCCTCCGAAAAACTATCTCCTGCTTAAATGTTGTTTTAGCAAAAGTTCAGAAGGATCAGAGCATCAAAGCACTGAAGGGATTGAGGGGAGAGTGCACATTTATAGGGCGCTTTTGAAATCAGAATCCCTCTGTGCACCAGACGGTTTCCTCCCGTGTTCGATCAGCGCAGATCGATCGGGCTTACAGCCGCTGTAGCGCCGCATTCTTTCACTGTCAGATTCATTGTAAATACAAGTTTTCAACTTGTAAATCCACGTTCACATTTTTGCTCCTGCAGGCAGCAGAGAGGATGGAGGTAGTTTGTTTTCATTTTTCCCACATGAAAACAAACCAGGCAGACTTAAAGAGGGGGTATTATGCTCTCATCATGCTTTAAACATGGATAACAATAAACGTGAATGGTTTTCAAACAGCTACATGCTCATATGTTGTAAAAGTTCTCAAACATATCTTTCAACTGCTTCAAAAATACAGTTTGCATTTTTATTTAAAGAGGCGGCATTCTAGTAATTAAAGAGGGGTCTTATAGGTTCCCATATTTCAAGTATGGATACAAAGTAACAATACTGGATGATTATACTTAACTTAATGTTACATATTCATATGTTGTAGAAATTCCTGAATCTGTCAGTAATATTCTCCAAACATACATTTTGAATTTTTATTTAAAGAGGGGTATTTTGTATTCTAAAATTACAAACATGAATATAAAATAAACATATTGGATGTTCATACTAAACAGATTTTCAAGCCTTATGTGGTGTAAAAGTCCATGGATCTGTCTGTAAACTGCTCAAAATCGTCCAATTTGGAAATACATTAAGATCTTGACGGGATCTTAAAGAGACTAGCTGAAATGATGAGGTCATCACATCGCATCACTGACGTGCCTCTAGAGGTTTGGCCAATCACAGAGGAGGGGGTTTACGGAACAAAGAGTCTTAAAGAGGCAGCAATGGAAATTTTAAAAAAAAGAAAAGGATTTAATGAGGCTGAAAAAGAGTTTCTAAAAAGTTACCAGAGTGTCAGTGTTAAGCATTAAAAAAAAAAAAAAAACAATACCCCCTCTTTAAATCACATTTTTGTTGCATTTATTTCATTTATTTCTGGTATCTATATATATAGTACTTCAAATTGTGAGGCATTAAGATGAAAGATTTAGGAGAACATTTGTCAAAAAGAAAGCTCAGCAAACAGACGGGGGGTGGGTTGGAGCAGGGAGCCTTAAAGAGACAGCAGCTTCAATAATGCGTTCCAGACAAGGTCTGAAATAAAGTTTTTCTAAAACACCCGTGTGAAAGAAAATATTTTTGTCAGGCTTTAAAGACTTACAAAAAAAAAAAAAAAAAGAAAAAGAAAAAAAAGCACAATACCCCCTCTTTAAATCACTTTTTTGTTATATTGATGTGACCAATGTTTGTAATTGCTATGTGATACAGAATATTTCACAATGGTAGGTGTTTTTGTAAAGGATTCAGGTAAACAAGTGTTAAAGAGAGAAAAACCATTGGAAAGGGGGGTCGGTAGAACAGGGAGCCTTAAAGAGACAGCAGCTGTAACGAAACAGGCTGAAATAAGGCTTCTCTAAAACGCCAGGATGTGAAGAATAGGGTTGTTTTGAGGTGTGAATAATGTAGCTACAGCGTACCAAAGGTACAGAGCAAAGCTTTAAAAAGAAGCACATACCCCTCTTTAACGTGTAGTTTATGTACGAGATGAGGTGTTAATGCGATATAAATGTATTTTAAGGAACAAAGAAGAGTGCATATTCAGAGCGGTGAATGTCTACATCATGAACAACTGTTTAATAATGATGAAATCTTCATTCACATATGATTACGTGGGGGGTAATCATCCAGGCGAAGTGTTCTTCAGGCATTCGCCTCGAACAGAGGCCGGTCTGATTAACAACCTCTGAACCTGTGCATTGTGGGAACTCATTTATGGGAATTAATTCACTTTGCATATTGGAAGGCTCCTAATTATCAATTGTGCGTCATGTATTACAGTAACCCACCTGACCTCCAATTACAATAGCACCAATCAGAGTGGGGTTAATTCCAAGCCGCGATCAATTTGGCCCAATCATTTTGCTCGGCTCCCATGGGTGACTGAGTCACTCTGTAGCAGGGAAATGTATTTCCAGGAAGTGGTGATAACACATTACCTTGTTTTATTGTCTCTGTTAATAGAAGACATTTATCATAAGCATTTTGTATATTGCAAATGTAGTGTTAA
Source organism: Halichoeres trimaculatus (assembly GCF_033239565.1). Lineage (NCBI taxonomy): Eukaryota > Metazoa > Chordata > Actinopteri > Labriformes > Labridae > Halichoeres > Halichoeres trimaculatus. The sequence goes on from NW_027437200.1 coordinate 19,070,177, forward strand.
TAGCGCTATGCTAGATGCATTCTTAAGTGCTGCTTCATTTTAATCAAGTGTAATGTAAATGGAATTGTTCTGCGCGTCATCTGCTAAGTGTGTTTTGTTTCTCGTCCTTGACTCCTGTTTGAAAAATGAACAGCGACTCTGTGTAAACCTCTTTAAAGAAGCTTGAGGTGGAAAATGCATGAAAAACGACCCCACCCTCAGTTTTAAAGGTCACGAGTGCGTTTGTGAACATCGAATCACGTTCTCTTTACCGTCTGAAAGAGTTCAGAAAAGTGTGAGCGAGGTGCCGCCTGAGGAAAAGAGTTTTGACATTATACTTACCCCTACAAGAGCACACTTTAAAAGGAAGGCCACAAGTCGTCTCCGGAGTACATTTTCTGCTGAACAGCCAATAGCAACTGTCTTTGAAGGCAAAGTACAATAGAGACGGAAACAAAAGCTTTAACCCAGAGTAAGAAGGTAAGCCGAAACAATGACAGCATGTCCTTGAGTTATAAATATATAATATCCCTCAGGTGGCACCGAGACAGAAGCTTCTGATTGGCTTTGGTTATAAATCATTCATTACAGTTCACATCAATAATTAATATTCCAACCAAGCCTGAATCCTTTATGTAAATACTGTCACACGCTGGAAGGTTACCATTGTAAACTTGCACAGACAGCAGTTTCCAAACTTTTGATTGCCGGCTTAGGATGCCGTGTTTGTCTCTCTATTCTTTTAACTAAGTCCCTAAATAAGTGCAAAGCAATGACGCACAAAGGAGCTGGGAATAACCTACAAACTTTGCAAGTATAATGACGTTCAGAGGGAGGGTGTACTGACTGGTTATTATGAGGGTACTTATCAGGGTTTTCACACATGCTACTTTTAATTTTTTAACACTTCACTCAGTATCTCACTAAAAACTTTCACAATGATGTTTTTTTTTAACAATTTATCAGTTTATTTTAAGAAATAGAATCAGTCACAGCTGATAAAGCAGAGACCAAATGTGTAGTTAGAAATCACAAGAGGGGGACACTTTCAATACATGTTAAAGGACCAGTTCCACATTTTTTCCAACTCATCTTCTTGATGCAATTAATGAAAAAAAAAAAAAAAAAGAAAAAAAAAAAAAAAAGTTTGACATTGTTCTTATTTTGCATCTATGTTTTGGTGCTAGCTTGGCTTAGCATCAACACTGTGCAATCAGATATTTTTGTGCCCAAGATATATTTTTTTAATGAATTCAACAAGCTAAGAAAAAAATCTGAAAACTTCAAATTTTGAAAAAAAAAAAAAAAAAAAAAAAAAAAAAAGGAAGCAGCAGTGGCATCAATTTTCATTTTCAAGAGCTAGCCAGATTAGCATAGTACCAACACCATTGTAAAATAAGATAATATATGTTCCCAAACTAAAATTTTAAAATGAATACAACAAACTTAAAAAAAAAGAAGAAAGAAAACAAACTTAAATATCAACATTTAAAAACACAGCAACAGTGATAGCTAGCTAACTTAGCTTAGCTTAGCATCAACTACTGGTAAAATCAGATATTTTCATTGCCAAACTAAACATTTGAACGACTTTAAGATACTTGAAAAACTTTTATCACACCATTTGTAAATACAGCAGAATATTTATGGTTCCCTGGTTTAATTGCACATCCCAACTGCAGTGGCTTCAGTCCACCAGCAGGTGGTTCCGGTTCAGTCCCAAACCTCTTTCATGCACATCAGTTCCCATCACTTTCCTACTGTTTTTTACTCATTTGCTGCCCTATCTGCTTCAGCAGGTAATCTTCGCCTAGCTACATGCTAAAATGCATTGAGTTGCTTCCATGTGATTGGCCAATCAGACACTAGTGTTAACAAGCTGGTTCAGGTTCAACATGTGTACCTAATTATGTGGCTAGTGAGTGTTTATACACAAAAAAGATAAATAAATATGAAACAGAAAACATGCAGAGACCAATTAATATTTACTTTGTGGGTAAAAATGATTATGCTAAGCTATTAGCATTAATATGAATGAACTGGCTAAAGATTAGCTTCCTTATATAATAAGCATTTTGAAGCAAATGAAGTACTATTAAAATCCTTACATCTAAATGTGAAGGGTGAGTTAGCCTAGCTTAGCTTAGCATTTTTTTCCTTCTTTTTTTTAAGGTGGCTGTTTTCCTTTAAATTGTATCCTTATCAGAGCCAGACCAGCAGCTTTCTGCTTTCAGATTTAAATGTTAATGCTATGTCGAGGTAACCAGCTGTTTTCGGACTTTGCCATTTTAAAAGCTAACTTGACATTTAGCCAAAACCAGAAACAGAATGAAAGTATTTGCCTCTATTCTTTGTCATACATTCAATTTTGTCCTTAATCAAAGTGCCTTTCTTTAAGTTCCAGACAAACCTTGTGTATCCAAATCAGAATTCAACACACTCATCTTGCAGGAAAGTTTGAACGGGACTTTGAAACTATTGTTGAGAACCCTGCATTGATTGAAAGGTCAGAGGTCTTACAACTTTAACAGCCCTTTGTTTCGCTTTGATCCAGTACCTGCTCCACGCGCAGCAGCACTGATGATACAATCAATCACAGCTCATTAATGACAAGAAATGGGCTGCTGAAACACCACCATATGGCTCTGGCTCGCAACTCCCATTCCCCCCATCTGGAACCTGCAGGAGGAAAAAAAAACTTCAGTGCCTGTCTTTTCCCCTAAATAGTTATAATGCTCTCCGAAACTTTGCAGATGGACTTTTTAAAAAGTTTATGGACTCATTCATTGATATCTGTTAGTGTAAAACCTGCTGGTACCTGTCTTAACCAGCATCTTATGTCTGAAGAAAAGGAAATCACTTGAGTAACAGACGGATTAGTTTAACCATGGGACTGTGCAATGGTTGGTATTTTTGTATTTATGATCTGTCCCCTCTATTTTGTATTTGTATATTCCAGCATTGAATGAAAATCCAGCGTCAGACTGACTGAAGGACAGGCAGAGTCCAGCTCCACGACACAAAAGCCACAAACTTTGACAACTTTATTATTTCTCAACATCAAGTGTCCCTTTCACCTTACTTTCACTCTGTTTACACATTCATGGGTATTTGTTGAGAATGTATTTTCTTCTTTATTTGGCCTTAAGTCCAAACATTAACAGAGTTTTGGTTCTCTAAAAAAAAAAAAAACAGATGTTTTCAGAAGCGCCTTCCAAGGTAGAGATTTTGAAAAACTCTGTGAGAAAAGCACAGAGTTTCTGGAAATGCAGACATTGCTACGTCAACATGCACAAGTCTAGCCGTTAACAGCGACTTGGTACTTTTCAGTTTAAATGTACATTTAGGAGAAAACCTTGCTGGTCTTCATCATGTTTGAAGCTTTGAGCGTTTCTTTTTAGCTGCTGTCTCTTTGAGACTCCCCATTGTACAAATCCCTCTCCTCTCTGTCCGTTGTTATATTTATTTGTTATAAATGACACAATGTAGCATTTTAATCTAGTCACACGCTGTGTTCAGGGTTGATGTCTGTTTATCTGGCAGATGGAAGGATAGCTTCTGTCTCCAGCTTGTGTCTGAAATATCTTCGACCTTGTGTGAACTTTCACCCAGTCTCTCAGCTCCATGCTCTGATTCAACAGTCACACACTTTGAAAGCACATCTCTCTGAAAACTGAGACAGTGGTGTCAGTCATGTTTTGTGGCTAATTACTCCTGAGTGTTTCGTTTAACTCAACCTCTGTAGCAATGATCGTTATAAGATCGTATCGCTCCCGGATGTCAGGGCTCATTCTTCTGGGACCAGCGCTGTAAACCTTACCTGTGACCAGAATAAATGCTGAACTGAGAAATAGATCATCTTCTTGTGATCTTTGGGAGTTGCTTAAGGCATGTCCTTCCAATAGTGTCATGATCCAGTTTGGAGATCCTAATGTCATGACATGAGCCATTCAGCAAGTCTCTTTAAGATCCTGCAAAGATCTCATGCACTGCAAACCTGGATAAGTTGAGTTTACATGAAAAATGCTAGTAAACCAGTTACCTTAAAAAACTGAGTGATAGAGAAAGTTAATTTATCTCAACATCAATCAAACCTGATGCCTATTTGTTACAAATTGAAATATCAAGAATGTTAAAACAAATGTTGCATATCACTGTAAAATATAATAAGTTGACCTTACTCAAAACTGAAAGATGTGATATCAATACATTTGACTTATGAGTGAACTAAATGTAATAATAAAAAAATTGAAGCAGATCGGAACAACTAGATTAAATAACATTTTAAAGAACAGCAGGGTCTCATATCCACAGCGTTCCCTCCTCACTCATGGTTACAAACGCCGTCACAACAAAAATCAGCTCTAATTTAATAACTTTAGTAACCGTGAGTGAGGAGGGAAGGCAGTAGATATGAGGCCCTGCTGTACATTGAAATATTGTTCTTTAGGGGGCACAGGTTGTCTGAACCCCACGGCACTGACTGGTGGTCTGTGCTCCATGGCACAGGGTCTTGTACCTACTGACTTTTGAAGTGTGCCTAATGGTTAATATATTTATAAATGAAATGTTTTACTGGGCTGACCTGCTATTTAGGCCCTTTTTGAAAATGTAAAAAGATACATTTATTTATTTATGACACAGTCAGTCCACACCATGTAGAGCACACACAGCTGATTGATGCCACAAGAAGCACAGACAAACAGTCCGTGTCATGTGAAGCACAGACAACCTGTGTCCCCTAGTCACTCACGGTTACTAAACGCAGTCACAAACTAATGATTTAAAGTTGTGTTTACTTAAACAGAAGTTAAATCTACTCAGAAATCATCAGTTTCAACACGGACAACTCAGACATTTGAGTAAATGGAACTTACTAACAAGTTTTAAAGGGCAACTCCGTTTTTTTGACACCTGGACCTTATTTATAGGTGTGTGCATGCTCATATACTCACTCAGACAAACATCGTGCAGCTCGGAGTCCTTCAGAAGTTATTTAGATCCAGCTGATTTTAGCCGCACTTAGCGGGGGCCACGGCAAGGGAGCTTCAGCGCAGGACATAATCTCTGCAAAATCGCTCATTTCGGCTAAATTTTTTCATCCATCGCTAGTGTTATCGCAAAGTCAGCTCATCTACCGTCTTCAGACTACGACTCAGAATTTGCTGGTTGTCCTTACCGGTTTGAGCCTGAGTACACGGACGAGGAGCTCCATGAAAGAAGGATGCAGAGGGAGAGAGACGAAGAGCTGGCTCGAGAACAACAAACAGGAGCACGTCCACGACTCAATGCGAACTGGTGGTGCGCTTGTGGACAGTGTTCGCCTATGGCAACAGAAGAGGAGTGTGTTTGTGATAACGATGGATAGCGATGGATGAGAAAATATAGCTGAAATGAGCGATTTTGCAGAGATGATGTCCCGCGCTGAAGCTCCCTTGCCGTGGCCCCCGCTAAGTGCGGCTAAAATCGGTTAGATCTAAATAACTTCTGAAGGACTCTGAGCTGCACGATGTTTGTCTGAGTGAGTATATGAGCATGCAGACACCTATAAATAAGGTCCAGGTGTCAAAAAACTGGAGTTGCCCTTTAAGTTTTCATAGCTTAATCCAATGTAGCAATTTTAACTTTGGGGTTTACAGTGTGCTAATATTTAGAACAGACCATTTGAACATCCAACTTTATTGCTGGATGGGCGGGCCTCAAACACTGAGGCAACAACTTCAGGTACAGACCCCTTCTCTTTGACACATTTGGCTTGGGCCTTTATAAAAAGTAAATGCACAAGCTGTAGATTTAGCTTTAGCGCTTAAAAAATATATACATCTTATATATACATCCTCCTACTCCCCCACCCACACATAAAGCAGCCCATTGTTGAGAGCCATGTCTTTGCCTTTTTAAGGATCCAGTTCCAAGGAGAAGCCAAGAGGAGCATGAGCAATCCTAAGAGAGAAGTGGCGTTGCTCAGTCTGTTGTATTATGCTCGAGAACTGCTTTTCTGCCACGTGTGTATGCTGCATTACTACGCACTATAAGGTTCAGGGAACATCCATATGCTGCAGTGAGTTGTTCCTCAGTATTACACACCAGATGGCCTTAGCTGCTTGTGAGAGGAAAGCAGAAGCACAGAGATGACAAGCTAAGGCACCAACCCATCAATCTCTTTCAGAATGCCTCACTCTCATTCATAAATCAATAATTCTCCATCATCTGTAGTCACACAGTAAACTGCAACACTGCATGATTTCCAGCACACAGCGGAGTTCAAAGGCTTTGCATATTCCTGAGAATTATGCAAGCTAGTCCCCTCTCATGGCTAAGCCTCGGTCTCATGATGGTGCTCGAACCTATTCTAAAGGATCCAGTCTGAAGTGGGGGCCATTTGAAGTGGCTTTGGCAGCTGCTGCCAGAGCTAGGTACCCATTGCAGTAGATAGGCGAACCCATTGTTGAAGAGCCGGCCAACAGTTCTTGCTCCGTTTGTTTGGACATGCCGCGGACATGATTTGGCCTTCACTCCGCTGCTCGTTTCAGCTGCACAGCATTTGTGTCTATGGCAGGATGACAAGCCATTAAAGTGGATCTGACAAAGAGATGTGTGAAGCATGAGTAAAGTTTGGGTCCTTGATATCACATTGCGGTTTCAACAAAGGACATATATAATGTATGCAAAGAAAGTGATATACGACATCAAACTGGAACCGCAACGGCACAAAGGGGATAGTCAGGAGAGAAGCCTGCATGGCAACACCAGATGTTGCAAAAGAGGAAGGCTTACCGTGAGCTGGCAAGATATTTAAGAGAATCCGAGCACCGCCATGTGGTAGCATGGCTGGGGACCAAATTGTGGGGACCCCTAGAGAGGGACCACCCAATGGGGCCTGTTTTTGAGTTTGTATCTGCTACCACAGGGAAACACATTTGGTTTGTTTACATATACACTTGAATAAGGCTAGATAAAGCTGGAGGTTGTAGGAAAAGTATGTCTGGGAGTGTATTTAGGATGGCCTTGGGGTTAGGTCAGCGCCCCATGAGGAAGGTTGGGTTCAAGCTCAACCTGTGGCCTCTTTCCTTCATGATACTCCCCACTTTTATTCTGGTACTCTCAGAAGAAAGGAAGAGAAGCACAGAAATGGAATAAAAACAACTAATTATGTCTTCCTCCACTCCAATAGCAATCAGTAATCAGTATTAATCAATGGACGTGGTCTCCCTGACGTCACCCGTCTGTTTCTGTAATGGAATTTTGAAGCAGATTGGCTATCACGGCCATATTGGAAGTAGCAAGGGCTTCAAGTCCTGTCACTCATGTGAGCTGAGCTGTGCCTCTGATTGGATGATTCAGACAGGAAAGGTTTGTTGAACCAGGTTCATTTCTGCTTTGAAAACAGCTTTTTTTTGGCTTGGTGTGTACATGACTTCCGGTACTTCCGGGGCCAGCCTCAAGCGAACACTCAAGAAACAGCAGATTGTAGCTCTACAGCATTGTCTCATATTCTTAGACCAGAGGTTGCTGCTTGATAGCGATTTCCTGCTAGCTGCTAATTAGGGATGGGTACCTTTCACATTTTAAACGATATGGTACTGATGCTCGGTATTGGTTCTCAACTGTACCAATTTTCAGTACTTTTGTGTGTGTTTATGTGGTTATAAATATCAATTTGTTTCCTAATAAAATCTCAAAGTTTTTCGATTTAACACACCTTTTCTTCAAAATGTAACCTTCAAATGCTGTGTTCATGTCCAGTATGGAAAATCTAAACATGGTACCTTTTGATTTTAAGTGAATTGGTTCTTGGTACTACAGATGGAATTTGGTCAATACCCATAAAAGTTCCTAGTTCGGTACCCATCCCTACTGCTAATGGAGCATTTTTTGGTTAATCTATCCATCACATATCAAAACAAAATCTCGTCCCAAGTAAAAATTTTTTTTAAAAGAATGCATTTCCACCTCTGCTACAGTAGGTGGCGATATGCCCCCTTTCAGCTAGTAGCTAGCCACTTTTTAATTGATTTATTACGTTACCATTTGTAAATTAGCGAAAACCTCACAGGTTGAAGTCCAGTGGTCTTAACATAGACGACTTTGCCCTACATATAATTCCTATGATAATGTACCGTACAATAACTTTGTTTTCTACCCGGCTACCTTCTACTCATTTATGGAGCTGGACTTCTTAAAAAGTACAGTTTGCCAATGCTTTTGCCATTCAACATTAATCCACTTTTTACAGTGAAGTGTTTTGTTATGTGACCAAATATGTCAACCAAAAGATGGTCCAATAACAGACAGATAAAAAATGGGATTACTGCCACCTGTTGTAGTTGAGGTTGAATGTTTGGGGGTTTTTTTGTTTGTTTTTTTAAGTTATTTTGGGGCTCTTTTATGCTTTCATTTTATGTCATTTCAGATTGAATAATTTCATAAAAGACTGACTATTGTTTTTGTACACAAAAATGAAATACGCAGAATTAGATTTTGAAGCTGTTTTGACATTTTTAATAAACAGATAAGCCAGCCCTATGTTCCAAAGGCACACGAATCAACACAATCACAGTTATAAAAAGAAAAAAGAAAATGGGTTGATCGAAAACACTAATTTCGTCAGCGTTTGTCCACTTTTCCAATTTGCTTGTCAAAATTGATGTTTTCTTATTAATCTGGAGGTTTTAATTTGATTTGATGCTACAGCTGTTTTTAATAGAGGCTTGATATTTAATTTGTTAATAAATAAAAACTGAGAGGGAAAAAATCCAAACCACTCTCTGGACAGTCATGACAGCAGGATTAATATGAGCAATTGTCAATTGATGCAATCATAGAATTTATTTTGGCAGTAGGGTCACTATTGTTGCGCGTAAATGCAACAAAATCAACACATTTGTATTGTGATGTGTCCAATCCCTTTGATAACGCTCAACTGAAGTACCATTAGGCTTTCTACTGGCCCTCCTTTAGAAAACACTGTTTGGATTATCATGGTTTACAGAGCCTCTGTCTGCCCCCTTTCCCTGGCATATGTTATCTGCAGTCGCAGCTGCATGGCACCGAGCACAGAATATCCCCCATCTGCTGATCCAGTCATGCACTCCTTTATTTCCATCCCTCTCATTCTCCAAAGCCCACCTGACGGACCCAGCGGAGGGGCTAACCTGCTATGAACATGGCTGCTCTGCGGAGTTGGCAGCGAACGCTCCCCCCCTGCTTTCCAATCCTGGAAGGGGCCGCGCTGCACTGATGTGCCATGCAATCTGCGTGGACTGGCTGATGGTTGCACTTAGTTCCACTCCTCTTTGCCAGCATGAACAGCCCCTGCTGGAAATGCTTTAGATTACGTGCCAGTGCTCCCACTATCCCTTGAATGGCCGTGAGGGTATTGTGCCAAAATTGCTGGTGCCGCTTCGGAATACGCCAATTAGTTGCTCTATTGTTGGAACTGCTGTGCTCGACGAGTGAAATCGACTTTCTCCAAACTATTTGTTATTGGCTGTACATTTCTAATATCCCTTTTTTTACATAACTCAACTCTGCTGTGTCCTCAAGCTGAGACACAGACAGATGGGAAGCCAGGCGAGAGTGTCCATCAGTCAAAATCTAAAGTGATACTCCATTTCTGACATATCCACATGAACAACGCTTTATCGTCTGCGTATATAGTTGTCGACAAAATTATTAGGCCCCCTATAGAAATGTCATTGTTTTAACACAGCTTTCTTAGACATTCAAGTTTTATTTTGGATACTTATATTATGTTATTTTGCACACAGAAATGTTTGTTGTAGTTTTCAATAAGTCTCTGACACTTCTTCTGATACATCCTGTCCCATTCTTCTTTGGCTAATCTCTCAAGTTTTTCCAGGTTTGAACGTCTTCTGGCATGGACATTTTTCTGAAGGTCACCCCACATATTTTCAGTTGGATTGAAGTCAGAGCTTTGTGCAGGCCATTTGATTACATTTACCTTGGTCTTCTAAAGATTCATCAAGAGAGACCTATGCTTGGGATCGATGTCATGTTGAAAGATGAAGCGACGACTCATACCCAGTTTTACTGCTGTCTGCTTAAGGTTTTCTTTCAAGATTCTCCACATATTTTTCTTTTTTCACGATTCCTTCCACCTTGACAAGATTTCCAGTTAGCACAAATGTAAGCAGTGTCTCTACAGCCAAAGAGCTCTAGTTTAGTTTCATCCAACCATAAGACACGCTTCCAGTATGAATGATCTTTCTCCAGGTTGTCCCAAGCATATTTGAGTCTGGCCTTGAAGGTGTCTGAGTTTTTCTTGGTCTGCAACAGCTATAGTGATGGTCTTCTTACTCTGTGGACACAAATTCGTAAATTTAAACGCGCGTCACATCTGTTTCGCACCGTGCAAACACCCATGGGGCGAATCGGCGTCCAAACGCGTCTTTGCATTGACTTTGTATGTATTCTCAAGGCAAATTTGTGTCCGGTGTGGCCGTACCATTAGACACTACGATCCCCGATGTGGCAAAGTCATTCACCAGTGTCTTGGCAGTTGTTCTGGGGTCTTAAGACACATCTCTAGTTTTCTTTCCAGTGTCTTTGAAATCTTTCGCTTCCTACCTCTGCTAGGCTTGTTCTGCGCTTTGTGGCTGATACTTTTGTGTATCCTTCTCCTGTTTTGTGTGCATCGATTATTCTTTTTCTCAGGTCCAAACTGATTTCCTTTGATTTTGGCATGTTTCTTTCTTAAACGACAGCTCACATGACACATGCTGAGGCTTTTATACCATGTTTTAACTTAATTGTTGAGTGAAATCACCTGTGGAGTTAACACACATCCCTGCACAAAAGTGTTTTGTGCAATGACTTAATAAATGGCCGTTTCTTAAAGGGGGCTAATGATAATGTCCCTGGTCATTTTAGCTTTTTCTCAAACAGTTAGGTTTTGGTGTGGAATTACAAATATTTTGTGCCTTCTAAAGAAAACTGGTATGTTCAGAAATGGTGTGTTAAAAATTCCTTGCTTTGTTAAAAAAGTAATTGGAAAAACCTTGAAACTTAAAATTTCATTGGGGGCTAATAATTTTGTTCTCAACTGTAGAAAATCCCATTCATTGAGTAATTGGCAATCACACAGCTCTGAAACAAACAAGGGCTCTCCATACAATAACAGTGATTAGGAAGGGCCACTGAGACTTCACTCCTCAAAAATTCACAATCATGCCATATTGAAAAATGTAACAGGTGAAACCTTCAAGCGCTCCCCACTCGACAGTTCCCGCTCATTTGAATGCCCTTAAAATAAAGCACTTGTTCCAAGAACGGTGTCCCAACTGTACGGCAAAATTTTACAAGTTAAGCAAAATAAAAGAGTTGATTTTCCTGTCCCCAAAATAAATGCACAGCATAGACAAAAAAAAGAGACTTCCTCCGTGTGGAGCTTAAGGGAACACAGGGGACCTTAGCCGAAGAGGAAGCCATTGTGGTTCTCGCTTGATTAATCAAGCCTGCATTCAGACGCCGTAACAAGCAAGACTTTGTTCTGTTAGTATTGTTTAGCAGGAAATGATATACCCAGGGAGAAAGGGTATGTAGGGGTCAGAAGGGGAAAGGGACAGTGGGTGTGATGAAGAAGAGTGAAAGAGAAAGGTCTTGGGTGCCTGAGAGGAAGGCAGAGCCTTCAGGGACCCAGTGTGTATAAAGCAGCAATTATAGTTGATGAAGTGCCTCCCTCTGCAGCCCCCTTCAGCACTCATTTCCCTCTAGTACGCATCACGCCAAAGCCACATACGTCTTCCTGTTGCAAAAGATCTCATTAACGGCCAGTGGATGGGACGTCACTTATCTTTATCAAACATATGCATAAGTGCCCCCTTATGCTTCTCCTCTCCCACTCCCCGCGCTCAGGCTTTTCCAGACTTTAGACGCATTGTCTTCGAGGCAAATCAGTTTCATTTAGTGGCATAAAAAGGCAGATGGGAGGTTAGTCCACTGAAATGGAACAACTTTCTTCATTACAGAGAAAAAGGCAGAGTTTTGCTATTTCTCCGGCGAAGACGGTTGGTGAGGGGATCAATGGCGCCGTAATGGGCATAATTAGCACTATAAAGTCAGAGCAGGAGCCGTGAGAATATGGAAATGAACACTGATTTCAGTGTTGTAAATTACTTTTTGACGCTTATCCAGCTAAATATATATTTTACTTTTGAAGGTTAGGTGTTAGAATAATTTAAATTTGTTCAAAACTGACATTTACCTCATTTCTAAGTCATGGTTAACTGCTGTTTACAGGAATGAATGATAAAAGTCTTATCTCTGTGTGGCTATCTAACTAAACAAGGTTTATCTGTTACACAAACATTGGTTTATCATGTGTTTTACGCTGCCAGCTAGCTCCTCCTGAATGTTGCTAAAGCCTATCAGTCATGTTCATTTTTGTAGGATGGCTTTGATGCTATCAATTAATCATGTTGACTCATGAAGCGCAGTAGGACAGATAAGAACATTCAACATGTGATGCTAAAAGCTAAAAGGTTTCTCCATGGGGGCTAACAGGCTCCCAAGGTCAGTGTTAGCATGCTATTATTATAAGTGTTGGCCACCTTATGATGTTAGTATTTTCTAAGTAGAGCCAAAATTTGTCTAGATCCATGTGCTAGCTTCCTGGTTGGGGGTTTCAATTGGGAAAGGAGCATTTTAATTAGAAAAAAAAGTTTTCAAAAGCAAATAAGATCAAAAAGTTTATGTTAGCATATTCAGTGCCTTTAAGCTACATGTATGTATTGCATGCAGACCTTTTTAAGGTTAGCAAGTTTTAGCATCTCATCACAGTAAAGACAGCAAATGAAAACTAAACTCTAGATCTTATTGCTGTACTTTTCCAAAAGAATAAAGGAAAGGAAAGGGAAGGAAAGGAAAGGAAACAAAAAAAGGAAACAAAAAAAGTAGAACCAATGACAGAAAACACATTGCTACAGGAACAAAAACTAACAAATTTCCAGTTGGTTTTGGATGTAAAAGTTTGAGTGATTTAACGTAAGCAAAAAATCTTAACACTAGACTTTCAATTTATCTAAGATTAGCACTTGTACTATGTATAGTTAGCTAGTTATCACGCTAACATTAGCTAATCAACACTACAGTGTAACTCAAGTTGAGATAGTTAAAAATGGTATTAGCCCTGCAAGTGTTTCATCATGTAGTATAGAAAGGAGCTTGACATTTTGCTAAAAGCTAAAGGGTTATATTTGGGTGCTAACATTCTCCCAAGATTATTGCTAATATGCTGTCAGTGGAAGTGTTTACCGTCTTATTTTGACAATATTTGCAAGAGAGCAAAAAAATGTGTCTAGCTAGCTTCATGGTTGGGAGTTTAAACCAGAAGAGGAGAATATTGATTTTAAAAAAAGTTTCAAAAGCAAATGTAATCAAAACTTTACCACAATGTAAGCATCTCTTTTAGTCTCTGTGATAAGTTAAACCAAACATTGGTTTAGCAAGTTGGGGTTTGGCATGTCATCATGGTTATATTAGCTGAAAAAACCTCAAACTAAATTCTACTATATATTTTTTGAACATGTTTTAAAACTCAATTCAAAAAAGAACAAAAGTAGATCAGTACGCTAAAAGCTGTAAGCCTCTAGCTTAAGCTAAATGCTTTAGACAGAGTGCTAACAAGCTCTCAAGGTGGTGGCTTGTTGCTAATGCCAATGTTTACTGTATGTTTTAGATATGCTAACATTTCCTAAATATGTCAAAGTATGAGAATCTACATGTTAGCAACCACGTTAGCATCATGTTCAGTCTCTGGTTTATGCTAATTCTTAACTCTAGCCTTCAAAAGTACCTAAAAGTAGTTGGTATAAAATGTTTACTAGCTGTGTTTTTTAAGCATGTCATCATGCTAACATGAGCAAACTAGAGCTAAATTTGAACTCTAGCTTAAACAGATAGGAAAAGTATAAGGCTCCAGCATTATCAGGTGAAATTGGTTTAAACTGGAAACGTGGTTATGCTAACCTAGCACAATTTGTCTGCTGGCATTTCTTAATTAAGTCACCAAAAATGGTAATCATCTTTTAATTTCTTGGCACATATATTTTTTTAGTTATTATTTCTATTTATTTATTTATTTATTTATTCATTTACAAGTTGCAACAAAAACTGGTGAAATGCTAGCCGCTTGTTGTCCCCAACAATACAAAAACAGCTTCTTTTCCTGCGCAGACCATCACACAGCCTCCATTTCCTCCTGTTGCTACCCAAACCCTTTCTCCGTCTGTCTGGCTCCCTTTCTTCCCAGTTTCCATTCTGTCCACCTCTCCTCTCTTGTCACTCACATGCTCCCACTACAAAGGTGCCCAGATGCCTAAAATCTCCAGCACTGATCTCCTCCAGCAAAAGGGTGACCCACGTGGGATCCGCCTCACTAATCACTGCCTGAAACCACTCTGGGCTCACAGGCCGAGAGATAAAGACAGCCGCGAGCTTTACTCAGCTTTAGCAGGCCTCTGCGGCTCTTTCTGTCGGGACTGACAAGCAGGACTGTTTCCGAGGTGAAAAAGCGCCGCTGGCCAGCTGACTGCGGGCTGCCTTTCCATCTCACAATCCCGAAAACTTCCAACCCAATCTGTGGGATACACACGCAGGAATGTCACCTCTGAGCCGGTGTGATGCAGGTTAGCTCCACACCGGCTCTGTGTGCATATTAATTGTTGTCTCATTGTTTTTAATGTTTATTATCAGTATTATTTCCCTCTTATTTTACCCCCTCGAAACTCTCAAGAGGCTTTTGTGTGATAAACGATGAACAGCTAGGCCTAGAGAGTGAGCTCCGCATGGTTGCACCGAATCCACAATTAGCCATTTCATTAGCATCCATTAACATTTCATTTTATTGTGTATATGGGAGCAACAGTAGAGGAGGTGAGGGCACATGCTGCATTTTCCCATTGACCCGTGACTACACATGAATGCACTCTGGCGGCAGACTAATAGCAGCTCCTGTTTATGCATATGAACACTGAACATGGCCAAGTGGGGGCCGCTAACTACCGGGAAAGTTTTACAAAGCGTTCAGACACTGAGACTGGTGAATGTGCTCCAGGGTGCTGTGGCTTAAGATCCGGCTAAATTCAGCTTTTAACACACGATGGAGAAAGAATCTTACAGCTCAAAGCAAAAAAAGAAGAAAAAAAACATCTTAACAAAAATGTACCTTCTGTTTTCATCAACTAATACAATCTATTAGCAAGAATAAATGGTAGTTTGATGCTGGAATCCAAATTAAATGTGTTGTCTACTTCAAAGATGCTAAAGGCAGCATTTTAGCATTCAACATCAAGCTTACTAACCCACCTTCTTACATTTTTGTAAATTTTTATGTAAACTTAAAGTGGGGACATTTTTGTAAATTTTCATGTTAACTTAAAGAGGGGACATTTTTGTACATTTTCATGTAAACTTAAAGTGGGGACATTTTTGTAAATTTTCATGTTAACTTAAAGAGGGGACATTTTTGTACATTTGTATGTAAACTTAAAGGGGGGACATTTTTGTACGATTTTATTTAAACTTAATGAGGGGAAATTTTTGTACATTTTAATGTAAGCTTAAAGAGGGGAGGTTTTAGTAATTTTTTATACAAACTTAAAGAGGGGTATTTTTTCTCTCATATCTTGAAAATGGGTATAAACTTACAATGCCTGATGTTTATCATATTTGTGTGCAGATTTACAAACCTGCTTATATTCATATGTTGTTGAAATCACTAAATCTGTTCGCAATCTGCTCTGTTCCAAAAATAGCATGAGATTTTCGTGACACTTCCTGAATTGATGATGTCATCAATAAGGATTTACAAACTCATTTATCACAAATTAAAGTTGTGGGCCTCGAACATCAAGGTTTGGTCATGGCTCTGTCCTTAATATGTCTCCACAAGGCCGGAATCATGTTTAGCTAAAAAAGGGAACGAAGAAAAAAATCCCCCTCTTTAATGTTTTGACTCAACAAATGAATGATTTTCCCTATAATAGTTTTTTTTTCTTTTTTAACATACTGTGTACAAAGTTTATTTTAGAGCTATAAATCAAAATATTACACTCTCTTATCTAATTTAACTGAAAAACTTTGGCCTCGCACATGTACAAGACTTTAACGTTAGCTTACTTTTCGTCTCTGTAGACTGTTTTCTTTTCTACACATTGAGGTTGTTTGTCAGTTTTAAACATACAACTGTTTTAAAAAAAGAGGTAAGGGATCACTTAAATCTGAAAACCAAATTTCTGACATGCTATCACTCACTTTCCAATGCTAAAAACCTTTGGTATTATACATGCTAGCTTGATGCTAGGGTTACACCTTAAACTGAAAATCATAATTATCAGAATCAGAAATACTTTATTGATCCATGAGGGAAAATTGCTTTTTAGTTACAGCTTCTCCTTTCAAAAAGTGTCAAATTACGAGATATAAGAAATGATTGAGTAATAATACATAAGAAAGTACAAAACAGAAGTGTAAGTGTAATGGGGAATTAATATTAATAATATAAGTATTGGCATTTGCTGAGAACATGGGACTTAAAGAGAAACATAAGTTAAAAATTAAAAAAAGTTTAAAAAGTTTAAAATTTTAATTTTACAATAACAACATAAGAATAGCAGCTGACACATAGTTTAAGTATGGACACCACCACAGCCTCAACATCCTCAACAGGAAAGCTTCAAATCAAAACTGCAGCTTCATAGCGCAGTGGTTGCTACTTTTCATTGACTCACACTGATGTGGTTGTTCTGGGAGTTCAGTTGTGGTACGCTCAAGTGTATTTTTCTGTCCGAGTTCACGTATATATGTGTGTGAGTGCGTTTGTGGTTTCAGGGTCTCTTTCTCTGATGCTAACCCTCCGAGATGAGCGTGAGGATCTATTAATTTCACTGGAAGCTCGGCCATTACAAAGGTAAACGCTGACATTTCAGGCAGCGTGTTATTTTGACTGACTGCCTATTAGAGGGTGTAATGCGGCGCGCAAATGTATACTTCAAGCCTCAGTGCTCCAGCAATGGACGGGGAGAGCGGATGGCTCAATCCACTGGTCTTTATTTAGCAAGGTCGCTAAGGACATTAGTAGGTTTGGACAGAGGCAACACACACAGGCGCTATCAGTGACATTGTTGTCAGCAGAACTCTTTACCTCTGAAGAGCCGGCGCTATTAAGCTCCTGTCTCCATTTACAGTATATTGGTCTCGTTTATAGAAGATAGGAGGCATAAATCCATTCTTATGGCCTTTTGTCTGCCTCCAACTTAGGGAAAAGCTCTGTAGTCACAAAATCTGATCAGAGGTCTTTATGCCCGGCTGACAGCCTCTGTGGATTGATAGTAAAACCAGCAATTGTTGGAACGGTGAGCTGTGAAATTTAGAACTTTAAATTGTCAGCACACACACTCAAGAAATGTAAACTATAATAAATCACACAGACATATTTATTGGCTTTTCAGACCTGCGGATAAAAACCCTCAATCAGTGCGCTTGAAATGATACATTGCTCGCAGCGGGCGATTACCAACAGATAATTGACCTATCTCTGGTGAAGTCTAAGCACCTGTAATTTTAGAAATTGGAGTTCTGCATTCTGATGTTGTTTTAGATACTGTCTCAATGTCTCCATCCATTTTCTTCTGTCTGTCTCTCCATCTATCCCTCCTATGACCAATGAGTTCTTTTCATGTTTTTGTCCTAAGTGGGAGCGCTAACTAGCAAGAAAGTCTTACAGAGATTTCAGACACTAAGTCTGGTTAAAAGAACTTAAAGTGTGCCTGAATTCACCTTTTATCACACTTTATAAAGATAATTTAATGTCTGAAATTCATCCGCAAACTTGAACATTTTAATTTCACCCTGTGTTTTCATCCCCTGATTCTGATCTTTGCTAATGCTAACGTTAGCTCAACGATTCTGTCCAAGTAACTAAGAATTTTGAAGGCTATCACACTTTTATGTTTTTATATTGTTGTAAGCCTTTCACGACTGGTGGTGTCACCAGTGGCTCAAACTGGTGTGCAAAGTTAAATTACCGTAACTCCTCAACAATTTGGGCAAGTAAAAAGATTCCAGTGGCTCCCTAAAGAAGAAAAAAACATGCTTTATGGAGATATCAGGGGGTAATACGGTACTCCATAGAAGTTGTCGTGCTACGACATCCCAATCACAAGCAATAATTGATGCAAGTTGTTGTCATTACCGTAACTCTTCAACAATTTGGGCAAGCAAAAAAAAAAAAAAAAGGTTCTAAAAAAAGAGGGGATGAGGACAAAAAACAAAACAAAATGGTGGTCTGTATGATACCTAAGTGATAAAGGGATAAAAAAGCACACACTACAGCCTCTAGACATTTGGAAATGTTAGAAGGTTAGCTTAAAGGGGTTGTTATGCTATCTGATATTTTAATATTAAATGTGTACATATTCATATGTTGTAGAAATCCCCCAATCTGTCCGTAAACGGCTTAAAATAATCTATTCAAAAAAAAAAAAAAATAGCACAAAATCTTATCAAAAGCTTCATGGGACTTGCTGAAATGATGATGTCATCACATAAAGATCTCCTAACTGACGCATGATACCTCATGATAAACACCAAGGTCTGCCCAAAACTCTGTCCTCAAAAGGTCTCCAGGGGGCTGGCCAATCAGAAGGAAGTGGGTTTGTGAAGTGGGGAGCCTTAAAGAGGCAGGACAATACCCCTCTTTAAAATGCCAATTTGTTGTACCCATGTCTTATATTTCTTTAAATTGTATGTGATACAGAATTTTGCAAGTGAGAAGTGACATGATGTAGGATTCAGGGGGATAAGTACTGAAATGAGGACTGACCAATCAGAGAGAAGGGGGTTTGTGCAGTAGGAAGCCTTAAAGAGACAGCAGCTAAAACAGACAGAGGCTAAAATAATAAGTGTGGTAAAAAAAAAAAAAAAAAAAAAAAAGAACAGCATGAAACTGAAAAAGAAAAAAGCAGTACCCTCTTTTTAGATTAGATTTTCAACAGACATCCAAAAAAGCAGCTTTGTTGGTAAAATTCTGCTGGACAAATAAGAATTGATTGATACCCCTTTTGTTGTCAAACCTGCCAGTCTTTGCCGTCTTAAAGCAGCACTTTTATGGGACTTATCGAGTCTCTGGGGTTGAACTTTGCCGCCTCGAGTCACTGCAGCCGGCCAAGCAGGCAGTTACTACCCTGTTCCCCTGTGGGAGTAAACGGCTTTGTTTGTTTCACACAAGTGTCACATCCCTCGAGGTCAGCGCATAATTCCGGCGCTCTTTCTCCATCTTGTCTTGCTTTTATAACCCCATGTTATATCAGGTGGTTGCTGGATCATGGCGGACTGGGTGCACCCCTCATAAAGGTCCTCGTTGGGGAAAAAATGGAGGACTTTTTTACGGGTCTAATTGGAACTTGGCAGTGCGGCCATGTGGGCTGCTGGTAGGGATTAGACCGGTGGCTCAGTTGGCTGACTCCTGATGGAACACTATGGACCCAACACAGACGCTTCCCTTGTTACCCTGGAGGGAAGAGGGACAGTGTGTTTGTGTGCTCAGCTGTGTGTGTGTGTGTGTGTGTGTGTGTGTATGTGGTGAGGAGCATGGGGATGTGGAGGTGGCGCGCGGCTACAGCCACCGCTCCAAAGCGATTTGTCTCGGCCAAAAGGTTCCCTTGTCCTTCACAGATGGCTGGGCATGAGCCCCCTATTAGTGGACGAGGAAGAAGCGCAAAAAAGCAGCACAAAAGGCGGCGGAGGCACCTGTGTGGCTGCTTCACAAATAAACTCTCGCTTAGATCCATCTCTGGACGGGTTCTTCGTTTCGTACGCTGAATGTAATTTAGTCTGTATCACAGGCGGAAAACATCATGGAATATATCCAACGCGGGATCTGGGGAGAAAAAGTTACTGAGGCAAGCAGAATCCCATGACTCCTTTCAAAGAATTAGCATTTTCAGCCCCACGGGGGGAGAAATGACAGAGTGGGAGAGACAGGAAAAAGGAAGCCGGACGAAAAGTGGAGATAACAGGGAGGGGAGGTGGAGGGGAATGGGATTTCTGCAGACTGCAGAAGTTCACCGTGGAAGCCTTAAAATCCATTTTTTCTCAAACTATATGAAAACACAATATACTTTAGGCATTCATCAAAGCGTTTTGTTTTCTCCCGCTTCTCTTTCATTCCTCTCGCAAGACGCCGCGGGGCATGTATTGAAGGGTTGAAGCGTGGCGGTTTGGCACTGTTTCAATGATGTGTTATTTATTGGGGGAGTGAGGAGGGGGGAACAGTAGCTCGTTGGAGTAAAGAGGTCATGGCGCGCAGGGTGCTAGCAATTTCGTGCGCGTCTCACCTCTCTGTCACCCACCTGAATTTATTCCAGCGTTGCCCTCAAACCCCCTTTCGGATAGAGCTCTCCCTGCAGTGCGCATGCTCGATAGGGGAACGGAGGAAGGTAAGGATCCTGCTTGAATCCAAATAAATAAATAAAGTGAAGACTTAAGAGGGCTGGGTGGCCTTGAGAGAGATAACATGCAAAGTGAACAAAATAAAGTGTTGTATAACTCTGAAATGACAGTGAAACAGCTCCATTATGAAGCGCAAATCTGCATCATGTATTTCTTTATAAAGGTGACTGAGGTGCTGCATTAGCTTAGCGCATGCAGTTGTAATCACATTAGCACTTACACGACAGCACTTCCCAGCTTTTAAAAGCCAAGTTTAAACTGTATCTCACTTGACAGTGTCTCGACAAGCCGTGGCTAAAGAAATAAAAGACTGTCAACAGCCAATTCAATCAGCTGTAAACGAATGTGTATGTAAATTCAGTCTATCAACAAATAAAAACAGCCGCGGCGCTCGTGTGCTGAATATTCTCTCGCACAGCATGTCGCTGCTTTTATTTGACTCTTTGTCAAAAGATGGCTTCACACCACAGCAGAAACTTTCTGACAAGCTTAAATCTTGATTTGCTAACAGGAGGAGTGGGCAGAGGTTTTGCTGTTGCTGAGCGACCAGCAGAGGAGCAGGGTTGGACAGCTAGCTAGCAGGTAGCTCAGCAGGTGTTAACTCTACGTGACAGACAACTGGTGGACACTGCTGTCAAAGTCTGAAACTTTTTAGCATTATGTAGACTATTCCTGGGCTTATAAGCTTCAAAAGTTAGAGAGACGGGGAAGACGGGGAGGAAAGTTAGTCTGTGAGTGTGGTGAGTTAGCATAGATGTCAGTGTGAGTGGCTAACATGACAGAGTTTCTAAAGAGATGTGTGCAATCAAAATAAGCATCAATGACTTTAATCATACTGACCCAAGCTTGGCAAAATTTTCCTTCATAACTTTAAATCACAAAGTGTTCTTCCTGCATTTAAGTTTTGAACAAATTAGGTAGCCTAAGCATGTTAGCTTTAGCTAACTGAGGGAATCTGTAGAACATACAACATAAATCATATCACCCCAAACCTAAGGGGTCAACATTTGAAGTATTCTAAAAAATTCTCAACTTAACATTTACAAGTAAGCAGCTAGCAAAACACTAGGCTATTAGCTAAAACTACACTAGCTAGAATGATGAGGCTAAAGGCTCACTTCAGGAATGATTTTGATCCTGACTTTGGAAGAGGTTCCAGATTTCATCTTCACCAAAAATGGGAAAGTTAACTGATTTTAGCCTAAAACATTAGCCTCTAAATTTTCATTCTTACGATTTATGTCCAGTATAGGCAGGATATGGTGTTAGCATACGCTAACTCCTTGCTGGAGAGGAACCAGGAGTTTGTAAATGCTAATCCCATAGCAAATGCTAACTCCTGATTGGGAAAAAAGTAACAAGTAAGGGAATACTGAGTAGCTGACCCTTTAGCAAACCAGCTAATGCTAACACTTTTCTGGAGAAGAACCAGTAGTTTGTATATGCTGATTCATAGCAGATGCTAACTTTTCATCCCATGAGCAAATGCTAACTCCTTGCAAGAAAAGGACCAGGAGTTAGTAAATGCTGACTCTATGGCAGATGCAGTAAACCAGAAAATGCTGTAGACGAATCAGGAGTTAGCAAATGCTGATCCGATAGCAGAGGCTAACTCCTAGCAGGATAAAAAAATAGCAAGTAAGGAATACTAATGAGCAAAGCTGACCCTTTGACAAACCAGCCAATGCTAACACTTTGCAGAGAAGAAGCAGGAGTCAGTTTATGCTGATTCCATAGCAGATGCTAACTTTTTATCAGAAAATGCTAAGTCCTTGCAGTAGTAAAACCAAGCATTAGCCTATGCTAAGCCCATGCAAAAGCCAACCCTTTATAGAATTAGCGAATGCTAACTCCTTTGAGGGTGAGGAAAATAAGTCAGGCCTAACTCTTTAGCAAACGAAAAAATGCTAACTCCTAGCTGGAGAAAAGAAGGAGTTTGTTTATGCTGACTCATCAGCTTACTCCCTAGCAAAAGGCTTGCTTCCTTGCAAACAAGCTAATGCTAACTCAATGATAGAAAGAGCAGAAAGTTAGCCAATGCAAATTTGTTACCAATTTCTAATTACTTGGCAAATAAGGGACTTCTAACTCCTTGTTGGAGATGAGCTGGGAGTTAGCAAATGCTTGCTTATTAGAAAAGGCTAACTCCTTGGCAAACTAGCTTACTCTTTGCTGGCAAAGATGCAGCAAATCAGTCTTAACTTCTCAATGAATGTTGTTCTAACTTTGGCAAACATTACATAAATATTTGTTTAAAAAGAGACTGCTGACTTTAGCCAAAGTGGTCAGCTGAATGCTAAAAAGCTAATTGCATTGCTTGGCACTGATTGGTAAGTCATTCGGTCCACACAAACAGCTTTCTCTGGAGTCTGGATACTTTCCTATGATTTAACCAGACATAATTCACAACACTGTGGTATTAAATTGGTAAAGCTGCTGCAAAAAAAGAAAAAACCCAGTGTTTGAATTTACAATCCACAAAGGGCTCCTGACTATAGCATCCAAATTACGCCCTTTGATGCCCTGATAACCCTAATTCCTATTCACAGGCTGCCTAGAAGAGTGCAATTTTTAAAGACAAGGCATCTTTGCTGAAGAATCCTCTCAGGAGCTCTCTTTCTAAAGGAGAAATCACTGGATGTGAGTTGACAACTCTTGCACGTCGGGAAGTATAATAGGTGCAGCACAAAGGCAAGAAGACAGCATAATCATCGGCATGTTGACCAGGGTAGTTGAACTGTCTCGTGCTCTTAGACACAGGCAATCTTTGACAGAATTCTTCTCCTTGGCGTATTAAATATACATGAAATTATACTCTATCATTTTCTTAAGAGGGATTCTGGAGGAAAAAAAAGTTGTATGATTATAAAACGTGTCGACTGGAATGACAATGAGGGCGCTGAAGGTGACATCAGATGGGTAAAAAAGCCAACCTGAAACTAACACAACAAAACAATTAAGTGTTTGCATTTAATTTGAGAAATAAGAAGATTTTTTTTTTTTCATAAATTTGTGGATTAATTTGAAATGAATGCAAAAGCATGCTCTTATTAGGAAATAAGCAGGTCAGTGAGTAGAGCAAGAAGCCATTGGATGTGGTGCAAGCTGGTACTGGTGACATATTCATCCAGTGGCATTGTTCCCTTAGGGTGGCTCCAAGCATGGAGTGCACTTTGGGGCATTTGAATAAAGTAAAGTTTTGTTGGACCACCAGTTCCATGTTTTACCAGCACTGAAAGTTAAAATAGAGAGGAATCAATTCAAACTAAATCAAAACATTGAACGCTTAAAACACGGACAATTTTAGCTCGAATGGCTGAGACACAGGGCATCCATTAACAAGCAGTGCCATAGGGTATTTGGATGTTCTCATTTTTATTTCCTGGCCTTTCCATACTGATCTTCTGGTGAGGTAAGATGCTTTATCCTGATTGGTTGAAACCTTGACAGTGGTTATTATCTTTCATGAGCAATGCCAGAAGAATACTTCCTGTTAGCATCGTAATGATAAACAATGTGTCTAAACAACAGCAGCTAAACCATAAGTTTCCATTAGCATCATGGTGGCAAACAATGTAGCAGCGTGCTGGTATAGTCTTTGCAGTGGTTCCTTGAAGCTTTAAAAATTATTATTGAAATACAGAATTTTTCATTTTTCTTACAGATAGTGTTGATGATTAAAGACATTAATTTGCTCAACCTCAGGTTTCAAATCCCTAGTAGGTTAAAAAATAATCTAACTGTAAATGTGCAGACTTAATATTTTTGCTTGACATGTGGCAAGACAAGAAACAAACAAACAAAAAAAAGGATTTTATCTTTAAATGTTTTACATTTTGTAATTTCCATTTTTTTAAAAAATTTTTTTTGAAACGTTGTGCAACTTTCTGAAATTTCATTTGTTATAATATTTGCAATTTTTTTGAAAGTTTAAAAAAAATATATATATTGTTTTGTTTTTTTGCAATTGTGTATTTCAATTTTTTTTATAATTTTTGCAATTTTTTAAATTAATTATTATTATTTTTTAATATTTCCAAATTTATAAAGAATCAAAAAACTAGGATGTCACACAGACAATTTTACAAATGAAAAAAATGTATATATTTAAAATGATATATTCTATTATTCACTATATTTTAACTGTATAGAATCTCATAAACTTTATTGTCATTATTGTGAAAATAAAGTAGATTTTGTGGCTCAGGAATCCCTTTAATCCAGGTGAGCTGAGGCAAAATGGCTCCTGTGAAAGTAAAGGTTGTAGAGATTCACTATTTTTATCAATTTACTGACGTTACACATTACAGACATGTCTCAGAGCACTGGGGCTGCCAGCTGTGCTAAATGTAAACAGCTACCAAACTACTTTAAAACTGACAGTTTTTACTTGTTGTCACATTCACCTACCGATATGTCGGAGCACTGGGCTACCGATAGCACTACATAATATAGCCGGCTACTACGTCTGCTTGACGTCACATTTGAAACTGTAGAGCTATGTAACTGTACTGATAAATACCTTACCTCAGCGCGTTGTATCCAGTAAAAAGTTGTCTGAAAAAAAATTTTTTTTTTTTTGATCAGATCTCCATTCAATTCCAAAACTAACACATGCCTCACTGAAAGTAATTTACAACAGTGTGCAGAGACTCCAGGCCAGAAGGTGGCAAGGGAGAGCAATTAAAACAGATCCTCCTCATGGCATCTTGCTGTTGCTGCTTAGGAACTCCTAGCTTCTGTGGGATTTTTTTTTTTTAAGATGGGACTTCATGGGATTCCTTGGTTTGCACAGCCAGCCTCAAGTGGACACTTAGGGAACTGCACTCATTGCACTTAATTCTATGACTCTGGAAGTTGCTGCTTGAGTGTCACACATACAACCTGCTGATCCATGGGCCTTCAATGGGAAAAATGTGACCGTTCACTGAGCACCAGTAAGAAAACAGAACGCACTCATAAATAAAACACTAATGTCATGCGTGACCCTTGTTTTTGAAGATCTAATGGAGGTGAAGTGAGTGACAGGGAGCCACGCAAAGTGACGGTCTGTAAGTAGATGATAATCGAGAGCTCCCCAGCGAGGCTTTTAAAGACCATCAGCACCGAACCATGGAGACCAAAGATGTACAACACAAATCATGGTTGACACCTCTTAACTGCACAGGTCAGAGCAGCTAATGGCCTTCCCAGAGAGCACTGCAGCCCCCAAACAAGCCAACTTCACGTTCTCTCTCTGGATCATTCCAGTGCTGGAGCGCGGAGGGCTTTTTAGAATTGAGTGGGCCATTCCACTATTTACCGGTCAAGTCCAACAAATTTGATTGTGTTCTCTGAGCAAAGTGCTGTAACACTCAGGGTTCAGGGAAAATAATGTTGTATATTTGGAGGCAAAAAGTTTTCGGGGTCAAGGCTAAAGCTTGGGGACTTTTAAAAGCCAATTGCAAAGCCATTACGCACTGACATGGAGAGGAAAGGTGGGTGCAGTTTAAGTTGCGTTGTTAAGATAGAAGGTGATGTGCACCTTTTATCCGCAATTACCCTGCTTATCATGAGAGAGGCATGGCGGCAGCTGACAATGACTCTGTCTCCAGAAGTAAAGGAGAAACAAAGCGTTTCCTTTTAGAGCTGCCGGGGAAATTTCTTTTCAGACTCAATTTTCCTTGAAAACAATGAGATTAAAGCGGGGGTATTAGGCTTTTCCATATTTCCAAACCACTACTTATTCATATGTTTTAGGAGTTCCTATATGTGTCTGAAAACAGAAAAAAAATAAAAAAATAAAAAAAAATTTAAAGAGGGGGTACGACAGCTTTTAAAGGGGGGGGGGGGGGGGGGGGTATTAAGCATTTCCATATTTTAAACATGGAAATAAAGTAAGATGTCTATACTCAACATGGGTAGATTTTCAAACCACAACTTCTTCAAATGTTCTAGAAGTTCCTATATGTGTCTGAAAATAGAAAAAAAAAATGCTTTTTTAAAGAGGGGTACGACAGCATTTAAAGAGGGGGTATTATGTGTTACCATATTTTCATCATGGACAAGAAAGGAAAATGACCATATTCAACGTGAGAAGGTTTTCAAACTACTACTTCCTAAAATGTTGTAGAAGTTCCTATATCTGTCTGAAAATAGAACAAAACATGCTTTTTAAAGAGGGGGTATGACGGCATTTAAAGAGGGGGTTTTATGTGTTCTCATATTTTTAACGTGGATAATAAAGGAAGATGTCCATACTCAACATGAGTAGGTTTTCAAACCACTTCTTCTTCAAATGTTGTAAAAGTTCCTATATGTGTCTGAAACTAGAAAAAAAAAGCCTTTTAAAGAGGGGGTACGACAGCATTTAAAGAGGGGGTATTATGTGTTCCCATATTTTCATCGTGAACCAGAAAGGAAGATGTCCATACTCAACGTGAGTAGGTTTTCAAACTGCTACTTCTTAAAATGTTGTAAAAGTTCCTATATCTGTCTGAACATAGAACAAAACATGCTTTTTAAAGAGGGGGTATGACAGCATTTAAAGAGGGGGTATAATGTGTTCCTATATTTAGATCATGGGGATACAGTAACAATGCTGGGTGTTTAGACTAAACGTGCAGTTTTTTAAACCACTTCTTAATCATATGTCGCAGTAATCCCTTACTCTGTCTTCCTGAGCTGTAAATCGTGTTAAAGCTATGACAAGGTAAACAGAAGGAGAGCAAAAAGCACCAACATACCGGAATACCTCCTCTTTAATTAGCCTCATAACTTTAAAAGGATGAAGTTTCTACAAAACGTCAATCAAGACAACCCGGCAGCTTGAAGAATACGGAGCTGGTCAAAGAAAGAACTCAAAAAACAGATGGTGTTGTTATGGTCACTAATGTAGGTAGTGGATATGGACTCCAATCAACCAGGGAAAGAAAAAACACCTGTTGCACTAACTTGTGTGCCAACTGAGGGAGCAATCAAAATAATGGTGTCAGGAGACTGAAACAGTGCTGGCATTGAGAGCTGAAACTCTGAAAAGTAAGATCTCATCATTTCTTGTTTTAATGATGTTTTATCGAGCCTGAGCTGACTGGAGCTCTTGTTCAGAAATAAAACAGGTTATAGTTCCATAAAACTTGTTTTTGTCCAAGTTTTAGGTCAGAAGTAATTTAACCTTCCTCATAGATCAGATCCTGTATGCACATTCAGTCATTAAACTAACGGGACCATTAGTCCTAACGTTATGTTATTGAACGGCCTGTACAACAGCAGGTAGGTGCAGAGCGAGTAGTAACGGTGTGACTAAGAGAAGATCAAGAAAAACATTTTTTAGCAGAAGAAATGGAGATTTCATTACAAGAACACGCATGGAACAGCTGTTATCTGTGAGTCAATCAGGTAAACAAAGAGAAAGAGAAAGTTTGGCGATCTTGATCAGAGTAAATGCTTGTGGTGTTTCCGGACTCACAGTAGAAAACCTCAAAAATAAAATCAATAATATGAAAGCTGCTTTGCAAAACAAGCTTCGCAGCAATGCCCCAGTAACTCGATGAATTACTCTTAGAACAGTTTATGAATGTCAACATTTCACCACACAAATCTTGGAAGAACCCAGACGTATAAAAGCAAAGAGTGAATCAAACTTGTAAAACTGACGGCAGAAAGCCTTGCTTGTCATCCTCACCTCCTTCTCCTCACCTTGTGGGGAACATCTGGCCTTGCACCAGTTAGCAATGACATGCTACAGGCTGCTAACAGCTGATTCCACATGTAAACAATGCAGTTATGGTTACATGTAGGATCTCTAGACAAACAAAGGAGCAAAAGTAGAATAATATCATTAAAGACAAAACCAGTTTAAGGTACACAACCAACAAATGAACCATACAAGGAAACTCCACTTTCCTTACTGAGGAGCTATCAATGTTATACTCAGCTTTAATGATGTCTTAAATGGGAAAGAGCCTCATTCTTTCAGGTTTTTCATGACTATGTACACTGCAAAAACTGAAATCTTATTAAGTGTTTTTGTCTTGTTTTCAGTAGAAAATTCCTTTTAAGACTCAATATGAGCCACATTCACCTCATCAGTTCAGAAAAATGCCTTGTCTCAAGTTATTTAAAGACAAAAATGAGGTCTGAATATCTTGTAACCAGTAAAAAAAAATCTGCCAATGGAACAAGAGAAAAGTTACTCGTATTAAGACATTGTTCTAGTCTCAAGGAAATTTTCAAGCAATTTTTTCTTGTTCCATTGGCAGATTTTTTTACTGGTTACAAGCGATTCAAACCTCATTTTTGTACTCTGATAACTTGAAACAAGACATTTTTCTGGATTGATAAGTTGAAAGGGGCTCATATCGAGTATAATAAGACAATTTTTACTTTAAAAAAAGACAAAAACACTTGATAAGATTTCAGTTTTTTGCAGTGTATGACAGAATTGATTAAAAATAATCTGTTAATAGTGAATTTTTATTAGAGTATATGGTAAACTGAGGCGTTAAAAAGAACAACCATGTACACCAAAATCCGTGAAATCCATGTTGAAAGTGGGCTGTCTCTGTGTTTTTTACACATCAGTGACATCTTACCATGCTGCAGTTATAACAGCAACTTTCTGTTGCTCATGCTCTGAAAAATGTTGATGACTTCACTGAGGTTGACTGGAATTTTCTTCTCAATTACCAGTTAAGAAAAAGCTCAGACAACCTCTTCTCTGAGCGAAGTTTTATTTTTCGCTTCAGTTTGAAGACTGAACGTTTGATAGTTGCTGAGACAGAGGATGCTAATTACTCACTTTAACTTTAGTCATCTTGCAAGAATAAACTGTGCACAAACTAAATGCTACCGCTGCGAAACTACTACTACTCACTGGACCAGTTGATTCTCTCGACCGTTGGCAGTCGGCAATTACAGCTAGGGCGGGGCTTAGCTCAGGGCACATCACATTGTCAATCATGTGACCAAACAAGCTATATCTTAATTATTTTAATTTGATTTAATATTAGATTCATTTTGGGCGACAAAACCAGATTTTCTCACACACACTTACAAAAAAAAAAAAAAAAAAAAACATCAATTGACTTCGGGCATCAAAGCACCCTCCGCCCCTACATCTGCACATGCCTGGTTCCTACAGTAGCCCAAACTTGATGATTTCTTTTGCCTGTACCTAAACTTAAAGTAAAATCCCCTGATAAAATAAAATGCAACATAACATTATGTCAAACTTTGAAACGTCTCTCTACATCAAGACCTTCTGGCATCATTAGTGCGTCTACTTATGTCTCAAAAGCACCACTTTCAGCTTGACTTCTTTACACAGCGTATGTCAGGAACGGAATCTAGTTATCAATGCTTCCAACTGGAACAAAAATATCCGCTCTGAACAGCAGACACTTCTAAAGATTAACCAAATACACTTCGACTCAAGTCCTACTGCTCAACCACCTGCTGTTATTTAGTCCACAGATCATTAAAACACATTTCCACTTCTACCAGCGCTCCTATGTGTGCGTGTGTGTGGGTTTTAGAGGATACTTGATGGCTGCAGCACTTCTTCCTTCAGAAGTTAATTCAAATGAAGCAGATCTGTTTCAAACCTTAAAGGCTGCTCGGCTGGTGGAAAAGGTTGTTGGAGGATGTATCCCCACTGCAGAGAGAGCACACAGAAGCTCCCTGAAGGTTTATCACGATATTCAGAATCTATACACACTGTTTGTCTGAGTTATACAAGAATTCATTTACAACAAATCCTCATTTGAAATCCTTCTGGCTTATCTGGGATCCTTAATAACTGTTGACTCCAAGCATCCGGTGAAACAGATGCATTCTGCTGTTATTTTTTGGGGACAAACCAAAGCATGAATATATTATGAGTAATGATAGTTAATTAATTTCCATCATCTATTTAATTACTTACATGTATATTAGCTGATCTGCATAGCTTTCAATTATCTTTGGTGTCTTTGGACGTGTGCTTCATTAATTTAATGTTACTGAAGAATTTAATCAGAATTTATAATAGAATTAATGAAGTGTCTCCATTTCATTTAGGGTAAAATTGATCTACATGTTTATTTGTCACTGGCACGGCGTGATCACTTGCTTTGTGACCCTCAGATGATGAATTTCTTCCACGTGGATGGAAACAATTCCTCGTTAGAATTTCCTGACACAGAGTCAATAAATGAAAAGCTTTAAGACTCTAATTTCCCTGGCATTTCATATTATCCTTTCAGACAAACCCCAATCACCTACCGCATAAAGAAGTAATTGCCTTTTTCTTTTTTGTTAATTATGCTTCTCCTAGAGGCATTAAACCCACACAATACATCGAAACGTTTGTGAGTAAAGTTTGGTGAAGTTTCTCACATTTAACAGAGGAGGTAATTTGGTATTTAAAGAGGGGGTGTTATGCATTCTCATAGTTTAAGGTATGGTCAAAAGGAACTTTCTGATCACGACTATGTGAACATACTCACTCGCCTAGCAACCACCTGTTGCCCCGGGTTTCTACGTGGGAGACTCAAGAGCCGTGCACCAGACTTCACAGAAATTTGAAACATCCCAACTCAATTTGCTCTTCGTCGTTAGTACACTGGGCGCTGATGTAATCACGCTTAATCTCCACCCAGAAGCAGCTTGATCAAGGGGCAACATCCGGTTTAGAAAAATGAAGCTTATGTGGAAGTGCTAAAAGTTGCTGTTCATTGAGAATCCGCTTGAGGCTCGCTGCAGAAAGACTGGAAACCAGGGTTTAGAAGCTATTAAGATTGTTTGATTGTCCAATCAGAGACACAGCCCAGGTCATGTGACTGACAGGGGCCTGTGGCTGTTTGAAAGAACCCTTACAGCTAGCATCATAACCAATGTGGCTATGTCTGAGGAATGGCTTCATTTCACAGTCTCAGGAACAGACGGGTGACATTGCGTAGACTGCGTCCATTTTACTAGAAGTAGGCAACCTAGGGCACAATGGCAATAAAATCATTGTGTTGTACTCTGTTTAACACTTAACAAGAAACTGTGCACACTATGAATATTTGTACATAAAATTTAACAAATAACGTTAAATACTTCATTGAAATCATGACGGTACAAGTGTGCAAATGTGTCTTGCAAGTGCGTCAACTTAAATCTCTTGGGATGTCCGTCTGCTAGCTTGCAATCACATCCATTCAGCAGTTTACCCTTTTAGGAAAGCAAACAAAACAAGCTCCGGTTGTTCTTTCCAACATTGTTGGACAAGGCAGTATGAATTTATTGCCAGAGATGGCTGAAGATTAAGTGGTATGAACCCTTTGCTGTGAAAGTGTGGTGTGTAGGACATCAGGTGGGCAAAGTCTTTTTGAGACCAAACACAAACAGTGTTAGCATTGTATGCGCAACAGAGCAACACATTCAAAACATTCTGTACTGTTAGTTAGTTATACTTTATCCCAGACCCTTAGGTCTATATAAATACAACAAATAGTTAATAATAATAAAAAGAAATTAAAAAAAGAAAATACAGTTCATATGTTGACAGCGATTTACAACACAAAGAGACGTTTGTACCAATGTTTCCAGTAGCAGGATGTGAACCTTGTGTCGCTCATTGTGAGCTGAGAAGGTGACATTATTATTCCACTGTCTGAATCAACCAGGCAACCTATGAATATGTGCATGTAGTTTCTAAGAACAGCATAAAATGTGGGCACATTGTTATAAACAAACATGTGACTTGCACTCGACCACCGAGGTAATTTAAGAAATATTCTGAAAGCATCATTATAAGCTTCCTGTAGCTTTTTCATTTTAGCTTTACTGTAGTTGCACCATAAATGAGCAGTATTCTCTCTAAAAAGCTCAATTTTAACATTTTCTGTACACATTTGAAATTTACGTGCTAGGGTATTAGCTTGTGCATACAATTTACAGCACTGACGCTGGATATCATCATCATCACACATATCACTCCTGATAATGTTCCCCAGGTATTTAACCTTTTCCCCTACACTGAGGACTTGATCAGAGATAAAGAAGGATGTTAAAAACCAGGCAGCAGAAGGAAGTTATTTATCACTGCATAGCTAAGCATGGAAAACCATTCAAGGAGAGTTTCCAATCGTCTGTCAATGACCAAAGTAAGTCTTGGCACTTTGGGCATGAGTGTATTTCAAAGAGTCTTGAGTCATGGAATAGGTTGCTTACCCCTGTTTTATACAGTCTATGATCAAAATACAACCAAAACATTAACATACAGGCTGAGGAGGGGGTGCTGAGGCAGACACAGACACTGACACGCTTGTATAAAGGCCCAGAAGTAAAGATTGAGCAGTATTATTCCTGTTAAAGGTAACTTCTTTTTTTTTTTTAAAGGAAAGTCCTGCAGACTCTTCCTTTAAAGCTTAGTAGCACTGGAGCAACACTGGGTGTAAATACTTAGTGTAGTTTGTAGAAGTCCCAGAATCTGTCTCTAAACTGTTCATAATTGTCCGTTTGTGGAAACAAAATTTTCATGAGACTTGCTGAAATGATAAGGTCATCACATGAGGATCTCCTCACTGGTTCATGATATGTTTGAAGAGTGGGCCTCAAACACCAAGGTGTCCCCAGAGCTCTGCTTCTAGCAGGCCTCCAGAGGGCTAACCAATCATAGGGAAGCAGGTTTAGGGTGCAGGCAGTCTTGAAGAGACAGAAGTTCTTTACACTTTGATAATAGTTTGTTGTTCCAAACCTTAAAGAGGGGGTCTTATATATGTTTCCATATTTTTAAAGTGGGTATAAATTACAAAATTCTGGATTTTCATACGTTCAACTAGACTGAATCGTCAGTAAACTGCTTGAAACGTTTATGGAAACCAAGTTTTAAAAGGATTTCCTAATGGGTGCATGACATGTAAGAGAGGTGGGCCTCAAACATCAAGGTCCATAGCTCTAATTCAGACAGATCTCCAGGGGGCTGGCCAATCAGAGGGAAGCAAGTTTGTTGAGCAGGGAGCCTCAAAGAGACAGCAGTTAAACCAAAGCCCTTGAAGATTTAAATGTGTCAAGATACTGCTTAAAGCTTAAATATAAGCAACATACCCCCTCTTTAAACCTAGAACCAGACCACACTTAACAACAAGCCGGTTAACTTCAGCCCTGTATCATTTTTGTTTATCTTAATTTTGTTTTAAAGTATCTCATTTCTTCCAGGTTTGCCTCAAGCACTGCTATGACAACTTCTTTAAAACTTCATTAAGTGGTGTCAAGTTAATGTAAGTTAGAGGGTTTGTGTATGAAGAATGGCCAAAAGCAAACAGCAGCTTATGAGAGATTGTGATTATCACCTAAATGAGTGGACTGATAAAAACTACGACTCCTCCATGTTCAAACTTAAAGACTTCCCCTGGGGTTGGAAAGAAAACTGTTTTAACAGATAATTTGACTCTGCTAAAGCGAATCTTTAGCAGACAGCGCTACAGACTGTTGGGAAGCTACCAAGTTTCCACCGTTTTTACATATCACCCTAGAAAGACAGCCAAAATTTGGATTCTGCTTACCACTTCAGGAGGTATCTAATTTGGCAGCCACAGATGATGATAAAAGCCCAGAGGAGAGGCCACGGGAATGGGCGAAATGGCAAGATGACACTGTTTTAATGGTTTTGGAATCTGAGAAGGAAAGCAAGAGATAATGCAGGAGAGCATGGAAATCCTCGATGGATGACTAATCCTCCTTACTGACATCCCAGGGTTCAAAACTTGGCCTTATGGCCCAAGTATTCACAAAACAGCGCTCACTCCTGGTGGTTTTGATGGGTTTAATGCAAAGAATACAACATTTTGTCAAACAGAATCAGGGTTAAGATCATCAAAAAAACCTGACAGCCATTAAAAAAATTGTCAGTGAGTGTTATGTTACTCAAAGTCTTTAACTGCTAAGAAAATCACATTTTTATACACTGTGTGAAGCCTCTTTTTATTTTAGTATTTACAGTGAACCTGAGACCCCTCAGAAACCAACATATAAGACCTCCTCGCAGGAATATGACAGAAGAAGAACCAAATTTTACTAAACTGACAAGAAAATCCCAAGATTATATGACAAGGCCTCAATCTTATTAAATATTTACAGTGAAACTAAGACCCATCAGACACAGACTGATTAGAACTCCTCAGTGAAATGTAATAACTTAAGTAAGGCCAACTTTACTCACTTGCAAGATAATCACAGACATTATTACACCGTATGAAGCCTTAGTTGAATTTACTATTTACAGTGAAACTGAGACCCTTACAAAGCAACATATAAGAACTCCCCCCAGGAATATTATGACATAAGAAGGGACAACTTTTACTGAAATGACAAGAAAATCCCAGAATTAAATGGCACAAGGCCTCAATCTTATCAAATATTTACAGTGAAACTGAGACCCATCAGAGACAGACTAGTTAGAACTCCTCAGTGGGATGTAACAACCTACCTGCAAGATAGTTGAAGGGCCTATTATACTTTATGAAGCCTCAGATGAGTGTACTATTTACAGTGAAACTGAGACCTATCAGATGCTGGTTAATCAGAACTCTTCAGTGGGATGTGATAACTTAAGATGGAACAACTTTAGCGACACACAAGACAACCTTGGTTTCTTAATGTGTAACACCTCTTTCTTATTTACAGCGAAACTGAAACCCAGCGCAAAGAATCATCTATGAGAACTCTTCAGTGGGAGGCAATGACCTAATATTGGACAATTTTTACTCATCCTGCAAAAAATAAGAGGTTTCTTATGCATGAGGCTTCGGTTCAGTTCATCAATTACAATGAAACTGAGACCTATCAAAAAAATGCTAAATTGGACCTTACAGAGGGATGCTATGACCCAAGAAAGTGTAACTTTTCCTCCCAAGCAAGAAAACCACTGGTTTACACTGCCAGCAGCTTTAGTTGAATTAACTGTTGACAATGAAACTGAGACCTATCAGGAATGGTAAAATTAGACCTCACAGAGAAATTCAGTAATCCAAGAAAGGAGACCGTTTACATACTTGCAAGAAAATTGCAGGTTCACGCAGCTTGGAGCCTCTGTTTTATTGACTGTTGACAGTGAAACTAAGACTGGTCAGAAATACATTGATTCATTGGCTGCTAGCCATTTTCAGAGTATTCAAGACCCACAGCCCCACTATGATCTGTGAATATGTCAACATGGAAACTACCAAAAGAAGAGTAGACTCTCTTCTTTCATGTAGAGACCCCGCCTCTACCCCTGATGACAAACGTAACAGATTTCTGTGGACAGAGTAAATTGTTGTAATGAAATAGTTGCTTCATTTATTAATTGGACTCTCAAAAGTGCCGAACACTGTATGCTAACAGCGGAAATGCCTGAAAAGTTGTTCAAAGTTCCCAGAAGTACAGAGCATCCTCAAACCCGTGGGTTCAGAGGTTCACTAAAAGCCTATCAAGACAAACACTATTAACAATTATTTTTAATACTTCCCAATTCCCAGCACCGAGTTTACTTCAAACCTTTAATTTTGGCTCCTGGTAAAGAGGCTAATTGTGAACAGCTTGTGAATCCAATGTCACATGTGGGACGAGTTCCAAATACGGACTGTTACAGCTCATTGCTTTTTGTGGCTGACAAAATGTGACTCTGTTAATTAGCTGGTTAGACGTGAGAGAGAGGTTGCAGAAGCGGTTAGGGGTCAAAGAGGAGGAATATTTGATTTCACTTGATGGGAGAATATGTCCCTTTTCAACAAAGCAGGTTTGCTAATGAATTCAGAGCTTCTTTTTTTCATGCAGGTAAAAACAGTCTGTTTATTTGATAATGGAAATAGCATTTTACAGCGGGATGCAGCTCTGTCCTTGGCATTTCGCAGAGCTCAGTATTAGGTTATTCTAAATGGTGAATTTGGCAGATTTATGTTATGTTGAATAAACTCACACAAAAAAATAACACCTAGCTGTAATTGTAGCTTTAGGCGGACAGATGACATCAAACAGCCTGATTGCATTGCCAGATTTCAAAGTAACACACCTCACGGGTCTGGATGTGCCAGTTACTGCTGTGCTGTGCCCACTGGATTCAGCCTGCATGGGGATTCAAATTAATATCCACATTTTCAGAGAATAAATGTACCATTTCAGCAGCCTGTTATGCTGGATTCACACTATTTTACAACCATATGAAAGATTTCTCAAATCTTTTGCCAACTTCATAAAAAGTATTCCCAGAACAGATATATATTTGATGGTGTATCTGAAATATTTCTTCTCGACTGGAGCTGCCGCGAACCAATCCCATCCACCAGTTTGTCCTTCCTTTACTGCATCTCGCTATGGATTATTCTGCTCCACTACTCCCCAAAAGCACGGCAACAGTGGCCCCGCCGCTGCGGCGTGTCTTGAAAATCTGAACATGACCAAGAAGATGTCAAGTAATCCAGGGTTAACCTGTGCGGTCACATGGAAATCCTGCTCAGATTGCAAAGCAGCATGGGTGTCCATCCGCCTCCTACGCTGTCTGTCTGTAACGTGAGATGAGCTGCCAGGAGCTGGAGGAGCACCGGTACATCAGGTCCATTATAACAGCCCAGCAGAGTCTGATTATAGATGACAGCTGGGTACAGGTAAGCACATACTCTGCAGCACAGCTGCGGCTCTCGACCCTGTCCTGCCTTTTATTTATTTAGAAGAATCTCAAGGAAGACCCTTGTTACCTTGGGCCCACAACCGCTGCACCTGGCAGGAAGCGTAAAGGAATTAAGAAGCTTCCTCAGCAGTAAATATTTCCCAAAGAGTGAAGGAGGAAAAAAAACAGTGACAGTTAATTACAATTAAGAAAATGAGTCTCCTTAATCTTGCAGCAGACCTTTCCGTAGCCTTGAGGCGCTTCAGGCCTGCGACTCCATCACCGCAAAGAGACACAAATGAGAGAATTGGGACAACAAAACATCTCACAAAAAGGCAGCTGGATGCCCTCAGCGCTGCAGTGTTACCTGAGCTCTTTGTGATCTTTCTTTACTCGTTGAAGTCACCCCATGTGTAACTGTGTTAACTGTTCGGCAAGACGAATCGGTCAGCGGGAGCCCCGAGCCCTCGGAAAATGCGTTTGTGTCCGAGGTATTTACAGTGGTGGAGGGAAGTTTCTCCTTTCTTTTACTTACTAGGAATTGAAACCTCGAGATACTTTGGTTTAAATTTAGAATAGAAAAGAAAACACTTAATGTATCCCCCAGGGGAAATTCAGAAGGAGTCACAGCAGCAATCAAGAAAACAACAGTAAGAAAGTGTGTAGAAAGAGCAAAAAGGTCCATAAAAAAAAAGATGTTGACAGCTTGTCCATCATTCTCCAGTCAGCCAGCCTCCACCCCCACAGGGTCCAGGACTGAGCTGTGTTTGCTCCGTTAGCCATGTCTAAATAGCATGATGCTACTCTGCCTCCTGGTATTCCCTCTGTTGCTGGGTTAGCACAGCTAGCTTGTCTATCTTATTGGAGATAGATCTTACGTTCCCAATAACAATGGATGGAAGGACAGGTCGATGTAGCCACTTCTTAGCTCACACCTGAGAACCAGCACGTCATCCTCACCTCCTTCTCCTCACCTTGTGGGAAACACCCGGCCTTGCACCAGTTAGCATTGACATGCTACAGACTGCGAACAGCTGATTTTATATGTAAATAATGCAGCCATGATTACATGTAGGATCTCAAGGGGCCCACGACCAGTGATGATCCACTCCAAATGCAAAAATAATGAAACGGAGACAAAAATAATTACAAGAAATAGACAAGGAAGAAATCCTAAAAAAACTTGTGAAAGTGATGACATCATCACATTGGGATCTCCTTACTGGATCATGACACATTGGAAGCTCATTGGGGCCTCAAACACTAAGGTCGACCCAAAGCTCTGCCCCAAACAGACCTCAAGGATGCTGGCCAATAAGATGAAAGGGTTTTTAGAGCAAGGAGCTGCAAAGAGACAGTAGTTCACGCGTTTCACACATAAGCTAAAATATTTTTTTTTTCCTTTTTTATGCAATAAATTATGTAAAGCTAAAACAGGTGCACCAGTAAAAGCAAAAATCTCAACAACAAAAAAAAAATAAAGGACAACACCCCTCTTTAAGTTGGCTTAGCATTTTGCATTTTAATGCTAGCTGCTTCACCCTTTTATTTAACTTTGCCAGGTAACTGTTTAAACCAAATTTATGAGTTTTGATCATGAAAATATATGACAGGGTGCAAGTTCAAAAACTGGGGGGTGGGGGGTACGATACCCCCTCTTTAAGTTGTATATGTGTTTTGCATTTTCATCCCTATTTAAACATCAGTCATTAGCTTTTTCCCCTTCCATGCCGTTACAACTTCTTTGTGCACAAAATCCTTATTTTAGTGTAAAAAAATAAAGAACAACACCCCTCTTTAAGTTGGGTTACCCATTTTCATCCCTTTTTAAACAAAAATCATCAGCTTTTTCCCCCTCTGTGCATGTTACTACTTTTTGTGCAATAAATTCTTATTTTCTGTGCAAAAACAAAAACAAAACAAAAAAACTCAACACCCCTCTTTAAGGTGGCTTGGCATTTTGCATTTTAATGCTAGCTGCTTCACCCTTTTATTTAACTTTGCCAGGTAACTGTTTAAACCAAATTTATATGTTTTAATCATGAAAACATACGACAGGGTGCAAGTTCAAAGACTGGGGGGAAGGGGGGTACGATACCCCCTCTTTAAGTTGTATCTGTGTTTTGCATTTTTTATCCCCATTTTCATCCCTGTTTAAACAAAAATCATCAGCTTTTTCCCCCTCTGTGCATGTTACTACTTTTTGTGCAATAAATTCTTATTTTTGTGCAAAAAAACAAACAAACAAAAAAACAATACCTCCTCTTTAAGTTAGGTTGCCATCCCTGTTTAAACAAAAATCATCAGCTTCTGCCCTCCTGTGTATGGTAAAAGTTTACAGTTTAGCAAAAAGGGACTCTGACACTGTTCAAAAACTCGACCAGCTGTGACTCACATCTTTTCATCCCATTTTTCATTAAGAGTCATCAAAGCCGGGAGGGGAAGGAACCTAAAGGGAACCCTGAGTTGCCCCCGCCTGGCCCTCCTGTTGGGAATACCTTAAGTGACTAAAACTTGCCGATGGCACACACCTACGACCGCCAAAGCAAAGTCATAGGGAACACCGGGGGGACGCTTGATGTTACGAATGACTGAAGAGAACAAGAGGAACATGGAGTTGGCTGCACAGAGACATTCATCATACTCAGGTACCCCTGCTTCCACTTCACCTCACCCTCTCTGTGGACCAGGTTCACTGTTTACACCCTGCTAAAGTAGCTTAACGCAGGTGGAGCTAACGTAGCATTGTGCAGTTAGCGTCAACGACTTAAAATCAGTCAGAAACACAAAAAAGATTTGATTTCATTAATAATAATTCCAGGACAGCTCCTCCTCCTTTCCTAGTGTTTCCTTACAGAGCTACTGCTAGCTTACAGTGGCATTATTTCAAAGTGCTCCACTTGCCCGTATGTGGTGTAAAAAAGAAAGTCTAAACCAATTTTCTGTGCAAGAGGAGCCTGAAGAACACGTCTCTGTTAGATAAGTTAATTACCTTGTATCCCACGGCTACGGCCCATCCCCCGCCGCCCAGTACGGGAGGAATAAAAACAACACTCCTACATGATCAAACTGTATTTCATGCTAATGCTAATTAGCTCAGCACCATTATCTCCAGCGTGTAACGTGCACCTGGTCGGCTAATCGCGCCGCCATCAAGTATGTATGTTTCACCTTTGCGGCATACATCACAGGCCTAATTTATTCCACGGGAGGGAAGCGGTGCAGCAGGGAAAGAGTGCGAGCAGGTTCAGAAACAGGCGTTGAAGAGAAATCGCTGTGAGCAGAAGTACAGTGCCTCAACAATTGCACATGTAATTGTGGTTTTCAGAATAACAACATGTCTATCCTGGTTGTTGCTTAATGACTCGACTGGGTGCCATGTCACACGCTGCATCTTAACTGCTGTTTGTTATCTCTGTATGTGCAGGGAAAACATTTATACAGCAACAATCATACATGTAGGAATCAGAAATTAGAGAGGCATTACTTGCGTTGGTCACCAACAACAACAACTTTCTATTTTTCACGTCCACAGCAGCAGGAAAGTGGTTATAACATCTCGTCTCTTAGACACAAAGCACTCAGGTATAGGCAGTTAGGTCCACGTGTTCAGAGTCTCTGTCATTGTCTTTTTTTTATATATCTAACACCGTAGCTTTGATTTCTTGAAGCATTCTTGGCAGGCTGAGTGGCTCCTAAGCTGCGACTGAAGGATGTGACAGATTAAAAATAAAAAGGGTTCATTAGTTTTATTCTCATCCATTCTGACAGAACATGAAATAAAGATTATTTGCAGGTGATTCTGGCTTCAATTTTGAATGATGAGTGTCCTGATGACACTTTATTCTAAGAGACAGAAAAGCACTTCAGAAAAAAAAGAAAAAAAAGAATCAAATTCAATATTCTGAGCTTTTGGTGAACTTAAACCTATGGTCTACGATCTGAAACTGATTCTGCTTATCAATTCCTGCTGTGAATTTTCTTGGTACAAAAAGTAGCTTTACAGGTTTTCTGTCAACAACTTTTAATTGAGTTTATACTGTAAGTGAATAAAACATAATTGGTCCCTGAGTCTGGATATTTCTGGGCATAATTATACAGAATCAGGTAAAAATTGCACACAATGTGATGTTGATGTACTGTGTTGTAATATATTAATAATTCAAATAGGCCATCTAGTACTTCGAAGTGGTTACAGCAATAGTTTAAGTTGTTTGGAACCTTTCCGTCAGCCATGAGCCTGTTAGCTTTTGACATTTGAAATTCTCAGTATTTTTCACAAAGAGTTGATGTGATATGTTTATTCTAGTCTATTCTGAAGCTGAAGTTAAACTGATGTATGCTAACTGCTAGCATATCAATGCAGTTTCCCATATACGTTAGCATCAAGCTTGCGCTATTTTGTTATTTTGGTAAATAATGTGATTTATACCATTTCAAATATACTGAATATGAATCTCCTGAGAGAAAGTGATGTACATTTCTTTATGAAGTCAGTTCTTCAGTAAAACTTCAAGCTAAGATAGCTGCAGCAGACTAGTTAACGTAAGGCCCGGCGGCTCCGGCACAATGTAACGAGTTAAGGGGATTGTTAAGCACAAAGGCTAACGATATTGATAGACTGAAACATTTCTTATCGATTCTCAATGGGAACTGGTTTTGGATTCCCATCCCTAACCTCACCTCCTAACAACACGTCCCCTTAGTAGGGCGAAGCGGGTCTGGCGTTGCCACTGCCAGCTGATCAGAGCAGAGCCCACTGTGGGTATTGACAGAGCTGACCCGTTCCAACCAGCAGCATTCAGTCATTAGCGAGTATAGGCTCAGACTAACCAGAGTTATTCAGCTGACATCTCCCACTGTAGTAAACAAAGTCATTACCCGTACAGCAGAAATTTGTCCGTCTCGGCGTCAGTCTTCAGTCCCAAATCCCTCTGCAGCTTTTTCCACTGGTCTCCAATGGCACCTGTATTGCTCATAATTCTTCCTCGCTTCAGCCTTTTCCTCAAAACTTTTTTTTGTTTTCTTCCCTTCCCTGTGGAGGGTAACAGTAACAGCTTCCTGGTTTCAGTCTTCTCCGGCTCCATGACGCTTCGGTAGCTGAGCAGCTAGCTGACGTGAGAGGGGTAGTGGGGGAGGATGAGGTGGGACCATGGGCGGGATGGTGCAGAGCAGGGGAGACTGGGGATTGGATGGACTCACGCACGAACCTGAAATAAGGGGAACGGCCATTTCGATTGGTCAATTATTATGCTGTTTTGCAGCTGATGCAATAAATGGCTTTTTTGGTTCTTTTTGCTTTTTATATTGCGTAGATCAGACCATCGGACCATAACAGCCTCATAGACGGCGTTATTAATAATTACCAAGCTTCAAAATCGTAGACCATAGCTTTAAAGCTACTGTAAGGAACTTTCTTATTATGTTGATTTTGGTGCCTCCTCTAGACAAAGTGGTATCACTCAACTCTTTGTTTTATTTTACTGTATTTAAACAATCAATTTCATCACTTACTGGATATTCTCATGTGAGAATTGTCAGTAAAGGTTGTTTTTGAAGTTTTTGTCATATGCTGCCTCAGTAGATTCTAACGTGAGGGCACAGAAACTATTTACAAATCCATATTTCATTCATGTCATGGGTGGCTGCAGCCTATCCCAGCTGTCATTGGGCGAGAGGCAGGGTACACCCTGGACTCTTTGCTGGTCAATCACAGGGCTGACACAGAGACAGACAAACAACTTCTCACACACACACACTCACACCTACGGACAATTTAGAGTGACCAATTAACCTGATGTTTTAAAGAGCAGGGGCGAAATGTAAAAAAAGGCACATACAGCATGAATTTCGGACACCAAAGAAAGCAGTTTATCATATTTTTAACAACCATTAGGGTAGTTTAGTGTGTTTTGCAAACCAGGAAGACACTTAAGTGTATGTTTTGGCTTCCAAGAGGGCACTATTGCTCGTTATTCAACAATAAAACCACAAGGGGGGTGATGACTGCCCCTCTTGCCCCCCCTTTGTGCACACCCCTGCTACCTGGTTGATTCTATCATTAGCATATACTTGACTCAAAAATCAAGCTAACACTGAAAACATTCAAAACATTAAGCTACAGCTCTGATTTAGACTCAGAAAAGCAGAGCCCCCAAACATGTTTGTGAGGATAGTGAAACTGTGTTCATCCACCGCTGAAAATAGTCCTCTTTTTATCTCCTGAATGGATGTGTTCTGTCTTTTTGTAGCTAAAAACTACAGTTCCCATCTGTATTTCTAACTAAAAGACGACAAATTAAACCTCTACCATGTTTTTTTGGTTTGTTTTTTTAGTGTTGAGTTAGGATGGAAACTCCTTGGTTGCGTATTTAAGAGTGGAGTGTCTGGACTCCTGGTTGATATGGAAACTCTAACGATAACTTCTGTTGTGCGCCGATCGTCTGCAGGAAACACCTCAAAACACCTGAATCCAAGGATATGTGAGCAGCAACCTATTGACTTTTTTTTGCAAAGTGTCCCAAATTCTGTGTTGATTTGTTTATGTATGCAGCTTGGGCTGGAGCAGCACATAATCCTGCATGTCAGCACCGCTTTGCTCGAAGCCGTCTCTCGTGGTTGTCTGTGTGATGCACTCCAGTCGCTCTGCAAACACTGCCACACACACACACACACACACACACACACACACACCTTGCTTTCACAACGGGAAAAGTCAGCATGAGGGCTCAGTTTAGCCCGCGTGTGAGTCGTGTTTTTCCTTTTTTTTACTGGATTATCCCGACTCCACCTCGCTTCTGAAAAGCTTAAAGTTGAGGAAGAGGAGGAGGGTGGAGATGGAGGAAGAGAGGGGGTGAAAACTGCTCCTCCTTTGCTTGATATCTCGCCGGCTTAATGACTAATAAACCCTTTTTTGTTGGTGCTCAAAGTCAAAGGAGCAGCTAACACCAGCGAAACAAACACGTCTAATAAACCGCGCTTAATGCAACCTTAAAAGTCACAAGTGCAAAGCTTGA
Source organism: Halichoeres trimaculatus (assembly GCF_033239565.1). Taxonomy (NCBI): domain Eukaryota; kingdom Metazoa; phylum Chordata; class Actinopteri; order Labriformes; family Labridae; genus Halichoeres; species Halichoeres trimaculatus. Next base: position 19,114,235 of record NW_027437200.1, read on the forward strand.
AGAACATAAAGGCTTCTTGTTTATTTTCCACCTAATTCCAAAAAAAAATGAGCTCTTCTTCTCATGTGGCAGCAGCCTCTGCCTCCTTTAATGTACCATTACCCCCCTCTGGTGGTGTATTCAGGAAACAAACCCAGTGACATCCACAAGGGAAGTATATTTAAAACATCTTCACCACCTCATTGTTATGACCCAACACATTCTGCCTTGGTGTTAAACAAGGAGAAACAGTATAACACTTGCTGTAGATTTTATTAGCCGAGCAGAGCACTGTGACTCATTTCCAAGTCAGCGGCTGGAGGAGTTGCTTCAGTATGCGGCGTGCTCTTCCTCACAGGGTGACTCTCCTTTTCTCTTTTTTCCCTTCATTCACAGTTGAATTCATTAACTCTGCCGCCAATGCGGTTAGGAATGTAAATCAAGGCGGCGGGACAGATATTAACAGACGTGGACTAATAACGTCGACTGATGTTATCAAGGAGGATGCAGCATTCAAGAGCTCCTCAGTCCCTTTCCTCCACCTTGTCTCTGCTATCCTCCTCAGTCGCCATCCTCTCCCAACCCCCCGTTTGTGGCGCCCGGTCACACATGGCCTCCTCCGGCTCATTATGCTTTGTTTTGTCTCATGCCCGTGGACGCAGTTGCGAGTGGCGTACAAATGATTTCAATCTATCAGAGAGTCACATTCTCTTTTATCTGTCTCTCCTCCCCTCGGCACCTGTGCCGGCGTCCTGATAAATGTAAAGTTAAAGCTAACTTTCTTTCACCCTCGTCCTTGCAGAAAGCTTGACTACACCTCCGTTTTGCACCTGGTGTTAACATCTGTGGCTCGGTAACCTGGAGGAAAACACTGGAGATGTGACGGCGTGCTGAGCACTGTGAATCTGGAGGAAGCTCAGATAGCAGCGAGGGCTTTTATTAGTGAGTGCCACACTTAGTCAGGTCATTATTTTTGAATACATGCCTCACATAATAATAAATGATTTCAGGTTTAGTCGACAAGCAGGTCAGGAGATGCAGTTGGGAAGTCAGAGACAAACAGGTACAAAATAACGTCTCCTGTCTGAATCTCACTATCAACACACAGTGTACGAAAATATAAGGAGTTTGTGCACACTGGAAAAAAATTAAATCTTATTTTCAGTAGAAAATGTCTTTTTAGACTTAATATGAGCCACATTCACCTGGCCAGTCCAGAAAAAAATGTCTTGTTTCAAGTTATTTAAAGACAAAAATGAGGTCTGAGTTGCTTATAACAAGTCGAAAAAATCTGCCAATGGAACAAGAGAAAAGTTACTTGTATTAAGACATTATTTCTTGCACATTTTTCCTTTTTTGGGGTAACGAATTAGGTACTTTTATAGGTGCCAACTGAATTCTGTCAGAAGTACAGGGTACAGATTCACATAAAATCTAAAGGTAACATATTTAGGTACCTAAATGCATCCTTGTGACTGTAAGGGAGTGGAAGAGTAGGCCATTTTCCATGCTGGACATGAACACAGCATTGCAGTTTATAAAGTAAAGAATAAATATGTTTAATCTGAAGTTTTATTATCAAACAACTTGAAATTTTTTACCACATTAACACAAAAAAGTACAAAAAATTGGTACCATTGAATACCTGTACCAATTGCCAGGTACCAGTCATCATGGATCATCAGTAAGGTACCCATCCCCAGTTACAACCAATTTAGACCTCATCTTTTGTCCTTGAGTAACTAAACCAAAAAAACACTTGAGATAAGACAAAAACACTTCATTAGATTTCAGTTTTGCAGGCACAGCTCATCTCACAAAACAGTGTGAACTAGAAAAGACCTCCACCAAGCATATTGTGATTGTCACCAACACTTTAGTCCTACTTTAATGTTATACTCCCTTTCAGCAGACTGTCTGCTACAATTTGGTGTTAGTTTGTACAATAATTTGTTTCCTGACAGTGTTGAAAATGATGATGACCCAGTTCATATTTCATATTCCAGATCTTAGTATCCAGAATATTGCCAGGATCTGGATCATACTTTTACATCTGTCAGAAATTATGGTGACCTTGTCTTGTATTGTTTTGCAAAGCAATCTGACCATTTATGGTGGAGTTATATACACATATGGTGAAAACAGCCCTATCTCACAATGGTAAAGAATCCTTTGAAAAGGTCCTGGATTCAGATGGTGATCCAGATCACCTCCAAAATTTAATCACCTCTTTCCTATTCTATTTTGAACATTTTCTGAAAATTTCATCAAGATCCATTTGTTACTTTTTGAGTGATGCAGTTAACAAACTAACTCCCCCCAAAACATAACTCCATTGCAGTAAAATATAATTAGATACAGTGAAATACAATGTTTCTACCAAGCAGTCCAGTTCAGATTAGTACAGTTTGGTACGGGTTGGCTTGGTTAAGCATGGTCCTGTTTGTGTTTCCACAGCCAACTGTGCCCCCTAGTGGTAGGCGGCATGTAAGCTGGATGTGATTGGCATGTGGCTCTTTGTTTCAAAGCCAGTTTGGTTACAGAGAAGGCTGGAGGCTGCCAGGAGAAATACAGCAGCTGCTGTCGCACAGGAAGTGACGATTCTTTCGACCAATCAACGGTCTGCAGTGTTGTAGCTCCACCTTCCAGGATCAGATCGGTTTAGTCTGGCACCCACGCGAAAGGGTGTCAAAGAGAGGGACGGCTCGTCTCAGTTATTTGAGGATCTGTCCTGGGATTAGTCAGTGGAAACGCCACAAAAAGCGTACTGTACCGAGACGAACTAAACTGAACCGCTTCTTGAAAACGGGGCTTGTCACAGGAAGACGTATCAGCAACTGATATTAGCTTTTGCAAGGTTTACTCAAGCCAGAAGGGAGAGGTGGAGTTTGGTTGGGTTCGGCTTTCAACATCACCACTTTGGTCACATCTTTATCTAGTGTGTTTTACAAGCAATCACATGAAGTTCTCAGCGAAGAGAATTCAAACAGACTACAAATTAAAGGGTCTCAAAACTTCTTGCCACGAGACATTCACGCCCACCTTTTCATCTGTTTCAGATCTCTTCCCAATGCAGGTATTTCTGACCAAAGACGCTCACAATTATCTGCAAGTCAACTGCATGAGACTCTCTGAACTCATCAGGTAGCTTCCGTTAAAGGTTTAGCATCTTGAGTTAACAAACACCGTTTTAGGACTTGGTGAAGTCAGTGATGACTGGTTATTGGTGACGGGAACAGAACTACTTCCTCGTTGGGACTGAAAGAAGACATCAAAGGCCACTCCCTTGAAGAGACGTCTGCTTATGGATGCATTTTTAACAAGCTCGGCCGTTGTGAAACGATAACTGACAGCTTCCGAGATGTCTACAAAGACTGCCTCTCCTCATGCTACCAAAGCCAGCACGAGCGTGATTGATCAGTAACACTCAGACTACAAACAGAAACAAGTGCACTGCTGATTTCAACACCTCGTCGGATTCATGTGCAGGTATCTGTTAAAGCTGCTAAACATGAGCTGAAGATGCAGCGACTTGTTTTTGCCGCATGATTCCCGAAGTAGAAAGGTTATGACTTTAAAGCCTGAGCGTGTAAAAGACGCAGGTATAGGAGCTTGCTCACCTGGAGTCTCCTAGGAACAGGGTTAAATAATGAAGAAGCTTGTGACTAATGAGTGACTCATGAATCTTTGCTTCGGAGGAACCTCAGGACCATTTGTCAGCGCGATTTGCACGTGCACTCACACGCTTCCCCGCCTGTATCTCCATCCTGCTTTTGTCATCCCACACTGGTTTCCTTTCAGCTGCATGTGTTCGCCATTTCCCCAGGGCTTTAACTTTACTCCTCTCCTCTTCTATCAGCACCCTGCCTCCTCCTCCTCCTCCCCTTCACACCCCTCCTTTCCTCAACCCCCCGTCTCAGGAATCAGACACAGGTTTGCCACTGCTGAGGAAGCAACCGTGGTAATCCTCAGGCTCAACTTCAAAAAGAGCCTCTAAAGACTACACTCTCTACGGTTCTGGCAACTCAGCCTGCTACCTATGCTGCGGGAAGGAATAAAAAAAAAAAAAAAAGAAGCAGCACACCCCTCCCCCTCACCTGCCTGCTTCTCCTCTTCCCAGATACTTCACTTCACTCAACCTGCTTCTTCTTTATCAGCACTAAATGTTCCAAAGCTCAACTCCTCAACTCCCCTCGCTACAAATGCTGCCTCCTTCTCTTCTCTCTGTCCTTATCGAGGTACATCTCTGTTCAGCGAGGGACTGAGGGAGAGGAACGAAAACTGAAGGAGTAAACACAAGACGGATGGAACAGACAGAAGATATAGTTGTACATTTTTTCACTGAATTACAGATTTCACAGTCCCTTTAATGAAGGGTGTGTGCGCATTTGTGTTTTGGGCATTAGGTGCCAAAAGTAGTGGAACATAAAACAGACGGTTTAATCCAACAAAGATGCTGTAAATCTGATAAATCCACCAATTAATGCACAGCCATGTGTTAGCTTAAACCGCTAAAGTAGTGAATTTGTGTTGTGAGCAGTTAAACCAAACTCTAATAGCTCCTTAAAAATACATGTTAGCTTAAATACCTGGTTAATATCAAAGGTATGTGTTTATTTCAAAGCTAACTGTTTTAAGTTTAATAAGTTTGTAATGAAACATGCAGGCTTAAGCTAGCAAGAACTGTTTTGGGGTTCAATTTACAGCAGTACAGATTAGCATAAGACAAACTGCTTCAAAGCTTTAGCTAGCAAAAAGAAGCTAACAATTAAACACAAAGAAGGTACAGCACATTCTTTCCATCACATAAAGCTCAACTAGGTTTAAAGTTTTAGCTAGCATGCTATAGTTAGCAAAAAGAAACACTCAAATGTCGCTTTTTGGACCATTAGCTTGATATTTTTAGCTAGTAGTCAGTAGCTAGGAAGAAAAAAATGTCAAAAGTGAGCTTAAGTCTTTCTATGTTTTTTTTTCTTCTTTTCTTCCCTGGTAGTTAAAAACAAAAAAGTAGCGGGAGAGTTTTAGCTAGTTTGGCTTTTAGCCTTGACAAGACTTATTATGCCCTTGTTTTGTTTTTATTTACTTTTAGTTTTTTGTACTATGTGTTCTTTTACGTGTGTATTTTTCCTTATCTGTTTTTATCCTTTTAATTTAATTTACCTGTACAGCACTTTGTTTACAGCTGTGGTTGTTTTTAAAAATGCTTTATAAATAAAGTTGGTATGGTATGGTAACTGGCGTTAGCTAACAAGGTGAAGCTTGCTAAAGAGTGCTAAAATCGGGCGCAGCTTTCCTTTATTTTCTTCTTGAGTAACAAGGTTGTACGTTTCAGCTAGCATGCTATAGTTAGCAAAAACTCCAAACAAACAAAAGTGTTTTGAACAAAAGAGTTTATCTTCTCCTCTTGTATTACTACCTTGATGGTTACATGGAAAAGTAGCTACTTAAGTAGCTCGACTGTTGAGGAAAAGGAGCTAGAAGGCTATAGCTAGCAAGAATAAAATCACTGGTGAGCATAGAGGAGAGGAGTAGAGAATACTCTTTGTTATTTCAAGTGTTAAGATGATATCTTTCTCTACAGAGAAAAAGTGTTAATCTACTCCTCTTGTGTTACTACCTTGATGGTTACAAGGAAAAAGTAGCTTGATAATTTTGGCTAGCAGGCTTCAGCCTGAAGCTCATATATATGCACAGAAAGGAGGACAGCAAGTTTAAATGGATGTACTCTTTCTTCTTTTCTTGGTAAGTGGCTCGATTGTTGAGGAAAAAGGAGAAAAAGGAGCTAAAACATACTTTTTCCCATCTTAGGTGGCTAACTTGACTGTTTAAGCTAGCAGGCTAAATTTATCAGGTACAACTTAAAATAGAGCCCTTAGAAGAGGAGGACAGCAAACTTCAGAGGATGTATCTTTCTCTTCTCGTCTTGATAAGTAGCTTAAAGGTTTAAAAAAAAGAGGGGGAAATAACTAAAGGCTAGCTAGCAGGCTATAGCTAGCAAGAATAAAATCACTGGAAAGCATAAGGAGAAAGGTAGAGAATACTCTTTGTTATTTCAAGTGGTAAGTAGATATCTTTCTCTTTCCCTTTAACTAGCTTGATAGTTTGTGCTAGTGGCCTATAGCTAGCAAGAAGAAGCTAACAAAGTAACACAGTTATTGCAATATGTATCAAGCTAGTTACTTGAAACCTGGCACACTCATGTGAGTAGCTGCTAACAGGCTATAGCAAGGCAGTAGAACTCAGAAAAAAAGCACTAAGAAGATGAAAAAGCACATTGTTTTTACCATTTCTAACTGTTGCTAAAGTTGCTTGTGCAGCTAGCTCCAGCAAAAGCAAAAGGTTAGCTTGGAGTTCAGGAGATGGCTGTGAACAGGGGAGCATTTTGTTCCTTTCGGTTGCTTTGGGGCTGTGTCTTTCTTAAATTTAGCTTGCTAGCTTTAGCATGCATAGGCTTGGTTTGCATTACTGGTATAATGTTGGAAGCAGTAATTCCCTGATTTCTGACCTTTCATAGATTTTACCCCCTCAGTTTTGGGTACCTTCTTTTGTTGTCTTTGATTGGTTCTTTCATTCTTGGAGCTAATTCTGAGTATTTTACCCAGAGGTGCTGTTCTGCTCTGCACAGCTGCTTCCTCAGCCCTTCCCCCGGCTCGCAATCACCCATTGCCCACATATCATTGACTTAATCTGTCCCCGTAGATGGCATGCTCCAACAACATGAATTATGAATTATTTAGCTCATTACAAGCCTCTTGAATGCCTTCCTGAATATAAAAAAGCAAAGAATGAAGTTGTTTTATTCTGGCTGATGACACAAAGCAGAGCGCCCTCTGAGTAGCCGGCTAGGTGTTTCTGCTCTCATTGAGAGGCGGCAGCGACTTCGGAGGCGGAAGGACTCAGACAGGCGCTAGTTAAACATTTAAAAAGGAGGAGGCCCACTTCAAAGGAATGGCCTCACACAATCAGTGTAGCCCTTTCCTTTTCAATTAGCACACAGTCTGCCGGGCTGGCGTGCTCACCTAAGGGCTGGGCTAAGGCCGTGAAATATTGATGGCCCCTTCTCGGCAGCGAGTGGAACGCTTTGTGCTCCGTTCCCTCGGGTGAGTTTATGTGTTTAAGATTTTTTTGACGGCAGACAGCAGAATGGGTGATTTGTTTGTGTGATCTGAGTGGGCTTGCAGTGACGCACAAGTAGTGGATCACACTAAATTCAATCAAAAACGTCTCGGCAAATACTCGTCTAACTCAGCAGCACATTAATCTTTTACCGGCGTAACACAACAAATCGGTCTTTGTTAGATCAGATGAATCCCATGCCTCTCTATCTTTTCTTCCTCCAGCCTGGGAGTGATGCTAACTTATTATCTGCAACATCCAACTGCACTGTTTCACCTTTGGCTGTGGCGTGCAAACTTGGATAAAGGCAACTTTAGCAGGAATCAAAGCCTCTTAGCCCGTAACCAGCGGTAAATAAGACCTCATTATTTTCTACCGTGTAATCCTGGCATCATCAGGGATGCACAGCAGACATCTGTATTGGTAATTGCTCTGGTTTGTATGTTAGACAAACGAACACTCAGAGCTTCCAACAAAACGCAACACTTTCAACTTTTATCTTGATATTTAGAAAAAAAGGAATGAATATCTTCTCAGTTTGGTGTTGTGTTTGGGGCTTTGTAATTAATTTCCAGTTTCTTTTCGCTCTTCAGAAATTATTTAGCTTTAAGTTTTTTCATCTGTGAGACAAGGATGAAGCTTTTTCTACCTTGAAGTTTTATAAAAGAGGTATACATTAATTGCCCAGAAGGGGCTTGTGGTTATCTTCAAAGCTTTGAGAGAAAAACTCACAAACGAAAGTAAATACTCTACAGATCTATAATAATAATAATAATAATAATAATAATAATAATAATAATAATAATAATTTATAAAACCCACTTAAAAGCAGCCGTTTACAAAGTGCTTTGTCAACAGACAGGAACACAACAAAGTACAGGGAATAAAAAAAAAGAAAAAGGACACAAACCAAGACCCTGGCATGAAGCATGAGTCATAGAAACCCAGACAATACAAAAACCATGCAACATAAAATGAGACCATGAGGACAGAAATAAAGGCTAAAAGCATACACTTAATAATAAAAAGAAAGTAGGCAATAAAAGGCAGTTAAAAACAAAACAGAATAAGGTATAATGATGATTAAAAAAAAAATAAATAAATAAATTAAAAATAAATAAATAAATAAATAAAAATTATACTACTACTACCGATGATAATAATAAATAGTAATTATGATAAAAATGATTTAACAAATAAATAAACAAATTATAATAATAATAATTATTATTATTATTAATAATAATAATAATAATAATAATAATAATAATAATAATAATAATAATAATTATAATTATTATTATTATTATTATTATTATTAGTGGTATTATTATTAGTAGTAGTAGTAGCAGTAGTATTTTTATTATTGTTATTGTTATTGTTATAATTATTATTAATATTAATATTATATTATTATTATTATTATTATTATTATTATTATTATTAATAATAATAATAATAATATTATTATTATTATTATATAGTATATACTTTAGAACAGCTGTTTACAAAGTGTTATTACAAATAATAATAAATAGGGTAAAAATAATAATAACAATAATAATAATAATAATAATAATAATAATAATAATAATGATAATAATAATAATAATTATAAAAAGCAAAGATAAAATAGAATAACAAACATGAGCAAAGGATAAAATAATTAAAAGGCCTAAAAGGGTACCAATGAAACAATAAAAAGTGAAACAAAGATGAGTCACAGATTAGATAAAATCTGAATAAAAGTAAGTACAACTACATTAATGTGTTAACACAACATAGAAGAAGTAAATAAAAGAGGATGGACCTTAAGTATTGGGCTGAAAAGATAAGAGAAAGACTGAGTAGACAGTAAAGCCGAAATAAGATAAAGATAAGGTTACAGTTTCCAAAAACTTCACCAAGGTGACATCTTTGACATGCGTCCCCAAAGATGCCCCTTCATCCCAGACTCTGAAACTACAAGAAAAGACGTAGAGCAAAGAGAGCAGATCGGACATGATATTAGCTCCAGCTCAAGCAAGTGGAGAGGTTATACACTTAGTCATAGGATGTCACAGCCCCTAATGGGCCAGAGAAGCGATGCACTGATATCCTTAATTGATGGATTAGAAGCATATAATTCCCCGCAGAGAGAGGATGATCAAGAGAGCGCTGGAGAGACAGAGGAGCGCGAGTAAGCAGAGGGGAGCAGGAGCTCGAACATGACCTGAACGGTTAATTGAATGGGGGAATTCCCAGGATATTTTATTCAAATGAGGCTCCGAAGAACAAATGAGGAGGAGAAGAAGGGGGGAAGAGATGAAGGGGAGCGCGAGGTAAGGATTTGGAAGGCAAATTGGGTAATAAAGGAGAGCATGTCAACAAATAGTGGTGGTTTAAAAGTACTGTTAATGAAGTACAAATAAGTGAAGTGGTGGAAGTGGTTCTTTGAAGGATGGCAAAGTTCATCAGGGAGGCCCAGTTTGAACAGCTCAAAGCTACTCAGCCAATCCCAGTGGGAAATCTGTGCAATTATGTCTGGTCAACAGTCATTTTTAACATCTATATGGTTGAATTCTATGCAAAAGTTCATCCAGTTTAATATTAAACACAACAACCATTGTACTATTAAGTGCCCAGTTGGATTTCCTATTTGTCATATATCACATACTTGATTCCCTGTCAGGCTTCACATCAAATTCCTATTGGGTATCCCATTAGATGTCTTATTTTGTGTTTCACTGGTCATCCTATTCATGTCTTATTTTGGCTTTCTGGGTGTCCAATTGGATTTTCTATTGGGTGTCTTATTTGTTTTCCCATCGGGTGTCCCATTAAGTGTTTTATTTGTTTCATGGACACCGAACTGGTTTTGTCTTCAGTGATAAGTTTACTATTTTTTCTCTTGTGTTTGTCTGGAGATCCTATATGTGACCATGGCTGCATTGTTTACATGTGAAATCAGCTGTAAACAGCCTGTAGCATGTCAATGCTAACAGGTGCAAGGCCTGATGTTTCCCACAAGGTGAGGAGAAGGAGGTGAGGACGACGTGCTGGTTCTCAGGTGTGAGCTAAGAAGTGACGACATGGACCTGTCCTTCCATCCATCGTTATTGGGAACATAAGATCTATCTCCAATAAGACGGACGAGCTAGCTGTGCTAACCCAGCAACAGAGGGAATACCAGAAGGCAGAGTAGCACCATGCTATTCACAGACATGGCTAATGGAGCTAACATCAGACACCAACACCACATTGGAAGGACTTCAGCTGCTGTGAGCAGACAGGATCCAGGAGACAGAGACTGAACAGACTGCTGAAGAAGCTCAGTCCTGGACCCTGTGGAGGTGGAGGCTGGCTGAACTGGACAATGATGGACAAGCTGTCATCATCTATTTTCTTATGGACCTTTTTACACTTTCTATACACTTTCTTACTTTTGTTTTCTTGATTGCTGCTGTGACTCCTGAATTTCCCCTCAGGAATAAATAAAGTATTTTCTATTCTATTCTATTCTATTCTATTCTATTCTATTCTATTCTATTCTATTCTATTCTATTCTATTCTTTTTGCGTTCCAAATTGTTACCCATTGGGTGTCATTTCTGGGATCCTATTTTCTATCCTATTGGGTGTTTAATTAGCCATCCTTTTCACATCCTATTTTGTTTCCCATTGGGTTCCATTAACTGGATTTCCATTTTTTGTTTGTTTTCTTCTTTTTTATCTGGTATCTTTCAATGCAAATCAATTCCATGTGGGTCACACTGGAATAACAGAGACCTTATCAGGCATTTTTGTCTTTTTTTTTCAGTAGAAAATGTGTCTTTCGACTCAATATGAGCCACGTTCACCTGACCAGTCAAGAAAAATGTCTTGTTTCAAGTAATTTAAAGACAGAAATTAGGTCTGAATTGCTTGTTACAAATTTAAAAAAAAAATCTGCAAATGGCACAAGAGAAAAGTTTCTTGTGTCAATACATTTTTCTAGTTTCAAGCAAATTTTTAAGCAATTTTTTCTTGTTTTATTGGCGGATTCGATGTACTTGTTACACCAATTCAGACCTCTTTTTTGTCTTTAAATAACTCAAAATAAGACATTTTCTGGACTGAATGTGGCTCATATTATTTCTAAAGAGACATTTTTTTACTAAAAATAGTAAAGACAAAAACAGTTGATAGGATTTTACTTTTTTTTCCTAAATGGAATTGATTTGCATTGAAAGATACCAAATAAAAAGAAGAAAACAAACAAAAAATGAAAATCTAGTGAAAGACGCCTAATAAAAAACAAAATAGGATGTTAAAAGTATGTCTAATTAAACACTCAGTGGGATAGAAACTAGGATACCCTATAGGACGTCAAATGGGATCCCAAAAATGACACCCAATGATATTAAATAAAACGCAAATAGGACTACTAATGAAAAAAAAAAAACAAGAGGATACCTGTCTAGAATTTCTAATAGGACATTTTTTACTTAAAATAAGACAAAATCACTTGATAAGAGTTTATTTTTTTGCAGTGTTGTTTGATTCCCCAGCGTGAGACGCCAAAAACAAGTGTCACTTGTCTTCAACTTCAACCAAGCTGCTGCAAATTCAGGCAATTTAGTCGGCAGCAACCAAAGAAAACGCCCCCCAAGCCCCAGAGGAGCTCATAGCTTTTAGCTGATGGAGGCGTAAAGCAATGAAGAGAGGGCCTCAGAGTGGATAAATACCACCACCCCTTATCATACATCAAGACTGAAAGGTAGATCCACAGAGGAGAAGTGGATGGATAGGTGGAGGATAGAGGAGAGACCTCTAGAGGAAAGCAGCCGATCCCTGTCTAAAACTGCGCTTTCATCTGGCCCACACAGTGCCAGATCAATCCGAATGCCCGCCCATCATTAGGCATCAAAGGCTTGTGGGAGGGGGATCCTGTCTGCACACAACTAATCCCCTTTAAATGCGCCTTCTCAAGGAACAAAGCCGCCATTACATCCACAATGCATTTCTGGACAATCTGCACTTTCCCTGTGATGCTCCAATCATCAAAGCGAGTAAGGTGCGGGGGAATAATACTTTGAAATCCACCTGGTAACGCAGGATAAACAGCCGCGTCTTTCAGCGGGTGCGTTCACTTTAAATGCTGGCAAATGTTAGCACCTCCAGGGAGGAGGGTTCTGGGTTTGAACGTCTCCGTTTTTAGCCCAAAGCTGAGGTTCACATTGATGAATGCTCCGACACCGGCTTAGGGGACATGTAAAACAAAGGTCAGATGCAAGTGAAATCATTTCCATCCCAACAGATGACAAATGGAGGCAGTTTCTTGCACTATTGTCAAGAGATTCTCGCCTCCCCTTCAGTCCTTTCACTCTCTACTCCGAGCTGTGTGTGTCTCTCTTACTGTTCCTCTCTGAAATCCATGAATAAATAATTCAAGGCACAGATTTTTCACTTTATGACTGAATATGATATTTATCCCTTACCCGATCTTGCCACCCACCACGCTCTCTGAAGAAGCACATAAAACACTTTATGTCTCAAACAAGACTTAGTAAAAACCCTCAACATTTCACCCGCTCAGGATCATCTCTCGAGGCTGAAAAATGTTGTCTCAGCGACACTCAAGTTGCTTTGTTTTCTCTTAAGTATCCTCCACTCCCCACCCTCTGGCTCCCCTCTTTGCATCGTGGCACAAATCTGAGACAGTGACAAACTCCGACAAGAAAGCCAGCGATCTTGATACCTCTCTGCATCTCAATAATGGAGCAACTTGATATGAGAGCCTTGTTATCGGGGCCCTCTTGGCTGACTGCGTGTTGCATCCCATCCGTCAATAGAGGAAAGAGGGGAAGAAGTGGAGAGGCACAGGAAGGGGGGAGAGAAGGAGAAGAAGGGGCTATGGTTCGGTTATCACAGCATTAATGGATGTGTGGGGTTTAAATTGGCTCCCGTTGACGGCGCAGGCCTCGCCGTGTTTGTATCAGTTATCGGCAGGTTTCCCCACATTACTCAGTTTCTTTCTCCCCTCCTACCCTTATTTTCCTCCCTCTTCTCTGTAGCTGCAATTTATTCCCAGACCTTTAACCATGTCTGTCTGAAGCCCCCACACATCAATCACCTCTCCCTTTCTCCGCTCTTTGATTTCAATACTCCAGACAGCATGATGTCCAAATTAAAGCCTATGATGGAAGCCAATGAAAGAACACAGCCTGGTGCAGTAAGTCTGCGGCATAAATGGACTGAATGAGCGTTTTCAATATTTGATTACTGAAAATGCCACTGAGCAGAGTCAGATGAATTGTACCAAAGCGGGGAACCCAACACTATTTGTCAGATACAGCCCCCATGTACATTTTAAAGAGGGGTATCATAATTTCTTATATTTCAAACATGGTTTCAAAGTAACATTGCTGTGTGTTCATGCTAAAGATATGCACATTTTTAATCCATTACATATCCAAATGTTGTATCACTCCTTGAATCTGGCCAATCAGAGGAGCAGGGGTCCTTAAAGAGGCAGTAGCTAAAACTGTTTCAAACAGAGGCTGAAATAAGGGTTTTCTAAAACAAAGGTGTGACAAATGACAGGCAATATTTTGAGTCGTAAAAGCTAATACAGAGGCAACAAAGTGAGAGCAAATTTTTTTTTTTTTTTTTAAGTGCAATACCCCCTCTTTAAGTTTCTAATAATATTTGACTCTGTGGAAGCTAACTTGGTCACCCTTTTATTTAGCTTTCTTAGGTAACTATTAAAACAAACATTGCTAGCTTCAAGCCCTTCTGTGTGTATCATTACTTTTAGCTGACAATTTAAGCTAACAATTTAAGCTAACTAATTTATCTTTCAACCCTTAAGACCCACTTCAAGATTACTTTTATGAGCTGTCTCATTCCATTTCTCTTGCCCACAACAAAATATTTTATATTTACTTGGGAGAATTAGATATATATCTGATTTGATTTAGTTTACGTATTTTCATCTTGGAAACTGGTGCATCACTTCCACCTAGCCAAATAATAGAATAGAATAGAATAGAATAGAATAGAATAGAATAGAATAGAATAGAAAATACTTTATTTTTCCCCGAGGGGAAATTCAGGAGTCACCGAAGCATTTAAGAAAACAAAAGTAAGAAAGAGTATAGAAAGTGCAAAAAAGTCCATAAGAAATTAGATGACGACATCCCGTCCACCACTCGTCCACCACTCTCCAGCCCAGCCAGTCTCCACCTCCACAGGGTCCAGGACTGAGCCTCCCCAGCAGTCTGTTCAGTCTCTGTCTCCTGGATCCTGTCTGCTCACAGCAGGCGAAGCTCCTCCAATGTGGCGCCGGCGTCCGATGTCAGCTCCGTCAGCCACGTCCGTGAACAGCACGATGCCGCTGGGTTAGCACAGCTAGCTCGTCCATCCCCCGGGGCGAGATCCCACGTTCCCAACAACGATGGATGGAAGGACAGGTCCACGTCGTCACCTCCCAGCTCACATCCGAGAACCAGCACGTCGTCCTCACCGCCTCCTCCTCAGCTCGAGGGAAATCATCAAGCCCAACACTAGTTAGCATTGACATGCTACAGGCTGCTAACAGCTAATTTTGCATGTAAACAATGCAGCCATGGTTACATGTAGGATCTCCAGACAAACACAGGAGAAAAGTAGTAAAAAATATTGCCGAAGCCACAAAAAGTTTGGTGTCTGTGACAGACAATGAACCATACAAAGTGATGATCCACTCCAAATACAAAGATTACGAAAAAGAGACGAAAAAAATGACAAGAAACGGACAAAGACGAGAGAGCTGCTGCAACAGGCAGCTACTTGGGTAGCGCCTAGCAACGGAAACAATAAAATAACAGCTTGTATTAACTTATATTCTTGCCAACTATCAAATTTATCCCCATGGCTGTAATATTAGGTTCATTTTTGAAACTAGGGTATTTTTTTTTCTACTTGGCTAACAAACAGTTAAACTCTCTGGCTAGCTAGCACACAAACAGAACAGTCAAAAGTTGTTATAATAGAATGTTATCTAGCGTGACAGTTTGTTGTGATGACTAGGATTCAATACTTTATTGCGATGCCAACACTCATTACCTTTACATGCAGTCAGTTATCCTTTCATATTTAGAATACTAGCAATAACCTGGTTGCACAAGGGCCATGTAAACACCAAAAACCCTTTTTAAAAACTAGAATATGCTCATATTCTTTTTTTTTTTTTTTTTTTTTTTTTTTTTAATTATCTTTTTCAAACCTGAATAATTGGTCACGTAAACGCCTATCAGGCTATCCCCATCAGAAGGAACATTAATTTGTGTTCTGGGCAAGTTCTGTTCTCAAGGAATTTTGGTCTTTGTTGCTGTTGCCATGGATACAGAAAGATGAAGTGGAGATAGACGTGCATTGCGTCATGGTATTTTCTGTGTGGGGTAATTCCGAACGTCCCAGAAATCGGAATACTGACCTTAACCCAAATATTGACTGTGTGTAAATGTAGCCACTGTTGAGTGGAATTTGTTTCACTGACAAAGTCAATTAAAAAATAGATAAATCCACCTGTCTAGTAAAATTGATTGTGTAAAAAGATATGATAAAGAAAACCAATCAAGTGCTTGATTTTTTTTTTTTTTTCAAGCTAGCTAACATTTACAGTTTTACAGTTTCATTTAGCAGACGCTTTTGTCCAAAGCGACGTACAACACAAGCAAGAATTTAGGCAGAAGGAAAACCTAGTTGGTGCAATAAAGTGCTACAAGTTATTTGGCTGCAGGTGCTGCCATTAAGTACAGGGATTTTTTTCTTAAATAATGTAAAATAATCTAGCCAACAAACCACAATTAGTTGCTGCAATAATATACCTCAACCTTCAACAAGATTCAGTAATTAGTACTGAAAATTTACAAATAGGTTTCAGGGTTCACAGTTAGGTAATTCATTCCATTATTTGGGCACAACAGAGGAGAAAGGTCCGGCTAGAGATTTGGAGCCGCGCTGGGCTGGGAGCACCGGGTGTCTTTCACAAGCAGAGCGTAGTGGGCGAGAAGGAGTGAAGACCTGGATGAGGGACCCCAGGTAGGCAGGAGCTGTTCTTGTCTTGACACTTAGCTAACTTTTTGACTACCCAGTTTGCTGCTAGCTAATTCCTTCAAGGAGTGTTTAAGCTAACACTGCTATTATTATTACTATCTATGTTTTAAGGCCAACATTGCTTTGATAACAGCTAGCTTGTAGCATAGCCTTCCACCAGGAACAGAAACACTCTTTTTTTTTAAATATGATACTTTGGTTTGAAACTTCTAGATACTTTCTGCATCTTTTAGAAAGCCAGAGTTTGTTTGTGATGTTTATTCACCGCTCACTTTGGCGCCAAAGGTTTATTCATCCGGTGGAAACTTCTGCTCGTGGCAGCAGATGGGCTCGGAAGGAAGAAAACACTATCAAAAAAAACTCCCCGCAGTAGTCCAATTACTTCTCACTTTGTCGCTCTCAGTGTTTTTACATCGAGAGAATTGGCGGAAGACGCTCCAACGTGGTAAAACCACACTCCATTTGGAGGGAAAAGAAAGAGCAAAAAATGCAGCCATTTTTCACTTCTACCGACTTGGCTGGCAGTCACAGACGCTGCAAACTATTAGACATCCTCAGCCTTCATGGTGGGCCTGTGTTGATCAGCTCAGTCCTCCTTTTTGTGCGCTCATTTCTTTATGGCCCGCATCCTCTCTGTCACAAAAGTACCCTGTAGGTCTCTATTTTCCGTTGAAAATCCTATCAGTTCCAAAACACACACACGGGGTACTGCAATGATGTTTTGGAAGTAGCTGATTCAATTTGCCTGTTTCTTTTTTTGGGGGTGGAAACAGGGCACAGCATTCAGATATCTGTGCGGATTCACAAACATCTGCTGCTGATGGAAAAAGATACTGAAAAGCTTGGTGGAGTATGGAGAAAAAGTTTCCTGTTGGGGGTAATTTACGACCAGCAGATGCAACCCTGATACGACGGAAAATGGCTTTATTCTTAGAAATGATAATCATACTTTTTTCAAATTACACAGGATTCTAAGAAAGCCTTTCAGAAAGGAAATGATGTTGTAGCTATCCGCCGGGTGTTTTTTCTCAAATAAACAGAATAAGACTCACAAAGCTCCCACCTGACAACCCAGGATTACGAGAAACAACATATGTCACGTCTTCATCCTGAATATTTGTGTTTTTTTTACACGTGTAATAGAGTCGAGCACTCAGAAGTGTAAGCCCGTGTTTGCTCTTTGTGTTGCTGTGTGTGCCGCCGTGGGAACGGGGTGAGCTGCATCTTTACACATGGCTTCCCCTCAGTGAAGGCGAAATGAAGGGGAGCCCTCGGGGCAAACACAAAGGCAGGAGGATGTGGAGGAGTCTCGGGTGAGAACAGAAGAACAGAGAAAAACACCTTTAAATGACAAGTGGTAGAAGAAAAAGCAAATTCAAACATGAAAGAAGGAAGAATAAGAGATGCGGTGTCACACACAGAGAACGTGAGTGGGCTTTGTTGCAGTTTCAGCACCATGGACAGCTCCCACTACTCCCATTACTCCCATTTACAACTGAACCAATCTGCTTTCAGTGTGCTTTAAGTTTCGATTTCTTCTCTCCAACATTTCCCAACACATTTCACTCACCAGGTGTGATATCATAGACCAGGGGTCTTCAACCTGCGGCTCTTCGACTCCTTTGCAGTGGCTCCTTGGAGCTTTTGAAACACATTATTCAAATGAAGAATTTATATTTCTTTTACAGAGGGTATCTATGATTGAAGATATAGACACTAAATTAAATCATGCATCATCCCATCTGTCAATAAAGCCTGCCACTGTTTCACTTCACCTCCTATAACATCAACAGCCCACCAACTTTCCATGCAGCAGTGGCTGGCCTCGAGTTTTTCACTCCTGGTAAGATAACTGAATCTACAAAAAAAAAAAAAAAAAAAAATCTGGAAAAAAAAAAACTAAATAATAAATAATAATGAAATAATAAATCTTAATTCTGTGTGGATGAATTCATTTAACTGCCAACCTGCTTAATATACATGCTTGATATGTGGCAAGACATTATCAACCAACAAAAAATGATGAGATAAGTAATATAATTAAAATGTTGAATAAAATGCAGTTTAGTTAATTTAATTTTTTTTTTTTTTTTTTTTTTTTGCTTAATATTTTTATCATTATTTTTGCGAATTGTTCAAATTTCAGATTTTTTTTTTTTTTTTAACAATTTTGCAAATTTTTAAGACTTTAAATGTCATTACAAAATTTTGGGAAATTTATTTAGATATTTGCAAATTGTTTAAATTTCTAATTTGTGAAATTTTTGAATTTTTAAAAAAAATGTTATTATTCTTCTTTACTTTGGTAAACTTTTGAACATTCAGAGTGTTTTTTGTTTTGGAAAATGTTGAAAAAAAACATATCAAAATGTATTTAATTATTTCCAAACTTGTATTATTTCTACTGTTTGGAAATGTTTCGAAACTTCTACTAAACTACTGGAAAAAATAATTGTACATGATAACTCCAAAAATAAGTCATCAGTGTAAGTGTCAAATATCATCACCATTGCTGTGTCATTTTGGTTTCACTTTTTACAGCAGGGGGAGATAGAAGCACACTGTCCACATTTACATAGAGTGATCAGTTACAAAAAAATGGATGTAATTCATTCTGATGGCACATATGGCTATATGCTAGGATAAAACTAGAAAAGCACTTAGAGAGCGCAGATATCCATCAAGCATATTGTGATTGTCACCAACACTTTAGTCCTACTTTAATGTTATACTCCCTTTCAGCAGACTGTCTGCTACAATTTGGTGTTAGTTGCAGGTTTGTACGATAATTTGTTTCCTGACAGTGTTGAAAATGATGATGACCCAGAACATATTTCATATTCCAGATCTTAGTATCCAGAATATTGCCTGGATCTGGATCGAACTTGAACACATATGGTGAAAACGGCCCTATCTCACAATGATAAAGAATCCTTTAAAGAAAAAGTCCTGGATCCAGACGATGATCCAGATCACCTCCAAAATGTAATCACTTACTACTTATCCCATTTGGAACATTTCCTGAAAATCTCATCCAAAACCTACCTTTCAGCTTGTACCATCATGTGTTGTCATGTAACAGCGGTTTCTGATAAACTCATGTGATACAGCAAGTCTACAGCGACTAATTAGCCCAGTGGAAAATATTTATTCTAAAGGCTTCACAAACAGAGTAAAACTGCTGTTAAATGGTAAACAGTGATAAAAAAAAAAAAAAAAAAAAAAAAACTGCGGCGAAATAATTAGTGAAAACACAGACGGAACGAGATTTCTCCAGACATAGATCCCCCTCTGTTATTTATTATCCTCAAAGCAAAAAAGTTGAAAGTCAATTATAAAAACTTCTTTCCTCAGCAAACAGCTGAAATCTTCTTTATCGCCCGCATCATTATTTTTGTTTGTTGGTTTTATTTCTCGGTGTCACCCCTCCATCCCTCTCTGCTGATGATTTGTCGCGTTTTCAAGAGACAAAACATGGAAATTGCACAGGGGGGATCAGGAATTTACTCCTCGATAACATCTGTTACTAACTATTCCGCGCAGCATGCAGAAACAGCCGCCCCCGTGGACCCGTTTTCCCCTCTTTATCTTATTTATTTGGAAAAAGGCTTATATTGTCTCGCACACCACAAGGTGCACCTAGAAAGCCCTGTGCATGGCTAAACGGGAACTTTTATAGCCATCTCTTCCCAGAATGGCAATTAGCTGCAGCAGACTGGGGAAAAACAGCGAGCGGAGTTGGTATGCAGAGAGCTCTGCGAAGTTAATGGACTTTTAAATCGACACTGTGCACCAAATTCCCTTATTAATGCCATCCCAGGTCCCTGCCCACGCCACCGTTTGATTTCAAAGGTCAACTCTCAAATGTCAACATAGGACCGGTAAATAGAGTACACTTTTATGATGTGTGCACTGCGTGTGGAAAGTATGTGCAGGGAAAGAGGAGGGAGGCAAAAAGTGGACATTTTTATTAGCTTCTCTGTCGAGTGTTGTTTTTTTAACATATGCTCTAAATCCTTATTTTACATCTTCATCTCAGACGCTGAAAATGTTCATATCTCAAGTTTTTACCCAATAAAAAAATACTACACAGGGATGAAGACAGAAAAACATAACCTCTGATAGGATTCAGCTTGAGAAAGAGGACGGAGCTAAATAAGTCACAGAAAATTCACAAATGATGCCGGGCAACAACCCCAGAGCTCTTAAATCCTTCAGACGGAGATCTCATAAAAAACCTGATACAGTACGCTGGATTTGGAGCTGGAGGGAGAGTTTATGCTGCGCTGCCAATCTTAACGTCCAGCCTTAGGCTACGAGCTGTGAGTTTTGACCTCTTGACTTTGACGCACTGTGGAGCAAATAACGCCACAGGCGTGAGATGCCGTCACAGAGACGTGTGTGGAAGCCTCACATTAGTGACTGGGTTTCAGGATGTTTCCTGTGAGGTACATTATGAAGAAAATACTCCTCTGGCTTCTAAAAGCTGCTACATGAATTATCTAACAGGTGAGCAGCTGAAATGTCAAAGTTATTGAGCAACTTTAGGTGAGTTCTCAAACAAGTGCTTTATCCTTAATCTTTCCCAACAGTAAAATGCTGTTTTTAATTTGATTGTCAACAATTTTTTTCTGCTTTATTCAAAATTTTTCTTTAGGTTAGGATCACTCTTGTCAAAAGAAAAAAAATATTTGAATGCAATACAAAAAATCTGGTGGTATGCTTCCTGCTGAAGCAGGGAGAACATACCTCCCACCTTTTCATGCATACATGAGAAGCCAAGGCAGGGAGAGCACACCTCTCCGTCCTCTTGTGTGTATAATTGGAATTTGCTTTCCTTTTTTCCCTGATTTTTTAGGTTTTAATGTATCTTTTTTACCGCTTTTTAGTTGAAATTTAATTGTTTTCTTTTTATGTGTTTTCCCTGTAAAGCACTTTGATTTGTCTTGCTAAAATGTGCTATATAAAAAAAAACTTGCCTTGCCTTTCTTTTGCTCATCTATACATAAAGATACATGTCAGGGAGAGCACCAGCAAGGACCAAAACTTTGAATCCCAAGGCATGAGCCAAGAATGAAACATGAAAAGTCAAGGAAAGACTATGTGCAAAAGCCTTAGGTGGGGAGAGCACATCACCCCAACCCCCACCACCACCTATCCCTAGTGTTGTGCTTGTTCATTAAACATGCTTATATTTTTATGAACAGTGAACTGAACCGCTCAGTTTATAACATGGACAGGAATGTGAGCACAGTCCACTCCTGAGGAAGTAAACTGCTGCTCACAACCCAAGAGACACCGAGAGATGCAGAGCACAGTGATTTGAACTATGAACGTGAACTTGTTAATTCTAATTGGTGTGAACTGACCTTTTAGCTAGCTCACTTTCTGTGTAAGCTAACACAGCAGTGCCAACCCACCATCCTTTAACATTAAAACATCAATGCCAAGGCAGGGAGAGCAGCAGCAAAGACCAAAAGAAAAAAAGACCTGCAGTGCTTAACCTTAAATGTTTTTTTAGACTTATATGAGCCACAGTCCCCACACCAGTCCAGAAAAATGTCTTTGTTCAAATTATTTAAAGACAAAAATGACGTCTTATCATCATATTTAAAACATGAGTTTGATGAGGAGTTTTTTATTCCACTACAGGAGGCTGAGGTAATACTGAGTTCCTTTTCAATATGGCTGCTCTCATGAAATTATCAATTCACTTTATTTATTCTTTTCTGGAAAATAAATGCTAATTTTCATAGATTTGTGGCAAGAAGAACATCAAAATTGTTACTCGTTCTTTAAGAATTTTTTTTGTTCTGCATCCAAATAATAAATATTTACTACAAAAATTGCCCAAACTGCCCAATTTTTTAATTGTGATACAAAAAAATTATAAACAAAAAAATACTGCATTTTTTTTTACATTTATTTTTATTTTTTTGTGGATTTTGTTAAAAGAGTTTAAATTTTCTGGCTATTTTTTAATGGACCAGGCTATACAGGGTTAAAATGCACTTTACTTCAGATTGGCAATTGGTGAAAGACAGGATGGTGATTTCACTGCTTTGTTTCTTTAGGACAGGGGTGGCCAACCTGTGGCTATATATATAGTTATAAATAGTGGTGTGCCAATCAATCTAAACGATATATATATATATATATATATATATATATATATATATATATATATATATATATATATATATATATATATATATATATATATATATATATATATATATATATATATATATATATATATATATATATATATATATATATATATATATATATATATATATATATGCCAACGTTGGGATCAGTTGGGATTGATACTTAAGTTTCAGTTTCTTTTCTCTAATACGAATTTAAACACACAGTAAAGCTCGCTTTGAAAATTGGAAATCTATTGATTTTCATTTTATGACATTTCGTTTATGTATGAGAGGAAGTGTGTTTTTAAGACCACATGTGTGGGACCTGGCTCTTCATAGTACCATGGTCATTTTTGTGGCTCTTGGTCTCTAACTGGTTGGCCACCCCTGCTTTAGGAATATTTTAATGTCCAAAATGGTAATAAGTGTAAGTTTATATAAGTGTGTGATCTTATGTGTGTGCAAATGCTTTTAGCGCTCTTGAATTTGTAATTGATTGTTATTGAGTTGCCATATATTTTCTTTTTTTTTTTTGTCTTTCTTTGTTTTGGTTTTGGACTGTTCCTTTTTTAAAAAAAATTTATGTTTGTATGAGTGGACCCCAGGAAGAGTAGTCGCTACTCAAGTTTTTTTATAGTTGACTAATGGGGATCCAAACAATAAACAATAAACAGAGTTAGGCCTAAAGTGGGGAGAGCTCCTTTTTTTCATCTGCATACATAGAACATGGAACACCTCCCTGTTCTCTTAAAGGAGCCCTTCCACCTTATAAAAATACTGCTAAGGCAGGGATGCATTAATGAGTCAGAGAAAGTGCTTTGGAGGCTGACTTCAGTATTGATTGCAGTGACATAGCAGCGAGCACAGAGGGACACAACAACAGTGAAACGTGTAGAAGAAGAATACAGACGCAGAAACAGCCTGGTTTTTTAGAAAGGGCCCACGGCGAGCAGACTGTATCCGTCTATTTTCATTTGCTTTCCTAATTATCTGATTACTGCCTGGGCCTGTGGATTCATTCCCTTCTCTAAATATAGGCCCAGATTGTTCCAAAGCTGTGCTCACAAATTCTCTTTGATTGTTTGCGGCTAAAAACTGAAAGTGAAAGAAAAAAAAAGAAAAAAATCTGTGAGATGTTTTTAAAGCATTTGTTGTTAATATGCCCGGAAGGCTGAGGAGCTTGCTGTCCCACTTGAAAGGCCCCTCGTCAGACTTTTCCAGATGTTTCTTCGCCCTTTCTCCCCTCGCTTTGTTGTCGAACACAACAGCTAAAGTTTTGCCTCGTTAATTATTGTTGCCCCTCCCCACCTGCCTTTGTGCTGGGATGCTGACGTGGAAGAAAGTTTTAAAATAAAGCAGGTAGAGGACGAAGGATGGGAGTGACAGGATGTGGTGGGAGATGGAGATAAGGACAGACAGATGTAGAAAAAGAGGGATATTAAGAATGCAACCTGCTGGTTATCTGGTTTAAGGTGACGGGGTGAGTGTGAAAGTGGCAGCTGGGAACGCTTGTCCAAGTAGATTTAGGTCAACACGCAGCCATCTCTCAGGGACATCATCCCTGCTTTAATTCTACATACATGTCAGATTCCTCCAGCGCTTATTGATTTCCCGTCTCTGCGCTTTGATTGATAAGCTTTCAGACGTCCATTTATTACTTTTCGTCCTCCAACGCAACACAAAGAACGAAAGAAAGAAAGAAAGGAAGGAAGGAGATGCCTTTTTTCACCCCTCTGCGACGGTGTGTGTGTTTGTGCGCTCGGAGGCAGCTGCCTGTCCGCCATTGTCTAGACAGAATCATGTGCCTGCATACTGAGAGAGGAGGTGACACGCTGAAAGCTGCCTGTGTTGATAATTCTCCTCGACACTCATTTGCTGTGACAGAGACCCAAAAAGTTAGTCTGGGCACAACTTTTTTTATTTAAGTAAAAGCTATTCAAGAATTTGGAAGTGGGGTGAAAATCAGCATAACACGGGAATGACTTAAGGGGATTATGATTATAATGCTCGCAAAGTTTTCAGACAATGCTATCAACTGTATGCAAACCTCACTTTGTCTTTTTTAGGGCGTTTTCAACTAAAAAAGGCAAAACTGTCAAAAAAAAAAAAAAAATAGCAGGGGCATTCAAAAGGGTGGCCCTGTGGTGGCCCTGGCCCACATATAGAATCACTCCTTTAAAGTAATGCCTGAATATGTGTCCATCTCAACTTTGTTACAGTTTGGCCCCGCCTTCACCAGCTCCATTATGAGGAAAAATATTCATCAACAAATCTTTTTTACGGACAAAAAATGAACAAAAACTAAATAAAAAGCTATACATGATGATGAATTCTATGACGAAATATACAAAAGAGGTTTCACAGAAACTTATAACACTGTCCCACCGGTAGCTCTTTTTTTGTTGTTTTGTTTTTTCTCATACGCAGCCACCCGTTACCTTGACAACACGTCCAATCACGCGCACATGTAGCAGTGCACGTCAGAGGATCATGAGGACAAGTAAAAACCTTTATTATTACACCGTCTATGGTACAAACACAAGAATATGGACAGTAAGAAGAGAAAGAGTGGCGCTGAATAGGTGAGAAATAACAGAAAAATACATTTGTCATCAAGAAATAATAATGTTTTGTCAGACCATAACCATCTACATGGGATTTTCACAAACTTCCTGCCCTGCTTGAACTGCTCTACGCAAATTGATGCCTTATTTCTCCGACATCTAGCAAAAGTACCTGGAAGTCTTGTGTATCAGCTCTGTAAGGCATCATTTTGAGTTAAGTTTTAGTTTTAGTTTTAGTTTAGTTTATTACGGTCACTTTGAACATAAAAACTAATATTAAAGTGAAAATGAAAAAACGTTGTGTTAGTGCTAATTCTGTATCAACACCAAACAGTGGTTTGGTAACTCTACATGAACAGGGATAAAGGTGAAGAATTCTGTGTGTCCTTCATCAAAATTAGCTGCTAATTTCAAATTCAATTCTCATCTTAACCCTTGTGCACTGCTATGGCTGAAAACAGCCACTAGGGGTAAAATTTTTTCAGTTATTTGACAATAACTTTACTTGTATTACAGCAAATTGAATGAATTTTGGGCAGGAACCTTATTTTTACATGCATTTTGAAAATACGGTTTTTAAAAATTTCAAAGGGTTAAAAGCCACTGTGGACAACTTTACTGTACGCTCGTACTGTTAAGGCTGTTTTCAGCCACTAACTTTTTGACTGCTCTAAAAACACATCAGATCATTATTTTTTCTCCTTTTTTCACACAAATCTCTTAATCCACTTCTGCCCTGCTCAAAACTAGCAAGCATTGAAAAATAATTTACAAATTTTAATACCTTAAGGGCAATTAAACTGATAGAACATCACTAATTATGGGAGGATTAAGGACGAAATGACCTATATTCTATATAAAAAGCCATCAGAAACCAGAGATTTTTTACGGGGTATCATGGTCTTGGATATTTCAAAGATGAGTGACATTGTTGACTTTAATGTCTTTTTAGTTCTTGTGTAGCATCAATTTTTTTTCAAAAAGTAACGCTCAGGCTGTTAAGGCTGTTTTCAGCCACTAACTTCCAACTGCCCTAAAAACCCATCCCATCAGTTTTTTTTTCTACTTTTTTAAATAAAATCTCTTAATTCACTTCCGTCCTTGTCAAAATTACCAAGCATTAAAAAATTAATAAATTTGTTTTACCGCTATTCTATACTAGATTCTTTTCTGTGTGTGGTTTTTCTCTCATTCCCTTTCGGTACTATTTTCGGAAGAAAACATTGATCTGATATGTTTTTAGAGCAGTCAAAAAATTTGTGGCTGAAAACAGCCTTAACAGTACGAGCGTACAGTATACTTAAGCAGTGCACAAGGGTTAAATGGTAACACATGAGCACTACATTTAGTAGGGATGGGTACCGGATTAGATACTTTTAGAGGTACCAACCAAATTCCACATCTTTGTGACTGTGAGAGAGTTAGAGTAGGAGAATTTCCATGCTGGGCTTGAACACAGCATTGCAAGTTTACATCATAATGAAAATGTTAAATTGAAAAACTTTAAGATTTTATTATTAAACAAATGTATATTTATACCACATAAACACCCACAAGAGTACTGAAAATTGGTACCACTGGGTACCGATACCAATTGCCAGGTACTAAGCACGAGGACTGTATTGTTTCGAATGTGAAAGACAGTCATCCCTAACATCCGCCTTCAAAGCTACCTAACAGGTGTGGTAATCTTGCCGTTAGCATCTGTAATGCTGTCGTCCAATGCTCTACTGGGGCGTTAGCATAACGCTTAGTGTTTTGTTTTTTTTCACCATCAGTACATAAGGTTTGTTTCATCGCTAACAGCTGGACTCTATTAAGCCTGGACATGAAGTAAGGCACAAAAACAGATTTTATCAGATTTGTAAACATGCGTGGTCATAGTGGTGGATGCTATCATGAGCACTTCGTATTTCTAACTCAACTTGTTTTTCTACAGAACTCCTCCTAAACAATAAAAAAGGCAGTGTTGTCTGGACTTGTTGATGCAAGTTCTGTGTTTTTTCATGGAAATCTGAGCATATTATGTTTGGCAAAGAGAAAATGTCACAAAAAAGGGCGGAGAGGAGATGAAATGTACATCCAATTTCAGAAATGCTATCCCACTCAGCAAACCAATAGAATCTTTAGTTTGTTATTTTTTTGCACCAACTTCTCAAAGTCCCCCATGTGAGCCCCCCCAGCCCACACATTCTGGACACACCCCTGCAAAAATGCCTCATCCCCTGTACACGACTCCATATAGAGTAGAGACACTTTCAATGTTTCTGCATGAAAAGTCTGACACACTAATTCACCACAACTTCTCAATCCCCAACATCTCCTCTCCATCTCTAATGGAATCGCCACACACACCATCCCCAATCAGCCCCCATAATGCCTTGCTCCCTGTATGCCCCCTGGTTATGGCTGTGCCACGCTATAATGGTTCCCTCCCTTATCTGACACACAGTTATGCAAATATTAGGTTCCACCCGAATATCTGGTGACAGGAGTTTCTCTCGCTGCCTTTCGCTCCTTTTCCCCCTGATTATGCAGCGATAGGCTCGCTCGGCTCCGAATAGACGACTTGCGTATAATCATGATTAGTCATATCTCGTGTTCGCAGCGCTGTAAAAGCCATCGCTGCCTGGTTTTTATTGTAGACGGGCGTGTTTTTGTTTGTGTGTGAGACATGCTGACGGACAGGCAGAGACAGATGAGTTCTTTTCATGCCACTGCTTCAGTATGTAATATGCTACGCGCCCTGTTTGCTAATGAGGACTTGTTGATGCTAAAACCCTCCACAAGCACTCCACGCTGGTGAATTAAACACGCTAACCCAGAGTGAGACAAAGGCACCCAGTCAGAGCTGTAAATATAGATTTTAATGGTAAAGTCAAACCAACCATTAGCTGTTGCTCGGCAGACTTTGACTCTCCTGACAGCCGTTAGCTGTCAGATTGTGATACTCGCTGACATGCTGTGTCATGGAGACTGGCAGAGACTCAAATTAATATTAAAGACTGATGCCCAGAAAAAGAGAAATCAGTCGTGATGGTGACACCTTCGACATCATTAGGGGAGACTCACAGGAAGTGACATCACTAACAGTCAGATGAGGAAAGTGTCAAACATGCAAACTAAAGGCTCAATGACGAGTAGCGTTCTTTAAATGGTTAAGCTTTCCAGATTTTTGACCTTAGAAAGCCGTTAGCTTGACGCTAAAGATTTAGCAACACTGAGCATGTTTCACACAATGCTTAGCTTAGCTTTGGTTTTGCACTCTTTGAACTTTAACTCCTCTACATTTTGTAAACTAGAGCTTGAAGCTAACTGTTTCAAATAAGAAAAAATCTTGTAGCTAACTGTCTGTTCATCTATTGCTACTGAAAGCTAGCTGCTAATGCCTATTTTACGGCTTGTTGTAACCACGTTGCTGCCTGCCTCTATGGTGCTACAAGCTAGCTTTTAATCTGAATTTTGAAGTTTTTGGTTGCAATCTGCTGACTAGCTCATTTTGTTTGCCTGTTTTTTTTTTTTTTTACAAATAGCTAGCAGTGTTTCTGTTTGTTTTCTTCAGTTCTAGCAACTAGCTGCTAGTCTGTCTTTTACATTTATTGCCACTTTCTTTTAGTTTGTTTTTTTGTTACAACCATTTCATAGCTAACTCTATTTATATTTGCAAATTTGTTGCTACAAGCTAGATGCTAATTTGTAATTTTAACAGTTTGGTCTGACCTTTCTGTTGCTAATTCTTCCTGTTAACCTGTCATTTGCTACCAGCTAGCGAATGATGTTTGCATTTTTAGTACTGCAAGCTAAACTAAAGCTTAAAGCTAACTGTTTAAAATATAAAAAAAGTCTTGAAGCTAACTCTTTCTGTTCATCTATTTGCTACTGAAAGCTAGCTGCTAATGCCTTTTTTTATAGTTTGTTGTAACCATGTTGTGGCAAACACTTTCTGATTGCCTTTATGGTGCTACAAGCTAGCTGCTAATCTGAATTTTGTGTGTACTAACAATCTGCTGACTAGCTCATTTTGTCTGCCTGTTTTCTACCAGTAGCTAGCAGAGTTTCTGTTTGTTTTATTCAGTGCTAACAATTGGCTGCTGATCTGTATTTAAAATTTATAGCCACTTGCATTCGTTTGTTGATGTTACAACCATTTCACATCTAGCTTTTTTTTAAAAAATATATATATATTTACTAATTTTTTGCTACAAGCTAGCTGCTAATTTGTAATTTTTACTGTTTGGTCCGACCATCGTGTTGCTAATTCTTTCTGTTAGCTGGCATACCAGCTAGCGAATGATGTTGACATTTTCTGTCAGCCAGCTACTTGCTAATTATTCTGTTGTTTTAACAATCTTGTAGCTTAGCCTTTATATATATATATATATATATATATATATATATATATATATATATATATATATATATATATATATATATATATATATATATATATATATATATATCTGTCAGTTTGTTGCACCCTAGCTAGCTACTAACTTTGTGTTGCCTTTGTGGTCTTTAACCATTGTGTCAGGTCAATAGCTTAAATCCTCGTGTTAACTAACAATTAGCTAAGTGATCTTAAAGAACAATAACAAAATTAAAAATCATGTTTAAAGACTTGGAACAAAAATATGCTGACTCATCCTAAGCTGTACTGTTTGCTAGCCCGAATCTTCACTTAGCTACATTTGTATATAATCAGCAAAATCAAGAAAAAGACTTGTTGTTCAGGAAAGTTAGCATTTTTGGAGCCCTCACAAAAGATGCACAGTGACATCAACAGTGTGTGTGTGTGTGTGTGTGTGTGTGTGTGTGTGTGTTTTCATGTTATTGGCAGCCTCCAAATAAGTGCGGTTGGATAATGTGCTAATGTGACTTGTGTTGGTCAGGTGAAGCCCTTGTGGCCTGAGTCAGTCAGGTAATGGTGCCAGCGAGGCTGTTGACAGCAAGATTGAAGGAGGTAGCTGAGAAGTACGTGAGAAGTAAAATAACAACCAGCTCTTTTCTCCCTCCCTCCTCCACACACACACACACAAACACACACTTCCTGCATTCCTCACACACACACACAAACTCCATCTCCCTGAGGGGTAGTGATCTGTGACTCCTCAATGTTCTGTGCACATCTGAGATGACAGCACACACAACATGGCCAGCGCTCCAGTCTGGGTTCCACATGATCACCCACAGCAGTACTGTACAGCAAACGAGATACAACCACAGTGTGTACAGACCAGGAAACAGGCCAGGACTCTCTCTGAATCCAACAGTGCCACTCTCAGACCCAGCCAAACAGTGCAAACAAATACTTTTGGGTTTGTCTTGGCCTGCTTGGTAGGAACATGATGGACTTCCAGCCTCGAATACAATGAAACGCTTTATAATCCTCACATCAGTTACACAATTAGAAACAATAGAGAACTCCTGAGACCAATACTGGTTTAAGGGTTGAGAAATTCAATCATCAGTGATGACAATTACATGTAAATGGATAATAATGCAGATTAGACAGCAGCTTCATTTAGTGACTTCTGGGACAGCCAATAGTGACTTTCCTTACTGAGGAGTTGGCATGTTGATACCAGCGATGTTTCACTCAGCTTTAATGATGTTTGAAATGGGAAACAGCCTCATTCTTTCAGGTTTTTCATGACTGAACATGACAGAATGGATCAAAAATAATCTGTTAAAAGTGGATTATTTGGGTATATGGTAAAAATAAAGGTGTTAAAAGCAACAACAATGTACAGTGAACCAAACCAAAAACCTTGATAGGAACTGAAATGTTGATTAACCTGTACTCTGAAGGTAGTTATGAAAATCATTTTGCCATGGGAGTGTTTCAAGGAGAAAGGACAAAAGAGAAGGAGACTGAGAAAGAAGGAAACAAAGAAGGGGAGGACAGAGTGAGAGATAAACAAACAAAAAGCAAAAAAAGAGAGAAAGAAAAAGAATAAAGGGTCGTGAGAGGAGAAATGGAGAGGAAGAGAGCAGAAAACAGACAAGAGATAGAGAAAAGAAAAGACAGGAGCAAAAAGAGATGAGGGGACAGAAAAAAGAAAAAGGGAGAAGGTGAGAAAAGGGGGAATAAAAGGAAGTGAGAAAGAAAGAGAGAAAAAGATTGAAAGAGAGCAGAAAACATTTGAAACATGAAGAGACACAAGAGAGAGAAAAGGAGCAAAAATACAGATGAAAGAAAGAAAGAAAGAAAGAAAGAAAGAAAGAAAGAAAGAAAGAAAGAACAAAAAAGGAAGAAAGAAGGAAAGAAAGAAAAATAAAAGACAGAAAGAAAGAAAGAATACAAAGAAAGAATAAAAGAGAAAGAAAGAAAGAGAAAGAAAGAAAGAGAAAGAAAGAATGAAAGACAGTGAGAAAGAAAGAAAGAAAGAAAGAAAGAAAGAAAGAAAGAAAGAAAGAAAGAAAGAAAGATAGACAGAAAGAACAAAAAAGAAAGAAAGAAAGAAAGTAGGAAAGAAAGAAAGAAAGAAAAATAAAAGACAGAAAGAAAGAGAGGAAGAAAGAATACAGAGAAAGAATACAGAGAAAGCAAAAAAGAAAGAAAGAAAGAAAGAAAGAAAGAAAGAAAGAAAGAAAGGAAAAAAGAAAGAATAAAAGACAGTGAGAAAGAAAGAAAGAAAGAAAGAAAGAAAGAAAGAAAGAAAGAAAGAAAGAAAGAAAGAAAGCAAGAAAGAAAGAAAGAAAGAAAGAAAGAAATGATGGACAGAGATAGAGAAGGATGAGACAGCAAGCAAAAAATGAGAGATGACAGAAGGGGAAAAGAATGAAAAGAAAGAAAACATGAAACACGAAAGAAAGAGCGTAAAAAAGCAGTTAAGCAACAACAAAAACCAGAAAGGAAAGAAGAGAAAATAGAGAGAAAAAAAAGCAAGACAATTAAAGATAAAGACCGATAAGACTAAAGGAAAAAACAAAACAGAAAGAGCTGCTTGCAATTTTATTACTTTATCACTCTGTAAAGATAAAAGATGGGGGAAAAATGAAAATAAAAGGGAACGTTGAGAAAAGAAAGAGAAAAATAAAATTAAGATAATTTTAGAAGATACAGTTGCCATGAGTTTTGCTGCTCACCCTGTTGGGATTATAATTTGCATAACCACACATATACATATATACTCATTTATAACTGACACACTCATTCAGCTTATCTTTGTAGAAAACGAGTGTAACACAACGACTCTGGCATTAACATCAGTATCTTCATAAACCCTGGTTTGGATTTCCACGTAAACACAACTTTCCATCAGGAAGCTGTAATAAGTGAATCCCCATGATACTCATTACAACGTAAGAGAAGAGTCTGAGACGCTGGCTGCTACTGGAGGTTTAGTTTCCCTCTGCTTTCCAGCTGATTATAGCGAAGCTGTGGGTGAAGTAATTCTCCAAAGATATCATCAGGGTTTTTTTCTCAGTTTTTATGAAACACGCATTTCGCCTGCAATTCCAGGATGTAAACGTGTACATTTATATCTCTGTAATTTAAAAACCCTGAGACATTTTTTCCCTCCTTCCTTATTATCAGCAGAGGAAGGAGCAGACCAGATTCAATTTGAGCAGAGGTAGTGGATCATGAAAGCATTTCACCATTCGGTAACAAATTTGATATCCGTCTGGAAGTCAGGACCCAGAACGGTGGTGTTGTCAGAGAAAGTAAATGTTGCTTTATTTGCCATTCCAACTCCAATTTCACATCATCGCTGAAACTTTTTTGATCTTATCACTTTTTCCCTGACTTTCTCGCCCTGTAACACTTCCTGGTTAATCCTTATAGATCTACTAAAAAATTGGTCTTATGAAATTCAGATCAATTACACTTAGAGAAGAGGAGGTTTTCAGGAAATAGGGCTGAGGAAAAGGGCAAATCTGATCTTTGTCCATTTACTCCTTTTATAAGATCAAATGTTTGGAGTGTCAATAGCATCTGCAGCACCGTCCTGTTTATATTCCATTACTTTTCTCATGGATGAAACTTAATCATATTGACGGGGTCTGTTTCATCTCTGTCATCAATAGCGGGATTGTGTTGTTCGATGTCCGGCTCGCGCTGTGAGAATAATTGCTGCCAATGCATAAGCTGGCTGCAATAAAGACACTATTGAATTTCCTCACTAGTTTTTTCCAAAATTGATTTTTTTTTTCCACCCTCATATCAAAAAAGTGAGAAGAATGAAACAAAACTTCTCTCCTTACA
The DNA here is from genome assembly GCF_033239565.1 of Halichoeres trimaculatus. NCBI lineage: Eukaryota > Metazoa > Chordata > Actinopteri > Labriformes > Labridae > Halichoeres > Halichoeres trimaculatus. Next base: position 19,147,314 of record NW_027437200.1, read on the forward strand.
GAGTGAGTTGGCTCATTTCTTTACAGAATCTGTTTCCCTCGGCTTCAGAGTTGACTTTTCTTTTCTTTTTTTTTAATCCAGGGTCTTGACCTCTTCTTTTCTTCCCAGTTGTAAAAATTCTGCTGATGCACTGAGCTCGTCTCTCTCAGACCTCCAGCTTTTGGAAAGAAGTCAAAAAAATTACCCATGAAAGCTTCCTCTGACTAAGAATTGGCCAAACAATGTAGCGCTTCAAGCTAGCCGCTAGTCTTTACCTTCAATATTTGGTTTATCCATCTAGTAGCTAATTCTTGTCTTGATTTGCTACCAGCTGGTTGCTAACTGACCATTTACCCTTTTAGCATTACCAGCTAGCCACAATTTTTTTTTTTAATCAAAATGTTTGGTGTTACCCTTGGGTTTTCTGTTTATTGCTAGTAGCTAGCTGTTGTAACCATTTGGGTTTTGCCCATTTGTCACTGCTTGCTAGCTGCTGATTTTTATTCACCTGTTTGTCGTAACCATCTTGTAACTAACTCTAGCTATTTGCCTGTTTGTTGCTACCAGCTAGCTGCTGTCTTTCTTTTTGTCATGTTAGTGCTACAAGCTAGCTTCTTATCTGCATTTTGTTGTGTGGTACTACTACTTAGTAGAATTATTTCTATTGATGTTTGTGGTGAGCAGCTAGCTACTACTTAGTGCTACTAGCAAGCTGCTTATATCCTTGTTTTTACTTACTGGTTAACCGTCCAGTGAAAAACTCTTTATGTTATCCTTTTTGTTCCTATTGCCTTTTTAGTTCTAAAATCTTGCTACTATTTTTTTTATGTTGAAGTTTTGTGGAACCACCTGGTTGCTAACTCATTCTGTTTGCCTGTATGTATCTATTTGCCTTAAAGGGCTACAGGCTAGCTACTTTTTTTCTCTTTGGGTTTACCATCTAGTGGCTAGCTCAATCTGTTTAATGTCATTGCTACGAGCTAGCCACTGTTTGCTGCTATTAGCTGGAAATTACTTTTTAATGGGTATTTAAGCACTACCAGTTAGCTACTATTTTAACAATCCGGTGGCTAAATCTTTATTTGTTGCTACCAGCTAGCTACTCGATGTAAGCCAGCCTTTTCATGCTACCAGCTGGGTGCTATACTTTACTTAACAGTGATGTGGTCATCTGGTTGCTAACTCTTTCTGTTTGTATCTATCTATTTGCATTTTAGGGCTGCATGCTAGCTTCTTTTGGGTTTACCATGTAATAGCTAGCTCATTCTGTTGAATGTCATTTGCTACCAGCTAGCTACTAATTTTTATTCAACTGTCTGGTGAAATCATTGGGTTTGCTGCTTGTTGCAATTAGCTAGCAATGACTTTTAAATGGGCTTTTTAGCATCACCAGTTAGCTACTGTTTTAACAATCTGGTGGCTAACTCTTTATTTTTCACCTGTTTGTTGCTACCAGCTAGCTACTTGATTGATTTAAGCCTGCCTTTTAACGCTACCAGCTGGATGCTTAACCTAATGTAACAGTTTGATGTGGAAATCTGGTTGCTTACTCTTTTTATTGTCTGTTTGTTGCCTTAGCTACTAACTTCCTGTTTGTTTGTTTACTTTTTTCCTCCTGATCCAGGTTATAACCTCCACTGTTTTCTAGTTCCTTTGTGCAGCATCTGCTTATATACTGTGGATGTATAATTGTGAGTCTCTAACCTCTACGCCTTTAATAAAAAGACAAAATTAAATAAATAAAAAGACGCCTTTGACCCAAGGATTGGCCAAACAATGCGAGCTGCTTATGAAGCACTATTTTTATTCCACAGTGGCTCCGGTGTAATTAAAGACCACTTCTCAGACTGAAAAGAAACAAGTGCTCCCTTCTGCTCTTCAAGGCAGCCCTTTGTTCTTTCCTTTCACTGATATTTGCTCCAAGACTTCTTTTTTTTTTTTTGCTCCTTCTTCTGTAGCCCCTGAGTAAACTCCACACTCCTATTTTGTAAAAAAAAAAAAAAACAATTACACGACATAATCAATGTGGAGTTCTCCTCACTTTCTTTTCAGAGAGAAAATATCACAATACTGAGGCTACCATGAAGCAGTGTGTGAGAAGACTGTTTTTTTTTTCTTTGGAGACTCTAAGCTCTGAGTTTCTGGGAGAGAGGCTCCCATGGCAGCCGAGTTGATTGACGTTTGAGAAGAGGAATTGCTGGGTTGTCAACATCTGTGAGGAGCAGCTGACTGTAGCACAGCTCTATAGCTTTAAAAAACATGTTTTCAACTGGATTATGTTCGACTTGAGCTGTGTTTTTGATTTAATTGGACATTTTGAAAGACTTATGCTGTTTGTTTTCTACACAGAAAACGAAGCTAGCAACTGCTCCTCAGCTGGAACGTGTAAGCTAGCCTCATTACATCATCCGGATTATGACCTGGATGTAATTTCAGCTGTGTGAAAGACTCATTTGGCTGATTATTGTTGTTTACAAAGAACAAAAGAAGCTAGTTAACTAAGCTAACTTGCCACTAGATGGGAAAGGAAGCTAGCTTGTCTAGTTTTTCTCCACATACAAGAAAATTTAGGGTAGTGAATTTATGTTAGCTATCCTTTTTTTCTTAGCTAAAACTTTGGTAAAACTTTGAAAGTTTGGTTTCAATTATTTTAGCACGCAACATCCATGCTAATGCATTTAAACTTACATTTTTTATGAGCTGCTAGCTACTCATAGCTAATTATTTGCTGCCTGTTCCTCGATTACAGTTTTCTCTAAGCTAACAAACTTGGCTGACTGCCTTCTATGTCGAAAATATAAGCTAGCTAGCCTAGCTTTGAAAGAACATTAATGGCTGTAAGTAGCTTATTTTCTAGTTTTCAGCTATTGCTCTGATTTAAAAAGTGCTAAGCAGCTCTTACAGCTGCATTGTCATAAACATAGCCTGTTTGTTGGCTACTTAGCTAGTTTTCAGATTTACATTCATAATTTCATTTAGCAAGTCTCTTTGTTTACTAGTAACTAGTAAGCTAGTTTAAAAGACTTATACTTTTCAGTGCACACAGGTAGTTGGAGCTAACATGGTCGACTAATTAGTCTACAGAAAGTTCAAGCTAGCTAACTGAAGCATCCCCTGTTTTCCTGCTAATTCAAGTTCACACAATGCTAATTTTCCTAAATATTGTGTTTTTGCTACATCGCTGAAAGGCTAATATAAGTTAGCTTTCCCCTTTTACTGCTTTACCAGTTAGGGTAGCAAAGTTATGCTAGCTGTCCCCTTTTCTTGGCTAAAATTACGGTAAAACATTGGAAGTTTGGTTTCAGTTTTTTTAGTTGGCAACATCCATGCTAAGGCATTTAAACCTACAATTTTTAAGAGCTGCTAGCTACTCATAGCTTATTATTAGCTGCCTGTTCCTTGATTACAGTTTTCTCTTAGCAAGAATCTTCACGCTACAGAAACTTAAAGCAAGCAAACTTGGCTGACTGCCCTCTGCGTCGAAAATATAAGCTAGCTAGCCTAGCTTTAAAGAACATTAATGACTGTAAGTAGCTTATTTTCCAGTTTACTGCTATTTCTCTGATTTACAAAGTGCTAAGCAGCTCTTACAGCTTGCTACTTAGCTAGTTTTCAGATTTCCGTCCATAATTTCTTTTAGCAAGTCTCTTAGTTTACTGTTAGATGTTATCTCGTAGTAAGCTAGTTTAAAAGACTGACAATTTTAATCCACACAGGTAGCTGGAGCTAACATGCTCGACTAATTAGCCAACAGAAAGTGTGAGCTAGCTAATTTAACTCTGAAGTATCATCATTGATTTACACTGTTTTCCTGCTAATTCAAATTCACACATGATAATTTTCCCAAACATTGTGTTTTTGCTACATCGCTAAAAGGCTAATATGAGTTAGCTTTCCTTTTTTACTGCTTTAGCAATTGACTAAATTAACTTTAAGTCTTGTAATTTTGATGCTGTTGAACTTTTGAATTTTGGTGTTTGCTTTTTTGTTAAAAGATTTGTGAAATTATAAATATTTAGTAGCATAGCTAACATTTGGACTCACACAGTAACAAATCCCAGCTTTCTGCTAATGCTTTTAGCGCATCCCTCAAAAAAGAAACTGTGTGTGTGAAGCTGCTTTTGCTGTAGAAAACACTTTCTTCTATTTAGTATCAGACACAGTGTTTTAGCACTTCTGTTTCTTTTTCTGGCGATAGCAGCGTGTGTGAATGAGCTCACAAGTCAAAACAAACACCCAGGATGTTGTTTCCGTCTCGGAAATCTTACCTGATTTCAGTTTGATTTGCTTATTTTGTCTCTTAGAGGAGCTGTCTGGCTATTTTCAACCAATATCTGTCTCTTCACCTGCCTGCCTGCGTTCCTCCTGTCAGAGCTTGTGAGAGCCGTGGATAGTGAAGCATCAGGTTGGCAGGGTGCCTGGAAAACAGCAAGAGGGGGGAAACAGACAGAAGTACAGAAAAGATGGAGCCAGAAGAGAGGAGGACAAGTGAAAAATGTGATAGCGGCGGAGGTGCCAGGGGAGTCCGACACTGCGAAAAAAAAAAAGGAAAAAAAAATGAAAGCGGGAACAACAGGACAGAGAGCGAGGCTGGAAATAAAAAGCGGAGTGAGTAAGATGTGTTTAACCGCGGGAGTTTGTGTAGGAGTGATGGGAGACCCTGCGGGGCCCTGAGGTAATCTGCAGGTTTAGCGCGCTAGCTTTCCAGGACCTTGCAGGTGTGCTGCAGCGGAGATGTCACAATAGTTGTTTTTCCACACACAAAGACGTAGAGGCACACAGAGAATAAACAAGAACCCATAAAGTTCCTCTGCAGATTGCAGCCCCGCGGTCAGCTTCTCACCTTGTCATCTCCAAATTTACCTATTTCAATAAAAAACAAGCTACTGCCTCCTCTTTTCCCTTTCGCTTCCTCTCGTCTGGAGCTGTGTTCGCCGGCAGTATTAATGAAATATCTCTGTAGCAGTGTCGTAAGCAGAGACCTGTAAACACCATCTCTCATTAAGATAAAGAATACGTCGCACACAGGCAGCCAAATGTCCTTGGATATCTGTCTTCATGCGCTGTAGACTATTTCATCAGATGCTGCTTTGTGAGCTGTCATTCCTGGTTTTTGTTTACCCCCATCGTGACACACACTTCCCTCGCAATCTCTGACAAACTTAGACGAAAAAGGCAAAGATTTTTATATAGATTCCTGCGCTGCGGCTGCTCCCGGTTCGCTCTTCCTCTTGTCTCTTCCTATTGCTCGCTGAGAGATGAAAACAATGAGATTTAATCATCCCATTCTCCGCTTGCAAACAATTAGATTATGGCTTTGTTTTCTTTCAATTTCATAAGAGAATCTGACACCATTCTTGCCCGCAATACGCACTCATACATTATGGAGATGGCGGAGCGTGCTTCTGCTAATAAGAATTGACAGGAGCTACTGCAGAAATAACAAGAACAGACTCTGAGAGTCTCGGGCCCCACCCAAAAACACTGCGCCCGCCACAGACACCAACGCATGCACACACACACCAGCGTCAACACTCTACAGCAGTGGGACATCCACGAGACATCCTCATCAATTATGAAGGAGCTCTGAGTACCATCCATTACACCCAATCAGCTGGAGAAATCACTGTTTTACCACCATTAGCATTCCGCTATTCATTAGGAAACCACACACACACACAGACACGCAGAGGCTTGAAAACGTGCACACACATGCAGACAATGCAGCCGATAAGCCAGGATGAATATGGAGGAACCAAACGGTTTCTCAGAATGCAAAAGAAACCAGTTCTAGTCCCTAGTTTATTCATGACCTGAATAGCATGCCTGCACAAACAAGCCCCGGCTAATGTTAATTAAGCAGAAAAAAGGCTTGTTAGCGCGCGCGAGAGAGAGGGGGAGAATGGATTAATCCAAGGACGGCTGCAAGGAAACGTTCGATTGGAGTCGGGAGTTATAAGGAAAACATTGGCAAACTTTCATGCTTCAAAGAAAAGGAGAGTTTTGAAGGAACAAAGAGGGGGGGGGGAAATCAGAAGACAGGAGGATTTAGTTTCAATAAACCGCCAGATGAGCAGCGCCAGGCGGCTTGCCATTGTATTTTTGGCGTCGCCTTAAGCAGTGGTTCCAAAAAAAGGGGGCGATAGATCTGGAAAAGGGGTTCAAAGATGACGCAAAAAAAGACTGAATAGAAAGAGAAACTTAACCAAAAACCCAAAATCTTGTGATGTGAAGGTTTATTTCCCACTTCATCATTTCAGGCCTCGAAAGTTCTTCAAACCAAACCAGCGTAAAATGTTGGATTAGCCTACGATACCAAAAATTCTTCTTGAAGCTTTAAAAATCTTTAAAAGTAACGACTGTGCGCTAGTTAAAAGCCATGGTGCATTTTTTTAATCTAGCCACTGGGGGCGCCAGTCTGTTGTGTGTATGTTTCGAAGTAGTGGTTTATCATAACACATAAAACTACTCTCAGAAACCTCTGTACCTATGAATAAATAAATAAATAAATAAATAGATAAATAAATAAAAAAGTCATAAAACTAAGTTTAATAATAATAACTAAAAATAATAATAACTACTACTACTACTACTAATAATAATAATAATAATAATAACAAACAAAAATAATGGAAAAAAAACATATAATAATAAAACAAAAATAAAAAATAAAAAATTATAAAAGATAACAAATAATCAAAATAAAAACTTAAAAAATAACTTAGACTTATTATACATCAAATAAAGTTAAAGAATGATACAACACATCTAATGAAAAAAAAATAACTAAGACTAACTATACATAAAATAAAATTAAAAAAATGATAAAACACAACTAATAATAATAAAAAATAAAATAAAGAAATTAAAAAAAAACTAATAATAAGTAAATAAGGATTCTTTTGTTTGTTTGTTTTGGTTGTAGTGTTAATTGCAACTTCAGCTCCCCTCACTAAGCATGGCTTGGTAAAGTCATGATGTATTCCACTATTGTTTTCAACATGTAGTCTTTCTATGTACAGTCAAAGCTAGCTAACAACTAAGATTGTCAGTTTCTGCTTTAAGTTTGCTTTCTAGCTAACGTTAGCCAACATATGCTAATAGCTATACTATATGACATACCATTTGATACTTGGTGTATGGGCTTGTCCTTGTTTTGCAGTTTGACTAAAACCAACCAAACCTGATGCTGTAGCAGTGAATGATGTAATGACACTCGTCGTAATGATAAGTGGCGCCATCTACTCCTGTGGATGAATATGACGTGACACGACTGTCAGGTCATTAAGCTATTGATCCTTACATGTCATTCATTAAGCTCCAACAAATGGAAAGCCAAAGCCAAGATTCAGGACCAATGTGCTAAGCATGCATACCAGCTAACTGCATCAGTGTGGTGGTCTGATAATATTGACATGTCTTTGATCATGACTATATCTCTGACCATTTTAAACCGCCTAATCTATTTCCCTCTGAGGCACGTTCATCAGATACTCGCTTGTAACCTGGTTAGAAAGAGTGAGGATCAATTAAAGAGGAATGCTGAGCTGACAGGACCAGGAGCCAAGATAAAAGATAATGGATGGGGAGGAAGTCAATTCTGTATGCCTGTTCCCACCAGATTTTGTAAATAAAAAAATAAAAAAATAATAAATTAATTATTAAATTAGGAAGATACACATTTTTTTCTTTCTTTTCTTTTCTTTTCTTTTATTTCTTTCTTTTTCTTTTTTTTAAAAGAAATTTTTGTCAAAACAATGAGTTAAGGAGTCAAAACCATGGAATAGGAAAATAAAATAAAATAAAAAAAATAGAATAATGAGAAACTAAGTTTAAAGATTCAAAATTATGAGAAAAAAAGGCAAATATATGAGAATCAAAGTCACATCATGAGATAACAAATCAAATTACAACATTAAAAAGCCAAAGTTATGGGATACCAAGTTGAATTTAAGAGGAGGAAAAAATAAAAATAAATTTAAAAAAATTATAAGATTTAAACTTTAGTTGAGAGATTCAACTGACTGAATGAGATTTAGTTTATAAGATAAAAAGTCTCATTTTGTGAGATATAAAGTCAAAATCATGTTATAACAAGTTTAACTTAACAGCTAAAAAACAAAATGATAAAATATTTATTCAAAATGAACAGGTAAAAAATTCAAAACTAGGACAATAATAAAAAAAAAACCTCCCCCCAAAATAATTAAAATAAATAAAATAAAATAAAAGGAATAAATAAATATGTAAAATATTTAAAAAAAAACTTAAAAAAACAAAAAACAAAAAAGAGACTCAGTCCAAACTGTAGGATAAAATGGTAACATTATAAGATACCAAATTAAATTTATGAGTTCAAGAACATAAAATTGTGTGAATAAAAAAAGTCCAAATAACGAGATAGAAATCTGAATATAGGTGATAAAAAGAGTAAATTACAAGATTTTAAAATTCGAATTATGAGAAAAAAAATCTTAAGGATGTGATATAAAAGTCAAAAGTGTTACATAAAACGTTGAAATGATGAGTAAATAAGTTGAAATTTTGACTTTTTCGTTTACACATGCCCTTGCGTTACCGTTTTGTGTCCACTTCCTGTTGCAAAGTTGTTGCAGTGTCACAAATGGCAGCAACAGCTTTTTAAGGCAAGTTGACAATATCAATCTTACATTATCAAAGTGTATTTTGGATCTACAACTCATAGCTGGTAGCCCCTTTTTTGTAAGAAACTTTTTTTTTCATTTCAAAAATTCATTGAGTTTCCAAGCGTAAAAGGAAACATCACTTTGTGTGGTTCTGTGCTACGCTAAGGCGAGTTTTCTGACAAGGACGCTTCTGTGAAACCAGTCGTTTGTCCTCTCTTTCTTCTTTTTCTCAAAGATCTGTGATACAGATATGGTCAGACTAGACAAAGGATGTATCTTTGAGCTAAATGAGGCTGCAAAGGGTTAAAAGAAGAGAAAAAACGAGCAATGCATCGAGTTGTAACGAGTCTATCATCAGAGCCTTTCTTTTTATCCGTCCCCTCTGTCTTTTTCCTTTTCGAACAGAGTCTCACTAGAGCACTTGGCCCTCACCCTTGGTCTATCTCGATCTCTTTTATATCCTCTAGTGGGGAATCAACCACATGCACAATTCAAAGCCACACAGGTGCGCACACACACACAAGCGCACACACATTTTGTGGAGCCGTGGGGCTCAGAGAATCTCCTATCAGCGCGGCGTCGTCTTTCAGGTGGTAATTAGCAGTCATTGTTGTTCTTCTGCTAATCAGAAATCTCACACACCAATGAGGGTCATTATCTCGCCATCAGGGGAAAAAAAAGACCAGCCTGGCTCGGGGAGGATGTGTGTGTAAATGTGTGTGTGTGTTATGTGATATGTGCTGTGATAGAGTTCAGAGTCTTATCAAATAAAATGGGGAGATTGGATCTTTTTCAATCATTTGCATATAGAAGGGCTTAATATCAATTATGAGATGAAATGCTGTGATTGTTTCTTCCTCTGGCTAATTGCGGCTTCAGACTTAGAGACACGTTACTCTGAAAAAAGCTTTGAGGCGAGCTATAGTGTGAACAAAGAAGCGCTGGAAATGGTTCAAAGGGTTAAGCAAAGCTGAATGTAGTAAGAATGGAAAAAAAGGTGCATAAATTATCCAGTGGCCTCCAACAGCAGAAAGGAAGAGACGTCTCCTGAACAAATCCAATCATTTCAACCACGATTTGAAAAAAAAAAGGGAAAATAAAGATAAAGTTGAGAGAATATCAAAAGAAAATCTTCTTCTATCAGATAATTTCAAAGGACATATCAGTGATGATTCTGCCTTAAAGATGATGTAGCTGAAGATGTTACACTGACTGGATAGTCAGTCGAAAAAGTGAAGGATGATTAGCTAAGTGCTAGCACAATGTTGGCTACAAGTTTTGTTTGTCATCTGTCATCTGTTTCATTTACTCTGACTCAGTTGAAGGCCTGGGTTTTTAAATGAGGAACATTAAAGGTAGGGTCTGTTAACACAAATTCAAACTTGGCTCCTCCTACTTGGCTCAGTGCCAGCAGCAGCACACACCCACAGCCTCCGTACGTGACTACGTGAACACACTCACTTGCTTAGCAACCACCTGCAGCATCACATTTCTTCGTAGGAGAGACTTGAGAGTTGTGCACCAGACTTAGCATGTTAGCACAAGCTAATCACGGGTATTTGACACGTACCTACACAGTAGGAAGCGAACTTGCATCGCTCTCCAAGTGACAGTGAGTAAACAGCTTTATCTGTTTGGCGTTTCCTTTCGCTTTGGTTCTGTTTTTTCTTTCTCCATGCTACATTTGCTATCATAGCCACCAAGAATAGTTTCCTCCACCCCCTAACCAATGCACAAAGTCACTCGGGTGCGCTGTGAAGAAACTTCCCAACACAACCAAAACATCAACATACAGGCTGGGGAGAGGGTTCAAGGCTGATACAGACACTGACACACATGTATAGAGGCCCAGAAGTGATGATTGAGCAGGATTGAAACCCACATTGAAATCCTACCCCCTGTTGGGATCAGGATAATCCTGTTTTGTTTTTTGTTTTTTTTTAATCAAAGTTATCCAGATCCTACTAAGAAGTTCTGAACAACACAAACTGTTGGTTTCATCTGGATTACAACTAGGATTGGATTATGTATTCTAATCCGATTGGGAAATCCTTCTTTCCCTTATAAACAACCCACTTTCAGGATTTAATCCAATCCGATAACCAAAATCTGAAACTGGCCCCATGTTCTAAATTGCCTGGGCTGTTTGAGTACATCCTGTATGGCACTACATATCTAAAAATGAATCATGTGCTAAGTCAAACAACATGGCGATTACGGTAATCCAACTCACCTTTTTACTCTCTAACAAAAGAGAAAGGGTGGTAACCAGTCCAGGTCAGCCTGAGTGGTCTCAACAAGCTCAACTGTTTAAATATGGACATAGTCTTGGCGATGTTACCACTGGTTGCTATAGAAGTGTCAAGAATCCAAATGAAGGCAGCCGCCATGTTGGAAATGCCGTTCAAACAATGTATTCAACATTTTTTTTTTAGACCACTGGCAAGGAAGCGGACTGGATTCAGCCCTAACTGTGCCAAAGAGTAAAACATCATTCAACTGTTAGCTTCAACATAAGAAAAACAGGCGAGTTGCTACTGAGCCGCAGTCTAAGCGGACAGACCCTCCAGGTTAGCCTTGCTAGCTTCCTGCAGAGCCGTACAAATGGATTTCTCACTCCAGGTGCTGTAAGGGCAGCCCGCTGATGAGCAGCTCGGTAGATTATGGGTAGCGGGGTAGCCTGTACTTTTCCCCGTTTTCAAACAGTCAAGACTACAGTTGAGCAATTGAGATAATAGCTGTTGTTTGAACCAGGTTGCGAGGATTGTGAAAATTGACATTTTTATATGGGCTTAAATGTCTAATTCTTGGCCTTTAGACCTGGCCTCTAGTGGACACTTGGGGAACTGCAGTTTCTTAGCCTTGTGCCTGAGCTACAGTTTACAATGACAGAATTTTGAGCTTGGCCATACTAAGCTACTCCTTAAAGAAAGATGCTGGATTTATAGACAACATGTTTATTGGTCACATTTTTAATGTTGACACCTTACTAGAAACTGGAAGTGAATTCTGCCGTAGCTCGATCTGGACCTTTCATGTTTTAACAGCTCAATAAATAAGTTATAAAGTCACTCACATCTAGTCACAAACAATACAGAATTCGCGCAACGCAACAACAATGAGACACCTGAACTCTTTTATTCATCGCCTAGAGTGTACATAGACGGTTTGTCAATAATTAAGTACACAAAACTCTATTCAAGGACACGAAACTTCAGAGGACGACTGCTCCGCCGCTCTGAAGAGACACCATGCATCTTTAACAAGCAAATGTTTAAATCTCTTCCAGTTTGCCATTCCTGAACCCTCCGGTGTTGATAACTGAGTTTAGACCAAACAATCTTTAGATGAAGGTTACTGTGAATGAACTGGTTTTCTTGATTAGAGGGGGATAAATAAATAATGGGCCCGGAATGAGGCAACAAATTATGCTTGTCTCACCAATTCAAATCAATGGTGTCCAATCTATATCTGTGTCCTTGGGATGGTGGGGTTTGGAGAGCTTGGGGGCATGATGGTGCAAAACAGATTGCTGACGGTCTTGTGTGGGTGGTTGCTGGTCAATCCAGGGAGCTGGTTGCTGCTTTAATAAGTTGGTCAAGGTCCCACACGTGAATGGAAAACCGATACAAAGTCTGGGTACAGGGGTCAGGATGGAGCCGAGCTAACGCACTTTTTTTCAATGCAAAAAGCTTTGGTATGCAATCCTGCTATTTCCATTAGCCACATATTTCTTTCGTTTCCTTCCACACTCTTCTTCTTCTCTGTGAGACTCCTGTACTTGCTCGCTTGGCAGTGAAAGGAGGCAGCCAATTGGACCATGGTACGCAGAGGTCGGCGCGGCCTCCCATCTCATTCCACCTCTGGAGTGGATTACTAAATGGAAATGACCGCAGGGTTCTCAGGGTCCGCCCTGATCCGCTCACAGCTCAGTCCCCCTCTCTCTGGCAGCTTCCAACTCTCTCTGTATCTAAAGGTGCTGAACCCTCGCGAAAGCCGAGAGACCCTCATATACAGACCGGCACACCTGGGTTTAGAATCAATCAGCTCTGGTTGTATCAATAGTGGAATCATACTTCTACACCGCGCTGCAAATTTTTGAAACGGGAGAGACAGCATTTTTATTCTCAAGGATTAAACTTCAGGATCTATTTTTCACTCACTTATTGGAGGTCCATCAAGTTACCAGACTTGCAAAAAGCAGAAGTTCACATAAAATGCTGCAGAATCAAATATATTCCTACTTTCAGTGACTGCCCTTAAATAGAGCTTTTCTAGCTAAACATGCACTTCTATCTAAAAATGAACAGCCAACATTTCTAAAAAACAATATTTTGTTTAAGAATGGAAGTTGAGGCGAGGCCAAAAGCCCAAAAGTTTGAAAGCTAAAGCTAGTACAAGTTTGGGTCAAAAAGACTAGCAACAAGCACAACATATCACAATAAAATCTTTGAAAGCACAATTTTTGTTCAACATAATTCATGGCAAACAGCACTCAAACCGTTGAGAGCTACACTGCTAATAGCTAGCATTCAATCACTAAATTAGCTGACTAGCATAATCTTCGTCTTAGAAAGCTATAGCTTGCTTGAAGGCCATGGCTGCATTAGCTACTAGCATAAAATGTCTGTAACATCCACATCACCTTGTAACGATGTTGATTCAAAACCTGGCACAACTTCAAAAACACCTTCAATCAACTCACATGCACTTAGTTTATGGCTAGTTAGCCTCTAGCATCATGGATAGGATGTGATTTAAAGCTTTATTTGTTGCTTTTGGCCAACTGTATCTACAACAGCAACATATTTGCACAAGAGTAGAAATTCTCATTATAACCACTACTAGCATAACAAGCCCAAAACTTCCAACATCTACATCTTTAAATTACTAAATTAGCAATTAGCTACTTTTCCGCTTATAGTGTTACGCTGTGGCTAGTTGGCAAAAGACTACATGTGATCTTATTTACTGCCTCAAGTAAGCCCTTGCCATGACACAAGGCTTGGATGGTTGAAACCCAACGAAATTAGCTCCATGATAATTTGGGCTAAATTAGCCTTAACTAGCATTGCACAACAAAAGCACAGGGTTTGCGCAAAGTTTCTGGTATTTTATGGCTACGTTAGCTGTTATGAGCACAGGGCTCTAGCAGCTAGAATTCTATCACTTAATATACTACAACTAGCATAACGATTATGTCGTGGCTAAATACCGGGGATGCACTCTACTCTCAGAGGGCCAATTAGTTGGAGACTAATTAGTCAAAAAATTAGAAGGTTTGTTGGCAAGAAAACCCATTAGTCGAACGGCTATTTAGTCAAAAAAACAGAGGGCCTGTTAGTCAGAAGTTCAGTTGGTCATAAAGTCGTAAGGCTTGTTACGTAGAAGGCCCATTAGTCAGAAAATTAGAGGGCCCATTAGTTGGAGGCAAATTGGTCAAAAAATCAGAAGGCTTGTTGTTCGGGAAACCCATTAGTCAAAAGGCCCATTAGTCTGAAAATCAGAGGGCCCACAGGTCAGAGGTCTGTTAGTCAGAGGGTCTGTAAGTCAGAGGGTCAGGTAGCCATAAAATCAGATGTCTTGTTATGTAGAAGGCCCATTAGTCAGAAAATTAGAGGGCCCATTAGTCAGAGGCCAATTGGTCAAAAAATCAGAAGGCTTGTTGGTTGGAAAAGCCATCGGTCAAAAGGCCCTTTAGTCAGAAAATCAGAAGGCCCACAGGTCAAAAGGTCTGTTAGTCAGAGGGTCAGGTAGCCACAAAATGAGAAGGCCTGTTATTTAGAAGGCATGTTAGCCAGAAAATTAGAGGGCCCATTAGTCAGAGACCAATTATTTAAGAAGGCTTGTTGGCCGGAAAACCCATTAGTCAAAAGGCCCTGTAGTCAGAAAATCAGAAGGCCCACTAGTCAGAAGGTTTGTTAGATGTTCAGTTAGTCATATAATCAGAAGGCCTGCTATTTAGAAGGCCCATTAGTCAGATATTTAGAAGGCCCATCAGTCAGAAGGCCTGTTAGTCGGAGACCAATAGGTCAAAAATCAGAAGGCTTGTTAGTCAGAAGACCTGTTGGTTGGAAAACCCATTAGCTCCTAAAGGCCCTTTAGTCAGAAAATCAGGAGGCCTGTTGGTAAGAAATTTAGTTTGTATTCGGTTGATACTCTTGAATCGAAACTAACTTCTGACTGGTTGGGATTTCTGGTTTTCTGACTTAGGGCCATTTTGATTATAAGGTAAGCATACCCCAATATCAGAAAACTACATCTCTGAATTTCTCAATTAGCACTTAGCTTTGTTTATGCTTGTAGGTATGCCTAGCCAGTCACTAGCCTCAAACTTTTTTGTCTTTTATTTTTCCTTTTTTTGGCTAGGGTTTGGTTAGGTTGACAGAAGAAAATAGCTGTGATTGTTGTCGTAAACAGAGAAGTTTGTGAATAGAAATCCGTCTTGGTTTCCAAACAGTGCGGTCACTAGCCGAACACGGGCCGTGTTATCACTTGGGTGACCTCTCCATCTGGCGACATCCCTATAATACCCATAACATAGAAATATGAAAATGATCTGCAGCCTTATTCCCTTTCCATGTTTAATTGGAATGTTTGACATTCCTGTCTTTATTAGCTCTGCGGTGACTCACCCCCTCTGCCTCGACCAGGGGAGGAAAAAAACTGATTGAGGTTTTAAAGACTCAATCCCAGTTGGATTGCAATTGCAGAGGCTTTTAATTAGATAAAGCTTGGCTGGTTTGAACGTATACTTTACAGCCGTGTCAGGCTAAAAGGGTCCATGTGTCGTAAATATCACCCAAGACATTAATAGAATTGAGATTAGAGGGCAGAATGTGTGGATCAGCGTAAAAAAAGGCAGCCAGCAGTGGGACGACTTCATGCAGTGAGCTATTTATAGCTGCTAAAATGGACGGCTCCATTAATATAAGGCTTACCCTTTCTGGAAATGTAAATCAGCGGGGCCACGGCTCGACGTGTATGTTATACAGCTGCAGTATGTCAGACTTAGCAGTGCCCTCGCTGTGATTTACAGTACGCTGGCGTAGAGAAAGATTTCTTCATTTCTGCGTGGACGTTTGGTGAGTTTTAAGTCAGTGTGGACGTGTCCGTAAAAAACGACTAAGAAGAGGAATCTGTATCTTTATGGAGCTGAGACAAACGTTAAGACCCGTCACTCATCCGCTCTTCATTTCTTCCCTTCAGGTCGTTTTATTCACAGCAAGACAAAGCAAGCGGAGAGAGATCAGATTGCGGCTTCGGTGGACACTTCCACACGGCTGATCAATAACTCCACATTTCAAAAATGCATCAAATTATGTCTACGTTTTTTTTTTAAACCACAGACTCTGAAGCTTAATTGAGAAGCATCTCACGTCCAATCAGAGGGCGCATGTCTGTTCTTTTGAAATAACTTGTCATTTCCTCCTCCTCTTTCTCTAAAGCGTATCAGCCCCCTCCTCTCTGTCTTTTCCTCTGTGTCATCCCAGCACACAGCTCAGGCTCTCTGCTACTGTACACGTCTGCTCGTACAGGCTGTGTGATTCACAGCACACAGCTAAACAGAGGCAGAGGAGTCCTTCTGATGTGTAACTTACCTTGAAAAGACGGCGAGAAAACGGCGGTGTAAAAATAATCCTTTCAAGTGAAGTTTCAGGAAAATGTACGTTTTGCATTTTCAAGGTTGAGCTGTATCTCTACAAATGCTGTTTTTTATTTTTATTGACCATTTTTGAAAACATCCTGCACAGTTTTGGATGTTATATTTATAAATACTTACCCAAGAATCCACAGGTTAACGTTCAGTTTTGAAGCTATTATAAGATAATCGATAAGTACGCATACGTTTTGGGAGCCTGATGTTTTTTTGAAGCGGGGATACATCTTTTTTAACGTGGGTATAAAATCATAATCCTGGATGTTCAAACTGAGCATGTGCAGATTTTCAAACTGCTACTTATTCATATGGTGTAGAAATCCAGTTGTTCTAAGCAGTGTATCTAAAAAGAACCCTTAAAGAGTGGGTATTATGGCATTTAAAGAGGGGGTATTAGGCCGAAACAGTGCTTGATGTTCAGACAGAGCATTCAGATTTTCAAACTGCTACATATTCAGATCAGGATCAGAAAAGTATTAATTTGCCAAGTATCTCAAGAGTACAAGGAATTTGACTCCAGTTTAACTACTCTCTCTCAACTGCAATTATTAAGAAAGGCCCCTAGAAAAAAATAGAGCTTAATTAGTAAGAAAGAAAAAAATAAATAAAATCAATTAATTAATTTATTAATTAATTAATAGATACAACAAAATCGATTAATTAATTAATTAATTAATAGATAAAATAAATCAATTAATTACTTAATTAATAGATAAAATAAAATCAATTAATTACTAGATAAAATAAAATATTTTTTTTAAATGTTAAAATAAATTAAAATAAAAGTAGTCAAAAAAAACTGTGCAATTTGCAATCGAGAAAATGAAACATGAATCTATCTCTTATTGTTGAAAAAAAGTAGCATGAGACTTAGAGAACTAATGAGATCACCCCTCTGATTGGACAGACCTCCAGAAGGCTGGCCAATGAGAAGGATGGGGGTTTGTGGAGCGGGGAATCTTAAAGAGACAGCAGCTAAAACAAACCTGGAATATGGGGTTTTCTGAAACAGCAGTGTGAGAAAAAATAGGTGTTTCCAGGGGGGCTATAAATCGTGTAAAGTTATCAAGGGGTAACAAAGGAATAGGATAAAGCCTTAAAAAAATGAAGCATTTACCCCTGCTTTAAAAAAACATTAACGAAAATCCTTTGGGTGCAATGTTTATGCTTTGTGAAATCACTAAGACTGTGTCCAGATAAAGATACTTTAGGGACACCAGAGGGACTGTATACAGCCTTGAAAAAGGAGAATACTTGGGGTGTAGATGGTCTTTCTGGGACCTATCTGACCAGGTCTGGGTCTTGAGTGGGTGATCCAGTGTTGAATCCAGCCTGCTGCCTCTTTACAAATGTCATCCCCCACTCTCATCCCACTGTCCTTTACTATCTGATTAAACCCAAAAAGAAAAGTATACCCCTGCTTTAAAAAAATCAAGCAAAGTACCCCCGCTTTAAAAAAAAAAAAAAAAAAAAAAAAAAAAAGCTATCTAGCAGTAGGAAAATTCACTAAGACTGTGTCAAGACTGACTGTATAAAGCCTTAAAAAAAGAATACCCCTGCTTTAAAAAATTACAGCATTGTAGCCCTGCTTTAAATTAACAGATACAAATTGCATGTGCATCACCACACCTTTTCATCAACCAGTAGGTAAAGTCACTGAGGCTGTGTCCATGAATATAGTTTGAAAAAAGTTTTTAAATTCAGGAATATAACTCCTCTTTAAAAGTAGCTCAAATTTAAAATGAAGCACAGCACTTCAGTGGAGTATTTCCCCCCCACTGCAGCCACACAAGCAGCTACCTCTGCACAGTAATCTGGTCAATGTCGACACATAATGACTTTGCAGTGCTCTCTGCTGAACTCTCTTACACCATATGGTGACCTTGGTGCACTATAGGCCTCGAAGGGACGTGGAAAATATGCTGGCTGATACAGACACAAAGGACAACTGAGGTAAACATACAGCTGACGTCTGAGGGAGGGCGCAGAGAATTAGAGTAAAGAGGCGATATTGAATCAACTCAGTGTTTTTAGATAAAACAGGCACTTAATGCAAAAGAATATGGACGTATACGATAAAACAGCACATGAGAACAAAGAAGAGTTAAGCGGCACTCAACAGGCCAATCAAGATGGAGCATATTCATTTTCACAGTTGCAATAAATACAGTGCTTTAAGTAATGAGGGCGAGGGAAGAAAACACACATTTGCACAAAGAAACTCAAGCCCTAATAAGAATCTCTCAGACTGTGAAAACAAAAAAACGCAGCAGCTCTATGATTGGAATATAAGGACACGGAACAAAGGACAAGCAGCTGGTATATGAGGCATAATGAAAATAAAATGTTAATATGAATTTTTCATGCAGGAACCTGTGTGACAATTGCCAACGTGTGCATTTTCAGGCCGCCATACATAATTCAGCAGAGGCGTGCGACTTGAGACGGGGAGTTTATTTTTACATTCCACTCGAGAAAAGTTGAATTTGATGAAATCTATGAATAAAATAATGATATAATTACATATAAATAAGCTAAAGATGCAAGACGGAGAGTTTTCAGACAGTGCAGGTGCGTTCAAAGAACACAGAAGGGAATGTATCCGTTACAAATCCCCGTACGGTTTATCCCGAGCAGATTTACCTGATTCAGTAGGCCCAGAGGACGACGAGGGAACAGATGCAATTTTAAAATCAAAATAAAGAACTCGTACCACTCGAAGAGGGAAGAAATCCAATCATGACGCACAATAAACCTGGACTCAATGACTGTAATTATCATTAAACAACAATTATGTTTGTCACTTCCTGTTTATCACATTTTTATCATCACTTAAAGTTTATTTTATCCACACTCCTATTTTAATAGCTCCTCTCCACGCAGTAACTCATTTCTATAAAGCTGTAATTATTTAATGGTTTATTTGTCATTTCAAAGCTATAAAAAGCCCAACAGTGACAATTTAATCAAAGAATATATTGATGTCTAAATGTCTGTTACACACCAGCACCTCCACCAACTGTGTCTGAGAAAATC
Source organism: Halichoeres trimaculatus (assembly GCF_033239565.1). Taxonomy (NCBI): domain Eukaryota; kingdom Metazoa; phylum Chordata; class Actinopteri; order Labriformes; family Labridae; genus Halichoeres; species Halichoeres trimaculatus. The sequence continues at coordinate 19,166,634 of NW_027437200.1, forward strand.
AAAGGAAGAAGAGACTTTCAACAAAGGTTTCAGGGAAAAAAAGACACTTTTGTACTTTTGTTTAGAAGATGCATCAAGCTGAGAGCAGTCTGCAGAAATAAGCTTAAGGAGGAAACTTAACGTGCTTATTTTTTTTTCTTTTTTTTCTTTTCTTTTTTTTTTATTAGACAAGGGTATCATGGTTGTTTTGTTTTAAAGCAGCATGTTTTTAACAGGGTTATTGTGCTGTTTTTTTTATGTTTTTTGTTTGTTTTATTAAGTAGGGCTGCTGTTTATGTTTTGTTTTTGCTTTGTTTTAAAGCAGGGGTATCAAGGTTTTTTTTTTAAAGCAGGGGTATAATGCTTGTTTGTTTTAAAGCAAGGGTATAATGCTTGTTTGTTTTAAAGCAGGGGTATCATGCTTGTTTTGTTTTCTTTTTACAGGGTAATGGTGCAAATGTTTTCTTTTTTTAAGTGGGACTACTGCTTATGTTTTGTTTTTGCTTTGTTTTAAAGCAGAGGTATCATGGTCGTTTTTTTTTTTTTTTTTTTAAAGCAGGGGTATTATTTTTGTTTTTTAACAGGGTCATTGTGCATATGTTTGTTTTTTGTTTGTTTTGTTTTTTTAAGTGGGGCTACTGTTTTTATTTTGTTTGTGTTTTGTTTTAAAGCAGGGGTACTTTGCCTGTTTTTTTTTTAAAGCAGAGGTATTTTGCTTGCTTTGTTTTAAAGCAGGAGTATTATCCTTGTTTTTTAACAGGGTTATTATGCATATGTTTTTTTTAATGGGGCTATTGTGCACATTTTGTTTTGTTTTAAAGCAGGGCTATTTTGCTTAATTGTTTTTAAAGCAGGGACATTAAGCTTTTTTTTTTTTTTTTAAAGCAGGGGGATATTGTGCATTTCTTTAGGCTTGAAACTGCCCCCTGTTTCAAATACTAGCTGTAGAAGTTTTTATTGATATGTAATGTCTTTGCTAACAATAAGGAAAGCATACACCACTCACCTACCTACCCACCCCTCTTTAATGTAAGTCAGGGAAATTCAAAATCCTTATCATTTGTATGACCCAACCCTAATTCTGAGCCTACGTGAAATGCTCCTGGAAAAGCTGAAATAACGCTTTAGCTAGTGTACTATTAAAACATCGGTTCACATTGGCTGATTTGAAAAGGTTTTCTAATATTTACATCTTGGTTACTGTTTTCTTTTGTTTTATTTAGTTGATTTAATTTTTCTTGGTAGGTTCAGGCTAAGGTTCTGAGACTTTTTTGGACACCAAATTTTTGAATAAATATATTGTTTCTGTTCAAAGAAATTTAAAGAAGGGAGAACAATGTAGTAAAAATGCTAGCATGTCAATACTTCACAGTGGCACTGAATTAGGAATGTTGAATAATATTTTTTAAAATTGACTTTTTTGGTCAGGGTTAGCTATGGCTGCATTATTTAGATGTAAAAACAAAACAAAAAATATATATATATTAAACAGCACTTCTTCAATTTTATGTTTTCCCATTACAGTAAGAAGACAAAACAATGTTAGTGATACTATTAGCTGCTAACGCCATCTGTTGACACCAGAGTTTATTTGTAGCCTTTGATCACTTCACATGTTTTGTAACTCTTCTTCAATATAACATTAACAGCACTTAATGTTTGTTTCTTGTTACTTACCTTCGCTCTTCAAAGGCAGAAAGTTTGTTGATATGATATGAGCTAGCTTAAACTGTCTGTTAGCATCTTATTGATGCTTTTGTTAATGTGAGAAACAGAAATGTGCAGCACTTAAGATCAAACTTCTTAGAAATGTTTCTTTATTGCTTTTAACTTGACACTTCAACTACATTTGGTGACAGTAAGTGCAAATTTTGATCGTTGTATGATATGTCGTATAACACTAGCTAGCTCGCTAACACCAGGCTGGTAATGCTAATATAAAAAGGAATCAATGCTGAAAAACAATGCGAATAAATAAGTGCATATAGAACTCCCTCCCACCAGAAGCTACATTTCATCATGTCTTGTGTTTATGCACACAAGAGTTGATTAGCTTTGGGAAATGCTAGCAACTTTAGCCCTGCTTGTTTGTTTAGCATGTGTAAGCTTTGTATTTGCTTTCCAGTACAAACAGATATTTGTATTCTGAACAGTGATAGCAGGTCCCAACAGATTACAAAAATATACTCAATACTATTTCATGCTAACCGCTAAAGCTAGCTACATAGCTAGTTATTAAAAACATGACTATACTTACAGTACTTAAGATGAGCTGTGCAGTGTAAGGCTTGAAACTGTCACAGTGCTTTTCACATGAGGTCCAAGCAGCCTATTTAAAGAACCTGGAAACTTTGAAGTAAGCAGTTCTGGAAACTTCTGAGACGTGACAGCTGAATGTATTCTCATAGCACGCCCTGGTTTTTAAAGTCGGCGTATAAATCCTGCTTTGTAGTGCTTAGGTCAGCGTCCTGTCCAGCTGAGGTCTGCTCGACCTCCGGTGTCTCCTGCACCTGTTTTCACATCTCCCTTTGTGCATTTACATCGCTTTATATACCCGAGTTCAAAATCTGTCTCCAGGCTATAAAAACCGCCATAAAAGCTACTCGCTCCCCCAGCGTCTGCATTGTGTGGTCGTTTTTGTCAGTGTAGACATCTTTCTTTTCATACTCAGCCCTGTAATGTTTGTTTGACCGTTCAAGGTACCTCTCTTTTCTCCTGACTCCTCTTCTTGTCAATCACCGCTCTTGGCACTGCGGCCGGTCTTGCTCAGCACCAAGTTGAGTTCATTCAGCAGATTAGGAGGCATAATGCCCTCCCCGCCCAGAACGGGACGCCGGCTGAGGGTCTTACAGCCGCTCTGGGGAGGGAGGGGCAAAGGCATGGGCTGTGAGTGTCTGGATGGGGACCTGGAGAGGAGGCGAGGAGGCTGGCTGACGTCCAGAGACGGTCTCCTGTATGCCACGTCTGAGGTCTTTAAAGCAGTGTTTGTTTTCTGGGGGAGGGAGGAGGCCTTGGCTGCTTTCGGTTTGCTGTCTTCAAGAGATGTCCTCCTGTCTGTCAGCTGAGGGGTTAAAAAAACAAAGTTCAGAGCTGACTATCATAAAAACAAGAGCCTCTCAAACGCTTCATCTGGGCATTAACTGATCCTAACCCTAGCATTAGCATGCTAACAAGCTCTGATTGGACCAGGGGGAAAGGTGAGTCCTGTCCTTCACTGTAACTCCCTCTTTCTTAGGATCTTAAATCTTTTACCTTTTGTTGTTTTAATCTGTTTTAATCTTTTATTGTTCTTATTTTAGAGACATTTCCTTTCCTTTATCTGGTGGTGGTTCTTAGCCTTTTATATTTCTATGTATTTCCTCACATTTCTCTTTTACCTCTGTGTCATTTCTTCTGTTTTTATTTTTTTACTGTTTGTTTTATTATGCAAATCACTTTGTAACATTGTTTTTGAAAAGTGCTTCAAACAAGTTTATTATTAAAATTCCAAGAGCTGAACCCTCCATTTAGCACAAATCCATACGTTGGAACAGAGCATCATAATGTAGGCTACATGCAACGAGGCACCCAGTAACAAGCAGGGGCGTACCTAGACTTTTTAGACTGGGGTGCCCCGAGCAGGGTACTGAGGATTTTATGAGCCCACCCTTTACTCACATTTATTTTTGCTTATTGTATTGTGAATACCGGATCAACAGACTACAGCTTTAACAAAAAATGAAACTGAAAACAACCAAATCAGATTAGAACAAAACGTTTTAAAAAAAGTCTAAAATTTAACTGAACCGTGCTGTAGTGCAACAAAAATAGTACCGTAAAAGCTTTCAAAATGTAAAAAATGAATAGTTTTGTTTTAATTGTAAAGTACACATTTCACAATTACCAATAATCTGCATGTTCCTTTAAAACAGAACATGTAGACTCATATTATAAATTATTTTGATCGCAATCACACAATTTTAGCAAATTATGCAGCTACGGGTGTTGTCGGCAGCTGCTGAATGTAACTAATAAAGTAACTCGTAATCTAAGTTAGTTACTTCTAAAATTGAGAAATCAGTAAAGTAACTAAGTTACTTTTTAAAGACGTAATCAGTAATCAGATTACTTTTTTAATGTAACTGTAGCAACACTGCTAATGACAGTGATTATGAAAAACTGAATTTTCTTCAGTTTACCATCAGTAGAATGTTTGACACATAAAAAGATACCAAAAGTTATCCAATTCAAAAATGAAATGACCAGATACCTTTATCTGATAATCCAGTAATGGGCCGATATGAGCACAATATCATATTTTAATGATAAATCTGTCTAGTCAAAGAAAATCGGTATCTTTACGCATAAGTCAATGGCAGGACAACACCAGTTATTACGTTTCTGATTTAAAGAACTTGATTGGTGAGTTGACCACATCCTGCCGATAGTGCCAAGTGACTTACATGTCCATCTGGCTGCCTGTAGCTCTCAGCTAAAGTTTTAACTGAGGCTGAAACTAATGGAGGTATCATACTTTAAAAATGGAATTAGCAGATATTTACTCATCAGAGATAGGCTAATATCGGCCCCATACCATTATGAAGTTACTGCACTGAAGTAATGTGATAGCATACCTGCCAATACTCCCAATTTCTGTGGGAGCCTTTTGCTAATTTCTGCTCAGTATTATTTTGTGAAGTCACTGAATCCTCACCTGTCTGCTGGCGTTTAGTTGTGGAAGCTTCAGGCCTTCAGTCACAGCGCCCCCTATGGACAGTTTTTGATCTGCAGCTTCTTTAAGGTTAACACTCTTTGAATGGAGGTCTGAGCCAAACTGTGGACAAACCAGCGAGAGAAATTAGTGGTGCAGTTATAATAAAGTTTGCTTGTCATGAATGCTGTGGGATCATTTGGACTTGACTGAGAATAAATCCAACAAAAACAAAACAATCTTAAAGTAAAGTTGGGAACAGGAGGTAGAGATGTGATTTGCTGTCTGCCTGACGAGCACCAGAGACTAAAAATATGAGAGTCAGACAGTTCTGCTCCTCCGTTCCTTCACTGAAGTCCGACTGCGTTATGATCTCTGACCAAACTTTCTCTTTAACAATGTCTCCTTTTTATATCACGGCGACCCTCAGGCCTACACAACTGCTCCTCTTTAACAAATCCTTACTTCATCACGGCTCGGACCTGTCCTTGGACCTTTGCACCCCGCTCTCCGGCCCTCCGACACTCACCACCACCGCCATCCATTCCAGCTTCAAAATTAGGTCCTCCATCGGGGTAGTTGCTATAGAAACTGTCGGCGCTAACGCTCGCTAACAGGTGAGAGAAAGAGAATCAAGAATGGTTGAAGTGCTCTCCGTCTGCTTTCCTCATCTGCACTTTGTGTCCTTCCCAGAAGCCCCTGCGTTGGAAGCTGACAATCCTGATATTTAGCGGATTTGGAGGGGGGAGACTCCTAATATCTTCAGCCGGCTCCAGCCTGCTATAGATTTAGCCGCTGCGGCGCTAAGAGCAGGGAGAAAAGTCCCTGAGCCGGCTGAAATAAACACCTTGAAAACAGACAAAAATTGGCTTCCCCTTTGGATCAATCTCTGCGCCGACAGTGTTGCCCTTTTTACTCGTGAACCCAAACTAAGGCACTAACAGGCTTTTACAGTAAGCACCTGTGATAAACAACACTTCCTCTGCGGACAAGTTCCCATAAAGGACGCAGGGCTGCGAGCTGATTAAAACCAGCTGAGAAACCAATACGGAGCTGTGAAATCTCCAGATACAGAAAGATTCTCAGCTCGGCGTTTGATTATCAGTCATTTGCTTTAAAAGGAGCAGAAATAGACTGTGTACTCAGTCTAATGAGGGAAGATTCTCTAATGAGTAGCAAGAAATGATGTGAGAGGGAGAAATATTTTATAAAATGTGACACATCCTTAGCTTTCCTGCCTCGGCCGTGCATTATTTATGTCGCATGTGCTGTGTCAGCGAGTGACAGCGACAACACTTAGCTGTATCTCGCGGCTAAGCACCACAATGCGATTGTTCTGGTCGCCTTGACCTTATTCTTACAGCTTTTCCACACTGCTGAGTGACCTCAAAAACTTCACACTTCTTCCCCTGTTTTTGTATTTCATCTCCCTAACAGTGCAATGGGTGTGAATGATTGGGGTAAATATGATTTATCATATCTCCTCGCTGTGACATATGGATTGTACAAAAGGTGGGAAAAAAAAGGCATGAGAGCATCGTCGTCTCACCTTCATCCTGATGATGTCCGTCACCCAGCTGACCTGCGTCTCCCTGCTCTCGCAGCAGAAGTGCCTGAAGAGGAAAAGCTTCATCATATAAATGACTGATTTTCACTTTCAGCACCACTTTCACGCTAATTCCCTCCAGGTGACTGGACAGAATGCAGCATCTCCACAGGTAACAGTTCATTACTCAATATGAATAGACTTAATGATAGGTGGGCTGGCAGACTTTACCTATAAGTAGTAGTTTGCAGCAGTGATTAGAGCTGTAAGTAACAGGCGGGGAATGATGGTTTGAATAATACCTGTCAGATACTCAGGCGTGTACAGTGAGCTTAGTTTTAGATGGTTTTCTTCATGTGTGTAAAACTGACCAATAACGACCCAGTAGTAGTGTCTTTTTTCCTCTTTAGCATACGCTAACTTGCACCTTTTTTTTTGCTAACCTCTTCGATGAAATGGAACTGATATCAAAACACAACACGTGCTAAATGATAAGCAGTGCAATATAACCAAACACATGGTAGAAATATTGTCAATGCTATGGACTAATGCTAACGGCTACAGGTTCACAACAATGCTAGCATTTCACATTAGTTGTCCATGGGAACAGTGGCTATGTTTACATGCCATCATTAACCCTTTTGTATTTTGAATACTAGCAATAACCCGATTGCACACAGCCATATAAACATCATAACCCTTTTTAAAAACCAGAATGTGCTAATATTTCGATTTTTAAAAATCTGTAAGGAACCTTGGTGTTTCGAGTACAGGAAGTACGCTGTGTTGACTGCATGTTAACGTAGCTATTGATGCTTTTTGCTAAATACAGGAGGCTAAATGTTCACTACAACAAGGCTAACATTAACATCTACCATGATCATTACCATTGTTAAGTATATTAGCGTGCTAATATTAGCTTAAAGATCAAGCTAACTACTCAAATCCCTTTCCTATGAAATAATGCTAATTTAGAAAATTTAGTTAGCATTGGCTTGCTAACACTCTGGCTAACTTTCTAAGCAACTCACTTCCTGCGATAAATAGCACATGTAGTTTCTCAAAGCTAGCATAAGCTAGCTACCTGCTTATCATATCATTTGGCATGCTTAAATGTGCTAACTAGTGCTTCAAAAACAAGTTAACAACAAAAATCCAGTCATCAAGTGACGCTGCTTAGCATTACATTTAGTCTACTTTATGTTTTGCTAACACTCTTGCTAACTAAACCAGAACACAAATGCCACTTTCTTTAATGAATAACTGATTCTGCTTGGTCAAAATTCACAAAGCTAGCACATTTTATCTTTGCTAGCATGGCTAGAGCACAAAACATAGTTAAAGTGGTTCCAACATATAAAATATAAGTTTTGAGTAATGGCATGCTAAAAGTTGCTAGCGTGTGCTTACAAAGCCATTTACTTAAATTTGAAATAATAAAAAAGAGCAATTTCAATTGTTTTTAGAGTGTTAGCTTGGAAATGCTTGCAAATTAGCATTTAACATAAGGAATGCATTCAGTTGGGACCAAACCAGCAAAGCTAGCAAGGCAAGCTAATGGTAAAATGTAAGGTATTCGTACTGTTGTTTTGTGTTGTTCTCTCCAAAAGTGCTTCAGGTTAATTTGAATATGTTTATGTTTATTTCAATAGCATGACTGTAGCTAATATAAGGTTAGCATTTTCTAATTTTAAAGTCTTGATTAGTATTTGCAGGAAACAGTGCAGGAGAAAGTTGTGTTTTCACTCTCTGTGACTCAAACACCATCATTAATATTTTCTAACTGCACTGATAGCTCCTCTACTAACCCACTTGGCTCATCACAAAGTGCTTAAACTTCAACTTTTTCACTCGCTGCCACTTGACTCTTTCTGTCGAGAGTTATTTTGAGTGGAGGGGGGCAAAAGTCACGCTCATCAATAATGAAACGGAGAACTTCCGCACGCACTCACCATTGTTGTTTATCAGTGTAGACGGTGAAGCCCAAGCTGTTGAACAAAAAAAAGGAGACGGGTCAGATTCATGCAGTTCACTCCGGCAAATTGAAACATTTTCTCTACACCAGATACAAACTTTTTTTTTGTTTGTTTTTATGAAAGGACGGATAGAATCTGACTGAATCTCAACCCAAACTGAAACAGCAATCGAAAGGAGAAATGTTTTGAAATAAGTATAACAGGGAAAAAAGTGCTGCAAGACACACTGGGTATCAAATTTGGTACTTTTGGTATTGTTTGCATTGCAGCACCAACAGAATAGTCTGTGTACATTAGATATACCTCATTTTAAAGCTACTCTGTTATCTATTTGCCTGTAATGTAAGTTTCAAAACTCAAATAAAAAAAGTATAAATCCCTGAGAGGCATTAAAGGCAGAAAGAGCAGCCAGTAACAATGTCAACACTAATAACTGTCTCCATATGATGTACGGTAAGACATAAGAGACAAAACTCTTCTTATATGTTGATGATATTCTTCATTATTTATGCAAAAGGGAAATGTGTTCTATGAGTTATCTTTAAAAAAAAAAAGAAAAGCAAAAAAGTACAACATTTTCAATTTTAAAGTAACAAGTAATACTGAGTTTTATTTGGTTTTGGCAAAGTTTGGGCTAAAGTGGTCTCAGCAGATGGCTGTGTACCATTTTTGGGCTCTGCTTGAATCTTTAACAGGATGTTCCTTCTTCAACACTAGGTATGAAAAAAACAAAACAAAAAAAATAGAATTAATCAAAACCATCTTAAAGTAACAAACTTTAAGTAACACCAGCTACATTTGGTTCAAACTACAGCACAGCAGTGTAAAAAAGCCAGTTTCAGCATGTTTGCCCTGCTTCAACATGATGTCTTTGTATCTTTTCTGTGATATTGTGAACAAAAGTTGTACTGTGACCATTTCGTATTGAATTGTGAGTTGACAATGTCATTAAACTCCTACTCAACACACTGTAAAAACTGAACTCTAGGCAAGTGTTTATGTCTTATCTATTAGTAAAATACATCTGATTAGACTTAAAGATGCTATGAGGAGGATCTGTTTTGATTGCACTCCCTCGCCACCTTGTGGCCCCGGAGTCTCTACACACTGTTGTAAATTACTTTTAGCGAGGCATGTGGATTTTTTGGGAATTAAATGGAGATCAGATCAAAACAAATTGTCTTTGTTCAAGACAACTTTTTACTGGATGCAACGTGCTAAGGTAAGGTATTTATCAGTACAGTTATGAAGCGCTACGGTTTGAAACGTGACATCAAGCAAACATTGTAGCAGCCGGCTACATGTTAGGCCGGTGCTCCGATGTATCCGTAGGCTAACGTGACAACAAGTAAACACTGTCAGTTTGTCAGTAGTTTAGTAGCCGTTTATATTTAGCAAAGCTGGCAGCCCGGTGCTCTAAAGCCACGTTTCCACCAAGCAGCCCGGGTCGGTTCAGTACGGTTTGGGACAGTTTGGTACAGTGAAGCCTGATCCCGTTTACATTTCCACAGCAAAACTGTGGCCTCTATTGGTAGGCGGTGTGTAAGCCGGATGCTGAAAGCCACAGCTGTTAAACAATAGCGCGACACCGTAGCAGTTTACCCTGCTATGAAATCCAACGAAGAAGAAAAACGCGACACAGCAAACAAAGAGCATAGATGGAAGGCATGCAGCATGTGATGTGATTGTCATGTAGATCTTTGATACAAAGTGCAATCAATCTTTGTTTCAGAGAAGTCTGTGTGCCGCCAGGAGAAATACGGCCGCTGTCGCACAGTAAGTGACGATTCTTTTGACCAATCAACGGTCTGCAGTGTGTAGCTTCACCTTTCGAGAGCGGATCGGTTCAGTCTGGCTTCCCAACAGAAGGCTCCTAAAAAAGTAGGCCGGCTCGTCTCGGTTTTTAGGGATCTGTCCCCGGATAAGTCAGTGGAAACGCCACAAAATGCGTGCCGTACTGAGACGAACCGAACTGGTCTGCTTGGTGGAAACGCGGCTTAAGACAAGTGTGTAATGTGCAACTTTAGTAAATCCTGGTTATGTGCTTCCAGTCATCTACCAATCAGAGCTAACGTAACCTCACTCTTCATTTTATTGATAGACTCTCAAGTTTGAACAGACCACTGCAGAATAACTGCTGACAGTGGGTTGGAATCAACATTATCACAAACAGTTTAGCCCCTGTGTTACAGAGTGATACAGCTAATTAGCCTTTAGCCCTGTCCTTTTTCTGTCTGACAGTTAGGCTCCTGTGTCCACCATCACTACAAAATTAGGCACAGAAATTGTTTTCAGCAGAGGAAAACACGGATCTCTGTGTTTTATCTCTTCTCTCTGCTAAACTTTGTCAGCCGGCGTGGTGTTGTCATAGAGACCTAGACGTGCTGTAGATCAATCTGGTCCTGGTTGACCCAATCAGGAAGCTAAGAAGTAGCAATTTAAAATCACCTGTAACCAGAAATACTGATGCTGATAATCTCATTTTAAAGAGTGGGTTACGATCAGGCATATATCTAGAAAGGAGACTTTTTCAAGATCACTTTTAAACTCCTCACAGCCCCTTTAAGTGACACCTGAATTGAAGAAAATTTTCTAATTCAGTTTTTTGAATGCAGATATTTTTCCTATTTCATTAAACTGAAATACACTTTAGGTTACATCCCTATTTCTTTTTTATAAAGTGTTGAGCATGAATTTGAAATAAAGAGTGAGTACAGTAGCGAACAGGTACTGACGTTAAACCTCCTTTCACTCCTCATTCTGCTGAAAGCTAAATGCAGATCTCTCTTCCCACACTTAAAGATTTTTGAATGCTGAAAGGTGTAGCTACTGTATAGATACATGCATATATGTCAGCTCCCGTGGGAATTGGGAGGCAGTGTAAAGTGAAAAGACCACCTTTCTGGAGAATACACCTTCCCTGAAACCTCTCAAAGCTGCAGCCGAACAGGAGAGAAGAGGGGGAAGAACAAAGCCAAAGTGGGGGCAGAGGGAGAGTGAGAGGAGTGAAGGCGCCCACAGCCTGGAGCAGCGTTCCTGTGAGTTAAGGCAGCCGATCCAGCCCCGCAGTAGGCCGCTCACAGATAGACCTCTGCCTAATGAGGTGCTGGAGCGCTGCCTCTCCTCACCCTCTCACTACCACTCTCTCAGCACTCTGTCTTTATTCCTTTATTCACCGTATCACTTCTCCCGCAGCCTACTCGACGGTGTATCTATGATTCCACGCAGCATCATTCCCTCCTCTTGTCCCTCTTTCACCCCTGCCTCCATCATCCACTCCTCCACCCCCTGAAGGATGGCAGGCGGCGGCTTGCTGCACTCATTTTTCACGCTGAAATCCCATCGCTGGGAAAAATTATGAGGAATTAATGTGAAACATAAAGCTTAAAGTTGGAAATATTTCTTCTTTGTTTGACCAACAAGACCTGGGAAGGGTTTGGCGTGTGTCGTAAATTATAATAATGGAGAATCATTAAAATAAAACACAGGCGGTGGTGTTTTCTATCTGGAGAAGCAGAGTTTTATAATTTGTTTTTGTTAAAAGGCAATTACGTTTAATCAATTTTATTACAGTGAAAAATAAGATCGGGGTCAGGGGTATCTCCTGGTGATGTTAAACTTTGAGAAAAGAGAAGGAGCAATACATCTTTAAAGGGGGAAATGCACAAACTGTTGCACACAATTACGGTAAAGTGTGCTTAAAAAAACAGCAAATAACGCTAGTTTGTCTTAATAACACGTGAAGGTGGGTCTGCTGAGCATCTGCAGCCTAATAAGTCACGTTTGACCACCTTTAATAACCCACCAGGTTGGGTTGTTGCAGCAGAAATTATAGTTTGGATTAATTTTTCTTTAAACTCAGAATAGAAATGTATACAGGAACTGGCTCGTAATTATCATTGACGAGCAAAGTTTTTTGTGATTTAACGCCTCGAAGAAGCAGGTGTGAAATCTGCTCTGATATCATTTATTGGCTCCTCACAGAGGGAGAGAAAGGCGAGCAGCAGCAGCAGCAGGAGCGGCAGCAGCGGGGAGATCTGGGAGGATTTCTGTAATATGTGCACGACAATGAAAACCACTTCAGACAGAAACAAAGAATATTGAGGCAAATGAATAAATGCACATAAATTGCATTTTCACAGACGCGGGGAAATGCAAATGGCTGAATCTACACCACGTGTTGTATTCTGCAGCGAACAGCAGATGCAAACAGGAAGCAGGTTTTAGTTAGCGCAGATTGAGATCTGAGTTTCTTTTTTCAACACATCTTAATGGGTTTTACTGTGAAAGATTTCAGAGCTATATCACTGTCTTTTCAGCTGACATCAGTAATCGTGTCAAGGATGAGGATCGACTTTGCTTTGACACTTCCTCTGCTTTAGATCTTAAAGTAAGGGTATTTGGGGTTTTCTTTCTTTTAAAGAGGGGGTATGTGCGACTACCACGGTATTTAACTACAGCAGAAGGAGCTGTTTACAATTATTTTTGGCCAATTCCTCTTCTCCACAATTTCACGCAAGGAATTGTTCCTCACAGTTATTACGGTGATCTCTGTATTTTTTGTACTTTGGACACTAGGAGCTTCTGTTCTTGCGTCTTGATGCAGAAGTTAGAAAGTTTCAGGGGCGCACGATGCAGAATTTTTCTGCTTAAAAGGACTGTCCGCACAAAGCTGCCCAGACCGCGCGTCAGGCATAAACCAAGCTTGAGTGGTCGAGGTTGCACTCTATGTGGGAGTCTTTCACACTTTCACGTCACTCCTCACTCTTACCCTGTCTCCTGCTAGATCTAATTCAAGGCACATGAGCAAAAAACACAAATTTAATAATAAAAAAAAAGGTTTCTTGTTCCTCAAATGGAGGCTTCATGTACGCCCAAAAACCCTCGTGTACTTCAGATAAAGGTCTAGTGTACATCACATAAAGGCCTCGTGTACCACATACAAATGAGTCATACAGTGGTGCGCTAAGGGGTTGGGAGTGCAGCTCATGCCCCCTCGTATTCTGCTAAACCTCATGGCTGGCAAAATAAAACTGCCCTTTTTAATATAAAAAAAATGCATTAAATGTGCTTTTTTGTTTTCACTCTTGCCCTTCAAAGACAGTTATACGCACCACTGCTCATAAACCTTCATAAAATCTTTGTGTGCCTCAAATAAAAGTCTCAATCTAAAACGAAATCCTGATGCACTAAAATAAAAGCCTCATTAATATCAGATTAAAGCCACATGTACCTCAATTTAAGACCTCATGTACCGAAAAGAAAGGCCAAAGGTACCTCAAAAGTTTTCTCAACAACAAGTCGAGGCCACATGTACCTCATAAAAAGCACTCATGTACCTCAAATAAAGACCTCATGAACCACAATTAAAGACCCCATGTACCTCAAAGAAAGGCCTCATGTACCTTAATTAAAGACCTCATAGACCTCAAATAAAGGCTAAATGTACCTCATAAAAAAACCTCATGTTCTTTAAAAAAAGACCTCATGTACCTCAAATCAAGATCTCATGCACCTCCAATAAAGGCCTCATGCACCTCAAATAAAGGCTAAATGGACCTCATTAAAAAAAACTAATGTTCGTCAAAGAAAGACCTCATGTTCCTCAAATGAAGGCCTCATGTACCTCAATGAAAGACCTCGTGTTCCTCAAGTCAAGTCCTAATGTACCTCATAAAAAGACCTCATGTACCTCAAATAATTGTTTTATATACCTCAAATAAAGGCCTCATGTACCTTGAGTAAAGGCTAAATGTACCTCATAAAAAAAACTCATGTTCGTCAAAGAAAGACCTCATGTACCTCAATTAAAGACCTCATGTTCCTCAAATGAAAGCCTCATGTACCTCATAAAAAAACCTCGAGTACCTTCAAATAAAGGCCACATGAACCTCAATGAAAGACCTCATGTTCCTCAAGTCAAGTCCTAATGTACCTCATAAAAAGACCTCATGTACCTTGAATAAAGGCTTCATTTAACTCAAAGAAAGGGCCTCATTTGCCTCATTTAATGGCCTCATGTACCTCAAATAAAGGCCTCAAGTACATCAATCAAAGACCTAATGTTTCTCAAATATAGTCCTAAAGACCCCACATACCTCAAATAAAGGCCTCATGTACCTCAAACAAAGCTCTCATTGCCTTTTTTGAGGCTTCATGTACCTCAATTAACAACTTTATGTACTTTAAATATAAGACCAAATGTTCCTCAGTTAAATTCCTCATGCACCTTCAATTAAAACCTGATGTACCTCAATTAATTGTCCAGTATACCTCAAATGAAGGCCCAATCTACTTCAATGAAAGGCCAAATGTACTTCAAGTAAAGGCCTCATGTACCATACATTAAGGTCTGATGTTCCTCAAATAAAAAGTAGATGAAGTGCCAATCACACCATCTGAGCCAAACTACCGCCCTTTTTCATTTACTTTCAGCTTTAACATTTTGAAGTGACTGACTTGTATTTTACTTTGACAACTACTCTCTGCACAACAAAGCATTTTATCTTAGGGTTCAGTATCAACTTGCAGCCTCTGGTGCATGTTACTATACTTCATTTCTGCCTCACCCCACTTCCTACAGTTTCTACTATCGTATTTAGAATTAAAGGAATTAAATACCTCAAATTGTCTCAATTTTGAGATAAACTAATTAAAGTTGACTATTGACAGGAGTTTAAACTTGAGAATCTATCTGAGATTTCAGGTGTTTTTACCTGGTTGGAGGTTTGAGCTTCTTCCTCAGACCCAGGTAACACTTCACAGAGCTCAGCTGGACTGCTTTCTCCGCCTTGGTCGCCTGCAAACAAACACCAGAAATGCAGTGTTTTTGCAGGAATGACAGATGAAACAGCTCAAAGTCTGACATATGAGACCCAGCTTCATAAAAAAACAACAATTAAAAACTAACAAAAAAATCAATCTGAATCAATACCGGCAAACTTCATCCCAGGAAACAAAGAGCACCAAACAAAGTAAATGAGAACAAAAGGAAGAAAATCAAAGTTGTACTCTGCCTCTGACACCTCCACATCACCATCCACCGCAAAATCCTCGTTTCATCCAAGATAATTTGTGCTAAGTACAGACCTGGCAATAATTGTCGAGGCCAAAGAATATCAATTAAATGTCCGTAACACTTGTAATTTCCTTTGTATTTAGGCAGTAATTAGGCACATTCTTCTGCAACCTGGTATTTAGAAAAGCTCTCAGTGAAAGCACCCACCCCCACAACACCCCGCCACCCTTCACCATTCCCCCCACTGCCAGAATTACTGCACCTCCATCAATTATTAACACTTCTTCACGCGCCTTTCCGAATCCCATGTTTCAGCAGCAGAAATGTGCTGAAAAGAAAAGCCCTCCAGGGAGCTGAGGCCTGCTGGTCGTCTGAAGCACGCGCTGCATTCTCCCTCATTTTTAACACAGAGTGAGAAAGTCAGTCCGACTCTATGTTTTATTTCTATTTCTTAATTCAGAGATTCAGATCCCTTAGATGGACGTGCCGCCGGGGAGATGAGAGAGTGGCGAGAGCTGGGTTAGGTCGCTTTAACACATTTCTATAACCTTGTCAACTCTCAGTGTGTCTACAGTCGACGTGGCCGTAGATAAGCTGAGAATAAAAGTGTACTCACTTTGATATCTCGGTAAAGCAGCAGCTTCTCAGCACGAAGGACAACATATTTGTCCTGGAATTTGTGCCCTGACAGCAGTTTGGAGGATCCATCGCTGAACTTGAGATAGCAGCCTTTTATAGACTGTTTCTGATCTGCTGAACACACAATAAGATCAACAGAGGGGTTTTATTTTCTCTCTTACACCGCTCTGAGCTGGTGCACTTACACTGAATGTAATAACTGAGAACACACAGTACAAACAGACGGACAGTACAGCAGCTTCCCAAGAGTGAAGACAAAACATCTAAAGCTCCTCCTGGTGACTGGCTGCAGGAAAGGTAAACAGATGTGTTCTTTACATGCAGGTTATGTTCAATAAGTCATTTCTAGCCACATAGAGAAGATGATTGATCTGTTGACAGATATTGGGCACTGATAGTCAAAACATTAAAGAGGGGGTACAGACCAAGGGTAAAATAGTTTTGGATTTGTCATTATACTTTAGTTTTAGTTAGTTTTGACATTTTTTTTTGCATTACAGTTTAGTTTTAATTAGTTTTGGAGCGGGCATTCTAGTTTTTATTTAGTTTTAATTTTTGCAACAAGGCTTAGTTTTAGTTTAGTTTTAGTTTTTCATACCTTATTAACCAGGTGCAGGATTCAAAAAGGTCAGAGTAAATATTTTTAGTTTACTTATCGTTTTTGTTTCTAGTTTTTATTAGTTTGAGCTAACTGAAATGTATTTTAAATTTTAGTTTTCCTTTTTAGTTTCGTTTTAGTTAACTATTATAACCTTGGTACAGACGACTTCATCATTTTCCTTTTTTAATTAAAGCAGGGTTTTTGCATTTTTTTTTGTAACATTGGTAACATGAAGTGACATTTATCAGCTTCACCAATAATTTCTTTGCAACATTAGTTTAATGTCACAGTAGTTTAAGTGGAAAACTTGACACACTTCATGTTTTCAAGTTAAGTGTCTGTATGAAACACTGCATCTGACTTTCTTTATTTCAAACACAATAAAATAGAAAATCTGTTTTCAATCAAACAGTTAACCAAATTTCATGATGGGTATCGTGTTGTGGGGTTCTTGCTAATACTCACCCCTAATAAACACATACCTAGCTGACCTCTCAGGAGCCAAAACACACTAAAGTGCCTGCTTAGGAGCCAAAAAAACAAAACAACTACTACTAAGTGCCATTTGGGAGGTGAAAACACACTGAATGTGCCTTTTTTTTCTGCCCAATCGTCTCTTGTGGGACTTTAATACATGTTTGTCAGCGTCAGTGTCAGCCTCGAACCCTCTCCTCTGCCTGTATGTTGATGTTTTGGTTAAATCAGCATGGTTACCTCGGCCAATCACAGAGCCAAATAATTTTTTTTACAATTAAGTTTTCCTTTTATTTTTTCATCCACAATATTTTTTTAAAGTGTGGGTAATGTGTTTTTTTTTCTTTTTTCTTTAATTTCAAATAATAAAAAAAAATAGCATCACATGATTAACAAAAAAACTTGATTATAAGTCACTTGGGTGTTTTGGAAAAACCTGTAATCAAGCCTCTGTGTTTTAGCTACTGTCTCTTTAAGGATTCCTCCTCCAGAAAGACGCCTGGTGCTCCCAGCCCAACGCGGCTCCAAATCACGAGCCAGACTCTTCCCCTCTGTTGTGCCCAAATGGTGGAATGAATTACCTAACTCTGTACGATAGAATACGTCAGTAAGTCTAAGACTCAGCTCTTATTGATTTTTTAGCACTATTACTGAATTTTGTTGAAGATTGAGGTATACTGTCGCAGCAATTAATTGTGGTTTGTTGGCTTGTCGATTATTGTACCCCCCCACCCCAAAAAAAACAAATTGCCTAAATTGTCTAAAAAATTGTCTAAATTCTTGCATGTGTTAATCTTTTAAACACATATAATTTTCCCAATTTAGACCAGATTCAGGGATTTCAACAACATTTGAATTTGAAGCAGTTTGAAAATCTGCTGATTTAGTCAGAACATCTAGGATTGTTACTTTATATCCTTGTTTAAAATATGTGAATAAATAATACCCCCTCTTTAAATACCATAATACCCCTCTTTAAGTTTTACTATATACACTATTTATGACAAGTGCTTTCTTTGCAACAAATCAACCTCACTTATTCACTTTAAAAGTTATACTGTACCTTTCTCATCGCTCACTCTTTTGGCCGCTGTGAACTTCTTAATAACTAGAAAAGCAGAGCTCGGGCAGTCCAGGTGACTCCACTCCAGCACCTGCTCGAGGATTTTCTCAGTGTGGTGCAGCGGTCGCTCTGTTCGAGATAAAAGACATCAGGTGAGATGGACAGATTTGATTGGCAGGTGACTCTGAGCCGGGGAAATAAACAGCGATGGTCAGACAGAATCAGAACAGAAATCCACTTTGTCTTCTGGTCTTACTCGAATTAAAAATGCATGAAACACAATCACATCCTCATAATAAAAAAAAACCTCCATGACTAATTCCAGCTAACCAAATAACAAAATGATGTTGTTGTTCCCTCCGTTTTCATCACAGAGCAGTTTAAATTATCTCCTGCATATCAGGAGCTGATTATAAAAACACACTCATGTGCAAAATAGACCTATTATCTCTTCCTAATTGGTGCACAGGGTACATGCTATCACCCCGCCAAAATAAAAGTAGATTATTTGTGTACCACCACCCCTGCTCTGTCTTCCCTCCCTTGTTTTTCATAACTGAAGGAGGTAAAAAGAGGCACAATGGCATAACTTATTCATAGCTGGGCTTATCTCCTCCCTGGAATCTCTGCAGACCCAGGCAATGGAATTAGTTCCTCATTTCCCAACAAATATTAGCTCCCCCTTTTTCTGCCTATTGTCCTGGATAACAGTGTTTATCTGTCGCTATCCTCCAAAATGGCTAATTAACGCGCTTCCCCTCCCTTCTTTATGGTTTTATGAGCAAAACCTGTCACGCTTCTGCCTTCAAAATATCTTGTGTTTACTCTTTTACAGACATATTGTCTCGGCACAGGAAAATATGCTGAAGCGAACGCAAATATATTCAGTATTCAACACACCTTTTTTTCCGAAGAGGACGGCGTGTCCTCTGCAACTTTGTAGGGAGGGAAAACAAACATAAGAGCGGCGTGTAAACTCTCAGTGAACCGACGGAAAGAGCACGGGGGACCGCCAGCCGAGCAACTCCCGCGACAAAAGCTCAACTCTGACCGCCCCCTCCTCCTGTTCTCCGTGTTGCGATCAAATGCAGGCGTGGGGGAAACAGGCGTCAGTGCATGTTAATGTAAGACGAGGCGGGTCAGCTCTTCGGGTCGATCATGCGAGGAAGATGAAGGCAATTCATGACACATGATGGTGGTGGATGATTAATTAATGTGCATATCATCAAAGTGACGACGCTCGGCTAATTTCTCAGCGCGCTTCTATGTTCACGGACACCGGTTCATTAGTGTGGTTGCATAATCATCCAATCAGGAGGTGATTGGATGACAGGAAGTTGGAACTTGGTATGTGGTTGTTCAAATGGCAAAGTGACGATCAATCACTAATTGGATTGATGGTTGTAGAGTCAGAAGAATCATAAATTAAACCAATTAAAGTGAAACTTAATGATCTGCCTGACTCTAAAAGTTTTTAAATCGAGAAACTGAAAAGGTTTCTCGGACAGAAGAGGTGCCAGTGGGACCCAAACTTGGAACAAACAGCAAAAAAAATCTGTTTAAACTTCAATCATTCAATTCACCAAACGAGAGTCAGTGGCAGGATGAGTTGTTTGGCATTGGCAGAAAAGATTCAGCAATTTTATCACGAGCTCACTTCACATACTTAGCTCTGCTGCTCATCCCACAAATACAGAAATAGAAATTAGAAATAAACACGCTTTCAAACAGGATGAAATCAACAACTTTTTGTTTCGAAAAGCAAGAAAATATAACATTTGAAATGGCTCAAATTAAGTTTTAGTGACAGAAAAAATCAGATATTTGTGGAAAAATATCATATGGGGTATTTATATACAATTCTGACTTCTTTTGAGAGAGACCTTCAGATGCAATGCATTCTGGGATGTCGCAGCGTTGTCATAAAGCTACCCCAGAGGAGATACAATCTACTAACTGGCGTGTACTGTATTTATATATATATTCAGGAATTATCTTTTGCAGTTTTGGTTTCAAATTAATGGAGGTTGGTCATGAAACTTGCATGAAATTGATGCCTTGAAAATCTGTTTTGGTGAAACCATGAAGGCAGCCATGTTGGAAGTGACACAGCTCTGCCAATTGGTGGGATAGTGGGAAACTGTTTGTTGCTGATGAGAAAAAAAGGCTAGCAATTAGCTGTTGCAAATCTGCAACGTCTGCCTTGTGAGAGTTAAAACCATAGTTTATTTTGGAAAGGTGGAAGTGCAATGATCTTCTGCACCTTCACTGCAGTAGATGGCGCCGAAGAGCTCCTCCACCCCATATTTTATTCTTTAACTTGATGATGTGGGTTTTGATGCCTTAACCATCAATGTTTTCTCTCTAATATTGGGTCAGTTAGTTTAAAATAACTTCAAGTTTAATGTTCACAGTGAAGTAGACTGATGAAATAATAATATTGTGTTTTGCACAATGTTAGATTTTTTTTGAGTAACACTGGCAACACCAAGTGACATTTATTGGTTTTACCGATAATTTCCTTGCAACATTAGTTTAATGTCACAGTAGTTAAAGAGACAAACTTTACACATTTTATGTTTTCAAGTTAAGTTTATGTATGAAACACTGTATATGACTTTATTTTCAAACACAATAACATGGAAAAGTAGCTTTCAATCAAATAGTAAACCAATTATAATGATGGGTTTCATATCCTGGGGTTGTTGCCAATTCTCACCCCTGTTAAAACGTACCTAACTGCCCTCTCAGGGGCCAAAACGCACTGAAGTGCCTGCTTAGGTGACTTAGAAAACAACAAAACAACAACAAAGTGCCATTTGGGAGGCAAAAACAGACTGAATGTGCCTTTTTTTTCTGCTCAATCCTCTTTCATCGGACTCTGAAACATGTTTTGTTAGCATCAGCGTTTGCCTTGAACCCTCTCCTCTGCCTGTATGTTGATGTTTTGGTTGTATCAGCGTGGTTACCTCAGCCAATCACAGCACACCCAGTGATTTCAAGATGCTATCCCAAAGGATAGCACAGCCAAAGTGAAACGAAACGCCAAATTACTTAATGAGGTTGAAACTTAGCTAGACTTTCACTTGCTTTCAGGAACTTGGAGAGCACAACGCGAGTTAGCTATCTGCTGAGCAGGTATGTGTCAAATACCCGTGATTAGCTTGTGCTAACATGCCAAGTCAGGTGCACTACTCTGGAGTCTCTCCCATGTAGAAATGGAATGCTACAGGTGGTTGCTAGGCTAGTAAGTGTGTTCACGTAGTCACAGTTGGAGGCTGTGGGTGTGTGCTGCCGCTGGCACTGAGCCAAGGAGGAGAAGTCAAGTTTAAATGTTGTGTCTACTAACAACCGACTGAAATTCCTGAAGACCCCACCTTTAAAGCAAAGTGTATAACATGATATGTGATGTATAAGATAAATACAGAACATGTTCTTTCCCAAATATGAAATCAAAATTTTTACAATAACTTCAAAGGGTGTACCTTAAAAAATGTTTCTATGTTTGATTTAAAAAACCTTGTGGGTCAAAATTTAGTTTCTTGTTCTGAGATGAAAGGAAATAATGAAGAGAGAAGAAAAGCTTTTTCACTCCAATCCTTGGTAATTATGCTAACACTCTGACCCCACTCTCGCAGCCTCCTCTGTTAAAATGTTTGGTAGTAACTCGAGGATAAAATGCCAAGAAGATTAAACTGAAGAGGGGGGAGGATTCAAAGAACTGTTCTGAGTTTCAGCTTACCTAACTCTCCGTTCTCAATAACCTCAAAGGTGGTCCAAAGATCGTCGGCGTCAAAGGTGATGTTCTTCATACTAAGCGCTGTTTCCTCGATTTCTGAAGGCCGCATGCAGGGAGACATCTACCACAAAAACAACCAAGAACATGGCTTCAGATTTGGAAAAGAAATTTTAAAAAAGAAGTAATTTTAATTTTCTATATGTGTTAGCATATAGCTGGGATTTTAACCCACAACCATCTACAGGGTTTACAGAGAATGGTCCCAAAAGATAAAATATCCAGTGAGCAGCAGTTCTGTGGGTGAAAATGCCTTGTTGATGCCAGAGGTCAGAGGAGAATGGACAGACTGGTTGGAGCTGATAGAAAGGCAACAGTAACTCAAATAACCACTGGTTACAACCGAGGTCTGCAGAAGAGCATCTCTGAACACAACACGTCCAACCTTGAGGCAGATGGGCTACAGCAGCTGAAGACCACACCGGGTGACCCTCCTGTCAGCTAAGAACAGGAAACTGAGGCTACAATTCACACAGCAACACCAAAACTGGACAATAGAAGATTGGAAAAACGTTGCCTGGTCTGATGAGTCTGGATTTCTGCTCCACATTCAGATGGTAGGGTCAGAATTTGGCCTCAACAACATGAAAGCATGGATCCATCCTGCCTTGTATCAACGGTTCAGGCTGCTGCTGCTGGTGTAATGGTGTGGGGGATATTTTCTTGGCTCACTTTGGGCCCCTTAGTACCAACTGAGCATGGTTTAAAGTCCACAGCCTACCTGAGTATTGTTGCTAGCCATGTCCATCCCTTTCTGAGCACAGTGTACCCATCTTCTGATGGCTACTTCCAGCAGGATAACGCTCCATGTCATAAAGCTGGAATCATCTCAGACTGCTTTCTTCAACATGACAATGAGTTCCCTGTACTCAAATGTCCTCCACAGTCCCCAGATCTCAATCCAATAGAGCACCTTTGGGATGTGGTGGAACGGGAGATTCTCATCATGGATGTTCAGACGACAAATCTGCAGCAACTGTGTGATGCTATCATGTCAATATGGACCAAACTCTCTGAGGAATGTTTCCAGGACCTTGTTGAAGCTATGCCATAAAGGATTAAGGCAGTTCTGAAGGCTAAAGGGTCCAACCTGGGACTAACAAGGTCTACCTAATAAAGAGGCCAATGAGTGTAGGTAGGTAGACACTGTATTGAATCTGAGCCACATAACTAACGCCTCCCTACCACACGCCCGTTTATCAATCAAAAATAGACTTGTACAAGAAACAGTTATGACCTGTGCAGAGAATTGGTTGACAACTTAAAAAGAAGTTGTTTCTTCAACTGGAAAATAAAACAGGAGAGAAAACTACAGTTTGATGACGAGTCATGCACTTCTTCATCCGTGTGTTATTAACAGAACAGGGCTGAATTGTTCACTTCACTCCACAGAGAGAAAAGCTTTGTCTTGAAGTCAAACTGTGCTGTTGAGCGCTCCTTTTTAACCCCACCGCTGTCCGATGAAAGGGGTCCGTAACCTACAGCGGCCCGCTCAGCTTGTAAAACGCAATTACTCACACAATTAAATCAGATGTTCTTTGATTGCTTTGCTTTTGATTTATTTCAGCGGCGGGTAATCCCATCAGGTTAAACCACAAACGTCTCAGCCCAATTCTATCAACCTCTCCACCTCTCTTTTCTACCCCCCCACCACGGGGACCTATTTGAAAAACACATGCTAAAGGAACACGGTAACACACAGACTCTTATACCTTGATTAAACAGCAGTTCTCTGGTGCTCGTTTTTCCAGGTACACCTCGAAAATCAAGTCTCCAGCTGGAGAGAACTGAGGAGGGAGAAGTGAGAGACAAAAAAAAAAAGCTAGTGAGACAGAGATCAGTTGAATTACAAAAACAATGCAGCCGGATTAATTGGCCTTTCTTCTGAATTCCCGCTCCGACGTGGCGTGAATCTAAATGAAGAAAAAAGTAAGAGAAACAGCTCGAGGATTTGTGGAAACCAAAGGTCGTCTTTGAGCTGGAGGCAAACTAAAATCCTCGTGCTGTTAAAACTGCCTAAATAAAGAGAACATGTGTGAGACAATCTTGTAAAAGAGGAGGCGTCAGGGTGCATGTTTCACCTGTGCTAAACTGAAATGCTCTCTTCAGGTGTTAACCCAAGGTGTGCTGTCAGTTCAGAATCATTTTGGAAACGCACATAGGAACATTTTCTCTGGATTATTACTGCCAGAATGAACCCAGCGGAGGTGCAGAGAGAGAAATAGAAATACATTTCCACTGTAATAGTCCTCATTTTTGTTTTGTTAAAAGACACACAGCACTGAGAAAAGGAAATGTTCCTATTTAATCATGGAACCTTGACAAAAAGCTTCTTTTCTTTTTATTCAAAGCATAAATTTCTCACCAGCAGTTGATACTTCCTTCCTCAAAGCTACAAGAGTTTGGGTCTGATTTATCACCAGTGGTTGAGCCATTAAAGTCAGGTTTCATCCGAATAAAGCCAGAACTTTCCTTTATAGGAACCTTTTTTACTGGTACTAAAATATTCTTTCAGCTTTTTGTTTGTTCATTCAATCAAAAGTTTACAGATTTCAAAAAATGAGGCAAGTGAGTTCGCTTGTCAAAGAAAAAAAGAGTCTTTAGGTCCAAGAACCAGTTTTGAAACAGGAACTTTTGATGGGTCACAGTCCTCTCATCAAAGATGTCATAGAACATTGACACCATCTCTATGATGTCATCCATAGGTTTCTGCACTGTCGTTTTGAAGCTGGTGATGCCATGTCAGGAACGCTAATTTAAACTAACTTGATTGAAGAGTTGGAGCTAATGCAGGAACTTTTAGCATCTACAACCAGTCAAAAATGTAACATTTTGCAGGTAAAATTGGATTTTTAATGAGTCCTTATTAGGATTCCTTTGCTTTTCAACCAGCCTGTAGTGGACATTCAAGGAACTGCAGTCTCTCAAAACCCAAATTTCTGCTTGCCCCTGACTTTTGTCGAACAATTCATTAAGATTCCTAGCTCTGAAGGAAAATTCCCTGTTGTACCAATACTTAGATAGAAAAGTCTGTCAAGTCATTAGCAGGAACTCGGAGGCTACTAGCTTAGCCTAGCGTCTATCTGAGCAGTACGGCACAGCCAGATATATCTCTATTTAGAAATTCTTTACAAGAGTACAGATGCTGTAAACACCTGATGAGATGTTGATGTGTTGTTCGCCGTCAACTTAGCATTGTGTGCTAGCATTCTACTGATGCTAGCAATGACAAATTTAGGGGTTACGTTTTGAGAACAAATGCAGCTATATGCTATGCTATATGCTATCTATGGTATAGTAATCCCATAACATATGGTGGAAAAGTATTAATGGTTTAGCTCAAATTAGCATCTCAAAATAGATACCTCAGCTAACATGTAGGATTTAGATGTATTTTAATTAGGCTGACTGTAAAAAAAAAGGTGATGTAGGAAGGCAGTGCCTTCATTAGCCAATTCAGAATTTTTTTTGCTAGCTTTTTCTAAATCACCCCATAATTAGCAAAAATGAGAGGCTGTAACCTAAAATTCCAGAACATTACCTTTTTGGTATTTTAGCCTGTACTGGAACACAGCTGAGAGCTTTTCTGGTGTTTCCACTGGGCAAATTCATGCTAAATTTAAGCTAGTCACATTCTTGCTGCTCCATGTCCTAATAAATGAGTTGGTAGATGCTAACAAACCTTGTTTTTGTAAGAAAATACATTTATTTAACCATCACCTTCGAAGGCCTTTGCACCCACAAATACGCTAGCTATTTTAGCTTTAGGTAAACAAACAATGAAAAAATGAAATTAAAATAACCCCTCTTTTAGTGTAGTTTGATTTTTCACCTGTAGATTAACAAACTGGTGTTGAAAAAGGACATTTTTTTCTTCTAACCAAATGTAACCCATGTGAAATTGAAAGGGAGGCCTTTCTACCTGACATTCAAGAGGTCAAGTCCATCAATGTCCCTTTTTGTCAGAACAAATTTTTGCACCTGTTGTTGAAGCTTCAAATCTTTCTACATCAAATTAAAGCTTTTATAGAGATAGGGAAAAAAAGAAAACAAGGAAGCAAAAGCTGTAGTTGTGAAAAGCCACACTCATCTCTATGTAACGGAGGGATGGTGATATACTTTTTACAGACGGGTATTTGCTGAATGATGAAGGGTAAGAGGGAATGAGGGTAGTGACAACTTTTGGCCCAGTGTAAGAAATTAAAAGAAATGTTAAATGGTTTTACAGCAGATGGATTTCTCAGCTTGAGCAGTGTTGGAGTTGGAAAAACAGTCATGCTCTTCTCTAAATGAAGGCATTTCTAATCTTTTGCAAAGTCATACCCTATCTGCACTCGCCCCGGCTGTAAATGCAAGTATTGATTTTCAAGTCCCACTTCTGGCTTACAAGGCATGACATTGCCTTACACCTCATTATATCCCTGATTTACTTACTCCCTCAGTCTAGACACACTATCCACTTACAGGGAGCAGGCCGCTTTTTCATTCCCTGCCTTTTGAAGGAAGCAGATGAGGTCAACATCTTTACCTGCAGAGGCTCGGCCCTGTGAGACAAACATCCTGGAAGTGTCAAGAAGTCGGCGTTGGTATTCTGGTCCATAACCGAGAACGGAGTGTTCAGCAGCGTCCTATACCTGAAACTCCCCTCGCTGTTTGGTAATCTCCTCCTCCACACTGTTTCTTTACATTGGATCTTTTTCAGCCACACTAGCACTCTGGCTCTATGGACGGGCCGTTTCCATCACGAGGTTGGTTCATCACTTTGGCGTCCAACGATGGATTCCCACCAAGTTTTCTGAAGACTTTCAATTCCTCTGAGGAAGACTCCCACTGACTTTACTGACCTGTAACTTTTCCCCCTGAGGGGTGTCCTGTGGTTTTGGCTGAACTATTGGATGGATTGCCGTGGAGTTTGGCTTAGATGTCCTCGGGAGGTGATATAGAGCTGCTCCCAGGAAGAGAAATTTGGCCTTTGCTCACCCTGAGGTAGAGTAGGGATCACATCGCCACTTGCCAAGATCATGTGGTGTGCAGAAAGACGTCATTGGAAGCAAAAAAAAAAAAAAACTTCTCTGGTTTCCAGTTATATTCCAAGATGGATTCTTCAGGTATTTCAGGAGGTAATGGAGGTTCATGGGAACAAAAGCCATGTGGAGAGTGAAAAGGGTGGAGGGCATGGGGTATGATGCAATCTCAGAACCCAGAGACCACCGCAGTGCTTCTGATGTCACTCTCAGGTTGCGAGGCTGAAGTGTTGATATGATATCGTACTGCTGTGCTTATGCTGCTGTGCTCACTTGAGTTTCTGACTTTTGGCTTGAAGTAATTTGAAGACTGTGTGAATATGGAGAGAAAAATCTGATGGAATCGTTGCTAAACTCAGCAGAGTAAAGGCCTTTGCACACCAACGGCGACTATCGGCCAAAAATTTGGAGGCAGTTAATCAGTCTCCGCAGCTATTTTCCTCTCTTTGTAATCATTGTCTTTGTAGTTTTTAAGTCTTTTGTTGTAAAGAACTGGGTGTTGGGACATGAACGCCATCAATGTTGAATATTTTGGTTTGTGACTTGTCAACAACGAGCGTTTAGATTGGTTAGATGTGTACTCATCGCATGCAAAACTTTGGAAAAATCAACCTCAGTCCAAAAAAATTTAAGCCGCAATTTGGCTCAGTGAAAGTGCGTTGCTGGAATGAAAGCTAAAATTGAAAAACATTAGGTTTGAAAAAAATAAATTATAGATATTTGCGCGAAAAATAGGGCTTAAAAGCTACTTAGCTAAATAGATGACATTATTCTAGTAAGGGCCTGTGCACACTCTTTGCTTTAGAGCTCTTTGGCTTCTATTTGAAGTGATTGTTTGATTTGTTTGAAATTCCTTAGTATGTTTCATCTTTACTTGTATTCAATGCCTTCCTACAAAGAAACTGTAACTTTAACAACTGGTAGAAACTGTGACCCAGATTTAGCACCAAAGGCCACAACAGTCAACCTTCACTATATCATCCATCCAACTTTCTTCGCAAGTCCCGTCAGTTAAAAGTGGTAATACAACAAGAAACTAGCATTAAAATCAGCAGAGGAAAAGCTAGTTTGCTTACTAAATGACATTCTTCTACTCTGTAAGTCAAAACATCAACTTGAGAGTGCATCTCACCAGTGCTATCTTTTGTTACGGTTATGAAAGTTGTGTTTAACCATCATCATCCTATCAAATAGGCCTTCAGATTCTGTGGTATATAAATTTTCCTGATCATCACACAAAATTTTTCTGACAAGCATCATTGATGGGGAAAAAAGCAACCCAAGATGAAATTGGTGATAAAATCAGGAGGGTAAAAGTTAGCTTAACAACTTAATTACATTAATCAAGGGTGATTTTTTTCCTACTCCTTTTCAAATCAATGAAATTGTTCATTGTTTGTTTGGCATTTTGGTATTGGTCACCCTTTAAATGACATGTTTTTGTCTCATTTTACTAGTTTGTTGTCCAAATTAAACTAGAAAAGCCCTCAGAGTGCAGAACAATTTGGTCTTAGTTGCAGGTTTGTACGATAATTTGTTTCCTGACAGTGTTGAAAATTATGATGACCCGGTTCATATTTCATATTCCAGATTTAGTATCCAGAATATTGCCAGGATCTGGATCTTACTTTTCCATCCGTCAGAAATTATGGTGACCTTGTCTTGTATTGTTTTGCAAAGCAATCAGACCATTTATGGTGGAGTTATATACACATATGGTGAAAACAGCCCTATCTCACAATGATAAAGAATCCTTTAAAAGAATCCTGGATCCAGACAATGATCTGGATCACCCTCAAAATTTAATCACCTCTTCCTTATCCCATTTTGAACATTTCCTGAAAATTTTATCAAGATCCGTTTGTTACTTTTTGAGTTATGTTGTTCACAGACAAATAGACAAACTTTCACAAAAACCTAACCATAAGGGTCTGTGTCCACAAACAGCATTTTATTCATTCACCGTTTTTTTAAATTTGGTGATAAACAAGCTTTCACGGTCAAACTTACTGGTCAAAATTTAAGTCAGTTTACCAACAATGTTAACCATTAGTTCCAGCCGACAGTGTTTCAAAATGAAGCCAATGGGAAAGTAAAAAAAAAAAATTAAATGCAGTACCAAGAGTGTCCTCTTGGTGCTGGCTACAAAACCTTAAGAATTCCCAACAAGTCACATGTTGAAATTCAATATTACAGGATGGTTTTGCCAGGCTCCAAAATGCCAACCCCCGCCGACCTCAACTAGTTTTCTTATTTCGACTGAAGGCTAGCTTGAGTTAGAATTTATAGTTTGACAGCCGCCATTAGCACTTCAAAATGCCTCTTCAGAAACCAGCAGGTGACGTCTGAGCCTGAGACTAGGTTCATAATTTTCAGCTGTGATATGAAGATGTCAGTTTGTATATATGCTAAAATGGATTGATAAAAATAGCATCTTAGCATATTCCAAGTGTTAATTTAGCATATAGCTAGAAGTGCTAATCAGGTTTAGAGAGTTACTTTATCATTAGTAGTTATTCTTCTCCTTTGGTTTGTGCAGTGTTGAATGGTAACACTGTATACGACACACTGATGTATGCTTATCAGATGTTATACCAGAATTAAATGAGAGTGATTTTTTATCACACAATAACAGAGAATAAATAATGACTGTAAAGCTAAACGATGTAAGTTTGTGGCTGGAAAATTAGATTTTTAACAACTTTTTTATTTCTTTTCATTCATTTTTTTCCAGGTTAATGGCTTTTTTGAAGCGTCTCTGCATGAATATGAATGAAACTCATCATTACTTCTAACCTTGCCTTCACTTTTTCTTTCATACCTGGAGTCTTTGTTTGTTCTGAAATGTGATTAACTGAGAGATAAGACGCTCTGAGCTGAAAATAAGTTGAGGAAAGTAAATCTTACATAGGAAAGGAAGATTAATGGAAGGCATTAATGGTTTTTATGAATGTTTAACTTTGCTAAATTGTTAAATCATCCCTTAAATTAGCTGAGCAATTATCTCAACAAAGACATTACTAACATAATTACACAAAATGAGTTTCCTGAATGAAAAAATTGCAACTTTTCTTTTGCATTTGCTTCTGTTGCGTTCACAAATTAAAAGCGTAAAAACACTCCTTTTTAGTCCTGTTGTTGAAAAGTTCCCCAACTTTTAACCTCTGACAGCTCTGTAATAGAATTTGCTTTCCACTGAGAAGCCCTCCTGCCCCACAGCAGCCGTCATGTTCTAAAAACCGTCAGACGCAGTGGAGGAAACAAGAGGAACAAACAACTTATTTCAGATTTTAACAACCGCACAGGCATCATGTGATTCTCTTTTTTCTTCTTCCCAGGTTATCAGAAGCAAAGGTTTTACTCGGCCTGAGTCACTCCAGCATGAGGCATCTCTTTGTAAAGGTTAAGAACGAAAAAAACTTTTTTTTTTTGGTTCACTTCACCTACCTTTTCATACCTCCTTCCCCCAATCTCCATCCAGGTTATTTTTGTCCAGAAAGAAATACAGGAAACTGTTGCAAATAAATCTCTGCTTTCAGTTTGGTGACGCAGTAAGATGAGTCAAAACCAGCACACGCACACACATAAAATAAATAAATAAATAAATAAAATACAGAACTGGAAGAGGACTTTACTTTCCCCATTAAATCTGAAGTACACGTCAAAATCAATAAAAGAAAAGTGCTCGTTCTTTTTTATCTTGAGGATATCATGTCATCTAATTTAATAAACTCATAAACTGGATACTTCTGGCTGACTTCCTGTACATCTTCAGAGTTTCACCACAAACACTAACAGCCATTTCAAGGATCCTAAAATATGGAGCACCATGGACAAAAAATATCATCTATTCTGGCAGGGTCCATTAATAAAAGAATACTAATCAAAGCCTGTTTGTCAACTAAATCACATAAGGTTACAATAAGGGCCTGTTTCCACTTACCAAGTTTTTTTTTTTTTTAATTCAAGAGCCTATAAATATCACATAATCTAATCCAACTTTATTAACACTTTCAAAGTTGTTACTCCAATTGTGAATGATGGGCAAGCACAGAAAGTCCTTCATCACTAGCAGATGGCTCAGGCCCCAAAAACTGACTGTCACAACTTTTGGGGCCCAAGGAGTTGTTTCTACATTAGCTTTTATGGTCATCACTAAAATTTTCTGGGAAATCCTTTCACTATAGTGTAGTATCCCAAGATGAAATCATTATTAAAATCAGCAGGGTACAAGCTAGTCTGCTTGCTAAATGACATAAGGTTATACTGAGGGCCTGTGTCCACTTGAGGCAGTTTTTGCACTGCCAGAATCCAAAACTTTAAATTTGAGAGTGCTTCTTACTGCTGCTTCTTTTTTATAGGTTACAAAAGCTTTCCTACGTCATACCAGCTTCTTTTGGATATGATGTTAAGTCTGGTTACAAAAAACTAGAATGCCCTCTACAGATACTGTGTCGTAGCATTAGCATCGAAGGCTACAGAAATCAGACCTGAATTTTCATCATTATCTTGATATGACTTTTAGATCCTCTTTTGTTATGTTAAGCAGCCTTGCTTGTGGTTTTTTGCTTTCCTTTTTAAACAAGTTTTATCAAAATAACTATTTTTCTTCTGCTTGGAACTAAATAACGTCAAGAGATATTGAGGGCTTGTCTCCACTGACTGCATATTTTGCATTGTCAGAGTCCAAAACATCAATTTGAGAGCTCCTCTCACCTGTGCTAACTTTTGGGGTGACACCAAGGATCCAAAAGCACCTTATGGTATGTCACTGGTTGTTCAGCGCCAGGTGTATGTCCAGTGGCTAAGCTAACAGTAGCTGTAGCAATTAAGCTAGCCCATATAAAAGCTTTAAATAATTCACTGTCATGTCGAAAGCATCGCACATAGCCCAACAACAGAACAAATGAGACAGTGTTGTGTTGAAATACATTGTCAATTCAGACAGGAAAGAAAAAAAACTTGAAAACAAAGAAACTAAGAAGTAGTTGAAGCTAATTTTATGCTAGCATTAGCACCAAAGGGGCACACATCTATATCACTACCCTGCCGTGAAAAATAGATCCAATTTTGTTGAGCAGCTCTGCTTTCACCATTGTTAAAGAGTAGCTAGTAGGTTATATTAAGGGCCTGTGTACACTAACAGCATTTTTTTGTCCAATCAGAACCCCAAATCTAAACTGAAGAGGTCCTTCTTTTTGCTAATTTCGAGTCTAGGAAATTACCCTGCCATGACATCTCTGTTCCCCTTTGTTTGTTAAACAACCATCATGATGTCAGGGATGACTTACTATGGCGTCCTTTTTCTCGTTCCAGCGCGTGATGAAACTCGTCTCCTTCTCCATTTGTTGCACTCGCTCCTCGTTGACCTGTTGGAAACGTCACAGAGACACACAAACCGTATTTTAGAAGATGGGGACGCCATCACAATCTGGAAGGTAATATGACTTTAACCACCCAATGTGGCCTAAACTGAAGCAGTGAAAAGTCCTCATAATACTTATACAACACTTATAAAACTAACTCTGAAGACAGAAGTTGGCTGCGAGTGTTTGACACAACTCGTCGCCAAATGAATACTCCTTCCTCCACAAAGCTGTGTGGGAAATTATATTTTGCATTCCAACTTTTTTGTCTCACATCTTTATCATTTTGAGAGAAGCTTTGTTAGTCTAATACGAGAAGAGGCAGAGAAGATTGGGGGAAGTAAAAGAAAACTCATGGTGTGTGTGGTTAGGCCTGATAATGGACACGGTGGACACACAGCACAGACACCACACTTCAATTAGCGAGATGTCTCACTCGTTTTATGTCACAGGAAGGGGCTTGTGATTGGTCAGGCCTAATGGTTATTCGTCACGGGACTGACTGCTTCTCCCTTTAAACGTCAGAACAAGAGGCCCTGATGCTCGGGCAGCTCTCCAAGGGTAACATCGATCCCACACACACCCGACTCTCATCGCCATCCTCACTTCAGCAAAGTCGAGCCTGTTGTGGATATTTGGCAGCAGCAGCAGCAGCTCTGCTTCTGAGATGGTTGAAGTTTGAATAAAGTCATGCCTGCAGCTTGGTTTAGCTCTGTGGTAAAATATGAATGATTTAAACGTTAACACTCATTTAGTTTCCTTTTATCATCGTTTTGAGAGTGTTCCAAAATTCAGAAACTCAAAAAGTCAGACTGAAAAACTCATAATGATAATGTTCTGTTGGGGGATTCTTGTAAAATATTAAAAATGAAAACTCTTCAGAAGCACAAGAGAAATTTCAATGTTAGGATCCAGTTATTTCTCTTTAAAAGTACGGTTATCTCCAGTACTCCTGTTGTCTCAGTGATGTTTACCTTGGACCATGCAGGAACTTTCTTAAGTTTAAAACTGATGATGATGTCAACAAGGTTATACCTCAGGTTAAGGTCAGAAATCTTTGGTGTTTTTCAACCAAAAAGTTCACCACCTGATTTTAAATTGTGAGAAAACTTTCTGAGGAAAGCGCTTAAAACCAATATGACAAAATGTACTTTTTAACGGCAGAAGCTTTTCCCAGGAGCTTGGCACTTTTGGAGGAACTAAGTGCCTTTTAACTGCAGGAACTAGAGTCTGAATTTAGTTCTGGAGTCATTGATCCATCCTTAGAAACAGCCATGCCTGGGAGGATAGTACTTTCTAGATTCCAGGAACTACGTCACTGGCATATGAAGAAAAAATTAAAAAGGTTCCTGGAACTTTTCTTTCAGGAATGACATAATCCCTGTCGCCAATTGTTTTTTGGTTTTTCCAGCACAGTCCAAAGATCACCCCAGAACTAAATCTAGACCCAAGTTCCCACAATGGCAAAGCTTATAGTTCTTCAAAAAGTCTCAAGTTCCTAAAATCTAAAAAGTACAGCTCAGAAAATGTAAAGTTCCTAAATAGTCAGTAGTACCTGTTACCAAAAAGCACCTAGTTCTTGAAAAAGTCACTAGTTCCCCCCACCCAAAAAACACCTATTTCCTTAAAAAGTTAATAGTTCCTGTAACCAAAAAAAACACCAAGTTCCTTAAAAAGTTGCCAGTTCCTGTGGTCAGAAAGTGTAAAGTTCCTGAAAAGTCAGCAGTACCTGTGACCAAAAAGCACCTAGTTTCCTAAGAAGTTGCTAGTTCTCCACCAAAAAACACATATTTTCTTAAAAAGTCCCTGGTTCTTGCAGCTGAAAAGTACCTAGTTTCTTAAAAAGTCCTTAGTTCCTGTAACATGAACATAAACATAAAAGTTCCCAGATCCTGTAGTCAGAAAATGTAAAGTTTCTAAATAGTCAGTAGTACCTGTTACCAAAAAGCACCTAGTTTCTTAAAAAGTTGCTAGTTCCTGTCACAAAAAACACCTAGTTCTTGAAAAAGTCAGTATTTCCTGTAACCCAAAAAGCACCTAGTTCCTTAAAAAGTCACTAGTTCCCGTAACCCAAAAAACACCTATTTCCTCAAAAAGTCCCTGGTTCTCGCAGCCAAAAGGAACCTAGTTCCTCAGAAAGCCCTTAGTTCCTGTAACATGAACCTAAACATAAAAGTTCCCAGTTCCTGTGGTCAGAAAGTGTAAAGTTCCTGAAAAAGTCACCAGTTCCTGTATCTAAAAAACACCTAGTTCCTTAAGAAGTCGCTAGTTCCTGTAACCAAAAAAAAACAAAACACATAGTTTTATAACATCCCTGGTTCTTGCAGATGAAAAGCACCTAGTTCCTCAAAAAGCACCTGGTTCTTGTAACATGAAAATCATCTAGTTCCGCAAAGTCTTTAGGCCCTGTTGTTGAAAAGCACTTAGTTCCCCCAAAAGCCCCAATTTTCCACAGTTGAAAAGCATCTTTTGACTTAAGATTCAGATTGTTTTCCAGCTCTTTCATTTAGAATCATGAAAACATGCTAAGCTCCGCCCTCCTTTTCCCTCCTTTGCTGCCATCACTGCAGTCAGACAGCCTGTAAATACTCACGCTAAAGAGAGTGATGTAGTTATTGATAAGGTCACAGACGACGCTGGTTTCCTGCGGGGTTTGTCCCTGAGTCTGGAACAAACAGGGAGAGAAGACAGAGGCCAGTTTGTCGCTGGGCATGTGGTTGAGGTGGGAACACTGCTGGACCCTGAAAGACACAAAAACAAGACAAGAAGAAGCAACATTTCTTAACTAGCATCATTACCGCTGCACCTGAATAAACTCAACAGATTTATGTTGAATAAGGGAAAAAGAAAAACAAGCCTCTGTTGGAAAGAGCAACAGTAAATTTTGATAATGAGACTCACAATCGATCTTGTTTGCAAAATGCCAACAAACGCAAGGAACAGTATGGGATTGATTCATCAGTCTCATCTCAAGGACACCGCAGCTCCATCGACAAAATAAACTTTTGCATTTCCGCTCCCAATTTAGAGAAAATGAAATCATATCTTTTCTATTCTTCACAAGCCTCACTGCAGAGGATCTTAACTTGTTTGGGAAATATAAAGAAGGATTGGTGAATTACATGAAGGGCAGAGCAGAGGGAGGAAAATGGTGAATCAGGAAGTGACGCAGTGTGTCATTGGTTACTAAGAGTGAAGGAGCTCTGAGAGCTACAGCTCCTCTAGCATTATACAAAAATAGATACAAACAAGAGCTACTCAGAGGATAATCAAGCCTTTCTTATGATTTATAACATCAGTTGGAAATGTGAAGTGTCCTGTGCCTTCTTGTCTTCCAGTTAAGTACACAGTATGTGCTGCTTTTATCAGAGCAGCTCCTTATTATAGCACTTTATTCATCCAAGGAGCACACAGTGTAAAATAAAAAACACTTAAAGAGGGGGTATTCTGCTTTCCCATGTTTTAAACATGCATAATGATCTGGGGCGGTGGGCCTAAAACACCAAGGGATACCCATAGAATCCACCCTATTAGGCCTAGAGAGGGCCGGCCAATCAGAGGTGAAGGAAGCCTTAAAGAGGGGTTTCTAGCAGAGGCTGAAACAAGGGTTTTCACACCAGTGTGAGACATTAAGGGACTTCTTTGAGCTGGAAATCATGTAAAGCCATGATGGGGGTACCAAAGGGACAATAAAAAGACTTGAAGAAAAATCTCATTACCCCTGCTTTAAAATACATTCATACCCCCTCTTTAAAAAAAAAAAAAATCAATTTTTTTATTTCTGCATTTATCAG
Organism: Halichoeres trimaculatus; assembly: GCF_033239565.1. Lineage (NCBI taxonomy): Eukaryota > Metazoa > Chordata > Actinopteri > Labriformes > Labridae > Halichoeres > Halichoeres trimaculatus. Next base: position 19,202,600 of record NW_027437200.1, read on the forward strand.
GTTAGAGCTAGGGGGAAATCTTTGTGTTTGAGGTCCACCCTTTAACATGTGTAAACCAGTTAGGAGCTCTCTATGTGATGACCTCATAGTTTCGGCAAGTCTCATGAGGATCTCTCGCTATTTTCAGAACGGGCTGTTGAAGCATTTAACAGGCAGAATTAGGTATTTCTATAACATATTCATATTAAAATCAGCCTGCATTTACATCCAGTATTGTTACTTTGCATCCATGTTAAAATGTAGGAAAGCAACATACCCCCTCTTTAAATACCATACCCCTCTTTAATGTTTTGCAACCAGTTTGTGTTTGAAATGTCAAACTGGTAACAATGACTACACCTTCATTTAGTGGAGAGAAAATTCAGAGTAATGTGCCCTAAAGTGTTGCACAGCAGCAGTATGAAGTAGCTGAAAGCTCGTTTTTAGCACCTGATTGTTATTCATGTGCTGTTTTTGAAGTTTTAAGAAGCATATGAATTCTCCTTCACTGTCATAAATCCTCTCCTGGCAGCAGCTTTGACTGTACTATGACCTCAATGATACAAGCTTTTAATGTGTGTGAGAGTGTGTGTGTACCTGTACAGATGTTGCAGCAGAGCATCAAGCGTCGACCTGTTTATCTTTGGCAAACTCTCGATGAAAGTGGAGTACTTCTTCACCCTCTGCCTCTCGTCCCTCTCATCTGCAGAACCAAACAGAGGAGGAGTGTTGGGAAAACATAACAAATCATGACTTAGAGGGAGAAAAAAATGACACCCAACGCACCCAGAGCTGACACCCAGTATGGATAGAGCTCCTTAGTGAGCAGCGCGTCCTCCGCCTGGGACAGAAAGCTCTTCAGGGTGTCGGTCACGTCCTCCAGCTGGTGCTCCTTCTCTCTCAGCTTCACGTTACGGGCATCCCGTGTAAACTCCTCCATGAGCGACGCTGTGCGAGCAGGGTCTCCTGGTCTCAGATACAGCTCCTCTTGGCACAAACCTGGAGAAGTCAAGTCAGAAAATCTCTGACGTTCACCTCATGGTGCGTTAAATTTAGTCGCTGTCTGATTGTGACATGACAGCTCTTACTATTTATTTAATGAAACACTATTATAACATGCAGGAGCTAAACTGTGGGACTGAAGGATGTTACATAAGCACACTGAATCTAAATTGCAGGTGGAGTAAAAACTGTACTTTGCAAAGTATGTTAACCTTCTGTTCTATTTGAGAGTTTCAGCCACAGTTAACTTTGACAACACAAAGAGGACTTACAGCAGAGTCTGTAATATGATGCTTGAGCAAAGCAACAGGAATGTAATTATGTAATTATGTAATGATGTAAAGTGTCTGAGAGCCCCCTATTGCAGCGTGATGTTTAAGAGTATGAAAAGCAATGAAATAGAAAAACAGAGTGAACAGAAAAAAAAAATTATTGGAGAAACAAACTAATAAAGATGAAAAAAAGGAAGAATAAAAAAACAAATAGCACTGGGGCTTGGGATGGCTACCTTTCACATTTGAAACAATATAATAACTAATTTCGGTACTGTATATGTGGAAAAAATATCATTTTGTTTCATAATAAAATATAATTTGTTTTCAATTTAACATATTTTTTCTTCAATATATAACATTGCAACGCTGTGTTTATGTCCAGTACGGAAAATCACCGACTCTTCCACTCCCTCACAGTCACAAGGAAGCATTTAGGTACCCAAACATGGTACCTTTTGATTTTACATGAACCATACCCAGTACTTTTGACAGGACCAAAAGTACCAAATTCAGTACCCATCCCTAACTGTGGCGCTACACAAGATCATTTCACTCCGCTTAAAAAAATAGAAATACATGTATCTGTGCCGAACGGGAGGCCGTTCGGTTCGGTACAGCGCTGTATTCGAACGAGTACAGTAAGTTTACGTTAGCCGCTGCACATGGCTCTTTAATATTCACGTGAGTGCTCGTTTATGATTGGCTGAGCAGGGAAAGTGTTTTAATATTCATGAGGAAAGTGGTCTGTGATTCGTGCTTTGCGATCATGTGCATATCATGTGGACGTGACGTGTCACGGTGAGCCAATCAGAAGATGAATATCAAAGAGCTTCCGTAGCCACAGGAGCTTGTGTCTGAATTGTGCATCATGGCTGCTGCTAACGACCAACCGGAGCTTGAAGAGCCTCCCCCCTCGCTGTATAATGGCAAGTTTTTGGTTTAATAAACATGCTAAACAAGCAAATGGTTTTGCGTTGTTCCATACTGTACCGAAAATGTGCCGAACCGTGACCCTAAAAAAAAAAAAATCGATTCACATAAGTACATGTTTTTGTTTAATTATACCTTCAATTTGTGAATTTTTTGTTTAGACAAAAGGACAACGAAAGATCTCTCTCTTTCTATGTATATATACATATATATATATATATATATATATATATATATATATATATATATATATATATATATATATATATATATATATATATATATATATATTTATATATATATTTATATATATATATATATGTGTGTGTGTGTGTGTGTGTGTGTGTGTGTGTGTGTAAAATAATATATGTGTATACACAAAAAGGCACACAGGACTCTTAATTTCAGCCTTTGTTTACAAACTGGATTGGAAAAAGTTCCTGCTTTTCTCCAGCACAGGGTGAAATTCTTATCTTTGACAATCTAGTGCTGTATTGTCAGATCCCTTGAACCAATCCTTTAAACCGACTCAGACGCTCATGTGATTTTTTAGGGAAAAAATGACTCCTGATTAAGTCTGTAGACATCATCATCATTCAACTTTTTTCACATGGTCTGGTCTAAATGGTCTGCATAAATCAAAGAATGACCTTTCAAATCAAAAAAAGAACTAAATCTGGAGAAAATCACATGTTTCCAGCCCCTGTATCAACAAAACAATGAAGAACCTTTGTTTTGTGTTAAATTTCCTGCCTGTGATAAGTATTCTACTCACCATACTGGGTGACAAAAGCAATGCAGCTGTCGATGATGATAGGGACTCCGTTCTTTGTCAGCTGCTGGTCACTGAGGCCCTTACCATCTGTACCAGCAGCCAGCGTGATGGCAGAGTGCCACAGAGCAAAGTCCATCCTGTTGAAGCCGTGGATGTAGACGGTTCTGTACCACAGACAGACAGAGATAGAGGAAGAAAGGTAATTATTAATGAAATGATATAAAATGAAATGAAATAATTTCCTCTAACATACAGTCTTTCATATTTTTAAGTTGTATTTATGTGTTTGGAAGAGCACTGCTAAGTCATTAAATAAACAACCGACAAGATTAAAAGGAATCCGAAAGCACTTCTAAAAAGAACACACATCTATAAACAACCAGCAGTTTCCCACGAGGTTTGATCAAAAACACTCAAATGGAGAGCAATTAACGGAGTAAACACAAGTGTTGTTGCACTCCTCCAAAAGGGAGCCTGAAACCGTTAGCTGGTGTTTCGTGCTGTCTCACCTCGTCTCTTTAACTGAAGCTGGCAGTCTGCAGAGGATTTAATTACACTGGATGGTTACAGTAGCTAACACTGTGCGTTCACACTAACGAGACAAAAGGCGAAATCAAAGCTAACAGAGCTGCATAATGCATGGCGTTGTTGTAGCACGTAGACAGGACCAATTAGCGCACCTTTTTTCCAGGGGGAACAACGTACCTTCCAGCCTCCACCATGAGCAGGACTTGGATCTTGTCCTCACCCTCCGTGTGTGTTGAGACGGCTGTGGGGCGAGGAGAGGGGACAACAAGTGGTGTGAAAAGCAGCTTCGATGAATTCTCCACGCTAATGCAAAGCAATGTTTTGAGGACTGTTGAGATTTGACATTTACAGTTGCTCAACAACAACAAAAAAGCGTGAGCACTTAGACGCCATGAAACTTGAAAGTCCCTCTATTCATTACCTGTCGCTGAAAGGTCTCCTTCCTCTAAAGTGTTCATTTAACATCATGTCCATCACCACACATAATGCACCTCACAATATGTCTAGACGTGTCTGGCTTGTCTCTTCAGATAAAAGTGAGGAAACCAAAGACGGGTGGCTTCTGTTTATAGCTCAGTGATGGTGTAAAAAAAGGAAGAAAGTGAAACATTTATCTCATCAGTCACCAAGCTTTTCATAAAGTTGCTCCAAACACAGCCAAATAAAACTGTTCTGAGCGTGGCATTTACCAAGCAGAATCAAAAGAAATCATTTAAAATGATAGAGCAACAATACAGAAAAAAAAAGCATGAAAAAACAGCAAGCTGAGCTGAGGGACTCTAAAGCCCTGCCATAATCTCTTCTGAGAGTTCAAACTGCAGCTTGGATCATGGAAACAATCACACACACACACAAACACACACACACACACACAGAGGGTACAGAAAAGATACCAGGCTCTGCAGCTGAGTCACAAATCTCCCAGCAACAACATCTGGCACTTTCATCACAACATCGCTCGAACTGCTTGTGCTCAAATGTACGACAGAAACTTTCAAACAAAGAAGAAGCTGTACCTCAGTTCAGAAACAAGAGACAGTGCCTTTTGTTGAGTGATTGCTCAGCTAACGAGCCACCTTCTTGAATTTATATCAGTTTCCTTCCAAAAGTATGAGGCCAAAGCTGATTTAGAGTGTAAAACTGAGGCTAACGTAGGATGCTAACTATCAGTCACATGAGTTTTCAGACATGACATCATTAGTTGAAGCGTACTGCCTGCTTTATTAAATTTTTGACGATGCTAAATTATCCTCTGTGAGCTAAATCAGACACCAGTTTACCACCATGTTCCTGTTTTACAGCCTTAATAAGCTAACATAAGTTAAGGCTAGGACTATAGCATCATGCATTTTTTGAAATATCTAACTCAACCAAAAGAAAAAATCAAAATAGACAGGCTTTTGTCTGTCACAAACTAGCTTAAGTAAGCTAACTCAGCAATAAAATCTTTTCTGGGTAAACTAGCTTTAACTAACCCTTTAATCAAACTGGCTTCAGCAAGCTAGCAAAGTAGACTAGCCTTAGTAAACTAACTAAATATGCTATATTTAGTAAGCTAACCAAGTTTTTTTTTTTTTTTTTGACTAAATGAAGCAATATAAGAAAACCAACTTTTGAAAGCTAACTAGCTAAACAATCTTTGGTAAGCTTACCATAAAAACTATGTTTGGTAAGCTTACTAGGTAGGAATAAAAATCATTGGTAAGCTAAACATATAATATTAGCTTTGGTAAGCTATCTAAGTAAACCAGCTTTAGTAAGCTAACTAATTAAACTAGCCTTTGTAAGCTAATAAAGTACACTGGCCAGTAAGCTACCCTATACACTAGCTTTGGTAAGTTAACTTAATATGCTATGTTGGGTAAACTAAGTATGTTGGCTTTAGGAAGCTACCCAAGTAACTTGCTTGTGTAAGCTAACTGGCTTTATTAATATAACTGAGTATGCTAACTGTAGTAGGCTTAGTAAACTACCCTTGTTAAGCTTTCTAAGTAGATGAGCTAGCTTCAGTGAGCTAGCTAAGTAGACTAGCCTCAGTAAAGTAAGTGTGATATATTTGGTAAGCTTGCCAAGTGTTTTGACTAAAGGAAGCAATATACGGAAACCAAATTTTAAAAGCTAACTAGCTAAACAATCTTTGGTCAGCTAACCATATAATATTAGATTTGGTAATCTATCTAACTAAACCAGCTTTAGTAAGCTAACTTATTAAACTAGCCCTTGTAAGCTTATTGGCCAGTAAGCTACCCTATATACTAGCTTTGGTAAGCTAACTTAATATGCTATGTTAGCTAAACTAAGTATGTCGGCTTTAGGAAGCTACCTTGGTAACTTGCTTCGGTAAGCTAACTTAATATGCCATGTTGAGTAAACTTACTGAGTATATTGGATTTAAGAATCTCCCTAAGTAAACTAGCTTTAGTAAGATAACTAAATATGCTAACTGTGGTAAGCTAACTCAGTACGCTATAGTTGGTAAGGTAACTTAGTATTATGACAATAGAAAGTCATAAGTAAACTAACTTTGGTGAGCTAGCTAAGTTGAACTTTAGTTAGCTATCTAAGTAAACTAGCTCTGTTAAGCTAACAAAGTCTATTTTTAGTAAGCTATCTAAGTTGAACTTTTCTAAGCTTGTAACAGGAAGTAAACTCATTTGGTTGTTTCTTTGGTGGAAATCTAACAGAATATTGAGAAAATTTAGCATGTTGCTTTTTCATGCTATACGCTAAAGGAGGCTAACTTCATGTGAGTTATGTTGCTGATTATAAATGCTATTCAGACACAAGGCTCCCTATTAAATCTTTATGCTAATGTAAACAAAAAAAGATGTTAGCTAAACCACATTTACTTAACACAAAACAATATACCAATTTTTTCAAAAAATCTTTATTTGTACTTTAGCTTATTGACAGTTAGCCTCATAATACTCCTATACATAATTAAAAAAAACAAGCATCCAATAGACAACCTTTAGTTTATCATATGCTACCACTAGCTCTATACGGTCATAATAGTATAGATCCATCCATTTTGAGCCTGGCAAGAATCGAAGTAAGAAAAGTTCAAAACACTTTAACTACTTTTACAATCCCCACATTTCTCCCTATACACTTCATCAAATATCCTAATCTCTGCATCCACTTCTCCACAAACACATTGATTATCTGCAGCAACAGGAATCTAATTTAACTGTTGGCACCAGCTCGAAGACTGGCATGAACACGACATACAACAATCTTATTTTTGGCGAAGGAGTACTTTATTTGTGCCTTTGTTTGCCAACCAAACAGCAAAAACAATTAATCCCCAAAAGTCTCTCTTAACAAATAATTAGCTTTTTTATTTTCCTTGGCAGACTTTCAAGGGCACAGTACTTCATTGTGATCCAAACAACAAGGGAAGAAAACGGAGAACTTCAGAGTTTGATATTGACTTGAGAGAGGTTTATTAGCTGTGTTATCAGGTAAACGCACAACACTTGTCATCGTTGTTTGAACAAACACACAGCAATCCTCTTTTATCCATCTTACGGCCCAGTGGGACATTTTTTGTTACTTAATTTGTTTGTATGATAAGGAGCTAAATCGGCTTTGTTTTCTCCTCATAATTTGGAGACCCTTTGGAGCCTTTTTAATTATTTGTTTTCCTTCACCTGAAAAAGGGTGATTCAGAGCTGGAGCACATTTGCAGTGGGAGAATTTTTGTTGTTATTTTTATGGATGTATAATCCCTGATGCTCGTGCTCCGTTAGTGTTTTTTCCTGGACTGAATCACAACCTCACGAAACATAACGAGTGTTTCTCACACACGGGAGGGTCAGAGAATTAGTTCTTTGTTTTCTGTGATTGTTTAGTTCTATTGGCTAGAAAAATGATTGTATTGATATTGCAACAAAAAATCTACACTGACTCATAAACCCTGACTGATACCTTAAAAATATGCTCCTCAATATTTAGAATACACTGAAACAGCGCAACATCATTAGCAATTAAATAACCTTTAAATGTATCCCAAAAACTGAGACGTGCAAACTTAAGTGTTTGAACATTATTTTTGTTTGTATGGAAGCCTATTGCTGCCACACCAGGTAAAAAAAGGGGTAAAAAAATCAGCAGTATGTTATAACTGAAAGTGTCCTGTTATTTTAATGTATTTGCAGTTATATTATATATTTTATAATTATTATCATGAAATATTATATAAAATTATAGCATATAATTGTTGGTAACAATATAAATTTTATCTTGTTATAACATTAAATGTTGTGTTGTAACAAGGGCTGTCACTTTAACATGTTTATAAGATTAATTAAGATATTTTAAAAATTAAAGCGATTAACTCATCGGCTGTGAGCCATTTCCAGAGTACCTCTTTCAAGACCCAAATAATATTGTTTTCTATGACCATGTAAACACCACAACTACCTAAGAAGAGTGGACTCTCTTCTTTTATGTCTCTATTCCTGTTTTTGATCCAAAAAACAAACAAACAAACAAACAAAAGGTATTATTTTTTTTAGATTGTGTTTGTCTCGGGTGCTTCATCCTTTGATCCTCTCCCTGATCTCCATCGTCTTTTCTCACGATGGCGCCGCTCTTTCTCTCTGAACTACTGCGACTCATCCTCAGTTGGAGCATAAGCTGCCTGAACTTTTCTGACTTGCAGCGACTCTCTGTGTCTCTGTCATCTCACATTTCTCCTCATATCCATGCTGAGCTCTCATCCAAAGAGCATACCACTCTCACCAACAGTAGTTTACGAGCAGGATTTTGATCGACAAGCTCCGCAAGAACCCGCCTCCCTTCGCTGAAAAACACAATTTACCTCTATAGACGCAGTAAACGGTTGCTATCGAATTGACGTCAATGGCAGCGGACACAGATATTTTAATATTGGACAGTTAAAAAAACATGGATTTACAAATCTTCTCTTTTTTGTGTATTCATTTGATTAGTCATGCATTACAATTTTGTAATGTCCTAGAATTCAGATTTTTTATTTGAGGACCTAAAGCAGATATGAGATTAAAATGTGATTAATTAGATTAATTAGATTAATTAATCACAAATCCTATAATTAATTAGATTATTTTTAACAAATAATTAATTAATTAATTAATTGTAACATGCTAACTCATATTGTTGTTACAGGAGTCGTTTCACATAATTATGAGATTTTTTTTTCTTTCATGCATTGTGTTTTCCGTGTATAATTAATAGACTTTATTTTGAAAAAAATAAATAAAATTGGATATAATTTTTTAATGCTGTAATAACATAAAACATCTTGTTCCAACCAAATCCTGTAATTAATTAATTATTTTTTTAATCAGGCACTAATAAGAGCTACACATCTGCACACAAACTGCACATTGGAAATTGGAACACAGTGGAAATCATCATACAGGAAGACAGTTTAAAGAGTCCAAAAGTATTTATACAATTTTCTGCTTTTTCAAGCACTCATTGATGACATTTTGTGTGTTAAATCTGAAGATGTGAATATAGCAGCAGAGAATCCCATCAGTCAGAATCAGGAGTCTACTTCCTGAATGAACAGTCGTCAACAGCTGAAGCTCTGTCTTTTCATGCTAAGTTTGCCATTTATTCTTCTATCCTGATCACATTACCTCAAAGCAGAGTGCTGAAATGTGACTGGGCCGCTCTGATTCCTATTTTAAATTTCAGATGATTGAGCACAGCAGTTGGATTAACTTTTCCTCTGTATTTAGTCACCGCCTTGGGAGAAATCCACGGAGAAATTGCACAGAATGAGTTTAATGCTAATGTGCTTATCTTGTTTGAAAACCGTTCATTTCACAGAGTTCGGGGAGGGAAGGCTGATTTGTGCACTCTGACAGGTTAATGATTATCCGACTGTATCTGTCATTTTACATTCATTTGACTTTGGTTCTGCTTATTTGTGCGGCAGACATCTTGACACGAGACATCACAAAAAGATCAATCCTCTCTCAGGAACACAGCTGAGCCCCCGGGAAGCCGTTTTCAGAGGCAGTGCTCTCAAGTTCTGCGGGGATGGGATTCTTTTATGCTGTTGCTGTTGTTTCCTTATTGCAGTTTAAGTGCTTCTCAGCCTACACAAATTCACCCTGACTAAATGACATATCAGTACAATATTAAAGCAATATGGTAAAGAAAATAAACGTCAGAGCGGATGAGAATAGTGGTGCTGGGAGGAAAATCATATCGGAAATCCTTCAAATATAAAAAGATATTGCAATTTTTAGATGGCTTATAATAAAATAAACCAGTTCGACCTTTCAGTTCCTCACTAAAAATGACTAATTTGGGTCTTTTTTCAAGGAGTATGAGTCACAACTTTTTAAAAAACACACCAGACCAAAACACCCCCACTGCTGGCACTGAAATCCTTTGAACAGCTCCTTCATTTAGACTGAATATTCCAAATAAAGTACTGTTATAAATACAAGGAAAAAAAATGTGTTTCAAGACCTAAAATATACAAGTGATTCATCACAACCTGTACTGAGTAACATGCAGCTTTAAAACCGCTTCCTGTTCTGACATAGCACGAGATGTTCACAGGGTTTAATGAGATATCTAACTTACTGACCTGATGAGGTCATCACATAAGGATCTACTCACTGCTTCTTGACACGTGGAGTGGGCCTCAAACACCAAGGTCTGCCAGTAGTGATGACCCTGAACGGCCTACAGAAGTGTTTCATACAGAAGCTGAAATAAGGATTTTTTGTAAGTCATGGAAAACTAATACTCAGGTACCACAGGGACAAATTTAAGACTGAAAAATTGCCTTTTCTTTAAGGTTTAAAGCCTGTAAATCAACAAGTTTTAGATCTATATTGTTGTTTCTTTTCCATAAAGTGTAAAATCAAGGAAGAAGTCTCACTAGGATCTTACCGATTGGTTTCTGAAGAAGTGTTTGAACCTTAAAGATGGTGGCTGCCGTATTGAAAATGCTGACTCAAGCTAACTTTTAGCTAGCCAAGGGGAAAAGTTGAGGACATAGCCAGTTAGCTACAACATTAACTCCTGTCAATGAGATAAGCTAACGCCCCTAATGATGCAGAAAAAAACAAACACTTTTTTTTTCAATACTGGGGGTTTCATTTCTTTTCACTAAGGCTGGGTATTGCTCAGAACCTCACAATTTGATTTTGATTCTTTAGGTTGCCATTCGAGTCAATATCAATTCGATATTAATCTAAATGCTTCAATTATTGATTTTCATGCCTATGTGAACATATTTGGTATGTCAACTCACGTTTTGGAGCAACAAAACAACCCCACGTCAGACTTTAAGGCCCTGTTAACATGACGTTGTTTCATCTAAAATCACTAAAACGCAGTGAAAAAAAATCTGCATTTACACAGAAATGTGTAGATTGGTAGATCTCCACTGAAGCAGAGTTGGGTCGATCATGTGGTGTATTGGTGATCGCTAAGAGCAGAAGTGGAGCAACAGATGCTCATTTTGTCGAAAGCCAGTCAGCAGATACAGCAGATTGAGCAGCACAATCACAACACCGTAGTTTGCTACGATCGTAACAACCGTACTATTGGACCTTTGTATGCGATCACGCGAAGCAGAGTGTGATGTCATGGGAATCCATTCGTTTGTGAACAACATAACTCAAAAACTAACAAACGAACCTTGCTGAAATTTTCAGGAAATGTTCAAAATGGGATAAGGAAGAAGTGATTACATTTTAGAGATGATCCAAATCACTGTCTGGATCCAGGACTTTTTAAAAGGATTCTTTATCATTGTGAGATAGGGCCGTTTTCACCATATGTTTATATAACTCCACCATAAATGGTCGGATTGCTTTGCAAATCAATACAAGACAAGGTCACCATAATTTCTGACAGATGTAAAAGTACGATCCAGATCCTGGGAATATTCTGGATACTAGATCTGGAATATGAAATATGTACTGGGTCATCATAATTATCGTACAAACCTGCAACTAACACCAAATTGTAGCAGACAGTCCGCTGAAAGGAAGTATAACATTAAAGTAGGACTAAAGTGTTGGTGACAATCACATTATGCTTAGTGGAGGTCTGTGCTCTCTGAGTGCTTTTCTAGTTATTCTTATTTTCTATTATTTGCATATAGATGCACTGCATAATTAATATAACAAGTTGTATTTGAGTTGAGGGATCATTGCTCAATATAATAGAATTTTTACGACACAGTCCATCGAATAAAAGATGGATAAGTAAAATATCTGGAGCAACGTCTGCTTCAAACTTCACAAAGTTAAAATGTATGAAGACCAGGTGCTCCAGTCCTTCAAAGATACTTCAGGGGAATTTTAAGGGAAGATGTCCAAGGCTAAAATGAACAAAAGTCAAGAGCTTTTACTTTCACTTAAAGTAAATGTTAAGGAAATTAAAGCTATAACTGAAAGACGAGGTCAGAAATCTTTTACAGACTGTATCACACTTCCTTTTCCTCCTGATGTAGGTTTTACAGCAGTATGTTGGAAGCATGTAGAGATTTCAAGAAAAAAAAGAGCATTTATTAAAGCTTTCTTTGCTGCACGGAGCACCTTTCATGTGTTTGGTGTCACTGCAGAGGAAATAACAGTTAATCCCATGACACACACTGTGATTCCTGAAGGGATCCTCTCAGTGCTCCTGAACCTTCAATCCCCGGACAAAAAATAGTCCCCCCCTGGCACTTCAGACTCCCTGGCTGTGACAAATATGGTTTGGGGAAAGCGGGGAATAAAAACCAGCACCACTGTGGCTCCTTACCCCGCCCAAGGTGAGGGGGACGTGGAGGCAAAAAAAAAACAGAGCCACTGATTCTCCACTCCTTCTGTTCGCACATCACACCACTGAAATCAATCAATCTGCCAAAGTATGTGTGAACAGACTGTCCTTTATGTAACTCCTGTTTGCCAGTTATGTGGACATGTTGGCTAAATTCATGTTTGTGGGCAGAGGAATGAATGCCACCATGACACCGCCATGCTGTGAATATTTGTGATTATTATGACGCTGAGAGCAAACAAGACTTTTTTTTCCCAGATTTTGTGGGAGCAGCTCAGGGGTTCGATGAAGTATTATATAACGCTGACCTTTCCTGGTCTCATTTTTACAGAACATCTTCTGTGGCATCTTCTCACTTTTCCTCCAATCCCCCCCTAAAAATGATGATCTTTATAATGGAAGACTGAGCGAGCCAATTAAAGTGGAGATCCAACAGTGAAGTGTAATGGTGTGAAAACGGAAATGTCTTCCAATAGTGCCTGCTTGCTTGTATCCACTGACATCTGTAAGCAGTCATAATGCGGGGAAGTGGGTAGGTGTGATTGAAAGTAGGTTTTTGGAAATATTACAGTAGAACAAATGGGAAAAAAAAGGAATTTGAGTGCCAGAAAATGTATCTGAGAAATGTTTAAATGGACCTTTTTATTATTTTTTTAATATCACTGCCAAGGCTGAAAAATGTACGCAGTGCTTCAGTTGAAAAACAAAATAAAATCCTGAAGACAACAAAACGTTTTGTGTTGTAAATCACATTGTATCACATCATATTTTATCTTATAACCTGTGGCTCTTTAACTCTTTAGCAGTGGCTTCTTGTAGCTTTAAAAAATGTTGAAATAAAGAACTTTTATTTTTAAGGGGTATTGATGATTTAAACCTTAAGTTTTACACTCCTGGTAAAATCACTAAATGTACAAAAAAAATAATCTGGAGAAAGATGTTTAAATTTCATGTAGACACATTCAGTAAACTGCAAGTGCTGGTTTATCATACATGCTTGATATGTAAAAAGACAAGAAACAAAAAGAATAAGTTTTTTGTTATTTGTTCCTTTTTTTACATGTTTAAAATTTTGAAATTTCAAAACTTTTGCAATATTTTTTGACCATTTTTTACTTTCTTCATTTTTTTTTAAATATATTTGCATTTTTTTTAAATTGTTGGACATAATTTTTTTCCACAAATTTCTGAAATCTATTTTTTTTAAACATTTGCATTTTTTAATGTGCAAATTTTTTTTGCATTTTTTTATTTCAAATTTTTGCAATTTTTTTTTTTAATTACAACTTCTAAAATTCCTTTATAATATTTATTTGCATTTGTTTTAAAATTGTTGCAAATTTATTGTTCTTTTTTGCAAATTTCTGAAATTTCAATTTATTTAATATTGGCATTTTTTTAAAAGAATGTGCAAATTAATTTATTGCATTGTTTTAATTTCAAATTTTTTCTAATTTTTGGAAAATTTTGCCACATTCTGATTGTTTTTCATTTATATATTTGCAATTTTTGAAAATGTTGCAAATTTATTATTCTTTGCAACTTTCTGAAATTTGTATTTTTTTTTAAGATTTGCATTTTTTATCATTTGCAAATTTATTTCTTTTTTTGCATTTTTCATTTCAAATGTTTTCATAATTTTTGCAAATTTCTTTTATTAATATTTACAAAATTATTTAGAATATAAATTTAGACATCACATTAACACATTAATAAATAAAAAAATTTAATACAGCTAAACCTGTATCAGAATCAGAATTACTTGATAAATCCCCAAGGAGAAATTGCTCAATATAATTATTTAAATTGTTCAGTAATAATATAGTATTTACTTGATTTTAGCTGTGTTGAGAATTTCATACACTTTATTGTCTTGATTGTGAAGATAAAGTAAAATTTTGCTCAGGAATGACTTTAATTCAGGCGAGCTGAGGCAAAACAACTTCTTTGAAAGTTAAGGTTGCAGACTCCTGCTCTAGGTTCTTATTACATTGTAATTTATCATAGTGTCTTTCAATAAAATGAAGAGTGAGGTTACGTTAGCTTTGCTTGGTAGACGACTGGCAGGACATAACCAGGATTCACTGGGCTGCCGATAGCACTACATATGTCACGTTTCAAACCATAGTGCTACGTTACTTTACTGAAAAGTCCCTTATCTCAGCATGTTGTATCCAGTTAAAAGAAAAATTGTTTCAATCCAGTCTCCACTTAAAACAGATCCTCCTCATAGTATCTTTAACTTAAAGCTGGAGATGACTTACCCTTACTTTCACTTCTATAAAGAGTGAAATTTCATAACTTTGTGTAGAGACAGCTTCCCATTCTTAAAGGAAACTCATAAACACGGGGCGCTGAATTAGCTGCTGTTGCCAGCTCACATATTATGTCATATCTGTCAGAGGGTTCATCTGAAGAGCTTGTAACAAGCCTCCAGTGCCTCATGTTACATGTAGAGCTGCCACAATAGAAAATCAATTTCCCTGAGTATAAAAAAGAAAAAAAAACAGTGTGAAGTGCATCTGGGTGCTCTTAGTGTAGAAGCGTACTTGAATCAGAATCATGCGTCAAGCAGCCAAGAATAACTGCTGTCACAAAATGTCACGGCAGAGAGAAATGACGCAAAGGGAGCTTTTTTTTTTTTTTTTTTTTGTAAGAGTCTGACAGGAGAGTCTGAGGAGAAAGTCTGTGTGTTAGTGTGTGTGTGTGTGTGTGTGATCAACGGAGAAAGAATTAGCAGGAGGTCACACAGATAAAGAAGTTAGGTGTTTTGTTTGTACGAGAGCTGGACAAAAACAAGGCTTTGAGGATGAGAAGTGAGTCTTCAAAACAGTAAATTTGCAAATTTGAGCTTTTAAGATTTAACCGAGTTTGACCCGTTGCAAACTTTGTTGACCTTTCCGGTTTGCAGGAAAATTGAGGAAGCGATTATATCAGCACTTTCTAGTTTTATCGAAAACCCCAATTTAACTGAGTCGCCTAATTATCTTGTTAGAAAAAGAAAAAGAGGTAAGAAAGAGAAAGTAAAAGAGTTCTCACTGAGCTCCTGCAGCTGTTTGAGTTGAAGGACTTCCTCCTCTCCCTCCTCGTCTCCCGAGCTGAAGTGCAGCGTCGAGCCTTCCAGCATAAACCAGCCCGTCCTCCAGTGGTACAGGTCGTGGCCCTCTTTGTAGTGCAGCCTGCCAATCAGCTCGCTGTCTCTCTGCACCAGTCCCTCGACTTTACACGGCACGAAACACTGCCGAGTCACACACACACACACGCAGGGATGGAGGTTTTTACATTTAACAGAGTGAAACTTTTTGTCTGTTTAACACAACAGGTGCAGCATTCTTCATGTCAGGATAAACCTTTTCCTGAAAAACATATTCCACCTCCCGAGGCTCCGTCTGGCCATTGTTTTGTGAGTCATGTTAAAAAACGAAGGTGGGGAAGGCCGGTGTTACAGATGGAGAAACATATGCAGCTATACTTCCCACCCTCCGTGACTGAGAGTGCTTGGATTAAAAGGATAAAAGAAAAAGAAGGGGACATGTGTGTGTTTAGGGTTGGTTGTGTTGCAAAGTTGAAACTGAAAGTAACTTTTTTTAACCCAAACTTATTAAAAACAGGGCGATAAAAATGATGTTTTTCTAACGTGTCACCTTCGTAAGCGCCTGGATCCAGTCGTGCTGCGTTTCCTGTGTCTCCGCTCCGACGATCAGCGCTCGCTCCGTCTGCAGGTACAGCTCCACTGTAAACACAGCCCTGCCAGACACACACACACACACACACACACAGCTCCGTGTTAGGGATCTGAATCAGGCAGAGAAACAGGGTAATTTCACACGTAGTATCAAAAACCTACTTTACAGGATTTCACAACAACACACTCGAAACGCAGAGTAATGAGTTCATAAACCTGCAGAATAAAAACACTTAGAAATCAGTAAAAGCTTGAATTAACGTTACTTCACTGCAATAAATACAGTGAGGGTATATGACGCTGTGAGATGATACAATATGGTTTAAATCTAATGCAGTAAAGCCCTTAGATAACATAATTAATGATGATTGATAATGAATTTCTCCTCTTGTCTTTGTCTTTAGTGCTGCAGACACTCAGTGCCGCCTCTGTTGTGATATTTATAACTCGTGCCCTGAACAGCTGATACAAAAATCCATATTTAGCAACCTCCTCAAATTTTGAAACTGACTGACATAAATTCAGAAAGAAAGTAACTAACCAAGCAAAATGGCATAAAAGTATTTTAAAAAGGTGTACTAGTGATTTTTATGTTGAAAAATGAAGAGGAATTCTTTTCCTTTTGTACATTTTGAAAATTCTGACATTATCTGATCAAATGCCAACTCCTATGTCAGTGTCAAACTGTCACACGTGGTTAAAAATCTTGGCTGTAGTACTCTTCTTTGGGCTGAAAAAATACATTTTTTGATTTTCCAGAAGCCACAGGAATAAAAGTGAAAACACCTCAGTTAATTCTGTGTTTGCAAGTCGGACCTGTTTTCTTGATATGTATTTACTTCTTAATTCAGAGCATATTTTCAATGCTATGAAATTAGAAGCAGCTCATTTTTGGGACTATCCAAAAGTGGGCGGGGCTTATTAGCTGACCCTGGCCTTTCACCTGCCTCAGTCATTCTTTGAATGGGAGGTGAGATTTGAGTTTCTCAGGATCTACCAAACTTGTTCACACAGTTTACCCCACTAATAAATCCAATGAAGAAGACAAACAAGCAGCCATGGGAGATATCCAGCAATTCCTCTTCTTTGGGATTGGCATGTGGCTCTTTGATACAAAGCACAATCAAGTTTTGTTTCAGAGAAAACGGATTGGTTTAGTCTGGCACCGCAACGGAAGGGTCCCAAAAAGTGGGCAATTCGTCTTGGTTATATAAGGATCTGTCCCAGGATTAGTCAGTGGAAACGCCACAAAATGCGCTTGGTAGAAACAGGGCTTAAGAAGTCAGTACTTGGCCCGGCTCATAAGATGACCTTAAACTTCTTGTCCTTCATGGCTTTCTTTGGCTTAGATTTGATTTTTTTCAGGAGGTCCTATTAGTAGCCAGGGTCGGCGTCATGAGTGGGGTAATGAGTCCCAGGCCCACTAAAAACTTTTCTTTGAAAAAAGTGTATCTTTTTCTTTCTTTCTTTCTGTTTAAAAAAATGTTTTTAAAGAGAAATATTACAACATTTGGTCACTTTAAGCTCATTTTGCTATCGTTAGATGTTCGGTCCTTATAAAATGAGCAAGGTTTAGCAATTTTTAGCCTGCTGGTAAAAGTTATGACTCATTCAGTTATTGCAGTAGGACTAGAGAATGATTTTGGGAAAGATTTTTGCAGATTTTTGTCTTTTATTTCACTTTGTTAACATTGCTGCTCTTGCAACCTATGACCAATAGGAAGTTAAGGCGGCGCAGCCCATTGGTGCATTAGAGCACTACTCTTTGGTTGATACAATTGAGAGCCATTGCCATCTGGTTAACAAATATTTTATCAAATATTAAACAATCAAAAAGCAACCAAATCTGCTTTAATGTACACATTTACAGTAATATATCTACATCTATATCTATATCTATATCTATATCTAAATCTATATATTTATAGTTATTTACTAACTGTAAGGCCCTCCCAAAAATTGAAATTCTGGCTCCGTCCCTATAAGGAGCTACTCCCTTTTTTGGAACTTTGTCCAAAAAGTAAAAAGATTCTAAATTTTCAGGAGCATCAATATTTGCCATGTTATCAAATTAGTAGCCACTCCCTTTTGGGGGGCTAGCCAACAGTGACAAGGGCTCATTAACTATCAATGGCCTTTTACTTGTCCCATCCTCATTTGTCTTGCAAGAAATAATTAAATAGTTCAGGAACCACCTGATTTACTATGTGGCTAAATTACAAGTCACTCTTTTGGGACAAAACAAAAGATGGGTAGGGCTCAGTGACTAACCTACTTTCAGTAGTCTCAGTCTTCATTTGGTTGAGAGAAAAACATCTGAATTTTACTACATTTTGAAAACCATGCCTTATTTTTGGGGACTACCAAAAAGTAGGAGGGGCTAATCAACTGACTTTGGTATTGATGTGAAGGACTTCTGAGAGTTTTTGAAGCAGCAAAAACTCTGGGATTGGCACATCTGATGCTAGAGCAACTTTGGACCAAATAAAAACCGACCTCTGACTTTGTTTCTATTTCAGACCTAACAGCAGAAACAAAAGGAAACTTCCCCGGGATGTGACTGAAACTTCACTTTCATTCATTTTAAAATAGATGTACAGCAGCTTTGATGTGCTTTTATTGAATGTGTCAGTAGGAACACTCCGCCTCCTGGGTACACAGATACCCATAATCCCCATTCATGCGCTCACCAATCTGCTCACATGCAGGTAAAATGTGTGCTGTCGGAAGCAAAAAGGTAGCTATTAATCTTTGTTTCTCCGTCTCCCTCTTGTCTTCTCCCTCTATCGTTCTGTTGTTGTGTCTCTCGCACAGAGCGGCCACAGAGGTTAGAGTATCACTTTCTTAATGGTTTGAACACACTGCCAATTTCAGCAAGAGAGCCTCTAAATGCTACAGCAATGGGTGTTTAAGGTGGCGTGTCACGGGGGGGTGGGTCACGGCAGCGCTGAGCCGCTCTCCTCTCACGCGTGTCGAGGGAACATGCGAGACATGGGTGTTTGCGTGACCTCCGGTGACCCTGCATCCCTCCTTCTTTTCTCTCTGTTCCTCACTCGCGCAGGCAGGTGAGCAGGCGCTTGTTAGAGGGGGGTCCCAGAGGGAGAGCCAGCGAGGGGGGGAAAGGGGGGATGTGGTAAAGGGGGTACGCTGATTCGCCGGGAAAAGCAGAATCATGGAGAAAAGGACGGAGGGAGAAGAGAGAGGTAGAAGAGAGGGCCGCTGAATTATGGCTCCCAGAGGAGGAGAGGGGAGCAGGGAAGGAGCAAAAAAGTGAATCAAAGAAAAACAGAGGAAGCTGAGATAGCATACTATACATTCACTCACTGAACACAATCTGGGGAGATTTTTGTTTCCCAGGAATGAGAAGATCGTCAGCGTACGGTTTGAATTTCTCTGGTTGTTGCAATAATCCTGGTACTTGAATATTTCCAATCATATGATGAACAACAAAACTTGTGACTTTGTTACTGATTTCTGATTGGTCAGAGCAGAGGTGACTAAAAGCGTAGCTAGTTAATTCAGAGCATTACAAGCGACTCCAACTTAGACAAACTGGTCCCACAGGAAATATAAAAGCAACTGATGACAAGGATTTCAGCAACATTATACCTCTGTCTGTTGACACTGTGGCAAAAGCGCTAGCTCAATTAAAAAAATAAACAAAAAAGTAAAAAAAAAAAAGACGCCTGACAGTTGCCTTGTTAATGTTCCTTTTTAAATCAAAAGTTCAGTTTAACGTTAACTCATTCTTTTATGTGGATCAGAATCCTGATTGGGTGAGACAAGAGCCAAACTCGAGCAGAGGTGTCATTTCTCAACAAAGCAGAAACCTCTGGTCTAAAAACCTGGAGCCTATACAGCAGTGTTGAAAAATGCAGTTCTTTGAGTGTCCACTTGAGGCTAAATGTATAAACATCAGAAACAACATTCATATAAATTAAAAAAGGAGACTTTTACGTTTTAAAAAAACAAAAACAAGCTAACAGTTTGGTTCAAAGTGCAGCTTTAGTCTGAGTTCCTCATTTTTCTATCGGCACACACAGTAGAGGACACAGTATTTAGGATAAAATAAGCAGCAAGAACATATATTTGAATTTCATTTATCTCTATCTCATTAACATAAAAACCAGTTTCCTTAAAAACCCTATAAAAAATAAATAAAAATTTATTCTGCCTCCTTGAGGGATATCATTCCACTACAGGCAGCTAAAGTTATTTTTGGCCCTTTTCTAAATGGCTGCTCTCGTGAAATCATCCACAAATTTTTGATTTAGGAAAATAATTGCAAATTTTCAAGAAGTTGCACTAAGAATAACGCCAAAATTGTGATTCCTTTTTAAAAATAATAATTTGAATTTTTACTAAAAACTTTACAAATGAAGTTGCCAAACTGTTCAATAAGCAAATGTAAAACAAAATTTATATCAATAACAAAATGATACATTTTTTTCTTATATTTCATTTTTATATATTTTTTTAATTTTGTCAAAAGGATTAATGAACATATTAGCTCCAAAACTGAGGAATTTTATGTTTTTTTTTTTTTTTTTTTTTTTCAATGGGTCTGGCTTTTAAGGGTTTACTGGCCAATTTTGGAGGTTGTGCATACGGCTAATGCCAAATGAGCCATAACATCAATACATAATGATTAATGGTCCCGTTTATGCTGACTGGACATGCATACAAGCCCTGCTCCCAATACATACCCCCATATTTGGCCTTACCATTACACCAACACTAAACCTTTATGTTTAATGCATTCTGTTCGATTTCAAAGTTTCATTTTATTTCTGATGCAGAGTGACAAATGAGGAAAAAAAACGCACGTCAGGAAGTTACAGCTGTGAGAGGAAGCAGAGACTGTCTAAGAAAGAAAGACAAAACAGTATTAGTACCACTGACACACCATTTAACACAGCTCTCATAGGGATGTTAGGAAAGATTTAAAGCTATTAAGCTTTTGAATAAAAAGGGAAAACAATAAATAAAGTAATTGATCGGTTATTAAGGATGCTTGTAGAAATAAGACCAATAAAGAAAGCAAACATTCATGATTGTTCTGTTAGGAAACGGGCTTGTTAAGGAAAGTCATTTAAGATAAGTGCTGTATCGATTCCTCCTGACATTAAAATCCTGCCAACAGTTTGAAACCGAGTTTGCATGAGGTGTTTGCAGCTCTTACAGAGTCATATTTTTGGGCTATTTTGTTGATTCAAAACAGATATCTGCTGCTAATTTTGAAGGAACTTGTGTTTTTGTGTCGAGTTTGACGACGCTCACAAGCTCACGAGGAGTCTGCTGCACAGGATTCCCCTCAACACACAGAGACATATCTATATGTATTTCTGTAGTCTTTTATTTTCTCCTAAAAGGCTTTTGTGTGCTCGGAGAACCGCTTAATTCCCCATCCATCATATAAATATATATATAACCCATCTCGCTTGCAAACTTAGCAACTAAGCCCTGCGAAAAGTCTTTAAAAACTCTGCATGTCTGTAAGAGGAGAAGATGGAGAGGAAAGAGGTTTAAGTGTTAGAGAAACAAGCACAAAAAGAGGAGAAAGGGCTGTTTCCAAGGTTTTGGAAGAGTTGAACTTGAAGGTCAGGACTGACTTAAAAACGTCTTCTCCAAAAAGGCGAATGACTCAAAAAAAGTCGTCGACTTATCACCTGCCAGCACACTCCCTTCTTTTGCTTAATTCCTTCAGAGCAGGGGTTTGTAATATCCATACGGCTTCAGCGGACGCATGTGTCGGGGGGCGCGAGCTGTAATTGACGGTGTCCTCTTCCACGGTGAAATCAGCCCAAATGTCGCGTTTAATGGGAGCGACACCTACGGCCTCCTGTAGCGCTACGATAGGCTGCGGATAGAAGAGTGTCATCTGCATATACGTTAATATTCATGAGCTGCAGACAGTCAAGAGGTGAGGCGTCCCAGCTCGTCCCAGCTCGTCTGGTAGAGAGGCATGCTGGGAAAAGGCTGGGAGCTGCAGAAGTGAAAGAGGAGGGTGTTTAATCTAGTGAAACATGCAGTCATTATGAGTTTTAGGGACAGAGAAATGACGATAACACATCCGAGGGTGAAGTTGTGACCTGTAACTCGGATGTAAGAGTGGATCCAGATTTTTTTTTTGGAGTCTGTTCATTTGTTATCACCAATGTAACCTCTTACGACTATCTGTATGTGTCCACATCGTTAAAAGGGTCGTACTTTGAGCCGGACAGATGTGCTTCTAATGGCTGTATAAATAACATTTACAAATAAAAGCATTGTTCCCTCTTCATAACATCTGCTGCTGTCATTAAGGGCCTGGCTTATGCTTTAATCATACGCCATTATCAGACTTCTCATTCAGCACACACACACACACACACAAAGAATACAGCGCACAAACCCAGCGGGAGTGTTAAAAGGGTGAGCAAAAAAGGATTGCGACATCTGTTTCTTCTTTCTTTCCAGAAGAAATAAAGAATAAAAAAAAAAGTTTCTTCATCGGAGGAACTTTCTTTTTAAACTGGATCATAATCATGCGAGAGCGCGGGGCTGAGGGAAGTGATGGAGGGAGGGCAGTTACAGCTGCGCCGTTCGCTTGCATCTCCGCCAAAGTAAACAGGAAATATAGCGCTCGTAAAGCCCTGATGGGTCCTGTTAAATTGAATAATGCTGCAGCTAAGATTATGCTAATGAGACATGCGTAGAGGGGGAGAAAGTATGCAGATGCCTGTGTTTACACATGTGTGTCTGTTATATGTCTCTGCAAATAACAAGGGCAGTAAAGTGTGATCCAGGCAAATAAATGGAGATAAATCATTTATGAAGCTGTTTGAGTGTTTATGGCATTTGTGTCCTTAAAAAGAGGTGGAATGATCATAAATTATGGTTTTATAGGACGAGATGCAAATGAGGTGTTTTAGATGGGTGTGACTGTAAAAGTGTATTTGTTCCTGAGAGCGGCTTGCAGGTTGGGAACAAATATTTATGTTGGGGGTTAATGAAGGCTGTACAACCTTTGAAGAACGGTTAAAGCACCACTCAAACTGGATTAAAGCGTAACAGGCTAAAAGCTCCCCTGGAGCAGGGGTGTGACTAGAGGGTAGACATGGGGTGGCATGGGCCACTTTGTAAACTGGTGCCCACCCGTTATTTTAGAAGAAGACGAAAAAAGAAAAAAAAAGAAGATTTTAGCTGTTTTTGGACAGGCTGCTAGCATGCATTTATGAGTAGCATACTTAGCATTTGTTGGCTTACTGGACAAGTCCTTTGAAATATCTATAACAACTGCAAACGGTTTAACCTTTGGAAACACATTTATGGGAAACATTTAGCCAGGATTTTTTTTTTTTTAGCAATTTGGCGTCTTGTAGAAGTCGGCTCAAGTACTAATAATTGTGACTTCCAACAAACATCTAGTCCGAGGCTCTTCAACCTGCAGCTCTAAAGCCTCATGTAGCTCTTTAAATCCTTAGCAGTGGCTCCTTGTAGCTTTGAAAACAAATTATTGACATAAAGAAGGTTTCTTTTTCAGATGAGTATTGATGATTGAAGACATTAGAATAAAAACATGAAAAAACATTCGGTTGAACTTAATATGCATCACATCTTGCAATAAAGCTTTCAATTTTTTTTTTAAGATTTTTGCAAAATTTCTGCAAACTTTTGGAAATTTATTTTTTTGAATTTTTTCAAAGCATGAAAAATACTCCTATATTTTTGTACATTTTGCAATTTTTTGCAAAATATTCTAATTCACTTTTTTTGAAAAAACAAAAGCTTTATTTTGTTTTATTTTTTTGCAAAAAAAAAAAAAACTGGTAAATTATTCAAACTTCACATTTTTTTGTTTTTTTAGATTTAGAAATTTTCAAAAAAATGCTACTTTTTTGAAGTTCCATAATTTCATGTAATTTCACATATTTTTTTTCCCAATTTTAAAAAATATTTTACAATTTATTTAAAATAAAAAATTAAGACATTACATGTAAAAATTATAAACACAAAAAAACTCCTTGTTTGGATAATTATTTGCTAGCTTATTACTTTTTCTAGAATTTTATCACACTTTTGTCTTTTTTGTGGAGATAAATTATATTTTGTGGCTCTTGAATGACTTTAACCCAGGTGAACTGAGGCAAAATGGCTTTAACAGGAGCATCTGAACATGATCCTCAAAGTTTTATCACTAAAATGATATTTCTTTATTTGCAAATTCCTGATTTTACTCCTGCATGTTCCAGTACTGGAGTTGGGGCACCCCAAAAAGCCAGTCCAAAAAGCTCGGACACGCCCCTGCTCAGAGAAAGTGTTTTCAGTCAATATTGAATCAATTTCATTTGGTTTTGAAGCTGGATTTTAAAGATATGTCCGTGCGAGTGTGTGTGTGTGTGTGAGTGTTCATACCCGGCTCCCGTCATTGTCTCTGTGTTGCCAATAGCCAGGCTAACGGCGTCAGTGACGTCCACCCTGCCGATAGCTGTTGGGCTGCGCTCGCTCTCGTAATAACTCAGGAATCCGCCCTCTAGGGTGCACCAGCGGCGGGTCATATCTAAAGTATATGCAGACAAAATAAACAGTTACAAATGAGAAATATTTTTGTGTGGTCTTGTGTGGTCAATCCAGCTAAATTCATTAAACACAGGTCTTAATTTAGTTTTCCCACATCAAAGTTTTGAGCGTTCCAGTTTGAATCAGTTGACATATGTTTGATGACAGTCCCCATTTTTCCATCCATCAGAGGAAACTTAGTCAGGCACACTGTTCGCTTCATGTGAGGGCAGAAACACGGAATTAAACAGGGTTTAGAGACTCCAAGTACGGAGCAGATTTCAATCAACAAACATGATCTCGGTGGAAAAGCAGGAAAACACACAACATTGTCTTTCATGATTGTCTGACTGTGCGATTTACATAGCCAATGAGCATGAAGTTCATGAAAACATACCTAATTTTGGATTTTCAAAGTCACCGTGCCATCTGCTTTTTTGTTCTGCAACAAACACACACACACACACACACACACACACACACACAAACAGCCCCCCGCTATCCAACCAACCCCCCCACCCCCTGTCGACTCCAAAGTTTCCACTGTATTCATCTCATGAATATGCTAATTGCGCATTCCTCTGCCAACTGTGTGTGATGTTTCTGAAGGAACAGATATAGTTCCAATAAAAAAGGAAGTGTCTACAACTGGCTGTTAAAAGAGAAAGGACTTGATAAGCACAGGACAGGAAAGGAAAGGAAAGGAAAGGAGGATGTCAGATTTGCTCTTTTCACCTTTGCGCTGCCTCCCTGAACCGCTCTTTCTGACTTTCTCTTTTGTTTCAAGAAAACAACTCGGACACTTTTTTCAAACATCTTTATTACTGCCAAATATCTTGTTGCTTACTGTGGCATTTAAAAAGTAATGTTCCTCTGACCCCACTTTGCTTCAAGAGGGGAAAAAAAAAAGATAATTCCAGCAGCTGAAGAATCATCGTCTCTATCTGAGAGGAACAGTCCGTGCAGCGGTGTGTGCGGGGAAGAAACAGAGAGACAGAGACTTACTCTGGTATTTAAAGTCATTACCCAATCCCGGCTGTCTTGACAGGGCTCGCTGTTGTCTTGGTGACGGAGAAGAACGTAATGCACTTCACTTCCGTTGCAAATGTGTCCCTGGATTGCAAAGGTTTGGCAGAAAATGTCATGTCCATCATTTCCCCTGGTGAGTAGTTTGTTTTGTGCTCTAATTTTTCTCCTCTCTGCTAATAACTGAACAGTTTCATTTGTGCAATCTAAATCGTCTTCGAAAACGCACACTTGGTTCCCTCATGGAAATTACACGCTGTTATGACAGTGGTTACTCAGACATGGTTCCTGTAGGTGGAAAATTTTGGCTTACGTCAATAAGTACTTGGGGTTAAAATACAAATGTTCAATCAACTGATCTGCAGCGTTGTAAAAATAACTGATCAGTGGGTCTGATATATTGGTCCAATATGAATCATAACAAGGAAACACAGTAAATTCAGTACATACTAACGGTTGTTAAGTTAATGGAAAAAAACCTGACAAAATAATATAAACAAGAGGAGTAAAAAGATTTCCAATAACCAAAACAAAAATAAAATAAGGCTAATTGAATTAAACTGTATTGTGAGTTTGCGAAGCTAACAAAATTAACTAAAATTAGACAAAAGTGTCTTAATATTTTTTTATCTTCTTCAATTTATCTCTCACTGAAATTACTTCTCTTTTTTTCTTTTTTTTATTTATTTTTATTTTTTTAACCATCCCCCTGGTGGCCACACAGAATAATGCTTGGTGACTCATTTTTTTTTTTTTTGTTTATTATTATTATTATTTTTTAAATAATTTTTCCTTAGTTACCACATTTTTATTAAATGATAAAACAGTTTTTATTAAAAAATGATTTTTCCAGTTTTTTTATGACCTTGCCCCTTGAAAACTACCCCATAATACAAAAAAAGGACTAAAACTAATACTGGCGCTGATAATACCAAAGATAAAACTTAGCATTTTCAAAAATAAAACCAGAAAAAAAAAAAATGAATATTTAAAAAAAATAAAAAAATATATAAAAAATAATAATAATAATAATAAAAATAATAAAAACCAGACTAAACTAGAAAACCAATCTTAAAACATACTTAAAAAACTGAAATTGAAAATAAAAATAAAAAAATAAAGAAAATGCAAAACTATAATAACATTAGTACACCCTGAACACAGTTTACTTGAAGTGGTCCTGACAACTGGATTTTAAAAACCAAAACTAAAGGGTCTTAATCCTATGCTTGCTACAACAGCCAGTAGGCAGCATCTCTATGGGGTCTGAAAGACAGGAAATGGGTCTCCTAATTCTGAAACCTTGTTTATTTACTGCCTGAGTAAACATTTATCATTGGTCATTTCATTGTCAGATAAAAGCCATTAGTTCACTAATCGCAGCTAGCTTGAGTTAGTCAAAACCGAAGACTGAAAAGCCATGTGTTCGTCCCGTTTGAGCTCCATTGAGTTTTGACAGTTAGCATGTAGCATGTAGCAGGACTGAAACCTCAAACCTGTGAAGTCCTGGCCTGGCTCTGCTCCTTACGTCAGGTAAAAGAAGATCAGTGTATTTTATTTTGAAAGTCAAGCAGATGTTTTAATGTTCCATCGCTGAGTTTCTGTGTAACCAGTCAGAACACAACAGGAAACAGGGTCAGTTAACACCAGTTCTGGTGCCTTGATGGAGCGGAGACAGACCAGAAAAAGATCTGGTGGAATGTAAGCTAACTTTTGTTCCTGGACAAATTTTCAGATACTTTTGGAGCATTTGTCCCTAAAGTCTTCATTAACCCAGTTTGAGATATGTAAAAGGTGTGTAAAAGGTACCGATAATGCCAAAAGTTTGGCTTCTTTTAAATGAAAGATAAGTTTTAACTTACTTCTTTTTTTGCTTTTGGGACAGATCAGAATTTATGAATCGCACTGAAGCTTTATTACATATATTAAATCTTATTCTATATGATTCCAGCAATGGATTTTGTTCCAGTTTTGCAGCTTTAATTAAACTTTTTATCGTCTTTTTTGTCACTCACCTCAAGAGGAATCTGACTTTTCTCGTTTTGAATTTGCTCCATAAACAAAATGTGCTGCTTCATGCTGCACCACTGCCCGACTGATCGGCTCAGACTTTGGTACATCCAGTCAAGTCTCCAAGAGGATCAACCTCGCAAAGTTTCGTGTCCCCCAGGCTTTCCCTCCATCGACAGCATTATGTGAACTTTTGTGATTTTGTGGTGAAAAGTTCAAAAAGTTGAGAACAAAATGGTTTAAGAGTCAAAAAATGTTTTTTTTTTAGAGACAAGGTCAGCTGCTAAAAGATTTGACCACTGGCCAGGAAACTCTGATTCATACAGATGGTAATAGCTGCTGCAGAGGAGTAATTCTCTCTTCTCGAGGTACACAAGACTACTTTTGTGAAAATTCCTTGATGATAACACCTCAAAAAATGGTTTGAATAAAAAAGGGACCCCTGCAGAAATTTCTCCATGAACCTTTCACAAGCAGTACTCGTCGGTTCAAGAGGGGTCGGGAAAGGAATTGCTTCAATATGAGGGTGCAAAAGTCAAAACTGTTGGGATCAAGGGCGTTCAGAATCCCAAAGGATAGAAAATCTGAAATATGTATATGAGATGACTCAATTGTCCTTCATAAGAAATTTTTACGCTGACATGTGTGGTATTCAGATTCTGTCTTCTTGAACCAACGATGTATTGTGTTATCGCTTTTCTCTGCCGAGCAAAATATGTTTTTAATTTCCTCTGAGTCACGAGGAAAAAATCCAAAGTGAATCTGAGACTCAAACTGCCATGGGAGCCTGGGTCAAGACAGCGTGGACACATGAATGGGCTCGCCAAAGTCATCCTACGCACTCGGGAGGAATTATTCTAATACCGGCCGGCACATGTACAAGGACAGACGTCCATATAAAGGTCTCAGAATACTGGAGGAACAGAAAGTTGGGAAAGTAGAGGGATTAAAGGGGAGGGCAAAGGTGTGGGGAGACTACAAATGTTTGACAAATGTAATTTCAGATAGAGTTATCTCCTTTTGGTTTGAATTGGGAATGAATATAAGGGATTTGGTGTACAGAGGCAAGACAGAAGGGGTTGAAATGACAGGAATTAGACGCTTTCACAGAGGTCTGAAAGTGAAAGAATTTCTCAAGGAAGTCGCAGGAAGCTGTGCTGATGTGACCCAAGATATAACCTTTTGTACCATTGATGTGAACGCCAGTGTGGAACAGAGGAAAAGGAGCTGAATGTAGCCACTTCCTCCCAGTGAAAGCCTCTGGATGCCTTCGAGATATTCCACCAGGGAAGCGGCGTTCTTCCGCTTTTGTTTGTGGCTCAGAATATCCTTAGCGGGTGGGATACCACTAGCTTTTCTACACGAGCACAGCGCGCAAAGGGGGGAAACAATGGTGCTTGATTTACAATCAAGCAGCTGCGTCCATTGCCAGATGTTCCCCTCGCACACAGCAATGCCCCTCATGGCTCAGCCGTTCGCCGCGGGAGTCCGTATCCAACCGCCGGAGACAACAAAAGCGGAAGCCATGCCTCTGTCGGATAAATTGGGCCAATTAGCTTGTACGCCAAAAGTGCTCCCTGTGTAGCGTTGTGGAATTGCTCTTCATCTTGTTTTTTACGCCGTATCTCTTTTTAGCAGTTGATGCTGAATTGTCCAAGATGAGAAGGTTGATTCGGCTAATCAAGTCATCAGACGGGCAATTAAAAGTCGTATTGTTTCCTGACTGATTGCGCAAGTTGAACAATACCAGATTTACTCAAAAGTTTCATTCTGAGTGCGTCTCAAGCTGCTTTCCCCAAGATTTACCCCGTAACTTTTTATCGGCAGTGCACAGACACCCATAAAAAAGCAGGCCTTGCCCCTTTCCACTGAATCAGCTCCTTTTCTCCCTCGTCGTCCCCCACCTCCTCCTTCCTCCGCCAATCTTCTGCCTATCTCACCATCAGACTAAAATATCCGTGATGAAGACATCTGCTGGACAGCTTGTCAGGGGGCTGGAAATGGAAATCGAGAAACTGAAGGGATCTGAACGATCTGTCTGTGCCAGAATTACAGCCCACTTCATTACAGGGAGGAATGGACAGATATGGCATGAGATAAAGAAAGGAAAAAAAACACTATCTGCCGTGTATTTCTGCTCGGAGAAACAGCAGCGCTCAGTCATTTAGGGAAGCAGAGGCAGAGTAATGTGAGGAAGAAAGTCAAAAAAGCACACAGGATTAGGACAAATGGTAAAAAAAAAAAAAAAAGGGGCTTTCGGGACTCAAACAACAGAAAAATAAGAAAAACAACTGTCTAAGCCAATGTTGCTTTGAAAGCTAATTCAAACAGAAAAACATAAAGATGTACTTTATGATCAAAACTTGACTCGAGCTTTGTAGACGCATCAATCCAGCCCTCTTCCGCGCTCAGATTTGTGTCCTCAATAAAACTGTAACGTTAATTCTACTCTGCTCGTCTTCCCCTCGGTCCGTCTGGCAGTTGTGAGTTACCGTCGCTGGCAAATGCAGAGTGCAGCTGATGAGCAAAAAGACAAAACTAATCAGAAATTAGGGCTGCCATTTCCCTGCTGCCACTCACCATTTCACACAGTAACTGCCTACTGTGTCTCAGACATATACAGACACACACAAACTGAGTACACACACTCTTTAATGTGGAAGTAGCAAGAGTTGCTGCTCTACCAGTCTGAGGGGGGACTTCATTTATGCTAGAATCAACAAGAAAACCTGATAGAGCAGGAACAGCTATCCACCAAGTGTTTCAGTTCAGTTTGTCTCAGTATGGCACACATTTTGTGGCATTTCCATTGACTAATCGCAGGACAGGTCCCCAAATTACCAACCCATACCGTCCCACTTTTTGGGACTCTTTCGCTGGGATACCGAGCTAGAAACACTACAGTCTGTTGATAAGTCGATAGAATCATCACTTACCGTGTGACAGTGGCTGTATTTCTCCTCTTCTCTGAAACAAAGCTTGATTGTGCTTTGTAACAAAGAGCCACATGGCCACAAGAAGACGAACTGCTGGATGTGCTTTCGTTGTTCCTCTTTGTTTACTGTGTCACATTTTTCTTCTTTGTTGGATTTATTAGCAGGGCACACTGTGTTGGGCTACTATGACGTCATGTTGGTTTGTAGCTGACGCAGCTATTGGCATCTGGCTTACACACCGTCTACCAAGAGGGGGCACAATTGGCTGTGGAAGCGCAAACAGGATCCGGCTTTACCAATCCAACCCGTATCAAACTGTACTGATCCAAACTGGACCGCTTGAAAAATTTAGAGGACAAGGAGAAATCTCTGTACAAGAGGTTCAAAGCAGGAAAACTATCAAGCTGTCAGTCAGCAGGGCGGTCAAAACAGACATTACTCTAAAGTGGAACCCACCACATGGGCTCAAAAGACTAGAGTGCATAGACATATGCTTGATGTTGTTTCTGTTAAGCTCCCTTCACACCGCCGTGCGGTAACCGGCCCAAAAACCGCTTCTCTGCCGGCAGAAGCCCGCGAAATGCAGAGCATTTTTCAAAGCGTCTCCTCCCGCCGCGGCATGAGCATGGGGTAGCAGGCGGCAGCAACGGTCGTAGAGGTGATTCGGCGAACGTCACAGCAGAGCCCGCCCAAAAGTCCTTCACAACACTCCCTCCTCAAAAACACTACCCCCGAGTAGTTCCTTATAGTTTCTGTTTACTGTATAATGTGCATAAGACTATGAAAGATTTTATCATTACTGTAGAGATACCAGCAGTATTAGCTCCTCCATTGCTTGTTTTGCCCCAGAAAGCCTGCTATTTCCGGGTTTTCTTCTTCCTTCGATGTGATTGACTGTTCCCAGGCGGCTGCCACCAGAAAGTTCAACACGCTAGACTCCGGGCGGCAGGGGAAAATCTGTGCGCGTTCACGTGGGCGCCAACCGCTTCTGGGTCCTACCGCCGCGGCCAAAACCGCTTGCCGTCTGCCGCCCATCCCTCATTAAAATGACTGGAGGCCGCGCGTTGCCATGCAGTGGTGTGAAGCCCCCTTTACAGAGCTTTGTAGCCACTTGAGGCCATATTAGAAATACTAAACTCAATCAAGCTTGTCTGAGATAGGATGAGGTAAAGCGGAGGGCCCTTTAACCTTTTTAGAGACAGCTTACAGCTACGCCCTTATATGGGCAAAATTTCTAAGTCTGATAGCTTCAAAATTTCAAAACTTCTCAAGAGTTTGTATACTGTGAAAAAAACTGCTCCCCATACAGAGAGTACGGGGGGAAAAGACATCTTGTTTGGCTTGGTGTGAATGTAATTTTTCAAGCCCCAAGTGGACACGTGAAGAACTGCATGGGTTTCATATTTTCAACCCGGCATTTGCTACTTAAAGAAAAACAGATAGTACAGAGAAGAGCTACACAGCTGCATAGAAACTGCACACTGTGGACTTGGAACCTCAAAAAAACATTTATTTTTGGTGCATTTAGGCGATTACCACTGGCTAAAAACCAATTGCTTTCATCTGACAATAACATAACCAATGATACATTTTTACAGAAGCTATAAATCAACAATAGAAGAAGAGTAGAACTGAATAGAGTGCATTTATTGCCATTATAAAATTGTACAATGAAACTGTTAAAGAACACAATAAAAAAGCCCATCTCGTGGTTAATGCACTTTGGTTTTGGTTTCACTTTTGAATCCAAAAGGTGAAACATTTAATGATTAACGTTTGGTATGTCCTTTGTGTTTCTCAGATCCTGATTCTGGACCATTAAGGTGGACCAACCCAACCTTATCCCAAGACAATGTCTGTTTTTGTTTTTTTATGTAACTGCAGTTTCTTTTTTACCACTTCTACATAGGCTCATTAATTTTAGAAGAGTTAACATCTAATTTGTTGTCTTTGCACTTTTTCAATTAAATATTGTGTTTAAATGGTTCGCCAACCCTCAACGTTTTACATGGTTATCAACTTTCATGAAACAGGGGTTGTATAATCCCAGCAGTTGTGAAAGTCACAACTAAAATCTGTTCCCAAATTAAATAAGTCAAAATCTGGATTAGTAACAGCATGAAAGCCAATGTGAGACAAGAAAAGGAAGCCGAGGTTTAAGATGCTGGAGCAGAGTGCTTTTATGAAGCCGTGAGCACAACCTATGAATTATTAAGAACTGTGGTGTATCTATAGACCATCAAACCATTAGCCTCGGAGCTAAAGGCATCCAGGAGTACATTCAAAAATACCCCATCCCCAACATGCTCACAAAGTCCTGACAGGGCTTCTTCCCGATTGAAGAAGTTGGAGTTTTAGACCCTCCCTGAATTTTTCAAAAGCTGCAGTCGCTGCCGAAGCTCCATTAATGCACAAAAGCCAAACTTGTACGCCCCTGCATAATAGATGGAATAACAAGGTGTTTATCTGCAGGAATATTACGAGCACTTACCCGAGGCTAGACGACTGGGTTGGTGAGTTCTTAAGGAAAGGTACAGAAAGCAAAGCGGCTAAAATGGACACCTGTAGAGTTATGTCAACCCAAGCAGCAAGTTCTCTTTAACTGTTGTTGTTGAGGCTTCACGCCGTCACACCAATGGGCTCCAAATTTGAAAGTGATGGGAAATGTCCTTTACTTATGCCCCGAATTTCTTTTTTTTTGGAATTGAAATTTCCTTTGTGTAGTTCAGTCAGACTGTTTATCTTTGAATTTGTTTATTTAGCAGCAAATACATTTATATGATTGGCGCCCAGGGTCCAGCCTCATCATTCCTTGCAGATAAGTTACTGAAAACAGAAACTTGTGCCAAAAATGGAAATCGGATCCTTTCAACTTTAAAAATTAAGCATCCCATTTTCATGTAGAATATCCTAATAAAAACAAGGGATTTGGTACCACTGCTTAAAATCATGTGTCAGCCCCCTTTAACAAAAATGATGCCCTTCTGGAAGTGCAAGGAACTTCAGTTCCTCGCTAGCCTCAAGGAACTTGCTCCAAATGCCAAGAAGAACCAGCTAATGCTAATATTTAAATGCTGACAGTTGAAACAAACGTGCTTTGCCAAGTGGTTGAAAGTAGGGTTCCCTAACTTTCAGTCCAGGACCCCCAACCCCTGCTATGGGAATACACTGATAGGCCAAACCAAAAAGCAAAAAACAAACCCTAAGATACGTAATCAAGCTGATTGGTTTGAGATAATCCTAGCTGAGAGTTGCTGTGTTTCTTAGGCCTTGTTCACACGTAGCACGGTATTTTCATAAACAAATATCCCCTTCCCTCATATGTTTTAAAAGATACTTAAGTCCACATGTAGCACGCAAACTTGCTGTCTTTTTTTGGCAGGTATTTTCGACGTAAAACCAATGCCATCCAGTCAGAATGAACCCCTTCATTTAGCTGTGCCCTTTAGGAACCAAAAACTCTGCTTCCCATCTACATGAAACCATGAAACCAGAGTTTTCCAAAATCATCACTTAAGCCAGACTTTTCAGCAAAAAAACATTTTTAGAGACATAAAGCTGCAGTTTTCTGTGGATGACAGGCCTAAGGCTTTGAAACTACAAGCGGTTTCCCAACCACAACTGATACTGTCCTTATTGTGATAATCACTCCAAGGGTCTTGTGGCAACAAAGTAATGTGAGAAACAGACTCAATATTTCTGTTAGCATGGTTTTAAATCAAATTTAACCACTCTGTTTATCGTATTAGAATTATGGATGAAATAAACAACTGTAAACAGGTTTTGATTTTTGATTTTTTTTTTATTTCCCTTAATTATGATTTTGTATTATGCTTGATTGTATTTATGTTGAAAGGACCCCCTCGAAAAGGAAGTAGTACATCTCAATGGGATATCCTTGAAATAAATTTGGAAATTATGAATTAAAAATGCCTTTTTTTTGCAACCTGGCCTAAAGCCTGCTTCATTTCAACCTCCTTCCCTGTTTACCACCAGAAACAAATGAATCTTTGTCAATGTTTTGTAAAGTTGTTGCTTAAAAAAGCCAGGTGGGCAACAAACTGAAATTGGTTAAAAGATTTAAAGAAGCCCCCAAAATGAGCTAAACTGATGATTGAAAAGGTGAAAATGTTAGATTCATCAGCATTTGTTGAAGTGAACTCATTTTCAGGTTTACTGTCGTTTAACGTGGTTAATATCAATGACTTCCATTAAAAGATGTTCCTTTGTTAACACCAGGAGTCGCTTCTTGAACCATCAGATCAGCAGGTTTCCAGACCTCTGATTGGTTTAATCAGTAGAGTTTGGAGCCCTGCGACTACAAAATTAAAGCCAAAATTGCGCTACAATTGAAGTCATCCCACAATAAATGAAATGGAAATGAATTCCATCTCAACAAATAATGAGAGTTTCAATAGAAACTGGTGAGGATTTTCCCCAGTCTCCTCTAAGGGGCAATTTCCCAGACCTTGCCCATGTTCATTAGCTGCCATGTACGCCCGCCAATGAGAGCGGAGCATGTGTGTGGGGTGATGGAAATAGAGATGGATGTCTCGCCCGAGTCGTAGGAGATTCAGCTCGTTCAAGTGGCAGGTAGCTGCAAGCTGTCTCGCGCCTTCTTTCCCCCTCATTTCTCCTCTACCCGTTCCCCCCCTTCATCCCCCTCTTCTCTATCCCTCTCCTCCACCTTGCCGATAACCCCCTTCCCCAGGGGCAGCATCCAAAAGCCGGCTTCTTCTCCTAATTACCCATGGGCCCCAGAAACGTTCCAGCTGTTGGGAGAAGTGGGACCATTGCAGAGCAGGAGGTTGGGTGTGAAATAGAGCCTGATTAAAAGTTTTAAACTGCCTTCAAAGACAAAAGAAGAATTCAGAAGTTTTCCAAGAAGGAGCTTTCAGGCAGATTTAGATTTCTTTTATGTAAATTTATTTAACCTGGCCCTAATTCACCCTGTACTTCCGCGGAGCATTCGCTGCTGGGTCGTCAGAGAACAAACGCGCGCCTGACAAGTATTCCCAGAGGGCGGATGAAGACGCCATTTGAAAGACAGATTCATTGATCGTTTTGACTGGACTGTTTGGTGTACGGATTAAACGATTGGCAGGTTGACAGCTGACAGACTGACACTGATTGATCGATCAGCGCTTAACTGGAGTAGACCTCCTGACAAACGCGCAGTTCAAATTGCTTACAAATGGATTGATGGATTGATTGGCCTTGCCGTTAGGGGAGGGGGGGATGGTTGGGAAAACGGTGAATTAGACTCACCATCTCGTCCGCGGCGGTCCGGGGTTGTCTTGACTGGGCCGGTGGAGATGTAGAGGAAGCCATCCATGAAGAGGGAAGCATCGGACAGAGAGGTGTTATCTGACCACTGGTCCAGTCGGGGAAAATCTAAAGAGGAGGAAGGAGAGTTGATAAGACAGGAAATGGTTTTCACCAATTTTTGGTGGCTCAGATTTTCCATTTGCACTTCTTTTTCACTCCTTCACCTTCATTTCTGTTAAAGTTAGAGGCAGATTGATGAAAAAAAATATAACCACAAGTATCCAAACACCCCCCCTTCGACCCATTCAGACATTTTTTTTTTAAATCTAAGACATAATGGCATTCCTCCTCTCCCCTTCACTCACTGGCTCTGCTTTTCATGAATGCACATGATAGAGATATGAGGTGTGCTCTCCCCACCTCATTTTTTGGCACTCCACTTTTGCACTAGGAAGAGTAATGCCTTCATGAACAGAGCCATACCACTTTCACCAAAGGCTTTGGTCTCTGCTGCTGCTCTCTGCTTTGGCTTTTAAAATTGCACATAGAAGAGAGGGTAGGTGTGCTCTCCCTTCCTCATTTTTGGCCTCCCACCTCAACACATGGATGGGCAGGGAGCTCCAAAAATGGAGCCATACTACTTTCACCAAATGCTTTGGTCTTTGCTGTGGCTCTCTGCTTTGGCTTTTACAAATGCACACAAAAGAGAGAGTAAGTGTGCTCTTCCTTCCTCAGTTTTTGGCATTCTACTGAGACAGATGAATGGGCAGCAGCTTCATGAACAGAGCCATACCTATTTCACCGAAGGCTTTGGTCTTTGCTTTGGCTCCCTGCTTTGGCTTTTAAAAATACACATAAAAGAGAGGGAAGGTGTGCTCTTCCTTCCTCGGGCATATGAAAGTGCAAGGAGCTTATATAACAATGGCATGCTATAATAATATATTTTATTATATACTGTCAGTTCAATTACTTCAACCTTAATCCCAAACACTTCAGGCTTTGGTCTTTGCTGATGTTCTGTCTGCCTTGACTTTTCATATATGCACATAAAACAAAGTGGGGTGTGTTCTATCCCCTTCTGACTTTGGCACCTCAGACTCTGGTTTTAGCTGCTTCCCTCCCTGCCTTTGTATTTTATGCATAAACATGAAGGAGATGAGGTGTGCTCTCCTCACCTCAGCGTCCACTGAGGCACATGGAAGGCCAGGGCGTTCATATAACAGAGGAATACTGCCAAATATAACTTACACAATGAAATTAATGATTCTTTTGATGAAAGTGGTGTTTTGAGCAATGTTTTGACCTCTGTTCATCTTGTCAAAATGTTAAGATAGTATTGAATACGAAAAATGTGTTTGTGATTAAAATTGTGTTTTCCTATAGTGCATTTTGTAGGTCTCAGTATTGGGCTTGTTAAGCTGCTTTAACAGCATATTTTCCCTGATATTATCATGGCTGTTGTCCCAGACTGTTGTCCCAAATAATGTTTGGATTTGGATTGTCACAAAGTTCCAGGTAAAGATAGCACTAATCCGAGATGCAATTACTCTCAAAAAGTCCACAAAGAGGTCGTCCTTCAGCCACAAAAAGCCACTTTAAGTGTCCTCAAGCAGAACATCGAGTCCCCACCTGCTTTTTTTTCATTGCTGTTCTTGAACCATAGTTCTGTCCTTCCCACAAGCAGCAGAAAACATGATTATACATTTATTAAGTCAGGGCTCTGTCACATGGTCTCCCCCTTGCGAAAGTCGTAGATAAGGTGTTCTGAGAGGCGTTTCAAGGCATGTACAGTATCCATTAAAAATGAGCTTTACACTCTGTGCTCTCTTCATCTTTGTCCATTTAAATTAGAACCCTTACTCCTTCAACTCCCTGCTCTCCTCCTTTCCTGCTAGCTTTAAGAGCCCCCTATATTCAACCTTATCGTTCTCAAATTCAATTAGCTTCAATTCTGAGGTTCAATTTTCTGCCAGGGCCTTGGCAATATCTCTCAGATTTTATCTGCACTTCCTCCAGCTCTCTCATCAAACAAGGTAAAATAACTTTAATTGAAACCACTTTTAATTGAGGCGACGTTTGCACCCTGTACCGACAGCAGCGACGCCCCGTCTCAGAGCCACATAAAACAATCAGTTCATTGGCAGAGACAGCTTGTTCTATGTGTGTGTGTGTGTGTGTGTGCAGTGTTTGGATTGTGTCAGATTTATTCTGTTTATGTGAATATTAAGGGTGGGGGGAAGAGACTTTTTATGTATATAATGGAATTAAAACTGGAAATGGCATTGACAACATTTTGCTTAAGTTAAAAACACATTAAACATGCATTATTCGCCATGGATATGTAAATAATATGCAAATTGTGTCCTCCTAGCACTTTCCCCCAAACCCTCCACTCCACACCAAAAAAATGACAGAAAGTTGAAACTGAAAAAAAAAACATTAAGCAAATAAAAGCGTAAATTATAAACTGTCATTAATAAAACAGCGGTTTCAAACAAAATATGGTTTAAATAATAATAAAAAAAACAGAATGCAAAAATCTATAAAAACGAAATAATACAAAACATTTCATGTCAGTGTTTCTAACTTCAGCAAACCTTCATACCTGTTTTGATGCCATTTTATAATTTTCTAAAAATCACATTTTTTAAAGCCAAAGTTTCTTTTTTTCAGTTTCAGGGTATGCTTTTCAATGCCAACTTTTTTTTTGTCATTGGCAAATGTTGTAGCTTTAAGGGCTAAAAACTGAACCCCAAAGCTCTGCTACGTCATATCAACATGAGATGTTATCTTTACTATAGATGCTGGAGAGTCGATGGACTTCATGTACCTCTAGTGGGTAATTCATTATGATAAATACAATTCTACAGGTCTGCTTTCGATTACCTATCCATGCTGAAAACTGTCTAACAACCGTCTAGCAGCTTCCTGGTGTCTTGGGTTGTGTCTATTGACCACTCACAGGATGTGTATCAGTGCTAATCCCATGAGTGTTTGTAAAGAGGGATAGTGACCCAATGACCTTTAACGACAGAACAGCACCTGAAATAAAAAGCAGAATACAGCTAGTTGGAAACACTATATAGAGAAAAGGTTTAAAAGTTTTATTTTGGAAGGTTTTTTTTCCAACATTTAATTTTGGATTAAACCTTGGAAGTGAATCATCCAGACGATTACAACAACAAAATGTGAGACTTAGTGGTATGGTTCTGTTTTGGGAGATTCCTGCACTTCTACATGGGCAGAGAGCACACCTCCATCTTTTATGTAATTACATGAAAATTAAAGAAAGGAGCAGCAAAGACAAAAGCCTAGAGGGTCAAAACCTGAGGTGGGGAGAGTGTACTCTCCCTTCCTTTTATGTGCAAACCAAGCAGCAACCTCTAGTCTAAGAACATGAGACAATGCAGAAGTGCTAAAATCTGCTTTTCCTGCTTGGTTCAGAAAACATTTCATGTCTGAGTCGCTAAGTTTACCATCGGCACGTACTGAACGGGGAGTGAATTTTTTTCTAACTCAGCAGTTCAGAGGATATTAAGATCCCTAGCTCGCCCAATAAGAGGCACAGCTCAGGTCATGTGACTAACGCGATGCCCTTGCCACTTCCAATATGGCCGCGATAGCCAATCTGCTTCATTTTCTGTTTCAGAAACAGATGGTGCACATCGGGGAGACTACATCCATGTTTTATACAGTCTATGAGGAAAACATTAAAAGCCAAGGCAGGGAGAGCAGCAGCAAAGACCAAAGAAATAAATGTTAAAAGTGGTATGAGGTATAGATCCAAACCAGTCTTCTTGAGCTGGATTGAGTATCGGCTAGAAAATCTGTGGGGCCAATCTTGGGAATCAGCTTGATGCCTTCTTTTTACTAGTGGGTACAAATGTTACGTTTCTTTGGTTTTTGCTGCATTATCAGTCTTCAGGGTATGAAAGTTTAAAATTGTTTATTGAACAAACTGCTGATAAACATTTAAACAATTTAAAGTTTGAATGGAAAGTAGGGTTGCCTTTCACCCAAAACATTACCTATCTTATCCCACAGTAGTGCAGGCAGGCTTTTATTATAACACTACTATCAGATCAGTATGGGTTAGTACTAAAAGCCCAGGTATTAGTATCAGGACCAGAAAAGTTGGACTGGAGCATCCCTGGTAAAGAGCAGCTAATGTTTTGTGGCTTTCCTGAACTAACGCCATGCTCGATGTGTTGCCTGGGACCCAGAACCAATCAGAAGCTGGAGTGGCCTTAGCTGGCCACATCTGTAATCTAGTTTGAATCTGACATGGGGGAATGTGTCTGCCAATAGCAGCATCATAAATACATCGAATCTGACCAAACTTAATCAGCAAACAGCAGGGAAGTGAGTCCAACACACACATACACACACATTACCCCCAGCACCCAGGTTGTGAGGATGTAAATAAGCCGTAGCTTGATGCTGTATCAGTCGTAACAAGCCTCCTTCTCCCTCCCTCCCTCACTGTGAGCCTTCGAAACGCTCCCTCTGGGCCCCTAAAGCTGGACTCTGTTAAGATGGGACTGTGATGTCTGTGGGGGCGGCAGTTGAGAAGTCTGGCCTGCGCTGATTGGCTCGGTCCCCAGCGAAGGGAGGTGACATGACAGAGTGCTCAATTAGCCATCTGGTCGCCCACGGCAACGGTCACAAAGTGGTCCCCGACAAGCGGTGGACAGTGGGGTAATCAGAGGCTCCCATTCGCACACGCACACAGGGACGGGGAGGCACACATTGTAATTGACAAGACAAATGGCTAACATATGCACGGCTAGTGCTGATAATGTATACCACTCTGTTTGAGATCAACACGTATAAATTTGTGTAGTTATAAACATATTTTGGGCACTTTTAAGCCTGAAAACACACACGCACAAGCACTCCTTTGTCAAAAGTCTCTTCAAAGTAAAAGCCTCCACACGCACATACTCCAGCACAGAAAAGTGTCTTCATTAAAAAACTTGTCGGTGACCTTGTGACCCTCTAACAGTCCAGCGTAGAGAGCATTGGTTAAAAACGACATCAACAAGCATAGCAAAAAAAGAAAATGTTGATAACAACAGGGAATGGAGGCTCCAGATGAAACAGGGTCTCTGATTTAGTGTTTGTGTATATGTGTGCGCCTGTGTGTGTGTTTGTCTTTTTATTATCCGCGCAGAAAGCCGGCTGGATAAATTTTTAATGTGCTGCGAGATTCAGAGATCCGAGGCGTCAGGGATGCTAGGGTGGCGACGATAAAACTTCTCTGCCTCCAAATCCGTGGTGTGTCATTTAAGAAGGAGCTGAATGATGTCAACAGTGAGAGGCATCGCTGTTTAGCTTTGGTTTTTACACTGAGAGAGGCTCCCGGGTGGAGTGGAGAGCCACCGTACAACACAATTTACATGTTTGCATT
The DNA here is from genome assembly GCF_033239565.1 of Halichoeres trimaculatus. Taxonomy (NCBI): domain Eukaryota; kingdom Metazoa; phylum Chordata; class Actinopteri; order Labriformes; family Labridae; genus Halichoeres; species Halichoeres trimaculatus. Next base: position 19,243,752 of record NW_027437200.1, read on the forward strand.
GCTTTGTTTACAGTTGAGGCATTAGCCGGCGCTTTCATCTGCGGATTCACACTCCACGAGCTGGCAGGGGTCTACCGTCTCATTGCGAGCTTGGATTTCAAATTTGCCACTTTAGAGCGGCTTTTGTTGTATCGTTCTGTCAGTCGAGCATCTTCAAAGACTTCTAATGGCTGAAGTTTTTGTTTGCAGAGGAACAGTCGAGTCCCAGGGAAAAGTGCTGCTGCTTTATTCTAGTTTGTGTGTTTAAAGGGTTGACTGGAAAAAACTAGGGACAGCACAGCAGCTCCCCCAAGGTTGAAGCCAAAACTTCTGGGCCTTAAACTGGTAATTTACTGAAGCGTAAAGCTCAGTTCTCTATTAAAATAAATGTAACATGGGTCCAACTGGTGAATCAAAACAGGCTTCCTGTCAAAGCATTTTGTTCAAATCATACTAGTTTTTTTATGTTTTTTTATAATTAGTTAAAAATGCTTTAAGAAATAGATTTTGCGTCATGAACGATGGCGTGTCTTTAGAAATACCAGTTCACCAAGCGTGATCTGCCGGATTAGCTAAGTAGAGGGGGCTCAATGGTAGAACATGTTACTAGCAAAACAAAAATGTGTGCTTTGGTTAGCGAACAGATGTTACGTAAGTTGAGCACCTCAGCCAGCTAGTTCCCCACTGATCAGCAAGTACCTATTCTCCAAATTCCCTCATCAGCCTAATATGTCTGCGTCCAGTGAGGGGATATTTTGGCTTCAATTTTTACAAGTGGTGATGAAGGCGCGCCATCCATTTTTTTATTCAGGCCCCGTATACACGACAACATTTCATCCAAAAACGTTAAAACGAAGTGAAAAAATCTGGGTTTACATGGACACTCAGAGGGACTGAAAACGCTGTAGTGAGCATGCCAGGCCTGTAGGTGGTGCTATAATTGTCTTGTCCAGATGTTTGGTAGATCTCCACTGAAGTAGAGTCAAGCCGATCATGTGGTGTATTGGTGAATGCTAAGGGCAGGCATGGAGCAACAGATGCTCATTTTGTTGAAAGACAGTCAGCAGATTTAGCAGATTGAGCAGCACAAGCACAACGCAAAGGTGGCAGAAGCGTATAAAAAAAAAAATCCACTCTGGAGACCTTCTTCTACAGAGCCATGCTGTTATAACACGCACAGAATGTAGCTTGGCATTGACTTGCTGAAAAATGTACGACATTGTCTAGAGGACACCATATGTCGCCCCAAAATCTCCTAACACTGTTTAGCATTGGCGTTGCCTTCCCAGCTATCCAAAGCTATCCAAACTAGCCTTGAGCACACAAGCCGTCACATGTGCTGGACTCTGTATTGAGAGCTTATGACGAGCCGGGCAATTCCATCAGCATCCATGTTTTCCTAAACAAATGCAAGATTTAGATTATTAGTTCCACGGGGCATTTTCTGATTTCACTTCAGCCCAGCTTTCCCAAGTTCTGGGAAAGTGGCAGCTTTTTGAAATCGTATCCTTTGGTGTTGATTATCTAACTCTTTTAATGATATCACTAACTTAAGAGGAAGAAATCACTGTTTTCTTGGCAACTTTACGAGTAACACTAAAGACTACGCCAAGTTGGGAGTTGCCTGTCCCATTTTTTATAGATGTGTTCAATCTAAAATGATTCTTAAAATTTTGAGATTCAAAATTAGGTATATTAATTTTGATACCATTTTTTGTTGAAATCAGGGGCAGAACCATGGTTTCAGTTTTAAGTGGCCCGAAAATTTTTTTTGCTGGGCCTTAAGTTACAAAAGTTTGTAAATCATTAATTAAATTAATAAAAATGACGGACAATAATGTTGCTGTGTGTGGTTTTTTAAGTGGATTTGGTTGCTTTTTTCACTTTTATTTTCATTTTTGCATTATAAGCTATAAGAGTGTGGACATTTACCACGGTTAAATACAATAAATAAAAATTTTCATTTTTTTCCCAAAATAATGTTTTGATCCCGCCCACATAAAACTGAACGTTTCAATTATTATTTATATTTTTTTAAGGCTTAAATAACGGCTCATTTTACAAAGATAGCACAACTGACGCAAAAACAAAAAACAAAAAAACGAGAAGTGATTTTCTTTTACCATGCTCTTTTTGAAACCAAATAAAAAAAAAAATCTATATATTTTTATATAATATAAGAAAATTTCAGGGTGGGCCTGGGACCTTTGAGCCCACCCATAGTGCCACCCCTGGTTTAAACATAGTGTTAAACTAAATTGCAAACATTCAAACTCTGTTTTGATGATTCAAATGGTGCCAACTTTTATAGAATTGGGGTTGGATGCATGGTTGAGCATGTTTTCTTGCCAATGAGGCTTTTTATATCTTATCATTTCATACACTTGCACAAACCTGTGTGATAGAGTATTGGTGTATTGGTCAAGCATCAGGTGGAACAAGGTTGTAAATGCAGACACCTGCACCATTTAAGAACCAATTACCAGGTTGTCTCTCCAGTGGGACATGGATCCATGGCACCAGCACAGAGAGTGACCAATCCAAGGACCAAAGCTGGACACTAGTGGCCAAAAAGCTCCTCTGTGTCTTCTATTCATGCAACAACCTGGAAGTCACAGCCAGCAAACAGAGCTCTATGGCTGAAAATAGATGAAATTGACACTTTGGGATTCAGGAGACACATTAGGGTGTTAGGTGGATTTTAATTTACAGTTTTGTCCCACAGCAGATGCTTTTATGAAGAGATATTTTAAAGCTCTGGCTCTTTAAGCTCACACGTACAGATATAAGAAGTGAAACTGTTAATTGGTATTCTAAAGACGTGTCAACACATTTCAAAGTACGGTCCCTGAAGCATTTAGTGTCTGGTGTCACATCCATCACAGAGTCATCTCGAGCGAATGACAGGACAGACGGGTGACAGCATGGCCAGACATGAGTTGTGCCAAAATAGATTATCAGGAGAAATATCCCAGTTAGGCAGTGTGTGTTTCCAATACACAGAGCAAAGTATTTTTCCCATCATCATTTTTCTGTTTTTCAAAACTTTTCAGGTCTCAGGGTCCAGCACAAGACTAAGAAAGACCTTCTCTATGTAGATTTTTCATGCCCGTTTTCATTTATGGAGCCATAGAGTCTCTCGAGTGTAACTTTTGGGAATACATTTGTCGTAAAAAATGATAAAGGACCCTGAAAATATACAAGAAACCACAGCAGTGGAAGCTCTTGACTATAAGGGATGGATCCATCATCGAAGCTGCCCTCAAGGGTCGCTACAAAGCGAAGAGACACCGCCTCAGAGACCTGCTGTTGGCTTTTTTTTTTAATGGAATCTGGGATGGGGATATGTAAATGAACCTGCTCCTTCGATATCCCAGGTTGCTTTTGGGGGACGAGCAGGTGTAGGAGGGAGAACAAGGCCCGCCGAGGCTCACATGCATGCAGAGAGAAGGAGCTAATGAAGTGGCAATGCTCCAACATCAGTGGATGTGGTCTGACACTGGAGCAGCAAACGAGACGCTGCGGAGTGTGGGGACGCTGACAGCTTTGTTTGGATGCAGATAACCAGTGGAAAAGAAGAGTTTATGTTTTATTTCCATTTCTACAAACCACAAGCAACATTCATGGGAAACCAGTGAGTTAAGGCTTTTGAGTTAGGGAGAATAATATAGGTTTTCTGATAACTGTTAATTAGGAAAACTGTATTCAGCACAGTACAAGACAGCAAAATGAAACATAGAATAACATCAAATAGATGTTAAATTGGACAAGACTGAAAAGTCTGAAAAGTAAATAAGGGTGCAACAATATGATGCACTACCACATAACAAAGCACTATACAGCGGCATTTGTTACGCTATGATACTGTACTACATGATAAAATACATTAGGATACCCCAAAGCGTTATCAATGATGTGATATAAATTATGTGATACCTACAACTGGATATCAATGAACGGCATAACAACTAGAAATAACATAAAAGGATACGATACAATATTATACAAGATACGATACGACACGACACGATACGTTAAGATAGGGTATGATACAATAGGATACGATAGGATATGATACGATACGTTAAGATAGGATACGATACAATAGGATACGATAGGATACGATAGGATACGATACGATAGGATACGATACGATACGATAGGATACGATAGGATACGATACGATACGTTAAGATAGGATACGATACAATAGGATACGATACGATACGATAGGCTACGATACGATACGATACGATAGGATACGATACGATACGATACGATACAATACACCAGAACTTCTTAAGGTGCCCTCATGGTATGTTCCAAAAAACAGCACTGTTTTCTTCCATTATTGTTGTGTAAATCATTGATGAAATTGAAGAATAATTAACACTGACATGTGTTAATTATTCTGTTTCACATAGTATTACTACTTCTAATACTGTTATAATTGTTATTGAAAAGTAATCCAAGCAATTTTTTTTACTGGAAATGTTGCATTAGACAAGTAGCCCCCATTTCCTGAATTAACATTTCAGGCATTTTATGGCATTTAGGGCAAAAGCACAAAAACTATGTTAAATACTAAAAGAGAGCTGGTGTTTCCCAGGTACCAGTTTTTAGCACCTGGAGCTGGTGCTTTGTCAGTGCAAACCATAGACTGTAAAAAAAATAGAATTGTTGTGGTGATCTGAAGATATTATTTTGCAATTTGCCTCGTATCCAGGTCCTCTTTTTTTCTGAAAAGTTTCGTTTTCATTAGTTTGAAGAGGTTAAAAATGAGGCTTTACGTCACATTTAACAATGACTGACAGCTGCTGTTCTTGTTTTTGTTTTTTTTGTTTTTTTTGGGGGGGGGTTGTAAAATAGGTTGAGAAATTATACCATTTTTGTCACCTGGCTCCACTCAGATCCCAAGTCCCTCACAGTCTCTACTGCGCAGACTCTGGCTGCACAACAGCTGCCAATGGCGGCGCCTGTGACAGGGGTATTTTGGCTTCAAAACCGTAAATTGGTAAGTGGCAAAGCCGCGCTGTCCACTTTATATACAGTCAATGGTGCAAACTGCCTGGAGCTAGCGTTGGCACCAGCTCTGTCATAAAAGGGTAAATGAGAAAGGTGAGGCTCCAAAAGCTTCCAAAAGCCTCCATTACTTGCACATTCTGGGAAGCTGATTCTATTTTCCAGCAGGACTTGGCTCCTGTCCACACTGCCAAAATAACTGAAAGCTGATTTAACGACTAATATTTTACTGTACCTAATTGGTTAGCAAACTCGCCCTTTTTAGATTCTATTGGGGTTTAGAAATATGAAAGACACCAGACCCAAAGAGCAGAATGCTGCTAGAAGAAGTAAATGCTTTAAATATTTCACTGTGTGTATCAAATCCATGTGATACCTGAGTTTCACTTTTTAAATGAAATGATTGAAATAAATGAACTCCCCCTCCTTAATCTAATCTATGGAGATGTTCCAGTACGTGTAACTTCAGTACATGCCATGCTGTACTAAAAAGATTACGGCTCTGGACAAAAGACAGTCCAAACTCTGTCTGACACTCTCGCACTGCTGGACACATTGTCACACCATGCAGAGCTGTGTGGAAAACGGCGTCTCGCATTGTTTGTAGAACATGCAGCCCCCAGAGTGTGCCGAGAAAGACATTTTGATTAAACAGAACTTTTGAACTTTTTCAGTTGTTGTGTGCAGAGTTGTGTCTGGCAGAGAGCGGGAACAATTCAATACCCATATGACACCATCCCTACTGCGGAGTATTGTGTTGACAGAGGGAGGAATAAAAGGATCCAGATAGCAGCCAATATTGAGGACAAAACTGAGTTCAGCATTGTTTTAGAGTTTTAGAGGCCTCAGTCTGATTTCATAGTTGAAGTTACGGCCACAAACAAACAAGGTAACAAGGGACAGATGTATTTCTGTAATGTAGCCACAAAACCATATTGGATTACGTTCACATTGCTGTTGGGACTGTATCTGTATTAAGTGCAGCTGTCAAACCGCATCATACTAAACTACATGCTATTATCATATCATATGGGAAAGTCTGTGACATATTTCATCATATCATAATCATGCCAGATGTTGAATTTTATCATATTTTAAACCGTGCCATATCCAAGTGGTAATCTCTGGTCTAAAATTACGAGACAACGCTGAAGTGCTAAAACCTGCTGTTCCTCCAGTGTCCACTTGAGGCTAGCTCCAGAAGTACCTGAGGTCACATACACACCAAGCCAAAGAAAAAAGCAGTTTTCACAACAAAAAAAAACAAAACAAAACATATTTACAGCCTCAAAGCCAGACCTACTTCCAGTATTGCTCCACCAGTGGACTTGTATCAAAACTTAGTTTCAGAAACAGGCAGTCTATGGTCTTATTGTATTACATCATACTTTAATGTATCATAGCCTGTTGTAACCTTTCTTTTTGGTGCACCATACCTTATGATGTTGTCTTGTCAAATGGTATTATATCATATTGTACCGTGTCGTGTTTTGTCGCAGCGCATTGCTTTGCATTCTTTTCATCTTACTGTATTGCATTTTGTAGGACCATTTCATACTGTTAGGTGTTGTTCTATTGTTTTATATGGTGTCTTATTGCATCTCATATTGTATCCTATTGTATAGTATTGTATCATATTATACCATATCATATCATATTAGAGCTCGGACAATATGGTATTCTTGCGTTTTGATTCTATTATGATTTTTGGGGGGAGCCGATTAGATTTAAATTGCAAGTCTTCAATATTTACAATGTTTGCGATTTTTAGTTTGCTTTATTAAAACCAGACCATGTGAAAAAGTTAAATAATAATAATGATAATGTCTACAGACTTTATCAGGAGCCATATTTTCCCATAAAATGCACATTGCGTGAGTCAGAGAGAAACATTTCGCCCTCTGCTGGAGAAAAGTGGTAACTTTTTTCCAATCCAGTTTATAAACAAAGACTGAAATGAAGAATATGAATTTGAAAATAATCTGTTTTTTTGACAAAGAATCCTGATTTTGATATTGTCAAACAAAAAAATCCAGACATATTGATTTTTCAATTTTTTTTTTCTGATGTTTTACGTTTACGCAATGACATGGCTCCAACTTTGCTCCTTTGCGCCAATGCAAAACCAAACATGTTCTTTTTACTTGTTCTTTTCAACAGTTATTGCATAGGTCTTTTATGCCTTTAATTAAAGAGGAGGAAGAGTAGAAAATGGGGGTAGAGTGGGGAGTAACAGAAAAGTTGCCAAAGGCTAGATCCCAACTCTGACCACCTGCTCAGGTAAATAGCTACTGGCTGTCCTAAAAGTCCCTAAGAGGCGAAAAAATAACGTTATCACGTCAGCAGCAACAGCAGAAATAAGTGATTTAAAAAAATTTCTTGCACAACTATGTGGTGCCATTTAAAGGGAACAACTAAAACACCAAACACACTTTCTTCACTTTTTGCTCTTTGTTTAGTGGCGTACTATTTAACATAACTCTGTCAGGTAACCTCCATGATACAGATCCTTCCTGCTTGCAGTAGTCAGCCAGTTTTAGTCAGACTTCCGCCCTAACAGGGAGAACATAGTTTGTGCGACATTCGTCTGTTAGTTAATGATGAAGCCCTACTACTCCCAGACACCTAATGAGCACACACACTACCTGAGTGTCACATGTTTAAAATGGGCAATAAAAGACACAACAATGTGTGAATGCGTATCTTCTCACACACTTCGACGTAATGGCCATCGCCATAGTGACCAGGTGAACCAAACTAGCAATTAGGACTCCCTAACAGGCTCGGTGCAGGCGAGTGTGCACAGATGCGGTGCATATATTATGTAAAACACGGTCCCTGAGAAAGTCTCCCCATGGCCCGAGTCGGCGGCCTCTCCCGCTCCTTTAATCTAATACATTCCTATCATCAGCCCCGCGTGGAACCACACAAACACAACACACCCGGCATGTGGAGGCAGCGAAACATCACATCTGCCCGGTGCCGCCGACGTACAGGAGTTGGGTAAAGTTGGAATTTCTCAGCTTAATGTGGCGGGTTACAAATTTGAGGGTTTTTCTGCCATGATTTCATATTCATGAGAGTGGAAAGAAAAACCTCCCACTGTGCTTTTTATAAACATCGCAGGAACCGTGCAGTGTGGTTTCTAAACATGATTGGCTTATTAAAGAACAAAGACAACTGGGCTGAGTGTATGTGGTACCATGATTGTAAAAGCCAAATCGCACACCTAGTTTAAAGGCTCCACCATTAATTCATGAGTGAGTCAGCCTTTCCTTTCTTCTCATTTCAAGCCTGACCAGCAGGAAATGTGCCTCAGTCTGCGCCATAGCTACTTCTGGAGTCCAACACCTGACCTGAGCTGAACAATGGAAAAGTTTCCTGCATCAAAGCTGAAACTTTATTTGTTGTTAGAGGAACTGCCTCATATTTTCAGGAGCCAAGAGTGATAAATGAAAGTAACACGCTGGGAACTGGAGGTATTATTGTCTAATGTACCCACCACTCTATGCAATAAAGGTTAACGAAAGCAAACAGAAAGTAGACAGTACCTTTAGCATGTTTGGCTAACTAGCTTAAAGGTATAGCATCCTTACATAGCAGCATTAGCTTGATAATAATCATGAGCTAGTTGGTAATATCTACGCTAATCTAAAAAGGGGGAACTCCTAATTTAAAGAAAATCTTCTAAGTTGTACATTACTTTAGCATGCTAGGCTATCAAGCTTGTTAATACAGTAGCTTAATTTTGTTGGTGTCACCTGTTACTACAGTGTATAGAGAGCCAGTAAAGAAGCTAACTCATGATCAAATATTTTTTTACACTTAATAAAGCTTATCTACTTGAGTGTACACCCTGACTTTAGCATGTCAAGCTAACTAGCTTACAGGCACAGTAGCCTTATATGGTAAGGTTGGCTTGTTATTGCTGTTAATTATGAGTTTCTTTGGCATAAATTATTCAGAGAAAACAGTATTTTGAAAAGTTGATGAAACAAACTTGCTAGTTCTACTTTAGCATGTTATGCTAGCCAGCTAATGAGATCACCTGTTACTATAGTAGATAGTTTGTCTTCTTGAATGCAACCCTTAACTTTAGCAATCAAACTAACCATCTTATAAATGAAGTCACTAGGTTTAGTGGGCTAGCTAATGCTACTGTTCAATGACTGGAAGTTAGGGAGCTAGCATCTGATTTAAAATAAGTTTTTTGTGAATATGATACAATACAACATATTTAGCTAACAAGCTTATAAGTACAAGTACAGTAGCTTCATTTGGTGGGGTTAGGGCAATTTTGATGTCTAGTGAACAACCAAATTTGTAATTATGCTGCTAGCAAACTAGTGTTGTTAAAAGTAGACCCTTACTTAGTATACTAACCAGCAGATATGGTAGCCAAATTCAGTAGACCGTTAGCATCATATTGCAATAAATAATGAACTAGCTAGGGAGCGAACCAGACAAAGACAGCCTAATATGGGCTAACTAGGTTTTAAAAGTTAATAATGGCCAATGTTCTCAAAGCTAGCATGATAAGCTAACTAGGCTGCTGGCACAAGTGCAGTAGCTTAATTTCGTGGAGGAAATTTTGTCACTACTGGTTACTGTCGGCTAGTAAGTGGGCTAATTTCTGATGTAAGAAGTAAATTGTTTATCTTTTGGTCTTAACCCCTTTGTTTATATGACTCTTATTTGTTTCTGGACAGAGAGATCCTTCAAGAAGTTTCTGGGAAAGTATTATTTAAACATCAGCCAATCAAGAGACTTTGGGAACCATGGCTTTGGGAGTTAGCATCACCATGAAAGGCAAAACTCTATCAGTGCCTGTTTTAAAAATGTTTATTATTACTATTATTATTTATTTATTTTTTTCTTGTTTCTGAAGTGGCACCACAGAGCTGCTGTGGGGAATAAAATTCATGTGGCGTATCTTTAATTGTTAGACCTAGCATGCTTAGCTCAAGAAGGTATCCACAGCCACTTACCAGAGAGCTTGTTCTGGTGCAGGAACTCCATCTGTAGTCTTTGCCCTGCACGTTGAGCCAGGAGATACGGGGTGGAGAAGGTTGGATCCCCAGTGGCGCACATAACATCTGCCCCACTGAACAACAGCTCCATGGTTTTCAGCACGTCAGGCAACACCACAGCTGCACACAGAGCCTAAAAAAACCCAGAACAAAAGAGCACCTGAGGTATTTCTATTCTCAACCTCTGCTTTGTCTAATAATGTTTTTATACTATTCATAAAAATCTTCCATAGAGTACGAGTGAAATAATACTGTATGCATTATTTTGACACCTGATTTGCCTTTAGTGGTCACAAATCTTATAAATAGGAGTCCACCTGTCACTTAATGTTTTCTGGTGCTATGGGCTAATAAAAGGGTGAGTAAGTGCAGTCACAGCTCATTGCATTTCTAAGTAGCTTTCAATAGCTGGATTAATACCTTTAAAAATTTCACACTCCAGACAATGCATCAGTGAAAATCCCTTGAAATGAAAGTATGGTGTGTGTTGCAGCTTGGTGTCGCGCGGTGTGTGTATTTGTGCGTTCCAGGTTGATAGAGGACAAAGAGTCTATAAAGCGGCGTCAGAAAACCATATAAAGTTTAGAATTGAGTTCCGCCCGCTGATCTCAAAAGAGAAGTTAAAATAAGATCAAAATTTAATACTCCCTGTGGGAATCATTAAATCTCTAATCCCTGTGAAAAAAGGAGGAATATAGCAAATAAGAACAGGACAAATGGGCCATATTAAATATAATGAAACCAACAATTTCCAAGAAGAGGAAAGTGGAGATAAAGGCTTGAATAGCAATGAACGGAGCAAACAGAGGAGCACGCTGAGGCAGGGGGATACATGAAGCATACACAGTGAGTAACACACTGACAATGCAGCTTTTATAGAATCTTTAATGGAAAATTGAGAGAAAGAAATGCAGAATGTGATCCATAACTATCAAATTTAATCATGAAAATGTTGTAAAGCCCTCTTGACAATAAAAAAAATGCTTTAAAGGAACATTTTAATTATTTTCATGTTAAAAGGAAACTTGTGTGTTTCTCCTTTTAATTGTGACACATTCGTAAGAGACATACATTTGTGGGATGAGCTGCAGAGCTGAGTGTGTAGATTATGTCCATTGCCAGACCTCTCTGACGATGCCAAATGGCTAAATCTGCCGTTGACTCTAGTTTGGAGTTATTTAGTGGATTGGATGTCTAGAGAATTAGGAAATTTTGTCAATTAGATTGTTTATTCATTCCACAAACCAGAGTTGACTGACCCAACCAAGTCAGCCAACAGGGCTATGTCTTGGACTGAATGATTTCGGAAAATAATGTACTTGCGATTTTTTTTTTCTTTAACCATAACAATTTTTTTAACCAATATTGGGATTAAGCATGTGATTTTTACTTTTTATTTTTATTTTATTTTTATTTTATTTATTTTTTTAATTAAAAAAAAAAAATTAAAATATTTTTTTTGTACTATTGATTCTATAGTATGACCATCATGACAAATAATACTGTTAACATAAATAATTCTTTCCTGTAGGCTCGGGGTTACATGTTACGATGAAATGAGACAAACTGATGCATGAATCTTTATTTAACCATTACAATCACAGCAGAATATTAGCTGTTAGATTTAATTTTAAGCCGTGTAAGCATGTGATATTTTAGCCATAACAAACAGCATTGACTTTGCAGGTTTTAAGAAAGAACAAATACAAGTTACTATATTCCCCCCAGGTCTGTGTACATGAAACTTTCTCATTTATGTATTTATTTAATTTATTTATTTATTTATTTATTATAATTGCAACCTTGTGATTTGATAAACTGCATTCTACTACACTGTGATGTTGGTTTCAGCTCGATTAATTGTTCAGGCCTCGTTGTGTCGCTCCTAGTAGCCCTAAAAGACTAGGATTTTCCAATTGTTAGGGCAGAGCCAGCAACCATTTGGTACTGGGGATCTGTAGAAGACAGTCTACAGTTCCCACGTGCCGACAGGGAAGGAAATGGTCTTCATCTGCGTTTGTCTTCTTCTTGCGATGTCAATCTCTGACATCCCTCATCAAATGGAACTTGGGCTTCACTTAGGAGATGGTACTTTGTGCTCACTCTAACTTATGCTGCAACTTGGTTTTTCTGAATACCAGCTTAATGTTGTCCTATCGCACAGGCCCTTTCCTGATGAATGTAGCAAGCTGATTCTTAGAGTGGACACCGACAGACCTCTGACACAGGGCCAAAGTTAAAGAGCTGCTGAAGTTGATGTACTTTTCTCTTTTAAGAGGGGCGCTTTTAAATAAAACATATTATTATTGTTATTACTACTTGTATGTATACCTTGACGTTGGCATGTTAAGCAATCAGAGAGGCTACAAACAGCATACAGTGTTTGCACTGATGTCATGGTTTGGGTAGTTACTTTAATGTGTGGTCACATTGGAGGTACACAAATGTAAATATTGAATGGACAGAGATAGAAGTGTGCGGTAAAATATGGTTTTAAGATGTCCTATCTGCCAACAAGTGTGAAAAAATGCACCAAGCAAGCACAGTAAAACACTTTGTGAAGGACTCAGCCAGCAAGAAAAAGAAAGAGATTTTGAAAAATTACGCCTAATAAGCGCAAGACCCATACGAGAAGTTAGCATCCTTATCATCATTTACCCAAAGGTATGAAAACAAAAATGTTTGTACCATAGTTTTTATGGAAGATGAGGTTCTTTTGGCAGAGCCAGTCAAATGCCCCTGAAAGACACTGATCTTTACTTATGTACTAATTTTTGCTGTTAATTACCCCTTAACCAAAGTTATACCCTGTCATAATATGTTTACTTTCACTAAAGTGTGATTTTAAGATGCTATAAGCAGAGAACATGACCTACCTGACAGGAAATGCTGTGAACAGACTCAAAGGTTGAGATCAATTACAGATTTTTTGCTTTGAAAATCCTGATAAAGTTTAGCTAACCACAATGTTCTCCTGTTTGTACCCCACAGTTTTTGGAAGTCAATATCTTATGAAATATTTTTTCTCAGTCCGACCAATTAGCGTAGCAAAAAACGTGGCAGTAATTTATCATTTTTGTACAACAAGTCCAAGCTCAAGTTGATTACACCATTTGAAAACACTTTATGGTTGGAGATTAAAAATCTGCCTAAAATTAGTTTCAAATAATTTCCCCTTCACTTTCCTTTCATCTCTTTCATTGATTTTATACTTGTATTCATACGAGATGAATAAGGAGAATTCTCAGACTTGACATTTCTAATTTTGTCATAAGTTTCTTAATCCTGTGGGTCTGTAGTCTGAGGGCTGACTAGAAAAGAAAAGATTCAATGATGATAAGCCAGGTTTTCTTTTCCTTCAGCATTGACTCATGCAGGTCAGCACCTCTCAGTCCTCTTAAACAAACTTCTGTGTGTATAAATACACGATGATGAATGTCACCTCTGAAAGGTACAGGAAGTCAGACTCAGACGTGTAATATCAAACTGTGCAGTCGTGCTTTTTGTTCAAACTCTCCACCTGTGAACCAGGCCGGAGGAGCAGAGATAAAAGAGCCTGAAGAATACAGTCTGGCACCGTCTGTCTCTTCCTATCAGTGCGCTCGATTGATGCGACACTGCGTGCGGTGACCCTCAACAAAGTGGATCAACGGAGGAGTCGAGTGGCAAATGGCGGAATTTTCAACGAGTGAAACTCCTTCCCTTTCACTGCACTCGGACCGAGTCGGTAAGCTGCATCGATCTGGCGCAAACAAGCAGGCCGGGACTGAAAGTACAGCTTGGCTAAGCACACACACACATATAAACACAGCATCTGTCAATTTAACCCAGCAGCCTACACAGAGACCCTCCGTACATATGGATGATAAACCGTATGTACGGCACAAACAGTTCTACTTCTGAGTTCACGCTTCAAGAAAACATCACAGGAGTTATAGACACTTACTACATTCAGTGGCCACTTTATTAGGCACACCTGTCCAACTGCTCGTTGACACAAATTTCTAATCAGCCAATCACATGGCAGCAACTCAAAGCATTGAGGCATGTAGACATGGTCAAGACGATCTGCTGCAGATCAAACTGAGTATCAGAATGGGGAAGAAAGGTGATTTAAGAGACTTTGAACGTGGCATGGTTGTTGGTCTGAGTGTTTCAGAAACGGCTGATCTACTGGGATTTTAACCCACAACCATCTCTAGGGTTTACAGAGAATGGTCCCAATAAGAGAAAATATCCAGTGAGCAGCAGTTCTGTGGGACAAAATGCCTTGTTGATGCCAGAGGTCAGAGAAGAATGGACAGACTGGTTGGAGCTGATAGAAAGGCAACAGTAACTCAAATAACCACTGGTTACAACCGAGGTCTGCAGAAGAGCATCTCTGAACACACAACACGTCCAACCTTGAGGCAGATGGGCTACAGCAGCAGAAGACCACACCGGGTGACCCTCCTGTCAGCTAAGAACAGGAAACTGAGGCTACAATTCACACAGCAACACCAAAACTGTACAATAGAAGATTGGAAAAACGTTGCCTGGTCTGATGAGTCTGGATTTCTGCTCCACATTCAGATGGTAGGGTCAGAATTTGGCCTCAACAACATGAAAGCATGGATCCATCCTGCCTTGTATCAACGGTTCAGGCTGCTGCTGCTGGTGTAATGGTGTGGGAGATATTTTCTTGGCTCACTTTGGGCCCCTTAGTACCAACTGAGCATGGTTTAAAGTCCACAGCCTACCTGAGTATTGTTGCTGACCATGTCCATCCCTTTATGAGCACAGTGTACCCATCTTCTGATGGCTACTTCCAGCAGGGTAACGCTCCATGTCATAAAGCTGGAATCATCTCAGACTGCTTTCTTCAACATGACAATGAGTTCCCTGTACTCAAATGTCCTCCACAGTCCCCAGATCTCAATCCAATAGAGCACCTTTGGGATGTGGTGGAACAGGAGATTCTCATCATGGAGGTTCAGACGACAAATCTGCAGCAACTGTGTGATGCTATCATGTCAATATGGACCGAACTCTCTGAGGAATGTTTCCAGGACCTTGTTGAAAGGTGTACCTAATAAATTGGCCAGTGAGTGTAAAGAAGCAAAGAGATAGAAGTGTCTAACAGAGGGATCAGTATGTCACAAGAGCTAAAGTAATAAACAAAACAAGCCAACGAATCTTAGCATAAACCACAAACAACCTCCAAAAAATTGCTTATTTCTAACACAAATGACACTGATTCTCATCTCATTGGACGTGTTGCTCCACTTCTCTGTCACACTTACTTACCGTAACACAAGTATGAATATGAAAAAATAAAAGCCAATTCCTACGGGAGCCTCCTCCAGAACAAAGAGCGCAATTTCCTCTCTGACATTCATGCAATTTTTTTAAAATCACATGAAGACATTTTAATATCTCTGAGGTCACGAACGACCCTCGAGAGACGCGTTAATTTAGCCTTTAAAGTGTCAAATCAAATAATGGAATAAGAGTAAAACAGCTCATGATGTAGTTGAATCTATGGGTTACATAATTCACGCTGAGAATTCTGACATTTTTCTCCTCATACGCCCTCTCTCTAACCCCGGCTCCAGTCCCATGTTCCCCATTAGAAGCTCATATCCTGGTGACCTCCACTGAGTCTCCGCAGGCCACATGACCTAGAGATAGGGAGGTGTCAAAGGACCTTCTTATATCATTACACACACACACACTCTCACACGCTCTCTCTCACACACGCACGTGCACGTAAACCCTCTAGTGGCTGCAGTAATTACTATGACACCGGAGGTCATTTCCAGAGACGATACAGAATAAGGCTGGGTTGCTTGGGACTATTTTGCCCTGATTTGACCCCCTGTAGTGTGTGTGTGTGTGTGTGTGTGTGTGTGAGTGTTTTCAAAGACAGAGTGACTAAACTACACTCACCGTCCTCTTTATTAGGTACACCTTGCTAGTACCGGGTTGAACCCTCTTTTGCCTTCAGAACTGCCTTAATCCTTGGTGGCGTAGATTCAACAAGGTCCTGGAAACATTCCTCAGAGAGTTTGGTCCATATTGACATGATAGCATCACACAGTTGCTGCAGATTTGTCGTCTGAACATCCATGATGAGAATCTCCCGTTCCACCACATCCCAAAGGTGCTCAATTGGATTGAGATCTGGGGACTGTGGAGGACATTTGAGTACAGGGAACTCATTGTCATGTTGAAGAAACCAGTCTGAGATGATTCCAGCTTTATGACATGGAGCGTTATTCTGCTGGAAGTAGCCATCAGAAGATGGGTACACTGTGCTCATAAAGGGATGGACATGGTCAGCAACAATACTCAGGTAGGCTGTGGACTTTAAACCATGCACAGTTGGTACTAAGGGGCCAAAGTGAGCCAAGAAAATATCTCCCACACCATTACACCAGCAGCAGCAGCCTGAACCGTTGATACAAGGCAGGATGGATCCATGCTTTCATGTTGTTGAGGCCAAATTCTGACCCTACCATCTGAATGTGGAGCAGAAATCCAGACTCATCAGACCAGGCAACGTTTTTCCAATCTTCTATTGTCCAGTTTTGGTGTTTCTGTGTGAATTGTAGCCTCAGTTTCCTGTTCTTAGCTGACAGGAGGGTCACCCGGTGTGGTCTTCTGCTGCTGTAGCCCATCTGCCTCAAGGTTGGACGTGTTGTGTGTTCAGAGATGCTCTTCTGCAGACCTCGGTTGTAACCAGTGGTTATTTGAGTTACTGTTGCCTTTCTATCAGCTCCAACCAGTCTGTCAATTCTCCTCTGACCTCTGGCATCAACAAGGCATTTTGTCACACAGAACTGCTGCTCACTGGATATTTTCTCTTTTTGGGACCATTCTCTGTAAACCCTAGAGATGGTTGTGGGTTAAAATCCCATTAGATCAGCAGTTTCTGAAATACTCGGACCAACAACCATGCCACGTTCAAAGCCCCTTAAATCACCTTTCTTCTCCATCCTGATCCTCGGTTTGAACCATGTCTACATGCCTCAATGCTTTGAGTTGCTGCCATGTGATTGGCTGATTAGAAATTGGTGTTAACGAGCAGTTGGACAGGGGTGCCTATTCCTTTACACACCTCTGCGCTGCCCAAACCTTTTTAGCCACACACTCTATATATGTCACACTTTCTTGTTGGGAAAGAAGAAAAAACACACTCCCACTCTAACAGCAAATTCACACATCCTTAGTGGAGCAGCACACATGTTCACACGCATGTCTGCGCCTCACACTCCCACTCCCACACAAACACACACACAAGTAAAAAGCCAGCAAAGCCGCAATAAAACCAACCCAAGCGTTTCTGTTGTGGATCCTAATCCACTTTTCCACTTAGCTAGCTAGTATAACTCTTCCTCACCCCCTCCCTCCTTCCCTTCTTCTCTGTCATCCCCTCTTCCCCTCTACATCTCCATTCTTTCTTTCCCCGCTCAGGAAAACAATATAAGTGAGGCTGATCTGCGTAAATGCTGACGCAGATGGAAACTTCGTGCTTTAAAGATCTTTAAAGGGAAGGGTGAAAAAAAGGGGGCTTATTTCTTTAGCCAGAGCAATAAAACTCGAACCACAAACTGGCAGAGAAGGCCGGAGCGCCAACCTGCAAACACTTTAGATTGATAACACTCCCCCTTCGGCGTTTTTAGACTTATAGTGCTGTTTTACTGGTGGCCAAAAGGTCAGGGATATATGGGCGTTTTTCAGGTTGGGTGGGTTTAGTTAATGGAGTATGTCATGCACCGTGCTGCTCAGGAGTATGGATGAAACTGTAACTGTATGCTAGGTTAACACTTATCACTGCCAGGCTGAGGGGGCATTTTGCTGCAGCCTTGGCTGAGAGATGCTTCAGCAGCAGACAAAAAAAGATACAAGGTCTTGAATCAAATGGTTCCCAAAGTGGAGGCTTGTGGCAAAACAGTTGTATACTTCATACAATATTGTAGAAACAGGGGGTTAAAGCTTATGTGAGAAAAAGCTTGACCTGTTTCCAACGTTTTGGTATCTGTGGTGGTGGTTACTTAAGAAACACAGCAATATTTAAACTAAGGTTGTCTAATTTTCTCATGATCAGCAAAATTAAGTATCTTTAGGTTGTTTTTCTTGTTTTGTCAGATTTTGGGTTGGACTTTTAGTGTATTCTCACTGCAGGGGGTCTCCAGCACCATCATTTTAGGGCATGTACCTATAACTCCCAATATACTCAATTTGGTGTTCCACAGGGTTCAATATTCGGTCCCCACTTTTTTTTCATTTCACACTCCACTGATCAACAGACTGTAAATCGTGTTAGTTTCTCCTCCCACACAGACCTCTTCCATCAATGTTGATAGATTTGATGCCTAAAATCTGGCCCCTTCCTTGATTTTAAACGGTCATTGAGAGTAAGAAGTGTCGTTTACGAGATTGCGGTAGCTCCAGAAGTTGAACAGTTTGGGAACCCCAACACTTTATTTTCGTACAGTAGGGGTAGGCAACCTTTTCTTCAGAATAAACTCATGCCCAAAGTGCCAAGACTTACTTCTTTATAGTGCTGCATGATTTGGGGAAAAGGTGCGATTTGCGATTAGGTGGACAATATTGCGATTGCGATTGTGCTTGTGATTTAATAAAAAAAGTTGTGTCATGATGAGTCTACAGACTTGCTTGGTTATCATGGAGAAAAATCTGAATTGCATGTGCTGACATTGCGATTGCGATTGCGATTGCGATAACCTCTTTTGCGATTACTTAACTGCATGTGCTGACATTGCGATTGCGATTGCGATAATCGCGCAGCCCTACTTCTTTATACAAAATAATTCGTAAATTACCTGTTTTACAGTATTTTTGCTGTATTTGAACATGCTCCCAGCAAAGTTCCTCCCTGAACTGCTGTATCTCGCCACAATGGCCAACCATAGGACATCGTTGACGTTTACACTTTCATCTACAGCCACGCTAAATCCAGGGGAACCCTTTCAGCAACAGTTCTTGCTGAAAGGGGGCTCTCTTTGATCCTGGACGTAATTGTATCTTTATTTGGCAGTCCGTCAAATAAAACAGGACAGTCCATAGAAAAGTCTCCTTTATGTATCCCCCGTCAGCAAATGGTTTTCCATGCTTCACAGTGAGAAACGGTACAACTTCCTTCTGTTGCCTGGTTCTTAACAGTATGTTTTGAACGTTAGCATACTTTGCTAACGCTGTTTTTATTGACTCTAATTCCATCAGTCTCATCTCTTAAGTTTTTTTCAGGTTTGGCCACACATATCACACTTTTACAGCAAAGGGTGTATATTGCCCGATCTCCTCTGACAATAAATACATACTCCCTTGTCCAACTTTGTTGGAAAGAACGACTGGAACTTGGTTTACTTGCCATAATAACACCACTAAATGGATGCAATTGCTAGCTAGCTGACTGACCTCCCTAGAGATTTGCGGTGAAGCACTTGCAAATCATATTTTCGCACTTGTAACGTCAGAATTTGAATTTATTTCTGACACTATTTGATGAACTTTTATGTAAGAACATTTATAGTGTACTTGTAAAGTGTTAAATAAAACATATATATTAATTCTGTTATTTGTTTTATAAATTTGTTAATTTTGTCCCCTGTCTCATTGTAATTATTATTGTGCCATCTATATTATTGTGCTACACCTGCTTTACCAGTATCAGGACAAATATTATAACTTCATTGAAAAAAAAAGACACTAAAAGCTTTACGTTTTTAAGCTAATTAGTTCTAGCCAACATAGCTAGCAGAAATTAGCATTCTGGACATACATTTGGAAACATAACCTACCCAGTACTCCTTTAAAATAATTTCATATTTTCACAGCTAACAAACGTAGAAAAGAAGACGGTTATTGAAAAATGCTGACTCAAGGAAGGTTTTAGCATGCTAGCATATTCAAGAGGTCATCAGGGTGTTAGTGAAAGACTTGGCTTTACTACACCCATTCTAAGAATGGCAGTTTAGGCAGCTGCCCTTTATAAAACTGTACAGCTTTAGCTTCAATTGTATTGATTTTAAGCTAGCTAACAGGCACCAATACGTTTGCATGTCTGATCTTTAACAAAATCGTACCTGGTTTAGCTGCTCCATGTCATCGTATCCTTCCAGGACCTTCCTGTATTTCCTTTCCCTGTACTTCCTGCGTATGAACGTGGCACGTTGCTCTGTCGAGGCACCACTGAAGAGTCCCTCCTCCAGGGGAAGGTTAGCAGCCCAGAAACTGTTAGCATGCTTGTTTCCAACTTCAAGGAAGAGCTGTGGTAAGTAAGAGGTTTAAAGGTAAGTCATGGTGTACACTGTGCAGTATTTCTTGAGGGCTGTTGGATAGCTAGCTTTAGCAGCTAGCTCTCACTTAGCATAAAGTGCTTACCTCCACCAGTGCATTGCTCCAGATACTGCTGTCCAACTTCAAGCTCCTCACTTTGGAAATACTTGGACCGAGAGAACGATGCTGCCCTGGAAGACACGAATCAACAACGTGAGTTCACTGATGCACAAACAAAAATGTGCTCAAAAATCCAGAACAGCCTTGAGTTTGTAAAATATTTCTGATCAGATATATTCAAAAATGCATGGTTGTCAGGCTGCCCTTTCATTTCCTGGAAAGCTGATTTGAAAATCCAAAAATTAACATCTACATATATGCTCGAAAAACTCCAGAGAGTGCACGTGAATACACACGACATATGAGCGATGGAGTAAACAATAACAGGCAGTTACAAGATGGAGAAACGGAGCATGACTGGAAGCTCATTCTCTCAGTCGCAACAGACATACTTAGTCCCCTCAGCACTCCTAATTGGAAATGAAAGCATAGAACGAGAGCTATTAATTGCTAATGAATCATGAGTAATTCATTGTGTTTGTGGGTCGGCCTGTTTATTTGGGTGAATGAGGGGCTTCTGGGGTTGCTTATGGCCAAAGACAGAGTGTACATGCATAATACATTTGGCAGGAGCTGGCTCTATGTGTGAATGATAATCACTGTCCTGAGTGTAAAAGCAGATAATTTTAGATTTAGATGATCTCATTACTGTCATCTGTGCTCAAGTGGAGCAGTTGTGAATGAATATGTGGGGCCACGAGCGGAGACAAGGCCGCGTTGACACAGTTCTGCAGATACTAGAAATAACAGAATTTGTTATTATGCAAGATATTCAAAACGTGAAAGTAACTCTGAAATTATTGTTGATATCTGGTGAGAAGTGTTTCCTCCAGCGAGTTTATGAACAGCCATGTTTTATTTTTTGGATATTAAATAGAAGTAACCATCATATTGGAGTTTTAAGGGAAGCAGAGGCTATAAAGCACATTAACTGCAACACAGACAGTGTAATAGCAAGGCTCAGTCAACCTTTAAGTTCTTGTGACAAGTTTTTCACCGGTTTTAAAGTAGACTGAAATTAATTCTGTTGCCCCTTTTTAAGCTCCAGAAGTTGAGATGACATAAACAATATTTTTCATTCCTATTTTATTTTCTGTTTCCTGAAACTTTTGCTATGGACACAAACTCAAGCACCAGTTATCTTTTCAAAGGGTATTCACGTGGCATTAAACGCTGTACGACAAAAAAAATTTAAAGATGCAATAAGAAGGATCTATTTAATTTGACTGCCTCGCCACCTTCTTGCGTGGAGTCTCGTGTAGATTGTCGTAAAAATGTGACTTTTAACTCGGTGTCTGTTTGTTTTGGAACAAATTTTCTTCTTCCAAATAACTTTTTACCGGATTCAGTTACAGTTACTGTTTGAAACATGACAACTCGCAAAGTTGAAAGTTTGTACTGGTCGTCAGTAGCCAGCTATATGTAGCACTAGCAGCCCGGTGCCACGGTGCATCCTTGGGCTAATGTGACAACAAGCAAACTATAAGTTCAATCAATTTGGTCCCACTCAACCCGATTTGGAAGCTACAAAGTAGCATTTTGACATGGCCTATATTGATGCTAAAAATGTCACTTTTTAAAGATTAATTTGGAACCCCTCACAGCCTCTTTGAAGTTCATGCTGACATCATATGTTGTCCTTTAAGGGCCTGTGTCCACTGTCATTTGAGGGCCTGTGCCCACTGTCTTTTCAGGGGGAACCCACTGTCATTTTTAGGAGCTGTGCCCACTACCATTTGAGGGTCCGTGCTCACAGTCCTTTTAGCAGCCTATGCATATTTTCCTTTTGAAGGGGCCTGTTTACACCGTCTTCTTACAGTCCTGTACTCACTGTCCATTTAAGGGCCTGTGCCCACTGTCCTTTTTAGGATCTAACTGTCCTTTCAAGAGCCTGCTCAGTTTTCATTTTAGGGTCTGTGCCCACTGTCCTATCAAGGGCTTGCACCCACTGGCTTTTAAACAGTCTGTACTACCTGTCATTTTAAGTGCCTGTGCCCACTACCATTTAAGGGTCTGTGCTCACTCTCCTCTTAGTGGCCTATGTATATTTTCCCTTTTGAGGGTCTGTGCCCACTGTCTATTCAAGGGCCTGTGCACATTTCTTTTTCAGGGCCCGTGCTTACTGTGCTTTAAACAGATCTTTAAGTATGTTGCGCTCTATGTTGAAGATTGCTTGTATATATCATGTCTTCCTTTCAATGCCTATTACAAATCAAGAAGAGGCAGGATTTCGGAAATCAAACTTTATATCATCAGTGGTGGGGGTCTGTGTGGAGTAGCTTACAAATAAAACTTATGAACCTTGGGAAACCAGTGTCACTGAGTGCAAAATAGAAGCATTGATCCTGGGTTATGATTATTCCCTTTCAAGTATGGGATCAAAACCCTGGTGTCCTCAGGAACCTGGTTTCTTATTTCAAGCTCCAAGGCCAAAGACATGAGCATTGTGCATCAAATTCAGACCAAAAGCAGCCCCTTTAACTGCCTTGGGCTGTAAATACTTGGATAAATTGTGAGATAGCGCAAATAGCCATTCTCCCCCTTCACATAAAGGTTTCTGGGCATTAGCATCAAAACTTTGTGGCACGTCCCTTTACAAGAAAGTTAGATGTCTAAAAGAGGCAATGTTTATAAAGGAATTTTTGGTCTTTGCAATATTTCTTTGGATGTTTTCTGGATTTGGTTTGTGAATTTTTAAAAGAACAAAAATGGAAACGTTCCCCAAACATGTGACCACCCAAGTTCAACTTGACAAATAAAGGCCAAAAAGCAACATGGTGGCTTTTGCTTGTGAAGCAGTGGAAACATCCTGCTCTTGGCGCCTGCTGCATTTCTACCAACACACTCCATCAGCTGAGCCATACCAACACCACAGGACCATTTTCACTTGTGTAAGGGTAATGAAGCTGAAAGAAGTGTGCCTGTGCCTGTGCACGTGTCACTGGGTACATGGTGAAACCTTCCCACATAATAGCCTGTTGTAAATGTCTTCATCCCTCCGATGGAACCAAAACAACACGCAAAAGGGCATTCCCATCACAGCGGCTTTCATGAAAGAAATCGCACACCCCAACAAGGATATCAGACCCAATTAAAAACTTTTCCAGCGACAGTTCACGGAGCCCTTTCTCAACCCCTCTGTACTTGGGTGCCATTTCCCCTCACTCAATGATGAGTGTGAAGGAAACAAAGCAAAACGATGAGAGCTGCATTTGTGTGTTGCTATAGAAACTGTTACGGGTCTAACAGTCGCATCCCGGTTTGAAGGAGTCCTTTGCAACTACATGTGTAGAGATGGGCCTCTAAACCATGGGGGTAATGTCATTTCCTCCTGTTGAATGATTTGTGCAGTAGATGAGAGGGCAAAGAGATAAAGTAAGAGCATCCGGGCGGAAACAGGGTTAGAGGAGAAAACTTTTTCTTGGAATATGGGTTTATTTATATCCATTAAGAGCTTTTATCTCCAGTTAGTCATCAAAGAAGAAAAACAACAGCTGGAAGAAAAGGAAACCATTAAAGCTGAAACTCTGAACATTTTAAAATAATCCTTTTCTTTAACATGAAAATATCGTGTTGACAAACCAACATCACTAGCTCTGTCAATGCTTTTCTGTAGTAGTTTTAAAGAGGGGTATAATGTTTTTTTTTTTTTTTTTTACACTGTTGCTCTAGTAACTCTGTCATAGTTTTTTATGATTCTCAGCTCAAAATAAAAATCCTTATTTTTCTCACACAGGCGTTTTAAAAAAGCTACTGTCTCTTTAAGGTTCTCTGCTCCACAAACCCCCCAACCTCTGATTGGCCAGTCCTCTTGGGGCCTGTTGGAGCAGAGCTATAAGCAGTGTTATAGTGCCTACCTCAACATTACATGAACCAGTTAGCAGAGTTTTATGTGATGACCTCACCAGTTTAGCAAGTTGTTAAAATCTCGTTTAAATCCCGTTTAAATCCCGTTAAAATCTCATTTCAAATTTAGTGTACCTATTTTGGAACATACCATTTTGATGCATTTACAGATAGATTCAGGGATTTCTACAACACGTGAAAATGTAGAGGTTTAAAAGTCTGTGCATAGCAGAATAGCAAATTTGGCTAAATTTATTCTGTTGGCTAAGCTAGCTAAGCTGTTAGCCAAGTTAGGTTGAAATGTTTCACTTTATTAGAATTATATGTCAGACCAAAATATACTGAAGGAGGGAGTTTTGCAGGCAGAACAGATATCTTGGAGAGTCACTTGATGCTAGCAAGAGTTGGCTCTTAAAGGTACAGTACCTCTCGTATTGATAGCATTTTGGCTGAGACATGCACAGATGAACATTTAAAGGTAAATTTCTTGAAGCAGTACAAAACCCAAAACATGCACCAGCTAAAAGGAAGTTTAGATATGAAATCGAAATAATTGACAAAGCAATTTTACCTCAGTTAGAAGCTCTAGCTCTGGTGTCCATGTATCTTGAATTCAAATGGCTGGCTTATATTGGTGACACAGAAGTCTCAAACTGCAAAAAAATGAAATCTTATCAAGTGTTTTTGTCTTATTTTAAGCACAAATTGTATTGTTAGCCTTGATATGAGTCACATTCAACTGGTTAGTCCAGGAAAGTGTCTTGTTTCAAGTTATTTAAAGACAAAAATGAGGTATGAATTTTTGTATTAAGTTAAAAAAAATGCCAATGGAACAATAAAAAATGTGCTCAAAACTTGCTTGAAACTAGAATAATAACTTAATACAAGTTACTTTTTCCTTATTCCATTTTCTACTGCAAATAAGACAAAAACACTTGAAAAAAAATCATTTTTTCCAGTGCAGAGGCGAGTTTTCCACTACCTAAAGGATGCATATTTCAAAATAAGGTTCCTGCTGAAAATTGGGTAAAAAAAGTAACTCCAAAAAAGTTTCACATTAGAGACATTACGGTAATTTAAAATACAACTACCAGAGGGCAGGACTGTGTGACTTGTAATAATGTGATTGTTGACAAAACCTAGTGGTTGGGTCGTGCGCCTCATGACATTAGCACACGTTCGGATGGCTCAGGTTTTTCCGCACTGCGCTTCCTTAAAAACTCGTCAGAATTATTGGATCTTTTTGAAGTGACTGCTTGACTCTTTTCATGCTTTTAGTTTTGTTACAAAAGGTCCGTATGTGACGAGGACACTTGACGACATTTTACCGCTACATACCTGGACCTGTTTTAGCTCCCATTTGAAAGAACTCGTTATTATAGAGTTAAATGCCTTTTTCTTGTATAAGCTACTTTTTAACGGCCTGTACTTTCATGAAGCAGAAAAAACGCAGACCTCGAGAGTCCTCTAACTCTACGCAAACAAAGAAAAACTATTAATAGTCTATAGCTTCACATCAAAGAGGGGAAGCCACGGACTATTAAAATTTATTCGGTCTTGGCACCAAAAGAGGAAAAGCCAATGTGGGATCATTTTCACCATTAGCCTTCTCATTACTTCTCTCCTCTTCCTCTTGTTCAGCATTTCTCTTTATTGTCCATGACATGAGAGCGCTAATTAAAAGCGTGAGCAGTCATTGGTATTCTGAACGGACCAGCACCTAATTTAAGGAAAGCAGAGTGAGGACAGCTTCCTCCTTGTGAGATTCTCACCCTCTCTTCCCCAGCATGTCGACAAAATGTAATATTAAACAGCCCTGCAAATGAAATCATTTAAGGCTGTTTGAAAAGGGATGTTGGATATCTGATGCGCACCAATTACACAGGCTTTGCAGAGGTGAGGGGAAGAATCGCATTAAAAGTTATGACTCTGGAAGGAATCACAGGCCTGGAGAAGATCCACAGGGAGAGGAGGGAAAGGGAGAAAAAACACACCGGAGAGATCTCCCTCCAGATCTAGCATGGTTGCTGCCCCGCTTTAATCATGTTAGGCAGGTCAAGAAGCAGTTTGGGATCCCCCAAGTTCTTGCCCGCAGCTTAATCTCTGTTGTCGTTTCATCTGAGCCGTCCAGCATCTCCAAATAGATTAGAGAGTCCGGAGGTCAGACGCCAAGTCCCAAAAGTGGCTTATCACCTGAGAGCTTCCTCCAGACGAGCCTCAGGGTCAGAGTTCCTCCTCACACACACACACCAATAAAGACCTGAATCCCCACACACAGATCATTGATTGAGTCCTAACAAGCTCTTATACTCAGATGTTATGTCTTAACTGTCTGTAAGCGGAAACGTCTCTTTTGTTTCCATTCTTTCACTTAACCTCTAAATTCAAAAATGTAGAAAATAATCAAACAAAAGCAAGAGAATTTACAACTGAGGCAAAAAATTCTTTGGAGTTTTCATAATTTACAGCCTTAAAAATCCAAACCAAATGTTACTCATGATGGTGTTTAAAAGAAAACTGTATTTCAACTACTCTGCCACTGTCTAGGCAGAGTCATGAGCAGACCCTAATGTTTGAGGTCCTAGAAGCACTGTGGAGTATAATGGTTTATGAAAGCGTTAACCAGCAAAAAACACATTTTTCGGGTGGTAAACGTCTCTTTATAAAAGAGAAATGCAGCCTTTTTTTGTCTTCAGTGATATTTTTACTACTTTTCTCCTGTGTTTGTCTGGAGATCCTACATGTAATCATGGCTGCATTGTTTACATGTGAACTCAGCTGTTAGCAGCCTGTACCATGTCAATGCTAACTGGTGCAAGGCCGGATGTTTCCCACAAAGTGAGGAGGAGGTAAGGACGACGTGCTGGTTCTCAGGTGTGAGCTAAGAAGTGACGACATCGACCTGTCCTTCCATCCATCGTTACTGGGAACATAAGATCTATCTCCAATAAGATGGACAAGCTAGGAATACAAGCGGGCAGAGTAGCATCATGCTATTCCAAGACATGGCTAACAGAGCTAACACCAACGCCACATTGGAAGAGCTTCACCTGCTGTGAGCAGACAGGATCCAGGAGACAGAGACTGAACAGACTGCTGAAGAAGCTCAGTCCTGGACCCTGTGGAGGTGGAGACTGGCTGAACTGGAGAATGATGGACAAGCTGTCATCATCTATTTTCTTTTGAAGCTTTTTGCACTTTCTATACACTTTCTTACTTTTGTTTCTTGATTGCTGCTGTGACTCCTCCTGAATTTCCCCTTGGGGATAAATTAAGTATTTTACATTCTATTCAATTCAATTCAATTCTATTAAACATGTGTCAATAAACCAAAAACGCTCCCAAACCAAAAACCCGCAAACACACTGTTGTGCACGACACCCTGTTTATAATAAAGGAGCCAGAAAACTACGTCCAGACAGAGAACTGAATCAGATACAACAGTAATAATAATTTGATAATTTTTCCTGTCAGTCGTCAAACCCTGACCCCTCTCCCTGAGGCTCTTAATGTGCCCTGCATGTGCTTCCTGGTGTGCATCACAAGGTGGGAAACACTTGGCGTGTTGAGTCCTTACCTGCGCACTTCTTACAGATGACCACACCCAGATTGACGGACGCCCACTCCGGCTGCGGGGCGTGGCAGTCGGCGCAGCTCCTGTTGGCCTCGTTGAACCAGATCTTCTCTGCCACTTCATAGTCGGAGAGTGTCTCTGCGATCGATTCCTGGACTGCTTCAATCCACTCCTCCTTCTCCCGATCTGACTCGGCCGTGAAGCTGCAACGATCGATTTTTTGCCCCCACCACCACCACCCCAACACATGGCTCACTGTTATTGATTTGATTTGAGAGAGCAATTAAACAGCACAGTATAGCTTGGCAGGGCGAGGAGGGGGGGTAGTATTTGGAGCAGTTTTAGGGGGTGCTGAGCGTGTAGGCCTATGTGTGATTGCAATAGATTGGTGATATTGATAAGGAGGTGGGAAGAGGAGGGGACAGGGCAGATAAATCAATCTGCCTCACCTGCACTACTGAAATCTTTAAAGTTTTAATGTTGGATATTTTTCCAGGATATTGTTTCTTTACAGCTTTCAATGAAATACATTTTACATGGACAAATCAATGCCAATGTAATACTGATTCTGGGAATTAAATCGCAAAATCAAATCCAAATTACAATGTAGATACCCACCCTATGCAAACACTTTAACTCCATCATGAGGGAAACTTAAAGAGAGGGTACTGGGTTTTTTGGACGGTCTTTATCTTGTCCTTCTGGAGTCTCTGTAGTAGCTTTACGTTATTCCTAGTTGAAAATTATCAACATTTTGTGGGGGTTTTTTGTGTGTTTGAGAACTTTCATTTTAGCCTCTTTCTGACACACTACGTTTTAGCTGCTGTCTCTTTAAGAATACCCCTTTCCTCTAATTGGCCAGCCCTCGGGAAGCCGAGTTATTATATTTTTGATGTTTGAGGTCCAAACCCCTTTTATTTGTCACAAACTAGTTACAAGATCTTTATGTGATGACCCCATCATTTCAGTAAGTCTGGTAAAAATTTCAATTTTTCAATTTATTTATTTATTTTTTAAGTACCATTTTGAACAAGTCTGACATTATTACACCTCTTTAAGTTTGGCATTTTTTATGGATACTCACTTGCTGCCTCTCTTTCAATAGATGAGTGATTCTATAATTAGGGAAACATTTCGGGTAAACAAAAAAAAAGTGAAAAAAATGAGTTTTTTTCTTTCATATTCTATTTGATTGCAAATGATACACCTGAAAAGTTCTTAATTCATTAGTTGGCAAGTTTAAGCCCTAATGAATTTCTAAATATTTGAGTAACAAAGAAAATTTTGGAGCATAATTTTGTCAACAGTGTAAGCACCAAAAGTTGTGACGGTTTTTTCCAACATAAACCCATCTTATACTGAATTTAGAGTAATTCAACACTTCTATGACAAACTACGCTCCCTAGAAATGTCCCTGTTTATGTCAAAGTTTAGACAAAATTTAAGGAATTATGGCACAAAAATCACATTAACACGGTCGATAAGGTAACAGGGTTGACATTTTCTAAATTTTTTTGTCCCTTGTGCTAACTGCAGACCTTGAACATACCACCACCTGACCTCCATCACCTCATATTTCCGTGCATTTGCCTCACAGTTTGCTTTTTTTTTTTTTACATCTATAGTAAGAACACCAGAAAATTTCGGTAACACAGTTGTCGAAAAATTAAAGCGCCCCATGTACGGACAATCATTCTGATGAAATATTGATGAGGAGGAGTTAAAATATGGCACACTTTCTTCATGGTTCGCACCAAAAAGGATGTGACTTTAACTGATTTAAGTCATGTGACTTTGGAGCAAACCATTTGCTGATTTATAGGGTTTTTTATATTGGGTAACACGGTTGATGCTGATTTCTCAGACACATAAAATGAATTACCTTATCCATATATATTATTAAAATCGTTTTTTAAACACCTTTAAGATATTGTAATGATTATTTCAAACAAATAACACTGAATATAATAAACACAAAAATGTATTCTAGAGTTAATTTTGAAGAGCAAACTTGACATTTGAGAAATCTGACAGCTCAAAAACTGCAAATTTCAACACATGGTTTGCATTTTTATCTAAATAAATGATGGAACCTGTTCACTTTCTGTTTTAAATAAAAGTGAAATATCACCCAAATAACCCACTGTAAAATTATAGAATCACTCAGATACAGTTTTAAAGGAGGCCGTAGATAAGCACCAACATGGAAATGTCTAGAACTGTCAATAAACGACTTATAGAGACATCATGTTTTCAACAACTTAACGTGTCGTGTAGCGCAAAATTAGCTTAAATGTTTACCACAAGTGAAAGAAGTGACAAAGATCAACAAAGACATGAAACCAGGAGGGAACAAGGAGAGAGCCCTCACTTGACTGAAAGAAGCACTTAAAAGAGCAGAAATAGGACCACTGGTCTCCATGGCAACCAAGCGATGGCTTTAGAGTAAGACGGAATATGTGGAGGGAGGGGGGGGGGCGAAGCCAGCGGGGAGGGGAAGCTTTCGCCCACAGCAGAGGATGCACACCGGGGCCGGGCTGGCCCAAGCAGGCCTGGCAGAGATCGATAGGTTGATTGGGTTCAGCCGTTCTCTGCCTGCCTCTGCGTCGGCCCCGGGGCCCCCGTCTAAAGAGATGGCTGCTCACATCGCATGCTGAACTGCAACATGGCCTCAAAAAACCATAGAGGACACTGCAGAGTGAGGAGGCCCCTAAAGATACAGAGTTTCAGATATGAAGTGAAAGCAGTAAGTATAGTTATTGTAACAACAGGTGGAACAGACGGGACAGAAATAAGAGAAGGTCCTGACTCTGAGTCACACCCTAACAATAATAAAATTGTTGCCTCTGCCCTTGCTATAGATTAAGTTTTAAATATGCTGTCGTCAGGCTCTGTTTTCTTAAATTACAACTTTCGAGCCGTCTCGCTCATATTGTTGAAATATGTCAATCACTTCTTTAAACACAGGCTTTGAGCCTCCATCAGCTACTTTCCTGCCATAAACTACATCATTGCACTCTCAGGCTATTCAAGCCAGCTCCTGTGTATTTATCTGAAAGGTCAGCAAATCTGAAAGTATGCTCAGAGAGCATCAAACTGTTCTGAGAGCTATATAGAAACAAATACCAAAAAAAAAAAGAAATCCACAAAGTTTGATGGTTCTTCAATTTAAATTTGCATTGGAGGTTGGTCTTTAGACACAGTGCTTTAGGAAAAGGAAGAAATTCATTAAATTTAGCTTAGCATCTGTTAGCTTAGCTTAGCTTAGCATGAAAAAAAAAAAAAGACAGAGCCCACATCTCTGAATATCATTTTTGAGCAATGTCCAAGCAAGTACAATTTCGTCCCTGTGAATTCACATCCAGCTACAACTGCTAATCGCCATAGATGAAATACATATAGATATATTTTTTTGTATATACATACACTTGGATTTACTTTTCTGCAGACTTACCAAACAAAACTTTCATAATGTGTGTATCTGTTAGTCTAGCCTGTTTATCATCATATTTTGGCACTTTCTAAATGAGCAAGCCAGTTTTACCTCTTTTCCCGGCCTTATGCTAAGCTAAGCTAACTGTACGCTGATTCACATTTCACTAAATGGTATGCATGTGAGGTATCATTTTTCTCGTCTCTTGGCAAGAAAGCAGATGAGCTTATTCTCAAAAGTATTAAACAAGTCAGTTACCAAAAAATCACCCAAACATTAAAATATATAGTGGTATGTAACTTATTTTATGGTCTTCAGTTGGAAATATTACTCTCTAACATCAGATGTAGGGGACATAGTTTTAGTCTTCAGTCTGTAAAATTGTTTTTGTAAGAATAGTACTTTAAGGACTAACTTTGGGAAGCCAATTTCAATGTTATTTATTTCCAGTTTTTGGATTTACAGGGAGTTAAACTTGATTTAGGAAGCTAACTCCCACTTGTGTCCTTCAACCATCTTCTCGAACAGCATTCTTTTAGATAAAAAACTAACCTGAAAATAATGTATGTATATTGTATATCATTACGATGTTTAGATTCAATTAAGCCTGACTTTTGTGACATTTAACAACACAGCCCAAGAGAGTAGTTTTGATGTTTTCCAGTTGCAACCTTGAAACAACAAAGTAAGAAATGTCAGACAAACAGAAAACAAACCTTCCATTGGATTTTCTCCAATTTAACCCTGATCCCAGAATTTATCTCCAGCTTTAACTTTCTTCGAGGTAAAAGAAAGTTTTGATCCCTTCAAAGTTGGGTGTCTTTGCCTCGGTAACTTCTCCCTTTCGCCTCATTGTCATTCTCTCTACTCATAAAAGCCGGCTACAGCATCCACCGCAGCGGGCTGAACGCTCTGTCCATTTAACAGCAGCAAAAACAATGGAAAAGCCAAAGTGAGTCTCCACAGCTTAAAGTGATTAGATGAGTTTCTCACTAATCCCCACCTTGAGCAGGTAGGAGAACGCTCCCAGGGCTACCAATCGATTCGATCCACACACACACACACAAAGACACACACACACACCCGGGCTATAACGGCCGTTCAGCAATCACCTCATCAAAACAATTCAAGAGACCTGAGCTCATTTTAACTTAACGTTTTTTTTTTGTTTCACACAAAATGGCAATTATGCCTGGCGTATTAACGAAGCTGCCAAACGAAGGGGCCATTAGAGGCGCTGACACAAACAGATCGATCAGACATGCAACAGACAGGTAAAGGGATGAGGAGGGGAAAAAAATCTTTACACAAGGCAACGGGTAGAAAAAAGATAGGAGTAAAAATAGTGAACACGAGCACACAAACAAACAAACAAGGCACGCTTTGTCCAGGCAGCTGTGACGGGTGTATTCTAAAAGGGCCATTACAGCACAAACAAGCACCAGGCGCATTGATTGGAGGCCTCGAGGGAGTGGAGTCACCTGAAAAGGCTCTGTGCCCCGCGGTGGCAGAGACACCTGCTTGAGACCCCCAGGGGAGATTTCATTAAAAAAAAACCTTGATCGATAATTAATGATTTTTGTAGAGGGACCTGCTTTCATGTAGTGCGTTTATCGCATGTCTGCCATGTGTGGAGGCTGCTGCTACAAGACTTTGACGGAGGTAGGACTGGAGAACAACGGCAGTGAACAAATTGCAGTCAAAGGGAACTGCCTCTTTGTTTTCAGGAGTTAAAGGGGCTGTGAGGAGTTTCAAAGTGGTCTTGGAAAAGTCTCCCTTCAAGAAGTTTAGCAGTGGGAAAAGAGAGCTGTGATTTTCTCTGCTAAAAACGATTTCTGTGATTAATTTTGTAGTGATGGTGGACGCTGGAGCCTAACTGTCAGACAGAAAAAGGACAGAAGAGCAGAAGAAAGATAAACAGGAAAGTGATACAGCCCGAGCTAAAAGCTAAAAGGGCTAAACTATTTGTGATAAAGTTCATTCCAACCCACAAGCAGAAGATATACTGCAGTGGTCTGCTCCGGGCTGCCGATAGCACTACATATAGCTGGCTACTACAATGTTTGCTTGATGTCACATTTCAAACTGTAGCGCTACGCAACTGCACTAATAAATTTTCTTTTTACACCCCAAGGTAAAGTATTTATCAGTACAGTTATGTAGCGCTATGGTTTGAAACATTACATCAAGCAAACGTTGTAGTAGCCGGCTAAATGTCGGCTGCCGATAGCACTACATATAACCGGCTACCACAACCTTTGCTTGATGTCACGTTTCAAACTGTAGCGCTACATAACTGTACTGATAAATACCTTACCTTGGCACGTCAAATGAATTTTTTTTTCAATCCGATCTTCATTTAATTCCAAAACAAACACACACTTTGCTAAAAGTAATTTACGACAGAGACTCCAGGCTAGAAGGTGGCAAGGCAGTCTACTCAACACCTCCTCATAGCATCTTTAAGCTAAGAATAATGGGACTTAAAGGGCCGGATTGTTTTCAAAATAGCTCAAATATTAGCAACAATATTAGTATAAAATACTGTGTGAATTTAGTATGTGAGAAAATAAAGCAAACAGTTAGACACTTTTATTTTGTAATTTTTAGTATCACACAGATTTTTTTCCCTGCTTATTGTTGGAAGTGGTGTTATCTAACAAAGAACCTGATCTTTCAGGCCAGGACCAAGCAGCAACCTCCGGTCTTAGAATACGAGACAATGCGGAAGTACTTAAATCTGCTGTTTCTCAAGTGTTTGCTTGAGGCTGGCTCCGGAAGTAGCAGAAGTCACATACACACCAAGCCAAAAAAAGCTGTTTTCAAAGCAGAAATTAACGTATTTAGAGCCTGGTTCAAAAAACGTCTCCTGTCTGAGTCGCTAATTTTACTACTGGCACTCACTGTACGGGGGGTGAATTTTTTTCTAACGCGGCCATTCAGAGGATATTAAGATCGTGAGCTCGCCCAATAAGAGGCACAGCTGAGGGTCACCCTATGGCTGTAGGCTAAGCCCTTGCCACTACCAATATGGCCGCTATAGCCGATGCGCTTCATTTTCCGTTTCAGAAACAGATGGGTAAGACACTGCCACGTTTTATACAGTCTATGGTCAGGACATTTGATTTTAAGGGTCATAAGGAAGCATTAGTTTGGTCTGATTCGTAATTGTTAAAAAAATATGCTACAGCAAGCTCAGTCAACAAAGGTTAGCCAAGTTGAAAAGTAGTAGGATGCATAAAACAGTATCAACCCCATAAAATGATTGTACATTGTTTATTATATTGTGACTAAAAGTAAAAAAGGAAATAAAAGTTATATCACATGGTGTTATGAGTGTAATGGATTAATAATTTAATTATTGCATGTAGTTTTTAGGAAACTTCACTTTTGTATTTAGATCTTTTTAATCTATTTAAAGAGGGGGTATCATGCTTCCCCAAATTTTGAAACATGGTCTATTTTAAACATAACACAAGATCTTCACTAGATCTTAATGAGACTTGCTGAAATGATGAGGAAACACTGAAAATGACACTTATGCATGAGAAAACAGGTTGTTTTTTTGAGCATTAACTTCTATAAAGCTACTACAGGGGTTCCAGAGGGGCAATAGAAACCCTAAACACAAGGTAACCTCCCGTTTTCAAACGTTGGTCTCATAATGTAAGGTTTGTACTTGTAGGAGCCTGTAATGTGTCAAGACAAATTTTTAACATCAGAATAGTTTTAAACTTTAAGATTCTCCTAAAAAAAAGAGGCTAGAGGGCAGAGAATATATGCGAAAACCTTGAAAGGCGTCTGGTTTAAAGTAAGCATCAGATTGTCTGGGTAAAATAAGCGAACGCCAGTCAGTGGGAACTCTTTCACCATTAGCACCTTTAACTCTTATCACAATATGAGACTCTTAATACCTTACATGTGAAAGAGCAGATTAACCAAAACGCCTGCCCTTGCCTTTTAGCCCTGAATATCGATGCTACACGAGACGTGATTACTGAGATCAAAGTACAAGAGGCTTAATGTATGCAAAGAGAATTTTCCCAGCCTATATGCTGAAACAAGACGATATGGAGTGAGATTTATTTAAGGGAGGAATTTTAATGAAGGGGAGATATTCTGCTGCTGCCACCTGCAGAATTTTAAGCAAATGTGGAGAAATGTTAACCTGTTGAGTTTCTCATTCTTTGGGATATGTTGTCAAGGAGAGAATCCTTCACTTAAGGTTTTCTTTCAGAGAAACAGAATAAGAAACACAGCTCTAGGTTGAGGTAAGAGCTTTGAGATCAAATAAAAAGAGGGCACTTATCTCTCTTACATGAAACCTCCTGAAAAGACATACATCTCACACTTTCTGGCATGAAAGCCTCCTTTTGTGAACGACGAGAGGGTTGAAAAAGACAAAAAACTCAATGTGCACATTCCACGCTCGCATAGATACGAGTCCAGACGTACCAGAAGCTTTTGAAGGGAGTGTTGATTTCAAAGCCCCTGCGGTCAACGTCTCTAATATTGGCAGCAGTCAGTTCCACTTCAGCAATAGCCAGGCCCGCTTTATAGTCCTGGAAAACACAAACAGGCAGATGGAGAAGCAAAGATTTAATATGAATTAATACTGAGGTTGTTAGAGGGCTGCTACTGCAATAATCAACAATTAAAGGCTTGTTTTTCTCCTCACTACAAAGAGAAAAAGTGTCACCATGATGAGAAAGTTCATTCAACCAAGTTTTTGTGCCACATTACAGTTAGTCTGGCCAAGGCTAGCATAAATGAGCTAACAGCTAGCTGCTGTTCATGACAAAAAGTTAACATTAGTGCGCTTAAATTAGGGTTTACAGTTTTATTTAGCAAATGCTTTTGTCCAAAGCAACGTACAACACAAGCAAGAATTTAGACAGAAAGAAAACTTAGTTAGTGCGACAACAGTGCTACAAGTTATTCAGCTGCAGGTGTTGCCACAGAGGAGAAGAGTCTGGCTAGTGATTTGGAGCCATGCTGGGCTGGGAGCACCTGGTGTCTTTCCCAAATTTCAAAACACAAAAGTAAAAATTCCAACTCTTAATCTGACATTCGCTAATAATAAACTTCAAAAAAGTAGCTGTTTACTTGTGCTACAGTATTTATGTCTTGGCTTGAGCTCCTCATACCGCACAAACTGTTTCAAGACAATAGAGGTAATTTAGCCTCAAATTAGCCCACTAATGACTTCTATTCCTATAATATATTTATATAAGTTGTTAGCTCAAATATTCTGTAATGGAACATTCAACAACAGTTTGCTAGCCACTGTAGCAGTCCCCTAATTTAGGCTAGAAATAAGACTATAAACAAGGAAAAGGGCCGACTGACTTCAGGCTAAAGCTAAGAAAATCTGTTAGCATAAAACATGAGTAGTCCAGATTTTGTATTAACTAATTTTTCTGGGTCAGTTGAGCACAGAAATGTCTCTTTTCAACCTTGCTAATAGCCAATTTCAGAGAAAGGACTGAGAAAATGGAAGTATAGGTATTTGCAATTTAGCTAACCAGGTGCAGTCAGTTGTTAGCACCTAGAAAACTAGCAAACTGCTCACTAACTAACAGTTGACTCCTCTGTCAGCTTTGTAGCACCTAGCATAAAATAGCAAGCACCTAGCTCCTTTTAACCATAAAGATTTTCCATGCTTTGAGAACGTTAGCTAACGGCTAATCATACCATCTCTGACTTTGCAGATGTATAGTATCTTTGTTTATTATTCCATCTTCATTTCAACAAGAAAACAAGTGAAAAAATGATGACTCATGGTTAAAAAGTGAACAGCATATCAGTCAGCTTTCTATATTTTTTTTTCGTGAAATTATATTTTTGTCTCAGTCTAACAGTTGTCTGTTGGAGAGGATAAGGCACTAAATCAGTTAGTTTTGAAGCGCTTCTGTTGGATTTTAATACCTTTGACTAAGCCAAGCTAGCCTTTTTTCTTAGTTGTTTTTATGCTAAGCTAACTATCAACCAGCTTTCACTGCATTTTGACAAGAGAGCAAGCATCATTTGAAAGCTAACAGCTTACTAGCTAACAGTTGACTCCTCTGTGGTAACCATTTGAGGCCATTAGCTTTGAAGGGCCTAGCATCAACAGCTAGTACAAAGAGATTCTCAATTCAATTTTTTTTTAAGTGTTGTTTTGCACAAGCCAACATCTGACTTAGCAAATAAACTGTATATGTAATTGTCTTTTCAGTTTTTTTTTAACAGCAAGACAAACAAGTGAAAATGCTGAGTTATAATTGAAAAACAAGCAGCCAAGCTAGCTTTTTTGTTTGTTTTTATTTATGCTAGGCTAAATGATAAACCATTCTGAACAACTATCCAATCTGATTTCACTGTATTTTCTACATGAGAATCATTTGGGAGCTGAAAAAATGTTCCTTCAAAAGATGCTATTTAAGCTAGCTTTGGCACCTGGAAGCCCCCATGTGAGATATAAGCAAGGCAATTTGAGATAACGAGGCTAACACAAAATTAGGATAACTTACTCAAAGTCTGAAACACCAACAAAACCTTCATTAGGAGCTTGAGGTTGTGTTTTTTCTGGTTGAACCACGTCAGGGTCAGTCAGTCATCTAAGCATTCCTCTTCATCTTTTAAGCTTAAAAGTATTTACACAAACTTCTTCAGACACTAGTTCAAACCCTCCGAGAGGAGACAGTCTTTTCCCATAGGGCCCCCGTAAGGGTCCTTCATGAGACGCCAGCTACAGGCACTTTTTTTGGCCAAATTAGTGACCGTCTTTAATAAGGTGGGATCAACAGGTCGCCTCATTAAAGTCGGAGCTGGTTTCTTGCACAGGGGCTTGAATGTCATTTGGTCTAATGAAAACTAACAAACACTGCAGAGACTGTCGAAGTCTCAGCTGCTCTGCTTCCTGTTGACTGTGTTACCTTTTATTCTCCTTTCAGGAAATGCCACGGATGACTGTGAAACGCCTGCTGAAAATAGTTTGTGACAGACCAATAACGCGGGACACATTCGGCGGGTTTTCTCCAGCTCGCAAATGACGCACAAACCAATTCTGTGTGAGATGTGTAAGTGTGCTTTTGGTAAAGGAAAGAGAGCGTTTGTTGTGTGTGTGTGTGTGTGTGAGTGTGAGTGTGTGTGCACCTGTGTGAAAACAGAAAAGCTTTACGAAGGGGCCCATCTGGGGAATCTGCGCCAACCCCGGCTTTCAGCCTCGATGTTTTCTGAGGCCCATTTCAGAAATAGGGGTTAGACACAGAGGCACCGTTTTCATAAGCTCCTCTATAACTCTGCATCACACCGCACCCCTGGCTTCACCCTCAACACTCACCGCAGTTAAGACCGTTTTCTATAGCCTAGAGCTCTACACTGAGACAGACACAAAAAAACAGACAAAAAGAAGTGCACCTACACCCACACAGGAAGAGACAACACAAACAAAAAAAACACTGTGCTACAATACGGGAAAATACACACTTTCACTCCATCACTGAGCCAGAAGAGTGAGTCAAAAGATGGAGGGGGAAGAGAAGCACAAAGACGGGAGAAGCATAAGTGAAAGAAGAAAAAAAAAAGGTCTTGTTAATCCTTACTGAGTGGGTGAGACGGGTGAGGGGTCAGCTGAGCAGTTTACAGAAAGAAAAGTGAGTGTGTAGAAAGAGCCAGAACAAAGCAGGATCTGCGCCAATGCTTGAATTACAAAAAAAAAAAAAAAGAGGCGTATCGAGGAGCGCTAAACGCTGCCATGCTGTGCCAGCCGTAAAGCATGTGTCTGTTTTTTCTCCCCTCGTCTTCACCAGCGAAACAATTACACTAATTACACCAACAAAGAGACGGAAATGAATCGACACATTCTTTGTTGATTAGGTGCTTTTTGGGAATTCGAGGCCTAGCAAAGCGAGGATGTGTGCGAACACGTCTTACAGGATTCTTCAGCTAATTAGCAACAAGCTCGGCCAAATTCAGCAGATTGAAGCACATGGGAGACGGCACCTAAAACATTTAGGATTTCCGACCTGATCTTTCAATACCGCGCCGCTCAGTTCAATTGGGGCTAATGTTGTCAAAATCTTCATTTTAACCATCATTAGCCCCAATTAGACTACTTCAGACTCATTTGGAGGACTGTGGTGGAAAATCCGAGCAATTATTCTCCCTTTTTTTGGGATGGTAAGTATCGGGTTTTGAAGGGTGGATTTGGAAATCGAGAACTCAGATTCCGTGAAGCATTTTTTGAGTAATTAAGACCCTCTGAGTTCAGAGGAAGACGACAGATGAGACAGACGAAGGAAGATATAGGAAAGGCAAGGGAGCAGTAGAGTGAGACAAGTGAAATCCACCGTGCGGCCAGGTCCTAATTGAGCTCAAAGTTTGGATGTGAGAGCTCGGAAGCAGCAGGAGCTTGACTTTCTACCCTATCAATTACAACTACCCACAGTTATGGCTCTTTTAATCTTTTCTAAATCTGTGTGTTCAAAGTTCTGAAGACCAATGGTCGTGAAGGGAGTTTAAACTCATATTGGAGTTCAATTGGGGATCTCTCTGTTTGCATGTCTCGTCTCTTTCATACCTTTCCCACTTTTGCTGGAGAAGGGCCGTACATTAATAAATTGGGTTGTCCTC
Organism: Halichoeres trimaculatus; assembly: GCF_033239565.1. Lineage (NCBI taxonomy): Eukaryota > Metazoa > Chordata > Actinopteri > Labriformes > Labridae > Halichoeres > Halichoeres trimaculatus. Next base: position 19,283,656 of record NW_027437200.1, read on the forward strand.
TACATCCCTGCCAGTTAAAAAGTTGTATCACAATTATTATTTCTTTCCAGTACCCTGCTAAGTTTTGAAGTAATTTCTTGCCATCATTTATTTCAAGCTCCAGCTTCTTTAAATGAGCTGGTATATAAAAGTCATAACCTTTTTCTCTTTATTAGCCAGACAGGCCGTTCTGTTTAAATGGAAAAATGTGATGCCTCCATCGCACAATTAATGGCTGACAGATGTGATGCACAACCTAACACAGGAGAAAATCCAATGAACCTTTAACAACTCCTGTAAGAACTATTTTTGCTCCTGTGTTTGTCTGGAGATCCTACATGTAACCATGTCTGCATTGTTTACATGTGAAATCGGCTGTTAGCAGCCTGTAGTATGTCAATGCTAACTGGTGCAAGGCCGGATGTTTCCCACAAGGTGAGGAGAAGGAGGTGAGGACAACGTGCTGGTTCTCAGGTGTGAGCTAAAAAGTGACGACATGGACCTGTCCTTCCATCCATCGTTATTGGGAACGTAAGATCTATCTCCAACAAGATGGAAAAGCTAGCCATGCTAACCCAGCAACAGAGGGAATACCAGAGGGCAGAGTAGCATCATGCTATCTACAGACATGGCTAACGAAGCTAACAATGGACATGAACACCATATTGGAGGAACTTCAGACAGGATCCAGGAGACAGAGACTGAACAGACTGCTGAAGAAGCTCAGTCCTGGACCCTGTGGAGGTGGAGGCTGGCTGACTGGACAATGATGGACAAGCTGTCAGCATCTATTTTTTTATGGACCTTTTTGCACTTTCTATACACTTTCTTACTTTTGTTTTCTTGATCACTGCTGTGACTCCTCCTCAATTTCCCCTCGGGGATAACTTAAGTATTATATATCTATTTATCTATCGATATCTTTGTACACAAGCTGTGACTGGAAACTACCTTAAAACATCCAGTGGTCTTCAAAATAAAACAAACTGTCTAAAAATTAGTTCGTAGTTAGCTTGGCTATGATGACTAATGGACATAATGAGCGAAACCAGACCAGGAGTCAACAGGTTTTACAGTTTTACAGTTTTACCTTGAAGAAGAGAGACTTATCAATGGAGCGTGAACTATGACTCCAGCTGTTGTATCAGGTGTATCTGAGGCATTAAGACTCTGAAACAATCTTTAAAGGTGTTAAGTAAACTTTTTTTTAAGGTTTTATATTCTCCTGCTGAAGCCCCAGTTCAAAATGCTTCATTTCAGCTACTGTCTCTTAAAGGCGCTCTGGAAGCCTCCTCCACTGTTGCCATGCTCAAAAGTCTTCATTATCTCTGAGATGTTTTTGTTTGTTTTTACTTAAAATGAAGAGTTTTTAGGTACGTACAAATTAACCTGCAGTTGCAACGTCAAGATTCTCCAACTTGTGATGTCACACTTTGAGAAATCCTTTCACCTAGCTCTCATGGGACTTTTTTTTTTTGCAAGTTTTTCTAAGGAACTTGCAGTACTCCAAACCACTTTAAACTCACAATGCGATACTTTTACCATGTTTAACATTAAAACTTTAGCTTAATACTTGTTTGTAAAACTCAATCATACATCCTCTTTAATGCTCATATTTTACTTTATTGAACTTAAGATCATCTTCTCTCCACAAGTGGCTCTTCTCCAGCTGTTCAGGCAAAACAGACGTGGACTTTCCCCTTTTCAGGTTTATGTATCTAAAAGTACAAGGATTGTGTCTGTACTGTATGTTAACATGCATTCATGAGTTTCCCCACCCGTCTGGCTCCCTGCACTGAGAGGGCAGAGCAGTCACCTATACCTAATGACCCTCATCCCATTCAGGCAGCCAATTAGAGCACTGGGTGTTAGTGGGCGTCCAGCCCTCGCCACTCGTTACCTACCCAATATGTGCCGTGGCCTTCTGCCCTCTCCAATTAATTCACCAAGGATCCGGGGAAGGAGAGAGGGGTCGAGGAGAGAGAGGCATAAGAGATAAAAATAACTCACCCAATTACAGCATGCGAGGGGTAGGTGGCAATAATGGCTCTCATGAAGGGGGTAGAGGGGAGAATGCCCCGGGGCAGAAATTCTTACCGATGCACAACTTTATGTGCTTGAAGTCTGAGCGTGATCAAAGAGCTTTTTCAACTCAGAGACAAAAGATCAGCTCTATTCAACAAAACACACAAAATTGTGAGAGGGGGAACGGTTTTCTTTTGCACTTGAAAATGAATAACCTTAACCTGCTAAGTGCTGAGCGAACCCCCCACCTTTCTGTCAGAATATTCAAGTCATGCAACCCAATTACAATCTCTTTTCAACTTCTTATTGTATGAATCAGTCACTGAGAAAAGAAGCCAGACGAGTTAGAACACCACCCGGCTGCTATCTCCACTTCCACATCAACTCAGCGCCTTAAGATACACTGAAGAGTGCAGGCGTTAAAAAGAAGACCAGCTCGCAGAGGACAGAGGGGTTTAAGAGCACATACTCAATGGAGACAACAGGCTTTTGATTATTTTCAAAATCTGACAGGAGAAAGGAGAGGTCAAGGATAGGTTGTGAGGTTGATGTGTGGATAAAAAATGAAGTGAAGAAAGACAAATGCCTCCGTTGATTTACAGCAGCAAAGGAGACAGAGAGCCAAGGAGGAAATTTACTTAAAAAGGACCTGAGAGAAAACATTTGATGTGGAGTTCAACGGTTCAGGCGGAAAATATTGTAAAATCTCAGAAATAAGATTTGTGAGAACTTTTAAGCTTTAACATCACACAGAGTTTATTGACTATGATTTATGAATATGCTTTCAATAAATAATGCAAAGCTTAATCAAAATTCCCATCACGCTCAATTTGGTGTTCCACAGGGTTCAATACTCAGTCCCCACACCTTTGTATTTCACACTAAGTCACGCAATAGGCTGTAAATTTTGTCTGTTTCTTTTTTTGTCAGCTATAAGCAACAAACTAGCCTACAGCTCACTAGCCCACAGTTGAGTCCTCTGGGGGGCTACATCTATGAGACCATTAGCTTTGCAGAGTCTAGCATAAACTAGCAAGTACAAAGAGAATTTCAATTCTATAAAGAGAATATTTTTACACATGATATTGGTTAGTTGTGGCAGCATCTGACTTTGCAAATGCACTGTATATTTAATTAGTACTACTTATTCTTCAAGATCGCTGACTGGCTCATTCATAAAAAACCAACCGCTTATCTAAACTTGAAGCATGCCTCAAAGACGTAAGGTCCTGGATGAGCAGAAACTTCTTACTGCTGAATTCAGAGAAGACTGAAGTCATTGTTCTTGGACCTAAACATCTCAGAGAAGCTTTCTTGAACAACATCCCCGCCTCTGACGACATCAGCTTGGCTTCCAGCACCACTGTCAGGAACCTGGGAGTTCTTTTTGATCAGGACCTGTCCTTTAAAAAAATCTAGGATAGAGTTTAAAAGTCTTCTTCTGACGTACAAAGCGCTTAATGGCATCGGGCCATCGTATCTTAAAGACTTAATTATTCGGTAATATCTGTCTAGATCTTTGCGTTCTCCACATGCAGGTCTGCTCGTTGTACCTAGGGTCTCTAAAAGTAGTCTGGGAGGTCAAGCCTTTAGTTATCAGGCTCCTCTTCTTTGGAATAGCTTACCGGTTGAGGTCCGGGGAGCAGACACGGTTTCAACCTTTCAGAGTAGACTTAAAACTTTCCTTTTTTAATAAAGCTTACAGTTAGAGCTGGATCAGGTCTGAACCAGCTCTTAGTCATGCTGCTATAGGTTCAGACTGTGTGTGTGTGTGCGCGTGTGTATCCCTCTCTCTCTGCCCCCCCTATACTTCTCTCTCCCAATCTCTCTCCTCCCCAACACAGTCGAGACAGATGTCTGTCTAACATGAGTCTGGTTCTGTCCGAGGTTTCTGCCCGTTAAAGGGAAGTTTTTTGCTAAATGCTGCAAAGTCCTGTACTCATGGTGGATTAAGATAAAATAAGACTCCTTATCTTGTCTTGATGTTGGGTTTCTCCTAATAAAATTCTATTAACATTTACGGGTCTAGACCTCTAAATGTTTTTGCAAAATGTCTTGAGATAACGTTTGTTATGGTTTGGCACTATACAAATAAAGATTGATTGATTGATTGATTTCACTGTCAATCAAAAAGGGATTCGGCCTCAGACAGATAAAGCCCAGCGTTTATCCAATGACCGTCCAGTTTCCACAGTGGCACAACCCACTCTACGCTTCCCCGCTGAAGTCAGAAGACGCTCAGCGTCCGACTGTGTTAAAGCGCTGAGACGTTGCGGGGATGAATGAGAAGGAGGTGAAGCCAGTTACCTGTCATAGGTAGCTGATTCTGAACAAAAGATGAAAGAATTCTAGCTCAGATTTTGTCAATGAAATGTACACACAGCAGCACATATCACATTTTAGGGGAAGCTGAGCTTCCCTTGCAGTCTTAGAGCAATCGCCACTGGTTCGCACAGAGTTGCACAAAAACTAGACGCCTAACATGATCAAGATTTGAGCTTTTAAGTGTAAGCATGTTAGCATGGCAGCAATAGCATTTAGCTGCAGCTGCTCAAAATTCTTATATAGCTATCAGCAACCGACTTACACACAGTTTGACTTAGTTTCAATAAAGTAAGCTTACGAGCTAAAGAGCTAAATCTTGGCACCATGTAGTAGTTTTTAAGTCCCAATGGCTCTGAAACACACAACAAAGTACATAGCTTGTGAACAAAGCTAGCACTGAAGCACACATACATTTTCTTAGACCCAAAACATAAATGAAGAAAATGGGAAAAAAGGTGTGAACAAGTGAATACAAGGTGAAAAACAACTCAAAATGGATGTTTCCCTGTCATATGGCGGAATGAATAGCCAACTTTAAGCCAACACATTCAAAAAAAGTAATTTAAATCGAGACTTCTCTGTTACATGTTTATTGCTTTGTCCACAGGAGTCATAAATATTCAAATCAGGTAGAAAAGACACTCATCAAATAAAGCAGGATAGCAAGTGTAGCTGAATTTCACAGTTTATCTCTTAGCAATCAGGTATTCTGAGGAGCAACCAAACTCATCACGAGCACTGGGCCTTGATTACTCACTCTAGTGTCACAAACCGTTAAAAATGGCCTTGCAGTCTTGGGATGGTGTTAATTTATACGAGGAAGATCTTGAGAGGAGCAAATGAGAAAGAGATTTAATTAAGGTAGAGATTAATTAAATCCTCTGTCACACTGTTATTGTATATTGAGAGTATCGTTCCCAGCACAGGAGCCCCGACTGTGTGTGAAAAAAACTCTAAGTGGGAAGTTAAGTGCTGACAAAGGGATATATGGAGATTATTTCTGTGCAGCTGGGGCTCTTGTGGACAAAAACTGGGTCCAATTACATGACCTTTAAATGATTCATTTTTTTTAAAAGAGGGGGTAATATGCCTTTTATTTTAAAGAGAGAGTCCCATTTTCTTGAGTATTTATACTGTCCCTCTGGAAGCTTTGTGGTGTATTGAAATGACTTACGGCTCAAAAAGTCTAATTTTTTTCACACAGATATTTTTGACAAGCCTTATTTCAGCTACAGTTTTAGCTGCTGTCTCTTTAAGGCTCCCTGCTCCACAAACCTCCTGTCCTCTGATTGGCTGGCCCCTTGGAGGTCTATTGGAGGTATAGCTATGGGGTGGCCTTGGTCTTTGATGTCTGTACACCCTGTGTGTCATGAACTAGGAAGGAGATCCTTATGTGATGACTTCATCATTTCATAAGTTTACATCTAATCTTAACGATTTCCTTCACGATTCCTTTCTTCCGGGTGCCTTGAAAAACAGTCTCACTAACCAGAACAGAGACTTTGAGGGAACAAAATATGGCGGACAGTACAAAAAGTAGACAAAGAGGACCAAAGACGTGGCTTTATTTTTACCAAGAAAGACAACAATAGCGGGAAATGCAACAATCATCAAACAGTAGTTTCATGCAAAGTGGAAACACCAGCAACACGCTTAAACTTTTGTCAACAGCATGACGTCAAATATAAGGGGTCACATGTATTTGATGCTTTCCATCGGTTGTCATCCGCTGCTGCACCGTCTCAGCAGAGAAGGTGCCTATGTCCAATGCATGCCAGACTCAACGGATTGTGTATTCGCACCAAATGAAGTACAAAAGGTTTGTTTGATGTTTTTTTAGATGTTAGCGACGCTGGACAGAGAAGCTCTGCTGCTTCTACTACTTTGTTTTTATATCAAAGAAAGGCACTGATAAGGGAATCGTTAAACAATTGAATCAATAAGCAGAATCGATACATCAATATCAATAAAATCTTATCAATTCCCATCTCGAAACATACAGCATTGTTACTTTATATCCATTTTTTTAAAAAGGAAAAGCAAAATACCCCCTCTTTAAACATTAGGCTAAAATAAAAAAACAAGTTCTTATTTAACCGAACTCCTTTTTTGTTGTTGTTGTTGTTTTCTTTATCTTTCACAGTTTTGTTTATAACTGATTTTTTTTTCAACTTTTTTCAACTTTTAGTTTTTGAATATTATTTGAAATATTTTTTATTATTATTATTTTTTCACTTTTTGAATTTTGTGTTTTTTTGGATTTTGCTTTGCATTCATAATTTCTATTATCATGATTTTTTTTATTTTCATCCATTATTGTTTATACTACTTTTCATTTCAAAAAAAAGATAATTTTGAATTCTGTACGATTATTATGAGTGTTATGTTTGCAATTATTATTGCTACTGCCATCCCTCAAGGCTTTTACTTATTTCAGTTTTTAATTAATTTATCATTTTTATTCATTTGTTTTTTTTTAATCTATTTAGTTGTTGTTGTTTTTTAATCTCTAAACACTAGCCCTAGCCTCCTGTCATTGTTTCTGATTGTTTAGTTTTGTTGTCTTCTTCTTTTCTCTTCTTTTGTATGACTTAATAAAAAAATATATAAAATAAAATGCAAGTCAACAACACTTTCAAACCAACCATTACTCTTTCTTACAATATTAGCGTTTTAAATTTGTTCATTGCATTTGTTTTGGAAACCATGGGACAAGGACCAAAATTGGAAATTGGTTAAATTGACAAATACTTTTAATAAAGAAAGTTTGCTTTTTTAACAAATCTGTCCACTTCTAAAACCCTTGATGTATAATTTTTGAGGAATGAAAAGACGCAAAACAAAACACATTGGATTTACCAATTATCTGACAGGTTGAGGAGTGACTCTGTGTGTGTGTGTGCAACACTTCACACACAGTCTGACCTTCTCTACCTTTGTGTTTAAATGACCTCAAACACAGCTTCATCACTGGACTTGAGGGATGGGGTTGGGGTGTTGAGGAGGAGCAGGGAGGATGATGTTTCCAACGGCTCGTTCATCATGTTAGATTAAACACTCCACTCCACTGAACTCGAACGGGGCAATGGTCCACCTCCTTCTCCGCTCTCCATCACTCCTTCCTTTCTCCTCACTCCTGACCCCTGCACCGTGGAGCTCCTTCACTTCATCCCTCCACTTCTATCTCATTGTGTCTGTCGCTTATTCTCTCGATGCTCATTTGCCGCCTCCCTTCCTTTTCTGCTCAAAAAACCGACGCACTGCTTCTTGCTGCTGCATTCATGCCGGGGATTTAGCTTGTAAGCTGAAATAATACAATTAATTTGCTCTCTCTCTGATTCCCTCTTTCCCTCCGTTTCTCCCGCTGTCTCAGATCAAGGAAGTGGAAATGTGCTGACAAGGAGTGAAACCCAAAAGAGAATTCTAACAAAGATGTTTGTTCACGCTAATGAAGAAAATAATGAAAGGCAAACAACAAAACTAAAAGAGCGAGCAGAACAAAATGAGAGGCAAGGAGGGATGGAAATGAGTCGGATGCGTGCAGCATTATCAAACACGCACACAAGTACGTGTGAGGCACTTTAAGAAATAGTATCACTGAGTTTGTGACTATCTTTCCATCTGAGATAGGATATCTTACTGCTGGGACAGGAGGAAGCAGAGAACAGAGTCTCTGTACGTGAGCCGGCACTATCAGGGCCTAATTGGATTCACATCAAATAAGAAAGACTCAAGAGAAAGTCTGAGTGAGGGAAAACTTATCTCCTCTTTATTCTGCAGTTAAAGGAAGATTTAAGTTATCAAAAAAGAGTGTATAAGTCTTTAGAAACAGACTCCAACTACTCACTATACGAGTTTCTTATAGTGGCTTTGGTTGTGGGCCAAAAAGAACATCTCTAAGAGAAGAAAATATGACGGATGTCTAAGGGGAACGTACTTATTTCACTCGATACCAGTGTACGACCAAAGATTCAAATCAAATGTTTGATTGCTTTAGAAATCCATCGATTAACTGATTCAAAATGAACTTTCACAAGATGTTCGCTAGATCTTCTAGAGATCCTAACAAAAACTCGCAGGATGTACAAGAGATGGTTGCAAGATCTTTACAAATTCCTTACCAGATGTTCCCGATACCTTCATTAAATGTTCACTAGATCTTTACACAATCTTTCCCATGTGTTCGCAAGATCTTGGAGATCTCTAAAGAAGTTTGCTAGCTCTACATGAGATCTTCGCAAAATCTTCATGAGGTGTTTGCGATGTATCTTCACAAGACATTTGCAAGATATCTTTATGAAATATTCCTCACAAGATCTTTCCCGGGTTGTTCGCAACATCTTTTCAAGATCTTCTCCAAGTCTTTATGACAGCTTTGTAAGATGTTTACCATTTGCTGGCGAGGTCTTTACAAGATGTTTGCAAGATCTTCACAAGATGTTTGGTGGATCTTCACAAGATGTTTTTAACATTTTGAACAGATGTTAGTAAGATCTTCACCATGTGTTTGCAGGATCTTAACAAGATGTTTGCAAGATCTTAGCAAGACCCATGCGACTTCTTCACAAGATCTTTACAAGATGCTTATGAATTAATCAGATGGTCACAAGATTTTCATGAGATGTTTGCAACATCTTTTCAAGATCTTCACCAAGTCTTTATGACATCTTTGCAAGATCTTCACCAGTCTGCAGGAGCTTAACAAGATGTTTGCAAGATCTTATTAGCAATTGACATGGAAGTTCTTCACAAGATCTTTTCAAGATGCTTATGAGATTATCAGATGTTCACAAGATTTTCCTGAGAATTTTGCAACATCTTCATAAAGTCTTAATGACATCTTTGCAAGATCTTTACTATTTGTAAGCTAGATCTTTACAAGTTGTTTGCAGGATCTTGGCAAGATGTTTGCAAGATCTTGACAAGATATATGCGAGTTCTTCAGAAGATCTTTACAAGCTGTCTATGAGATCATCAGAGGTTTCAAAGATTTTCACAAGATGTACACGACATCTTTTCAAGATCTTTACCAAGTCTTTATGACGACTTCGCAGGATCTTTACCATTTGTTAGGGAGATCTATACAAGATGTTTGCAGGATCTTCACAAGATATGAGCAAGTTCTTTACAAGATCTTTTCATGTTGTTTGCAGGAGCTTCACAAGATGTTTATAAAATCTTCACAAGATTTTTGCAGGATCTTCACAAGATAAAAGCAAGTTCTTCACAAGATTTTAACATGATGTTTATGAAATGTTTGCAACAATCTATTTGAAGATCTTCACCAGGTCTTAACAAGATGTTTGGGAGATCTTTACGAGATGTTCAACAGAACAAAATCCATATGTTTTCTAGGTCTTCCCAAAACGTCCTCCTTTGCAAGATCATTACGATATGTTCGGTAAATCTTTAAAGATTTTCACAAGAGGTTTGTGTGATCTTCACAAATTATCGAAGAGATCTAAATGAGACTTTCTGATTTCATGAAGTCATCAGAAACATGCTTCTACTAAGACTTTCTTACTATCAGTACAAATGTATGACAGCTTTTTTTTACAGATAAAGTTAGTCAATGTACTTGAAAGTTGTCTCTTTCTACCTGTTCACCTCTTGTCAAAAAAGCAAACTCCCTGAAATATTGAAGTGCTCTTCCTATGTGACACCCAGAATTGGAGGCTACAATTCTTTAAAGAAAATCTTTGAAAGGAACTCAGGAGTTGAGAACACGTGGGCTTTCACTTGTTAGGAACAAGTGTTTTCACACAGTTTGACCCAAACCAGGGGCTGAAAGTCTGGAGATCTCATTCTCTGCTTAAGGTGGATTTCATCAATTCTGTCAATATTTGCTGGAGGTGAAGTTTCTGACACCGGGTAGGTAACTGACAGAGAACTGAGGAGAAGACAAAACAAAGCTTTTTGAAACCCTGTGTGAAAAAGGTTCAGAATTTGTAACTGGAGAAATGTAGTCTTACAAATCTGACAGAGAGAAAAAAAGGTCATCAGAGCTTAAATTGAAAGAAATAAAGAGGGGTGACTCTCCTTCTTGATATTTAAACATGGAAATAAACTAAACTAAACAAACACTTTCATATGTTGTAGAAATCCCTGAATCTGTCTGTAAACTGATGAAAACGGTCTGTTCTAATTAAAGCAAAAATTCTTCCCGAGACTTGCTAAAATGCTTTTGTCATCGCATAAGGACATTCAAACTAGTTCATGAACTGTTGGTGTTTGAGGGAAGAGGCCTCAAACACCAAGGTTGAACCATGGCTCCGCCCACAATAGGCCTCCAGTGGGCTGGCCAATCAGAGGGAAGAGACAGCCTTAAAGAGACAGCAGCTTAAATAAGTGTTTCAGTTTTCAATTTGGATTCTTTTAATATAAAGCTGAAAGTCATTTAAAGCTACTAAGGGGCCACCAGAGGGACAAAATAAAACCTCAAAAAAGGACAATGACCCTCCTTTAACTGACTGTCATTACATATAACAAACATTTTGAATGCTCAGTTTTATTTTTGTTTTTGTTTTTGTTTTTGTGTGTGGGGTGGGGGGGGGGGCTGGGGTTTTTTTAAATCAGCATTTGAAAGTTAGCGGTGCAGTGTGAAGAGTTAAGTAAGTTGGCAGCATTTTGCCAAGTGGAAACAGCGGAAATGAGATGTTTTTACATGTTTAGGACGTACGTGAACAAAAGTGTCTGATAACTTTAATTTTCTTTCTCTTGAATTAGAAAAAAAAGCTCTTTATATTCATATTACCACAAGACTTGCTTATGGAGGCAGACATACTGAACGGCTACGGCAGATTTCAAGGGACAGAAAGAGCGAAATGTGATTTTAAATACTAGCATGGCCGCCAGTCCTAAAACCAACCTGGAAAGCGGACGTAGCAGGGAGAAGACAACAGGTGTTGTTGTAGTTGAAGAAGAAAAAGAAGAGAGGAGTATTTTTTGTGGTTTTACAAAAGGAGAAGCACAAAAATGCATCACATTTTGGTTCAAAGAGATCAGGAAGACAGACAACGGCTAAAAGGACAGTAAACATCATTGTAGAGTTTCCAAGCTGGGAGTCATTAATGAAAAAATTTGGTCTGGAGGACCATGCTGAAGTTGTCAGTTTTCTGCTCTACATGTGATGGTGTGACATACCGTTGGAGAAGGTTTCCGTCGTAATAATGTTTAGTAGTTGCAACGTTTATTCATTCTAAGCTGAATTGGTAAATGGTAAATGGACCAGTACTTATATAGCGGTTTTCTAGTCTCTCAGACCACTCACTCACCCATACACACCTACCACCTTCACACACTGATGGTAGAGGATTTCCTATTGGAAACCATCCGTTTTCATGGAGCTCTCTGTCTTTTGTTTCTCCAGCTATGAGACATGTCCCACAGAATCAACACCCATCAACATGATGTTTAAAATAAATGATTCAATCTTTAGGATTCTCTTTGATGCACCTTTAGTTTTCAAATAGCTGATGGTAGCTTTTATTATTGCGGTTTATATTTATCCATGAAGCCTAGTGTGAGTAGTTTACTGATAAATCCAAAGAATAAAAGTTAATCCTCAACCACAAAGAAGCCATGATGCTAAATACAGAAACACACTGCTTCATTTTCTCACCAAAAAAAACAAGTCGAGAACAAAAAGCCAATCAAACCCACAGGAAACAGTGTGTAGAATCACAGTGTGCATATAAAGAGTTGGAAACCACATGTTGCCACTGTTGACATCCCTCCTCCAAACTGTTGTCTCCACGAGAGGAGGTTTACTGCAACCACAAACTGCCTATGTGCTTGAATTTTAAAGAAGATGCTCCAGCCCACAAATAAACCCACAGATTGCTCTGTCAACAGAAACAAAACATAGAACACATGCGTTCTCCAAACAGCACACCCAGGCCGATTGCCGTTCTACAATGAAGAACAAATACGAAACTGTAAGAACAAACACAAACACTGAGCGGATGGAAATCAAACGACAACTTTTCTGCTTAACGCAGCTGCTCGTGTGAAATTTATCCTCCGAATGACGCCGCGGGAGGAGGAAAGGCAGCTTTGGAATAATGAGACACTAAATCGTTACATGTAGGGAAGGAAGGAGTGAGGGGTTCTAGCAACTGAGCAGTAATAGGAACTAAAGGTCACAATATCACCACTACGTTAAAGGATAAAAAAAGGTAACCCAGGCAAAGTAGCCACAGTTAGGGTTCACTTTTCCTCTGTAGGTCACAGCAGGTTGGAATAAAGAGGCACTTTAGCCAATTAGGGGAGACTTTGGGCCAAATAACATCTGATCGTTGAAGCACAGGGGCACTTGGTCCGAGCAGAGGGGCATTCAGATGATACTTGGAAGTGTCTCTCCAGGGCAGGAAAATCCGAGCTGAACAAAGGGTGAATTGGCACAGAGAGCCCAAAGGCCACTTTAAGAGCTACTGCCAGGCTGAGTCTGAGTGGAACTACTCTTAAACTGATGAGAGGAGCAGGGCACAGCAGGAAACTCAGTCATAGTAACTCACCTGTTGAGTAGTGATTTTATCAATCATCCACGGTTGAAGCACGTTTTATGCCCAAATGCAGGAGTTCACAGCGCAAAACCAATTAAAGTGGAGGTGTTAAGTTTTCCTCTATTCCAAACATGGATAAAAAATAACAATGCTGGAAGTCCAAACTGAGCATGTGCAGATTGTCAAACCTCTACATATTCTTTTGTTGTAGAAATCCCTGAATCTGCTCAAAGTGGTCTGTTCTGAAGTCAGCACTTGATTTCTTTGTTGGTTCATGACAAATTGTATTTGAAGGCGTGGGCCTCAAACACCAAGGTCTCCCAAGGCTCTGCCCCGGACAGGCCTCAGGAGGGCCAGCCAATCAGGAGAATAGGGGAATTCTTAAAGAGACAGCAGCTATAACGAAATGTTTTAGACAGAGGCTGACATATAGGTTTTTTTTAAAGCTGTCAGTCATGTACAGCTACTACGGGGGTACCAGAGGGACAATATTAAGACTTAAAAAAACACAATACCCCCCTCTTTAAAAATTAAGCAAACTTCATGTCCCTTGCATTTAAAAAGTCAAAGTTGAAGTGCGAAAAGAAGAGGAAGTTAAAGAGTTAAGAAGCATTGCAAAACATATGCTTTCTTAATCTTATCCATTATTGTGGTCATCCAAAACACAGACTTACGTAGGCTCTTGTCTCAAAGTCTGAGGATTGTATTTTGCATCACTGCACGCTCATTATTTATATCTCATAAATATCCTAAAGCTGCATCATCAAGGAATTAAACATTCTGTAAAATATTTTTCTAAGAAAAAATCATTGATTTCGAAAAAATATATCCAGAGAGCGCCACCTCTAGTAAAGGCTAACTGTTTTGCTGTAATAAAATAAGCTAGCTGAGCGTCTGACAATCAATCCAGGAAACAACCACCTACCTACACAGCCTGATGTCTGTGGCGATTTCCAGATGTGACTACGTTAAAGACAGTATTGTGTTTTCCGAATTCAAAATATTTTCAGAATTGCCGAGAATTTCGTCTTCTCTGTCGTCTCTCTGTACCCACTCGTAAAAAAAAAATTTTTTCAATAGGAACATAAATAATCTTCAAGACAGTATGAAAACAATAGCGTCAAAGTTGCCGGGAAAAAGCAGAAAAAAATTGGACTGTAAACTGAAGATTATATCAACCACACTGCCCCCATGTGTTCCGGAGGGGTATTGCATGGTGATGCGAAGAAATCTTCACCTTTTAATTCTGTTGATTTCCCTGTACAATTTAACAGTTTTCAACAAATATTGCCAAGCTTAGATTTCACTTTTAGCTGCTGTTGTGCCACTCTTTTCACTTAACAAAGAAAAATTGTGAGATCTGTTAGACTTTTTCTGTAGATTGATGTGCAAAGATTTGGTGCCTGCCATGAGGAAGCAGGCCACCAAAAGCTAATATTCATAATGAACGTCCTTTTCCCCCCCTGATCTTAAAGGGAATATTACATTTGAGTTTGATATCCACAGCTCCATTACTGTGTTAGCTTTCCCCCGTCGTTCCTGTGTGCTCTTTTAAACCAAAAATAGAGCACAATATGTGTCGAGTTTTCAAATATATTTACTTTTCCATTACACATTCATGAACTTCTCAACATCTGTCAGGACTATCTCCATCTCTGTCTCATCTGCTTCAAATACCCAGTGATTATTATCTCGCCGTCTCAAACAGGAAGCTGTCATTCAGCAGAGAGGAAGTCCCAGCGGTGTTAGAAGTACCTGTTCTGTTTTGCAGAGCCTGACTTTACTCCCCGCCAGGGACACCAGCACTCTGCCTTTGTAACCGCGGAGCTCCAGCAAGCCCCGCTTGTTTGCAGAGGAAGGGTGGGGGAGGCTGTCGGCGCGCTTCTGGGAGCCGCAGGCGGGGGGGCGCGTGGCCGTCTGAAGAGTTTCCATCCACTCCTGGCGCTCCCCTGTGGACACGTGCATGAGTGAGACACGGCGGAGGGAAAAGAGAGCTGGATAGTGTGAAGAGAGTGAAAGTCATAAAGAAGGGAAAAACTACACAAAGAGATATCAGGGCATCTTAAAGTCTTTGAACCATAGTGTTAATTCATCATTTTTTTTCTACAGAACACCGACTTTTTGGCTGCTCAAGCCTCATTTCATACTGATACAGAACACTCTGGTCTTCAGGATAAGTAATTGAAACACGGTATGAGCTTTGATTGGTGAAAATTAACTTAGCCCTTGGAAAAAGAATATCCTGCAAAGCTGAAAAGGGCACTAAAGATATAGAAATCTGCTACACTGAGATCTGTGAACCTTAGGCTAAATTTGGTGAGACTCCTACAAAGTGCCTGATTAAAGATATAGCTTGAAAAATAGCTTTTAACGATACTCAGCTGAGGAAAAAGTGAAAGAAAAGGTCAGAAAACTGAGCATAGTGCTAATTGCTACACCTCATGTTGAGGCTATTCACGTTGAATTGGTGCGATAAACCTGTGGCTAGCTTGATTGGTGGTAACATCGACTCATTTCCACTAATGATTGTCAAACTTTAAATTCTGAGTCAGCATTACTGCAGTTAAAAGGCAGGACGGACAACAACCATCCACTTCAGCTAGCTGAAACAACAAATGTCACGAAAGAAATTAACTGTAGCCAGCTAGCTAGCTGATAAAGATAGTTTCACTTCCAAAATAAAGCTAAAACAAACAAGTCAGTTTTGGTTTTCAACAGCAAAAGTGGGTGAAAAAAAAAGCCCTTTTCAAAATTACACTTGATAGCTAAATGCGTGATAGCATGCTAACATGATACTCTGTTAGTTAGCTTAGGCTACGTTGCATATCCTGATAAATGTTAGCATTATCTTGTGTTGTTGGAGATTTGGGGCAACGCTGTTCATGTTTTGAGGTGTTAAGCTAGTAAGCAGCAAGAGCTAACTGATTAATGCTAACAAGCTAGTACTGAAAAGCTAGGACAAACTAGTTAGGACTAGCTAGCTAATTAGTATTAATGACTATGGGAAAAAGTTGGCTTGAAGTATTTCTTTGTTTTTGTTTTTGTTTTTTTTGGGCCCAATTTAATGTTTAGCTACTTAGCAAATGTAAAATTTTGGATTTCTTGTTTTTATGCTACAGATCTTACAAGACAAATTTTTAATTTATGTATATTATTATTTATATTTTATATTCTTTTATGAAAGCCAAATATTTTGTTCAGAAAGTTGCACTGTGGGTAAAGGCTAATAGGTTTGCTAAAGTTGCTGGGGTCAAAACTGCTAATGCTAGCCTAAGCTCTGTTAGCCCCCATAAGCCCCCACGCTTGTCCCTGGAAGTAACGCTAGGTTACAACAGGGGCAGTAGGCAAGTCAGCCATGCTCGCTAATGATTGCAGATTAAGTTTGCACTAACAAATATTAAAACATATTCAAATGTGTATTTTGCTCCTATTTTATCTAAAAAAAGACACAAACAACACCAACAATTAAATTATTTAATGCCTCCAGAATCTCAACAGGAAGCCAAACATACGTACACGGATAAATTGAAAGCTCGACTGGCTTCAGTCAGTTTTAGAGGATGACTGAATAATCTCCATTGAGACTTTCCTGTAATTTTCCAAACATGTTTTGACTCTTTGAATAAAACTTGTCCTTGAGCAGGACACTGAATTTCCCAATCCTTCCTTGTAATCGCCCTGGATTACAGCGCAGCTAAACGGTTCAAATAGTGTCTCGCATTATGTACTATCAAACGTTTACATCCAAAGATACACGCTCAAACGGCCTCTCAGTTATTTTCCCTCCTCCACTTTTCAAACAGACATAAAAGAAGACATGAAACCGGCGCTGTAAAGCCCATTCCCTTACCACCCAAGACACTGTGTGCTATCAAAGCCAACAAAGCGGAAACACAAGATACTAAAGGATTGTAAACACAAGCACGAACGCGCACATCACAGGTCCAAAGCAGCTCCCACTGTGGTAACTGTTTAGTAACAGACAGAGAGAGCCCGGGAAAGAAATCACAGTCAACTTATGGGAAAATTGATCCATCAGCACAGACATAACTTAAACTCAATTAACTTTACTGTTAGTTCAGAAATGTTTTTAAGAGGTGGAGAAAAATACTTATGTTCTAAGTTACTGAAGCGAATTGTTTTTTGTTTTTTTCCCCACAGCTTCTCCAAGAACAAAAAGCTTTTGAGCTGGGAGGGACTCTTTGTCTTGCTCAAAGCACCTCAGAGTGATCTGAAAAAGAACTGGATGTGCCGGACCAGTGACAAAAACATTCACTGGGCATCTTATTTTCCAGGCAGCAGAGCAACACTTACAAAGAAGAACCTTTAAGCAAGAAAAACCCTTTAGACCTCCTGAAATATGGATTTTAAAGAGGGGGTATCTGCTCCCCATATTTTGAACACGGATTTAAAGTCAAAATTTTGGATGTTTAAACCAGACATGCAGTTTTTCTGAGAGGGGTCCAGCTGGCTGGCCGGCTGCTCCAACGTGAATCGGAAGCCAGCTCCAATGTGAGACGGATGCAACGTAAAACTGTTCCCTTTTTTCAGTATTACACGTCTGATTGACTATTCCACCTCTAGCTCCTCCCCCTCTGACGTAAGACAATCATTTTGGCCCTCATTTATCAATCTTGCGTGGGAATTTGCGCAGATGTGGGTGTAAAAATCAGTTTACGGCAACGTTCACGTGTGATTTATGAAACGTGCGTACCAGGGCCAATCACGGCCTATGTCTGATCAGCTGTTGATGAATGCAGCGGCTGAAAACTATCATGATTTACAGACATAGTTAGTTTTAAACATTCAATTTACACATCCTTCCTTCCTATGACGTCACTTCCTTCTGACGATGGAGGCGTAGAGTCTCCAAGACGATTCGGCTGAGAGTGGAGGTCTGCAGCTAGACACTCTTGGATTTTTTAACAGCTTCATTGTGAAGAAGTTAGAGGGAGAAAGAAAGAAACATTAATTCACATGTGTACAGGGATTTTTTGTTGAATTAATTTATACATTCTATAATTAATTATGTTATATTTTTATTATTTATTTATTGTATTAAAATATTTTCTATATTATATTAAAATTGTGATATTTTTTTTTGTCAATTTTTTTTTTTTTAATGTTTATAAACTGGATCGGAAAAAAGTTACCACTTTCCACCAGCAGAGGGCAAAATGATTCTCTCTGACTCGTGCCATGTGCATTTCTTGGGGAAATATGGCTCCTGATACAGTCTGTAGACATTACATCGTCATTTAACTTTTTCACTTGATATGGTGTAAACTAAAAACCGCAAAAAACAGACACGTCAAAGAATCGCAATTTCAATTAAATCGGCACTCCAAAAATCAAAAAATCGACACGTAAAAATAGACTATCGTCCCAGCGCTGGTAGAAATCCCTGTATCTGCCTGTAAACTCATCTAAAAGGGTTGATTACTTATTGGAGTTTGATAAGCGGGCCTCAAACACTGAGGTCTGCTTCCAGAAGGCCGGCCAATCAGAGTGAAGGGGGAGTTCTTAAAGAGACAGCAGCTCAAAGGAAGTGTTTCAGACAGAGGCTGAAATAGAGGTTTTCTAAAACCTCAGTGTAGGAAGAATAGGGATTTTTGGGGGGGCTGCAAATCATGTTAAGATACTACAGGGTTAACAGAAGGACATATTAAAGCCTTTTTATTTATTTATTTATTTTATTTTATTTTTTCATTAAAGAGAGCAAATTTTAAAAACAAGGGTTTGACAAAAGCCTGTCTTACACCTTCAGACTTATTCTCCAACATCCCTGCTTTAAAGAAAAGTTTTCACTGTACAATACCTATACACATCAAACCCTCTGAGCTCCTAAATACTGTACCCACTTCCTGGTCCCAAACTCAGCTTTGGTCTAGCTGCCCCCCCTTACACCCTGATTCTTATGAATTTACAAAGAGCTGTCATAAATAATAAATGTCCTACTCAATTATTGACTGCTCTTTACATCACCAGGCTTTACTGTTCCGTTCCCACCCCTGCTTTTTCTGACTTCCATTACCTGTCCTGCACCGCACTTATTTGCCTGTTCATTTATTCAGGGCCCTACCTCGCTCCCTTGCGCTCTCCCCTTCGCCCGGGCTGTCAATCCTAGGGCAGGAGTTGAGGCTGGAGCGAGGAAGGAGGTGGGTGGATGGAGAGAAACTTGAGAGATACAGTGAGACCTTGGCATGCCTATACTCCTGTGTGTTTCTGCAGCATATGTGCGTCTGACTCGCGTGTGCGCGGATGTGTCTAGCATACGATTGAGTTTTTGTTTGTTTCAGCATGCAGTCTCGCACATGAACCGGTGGCGTGCTTGCCAAATTCATCGCTGCTGTGTTTATGCAAATGCGCCCTCACCTTGGCATACATATGAAAAGAACGCACAGCTATACTCTCCTACACTTAAGAGCCACATCTCTCTGCGTCGCTTGTTAAAGGATGTATGTGCTGTAAAGCCGTGTGTTAGAAAGACTGTTCCTCTGCGCATGGACAGAGGCGGAGATGAGGATGAGGGGAGAGGCAGATAATCCTCATTGAAAGTGGAGGAGATGAGAGCCAGGTCCACTCAGCGCTCAGCAGAGATCTTAGAAGACGCCCACATAGTCTCCATCAACAGGAATAGAAGAAAGGAAGAGAAGAAAATACACAAAGCAGGAGGAAAGTGGCTGTTTGCTTTGTTTCTCTTATGTCAATACTCCAGCATACACATATGATACAGACTTAAACAAACAGCACTGCTTTGTGATGTTTAATCTAAAATACATTCACCATTAATACCCAAAGAGTTCTACTTAAAATATTAGCCTAGCTGGAAAATCAGCACGGCATCATCATGCGCTAAATCAGCCAGGAAGCTAACGTTTAAAGCACTTCTTTGTCAACCTGTTAACGTTGGGAATGATGTATAGTGAGCAGAATTTTTTGCTGATTTGAATCCTAACAGAGTGAGTTAGACCAAATGTAAATAAATTTTATTTTTTAAGACAGATAACTTCAGGATGCAAAAAGCTAGCATTAAAAGACAATAAAAAACATCTCATGAGTTTACGTAAGAGATATTCTATAGTGTGCAGCTACATATGCTTAAAATAATCTGGACAGGATGAGCAGGACTAGGGATGGGAATCAAAATGTGTCAACCCATCAATATCGTTAGCCTTTATGCTTAACGTATGCCAGAGCTGCAGGACCTTATGTCAACTAGTTTGCTGCAGCTAACTTTAGCAGTTAGTTCACGTTTCCCAAGAAAACTCTGATTCAGGATTTTCAGCTTGAAGTTTTAGAAGAACTGAACTCACACAGAAATGAACACTACTCTCTAACAGGAGATTCAAATTCGATTCATTCAATATAGTATAAATCTCCCTATTTAACAAAATAGCGCTAGCTTGATGCTAATGTAAACAGGAAATCACACTGATATGCTAGCGGTTGGCTTCAGAATAGAATTTTAACTTTCAACACAGAAATATCACAGTTAGTCTTTGTAAAAATTACTGAGAACACTAAATGTCAAAATACTCGTAGGCAAATGAAAGAAAAGTTACATACAGACTCATGGCAAGGTTCCAAACAGCTTAAAATATTGCTGTAACAACTTCGAGACACTAGATGGCCTCAACTCCATGTTAAAAACTCAATTTATTGTTGTTGACATAGAAAATCTGTAAAGCCAAAATTTCACAAGAGGAACTGATAAGAGAATCTATAAAGAATCAGATCAATGAGCAGAATCAATAAGGGCATTGGTATCGATAAAAATTACCAATGCCCGTCCCTGAGCAGGACTGGAACCCAAAGCAACAATTCCCTGTTTCTAGTAACATTGTAGTGAGCATAGGGCATAGGGCACTTGAAAATTCAAGAAGCTAATGTTGAGAGACAATGAGAAGCATTTTATGATTAAGTTGGGTATATGAAAGGGTATAATATATAGTGAATTGAATTATACGCAAATTAACACTCCCTGACTGTAAAAAAGAATGGACGTCATCTTGCTCGGCTCAAATTCAGGTCAAAAACAAAAGACACAAAGCAAAGCTTGTTTCAACTTACTGTATAAAAATAGGCATGTTTGTGATGTACCCAGTAGTTTCGCTACCGTTGCCTGGATTGCAGGACACGTAAACTGGTTTAACATGACTTGTATGATCACATTGTCTTTTGTGTAGCCTTTACTATTACAAACAATTGGTTACGACTGATAATGGTGATGGGGTTTGATAAATCAGGAACAAATGTTCTTTCAGCCAAGAAATAGTATTGTTTGGGATTGTGGGAGATTAACCAACTAACCATTTATCATATTGGAGATTCCTAGTCAATCTAAAGAATTAGTCACATTTTTTACATTTATAAGCCCAAAATGTCAGTCATATATTGTAAATGCAAACATTAACCTGCAAGGAGGACTGAAGGCTGGTGGTGCTAGCTCTGCTAGTGTTAGCTTCACTTTGCTAACCAGCATCCCTCACAAATTACCAGCAAGGACAAAGAAAGCAAAGTTTTTAAATAAACAAAAAACAACACAGCTTAGCTTGTTTTGACTTGGCCCCATAGACAAAAATAAATAAAAAAGATGAAACCAATAAAAAGTTGACCAGTTCCCGGTGAAACAACAGCAATTTAAGTAAGACAGAAATGTCCCCTATGAGTTGGAGGGGACCAAAACAGAGCTAAAAAGTCCTTTCTTTCTTTAAATTGGCAAAATCCTGCCTCAGAAATGATTTTTTTTCTTTATTTTATTAGTAGAGAGCTATACATCAGCATGTTCTTGTTAGGATATACTGTCAGTGAGAGCTGGTTCCCTTGTGGCTGAAGAAATCAATAACGAAGGTTTGAGGAAAGAAAAAGCAAAAACCAGCCACATGGTGTTAAAACGTGAAATATGCACAACTGTTTATGCAACTTTCCTCCCACTCTGTGTCCTCCTGAGTTTATATTTCTGTCATTAATTTCTTCCCGACCATTTTCTTGTTTTCCCTACTTATTCTCTGCGTCTCTTTCTCCCCCTCCTTCCTGTCATCTCAAACAAAACCGACGGGCTTGTGGAAAGCATCAGAATACAAATCGTCAACATTTCTTCGACCATCTCCTCTCTTGTAGCGTATTTGTCTGCATCCCCTCCACACCTCCGTGTCCGCACCGTTTTCCGTCAACCTCCGCCTGGTCTCTTCCTGCCAAACCCTCCTTTCCTCTCGCTTTCTTCTCCCCACATCGCTGCCACGGCTCTCTGCATCACTCCCTCCATCCTTCCCCTCCTTCTTTTTTTTCTTCTTCTCCTCTCCCCTTGCTTTCCTGCCTGCCTTCCTTCCTTCTATCTCTCCTCTCTCGAGCTGACAGTACCTGAGGGAAGAGGCCACCTGCGGACCAAGTGGAGAATCAGCCGACAGCTGTGTGCACACTCTCTCCGGTGGCCTTCAATTATTCACTCACTCCGCCCTCCCCTCCCTTTTTCCCTCTCTCCATCTTCACTCTGCCCTTTTCATCTCTCCCTGCCGTCTCTACCTCTCCGTTGCTTTTTCTTTCCACACCCGGATTGCGTGTCTTCCTCTCCCTGTCCCCTCGTTTAAGCTCCTTTCTCCTTTCTTTAAACATCCTTTTGGTTCCTTCACACACCACCCTGACCATCACTCCACCGTTTTCTCACCCCATCCTCACCTCCACTTCACTAACCCACTCCTTCTTTCCTTCTGTCTCCTCGCGTCGCTCTCCTTCTCGTGTGTTTCCCCCTAAGATTGATGACTCTCCGCCATGAGGCGAGTGGGCCTGTTTAAAGATGCATGAGGTGATGAGGCCAAGTTTTCTCCTACTCCTCTCTTTCTCTCTTCTCCTTCCAACTCCTTCTTTCTGACAGCAGCAGCCACCGCGGCGAGAGGCTTCCCACCCATCCCAAGGGGTCAGAGGGCATCCCAAAATCAGACAGCTCTCTCGTCAGGATGGCTGAGCATGACGTTTGACGATTAGCTCGCAGACAGTGTGATGAATGACGCAGCCGAGGAGCTGCACCTCATAAACGGACACAAAAAAAAAAAACGCTGGCAGTCGTGAAGCTGATGATATACTGATCGAGCAGAGAGAGGGGTCAGTGCTCTGTGTGAAGACGCTAGAAACAAAGTTAAAGAGGAAGTTGCGTTTATAGACATGCTCTAGAAGTTCTGTGAATGAGACGTTGAAGTTTTTCGAGTCTAACACTGACACTGAAGGAGGTTTGAGGTGAAATTACGAATACATAAGGGCTGAAATGGTCATAACCTAGCACCCAAGGTGAAACGTATTTTTGAGCTGCACTCATAGACAAAAAAAGCCATGACAAAATACGCACTGAGCTAAAAAGCTAAGAAATCTCCTTTTCAAATTTCTTTAACACAAAGTTTAATAAGATTAGTTTAAGTTGTGCTACGTTACACGTGATAAGTTTAGTTGTGCTTAGGTACACTATGCTCAGTTACATTGTGTTAAAGATGCTGTAAGAAAGAATCTGTTCTGATTGGACTGCAGTGACACCTAGTGGCCGGGGATTGCAGGCACACTGTCGTGAAGACATGACTCTTCACAAGGCATATGTTTGCTTTGGGAATGAATGGATATCTTTTTTTCAACTCTATTTTTCTCTGATCAAGAAAACCTTATACTGAGGTATTGATCAACTGTTACAAAGCGCTTTGATTTTAAACATAACAACCAACTAACTTTGTCAGTTTGTACCATAGTTTAGTAGCTGTCTATATTCCAGTTTATATTCCTGCTAGCTATAATCCCGGGACAGATCCTGAGACAAACCGTCCCACTTTTTGGTATCCTTCCGTTGGGCTGCCAGACTAAACTGATATGATCCCAGAAGGTGGAGCTACAACACTGCAGTCTGTTGATTGGTCTACAGCTTGGTGGAAACCCGGCTTAAGGAAGTTGATTCCCTGATTAGTTTGCTAATGTTGTGACGGATGTTTCACCTGAGATTACTCTTGCATTTTATTGAAAGTTTCTGTTTTTTTCTTCTAATGCGAAGCTAAAAAAAGACCTGAGCTCATATAAACGTCCTGAAATCCATGATGATAGTGTTCCTGACTGAACCCTGTTATGAGCTAAGAGCACTTGTGTAAAACAGCTGTAAACAAAGTATCTAGTTAATGAAATTTATCTGTAAAAGATTTTATTTTCTGCTTTTGGATCATAGTTTCCACTGTTTTTGAATTAAAAGATGTTGAATGAGTGAAACTGTGTGAGGTATAAATACACTGGTGGCACACTGAACTTGCAAAGACAAAAGACCTTGGGGCCGATAAGAGCAGAATATTCAGTAATAACTGTGAAGTTGACCTCATCGGGAACAATAAAGAGATGATTAGTATGAATAATGATCAGGTCACATATTGATCAGTCTTTTCAAAGCCTGACAGATATCAATATGTCAACAACTTGCATTGAGGTTTCAAAGATCCAATCGAAACAGACCTTTTCAGTTGAGAACGCTCTCAGATATTCTCACCGCACTGTACAAAGGAAAGGAGTCAAAGGTTCTCAACACCATAACCACGCAAATCTCACTTTCTTCATTTCACAGGAATCAAAGATCAGCAGACATCTGACCCCAGAAACAACCCACGATTAGCAAACGAGCAGGTTGACCTGAGCCGCCTAATAGACTGCCATCAAGCAGGCAGGAGGTAAAGTGTGTAAAGTGTCTCTTTCCCCTCTCATTAAGGCCGACACAGACAAAGCTTCCAGCCCGAAGACGATAAGAAGAGACAACTCTTTTGTCTGACAGAGGGATGAAGGGAAGAGGGATAAACGAGACGATTAAAGGACAGTTCCAGGGAGATTTGTCCCTTTTTTCCTACACATTCTGCCCCTGAAGACCGGTTTCATAACAAAGGTTCAGACGGGGACACGAGGTCATTACTGCTGCTGAGACCTTTCTAAGCACCACAGTATGCACATTTCATCCAGCCTGCTCTGTGAGAAGAAAGAGGCGTCTAATCCCCGCAGTGTTTGTCCACCACAGCAAGTACATACAGTTTGTAAGAAGGCAGTAATTTGAAACTTTCTTACAGATGTAGTTTTTTTCCACCAGATTTCTGATCCAGTCCTGGTGCTTGTTTTTGCAAATCTGTGCATCATGTTCTAAATCAGTTTCCCTTGATCAACAATCTTTCCCCACAGATGACAAATTCAAACTAACGGGTTAAAAATCTGTGCACAAACTAAAAAGTATACCCATGGATTTGCAAACTGAAGGTTATGATATAGCTCCTTTTTTCTTAGCCTGGCAACAGGGGGCAGCAAATGTTTAAGATTACACATTAAAAATCTGAATACAGTAAAAGAAGACACGAAAATTGAGCAAAGGAAGCATAAAAACTCATTTAAGCTAAACTAAGTTAAATCAGGTAGAGTTCTGTTCATTTTAAGAATGCTAAGCTAATTTAAGCTAAGCTAAGATGAGCTGTGTGAGCTAATTAACCTTGGATAAGCTAACCTAGGCTACATAAAGCTAAGCTAATTAAGCTAAGATACGCTTTGTCACGTTTAGTTTTGCTCATTCATGCTAATCTACGTTAGTTGTATGAAGCTTAGCTAAACAAAGAGGAAGTTCAGTTAATTTATGTTTAATTGAGCTAATTTTAGTGACGCTAATCTTGATTTGGTCAAGATAAGTTATGTTAATTTTAGCTAAACTTGGTTTAGTTTACCCAATTTAAGCTAACAAAGCAAAAATCAAATTAAGTTAAACTAAGCTAGTTTTGGTTAAGTTAAAGTATGTAATCTAAAGTTGAGCAACGGAAGCTTAAAAACCCATTTAAGCCAAGCTAAGTTAAATCAAGTAGAGTTCTGTTCATTTTAAGAAAGCTAAGTTAATTTAAGCTAAGCTAAGATGAGCTTATTTACCAAAGATATGCTAAACTAGGCTACATAGAGTTAAGCTAATTAAGCTAAGATACGCTTTGTCAAGTTAAGCTTTGCTCAATTATGCTAAGCTCCGTTAATTAAATCAAGCTTAGCTTAACAAAGTGGAAGTTCAGTTAAGTTATGTTTAATTAAGCTAATTTTAGTGACGCTAATCTTGGTTGAGTCAAGATGGGTTTTGCTAATTTAAACTAAGGTTGGTTCAGTTTACCCAATTTAAGCTAACAAAGCAAAGATAAATTAAGTTAAACTAAGTTTTTGTAAAGTTAGGGTGTGTTATTTTATTTTAGCTAAGCTTATATAAGCTTAGCTAGGCTAAACTAAGCTAAGTTATATGGATAAAGCTAAGGTAAATTAAGTTGTATTCATTCAAATTTAACTGAGTTTATTTCAGTTAAGCTAAGCTAAGCTAAAATTGAGGCAAGTTAAGTTACATAAAGTTCAGTTTCTACCTTTTGTATACGGTAAGCTAGGCTAGTAACTACTTGATTGCACAGAATTTTTTCTCTGTTATATATTTTTTACTAATTTTAAGGCAATTGAAATGTAGGGTCTTTTCTTGTACAAGGATGTCTATTTAATGTCAAATAAATTCTTATTACTCTGAATAATGTTACGAGTTACGGAACATAACCTCTTCTCATAATTGACCTCTTGGGCCTTAATAAGGAACCAAAAGCAAATGTTACCAAAAGGCAGAGTTGTTGTTTAAATATTGAACTGAAAACTGAAAAACTGAACTGATGTAAAACCTCAAATCTAAGTGAAACGCGTTAAAGAGACACATTCACATGACGACAGACAGATATGAAGACAGAGGGAGGTGAGACAGAGGATTTGAAGGAGGCAAGGCGAGTCTGACACAGCCTGGAGAGACAGCGAGTGAGAGAAACAGGAACAGAGGAAGGAGGGAGAGAAAAACAAGGCGAGACGGGGAATCAGACGGTCAGAGCCAGAGACTGACAAGCAAAGAGAAGGAGACAACAAGAGGCTTAGACATGACCGCGAAGAGCAGGACAAAGCAAAGCAAAGCGTGCACTTGTTGTACCTTCTCTTTCAGCGCGGAATATGAACGTCCGCAGGGATGTGACCACCTCGAACTTGTTGTCCCCCAGTCCTCGCACCAGCCTGATCGCGCTTGCCAGGATCATACCTTTGGAGTACATCTCCTGAACACAGAGAAAAACAAGAGTACATGTGTTGGAATCAGCTCCACGCATGCTAATAACAACTCTTAGTCTTGTTATCTGGATCTGAGGCACACAATTACTGTTTTGTGATGCTTTGTGTGCATAAATAGATGCCTAATTCTGTGTTGTATTACCATCGCATTCAAATTTAAACACTGCTGACAGACATCCTTGTCAATCTCGAGGCATAACTTGTCAATACAGCGTCAAATTCATCTGCAGAAATAGCTCCCCTGTTCTCTTTTAAGCAGTAACTTTGATAGCAGCTCTCAGCCTTTGGACAAGAAGCATTCAAATCTGCAAAGAAAGAAGCGTGGCACCCATGCTATGTGTTTTGAATCCAGATCTCATGTGCTATTTTTGGTGCCAACGCAAGTAAGTCAAATTATAGGGTTGGATTTTCTGCAAGTTGAAATGGAGGAGCAGGAAATGTCCCAAAAAGTGAATTACGTAGCATGAAAGAAGAAGAATAAACAGCACGGTGTCATTGGGGTGTTAGGAGACATCACAAAACAAATCTAGAAGCGAGAAATAAAAAAAAACTTCGCAAATATTTAAAAAGAAGTTGGCGTCTTCCTACAAGGGGATTTGGAGGAAGTGCTTGTTGGGTAAAGTGGGATTGCGTGTGTGTGTCTGTGTGTATTGTTTCATTACCCCCCGTGTTACCCCGCTCTCCTGCAGCGCAACTGGAGGCATCCAAATAAAGAGGATGACGCACAGGAGGCTTCATGACCCCCTTTTTACAGTCTCCCCTGACAATGGCAATTAAAGTAGTGGGTCACTGTCAATACGGGAAAAGAGACAGAAAGGCTAAAAAAAGGGAATCAAACATCAATATCGTCGCTGCTAAAGAAGCAAGGACAGAGTGGTACCAGTGTCTCATCAGTATTCAAACAGAAATATGGAGAATATGACAGAGAAATGCCCTTAAAGGAGCTCAGGCTGTAATGTTCCTGAGATGGAGAGAACCAGAGGATGGTACATTATGCTTCTGTGGTGGCGTGAAAATCACTGGGTTATAAAAAAGGCAGAAAAAAGGGTCGCTGCAGACATTGCATTATTCATGTCGATAATGTCATTATGATTGCAAAGTATGAAAAAAACTCCTTTTTCTCCCTGTCGCACTTCAACTGGCCTGACCTGAAATTTGATTCTCTGCATTCCTGTGCACACTGTAATGGCTTATGTTTGATTTCTCTGCATATTACCTTATGCTTTCTGCCGGCCTGGATTTTCAAACACAGGAGCCTGAATTTTTTCTTTTTAGCAGTTTTAGTTATAATCAAAAAACTAAAGACAGGCTGCAAAGAGTCACTTACATAGATAACTACAGAGCAAGGATTTTAAGTCCTATCTATGGTCTTATAAGGGATCTATGGGTCTATGATGTGATGGTAACAACATTAAAGGTTTAGTTATAATTTTTTAGATATAAGATAAAAGCTATCAGGTAACAGGATTCATGTAGAGGGTATAGGGTCAGGGGTATCAGGTAAAAAGTATCAGGTATTAAAGTGATACTCCGGGATGGACCAAACACCCCCTCCCTGCTCGTCAGCCGGTTTCCTCTGCACTCAGACGGGGACATATTTTACTTGACCTAAAACACAAATAAACGGACTCCCACCGAAAAAATCTGATATCGGTCTGCATTCACGCTTTATTTAGAGAATTTTCAGCGCGTTACTTTCACACAAAAACACCGCTAAATAAGGCTCTAGTTCTCATCGGGTCTCTTCGTCCTGGCAGACTACCTGCGTTTGTTTATATCTGGCATGCCGCGCGCGTGGACTGATACACTAAGCGGCGAGCGCCTCGTAGCCAGCTGTGGCTCTGCAGCGGAGGTAGCACTGTTTTACGACACAATGAGAACTAGAGCCTTATTTAGCGGTGTTTTTGTGTGAAAGTAACGTGCTGAAAATTCTCTGAATAAAGCGTGAATGCAGACCGATATCAGATTAATTCGGTGGGAGTCTGTTTATTTGTGTTTTTGGTCAAGTAAAATATGGCCCCGTCTGAGTGCAGAGGAAACCGGCAGAGGAGCAGGGAGGGGGTGTTTGGTGCGAGCGCCCTGGGCTTCTGCTGCACAAAAACACTGCTGTAGGGGTAATTTCTGCCCTAAACCTTGTGATAGGACCCAACTTGTTCCATCCTGGAGTATCACTTTAGGGTCTGGGAAACAAGTATTGGATATTAATTATAGGGATGAGTACTGGATTAGGTACTTTTATAGGTACCGTCTGAATACCAAGTCTTAAAGTAGGTGATTTTCCATACTTGACACGAACACAGCGCTGCAAGTTTATATAATGAGAAATAGAAATATTACATTGAAAACCTTTAAGATTTTACTATTAAGACAAATTTGTATTCATACCACATAAACACACACAAACAAACTGACAATTGGTAGCGTTGGGTACCGACACTGATTGCCAGGTAGCCAACGCTACCATTCATTTCAGTTTCTGAGTCACCATCTTGATCCATGAGAATTTTTCAACATCCTAAAAAACTTTGATGATCCTGAGCAACAATGGGAATAAGGAAAGTAAGGTTCAAAGTAACGCAAAATCTAAAGAAACTTTATCTAGGTCCTGAAAAACCTGTCTTGAGATCCTCTGAAAAACAAGAGGTCAAGAAAGTTTCCTGAACAACCCTTCCAGGGGGCCTGAGAAATGTTCCCAAGATGCTCGGACACACCATGGAATTCTCTCAGGATCCTGAGGAGGTTACTCTGGATCTTTGAGTGTGTCTAGATAGAAATGATAATAATTAAAAAGATCTTGGGATCTCCCAGTTATAACTTTCTCCTCAGAGCTTTCTAGATTCTGAAAAAAAATCTCTCGACATTCTCGAAAATTAAGGAAGTTGAGGAAGTTCCTTGAATGTGAAAAGTACCCATCCCTAATCAAGCATTATCAGGTATCAGGTACTGGACACTGGGTATTGGGTATTGAGTATAGGGTACCAAGTAGCTATCAGGTAGCAGGCACTGGGTATCAAGTTTTGGGCATTAGGTGTTGGGTATCAGATGCCAGGTGTCCAGGTTCTGGTGTCGGGTATCTGGTAAAAGGTACTGAGTACAAGGATTTGGGTGTCATTTGGTTTTGGGTATAGAATTAAGGGTTCCAAGAATCGGGTATCAGGTATCAAGTGTCCAGAACTGAGTATAAGGCTATCAGGTGAGTATTGGGAAACAAGTATCCGATATAGGTATGAGAAACAGATATTGGATACCAAGTATTGGGTTCCAGGTATTTAATATTAGGTTTTAAATAAGAGAGTGCCAGGTATTTCATGTAAGTTATAAGATAGGTATCAGGTATTCATACTGGGTATGAGGCATCGGACTCAGTTACTGCGTTTCATGTACCAGGTTTCAGTTTTACGTAAAAAATATGAGTTCAGAGAATTTGGGTATTATGCACCAGTTATCAAGTGTGGTTCGTCAGGCGTCGGTGGGAACCTCAATGCTTTGAACCAATAAAAGTGCAAAGTAAGCCTAAAAAGACAGGTTGTTTGGAATGATTAACTAAGTGACACTAATTGACTGTAATTATCTTTGTTTTTTTTCACCATTAGTATGGACAGATTTTCAAATATCTTGAGCAACACTCAATGTTTCAAAGTCAAACTTCAGAGAAAACTGTTTAGAAAATTTTGATCAGGTACCATGGGATTTCCCCTCACTTCCTCCAAAACGTGCCCTGCAGCAATGGTTTTGGATGTTAAGAAAAACTATTAACACACGATCAATCTTCTTCCAGATGGTCTTGTTAATTAAAAGTCTTGTAGGTACTGAAGAGGCATCAGAATCAGTTTAATTTGTTTTAATAACCATCTTAAAAAACTCCTTAGATGAGCTTTGTAGGGTTTTCTTTTGAACTGTTTCTGATAATTCCCAAATGTCTACGCAAGACGGTTTTTAATTTTGTTGAGGGACATTGTAGAAGTGCATTTTTGTCACTCAATTCAACCACATAAGTATCACTAGAGCACTTCTGATGTATTGTTTTGATACATAAAGATAATAGTCATCTGCATTTAAGGTAAACAGTTTAATTTGATTCCCAAATGTCCCAGGATTGGCAGGAAAAACGAGCGTAAAGAGCGTAAGTGAAATAAGAAAAAATTGAGGATGAAAAAGAAAGTGAACTTCTGACTCCTTTTTGCCATTCTTAATTAAACTGATGACCTTGCACATCCTCAAAAGCCTATTTCTAGAGACTGTACGTCCAAAAATATACCAGCCAGTGCAGTCAGTCAGGGAGTGGAGGCAGGGGGGGAGGGATGGATGGATGGTGGGAGCATGAAATACTAAAAAAGAGAAGAGCAATTAGGTTTGTGTGAAAGGCCAAGGAGAGGAAAGAAAATGGAAAAGAGTGTAGGGACGACGGAGTGAAAAGGAGGCAACAGAGGGATTCAGTAATCAAGAAGAGGGAGGGGAGTGGGAAACGATAGACATGATGTAGAAATGGAGATGCCTGGGAGGGTCAGGGAGGGGTCTTTGACGTATAAAAGCAGGTTGTTAACAATGGCGAGAAGTGGCTCAACCTAATTACCGACAGACATCCTTGCGTGCAATTCGCGTTGGGAGTCTCACAGCGATATCTTGATTTTTTTTTCCTCTCTCTGGCTCTAAATTTAGACAGAAGTTAGAGGAAGGTGAGGAAAGGAGAAACAAAATGTGCATGTGTGCGTGTGTGTGCGCGTGTGTTCGTGGGGGAATTAACAGTAGTGGCTGTGTTGCCGATAATTACACTCCAGTATGGGTAATTAATTGTTTTAATTCTAGTTTTGGGGTCACGCAGGAGAGGGTTGTTTAATTGCGAGTCGTGCATCTGTAAATACTCTGACAGCAGAGTCGGCGCGATGGAGGGATGATGAAAAGAAAAGAAGCGGTCAGCGGTACAGACACGACGCCCACACTCACATACACACATACATGCAGTGTTTATAGACTAATCTCAAGAGGATGGACTGCCAAGGATGCAATGGGGCCTAACTATCTCTCCTTCTCCAATAACAGACACACCTGACTTGCCTCCCTCTGGCCTCCTCCCCTCATCTCCCTCCCACGTCCTCTCGTTCCTCCCGTATCACCATTCTGCCCTCCCAGCGTTTGTCACTCACCGCCTATCCTGCGTGGATAACTATGTCTCTCTCTTTTCTTTTTCAAAAACAACCTCGCTCAACTTCAGGAAACAATTAAGGCAGAGCAATGGAGCTAAAGCCCACAATAATGGAGGCACCGTGTGGAGGGAGGAAGGAGAAGAGGGTGGGGGGGAGTTTTACCACCAGCATGGAGTTAAGGGTTCAAGCATCTCCAGTGGGAGTTTTTACAATGGAGGCACGAGGACACCAACTGGACTAGAGCGGGAACTGCAGCTCTGAGAGAATGCTCTTGGGCAAAAAGTGTATCCTTACTCAGTGTTTCCCCAAAGCGGGCTGCCTTAAGGATTTGAAAGATGTTCCTTCCAGGCAGAGCTGTTTTGAAAGAAGTCCAAGTGTGATTTAAGGACTTATAAAGTTATTCTGTGGAGGATCAACACATCTGTGACTGCCTGCTAGTGAAAAAGCATGTTTCAACTTAATGGCTATTTCTGAGGATGTTCAGCCACAACAGTTAAACAAACTTTCTTGACCTGAAACTTGTCTGAATGTCTTCAGTTTAAGAATGACTGTTTTTCAAAGACTACGTCAGTCAGACCTCATTTGAATAATAAATCCTGAAGCTCTGATCCATTTGTGTTCATTTGAGAGTTGTTCTTTTCTAATACCTGTGACCGTATTAGTAACAATATTCTTCACTGTCAGCAACACTGATTGAGCTGTGGGGTATAAGGTATGGGGTATAGGGATATTGATTATGAAGTTATGAAGGGGCATTGAATTCAGGTTGCAGGAAGGGGGTACTGGATATAAGGTAGAAGATAATCGATAATGGATGTAAGAAATGGGGTACAGGGTATTTGATTTGGGATATGAGGAACAGGGTACAGGTAAAGGGTATTTGGTATATGGTTTAGGGCAGGGCTTGACGTTAACTTTTTTGCTCACCAACCACTGCGGCTAGTTGTGCCCCAGAGTTAGTAGCCACTCAGCATTTTCACTAGCCACAATTTTATTGTTCGATAATTATGTTTAATATGTTAAACGCTGATGATAGCATGCTAAAGTTTGGCTACATTAATGTTTAATGCTACGTCATAATCAGGTGTCCAGCTCTGATAAGCTTTTGCGTAAGGTTGAGCTCCTTTAATATGAAAATTTGCAGTCTATAAAGACAAAGCAATAAAAGAAAGAGTTAAGTGTTGCATTCAATGAAACTGGTGAAGGTAGAAGATTAATGATTCTGCTCACATATTTGTTTACAATGTATAATATGCAACAAGTTTTGAAGTCTAAAGTGTTTGTAAAGTAGGAGGTTTAAACATTTTTCCTACAGCTCCTCATATCTGATCAGTTTCTCTTCTCTATGTGCGTTTCTTGACGCTAACTAATGAGCAAACACTGTATGCAGGCAGTGCTCACAGGAGTTGTAGTGTTGTAGACTCATTTTGCGGTATAGTATTTCAGATGCTGTCTAGGAGTGGCGGTGTTACCTGCCACTGCTGAAATTCCTCCACATTTGGAGGATTAGTGTGTGTTAATGTCAAGCCTTGGTATGGGACATATGGAATAGGTATTGGTATTTGATTTGGGATATAAGGAATAGGGTTGGACATAAGGAACGGGGTCAAGGCAACAGAATAATGGGAATAGGAAGCGAGGTTTGGGCAGGCTGGCATTAGGTTTTTGATATGGGTTGTGGGGATTTTGGGATATGGGTATGGGGTATGTGACAAAGGGTTAAGTGTGAACGGTCTCAAGAATCTGGCTTTTGCAAGATATGTTGGGAGGGTTCTTGAATATATGGTGGAGGACAATGGGATATGGATATTGAGCGTGGGCATAGGAAATGGGGTACAAGGTTTTTGGCCTGACAACTGAGGAATGGGGTACATGATATGCAACACTAGGTATTGGCACGCAGGGGCACAAGTGTTTAAGGTCTTGCACTGATTCAGTACCATTACCAACTAGTCTTGGAATAATCACTACCTACAAAATATTCTTGCATGAAAAATGAGGAACTTGATTTTTATGACATTAGCAGAAAGCATAACGTGGACATTGTACGTTTTCTAATTCAACATCCAAAGATATCTATTTGAAGACTTATACCTAGCCCAGGGGTGGCCAACCTGCAGCTCGGGAGCCATGTGTGGCTCTTTGCCTTACAGCGTGCGGCTCTTCGATCCATTCATAAAAATATGTATGTAGTTAAGAGTTGTGGTGTGCCGATCAATCTAAAATATCGATATACTTATGCCAACGCTGGGATCAGTGTTGATCAATGTTTGGGTGTACAGATTTCAGTTTCTGCTGGATATGGAAGTGAGTTGGTGTTTGGCAGGAAGTTTTTGGCACTTTTTTGATTTTTTAAAAAAGAACCATTGAGACAAATTAATGAAAATGGAAAAGTTGCAGATCAGAAAAACAACACTTTTGACAGCACAATGGGGATGCTTGGGAATATTCATCACCTTTTGGGTAGAAATTGTTCATTAGTTAAGTTTTAGGGGAATGTTTGTCACCGTTAAGTTTGAAAGGGATAAATACCCAAATTTGGGAGGAGCACTTATTCAAATTGATGAATTTTCTCATCTTAAATGCGTCTTTATCAGTATTAACTCTTGAATGTTCAAAGACTCCCACGCTGTGAAATGTGGAAGATTATGAATACCTGCAAATGATTTATAAACAGAGATTTCATGGATTTCGACCAAAGCTATCCCACACTGTGAGCACAGTATTGGTAACTCGAATGAAAGGCAGCAGAAATTACACAGGAAAGTGAAACACTCAGGGTGTTACAGTAAGCAGCAGCTCAGGCGTCT
This sequence comes from Halichoeres trimaculatus, assembly GCF_033239565.1. NCBI lineage: Eukaryota > Metazoa > Chordata > Actinopteri > Labriformes > Labridae > Halichoeres > Halichoeres trimaculatus. Next base: position 19,318,549 of record NW_027437200.1, read on the forward strand.
TGGGGAGAACACAGGAGGAAGTAAGTCGAGGAGATTTGAGGCTTGGCAGCAGAGACAGACAGACAGACAATCAGTCAGACTGATGGACTCAAAGACTGATCCCCGATCCTAAAACCTCATCTCCCCTTTGGCCTCCCATTCAGCCTCACCCACAACCCCCCCTTCTCTTCTCATTCCTTCATCCCTCCCTGCCAGCCTTCCTTGCTTCCTCCCCTCGCTCCTCTAAAGACAGGCTTTGGACTGTTTTCACAAAACACACTCTCACAGACACACACACGAGAGACCACATTGGACCCCGAAGACTACATCTCAGGACCAAAGCGTTCTCCCGAGTCAATCCCCGGTGTTGACGAAATCAGGCGAAAGGAGTGATTGATGAGACGGATTGGATGTACTGCTGCAGAGAGGGAGAAGTGAGACCAAGGATCTCGCTACTCTCCCACGCCACCTCCACTAGCCCTGATGATGACATCATGGCGGCCAGAGACCTTCAAGCTGCGACGGCGATTAAGTGCGATTAGTTCTGTCTGGGGCTGACAGATCCCAGGGGATTGTAAAGTACAAGAGATTTTTTTAGGTGTTGAAAGTTTGAGTTAAAGAACAAGTATGGGAATGTTTCATTGTGACGGATTTCTGTTTTTACTGATGGGGCCAAAAACTGGAAAAGGCCATTCTGATATACGACTGGTCTGGTTTTGATCCAAGTGTCCAACTAGAGCTTTGTGCAGAGACCTTAAGCTCTGAAGACATCCTCTGCTTGTCTTTAGCCATTTGAAAGACGACCATGAAGTCCAATGTGGTCCATTTTTGAGAATCAAGAAACATAACAAGCGTTGGGACAGCACCTCTTAGGGAATTTGACAAAACAAATGGTTGATTATTTGTATCTAGGACAAAAAAACAGGATGTGTCATTCCCTTTTTAGCTTTAGTCTCACTTAGTAGTCTAATAATCAGGTTTGCAACCAAAGACCTCCAAAAACTGCAGCCATATCCCTCTGAGCTGTACTTAAATCTTAGCAGCGTTAGCATTTTTAACTGAAAACCTCAGCAACAGTGCGTCTGCAGAGTTGTAGTCAGCTCTGTAATAACAGCATTCAGCTCAGCCTCAGATTAAGGAAGCAGCTGAGTAATAATCAAACTGCTGATTAGGTCTGTCTGCAGGGTTTAGATCAGCTTTATTTGGGGCTTTTTATTCCCAACATATGTTTATCAATATGTTACAGCAATCCAGATGTAAATCATTCAACAACTGTTGATGCAGATTCTTTGTCTTTGAAACAGCTGAAAGTAAAAATAAGAGAACAAGGAAGCTGAACTGTTTATTCTTCACATAAAAAAAGAGCTCTAATCACTTGTGCTTAGGGGTGTGCTCTTTAGCTAGCAGCTAAATTTGGTCCCTAACTGATGCCAGACATATTAAACAACGAGTCAAAGCATTTTAGTTTGTAATCAAAAAACCAAAACAATGAGCTTAAAGGAGATAGAATGTTCTTACAAGGATGAATGGCTGATGCTTTGATCATTCTCATTTTAAAAATTAATGTAAAATGTAAATACTAAGCACCAACAGTTGTTCTTCATTTACATGAATAAAAGTCATAATTATAAAAAAAAACATTGTTCTGTGTTTCTGCCACAAATCTGTGGTAGCAAATCTTAGCGAGCGAAGAATTCAACCATTGCATTTATTGATATTTTTTTAAATAACTCAGATTTCTATATGAAATAGAACTGTAACATGACTGTATTGTTACATAACAGTATTGTTATGTAAAGTAACTTTGTATTATCATATTGTGATGAAATGTAATTGTATCTCTATCCAATGTAACACTAAAGCAGATAAATGGAGTGAAGTCACAGATAGGGATGGGTCCCCAATTGGGTACTTTTATAGGTACTGACCGAATTCTGTCAAAGTACAGAGAACCGTTTCACATAAAACCAAAAGGTACCATGTTTAGGTACCTAAATGCATCCTTGTGGTTGTGAGGGAGTAGAAGGTGATTTTCCATGCTCGACATGAACACAGCATTGGAAGGTTATATATTGAAGAAAAAACATGTTACATTGAAAATATATATTCATGATTATTAAAGAAATTGATATTTTTTTTACCACAGAAACACAAAAAAGTACTGAAAACTGGTACTGTTGAGTACATGTACCGATTGCCAGGTATCGGGCATCGGTATTGTATCATTTCAAATATAAAAGGTACCCATCCCCAGTTACAGTATCATTATGTAAAGAGGTATTGCAGCTTTGTTACATAATAAGCCTAACAGTATCCTTAAGCATTATAACGTTTCAATTTTTTTACGTAATGTAATTCTATAGTACTGCTACATAATGTACAGTTAGAATTTTTTTATTAACATTACAGTATTTTTATGTGAAGTACCATTAAAATACTATCACATAACAAACATTACAGTGTAAATTTCATGTGACATTGCATAAATCAGTATTACAGTATTTTTGTGTATGTAATCCTGAAGTATAATCAAGTAATGTAACGTTACAGTATTTTTGCATAATGTTACTTTAAAGTATTGCTTCTTAATGTATATTTGCAATATAGATATGTCATGTATTGGAAAAGTTTCTATTAATTTAATGGTAAAGAATTGTTACTTCATGTATCATAACAGTATGTATGTCATGTAAAAAAGGTAATGAAACTATGTATTGTGTTGTAATGAAATCATTAGCATGACAGTATTGATATGTAATGTTACTTTATGTAATGTAACTTTTAATAACTTAATGCCACAGTATTGTTATGTCACATAATGTTAGGTTATGTAATGTTAATAAACTTAACATGCAGTAATGTTATGTTACATTATGTAACGTTCAATAATTCTACTTAAAAGTATTGTTACTTTATGTATTGTTACAGTATTATTACATGAAGTATGTAACAGTATTGAAATTTAAAGTAAAGTTAAGTGTCCTCAAATTGGCATTTAACAAGATGAATGCTAATCAGTACAGTACAGCATGGATAGATGGGATGGGATATGATTATATCCTTAAAACAAAATGAACAATTTTCCGTTATAACAGACTATTGCAACAGAACAATCAGAGGTTAAAAAGCCATTTGTTAAATCTGCAGCAGGTTTCAAACCACAAACATCTGTGAATTTTCACCGTGAAGGAAATAAGGGCATCAGCATTGTTTCAACTTCTGACGGAAAAAGACTTCCACAGTATCACTCTATTTCCTCTCAACCCCACGCTGGCCCTGTGGAGATGGCGCTGGTAGCACGCGGGGTGCTACAGTGCCTCAGCTGGCTGCATGAAGCGGGGACGACAGGGAGATTGTGCTTGACCTCTCCGCTCACCCCAAACATGATGAAGTCCTCTACTTTCTCAGAGGCAGGGTGACTTTAGAAAGTCAAAACTACAATGCAAACTTTCATCTCTCAAAAAAAAGAAGGGGAAAAAAACTGCTGCGTGTTCGATGACAGTCACACGAGAAGTAAAGTGCTGACTTGCTGGCCTCCCTGCCGATTCCCCGCTCTGCCACCGACGGAGCGTGTCTCGATAAATAAAGCAAAAACTGCAATGGAAAAAAAAAGAAAGAGGCAGCCAGAGAGCACAGAGCTATAATTAGTAAGTGATTAACGAGCAGGCTTCAGACAGGTCCCACATCATTGATTGTGATGTTGTGCAACAGCACAGAGAAAACGAGCCGGCCCGAGTAAGGGGCACTGAGGTCACAAACACATACACACAAACACGCAAACAGAGACGTGATTGTATTAAGTGCGTCCAGCGGTCATTAGCGAGAACATGAAGGTAAAGCACATTATGTCAGGAAGGTTAGAGCTGCTGTGAACACACTCCAGAACGTGGTGTTCTTGCATTTAAAGTTTTTTGATAGTATAATAACAGGGTTTCTGCTTCTCAAATAAAATACAGTTTTTTTTTACTCTGCTCAGTGTGTCTTACTTTTTTCCACCATGGTCAGAAAGTTACCAGTGAAATATTAATGTTATAAAAGTAAACAGACTTCCTGAATAAGGTTAAGTTTTAAGTCTTGCAGAAACATGAACCCTGTTAACAACTTTACTGACCAACAGAGGTACATGTTTTGTTGCATAAAATGAGTGCATGCCTCACATAAGGGTGACACGGAATGGTCATGTTTAGTAATATCTCATCTTAAAAGGAAAAAACTATTGAGAATAACTTTAAGATTTTTAAAAGTAGGTGTGCTCTCCCTGCCTCAGGCTTTGGTATTCCATGTAGGCAACTGGAAGGGCAGGTTAATAGTTTCATATGTGTTGTCACTGATGCTCACTATGTTCTGTATTCCTAAAGTTATTTGCTGCTGCTCTCCCTGCCCAAACTTTTAACATATGCAAATGAAAGGGGAAAGAGAAATGTGCTCTCCCCAACTCAGGCTTGAGCATTCCACATAAGCACATGGAAAAGCAGGTCACCAGTACAAAATGTGTTGCTGCTTTTTCTCACTCTGTTTAGTACCCCTGGGTGTTTTGCTGCTGCTCCACCTGCATTAGCCTCTACTGTATTAAGTCCAAAGGGGGGAGAAATGTGGTCTTACAAACTCTGGCTTTGGAAATTCACATAGGGATCTGGGTGGGCAGGTTAATAGTTTTATATTTGTTGTCACTGATGCTCACTATGTTCATTCCCTAAAAGTATTTGCTGCTGCACTCCCTGCCTTATTTTTAACAGCTGCAAGTTGAAATGGAGGAGATATGTGCTCTTACAAACTCTGGCTTTGGAAATTCACATGGACATGTAAAAAGGCAGGTTACTGGTATCATATACATCATTGATGCTTGCTCTGTTTTTATCCCTGGTTGGTCCTTGCTGCTGCTTTCCCTGCCTTAATTTTTAACATATGCAAATAAAAGGGGAGAGAATATGCTCTTCCCAACTTAGGCTTGAGCATTCCACATAAGCACAGGGAAAGGCAGGTCACCAGTATAAAATGTGTTGCTGCCGATTCTCACTCTGTATAGTACCCCTGGGTATTTTGCTGCTGCTCCCCCTGCATTAGCCTCTAATGTATGTACTTGAATGGGAGGAAAAATGTGCTCTACTTATTCTAGCTTTGGCATTCCACGTAGGCATGTAGAAAGGCAGGTTACCAGTACCATATACGTCATTGATGCTTGCTCCATTTTTTTATCACTGGCGGGTCTTTTCTGATGCTCTCCCTGCCTTAACTTTTAAGATATGCAAATTAAAGGGAGGAGAAATGTGCTCTCCTTAAAGGCAGGTTACCAGTATCATATATGTCATTGATGCTTGCTCTGTTTTTTATCCCTGTGAGGTCTCGGCTGCTGCTCTCCCGGCCTTTGCTCTGTATGTAAGTGCATGAAAGTGAGAAGAGATGTGCTCTCCCCGCCTCAGGTTTTGGAATTACACTAAGAAAAGTGGAAATGGAGGGAGCTCGCAGATCAGGGCTAACTTTTCACTTTCAAATTTTTTAATTCTTTGATTTAATTGACCTTGACTGAACTAGATTTAATAACAGAAAATTTAATTTAAAAAAATCACAAAACTGCATCAATAAGCTGAAATTGTCAGTGAGCATAAATAGTTGTGGCAAGACAACCAATTCTGTTCAAACGCCCTCTTAGATTTTTGTCATTTCTAAAAATTCTGAATGTACATAAAGGCGTCATCAGCATACTTTTATCACAGAGACTGAAATGAAGCTTCAAAGGGGGAGGGAGTTTGTCCCAATTGGAACAGCAAGCGGTAACCACAAACCCAAACATCAATTACAAAAGCAATGTCTGTGACTGTGTCACTAACAAGGAAAAAAACTGTTGTCTGACGAAGGATCAATGAGTCAGGCGGGTTAGATTGACCCGTTCAGCCAAAAGCTCTCTGGCTCTGCACTCCACTACAACAGGGGGAGAGAAGAGGGGACGCATGGCTTTTCACAAGTATGAAGTACCAAGCTACAGAGCAAACACTGAAGGGACTCTGAGTAAAAAAGTTACTAAACTTTGCATTAAAAATTTGTGTTTGGAGGAAAACATGATGCTGCCATCTTGCCTGTTCTTTAACTTGCTTCCTGCTCAGTTTGTGTTTTCAACAACTCCACTCTCACCTCACCCAAACTCTTTCTCCCTCCTCCACCTCCGCTCTCTCTGATGATAAGGCAGGCAGCACTAAGCGAAATTTCAAACCCGACTGTCAGACAGAAGGAGAAAGAGGAGAAGTACAGGGAGGTAGAAATGCTGAGCGAGGCGAAAAGAGAGGTGTCTTTCCTCTCTCCCTCCACTTTCCCTCTCCTCACTTTCCTTTTCTTTCTCGGGGCACTGGTCAGGTGCCAACATCAATGTACTTTACTCTGTGGCTGGGCGGGCACTGAGAGTGCTGGCTTGTCACGCATGGCGTAATGTCGCTCTGTCCTTGCCCCCATTCTTTAGGCTGCCAAGCTAATGATGATGACAATGAGAAAGAAGGGGAAGAGGAGCAGCAGAGGGGAACACTTAGAACTTGGCTCAAGTGCTTATGGTAAAGATTCCTCTGTCTAAATTAAAAGAGATGTATGGAACAGAAAGGTATGATGCTGTATGTGCAGGACCCTACACGCAGTAACATGTGCATTTAGAATGAGATACTATGACATTACATGAGCTTCACTAACATCGCATTGAATTATGTTTATTTTTTAGTGATGTTTACAGAAATAATCCTGCTCAATCGTCTCCTATGAGCACCTACATGTGTGTCAGTGTCTATGTCTGCCTCAACCCCTCCTCAGCCTGAATGTTGATGCTTTGGTTGTATAGGGAGGTGTCTAGTTGGAGTGTGCAGGTGACTTTACGTGTTGATAACTGCGAGTGGAAGATGCTAACCTGAGCGGCGACAATAGCGGACGTAGCATGGCGAAAGAAAAACACAACCAAACTAAAACAAACGCCAAACTGAAAAAGTTTCTTTCTAAACGAGGGTGAAGCTTGACTCGACTTTCAGGAACTTTCAGGAACTTTGAGAGCAGCACAGGGTGAAGAGTGTTACGAGTTAGCTTTCTGCTAACCAGGTATGTGTCAAATACCTGGGATCAGCTTGCGCTAACATGCAAAGTCTGGTGCACAGCTCTGGTGTCTCTCCCATGTAGAAATGCGATGCTACAGGTGGTTGCTGGGCTAGTGAGTGTGAGTGGGTGTGAGCCCAGTTTGGATGTTGTGTTTACTAACAAGTGACAAAAATTCATTAAGTTTTGTTAGGGAACATTATGATATTATGTTACGTTATGTTACCTAAAGTTACATAATGTAATGAAAAGTTACTTCAGCTGAGTTACTTAGTGGTGCGTTGCTTCATGTTGCATTATGTAACACTGCATTATTTAACAAGGTGTTACTATGTCTTGCTTTACTTAAAGTGATACTCCGGGATGGAACAAGTTGGGTCCTATCACAAGGTTTAGGGCAGAAATTACCCCTACAGCAGTGTTTTTGTGCAGCAGAAGCCCAGAGCGCCCGCACCAAACACCCCCTCCCTGCTCCTCTGCTGGTTTCCTCTGCACTCAGACGGGGCCATATTTTACTTGACCAAAAACACAAATAAACGGACTTCCACCGAAAAAATCTGATATCAGTCTGCATTCACGCTTTATTTAGAGAATTTTCAGCGCGTTACTTGAACACAAAAACTCAGCTAAATAAGGCTCTAGTTCTCATCGTGTCTCTTCGTCTTGGCAGACTACCTGTGTGAAAGTAACGATACAGATTTTTATTCTTTATTTTTATAACTGACAGCATATATCTGCAATGTTCTAATCTTATCTTATTGAAAATCATTGAACAATACCTGTGAAACAATACAATCTTTATGTTTTAACTTAAACAACCAATAAAGTGTCCTGAGTTTTAGATATTTCAGCAAAAAGCAACAATGGCTAGCTGTCAGACCTTCCTGGAGGTTTATAAGATCAGTTTCATACGCAAGGATGGGCCAATCACTGATCCCCCAAAGTTAAGGTAATCAGCACAGATCGAACAGTGCATGTCTACTAGTTACATTACATTATGTCTTGTTACATGATTTTAGCACAATATAGAATCTCATATGATACGATAAAGAATGGTTGGATGTGATATGTTGCATTACAATATGATGCAATGCCATGCAATACGACCAATACAATGGGTTCAATACAAAACTAACATTAAGATGTGAAAGATACCACACCAACAATAAGATTTAATAGAAAACAATGCAAGAAAATACTACAATCTGATAAGATCCCATGCATAAAAAAGAATTCTATTAAAGAGAAAGACGAGAGTATTGTGCTCCAATGTAATACTACTTTACGAAGAAGAATATGGATGGTATCCCACAAAATCTCACTGTTTAATCTTATTTTGTTGTATTGTGTCGTATTGGGTCGCTTGAAACAAATTATATTGTATAGTGCTGTATTTTACAGTATAAGTTATTGGACCAAACATTATAACACTGTGTAAATTGATTTAAGACAATGCACTAACATGCTAATTGTCCCTAACTGGGTATTACCTTGTCGTTGTTGTAGTAGGCCAGGCTCTCACCATCAAATCGCACCCACCTCCTTTGAAAAACACATTTTCTGCAAAGAGAGGACATGGTGCATTTAATCCATCCGCCTCATTTACTTAGTTTAATCAGTTTTGAGTAGAAAAAAGCAAGCAAAAAAAAAGCATCTGCTCTGAGCAGGTACTCATATTTCATCAAGAGTGCCATTGATTCATTAATGTCAAGAGTTGTATCAGCAGCTGTCAATTAACGTGATCGAAACAAATGGCCACTCACTATTTGAATATTCAGCAGTCCAAGGGCAGTTTGCCAGTTTGCATATCAGGCAGTGAAGGAGACTTTTAAAAAGGAAGTGAGTGATTGATAGCTAAGTGGTGAAGAATGTGCCTTTTCTGGCAAAAAAATTACTTTTTCAATCCAAAGTTAGTTGAAGAAAACACATTTTGCATCACAATACAACACGTTTTTATTCAGATAGTCTTTCCTTTTCTTTCGGTAGCTTGATGCAGAAAAACCAGACCTGCTTCAGGCTTTTTTATGATGATGTATCTGTTTTAAATTGTGAAAAGTAGGCACTTCTTTATCTGCTTCTGATTGATTTTGTTTGTTGTCGTCTGTACAGTTTATAAAGATGGACGGCGTGCCTTCTTGTTGAAACAAAAGCGAAGCCAACATGTTGTAATGCTGGTGAAGTAAATGTACAGATATGCAGTGACATAACTTGTCAACAAGGCTTAACCCATTCATTAAATACCAATTTCTAAGCAACAAATAACTAAGAACAGTGAAACTTTGCAAAAATTAACATCCCCTCTCAAAATGAAGAGAGTAGGCTTTATGACTGTTTCTTATTATTACATTAAATAAAGAAGAATATTTAATGTTTGATGTTCTGAGTAAATCATCTGCAGCCGTACTTTGACCTACCCTTGAGGAGATAATTTGTCCAACCAGCCCACTTTGAGCACCTGGTGTTTGGGGGCTCCATAGAAGCAAGCATACGGGGAAATATCAGGCAGTGCGTTTCTGCCCAAACCCCCCTGAGTGTCCATGGGCTCAGAGTAGAGGTCGCACTCCAACATGATTAAAGAGTCGTCCTTAGGGCCAGAGCCAGCCGGTCCAGCAGCGAGAGCCTCAGAGGTCACTGCAAAGCTTGGGTCCAAACCAGCTTGCGGCAAAATGCTGGCACACTCTTCGACGGTGGAGTATTCGTCTTCGCAGGGTTCTGGGATTATCGGAGCAGGTGGGGACACTTTTTCCTTGGAGTCTTTTTGTTTCTTTTTCCTGTGAAAGATTTGATGGTATTGAAGATATTTTAAGGATGACTTTCAAGTTGTTTTCTCCTTCATAACATATTAACACTATCATACAGTTGGTTAGTGTGAATGTGTTCAGACAAGGTGCTATTGGCTTAAGGAACAAACAAGTAGCCTAGCCTCATTAACAACATAATGTTTTTTTCCCCCTTGTGCATTTTCAGTTTTGCTTCGAATAAAGATACTCTGGAGTTATGCCTTTAATGTGTTTTTTTATGGTGCTTAACCTCTCTTAAAATGCCCACTTAAACACAAACGACAAAACAATGACAAAAAAGTCTGAAAAGCTAATTTCTCAGGAGGCTTCCAGTCCTTATACTAAGATTAGCTAAGCTAAGCTAAACTACTCAGCTTCTGTTTTCTTCTTATTTCTTAAATTGCATAACTAACAAGTAGATTTAAATCTTTTTGAGTCCATGTCAGAACTACTTCTTCAAAAACATACTTTCTTTAAAGCGTGCAGCTATGAGAAAACCTAAAATTAGCCAATCAATAGACAGTTAAACAATAGCAGCTGCATGCAAACCTTGGTAAAAGAAGCGCTGCTGAGTATAAGACATGACATTGCAAACTAGGGATAGACTCATTATCGACTGGGCCAACATTTAGCGTTTTGAGGTGTATCAGTTAGCCCTTTTTTTAAGCCGATAAGAGATTAGATTTAAGACTGTGTTATTTTGGCTCTAATACAGCCACGCCTCTTTGTTTGTCACTACTGATAGATTTTGTTATTTAGTTGTCTGTACAGTATATAATGATGGACAGCATGCCTTCTTGTTCAAACAAAAGTGAAGCCAACATGTTGTAATGCTAGTGAATTAAATGTACGGTTATGCAGTGGCATAACTTGACAATGGAGCTGTCAATCATGGAGTTATATACCAATTTTTTGAATACCAATTTTCTAAGCAACAAACGACTATGAGCAGCAAAAGTTTGCAAAAATATTGAGACTTGGTCATAAATTACAATGATATAAACTGACTAGTCACTAGCACCACAACCTGCCATTATTATGCTGTTCACATATTCAAATTAATGTTTCAAGGACACCAACTTGTCTGAATAACAGGAGCTAAACGCTGCTTCCGTTGCCAAAATTCATGTGCATATTTTTGATGGCATCAACTGTAAATTGGTCTAAAGAGCATTCCTTGATTTATGCACAAAACATGCATGCACTACCTACTATAGGCCAAAGTTTTATGGTGCTTAAGGCCTTTACTAGACCCGGACTACAGGTGCTAATAGTCTTGTCTCACAATGCTGAATCTTGATTGTTTAATTAACATAAGTGCTGATTTTTCGTGTAGCTAGCTAACCATTTCTTTGTTAATAGTAACTCTGAGACAAGGGAAAACTTGTTACAGCGCAAAAAGGCTAGCATTTTCATTTTTCTTTTTTTCTAATTGTAATTGTGAAAATAAGTCAGTTTCCAGTTGTAATAAGCTGACATAAAACAGCCTTTTTGTGCACTTAAATAAACATAAAAACCCATATGTGTATGAATTGGGAGTGATCTGCATACCAGGCACTCGATAGCTAGCTAGCTAGCAAGCCAAGGAATCTGCACAGAGTGCTGCTTGAAAAGAATATTTTAACTACTTAATCAACACACATTCTGCCTTAAAATAAAAGAAATAAAATAAGCACAAAGATAAATAAATGTGTTGTGTTAGTGGTGAGTTTAAACAGTGGTTACAGTCTAAATGAACATCCTTTAAACTGTGAGAGTTTACACCGTGTACTTTCACACAAAGCTTCAAACATGGGCGCTCTTAATAATGCATCTGGGCCAAAAGTGCCAAACCAAGTGTCAAAACCACGATCTGTGGTAAGGAGCACTTCTTTATACACACTGCAGAGTGTGGGACTGTAGTTATTTACAAGCATACCATACCTTTGTTTTTTCTGCTTTATCTTCTCTTTAAACCCCTTCTGTAGCCTTTCTTTAGCTCCTTGGTCCTACGGAGCACAGGGGAGATTAGCATCAGATAAAAAGAAAGTGTCCATCTTTCAGTCAGACAGTGTTATCTTGTTGCAGCGCTAAGCTATGTTAACTTTAGTGGCTTGGTGACATTTCCATTAACCTCAGAGGGCAGTCTGAAACAAGCACATTTCCCCCTCTGCGGTGGTGCCAACATGAACACACAGAGAGAGGGAAGTTTGGTGTGCAAAGTGTGGCCGAAACAGAGCTGATAGCGTTACAGATGTGAAAATTGTCTGTTCCTCTTTGGTAAGCTGCTACTCAGTGTCCACTGGTGGGAGTGGAGGCTGTCTTACCGGAGCGCTCTCAGGGTTGTTGTACAGGAACATTTCTCCATAAGGAGCGATTGGCGTCAGGGTTTCTTGAAGCAGAGCTAAAAAGGACAGATGGACGACACATTAGTGGGTTGAAACTTGCAGAGAGCAGTGTGAAGACCTCTTTCATTCCTCATTTGTGCATTAAATGTAAACAGAAACATTTTAAATATTAAAAAATATTCTGAATAAAAGGGTTAAGATCTATACCTATAAGTAAAAACAGTTAAACTGGAAGTAGAAGCATCGTAGAGGCCTGTTTAGAGGCAGGGCTAAATTTTAGCGGCTTTTCTGAGTGGAGCTGGGTGACAAAAAAAATCTTATGTATATTTTTTTTCATTCGAGAGTCTAATCACTTCTTAACTCTACCTCCCGACATATTTTACAATCCCCGAAAAAAATATACGAGAATGGCATCTGTCAATTATCGTTAAACGTGACGTCAAACCTCGTTTTTAACCTTGTCTAACTAATGACAACGAAACTTTTCAGAAAAAAGAGGACTTGAATACAAGACAGCCAAATGATATCTTCAAATCCCCACAACAATCAGACGTGAGAAACATTTCTACGAGGTGTATTAATTTTTTAAAGTTTGACCACAGCCCATCAGGAATGACTGGAGTGATGGATTTTTTAACCTATACAGCAGCCAGCCACCAGGGGGAGCAGTTTTTGTGGAGACCTCACGTCAAGCTGAGCAAGCAGACATTCATTTTTTTTTTTTACAGTTTATGGTTGCAACAGAGTGGTAACTCCCAGTCTAAAAATATGACGCCTGTGCAGGAGATTTAAAAGCTGCAGTTCCTGGAGTGTCCACTAGAGGCACACAGCAGAAACAACAACAGAAATTAGATAATACTGGTTTAAAAAAAGCTGATTTTTCAAGCATAAAAAAAACATCCTCATTGCTGTCTTAAAAAAAAAAAAAAAAAAAAAAAAACATTTTTAGTCTGAGTGTCTTTTTTATGGTCGGCAGACACTGTACGGAGATTGAATTAGCGCTGAAACGATTCCTCAAATGATTCGAGGTACTCGATTACAAAAATTATTCAAGTAATTTTCCCCGCCTCGAGGAATCATTTAATTTTAAAAAAGATCAAAGAGTGATATTTCAAATAGAGCTGAGGCCATATTAAGAGAGTTTTCAGACCCCTCAAGCTACCTCTTATACAAAATAGCAACTAGCAACAAATCTAGCTTCTTTTCTGGAGTTTGGAGACTAATGGGTCATTGTACAAAACTGGTGCCATTTGGGTCCGCAACATTTGATGAGATGTTAAGTTCTCTTAACGAGAAAAATTTTCATTTGAAAAATAACTGCTCTTTAACTAAACAAAAATGTATTTCATCCGATTACTCGATTAATCGATGGGATTTTCAGTAGAATACTCGAACACTAAAATATTTGATAGCTGTAGCCCTAGATTGAATTATTTCATAATTCGTTATTTACAAAGATGTTAAACTCACAAGATTTTCAGATATAAGGGTGTTGCTGACTTTAGTGTAAAAGCCGTCTACAAAAAACCCTAAAGGTCCAGCTCCTTGCCCTGCAAACTCAAACTAAGCTAGTTCAGCATTTCCAGTGTGAATGATGTGCTTAAAAACTCTGTATTTGAAACAAATTGGTGACATCACTGAGACTTTGCTCGTGTCTTATATGGTGGAAACTAATTTGGTTTTATCTCTAAGAGAGCATAACATCAATTTGAAACCAAGTTTTCAAGATTAATATTGATAAAGGCGAAATGACAGGGCTGTATCTAAAGTTTTTTAGACATGGGTGCCCCTTTTTGGCCACCCCAGTGTAAAATTCTCAGTAGGTCCCCGTCTTTTCTACAATCCTCCACAGTCTGTCTCAAGCTGTAGCCAAGGCCATTTCTTTGTCTTTGCCCCTGCTCGGTGGTCGGTGGAAGCTGTAGAAGAAGAGCGACTCAGGCCAGACACTATTAGTCTGCAGACCCGGGGGCCACCCTGCGTGGGCCACTGCCTGTCACGGTGAAAAATGACACCAACCTCTCCAGAGGATTGTAAGGGCCAGAAGACGTGGCCGCGGGGGCTGGACACACACACACAGACACCGGTGGAGAGGAAGAAACGCACGCAGACAGCGGTGTAAAAAGATTGAAACACCTTCAGACACATAAAGACGCCTTGAGACAAACTAAGACATTAAAGGATGAGCAGTTAAATGAGAAGTTACACACATACCAATACAGATTTTTAAAGCTTTACACACTCTTTCAAAAAATGCAGGCCATTACAGAAGGGCATAAAGGCCATGTGCTGGGCTGCTCGAAGGGGTCAGTTTACTCAATGATGGAGTGCAATCCAACACAGCCGCCCTCTCTCGTTGGGCAGATAGCAACCATCAATCATCATCTATCAGCCGACCTTCAGGCCACTCGCGAATCTCTCTGAGGGCTGCTGGACGCTACTGTACTCAATTCCTGTCTGATTCTCTCTATTCTTCCCTCTCCAGCGTCTGCTTTTCTCTCAGTCGACCACGCCGCTTCTTTATCTGCTCCTGACCAGACGCTCTGTCACAGTCGCAGTCGGGGAAACGACCTAGATGCCGCCATCAGTCCTGAGCCAGTGAGGAGATTGATTTTGCTCTGAATGAAGACTCCGTTCTTTTAAGTCGGGAAGTTACAGGTCAGTTTGTTATTATCACTCCCACACCGAGCCCCGAGGACACACATCTGCCACCACCTGAATTCAAATAAGTCACAAACTATTTATTATTTCAGTCACTGGTTCCCCTGGACGTACTTGTCAATACTCTAAAAACAATAGAGTGAAAAGTGGCCTTCATAACTTCTATAATAAGGTCAACAATAAAAAATAAGAGTCGTTACATATTTTTATTCAATCAAAAAGCCATTAAAGAGGAAGTATTGTGCCTTTTCTAAGCTTTAAATTGTCCCTCTGCTACTCCTGTAGTAGCCTTACATGATTTAAAGCCCAAAAAACATCATTTTTTCCCACTGGTGGTTTATTAAAACCTTATTTCAGCATCTGTCTGAAACACATCATTTGAAATTCTGTCCCTTTAAGGCTCTCCACTCCACAAGCCCCCATCGCTGTGATTGGACCTTGGTGTTTGAGGCTATAGTGTGCCCCCAACAGGTCAAAAACCTGTTATAAGGTGCTTATTGTGAATATATCGAGAAAATCTTGTTAAGATCTCAGTTCATTTTCAACCCAAACAGATTCAGGAATTTCTACAACTTATGAATTTGTAGCAGTTTGACGACCTACACAGGTTTAGGGAGTCCTTGGTGTTTGAGGCCCGCACCTCCAAAGCGTCATACACCAGTTAGTAAATGCTTACGCAAGGACCTCATCAGTTCAGCATGTCTTGTGAAGATCACATGAGTATTTTGTGCTCTGATGGACAGATTCAGAAAAAAAAATGAAAATGGTATTTGTAAGTTTATAATTTTTTGTTTTCTATTGTTTTTGAAAGTTAAAAATTGAACGTTTCCTTTAGGTGTTTTCACATTTTTAGTTCAGTGATTCTTAAAAAAAGAGTCCAGTTCAACTTTTTTGTTCAATTTCTAGTAAAAACTGTCTATTTTAAAAAAACTTTACAAGTACATTTTTTCTTTACAATTTTTTACTCTACTTATGCAATTCAAGCATCTTTTTTTTATCTTTTAATATTTTGAGTTAAGACATTTTTCTTGATTTGTCCACCTATAAAAGTGTAATAACTTGTGCTGTCAGGCGATTAAAAGGATTAATCTGATTAATTGCAGGATTCGTAATTAATTAATCGAATTAATCACATTTTAATCTCATATCTGCTTAATGTCCCCAAATGAAGAATTTGAATTCTAGGACATGACAAAATTGTAGAGCATGACCGATCAAATGAATACACAAAGAAGAGAAGATTTGTAAATTCACATTTTTTCAACTGGTCAATATTTAAATGTCCGTCTTCGCTGTCAATTTGATTGCAACCGTTTACTGCGTCTATAAAGTTAAATAATGTTTTCAGCGGGGGGAGGCTGGCAGAGCTTGTCATTCAAAAGCATGCTCGTAAACTACTGTGGGTGAGAGCAGTGTGCTCTTTGGATGAGAGCTCAGCATGGATACGAGGAGAAGATGTGAGATGACAGAGGCATAGAGAGATGCTGCAAGTCAAAAAAGTTCAGGCAGCTCACGCTCCAACTGAGGATGTGTTGCGGTAGTTCAGAGAGAAAGAGCGCACGATTGTGGGGAAAAGATGACAGAGATTGGGGAGAGGATCAAAGGATGGAGGGCCCGCTATTTGAAAAAATGTATATTTTTGCCTGTTTTTTGGACCAAAAACAGGAAGAGAGACATAAAAGAAGAGAGTCCACTCTTCTTAGGTAGTTTTGGTGTTTGCATAGTCATAAAAAACAATATCATTTGGGTCTTGAAAGATCGTTGAAGATGCACTGAAAATGGCTGGCAGTGAATGAGGTAATTGCACATGAAGGCTCATTTCTCCTCCTTTTACGTACAAAAATGTATCGAACTATTTCAAACGATGTTACCGTCACTGCTCACACGTACACTCGTACTTCCGTACGTTCTTTGCGTTGGTATTGCTGTTAACCAATACATCCACCAGGGGGAGCAGCCCAGAGTCAAAAGTTTATGACAATTAAACTAAAAAACAAACATGGTGACTGTGGAGGAGGTATTAATGATGTACCTTTTGCATGAAAGACAAAAAAAGGAAGCAGCGTTGTTGCAGGTTTGGTCCGTATCCATAAGCTTCATGGAGATGTGCAGAAATACGAATGAAATGAACACAGAGAAAGGGCAGAAATGGGCCTTTAATGTGACAGCCCTTGTAATAAGACAGATTTTTACTAAAAATAAGCCAGAAACACTTGCTCATATTTAAGTTTTTGCAGTGTTTATTCCTTGATGCTACCCTAACCACAGTTTAACATTCACAATTCTCAAAAAAAGGAGCCAAGGGGAACATTTTCTCGCAGGGATTTTCTGGTGAGAAACATTAAAAGATGTGTTGGGGTTTATAAATTAAAATTCCGACAGCCTCCTGATTGTAAACTACAATCATTATTTGAGGATACAAGTTTCGCTATTCATCCCAGAATAACCTCCGAGTGTGTATGCCCAAATGAAATAATATGTCAAATAACGCCTTGCTAGACCTTGGTGCGAGGGGGAGCTTCAGCTTGCAAGTCAAGCTCCCCGATCCCCTGCTCTGGGACCACCTCAGTTCCCTCTCTTCCTCCACTCGTCTCTCTCTGCCTGTTTTGCATCCATCTCCTCTTCCTTCCTCCCAACGCACTCCGCTGTCTCGCCTTTTCTCTCTTTTCTGGCTCCCTGTCTTGTTCCATACAGAGGGAAAGCTGGAGAAAAACAAGGCCTATCAAGAGACCGCTGCAGTGAAGGTACAAGGCACGGAACAGGGGAAGAAAAAGAAGCTTAAAGAAGGAAAACTGAGGGGGGTAAATGAAAGAAACGGTTGATATTTTGATTTGATTTTGGTCAGAAATGGACCCAGAAAGACTGACGTGTTTACAGGTGTTTAAAATGACATTCACACAGGCTGATGCTTCAGAAAAGTGTCATCAAATCCTCAGGGATCTACTTCAGCACGGGAAGCAGCTCACGTAGACTCAGATGAGACATGAGGGTCGACTAACTCAATAAATACAGCAAGGGAGGAGGGAAAAAAAACTCAAAACATATTTGTACTGGTTGTTCTACAAGCTCGGGTGTTGTCAGCAAAGTTAAACAACTTCTGAAAAAACTTCGGAGAGCCGGGCGGCAGAGAAATACACACCAGGGTCTCACTGAGGGACAAGATGTGAGAGCACATATTCCCTGTGAGGCGTGCGCTCGAAACGAGGGCGACGCCGTTTCCCACGACAGCCGCCAAACACACGCTCGCCCCCTTCTCCCCCCACACACCCACGCACTCATCTCCTCTCCCTTCTTTCATCCGGGCAAACAACAGCAGTGCTGACTCTACTGCCGAATGAAATATTCATGGCAGAGATGAAGCGGATGCAGCTGAAAGACTGTGTACCTCTCTGTATGCTGTTTGCACCGATGGGACCCTCACAGCCGGTTAGGTGTTCAGGGCTGGTTGTTTGCGCCGGTGGAGCGCTCCTGAGGAGGAAGAAAAATCAGTGTATTAGAATCAGGGGATAAATAGGTAACACCATTTAGACTTAAAGGCCTTCAGAGCAAAGATGCTGAATGCAAAACTTAAGTTTCCCGGGTCAATAATGTATAGTGTGTAGGTGGAATGCGGAACTGAATTAAATTTGAATGTAAAGAGGAAAAGTTTTCAGACTGTTTTTCATACGGAAAGTCTTGTTTAACATTAATTTATGCCAAGGTAGCACGGAAAACTTTATTTCTAAAGTTTGTTTCACCTTGCTCTCGTAACTTCTTTGACTAGTTTTCAAAAACTGCTCCCAAACTTTAATGAAGTGTAACTTGAAACTTAAAGGAAAAGTTCAACATTACTTCGTGCTCTGGCTTGAAAAGGCTGAAGTGTAAGGTATAGGTAAAGTAAGCTAGCAGAAGCAAGTTAGCTCAACTTAAAGACTCAGACATTTGCTAGCTGTGTTTGAAACAGAGGTGGGCGTTTCAAAAATACAATGAGAGCCACTGCTAACTGTGAACAGACTATCTGATATTAGGGATGCACGATATTATTGGCACGTTATCGGTTTTGGCCAGTCACGAAACTAGCTAAATTTACCCTGGTTGTGGGTA
The DNA here is from genome assembly GCF_033239565.1 of Halichoeres trimaculatus. Taxonomy (NCBI): domain Eukaryota; kingdom Metazoa; phylum Chordata; class Actinopteri; order Labriformes; family Labridae; genus Halichoeres; species Halichoeres trimaculatus. Next base: position 19,337,438 of record NW_027437200.1, read on the forward strand.
GTGTTATGATTTTCTCAGGGAGAGCATCATTCAGCTTTCAACTATGATTTATCTTTTGGATTTCTTTTTCGGTTTTAAAGCAATTGTCATCAATAAATCTACAGTTTAAGGTACATATTTGTCTTATTTTGCACAAGAAATGAATATTACATTAAAAAAATGTATAAGAGTATGCACCATAATACAAAATGCTACTTCCAATACAGAAGAGAGTTGATAACCTCTGCAATTACGTGTGCAGAAAAAATATCGGCATCAGCTCAATGAGTTGTTAAATATTGGATATTGGCAAAAAATCCATTATCCTGCATCCCTACTGAATGTATGAAAACTCCATGTATATTAGAATATCCAAGTATTCAAAATAATCAAAATAAAATTGAAAAAATGAAAGACCAAATATTCAGATTACTGAACAATTCGATATCAAATAAAAAGTGTAAAGCTAGGGGTGATAATCAGTTTGTATTTTACTTATAATTTGTAATTTGCTTGACAGAATACTCACATATTGGAATACTGTACATCATATTACATCATAACATATTGAACTCTCACCCTATGCCATCCAGTATTAAAAAACACAGGCCTTTTTTGCCCGTTATCTCAATACTCATAGTCAATGTTCAGTGCTGATCCCTGTACTTACTTTGTTTTTATGTTAATAGTAATATTTTTTCTACTTTTGTATATTTCTTTAAACTTCTATTTTTCATTTTCTTAGACTTACTACCCTATTTTTATTCTTATTAGGGGTGTAACGGTGCATGTATCCATGCCGAACCGCTCTATGATGCCATTCGGTTTGGTACAGTGCTGTATTCGAACAGTACAGTAAGTTTACGTTAGCCGCTGCACATGTCTCTTTAATATTCACGTGAGTACTCGTCTATGATTGGCTGAGCAGGGAAGGCGTTTTAATATTCATGAGGAAAGTGGTCTGTGATTCGTGCTTTGCAATCATGTGCATGTGCAAGGAATATTCTATTCTATTAGAATTCACAATTATTTTAAAACCATGTTATTCTGATTTCAAAAATTTGCATAAAAGAATCTTTGATAACCTAAATATTCCATAATGCAACATTTGGATATAAGGTTTTAAGATTTTAGAACATCTGAGTATTCAAATGTGAGATTATTTGATTGTTTGGATAATCTGAGTAATTACTGAATAATTTGATTAACAGTTTATAGACTAAAAAATTACCAGCAACTAGTAAGCGGTGATATTCAAAGGGTTTTGCCTGACAGAATATTCATTAATTCAAATATTTAATTCCTGAATGAGCAATTATTGGTTGTATAAATGTTTGAATATGAGGTTTTCAAACATTAGATTTTTTAAACAGTGAAATATTTGATTGTTCAACAGTTAAGCTATCTAAACTAAGCCAAACACAACTGACCTTCAAAACAGTCTAAAACCTCTCAAATCTTCACCATGTCGTCTTAGCATTTGTTGTCCAAAATGTAAGCATAAATGTTCTCTTTCAGAACTTCCTGTCTATGAAAGTTAATTGTGTAGCGTGTTAGCTAAAAATTAGCTGATTAGAAAGAGAAGAAATGCAGAAACGTAATGTTTTTACGTTACTTTGAAATAACTTTAAATCTTTGAATTTCACCTTTTTGATGTAACTGAAATGTTTCAAGTAATAACTTTTCATTTGCTGTAGACTTATTAGCATTTTAAGCTAAATCTTGTGCTTTTAACCAAACTGGTGCAAATTTAGATACTGTTGTTTACCAATAGATCCAAGAAATGGGTGAATTAATCTTTCAAAAAGGTGTTCTGACACTTTTCCATAGCCTAGTGGTATTACCAAGAGTTTATGTTACTGTTAGCTTAATGGCTACCTGCATTAGCTGTATTACTCATCATAAGTAGAAGCAGTAGAAGCAGTTTTCTAAGCTAACTCTTAGCTAGGAGTGGCGCAGACCCTCTCACCTGTCTTGAAGTACTGGTATTGCCTGAATTGGGATTTCAGGAACAGGCCGATGTCTCAGACGGTACGACCGTGTTGGCCGTGGACCTCCGGGAACCTTAACACTGCACTGTGACTCATAGATGGAGTTTTCAACCATTTCTCCAGAAAACACCTCAGAGTCCTCCATGGTTTTAAAGTCAGGAACCCCGGCATGAGAAGGCATGGAGTCTGTGCTGGAGACAGAGGGGTCTTCTGGAGAAATCTCCCAGTCTGATGGCGTTTCTTTAATTGAGAGGGACTCGCTGCTGCTGCTACTGGTGCTAAAAGACGCAGTGGTGCGGTTTTTGATGATTTCAAGCATGGCTAAGCCAATGTTCTCAGGATTTCGTGGGGCCGGTTGAGGCGGGCGTTGGTGTCTACCCTCGTGAGCATTCTTACTTTCTGTTCTGAGTTCAGCTCCTGGAGGCAAAGTCTGACTCCCCTCTAACTCACACTCTCTCCTCTCATGAGACTGAGGGTGCTGACAGGAAGTCCCTCTCTTCTTGTCCTTTAAGAAGACGTGCCTCGGATGTGGCACTGGCCTTCTTCGTGTCCTTCCATTCCTTGTTCCCTCTTCTTCCTCGTCTTCCTCTCCACCACTCTGCTGCTTCACCCCAAGTACTTCCAAACTGCGGAGGATGCGCCTACGGTGGCCTGTTGGAAGCACTTTCAGCTCCAAGAGGCGCTCATCTGTGAGGTCCTTGCAGTCTCCCAGAGCTGTGAATCCTCCTTCCTGGAAACACGAGGCATACTGGGTCAGGCGGAGGGTGGACAGCCACTCCTCAATGTCCTGGTTTGGCTCTGGAGGCTCCAGCATGATTCTTAACACCAGTTCTGCCACATGGAGGGATTTCAGAAGATACAGTCTCCCAGGTTAACACTGCAGACACAAAAAGAAGTGATACTTTAGGAGGCAGAGCTGAAATTTTCTGTTACAGATCACTTTAATGACATTATTGGTCTCTGAACTCATTGACAGGAAAGTTCAAAAATCATTCACTTCAAAGTCCTTCATCGAGGGATCGATAAAACCCTTGAGTTGGTGCAGTGGACAGAAAACCAAATGTAGGACATAGAGCCAGCAAGTCTAGATTGGCACAACACAACAGTGAAGCTGGCCCTACTTTAAACTTTGTACAAACCAAGATGTGAGAACAAGATGTGGTTTTAGATTCCAGGAAGTGGAAAAGAGTATCAGCTGACTGAACCACAAAATCACTAATGTGTCACTTGTCAGTTTTTGTTCTTGTGCAGGTAGACTGCAAGAATGAAGCCTAATCCCCCTCTCCCTCCAGTATTTATGCTAAATTCAGCTTGACTAACAGTGTTTTGAGTTTAGCTTTTCTAACTATTTATGCTAAGCCAATCAAAGTTACATTTTCACTTATTAGATTCAGCCATGTATACAATTTGAAACTTAGAATTCTGGTGCACTGTCTTTTAATTTTGCATCTAGATTCTTGCTAATTTTCAAGCTTTCATGCTAAGCTAGGTTAATACTTGTTTGGTTTCACCTTTGGTGTTTGGTGTACCATGATGTTTCTGAATGTAGTTTTAGATGAAATTGTCCGTTCAATGACCTGGTAGACTTATTGTCCTTTTTATTTTCTTACTCAACTGTTTTTCTCTGCTTCAAGTTTGCCAATGCTAAGCTAGGCTAACATTTATTTATTGTTGGTTTATTGTTTGTATTAAACCTTCACATTTAAAGACAAATGTTGAATGAGTGTCCTTTTATCCTTAGGTTTTGGCAAGAGAACCCTCTTCTATTAACATTCATGCTAAGCTACATTAAGCTAAGCTAACTGTCTTTTATACTTTGCTTTATATGAAATTTGAGATTAAGGACTTCAGTGGACTGCTTTTTCTTTTTGTTTTTGGATCATCACTATTTTTTCTGCTACAAGCTTTCATGCTAAGCTAGGCTAATACATGTTTGATTTTTACCTTGGTATTACATCTACAATTCAAAGCACAAGTTGAAAGAGATTCCGTCAATCTTAACATGTTTGCAAGGATAACATTTTTCTTTAGCAGTTATGCTAAGCTAAACAAGGATAAACTAAGAGTATTTTGGTTTAAGCTTTGTATGATAATTAAGATTTAATATTCTGGTAGGCTGATTTTTCTTTTTCTACAGGGGTTTGACTGTTTTTCCCTGCTTCATGCTTTAATGTTAAGCTAAGCTAATACGCATTTGGAGTTACCTTTGTTGTAAACCTAAAATTCTTGCACAGGAGGGAAATGTTTCCTTTATCTTAAAGTTACCACGGGGCACAAGAAGCCTCTTTCCTTAGGCACTTATGCTGAGTCAACCAAAGCTAAGCTAATAAAAAAGCTAAGCTAACAGTGTGTTTGGATGTAGCTTTGTACAAAATTTGGGATTCCGGTTTCGATTTGACTGATTCTCCCTTTTACCTTGGATTGTATCTGTTGTTCTGTGCTTCAGGTTTGCCAATACTAAGCTAGGCTAATTATTTATTAGCTAGCTATTTGTTAGGTGTAACCTTTGCATTTGTCCTTTAAATATAAAGATGTAAGTTTAATGAGTTGTCTTTTATCTACAGATTTTGGCCTAAGATTCTTTTGTCTTTTATCATTCATGCTAATTCTTCTTGGATTTAAGGTCATTTTTCCAGCTTTAAGCATAGTGCCGGGCAAAGATTTCCCCCTTGTTCAAATATTCAGTGCTAGCTAAACTTTTAGCCTAGGCTGGGCTAAAAGTCTAGTTTCCATTTATCTTTGCGTTTTGGCAAGGGAAACCTTTAAGTATCTATGCTACGCTAATGCTAGTGGAATTAGAACTGGGCTTTAGGGTTGAAGCATGCTTAAGCACGGTATGGTTTGCCAGTGTGACCACGTCCTTTGCCACCTGTCTTCTAGCTTTAGCTTTACAGACACATGAGAGGTACCAGACTTCCAAGAAACTGAGGAAAAAACTTAATTTCCTCAAATTGCTTTTTCTTTCAAGCATGTACTTCTTGTTTAAGAGATCAAAAAGAGACAGACAAAAACAATTTGCATCACTTCAGAATGAAAAAGCAGGAAACAGCACTGGATGTGATGAAACAGAGCACTGCCAGCTCAGTGTTTTGGGTAAAAAGCTTTCTTTACAGCGTGACGTTTGAGTCGAATCACAGAAAAACTGAACTCCAGCTGAAAGGTTAACAGATATCTTTATAATGATTTTTTTTTCTGCAGCACTTACCTCAACAGAGCTTTAAAATCCACTGCCTAAGAGCTCACACAAGTGGGTATTAACCAAGCTAATAGAAAGACAGAAAACGTCCTGATGCTTTCACACCATTTTTTCAGTTAGCCTGTAAAGCCTCTGCGTCTTGGTGCCTCTGAAACACACACGCTCTCACACCTTAAACTCACAGGAAGAAACATCATATCTTGCCTTGTCCACTTCTCTTTTAGGTTGCAAACCTGCAGAACACAGGGGACATTAAGTGTTACTTCTGCTTTCAAGTGAACACACTCTTGCGGTATGATATGCATGTGTGTGCTTTAGATTCAGGGCTTAGCATAACCTTTATTTTTTACAACATAGTGAGACTAACTCTTCCCCCATCATTTATTTTATACACAAACACAAAACTTAAAGAAGAAGTTGTTCTTATTTTTTAATAGTGGCAGACAGGAACATAGTTAAGGCCTCAGTTCTCGTATGACTGCACTAAGTACTCATAACAGAGCCTAAACAGTTTTTCAGCCTAGCGTAGTACCGTTAGCATGCAGAGGCCTGTATTGGCTAACAGCCAGTTCAGGCACACGCCAAAGCTTGCCAGCACATTTGACCTCACCGTTTCCACATCCATGCCTTTTAGCGCTCACACACCCACTCGCCCAGTCCACACAAAACTTCACACCACAGAGCCTACACGTTCAGCAAACATTTATTGTGGCCTGGATATGGGAGCTCAGATCTATAGCTACTGCCCGTTGTCTGAGCCCACAGAGTGTGGATCAATAACGGAGAGCAAAAAGAGAACTTCACATTATAAACAGCCTGCACAGACCACAGGGGCATGGGAACACATGAGGCAGAGAGAGCAGCAGACACAGAGATGCAGCACTAAGCGTGTAGAGGATGTATTTAACCCCAAAGGAGCCATGACTCAATTTAACACTGGACACAAAGATGTAAAAGTCCCTACACCCTCGCATTGAGGGGAAGGTTGCACCTGCATCATTTGAAAAAAAAATAGCTTCCTGTTGTTTTTGTCTCTTTAAATTGTTTACTGACTGCAATTATTTATCATTGAGTAGTTTGGCTTATTTGTGTCTGTTCAAGTACTAATTGTTTTAAATTTTGTGTTGTTGCTGCATCTCTGTTGTCTGTAGTTGTTTTGCATCTATTTAGTTGTTTTTGTTCACATATTTATACATTTTTTTAAACTTTTTTATATTAATCAGTAGTTTTCTGAGACTGGCTAAAGTTTTTTTGAATTTATTGTCTGTTTTGTACATCTGTAATCAATTCAAAGAGTCTGTAGTTGATCTTAAATGTGTATTTGGAGTCGTTCCGTTTTTTTGATGTTTCTATCTCTTTGTTGTTTTCTGTTGGTTTTACAGTTGTTTGTGGTAGTTTTTTAACATAATGTTATTTTTTTTATTTTAAATATATATAAAAAATAACATTATGTTTTGGCTACAGCTAAAATTTTGTGTTTTTATTGCCAACTCTTTGTATTTGTTTTGAATCTTTCTACAGCTTGGAGGTTTGATATTGTTTTCATCACTTTGTAGCAGTTATGCAGCTATTTCATCTTTTTTCCCCTCCATTCCTCAGGGATTGTTAGAAAGTGACTGAGAAAGTTGTTTTTCATAAAGCTATAGTTTGTTTTAATAAAATAAAATCATATTAGAAACACATATAAATTGAAAGTATAGCTGTTATCATTTCAAAGAGTCTGTGGCTGATCTTAAATGTCATTTTGCAGTTGTATCGAAGGTAGTTGCTGACATCATTTTTTATTTGTTATTTGTGACTCTACTTTTATGTTGTTTGGGGGTCTTTGTTGTAATTTTTTTTCATTTTAGTTTCTTATCACGTTGTGTTGTGTTGTTTTTACATGTTTTTTTATGTTTTTTTTGCGCATTTCTTTGTAGTTTTGTACCATTCTTGTATCACTTTTAGGTTGTTCTGTTTCACTTTGAAGTTGTTTTGTGTAGGGGAAGAGCATGTAGAGCTACAGTAAAGTAAATATGCAACATAACATATGCAATATGACTTGTTTACATTACTGGAGAAATGTGATAACTGGTGGAATCTTAACTTTTGTTATACTTTGCCACCATTTTATTGTTCTTTTTATAGTTTTAACCTTGTCATGTTACCAGTCTGTGCACATTTCGCATTAACATTTTGATTTTAGTCATTTCTTGTAGCTAAACTGTTATGTACATAGTTTATTATACTTATATTTGTTAATTTATTTCATCTTTATATATTCTTATTGTAATTTTGTTTGTACTATATATTCTTGTGAATGTAATTCTGTAAATTTCCTCTTGTGGGGTTCATTAAATGATTACTTTCTCTTATCTTATCTCTACCATTGAATTTTTGATAAATTAATATGATATACTGGAGTCTGAATATCTTTGCATTTGTTTTCTTTTTAAAGACACGGCGTAGAGACTGATAGAGCTCTTTGTAGTTGTTTTCTGTCTCTTCAAAGTCTTTTTTTAATAGTTAGGCACCTGTTTCTTGTTTACTTTTGGACCTTCTTTAGATCTTCTTTTAAGTCTGTTTGTGCTACTTCTTGCTGTCTCATTCAGTAATCCATGCACATACTGTACCAGACACTGACACACAATAGGACAGCAATTTATCAGAGCATACAATTGTTACCCCTACAAAACAAAAACTAGGTTATGTCCGAAAGCATGGCTGCCAGCACAAAAGAGACGTGTTCCACCCACTGCACACCAGCGTCCAACACACCACACAGGTATGGTTATATATTAAAGAGGTGAGTCACTGTATGCACGCCCATGCATGCACATCATCAACAAACACACCTACCTCATGCTCCTGCACATCTCTCAGCGAGAACTTTGAACAAAGTCCAATTTGTGTCCCCTTCCTGGTTTGAAAATAAACTTTGTGCACATTATCCAGATTTGTGATACTTTTCCTAAAACCTCAAGTTAAACTGGGGTTAAATGACAGTGTGGTTTGAGTTAATTGATGAAAAAAAGGTTTGCAGAGATGAAGTTTCTCAACATATACTTCGCGGTCTTACCCCAGAAGTTTGTTTTCACCGAAAGCTGAGACCAAGGTGAAGTTGGCAGGTATCACAGGTGCTCATTTGTGTGTTAACACTTACTGGAAAAAGGTGTTGCATCACTGAAGTTAACGTAAGAGACCTGAAGTGAAGCCTGACTGGCGTAGTTTCACTTTGACTTCTCACTACACTTCTTTTAACGGAACAGAAAATTAAACTTCGTATGATAAACCGTACACCTTAAGTTATGACGCATCAAAAAAACGAAAAGCTAATTCAGTTTAAGCTAGTTTTGCCTGTCTCGTGCCTGTCTTTACCGTTCGAATTCAGGTGACGTAAGACGCTACCGCACGTACGGCGGTTGGAAGAGCTTACCCGCGGGTTAGAGACACGAGGAAGAAGCATCATCCTGTCGTCGCGTGCTGAATCCAGTTTCTGTCATTGTATTCCACTGAGTGCATCCGTGGACAGTCGCGAGCCTTCACAGCGTGGTTTTTGACACTCCTCTGTTGTTTCCGCTCCCCGAGAGAGTCACCACGCCCACTCCGGGAGTTCAGCACCAGTGCTCATTCTACTTTTGTGCTCTAGTGCGTCTTAAAATGCAGCATCTCTGATTAGCTTAACGTGTCACTCACTCACACCCAGGCGTCGTGTGTGAGTGGGTGTGGGATCTTGAATTCTTTAAGCTCTGAATGTTGTATATAAGTCTGAAAGTGTCCTGATATGTGATACACACCACAGGACAGCAAAGTGGAAGCACTTGTGATGTTTTCCTGGGAAAACGTGCATGTCCCAGCTTGATCCCGAAGGCCCCAGGCTACCTATTCAACACAGGCAGGAATGCAGTCGAGTGCCAGGTACATTTAATGAAGTGAGACCTGAGGAAGGAACACATAGTGCTTCATCATCCTCATTATGTGTTACTCTGTATTTTGTTAGATTGCTTTGTTTACAACGTGTCTGGCATGTCCTTACCTTATTACTATAACAACAGGAACATGTATCTCACACTTTGTTCCACTTTTTTTTGGCTTCCTATAAGTAGGGGAGACTAGGGTGTGCTGTCACACTTTCTACTCATTGTGGTCCTTCCAGATTTATCAAGAAACAAAATACTAGTAGTCAAACTTGTTGACTTAAGTTGTTCCTAATTACTTTTAACACATTTGTAACATTTTTGTTGTTTGAACTTAAGACATCAATTTAATTATAAAATCACTTACATTTCTAGAATGTTCCTCAGTTGCATTTTGCGTTCGTCTGTTTGATATTGTTTTATTTACGCCCTTAAAGTGGATAAGTGTAAAGTGGCAAAATAACAATGCATAATTAAAAGGTGCTGTGAGGTCTATCCAATGGCCCTGCTAAACCTCTTGACTAATATTTTGTGCTAGCTTCCACATAGTTTAAGCTAGGTAGCTGGAGCTATGCTAAATCAAAGCTATCAACCTCTTCAATACAGAAAAAATGATTTTACATAAAATGATTCATCATCCTGAAACTTATAATAAAAATGTTTCCAATGAGCATGATGACACAGCGCCCTCTTGTTTGATAATATTAAGCAATGTGACAACCAAACCTGGTCTCCCCTACAGTTGTTACACTGCAATACAGTATCAAATCTTTAGGACAAAGTAGCTGGAAAAAAAATCTCACAAAATTTAAAAAAAAAAAAAAACAGACAACACCTTATTCTTTAAACATTGTAGTCCTTTTCTTATTAAATCGGAAAAATAGATTTAAAAAAATCTAAAACAGAAAACCTATTTTCACCTTCATATATACTTTATTGAACACATTTGGCTGAAGGAGATAAAAACCTGATGAAATAAGTGAAATAAGAGAAGTGTGCCACTTTAGCCACATGATGGTGCTGCAGCACTGTAGCTTAGAGATGGCCTCAGCTGCATGTGTGATGATTAGTCTTCTCTCTGATACATCCTCATTATGTAGCGGAAAAGAAACTGTGTAAATGTTGACTGTGCTCCATTTCGCTGCATGAGGAATTTTATAATTCTGGTATAATCTTCATAAATGTCAAAGTTCAAACTAAGACTTCAAAAATGACACCTTTCCTTTTCCCACTGTCACCAATACAGGCAGTACATGTTCGTTAGTCTTGATGGATGTAACTTGGACAACAAAATCTATCATGTAAATTCCTTCTTTTTTTGTTTTGCACATATTTTTCTGATCCTAAAGTCCATTGTCATTTCCACAGTCTTGAGTGGGTTCACTGGTGGTGTCCAGTGGGTGTCGGACCATTTGCAAAAGCCACAACACCAATGCTAACACCACAATAATTTTCTTTTTTAACTACATCTATGATAAATACGGGTGTCAAAAGGGTGTCACCTTGTGATATCCTTCATAGTACGTATATTTCTTTATTTGCCGGTAAAATGTCATCTTTTGTTTAGCTTTTTGAATCATTTATGTCATAACGTTAGCTTAAAGGCTATATTTATCATAGCTGGAGTTAGAAAAAGAAAACAATCATTTGCTTACTATTACAACTTTTCTGTGTCTGTTAGGATTACTGACCTCTTAACTTCTGTTGTGGCTGTACTTCAGTTGAGTTGTGGTTTTTGCATTCATGTTGTGGCTTTTGCAAATTGGCTAATACCTACAGGCCACCGTAGTTCAACCTCCTGGAGGTGAGTACACACCCCTATGCTAAAAGTATTAAGCCATCTTATTTCCACTATTGGGATTTTTGGGGTCATTCGGTGTTTTTGAACCTGCATTGCTTGAGGTTGCAGCAGGTTTATATTCGTAGAGATAGCTTGTATATGCAATGTCTACAACTACATCTCTGGGAAGAATTTTTTAAAGGTATTTCTATGGGGAATTATTTTACTTTACTGGACAGAACAGCTTAGGATAGACAGGGAATATAGAGAGAAGAGAGAAAGGATAGAGGCCGCAGGTTGGATTCCTACCAGAGCTAACCACTTGAGGGCCAACCTCAGGTGGTGCAACCTAACCACTAGGCCATAACAGCACCAAAAATACGTTGTTTTCTTCAAATAAAGTGTTTTGTCTGAGTCTTTTAGAGGCTAAATGTTTGTTTTTGGTTTTTAAATCCATCTGCAACAGGAAATGGTTTCATTTAAAAATAAAAAAGAAACATAAGAGTTTCTACGAACTGAGAGCTTTCTTAGTGTTATCCATAAAATTACCGTCATGAGGCTGAAGTGACGGACATTCTTCCGCTTTACGTTTCTTTAACTATAAAACCAGGAATTCCTCAGGAAACCTATAAAATGTAAGTCAACAGCCACCTCCTCGATTAACATTTGCCTTCTCGTAAAAAGAATATTTTTTAAGAACTAGAGTTCATCTTTGGATAAATGTGTTAAATGATCCATGTAGAGTTATGTTTTATGTTTTAGAGCTCACGTCTTTAGACCGTCTGGACATACAGGCAGTAAAATGACTGACAGTACAGTTGTCTGTCTTCCTTTGCTTCCTCTTTTGTCCCTCCTCGCCACGCCTCCAGGGGTCGCCTTGGCAACACATTTTACTGCTGGCAGCCACAGAAATACAGCATTGGCTCCTAAACTGGGAAAGCTGTACACAGCAAATTTCAATGCCAAGGACACAGCAAAGCGAGACGAAGGGGGGCTCAGCTTCAAAAACTAAAGGAGGTGCACGAGAGAATTAAAGGTATTTTTAGAGGATGTTTAGTTTTATTCACCGAAATTAAGTTAAAGGAGCAAATTTGAGGCTTGACAACAGGCCCAATTAAGACTCTCCTGACTGTTTTCTCATGTGTTTTCAGCTCAGCACGAATAAAAAACACACAGCACTGAAATCCACAGATGGATGACTCTCTTCATGGCAGGAGGCAGGAAGAGGAGGAAACTCTTCTGAAAATGTTGACTGAAACTTTTCACGGGCTTGAGGCTGTCAGGCGCTGCAGAGATCATCATAATGAGACGGTGGGAGGAATAAAAAAAAGCACAGGAGAAGAAGAAGCAGGTGGAGAAGTTAGAAAGGGAGGAGGTGAGAGGATGCAGAGTCCAGGAGTGAAACATGAAGACAGACACGGAAAAAACACAGAGGAAGAGTTGGAGGAGGAGGAGGAGGAGTGCAAGAAGAAAGTTGTTGGAGTGCTGAAGGAGCTGAGTGTCTTTCATTCAGAGAGGGTGACGGCATGGAGAGAAATTCTTGGAAAATTCTCACACATGTTCCCTGAGTCTCCACCAGAGGACAGCGAGGAGCTACATCTATCTTCAGCTGGTTAGTGCATTTTTCTGACTGATGCAGGTTTTCCTTCATCATTCTGAAAAGTTTTTCTCTTAAAGCTAATTCAAATAATAATTAAAACTGTATTTACAAAGATATAGGTAACATTTAAAATACGCAAAACAATGTCGCCTTTGATGACATCAGAACAACTTCTTAGGTTTATGTGTTAAAACAAGCTTGGGGAGGAAGTGCGTACAGGAAGTGTGAGTTAAAGTTGCTACGCTCAGAAAAACTGTAAGGAAGTGGTCCAAGTTTCATCTGAGCACTGAACACTGAAAAATCTAGCAATCTAGCCATCAAGCTAGTTCGCTACTGAGATGAATTAGCAACTGCCCCATTGCCAGCAGTGTCACATGTAGACCACACTCCTCCTGTCTGTCCACATTAACAATCAAAACTCAAATCTGTTAAAAGTTACATGTGGGGTTCCTCAGGGTTCAGTACTTGGACCATTGTTGTTCATATTATATATTGATAATTTAAGTTTAAGTCAGCTTACTGAAGTGTATTTTATTTGCCAATGGCACTACAGTCTCAACAGATTTGGGAAACTCTAGAGAGTGAACTTCAAAAACTTAAAAATGGTTTGATGGCAACAAATCATCACATCACCTTGGGAAAATAAAATGTACAGTTTTCAGAAGTTAAATTTAATTAAACTGGAAATCTCATATCAATCATGTCTCAGCTGAAAGATCAAAGTCAATTTTGTATAAAATTCAAGATTTCCTAAACCAGAAATCTCTGTCAATGCTGTTTTAGTCATTTATCGTCCCATACATGACATAATGTGTAGAGGTCTGGTGTAATACTTACAAAACTAATACATACAATATTTTTCTGTTACAATCAATCAATCACGTTTATTTATATAGCATATTTGAAAACAACCAAGGTTGACCAAAGTGCTGCACAGTCTTAGAACACAATCAAATAAAAGCAAGTTTAAAAAAATGTGTTAAAACAGAATAAAAACAGTAAAAACAACAAATAGACAATAAATAACAATAGAGGACCCCATAATAACTATAAAAGTTAAAAAAAAATGAATGAATAGCAATGAATACAATGAAAAGCCATACAAATTAAAAGTCAAAAACTATACAGGGAACCAACCAACCCTTTTTTTATTTAAGGTCGATTTACTAAAATTTACTGACTTATTTGGATATATCACAATAAAAAAATGTATAAAGCAAAAACTGGTCAATTATCATGTAGTATTCAGAAGCTGTTTATAATAAGAGACAACCAACGCAGTCTGAGGGGATTATTCATTTTTTTAAAAACCAAAAAAATTCAAACAATCACCAAATTTTATTGTCTGTTGGTTAGACAGGTTAATTTATAGAATTCTTCCTCTAAAGAAGTAAAAACATGTCGTACATTAGGAAGGCTAAAAAGAATGTTAAAAAAAAAAACACTTAATTAAGAGATACACCTTGACGAATATTATTTGATAGGTTTTTTTTACTATGCACTTAGTTTAAATTATTGCTAACAAAAAGCATTAATATTGTTTTTTTCCAATCCCTTATTTTTCTTTTTTTTTTGCTTTTTTTTTGTTTTATGAGATAAGAGGGGTAGGTCTTAATAGGCTTTGCTTCAATTGTGCTTTTCAAATTTCACTTTGAGTTTTTAAATTGTTTCAAGTGTTGATGAATTTCATTTGTTCAGTCATTTAAGTTTAACCCACCAATATAGCTTATAGAGTTAAGATTAAAGTTAAAGCTCCCCTGAGGAGCTTTTGGTTTGAGCTGATTTTGGCGCCCCCTGTTGACATAGTGGTAGTCCACTCTCTTTGCTAGTTTTGTCAGCTTCATATGTAAGCATTCCTTTTTAAGCCAAAAAAAAATCTCAAAGTATCACTTATTGAAGTAGGTGCACAGTTGAGACCTACCCCCTGACAGTGGTTTTTGGAGTCAACTTTAACAACGTTTTAACATTCATTTCCGCAGTGGATGGTCTTGTAAGCTAATGTTAGCCATAAATAGACATCAGCTTGGATTAATGATATTTAATTTAGTCAGAATTATAGTCTGATAAAAAATTGTGACAGGAGCTTTAATATTTTTTTTATCCTTTTATAAAACACTGATGTTATGTACATCTTATTTGTTCCAGGTAAAGAGTGTGAAGCCACACTGTGTCCAGACACCTTCACAGATACTTTTCGGAGCGTTGAGGAAGACGTAAAGAAAATTATTGACATTTTTAGCACAATTATAAATAAGCTGGATGAAGAAATTCTCATTTTGTCCACTGAGGAATCACCACTACAGGAAACCACAGAGCCTCATAACTTAGAGCAACCTGAGGATGACAGCAATCACTCCCATGATGCCCCAGAGGCAAACTTAGGGCTAGACCAAGACAAAGTTAGAGATGCTCAAAGTGAAACAAAGCCATCACCAGACACAGTGCTTAAATCTGATGAAAGATTCATCAAGTCTGAAAACAACAACACAGAAGAAGAGACGGGTAGAGAAGAAGCTGTCAGAAGTCAAGAGAGTGATAATGAAGTCTGTGTGTCTGCAGATAGTCAGACAGAGAAGGACTTAGGTGAAGTGAAAGAAAAGGTAAAAGAAGAGTCGAACAACAAATGGGTCACAGTCGGGTGAGTTCAACTTTAAATTCTCATTTATTCATCCTGACACTTGTGAATGGCTTCGTAAACTTTCCGTGATTTCAGGCTTACGGGTCAACACGAGGACTCCCATTCAAATGTCCAACACGCATGCTTCATCAAAGCACCAGTGGGCGTGGCTGAACTCCTGAGATGCGAGGTGGCCGACGCCCTGAGCAGCCTGATGGTGACCGGCTCGGAGGAGCTGGTCAGCAGAGTAATCAGGGTTGAAGTTCAGAACGGAGCTAACTTTCACTTCCCTGTGACTTTGGTTGTTCCTTTCTGTGCTTGTTACCGCGGCAGCTATCAGGATGTTGCTGTGAAGATGGTCAACAGGGAGAGGAGGACGAGCTACGTCACTCCTGTAACAACAGAGGGAACGTACGGCGGGCAAAGGGTAAAGTTTTCTCTTATGTTGTTAATTTTATATGTTCAGCCTAGTCGTGTTTGGACACAGCCAATAACAGGTTGGCAACTTCTTAGTTCTTAGTTAAAGCAGTTAAAGAGGGGATCTATTTCAATTAAATAGCACCATTTTTAATAAACACATAGATAATAGTGTCATTAGCATTAAAACCAAAATTCATAGGATGTTTAAAAAAAACATGAAAATGGAAAAAGCTCTAATACAAAGCCCTGAGGCACACCAAGTGTCATGATCAACATTTTCGATTGGCCTAAAAGTTACTTGTCAGATAAAACAATATAAACTAGATCATAGACTGTATATAGAGTGGACAGCATGGCTCGACCCATTTACCATTGTACGGTTTTGAAGCCAAAATTCCCCCGTCACAGGTGCCGCCATTGCAGCCAGAGTCTCCGCAGTAGAGACAGTGAGGGATTCTGGGAGAATCTGAGTGGAGCTGGGTGACAAAAGTAATAATTATTTGTATTCTTTCAAGAGTTTAATCACTTCCTGACTCTACCTCCCGACATATTTTACAACCCCCGAAAAAAATACACAAGAAGGTAAGCTGCCAATCATCGTTAAACGTGACGTAAAACATTGTTTTTAACCTCTTTAACTAACGAAAATGAAACTTTTCAGAAAAAAGGAGGAGTTGAATACAAGGCAGCCAAATGATATCTTCAAATAAACACAACAGTCAGACATGAGAATCATTTCTACAAGGTGTATTAATTTTTTAAAGTTTGACTACAGCCCATCTGGAATGACTGGGGAGATGGATTTTTAGACCTATACTGCAGCCAGCCACCAGGGGGAGCAGTTTTTGTGGAGACCTCGCTTCGAGCAGAGCAAGATGTTGTCCATTTTTTTTAACAGCACTTCAAATATATATATATAAAACAAAATTAATTTATTAATTTATGATTTATTGAATATAAAATTGGAAAAATATGTACATGAAAAATTCAAAATAATATTTTACTGGTCTTGAAAAATAAAAATTTAAATATAGCATTTGATCAGGCACATGAATTCAATGTAAAAAAAAATTGTGGAGGTAAGAGATGTAACTTTGCAAAAAGTGATAACATTGTTTTTTCTTTAAACACGTTCTTATTGGTGATGTAAGGCTTGGACAGGGGGTACCAATAAAACCCCGGAAGTCTTGGGTTGTGTGCCACATGATGTTAGCCCCTAAGTTTGCAGCCAAAACCAACCTGCTGCACTTTCGCCTCATCCTCTCATCCTGTTTCCTGCTCTGTCTACTATCCTAAACTAAGACATAAAAAGCCCCAAAAAGTTACAGGAAAAGAAAAATAACAGTTGAGAAGTTTATCTACACAAGAGAAAAGTGAATAAATAAGTGTATCATCTGCATAAAATTGAACATTTCCAAGGTTTCGGTAAAATTGTAAAGCAGAGAGGACCTGATGTAGAGCCCTGTGGTACACCTTCAAGACTTTGACCTCAAAACCTTTAAATGTGATTGTTTTCTTAGTAAGATATCATACTGAAACCACCCATGTTCATATTTGCTGGAACTTTCTCTTAACCGACTTGTTTCTGATCAACTCAAAAGCAAATATAGCTCTGAAATTGTTTCGTATTCATAAATGATTCATGTTTCAACACTGAGGCCCAAATTGATTATTTCACTCAAGTTTTTTTTTTTTTTTCAGGGCTCATTTGCAGAGGTGAGGGTGTACTCCCTGGGCCTGTTTGCCGTCGTTTCATGTCTTAAAAGAGAAAATTACACCGTTCCCACAAAGGGTCTGTCACTCAAGCTTTCCATGGACCACCGAATCTGTCTGAACTACCTCCCAGGATCCTTCACTGCCCCAGTTATGGCACAAACCATGGTATGGAGGCCAGATTCGTCTTTTTCATTAAAGTCAATGCCTAAAATATGGAAATTTTTCCAAAACTGAAATGAAAAGATGTGAAAGGAAAGAGAGAAATAGAAACACAAGCAGGGACTGATTATAATTCATAGACTTGAGATGTCACAGATGTTCGCCGCAAGGTAGCAAAGTGAACAGCTGCAGCCGATATCTGAGCAGACTCTCTGAATTGAGTCATCTGTGAACTCCATCATGGCACAGTTTGTTGTTTGATCTTACGATGAAGACTGTCTCTCTCTTTAATTCGACAGCATGCTCTCAGCAAAACACAAATTTTGAAGAAATATGATTTTTATATCACACAGTCTCTCAGCCCAACATCTGTTTCCTCTCCTGCCTCAGATCCAGCCAGTAGACGCAGTCCTTCTGGCTGCTGTCAAGTCCAGAAGTGATGCCTTACATTCTGTGGTGTCCACAAGTCCGCTGCTCTACCTCACACACCCGTCCTCCCTGCAGCTAAGACAACCCCTCACGCTAACCATTCCCTGTCCACCTAATCCTGAAAAGAAGAGGTGCAGAAGGGTTCAAGAGGAGGACCAGGACAACCACATCTGGCCTGTTAGTGCTTCTCCTACTTGGGATCAACCTGCTTTCCAAAGAAGGAGGTGAGTTAAGTGTTGGTGTTTAAGTCAACGGAAATATCAGCGCTTTCCAACAAATACTGTGTAGATTTTTACATCTCTATTACGTCATCTTTGCATTTGGAGTGGATCATTACTTTGAATGGTTCATTTGTTGATCATGGACACCAAACTTTTTGTCTTCAGTGATATTTTTACTACTTTTTCTCCTGTGTTAGTCTGGAGATCCTACATGTAACCATGGCTGCATTGTTTACATGTGAAATCAGCTGTTAGCAGCCTGTAGCATGTCAGTGCTAACTGGTGCAAGGCCGGATGTTTCCCCACAAGGTGAGGAGAAGGAGGTGAGGATGACATGCTGGTTCTCAGGTGTGAGCTAAGAAGTGACGACATCGACGTGTCCTTCCATCCATCGTTATCGGGGACGTAAGATCTATCTCCAATAAGATGGACGAGCTAGCCATGCTAACCCAGCAACAGAGAGGATACCAGAAGGCAGAGTAGTATCATGCTAGTCACAGACATGGCTAACGGAGTTAACACCAGACACCAACGCCATATTGGGAGAACTGTGGAGGTGGAGGCTGGCTGACTGAAGAATGATGGACAAACTGTCATCGTCTGTCTTGTTCTGGACCTTTTTGCACTTTCTGTACACTTTCTTACTTTTTTTTCTTGATTGCTGCTGTGAATCCTCCTGAATTTCCCCTCAGGGATGAATAAAATATTTTCTATTTCTATTTCTATATTTTATGTAAAACCATGCAAACAGATTTTTTTCCCTCTGTTTTCTATAATTCTTGTTGTCACAAGACCTCCCAAGGTGACGAAGCCAAGAAAGCAACAATTTACATGGCAGTAATGGAGGCTATCTTACTGGCTAACCTGAAATCTTCCACCATGATTGGCTATTTGTGTTCTCAGAGGAGGCACTTGTACGAAAAATCCAGTATTTGGGTTGTGTTTCAACCAACATTCCTATGACATTAAAAAATGGAAACAGAAAAGGCTCCAATATGGAGCCTTGTGGAACTCCCAAATTTAGAAGTTTTTACTTGTTAATTAAATTACATTTTCAAAAAAAGAAGGAGTAAAATTTGCTGGGTTCTATTGATTAGGGGAAATCCCTTGGTGTTTACAATAAATGGCCACCCAGAATACCTGAGTTTGGACACCCCTTTCCAAAAAGTATAGCTATGGCCTTGTTACCTTTTGTATTTTGCATCAAATTTCTGCTGTACCTACTGTAAGATTTTGAGTTTTGTCTGTAAAGATGTTTTTTTTTTTCTCCGTGTTTGTGACAGATTCATCAGTGCCTCCATGAAGTCCAGAGAGATGTCAGAGGAGGTGCTGGTTGTTCTGGGCTCCAGAGACAAACAGTGGAGCGTCCTGGAGAAAGTCACCGTCAGAAACCAGCAGAACGGACTGGTGTCCTTTGAGCTGATGGAGAGCTTTGACAGGTTTGTAATTACTCTTTGAAATATAATATTATAAAATCAGGATCTTATTTGAGAGAAGGAAGGAAAAGTGTAATTAAGTTTTCAAAGAATGAGAGAGATTTCAGGTTTTTATTGCTGTTTTATGGCAACAGGTCAAATATAAAGAACATATTGAGGGCCAAGGCTGTAGATCACTGGCAGATAAAAATAACAATCTAGTTTTAAAGCAGACAAAGAGCCACTGCTGGGAGGTAAGAGTAGAGGTAATATGGTTATCTTGTTTGAGTAGAGCTTTGCTGCAGTGGGTTGGGTCAAAATGTTAGGACGTAATATAAATCAAATATGAGAGCCTGGATGAGTTTCTCCACGTTGGATGCAGAGAAGAACACACTGATTTTGGAGAGTTAAGCTCTAGGAGTTCATTTTTTGAAAACCAAGAGCTGGTCCTTTGTAACTGAAATTGTTGACATTAAATGAAACATTGTGTTTTAAAGACAATATGGAGAGTTTTAAAGAGGGGGTATTGTGTTTTTTTAGTATGTTTTTACGCTGCAAAAAATGAAGTCTTATCAAGTGTTTTTGTCTTGTTTCAAGTAAAAATTGTCTTATTATACTCAATATGAGCATCATTCAGCTGGTTGGTCCAGAAAAATGTCTTGTTTTAAGTTATTTAAAGACAAAAATGGGGCTTGAATGGTTGTAACAAGATCTTAAAAAAATCTGCTGATGAAATAAGAAAAACTTTGCTCATTGTTTCACTGGTAGATTTTTTATACTTGTGACAAGCGATCTGGACCTCAATTTGTCTTTAAATAACTTGAAACAAGACATTTTTCTGGACTAGGCAGGTTAATGTGGCTCATATCAAGTCCAAAAAGGCATTTTCTACTGAAAATTAGGAAAAACACTCAATAAAATTTCATTTTTTTGCAGTGTAACAGCTAAAAATAGACTCCTCTTTTTCTCACTTTTCACTGATTTCATTTTCTGCCTGAAACTCTACATTTTGGAACTGTCTCTTGAATGCTCTGAAAAAAAGCAACAAAAAACATGACATAGGTGTTTTATAAAACCCTTAATTCAATTGTTGCCTGTCAGGCTTTGTTTCAGGTTCTGTCTCTTTAAGGCTCCCAGCTCCACAAACCCCCTTCCCTCTGATTGGTTGGACTGTTTCAATCGGTTTACAGACAGCTTTCTATAAAATTTTAATATAGAGAGATTTAAAAATATGCACACGTCAAGCTTGAAAATCCAGAAAAGTTACTTTGTATCCATGATGAAAATCTAAAAAATCAGTATACCCCCTCTTTAAGATACTCAGAACATTAAAATTTAAAAAAAAAAAGAAATGACAACAATACAGAACCTTGACATCCATCGACATTCAGTGGATTTGTTGTTGTACCTTTAAACTGAAATAAATCAAAGCAAAAACTGAAAAATGAGGCAGATATATCCAAAGAAAGCCAACGAGCAGCACAGACAGGAACAGATTCAAACTTGAAGCATCATTGTCGTCACATCTGGTGTTGATTTGTCCAGTTTGTTCACTTGATAGAAGAAAAATCTGAAAAATATTGTGATACAGTATCAAAAAAGGCCGTTTATAATGCAGAACAGGTTAAATTGTGATGCAAACCTGTGACAATCCCTCACCACATCTCCTCTTGCTTGTGCCTTGCTGCCAAAGTCAATGAGCCACTGAAGCTGCTTCGCTGGTTTGAAGGTCGTCAGTTTGCTGCTCCTGTTCTCAATGCACAGTATGAAAACAGTCCATCTCCTCACACCAGATACGAGTACGTAGAATAATCTGCATCTAGCCACAAAACAACAACATAACACTATTTTTCACTTTCATGGATTTAATGACTTGTAAATGAAGCAGCCTTTCACTGTGTACCTGTTTAATGAGACACAGTTTGCAGAAGTTGGCTCCAGGTTCATTTGCCTCTCAGGGAAATAGCACAAAACTTTTAAAGCAGAAGTTCCTCGCAGCGTGTTTGTCATTTCGGAAATGATTCTGAAACTGGAACACACACAGAGGAAGATAAATTGTGTTTGATGTGAGTTCAAATAATAATAAAAAAAAAGATTATAAAGGCAATGAGAAAATGAAACTCTTTAAACACCTTTCAGAGAAATACAGCCTTTTTAGTTTCCGTTTTGATGTGGACTTTGCCTGCAAAAGACAAAAATACACGCATTAATAAAACAACAGTGATTAAAAAAAAATTAGAGTCTCATGTAGTGAGAAGAAACTCAGGAAAAAGTCGCTTTTCCACTCGAGATTTAGCAGGAAACATGATCTTCTTAAATTTAAAGAAGGGGTACTCTGCTTTACGATATTTTAAAAATTGATAGAAAGTAACGATTCCTGATGTTTACGATAAATGTGCAGATTTTTAATGGCTTCATGTTCATGTGTTGTATAAATACCTAAATCTGAGTGTAAACTGATCAAAACAGTCCAGCCAATCAGAGCGAAGGGGGTTTGTAGAGCTGGGAGCCTTAAAGAGACAGCAGCTTAAACAAAGCATTTTTGTCAAAGACTGAAAATAAGTTGTTTTTATGCTGTGGGGGTAAGGAGGCATGGTCAACAGGGTTCCCAGAGGAGCAGAAAAAAGTCTTAAGAAGAGCACACTACCCCCTCTTTAAAAAAGTGAAGTCATACTTTAAATTACAGTTTGTTTCTGATTTCGTGAACCAATTGAGGTGCCAACCTGTACTTTGCATCTGGAGCCCATGAGTCTTCTCAGTGTGTCTGAAAGGTGTAGCAGGGTGGCAGGGCTCTGAGCTGTCCTCACAGCCGCGTCCACACACTGACTACCAGCAGTGGCAGACATCAGCAGACCTCCAACCACATAAAGGAGGTAGAAAACATTGCCCCTGCCACATGCATACATACCACGACAAACAGAGTTCATTTAGTGATGTGTACTTGACACACATTTGTAAAAGTGAAGTCAAAGTTGAGTAAAAATCCAGCACCCTTACTTTAGGACAGTGAGTTCAGGTGGAAACTTAAACATGAAGAAGTTTGACATGCGAAGACTCAACAGAAAAACTCTGGTTGTTGAGAAGAACAAAAAGGAAACATGTTTTCAATATATGCTCAAAATAATGAGTTAGCCAACCTTGGTCCAAAATAATGACTTCATCCTTTTTTTGGTTTCATAAAACTACGACTCCACTCCTCTAAGAATCAGGCAAAGACAAAGCCTTCTTAAATGATTTTCCAGCATCTTTTGAACAGTTTTCTTTTTTTATGAATTATCTAGTAAGGTACCATGTGAAATGGTAACTGGAAACATACAGGTTTCCTCTTGTTTGACACAGTTAGCTTCAAGCTAATTTCATTCAGGAATTAAAAACTACATTAAAACACACAAGACCAGTCCAGTTGTACACTGTAAACCTGGATAAGTTAAGTTTACTTGAAAAATGCTTACAAACTGGTTTCCTTAAAAAAACTAATTAATGAAATAAGTTAATTCAATAAACTGGATGTCCATGTTACAAATTAAAATATTAAGTAATGTTAAAAATGTTGCATATCCCTGTAAAACATAATAAGTTGATCTTACTCAAAACTGAAAGATGTGATATCAGCAAATTTGACTTATAATTTAAGTAAATGTAATAATGAAAAATTGAAGCAGATCGGAACAACTAAATTAAACAACATTTTAAAGAACAGCTGGGTCTCATATCCACAGCGTTCCCTCCTCACTCATGGTTTCAAACGCCGTCACAACAAATATGAGCTCTAATTTCATAACTTTAGTAACCGTGAGTGAGGAGGGAAGGCAGTAGATATGAGACCCTGCTCTACATTGAAATATTGTTCTTCAGGGGAAACAAGTTGTCTGTGCACCATGGCGCTGGTGTGTGCTCCATGGCGCGGGATCTTGTACCTATTGACTTTTGCAGTGTACTTAATGGTTAATATATTAATAAATTAATTTTGTGACTGGACTATCATGTTGTTTAGGCCAATTTTGAAAATGTAAAAAGATATTTGTTTTTGACGCAGACACCCGGCCACACTACGTAGTGCACAGACAGTCCATGTCATGTGGAGCACAGAAAACACGTGCCACTGCTGCACTTCTAGAAGTTCAGCAGTCTCCTCCTCACTCACGGTTACAAAACACAGTCAGAAACTAATGATTTTAAGTTATGCTTACTTAAACAGTAACAAAAGTTAAATCTACTCAGAAATCATCAGTTTTTTAACACCGAGTAATTTGAACTTTGGGGGTTTTCAGTGTATGAAACTACACCGAGTTGGCTAAGTGCTTAAATCTGCCTTTGTTTGCTCACAATTCCTTTTACACTAGTTTATCAAAAGCTTGGCTCATCTGTAACAACTTCTGACTAAGCTTTCTCAGCATTTCTTTACTAATGTGTTGTGCCTTATTCAATCAAAATCAAATAGAAGTATTTCAGCTGTACTCACCTCTCTTTTGTTCACTCCATGTTCAGCCCACGCTTACACACATCAGATGAGAAAAGAAACGTGAAACACTAAAACCAACCCGACTTAAAGTAAGCTTGTCTTTACATAAGGGGTTTAAGACAGGCAGTATGGTTGGATAAAGGGGGGCTCAAATGCTTTGAATTCCAGGCTTTAGCATTGTTAAGTCATTCTCTGAAGACGTCAAAGGAAATGAAAAAAAAATCTGATTTGCTCCGTTTTCATATCTAAACTAAATATGAATATTAGTCATTGTTGTGGATTGTGCACTACTCCTTTAATAAAAATGGATTCTAATTATTTCTTTCAGTGGTAATAATTCTGTCTTATCTTTAACGGCTTCCTCAGAGAGTAATCTGTGTACAGCAGGTTATATGAAGTCTTTATTCTGTCTTAAACTGTATTAAGTCTGTAGTCCAAAGATAACAGACTCTTCTCTCTATTCTGAATCTATCTAATCCACTCTGAGCTCTACATCTTCATTTTTTCCCCCTTCAGACTCCTGGTGGTGCGCCTCCTCTCTCCACTCCAGCCCTGTCACCTCGTCTCCCTGGCAGAGGAGCTGGAGGAGTCTGTGTGCTGCCACGCGGTCACCATCATCCTCCAGCGTAAACTGGAGCAGCCTCACACCGTCCTGGTAGCCGCGCTGCCCACTAGAGACCTCAACTGGGAGCTGTCAAAGCTCAAATCCCAGGGTTACAGCGGCCTGCCGGATGTTTCCTCTGAGATCTGCATGCGAGAGGGGGAGCAGCTTCTGCTCAGTTTTAGCGGCAACATCACTTCGAAAGGTAGGTTAGGATGAAAAAACTTCCAAAAAGTTATTTTTCTGACGAGTCACGACTGGATGTTTGTGCTGAGGAGTGATAAAGTGTTGGAAGACGCTACCATGGATGGTTATTATTTATTCAGTCACAGAGGCTACAGTAGCCATTAGCAACTGTTCAAAACACGATCAACAAACATATCACCAACACACACGCACACGCGCACACAGTTCTAACAGTGTTGGCTTGGGTTCACTTCCTTGGCTTTGTGTGCAGTCTTTAAATGACGGACAAAGTTGGACATTG
Source organism: Halichoeres trimaculatus (assembly GCF_033239565.1). Lineage (NCBI taxonomy): Eukaryota > Metazoa > Chordata > Actinopteri > Labriformes > Labridae > Halichoeres > Halichoeres trimaculatus. The sequence continues at coordinate 19,362,407 of NW_027437200.1, forward strand.
TTCCCTCTTTATCATTTATTTTAGCATCACATATCTTGCATTGTGCGAGTGGTAGTTTTAAACACAACCTGCTTGACTTTTGGAGCAGCAGAACTGGCTACAGGCTTGGGGGCAATCTCCACTGTTAGCTAACAACTGCACTGTGTTGTGTGTCCCCATTGGCTGCTTGTGTGATTGTGATCTCGCTACACACTTGTCTCCAATCAATCCATCAATAAATCGATAAAAGTGTGAACCTATAGCATGGTAAGCATGCTAGGAGTTGTCCGAGTTAGCTTGTCTATAGACGAGCCTGAAGTCATCGTCTTGCAAGTCGTCAAATTTGGGACTCGAGTCCGACTCTAGTCAAGTTTCTATGACTTGAGTCCTGTTTTTTTTTTGTTTTTTGTTTTTTTTACACCAGTTTTTAATTGTTAGCATGCTGGCATAGATAGTGCTGTCAAGCGTAACTTCCTTCTGACAGGAGTAAACTACAAATGACCATTAATGAACTAAGAATAAACAGTTATTAAGCTAACTACACTAACTAATACAAGAAAGTATGTTTATCTCCATTTATCTGCTAATGTTTAACTGTAAGTGTGCTAGCTACAAATTTATAGAGTCAACTATGAAAGGGAGCTCCTAGTAAAGCAATAAACAAAAGCCCAGTGAATTATGCTTGACGATAAAACTCAAAGTAAATTATATGCAAGCTAGCACTGCAGTTGTGAAGCCTTAGTATGACATTAGATCATTCAACAGGATCTCACAAAGACCAGCAGCGACTCACCTTCCACAGCCAGCAGAAGAACCACCTCCTGCTCCATCTAAGTGAAGTGGACCCGTTTGGGAACTACAGCTCCCCTCACTACAAAGGCACCGCCGTGTTTTATAAAGTCAGCAGAGGTCAGCTGGATTGGCAGGGGGACAAAGCGGTCCAGATTGACACAAAGCTCCTGGGAGATCCCATCTGTAAGCTGTCTTTGACTCTACCCAAGGTGCTGGAGAGACAAAGAACTGGACGAATCACACTCTTTCTGTTTAAGTCAGTTTTTCAAAATAAAGTAATAATTGATTCTGTTTGATTTCAGAAAGTGAAAATCATAAATCGACCAATCATGACGAGAGCAAAGTTATGTGAGGAGACAGGTGGGTGATAAGCTCATCTTGTTCACTCCACAGTTGCTCGGTAACTCCCCCCTCCTCACCTCCATCTTCTTCCTCTCACCCCTCAGCAGACTCTCTGTCAGACTCTCTTCTCCTCTGGCTCTCAGGGGAGCTGTCAGAGGAGGAAGTCGCCCTTCTGGCGCTCTCCCTGCGCCTCCGCCGCAGCGCTGCCCAGCTGGTGAAGCTCCGGGCCGGGGACAGTCTGTCCAGCCAAGCCTTCCACGTCCTCGCCATGTGGAGGAGAGGGCTGCCCGCTGCCACGCACCAACCCAAGGCCTCTCAGCTGGCTCACTGCTTAGCCAAGATGGGGAGGCCAGACCTGGCTCGGGAGCTGCTGCTGAGGCAGTCTGGAGCCTCCAGACCCAGTTTACTGAAACAAGGAAGCTTGAAAAGTTGGAACTACACTCCTTTTTAACTTTATTTAAGAGTGTGTTTCTGTTTGGTGAGCAGGTGGTAGTTTTTGTTTGAGCCACTAGGGGTCAGCATTGGACTTCAAGAGATTAAGAGCTCTATTACAGAAGTGAGTCTTTAATGTCTAAGTCATGAAAAAGTTAGTTTTTCCATTTTCAAGAGTCTTAATACCAACTAAATATTAACAAATCAATTTTTAATTTTTATATTAATTCTCATGATTTTTTTCATGTTTTTCACAATGACAATCAAAGTTAAAGTTCAACATAATATAAAGGTAGTTAGTTCATTTAAAAGCAACATTATACCTCATGTTAAACTGCCTCCATGTGAAGTTGAACCAGGCAGGTTTCATCACAGACTTTTCTGAGTTATTAATTTCAAGAAGCGATCACAATCTGATTTTATTTTGTCGTTCATTCCCACAGACAGGCAGGTTATTTACGCGACCAGTCAGCCGTCTCTCCTCTTGCTGTAAACAGACTCTGACACTGAGCTGTGACCTCTTTTCAGCTCTCTGACACCAAGTCATTTTTTGAAACCTGACAGTGTGTGTGGAGGAAAACTGATGAGATAACTTCAGCTTGGTTCTCAGCGTTAAAGCGTTTATATGTGAAAAATTCTGACTGAAAATTAGCTTTGTTTACCAGTCATACAAAAAGACATAAAACCACCCCCTCTTTAACTTAAAGAAAAATTAGTTTTAAAAAATTAGTCTAAGAAATTAGTTGCTAGGCCCCACCTCGTTATGGCTGCCTGTCTGTTTCTTGTCATTTTTCATCTCTTTTGCGTCATCTCTGCATTTGTGTGGTTCATTTGTTGGTCATGGACACCAAACTGTTTTTGTCTTCAGTGATATGTTTACTATTTTTGCTCCTGTGTTTGCTTCGAGATGCTACTTGTAACCATGGCTGCATTGTTTACATGTGAAATTAGCTGTAAGCATCATTTAGCATGTCACTGCTAACTGGTGCAAGGCCGGATGTTTCCCCACACGGTGAGGAGAAGGAGGTGAAGACGACTTACGAGCTAAGACTTGACGGCATGGACCTGTGCTTCCATCCATCGTTATTGGGAACGTAAGATCTATCTCCAATAAGATGGACAAGCTAACCATGCTAACCCAGCAACAGAGGGAATATGAGAAGGCAGAGTAGCATCATGCTATTCACAGACATGGCTAACAGATTGCTCCTGTGACTCCTGTTTTCCCCTTGTGGATAATTAAAGTATTTTCTATTTCTTAAAAAAACTTTTATTTCAGCTCCTGTCCTGTCTCTTTAAAGCACTCTACTACACAAACCTCCTCTCTCCTGATTGGGCAGCCCTCTAGAGACCTGTAGAAGGCAGAGAGTGGGCAGACCTTCTCTGGGGGATCTTGTGCTACTTTAGAGTGGACCATGAAAAGTTTACAGACAGATTCAGATTTGTGCAACTTACTAATGTGCTGAGGTTTGAAAACTAGCACACATTTAGTTTGAACACCCAGGATTGTTACTTTTTATCCAACTGTAAAATATGGGAAAGCAATATACCCCCTCTTTAACCCCTCTTCTTTCGATATATTTCCTTTTAACATCTATGAATTTATGATAAAAAAACTACCAAAAAAAGAAAGTATAAGGAAAATGGATGACATACCAGCTCCCAAAAAGTGAAGCCAAAACATTCGAAGCATCCTTTAAAAGCAGGGTGCAGTAAAGCTCTTTAAACCAGATTTCTCTGATGTGTTTTTGGTTAGCAGATGCTGCACAGCCTCCAGCCTTGAACAACATCCCAAACAAAAAAAAAAAATCACCACACATTGTTGTAGGTAATTTGGCATCGCTTTTGTACGATTTGAGGAGGTTATCCTTCTTTATGTACTCTCAAAAGGGTTGTTTTGATCATGAACAGAGCTTGTGATGAGTCACTCCGCTGTAGCGTCAACAAAATAGTTGACATTGGTTTAAGTCCCTTAAGGATGAATCACCTCAATAACCAAAGACGAGGCTGCTGAAGAGTGTGCGCTGTCTTTTCAGCAGCGTTCAGCGGAGGTTATCTTTTTCATCCGTCTTCAGAGCCTCCCGCTCCAGCTGTGTGACATTCTGCAAGCCCTGAGCTGAAGCAGGGGGTTAATGATAGATGCCATGTGTGCAGGTAGGGGGTGGGGGACTCCCTGCGGAGACAAGAGAGACCACCGTGTGCTGGGTGTGGAGGGAGGAGCCTGTTAATGAAGTATGGAGCGGTAACAGGTGGAGCTGATGGATTAAATCGGATGATCTTTGTCACTTTTCTGACCTTCTTTTGTTCCCTTGCTCCACACTTAAGTGGGAGTCTTCCTCTCATTTTTTCTTGCGACCGTTTTACATCCTTCTGCACTATTACCACCCCACTTTCCTCCTTTCTTTCCCTCCAGTGTCAACCCAAGGGACACATGTGGCAACGCTAGCCGGAGAGTTTTGCGCGCAAAGTGTGTGTGCCAGAGGGGGGTGTCATTAGTGTGGCACAGGGCCATCAAACAAGCACGCACACACACGTTGAGGGCCTTTGCTTGAGGTAAATGTCACAGAGGAGGCTCCCACGGTGCCAGGAAATCGTTTCCTCTCTCATTTCGTCTCCTCTTCTACATTATTGAAAAGGCCACGCAGCAAGGCACTCTGGGAGGCTGCCCGTCGTCCAGTGGGGGAGGATACAAAGGGCTGATGAGGTGAGGATTTCCAACAGAGTGCCAGCATTGACAGATTCTGATTAAAACGCATGTTTCATCATTTATTTCATCATCTGTGTTCTTCGTTTCGAAGCTCTCTGACTTTTATTTATTTTTATATCGCCTCTTCTCACTCCCTTCGAGCTGTCAAGGTAAAGCAGACCCGTGAGATCGAGATGCTAACACACTCTCGTACAAACATTTGTGCTGCTGCAGCTAATCTCAACAAGTTATCAGATCATTTTTCTCACGCATGAAAACCTGGAAGAAGCTGTTAGCATAAAAGTGAAAGGCTAGCTGAGCTTTGTCAGTCTCTCCACAAAGCTAGCTGTTTAGCTAAGTATGTTTTTATTTTAATGTATGGTTCAATCACATTGTTTTAATGCATTTAAACAGTAAATGCCTGACAGTAAATTAAATTCAAGAACAAGAGAGTCTCCATAAAGATGAAAAGTAAGCATCCTACAAAATGGTGAAAGTTAGCTTAATGTTTCTCATGCTCCCATGCAAAGGATTTTTGTCAGCATTAAACGACTTAATGATAAGTGACACACTCAAATGAAGTCCTTCTAGATCATTTTTTTTTCATGATAAGTGATATTTTTACTACTTTTTGCTCCAGTGTTTATTTGGAGATCCTGCATGTAACCATGGCTGCTTTGTTTACATGTGAAATCAGCTGTTAGCAGCCTGTAGCATGTCAGTGCTAACTGGTGCAAGGCCTGATGTTCCCCATAAGGTGAGGAGAAGGAGGTGAGGATGACGTGCTGGTTCTCAGGTGTGAGCTAAGAAGTGATGACATGGACGTAAGATCTATCTCCAATAAGATGGACGAGCTAGCTGTGCTAACCCAGCAACAGAGGGAATACCAGAAGGCAGAGTAGCATAATGTTATTCACAGACATGGCTAATGGAGCTAACAGCAGACACCAACGCCATGTTGGAAGAGCTTCACCTGCTGTGAACAGACAGGATCCAGGAGACAGAGACTGAACAGACCGATTTTAAAGCAGTCAAAAAATTCAAAGATATTTTTTTAAGGTCTAACAATTAGCAGCTAGTAAACTGGATATTCAGATTGCAAACAAAACAGCCAATCAGTCAAAAACTATTAACTCTCCTGTATTAAAAATAAATAAATAAATAAAAAAATTAGCTCGTGACTGGTTTTTCAGACAGAAGTCCTCATATCATTACCATCCCATGGAGTTATAGCTTGCAGCCAGTAAGCTAGCTTCAGTCACAGACTGCGAACAAAACAGGAAGTCTGTCTTCTGTATGAAAGAGTGAGAGAGAGGAAAAAGAAGAAGAAAGAGGTCTAAACTGGAAAGTCCAGAAATCAGTCCACAGTTCTATATCATTCCATAAAGCTATAATTAGCTGCAAGTTAGCTAGCTTCACAATAGGTCGTCCAAACAAGTAAACAGTCTAGTACCAAATAGCTCGCTATGTGAGAAAAAAAAATTCAAACGAGGTCTTAACTTGAAAGTCCAAAAAGCCGTCTACAATTTGATAACATCCTGGAAAGTTAGCAGGCTAGCAAGCTAGCTACACTTACTGTAGACAAGGTGGGGATTCATGCTTCACCCCATTCACCCCACATGCTTCACTCTGACTTAATGGAAAAAACTGCAACTTAAAAATTACATCTGATCTGAAAAGTCCAAATTGTAGCGCAAAATTTGATACCAGACTGTCCAGCTACAGCTAGCATCAATAAGCTTGCTAGCTAGATACACAGTCTGCAAACATAAAAAGGAAGTTGGTCTAGTTTAACAAACTCCTTTAAAGAAGAAGAACACATGACCCTAAAGATGAGGTCAAACCTGAAAAGACCAAAAAGTAGTCTACAATTCCAACTATTCCATGAAGCTACATTTAGCAGCCAGTTAGCAAGCTACAAACACAGACAGCAAATCAGTCTAGCTCCCCAAACTCTTGCTTTATAAGAAAAATGACCTAAAATTTTGGTCTGAACTTAAAAGTCCAAAGAGAAGTCAACATTTTTTTTAGTATTCAGTGAAGCTACTGCTAGCTGCCAAAACGTTAGCAGAGTACCCCAAATGTTCCAAATGTTTTTTTTTTATATATTTCCTGCTCAATATTTGGGTCAACAAGTCTGTTTTGAATCAGATTGGACCTTCTTTTTTAAAACGTACTCTGAAAATACAAGGTCCTCTGGGTGTCCCGGTCACTTCCAGGAGCTGAATTCTGCGATGAGTGAAAAATTGAGACAGCTCCTGTGTGCCAGCCCATTCAGAGAAAAACACAGATGGAGCAAATCTCAGGGGTGTTCCTCTGAGTGGAGTCCTGAATAGGTGTGAGTGTGTGTGCATGAATGGGTGGGGAATTGAAAAAAATGAGGGAAGCCTCTCAGGTGTGCTGCTCAGTGGTCCAAGGCAAACTCTTCATTTGCCCCTCATTTCAGAAACAGCGAAGGCAGCTGAGCTGGAGGTCCCTGGTCTGAGAGGGCCTGAGCTGTCACTGCGAGAGGAAAATGTGGTTATAAAACAGCTTGGGGAATAATCGTGAGCATCTTTCTGCTCAGTGTTTGTGTTCTTAAAATTCATGTATCTAAAAAAATAAATATATATATGTTTGAACTAATGGCCCACACTGCTCAGGTGTGATTTTGGCCCATTCCTCTGCACAGATTGTCTTTAAATCTGGAATATTCTTTGGTGCCCTCTGGTGAACCCTTTTCTTTAGTTCTTTCCACAAATGTTCAATTGGATTGAAGTCAGGTGATTGACTAGGCCATTCTAACAGATTGATTTTCTTTTTTTGAAACCATTTGAGAGTCAACTTTGCCGTGTGCTTTGGATCTTTGTCCTGCTGGAAGGTCCAGCCACGTCTCATCTTCATCATCCTTGTGGATGGCAGCAGATTCAGATCAAGAATTTCCCCATACATGGCTCCATTCATTGCTCCGTCAGTTATATGAAGTTTGCCAAAACCATAAGATGAGAAACAACCCCATGCCATGATGCTTCCACCTCCAAACTTCACTGTTGGTGTAGTGTTTTTTGGCTAATGTGCAGTGTCCTTTCTCCTCCAAACATGGTCTGTAGTATGACAGCCCAAAAGTTCAGTTTTGGTCTCATCTGACCAGACAACATTCTCCTAGTATTCTACAGGCTTGTCAAGATGCTGTTTAGCAAACTTTAAACCAGCTTCAACATGCCTTTTCTTGAGGAATGGAGTCTTGCGGGCTGAGCGTCCATAGAGGCCATGGTGGTGGAGTGCTCTGCCTGTTGTTTTCTCTGTAACAATTGTACCTGCTGCCTCCAAGTCTTTCTGGAGCACTTTCAGGGTGGTCCTTGGCTCGTTGAGTCCTCTTCTGACTATCTTTCTGACTCCCTGGTCAGAAATCTTCAAGGAGCTCCTGTGCGTGGCCTGTTGATGGTAAGGTGGTGCTTCTTCCACTTGTGAGTAATGGCCCCAACGGTGCTGACTGGAATATTCAGTCTGTAACCAGTTCCATTCTGATGCTGAGCAACAATCAGGTTGTGAATGTCTTAAGAGAGCTCTTTGCCTTTACCCATTTATTGAGGGTTGGCTGGATGGTTTCCATTTGGATTGCAATACAGAAGAATCCCCAACCATTGTGTGTATTTATAGTGTTTTTGGCCGCAAATTTAATTCAGAATGGCATTAAAAAGTCTTAATTCTGACTTGCTGAAATCTGCAGATACCTAGCTTTCCAAAAATTGCACATATATGTGCACATCAAAGTAATTCCAGCCACATCTATGTGCTTTCGTGCCAATTTGTGATACATTTCAGATGAATTACCCTGGAATCCTCAAAGATAGTCTAAAATAAGAGGAGATGGACCAGGGGAAAAAAGGGAAAAAGCTTTGGATGATGGCGAGGGAAGCAGAGGGAGCTGCAGCGAGTGTGAAGAGCTGCGAGAGGAGTGATGGAAGCTTGAACAAACAGAAGAGAAGGGATGATAATAAAAAAAAAGAAAGGGTGTGTGTGTGGGGGCAGGGCTCACGAGAAGGTGTGACGTGATGGGAGAGAAGGTGTAGCAGCACCGTGTCTGCTGGTGTGTGAAACCAGCCTGACATCTGGAGTGTGTGTTTGTGTGCGTGTGTTTACAGAAGCGTGATCGCGAGGCGTGGAGGGTCATGGAGACCGGCTCCATTTCTCCTCTGAGCACGAAAAAACACAAACACCTCTGGTTTGGCTGAGAGTATGTTTCCAGGGTTAGAAGGTCAGGATGAGTGCAGTGCTCTGCCTGCCATGACAGCACACAAAGTGTAACATACAGCAGTGTAGACACGCATCACACATTCACTTTAAACTGCACTCAGCCTGCAGGCATGGACAGTGACTCACCAGTCTTTAGACGGAGGCTACGAGTGAATAAAAACCCATCAGTTGATCTTGCATGGCGAACAGATGAGATATGGCGTGTGGCTCAACCTTACAGATCTTCAGTTTACTTTGGTATTCACACGACTCTGCATACGTGTTAATGACTTTCATTTAAAGCCAGAGCTGTTGACAGGTTGTTAAGACCAGAGTAGCACTCACAGTTAGCTAGCAAAGCCATAGCATAGCCGCTCCAGTCTGTTAGATTAAAAAAGCGGCTCTGAAAATCATTGTTTTTTGATTGTTTCTGAAAGAAAGGGTTGTGTTTTAACACCATGGCAGTAGATATTAAAGGGGCTGTGAGGTGTTTTCCTTTTAGAAATATGCCTGATCGTAATCAACACTTTAAAATAAGATTATCAGCACCATTATTGCTGGTTACAGGTTTTTTTTAATTGCTACTTCTTAGCTTCCAGTTCAGGTCGAGCAGGACTGGATTGATCTACAACACGTCTAGGTCTCAGGAGCTAAACTGTTTGTGCTAATGTTGACTCCAACCCACAGTCAGCAGCTATTCTGCAGTGGTCTGTTCAAACTTGAGAGTCTATCAATAAAATGAAGAGTGAGGTCACGTTAGCTCTGATTGGTAGATGACATAACCAGGATTTACTAACGTTACACATTACAGACACGTCTTAGAGCACCAGGCTGCCAGCTGAGCTAAATATAAACGGCTACTAAACTACTTACAAACTGACAGTGTTTACTTGTTGTCACGTTAGCCTACAAAAAGCCACAACTGCAACAAAAAAAAAAAAAAGAAAAAAAAAAAAAAAGAAAAAAGGCCTAAATTCTTCAAATTGAAGTAGTTTAGATTGAAGTGAACCTGTTGGTTTGCAATAAACAAAGGATTAGCACAGCAGATGAAACGACCATACTGGCTTTACATCAAACTGGAGCTGATGAAAGTGAATTAATGAAATAAATCTGAAGGATATATGAATAAATACAGTATGTTTCTGTCTTTTTTTCTTTCCTGCACTCAAATGATATCAGATAATTCCCTTTGTGGATATGAGGATAAGAACGTACCATCATCAGCGTAGAGAGTGAACCCACACTCACAAACACAGACTCACACCGAGGTCTAAAGGTTGTAATTATGTGAAGGCTTTGACCTTAAGATAACACAGCATGCTTCACTTCTTTCAATGTTAACTCATAAGCATCAGATTAGATATGAGTGTGTGAGAGAGTGTGTGTGTGTGTGTGTGTGTGTGAGCGTGTATGGGAGAGAGTGTTTATTCATTGATTTCTTCAGTCTGTCAGAAATTGAAAGGCCTATGCGACGGCTTTGATGCTGTAAAGAGAAGTGAGATGACAGCTCAGGGATTTGATGTAGAAGAGAAAGGAGACACACACACACACACACACAAACACACACACACACAGAAAATGAATGTATGGATTGAATAGTGAAAGGAGCTGGATAATCAGACGGGGAAGAGAAAGACCTCGTAGTGCTTTCAAATTGCTCTTATGCCACCGTTCATTAGGTTGATTATGATGTGAATATTTACTGTAACTTTTTATCAGCTAGCTGCGCCGTAGCCTGCAGCTATCATCTCAACCAAGGCTTGAAAGGCCTATAAGGTTATATGTTAGCTTGTAGCTAATTGAGTCACAGACAAATAACTTCTCTTTTGAACTCCACACTCTGAGTTGTTCTGCTGTGTTCAGATATAAATCTCCCAGCATTTTATGTCCAGATGCACATCAGTCACACTCCACCATCAACATTTTCAGGCTTCTGTTATTCCCAGCCGCTGTGCTGAGCGCAGGCCAGAGGGTGAAAGATCAGAGGCCGGGAAGAGGTCAGCCAACCAGACAGACTGTTGGCTCCCGCTGGAGAGACTAACAAGATGCTCATGTAATGTAAATGTTATATGAAACTGAGCAGCAGATGCAGCTCAGGGTTTAAATTTGGCTAGTGCAGGGTGCTACAATGTGAGAAGCTGCATAACTGTCACTTTGCCAAAGAGCAACAGTCGTAGAGCCACTGGTAAGAGAAAGTATTTACTTTTCAATATATATTTTTTTTACATAATGATATGATCTGGTTAAAATGTAGCGCAATGATTGTCTCTTGTTTGATTTCCTGGAAGATAGCACTCCCATGTGGCTAGCTTCATCACTGGGACATCCAAAGTGGCCATTGGGGGTCTAACTGTTAGCTGTTAGCTGTATCTCACAAAATCTGGTCTTGATCCAATTTAGGCAGACATCCAGATTTTCTTGGTCCATTTAGATTGTATTTGACGACTTGGTAAGCAACTTTAACAACTTGACCATTTTACCTATTCTGTAGTCGCCCCCTTGTGTCAGGTCAGGCTCATAGCAATCCAGGAGGAACAAGATTGAGCCGCGTTTCCGCTTAGCAGTCAGGTTTAGATCAATACGGTTTAAAATGGGTTGGATTGGTTAAGCCTTGTTCTGTTTGTTTCCACAGCCAACTGCGCCCCCTTGTGGTAGGCAGCATGCAAGCTGGATGTGACTGGCATGTGGCTCTTTGTTACAAAGCGCAATCTAGTTTTGTTGCAGAGAAGGCTGTGTGCTGCTAGGAGAGATACAGGAAGTGATGATTCTTTCGACCAATCAACAGTCTGCAGTGTTGTAGCTCCACCTTCTGGGATCAGATTGGTTTAGTGTGGCACCCCTACAGAAGGGTCCCAAAAAGTGGGACAGGTCATTCTTGGTTATTTGGGGATCAGTCCCCGGATCAGTCGGTGGAAATGCTGTAAAATGTGTGCCATGCCGAGACAAACTGAACTAAACCACTGGTGTTATTATCTTATTTGGCAATAAATTCAATGTTACTACGCTCGGGCAGGCAGAGTCTAAAATTAACTACTCCTTATAAGATCAGCCCACTCACCTCTAGATGAAAAACACTCAACTTGAGTGTGAAATAATGAATATTATATTTACAGTCACCAAATAACACAAACCACCATACCGACAAAACTCCTATACCCCTCCCACTGCGAACCAAGAATGAACAGAAATCCTGAAAAGAATATGTCCAAAGTCAAGTTGTCCTTCTGAAAAGTAATCCTCAAAGGTAGTAGGTCCTGTCTCAGTCCAACGAACACAGCCATGACGTGCCAGCACATCCGAACATCTCAAAAACACTCCATGTTCGACGCTCCTTTCTAGCAAATAAAAACTCCAGCAGCTCCCCAGGGAACAGTTAGCCTTGAGCTGCAGTAACACCCTATATGACCCACCCTATATGACCCCCCTGGGAGTGGACCTTACCCAAACATCACAATTTCATACCAATAAACAAAACAAAAGAGAGTGAAACACATTCAAATAGTATAATAAACAATTACCACCTTTACACACCCTTTCCCTGTGCCAGTAAGCTGCCAACCATAACCGTGGGCCTCATAACATCCTAAAAGTCCCATAACTTGCAAGGGGGAAACTACAAACATTTGTTTTCCTGCAAGTCCTGCAAATGCTTGATTGGATGTCGGGAAGTTGCCGACCAAATCTGTGCTGCCTTGTTGTTCCAGGTCATACATGTTAAGTGATCTAGTTTTGATGTTTAATGCACCATTTTTGAAAGGGTTGACTATCCAACATCATAGTGTTTTGAGAACTTGTAGCCAGTGTACTTGTTTGGTATATATCAGCTAGCCTTTATTCAGTTTATGATAGCCACCCATGACCTTGTTGCCAGTTTACCGATTCTCTTTACTTGTACAACCCTACAAGAGCAGCAGTTTTACAGATGCTGTGCTTCTGCTGGCTAGCAATCACAGTTTGTCCATTGACAAAGTCACCCACGTCCCTAAACTTGCTCACCACCACTGGAAGTTGGATGTATTGGATCCGTAGGGAAAATACTTTGGTGAGCCCTTGCTTTGATGGGATAACCAGCCTTGCGATTGGCTAACTAAACAGTTTTAAGCTAAATGGTCCACTGTCAAGCCGGAGCTTGTTTAGCAGGGCTCTTTTTGGTGAAATCCAAAGCCACTCACATCAGTCTCACATCCTAGTCAAGAGAGCCGGACTCGATGAGCAGTAGCCACCAGTTTATTGGTTTTCTTTCCTTGGGCCACTTTTGGTAGGTACTGACCTCAGCCGACCCTTATCATCTCATGGGAGCTGCGGTTTTAGTGATGCTTGTCCCCAATGGTTAGCCGTCATAATGTGGCCTTTGGCAAAGTCATTCACACCCCTAGACCTGCCCATTTTTCCTGCTTCCAACGTGAGAACTTCAACAATGACAATTATCCCCTTGGTGGTTTTACAATAAAGAATGGTGCTGTCAAGGAATCGGCTAACTGTGCAATGGAGCATATGCTAGCAAGGTTTTTCTTGCTAACGACCAATATGGCTGCCCTTGATTTCAGACATCGCAACTTACATTAGCCAGGAGAAACTTGGACACCAATGCTTATGTAAAGTCTGTAAACCCAAGGCTCAAATGGACCAAATTGTGGAGGTATCTTTTATGTAGCATAACATAGCAGAACAATACGAACATGCCTTTTCCAAGCATAGTGTATTGATGTATGGGTGTGTTGTGCTCCCATTTCCCTGAGGAAGAAAGAATGGAGCGTCATTGTCTGGCAGGAAACGTGTGTCTGTGTTGTGTTCTCATCTTGTATTATTTTCTTTCCCCTGCTGCCACAATGGGATGTATATTATCCCATATGGAGCCACCGGGGTCACCTTTACATGATAAGTAAACATACTGTGGCAGGTATCTGCTTCCACAGTACAAACAACAGATATGAGTGTGTGCACATGTATACTGTACAAACAGCTGACCGCGGCGGGATCTGCATGGTCAGAAAAATCCATACAGAGATCCAAACTTAGATCTGAAAGATGGAGGCTCGTTGAAAATCTAATCTTTGCAGAAACTTAATGCTAAGATGTATCATCTGCACTTCAGGGGCCTAATGTTGAGGAAATTAGACCACTGGACTGTGAGGGTCGTCTGCATTACAGGACCTCGGGGCACGGATGGAATTAGTAAGGAGAGAGGACAGCTGGTTATTAAACATAAGAGGGATTTTTAAGACCTCCACAGTGAAAATGATCCGACATCATCTTTTAGCAGCAGCTAAGAAAGAGATATGAGCAATTTCTGGATCTTTCTTTAAAGACGAAAGAGACTAAAAGATCTGATCCGTTCACGTCTTATGCTTTGTGTAGCATGTTGGCTTCTGATCAGCATCTCTCTGCTACAACAATGTATCCTGAGAGACAAAACGATAGCAGCACTAATTGGCTTATAAATGGCCTTAGGAAATAGGGGAAATGAACAATGTGATGCTGAATAAAAGCCCTCTATGAGGAAGTGTACCCAGGATGTGGAGAAAGTGATCTGTGGCAAACATAACACACATTTATAGTCCTGTTTAAGTTTCAGTTTGCCTCCAGTGTCTCTGAAATGCAAAAACTTAACTGTTGTGCTAATGTTGACTCCAACTCACAGTCAGCAGTTATTCTGCAGTGGTCTGTTCAAACTTGAGAGTCTATCTATAAAATGAAGAGTGAGGTTACGTTAGCTCTGATTGGTAGATGACTGGCAGGACATAGCTAACCAGGATTCACTCAGTTCACATGTTACAAACACGTCTCAGAGCACCAGGCTGCCAGCTGAGCTAAATATAAACAGCTACTAAACTATTTACAAACTGATAGTGTTTAGTTGTTGCCACGTTAGCCTACAGATACGTCGGAGAACCGGGCTAACATATAGCCAGCTGCTACAACGTTTGCTTGATGTCACGTTTCAAACCATAGCGCTACGTAACTGTACTGATAAAAACCTTACCTTGGCCTGATGTATCCAGTAAAAAGTTGTCTTGTACAAAGAAAATTTGTTTCGATTTGATCTCCATTTAATTCCAAAACAAACACACGCCTCACTAAAAGTAATTTACGACAGTGTGTGAAGAGACTCCAGGCCACAAGATGGCGAGGGAGTGCATCAAAACAGATCCTCCTCATAGCAAAAGCTTGACTTTCATTGCTGTTATTACCAAACAAACAGCTAAAATGAAACCTTTATTTTTCCACTCTGAACCACACAGACATGTTTCATAAGCATGTTCGAGCGTAAATGGTGAATTTCTCCTCCATGAATAATCATTTTCCCTCTAACCTCCTGACTGACGCATTAACAAAATGATCCAGACAGAAGTAACCTGCAACATTCACTTTCCTAATGAGGTAATAAAGGACAGAGTGATGAAGCTTCGACCATGGAGACGCTTTCAGAACAGTCCCCAGAATACCTCTTGAGCTCCACGGTGTCACTAATCGTTCTCAACAGATAAAATTGCTGAGATTTTCCAGGAAAATGAACCCCGCGCCCCTGAGAAGAGTTCCCATTACGGCTCGACGGTGTACTCAGTGAACCCCCCAAATCTCTCAATTAAACACCCTCTTTCAGGCCAAGTCTCTTTCAGTAGTAAGTGGAACGGCTCCAAAAAAAGTCTCACATCATTACCCTCCTTTGTATTTTCGCAGCGTCGGCAAACAAACTGAATCCATGCTGATTAAATGAGGAATACAGTATCTGAGGGTGGAAGCCATAAATAGCCCACACAGTGAAAGGGTTAAAAAAGATTTCCTCCTCAGCTCAGCCAGACGGATGATCAAGTTAACAGGCCTGATTGAGGAAAGTCATGTCCGCTTAGTGTCTCTTATAAGCACAGACATATGCTGCCTCATCTGCAACTGGCACTGTTTACTATCCTGTGTGTGTGTGTGAGTGTGTGTGTGTGTGTGTGTGGAGGCTTTAGCGTGTTTGCTTAGGTGCGCTAAACACACTTGCAAATATTGCCTGGGACTGTATTTGCGTTGTGTGTCCATATTTGTGCACATTAAGTGTGATCTGAGGGTTTGTATGAGCAAGGATAGGGAGGAATCGTGTGTGTGTGTGTGTGTGTGTGTGTGTGTGTGTGTGTGTGTGTGTGTGTGTGTGTGTGTGTGTGTGTGTGTGTGTGTGAGTGTGTGCCAGCACCATTTGGCATTTCTCAAACAGCTGTCAGCTTCAGCCAAAGTGTTTCAGCTGACTGATCCCTAAACTGGGCCAATAAGTTCCCACACAGAAACCCCACATTCCCGCGCGTGGACACTTTGGGGTTACTGCTGTATCTATCTCAGCCCATCACTCCCTATTCTGCTTTCTATTACTCTCCCTGCTCTTGTTCTTATGCCCTTTCTTCTTCTACCTTTTGTAAAGTCTGCTTTTGGTCTGCAGGATTTTACATTCCTCTCTTTCTGCTGTGGCCAAAAAATAGCGTTAAGCTAGTCTAAGGGTTTTAACTTTTCATACAAGGAAACTGGGGTTTATAAGCTCTGTATTTTATCTCACTGAGACATAACTGATTGCTATCCAAGGTTTTAGCTTATTCTTGAGTTTTACTTGTAGCTAAACAGTTGCTTCCATTAGTTTCACTGGCTAGCAGCTAGCTAGCATTTAACTGGAAAAATCTTTACTGGGGGAAGAAACAAATTAAAATTAACCAAATGATTTAACTCTCAATTTGAGCACTACTAATTTGTTTTTTCGCTAATTTAGCTTTATGTGCAGCTTAAATTTTGCAAGAGCTAGATGGTAGCAAAAATGGCAGCAACAGATTTTTTACACTTTTTTATTGGCTGTTCGTGGCAGTTTTTGGTAGTCAGCTAGCTAGTAAATATATATGGGATTGCTATCCAAGGTTTTAGCTTATTCTAAAGTTTTACTTGTCGCTTAACCGTTGCGTCTATTAGATTTACTAGCTAGTAGCTAGCTAGTGAATCTAATCTATAGTTGGTAACTTTTGTTACATGAACAGCATTTAACTGGGAAAATCTACCCTGCAAAAAACAAAAAATAAAAAAACAAAACAAACAAACAACAACAAAAAAAAAAACAAGAATCATCTAAATGATACAACTTTCAACTCAAGCGCTACAGAAAGTTTGAGCTAATTTAACTTTCTGTGCAGCTTAAATTTTGCGAGAGCTAAATAGTAGCAAAAAAATGGCAGCTACAGAATTTTTAGCCTTTCTTCATTAGCTGTTTATGACAGTTTTTGGTATTCCGCTAGCTGGCAGCTAGCTTATGAAAGTAAACGCACTATATGGGATTGCTATCCAAGGTTTTAGCTTATT
The DNA here is from genome assembly GCF_033239565.1 of Halichoeres trimaculatus. NCBI lineage: Eukaryota > Metazoa > Chordata > Actinopteri > Labriformes > Labridae > Halichoeres > Halichoeres trimaculatus. The sequence continues at coordinate 19,379,169 of NW_027437200.1, forward strand.
CTTGAGTTTTACTTGTAGCTTAACCTTTGCCTCTGTTAGATTCACTAGCTAGTAGCTAGCTAGTGAATCTAATTCAAAGTTGGTAACTTCTGTTACATGAACAGCATTTAACTTGGAAAATCTGTATTGGGGGAAAAAATGACCAAGAATCACCTAATGATTCAACTTTCAACTCAAGTGCTACAGAAATTTTTAGCTAATTTAGCTTTCTGTGCAGCTTAAATTTTGCTAGAGCTAGATAGTAGCAAAAACTAGCAGCAACAGAATTTTTAGCCATTTTTAAGTGGCTGTCTATGGCAGTTTTTGGGATTCTGCTAGCTGGTAGCTAGCTAGTAAATGTAAATGCATTATTGGGCAACATCTGCTAACACACATAAAAAAGCATTCAACTATAAAAGATGTTACTGAGAAACAAACCAGAATCGGAACATTTAAGCAGACACAGCTAGACTTTTAGTACAACTAGCTAGCAGCTAGCTAGGATATTTAGCCCAAAATTTGGCAGCAGCAGCAGTGAAATGGAGAAGGTTTTGGATAACTCTTAAGTGGCTGTTGCAGCTTGACTCTATGTTGTCAGCTTGCTAGCAGCTAGCTGGTGAAATAAAATGCATACTGTGGCAATTTCTTCTTCTGTTTTTGCTTGCATGAAAAAGTAATTAATGGTAATCTCCCATTAATCTCTGAGAAATTAACTTAAACAAAAATGATCTGACTCTAAACTTCCCAGACATTACAGGCCGCTACAGAGGGTTTTAGCTAATTCTTTGTAGTTGTAGCTAGACTTCGTTAGGTATAGCTAACAGCTAGCTAGAAAACTTGTAAGCAGTAGAATGTGATAGCAGGTTTTAAGCTGATATTTTAAAGTGAGATGCAGCTACACTTCTTGTCATAATTAGCTAGCTAATCTAATGCAACATTTGTTAGCAGGTACACAATACCAACTCAGCATCGGATTATTTGTGGGTGTTTATAGCTTCCTTCTACTGCTCCCTTTAAGCTAAAAACACAAGTTTATACACACATATATATTTTTTTACATTTTTTTATCCAATTTATTTAATTATCTATTCATTTTTTATTGAGGAAACTTAAATGAAAAGGACCCAACTTTTAATTCCTCAAAATATTAAAGAATGCTACTTTAGGTCATTTCTTGTGGCAGTGACAGATAGATATTTGCTTGCTAGCTAGCTAACGTGTACACAACATCAGCTTGTTAGATGACAAAATGTCAGTATTATTTTCACAGCTTTTTTTTTTTTTTTTTTTCGCTGCCCTCTTGTGACCCCCCAAAAAAAGGGTAGAAAATGAATCCAAGTAGTTTGGCTATTTGCTGAAACTCAAATTAAAATTATATAATATGGGCATTAATCGCAGGGGGCTATGGAAGGTTTTAGCTAAGTGTTTTGCGGCAGGTAGCAAAGAAAGAGCAAGAAGAAGAAAAAAGAATCAAGTGCTTGTTGTGTAACTTCCTTCTGCTGTCCTCTTGTGGGGAAAAAAAAATAAACAGTTAAAATTTTTTTAGGATTCCAGCTCTTATTCTAAGCCAAAGTTACACTTATTCTTTTAATACATTGAAAGGAGGAAGACGAAACATGAGACCATGACTCTGTCTCTGAATCTTCGAAAGCGTCCACATCTCTCTTGGTGCTGGAGGCAAGAAGTATGACAGAGCCAAACTGTACAGCATCTCCTCGGGTCCCACCCCCTGCCCTCCAACTACCCCCCAAGGACACCCGGCCCATTACAGTAATTAACTAGAGAGGGGGTTGATGGGATGGAAAGGGAGAAGAGACAGAGGGTTGGGATAGAGACCGAGGTATGAGAGCTGGAGAAAGTGGTTTTGAGTGAGAGGGGGAAGAGAGATGGAGGCCAGGTTTGGGAGGGAGGGAGAGGAGACGACAGAGGTGGTGGTGGTGGTGGTGGTGGTGGGGAGGGGGGTCTGTTTCTGTTTCTGCAGAGGCAGCAAATGGGTGGGGGCCACCATCATCCTGCCTGCCGTTAATCCCTGAGTGACTTTCACTGCATACAGTAAGCAGTGCAGTGCAGGCCAGAGCCCCCGCAAATTAATCTAGCAAAGAGGCTGCGACGTGGCCACGCTGAACCCCCCCCACACTTTACAACCCTCCCCCTTTTGCTTAAAGACGTGGGAGAAAATGAGGAGAGGAAGACAAATAGGAGGGAGAAAGTGAGATAAGCTGCTGCTGCTGTATTGTCCAAAGATTGGAGGAGGGAAAAAAACGGTGTGGATAAAAAGGCGTAGGGGACGAATGAGGAGAGGAGGAAACGACAGGATGTCGTGAGTAACGTGGGGAGGAGGGGGGGAGAAAAGATAGAGAGACAGTGGGCTATTTAAAGCTCAGTGAAGGATGACCGTATGACCTCGCTCCAGTGACATCACTCAGGGATATGATGATGTCAATGACTGCTGGGTGCTTTTCTCTCGCTGTCATGATGTCATTTTCCTCCAGCGTTTAGTCTGACATCATCACAAGAGGGTCTAACATCTTTAAGGTCCTTCATGATTCATTTCTGGTAAACTTCCCTGGACCCCCAACCCCCATCCTCCAAGATCTTTAAGACGCAACTCTTTCTGTTTCGTCACAGAGTCAAGCCAAGACTTATTTGACAAAGGTGTGACTTTGTGTCATTCCAGTACTCGTGAATTTGCCGGAAACATCCACTTAAGCAAGAAATTGCTTGACCCTGTCCCACTGAACTGAGTTTCACCAAAAACAGCCAAGTAAGCCTCAATTAAAACAACTATTCAAAAGTGCATTCTCACTCGACAAGGGGGTGTCTCCGCTTTCGGCAGATCTCCACTGAAGTAGAGTTGAGCCGATCATCAGGTGTATTTGGTGAATACTAAGAGCAGAAGTGGAGCAACAGATGCACAATTTGTTGAAAGACAGTCAGCAGATGGCGCAGCGCAAGCTCAACATGGTAGACCACAACGAACATGACAACGCTACTGTTGGACTGTTGTACGCGCTTGCGGGAAGTGGCAACGGTTTTGGCAGCGTTTCAGAAAAATTCCACTCTGGAGGCTGTTTCCAAAAGTTAGCATTTTAGGTCGTGTTTTTTTGGAAGAGCAGAATGCCCCTTCTTCTGGGCGTAGTAGCCCAGCGGTTTAGGTTGCGCCCCACAAGGTTTGCCCTTGAGCAGGTGGCTTGGGATCAAGTCCAGCTTTTGGCCTATTCCCTACTCTCGCCCTGTTTCCTACTCTATCCACTGTCCTATCCTCTCCAATTAAAGGCAAAAAAAGCCAGAAAATAATTTTATTTAAAAAAAGAATACCCCTCTTTAATGTGTACTGCTGTCTTGCTATTCTCCACAGAAGCTTTGTGAGACATGCTAAAATAATGAGCACATTAGATCTCCAAACTGGTTCATGACACTTTTGAGAGATGGGCCTCAAACACCAAGGTCTGCCCATATTCCTTCACAGGACAGGCTTCTAAAGGGTCGGCCAATCAGATTAAAGGGGGGTTTGGAGCTGGGGACTCTTAAAGAGACAGCAGCTAAAACAAAGGGTTTCAAATAGAGGCCGAAATAAGGGTTTTCTAAATCACCGGTGTGAGAACAAAGATGTAAATTTTTTAAAGATGTAAATCATGCTAAGTAACTACGGGGGCACCACAGGGACAGAATAGAGATGGAAAAAAGGCACAACAATCTAAAAATTGATTCAACAATCAGTTTTCTACAGTGTGACAGCAGTTGCCCCAGTGTTGCGTCTTACTGAGGAAATTGCAGCAGAGCCTCACAGCTGCGTCAGCTCACTTTAACCAGAGTGGGTGGTGCTGTATAAGATGGAGTTCAGTTTAATCCTCATGCTCCTCTCTTCTACTTCATTTTCCTCTGCAGCTGCTGCCTTCAGGGTGTCCAGGCAGAACCAAACACAATTTCCCCCCTCACCAGTTTGTTTGAATCCTACCCATAGCCCTCATTTCGCTCCACCAGCAAAGCAGCAGAGCTAATTGGTTACACACTGTAAAAAGATGACTGATAGGGAAGTTAGGCAACACCAACTCTGAAACTCATATCTTGTCTCCTGTGAGTTCAGTCCAGCTCCAATCTCTCAAATCATCTCTTGTATGTGGCAGCTGCTCGTCTTCCACGTGGGGAGCCTAATAACCGAGCACCATATTGTTAGCGCCAACCGAGGAGCGATAAACGGTGATAATACTAAACAATCTCCCCAATATCCTCTTTCATTTAGTAAGCTGCCCCGGAGGCCAGCAGGCGCTTATTGAAGCTCTACACTGCAGCGTTTAGCCTCAGGGCCCCTGAACGCCTCGCCTACATACCCCTGATTGTCCCAATACCTCACGAAGATGCCAAGCGCTTTCTTTCATCCGAGGCCGCTCGCTGCTCACTCGCGCCCGCACTGATTGCCAGACGGAGAGCAGCGAGGGCAAGTTTGTTTTATCCGCTCATGAGGGGAAAATGTGAGAACGCTGTGAGCGGCTGAAATCAAATGAAAAGTAAAAAGAATCGCACAGAGGAGTCACGCGCCTCATATCTTTACTTTAATCTGAGCATACGCACAGAAACACAGATAACGGCTTCCTGTGGGCTCGAGTTATCAGACATAAAGCTGTGAGAGATACGCCGACCCAGAGCGGGGAGTTCACTGACCAGAGAAAAATACATCCACCCATAGCTTTATGTATTTTTATCTGTTCTCAGCTTTAAAAAACATTATTCTGGATGCCTTTCTAATGTGTCCACAAAGTCTTCCAGGGTCCAGAGAGTGAACTCAACAGATTCTTCAGCAAAGACATTAACAGAAATTGAATATACTATTCATATCTTTGCTTTCACGAGTGTGCAATAACACAGAAATAAACTTCTGGCTTTCATTACCCAGGAATGAGCTCTGTGAATTTATGCTCAGGGAAAGATCATACACATTAGTTTGTTTCTATGGTAGCCCAGACTGGACAAACCTCACACTGAAGCCACTATTTAATAAATCTCTAAAACAAGTGCAATTAATTTTTTTCCCCACATTGTGTTCAAATGACAGAAAAACAACTTGTATAACCGTCAGTTAAAAACGCATACAAGAAGACGTAGGTGAGCTAGCTAGCTAGCTTAGCATCAAGAGTGGATATGAAAGGGGGAAGCTAACTTTATTCAAATAACCTAAACCAGGCACTTGAACCTATGTAGCCTAATCACAGACATGTCACATAAGTATTTCTTTTGGCTGCATTGGTATGATCACATTAAACAAACAGTTTCACTAAATAAAAATGAATCTGTAGTTGTTAACATCTTGACTTTAGCACAGAATAATGTGCTAAAAAATATTCTAAAGCCATTTAAGCAGCATTTCGAACCATCATTAAGATTTTTCAAGTTGTTTTGAGGTTGCACAATGGCATTGCTAAGCTAAGCTAAGCTAACTTCCTGTTTGATTTTGTAGTTATTGAAGGTATAGGCATGTAAGGTATCAATCATCTCACCTAGCTATTGTGGTTGTTTGTGGTTGTACAACGGTATTGCTAAGCTACGCTAAGCTAACTTCCTGTTTGATTTTGTAGTTATTGAAGGCATAGGCATGTGAGGTATCAATCATCTCACCTAGCTCCCCTCAAGGTAGTGGACTGATTTATTTCCCAGAAACCTTCATGTGTTTCAAGTTTTCTCAGAGAAAAGACAAAAACTTCCACTTGGTTCTCCGAAATTTAGCAAAAAGTGTTTTTCCCACTTTGCATCTATTTCTATGAATGTCGATGCTAAGTTAAGCACACTTCCTGTTAATTACTGTAGTTGCTAAAATTATTAAGTATAGGCACGTAAGGTATCAATCATAACACAATTGTCTAAACAAGAAAGTGACTAGGTTCATTTTGCAAAAACATTTTTCTGATTCAAGTTTTCACAAAATTAAAAAAAAATGATTTTATAGGCCAATCTTTTTAAGCCATAAATATCATGAAGAAATCAGAAAAGTAGGCTCTGTATTTTGCATTAGCTTATCAGTGTTACTTAATTTACAGTACAGTATTACATTAGCCTACAATGCTAAGCTAAATCAACTTCCTGCTTACTATTGTGGTTGCTCAAATGACTGTAGGTACAAGTAAGGTATCAATCATCTCACTTTCCTCTCAGCAAGGAAGTGAATTGCTCCATTTCACAGGAACTTTTATCTGGTTGAAGTTTTTTTTTTTTCTTCTTCTTCTTAACCAAGTCATTTATACCATTCAAAAATTGATTAAAATGTAGACCCTATCTATTAGAATGTACACTCTATCCGATTTAGCCAGTTTCATTATTTGCATTTGTATGCATTACTCAAAATTATGATGCTATGCTAAGCTAGGCTAACTTTCTTCTTACTATTGTGGTTGTTAAAATGACTGTAGGTATAGGTAAGTAAGGTATCAATCATCTCAGGTAGGTCTCAGCAAAGTAGTGCATTGGTTTGTTTTACAAAAAAAATCATCTGGTTTAAGTTATCACCGTGTTTAACAAATTTAATAACCAGGGCTTTTCAGCCATAGAAACAAACAAGAGAATATTAAAATCTTGTTTGTGTCAAGAGAGTTTTTCTTTTAGTACAACATCATTCAGGATTTAGAAATGCATGAAAGTCCAGGTATAAAGACAGTTTCAACACTCGTCAAAGGCTTTGCACAATATCTTTGAACCAGGTGTCAACAGTTCCATTAGAGCCCCCACAGACAGCAACAAAGACTAATAACACCCGAAAATTGTCTCCACGGGACCTCTGACACCACTAAAAGTTTCCTGTGAGTCTGGGTCATAGGGCTGCTTGGACTGCTGGAGTTTAGCCAAAATATTTCATTTATCTGTAAAAGCTGTGTGATTCTGCCTGTCTTCAGACACCAGCAGGGTTAAGAGGGAGGAAATGGGCGGCGTGAAAAAGAAATAGAAAAGAGGCTTTGGATGGTTTTGGTGCTCTAATTGGCTCCTCTGGCTTTCACCTTCACAAGACATCGAGTCTGAGCAGACAGAGTGTAGCGCTGTAGATGGCTGAGGGGAAAAGGTGATGTGGTTCTCCGTGTGCTCGGTGCCAGTGTGTCCATTCGAATCTGAAGAAACGACTGTGAGCATTTTTTCTTTAAAAGTTTGGCGTTTCTTTAAAAAAGTAAGCAGGGCAAACAAATGGAAGTGAGAGGGAAAGGAGGAAAGAAGGAAGGACAGAAGGAGAGGAAGCTCTGTAATTTGCTGGCTGCTTTGCTAATTGAGCCACCACAGCACTTCTCGGGAGGCTGCTCAGCTACGAGATTGGATGGATTGATACGGATGCACGCACACAAACACACATACAGCAAAGCAGAGAGGCAGCACACACGCACACACGCACACACAAAGGAAATGCTTCAGAAGAGCTTTCATCTGTTGTTTTCTTTGACAAATTCGATTAAGTTGTGCGCAGCCAGAACAGAACCGATGGTGGCCTGCTTTTAAAAGCTTCAAGAAAAGCCTCTGTGAGTGTTGCTTTATTAGTCCACAAGGATGCATCTCAATGAGATTCCCGTCCCTATCCGACGAGTGCTTATTTCACGTGTTAGACGCAGTTTTTCTGTGTAAATCAAATGGAAACTATTTCACGCGCAACACCCGAACATCAAAGGACCTTGAGGCAAAGAATGACTTCAAAAAGGTTACAATATGCACTCATTTTCCTCCTATCTCCCGCCTGAACGCTGCGCTAGTGTGCAGGAATTAGTCGAATATTAAAGCCACAGAAGAGACAGGAAGCAAGAGAGACCTCAAGCTTCACGCCAGCAAATAAATCTCTGTATTGTTGTTATTAATCCTGTGTCAAACAGGAAAGCTCCAGCGTCATCCGGAGAGGCAAAGAGGCGCTTTCCCTTACAGCTTTGCATCTCAATGTGGTCGATCCCTACACACTGGGCCCCAAAGATTAGCACATCATCTAGGGTTTTATAATGACACCCTGAGGTGCTACCATACTTTTCTATCATGAAAGGGCGTATATTTTATTTCTGCACCCACAGAGTCCACCCACATGAAATAACAGATGTTTAAAGCTTTGTATTGCATAAGGTGGTGTCATAACAGTTGAAAAATACTCCTGAGTTATCATTTTGTATCAGTTTATGTCTGTTGACATGAAATCTAGAGTCAACATTCAAAGCTAGCTAATATAGCTTGTTATAGTTCTAATTAGCAAAGCTGGTTGCCTGAGGTGGGATGTTGTTTCCTGAAAGTATATCTGAAATAATGGCATCATCTTGTACTTGGAGTTAAGTAATTAGGCATCATTCTCTACAACAACAACACATTTTACCACTTGGCTGAAGCTAGCTTTGGCTCACAACTACAGAACAAGGGTGGATAAAAGATGGAGAGACACAGTGATGGTCTGGAGTGAAATAAGTCTTTAGTAAGCTGAGATTTCCAAAAACTGAGTCAGAGTTATGATGCTGATTTGAAGTTAGCATTATGCCATTAGCATGAATAGCTTATGTTGCTAGTAAAAAGCTTGAATGTGTCATTGGTTAAGTAAGTCAGGGTGCAACAGTCAGCCTAAAACCAGTGTTTTCTTTTTTGTAGCTGTATTGTCTTTTATGCTAATATATATATATATATATATATATATATATATATATATATATATATATATATATATATATATATATATATATATATATATATATATATAAACTGTTAGCATAGCTTATAGCAGCCTGTACCTAGCAAAAGTTTGAGAATATGGATAGTAAACAAAGTTAAATTACCTTTAATTAATTAATTTATTTTTTATTACAATACTTGGAAAAAAAAAAGGTAAACAAAGACTGATTCTAAATTGGCTGCTAACTGAGGTGAACACTGATGCCACATCTTAAAGAGGGGGTGTTAGGATTTTTTTAAGGGTAAATTATGTTCATAATGCAAGCTTTCCATGAATTACAGCAAAAAAAAACAACAACATTGTTTTTATTTTTTCTTTCTTTCTGTTGTTTTAGGGAACCCTTATTTCAGCCTCAGTCTGCACCATTCTAGCTGCTGTCTCTTTAAGGCTCCCCACTCCACAAACCCCCTTTCCTCTGATTGGCTAGCCTTCAATTTACTCCTGGGAGCCTGTAAGGGGAAGAACTTTTGGCGGAATTTGGTGTTTGAAGCCCGCACTTGCAACATGTCATGAATAAACACTGAGAGCCATAAGTGATGACCTCATCATAACAGGAAGTCTGAATAAGATCTTGTTTTCTTTCTAGAACGTACCGTTTTGAAAAGTTTCAGGTCAGATTCAGGGATTTCTGCAAGATATTTAGAGGTTTGAAAATCTGCACAAGTTTTTTTGAAAATCCAGCATTGTGACTTTATATCTTAAATTATGAGAAAGCAGAATACCCCCTCTTTAAGTTTTCTATTGTAAATGACGCTAATCAAGCAGTATCCCTGGAGAGACTGATTTGCTATATAGTCATTTTAATCCTGCTCAGTCATTTAGTTCATCACTGTCACATTTCTCTTCAAGCCAAGCTAAAGGGAGATATAAGCTAGCACAATCCCCATCTTACCATTAAAGCCTCATTCGTCTTTAGATCAGTGAGTTAAAGAGATTTCCTGTCAGGAGGGTTTTCAGCTCATGATTCAACCGCTTCTTAATCTCCCTCCTTCAGGATTCAGCGGAGTATTATTGGTTTTGGAGCAATAATGGGGAAGGAAAAACTCATCAGCATTAAATTATTGTTTCTCAGGCGGGCTAATGTAGCTTTTAGCCACTAGCAAGAATAGCCCAGGATGCTAATTAACACTGTGGATGTTAAAACCACACAAAAACTCGTCTCCCACACATTCTGCAGGGTTTAATCTCTGACTTAATTCCTCCAGCTCCAGAAATTGCTTGTCTTATGGTTTCTCTTATGAGCAGATTAGCAAACAGCCAATGAGGCGTTGCGCTATTAGCTACAACAATGTGCTGCGTGTAGCTCGACGGAGGATATTGAGTTGGTTGGAAAACAGTTGAAGAAGTAATTAACACAACTCGTGGGCTGCTATTCATTTCCGAATTAGCTGAGTTGAAACGGAGCTCGTGGGACATTCAATCGCAGTCAGGAGAGTGAAATATCACCGCCTGACAAGCTAACTGAGTTGACCTTTAATTTAGCATCCCAACATTGTTATCCTGCCTCACAAATGGCCAATTCACTCCTTTTTGTCTCCATTCTAGGTGATGAGGGTATTCAGTGCACAAAAACAAAACTGTCTGTTAGCGTAGCATCTTATTTATCAACTCTTAGCATTGGCGCTCGGCTACCTTTTACCACACATGGGTTTGACTGACATTTTAGCAGCGCGAGGCTCAATTTTGGGGAAATAATGTGAGTTTAACGAAGCCCAGGGGCCTTTTCAGACTGTATTTGTAATGACAGCCAGACGCAGAAGCTCACAGTGGAAGTATTTCCCCTGAGGATGCTGGCAAACAGGAATGCTAACAAGCCAGGCCAGCACCGAATGATGGATTCTCCCTGAAATTATTTTGTTTTGGCTGGATTTTTCAACCACTCAGGCAAATACAGTGAATAAACAACATCGCTGGTGTCATTAAGGAGAAGAATAATACAATTACAATGTGTTCCTGCGTCATGCTAGCCTGTGGTTTAGGACTGCACGTCCATTGCTTGAATTCACAAACAGGCTTAATTGGTGGGTTTTGCATCGCCTTGTTCTCCGTCTGAACCCTGTGTTTCCTCCAGCAGCGCAAACAAGGACCGTCTAATCACAGTCTCTTTTTGCCATGATGGGTGCGCAGCGTCTACAGAAAGTGCCTTTAAGCAATTAACCAGTGTAAACAAGTCAGATTGGCACATGTCAGAGTTAGCACCCTGTGGAGCGGCAGCTGTGTCTGGGGATGACAATTCCTGCTGGAGTTAAAGGGAAAGGGAGGGTTAGCTTACACCAGACTCTTCCTGTATCCTCTTGTTTTTGTGTTTCAAACTCACATTAATCGAAGATCAGATTTTGAGCAGCAGTGGAGAAACAGCCAGTGATGATGGTGATGTCATCCCGAGACAAATCCTTGACAGTAAGCAACAGAACGACTCAGAGGACAGCCTGACAGCACCCACTGGGATTTTACAGGATGCGGAGACATTTTTAGTTCACAGCTGGGCAAACGCCTAATTTGGTGCGATATCTCAAACAAAAACGGCATTAGTCACTCATGGTGTGTCAGTCGCCTGCTTGAATCTTGATTAAAACGTCTCAATAAGAGGGGAAAGCGCTATATTAATCTGTCAGAGGGGCTGTTTCCTCTTTCTCATGTCGATTATTGTGGAAGGATGTGATTTAGGAAAACAAAAGACAGACTCATTTGGTCTTGTCACCACTCCTGTAATTCATCAGAAACAAAAAATACAGGCTAATGACTAATTCTGACAACAGCAGGGGCCTTTGTCTTCCAGTATGACTGCTTTCACTTGGTTAAAGCATCTACAATAGATAACAATAGCCCATAAACATGCTTATAGTGTTTTGTATTGTATGTATTCATCGGCTAATTTAGCAGTTAGCTCGTAAAGACCAAAAATGAAGCAAAACACTTTGAATATTTCAGTAAAGTTTCTCAGTTGGTCAGTGTTTGACGATAAATTTCTGACAATAGCTCATTGGTTGCAAACATCGAATCCAAGTGTTGACTGCTAGTGCTCTCCACTGCCCCCAAGTGGCAAAATAAAGAAGTTATTTCACGTAAATGCTAGAACCGTGTCCATAAAATGACTTCAACATTAAGTAACAACAAAAACCCTTAAAAATGACAGACATCAAACTCCAGCTAACTTTTGGATAAGGCAGTGCGGTTGTGGTCATGGTTTTGCCACTTGGCAAACATCCACAAAATTATCATTTTTCCATCACTGAAATTTTTTTGAAAGGTAATAAGGGCAAAGGTTTGAAAAAACAAGAGTAGTCAGAATATAGGGGTAATGTATGAACACTTCAAATGAGATTATCAGCATCAATATTACTCATTACAGGCTGGTTACAAATTGCTACTTCTTAGCTTCCAAGTTGTATTGAACAGGGCTGGATTGATTTACAGCACGACTAGGTGTCTATGACAACACCACACCGACAGATGAAGTTTAGTCGTGAGAAGAGATAAAACATAGAGATCTGAGTTTTTCTAAACTGTCAGACAGAAAAAGGACAGAAAAGCTGAATGAAAGCTAAACGGGAGAGTGATACAGTCTGAGCTAAAGGCTAATACAAGGGCTAAACTGTTTGTGCTAATGTTGATCCCAACCCACAGTCAGCAGTTATTCTGCAGTGGTCTGTTCAAACTTGAGAGTCTATCAATAAAATGAAGATTGAGGTTACGTTAGCTCTGATTGGTAGATGACTGGTAAGATGTAGCGAACCAGGATTCGCTTACGTTACTCTTTACGGGCATGTCTTAGAGCACCAGGCTGCCAGCTGAGCTAAATATAAGTAGCTACTAAACTACTTACAAACTGACAGTGTTAGCTTGTTGTTACATTAGCCTACAGATACGTCAGAGCACTGGGCTGCCGATAGCACTACATATAGCCGGCTACTACAACATACTACATTTCAAATCGTAGCACTACGCAACTGCACTGATAAATACCATACCTCAGTGTGTCGTATCCAGTAAAAAGTTGTTTTGAACAAAGAAAATTTGATTTAATTCCAAAACAAACACAAACCTCACTAGAATTAATCTACGACAGTGTGTGGAGACTCCAGGCCACAAGGTGGCGATGGAGTGCAATCAAAACAGATCCTCCTCATAAATTGAAACTTAGGAGATTGAACTTGAAATGAAACCCAAATAAAAGAGATTAAAGTTGATGTAATAAATCAAAGTAATTTCAATAATATTACAGTCAATATACAGTCGGAATGAAATAAATTCTTTGTTAGAAAATGTCAAAAATACTTTGTACCTTCAGGTTTATCCTGAACCATTACTGAAAAGTGTTGGTAAAAGATGGCGGACTAATAAGCTGTCAAAGTAAAGTGATGTAATGGTCATGCTCTGTCTCTGTAGTTCAGATATTTCTCTGTTTAGCTGCCAGCAATACTGCTATTAACCAGCAGTGCTAATTAAAGTCCCATGAGCTAGCCATGCTAACACCAGTACTCTGTGCTTTCTGTACAGTGAACTCTTTGTGCTCCTTAAATCTTTTACCACTCTGATGTTTTTCATCATTCTTCCATCAGCACATGTATGATATCTCAGCAAAAGAAGTCCCATTAAAATTGTATCACTTTCTATTCTGGACTGGAGGAATTTATCAAGATGGCCGCCCTAACCAGCCCCTGGGAGCCATTAGGGGCTTGTGTTCAAAGTCAAAATGATTAAAGGATGCTTTGTTGGACACATTAAAGAAAGAGGGAGTGCGTTGGGGAGGGAGGGAGGGAGGGAGAGAGGGAGGGAGTGAGACCTTTTCCTCTTGTCCCGCTCATCAACAGCTCAGTGTCTTTAGAGATTCTCTCATTAGGGCTTCAGACTGTTTGAATACATGTAAAACATTTCTCTGTTAGCTCGCTGCTGATTGATTCATCATGGTCACCGAGGTCACGCAATTCCCCATCATCTGTCACTGATTTTATGCTCAGAGCTAACAAAGAAAAATTTAGCATTCTAAATGTTTTGCTTACATGAGGAACATGAACATTTGGATCAGAGTTGGTGTATTTGCTCACTTTATCTGTACACAATATTCACATTGGCGTGAAAAAAGCTAAAAGCAATCAAAGAGCTGAAACACTGCCCTCCTGTGGTTGGAAAATGTGAAATTATTTTTAGGAAAAAGGTTTTGGGAATTGCTGCTATTTTACAGAGTATGATGTTGTTATCATAACCACAGACTTAGCATAGCTAATAACATAGCAATAACACTGCGGGAGTGACAGAAGTGTAAAAAAAATCACCATAGATATGTTAAGAGCTACAAATGAATGATCTTCTGTTGATTACTGTTTATTTATTTTCAAAAAGTGCATTCATGAAGTTGTCTGCTCTGGCTGCAGCTGCGAGGGACTGCTGCTCAAAGGAGTGGTTTGGAAAACAGAAAAAAATCACAGCAACCAATGCTCTAGAGAAGTTTGAGGTAAGTAAGTGCTTTTTTATCTACATTTCCAGACTCAAGAAAAGTTGCTAGTAGTAGAAAAGTAAGGCTGTCAAGTCACAGTTACCATAGAAAGTGGCTGTACGTAGTGGGGGTACGAAGTGGCGGTACAGAGTGGCGATACAGAGTGGCCATACAGAGTGGCGATACAGAGTGGCGATACAGAGTGGCGATACTAGTGGCGATACTAGTGGCGATGGTGGCGATACATGGTGGCGATACATGGTGGCGATACATGGTGGCGATACATGGTGGCGATACATGGTGGCGATACATGGTGGCGATACTAGTGGCGATACATGATGGCGATACATGATGGCGATACATGGTGGCGATACATGGTGGCGATACATGGTGGCGATACATGGTGGCGATACTTGGTGGCGATACATGGTGGGGATACTAGTGGCGATACATGGTGGGGATACTAGTGGCGATACATGGTGGCGATACTTGGTGGCGATACAGGGTGGGGATACTAGTGGCGATACATGGTGGCGATACCTGGTGGCGATACAGGGTGGGGATACTAGTGGCGATACATGGTGGCGATACCTGGTGGGAGATACGAGGTGGCGATACGAGGTGGCGATACGAGGTGGCGATACGAGGTGGCGATACGAGGTGGCGATACGAGGTGTGGATGTAAAGTGAGGATTGGAAGTAATGAAACCAGTTGGGGATACGAAGGGAGATTATGAAATACATATACGAAACAAAATAATATGACCATACACTGCAATGAATACATTTCAAAGAGAGGAAGTGGTTAAACACAAACTGCTAAATCTATTGGCATAGGATGGGTTTCTTTTTGTGTTTGGAGTGCGCATGGTGTTCCTTTGGGCTAGAAATGAACAAAGGAAATCAGTCTTTGTGTTGAACAAAAGTGATAAAGCCCAACCCTTCTGTTGTGTCTCCGAGTTATTTCATTTAGTGTCTTTAAACGGATATCTGCATTTCGTGTAGAGAAACAAACTCATCGTAGACTCAAGGAAGTTGGGTTTCATCATTACACCGACAAACAGAGCTTTAGAAGTTATGAGCTGATGCTAAGCAAAGCAGAGTGGGACAACAAAGTTGAATTGGATGCCAGTTGGTGTGACACATTGCTCCGAGTCAAAGCTGTGCATACACTTTCCCTCTGCTCAGTAAGCAGAGAGTGATAGAGGAGCTCTGCTGGGCTAATTTAGAGCCCAGTTGGTCCCCCCTCCACACACACACACACACACACACACACACACACACATTGCTTCAGTGTCCCTGAGCTGAAGAGGAAACGGCGCAATCTTCCGACTGAGTAGATGCGTGTGCTGTTATGTGGAAACAATCTGTGTATAAATCCTGTGAGTGAGTCATTTTGTGAACGTATGAGTTTGCATTTGTAGAAGCGGGAAAGTCACATTGGGAGGGAGCTGATGTATCGGCTTTGCCCAGGAGTCCCGAGTGACGAGTCCAATTCTGCAGCCCCTGCCCTAATAAGCTCTGCACATCAAGGCTTCTCCTCCATTTCTCCTCCTCACTCCATCCTTCCTCCAGCTTCTCCTTTGACGGCCACCCATTAGCAAAACGCCGACCACACAATGGAGCCCAATCACATCTGGCAATTTAAATTAGCCCAGTTTTCTGCGTCTCCTGCACTTCAAAACAATCCCCACGTTATTTTGTTCCCATTTATCCCCAAATGTATGTGTGTGTGTGTCGTCGTTTCTGTGCGCGACCACGAGCACAAAAAGAAGAACAAAGGCGCCAACGCTCGGCGATGACAGGGCCGCACTCATTAGAGCTTTCTAGAGATTTCCAAGCAGAATCCCCTCATTTTTTCTGTCGAGGGCAATTAGTTTTTGCATATTCGCTTTACGCACGGGCGCATATACGGGAAGAGCTTGTCAATTAGAAAATCCCTCGCCACTGCTTTGTAAGTTGCTGACGAGGGAAGAGAGTTTGAACACACACACACACACATGCACACACACACACACACAGATGAGGAAGGCTAATTAGAACATAAATGTCATCGTTGTCCTCATGTTTTTGTGGTCATGTACAGACACACAACAGTTTATGCGTGTCAACTGTCTCGCAGTTTACTTTTGGGTTGCGTGATGTGGCGAGGTAAACACATTAGTCTTCACAATCTGCTTGCACCACTTCAGAAATAAAACAAGACACACTTTGCACCATTATTTGCACACAGAAGCCTCCACACACACACATGGGCTTTAAATCTATACCTTGTAACCCAATTCATCTTTTAGTCTCATTTACAAGTTTACCTCGTCCTTAGAGAAAGCGTGGCAGACAGCTGAGAGCTCTGGACCGCGCTGTGACTGATTGGGAGAGTATACGACTGTGAAGGCAGCGACGCCTCCGTCCCGGGGACGGATAAATCACGGCGCCGAAGAGAGAAGGAGAAGCGGGGGAATAAAAGGAAGAAGTCTCGCTGTGAGCAACAACAACAACAGCACAGCTCTGTCTGCCAGCAGAATCAATCAGGCTAATGTGGTGTACAGATTAGACAATACTGTCAATATGAGACGCAGCATGGCAGGACTTTCTATGTGGACTAACACACAACTAAGAAATACTTCATGTTATGTAAATTATGAAAGAATGGAAGTATGTCAAGTATTTTTAAAGGCAACTGGAAAACTAGGTTAGATGTGAGTTTTTAAAGTTACAAGGGTTTCCACGTTTGTTTTCTGTTAAATCAAGTGCGGCTGAACTTTTTGCTAACATACCGCCCCAAAACTGCCGTCTCTGAAGTGCGTTATGCATGTCACTGTTAGCAATCATTAGCTAGCATTTTGACTAATTTCAAGCAGCCAGACCAGGGGTCTGCAACCTTTACTTTCATAGAGTTTTTATTTTGCATCAGTTCTCCTTGTTTAAAGTCTGTCAAGAGCCACAAAATCCACTTTATCTTTACAATGAAGACCAAAAGTGTAGAAATTCTATACACAGTAAAATCTAGTGAATAATTGAATAATTGTGTGTTTATAAAATTATACATGTGATGTCTTACTTTTTTATTTCTTATAAAAGAAATAATAAATAAAAAAATTAAAAAATTGAATTAATTATTTTTTTAAAAAGCTGCAAAAATGTTTCAAACATTTCTAAAATTTCAATAATATGCCAAAATTTCATAAATTTGCAAGAATAATTAAAAATGTTATTTCAAAAATTGGCTTTTTTTTTTTTTTTTAAATGACTTTCTGAATTTTGCATTTTATTAAAAAAAAATAATTTAAATAATTTGCAGAAAAAAAAACAAAAAATTAATAATTTGTCATATCTTAAAATAATTATGAATTTTTGTTTATTTGAAAAAATGTTCAAAAATTAAAATTCATAAACTTTGAAAAAAAAAAATTCAAAAGAATTTGCAAGAATCTCTTAAAAGTTGAAAATTTTATTGCAAGAAATTATGTGTATTTAGCTCAACTTAATGTTACAGCATGATATTAATTATCATCAGTGCCTTAAATTATCAATACCTTTTGTAGGAAAAAGAAAATTTCAAGAGAATAAGAATTGTTATGACACATGATGCATCTAAGCCCATTTTTTAAAATATGTATATTTCTTTTCTTGAAAAACTGCACTGCTGTAGCTTCTATCTTCGGGCTCAATAGAGCCTTACTAAGCTTAAGAAGCTAAAAAGTTAGCGATCAGCATCACTATTTTAAATCAATGCATCAATGAGGGACTAAGCTATTTTCTTAGATTTTTAACATGGATATAAAGTTGCTGGATGATCATACTGAGCATGCTCAGATTTTCACACTGCTACATATTCGGATGTTGTAGAAATCCCTAAATCTAAACAATACAACGTGACAATACGACATGACGATACAAGAAGATGTGATAATACCAAGTTAAAATTCCACACTATGATACAATGTTACAATACAAAGTGGAGTTGGATTAAGGAAAGTGTAGGGGTGAGTGGGGAATGACATGTTGGCTGGTTGTGAACCCGGGCCACCCCCTGAATAAAGACTTAGAAAAAAAAAACATATACCACCCTCTTCATATAGAATCACTTGCATACTCATATGTAAATGTTTCCTCTTTAGCTCAGTTCTGTTAAAGCTGTCACTCTTAAGTGCTGTGTGGCTGATTCAGCAGCATAAAAAAAAAATCACAACTTGACTCATAATCGTGTTTAAAAAAAAAAAAAAGGTTGCTCAAACTCCACCGTTTTGTTTGGATGTTAATGCTGCTGCTTCGTTTACATTTTGGAAACAGATTTAAGTGACAAACTGCAGGAAATATAAACAGTGATTCAGCAAATGTGACATTTGAAGACGGGAGAGCGTACACATTTTTTTCACATATTGCTTCAGAGCAGCTTGTGCTGACAAAATAGACCCTGATACAGCAAGCTCAAGTCATTCCTCCTGACAGCCCCCCTCAGCCTTTCTCCTCCTCCTCCTCCTCCTCATCCTCAATCCTTCTCTCCTGAGTCTTTTTTTCCACCTGTGTCTCCCTCCCACTCCTTTTCCCAGCGTCTGCCTTTTCTATCTCATTCGGTCAGTCAATCAATAGTGCTGCAATAATTTATCTCTATTTCCCACAGTCTGTTTGTATGTCAGGAAGGAAAGGTCCTGTTGGCTCACACTGTCAAGAGCAATCAAGCTATTTCACAAAACCCAAACTGCTGTTAGTGGAGCAAGTGACCCCTTTTTAGGCTAATTAGCTAATGCTGCTACTGCTAATGCTACTACTAATACTTCTACCCTCTATTTATACACGCAAAATGTCATGCCACTCTTGTGTGGTTTCACCCTGTGAGCTAATCTATGAGTTCAAGTAGCTACTTTTACAAGATCTTGTAGCAATTTAGCCTACTAGCTGCTAATTAGCTGCTACTTCTCTACACCTTTTTAGCTAACTTGTGTTTCTTTTAAGTACTAAATACGCAATTTCTCTTAGGTTTGAGTGCAACATACAAGTTTTGATTCGCGCTGTTTACATTTAAGTCACAGCGAACTAGCCTGTGGGCTGTTTATGCTAACATGCTAACACTACAGTGTTTTTTGTTTGTTTGTTTTAAGTTTTTAACTTTCTTACAGCTAGCATAACTCAGAGTCATAGCACAGTGTTGTGGTTGCATGTGAAATGTACTAGCATGTGTAGCTAGCATTTCTGTTGTTGGCCTACAAACTTGTTAAATAAACATTATCGGTACCGCTATTTTAATTAGTTAGCTGCTCTATGACTGCTGCTGTAGAAATACTTTTTTAAAATACCAGCTGTTATCTCTGTTTTGTATTGCATTATTGTTTTTTAACTTAAAAAGCACTTTTGTGTAAATTTCTACTGTTTACAACTACTATTACAGGTGATTAGCCTACAAGCTTCTAACTAGGTTTAGCTACATTACAGTTTTATTTATTTATTTATTTGATTATTTTAGTTAAGTGTCAGCTTGTTGTTTTATTTATGTCATGCCTGCTTCTACTTAGCCAAGTAACTGCTAATTGTAGCCTACATTATGCTAGGCTACAAAGCTAACCCAGCATGTAAGGTTTTTCATCTTTTTACTTTCGTATGAGTTGACGTCACCGTTTAGCCTGGTTATGGTTCCTGAAACAGTTGGATGTACTAGCTTGGAACTTTGCGGCCATTTCTGTCTTTACTAATTAGCTTGCTAACTGCTACATGCCACTTTTTAAAGATATTTTGCCGAACCACTCATTTAGTTTAAATGAATGTTGTGTTTTCACAGTTTCAGCTATAGCGAATTAGCCTGCTAGCCACTTCTAATGAGGTTTTCAACTCTCTTTTTAGAGTGTCACTTAATTTTATGGCACCTTGTTGTGGTTTCAGTGCTATGTTTTGATGTTTTGCTGCTAACCGTCAATGCTACTGCTAATTAGCCTGTTAGCTGTTAATTAGATGACATGTTTATTTTCATGTTTTTCATGCATTAACAGATCTCCATCTGATGCTATGGTGCTGAGGTTTTAGTGCAGTGAACTAGCATGTGCCTTGTTTACAATCTCGGTTACAGCTAATTAGCCTGCTAACAGCTAATTACGTTTGTGTTTATTTTGGGAAGGAGGCAATCATCAACCAATTCCCTCCATTTTCACACACAAATGAGCTTTTGTTTTACCTTTCCCGGCTCTCTTTCTCTTTACTCTGCAGCGTCTGCGTTGATTAAGCGGCGTGGCGAGCAGCTGGAGCGCCGCGGTGATAAAATCCCTTCAGGTACAACTCTGTCAACACCTGCCATCCCGGCTCGGCTCTCAGCAGTCGTGAGCAGCAGACACCGGGGCCAGGCGGGGAGAGGAACAGCAAGCAGCAGCACTTCTACCGTCTGCTGCACCCTGGACAGCCGAGTACCAAGGACAGGGCAAGAGGAGTGTGAGGAGGAAATGATGGAGGAGGTGCGCATCAATCAAGGTCCAAACTTTTCCTGGAGAGCAGATGTTTTTAACACTTCCCCTCTGAACCAGATGTTTTGATTTTTGGCCCCTTGCTGACACTGTTTCCTCCTTCTTGCCTCCTTCTTTCAGTGCCCCTCCTTCCATAAATCCCCCTCCCCTAACTGTCACTAACAGCTGCATATATATGGATCCAAATGAGGCGAGGCGGGCCTTTTTATGCCTCTTTATGATGTATTAATATTAATGCCACTGCCAAGCCAGATAAGGATAGCGTTTGAATTTAGCGCTAGCAATTAGCGAGCTCCAGCTGCTGCACTTGGGGTTTGTGTAGATGCACGGTGCATGTTTGTGTGTGTGTGTGCACGAGCGCCCATGAAGAGCAGGGAGTTAAATGATCCATTTAAATGTTATGTCACGAACTAAAGGGCGCGCCGGATCAATCTTGTTGAAACACAATTAGGATTTTCCCGCTTTGAAGATGAGGCTACTCCTTCTGGAGAAAACACCCTCAGTGAATTCCTGCACCCACCTTTGTCCTTCTTCTAATTTTTCTTTTCCATGAAATAGCAAATTATGTTCCCTGCTTTCTAGATTAAACCTTGAAATAGAAATATTGTGTGAAAATTATATGGTATTATTTATAGTGTACCTCGCTCGATGTCATGGGGCTTTCCTCTTGCGTGGGTGCGTCTCCAGCGAAGTTGAATGGTCTTAGTCATCCCTGCCAGACGGAGAAGGCGGAGAGGTGAGGGGCACATGACAGCGTCCATGACTCACTCCCACGTATCGACTCTGCTGCAATGGGAAGTGCAGAAACATGAGGGGTGACACTGGCGGTGGTGAACAAATGTACGCAAACAAGCTGTCTGTCAGTGTGTATTACTGTGTTGTACATGGTGTTGTGTAGTTTTTGAAACAAATCAAAACTGAAATCTAAATCCAAAAATTAGTTATCGCTTTTTTAACTACGAGCTGTTTCTGTTCCTATGTGCAGTGCATTCTGGGACAACACTGACAATACATATGACACTGATGAAATCAGACACAGCAGAAAGCAGTTAAAAAAATGCTCATTTTGCTATTTGCTAATAGAATGCGATAAGCTAACAGCTAATCGGGTCAGGCGTTAAAAGCAGCTAACGACCTGTGGGCACAGCTTGATGTCCTAACTACATGAACCCTTTTCAATTCACCTTCAGCTAAGCTAGAAACAGGAAAAGAGTTGTAATGCTTGTTAACCAGCAACTAATGCTGCTATCACTAACTTCTGGCACTAGCTATAGCATCATTAGCAGACCAAGGTAACAGTTGTTCTTTGTCTGAAAACGGTATCAAGAACGTAATCACTTTATGACGGGGCACAAGCTCAGCCATGGGGTAATAAGCTACAAGTTAGATCAAGTTAGCCACTTACTTAATGTTTTTTCAATGTTTTGCCTCAAAAAATTAGCAAAAACAGCTAAGCTGAGGCCTGTACAATAGGTTTTCGACACAAAAAAAAAATCAACATTTTTTTTGTGCCAGGCTTTAAACATAAAGGGAGGAGAGATGGAGTTGGGTTTCAAATAAGAGAGTACGTGGCGAAAGCAGCTACTTTGCTATTAGCTAACTGGACTTGTAAACAAGCTAACAGCAACTGATGTTCTGTGGGCTGAGTTTGACTTGATGCCTAACTTGAACTAAAGCTAGCCAAGCTAGACTAAGGCAAAGTGTTGGAGTGTTTTTTTGACCAGCAGCTGACACTGCTATTGCTAGCTTCTGGCACCAACTAGCATTGTTAGCGCATCGGAGTAACAGTTGGGTCTTTTCTCCCTTTTTATTTGCCAGAAAACAAGAAGTTGTTTTGTCTTGTCGCTTCATAAGAAGTTACAACATGCTTCTCTTAGCTAAACTATCCACTTCTTTTATGTTTTCCTTTTTTCTTTTATTTATTTATTTTTCACTAAAAATATATAAAATCAGTTGAGGCCTGAGCAATTGAATTTAGAAATAATTTTTTTTTTTTTTTGCAAAAGTGTGTAATTGTCTTGAAATATGTGGTAGAAATCAGCCTTTATAGACAGTCCTTAATAGAGTCTTATTGGCTTTTGGAACCAGCCCCAAGTGGCCACTTGTGGAACTGCAGTTTAACTTAAAGGTTTGCGTAATTTTCAACGCCAAATGCTGCTGCTTGTGATAACTTTGACCTCCTAAACAAGCATTTTTTATTTGTTTTTTAAACAATTTTATCCCTGTAAAAGTCTAAGAAAACATTCTGTCATCGGCATAACAAGATTCAGGCTGCTTATATTAAGCATTAGGAAGTTTTTTTATTAATTTTCCTGGAGTTTTTCCCTTCATTCCCCATGGATAAATATTAGAAGTGTGAACTCATGAGATACAATGGACGGATCGATAGCAACAGGTCAGACAGACTGGAGGCATGCAGGTAAATTTAACCAAAAGTGGAGATGGATCAGACCTTGCTCTGACTCATAACATTAGCATAATCATTTCAGACTCTTTCAAACCAGAACACAAAAGCCAAGAGACGTCTGTGAAGATGCTTAAAAGTCGATGTTCCTCTAACTGCACATAAAAATCTTGGACAGACTTGACAGACAGTCCGATGATTTATGATTCTTATCCAACTTTTTCCACCTTCGACTTCTCGTTGAATTCTGCCCGGCTGCGTTTTTACACCACTAATAAGGTATCCAGTGTTCTCCAGAGCCCGAGCCTGACATCTCTTTGAGCTCGCCGGGCTATTCTTATAAATACCTAAGCATATTAAGAGCCCGGGCTGCAGGCGAGTGAAGACATCCAGTCAATCGGCGGAGGAGACGGATGTAGCTGGCTGGTCCCAGCTGCTCATTAGCAGGAACAGGTCCAGTTATCCTGACAAGCCGGAGAGATGTTTCCCCGCGCCCAAGAATGGAATAAATCCAGACATTTCCCAACCGCTCCGGCACAGCCCAGAGCCAGAGGAGCCACAGAGGGTCATGAATTTTTCACAAATAACATCCCTGAATTGTTTTTCCCTTTGCTCTAAATCTGTGCTCCTAATTTTTTGAAGATTTAATAAATGAATCAGTAAAAGCAGAGTCTGCAAAAGCCTCAAAGTGTCACATAAACACACACAGATTCACAGAATGCTTGTCTCCTTTGTGTTTTCTACATCCTGTTGACGTCCTCCCACACCGTTCTCACACCTCTCGCACATATTCTCTCCGGCTGTCAACACACATCTCTTTGACAGTGATATGCATTTACATGTGAGGGGGCTGCCGAGGCAGGAGGTAGAAAGGAAAGAGGTACAGTGTGGTCTGCAGGTAAACAGCCCTCGCCCTCGCGTCGGATTAGATGAAGGGAGGTTTTGACATTTTGTGGGATGAGGACAGAACAGAGAGTTCAGGTTTTGAAAAGTGTTTTTCGTGAGATCAAACATCTGAGCTTCTGTTTCACTTGAGTTATTTATTTCTGTGACGCACAGCAGACTAAAAAATCTAAAAGGTCGAAAATTCAGCCAAACATTTAGAAGGTTTTACCTCAGCTCAGGTGGTGAAATAACCCAGTTGACCTCACAATACACACTCTTCTAATATTTCTTCAACACTTTCAACAACAGCACAGAGTTAAGGAGGTTGTTAACTCATTTCAGAGTCTGGCTCATGTCTGTGCCCCTTATTTCCCAACCGGATCAAAACCATCCCAGGTGTTTGTGCTTTTAAGGCCTTGTTATCGTCTTACTGCCCTCTTTTGGTCTGACATGGTATTACAATTACTTTTATTTTTTCTTTATGTTTCAAGCCTGGTTTGTATAATCTACCCAGGTTTTCGGCAAAAGGCCATAAGAACTTGGTAGTTCCTGGGAATGTTTTACCAGGAACTAAAATTTACAAAAAGCATCTTTTCTGATTGACTGAAACACCAATCAAAAGGGCGTTTCTATTCCCTTTGTAAGCAGGAGCTAATTTCATTTCCCACCAGTGTTCGACTTTGTCTTTCAACTAACCAAAAGTCGGAGAGTAACGTTTTTGCCACAGTGTCAACAGGCAGAGCTGCTAGTTTTTGTATTTACGTGAAACTGCCTTTTAGTTTTAGCCACATTTTAGTCTTTTGACCTTTATAGATTGAATTGACGACAACTCCAAAAGTTTTCATCAATAAACATTTTATCTTTACTCCTAGTTTAGTTAGATGTTTTTTTCTTTAAAGGTCCCATACTGTGCAAAAATCACTTTATTAAGTCTTTTAGTGAAATTTGTGGGTCTTTGGCTTTCCTCTCAGCCCACAAAATGTGATATTTAATGACAAAGCCGGTACTTAGTAGAGCTTGTGAATGTAAAATCCTGACCTAAAATGAGCTGTTTGGATTTTGGGGATTTGCTGACGTCAGCGATTCCCTTTTTTGACCAATCAGGAGCAAGTCTGACCTGATGGGTGCACCAGAGCAGATACCCCGGAACCCCCTCCCCACCCACTTCTCTCCCCGCTGCTGGAGGAGAATGGCAAAGTTGAAGAGCCATCACTGCTCTGTTTTTGGCTGTAAACAGCCACATAATTCCATGCACAAGCTTCCCATCTCGAAAGAAGACAGACTAAGCGGCTAGAGTTCGTTTATGAAGGAAATGTGCCAGCTACACTCAGTAAAACTGTGCATGTGTGTGCTAGTCACTTCACGGCCGACTGCTTTTCCAACTTTGGACAGTACAACAGAGGGCTAGAGAATAGACTGGTCCTGAATCCAGGCGCATTACCAACCATCCTCCAACAAACCTGGGACCCTGGAAATGTGAGTATTTTAAATGCTGTGTGCTGTGGAGCAGATGTAAGAGCTTTTCCTCAGTGTCCCCCCTGTCTCTGTGTTAGCTTCAGGATGCTAACTTTAGCTGCGGTTATCCTGTTGTTTTAGCCTGTAATGTTATGGTAAATGAGCTACGCTGTTTTCTAAACATTGTGCACTCGGAGCTCGTGGCGGCGCTCTCAGTGACGAGGAAGAGCGGGGCGGTATCAGCGGTGGCTCATTTACATATGAAGGCCACGCCCACTAAATCAGAGCGTTCTGAACAGAGGGGCTATGAGAGCCTGGAAACAATGCTGCTGTGCTTGATTTATTGGCTTTTTGGACCAAAACATGTTACTACCATTTCATGAAGACATCAATGATCCATATTAAACTGCAGAAAAGGAGCAGAATATGAGACCTTTGACTAAAAGGACGTGTCCCTTTGAGTTAAAACTGACAATGAATTACATTAGCTAGCTGTTATCTTGTAAACAGGGAAGAAAACACACGTTTGTCAGAAGTTCCAACATCAGCAAAATAATTTAGCTTGTCATTTTCTTGTTTAGGAAAAAAAAACATTCACAGTTTTAATCATCAGTGAAACACTTTAGCACAACATCTGTCTTCGTCACCAGCTTCAATTGTCAAAGTTTAAGAATTCCCACTGTTAAAATTGGGTTTCATCCAATCAGAATGAAGAGAAAAACTCTGATACAGATTTTTGATGAAAGAGAAAAAACTTTTTCTTCAGTCAGTATCGGCTCATTATAGGAAATCATTGCTAACTGAGGCCCTTTAACGTCGTCTTCTGCAGATTTGTGATTAACCTTTAGCTCCATTAAGACCCTCAGTCTTTGAAGGCTGGAGGCAAAGCAAACCCCGGGGTAAGAGATGCTGATTCACCCCTCCAGGACTCCAACCAGAGATGCCGCCACTTTCTAACTCCCATTGATTTCCAAAGGGCCGTTTATTCCACCGACTCTGGAAAGATTTACATTATCTCCTCAATTAGCAAATGAGAAGGAAATCTGCTGCTTTTTCCTCGTCACCCATCCTTCCCTGACATCCGTCCCCCTGAGTTAGCTTTTTCTAAAGAGGCTGGGCCACGTCTCCCAGCAGCTCTTGGTTGAATTCATTTACTTTTTAATCACTTTGGATTAAATTTTTGCCTATTACCACTAAATTCAATGGATTTGCAGGGTGAGATTTTCCTCAACGAGACGCTCGTATATCAGTGTCAGACCGGCCACCGTTTTATCTCCAGAAAGAAATAATGAGTTGTCTGTTGAGGGTAATCTTGAGTGAGTTTGAGAAATGCTCACATCAATAGGTCGTCTACACCATCGAGCAATAAACGCTGTAGAGAGTTTCCAAAACTCTTAAAGTCTTTGTTGTCATCTGAAATCCCTGAGCGCCTCTGACGATAACTCTGCCACTATATTAGCCACATTTTAGGCACTTACAAATACTTTTTTTTAGATTATTATTTAAAGCTGGACTCTGTGGCTTTTGGTTTGTTGTGTGGTCAGAAAGACTAGACAAAAGACAAAATGCAAAAACTCATAGCGATTGTTTTTTTGTCATAATCCAAGTAGAAATGCCTTAGAAGACTTAATTCATGTTAGATTCGCTTGACAAGCTCAGGAAAATGGATTGCTGTAAGATATTAGAAGCATCACGCAGTTGCTGCAGATTTGTCGTCTGAACATCCATGATGAGAATCTCCCGTTCCACCACATCCCAAAGGTGCTCTATTGGATTGAGATCTGGGGACTGTGGAGGACATTTGAGTACAGGGAACTCATTATCATGTTGAAGAAACCAGTCTGAGATGATTCCAGCTTTATGACATGGAGCGTTATCCTGCTGGAAGTATCCATCAGAAGATGGGTACACTGTGCTCATAAAGGGATGGACATGGTCAGCAACAATACTCAGGTAGGCTGTGGACTTTTATTTATTTATTTTTATTTTTATTTTTATTTTTTTCCTTTTTTTCCCTTTTTTATTTATTTTTTCTTTTTTTCCTTTTTTTAAATTTTTTCTCTCTTTTCTTCCTTTTTCTTTTTTCCTTTTTCTTTATTTTTTTCTTTTTTTCCTTTTTTCTTTTTTCTCTCTTTTTTTCTTTCTTCTTTCTTTTTTTCCTTTTTCTCTCTTTTTTGTCTTTTTTTTTCTTTTTTCTTTTTTTCTCTTTTCTCTTTTTTCTTTTTCATCTTTTTTCCCTTTTTCTTTTTTTTTTCTTTTTTTTCGTTTCCCCCCCTTGTTTTTCTTTTTTTCTTTTTCTTCTTTTTTCCCTTTTTCGTTTCCCCCCCTTGTTTTTCTTTTTTTCTTTTTTTTTTCTTTTTTTCTCTTTTTTATTTTTTTTTTACTTTTTTCCTGTGGACTTTAAACCATGCTCAGTTGGTACTAAGGGCCCAAAGTGAGCCAAGAAAATATCCCCCACACCATTACACCAGCAGCAGCAGCCTGAACCGTTGATACAAGGCAGGATGGATCCATGCTTTCATGTTGTTGAGGCCAAATTCTGACCCTACCATCTGAATGTGGAGCAGAAATCCAGACTCATCAGACCAGGCAACGTTTCTCCAATCTTCTATTGTCCAGTTTTGGTGTAGTGACAAAAATAATGATTTTTTTTTTCTTTTGAGAGTCTAATCACTTCTTGACTTTATCTCCCGACCTATTTTACAATCTTTGAAAAAAAAGTGCGCAAGAACGGCAGCTGTCAGTCATCCTTTAACGTGATGAAAAAACTTTCTTTAACCTCGTATAACTAATGAAAACGAAACTTTTCAGAGAAAAGGACTTGAATACAAGACAGCCAAATAATATCTTCAAATCACCACAACGATCAGACGTGAGAAACATTTCTTCAAGATGTATTCATTTTTTTAAGTTTGACCACAGCCCATCTGGAATGACTGGGGAGACTGAGTTTTTGACTGATAGCCAGCCACCAGGGGGAGCAGTTTTTGTGGTGACCACACTTTGAGCCGAGCAAGATGACTTCCTTTTTTATACAGTCTATGGGTTGGACGTGTTGTGTGTTCAGAGATGCTCTTCTGCAGACCTCGGTTGTAACCAGTGGTTATTGGAGTTACTGTTGCCTTTCTATCAGCTCCAACCAGTCTGTCCATTCTCCTCTGACCTCTGGCATCAACAAGGCATTTTGTCCCACAGAACTGCTGCTCACTGGATATTTCCTCTTTTTGGGACCATTCTCTGTAAACCCTAGAGATGGTTGTGGGTTAAAATCCCAGTAGATCAGCAGTTTCTGAAACACTCAGACCAACAAGCATGCCACATTTAATGTCCCTTAAATCACCTTTCTTCTCCATTCTGATGCTCGCTTTGAACTGCAGCTGATCGTCTTCACCATGTCTACATGCCTAAATGCATTGAGTTGCTGCCAGGTGATTGGCTGAATATAAATTGGTGTTAACGAGCAGTTGGATGGGTGTACCTAATAAAGTGGCTGGTGAGTGTAAATGTTGAGGCAAAGCCAGGCTATTTCATATAACAAACATAACAATCATGCTTTTTCTATGTAGAAAACACTTGCTTTCACAACAATCAACAGTAAATCCTGGTCTAACGTTGTAGTCCTGAAGTCCTTGGTGTGATTGTTTTGCAGAGGAGGAGGGGAAAGCCTTAACAAGCGTGTGGGAGGACGGCTGCTGCGATCATTTAATCATTGTTCCTTATACATCCACTTATCATGCCACAGCAAAAACTGGCCTTAATGGCTTGGCTGCGCGAGGCAGGATGTTATTTCATACATGGGGGGATTAAATGAAAGCAAGGCAGAGTTCAGTCTCTGGAAAGAAATAATGGGACTCCACTCAGCTTAAAATATTGGATTTGTTAATGAATGGGAGCAGTTAATCAACGGTTGACTCTGGGAATTGTCACAAATAAAAACAGGGAAGAGACAGAGCGGGATTGAAAGGAGGTGATAAAGCAGGAGGGGAAATGTTGTATCGTGATGTTACAGACAGCATCTATCAAGAGTGACACGAGCATGAAATGTCATGAGCGCTAACACTACGCCTGTCAGAGTTTCCCCCGTCGAGGGTTTAGATGAAGGTCACTCGTTGTTTCTCGAGCACTGTCATTATCTGAAAGGGAGGGAGAGATAAGAGGTCGCTGATAATAAATGCTCCGCCATGATTGGAAATAATCTTGACAAGAGGCTCTCCAACGGTCCGGAAAAGTCCATCATAGAAACAGGATTGAGTTTGACATGTTTTTGTCCGCGTCGGCCTCATACAATATGGACTAGCTGCAATTTCAAATAAATCTGCGAGGAGCTGGGTCGATGAGGGGTGATTTATGCGAGTGCATGAGCCGCGAATGATTTTCACTGGGCAGGATGCTTGTGCTGCCTTTAATCCCCAATGAAGGAAGAGAAGAGGTGATGTGTGGCTGATCTGAAGCTAACTCTTCTGGTTGATGCCTTTAAGTTCTTGAAATCATTGGACTCTACAGTTATTTAAAGGTTGAAGCAACTTTCATCATTAGAACTTGTCTGAAAAAGGTAGAAATGGACGGTTAGCTTTACTGCTAACACTAGCAGTAGAAGGTGACAGTAGATGGTGTTATGATGGCAGAGATTAAATAAATGAGGTGTTTGCTCCAGGTATCTAGGACAACACCATGTAGCAAGTCGTATAAAGGCTTTAAAATGTACGCACTTTTGTTTGGAGCTTTGAAAGTAATTTGCTAACAGTAGCTAGCCTGAGCTAAAAGACTTACTTTGGTTTTTAAAAGTCCCACATTCTACTCATTTTGTGCAGTTTAACATTGATCAGTGATGTCTTCATGAAATGGTAGTAACATATTTTGGTCCAAAAAGCCAATAAATCAAGCACAGCAGCATTGTTTCCAGGCTCTCATAGCCCCTCTGTTCAGAACGCTCTGATTTAGTGGGCGTGGCCTTCATATGTAAATGAGCCACCGCTGATACCGCCCCGTTTTCAGCGTCACTGAGAGCGGCGCCACGAGCTCTGAGTGCATAATGTTTAGAAAACAGCGAAGCTCGTTTACCGTAACATTACAGGCTTAAACAACAGGCTAACTGCCGCTAAAGTTAGCATCCTGAAGCTAACACAGAGACAGGGGGGACACTGAGGAAAAGCTCTTCCATCTGCTCCACAGCACACAGCATTTAAAATACTCACATTTTCAGGGTCCAAGGTTTGTTGGAGGATGGTTGGTAATGCGCCTGGATTCAGGACCTTTCCATTCTCTAGCCCTCTGTTGGACTGTCCAAAGTTGGAAAAGCAGTCGGCCGTGAAGTGTCTAGCACACACATGCACAGTTTTACTGAGTGTAGCTGGAACATTTCCCTCATAAATGAACTCTAGCCGCTTAGACTGTCTTCTTCTGAGATGGGAAGCTTGTGCATGGAACTGTGTGGCTGTTTACAGCCAAAAACAGAGCAGTGATGGCTCTTCAACTTTGGCATTCTCTTCCCCGCTGCTGGAGAGATTTCTCCACTGCTCCGGTGGACCAATCAGGTCAGACTTGCTCCTGATTGGTCAAAAAAGAAATTGCTGATGTCGGCAAATCCCCAAAATCCAAACAGCTCGTTTTAGGTCAGGGTTTTACATTAACAAGCACTACTAAGTACAGGTTTTGTAACCACAGTTATATTTTAATGGGAAGAAGTTGAAAAATTATGTTTATAGACTTGAAAGCTTCAATTCAGCACTTTCATTTTTTTGTTTCATGTTATGAATCCAATTGTTCTGTTGCACAATGAAAAATCAATACGAAATTTTTCACTGTCCAGAATTGTAGGAGTCTGCATTTACATTGTGGGCTTCACCGAGAAACAAACTTGCTCCAAACTTGTGTTTCCAGCGAGCTGTTTGAGATTCAGGGTGCTGCTGTACAGCAGAAACAGGAGGGAGGGTGGGGTTGCTCCTGTTGTGCAGCATGCATCATTGTCTCTATCTAATCTATCTTCACAGGACTGTATTGTAAATCAAGTCTGATGTGTTTTTTGTGCGCTTTGCATTTAAGTTTCAGTTAAAGTTCATTTGTCAGGTGCTTACGATGTAAGAAATCCCACACATATTTCATGATCCGTCCTGTATCATTTCAGTTCATGAGGTTTACACCAGCAGATGTGCAGATCAGGCAGATCTGGGTGTGAAACTATGTCAGATTTGGCAGCTCAGTTTAGTGCTTAAGCTATGTGTCTTACCCTGCTCTCTACTTCCAACATTTCCAAAAAATACCAAGAGAGAAAATCTGTTCTAGGTCCCATACACATTACTTGGCAAAAAAGTGGCATTAGTATAGAACATTGCCAACTTTTTTCCCATTAATTCCTGATTTTTTGTTTTGTTTTGTATTTCATGGCATTAAAAGACATTAAGAGACGTCTCTCTGCTTTACTCCAGCAGAATGAATCCAAGAAACTGTATTTGTTGTGATTTATTTACATCTTCAAGCAATATTAAAATGTACCTTAAATATCTGTTTTAAGAGATAAAGCACTTTCACTTTACAGCCATGTAAAGCTAAGCTGACACTGCTGATTGTGTTCTACCTGCTTTTGCTCTCTATACTCACTGTTTTTCTGTTAATTTGTGGTTGGCCAGCCTGACATGGACATAAAAAATTGTATAAATTATTTTGAATGTTTAGAATATTCAACCCTGTAAAGCCTGACCCATCAGACATAAAAAAAACCCTTTTTATCTTATTTATTTATTAATATTTTTATTTTAAAGTCAGATATTTATTAATCCTTTTAATGAAAATAATAACAAAAATATTGCTATGTCATTTTTTTAATGAGATTTCTTTTTTGTATCACATTTTACAAACTGGGCAGTTTTGGCTAAATAAATTAATAAAATAAAATAAAATAAAATAAAATCCTTATTTATTTTTGTAATAAAAACGCATTCTTTTAATACAGAATTGAAAAAAAAAAAGTAACAATCTGCATATTTTTCCTACTGCTACTTCTTAAAAAAGAGAAAAAGTGTGCGGATGATTTTGGCAAAACATAAAATAAGATAAAATAAAATAAAATAAATAAATAAATAAATAAATAAATAAATAAACAAAAATAAAATAATATAAAAACTGTATTTTTTGTAATGAATACGCATTATTTCAATACAGAAAATAATTAAAAAAAAAATAGTACTGATCTGGATATTTTTCCTACTGCAACTTCTAAAACTAGAAAGGACTTCCTAAGAAAAAAAAGTGTGTGGATGACTTTGGCAAAAAAAAAAAAAA
This sequence comes from Halichoeres trimaculatus, assembly GCF_033239565.1. Classification (NCBI taxonomy): domain Eukaryota; kingdom Metazoa; phylum Chordata; class Actinopteri; order Labriformes; family Labridae; genus Halichoeres; species Halichoeres trimaculatus. The sequence goes on from NW_027437200.1 coordinate 19,411,721, forward strand.
AAAAAAAAAAAAAAGTAAATAAATGAATAAAATTAAATAAATAAATAAATACATAAATGAAAAATAAATACAATGAAAATTGTATTTTTTTGTGATAAATATGCATTCTTCAGTACAATTTTTTTTAAAAAAGTAGTTACAATCTGGATATTTTTCCATCTTCTTAAAAACTAGAAAGGACTTTATTAGAAAAAATGTGTGGACGATTTTATGACAGCAGCCATTTTGATAAAGGCGAAAATACAACTTCAGCTGCCTGTAGAGGAATAATAATCCTGAATGGGGGAAATATATATATATATATATATTTAAAGCTTTTAAAAATATGTTGTTGTTTCGTTTTTCAAATTTGATATTTGGAGTTTTATGGCCAAAGCGACTAAATATGCAAAGAGTTAACTTGCTCCTCTCAAGGGAGGAAAGTTGGGAAAACTTTTCAAACGTCTCCCATTTGTCTCAAACTGCTTATTTGTGTTCAGGTAAACAGCAGGAGAGGTCATTAATCTGTGTTTTCTCCCATCAAATCTGTATAATCACAATCAATAGCTTTTGTTTCACTGTGTGAAGTAATGTGCTGTATGCAAAGAGACGACTTGCTGCCCTCACAGTGGAGGCCCGGCCGTTTAAAGCACAGGGGCCAAATCTGAGAGAAAATAGGAGATGAGGGGGGTGCTGTGCTGGCTGTGCAGTCACCTTGGAGGTGTTTATTCATCCTCTGGGGACAATTTCACTGAGAAACACAAGAAGTGTGTGAGCTGGTGCTATCCCAGCTTCACAGATGCTCACCCCTAATGTCCTTCCTTTATGAACGCTGCTGAGACAATGCTAATGAGCAGCCGCTGTGCTGCAGGTGTGGCTCATTAGGAGTGATTATCCAATCAGTGAGTCGCTACTAAAAACGAGTTCATTATGTCATTAAGACTGAGAGTCTTCAAGAGCAGAGAGTCTTTACATTTAACATGAAGTTATGACTCTGCTGCTGTCGCTGTCCGTGGTGCTGAAATCTTTCTGTCGTTAGCAAACGGAGGAATCCAGTAAATAAAAAGTGCACACACTGGCTCAGAGCTCATTATAAAGACATTTACACATCATACAGCACTTCACATGCCGTATTCATACATATCATCATTTAAATGTGTGCAAATGCTTTGTTTTAAACATGAGCACACACTGTTTCATGTTTTAAAACCAAGCGATGCAAGGAAAACCTCACACACACAGTGCACACAGTTAATGAGCCACCACGCAGGCAGCCAGAGTTTGACGCCGCCTCTTCCCCGAGCATTAATGTGTTTCTCGGTCTCCTGCTCTGTGCGTGGAGGATTACAGTCTCATTTGGAGTTTTCTCCCTCTGTCAGGGGACTGATTGTCTGCTGCAAAGAAATGTTAATCTGAAGAATTCGTTTTTCCCCTCCCCACATTCCGGTTTTCAAACATGTTCCTGCTTCCTGAAAATATGCAAACTGTTCCCCAACTGAAGTCAGATAATTTCCTGAACGTATGCAGCAGATAGAAGAGTCGATGTGTGAATAAGCGAATGATGAAACAAGCTCAAACACGTTTTTATGACTTAAACAGGCTTTTACTGTAAACTGAAAGGACTACACAGAGCCCTATGGCAAATAGTTGAAAGAACGTGAAAATATCTTTTTTAAAGAGGGGGTTTTTTTGTTTTTATGGGGGGCTTTATGGTGTTTCTCTGGTGCCTCCATAGTAGCATTAAATGATTCACAGCAAAAAGATAAACAATTATATTCAAACTAGTGTTTTATTTATTTTTTTTGTTTGTTTGTTTACAAAAAAAAAACCTTTGTTTTAGCCTCTGTCTGAAACGCTGCTGTCTCTTTAAGGCTCTGGGCTCCACAAACCCCCCTTCCCTCTGATTGGCCAGCCCTCTTTTTAATACTGGTTAGCCTGGATCCTCAATCCAAATTCCTCTTATTGTGAATTATTTTGTATTAAATACAATTTATTTCTTAATTGCAAATATACAAACCATGAGTACTACGAGTACTATTAAGGAGCATTTTAAAGGGGGGGTATTGTCTCTTTTTTTTTTTTTTTTCCTTTTTAAGCTTATACTGTCCCTATGGTACCCCAATAGGAGCTTTACATATCTTTTTTTTTTTTTTCACCTTAATTTCAGCCTCTGTCACACATTTTAGCTGCTGTCCCTTTAAGGCTTCCTGCTCCACCAACCCTCTTCCCTCCCATTGGCCAGCCCTCTTTTTAATACAAGCTAGCCTGGATCCTCAATCCAAATTCCTCTTATTGTGAATTATTTCGTATTAAATCAATTTTATTTCTCAATTGCATAGAAATATACAAACCATGAATACGATAATGTAGAATTTTAAAGAGGGGGTACTGTCATTTCTTTTTTTCAATGCTTATACTGTCTCTGTTGCACCCCTATAGTAGCTTTACATGACATCAATTTTTTTTTGTTTTTTTTCCACTCTAATTTTGACCTCTGCCAGAATCACTACATTTTAGCTGCTGTCTCCTTAAGGCTTCCTGCTCCACAAACCAAACTTCCCTCTGATTGGCCAGCCCTCTTTTTAATACTGGTTCACCTAGACCCTTCATCACACTGTCTCTCATTATGAATAATTCTGTACTGAAAACAATTTATTTCTTAAAAATATAGAAATATACATACCATGAATACTACAAAGGAGCATTTTAAAGAGGGGGTATTGTAGGTTTTTGTTTCTCAAAGCTTATACTGTCCCTCTGGTACCCCTGTAGTAGCTTTACATGATTTACAGCTTTTTTGCTCTTATTTTAGTCACCATAAGAATCTCTACATTTCAGCTGCTGTCTCTTTAAGGCACAAACCGCACTTCTCTCTGATTGGCCAGATCTCTGGTTGCCTGTCAGGGATGGAGCTATGGGTAGCGACTGTATAATTAATGGAGTAGCCTCCCCTATGTCACCCGTCTGTTTCTGAAATGGATTTTTGAAGCAGATCAGCTATCGCGGCCATATTGGAAGTGACAGGGACTTCGAGTATAGCCATAGGCGCTTTTTTTTTTATTTTTGGGGCAGAAATCTTGCCGTCTTTTAGGTTAGATTGTTTTGAGCATTGAAGGCAGATTCCTTTTTTTTTTTCTTTTTTTTTTTGACTTTCCAGAAATCCAAAAAGAAAAAATATATACTAATGTGATTAATTATGAGCGTTTGCTTATGACAAAATAATTTAAAAAATAAGAGTTGAAAATGCATTTGGCAAAATTTTAAATACCTTAAAATATGCTTCTGTTTGAAAATGAAAACCCTTTATTTGGAAAGCTCAGGGGCACAGGTCTTTCAATCGTTTTTATTTCCTAAAAGACTAAAAAAATTAACAGAGTGATTTTCTTTGCAAATACAGGATTATTAAAAAGTAAACACCAACGTTACCATTCTACCCATCCGTGATTTTTCAAAGTCATGTTTCTGCGACGTGTCGTTGAGAGCAATAAGAGCAAAATAACCCAGTGAAGGAAGCTGGGAGCTGACGGGGAGAGAAGGTGTGAAAGATGAAAGCTGAACGTGGAAACAGACAGAGGAAAGCAAAGAGGTGACACATAACAGAGGAGGGGTGATTTTTTCTGCTTAGTGTCTCTTTCTGCCTCTCTCCTTCCATCCCTCTTCTTATCAGCACTCCCTCCATCCTCCCCCTCCTTTCTCCTCCCCCTTCTCTCCTCCCCACATAGCTGCCGAGTCATTGGAGTTCATTCATTTAGCCTGACAGCTTTGTAAGATACAGCACTTAAGCCTTATTGAAGAGCATTTTCATCTCTGATTCTCCAAAGCCCTGCTGCAAGTCGAGCCTGCGGAAAACCGTCGTATTAACTTTTTTACACGGATTATAAAAAAATACAAAGGTGGACGCTGAGATTTTTTTTATCATTTTAAAATGCACCTAGTGTCATTTTAAATTTATGGTCTAATGCCTACATTACTTAAAATTTACATGCAGCAGCACAGGCCTCTGGGATATTTACATAAAAACGCAAAATCACATTGTAACACAATTACAAGTCTTTGTTTCCTAAGAAGGAGACAAAATTTTGTTACACATTAAAGAATCAGCTGGAATTTCACTTTGTCCCGAGTCGTTATCTAACCCATGTAACAAAAACGACAGCTTTTAGGAATGTCATGATCTATAGGTTCTCAAACATGTAACAATATTTATATCTAAGCAAAAGTTTGGCATGTTAGAAACAAAAACAAAAACAAAAAAAAAAAGATAGTAATACGCTTTTCTTTAGTTTGCTTTTGGTTAATGTTTCTATTTACAGTGAAACTGAGACCCTAAGTGATGGATGGGCTCTTCTCAGAGGAAACAAACGCCTGTAGTTTGCCAAACTGAGAAATTTCTAGAGGACACACTGACTCAGGAAATTAAGATTTCTTTTTGAGGTTGTATCTAATTGAAACACTTTAACAATATGTATGAAAACCTTGTAGTTGCTTGTCATTATTTAAAGCTCTCTTTAATTTTACTCTAATTTCTGCTTCAGAATTTTGAAGCAGATCGGCTATCGCGGCCATGCTGGAAGTGACGGGGGCTTTGAGTGCAGCTATAGGGCACTTGTCAGTCACGTGACCTTAGTTGTGCCTCTGATTGGACGAGCATGATCTTAATATCCTCTGAACTGCAGAGTTAGAATTTTTTTTACCTCTGTTCAGTGTGTGCCGAAAGAAAACTAGCAACCCAGAGGAAACGAATGCAGTAGTTTGACAAACTCAGAGAAATTTCTTGAGGATACACTGACTCAGGAAATTAAGATTTCTTTTTGAGGTTGTATTTAATTAAAACACTTTAATAATATGTGTGAAAAACAGATGTAAGTTAAGTTCTACTCATGAGTAACTAACGTAAAGAGTCGGCGTAAAGATGCCAGTACTTGTCTGTCAACGTGTGCTGTGCAAATTGTGTTGAGTGAACTTGGTATAAATGCCACAATTTAGAAACACCCTCCAGGCACTATTCACTTTATCCACGTTCTCGTAAGAGTTGAACACTTTTATTACATTTATGATTTTAGTAATTTTTTTTATTATTGTAAAAATGGGTTAAAAAGAGTCTAACTTTAAAATACTTAAATTAAGTGAGGAGGGTGGATAGTTTGGGAAGTTGCAAAAACTTGGTCCATCAATCATCAGAGTAGACTCTCTTCTTTCATCAATAAAAAGATTGTCTCTACCTTTTTCTGTTCTTTAGCGGGCAACATTCCGCACTGAAATGACGTCTATATACGTCAATGGCAGTGAAAGAGTTAAAAAGGAGTGTAAAGTGATTTTTTTTTTTATATATATTCCTCTTCAAAACCAATTTTTAAAAAAAAGAAAGAAAGAAGTAAAAAATAATAATTTTTCAAAGAAAAGTTTGAGTTGGGCCTGTCAGAAAGTGGATGGGCCTGGGACTCTTGGGCCCACCCATGATGCCGCCCCTGCACTGGACCCCTGAAGTAACTAAACCGGGATAATGACAGTGTCCATGGCAGCAGGTAAATTCAGCATTTTCGCCTTTTTTTGTTTGTTGTTGAATAGTTTTCCTGTTCCCACAGCAGGGGTCACGTTTTTTGGGAGTCACCCCCCAAAAACCGGCACCTTTAATGTGTGTAAAGCTTCCGAGCTCTCTTCAGCTATTTATTATGAATGTGTTGAAGAGCAAAGAACAATACTTCTTTTTTAGCCCGTGGGTGCAAACAAAACAGCTAGCAATAAATAATCCATGCTAATGAGGTCACTCCCTGGCTCCCCGCTGAGTGTTTTATGCCGTTTCCAAACAATGCAAGACTCCGTGCTGATTTACGCACAAACACAAATCACCACGGCGAGACAGGGATGAATCCCCACAGGCCGCTTCACTGAAACGCCAAAGTCCAACACACAAGTGACTCACGGAGACAGAGAGAGGGATTCCCCACATATACATACAAATGTTTACTCATGCATCACCACGGCAGACACACACACACACACACACGCTTTCACACACACACACAGCTGACCACAAAATGAGACGTCCGAGCAGATTTATTAACAGAAGCCGACAGGAGGGATGAAATCTGCCTTGCTAAAGGGCCTAATGACCTCATGTGTGGCCGGCAGCCGACATGACTGATAACATCCCAGAATACACACTCACTAACATGCTCACACACACACACACACACACACATGTATAACCCCTGAGGGCCTGTCCTTTCCAGCCCTCTCCAGCGCTCTTCCCTCCGTGTTGTACGGCTTTAATTTTACACCATGCTACATTTCACCCTGATTATCACCGAGCTGCACCTCTTGGAGATTTTTGGAAGTGTTTCTCTTAACGTGGCCACAAATAAACCGCAATTTCACACACGGCTAATGAGAAACACCGTCAGACGTGAGTCACAGATGTGTCCCTTTCTTCGGTTTTCACAGAAACACCTGAAATCCTCGTGATGAAGAGGCAGAGGAAGAGAGGAAGACGGGATGTAAGAAACACATCAAACGATGGATTTCCAGAGAGAGATGAGAAACAGATAATCCCTCCTCAGACTGGATTTCTATCTTTTCTTTTTTCACCGCCTGGCTTTTGTGTTGTGTGTCTGTGTTTGTGTGTGGTTGTGTGTGTGTAAGCATTTATTTGCATGATACAAAACCTTTGTGACAGGTTTGAACATGGCTTACTGATGCCGGTTCTCCCTTCAAGTCAAAGGTTTCTCCTTTTGTTGGGCTGTATTTTGTGTTTTTCTGAAGCCAAACATTATTTCTCCCCTTTTTAAACCAACCTGTTCTCAATGAGCCTCAAAATATGATCCTGTGTCTCTGTTCAGCTCCTTAAATGCTCTGAGTAAACAGTTTATGGTTTATGAATTGTGTTAAAAATGGACGGCTCAACAGCTCCACAAAGGTGAAGCCAAAGCATTTAAAGCTCCATCAAAACAGATAGAACATGGGTCCAACTAGAAAAGAAAATATCATAAATTAAGATTTGGGAACTCTTTTCAACAAATTTTGACATTTTAGGGGAAAAACACAGAGGCCATTAGCCAATCTGCTAATGGAACGAGTAAATTTGCTTGAAAATTTGCTTGAAACTACAATTATATCTAAATACAAGTAACATTTCTCTTGTTCCATTGGTAGATTTTTATTTTTTTTTAACTTGTTACAAGCAATTCAGACCTCATTTTTGTCTTTGAATAACTTGAACAAGACAATTTTCTGGACTGGATCTCTTCTTGGCTCTCCTTCCTGACATATTTTACAATCCCACCAAAAAATACACAAGAACAGCATCGTTTAACGTGACGTAAAACGTCATTTTTAACCTCTTATACCTAATGAAAATGAAACTTTTCAGAAAAAAAGAGGACTTGAATACAAGACAGCTCAATGATATCTTCAAATCACCACAACAATCAGACGTAAGAAACATTCCTACAAGTTGTATTACTTTTGTAAAGTTTGACCACATCCCATCTGGAATGACTGGGGAGATGGATTTTTTTGACCTATACTGCAGCCAGCCACCAGGGGGAGCAGTTTTTGTGGAGACCTCATTTTGTACCTATCAAGATTACGCCCTTTTTTGTTTTTTTTTGCAGTCTATTGTGACAACAAATTATTGATTTGTGGCAACAAAAAAAATTATCATAAATCATCTCCATGCAGATTTTGTATTATTGTGTTTGCTGCTTTTAAAACATTTGCATGAAGGTGTGGATTTGGTACTTCTACTTATGAGAAACACCGATGGAATAAACCCATTGGTGACCATTTTTCACATATTTAGCATTGAAGTTATTTTGTGGCCACAAGTTTTGTTATTATCAGCCTTTTTAGACTGTATTATAGGACTTTCTTTCAATGCTTTATACTTAAAGAGGGGGTATTAAGTGTTCATATCTTTTGAACATGAATATAAAGTAACACAATGCTGAGTTTTAATGAGTAAACTTTCAAACTGCTGCATGTTGATATGTCGTAGAAATCCCTGATTTTTTTCTGTAAACTCTTCAAAATGCTTTGTTTCATAAATAGCATGAGATGTTAACGAGATCTTAACGAGACTTGCTGTGATGATGTCATCACATAGGGTCTCCAAACTGGTTCATGACATGTTGAAGGGATGGGCCTCAAACACCAAGGTCTGCCCCTGACAGGCTTTGAGAGAGCTGTCCAATCAGAAGGAAGGGGGTTTAAGAATCAGGGAGGCTTAAAGAGACAGTAGCTAATTCAAACCTGTGTGAGAAAAAATGTTTTTTAATTATTATTTTTTTTGCTGTAAATCAAGTAAAGTCACTACGGATACCTCAGAGGGACAAAATAAACTTTAAAAGACTTTAAAAATAAACTTTTAAAAAAAGCACAATACCCCCTCTTTAATGGCTTGTCGACACAGACTGAAAACAAAAAAATTCAACACCTGTTTTCTTGAATGAAAATTCTTTTTATGTCAAACCAGTCTATCTGTTTTTTTATGTAACTTTACTTCAATGCCAAATATGAAACAACATCTAACAGGACAGCTTCAAGGGGCCACCTACTGTTTTATATTTCCTCAATGTTTTGTTTTTGACAACCCAGAGGTGAGAATGGACAACCCCCTGAGTTACCTCAAAGCTACGAGACATACAGTAGAGAAGGAGGTTGTATTTGTGCAATCTGTCCTCCTTCAGCGCCGTTATATCAGCCAGATAATCCAGATATGTTCTCCCCTCCTCCGAGGCCCTTCAGCGCAACACCTCTTAAAGTCGATTTTCAGCTAATATCCTTCAACTTACTGCTACACACCCCCTGGCTTTTTTATTTTCCTTCCAATTTCCAGTGCTGTGGCGTGACAGCACTCTCCTCGGCCCCATGCTGTTTTCTGGATATTTCCTCTTGTTTGTTTTCTGTCTTCTTCTCTTTTTTTTTTTAACCTCTTCTTTCGTGTCTGATCCATTAGAGGAAACCAGCTCAGCTCCCCAGGATTGGCTGGAAAGAGATATCTGTTTGGAGATGTAAATAAATCTGTTACTTCCCTGACAGCACAATTCATTAGCTCTTGCAGCAATCTGCCTGTTCACGCAGAGTGCTTAGACGCAGCGGTGAGTGTGTGTGTGCAGCGAAAGAGGGGACTATGGGGGTGGAGGGGGGTGTTAAAAAAACGTGTCAGTGTGCTCTTTGGAGGTTTGGGTGTGATAACGGGCGGGAAATGCTTTCAAAGGACAGAGCAGCGTCTGTGAAAGGGTTAACTGAGCCGGTCTTACTTTAACCTGTTCCCTGACGACAGTTAAATTAATTTTCTCAAACTGTTTCCTGGTTTTTGTTATTACAGGTGATTACATTATCATTTTAAGTATTAGTATTAAGTGTTATTACAGGCTACATGTTACTGTTATATAAGCCAAAAGATATAAAGATACACTGCAGTTATCTGCAAGCTAAATGCTAACGTACTAGCTACCTAAAACAAACCACGGCAGAAAAACAAATCCTTAATTTTTGGTTAGCTTTTCTTAGCTGCTAAATTCAAGATTCAGGTGTGTCTGAGTTAGCTTTGTCAGTAAGTAAGTAGCTAGCAATTTCTAGGCTAGGCTGCTTTTGTACCCAAACTGGCTGAAGTGTTACAAGTTTAATACTAGCAAGTATTATGCTACATAGCAGCTTCCATTTTTTTGCCAAAAGACAGACTTCTAGTTAATAAGCTAAATTAGCTAGCATCTGGCTATCACCAAGAAGACTTCGTCTTAACAAGCCAAATCATCTTCCTCCAAGTTATTAAGAGTTGTAGCCCACAAGTTTTGACAGCTTATTACCAACTATTGCTAAAAAAGATTTCTAGCTTACAAACTAATTAAGCAAAACTACCATTGTTTTTTCCTAGAAATTAAACTCAAGCTAACAGGTGAAAAACAGATACCGACCCCAATCCAACAAACTCTGGCAGCTAGCTTTCAATCATGCTAAAGAAAAAAAGAAGAGTTAAGAAGTAAAACACGCTAGCTACCAGCTAGCATCAAGAATAATACTTCTTTTAAACAGGCTAATTCCTCACTATTAATCAAAGACTATTAGCCCTGAAGATACAACAGCTAGCTACCAGCTATTGCCAAGAAAAGTCATCTATTTATGAAGCTACATAAGCTAGCTACTATCAGCATAAAAGACTTTTAGTTCAAAAACTTAATCAATGAGCTAAGGTCAAAATTAGCTAGCTACTAGCTAAAACCATTAAAGATTCCAAGCCAACAAACTATGGCAGCTAGTTTTGATTTGTTGCTAAGAAAAACAAATTTAGGTAATATGCTTGTTACCAGCTATTGCCAAGAAAAGTCCTTTATTTATGAAGCTATGTAAGCTAGCTACAAGCAACAACCGTTAAAAGACCTCACGCCAACAAACTTTGGCAGCTAGCTTTCAATTATTTTAAGAAAAAAAAGAAGAGTTTAGAAATAAATCCTGCTAGCAACCAGTTAGCATGAAGAATAACACTTCTTTTTAACAAGCTAATTCATCTTCCTATAAGTCATTATCAGTAAAAAGACTTCTAGCCCAGAAGTTTCAACTGCTGGCTACCAGCTTTTGCCTAGAAAAGTCTTCTATTTATGAAGCTACATAAGCTAGCTACTAGCAACTTCCATTAAAAGACCTCACGCCAACAAATATGGCAGCCAGCTTTCAATCTGCCAAGAAAAAGAGGAGTTAAGAGGTAAAATTAGCTAGCTATCAGCTAGCACGAAGAATAATACTTTTTTTAAACAAGCTAAATCATCCTTATGTAAGTAATCATCATTTAAAAACTTTTAGCCCAGAAATAGCAACAGCTAGTTACCAGCTATTGCCAAGAAAAGTCTTCTATTTATGAAGTTACATAAGCTAGCTACTCACCAAAAGACTTCTAGCTCAAAACAAAATCAAGACACTACCAATTATTCATAAGGTCAGAATCAGCTAGCTACTAGCTACAACCATTAAAAGACTTCAAGCCAACAAACTATGGCAGCTAGCTTTCATTTTTTGCTAATAAAAAAAAGTGTCAATAAGCTTAACCTGCCGGCTACCAGCTGTTATCATGAACACATCTTTATCAGCTAAACCTTATAGCTGTAAGCTATTACCGCTAATAGACTTCTAGCCCATGCAATCATCCTGCTGTTGGCTTTCACTAACAAAAGGTTTGTAGCTCACAGTCTAAGGAAGCTAGCTTCCTTCCTAGCTAAATCTGCCAGATACTTGCTATTGCCTGGAAAAATCTCTACTTTAACAGTCTGATGCTAATTTGGAGGGGAGGGTTTAGCATGCTAACATTGTTATAATTAAAAAACATGGGATAACACATCATGCTAATGCAGATAAAAACATTAGGTTACATTTTGTTACCAACCATCACATTGTTCATATTTTTGCTAACAATGGACTTGATAACAAAATAGACTGAGATGATATGCTACCTCTACCAACACTAGCTAGCGTTTTTAAAAGGGAACACAGCAAATTTTGTTGATTTTGTGCCAATAAAGCATTTTAACCGTGTTGATATTCCACCTTAGACATTCATCCGGCTCTGCTGCAGGCTAGCGGTTTGGTCTATTGCATATTGCAGCATGCAAAGGGGTAGATGGGTATTGTGTGTCTATGCTAATGGCAGGGGGACCATAAAAATAGAGCTGTTGTAGTGCAAAGGCTGTCTCATACGATGATTTATTCAGATTAGATGTGAGGGAAAACACGGGGGCAGTATGGATGGGCGCTGGAGGCAGCAAGCCACTGGCCTCATTGTTGGCTATAGGTAAAGATCTGAGATAGTGGATTTATGTTTTCGTTTCATCAAATACATGCGTGAGCTGAGCTGGGTTAGGAGAAAGGGAAAGGGCAGACGTTATTTGAAGTCATCTACATCAGCAACAGCAATTGCTTCCAGGTGGAACATCCTGTCTTGTATGAAGACGCTACAATCTGGTGACATTTCTGCAAATGTCATTGACCACCAAATTTTTAAGAAGCTGCATTTTCAATCGCCATTTCTTGCACTTCTTTTTGTCTTTCTGGATTTAACTTGTAGTCCGTCGACGTTTCTCTGTTTCACTCGAATTGCTTTTGTTCTCCTTAAATCACCAGCTCTCCAACCAACAACCCTTCCTCCCTCCCTCCCTTCCTGCCTCCTTCTCTCCTCCAGCTCTTGACATGAGTGAAGAGGCCCGCTGAGATAAAACACAATGTCAGAGCATGCCTCAGCTCTCTCTTCGCTGAGTGGGAAAATTGACTGGGATTGTCTGTGGCAGTCCCCACTAGCAGCAGTCTGTGGCCCGTGATGCTTAAAGTGCTGTGCTAATTAGTTTCCTCTCCAACCCTACCTCCATCGCATCACACTCTCCTCTCCTCTCCTCTCCTCTCCTCTCATCCTCTGCCTCCTGCAGTAATCGCCTTCTCTCCTTTGTGCTGCCTTGCTCCTTTGCCATGCCCCATCTATTATGTAACGTTGTGTGGAAAGAGCCGATGCACCTTCTCAGGGGTTTTCTGTGCGCGGCTTCGCATGTCACACGAGCAAACGTCTCTTTCTGTATTTGCCCGAGCAGCACATGAAGGCAGCTTTGGGGGCAGAGGCCAGCGCGGCAGAAAGTCACGAGATAGCACACGACAGGACGCGGGACTTGTTGAAGGAGGAGTTGGAGCTAGTGCGAGTGTGAGCCTGTAATTTGTTCAAAAATAAGCGTTTTCTATAGATTCTGCATCCGTCACACCCAGTGGACAAGCGCATTAAAATGCAAGAGCAGTGTTTGGGATCAATATAAGCATAATGCCTGTAAGCTCATTACGAGGCTGTAATGTACTTACTGTTCAATACCAATGAAGTCAACTGTTAAACACTGCGCCTGCTCCCAGAGGGAAAATATGAACATGACAGTTCAGATAACAAGAAAATAAAAGTGCCATTATAAATAATTAAAAAAATAAAAAATAAAAATACTGTATGTATCCTTGCAAACATAAAGTCAAATGACACTCTGGAAGAAGTTTTTTGCCTCCAAGATTAACTTTCCCTCGTCCAAACGGTCAAATTTCCTCTAGATCTGGATTCTGTAGAGCTGGCTACACACTGTCATCCAAAAACTAAACATAAATATATTAAAAAAAAGATGATTATTGTGTTTGCTCGGGTATGGAGTGTCAGATAGATTTGTGGTTTGGACAAAGAAGAAAGAAAAAATGTAAACAAAGGAATGATTACCTCACCGTGATCCATCTAACTAAGCTAACAACTGACTGTGCACTTTGCTAACATTACTGTTGAAGCTAACACGCTCTGAAACAACTGCTAGCAAAGCTTTAAAGCTTTTAATTTTATGCTAATGAATCTTCAAAGCTAACTAGCTCAACAACCACTGTCTGTCATTGAATGTAGCTGCTGACTTGCTAACAACTCTGACCAAGCTAATAAGCTCAGATTAAAAGCTGGCTGTGCATGGAAGAAGCTAAATTGCTAACAATGTTATCATCAGCTGCTTACAAAGTTTATGACTCAGCTAACTCAGACACAGAAGCTTAAGAAGCTTAAGAAGAAGATTAATGTGCTAGTTTATAAAAGCTAAAGCTAAATAAAAAAAAAAAAAAAACATTGTTATATTAAAAACTACATTTATCGATAAACATATCACCAACACACACACGCGCCACACACACTTCTAATAGCGTTAGCTTGGTTTCACTTCCCTGGCTTCGTGTGCAATCCTCAAATGGCGGACAAAGTTGGACGTCGTTCCCTCTTTTTTTGTTTATTTTAGTTTCTCATATCTTGCGTTGCACGTTCCTCCTTTTTCCATTCGAGTGGAAGTTTTTCAACACAAACTGCTCGACTTTTGGAGCAGCAGAACTGGCTACAGGCTTAGGGGCAGTTGCCATTATTAGCTAACAACAGCACTGTGTTGTGTTGGCCCTTTAGCTGCTTGTGATCTCGCTACACACCTGCCTCCAATTAGTCCATCAACCAATCGATAGAAGTGTGACCCTATAGTGTGGCGAACATGCTACGAGTCGTTAAACTCAGCTTGTCTCAAGTCAAGTCAAGTCTCAAGTTTTTTACTCTCAAGAGTCGAGTCGAGTTGTAAGTCGTCAAATTTGCGACTTGACTCAGACTCGAGTCCGATTGTCTGGCATTTATTCAGGAGATGGCGCTCTAATCGAGCTGAAGCTAGATTGATGCCCCACGAAAGAGTTACACAGCAGCACAGAAACTGCACATTGAGGATCTTGCTGAAATTATCACTCAGGGAGACTGTAAATGTTTTTTTGTGTCTTAAATATCTGTGTGACTTCCATTCAGGATTTTATGGTAAGTGTCTGTCACCATTGTTTAAAATTCAACTTGCGTTTGCTGCAAGCTAGCTGTAGCCCACAGGTAGGAAAGCTACTTTCACCACAAGCCTTTTGTAGACTTAAATTTAATGTTACCGTCAATAAAAGCAGCTTGGTCACTTCAGTGTTAACATCTCAAACAGAAAGTGGTTTACCCTGTGATTAAAAGCTGGAGTTTCTCAGGGAGCTTTAAATACTTTGTAAAGCAAGTGTTAACTCACAAGAACATGTGTTGTTTGAGCTTAAGTAAATATTCAGTGAGATGTATTCTGGCGTTCAAATCAGGCTGTAGAACATTAAATATGTAACACTTTGTAAGCGTAGCAATCCAAATTAAATCCAGTCATTGTTTAATGAGCTCTATTTCACGGGCTACAGCTCCCTGTATCCATGCTTCTCATTCACTGCCTCTTTCCAGACACAAATCACCGCTCGGTTTCTGCGCAGTTATCGCTCATTCACCCTCTTCCATCCTCCGCGTGAGGCTGAGCACAATAAACGGAAATACAGGCGGCATTGGAGGAAAAACAAGGGGTGCTTTCTCCCGTTCTACCACACACAGAATCTGTGGGAATTCATTAGCCAGCTGCTGATTTATGGCGCGCCTTTGTCAGCGCATAATTAGCAGTTGGGGATTGTTTATGATAGCTTTGCAAGTGGAGCAGAAAGTGTGCAGCAAGGAGTCTGGTCCAAGGTCAAGACGAGCCCAAGGAAGGGAAGAAGGGAAGGAGAAAGAGACGAAGAAAGCAGACAAAATACATCCGGAGAAAAGGGGGAGGCTACATAATTAGCTGATAAAAAATGTGGGAACTGAGACCAGATGCTATGGGCGTAATGAGATTTTTCTAGTTTGTTTCTCTTTGTTATCGTGACCAAACATTCGGCCCTTAAGATGTTTATTCCCAGTAAATCTTCTCTCTATTAAACAACTTGGACCAGATTTTTGTTTCAGTTTTCATTTGAAGTGGAGGGTTTGTTCCCTCGACAATTAAATGGAATGATCATTGACTTCTACAGTAACTTTTCATGAATAACAAGCAACATGTTCCTCTGTGACCTTCCACGACAAGTCTGCCAGACTTGGTAACTTTTAGTCTTGTTTCCACCATCGGTTCAGTTCGGTTTGCCTTGGCCAGACACATCCCCAAATTACCAACCCAACCCGTATCGTCCCACTTTATGGTGTCACGAAACAGCGCCTCATTGGCTATTTTCCTTCTTTATTGGATTTATTCGTGGGATACACTGTGATGCGTTCATAGACTGTAAAAAAATGGATGTCATATTGCTCAGCTTTGAAGTGAGGTCTCCACAAAAACTGCTCCCCCTGGTGGCTGGCTGCAGTATAGGTCAAAAATCCATCTCCCCAGTCATTCCAGATGGGCTGTGGTCAAACTTTAAAAAATGAACACACCTCGTAGAAATGTTTCTGACGTCTGATTGTTGTGGTGATTTGAAGATATCATTTGGCTGCCTTGTATCTAAGTCCTCTTTTTTCTGAAAAGTTTCGTTTTCATTAATTATACAAGGTTAAAAATTAGGCTTCACGTCATGTTTGACAGCGATGATTGACAGCTGACATTCTTGTGTATTTTTTTCGGGGTTGTAAAATATGTTGGGAGGTAGAGTCAAAAAGTGATTAGACTCTCAAAAGAGAAAAAAATATTATATTTGTCACCCAGCTCCACTTGGATTCTCCCAGAATCCCTCACAGTCTCTACAGCACACTGTACAATGGTAAATGACAGAGCCACGCTATTACGTAGCTGTCGCTGGTTTTGGCCTACCAAGACTCCAACCAAGAAGGGCACAGTTGACTGTGGAAATGCAAACAAGATCAGGGGTTACTGATCCAATCTGTACCGGACCGCTTGGTGGAAACAAGGTTTTAACCAAGCGGCAACCTCTAGTCTAAGAATGTGACACAATGCTAAAGTGCTAATATCTACTGTTTCTCGAGTGTTCGCTTGAGGCTGGCTCCAGAAGAACTGGAAGTCACAAACATACCAAGCCAAAAAAAGCTGTTTTCAAAGCAGAAATTAACCTATTTACAACCTGGTTCAAAAAACGTCTCCTAGCACCCACCGTACGGGGATGAATTGTTTTCTAACTCGGCAGTTCAGAGGATATTAAGATCCTAAGCTCGCCAAATCAGAGGCACAGCTCAGGGTCACATGAACGACAGGCGCCCTATAGCTGTACGCGAAGCCCTTGCCACTACCAATATGGCCTCTATAGCCGATCTGCTTCATTTTCCCTTTCAGAAACATACAGGTGACGGTGGACAACATCCATGTTTTATACAGTCTTTGGGTTTTAGCTTTACATCAGTACATCCTTATATCCCAAACATTAATAAAATGTTAGGACTTATTTCTGGACTGTTTAAAAAATTGCTAATAAGTGCAACAAACCAAAAAATTGAATATTTTACACATATTTTTCTAAATGCAGAAATTTCATGGCCGTATCCCTCAAAAATATCAGAAACGTGATATTTGCCGTAGGAAGTAACTCCTGTCTGGATCATAATGTTAAGGTTAGAAGGTACATAAACATCTGCGCAGCTTTCCAACTGACCCATTTAGCTAGCTTGTTAACATAGTGGCGCTAACAGCTAAAAGCCAGCTGGTGGAGACGAGAGATGAGAGATGAGAAGACCAAAAATGGAGCGTAAAGAAGAGTGAATATTTGACAACGATCTGGAGATTTATCACCAAAACAATCTTAAAGAAAGCACATTTAGAGAATTTAAATGACTTTATTGGGATCAAGGGGGTCACACATTCAAGGAAAAAGATTGAAAGTGTTTGATTATGACTTATTAATAGATCTTTATTGATTTTTCTTGACCTCTTTTTGTTAAAACTCTGTCCTTCTAATTTAGTTTACAAAAGGTAAGAAAATGAATGATTGCATTTCCTCAAATTTTACCCATTTTCTGTGACTTCATTATGATTACTCGCTGGTTTGAGGCGATTTATTGGCCGTGCATTCATGGCTGGATTGGCTAACAGTGTGTCCAATATTGCTAAAGGCTACTTTTTCCAGAAAGGTCAGCCCATTGATATTTGTTCAGGGTGTGTGTAAGGTCTATGTGTGTATGCCTACACACACATTTATGAGACACACAGCCACCAGCCATCATTATCCCCCTCTGTCCCTTAACTCCAACACACACACACACTACCACACACACACGACACAGAAGAGAAAATCAAAGGCCTGTTCGTCTCAGATGGAGGCTGAATCCATGTCTGATCTGATCTCAGGTCAGCCACAGCCAGGCTCCTGGCGTGTGCGTTAACACATGTGCGCGTCAGATCAATACCTAGTTACAGACAGCCCAGCCCCACCCCGCCTTAAGGCATACACTCCAGGAAACACACACCTACACACACGCAGGAAAAATAGCATCACACAGGTCTGTTAGAGCTTTAAACCAACCTATACGAGTCAATCACTGCGTCTCACTGCGAGGCGAGGAAAGTGAGACAGAAAGGCGGTGATTCAGGGGACGTTAACCCCGTGAGGAAATCACTGAGTCATGTGACCGTGTACAGAACAAAGACAGGAAGAAGGGAAGCAGGAAGATAACAAACGACAGATAAGAAACGAAGCGACAAGGACAAAGAGAAAGCAGGGAAAGCAGAAAAAAAAAACGACACCGCAAAAATGTGAATGATGTCCTTTGATTCCTTTTTTTCTGTCCTTTAAGCACAGATGACAACGTGTCACAACCAGCTGGAGTGACATTTTTTTTTTACCCTTTCATTTGTGTTTTTACGAGGCTCTTTTTACCAGAGATGGTCTGGGTGTGCAGAGTTATTGAGAGATCAGGAGACAGAAAAGGAGCACCAGGGGAGAAAATATGAGACGGGAGATTCCTGCAGGCGCCTGCTGCGCTCCATGTGACTTCTTTAGGTGTAAATTAAAATGAAAATGAGTTTGACTTTGATTAAATACTTCCAGGCTTCAACATTTCTCATTATTTTAGCTTTTGCTCCTCTCAGCCCTTGTTTCCCCACAGAGAGATAGAGAAAAGAAAGAAAAGCCTGTTTTTAATACCTCTCTTTAAGGGGTTCGTTGTTTCGAGGAATAGTTGAGGATTGGGGGAATTGGTCATTTTTCTGTCTCAAGGATAAAAATCTACATAAAGAAGAGAAAACTCACGAAATATCAAAAAATAAGGTTTAAAATATCTCAAAGAAAAAAAAGGAGTAGTTTTTGGTGTGCTACGATGTAGTAGATGCGTATATCTTTGGGGGGGAAATAGCATGACATGTTCCTGTTTTTAAGCACAAATACAGCTAACGCTAAACTAGCTTGTGTTTTCATTTTAGCAAACATATGTCATATTTTTCATTTGAAGATATTTTTCTACAAGATGAATTTCCCGGCTAAAACAGATCTACAAACTCCAGACATGTGGACTTGAAGTTAGCAAGTTAGCAGCTAGCAATATGTCAGTCACATTCTGTTGAAACATAAAAGGTTGTTCAAAGAGGGTGCATTAGTTAAAAACTTGTTTGTGGAGTGAGTCTTGCCAAGGTTGAAAATAATTCATCTTCACTTTTCAGATCAAGAGAGCTAACCTAACTTTGAAAGTAGACCATGGTAAATGCTTTTAGTGGGATTAATGCTAATGCTAGTTACTGTTTCACTGTAAAAAGCTATGCTAATAGTTATATACTGTGTGTTAGTACAACTCCATTGGCCAGGTGTAATACATTCAAACAGGTTTCAACCCTATGATGCTAATGCTACCTCTTCTTTTGGTAATTTTACCCTGTAAGGACAACGCTAACAGTTGTGTATTTTGGGTTAGCATAGCTCCACTGGCCAGAAACCTAAAGAAAATCATTTCTGACCATCATTTAATGTGGTTTTTTTTTTATCATCATTTGTAGCAATATGAATGTGGCA
This sequence comes from Halichoeres trimaculatus, assembly GCF_033239565.1. Taxonomy (NCBI): domain Eukaryota; kingdom Metazoa; phylum Chordata; class Actinopteri; order Labriformes; family Labridae; genus Halichoeres; species Halichoeres trimaculatus. Next base: position 19,430,972 of record NW_027437200.1, read on the forward strand.
CAGAAAGTAAGAAAATGGTGTTTGGCATTCAATTTTTTTTATTTTTTATTTTTTGTAACGAAGCATTGTCTCAACAAAAAAATAATGTGCCAAACACTAATGCCCTTAGTATTTGTGCTCAGTTTTTCAAGCTTAATATGGTGAATGGCATTGGCTCCACATGCAAACTAACCATTTTAGCTAGCTTGTAAATAAAGAGGAGCTACCAGCTAGAGGTTATGTGGTGGAGACCAAAAATGGAATAAATCTGGCAAACACGAAATTCCATACTTTAATGTGCTAAGTTTAGAGCACTAACCACAGGTAGTGTATTATACAAGTTATTGGTTGAGTGGAAAAGCTGCTAACTGCTGCTAGGCACCACCCTGTTGGTTGTAGCTGTCTGTTACAGCAGCTCTCTCCTCCTTGTCCATTTCTTGTAACTTTTTCATTTCTTTTTCATCATTTTTCCATTTGGAGAGGATCATTACTTTGTTGGTCATGGACACCAAACTAGTTTTGTCTTCATTGATGTTTTTGTTTGTCTGGAGATCCTACATGTAACCATGGCTGCATTGTTTGTGTCAAATCAGCTGTTAGCAGCCTGTAGCATGTCAATGCTAACTGGTGCATGGCCTGATGTTTCCCCACAAGGTGAGGAGAAGGAGGTGAGGACGACGTGCTGGTTCTCAGGTGTGAGCTGAGAAGTGACAACATCTACCTGTCCTTCCATCCATCGTTATTGGGAACGTAAGATCTATCTCTAATAAGATGGACGAGCTAGCTGTGCTAACCCAGCAACAGAGGGAACACCAGAGGGCAGAGTAGCATCATGCTATTCACAGACATGGGAGCTAACACCAGACACCTACGCCACATTGGAAGAACTTTTTGCACTTTCTATACACTTTCTTACTTTTGTTTTCTTGATTACTGCTGTGACTCCTCCAGAATTTCCCCTCGAGGATGAATAAAGTATTTTCTATTCTATTCTAAGTTCTTTTATGTATATGTTGAATGTTTCAGTTTGAATAAAGAGGACACTTGTCTGAAACTCATCTTATTTTTTTAATATGGGACATATATAAGTTAGCAAAGTCCCTTAAAACTGACCGATGCCTGGATGGAAATAAACGGTCTTATTGATCAGATTCCTCTTTATCTTTCATGAAAAGGCGTCTAAAATATTTCACCCCTGGACAAATACGTTTGGGTCCATCCATGCGCAGCAAAGCCCTGTCCAATCAAAACTCCAACCACAGACGGATGAGGAGGAATGGATTAGAAAGTCAGTTTCTCCAGTCTTCAGCTCGGGGTTTATTGATTGCCTTCCTTTTTCTGTCTCCAGCTCTTTTTTCTCCCTCTCTCTCTGCTTTCTCCTCCACTGAATTTTGTGAAACCGCTGTAATCACCGGCGATTTGCAGGACGCCTCGCAGCTGGACTCCTGCCCACTGCTGACAGAGTGCGGGCTTGTCTGTGTGTAAAGATATGAGTGAGTGGAAGTCCGGAAGCACACACACACAGATACACACACACCACACACAACTTTTTCTGAGTTCCTCACTGCATGTGTGTGTGTGTCTGGCTAAAAACGTCTATTTTGTGGAAACGTGGACCACAGAGGTATTGGATTTGTTGTACAAGCTGGAGTCCACAGGGGGACGGAGAAAGATTTCTTTCAGAGATGGTTGATTGCCAGGAGAGTCTCTCAACTTAAATTGAGTGTGAGGCTAGACACACACGAATACACACATTTAGGGATAAATTTTGGACAGATACACTTTGTGCATGCTGTGACTTTGAGTCTCTTTCCTCTAACAATCTTCCTCAAACAGCTGACAGAGTGAATTTAAGCATTTGTTAGTTACAGGAACAACCCAACTGTAAAGCAGCGGTAGTTAAATTTTATTCCGATTTTTTTTTTTCCAGTAATATCTTTTAAACATGTCTACTTTTTTATTTCTTTCATCCTAATTATTGGAACTGTTCAGGCTTTTATTTTGAAGGTCTTGTTTGCCAGGAAACATTACAAACAAATGGTAACAGCAACAGAGCACACTCTCCTTACTGCCTGCTAAGAAATGGGAACAAGGTACCACTTTTGTTGTCTTTGTTTGTGGTGATACCATGGTAGCTGCTAACAACTAGCTTCTTTAGCTCTTTGCTAGGTGTGTCCAGTAGAGCCTCTTTCTACAATTTATTTGATGCCTAAAAATCTTCTATAATGCCTCTAGTTCATTGTGTTTAGAGTGTTTAACTCAACAACGATGGGGTTTTGTTCACTCTTAATTTTAGCCATTAGCTGTTAGCATGTTGTTAGCTGTTATTCAACTCCATACTTGACTTAAGGGGGTTGCATTTTTTAAACTGTCTCACATTTATAACATAAATATTGTTTTTGCTTTGATTATTTGTGATATTCTGTTCTTTTCTTAGCTCTTATATTTGTGAATCAGTGCAGAATTAAAGGAAAACAAGAAATAAATGCATCTGTTTGAGAGTCGAACTGTGAAACTAGCTAACCTAGCTACAGTAACACAACAAAGTTTTGTCACAGTAGAGGTTAAACTCAAGTTGTAGCAAAATATGTCTTTTTGAAGAACTCTGTCTGCAAGACTGTTAGCCAACGCAAGACCGTTAGCTAGGTCTAAAACGTTAGCTTAATTTGAATGAAGAGTGAAAGTTAGCATGGTGTCAGAGGTTTAAAAACAATGTTTTCATGAGTGGCTCACTAAAGTCTCATTTAATCTTCATTGTACTAAAAATTTAAATTGTCAAATCATGTCATCAAAAAGACATTATAAAACAAATATTAGCAAGATGGCTACTCCCCATTGACTAGAGGTGGGCGAATCAATCCAAATATCGATAATATTGATGCCAATGTTGGTAATAATATCGAATGATACCAGTGTAAAAATATTGATACTCTAGTTTAATTTTTTCTCCTGTGTGCACTGACTGCTGAGGTTTTATTAAAGTGGCGACCTGATGGTATAATAAGATAAGTGTTGCTGTAAAGGTTATGAACAGAACAATTGATCTCCAAGTAGTATTTACACAACCATACATGTATAAAATATGTAGATACTGATAACATAAAGGTTAAAAAATAAAATAAAAAATACACTTACTGAACTTGAAACAAATTTACTGAATCAGACATGATTAAATGGAATTTTTTAAATAACATTTGTTTTGGTTTGATCATTCTTTGTACTGAATTATTAAAAAATGAGTGCAATAATGGGAGAACTTTTATTTATTTTTTGTATTGTAGTCTTCAACTCTGTACTTTAAAAAGGATTGTGTTTAAATTTTACTTTAAAGTGATCAATTTTTGCACTTAATTTTCTTTTAAAATTCTACACTTATTGCTGTTTTGGGGAATTTTGTTTTGTTATTGTTGAATTGTTTCTGAACATAAATGTTTATCATGACACTAAAGTATTTTGTAGTCGCCTTAAACTTTTCCCAAATACTGTCCTAGGTTTTAACAACATAACAAAAGAAAAAAAAACAACACAAAAACGCATAAAGGTCAGCAGTTAGATGATACATCAACCTTAAATATTAAAAAGTATCAGTATCAGCATCGGTATCAGTATCGGTATCAGTATCGGCGATACTGGCCCTGTATTTACTTGGTATCGGATCAATACCAAAATTCCCGGTATCGCCCACCTCTACCTTTGACAGCCTCTTTACTTGGTGTTTCAAGACATTTTATAATCATGAGCACATTAGAGCACTTCATACTAGAGCTACTACATTACTAACCAAGCTAACCATATGCTAGCTTTAGCTTCATATTTAACAAGCAGGCCTGGAAAAAAAGCTTTTACTGGTTGAAAATACAAGTCAGTCATTAAAAGTTTGTGCTAGTTTCTGGTAGTAAGTATTTAAATGTGGTTCTTTAATGTAAAAAATTGGGTTAAACTATCAGGTTCCTGCTGTAATATACTTTTGAAATAATGTGTCGTTGAAACCCTTTCACATTTTTGTATTGTGATTTTGAACATCTAAAAGGGAGCAGAAAATAGCTGCATTCTGATAATAAATGCACTTTAAGATGAACAAATAAATGATAATATCTCACTTTCTCTCAACCAATAGAAAGAAGAATGGGTGGAAATTACTGTCGCAAATCCAAAAACTCAAATGATGAATGTGTCCCTGCTTCAGCCTTTACAAAAAAAGGCACTTTTGAGAGAAACTGTTGGATGATTCTGCTGCGGGTTGATTTTTCTGCCCTACAAGATCGCAGCAGTCAGCGGCGAGACTTTCAAAGGACTCTGTCCTACAGCGGCAGGGAAAAAAATCAGCTGACACTACGTTAGAGCAAAAATCCAAAAGCTGCTGTGGTTAAATTTATATGAGACTGAGAATATCGCTGGCCGGGGTGAAAAGAACATCTGTATGATGCAATTTCCTGCTCTCCTTACCGAGCTGGACAAATTGGGAACGAAATCGACAAGAAACTTGACATCCTGGCATGAGTGTGATGTAATTATGTGATAAGCGTAAGGCCGTGGATTATTAGACCTTTTGATTGTCACGGCTGTTGTTGGGCTCATTGCCAAACATGATTGCTCCCCATCAATTTTCAGCTTGGTTTGTATCATTTAACAGCTACAATAAGCAATTTTGTTCGTCTTTAATCATCGTTATGAAATATTCAAGAGCTGAATCAAATTATACTATCAGTGTCTGTAAATTGATGCTACATTTAGAGCCGAGTGTTTTGTGGTAACAGGAAACTAAGTCGTACTTTTTACATTTTTTTCTTACTTATCTAAACTGTTCTCTTAGTTTGTCTTCAAAAAAAAAATTAGCAGGATTTTATTAGAAATAAAATGTAAACTTTTACAGAAATAATCCTGCTTGATCGTCACATCTGGGCCTTAATACATGTGTGTCAGTGTCTGTATCAGCCTCAAACCCTTTCCTCAGCCTGTACGTTGATGTTTTGGTTGTTTTGGGATGTTTCTTAGAGAATAGGCGTGGTTGTGTCAGCCAATCACAGCACACACTGTGATACTGCGCGTTGATTAGCGAGTGGAAGAAGCTAACCTGAGCAGCTATAATAGCGGACGCAGCACGGAGAAAGAAAATCACAATCAAAGTGAAACAAATCGACAAACAGATGAAGGTTTTTACTAAACAAGGGTGAAGTTTGGCTCGACTTTCACTCGCTTTTGGGCTTTTGAAGAGCAGTTTGGGACGAAGAGGGACACAAGTTAGCTGTCTTTTAACTGGGTATGTGTCAAATACTGGGTGTGCGCTGCTGCTGGCACTGAGCCAAGGAGGAGGAGCCTGGTTTGAAAGTTGTGTTTACTAACAAGTAACATGTAACATTCCATGACATTTCAACCATGACTGGAGGTCATAGTTCATATAACACCTCAGTCTTGTTTCCTACTTTTAATGTTACTTGTTTGCTTTTCGAATACATTTTTTGTTAAATCAATGTAATGTAGTAGTGTCAACTTGCTATTGTCGTAAATGCCATGTGGCCTTATTTCATGTTTTTGCTAATTCTATGCAAAACACTCAATCCTGTTACTGTCAGGCCTGAGCACAGTGACTCCAGCAAGTCTAGTCCTCTGGCCAAGTGCTTTATTAGTGTGAATATTTATAGATGTAATGCAGCTTTTTCTGATTTTTCATTTTATAGTTTTATTTGGTTTTAGTTCAACTACTTAAATTTGTAAGCTATATGATCAGTTTCACAATGTGACTATAATACTGACAAGGTACCGAGCTAAAGCTGCAGAAAAAGCAGCAGGAAATGAGTTGACAACATGCTTTTAAGATGTCACATAAGTTTTCGGCTTAAAGCCATAACACACATTTTAAGTGTCTCAAAGTGTGTTCTGTCAGGTTAAGAGTTGAGAAAAGACAGAAATTCAGTTTTATTTTCTCTTTGGTGCTTGTTAAGTTAAAACAAGCATTTTATTACAATGTAGAGAAAATTACTGTGGAAAAACTGATTATAGCTAAATAATTTTAACCTGCCTACTTTTTTGTCTTCGCTGCTGCTCTTCCTGCCTTGGCTTTTTATGCATTATAGAAAAGGTAGTTGTGCTCTCCCTACCTCAAGCTTTGTCACACCACATAAGCAGGTGGAAAGGCAGGTTACCAGTGTCACATGTATCCTTACTGATGCTCGCTCTGTTGTGTACCCTGGGGGTTTGCTACTGCTCTCCCTGCCTTGATTTTCATGTATACTTTACAACATTGTTTTTATGTATATTAGCATATGGGCAGCGCATTTATTGTCTTTTTTCATTTTTTTTTTCATACAGCTACATTATTGCTTATCTTGTATTTATTTTAATATTCTAATTTTCAATATTTTAAAAAAAAGAGACGTCTTAGATCTTCCAAATAACGTTAGCAACACCTTGTATGCACACAAATACATGAAGTCCATTCAAGGAAACATCAATATCTCTGACAGCTGACAGCTGTGATAATAATATCCGGACAGCTCGGCTCCATTCGCCATGGCCTTACCGATCACAGTGAAGATAGAGGTGAAGCACAATAGGGAAGAAGCGTACATTCCCCTGACAGGCTGACAAAGATAAGGAACTGTGTCTTAAGTGACTTCCAAGGTTAAAACTGGGAAAAAGTCATTATTTTTCAATGATATGGTATCTATTTTTTAAAAACAATAATTAAAAGCTTTTCCATTTATCATGCTTTCTGAATAGGAAGGTCACCGCTCACACTCTACCCAGCAAGCAGAGGAATTACAGGAATGAATGGAAACGATCAGAGAGACCACCACGAGTGTTCATCACAAGGCTCCCCAAAGACACAAACACACACACACACACACACACAAAGAGACACAGTGTGAAGATAAACGCTATTTTTCGTCCTTCGTTCAAATTCCCACAATCCCAAGACACTCCACTGTCAACCCGAACCAATTTTTTTCTCCACGCCTTTTGATGTTCCCTCCCCAGAGACGAGAAGGGCAAACTGTGCCGGGAAATGTTATGTTTGCCAGGTGTTGCGAGGTCTGGCTACTCAGACAAACTGCATCAAAACACCCTCGAAGAGAAGGAGTCCTCAACAAGCGTTAGCAAAGAGGCAAAGACAAATCATACCTATGTGACTTCTGTGGCCGTGTATTGTGTGAGGATAATGACTCCTCAGCCCTGGAGCCTGTAAGTCTGCACAAAAAGCACTCTGCTCAGTCCCTGCAGGGCTGGATGCTGATGGCAGGGGAGGCCACAATTTTTCTGTCATTTTATTTGGTTCCAACTGGAACTGCTTTTTACACCACCCTGGTATTAAAGTTTTACTGAGCTAAACCTATGTTGTTGGTGGTGTTGCAGTAAACAAACCATCAGGATGACATGAAAAACACCCAGAGCATCATTCTGCCTCTGTTACAAAGACATGCTAGCATAAATTCAGGTTTGTTTTCACCAACAAACAACGGTTGGCGCTAATTGAGGTGCCATCAGATTTGAAATTGGTTCCTCTTGTAACACAGTAAGGTTGACATTTATGCTTCCCAGAGGATGAACCCTGATGTTTTTAGAGCCGTTACCTTCGAAGCTATCAAGGCTGGGACAATATGCTTTTACAATTTTTGGGGTGCCGATTAAATTTATATTGCACTTCTATGATATTTTTGATTTTTGGTTCACTTTTTTAGCACCAGACCATGTGAAAAAGTTGAATGATAGTGATGATGTCTACAGACTATGTCAGGAAGCATTTTTTTTTTCTAAAAAAATAAACATCACGTGAATGCAAAAAAAATATTGTGCCCTCTGCTGGAGAAACGCAGTAACTTTTTTCCAACTCAAGCCCATCAACGAAATTTTAACAAACAATCGGGGTTTAAAAAGTTGTTATACCCCAATATTTCTGTAAATTAGCCACCTCCACAAGCTAAATATGAATACATTCAAGACTGTTGATACAAGATATTTCCATCATCCTCAACTGCAATTTTTGCTGACTAATAGTTTGTAAATGTTAGCAAGGTTAAAAAAAAATGCTGAATATATTTTTTGTTAAAATAGAAAATAAAGAAAAATTTAGCATTAGCATTGTACTAACACTACCTTCAGCATTTCAATGTTAGCCAAAGGCGTTTTTTTTTTTCAACATCAAAACCTGACTAATTTTCAGGCTTGTGACTTGGATCTGAAAGGGAAGTGCTAAAAACTGTAGTTCCTCAAGTGTCCACATGAGGCTGGCTCTGAAAGTACAAAAATAAACATGTAAACGGCCTGGAAAGACAAAAATAAACAAAAATAAATGAATAAATAACAACAATAATAAGAAGAAGATGAAAATAAATTAGGAAAAAAAACACCAACAAAAAAAAAAACATAGCACCATCACCATTAACAACAATGTAAAAATAAGGTTAGCTGTTAGCAAGAAGTCCAAAGCCCGCCTCAACTTTAAGTCTTTGCCTCACGCTAGGTCCACCAGTTAAGAATTTCCAATATGGCAACCACCATCAATAGGCTTCAAAACACAGCTTCTGAAACAAACAGGTGACATCACAGAGTCTACATTCATTGACTGTATGATTCATCAGAGTTCACAAAGCTGACACGGGATTCTTTGTTTTTTCAAGTCAGCCTCATGTGGACACTTGAGGAACTGCAGTTTTTGCACTTCAAGATCAGCTCTAACGTCAACACGGGGTTGCTGCATGGTAATAACATTTTAGAAGTTAGTCTAGCTAGCAGATTTTTGGATCTAAAATGTTATGTTGCATTGGGGAAATTGTTAGCATAAAGTAGCCTATGTACAGGCGCTACCCAAGTAGCTGCCTGTTGCAGCAGCTCTCTCGTCTTTGTCCGTTTCTTGTAATTTTTTCGTCTCTTTTTCGTTATCTTTGTATTTGGAGTGGATCATCACTTTGTATGGTTCATTGTCGGTCACGGACACCAAACTTTTTGTGGCTTCGGCAGTATTTTTTACTACTTTTCTCCTGTGTCTGTCTGAAGATCCTACATGTAACCATGGCTGCATTGTTTACATGTGAAATTAGCTGTTAGCAGCCTGTAGCATGTCAATGCTAACTAGTGTAGGGCTTGATGATTTCCCTCAAGCTGAGGAGGAGGAGGTGAGGACGACGTGCTGGTTCTCGGATGTGAGCTGGGAGGTGACGACGTGGACCTGTCCTTCCATCCATCGTTGTTGGGAACGTGGGATCTCGCTCCGGGAGATGGATGAGCTAGCTGTGCTAACCCAGCGGCATCGTGCTGTTCACGGACGTGGCTGATGGAGCTGACATCGGACGCCGCGACACATCGGAGGAGCTTCACCTGCTGTGGGCAGACAGGATCCAGGAGACAGAGACTGAACAGACTGCTGGGGAGGCTCAGTCCTGGACCCTGTGGAGGTGGAGACTGGCTGGGCTGGAGAGTGGTGGACGAGTGGTGGATGGGATGTCGTCATCTAATTTCTTGTGGACATTTTTGCACTTTCTATACACTTTCTTACTTTTGTTTTCTTAAATGCTGCGGTGACTCCTGAATTTCCCCTCGGGGATAAATAAAGTATTTTCTATTCTATTTCTATTCTATTCTATTCTATTCTACTATATGCACTAAAATTTATTTGATTGGGCATGTTTTGAGTGTTTTGAGCAGTAAATTTCTGTTCACACATTTAAAAATTAACCTTTTAGCAGACTTGAGATTCAAAGAAAAACCTTTAACGTGATTTCTGTTCTAATGAAACTCTTCTTCTCTTTTCAAAGTTTTCTTTTTTCAGGATTGCTGACATGGATAACATGTTTGTGATTTTTGTTCGGCATGTTGATATTTGGCGCAGTTTAACGTTGTACACCCTTAATTACATTTAAGTGTCCTATTTTTGCCATTCAGACTGTGTTGTCTGATTAAAAGTTTTGAGCTAAAGATCAAGATAAACAAATTAAAACTTTAACAAGTGTTAACATACTAACGCTGACGTGCACAGAGGTGTTTGCTTACTTCACAGCCCAGCTCCTCAGCTCAATGAAGACTTTTGACAGACACTAGAAACTGTGTTAACACTCTCACTACACACTTCTGATTTATCACAAAGCTATTTATGGACGCCCACACATCTTCATTTAGCATCAGCTCAGATGAGTCTCAAAGAGGAATCATATTTAAAGACCTGCATGAATAATTGCGTCTCCTCAGTGTGGCAACATGAGAGGGATCACTTTCTAAATTCAGCTTATTTACCCTGCCATGTTGACGCTTCCTGCGCCGATGCAGCTTTAAATAGGGTTCACGTCGTGTCATGCTCAGTGTGAGCACAGATAATGATATTGCTCATACATCATGATGCTAACAGCCTGACTCCATACATGCAGCCGCACTCTGTAAGCAGCACTATTCCCTGATAGTCCCATCAATCACAGCAGACAGGCTGCTGTTCGCTGAGGCGGTGCTGTGTGTGTGTTTTTCTGCGTGTGTGTGTGTGTGGGGGGAGTTTCTCTTGGCGTGACAGCGTCCTCAATGCGGCGGAACGTTTAACGGGGGAAAAGCGAGGTGGGCTGTGACAGGTTGCAGCGGTCATGGTTTATTCGACAGGCGGGCACCTCGCAACCCTGGCCGAACGCTGGGACTGACGGCTGACACGGCTGCAGAAAAACTAAAGCAGCGGACAACCAGAACCAAAGTCAGCGCTGCAGCTTCAGCAGAATTATAGGTACAAGTCACAGAAAAGGGTATGAAGAAACACTTAGAGTTTCTTATAGACTGCCAAAATGTTAAAATTCTGCTCAGAGACAGAAAAATTTGATTCCTCAAGTAAATCGGCAAAAATACAAGTAGGAACACAAGGAGAGATTCAACAGAGAGGCCCTTCAGATGTTGAAATATCCTGTTGAGCCTGTTGAAGGCTTACAGGATTAAAGCTACCCTTTGGAGCTGGATTGTAAACGCAGCTTTGTTTACGCTCAGTCTCTCCCTACTTTACAGCCACCTTGTATTTTCTGGGCTTCAAGGATGTTCAGTACCTGCTCTTTGCTTCAGGGAAACTCAACACTGTACCTTTAAGATGTCAAACTTAGGCTGTTTAACGCACAAGATGACTTCAAGATCGCAACTAAAACTGCCTTAAACCTGCATCTTACAGTGGGGAAACAAGTATTGAACGTGTCAACTTTTTTTCTCATTATATTTATTTCCAAAGCTGCAATTCAAACAATATTTCTACCAGACATTGGTATTAACTCAAATAATCCACACATGAAAAGAAATCCCAACGTTCAGGTCCATAAATAATGATTATGGTGAATTAAGTACGATAACACAGGAAAAAAGTATTGAACACACCATGGAAAGGCTGTATACTTTGGCAAGGAAATGCACCATACCACCTGAAATCTGTCAGTAATTATTACTTAAACTTTCAATTAGTGCAAACCAACATCATCAAAAGGTCGTTTTTTCACCAAGCAGTTAAATACCACACACCTCATGATGGGTAAAGGCAAAGAGCTCTCTGAAAACATTCACAACCTGATTGTTGCTCAGCATCAGAATGGAACTGGTTACAGACTTATATCAAAGCACCTGAATATTCCAGTCAGCACCGTTGGGGCCATTATTCACAAGTGGAAGAAGCACCACCTTACCATCAACAGGCCACGCACAGGAGCTCCTTGAAAGATTTCTGACCAGGGAGTCAGAAAGATAGTCAGAAGAGTACTCAACGAGAACAAGGACCACCCTGAAAGTGCTCCAGGAAGACTTGGAGGCAGCAGGTATATTTGTTACAGAGAAAACAATAGGCAATGCACTCCACCGCCATGGCCTCTATGGACGCTCAGCCCACAAGACTCCATTCCTCAAGAAAAGGCATGTTGAAGCTGGTTTAAAGTTTGCTAAACAGCATCTTGACAAGCCTGTAGAATACTGGGAGAATGTTGTTTGGTCAGATGAGACCAAAACTGAACTTTTGGGCTTTCATACTACAAACCATGTTTGGAGGAGAAATAGCACTGCACATCAGCCAAAAAACACTACACCAACAGTGAAGTTTGGAGGTGGAAGCATCATGGCATGGGGTTGTTTCTCATCTCATGGTGTTGGCAAACTTTATATAACTGACGGAGCAATGAATGGAGCCATGTATGGGGAAATTCTTGATATGAATCTGCTGCCATCCACCAGGATGATGAAGATGAGACGTGGCTGGACCTTCCAGCAGGACAACGATCCAAAGCACACGGCAAAGTTGACTCTCAAATGGTTTCAAAAAAAGAAAATCAATCTGTTAGAATGGCCTAGTCAATCACCTGACTTCAATCCAGTTGAACATTTGTGGGGTTCACCAGAGGGCACCAAAGAATATTCCAGATTTAAAGACAATCTGTGCAGAGGAATGGGCCAAAATCACACCTGAGCAGTGTGGGCCATTAGTTCAAACATACAAGAAGCTTCTGGAAGCTGTCATTGCAAACAAAGGCTTCTCCACTAAGTATTAGATGAGTCTCAGTTAGCGTGTTCAATACTTTTTTCCTGTGTTATCATACTTAATTCCACATAATCATTATTTATGGACCTGAACGTTGTGATTTCTTTCCATGTGTGGATTATTTGAGTTAATACCAATGTCTGGTAGAAATTTTGTTTGAATTGCAGCTTTGGAAATAAATGTGATGAGAAAAAAGTTGAAAGTTCACCATTGTTTTGAAAACATGCACCTCTTGGTAAACCATCTGCAAAGTCAAATTCAATACTATAAAAAAAAGTCAGTTTGTCCTGGTTCATCTACTTTTCTTCCTCCCACTTTTGTTCACTGCTGCTGTGTATTGTCGGCAATGAATTACCATGTACAGCAGCACCTCTTTGTTTTTGTATGCACATGTGCTCCCTCCCGTATGTGCAAGTCAAGCAGAGAATACAAACACAAACAGGGCTTGATCATCAAAACACAGCTTTGTTTTGATGAGTGAGCTGCTAGCTTCACCTGCTGACACCAACTTGACAGTGTATCTTTAATCCAGAGTAAAAGTTTAGGTGCAGTAGGAGGTGACCTGGTTACTTTAATGTAGCTTTGTCTTTTAATGTATGAGCTCAGCCGTTTCTTAGTGACATTAATCCTGAAGAAAAAAGAAAAGACAAAACCCACAAGAAGGGTTAGGTTCATCTCTTCTTTTCTTTTCATAGGGCCGCACAAGGGAGAAAAGAAAAAGACAGATTTTTGAATGCTAAAATTAACTGTTGGTAGCTAGCTGTCAAAAAAGATTAGTTTTGCTGTTTTGATGACCTGTTAAGTGCAGACTGCTCATTAGCATCAGCTAGCATGAATGTTTTTATTAACTGATAGATAACCAGAAGAACAGACACAGGGAACACTTCAACAAAGAAATCATATACTAGCAAGCTAGCTTAGCTACAACTGGCTAACACTAAGCCATCCAAATGAGATTTGTTTTGTTTCAATATTAGCATCAGTAGAGTAACAGCGGCTAACTTTAGCTTTACTAACTGATAGCTGACTGACTTTTTGAGTACTAAAAGCTCAAAACCATCTGCTAGCATCACTATTTTATTAATTGTTTGCTAACAGGGAAAAAATGAAAATCTTAAAATTCTTGCAAAAGTATGAGCTAGCTAACATAAAAATGGAAAAAATGTTGCCTAACAGTGATTAAAGCTAAAAACTGGTTGAATGTTAGCATTAGTGGACAGTACCTAGCCTTTCACGTGAGCCTGCGGTTATTTTGTTTTGGTTAGTCAAAATTAGCAACTGCTGTTACATTAGCTTGAATTGTTAGCAAACTTTTCTTCCTTTTTTGAGCGGACCAAAAAAGATTGTGTCGATGCAAGTTAGTCAGCAGTAATTATAACTACAAACTGCAAAAACGCCTACTTTAGCTGTTCTTATCTTGCTGTCCAAATGTTTTTACAGATGTGTTGTTCTGACAGCTAACCCGCTAAAATTAAAGTTTAATCAGTTACTAGCTAACAATTTGACTGGTTAGCTAATACTACACTTGACCAGATGTTCCGTGAGACATTACAACACAACTATGGATGACTCCCATTTGTAATTATGATACAATTCAATAAATGGGATGTTTCTGTTGTATGCTAGCAGTGTTAGCAGCCTTAATGTTCCACAAGTACAAGACGACTGAAATACTCAGCATTTCATGTTTTAAGAAAAAGTAAGGAAAAAGGATAAGGATTATAAAAAATGTGTGAACACTGGTAAAGTTGGCACAATAAAAGTATAATTATAGAATCTGACTAATTGGAAATATTTACATTAAAAGAAGTTTTCAGATTTTTCTGTATATCAAACATTATTTATTAACACCTGTGTTGACATATGTAGTGTAGCAAAGTGTGTCCAGTGTCTCCAGCTAAGAGGAGAAAAGAAAGTTGCTATCTGAAGATGTGTTGAGCCACCCACTCTTGAATTTGAATATTTAAACAGCCTCCATTAAAACACTGATTAATTTGAGAGCACTCCAGAAGTTGCTGATGCGTGAAACAGAGAGTGGAGATAAAGCAGAGTGTGTGTCGGATGTGTGAGTGCACACATGTTGTTGGTGAAACTGTGGACAAAAACAATTATCAGATAAAGAAACTGGAATAATTAGTTTCCTCTTACTTCTCCAGCCAGTCAGAAAGTAAACATGAAGAAACACTTCCTGTTTGGACAAAGTTTAAAGGGACAGTGAGACACAACTTAAAATGAGATTACCAGCGCCAGCATAGATTATTCTTAAATTCTGTTTCTCAGGTTATGTTACGTTAGCTCTGCTTGGTAGATTAGCACCAAAACCAGGTTTCACTAACAATACAAGTTACAGACATGTCTCAGAGCACTTGGCTGTGAGTAGCGCTAAATATAGCTGGCTAGCAAACAACACTACAAACTACCGTTGATAACTAAACTACGTCATTTCTGGTGTAGAGTTGTCTTGAGCAAAGAAAACGTGTATAAAAGATGTAATTTCCATTCGTTTTTCAAAACATAAACAAGCCTTGTGTTTGAGTAAGGAGCCAGTGCTCATGGGAAGCACTGTCTTCCCTGCTAGCGCTGACGCTAGCTTTTCCAGAAAGTCCTCACAGCTTCTCACTTTCTTAAGTCTTTTAGTGAAATTTGTGGGTCTTTGTCTTTCCTCCCAGCCCACAAATTGTGATATTTAATGACAAAACCTGTACTTAGTAGTGCTTGTTAATGTAAAATCCTGACCTAAAACAAGCTGTTTGGATTTTGGGGATTTGCCGACATCAGTGATTCCCTTTTTTGACCAATCACAAGCAAGTCTGACCCGATTGGTCCACCGGAGCAGATACCCCTCAATACTAAGTGGCTAGAGTTCATTTATCAAGGAAATGTGCCAGCTAGACTCCGTAAAACTGTGCATGTGTGTGCTAGTCACTTCACGGCCGACTGCTTTTCCAAGTTTGGACAGTCCAACAGAGGGCTAGCGAATAGACTGGTCCTGAATCCAGGCGCATTACCAACCATCCACCAACAAACCTGGGACCCTGGAAATGTGAGTATTTTAAATGCTGTGTGCTGTGGAGCAGATGTAAGAGCTTTTCCTCAGTGTCCCCCCTGTTTCTGTGTTAGCTTCAGGATGCTAACTTTAGCTGCGGTTAGCCTGTTGTTTTAGCCTGTAATGTTACGGTAAATGAGCTTCACTGTTTTCTAAACATTGTGCACTCAGAGCTCGTGGCACTGCTCTCAGTGACGCTGAAGAGCGGGGCGGTATCAGCGGTGGCTCATTTACATATGAAGGCCACGCCCACTAAATCAGAGCATTCTGAACAGAGGGGCTATGAGAGCCTGTAAACAATGCTGCTGTGCTTGATTTATTGGCTTTTTGGACCAAAACATGTTACTACCATTTCATGAAGACATCAATGATCCATATTAAACAAAATTGGCATTTTAACTTTTGGAGACACTATCCAGTGGACACTTAAGGAACTGCAGTTTTTGCAAAAGTCTCACTGTGATACTTTATCAGAATGTTTTTTACCTCTACTTTTACTTCCCTTCAGTGTGCAATACTGATGTGAAACACAAGGGAGCAGTGTGGTTGGAATGATCATTGGATTGCCTGTTTTCAGTTCTGATAAGTTTTTGCAAAGTTTTACAGCCGTTTTGAGCGTTTTATGTCAAAGCTGATCCATGTTGCTCAACAAACTGACATACTTATTTACCGTGGGAACACAATCCCACCAGCAGACCAATCACAGGGCTTGCAGAAACTGAACCCACAGTGTCCTCAAACAAAGAGTGTCCTCAGTGTCAAGCTGATGTGTTTAAAGAACTGAGACTCAAAAAATCTGGATTGGACACTTTTTTTCTCTCATTTCTTTTGTTTTTAAGACACATTTAGACTCAGAGCAGTAATTTTCCTTCGAGCCTTGAGTGCACCGCTTCTAAAAGTAGAGAAATCCAAAGATTGACACGCCTGCTGTGCCTAGTTATGGGTTGCTAAGCTAAGATTGGACTCCCGCTCGGAGGAGAGATTCACCAATGATTTCCAAACACAGATGGTGATTTGGATTCTCTGAAATGATCCGAGTTTAAACCCTCTTTTTTTTTAGTTAAGTCAACCAAAGTTTGATCATCATTCGATGGCATTTCAGGGACAAATTTAACGAAGCGTGGAAGTGACCCTGACTCTGTGCTTCTTATGTAAAACCAGCTTCCTTTGCATTGCTCAAAGGCACTTCTCCTACACAGTTATTCACTGTTTCACTTTGCTTCCTCCCACGCTGCCTTCATACATATTCCCCTTCACAACCAGTCGCCAGCCTCCCTGACCTTTAAGCATGCATCGCAACCGTTTTAAAGCGATACGAGCTGTTTGAAATGCGCCTCCATCACACCACCTGCCAATCATACAAACCATCGCAACAGACGGACGCTCCTGCAGCCACTGGCGCGGCTGGTGGCGTATACAGATGTTACCTAAGCCCTGGAGATGCTGTGAGTGGCAGGTCCAGATGTTGGAGGAACGCTCAGTCGGGGGACGCGCACATTCGTTCCAGTTGATTAAGTGTCATCGCAGCAATGTTAATCACACGTGATGGATTTGACGCTTTAAGAGGATCTTTATTTTGAAATATGCAACAGATAAGAGCTCGAATTCAAAGCTGAGCTCAGACAAGCAGAAGTCTCTTAGGGAGGGATACCGAATGCCCCATGCCTTTCTCCACAGAACACTGGTTGTTATGGCAACAACTGAAGCGGCGTCTAATGGCCTTCTTATCAATTTAATCCAAATGAGTCTCGGGGAAAACAACAGCCGACTCCCCAACCTGCCGGGAAACAGCGGCAGAGAAACGTGGCTCAAACCTCCACCTTGAAATTTCACTGTATATAGGAAAACACACACACACACACACACATATATAAAAACCAATGAATGTGTGAACCCACTATTTCCCTATACGCCACTGCAAACTTCTTCATACATGTTGCTTTGTGCATGTTTACACACACACACATGCAAACACACTCCATCATACTGACAGATTCATAAAGAGCTTCATCTCCATCCTTACTGGACACACACAAACACACACACACACACACACACACACACACACGTTCAGCTGTGTCTCGGTGGAATCCGTCTTCATTTGCTGTGTTCTGAGAGCAGCCCTGAGATCCAGCTCCATCCTCCTCTATAACTCATCCTCGCGTCTCCAGATGCTCCTCGCTGCTCCTCTCTGCTCCTCTCCGCTCCTCTCCGCCGTCTGAACGCAGCAGAAACATTCCCCCCAACCAGCAACGAAGACGAGATATTCTCTCGCAATTATTTCCCGACAGATTAAATTAAAAGAAAAAAAAATCAGATGCTTTTAAAATGAGCACCTGCTGCTGAATTTCATTTTCTTGGGTTTGGTGGGAAAATGTGGCAGCGTGTGAATGAGGCATGATCGGAAGTAAGAAGAGCTATTTTTTTATAAAGGCAAATTTTGAAGTTTGCACACATGCCGTGCTGCTTTTTGTTTGACCACTGACGTCTAATGACAGCAATTAACCTACTAAATTGACTGAAACCTGAGTTTTCAGCTAAAAAGAAAGATAAACAAATATTTAAATCAAGGAGAGAAAAAAATCTTGAGATAAGTTAATGGGTTCTTTCGTTAAAACTAATGTTGTTTTCTAACAACAATGGGGTAATTTGTCCAGAGAAAACAAGATAAAACCTCTGATTACAGAATAGCTCTTATTATCTTTGACTTGTTTGCTCATGATAAAATAATTTAAGATCCAATAATCTTGAAAAAGCATGACTTTTCTTTTTCCCAGAGATGAGACCCCTACAAAGCTAAATTCATCATATCCTAGGCCTAAATATAGTAGATGTGCTGACTTTAAAAGCAGTTTCAGTTCAGTTTTGAAATAAGTGCCAGAGTGACTCCTCTGTCTTTGTTAACGTTTTAGTTTTGTAAAGTTGCGTCATAGTGAGCGCTCTTCACGCGCTTTGTTCTGTAGACGATCTTTGACTTATTCGTTAGCCTGTTAGCTTGTGTTTTGTATTTGCTTCTACCCCACACATATTTCTGCTCTGATTTATATGTCTTTTCTTGACGTTTAAGCCTTGGAGTCCCTTTGCTTGTAAGTAGTAGCATGTAAGAACACGAGTTAATATCATTTTGTTTTTGGGAATGTTACTTAGCTTGGTCAGTGTTTTATACTGATTTGGTTTAATATCTGTAATGTTACAGTTTTACACTGGTGGATTCAACCTTGAGTAAAGTCCAGGAAAAGAAAGCCCTGTGTCTTTTCGATAAGTGTGGATCCCTGTTAGCTAGCTGTCTAGTTTCACTCACAACACGCGCTGCGAGGACAGCATAGTATACGTATCTTGACTCTCAAAATATTTCTGTTATCTTGAAAAAAGACAAACATGGTTCCTTGAGATCAATTGTCTTAAAAATCTGTCAGAATAAATAATTGCATTATCTTGGGTAACAAGATTTTTTTTTGGGGGGGGGGGGGCTAATGAGTCAAATTATCCCATTATCTTATCACGGAAGTTGTTGCATTGCCTGAAGAAAACAAGATCAGTTTTTCTGAGATCAGGAGAGAAATTCATCCATCATCCTGAGAAAAAAGAAGATTAGTTTTCTCTGTTGTCTGAGATTTGTGTTCTCAAGATACTGAGATCAATTATATCATTGTCTTAGTGTATTGAGTGAAGAGGGGGAAAAAAAGGTATTGGGTTATGACCCTTTGGGGCCTCCGTACAACTGCTCTAAGGCCAACTCCACTCTGTGACTGTGTTGAAAGTTATAACACAAAACTTTGAGTATTGTTGGCTAGAAATTGGTTTAATACTTATCTTAGCTGTTGCTATTAAGCTAGCTAACCTTAGGAGCTAAAAAGGAAAAAAAGAATAAGGATGTTAATGATTTCAAAATTTACAATTTCAAGTAATCTGCTCAAGTGGATGCTAGACTTTAGCACGTGCGCGGCTCTTCAGCAGACGTGCATGCATATTTAATATGCTAGCTCAGATCTCGTATACGCTCCCTCGATCTCACATTTGCTTGCTCCCATCTCGCATTAGTCCTTGTGGATCTCACATAAGCTAGCGCGGATCCCATACACGCTCTCAGGGATCTCACATTAGCTCGCGCACATCTCACATTAGCTTGCGCTGATCTCATATACACTCACAGGGATCTCATATGCTAGCAAAGATCTCACATTAGCTTGCGCGAATCTCACATAAGCTAGCGTGGATCTCATATACGCTCACACAGATTTTATATACACTCACGTGGATGTCATGTATACTTGCACAGATCTTACATTAGCTTGCGCTGATAGGACATTAGCTTGTGCTGTTCTTACATAAGCTCATGTGGATCTCATATACGCTCGCACAGATCTTATATACGCTCTCAGGGATCTCATATACACTTGCACAGATCTCACATTAGCTCACGCAAATCTCACATTAGCTTGCGCTGATCTTACATAAGCTTACGTGGATCTCACATAAGCTCACAGGGATCGCATATGCTAGCAAAGATCCCACATTAGCTTGCGGGAATCTCACATAAGCTAGCTTGGATCTCATATATACTTGCACAGATCTTACATTAGCTTGCGCTGATAGGACATTAGCTTGCGCTGTTCTTACATAGGCTCATGCGGACCTCATATACGCTTGCACAGATCTGATATTTGCTCTCTAATGCCACATTTGAATCTCATGTATGCTTACAAATTTTGGCGGTATAAGGCCACCATAGCAACCTTCTGGCTACAAGGCCAAGTCCTTATGGACTGATCAACTGCTGCACCATTAGCTTGTTTTTCCTGTAAAAGCATGAGATGATATTAGCATTTGACCAAATCCAAGCTAACTGGCTAATACTAGCAACTACTACATCCTCTTTCATCTCTAGGAGTAACAGCTCACCAAGTAAAGAAAGACTCAAATTTCTTTGTTTTTAGAGTCAAACTATGAAAACTGGAGCAGATATCCGTGTGATGGTGACATCAGTTTAACAGACTACCCAAACAACTTCCTCTGAAATAAACTTGCTATCACCCTCATCTCCCTGTTTCCAAACACCCACTAATGCTCTCTGATTAACACCCACCCAACTGCTTGTCTCTGTTTCTGGAAGCAAAGTGCAGTTAATTATAAACGGGCTGTCTTTGTAAAAGTAGAGCTCGGCGTGTGTGTGTGTTTGGCGCTGATTTGCTCGTGTCGGAGTTCACACAGGCAGGTGTGCCGAGCGTGATTAATACTTTGGCAGACAACAGAGCAGAGAAGCTAGATTAGATGAGAAGGATGATATTTTCAAGCTGTGTACCTGCGCTGCAGAAATAAACACAGAGCCAACACAGACGTTAGCATGTAATGCTAAAGTCGACTGAGACAGACGAATCATGTGATTTTTAAAAGGAGGGAAATCAGAGAATTTATGATCTAAAGGGATATGATCTGCTGAGGGATTTGGCAAGCTACGCTAAGCTAAGCTAATGCTGGACTAAGCCGGCTGGTAATGAGAGAGTTGGTCCAGAGTAATCTGTCTTTGAGGGAAAGTGGTGCTATCCTGCGGGAGCTCATTAGCTTAGCATTCTGCCTCGGTGGTCCTGCATCCCACAAAAGAAACAAACCCTCATTGTGCTGCTTTCAAAATCACTCTTGTGTTCATTTTTGCTTTTTTCTGTCTTTTTTTTTTGTGTACCCTTCCCTGTGTGAATTTTTTTCCAACGTGCAGCGACAACTCGTTGACACTTCTACACGACTTTGCTCTCAAAGCGTTCCAACCACTTCCTGAAACCTTACTTTCACATTCATCAAGTCAACCCACAAGAGTCCTCCAACCAGCCAAACAGGCCTTTCAAAAAAAATAAAAAAATAAATCTCCCACCCTGGCTGTGCACCAAAGAGATCCTCCTCTGACTGAAGCCGCCTCACTCGACTGGCGCTCGCACTTTCCTTCACTTTAATGACGACTCAAACAAGAGGAAAGAAAAAAGGGCTTCTCCGTTTTTTTTTTGTCAATGCTTTTCTGCACCATCTGTTTCTCCCGCACAATTAGCCGTCTCTGCCTGACAGCTCGGGAGACGATTACATCTCCATCGTTGTGCTGCTCCGTTTCTGCTGCGAGCGGCAAATGAGCCGACGGCGGAGGATCCCGGCGCTGGAAGTGACGCGGAGTGTCGTGCTCCCTGACAGCAATGAATCAGAGCCACCTGTAGAGGTTGATATATGGACTTTAATTAGAGGCTTTTTAAGTGTGGGGCTGGTTATGTAGACGGGATCACCTGGCTTAATGATAAGTAATGAGAATGTAACCTCTGAGGAAATTAAGCCTTGAGCAGATTGAGAAAAACGAACATCTCGGCGAAGACAGAAAAACACACGAATGCTCCCAAGAGTCGTACCCCGTCACTGGAAAAAGCAAAGCCACAAAAGAGAAGTGTAAAAAAATGCTTCGATGAGCTCTGTGAATGTACATTTTCATTATTTATCGCTTCTTGGAAAGCGGCGTCACGGATCAAAGGCCTCGTGCCTCCGCTGTGGCGACTTTCCCAGCGACTCAGGAAAGAAAGTTGTCAGCACGTTCCTCTGATCGGGAAAGGAAGGAAGAAAGAAAAACTGCTTTTGATCATTCTCTATCACAGGATGTTATGTATTATTCCAAGCCACACGCATTCACACGCTTCATCTGCGACACAGCTGGCTGATAGATTATTAATCAAGAGGTTTGACATTTGTGAGTCACTTTTACACGCGTGAGGAAATGATCATTGGCATGAATATTTGATTAGCATTTGCTTTGAAGCTCGTGTTCATGTCTCAGTGTGTTACATACCAAACCTGTAGAGCTGAAATCCTGTTATAAGCAGATTTTTGTGAAATAAACTGACAAAGTAAAAAAATAGTCTTCTGAAATCTTCGAATTCCCCCTGTCGTGACTATTCCCCTCTCTGTACGTTACACTCGTACTCGTGTTGTTGCTCCTGAAAGGAAAACACGAGAAAAGTGGAGAGGAGGAAGACGTAACATCACTTCAGAGTCGGAGTCGAGTTACAGCAAAGAGGCGTTCACCCAAGAGGCGAGGATATCTTTGAAGTGCTGCTACATCAAAGCAAACGACCTTTCAAAGTGTTTTTTATTCTCTCGTTCAGCCCTCCAGTCGTCGTTTCTTGTGTTTACAGCTGCTGCACAGTAAGTGAAAGGAGTGACTGACGTACTCATCGAAGGCTTCGTCTACCTGAGGCGATGAGTACTTGACTCACCTGATAGCACGTGGAAAAGAGTGATCTGAATCACTGAACTCATCGGACAGTGATACAACTTTCTGACACCAGGGTTGGACCCTCTTTCGCGCCTTTAACTTCCTTTATTTTTGGAGTCATAGTTTGAAACAGTTGCTGCAGATTTGTCGTCTGAACATCCATGATGAGAATCTCCCGTTCCACCACATCCCAAAGGTGCTCTATTGGATTGAGATCTGGGGACTGTGGAGGACATTTGAGTACAGAGAACTCATTGTCATGTTGAAGAAAGCAGTCTGAGATGATTCCAGCTTTATGACATGGAGCGTTATCCTGCTGGAAGTAGCCATCAGAAGATGGGTACACTGTGCTCATAAAGGGATGGACACAAACAGTGCTTGATCTGTATTTAAGGCCCATAAATAGACATAAATTGGCAACAGAAGTGGCAGTTTGCTCCATTCATTCACCTGTAAACACCAAATTCAAACTGTTAGCAGTTTGTAGTAACATCCAGTCTATCCAGTTCTGACTGTTAAAGAGAAACCATTGTTTTGGAGAAAAGAGAGACCATGCCAACTGGTGACTCTTTGCCAAATGCGTCTGCAGCATAGCCGGAAAAAAAAAAAAAATGGGCGTCATCTCAGCTCAAAGTGAGGTCTCCACAAAAACTGCTCCCCCTGGTGGCTGGCTGCAGTATAGGTTAAAAAAAAATCCAGCTCCCCAGTCATTCCAGATGGGCTGTGGTCAAATTTAAAAAGATTAAAACATCTCGTAGAAATGTTTCTCATGTCAGATCACTTTGGGGATTTGAAGATATTATTTGGCTGCCTTGTATCCAAGTCCTCTTTTTTTCTGATTTTTTTTTTTTTTTTTCATTAGTTATACAAGGTTAAAAATGAGGCTTCACGTCACGTTTAACGATAATTGACAGCAGCCGTTCTTGTGTATTTTTTTTCAGGGATTGTAAAAAATGTTGGGAGGTAGAGTCAAGAAGTGATTAGACTCTCAAAAGAAAAAAATTATATATCATTTCTGTCACCAGGCTCCACTCAGATTCTACCAGAATCCCTTACATTCTACTGTGCAGACTCTGGCTGCACAACTGCTTCAATGGCTGCACCTGTGACAGGGGTATTTTGGCTTCAAAACCATACAATGATAAATGGCTGAGCCATGCTGTCCACTCTTTATACAGTCTATGGTCAGAAGATTCGTTTCCATAGCACCTAGAATTGCACAAATCCTAAATATTGCAATAATAATGGTAATGAAAACACCAAAATTTCAAAAAACTCTCAAATTGTGATTAAGTTTTTACACTCTCATGAGGTAGTTTTTCAAAAGTTTTGATTTTGAAGTATGTCACAAAACTGCAATGGGAACACCTTTTTTTCTCAAAAACATGTCATGCTGTCATGACAACGCACTTTCCACACCTTCTCGTACGTGGCCACACGAACAGACTCTAGCGTTCATACTGGAACAGCTCTGCTGTAAGTTCTGTGTTCAGTTCAGATGTTTGTGTTTTTGACAACAGTGGTGAAGGCATCAGGAGGTCTTTGTGGGTCAGAATGAAACAGGAGGGAGGAGTGGAGGTGTGTGTGTGTGTGTTAGCGAGTGGCTGCCTGTTTTGAGTTGACATGATCACAGGGGACAGTCTGTCCATGTGTAATGTCCATGAATTAGCATAATCATCAGTGCAGCATTTGGATGGACGTTAGGTTTTACTTTACTCAAGTTGTGCGCAAATGTAGTCGTGATCGAAACACCAGCAAAGCTCAATTGTCCTTCAGAAATATAACTTTTGTTTTACCAGTAGGGTCAGGCTTTACACTGAAACACCGGCCCTGTCTGCAGCTGTGTTATTCAATGTGATTTCTTCTTCTAACCACCTTAGGTATTAAGGTTTGACTGGAAAGAAAAAACCTTAATTGCCAAATATTTATAAATCCTGTTTTTAATTTGTGTATTAAATGAAAAAGTTGGTATTGGGCCAAGGTTGAAACCTAAAGACTCACTATGGAGTAAAAAAAAAAAAAAAAAAAAATATATATATATATATATATATATATATATACATATACATATATATATATATATATATATATATATATATATATATATATATATATATATATATATATATATATACACATATATATATATATATATATATATATAAATATATATATAATTTATTTATCTATTTATTTTTCATATACATATATATATATATATATATATATATTTATACATATATTTATACATATATATATATATATATATATATATATATATATTTATACATATATTTATACATATATTTTATTTATTTATTTATTTATCTATTGATTTTTCAGATTTTTTTTTTTTTTTAATAACAAACATAATGAGTGGGGCCAGGCCAGAAGTCAACAGGTTGGAGGTCTTACAGCCCAACATGAGCAGAGAGGTTCACTAATGGAGTGGAAAGAGCAGGAACTCCACGGTCTTGTGACTCCAGCTGTCTGTTGTCCCGGACCAGACTTTTGTTTTTCTATCATCACCAACCAGTCCGTCCATTCTCCTCTGACCTCTGGCACCAACATCACATTTAGTCCCAAAGAAACCTTCTCTTTATGAGATATTTGCATTAATGAGCAGCTGAAGGCTTCAGTGCACGCTCGCCTGAAGATGTGATCTTAAATTACGCATCACACAAAACAAACACTTCATTTTATATTCTTTAAACTCAGCCTTGTTAGGATTCCTTGTGACTCTCTTCGCACGCCTGAAGCCGACACACTCACACACTCTGTGATTCTCATTATTGTGACCTCTGACTCTCATTTGAATTCCTGCATGTTGGGTGTAATTCAAATGCTTCATCTGCTCGGGCTCTTCAACCGCAGGGTTGTGAAGAAAGGACATGAAAAGGGATGTTTACCAAGAAGGAGATGGAAATTAGACGCTCGCACAAAGCCGCACACACACACACACGCAAACGGCGTCTATCACTCCGGTGTGATTGCCTGTGAGGGGAATTCCAATCATGTTTGGCTCTTTAAGGATGGGATGATCTCTTTTGCATCCAAATGCTATCTCCTGATATCATGTCATCAGTCTGGGATATAGATATAGAAGGTTTGACTTTAAAAACATGAATACATGAACAGTATATCCTTTTTTTTCTGACGAGGCGGTGGCTGGAATCAGAAAAGGACATCAGACACTGAAGAACAGAGGACTTGAAGCCTCATAAACACTTTTATCTCTCCCTCCATCACATTCAGCCATCTGTTACCTGCTGAAATGCAACAACTACTTTCACACATATAAATTTAGAGCACCTACACGGCAGCATTTGCGAGTACAGTAGCGGCTGGGTAACTCATCGGATGCTTGAATTTTGAAGGCTTCTTTTGCCTCATCCGTCACGCCGACAGAACAAGCAGATGGCGGGCCTGTCATTGATGAGATACGTCTCCAGATGTCTTGGATACGCTTTACTTCACACTGTAAACGGCTAACTGAGGTAACAGACACATTCAGGACAAATTTGGCTAACTTTTGACACGTACAAAACAATCCCTAGTCCTCGTTGGATGAGCCAGATGTGGTCCGAATGGTTTGAACCAAACTTGGCGAGGTCTAGGTCAGTTTTTTAAGGAGCTGAACTGTTTGTGCTAATGTCCATTCCAACCCACAGTCAGCAGTTATTCTGCAGTGGTCTGTTCAAACTTGAGAGTCTATCAATAAAATGAAGAGTGAGGTTACGTTAGCTCTGATTAGTAGATAACTGGCAGGACATAACCAGGGTTTACTTACGTTACACATTACCGACATGTCTTAGAGCACCAGGCTGCTAGCTGTGCTAAATTTAAACGGCTACTAAACTACTTACAAACTGACAGTGTTAGCTTGTTGTCATGTTAGGCTTCAGATACATCGGCGCACCAGGCTACCGATAGCACTACACATAGCCGGCTAATACAACATTTGCTTGATGTCACATTTCAAACTGTAGCACTACATAACTGTACTGATAAATATCTTACCTCAGTGTGTTAAATCCAGTAAAAAGTTGTCTTAAACAAAGAAAATTTGTTTTGATCTGATCTCCATTTAATTCCAAAACAAACACACGCCTCACTAAAAGTAATTTACGACAGTGTGCAGAGACTCCAGGCCACAAGGTGGCGAGGGAGTGCAATTATAACAGATCCTCCTCATAGCATCTTTAAAAGAAACCTTAATAATTCATAAATCAGCATCATTTTCCTTGTATAGCATCACTTCCATGGATAAAATTCTAAACATAGTCAAAAATGTAGTGAATAATAATCTAAATGGGCAGTTTTTTTGTTTATAAAATTGCACATGTAATACCTAAGTTTTTTATTTTTGATAAATTTGCAATATTTT
Organism: Halichoeres trimaculatus; assembly: GCF_033239565.1. Classification (NCBI taxonomy): domain Eukaryota; kingdom Metazoa; phylum Chordata; class Actinopteri; order Labriformes; family Labridae; genus Halichoeres; species Halichoeres trimaculatus. The sequence goes on from NW_027437200.1 coordinate 19,458,093, forward strand.
TTTAAATGTGTAATATATATTTAATAAATTCATATTTTTTTTCAAAAATAAAAAATGTGCAAAAATTTGAAAAAAGTTTAACAATTGTAATTTAAGAAAAATTTAAAAAAAATCAAAAAATTGCTTGATTCTCTAAAAAATGAATTTAAATAATTTTCAGAAATGTTTTTTTTTTTAAAAAACATCACAAATTGACATTTAAAAATTTTGCCAAAAAGAAATTGAAAGCTTTTTTGTAAGATTTAGTTCCAAAAAATGTTAACACAGGACTTCATTTAGTGTCAGTGTCTTTAATCATCAATACCCTCTGTAAGAAAAATAATGATTCTTCATTTTAATAATATTTTTTTAAAGCTACAAGGAGCCACTGCAAAGGAGTCAAAGAGCTGCATAAGGCTCCAGAGCCACAAGTTGAAGACCCTTGATCTAGAGGGTCGACAGGACCATTAAAGGCAAACTTTCCTTTCTAATGTCAGACTAACAGCTTCTGACTTGAGGAATTAGCACCAGATGGAGGGTCATATTTCTGTCTTGACATCACATTAATCCCACGAGACGAGGGTGGAAAGCTAGAGGGCCCACAGATCATCTTTAGATTAATGTGACAATAGGTCACCACGGTGCTGTCACCGCTCGGCTCAGGACTGAACTGAAAAAGGAGTTAGATTTCCTTTACCACTTCTTACTTTTTCTTTAACTGCTCCGAGCCAAAAAAAATATTTTCAGTTTAACGTTTGTACAAGCACGATGGTGAGGAACCAATGTTTCACGAGATTAATTCTTTGAAACCCAAACCAGACCAGTTCAGGTATCAAGGCATTCAATGAAACGGTGTAAAGCTGTGAAAATATGGATTGCATTCACATGGTTCACAATTAAAAATTTTTGTTTCTCAATTTTATCAGGATAGTAAAAAAAAATGAATAAAGGGAGAAATTAATCTTGGTAACTCAAGAACACCTATCTTGTTTTCGCAAGATGACAAGGTATTTGTAGTTATCTCACACAAAAACAACAATTAGATGGTAATAAGATTGATAGATAATGGGATGATTTGTTGTTTTTATTTATCAAATATAATCTCATTTAGATAATAAGCCATTTTTTTTTTAAAAGAATAAAATGTATTTTTTTCAAGATAATGGGACAATTTGTTGTATTATCTTAAAAAAAGAATCTTGTTTTCTTGGTTTAATGAAATGACTTATCTTTATATCTCAATAAACTTATCTTGTTCTCACAGGCAAACAAGGTATTTCATGTAGTTATCTCACAACAAAAAACAATCTTGTTTTCTCAAGATGATAACTGTTCATTATCGAACAAATCTTGTTTTTCTTTGGACAATGGGTCCTTAATCTGGCTGTTTTGGGGGAAAAATGTTTTTTCAAGATAATGGGAAGACAATGGGACAATTTGTCACATTATCATAAAAAACAATCTTGTTTTCCTTAGACAATGGGATGACTAATCCTCATATCTCAATAAATTTATCTTGTTTTTGCAAAATAACAAGATTTTTCATGTAGTTATTCACAACAAAAAACAGTCTTGTTTTCTCAAGACTATGGGATGATAAAGGGGTAATTCGTCCCATTATCATGAAAAAAAATCTTGTTTTCCTGCAATAATGGGATGATTTATCTTCATATCTCAATAAACTTATCTTGTTTTTGCAAGAAAACAAGATTTTTTTGTGTAGTTATATCGCAACAAAATCCAATCTTGTTTTCTCAAGATCAGGGGGTAATTTGTTACTTATATTTATCAAATAAAATCTTATTTTCTTAAGACAATAAGTCATTCTCCAGGCCATTTTGGAAAAAAAAAATGTTTTCTCAAGATAAGGGGGTAATTAGTTGCCTCATCTTGAAAAAAAACTTGTCTTCTCAAGATAATGGAATCACTTTTTCATTTCAAAAATATGTGCCTGTCCAGTTTAATGTCTTGTACCTCAGAAAACAAGAGGTTTTATTAGGATTATTGGAAAATTAAAGTACTTATCTCAACATAAACAATCTTTTTTCCTCAAGATAGTGGGAGAATGTACTTCGTTATCTTGACAAAAAAAAAAAAAAAAGTTCTGCCAAGACGTTGGGATTACTTATCTTGTTGACCAATCTTGTTTTCTTAAAATAATGGAAAAAACTATCTTGTTATCTTGAGAAAACAAGATTCATTTTCTAGAGATACGAAGAAATCAAATCTTATTTTCTCAAGACGATAAAACAATTGATCATATTTTATGGTGCCTTGCATCCCCTTTTTGGGGGGTCACGAGCTAAGGAGTCCAAGCTTACCCCAAATTTTGGAGGTTTATCTCAACAACTCAATATGTTTAAACCTCCAATGTTAAAATTAGCAATAAGCAACGTGATGCAACAGAAATCATTTATTTGGTTAAAGGTTACAGGGTGGCCAATTAGACGTCAGGGTCGCAGCCACCTCTTATCGCCTCCACTGGCTCTGCTCTTGGCCAAAATTACCAAAGTCTCCAAAGTCAGTTTCTTGACCTTTTTCTCATGTTAGCAAACACGTCGCTACTTGTCAAGTCTGGTTTTCCTAAATTCTACATCCAGAGCTCGTAACTATTACAAAATGTGTGTTTTTCCCTCCCTTCAGTTTTAATCGCCCCTTCTGGAGTTACCAGAAATACGTCAGCGCTCTGATTCTATGTTTCTAAATTGGAGCGTTTATATGACCTGACACGTTAAAGCAGCTGTTTGTCTGATGCTATTTTTGCCCATAAATAATGCAGCACATGACAAAAGTGATTTCGTTGACGGCTGCTGAAGAAAGGCGACGTGACAGGACACATATAATTGCATTCATGGGGTTGTATAGGAGAGCTCCTCAGCAGCAGAAGAGCAGGTTAATGAAGCGGCCAGCAGGGAGCTCTGCGTCTTCATGTGCTCCACCAGCTCGTATGTTTTATCAATTCTACTCCTGGCAGCTCAACACAGCAACTATATTTTACATTATTTATGCTGCGTCTCCCGGCGGCCGCCTCACACACACTGCTGAAGTACGGGTAAGTCAGTTTGCCTGCTGTTCACACACAAACCTAAGCTTTTTCTCACTGCTCCAAGCGGTGGAGAGTTGGCAGCCTGTCCACTCTGGATAACATCTCTGTAGTGTGCTCTAATGAGGGACAAGAAAAAGAGCAGGCTTTTCTTTTCCCGCTGTCTCTTTTCACAGCTTCAGACACAAGCGAGGAAGAGCAGAGGAGAATACACAGAAGCAGGTCCAATTAGTGATGCTGTAAGGAAAGGAGTTTAGTTTAATTTGTGATGTGTTGCTGGCATCACTTAAGTTCACTAACAGAAATATACAATCACATGACTGCTACTAACTACTTTAGCATCTTGAGGGTAAGACAGAGTGGAGCGTTTAGCACCTGTTAGTTCAACTTAAAGAGGGGGTTTGTTTTAAAGTACGGGTTGGACCCCCTTTTGCCTTCAGAACTGCCTTAAAGGGATAGTTCAGTATTTTTGAAGTGGGGTTGTATGAGCTCTATGTGACCACTAAGGACATTAGATACAGTAGAAAGTTGTCTCCTCTCCCTCAGTAAGACACAGACTGTAATCGAGGGTGACGAGGAAATAGACGCTAACAGGGACAGACGGTACCAAATTCAAAGGCTATTTTCTCTCTCTCTATTTTTCTCAAGAACTAAAATCAAAAAGTAATACCGCAGTTTAAGAGTACGCTACATAAAATATTTTTTAAGTGCATTACGTCTTCGGAAATATAAACATTTATCCGGACCTAACTAACTGGTCATGTGTCCTTCCGCGCAGCGCTAGTGCGCTCCGTCCCCCCTCCTCCTTTCAGCTGTAGGGAATGTAAACAAGCTATGCTTCGGGTGCCGGTTGTAGTCTTGTGTAAGTTTGATCAAGTATCGTAATTCTATTGTTTGTACTCTAAGGATTGTGAGGCAGCGTAGGAAATTCAAAATGAGTGACTATGACAGCGACGATGAAGTTCCATTCACTTTGGAACCAAAAGGATACCTGTATGAACCGGAGCACACAGAAGAAGAGCTGCTACAGATGGAGACTGAAAGGAATACAGAGGAAACTGGACATCAAGTTACTGGACATTAAGGGGCCCAAAGTGAGCCAAGAAAATCTCCCCCACACCATTACACCAGCAGCAGCAGCCTGAACCGTTGATACAAGTCAGGATGGATCCATGCTTTCATGTTGTTGAGGCCAAATTCTGACCCTACCATCTGAATGTGGAGCAGAAATCCAGACTCATCAGACCAGGCAACGTTTCTCCAATCTTCTATTGTCCAGTTTTGGTGTTGCTGTGTGAATTGTAGCCTCAGTTTCCTGTTCTTAGCTGACAGGAGGGTCACCCGGTGTGGTCTTCTGCTGCTGTAGCCCATCTGCCTCAAGGTTGGACGTGTTGTGTGTTCAGAGATGCTCTTCTGCAGACCTCGGTTGTAACCAGTGGTTATTTGAGTTACTGTTGCCTTTCTATCAGCTCCACCCAGTCTGTCCATTCTCCTCTGACCTCTGGCATCAACAAGGCATTTTGTCCCTCAGAACTGCTGCTCACTGGATATTTTCTCTTTTTGGGACCATTCTCTGTAAACCCTAGAGATGGTTGTGGGTTAAAATCCCAGTAGATCAGCAGTTTCAGAAATACTCATAGTAAACCATAGTAACTAATAGTCCCTTAAATCATCTTTCTTCCCCATTCTGATGCTCGGTTTGACCTGCAGCAGATCATCTTGACCATGTCTACATGCCTAAATGCATTGAATTGCTGCCATGTGATTGGTTAATTAGAAATTTGCATTAACAAGCAGTTGAGCACCCCGCATTGTTACTTTATATCCATATTTTCAAAAAAGGGAAAGCTGAAAACCCCTCTAAACATTTTTAAAAGTAGTGAGATAACAAAACTACACCTCCTGTACAGCGAGTGCAGATAGAGATAAATAAAAAATCATACAGACTGCATTTCTTTTGGGCCAAGCTTTGACTATATCTGAAGTGAAGATTTCTGTTCAAGCGCGCCAAAATGTTCAACTTTCCTCAATGTGGGTGTTTCCTGTGTAGGTGTGTGAAAATGTTTATTTCAGCACTGGTATAAATGTGTATTTATGGTTAATACCCAGCAGGGAAATTCATGTTTGCATGTAAATGTGTGTGTATTTTGTGTTTAAGTCGCTATCTAAACCTCTACACCTTCACTTCCACCCACTTAGAAAAAAAGTGACAACACAGATTCAGATCAATTACGCTCCAAAGGTCGCAGCTGGAGCACAAACAAAACGCTTATTTGAGAGCGATTAAAAGTGCTAAGGTTGACGTGCTCAAAACAAGCTGGAAATAATTCTACGCTTCCCGCCTAGGCTTTGGTTTGACCCTAAAATGCGTCTCACACTGCCAGAAATCAAATATAACTGCAGTGTCTTGGCTGGTGCTTGTTGTGGTGGAGGATTCACACTCTGAGTGAAGTTATCAAGAGGAGTGGGAGGAGATTTGTACATGTTGTGTAAAAGTCTGTTTCAACCTGGCTCCAGTTCTTGAATATTCTATATCTTGTTAGATGATAGTCTTTTCTGAATCGACTAAAGGATTAGTGTTTGTATCATGAATACATTAGAGAAAACACTGAGGCTAGGCTATTTGATGCTAAAACCAGTCACTGAGATTCCAGGGACAAAATTTACACTTCTCTCCACTAATTTTGATCACCCTAGCACATCAAATACTTGAAAACTACAAAAATGTTCAATATCTTTGACTTTACTTCACATCTTTTGCTAGTTAACAATATTAGCCTGCTAACATGCTAAACACAGTAGACGTGTTGTGATGGCAGAGATTAAATAAATACGATGTTTGCAGTAGCTGCCTAAAGTTTCTGTTAATGATTTACAGAGAATCGTCCAGGTATCTAATACAACACCATGTAACAAGTCGTATAAACGCTTTAAAATGTTTTTATTTGTTTGGAACTTGGAAGGTAATTTGCAAACAGTAGCTAGCCAGAGCTAGAAGACTTACTTTCGTGTTTAAAGTTGAGAGCTTTAAGTCAATCATACTTTAAAGTTTAATCATGTGTTTATACCTCTCACTTCATGTGTTGTACTTTTATCAAAGCATAAGGTAAAAACGGGGCTACAAGAGATCTCCCTGAGAGCTCACTGATGCATAACTCTCTTACAAGATACATGCTAGCAAGTAGCATACAATCGCATCTTTCATCACTAAATGCACACGTGAAATGGTCTTGCACAAGAAAGTCGTTTTTAATCCATTCAATATGTTATATAGCTCTTAATCTACTAAAAATGATATAGAGCACTTGGCACTAGCTTGATGCTAACATACATCAGGAATTCCAATAACATGCTAGTGGTTAGCATACATCGATAAAACTTTTTCCAGCAGAACAACAACTTTCATCTCTGAATACACAAACAGATGTACTTAACTTTCTCACAAGAGATTCTAAAGAGGCTACTAATTTAGCTAGCTAGCACAAACGACACAAAAAAAAAAAAAATTGAGACAACTGAGTGACTGATATTTTCCTCAGGAATAATAGATTAACATTTAAAGTTTTTCATGACTAAATCAACATGTTGATGAAACAAAGAACTCACATAATAAAGAACTGTGTTTTTGAAAATTAAGCTAGCATGCTACAATGTGCATGCACTGTGGCTGTTCACACTTCAGTTTAAAGTGACAGGAATTTTTTTTTGTTGTTGTTTGAATGTGACATATCTGCTTTGTTTCTGACAGTGTGAATAGCACAAGTCACATTGAATCTGACATTTTCAGATTCAGGAGCAGTGTTCACATCACAGTCCACAGACAGGCCACATTTATAAATTCAATCTGAACTAGCCAAACAAACATACAAAAAAAAATGTATTTGAGCATTAACACCTGCAGTGTGAACGTAGCCTAAGATTAAAAGCTAGAGAATATTTGTCCTGTCAAGGTTTTTAATTCCACCAAAATATAAAGTATAGTGGTGTTATTGGTAGCCATTTGAAGGCACCAATACCTAGCATTAGCATCTTAGCGTTTTAGTATGTTAGCGTACTTAATTTAGCTTTCTGTTTGTGGTAAACCCCAAAAAAGGATTTGAAATGTGTCTTCATGTAATTAATTGTGGGGGTTTTTAAATTGTATGAAAAGGCAGTGAGTTATAGGCATTTTTTATTGTTAAAAAATAGACAATTTATCAAATATTCTTGGTCTGTGAAGGAAGGTGTTTATGTATCTTTCTTTCTTGAGACTCATTGGTGTCACTTGCAGTTGTTTAACCAGGTTTGTGTCTTCATTGATCCTGTCTGGGGGTTAGAGGGTTTCAGGTCACATCTTTATGGTTTATGGTTTTGCCGGTGAAAGAGATGAAAAGTGAGCGAAAGTGTCGCTGAAAAGCTCTGATTGGAATCCTGTCTTGGCTAATAGCTGGATTATGTCTGAGTCCCACTAAGCCCGTACTGCCGGGTTTGTATTCAGTCATATCCGGGGTATCTCCTGGGTTTTGTTATGAGAGTTCTGTTATCAAATGTTTGAAGGTAAACATTGTCTGGAGGAAATGCGGAGGAGGAGAAATGCTGAAAGAGGCTGAATCATTTCTAACATCACAATCAAAGCTGTAAGATCTACTCTTGTTTATTGACTGTGTAGATTTTTCACTCATGGGTAAACCCTGTGATTTGCAGGGTGCCAAAGTTAATCTGCTTTGCATAAATAAATTGGTAAGCAGCATCTGCTCCTTACACGGGCCTGAAATTGAAGTCAGGAATACAGAAAATTACCTAATTATTCATACGCTGCCAACAAACCTAAACATGTAAATGACATTTTAAGAGTGGGCTGTGTGGAGGTGTCATGGCTGTGACACTTTGAAGTGACCTCTGATTACACAGGCAATCAGTGGTGTTACAGGCGATTCATATTCAGCAAAGCTCTGTGGAAATGAACACCTGAGGAGAGGAGTGGAGTGGGGTCTGAGTGCACGGTCACACCAGAAGAGGTAAGGATTGAAGGACGAGCTGAAAGAAGATCATACGCTCAATACAGCTCAAGTATTATATATCACATTCACCCAGCTAACGTCTTTAGCTCTGCTGTCTGCTGGCTAGCTGCTCAGCTTGTGACATAGCCTGAACTTAACAAATTTCGACAAGCTTGTCATTACGTTTTTTTGTTTGTTTTTTTGAATATATTCATGACACTAAGGATGTTGTTTTTTCTTTTTTTTTCCTTTTTTAGTGCCTATATGAAGTTGATATTAGTGGTTTTGGATAAAATGTCTCAAAACGTTTCATTGTATTGCCTAAAAATTTGTTAAAATTATTCAGTGTCCTCTTGGAATAAACTGTAGTCACTCTCAATAAATTAGCATCAGATTTTTATGAAAAGAAAAAAAAAGATAATATTGCCAGGGTTGAATTTCAAACTAACCTAAAATGAAACTTTGTGGTTTTTGTTGAAGCTAGCTTACTGTATATACACAAAGGCTAACTTCAGTGAACATTAACCCAGACTTTTCAGTTAAATCAACAACTGAAACCTTAGCAAGTACAAGCTAGGAACTTTAGCTAACTCAAACATTTGCGCTTCACATACAAGCTTCCATTTATGGCAAAAGCTAACAACAGTGAGGCTAATATTAAAAATGCTAACCATAGGAAAGTGAAAGGAATCGGATAACTTTGCTGGAACTAGTATTTTTACCAGTTGTGAAAGAAGACTGGATGATGCATTTCTGTTACAACTAGCAAGCTAGCTAGCTCATGATGTCATTAAGCAAGCTTATAGTGGCAATTTAGCTAACTTTTGTATGTTTTGCCAACTCTGTTAATGTGAACATACATCAACAACTGCAAACTTGGAAAAAAAAAAACATTATTTATTCTTTGATATAAATATTTCAGCTAGCCTTCAATGACAACAAAAGCTAACGAGAGACAACTGGACAGAATTTTCTAGCAAGATCTTTTTCAAAGTAACCAACGTCACTTCGGCAAGTTTGTAGTGGCTGTTAAGATATTTCAGGTCGATGTAGTTACAGGTTGTATTTAGTTACTAATGCTAGTGACTCTTAAAACTTTAGCTCATTTAACATCCTAATTTCATGTTCAGTAACTTCTACTTTCCACCACGGTGTGAATCTGTCCATTAATCACCAATTAACGTCAAAATTTCAAGATGTCCAATCACAAAGATAGAGCAATGACTATTATATTTGCCATTTGTGCGCTAATGTTAAGCTGGGGCTGGAACTTAAGTTTCTTTTCATTTCCCTTAATTGCATTAAGTCACCTTTACCTCTGTGAACTCAGGCTCATAAAAATAGTCCAAGCATTTTATTGAAGCTGTTAAATAACTCATTAATTTTCGTTTGGTTTTGTCTCTGTGAAGCTTTACAAACCCGAGCAGTTGATCACTGAAAAAGAATGATTTTGCTCTTTCAACTGGAAACGCATCTGTTTATTCCAGGTAAAAGCGTGAATCATATCCTTGGGACTTTGCCCAACTTAACATTCACAACCAGGGGCTACAAATTAAAGACGTACATCAGCGTGTGTAGCTAAATGTCCTTGATATCTGAGTCAGCTAACTGGGGAAATCCAGTGCAGAGTGGGCAGCGCAATTAAGGAGTTAATGTACTGGTACCGACTGGGAGGATACAGAAATAGATGTTCCCAACTGTCCTCCCAACTGACTCTCCTCAACCTTCTTTCCTGACCAGCTGTTTTACTGAATTAACCATCCATCACCTGATGTTTTTGATGCCTGTGTATGATTATAATAAGTCTAAGTGGTAGTTTTCAAAATGAGCAGCTGTGTCTGTCCTTTGTGTCTGTGAATCTCCCAGGTGACACATCAGATCCTGTCACCGCACTGACTCATCTTCGCCTGGAGGGGTCCAGTATTTTAGGGACATCCGCACAAGCTCGTATACATGCACCCATGCCAATAAACCCGGCAACTTGCAATTACTGTCACCACGCCTGAGTGCACAAACATGCTTGAACACTCACCCGAAGGTGTTTACTTACACTTCAGGGGGCTGGAGTGGCGAGGATGGCAAATGGTTTAAGGGGGACAGAAGCCCTGAAACATGCCAGAGGTAATACTTAAAATGGCTCCCTCTGGTTATTTACTCAAGGTCCAAAATCTCTAACGACATCCCTGCTTGTGCATGCAAAAACCCACTTTTCACTGACATATCACATCATGCCAACAAGCCCAGTAAAGTGCACCCGTTCGGAATACAGCACAGCATTAATCCAGTGCAGGTGCACTCATGATTAACTGGCTGGGGATTACGAGCGCGAGCGGAACAATCAAGTAAAGAAAGGTCAAAACACTGTTGGGAACAAGGATCCGGTCCCTGGCGCAGCTCTTGAGCTTTCCCTGAGTCGGAGTTTTGTTCTGGTGTGAGCCGGTGGCCCCGCAGGCTGCCTTAAATGGGTCGGTGTGAGCCTGCAGAGCGCTAGAATCATCCTTCAGACCTGCAGCAGAACAGTAAGTCATCTGGTGCTTAATTATTTTATCTAAATGATGTGTTAAATTTGGCGTTCACGGTCATGGTAATGTGCTCCCCAGACTTGAAAATATGCTGGTATTAAGTCAGATTTGCTGTGTTTGAATATTAATGTGCGTTTAGTGCAGCAGCTGCTTGAATGAGGTGAATGAAATAAGCCAGATTTGTAGCTCCTTGTCATTTATGGTGTTTATTGATTCAGAACAATGAGATAAGTGATTGCTTGTCAGCCTCATCCATTTCATTTCCTGGAAATCAAATCTCCATCTTCTGTTTTCTTTTGTTTTTTCTTCATCTTCTTTTTAAAACATGACATTTTGCAGCTTCAGTGAGTAAACCAGTAAACCTTTTTCTTCTTGATGCTAAAACTGTCATATGAAGCGTTCGCCAAGGACCCTCTGCATCAGAAGACTTGATGCATCTTTTATACGATCATAACTTAAAGCATTAGTGCAGTGGGCTGAACTTAAGGTTCAGGCGAGTGACACGCTCTTCATCAGATTCAGAGAAATGCTTTCTGCTGCCCGCTAAACAGTAAGACAGAGAGGGGGTGGAAATATATGGTTCAGCGTTTCCCCCCTCACAAGAGCAGCACAGTAATCAATTCCGTTTAGTACAAATCCAATGCACTTAAACTTCCAGCGCGAATAACCAGAGGCTGCAGAGCAGAGGTACATTTATCGATAAAGCAATTAATTCAAACTCCTTCTCCTCCCCCTCTTCTTGCACAGTGGGCCGCTGCTGTTTCAAACCCCATCAAAAGCAAAGGACACTCAAATAAGGAACACGTTAACGTTGGTGTATCTGAGAGGCAGCAATTTTCCTCACAAAAACTGACAATGTGCAGGAACTCGTTATGTAACGTCAAAAATTATAGAGGAAAATTGGGAGAATGGACTTATCTCAAGCTAACCTTGACCCAAACGGAACATTAGCTTACCTTGTTCAAAGGATAAATGTCGTGACAGCTAATTTAGATGCATAAAAACCCAGAAATATGATAATATATGAGATACTTTAACTAAAAATAGCATTTAGTGACAGAAGACTGGTCCAGATTTGCTAATGAGTAACCTGTGTTTTGTTTCTCATTAAAGCTAGCTTTCGTTGTCAGAAAAAGATGACATGAGCTAGGCTAATATTGGGAACAATGACCCAGGAAAGTGAAAATAGCTCAGTAGCATACATCAGTAGTTTCCCTTGTTGTGATAGCCGGGACAAAATTGTCAAGCTAGAACTCAAAGCTAACTTTTGCCGCAAGAATACATTTCTGCTACAACTTATTTAGCAAGCTTACTGTGTCATTCCAGCTAGCATATGACAAAATCTGGGCTAATTTTGATTAAAAAATCAACTGAAGACGAATCAGTCTATTACCAAAGAGGAAGATGTTGGTGGTGAGCTAACTTCAGTTGAAATTAGCTAATGTAGCTGTAATTAGCAATAAGTAGTTTTAAGTATTATGATAGAGATTGAAATTGTCAAGCAAGTACCCTTAGCAATGCTTTGTCTTGACGATACATTCCTGCTACAAGTTACTTTAGCACAGTCATTTTTGCTAGCTTCTGAGAGCAGTTAAGCTAATTTGGGTAAAAATAAACTGGAAACATTAGACAAAGAGTCACATTAAATAGCTCTGCTGCTCATGTAAGGACATTTAGCTACTTTTAGCACATATGAATTTCAAGCTAACATCAAGAATTAGCCTACATTTTGAATTTTAGCTAGCATTTTGTGCTATTTTGAACAGGGTGTGGGATACAGCTATGTTTTAAGACTTACACATGGAAAAGAAAATGATGCTGACTCCAACATTAATTAGGCAGAAAACTGTTGGCGGAAATTTTTGGTTTGACTTGGCTTACAACACCAGCTAGCTTGTTTTAAGGAAATGAACTCTAAGCTAACTTTACTGTGAATGCTGCTTAAACTAAATGTAATGGATCATTTTCAACAGAAATACAAAACATTTTGAAATCAATAAAACAATTTTCAAGCAACATTTGGTGTAAGTATCTATGTAGTAAGTGGGAAATGTAGTAAACATGAAACTGATTGTATTTTGAAGAACGTATGTCCTGCTCACTTGGTCAAGACTGAGATTCCAGTTAGCCACAACAACCCTCTCCCTATACAGTCTGGCTTTCCAAAGAGCCTGTTCATGTGACTGGTAGGAGTGATAACGTCATTTACAACACATCACTGCTGACTTTGCTGTCCAGTGCAACTTTAATGGGAACAGAGTGAACACCAGTCTGCCCAGCAGAGAGGGGAGAAAGGTGGAAAGAGCTCTCATTTATAACCGTTAAGTTTAGCTGAAACGGCTGTGGTGCTGCCGGAACTAAGGGGTTAGCCTTCAACGTAAAAGCGAACATTTTGAGGACGAGGTAGGTGAAAATACGAGGGTGCTAGCGATAAAGAAGAATATATGTTCGACTTTAATGTTATATTTATTGTGAAAGCGTTATAAACCGTGTCTTTGAAGCTCATTTAACCAGTTTTACACGAGTTGATGCTCGAGTGACCGTTTTATTTCGAAAATTCAAACCGGTAGTGGCTCGGTCATTTTCGCGGGCTTTCCTCCCTCCGTCTCCCAGAGCTCAGTCGGCTCGCAGAGACACCAGGATGTCAAGGAGAGCACTCCGACACACGGCGTCCGTTTTACCGTCTCCTGGCGTCGCCTCTCGGCCACAGCGACTCTGATGGGCGTTTTTACCTTCCTTTTACCGTCCTCGACGCTTGGATATTTTCGGAAGCCTCGAAATGAAGCGAATGAATGTGAGCAACAAGAAGTGTCCTGTTGTTGTGCCCGTCTCCAGCATCACTAGTAGTCAAGTCCTCTCTCTGTGGATGCGCTGCTGCCTCTATGGTGTTTAGTTGTCTTGTTTTCAGAGGATTACATATAGTGTGCTGTAGTGGACTACCCAACTTTCCCTCGCTTTTTGTTGTCTTTTTTTCCCTCCTTTAGTTTTTCCGGCGTTGAAAACAAAAAGATTTCAGGAACTCCGGAAAACCAACGACTTGACATCAGCTCCAGGCGGAATAACCTTTCGTAGCGGTTATTCGCCTTAACAAGCATCTTCTCCTGGGTGGGAAAACGACTGATGCTTGCCTTGCTCGTCTATTCGAGTTTTGTCTCGTCTCGTTCTGTTTTGTCTGTTTTGTCCCACAGTGGCATGAAAATTCATGAATGCGTCCAAGGACATGCACTATTCAAATTACGCATGCACCATGACGGTAGTAGGCTGTGCGTAATATCCTATTATTCTATCCCTACCACACGTTTGCAATAACACACACATTCAATGTCTCATTCTTGTGTTTGGAGAGGATTTTGTGGGTCCATTCTAACTTGATTGCTGTGTTAATGTGAGGTTGTGTGACATGGGCGTTTAGAGCATGGCAAAGTGGACTGTTTAACTCTTAAAATTAATGATATTTGTACAATTTGCAAAAGAAAAACCCAGCTAGCATCGCTTTAAAAGTCATTTAACGCACACAATTGAAACATTTGCATTGTTATGCACGTTTTGGTTACATTTTTTGACACCACTGTGGTAAAAAAAAAAAAAAAAAAGTTGCAGAAATGTATTAATATGTGTGTAAAAATCCAGTCCTTTGCCAGATTTAACGCACCATGTGTGTGGATGAATCAGGGGAATCTGCGCGCAAGCATGCTATCCATGTGCCTGCGTGTGCGCCCCTGGCCGCGCTAACATCGCTCCCTCTGTGCCCTCTCCCTCCCTCTTTCTCTATTTCTCGGTGCGTGTATGTGTGTGATTGCTTGCGTGCAGCCACGCTGGAAGTCGCCCCCCATGTGGCCGTCGGGAGTGGGGAGCAGGCAGCCCTGCCCGCGGGAGTCGGCGATGCGCAGGGCGGCCATCAGCGGCAACATCAACTCGCTGCCGCCGCACGGATTCCCCACCGGCCGCAGCGTCAGGGTCTTCATCTGTGCCAACCCCGACGGTAAGAAGCGTCCCTCCCCCTTTATGCATCCCATACTCCCCCTACAAACACCACAGTTTTAGAATAGATCATCCATATCATGCATCAGCTTTTCTAAATTTGATGTCACTGAATAGAAATGAAAAAGACTGAAAACTCAACACTGATGTTAACCTTTTAAACCGTTAAAAAAATCAACACCAATAACATGTTGGACCAACAAGACCCCGTTCCCCACACTGAGCGCATGGTGTGAGCAGATTAGGAGGCAGCCTGGTTGTGGTGGTGACACCTAGTTGCAGCTCTGTATTTGAATATGCCCTCTGGGTTAAAGTGGTAAAAATAGGCTGAGTAAAAGTGGAGTAAACAAGGCAAAGGAAGTAGAGTAGGCTATGAGAAGAAAAAGAAGACAGAGAAGGAGGGCATGCATGGATTAAAGAAGCTTCTATTGTGATCCATCTCTGTCAGTCGCCTGCCCTCACTGAGCAAATTGCTCCAGATGCAAAGAATGAATCAGCCTCGTATTATCGCTCTGTTATGGCCCGCAGTAAACGGTAAAAAAAAAACAGCTTGACACTGTTAAGCCACCTGTAGCTGACTCAGTCATTCACATCATCCCGTCACAGCACAAATTTAACGCTCAGATCCGCTCAGACCCAAAAACGATGAGGCGGACAGTTCCAAGAAGCTATTTTCACACTGTCTGCAAAAAAAAAGAAGGAAGACATGTCTAGGCTGTGAAAAGGGCTAATTGTGAGACGCTGCTTCCTTTGAGGCACAGTTGGAGACATACAAGGATAGAAATACTGCTTAAAGCTGTGTTTTCACCAACTTTCAGCTCAGTTCAAACCCTGGTTCAGACAATGTTCTCCCGGCACATGCGTGGGTTCTCTTCAGCTTCCTCCCACAGTCCAAAAACATGCTCATCAGGTTGATTAGTTGCTCTAAATCATCACCGTAGGTGTGAGTGTGTGCACGAAAGGTTGTCCATCTCTATGGCCATGTCTCATAGCCTATTTTCAAAAATGAATACCCCCCTCATACGTTGTTAAAAATACTTTCGTCCACACGCAGCGCGTAAATCCGCCGGTAAGTGCAGCTGGAAGCATGCCAAACCCATAATCAGGGATGGGTACCTTTCACATTTGAAACGACACGGTACCAATGCCCTGGCAATTGGTATCTGTACTCAACGGTACCAACTTTTGGTACTTTTTTGTGTTTATGTGACAAAAAATATCAATTGGTTTAATTAAAAAAACAACTATTTTTCAATTTGACAAATTTATTCTTCAATATCTAACCTTGCAATGCTGTGTTCATGTCCAGCATGGAAAATCACCGGCTCTTCCACCCCCTCACAGTCACAAGGATGCATTTAGGTACCTAAACATGGTACCTTTGATTTTACATGAATCGTTACCCAGTACTTTTGACAGAATTCAGTCGGTACCTTTAAAAGTATCTAAAAGTACCCATTCCTACCATAGACTGTATAAAACATGGACGTAGTCTCGCCGACGTCACCCGTCTGTTTCTGAAACAGAAAATGAAGCACATCGGCTATAGCGGCCATATTGGTAGTAGTAAGGGCTTCGCCTACAGCCATAGGGCGCCTGTCTGTCATGTGACCCTCAGCCGTGCCTCTTATTGGGGGAGCTCGCGATCTTAATATCCTCTGAACGGCCGTGTTAGAAAAAAATTCACCCCCCCATACAGTGGGAGCAGGTAATTAATTAGCGACTCAAACAGGAGATGTTTTTTTGAACCAGGCTGTAAATGGGTTAATTTCTGCTTTGAGAATGGCTTTTTTTTTGTCTTGGTGTGTATGTGACTTCCGCTGCTTCCAGAGCCAGCCTCAAGCGAACACTCTAGAAACAGCAGATTTTAGCTTTTCCGCATTGTCTCATATTCTCAGCGGTTGCCGCTTGATTCCTACCCGTAATGGGCAGTATTTTTCCAACATGAAACCTGTGCCATCCAATCAGAATGAGCCTCCGTTAGTCAGCTGTGACGTTTGAGGCGTCTACATAAAACTGGAATTTTCTAAAATCTTCACCTTGTCCGGAGTTTTCAGAAAACATTTTCAGTGATGTAAAAACTGTGGTTTCATGTGTACATGTATGTGGTTTCCCAAATACCCGGCCACATGTGGACATGGCCTATGTGTCAGCCCTGTGGTTGACTTGTGACCTGTCCAGGGTGTGACCTGCTTCTCACCCAAAGACAGCCATGACCCCGTACAGGGTAAGCGGAAAATGAATCAATAAGTGAGTAAACTAAATACTGTATGTAGGTTACAGTGTCAAATAGTACTCACCAAAATCTCACAGTGGTCAAACTGTTGATCCTCCAAAGTACCAGATAAATCAGAAATATCCTTGGGGCACAGATGGCCTGGCGCACTGGGTCGCGTCCCCCGGGTGGGTGCCCTGGGTCCAGCCTGTGGCCTGATCTGAAACTGAGGGTTAAAATAAAGCCAGGGATTTCATTTAGACTGTGTTCTGGGAGGAAGTTCTTGCAGTTAAAACGTGGCTTTATGGTTTTTGAAATCTGGCTGCAACTCTTGAGATTCCCCCTGTTGTCCATCCTGGTCAAATGGTGTTTTCAGATTGGTGTCTGTAATTGAAAGGCTTAGCTTCAAAAGTTCCTGGTTCCTGCTGTAGAAATTTAGCTTTATACTTCCCAAAAAATGGGCTATGACTCTTATAATTCCCACACTAGTTCACCCTGGTCACTTGCAGGGACGTATTTTTGGTCTCTGCAATTGAAATGTGCGTGGTACCTCCAAAAGTTCCTGGTTCCTTAGGGTACTTCCCGCTGTTGAAACACAGCTTTATACATATAAATGGGGCAGCAGCACTTGTGATTCTCCTGCCATTAGTTTTGATCTGTTTAAGCATACAAAGAGTTCAGTCTACTGCAGCTCAATAGTTTCATTTTTTTTAGTGCCAAAGCAGATTAAACCCATACAATACTTTTGAATATTGTGGTGCAGCAAAATTTTTGCTAATGACATGGATAGAAAAACTCTGTGACCTCGGCGTGCCCTCAGTGTTGCTGCAGATCATGTTTCTCCATGTTCACTAGAGGGGGCTATCTATGCACTTTTATTGAAGCTTTTACCTTACTGTACATGTACATGTATTGTACACCTTGTCAACCAAGCCATTTAAATAAATCACAATTTGATGGTTTTCTGTCGAAAAATCCGCTATTAGGGACTCTAATGTATGCAGAGCAGAGCAGTTAAATAACAAACAGTCATTTCTGTGTTTGCTGAACCAGACAGTAGAAAGGTTAAAACTGCGCTCTGTGGTGATAATTACACCATCACAACAGCATAACTGCCCTTTTTATTGTCTCTGTGTGACTGTGGGACCTCTCTTTGTCATCATCTACAGTGCCAGGAGTTTAATGTGCTCTCTGGTTATAGTGTCAGCCCCGCTGCATACAGTGACCCCATCAGCCTGAATCAAACACCATACACAGCCACGGCGCATTAACAAGAACAGAGTCACCCCCATGGACGTATGTTTGTTTGTGACTTCTTAGGAAGAACTCAAAGATGATAAAGTTCATCATGAAGTCTTAAAGCACAAAAGTTTTAGAGCTATGAATAAATTCTGAGCGCCTGAGGCTTTATCAGAGGCCTTGGGGCGCTAGTGTCTCCAAGTGGTTCAGTTGCGTGCACCCTGAGTGGTCAGCCCGGGTTAAAATCCAGCAGCTTTGTTGCTGTTTGCCAGCAGAAACTGGGGTTTAAGTTTGAGTACACTTGTGGCAAAGATTCAACAAGAAGAGTGTGAAAATAAGACATTTTAAATTTGAATGCATAATTAAGGGCCTGTCTACACCTGCAGCATTGTTCTGGCCTAAGGCTCTTTCCACTCACAGTCCTTTCTGCAAAAGACTTTAAAATCCACCTAAAATAATGATAAAAAAACATGGGCCTTAAAATTTAAAATCATCACTTGGATGATGGCGAGTTAATTGTTTTGGCTAGTTAGCGAATTAGCTAGCCAGTTTCAGCAAAAAGCAGGCGCTTTTGTCCAAAGCGACGTACAACACAAGCAAGAATTTAGACAGAGGGAAAAAAACCAAGTTAGTGTGACAATTTTTTTTCAGTAGTGTAGAATAATCAAGCCAACAAACCACATTTAATTGCTGCGAAAATATACTTCAACCTTCAACAAATCAGTAGTATTGCTGAAAAATTAACAAGAGCCGAGTCCTAGACTTACTGATTTATTCTACCCCTGAGGACAAAGAGGAGAAGGATCAGATTAAGTTCCTAAGTGTTCCCTGAACAGATTAAGTCTTCAGACATCTCTTAAAGTAGAAAGAGACTGTGGATCGTATAGAGTTAGGTAATTCATTCCACCATTTGGAAACAACAGAGGAGAAGAGTCTGGCTAGAGATTTGGAGCCACGCTGGGCTGGGAGCACCAGGCCTCCATTTGTACTCGGAACTGGGAAGTTGGGACTGGGAATGACATCATCTCTGAGTTACGGCATTCCAGTTGCCAAATCGGAAAGTTTGCCATAACAGCAGCATTTCTGTATATAAACATCGAGTAATGCTATGTTTACTGCTGATTTATTGTAACAAACACTATTTAGAAATTCTAAGATAAACAGAATATAACAGGAGCTTAAATACTGTTTACCTGTGAAGTCAGAGTTTCCTACTGGGAACTACTCAGGGATGATGTGGATGCTCCGACTTCCTAGGCAGAAATTTCAACCTTTCCCACTTGGAATTTGGAAAGTCCGACTTATGGAAATTCTGAATTCCAAGGGAAATGCACCATAAGGGCAGGGACATAAGCAGAAACTCCTCCATAGACCAGTGTCTTGAGAAAGATCAGTATGAGGGCTCATTCCCAAGCTATGAAAGCTAGGTACCATCGTACGCTAATTCCTTTGAAGGATGCTAACAGTAAGTTTTGGTGTACGGCTAACGACAAGCAGTGACCCAACAAACTTATTAAACTCTTGCAACTCTTCTCAAATTTTCTTTTCTCTTGAAACTTGCTATGTGGGCTCTAGTTTAGCTTGTTTGTATGCATCACACTAGAAGTGTTAGCCGTTATGTTTCTGTGACATTTTGAGCCAGAATCTACATTTTGCTTCACTTTTTATGGCGCAGTTGTTGACGTCAATATGTATGAGTCATGTTTTTGAATTTATAAATCTGGGCTTAATTCCTGCAGTTCCCCAAACTACCCCTAGGGGCACCAGTAACTCAGTTAGATGAACCCTGGAACATAATTTATAAAGGTTTTTTTTCAAGTGTTGCCAAATTGTGAGCCGCCAAACACCTAATTTGAGTGGATTTACATCCTCCTTCCATGATGTTAATGAATCACTCAGGTTCTTGGCTCAGGTGAAGGAATTTGCGTGTGTGTGTGTGTGTGTGTGTGTGTGTGTGTGTGTGCAGCCACAGTTGATCAATTAAAAAAGCCTCGCTATCTGTTCCTTGCCAGTAACCAGACGGCTGCAAGAAAACAGAAAAAAGCCTAATGTGATTTACTTTGTGTGTATTATGCGGCTTGTCTCATCAGTCAATATGTGTGTGTGTGTGTGTGTGTGCATATGTGTGTGTGTGGATCCATACAAGCGCATCAAGACGACTCCATTACCTTGCTGTAGTCGCCTCCTGAGGGGGCTCTGGCAGTGCTTCTTTGCTATTTGCATGCGAGCTTTGGCTTCAGCTGTTTAAGGTTGATAAAAGCACACGGCCTCAGGGACGTGATGCACAAAAAAACGTCTTACCCTCCAACGTAGCATCATCAAGGCTATATTATCGTCCGCAGGGGGCCACTAATGACATAATCATTAATCGGTAATGTTAATTCTTTTGACCGTTTTCTTCCTGATTTTTTACCTCACAACTACACGTTTCTCCTGAAATCAGCAGTTTTCTGAATGGAGTTTGGTTGAAGACAACAAAGGAGACTGATGACACCTTGAATAGACTGTGTCAAATTGCCTCCCAGTGCCAGATTTTTTTGAGCAAGTCTGTTCTGCAGCATTGTGGGAGTTTATGACGCGTGCTAAGAGCTTATTTCCGCCCTTGCAACGAAGCTGAAGTCTCACTGTTTTTTTGGCACAAGCTGCTTTTTTACTGACCTCACTCCGAGTTTTCCAGAGAGCTGTAGAGCAGTTCTTTCCCCCCAGGACGCCGCTCTGACAAATTCAGCAGTTGCCCTCTCACTCTCGTCTTAAATCCCCGGGCGTTGAAGCTGTTTTATGGAACACACTGTAAAAGCATTTCACAGGGGGAAAGATGGAGATGATAGTGAGCAGCCTGCGAGGTACACCTGAGTAAAATTACACCATGATTAGCAGAGTAATTAACCTCCAGAATACTGGAGTGATGTCTGACTAATGTGGATTTTATTTTATGAGCACATCAACGGCTCAGCTTGGGGAGAATTGGTGGACATGATGCTTTTTATATATTTCTTAGTGTTTTTTTTACAGTTGCTTTCACTGAATCTTTTAAGGTGGTTGGTTTTGTTTTATTTAGCTCTTGTGGCTACATTAACACTCATTCTTTTAAGCACTAGCCCATTAGCAACAAAGTTCAAAATTTGGTAGCCAAGGTGCATTTTTTTGGTTGCCAATATGTAAAAATGCAACAAACAAAGAGAAAGCTCAGAGTTTAAAACGCTGAATACTTAAAGCTGCAGTAAAACATATCATTTCCGTATGCTAATAATAATTATTAATTAAAAGTATGCTAAGCTAAAAACAAGTACAACTCTGGTTTGCTTCTAACTAGAACTTCCGTACATTATTTTTTGTGTCAAATAATTATGACAGCAAAGTTTTACGGTTGTGGTTGGCAGTAGTTGTAGCTTTAGTTAACAAAAGATGCTAAGAATATCAATTTTTGATCTATAAAACTGCAAAAGCATATTCAATTTCTATACAAAAATTGAAAACAAGGTGCTTATTTGTTGTGTTCATGGGTCTGCTACCCTCAAGTAAACAACACACTCATTGCATTTGTGAACTCTAATGTTAACAAAAATGCTAACGCTAGTGCTTCAGAATCATTTCTTTGTTGAACCATGATGGTACGTTGGTAATGTCAGAATCCAGAGGAATACGTTTATTCAAAATCATCTCAAAATTAAAAAACACAAAATTCAAATCAGAAAGTCTTACGAAAGACAAAACCAAAAACCTTACACTGAAAACCCAAGAAGCATAAGTGGAGATCGCAGATGATGAACTGACGGAGAACCCAAGAAACACAGAGGCTATATAGACAGGAGAGCAATCAAACACAGGTGTGAAACAAGACACAGGTGAAACACATGAGGGGTAATCAGACAGGAGGGAAACACAAGGAGAACTAAACCAAACACAGGGAGCAACAAAGTGACTAGAAAACACAAGAAACAAAAAAAAGAAACAACTAAGATTAACACAGGAAAAACAGAAACACCAGACAAAGAATAAAGACAAAGGAACTCAAGATACGAGGTACGAACACAGATGAGTAAAGACAACCGCAAACCAAAAAACCAAACCATGGCAGGTAAGGGCTTATAATTTTGCAATTTGCTGTATGATCGTTTATGCTACAACTCTTCAAACTCATGTAAAGCCTTTTGTAGTACTAACAATAATGCTAATGCTAATGCTTCAGAACTATTTGTTTGGTGAGCTATGTAAGGGCCTCTAATTTGGGGATTTGGTCTATGACTGTGTATATCAGGGGTGGCCAACCTGTGGCTTTCCCGTGTGCGGCTTTTCGATTCATTCATAAAAAAATATAGATATTATTATGAGTAGTGGTGTGCTGATCAATCTAAAATATCTACATATTGATGCCAATGTTGAGATCACTATTGATCAATACTTGGTGAGATGAGATTGATACTTAACTTTCGGTTTCTCTTCTCTATATGTGCTCCACTCAATCGCGCATAGCTATCTATCTATCTATCTATCTATCTATCTATCTATCTATCTATCTATCTATCTATCTATCATCTTTCTTTCTTTCTTTCTTTCTTTCTTTCTTTCTTTCTTTCTTTCTTTCTATCTATCTATCTATCTATCTATCTATCTATCATCTTTCTTTCTTTCTTTCTTTCTTTCTTTCTTTCTTTCTTTCTTTCTTTCTTTCTTTCTTTGTGGCTCTGGGTCTCTGAATGGCTGGCCACCCCTGGTATATGCTCTAACTGTAAAAACTTATTGATGGCCTTTGCTAACGCTAACAACACCAGTGCTAATGCTAAAACTTCAGACTTTTTTCATTGTTGAGCAATGATGGTTTGATGGTAAGGATCTATAATTTAGGGATTTAATGTATGATTTTGTCTGCTACAACTATTCAAAAAAGAGATAGCCTTTGCTAATGCTAATGCTAATGCCAAGGAAAATAACAGTTCTGGGATAAATTTGTTGCCCACAGTGGGTCACCGATACCTGATACCCAGGAGCTATTTGTTGAATTGGTAACCCTGGTTAAAAAACATCAATGCAGTAAAGCTCTGCACACGTCTGACCAAACTCTGATTCATAAATGAAGCTAGCTGTTTATCTCTATAAACCTCCTTGAAGGAGACATTCATCTTTTCAGGCTGTAGTTTCCTTTATTTAGAATAAATTTCATTGTGATGAATTGCGACTTCACTTTGAAACACTCACATGAATATTTAACACATCTCCCACACTTAAGTTCTCCTTGAGTGTAATACAAAGTCTCTTCATTCCTGGAGATGCCACCACATCAAGGACGGAGACAGAAGTAGAATATTAAACACAAAGATTTGTCAACTTAAAAACAGACAGCTTCCAAGATTAGAAAATGAAAGTAGGCATTATAAAAAGAAGTGTGATGATGTGACCATGACGTTTCTAATGAAGCAGTGTAACAGATGTGACAACTGATGTAAAAGGACATCGAACAGTAAGACAGAGTTTCAGTGTTCAGAGAACCATGTGCAAAAATTCCTTCGGTGTCAGCTCCTTTTGCTAACAACGCTCTCATTTAAAAACAATCAGTTTTTTCTTAACACTTTAACTATTATAAGAGCTACTTCCTCCATCACCAACCAATCAACCAATCAGGTAGAAGTGGGTAGTTTTATAATTCCACATAATTGGTGTTGCTGATTGGGACTGTGTTGAGGACCTCTGGTAATTTGGTGTGGCACATTTCTACGCCTGTAAATCAATGTTTCTCATGTTTCTGATTGTAAACACTGCACAGACCTCGCTCTGTAGCACACAGCCAGCTGTAAATTATGATAAAAGAAGGAGACATCCACATCCAGATTTAGTCAAACAAGGTGCATTAAAAACTTCTTGATATGCAGAATGAAATTATTTAAAAACTCTAAATATACAACGCAAAAGGTTAGTTCTTAATGAGTTCTACCCCCTAGATTCAGCCATCAGAAATGTTGGTTTTGATGTACTTACTTTAATTCTGAAGTCTTCAAAAAGGAAACTCCAGTAGCAATAGATAAATACAGGTTTACATCTTCGCGTCTGTGCAGAATCAAAAGTGATTTAAAATGAATTGACGAACATCTGACGTGCAAAGTAAGGGGGGTACGCAGTTGATTAGGGACCCGGCCAGAAATCCGTTAAAACTTTTTTTTAAGTCACTATTTTTAGGTGTGAAGCGGCAGCAAATTCTGCAATGCAAATTTCAGCAATTGTTTTTGCTGTTTCCTTTTTTAATATTCTTGAAAAAAATGAAGCAAATACAGTTTTTTAAACTAGCCCAGTGAGCCACTTCTCTGGTAGAAGGAAGACATGTCTTACCAGATCTTTCTTAAGCCGGGCTTACACTGTACAATATTTTAAAACGCTTGACTCAGCTCTATCTCAAACTGCACAACTCAATCTCCGAGTTCAAAAGTTTAAGGCCCACAAATCATGTTCTCACATGATACGAACCAAAGCTCGGATGCGACTTCACTGCTCACACTATACGTCCACGTGTCGGACTCTGTGTCCTTCTTCTTCTATGGTGTTTGGGAGCTGGACTCTGGTATCCAGCTTTGCAACGTCAAAAGGAGAAGAAAAAAACCAGAAGTGGGAGATGCACACCGAAGATACTCAACAAAAACAAACGCACTGCCCTAGCAGTTTGTGTCCTTCTGTGTGAAGAGAAAACAAATAAAACAAAAAGAAGACGACGTGTATGGACAAGGAATTGGTTGGGCAGACATTGGCAATATGGTCCCTCAATTCTTCAGTGAGAACAGGAGGAGGAGTGACCAGGATTTCAAGCAAGTTTGATTTTTTGTGATCAGTGGATTTGTGATCAGGAGGGCGTCGTGAGGTGTCAATCTCTCCTCATTACCCCAAGTATACAACACACGGTTGAGCTGAAATTCGGCCAGATCCAAAAATTAGTCACACGAGTGGCAAATCGTCTCAAAACAAGCTGACAATCGCACAGTGTATGCCCAGCTTTAATCTAGTTTTGAAACGTTTTGAAATTGAGGCTCTAGACATCACCAATGCAAAGGAATGCAGCCAGTGTAGCCAGGCACTTAGAGTCTGAAACAGAATTCAGCAACGAAGGGCACAAAGCTAATGACCTAACCAGGTGTACCAGGGATTGTGTGTGTCAAATGAACAAAATAGCATGCGCAGTCCTTCCTTCGTAAAAATGTAGAATATATGCAGATCATCAGAATGTGCAAGATTCTGGGAAGAAGAGATGCAAATATAATCATTTGTTGTGATTTATCAAACATGAAACTGTTTGATGAAAAGTGGCTGCTGTTTTTGCGGGCATATGTAGCATGTTTGAAAGGCAGCTGCAAACTGGCACAGCGTCATGCACAAACAGACTATTGAAAAGACTTAAAAAGCCACCAGACACGTGTTGCTATTATCCCCACTACAGTTACCCCTTTTGTTCCCTGACCAAACAGTGATGGGACACTGACATTTGACCTTGTTCTTTGTCCAACTTGAAAAACAGTAAGACGCAAACATATTTTTTTTAATCATGTCTGATTGTAGCATCTGACTTGTCTTGGATTCTGCCAGTTGGAGTGCAAACACGCCTTCTCTATGGTTTCCTTCTGTTTCTAAACAGAGCCGCATTGGAAATTAACCATCATGATATCATGTATAAACAAAAATGTGAATATTTCATGACACAGATGTTTAAAAAACCCACTGCTGGTTTTTGTGGCAGCAGCTGTTTGCACAGAAGTCACCCAGTGGATTTGTTCGAGTGCTTATTTGTTGGCGGTGAACAGTTGTTCTGGATGCAGTGACTCTTATGGATGCTCAATCAGATATATTTTAGGACACTAGTGAGTTGTTATCTAGATGACTCGTAGCCTTAAGTGCTCAAACATCTGGCTTTCATTGTGATTTGGGACCTAAATTTACAAAATTAGCGTCAATGCTGTATGTTTAGCGCCCACTGTTGGCCATTACAGAGGATACTGGTTCAAACACAGCTGAACTGGGCCCATTTTCACCGCGAGTGTGTGTCCATTTCTTATTCTACACACACAGTATCAGCAGTGTTAACAGGGGTGACCACGATCACAGCCTTGTTCCATTTACTACAACACGTGTCCCAACCCCCCTTTAATCAGAGATCTGTGAGCAGGTTTGCATACCGAGTGTCTCTGGAGTGTTGGTGTGAGTCGCTTGATGAGATCAGAGTGATTCGGCTGTGTTGATGAGACAAAGAGAGGGGCAGCGTTAGAGTGGCCGTGATCCTACACAACGCCTGAATTACTGGCTTTATGATGTTGATTACAGTTTAGCTTTTAGCGTTATCACACAGAGACACATCAGTGTTGATTATGTATCATGAAAGGGTCTGTTGGGTGTGTCATTAACTGGAAAGGCAGTTTAATGTATGCAGCACAAATATCCATGAGGAATACTTCATAGGATAATAATGAACTGTGTGTACAGTGTCAGATAATACCATCTGTAGTCATCTTCTCTAGCTGGAGGTCTGCGTTTTGAATAGGGGAGGGGGTCACAGCAGCAACAGCTGCTCATTGAACAGACTCAGATCAAAGTATGCTTTTAATTCAGATTCTCCAAACTCCAGAAAAAGTCACTAGATTTGTCGCTAGTCATTTTTGAAAGAAAAATAGTCACCAGGGAAGTCTAAAAGTCGCAAATATAGCTTTCTTACCACGATCATTGGAGCTCACACTCTCTGCTCTCCATGTGCACAACACACACACCTCCCTCCATAACTGTCTTTCTGTAGTCCTTCGCCTCACTTTGCGCATGGGTATGATTGGATTACACACATGCTACAAACTTAGAAGTAAAACGAAGAAACAAAGAAAAAACAAGAACCAAAACGACACACACTCCAAACCGAGTCAGGTAAACTAAACGGTTTGATATTTTTTCATAAACCGTCCAAGACCTTATCGCAAAATATTTTGTCAGTATATATTGTCTGGTAAAATGTTCATCGTAACATATCGTATCATAACATGTTTTATCATAACACAAATCCTAACATATTCATCGTAACATGGGTACCTTTCACATTTGAAACAATACGGTACTGATGCCCGGTACCTGGCAAACCGTATCAGTACTCAATGGAACCATTTTTCGGTACTTTTTGTGTTTATGTAGTAAAAGAAATCAATTTGTTTAATAATTAATATAACTTTTTTTCGATTTAACATATTTATCATTCTATACATAATCTTGCAATGTTGTGTTTATGTCCAGCATGGAAAATCTCCTACTCTTCCACTCCCTCACAGTCACAAAGATTTATTTAGGTACCTCAACTTGGTACCCTTTGATTTTTCCTGAATCGGTACCCAGTACTTGACAGAATTCAATCAGTACCTATAAAAGTACCAAATTCAGGACCCATCCCTAATCCTAACATGCTCCATCGTAACATATTTTATCACAACAAACCATATAGTAACGTATTGTATATTAACATGTTTTGTCATAACAAATTGTACCGTAGCATATTGTATTGTAACATATTTATTGCAAAATATTTTATCATAACATATATTGTAACATGTCTTATAATAACATACCCCATTGTAACATATTGTATTGCAGCATATATTATCTAGCATCTATATATCTCTGGTTTGTACTGATCTAAGGTTATATTTCATATCTGTATCATATATCATATCATTTTTAATAATGTATTTAGCATTGTATTATGTTTTGAATGTGTATTGTATCTTATCGTGTTGTATCATAGTATAGTATAGTACATCCCATTGTGTTGTGTCGTATTGCAAAGTACTTACCTTGCGCGCTGTACCGAAACATATCTTATCAAACTGTCATAAACATTACACCGCTGTGTTAAAGCATACTGTGATCCACCTTAACATTTCTTAACAACAACGCCACACGCCAAGAAAAAATGAGGGGTTTTCCCATTAAATACCTCTTTGTATGTTTTTTCTTATTCATACTTAAGCATATTTGGTAAAAGGGTCTTGAGGTTGGGAGGTCTGGTTTCATTTTGTAGGGCATTGCTGTCAAAGTGTTTATGGGTGACGTTATGTTCAGAGAGCACAAGGAGACAGACCTCATCCTGCCAGTTTTATCTGTATACAAGATCAGAAACTGAAGAGCAAGAATATTAGATTTCTGATACGTACGACAGAAACAGGCCAGAGTGGGTAGCTTACTATTTACTGTGAATCTTGGACTAGGGGTGTCCCAATACAGATGTTTTGACATTCATCCAATCCATTTTTTACATGATACGTTTTGCTGATACGAATCTGATCTGATCCCTTTCTCTGATAAATCCCTTACTCCGTTGGGTGATTATGTTGTAAATGACAAATCATATTTGTTGTAGTAAAGTGAGCCCTGTTGGTAACTCCTCGAGGAGCACTCACTTTACGAATGTTGCCAGATGCTGTTTTACTATCTTTGCTTTCTGAAGAGAAGTAGTCCAACATAGTGGACAAGTTTGTAACGTGGTTTGATTTACAGCAGCAGTAAAGCGTGACAGTGCTGAAAACGTGTAAACTAGCGCTGATACTGATCAGTGCATCAGATCAGGACATTCATATCTTGCTGGATGAAGTCGCCACCAGGTGACACAACTTACACCTTGTCAAAGGGACATTTCATAAACTCAGTTGTTCAATACTCTATGATTATTGTATGTTTTAAACTGATAGACATGGATCGTGAGCTGAATCATTAGCAGTAACTTAACAGACAAGGAAAACAAGCAGAAACACTTGGCTGCATCTCACTGTCCCTGAAGGACGAGGGAGGAAAAGAGAATCGAAAAGGACAAGGAAAGAATAACAAGCTGACAGGACGTTTTTGAAAAGGCGTAGATAGATGGGTCGGCACTATTGAAATAAACAGATTGGAAAATTGGAGGGAGGGACACACACAGTGGGAGAAAGAGAGGGGGAAGCAACATTCAGGCTTTGTTTCCTTTACATGTGGGTGCGCACACAGCACACACACACACAAACTCCTTGCTGCCATAACACATCATCATCCCACAAAAAAAACAGAACACAAAAGAAGAGAGGGAACAACTACAGCGTGCACTTTAAAACAGGTTTACCGCTGCTTTTCCCCGGTTGTGATGTCACCTGGGAGATATTGCACATTTATAGTCCTGTTATGTTGCTCTGATGGGATGAAATGAGAGCTCCACTGATGCAGCAACTGCCATTTATTTCATTTGCATACTATTACTGCCGTTTGCTTTTGATTTGACATTTTGCTCGCGTAGCTGTGGGAGGAAACACGCACGGTCACGGCCCAGAGCCTTACTAAAGATAGACGAGAGGGGGATACGTCAGACTAAATTTGTTTGCTTTATTTTTTTTTCATGTCGCCTGTCGACCACCGTGTGCTTGCATATGTGTGCGCACATGTGCAAAGTCTTGGGTTTCCTCTGCCGGGCAATGTTCTTCTGTGAAAACCATCCATCCTGACCCTTCAGAGGAAGAGACTGGGCCTGTCTGAATACATTACAGTAACCATTTGGAAGACAGTGAGAGGAGAGAGGAAAGAGAGGAGAGAGGAGGGAAAAAAAGAAAGTGGGACACAACAACAAGCCGTGGGCGCTCGATGTGTGTGTGACATTCTGACTGTCCAATATGATCACTGCCTGTGTAAGGCTTGACAATCCTGCTCTCTACAACAATGTGTCAGCATCAGTTCTTGGAGGTTATTTAAGGTTTTATGACCAAAAAGGGAAAAAATTGATATGAAAAGGTTATATTTTTTAACAATCTCATTTGTTGTTTGACATTAATAAGCCTTGAAAGGAGTGATGGTCATCTTCTCTGTTTTTCCAGTGTAGACAGGTGGTATGCCTAAACAACATTAAGCCAAAGCTTAGATGTCTTGTTTACAGTGAAACTAGAAAAATTAAAGCATTCATGTGTTAAACTCAAAAGCAAACCATTTTTCTGCAGCTAAAATTCTTATAAAAAAAATAATAATACGTTAAAATGTGTTGGCAGGGAGTCATTGTTAACAGTGAAACTAGCACTATCTCAAATCTCAAATGTTCAAATCTAAAGGGCAGCTAACATTTCTTTACTTTATACTCAAGTGAAAAGAAACATTTAAAATATTCATTGATGGAATGGTGGTGAATCTGTTACCTGTGCTCTATTTCAGGTCACCATTGTTTACAGTGAAACTAGCAAACTGAGAATCATCTTTGTAGTCAAATCAAAGGAGGAAAAAAATATTAACCACTAAAG
Source organism: Halichoeres trimaculatus (assembly GCF_033239565.1). Classification (NCBI taxonomy): domain Eukaryota; kingdom Metazoa; phylum Chordata; class Actinopteri; order Labriformes; family Labridae; genus Halichoeres; species Halichoeres trimaculatus. The sequence continues at coordinate 19,488,302 of NW_027437200.1, forward strand.
AAAATCTTGAAGAAACACTCAAAAGAAGCACCTGTCCACAAGTATCTGTTGTGTTGAGTCTCAGTTTCACTGTGAATAGTTGAGTGAAATAGAAAAAAAGGCTTTAATATGGCTTTGTGGAATGGCTGTTGAATCTGCTACTTGTGACGTATTTCAGGTAGTAGACTAAAAAAAAACCTCAAATTTGAAGGGGAACTAACATTTCTACTACTACTTTAGGTAGTCATTGTTTACAGCGAAACTACCAAACTGAAAAGCAGCGTTGTATTCAAATCATAGAAGAAGCCAAAATTCACCACTGAAGAAGTTTTACAGAGCAAACTTTCAAAGAAGCACCTGTTCATGTGTTCCCGTTGAGTCTCAGTTTCACTGTAAATAGTTCAGTGTAACAGAGTAAAAGGCTTCACCCAAGTTTTGCGGAATGGCTATTTAATCTGATGCTTGTGCCGTATTTCGGGTAGTCATTGTTCACTGTGAAACTCGCAAAATGAAAAGCATCCACGTCTTCAAGTCAGAAGTAGAGCAAAATTTCAGCCCTCAAGATTAATATGCAAAATATAAGCCCATAGAACACTCTTATCAGTTTCTGGTGAGGTCTCAGTTTTACTGTTAACGCCAGCTAACTTAAACCATATTACTTTCCTGAAACAACCAAAGTTCCAGGGGAAGAATTATCTTGATGCAGATTTGTAAAAAGGAAATGCTAATCTTTGCTTTGTATTTAAGTGGAACGAAGAATTAAATTATTTGTCTGTAAAACGGCGGTTGAATCTGTTCTTTTAACAGTATTGTTTACAGTGAAACTAGCAAACTGAAGAGCCTTGTATTCAAATTACAGAAGGAGTAAAAAGTTCACCACAAATACAATTCTACAAAGGAAAGACTTAAAGAAGCACCTGTTCATGTAATCATACTGAGTCTTAGTTTTACTGTAAGTAGTTGAGCAAAACAGAGTAAAAGGCTACGCTCTGGCTTAAGCTTTTCACTCTATTTTACTCATCAATTCTAGCGTGTATCCACAATTCAAAGTCTTGTAAAACAAAAATAAAATCTTTAAAATGTGTTGAAAGCTGGTTGAATAAGTCATGTATAATGCCTTTCAGGAAGTTGTTGTTAACAGTGAAACTAGCAAAATCTCAAATGTTAAAATCTAAAGGGGAGCCAACATTTTAGCTTTCAGGATAAATCTGCAGAAGAATTGTAATTACGTTTTAGTCTACATGCTCCATGTTCGGACTGTACGACGATGTGGGGAGTCTCAGTTTTACTGTAAATAGTAGTTACAAGGCTTCACTTTGGCTTACTGCTACCAGTTTATGCACATGAAAACACAGTCTGATGTGTGAAAGCATAAAAAGGACTACCTCTTTTCTTTTTCTGCTTTCAAGATTAGCTTGAAGCTGGTCCTCGTTTGAGGGTAGTTCTTTAATTAAAAGCCAAGCTAAAAACATCCTAGCTGTTATTCTGTGACACTGAGGAGTTTGAGTTGTGTTAAACTGATTTCTTCTGTTGTTTTAACACTCTGCTTGCTCTCTTTTTTTGTCTCCAGACACAGAGGCAGAGAGGAACGCACTAAAAGAGCACGTCTACCCCAAACTACGAGACTTCTGCAGGGAGAACTATGGGATTGAATTCCAGGTAACCAGCGTGTTCATTTTCCCTCCCTCCTGTTCTGAGCAGCAACTTCCTGAGCTGCAGTTTGCCAGCTCTGACTGTTAAGTGCCTCCAAACCTACATCACAGCTTACACAGCCATCAGCGCCTGAGGGGACCTGTGCAGAGGTCCCTGTCCCTTTAAGGAGACAGAAGGCCAGTAGAGATAAGACTTCCATCAGTGCACGCTGGCTCAAATCAAGCAGCGGATAAGACTGCTGTGATGCAAGGGGGCTTTCCTTTTGTTGTTGTCGGAGAATCGTCGCACTCTCCCCCCGCGGTGTCCGCTGATCGAGATCATTTGCATTGCAAATCAGCATCGGTGTTCACGCAGAGATTGCTATCAGAGGTTTGTTTTGTTTAACAAATCCAGGAGAGCCCTGGAGTCAGGGGGAGATCTTTGACACAGATTGTTCCTGGAAAGATGCGGGGGGATTTGTTAGCTGCGGAGGCGAGTCATGACCCCTGGATTGTTACGGGGAGAAGCTGATTCTCATTTCATGCTAAGAGTGTTTGGATCAGAGCAGCTTGGAGCGAATTAAAATCTGTACAGTGAGGAGCAAACTGCAGCTGTTTGGAGGTTTAGTTTTGTTTGGCATTGTGTGGCTGTTTGACAGCCTGCTCATCTTTTGTTCGTGACATGTTGAAGAACAAAGAGTGGAGTAATTAGCATTTCATCATCAGGAAACACTTTGTTGAGCGGGTTGAGCCCTTGATACACGTCTTTCATCTGGTTAAGAAGTAACGACAGGCCAACAGTGACACAAAATGCAAATAAAGTTGAGGGCTCTTAAACGGTGCTGGCCTGATTGATGTGAAGTGTGTAGGAGACATAAAGGCTCTTATGTGATGGAGAGTGTTTGATATTCAACAGATTTAATACAAATCAACCTCGTTTACTTGACTTCTTACTGAATTTTTGTTTTCTGTTTGTTTTTGTTGAAAGCTTACGATATTGGGGAAACATTGTTTGGGGTTAAATTCTTGGACCAAGCAGAGGAAAGTGTTGCTTTTGTTTTTGTACAGCCATTGCATTTCAGTGTATTAATAGTGGTTTTTGTAATTAGGGTGGGTACTTGATGCTTTTCCCCCAATTGGATTCTTTTACAATTTTTAGGATGCCAATTTTTATTTTAAGTGCAATTTTACTGCAACTTTTAGACATTTTTTTTTTATTTTTGTGATTTTTAGTTCACTTTTTTTACGCCAGACTATGGGAAGAAGTTGAATGATGACGACGATGACTACAGCAAGTTAGTAGATAGTCAACAAAAAAAAAATTATTTCGCCCTCTGCTGGAAAAAACAGTATATATTTTTTTTCCAACCCAGCTTTTAAATAAAAGAATAAACCAAAGGATTTAAATTTGACGAGAAAAAAAAGAATAAAAAAAAAAAAAAACTGAAAAAGGAAAAAAAATAAATAAATTCAAAAGTCTTAAAACAAAAAAAATCTCAATACTAATGCGAATCCATTTTTTCTTCAGCCCCTATCTGTAAATTTTAACAAACTCTTTGAATATTTTCTTTTTGTAGTATAGCTTTATTTAATCTTTTTATTGGAGCATTAAAGGTACTTTTCAAGAACCTACCCCGGGAACTTTTGACTTTTTGACCACAGGTACTTGGTTCTAAATTTAGTTCTGGGTAGTAAATATACCCCTGAAAAACAAAGTAGTGCTTTCCAGAATTCCAGAAACTTTGGGGGCGGAGCCTGCCAGCTGAACACTTCTGATTGGTGGAGCAGCCACAGTGATTTAATTTCCTTCTCTTAACACAATGAAATGGCACCTAGTGGTGATTGCCTTGGTTAAAAAACTCCGAAACAATGATCTTCTTTGAGATAGTGTAACTGTGTCTCTGTCGGCTCTAAGTGTTACAGTTTAAAGACTGACCCTGTAAACTAGAGACCTCACAATATATAAATAATATAGATAGTGTATTTCAAACCAAACAGACCAAACAAATTACAACAAACAACAGATCAGAGACATTACAACAAAAGACAAAGACTCTAAATAAAACAACCACCTGGGTTTGAAATGGGGATGGAAGAAGCACAACTTATCTCTGTCCAACCCCAGTCGTCACAAATGAGCAACCAAAACAAAAACGAACTCACACTGAACTTGCTCTCTACAACCTTCTTTCCAAGGCAAATAAAGAAAAACTGAAAAAACAACATCATACCTTCAGATGACTTCTTACATCCCCTCTTCTTTGTTGTTCCTTTCTAACACTCTTCTGTCCTCTGGAGCTTAATCCACAACATGTTTTTTGTCACTAGCACTCCTCTCCTTTAAAGAGTTAACTAATCCATGTGCAGCTGATTTTCCTGAAGGCTAACAGGCTAACTGAGGTGCTACACAGCTTTTCTGTCACCTTCTGTGGTGTTGCTTTTGTTGAATGGCCTCTTTGTTTCCTTACTGCCCTCTATTGGTCAGGTGGTGTTGTGCAGTTAGTTTTATTTTTTTCTCCTTACATCACTGATCTGATTTATATAATTTCCCCCCGGGTCTTTGTCCTGTGGTGGAAACACAAACAAACAATAGACCACAAGAACAATTTAGATCCTAGAAATGTTTCACCAGGAACTAAAACTTCTTAGAACTTCTGTTGGAAAAGCACCTTGCGTTTTATGGATGACTGATTATGACAGATTCTAATGGATTAAAGAGCTTGAGAGGTAAACCTTTTTCTAAAAATACAAAATTTGAATTTTAAGCTTTTCAATCACAGTACCTACGACCAAATACTCAGCTAATGAGTAAAAGTTACATACATTCCTCAAAACCAAGGTGGCAGTATTTTCCCCAATGTGTATTTAGAAATTTGTTTACTTGTAAACTTAATATATAACTTAAAATATAATGTCAATTATCACTGAACAGATTTGATTAAAACCTCTTAGTCATGCTTTTTCTCAGGGGTCTGCAACAAAAACTTTCACGAGAACCATTTTGCCACAGCTCACCTTGATTGAAGTAATTCTGGAGCCACTTTTTCTTCACAATAAAAACTATAAAATGTATTAAATTCTATACCTCGTTAAAATCTAGTGAATAATAAATGAAACAAGAAATTACTTTAGAATTTATGGAATTGTACAAGTGAAGGCTTGTTTTTTTATTGTTTGATACATTTACAAATAAATCAAAAATTCGCCAAAATGTAAACATTTTTAAAATATAAAAAATGCAAAAAAAAAAAAAATCAAAAATTTGCCAAAATTTCAATTGTTTTTTTACTCCAAAAAGTTGTTCAAATAACAAAAATGCAACATTTTCTGAAATGTCAAAGCTTTTTTTATTGTTTAATAAATTTACAAAAAATAAAAAAATTGCCAAAATTAAAAAAAAGTCAAAATTTAAAAAAAATTCAAAATAAAAAATTTGCAATTTTTTTTTTTTTTAAGTTGCTATAGTATCAAAAATGCAACATTTTCTGAAATATCAAAGCTTTGAAAAAGAAATCACAAAATTTCAAAAATTCACATTTTTTCCTTTCAAAAGTTTGTAAATGCCAAACAATTTTGAAATGTTAAATTTTACAAGGAAAATAATTAAGTTTTAGTTTGCAAAAATTTCAAAACTTTTGAAAGAATACTTAAATTTGAAAACATATAGATAGTATCGCTCAACTCTAAATTTTGTAAGTAGTTTGCTTATATATTGCCACATATCAAGCATGAATATCAACTTTGCATGTTGGCAGTTAAACGGCTCATCCACACAGAGTAAAAATCTCTATTTTCTTTCAGATTCGTCTTTTTGCAGATTTAGTTATCTTACTTACTTGAGCTTAGCCACTGGTGAATGGAAAGTTGGTGGGCTGTTGATGTTGTAGGTGGCAGGCAAAATGATAAATCTGTGTCATTTCTTTAATCACCATTCCCTCTATATAAAAAAAATCTATATTTCAATCTTTTTTTTTATTCTTAAGGAGTTTAAGAGCAGCAGGTTTTCAGATCCCTGCTTTATCTGATTGTTTGAAAGGTTTTTTTATTCTTCATGATGTTTTCAGTGCTCCACATTTCCTTACTTTTGGCCTCAGTTACACTTTAAACCTTCAGGAAACTCTTCTGATTGTGACTTGACTGTTTGGTATGAGCGTACAATACCACAATTCAGCTTTTTCTGCTTTGAAAATCTGTCTTTAAATGCTTTAGCTTGGAGGACAGCCAGACCCTGAATGGGATGAATCATCCAGCGTTCAGTGTGTAGCTCTAAAGCAACGTAAATCCCTTTTATAGATGGATTCTCCACGCGCTTATTGTCCACATTTATACAGTTCAAAGACAAACACGCGTCTTACAACCAATTTATGTTAATTCACGCAAATGACTGTGACAACGAGGATCAATTTGTACAAGTTCAAAGAGTCATAGTCGCAGCAGAGTGAGCTGAAGACACTGGTGGGCTCTGTCATGTGTGTGTTTGGTGCGTTAGGTGTCAGAGAAGTGAAAGATAAAGCATGTGAAGCCTTGCAGAGACGTTCTGGCTCGAGTTTCTGCAGCCACGTGTCCGTCTGGTGATTCAGCTGGCTGTGACGAAGCGTGAGCTGAAATGATTATTCAGGAGGCCTGGGAGTTAATACTATGACTCACTTACTCGTCTATCCCTCTTCCTCCAGTCCCCAAAGCGCCCCGGTCTTCATCCTTACCTTCATCAACTGAGAATTAGCTCCGTAGCTGAAATTTTGAGACGTATGCTAGCTTCTTTTTCTGCCCGTTTATTTTTTATGCTCCTGTCTCTTCGGCTCCCTCTCCGCTGGCACACACTGACACACATATGCCAAGCTGATGAAACCCCGATTCTCCACAGTCCCTCATCACTTGACTCAGTTTCCATCCAAAATGTTCCCGTAAGAGGATGGAGCAGGATCACGGGAGACGCAGAGAGGGATAGAGGCAGAAGGAAATCCAGCCCAGGGGCCGAGGGCTGCGTCCTCATTCAGTCATACCAGAGGAGGGGGAGGGGGATCGAGGCTCCATGATGCCTTTTTTTATACCATTCCTATCCCCCTGTGTTTCCTGCTCCCTCCTCTTCATCACTCATTTGTACGCTCACTTTACAGAAATGACAGAAAACAGCTCGAAAAATGCAGTGAGGAAATGTCGAGAGATGTGAGAGGAAACCGGGGATCAAACGAGGTTTTTGAGCGCTGCAACCTCTTCACATTACGGCTTCGCTCACTTCACTTCAGAGTGAGTTTGAGGGGTTTGGTTTGTCTCCTCAAAGGAAACTAATGTACAGTTTGCAACCATGTGCTGATATTAGTAAATAGAGTTTTTGGGCACCGCCAAATTTCAAACTAACTCAGAATCAGAGATGGTTTTTGGGGCTTTTTTATGCCTTTAATTGTATAGGAGAGGACAGTGGAGCAGGAAACAGGGAGAGAATGAGAAGTGGCAAGAGGGAAAGAGGCCACAGGCTGGATTTGATACCAGGCGAACCTCATGTTGTGCGACCTCAACAACAAGGCCATCTGCACTCCTTTTGGGACCCTTTCATATGGGTGCCATACTGAACCAATCAGCTCTCGGAAGGTGGAGCAACAACACTGCAGGCCGTTGATTGGTCGAAAGAAATGTCACAAAAGGGATCAGGCTTAAATGTACCAAACCGTTCTGAATCGAACCGGACTGCTCAACAGCTCAAATATTCAACTGCCAAGCAACAGGTAGCTAGTCAGCTAACTAGCCAACACAGCTAGCACCGCAAAACTTAACCTCCATCATGTTGATGCAAAAGTTTTAAGGACTGTTTTAGTCCTTTTTTTTTTTTTCTAATTTTTTCAAGCTTGAAAGCCAAAAAAAGATAGAAAGAAAAAAAAGAAGTCCAGCCTCAACAAGCAGACTGTAAGTCCAGGCTGTATCACTCTCCCGTTTAGCTGTCTTCTGCTCTTGATTCTTTTTCTGTCCGTCAGTAAAAACCTTTGCACACAAAAGGTGACGCAAATAAACAGCACAAAATTGTGAAAAATTTGTAGGAGTCGTCTTCAGTAGCCTCCAAACGATGTCTCTGTAGTTTCTTTGTCTTTTGTCATAAAGAACTGGGACTCTAACACAATCAGTGTTGAATGTTTTGATATGTGACTTGTCAACGACAAGCGTTTTGATTGGTCTGATGTGTACTGGTTTCAAGCAAAACTCTGAAGAAAATTGATTTTTGGTCAGAAAAAATAAAAGGCGCAATTTCGCTTAGCCAAAGAACGTTGCTGGTGTGGAAGCTTGCATTGAAAAACATTAGGTTAAAAAAAAACTAAATACCGTGTCAAATACTCACGCAAAAAATGTGCGTCTGGTGTGCAAAGGGGTTTAGACACCAGTGTCCATCATCACTACAAAAATTATCACAGGAAACGTTTTCAAAAGAGAAAAATGTAGATCTCTGGTCCTGCTCAACCCAATCGGGAAGCTACAAAGTAGCTTTTCGAAGTAACCTATATTGACGCTGATAATCTAATTTTAAAATGTGGATTACGATCGGGCATATTTCTAGACGGGAGACTTTTTCAAGATCACTTTCTTTTTCCTTTTTTTTTTTTTTATAAATCTTTTTATTAATATTGGCAGTTAACAAGGCAATATAAAGAACGTATCAAAATCATCATCGTTACATCCAGTTTTAACCACCACCCTATTTCCCACCCAATTTCCCACATAGCTGTACATAAAATGAGAGAAAATAAAAATTTAGATAGATAGAAAGGGTGTGACCGACCAAATTGGGAGTAGATATACAGAAATCTCAAGAGTGCTGGCAAGAAATCAGTCATCGTCCACAAGGCATCAAAGGATCTGACCTCATTAATCAACAAGATAACAAATAGCCAGGTCAGACGAATAAGAAGACAAAAGAACAGACAATACACCCAGAGTGGATGGGAGATCACTTTCAAACTCCTCACAGCTCCTTTAAAACTAATTCCCAACCCAAAAATTGTAAAAGAATCAAATCAGGAGTTTGTGTCCCCCATTGTTTCCCACTCCAACGCATCATTACACTGCAAAAAACGGAAATCTTATCAAGTAAAAATTGTCATATTATACTCAAGAGGAGCCACATTCACCTGAAACGTCCCCTTAATGTCTTGTTTCAAGTTATTTAAAGACAAAAAATGAGGTCTGAATTGCTTGTAACAAGTAAAAAAAATCCGCCGATGGATCGAGAGAAATTTGCTTGAAACTAGAATAATATTTTGATACAAGAAACTTTTCTCTTGTACCATTGGAATTTTTTTTTTACTTGTTACAAACAATTCAGACCTCATTTTTGTCTTTTAATAACTTGAAACAAGACGTTTTTCTGGACTGGTCAGATGAATGTGGCTCAGATTTCTACTGAAAATAAGACAAAACCACTTGATAAGGTTTCAGTTTTTTGCAGTGTGACCAGTGTGTTGTCTTGGCTGATGTTTCTTGGAAGTAGAACCGCTCACAAACAGAGGTTTTCCTCTACTCTTCCATCTACCTGCCTGGCTGCCATATTCCTCTTCTTTCTGCCTCGCAGTCTGTTTTTCTGTCACTCGCTGGCAGCAGGCCACTGCCTCCATTCACCATCCTGCTCTGAAACTGTTTTTCCTTTCTTGATTTATTCTTCACAGAGACATATCAGCGTGCCAACCGACTCCACAGGGATGATACAGCAAAGATAATCAGAAATCAAATCTGAAAAAATCCGTCCAAGCTTTCAATTTGAGTGTGTTTGTAAAACCCAGAGGGGGGATTTTCAGAATAAAGAGCATGTGTTATTACTGTCAGAGTGATGGAGAGACTTCCAGCGTGTTTATCTGCCTGTCTTTCAGATATGGACATAAAAAGATAGTTTGAAGTTTGCATTGTTGTCAAAAGCTGTAAAAACAAACAGATTTTTTCTTTAAATTCAAGAACTCTCAAACTATTTGTTTTTTTTTATGTACATTTCAGAAAGTTAACAGTCTTTTCACTCAGCCCTGTAGCCGGCTTAGCCATCCCCAGCCTTCTTTTAGCCGACAGCCAGACTGACTCAGAGACTCTGTTTCACTGCAGTTCATTCAGTGCCTGGAAAAGTGTTCTTTCCCAGAATCCTCCACTGCAGGCAATGTTTCTCTGCCAGTACGCTGAAAGTTTTGTGCAAAGTTAGAAGACAAGAATGAATACTGCAAGTCCCAGCTTTCAAAACACAGCAGTGATTTAAAAATGCAACTTAACAAAGCAGTTAAAGGGAGATTACACACAAAAAGATGCGTCGGTTTTTGGTGAGCAGTGGCTCCTGATGATAATAAAAGTAGAGTTCATGACGTCTGGCAGGTCCCCAATCTGGATCAAAGCCCCAAAATAAGCTTCCTTAGTCCATCCGTTACTGCTCTGCTAATACCAGCGTCAGGGAAATGACGGCCAGCGTAGTAGCTGTTTACCACTTGCATATTGTACAGATGTCATAAAAAAGCAGTTCCTACTTTCCCACCTTTAAAAAAATATATATATGGAAGGCACCAAACAGAAAGGGCAATGGCAATTCAACTTATCATTGAACAGTTTTCAAGGGCTAGTTAAGAAATTGTCGAACACTTAGAATATTAGAATAATAGAAAAAAAGTTCCCAGTGACTAATCACTTGATCGTCAAACAGTTTCCAGTAGCTACTTGAATAGTTCCTGTTCCTGCTGACTCTTCGATTAATCTTGAATAGTCCCCAGTGGCTACTTCATTCACTAATTAATCGAGTAATCTTAGTTGTGAAACAGTTCCCTGTGACTTTACGAATTAATCATTTAATGGTTTCCAGTGGCTATTCGGTTACAGTTCCCACTAACTAGTTGATTAATTGATGAATGGACTAAAGAATTTATGTCAAACAATTTCCAATGACAATGCTTTTTGCCCGATCCGATTCTTTGGGGTGCAGATTTGAATTAAATTGGTAATCATTCGTATTTAAATTTTTCTGATTTTTAGTTTGCTTTTTTAACTCCAGACCATGTGAAAGAGTTGAATGATGATGAAGTCTACAGATTACATGAGGAGCCATATTTTCTTTTAAAAAAAAGGACAGGAATCTGACATCTCAACTTTTTTCAAATCTATTTTTTCTCCTACCCCTAGTTCCGAGTGACTGTCTCAATAATCGATCAACATTTCCCGGTGACTATTTGTTAGATCGATCAATTGACTGAACACTTCATTGAAGGAAAGTTCACTGTGACTGTTTGATTAATCGATTAATCGATTAATCGATTAATCGATTAATCAAAAAAAGAATCATTCGTCCAACAATATTCGAAGACTATTCCGTTAATTGTTAAACAGTCTCTCGTGACTATTTTATTAATTAAAGTTCACTGTGACTTTTTGATTAATCGATTGATTGAATACAAAATTATTGGTCGAACAATACTCAAAGACTATTTGATTGATTGTGAAACAGTTTCAAGTGACTGTTTCATTAATTATAGTTCACTGTGACTTTTCGATTAATCGATTGATCAAAAAAAGAATAAGTCATCAAACACTGTTCTAAGACTATTCCATCAAACACTGAACAGTTCCCTGTGACTATTTCATAAATTACAGTTCACTGTGACTTTTTGATTAATCGATTGATTGAATACAAAATTATTTGTCGAACAATATTCGAAGACTGTTTGATCAATTGTTAAACAGTTTCAAGTGAATATTTCATTAATTGTATTTCACTGCGACTATTCAATTAATTGATTGATTGACTAAAGAATTAGTCATCAAACACTGTTCAAATACATTCGATTAAGTGTTGAACAGTTTCCAGTGACTATTTCATTAATTATAGTTCACTGTGACTTTTCGATTCATCGATTAATCGATTGATCGAATAAAGAATGCTTTGTCAAACAATATGTGAGACTATTCGATTAATTGGTAAACAGTTGCCAGTAACTATTTCATTTATTCTTGTTAATTGTGATTTTTCGATTAATTGATTGATTGAATAAAGAATTAGTCATCAAACACTTTTCAAAGACTATTCGATTAAGTGTTGAACAGTTTCCAGTGGCTATTTCATCAATTGAAGGAAAGTTGCTAATGACTTATTCACCAATCACCAAACAGTTTGCATGAACTTTTCGATTAATCGTCATTGACTCATTACTGATATAAACGCTTGAAACCTCCATACCCACAAATCTGTTTCTCCCTGGGTAGTATCACCAAAAAGACCGTCTCCCTCCTCTGCTGCTGCCACACTACAGTCCCCGCCGGTCATGTGACCTCATTACCTCACGGCTCTGCCTGCCTCTTAACCTGAACCTGCTACGGTTGAGCTGTGACATCTGAAACGTTGTCCTGTAATTACTCTGGCGTGCCCCAGCTTGACAGATTTTCTGAAAGGCGTGCATTAGAAATTTCCCACCGCATTTATTATTGACAAGCTGAATCAAATCTCTTTGACTCATTAAATGAAACGCAGTATTAAGGCTGGAAACTGTCTCTGATTTGGGCGCTTGGTTCTCTTAACAGTTTGGGTTTCATGTTGCTGGAAAAATGTGATATTTAGCGACAGATTTGCTGCTGAAACCAGCGCTAAGAAAGCTGTTTTTATCAAACATTCTTAGAGATTTACTACATGTTCTGAATAAAACTGCCCGCAGCAGAGAGCTTAAGATACATCTATGTTGGCTGAGTGTCTATTTTTACTCTCATTTCTCGCCTGAGTCTTTCCGCATGTTGGTGGGGTATTTTCCGCCCTTTTCCTCGCCTGATTTCATGCCCTTTCTTCTCCGGCATCTTGGGCCTAATCCAAAAGTTTAATAGCCTCACATTCAATAAATTAAAAAAAAAGGCTTCCCTGCACTTGACCCGCCATGAGCAAATGCCTTCCAAGGGCGTTAGAAAGCGGCTTAGTGGAAGCAGCTTCACGTCTTACGTAAGCAAAGGCGCCCCCTGCTTCCCGCTTTCATAGTTAAGGGGGGAAAGAGTGAGGAGGAGGAGCGGGAGAGTAATCAGCAAAGACGAAGGAGAAGTTGGCAGGAAGGGAAAAGAGGACGATGTAAAAGACTTCCAGTCCCGCAGGAGTTGTGTGTTCGTTTAAAACTCGTCCCAACTAATCTCCCGCCAAAATACTTTCCCTCTTAACTTCATTTATGCGTCCTCGCCTGTTCCAGATAAACATTCCTCCATCTATCTCACTCTCTCCTCCATAATCAGCAAAGCGGCATGACATGACTAATGTCTTCATTTGGCTTTTAATTACAATGAGTCCTCCCCATCACCTGCTGAAGCCCAGTACAAACCTGTCCTAATCAAAGGGAGGGGACTTATCGCTTCGACCCCCGACTTTCCCTCCCTGCAGTCCTTGTCAACACAGAGCCGATCAGTCTTCTACACATGTGTGTCGGGAGCTGGAAGCAGATTAGAGACACTGATACGCAGTGACTGATGTGAGTTTTCCACAACATGAGGGATGCTTATCATATTTGTGTGAGCAGGGGGAGTATTTCAAAGTAAAAGCCTTTAGTAGCTCAACCCACGTCCTAACTATAGCCATTTATTTTCCGCTTAGTTGGTGGAAAAGCTGAACAGATCCAAGATTTTTGACTAGGGATGGGTACTTTTCACATTTGAATTGATAAGATATCGATTTTAGGTTAATCAGTATTCTGTTATACAGACAGGAATCTCTATTTTTGACAGTGGATTTTCCCCTTTTTTCCAGCGAAGGTTTTTTTTACAAAAACTTGTTCCCCTCTGATTGGCTAGCCTTAAAGAGGCCTGTCATTGGCAGAGCTAGTAGTAAACCTTGGTGTTTGAGGCCCGCCCCCCATGTGTAATAAACCAGTAAGGAGACCTTTACGGGATGACATCATCATCTCAGCAAGTCTCATTCTTGTGTATTTGTTAAAAGTTTCAGTATCTGTATTATAGACTAATATAATCTAAGTATTGGTATAAAAGACAGATACCAATGTGAAACCAATGAAACCAATATAATTCCAAGTATTGGCAAAAAGCATCTGTATGGGTATGATACACCAATGATGTTAGGAGGATTGATTTAAAAGCTCAATATTAGTGTAACTTTCTGTATGATTGGCTGATATAGTTTTAAGTATCATATTGTAAACAAATATACTTAATGAGCTTTGGTCATAAAGACAGATATTGGTGTAAGTATTGGTATTATATTGTTTATGGTTTCTTTGGATCCCCATTAGCCACTCATACAAACAACATGGATTTAAAATCCACACAAATTAAAGAAAAGTCAAAGAGAAAACACAGAAAAAGACAAAAATATAAAAAAGTGACAGCAAAATAACAAGCTAAGTACAAATTCAAGAAAGAACTACACTCACTGGCCACTTTATTAGGTAGACCTTGCTCGTACTGGGGGTCAGAACTGCCTTAATCCTTGGTGTCATAGATTCAACAAGGTCCTGGAAACATTCCTCAGAGAGTTTGATCCATATTGACATGATAGCATCACACAGTTGCTGCAGATTTGTCGGCTGAACATCCATGATGAGAATCTCCCGTTCCACCACATCCCAAAGGAGCTCTATTGGATTGAGATCTGGGGACTGTGGAGGACATTTGAGTACAGGGAACTCATTGTCATGTTGAAGAAAGCAGTCTGAGATGATTCCAGCTTTATGACATGGAGCGTTATCCTGCTGGAAGTAGCCATCAGAAGATGGGTACACTGTGCTCATAAAGGGATGGACATGGTCAGCAACAATACTCAGGTAGGCTGTGGACTTTAAACCATGCTCAGTTGGTACTGAGGGGCCCAAAGTTAGCCAAGAAAATATCCCCCACACCATTACACCAGCAGCAGCAGCCTGAGCCGTTGATACAAGGCAGGATGGATCCATGCTTTCATGTTGTTGAGGCCAAATTCTGACCCTACCATCTGAATGTGGAGCAGAAATCCAGACTCATCAGACCAGGCAACGTTTTTCCAATCTTCTATTGTCCAGTTTTGGTGTTGCTGTGTGAATTGTAGCCTCAGTTTCCTGTTCTTAGCTGACAGGAGGGTCACCCGGTGTGGTCTTCTGCTGCTGTAGCCCATCTGCCTCAAGGTTGGACGTGTTGTGTGTTCAGAGATGCTCTTCTGCAGACCTCTGTTGTAACCAGTGGTTATTTGAGTTACTGTTGCCTTTCTATCAGCTCCAACCAGTCTGTCCATTCTCCTCTGACCTCTGGCATCAACAAGGCATTTTGTCCCACAGAACTGCTGCTCACTGGATATTTTCACTTTTTGGGACCATTCTCTGTAAACCCTAGAGATGGTTGTGGGTTAAAATCCCAGTAGATCATCAGTTTCTGAAATACTCAGACCAACAACCATGCCACGTTCAAAGTCCCTTAAATCACCTTTCTTCCCCATTCTGATGCTCAGTTTGAATGCATGGGTTTGTTTGTTGTTTTGTCATTATAGTAATTTGGCAATGTGAAATATAAATTTAAAATATTTTTGGAAATTCTGAAATAATTTAATATGGCGTACAGGACAGGAACTCAAACAAGATGTGCTACTGTATTTTTCACCCTTGTTTTATTTGTTTTTTGGCTTTAATGAAAAAAATAATCACCTCTCTCTGCTGTTCACTGTGCAGCTTCCACATACTGTTTATTTTTTGGAGCAAAAATAATGAATAAATAACTGATAAAGAAAATATTTTTATTAGTGTTCCTGGGCTGAGTAATAAAACCCACAGCTGGTTGAAGCTGCCGCCCCCCTCAGCCACACAGCTGCTCACAGGTGCACAACAACAATCAGCCAGATGAGCCGCAGTGTTTCTCAGCACCTCCTGCTGCTCCCAGCAGTGATGAGGGAGCTGAATATCTCCCACACTGTCAAAGTAGAGTCCCACACTCTCTGCTGGAGCGCCGGGCTGCCGTCACTCTGCTCTGTGCCACACTGCGGATGTGTCAGTCATTGTGTGCTGGACTAAACTCATCAGAGCGAGCTGGTCGGCTGTGCAGCAGAGCATGAAGGGAGATAGCAGCACTTTGGCTTCACTTTCTTTGGCTCCTGCTCTCGCCTTCTGTCTTTTACTCCTCTGACTGCTATCAGGGAGGGAGAGCAGCAGAAATGATAGCTTTGTGTCGACATGTTCTTCAAACCCTTTTTCCTAGTTATATTTCTGGGGCGTTTTTCAGCCTTCATTGACAAGACAGCTGAAGACAGACTGGAAATGTGGGGAGAAGAGAGATGGGGTGGACATGCAAGAAATGGTTGAGGCTGGCAGTCAAACCTGCAATACCTTTTTAACAAACGTCCACATGTTCCCTCCAGAGACTACTTTTGAAATTTTGTCTTTCACTAACTCTGGCATACTAACATTGATGCTACGCTGAAATGTTCATTAAAACTCACTGTCTCTTTCAATAATTTTCTCAAAAAAGTTGACATTTGCTTTTAACTGATTATAAATTATATGACTTATTTTGAAAAACAAAATTATGCTTAAGGCATTTAAAAACATTTTGAACTGCAACCACTTGAATGATCGTTGCTAACTGTAAGAAGCAGCTCTGTATGCTAACCTTCCACATGTTCTTCTTGTCCAAAAGTTTTATTATTTTTTTATATGAAAAGAGGGTTTTTTTTCTTCTTATGTAGCTCTAGTTTAGCTTATATTTCAACACACATCTGTATAAGCATGTGACAAATGATAATCTTGAAACTTGAATCTGTGCAGCCCTTGCTAGCTAATGCAGAGTCATTACTACCAAGTAGTCAACAAATCAGTAAGTTTCAAAACTAAGACTTTGGAGACTTGGTAATTGTTTCATTTTAAAAGTAATATCACACTGTTTTGCCTAGCAGTTTTAGTTGGCTAATGCTAAGGCAGCCATTTTTTGAACAACAATACAAATTGAACAACAACATATATGATATAAACATAAAAGTCCTAAAAAGTGGAGGATAAACTGTGGAACTGAGTAACTGTCAGTGACAGCTCTGCCAACTTGTGCCAACATTTTTTAAAAAGTCAAAAAAATCAGATTTTACCTTTTTTCGTCATGAAGCTACTCAATATGACACATAATTATATACGTATGTAAGGGACTTCCTGCTCTGTCCCTCCATCAGTTGGGGGTCCTTGATCTGAAAAACCTTGAAAACCCCTAAAGTATTGAGTATATCATATTGTGCATATCATATGGTATTTAATTTCTGTACCATTCTTTACTGTATCAAAAAATACCTAGGAATATCGTACCTTAAGTACCTTACAGTATTGTACCGTACTTTATTGTACCGTATGGTATTGTACTGTACCGTACCGTATTGTTTTGTGTTATATCATACTGTATCACATCAGATTGTGTGTATCGATTCGTATTTTATTTCTGTACCATTCTTTACTGTATCAAATTATACCTAGGAATATCATATCTTAGTGTACCGTACAGTATTGTACCGTACCGTATTGTATTGTATTATATCATACCGTATCACATCAAATTGAGTGTATCAAATCGTATTTTATTTCTCTACCATGTGACTTGGAAATTGTTTTGTTAAAAAAGTTATTTACTGTTTTACCTAGCAGTTTTAGCTAGCTAATGCTAAGGCAGTCATTTTTTGAACAACAATACAAATTGAACAACAACATATATAGTATAAACATAAAAGACCTAAGAAGTGAAGGATAAATTGTGGAATTTAGTAACTGTCAGTGACACCTCTGCTAACTTGTGCCAATGTTTTTTAAAAAGTCAGAAAAATCCTTTTTTTTCTGTTTTTGTTGTTCAGCTACTTTTGTAGCCCTGCAAAAGCTAACATTTCACTGTCTGTTAGCTAACACAAATGGGTTTCAAATGTCTGTTCAGTATACAACAGAAGTTACTTTAGTTTTTATATTGATAAACTAGCAGTGTGTAAGTAGTGAACAACCAAGCAATCATGCAGCAAATAGATGTGTCAACAATGAGCATCCTGGAAGTCAAAAACACACTAAACTTGAATAACATGCGGAAAGAAAACACCTTTAATTATGAAACTTCAACCAGGGCACATATCTCACTGTTAGCCACTTGAAGGCCCCAGCTACAGCAGCAGGCTAATGCTAGCACAGAGCAGGAAAACTATAGCAGGAGAGTTTTTTCCACCCCTCCTTATGCCAAAGCTAACAGATGCAGTGTGTTGTGGGCCACTCACACTCTCACACACACATTTACAGACTCTTCTCACCGCTCTCTCCTCCGATGGGAGACTCCCCCTGTGGCGTGTTTACAGTTCAAATTGCCTGGGCTGCCAAAAGTTGTGATGAATGCGTTGAGGGAGACCCCCCTCTGTGTATGTGTGTGGATATGGATGTGTACGTGTGTGGGTGAGCGCTGTCACTTCTCCCTGCTGGGCTGTGAAACTCTAAATGGTGGATTGGGTTTTGCTGAGACAGAGCAGGTGTTTGTGGGGAAGTGAGATTTTTTGAGTGGAAGCCTTCTTATCCTCATTTGAGCTCTTTGACTCTGTTTCCCTTAAACACAGCAGTAAGTTCATCAGATCCCAAAGCCTGTGTGGGAACTTAACACCTCATTTGTGTGTTTCCAGGTGGTGGACCTGTACTGGGGTGTGGACCCGGAGGAGTGGGACAGTCCAGAGCTGCAGAGACTCAGAATGAAGCTGCTGGAGGAATGTCTGAAGACCTCAGCGGGGCCATGTTTTGTGGTAAGAATAACAATCTCTTAAATTAGGGTTGAAATCTTAACAAAACAGTGACAACATAAAAAAATCTGCATTTTCTCAGAAGCATCTCCTTACATCTTATTATCTTATTGCTTTTATTCCAAAACCTGCATTGCATTACATCCTATCATATTGTGTCTTATCCTGTCCCTAGCCTATCATGCTGCACTGTATGGAACAGTTGTATCTTATTGTACCATATCAAAGCATATCTTACCTTGTTAAATCATATCGTGCTGAATCAAATTATACTGTACCGTATCAAATCATATTGTACCGTATCAAATTATACTGTACCGTATCGAATCATATTGTACCATATCAAATTATACTGTACTGTATCAAATCATATTGTACCATATCAAATTATACTGTACCGTATCAAATCATATTGTACAGTTTCAAATCATATTGTACCGTATCAAATCATATTGTACCGTATCAAATTATACTGTACCGTATCAAATCATATTGTACTGTGTCTAATCATATTGTACCGTATCAAATCCTCTTGTACCATATCAAATCATATTGTATCGTATCAAATTTAACCGTACCGTATCAAAACATATTGTACCGTATCAAATCAAATTGTACAGTATGAAATCATATTGTACCGTATCAAATCATATCCTCGTATCAAATTATATTGTACCGTTTTAAATCATATTGTACCGTTTCAAATCATAGTGTATTGTATGTGTGCGTCTGTTGCTCCACTTCTAGTCTCAGCATTGCTCAATACACCAGATGATCTGGTACCGTACTACATTGTACCGTACCGTATCGTACTAATACAGTAATCATATTGTACCGTATCAAATCATATTGTACCGTATCAAATCATATTGTACCGTATCAAATCATATTGTACCGTATCAAATTAAATTGTACCATATCAAATCATATTGTATCGTATCAAATTATACCGTACCGTATCAAATCATATTGTACTGTAACAAATCATTTTGTACAGTATCAAATCCTATTGTATGGTATCAAATCATATTGTATCGTATCAAATTATACCCGTACCGTATCAAATCATATTGTACTGTATGTGTGCATCTGTTGCTCCATTTCTGCTCTTAACATTGCTCAATACACCATGCATCAATGCATTTGTACTGCATTGTACCGTACCGTATTTTACCATATCACATCATTCAGTATCACATCAGATCATGTCTATCAAATATTATTTTATATCTGTACTGTGTTGTATCATGTTGCACTGTTTTGTACCCTATTGTATAGTACTGTATCTTATCTTATTGCATTGGATCGTATCATATGACCTCATATTATTTTGTATCAGGGTGTATGGTATCATATCACAGTAGATCATTTAGGACTGGATAGTATGACGTTGCATCACTGTGAATCCTTTCATATCCCTCCATTTTAGCTCGTAATTTTTTTTTATTTACCTTATACGCAGAATATAACTCATAATTTTATTTTTGGTAATGTTAGCATTCATAGTGAAGTTTTACAAGAAAACTATGTGTTTACCTACAACAGTTAATTTTATGCAGATTTTGTCAGATTTTGTTCATTGGGTGCAGATTTTTTGGGGACCGCTGATAATGTCATTATTTCTTTAATTTTATTTTGTATAAATCAGGAAAAAAGCGTTTTGTAAAGTATGTCTACAAAGCCTGCTGGAAACACTGAGAAGCTAAAATTACACATCTGTGAATGAATTATGTGAAGACCTCTGCTCAAAGAGAAAAAGTGTCATGATGCGTAATTAGGGCTGACATTTCCCTGATCTTTTGGAGATAATTTTAGGCCAAATGGGGGAAAAAGGTACAAGGAAAAGGGTGAAGGCTGGAGTGAAGAGAGAGAGAGACGACAGGAAGAGGAATTAACGTTGAATTATTCAAATGGAGCAGATCCGTTTCCAGAGGTTGGAATTGAGGTGAGAGATCACAGGGAGAAGTAATGCATTATGGGTAGGACAGGAGCGCCGCTCTCCGGGGAGCATAATCTCATTTGGCATTCTTCTTCTTTTTCTCATACAGCCTGGCATGTGCAGCTTCCTCATCTAAGAGTTGTTGTTCTGTGTTTTTGACTCACAAACAACCAGACAAACTGTGCTGAACACGACAGATCTGAATGATTTATTATCCAGGGAGCGCCATAACTACTTAACAGGTTTAACTGTCAAGAGCAAACTCAAAGAACTGTTTTTGTTTGGGTGTTGAAGGTCAATAGAATAATAATACAAATATTGCAATTCCACATCACCCAAACCATGTTTTAAAGGTCCACCCATTTGTCATCTAAAAAAGCGCCACCTACTGGACACAAACGGTTTAATTATTATTATAAATTATAAATTATATATATATATATATATATATATATATATATATATATATATATATATATATATATATATATTTTTTTTTTTTTATTTATTTATTTATTTATGAATTTATTTAATTTTATACAAATATAAAAATAAATGCAAGATTTAAAAGGCACATAAACTCAAAAACACAGATATATTTAAATGTATTAAAATTAAAAAACATATTTGCTTATATATTTAAAATATTAAAAGAGAATTCCTTTTTTAATTCTTTGAGATAGGATGTCCTAAAAAAAAAGTAATTTATTAATTTTATTTTCTTTAATTAGTTAATCAATAAATGTATTTATTTATTTATTTATTTATTTATTTATTTATTATTTTATCTTGAATAACAAAAAATAAATAAAACAATGACTTTTTTAAACAAATCTCACCTCAAAATAAGTAAATGAATAATACAAATAAACAAAATCTCTCTTAATTAATTGTCTGAGATTTGCATATTTTTTAAAGGAAAAAGAGCCCTCTGCTGTTTAATTAGGGTATTGCTAGTTATCTTTTATCTGAGATGATTAAAATGGTTACACATTTGTATCAATTATACACCGTCTAGGGATGTATTGTTACACCCCTCGTACAGATGATAATGTCTTTAAAGTCACCGCCCCCTATTGGTTAAAAGCAGTGCTGGCTTATCAGCAGGGGTCAGCATTTCTAATAGGGCAACTGCCAACTTTTGGATTCATAACACCTTTTTAAAAAAGCAATGGATAATGACACAGAGACTGAATTAATGTTTTATTAAGTCGTAAGCTTCAACCACAGAAAAGAAAATGATATCAAGGGAAATTGGCTGTTTTGTGATACTGAGTGAAATGCTTTAACATCGTTGACTCTTACAGTCTGTTTTCCAGCGTTTTGGTCCTTTTAAAGCCCACATTGTGAACTGAATGGCTTATCCTCCAAAGCAAATTGAATCATTGTGTGTAATCTCCACCAGACAAAACCCGACCAAATGTCCAGATCTGTTTTGAAAAGACGGTGCACACGCTCTCTTTTTGTGCCACAGGCTTAGTGTTGAACATCCCACGCGTATTTCATTCATTCACATCAGCCTCACTGCCCTCCGTCTCTGCTGCAATTTCACCATCTTGACCCCGACAGACCCTGAACACAACACACTGCAACAGCTTTTTGTCTGTCTGTGTCTACTAACACACACACCCATGTGAACACACAAACAGCAGCTTGACCCCAGGCGCTTTGTCTGTGGTGAGATTGTGAATCTGTCAGGGTTACTCGGTTGATACAAACATCTTCTCCATCCTGTTACTTGAAGTTTGATGGAGAAATTCTTGTCTTTTAGCTCAAAAATATCCAGAACCAGCTGCTGTGGTCCTTAGAGACGGGTTCCCCATTGTTGCCACACTCCGGGTCAGCCCTGTACTCTGGGAGCTCCGAGCAGCAGAGCCAGCAACAGGGTCCTTTGATCAGGGACTCGGTTCCCCGGTTATGACAGTTCTGGGTTGTCTGGGCTATCTCCAGAGTGCCGCTGTTTATTTTTACGGGGTGGTAGACCCAGATAAATGTGAGAGGACAGGGGAAACGTCAGCAGAATTTAGGCTCTTGTTGTTTTTGCAACAACATACAGTAGGTCTTCAAAGTTTGGGTGTAATTTTATGTGAGATGATGCTTGTCTTGGGCTCTCTCAGGCAAATCCCATTCTCCTCTTTTCACCGGTTTCATTTTCTTTCTCAGTCTTTGTTTCAAAGGGTTGTCACAAAAAAGAAAGCAAGAGTATTGCCAAGTTGGAAACATATAAAGGAAAGAAAAAACAGAGTGTTGTTTACTCATATTCTTTGTTATTCTTTGTTTACCCTTAATTCTGGTTTAACTTGAGTCTTACTCAGAAAATCCTACATTTTTAAAGCTCTAGTTGCAGTTTTTAGCCGACTCTGAAACATGCTGCAGTTTTTTTTTAAAGAAGGGGTAGAAATTCCTGAATCTGTCTGTAAACTGCTCAAAATAGTGCTTTCTAAAAACAGCACAAGATTTTCATGGGACTTACTGAATCAATGATGTCATCACTTAAGGATCTCCTGTGCAAAGATCTTGTGTTGATTTTGGCGCCCCCCACTGGACAAATAAGTATTTTTTTTTCTTTCTTTTTTTTGTTAAATTTAAGTGTCTTACTTGGTGTCAAAGAAATATGTAAAAGATTTGATGAAGGTATAGAATTGTTTCAGGCCCATCTGACACCTACTCTCTAGGAACTGACATTAAAGAGGGAGTACTGTTTTTCTTTTCTTTTTTTTATTATTCTTTCCCTCTTATCCCACTGTTATAGTTTTAAATGATTTAGCAATGAAAAAAGTCCTTATTCTTTTTCTCACAATTATGTTTCAAAAAACCTCATTTCTCACATGATTTTAGTGACTGTGTCTTTAAGGCTTCCTGCTCCATGAAGCCCCTTCCCTCTGATTGGTCAGTCCCCTGGAAGCTATGAGCGCACTTAAGGCTGATTTATGCTTTATGCAGACCATTGGGTCTGCCTGTTTTGTGCGGATGAATGGCCTCATTTTCACATCGAAGCCTCCTCTTTTCATATGGTAAATATCCATACACTCGAAAATTTCTAATCTGCCGGACAGAGACTTGCGGACAAGATGGCGGAGAAACAGGATATTCTAGTGATCGCCACAGTGATAACCGAGTGGTAAATAACTCATGGCATGAAATTGTGGCCACTCTTGGCAGAGAAGAGAAATCGGTTAAAAGAACCCGGAAAAATCTCCAGGACAGATATGTAAAAAGAAAATAACAAAGGCAAGCTTCTTCGACTCAAGTTTAGCGCTCTGGTAGACGTAGGTTTGTGATACGCCGCCCCCTGCAGTTTGGGAATAGATACCAAAAGATGCCTTGCGCACAGATAGAAAAAAAAAAAACGAATGTCATTTTGCTCGGCTTGAAGTAAGGTCGCCACAAAAACTGCTCCCCCTGGTGGCTGGCTGCAGTATAGGTCAAAAAATCTGTCTCCCCAGTCATTCCAGATGGGCTGTGGTCAAACTTTAAAAAACGAATTCTCCTCGTAGAAATGTTTCTCACGTCTGATTGTTGTGGTGATTTGAAGATATTATTTGGCTTCCTTGTATTCTAGTCCTCTTTTTTTCTGAAAAGTTTCGTTTTTATTAGTAATAAGAGGTCAAAAATGAGGCTTTACGTCACGTTTAACGTTGATGGACAGCCGACGTTCTCGTATATTTTTTTCGGGATTGTAAAAAATGTAGGGAGGTAGAGTCAAGAAGAGATTAGACTCTCGAAGAAAAAAATATTGTTTTTTTTGTGACCCGGCTTCACTCTTCAGCAAGTCTCATGAAGATCTCATGTTTTTCTTTTTTTTAACACACCTCTTTAAGTAGTGCACAAGAAGATTCATTCATGTTGCAGAAAAGAAAAAGAAAAGATGTATTTCTGCGAAGAGGAGAAAAGAAGGAGGAGAGGGGGAAGGGGGTTAAAGTGGGAGTAACAGCTTTCTTAGAAACTCCTCTGAGGATTGACGGGTGTAAAGCAGGTGTTGTTGCTGTAACTGGAGACCTCTTGTAACACCTGGGTTTCCCCAAGAGCACATCTCTCTAGAAAGAATTTCTGTCACATTTTTCTATCTTACATTCATTTCTCGTATCTTTTGGTGGAAAAAAGGAAGCAAAAAAACAGAAAATCCCTTTTGTTTAAGGCTTCACTTTGTTATGTTTTAGCTGACATGTGACCATGAAGATGTAGAGCTGTCAGGGGAGTCAATTCTTATAAACCCGCCTTTTATTGGCTGTGTCAGTCTTTCTTTATGAGCAAGAATCAATTTCACCAAGTGTCTTTCAAAGGGCACAGCTGAACACAGGACAGGGGGCAGCGCAGGGCTGTTTAACACACACACACACATTCACAGAAACACACACACACCACCACCGATCTGCTACACCTGGCTGAGAGAACAGGGGGCTTTTCTCTAACCTGTCAATGCAATAAAGACAGTTTCCATGGCGATCGCAGGAGTTGGCATGGTGATGGTGTCACTGACCCAGAGATTAGGTACGACAATGAGCAACGTCTGTTTTGCTTTCTTCTTCTTCTTTTTCCTTCGTTGCTGTCCAACAGTCTCAAATTCCCACACGGAGGTTCAAGAAAACTTGAAAAATGCCTGAAGGACGCAAAAACGCGGCTCATCCAGTTCGTCTGCTTTCTCCACCATGCAGCAGGTTAACCTCAAGTAAGAGGATATTCAGGGCTCATATTTTCTCCGTCTCCTCCATTCAGTTTAAATGATGTAACTGCTAATGTGATAGCCTCGACTGGAAGACTTGGCTCCAGGGAAAATGATAGTCAGTGAAATGTTAAATTTAGGAAAGAAAGATATCCTGCAGAGCATAGGTATAGCTCTTTGTTTATGCATTTGTTTTCATTCATATATTTATTTTCACTAAGACTAAAGCCAGTAAGGTCTTTATTTCTTAAGATTAAACTCATTGTTCATCCCTTTTTGTAAAAGCAACAAAAAGATGGACGGCGTGCACTCTCAACTTCACAAAAGTGAAGTCAAAATACCTCCTGTTTTAATTGTTTAGGTTTCTTTGTATTGATTGGTGACCCAAAGTTGTGCTAACTTATCTGTATCTGCCATATCTTGGATAGCCTGCCAAGTTAGCATGCTAACCAAAACTAATGTTTCTGCCATGTTGTTTACCAAAGGAATGCTAATGAAAGCTAACAGTTTAACCTCACCTTATGACTGATGGTGTCAAAAAGTAGAAAATAAGCTTGTACAACTCTTTTCCACGGGTTGATTTAACAAGCTGGTGACCAGCTCACCTCTTGTGTTACTCTTGTTAGTGACAGTAAATGACCATCGTCGTCATCAAGGGGTTTCAACCAATCAGAATCAAGCCTGGAGATCAGTTAGAAAGTTTGAAAATGAATAATTTATTACAGGTTGATTATGGTCGACCTGGTTTTAGGGATGGGAACCTATCACATTTAAAATGATACGGTACCAATGCCCCGTACCTGGCAATCAGTACTCAACGGCAGTACTTTTGTGTGTTTTTGTGGTGAAAAGATTGCAAAGTTTTTCAAATTAACATTTTTATTTTTCAATAAATAGACTTGCAATGCTGTGTTTATGTCCAGTATGGAAAATTGCGTTCAGGTACCTAAACGTGGATCCTTTTGATTTCAGTGAATTAGTACTTGGTACTTAAGACAGAATTGGGTCTGTGCCTATAAAAGTACTTAATTCAGTGCCCATCCCTACTTAGTTTAGTATTTTGCCTGTTCCTGCGTCTAAATTTACATCGTACAGTTTTATGGACTGACCTGTAAGAGAATGTTAACAAGAGCTATCTACTACGCCAGAGGTAGCCAACCCATCGATCGCGATCAACTGGTCGATCTTTGAAGCTTCCCTGGTAGATCTTGAAAGTAATAGAAAAATGAATCACTCCTCATCACGCATGATGGAGTTCTGCCCTGTAGCTCACACATTATAGAAAAATGCAGACCATAGCTGGGAAAGTTGCTTTAGAAAGTCAAATCCCCGCTTCCTATGATCATTTCCCATTTTACCTCAAGCCTTCAATAGGTAGATCTTGTATTCACGGAGGGTGGGTTTAGTGATCTTGAGCTCAAAAAGGTTGGTAATCGCTGTACTATGCTATGTGCAACAAAGTATTAGGGGCACTTAGAAGAAAATAACAGTCTCACAAACTTCATAAGCCTATTGTGAATGTTGGTAATGTAGCTTCACTAAATAATTAAAATAACATCAACAAAAAATGATATATGTCCATCAAAAACTCTCATTTATGTCTCCGGTTAACATTGTCATAGGCCACAGTTAAACAGCATGTCACTAAAATCTGCATGATCTTATCAAGCTAATATTTGTTTCTTTTCAGAGCCATTACCCTCTCTGCGGTGTCAAAGCTTACACAGCAAATATCCACACAGCCGCTGCTGTGTTTCTCCGATTGATTGACTGTGTGACTGATTGATTTGTTGATTCGAACTGTAGCTGCACACAATAACTTAGTCGAGCCTCCCAACCAGCTCATCAGATAAAGTGCACTTAGCCAGAGTGGAGAAACCCCTTCCAAGGATGAGGAAGAAGGGAGAAGGGAGGTGGAGGGGTGCGGCTAAAACTGGAGATTTTATCCTGCAACAGAAGCTTATAAACATACTGTAGGTGGAGTGTTTTTAAAACACCTGAGTTTGTCTTTTTGTTGGAAAACTCCAGCTGGTTTTATCTCTCCACACACACACACACACACACACACACACACACACTCAGCTGGTCACATCCTGTGTTATCACCATGAGGTGAGCTGACAGTGACTTTGTCAGCAACTTGGAGAGTGACTATCTCTCACACACACTCGACGGTGTGTCCCTCCATCAGCATTAATTCAGTTCAGCCCTGCAGAGCCGTGACTCAGACAGGAGCTCACATCATAAGAGGGTAAACCAGGTAACCTGCAGAGCAACGCGGAAATCTGTGCTGTCCAAGATTTGTCCAAGATGCTGTCACTAAAATAACAACAACTACTCAAAAGATGTACACGATCATGAAACTTTGACCAGATTATGCCAAAACATGATTTCAGGAGCTACAGTTGACTAATGCTAATGGTTTTATACAGGTGTTAGCATGACTAGCTAACAAGCTTGCTTGCCATTTTTCAAAAGGCACAGAGTATCTGATTTTGTGATATTAAAAGTAACATTTAAAAGAGCAACATCCCCAACTGAACCTCCCTTATGATGTTTGTCTTTTAAGCTAACAGCGCATGAAGGCTAATGTCAGTTTTTTTACGCTGTGTCATGGTTTAACTTTGAAAAAAAAAACAATTTTTTTTTCATCCCAGTCCTAATTAGACATAAATTTATTTGTTTAGTTATCTTTTTTTTTATCTCTGAGGGAAAAAAAGAAGGAACTTTAGCCCAAATGAAAAACTCAAAAGCTAAGGCTAATGAGTCACAGTCAATGACAACATTGTCCAATCAAAATATAAGCTAATTTTTTTGTGTTGCTACATTTTGTTTTAAATCTTACGGATAGCAGGTGGTGTTTTTTGCTGAATCATGGAGTTGTTAATCAACAAGCTAGCTTTAGCCACAGCCAAAATACTCCAGCTGTGTGAGTCATTTCTCGCCTGGTTACTTATAAAAATGTAAAATCTTTTGTTTTGCTCATCCATGTGAAACCTGGAATGACGTGTGATGCGACTTCAACTATGGTTTTCCAACAAAAGAAAGCTAAATAAGCGCAAGCGTTATTAGCTTAAAGGCTCTCTTGCCAGTTTGCTTGTAAAGAAGAACAGATTATTGGCTCAACCCTCAGAGATTTAAGATGTTTTTCTCCAGGTTTTGATTTTTTCATCCAAATATAGCCACCAATCAGCTGACTCAAGCTATGATGGCAGCCCTCTATTATCACTGTCAGCAAGCAGGAATTCCTTAAATTTATCAGGAAATCATCAAGGATTGCCTCCTTTTTATGTTTTTATTTTATTTTTAGGTAAAACATCTGGGTTTGAAATAATCTCCCCTTGCTCCCTCCATCTTCTGGGCACTGGCTAAGGTCACATTTTGTACTTTAAGTGAACTCTTTTTGACAGCTTACTTCTTTATGAATTTGCTTGAAAACTAGTGTCCCACATAGGTGTTGCTTGCATTCCTTCTTGTAGCATCCCTAAATGTTTGTTGTTCTTATTTTATTGCCTTAAATTTTCCTGTTCAGGGGATTTTTTTAACGTTCTCTTGTACTTGGCATCTTTCCATGACCTTACATTGTTGCTCGGCGCCGCCCTGTTGGTTGTGGCTGCCTTTTGTTTTTTTCATCTTTGTATTTGGAGTGGGTCATTACTTTGTACGGCTCATTTGTTGGTCATGGACACCAAACTGGTTTTGTCTTCAGTGATTTTTTACTACTTTTGCTCCTGTGTTTTTCTGGATCCTACATGTAACCATGGCCGCATTGTTTACATGTGAAATCAACTGTTAGCAGCCTGCAGCATGTCAATGCTAACTGGTGCAAGGCCGGATGTTTCCCCACAAGGTGAGGTGAAGAGAAGGAGGTGGGGATGACGTGCTGGTTCTCAGGTGTGAGCTAAGAAGTGACGACATGGACCTGTCCTTCCATCCATCGTTTTTGGGAACACAAGATCTGTCTCCAATAAGATGGACAAGCTAGTCATGCTAACCCAGCAACAGAGGGAATACCAGAAGGCAGAGTAGCATTATGCTACTAGAGACTGAACAGACTGCTGAAGAAGCTCAGTCCTGGACCCTGTGGAGGTGGAGGCTGGCTGAACTGGACAATGATGGACAAGCTGTCAGCATCTATTTACTTATGGAGCTTTTGCGCTTTCTATACACTTTCTTACTTTTGTTTTCTTGATTGCTGCTGTGACTCCTCCTGAATTTCCCCTCAGGGACAAATTAAGTATTTTCTATTTTATTCTTTTCTATTCTCTACATCTAATCTGAAGTCTTGATTCATAAATTAAAGTATATACAAAGCATGCGATCCAATATCCGACCTTGGAAATGACGCCTCCTCCCCCGAAACACCTGACAAAGCACAAAGAAGCTGCAAAATGACCTTCTGTACCAGAACTGTTGGAATGTAAATGAATCTACCAGAGGCGTTATTGGGCTTTGAGAGTAGGCCGCTCCTACAGTCCTCACCACATGCCATCATCTGATTCTGCTTGTTCTTTGCATCTGTTCCCACCGCGAATGCCAAGAGACAGAGGAGTCCAACATGGAAACGGCTTTGCAGCGTCATTGCCGCGAGCGAAAAACCAAACGTCGGTTTCCTGCTCATCGAAGCTCACGGTCCCTTGCCCGCTCCGCGTCTTCGCCCCGAGGCCTCAGCTGCATGGAGTAAAGATCAGCTGGTCATGAAGTGGAGGGTTTCCTGTGTGTGTTTTTTTTTTCTCCCACTGTCCTCAGATGTGAGTGAAAAGACACAGAAAGGAGAGCGCGAGGAAATGGCCCCTGATCATTTCCGATGGCATTGAATCGGCTGCCACTCAAAAAGATGTGAGCGTGGATGCCAAGAGGAAGAGTGGGGGGGCTTACAGTAGATCTGCCATGTGGAGTGGGAGATAATAGTGGGATGAAAAGGCCACAATTTGGTTTGATGACGCCTAATTATGCAGCTTCTGTGCTGAGTGCTCTGCTTTCTGCGTGCTGGGCTCAACTGTAGATATTGACTGATAAGGCTGACGACGATGATGATGATGATGATGATGGAACACTTGAATCACATTTATCAGTCTTAGACTCGGTTCCTACAAATCGTCATTAATTCATTAATTTCTTTTGATTCAAAGAGGCTCCCATCTGTTCTGCACATAAAGCAAATCTGCTCATTTTGTTAATGCTGCTGCTAACGGAGCATTAACACATTTGGCCGAGGCTGAATGTTTTATTCAACTCTGTGTCATTCAGCCAGTCGCTGTGCTGCAGCAGAACAAATCAGCTTTTCTTACTGAAAACAACACAAATAAAAAAAGACTGGCTTCAGGAACTATTCACCAACACTACAGACGTTACAGCATAATACAGCCCTTTTTCATTTTCTGCAAGTAAAGAAACCAATTTCGTTAATTAATGTGTAGGATAAGGATTAGGGTTGGTTGTTGGTGTCTTCTTAAAAGATACTTCCCCAGAAACCTTCAAGAACTTTTCCTTTGGTACCAAGAGCTTTAGAAAATAATTGTCACATTATAACAAAGAATTTAGAATATCCCCCAAAAGTTCTTTCTAGATGGATCTTATGTTTTGAAAGTAGAAGGACTGAAGAATCTACTCTGTTCACTGCAAAAACTGAAATCTTACCAAGTGTTTTGTCTTATTTTCAGTAGAAAATTTATTTTTAGACTTATTATGTCTTGTGTTAAGTTATTTCAAGACAAAAAATGAGGTCTGAATTGCTTGTGAAAAGTTAAAAAAAAAAAAAATCCGCCAGTGGTACAAGAGAAAAGTTACTTGTGTTAAGACATTATTCTAGCTTTAAGCAAATTTTAAAAAGCCCCCATATTCTGCTCCTTTTCTGCAGTTTAACATGGATCATTGATGTCTTCATGAAATGGTAGTAACATGTTTTGGTCCAAAAAGCCAATAAATCAAGCACAGCAGCATTGTTTCCAGGCTCTCATAGCCCCTCTGTTCAGAACGCTCTGATTTAGTGGGCGTGGCCTTCATATGTAAATGAGCCACCGCTGATACCGTCCCGCTCTTCCACGTCACTGAGAGCGCTGCCACGAGCCCCGAGTGCACAATGTTTAGAAAACAGCGAAGCTCGTTTACCGTAACATTACAGGCTAAAACAACAGGCTAACCGCAGCTAGAGTTAGCATCCTGAAGCTAACACAGAGACAGGGGGGACACTGAGGAAAAGATCTTACATCTGCTCCACAGCACACAGCATTTAAAATACTCACATTTCCAGGGTCCCAGGTTTGATGGAGGATGGTTGGTAATGCGCCTGGATTCAGGACCAGTCTATTCGCTAGCCCTCTGTTGGACTGTCCAAAGTTGGAAAAGCAGTCGGCCGTGAAGTGACTAGCACACACATGCACAGTTTTACTGAGCGTAGCTGGAACATTTCCTGATAAATGAACTCTAGACACTTAGTCTGTCTTCTTCAGAGATGGGAAGCTTGTGCATGGAACAATGTGGCTGTTTACAGCCAAAAACAGAGCAGTGATGGCTCTTCAACTTTGACATTCATGCATGTTTAGTGTTTCACCACGCAGCCATGTCATTATTTTCCCCTGAAAGAGCAGCACCCCCTAAAGGCAATGGCCTGAAATTGGGAAAACTTGCATTCATAGGGTACGTATTTGATTCATCTAGTCCTAGGTTTGACCTTGTCCTAGTTTGGAGTAAATAAGTGAAAAAACCTAGGACTAGTTCGTTTAAATACGTAGCCTATTAATCGCCAAATTACAATGTTTAGGTCCAAATAGCAAAGTTCGTGTTAGGAAATCATGATAGTCGTAAGAGACTTTTTTGAAGGGCTGGGCATGATTGTTATGTACACTAAATTTCAGGGGTGTAGCTCTAAGTAGCCCAAGGGGCTGCAGTTTTTAGCCCCTAGGGAGCGCTATCGAGCATCTATTTTGGGGCAAGCAGTTGAATCATAAATTTTTCACCAGGATTGAATTTTGAGGCTAGGTGTGTTCACCTTTTTTTCAAGTGAAATGCACGCAATTTGGGGTTAAAGGCGCACACAGAAGAAGAAGAAGAAGAAGAAGAAGAAGAAGAAGAATCGCAAGGGTTTCAATAGGGCTTTGCCCCGATTCTAAAATAAGTACCTTTATTTTAGCCACAAAAACGTCTCTGCCATGGCGAGTGACTGAGACTATAGGAGGTGCCACGAGAGGAACTTTTCTCAGGAAATTTCCAGAATCACCAACTCGTTCCTGTGAGAAGCAACCGCTTAATTTCAACGTCCAAAGTACACAAGGTTTTTTGCTCCATTGTCCCAAACCTAGTTCTGTGTTCTCGGCCAATTTTAGTCTAAATGCTTTTTTAAATGTTGTTGGATATGCAGTGAGTTATATTTGGTGGTTTGTGACGTATGGCGGGCAGATGGCGTTTTCTTTGGAACAACCTTGTGTTTTTTTCTCACTTGCTCACAATTGTTGTTTTTAACACTTGCTGTAAATATGGATGTTTGTGTGTGGGAGGAGAGGTGCAACATTTTCTTATAGGAGCTGTACAAATGATTTTCAGCCTTCAGCCTTCAGCCTGCACAAAAAGCATGCACAGACTCAGTCTGACGCCCAAACTACGCCACCGTTGAACATGTGGTACTGAAATCGTGTTGATTTGACTCTCCTTTCTTCCCTTTTCCTCTCTCCAGGGTCTGGTGGGAGAAAAGTACGGCACCATCCGAGTGCCGGGGGAGGTGGAGTCAGCCGAGTTTGAGATGATCTTGGATGCAGCTGTGGAGGCGGGGCTGGACACACACATCTTGGAGGAGTGGTACTGCAGGGATGAAAACTCTGTGCCACCCGCATACTACCTCAAACCCAAAGCCCAGATGCTCAAGAACTACCAGAACTCTGTGAGTACAGCTAGAAGTCACGGTTGAATAATAATTTAAATGTCCAACCCCTAAAGGAAGACAAATATCTGACTCAGGTCTGACTGTACAGTGGGGAAAAAAAAAACATATATATGTGGAATTAAGTACGATACCACAGGAAAAAAGTATTGAACACGCTAACTGAGACTCATCTAATACTTAGTGGAGAAGCCTTTGTTTGCAATGACAGCTTCCAGAAGCTTCTTGTATGTTTGAACTAATGGCCCACACTACTCAGGTGTGATTTTGGCCCATTCCTCTGCACAGATTGTCTTTAAATCTGGAATATTCTTTAGCGCCCTCTGGTGAACCCTTTTCTTTACTTCTTTCTACAAATGTTCAGTTGGATTGAAGTCAGGTGATTGACTAGGCCATTCTAACAGATTGATTTTCTTTTTCTGAAACCATTTGAGTCAACTTTGCCGTGTGCTTTGGATGGTTGTCCTGCTGGAAGGTCCAGCCACGTCTCATCTTCATCATCCTGGTGGATGGCAGCAGATTCATATCAAGAATTTCCCCATACATGGCTCCATTCATTGCTCCGTCAGTTATATGAAGTTTGCCAACACCATGAGATGAGAAACAACCCCATGCCATGATGCTTCCACCTCCAAACTTCACTGTTGGTGTAGTGTTTTTTGGCTGATGTGCTGTGCCATTTCTCCTCCAAACATGGTCTGTAGTAGGACGGCCCAAAAGTTCAGTTTTGGTCTCATCTGACCAGACAACATTCTCCCAGTATTCTACAGGCTTGTCAAGATGCTGTTTAGCAAACTTTAAACCAGCTTCAACATGCCTATTCTTGAGGAATGGAGTCTTGCGGGCCGAGCGTCCATAGAGGCCATGGTGGTGGAGTGCATTGCCTATTGTTTTCTCTGTAACAATTATACCTGCTGCCTCCAAGTCTTTCTGGAGCACTTTCAGGGTGGTCCTTGGCTCGTTGAGTACTCTTCTGATTATCTTTCTAAATCTCTGGTCAGAAATCTTCAAGGAGCTCCTGTGCGTGGCCTGTTGATGGTAAGGTGGTGCTTCTTCCACTTGTGAATAATGGCCCCAACGGTGCTGACTGGAATATTCAGGTGCTTTGATATAAGTCTGTAACCAGTTCCATTCTGATGCTGAGCAACAATCAGGTTGTGAATGTCTTCAGAGAGCTCTTTGCCTTTACCCATCATGAGGTGTGTGGTATTTAACTGCTTGGTGAAAAAACAACCTTTTTTATAGGACCATCAATTTGCTCTAGCCCAGCTGATGTTGGTTTGCACTAATTGGAAGTTCAAGTAATAATTACTGACAGATTTCAGGTGGTATGGTGCATTTCTTTGCCAAAGTATACAGCCTTTCCATGGTGTGTTCAATACTTTTTTCCTGTGTTATCGTACTTAATTCCACATAATCATTATTTATGAAC
Organism: Halichoeres trimaculatus; assembly: GCF_033239565.1. NCBI lineage: Eukaryota > Metazoa > Chordata > Actinopteri > Labriformes > Labridae > Halichoeres > Halichoeres trimaculatus. Next base: position 19,522,502 of record NW_027437200.1, read on the forward strand.
CTGAACGCTGTGATTTCTTTTCATTTGTGGATTATTTGAGTGAATACCAATGTCTGGTAGAAATTGACTCCTAACATCTTCGACTGTAAGATTTAAGCCTGGATAAATCTTTCTGAATCGATGTCTCCTGATCAAACTCAGATGATTATTCCCTTTGTGATTTAAAAAAACATGAATTTAAATCAGAATCCCTCAGAGCGCTGAGTCCTCGCTCTGAACTGTAAACTCAGACTGTCCTCTCGCTGCCCTCCCGCCCCGCTCAGATGGAGTCGAGCAGCGCAGCCAAGACGAAGAACGACAAGGCCTGGAGGAACGTGTCGGAGGAGATCAAGAGGATCTTCCGGACATCGGTGCTGCAGCTTCAAGAGAAAGGGACCATGAAGAGCGCTCAGGCCAAGAAATTCCTCTGCTCTGGTGAGTTTCTGCACAACTTTTTTTATATCCTTTCATGTCACATCGTTTGATGACTTCCTCGAGTTTCTACCTCTGACTCTCTGACAGATATCTCATACAAATCATTACTTTTGACCCTTACCATCTACCATACATCAGCTTATTTTTAAAACACAAGATTGTTGCTAATGTGGTTTAGCTGGATGTAGCATTTCAACAGATTATTTTTAGCTCCTGAGTTCGTCAGTGTTTCATTACAGAGGCCGTGATGAGTTCCTTGAAAACAGAACGTTAACCTTCATGAGAAAACAATCTCACAGCAACTCTTGTCCACAGCGTCGTCCTGTTTCTAAATTGATAACAGAGACGAGAAGCAATCAGAAGCTGTCAGATCCAGCTCAGTTCGTGACAGTGATTGATCGATCACGCTGTTTGTTCAGCTCATGGTGTGCTGCAGTGTCACGTACCGAGTGAAACGTCTCCTCAGACCCCTTTTATCACATTTACGCCTCACTTTTCCTCATCAGAGGCTGCTCCAAGCTCTCCTCTTCTTATTAAACACAGAAATTGGAAAACAAAAACAGTTGTTATTACAGAGTTCTCAGCATCCTGCTGGTACAGAAAAAGCCAAAGGTCCATCTCTGACATTTGAACATTTCCTCCCACTGCTTGTTTTTATAGAGCTCCTCGTGCTGCAGATGAGAGTTTCTCCCCATTTGGGAATCTCGCAGTTATTACTGAATTGTTTTGACAGCACTAAACTAAGACATCTTTTCATTTCTCAGGCTGTCAGTGTGGGAGAGGAGCGGAGGAATATGATGACAGGTTCCTCTTTAACAGTCCTTTCTCTGTTCTTATAGAGCAGGCAGTATGGAGACACATGAGGGCTAAAAAAACACTATCTGTATGGTACAAGAATATGGAAATACGACAAGGAATAAAAATGAAATAATAGATGTGAAAGTGTGAAAATATAACACACAAAAAAAGACAAGATGACTTCAGGCTCAAGTTAGGATAATATACGTGTTCTGTGGGCAGAAGTTACCATTCATTGAATTTCAGACAATTTATTAAAGCAGTTTATTAATTTGTGCATTTTTAATATATCCAAGATATCTACTTAAAATTTGTATTTTTGAAATAAGAAATAAACTTTGTAGCTTCATAGCAATCCTTGAGCGTGGGCTGTTTAAAAAGTGGACGTCAACTTGCTCGGCTCGGAATGCTCCCCCTGGTGGCTGGTGGCTGGCTGCAGTATGGGTTAAAAATACAGCTCCCCAGTCATTCCAAATGAGTTGTTTTCAAGTCTTAATTTTTTTTGTATATTTTCTTTTTTTATAAGTTATTAGAAGTCGAAATAAGGGTTTTACTTCACATTTAATGATCATTAACAGTTGCTGTTCTTGCATGAATTTTTACTGGATTAGTAAAATACGTCGGGAGGGTGAGCCAAGAAGAGATTAGACTTTCGAAAGAAAAAATATATACTTTCTCACCAGACTCCACTCAGATTCTCTCTGAGCCCTTCATAGTCTCTACTGCACAGGCTCTGGCTGCACAATGGCAACGCCAGTAACACAAAAAAATTGGCTTCAAAAACCGTACCACATGACCATGACCTGAGGTTATTTTTCATAATGTGGGTTTTTTTTGTTTGCTGTTTTTGTTTTGTTTTTTGATTATTCCTTTGTTTTTTTCTGAAAAAAATCTTCAAATTTTAACCTATATTTTTTTTGTATTATAAAAATGGTCGATGAAAATGGAGTTATAGAAAATGTTTTTGATTTTGGAAGGAATTTTGCTACCTGACTTCCAGTGTTTATGTACCCCAACTTTGGGCACCATGACTCTAATGTAGGCTCTAATTGACATATTCAAAAAATAATAAAAATAAATAAATTAAGATGGAGAGAGGCTGTTGAAGAAGTTTTTTTAAAAATGAATTTAAAAATATCATCTCATAACAATTTGATATTAAAAAAAAAACACTATACATGAATCTATTGAAAAATTATTGTTTAAATTGGAAAAAATATCAATTATTTTATTTTGTGTTTTATTTATTTATTTATTTATTTATAAATGAATCTTTTTTTTTTCTTTTAAAAATTATTCATATTCTTTGGCATTCTGGGGCATCCACAAAGCAGCGTCAGCCTGTTTGTATAGTATATTTAATTGCTAATTAGGATATCATAGGTCATCTTGATATTAGATAAAACAGATAAGAGAGAACTTTTTTTATAGATTTTTGAATAATTTTTTCCCCTCTCTGAAAACTAAAACACTCTAACAACTAGTACCCAGTCCCAATCTAACAGAAGTGAAAGACAGTAATCTATGAAAAATACAAAGAATAGATAAATTCATGTTTCCAGGTAAAGATCCAAAACTAAATCTGTAAATATATGAATTGACTTTTAAACGCCCTTTTTTCTAATAAATAAAGAAGTTGTATTTTTAAAGTAATCCCAATAGTTTTGAAACACTTTGATTTTTTCTTGGCATCTTTCATCCTCCATATGCAGCTCCCTGCCTGTTCAAAAAGTCAAGTTCAAAGCTCATCAAGGTATCGTTGCTCATCTTTTGTAACTTCATGCAAAAAGCTTACACCTGTTTATGTCAGAAGGCTGCGGTTTTTAGGCTCTCTAATTGAGCTCACTGGGCTCGACGCGGCCCTTGATTTCTGTACGAGGAGGAAGTTGGGCTGCCTCCTGGATCTTTCCTTTCACACTTTTTCCTTTCTCCCACCTAATTAGCTGCTACCATGTGAGTAAAACTACACAGGAGACGCTGGCAGAGTTCCAGTCAGCCGCTGATACAGTTCAGCGGTGCTGGCTTATGTGATTTTTATCAACTCTGTTTCTACTTAAATAAGGCTCAGGAGAAATCTGTGTAATCAGGGGCTAAAAGCCTCTGAAATCTGTCCAGCCAAATCCAAATCCTACATCTGATAGACGTTTATCTCTGTAAGTTGTACATTATAATCCAGCTGTGGTATTTATCAGCTTAAATCCAACCGGATGCTTTAGTTTCTGATTGCACATAAAGATGTTTTTGAATTCTTAGAAATGTCCTCAAAGTGACTTATTTTCCCTTCTTCCATCAGCCTTGGAGGATGAACTTGATTTCGCCCTTGGGAAACAAACGCCTGCCTTTCTCAGGAAATGTGTCTGCTACATTCGCAAGATCTCCAACTTTGACCGCTTCGCCAAAATCCCTGACATGACCCGCTACATGGACATCGTGGTGAGTGGAGACCGCGTGATGCGCAACCAGGAAGCCTACGAACGCCTTCTGAAGGTCCGGGATGAGTTCATCCCCACCATCGTTGCTGCCTCCAACCTCCGTGTCTACTCATCCGTCACACACTGCGACATGAAGCTCGGCTACTCCCAGGAAGTGGAGAGCCACTACGTGGAGGGTCTGTGTAAACAGTTCTACGAGGACATGGTGGATATCATTCAGGCCACGGTGCAACAGAACTTTGAGACAGAGTCCGACCCGCTGTATGACGAAATCCTGCAGCACCTGTCACTGTGCAAAAGCTACGCGGCGCTCCATGAGTTCAAGACCGAGTCGTTGGATTACATTCAAGATTATCTCATGCCGTCAAAGGGCAGCAGGATGAGCCCTATGGTGGTGTACGGGGGTCCGTGCACGGGGAAGACGCTGCTGCTATCAGAGGTGGCAAAACAGGTGAGACATAAGAAGGAAGGTCACAGCCTGAGAGAAGCATAGCGACCAGCATCAAATTGAGCTTATGCTAGCAACAACTCAGCTAGCAGTCCCACAAACCATATGTGTCTACAGAAGCAGTTAAAAACCTCCAGGTCAATCAGCAAATGATTCCCAACCTGAACCAGCAGAATACCAAACAAGCAAAGCTAGCTTAAGCAGCAGCTCAGTTCACAGCCCCCTGGACCTTTATCGTCCATCTGATCATCAGAGAGGCATGAGTTATTAAAGTCAGACTGGCAGATTTATTGTGAACTTAAAACAAGACATGCATCCTTGTTCAAACTGAGCTGGCATTGGTTGCAGCTCAGCTTGCAGCCCCTGGAAGTTTTTTTGCAATCACCAAATTCGTGCAACCTCCAACAAGCTAAACTACAACTGGTAGCAGCTTGGCTCGCAGCCCCTTGAACCTACTTAGTCCAGAGATCAGATAATGTAAGATTGTCTACAAGCTAGAAAAAATGTCCTTAAAGTAAGCTAAAATTTGCAGCAGCTCAGCTAGCAGACCCCTTAGACTTCTATGTCCAGAAATTAAAGGAATGCAGATTTGTTTAATGTAAGAACTGCTTAATTTTGTGTTATTTAAGAAAAGAAGGCCATCTACAAACAAGCTACTCTCAGCTTGCAGCCCCTTAGAAGTGTTGATTTTAAGTTAATTTCAGATAACAAAAAAATTAACAAAGAGCAAGGAGAGTGTGGCAAAACAAGCCATTTGACCTTCTGAATTGATTATCCATCCAATAGAGAAAGTTTTTGAAGGAAAATGCTTGTTTTTGTGTGCCACAAAGAAAATAATGCAACCCCATTAAATCCAAGCTAATATTGGATGCAGCTCAGCTTGCAGCCCTTGGGACCTACTTTGTCCTGAGATCAAAAAACCCACACATTTTCTTGAAGAACCTTCTGCTTTCATGTAGCTTAAACAAGAAGTGCACCTTCAAAAATTAAACTACAACTGGCGGCAGCTTGGCTAGCAGCCCCTATATTTTTCCTTGTCCAGAGAGCAGAGGAAGGTTTTTTTTTTTTTTCAAAGTAAACACCATTATCGAGTGTAACCTAAAAGCATAAAGGGCACATTTTCACTAAACTAGGGTTGGTAGAAGCTCAGTTAGCAGCCCCCAAACCTATTTTGTCAAGAGGTCAGAGAAGTGCATAATTTTTTTTGTGAGTTACCAGCTTTATGTAGCTTAAACTTAAAACAGGTAGAGCTCTGTCAAAGAAGCTAACATATTCAGCAGCTCAGCTCGCAGCCCCTTGGACCATACGTGTCTGTAGAACCAGGTTTAAGACCTCTAGGTTAGCAAGTACAGGAAACACGGTCTGAACAAGCAGAGTGCTGAATAAACTCAGCATACAGTGGGAGCAGCTCAGCTTGCAGCCTCTGGGATCTGCTTTGTCTTGAGAGCCCAGCCCCCAAATCTATATTGTTGAGAGATCAAAGAAGTACAGAATTTTTTTGTCAGCTTTTATGTAGCGTAAACTTGAAACAGGGAGAGCTCTTTCAAAGAAGCTAACATTTTCAGCAGCTCAGCTCGCTGCCCCTTGGACCAAACGTGTCTGTAGAAGCAGTTTAAGACCTCCAGGTTAGCTAGTACAGGAATCACAGTCTGAACAAGCAGAGTGCCAAATAAACTCAGCTTACTGTGGGAGCAGCTCAGCTCGCAGCCTCTGAGACCTGCTTTGTCTTGGGATCAGAAAAATGCTGATTTTTATGTGATAATTCAGAGTAACCCAAAAACAAACAGGCTAGTATTAGCAGCAGCTCAGCTAGCAGTCCCTTGGAGTGGCAGCAGCTCAGCACCCAGCATCTTTTAAAGTTATACTTTAGTCATTTCTGTCTCATTTATTTCGCTACAGATATAAGTATCACTTCCATTACAGGCATCCAGCTGTTCTGGTGTTACTTGAATCAGTATCAGAACAGTCTCATGCTTTAAAATCATTGGTTTATCCCTTTGTCTTTGATCCTCTGCCTTTCTTCCTCCCTCTCCTTTGCCACCCCTCGTCATCACGCTTCCTCTCATCTGTCCGTCTGATCTGAGCATGTGTCCGTCTTTGTACAACAGAGTATGAGGGGGCGTGCAACTGTTCATCTCTCCTCATAAAACGCTCATTTGACCATCTGTGTGTCCGCCAAAAGATCGTCGCCGTGCACATCTCTAATTTCCTGTGAGGCCGCGTGTTCATCTGCATCTGCATGCACCTTCATAGGTGTGCGTTGGTTTGCTTTTATGTGCTAACATCTGTTGAGACTTCTCCAAACACGTGTTTCCTAATGTAAATTTGAGCGAGGCCGTGTTAGTGCACTTGCACCCCTTTTCTTCCTGCTGCTGCGTGTGCCATCTGGCTGCCCGGCAACATTAGGATCACATCAGCATACACCCACTGATCTGGCCCTCATTTCCAACCTTTGCAATAACTGGCACAATGATACACTCATTTATTGAGCGGGCCAGTCATATTACCCAAGGTCGGTGTGTGGTTGTATGAAACGCTGCAGAAAGATTAAATGACGCCAGTAAAACAGCCCCAAAGCAAAGATCAAAGCCGTACCTTTGGTAATAAAGATTAGCAGGAGGTGTAAAAGTGAAAGTAAAGATCTAAAAATGAAGTTAAAATACTGTAAAAAATGTTCACAAGTTCAGGACGACGACCCTAATGACGTCTACAACTCATCAGGGAAGTCAGGGGAGTTGCCTGTGTACATCATTACAGCATGGCCAGGTTTGAGCTTTCACCAGGGGAGTTTATTTGATTTCTCCAAACCGATCCTGATTTTCAAACATCTTTCATGTTTTTCCAACACCAGGTGGAGCTTTCAAAGCTCCCCTGTAGCATGCTGATACTGTTTTCTCAAGTGAATACAGTGGTTGAAAAAAAATAACCCCTTACTTTGCCACATTCGAAGGCTTTTCCAAAGTCTTCAGGAGCTCAATCTTGGTTTCGTCCACTTAGCATTTGAAGAGCAGCAGCGTCCTTTTGCCTAATGAATAAGATGACTCACTTTAAAGATTCACTGTTTGACTTCTGTAATACTGCCCACACAGATTAGCCTTCTGATTTATCACTGCACTGGTACACTAGTGTGTGTGTTAGTGTGTGAGTGGGCTGCCAAATTCACATGTGGGATGCCTGTGTTGGCACTTTACACCTGACTAAGTCTGACCCAGGATTCGATTACCAAATAGAAACATAGAGAACCAAGTAGATCAGCTTTTACTCGGAACGTAGATTTTTTTAAACACCAGTGTAGGCAGGAGACTTTTATTACATTAAGAAATGTGGAGTTTCTATGCAGCTGTGTGGCTCTTTTCTGATAAATGCTGTACGATAGTTGATAGTAGTGAGGTTCCAACAGACCCTTCATCTGCCACCAATAGGGATGGGTACCAATTAAGGTACTTTTATAGGTAATTCTGAATTCTGTCAAAAAATACCAGGTACCAATTCACAACTTTTCAGTTCTTTTTTGGATTATTAATTATTCATTGGTTGTTGAGATTGTGTTGTTTGACTTTTTGTTTTGCTCTGGTATAAATGTTGCACAGTAAGAAGGTTGGGCACATATAAGCTAAGTAGCTTCAGCTTTTCGGTCAACATGGTTTTCAGCGGTGTCGCTTTGGTTGTTCTACTTTTAGATATGATTGAATAAACTAAACTAAACTAAACATAAAAACAAAAGGTACCATGTTGAGGTACCTAAATGTATCCTTGTGACTGTGAGGGGATGGAAGAGTAGGTGATTTTTCATGCTGGACATGAACACAGCATTGCAAGGTTATATATTGAAGAACAAATATGTTTAATTGAAAAAAAATATGTTTTATTGTTCAACCAATTGATATTTTTTACCACATAAACACAAAAAGTACCCAAATTTGGCACCATTGAGTACCGATACCGATCACCAGGTACCGGGCATCAGTACCTGACGTTTCATATGTCGAAGGTATCCATCCCCAGCAACCAATTCATCGCCTACTCCTCGTCACTTGTTGTCTCAAACTGAGCTGTAAAAACTGAAATCTAAGCAACAGTTTGTGCCCTAATCTTGCAAACACTGCAAAAAACTGAAATCTTATCAAGTGTTTTTGTCTTTTTTTAAGTAAAAATTGTCTTATTATACTCGATATGAGCCACTTTCAACTTACCAATCCAGAAAAATGTCTTGTTTCAAGTTATCAGATTACAAAAATGAGGTTTGAATCGCTTGTAACCAGTAAAAAAAATCTGCCAATGGAACAAGAAAAAATTGCTTGAAAATTTCCTTGAGACTAAAACAATGTCTTAATACAAGTAACTTTTCTCTTGTTCCATTGGAAGATTTTTTTTACTGGTTACGAGCAATTTAGACCTCATTTTTGTCCTTAAATAACTTTAAACAAGACATTTTTCTGGATTGGTCATGTGAATTTGGCTCATATTGAGTCTAAAAAGGAATTTTCTACTGAAAATAAGACAAAAACACTTGATAAGATTTCAGTTTTTGCAGTGAAAACATTGCGTGACTCAATGTAAGCCACAGTCACATGACGAGTCCATGAAAATGTCTTACTTCAAGATATCAAAATGACCCCAAACTTGCTTGAAGTGAGTTAAAAAAAACACCAATGGGTGTAGTTTTCAATTCTGTTCAGCAGTGTGCAGTTTCTGTGCAGCTGTGTAGCTCTTTTATGCTAAATACCATCACGGTAGTTTAATTTAGCCAACAAACTTGTATCAAGACAGTATTCCCCCTTTAAGACCCTTTACAAGCAATTTTTTCTTACTCCTTTGAGTTATTTTTTACGTAAACAAGCCTTAATCTTCGTTTTTAATATATTGAAATGAATCATTTTCCTGGACTTTTCAGGTGAATTATATAATAAGACAGAGAGATATATATACTTGATTAGATTTCAGTATTTGCACAGAACCAACACTCCCTAAGGTTTATGAACTTAGTATTACCTACCTTTGATCTGAATTTCTTCTTTGTGGAGATATTTTTGCCTTTAACAAGGAAACAAAACAGTTGTAGGAACAGGAAGGAAATGTAGGGAGTAGATTGTGATCATCGTTGACTATAGCCTCATGGGGTACGTCTTCTCTGAAGCTCTTTATCGTGATCACCAGCTTATTTTTGTGTTTACATACATTTTGAAATCCAATCCTTGAAATAAGAGACTAGAAGAGCAACAGAATAGAGACAGTATGTCTCTGAAGCTGCTACTTTGTGCTCAGGTCTGCAGGGTCGTAATTTACACCCTGCCTGTTTGGTTTGATTCATCTGACCCCTCGAGCATTTACTTATGAGCTCAAAACCACATGGGCTCTGTAAGAAAACATGAGTGCTGGGCTGCTCAGGGTTGAGCTTTGATTTGTTGTAGAAAAATATGACAAAGAGAAACGCCAACTTCAGGGAGAAAAAAGGGGAAAATAATCAGCTGAAAATAATAGATAAGAGTGTTGAATAAAAACATGAGCCCAAACTGAAACCAGTAAAAATAAAGGGGTTAAAACGTGTCTGAAAATTGAAAACTGAATTCACAGCTTTGTGCTTGATACATAATTCAAGCCAGAGCGAAGATACGAGAGGAATCCAGGTCAGAGTGCCTCACATTAGTGAGACTCAGAGCAGATCTTTGTGTCAGAGGTCCATCTGTCAGTGTGATTTGCTCATTCTAACAAGTACACACACTTTAGTGAAAACGCTGAAATCAGAGGAATGTCATTTGCATTTTCTTTTACTTTGCAGTGTTAAATACAGAAGATATGAAAATAGAAAGAACATGTCCGATGATGAGTTCCTTGTTAAATAGACTATTGAAGCATAAAAAACAGCAGTATGTAATTGGTTCCTCGCAGTGCGGTGGCTTCTGGGCACAGTTAGAGAATATTGCCAAATGCAGAAATGAGTCTTCAGGGACTCTGTTGGAATTTAAGCTTGTGATAATGGCTGGTATTTACTGCAAGAAGGAATTAGATTAATTAAAGCTTTGTAGACTCGCACTTACAGCAGCTTTGATTATGGGAGTTAGATTTTGCAAGAACAGATTCACTTAGAGTCGTGATACTGCATTTTTCATACATATATATGATGGTTTATGGAATTTGAGCCAGATGACTAGCTTGCATTTCCTATCTAATCTACTTAATGGTGTACTTCACTTCAAAAAACAACATTTACAATAGTGCCACAATGTGAAATTCATATAAAATGCAAAGATATGGAACCCTCTAAACAGTATGAAAGACATTAAAACGTAAAAATTAAAGAAATGAAAGACAAAGTTTTGTGCATGAAAACATGCTCATAGTGTAGTTCCTCCTGAACACAGTGAATGGCAGATTTAAGGCTACCAGTGTTCATTTCAAGTATAGTCCAAGGGTCTTCGACCTGCGGCTCTGGAGCCTCATGTGGCTCTTTGACTTCTTTGTAGTGGCTACTTGTAGCTTTTAAAAAAATATTATTGAAATAAAGACTTTTTATTTTTCTTATTTTATTTTTTTGATAATTAAAGACATTGACACTAGAAAAAAATTATGCGTTAATATTTTTTAAACTAAATAAATATTTACAAAACTGGAAGAAAAGTTCAAAGTTTATTAAAAGTTTTGCAAATTATTGATTTTTTTTTTTTTAAATGGCAGATTTTTAGAAATATGTTTTAATTTAATTTTTTTTTTTTTTCAATTTGAATTTTTTTTTTTTCCACAATTTTTTTCCACACTTTGCCAAATGCTAAAAGTTTGGCAAAGTTTTAATTTTTTAAATCTTTTTGAAATTTTTGCACATTGTTGAAATTATGTTTGAAAAGTTTGATTTTTTCTGAAATCTTTTGCAAATTTTTAAAATCCCTTTTTAACTTTTGCAGATTTTTAAAATGTCAAAGATTTTTGCAAGTTTTTTTATTTTTATTTTTTAATTGTTGCAAATTTTTGAAAAATAAAAAATATTTAGACATCACATGCACAATACCATAAATTAAAAAGAAATTATCTTTTTGATAATTATTGACTGCATTTTAACTATGGGTAGAATTTTTTACACTTTATAGTTTTTATTGTAAAGATAAAGTAGATTTTGTGTCTCCTTTAATCCAGGTGATCTAAGGCAAAATGGCTCCTTTGAAAGTGGTCTAGTCTGTTCTCATAACTATTAGAAGTTTTATAGACAACTCAGGACAGATTCCACCGGGAAGAATAAAAAAAAACTTTTAATTCACATCACGTAACAATGAGACAATGAGTCCTCTGTTCACACCAGGGTAAGTTATGGAGTTCAACAAAGCTTGATGCTTGGACCATTTCTCTTTATTTCATGTAGTTATCTTCTTGGTAGTATCATCAGGGAACACTCCATAAATGGTTGTATATTAATGAAGCCAGGATAAAGCAGTCAGTTTACAAAACAAGAAGTAAAGAATAAAAAGAAAGAAAAGAGAAGAGATAACTGGCTTAGATGGAATGAGCCTGGCAGGTCTTCACAGCTTCTGTTTTTGGAAAGTGCCTCTGATGTGGTCAAGTAGCTCATTCCTCAATTTGAGGCCCACAGCTGAAAAGACTTTAGTCTGGTCACAGGGAACACAAGTAACAGTTGATCTGCAGATCTCAAAGTTACATATGTATTGTATAAAGATGTATGGTGTGAACCTACAGACGATCACAGATATACTAAACCCTAAAATGGACAAGGAGGTAATCAAGCGATCATTGGATAGAGGTTGTTCTTTCACCTATGCAAGTGCCTGTCAAATATTTTGGCTTTTTTCTCGAGTCAACACTCTGATACTTTAAGAAATGTTAAAACTCTGTCACATTGGCACGTTAAACCCTTTGAACCAAAACTCCTCTGACAGAAACTGTCTCTTCCCCTCTTCATCAAACATGTACTCAGCTAAATGCTAAGAACGCGTCATCACTGTTGCCCCAAAACTGTCAAATAATTCTACCCGGAAGCCCATCTCAATTAACAAATTCATGAATGAAATTACTTCAACCACAAAGCTCAAAATGGGAGATGTGCTCATTCATAAAATTATTGAAATCTGTGTGGTGGGGACTTGAACGTTTGAAGAAATAAGCAGACTACAAGTAATTTATTTAAGAGTCTTGTTTCTAAATTTGCACTTCTCGTTTTAACAATGAACCCTCACTGCTTTGTTTTTCAGGCTTACACATGGCTGCAGACAGAGATGGGCCCTGAGACGGACCCAGTGGTCATTGTACGTTTCGTAGGCTCCAGCCAGCTCTCCACGGACCTACGCACCCTCCTCCAGAGCATTTGTGAACAGATTGCACTAAACTACCGCTGCCTGATTCACTTTTTGCCTAACAAGATCCAGGAGATGAGGGAGCTGCTAATCAACCTTCTTGGGGAATCGTCTTTTCATAGACCGTTGGTGATAGTTCTTGACGCCATTGAGCAGCTCTCAGATTCGGATGATGTTCGTAAGCTTTGGTGGCTCCCCATACACTTGCCTCGGACAGTTCGCATTGTAGTCTCAACGTTGCCAAACAAACATGGCATCCTGCAGAAGCTTCGACACCTTATTCACGATGAGACGAACTATGTGGAGTTAATCCAGAGGGACCGAAAGGTCTGCAGCCAAACCTTAAAACAGCAGTTGCTCGGGGTGAAGAGAAAGGTCACCTCAGGCCAACAGATCTATGTCAATGAGGCACTTGCCAAGTGTACGTTGCCAATGTTTGTCAACCTCATCTACAGAGAGGTGGTTCATTGGAGGTCCCACAAAGATGTGGATGATAGGTCCTTGTGCTCCACAGTCCATGAAAGCATAGAGCAGCTCTTCTACTCAGTGGAGAACAAGTTAGGCCAACGGTTCGTCTTCAGAGCGTTAGGGTACATCACCATGGCCAAGGCTGGGCTAACCGAAGTTGAACTCGAAGATATCCTGTCCCTTGATAATATAGTTCTTGGGGATGTCATTGTGCCAACTTACCTCAAAAACCCTTTGAGAATCTCTTACGATTTGGTCGCAAGGCTCAAGGAAGAGCTTGACGGCTACCTGGTGGAGCGTCAGGTCCGCAATGTCACCTTGATGGTTTGGGCCAACAGACATCTTCACCTCATTGCCCAGAAGCTGTATCTTAGCAACGAGGAAGACGTCCATCAAATGCACAGCCTCCTCGCTGAGTACTTCCTGGGGGCGTGGTCAGGAGGCAGGAAGAAGATCTTCACCTATGACAACAACCACTTCACGTCCCTGAATATATCTCACCATAAAAACCCTCACAATCAGCAGGCCCACGAGAAAGCATCCTCTGACAAGTACTCCTATGACAGGCAAACTCCTGAGCAGCCCTGGGTGTTTCAGTGCAACCTCCTGGAGCCTGACATTTTCTTTGTCAACCACAGAAAAATGACAGAGCTGGTGTACCACTTAACCCGAAGTGGGCGCACAGATGACCTCATGTTCGGCGTCATCATGAACTTCAGCTGGCTCTACACAATGATCAAGATTGGCCAGTTTGATAAAGCGTTAACAGATATTGACCTGGCTTACAGCTACACCCAAGAAAAGGAGTTGAAGTTCCTTGCCACCACCCTTCGCAGCATCAAAGTTAAAGTTCTGAAAAACCCGGCATCGTTGTCTGCAGAGCTCCAGCAAAGGCTTCTGCCAGTCGTCACCTCCCTCCCTAAGCTCAGACACCTCCTCTTGGAGTGTGACAAGGACGGCCCAAAGTACTGCTCTATAGTGCCTCTCCACTCCTCTATGGATGTCACCTACAGTCCAGAGAGGCTTCCTCTGTGCTCAAGCTACATGCAGATTGTGGAGATCTTGCCAACTCTAGCCCCAAATATCGTCCTTGTGGCACTGGAAGATGGGTCTGTTAGCACTTGGGATGTAGAGAGTCGACAACTTCTGAGACAGATTGACACAGCTCGATCAGTCGTGCTTGGAATCAGGCTAACCACTGATGAAAAGTACCTGGTTGTAGCCACAACCAAAAACACATTACTTATTTATGATAATCACAAGTCTTGCCTTTTATCTGAGGTTGAAATCAAGGGGTCCAAGCATGGTGGTGTCGCTGGTGGAGTGGCCTTTATCAATGGGTTTACTTTGTCCACCCATCATGCCTTGGCTTGGCTTGAGGCAAGCAAAGACGTCAATGTTATTGACTTGCTCTACGGGTGGCCCCTGTACCAGTTCCACTGCTGGTACGAGGTGACTTGTGTCCAGTGCTCCCCAGATGGAATGTATGCCTTCTGTGGCCAGTACCTCAACACCGCATCCATCTTTCATCTGGGAAATGGGGACAAGCTTGCCACAGTGACCTCTGAGTTTTCTGGAGGATTCGTAAAGTCCATACTCGTCCTGGACACCCTCCACCAAATGGTGATGATTGACAATGAAGGAAGTTTGTCGGTATGGAACACCAAAGAGATCACCAACCCACGACTGATGGAGGACTACGACTGTAGAGGGGATGACAGCGAAGTGGTGGGCATCGAGTTATCTGAGGACCAGCGCTCCATTCTCATTTGCAAAGCCAGAAGTATCGAGGTTCTGGACACAAAGGTGTGGAAAATGGTGGAGAAATTCAAAGCGAAACGTACTGAACGCTTTGTGGCTGCTGTTCTCTCGAAGAATGGACAAAGTATTGTGGCCTCCATGGAGAACACCTCGTCTATCTTTGTCTGGAGGAGAGACAGTGGACAGTGCATGGCAAGTCTGATTGAGATCTCAGGGGCTATTGTCAAACTTATCAAATCAGTCCACCACAACCTGCTCCTTTCCGTTGCAAGCAGTGGTGTCCTGTCTGTTTGGGACATTGATATCATCACCGCCATGTCCAACATCGACAAAACAGGCAAGAAGATCCAGACGTTGCAGCTGTCCGGCAGAGAGGATTACGTGTTCACCATGGATGGTTCAGAAGCTGTCCACAAGTGGAACTTCGGCACTGGCTTTATTGAGACAGTCTTCAAGCACGAGGGCATAGTGGAGAACTGTGTCTTAACCTCCTCAGGGGATCTCATGGTGACCTCAGATGACAAGTCCAGTCAGTACATCTGGCAAACCGCCACCGGGGAAAACATCTTCCGCATCAACGGACAAAGAATATCACAGCTGCTTATCACGCACAACGACCAGTTTGTGGTGTCCCTCTGTGAGCAGAATGCTTCCAGGGTCTGGAGGCTAGCGACAGGGCACAAAGTCTGCAACATTTTAGTCACCCTCCAGAACGCAGTAATCACCACAGCAAACACTTTCCTCGTGGGAACCTCCAAAAACAAGCTCCTTGCTGTCAGTCTGTGGTCGGGCAGCGTATCTAAGAAATTCATCTGCGATGATGGCATCAGCATCGTCAACTTCAAGCTCATTCCTGACTGCCCTGACTGTGCTGTGTTCATCACATCCACAGAGACTGTCTTCATCTGGAGTGTGGCGGATGAGTCAGTCTGTAGACGAGTCCAGCTGCCGACCAACTTCCTTAAAAATCTAGAGGACTTCCAAATCTCTCCCAATGGGAAACTGGGAATAGTCTCCAAGGGTGATGAGAATATTAATGTCCTTGATCTTCACAGTGGGAAACTGAGGCTTGTACATGCTGCTGGTATAATCTGGCGTCAGAAATTGTCAAGAGATGGCCGCTATCTAGTTTATGTCTGTTTCCGGAACTGTGATGAAGATGACGATGCCGGTGTTGTGTCCAATCTAATCGTGATGCGCCTTGCTGATGGTAAAAGCATCGGCACATGTTCCCTATACAAGACACCGACCTACCTTTCTCTCTCCCAACGAGCACTTAACATCATCATTGGCTTTGAGGACGGCAGCATCGGCACATACACAGTTGTGGACCGTGTGGATGCTGCCCTCAAGATCAAGATAGCCACCTCCAACAGCCGACAGATTGTCAACAATGCCTCGCAGAAGGTTCGGCCCAAATGTGGCAACCATTCCTTTAAGTCCGTAGCCGACTGCATTTGGCGCGAGTCAACCGAAGTCTTCTCCAGGGACAGCCCAATCAACGTGTCTGACTCTGGGGAAGGTGAGTCGACCACACCGACGAAAAAGACTGAACTGCTGCAGTGATCGGGAATCAGATGGTGGTGGAGTGAGGACAGGCGGGTAGCATTGGCGACAAAGTTTAGAATCTCTGGGGTTGCAGTTGATTCTTGTTTACAGCCACGTGATTCAGCTGCAGATGTCAGCCCTCTGGGTAGTTAATGGGCCGACCGTTTTAACGCTGCACTCTAATTATGTATTCTTTACTTCCAAGTTATGATCGTTTCTGTTTGTTTTTCACATGAAGACTGTTAAGATATTCTGCTTTTGAAAAGAGAAAATGTAAATCGTGTGTGGTATTAGTTGCCATTATGTGTCCTTTTGCATTTGAAGAACAAAGTTATTATTCAAATGTCTTAGTCGAACATTTTCAAAGCCATCCCACTGATCTTAGCCACTTTCATTGTCCTCTATCTTTATTTTCGTTGTGCTCATTAAGCCATAATGTTGTCCTTAAAAACAGAGTTTATTTATGTTTGTATCAACATCAGTCAGTACTGTAAAAAAAAAGAAAAAAGAACTATGAACATATGTACATATCCCTTTTGGCTGCTGCAATTTGTGCAACTCCTTAAAAATGTTATGTTGTGCTTAATGCAATCAAAGTGAGTGCCTGGAATTTAAAATGTTCTTTATGTGCAGATTACAAGATTTATGAAAATGCAGGGAATTTGTAAACACAGTACACACACAGTTACATAAAACTTGCATTGACGTTAAATCTGAACGATCAGTGTACTGAAATCAAGTCAACAACATGAGAGATAGATGGCATTGCTCTTTGTAATGATAGTTGTAGAAAATGTCTTGGAACAGTTTACGTAAATTTGATGTGAATTTACTCGCAGTTCCATTAGTTCGTGTGCCGTTTGTGTTAAGGGAAACACCACTATTGAGCATACAGTGTAGCATAGCACCATACACATTCACGCCTTAAACAGTGTACTTGCTTTAGATTAAATGGAGTTTGTTTAAATGTTACGGTAGGCAGACACAGAGCGATTAGCCCAATGTTTCACAGAAACAATGTGGTGAATTTATACGTAGAGGATTAGACTGTAGAAAGAAGCACTTTATGGGTGGTTTTGTGAAAAACTGTTAGATTTATTTATATGAAACTGTAAAAAAAATGTTAAAAGTGATCTAGAGTTGTCTTAAAATAGGTTTCAGATTTGCCTATAAAACTACACGAGGCCAACCAGGTACTTGCAGGAAACGGCTAACTCACACAAATCTCTCATACCACCAAATAAATGTTCTGAAGGACTGGAGTTCAGAGGAAATCTATACTCTTACATCAGGGTCACTTAGAATTTGTGGTTGTAGAGTAATCTTAAGAAAACTTCAAACCTTTGGTGTCAGATCTTGTAAGTCTGTGCAGGAAAAATTGTTGTAATTCGTAATTTGTAAAGAACCAAGGGGGATTTTAGTTGTAAAAAACATTTAGGATATAAAATATAAACTTAAGACCCCCACATATGACCTACATAAGCAAACGCCCAAAAGTCTAATGCCATGGCCACACCAGACGCGAATTCGCGAATTTAAACGCGCCACCTCCAACAGCCGACAGATTGTCAACAATGCCATGTAACAATACCTGTAACGCGCTGCGTGAACGCTCGAGTCTGGACGTGTGTCACTGCACAAGCAGAGTAGAGAGCCCGTTCATTTAAAGACGGAAAGCCCAAAAAGAGCATCTGAAAAAAATGAGCTGTGGTTTCAAAAGTATGACAGGAGAGTGTGTGAAAGCTTTGGAGATCACAATCAATGCTTGCTGCTTCTCCCTGGTAATCCACCTCCACTGGCCCTACCTGGCTGTTCCCTGAGATCTCATCCTTGACCCCCCGACCCATCTTCCAGGAGGTCTCCCTGGGGATAACGAAGGGGTTGAGGAAAGAGAGGACCGCAGAGAACTTCCATCTTTTCCCTGGCTCTGCGCCTGCCCCGCTCCCTCCTCCTCTCTATCAGGCTCACAACTCCACTGAGGAAAACACAGTCGGACTCAGTGATGACCCGTGCAGGCAACAAATATTTAGAGAACTCAGCTTCAAAACCTGTCTCCTCAGTGACTTTCACCCAAGCCTGCTCCTTTTTTTCCCGGTCTCTGTAGAGTACACGTCGTATCGTATAACTCTGGATTATGACAAACCGCACAGATTATTTTCTCCTCCATCTTCCGGCGGGGTTGGAGTCGGAGCAGGTGGCGGTTCCCCCCCAGCGTCATCAAATCAATGACGTCAGGGGGAATGTCATCACTGATTGGCTGCCGCGGCACAGCCTTCACGCGGATTTGCGTCAAAAGTTCAATATTTTCAACTCGAGCGTGGAGGCATCTGACACCCCAAACGCGTTGACGTTCCAAACACGTCTTTGCATTGACTTTGTATGTAATCTCGATAGAAATTCGCGTCCAGTGTGGCTTTACCATAGAAATTATTTGTGTGAAAACCTACAATGCACTGCCTGGTCCACAGGGGGTACCAAAGTCAAGATAACCAAACTTATGTCAATGTACGTTTATTCGTCTGGCTGTGTTTACGTATACCTTATAATTAAAAATTGGGATTAGAATATTAAAAATTAAAACACGGTTGATTCTGTGCATTGTTTGTGTAGGCATGATGAATTTACCCAATCTACCTGGTTCACAGGGGGCACCTAATGTCCTCCTAAGTTTAGAGTTGCACCAAACCTCAAGTTGACACTTCTGGGTACAATAATTTGTACTTCCTGGTTTAAATATGAGAGTAAAATAACACAAAGCAGAATTATGGGATTCAATTTCCTTTACAATTACTAAAAAACCTCTGTCACAGATTTACAAGATGCCTCCAAGTCAATCCACAAATCTTTTTGACCCTTTTGGGGGCCCGTAACACTCTGGTCCCATCAGAACACGCTGGATTAACAGCTGTTAACATCCCGTTTGCTGACAATCTAGAAGAATCTATGAGCTGCGCCTGGCAGGTACCTTGATTGCGTCTTCTAAGCATGTCTGTAATATCCCAAAATGCAATTTGCGCTCTGATGAAACCAATCATTTCCTCGGCATGATTGAAAACCACACACTCACACTTTGACATATACTTTTAAAGGGCTATTCCATCTTATTATATGTTTACTGGTTGTGAACCGACGAGATAATTAAACGGCCCTTGGATAATTTCAAACCAGGTAGCAGCATCAAGCTTTAAAAGAAAAACTTCAACCCCCAACTACACAGGAGTTTCTAAATTGAGACAAGATCGTGTAATTGCCAAAGTCCCAGTTATACTTTGTGTTTGATTATGTTGTCTTGATTTGTTTTTGAGGCTTGTACTGTAATTATATTGTTACCAAATTGTTTCAGTGTTGGACTGTGGTTCTGTTTAACGATAGAGAAAACGTGCTATCTTTGCTAAAACGTTTAAAAAGAGTCCTCTTATGAAATATATTGGAATGCCAGTTTAAGAGTATATTTGAATGTGTCCATATGGAAGCCAGTAAATGGTATTATTGTATGTTCAGTAACTTGAATGACTTTTAATAACTTACATGTTTGCAACTCATAGTTGACATACTGGTATAATGAATGTTTCTATGGTATTCTTTGTATCGTCAGGACTGACTTACCTGTTTAGAGATTTATATTTTCATAAATGTTGTACTTACATTTTGTTACAGAGTTGTTTAAATGGAATTCAAACAGAAAAGAAACTTATGTCTGAAGCAATATGAAACTAGTGTGTATGCATCGTTTGTATGAAACATTTTAATGTAATAAAATGGTTCACTTTTTGCCTCCAGTGCACCGCCTCGGGCTCTTAACTGTAATTAGAGGTTGTTACCAGACAGAGTGATCTTCCTGCTTTTAGACGTGATTGTTTTATTTACCGTCTTAGCTTTAGAGGAAACAAAGACGGACAGGAATAAACTTAATTTGCTCAAATTAGACCAGGCCTGACGCTCCGGGAGCTGCGCGTCAGGTTTAAGAGTTGCTTTCAAACAGGTTTTTCTTTCCTTTAAATTGTTTTCCACAGCTCTGACTGATTTGCACACACACACACACATTCACACACACATTCACACATTGCAACACGGCTGTAAAATGATTTGATAGCCCAGTAATTGCTCCTCGGCGCTTGATGCAAGAACGCCTGACAAGCGTGGTGAGTATTTCTCCAACAGCGGCTGACATTGTCATTATAATTAGGAGATGCATGTGCAAGTGCACCTGTACGCTGCCCAGCACAGACACACACACACACACACTTACAAATACACACACAAAGTTGCAGAGCAAACACATCCATGGTAAAGCTGTTATTGGCCGATGAAAGCTGTGTTGCTTTGGGAAAGCATTTTAATTTCCCAGTGGTGTCAGTGTAAGTCAATCTGTATGTTCATTCCTCTGTGTCTGTGTGTGTGTCTGTTTTTCTGTACTTGTAAGGACCAAACCTTGATAGTCAACTTTTTTTTTTGTTTTGTTTATGAGGACATTTTTGCAAAGTCCTCAAAATGTTGTTGTCCTCATAAAGTATTCAGAACAAGCACATGTGTATAAGTATGTATGTGTGTTGTTTTTCAGAACTTGCGAGGACCAGACCTTAAAAGTCACCCTTTCTCATTCATTCATTTTCTGAACCACGTATCCTGTTCAGGGTCGCGGGTGGCTGGAACCTATTCCAGCTGTCATTGGGCGAGAGGCGGGGTACACCCTGGTCTGTTCACCAGCCAATCACAGAGACAGACAACCATTCACACACTCACACCCACGGACAATTTAGGACCCATTTACACAACAACATTTCATCTTAAAACGCTAAAACGCAGTGAAAAAAATCTGTGTGGACTGAGGGACCGAAAACGCTGTAGTAAGCATGCCAGGCCTGTAGGTAGCCCTTAACTGTCTTGTCCAGAAGCAGCTTCGAGGATATCTCCACAGAAGTAGAGTTGAGCCGATCATCTGGTGTATTGGGGAATACTAAGTGCAAAAGCGGAGCAACAGATGCTCATTTTGTATGAACACAGTCGGCAGATTCTGCAGATCGAGCAGCACAAGCACAACACGGTAGTAACAACGGTACTGTTGTCCTGTTGTATGAGTGTGACGTCAGAGTTTCCACTGAAAACGCCGGCTTACTGTTTACACGGCAACGGTGTCAGGAGCATTTTCAGAAAAATCCCACTCTGGAGGCTGTTTTCAAAACTTTGTGTTTAGGTTGGCTAAAACGTTTCCGTGTAAAAGTGAGGCTGAAACGCAACCAAACTTTGGCGTTGCAGCCTAAAACCCCTTGTCACATAAACGGCCCCTTAGAGTGACCAATTAATCTGACGAGCATGTTTTTGGACTGTGGGAGGAAGCTGGAGAAACCGGAGAGAACCCACCCATGCAAACTCCACACAGAAAGGCCCACCGGCCAAGCCGGGAATCGAACTGGTGACCTTCTTGCTGTGAGACCACTGCTCTAACTGTTGTGCCACTGTGCAGCCCGTCATCCTTTCTTTTAAGGACATTTTTGCAACATCTTTGAAATTTCGTTGTAGACATGGAAAACCTTCCTTTTGGATGACCTTTTTATCAAAAGGTTTTAATAAAAGTCCCTAAAATGTTTTTGAAGAAAAAAAACACTAAAGTGTGTGGACTTGTGTCCATCATTCAGTTTTTGTAAGGACTAGGGCCTGTATGCATGTTCAGTCATTAAACAAACGGGACCATTAGTCCTCAAGTTCTGTTATGGAACGACCCGTTTAGCTGTAGCGTTAGCCACATGCACGACTGCAAATAAACGGCCAGTCAACTTATTACACCATGAATGAGACGCAGGTGCAGATTACGTCATAATTAAGGGGAACCTCCTGGAAAACCCCATCAAACAAATTCGAACTGCGCATGTCTACCACTCAGAAACAGTAATGAAACTGGGGAGTAACGGTGTGACTGAGAGAAGATCAAGAAAAATATTTTTCAGCAGAAGAAATGGAGATTTTATTACAAGAAAACACAAACAGCTGTTATCAGTGAGTCAATCAGGTAAACAAAGAGAAAGAGAAAGTTTGGCGATCTTAAATAGAGTAAATGTGTGTGGTGTTCCTAAGCTCACAGCAGAAAACCTCTAAAATAAAATCATCAATATGAAAGCTGCTTTTAACGCTTAAAGCAGTTTATGAACTCTAACATTTCAGCACACACATCTTGGAAGGACCCAGACATATAAAAGCAAAGAGTGAATCAAACTTGTAAACCTGACGGCAGCGAGTCTCGCTGGTTTGAGACTTTGATTTTCTCCTTTATCACATCTGTTCACTGAAAAAATGTTGTGTGTCCTAAATCTAAATTTGCTTTATGGCTACATATTGCCATCTTTCCAAAGGATTGTCCACTGTCTTTGTATATTTTGTCTAAAACGGTAACACATTATGCAATGTCTTCCTTTAAACAGCCAATCAGGCGCTGTAATGCTGCCGTTAGCGCCTGTAATGGTTGGGCAAACCTCCATTAAATTTCAACATTTCAACTCTTAATTGAATTCAATTCAGTCCTTGCACAGCATGTTGTCCTCACAAAATATCAAACACAAGTGCATGTGTGTAAGTGTGTGTGTGTGTGTGTGTGTGTACTGTCTCCACAGCAACATCAGGCTTGGCCACGCCCCTCATTGTCACGCTGGTGAGCTCATGTCTGTTGGTCATTGAGGCTGCTGCTGCTTCCAGTCCTTATGAAAACAAGGGCTCGGCCATTGCTAGCACATTCCACCTGCAGGGATATATTACACCGTTTGTTTGTCGAACGGGAGGTCTCCACAGGTCATACTCTGCATTTCTGTGTGTGTGTGTGTGTGCAGGTGTGTGTCTGTCCTACAGTAGGCACAGTATGACATTGACTCTTATTTACTCAACCCTAAAATAACCGCTTCATTGTCGGCAGCGTTTACTCTTTAAGCCAGGGCCCTCCTTTTGTCATCATGTATTTTCTTGATTGTAAACCTGTATTTTTAGCGACGGGGAACCATATGACTCACCCATATTTCTCCTTCTCCCTCTGTTCCTTTTTTTCCTCTCTGACAAAACAGATAAACACCAACAACTTAACACTTTAACCTCACTTGCAGCTGAAATGTAAAAAGAAATCCTGCACAAGATAAGCTCCAAAAATCCTCTTTGGGTTGTTTGACTTTCGGAAAGCCTCTAACTAAATATTAGCTGTTTGCACTGGGGGATCCAACCAATTCCAGGACGCTCAAAGACAAAAAGGACATTTTAAAAAGATCAATTCTGTGTCCGTGAAGCACGTTGTGATGAATTCTATCACTCAGACACAGTAATGAGAAAAAGCCAGCTTCTATCATCTCATTTATTTTGCATTATTTCATCATGATTCCCCCGTTTGAACAGATAACGACCAACAAGCCCTGATCAAACTCCTGCAAAGCATGCTGGGAGGAAATATCTATGTAAAGCCCAGCAATGACTCAGTGTGGAGAAAAGATCATTTATTTTTTTGACGTCTTAGACGTCACTGCTAAAGCCAAACATTCAGTCAGAGCTTTGGTATGAGGACATTTTACGGAAACAAAGGTTGCAAACATGAAGATATAGGCCAAGGTCAAACACACCCAAGAAAGGATTAAATAAAAGAGGTCAAAACGACAAAGAGGACGCTTCCTTGAATGATCACATTGTCTAGATTGTATCATTAATTTATCTTTAGATTAATTTGAACTCTTTACTTCTTGGATAACAAAAGTCAAAATGCCTGAAACAACATTCCTATACATTAGCAACAAAGGTAGGAATGTTGCTAATGTGCAAAGCTAAGCTAACTACCCCTTGGCTATGGGTTTTATTTTGGGCATAAGAATAATAACTAGGAATGAGGGATTTATGAAACACCACTGGAAACGCAGTCAGAGTCTACAAGTAACAAATGTCTACAGGTTTCTACAGTGTGGCTATGTTAGCAGGACTAGCATCACAAGCCTTTGTTCTACCAGCAGGCTAACATCCACAGCTTTCATACAACTTTTCTGCCATTTTCAAATCCAAAATACTGCCAAACCACAGCATGCTACAGGATTTCAATCGTCAACTGTGCTTTTTTACAACCGGACAGTGGTCACCAACAACTGGTGTTGCAGCTCCAGCTAGAAGCTAATAGCTGTGCTACATCAATGGCACAACAAACGATTTGCATAGCAGGCCTACAATTCTATTTAGCCTCATGTAGCATTCAAATTAGCGACAAAGTTAATTTAGCTCAGGTGTTTCCTGGATTTTTCAGCTTGTGACCCAAATGATAGCGATGCTAACAGAGAAAAACAAACAAATAGAAAAATATAGTGTAGACATATTTTGTTGATATATTTGCTATAAACAATGAAATATGCTGTAAATAGTTTGGAATTTGGCGTTTCACAATGCCTCTATCAGTGTTTCAGGACATCACCTCCGCTTTGGGAACCACCATACTTGAAAATACTCAACAGTTGCACCGGGTTGAACCCTCTTTTGCCTTCAGAACTGCCTTAATCATTGGTGGCATAGATTCAACAAGGTCCTGGAAACATTTCTCAGAGAGTTTGGTCCATATTGACATGATAGCATCACACAGTTGCTGCAGATTTGTCGTCTGAACATCCATGATGAGAATCTCCCGTTCCACCACATCCCAAAGGTGCTCTATTGGATTGAGATCTGGGGACTGTGGAGGACATTTGAGTACAGGGAACTCATTGTCATGTTGAAGAAAGCAGTCTGAGATGATTCCAGCTTTATGACATGGAGCGTTATCCTGCTGGAAGTAGCCATCAGAAGATGGGTACACTGTGCTCATAAAGGGATGGACATGGTCAGCAACAATACTCAGGTAGGCTGTGGACTTTTTTTTTCTTCTTTTTTTTCTCCTTTTTTTTTCTTTTTTCTTTTTTCTTTTTTTTTCTTTTTTTCCTTTTTTTCCTTTTTTCCTTTCTTTTTTTAATTCTTTTTTTCCCCTTTTTCCTTTCTTTTTTTTCTTTTTTCTTCTTTTTTTCCTTTTTTTCTTTCTTTTTTATCCCCCCTTTTTTTCCTTTCTTTTTTTTAAATTATTTTTTCCCCTTTTTCCTTTCTTTTTTTCTTTTTTTCTTTTTTCTTCTTTTTTTTCTTTCTTTTTTTTCTTTCTTTTTTTATCCCCCCCCCCCCCCTTTGTTTTCTTTTTTTCCTTTTTTTTGTGGACTTTAAACCATGCTCAGTTGGTACTAAGGGGCCCAAAGTGAGCCAAGAAAATATCCCCCACACCATTACACCAGCAGCAGCAGCCTGAACCGTTGATACAAGGCAGGATGGATCCATGCTTTCATGTTGTTGAGGCCAAATTCTGACCCTACCATCTGAATGTGGAGCAGAATTCAGCTAACTCACAAACTCACATATTCATTGGTTTAAAGGTCTTTGGTTATTTCTCTCATGAACTCTCTCCTGTTTGTTTGTAAAGTTTTGTTTCTTTCGAGGAGCCCTGTTGGGAGCAGGGAGCAGCAGAGTGAAAACAAAGAAGGAGGCATGTATGCGGCACCACTGACCGTGTCTTTGGAAATGTCTAGAAGGGCTCTATTTTGCATTTGATGCGTCCCATTGTTGTCATGTTTGGTTTCTTCCCCAGAGAGTGAGCTGCCATCCTGTCGAGCTCAGGGCAGAAAACATTTCCTCTGTTATTTTTTTTTTACGATGCTCTGAATCTCTTCTGTCCTAAACACACACACCTTCACAAATACACTCTAAAACACACGTCCTACTTTATTAACAGGTGTGGGAAAGACAATCCTGAGGAGAACTAGGCCACCACCTCTGTTTATGCTCTATTTAATGCTGTGTTGATTTCTTTATCTGACCCCTCCAAGGATAAACTGACTCTTGTGTGCGTCTGCAAACACTCAAACCGGTTTTCAGTCCTGTGTCATCATCTGAGAGATTTGTCTCTCAGAAAATATCAAGCTGCTCTGCAAACATTTACTTCTTACCTCCCTCTTGTGCTAACACCTTCAGGATTATAACAGGTCTTTGTTTCTATACCTGAGCTGTAAATGTCAGATTTAACTCACGTTAAAGGCCCTTTAATTCAGCTTTCCTCCTGTCTGGACCAGAGCCAGCTTTCATTAAGTCAGGGGCTGGCTAGTGTTAGGGGTGATCCCACTCTGATCACATCCAAGTCATATGATCAACAGAGTCACAGTGAGGAGGCAGGTCAGGTTAAGCTCTGTCAAGCTGCACAACGGGTTGATAGATTAAAACAGGAAGTCAAGCATGGCCCTGTTTTAGCTTTTTTAACTTTTCTTAGAGCTCATTCAGTGAACCCTGGCAGACAGGTCAGCATCAAAGAGCATTTTTTAAAGACTTTGTCGACTCATGAATACTTCTGATGTAGGTAACTGTCAGTTAGCATCCTGATGCTGGTGTTTTGCTGTTTTTGGTGACCCTGTCTAGTTCCAGCTATTCAGTGAAGACATGTCCAAGAAATACATTTTTAGGATGACATATGTAGAAAGACTATTTCCATGTTTAAAAACTGCTTTGACCACAAAAGTTGCTGTATTGTAGGGTTACAAGTTAAAGTGAAATACTAGCATTCCCATGGTAAAAAAAAGCACATGTGCCAATGGCATTTTTTCGCCAACACAGGCGTAAAATGAGGCTGTGGCATCAGGATGTAAAAACATCCCCTTAATGGTCTGTGCATGATCCCGCTCTGTAACAAAGAGCAATTGCAAAAAAAAAAAGAAACAAGAAAAATGCAAAAGTCGGTCATTTTTTCATCAAAATTAGAATAGTGAAGAAGTCATAGATGTAGTAACAATTTAAATCAGATTTATTGTCTTTTGTTTTACAGTGAAAAAAATAATGTATCAAAGTAGGTCAGTTAAAAAAAGTTAGAAGAAAAATTTTTTAAAAAGTTGGTTCAAAAGTTTATATATATATATATATATATATATATATATATATATATATATATATATATATATATATATATATATATATATATATATATATATATATATATGTTAAATTTAATTTTATCAACACAGTCTAAAGCAAACTGTATTTTATTTCTTTTTCTTTTTTTTACATTTTTGTATAAGGGTATACACTATATCTTTATGTCAACCAATTAAATGTTTATTTTATGTTTTATAACTTTTTGTTTTAGTATTTACTTTAAATATTGTACAGTGTCTTTTGAGAAAGGGGCCTTTAAAATGGATAGAATTTATTTATCAGCCCCCTGATATTGTGCTACTACTAAGCCAATTATTTTTAAAAAAAAAAATAATTTAAATTTTAATATTCAATATTATTATTATTATTTTAAATAAAATAAAGGTTTCCAATGACACAACAGCTGACAGCTAACAAAAGTGTTTGTTAAACTAAAGCAAGCATTCTAAAAAAAAATCTGTAGTCACCACAGTTTTATTTTCTTTTAGGGGAAATAATAACAAAAAAAAAACAAACTTTAATTTTAATTTTTTTATTTATTTTTTTTTTTTACTTATTAAGACAATTAAAAATCTTGTCAGAAGATATTAAAAGCCAATTAAAAAAACTGTGAATATGTTTCGTAATTTTTTTAATGGCTTCCACCGCGTCTTTTCTGAATGTTAAGCCTAAAGTGAGTTTAAATTCAAGGTAAACTAAGTAAAGAATAGTTTCGTCGGCGTTTCAAACAGCGCTGCTTTATTTGGTTTTATTTTGAAAGGAACAACAGGAAGCCGTTGCTTCCCGCCGTGTCGCCTTGACGCCGCCTTGTTGTCTCCCACACTAACTAACCATCATCAGTCGGCTGTTCAAACAGGAGACATGGGACTGTGGAGTCACCGAGGAGGGGGAAACTCTTCTCAGAGATTCACCACAGCAGCTCAAACCCGAGGAGGGAAATCATTCACACGGAAAACGGAGCTTTTTCATTTTTCACCTGAAGTTACAGTTTTCGCTCTATAAAGGACCGGAAGTGAAGAACTTAAATGACAACTGAAGTTATCCGTGCTTTTTTGATACCTAGGGCAAAGTGCCACACCTTCGAGTAGCACAACAGGTATGTCCACACAACATTTGGTGACTGTAGCTTCTCTTTGTGGGTTGGTTAACATGAAAAACATTGGGTCAAATACACTTCTGAAGCGGCTAAGAAGTGTTTTACAGCGGGTTTAAAGAAGTGATAACAGCAGCTTCGACGGTTACTCACAACAGGTGGACGTTAGGAGTGACGTCAGCCATATGGTGGCTGAGCGATTTGATAAACAAACCCTTATTTATTAAAAATAAAACGATAAAACAAACTATTTAGTGGTTAATGCCATATAAAAAAGCGTGATTTAGTGAATTCATGGACAAAATTCAAAAACATAAGCTTAAATATGAGAAACAAAGCGAGGTGTAAGATAAAAGAGATGTGAGTGAACACCTGCTGCACCTGTTGCGCTGCATTAGCAAACAGTGTACACAGTTGATACGCCAATGTAGGCATATGAATAAGAGATAAGAGTCGATTTGCAAATTATTTGAATAATTAGAGATCCAGTATCTGATGACTGTGTAATATTGACGTTATGATATTAATATAACTTGGGTATATATTAAACTTTACAATAACAGAATTGCAGTTAACCTTATTTGTAGTTATTTGAAGTGTTTTTATGGACGTTTTTTGTCATTTAATAGGATAAAACAACCAGCATCTATATACCCAGAAACAACCAGGGCTAGTAAAACATGGAGGAAAAACTTTTTAAAAATATAAATTAATATATAACATAAATACATATGTTTTAGAATATCAAACGTTTAGTATTTGAAAAGTATCAACACATCCCTCATTTCAACAAGTTTTCCTCTTTTTTAAACATACATATCAATATTGTTTGACTATTGTTATTTCTGCCTAAGTTATTTTTTCTTCAGAAAAAAAATATTTATTTACAATATTTTTATAACTATTTTTAAACTTTTGTTCAGATAATCTGTATTACATTTCTTTTACTTTGGAAATCATGTTACGAGGCTAGCAAAATAGTAACATAAATGTGATTTTTTAAAAGAAATATAATGTAAACATTTTAAGAAAGACATCTTGATGTGTTATACTGGTTTATCTCTTTACTCTGACAACCTAATAGTTTTAATGTTTTTTATTTATTTATTTATTTTCTATATACAGTATGACTGAAAACATTCAGACACTGTAGACTTCATTGAGTTGTAGACTATATAAAATAATTTACGGATGTTGTTTGCACTAACGGCGATCAAATGTTTCTTGTATTGAGTCACGAGGCCTTTTGTTAACTCTTTCCATACTGGAAATTCTAAACTCAACCTTTATTTAGTTGATTAAGGCAAAGAGACAAGCCTTCAGCCTCTTCTAAACAGCAACATCGTGACCACCTGCCAGTCAAATCTGACATGCCCTTATATGGGCAAAACTTGTAGGTTTATTAACTTTGAAAAAAGGACAAGTTATAAAAAAAGGTGGAGGTGAAGAAATGAGCAAATCAGGCAAAAAAAATTCTTTTAACCAGGTTGTAAACATGTTAATTTTTGCTGTAAATAATACCTTTTTTGAATGGGTGGATATGGTTCTTAGTGTTTCATCAGCTAGCCTCTAGTGGACACTCAAAGAACTGCAGTTTTCTTAAACTTTCCTACACAGGCGTCAGATTTTTAGACCAAAGGTTTCTACTTTTTTTAAATTATTATCTTTTTTTTATATATATTGGTCTAATCGGTAACATACTTCTTATGTTAATTTTCACGCCATTTTTAAGCAAAAATTCGTAACTTCTATGTAATTCATCTACACTCTTACAACTCAAAGGTAATGAGTCATTATGAGTGAAAGAGTGTCAAATTTTTGCGACCGTGTTGTTTTGTACTGAAAAGTTTGGCTTCTTTTTCCAGAAGTGCTTGAAATTATAAAAGCATATATATTCTCACTCATAGTTTGTATATGTAAAAAGTCCCCTTTGTCTGTAACACTTCCCACATGTTCAGGCAGAGTTAATAAGTGAGCAGAGAGGTTGGTATTGGGAACATTTGTTCTTTGCTGGGATGGAGTGAAGAACAGGAGTGGTCTTGGATCAATTTGGCAGAACTCATGTACATGTCCTTGAGCTATGTTTGCACATCCAACACACACAGACTCAGTGAACCCTGGTTACACCTAAAACTTCAGCCCTGTCGTGTTCACAGCAGCTTTCCTACGTCAATGAGTGTCAGTAACCTCTGTGATGGATCTCTGACCTGTTTTTCTAGCTGCGGGCGGGTCAGCTTCACAAAACACCTGTCAGTGGATTAACTCAGGATGCTAAGCAGCAGTGTGCTAAACCCTTTTTTCTTTTTCACTTTAAAGGCAAAGTCCGCCTATTTTCCAGCCTATTGGATAAAACAAGCATTCAAAATGTATGCAAATCTTATTTGCCGTAGGTCTAGTTTGCTTTGGATCCGGGTCTGCATGACTTGACTCAAACAGGATGTAAACACGAGCAAAACAAATGCGGCTGTTGACATAATGATGGAGAGAATTAGTTTTGTAAATAAAGCGACATGTTGTTGTGTAACGGCAGAGAACTCTACATTAAATATCTTTGAGTTTAGTATATGGAAGTGCAGTGTAGCCCAAAACATGTGATCAAAGTAAAATAAGTTAATGCCTGAGTTCCCAAACATCAGGGGACAAATTTGCACTTTGTTATTATTGGTAAATCTGTTAAATCAAAGCAAAGACATGCTCCATTTTTCACTTATGACTTGGTAATGAATTTACTTGAGATCCCTCTCAAGAACGAAAACAAAGGTCGGTCCAGTTTTCAGAAATAAAGAGAGATTTTATTTTCTGTCTGTTTTATGTTTAGAGTATCCACAACAAGGTGTGATACTTTAAACTGTTTGAAGACAGTCTGTTAAACTGACACCATTGATATATTTATCGGATCAAAGAAGCAATAAGATAAAATTCAAGATCGTAAAGACAGTGAAGACAGTTGCATGTGATTTCAAACACACTGACAAAGTGTTAAGTTAATCTAAGCATATCAAATAGTAACCCACCATGTTGTATTGTATCTGGTCTCATCGTAACACAACCAATCTGATAATTTTTTATCACATTGCATCACTGAGTATCACAGTGTACCGTATACTGCCGTATCATACTGTACCGTACTATAGTATCATACTGTACCGTACTGTAGTATCTAGGGATGGGTACCTTTCACATTTGAAACAGTACGGTACAGATGCCTGGTACGGGGCAATCGGTATCGGTAGTCAATGGTACCAATTTTCGGTACTTTTTGTGTTTAAGTGGTAAAAAACATCATTTTTTTATAATAAAATGTATTTTTAAAATTTTATTTATATATATTCTTCAATATATA
Organism: Halichoeres trimaculatus; assembly: GCF_033239565.1. NCBI lineage: Eukaryota > Metazoa > Chordata > Actinopteri > Labriformes > Labridae > Halichoeres > Halichoeres trimaculatus. The sequence continues at coordinate 19,554,042 of NW_027437200.1, forward strand.
ACCTTGTAATGCTGTGTTCACGTCCAGCATGGAAAATCTACCTATCAAAGTACCGAAGTTGGTACCCATTCCTAGCATTATCATACCGTACCGTAGTATCGTACTGTACCGTACCATACCGCATCGTATCGTACCGTAGCGTACTGTATCCTACTGTAGTATTGTAATGTACCGTACCATATCGTACTGAACCGTACCGTACTGTAGTATCTTACTGTATCGTACCGTAGTATTGTACCGCACCATATATATATATGTATGTATATGTATATGTATATGTATATTTTATTTAAATTTGACATATTTATTCTTCAATATATAACCTTGTAATGCTGTGTTTAGGTCAAGCATGGAAAATCTACATATCAAAGTACCAAATTCGGTACCCATTCCTAGTTGTATCGTACTGTACAGTAGTATCATACTGTACTGTACTGTATCGTACTGTACCGTAGCATTGTACTGTACCGTACCGTATCGTACTGTACCATACTGTACCGTACCATAGTATCATACTGTATCGTATCTCATAACTTAACTTCACATAACATAACTTAATGTGTTATATCCTGTAACATTTCATCATATGGTATAATATGGCATCATATTGTATCTTATCTTAACAGATCGTGTTATGATGTAAGAGAATGCACAGATCAAAGATTTATATGTTGGGAGAACACTTTTCCATGTTGACACCAAGTATTGCTGTGTTTTTTACTGGAAGATATCTGCAGCTTTTCATCGATTCAAAACAAGACTCGTTAGTTACAGGCTGGAAATCAGCGGGACATATTGAGGAAGTGACTTTCTTTAAAGGAGCACTTGGTTTCTGATTTAAAGGCTTAACGTCTGTAGCTTTTAGAGGAATAACTGGATAAAAATGTGTAAAGACAGACAACTTTGGGTCATCTGAATCATAATGATTAATGCGAGAAGGCAGTTTTCTTTCTCCTCTTTCTGTATTCACCACTGTATCTGCCTCCTATCTTATTAAAAGAGCACTCTCCTCAGGCTGTTGTTTACCTGTTCAAGTGCAATTCAGAGCTCGTGGGTCTGGAGGATCATGGGAGGAAAACAGCAGTCTGTCTGTTTACTCTGCGAACACTGGGAGGGGGATATTGATAAGTGAGGGCTGCTGGGTAAAAAGGAGGAAACAGATCCCTTTTTTTTCCGACTGCTGCCCAAGGCTATCATATTAAAACACACACAGGCTTTATGATGTAATCAGATGTTTTTTATTGGATCTGCTGATCAATGGCAGGAGAGGAAGAAGGAAACAGAAAATCTGGGAAAAGGAAAATAAGTTAAGAAAAGGTGAATAGTTCCTTATATGCTCTCACCAAATCCCAGCTGGTGTATTCAAATCAGCTCATTTGAGGTCAGGAAGTCGAAAACGTGCCGGTCAAACAAATGAAAAAGTTATGAAAAGTCATTCAGAAGTGATTTGAATTCAGAATAAAAGCATGAGAGCAAATACTTTAAAACAGTAATGTCACATAGATGAGTTCAAATGTTAAGAAAAATGTGGTGAAACAAACTGTAGATGGAGGGAAAGATAACAAAGCAGTGACGGCACAAACAGCAAACTGTAGGACGGACGTCGGACCAGTTAGCCCACTTTCCTCCTCCCCACACCTCACACAGAACATGATCTGTCCCCACACACACAACACCAAAACGCTGGCTGATCCTCAACAGGTGTCAGGATGTAAGTTATGACTGTATAGTATAACACACAGCTTACATAAGATGACTTATCTATCAGATAATAGCGCTCAAATACGCCAGGAGGCATCAGCTCCGAGTGAACGTTAGTTAAAGCCAGGAACTCTTGATCTTTTTCACCGATATTATTCAGGCACTGTTTTGGTTGTTGCACCCGTATTTGGTTTTATGAGGCTGGTATGTGCAGTGTTTAGACCAGAAACTCAAACCCACACTCAAATCAAAAATGGTTGGGTAAATTTTATGAGGGACAGTGTGGTTAATGATGTGTTGTTGTGTTTAGAGTTGATATGATGGGATAAAGATCAAATGAGTACAGTTCGTTTTTAAAGGCACCGTGAGAACTTAGGGAGTGATCTCGTCAATGTCTCACTTTTTTTAAGTTCAGGTATCAGCGCCAAAATGTGTCATTTTATAAATAATATTTCTGAAAATCCGTGGTCAGATCAGAACATCAAGGAAGAGCACCAATCCTCTACGTTGTGTGTCCCTTTCAAAGTCTGTTTCAAGGTTGGTAAAGTTTAGAAGTGAAAAGCAAGTTCTGTTCTTTGCTGATGCTCTCCCTGCCTTAGCTTTGTTATAAGAGTTGTGTATTGCCTGCCTCAGGCGTTTCACTTCTATGAATTTGCCTGTTTGTAAAGATCTGTTCTTTCCTGATGCTCTCCCTTCCTTGGCTATTAACATATGCACATGGAAGACAGAAGAGCTGTGCTCTGCCCGCCTTAGGTGTTTGCGTTCCACATAGGTCCAGGAAAGGGAAGGGTACCACTAAGGCCCAAGTCTAAACTATATCCTGGGAGTCTTTGTTGATGCTCTTCCTGCCTTTGCTTCTTTTTGTCATGCAAATAAAAGAGAGAGTAGGTGTGCTCTCCTCACCTCAGGCTTTGTTATGTCTTCACATGGAAGACAGACGAGTTGTGCTCTGTCTGCCTGAGGCGTTTCACTTTTATAAATGTACCTGTTCATAATCATGATACTGCCACGTTTAGCAGAAAGAATTAAGATCTGTTCTTTCCTGATGTTCTCCCTTCCTTGGCTATTCATGAATGCACATGGAAAACAGAAGAGTTGTGCTCTGCCCGCCTTAGGTGTTGGCATTCCACATAGGACCATGGATGGACAGGGTACCACTCCAAACTTTATTCCTGGTGGTCTTTGCTGATGCTCTTCCTGCCTTTGCTTCTTTTTTATGCAAATAAAAGAGAAAGGAGGTGTGTTCTTTCCACCTCAGGCTTTGGCCTTCCATGTAATTACTATGGCATATAAAAGGGCAGGGAGCTCCCAAAACAGAGCCACACTGACAAATTTGATTAAACAGTAAAAATCTATGTAGTTAAAATTATGTAGTTGAGTTATTTGGTCCTTTGTTGGCATTTTTTTTTAATTTCCAAGACAAATAAATATATTCAAGAGCTGTTGCTTTTTAAAGCAGAGACTTATTATAATTATAAACCCCAAAGTTACTCTATTTTATCTTTAAATAAAATTCCATGTTCAACTCTCCACAGACTGTTTCCCCAGGATGATTTATTTAAAACTACGTCCCCCAGGATGAGATTTTTCCCTCTTAGTGATTGTTTTAAAATGCCTCTGACTGCTGCTTCTCCAGGTTTGCCCTGGATTTCAATCCGCTCCACATTTAAGGGACACTCCAAAGCAATCTCACTTTTATTGCACCTATTTCTCCAAGATGAAATGTTTCAATTTCCTCTGAGGAAAACTTGAAAAAAATTGGACCTCGGCCAAAGCTTCCCAGAGCTGAAATCTCTCGCTCTTCAGTAATCGTCCTCAGATCTTCCCCCTCGTAAAAAAAAAAAAAAAAAACAGGAGCAATATATAAGATATTGAACGGCTCAGGCAGGAGATAAAGCTCTGTTATTGCCAGCCAACAATGGTCAATATGTGAATGAATGATAGTGATTTGATGCTCAGATTGAATCCCTGATCACATTATGACTTTGGAGAGTCTCCAGGGAAACAACATGATTGGTTAGTTTGATGTTGGGATGTCAGTCTGAGGGATCTGCTGCGACTCCTGCCGGGGGCTTCAGCGACAGAGGGGAGATCCTTGTTACAGGCAGGGCTGTTAAACTCTTAGTTCTTGCCAGACATTTGACATCTTTAATATATGTCAGGTTTATCAGGCTTTCTAATCTATGGCACCAGGATATCAAACCTAATCATATCAAGTTTGAATATTTGGTGTCAAGTCCAGAGGTTCCCAAACTTTTCAGCCTGTGACCCCTGAAATAGTGGTGCCAGAGACTGGTGACCAACCATACCAATTTTTGGTACTTTTTTGTTCATGTGGTCAAAAATATCAATTGGTTTAATTAAAAAAAAACATTATTTTTTAATTTAACGTTTTTATTCTTCAACATATAACCTTGCAATGCTGTGTTCATGTCCAGTATGGAAAATCACCTACTCTTCCATCCCTAGCAATTGGTGACATCACTAGTTGATGAATCTCATTCAAAGAAAACGATAAACGTTAAACTAACAAAACAGAAAGTCCTGATACATTATTTGTTGGAAGAGACACTTTTTCTGTTTTCATCTGAAGCAAACATGGGTCAAGACTGAAAGCTGCTTAATAACACTGTGTCTAAAAAGTCACATGACACTTGCATGAGACAGATGCAGGATTTGCGCAATCTGTGACATCACTAATTTGTGAATCTCATTTGAAGAAAATGAAAATAGAAAGTTTGGCTCTGTTATTTGTTGGTAGGGACATTTTTGCCTGTTTTCATCTTTTACATTTGTGGTTTAATCATGTGGCCAAATTTCACACTTCAAATACTGAAACACACGTTTGTAGCATAGTGGCACATCATTAGCTGTGTTTTTATTTTTTTATAATGGAACTTTTTTTGTTTGTTTTGTTTTTGGCCTCTTTTTTTTAATTCTTATAAAAATCTGAATGTAAAGAGTTTTGAAAACATTTTATCTTTATGGGATGTTCAGCACTCCTCCTTCAGTGTTTTTAAGAAAAATAACAATACTATGAAAACTGAATTTTGAGCAGAGTGTTGGCCTTGTTGTGAAATGTGACACGTTCTCTGTCAGCTTTCTTTTCTGATAAAATCAAATTATCTTTCAATGCAACTTTTTTTTTCTACCCCAAAAATGATGGCATCATTCTGTTTTGTTGCGTGTAATAAGGTCATCTTGGGATGAACTCTGGTGCTGCTCTGTCCGGGGACTGACCCCCACAGGACAGCTGACACGAGTTTCCTGCCATAGATTTGGTTGAACTCATTGCCGGGTGCACATGAATTAATCATAAAACACAAAGTAGCGATGGGAATTCAGAGTTGTTTACCACACGAGCATGCAGTGTCCTGATTGTTCCACCTCTCTGCGTGTATCTTTGGCTGTTTACTCTGCAAACACACTGTGGCAAAGATGACAAACGCACGTAGACTCACTGGGGCCAGAACACACATCAGCCTGCACATTACTCATGTTTGCTCTGTCATTTTCTTCCCACAGAGTTTTCTGCCCAGTTGTCTTTGACTTTTAACGTCTTTTACTGATCAGTGCTGTGATGTCATCAGGTAGTTACTCATAGTCCCTCGGAGCGGCGAAAGCGCCATGTCATATCCACCCCGCAGGACGTGTTTCTGCCGGGCCTGAGGACGCATACGCTTGCAATCACACCATCAGTCAGCCCACAGACACTTTTTGCCTTGCAAATCTGCAGCCCAGCTCCATGCCGGTGCAGGCCTACTTTTTCCGACGCCGTCAGCCAACCATGAGCCTGCCAGTCAAAAGATGTGACCTCAATAAATGACAGAAGTCAGCACGACTAAACGGATCAAGACCTTACTTTTCCTTCGTATAATGAGGTTTCTACTCTTTGATTCTACTTTAATTATTAATTAAAAAAAAAACTTTGTCCGTAACCCTGTAATAGTCTAACTTTTATGTTTTTTTATTCATAATCCACAATTTAAAATAAAACTGCCAGCACCAAAATTAAGCCTTTGCTGGTTCTCACCATGCCTTGGCTCTTTATGCAGATGTAGAGGACAGATGTGCTCTGCCTGCCTCAGGCTGTCATTCTACTAAGGCATGTAGAAGACACATGCCTAAAACTTTTAGTCTTTCTCAATAAAGACAAAAAAAAGGGTATAAACTTCTATACATAGTAAAAATCTAGTTAATTATTATCGAAACGAGAAGTTTTTTTGCATTTATAAAATTGAACATGTGATGTCTTAGATTTAAAAAAATTTAAAAAATTCATCAAAATTCAAAATTGGCAAATTAAAAAAAAAAAAAAGAAATTTTAAAAATGTGTAAAATAATTGCTATTTTTTTTTTTAATAAAAAAATTGGTAGATTTAAGAAAATTCAAAATTTGCAAACTTTCAAAAAAACTAAATTTAAAAAATGTGTGAAAAAATTGCATAATTTTTGAAATTCAAAAAAAGCCAGAAAGATGTAAATTTGCACACAAAAAAAAATCAAAAAATATGCTGAATATTCAACAAATTTTGAAAACAGACATGTTTTAGAGCATCTGGCTGTAATAAGCACTGAATATAGCTTGGTACTAAAATACAGTAAAAATCAGGCTTACACAGTTTGCCTGTTTCAAGCAATAATCCTACAAAACCATTAATTAATACATTACTTTGTAGATTTAGATCCTGTAAAAATTTGTCTTGGACAAATAAAAGTAGTGTTGAGAAGAAACTCAAAAAAAAAAAAAAACTATTGAATGGGAAACGGTGTCTTTTTCCCTCAAAAAATACTACCAATTCCAACCACAGGTGTCACTGTTATCACACTAAATGGATAGTCCTCACAACGCCATTTACTCAAACTTATCAACTCTTTTATATAGTGAACACAAACATTTTTAGACAATGTTTCATAACACTGCGGCATCCTCACTGGATAGTTTTTGTGTCCTGTTTTATGAAACATAACTTTGTTTTCCAGAGTTTTTTTGAGCTTCCTGAGTCCTCATGATTTTACACATGAGAGGAAAAAGTCATGAGAAAGACTTCAGGCGTAGGTGACGCTTGTTGTCTTCCTGATAGCATCAGACTTTATGTAACAACAAGTGGCTCAAACGTGACCAGTAGTTAAAGCTCTTACAGCTATTTTCTTCGTGGCTGGATGTGCCAAAGGTTTAAAGAGTAGAAAGATCACATGAGATTGTTTTTGAGGAGAAGACAGGAGAGCCATCAAAGACAACTCCACTGCTTCTGAGATTTGATTTCTGTGACTGGCTCACCGAACAAGACGACCTGAAGGGGATAATTAGACGCTTTGGGATCTCTCAGACATATTTTGCTGCTTTTTCACCAATGCTATGTTCTGCCTTTAAAAAAAATGTGGATGGCCGTTAGGACTGTGATAACCGAAGACTCAGCGGACTCGTTTTTGAGCTGCGTGTTTTATTATCAGCTCTAAAATGAGAAGTACAGCACATAAAGAATGGATCACTTGGTCCCATGTGCAGTGTTCAGAGAAATCCCAGAAGTAAAACCTCTCTCAGACTCATGCTACAGCTCCTGCTCTGCCTGAAGTCCCAGAGAATAACTGAAGCCTCTTTCATCAGAGTCGACTGGACTAACTGTGTCTTAAATATTGCAAGAATTAACATATAAGAGTGGGGAAAGAGAATCAATGACTTTTCAGATTCATTTTCAAATATAATCCATCGTTTTCAAAGAGAGGAAACCAACTAAAAACACACATATGCTCTTCCTGCCCTGCTTCCTCCTGTTTTTCTCTTCTGGATATGTCCGAGCTCTTGATGCTTTATTTATTTATTTTTTTTTTCAAGTGTTTAGTTTACGTTTTGAAACGTGAGGCAGATGCAATAAGATTTATCTTTCTTCTCCTTTTCACTTATTTTAGATTTTTTTCCTTTATATTTATATTGATATTGCATGTATATAGCTTTTTTATATAACAACATGAATGAAATAAAGATCAACAATACAATTATGAAACACTATACTATTTAAAGAAAAGGACAAAGAAAAAACCTTGTTTTTGCTTTTCTGGGTTACAAAGAGACATTTTTATGATTTACATTGATTTTCATAACCACCCAAAACTTTTTCATAGGAGATTTTACTAAAAATATAATTGTGGTTGTGGACAAAAATAATATATTTTTGTCACTACTCGTTGAATCTTATTTAAAGAAAATGATGCACCTTAAACTAACGAAACAATCAGTCCTGATCTGTTTTTTTTCTGGTGGGATGATTTTGTATGTTTTCTACTTTTGGAATTATGGTTGAATCATGTGGCCAAGTTTCAAAATATGACCCTCTTTCAATGTTTTGTAAAGATCCCCAAAAAATAAAAATTAAGAAAAAAAAGAGACAAAAAAAGTTTGCTTTTCTTGGTTACAAAAGGGACATTTTTATGATTTAAAGTGAGTTTAATAACCATCCAAAACTCCTTTGTAGGAGCGTTTACTAAAAATATAAAGGGGGTTGTGGAACTTAAAGAGGGGGTATTGTTTTATTTTATTTTTTTAAAGTCACTGCAGCAGCTTTATGTAGTAAACAGGTTAAAAAAATAAATATGTTTTTGTCACTAGTTGATGAGTCTCATTAAAAAAAATATGATGCACCTTAAACTAATTAAACAAAAATTCCTGATGTGTTATTCGCTGGTGGGGACAATTTGTATGTTTTCTACTTTTGGAATTGTGGTTCAATCATGTGGTCAAAATTTGACCCTCTTTCAATATTTTGTAAAGATTCCAAAAAAAATAAAAAACAGAGAAAAAAAAAGACAAAAATTGTTTGCTTTTCTGGGTTATATAGGGACATTTTTATGATTTAAAGTGAGTTTCATAACCATCCCAAACTTCTTCTTCAGAGATTTTACTGAAAATATAAAGGGGGCTGTGGAAATTAAAGAGGGGGTATTGCTTTTTGCTTTTTTTTTAAGTCACTGTAGAAGTTCTACGTGATATACAAGTAAAAAATAAATATATTTTTGTCACTAGTTTGAAAAAATGGTCCACCTAAAACCAACGAAACAATCAGTCCTGATCTGCTATTTGCTGGTGGAGACAATTTTGTACGTTTTCTACTTTTAGATGTGTGGTTCAATCATCAAAAATTTGACATTTTGAATATTTTGTAAAGTTACCAAAAAAACAATTAGGAGAAAAAATATATATATTATTTTCTGCTGCTCTATTATTTCAGAAAACCCCTATTCCAGCCTTTAGCTGGAACACTTTTTTTTAGATTCTGGCCCTTTAAGGCCCTATACCCCACAAAACCCCTTCCCTCTGATTGGCCAGCCTTTTGGAGAGCAATCAGGGGCGGAGCTGTAGTCAGACCTTGGTGTTTGAGGCCACTGTACCTTCTACGTATCATTAAAATCTTGGGAAGATCTTAAGCTACTTTTTGAAATAGACCATTTTGTTCAAATTCAAGGATTTCTACAACACATGAATAAGTAGTAGTTTAAAAATATGCACATGTAGTGTTTATCATACCCCCTCTTTAAATTTTGTAATACCCCTCTTTAAATGCATTGTTTATTTCTGCTAAAGTGTCGTAAAACCTCACAAAAGCCCCAAATATTTATCAAAAAATAGTTATTTTGTTTATAAAATAATAAAATAGTTGTTTGATAACTTACTGAAAAGAAAGTTAGCTCATTTAAAATTCTCTTCAAAGTTTCAGCTCAAGGTAAAGGTAACCTCAGGTCAGAGAGTTAAGGTTAAGAATAGGGACATTTTTCCTCCTCTGGGCACACATCCTTCTTCTTACTCCACAAAGCGATTGTGTGTCCTTTGTCGCTCTCTTTCTCCTCATCTCACAGACAAACCCATTCAAGACTCAGTGATTAATTATTTACCTGGGCAATGAAATGCCAAAGCCAAGAGAAACACACCACCAGGAGAGAAAAGGTCACACACACACCGAGCAGTGATGGATGGCAATAACATCTTTATCGGAGCTCCAGGCAGACACAGTTTTCATCCTGGTGTCCAAACAGCAGAGAGAGACCAAGGGCAAAGCAAAAGCTTGACTGATGAGCTCAAATCTTCAGGAGAAGCCCTCATTTAAAAACCACTCACATGTCAGAGGTGCTGAACCCCCAATCGATAAGACTCGGACTCTGACAAAGTGTGTGTTTGGGTTGTTGTACTGTCCGCGGCGTCAACTCTAACCTTTCCTTGATGAGCGTCTCATCAGCGCTGATGGGCAAATTTCACGCCTTGAAAATGATGTGTGCATGTTGTTGAAGAGGTTTGGTTATTTCTCAGTTTTGTGTTTTGTAGCAAAGTGTTTCTGTGATAAAAGTTTAATTTCTCCCTTGATGCTTCGTCTGCAGGTCCACGACACAGCCGGCCAAATGGGGTGCCAGTGCTGCAGGATGATAAAGAGGTGAGACGTGTGTCCGACTCCTCAGCTGTAAACACCTTTGTACAACTTTTTTTCTTTCACAGAATTGTGTTTTTTTTATTTTTTTTTTTAGCTTTTGCTCGAGCGTTTGACTTTAATTGAATAAGAAAGAAGACAGTGGATAGAGCAGGAAATAAATGTGTTAAAAAGGCCACAGGTTGGGTCACCTGCACTAGGTTAAACTTCATGGAGCATGACCTTAAATACTAGGCTATCTGTGCTCCACAGAAGCTACATTGCTAATCAGTATGATGCTAATAGAAGCTAAGACTTAGCTGCATTGTTTACCAATATAATGCCAACAGAAAAAAAATGTTCGGGCACGACTTTTCAACTACCTAATACTTTAACAAAATGATGCTTAAAAAAATAAAGTTTTAGCCATATTCTTTACCACAAAGATGCTAACAGAAGTTAACAATTTAGCTACATTGTTTAACAATATGTTGCTAACAAAAAATAATGTAAAAGCCTGATTGTTTATCAAAAACATATGCTAAATGAAACTAATATTTAAACCACATTGTTTAGCAATATGATGCTAACAGAAGCAACAGTTTTAGCTGTATTTTCTAAAGCTAAAGTGCTGATAGAAGCAGCAGTTTTAGATAGACTGTTTAACTATATGATGCTATCAGAAACTTATGTAAAAACCAAATTGTTCGTCAAAATAAGATGCTAATGCTTGCCACATTGCCAAAATGATGTAAAAGCTAACAATTTAGCCACAGTGTTTACCAATGTGGTGCTTAAAGATTTTAATGTTTGCTAATATGATATTGAAGCTATCTTTTAAGCTTCATGGTTTTACGATTATGGTGTTTATGAAAACTAAAGTTTAATCCATATTTGTTTTAGCAAATAGATGCTAAGAGGAGCTAACAATTTAGCTACATTGTTTAACAATATGATGCTAACAAAAACTAGTGTAAAGCCAGATTGTTTATCAATATGATGCTAATTAAACTAATAATTAAGCCATATTGTTTAGCAATATTAAGCTAATAGAAGCAACATTTTTAGCTAGATTGTTTAATAATATGAAGCTATCAGAAACTTTTAGCCACATTGTTTGTCAATATAATGCTAAAAGATGCTAATGCTTGCCGCATTGTTTGCTTATATGATGTTGAAGCTAATATTCTTATTATTTTATTCTAATATTTTCACGATTATGATGCTTAAGAAAAACTAAAGTCTTGGCTATATTGTCAACCAAAAAGATGCTAACAGGATCTGACAATTTAGCATCACTGTTTAACAGTATGATGCTAACAGAAACTAATATAAGAGTCAGATTGTTTATCAGAAATTATGCTAATCGAAACTAATATTCACGCTACATTGTTAAGCAATATGATGCTAACAAAAGCGTCTGTTTAGCCACATTTTTTTCCCAATATGATGCTTAAAGATGCTAATTCTTGCCACATTGTTTGCTAATATTATGTTGAAGCTAATGTTTTAGCCACGCTGTTTACTAATTCAATGCTATGGGAAACGAACATTTAGCCACACTGTTTATTAAATTAATGCTTACAGAAGCTAATTCTTAATCATGTTGCTTACCGTTCGCTAACTGCAAATAAAGTTATAGCCACATTGTTTGTTAACATGGTGACAAAAGAAATTACCATTATCTATTGATATGATGTAAATTGAAACCAACATCTTAGCTTATTTGTTTAAAAACACAATTGTTACAGAAAACTATCATTTTAGCCAATTGTTGACCAATATGATGCTAATGGAAATGAATGTTATAGCTATTTTGTTAAACAGTGCTAACAGAAGCAATAGTATTGGCCAAATTGATACCAATATGATGCTAACAGAAGCTAAAGATTTTGTCACATTGTTTACTAAGATGATGCTAATGGAAACTAATGTTTATAGTAATAATTAACTCTACAAAACAGGTTAACTGTTGTTTAGGGTTTCAGCCAATTAGAATCAAGCATCTTACACAACCTGAAGATAAGTAACACAAGCCTGGTGATAAATTTGTGTGTTTTTCTTTTGTATCCTTTCTTTCCTATCATATACAACAGTGTGCTACTGTCTCCTCAATGAGAATCTCTGACAGTAGATTTCTTATCTGCGGCTCCACACGGCCCGTTTAAAGGTTTCTTTCCCTCAGAATGATTTCCTGTCTTCTTTCATGCAGATAGTGAGAGCTCCATTTATAATACGTCTGCACTCTGAGCCTCGCGCGGGCTCTTTGTACAAACTGGGAGTCGATATGCCAATAACCATCACCCTTGGTTACTGTATTTCTTTGCAGCACTGTCTATTCATTAAAAGCCAACACGGTGTCGCTGTCAGGGCTCAACGTGGCCCTTCTCTCCGAGGTGAGACAGGAGCCAGAACCAAGCCCAGGAAAGAGACTCTGGTTGTAGATTAATGAAAGGGCTGCTGGGACTCACATACCAGAGCTGTAATCCCCCACCCTACACCTTTTTTTTTTTTCTTTCACATGTTAGAGACACACATGTGAATGCTTGTGACACACACAGACACACAAACACACATACCTTCCCTAATTGTCAGGAGTGTCACATTTCTGGGCTTAGTGGTGTTGTGGGTATGGCAGGGTGGGCCCGTGGGTCACTGGGTCAACAGAGAGGTTTTGATATCCACAGTGTTGAAACGACACGTTCACAGCAACAAGAATTTTAACATATGTTCTGATATTTATAAAACAGGTGGAAACAATATTCAGCTTTTTCCTGTTTGTCTTTCAAGTCTTAAAGAGACCAAGCAATGAAATTTTAACTTAATTATGGCATTCATTTATTCTTGATACCTAGTATCTGATTGGTCGCCTCGAAATCCTGGGCTATGATTGGCTAATTCCCTAGTGCTGATTAAAAAAATACTCAGGGTGTGTTTAACAAGTTAGACAAGGCTTTCTCTTTATGTTTAACACCTTATTTTGTTTTTTTCATGCCTTCAAATGTGAATTTGGTCAATGACTTCCAATTTTTAAAGAGGGGTATTGTGATTTTTTTAAAGCAGGGGTATCATGCTTTTTTTCTTAAAGCAAGGGTATAGTACTTTTTCTAAGCGGGGTTATTGAGCTTTTTTTTAAGCAGGGGTATAGTCCTTTTTCTGAACAGGGGTATTGAGCTTTTTTTTTAAAGCAAGGGTATAGTCCTTTTTCTACACAGGGGTATTGAGCTTTTCTTAAAGCAAGGGTATAGTCCTTTTTCTGAACAGGGGTATTGAGTTTTTTCTTAAAGCGAGGGAATAGATTTTTTTCTAAGGGGGGATATTGAACTATTTCTTAAAGCGAGGGTATAGTCTTTAAGAAAAACGGGGGTATTATGCTTTTTCTTAAAGCAAGGGTATAGTCCTTTTTCTAAGCAGGGGTAATGAACTTTTTTTAAAGAGGGGATATAATCCTTTTTCTAAGTGGAGGTATTGATATTTTTCTTAAAGAGGGGGTATAGTCCTTTTTCTAAGCAGGGGTAGGGCTTTTTCTTAAAGCAAGGATATAGTCCTTTTTCTAAGTGGGGGTATTGAACTATTTCTTAAAGCAGGGGTATAATCCTTTTTCTAAGTGGGGGTATTGAGTTTTTTTTTTCTTAATTTTTATTTATGTCTTTATGTAGCCCAAAAAAACTATTTTTTCCCACACTAGTGTTCTACAAGAATTATTTCAGCTTATCTTTAAGTGCTGTCTCTTTAAGGTTCCAAGCTCCAAAAAACCCCTTTCCTCTGATTGGCCATTCTTTTGGAGACCCATTCAGTGCAGAGCTAGGGGGGACCTTCGTGTTAGAGGCCCCTGATCCTTTTATTGTCAGAGGCAGATTCAGGGATTTCCATGATACGATTGAAAATCAGCATTTTTAGTCTGAACATTTGGCATTATAACTTTACACCCTTGTTTAAAACACGGGAAATAAAAATACTCCCTCTTTAAAACAGAAACAGGGTGTAAACCAGAGAGGGAATCCCTGCAGAGCGAAAAAACAGGAACCCCACAGAATCAACTCCATGGACTTTGATGCAAAAAAACCTATTTTGGAATTTAAATCAGAGCTTAGCACTGCAGAGCGACGGCTTTTCTCACTCACAAAAATGCTCCTTTTTATTCAACACTCCCCAAATTTTAACATTTCACTTCCTTTCATCTCCATCCTACAGCAACAAGTCTAAGCCTCGCTTCTGAAACAGCTTCCTGATAGAAAAATGGGCCTCCTGTGGATGTTGAAAATATGGTTTCATTTTCAGTTTTGTCCACCTTTATGAGTCACTGACCTTTAAGATGAAGAGAAAAAAAACAGCATGTCTGAATCTGGCGGCTCTGAGAGCTCAGATTTCACCTTGGCAGCTGGGACACAGTGCCAGCGCTGCCCAGGAGTGAAAGAAATGGAAAACATTCATTTTCTCAGGTTTCCTCTGAGTGGAGAGACAGAGGGTGAGAGTGAGCTGCTCCAGTCAGACGCTGAGATTGTGGCTATAAATGTGTAGGCGGGCGCTGTTTGTCTGCTTCCCCGAATAAATCAATACATCTGAAAGTTATCCGCTGAAGTCTGAGCGTCGCGGAGTCGAGCTAGAAGAGGGTGGAAAAAATAGAAAACAAGAGAGGACAAGTTGAAGTGAGAGTAAGACAATAGATGGAAAAAAAGCTGGAGGGAAGCCGCTGGAATCAAGGAGAAGTCAAGTGCAAAGAGATCGTAGATTAGTGACTACAGGAGGAAGACGAGGAGGAGGAGGATGGTGTGGAGGCTCCTGGAGAGGTGCAGGCTGGAGGAGAAAACAAATGCAAGGGAAGAGGAGACAGGTGATATAAACACGAGGCTCTCGCAGCAGGAGACGTCTGACAGCCTGTTACTCCTCCTGCAAAATAAAAGCCCCCCTGCCAACGCTCCTAATGCACGACGAGGTGTGAGACGGAGAGCGTCTGATCCTGCAGAAAATCCTCCAAAGTGAAGAATCGACCCAACATGACAGCTAACAAAACCTCTTTAAGCTACATGAGCTCTGATTAGACCCAGACTTCTGCTGACCTCTGTCACACTTTAAGGGAGAGAAACCTGTGACCTGTAATTTACATAATAAACGACTCTTTCAGCACAGACTCATCAGACAATGAGTTAAGAGAAATCAAGACATCTGTTCTTCAGTATCTGACTGATCATTAGACTGTTATCATGCAAGTAGCAGGTGAAAAATGTCCCGTCACTCATCGTAACGAGCCAAGCTCCACGGCAGAGCTGGAGCTCATTATTTTGTTATTTTCTCAACCAAATGTGAATAAATTTGATTTTATTATCTTATTTTTTCTTCTCAGAGAGCCTCAAACTCAAAACCAGCACCACATTAATCATTTTATGTTCTCTTCACTTCAACTTTCTGTTTCAGAGAAGTCGTAAAAAATCATACTTCAAACTTTTTGTCCTTAAAGGCACAATAAGGGATTTTTTTAATCATCTTGACAGGAAGTAATTTCATGCTGGAGCCTCTTTTTGACACATCAAGAGCAAAAGAAACCATATAAAAGATTTATTTATTCAGCTTATTTTTTATTTATTAATTAATTTATTTTTATTTATTTATTTATTTATTTATTTATTTATTTATTTATTTATTATATTTTTATTTATTTATTTATTTTTATTTTTTCATTTTTTTTGGGGGGGTGGGGGGGGTGGGGGTAATTTTTACCTTTGCATCATAGGTTGCTTTTTACCCAAAAGCATCAGGAACCATTTGGTTACAGGAACTACTGGTCAGTGAGTTCTTGTGGCCCACTGTTATCTGACCTTCTGTGAAGAAAAAAATTAAGAGTCAGTTAAAGAAAAGAAAAATAAAAAAAAGGAAAGTAGCATTGCATCACTGGACCAGTAGGGGGCAGTAAGAATGAGACAAGTGTGACACCACAGTTAGCCCTTTGAATGGAGAACTTGGCGTCCAGCAAGGACATGGGTTTCAAAAGCTAGCTAGCTACCTAGCTTAAAATTGGCGACTTCTAGGCCCCGTTTACACGATGTCTCATCCAGAAACGCAGTGAAAAAAATAACTGCATTTACACGGAAACGTCGAGAGACTGAAAATGTCGTAGTAAGCATGCCAGGCCTGCAGGTGGTGCTATAACTGTCTTGTCCAGAAGCAGCTTTTGGTAGATCTCCACTAAAGTAGAGTAAGGCTGATCATCAGGTGAATTGGGGAAAACAAAGAGCAGAGGCTTTCAAAAGTTTGCGTTTTAGGACGCTGTTTCCGTGTTAACACGAGGCTGAAACACAACAAAACTTTTGCGTTTTACCCTAAAACCATTGTTGTGTAAACGGTCCCTGAATCACAAGCACCTGTAACAAACGTCTTCAGATTATCAAGAAATAATCACTCAATAAGGATAAAACCAAAAGAGGATATGTTCCCAAGGACTCCTTTGTGTGCCAACTGCTTTTGTTTTTGTAAAAAGGATATCCACTAGGCATGGGCGAGTGCCGATACCAGGTATCCGTATCAGGCCGATACCAGTCTTTTTTCAAGATATTGGTACCCGTAAAGGCTGCCAATACCATCAAGGCAAGAAAATGTTACGTCAAACACCACGGCAAATGTGCGTCAGGTCCTGTTCAGGCAATATTAATGAACCAAGGAGAGTTAAGAGTTAAACTGTTTTATTTTGGACTCCAGTTTTCTTTAAAAATTACTTAAACTCTGACGGTTGTTAGTTCCATTGTATTCTTTTAATATTATTTCTTTAATATTCATTTTGAAAAAAACAAATAGGTAAACTCAAAGAGAGTTGTTGGTGTTTTTACTGTGCTGCCTTTGATCAAAATGATCCGTCACCCTTAATTTTGATTTTATGTATCAAAAGTACTACTGGTTTTGGTATCAGTGAGTACTTAAGAGGGAGTACCTGTACTGGTATGGGTCTGAAAAGTGTAGTATCAAATTTCCCTAATATCCACTGACACGTTCAGCTGACAGTTCTTGATCTCCATGAGCAGGAGCTTTTCAGGGGGGGAGATGAACTATCATGGAGCAACATTGAGCCTGTTTTCGAGTCTAGTTCCTGCGTTTGAAATTCACATAGTTCCCCAGAAGGACCGTAGTTCCTGGGGAAGGTTTCTGCAGTTGAAACATGCAGAGCTCCTCAAAGTGTCTGTAGAAAGTTCCTGTCATCAAAGTAACACCAAGGACTGTTAATATTAGGCATGAAGAGATTGCTTTTTGGGGGGTTTTTTTTCAAGCTATTTTTGGGGGGCTTTTGTGCCTTCATTTGGAAGAAACAGGGTGAGAGTGGAAAGGAGGCCACAGGTCCACAGGTTAGACTTGAACCTGGGCTACCTTCACGAGGATGAACCTCGTAGAGCGCAACTTAAACCACTGGGCCATCTGCACTCAAAGATTGCCTTTTTAAGAAAAAGAAAAAGAAAAACATCACATCTACTGTACTTCTTAGTCCACAGGGGGCGCCAAAATCAATAAAAAATTGATTGAAAATAAATCTTATTGCCAGATGTGTGCAGCTATTGGTGTAAACTGTAAGTAACCTCCGTCCGTCTGCCCCACAGCTACATCTACGACCCCTCTGATGCGGTGGACGGGAGGAAGTCTGACTCTCAGGCCAGCTCGCTGTACCACCCCCACCGCCCCTCGAGTGGAGGCTCAGACAGCGACAACAACAAACAGAAGCAGGGAATCCACAACCTGGGCTACAGCAAGTCCAGCGACAGCACGCTGAAGCTGGAGGCGGACAACAACCAAGTCAACCACAGGCTGCACGCCGCACCGTCATCGGCGAAGGACAGACAGGGGAGCGCACCACCCACAGAGGTGTACATCATTCAACCAGAGTCAAGATGGGTGATACAGGACAGAGGCCCGAGCCAGGTCCCTGTTTACCCAGACATTCAGGAGTACGAGAACCAGAGGGGGTACAGTGAGCCGGGACGACAGGCGACGAGGAACGGCTGGGACAGCTCCATCACAATCGACAGCGAGATCCAATCAGCAGACGAGGGCTTGGGAGGGACGCCGGAGTATCCCTGCGACACAGGAGACGAGGGGAGCGTCCTGTCCGTGGACATCCACACCAGCACCACCAGCCTCTCCTCGGTGGACACCCGGGACGAGCGCAGACCGCCAAAGACGCACGACGTCTCCACCATGGAGAGCGGGATCTCCGTGATGAAGAGCGAGGACGAGGACGGGGAGGAGTGCGTGGACAGCATTACGGACTCAATGGTGGCCGAGGCGCTCGCTGCTTTGGAGGCCGCGACGGCCGGGGAGGACTGCGAGTGAAACACGAGACTCATGAAGGAAAAAAACTTTGTTTACAAAGGAACAGATTTATTTTTGAATTTGTCGATTCTGTCCACGGGGGCAGAACACAGAGTCCGCTTTGTGAAGGAGGCGACTTTTCTCCAGAGCTGCAGGGTTTTAAAGAAGCCACAAATGAAGAGACACGATTATGTTGACTGTGAAAATCACCGTTAGCCAAATTAGCCTGCTAGCTTGTTTTAATCTGGTGCATTTAACACTCCAAAGTCCATAAAGTGCTTTATGTACTTATCATCGCTTTGCCATGTGTATCATGTACATCTAAACTACTTAATCATCACTGTGGGTTGATGCTAAGCTAACTGCTAGCAGAGTCGGTAATGTCATGCCATAGCTTGCTGTTTCTTTCACTCTTGTTTTACCTAAAAGAAAGGTCAAAGCATATTTTGTTACCGTCTCTTCGTGTCATCTTTTGATTGAAGATGATCTCAGCTTTACGTCAGGAAGTTTTCCGTACTGTGCCTTTAAATTTGATCACTGTGACACCCCTGTCTTATGCCACGGCATATCAGAAAAGCTATGCACACACAAACTCTTTACTGGAGGACTGACTACAAAATATTTCACTTTTTACATCCTTCTCTTGATCCAAGCTTGAAAACTCCCTCAAAGGTCAAAGCCTTCAGCGTAAACCACACAGGGGCCATCACTTCACACCCAGAAACAAATGTTTTCTGTTCATAGGTCAGGTTTCGTGTTTCTTGTCTGGTCTGTGACATTAGTTCAATCCGCAGCTTGCTCTTGTCTCTAATAATGAACTAATTGAGGCCACACTTCCTGGAAATGAAGATTTGGCTCTTTGAAGAGTGTTTTAATGCTAAATAAGCTGCTTTGCTACACAAAGTTTTACTGCGAATACTTCTCTAATGCTTTTATTTTTTTGCCTGCCAAATCATTTCTACTTAAAATATATTTGTATTGTGAAATAAAGGAATGTACTTTGAAATATGATGTATGTATTTATTTAATCAGATGGTAAAAAAAAAAAAATCAAGTGGTGGATTGCCAAACTCTGAGCTGAGAGTTTCGTAAATGAGGCAGTGAAAATCTTACTAATTTGTTTACACCAGGAAGAGGCAAAAGAGGAAAAGCGGCAAGCATGCCGGAAGTTAATCCCTTTGGATATCTTTGTCCTTGTTAAAAAAAAAAATCTCTTTCCATACTACAAAAATATCTCTGTCCATACAAAGAGGCAAAACTGAAAACGATCGCCTCTGAAGCCTGCAATGCCATGCCTGGCCTATAAGTGGCAGGTTAGCAAAATGTGAAAACCATAGAAGAAGAACACTATGAGCATGTGCAGTCAAAAACAGGAAGAAGAAGCAGTCAGTTGCTACAGTGACTTATTGCTATTTTTACAGTGTACTAGATCCAGAGTCAGTTATATGTTTTAAACATTTCAGGGTAAAAAAAAGCAGTTAAAAGTTGTGTAGAACTTAAAAAAAATAGCCTGCTGGAGGAAAACGTAGTTAATGACCAACAGGTAAGAAACATGGCTGGGCATTGTGTTTCCTCCTCACTCAT
Source organism: Halichoeres trimaculatus (assembly GCF_033239565.1). Classification (NCBI taxonomy): domain Eukaryota; kingdom Metazoa; phylum Chordata; class Actinopteri; order Labriformes; family Labridae; genus Halichoeres; species Halichoeres trimaculatus. The sequence continues at coordinate 19,574,009 of NW_027437200.1, forward strand.
GGTTACAAAATGCCATCACAAAAAAAGCAAGTAAAATCTTTCTAATGTGATGTTTGTGTCCAGCGTTAGCTCTGTTAGCCATTTCCATGAGTAGCATGATGCTACTCTGGTATTCTCTAGTATTCCTTCTGGTGCTAAGTTAGCACGGCTAGCTCGTCCATCTTAATGAAGATACATCTTGGAAAGTTGATGTCATAGTCGCCCTCGTCTCCTCCTCAGAGCTCAGGGAACACCTGTCCCAGCACTGGTTAGCATCAACATGCTACAGGTTGCTAATAGCTGTGTATACACTTGCAACCATGGTTACATGAAGGAAAACAAAGTAAAAACAACAATAGCCAACAAATGAATACAAAGATAATCAAAAAGAAAACATAAAAAAGAGAGAAAAAAATATATATATATATATATATATATATATATATATATATATATATATATATATATATATATATATATATATATATATATATATATATATATATATATATTAACAACAAAGGAAGAGATGCTGCAACAGGCAGCCTCAACAGCAGCAGCTATGGTAAGTTGTGAAAACCTTCATTACTAGTTTTCATTTATCTGTTGTGCTAGCAAGTTAGCATGCACCAATTAGCATGACCAACACAATGTAGCCAAGCTCGTTCTTGTTGCAGAACGAAAAACTGGAGAAAACAAGATTTGTGATGCCCTGATTGGGTACTTGTTGATGGAGTTAGCAACCAAATACTCTCATGTTTAAATACACGCTAATGCTAATAAAGCGGCTAAATTGTAGCAAAGATTTCCTGCTTCAAAAGCTTAAAACTAAATTTTGTTTCACTGTAGACTTCTTTCATTCATTACTTTTCTGTTTCCTTTCCTAACACTGTGTTAGCTTAGCTTAGCTTAACCTTAGCTTGTTTTGTTGTACTGGAAGTTAGCCGCTCATGTTATCCACAGTATTTCTTTTAAGTGTGAAAAGCTGAACTGACCTCAGAGATTGTGTCGTCCTACAGAAGCTTGTTTACGAGTTCCCCCCCTCCCTCCTCATAAACGAGTGTCATGTCTGAGGGACTCTGCTGTAGTTAGGGCCTCAGTGGGCAGCGCCCGGGGACTCGGCTAATGAACACCTCTGGGCTTTTTTTGGCCTGAGCCAGAAAGACACACACAAACACAGCACATTCAGCACAGAGCACCTTGGAAACTTCCACAACAGCGGTGCCTGAAACGAATCCTGATCGGCTCACTGGGTCGACCTCCTCTCAGCAGGAGAGGTGGTGAAGTGTCGGTCTCAGAGTCTCTGTCTGCGAAGGAGCTGGAGTAGATGACACTAGAATATATCTATCCTATCTGAATACTGTTTACACTCCCCTGTTGTTTATCATACAACGAAAACGTGTTATTCTGCACACATTTATACAGTTTTATGATGTAGAACACAAACGTTTTACCACAGACTTCAGGTTTTGTCACAGTGATTTCACTTTAACTGGGAACAACTGTTCGTCACATGTACGTGCTGTTAGATAACGCGTTAGACAACCAGCCTTCAGGCAGCACACGAGCTGGGTTTGTGATGTTCTCAGTGGAGTTGTGTTCTTTATTTGAACGTCTCCTACAGTGATTCCCTCGTGATAACTAATGGATCGAGCCGATGGCTTTCAGGCGGCGAGCTGGAGAACAAACAGCTGTATTCTTCTGCACTGACGTCTCCTAAAAGGAAGAAAAACATGATGTAAAAATGAAAAATCTGGTTAAAGGGAAAAATACAAGAACATTAACATACAGCAGTGAACTGTGTTGTGAATTCTGAGCCAATGCAGCAACTTCCACTACAGAGTCATGTCTGATTTGACGCAGCAAATTACAACCATCTGGTCATTGTTTTGACTTTTTTAGTCATTTCTGGACTTTCTTGAGGTCTTTGCTTCTGCTCAGCCTGCCTTGACATCAAAGAGAAGGGAGGTGTGTTCTACCAACCTCTGGCCACTGCATTCCACATAGGCACATGGAAAGGCAGGTTACTGGAGTTACACACTTAATCAAAATGTTAAGATGAGCTGAAAAATTGTAAGAATTTACGTTTTGCACTAATGGATCCACCAGACTTGCAGTAGCTCAGTCCATAGAGACTTGGGTTTGTAGCTGGAGAGTTGCTGGTTCAAGTCCTGGCATGGACCAAGATTGAAAATTGTGCTGATAGCTGTTGAGGTGTTAGCATGATTTCCATGTTGTATGTCGCTTTGGACAAAAGCATCTGCTAAGTGAAATTGTAACTGTAAAAAGGGTCTAAGTAGAGATTTTAAATACAAAAATAAGAAATTAAAGTGAGACCATAAAAAAAGGTAAGTTATTTAATGCAAATAACATTAATAGTTATTGGGAGCACGTGTGACCTTCTGCCTCAGCACCATCGGTTGGCTTCCTCCAGTCAGCTGATCAGGGTTTAAGTTAGAGGTTGAAGATACTTCTCTGTAAGCTAATCATTTTTTATTACAGAGGAGGTATCCTAATCACTGTGTCAGTTATCCTATTGCTTTAATGTAGCAGGAAATGTTAACACGTTAGCCACTCAGTAGCTAAAATAACAGTTAGCTATTGAGAGGCTAAAGTCTAGCAATACTTAGTGTTACACAAATTTGCTTTTTTTATGACCATTAGCATGAGAAAATAGAGAAGACTTTTTGAAAACATGTCATTTAAAACAAACAAAAAATGACATGTTGCTGTTAACACCATGTCTGTCATTTCACTACTTTGTCACAAAGAAGCTAGTGATAGCATTCAGCACACCACTAGCGAATGTTAAGGTTAGCAAGAAAGTGGCTCAAGTCTAACAATACTTAGGTAGTGTTACATTATACATGAGAAAGGTGCAAGTTTTCTGCTAAAGTGATGTTAGCACAAAAATAGTTGAATGCTAACATTAGCTATTTTACGACGTTAGCATGTTAAACCAATGAAGGATTTTTAAAAAACTTTTTTTTTCACTTGTTGCTGTTAACACCATGTCTGTTAGCCTACTACTTAGCAGCCAGTGATAGCATTTAGCACAACACTAGCAAATCTGTAGTTAGCAAGTAAGTGGCTTAAGTCTAACAATACTCGCATGGTGTTATATTATATATGGGGAATTAGCCTTGTTTACCCAGCTTAACAACACGACTGCATTTCAAGAGCCAAAGCCTTTTTTTTTTTTTTTTTTGCGTTTGCCATCAGGAGTTTATGACAGAGTGAATACCTGACAAAAATCACATTAAATCCATATTTCGCTAATAATCAGCTGTTTTCACTTTGTTATCTACAGTAAATAACTACCTCTTTTTTTTTTTTGCTTTTTTTTGTTTTTTGTTTTTTGCATTTTTTTTTTTTGTTCTTTTTTTTGCATTTTTGCATTTTAATACTTACTTTGACCTTTTTTAAGATCCAGTGGTGCAAAATGTCAATTCTTGCAGTTTTTCAGCTACTCCTCCTCACATTTTGATTAGGTGTCTTTGCTGATGCTCTCCCTGCCTTTGCTTTTCACGTAGTCATGTGAAAGAGATGTAAGGTGTGCTCTACCTGCTTTAGGCTTTGGCATTCCATGTAGGCATATGAAAGGGCAGGGGGCTCCCAGAAAAGAGTCATACTGCCAAATAATGTTGGTTTGTACTCCAGAGAGGAGTGTATGTAACTAAATGTCAGTGTATGATAATAAGTCACACCTGCTCCATAGTGAGTGTCGGAGAATGACTGTGTTGTGAAATCAGAAAAGAACATTTTTGCCCTGTATCCATGCAGCGTGATCACAACAAGATCCTGTTGAGTTCCTCCTTAATCAAAGCAGTGAGTCATCTTTTCATCAGCGTCTCGTTTGGAAAGAACAGAGCTGAGCTCGGCGTGTGCGTCAGCAGATTACTTTGATTCTTTCAATCAGTTCAATGATTCACAGAAAGTAAATCAAGTATTTATAGCTACAACTACAGCTGGGGCTCATTTCTGACAGAGTAAAAAAAATAAAAGGGGTGAACAGTCACGTTCAAACTTCTACTTCACCTTCCTGAAAACATCACAGTAGTGAGTTAGCAACACGCTAATTTGTGTCACAACCTGCTGTGTGTTGAGTTTACATGGAGTGTAAACAGGCAAGTGTGTGTCAGATTCCTCCGTGTTGTTTTTATTAGGTCCATTAGGCAGCCGGCTGTACAGTCCCTGAGGTGTGAGCGCTCCGTTAGCATGTTTGTTTTTCTCAGGGCTTTGTTGGCGTTAATGATGTCATCCCTAATTGAGGCAGAGATTCACGTTCTTTGTCTCAGAGGAACAGAGGTCGGTATCAAAAGGAAAATGTGACCTAAACAGACTTATTCTGCTGAATTTGGGTTGTTAATTTTCATATAAACACAAACTCACAGCAGAGAGAATAATCTGAGTGCTATTAATGATCCTACAGGGATTTTCTTTCCCTTCTCTCTGTTAATATGACACTGGCTTTATTTCAGGGTCAGCAGCTAGCTCACCTTTCAGTGTTTATGTTACCGCTAACAGTCAAAAGAAAACTGTTAATTATCTACATTTAATGATTTTTTCCACATTCTAACACCAAAGCCAGAGCTCAAAATGTACAAAAGTTTTAAATTAGGGCGCTAACTAAGTTGACTTAGAGTCTCTAACAAGCGTTTCTATGCTAACATTAGCTTAAAGACGGGGTATTATTCTTTCCCTGATTCATAAAGAAGTGCAGAGATGGGGCCTCAAACACAAAGAACTGGTCCAATAGTGCAGCCTCCAACAGGCCTCCAGAGGGCTGGCCAATCAGAGCAAAGGGGGTTTATGGAGCAGTAAGCCTTAAAGAGACAGCAGCCAAAACAGTATTTCAGGCAGGGGCTGAAATAAGGTCAAAGCTTTCTGCAGGCTAACAGTAATATTAGCAAGGGAGGAGGTATTTGCTAACATAAGTTGCTGTTAAAACAAAACAAAACAAAACAAAAACAGACAAATTTCACCTTACAAGTAAAAACTGATGGTGTCAATGGCAACAAACTAGCATCAGCAAGTCTTCTTTTGTTTTTGTAAGCTAATGGTCAGAAAAATAGCTAATGTAAGCTTTCAACTTTTTTAACCTCACGCTGCTTTTACAGGTAACTTGCATCTTTTTAATGTTTGCAGTAACAAAGTATAGTTATCAATTAGCCAATTTAGGCTAACAGTTATATTATCTAGTAAAATGTTAAATGCTAACATTAACTGCTGTGTGAAAAAAAAGAAGAATAATTAAGGAGATATTAATGACAAAAAGTTAAGGCTGTTTTTTTTAAATATCATATTCTTACAATTTATGGTCACAAAAAAGCTAATGTTAGCATTCAGCTATTCAAAGCTAACATTAGCTTGTTAGGGCGCTTGCTACTTTCCCATGTATACCATTCAAGTATGAACTGTAGCCACTTTCTTGCAAACCTTAACATTTGCTAGTGGTGTGCTAAATGCTATCACTAGCTTCTTTGTGACAAAGTAGTGAAATGACAGACATGGTGTTTTGTTTTTTTTTGTTTTTTTTTATGGCATTTTTTTAAAAATTCTTCTTTATTTTCTCATGCTAATGGTAATAAAAAGAAAATTTGAGCATCCAGCTAATTTTGTGCTAACAACACTTTAGCAGGAAATTTGCACTTTTCACATGCACAGTGTAACACTAAGTATTGTTAGACTTTAGCCTCTCACAAGCTAACCTTTTTATCAGCTACAGAGTGGCTAATGTGCTAACATTTCCTTCTACTTTAAAGTATAACTGTAGAATATCTGACACAGTGTTTACAATACCTACTCTTTAATAAAAAATGACTGGCTTACAGAAAAGTATCTTCAGCCTCTATCTCAAACTTGTTCAGCTGATTGAAGAAAGCCAACTGATGGCACTGAGGGAGAATGTCACCTGTGCTCCCAATAACTGTTAATGAGAGCAGAAACATGTGGAGCAGAAATCTAAGTTTACCGTGTTACACGATAGGCTTCATTAGGAGAGGTGTAAACTCCTTGCTCACCTGAACAGTTGGATGTAAACATGCTGTTTGACATACATTGGCTTGTAGAAGGATGACAAATTAAATTAAAATTCTGTCTCTCTGTGTGTCCCTTGATAATTAACCTGTTGTCTAACTACTCTGAACAACAACAACAAGGGCGTGATTGAACAACCTTTTTTAGTGGCACATGACTGCTGCTGGTGTCACTTGACAACACCTGAGGGAGGATTGACTTTCAGAGTGTTGACAGAGACCAGGGAATATTTACATGCAGTGGAAAAGAAACCCTGATAACACCCCACCCATGGCGCTAAGCTGACACACGCAGACACACGCAGTCACAGGATAACTTCAGGGTGGGAAACCTGTCCGATGGATGGGGTTGACAGTGCAGGACGTGGACCTGGTGCAAATATTGACTCCAGTTGTGCGTATGTGTGTTTACTGTAGCTCTTTCCTGGAGCTGAAAACACAAGTTGGAGGGTGTTACCAGGTGTTAAATGTTCTCTCACTCAGGAAATCAGGAATGCACATAAAATGTAGTTAATACAAACCTCTGTCCTGTCTCTTTTGCATGACTTCATAAGCAGTAAAATTTATCTCTGACACTGAATTATTCAGGCCTCCAGGCGACAAGGCTCCCGTGCTGCTGCCAGGCTAAGTGCCCTACATCTTATCTTTGTCTCTGGCTATCGGCCAAGAGAGCCGAGCAGAGGCTCAGGGGTAAGGATGGGGTGGCTTTTTTTTTCCAAGAGAAACATTTGGGACCAGAGGGAGGAGGTCTAGTCAATGTTTAACAGCTTTTGAGCAAAATCAGGTCCAGTGACCTTCTGAAATGGCTCAGTGCCCACCTTTTTTAAACTCAGCGGACAGTGACGAGGAAGTAATGACCGTAAAATGACTTTATCAGGTTTTTAACCAGAGTCAAAGCAGCACTAACTTCAAAAAGTAGAAACTAGACTTTAATTTCCCTGCTTCAGAATGTGTCAGTCTGGTTTCCACTAACCTACATCTAAAGGAGGAAGACTACAATTAGCAAACTCTTAAACATTAGCATGCTAGCTTGGGGACTACAGTTTTAAAGTCTTGATTTATTTCCTGTAACATCTTGTTTATTTGTTATTCTGTAGCAACTATATTTGGATGAGTGGTTAGAGCTAGAAAACAGTAAAAATTCAGCAGACAGGAAGGATTAGCAGCAAATGTTAGCATTGTCTGTGCAGCTGTGATATCAACATGGATGCTAATTGTAGTTGCCAGAAAAATTTAGTTATTTCCTGACGTGAGTGAAAACTGATGGTGGTAAAGGCAACAAATTAGCAAGCAACAAGTGTCCCTGTATTTTTGAAAAAAAAAAAAAACAATGTTAGCATTTAGCTTTTTTCAAGCTAATGTTGCTTCTTTCAGGAAATTTACACCTGTCTCATGTATAATAAATGTATAGATTATATGTAACATGCCCCCTTTTCTTTCAAGTTTAAGGTCATAACGTAGCTAATTATAGCATTCAACCATTTAAAGCTAACACTACCTTATTAGCTGTTTTGCATCAAAGAAGCAGGATAAAAATGGTGGAAACCTTTAGCTTTCTTATGTTTAATGAAACACTACCTAAGTGGTGTCAGATTTTAGCCTCTCACTAGCTACTAGCTAGTGGCAAGGATCATAAAATGGCAGGTGTTCCTATATTCTTGACAAAAAAGCTAATGTGAGCATTAAACTTTTTCAAGCTAACGTTGTTTTTTTGCAGGAAATTTACACCTTTCTCATGTGTAATAGATGTAGAGTACATGTCACATGCTCCCTGTTCTTCTAAGTTTGAGGTAAAAAAAAAAATAGCTAATCTTAGCATTCAACCATTTAAAGCTAACAATACCTTATTAGCTTTTCTTCAACAAAGTAGCAGGATAAGAATAGTTGAAACTTTTACCTTTCTGATGTGTAATGTAACACTACCTAAGTGTTAAGCATTTCACAAGCTAATAGCTAGTGCTAAGGGTCATAAAATAGCTGGTGTAGGCATTCAGTTACTTGCAAGCTAACAATGCTGTTTTGGAAAACATGTTACCTTCTTTTATTATGTAACACAGTCATGAGTAGTACCAGTACTGATAGATGCTGGCATCTCACAAGTTAATGATTGCTAGTGAGATGGTAATTGCTAACATAAGCTGCTGCGCTAACTTGCTAGGCTCATTTCACATGTAAACTTATCTTGGCCATGGTATTGTTCGATTTTAGCTTCTTGCAAGCTAACAGTAATATTGTAGAGTGAGGCTTGAGATGCTAACCTAAGCTAAAAAAAAACAATTAGCTAATCTTATATGCTGTTTATAGAAACAGGTCAACCATTTAGCAACTGAATAACAGACGTTTTTATACTCTAGTCTACAAGCTAATTTTGTCGAACAGCTAAAGTTCATTTTAACAATTTAACATCTCAAGCTAATAATTTGTTAGCATGAAATTTGTATCTCTTTGACTGTATTGTGATGCTGTCAAGAGTTTTCTATTTTAGCCTCTGAGTGGTTAAGTGTTATATTAGCTGGCAGGTTGTTGGTTGTTAATTTAAAATACTGTGTTAATAAGCTAAAGGCTAATCAAGAGTTTTGTTTTAGCTTGAACTACTGACAGACTTTCCTCCAGATTCTTTTAAAGTTTGATTAATCAGAATATCAATTGTCATTTTTTTCTGTATCATTCTGAGCCTGACACTGAAGGGATGGTGGCTGTTGTGTGAATATCAGTGAGCTCTTCAAACTTGCGTCCAGGGCTGTGAACCTGCCGAGAATCATGAGGTCAAGAAGAAACAAGTCAAGAATTGTGAATCCTCAGTGTTGCTGAATCTAGCTGAAAAACACCTCTCCATCTCTGCCTCATCTCCATTATCTGGAAATAATATAATAGAGAGCCCGAGGTCAACAGGACCACCTCCTTGAGACGAAGAAGACAAATCATCTTTTCATTACCAGCGAAGATGGGAGAAGGAAATGAGAAAGAGAAAAATATGAAGACGGATGTTTCAGCCGGGATGAGGGAGGAGAGGGTTGGCCTCCAGGTCACTGTGCTGCTCTCACGCCTCGGCTGCTCCATAGTGTGTAATCAAACGACAGAGGTACAGTGAATTATGTACAGTTTGATCCGTGTTAGTCGTCTTTATTTGTCTTTTTTTTATACATTACAACAATAATAAAAACACAGCAAACTGTCTCATGTTATTACTTACAAAACAGTTTTTAAAAAAACATGAGGAATAATCAAACAACATTCACGAGGTGACACAAAATATTTCCAACAGGATATGTTTTTTTTTTCACAGAGATCACAAACCCAGTCAGGCTTATATAAGAGAGCCCATAAATAAGGTTTGAAATCAGTGGGTAGCTTAAATTTAAATGATTTTAAACTGTATAAACTCCATTTCCCATAATGCACTGGAGGCTCGTTTCATTGGAATGTTCTATATCTTAAAAACTACTTCATTTTCCACTCCTAAACCTAATTTTTGGCAACATTTTAGACTTAAAGTGGGGCGCTAGATTGGTGGAGACCAAAACGGAGGTAAAAACGAAAAAAGTTCGTTAAGGACTCCTCGTGCTGATATCTAAATAATGTCATTTTTAAAGCTCCTGAGAGGCAAAAATAAAGATAAAAAATGAGCTAACAGTTTAGAAATAAAAACCGCAGATCTGGCGAGGTTGACAACATAATACTGTCACTTTAAGAAAACACTGAGTGATCAGCTTGTTTCTGAACATTGACGTTAATTTGTTGCTTGACCCATAATGCACTGCTCTCCACTTTTCACAGGGTCAGAATTGAAAACAGTGACCCATGATGACATCATGCTCGTGTCACTGCTCTCATCACGCTTTCCTGGATCTGTGGTCGGGTTGTTCCTGCTTCCCGGTTCGAGATCGACGACCTAATATTTAATCTCCGACTGGCTCGTCCGGTTTGTCTTGGGAATAATTCACTACCTGGCGTATGTACACACACGTGGTTCAGCAGCATCACAGTCGCCCTGCTTTGCTGTCCACGAGCAAGGCACTATTGTACACGTATGACAGGAGGAAATGTGTCGCCTGTCACCCTCATCATCATCATCCTCATCATCAGCAGCACTTCTGGCTCCGTGGAGCTGGAACATGGAGGGGACGACTCTTTGCTCCTTCTGTGCCCATGGTTTAATGTTCTCATTTTGGTTTTGATTAGTGTGCAGATGATTTTTGTCCTCTCTTTGGAAAACCTGCCGAATAAATTAAAATGTTGAAACACAAGAATTCAAAAACACACGTAGTGGAAGACAGAAAGTTGATACTTACCTTGATTTCTACCGTTTTTCTTTGTCTTCGTCGTCTGTCTGTGCCTGCTGGAGTAAAAAAAAAAAAAAACATGACTCTATCCAGTAAATAATCATTAATAAATGTAATAGATCACATTTTCATGCTTGAGGGTTTGTTTACTCTCTACATCAGGAAGCTCAACACGGATGTTTAAAGTGCACCGAGGATTAAAATAGATCCTTTCCTTTTGTTTCACTGACGGATCATAGGTTAATGATTCTCCACCCTCAAACAAATTTGGGTATGACGCTAATTAAATAAAAGCACATGAATTGAAGCAGATGATATTAAAAATATAAGAGCCAAAGATTCAGTCTGCTAAAAAACGTTTTTTCCTGAAATGGATGAAGGTGAGATAAAGAGTTAAAGATGAGCCTTAAACGAGCAACTGAAGCACAAAGCATGTTAGTGCATAACAAGCACTCTAAAAAAAAATAGTTGTCCATCTGTACTTCATATTTATAACAATAAAGAAGACTGAGCCCATCGTGGTAATAAAGTAGGGAACCCCAAAAGATTCATAATAAAAAAAAAATACAAAATTTTGAAATAAATACCATTTTGATTAATAACAGAAAAATATGTAATACAGCCATTATACTGTGAAATATGGCACATTTTTTTAAATTAACTTAATTAAATATTTTATTTTTATTTTAAAAATTGATACTTTTTGAAAAAAATGAATTTTTATTTAATTTCCAAGCTTTTATAAAATAAGAAAACATTTTTACAAAGTCAATTTTCATTTCACAATGTCATTTTTCAGCATAATGAAATGGTCTGTCAATCAAAGCTCATAAAAAGTTAGTGTAATTTTTTTTTTCATTAAATTGACCTTGGAAAATGAATAAAAGAGTCATTATTTTAAAAAATATGAAATTGTTAAAAAAAATTATCATGAAAGTTAAATTAAAATAATTCGATATTAAGTCATTCACTGCCAGCCGTCAAACATAATTGACATCTAAAGAAGTCAATGGCGTTCGACGTCGAAATGACGTCTATAGATGTCAATGGCAGTGAAAGAGTCAAAGAATAATAAAATACATTTCATAACAACACTGCCTTATTTCACATTTTTTTAGCCATATGATATATTTGTCTGTAATATGTCAAAATGTTTTTTATTTCAAAATGTTGTATTTATCTATTTGATTATGAATCTTTTGGGGTTCCATAATAAAAGAGCTACACATCTGCATGACAACTACACATTGCTGAACACATTAAAAGTCTTAATGTAATGATTTTTTTAAACCAACCTGCAAATTCAGTGGAAACTCTTGGAAAAGTAGGTTGTTTTTTGTATTTTATTAAATATATTTCGGTTGAGGCATTTTTTCCTACCTGCTCTTTGATTTTTCCTCATGAATGTTTTCATATTTTGCCAACTGATGTGACACAAAAAGACACATATCCAGGATACAGACCTGCTGAGACTCTGACGTGGTCCTGCTCTTTGGCTCCGCCTCCACAGGAGACGTGGGAACGCTGCCGTTGGAGTCTGATATTAACAGAGTCCGCCTCTCCCTCGCTGGTTTTTCAATCTTTGTCACCCTGAACCTGGGAGCGATTGAACAAACAAACACAAAAGGGTTTGGGATGTTTTTTTTTGCATCCAGAATGAGGCAGAGCTGAATCATCAAAACAGAAATGAAAAAATACACCAAGGACAGAGTTTACTGTTAAACTCTTTCAACAAACTTCATAAAAGAGAACCCAGAGGGATTTTTTTCTGGCTTGTAATGAAACAAAGCATTCGGGGCTGTATTTGTGGCTAATTTTAATGGCTAATCCTCTAAAACACAGAAAAACGGTCTTTTAATGAGCACATCGTGACTCAGCTTCAGTATGACTCTCACCTTAAGTTTACACCTCCCTCCAACCACCCGCACACACACACTCACACACATACTCACACACTCCAGCAGCTTTAATTAAATCAGTAAATGAATATTCGTATCCAGGTCATGTTGACCCTGTGCGTATGTGTTCATTCATCAGGGCCTGAAATGAAAGCAGCCTCTTTGCATCCCAATCAGCTCGCAGCAGGACGCTAAGGATGAGGAGGGGATCGCTGCTTGATGGTGGTTCGCTGGTGGACTGTGAAATGTTTCCTTTGATTTAAAGATCAGGGACACGTTTTTTTTTTTGGAGGCACAAAGTCAAGAGTTTGATTTTCAGTGTACAGTCTGCTAGCTTAGAGCTTTTTCCTGCTACTGAAATAAAACCCATTAGCCAACAAAACAATGAAAATGACTTTTCTTATTCATTATGATTAAAAACCCAATTTCAAGTAAGTAGTCTGAATTTATTTGTAATCATTATACACTGCAAATAAACTCTGAGAGATGACGTAGTTCTTTCAAAATGGCAAATTTGATTCTATTCTATTGCGATTTTTGGGGTGCTGCTTTGATTTAAATTGCTATTCTTCGATATTTTGTTTTTGTTTTTTGCAAATTCTGGTTTGCTTTTCTAACACCAGACCATGTGAAAAAGTTTAATGATGATAATAATGTCTACAGACTATACAAGGAGCCATATTTTCCCATAAAATGCACATCACGTGAGTCAGAGAGAAACATTTCGCCCTCTGCTGGAGAAAATTGGTAATTTTTTTCAATCCAGTTTATAAACAAAGACTGAAATAAAGAATTCGAATTTGAAAAAAAATGATTTTTTTTTTATAAAGAATCCCAAATTTTGATATTGTCAAACAAAAAAATCCTGATATATCAGTTTTTGATTTTTCTTCTCCTCTAAATAAAGGCAGTAAAAGTCTAAAAAAATAATTAATTAAAGTGTTGAATTTGACACTTTTTAGCTACATTCACAGAACCATCTAAAAGTGTCCCTATGCTAGAGTTACAGAAAAAAAGGAGTGACTTTCTATCACCTTTTAACTGGAAATAACTATAATTTTGTGAATATTGCCATTTTCTGATGTTTTGGTGCCCCCTTGTGGACAAAGTGGAACATCTTTTGCACTTTTTTAGTCCTTTTTTTATTTCTCCTTTCTCCTTTATTTTCATCCTTTTCAAAAAGCTGTGTCCAGGCATCCCCCATATGGCTGCTTGTTCTTTTTTCATCTTTTTTCCTGCAACTTGGAGCCTGTCATCATTTTTTATGACTCATTTGTTGGTAACCGACATCCAACTGGTTGCGTCTGCAGTGATATTTTTACTTATCTTGCTCCTGTGTGGGTCCTCAGATCCTAAGTGTAACCATGACTGCATAGTTTACACACAAAATCACCTGTTAGCAGCTTGTAGCATGTTGATGCTAACTGGTGCTAGGGCAGGTGTTTCCCATGAGCTGGTGCTGCAGTGAGAACTAAGAGGAGACGAGAGCAACTTGTCGTTCTATTCATCAATGTGGGGAATATAAAATCTATCTCCAATAAGATGGACAAGCTAGCTATGCTAACCTAGCACCAGGGGGAATACAAGAGGGTAGAGTAGCATTATGCTACTCACAGACAAGCCTGGTGAAGAAGACCAGCTCAGTCCTGGACTATGAGCTGTTGTTTATGATGGACTTTTTTGTCCAGTTGACACTTTTTAATTTATTCTGTTTGAATATTCTTGAATGTTTTGCAACAAACACCTTCTTGCAGTGCTATGTCAAATGTTGAGCACAGATGAACCTCGTGGTTTACGTCGCAATCCATGAGGTACGCCCTTGCGCTAGTGGTTCAAATCCAGCCTGTGGTGTCTTTCCTGCATGTCACTCCCCACTTCTGCCCTGTTTACTCCACTCTCTCCTGTCCAATTAAAGGCATAAAAGCCCAAAAATAACTTTAAATAATAAGAAAATGCAAGAGCAGCTATTTTTGCAGAATGTGGTTAACATCTTCGCCTGACGCCTACCCTGAGGCGGCAGATTCAGACTTGAAAATTAACCCTTTAGAAACAGTCAGTGTTGTCTCTAATGGTCCAATTTGCTTTTGCAGGTCACAGAGAACAAACAATATGAATTTCAGTCTGTTTCATGACTAGAAAAAAATCCTCACAGGAGCTTTAAGTTTACCTCATAAAATGCAAAACAAAGAATTAAATGTTGACGGAGTAAAAGCAACAAAAGGCTCCAGGCATCTCTCTGAAACACTATGTTAGAAAGCTGTTAGATATCACACTGTGGTTGGTTGTGTGGGATTTTCTCCTGTTTGGTGTAATTTTTAACAGGAAGTGGTTCCAAATCGCAGGTTAACCAGCGAAGCATCACACGAAACTCACAACGGTATTTTGTTTTTTCCCAGGATTCCCTCTGACCCTTCCTTCTTTGGGTTTCCAGATCGTTAGTTTGGTGTCAAAGTGCAGAGAACTGGTACAATCGGTAATTCAACACAGGATTTTGAGAAAAGAAGGCTAAAGTTAATGTTTTAAGGTTGTGCGTAAAGACTTCCTGGTTCCCCCTCACACACACACACTCAGACACACCTGCCCACCTGCCCACAGCTAGCACCGTGACCTCCCCCTGGTGGCTGCGGCGATGCTCAGACTTCCGCGCTGACGGCCTCCTCATCAGCGGCCATTTCTTCTGGCTGCAGCGCGTGCAGATGTTTTTGGTGCCCGGGCCGCCAATCGTGTGCAGGTGGTTGCAGGTGTGCTTGGCGGCTCCTGGGGGTGCACCTGGTGATATGGGAGTCATGGGAGGGGTCGGGGTGCCGGGGGAGGTTGGAGTTAATGGGGGCCTAAAACAGAAAGGGAGTAATTAGCTGTGTTAACTCTATCTCAGGTCATCGGAATAAAAGGTTCCACAAATATGAAAAGGAGTGAGACATCACTTGACACGTTGGACGTCTCAACAGCTAAAAATAAACAAACATCAAACTGTTTATGAGAAGTCAAGCACACCGTTCCTCTCCACTTTCTCACTGTTTTCATCTCTGGAGTGTGTTTACCGCGACTCATTTCCTGTGTCTTTTTATAGAGGATCTATGTTTGAATGTTTTATGACCCCAGAGAGCAGCTCTTCTCATTGTTTACACACAAACCTGGAGTAAACAAAGTTTCTGCTCCCTGATATAAAACTTTAATAAACGTGTGTGTGTGTGCGTGTGTGTGTGTGTGTGTGTTATTAATGAGTTACTGTGCATCTCTGATGTGTGTCATGAGGAGCCACAGCAGAAATGAGCACAGACAGGGCTGTGGGCATTAAAGTTCTGAAACCAAAGTCTGCCCTCTTGTGGAGAGGCTGTGATATGACACTATAGGGGAGTTAATGCAAATCCACTGACAAACATTCAGTTTTTGATTTTTTCTTTGATTTTTCATGATCTTTGTTTTTGTTTCCCAGTATTTTAGCATTTCATTTCAGGCATTTAGTCAGTTTTCCATAGTATTCTTGCAGCGCTGTAGGTCTATTGTTTCTGTTTTGCTTACCAGAACAATAATCACCTAAATTTGGTTCCTGGATCCATCAACTGAAGTTTCCTTTAAAGGTTCCTGGTGAGATAATCAGCTTATTTTGGTCCCAGCTGCATCTATTCTCTTCAAGTTCTTGGTTTCTGGCAGTGGCAGCATATGGTGCTGTATGTCAACAGTTTGTGTTTGTGAAGCAGACAGTAAGCCAAAAGAAATTGGTTCCTGGTTCTATCAGTTAACAGTTTCCCTTTAAAAGGCACTGAAAAACGCAGTATTGTGGGTCTATTGTTCCCGTTTTGCTAACCAGAACAATAAACACCTAAATTTAGGTCCTGGATCCATCAACTGAAGTTTCCTCTAAAGGTTCCTGGTTTCTGGCAGTGGAGAAACGTAAAGTTTTTAGTCTAATGATCAAGTTTACTTAACTGAACAATAATAATCATGTTTTTTCTAGTTCCATCAGCCCCAAGTTTCTTCAAAAGGTTGCCGATTTGTTTTGTTGGTGCAACGTGAAATGTAGTGTATATCGTTCCCGTTCGATACCTGGAACAACACGCACCAAAATTTGATTCCTTGTTCCATTAGCTAAAATTTTAACTTTAACTAGTTCTGGGTTTCTGGCATTAGAAAAATGCAGTGTTGTGAGCCTATAGTTTCTATTCACTAACTAGTAAAGTAGTTGCTGTACTTGGTTCCTGGTTCCATCTGGTAAAAGGTTCCTGGTTTCCAGCAGTGGAAAAATGCAGTGTTGTCCGTGTATCATGTCTTATAGCTAACCGAAATGATAATCAACTAAAGTAGGTACCAGGTTCCATTAAATTAAATTTCATCTCAAAGTTCCTGATTCCTGGCAGTGTAAACCTGTCAACAGTCGCAAAATTCTCCTTTTTTACACAAATGCACAAAAATGTGTACTCTGCATGTGCAGTGTGGGCAATGACGTAAAACGTGCTCTGTATCCTCAAGAGGTCATCAAACACGGCAAAGAGGAGATGAAGTGAGCCTGGAAACAGGAAACAGGAAAAGGGACTGAGGGTTGGAGGAGAGGAGGATGCTGGAGGACTGACGTGGAGAGCAGCACTGAGGCGAGCTAAGTACCAAATCTGGAGGGAGAGATAGCGAGGCCTGGCCACACTACAGTCACTCCCCCCACTCGCTCCTCTTTTCCTCCCTCCCTTTCTTACTTTCCTTTCTGTCTGCCTGTCTGTCTCCCCCCTCTAAGTGTCCCATAAATTACCCCCTCTTCCCCCTATTCTACCTTCCCTAAGTGATCCACTGGCAGACTGCCCAACCTGGCTGGAGAGAGGAAAGAGGGAGCACCGAAGAAGAGAGGAACAAAGAAGTGGAGGAAATCAGGAGAGAAATATGATGAAAAAGGAGATTTGGAGGGAGATCTGAAGCAGCTAAACACATGAAAGTGACACAGGGGAAATGTGTGCGCTTGCAGATTTTTCTGCGAACACCGAGAGTGACTGAGCAGAAAACCTCAAAAACCTAATCTTATGCACACTCCTACCATTTATCCACACTGATTCCTCCCAACAAAGGAGAACATTTTCCCTCTTAATCTCTCCCTCTTTTGTCCCAGAACAATGTGTAGTGGCCTAGCGGGTACAAGAAAGATGACAGGAGGACAGAGAGGAGAAACACAGGCGGCTAACTCAATTTGCTCTTACCCGTCTGCCTATTTGCCTGTCTCGCTCATCTTTTCTTCCTTGAAGCAGAGCAAAGGGAAGATGGCTAATCTTAGATTTTTCACCACATCCTGTTCTTGTCATGTAGTTTTATCTTCAGAGAAGTTTGTTTAAAATGAGAAAAATCAGCTGTGTAATCAAATTGTCCTGACTGGAGCTATCACTAAAAGTTGTCGATTAGCTTGAAAATAGAGTTAATGAAGTGACACATTAGCATCAGCTAGCATCAAGTTGAGCTAATGTTAGTGAAGTGGAAACAGCTTTACCTGCACAATTTTGATGCAGAAAAGTTTCAAAGTTTTGTTTTTGACCAAATGACTGTGGTACTACAAACATACTTCCTCTCACGCTTAAACGAAATGACATAAAATGAAAATCAAAAAACATTTCCAATTCTCAAAATGAGATTAACTGTGTTTGTAAGTGTGTTGAAATTTCGTACCAGAGAAGAGAAACTGAAACTGAAGTATCAACCTGTACACCCAAACATTGATAATAGCTTTATATATATTTTGATGAATGGATCAAAGAGCCACACACTGAAAGGCAAAGAGCCACATGCGGCTCGTTAGCCACAGGTTGGCCGGGAGTCTCAAAAGGGCAGCAGCTAAAGCACAGTGTTTTAGATGGAAGCTGAAATGAGGGATTTCTCAAACACCAGAGAAATATAGGGATTCATTTGAGCACTCAAGCCCTGCTTTAATTCTGCACTGGAGGATACTGTTTTGCATTTTCACAAGACTACATATAAAAGAAATGGAAGTTGATACACAAAATTGCTTGATATTGAAGATTAGAGCTTATTACTCCACCTACTGTAGCTATGAGGTAAGCAAAATGAGTTAGCGCTATGTTATTGTTTACAACATAACCCTGTTAGGCTGCTTTATGTGCTTTATATATGATAAAAGTTAAAAATATGGTGTTTTCAGTCTGTCTATAAATGGTTTTAATGGGTAAGATGAGACACAACTTAGTTTGGAGTGTCATGGAAGCTCAAAGCAGAGAACAGGGTGAGATATTGCATTTTAAAGACTGGAAAGGATAAAAATTGGGATTTTTTTGGAGTATAAGGTAGAATAAGAAATAAATTCATTTAAGAATTAATGAGAAAAAAGTGCCAAAACCTGTGCTTCATTTACAGTTGAGACATACCACAGGATAAACTGACACTTGCAGGTTTTCACAGAGGCCTATGCTGCCATCAGGTGGCAGAGAAAAGCACACTCACCCATCAGAGTCGATGCTGTTTTCATGAATCATGGCTTTCAGGGCGTCTGAGTTAGCTGAAAAGGAAGAGAGAGGGAAAGTTAAACACTTCTGCAGATAAAAAAAGAAGAGGAGGGAGCACAGAGAGGAGAGATAAAAGTGGTGTTGGGGATTAGAGACGGAAACGCTTCAGTGACTTCAAAAGCAGAGCGCTTATTGAAAGATAGCTATAACGGATTAACACAATTAAACGGCACATTGCACACGCACACAACAACCTCAGAGGGAGATGCAAAGGCGGAGGAAAAAAACCCTCTGGAGTATGACTCGGGAAATTCAAAAGGTCATGATTTTTGCACGGGTAGATGAAGTCAGACATCAACATGGAGACGTAGATTTGCATAATTTTACCCCTAATTTCCCTGCGGACAACCTGTGATGCATTCACTGACATCTGCATGAGCGTGCAGGAGATAAAGGAGTTTGTGCATACCTTTAGGAAACAAGGGATGAATCATGCAGGGGGTTCATGTTTGGTATAACTGCAACAAGCAAGGACGTCTGACTAATTTTGTCCTTCTTAGCTCCCTGTATCAGCCTTATATCATCCTCAGGCACCGCAGGAGGTTTTACAAGAAGACCCCAGATGACTTGACTTTTTTATTTCAGGCTAAAAGAATAATAAAACTGCTCTCGTTCTGGTTATTTAAACACAACAACAGTGGAAATGGCTGCAGAAAAAAAGGAGAGCAGTAAGAGGTCCCTGATTAGAAAACAGAAACTTAAAGAGGGGTATTACATCGTTTTTGTCTTTATTCTTTCCTTAATTTTTCAGTAGCTTTTCATGATTAACGGCTCAAAAAATGTTTATTTAACTCAAACCAGTGTTAGAAAAAAGTTTCTGCCTGAAACACTTCATTTAGATGCTGTCTCTTTAAGGCACCCCACCCCACAAACCCCCTTCCCTCTGATTGGTCAGCCCAGAGTTCCAAATCCTACAGAGTTCCAAATGTGTCCTTAACAAGTATTTATCTATTTCTTGCAAAACATTCTAGAATTATTCATTTATATCCACGTTGAAAAGCTGTGATACCCCTCTTTAAGTTGTGTTTAAGTCTAAGTGTGACTAAAACTGATATGACACCACACAGCTCTGACAAAAATTGCCACATAAAACTTTCATATCTACGTTTTATCAGAGCAATAAGCTACTTAAGCATTAAAAAACATAATCCAAGTAGTTTTAAATAATAAACTGCAAAATTTTCAGCATAAACATCAAACACTAACCTTTTGTTTCCCAAATACAGAATGGATAGGACAGAACTGAGAGGACATGTGTCTGTTCTGCCTATACTGTATTTTAACCTCTAGATGGCAGTGTTAGCTCAGCTATTAAGCACACTGTTGTGACTCACAGTGTCCTCTCAGCTGCTCTTTTTATTCATAAACAAATGTCCCTGCCAGTGGAAATATAACGAGCACAGATAGCTCCACGTGATCCACATTATCAGGACCCTCAAAAACATGAACCAGGTTTTAAAAGCGGCCCCATTCTGGGTTAAAATTAAAAAGCTTTGACACTTCTGTGTCAGAGGCTTCAGTGCTGAGACAGACGGTTGATTTCCAATAACGCTGTTTATTTTTGAATCCTTAAACATGTGACCATGCTGACATGGAGAGAGTGACTCACAGCTCAGGGAGTCCAACTCTACAAACACTGATGCTACAGCGGTGAGGGTGAGTCAGCTCGAGGTTTGTATGAATGAACTGGGGATTGGGAGGTATCATAGTTCATCATGTGTCTTAAAACAGCAAAACAAACGATACACTCAGCCTTTAAAACCCAGTTTAATTACAATTTTATTATAGAAAACTGTAAAGCATGCAAATAAACTTCATACTCCTCTTTGCCGTACTTCACAATGTCAATTTATTTTACTTACAGAGGTTCATTGATTTGGAATTTGTATTTGTAAACATCTACATCTCTGACCA
The DNA here is from genome assembly GCF_033239565.1 of Halichoeres trimaculatus. Classification (NCBI taxonomy): domain Eukaryota; kingdom Metazoa; phylum Chordata; class Actinopteri; order Labriformes; family Labridae; genus Halichoeres; species Halichoeres trimaculatus. Next base: position 19,594,612 of record NW_027437200.1, read on the forward strand.
TTTTAAGTTCGGACTAAAGTCATATATAATACATCAAGATCCCAAAGCCACTTTTTGTTCTAACTCATAATTAATTTATTTGCCTGTTCTTTGTTGTTGAGTTATTTTGAGTTTCTTTCAATTGACTAAATTTTATTTCTTTTTCTTCTTATATTTCTATTAATTATTCTATTTGGGGAGGTATCTTGGATAACCAAACTTCAGGTTTTTTTATACCTCTCCAGCACTTTCTTGCATATTTTTTTTAATGCTAATGTAACTGTTTCTAATTTATGATGCAAATAAAATAAAATGAATACATAATTGCAAGTGTTTTTGTATTTCTCTGTTCTTACATGTGTATTTTATTACACTATGCGTTATTAGGGGTGGGTACCGAATTAGGTACTGTTATAGGTACCGACTAACTTCTGTCAGAAGTACCAGGTACTGATTCACGAATGCATCCTTGTGACTGTGAGGGAGTGGAAGAGTAAGGGAATTTCCATGCAGGACATGAACACAGCATTGCAAGGTTATATATTGAAGAATAAAACATTTTAATTGAAAAACTTAGGGTTTTTTTATTAAACAAATTTAAACCTATTGCCACATAAACACATAAAAGTACCGAAAAATTGGCACTGTTGAGTACCAATTGCCAGGTACCGGACATTTGGAAGAGAAGGCGATTGTCCATGCTGGACATGAACACAGCAATGCAAGTTTGTATATTAAAGAATAAATATGTAAAATTGAAAAAAAAAAAATTAATAAACACATTTATATTTTTAACTAGAGGTGTCCCAGTCCAATACTGATGTCAGATATCGGTCCGATTTTAGCAAAAAAACAAGTATCGGTATCGTATCGGAATGCACCTAAAATCTTCGATATAAGCAGTTTCTGTTACACATTGGTTAAATAAATAAATGGGTCAGTTTTTCCTCATACCTACTGTTGCTGACTACTGTTCTCTGTTTGAATAATATCACTTAATCAAGCCTTTTCTAACATGACAGACATACTACATAATACGTAATAAAAGTATGCATGTTTAATGCTGATATTGGATCGGATTGATATCAGCCAATACTCAATACTGCAGTATCAATATCGTATTGGAAGTGAAAATGTAATATCAGGACATCCCTATTTTTAACCACATAAACACAAAAAGTACCGAAAGTTGATATTGTTAAGTACCGATACCGATTGCCAGGTACCAGGCCATATCGTTTCAAATGTGAAAGGTAACCATCCCTAATCATTATTACATGGTTTCTAATTATACTGTTATTACAAGTGATCGTTATACTGTTATTATATGTGTATTTTATTACTGTATTTGTAATAAAGTCAACTATTGCTATGTCAGGATTTTCAACTTGTTATTTCTTTTTATATTGTTTATATAAGTGTGCTCTGTTTCACGTTAGTATGAGTGTGTTTTATTTTTTACAGTTAAGTTAATTACAATGTTATTACAAATGTATTTATTACACTTATAATACAAGTGTTTTATTGTTCTACTGTTACCACTGTTGTTAAGTGTAGTAAGGTCAATCTCACTACATTTATATATTATTACACTGTTATTACAAGTGTGTTACATTAAACTGTTTTTATAAGTAAGTTGTATTGTACTTTTTTTTACAACAGTGCTTCACACTTATTCCCAGGCTGGGTCACATTCTTGATTCAACAGCTTAAAATCCCAAAACAAGAGAGCAAACAAACTCTTGTTACAGCCAACCAATCATATCAATCCTTATTCATCTGTTTCCTGTTGACACTGTGGCAAAATTTTACTTTTTGCTGCAAAAACATTGCCCTTCATTTCAGGCTGGTGAGCAAGGTTTAGATAGAGTGAGACAAATTTGTGGACACGTCACCAACTGGCACTAGAGTTTTTATCTTTCAACTAAAGAAAGATGAGAAACTCGTGGAAACTGGAAGGTAGGAGCTGGGACTGAACTGCCTCTGCGCTGCAAAGTTTCAGCCTTGACGTTAAGTTTTTCCTAACCAGAGTGAGTCTTAACTGTAAGTGGAAACTCTTGGTGGTACAAAGTGAGTGCTTTGGAAAGCCATTTCTGCTCTTATGCCTCTTGAAATGACAGAGATGTGGAGCTCAGTTTTTCCAAAACAGCTGACGTGGCTTCCAGTTAGAATTTAAGGAGCAACTGTCCGATCCTTCATCCTCGAGTCCTCTCACTAACTTCCTGCCTCTGACCTTATCTTAGAGTGCTATAGATAATTTGTCAAGAACAAATGGCTGCTCTGGGACACAAACATGCTCAGCCAAAGATTTCCTGCCATGATAAATATAAAATTCTGTCTCATTTCCTCTCCTTAAACTGAAACTTCAACGCTACCTCACTTGTTGGGAATCGAACACAATCAGCGCTCTCATGTGACTCCGGTAAATTAAACCAGTCGTCGCAGATAGCTGTGAAATTCCTCTGTGGTGTGTCCTGAACTTGAACTTCAATGAAACTCTGATTCCTGTTTCCCACATGAACAATAAACACACACCTCTGCTGCAACATAAAAACACACACACACTTCCTTCCTAAATAGCCTGTAAAGTAACAATGAACCTGTCAACACAATAAAACTCTGCTAGGTGGAACAACTTCATAGAAAGAGGATTACTGAAGAAAGACAGCTTTAAAAAGTAAAAGATTAAATCTTCTTACCTTCATTCTTCATGATGTAGCGTACGATCTGTCCGACCGTGTCATTGTTGTCGCTGAAGGTGTCGTTAAAATCTGCAACACCAACAGAAAACAAACAACATCAGAGTCTTTAAAGTGAAAACTATCTGAGGCAGCTTTGTGAGAGCGCCGACAGAGAAAGTTAAACAAGTTCAAAGACGTTGGCTAAATTTAGTCTGACACTGAACAGACACCTAGCAATTACACATACAGTAAATCAGGAGGAGGAAGCTAAACTTAGCCTAAAAAACTTGTGCCTGAATGGGCTGTTAAGATATTCAATAAAGAGACATGGACGATAAACATGGCACCCAAGAGTTCTTGTAAATGTGACAATTTGTTTACACGTCTGTGATAGTTTTACTGTTCACCTGTAACAAGAATGTAAACAATCAGTGAAACAGAAACTTAATTTCGATTAACACAAAACTAACCTGCTTTTAACTGCTAATCTGTGAATATCAGTGGAGTACTTGAGGCATCTAAGATCTGACTAACACAACAAGGGCCTGTGTCCACTGACAGCATTTTTTTCCGCTTCCAGCTCTAAAATTTACAACAATTTCAATGCAGTTAAGCGTTTCCGCATTTAGTATTTTGAGGACAAAAATGCCAATGTTTAAGTGTGCAAAACTGCAGTTCCTCAAGTGTCCACCAGGGCTGCCTCCAAAAGTGAAGGAGACTCCATTAGAGACAATATTGCAACAGATGGTTTTATCAATAGTTACAAATTTTTATATATATATATATATATATATATATATATATATATATATATATATATATATATATATATATATACATATATACATATATATATATATATATATATATATATATATATATATATATATATATATATATATATATATATATATATACATATATATATATATATATATATATATATATGTATATATATGTGTGTGTGTGTGTGTGTGTGTGTGTGTGTGTATATATATATATATATATATACATATATATATATATATATATATATACACACTTTTAGCTCTAAAATTATATTTATTAAAATTATATCAAAAATGCATAAGACATTTAAGTTATGTTAGAAAATTGATTTCAACAAGAAAGCAACCTGACCAAAAGTCAAGATTAAATTTGCTGTATTGATATTAGTGATATTCTTTTTTATTTCACTACTGCAGCAGTTTCAGATTTTTACATATTTATTGGGACGCAAAATGTGTTTATATATTGTAGTCCATAGACACAGAACAGCTGGATATGACCCTTACACACTGCACACACCCCCAGGAGGCACTTCCTACAGCTTCCTGCTTTTTTGTTCTCTCTGCTGATGAACCTAAAACCTTTCAGCAACTTATTACAGTGCTGACTTCATGTGTCTCCAGAAATGAAAGAGGAAAAGTGAGCTGCTTACTACAGAAACTGATCTGTGATAGAGGAATACACAGACAGAGAAAGAAAAGAGGAAACCTGATCACTGGGAAAGAAGACACAAGCTGTGTTTTATTTTTCTGTCCTTTTGTTTGTACGTATGAGAGAGAAAGGGTTGGGCCTGTTGACAGAGGCACGAGGGTAAAACCCCAGAGCGCTCTCAGTGAAACCAGGTTTACATTTTTGTCTTTTTCTAATATGTCCCACACTTTATGAATAAGCGAGAATTAATAGAAAGCAACAGACAAGTTTGGTGAAACATTACAGGTAGATGTTTGAGATAAGACAGACTATTCTGCAGAGTTGTTGGCAAAAAATTACTGATAGTGCCTTTACTCATTGTCAAAATCTGGCACAAAGGCTGCAGGAAAAGGAAACACAATCAAGTTTACTGATTTCAAAGTGGGGAAAATAAACACAAAGGTCACAGCAATCCAATATAATCTGCAGCCATTATTGTGAGCCGAGGGAAATTAAACTGCAGTTTTTTTTGTTTCATATTACATAACAGGCCAGTGGCTGAGTCACAACATGAGTGTGAATGAGAAATGTCTTCCTGGTTTCTCCACTCCCTAAAAATTCAGACAATGAAGGGATTTTGTTGCAGATAAAAAGACATCTTCATATTGTGCTGCTGAATTTTTACCAATATGTGTTAGCATGTTGGTACCTGGCACACGGTAAACTCATTAAGTTCAGGAATGTAGCACAGGACCGTCAGTGCTCAAGGTCAGGTGGGAACAGGGAGTGATTTTATTGCGTGATGGCTGATGGTGAAACTCACCCTCAGATGGAAGGAGAAGCTCTGCCGGTCATAAAGAAATGACTTCTCCTGAGCTTTTAACCAGAACTGACACATAAGTTTTACAGTGTGGCAGATTGTAGAGGGTTAGGTCAGACGCTGAAGTTAATGATTGCTTAGACTGGTGTTTAAGGTGTCATGTGCTGCGGCTGAGCAGCTAAAAACAGAATATGTTTCATGAAAACTCCTACAGTAAAAACCCCTCTGTAAAGTAGTCTTAATTTGGAGACTTCTGATGTTTAAACACTGAGTTTGATCAACTTTACCAGGGTAAGGGAAACCAAAGGTAGTGCTACAGCAGAAAGGAGAAACAGGGCACATTCAGGGATACAAAAGTCTAGTTTCACATCAAAGGTTTTGACTTTCAAAACAACAGTCAAAACACTCTGAGGCCCCGTTTACACAACGTTTCATCTGAAAATGCTAAAATGCGATGAACACAGAAACGCCAAGAGGACTGAAAACGCTGCAGTAAGCATGCCTGGCCTGCAGCTGGTGCTATAACTGCCTTGTCCAGAAGCAGCTTTTAGGAGATCTCCACCGAAGTAGAGTTGAGCCGATCATCTGGTGTATGGGCGAATGCTAAGTGCAAAAGTGGAGCAACAGATGCTCATTTTGTTAAAAGACAGTCAGCAGATTCAGCAGATTGAGCAGCACAAGCACAACACGGTAGTCCATGACGACCGTAAAAACGGTAGCGTTTCCACTGAAAACAGTGGCTAACTGTTTCAGAAAAATTCCACTCTGGAGGCTGTTTACAAAAGTTTGAGTTTTAGGTCCGAAACACAAGGCCGAAACGCAACAAAACTTTTGGGTTTCAACCTAGAACCGTTGTCGCATTAACGGCCCCTAAGAGTAAAACCCTCATCAAATGGTGAATGAAATCATATTTTGTTTACAACAGTTTCAATGTGTCAAAATTTGTAGAAATTTAGATTAAAACTAAACAGAATAATATAAGGATGTCAAACGATTTATTTTTTGATCGCGATTAATCACATTTTTAATCGCATACCTTAAATTCAGTAATTCATTTGCATTTCAAGCACAGTAAATTTTTTTCAAAGGGCTTTTTTTAATGCACTTCGTGCACCGACATTGCTGGGTTAGTTGCGCCTGTATGCTTACCTTGTAAGTGTTAGCTTATTTTTAATGTTGATTGAGCACATTCTTAATCGCATGATCAAAATCCCATGATTTTGCAATCTAAAGCAGTTTATGTCTATTTTGAAAACATATAGCTATTCTTACCTCATTTTGCCCTCATTTTGGAAAGAAATGAGTGAGCTGAAATATACTCCTGATCTTCATTCTAAAGTTTTGCATTGAAGAAATTATGGTGTTAGCTTCTTGTTATACTCAATTAATCACAGAGTTTTGACAGTTAAAGGTCGGGCTGGGACGATATACTATGATTCCAATGAAATTGCGATTCTTTCGATATTTACAACTTTTGTGATTTTTAGTGTCCTTTCTTAACACCAGATCATGTAAAAAAGTTAAACGATGATGATAATGTCTACAGACCTTATCAGAAGCCATATGTTCCCATAAAATGCACATCACGTGAGTCAGAGAGAAAAATTTTGCCCTCTGCTGGAGAAAAGTGGTAACTTTTTTTCTAATCCAGCTTATAAAGAGACTGAAATGAAGAATTTGAATCTGAAAAAAAATTGACATTGAATCCTGATTTTCACATAGACAAACAATAAATCACAGTATTTTGTTTTTCATTTTTTTTCCATCCCTAGTTAAAGGCGATTCATGGCATTTTTGATCTGCAATCGAAAATTCACCAAATCTATATAGGATTCTCACAGCTTTTCTACTCACTTGTCCGCTTATACTTTTAGATAAGTTGCGTCTGTACGCTTAGCTCATTGTAGATCCTGATTATTTGCAGAATTTAAGTTAATTGAAGTTAATCTCTTTTTTTTCCAATATAAAAAAGTCATTCTTGCCCATGTCCTGCTTTGTGAAACAAGTGCACTTGATTGGAAATGTACTTAACGGTGTTGATTTTAGCGTTATCATTTGAATAAATGCTGCACTGCTACGCCAAATAGCCGACTATTACAATATTTGGATTTTTTTCTCCATAAACTCACGTTATGACAACTTCATTCTTAAAATCTCAGATTGCTTTTGTTAGCAGCAATATGAGCTGAGAATCTTCCTGCTGCTTCTTCATGTTGAAACTAGTAGTTTGAGAAAGCCACAGGAAATTGAAGACAGTATGAGCCACTTTTCTAAAAAGTCAGAGTGATCACATTTCAGAGTTCAGAGGAAATGTGTTGATGGGAGCATTGAATCAGATTTTGGTTGAGGTTATCATTTCCTGACCTCTTAAATCATTAATAGAAATCTGTCTGGCAAACACTCCAACAGAGTTCTGTTTTCAATACTCAGACTTTTTGTTTAGTTAAAGGAAGTAGACGTGAAAAGGTAACATAAGGCTGATAAAACCTGTTTGCATAACATCAAGATTACCACAGATAAGCTCCCAATTTATGTCATTACGTTAAATGCGTCTTAAAGCATCAGCTTCCGTTCACCACGTTAGTGATTAACTTTATTGATGACGATTTAAAGACTCATTCCTGTGTTGATCAGTACCAGAAATCAGCATCTGGAGGGTTGATTTGTCATCTTTTCCCTCCTTTTTCTTCTCTAATCTCTTATTCATCCACTCAGATTACCACAAGCCCGTCTGAGCAATAATCCAGGGTGTGCTCTGTATGAAGATGTAATAAACACGTAAAGCTAATCGTAACAATGTGTAAGACTATGACACATTGTCTTTCAGCAGACGCCTCCACTCCTTCCTCACCTCCTCCCATCTCAAGGTCCTTCTCCTCTTCCTCCACACACTCCTCCTCCTCCCCATCCTGGGCCTCAGTGGTGCACCGGTAGCCCTTCCTCTTCAACACGTGGCAGATGACCACCCCCAGCAGGCCCAGGAGGAAGAAAACAGGCACCACGACGAAGGCAAAGTAGTCCCCGCCGCCTCCTCCTCCACCACCACCACCTCCTGTTACTGTCGCATTCGGACCCGCTGGAGGATAAAAGGAGAGGAGGAATTAGACTTGATTATTTGAATAACACTGGGCGCTTGTGATTGTAACCTGATGCCCTCGGTGAGCAGCTGACGGGGTTTAAATGTCAGCTGCAACATGACAGAGATTTCATATTCAACCCATCGAGTCACGCCAGGCCAGGCATCACGGACTCCTTCCAGCAGAGCTGTTAATTTTTTCAGTGGCAGCAAAAAGAGCAAAATATCATACATTTTACAACCAAAGCTTCCTTCTCCCACTCCCATCTGTCCACCCACCCACACAGCAGACTTTAGACCCAGCAGGGTGCCTCAGCACTCAGGGGAAAGATGTGAAGTGCAGCTCATGAGCACAGCACGCAGAACCTTTTTCACTATTTCAAACAAGTTCAGACAAATCTTAGAGTCTGAGGCGTTTTCTGAATGGTGACTGATATTAAGATCAATACTAAAACAAGCTTTAAAGAGAATATAAGACACTTTTTCCTAATCTGGAGCCAATAAAACATATTTTTAGAGTAGGAAAATGCCACTTTTGAAACTACTTGCATAGTTGATGAAAAACTCTCAGTCAAAAATATCTGTGGTCAGCCTGTATTGGCCAGATAACATAGACTTAAATATCAGTTGTGCTTTCAAAACATTTCTTTATTTAAGCAGAATCAAAATAAACTGATCAATTTAGAAGCAATACAGGCTGTTTATTTCAAAAGATGAGTCTTGCAATGTTTCTTTTTTTTTTTAAATATGTAGAAATGCCAACCTAGCTTTGACCGAGGAAGCAGGAGGATAAAAGGTGGGGTTAAGGCGTCCTTATGCTAGCAGCTACAGCTTGTCAATCAGATGAGCTGTGCCACTGATTGGGCAAACTCTGAATTTTAATATCTCCTCAACAACAACACTATTTAAAAAATTAACACTCTTAGTGCAGTGTGTGCCATTTAAGAGCTAGGCTTTTCCAATAAAGTTATTCATCATACCGGGGGTAAACATTAGAGCTGGGACGATATGCTATTCTCGCATTTTGATTCTATTCCGATTTTTGGGTGCCAATTTGATTCAAATTGCGATTCTTCGATATTTACGATTTTAAGTTTGCTTTTTTAACACCAGACCATGTGAAAATGTTAAATGATAACAGTATCTACAGACTATACCAGGAGCCATATTTTCCCAAGAAATGCACGTCACGTGACTCAGTGAGAAACATTTTGCCCTCTGCTGGAGAAAAGTGGGACTTTTTCCAATCAAGTTTTGAAACAAAGACTAAAATGAAGAATTTATATTTGAAAAAACAAATTTATTTATAACAAAGAATCTGGATATTGATATTGTGAAACAAAAAATCCTGACATATCGGTTTTGCAATGAGGAGAACCTATTTTAATTGCACTCCCTCGCCACCTTGTGGCCTGGAGTCTCCCCACACTGTCTTAAATTGCTTTTAGTAAGGCATGTCTTCGTTTTGGGATAAATGGAGATCAGATCAAAACAAATTTTCTTTGTTCAAGACAACTTTTTACTGGATATGACGCATTAAGGTAAGGTATTCATCAGTACAGTTACGTAGCGCTGCAGTCTGAAATGTGACATCAAGCAAACGTTGCAGCAGCCGGCTATATGTTAGCCCGGTGCTCCGACGTATCTGTAGGCTAACATAACAACAAGTAAACACTGTCAGTTTGTAAGTAGTTTAGTAGCTGTTTATATTTAGTGCAGCTAGCAGTCCAGTGCTCTAAGACATGTCTGTAATGTGTAACGTTAGTGAGATAAGTATAGGTACCGATCAAATTCTGTCAAAAGTACCAGGTACCAATTCACGTATAATCGAAATGTAACAGGTTTAGGTATCTAAATGCATCCTTGTGACTGTGAGGGAGTGGAAGAGTAGGCAATTTTTCATGCTGGACATGAACACAACATTGCAAGGTTATATATTAAAGAATAAATATGTTCAATTGAAAAGAATTTACATTTTATTATTTAACAAATTGATATATTTTACAACAAAAATGCACAAAAGTACCGAAAATTGGTGCCTTTGAGTAACGATACTGATTGCCAGGTACCTGGCATCGGTACCGAATCGTTTCAAATGTGAAAGGTACCCATTCCTAGAGGTAAGGTATTTGTCAGTACAGGTATGTAGCGCTACGATTTGAAACGTGACATCAAGCTAACGTTGTAGCAGCCGGCTGTATGTAGTGCTATCGGCAGCCAGGAGCTCTGACATATCTGTAAGCTAATGTGACAACAAGCTAACACTGTTAGCTTTTATGTAGTTCAATAGCCATTTATGTTCAGCAAATCCTGGTTAGCTATGTCCTGCCAGTCATCTATTAATCAGAGCTAGCGTAACCTCACTCTTCAATCAGTTTTGCCCCTGTGTTAGCCTTTAGCATGTGTTTTAGCCTTTAGCTCTGGCTGTATCACCCACCTGTTTATCTTTCTTCTACTCTTTTTTCCTTTTTCTTTCTGACAGTTAGGCTCCTGTGTCCACCATCAAAGCCAACCACACAATGTAGCATGTAAGCTTTCAGTTCCTTTTTTTTTCTTGCACAGGTGCAGTTAGGACAAAAACATGTCAGAGAATAAGCTTGGCTCTTCTTTGTATGAGACAACTCTGGCAGGCGACCAATAAAAGTGGATCTGAGTGCTCTATAAGCCCCTGTACGTCTCATGGCAAACGACTGAGCTCCAACTGGAATTCAGCCAGACTTTAAATCAGTCACAGAACTCAGATATCAAGTCAGAAATGGCTCCAAAACAAAGTGAATGCGAGACTCTAGATTTGACAATCTGGATCTAACGTCTTGAGCCCGGTCAGGTCAAAGGTCAAAGGGTGGACTGTGACCTGTGGTGAGTTATAGGCGAGAGCTCCCCTGGCTCTGCACCACGTGAGACATTCCAGGACGACACACAAGAGAGCTTTTGTCTGCTCTCCTGTCCACATCAGAGTGTGTGAGTGTGAGTCAAACACACACACACACACACACACACACACACATACATATAGAGTCAGGAAGGCTGATTACTGTTTGAATGGTGCCTTGAATGTATCCAATCACATGTTCCTGCCAGTTTGAAACATACCACAGCTCTGTATGTGTCTGCATACCTAACCATGAGCCTCCTGATGCACACAGGCATCAGTGCTCTCCCATTGTCCCAGCTTTCTCTGGTGCAGCAGACTGAAAACACACTGATAGAGGCCATTGTCTGCCTGCTGACCATCCTGTGAACGACTGCTGCTGTGTGCATGTAGACGTGAACACGCTGACACTGTCCCATCATGCATTTCAAAAAGACACTCAAGTAACCATGGCAGGATAAGAGGACTGTGCTGAAAAGAAGAAGAAAGTGCATCCCTGTGAATGGGTGGAAACGAGTCCTTGAGGAGGATTTTGGGGATGAGTCATAAATCTCTTAGCAACCAGAGCTGGTGATGAAAGTCCTCAGAGGGATGTCTGAGACACATGCCACATCACAGGCTCAGATTCATGCAGAGGGAGGCTGTTAAAGTCTTAAATCCTGACAAATTCAAGGCAACTTTTAGGCTTTGATTGAACACCTTTACTTTGGGGGGTGGGGCTTATTAAAAGGGACAGGAAGTGAAAGAGTGAAGGATAGGGATTTTGTTTTTTATTCATGAAAATTTCATTAAATGTATGTACTTTGCAAATTTAGGGACAGTAATATGATCTCAGGCATACCCCCAGACCCCCTCCCCGCCCATTCCCCTTGTTGAAGAGCCATCACTGCTCTGTTTTTGGCTGTAAACAGCCACATAGTTCCATGCACAAGCTTCCCATCTTGGAAGAAGACAAGACTAAGTGTTTTGAGTTCATTTATCAAGGAAATGTGCCAGATACACTCAGTAAAACTGTGCATGTGTGTGCTAGTCACTTCACGACCGACTGCTTTTCCAACTTTGGACAGTCCAACAGAGGGCTAGCAAAAAGACTGGTCCTGAATCCAGGCGCATTACCAACCATCCTCCAACAAACCTTGGACCCTGGAAATGTGAGTATTTTAAATGCTGTGTGCTGTGGAGCAGATGTAAGAGCTTTTCCTTAGTGTCCCCTCTGTCTCTGTGTTAGCTTCAGGATGCTAACTCTAGCTGCGGTTCGTCTGTTGTTTTAGCCTGTAATGTTATGGTAAACGAGCTTCGCTATTTTCTAAACATTGTGCATTCGGAGCTTGTGGCGCCGCTCTCAGTGACGTGGAAGAGCGGGGCGGTATCAGCGGTGGCTCATTTACATATGATGGTCACGCCCACTAAATCAGAGCGTTCTGAACAGAGGGGCTATGAGAGCCTGGAAACAATGCTGCTGTGCTTGATTTATTGGCTTTTTGGACCAAAACATGTTCCTACCATTTCATGAAGACATCAATGATCCATATTAAACTGCAGAAAAGGAGCAAAATATGGGACCTTTATTCTAGTCTAATATATTAGCTTGAACTAGCATGCGAACACAGGTGCAAGACTCTCGAATCTCTCCCACATAGAAACGCAACGCTACGGGTGATTGGGTGGGAGTGGGCATGTGCTGCCGCTGGCACTGAGCCAAGGGGGAGGAGCCTAATTTTAATGCTGTGTTACTGACAAGTAACGAAAACTCCTGCAGACCCTACCTTTAACCAGACACAACTGCATCTCCTCCTTTTCTAGATCAAAATATGCCAAACTGTGCTGCATTGCATGATTCGTCCTGTCATTGTGATTGGTTAAAACCAATGGTAGCCTCAGTTTTTTGGCCATAGGAACAAAAACATTTAAAAGTTGTTCAACCAGCTAAAAGCTAACATTTCTAGTTTTTTATTTGAATCACACTGGAGCGCAAATCTTAGTCAAATGACAACCCTATTTTGCTAGTTACGCATTGTGTTGTCGTTTTATATCGTACTACCTACCTCGTTATTGTGAAACATCATAGTATACAGCCTACACTTCCTACACACACAGAGGAGCAGGTGTCAAGCTGCTGTCCTGAGGACTCCAACAGGTAAACAGTGATAAGATGAGTGGCCCCCCGCCAAACTCCCCAACACCATCACCGAAGAGGTTTTCCCTGAAGTACGGGCCAAAGTATTTCTGTCTGCAGTGTCAAACGCTTTAACTGAGACATCCGCTGGAGCCGAGCCCAGGCTGAATAGGTCAGCATTACTGTTGCAGCAGTTTAATTTCCTGCAGTTTTATGGGGATTTACTTCTTGAGTTGTGTCTGCCTGAGTTATCGACGTCTGGCGTTTACAGACTCTTAAAAAGACGAGTGTGATCGATTTGATTTCCAAAAAAACTTTCAAGGGGGGAGTGTACTTAGACTATTAAATATGATGAAAGCAAAGTCTATAAAATACTGCTTGTGTTTTACATGAAAGCCCAACAGTGCCAAAGAGGATCTCAGTGGAGAGGATGTTCCTGTCTGCTGATGTCAGCAAAAAAACCTCATGACACCAGAAATCACGCTGTGTGCCCAAATGGTGTCTTGTTTCTTTTGTTGCTCTTTGGCTTTATCTTTCAAAACAGAAGATCAGATGAGAATGATGGTGTGAGTCTTCTCTCTCAGCTACATCCAGTTAGTAATCTGACCCTTGACTATTTGTAACTGCATTACTCCCCTCGACACACTCATCTTAGAAGGCAGAAAGAGGATGTGGGAACTGTACGGCGTCTTGTTGTTGACCAATGTTTGGCCAGTCAATGGCCTCTCCTTCCTTTTTTAACAACATCGTCCATCAAGACATCAGTCTTTGGGAAACACAGAGCAAGACAACCATTTCTCATTCTGAGTTTTCTTGTCGTAAGAGATCCAAGGCATCGAGCGTAGGTCTGAGGAAAGGTCTAGAAAACACAGATCAAAAATTTTGAATATCTAAACTTTTTCTAGTAGATATTTTCAAACACATTTGATATAAAAAACATTTATTCTGTGCACTAGCTAACAAGGCGTAAAGAGGGGGTATTTTGCTTTTCAATATTTTCAACATAGATACAAGTAACATTTGCAGATTTTCAAACCGCAACATATTCATATGTTAAAGAAATCCCTATAAAACTGTCCATTAATAGTCCATTCTAAAATTAGCATAAAATCTCCATTAGATCTCCATAAGACTTCCCCTCCAAAAGGCCCCCAGAAAGCTGGCCAATCAGAAAGTAGGGGGTTTATGAAGCAGGGTGCCTTAAAGGGACAGTAGCCAAATGAAGCGTTTCAGGCAACATTTTTGAACTACTATTATTACATCTGCCAAAGAGGTTATGTTTTTGGGAGAGTTTGTTTGTTTGTCTGTGAACAACATAACTCAAAAATTTATGAACAGATCTTGATGAAATTTTCAGGAAATATTCAAAATGGTATAAGGAAGAAGTGATTAAATTTTGGAGGTGATCTGAGTCAATGTCTGGATCTAGGACCTTTTTAAAGAATTCTTTATCATTGTGAGATAGGGCAGTTTTCACCATATGTGAATATAACTCCACCATAAATGGACGGATTGCTTTGCGAAACAATACAAGACAAGGTCACCATAATTTCTGACAGATGTAAAAGTACGATCCAGATCCTGGCAACATTCTGGATACTAAGATCTGGATTATGAAATATGTACTGGTTCATCGTAATTTTCAACACTTTCAGGAAACAAATTATCGTACAATCCTGCAACTAACACCAAATTGTAGCAGACAGTCTGCTGAAAGGGAGTATAACATTAAAGTCGGACTAAAGTGTTTGTGACAATCACTATATGCTAAGTCCTTTTTAGTTGTTATTATCAAACCTTTATTTACCCAGGAAGCACAAAGCTTTAAAAATAAGCAAACTACTCCCTCTTTAATTTGTTTTGGGATAAATTAAAGGAGTAGTGGTGGCCCAACAGCACTAAAAAAAAGCTATAAATTTAAATATATAACTGTCAGTCAACTACTAACTGATCATACAGCGACAAGAAACAAGGTGTTTCTGACAGCGAACACAGTCGGTTTAGAATTTGTGGCCTGCAGCTAAACACTAAATGTTGAACTGGTTAAAGACTTCAGAGTATCTGTGGCTTACGTATTTCCTCATAACTCAGGAAACCATGAGCAGTCAAGATCACAAATCTGACGCACGCTGATATAAACTTTTTAGTGACAGCTCTGTCGACCTAACCGCAAAAGCTCATTCATGTAGCAGCTGTACGTGCCTATTCAGCTTTTTCCCTCCTTGATTGTTGTGGTATTAAACAGAATTAGATTATGAGATGTTAACATGCAAGCACTTGTCATGTTGCTTAACAGCATTCTCATGCTGCATCATGATCAGAAAGCGGAAAATCTTAAATTCACCTTTTGTAAAACCTTCTGGAGCTTTTCCAGAGAACTGTTGAAGAAGCATGAGGAAGTAGTTCAAAAATGTCTAATGGGCGACTCAGAGAAAAGCAACAAACTTAGGAGATGGAGTTGGTGAATTTAGTCTGTTTCAGTTTAAAAGTGACTTCATTTCTCAAACCATCTCTTGAGATTTTTTCATTAATGTATCAATTAATGATCCCACTCCACATGAGAGGCAGGAATAGCTCCTTAATGACCCCAAGACGCAGCAATAACGGAAATCCCCGCTGTGGCAACCTTAATAATGTAGCTCAATGTGAGTGATGATGCCACTGAAGAGGCTTCGCCTGTTACGTAACCTCATCAACACCAGCGGCGTGGAGCAGCGACAGCTGAAGTATGTGTCTGAAAAATGTCACACGTGGAACTTGACATCGCATGTTTACTTTAGATTACTGAATAGAAGGAAACTACTCTGTTTGATTTAAAGAGAGGGAAGGCTAAGTGTTTATTTTTCCCACTATGGTGTTTTTTAAAAAACCATAACTGCAGCCTCTGTCTGAAATACTTAATTTAGCTGCTGTCTCTTTAAGACTCCCCACTCCACAAACCCCCTTCCCTTTGATTGGCCAGTCTACCAGAGACCTGTCACAGGCAGAATTTGGGGCAGACCTTGGTGTTTGAGGCCCCCCAAGATCCATATCTGATGACCTTGACTTGTTCAGGCTGCTACAATTTATCCCACTTCATTTTATTTTACTGTATCAGCGTTAATGTTAAGTTAGCTGAAATGTGTCGTACTTCAAATACTATCTATATGGTGGGGAAAGTCTTTGCCACCCTCCAGCTATCAGACATACCACCAGCTTGTGCTGCTAGGACTCTCACACACACACACACATGAGACACATTGCAGTGTGTGTGACTTTCTCTAATTAAATGAGCAGGAGGACTCAGCCTTGGCCTTTCGCAAGCCCCACACTCCTCTGGACTCTCCATGGAAAATGGAACCAGGCCCAGTGTTTGGAAAGGTTAGGGAGAAAACCGAAGCATCATCGGCATAGACTCAAATAGAACACTTAATGTTTCTCAAAGCAAACACAGCTATATCCTTTTTTACACATGATATATAAACAAAGTCTTAGAAGAGTTTCAGACAATAAAGGAAAGGTACCAAGGAGAGAGGAAGGCAAATCAAGTAGATACTACAATACTGTTGCTGTTTCTATTTTTTTGATATGTTGTCAAGGATTGTGATAAAAAAGGAAGAATCAACTTTAATTGCCACTGAAGTGGGCAGTTTATCATGTTTTGACCAGACAAGAGGGGAAGTTTAGAGTGTTTTTACAACCAGGCAGGCACTTTAGCGCACACTTTAACCCTCAAATGGGAACTTTAGCACAAGTTTTGCCCCAAGCAGGCTTTACTTGGCTCCTAAGTAGGCACTTTAGTGCTCATTTTTGCTCTGAAGTAGGTACTTACGCATGCACTTTGTCTCCAAGCAGGCACTTGGGTGCATGTTTTGGCTTCCAAGAAGGCACATTAGCGCTCATTTTGGCTCCCAAGCAGGCACATTAGCGCATGTGGAGCATGCCCCCTGGCCCCAACTGATTATAAGTATTGTTTATTGTTTATTTGGATCCTCATTAGTCACAACTTGAGTAGCAACTACTCTTCTTGGGATCCTCTCATACAAATTAAAACAAAAACAAAAATAGAACAGCACAAAACGGGACTGAGAAAGACAAGAAAAAAGAAAATAAGTGGCAGGTCAATGACAATCAATTACAAATTCAGGAGCGCTAATATAAAACCTATTCTTAGTCTTTGTATACACATAAAAAAAAAAAATTTAAAAGACAGCAGAATGACTAGAAGTATCTTTAAAACTAAAAATAATAACAATAATTTTAAAAATGAATGAATTTTGACTAGTACCAGTGTGGTATTGCTAAACACAACATCCTGATACAAGGTTAGCTTGTATTTGTAAAACTCATCACTTATGGAACTATATTTTAAATGTTATGTAATGTTGTTTCAGATTGCCACAGTGCATTAAAAAGCAGGTTTATGCCTAACACATTACAGTTAAAACTATTAGTGTAACTTTTGTCTTAACTGACTCTTTACTTTTAAGAGAAATAAGTTTATGAAGCAAAGAAGTGCATAAACTAGGGTATGGGAGTTAGTTCAGTAGATTCAAAAGGAGTAAAGGAACAATTTAACAACTTCACAGAGAGGAGTTTTCGTGTATATGAAAAAGTACGTTTGGAGTTTCAGTTGAATTTATCCTTGAATGGATGCTGTACACGTATTTCCTCCTGTCAATGCTGGCTGTCTTCCTAAATTTGAAAACCGTCACAGTCCGACGGCAGCCTCCTGCTGTAACTTTCCTCAACCTGACTTCACATTTGAGATGCACGGTGAGAAAATAGTCTCAGGTAACTCAGACCGTTTTGGAATGAAGGAAAACTTCTCCTGGGGTGATATTTAAGCCTGTCTTTACTAGAGTCACGTTTTTCTAGTCTAAAAAATGCTCAAGAAGAGAGAACAGAAAACTTACTCGTGACGGTTGAATCAGCCATTGACGGTGTGGACCGTGACAGGCTGCTGGGTCCGGGGAGTGATGAATCCGTCAGGCGGCTGCACACAGTAACTCTGGACGGTCAGTGGTTACCGTGGTCGGTAAAACTAAAAGTAAAGGAGGGACTTCTTCCAAACATCAACGCATTTCCTAATTCTTCAAAAGTGGATACGCCCTACTCTTAAAGTGGTATTCCCTCCTCTCACGGAGAGGAGCAGACACGGGAAAGGAGGGGCGAGATGATACCCCGAGTACTACTTCCGCGTTCGTTGGCCATTTGAAAAAATGGCGGTTTTTTAGTATAATTTTAAACTTTTGTGGTTTCAAATTTGTTCACTCGTCCTTCTGTTATTAAATGGTTAAAATGAAAACAAAACTGACACAAGAATTCAAAATAAGTCCACTAATACTAACTATTATCTATAATACCGCTAGTTTAAGATGAAGTTTTTGATTACAAGTGTACAATTCACAAGCTAGCTGGTTAATGCTACTTTTACCCAAACTTAACCCAATTGAAGCAGGGTTTTTTTAAGCTAGGTACACGGAAAGCATAAGCATTTGTTTTCTACAAATCAAAATAGAAAAGGATCAGATTGTTGTGCATAATTCATAGAAAACTGGACGAATAATTCCACTCACAGACCTCCCAGAAACATTATATTTTCTATATTATAGTCTACATTATATTTACATAAATATTTACTTTATAAAGTCACCTAGGAAGAGGCTATGTCAAAATTTGCTATGGGTATAATGAATTAAACTGAATGCAATGCTATTAAAACTGAATAAATTAGCACATTTTAATGGATTTCATTCACCTTGTGATTTGTATTATAAACTTTTAGCGCAAGCCTGATGTGTATTTCCAATGCATTCTAACTCTTAATTCTACACTATTTGGATAGCGTGGATATAATCAAAAATTTACAACTGACTGAAAACATACAAATGTATTTATGTTTGATCCCATGGGCAACAAAACTTTAAATTCTTCTCACTTTGGTGCCTGTTTAAGCAAATCAAACTTTAACTTCAGTTGTTTTTTTTAAGTTATTTTATTTTGCAGAAGGATATGGCAGCTCTTTAGCGTTGAAGCTAGTGGGTTTGTATTCCCCATAATACAAACTACAAGTCATATGATGGTGTTTTGTATGGTATATTTGCTTGATTATACACAGGTATTCTTTATAAAGCCAATGCATAAATGTGCTGATATTTGTGTTCATAGTCCCTTTCTTCTTTACAGAAAATAATGTGAGCAGATCTTGATGTACTAGTTAAAAGTGATACTAATATTGCTGAGATTTTTTTTATTTTCTTTTTGATCACAAGATGTAAAACTGTTGTGTTTGCATACTTTGCTTTCCTGTTATGAGGGTGTTCGCTGATATGCTGTCAGTTGAGAAATGCTGCCCTCTAGTGGGAAAATCTTAACATGCTGATACTACATACAACATGTAGAATTAGACTCTTGAACAGATTCTGTCGTGCAAATGTATTTTTCAAAACTGTTTTAATCACAAAACATATGCATTGATATCTATACCTCAGTGGGTAGTTATTCCCAAATCTCTTGGGCGTTTGTCATTAAGTTCCTGTTTTTGTACTTAATTTTGAATGTTTGCATGTTTAATATAAAAATAGTGACAGTATGTTGATTAAGGACATTTATTTGGCCACCAGGCAAGTCATTTACAGCTATAAACATTCAGATGCCAGTGTTGTCCACAGATAAAGATGTTCCTATACAAACAAGTCATACTTTGGGCCTGCCCTGAAAAAGCTTCTTTCATATTTCTAATAAAGCAACTGGTAAACAAGTCTATTCTGTGATCTGTTCTGTCAGTCTGTAACAAGATGTGGACCCGAGCACCTGCCAGCAGCTGCTGCCAAACACTCACACCAACTATTGGCCAGATGGCTGAGTACAGCTCAGCCAATGAAACGCAGCAATCAAAATTAATATCCAACCAGTCACATGAAAACACAGTTTTAAAGCAACCACAAAGCAAATCTGATGATCCAATACAAACACAATCAGGAAGGTTCTTGTAGTCCAGAGAAGGATCTGCTGTGTGAGTTTGCACGTTTGCTGTTCGGAGTCATTAGGGGTCAGTATTCTAAAAAGCTACGTGGCTTCACAAAAATTTGTTGGTTTATGTCTCATGACTGCTTAGTCCAGCTAAAAAGCTGAGACCAGCCAAGTGCAAACTAACCCATGGCACAAAGACCAAACAAATCACTGACTGGAGAAGAAAGTGGAACATTCTCTCAGGGGAGATTTTAGAGAATCAAGAATATGTTGAGCAATGATGTCACTGAGAAAAACAAATTGATCAAATATCTTTGAGGACTCTGCCTGAATGGAAAGAAACAACAGTTTGCTCCTAAATGTGGGATATCAAGTTTCCAATCAAGTACTAGACATTTCAAAAAAGAAAAAAAAGCCTACTGATAGCCGATTGTGACGCTTATTTGATCTAAAGCAGAGTTTAAACCCTTTTTTGTACGTCATTGCTGCTTTTGGCAGGCTAGATCCAATTCAGATAGAGACTTTCTGTGTTAGTGTCGTAGTAATGCTAATTTGCCTACTAGCACGCGCCCTACATCTGTACTGTTTACAGGGACAGAACAACCACACCGTCTGCCGCGTGCCTTCAGAGAGGGCAAGAAGAACGAATGACGTCACCGTGCTAGGAGCACGTTGAAATCTGCATGCTGTACTTGGTGCAGCCGTAAGTACGACGCAAATGCGCAGCTAAAATGTCTATCCAGCTGATTTTGAGTCAAATATATGTGATACACGGGGATTTCACTTTGTCTAGTCACTTTGCGTTTAATGGAGGTTATTAGATTGTTATTTTTGACTGAATTGCCAGCTGTGAGCTTGTGAGGTTTGGAAAGCTATTTTAGAAACTCTGATAAACGTTGGGTTTTAGGGTTCAAGAAAAATGTAGTACTCAGTTTACTTTTGGTGAATACAAAATCATTTCTTCTTTAGAGCAATAAAACTAAATTTATTACTTTTCGTTCTTTTGCTTGGTGAGACCTTGCCAAGGCAACGGCCAGCAAATCAAAACAGAGGTACAGACGCAGTGTGCAAAAGCACAATGAACAAGCACTGATATTTGCAATTAAAAAAGAAAGGTGATAAACCCAAATTATAATTGAAGATTTGGGGATCGGTCCACACATTTATCTATACTTGTATTCTTTAGGTAGCCTATAGTTATTTCAAAATTGCAATTACAAGGTAATAAATACTGACAGTAGTAACAAGGTTTATCAAAGTAAAATTTTAACGTAGGTAAAGTCACACCTAACTCGCTTATTTTCTTCAAAAAAAAGTGTTTTATTATAGTAACAGGCACTGCTGCGTCGCATCACTAAATGTCGTTGCGGCTCTATTACACGGATTACAGTGATCCAAACTAGGCCACATCAAGTGTGGGCACGGGCTACGCCCTCCCGTGTTCCAGTATGTTTGGAAATGTACTCAGAACCAGTCACCCTGCAACGTGACTGCTGAGCCCCGTGCAGTAAACCCCGCCCCTACCAACCAATCAGAACGCTTTGGATTCTGCTGAGGCGGGATCAATGCACCGTTCTGTCCAATCATAGCGCTTGTTCCAACATTACTTGACAGACCATGCACCGGCACGTGTATCCCTGCGTGTAAACTACTGCTGGGGTAGAACAGTAATGTCCGGACCACAGATAACACAGACGGACAAGAGAAGACAGTCGAATCGACCGACGTTTGAGCTTTTTAATTGTTCTCTTTTGCCATAATACTTAAGGATACGAACTCTGCTTTGAATACGACGCATATGTAAGGTAAGCTGGTCAGATTTATCGCTTTTGAACGTTAGCTAGCATGCTAACACTCTTCAGGCACAAGGATCCGAAGTGCAGACATTTAACATTTAAACAGTCTTTATGAATACATGTTAACATAATGACTTCCTTCAGTTTACTTTTGGCTATCTAGAGAGTAATTTAAACCCAATTTCTACTGGATGAAGGCAGAACTTGTGCTCCAATTTTGTTCCTAAGTGTCTTTTCAATGCTAACGGCGCTGCACGATAACAAAACATACAAACACTACATCAACTACTTCGTTTGGAGTTAGCACTTCCTACCAGTGAGACAGTCTGGAATGTAGCTTGATTTGAAGGCTTTTTTCCTCAACAAACTGAATTAACTTGTTTATTTTAAGTGAACGTAAATGTGGATGTTGCACGACGCAATAGCATGGCTGCAATACACAGAGTAGGATAATGACGTACCGTATTACCACGAATATAATCACAATAACATCAAATATTTGATTTATAACGCAAGCATAGCACTATTACACATTTCATTACGTGTTTTGAGACTAATCAACGTTAGTGACGCATTACCAGAACGTTAGCAGCCTTCAATTTCATTATACCAGTGCAAACAGGACATCTAGCAAAATGTGCATTTAGTTTTGATGCACTAAGGCACATCTATGCTTCTTATACCCATTTGATGCATTTTTTAAAGGCAGGTCTGCACATATGTTTTTTTAATCAATCAAACAATATCCTATGATTGACATCTGTTGCATTCCACCCATGCACATGCAATTTGCAGCTGCATCTTCTCTGCAGCAGCTGCATCCCAGTATCCCTCTGCTCCTGATGAAGCTATATTTGTGTGTCGCTTGTGCATTTTCAGCAGACCAGATTGCATTTGTGTTTTTTTCACACATAGCAAGTGGCAAGCAGTGTGACACGCTGGCATCTATACCATGATATCATGTGTTGCGTTTGCACCGCAAAGATAGCTGCTCTTTCCATGCTGTGAATCTTTACTGAGCTGTTTGTTTGTGCACTTTTGCATTCAAAAATCTGAGATGGAAAAAAGAAAGGCTTCATCTGATTAATGCATGACTTGATAAGTGTGAGAAAAAATCATGAGTGGGCACTGTGTGGGTCTTCACTTTGTGTGGAACTAGTTAAAATGTTCAGTTTTGTCAGCGATGAGAGGTGGTCCGCACCTCGAGATCACATGCATTACAAGGAATGAGTCAACACCATTGATAGAATCATAGTAATACGTCAAAGTGAGGGGAAATTACCTGATTTGACTCTAATGGGTAAGAGGGAGGAGCAGCATAACTGTACTCCTCGCTGTCTAAATTTTCCAAACCTGCTTTGCCCTAAAATGGTGATAAACAAAATGAGAGATCTGCTCAGAGTAGTTTGGTTGCAGAGGAAGTCTGTGTGTCCTCCATGTTCTCATAAGAAATAACTCACAAGTGGCTCCTAAAAATGCCTGAGGTGGCAGGGGTGCTGGTGTTTTGGTTCATCATGGTTCAAATGATGGTTCACTGTTTGGATTACAAATCCCCAGCTGCCCCAGCCTCATGTGTTGGTGATTCCTTTGTTGGTTTTTAGGGTGTTATTTGGCAGCCTCTCAAAATGCATTCCAGTGCTCTGTTTTGCTGGCAGGCTAATTAGACTGCATTATTCATGAAAGTTTGATTACATGCAGTGGGTGTGATTCAATATGTTCCATTATGCTATAGGTTGGGAGCTCAGTTTCCTCGAATGCAGTGGGTGTTTTTACAGCTGAAACTACTAAAGACCCAGATTAAGTGAGTGTAGTTTGGGAATGTATTTGTCTTTTTCTGTGTAATAACACAGTTATTAACACATGTTGAATTTTTGCCTCAATTTTTACATTTACTATCTTTGTGTGCCATTACCTAGAAAAAGGGGACAATGTGTTCCAAATGGCAGGAAGCATAATCCATATTCAACATTTTACTAACTATACCTGATACAGCAAAGAGCTGTGCCCTCTTTTGAAGTGAAGTTTGTTGGAGGAAAAGGCAATATTACAAAACTATTTTGGGCAAGAATGGAAAAATACAATGATTGTTTCTGAAACTACTGCAAAAAAAAAAAAACACTTGTACAGCTGAGTACTTTTGGATGCTTCTTTAAGTAATAGCTCAACAAGCAGATGACTCAAAGATGAAAGAGAAGGGACTCATGTTTAGCTCTTGGCATTATAGAAAAAATGAAGTCTTTGTCACTATTTGTGAATTTTTTTTTTTAAAAGTCCAAAGTCTCCTCAGATGAACCCACAGTAGCTATGCCCTGGCTTCTTTTAAAGGGGATATGACCGTATGGTTAAATTGCATATTCCACTAGTATGTGATATGATTCTACAAATTAAGCCCCTGGTGAAAAATTTCAGACAATATTAGGACAATTAGTCCAGAACATTTCCAAGTTTGTTTGTTTTTTTTACAGCAAACAGTGCAAAGTTCACTAGTCTGCTGTGAGAGTCTCTTTATTCTGTTTACAAGATGCCTAGTGATGCAGTCTGGCATTATGTTGACAGTTTTTGCTGTCTGAGAGAAAGTCTTGAAAGTTAGGGGGTGAATAATTTGGCTGTGTCCAGTGACACATGGAAGTCATCCAGAAAGTTTTGGGATTATTTTCTGTAAGTACTTTAAGAATATTGTGTGCTTATCTTATATCAAACAACCTTCAACTCCGTCATCTCAGAAAATTCAATGCTTCAGTAGATGACAGGATGTGTTACTCACTTTTCACAACAGTTTTGATACAGTGACACTCAGTTATCTGCCAAATACTTTGAATGGACTGCCAACATGGAAAAAAGGTGGTATTAATGATTTGCTGGATTTTGTTTACAACCACAAACCAAAACAAAGAGCTTTCCAAAAAAAAAAGAAAAAACAGTTGTCACACTATTGTTACAATAACCCAGTTGGAAGAGTAGGAAGAGGGGTATATAAAGTAAAGTGGAGCAAAGAGGAAGGATGGGGACTGCACGAAATGTACCTGTACTGAATCCCTAAAGACTCCTATATTAGTTCCATTCCACTTCCCTATATTGCCTGATGTACCTTGTTTAATAACCTCAGCAAGGTCATAAAATTTGTTCTGCTTTGCTATTCAGAATATTTGATTCACATTAGGATTTAAACATTCTACTTTTTCAAATATCAGATGCATAAATGTTGAAAATGTCATTGTAGGAATGACTTTTCCCTCTCAAAAGTACAATATGTGAAAGGAAATTAAAAGTAATTAAGTAGTAATAGCTTAAGTAATGTGCGCACAAGTTTATTTACAATAATTAGAAACCTAATACACTGTTATGTAATCCCCTTACTGTAAGAAATATTACGAACAAGGTGTGATGGGTTTTTTTACTCCTCCTAACAAACTCGTGCATAGCTCGTCTCATTGTCTCGTAAACGTACATCATGTACACTCCGCGCGCTCCTTTCCTCTCGCTGGCCCTGGTTCAGCTCGCTCCTTTACCCGGTGCCACCGTTTTTAAAGCACAACCATCGAGGCTGATCTGGGACCAGCGTCTGGCACACATTCTCCCAGCCGCGGGCAGGCCTGCCTCAGCGTGGAGCGCGCTCTCATTGGTCTGACGCTCTGGCCAATCAGCGCCCAGCGAGGCTCGCGGAAAACACTGTCGCGGACACGTGCGGAATGTACACAGCGGAGAGGCGGTGCAGTGCTGCGGCGCAGTTGTACTCAAACACTGGACACTGACGAGTCGTGTAGTCCGAGTTTCGCCACGGATGCTCAGATCGCGCAGAGGGAACTGAACGGTACTGCTTTTCTCTTCGTGTTTTAATCCATGAGACGTGTTTTGGACCCGTGGGGGAGCGGGGTGTTGGGATGCAGCGGTGAGCAGCGGTTTATCAGGCGGAGGAGTTCACACATGTTCGCGCACGGCGGCACGCCTCTCTAACCTGCAGTCTCCGTGTGTACCTGCAACAGGGAAGTGTTCCAGCGTCACATGTGTTTATTACAGGCAGTTTTAGGAAAAGGAGTGGCTCCTATCCGTGGGGCATGGCACGTAGTGTGAAAAAAGCGACAGTAGGCCAACATGTGATTTGATCTGTCAGAGTAACACTGTCCTCAGTGAATGACATGTGATCCTCGTTCTGCCTTAGAAATGTGGAGCACAATATGTGCCAATGTGTAAAAATTAATAATCCTTAAATGGTTTATTCATCCATTCACAATTCATATATTTATATATTTAATTCACCATGCCTGGAACACGCATGCTATGTGCATCAGCTTTTTTATTTATTTATCCATCTGTCTATCAGCTGATGACTACATTGACTCATCATCTCAGCTGTGACTTCAAATTCAGTGTTCCTCAAACAAATCCAGTGTGTTTACTTAAGTAGCCACCAAGCTGAATTAGGGTTGTTTACAGTGCATTTTTAGAAAATTAGAACTCTCCTAGCTTGTTTGTTTCATTTCCCTTGAAAGCTTTGAGTTTTGTCTAACCACAGCATCGTAGTGTCTGTACAGTCTCAGACACAAGTCACTGTCAGGAGTGATGTATGCATCATTTAAAATAAGTGCTCATCTAACTTTTTTTTGTCATTAACCCAAAATTCACCTTACAATGATATCAAACAGAGGCAGGTCTTTGACATCTACATGTATACTTTCATTAAGTTACAGCTGGATATTTGCATTGAACTAAACTGATATTGCCAGTTAAATGTTGTAGTAATTTGTATGGAAATTTAAATTCTGTGTATGTGATTGATGAAAAGGGAAGGAAACGGAAGAAAAATACATTTGTTATCAAAATAATTCATTCATTCAGAGTTAAACATGGTTTCACTGACTCTGCAGACTATGAATGTAGCTAGGGTTTGCACCCCCAGTAAGTTTTCTATTATCTGAACTTGTTTACATCCAGGTAGTAGAGCATTGTAGCAATGTGCCATTTAAATAGAGCTTATTTTAGGCCAACAGTAGAGAAAATGTTGCATTTGTTGAACTGACTAGCAATTCTGTGCTAATGCTAAATCATTTACTCAATGCGCTCGTCCCTAAAATAGAAAAGGTCATGAAACAGATATGACAACCTTGTTTTCTTGAGTGTAGCTATTTTTGGGGTCTTTTTATGTTTTTAATCAGAGAAAGGAGGACAGGGGACAGAGCAGGAAACAGGGCAAGAGTTGGGAGAGACATGGGGGAAAGAGGCCACAGGCTGGAGTCGAACGGGGGCCACCCACCTCTTGAGCCATGACCCAGACCGCTAGGCCATCTGCATTGATGACACATTAAGTATGGTGTGATCAATTTATAAGCAGATGACACTGTTATGTTGGCTTAAAGGGTTTTTCTTTGTTTTGCTTTTATTTATTTTTAATAATTAATGCTAGTTTTTATTCTGTCTTCTGCATAGCAGAGTTCATAATGATAAAAAGATATTCATAGAAAAGGAATAGAAACAATACATTATAATTGTATAAAATGAAAGCCAATATGCTTCAATCTTTCCTCAACTAGATGACAGTACATTGTCATCGGTCAAATAACAGTGTTTCGTAGCTATTATTATATTATTATTTAATTATTTGTATAGCACTTTTAAAAACATAGTTTACAAAGTGCTTTGACAAGCATTCAGCACACAATAATAAAACACAAACAAACAATGAGCACAATAAAGTAAAAACAAACCCAGGAACCCAGACAATAAAAAGAGACCATGAAGACCAAACATAAAAAACATAAAATCAGCAAGAATAGGAAACGCAATAAAAAAAGGGATGAAAGCAGAAATCAGGTACGAAAAAATAAAAAAATAAAATGAGCAATGATGATAAAATTACAAAATAATAAAAAATAAGTGGCGATGATAAAATACAGTAATAAACATGAGCAAGAGTTACGGCAATTAAAAGGTCTAAAATTATCTATAAAAGAGTTTAAAAAGGTGAACCATTAAAAAGATAAAATCATAATTAAAAGCACATAAAAGTATTAATAAATTAATGAAAAGGAGTAAAAGAAGGTAAAGAAAAACAAACAGTAAAACAAAATAAGATAGAGATAAAAGACATTAGAAGACAGTTAAAGACAGTAAAAGACAGTAAAAGCTGTCACTGAATTAACTGGATAACAGTCAAACTCATTGGTCAGTGCGTCATCCTTCAGCAAGAAATACAACCTCATGCTCTGCGTCATTTCTTCAGTTGAGACTGAAGTCTGAGTGTGTCCCTCAGTGCACCCCATCAGCTGAAGTGACACTCCAACCCAGCATTGTGTGGTTGAGGAACAGGTCACATTGGTGGTACTCGTTTTCAAGGTGCATGACTCACTCCCTGTTTCCTTAATTTGTGCAACATGTGTCTGTTGATAGCAGTTATTATCAGCCACAGAGGCAGACATGACATGTCAGAAGCTGGTGACTCATCCGTGTTTAATTGAAGAGAGTTCCAGATGTAGCATGGAAGCACAGATGACAGTCTTATGTGTGCATCAGCAAATTGTGTCCCAGCCGAACATAGACCCCACCTTGTATAATCACAAACTGCTCTGACTGAGTGCATTTCCTGTGAATAATCGCAGTAAGTGGGTGGCAGAGGGGCTCATTGGATAGCACTGTTACCTCACAATCATGGCTTCAAACCTGACCTGGACTGGTCAGGCATGGCTGTGTGGTCATTACATGTTTGCGTGGGTTTATCCCTGCAGGTCCCAGATGTTTGACGACCACATGTAGGTGGGGATCTGAGTGTTTGCTTCTCTTTCTGTAACTGGCTGCAGCTGCCATGCAAATGATTGAATTTGGGGTCTTTACGATTTAACGTAAGGATCATGTGGTTAGCACAGCACAGGTATCCTAGATCCCCACCGCCACCCCCACCCACGGCCGTGTGTCTTCCCCCATTGCTCATGGAAGTATGCATGGATGCCAGACTTCATCAACACCCACTCATGCCCTGCTTGCATATTTCCATATCATAATTATTCCAGCCCCCAGCGCGGTCTGCAGAGAGCACACAGCTCGTCATGTGCGCCTGTGCATCATCCATCTCACCAAATGTAATGCTGATAAGAATCGTATAGAGAGCCAGGCAGTTTTCTTACATTGAGTCCAGAGAAAACTGTATGTTGCTTCCTGACATCAATTCTGACACACATTCCTGCTGACACTAAATATTTCACTGTTACTAGAGGGGTGAAAGTACTGAAGATTTTATGTTAATGGGTCAATGCTTTGACTTGCATTGAACCTTTAAATTGGAAATTGTTTATGGTATATGTTTAAATAATGCATCTTGAGGCTGCAATAACTTGATGGAACATGTGCAACATTGGCAACATGCAATATTTATTTGTAGGTGTCACAAATTGAATTGTATCCCCTGATATTAGATGTATCACGCTGCAGTGTAGTTTAATATCTCGCCTCCAGTTGTAGGGGATCCTATGTTATTATGTGTGGTTTCATTTGACGCTGCATCTCAACGTAGGGTAGGGCGGGTAGATTTGCTTTATTTCATACAGCTTTTTTTCTGCATCCCACTATAACCTGTTGTATGACACAGATGTGTACTGTAATGTATCTCTTTTATGCATTGCACCAAAACTGCATTGTGTTGAATTTTAATATAAAGTATTGTTGTATCGCTTTGCATCATTAGGGATGGGTACTTTGAACATTTGAAACGGTACGGTACAGTACGGTGATACGGTACAGATACCGGTACTCAACGGTACCAATTTTCTGTACTTTGTGTGTTTATGTGATGATAAATATTCATTTGTTTCATCATAAAATCTTGAATTTTTTCAATTTATCACATTTATTTCTCGCCTACTCTTCTACTCCCTCAAAGTCACAAGGATGTGTTTAGGTACCGTAACATGGTTTTACGTATATCGGTTCTCAGTACTACAAACAGAATTCAGTTGGCACCTATAAAAGTACATAATTTGGTACTTGTTCCTATGCATCTTACATTGTACCACATCCCTGCCTACACTATTTTGAGCGCATTAAATTGCAATACATTGCGGCACAACATTTCACGTTTTAATTTTTCAAATATTTGCTGCATTGTAGCATGTTTTGTCTCTTAATTGGTCACATTACACAGTCATTAAACTGTATAACACTGCAACTATTGTTGCACTGCGCTTTGACGTACTGCATTTGATTGTGCTATAAAGTACATTTTGTGTTTCAGGGTTTTTTTGTTTTGTTTTGGTTTGGTTTGGTTTTTTTTGTTGTATTTGTTTTTTGTGCAACAATACAAGACAGTGACATAAACAATTGTGGGTTGTGAAGTGATCATGGCTAGGGATTGGTACCTTTCACATTTGAAACGATAAGGTACTGATACCTGGTACCTGGCAATCGGTACCAGTACTCAATGGTACCAATTTTCAGTACTTTTTTGTTTTTATGTTGTAAAAAATATCAATTTGTTTAAAGATAATACTTTTTTTTTTCAACTTAACAAATTTATTCTTCAATATATAACCTTGCAATGCTGTGTTCATATCCAGCTTGGAAAAGTGCCTACTCTTCCACTCTCTCACAGTCACAAGGATGCATTTAGGTACCTAAACATGGAACCTTTTGATTCTACGTGAACCTGTACCCGGTCCTTTTCACAGAATTTGGTGGGTACCTTTAAAAGTACCTAATTCTGTACCCATCCCTAGTCATGGCACTGCTAATTGTTACAATAATGTAAACATAATGGCAAATATTACTTAAAAAGATTAAAAAAAATAGACAAGTTGTAACAAGATAGATAACAATAACAGTAATGACATAATTTTTGTAATACTATTAGTTATCATAATATTGATGGTGACATTGAAAATTGTGGAATTATTGTTAACAGCAATATTAGAAAAAATAACAGTAACAGTAATGATGGTAAATGATCAAATAATATCAAGATAATAATATAAGACTAATATCGTCAACAATAACAATAATAGTAATAACGTCAGTTCATGTTGCACCTTAATTTATGGTATTTAGTAGTTTCACTTTGCATTATATTGCACCACATCCTATTTAATCGCACTGTACTGCTCTGCACTGTAATCTAATGTAACGCAGTGCATTTTATTGTAGCATACTGCTATACGCTGTTTTGTGTTAAATCTAAATGGATGCGTTGTTTTATGCACAGTGCATACTCAGGAAACACAGTCCGTCTTTTGACCCCCAGTTAAGGCTGACTCTGCTACCAAAACAGCTCTATTTTTGGCGGCAGCATCCTCATGAACCCGTTGAACCCCCCTGTAGTCATTACGTTTGTATTCATCTATTCCCGTGTTATATGTCGTCAGCCGTGGTCTTCACGTCACATCTAAAGAGCGCACTCAACCGGCCGTACTGCGCCAGAAAAAGCCCACATTCGTCTGAGCTCTGAACTTTAATTGAAAGTGTCCTGAACAAATTGTAACCCCTCCCTCCTTCTTCCCTCAGAGCATCAGGACACCTGAGGCGGGGGCAGGTAAAGGGGGTTGTGGGGCAGCCAGGTGGACACACTTGAAAGGATTTGACGACTCCTGTTGCGTCTGTGGGGATTACGGGATTACCGGGCGTCTCCCTCGTACGGGGAATATATAGCGGTAGACTCTCGCTTGCGTAGGAGTGGGCCCGATATAAACTCAGGGATGCTGTTCAAAAGCTAAGCTTTATTTATAAACAACTCCTCACCTGTGTGCCTTGTCCTTGCCAACCTGCTGTTCTGTTTGTTGTGACCGTCATCCGAGTAAAAGTGGACTAAGCCATGACGACCGAGCGATGTCCCGTGTTAATTTGGCTGCAGCACATGTTCACCTCTGCTCACCTGGTCTTTATTCAGATGCAAACATACGCACTTGTTGCATGCAGGGATTATTCCTTTAAGATGTGGTGATTGTCTCCTGGTGGTATTTTGGGTGAAAGGCAGGAACATCGAGGACGCAGTGAAAACATTTCAAGGTTGATTCGTCCTCCAAGGCTGACGCGATAAACTGATAAGTTTGTTTTTGTGTTGACATCACAAAGCGTGTAGTAATCCTGCAGCTAACGCTATTTTTCTCTCTGTCTCCTTCTTCCTGACATCTCAGGTGGCCTTCAACACCCAGAGCGACACCTTCCCTCCTCGACGAGGCAGATTCTGAGTGAAGAGATTGTTTTTTTTCCTCCCAAACACTGCGAGGTGTTTTTCTCACTCTGCTGCTCCATCTCTCATCCCATCTGTTGAAACCGCCTGTAGTTTCATGAGCAGGAACTCATCCTTCCAGTGACACTTTTTCCCTTTCAGATCAACCTTTTATGGTCGTTTTCACAG
Source organism: Halichoeres trimaculatus (assembly GCF_033239565.1). NCBI lineage: Eukaryota > Metazoa > Chordata > Actinopteri > Labriformes > Labridae > Halichoeres > Halichoeres trimaculatus. The sequence goes on from NW_027437200.1 coordinate 19,626,658, forward strand.
CCGGTTGACGATCTGCACGTCATGAACTCTTAAAAACAGGCTGCACCCTTTCACGTGATCATCTTTTTCAGCGTGAGGAGCCATGAATTTCTCTCCTTAGTTCTTTAAGCGACAAACCAGCCGCTATGGTTCATCCCAGCATACATAGTAGTCCCACTTAAATCAAAGTTTCACCCTCAACAAGCTTCGCCAGCCTCATCCTACTCTAGTATGAGTTATGACAACTCTAAAACGCCCAGCAGCAGCACTCGAGGGCGAGTGGCGAGGGCTGATGAGAAAGACAATGAGCAGGACGTTGAGTCCAGCGTGTTGAACTCTGGGAAAAGTAACGGCGGGCAGAGCGGGGCTAATGTCCAGGCTCAGGAGCAGGAGAGCAGCAGCGGAGCAGAGCGGGGGTCCTCCCCAAGCGGAGGGTCGGGATCCGGGAGCTCGTCGGGACACCGAAGGGGGCCGAATTCGGACGACATGGACGGACTCTCGAGCGGGAACGACTCAGGGGAAAGGGAGAGCGAAGGAGGGATGGAGAGGGAGAACGGGTCACGAGGGAGGCAGTCGACGCGCAGCTCCAACAGCTCGTCGAACGGGAAGGACTCAGGGATGATGCTGGAAACAACGGAGAGCAACAAAAGGTAAGAGGAGAGAAAACTATTCTCTACTATTAATGTATTATTACTATTAATTAATCATTTAGAAGCCACAAAATCTATTTTATCTTCACAATAAAGACAAAAAAAGTTTTTAAATTCTACACAAAGTAAAATTTAGTACATTATTATCTAAATGAGAAGGAGTTTTTTGTGTTTATTAAATTGTTCATTTAATGTCTAATTTTTTTTTAATAATTTAAAAAAATTTCAAAGAAAAGAAATGTAATGTCGAAATTTGCATGACTTATAATACATTTCTTAAATTTTTTTTCTAAAAAATGAAATAAAAAAAAGCAAAAATTCTAAGATTTAAAAATTGGCAGGAATTAAAAAAAATGAAATAAAAAATTGCAGAATATTGTTTTTTTCCTGTAATTTAAAAAAAGTCAAAAATTGAAATTCCCCAAAAATCGCAAAATGTTGAAAAGATTTTGCAAATAGCCCAAAAAATTAAAAATCTTAATTGACAGATGTGATGCATATTTGGTTCAACAAAAAGTTTTATTTAGTGTTTTTAATTATCAATACTGTCTGTAAAAAAAATAAAAATTCTACAACTTATGGTTTTGGAGGAGATCATTTTTGCAGAAAGGGTAAAACTGGGCAAAATTTAACTTTAAAAGGCAAATTACTGGTATAGGTGAGGAGTATCAGTGTATGATTTTTGCGTCTCAATGAGAATTTTGACGTTGGTTTGATCTCTGGTCAACATTCCTACTTGCTGCTAGGTGGCACTAGAGAGCAAACTATGGGATGTTGGGGATCACGCTTGGCATCATATTGAAATTTTTGCCAATCCTGAGGTGTGTGCCAATTTTGGTGAGTTTTTGAGCATGTTTAGGGGGTCAAATTAGAGCTCAAAGAGTGGAGGGAAGAAGAAAAAAACAGCAAAAACAGTAGGCTCCTCTCCCTTCAGTCAAAGCCCTAATAAGGTTTTTATTTTGCTCTTATAATTTGTGTTTTTAAAATGGAAAAAGTCATCTACCCCTGGCTTGTAACAAACAAAAACGTTGATATGACTGAAAGTTGCAGTGGAAAGGTCCCAAAAACTTACAGATTTCCAGAATTTTCAGCTCTACTCATAGTAACCCTAACATGTGGCTTGATAGCTTTAACGCTGATTGTTAAACGTTGGTCTGTTCTTCTCCCACAGCTCCAACTCCCAGAGCCTCTCCCCGCCCAGCGGCTCCCTGGCCTACAGCATCCTCTCCACCAGCTCCGAGCACGACCCCCCCTCCACATCCGGCTGCAGCAGCAACCAGTCGGCGCGCGTCCAGACCCAGAAGGAGCTCATGAAGGCCATCAAGGAGCTGAAGCTGCGTCTGCCGAGCGAGCGCAAAGGCAAGGGTCACTCCAGCACGCTCAACGCACTGAAATACGCGCTGCAGTGCGTGAAACAAGTGCGAGGTGAGGGTTCAGTGAGGATCGATGTGTGGCGTTGTCTTAGCGTTAGCTTATTTCACCTTCTGACTGGTTTATTCTGCATCTGTTCCAGCCAACAAGGAGTACTACCATCAGTGGAGCGTGGAGGAGTGTCACGGCTGCAGCCTGGATCTGTCGGCTTTCACTATCGAGGAGCTGGACACCATCACCTCCGAATACACGCTTAAAAACACTGTAAGAAATAAAGCAAGTTGGTGTATTGAACATTTTCCTGGCTCAGCTTTGAGCATGTGTCATCATATCCTTTTCCCGTCTCTAGGACACTTTCTCCATGGCCGTGTCGTTCCTGTCGGGAAAAGTCGTCTACGTCTCCCCTCAAGGCTCCTCCCTGCTGCGCTGCAAACCCGAGTGTCTCCAGGGCACGGTGTTCTCCGAGCTTTTAGCCCCGCAGGATGTCAGCACTTTCTATAGTGGCACGGCGCCCTGCCGCCTGCCGCCCTGGGCCTCCTGCATCGGCTCTGGTGAGTGACAAAAAAATCATACAAAGAAAATTTGTGGCCTTCTTCAATCGCTGACTCTAACCGTCTCTGTCCTTTCAGCCTCGTCTCCAGTGGACTGCACGCAGGAGAAATCCATGTTCTGTCGGATCAGCGCAGACCGGTCGCAGGGTGGTGAAATACGTTACTACCCTTTCCGCCTCACGCCGTACCAGCTGACGATCAGAGACTCTGACGCCGCCGAGCCGCAGCCGTGCTGCCTGCTCATCGCAGAGAGGGTCCACTCTGGATATGAAGGTATTCCTCCAACCTGTGCGTCTGCGGTCATCCAGATATAAAGTCATTCTTCTTAAGGATGTTTGTGTTGTTTGATAGTTATGTCAGAGTAACCCTGCTATCACAGCTGCTGGAGATTTCTGATAACACAGCTGAGTTATTGTCAAGGAGATTTTTCTGCAACAACTCATTAGAAAAAGAGACAAAAACTTATGGAAGATCTGGATTGGTCTTTAAATCTGGAGAGTAGAAGGACTTAAGACACCCAGAGTGACGCATGCCTCTCGGAAATCACAACAAAACATTTCTCTGAACTCATCGTTCGGCGTCTCCTCTCAGAGCTTCTCATCTTGTCTCTCTGTCTGCTCCCCACAGCTCCGCGAATCCCCCCGGACAAGAGGATCTTCACCACCAGCCACACTCCCAGCTGCCTGTTCCAGGAGGTGGATGAGAGGTCAGTGAGCCGAAGCGCTGTTTGATGGTTTACTGCTGCGAGGCCGGCTGGTGAAATGATGAAACTGTCACAGAGAGATAAGAGTAATGAGAGGGGAGAGCTGGACTGTGATTGGCCTCAGAGATTAAAAGTGTCTGACACTGATGTATCTCTAGATGTCACTTTGTGATTCAGTACATCCTTCAGGGTAGTTTATGTTTATCTGTTTCCGGTGAGTCTCAGCTTCACTGTAAATAATAGGTTACACAAAGGATCTACACTGGTTTAACTTAAAAGAAAAACAGATTTTTTTTTTGGATGTACTTGGGATAGAAACAAGTTTTAAGCTAGCCAAAACATCATCAGGATCCAGATATTTACAAAGTTAAACGTTAGTTTTGTCAGGTCAAGGAAACCAAAAGAAAACATGCTGGTTTGTTGATTTGATCATTTGTGACTGTAAAAACAAATGAGGTCACTACAAAAACTGCTCCCCCTGGTGGCTGGCTGCAGTATAGGTCAAAAAATCCATCTCCCCAGTCATTCCAGATGGGCTGTGGTCAAACTTTAAAAAAATTAATACACCTGGTAGAAATGTTTCTCACGTCTGATTGTTGTGGTGATTTGAAGATATCATTTGGCTGCCTTGTATCCAAGTCCTCTTTTTTCTGAAAAGTTTTATTTTTCTTAGTTATACGAGGTTAAAAACGAGATTTTACGTCACATTTAACAGTGACTGACAGCTGATGTTCTTGTGTATTTTTTCGGGGATTGTAAAAAATGTCGGGAGGTCGAGTCAAGAAGTGATTAGACTCTCAAGACGCTGTTTTACAATCATTGCTTTCCAAAGAGAAGTAGTACCACACAGTGGACATGTTTGCTAGTAAAGTGTGATCTGATCGGTGCAACGGTTTAGGACATCGCTATCAGGAAAATGCTCCCTTTAAAACAGGGCTGCTGAAAAAAAAGGAAGGCGGGAATTTTCCTTGAGGGATAACTTGTTTTACAGTCAGCGGATAAAAAAAACAGCACAACAAATAATATCTGTAACAACTTGAAAACATTGGTGTTGTGTTTATCAGGCCAGTTGTTATCAAGAGAAAAGAAACCCCCTCTCTGTTTTTCCCGCTTTTTTGGGCCTAAGGGCAGCCAGGGAAACTCTCTAAAGAGAGAAAAACACGGGTCAGCCTCAGTGAACCAGAGTTTGCCGAGAGTCGTGGCTCGATAGAGTCTCGACATATCAGACAGTCTGCAGATCTTCACAATAGCCCAGAGTCTGTTTTTGTTTTTAAACTTGTCGACCCATACCAGCAAAACAAAGAAAAAGTCAAGAGGTTCAATAAAACAGGAAGAAAACTTAGCAGCTTGTACGCACATATCTGATTATTGTCAGATTCAGCCTGCTTTTGCTCTCCATACTGACTTTCTTACTTCGGTTCTAAAACTTTGAAGCTGTTTTTGCCTCCTTTGTCTCTCTAACAGGCTGTAATTCTGTTTTATGCTGCAGGGCCGTCCCGTTGTTAGGCTACCTGCCTCAGGACTTGGTGGGAACCCCCACTCTGCTCTACATCCACCCTGAAGACAGACCCATGATGGTGGCCATACATGAGAAGAGTGCGTCCTTTTACATCTGCACACGCTCTGTGACTTCATGTCTCAGGACTTTGTTCTCACATGAATCTTTGTTTTTCGCTCCTTCCAGTCTTTCAGTTTGCTGGGCAGCCGTTTGAATACTCTCCTTTGAGGATGTGCGCCCGCAGCGGCGAATATCTGACCATCGACACCAGCTGGTCTTCCTTTGTGAACCCGTGGAGCAGGAAGGTGGCGTTCATCGTCGGACGGCACAAAGTCAGAACGTAAGATTTAGATCCCAGAGAAAGAGGTTTCATCATCTTTACCCGTCTTAAACGTTTTCTAAAATCTCTGCTCTGCTTCTCCAGGAGCCCTCTGAACGAAGACGTCTTCATGACGCCGCAGGGCTGCGAGAGCCGGGTCACCACGCCGGACGTAGTCCAGCTCAGCGAGCAGATCCACCGCATCCTGGTGCAGCCGGTGCACAGCGGCGGCTCGCAGGGATACAGCTCCCTCGGCTCGAGCGGGTCACGAGGGTCGCGGCGCTCGCACCAGCAGCACCTCAGTGCCTCTGCCACGTCGTCCAGCGACAGCAACGGGCCCGCCATGGACGAGGCCGCCATCGCTTTGCACAAACCAGTAAGTGAAATCTTCAAAAAGAAACAGGAAGTGGATTTTGAGGCATGACGTATTTATTTAACAACTTTTTTTTTTTTCTAGATGACGTTCCAGCAGATCTGCAAAGATGTCCACATGGTGAAGACGAACGGGCAGCAGGTTTTCATCGAGTCCCGAAACAGGCCTCTGCCAAGAAAAAACCCAGGCACAGGTAAAACTTGATTCCTTTTTTTAAAAAGAAACATCATCAAGTCAAAAATCGACCAATCAGAGTCTTTATTTCTTCTCTTTCTGTCTCCAGGAGCATCAGGCGTCAGAGCTGTCCCCAGCGACCCCATCAGAGGTCTCATCGCCGATCTCACCAAACCCCCCAAAGCTCTGCTCCCTGCAGCCCCGGTCCAGAAAGACCCCCCTGCAGGCTACTCCTACCAGCAGATCAACTGCCTGGACAGCATCATAAGGTGTTTGTTCGACCCCGAAACGACTGTTTGTGTCTCCCGTCTTTGTGTTTACGAGCGCTCATGTGACTCCTCCTCCTCGTGTCTCTGCGCAGGTACTTGGACAGCTGTAACATTCCTAACACCATCAAAAGGAAGTGCGGCTCCTCGTCGTGCACCGCGTCGTCCACGTCTGATGACGACAAACAGCAGGAGGCGGGCGGAAACAACAAAGGTAAGCTGTATTATTTGTCATATTCTTCTAAATAACATTTTTAATCATTAACAGAAATTAAAGATAACCATGTGAGGCAGGTCTTCACCTTCCTTTCTCATGGATTCTGAGCATGCCTGTGTCTTAATATCCAATGACTGCTCTAGCTGAACCTGTCACACTCGTGTCTCTGCAGGTGGTTCAGTCAGCCTCGTGAGTGAACCACCTCCTCTGCCCCCCCTGACCATGGCCACAAAGGCAGAGAGTGTAGCCTCAGACCCGTCACAGTGTAGCTTCAGCAGTACCATCGTGCATGTGGGAGACAAGAAGCCTCCTGAGTCAGGTGGGGACCCCTCGCTCTCTCTCTGAACCTTAAGTCTGTCTCTCAGCAGGTTGTTTCTTTGGTGAGCTCTTTGGATGCTTCAGGTGAAACGAGGGCCTCAAAATCCTCTGGTTTTCCACTTTCTTGTACTTTTTCTTTTTGTAAACAAACTGTCAAAGAAGTGTTTATGATTTAAGAAGTCCTAAGAATGATCTCCCAGAAAGATGCACGATGAAACTGCAGATTTCAGGTAATCTGGTTTCTGCTTCTCAATTACAATTACTACAGATTCTAAAAAGAAGGACGACATGACGGCTCCTCAAAAGTGAAGCCAAAACACAAAAACTTCCATGTTTGCAAACATGAAGCAAAGATAAAGTTCAAAATACAAGTCGAATACATTTTTCCTTTTATAACCATAACTTTCCTGCATAGTCAGATCTCACTGTGCTAAAGCGCTAATTAGCTTGAATATGCTACTTAATGCTACAAAAAGATGCAAAAACTTCAACAGAGCACAGTTTGAGTTGCTATATTGCACCGGACTTAGTTAAACCTGATTGGGTCTTCTCTATAATTAAAAAATATTTCTTTCTGATTCTTTTGATATTTTATTTTAGCACTTTAACAACAACAAAAAATAAAAAGGTTTTTTGGGTTTTTTTTCTTTAAGTTGGCCTTTTTGGCACCTGCAATGGTGAAGTTTTTTAAAATTAGGAGAGAAACTAACGTATAACTGTAATATATCTCATTTTTTTCTTCTCTTCTTAATCATTCTTTTTTATTTTTATTTATTTATTTATTTTTTATTTCTTCATCACTATTGTGTCACAATCTCTCTGTAATGCTTTGCAATAAAAAAAAATGAAATAGGTCTAAAAAAATAAAATAATTGAAATAGATCTAAAAAAAAAATTTAAAAAAATGGAAATAGATCTAAAAAAAAATAAATTGAAATTTATCTAAAAAAAATGAAATAGATCTAAAAAGAATTAAAAAAAAAAAAGGACAGAAGCACTAAGAGAAAATTTAAGTTAATGAATTTTACATTAAATGGTCTAAACATACCCTAGCTAGCATTTTATCTTTCAATCAAACGTTAGCTTTTGTTAGCTAATCATATAGTAAATAGTAACCAGTTAAACCCAGCTGAGTGGTTTTAGGCTGCCAGTGCAGGAGATTTTGCCGCCTGTTTCAAAACACATTTTGGCTTCACTCTGTATAATTGAAGAGTGGGGCGCGTCATCCATCGTTATATGAACAAAAAAAAAATCAAGAAAGAACAATGGCCATGGAAGTCTTCCTGTTACCTTTTAAACTTCTTATTTTTAGTTTTAAACAGTTGTGTAATTTTTTTTTCTTTATTTAATCACCTTGGAGTTTTGACGACAAACGTTTTTGATATTTGAAAAGAAAAAGTGTAAAGGTATGATATGTATCTATAACAAACCGAGTACAGCTACGGAAACAAACTCAGAGTGTGATTCAACTTAGCGATTTATTCGTTACAAGAGGACAGAGGAAATATTTTTTATTTTCTAACCCAGAGTTAAACTTCAGCGTCTAACACCGCTCTGAATATCTCCCGTCACAGACATCGTCATGGAGGAAGCTCCCACGACGCCAACGCCCGCCCCTCAAACAGCTACACTGCCTCGCCCCAGCAGCGGCCCCACGCCTCCAGCCAACGCCGCAGTCACCCCTCCTCCTCCCCCACCGCCACCACCGCTCCCTCAAGCCGCTCAGCCGGAGAGAGACAGCCGGAGGAGTGGGAGCGTAGGAGGAGTAGGAGGAGGAGGGGGAGGGGGAGGGGGAGGAAGTGGCGGGAGCAGCGGAGGAGGGCGCATGGGTTTGACCAAAGAGGTGCTGTCCGCCCACACGCAGCAGGAGGAGCAGGCGTTCCTCGACCGCTTCAAGGACCTCAGCAAGCTGCGGGTGTTCGACCAGACGACATCGTCGGGTCTGCGGTGTCACACGCCAGCTGCCAACCCGTTGTCACGAGGTAAACACACGCTGCTGCCGTCACTCTCACACACACATGCTCAGATTTACATGAAGGGAAACTTGTTTCTTTCAAACTGAGGATCAGAAGTTTAAACTTTCTCCTCTTCTCCTCCAGGAGTTCGCTGTTCTCGCGATTACCCCGCAGCAGGAAGCGGCACAGGTCACAGACGTGGTCGTGGCGGTAAAAGACTCAAACACCAAGAATCGTCAGATCAGCACAGCTCTCTCGGGCGCAGCGGGAGCCGACGAGATCCCAGAGCCGGGACAGTCCCCGTCCCTCTCAACATGCCCATGGCGCCCCCGACAAACTCTTCGTCGTGGCCGTCTGTGGGCTCCCAGGCCAGCATCCCTTCAGCTCCCTTCGCACCCGGGATGCTCCCCATCTACCCGGTGTACCCGCCGCTCGGGCAGCCTTTCCCGCAGCCCGTCTCTGACCCCTCACGCTTCCCCCCAACCCAGATGGTCCCCCCCATGATGGCGCTCGTGCTCCCGAACTATATGTTCCCTCAAATGGGTCAAATGGGAGCGCCCATCCCTCAAGGTGGCGCCACACCCGGACACTTCTACAACCCCAACTTCGCACTCCCCGTCAGCAACCCCCCCGCTGTTTCCAACCCTGTCCCCATCCCGGCGCCGTGCACACAGTCCCGCAGCAGCACGCCACAGTCCTGCAGTCAGACACCGGCGGACCGCGAGGGAGCAGAGTCCCCTCTCTTCCAGTCTCGATGCTCGTCTCCGCTCAACCTCCTGCAGCTTGAGGAGTCGCCTAGCAACCGGTTGGAGGTGGCGACGGCTCTCGCATCACAGCAGGTGACGCCGTCTGCGCAGGGCGGGGCTACTCAGCCGCTTGCTGGCTCGGCAAATCAGGGGAGCTCTGACGATACATCGAAGGAGAATGAAAACGTGAGTGTCCAGATTTTAAAAAACAAAAGTTTAAAATAAAAAAATCCAAAACATTAACTGTGAGTTTTATTTCCTGTCATTAGGGCGAAGCGAATGAGTCGAATCAAGACGCCATGTCCACCTCAAGTGACCTGCTCGACATGCTGCTGCAGGAAGACTCACGATCAGGCACCGGATCAGCTGCCTCTGGATCAGGGTCTTCTGGGACCAGGTCATCTGGGTCAGGATCTGGCTCTAACGGCTGCAGCTCCTCTGGCACCAGCGGCACAAGTCAGTACCTCCATTTTCAACCACATCCTGTCCGATTTAGCTTCAGAAAAAAATAAGAAGCTAGTTTAAGTTGATTTTTCGATAAATCTGCGGTATTTTATTTTGAAAAGACTCCAAAAATTGTGTATCTGACTTGGTCTACTTCCTCCTCGTGCTTCCAGGCAGCAGTCAGGGCAGCCACACCAGCAAATACTTTGGCAGCATCGACTCCTCAGAGAACGATCACTCCCGTAAACAGCCAGCAGGGGGCGGCAGCAGCACGGGCGGTGAAGGTGGAGAGGAGCAGTTCATCAAGTGCGTCCTGCAGGATCCCATCTGGCTGCTGCTGGCCAACACGGATGAGAAAGTGATGATGACATATCAGCTGCCTGTCAGGTAACACTCAGGGCGAAATAAACCCACGACAGAGTTTGAGAGGCTGAAAAACTACAGATTGTTAAGATGTTGTTGATTTTGTCTCAAAGGGACGTGGAGACTGTGCTCCAGGAGGACCGGCAGGCGCTGAGGAGCATGCAGAAACACCAGCCTCGCTTCACGGAGGAGCAGAAGAAGGAGCTGAGTCAGGTGCATCCTTGGATCCGCAAAGGACGTCTCCCAAGAGCCATCAACATCTCTGTGAGTTGGCATGTCAAGGAAGACTAAAAACGAAACTTGAAGATGAGAAATGATTGATTTACTCTTTCTTTTTTCTACTTTCAGGGCTGCACAGGCTGCAAGTCTCCACCCTCCGTGCCCCCCGTCGCTCCATTCGACATAGAAATCCACGAGATGGAGCTCTGCAGCATGCTGAAGGCTCAGGAGGAAGGCACAGGCGAGGAGAAGAAGAAACCCTCAGAGACCGCCATGGATGAGATTCACCCAGGAGATGAGGAGGACGACGAAGAGGAAGAGGAAGACGACACGGAGCAGAAAGACACCAAAACATTAGACAGTAACCAGGAAATGCCGACAGAGGAGCAGACGTCGACTTCTTCAGATGCAGCAGAGGAAAAGGTCGAAGTGCAACAACCCGAATCCCACATGACTCACTGAGGTCGCAGCCAAAGATGAGGAGCAGTATCAGCGCCGTCAGCAGGATTTACACACCTTCGAATATCACAACACGGGGTGTAGGGTGACGCACATGCACCTTTCCTGCCCTGCACACAGGAGTGGAGGTGTCAGATCACCACCTTCTGGGAGTTTCCTGCTGCTAAAACAGGAAACAAGGTGTCAAATACGCACATTCAAAGACCTTTCTGTGGATCAAGGTGCGCGTTTGTGACGAAAAACTTCCACTTTAATCGACAGAGCGGGTTGAACACTTTGTGGAGTTCATGCCAGCAGACGCGACAGTCGTTTCGCCACCTTTTTGTCGACCCTGTTGCTCCTGATGTATTTATTTAAGTTTTACAATCAGAAAGGACGACGAGGAATGTGACGAAAAAATGCGGCGCCTTTTAAAGATGGATGTTCACCACAGTGTCCTCCTCGTTTTCATCTCTCCCGCTTCACGAGGAAAAGAGTGGTTTCTTTTCCAGAGCTTGATCTGTTTTTCTCTCACAGACTCATTGTACAAAGTTCGCCCTTCACTAAAAGCACTAAAAGAAAAAAGCAACTTGTCTTTCAGTAGCCCAGATGTACACTAAGAAGCAGGTTTATTTTGTAAACAGTCTGTATATTTTTATACTTCAACTCACTGCGAGTAGAGAAACAGTAGAAGAGCGTCTTTTTCTGTGACAGGTCAGAAAACCTGGATGGGAATCTGTGTTTGAGTTTGCGGTGGAAAAAGGAAAACAATCACATGTTTTGTGACGCAGCACTCTGGAGAGATGTGCAATGAATTGTGGGGCAATGTGGCAATCACCCGGAGACCAACCTGGACTTGTGAAGGTTCGTCTTCAACCAGGCTTTAGTTGTGCATTTCTGTGAGACGTCAACAACGCCTCCCTGAGCGTTTGTCTCGCTCGCTCACAGCGGTAGGTGTATCAAAAGGCGTGGACGCGGCTCTCGTGAGAGTTCGGAGAGTGTTTACTATCTTCTTTCCTCTCTGTCCCCTTTCTCTCTTTCTGTGGCACTGTTCTGGTCATGTGATATCCAATGCTTTATGGCGTCAGTGGTGTTTGCAACAGTTTCTTAATATTTTTGTGAAATTCTTTGTACAAAAAAAGACAATAAAACAATATGAAAAGCCTCCACATGTGAAAGTTGTCGTTTTTCCAGTCTCCCCGCTGCCTATTTCAGTCGGCGGGTGTTTTGCAATGTTTGGCGTCCGGAGAGAGCTGGAAGACGAGAGCAGACCGGGGCAGCTGCTTTCCTCACCGAACCACAAGTCTGCTCCCATCCAAGCTGTGGTTTCTACCCAGAGTGGTCACCACAGCCCAAAAAAGACAAAGACATGCCCTCTCCTGGGCAAACACAAAGCTGGGAAGTTCACTCCACTAGATTTCATGATTATAACAAAGGCAGCTATCAATTTAGTGCATGTTGGTCATAATAAAGAAGTATAAAGGCACACGTTGTTTGGTCTAGCTTGTTTTAAATAATGATAGTTCTCCTCCTGCCAAAAGTTCATACTCCATGCTGCGTAATTTGACATTTTCATCCAGCTTTGGCTCTATTTTAAGCCTGTATTTTTCATACTTTCCTGCAGTTAAACTCACCAGTTTCTCATTTGACTGAACTGTAATTTAGTATAAAAGAATTTAATCCTCATAATAACCCTCACTTGCTGAGTAAATTGAGTGTGTGTGCCCAGGTGATTTCCTAAAAGACGTTTTGTTTGGGCAGATTGTGCTGGAGCTAAGACAAGCTAGCATGAGGATCCTTAACAGCGAGCTAGCACTGACACACAAAGGAGCTGAAGGTAACTCAATCTTTGTCATTTTGGATAAATATTAGATATTTAAGAATAAATCCCGGTTATTTTGAGAACAATAGCTTAAAACGTCAAATTACGTGACGTTTTTTTACGTTTAATCAGCGTGTTAATAACATACAAAGCTAGGATAAAAACATAACGGCTAATGCGGCTAGCTTGTTTCGCAAAAGCTACAGCTCTACCAAATACGTACAGAAGTGACTGAAATAACAGAAAAAAACGTACTAAGACAATTCTTATAAATTGTTTTTAAAAAATGGTTACTGTTTTGATTACATTTGACGATTTAGAAATTAAAAGTAAAAATATTTTTGAGTATAGATATGTCATGCAATTTTCAGAATAACTAACTGCTGACCACTTCATTTGTGGTTTGAAGCTATTTAGAGTACATTGGCTGTAAATTAGCTAACAGCTAAGAAATGCTGAACTAACTTAAAAGATTTGAGTTCTTTTTTCAACTTTTTTCTTTTCTCTCTTCAAAACAGGTTAATAAAGCCTTGACATTTCTGTAATTCTAAGCTAGGTTACAAAGAATAATCCAACTAGCAAGGCAATTTTTTTTTATTACGAGCTAACAAGATGCATCTAAATGTTTCTGTTCACTTAGCACAATTTCTACTCAGAGGACCATGAAATAGAAATAGAAAAGAAAAGAAAATACTTTATTTATCACAGCACAGGTGCTCTGTTTGCCATGTCTGTGAATAGCATGATGCTACTCTGCCTTCTGGTATTCCCTCTGTTGCTGGGTTAGCACAGCTAGCTCGTTCATCTTATTGGAGATAGATCTTACATTCCCAATAATGATGGATGGAAGGACAGGTTAATGTTGTCACTTCTTAGCTCTCACCTGAGAACTAGCACGTCGTCCTCACCTCCTTCTCCTCACCTTGTGGGGAAACATCTGGCCTTGCACCAGTTAGCATTGACATGCTGAGGGCTGCTAACAACTGATTTCACATGTAAACAATGCAGCCATGGTTAGATGTAGGATCTCCAGACAAACACAGAAGCAACAAAAATTTCACCTCAAAGGAAGTTAGAAGCTCCCCAGTGTCACCGATTTGTACCCACTGGGGACAATGAATGTCAACGCAACATCAATAACCTAGCATCAAAATGTTGTGCTTATCTATCAAAACCAATGCAAAACAAGTGAAAGCTACTTGCATGTGGCCTGAGCAAAAAAAAAATGTATGGGGTCTTAAAAGTTGTTAGTGTTCATATTCTAGGAATCATTAATATCAACACTGAATTTCATAGCTCCACACCCAGTCCGAGATATTTTTGTTGGGAGCCAAATCTTTCCAAAAACAGCTTCCTCTTGGCTAATGAAGCTAACAGTGGCGCTCTGTCTCCCACACACACCTGAAAAACCTATGTTTTCCATATATTCCATCTCTTTACCTGTTGAATAACAGCCCAGAGGTGACCATAACACACACCTCACTCTGAACTGTGTGTGCTGTATTGCTTTTGGCTTTGGGTGAGTGTACGGTATAATTACCGTAACTTCCCTGTTGGTCAAACAGCCCTCTGTCCACTTAAATCACATTAACTCACCTTTTTTCTTTTTTGATCATAACACACCTCCTCCTTAGCTCCCTCTCCCTTCTCCTCCCCTCTTGAACCTTAAATCTCTCTCCTCCCCTCTGAGTCCGCCTCTCCCTCCTTCCTCTCCTTCCCTGCTGCTGTCTGTCTTAATCTGTGCAGCAGGATGGAGGACAGGGTGTGGACTGTGTGTCTTTTTCTCATTCTGACACTGGGATGGACCAACGCTCAGACGGAGACAAACTTCACCAGGTAAGAAGCCGATGTGTGTGTGTGTGTGAATATCAGCAGGAAGACCTTAAATTTCTTTGGATTTTTAAACTGTGTCTTTTTTGTGCTTTGAGTTCTCTTACAAAATCCAGCAAGTGCACATGTGGCATGTTTTCAAGCCCACATCTGTCCATATAAACTACTGTTTGTGTGTGATTTCCTCTGCTGATTACAGCAGAATTAGAAGGCTCCAGTGTTTTCAGGAAGATGTGGTTGGCCTCCCATAAACACACAAAATGACAGCATGCTGGGACTGATGCACTGATGCAAGACTGGGCACATGGAAAGAAGCTAGCCTTGCGTCAAGTTTTAACCAAAACTTGCAACGAATTTAGACATTCACTTTCATCTTTTTGTGTAAAAAATCCTTTTAGCATTAAAAAATCCTTTTTAAAAAAAGTAAAGTAACTGATATCTGACATTTAAATGCTTAATCTTTAAAGCTGCTGTGAGGAAGTTTTGGTTTATGTGGTTTTTACGCCCCCTGTAGACAAGTTAGATTTCTGTTTTTGTGCCTTTATTCAGAGAGGACAGGGCAGAAGGTAGAGCAGAAAACAGGGGCAGACTGGAAAGTGACATGAGGAAAGGGTTTGGATCCAAAACTGGGACTTTCTATTCAAGAGCTAGCGTCATGGGGCGCCGAACCTAAACATTAGGTTGTTTTAGTGCCCGCCATTGCCAGTTTTGGACTTAGATAGTTGGTGTGGTTAGGGATGGGTACTGAATTAGGTACTTTTATAGGTACCGACCGATTTTGGTCAAAACTATCGAGTAATGATTCACCATGTTTAGGTCCCTAAATGCATCCCTGTGACTGTGGGGGAGAGGAAGAGAAGGTGATTTTCCATACTGGACATAAAAACAGCAATGCAAGGTTATATGCTGAAGAAAACAATTGTTAAATTGATTGCCGGGTACAGGGCATCGGTACCGTACTGTTTCAAATGTGAAAGGTACCCATCTCTAGATGTGGTGTTTTGTTTGTTTGTTTTTTCCACTCCTTCTTGTTTGAACAAATGCAAAAAGAAATCTGACTTAATTAAAAAAAAAAAAAAAACAACTTGACACAAGAAAGGTAATAAAAAATTTAAAAAAAAAAATAAAATAAAAAAAAATTAAAACAAAAGTCCCAACTTCAAGATAGAAAAAAATATGAAAAGATAAAAAGAAATAAAAAATAAAAATAAAGATGAAAAATAATAAAATAAAAAATAAATAAATACAAAAATAAATATATAAATAGATGTGTCAAGAAATAAATTAATTGTTAACAAAGAGGAATCTGAAATTTTTAAAGGTCACATTTTAAAAACATAAAAAAACACTTAAAAAATTAAAACAGTATCTTAAAATAAGTTTCAAAGAAAAGAATCTGCAAAAAAAAATACAATTTACTTTTAAAAAATCTGAATTTTGACGGCAAAAATGTCTTTATATTTATTTTTGTAAAGCTTCGCATTTTTTTAACAACTTTTTTATATATATATTATTATTTTTTAAAGATTTTTCAGACTTGAAATGTCCACAGTTAAATTTTTGTTTGAGCTTTTTGACCTTGCATGTGTACTGCTGTGCATTGCACACTTTCAGAGTGATAATTGAACATGAGACACAAACAAATGCCTGTGGGCTGTTTAGCTCTACGGGGTCAGAAGGGAGGGACCGCACCGCCACAGTTTTTTTTTAATTTTGTTGTAACCAAATGTGGCCTTTCGGCACCACAGCAGACACACAACACATGCCTGAAATACATGTTAAAACTGAACAGAACTGAAATGTTTTCATGGTGAGATAAATACAGAATCTACCATGGAAAAGATGATTTATCTTGGTTTTTATCGCTAATGAAAAATGTAAAAACAAAAAAACAGAACCTTTCTTGTAAAACACCAGAGCAGCAGACTTTGAATTAACAAGCTGCGAAATTAAAAGTGGAGGCTGGCCTCTCTTCTGATCTGTGTTTATCTGAGTGTGTGAGAGTGGGTGTGTTATCAAACGCCATGTGTGAGCAGCGTTCAAAGCCGAGTAAAGTACGTGTTGCGTCTCCGTTCAGCTTTCTTGTGGTGCAGTAAGAGTGTGCAGAAAGCTTACAGCAGGCGCACTGTATATCGACAGTTCGATGAAAAAACAGAAACCAGGAGAGCTCACAGGGAACCTCCCCGGACCCAGAACAGAGACGGACTGTGCCGCTGTGGTTTCAGTGTGTTTGTGGGGCCTCTGCTCAGTCTCTCAGTGCAGCTGCTTAAGCTGTGTTTTCCTTCACTGGAGCATATCTAGTGAAACGTTGGATTACAGAAGATGGTGGCTGTAGTGTTTGATACTTTCTTGTTTTTTTAGGCCCGTCTTCCTGTGTGGAGGCCACCTGGTCACAGACTCAGGCATCGTGGCCAGTGAAGGATTCCCCAGTCCCTACAAACCCAACAGTAAATGCACCTGGTACATCACTGTGAGTCTTTTTAAAACATCATGCCATAAATCCATCTGTGTTTTCATCAAAAATGTGAGTGACAAACACTGAATTCACTGCACTCAACAGGAAAGCTTCACAGGTGATAATTAGCTCGATAAGAGCTGTTTACCTCCTCTCAGGTTTGTGTGGGGACTTGGAAGTATAAGTTAGAGACGACAAATTACACCTTCATCATCACAGTTAGCAGCTGAAGTTCAATGACCCCATGAAAAGTTAAGTTTTTTAGGATGGTGTTGTTAGCTTAAACCACTCAGCGAGAATGGATATTAAAAGTTTGTGGTCACTTCGAGAAATTACACACCGCCCAGGAACTGGCAATCGCTGGCCAAAATTCTTAGAAAGTCAAAATTCTTAATTTTCCAAGCAGAATTTCATGAAAGTAAGAATTGTGTTTTTTTTTGTCAGTCAAAATTTTAATTGAAATTCAAATTTTCTGATGTTTTCATTAAAGTCTAATTTTCTAATTTCCCGTTAGAAAGGTGGAATTCCTAGAAAGTAAAATTCTGGGGGGTTTTTTAGGCAGAATTTTATAAAAGTAGGAATTTTTTGACTTCTTGATCAAAAATTTCTAGCTGAATTCTTAGAAAGACAAAATTCTGAATTTTTGAAACAGAATTTCTTGAAAGTAAAAATTTTGTTTTTCTTGTCAGGATTTTTATTGAATTTTAAATTTTCTGAAGTTTTCATAAAAGTCAAAATTCTAAATATGTTGTTAAAATTTTTCGAAAGGTGGAATTCCTTGAAAGTAAAATTCTGGATTTTTTTTGTCAGAATGTTATGAAAGCATGAATTTTTACTTCTTGATCCAAATTCTAAAAAAGTCAAAATTTTCTGGCTGAATTTCTAGAAATTCAAAATTCTGAATTTTAAGGCAGAATTTAATGAAAGTAAGAATTTGTGGGGGTTTTTGTCAGAATTTAAATAAAAATTTTCTGGCTGAATCTTTAAGAAGTCAAAGTTCTTAAAAATCAAAATTCTAATTTTTTTTTGACAAAATTTCATTTGCGTAATATTTTTTTCAGACTTTTTTTTATATTTATTGAAATTTTCATAAAAGTCAAAACTCGGAATTTTCAGTTACAATTATTAGAAAGGTGGAATTCCTAGAAAGTAGAGTTCTGAATTTTTTATTTTTTTTTGTGGGGGGGCAGAATTTTATGAAAGTATGTATTTTTGACTTCTTGATTTAAGTTCTAAGAAAGCCAGAATTTTCAGACAGAATGCTGAAAGGAAGAAATTCTGAAATTTCAACCAGGTTTTAAAAGTCAAATCTAGAATTTCTGTAAGACTTCTGAGAAAGTAAGAATTCATTAGGTTTTATTAGAACACGAAAATTCTAGATTTTCTTTCAGAATTGTATGAAAAAACAGTTGAACAATCGGAAAAAATATTCTGTTTCACTTTTTTATGGTTTCAAACTATGGAACAATTTAGGTGAGGAATTAAAGAATAGTCCAAATATAAACCATATCGAGGAAATGTACAAAAATATGTTGTTAAAAGGGTAGGAGTAAATAGGACACAATGCTGAATTTTATGTCAGAATCCTGAGACAGTAGGAATTATGAATTTAGTGTTAGAAATTTCTTCAATCCATCCGTCCACCCCTTCAGGTCCCAGAGGGTCATGTGGTTATGCTGTCGTTCCGCCTCTTCGACTTGGAGGCTGACCCGACCTGTCGCTATGACTACCTGGACGTCTACAACGGCCACACTCGCCTGGTGCAGAAGCTGGGTCGTTTCTGTGGGACGTTCAGGCCTGGTGCGCTCATCTCCACGTCCAACACCATGATGTTAGAGATGATTTCTGACGAAGCAACTGGAGGGCGAGGGTTTCTGGCTGCCTTCAGTGCAGGGAAGCCACATATGGAAGGTGTGTACGCCTAATCCAACAAACACCATGAGACCGTATTTCCTGGGCTGCTTTTTCATTTTTCATTGTTTAGACAAAAATTGTGCTAACAGAAGCTAATCAAATTCCATTCTACAGAAAACCAGTTCTGTGGAGGGAGGCTGACCAAACCACAAGGTTCTGTCAAGACGCCCAACTGGCCCAACACGAATTACCCAGCAGGCATCAGCTGCTCCTGGCACATCTCTGTAGAGCCAAGCAACGTAAGCTAACTGTATTTAGGAGGCATCTGTGATTTGTTGTGTACAAAGAACATAAAACTGTGATATGCTAACAAGGCGCTAACTGTACCCAAAATAATAACAAATAGCAGGAGTATAACGCAGTGCTTAATGGAAGTACTTGCTAACCCTAGCAAGCAAGCTAGCTGGCTAGCTAAGTCCCTTTTTTTACAGAAGGTACTAAAACATGTCATATGCTAACAAGAAGCTAATGATAATTAAAATATGAAAAAAAACAGGAGCACGAAGTAATGTCTAGTGGAAGCACATGCTAAGTCTAGCAAGTTAGCTAGCTAGCCAACAGAAGCCACACAAACATTTCATGTACTGACAAAAATTAACTAAAATGTTGGGAAATAACAGGAACTTAAAGTACTGTCTAATGGGAATAACTGCTACTCCAAGCTAGCTAGCTAGCTTCTTTTGGTCTAATATAACACAAATATTTTGTGTGCTAACAAGAAGCTACAATACTAGAATAGAATGAAATAATAGGAGCATAAAGTAATGTCTCCAAAAGTGACTTATACAGAAATAACAGCAGCATTAAGTGACATCTTATGGAAATAATTGCTAAAAGGAGCTAACGACAACCAATATGAGAAGGAATAACACTAGCATTAAGTAATGTCTCGTGGAGGTAAAAGCTAACCTAGACCTGCCCTTTAGCTTTACCTTTTTGAGTGAAGTACAAACACAAAAAGGTCAGTAGGTTTTTCTTAGTGTTGCAGAAAAGAAAACAGTAAACTTTGCTATGATAACTTGTCAGCTTGTCAGGAAGCTTTATTTTGATTTTAGACTCAGAGAGAAATGTCATTTTTCATTGGGGTTTGGAAGAGTACATGTTCTTAAGTTTTAGAATATCCAGATATTGTTTTTTTTTTCATTCAGCACAAAATGCAAGGATTATTTCAATCTAAGTGTCTTGGATAAGGCCGGTTGATGCAGCAGGAGGAGGAATAAAAACTTGGTGAAGGGGCCCATCCTAAGGTAACGCCGTCTGTACGGTGTGTTAGGTGTGTGTTTGTAAAAATGATGGCGACCGTGTGACGAAGTTAGAGTGAAAGACCTCATTGAGTGTCTGGAGGTGTGTTCATGTGTGCCAAGAGATTGAAGGTTGGGAAAGAGGGAAGGAAGCAAGAGCAAGGGAGGGAGGGAGGGAGTAAATACTCCTCTGTATTTCTGAGGTCTGGCCCATCCTCCTCCAGCAGCACCACCACCAACCACTCACACGATTCATTCCCATCAAATTTCATAGCTGGTGTTTACACTGCCACTTTCTCCGCCAGGTGATCGAGGTCAAGTTTGAGAAGCTGGACTTGGAGCCTGACTCCTACTGTCGCTATGACTATGTGGCGTTGTTTAACGGAGGGGAGAGGGACAACTCACGGCGGATTGGGAAATTCTGTGGAGACAGGGCACCAGGGTGAGACCATTGCTCAAACATTGGTGTTTCAAAAGTCTTAGACATACTTTTTTGAGCTGGAACCCTTCCTTTTTTTATTTACAGAACAATAGTGACAAACGGGAATGAGCTCCTTGTCCAGTTTGTCTCTGACCTCAGTGTGACCTCAGATGGCTTCATGGCCCACTACTCCAGTGTGCCACGTGGATCTCGGTCGCCAACCGATGGAAATGACTTCATCTACGGACCTCAGACCACCGCAATGCCAACAAAAACTTTTCCAAAGTCGAGAAAACCAACCAAACAAACCCCCGTGGCTCGGCCTACCCAAAAACCAACTGCCAAACCAACCGTCAAACCAACAAAAAGACCACTGGTGAAGAAACCACTTAAACCTCCACCCAAGAAACCCGTCACCAAGCCAGTCGTGAAGCCAACGCCAAAACCCAAACCAGCCAAACCAGCCAGACCTACACCCAAAGCGCCAGTGAAAAAACCGACTACGAAACCCAAGTTTAAAGTCATTAAACCAACACTTAGACCAAGCACTAAGGTTAAGCCTTCACGTAAACCTATGGTCGTCAAGCCCACGTTAAAACCTAGAGTCAAACCAGTAAAACCAACAGCGAAGAGTGGAGTTAAACCAACAGCCAAACCAACAGTGAAGAGTGGCGTTAAACCAACAGTTAAACCAACAGTTAAACCAACAGTTAAACCAACAGTGAAGAGTGGAGTTAAACCAACAGTTAAACCAAAGATTAAGCCTAAAGCAACGCCCAAACCTGGGGTAACCAAGACTGTGACGAAGAAACCTACCGTTAGCAAGAAACGTGAGCCAAGTCATTTGATTCAAGCTGTTCCTTTTTCCATGTTTACTATATTTACACCTGCCTAAGCACCCAAAAGTGAAAGTGCCTCTCATGTATTTGTTGTTGTCTTAGCCGTACCACTGAACCCACTGTGTACACAACCCTGCAAGAGGACGGGGACTCTGCAATCCAGCTTTTGCCCACATGACTTTGGTGAGTAGCTGTTCTCTGATCCAAGAAATAGTCCAAGATGCGACTTTTTAGACCAAATAAAGGATAAGTTCGGTTTATACAGCTGTTGCATTGTTTATAGAATGAAGTAGAACAAAATACTCACCCAGAAGGCTTTCCTGATCCAAGCAGTGCTTCGGGAGATATTAAGATCCAAAATCGTGCAGCGGACGTCCGTATAATGGGATCCATCGGGGCATAGACAGCACCGCTCCTAAAACTGCATTAATCGTCTAAAAACTCATGTTTTTCACCAATATTCCATCATGGTCCGCTCCGGGTTAGTCCTCTGCTGCAGTCTGTGTCACTCTAGACAGCGCTGTGTGGCTGTAATGACCTCTGAACTGAAGAAGACTTTGTTTACATTTGCCCCTCAAAGAAAGGAGGAAGTGATGTCAGCTCTCCAGAGAGTACTGCGCATGCGCGGAGGGGCAAACGTAAACAAAGTCCTCGTCAGTTCAGAGGTCATTACAGCCACAGATCCAGAGAGAGTTGAAGGTCACGGCTTGATGAAGCCAACAGGACCACATCATCTGCAAAAAGCAGTGATCCAATCCTGAGGTCACCACACCGGACCCCTTCCACTCCCTGGCTGCGCCTAGAAATTCTGTCCATAAAAGTTATGAACAGAAACAAGATTCTGTCACCAATGAAAGTGTAACATGAAAATGGGACACAAAGCGAAGTTCAGATCTACGTTTGACCATGGTTTTCCTCTCTTTCAGTGTTAACGGGTAAGGTGACAGCAGTGAATGCTGGTCCAGCAGGTTCAGCAACAATTGATGTGTTCATAATCAAAGCCTACAAGCCAGGAAGTCTCAACATCACCAAATCAGGACCCGTCATGTCGGTCACGTTGGCCTCCACCTGCAAGAGATGTCCTGGGCTACTCAAAGGTGAAAAAATCTTACTGGATTTTCAGTATTTATCTGTCTTTGGGTTTTGGAAAGTCACGTATCTACTGTAACAAAAATAGACAGATCAAAGTCTCTTTGTATGCAGATGATGTGATTGTCTTTCTTACGGATCCTAAAATTTAAAAAGTAGGGTACATTCTAAAGACTTCTCTTCTATTCAGGCAAAAACTACGTCTTCATGGGAAAAGTCGACGCCCAGGGCAACGGTCTCCTCACCCCGACCAGCTTCACGCTCCTCTACAAACCCGTCCACGCCAAAGCACTGCTCAACCTCTCCAAAAAAGGATGCTGACATCACGGTCAGGCTAACCAATCAGATGGACAGCAATGGCCGTCCCTCTGAAACCTGTAGCTTTACATAAAAAGTGGAAATATTATGTTTAATATCCAAACCTTTTTTTTTACACGGTGCGGTGCTGTTGTGAGAAACAACTGAGGAAAAAACTAATCATCATTAACTATTGACTATATTTTGTATTTTTTATGTAAATTATAAAACTCTGTGATAAAGATGGTTATCAATAAACAATAAGATGTCAATACTTGAGGTTATTTCCTGATATTATGTAAATCCACTAAAGTTTTTTTTGTTTCAAGGGATTTCTGGGTCGAAATATTGAAATTTAACCAAAACTTGCAACTTTTGATTCTGTGCATTTTAGCTTCATTTAGCTCAATGTTTTGATTTTGCAACTGTCATAAATCTTTACTACTCCTTTCATTTGTTACATTAGTGTTGTTTAAGTTATTTTTGTTGAACACTTTTCGTGGTAAAACCTAAACTCGAGGAACTTCAGTGTCATTGAGCAAATTGGTCAAAAGGTGTCGCTAATCTTTGTTACGCTCGCACTAGCATTATTCAGTTTACTGCTGTGGTTTGAAAGCTCTCATTAACCTTTGAACTATTCAAATTTGAAGCACTTTAGAGTCTTTCAGCTCCATGTTTTGGTTTCACAACAGCCACCGGTTGCTATTCTTTTACTCAAAGCATTTTGGTATCTTTAGCACATTATTTTGGTTAAGTGTAAACAAGCTTCTAGCCCATCTGGCTTGGAAGCTGAAACTCTTTTAGCTTCTTTCGGTTTATTGTCTTGGTTTAGCAGCCATCACAGGGTGCTGCTGATCAGCAAATAATGTCAAGATGACAGGAAGTGGAACAAACTGCAGACAGACGGTTTCCCAGAGGGTAAACCACTAACATCACAAGTTTCTGAACAGGGGAAACCAACACACCCCCTTCACTGGATAATGCTTAGATAAGGGGAAACTAAACCACCAAACCAGCAGTGACTAGAAAGTTAGCTCTCAGGGAGACTGAGGAAACTCCCAAACTAAACACAATGTCTGCCCAACGTGCCTTAAAACAGACACACAGAGAAGGCTGGGTCAGGAAAGCCTCACCCAGAACCAAAAAACTTTCTGAGGGGAACAAAAACTGGTGAGTAAACACGCGGACCGGCTGTTGTGGTGCATTTGCAGACTCCCCAACCAAATGACCTGAGAAAAGATTTAATGGAAGTGCTACGCTGAGACTCACGATTACTGATACAACTGACTGTTTAATGGCAGCATGATGACATGTTTTGGTAAAGACAAAAAACAAAAATCACAAGATATTTTTGACTTTGACCACAGAGGGCGCCAAAATCAACACAAACCAACAATCAATAAATCAGTGTTGCAGTTTGATATTTTAAATATTACAGCATATGTTGGACACAAAGCACTGCATTAGGCAGAGTGACTTATGGGAAAGATGTGCAGCATACATGGTTTGAAACTTACTCAAGCATTATTTTTCAACATGTTTCTGATCTTTGGTTTCAAGCTGACTTATATATTAAAATATATTCTATTCAATCATCTTTTATAAATATATATCTTGACTTGATTTTTTAAATATTGTATTTTAATAAAAATAAAATTAATTATTAATTATAAATCTGATAATATAATGATTTTCAAGGGCAAAGAAATTGTTTTTTTTTCGAAAATTACGTTTTTTTTTCCCCAAGAATAAAATCGTGACATAAATCACACATTCATAAGACTAAAGTTATAAGAAAACAAAAAGTTGTCAATTTACAAAAATAGTTGTGATTCAACTAAAAAAGGCAGAATTTTACAAGAAGTCTCCAGAAATAAAACGCCAGGTGAGTCTGCAGAGGTAGCAAAGGCTCAGCATTACAATTCATCAGTTTTTAAAGTTCCCGTCTCTACACGTCGTCATCAGGGTCGGCTCGGCCACACAGGAAGAAGCAGACCAAGACGCAGCATCCTCCAACCAAGAAGGCGCCCAGCAGGATGTAGACCAGCGTGGTGGTCCAGAAAGCGAACAGGTAGAGAGTTTTGTTACAGTAGGACTCGATGTTTGTGCTGTTTTTGGTGTAGCTCGGCTGGTAGATTGAATAGATCCACACGTTACCTAGAGGAAACGCAAGAATATTGTTTTTCTTTAAGTTAAGTTAAAATTTTCATGCTTTTTTTTGCCTTTGATTAAAGAAGATACACATGATTGTGTTTTCATCAATAACAGAGCAATACAGCTTTTAGATTCTGTGTCTTTTTAAACCAAGTCACAGAAATAGTGTTTGTGCTGTTGAGTGGATGAGTACTGACATCTAGTGGCGAAAACATGTAACTGCAGTGTGCAGGATACTGCAAAAACTGACATCTTAGCAAGCATTTTTACCTTTTTTCATTTTTAAAATTCGTATTAGACTTAATATGAGCCAAATTCATCTGACAAGACAAAACAAAAAATTTTTTAAAAAATGCTATGAGACAAAAGAGACCCCTGGGTAAGAAAAATTTACTCGTCAAGCTTCTTGAAATAAGGAAAATATCATTACTGCACCGTTAAAACTCACCAGCAATAAACCAGCAGAAGAGAAAGAAAGAGGTCAGTGAGTTCCACGCCGTGCACACTCGACTGAGCGGGTTTGTCGTCCCGTCTTCAGGCTCCTGGGCGCAGGGCAGGCAGGCGAGCAGCGCCAGCACCAGGCCGAACACGCCCACCACGATCAGATAGATGGGGATGTAGTGCTGCCGGGGACATTCATCCAGGTATACCGCACCTGATGAAGGACAGGAGAGAATTGCTACAAAATTTCACTACACCATCCCCTCAAAGATGTTAGTAAATGTGCTTCGACGGCTCACCGATGGCGATCTGAACAATGGGCATGATGCAGGCAAAAACCTTTGAACATGCTGGAGAGGAAAGCAATCATTAATACATGACAGCACTTTCACTTTCTCTTCACTCAGAAACAGATCTGATGAGTTAATGACTCAGCTTATCTTACTTAGTGTTGGTGTGGAAAGTTTAGGAGGTCTTTGGATGGTTTGAAGAAGACGTGCGTTCGACATAGTTTCACCTAAGGAGGAAATGAATCAGCGATAAAAAAAGAGAAGTCAAACCATGAAGGATAGCATCTTTTCGTTGTGGGTGAGAAGGTGGGGTTAAGGGTCATTATCATAGCAATAAAGAAGAAGAAATCTTTTTTCTTCCTAGTTCCTGTCTTTCATTTAGGTTAAACACAATATCACCCTGCAAAAAAAACTGAAATCTAAAAAAATATAACCCTAAAGGAAAAAAATCTGTTGAGGTATGATGACTTGTCCTTTTTTTCTTTTAATATCTTGAATTAAGACATTTTTCTGACAGTATCACTCAAAATAGGAAACAAATTCTTGGATTTTAGTTTTTACAATAACCCCTTCTTTAAGGCTTAAGTATGATTAATGATTTGGCATTTTTCAAAGTCTTGGTGGAGATATGATCACAGGTGAAAACACTGCCCTAAAGGTACCTGTTTTGCTCTCAGTCAGTGTTGGTGTGGGCTGAACGCCTTAGGTTGTGACTTTTTTTGTCCAACCTTAGATCCTCTCTAACTGTCAGCGGTCTAGTTATCAGTGCATCATGGGTAACGTAGGCACCATGAGGGTGAGTGGAAGGAATACAACACAAGATATCTCTGATAGGGCTGCCATTCAGTGGCCTAAAAAGACTTTGACAGAAAAATAACAGGAACATACAGTGCATTCTCACCACTAGAGGGAGCACTCCGAGCAGTGTGATTTTGGGGGCACTTTTGCATGAATTTTTGCCTCCCAAGAGGGCACACATTTTAATAACCTAAGAGGGAACGTCAGCATCTTTGTTGACCAAAAGGGCACTTTAGCATGCTTTTTTGCTTACCAAAGACAGCTCTTTTGCATGAAATTAGGCCCCCAAGAGGGCACTTAAGCACATGTTTTGGCTTACCTAAGAGGACACTCTAGCTTGTGTTTTTGCTAACCAAAGACAGTACTTTAGCACATTATTTTGCTTCCAAGAGGGCACTTGGGTGCACGTTTTTGATAACTTCAGAGCACTTTAGCTTGTGTTTTTGCTTATCAAAGACAGTACTTGAGCTCATAAATTGTCTTCTTAGAGGGCACTTTAGCGCACGTTTTTTGTTAACCTAAGAGTGCACTTTAGCTTGTGATTCTGCTAACCAGAGACACCCTTTTGGCACATAATTTTTCTTCCAAGACGGCTCTTTAGCGCATGTTTTTTGCTTACCTATGAGTGCACTTTAGCTTGTGGTTTTGCTAATCAAAGACAGCACTTTAGCACATATTTTTTCTTCCTAGAGGGCACTTTAGTGCACGTTTTTTGCTTACCTAAGAGTGCACTTTAGCTTGTGTTTTCGCTAACCAAAGACAGCACTTTAGCTCATAAATTGTCTTCTTAGAGGGCACTTTAGCTTGTGTTTTTGCTTACCAAAGACAGCACTTTAGTTCATAAAATGTCATCTGAGAGGGCACTTTAGCGCACGTTTTTTGTTTACCCAAGAGGGCACTTTAGCTTGTGTTTTTGCTTACCAAAGACAGCACATTAGCACATTATTTGGCTTCCGAGGGGGCACTTTAGCGCACATTTTGGTTTACCTAAGAGGGCACTTTAGCTTGTGTTTTTGCTAACCAAAGACACCACTTTTGCACATAACTTGGGTTCCGAGAGGACTCTTTAGCACACATTTTTGCTTACCGAGAGGGCACTTTAGCTTGCGTTTTTGCTAAACAAAGACAGCCCTTTAGCACATTATTTGGCTTCCAAGAGAGCACTTTGGCTTGTGTTGTTGCTAACCAGAGACACCACTTTAGCACATTATTTTGCCTCCAAGTGGGCACTTTAGGGCACGTTTTTGCTTACCGAGAGGGCACTTTAGCTTGTGTTTTTGCTAACCAAAGACAGCACTTTAGCGCATACTTTGGCTACCAAGAGGCCACTCTAATGTGTGTTTTAGCTCCCAAGAGAGCACTTTAGCGTAGGTTGTTGTTAACCCAAGAGGGCACTATAGTAGTAATTTGGCTCTGAGGGCACTTTAGCTCATGTTTTTCAACAACTGGACCATGAAAGGGAGCGTCACACACCACTGCTGCCATTTGCAGTACAGTAAGTTGATTATCCGGTGTGCCCACATGATAACCTGAGAACACAATGGCATTATTCACAATCACAACTCAAAAACTGTCATCTTATGACAGAAGTTCCAAAATGTTTGAGTTTTGCCTCAAGAATTATGATTTTTTGTCTTAAAGTACTTGTGAAATAATGTTGCTGTTCTTCTCTGTCCATGTAAACAGACTACTTATGGTGTGAATGGATGAATAATATGCATAAAGCACAAACATCTCAGGCATGTTGCTTCTCTTTAGACTGATTTCATCATGTGTCAGTCCAGCTCACTCATCCTTGTCTTAACTCAATAAAAACGGGTAAAAATACACACGTACAAAAGAGGTATTGACACAGTTATTGTTCTTCCTGTGTGAAGAAATGAAAAAGAGGTTTGGCAGCATTCCCATCAGAGCCAGTTTGACGAATATAACAGGAACACCAGCGACAAGAAACAGCGTGTTCACCATAAGTTGAAAACAGACAACTGAACCGGAGCGTTATGAAGAAAGTTAAATAAAAACTGCGTCACTTTGATGTGAGCTGCTGTTTTAGTTGATTAAACATTGACGTGATTTTTTTTAAACCTGCAACAGGAGACAATAAAGCGATTGAAACACTTCTAAGGGGGTAAAGTTAGAAATGGAAGACAAAACAATGTCAAACATGCACAAAATTTGAGTAATGGGTTTAAAATACGCAGTTATTAAACCAAATTGGAGACCTAACGTTTTTATAACTGACAGTTTCCCACTGAAAGCTGTCAAAAGACCGGAGCCCCGCCCCACACCGACGTAAAGAAAACATCTGCCGTCAGTTAACGCGTCTAATATTAATAAAACAGCAAAAACTTACAGCAGAATCACGAAGAACGATGTGAAAACTGTCCAACTTTCTTGTTAAACCCCCTTGGCTCACCTGAAGTCACCTCTCCTCTGTCTTCCTCGGGGCTTTCAGTGGCTCACACAGCTCGTCAGATACCAAACCTCCACCTCTCGGGAGCGCGCATGCTCAGACGAGGCGTTCACGCGGTGGGCAGATTGGAACGTTAACTGACGCAGCGGGAAAATACGGAAGAAAAACTCAGATATGCGTTTTTAAAACTCGACTTTATGAAGAAAAAAAATATTTTCTGTACTCAAAGTGCCAAAATTAATCACACAATATATTTGAGACTGTTTTTTGATTCCAACATCATCTGATAACATTTCTAAAACGTTGCTAATGCTATTCTCACCATATATCTTTTAAAGTCATACCCTAAGCTAGCAACTTCAAGCTATTTTAGCCGTTTGTTTGGCTTAAGACTTTCCTGAACTGTGGCAGTCATGTTTTCAGTGCATCATGGGTAATGTAGGCACCATAAGAGTGAATAGAATGACTAAACTGCTAAATATAGCTGTTTTAAATGTCTTATACAATTCTTTTATATATATTTGAAGTAGTTTAAGTAGCAGTAATTGTGTAAACTCATGTTTTAACTGAAATTATTGAATTAATGCACCCCACAGTGTTGTTTTTCATTCCTATAAAGGGTGTTTAAATAATCTAGAAAGTCACACATCTATAGAAAACAACAACAAAAAAAGCCTCCAGACTTGACAAAAAAAAGTTAAAGGACACAGAAAAGATGTGTGTCAATGAGGTTTCACACTCAATTAATTTGAATATTTTACAGAACAGGGTTGTAGCATCCGTTTATTGTGTCTTATCTCGAAGCTGAAACAGTAGTCAGGGCCCTGGGTCAAAGTTATAGCATTGACTTGGAGTAGCACAAAGCTATAACTCTTTACAGCATGCACACAGGTCATGGTAGATTATAATGCTCGAGTTTTAAAGGCAGCAGTCAGGTGTAATAGGTTCCGGCTTGTGATAAACAAATAATTTCAAATGAGGAGAGATAATGGTGAAATGAGCTGTCGCATCTTTTCTGTGTGTGTGTGGTTGCAAGGGGAGAGTGTGAGAAGCTGTGTGAAAGTATCAGCTGATGCCAAGTTGTTCCCAATTGTGCTATTTATGTGTGTATGAGAAATTTGCACATACATAAGCTGCTTTTTGACTTACATATTGAAAAAGTTAAAGTTAAATGGGACAACACTGATAGCACTAGACCATCTAAAGTCAGAATATCCAATTAAAGAGGGGGTATTCTGCGTCCCCATGTTTACAATGTTGGATGTTCAAACTAAACGTGTAGATTTTTCAGTCTCATTCGTTGTAGAAATCTATGAATCTGTTTGTAAGCTAACTAAAAGGGATGGGCCTCAAACACCATGGTCTGACCATAGCTCCTCCCTCAAAAGGCTTCCAGAGGGCTGGCCAATCAGAAGGAAGGAAGCTTGTGGAGGTGGGAGCCTTAAAGAGACAGTACCTGCAACAAAGGGTTTCTAAAACACCAAGTCTTACAAAAAGCACAATATACACACTCAAAAAGAAGGAAAAAAAAAAAAAGCAATACTACCAGTTTAAGACAAAAAGGTACGATACACCTGCTTTAAAACAAAGGCTGAAATAAAGGTTGAATGGTGATCATGTAAAGATGCTACAGGTACAAGAGGGACAGAATTTAAAAAAAAAAAAAAAAACATTTAAAAAATGCACAGGAATGACTTATAACTGAATATTGACATCATTGTGTTAACAAAATTTAAAAAATTAAAAAAAAACTAGACAGCAACTCAAACCAATATTTATTGTTTTATAAATAGATAAATAAGTCAGTGATACATCATCAAACTTAGACAGGGCTAAAAAAAAAACATATGCAGATTAAATTTTTTGACCCAAGCAACAATAATAGAACAATCAATAATAGAACAAAATGCAAAGAGCAAAAAAGTTACAAACATGTAATTTGGCAGCAGTTTCTCTTCAAGTTATAGACTGCTGATGTCATAAAAGATGTCCGTCTACCTGTGTTTCTGACCAGCAGATCAACACACATCACATCTCATAGAATATCAACTGTTTACACGTAATTATCTCCAGTGAAACATCCTTTGTTTTTCATACTCTTAGAACATGTTTTTAGCATCTCGATGGCAGCTCCTGTTGCTTGATGCAGTTTCCAGGGTAACAAGTCACAAGTCTGTGAGGCAGACGCTGGAGGAGGTCTCAACATAAACACACCCCCTGTGTCCAGAGCGTGACCGGCCTCCCGTCAGATCGATCACGTGGCTTCGACTCCTCTCAGACTCGGTCGTCTTCAGCAGAGCTCCACCGAGCACGGAGTCCCACAGCAGACCTCTGCTCCACAGCTTAACGCAAAAACACACACTGAGACTCACTTTGTGTTTACTGAATGTGTGTACGACATGAAAGAGACACATAAGAGGGCCAACCTCGATAGAGATGTGTGTCTTTGGGCGTCTTCTGTAGAAAATGGCTCTGAGGTTAAACTCTGGGTTTCCTTCAGCTTTGAACACACGGGTCCGTATGGCATCATTCTCACAGCGCAGAACAGCGTAAACATCTGGAGCTGTCCAGCATAAGACAAAAAAGAGTAAAAAAAAATCTACCAGAAGCTGGGATTTTATGTATATAAAAAATTTTTTGAAGCAAATGCGAAAGTGTAAAATTTGCAGTTCCAAGAGTGTCCACTAGGGTCCCTCAAAAGCTGGAGGAAATACTTAACATTTTAACAGCTTGGTTGAGAAACATTTGGACTAACTTCTTTGATTGTCACAAATGTAGAAGTGGTGGATTTTTTTCAACAATTTATTTCTTTGAATTACATTAAAGAGGGGGTATTGAGGTGTTTAAAGAGGGGGTATTGTGCTTTTACACTCAAATATAAAGTAACGACACTGGTTTTCAAACTCCTACGTGTTCATACGTTGTAAAAACTGTCTTTAAACTGCTTGAAACAGTCCTTAAAAATTAATTAATTAATTAATTAGGTAATTAATCAATTAATTAATTATGGACTATCCTTATGACATTTGCCGAATAGTAAAATAAACTGGTTCATGGCACATTTAAGGGACAGGGACCTTAAACACCAAGGACAGCCCATAGCTCTGCCACTTAAAAGGCTTCCAGAGGACTTGCCAATAAGAGGGGAGGGGGTTTGTGGAGCCTTAAAGAGACAGCTACTAAAACAAACTGAGGCTGAAAAATGGGTTTTCTAAAAAAACACTTTGAGAAAAATAGATATTTTTATTTTTACTATCTGTTACATTAGAATGATGAGGTGTGGCGCTAACTCACCTGTCTGTTTTGGACAGGTGAGGCCTGTTGCTCTGCGGAGGTGGACTGTGGTCACTACAGATGGTTGAGGTAGAAAACAGTCGAAGAAAGATGGAGGAGGCAAATCCTCTCTTAGTTCCCTACACACAAAAACAAAAAATATATGAGTTAAGAAAAAAAAAAAATCATAATGTTATTTTTCATGCGTTATCTAATAAAACCAGAGTTAATACTGGCGTCTGTATCTGTCTCACACACCTGAGCTGGATGTGCGAATGGGAGAAGAGGCGAAGCAGGAAGCGACCGGTGGCTCCAGGCAGGAAGGTGGTTGGCAGCACAACATAGCATCCAGGAGCCAGGCTCCCCCTCAGAGTCACGCTGCGGGAGTCCATGTAGACGGAGCTGGCCGCCTGCTCCACCACTACCTGCACCCGGCTACAGCGGTTAACCTCCACCTGAGCCACACGAAGCACGCCGTGTTAACGTGACGTTGTTTTGTTGGGTCATTCCTGAGTGAGCTGATAGGTTGTGCGCTCACCTTAAGCACCTCGAAGCCTATTGGCAGGTTTTCTCCTCCTCCGTCCTTCCTCTGTATCCTCCTGTCCTCCTGCTGCAGACAGATCAGCACCTCCTCTTCTTTACCTCGTACCTCAAACATGAACTGCAGAGCGAGAAAACATGTTTTTAATTCATTTTACTGTAATTAATAAAATCCCTGCCCCTCCTCTTCAGCTCTACCTGTGGGTTGTGCAGGAAAGTCTCCCTGTGATTAATGCATCCTCCACATCGACTCCTCTTATCCAGCTGCGCCTCCCATCCTCCCCCATCTCCTCCATCCTCCTCTTCCCTCGCCTTTTTCTCAGCTTTATTTCCTCTCCTTCCTTTCCCTTCCTCCTGCTGCTGCTGACTCTCTCCGAGTCTGGTCTCCCTCCTGTTTCCTCGCTGTTTGGTCCCTCCAGATTTGGCGTTGCTCCTCCCTAAACTCAGAGGGAGGTTATTGTGGAGGACAGGAGGTGGAGGGATGTCTGAGGAAGTGGGAGCAGGAGTCCACTCTCCACAGCAGTGCACTTCCCTCCAGTGGGAGCTCGGCCACAGCAGAGTCCTCTCCACCAGGCGACAGACCACAATGTCTGTGAAGTAGCGGCAAAAGTCTTCGAAGTCCATCCTGAGGAGCAGCAGAGGGAGTAAATTATCATGTTAAAAAAACAGCGTGTTACATCTGATAGCTTTTTTTTTGTTTTCTGGAAGATCTGTCTCAATTTTCTTGTTGAATCTTAATATTCAAATCTGACGGTGTACAGCTTTTTGGTATTTGTTTTTTTGCTTTGATTTTTTTTAAAGCGAGGGTATTGTGCCCTTTGCTTTTAAAGGGGGGTATCATATTTTTTGGGGTTATGGCAGGGATATTGTGCCGTGTTGATTTAAAACAAAGGAGTTGTGTCTTTTTTTATTCTGAAGTAGGGTATTGGGTTTTTTTCTGTTTTAAAGCAGTGGTATTGTGTTTTTTCCGTTTTAAAGCGGGGGCGTTGTGCTTTTTTTTTTTTTCTTTTTTTTTCAACTTAAATTTTTATTGTTTTCCATTTCAAAAAGAACATTTCAAAATAGACAAAAATGTACCCAAGTGCATTTTCAAGTGTGATTTTTTTTTTTTTTTTTTAAAAGCGGGGGTATTGTGGTTTTTCTAAAGTGGAGGTATCGCGTTTTTTGAGGCCTTATTCTGCCTAAGGTGCCCTCTTAGTAGCTTTAAATAATTTAAATGATAAAAAAATATCTGTATATTACACTAGTATTTAAGATTACCCTTATTTCAGACCCTCTATGAAAAGTTTAATTTTAGCTGCTGTCTCTTTAAGTCTTCCCACTCCACAAACCCCCTTCCCTCAGATTGGCCAGCTCTTTGGAGGCCTTTTGGGGGTGGAGCTATGGGCAGATCTTTGAGTTTTCAATGTCCACCTATCCAACGTGTTATGTACCAGCTAGGGGATCTATATTAGAATGGACAGTGTTTCAATCATGTTTTCAATCATGTACCATGTGTAAAACACTTGAAATCATAATACCCCCTCTTTAATAATTTTTCTCTTTTTAATATCCTATGAAGTTAAAAAATGACATGTACCAAAACTCTCCGACGTCTCGAACAACGAGGCCCATCTTCTCCCTCTCTGCTCGACTCAGCTGTTGCCACTGTTGCGACCTGCAGGGGGCGCGCAACCACAACAATGACAGCATCTGATTTGATTAAAGCAACCATATAAAATCAAATCTTAAAAACAAACAGTTTGAAACCTTTGAGCAGGATTAATAAAGCTTTATTTGAGGACCTGTGAAGGACCCTCACCTCTGACTCCAGGCCCCCGTCCAGTCCGTGCTCCCCCACGGGTTCCTCATCCGCACCATGAAGAGTCGAGGCAGCCCTCCGCTCCACGCCATCGCCTCCCCACACCTCAGCTTCCTCACCGCTGTGATCCCGTAGGCGTGTCCTCGCACCAGACCGCAATCCAGCACCGACTCCACGGTCTCGCCCTCTGCTGGCTGAGATCAGAAACACACTGAACTTGTTCAATCTGAGCCGTTACTCCTCACATCCTCGATCAGTGATTTAGAAACTCTACCCGAATGTATGAGGTGATGAGGGCTTTGTGTTCATGAGCCTTGGCCAGCGTTTGGAAAAACGTCCTCCGCTGCTCGCCGTGCAGACTGAGAGCCTCACGATCCAGACTGAGCGCCTCTGAAACCCCTCCTGTGAAGTCGATCAGAGCCTCGGCCGTGTTTCCTCCCTCCAGAGCTTCGTAGCAGCCGTTCAGCCTAAAAGAGACCACACAGACTGACTGAACCAGAGATCAACAGATTGTCTTCCTCCACACGAGGTTTCAGATCTTTACGAATAAAGATCAGTTTTCAACAAAGTGACTCACTTAGCGTAAGCTTTCTCCAGCAAAGCGCTCCAAAACTCTCGAGGTGTAGCCGAGCGGCAGAAAAGCAGAACTCCGTCCCCGCTGACCGGCAGACGGTCATCAACGACGACATCCAACCAACGACCAAAACGCCAAAACCGGAAATGAAAGATTCCCGCGTAGAGGTTCGGGTTCTTCGGATTCCACTCCTGATCCATGTGGTCCGGGATCACCTGAGGAAGAGAGGAGGACCATCAAACCATGACGAAGAGAACGAGTGGTGACAGACAGAAAAGAAAGAAAAACAGAACGAAAGCACAAAAACAAATAATTGACAGGAGAAAATGAAAGAAAGAATGACATCAAAAAAGACAGTTAAAGGAAAAACAGAAGAAAAAATAAGAATGAAGACTGAAAAGAAAAAAAGGAAAGAAAACAAAGATCCTCAAGGAAAAGAAGAGACAAAGAAGGAAATAAAAAAAGGACACTAAGACAAAAGGAAAGATACAACACATTGAAAAACAGATCCACACAGACAGACAGAAAAGAGAGAAAAAAACTCAGAAAGAAAAAAAGAAAGAGGAAATAACAGGATAAAAGAAGGACAAAAAGAAAAAACCTTAAGATTACAGAATAAAAAAAAATAGAGTGAAACAGAAATAACGACCTTCTTCCAAAGAGACGGCTCTGATGCCAAACAGGAAATAGCAGCGACCATCCAGCAGTTTCCCAGACTCCCTTGGTGCAAGTCACGAGTGCTGATACCATCAACAAACAGACGAGGGTCTTTACAGATCTCCTGGAGTAAGAGAACAGGAAAAAAAAAATACTGAAAGTTATTTACTTTTTTATTATCTATTTATCCATTTGTATTAAAAAAAATAAAACCTTGTCTGTCTGTTTACGGTCTGACCACTTGGGGGCAGTAATTCATTTTCTAGACTCTGGTTTCTGACCATCAAAGTCAACATTCACTCTGATTTTAGCTCAGGTTTGTTCTCCACTATCGTCTAACGATTGTTTTGTAAGTAACCAACCAAAAACAGAGGCGGAAAGACGCAAAAACACTGTGAAGAACATTCTTAAATAAGCTACGGACCGGGATCAGGTTCAGATTAGGTTTGGACCGGACGTTCTGATCAGGTCAGGAACTGATTCAGATCGGACATCCAGGTGAGGTCAGGATTTGCTTGGGACAGGATGTCCAGATCAGGTCTGGATTTGGTTCAAACCGGATGTCCCAATTGGGTCAGACACAAACTTCCAGATTGGATTTGGATTTTGGTTCGGAACAGATGACCAGATCAGGTCTGGAATTGGTTTGGACCAGATGTCAGGTTCAAGTCCAGATTTGGTTTGGACTGGCATCCAGATTATGTTTAGACCAGTTGTCCAGACCAAGTCCAGTTAATGTTCAGACTGGACAACTGGATTGGGTTCAAATTTGGTTTGGACCAAACATCCAAAATTGGGTTCGGTTTATGTTTACACCACACTTCTGGATCAGGTTCAGATAAGGTCCAGATTTGGTTTGGAACAGAAATTTGGATCAGATCCAGAAATAGACAGGACGCTTGAATCAGATTAAGATTTGGACCGGATGTTGGGATCAGATCAGGATTTCATTTGGACAGGACAGCTGGATCAGGTCTAGATTTGGTGCCAAAACAATGAGCTCAAACACTCTAAAACGCTTTCAGGGCGTTCAGTTATTCCCATAAAACAGAAAAAAGTTTTTTGGGGCCTTTTTGGCTGATGAAACTATGTTTACTTACATAAAATTAAGTAAAGCTCCTAAGTCCAGTAAGAAATTAAGCGGCCTTAAACCAAAATAAAGAGCACTCAAGAAAATGGCAAATCATCATGAGAAGCATATTTGAAACAGTATTTGATTTTGGTGAAAACAGAAAACAAGTTTTAACATTATTAGAGGGAAACAGTGCCAACTAAATAATTGCATAAAATCTCTAAAACCCAGAAGAGTTGTGAGTTTGAAAACCAAAACAAGGAGCTGAAAGACTCTAAAAAGCTCTGCAGAGTAGAAACTGATGAACGGCTTTAAATAACCTCTGATTAACGACTGCAGCAGTGATCGGTGTCACAGTGTTTTATGAGGCCTCGGAGCTGATTCAGGGTGTCACAGCTCTGCTGAGGGGACAGATCCTGTGTGTGTGGACCTGTTGATCTCAGCTTGGACCGGGTCGCGTAACACAAGAAGCTGCTGGACGCACACACACTCGGGGGGAAACACACACTCAGTGGTCATAACCTCGTTAAATGCAACTGTAGACAAGATGTGACCCATGCTGGTGATCATATCGAGTTCATAACGAGAGAAAGGCCACAGGAAGACGGTTAGTGGGACGTGTAGACGTGTTGGTGAGGGGAAGTGGATTCTGTTTGTGTGTGTGTGTGCAACAGATGGCACACACACACCTGATTCAGTGTTGATGCTCTTTAAATACCTGAGTGACCCATTAGTAACTCGACTCTGTTAACCCTTTCTGGCGTGATCGTTTGACTCAGGGTGAATAAAAGTTTAAACTAGGGCAGGTCTCTAACTTTTCAGGAAATAGCGCCCCCTGCTGTGTGAATACATGAACAGCCTAATCCAAAACTAGTCTGTCTTTTTGAGCCATACTGTAAAAAAATATCAGTTTTTGACAAAATTTCATGAACTTCAGCCTTCAACTTTCTCAAATTGGACTGAAATGAGTTCTTTCGTGTATCTAATGAGTTTTTAATTTTGTCTTCTTTGGGCTTCCGTAGAATAACAGTTTTAAGGCATCTTTCTGTAGACATATAAAATCAGCAGCTCCACAATAAATAAACCGGCCTTGACTGTGACCTTCCCTCTCATTGGCTCTGTTTAAGGATACTCAGCCTCCTGTAACCACAACAACAGTTTATTCTCGCACACAGAGACGCCCGTTTAAAAACACAGACGCTATTTAAACCAGCTTCTGCTTTTTCACTGTATACACACACTTCAGGAGCAGTCACTCAGCAGCACGCGCCACCCGCTGCCCCAGGGCTCAGATTTCACGGCCTGACGCCTCGCCTTTAATAGAAGGAGCTTTAATTAATATAACCTGATGGAAACGACAGATACCGAGCCAGGGTTACTGAATTAGACGACTGGAAATACATCTGTGAAATAACTCCCTGTTGTGGTTTGTATTGGTTTGTAGAAAGGGGGTTTTGTCAGACTCACCCTGGGCCTCTTCCAGGTCAGACCAGGTGGAGGTTCCCTCTTATAGAAGAGGGACTGGGCGGTGGCCGGGAACAGGGGGTCCTTGAAGAGAGCGCCCCGGCGCAGGCAGGCTCGCTTGAGTTTGTGAAAGGTTTGACCCTGGAAACTGTGCACGCGTTCAGGCATCGTGGCTGGAGAGGAGAAAAGAGGATAAAGAGAGAAAAAAAATTATATCTAAGTCGTATAAAAAGTAATCTTTTCCACCTCAATATGAGCCACATCCACGTTTACTTGCCTGCTGCTATTTTTGTTTCATAATGTTGAGACTTTTCTGGTGAATGTGGCTCAAATTGAATCTAAAAAGATTGTTTTTTCTAAAAAATAGACAAAGGTAGACACAACAATAGACACTATTATAATAACAGACATAAACACTTGCTTAGATTTCATTTTTTATAACATCTAAGCTAGGTCTTAGGTGTAAGAATGTATGCTGGTCCATGTCTGTCATTGATATCATAAATCAGGAGTGGCCAACCTGTGGCTCTTTGCCTTTCAGTGTGTTCCATTCATAAAAAAAAATATGTATATTGTACATGTATTGTTATGAATAGTGGTGTGCCAATGAATGTAAAATATTGATATATTGATGCCAACGTTTGAATCAGTATTGGTCAATACTTGGGTGATGAGATTGATACTTAAGTTTCAGTTTCTTTTCTCTACATGTGCTCCTCTCAATCGCTCATGTGCTAATAGGTATCTATCTATCTAGATAGATAGATAGATAGATAGATAGATAGATAGATAGATAGATAGATAGATAGATAGATAGATAGATAGATAGATAGATAGATAGATAGGTGGAACTTTGTCTCTTCTGCAGTAAAAACAGAAATTTGTCTTTGACACGGCTTTTTGTGGCTCTTGGTCTCTGACTGGTTGGCCACCCCTGGCATAAGTCATGAGTCTCACAAAAACAAAGTGATACTAATTTCTTCTTCTCTAAATCTATAACGGCTGCTTCTCCAAACTAATGAGTTTACACATAAAACTGAGTAATTTTGATTGAATTGTCATGTAGCAATAGCACAGTGCAACAGGAGCTAGCAGGGGGTGTTTTTCACTGCTAGCATAGTGTAGCAGATTTTTTAAAACTAATATTTAACAGGCTTTACTTATTGTTACAGCAATACTGTTGAGGTACTTTCAAAGAAGAAAAGAAATAAATAAAGAGAATTTTGAAATATCAAACATTTTACAGCTAAAAAATGCTAGCTGAGCTTATGCTAATGTTAGCTGTGCTAAGTTTCTCTGCTTTTTTGTTAAGACAAATGAACTTGCTAATGAAATAAAAGAAGGGAAGGAAGAAGGGAACAAAAACAGTGACAAAAAAATAAAGGAAAAAGAAAAGAGAGAAAAGCACAACCCCAACTAAAACCCAATGTTGTGATATTGAGACTTGTCAGATGAATGTGGCTCATATTGATTACATAAACAATATTTTTGACACCTCCTTTTATTTCATTTTTGTTGTTGTTGTTGTTGTTGTTTTTTGCAGTATTTAAGCTAGGTTACAGGTTTAAGCATGTATGCTAATCCACGCCTCTCTTTGAATGAACATTAACCATTAGCCTCACCAAAAAAAAAAAACCAATAGTAGTTTCTTCTTCTCTAAAACATTACTGATCAACATCAAAAAAGAAAACACCTGCTTCTCCAAACTAAAAAATGTACACATAACAATGAGTGACATCAGTTTGTTTACCATGTAGCAATAGCACAGCGCAACAGGGGCTAGCAGGGACTGTTTTTCACTGTTTTTCAATTACATTTACCAGGAATTAAGGTTGTATATATTTTGTTACAAAATACTGTTGAGATACTTTTAAAGAATGACAGAAAAAAAAAATGCAAAAAAAGAAAATTATAAAACATTTTACAGCTAAAAAATGCTACTTGAGCTTATGCTAATGTTAGCTCTGCTAACAGCTTTTCTGTTACGACAAATGTACTTGTTTAGTTATTTAGATTAAAAAATTATTCCCATTTCAGTGGATTTGTTGAACTCTTTACAAATAATTAAATTTTGTTGTTAATTAATTTAAATAAGATAATTTTTTGGGCTTTGCAGGTCAACGTGACTCAACGTTTGCTATAACTTCACCTTCTTTTATTATAATTTGGATTAATTAATTCTAAGGGGACTTTATTTGATTAAATATTCCAGCCTGAATCTGAAATATTTGCCATTATTTTTCTTCTTTTTCTCTTTTTTCAGTTACAGTTTATTTTGTTGTTTTTGGTGAGTAACTGCCGAGGACGACTAGGGAGCTAAATGTCCACTTATCAGGTCTGAGTGTGTGTTTCAGTGTGTGTGTATGTGTGAGGTAATGGTACCCGTTGAGTCAGATACAACCTGCTGTGTTCTCTGAGTCAGCAGTGTGTGTTTGTGTGTGGACATCAGCTGGTGTCAGCCTCAGTGTCAGTGTGAGCTTCCTGGGGCTAATGTGTGTGTGTGTGTGTGTGTGTGTGTGTGTGGGCGCATGTGTGTGAGTTAAGGGTCATCTTAGGGCCGTGCTGTGCAGGTGCTTGCATTTGCAGATGCCATGCAGGTCAGGGTGATCAATTATCAGGACGGTTTTGATTTTCTCGTATCAGATTCATGTCCACAAACACAAAAACACACTCATTACCAAACTAAATACTTTTAACAACATACAAATTTGGATGCTTTTGTGACATCGACAGTCACTCAAATCCTTTAAAATGTTTTCCGTGGGGTAGTTTTTTTTTTTGAGATATCTGGTGCTAGATGCCTTGTGTTAAAGCCCTTTTGCACATTTTTTTCAGATTCTGTTTGGTCACAATAAACAAATTTAGACTCTCTACATAAATATCACGCTTTCAAGTTTTACCTCTCTAGATTTATATTTGTACATCTCAAGTTTTTTACAGTTCCTTGACTGCGCCTTCAGACATCAGGGGATGCTGTTGTAAGAGAGTCAAACATGAGATATGAATGGACAGAATTTAAGTACAGGGGGTCCAGGAAGTTTCTTCACAATCTAAAAACTAACAAAAACAAATGAAAAGGCAAATATGAGGAAATTGTTACAAAGTGAGGAGCAGAAATTTTAGTTTTTTTTAGCTAATATAATACACTTCTATTCAGACACCATTAGTTGCACAAAGCACAGTGAGACAGTACTCAGTTTATTGCCATGTTTGCTGCAGCAAAGCCTCATCAATAGCAACAATAGAATCAGTGATCTTTAGTTTCAGATCAGTGACGTCTTATATCTTGTTCGATAAATGAGATCTTAAACATAACTCTGTCTTTATAAATGACACTCTGTGTATATTCTGGTTTACCCAGTAAATTTTGCAATTAAAGATGCTATAAGGAGGATCTGTTTTGATTGCACTCCCTCGCCACCTTGTGGCCTGGAGTCTCTGCACACTGTCGTAAATTATTTTAGTGAGGTGTGTGTTTGTTTTGGAACTAAATTTGTTCAAGACAACTTTTTACTGGATACAACGCGCTGAGGTAAGGTATTTGTCAATATAGTTATGTCGCGCTACAGTTTGAAATGTGACATCAAGCAAACGTAGCAGCCGACTATATGTTAGCCCGGTGCTCTGACGTATCTGTAGGCTAACGTGACAACAAGCTAACACTGTCAGTTTGTAAATAGTTTAGTAGCTGTTTTTATTTAGCGCAGCTGGCCGTTTGGTGCTCTTAGACATGTCTGTAATGTGTAGCGTTAGTGAATCCTGATTATGTCCTGCCAGTCATCTACCAATCAGAGCTAACGTAACCTCACTCTTCATTTTATTGATAGACTCTCAAGTTTGAACAGACCACTACAGAATAACTGCTGACTGTGAGTTGGAATGAACATTAGCATAAACAGTTTAGCCTCTGTGGAAAAGGCTAAAAAGGCTAATTAGCCTTTACCTTGGGCTGTATCACTCTCCTGTTTAGCTTTCTTCTGCTCTTTTGTCCTTTTTCTGTCCAACAGTTAGGCTCCTGTGTCCACCACCACTACAAAATTAATCACAGATCTCCGAGTTTTATCTCTTCTTGCTACTAAACTTCATCAGCCGGCGTGGTGTTGTCATAGAGACCTAGACTTGCCGTAAATCAATCAGGTCTGCACCATAATCTCATTTCAAAGAATGGATTAGGATCAGGCAGATATCTAGAAGGGAGACTTTTTCAAGATCACTTTCAAACTCCTCACAGCCCCTTTAAATCCAAGGAAAAAGACCCTTCCAGAAATCTGTAACATTTTAGAAAAACGTTCCATCAAATCAGAACAAGGGGCAAGAGAATATAAGTTCACAGATTATATTTTTAAGATGAAATAATAGTTTCTCAAAATTATAACAGTGTTTAATAGATTAAGTATTTAAAAAATGTTTTAAAGAGATTTTTTGACTCCCCAGACACTTTATAAAGACTAAACTGAGAATGTAAGTAAGTTTTTTAGCGTAACAAAAGAACAAAAAAAATCTACATGTCATCTGTCGGCTTTCACATTTAGATCTTTTATTATCTGGTTTTATAGTGTGTATTAAAGAGCTGTCATCAGCCTGAGGGGTAACTGATTCCAGTAGTATGATTTGAAGGCTGTATCTTTCAATAAGACTGAAATATTTCAAGCCAAAAACTCATTCATAAAAATTTTGTTCGTTTTTTTACCTTAGCTCTGAAGTAAAAGTTAGTCCTCTTGGTTAAACTCTCCTGCGTAGATCTACGACCTCTTTGTGTCCTCCTTTGGTCGTTTAAGGGTCCACATTTTC
Source organism: Halichoeres trimaculatus (assembly GCF_033239565.1). Classification (NCBI taxonomy): domain Eukaryota; kingdom Metazoa; phylum Chordata; class Actinopteri; order Labriformes; family Labridae; genus Halichoeres; species Halichoeres trimaculatus. The sequence continues at coordinate 19,669,418 of NW_027437200.1, forward strand.
AGCTGACAGTCACGCTGCTCTGTTTTTAAAAAGTAGGAACATTTGTCACTCCCGTCCTCTTGTCCCTCTTTGTCCCAGAATCAGCTGTTGAAAACTGACGGACGCTACCTTTTTCTTCTGTCTATAAAATTTACCAGGAACACTGGGATCATTCTTCAACTGGGATTAAACTCAGCGTCATCTTGGATTTCTGTTCCCACCTGCAGGAAAAATGAAAGAATGTCAGGAACTAAAAGCAAACATGAAAACTGATGCTGCAGCTTGATGCACTGAGCTCTCAGACGCCATGTGTCAGCTGTGTTGGTGTGTGTGTTACAGCTTCTAAAGTTAATGCACGAGTGTGTGTGGGGTTGCGTATAGGATCAGTGTGACACTGCAGTGTAACGTGATCTCCCTCCTCGCAGACAATAGACAGACAGTCTCCACATTATGTGACATAACACATGATTATAGCTGAAAACACTTCAGTTACTGCAGCAACTCTTGAGTTTCAGACACGTTATCCTCTGACGTCTGTGTGCAAACTGTTCTCCATCTGGAGGACATAAACATGTGTTTCTCATGAGCGTGTGTGTGTGTGTATGTGTGTGTGTTTCACTCACTGCTGGTTGAATAATTCCCCCTCATGTATCACTCCTTTTCTCCTCTGTCCTCATGTAAACACGCTCCTCTCTTTCCACACATCTCCCTTTAATCTGTGTTGTCTTTACTTCTCACCCTTTGATCTTCTCTCACACACTCCTGGAGTATTTGTTGCCGTCGTTGAGAGGGTTGCCCCTGACACCCGAGAAACCGAGAAGCGGGCAAGCACCTTCCATTTTAACCACCTCACTGCCAAATATCAAAATAATCCTCCATTCAATCCCTGAAACATATCAATAAAGCAAATAATAAAATGAGCATTTGCATCATTTTTAGCTTTCATTAGACTTTATACATGTGTGCTCATCAGTTTATCCATGTATAAACCACATTTTGATGATAAAATAAGTTTAGACTCATCCCTTTTTACACATTTGTCAACTCAAAAACTACTGCTGTATTTTTTTTGGCCTTCCTATAACGATAAAAGGTATTTCATATGTAATAAATGGCTGTACATTTAAAACATATTAAAAAAAATAAATAAAAAAGAATGGCAATACCAAATTTCTCCACATGGTGGTGCCATTGGGCCACTGGAAAGGTTGTACTCCAAGGATTTATATTCGACAAGTCTTTGGAGTCAGCTTATTCAAATAAAGCAGCTAACTGATTGACTTACCAAAACAAAGATGGCAGCCCCCTAGTAGCATTGTAAGCTAGCGGGAATGATCATGTTTCAGCTAAACCTATCCACACAACATCATGGATTGCTTCTTCTTCTTTCTTTTTTTTTTTTAATGAGAAACCTGTAAAGCAAAATTTAACATGTTTTTAGCCTGGCTCAAAAATGGTTTGTGTTTAATTAGCTCATTTCTCTTTTAATACAACCATACAGCTATGTATACATTATTCAGTTTCAGAGTTTTGCCTATATACAGGTATGGCTGAGTCGTCTAACAGGTGGGCACCCTGTAGCTGTCAACAAATACACTTGAGTCCTATTTCTTTACCTTATCTCAACTTGAACAAAGCTAAGTTGAGTTCATTGGTTCCAATATGGCCCCCATTGGTGACAGACATCAAAACTGTGACGTAGACTATGTCCATATTTCATACAGTTAACATTCCCCACTGTGTAAATAGAGGCAAGAAAGTGCCAAAATTAAATAAAAATAAATAAATAAATAAAAATAAATGAAAAAATATCAAGAATTAGCTATCTTCGCTATATTATGACAAGTACATTCTTGATTTGTTGCCATTCTGCTGTGTTACTTCTTAAAGTGCAGCCTCTTTGGGGTACCTTACTGTCAGAAACAAATGGATAAGGGTATATGAGGTTAAAGTTAATGCTAGCTCTTTGAAAATTCCATGTCGCCCACGCGTAAGGGACTCAGGCCACCCCAGTCAAAAAATGCAGGATCCGCCCCTGCTCGAACAGCAGAGAAGTGATGCTCACAGCCTCATACAGGGTTGTAGCTTTACAGCTAACATGTTTTGTTAAATTAAGACGAGCATAAATGTTTCTACGCGGATTATAAAACATAACAACGCTTAAATGTCGAGTAATGCCTCTGGAGATACCGTTTTTACGAAGAAGCGCTGCCTCTGTGTTGTCGTTCTCAGCAGGCATCTACTGCTCAGGCCTGTTGAAGAAGAGTACACGACGCATGCGCAGTTACGACTCGACTTCAAAAAATGTCGATGTGGCTTCTCTGATGAGAAGTTTTGAGTTTTTCCCGCGGGTTACATCCAAACTGTAACCATGAGACTTTTTATTTTAGTTTTAGCTTCAGTGTGCGGAGTTTTAACGGTGCAGGACGACGAGAGACTGCCCAACAAATGCGAAGGTAAGACGAAGCGACTGAAGCTAGCTTTGGGGATGCTATGACTGTGCTGTATACACCTTTAACGTCTTTGACACGAATAAAAATGCGGGAATTTTTAATTTTATGAGCGTTTTACGTCTTTTCCAGTGTGTAAGTTCCTGACAGTGGAGCTGCAGGAGGCTCTGGAGAAAACGGGTCGGTCAAAGGAAGTTCTGGAGGTGGGAGAAGTTCTGGATACAGGGAAGAGAAGAAGAAAGATCAAATACAACACATCGTAAGTGCATTCTGGGTAATTTTAACTTTACTAATAGAGAGCAAAAACACAATTAAACGTCATTTTAAGCTTCTTTAATGTGTTTTTATTAAATATGAGTGGCAGAAGAAGCTGTATACTACTTTAGATAGTTTTAACCGTATTAAAATCTGTTTCAAACTCTTTTTACAGGGAAACTAGGCTGACAGAAGCGATAGACAACATTTGTGAGCGCATCCTGCAGTATAATGTTCACGCAGAGAGGCCGGGCAGCCTCAGGTATGCAAAGGTAAACCTCCTCTATCTGTATTTTCTTTCATATTTTCCATAAAATAGAGGATGTTGGAGGATAGAAAAATGTGTTTTCTAAAAAGTTTGTGTATCACTTCTTTCTTTCTCCCCTGTCCTCATGTTAACATGCTCCTAACTTTCCTCACATCTTGTTTTCTTTTTCTGGTTTTTATGCCTCTTGATTCTTTGTCTCACACACTCCTGGAGTGGGATCAAACCAGGAATGTGATAAAATAAATTTCTGAAAATTGTGTGGAAAAACTAAGGCTGCTCATGACAATCCAACATGTAAATAAAGTAAATATTAAAATGATTTTCTGTAATTATTACGGTGGCCCTGAAGGTCAATGTGAAAAAACATTTCAAAATACGCAAAAACATTTCACAATCTGAAAAAAAACATTTCGAAATCTGAAAAAAAAATTTGAATGCGCAAAAACATTTCACAATCTGAAAAAAAACTTTTCAAAACCCGAAAGAACATTTATGAATGCCCAAAAACGTTTCACAATCCGGAAAAAAATTTCAAAATACACAAAAACATTTATGAATGCGCAAAAACACTTCACAACCTGAAAAAACATTTATGAATGTGCAAAAACATTTCGCAATCTGAAAAAAAAAATTCAAAATCTGAAAAAGCATTTCAAAATCTGAAAAAGCATTTCAAAATCTGAAAGAAACATTTCACAATCTGAAAAAACATTTATGAATGTGCAAAAACATTTTGCAATCTGAAAAACAAAAAATTCAAAATCTGAAAAATCATTTCAAAATCTGAAAAATCATTTCAAAATCTGAAAAAACATTTATGAATGTGCAAAAACATTTTTAAATCTGAAAAAAAACATTTCACAATCTGAAAAAACATTTATGAATGCGCAAAAACATTTCAAAATCTGAAAAAAAAAATCTAAATCTGAAAATACATTTCAAAATCTGAAAAAACATTTATGAATCCCCTAAAACATTTCGCAATCAGAAAAAAATTTTCACAATGTGCAAAAATATTTGAGGAATCATTAAAAATATTTTGAGAAACCGGAAAGGGTAAGACCATGCTACGTGTCTCTGATTGGCTTAACTGAAGCCCATCGGGCATTAATCTTACATTACTTCCTGTTTACGCTGGATGACCGTTTTAGCTCAGCCACTGTGAAAATTCAGGTGTTTTCCAGGATGGAAGAGGAGGTTACATTGATAGAACATTACTTTAATAAGGGAACGTTCCACAGAAATCAGGTTTGGACTTATTCCTTCTTGTTGTTTTTTGGTTTGAAATGACAAAAAAAATATTAAAATGAAAAAAATGGAAAAAATGTCATACCTTATTTCTCCACATGGTGGTGCCATTGAGCCAGTGGAAAACCTTTCAGAGCAGGGATCCAGATTCAATGGGTTTTGAGGACCAGAAAGTCCAAATACTACCACTTCATTCATTGCTGGGTTGTGTGTATCATAGGGCACGAGCCAGACCATGTCAACTCTGAAGAATCTGGTCCACAAAGGGGTCAAAGTGGACTTAGGGATGCCGTACGAGCTGTGGGACGAACCCTCAGTGGAAGTGTCCGACATGAAAAAGCAGGTAGGAGGACGTCTGTGCTGGCTGAAAATGTTAAATATTATCTCATGATGCTGTTCCTGTTGTTAAATGTGTGAAATTGTGTGTATTCCCTTCAGTGTGAGACGATGCTGGAGGAGTATGAGGAGGTGGTGGAGGACTGGTACTTCCATCATCAGGACCAGAGGCTGGAGAGCTTCCTCTGTCAGGAGCACGTCCTCACAGCATCAGAGCAAGGTAGATCAATCAGTTTACTTAACATAGTGTCTTCTGAGGGAAAAATAAAAACACAACTTTTTTGTCGCCCTCTTTCTCAGAATGTATGGAGGAGGTGTGGAAAGGAGACATGGGGAAAAAAGGAGCCGTCAAGGAGGAGGACGGCACAGAGGAAGAGAAGGAAGCTAAAGAGGAGGAGGGGAAAAGACATGATGCTGGGGAGCTTTAAGGAACTCTTTAACCTTGAAAGACATCAAGCTCCTGTTTTTAATTGGACTGTTTGAAGTTTACAAAAAGACTCCTGAACAAGTTGAGCACTGTGACGAGAACTGCTTACAGTCACTTTGATTTTCAACCAAACTCCCTCACAGCGTCTTGGCTGCAAAAGTTCTGTGCTGATGGAAACCTGAGTGTGAACTGAACAGTATGTACGGCTAACAGAGGAATGAACTTGGAGTTTTTTGAACACCAGTCTTCTCCCTTAGACGTCTGTGCAGAAGATGGCTGCTTCAGTCAGCCAGTGGGAATACTGAGAATGAGTACAGAGCACAGTGTCTGTGTGGCTGTACTTTTAATTTTTCTGTTATCTAGCAGTATCCAAATCTGAACTTTACGTTTAGTTTCGTTTTCATAAAAATAATTTACTCTCAGCTTTTTTTTTGTATGGGTCATAAATACACATGTTTATTTACAGCTTGTTGTTATGTTTACTGCCTCATGTTCGTTGGTTTATCTATGTTTACCTTTGTTTCTTATTTGATATCATCATCATTATACAAATGCTCGGCCACAAGCTTTTGTCATATTCTGTTTTAGTTTTGTGCTTTTTATCCCTATTTACTAATTCCTCTCACCTGGATCCTCTAAACTTACCTTGTTTTTTTTCTGTCACCACCTCAGCTTTCATCTCTGTTCGGGCCTTCAAAGTTTTCTGTTGACATAAATAAAGATTGTAAACAAATAAAACTATATCTGGTTTTCTCTCAAATAAATGAAACATGCATTTGTATGTTTACATTAATTGTTATTTTGAATAGAAAACAACCTTTTACATCGTATTCATACAGATACAACTGAATATGTACAAATCACCCCTTATCCAAAAAGGTAACTTTTGATCATTTATGGGTAAAATTTTATTTTACACAAGCAAACAGACTCAAGAAAGGAGGACATATTTTTTCACTTAACATGTTTAACACCTTTAACATTTCATCTTGATAAAAAAAATAACTTTGTGCTTCTTGATGAAGCCTTGCACAATGCATCTTAAGAGTCACCTTGCAAAACCTTAAGAAAACATACGTCATCAGTGATTTTAATAAGTCTCGAGTTTGTTCAATCTACTTTGCAATTGTGTCAATTTGAGGCACACTTACTCAAACCCCAAAGCAGAAAAAAACTCTTTCCTGTGGATTGTGCATAATACTTTGGGTTGGTCAACTCTTCTTTATTAATTTGTTTATTTTTTGTGCTCAGATCTACTGGACCAACAGCCCACAAGGCGCTGCAAACAAAAACACTGGCTAATTGAAGTGTCTTCTTCAAGATGCTCAACGGCTTCTACAAGAAAAGGAGAGGCTTCACTGAGATGTTCAGTTTCTTCTTTAGAAATCTGAGTGTCTTCTTCAGATTGCTGAATGGCTTTCTCAGGATGCTGAGTGTCTTCTTCTGATTGCTGAGTGGCTTTCTCAGGTTCTTCATGATGCAGGATGGGTTTTTCAGGATGTTGAGTTGCTTCTTCGGAAATCTGAGTGGTTTCAAAAGAATTACTGATGGTATCCCCAAGGCACTGTGTGGCTTCTTCAGGATGCTTGGTGGAGTTTTCAGGAAGCTGAGTGGCTTTTTGGGGATGCTGAGTGGCTTCTTCAGGATATTGAGTGGTTTCTTTATGGTGCTGAGCGTCATCTTCTGGATGCTGAGGAGTTTCTAGAGGAAGTGGAGTCACTATTTCGGGATGCTGAGTGGTTTCCACAGGATGCTGAGTGACTTTATGGGGATGCTGAGTGGCTTCTTCAGGATGCTGTGTGGGATCTCCAGTATCATAAGTGGCATCTTCAGTATGCTGAGTGGCTTCTTCAGGATATTGAATGGTTTCTTTAAGATGCTGAGTGTCATCTTCAGGATGGGGAGGAGTTTCTAAAGGAAGTTGAGTCACTTCAGCAGGATGCTGAATGTCTTCTTCAGGACGCTGAGTGGCTTCATCAGGATTCCCAGTGGCCTCTTCAGGATGCTCTGTGTCTTTTTCTGGATGCCGAGTGGCATCTCCAGGGTTATGAATGACCTCTTCAGTATGTTGAGTGTCTTCTTCAGTATGTTGAGTGTCTTCTTCAGAAATCTTTGTGGCCTCTTCACGATGCTGAGTGGCTTCTTTAGTATGTAGATTGGCTTCATCAGGATGCTGAATGGCATCTTCAGGATGCTCTGTGGCTTTTTCTGGATGCTTAGTGGCATCTCCAGGGTTATGGACGGCATCTTCAGTATGTTGACTGGCTTGTTCAGGATGCTTGGTGGAGTCTTCGGGAAGCTGAGTGGCTTTTTGGGGATGCTGAGTGACTTCTTCAGGATATTGAATGGTTTCTTCAGGATGCTGAGTGTCATCTTCAGGATGGGGAGGAGTTTCTAGAGGAATTTGAGTCACTTCTTCAGGAAGTTGAGTGGCTTCTTCAGGATACTGAGTGGCCTCTTCACGATACTGAGTGTCTTTTTCAGGATGCTGAGTGGCTTCTTCAGGATGCTGAGTGGGATCTCCAGGATTATTAGTGGCATCTTCAGAATGTTCAGTGACTTCTTCAGGATATTCTTCAGGGCATCCAGTGGCTTCCTCGGGATGCTCAGTGACTTCTTCAGGATGCTGAGTGTCATCTTCAGGAAGCTGAGGAGTTTCTATTGAAAGTGGAGTCACTTCTTCAGGATTCTGAGTGGCTTTATCAGGATGTAGATTTGCTTCACTAGGATGCTGAGTGGCTTCTTCAGGATGCTGAGTGGCTTCTTCAGGATGCTGAGTGGCTTCTTCAGGATGCTGAGTTTCTTCCTCAGGATGCTGAGTGGCTTCTTCAGGATGTAGATTAGCCTCATCAGGATGCTGAATGGCATCTTCAGGTTGTTGAGTGTCTTCTTCAGAAATCTGTGTGATCTCCACAGGACGCTGAGTGGCTTCATCAGGCTTCTCAGTGGACTCTTCAGGATGCTCTGTGTCTTTTTCTGGATGCTGAGTGGCATCTTCAGGGTTATGAGCGGCCTCCTCGGGATGTTGACTGGCATTTTCTTGATACTGGCTGAACTCTCTATGTCTGGAGGAAATAAGAGGTTAAACATCAGATTCATCTGAGACACATGTGACAGATTAACATGACATACGGTGTAGACAAGAATTGGTTCGTGCCTGTTCTGATCCTCTCTGCTTTCATGGTGTGGAGTCATCTCCTCGATATCTGACTGGTTTCTCTGCTGTGGTGTCCTCTCGTTGCCTGAAGTGTGACTTTCGGCTTTTTTATCAGTGTTGTCTTCGCCTTTAAAGTGGAAGATAAATGCAATGTATTTATATACAAACCTATTTCAGGGGTTGAATAAGGGTTTACGCACGCTACAATAGTTTTATGAGGAATTTTTCTGTTCTTACCTCTGTACATGAGCAGATATGCAGTCCTGGAGCTGTTGAACAATCAAAAGTTAGTGATTCAATGGGACATGAACTGAAACAGTTTCATTTTTGGTTTGAAATCAGCAGCTGCTTTAAACCTGAACAAAGCGTACCTATATTTCTTGGCATTTTTAAAGGGTTGTTCCTCAGCCTGCATCATTTAAAAAAAGAAAAACAGGTAAAGCTTTGATGTTTTTATGAACTGAATTGTTTTCAATGAGTTGAAATTCACCCTCACCTTTCTGACTACAGAGTCGTTAAACTTATACCAGGTGTGGTCCTCCTCTGACAGTATGGTTGCTGTGTAATGTCCTCCTGCTAGACCACCTATGTGGTTCACCATCCCATACAGTTTGTAGGTCTTATCCTGCAATTAAAAACAAAATCAGGTGAATTAAAGATCATAAAAACAAAGAAAAAAAGAATAATTTGATCTATCTTCACTTACCTCTCTCTGTAATGACTGTGGTATCTTTACACAGCGATCTGATTTGACATATCCCATGGTGCTGTAACTCATGTCAAACCTCCTCAGAAGTAAAACCAGAATTTTAGGATATTTCACCATGTGACGTGTCTGAAAAACATTAAAACATATATCATTTATCCAGCACACAAAGCTGTAAACTAGTACATTTGTAAAATATTTGATCAGAAATCAGTGAACTTTTCTTAAACTCACACGAGTGGCCCCAGTTTTCTTGTCACAATCATTGCAGTACACGGTGTCTTCACCGAAAGATGTTTTCTGGAAAATCCCCTCAAAACTAAGTTCCTGAAAATCAAATATTATCAACTTTTAAAAATAATCATTAATAGTATAAATTTGTGGATTAAAGCCACCTTAGGGTAACAACAGTTACATTTAAAAACACACAGACATGATGGGAAATGATTGACATTATTGTACAGGTGAGCACTCTGCAGTGCTAATATTTATGTTAGTAGATTTACATCAACTTAAAATCCAAATCAGAATCAATCAATCAATCTTTATTTATAAAGCACTTTTCATATAAAAGAAATAAAGCTCAGTCAGCTTTATTAAGAGTTTTTTTTTATGACATCCTCCTGGCTAATGCCTCTGGTCACTGTGTAATTCTTGTTCTGTTGGACCTAAACGCAGCCTTTGACACTGTAGACCACTGTACACTAGTGGCTCGGCAATGCCACCTAGTGGGTATCTGTGGTACTGCATTGGAGTGGTTCAAGTCATGTCTGGCTGACAGATATTTGAGTGTAAACTTTGGAAATTTAGAGTTCAGCTCTGCTCCATTATGGTGCGGGGTTCCACAGGGGTCAGTTTTAGGGCCCCCTGCTTTTCTCTTTGTATTTACTGCCCCTGGGCTCCATCCTGAGAAAGCATGGCGTCTCTTTTCACTGCTACGCTGATGACAGTCAGACACTTCCCACACACTTCTGGCAAGACATCAAGGCCTGGATGTATTTTAACCTTTTTAATTAAAAAAAAAAAAACAAAAAAAACAAAACAGAAGTGATCGTGTATGGTCCAAGTGGCCCTTGTGAACCCTCACCTGTTGACTTAGGCCCATTGGCAGATTATTAACAGCTTAAAGTCCCAAACTTGGTTTTTAAGATGGACAGATGATTTTAAACTGGATCAGCACCTGCTCCTGTGTTTGTCTGGAGATCCTACATGTAACCATGGCTGCATTGTTTACATGTGAGATCGGCTGTTAGCAGCTTGTAGCATGTCAATGCTAACTGGTGCAAGGCCTGATGTTTCCCACAAGGTGAGGAGCAGGCAGTGAGGACAATGTGGTGGTTCTCAGGTGTGAGCTAAGAAGTGACGACATGGACCTGTCCTTCCATCCATCGTTATTGGGAACGTAAGATCTATCTCCAATAAGATGGACGAGCTAGCAGTGCTAACCCAGCAACAGAGGGGGATTAAATTGTCTTTGGGGTTAAAATGTACATAGGTTGGCCTAAAATCCCTTTACCTTCTACACTGAGTATTTTGGTGCAGGCTCGACAGATAGATTAAAGCACTTCTTGTCTTTCGCAAACACCAAAAACCAGCAGATGAAAGAAAATGTTAAAGAGCATGATAGAAACCTACACAAAAATAAACAATAAAAAGCAACAACAAGCTAATGTTAGCTAGCTAACATGCTGTTAATATAAACACCTGAACTGATTAACCCATATCAGTGACCCACCCCTGAGTTGAATATGAAACCAAACAAATGAAAGCTTCAACATGTAAAACGTATTAATCAGAGCTTGAGTTTCAGCTGCTCACCACATCGTAGTTTCCGCTTTTGTCATCTTTCAGAGCAAGTGGAAGAATCAGGAATGGATCTGTCTCTTCAATGATGCAGTGGTCTTCAGAGCATTTTGTCGTGATCTTCAGCTGTCCTTGAAAAACCTTCAGAGTAAAAGAAAGATACTGCTCCAATTTATTCCACCCTCTTGTTTCGGGAAAAGAAAAAATATGTCTTTAAGACAGGCAGATCACAGATGTGTTAAATAATATTTTTAAATTGTCTCATCTTTAATCCTTTCACTGATATTTCTCATTTGTGAACCAGCTCAGTCAGGTTGAGATTCATGCTCACCTCAGAAACATGCGGACTGATTTTGTGTAAAATCGTCTCCAGACATAAAGCCGCATCACTTTGTTGAAAGACTGAAAATGAAACAGAATCTGAAAACAAACCATACTGAAGCCTTATATCCAATCTACAGCTCCTTTATGACATCCCTTTCTTTACTTACCATTTGTAATCCCCAAGGTCTTGGTTATTTTTTCTGTTTCACACTTTGCCTTCTTAAGCTTTTCAAAAAGGATTTCCAGATCATGATCTGTGTCCTGGGCTTTTGGATCCAACCTTAAAAAGGAAAGGTTTTTATTAAGACCCACGTACTGTTTAGTTCAAAAGTGAAAGCGATATTTTACAATGCAATCCTTTTTAGATATATTTTCCGTTTGTTGACATAATAGCACAGTAAAAATCAGCTTCATCAAACCTGTCGTGGATCTCGGTCGTCATGAAGAGAACTTGCAGAACACTGTTCAGGTAACACGTGGCTCCCTGATTTTCCAGACCGTAGTAACGTCTCACTGGTTGAAGAAAATCTAGTTAAAACAGACAGTTTTTAAAAAGATAAAAGAAAACTAAGACATAGCTCCATTATATCATCTCAATTCTTTTCTTTTTTTTCAATGCCTTTTTTTAATCAGTTTTTTCCCCCAAAACAATCCCCAGCTGGCTCAGCAGTAAGAACAATTTTAGTGACAAAAATCATAGTATATATACTCTCACACACAAATTCATATCATATACGTATCTAAATTTACACTCAACTGGTATAAAATCGTAAAAAAAAATAATAATAATAATAATTATTATTATTATATTTATAAACATGCAAATATGCACCAACTATGCATTACCAGTAGACAGAAGAAGTATTAACAAAGCTGGAAAAAATACATAAATAAATAAATAAATAAATCATTTTTTATGTTGCACTACTTGCCAGTGAAAAGAAAAGTTTTATGATTTAAAAAAAAATAAAAAAATAAAAATAATAATAATAATAATAATAATAATAATAATAATAATAATAACAATAATAATAATAAAAAATGATAATAATAAATAGATTAATTAATTAATTAATTATTAAATAAATAAATAAATAAATTTAAAAAAGGTAAATACAAAGGGAAAAAAGGAGTTTTTGCTTTTGGAAAAAAAATCAAGCACAGAAAAGAACAAAATCATCTAAATGTTTTTAAATTGTCAGTGATCTCATTGCATTATTAAGTTATTTGGAAATTGTAAAAAGGTGACCACATATTATAGAACTCCTTAGGTTATAGTCCAGGCTATTTTAGGGACAACTTTTCTTTGTAATAAATAAATAAACAAACAAACAAAAAAATAAATAAATAAATGAAAGAAAGAATAAATAAATAAATAAATAAATGAAAGAATAAATTAATTAATAAATGAATAATAAAATAAATTAATGAAAGAATGAAGGAATAAATAAATAAATAAAAGAATAAATAAATAAATAAATAAATAAATAAATAAATAAATAAAGGCCCTTTTCTTTGGGCTAACCAGTATTTATAGAATTTTATCAAGCTTAGAAATATTTCAGGAGTTACTAAATCTCAATTGCAAAATGAACCAAATATTCACTATTGATTTCATGTTTAAAATTCCACCTCAATATATTACAACAGTTTTAGTTTAATTGTTAACAATGTGGAGCAATTCTTACCAGTGTCTGGATTTTGGAAAATCTAATAATCTTGACTTTTTAAATTTGTCTTATCCTTTCAAATAAATACACTATAGTGGCCCAAAGTACTTTTTTTATAAATCTTGTTACCGCTTATAACTAAATTTATGTCCCAGAATTCTACCGTGTACTGAGGGTACTTCAAAATCTTTCTTTACTTACCTCCATCATAATAAGCATCTATTGTTGATCTTTGTCTGGGATTCGTTTCCAAGGATGTAAGAAAGGACAACTTCACCGTGAAATGGGCCTACAAAAAAAAAACAAAAAAAAAAACATTAAACTGAGTTTTTCTGTCCTTTTTTCAAGTTTTTTTTTAAATACTTTTTGTGCTTCAAACATCTCTTTTTGTGAACACTTATCTGATTGATTTAAATATGCAATGTCAACATTAATTTGAAGCCTCACCATTTTTCTTGTGTCCAGGAGGGGGCGTTGTCATTCCACTTGTTCTGCTGGACTGGATCGTCTTTGCTCAGCAGAATAGAACAGATGAATTCGGATGGAAGGGATCCAAAACCCGCTGGAAACACCTGTGGATGTTAAAGGTTTAGGTCTCATGTTTTAAAATCTGGTTTCTGTTACGGTGTCTCGTTTTTGTGGCGTTAAATGTGTAATCTCTCATTCAAGTAGTAGAGGAGGAAACTTTTCCAACAGCAGAAAAATGAAACAAATCACCCTAATGCAGATGTTAAATTGAAATAGCCCACAGCGTAGTTTTAAACATTCTGGTATACACTGTTTTTTTAAAGATAAAAAAGATAAAATACCCTACCTTGAATACTGATGTCTTGCAACTGCGATACGAGTCTCTCCAAGTGAAATGTGTCACTAGTTTCATTTTTCACGGTGAGTTACGGAGCTTAGATCGGTTCACAGGCGGAGCAATCTGCTTTTTAAACTCTACACGTGTAGCCTGTAGTCAGTTTTAATGGGTAAAGAAAACATTTGATCAACGTTAATTCACGTTATAATGCTTTTCTTTTCTTTTATGATCGCAAGTGATTTGTATTCTTTTTTTATTTCTGATCTTATTGGCTGAATAATTTTTCTTGTGTTTTTTTTTTTTAGGGCTAGTCTTTTTGGGCTGGGCTCATCTTGCATGATTATGACATAAAATAAATAAATTAATTAAATCAATCAAAAAAAAAATCCACTGAAGTCTCGATGTTTAAGATTGTTTAAGTTGGTCTTAAAATTATTACTCCACCAACATACAACTGCTTCTTAATGATAACCAAATGAAAGTATTTGTTTTGGTTATTTTACTTTCGTTTTTAAATCCCTGCTGCACTATGCACAGATAAATGTTGGAAATTCCCAGTGTTACCACAAGTGCCCAACACAAGGAAGTTATTTATTTATTTGTTCTGATAAAAACAAATGAATGCTGTTTGCTTAAAAGGAGTTCCTTGTGGAAACCAGAAGCAACCATGCTCCTGTTGTGACGCAGATAATAAAGTTTTCAATGCTGCTCATGAGAGACAGGATGACAGGATTGAGGGAGGATGAGGAGAAAAATAATATATATAGTAGAAATTTTCTTGTTGCGTGATATAATGTTAGTTGACTGACTCAGGCTCTCCCGTTGGAATAGAATCTGCCCTTCAGAGAAACGTATTTGTTTTATATAAATTATTTTTTATTTTTATTTTTTTATTTTATTATTTTTCATTATGAATATTTGTTATTTTTTTAATCTTTAATTTTATTTAATTTGTTTTTTTTCATAAACATTTTTTTTATTTTGTATCTTTTATTTAAATTTACTCTATTAGAAATATTTGTTTTATTTTTATCTTTCATTTATTTAAATTTATTATATTATAAATATCTATTTTATTTTTATCTTTTATTTTTTTTATCATAAATATTCATTTTATTTTTTATCTTTTATTTATTTAAATTCATTTTGTTATAAATATTTATTTCATTTGTTATTTATCTATTTATTTATCATCTATCTATTTTTTAAATTTACTTCTTTATTATATATATATTTTTTTTTTTTTAAAGTGTTGTTTAAGGTTGCTAAATGAGCAAACTAATCAAATTATCTGTACTATGTCCATTTTTGTAATATTCTAAGTTCAATTTTTCAGTGTGCCAATTTTATATTTCTATTTGTAAGTATGTGTAAAGACACTTGAGCCTACTTTTTCTATACACTCGCTGACAATATATGTAAAATCATGTTTGAACCATTGTTTTCTACCTTTATGTAAGGTACCCAATCTGACAGCGGTCACAGTCTCTCTGATGTTAAGACAAAAATAGCAGCTAACAACATTTGGTGTTTTAAGTTTCAACCAAAACATAAGTCCAAAAAATGAAAACACTGTAAAATGGATCAACATATTTACATCTTTTATTTCATCCCAGGCACAGAAGAAGGAGAATATAAGTTTGGGACATTTGAAGCTGTTTGTTCCAGAAACATGACAAGTAAGCTGATTTAGATATAACAGATTGGTTGTAAGTGTGTCGGTTGCTTTCTTCTTGGTGAGCTCCGTTTGCTTCCGCAGCTAGAGTCCTCCATGCACTATCGGCAGGCACTGGATGGTGGACATGTGTTCGATTCCATTCTGCTGCAGGGTTGTTGATTCTTCCAGGGTCTTGGCCTTGAACACCAACCTGATGTTGTCATCTGAGCAAAAAAAAAAAAAAAAGCAGATTTTTTTTCTTTTATTTCTGAGTTCCTCAACACAACATTAATTCAACAAATACATTCAGAAGTTTCATAATTGTAATCGCAAAGACAAATTTTATATTTTCCTCTTTTAAGTACTATAATTACTGGTATACATAAGATATTGAGACAGAAAAAGTAGGACTTACGTGGCAGTTTACTTTTGACCTTTTGTTTCACCTGGTCCACGGTGACGTTTTTCATCTGCTCCGCATTGTTACAAACATCAATGATCCCTTCATTTCCCATGGGATAAATCACCATCAGCTGGCACACCATATTTGCAAGACAGCAGGCTCAGAAAACTGTGAGTATTCCAAACTAAGAGATCCAAACAAATGTGAAAGTAAACCGAGGTGCTGATGATTTTTGTAGACATGGACCTCGCCCACAAAGTGACTGAAAATCACATGACTTCTAGACAAGCTATGCTGTTTTTGTCTTTCACTCTCACCCTCACTCGGTAGGGGAAACTTTTTCTCTGATGCAGACTTCTGCTGCTCCACCATTGATACGAACTGCAGCTGCAGCCCTGGAAGAGCAGGAAGGGAATATTTGAACACTGAACAACAAAGCAACACTTCAGCAGTCGGGCTCATGATCGCTCTTGAGTAAGTGTTGAGTAATAAAAAAGTCGTCTATTAACACTGGTTAGAGAAATAGGAGATATAATGATCTACTTTTGATGCCAAGCCAGAGAGAAACATGGGGAACAGTGAAGAGAAATGCTACAATCCAAAAGATGCCACTCTTACATTCGTCGAGGGAGACGATGACATGGACTGTGAGTGAAAATAATTCTTTATTCCTGGTTTCTTTTTTTAAGCTATATGTTTTGAGCTTTTTAATGCCTTTTATCATTCCTTCCTGCTCCTGAAAGCAAAGCATAGCAGTAGCCCTCTCCTAGCTGTTTTTTTTTCTCCTTTTTTTATCTTTTTACCTTTGTATTCGGGGCCTGCTGTTACTTTAAATACTTTGTTGTTGGCCATTGATGTCAGACTGCAGTCTCCAGTGGTGTTTCTATTTACTTTGTTCCTGTGTTTGTCCAGGGATTTTTTCTTTGCTTTTTACTCTTACTTTTTTGTCTCACAGTTGAGTGCATTGGCTACAAGTCTCTCAGAGCAAAGATGTCCTGTGGTCACACCGTTACCCCACCATCTCTCATGAAATGGTGTCAAAGGTTACTTGACCAGGTAAAGTATTTTATCACCTCAACATTTGTAAAGTTCCAGTAAAATCTTCTTAGGGTTGGAGTTGTCGCTCTAACTTCCTATAAGCACAGGATTTTAGAGATAGACTGATATAGATTTTTTGGGGCAGATACCAATTATTAGTAGGCAAGAAGGCTGATAACTGATATTTGAAGCTGATATTAATTTGCAGTCAAAGTGAAAAGATTGGTACGGAAGCGTTTGCAATTACTTGAAGAAAAAAAAAATCAGGCTTTTCAGAGTAATTTATTCTTCGGTTTGTTTTTTGTGGTAGTTAATTTTGTTTTTTCTGATTAATATTTATATTGGTTTGTTTTTTGTTATAATTATTTCTGTTTTTATGAGTAATTTTTTTGAGGTAATTAATTTTGTTTTTCTGATTAATATTTTTAATTGGTTTGTTTTTGTTATAATAATTTCTGTTTTTATGAGTGATTTTTTTGTGGTAATTAATTTTGTTTTTCTGATGAATACTTTTTTATTGGTTTGTCTTTGTCATAATTATTTCTGTTTTTATGAGTAATTTTTTTTTCTGTTTTCAGATTACTTTTTTTCGGACTAGTTTTTTCCTGAAGAATCGAGATACTTAGAAATCCCACGAGAAGCCCAACCTGCTGTTTTTCTTGGTAATTAATCCAAAAACAGAAAAAAAAAATACAATAGAAATAACTATAACAAAAACAAACCATTATAAAAAATATTAATCATAAAAACAAAATTTATTACCACAAAAAATTACTCATAAAAACAAAATTAATTACCACAAAAAAACAAACCAATATTATAATATAACAAAAAACAAACTAATAAAGAAATATTAATCAGAAAAACAAAATGAATTACCACAAAAAACAAACCAAACCAAACCAAAAATTACTCTGAAAAACCTGAGTTGTTTTTTTTTTTCTTCAAGTGAATGCAACACGCTTCCGTATATTGGTGTAAAAATTTTGAACAACACAAACTCCAACACTTAACCTCATCTAAATACCTTCAAGCATATGGTTGTTAAACAGCTCCCATGCTCGGAAGCATGTTTTATAAAGTTCAATTAAAACTTGAAAAATAAATAGCTAAAGTTTTCTAAAGTAAATAAAGATTTCCAAAATTTTTATGTAACTGCAATAAAACTGGACAGAATTTAGTTTTTATGGGGACCTCACTTCGAGCCGAGCAAGCGGACGTCCATTTTTTTTTTTACAGTCGATGGTCTATCCCTACTGGATTTATCAGTTGATGAAACCAAAGCATGCCTGTAGGCCTACGGTTTTTTCATTTGGGTTCAACAGGACACCAGCACTTAAATTTATTTCTTTTCTTTTCATTTCCCAAGGGTGCGACCAGATTTCTTTGTGGAGTTTGTGATGCTGAGTGGCCACATGAAGAGGTTTTCAAAATGGCTCTAATGACCCCAGAGGAGATCGCCCACTTTGACAGGACAATGTCTAAAAGAGCTGTAGCCAAATCAGTAAGTATCCACCCATCCAAGTTGGGAAAAATTGTGTATTTATGTGACTGATTTTTTTTTAACCAATTAATTTTCTCAACAGTGTCCTGGCTGCAAAAGTTTCACAGTGAGAAAAAACCCAAAAGACCTGAGAGTGCTCTGCTCAGTGTGTACAGCCAACAAAGGGAAAAGCTACGAGTTTTGCTGGCAGTGTCTGAAGGAATGGAAACGTCCATCTCCATACCCAGATCGCTGTGCAGAAGACGGCTGCACCAGGCAGCAACTGGAGATACTCAGAACGTGCGAAGAGATCAAGCTTCATGAAGTGAAGAAAGCCACGAGCTGTCCTTCTACCCGTGCCTGTCCCACCTGTGGTTTTCTGATCGTGCACAGCAGTAAGGGATGCAAGAACGTCACCTGTTCACGGTGTAAGGTGCAGTTCTGTTTTGTGTGCTTGAGACTCAGTCAAGAGTGTGTAAAGTTAATGACAGGTAGTTACCCACTCTGTTTTGGTGGTGTTGCCCCCAGACAGACCACCATACCTGTGTGGAAACAGAAATGAGGGGCTGTATCTTAACTTTACTCTGACGTACAAGCATCTGTTATCATATTATTTGGTAATCTCCAAATCTTGCAAGAGACACTTTTTTTCTTTTTTTTGCAAGTTGGACAGTCTACAGGTGTTTACCATTGAGCTGTTTGTGTGATACCTTGCACTCAGAAGCACCTGTCCTGAAAATAGATGTGTAAAGTAGCCTTTTCATTAAATATTCTAATCCTAAAATGTTAATTTTTGTTGTTAAAAAAATGTTTAGTCTCAGTCTCAGCCTTCTTTTTCTGCATTCATTGTAGATATATGTAATGTTTGTATACAGCTTGTTGTTGTTTATTTACATTATCCTAAAGTTAGGCTAAAACAAGTAAAAAGGACAATAAACTGCAATTAAAAAAGGTTGTTTCCATGTTTCTAAATCCTTTTTACCCCCCCTTGGAAACCTCTACCACTGGGGTCCAGGAGGCAGACACTCTCTCCACTATTCACAGTAGATTTTAAACTTTTCCTTTTAATAAATCTTAAAGCTAAAGCTGGATCAGGTCAGCACCTGCCTCTAGTTCTGCTGCTATATGTTCAGACTGTCGAAGGAAACTCACATATTGAGCTCCTGTTTCCCTCTCCTCCATCTGTCAGTCACAAACTTTAAATCTTAATGTCCCTTCATAGTAACTGACCAGACATCATCATGTGAGTCCCTGATTCAAAACTTCAAAAACAGACATTAAGTTTTGGTTTCGAGTGACTTTTTAAAACCTGATGCATCAACAACAATATTTTGGAATCAAAAAACAAGGAGTCATATAACAAGTTCAAGGTTCAAGATCACTTTGTAACTGTAAGAATAACTTATAAGTTATAAAAAGGCTTTATCAGCAACCCATTCAGCAACTTGTTTCAGTTTCTTTTTCACATTAGGATAATATCAAATAAAACTTTTGGTATAATATTACCAGTTGTGATGTTCTACACCTGTTAAGCTCTATTATCTGTATTTCTTGATGTTACAGATATAAAACCCTTTAAGAGCCAAACATCACTTCTGTTGCTGCTTGTTTTCAATAAGTCATTTTTTAAACCTTGTACCAAATGTTAGCCAGACAGTTAGCAGATAGTCTTTGGAATTTACCGTGTGGCTTAGATTGGCTTTGATTACAGTGTGTGAGCCTCAATCACGTGTCTTTCTGTAAACCATGAATGTTTCCTCATTGGATCCAAATTTCCAATCCAGTATAACAACAGGTCAAAGGTAGCTGAGTATGTTTTGTCTGTGCTTTACAAATTTATTTAATCAAATTATCAGTATACTAACAGTGAAAATATAAAATAGATGCTTCCCTATCATAACAGTCTGTGATACTGGTGGGTGGGTGGCTGGTTATGGTGGCCGGTAGGTGTCAGCTGATTTGCAAAAGCCCCAACACAAGTACAGCCACAAAGGAAGTTAAGAGGACAGTTATCCTAATGGAAAGTTTAGAAAAGTTCTAAAAGTTAGTAAACGATTGTTTTCTTTTCTAACTTTTACGGTTATGAACAAAGCTCTAATGCTATAATTACAGCATTACTGATACATAATGATAAATTAAATATGATGTTTCACAGGTTAATATAGAAATACAAGAACTGTGATATTACAAGGTGACATCACTACAAAGCTTTATTTATCACAGCTTAATTTAAAAAAGAAAATAATTATTTTTAGTCGGCCTCAAAACTCATTTATCCAGTGCAGACAGCTGCCTTGAAATTTTGAGTTTCCACAACTTTTTTGGTTTGTACAGTGAAGGTCTTTCCACTCCCTGATAATATCTGAAAAATCATGTTTCACTTTTTGTTTTCTAACTCTATGGAAAGTACCTGAGTTTATTTGGACATTTGCACCAAACAATAAACAGCCATCACAGTCTATCTCCATAATTAGACCTTGATCTTCACGATCACCGAAAACGTGTTGAAAATCATGTTTCACTTTTTGTTTTGTAACTTTTTGGAAAGTACCTGAGTTTATTTGGGCATAACAATTTACTGATAGCAGTCACGGTTATCTCCATACTCAGACCTTTTTCTTTCAATTCAATGACAGAACATGTGACAAATCATGTTTCACTTTTTGTTTTCTAACTCTTTGGAAATACCTGAGTTTATTTGGGCCAAAAAATAGACTGATAATCACAGTCTTTCTGGTAGTTAGATAAAAATAGGTGATTCAGGTAGGAAACTTCAGCAGCAGCTGACACAAATAAAAACACTTCATAGCTTCCTGATTGGGTCGAACAGGGCTGAGGATTGATTTTGATCTTGGTCTCTATGACAACATCACGCCAGCTGATGAAGTTTAGTAGAAAGAGGAGAGATCTGTGTTTTTCTCTGCTGTAAACGATTTCTGTGATTAATTTTGTAGTGATGGTGGACACTGGAGTCTAACTGTCAGACAGAAAAAGGACAGAAGAGCAGAAGAAAGATAAACAGGAGAGTGATAGAGGACGAGCTAAAGGCATAAAGGGCTAAACTGTTTGTGCTAATGTTAATTCCAACCCACAGTCAGCAGTTATTCTGCAGTGGTCTGTTCAAACTTGAGAGTCTATCAATAAAATGAAGAGTGAGGTTACGTTAGCTCTGATTGGTAGATGACTGGCAGGACATAACCAGGATTCATTAACGTTACACATTACAGACATGTCTTAGAGGACTGGGCTGTCAGTAGCGCAACATATGGACGGCCACTGAACTACCGTACAACCTGTCAGATTGCTTGTTGACACGTTAGCCTACAGATACGTCTTAGCTGCTAGTAGTGCTACATATAGCCGGCTACTGACGTACGATACAAACTAGCAACGTTTGCTTGATGTCACGATTCAAACGACAGCACTACAAAACTGGACTGATAAAGACCTTACCTTACATTGGTAAAAAAGTTGTCAATGTTCCAATGGCTTCACCATGTGGTAAATACATGCAACTCTTTTTTTTGTCTTTTTGGATTGTACAGCCAATCATTAAATGTATGATACTAATATGTCAACACAGGAAGACCAAAAATCAAGAGCACCTGAGTTTTTTTCTGGTAAATGAATTTCATATAACTGTCTTACATTTATTTTCACATAATGTGTTATTATTATTTTTTTATTTTGCTTGATATTTTCTTCTATATCCATGATGTTAAAACTATTCCTCTGGCATAAAAATAAACAAGCTGTTTAAAACTTAGAGAAAAAGCCCCAAAACTCCTGAGGTTTAATTCACCCTCAGTCACCCAAAGATGTCTAACAAATGCATTTTAAGTGAAGAACAGAAAAATAAGCTGTTGTCTTAAATGTGTCTCCATTTCCATTGTCATGCTCATAGTAACCTGCTCATTCACACTTCTGAACCTGTCACAGTGCTGAAGCTAATCCTTCTAAATGATAAGTATTGAGTTTTTATCAATACCACAGTTAGTGCAAAACCACCAACAACAATGACAGCAATGAGAGGCTTCTTCAGGATGCTGAGTGGCTTCTTCAGGATGCTGAGTGGCTTCATCAGGATGCTAGCTGAATTCGCTCCACCTGGAGGAAAAATAAGAAAAAAACACTCATTCTCTCTGAGGGACATTTGACCTATTTTTATACGGAAAAAAGGGTCAGGACAAAAATAATGTATCAAGTCTGATTTGATCTTTTCTGCTGTGACTGCGTTGAATTAACTCATATATATATTTATATATATATATATATATATATATATATATATATATATATATATATATATATATATATATAATTTATTTATTTGCTGTTTGACATTGTCTGGAAAGCATCAAATATTTGTCTTCTTCTATCTTCTGTAATCTTCTTAACAAATATCTACATACATATAATTGCTGTGAATGCAGCAATGCAAATTTCGGTCCCATAGAGATGAATGCGGAATTTTCAAAATTTTCTCCCTTCAGGACATTTTTTCAGCCTTCTTCAAACCCTTCTCATACATTCAGCTACAAACTCCATTGAAACTTCAAAATATTCAGCTATCTTTTGGCTTCATTCAGTGGGTTTCAAATGTTTCCTAGCATTCATAATTTCTTCACAATGACCCTTCAAAGGTCATGATGCATTTCAGCTCTTCGAGCCGTTTAACATTGGTGTGTATTGGACGGAATGTTTCGGCTCAGAGTGGGAGATTCAAACGACAGAGCAGGGAGACGGGGAAACAAGACCTGGAAAAATTCTGGGTAAACTGCTCTCTTGTTCACAATTTTTGCCCCACATAGGCATATTATATGTCAAAATGGAGGAGGGCTTGTCCTGCTTCTGACAAAGTGGTTTTTAAAGCAAAAGGATGGAGCACTTTTTCACAAAATGGCCAACTGTCATGAGAAGTCAAACCACTCTCCCCATATTCCTCCATGTTAATTCCTGAGGGGTTTTCTCAGAGATCAGTCAAATTTCCCTCATCTATCTATCACTCTCATGGGTCCATTTCTTGGCCTTCAGACATGAAAGTTACAAAAGCAGCTTCCTCTGGGTCTCAGGATTCCTAGAGTGTGTTCATTTATATTATAGCCCTCACGGTTTTGGCAAGGTGACATGATATTCGGACTCTTGCTTTGCCACAAAATCTTCAGAATATTACACTAACCAGGGCAAAGTTCTGCACCTGCACCTGCAGCTTAACGAGCAGGGAGCTGGTCACCGTGGAAACCTTTCATCTCATGCAGCTGTTTATAGTAACTCATCAAAACATCCAGGAACAAATACAAGCATGTGTCTGTTAATTTATCAGTGATCACCAATGCAAAATCTGGCTACTGAAAAGCCTCAGCAGACAGGTTAACATGATTGAACACACACACACACACACACACACACACACACACACACACACACACACACACACACACACAAGCACACACACACACACACACACACACACACACACACACACACACACACACACACACACACACACACACACACACACACACACACTCACACACACACAAGCACACACACACACACACACACACACACACAAGCACACACACACACACACACACACACACACACACACACACACACGCACACACACACACACACACACACACTCACACACACACACACACTCACACACACAGGGCAGAAAGTATCACACTTTAACAGCATTTGACTTCCATTTCCCTGAGTCAGCTCCTTATTTTCCTAGATTTTTTTCTTTAAATTTAAATTCCTTCCTTTAATTCTTGAATTGATTCAGCCATTCAAACTTTTAAATCCAATTTACCATTACACTGATTCATGCTTCATGATCATTATTTTTGTCAAAATTGAAAGCACCTTTACACCCTGATTTCAAAGGGAATGTGTTGGGAATCAACAGACTCCACCAGCTCTCTGATGGCAGTTGGTAAACAATGATCACCATGGCAACATCTGGCTTCAGATGGGCCTCAGCCTACAGGCTTACATGGTTAAAAAACTCACACACAGGACACACAGGATTGCATTTTAACAGCGTTTAAGATATCCGACTTGCATTTTCCCTCAGTCAGGTCATTATTTCCATAAATTTTCTTTAAAATTTAAGTCATTCCTTTAACTTTTGAATAGACTCAAACATTTCAACTTTAAATTCATTCATCCATTCCATTTATTCGTCCATTAATTTCTTTTCATCCAAGAGTTCATGGCAGGCTAATTCAGCATTCTGCGTTAGCAGTTGAGCGCAAGCTTTTCAGGAGTTCTTAAAACAATTTTCAGACATATCCTCAGTCATTCATCTTCAGCATTCTAGATTAGCAGTTGAGCACAAGCTTTTCAAGACTTCATTCAACCATTTTCAGACAAATCTCCAGTCATTCATGTTCAGTAATCTGCATTAGCAGTTCAGTGCAAGCTTTTCAGGACTTTTTTCAACCATTTTCAGACATATCTTTAGTCATTCATCTTCAGCATTTTGCATTAGCAGTTCAGCGCAAGCTGCTTCAGCATTCTGCATTCACAGCGTAATTTCTTCAGAAATTGCTTTTCTAGTTACACAGGGTTTTCCCATCTGTGGAGTCTTGTTAATCTGCTGACTTTCAGCTGGAGGCTCTTCTGGAAGGTTTAGTTTTGCACCACTGCTGGTATCATGGACATAAAACCCGTCATCACCAGCATCCTCAGGAACATAGGTGGAATCCCTAGTATTACCATATATACCTATACCGCAGCCATCTTTCACTCTTCTCTTATGTTGCTCTTTCAAAACAGCGTCCGTTTGGTCATGGTTTTCCAAGTTTTCACTCCTGACTACCCTTTTAATCTGACCTAGTAACCCTGCCATTACCAGCACTGGCAGCTCAATTTCACTTTGTCATATTATGACACTCCTGTGTTTTTTTAATGTATTCATTTTGTCACAAAACCTTGTTTTGAGATCAAACTGGAGCAATGATTGTCTAGCCTGTGTGACTTAAAGACTTCATCAATATGGATGCATGTTTTTCACCACTTTGGAATAATATTAACCCCTTGGTATGATGGAGAGATGTCGCAATTCAGAACTTTAAACTACTAAAGGAATTAACAGGTTTGATGTTGGCTTCCAGAAAACAGGTAGGCTGACATTGTCTTTCTGAATGTCTGTTTCACTGACTGTGATTTATGTATGTTGGTGGTTAGCAAGCTAATAGCAGTTGGAACACTAAGTTGTAAAGCAAATAGATTTACAGCTGTTTGGCTTCATACAGTGATATGCCACAGTGTTGCTGTTCAAAGCCAAACTGCAGTTACAATGATGTAATTGTACTCTGGCTTTTTTTTTTGTCCGAATTTTGTCGTTAATGCAAATTTGTCACCCATTTTTACTGAAACAGTGTATATCTTCATCAAGAAACTTTGTGTGATGATGAAATGGACATCACAAAGCATTTTGCAACTTTACTTAATTTTGACCATTGTGTGACCTTTGTGGGGCAGAATGCTTTCATAAGAAATGTTGGTGGTCTTACCTCTGTAAAAGAGCAGATATGCAGTCCTGGAACTGTTGAACAATTATAAATAAAAACTTAAACAAAGATCATAGAAAATACTTCAAACTTTAGTTTCACTGTTGATTTTAAAATCAGTTATTAAGGAACCACAATCAAAACCCAGCTGCGGCTTTAAACCATAAAAAAATCTTCTGAGTACTTCTGAAATATGATCTCAACTTTTTCTCAAATCAGGGCAAAATCCCACTGAGGACTGTTAAGATGTTACAGGTGATATTTATTTAGTAATAAGTGGACCCTACGGACCTTCCCTCAACTATGTAATAAAAGGATTACAGAGATAACTGAACTTACCAGTAAGGTCTGTTGTTTGGAAATGGTTGTTCTTTGGTCTGAAACATTTGTAAAAAAAAATAAAATAAAAAATGAAAAAAATTATGACAATAAATAAATAATAAATAATAGTGAATCTTTTGTATTATTTGGTTTTGAAATTATGTGCAGAATCAGGGGCGATCTTGGGTTGCATTGGAATCATATAAGAAACATAGTGTAACCCTAATTTCTTGAGAAAGTCAACTCAATTTGGAACAGCAGCTCTTCAGTATACACATGACCAAAATGTATATGTCTAGAGAAAACCCGCCCCCTATAGTGAGTACCAAATATACCGAGAATGGACCTTGGGCGTTTTTTTGTTTTTTTTTTGCTTTTATTTGAAATGCAATGCACAACATGAAAATTAGGAACAGAAACTAACTTCTCCAACGTCCAATAAAATTTCACTAAGACATTTTTGTCCAAAGCAACTTTTTTTCTCTGCCTTTTCCTTCTTGCCTGTATTATTAATAGAAATGCATGGAAAAATACACTTCGAAATGAAAAGTGCTTTAAATCTACATAATAATAATAATAATAATAATAATAATAATAAAAATAATAATAATAATAATAACAAGGGGCAACCCTACTTGAAAAAAATGTCAGCTTACTCATACCTAACAACATAAACAGTGACCTACAATCAAATGCAGCAAAAAAAAAAAAAAAGAACAATACTGTAAAGTAGTGTAATGATGATAATAATGAGTTACTACTGAGTGGTAGAAAGGAAGGAGGATGTGATGGGGTGGATCAAAGTGTTTTTAAGGCAAGGGAGGTGCTGATGTTAAAATATTACATTTCAACCAAATACTGGACCATCTCTCAAATTTTAGGGAGGCTGGGGGCTCAATTTAGGGTGCCCCAGTACCTCCAAAAATGGGCTAGAAACGCAGATGTGCAGAATGAATGGATGAGATGAAATTCACCCTCACCTGTTCAACCTGATGGTCGTTAAACTCATACCAGGTGTGGTCCTCCTCTGACAGTATGGTGGCTGTGTAATGACCTCCTCTTAGACCACCCATGTGGTTCACCATCCCATACAGCTTGAATGTTTCATTCTGCAATTAAAAAAGGAAATCATGTGCAGTAAAAGCAAACAAAACATGATTAATTTGATCTGTGTTAACTTACCTCTCTCTGTAATGACTCTGGTATCTCTACACAGCGATCTGATGTGACATATCTCATGGTACTGTAATCCATGTCAAACCTCTCAAGGACCAAAATCAGAATACGAGGATATTCAACCATCTGACATGTCTGAAAAATACGTAATATCATATCACATCATGTGTACATCAGACAGTGCTGTAAACAAACACATTTTAGAAATCAGTGAACTTTTCTTGAACTCACACTCGTGGCCTCAGTTTTCTTGTTACATTTGTCACAGTACACCATGTTGTCTCCACTGAGTGATTCATCTTTAAAGATCTCTTCAAAACCACCTTCCTGGAAATCAAATATTGTCAACTTTTTAAATAAGCATTAGATCACATATCCCATATATTTAAGAGTCAGACATTTTCCTCTCACTCCACACTCAGGATGCCAATTTTAAGTATTATTAGTATTCATCTGTGGATTAAAGCCAATGCAGGGTAACAACAGTTACATTTAAAAAATAATAGATATAATGAGTAATGTTGTTTTACAGATGACAACCCTGTATAGTAAATGTTAAGTTAGTATATTTACATCACACAAACCAGAATCAGAAAACCTTATTGATCTCAGGGGGGTAATGTAGTTTATACTTTGGACCAAAAACCCCAGCATTCAACACTCAATACATCGTTAACAACAGTTCAGTACAGGTGGGGATAAAGAAAGTATACAGTTGCCAGAATAATGACACCTTATTAGTACACAACCAAACTGTTCAGAGCTATATTCAAAGTTTAGTGAAGGGGAAATAAGAAATGGCTTATTATTGATCTCCTTGGTGGGCATTATAGAGGTTATTTTTGGCTAGAAAGTGCTCAGGTTGACCCAAAATCCCTTCAACCTTTCTGATAACTCATTCACTCCCGAGACCCACCTGATGCACTCTGAATAGTTTGGCGCAGACTTAACCATTAAATTAAGGCACTTCTTGTCTTTCACAGACACCAAAAACCAGCAGGTAAAGGAGAGTGTTAACAGACTTTAAATAAGAGTGGGATAAACCCCTACACAAAATGTTCTCAAAAGAAAGAACTAAACCAAAGATCTAAATTGTGTCAGGTGAACTTTCTGTTCATCATTTTTATCACTTCAGTATTTGCTATTAATTTAGGCCAGGCAGACAATATGCCAAGATACTTATATGGTTGTACAAGTTTGACTTCCTCTCCATGACTCGCTTTGGCGACAGGTTTTTCTAAAACCAAAAATTAGCTCCTTGGTCTTATTCCCATTAATACCGGAGTAGTTCTTGTTATATTGTTCTTGTTATTACACCAGTGGACAAAAGTTGACAGAGCAACAACTTGATCACAATTAGAGCCTTGAAGAAGTGACAACAAAGCAGTGTCATCTGGTATTGTCCATAGACTGTATAGTGGACAGCGTGGCTCCGCCATTTATCATTGTACAGTTTTGAAGCCAAAAACCCCCCGTTACAGGTGCAGCCATTGTAGCAGATTGGAGCCAGATTCTGCACAGCAGAGACTGTGAGGGATTCTGGGATAATCTGAGTGGAGCTGGGTGACAAATATAATAATTTTTTTTTTCTTTCGAAAGTCTTATCACGTCTTGACTCTACCTTCTGACATATTTTACAATCTCTGAAAAAAAAACACAAGAACAGCAGCTGTTAATCATCGTTAAATGTTACGTAAAACCTTGTTTTTAACCTCGATAACTAATGAAAACAAAACTTTTCAGGAAAAAGAGGACTTGGATACAAGGCAGCCAAATGATATCTTTAAATCACCACAACAATCAGATGTGAGAAACATTTCTACCAGGTGTATTAACTCTTTAAAGTTTGACCACAGCCCATCTGGAATGACTGGAGAGCTGGATTTTTTAACCTATACTGCAGCCAGCCACCAGGGGGAGCAGTTTTTGTGGAGACCTCACTTTGAGCCGAGCAAGCGGACACCCATTTTTTTTACAGTCTATGGTTTTGTACCGTGCACATTACTAAGAGCAACATAGAAACAACACAGCTCTGAGAAGAACTTGTGTTGAGCATGAGGGTCTTTGACATGTGGCCTTTCATAAAAATTAGCTGAACACTGTCTGTTAAAAAGTTAAAAAGCATCAACAAAAAGCTAGTTAGCTAATCTTAGTTAGCTAACAAACTGTTCATATAAACACCTGAATAACTGCACATCCAATATAAGTGACCCACCCCTGAATGGAATATGTCTCCCAACAAATGAAAGCTTCTATGAAAAACTCATTAATGTGCTCACCACATTGTAGTTTCTGTTGGTGGAGTCTTTCGGGGAAAGTGGAAGAATCAGGAATGGCTTTACCTCTTTAATGATGCTTTTGCATCCAGAGCATATTGTTGAGTCATTCAGCTGTCCTTGAAAAACCTACAGAGAAAAAAAGTCAGATGAGACCAGGGACAGTTGTTACACAGGTCGGTTGTAACACTTGCAATTGCTCCAATCAGGAACAAGTAAGAAATCCCCTGATTCCCTCTGAACATGCACAATTTAGTCTAGTGTACATGTGAAGAGGTAGTGTCCTGTAGCAGACACAGATAAATTTGTGAGGGGAAAACATAACTTTGAGGTAAGAAAGTATTTTTTTTAGCTCAAATAATTTTTGCCTGCTTTGTTGTGGAACATGTTTAATCATGGTTATGTGCCTGTTAGGCTATTTTTCTTTCAGTTTATTCGTGGTCATGTTTTAGCTGTTAGCTGTGAGACAAAGTAGCTCATTGCCAATGCAATCAGGGACAGTTGTAACAACCACACACACACACACACACACACACACACACACACACACACACACACACACACACACACACACACACACACACACAAGTTCAGCTATTGAAGCCAGTGCATGTTATCACATTTCATTCATTTTTATCATTTATAAATTTGATTGTTGGAAAATTACACACCAATACACACCACTGTTTGATTGTTAAAGCTTGCGCACAATTGCACCTTTAAGTCAGGGCCGCTAAGTTCAGCCAGATGAGTTTGTAGGATGAAAACGGAGATTTGTAAAACTATACATTTTCTGAAACTTTATAACATAACAAATCAGAAAACCAATGTTGCCATTTTTTCCAAGGTCATTATAGCAGCCATCTTGGAGCTTTAAAGATGGCTTTTTTCACAAACAAGTTTCTCTATAGCTTACCTCCTAGATGACCTAAATTCTTGATTTCAGTGGTTGAATCTACATTTTGGGGGGCAAGGAATTCAATGAAGCTGATACACTGTAAATAAGACATGTATGGGTTTTCCAATATTCAGTCTCTGTTGGCACCTGTATCGCTCATAATTCTTCCTTGCTTCTGCCTTTTCCTTTAAACTTTTTCATTTTCTTCCCTTCCCTGTGGAGGGTAACAGTAACAGCTTCCTGGTTTCGGTCTTCTCTGGCTCCATGACGCTTCAGTAGCTGAGCAGCTAGCTGACGTGAGAGGGGTAGTGGGGAAGGACGAGGTGGGACCATGAGCATGGCGGTGCGGAGCAAGGGAGACGGATTGGATGGACTCACGGACCAATCCAAACCACGCATGCCATTATATTGTGTAGATTGGACCATAGGACTATAACAGCCCTATTAACGGTGTTATTAAGATGTACAAAGCTTCCAAATCGTACACCATAGCTTTAAGGGACCCTCAAAGTTGATGAATGGGTAGGTTGTCTTTTAAGAGTTGTCTTTTGTAAGATGTGATAAACAGTGTTGGTGAAATATCACATTGTTTGGATGACATACATATCCAAATGACCATAAAATACCATTTTATCATGTAAAGATGCAAACTACACAACCTTACATGCCTCAGTTAGAAGGAAGGTCAACTCCATTACATTCCTTGCCCCCAAAAATGTAGATTTAACCATTGAAACCATGAATTTAGGTCATATAAGAGACAAGATATGGAGAAATTCATTTTTGAAAGAGGCCATATTTAAAGATCCAAGATGGCTGCCATAACAATCTCAGAAAAAATGGCAACATTGGTTTTCTGATTTGTTACGTTATAAGGTTTCCAAAAATGTATAGTTTTACAAATCTCCGTTTTCATCCTACATATTGACCTAAGCAACCTGACTATTTTGTTGTTTTATCATAAATGTTCAGACATTAGGGTTGTTTATCCCTGCAAAGCCTGACCCGTCCAAAGTAGCTGGACCAACACATAAAAATATCGCTAAATCATTTTTTTAATGGTATATTTATGTGCCAAATTTGACATATTGGGCAGTTTTGGCAACTTTTTAACTAAAGTTTTAAAGAAATATGCAACTTTATAAAAATTAGCATTGATTGTCCTAAATAAAAGTGTGTGGTTGATTTCAGGAGAGCAGCCATTTTGAAAAGGGTCAAAATACAACTTCAGCTGCCTGTAGTGGAATGATGATCCTCAAGGGGGAAGTATACCTTTAATCACATTTTTAACAGGTTTCTGAGGAAACTATTCATCAGGTTGACGAGATACAGGTCTTTGAAACTCCTGTATCAGGTATTATAGATTTGGCAGTATAAGGTTGAGTCCTGTAATCTGCTGAACGACAGAAAACTAGTTTAAGAGTTCTGTAAAAAAAGGGCCTGCTGTAGTTTTGTGTGTTCCCCTTTACTGATTTCTCGTCTGTCCCAGCAGGCTTGGTGAAAGGTAATTGCCACACCTGGGGTGCGTTTGAAAACTCCTTCCTAACTACTTTTCTTTCGACTTTACCTTAACCCCGATGGAAAACGTCACAGGGTCGAGGAAAGGAGGGAGTAAGAGTAAAGGAAAGGAGAACTGCGGTAAAAGAGGAATTCAACTGCACTTTTACTTTGATGTCATATTTATGCGACGACGGCTTCTTGTGACGTTGTAAGCCATGACGAACTACAATGTTCCAAAAGAGATCTACAACAACCGCCCTTGAGATCTGCTTTACCTCACTGTGATGTTTTGTGACCTGTTAACATCAACAATTTTCTCTGACCATGCATTGCCTTTTCTGCTCACAGCTGTAAGGTAAGGGTAAATAATGTAAAATGTTTACATTTTAAAACCTTAAGCCTGCTAATACATGTTTATCTTTTTTTATTTACACATTATCATTGAGAACGATTGTAAAATACCAAATATGTCTTTCTTTTATTGATTGTTTCATAATTAACATATTGTTCTGTCTTATTATTGTAATGATTAACTTCATATATTAAGACAGATGAAAATATGGTAATTAGTATATAATATTGATATAGGAAACAAGTAGCACAATTGTTTGATATTCATCAACATTATGGGTAATTATGGAGAAAAGTAAATGCTCGAAAGTAACTGCTTTATAAACAATAACATGCAATCATTTTTTATCTGTCCACCAATAAATTTAATATTAAAGATATGAACGGAAGCTTATCTTTGAAGCATATATTTTTCTTTATGCCTGCCCAAATGTTTACTCTGTATTGTCTACATATCTTCATTGTCCCTCAAAAGTAAAACATAAACAAAGTACATAAATACAATACATTTGACCTGCTCTGAGGTCCGAGGTTATTTTTCATTTGCACTTTGTTCTGTTTTAGTTACAGCCTTTGTTAACTTAGTTGCCTTAATTTGAAGTGATAATCCTTTGATTTCATATTTTGTAAATTAACTTGTCTTCTCATACGTTGTTATGGCTGTAAGCCAGGTTATGACAAATATGTGTAATTGGTAAAACTGTCTTGTCTTCTATCCTTTCACTGAGATCATACTCACAGATTCATACTCACCTCAGAAACCTTTGGGCTGACTTTGTGTAAAATCTCCCCCAAACATAAAGCAGCATCACGTTGTTGGTAAACTGAAAATAAAACAATATCTGAATACAAACACTTCTGAAGCACTACACTAAACATACAGCTCCTTTATCACTTCCTTTCCTTTGAAGATTTTTAATGAACTTACCATTTGTAATCCCCAACGTCTTGGTAATTATGTTGAAATGCTGACTCAGCATTTCAACATATTGTTATCCTGTGACTTTATTCCACTTCTTCTTCTTCTTCTTCTTATTCTTCCGTACGTTTTTTGGCTCTTTTCACAGCCTTCAAATTTTGTCCGATTTTCACCGTTCAACTTTTAAACTATTCAGCTTATTTAGGAATAGTGTGCTATATCTTTTCACTTTTCTAACTATTAAACTTTTTGATTTATTCAGCTTTTTCCAAAAAAATTTCTCTATGTTAAACAGATGGGAAATTTCAGCTCCTCTGACTAAAATCTGCTTCAACTTCAACAAGCTCTAACTTCAGCTTACTCCCACTTACAGACTTCATTTTTGCTTTAAAATGTTCACTGATCTTTCCACTACTGATATCTGTAATAACGTTTTTAATATCTTCAACTGTTTTTGAGATTTCACTGTCTAAGCGACACAAACTTTTCACTCTTTTCACCTCTCCTCCTGCTCTCAGAGGGCGGAATGTTTTCAATTTGACTGAGAGAAGCAGCTGCTGCTACTGAAAAAAACTGCCGATTAACCTGCCATAAAATTCTCAAACTTGACTCAAATCAAACAAAAAAGGCTGCTACTCCTTCAACTTCAACTGCTTCTACCTTTTGCAGACTTTGACTCGAGACTCTGTTCACACATTAAACTGGTCCTATTCTCCTCATCTCATTTACACATTAATCATAGATTTCTGCTTTCTTCTACATTTTTAAGATTTCACTGTTTGGTTTCTCTCTCTTTTTATTATGTTGAAATGCTGATTCAGCATTTCAACATATTGTTATCCTACTTTATTATTCCAGGTTCTTCTTCTTCTTCTTCTTCTTCTTCTTATTCTTCCGTACGTTTTTTGGCTCTTTTCACAGCCTTCAAATTTTGTCCGATTTTCACCGTTCAACTTTTAAACTATTCAGCTTGTTTAGGACATGTGTGCTATATCTTTTCACTTTTCTAACTATTAAACTTTTTGATTTATTCAGCTTTTTCCAAAAAAATTTCTCTATGTTAAACAGATGGGAAATGTCAGCTCCTTCCTTTAAATCTCCTTCAACTTTAACAAGCTCTAACTTCAGCTTACTTCCACTTACAGACTTCAATTAAACTTTAAAATGTTCAGCTATCTTTCCACTCTTCAGGTTTTTATCTGCTCTTCAACAGCTTTTACTGTTTTTGAGATTTCACTCTTCAAGCAACATAAACTTTTCCCACTTTGCCCTAAATTTGAAGCTGCTAGACTGCGGAATGTTTTCAAATAGAGTGAGAGAGGCTGCTGCAGTAAGGTTGTGCTAATCTCGATCCAATTGTCATAACTTCCAAAATCTTCACAGCAGAAAAATAAAAAGTACATTAAATGGTTCACTGAAGGCTCCTGCTTCTTACAAAGGGAGTATTTTAGCAAAAAAATGTACAGTTTTGCCAAAAAACGCCTCAGTGTGAGAGAAACCGTCACATCCCTGTAATCTGAAGTAATGTTAAAATCTGACCAATATTTCTCATCAACTTCATTCCTAACTACTTTTATACATCACCCTCCTGCGGTCAGTTTTAATCCTATCATCTTGTAAAGCATATCATCTTGTTCGTCAGAGTCTCCAGATTCTCACAATGTTTTTGTTTTTCTTCTAGCCCTTAGGGTTTCAGCATAAATGCAGTTTGTTCGGACCTATGCCAAAAATCCAGCTTAAGATCAGTGGATACAAAGGAGTTCCAAAGTTCAACTGCCATTTCACACTCATTATGACATCATGATGATCACCATGGTAACCACACAGCTGTGGATAATCACTGATTAGGTCTTTGAAGGACAGAGAAACACATATGTTTCTTTATAATGCCTAAACAGCCAACCCAAACTGTCTTACACGAACACATACAGCCAACCCAAACACACACAGACCAACACACACAGACCAACACACACACACACACACACACACACACACACACACACACACACACACACACACACACACACACACACACACACACACAAACATTTTACCATCCAAAACAGTGAAAAGGCAGCAGAAGATTCAAACATGACAACCTTTCATCACACACAGCTGTTTATACTAAATAATCAAAACATCCAGGAACAAAGACACACATGTACTTCAGTTACTTATAATACCATACCTCCCCCTTTGACTTAATCTACATGCTCCACTATTTATACAGCTTTTTCCCACAACTTATAATTGACAAACTGCTACTTTTTCTTCTTCTTCCTTCCTTTCTTCTTACTAGTGCTGCATTAATCTCTGTACTGTTTTTCCCCTATTTCTTCTACTTCTTCTCTCCATTCCACATTTTCAGCTCTGGTTCACATCATAACCCCTTTTTTTAACTTTTAAATGATTAAACTTTATTTAAAACATTTAACCATCAAAAACAGAGACTGAAATAATCTTCTGATCCCCTGCAACTCCTTCAACTTCAACTGCTTCTACCTTTTGCAGACTTTGACTAGAGACTCTGTTCACACATTAAACTGGTTCTATTCTCTTCATCCCATTAACACATTAGTCATAGATTTCTGCTTTCTTCTACATTTTTAAGATTTCACTGTTTGGTTTCTGTCTCTTTATCTATTTATTTTAACTTTTATAGGCTGATTTAAATTTCCACTGTATCCACTTTCTTTATCCACTCATTGTCTGTGCCTCATTTCCCTTACCATTTTTTCTTTCCTTTATTTTACATTTTCAGCTTTTTCAACTTTTATTCAAACTTTTCCAGCTTCAGCATTTCAACGCATTTGCTGCAAGGAAATGCAACTTCTCTAGTTCCTTCTGTTCCACATATTTTTTCCTTCAGTCCTTCAAAGAGGTTTTTCAGCTCATGATCTGTTACATGGGCTTTTACATCCAACCTTAAAAAGACGGGGTATTTCATGGGAAATCATAGGAAAGATTGTTGCATCTTTACAGAGGAAGCGCTGGGAGATGTTTTTCTATGTTTCTTGTTGTGGTGGTATTCCAGGCTCTCTGTTCACTATACGGAGTGTGCGTGCTTGTGTGTCGGTGTGTGTGTGTGTGTGTGTGTGTGTGTGTGTGTGTGTGTGTGTGTGTGTGTGTGTGTGTGTGTGTGTGTGTGTGTGTGTGTGTGTGTGTGTGTGCATGCGTGGGCCAAGAGGCAACATCCGGTTGGTAAAAATGAAGACTACAGTATGCGGAAGTGCTAAAAGTCGCTGTTCGTTGAGAATCCACTTGAGGCTGGCTGCAGAAAGACCAGAAGTCACGTACACACCCAGCCATAAAAACAGACTTTTGCAGCATTGAAAGTATATTTACAGCCTGGTTAAAAAAACGGCTTGGGTCTAAAACTCTGATTTCACTATCGGCACACACTGTATGGGGAGGGAATCTTTTTTGACTTGATTGTTCAGAGGTTAAAAGGATGGTTTAATTATCCAATCTGAGACACAGCTCAGGTCATGTGACTGACAGGTGCCCAGTAGCTGCTTAAAAGGAAACTCACAGCCAGCGTCATATCAAATGGGCCTGCGTTTGCGAATTGGCCTTATTTTACAGTACTACGTTTATGTATTATGGAGTTCATATTTGTCACACTGTTTTGATCAGTTTACAGACAGACTCAGGGATTCCTACAACATATGAATATGTAGAGGTTGGAAAATCTGCACACGTTTAGTCTCGACATCTAACATTGTTACTTTATGGCCAAGGTTAAAATATGGAAAAGCTGCATACCCCCTCTTGAAATGCGAAGCTCCTGGAGTTTCAAACATAAGCCTTCTAGTGTGAAAAATCATTTTTGACTAGTCCTTATGTATTATTTTTTTACAGGTGAAATATTTTACAATATAACACGGTCAATATGAGTTTTAGTTTTGAATTGTGCATTCCTCTTTGGACATCGTTTTCTTTTTCTTGACATAATGGTGCAGTGAATTTCAACTTTGTCTAACCTGTCATGGATCTCAGTCGTCATGAAGAGAATTTGCAGAACACTGTTGAGGTAGCATGTGGCTCCCTGATTTACCAGACCATGGTAAATCACTGGTTGAGTCAGAGAAAAATTAGGAAAAACAGAAAGTTTAAATGAAAAAAAGAAAACCAAGACAAAGTACCATCAACCTATGTCATTTCATTTAATACACACCTATTCACCTTGGACTTTGGTGGAGTATAGCCGCTTTTTATTTGGGACTTTTATTGGTTTTACTGAGCAGTATGCACATTTGAACTGTACCACCCCTTTTCTTTTTCCTTCTATTTGTTTTATTACTTTTATTGTTTATTTGTTTTTATTACTTTTATTGTTCAATTATTTTTTATCATGTCTGCCTTTTTACTGTAAAGCACTTTGTTAGGCTGCTGGCTGTTCACATGTGCTATATAAATAAAGCTGACATTGACATTGACATTATAAATATAAAAATGCAATAAGAAAGTGGAAAATTTTCAGAACAGAGCAATGGAAAAACTAAGTCATCAATTTTGAACTTATGCCAGTAATTAAATACCCAACTGGCTATTTGGGGGGATAATTGCATCATCTCTGTGAAGGGGGTGGGGGTACTTTCACCAGTATCCAGTATTTGGACAGCTTTTACAAGCTTAAAAAGTGTAATCTTTATTTATTTATTTATCGATACAAATTTTCTTTGTTCAAGACAACTTTTTACTGGATATCAATACAGTTACATAGTGCTGTTGTTTGAAACATGACGACAAGCAAATGTCAGTTTGTACATTAGATTACTAGACATCTATATTTATTTCTGTTGACAGCCTGGTTCTGTGAGACTTGTCTGTAATGTGTAATGTTAGTTAGCATGGTGCCATAAACGAATCTGGTCCCGAACGGGAAGCTGAGAAATAGCATAGTAAATTGGTGCTGCAAATCTCACTTTGAAGTGTGAATTAAGATCAGGTATAAATCTAGAAGAGAAACTTTTTCAAGATCACTTTCAAACTCCTCACAGCCCCTTTAAACACAAAGTTGAACAAAATTAATTGCCAAGTTTAAAAAAAAGTTTATTTAATCGAGTTTTTCCACCTCCTTTTTTTCTTTTTCATCTTATTTGTTCTAGACATTTCTCCCTCTTGGTACTGTTATATGTCTAATAGTTTCACTGAAATATGCAGCAACTTCAACTTTAATTTGAAGCCTTACCTGTTTTTTTTGGCATTCTACGTCCAGGAGAGGGAGTTATCACTCCACTTGTTCTTCAGTTGTCCAAGGTCTTTGCTGAACAGCAGATCATTTATTGACTGCGTCATATAAAAAAAAAGGTTCAAATTAAAACCAAGCGGCAACCTCCGGTCTAAGAATATGGGATAATGTGGAAGTGCTAAAATCTGCTGTTTCTCGAGTGTTTGCTTGAGGCTGGATCCGTCACATACACACCAAGCCAAAAAAAAGCTGTTTTCAAAGCAGAAATTAACCTGTTTACAGCCTAATTCAAAAAACGTCTCCTGTCTGAGTCGTTAATTTTACTATCGGCACACACTGTAAGGGGGGTGATTTAAAAAAAAAAATCGTCCGTTCAAAGGATATTAAGATCGCAAGCTCCCCAATAAGAGGTACAGCTGAGGGTCACGTGACCGACAGGCGCCCTATGGCTGTAGGCGAAGCCCTTGCCACTACCAATATGGCCGATATAGCCGATCTGCCTCATTTCCGTTTCAGAAACAGACGGGTGACGTCGACGAGACTACGTCCATGTTTTATATGGGTGGATCCGAATAGTCCTTCCTAAGTCCTTTCCTATCCACTTTACCTTAACCCCAATAAAAACGTCACAGGGTCAAGGAAAGGAGGGGAAAAGATGAGAGGAAAGGAGAACTGCAGCCAAAGAGGAATTCGACTACACTTTCACTTTGATGTCACATTTATCTCACAGGGCTTCTTCTCACACAGTCGCTTCGTGTCTTCACCGGTTAACATCAACAATCCATGATCAGAGGGTTTACCTGTGATGGTGTTTTGTCTTTGGTCATACAGTGTGTGTCTCCTGCTCACAGCTGTGAGGTTCGTGAGAGCATCTATAAATTGACAGTCTGAAGCCTGATAACACAAGAGGACTGAGGATAATACAGCAGACTGTCAGAAACACTACACTCCCTTTTTCATTCACATCATTCATTATGAACATTATTTGAATTCATTATATTTGGAGTATTGTAAAAGTCCTCATTTGTCCTTGTTTTATTGATTTCAATAAACGTTATTACTTCTATCACTAGTGACTCATTGTTTCAGTTCGGAGCTGCAACCAAACGTTTCTGGTTATAAATCTTTTTGACATTCATACATCGTG
Organism: Halichoeres trimaculatus; assembly: GCF_033239565.1. Classification (NCBI taxonomy): domain Eukaryota; kingdom Metazoa; phylum Chordata; class Actinopteri; order Labriformes; family Labridae; genus Halichoeres; species Halichoeres trimaculatus. The sequence goes on from NW_027437200.1 coordinate 19,708,738, forward strand.
AACACAATAAACACATTCAGGCAGACACATGATGGTAAATGTTAGAAAAGCAACAGTCTCTCACATTATTTCCGCCTTTTCTCCATCGTAAGTTTCCGTAAACTTTCGGCAGTAGCCGTGTTTATACGCGTCACGTGCAGCGATGCATTATGGGGCGTTTTCTTCTCCTTTCCTTTTGAAAAGTCCGGTGTTTCCTAAGCTAAAGGAGATATTAAAGGAAGCAACGACCCTCCTTTCCTTAACTTTTGGAGAATTCGAACAGCATTTATCATGACCGACGCTTAAATGCTTCCGGGTCATTTCTTCAGTTAGGAAGGTTCCGTATCAAAAAGGACTATTCGGATGCACCCTAAGACTCAAAATATATTAATAAATAAAATAGTCTATGATTAAAGCGTAAGAACCCCCCGTGCCAAGAAGGAGGAAGGAAGAAAGAAAAAAAACGTTCGTTTTAAATTGTCGGATATTCATTAGTTCATTTTGCTGTTGTTGCCGTTTTTTTGTTTTTAGAAAAAAAAAGTGACGATAAAATACTTACAGATGTCTTACAATTGCAAATCAATGACTGATGTTCCCTTCGGTCTCTTTCTCACGGTGTGCCTACCTATAGTGTGCAACGGTCTTATTAAGGCAGGCACTGTGTTACGTAGTTCATATCGGTTCACAGGCGGAGCAATCCGCAACTGAAACTCTACTCGTGTGCTTTCTCTTTTAGTGGATACATGAAGCTTTTCGATAATCGTTTGTTTAGAGCCCCGAAATATTCGTCCAAAGACAGTTAAAAAAAAAATTCCCGACGACAAGAAAGAGGTTAAGTTATTCAATGTGTCATTTTAGTCCACTACTTTTTTTTTCCAAGAGCCCAGCAGGAACGTTATCATTATACCTTTCTCTGATATGATCTCAAATGACGTGTTTTCTTTTGATTTCTGATCTTACTGTCTTGATCATTAGGTTTTGAAGAATAAGCTTTTTGTCCTTTGTTCACCATTATTCCTCTGACATGTTGCTGCCTTTTATGTTAATAAGATATTTTTTATGGTTATTTAGGTAAATTCGTTTTTTAGGATACGTAGGAATCTAAACGTTAGAAATTCCCAGTATTTTTTATTATCAGACTGTGAAGTCAATGATGGAGTCTTATTCTCTAGGTATTTAGCTAGTGTACATATAGGCTATTTTTAGATGGCGATCACCAAACATTTAAGATTTTTAAGTTTTAACAGAACCTTGAGACCAAAAAAGTAAAACACTGCAAAATGCATCAATATGTTAAGAGTATTTATTTTATCATGAGCACAGAACGGCCTCAAAATAAGTACTGAACATTAAATGCTGTTTATTCCCAGAAACCTGACAAATTAAACTGATATAAATACTGAAGTTTGGTTAAAGGAAAATTAGGCCTGGTTGTCTTCTTCTTTGTGTGCTCCATTTGCTCCAACCGCTAAAGTCCTCCAGGCAGTATCAGTACGCAGCGTAGGGTGGACATGTGTCTGACCTCACAGAAATGCAGGATGGCTGAGTCTTCCAGCATCACATTGCCAAAGACCAAGCTGATTTCTTGAGCTGAGCAAAAGAAAAAGCCTGAGCTTACAAGAACAGTTTTGTTTTTTGTTTTTCATTTATTTTCTGAGTTTCTCAACACAAAATTCAATTTTAAATACGCGTAGACGTTTAATTATTGTTATTACTATGATTAAAACCTTTATAGGCTACTTCTGATCATCTTTGTATTAGGCTATATCAATTCACGTAGGCCTACCTAAAATACGAGGGAAAAAAAGTAATACTTACTCAGATTCATTTTGCTTTGAATTGTTTTTTTCACTTGCTTCACGGTGATGTTTTTCAGCTGCTCTATATTATCACAGATGTCGACGGTCTTTGCAAGTTTCTTGGGATCAATAACTTTCAGCTGGACTACCATATTTGCAGCACGGCAGGTTCAGAAAAACTGCGAGTAGTCACAATCAGTCAGTCCAAACAAATACGGAACAAGATCCACTGTGGGGATTTTGTAGTGCCTCACCCTTGAGGTGACAGAAAACCACATGACTTCTCAAGAGTAAAAACACGACGCTGTGCTGTTTATCTTTCATTCATACCGAAAGCGAAAGTAGAGATATCTGCTGCTCCATTAAGAATAACTGCAACTAGACCTGAAAACCCAGAGAGAGAATATTTGATTATTGGGGAACCAAGTCACACTTTAGCAGTCACACTCATGATTGCTCATGTGCGAGTACTTGGAAATGAAATACGTCATCCTTTAACACTGGTTAGAGAAAGGAGAACATCGTAATCTACTTTTGATGCCAAGCCGGAGAGAAACATGACAAATACCGAAGAGAGATGCTACGATCCGAATGATCCTACTTTTACATTCGCCGAGGGAGAAGATGACATGGACTGTGAGTAAAATAAACCTCTAAACTGACCTAAAGCTTAAAGGGAAAAATTAAAGAAAAAAAAATCTTTATTACTGGTATCTTTTTTGAAGTTACTTTAACAAGGCGTGCCACAACTGGCGCTTTGGGTGTCCCTGACCCGATCATGAGGCATGAGGTCAATCATAAAATAGAATATCACTGAGAAAAAAAAAAGAGTATGCCGAGCATGCAATACAACTGTGCTGCTTTCACTTTTGAAAATGTAGATTATTTCTCGTGCGACTGAGCCCTGTGCATGGACAGTAACAAATGATAAATTTCAACAAATCAAACACAGAACCTCTATCACTGATGATCACCTCTTAGCTGTCTTTTCATCCAGACTTCCAGCTTGTTCAAACAAAAGACAGACTAGATTTTTCTCACTGCAGAGGTAAAATTATGTGAAAAACATTCATTTTTTTGTCTGAAGTTGTGATAAAGTTTTTCGGTGTTTGTGGTGATTAATACACACATACAAACACACACACAGTTAAATCAGTGGGGACGGAGCAGTGGATAGGGCAGGTAACACATTTTTTTCTTTCTTTTTCTCTCTGTTCCTCATTCCTTCATTCTTTTTGTCTGTCTTTTCTTTCCTGCTCCTGAATTTCCTCATTAAGGCCTTGTTCATATCTTTTGTTACCAAGCTTCCTCATTTCACAGCGCCAGTGTTAGGTCACCACCAGAAGCTTTCCTAAACATATAAACTTTTTATGGCATTTTAGTTTAAAATGCATAACCTTAAGAAGAGGTGGGGTTTCAATAAAGAGGCCACAACAAGTGGGTCATGTTATTTATTTACAATATTAAAACTAATAAAACACAAGCAGGAAAAGAGAACAAGACAGACAGTTGTACTACAGCTAGGATGATAACTATGCATGAAGGATAAGCCTGGGAGTATACTACCTTGTGCAGACAATTTTAAAGACGGAAAAATAAACCATAATAAACTAACATACACTCACCAGCCACTTTATTAGGTACACCTTGCTAGTACCAGGTTGGACCCCCTTTTGCCTTCAGAACTGCCTTAATCCTTGGTGGCATAGATTCAACAAGGTCCTGGAAACATTCCTCAGAGAGTTTGGTCCATATTGACATGATAGCATCACACAGTTGCTGCAGATTTGTCGGCTGAACATCCATGATGAGAATCTCCCGTTCCACCACATCCCAAAGGTGCAGTTTGGTTAGTCTTGGCACAGCACGCATTTAGCCTTGTTTCCACTAAGATAGACTAGCTACCTGTGCTTACCCAGCACCAGAGGAAATACCTGCCTGCTCTGCTACTGTAGAGTAGCTCCATGCTTTTCACAGACATGGCTAATGGAGCCATCACCAGATTTTACCTGCTTTGAGTGGACAGGGTACAAGAGAGAGAGAGACTGAAAAATTTGGTGAAGAAGTCTAGCTCAGTCCTGGACCCTGTGGAGGTGGAGGCTGGCTGGAGAATGATGGCCAAGCTGTCGTCTCTGATGGATATTTCTTTTTCCAGCAGACACTTAATACTTCATTCTATTTATATATTCTTAAATTTATGCGCCATGCTCTTTCTTTTGTTGCTGCTGTGGCTGACTTTCTCTTCGGGGATTGAAAAAGTACATTCTATTCTATTCTATTCTATTCTGACACCCTCATCCACGCTTTCATCACCTCACGCATTGACTACTGCAATAGCATCCTCTTCGGCTCACCATCCACCCTCCTCAATAAACTTCAGTACATCCAGAACTCCGCCGCTCGCCTCCTCACTCACACCCGTTCCCGAGAGCACATCACCCCCATCCTTCACAACCTGCACTGGCTCCCCATCCCATTCCGCATCACGTTCAAAATCCTTCTTCTTACCTACAAAGCCCTCCATAACCAGGCCCCCCCCATACCTCACAAACATGCTCCACCCCTACATCCCTCCCCGTCCCCTCCGCTCCTCGGATTCTAACCTCCTCACCGTCCCTAGGACCAAGCACCTGGGGGGACAGAGCCCTTTCAGTTGCCGCCCCCTCTCTCTGGAACTCACTCCCTCAAGACATCCGCGACTCCATTGACCTCACCACCTTCAAAACCAGATTAAAAACACACCTCTTCCACACTGCTTTCAACCAGTAATCCTGTCTACGTCCCTTTTCAATGCACTATGTTTTTACCTTGCACTGCAACCTTTTTGCTTTTATCTGTTTTCTATTGTACACTTATTTTTACCTGCACTTTTAATTTTTCAATGTAAAGCGACTTTGAGTTGTGGAAAAGCGCTCTATAAATAAAATTTATTATTATTATTATTATTATCATTATTCTATTCTATTCTATTCTATTCTATTCTATTCTATTCTATTCTAAGCCCTTTAATGGTGAAAAATAGATACCTTTACCTCTTTGATAAAGACCATATGTGAAACATAGCACCTTGTTGGATATTGCATTTAAGGAAAACTGATTCCATTGTTTCTCTGTTCCTTTTTTGTTTTTTTTTTTGTTTGTTTTTAATCTAACTTTTTTTGTCTAACAGTTGACTGCAAAGAATTTAAGTCTCTCAGAGCAAAGATGTCCTGTGGTCATGCTGTTACCCCAACATCTCTCATGGAATGGTGTCAAAGGTTACTTGACCAGGTAAAGTATTTTATCATCTCAACACTTTTAAAAAGTTCAACAATATCTTCTTTGGCTTGACTTTCTGGCTCATTCCACAGTCCGATGGTGAAATATCTGAAACCAAAACAAGCCTGAATAGTGTTTTATTTGGGATGAACAGGACACCAGCACTTCACTGTTTTTGTAACTTGTAGAATAATTTATTATCTCTTCGATTCCCAAGGGAGAGTCCAGATTTGTTTGTGGAGTTTGTGATGCTGAGTGGCTATGTGGAGAGGTTTACAGAATGGCTCTAATGACTCCAGAAGAAATCGACCACTTTGACGAGATACTGTTTGACAGAGCTGCCTCAGATCTATTAGGTACCAAAACAGTAAGTATCCACTTATCAGCAGTTCTTACAGACATTGTGAATTTATGTAATTCCTTTAAAAAAAATCTGTCAACCAAATTATCTCAACAGTGTCCTGGCTGCAAAAGTTTCACAGTGAGAAAAAACCTGAAAGACCTGAGAGTGCGCTGCTCAGTGTGTACGGCCAACAAAGGGAAAAGCTATGAGTTTTGCTGGCAGTGTCTGAAAGAATGGAAACGACCATCTCCATACCCAGATCGCTGTGCAGAAGACGGCTGCACCAACCAGGACATGGAGATACTCAGAACGTGTGAAGAGATCAACTTCAAGGAAGTGAAGGACGTCACCGGCTGTCCTTCTATACGTGCCTGTCCCACCTGTGGTTTTCTGATTGAGCACAGCAGCGAGAGATGCAAAAACATCATCTGTCAACGATGTAAGGTGCAGTTCTGTTTTGTGTGCTTGAGACTCACTCAAGAGTGCTTAGCGTTAAAGACAGGGTCGCATTTCTCAGCCTGCGTTGGTGGTGTTGCCCCCAGGCAGACCGCCATACCTGTGTGGAAACAGAAATGAGGGTCTGTATCTTTATTTTACTCTGATGTTAATGCACCCGTTTTTCTTATTATCTGGCAATATCCAAATCTTCCATGTTGCAACAAATACTTATTTTTTTCTTTGCAAGTTGGACAGTGTGCGGGTGTTTACCACTGAGCTGTTTGTGGGATACCTTGCCCCCTGATGCATCTATCCTGAAAAATAGTAAAGTAGCCTTTCCCTGAATATCCAAATCCTAAAACTTATCAAAATGTTAAATCTCCTAGTCTTCACCTTCTTTCTGCAATCATCAAATTTACATAATGTTTATGTAAATATAAATACTATAAAGATATATAAATGTCCATCTCCTCTCCCTACCACCTGACGCCAAGCACTTAACCTGGGAGGACAGAGCTTTCTTTAAATGTACTTTGTTTTTCTTGCTTTGCTTCTTTGTAAATTCATGTTTTGTTACTCTGTGTTGTCTTAATAGGAGGTTTTCAAACTATGTAACGTGTCTTTGAGTGTCTATAAAAGCATTTCCTTTCAATGCTTGTGTGATAGCTTTTGCTGAGTCAACACCAAAGAAGGTAGCCTCGCATGTTTTTTCTGCACTTATTTTTACCAATCAAGAAATCCAGATAATGCAGCTGAACAAGCCTGGAGAAACTCAACAAGTCATAAAATGCTAAAATTTGTTAATTTACATGATCCCAAAATTAGACTGAACGGACGCACCCTTGAAGTTTCGGAGCCTTTGGGTTACGTTTTGTGGAGTTACGGCCCATTTGGTTTAAACCTGAGATCAGCTTTGAAATCTAAAGCCACATCTAGTTCCCTGTCAGGTTATAGGATTAACCCAGAGAAGTCAGTTGTTACGCATTTTACAGTTTTTCTCCGTTGGTTTGGCTCTTCTCATGAAACAGAAAATACATTCTCAGAATAATATGGACAAACCTCCAAACTACTTGGCAATTTTTTTACAACATAATTGCATTTCTCATTCATTTCATCAAATTGCAAATGTTTTAGTACATCTTTTCAAAGGACAATGTTCAGGTAGTCGACATTTAGCCAGGGTGAGGACAGCCAGGGTGTATAGCGCCAAATCATAACAAACGTTATCTCAAGACGCTTTACAAAAACATTCACAGGTCTAGACTCTTAAATGTTAATACAATTTTATTAGCAGAAACCCAACGTCAAGACAAGATAAGGAGTCTTATCTTATCTTAATTCACCATGAGTACAGGACTTTGCAGCATTTAGCATGATGTCAGACCTTGGAGGCTACTCTTACTGTAAAATCCTTTTTTTCCCCAGTTTTACATATAATTGCATTCTGTTGTCTTGACAAAAATGAGTACCGTGACTTTTGTCAATGAAGGACTAGGCTAAGACGCAGAGTTGGACATGAGGGTTATTTCACTTGTCCTCTGCCATAGTGACAAAACATCTCAACGTTTTGACAAAGCCAAAGGGACAATGCATTTTGGAGGCGCTGTTGTCAGTTTCAGTTGATGAGCCAAAAAAAATAAGAAGGATCTTTGCATTTTCTGTGGCACTGACTATTTGTGTGGGAAAGAAATGTAGTTTTCGTTTTGTAGTTACTTGACAAAGTTGGACAGTGGGGTGGAGATGAGCATGAAAATGTAAAACAGATGCTCCCCTACCATAACAGTCTGTGATACTGGTGGGTGGGTGGGTACGGTGGCTGGTAGGTGTCAGCTGATTTGCAAAAGCCCCAACACAAGTACAGCCACAAAGGAAGTTAAGAGGACAGTTATCCTAATGGACACAGAAAAGTTCTAAAAGTTAGTAAATGATTGTTTTCTTTTCTAACTTTAACTATTGTGAACAAAGCTCTAATGCTATAATTATATCATTACTGATACATAATGATAAATAAAAGATGATGTTTCACAGGTTAATATAGAAATACAAGAACTGTGAAGGATATTACAAGGTGACATCCCTACAAAGCTTTATTTATCACAGCTTAATTAAAAAAAGAAAATAATTGTTTTTAGTCGGCCTCAAAACTCATTTATCCAGTGCAGACAGCTAGAAATTTTAAGTTTCCACAACTTTTTTGTTTGTACAGCGAAGGCCTTTCCACCCCTGATTATATCTGAAAAATCATGTTTCATTTTTTGTTTACTAACTTTACTAACTCTGTGGAAAGTACCTGAGTTTATTTGGACATTTGCACCTAACAATAAACAGCCATCACAGTCTACCTCCATAATCAGACCTTGATCTTTACGCTCACTGAAAACATGTTGAAAATCATGTTTCACTTTTTGTTTTGTAACTCTTTGGGAAGTCCCTGAGTTTTATTTGGACCTAACAATAGACTGATAGCAGTCACGGTTTATCTCCATACTCAGACCTTGTTCTTTTGATTCAAGGACAGAACATGTGACAAATCATGTTTCACCTTTTGTTTTCAGACCAAACATTAGACTGATAATCACAATCTTTCTGATGGTTAGATAAAAGCAGGTTATTCAGGTAGAAAACTTCAGCAGTAGTTGACACAAACACACCAGTTAATAACTGACAAAACATTTGTTTTTTTAAGTTTCAACAGAAACTAAAAGGAGCTGTGAGGAGTTTGAAAGTGAATTTGAAAAAGTCTCCCTCATGCCTGATTTTGATCCACACTTTAAAATGAGATTATCAGCGGCAACATAGGTTATTTTGAAATACTTCATAGCATCCCGATTGGGTTGAACAGGGCTGAGGATTGACTCTATGACAACATCACGCCAGTTGAAGAAGGGCTGTCAGTAGTGTTGTGGGAATTTTCCTGTTTCTGGTGAAAAATGAAATAGTTGTGCCTGCCAGCAAGGTCTTATTTTCCTTTGCAAAGAAAAAGGTCAATCAACACTCAAGCGGTCAAAGTGAAGAAAAGACCTCAAACATAGTTTGAGCTACATATATATGCTTGAGAGAAACGCCCCAAAAGGTATTGTTCAGACCCTTCTGTCTGCTACAGGAATCCACATTGAGATCAGGCCTGGAAGTTGAGCAGAAGGTGTGAAGGCAAAAGGGCCAGGAAGCTTATCGGGAAATTAGGATATTAGGGGTCTCAAATGATGGAAACAAAAGCAATGAATTTGCAATTACACAACAGGGCAATTACAATTACAGTAGCGCAACATATGGACGGCTACTGAACTACCGTACAACCTGTCAGATTGCTTGTTGACACGTTAGCCTACAGATACGTCTTAGCTGCTAGTAGTGCTACATATAGCCGGCTACTGACGTACGATACAAACTATCAACGTTTGCTTGTTGTCAAATTTCAAACAACAGCGCTACAAAACTGTACTGATGAATACCGTACCTCATCACGTTGTATCCAGTAAAAAGTTGTATTGGCATAAGAAAATTTGTTCCAAAACAAACATACGCCTGGTTAAAAGTCACTTCTTCACGACAGTTTGTGTAAGACTCTGGGCCAGGAGGTGGCGAGGCAGTCCAATAAAAACATGCTAAAGATGTAATGAGGAGAATCTGTTTTAATTGCGCTCTCTCGCCACCTTGGAACGCAACCGTACCATTGTACGGTTTTTAAGCCAAAATTCCCCCGTCACAGGCACAGCCATTGTAGCAGTTTGGAGCCAGAGTCTGTGCAGTAGAGACTGTGAGGGATTCTGGGAGAATCTGAGTGGGGCTGGGTGACAAAATAAATAATAATATTTTTTTCTTTTGAGAGTCTAATCACTTCTTGACTCTACCTCCTGACATATTTTACAATCCCCGAAAAAATACACAAGACTGGCAGCTGTCAATCATCGTTAAACGTTACATAAAGCCTTGTTTTTAACCTCATATAACCAATGAAACCAAAACTTTTCAGAAAAAAGAGGACCTGAATACAAGACAGCCAAATGATATCTTCAAATCACCACAACAATCAGGCGTGAGAAATATTTCTACGAGGATTAATTTTTAAAAGTTTGATCACAGCTCATCTGGAATGACTGGGGAGATGGATTTTTTTTACCTATACTGCAGCCAGCCACCAGGTGGAGCAGTTTTTGTGGAGACCTCACTTCAAGCCGAGCAAGCAGATACAGTTTGAAACGTGACACCAGGCAAACATTGTAGCAGCCAGCTGTGTGTTAGCCCGGTGCGCCGACGTATCTGTAGGCTAATATAACAACAAGTAAACACTGTCAGTTTGTAAGTAGTTTTGTAGCTGTTTATATTTAGCGCTGCTGGCAGCCCGGTGCTCCAAGACGTGTCTGTAATGTGTAACATTAGTAAATCCTGGTTATGTCCTGCCAGTCATCTACCAATCAGGGCTAACATAACCTCACTCTTCATTTTATTGATAGACTCTCAAGTTTGAACAGACCACTGCAGAATAACTGCTGACTGTGGGTTGGAGTGAACATTAGCACAAACAGTTTAGCTCCTGTGTTATAGAGTGATACAGCCCGAACTAAAGGCTAATTAGTCTTTAGCTCGTGCTCTATCTCTCTCCTGTTTATCTTTCTTCTGCTCTTCTGTCCTTTTTCTGTCCGTTACAGTTAGACTCTTGTGTCCACCATCACTACAAAATTATATTCCTTATCAGGTCTTGATAATCTCATTTTTAAGTGTGGATTAAAATCAGGCATATTTCTAGAAGGGAGAATTTTCAAGATCAGCTCCTTTAAGTCTCAAAATATTAAACACTGTAAAAAAAAAAAAAAAACAGTTTGATAAACCAGGCTGTAAAGATGTTTGTGCTTCCTGTAAAACATTTTCTTTTTTGGAACGAATGTTTGGGGATTTCCAGAGCTGCTGCAGCCAGACTCAAGGGGAACAGTTTTACTTTCACTTTATATGAGCATTTTGTCAAGTGACCTCAACTGGCTCCTTAGACCGGAGGTTAACGCTTGGTTGAAACGTGTCCTGGAACAAAGTAAAGACTTCAGTCTGCATAGCTCATTTTTCTGTTTGACATGAAATTAAGTCATCAATAAATCCTATAAAATCTAAAATATCTGATGGGACATGTGACCCTTTGAAAGGACATGACGTGCCCCTTAAAAAGACAATGCATAAAAAATCCAGATGTAAACTATCTGCAAACACTCATTGCATCCTCCTCTTGAAGTTGCTGGTGTCATGATGTGTTTTTCAAGCCCTTTGTAAGAACCTCATCCTCTCATTTCTAGGTTTAAAATGCAGCAATGTAGTCCTGCTGTTTTTTTAAAAACTCTATTCAGTAATGTGTAAATGTATTGATGAGATATTTATTGGTTTTTTTTCTTGTGGGTTCTCTTTGCCTCATATCTTTTCATTATCAGTATAGAAAGCAATGTAAAAATCAACTTCCTCAATCCATTCGGAGACCTTATATATTTTAGTGATTAGGAAGAGAAAGCAACTTCTGACCTCACAGCTTTTCCTCTGTCTTAACTTGGTATGGCTTCACCAAAGGAACCAGTGGAGTGACAACGCCCCCTCCAGGACACAAGAGTATTGATGCTTTATCTTTATGTAAAACAATAGGAAAGATGTGACTGCACAGAGGAAGTAATAAGAAAAATAATACAAAAAACTTTTCATTTAAATGAGTGTTTTACTGAAAAATCTTTGTCAGATAATTTCCCTTATCCTCTGAAGAAATGGACCCCGAATGAATTCTACATTTGTAATCTCTGTTGATTTTAGTGTGGTTTTTTGTGTGCAATAAATAATCTGAAAATCTGACATTTTGCGTTCGGATGATAATTTTCTCTTTGACTCTGTTAATTTCCATGTTTTTGAAGTGTTGGCTACAGATTACTGTGATCCTGAGCTGCAGGTTGGATCCTGATCCTGTGAGAGCAACATTTCCTGTAAGACCCAACGACTGCAGCCAGGAAACACAGAGAAGCAGCAGAGGTGGTGCCGAGCAACCAGGCGAGAGTCTGGGCTGAAGTCGATGTCTCATCACTGAACAAAAGAAAGAAAGAAAGAAACAAAGTGAAGTCTAGAGAAAGGATTCTCAAAGGTCAGGTTTGTCTGCTTGTTTAAAGTCACACTCACATTGTGATCAAAGCAGGAAGTGTATTGATGTAGTCTGAGGGTGGAGTGACGTCAGAGAAGAGACATAACCGTCTGTCCGGGCAGGAAACTGAACCCCAGAATCCTTTTACCTGTTGGTTCAAAGATCCAGAAACAGAGACAAATGTGTGGCTCTGGTTAAAGTTTCTAATGATCTGGTTTTTACTCTGAATTCTCTAAGCTCAGCTTTTGACCCGGTTATTTGCAAAATTTGAGAATCCCTGGCTCCACCTCACATTAGGGGTTCCACAGGGCTCCATTCTTGGTCCCCTGTGATTCACCATCACCTGCTTCCACTGGGTCAGATAATGAGGAAATATATCCAGTTCTAATGTTACGCAATGACACAAAACTCTGCTCCCATTAAAATCCTTCAACACTGACTTTTCATCACTGTTTTAAATAAAGAACTACTTTTGCCAAATAATGAAATTCTAGCAAATCCTCACTTTTCTCTTTAGAGATTGTAATTTTATTCTTGAATATTAGATTTTTTTTCATGTTAATTTATGTTTGTTTTGAAGAAAATATTACAGCTTTATTGTCATAACTGCAGTTTTATCCATTCATTTATTGATTTATTTTATTTTTTATTTAATTTTATTCATTTTGCAGTTTTGTTATTCATTTTGCAATGACAAATAAAGTTCTATTCTATTCTATTTTTTAGCATTATCCATGTACATTTTTACATTATTTTTTGTTAATTTTTTAACTTTGGTGTGACGTTTTTTTCCCCTATGAAGTTACTAATGGTTTCCCCTTTTTACTGTAAATTTGTAATGCTTGTTTTTTTTAAGTAAAATCTTCTATTTAGTGTTGTTTTTTTTTTTTTTTTTTTTAACCCTTTTTTTGTAAATCTACAACTTTTTTCAAGAGTTTATTGTTGTAAATGAGTTATTTTCTTGCAGATTAACTTTTACCTTTTTTTTACATTAAACTATTTAATTGATTAAAATTAATTTAGCAAATTTATTCCCATTATTATTAAAGTGTGTCCTTATAAAATCTTGACTTTTTTACTTCTATCTTGTAAACTTACTTGTTTATTATTGTAAATTTTAAATTTTATTTCCTACTTTTACTTCTAATTTCTGATTTGATATAAATTTTTTGACTCTTTTATTGTAAATTTTTTGTCAGTATTATTTATTTAAGTCGCTGTCTGTTTTTGCCAGCTAGAGTTTTCACACAGGCCTAAAATTGAACATTTTGTTTGTCAGAACTATTCTTGAGTATTAAAAGCATTTAACATGTAAACCACTGAAACTATCTCAACAGTTAAAATCAGATACAGCCTGTTTTTACCTGAATGCTGCCCCCTGTTGGACAGTCTATCCACTCAGAGCCAGACACCTGGATTTGGTATCTGTTTGGTCCAGTACACCTGTGTCTGTAACAACGTCCGTTCACTGAGCTGCTGGGTGAAAGAAACTGACTCTGTTTCTACAAAAAAAGGAAAGATAGAGAAAAGAGAAAATAACATTCATAATGAAGGTTTAAGGTTGGAACAAACGCTAACACACAGCACGTAAACACACACGAACACACTCACCTGTTTGGCCAGGCTGGAAAAGAAGCATCGACTGTCAAAGCCAAAGATCTCTCCGCTTAACTCCTCTTCAGGTGACGACACAGAGTTCTCCTTTTTCCAGCACTCACTCTGAAGGCAAGGGAGGGAGAAATCAACACATAATGATTCAAACTTTAAAAGGTTAGGGTTAGCGTAGCGTAGAGGTAGCATGTTTCTCATTTTAATCCACAACAAACTCAAGGGTGCACTACATTAATATGAATCATTCTCACTCCATTTTTTAGGGGTTTGTGGACTCTGCATCCTTCCAGGTATTCATCAGTCTGGCACTCCCCCTTGTGGAGGTGAAGGAAATGACACCCAACTCCACTTCATGGCAAAAAATGCAAAATTTAGAGTTCAGAATTTAACATCCACAATAAAAACAGTAAGTCTTGGTGGATAATTGATGTTTTAAAAAAAAACATTTATACTTTCACCTTCCAGAGCAGAAGAATGCTGATGATTTGTTTTGGCAGGTTTGCAGAGAACCAAACGAGGCTCCTTCACCTACGAAAACAAATATCATATTGTGTCTTTGAGAAACATGACTTTGTGTATATCTGATTTAAGCTCTTACCGTCTCCCCACACCAGACTCTGGGCCCGGCTCAGGTCCACAGTGTACCACCCCGTGTCCTGCAGAGCAGCCAGTGTCACTAAATCGATCCTGACTGTGTCTGAGTCCCCCAGCACTGCCGCCATGATGGAGCCCTGAAGGACTCGAGACTCCCAGTGTGAGGACGTGGTGCCTGGAGCTGCATCCTGCATCACATATATAAAGACCCTGAGGAGTGAGGTGATGACTCCAGTCAAAGCTAGAGGGGTTTAGGTCTGTACCTGGTTCTCTAACGGTCCTCCAAGTTCAGGATCAGTGGATTGAAGGTGTCTCTGCAGCGCTGAGATGATGGACGGGGTGTAGATCCTTGTTTGTCCTGATCCATCAGAGTGAGTCACTTTACCTCGAGGAGAACATCCAGCTGAAAAAAACACCAGTGAAAAATTTACATGTGGTGTCACAAACGTCAATTCTTGGATATCTTTATTATCATTTGATTAGAGATTCTTTAAAGAAACCTTGCGAGCAGTCCATCCAGGTGTTGAACAGCTCTTTAGAAAAACCGAGGACGTGAAACAGCTCATGGATCACAGTCTGTAAAAAATCACACAAACACTTTCAAGTCTTATTATAAACTTTATTATTTTACACAGTCATTGTGAAATGATTTATTATACCTGTACAGCAGCCTGGTGTCTGTAGTTGGCTTCTGTCAGTCTGTCCCTGCAGATCACCACCACCCCGGCCACAGGTCGTCCAACAGCGTCCGTCCGACAGTGAGCAGCGTAGGCCAACACGTTAGGCTGAGGGGAACATCATCCTCACCTTTACCTTAATTAATTTCATTTTATTTTGAAAGGGACACTGTACAGACATTTGCTATGGCAGAGTCAGCGCTTCTCTAAATTACATCCGTAACTTATTTTTCATTTACCAAGTTGCAGCCGTTCTCATGTTTGTCACTCCTATAATAGAAAAAACGCACAGGTGACATATAACAGTCATGAAGGAAACATGAAAGGGGAAAAAATAAACAAAAATCAACTTAAAGGTATCAGAGTGTATTTCTCAATGTATTTTATTTTCACATTTCATTTTTATTATTGTAGTTTCTTCTTTGTAGCTTCGCTCTTGATGAATCATAAAATAATTTGTTCATGGCTGAGTAAGAATATAAAATCTAGTCTTATGTTAATTAAATTTCTCATTGTCAAGTGCTTTTCATTTTCATTCTCCAGAACCAATCTTGTATACATACCTCACTCCTATATTAATATATTAATATGTAAATGGTATTTTTTTTCTACTTTTCTATACTTCTTATATTCTTTATATTTCTTTAATTTTTAATTTTATATTCTATTATCATTATTCTATTTTTATTGTTATTGCATTACTGCACTTTTTTTGTGAGCTGCTGTGGCAAAAAAAATTCCCCCAAGGCGGATCAATAAAGAATATTCTATTCTATTCTATTCTATTCTATTCTATTCTATTCTATTCTAGTTTAAGTCTGTCTACGCTACTGCTGATATGTCATGATTCTTCCACTTTCTCTTGCTTTTTATTTTAAGCGTTTTTCCTTTCCCCACCTTAAAATGAAAAATAAAAAAGTGCTCTAAAAAATACTTCACAAAGAAATGACAAAAGAAATATGTCATATTGTTATTTCAAGTTATTTTTGTTGGGCATAATAATAAAGTGTTTCAGTGATGATAAAGGCACAAAAAACTCACTGCTGCCACCTTGAGGAAATTTTCCAAACTACAGGTTAGCCAACACGCTTTCATGACAAAACTTTTATGATGACACTTTGTTACACGTATCAGAAAGATAATCGGTTTAAATGGACAAATAAAAATTGGAAATTACATGAAAAAGATAAACATTATTTTGAAGTTCATGTTTAGGACCTGATAAGTTTTTATCTGTTTGTACCTCTGCTCTGCACTTGTCAGTGGACTGAATGTTGAGGTAAAGCAGGAAGTCCGTGTCTGAAAGTCCTGCACCATCAGGACGTAGCTCAGTCCTCTGAGGTGAATTAGCATCCAGGTAAACATCACATCCAGCCAGGTGGTCGTCTGGGATCTCATGATGAGAGGATTAATAATGTTGTTTTTTTTTTATGTAGTTCAGGGACAACAGGCTGTGCTGTTGATGACTGATACTTACCGTCACCTCCAGGCAAGTTTCTGATCTGTAGCTGATGTTTGCTCGACCGCACCTGCAGCATGAAAACCGTAACTCCCTCATTGCAAAACACCAAGGTTGCAAATAGTCATGAGCATAAATCTGTGACTTTTTGATGTGACTCATGATGTTCTCACCTGTTGAAGTTGGCAGTGCTTGAATTCCTCCAGAGAAACTTGCAGTATTTGTTGACGTCTCTGCTGAGAAGCAACGGTCCTTGGACTCTGGACACTATCGTGAAGTAAACAGTTTTGAATCAGAAGAAAATTGTGTTTTTTAAAAGTTAAAGTAAGACAGTATCATGTTCCCAGAAGTGCACAAAATAAAGAATGTACATATGTGTGTACATTTTGAAGTGTATACTTTAAAGTGTACTTAGAAGTGTACTTGAATTTGTTTATGAGCGTACGTGTGTGTATCACCTGACAGTAAAGATGACACCACTTTCACAGCCTCCTCCACTGCAGCCTCTATCCTCTCCTTCTCATCCTCTAACAGGTTGCTGCTTTCTTTTGCAATCCAGGTTCTGATCCTGATTGGCTGGGGGGACGCTGGGTTAAGTGGGGCTTTCTTTCCCAGGTTTCCCAGGTTTCGCCTCCTTATGGCTGATGCTCTCCTGCTACGATGATCCGTTGTTTGTAGCAGTCTGGGCTCAGTGAGTACAGCACGGACCACTGTGGCCTGGGCCTGAACCTCATCAAAAATGCACTTCTGCTCTGACACCACCACAAGTAAGAGCATCACCACCCAGAGTCTCCTAGATGAAGGTGAAATCATCTTCCTAGAAGATCCTGTCAGAGGGCAGAATCAGTAGAACAACTGCACAACACACTGTGTCAAGAAGAAAGGATTTCTCATGCTAACTTTTACATACAAACTTTGAAGTGTGTAGGTTACTTTTAAGTACACACTTCAAAGTGAACAATAAAAGTGTTGACTTGAAGTGTGCAATTCAAGTTAAAAACTAATGAGTTTAAACTGGTGAGTATGCACTTATAAGTCTGCACTTTCAGGTGTGTACTTTAAAGTATAAACTTATAGGTATACGCTATTAAGTATACACTTGAAAGCATGCACTTCAAAATGTACACTTTATAATACATACTTTTAAGTATGCAATTGTTAGTAAGCACTAATAAGTACACATACAAAAGTATGCACTTCAAAGTGTGCACTTCAAAGTTTATTCTTTGAAGTATACAGTTATTAGAATACACTATAAAGCTCTCATTTTAAGTTGTATACTTTAAAGTGTATACTAATAAGTAAACACTGCAAAGTAGTAATGCACTTAAAAGTGAACACTAGGAAGTACACACTTACTGAATTGTTGTGAAACCTTACTAAAACACTTATAAGGCTTTAAAAATGTGATCTTGAAGAATTAAAAAAACAGGGTTCACAGACATTTTTACTGATTATGCTACTAGATACAGCTAATGCTACTTTTGAACCTCCCAAAAATCACTCTGTAAGTCGGAGTAAAAAAAACTCAGTAAGTAGATGAATTAGTTGAATGTCAGAGAACTTGAGTATGAAAAAACAAGGCAAGATAGATGTTTTTCAGTCATCTCCCAGTCAGAATCACTCTTACAGGCTCTGTAGTGGAAAGTGAAACAGTACCAAGAAAAATCTAAATGTTCATTTTGCATAAATCAGTCAAACCAAATGAAAAATGTAGATTTACCTTGCAGGGTTAATGCACCTGAAGTCCAGCGATGTAACCTCAACCCTTCCTGGAAACAAGTGGCTTTCACTTCATCCTGTAGAACAGCCTCTGTGAATCTCAGAGGGATTTTTGAATACAAAGCACAAAGCTGCGAGTCTGCAGCCTCTGTTACCTCTCTGTGCGAGGTGTCAAAAAACACACAATACACATCACCGAAAAGTGCAAATCGTTTAATCTCAGCCACAATTTCATGTATATACAGTGAAGTTGACCCTAATAAACCATAAAATCACTTTCTCTCTGTTACCTCTCAACATTGCAGATTTAAAACTTCTGGCTACTCCAGGTCGACCCGAAATACATTCAACAAAGCAGAACAGAAACTAAAAAGAGGAAGAAAATAAGAGGATTGACTTAAGATAAAACACAATAAAATTTACAACAATACAAATGGCACACCATGAATCTGCTGTGGTCGATTCCCCTCAGGGTTGAAGGTTCAAGTTGAGGTTGTTTTGTGAAATCAGGGCCCTCCTTAATCACCGGGGCGCCTCATGTTCCTGTGCACACTACAAACACACGTCCTATCATCAGGCACCAGATTGTCTTTTGATGTTTTTGTAGATTACATACATTCACTTAGGGAAGGTACAACAAGGTGTCAGTATGAAAATATGGTTTCCGAATAGTTATTGCAGAGTAGACATGCGTTTGTTTTCCGTTATAGTAAAGCCTCTGATGTGTCAATGCGCGTTATACTGTGAGAAAATGTGCCTCAGTGTGTGCCGTGTGCAGTGTGCAGGAATCATCCAAAACCCCTCAAACCATCTACAGGGAACTCCTCCAAAGGCACTTAAATAGGGGGAACAATTCACTTCTATAGAGTTATCTGTGATAAAAACATGAGAGTGGATGCAGGTGGCAGAAGTATGTGATAATCCACATCAGCAAACATACTCCACTGTCAACGTAAGACTGAAATGCTAATGCATTCACACAGATGCAGCCATACAAACAATATTTTCCATCATATTCTCTAAAAAAAAAAAAAAAAAGACTCTAATCATTCAATCTGACAGCAGCCTGCCTCCATTTCAGGATAGGGAAGATTCTTCTGTGCAAAAGGTTACCTTCAATGTGCAGCCTAGCGTTTAATAAGTGCACATCCAACGCTCAACAAACGCCGGGTCGGCCATGCTTGTGTTTAAAACTTTCTCAAGGAGGTCTCTTTAAAATAAAAAAGTCAAATACTTGACTCCATAAGTCAACAACTCAATTTCAAAAAGGCACCAGACTTGCACAGTGCGGGTGAGTCTCGCTGTGGGCCACTCCTGTGCTCAAGTTCAAACAAACGTGGAAAGACTGGGGTTTGATCGACCGTATCCACAGGGCGGCCATTTTTCTCTGACATCACACTCAAGGTGGGAAGCTCAAATAAAATCTTCCTGCTTTACAACTCTTTGAAAGTAAAATAAAAATTCAGAAGAAGCAAAATAAAACATTGGTTATGGCCGATGAGACCATAGCTAGCATTGGCATTAAAAAACACAAACTCTCTTTTAAAATATTTGGCAACCTATCAACTACCAGACAAAAGCTAATGCTAGTATTAGCATAATTTTGTTACCATACTTCAGTTTTAAGTGGTGACTTATCAATTCCCATTATCTAGCCCCTTACAGGCTAATACAGCTAGCTTGAAAGTGGCTAAACACTAACACCGCCCAGTGAAAAGGAAATATTTGATCAAATTGGCATAAACAGACAATAAAAAAACATATGATAACCCATAAGCTAATGTAATACAACAAATAACGTTAGCATTTAGCCACTTTCTTGCTAAGTTTGGCAGCTAATGCCTTCTCTGCAATACTTTACAGGACAAGTTTAACAACAATTCAGTTAGCTTGTAGCCCATGTTTTTATGAGTTGGGAGGCAGCTTTAAGGTGACAGCTTAAAAATGTCTGCACATTAAGTGTATACACTTTTAAGTACATACTTAAAAGAATACACTTATAAACACTTAAAAGTACACGCATAAGTATGCACTTTAAAGAGTACACTTATAAATACACACTTAAAAGTGTATACTTGTTAAAGTGTATACTTGTAAAAGTGTACGAACTACTTTAAGTGTACTTATATCTACACACTTAAAATTAACCCCAGTATCTTGTATCTTTGCACTTGAAAGTGTGGACTTTAACATATTTAAAAGGGTCTGTATCGTCTTAAGTGAAATATGGTCGTCCTAACACCAACCTGTGATAACTTAATATTTGATCGAATTGGCATAAACAGACTTCTGTTAAACCATAAGCTACCATTAGACACCAGTTAACATTAGCATTTACCCACTTTCTTGCTTTGGTTGACATATCACACCTAGCCTTGAATACTTTAAATTAAAAACAGTTGTTTACTTACATTTATTTACTCCGTAGCTTCTTTTTTTAAGCTAGGAAGCCGCTAAATGTGAAAAATACCTTTCAAAATAGCAGAAAGAGACTTTAATTCAATAGTTAAAATATACTTACTTCAATCTCTTCCCAGTTAATACCATTAACCAATCACTTCTCTATTGTTAGCTAGGACTGCACTGATTGATAATTTTACTAACTGCTAATTACACCCCTCCTTTCACATGGTGCAGTTTAATTTAGTGCTAATTTTTGCACTTCTTAGCTAAGAAGCTAGAAGCTTCCTAGTTAGAAGTTGAATAAAGTTTGATTTTAACTGCTTTTTGAAAAAGGAAGTAGTGAAATGACAAATAATGGATGTCTTGTGTTCAACCTGTTACCACCTCAAAGCAACTTCATTAAAACAGCAGTTGAGCTTCTCACTTTGAGCATTATGCCAAAGAAAAATGGCCGCTGTTTAAATACGGTCAATTTTAATTAGTGAGCGAAGAAGACGAAGTAGGGGTGTTGGGTGAAGTCACTGGGAAGAAGAGAGGGCCATTCAGGTGAGCAATGGTACGTCATCCTCTGAGTTGGTGTCTTCAGAAAGAGGGATGAGCAGCACCTCATCATCTGAAGAGGACGAGGAAAAGGACGGGGAGGCGGACAGGGGCATGGAGTTGGTGGAGGGAGAGGAGGAAGAAGAGGAGGAGGGCGAGGCTCTGAAGAGGGAGATACTCAGTCCCAGCGTGTGGAAGATGGAGGCCAGAGAAGGGCTGCTCGGAGGGACAGGAGGAGTGGCTGACGGTGGAGCTGGGGGAGCATAGGGAGGTGGAGGTGGGGAAGCTGATGGTGGTGGAAGCAGGGGAGGTGGAGCGTCCTGTTGCTGCTGCTGCTGCTGCTGCTCCGTCTGAACCAATAAGCCGAGTTTCTGAGGCACCGGCTGGTTGACCGCCTCCACCGCTGATGAAGAGCTGGTGGGGGTGGAGTGAATCGGTTCCTGACCAGCGGGAGCAGCGTCCGACTGCTGCTGAGTGGAGCTGGACGCCTGGCTCGGCCTGGAGGGAGGTCTGGGGATTAGACCCCACCTTCTCATGCGACGGACGGCACGGCGGACGAATCGGGGCCGGCGTCTGCGGTGAGGGGAGTTGGCGGCGTCCTGGCGGAGGAGTTGGAGAATTCCCCTCAGAGACAGAGAAGAGGTCTGAAACAGAAGTTCAAAATCAGTCCTTGAAACATGAGGTAGAAACATTTCCCCTGACTTCGATCTGAGTTCAAGGAATAATCGTGTAGCTTTGCCAAATCCTATCAGACAGAACAGACTTTGTTTAAAAGTTAATCCCTCTGCCTCCGCGACCTCATGTGTCCTCCCCCGCGAGTTTAACAGCACCTTCCTGTGAACCAGCACAGGAGCAGCACATTACTCCGTCTAAAATCTCTTAATGCAGCAGCCCACACAGCCGGCTGGGGATTAATAGGGCTCTGAAGTCAAGCACATGAGTTCAGACATCTAAATTAAATAATAGCTTTTTAAGATTACTGTATGTTTAAAGAGGCTAAAAAGGTTGTGTGGTTTTTTATTCATTTTAATGTGTCAAATCCACTGACACTGCTGTTTTAGGATCCATTTGGTGTAGTAATCAATTCTTCTGAGGTCAAAGTGACGTGTTTAAACCATTGCTTTAACAAGGTCTTCTGAGTCCTCTACAAAAAAGCAGTTGGATATCTGTACATGAAATATGACTGGAGCAAATGACACATTTTCACAATTACTGGGATAAACGTTTGTCTTTGGATCCACTAATTGTTTAATCTCATGAAGAGGATTGGTTGGCATCAATTTATCTTAAATTTTCAATCCTTTTCCATGTCAAAGACAAATTTCTGTTTGTACTGCAGAAGAGACAAAGTTCTTTCTATCGATCTATCTAGATAGATAGCTATGAGCGCATGAGGAATTGAGATGAACATATGTAGAGAAGAGAAACCGAAACTTAAGTATCAATCTCATCACCCAAGTATTGATCAATACTGATATCAATATATCAATATTTTAGATATTAGAATTTTTTTTTTTAATTTAAAGAATGGATCGAAGAGCCATACACTGTAAGCCAAAGAGTCACATGCGGCTCCCGAGCCACAGGTTGGCCACCCCTGATTTAGCCAATAGCAGGTTTTAGAAAAAACTAGAAGCTATAGATTTAAGATCATGACAAAAATGTATGCCATATACAAACTAAACTGCATTATCTTGGAAACCATGGTAGAACTTATATCAGACACCAGTCAGTAACTGTTTTTCGTTCAAAACTGCCAGCAGTGTCTGCAGACATTTGTTGATTTCTTTCTATCTGGCTTTGTGGTGCAGATATTGGTTAGTGCAGATTATTTGAAAATCAGTCAGATTGATCAATTAATCTATTGCTAGTTTGAATCCCACTGTAGCTCAGACTTTGGGTATTCAAATCCCTGGGGCTAATGGTTTGTGTTTTGTTTTTTTCAGACACTTTCAAGGAACCATAAAAAGTAAATTAACACAAGTAGTGACATTTGAAGTTGAAAATATTTTCACGATACTTTGTCCTAAGTTTAATTCGGATTCAAAAATATTTCAAACCTCAAAATATGGTTGAAAAAAATGAATTTGAAGAGTTTGAAAAACATGTTTTCTTTGTTTGCATTTTTAAATTTATTACTTTATAAATCATTCAGTTAAACTATATCAACTGATTTAATTTGTGAATTCTATATTGACGCTCAGGTTGCAGCATCTAAGTTTAGGCAAAAAAAAAATTCTGTGCTAGCTAAAATATATGATTAATGAAATTAATACAAGGAGCAAGTGTGACACGGTAGCTTAGGCCATGTCTTCAGTTTTAAACCTACCAGATGAAACAAAAACGATAACACTGATTGCTCCAAAATGTTTTGAAGTATATGTATGGATAAAAATATTTTTTTTTTGGAGTGATTGTAGTTTCTAAGACGTTCTCTCCTCTCACCTCATTTGGGTTTTCTGTGGGGAAGTCCTCCACAGGGGGGATGATGCCCTGGGCGATCAGCTGACCATAAGAGGGAGGAGCCTGCTGCTGGATCAGCTCTGCTTCCTGGCGGCTGATTGGAGCAAATAAGCTACAAGAAAACACACGTTAAGCTGTAAAATCATTTTACACGGGGTTGAAACTCACAAATGATCTTGCATCGTCTCTGTTGTAAAGTTTCCACTTCATAAATAAAGTGCAATTCATGTAACTTTCAATAGAGTAGACGTGACATAACCCACTTTGGCTGAGATACACTGCATGTGGGAGGCTCACACTTCACTACAACAACATGGTACTTCTTGTTCCTCTTAGAATAAAAACCAGAGTACACCATGTTCTGGTTGTGTTGTGAAGGCTCTGCTTTGTGTTGGTGAGGCGACGAATGAAACTCATACACAGAACACAAACCTGACTCTCTTTCACAGATTAGCAGACGAGAGTCCAATTGAACACCTACACAAGGGTAATAAATCAAGTTTTACCTGTACTCCCTGGTCCTGAGTGAATACAGTTTACAGGTGCAGCCCATGGCTATGACCAGCAGCAGCCCACAGACCAGGCTGCCCACCGTCGCTGCTGTGATGACCTTTCGGGGCAGGATGACAGTGCAGTTAAGCTCATCTGTTCCGTCTTTGCAGTCCACTTGGCCATCACAGCGCCAGCTCTCAAATACACACCTTCGGATAAAACACAACAGAGCAACTGTTAAGTAATTCCAATTAAACCACATAACTTCAAACCAGATTTGTTGCAATTAACTCCTGTTGTACTGAGTATAAACCTGAGTGCACGTATGAAATGTTAATGACTTTTAGGGATGAACGTAGATGTTTATCTGTCTAATCTCTTATTAAAAAAAACTCTCAGGAACTTTGAATTTTACAAAACTATAGATACAACCTGAAAACAACAACATTTTGGTCTCTTATATCAAAAAATCTATGTCATATTCTTCCAAGAACACACCCTCTGACTCACAAGTCATGTTAGACTAGACACACCTCGCCTTGATAATTAACCTGACCACAGTGAGGACTCATTAAGCAAAACAGTCTGCGAGGGAACCAAACAAAAGCAGCTAAATGGCGACAGAGTGGGACTTCAAGAGAGGCTCCTACATCCTCAACATGAAATTTCAGGCCAAAATGGATGAAAAACATACACTGTATTTCCAAAAAAAATTATGGAACTTTCTACAGATTAAATATAATAAAAAACAATTGAACAGCTTTCCAATGCATGTCAGAGCACTGTTATTCTTTAAACTGCTGTTACAGAAGCAATAAATTGACACTTTTAGCTGAATTCTTACTCAAAATTCTAGTCCGTACCTCCTTTTGACTGCTTTGGTGCTCTCTCGACCGTTAGCTCAACTAGCATTAGCTGCTAATCAATCCAGAACGTAGCAGGACCGTTGACCGCTTTGGTCGCGAGACCGATGAGTTCCCGCGTTTGCCACCCTGATGAGGAGTCTCATTCATAACCGACGGTTAAATATCAAGCCGTTGATTGGCTTTTCGCCTAGCTGCGCCCATTTTGACGGTTTGTTGTCGTAATTAAATTAACTACGATATAGTTTTGACACGAAGTATTGTATTTTGACAGTTAACTGAATGTTATATCCTGTTTCAGTGCCGAGTTTCATCTGCTCCGGGCGAATGTGACGCAGATGGATTACGGCGAAGCAGAGGCAGAACTTATGGGATTCGGCCGTTAGTCCTCTAAACTACGAAAAAATAACGTAAGTAATCTCATATTTCTGGCAATACAATGCTGAAAACTAAGATTTAACTCCTGAGCCTTGAGAAAAAAAAAAGCTCACCTGTCGCTGTCACAATGAAAAGTCCCCGGCTGACACACCGTACAGTCCCTCTCGTCGCTGCCGTCAGCACAGTACAACTGGTAGTTGCACCTCTCCGACACCGGGTAGCAAACCGGTCTCCCCGCGAAGTGACTGGAAGCCACCGCTCTCTGCCCGGCCACACCACAAGCAAACTGGTTCAGACTGCAGCCCCTGCAGCCTTCCTCGTCCCTCCCCGTCTCAGGACAGTCCCACTTCCCGTCGCAGCGCTGCTCTTGAGTGAAGCAACCTCCCGCCGCTCCACCGCAGCGGCCCTCCCAGGGGGGGCAGTAGGTACCGACGTGGAAGGTAGCGTTGAAGCCGCTGCCCTCGGAGCCCGGCAGGGTCTCGTATGTCATGGAGAGAAGGCCTGTGTGGGACTCAACCTGGACTGATTTGTAATTAGAGGCGCTGGTGATCTGTCAAAATGAAAACGGACGTTATGTCAACAAAATATTCTCTTTATACATCTTTATCAGGGCTGTGTAAATGTTTCTATACATTTTTAAAGGGTCATTCGAAAGTGTTATTTTTCTAATTTCTGATATTTAGTTAGTCTTAAACATTTCATCCTCTTACAGCTCTATCGTCTAACCAAAAAAAGCTTTATTTCCTTGAAAACCGTTGATTTCCTGTTAAATTAATACTAGAGATTGGAAAATCTGTAAGACAAACTCACAATTTTAATAACGTCTCCTTTCCCTTGCTCTCTGTTGTACACCGTGAGTCGATCCCCAGGCCCTAAAACCAGCTGCTGCAAGTCTAGCCTCAGCGGCCTTGAGTCCTGTGGGTCCAGAGTCCAGACACAAAACATAGCAGGACCACGAATCACCGGAGGCGAGAACGTCCCGTAGAACGTCTGGAGGAGCCCACCGCAGGGCCACTCTATCGGAGCAGGCGTCACGATCGGCTCCCTGCGAGTCTGCGGCTGCTCTCGATCCACCTGCGCCTCCTCCTCCGCCCGCTCCTTCAGCAGCGCCCACAGATCCGACTCAGAATCGATGTCTGGTATCTTCTCCTCCAACTCTCTGTCGTGGTTCTTCTCCGTGTTTGAATCGGCTTTGGTATCCTGGACTCGTGTGATCCCATATTTGATGACGGGTTCCGTCAAGTCTGTTTCTCCATCACAGCCCTGTTCGTCTGTGCCGAGGTCAGCGCCTTCATTGAGACACTCCACCTGACCGTTACAGCGCCAAGAGAGGGGCAGGCAGCGACCTCCGAGGCACTCGAACGAGGTCACCGGGCACTCACCAGAGTCTGGAGAAGGGAAGAAGGAAGAGGATGAAAGATTTGAAGATAGAAACGATTTTTTTCTTATAAGACAAGTTCAGATGTAACAAACTGAAGTTTTTGATCATGTTTATACTTTTCTACTCTTAGAATCTTAGTTTTAACTTCAGTATTTTCTGAACAATAACTTCAAACATAAACTTTGGCTTGTATCAAAGCTTAAAAAAAAATTCCCACCTCTTGCGTAGTTCAACAGAAACGACGATACAGGGAACTGGTGCGGCAGGAAGTGGTGGGTCACTGAAATGTTTCCCCCTGGGAACTCCATAGGCTGCGGCAGCTTGGAGCCACAGAGGACAACGGGTTCTCCACCTGCTGATGATTTGATCGTCACCCATTCCTTCCTACAGCGAGCCGAGAACTGGGAGAAGCTGGAAGAAATGTTTTTAAGATTTAAGATCAAAAAGTGTCTGTGGTTCATGAATCGATGAAAAAGATAAATTGTGTTGTATGCATTTTGCTGCATCGTACATTGATTGTAAATTCTCATCGTATAGAAACAACTGGATCAGAGAAGTTTTTGAAGTAATATCCTCAAGACCAAATGTTTATTAATGTGCCTTTACCTTAAGACTATGGGTTCATCTTCTGCACCCTTAATGATCCAGCAGTCGTAAGTTGAACCGAAGCGGTAGGACCAGCTGTGGTAGGCCGAGCTCCTGATCTCCCCCACTTTACTGTCTAAAACCTGCAGTGAGTGTCCACAGCGAGCTGAAACACAAAAAAACAAGAAGTGGGATAAATTTTAAATCTATCAGTGAGAAGAAAAAAACTCCTCCTGAAATAAAGAAGTAACGAGCGTGTCTTCTTACCTGAGGACTGCGCAGGCTCGAAACTGCTGCACGCTGCGAAGCACAGAAACAATAACAGAGCGAGTCAAACTGCTGTTCCTGAGATTGTAGGACACAGGAAGTGCAAACACAACCTTTGCTTTGCAGAACTCAAAGCCAACACCTCACACAGGTACACAAACAAAACCTTAAAACACGCTCATGAATGTGTATTCTCTCACCCGTTAAGGTGAAAACTAGGAGGGAGAGGAGGTTGTACGTGATGGTCATTGTGGAAATGCTTCCCCACTAAGATGCTGGAGATTGAGTTTAAAACTGGGGACTTAACGGGGGAAAAGAAACATCAGAAAGGAGCCATTTTCAGGAGGATTTGTTCAGGAAGACTTCCCCTGCAAGGTGAGAGAGAAAAACAAGTGAGTGGAGGATGATGTCTCAGTTTTTATGATGAGAAATACACCAACAAGAATCCCAACATTGTACTAGATACTTATGATTCTGAATGAGCTGTTTTATATTTGATTGAAAATTTATGTCACATTTAAAGTCAGATGTTATTTTTTTCTTTGTTTTTGAAATTCAAAACCTTCATCCGATTTTTTTTAGCTGCACCAGAGTCAGAATCTGATTTGTAGCTCTCTGTTTGAGTAGTAACAGGAAGGAAGAAGAAACCAGTGCCTGAACTTGAACCAAGCTACCCCAACTTACCAGATCTAGATGAGATCGACTAAGAGAGGCAACTAGTTTCTTAAAGAAACAGCATGTAGAAATGTGAATATTTGGTGTAATCTAGCTGGTAAATTCTGGATTGAAACAGGCCCTGGCTCGGGCCTTGACCCTATAATTGTCAAGTTTATACCATGAAAAACTTCTACCTCCAACTGTTTTTGTTTCCTCCTTTTAACGACAGAAGACAAAACAAATGGATGTGACTAAGGCTCCTTCTTTGTGGCAACTTTATGAAGCTAAATAGCCGCGAAGAGGCTGAGGTTGAGCCATGTTTATGTTGGACGCTCTAGAGCAAAAGTCACTGGAAAAAAACCCAAAAATGCGAGCAACTTACTATTATTGAAAAAGGATGATCAGCTTGTGGTAGTGTGCAAAAATCATGATAACGTGAATATATCAAAACCAACAAAGATAAATCCTATGCACCTTGAAAATTTAAGTCACAGCTTCTACGTTCTAAGTTTCAAAATATAACAAAACAGTTTTACAGATTTGGGCGTTTAATCACAAATTCAAACATCATTCTAAATACTGTATTCAATTTCCACCTAACTTTTCCTGGTAAATACTGGCAATTCACAAAAACAGTCTTCCGAAACTGGCTCTGTGGCTTCAAAATTAATTTTAAAGCCCTTTGGTTACAATCTAGCTCTGGTGAGTCAAAGCATGCTGGTTTTGGATCAGGATCTGGTTTCCTTAACCTTCCCCTAAACAACAGAATCAGGATCTGGTGCTAGCTTCAGTATTAACACGTACGTTTATTATAAATAAATATAAATATAAATTAATAAATAAATAAATATCTATATATATATATATATATATATATATATATATATATATATATATATATATATATATATATATATATATATATATATATACAATAAAAGTAAAATAAAAATAAATAAAATATACATATATATATATATATGAAAAATAGATAAATATATAATAGCTCTGTTTTTCATCTGTGTATCTTTGGGTAACCGTGTTAATAACATATGACCTTGCTTCCTCTAAGTTCTTTTAACTTATCATGTCTGTAGTGGTAAAGTTATGTCAATAAGAAGTTTATCTGTTCAAGAGTCCTTAGTTTAAACTTCTGAAGACTTATTGTAGCTGTTGGGAATTAAACCTATGACTGATCGAGTCAAAACATGACTTATTTTACTTTCAGGCAACTGCTCTGGCCCCTAAATAAGATCAAAGTTGGCTCAGTAGTGTACATAATAGAGCCTTTATTGTTGTAACTCCCGAAAAGAACACAATACCCGGGTTTGGTAAGCAGGGCCTTTTGTAGTGGACGTTATTTTGATCTTGCACACACACTCACACTCACACACACACAAGCAGCGATTTCCTTCCACTAATCCTCTCACGATGACGCCAGAAACGCGAACATTTCCGAGAACAAACCACCCACCAACACAGTTCTGAAATCTTTCTTTCATCCTAAGTAACATAAAATGTTATAATACAACCTTCTTGTTGATTAACACATCATTAAGTTCCCTAGAAGTACAGAAAACACTGCGGAATAGTTTCTTTTTGTGATAGGAGGGAGCAGCTGCTTGCCCTCTTCAGTCACAAGAGCTAGCTGCTAATGCTAACAACCTCACTTCTGACTTCGTTAAAACGCTCTTTTTCAGGAGGCGACACCACGACAAAAAACTCCCAAAAGCCATATAACAGATTAAAACACCATTAGGAACTATAATATGTGAGTAAGGAGCGGCTATTACGTAATAAAATTATATAAAAAGAGGAGAAGACGAGTACGTTACCATGTCAGTCGGCCTTTCTTGTTGACAAGTGGAGCCCACTTCCGTGTGCTCTCCCTCATGACAAAGAGGGCGGGGCTTAACTGTTAAAGTCCATTCATGAAACTTCTCATTAGGTTTGATTTCCAATAATATAAGCAACCACTACTTGATTGAGTAAGTACTTTAAGTGCTATGAATTTTTTTTAGCTGTATACATCTTTGTTGAATTATGTCATAACCAGAGACAGGGTGGACTGCTTCTATTCCAACACAGGGGGGCAGTGTGGCTCCGCACAATATCACAACAGAAGTTTATTCACAAAACTGGTACCAGAAAATCTCTTTCTGAATGTACTTTATTAATTTTTTTTTTCTTTTTTATTATGAAGAATACCATATCCATACCCTAACACTTAAACTATCCAGCAGATATCTAGCTAAGTAATCATTTATTTTTAATGTAGCGTATATAAAAACAAATATTTACAAAGTGGTTTGCCGGATTAAAGAATGGTAGAAGACGACAAGATAAACATTTGTTAGAAAGAGATAAGCAGTCATGGCGTGATAGCACATTCAACATAAATTTAAAAGCATGAAAGGGAAAAAAAAGTAAATAAATGACTAAATATAGGTATAAAAAAAGGAAAGAAAGAAAGGGCTTTAGGAGGTAGAGGAATACGAAAAAAAATCACACATAAAAAAGATAAATAAAATGAAATAAGCAATCTAAAAGCATCTTAAAGGTCAGAGTGCCTTAAAATAAGTTTAATTACTTGCTTTATCTGCATAAAACTGTAGTCTAACTTGTGCTGTTTCTCCTGGCAGTTTTTCACTTAAGGGGACATCTTTGTGGCTCTTACAATGTCAAGTGACCCTTTTAACACCACTTTAGAAGAGAAAAAAAAAGTAAATAACTTTTCTCACTGTGTTTGCACATGCAACCCCTGCTGAAGTGAGTGGTCTAGCCGGAACAACCCAGGCATAAAACTTACTAAATAAGTTAGTTTTACAAAGATAATTATTTGGCAGAAGAAAAAGAGGAATTAGTTTAGCAGAAACATATTTGGAAAACATGAAAACTTTTAAACAGTTGAAATTTCCTCCTACTTGTGAACATTTGTTTGATTTTTCTGTTGTTAATGGATGTATTGGGACATAAATCTGCTCAGCTGTCTCCCTGCAGCCATGAAAGAAAATGACGTCAGCACATCTGGAGGAGGACCCAAAGGAAAATCTCTCCCACTCCTTCTCTCTATCCTTCTCTCTCTTCTCTGACCACGTCCACAGACGAAAGAGGCCAAATTATGAAGCTATAGCGAGCACTAGCATTTCTCCATTCTGCTGCATAATTTCAGCATTTCTATTTTGATTCGTTCTTTGTCAATCCCAGCTTTTACTTTGAAGGGCTCGCGGCGTGTTTAAAGTGTGCACGCGGAGCCGAGTAACCGTTTTTTACTTCGCGGAGTAATACCGAACTTTAACGGTTCTGTTTGGCTGCTTTTTTGTCTTCGTCGTCGTCGTTTGCAGTCAAGACGACGGAACCTGTGCAGATATTTTGTTTTTAAGGGTTTAAGTTTTTTTTTCGGGGGGAGGGAAGACTCAGAAAGAAGAATGCTGCTCCAGCTCCTCACCCTGGTCTGTGGTCTCTGCTGCTCTGGGCTTACCTCAGTATCTGCAAATGTACTTAAAGCAGAGGTAAGTTAAAAAAATATTAAGTCACTTAAAAAAGGCAAAAAAAAATTTAATGTTGTAATAAGCAAGGCTACATGTTATTGAGTGTAAATGTTAAAAAAAAACAAAGTTTTGTTTTATTTTGTTTTATATATTTTTTCTCTATTCCTCCAATATGTATATATACAGCCCTATTTTCCATCCATTCCAACTGTTTTGTGTCTCCCTAATGTTTACAACGTTTTCTTAAGTCTTGCAACATCATCTCAGGGAGTGTTTATGTTCCCTTCATGTGTATATACCTCTTCCTCCAAACACTCCTGACCCTTGTGCACTAAAAGTTGTGCAAATGAGCTGAAACTGTAACAAGAGATGAGAGCAAAAATGTCATGAGTCTGAACTCTTGTGGGTTGTGAAGGAGGGGACAGAAACCTCAGCTGAGATGCTTTGTTCTGGGTTTAAAGAAAAAAAAAAGAGAAAGAGAGAGAGGAAGAAAATAGGGGTGGTGTTGGTGGTGGTACGGGGGAGGGGGTTAATGGTTTTCATCTGTTGATGTGTAGACTGTACGGGCCTGGAAGCTGCAAAACTGCCAGACATCAGGCCTCAGGCAGTCAAACTCTGAACCTGGAGACAGTGTAGTGCAGTTTAACCTTCCCTGAATAACATGTTTTATTTTCAGTCTGGACTGTGCGTAAATGACGGGGTTTGAACATCCACGGCGCCTTTTTGACTCTGTCACCTCAGTGCTAATGATGCTGTCACATCCTGTGACGCTTCAGAAAGTTTCTCCGTAAAGGACAGGATGCTCCAGCTGTCACAGGAAATTGATTCACAGATCAAAAAACATCCATTTACCTCGAAACGCACCACTGGTTGAGTTGCTCAAAACTAGCTGCTGCAGTTTCGAGGTCAGGATGCACGAATAAGACCCTTAGTCACTGACCACAAGCGGCTGGCGTGTGAGTCAAGCCAGACATGGTGGATAACTCACAGACGGTTTACAAGAGGCCCTCCTGTGGCGGACACACCGGGGCAGTGATGAATGTCTGCAAATTAAACTGTTTGCAGGAGATTTGTCTGAAGCAGATGTACCGCAATACCTCTAATATAATAACCCACAGTGAGTGCACGTCCTGTCTGCTGCTGTGCAAACTTTATCCGGCTCTACGCTGACGATACAACGCTTTCAGACGCATAATTCAATCCTGATGCAGGGAGAGGATAAGAGTTAATTATGGGGTGAGGATTACATCATCAAGGGGTGTTTGTGAACCCTGTGATCTGAAGACACACATGTTTAGAGAATTCAAAGATAGACCAACAACTGAGTGACACAGATGTTTAATTAAAGCTGATGAAACTCCGTTATGGGGGGTTGCGAAAGCAGAAGAGGAATTTCTGCGGTATCAGCGTTGCTAAACATCTGAGCATCCCACTTTGACAAAGTAGTCCGTTTTATCCCACCGATCCGAGACTTGTTCTCTGCTTTTGGGTACCTTCGCGGCCTCCTCCATCTGTTTCCAGTCATCCCTTTTTTGCCTCGTCTAACC
The DNA here is from genome assembly GCF_033239565.1 of Halichoeres trimaculatus. NCBI lineage: Eukaryota > Metazoa > Chordata > Actinopteri > Labriformes > Labridae > Halichoeres > Halichoeres trimaculatus. Next base: position 19,741,785 of record NW_027437200.1, read on the forward strand.
TTTCTTCACTTAAATAAAAAGCTTAGTGAGCAAAGGAAGTGGGCAGCAAAGAAAACACCGGGGTCTAAAACAGGATCTCCCCGTATCTGGTTTGAGATTTCCCGTTGCCATCTGGAGACACATGTCTGCTGATCCCACGCAGATTTGGTCAAAACACATCTGGCCTCGATTCTCTTTTTATCTCGACTTGAGTGACTGCGGACGGAGCATCAAAAGAAAAGGTCTCGCTGCATGCTGCTCCGACAGGCAGCGGTAGTCACTTTAGAAATGTCAAAATAATCAGCTGGATCAGCTTTAATGAGAAGCTGATGGACTTCAAGGGAGAGAAGGGGGGCTTATCTCTGGACTAGTCCCAAAGAGTAGTCCTCCTCGTTAATACAGAGGACATGAAAGACGCAAGTTTCCAGCATGATGTCAGAATAGCAAGCTTTTGTACCATTCCTGTACAGGTGGCTGATTTGCCTGAACTCCAAGGCCAGATGTTACGAGATGTCCTACTTTGGGTTATATTTTCCAACCACCTGTTAGAGTTAAAGACCCAAACAGATCATTGAAAAGATCCCAGACTGTGGTGGAAAGTAACTGAGTGTATTTTTAGACAGTATAATTAGACATTTCAGAGAAGATTGCTAAACTTTTCAAAGGGTTTTACACAAAAATGTGAAGTTCTGGTTAAAGTTTGAGCCTGTGTCCAACAGCCCCTGATTGTCTTTCCCAAACTGATGCAGTTGTGCATTTTCAGTGCTTAGTGTCAGCTGTATTTTGTCGCTGGGCTTTCAGAGATGTCACTTTGAAAAAGTTAAACTTTTGTATTTTTTTCCTAACCAATCTAAAGTCACGAAGGTGTAGGACAGGGGTGGCCAACCAGTCAGAGACCAAGAGCCACAAAAATGACCGTGGTACTACAGAGAGCCATGTCACACATGTGGTCTTACAAACACACTTCTTCTCACACATAAAGGAAATGACATAAAATAAAAATCAATAAATTTCCAATTTTCAAAGCGAGATTCACTGTGTTTGTGTGTTTAAATTCGTACTAGAGAAAAGAAACTGAAACTTAAGCATCAATCTGTACACCAAAACATTGATCAATACTGAACCCAAAGTTGGCATCAATATATCAATATTTCAGACTGATCGGCACAGCACTACTTGTAACTATATATATTTTTATAAATGGATTGAAGAGCCGCACACCGAAAGACAAAGAGCCATATGCAGTCCGCAAGCCACAGGTTGGCCACCCCTGGTGTAGGACGTTGTCTTGAACACTGGCAGAGGAGAAACCAACCCATGCAGTCAGCGACAGTTCTGTCATTTCTGACCTCATCTTAAAGGGTCCCATGCCTCAGATTAAAAAGCTGAGCTACATTTCATCACCTGCAAACTCAAAAACTGACATTAAGATTGTCAGTGAAAGTGTTAGCAGAGTTTTCCAGCTCATATTAAAACCCGTTGAGTGAGTGAAAAGCAGAATCTGGCATCAATCAGATTGCTCAGTTGCTGACATAATTCCTTTCCATTGCATTTTGTCTGAATATTTCCTTGAATAAAAAGAAACACGAAACAAAAAGCAACTCAAAACAGACTCTGCGGTCAGTACCAAGGAAAACAGAAGTGCCACAAAAAAACAGCTCTCTAAATGAAGTCATCAACACTGCTAGCATTAAAACAGAAGCCTCTGAACATCAACATGAAAATGATCTCCAAACTAAGTTGAAGCTAAACTTCTGTTTCTCCAGCTTCATTATTAATGTTGTCAGATCATGTAATTTTCTAAAAAGTTAAGATAGAGCATCTCTGATCAGTGAGGTGATAATGTGAAATAAAATGCTGTTAGTGGACACAGGCCCTTGCTGGACCAGGACGTCCTTAAGAACATTTAGACAATCTCGTTGTTACAAAATTCAGTTGTGAACAAAAATAATCTTGCACTTATAGCCACAGTAATGATACTTTAGCAAAGTCTGATAACCTAAGAAATAACTAATGAGTGCTTCTTTGATCGGTGTGGTAAGAATGTAAGCTCAAAACGCTGTAAGTGGACACAGGCCCTTAAATCAACTGATTTATTACTTGACATTCACAGGGAAATACAATAACTCAACAAGCTAAACTTAGAGCAGATCTTAGTTGACTTTGAATTGTGGGCACAGGTTTTTTGAGTGTGATAAAATGGATAAGTTGTTGGTGCGTGAAACAGTTCATTTATCACTCCACCCACGTTTAATGCACCAGTTACTGTAGCATGCGACCTGTTTGACCCACTATAACAGTAAATGAAGTAATAAATACCACATGGCACTGGTGCCACTGGGAGCTAACTGGGTCACAGACGCCAAGAAATGAAGGCGATGTGAGATTCAACCGCTCATGAGCCCAATTCCTCGTTTTTTTTCCGCTGGCACCGAGCAAAAGGAACAACTGACTCAGTCCCTCGGCTTGAAATTCAGCCATATTTCTAACCTCTCTCCTCTTTTTTCTTCCAGCGCTCTTCCTCCTAATGTCTTTACCTCTCCTCTGCTAATGTAGCTCTGCACTTCACATCATTTGCTCGCTACCCTGTCCGTTTTTTCCCTCTTTACTGGTCTGATTTAAGAAGCCAACTCAACCGTCTGGCCAGGGGAGAAGGACAATAAACTTTTCCAAGAAGCAGCTTGGAACAAATAGTGTTTGGACACTTGGCAGCTTTGCTTTATACAAAAATCAGCTTTTGGGCATTGTTGAAGCAACACATAATTGCAGGACAAAGTGTATACATAGTGAAAAGCTCTGTGCACTTAAATCATCATGCACAAACATCCTTACTCATCGCTAATTTATGGTTTTTATTGGACCATGTTGCAGAAATTGCAGAACACACCCTCAAGACCAACAGTTTCACTTCCTACCAAAGTGTTGTCATTCTTTTGTTTTCTACCACAGCAGCTATAAATGCATGGGGGATTTTTGTTTATAAGTCTGCCAGGAACTTGTGGTTGTTTTTTTTTGTAGTGCATCCGGAAAACAAATTACAGCTCAGATTCACGAGACTGTGAGGAAGAATATGTGACGATATGTTGCAACCATGTGTCCATGAGATGTGACGCGTATACTTCCCATAATGATGGTCACAAAGTGAAATCATTGGGGTTGACTATATTTGGTGTTGTCCAGTGAAAAAAGGCAACTTGTTTTCTTCGTTAGCTTGTTTATGCTAATTTAACTGGAAACTTGGCTTGAGCATCCTTAAAAAAGTATGTCCTGCATATTGATTGATTTTGAAGCCATATTTTGATGAAGACAATAAGCATTTAAGAAAAATATCAAACTGTATAATTGTGCCATTTGTGTTTGTAAGTGTGTGTATCAGAGTCGGCGATATTAGCAAGTCAAATCATGCCACATCCGTCAGAAGAGGAACTAAAACTGGTCTGAAAATGAAAATGCTCTAACCACTCATGTTCACAGCCAGGATACAGAAGTATAAAAAGCCCAAACTAGGTCCAAAAACGTAGAATAAAACCAGCTTGACCACACAGAAAGAAATAATAAAACCCAGATTGAGAACACCTGGTGCTGTTTCAAAATAATAGCCTGGCTTTTCTGCTGAAGTTTTCTTAAATTACCACACATTAAACTAAAGGTCAAAGAGTCTGATTCAGTCCAAGAAAACTTCACAGACTGGACAGAGTTTTGGCAAAATATGGGACAAGGGGGGTTAATGGGGCCCCGGTAGCTGTTATTGCCCCAGGGCCCTCTTTAAAGTTAATACGGCCCTGGTGACACATATTTTAAAGGTTTAATTGTTGCAAGATTTACATTTGCTGTTCTTTGGCAGTGATCTTTTTCAAGACAATGTGCTTACCTCAGTTTTTAGGTATTTACAATGTCTTTTATCAATTTAACATTTGATTATTTTAAATTTGCAACTAAAAAAAACACAAAGTAGCTTTTGTGAGCAAAATAACTGTGCAAATACGAAAGTACTTGAGTGTAACTGAGGGCTGCAGACGCTGATAGGTTTGTTTATTAGTTTTCATCCTTTAAAAATGTTGAAAAAAGTGGTAATCAAAGCTTCCCCAATGCCAAAATGAACACACTTAGTTTAAGCATTGGTACAAAAACTGGAAAACTTGTGTTTTTTGAGGTCGTTATTAGATAACAGGTCACATTAGGGTCACAGCCCCTCCAAAAAGTCCTCCTCTTCCTCCCAACTTTACATCATGTTAGCAGAGTTTTAGTGTCTCTACATTATTTATTCAGACCTCACGTCACTGCACACACACACACACACACACACACACACACACACACACACACACACACACAAACACACTACACAGACCCTGGTGTGTGTTTACCAAACCAGCAGCCGTCCATGTGACCACACATGGCCGCGTAGTTAGCTACCTGGCTTCACCCAGGCCAACAATACCGGCCATGTACGATTCTCAATAAATAGAAGCTTTGATGGTGGCTGCTGGGAGTTCCAGAGAGGAGGGGTGCATGCTGGGATACTTGGCGTCGTAACCGGAGGTGGTGGTGTGTGTGTATGTGTGTGTGGAGCAGAGGTAGAGAAGTGGAGGTCTTCACGGTGTGGGGGAGACTTTTCACTGGAGTGTTTTTATAGAAGCAGACGCGTCACCACACCAGGAGCCGCAGAAACACTGGCAGTAGTCAGCGGGGAGGTGGAGAACGTAAATTTGGTCGGTGTTCGACGCTGATTGACTAAGAGAGGGAGTCAGGGGATAAATTAGATTAACTAGATGTCTAAATAATCCAAAGAAATCTCGGGGAAATTGTGGAGGAGGTTAAAGTCGAGATGAGGAAAAAATAGGTGGAAGAGTTGCCTCCACAGGTCGTCATAAGTGAACCTTGTTCTCCGGCCTCTCTGCCCACCACATGACTAACAGTAGCTGTGTGTACCCAAGCAGCACAAGGCCAGCTAGTCCTGCTCACGCTGTTTCTACATTTCCATCCATCCCCCCGTGCTTTTTAGTTCAGATTTTAAGAGGAAAAACAGCTCTACCAGTGGAATATAAGAGATACCTGGGGTTTAGATGACGCCGCTAACGAAGGAATTTGGGATAATTCCGCTGATTTAATCTGTGGTGGAGATGAAGACGCGTGTTATGTGGATACAGAAGTGGAAACACACATTGCAACTGGATCAAAGGCTCCAGAAAGAGGAGATGACGAAATATATACAGCTGTATTATGTGTCTGTTAGCCTGTTAGCTTGGAAACAAGAACATTTTTAGCTTTACTGTTTTTCGTAGGGCCAACCTAGAAGTTAGCTTTTATTGTTTGCTTTGTTTTTTGACACACGTCTAAACTTCCTGCCAGTACAGGCCAACATGCAATTAGCCTTGCCCCCCCCTTAAAAAAAAATCTCTGAAACAAGCTAATTATGTGTCTGTTAGCCAGTTTGGTGGAGGAAGATTGGAAACTATGAAACAATTAGCTTAGCTTTTTCCAGTGGTAGCAAATATGACTGCTAATACCTTTAAAAGAAAACAAAAACAAAACTATTTCTAAAGGTCAACTTGAATTTAGCTCTGATTGTTAGCTTTGTTTTTCTTGACAACCAAAAACTAAGTTAGCCTGCTAGCTTGGCAACAAGAAATTGTTAAGCTTTACTGTTTTTGTAGGGCCAACCTGGAAGTTAGCTTTGATTGTTTGCTTGGTTTTTTTGACACCCACCTAAACTTACTGCCAGTACAGGCCAACAACAAGCTAATTGTGTGTCTGTTAGCCAGTTTGGTGGAGGGAGATTGGAAACTAGGAAACAATTAGCTTAGCTTTTTCCAGTGGTAGCAAATATGACTGCTAATACCTTTAAAAGAAAACAAAACAATTTCTAAATGTCAACCTGCGTTTAGCTTTGACTGTTAGCTTTGTTTTCCTTGACATCCGAAAACAGAGTTAGCCTGCTAGCTAAGAAAAAGATTGGAAAGAAGGTAAAAATGGTAAAACCATGTGGTAATATGGCTATCACTCAATTCTTTCAAACCTTTTTGACAAGCTAACGTAAAGTTGGCTTTATCTGTTAGCTTTATTTAAACCTGCCATGTAAACTTTACGGTACTAGCTACTTCATAGCATGTAGCATACTTGTTTCAAAGGTCCATGATACTTGTAGGCTTTTTAAACACTAACATTATACATTGAATTTTTAATGCTATTTAACCATTCTCACATGATCTTAATGAAACCACAATCATGACGTTTACATATTTTCTTTGTTTAGCATAACAGCATTTAATGTTAATTAGCCACCATTAGCCACTTTATAAATCCTGCCTTTCATGATGTAAAATTTATTGTAATTTACTCTCGTCTGAAGAAGCTTCAATTCTTGCTACTTTTGAGATTTGCTGCAAAAGTCAATCTACTTTGTCTAGTTTTACTTGTGGCTAGCTTCGGCTAATGTTGGCTAACGTTAGCAAACTTGGTAGAGATGTTGCACCAAGTTATGACTCTCCCCTTCTTATTCTCCTATTAGCATTTCCTGTGATCCATTGTTTTTAGAATTTGTGGTCACAGATGCTAATGTTAGCTAGCTTTCTTACTCTGCTAGCCTACTTTGTTGAGCTAACAGCCTCACTCTCTTGTCTTCTCTTCTTATTCTTCGGAGAAGAGTAAATGAAAGTGTCAACCTTAAAGAGACCACCAGCAGCTGCAGTGGAAAGACTAAACTGTCCTTTCATGTGTTAAGATAAATAGTGGTGGTTTTGGTTGACAGAGAAACGAGGAGGAGGAGGAGGAGGAGGAGGACAGATGTAGACAGTCACAGGGGGAGTTTAAAGTCAAGCTTTGAGGAACCTAAATGTTGCTGAAAATGTGACTTTTTTTCCAGCCTTATGACCGCCAGTTGTCTTTGGCTGTGATAGTCTAGACAGACTTCTGGGTCATCGTGGCTGAAATGACATCAGTGTTTTCAGATTGTTTAATTTGGCTCTCAGTTCCTCTCTCATCCCTCCTTATGACCCCACAACAAAGTCTCTCGTTATATATTTAGCATCCATCACAGGGGCATGTGAGGATTTGGTGTTTTAAGAGTTCATAAAGCGAATAATGTCACAGTCACATAAGGAGGAGACAATGAATTCAGCATGAGGCTTTAATGTGTGTGCTGGCTGCTGTTCAGAGGAGTGTATGTAAGCCAATTTAGCAGTTTAGCACGATACATCCAGGCTCAGAGACGCAGGTCCAAACAAGCTCTGAGAGAAGACTGAGAGCAGGAAAACACCCACAGGTCCACACAGGTGGCCAATCCCTTCTTTTTTGTTGACTGCGACATTTTGTCAGATGTGTTCAGGTGGTGTTTTTGTGTTTTTCTGCATGTCTGGCTAAAGAGCAGACACAAGAAGAAGTGATAATTATTTGCGAGAGAGCTTAGAAGAGAGAAATCTGAGTTTTCCTACAACATCTTTTCATTTAAGCAAATACATTTCATTTCTATATGTATGTAAAGTTATTTTTTCTACGTCTTTGCTGTAAGCCTTTAAAAAAAAGTCTTACACTAAAGAAGCACTAATTCAGTGAAGCAGCCAGACAGTCTGTATGTGTAGCTAGCTAAGTATTCCTGTACAAAATTAAGACACTTATTAATAATTTTCTTATCTTTAAACAACTTTTTCCAAATTTTTTTTCCTGAAAAAAAAATGAGTCACTCATGAATAATTTTCTTATCTATAGATTACTTTTTTAATATTTTTTATGATGCATAAAATTAAGTCATTAATTAATATTTTTTATCTGTTAACTGCTTTTTCTTTATTTTTTATTATGCATAACATTGAGTCGCTTGTTAATAATTTTCTTTTCTATAAACCATATTTTCTCCTTTTTTAAATTAATTTTTCTTCCTACAAAGTTTGAAAAAGTTACTTCCTGGATCAAAAACGTCAAGATAATGGAACTATTTTTTTGACAGAACAAAGACTTGACATTGGCGTTTATATTGTTTTAAAATATTATACCCTGACTTTATTTTTCTTTACCTTTTTAATCTGTATGGTATATATTTACTGCACCTAATCACAGGCTACAGAAATATATCCACCGTTAGCCTGGTCATTTTCTGTTTTTCTTTGTAAAAGAAACCTTCAGAATAATAAAAAAATTAAACCAAAGTCTCGACAGCTTCACCACATTTGTCTTTATTGCCATCGTCTGCAGGCATGGCTGCAACAGTTTGGCTACCTGCCTCCAGGTAACGTCCAGGCCCAGGCCCTCCGCTCACCCAAGACCATCGAAGCAGCCATATCAGCCATGCAGAGGTTTTATGGTCTGACCGTCACCGGCTCCATCGACTCCAACACGTTAGAGTGAGTCATGGTTCAATCTTTGTTCCCAGGTTATGAGGAAGAAAAAAGGACATGTTTGGTGATGTGCTCTTTCATTGTTTTCAGGGCGATGAGTCGACCGCGTTGTGGCGTCCCAGACAAGTTTGGCCCAGAGCTGAAAAGTAACCTGAGGAGAAAGAGATACGCCGTGCAGGGTCTGAAGTGGGAAAAGTCTGAGGTGACATTCAGGTAAACATCGACTCTGTTTACTACAAAGTTTCAACAGGTCAAGTTTCTTGAAACAAGACACTTTTAAGGCAATTTGCAGTTTAATTTCTTAAATTAGACATTTATTCTGGATTTTTTATGGTTTTATGGTTGTAGTACAATAACATAAGACATTTTTTTTGCTACAATAAAGACATAAACACTTGTTTAGTTTAAGTTTTTGTAATGTAAACATTGTAATAGTATAAGTTCAAATCAAACTAAAGATCTTAAACTCAAAAAAGTTGATTTGATCAAAGTCTTAATTTTTTTTAACAATCAAATGTGGATAACTGGCTATGTCTTATGTTAAATTAGCTCTTTTTCTCACTAATCTACACCGAAAACAAAAGTAACAATTTTGTACAGATCTACTCCAAACTCTTAAGCTCAATTTTTTTTACGAAGGCTTTTATTGTGAAGTAGTCGTGGCCTCTGTTTTCTAAAGTTTACCCTGTGTACATTATGTTTTATTCTCTTAAATTCTTGTTTTAAGCTGAAGTTTTTCGTCCCATGTTCTTTTAACAGCATACAGAACTACACCCCGAAAATTGGTGAACGAGCCACGAACGAAGCCATCCGAAAAGCCTTCAAAGTCTGGGAAAGCGTGATCCCGCTCACCTTCCGAGAAATCCCCTACAGCCACATCCGAGACAAGGTCAACAAGTTCGCTGACATCATGCTGTCATTCGCCGAGGGGTTCCACGGTGACAGCACGCCATTTGACGGCGAAGGTGGCTTCCTGGCTCATGCTTATTTCCCAGGAAACGGAATCGGAGGAGACACGCACTTTGACCTCGCCGAGCCATGGACCACAGGGACCGTCGACCAGGGCGGTAAGACAGAGAGGAGTTTACATAAGCTTATAGATCCTGATAGAAACAAACTGTGAAACTTAGTGTTGCTTTTCGATCCATTTCTCGTAGGTAACGATGTTTTCCTTGTGGCCGTCCATGAGCTGGGCCATGCTCTGGGTCTGGAGCACTCCAATGACCCCTCTGCCATCATGGCGCCTTTCTACCAGTGGTTTGAGACAGAAAACTTCCAGCTCCCAGACGACGACCGGCGAGGCATCCAGGCCATCTACGGTGAGTCTCTCTTGGAAACATTTTCAGTGAAGTTCCTCATTTCTCTTTGCCTGTTCTCTCCTCCCAGTTTCTTCAAAATATATCCTCCGAGAAGTGTAAACATCCGTTTATAGTTTTATTGCAATCCCTTCTTTGTTGTTGAGGTTTGTTTGTCTGGAGCAGCACAATGGACACCTGTCAACATCGTGTTTGGATGAATTAGATTTAGTTCTGTCTTGCTCCAAAATAACTGTTTATTTTTTTATTTCACCACTTTCTAAACAGGAACCAAGTCTGGGGCTCCTCCTCCTCCTCCTCCACCTCGACCCACAAAGTCCTCCTACCCTGGGCTTGGTCCAGACATCTGTGAGGGACACTTTGACACCATCGCCATCCTCAGAGGAGAAAAGTTTGTTTTTAAGGTACAGGAAAACACTTTTCCTCCCTCGCTACATTCAGAAAAAAAAATTAGTAAAGTCAAGGTGTTATTGTGACTTTACTAAAGGCCCTGTTGTCTACATCAAAGCTCCCTAAAAAATAGCTTCATTTCTCTTATGCAGTTTTTTTTTTAACTCGCATTGCCAAAGTGTGGGAATATTCTTTTAAAATTAAGTCAAATTCAACTTAAAGCTCCTGTGAGTATTTTTTTAGTAGTTATGAAAAATACTGAATTTAACAGTGATGCTTCCTTATGACCCAAGAAGAAGAAAAAAACATAAACATGAAAATGTTTTGTATTTTTATGGCATTTTTTAATGCCAGAAACCACCAGCAGGGGGTAGGCGTCAGTTTAAGTGATTAAAGGCATACTGCTAATACAACCTTTTATCACATATTTCAACTGTTTTTTTTGTTTTGTTTTTTAAACATGATAACTTTGGCCACAGGGGGCTCATGTTTTAAGGTACAGGAAAAAAAAAATCACCAGGTCCAAAGTGTTGGACTATTCCTTTAAAATGAGCAAAATTCAACTTAAAGCTCCTCTAAGTACTTTTTGAGTTGTAATGAAACAGACTGAATTTAACAGTGATGCTTCCTTATGACCCAAGAAGAAAAAAAATATCAGCAAGAAAATTTTTATATGTGCCTGGAATTTTTTTCAATGCCGGAAATCACCAGCAGGGGGTAGGTGTCAGTTTAAGTAATCAAAAGCATGCTGGTAATACAACCTTTTATCAAATATTTCAACTGGGTTATTATTATTATTTTTTTTTTGAAACATTAAGATTACTTTGGCCACAGAAGGTGCCACAATCAACACAAACCAAAATTTTCTTACAGGAGCTTTAATGAACGATTTACTTTAACTGATAACAACTGCTTTACATTTTAAACAAATGGCCTTCCTGGCACTGACACTTTAGGTTTTTCAAATTTATGTTTTAATAGTACATATTTATTTAAATAAAACTGTTTTTTTATATATTAATTATCAGAAAAATCTTAACAAAATCTAACAGTGACACCAAAATTGAAGAATAATCAAGATTTGCTTTTGTCTCAAGTGACTGTTGTAGAAAATGTCCCTTCTTCAATTACAGTCCACTGAATTTCTTTCTGTCGCTGTCTTTGCAGGATAAGTGGTTCTGGCGTGTTCGTAACAACAAGGTGTTAACAGGATACCCCATGACCATCAGCCACTTCTGGAAAGGCCTACCATCAAACATCAACGCTGCTTATGAGAGGGATGATGGGAAATTTGTTTTCTTCAAAGGTTAGTTTTGAAGGATAACAGCTGCGGCACTGATGACTTTCATGTGTTTACTGCTTTGATCTTTTTTTGTCCTTTGATCCCTCACTCTCTCTGTTTGTTATCTAATTTCTTTTCATCATCTGATTTCTCTCTCTTTCATCTCAAGGTGACAGGTACTGGGTTTTCAGTGAGTCCACCATGGAGAAGGACTCTCCTAAGAGCTTGAAAGACATCGGGACCGGTCTCCCCAAAGACAAAATTGATGCTGCTCTTTTCTACACACCAACGGGACAGACGTACTTTTTCAGAGGCACGAAGTAAGTCACCACAACCCGATCTGCTTCGTCATTTTTGACCTGCAGGTTAAAACAGGTTTTCTTTCCAACTCAATCCTCACGACTGGAAGTTTCTTCTGAATCATCGGACGAAACGCTGCGTGGGAATTCCTGCAGCGTTGACGTGATAAAATCACTTTCCCTTCAGCCAAAACAAACGCTGCTCATACATTTTGTACAGTTCGTGCAACTTGTTCCAACTCGTACCTCTCTAAGCTTATCTCTGAAGGTGATATGAAGGTAGGGTCCTTTATTTCAGAGCTCTGACTCACACTTCCTGTTTTTATATCAGAGTGAATTAGTTCTGACACTAGTTACAGTCAAATCTTTCCTCTTTTTCACATTTCTGGAAACTTCTACCAGTATGTAAATGCTTGACAGGAGGCTGGAGCAGATTTTACTGTAAGAGGGATCACACAGAAGCAAAAGCCCCCCAAGCCCCTCCCCTTTTCTGACTAGTCCCAAAAACCTTTTTTTGCCTCTTTTCATTGCAATGACTCGCAAAATTATATGTCAAGTTGAATTATATTGTCTCTTAATTGAAATGCTGTTTTAAAATGACTCTTTGCTTAAAATAATTTAGGATTTTTTTCTTCATAAGTCCAGCTAACGTTGGTTCATGACCCTTTGAGACGGTTTAACTACATCATTAAACCCCAGAAGAAGTAGATGCAAAAGAAGAGGCCTCCCAAACTTTTCCAATGCTACCTAGCTTGTTGTTTCAGATTGCTCAGACTCAGACTCAGAGAAGTCCAAACCACATTAAAAACTAACGTGTGATTTTTGTATAACTCTAAAAATGCTGCCTCAGGATGTTAAACCCCAACGTTCCCAGAAACAGTGACGTCACAAACTTTCGTGTTACAGCAGTGTTTTTGTTGGCTCGCTGAATCACCCACAGCTTTTCCTGTTTGAAGGAAAAAACAACACACACTCAGCTCTTTAATATTTTTGTTTGTCATTTGCAGATATTATCGTTTCAATGAGAAGACTCGCACTGTGGACAGCGGCTATCCAAAGCCCATCAGCATGTGGAGCGGTGCTCCAGAGAATATTAAAGCTGCCATCATGAGCGAAGACGGATGTAAGTTTTTCTACTGATTAAAGCTACTGTGATGAGTTTTTAACTGGGTATGAAACAGGGTCCAACTAAGAAAGATGCTTCTTTATGACTTTGAGAAGCAACAAGATCATCTGTAAAACAAAGAAATATCTCTACGTAGGAGTTTTCAGCACCTGTGGGCACAGTGAGGGGGTAGGTATCAGAAGAGGCAACTTAAAGCACTATGAAGAAAGTCTTCAAGATACATCTGACATCTGAAAATTTTTGACAGAAAACAGCTTTTTTTTTACAGACCGATAGCACTACAAATAGTCCGTTGAGTACAGATACCACTAGTTTACTTTTGATACATAAAGTTTCAATTAACAGTGATGGATTGTTTTGAACAAAGACAGAACACTTGCGTTAGCGTTAAGACCAGAATAAAACACAAACAACTCTCTCTGGGTTTAGGATTCGTTTTTAACAACTTAGCAATGGTGAAAAATAAAGTTAACAACTGTCAGAGTTTAAGTTTTTTTAAATAAACCAAGGTGCAAATGAAAAAGTTTAACTCTTCCTGGTTCATTCATGTTGTTTGAACAGGATTTGCCGCAGCAATGTAGCGCCAACTACTGGCGAGGAGGACTTACATGACTAAAGATCTTTTTTAGTCTTCACAATAGGGATGGGTACCTTTCACTTATGAAACGATATGGTACTAATGCCCGGTACCTGGCAATCGGTACCGGTACTCAACAGTACCAATTTTCGGTACTTTTTTGTGCTTGTTAGGTAAAAAATATCAATTTGTTTAATAATATATATATATAATTTTTTTTTTCAATTTGACATATTTATTCTTTAATATATAACCTTGTAATTAGGGATGGGTACCTTTCACATTTGAAACGATATGGTACCAATGCCCCGTACCTGGCAATCGATACCGGTACTCAACGGTACCAATTTTTGGTACTTTTGTGTGTTAATGTAGTAAAAAATATCAATTTGTTTAATGATAAAATATATATTTTCTTCAATTTAACATATTTATTCTTCAAAATATAAACTTGTAATGCTGTGTTCATGTCCAGCATGGAAAATCGCCTACTCTTCCACTCCCTCAAATTCACAACTATGTATTTAGGTACCTAAACATGAATCGGTACCCGGTACTTTTGTTAGAATTTGGTCGGTACCTTTAAAAGTACCTGATTCGGTACCCATCCCTACTTGTAATGCTGTGTTCATGTCCAGCATGGAAAATCGTCTGCTCTTCCAAAGATGCATTTAGGTACCTAAACATGGTACCTTTTGATTTTTCGTGAATAGGTACCCAGTACTTTTGACAGATTTCGGTCCGTACCTATAAAAGTATCTAATTCGGTACCCATCCCTACTTTACGAGTACCAATACCTTATACTATGGCAGGTATCAGCCTGATACCTAATACCGATACTTGCTCATCCCTATGAAAAAGAAAGTGTGGTTATTTGTCATTGTTTAAAATAATAATAACTGAATATCCCTTAAGTTTTAAAACATTGGTCAAGAAAATAAACAAATGTGTTTTCTCCAACTGAGATTGTTTTTAAACTATTTACATTTGGAAGATCATCAGAGGATTTATAGACAAGTTGAACTGTACGACCTTATGTGTGATGTTAACTGTATGTTAACTATTTTTCACGCAGCAGATATTTGAGAAACAGTGTTGCATGTTAGTACAAACTAGCTACTTATTTTTGATTATTTAGCCGAAAAAACACATAAAATGAAATTGTAAACCTTTTTTTTTCACTTTCCACAGCCTACACATATTTCTACAAAGCCAACAAGTACTGGAAATTCAACAACCAGTACATGAAGGTGGAGTCCGGCTACCCCAAATCCGCTCTCACCGACTGGATGGGCTGTGACAGCGAGGAGCCCAAAAAGGGTCGGGAAGAGGAGGTGATCATCATCGAGGTGGACGAGGCTCAGAGCGGCGTGGGCCCGGTTGCCGTGGTGATCCCTCTCCTCCTGCTGATCCTGGTCGTGGTCACTCTGGGAGCGCTTTTGTTCTTCAGGAAGTACGGCACGCCTCGACGCCTCCTCTACTGCCAAAGATCTCTGCTGGACAAGGTTTAGACGGAGCGACGGCGTGATTGATTGATTGATTGATTGATTGATTGACAGACTGACTGCAGAAGGAGGGGGAGAGGCGAGGGCCGGGGAAAGACGGGAAACTGAGGAGAGGAAAGAAACTGGAGAAAAGACAGAAGAAGAAAGGAAAAGGAGAGTGAAGTGTTGAAGTTTTGGGTGGTTTGTACGTGCCACGAAAGAGAGAAGAGGCAACAAAGGGCCCTAGAAACTGAAATCAGGAAAATGTGTATTTGTATTTTTAATATTTACATGTACTGTTCTGCGTCCAGAGATCAACAACAACATACCCAAAATCTCTACAAAGACACTCGTGTTCATCAGCGGCTCCTCTCCCTCTTCTCTAACTGGACGACTCCAGCTGAACTGCTGTCTGATTCACCTCCACGTCGAGAAATCTGTGGCTCAGTTTTCCTCAGAAATTCTTCATGTTTGGAAAAAGTTAAACCAAAATGTTTTGTCATCCTGTTAGTGTCACATATTCAGCGTTGAATCCATTGTGTTGGCAGCCCGTAAAACCCATTACTTTGCTGTAATTCTCTACGTTAGGTAACAAACCGCACACTTTGATGGCGTTTCCTGAATGTGTCAGCTGATCATAGCACAAGCTGGCATTGAATGTCTGTTTTAGTTTTTTATTCTCCTGATTTTGGACGTTTTTGTTTAAAGGGAAGTTGTGGTTTTGTCTGTGTTTGAGTTCAGTTTTAAGTTTTTAAAAATTAACACATACTTGAGAGTAAGGTACTTATGAAACGATATAGCAAGAGAATATTTTGTCCGTATTACAAGGACAAATCTTTCTTATCTAATACCTTTGATTGTCTCTTGTAGTTTGAACGGAAAAACGCAGATTTGATTTGATTTTCTGTTCTTGAACGCAGCCTGGTTGTAAAACCTGATGGACCCTTTAATTCATATTCTAGGATTTTAGTCTTTAAAGAGGGGGTATTCTGCTTTCCTATGTTTTAAAAATGAATTTAAAAAAAATTTAAACTGATGAATACAGTCTGATCTGAACGAGATCTGAACGGGATCTTAATGAGATCTCAACAAGACTTGCCGAATTGGTGATGTCATCACATAAGGATCTCCTAACTGGTTCATAAAAAGTTAGA
Organism: Halichoeres trimaculatus; assembly: GCF_033239565.1. Classification (NCBI taxonomy): domain Eukaryota; kingdom Metazoa; phylum Chordata; class Actinopteri; order Labriformes; family Labridae; genus Halichoeres; species Halichoeres trimaculatus. The sequence continues at coordinate 19,757,726 of NW_027437200.1, forward strand.
GAAGCAGGCATCAAACACCGAGGTCTGCTCATAGCTCCGCCCCTGACAGGCCTCCAGAGGGCTGGCCAATCAGAGGGAAGGGGGTTTGTGAAGCTGGGAGCCTTAAAGAGACAGTAGCTAAAATAGGAGTTCTGTAAAATACCAGCATGACGAAAATATCTTTTTTATTTTTTTTTTTATTTTTGAGCTTTTTTTCTTCTTCTTTTTTTTCCTTTTTTCATTTTTTTACCATTTTTTTCTTATTTTGTTTCCCTTTTTTTCCTTTTTTTCTTTTTTTTTTCCTTTTTTCTTTTTTTACCCTTTTTTTCTTATTTTGTTTCCCTTTTTTCCTTTTTTTCTTTTTTTTTTTTCGCTTTTTTCTCTATTTTTGAGCTTTAAGTCATCTGAAGCTACTACGGGGGCACCAGAGGGACAGTACAAAAACTAGAAAAAGAAGCACTATTCCCCCTCTTTAAAGAAATGACAAGAAAAGATTTTCAGTAAAACACAAAACAAAGCTTTTTATTATAAAAAAAAATATTGTCAGTAACAAAAAAAAACTTTATTCAAAAAAATGAAGTCAGATTAAATGTGAGGTTATGAAAAAACAAAGATGCTTTCTTCATGGTACAAAATGCTGTTTTTATGTCCAAACTCAACAATAAGAGTTTTTTTGGGGGGAAAACATTTTCAGTGTAAGCAGTCAGATGGAAAAAACAAACTTTTAGAAACATTCCAGTTTATTTGTTGTTGACCTTTGCTGCTTGTCTCAGTAAGCGGTACAGTTTCCAACCAAAAGGTGCAATTTTTTAAAATAATTATCATTTTTTATGGGAAATTGTTGTTATTATAAGTATGGTTATTGTTATTATTGTTCTCCTTTAAAGTTTTAATTTTTGTTTTGTTTGTTTTTTTGTACATTGTCATTTGGAGTCCTGCTGGACAGAGGCATAACGTGACAATGATGGAGATAAATCCCAGTTTACACTCAGTTTGTGATGAATTCGATCAGATCAGGGGAGAAAATGTGAGTTCAGGGTTTTTTTTCTTAATCCAGATGTTGGCACAGAATAAGAATCAATGCTATTTATAAACTTTGATGGTGCTCAATTATTTCATTTTTTTATTTTCTACACAAACCGAAATCAAAGTGAATTCATTTAATTAATAACAATGATAATGGTAATGATATTTATAATGATGATCATATCAATAAAATGGAATGAGATTTTTTCCGCCTGTTTTCACTTATTTTTGTTTCGTTAGATTAAGTGAAATTAAACCATCCTGTACACACAAAACACATTCAACTAAATGTTGCTTCAACGATTCTGCTCTGTATGAATGACTATAATTAGCTCTTTTATTGACAGAAGTAGACCGACTTGAATTATGTTTTTAAATTTCTTTCTCAACCTCAGTCATAAAAACTCTGACATTAGAAACATCCTTTGATATAATTCAGTGCCACCACACACTACAACCACAACAACTGTATCAAAAACATGTTGAGTTAATGAGATTAATGAAAAAAGAATTTGTGGTCTTTGAAATGTTTTGATTAAAGTGGTTGCAAAGTGTTTTTCCAATCTTCACTAAAGATCATACATAGCCCACCAACATGGAGACACAGAAAAAATCTGACAGTTTATAAACCAGTAGTTTTTATTTTTGGTCTTATTAATTTATGTTTTACTTTTCCCTCAGTGGTTGAATTGACTCAAGCAGAGAAACATCTGCAATGTTTTTCAACTTTAATGTATGGAAGCCCATTTGAGCCACCAGTATTTAAAAAAAAAAAGAATCTTGTTAACTAATTAATGCCTTTTTCATGATTTTATAAATTTAATATTGTGAAATAAGGGTCAAAAATGGCTTAAAAAATTAATCAAATTTTGTGATTAAAATTAAAAAAATATTTACATTACTTTAAAATGATTAATTAAAAGTCCAACTCAAAAAAAAATCATGAACTGAAAAGTCAAAATTCTTTAAATTAAAAATTGAAAAAAGTGAACACAGAAAAAAACTGACAGTTTATAAACCAGAAGTTTTTAATTTTTGTCTTATTAATTTATGTTTTACTTTTCCCTCAGTGGTTGAATTGACTTAAGCAGAGAAACATCTGCAACATTTTTCAACCTTGATGTATGGAAGCCCATTTGAGCCACCAGTAAAAAAAAAAAAAAAAAAAAAAAATCTTGTTAACTAATTAATGCCCTTTTCAAGATTTTAGGAATTCAAGATTATGAAATAAGGGTAAAAAAATAGTTTAAAAAAATTCTGAGATTAAAATTAAAAATTATTTACATTAATTTAAAATGATAAATCAAAAGTCAAACTCAGAAAAAAAGTCATAAACCAAAAAGTCACAGTTTTTTATTTAAAATTCAAAAAAGTGGCACAAAAAGTTTTTAAAAATTAATGACGCATGAGATTAAAAAAAAATTCAGATAATTTAAAATTATTAGATAAAAAGTTGAGAATTCTGAGAAAATGAGTTAAAATTGTGAGATGAGCAGGTGAACTTTTAAATAAAAAAGATAAAGTAGTAACCAGTCACAGAATCAAAAAGAGAAAAAAAATGAAAAGTTAACATGAAAATTTAAAAAAAATCAAAATTATACGTTCAGAAGCGGTACATGGTACCGGTAGGAACCATGTAGGAAGCGGTAGGAAGTCAAAATTATGAGATGAAAATGTGAAAGTAATGAGAAATGAAATTGAAATAGGGAGTGGGGGGCATGATTGTTGGGTCCAGAGTTAAAAAAATAAAATAATAAAATAAAATAATTAAAAAAAAATTGTTTCATCTGAAAGAGTAGTAAATAATTTATGACATGAAAAAAAAATCTCATTGTCACAAAAAAAACAATTGGACTACATAAACTCAACATTTGTTGGCATATCAACTTTACATTTTTATCTCATTATTTTAACTTTTTTTTTGACCAGGACCGTCCTGGACTGAGCAGGTTTTTGCCTGCACAGCTGGAGCTGATGGTTTGGACACAGTTACTCCTCCTCCTCCTCCTCCTCCTCCTCCTCTGGTTGTTTTGGACGAGGAGCCAGCAGTCATGTGCCGAGGAGCAGGGCGGAAAAAATGATGGAAGGGTCACATTTTTGCAGAGAGAAGCTTTCCAGCTGAGCATCTGGTATTCTTGAAGTGCACGGCTCTGTGTGTGTGTGTGTTTGTGTGTGTGTGCTGTAGGCTACAGTATGTGTGTGTTCAGTTTTTACTCTTTTAATAGTTTAAACATGTGACAGAAAGGTGAACATAAGGAGGAGAAGCTCGGTGAAAGAAAGGATGAAAGGTGTAAAACAAAAAGGATTTTATTGGCTTGAGAATATTTTTCCCTTAACACTTTTCTGTTAGAGAAAAAAAAAGAAAGAAAAAACTTTTTTCAGCCTCCTCCCTCCTTCTTATTTCCTTACCCGCTGCAAAATTGTTTCTTTTATGAGGCTTCAGTCTGAAACCACTCCTCCTTCTTCCCACCACAAGTATCTCTGGTCTGTTTTTGCTCTTTCTTTCTCCGCTCTTTCCTTCCTTCTTTTTTTCCCTCACGCTCTCTGTTTTAACTCCTGGTCGACTGTTAATGCATGTGTACGACAGGAAACAACATCTGAGTTAAACCAAAACATCAGGGTCAACGCGGGAACATTTTCAGGACAGCAGTTTCAAGGAATCCTCAAGTTTGTCAAACACTCTTCGTTTGTTTTTGTCAAACGTTAATGTGACTTTTTCCCAATCCTGTGTAAGGATGGACTTTGGAATTCTGGATCAAGAATATGAAATTAGACTTAAGTCGATTGACAAAATCTTTCTTACAGAAGATACTTGGAAAAACATTTCAGACACTGTCACCTAACCCACAGTAACTCTAACCTCAGTCCCCATAACTCAACACTGTGCACAACTAAATCTGCATTTACACGGAAATGCTGAGGGACTGAAACCGCTGTAGTAAGCATGCCAGGCCTGTAGGTGGCGCTATAACTGTCCTGTCCAGAAGCAGCTTTTGGGAGATCTCCACTGAAGTAGAGATGGAACAATCACAAGCGGCAACCTCCAGTCTAAGAATGTGAGACATTGCTGAAGAGCTAAAATCTGCTGTTTCTCGAGTGTCCACTAGGGGCTGGCTCTGGAAGTACTGGAAGTGACATACACACCAAGCCAAAAAAAGCACATTTTGTTGGAAAGACAGTCAGCAGATTCAGCAGCAAAAGCCCAACATAGTAGTCTGCGAAGATTGTAACAACGGTACTGTTACTGTTGGACTGATGTGAGGTCAACGTTCCCACTGAAAACGCCGGCTTACTTTTTTCAGGCAACGATGTCGGCAGCATTTCAGAAAAATCCCACACTCAAGGACGTTTTCAAAAGTTTACATTTTAGGTTGGCTAAAAATCTGTTTCTGTGTAAACATGAGGCAACAATACTTTTGCATTACACCCTAAAATCGTTATCGTGTAAATGACACCTAAACCGATCCAGTCCCAGGAGGTGGCGCTACAACACAGCAGTGCGTTGATTGGTCGAAAAAATCTTCACTTTGCAACAGGGGCTGTATTTTAAACTACACTGATCTAAACCGGACCGCTTGGTGGAAACGGAGCTTTTGTGTATCCTTGCCTTACCCTAACACAGTAATCCAACTTTGCAACCTTGTAACCCTCTAACCCTAAATTTCACTTACAAATTGTAGAAAACTAGAAGTATTTATTGAAGTTTGGCAGTTTAACGATGTCGGTTTTCTCATGTTAAGATTTTGCAAATTTTCACCAATCTTCTCAGGGGACTTTGAGTTTCATTCCTGGAAACTTTTCTGGATCCAGACCTGAGGAGTTTGACACAGCCAGAAACTCGTCACAGATCTCAGTTTCCGAATCAGTGACAGTTGGACACTAAAAAGATCAGTGATGTGGGAGCAGATAAATCAAACTCAGCAGACTGAGTCCAGGACAAGTTTCCTCATTGTTTTGGCCTTCTGGAGGCAGTAATCTGGACGTCTGTTTGGAGCGCGGCCCTCAGGCTTGTCTTGCAGGTTGTGAACACACAGATGGGACTTTTGGTGAAAACCTTGGCTCAGGTTCAGGTCTGTCCTCTCTCTGTCAGCCATTTTAATGCTGAACCCCGAACAGTCATTCAGGGCGGTGCAGGAACAACCCTGGAGCTCAGCACCCTGTCTCCACAGCAGGCAGGAAGTGGCCTGGCAGCTGTTTGCAATTCAACCTGAGACTTTGTTTGGGTGACCTACATTATGGCACCATTTATATTCTACTGTAACTCAAACAGATTTTTTTTTCCTCCTCATTTCTCTCTTTGACCGACTTCTAAGGCTGGAAAATAATTGTTCATGCGCTGTGTTGGCAGACTCAAGAGCAATTGTGACGAATTTGTACCATTTAAGCTGCTTTATTTGACTCCCCTACTTTTTAGAGGCAAATAACCAGATGATTAAAATTTCCCTTGAGACTGTGGTTTTATATTAATGACTTATAATGAGTTTGTATTTGTTACGACAAACTTTAAAGATCGTGGGGGTCCTACTGGAGGAAATTGAGACTGGCTGCCTCAGGCTTCAACAGAGAAAAACTTAACTTTTTTTTCCTTCCAAGTGACAAAAAAGTTCAAGAAAAACAGAAAAAAGATGTGGAATAGAGTAATCCATATTCTTCTTTTACAAATCTTTATACATTGGTAAGAATTTTGTTTATTCAAAGCTTAATTAATAAAAACTTCAGGTTATGAACGTAGGCTTCTCTGTGTTAAAAGCGTTACGCAGCAGCTCATGGCGATGATTTGATTTGCTTGTTTAGATATTACTTGTAGAGTTAAAGATTCATTTGACTCATTAATTTTGCCCTTAGTTTTAAAAAATATAATAATATATTTTATTTATATAGTGCTTTTCAAAACAGAGTTACAAAGCGCTTTATATCATAAAATCAACCAGTAGGAAAAAATAAAAGAGAAGATGTAAAAGAGAGGTAAAAAAGAAATGTGAGGAAAGATATAGAAATAGAAGGATGAGAACCATCACGCATTAAAGGAAAGGAAAACACCTGTAGAAATAAAAACAACAAAAGATTTAAAAAAATAAAAATAAAACAACAGAGGATATTTGGTGATTTAAAAGATTTAAAATAAAGGATTTAAAATACTGCCCATAATAATGTCAAAGAAGAAAAGTTAAAAATAAAAGCGGCAATTTGATGATTAAAAAGTGCGTTTTTTTTTTGTTGTTTTTTTTTGTTTTGTTTTTTTCAATTTGTGTTGTGGATTTCCGTTCCTGTTGTTTTTTCTTTTTTTTCTTTGTTTTGTTTTCTTTTTTTTATTTATTTATGTTGTGGATTTTGCATTTGTGTTGTCTTTTCTTTTTTTTTTGTTTGTTCTGTTTTCCTTTTTTTTCAATTTGTGTTGTAGATTTTGCATTAGTGTTAATATTTATTGATTTTTTTTTTTTTGCATTTGTCTTGTTTTTCCTTTTATATATATATATATATATATATTTTTCCATTTGTATTGTAGCTGTTGTATTTGTGGTTTTGCTCTTGCATTCATGTTTTTTCGTTTGCAATCGTCGGACACCTTCTGGCCACCGTACCATTCTCTATTAGTGCATTTCCAAAGTCAAAAATAGATCATATCATTTTCTTTAACATCTTCTAGTGACAAAAATTGCCAAAAACGGCAACAAATTTTTCATGTGTGTGGTTATTTTTTAATCTTCAAATGATGCTAAGCTAACTGACAGTGCCACTTTAATAATGTAGAGCACAGTTTGTTATAATGTTCAGGCTGAGTAATTTTTCTCAACCAGGCTACCCAGGGTGCCCCATTCAGCAGGAACACCCGGGTCAGGAAGCGGTCTTCTGAGGACCGTTTTGCTGAATCAGACCCCTTTACAAACCCCCCAACCCTCTAACCCTGCACCGGGGTCTGCTCATCTCCCACAACCCCTCCCTGCTCTGGTCTGCGGATGAAAGTCCACATGCATGTCAGCTAGTTATCCTCCATCCTCAGTCGCAGACTGACCTCACTCCCCCACCTCAACTTCTGCACAATAAGCAACATCTGGTTCTCATTTCCCCAAAACCAAAACAACACGAGAGGGGGAGGAGAGGATGGGAGGAGTCCGAGGAGAGACAGAGAAAGACAGAGAGAGCAGGATGTGAGAGGAGAAAGAATGAAGTTTCATTTCTCAGAGTACGCGGAGGTCTTTGAAGGTGGCAGGTGTGATGTGTGCGACGAACCACTTCAGCATTTCTTACAACAGTGTTTGTTATCTTTCACACCCTCTGCGGCCTGTTTTATGCCCTCACACACTTCAGCAACACCGCAAACAGTCGGCTCCTTAGGTCAGCTGTATGAAAATTCAAGGAAAAGGAGACGAGGGGAGGAGAGGACTCGCCTTCTCCACAGAAAAGAATTTGCAACTCAGCGGCTAGCGGTCCTAATTACAGTGAGGCTTTGCTGAAGTCTGCAACAAGAGACGAAGACAGAAAGAGGGGAGGAGGGAGGAGAGAGGGAGGAGGGAGGGAAACGTGAGGTGAAGGGGACCAGGAGCATGAGGAGGAGAGGAGGGGGTTACCTCACTTTGTAAATAGTCTGTTTAGAAGTCAAAGTCACTCAAAATTAATGCTGAATTCGCAAAGACGCAGCTAGAAAAACGGCACCGGAAGTGCGCCGCGCGAAAACTCACGTTACATATATAGTCTTTGTTTGTTGCTTAAAGGCGCTAAATGCGGAAATAACGGAAATTTTAAGATTTATCTGAGCATTTTTGCCAAGTGTATCAACTGCTTTTCGAAATAAACGTCACTTAAGTCAAGAGTTTCTCAGTGAAGCGCAAATACTCGACGAAATACCAATAAAATATCAGTTTCAGTGGGAAGAAACGATCTGCCAACTTGGCTGCAGCTGGATAACGATGTTTCCAGATGCCAGGCATCAAATTCAGACTTTCTGTCCACTTTTTCAAGCATAAAGAGATGCTTCAAAAAAGCTACTTTTCGCTAAAATTAGCTTAATGTGCTAAAATATCAACTTTAAGACTCTCTACTTTTATTTTCTAATAAAAAAAAGACATAATAAAATAAGTCTTTTGTTGTTGTCGTTGTTTTAGCATCACAAATCTTTCTTTTCCTATTCACTTTAATCCATCTGACACCAAACTTATCGTGTATTCAGAGGAATAACTTTGCAGCAGTTCACTTCTCTCTCTTATACACAGTGAAGTCCTGATTCAGACCAGCGTTATGTTTGCCACCTCCTTTTCCACTGCTCACCCAAAAAAAACTCAATCACCGGGGGCCAACTCCTGACAAAATGGCGTTTGAGCCCTCACAGTGCATCAGAGGAAAGAGAAATGCTGCATTCTGGTGGAAGAAGAGGGATATGAACGACTTACACTGTAAACTTAGAGTGAAACAAACATTTATTGAAAGTAAAAAAAAAACAATACAGTGATTATTATGATAATTCAGGTCTGTTTCTGAGGTTTTTTATTCATTAATAGCTTTCCTTTAGGTTTGAGTAAAAGTGACTTTTTATGCTCTTCCGCACGTCTCGCCTCTTCTTGTTTCTCCTCCCAGGCCTCTATACCACGGTCCACCTCTGAGTTCAGCATCACAATACGCCTCTGTGAGGAAAAGGTTGCAAAGGTTATGGCGAAAACATAAAGACATTTTTTTTTCTTAAAAACATAAAAAAAAGGAAAAAAAAACATTCATGGTGTTAGTACTTACAGCTATAACTTCCCTCTCCTGCTTTCGTCTTATCTGCCCTTTCAATGGAGGTGCTGGTCTGCCATCTGTGTGAATCCAAAAGTAAGAAAGCACATGAAAAAAAAAGGAATAAAATAATATCCAACATATCCCAGATTTTGAAATCAAAAGGAACATGAAATGAAAAATATCAATACCTGCAAATGACCAGTCAGGGAGGTCTGTCAGAGGGCCATATTCTGAACCTGTGCGGGAAAGTCCATGTCTGCAAACAAACACAAACGCTATAAGATCAGAGAGGACATGTACATTTTAAATTTTGAGTGTTTTTTTTTTTTTTAAGGCAGATCCAAAATAATTTCTCTTATGACCTCAAGACAACAATGCAAAAGTTCATTTATCATGATGACCTACGATGAATTTTTAAATTAAATTTCTCTACATAATGGGATATTTTTCTAAAGGTAAGGCCAGTATAAAAAAGAAAATGGAAAAAATAAATGAATAAAAATAAAAAGACCCTTCTTTATTCTGAATAGGGATGCTAATACCAGTAATAGGGATGATGTGTCAAGGTGGCTCAGAGAGAAAGAGTGGCGTGGTCGTGAGAAAAGACGACCATGGAGAGAATCAAAAGATGTAGCGCCCGAGATGGACGTGATCAAAAAGTTTGTTTTGTCTGTTTTTTGTTTTTTTTTTAATCAGACATAAAAGAAGAGAGACCACTTTTCTTAGTAGTAGTTTTGGTGTTTACATAGTCAGAGAAAACAACATCACTTGGGTCTTGAAAAATGGCTGGCAGCTAATTAGTACATACTGGCCCACTTTGACCGTTATGTTAAAAAAAAATAGCTGACACCGATATTGAAACTAATATATCCTACATCCCTAATTCTGAATTTTAACTTTTATCTTAGAACTCATAGGGGAAAAAATGACATATGACCACACATACTCGCTTGTGTAGTCATGTAACACATGATAAGAATGAGTGATCAAGAATAATAAACTTGGAGGCTTATTTTGTTTTCTTGTAAATATGAGTGATGTCTACTTAGGGCTTGCATATGTAAGACTTGAGATTTTACTTTTTCCATATTTCACTCATATGCTAAGGATGAACATGAAGAGCACACAAAATGTAAAACCAGTTTTTGTCCGCAATGCATTACGACTTTAACAGACTGGGTATACTGCACGATAATAATCTTCTTTATATAAAACCCACACAATCTACTTACTCTTGTCTCCATTTATTTCCAGCCTGTAATCCACATGTTGTGCTGAACTGTCTACTGGAGAGCCTCAATACTGGAAAACAAGAATGCAAACAAACGACATATTGATTACCTGACATCTACAGGCAAGTTATTGACCGATTTATTACGATCTTATCAGGAAATACAGAACTAAAATAATACATGGACATTAATGTAATATTTAATTTCCCCTTTGGTGATAACTATCAGTTGTTCTAACCAAAACAAACTGTAAAACGTCCTTTCAGACACGAGCGTACTTAGCAGTGTTAGCATTAGCTTAGCTGCTCGTCATAGCTTCAGTTCCGCGTTTTTCCCACAAAAAGTCAAAGTCAAAAATAAGCGAGCGATGAAATGAGATATTCACGTTACTTTAACTTTAAATTAAAGGTTTCTAGGGTTACACATAACATATACTGGGAATAACCTCTGTCTCACCTGAACAGCACAATGTTCTCATGGGGGCAGCCATCTTTCCTGAAGTATTTGGTGTTGACCACTAGGTGGAGCCAAAGATATTTAGAGAAGTCTTAATGAAGTTGCTTTTAAACTTTTTGAGGTGAGTTGGATCAAAATTTACTTAGAAGTAATATAGAATATCTAGAAAGTATTTAAGCTTATATATTACTAACGTTATTCTTACTGATTTTAGTACTATATACAAACTGTGTTATAATAATCCACATAACTTAATTTTCATTCATATTTTTAAAAAGCAATGTTTTTTTTCTTAATATTGCCTTTTATTTTGCAGTTGATGTGTCCGGTAAGTCTGCCTACTTTTACCTTTTGCTTTATGACTTAGTTTAAGTAAAGTGCATTGACTGTCTCTGTAAACAAACTTGCTTTATGCGTTAAATAATCATATATAAGGAAATGCAGCTTTTTTATTGGTACCAGAGAAGTCCTCAAAGGTTTTTTTTATATATATAACACTTACCTTTGTAGACATGACATACTTTGTAGACTGTGAAAACAGTTATATAATGTCTCCTGAGGCTATGGACGAGCTTTGTCAAGTCTAAGATAATGACCTCATATAATGACATGCTGATGTCATCGTGTTAAACAAAGCTTGACAGAATGACAAGTTGTTTTAACACGTTTCACTTCAACTGTAAATGTTAGACTAGCTTGCCCTATGAAACCACACTCACACACGACTATATTCGTAGCTATTGTACCATGAATGATTCCGGCCCACCCAAAATATTTGAAGCTTCCCGCTTGCCCTCAAATGCTAATTTTGGTAATTCCCTAAATATGGGCCTATATTAAAATTCTTCAATACCAGAACCCCTTTAATTTGGGTGGCATATGTAGGCCACCTACTGAAAATAGCTCCTCTACACATTTTGTCTGCAGTCTTATTGTACGACACAACAATGGACTACACCGAGCCAGAGGGGGAAATGCGACTGATATGATTCACTGAAACAGCCCAAGCGCTTGCTCAGCTCTTCAAAGTATTTTTTGTATGAACTGCTCCGCAACTAAGCCCCGAAGAATTTCTCTGTTAGCTTTTCAGACAAGTTCCCACTCGCAGCCTGTGAAGTAAACGCTAGAGTCTGCTGCAGGGACTCCGGTGAACCGCAGGGGCCATGAAAGGCTCCGTATGAAGGGGGGCTCCGGGGCACAGAAAGCCGACAAGCCTATCCAAACACACCAGGGTAAACACTGTGGTGCTTTTATCAACGCTTAGTGTGTTTTGGTGTGTCCGTTAACCGCCACAAAACGACCGGAATTACGACTGTCTAAAGGCCGGTGAGTCCTGAAATAGTAGCGGGATGTTTACTCTGTATCCTCCTTGGAGAACTCAGACACGCCGAAAAAATTCACCAGGCACCTCACTCCCCGGTGTCCCTCCGCACATTCCACAGGCTGGTGGTACAATTAAGTAGTGCCGCTGCCCAAACTGAACAGTGTAAACAATTTGAACCCCCCTAAGGTCGAAAAACCTGCCAGTTAGTCAACTAATATTTGTAGAACGTCAAATAGACAAATCTATTATCAATTATGATTGCCTTTGGGATTTTTTTTTTTTTTTTTTTTTTTTTTTTTTTACAAAATCAGATGTCATTTGGTTTAATATAATTCAGTAAAGGCTACAACAAAAAAGGTTTACAAGTTGCCAACAACAAAGTTGTTGTTTTTTTCTTTCACTCAGCAACAAAACACATCAAAGAAAGCAATACACTTTGATCCTGGCGCTATTAAAGCTTGTGCCAACTCCTAACCACATCAATATATTTCTCAGTTATTAAACACCACAGAACTAACTTTCTAGAAATAAGTAGCTGCTAATCAGAAATGAGTTTGTGTATCAAAATGAAATAATGAAGTTATCAAAAACTGAGTGTCATCCAAATTCAGATAAAAAACTAATTCCTTTGAATTGCCTTTCTACTTTGAAACGTGTATCTTTCAAACGTTTTATTTAACAGTTTGTCACTTTATCATATGTAAATGTTGGAATGTAAACTCAAGATTTGAAGCAACTCTTTCCCAGAAATAAGACCAAGGACGAAACTGTGGGTTCCTCTCCAGCCTTGCTCAACACCAACACCGACAACAACTGTAACACTTATTCAAATGTCAAATTGTGCAACATGGAGCCTAAAAAAGGCAACTGCAAACTGATGACAGGTAGTTTACAGAGAAATAGGATGAGTGCAGTTCTTAAAATTTCTGTTTATGCGTTTTAAGCTATGATATTGGGTAATTTTTATTCAAATAAAAAACAAACTTTAGCTTAGTTCTAAATCTGAAATTGATTTTTAATGACTAACTTGTTGTAGTGACCTGTATCACTGTCAAACCTCCACACATTTGGAGACAAAAAGCTAAATACATTAAGACGTGACGTCAAAAGCCACTATGTTATTGTGTAGATAAGCATCCATTTAAACGAAGACTATTTTGCTTAGACAACCAGATTGCAAGTGGTAGAAGGGATAAAGTGGATGACCAACCTTTTTTTTCCCGCCAAACCACATTAGCAAACTCAAAGTTACATATTTGTGCATATATTTGTATTTTTAGCTGCATCGCTTTCTTTTATTTTAAAGTGGTTTTATTCGGACACATCCTCTGGGGAACTTTGGCGTGTAAATGACGAAACAAGCCATGTCTGGTGGAAAGGTGTTCCGGCTCGGTGGAGGAAACGAGCTGCCGTTGCCTGATAAAGGAAGAGTGACGCGTCAAGCTCAACGGTTGGAACAGAACGTAACGGTCGTTCGACGAACCACCCTTCAAAATAAGAGCGGGAAACTTCTGCGCTCGAGACGAACGCTAGAAAATGTCCACTGAGAAGACATTTTGTCGATAAATGTGTCTGTTTATCAAATAGAAATTTGTCCAAAATATGAGAATAGCCTAAAGGTTAGCGTTGTTGTTTTAGATTGTGTTTGGGTCAATTGCAACGCCTCTCAAGGGGAAGTTGGGTTTGAAAGACTCGAACCGGAACGGCTCTTTCTAACGTCGCTAGCTTGTCAGTTGAAAAGAGGGGGGAGGTAAGTAATTATTTAGGGGGAAGAAAGAAAGAAACAAAGTTGTCGACCGTGCAGTGCACACGGGGAGGGATTTTATTTATCTCGAGCGACACGTTTAAGCCAGCACCGGTCTGCTGGATGGAATTGTAACGGCGCACCGGTTTCCCTCATTTCCCTCTCTCAAAACAAACTTTTCCGCTACGATTCAACCGACTCCAGGCAGGATTTCTTCTGTTTGAAAACGGGAAAGATAAAAGCATTCGAGCTCAGGCGGATGGACGGACAGACGGAGGAGTCTACCGAGTGCTGTTGTCGGTTTTCTGTTCCCAGAGTAAGAAGTTAAAGATTTCCAAAACTACTCCGAGCTCATTTTGTCCTGAAATGAATGGCAGAAGTCGGGTGAGTCGACTTTCTGAGCACAAACGGATTTATTTTCTTGTCTACACTGGACCCACATGAAGTGGTGATCGCCTGCAACCCGCTGGACCTCAATGCTTTGTGTTATTTGAAAGAGAAGTCAAACGGGGGGACAGCCCACAGCGCACTGGAGGACGTTATTTCAACGTAAAGGGTGTTTCAGACTGTTCAAGTAACGGTGAAGATGCAGATGTGGAGCCACATGAGGGTCCACAAAGGAGGCCCTCCCCGACCATAGGTCACACCGAAGTGTCCTGGATGTATGTTTCTCCTGCTTCCTAGCTGGATTGACTTGAATTAATTGTCCGATAATCCGATGGATTCTTCCTCACCACAGCTTACCTGTTCCTGTGGATTTTCCACATGAGGGCAAACCAGATGACTCAGAGGACTTAAGTCATGTAACCACCCAGAAATGTCTTAAATGTCTTATTTATCTGTTCTGTATTTATTGCCTGTACAGGGGTCCCTTTTGTAGCTTTGTGCTCGTTTCAAGGCCAGTTCTCGATGTTACTGTAAGGGTTTAGGGTGTCTTAGTGATTTATTGACTTGAATATTCTGCTGTATATCTCCACACTGTAGTAGAGCACTCTCTGTAACTTAAAGGGGGGAGCTTTGGGACTTTGCCTAGACAGGTATAAAACACAAGGCTTCGCCATGGACAGGCCGATAAGCAAGTTGTTGGAGAAGTTAAAGCTAACAGACTCAGGCAGTGTGAAATTCAACAGTTCAAAGAAAAAGCATGACTCTGCCAACAACTCTAATAACAGCAACGCCAACACTGGCATCTCCGGAGGCGGCGGTGGTGGGGGCAGCGGTCTGCCACCAGCTCCTGGCTCTGCAGCTGCCTCGCCCTCAAGACCCGGCCAGTTCTCGCTTGCCTCTGCAACCACAAGTGATGCATGTGTTCCAGCGGGTGGGAGAGGAGGAGGAGGAGGAGGTGGGATGGGTATGACTCCCTCTCAGCTCCACACCCCACCGCCACCTTCCTCCAGCGTGGGCGCCATATCTCAAGATGGTGAGCAACAGCTTCATCCCTCTACCTTGGCTCCACTGAGGCGTCGCTCCCCCCAGCAGAGAGCTTCCTGTTACCTGGGTGAAGGTGTGGATTCTCACCTGAGGCGAGAGTCTGGTCTGGGCCCTGACTGCGACCCTTTGGGGGCATTTGGTTCCAAGGCATCCCTCAATCAACGCCGCTATTCCTTGGAGCTCCAGCAGCTGGTCAGGCGACAGCAGCTCCTCTCACAGCCACCTCCGCTCTCTGTTCCCCCACCGTACCCCACTGCCACGGGTTACGGGTCGGCTCCTAGAAGTGGTCTGGCAGAGCCAGGCTACCTCTCTGAGCCTGAGAGGCACAAACGGCTCTCTCTTCAGGAAGCTCTGTTCTACAAACGCCTGAGTACGGGGAGTGAACTTTGGGAGAGCACCAGGCCTGCATCCCTCTCGCATCCACCACATCGAACATCAGACATGACGGGAGGAGGCGTTGGGGGAAGCTTCTTTTACCCCCCTGGACCAACACTGAGCCCATGCTCTTCATTCAGCCTGCAGGAGTCCGTGCTGGTCAGCCCCAGGTCCAGCTTTGCGTCCAGCACAGCCAGTGGCGGTGGAGGTGGGAGCCCCATGGGGAGCCGCTGCAGCAGCAACCGGACCAGCGGCATCAGCCTGGGCTACGATTCCCGCTATTCTGCCTCTGGAGGCCTCCCTCCACAGCAGCAGTCCCCTTCCATGCAGGTAGGGGCCTCTGCTGCTGGTTACGGCGCTCCAGGTAGAGCTGGAGTGACCCCTGTAGAGGCTTGGACTCAGTACCTGGACGGAGGGATGCGCCAAGGTGCCCAAGACAGCCGACACTCCTACCCACCTGCTGTTGGAAGTCCTGCAGCAGCCTGCTACC
This sequence comes from Halichoeres trimaculatus, assembly GCF_033239565.1. Taxonomy (NCBI): domain Eukaryota; kingdom Metazoa; phylum Chordata; class Actinopteri; order Labriformes; family Labridae; genus Halichoeres; species Halichoeres trimaculatus. Next base: position 19,773,496 of record NW_027437200.1, read on the forward strand.
AAGCCGGTCCAGAGTGGTGGGTGGAGCAGCAGGCAGGAGTGAGGGCCAAAGACGGGGTCCTGATGGGAGACAGGGCCAGGTACTCGGACCTACCTGGCACCCGGTACCAGGAAGAGCTTACACGGCTTCTTCTGAGAGATGCGGCGCAGGAAGGTGGGGGGATCGTGGAGGGCCTGATGCTGAAAGAGCAGTCGATGATGGCGCTGACGGCTCTTTCCAAACCAAGCACGACGACGATGGGGTCATGCTCGGCTGGAGGGCCCGGGAAACCCCAGGAGGATCCGGGAGCTGGGAGAGAGGGCACGGAGAACCGCCAGGAGTTCTTTGGTGAGATTCTTTTTGTAACATGTTGATGAAGCAAGCATTGGTACTTCATCAGCACTGACCCCCAAACGGCCCCAAAAAATCAAACGAGCATCCCAATCCTTGAGTTCAGTCATCAGTTTCGGTCTCCGCTAAGGGATCAGGTTATTAGAGCATCTCCACAACCTTAATCTGAGATGATGTCGTCACTCCAACTGCGCTCTATCTTAGCGTCTGTACTCAGGATGTTATTACCATCCTCCAGACCGCCCGGTGTCAGATCACAGGTTTCCCTCTAAATGAAAGGGTTGTATGGATGGCTGCACGGATTAATAGTTGAAAGCGGTGTATGGATGGATGGTGCATCATAACCTGCAGAGACTTGCAGGGTTGTAGCATGCAAAGCATAAAGGAGGAAGAAAAACTATGCTGAGGCTTCAGATCCAGACAGGTAGATGTTCGAGGAAGGAAGATGTCAGCTGTTCGAAGACGTTACGTTGTGTTTTTTATAATTTAAATGCTAGTTTGCACATAAAGAGCTAATACAGCAGAACGGCTTTGCCATTAAATGACAAAATCCTGCTGACGATAATAACACACTTCCACACAAACACAGCTCAAACCATTACAGTGAGTCACACCAGATTAGGGTTTAGGATGTGTTTGCGTACGTGATTACAGCAGGGCAGGAGTGTGTTACACTGCCTGGTTGAATTAAGGGTGTGTTTCCCCCCCGGAGTGACTTCAGGCCACAATAACGCAGCATGTGTGAGTCATGCTAAGTGTGTGTGTGTGTGTGTGTGTAATGCTGCCTTGGCGTGTGCAGGGGCGGTGTGTGCTGCAGCCTGTTTTTCTGCTCAGGTATGTGTGCCCGCAGGGGACAAACAATACTGTACTCCTCTCAGCCATGAAGGAAGGTCTCAGAGGCGTGAAAAGCAGTTAGCAAAAGATGCGTAAATGCCCATTAAGAAAAGAGAAAGCAAAACTGAAATTAAAGGAGAAACTATAAAAAAAGTAAAAACATTTAGGGAAAGTCCATCAAAAACAAATAAAGACTTTTCTGTAAGAAAGCTCTTTTGGGGGGCTTTTTTAAAAAGATTTGCGTTGTGCTCCTCGACAAAGCTAACAGTTGTTAATTTAAAAATAAATCAAACAGAGCTCAGGATTGTAGCCACTTTGAAAACTGTTTGCTAACAAACAAAGAAGAAACCGTTATGCCAGGTAGCTCTGAAACCAGACCTGTTGGTTGTAAGAAGCCTCTGTGAAGAACTTTTTTGACTTATTAAACTAAGGTTGAGTGCAAACTTTGCTTGGCCCAGGTCATGGTTTTTCTGTTGACTGGCAAAAACAAGACGCTTGGACTGTGTCGAGTTTCACTACTCATCCAAGAAGCTTCATCAGTTTGTTTGGCTAAACTAGCGTAACATAGGTCTACAACAAATCACAGAAAGCATGAGATTTGATTTAGTGTTTAACAGTTACCTGTGTTGGGCTCAGATTAATTGTAGAAAAGTTCCCAGTGATTGTTCGATTAATTGTCAAAAAGTTCCAAGGGGCTTGGTAATTAATCATTAAATTATTTCTAATGACTAAATTATGAATCATCTATTTAACATCTATATATCTATTAGATTTATCAAAAAAGTTCCTAAAAATATTTTTGATTACTGGTGATTTTTCTTTCAAATTGTTAAACAGTTATTGGTGATTATTCGATTAATCACTAAAAACAGTTCCTGGTGATTATTTGATCAATCGTTGAACAGTAATAAGTGATTATTCAATTAATCACTGAAAACAGTTCCTGGTGTTTATTTGATTAATCGTTGAACAGTTATAAGTGATTATTCGATTAATCACTGAAAACAGTTCCTGGTGATTAATCGATTAATTGTTAAACAGTTCCTGGTGATTATTTGATTAATCATTGAGCAGTTATAGGTGATTTTTCGATTAATCACCGAAAACACTTTTTGGTGATTATTTGATTAATCGTTGAACAGTTATAGGTGATTATTCGATTAATCACTGAAAACAGTTCCTGGTGATTATTTGATTAATTGTTGAACAGTTATAGGTGATTATTTGATTAATCACTGAAAACAGTTCCTGGTGATTATTTGATTAATTGTTGAACAGTTATAGGTGATTATTCGATTAATCACTGAAAACAGTTCCTCGTGATTATTTGATTAACCTTTAACAGTTCCTGGGGGTCTTTTTAAAAAAAATCGTTGAACAGATTCTGGCGATTATTTGATTAATTGTTGATTAATTCCTTGTGATTATTCAATTAATTGTTGAACAGTTTCTGGCGACTATTTGATTTGGATTTGCTGACAGCTCTGTGGCTAGCCTCAAAGGTGTGCAACCTTATCACAAGGTCATGCCAACGTCCGTGTTACTGAGTATCTAAAATGGTGATTTTTTTGTTCAAAGTATGTCAAACTAATTTTTACTTGCTCAACATCCCCAGATTTCTTCCTCCTGTTAAGAAAAAAGTTCTCCACATTAACTTTAAACTGCTTCTTCCAAACTTCTCTTCGTACGCAGTAGCTTCCAGACGTTACATTTAAAGCCTGGAGTCTATCCTGCTCTGGTTTCTGGTTTTGGCAAACATGCTTGTTCCTAAATATCCAAACGGCCATCCCAGAGTGTAAGAATCCTGTGTTTGTGTGGCACTCCCTTGCCACATCAGAGAGGAAAGAAACGCAGTGGGCAGACCCTTTAAACAGATCACAGGGGAAAAAAAAGAGGCAGTAGCCTGGACCACGACAACTTTTTTCCACCTTACATTCAGGAGCTAAAATGTAGACTGTCAGATGAAAAGCCATAGCAAGAAAAGAAACTGAAAAAGTGGCTGAAATTGTGTTTTTTTATCTTTAACATCTGTTTTATTGACACTCAGTAGAGGGAAAGGTCTGCAATTAGAGAATGATTTAAGAAAGCAGAGTTTGTCCTACTTTCTGTTTTTGTTCCCTGGGGTAGTTCAAAGTCCTAGCATCAAGTAGCAACAGCTCTGTCTTGTTTAGCCTCCGAATTGCTCAAATTGTGGGGTTGAAAGTCAAATGTAAAGGAAAGTCTTAAGTTTAAGATCTCCAGAAGAAAGAATGGTCTGTTTTTGGGAGCGACTGCCAAAGACTGAGATCCGGTGGAGTTTCCCTTTTAATAACAGAGCCTGAGCGCTCCACTTGTGTGGATGAGCAAACAGGCTGGCATGGCCAACCGGGTTTTAACTGTGTGAAAATCCCCTAGGTGGTGCGAACGAGAGGATTTACAAGTGTTGACACTTTGTGTGGAGTTGGATTTCAGACACATCCTCTTGGAATGCGTCGTAAATGAAGTGCTAAGAGCCGCTGAGCGATTACTCCTCACTAAATGCATGTTTGTGTCCCCTGTGTGTTTTTACCCCCCCCTCTCCTCTCCCCGCTCCCTGTTGTCTGGCAGGAACCTGTGTGAAGTGTGGGAAAGGTGTGTACGGGGCAGATAATGCCTGCCAGGCTCTGGATAGCCTTTATCACACGCGGTGCTTCACCTGTGTGTCCTGTGGTGAGTCTCACACCCAACCTTTCAACAACAGTCGTCAATGAATCACCACGACGACGATCTCTAACAACTCCTTCTGTGACAGTGCTGCATGATTATTCTGATCACTTATCTCATAATTATAATGTCCCATATCATAATTACAGCTCTCACCCCATCCTGATGATGTGATATCCTGTAATTATGACCTTTGACAACAAACTTAAGACATTTTATCCCCAAATTTTCTTTTTTCTTATGTCATGACTTCAACTTTTGCTCTCATCACTACAACATTTTATGTCCAATTACAGCCACATATCTTAGATTTTAACATTCATCTTTAACAAATTTGAACTTATCTAATGCGGATAAATTAAATCTAATTTAGACTTTTTTGAGCTAATCAGACTTCAAAACTTTATTTTTTAAAAACTTAAATTTATTCTTATAAATGACTTTTTTTCCTCATAAATGTTTTTGTTCTCATAACTTCCTTTTTTTCTCATATTTGATGTTTTTTTTTCCTATAAATGCCATATGCTACCATAATTGCGTTTTTTCCCTCATAACTGACATCTTTTCCATAGATTAATAAATGAATAAATATTTGCTCTCATAACTGTTTTTTTTCTCCCATAACTGACTTTTTTCTCATTTTAATGCCATTTTCTGTTATTTTTTGTCATTTCTTTTTTTTATCATAAATCCATTTTCTCTTTCTAATTGCTGAGTTTTTCTCCATTAACTGATATTTTTTCTAATTTTAATGCCTTGTTTTATTATTTCTTTCTCATTTCTAAAGTTTTTTTTATCATAAATCAATTTTCTCTTTCTTATTGCTGAGTTTTTTCTCTCATAACTAAGATTTTTTTCCATAAAATAGTTTTTCCTCATAACTTATTTTTTCTCATTTGTGATGTTTTTTTCTTAGTACTAACATTTGCGCTCATAGCTGTTTTTTTCCTCCCATAACTGACATTATTTTCTCATTATGCCATTTTTCCATTTCTTTATCACATCTAATGTTTTTCGTCATCATACATCTCATTCTCACTGCTGAGTTTTTTCTTTCATCACAGACATTTTTTTCAAAAAATTCATTTTCATATAACTTTTTTTTATATCTAATGTTTTTTTTCTCAGTACTAACATTTGCTCTCATAACTGTTTTTTCTCCCATAACTGACATTTCTTTCTCATGAATGCCATTTTTCTGATATTTCTTCCTCATATCTAATTTTTTTTTCACAAATCCCTCTTCTCTGTCATTGCTGGGTTTTTTCTCTCAGAACAAACTTTTTTCTCATTAATGCCATTTTCTCATAATTCTTTCTCATTTCTTGTTTTTTTAATCATAAATCCCCTTTCTCTGTCTCATTGCTGAGTTTTTTCTCTCATAAATGACTTTTTTTCATAAAATTAATTTTCTTAGAACTTTTTTTTCTCATATCTGATGTTTTTTTTTCTCTCAATACTAACATTTGCTCGCAGAACTGTTTTTTCTCGTGATATGCATTTTTCTTATATTTTTCTTATAATAAAAGAGTTATGAGAATTTCTTTCAATTTTTTTTATCATTGTTGTTGTTTTATTGATGAATCTCACAATTCTGACTTTTCACATCACTTTTATGACTTAAAATCTGTCAAAGATGATTTATCATTCCAGTGATTTCATCCTGACATCCTGTTTTTATGTCCAATAATTTAGTTTTTGTTAATCTCACTCAGTCTTAAAGTTTTAATTTAACTTTTGGGTATTTTTAGAACCAGAGCTCTGTGATAGTTTTTTTTTTGGATCATGTTTTGAATGTGATTTTTTCCTGAATTGTCTCATTTTTCTGATCCTGCTGACTCATGTCTCTCGCTCTGTAGGACGCACCCTGAGAAACAAGGACTTCTACAATGTCAACGGCTCTGTGTACTGTAAAGAGGATTACATGGTAAGAGTTGGGGTCAGGGTGTGTTTAGTCATCCAGCTCTCTCAATCTTTCACACACACACACACACCTCACAAACACACACATTCAGACATGTTGGAGTCGGAGGATTGATTTCCCTCTAATGGTAATCTCCTTGTTTTAATTACAGTTTTCAGGATTCCAGGCGGCAGCGGAGAAGTGTAGCATGTGTGGCCACCTCATACTCGAGCAGGTGAGGAGTGTGTGTGTGTGTGTGTGTGTGTGTGTGTGTGTGTGTGTGTGAATTCAGAGGCTCTCAGCCCAGCTTGTGCAGTTTGAAGTCATTTCCCAGAATGCCCTCTAAGAACCCCCGGAGGATTAAAAAAATCCAGTGACGTCCTTTTCGTTGGCTCCTCTGCTGGTTCCCATGTCGGATTGTCAGAGGAATGTTTGCTCTGGGATTTTTCATCAACATAAAGTAAAGTCTGGGAGTGATTCTCTTAAACCTTTTTACCATATTTGAACCGTATAACACCCAAAATATAAACAGACAACACAGGGAGCCTGGGATACGCAGGCATCTTTCTGTGCATGGTTTGAAATACTTCAGCACATTCAGTTTCATGGACGTCAGACGCTCCAGATGGTCGGAGCAAGAAAACAAAACGTTTCATTCTTATCTTTATTTTTACTTTGATTTGATGCATGGCTTCAGAAAATTAAAGAAATGTTTTTCTTGGTCTCTTCTCAGATCCTGCAGGCTCTGGGGAACTCGTACCACCCCGGCTGTTTCCGCTGCGTGAGGTGTGCCAAGGCTCTGGACGGCGTTCCCTTCACCGTGGACCATCACGGGAACATCTACTGCGTGGCCGACTACAACAAGTGAGGTTCACTTTAGTGTGTTTGAATACAGGTGTTTAAAAGAGGAAAGACCTGCAGACAAAATATTCAGTGATTGCTCTAACAGTCTTTAAACTTTCTGCTGCAGGACTTTCGCTCCGAAGTGTGCTGCCTGTTTACAACCCATCCTACCTGCTGAGGTGAGTACAGGTGTTCCAGTTCATCCTCCAATGGACCTGTTCACTTTTATACCTCTAGTTACAGAAGCAGAAAAAATAAAAGGTTTCATAATGATTCACTAAAACTGCCACAAAAAAAGAAGAAACAAGTCCATAGAGGCCTAAATGTAAATATAAGTATTAAACTGTGTTAAAAGAAATGAGAAGAAAGTTGTTTTCTCATTATGTACTCATGTTTTGAATTTTGTACTGAAAATGTTTATGGTACAGAGAAAAAGAAAATAAAAGAATAATAATTTACTAAATCAAACTGAGGTGTAACTGGGGAACAGTTTCAAACCAAACGTGACACAGTCTGACACATGTTTAAGGAAGAGGAGAAAGGTCAAAGGTCAGGTAAAGGTAAAGACAGAAAGAAAAAATGTATGATGATGGGGAAAAAACAGATCTCATTTCCTTTTTACTATTTTAAACTATTAAGAGTCATAATCTTAATTTTTTTTTACCCCATTTGGTGATAAAGGTCAAAATTGTGACTTTTTTAAAAGCGTAGTCAGAGGAAAGTCACTATTCCAACTTTTTATATTTGTTCAAGGATGAGATATAAAGATAAAGAGTAAAAATATTCAAATATTTCCGGACAAAGTTTTTTTTTTTTGTTACAAATTAAAGAATTAATTTTTATTCTGATTTATTTTTAACCAATTTTTTTGAAGTGTTTTTTTTTCTTTTCCGGAAAAAAAATAAAATTTAACCTTCCTGGAATCTACAAAAAGAAAAAAGTTGTAATTCTGCCCTTTCTTTAACCATTATAGTGGAAAAGTAAGAATTCTCACATTTTTTTGAACCTGTATTAAAAAATCAGAATCCGTTTAGTCTACTTAAAGAAAAAAAAAGCTTTTTGACCTTTTTACCCTCAGATTTCTGACTTCAGTCAGAAAAAATCTGTTATGCATGATTTTCCGTCTCCAATTGACTTTCTCCCACACGCGCCTGGCGGGTTCTGTCTATTTATTTCAACTTTAAAATTTTGACTCGGCTTTTTAATTAAAAACAGTCGACATGTTTCACAACCATAACTTTACTTTCTCTCATCACTGAATCTTACATTTGTCCCAAAATAAAACAATTAGAAATGGCTCTTATTACATTAACTCACTCATTTTCTTGCCAATGTAACTTCATACTTCATTATTTATTCAAAGACAAGATATAAAGATAGAGCAAAAATATTCAAATATTTCCAGACGTGTTTTTCTTTTTTTTTCTTCTTTTTTAATTTTTTTTTGTTTACAAATTGAAGAATTAAATTCTATTGAAACTTTTCTGAACCAATTTTTTAAGTGTTTTTCTTCTTTTTGAGAAAAATTTTTAAAAAAGTAACCTTTCTGGAACCTATAAAAAGAAAAAGTTGGAATTTTGCCCTTTTTTTAACCATTAGTCAGACTTCTGACATTTTTTGAACCTGTATAAAAAAGTCAGAATCTGTTTAGTCTACTAGAAGAAAAAAGTAAAAAATCTGACTTAAAGAAAAAAAAACTTTTTTTTTTAACCTTTTGACCTTTTTACCCTCAGATTTCTGACTTCAGTCAGAAAAAATCTTATATAGATATCTGATTTTCCGTCTCCAATTGACTTTCTCTCAGGGTTCTGTCTTTCTATTGCAACTTTAAAATTCTGACTCAGTTTTTCATTCCAAATAAACAACATGTTTCATAACCATAACTTTACTTTCTCTCATCAGTGAATTTTATGTTTGTCCCAAAATTAAATTATTAGAAAAGGCTTTTATGACATTAACTCACTCATTTTCTAGCCAGTGTAACTTGGTACTTTAAAATTGTGAATCTATCCTTTAACCACATTACCATAATTACTCTAATAGCGCTCAGTTATTCCAACTTATTTCACATGAGTCTGACTTTTTATAAATTCTGTTTCATAGTTGTGACTTAATTTAGACATTAAAAGATCAGTTCAGAAACCTTTTCAATCAATCGCTTTGCTGATGTTCGTGTGTCTTTCGTTTAATCTCAGGGCAGTGAAGAGATCCTCCGGGTCGTCTCCATGAACAAGGACTATCACTTTGAGTGCTACCACTGCGAGGTGAGTCGTCACACCTGAGACTTTTTAAAAAACTTTGATTCAGACTGGTTCTGACTTCTTGTCTCACTTCCTGACTGCTTTCCTGTCTGTATCTGTTCCTCCCAGGAGTGCGGGAAGCAGCTCTCCGATAAGCCCGGCTCGCAGTGCTTCCCTCTGGACTCCCACCTCCTCTGCCACTCCTGTCACATGAGCAGAGCGTGCGCCACACACAACATTCCCCCTCTGAACAACACTCACTGATGCAGCTGCGCACGTTCCAGAGAGCTCCAATTAAAGCGCCGCCACTCCTCCTCTTCCTCTTCTTCTTCTTCAGACGTAACTGCTGTAATTACGACATTTCACTGCCTGCTGTACCAACTGTTACTGTACCATAGCTAAAGGGAACGGGAAAGGAACTACTGCTTTTTTTTTTTTTACCCACATGTGGCTACTGTTTGCTGTAGAAGAACAAGGGATCTTTGCTAAACTGTTTTGTAAATATTATGGCTAGCAAACGTTTTGCACTTAAATTTGACTTTACTGTAAGAAGTTTGTGACATGAATCTGTAAAATTAGGGGGAATGATTACTGTAATTTCTGCATGTTGTAATAAATATTTTCATTGTGTCGGAAAAAAAGGAAGCAGACGATTTTTTTAACCAATTTAAATTTATTCATTTTTAAATTCTTGGTACATTCAGCACTTGCAGGAGGAGGAAAAAAGCAACTAAACTCTTAAAATTAAATATTAAAATTGTAACCATTACTCTATTTGAGGGTTTATTTCTATCTGTACCCCCTCTTTAATATACTGATTGAAGAATCAGTGCAGGGAGGACACGATTTATTTCGATTCGCATCCTCGAATGCGCTGTTTTCCTACGTTACAGTGCCGAGACTTGAGTTGTAACTTCATGGGACATCACACAACAACCCTCCCAGGCTGAAAAACAAACAAACAAACGATTCATGAATTATAAAATGACAAAACAAAAACGACTTTCCCGCACTTTCACCGACACAGCCTGAAGACGTCATGTTTAATAAAAAAAAAAAGAAGAAGAACGAACAGTCAGTGCTGAAGAGTCGAACTTTAAAACTGATCTTAGAAAACATCCGAGGGTTCAGGGATCTATTTTTAACGGTTTTATTACAGAGGAGGAAGGAAGTGTGCGCCCGCAGAGTGGCGAGGCGGGTTTCCAAACCTCAGTGGCGAAACGCTCCGATGGTGAAGAAGGAGGAGGAGGAGGAGGAGGATTCTGGGAGAGGACAGGAGCTACATAAACGTATTTAACATTTTCCGTTTGGACAGAAGAGTGTGGAAGACAACGCCGGCGGCGAGGAGCAGACACCATTTAAGTCTCAAAAATGACTCAGCCTGCTCTTCCCTCCTCTTCTCCTCTCTTCACCTCCTCTCAGCGGCGTCTCTCCCTCTGGTTGCTACGACTACGAGAGCGCCGTCCGTTCCCAGCCCCCACCGAAGGCCGTCTGGGTCTGTGGCCGCTGTCCCTCTTCTTGTCCCCGTCTCTGTCTCGACCACGCTCCCTATCTCTGTCTCCGTCAGCTCCTCGCCCTGCTCCTCCTCCTCCTACTCCTCCGCTCGCTGTGGTGCCGCCGCCGTCCTTCTCCCGCACCTTCAGCCTCTCCTTCTTCTCCTCCTCTCGCTTCTTGTCCTCCTCTTCCAGCTCCTTGCGGCGTTTCTCGCGCTCCTTCTGGCGCTCTGTGCGGTCCAGGAGCCTCTGCGCCACCTGGTGGACAAAGAGGAGAATTTAGACACAGCTCACCATGAGATGTGGATGACTGAGATCTTAAAGGGATAGTTCAGTTTTTTTGAAGTGGGGTTGTATGAGCTCTATGTGACCACTAAGGACATTAGATACAGTAGGAAGTTGTCTCCTCTCCCTCAGTAAGACACAGACTGTAATCGATGGTGACGAGGAAATAGACGCTAACAGGGAGAGACCGTACCAAATTCAAAGGCTATTTTCTCTGCCTACAAGAACTAAAATCAAAAAGTAATACCACAGTTTAAGAGTACGCTACATAAAATATTTTTTAAGTGCATTAAGTCTTCGGAAATATAAACATTTATCCGGACCTAACTAACTCATGTGTGCTTCCGCGCAGCGCTTGTGCGCTCCGTCCCCCCTCCTCCTTTCAGCTGTAGGGAATGTAAACAAGCTATGTTTCGGGCGCTGGTTGTAGCCCTGTGTAAGTTTGATCAAGTATCGTAATTCTTTTGTTTGTACTCTAAGGATTGTGAGGCAGTGTAGGAAATTCAAAATGAGTGACTATGACAGCGACGATGAAGTTTCATTCACTTTGGAACCAAAAGGATACCTGTATGAACCGGAGCACACAGAAGAAGAGCTGCTACAGATGGAGACTGAAAGGAATACAGAGGAAACATCCACGGACACTGGACATCAAGATGCTGAGTGTTACTGCTGCCACCTGAAGAGTGTCTGTAACCAAGTCCCACTCGTGGCAGCAGTAACACTCAGCATCCGTGGGCATTGAGTCACAGCTCAGACCAGGGTCCCTACAGCTCAAGCCAAGTTAAATTTAAGACTATTTAAGACTTTTTTGAGGCCGTTTGAAATCAAATTTGAGACCACGTTGACAACGAACCACAATTGAAACAAACAAAACAACAAAATAAAAACACCACATGATTTACCTGGGTGAGAGGCCATTTTAACCCAATGTTTATTTTAAATAAAACGTCGCTTTTTGTCTTCTTTTTAACCCCATTTTACAGCTTTATGTCTATTTTTATTTCAGAAGGATTTTTGTAATTTTTACGTTTTTTGAAATTTTGTATCAAATTTAATTCCCAATTTTGCTTCCAAAAACTATTTTCCTAAGCTACTTTTTGATTTTTTTTTTTTGCAAAATTTTCCCTTTTTTTGTAATTTCATACCTATTTTGCACCTATTTTTTATCCTTTTTCCACTTTCATACCATTTTTTCCAGTTTTTGCAATTTCATCCTTTTTTTTTTACCTTTATTCATACACTTTATCCCACTTTTGGACCACTTTTATCTTTTTAAGCCCATTTTTATAACTTTATTCCTATTTTACCCCAATTTACTTTTTTTGACCACTGTCATAAACATTTTTGTAATTTTTACACGTTTTTTGACTTTTAATTTCAAATTTAATTTCCAATTTTGCTGCCATAATCAATTTTCCTAAGCCACTTTTGGATTATTTTTGCCAATTTTTCACCTTTTTTTTTCCCTCTCCAGGCACTGTAGTTAAAACCAAGACATGAGTCTGCTCTGAAAGATCCTGGTGCAGCCGCATCACTGATTTGTTAGTTCTGGTTTTGTGATTGCACGATGTTGCCATGACAATAAAACAGTGAATTCTTTTTGAAAAACAGATGCACTTTGTAAAAAATTTTTTAGTTCAATCTAACACAAATCTTATTAATGTGGTTAATTTTTTAAGACTTTTGAAAATTGGATTTAAGACATTTTAATGCCAATTAAGGCCTTATTTTTAGAATTATAAATTCAATGCCTTTTATGACTTTTCAAGGATCCACGGGAACCCTGTCAGACATTTACACCACTGAGTATTTCCGACTCTGTCTTGATGTCCAGTGTCCGTGGATGTTTCCTCTGTATTCCTTTCAGTCACCATCTGTAGCAGCTCTTCTTCTGTGTGCTCCGGTTCATACAGGTATCCTTTTGGTTCCAAAGTGAATGGAACTTCATCGTCGCGGTCACAGTCACTCATTTTGAATTTCCTACGCTGCCTCACAATCCTTAGAGTACAAACAAAAGAATTACAATACTTGATCAAACTTACACGATGCTACAACCGGCGCCCGAAACATAGCTTGTTTACATTCCCTACAGCTCAAAGGAGGAGGGGGGACGGAGCGCACTAGCGCTGCGCGGAAGGATACATGACCAGTTAATTAGGTCTGGATAGATGTTTATATTTCCGAAGACTTAAAAAATATTTTATGTAGTGTACTCTTAAACTGTGGTATAACTTTTTGATTTTAGTTCTTGTAGGCAGAGAAAATAGCCTTTGAATTTGGTAACGTCTGTCCCTGTTAGCGTCTATTTCCTCGTCACCATCGATTACAGTCTGTGTCTTACTGAGGGAGAGGAGACGACTTTCTACTGTATCTAATGTCCTTAGTGGTCACATAGAGCTCATACAACCCCACTTCAAAAAAACTGAACTGTCCCTTTAAAGGAGGCGAACCTGCTCCTCGGTGAGGGGGAGCCAGTAAATACACGGAGCTGCTTTGGTCTTCAGGAACAAGTCGTCCAGGAGTTTAGCGGGAGGTTCGTCGCCTTTCTCTGCGAATCAAAACAAAGAAAGAAACCGTGGTTACTTTTTTTTCCCCTCACATCCTTTCACCTCCTCCTCCTCCATGTTTCCTTTCCTCACCTTTCTTCTCCGTCTTCCTCTCTTTGCTCCTGTTCCTTTCCCTCCTCCTCCTCTCCCTGTCTCTCGATCTGGATCGCCGGTCATCCTCTCCGGGTCTTGCGAACTCCCGGATCTTATCTCGATCCCACTCCCGCTCGCCTCGGGCTCGTTCTCGCCGCTCCATCTCCCTCTCACGCTCCGCCCACAGGTCCCTGACTCCTCCCACTCCTCCTCCTCCTCCTCCTCCTCCAGCCGGGCCGCCTCGGTCTCTTTCCCGGTCGCGATCCCTGTCTTGGTCTCTGTTGCGCTCTCTGTTGCGGTCTCGCTCTGGCATCAGTGGCGGCAGGCGGGGCTGAGGAACGCCGTGCTGGGCGTTGACGTGGTCCGGCTCCTTTTCTGGTTTCAGGATTCCTTTGTTGAAGTCGAGCTGCAGGAAAAACAACACGGAGCTGAAGCGACGATCCATAACGGTGTCTTTACTCATTTTAAAGGATTTACTGTGACCCGGTGTTGTGTTAAAACTGGCTACCTTTAAAAAACAACACACTTTTGTCTTTCAAATAAATAAATGAATCGACCAATCAGGTGTTTGTTACCTCGTCCTGCTCGCTGAAGTCCACACTGAGGACTTTGGGATTGCTCTGAGGCCATTTCACGCCGTGCAGCGCCGCTCTAGTGGCGACCGCTTCCTCTGTGGTGGCGTACTGCGAGGACAGGAAGACAGAAAAGATTAGTTTGTGATCACACAAGTGATTCAGCGTTAGTTATTTATCTTTAAGTCTGATGTTTGGGTTGTTTTATTGCTTTCGTTTTATACTTTCATCCATACAATGTGAATAACACAGCGCCCCCCACTGGCCAGGAGGTCAACAGATATCCAATCAGGCAGGGAAACTTTGTGATGCATTGATTGTGCAATATTTTTAACCATCTCTAATGGAGGAAAATGCCTCAAACACCAAAGCCTCCAAAGGGCTGATCAATCAGAGGGAGGGGGTTTGTGGAATGGGGAGCCTTAAAGAGACAGTAACTTCAACAAAGCGGTTTCTAAATTAAACACTACTGTCAAAAAATTATGGATTATTATTTTCTGTCAATCATTAAATCATGTAAAGCTGCTACGGGGAACCAGGAGGACAGAATAAAAACACAAGCAAAAAAAAAAAGTTTGGCATAACTTGACGACTTTTTTTGATCAAGAAGTCAGTTTACTGACCTTTCTCTTTTGTTTTGGTAAAATGTGGCCAAACCTTACCAGAGATAGACCCATATGGATTCTTTTAGGGCCAATACCAATTATTAATAATACAGGAGGCCGATAACCAATATATAAAGCCGATATTAGATAAATTGCAGCCAAAGTGAAAATATTGGCGTAAAATTATGAATGATACAAACTCCAACACTTAACTTCATTCAAATGCATTCAGGCATATGTACATTAAACAGCTCCCAGGCCTAGCAGCATGTTTTATAAAGTTAAATGAAAACTTGGAAGAAAAAAATAATTAAAGTTCAATGTAACTGCTCTTTGTTTACTGTGTTTTTCTTCTTAGTTGGATTTATTAGCGGGGAACTCTGTGTCGTTGCTGATATTAGCCTCTGGCTTACACACCGCCCATCAGGAGAGGGCACAGTTGGCTGTGGAAACACCAATAGGATCAGGCTTTACTAATCCAACCCGTACCAAACTGGACCACTTGGTGGAAACGGGGCTTTGGACAGGACGTAACCAGAACTCTTAAGTATCTTAATCCTGTTGCCTGACATTTGAATTTTGCTTGATGTGGTTAACGTAATCTGTCAACTTGTCGTGACTCACCGTGACGAAGCAGTGAGACTTGATCTTGTCGATCCAGAAGCCGTCCTCCACCAGGCTGCCCGTCCGGCTCAGCAGCTCTTTGAGTTGGCCCAGAGTGAACGGTCGAACCTGCGGGATCAACAACAAACACAGATGAAGTTTCAGTCATGCTTCTTTAGTTTTGGGAAAAAACACTAACTTTTAACGCTCTAATTGAGCAGTAAAACAGTATTTGGAATTTGGTTGTCTCTTCATAATTCAGTTTTTTTAGGCCATTCATTTTCTTTCCCTTCCCAAAAATTTATCTTTTTTTTTTTTTTTTTTCAAATGTAAGCCCTTTATTTTAGTCTTTATTTTAGGGATGCACCAATATGAAAACTTGGGCCGATATCTATACACAATCTTAATATTGTTGTTATGGCTGATAACTGACATTTACAGATATTGATATTGGTTAAAAAACAAACACAAAAACAATCTGAGATGATGTGTCGGGGTAGTACAGAGAGAAAGACCGTGCTTTTGCTGCTGCAGCCCCAAAACTCTGGAACCGACTGCCTCAAAATATTAAACAGGCCCCGTCTCTGCCTGTTTTTAAATCCCTTCTTAAGACCCACCTTTTCTCCCTGGCTTTTGATGCACAGTAGCTGGCGATTGTATTATTATTATTAACATTATTATTAATTTTATTAATTTTATTTTGATTGCTTCTTCTGTGTTTTTATTCATTTCAATTTGTTTTATGTCTTTTATATTGCTCCTTGTCTTTGAAAATTAATTTTACTTATGTTTTATGTATTTTCTTTTATCTTGTATCTTATTTATTGTCCTGCACAGCACTTTGTTTTAACTATGGTTGTTTTTTAAAGTGCTTAACAAATAAAGTTGGATTGAAAAAACAGGAAGAGAGACATAGAAGAAGAGAGTACACTCTTCTTAAGTAGTTTTGGTGTTTACATAGTCATGGAAAACAATATTATTTGGGTCTTGAAAGATCGTTCAAGATGCTCTAAAAATGCCGGCAGCTAATGAGTAAATAACGGCCGATACTGATATTGATGCCGATATATCGTGCATCCTTTACTGAAACCTTTCAAGCTCAAGAAGAAGCTCTCCTTAAAACTCCTGACCTTCCCCCTACAGAGGAAACTTAATCCTCTTTCCCTAACACAGAGACTTGCTTCTGAGGATGACTTAAGGTTTAAAAACTCCCAACACTTTCACCACTGTTTTTCCCATGGATCTTACATTCAGTGATCCTGTTTCCTTAAAGATAAGAGACTCAGAAATCTGCTTCTGCCAGGATGATGCAAGTTACAGAGAATCTGCAAATGTCAGTGATTAGACGAGTAATGTCTGGTCTCGCAGAGTCTCAGTGTTTAGTCACAGAGCTCGCCTCTGATTCAGGGCGATGTTTGACTGCAGACATAATACCTGAGTAAGTACAGGTTCCTGGCTGTAATTACAGAAATGATGGAGAGGCTCAAACCACAAACTGCAGCAGTCAGGGTGAAGTTTTGAAGAATGACGTCGCAGGAGAATAACCCACCAGGTTGGTCACATGGACGATGTTTGAGACTTTGCCGTGAGGAGGCGAGGGCTGCCTGTTTGTGCGGACGGGGTCGTCGATGGTGACGGAGACGCCGGACTTCTGCTGACTGATGGAGCGGCGCACCAGGCTGTCGCTGGGGGTGACTGAGGGAGAGAAGAGGAGGAGTCAGCTGGTTGGATAAGAAATGAAGAGATGAAGAGTTAAAGAAGACGAGGTGTCACCTTTCTGTGCCTCTGCCTCCAGCTTTACGGACGTCTGAGCTTCTGACGTCTCCTCAGAAACGCTGTTCTTCCTCTTGTCTCTGGAAGGCCGCCGTTTCGTTTCATTCTCCGTTTTCTCCACCTCCTCTTCTTCATTTGTCTGTCCGTTTTCCTGACTCTCATCCGGAACAACCTGGAGGAAAAAAAACGCACAAAGTCACTTCTGGAAACAACAATAAAAATCAACAAACAGAGACGTGAAGATTCGTGTTCGTCTCCTGACCTGTGTGACGGTGCGTCGGATCTTCAAGCCTTGGTCCTGGTCGCCGCGGCTGTTGTCGAGGTTTTCCTCGTCCCCTGAGAGCTGCAGCTCCTCTGGATGCAGATCCACCACGGCCTCCTGGTTTATTTTGATGTCTGGGATCAGAGACTGGAGGAGGAGACAAATATATTGTCACAAATTAATTATGCACTTTTTTTTCTTTGAATCCTCATTTTTGAAATGCTAGCTTACAGCGAAGCTAGCAGTAGATGTCACAATAAGACCCAGATTTAAAAGCTTTCTGCAGTTTTGTTGTCATAAATTTTGGAATAGCATCCTTACCTTCAGGGAGTCTGTGGTGATGCTGATGGACGGTTTCTTCGCGGTCACTGATGTGCTGGAGCCCCACCTCCTCTTCCTGCCTCCTGCAGCTCCTGTCTCAGAATCTCCCGCTCCTCCGTCCGTGGCGGCCGGAGATGTCTTACTGCCTGCAGAGGACAAAAATGAGACCATGAGGAGGAGATTTAGCTTAGTGTTGAACAGAAAATCAGCACCAAATTACTCTAAACTATACCTGAAAGCAGAACAGGGTGTCTGCAAGTTTCAGTAATTCAGATTTAAGACTTTTTAAGACTTTTTAACGCCACCTTTAAAAAGGTGACAAAAATGCTATAAATAAAGGTGATGGTTGGGGATACTGCTGTGTTGCAATCCAAACAGACATCCATAGTCCCAGACTGGCTAGCTAGCATGCACATAACTTATATCACAGGGATTAAAGTAAATAAAATGACTGAAAATGTCATTATTTTTTAAGCTTAAGATCTGGGCTGATAGATATCAGCTTACCTCTTTTATTTTTTAACAAATTCGACCGATAGTCAAGTTAATTTTATTGCTTTAATTTGCTTTCAAATAAGTTAAAGTATAAAAAATGATAAATAAAGTCAGGGGGTCTGTGGGAATATTTAACTATTTTAGCATTAAAATGAAAATGAATTTTACACAAGAGCCCAAAGTTTAAGTCTGGACATGACAGGAAGTGCACGCTGATGCTCACTACAACAACAAAAGCCCCGAACCTGAATAATTTAAGTCCTCTGAGTTTTGAGGATTTGATGAATTTAAGACTTTTTAAGGCTTTTCAAGGATGTACGGACACCATGCAGAAACAATTACCCTGATGATTTGACCAGAAATATAAAAATATTAAAACAGTATCCGTCTAATTCAAAGGATCTGAGACAAGCACATCCAAGCTTCATATTCTTTTTCATTTGTTTCTATTTCAGTTCTTTTTGTTTAATTTCATTTTTCCACTTTGCAGCCTGTAGGATTCCACATTAGCACGTTAGCGTGTTGTTTTGTTGAGTAAAAGTTTATACATTCAACACATTTTAACACCCTTCTTATCTAAAAAGATCAGTGCTTCAAATGCACCAGGGTTAATGACAGAAAGGGAGAAAGGGACTGTTAGTTGCAGTACCGTAATTACCCCAGAAGATGGCGCTTGAACAGGCAAGTGATGCTGCAGCATCCTTAATGCACTGGGCTTCATTCTTCAAACTTGTGTTCAGTTTTTTTTTTTTTGTTTGCAGATTTTTTTCTCTTTACTTTCAAAGAATTCAGCCGTCATTGTCTATATAACTTGAAATAAGACATTTTTCTGGTGAATGAGGCTCAAACTGAAGTTAAATAAGACTAATCTACTGAAAATAAGAAAAATACTTAATCAGATTTTAGTTTTTGCTGTGTATCAAGAAGTAGTTTTGCTTGAAATGCTCACCTGTAACAAAAACTGCATTTTCCTATAAATACTAGAACCTATATTCCAGAGATTACGGTAATTTGTGGAATATCCTTAAACGTTTAATATTTCTCAAAATCTTTTTCCTACTGGGTTAGAAACGTGAACTTTAACATTTTTGGAGTGATTAGATAGTTTTGTCTAAAAACCAGCTCATCTGCAGATGACAAGATATTATTTGTAAAGTTTTCAAAGTCAGGAATCAGGTGTTTTCTTTTTCATTAGGATCCTGGTTTGTTTCCTCATGAAGGACGTAGCAGGCGTACTTACTCGTCAGGGAGATCTTGCGTGCAGCGAAAGCCTTAGGCGTGGTGCTCTGGAAAGGGACAGAGACAGGAAGAGAGCATACAGAAACCCCAGGGGTGCGGGGCGACATGAGAACCGCGGCTTCTGACACAAACAGGCAACAACAGAGAAGAGGTGACACAGGAAAAGTGGAGGAGGGGAGGGGACGAGGGGGTCAAAGTTACAGAGGCCCAGAGGCTCCAAACGAACCACATCATGAAGAGACGGTGCTCGGTTGATACCGAGAGACTCCGACACCAAAGTTCTCCAGCTCTGCTCAAAGACGGATGATACATCTTAGGCTGCTTCTCTTTTGTGGGTTAGTGTGATGTTTTTTAAGTGTGTGTCCGAGGATGAGGTCAGTGCATGATGTGCACGATAGTGTAGAGCATTATTACAGGATGAGGTCCACCAGAGGAAAACAAGTCCAGTGACTGTCTGATAAATCTTTAGGCTTCAATATCTAAACTTATCTCAAGTTGGTGCAATTAGAAGAATAAAACATCGAAATCCCATTCAGATTAAAGAGGGGGTGATTTTTAAAAAGAGGTTATTCTGGTTTTTAAAGAGGGGTTATTCTGGTTTTTAAAGAGGGGGTATTCTACTTTTAAAATTAGGGGGTATTTTGTTTTTTTAAGAGGGGGTATTCTGGTATTTAAAGAGGGGTTTTTCTGATTTTCAAAGAAGGGGTATTCTGGTTTTAAAAAGAGGGGTATTCTAGTTTTAAAAGAGGGGGTTTCTGGTTTTTAATGAGGGGGTATTCTGGTTTTCAAAGAGGGGGTATTTTGGTTTTTTAATGAGGGGGTATTCTGGTTTTTGAAGAGGGGGTATTCTGAATTTTAAAGAGGGATATTGTGATTTTTAAAGAGGGGGTATTCTGATTTTTTAAGAGGGGGTATTCTGATTCTAAAAAGAGGGGGGTATTTTGGTTTTTCAAAGAGGGGGTATTCTGGTTTTTAAAGAGTGGGTATTCTGAGTTTTAAAGAGGGGTATTCTGAGTTTTTTTTTAAGAGGGGGTATTCTGGTTTTTAATGAGGGGGTATTCTGGTTTTCAAAGAGGGGGTATTTTGGTTTTTTAATGAGGGGGTATTCTGGTTTTTGAAGAGGGGGTATTCTGAATTTTAAAGAGGGATATTGTGATTTTTAAAGAGGGGGTATTCTGATTTTTTAAGAGGGGGTATTGTGATTCTAAAAAGAGGGGGGTATTTTGGTTTTTCAAAGAGGGGGTATTCTGGTTTTTAAAGAGTGGGTATTCTGAGTTTTAAAGAGGGGTATTCTGAATTTTTTTTTAAGAGGGGGTATTCTGGTTTTTAAAGAGGGAATATTCTGGTTTTAAAAAGAGGGTGTATTCATATTTTTAAAGAGGGGGTATTATGCTTTCCCATGTGCTGGATGTTCAGACTAAATGTGTGCATGTTTTCATCTATGCTGTAAAAATCTCTGAATCTGTCTGTAAACTACTCTGAACGGTCTGTCCTAACTGATTAATGACCCCTTGGAGGGGCGGGCCAATCAGAGGGAAGGTGGTTTGTCGAGCGAGGAGCCTTAAAGAGACAGCGACTAAATGGCAGTGTGAGAAAATTCTGGGTTTTTTGAGCTGTATATCACGTCAAGCTCCTACCACAAGAGGGAGATTATAGAGCCTTAAAAAAAACACAATACCCCTCTTTAAGTTTATGTCAGTGGGTTTAAAATTGAATGTTTTAGCCCTGCTTTTTTGAATTTTTGGAAAGCTAACACATATCATACATTTACAGCAAACAATTGTCCGTGAACACTGAATACTGCAATATTTTAAGCTAACGTGATGCGACAATTAGAGCTAACCTCACTTCACCTGAACATAACGTATTTTCAGCCAAACTCAATGAACTAAGACTTATTCTGAATTTTAATTCCTGTTCAAACGACCAGCATCTGAATATTCTGTGACATCTATCCCAAAGTTTTCTAAATAGGTCTTGAGATTATCGCGTCGGTGGTGTTGATAGTTTGAGCAGAGGCAGAGAACTGAGTGTTGAAGACTCTAAAATCTGTCAGCAGGACTGAAGTGATTTAAATTTGACCTTAAAGATTTACTTTACAATTGATTTACAATGAATGCTGACATATTTGTGGACTAGTTTTTAAATGGAAACTGCAATGCACTTCACAGTCCAACAAATGCGAATTAATATTTAAATATGTTGTTTTGAAAATTATAAATTATTCATAAAAAGATCCAGAGGAAAGATATTTTCTCCTTAAGAATAGTAAACATTTTAAAACAGAGGAATAATCACAGGTCATTTCCTGGTACCATTCGACACCTGATTCCTTACTGGCTCGACTATGGCCCAACCGCACCACAGCGTGCACTGTATCTAGCCAATCCAATCAGAGAAGGCAGAGGAGTGTGGGTGGGGCTCGATTTGAGTGTGCAGATTAGCCACCGGGGAGGAACTGATCACTGGATTGGGCTTTTTGGGACTTTTCTCGGCTGAGTGCGGATCACAGAGTCTTTTCTCAGTCTTTGAATACACGTGTGATGGATTCTGACAGGGACAGGGGGGCTGACGTGTACTTTGAGTCTGTGAGGTTCCCAAAAAAATCCATCAGGGAAACTTTGAGTTATTGTCTTTCATTGTTATTGTCCATTTCTCCATTTTAAAGTCCAGGTGGAGTGTCAAAAATAAAGGTTTTACATCCAGGTGGTTCTGAAAGTTCGTACCCAGAGGGATTGCAGATCAGAGGAAAGTTCTTGTCTCTGGGATAAAAGTTGAGAAATGCAACCAAGAAGGATTCTTCTGCTGGTATAATCCAAAAAAGGTGTCAAAACAAGAAACAGAATGCAGGGTCTGACAGTTACAGCAGGAAATAAACAACAAATGCAGTCGTCCTTTAGCAAGTTTGCACTCTGCAACGCCGGACACCGTAACTCCCCAGTCGAGATTTGCTGAGTCACAGTGGAGGTCGACCGCAGAGGAAAGGAGTCTCTGGAGTAAATCCTGCTCTCAGGGTGAGCGATCAAAGTCAAAGAGCACTTTTAAAAGCCGGTACACGACGTGTGTCAGATCCCTCGTCCTTGAAATGAGAAAAGTTGCCTTTAGACGGCTACTTGGAGCGCAATCATAGATTTTAAAAGTCCATCTGAGCTGTAGAAATCACACGTCGAGGCAAATTATGACAGAAGGCAAAGAAATGTCCAAGTCTTTCAGAGAGTAAATGTCTGTATTTTTATGCCGTATCCACAGTTTTCTCTAAAAAATAGTCCCAGTTTTATTCGGCTGCTCTGTTGGAGTGTTTTCAGCAGTATAAAACATCAAACAGTGATCGTACAGATGCTCCAGCTCTGATCACTTTGGTGTTGCTGTGAATTCTCAGTCCAAAAGTCATGAGCCCTCTCTGCCAGCAGGGGGCACTGTGGGGCAGGAGGTGAGCTAAAACTGAAGAGCTGAAGAGTCTTTTGGAGGTTGGAGATGAGGATGTGAACACTCGACTGAGAGGGAGGCCGCACAGAGCTTCAACACACCCTCCTCTTCCTCAACTCCACCATCCATCACCACCAGAGTAACACAGTCCAGTCTGATTCTGATCAGCAAGCAGCCTCCCAACCCCCTGAGGCGGGGTTACCATAGTAACTGTGCGCTGCTGCAGTTGCCGTGGACGCGAGCGCCACATCTTGCTGGCTCAGCTCGTCGCCGCAGGGCTACGGGGAGCGAGCGAGGCCTCCCGAGACTCAGGTGGTCGCAGACTCTGCGCCTAACTCAGGTGGCAGCGGCGCACTTGGGCATAGCGAGACAGGAGTTGTAGGAGGAGTAGGAGGAGGAGTGGAGGAGGTGTTGGTGTTGGTGGTGGTGGTAGTAGTAGTACGCAGCAGGTACCATTAGGGGCAATGGAAGAGGCATGGGCACCTTCATAACAAAGCAATCAATGGGGTTTTAAACAGCAGTCACACCATAAATATATAAAGTGAGAGAAGCGGTCATGATGGGAGACAGAGGCGAGAGATGGAGGAAGAAGAAAGAGGGAAGACAGAGGGGGAGAAAAAGAGAGAAGGAAAGAGAGGAAGGAGGAGCAGGCCAGAGAGCAGAGAGATGGTAACAGGCTGAAAGAAACAGCAGAGTCGAGCCCTTGATGCATCTCTACACACACTGTTAGGGTCCATTACTCATGCAAACACAAGGTGGAGACAAGGCTGACACACACACACACACACACACACACACATACACACACACGCACGCACGCTACAGTAAAAAATAAACCACATGCTGATGAGAACTCCAGCAACAAAGCAGCTGATTAGCTTAATGCATGCACACAGTTTATCCAGAGCTTCATAATGAGCTCTAGCAAACAATCAAGTCATGTAAAATAGTTTCTTCTTTGTTGTAACAATTCTTCTTTTCAATATGTATAACACTTTTTGAAAGTCGGTTTATTTCTTATTTAAACTGCGCCACATTTGTGTGAAACCATTCACCAGTGTGTGAGTATTAGGGATGCACCAGTATGTAGGCCTGTCACGATAATCAATAAATCAATTAACAGAACGATAAATAAAAACGTCCTGGGTAAGTTTGCCAGCCTCGATAAACTGACACGTGCATGTTTGTTTTCCTCCTCTCTTTCGACCAAAGAGGCTGAAAGAGAAGATGGCTCACTGCGTCTATCTTTCCCAACATCGAGGTGCATAGGTTCTATAGCGGATTTAGCGGATTTATAGCGGAGTAAGCATCTGTCAAAAATGCAATCTTTGGGGTGAAGACTGAGCTGCTCGCGCGTACACACGGAGAGAGCTGAAGCGAGAGTCCTGAGGGGTAAGGAGGAAACACACGCTAATATGAGTGATGGCACCAAAGATACGGTTCTTAAGCCGCCTGCCACAGTCCCAGTGTGGGAATATTTTGTTTTTTATCAGAATGAACAAAGTGTGAGCTCATGAACACCAACGAGCTGATATGTCGCATTTGTTTGAAAACAGTGGCGACGAAGAAGAAGAAGGGGAGGTACAGTGGAGCCTTGTTCTTTGACAATCCGCTCTTACTGAGGCTTTTGGTCTGCAAAGTAAATAGAAATAAAAGCACCAAATGGTGGGCGCTCAAAGACAGCTACATTGCCAAAGGAATGCAGCCCTTCAATACGGTTGAAAGCCAAAAATGTTAAAAATGTTTGACAGACAGTACGGATTGACTGGGAAAAAGTACATGTTACAAACAATTCAGGAACTGTATAAACTCCCTTTTATTTAGGCTTTAGTTTTTATTGTTGTTTTTTTCGGAGTTTCGTTTTTTCTTTAGAGACAGGGTCTATGTTTTATTGTTTTTGATTAGTATTATTTATTTTGTTTAATTCATTTAAAACATCCTGAACTTTTAATTACAGTTAAATACTCTTAAGAAATTAAAGTTTCTTGCTTTTGATATGGTGTACTCACTTTATTATCCCATTTATCATAATTACATCAATGAAAAAATGGAAAAAAAAATATCAAAATAAAATTGACAATAACATAGTTTATCTGCAATAATAATTTGGAAAATGATCGTCTAGCAAAATTTGTTATCGTGACAGGCCTAGGTGCTGCATATCTTTAAATTGCTGTTATAGGAAGACTTAAGGGTATCTACAAGACTCTTTTGTAAATATTAATTTTAAAAACCTGCCTAGTTTTGAGCAAAACCAAAACATCTGTGAGAGGGTGTCTGGTGCTTGTCTTGGGCCTGTGAAGGAGATGCAAAACCTCAAATTGAACCCTGGCGAGTCTTAAAGAGAAGAAGGAGTTTTTTCTGTTGCTTCTAAATGTGGCACCATTTAAAGGTGAAATAAACACACTTTCTAAAAGTATTTATTATTAAGAAGCATTGTTACAAAGAAGTAATCCACCAAACACTGATTTCCTAACTTTTAATGCTATTTTTTTTACACGCTACTATTTTTACTATTAGCATCCCAGAGACATCCACCTGCAGGGACCAGACAGACATGAACTGTGTGTGAGAGATCATCTAAGTGAATGAGGAAGGTGTGAAGTATAAGTCGTGTTAGATGCAGGTGAAAGGGATTAGTTAACTGTTCAATATCTGAGGACCCAACTCCAACTCAACCCCTGTTCATTCACCTGAGAGAAAAATCCAAAGTGAGTTTCTTATTAAGGTTTTAAAAAGGAAGCTGAAAGATAAACTCTCTGCAGGATCCAAACATCAGGGTTATGTTAGATTCAGGTGACCCTCGTAGCCTGTGCTGCTAACTCCACATGCTTTTAATGAATGAGGATGCAGGTTAGTGAGAGATGTAGCAGAGACCCGGGCACCCCCACCCTCTCAGTGGCCTTACCTCCTCCAGCTGGCCCTCGCTGTTTTCTGGCTCGGCCCCGGAGGGTGGCTGCTGGGCCACAGAGCTCTCCGAGTCCGGCTCCACCTCTGTGACGGCGGCGGCGCTGGGCTCCGACACCTCCCTGCAGGATGGAGAAGACGCAGGGTGAGAAGGTGGAGGGGAAATAGGCTTTGTGAGTCAAGACTGTCTGGGTGTTGATGCTGGTCGGTGACACTGATTCTGTAAGCTTGTTATCCTCGCCTGGGCTTGGGTTAATGTTGATGAAGACCTAAGAGTTCAGACCTCTTCAATCAGGCATCAAACCTCTAACAACGGTCGACATCAAATCAGAAAAGGTGAAAACTTCAAACATTTTTTACATGAGTGAAAAAAGTGTTGTGGCAACAATATGAAAATCTGTGGTGGAAGATTAGAGGAATACTGATTTTTAACTCATTTAGGCCAGATGCAACATCGACGCTTTTCTACCTTTAAGGTAATGCAACGTGTGGATCATTTTAGACGGTGATTCACTGAAACACATGTGAAGTTTGTGTTAATTTCTATTCCTATAAAAGACCATACACCATGATGGTTGTAACAACAGTACTGTTCTACTGCTGTATGCGCTTGCACAAAGCCTGGACATACCTGAGGGTGCAGCCACCCTGGCCATCTGTACCGTACCGGACTCAAGTACAACTCGCCTCCTGTAGTGCCATTCTCTACTGACCGTCACACTATTCCCAAAAGAACCAGACCTACGCATGATTGCCTCTTGACATATGGCATTATGTCACAGTAGAACTCACGAATGGCCCACTGACGTCATCATGAAGTACGGTACGGTACACAGAAAACATGGCAACAACTTTGGTTACCTTCTGGCTTCTGTTAAATAATTTTGGTTGGACACAGCCCTTCATTTTCCAAAATGATTGTTGAGAGAAGCTGTTTCAGTGATTACACATCATGTCCAAGTTGCGTACTTATGCTGGACAGATCTGGGGGTTTGGCCACCCTGGCCATCCGTACCGTGCCAGACTCCAGCACAACTGGCCTCCTTTAGTGTCATTCCCCACTGACCCTCCTATTACTCCAATATGAACCAGATCTAAACATGATTGCCTCTTGTCATACGCCATTATGTCATAATACAACACACGCATTGCCTGCTGACATCATCATGAAGTACGGTACAGTACACAAAGAACATGGCAACAACTTGGGTTACCTTTTGGCTTCTGTTGAATAATTTTGGTTGGACACAGCCCTCCATTTTCCAAAATGATTGCTGAGAGAGGCTATTTTAGTGATTGCATGTCATGACTTAGTTGCGTACTTGTGCTCATGCTTGTGCGAGAGGTGTACCGTGCCAAAGCACACCACTCCAAAGTGTGCCAAAGCCTAGCACAAGTTCCAAGCAAGAGTGCCATGCCTGGGCACGGTTCAGAGCGGTCACACCAGTGTGACTGCCCCCTGAGCCTGCCACAGACTGTGGGAGAAAGGTTTGGCATCCATATTGGATACCTAAAAAGAAACAAATTTACAACCTTTAATCAAAAGTGAAGACAATGAGGTGTCCAGTTTTTTCAGAAAAGATCAGGATAAGATGGATACTGTGATAAGTTTGGTGCTTGGGGCAGTGATCTGGGTCACTCTTCTATAAATAACTCCCAAGCCAACAGACATCCAGGGTCACACACACACACCTCAAACTAACTCATACACTGAGACGCACAGCTGACACGACGTGTGTGGTCTTCAGCTTGAACTCAGCCACTTTAGTCTCTGAGTGTCAGACCTCACATTCAATCATTTCTCACAGTTTGTTGGATTCCTTCTCAGTTACGTAAGATGGAGAGCAAAATCAAGCAGATTCATCATTCAACACATATATATAGTATCCCACTCAAAAGGCTCCTCCGCTGCCTCCACAGGCACCAGGCAGCACTCATGGGTGGGAGGATTACATCTTCTTTCTAAAGCGCTGAGCAGTCGCCTTTCATTTGATACGTTTCATGATGCGATGCTTGTGTTGAAGGGAAATCACGTTAATTTGTTCACTTTCGAAGAAGCAAGGATTTTCAAAAGCCTCATTTCTAAGAATCAAGAATGAATCAAACCTCAGATTGTTGTAATTACCTCAGCGACCTCCAACGTGAAAACAAATCTGCCTGTGGCTCAAAAACAAAGTGACGTGTTGTTTGTTCAGGATTAAAGCAGAAACTTCCTTGGGACTGACATCAAAAGCTGTAAAAATACTCAAAGTTTTTTATAATTACTCACAGGACTAACTCATACGAGCCTTTCTCTGGCCATGATGCGTCACATGACCACTTTAATGTTAATCTATGAACTGAAATGGAGCCTTTTCAGCTTCCTCCTCAGAAGATTAGCTCCTGGCAGGAGTGTGGGCAGGAGGGCAGCATTCTCCCCTCCTCCACACCACACTGGTTCCTCTCGTTTGCCAGAGGTATGGATGTCAATGCCTCTGTGCGCGCGTGTGTGTGTGTGTGGATTTTAAGCAAGGCCAGAGACGCACCTGCACTGACTATAAAGGGAGACAGATGCCAACTAGAAATACAACCCCCCCAGGATCAAAGAGGGGAGGGAAGGCCGGGTACAGTGGATGTAATGACCACAGGAACAAAGAGTGAGTGATTAACTGAGAGTCTGAACAACGGTTAGTGAGTGTAATATGGCAAAAAACATCACAGTCTATCAAAAACTGACGCCCTTAAACTGGTATAACTTCTAGAAAAACTCAAAGGGAGCCTAAAATGCAGCATTCAATCATTCATGCAAAGTTTTTTTGTAGGTCAGGATTTTTTGCATTTAGAGCTGAAACGATTCCTCGAATCATTCGAGGTACTCGATTATAAAAAATACTCGAGTAATTTTCTCCGCCTCGAGGAATCGTTTAATTTTAAAAAAGATTCAAGAGAGGTATTTCAAATAGAGCTGAGGCCATATTAAGAGAGTTTTCAGACCCCTCAAGCTACCTCTTATACAAAATAGCAACTAGCAACACATCTAGCTTCTTTTCTGGAGTTTGGAGACTAAGGTGCCATTTGGGTCCGCAACAAAAAAATGTGTCAAAGTGTGTTTACAAATTTTGGAGCTACCAAAGCAAGTGCTCTTATTGACATGCTGTATCAGAAAATTCTATTTCTTAAAGAGAAAAATTTTCATCTGAAAAATAACTGCTCTTTAACTAAACAAAAATGTATTATATCAGATTACTCGATTAATCGATGGGGTTATCAGTAGAATACTCGAATACTAAAATATTCGATAGCTGCAGCCCTACTTGCATTAACGTCGGCAGAAGTCCTTCAGTTAAAAAAAATAACCTGTCATCATTTTTTGTAGCCCATGGTGCTAATCAACTCATAAAACAGAATAAACACCGTCATTGCTCACATCGGACATGCAGTCAGCCCCCAGGAGAGGAGAAAGTGAGAGCCAGGGCCAGCTGGGAGAATTATATCACACCATAAGGGCCCATTCACACTCACACTCACTGACTGTACAGCTAACAGATGTCTGCTTTAATGATCTCCCTTGACAACACTGAGATCATTACCGGCTAAAGCCACACAAATCTTAAAACACAAATATAGCCGTATGTGGGCGAGACAACAGGCTGCGTGTACAGGAGGAGAAAATAAAGACGTGCACAATTTGAATGAGGTTTTCCTTTGACAAAAATGCTAAGGTCAAGAGGAGAAACAGAGGAGAGGAGGAATCACAGCATGAACACATTATTTATTAATGCAGCTTCAGTGTGGGGCTATTTTAAGCACTGATCAAAGAAAGGAGACCCCCTTCTTCTTACCCCGAAATGCTATTACTCAACAAAAGATCGTACCAGCCCCGGGTCTCCCTCACATGGGCGGATGTGTAACACGCACACACACATTCACACACACACACACGACCAGGCCAATGTGGTCATGATATCCAGCACACAGGGAAGGAGCAGTCAGCACATGAGGCTACAACATGGCAGGTCGCGATAGGCCGGTTCATGTTCTCCTCTCTGCTCCGAACACGAGAGATGAAAATGTTCAACCGGCGACCTGAAGCCTTGAGTCGCCCTCTGGCTCTCCCTCTGCCTCTGTCTTACCCGTTTTTGTTGCCTTCGGACAGCATTTTGTCCGGCCTTGAAAGGGAACCCCCGGGGATGACAGATGACAATCCGCCGCGTCTATCTTTCCCGGTTAACGGAGGTTTAAATCGTTAAAGACGAATCCCTCAATCGTTAACGGTTTCTTCCACAGCGCTGAATTCGTTCACTGCGTCGGTATCAGGGATGCAATGCCTGCATGGCGGCCATGTTGGATAAGGAGACCAGCGTCAAGCTCACCCGAGTGTTAAAAAAAAGAACATGTTCCGGTCTGAGACTTCCAAAATAAAAGAGTCGGAAAATAACGTTTACTCGGGACACTACTACGACTGAAAACACGGTTTCCTCTGCCTACAGTTAGATTAAATTAAATTAAATAAGAGCCGTTTGGTAACGCGGTACAGGTCACACCTTTCTCGATGAAAGCAGGAGCTACGCAGTTTTTTTTCTGAGCTGCCGCAAAGAATGCCTGACGAGAAATACACGTTTCTATATTTAGAAACGAGTGACAGAGGAGCGGGGTGTGCTCAAGAATGATTCAAGGAGATTTAAAAGGCATTTTCACCTCTCAGGTCTGTTATTAACCAGAAGTAGTTTATGAAAGGGGAAATATTTTAAGTTTCAATGTGGTCTTTTCTTTTCGGGCAAGAAGCCACCTAATCCAGGAAGTATTTGATTCTGATTTATGTATTTTTTATGCATTATTTTATTTCTACCAATATTTCTGTATGTTTTCTTTCTGTAACTAAATGTATGTGCATTGGTTTTAATTACAAATAAATAAATAAATAATAAAAAAATGATGCCCATCACCGGTGGGGGCCATATTGGAAATGCTGACTCAGGAGGCGGGCTTTGAGCCCACCTGCTAACAGCTATGGGGTGCCGGACCTGTCAATCACGTGAGCTGCGCCTCTGATTGGACAAACTGGTGATCTCAATATCTAAACAGCTGAGTTAGAAAAAAATCCCCCACTCCCTGCACAGTGTTTACCAATAGTGAAATTAGCAATTAGCCTGAAAATAGCTTTTTTTTAATGACGTGAAGGTCTGTTTACTTGGCCAAAAGGCCTTTGCACATCAATGGCGACGCAAATAAACGTCACACAATTGCGAAAAATTTCAATGCTTCATATTCAATCTCCGCAGCTATTCTCCTTTTAACGATGTCTTTGTAATCCTTGGGTGCAGCGACACAAACATAATCAAGGTTGAATTGTTTTGATTGGTCGGTCGTGTACTTGTCACAAGCAAAATTTTAGAAAAATCGTCTCTGGTCTGTAAAAATAAAAGTCGCAATGTTGTCGGTGTGAAAGCTTAAATTGAACAACATTAGGTACAAAAAATGAATAAATAACACGCCAAATATTCATGCAAAAATATGCGTATGGTGTGCAAAGGGATTTTGCCTATTGGTTTGAAGCAAAAAATCACTCAGCAGACACAATTCAAACTGCTGTTTTTAGCACTTTTAGCATTTCTCATGTCCAGAGGTGGCTGCTACATTCTCATTCACAGTTCTTATTATCTTTTTTTTTTTATTTGTGGTGGTAAATCTTGCGCGCCAGTCCAAGTTTTCTTCTTGTAAAATACAATGGTTATGTTGTTTTTAAAATAGTAGTTCCCAAAGTGCCAGCTGCCAAACACCCACAAGAATAAAAAACTATTAAATATTGCATATTTTATCCATTACTTTAAAATGTTGACAACAGAAGATATTTGATGTGTTTTAAATACATGTGTTTTGTATATCTTTGTTGCCATAAGACCCCCAAGGTGACTAAGCAAAGATAACTACTGTAAAAGTGGCGGCAGATTAATTAAGAAAACACAATACATGTGCACATAGGTAGTCTACTTTTCTTCTGATCGGCTAAATTGATCATCTTGATACAGTAGTAAGCAGTCATATAAGAAAAATTTAAATCCTGGTTGTAATTCCTTTGGTAGTAAAAGTTACTGACCTTTTGGAAGGGTGTCGTTTCTCAGCCTCTTTACCCACGTCAGTCTTTTTCTCATCCCCTCCTCCTCGTCTCTGGTCGACCTTCTGTAAAATAGTCATTTTAAAAAAGTCAGGGTACAAGCTGAGCCAGAAATGCTACAGTAATGTCCAGAAAAAAGGGAATGACTTCAGATGACTCTCTTACCTTCAGCTGCTTTGAAGAGCGATTTTTTTCCCCTGAGGAAGAGGAGGATCGTGACGAGTGAGAGGAAGAGTCAGATTTGGAGTCTGAATCTGAAGAGGAATCCTGCGCTTGTGTCACGGACACCCGGCCTTTATGTGCCGTCTCCTTCCTCTGCTGTTGCTCTTTTCTCTTCTCCTCTTCCTGGCGTTTTCTCTCCTTCTCCTCTTCCTGGCGTTTCCTATCTTTTTCTTGCTGCTCCTTCACGCGTTGTTTCTCCTCTTCCTGGCGCTTCCTCTCTTTCTCCTGCTCCTCCTTTTGACGCTGCTTCTCCTCTTCCTCGAGTCGTTTCCGCTCCTTCTCCTTCTCTTCTTCCAGGCGTTTCCTCTCCTTTTCGGCCTCTTGGAGCTTCCTTCTTTCTCCCTCCTGCTCCTCGTGCTTTTCCTTCTCCTTCTCCTCTTCCAGCCTCTTTCTGTCCAGTCTTTGCAGAGGAGATTTGCTGGAGCAGGCCGGCCCAGCGGTGGAGTGTACCGACTCTCCTGACACGCCTGCAGCTGAGGCGAAAGCTCCTTCCGTCTCCATCTTGTGTACGAGCAGAGAAAGGGGCCCCGGCTTGCGCTTCATGGGGGGCTCAGGGCTGCTGGACCGGGAGCTGGAGTCAGAGTCCTGCCTCTGCAGGTTGGGAGGAGGAAACGTCCTCACTCTTGGACCCCTCTCCTGGTCTTCTGCATCAGGCGGGCTCTGCTTGGGAGTGTCAGGGAGGGGGAAGAGGTCAGGAGGCGGAGATGGAGGAGGAGTCGGGTGGCGGAGCTGCATTGGTGTGTGGTGTACCTGAGGAGGTGGGATGTGCTGTGGAGGCTGGAGCTTGCGTTTGGATCTTGCAGCAGTTGCCGGGAAACTCTGCGGCATCTGCTGCGGCTGTGGTGGCGCTCTGTTCCCTCGTCTTACCCCTCCTGGTCCAGGCCCCCAATCATCATCATCCTCACTCTCATCATCGGCGCTGTCATCGTCATCATCCTCCACATGTGCGCGGCTTCCTGCAGCAGCTGCAGCAGATCGACTCAGGTGTAAGACAGAATGAGCTGAGCCCGGCTCGCTTGGTGCGGTGCCCTCTTTTTCTTGGGCTCGAGGTACGGCCGGGGGCAGCCCCTGGCGGTCTGGCTGGCCCAGGACGCGCACTGAGAGGGAGGCGACAGCGCGAGGAGGAGAAGGCGCCGGGGGCTCTTTATGTCCTTGAAGAAAGGCGGCTCGCTGCATCCACGCTCCTGGAGCGTCGAAGGACTCCTGAGGGTGGAGGGTGGCAGAGGGGTCCATGTTTGCAGCGCACGCCATCATGGCTTGACCCATCATTGCGTTTCCTGCCGCTTTATCATCCCGGGTCATCGCAGGCTGGGAGGGCATGGAGCGATGCTGCTGCGTGAGATAAAACAGCAGAGCCAGATTAAGAGAAAGTAAACATCTTTAATTTATTATCTTTAATGCAAACAAGAACATTTGTTTACTGGATTTTAAAATCGTCTTAAAATCTTTGAATAAAACCTTGTCAGCTGCTCACTTCCTTCATCTCAGTGTGTCCTGTTTGATTATTTACTTTTTCATGATTCTCATTTTATCGTTGAGTTTGTGAGGGTTACAGACCTTATCAGACATAAAGGAGCTGTCATTGTCGTCAGAGTGGTCGTCATCTTCCTCTGGCATTTCTTGGCTCTCTGTCAAACGCAGACACGATCAGGTCTAAGCCCCAAAGTTCTCGATGAAAGCTTTCTTTAATATTGATTATTGTTAGAACTTTAAATGTCAAATTCACATTAATGGAAGAAATTGAGTTTATTTTGGTCTCACCTTCGGCCTCGTCATCCTGCTGTGCTTCTCTCTCCAGCCTCTGTCGAAGGAGCTCCTGTTGTTTGGCCAGGTACTGTTTAATGAAGCTGTTCTGGCTCATCTCCTCGCCAATCTGTGAAACGTTGAAGTGCACAAAACAGCATGTTGTTGATGCATTTTTCAAAACATGACACGCTTGTGTGAACATATGCTTGAGGTTCCTCTCCACAAGAAAATATCACCAGGATAAAATACTCACATGTGGACTGTATTTGTATTTTTTTGCAGAGAAACCAACAAAGCATATCCTCTTACCTGTGAGTTGGGCTGCAGCCCGCTGTGAGAGGACGACGATTTCTGAAGATTCTCCAACATTAGCGCCTACAACAGCAAAAAGAAGAGGAGTTACAAGTGGGTAATAAACGCGCAACAGTCCAGACACTGGATGGAGTAAGACTTCTTTAGAGCTGGTCTGAGTAATTTTCAAACAATCAACAAACAGCTGATCTGTAATTTTTAGAAAAATGGTCTTATTAGACCCAATATGAGGAAAATACACCTGAAAAGTCCAATAAAAATGTCTCATTTTGAGTCATTAAAAGACAAAAACAACACGACACTGGCAAATAACAAAAAGAATAAAAAAATGTTTGTTTTTTTTATGTTTCTTGTATTAGGACATTATTCTTATTTCACAAAACAAGTACATTTTTCAACCACTTTGGCAGTTTTTTGAGTATTTGCAGCAATTCTGGTGTCATATTTGCCTACGACTATCCTAAAATAAGACATTTACTTAACTTATCAGATTAAAAATACTGAATTATTCAAAATAAGACATAAAAAATTTCAAGTTACTGCACTGACGCCTCCTTAGGCAACATGTTTGGCTGTCGTGCAAAAGTGTTTCTCCAACTTTAAGAGGAAAATACAAATTGGGTGGTAATTTATTTGAAGATTTCAACATTTTAAAAAAATAATACAAAAAATTTACACATGTTTTGGAATATTTGTCTATTATCATTATAAGCTAATACCACACATCAAATCCTGAAGGCCGTCTGCAACTATTACCACCAGTGCAGCCTCATATAAACGTTTTAAGACTACAAAGAAACTGGTTTCCAGTCCAACAGGGATTCATGTTATAAGTAAACACATGCCAATTATAGGCTTTAATCTATTATTATCATGCTATTGTTGTAGCACGACCGAATAGAATGGAACGCTACTACTAATGCTAATTACCAAATGCTAAATAACTACTTAAACAGCTTTATTATTTGAGTTCTTTGTACCCGTAACGTATATTTTTTGACAATTTATACTCCATAATCTGTCAACATATTTAACTTTAAGTTATTTTGAGTAGTAGCTCTCCAGTTAAGAGCTACTTCTTTCTATGAGGATACGTTTAAAAGTCGAAATTCAACAACCCGGAAACCTGTGATTGTTAGCTGCAAATATTATGTAAATGACAGCAGTGATTTTTACGACACACATACAGTGTAGCGGTGTTAATTGTTTGTTTTTCAGCTCGTAAAATTGTGTTTACATGGCTATGCGCGCCCCTGCAACCCCAACAGAAACACACAGGGAGCGCGGGCACGACGCTACTGTACACTATGTGCGGCTGTCCGCTTGCTTACACTCCGCGTAGGCCTCGACTTGACAGGTGCACACTTCAACTGTGTGCAACACGGTGCACTGAGGGTACTAAAGAATTAAGTCGGAGCTCGGTGGGTGAACAGTTTCTCTGCACTGTCAGTTACACATTACAAGGAAAACAAAGTGCTGTTTGTGTGTTATAACGCGTGCATGACGGTTTATGTATTCCCGCTTTCCACCGATACGGCCTCTAATGTTAACCCCCACCGTCTCTCGCCTCCTGCTGAACTTAGACAGACTCGACAAGCGTCCAGGACATGAGCTAATTCTTACCCCTTTCAGTCGCTTTATCAGGGTGTTTTTCTGCCCGCTCTTCGGGAGGTTTCTTTGCTCCAAGGCGGCTTTTAAATCCGCAACTCGGAGCGATTGTAGAGGTTTCCCATCAAGCGTAATATCTTCGTCCGCCATTTTGCTCCCTCCGCTTGTCTAAACTCCAACAAGCGTCGCTACGGCTGCTTCTCGGCGTCACTACTCGGCAGTTTCCGGATATGCTCGGCTTTTCCCGAAGCTTATCGAGCACCCGAGCACGAAAGCCGTTCAAAGGCTAAATAAGGCCTTTTGTCTAACGCTTTAAAGGTGATATTTAATAAATTATTCAGTTTAAAAATATATTTAGTTCGCTTTTCAGGGAAATAAGAGTTAAACAGTAACATAACAGTCAAAAAATAAAACACATGTTTAATTGTAAAAGATGTATTTGTGCATTCTGGACATGAATACAAGACAGACATCAAATGTAGTGTTAAAAGTAAAGGAGCTTAGGTCTGAAAGTCAAAGATTCACCCCAGCGAATCCAAACTCAAATGAGTTCACGTAGTGTAAAAAACTTCTGGTAAAAAAAGAAAAAGAAATACAACAATATTTTTTTAACTGTGACATACGTTTTTGTTCATTGCAAATTACCGAGTAAAGTCACCCCCGATGAAGAAGGATGTGCATATGTAAAAATGTAAGAAAATTAAAGCCATGCAAACTGGAAAAAGGATTTTTAAAAAATGTCATTAATAAATATAGCGCTTAAGGTTATTTGCCCATTAGGCTCTTTCCACTCATACAAACAACAAACAGCCTGTTATGGCAGGCAGGTAATCGCAAAGTAATACTTCAAATCTCCACAAGGTGGCACTGCAGCGGAAAAAATGTATAAAAAACAAGACATGATTCAAACCCAGCCTCAAAATTCAAAGATAAGTATGAATGTTCCTGATGACACACATTTGAATATAAAAAAGACCTGAAAGTATGATACAGAAAAGTGGTATACGTCAGTTTTTTGAGCACCTGTGGCTGTCCTTTGACATGAATGGAAACAGTACACGTCAGACAGTGCTATGGTTGTCTGAGAAGGTAAAGAGGCATTTAGTTAGTAGGGTTTAAAAGTCAAACTTCAGCCATTTCAAGAAAAAGAGTGCTCTGCTTCGTGTCACAGTTTTAACTAGGGCTGGGCACATGGGAAACATCAAATATTTAACATGTACGCTGACAACGAAAGTGTATTACCATGTAATGCAGTCAAAGTGATGTTCCATCCAGCTAGCTCCACTGCTTCCTACATTTATTCTGTATTTAGTGTCCTGGATGAGCTTTAGGTTTGACTGTATGTGTGTAGAAATATCAAAGCACTTCAACGTCGGTGAGAATCTCATGGGAAAAAAGATGAGGCAAAGCAATGTAAGCATGCAGATCACAACAAGACGTGTGCAGACAGGTGAGCTCGGCCAACTGGTTTGTTATCCATGGAGGAGATGCAGTGTGACGGTGGGAAAGAACAGGGACGAGGCAGTTTGTCGCCGGCTATCATTAACATCTCAGTTACATCATCTCAGGTGTTTTTCTCTGTGAGACTGGATTTTACATTTGTCCTCACGAGGAGCAACGCCTGACGATAAGAGTGGGATTTTGAAAATGGGATGACATGCTGTTCTGGTGTGGGAATGGTGGACAACACAACGAACTCACACAGATTACGAAGTCAAGGCAAACTTATTTCCCCCCTCCGAAACCCCTCATGCTGCTTCAGCACTTTCAGAATGATAACAACAAAAGGCCTTTCAGGTATCAGAGCAAAAAAAAAAGTAGGCCAGATCCAGGATGCAAGGCCTCCATCTGTGCTATTTTTGGAAGAGGGGGGATGGCTGAATAAATAAAGGAAGGAAGGAAAAAATGAGTATAATATGAGAAGAGGGGAAATATGGCAAACATAATAAAGCTAAGCTCCATGGGGACGTGAAAAGTCTCAGCAGAGCTTTGAAGATTCAATAAGTTAACACTCAAAAAGAGAAGTGTGCCTGGCGTTAAAGCACAGAGGTCAGTATATAAACAAAAGGCAAACCAACACACACTTTAAGGACAGAAGAATCGAATCCCAAGAACAGCAAAACTCCAATCCCCCTCCTGAACCGAAAGTGATGAAAGAGTCGCACAACAAATAAGGCATTTCAAAGAGGAGGAGGAGAAAATATGTGTAGTGTAAACAGAGTTTGATGTGAAGTATCACGAGGAGATTTCTGCCAGACGCTGCAGCAGCGTGGAGAAGCCGGCAGCCTGCTGGGAGAGCTCTGCCACTCGGTCCACCATATCCTGTGTCGCAGAGACAGATGGGTAGTTCTGCGCGGCGCCCTTTGTTGCTACAACGACTGACTTCAAAGCCTGGCAGAGGCGTCCTCCGGAGGTTGTGATCTGCAGGGGAGAGGAGAAGTTTACTCTCTGTGCTCACTTTGTTCCTCTGCTTAACTTACGCACACACCGCACATATAGAGGGATTATTTGTCTATCAACAACGCCAGATGCGGGCGCAACTTGGGTGCAGAGGCACTACTGAGCATAATGGTTTGTCAACTGATGTGGAGGAGCTAACTAGTAAATATCATCACTTTTACAGATGGGATGAGAAATACAGCGTGTACCCAGAGAGCAATGTAAACACACAACTGTCACTCCATGCTCATGACTGCATTATCTGTGGACACTTGCCAGACTATGACATACCAGGATGTAAATGTGTGTCAATAAATCAGAAACCCTGCCAGACCATAAAAAGCACATAGACTGCTGAGTCTGGGACCAGGTTCATAATAAAAGAACCAAAAAACTACGTCCAGAGTTAATTATTCACCCGCAGACGTCACTGGTGTTTCAGTGTAAAGTGCGACCCTGTCAACTGGTGACTCTCGGCCGGTAATCGCTGTTACTGTTAGTTGAGAGTCGCCAGTTAGCATGGTCGCTATTAACTCCAAAACACCGGTTGCTCTGAAAAGGTCAAAACTTGACAAAAGTTGCTTCTGTTGTGTAGTATAATTTCTAAAAACTGACCACAGAAGAACCGTACATTTTTATGTTGATAAAAGGTTGAATATAATATTTAAAAACCGCTAACTAGTCTTAACCGCTGCTTCTGCCGTTAAGATGCGCGCGCAGCTTTATGACAACACAGATCGTCAATCCCCCTTTACACGGATTTTTGTGCTTTTAAATGGCAATGACTTGTTCATGTTTTGACGTATAAAGTC
The DNA here is from genome assembly GCF_033239565.1 of Halichoeres trimaculatus. Classification (NCBI taxonomy): domain Eukaryota; kingdom Metazoa; phylum Chordata; class Actinopteri; order Labriformes; family Labridae; genus Halichoeres; species Halichoeres trimaculatus. Next base: position 19,812,184 of record NW_027437200.1, read on the forward strand.
ATAAATTAGTCACTGAATTTATTTTCCCTACCTTGGCTCTGAGGTCCGCAGAGGTCAGAAGGCGGGACAGCGTGTCCCCGATGAACACCAGCTTGTGTGCCGTCACGATGAGACTCTTCCCCCTGGCGACGAAGATGCGCGGAGGTTGATTCCCCTGAACGCTGCTGAAGAGGACGTCGATGGCGTCAGCCAGGCAGGAGAGGTGAGCAAGGCTCTGTGACGAGTAGAAGGAGAGCAGCTCCGAGTCCTCCAGGGAGAGGGACACGGGGAGAGCGGGGGATGGGCTCAACTGTGAACAGCAGATGGAGAATTAGCTTTTTAAAATGGAAAGTCACAAAACAAGTTGTGTATTCTCCCACTAGCTTCTCAAATTACTCCTTTTCTTGCTTGTTGAGTGGACTTGTTTGGGTTTTTCATGATTTTTTAGGGAAAAGAAAATACTCTTAACCCCAATCCCAAGCTTTTGTGAATTATCAGTGTCCTTTCCACTGTTTTGTAGAGTAAACAGGTAAGTGTTGACAGCACATTGATGCTGCTCAAAACATCAGTAGTTTCTTAGGTAAACACACCAAGAGACCTATGGATCCCTTTGGTTGACCAACAAGCCACTGATGATAAACAAACAAAGAGATTAGTTGATATGTGTGGAGGTTGCTTTTTGGTTGAAGATGTGAATAATTGATTTTTTTTAACAATCACTCTGGTTTGTTTTGAGGTTGCATTCCTAAAATCAGTTTATAAGGTTGCATACTACAATTTTATTACCTTCTCTCTTTTACTTTTTCTCTAATGTTTTTAGCCTTAATTTCAGTCTGCGTGGTCTCATTTTATGTTGCATTATTCTTGTATCGTCTTGATTCCTAGGACTTGAGATCCTTGCTAGGGTCTTGTTTTTGTATCCTGTTTTTGTTTCTCTGTGCTTTGTTGTCTGCATGTTTCTGTCTGTTTTCAAAACACTTTGTGAACTGCTGTTTTTAAAAGTGCTGTATAAACAAAGTTATTATTATTATTATTAGCTATTACTACACTGTAATCAAGCAGCTGCAGTGTCTTCCTGCTACCTGCTGCTGCTGCAAATAATACCACTGCACATTTCACATTAAATTTATCCCAGCATTTAAAAGTAAAACATGATTTAATCAGTGGAGTTAAACATCACCAAAGTGATTAAAGTTACAGCTGACGAGCTAAGCATACAGGTGCACTCAAACGGATTGAAGTCTATGGGGGACCGCATCACAAAAGCCGACGATAATGGTGTAGGAGTGCAGCACTTATATGTAAGATGAGTCTTAAAGTCAAGTTTATAAAGTATGATTTGTGGTAACACTGTCTCAGCAGATGTCTGTCTAATGAGTCTGGTTCTGCTCGAGGTTTCTGCCTGTTTCAGAAAGTTTGTCCTTGAAACTGCAACTCATTATAAGCTGCAAAAGTGCAGTATCTTGTCTTGTCGGGTCTCTGTTCATAAAATAACATCTGCAACATTTGTTTAAGACCTATTTATGTTTTGGACATCATATTGAGAAAAATATGTTGTGAACTGGCGCTGTGTAAACACCGACCAATTTGTCCATGCAATTTCAAAATCGAAACTTAAAAAAGAACTGTTACAACTGAAATTGATACAAACTCTAATGTGTGATTGACAATGCAATTTACCGTTGAAATTACGCAATTAATGACAGTTTTTAATGACAATTTTACCTGCTGTTCATCATTTACCGTAGCAACACACACATAATATGTGCTATTTGTCATATTTTCAAATTTTGGGCACAGGAGGACTTGATACTTAAAGGCACAGTGCAAAGAAATGGATTTGTGTTTCATGTGTAGCAGCAATAAAGCTAAAAACACAAAGAATAAATCAGAAAAGTTAAGAAACAACAGACAGTTGTTTGTTGTTGTGAGTTTCAGTTCAATTCAAAGCTCACTCTAAACAAATTCTGGGCTTTTTGTTTGAAGGTGAAGGATAAATAAAACAAAAGCAGCAGGAAACAGGTGATAAAGATGGAGCATAGTGTTGGTAAAGAAAAAAAACAGCTGAAAAGTGATGACCCAGGACAAGTTGCAGACATGGTGTGACTCTAAACTTAAAAATCAGACACTAACGTATACAGTATGTCAGAAGATGTTCTTAAAGGAATGACTGTGCTTTCTGTCTCTTATTGTCCAGCAGCCTCCGTTCAGTCTGAGAGAAGATTGTTCAAGAACTACAAGCGACCTCTTGTTGGTCGTCTGTGGCGTAACCGAGGAGTCTTGTAAGGGGCAGAGAAAATGCAGACTGACTGTTGAGTAAACATGACCTCAATCTGAAGCACCAGCAGGCAAAAATGACTTAAGAGATAACACAGGACAAAAGATGATTGCTTATTGCTTGTGCTTGTTGTTTTTTGGAGGCATATCTGAGAAACAAACAAAGCTGCAGCAAAGAAATCAAAGCTCCAGGCGTAATGGATGACGGTGCAGATTAATGAGACAGAAATCAACAGGGGGGTGGTGTAAGAGTAAGTCAGGTGGTGTTGGGTAAACACGATACGTGTAGTGCATCAGGAGCTGCTGTGAGCTGGATTAATGAGTCACAGCGCTCATTAGTAAACAGAGTGAGCTGCCAACACAGTGAATCAATGACTTATCTGTGGGGACTTGCCATGTGTGTATCCGTACAAGAGAAGAAACCTCCAGCGTTTAGACTGTGGGAAATAAGGTTAAGGATTTGGCAGGTTAGAGACTTACCCTCGGCTCTGTAGTGATAGTTTGTCCGTTCTCTGTCAGGCAGTCAAGAGGAGGCTCGGGTTTGCCCTGGGGAGCAATGCAGTTAGCATGTTAGCAGACACACTGACAGTTTCTTTTCAAATGTACCATCAACATAGAATAACATGAGAAGTGTTTAGAGTTAATTACAATACTATTACTGCACTAAAATTAAAAGATACCAAAACTAATATCGGTCCAGATATCAGTCTAATATTGCTTAATGAGTTGCAAGTTAGCATGTTAGCAGACACACTGACAGTCTCAACTTAAGATAACATGAGAAGAGCTTAGAGTTAATTACAATACTATTTCTGCACTGAAGCTAAAAAAATACTAATACTAAAATTGGTACAGATAATTCTTATATTGCTTAATAAGCTGCAAGTTAGCAAGTTAGCATGTTAGCACACTAACTCTGCCCAAGCCTGGTTGCATTGTTATAAAACCATGTGGAGTTGCTTGAAACTGGATTCAAAAACACTGTAGGTCCAAAGTGATGTAACAATACCAAAACTTGTTTTATACGGTCTAAAAAGCTGTAAGCTAGCATGCTAACATATATACAGTCAATGCTTCACTGTACTGTTATTACACTACTACATCATGAAGAGTTATTTACAAATGCATGGATGTTCAAAATACTGCATATTAAAAAGGATGTATCGCTATTAATATCGATAATGATATCAGTCTGATACTGACTTAAAAAAGCTGTGAGTTAGCATGTTAACAAACACACTAACTGTCCCATCTGGATTTACCTTATTGTATCGTTGATGGTAAGCTAGTAACGCAGTGAAACACTGTAAAAGTCAATTGCCCGACCGATTTCGGTCAGATACAGACCAAGGGGCAACATCCAGTGTAGAAAAGTGAAGGCTGGCTGCAGAAAAACCAGGAGCCATGAACACACCAAGCCAAAAAACGGCTTATATGGCATTAATAAACATATTTACAGTCTGGCTCAAAAAATGGCCTTGGTAACGCACATATATCCTGAAAACAAGGCAGATATATTCCCAAAATTATGGCAACCGCTTATGGGCCTCTGACATCTACCTAGCGTGGTTGGACATGTACAAACTCTGAGTGTAAAGGAAGAAAAAAAGAAAAAAGAAAAGAAAGAAATTAACTGTGACCATTGCTTATGAATGAATTGACCTCTTTTTTTAAATTAATGAATTATTATTATTATAATCTCTGATTTTCTTCACTCTATCTTTGGATTTTGTTTTTGTTTCACTTAGCTTTGTCCTTGTTCTGTATATATAAAAAAACTTAAAATATAATTCAAAAGTTATTATAAAAAAAAACAAAAAGGCTTGGGTCTGGAAGGCTAATTTTGCTATCGGCATGCACTGTACGGTGAGTGTTTTTTTTTCTAACTCAGTGGTTTGGAAGATATCAACAGATTTCACTGTATCAGGAACAGATGGGTGATGTCGTGGAGACTACGTCGATGTTTTGTACAGCCTATGATACAGACTCAAGTGGAGATCTGGTACCAATATCAGGCCTTTTCTGATATCAGTCTAATCCCAAAATCAGTCAGATACAGACATCAGGCAGTTAAAGATATTAGTATAATACTGATACCGGTCAGATATGATTTGGGTGTCAGTGAGATACAGATATCAGGCAGATACTGAAATAAACATGATATCTGTTTCACTCTTATTCAGAAAACAATCAAAAGTTTTTTTTTCATTTGGTGCCTGGAAAGAAAGATTAGTGGGTGCTTCATTATTCATTCTTGAACTGACCTGCAGCTTCACGTATCCGACACTGTCTCCAGTAGGAACTGGTGCAGGGATGGGGGTCAGGCCGATTCCTGCGTACTCATTACTGGGGTCATCTTCTCCGTCCACTGGCCCCACTGTCAGTGTCACGGTGGATGGTGTGGGAGGCAAAGGGAAGGCAGGCTGAGGTGTCGGGGGCAGGGGTCTCTCCTGGATCCAGCTGCCTTTTCGGGAGCCCATTCCACCTCCTGAAGACTTCCCATCAGGCACAGGGAGCGCAGGAAGTGGCCTGCGTGACAGGGAATCTTGGGAAGGAAGACGAGGGCGGCCTTGCGCCTGCAGGAGGAGGGCGCTCTCCTCGAGGGAGCGCTGCACAAGCAGCAACAGCCCTTCAGATGGAGGGGCATTGCCGACAGCGGATAACGCCGGCAGAAGGTCCGAGAGGCGAGCCCACGCCTGCTGGAGAGGTGGCGGAGGATCGTCTGAATGGCTGGCTTTCCACGTGGAGAGGATTTCAGCCAGCGAGGTCGCCAGTTCACGAGAAGACAGGGAGGATGCTGTGCTCAGAACTGAGTGGACGAGACTGGAAAGACCTGCCCGCCATTGCACATCCCCAGAGCCGTTACTTGAAACAGAAAGCCGGCGAGTGGATGTGGAGGAGGACGACAAAGAGTGAGGGAGGATTTCAGAAGTCAAAGCGGGCATATCGTAGATGCCGCAGTCAGCCTCTGAAGAGTCTCTTTTATGACTTCCTCCACTGGCTCGTTTGTCAGGTCCGGGGACTCCGTAGAGATGTCCGACCTGGGTAACTTCCTCTCCCGAGAGGCTTGTGATGGACTCTCCAGGTCCAAGAGGCACACCAGGAAGCGTAGGGACACTGTATACTTCATCATCAGCTTCATCAGATGTAGACATGTTTAGGGAGATGGTGGGGACATCGTAGACCTACAAGAGGGACAAAAGAGAGACTGTAAAATTGGCAAACAGGAGTGTTTTAAGGCTGGTTTATCCTCTTGAGTGGAAGCAAGAAACAGCACCCCAACGGGGAGCAACAATCCAACAGCTGGCCAGCATAGTCAAGTAACACTAAAGAGGCGACCACTGGTGCTCTGGTGGTATGGCCTTGGCATGGCCCTGACAGATGGGTGTGCGCAAGAGAAAATAGCAGCCACATTTGGACCGGATAGACAGGCTCCCACAGCAGAGAGAGACAGGTGTGGCCTCGCCTTGGAGGACGAGGAAGAGGAGAAGGAGGGGGAGAGAATGTGGGGAGAAAACGGTGACAGTGTTTGATCATCTTCTCTTGTTGCGGAAACTCTTTCAGCTTGTTCAGACACGCAGTCGACACTCTGGTTCCCACAGTTCCCAGCAATTACTCAATAGATCTGAATCAGTGTTGACGACTGTCAACTTGAAACTGAATCAGAAGAGAATAAAATAAGCAGCGAGAACAACTGCATACATGACGGAGTGTTTTCTTTACCTCAGTCTCAGGGTCGGCTTGTGGTGGGAGGCTGCGAGGGGTGTCATAGATGCCGTCATCGTCCCCAACAGAGGACGCAACAGGACGCTGCCACCTGCCACTGGGAGGAGTATCATATACCTTGCAAAAGCACAAAAACAAATTCACACTGCATGTCCTCATCAAGGGGATTTGCATTTTTTGCAAAGCACTCTGCAAACCACAGATATGTAAAACTTTTGGGCAAACGGTTTCTCTTAGAGAGAAGATGGATATTCTTGCAACAAGAACAACTTTTCCGACGTACCTGGTCGTCGACAGCATCTGAATAATCCTGATTCTCTCCATTTCCGCTTCTCTCCACGCCATTCTTCATCTTTTCCTCTTGACTCTGCGGAGCACCTTTTGTTTTGTCTGCTTCTTGCTGCTGCGGGACCACAGAGGACGCCTGAGTCGCAGGTTTTGCCACAGAGTTGGAATCCGCTGGCGCCGCCTGTGCTTGCTGTGCATCCTTCCTGGTGACTCCTCTCACAGGTGGTGCAGGTGGAGGAGGTTTGCGGGCAAAGTTTGGCGAGCCAGGAACTCTAACCTGCCCGGCTCGGACAAGCAAAGGGGAGCCTCTGTGGGAAGCAAGGCCGGGTTTGCCTCTTGCGATGGGGTTCGGGGAGACCCCTTTCTGCAGAGGTCTGGGGGATGCTTGTGCAGGGGTTAGTGAAGACGGGTGCTGGTGGGCCAGAACTGTAGCAGGAGGCCTGTGAAGGTTTGCGCCTGCAGCGGTGGGTGTTTGGTACATCACAGGAGTGTCCTGGTTCACTTTAGGCAGCGGGGTACCAGGTGATCCACTGACCGCTAACGGACCGTTGGAGGAGACAATGCCTCCTGTGGGGGATTGGTAAACTTCATCACCTGCAAGTGGTGTCCCTTTAGGAACCAGGTAGCAGTCATCAGATTGTTCTGTTGTGTCTCTGGGGACAAGATATGTATTGTCTTCTGGTTCCTCAGCCGCTCTTGGTACTCCAGTAGGGGCAAGGTACACGGACTCTGACGCCACAAGAGATCCAGGTTGCCTTGAAGGCATGGGACTAACAGGAGACTGATAAAGTGTTCCCGTCATGTCTGTTCCTCGTCCTCTCAGAGAGGGCGAGCGTGGACGCCCTCCTGTGCCAATATCCCAGTCAGGTCTGGGCCTTGTGCCAGAGCTCGAGTGCGAGCGAGGGCGTCCAACCTCCACTCTGCGGAGGTCTCCGGGTCTGGAGGCAGCACCTCGTCCCTCTCCCACACCAGGTGGGGAGCGATACACCCCATCTATGTCCTCTGCGCTGCAGCTGACGGCAGTCCGAGCCAGTCCAGGGGTGAGATACACGGAGTCCTCGGAAGAGCCTGGCGGAGGGGCGGTCTGGAGGAGTCGGAGGCGGTTGGCAGGGGCAATGCCCTGTCTGCCGTGAAGGGAGCAGAGCCACCAGCCTGGTCCCCCTCCCTGCTCCTGCTCAAGCACCATCAGGATGTCTCCTTTCCGGAAAGCCAACTCCTCCGGGCTCTCTGCTGTGTTGTCGAAGAGCGCCTTTGCCAAAACCGTCTGAGAAAGAGGGCAAACATGAGTACAAACCACTAAAACACACCCTCCAACTCAATAATTCACACACACACCCTACAAAAGTAGGTTTTAATTCACACAAGCTAGTCTTGTGTATGTGCAACACAAACAAACACTGCAATGTCAAGTCAGGGGTACAAAAAGCTTGATTGTTCGTAGCTTTTGAATAGAGAGTGAATAGGAGTGAATGGGGAAGATCTCGTAAAACATCCACATGGAAGACAAGAGGAACAGGAAGAGAAGGAAAGGAGGTGAAGACGCTCACAAAATGTAAAATTTACAAGCATCATGGTGTACTGAAAAGTCACAGCTGGGTCAGCATTCATGAGGCAGAGAGAAAGGGGGGCACAGTCAGGGAGGATCAATGATCAAATGGACACAGGGGCTTAATGGTAATGAGCGAGATGAGAGGGAGGGGGGAGGGGATGAGAGCCACATCTGTCCCTTGCCGTTTAGTATTTAATTGCCAACCCAAAGCCAAGGAGTCAGGCCCCCTTTCATTTTCTAAACCAACCCCCTGGGGATGCAGAGGCTTCACTGAGCCATGTGGGACCCTCTTAGGACAGTAATGGAGGCAATGAGAATCCCAATAAAACACATTTACACGAAGGATAATGAAAAATATAAGCATGCAAGAAGATTATTTTGTTTATATTTAACCAAAACATGCAAATAAATAATATTTCTGTACTCACAGAGACAGACATTGTTGCTAAAGTAACAGATGTGTCTCAGAGAAACCACAACTCAAGCCTCCTCCATTTAAATCAGCTCTGGTTCTTGTGGGTCTGCTGGTCGCCACATAGTCTCGGTCCAGGAGCACAGCTGGGTCTGGGTAGTCCACATCTTCGTCGTCTCCGTTTTTTAAAAGGGGTGTCCCTGTAATCAATGTAATCAATCAAAAATCCGCCTTAAATCAGAGACGTGCCTGAGCTCGTAGGTTATTAGACACATGTGAAATGAAAGCTAAGCAGGCACCAGTGGCAACACCTGTCTGTCTTTTCCACGCCCAGCAACGTTACATTGAATGCAACCCCGTTCAGAAAGAGCTAACGTTAGCTTAGCACGGTTTTGCTTTTCTGTCGTCTATAAAAAGTCTGTAACCGTTATCCAACCAGAGTGGTCTTTAACTCAGCCATACGCAGCTAAATATACCATAAGGCTGGTCGTAGCGGCCTAGTTAGGAGCTATCTCTGCTGGTCATTCCGGCCGCTTTTCGCGTTTGAGACCAGTTCAAAACAACAATAGCACCACCGGGTAAAAACCGCTACAGCATATCTGTACGCCACTCAACCGCCCACCTTTTAAGACAGATTACCTCGCTTTATCGTGTTTCCACCGATAAACTTCGCATCAGGATCGGGGTTACGGTCTCGTAACCGTGAAATCACTTCTTTTCAGGCGTGAAAATCTGACGCCATAGCCGTTCAATCATCTTCGACGATGACAACAAAATCATCTCCGCCTCCTTTAAGCCGAACGCATCACGCTGATCTATAAACGTTACACAGCGAGTGAGTGCATCGCCACGGCCCTATCCAACAGTTGTGAGATCGTGTAACAATCCGCAGCACTGAATCTAGGCCCTCTGTGATTGGCTCATTTTTGCGGGTTGCGTTTAAGGACGCTCAGATTCTGTTGTTGATAAAAAAAAAAACTAAGCTTTAAATCGGTGAATACATTATAATATAAACTGCGGTGAACTTATTATTATCACACAGCACTTCAAGATCGTATGTAACATTTAAAAGCATTATTTTCTAATATAATTATTATTCTTAATTTGAATTTGCCCGAAATAATTATGGTTGGCTGTGTCGTCAAGGCTTTTATTTTGACAGCAAGACTTTTCACCCGGAAAATACTGAGTGATCACAGCAACACATTACTAGTGCACAGTCAAAGGTCCAGGTAGTAGACTTGTAAGTAATTTTTACCGTTTGTCTTTGAATTCCTTTAATTTTACATTCATTGCAGGGTGAAATAATGTATATTGACACGTTTGCATATTTGTATTGGTTGCTTGTACAAAACTGGGAACAACCACTTGAACTTGTTTCGTTTTACCTTCACTTTATATCCTCAAACCGTTCCTGTTGCTTCACCGTGGATTATTAACTTACCTGTATGACTTTGAGAGACGTAAAAAAAAAGTGATTCCCAATTTGTCTCTTTATTTTGTTTGTTTTTATCGTGCACAGCTGCTGTCAGATCCTGGGTGACCTCTGCCCTAGTTTACATGTAATTTCATAGGGAAATAACCGTGACTCTTCTCTGTTCATAGGTAATGTTGAGGGGTGTGCTCAGGTGCCTTAGGACCAATCCTGTCGCTGGACAAAGGAGCATGTCTCAAAGTAGCCTTGCTGGGAAGGTAGCCATAGTCACAGCCTCAACAGATGGGTAAGAAATTCAAGAAATGCACGGCATAGATTATAATATACATAAAGAGAAATGTATGTTTTTTTTTCTTTCTAAATGATTTTTAAGGCTTTATCTGTAGGTTAATTTCCTTAACTCTACATCAGTGGTGTGCAAAATGGTGATGGCAAGAGGGCGGCTGCCTATCCTCTCTCTTGTGGCCCATGTGTTAAAAAAAAAAGCGCTAAAGTGCCCTCTATGGAGCCAATTATTGCACTAGAGTGTCCTCTAGGGAGCCAAAATGTGTGCTAAGTGTCCTCTAGGGATCCCAAACATATGCTAGAGTGCCCTTTAGAGATCCAAAATGTGTGTAAAGTGTCCTCTAGGGCCCAAATATGTGTCAAAGTGTCTTCTAGGGCCCAAGACTAGCATTAAAGTGTGCTCTAGGGCCCAAAACTAGCATTAAAGTGTGCTCTAGGGCCCAAAATATGCGATCCCAAACATGTGTTAGAGTGCCCTTTAGGGTTCCAAAATGTGAGCCAAAGTGTCCTCTAGGGCCCGAAATATTTGCCAAGTATTCTTTAGGGCCCCAAAATTTGTGCTAAAGTGCCCTTCAGGGAGCCAAAACATGTGCTAAAGTGTCCTCCAAGGAGACAAAATGTGCACTTAAGTGCCCTCTTGAGAGCCAAGTCAAATCTAAAGTGCTCTCTTGGGAGAAATGTGCGCTACAACTCTTCGTTTGGGACCCAAATTACTAGAGTGCCCATTTGGAGGTTTGAATACACTGTATGTGCCTTTTTTTCTCTCCAACCAATTTATCATTTTTATGTATTTTTTGTGACTCTTTTCATTTTGACTTGGAGTAAAGCTCTCTTTATATTTTTTGTGACCAACACTCTTTTCCTCCTCCCCTTCTTCAGAATTGGCCTGGCTACTGCTCAGGCTCTGGGGAAGAGAGGAGCACATGTGGTGGTGAGCAGCCGGCGGCAGGCCAACGTGGACAGAGCTGTGGCTTTGCTGCAGAGTCAGAGCATCCAGGTGACTGGGACCATCTGTAACGTTGGCAAAGAGGAGGACAGAGAAAAACTGGTCCAAACTGTAAGTTTATCTCACTTTTTACCTCTTAACTGCAACACTACGAGACTGTTTGGTTTGATTTTAAAACTGTTAAAGTGAAATTCTGTGTTTGGAACAGACTTTGGATCAGTATGGGGGCATTGATATCCTGGTGTCAAACGCAGCAGTGAACCCTTTCTTTGGAAATATAATAGAGACCACAGAGGAAGTTTGGGACAAGGTACAAAAAACAAAAACAGAAGCAAAAACTTCAACACAGAAAAAACAAAAATGCTTTGATAGCTTTTTCATTTTCTTTTCAGATCATGTCGGTAAATGTGAAAGCAGCGTTCCTCTTGACGAAGCTGGTGGTGCCTCATATGGCGAAGAGAGGGTAAGAAAAATCAAAAACATAACACAAAGTATTACTTCTACATCAAGTTAGGCCATGCTAAGTCTTGCATTTTTTCCTTCAGAGGGGGAAATGTGGTGTTTGTGTCTTCTGTAGGAGGATACCAACCTTTTCAGGTCAGTGGGAGCCAAACAGAGCATTAAGTCATCATAGTGATATTGTGCAGGAGATTAGGGGATAAGGATTTGTTTTTGAGTTGTTCTCTGTCTCATCAGGGCCTGGGTGCCTACAGTGTGAGTAAGACAGCATTGCTGGGTCTGACCCGAGCGCTTGCTCCTGAGCTCGCCCAAGATAACATAAGAGTCAACTGTGTCGCCCCTGGAGTTATCAGGACTCGCTTCAGCTCTGCGGTGAGAATAAAAAGCCTTTCAATTCATTTAATCAAATCCTGTTAACCCTCAAAAACTGACATGTGGATTTTATATCCCAGTTATGGAAAAACGATGACATCATGGACGGGTTTAAACAGCTGATGAGCATTAAAAGGTACAGCTGATAGCTGAACAACAGTATATAAAAATGAAACATGAACAGTTCATGCACTGATTTATGTTTTTAACATCATCCTTTCTTTCAGAGTTGGCGAACCAGAGGAAATCGGAGGAGTGGTTGCCTTCTTGTGCACAGACGAGGCTTCTTACATCACCGGAGAAACCATCACAGCGACCGGAGGGATCAACTGTCGGCTCTGATCATTCAGTGATGAAACCACACGAGGACGCACTTAATGCTCTCTGCTCCTGTTTATTGACACTGACGAGTTTTTGTAAATGTCTTTGTACAGATGTTAAATTTATAAATGCAGATATTACCGATAACCCCAATCTCCTACAGCTGTGACATCATTTATTTCTAACACTGAAATAAAGTTGATTTTTACTAACAGATCGAACAACATTTGTTAGACTAGAAACAAAATGTTATGATATTACAATCCAACTGAGATGTAACCCTGAGGATCAAACAGGCAGAATGATGTAATGACACTTTATTGGAACCCAAAATACATTTAAAAAAGTGCATTATCATTGTACAGAATATGAAAACATCAAAACTTTTTAAAAAATCATGTCGACTCATGACCTTTTTGTTTTAAAACCTACGAACTAATTTATTTAACTAACAGATAACCATACAGTAAAAATTCAAAGTTTAGTTTGACACTGTCCATCATTAATTTCCATGATGAAAATATCTGCAGTTACATCAAGAGAAAAATCATAAATAAAAAACAGCCACAGTTCCTTCCGCAGGCAGCTGTTTTGAGGCTTTTTCTTCACTCTTGATGCTGGAGCCAAAACGTTAACTAAAGTCGGAGTTTTCTTTCCTCAGATTTAACTGTTAAATGATGATCTGTTTTCTTATCTACGTTTGCCGAGAGTTGAGGCTGAGGGTCGCTGCGTCATCCAAGGTTTCCTGAACTCCCTCAGCGTGGGGACGTAGGTGCCGTGTTTGGTCTTGTAGTAGCACTTCATGAACAGCTGGGGGAGACAGAGCAGGTTAGAGGCAGGCTGCAACCTCCACAGTACAAATAACAAGCTTATAAAGAAGTGCTGAAAAAAGACGTTTTTGTGGAGTTTGCTCAAGGCTGAGTGCAGAAACTATGGAGTCAGTCTCAACATTTCCAAAGTCAAATTGTGTGTGTGTGTGTGTGTGTGTGTAAATGCATCCACAAATATGTAAATAAATTTGCAAATGTGTATGATTTTTACAAAAGCATGCACAAATCCACAAATGCACACAGAAGGATTCACAAACGTAAAAAAAAAAGAAATCGTTTGTCATTTTTAAACCTTGCTGCCTGTGAGTGTGGATTTTAGAGACTCCTCTGACATGCTTGGATCCACAAATGCATTTAATTAATCAGGTAAAGTCTGTAGCCAATCAGATGTCTTCATCCCTTTCAGCCAATCACTTCCCTGTCCTGGGTAGCCCGGATGTTGCGATCTGAATTTTTCAAATTGAATTTGCTAATCTGAATTTTGATGAGTTGGATTTGACTAATTGAATTTGAGCAACCCATATCTTTTTATTGTTGAGTTTCGAAACTTGGATTTTCGGATGTGAATTTTTAATAAGTGATTTTTTTTTAAAAGTGAATTCAAGTCAAATGAATTTAGACACATGGTTTTCATGGCAAAATAAAGCCTGGCTCACACGACAGGATTTTAATTTTAATTTTTAATCTCACACATAAGGAGAGTCTTCACAGATAATCTTCTCTTAAATCTTAAGCATTAACTACAAGATTTGAAAATACTGACCAGCACACACTACAGGATTTTACCAAGATTATTTGACCAGAGAGTGTGATGCACCACATGTGCTCAGTTGTTTGATCTGAGGTTTTTAGCGCACTGGTGGGACAGGAGGAGAGAGGAGCGGAGCTGTCTGCACGCAGAGGGACAGAGGTGAAACTGTTGCTGTATCAGCCAATAATGGCATGATCTCACACCCATCACTGATAAAACAACAGTTTGCTACTGAAAATGGGGTGATTATGTGTTATTTTTAAAGGCATTATTGAACTGGCTCGAGTGGGCCAGTGGAGCGCGCAGTCAGCTGACCCGGAGCCTTTCAGTTTCACTTTGAGCCTGTGTTTGTTGTCTGTTGTCCGGTCTCTGTGGCTCTTTCTATTAGTCTGTTGTCATTCTCAGTGAGAATGAATGTTGCAATCATCCAGATAAATATCAAACATGTTTGAAAATTATCGGGGCGGCTCCGACGAGTCTGTGAGACGATCGTGGGGCTAAAGATTTATCTGTACAATTTTAGTCCCCGACCAGATTCCTTCCCTGATTGTCGGGAGGAACGAATCTGGGTTAAATCTGGGCGAGAATCCTGTAGTGTGAGCCAGGCTTAATCCAAAGCAATGAATTCAGTGGTGTTTTTATGTCAGTATTTAAAATTCAGTGGCTGTTCAAACTCAAATAATTATGTCTCTTTCTTGCTTCCACAGATTTCCAACCAGAGTTTGTCTCATGTTGTTGTGGTTTATAAATCTATGCCACTAACACTTCATAATCAATGTCAGCATCTTCCAAGTCGTTTTTTTAAGGTTTAAGATGTTTTATATCAGGCTAACATTCAGTGCGTTTCAGGAGCTTGTTACTAAGACATTTCAATCAAGGAAATAGTAAAAAAAAGCTTTCAAAACATCAAGTAGTGACATGCCACTTATACCCATTTCTTCAGGATTTTGATTACTTTAAGGAATAAAAAAATAAAAAAAACCAACGTACCCTGCTTTTGAAGTTTTTCGTTGCCTCGTCCTCTGAATCCGCCACGTACTCTTCAGCACCTCCAGACGAGGCCGCGGTCTCTAAACGTAAACACAGTCAGAATTAACACCTCACAGGAGCTTTTGAATTTTATTTTATTCTTTAATAATTTCTGTTCAGTCACCTGAAGGAGTCTGACTCTGAGAAGAGGAGCTGCTTGGGCTCGTCCTTGGATGATTTCTGTCGAGCACAAATCACAGGGTTAAACCAGGAAGTCAAAGTCACTTGCTAGTGTCTTAATATTTTGATTCTAGAGATAAATATGAGAACAGAGTTGAAGGATGATGAGACACATTTTTATGGTACTTTCTCAGGCTGAGGAAGAGAAAACAAAGACACCAGAAACAGTGCTGATGTTTTTATTGTTGTGTTACGCTTTGAGCCACAAACTCAGCGAATACTCGGCTTGTTTCTTATTTTTTGAAACAAAATTCAAGATGAAAGAAGTTCTCGAATTAACTTAAGAAAACTTGTACTGTGAACAGTTTTCTTGTGTCTTACTCTTTGTTGTCCAGGCCAGGACAATCCAAGTCAGCGTTATGAGGTTGGTTTCTTGCTGTTTTACCCGTTGAAGACTTTCCTCCTCTTCTGCTCATGTGGGGGTAAAGTGAAGCCGCGGGCAGCTTTTCAATAACAACTCTGGGCTGGGGGAGGGATGAATCTTCAGACAGCTGTGGCAGTTCGTCAGCCTCGTCTTCCTCTTTCTCATCACCTCGACACTTCTTCAGCATCCTCGCTTCACTCCTCGAACTTCCGCTCATCCCCTTTCTCCCAGATCTGCTCAACACTTCCTCCTCTTCGTCTGATTCACTTTGGCTTCCTCCAGGACGTTTACGTTTCATCCCGCTGCTTCTTTCTGAAGACTTTCTCTCCTTAACCGAAGTGAATTCTGCACGCTCTTCGTTTCTTAGCGTCCTTTTAGAAGTAGATGCCATAACAGGAACTTCTTCATTCGATATGAGTCCAATAACAGGCGAAATAAATGGTGTTTTGTCCCCTCTGGTTGTTTTTGCTCCTGTTGGTTGATTTGACGGGACTTTTCCAGATGGCGGCAGAGACAATGAATTCAGGATGGAGTCGCCCATGTTTGGAGGGAGGGAGGCTGCGAATGAAACGTGGATAATTACATTTTTGGGAAATTTCTGGCTGTTTTAGTTATGTTGACAGGAAGTTAAAACTCTTACCTGCAGTCTCCAGATGACCCAGACACGTTTGATGATGCAGCAACACCTTCAGGAGCTGTGGTTGCGTGGCCGCCCGCGCACACTCCTCCAAGACAGGAGGGGCATCACTGAGCCACGCAACAGTCTGCGGGAGAATTGTTTTGTTAAAATCCCCTTTGATCCAGTTTGACTTCACTGACAAAAAACAGCAAAACTCTACCTGAGCTAGGTTGGGAACAGGAAGCAGCTGGTCCACTCGGATTAAAAACTCCCACAGCAGCTTCTCCAGCTCCTGGTCAAACTCTGGACCGTACTCTGCCGGAAACTCTTCCTGTCAAAGAGAGGAGAGTTTGGTGCTTGTGCAAAAACTGGGAAATGATGACAGCAGAGGATGAAAACTCACCTTGAAGAATTGCGCTCTCTCTGCTGCGTCTGTGAGCAGCATGTGAACCAAGGAGTGGAAACTTTCGATTGTTCTTAAGATTTTAACATCCCTTTTCTAAAAGATAAACCAAAATATGTATTCAACAGTTGGAAAACTTTCCTAAACTGAACTACAGTTAATTATTTTTTTATTACCTGTACAGAAGCAGAGGAGAGCGACAAAGCAGCAGGAGCACGGATCCTTTCGAGGTTTGCCTTTATCACGTTCTCATCTGGCTTTGAGGACAGCAGCTCCAGGATGTACTAAAAAGAAGCCGAAGCTTAAGATCTGTGCTCACACTCTTTAAAGGGGACATATCATGCTTGTTTCTCCTTTTCACTATGCCTGTAAAGCATTTCTGCCCTCAGTACAAGTCATTTAGTTCCTTCATTGCCCCACAATAGCGTTCTCAATATCCTCATTTAAGGCCATTCTGAAGATCTCGTTGAAACGCTCCGTTTGGAGAATGACCTCCAGTAACCTCGCAACGTCACAGCCCTTTGTGCTCTGATTGGTCAGTTCTATCAGAGGGGCGGAGGGGGTAGAGCCAGGGGGCGGTTTTTGCAGCATGGCAGTATTTACAAAATCGCCACATTGAATGGGGCAGACCGAGCGAGTTTGCTGTTTGCCAAAACTTCACCGTAAGGCATTGATAGCACTAATAAAATGGCAGAGTGTAGGATACGTCCTTTTGTATTGGACCCCGAGTCAGAACCGGACGGTTCTGCAGCTCAGGAGGAAGAAAATCCACCTGGACACAGATCATCTCAGGACGCTTCAGTGTGGTGAGTCAAAGCGGTACTGTAACATGTAGAGTTTATACGTGGAAATATAGGAAGACTTCACCAATAAACTATTTCTATAACAGGGCTCCATCCTGCTCCTTCACTTTTCTCTGTCTGTTTTATCCATCATGCTGAAAGTGTAGTCTAAAGATCGCCTCTACCGTCAGTTTGTCACTATGTTATTACCGCAGCATTATTGTGGTCCAGGTTCACAGTGCATGTCAGAACAAGCATGCAAATATCACAGTCTCACAAGTATTACGACGTCTGCTAAAACTACAGTTTTTTAACTGCTAATTCACCATGTAAAGCCGAGCTGCTCAGCAGAGCAGAGTCCCTGCATCCAGCACTCAGTCAGTCGGCTCTTGGTGGGTGTATCCCTCGGTGGCGGTTGTGTGACTAACTGACTTCACAGAGGAGGAGCTGCTTTATAAGATTACTCCAATAAAAAGAAAGGATCCTCGTGTCGTCAGGAAGATCAAAATCTTACGGCCAACTGGCAATGACCTATTTTCAGAGGCATCAAATGTCGTTCTAGGATATTAGAAAAAAATACAATATCTTATTTTTGGAAAATTCAGGGGGTGTGAGGTCTTGTTTTCAAATTTATTACATTACATGTAAGTATTAAATCAGGGGTCAGCATGATATGTCCCCTTTAAGTCTGATTCAGTGACTCTGGTGTCAAACTCACCCGTCCTCTCAGCCCCAGAGCCAGCTTGCCCTGGTGTCTCACAGTGAGCAGCCCGGGTACAGTCTCACAGGCTGATGTCACAAACTCCTCCACGACCCCGTACTGCATCACATCCCTCTGCTTCATCACTTTCCAGAGGGCTGCAGAAACCAGGCGCACAGGTGGGGCCAGCAGCTGGAGGGCAGCAAAGGGGAGGCTGGCATCTGACAAAGACACAGAGCAAAAACACATCAGATTATTTAGGAAGGGGGTTCAAGAAAAGTAGGTTAACCTGTCTTCATGTACTGAGAGTTGTATGGTTAAAAACTACAGTGGCCTGGTTGTCAAATCATTACTATTCATCAGTCTGCATTATATTAAAGCTACTTACCTTTATCCTTAGGTTTGATTGTGGCCATTTCCTGAATCAGTTAAAACAGCCTCTGACAGCTTAAAAGAGCTAAAGCTAACTTAGCTAAGCAACTGAATCTAACCCTAAGCTAAACCCAGAGAAAAATCAACGAAGAAACGTTTTATCCAGAAAAGTGGAGTTTCACTTCAAACTGCTCTAAATCTGTTCGTTACTTTTATTTGCAATCGAGAAACGGAGCGAGCAACACGTCTATCAAAAGTTTTGCATCTCATCCTCCCGCCTCACTGGAAGAAAAACAATACCGCAGAGATTAACGTCAGCGCGGCCTGAAGTGGCGGTGACATGCGCGTTAGGAGTTAAATACGTGAGTTCCATCGAGAAGCCCCGCCAGCGCGCGGCCCTGTCTCCGCTAAGCAAGCGCACCCACTGTTGTTTCCAGGACGTGACGTTTTTATCCGGTGTTCCCGCCCTTACGTGCTCCCGCTTGCTAAGGATTAGTTTTTAAGTGTATTCAAATAGGGTCATAAAACTCGACTAAAGCACTTTATTTGGGGAATATTCAAACACACTGCACACGAGTTTATTTACAAACACTTAAACTGAAACTACCTTGTTTAATATAACTTATTTTGTAAAATACTGACGGTTTTTAGTCCATGTTTGGACCTTGAGAAACTGGTCAAATTCTGGCTAGTTATAAAGGAAACAGGGGCAGTTAATGCATTTCATTACTTAATTCGTCAATATCTTAGAGGTAAGTTGGCCTGTTGATCAATTTATTCAGCTCTTTCCTTAGGTAGAAGCTGCTACTCACATTTAGATAAGCCAAACTAAATGTAATCAATAACAAAATACATTTAACACCCATTCTAAGGTAAAAGTAGAAACAGACATCATAATATTAACTCCATAATCTATTTAACAACCACTTTTATTTTAGTTATTAAAACATATGAGTTCTTTTGGGGTTTTTTTTTCTACTTGCGTAACATTTTAAGTGCTGAACTTGTAGCAAAGTATATTTACAGCATGGTATTTCCACTTTTAGTCAGTTGAAAAACCCAAGTTGTATCGACACAGTAATTATTAGACATTTTTATTATCTTCTCAAAATCTCAACCTATTATTCTCGTTATCCCCTGACAACAGATCTTGTTGAATTAAGATAGGTTCTAAACAGTGTCGCCCTCTGCAGGCGGAGAAGAAGAAGCTCCCGTTTTGTTTTTTAGTTTTTTGCATCTAAAAGCTTAAATACTGGAAGTTAAAATTATGGGAAAATTTTATCTCCTTCTTTATTCTTGAGAAGATTAAACTTGACCCCCTACCCCTGAAATTTTCTTGGCAGTCTAAAAATCAAATCAGTTGGTTGATACTATTGTTAGCCAGAAGATGGCGCACCAAGCTTCCTACATGATTGAGCCAAGTTCAGTTTGGTTGTGTGTCATTATCTTGAGATAGCTGGATTTGTTATCCCGAGACAACCAGAAAGATGAGTCAAGATCTTGAGAAAAACAACTGAAATTAACTAGTTTTCTTAAGAAGACAGAAAAAATTAAATATATTTTATCAGGACCTTTTTGGGCCTCCGTACATTTGTGTCGTATCCTTTTAAAACATCATTCAACTTCAAAATATCAAAGTTGTTATCAACTCTAAACATTCATTATCATTCTGGCTGTGGAGGTGATAAAATCACCCCCCTCTGGATGAACTTTGCCCTCCACTGTATCTGAGTTATCACCGTTGTTGGTGGCAAAGTCCAGCTGCTGGGTCCCTCACAAGCAGCTCTTACTTACAACTGTATCCTACACCGAAAAATACAAGAAAAGAAGTAAAAAAAGACAACAAGACCCAGACAATCATGGATACCACATCTTCATTTATCAAGTAAGTGACAAACTCAGTTTGGCTCGTTGTTACATTGATTAATGGTGTTTTGACTTGATCAACAACACCAACAAGGTTGTGGAGCCACATTTTAAGTATGCTGTTTGTGAATCCAGTTACATGCTGATCGTGTGGTAATAAAATAATAAATATTTGAGATATGAAATAAAATGGCTTTTAAATATTTCCTCAGATCCGTAACGAAGCGAGTCTGGTCTCCAACCCAGCGTCCTTTCAGGGTTTGTGATCAAAACAGGGAGACCAGGAAGGGCATCACAGCGGGGACCCTGGAGGAGCTGAAAGAGAGGGTGAGACATAAACATACAGAATAGAAGCTCTGAGACCAGGATGTTGAAACACTGATTAAAACCTTGAAAGATAAAAACAGGCCTCAAATTGTTCCATCCTGGGAGTCACGTTATTTTGAACTGACATTTTTCACGCCATAACAATAATTAATAAAACTACACAAAAGAAAAAGTGTAGAAAGTTAAAGTCATAGTAAAATAAATAGCTCCACAACACTTAGAAAACAAGAAGATACATTATAAAAAATATATTTTAGCAGAATTTTTTTCAGAGTTATTCTCCAAAACACATAAAAAATGTCATCAACAAATAAAAATTACAATGAATTCCTGTCTAAAGTCTTTATCGTGGACTTTATCTTGTGTCTCAGATGACGTCATAGAGTTGACATCATGGTGGTGTTGGAGATCATGTGTAGACATGAACTCATGACATGACATGAATAATGATAAATGAGGTGTTTAGAGGACGTAGGTTGTAAGAAACCCCTAAAATGTTTTGAAAAGTCCCAAATTCAGTTTTGATAACAGTGTTGATCTGCATTTAAAATTGTTTTTAAAGATCTTAAAAAATGTACTTAAGTAGAATGTAATCAAAGTTACTCAACTGTTTTTTCACGATGTTGAATAAACATAATATTTTGTTTCCGTGCTGTAGGTTTGCCAGGCGCTGCTGCTGTCCCTCTCTGCTGTGTCTCTGTCTCTGGTTTGTGAAGAGGACGGCACAGAGGTGGACTCCGATGAGTTTCTCATCACGCTGCCTGACAACACCATGCTCATGGCCCTGGAGCCCGGACAGACATGGAGACCGCCGTCTGTATGTTTGGCCGACTTTACTCACTCTTATGTGCCATTCAATGCATCATGACTGTTTCGCACTGTTGTGATTGTTGTTTTAATCTTTAAAGGGTGCACTTGTGACCAAATCCAGAGACCACAACAAGCCACGGACTGGGAAAGACATAGCTCGAGTCACCTTTGACCTTTACAAGATGAGCCCCAAAGACCTCTTCGGTTCCCTCAGTGTGAAAGCCACGTTTCAAGGCCTGTACTCTGTGAGCGCTGACTTTCAGTGTCTGGGGCCCAAGAAGATCCTCAGGTAAGATGCTAAAGTCACAGTTGAGAGACAGAAATCCTGTTTAATCCTGTTTCCTGTAACAAGTAACATATATTGTAGTATTTTTGCCTATTTAGTGGAGGGATGAAAGAAAATCCAGTTTCAAACGCTTAAAAGTTTGTCAAACAGTAACTTATATTTAAAATATTGAGTATATTGAGTCATGAACTTGATCCTATCCTGGACAAGTTCTTGTGCACACAAGATACCAACCCATGCTTACTGGAAAATTTCCAGGATATGCGCTGAAATCCTGAGGTTGAATTCAAAACCTTTTCAAGACTTTTTTAAAAGCCTTTAGAACGTCTTAAGACCTTATCGCAACTTTAACCTGTCGCTAGCAACCAATCTTTGACAATTGTAGTTTGCATTTTAACATAAATTAGGTAAACTGAGAAGGAATAAAGCTTGAAATAATAAATGAAATTAAAGGCAGGTTAATTGACATTCTCATTCCCACAAAGAGTAACAGTAGTTATTCGAGGCCGACTTGAAGAAAAAAAAACAAGAATTTATTTTATCATTGTCAAAATTTAGGACATGTGCTTGAGATTGTGTTATTTGCTTTCTATCAGCGTTGCATATGGACGGCTACTAAACTACTGTACAAACTGAGTTTGTTGTCACGTTAGTCTAGTTATGTTGGGCTGCAAGCGCTATGTGTAGCCCGCACCTCACAAAATTACAACTTTGCTTGTTGTCACGTTTCAAACAACAACGCTACGTAACTGTATTTATAAATACCCTATCTCGTTGCGTTGTATCCAGTAAAAGGTGATTTGAACAAAGAACAACCAAGATCAGGGGAAGCTTTCTCTGAACCGAAAGAATCCAAGATCCCAGGTCGTCAAAAGTCTGAGAAATTTTCTGAGGAGGCTTGAGAAACTCTTATGATCTAGAGTGAAATATTTTTAGATCCTAAAGCTTTTTCTAGATTCTCACGCTGGTCTGTGATGAGTGTGGCAAGCAGAATGATCGTCCAATCACCAGGTATGGTTATTTTTGAACAGTCGCAAGGAGGACAAATAAATATTTATGGATACGTTTGGAGTGAAAGCTTGAATACCAATAAAATTTGATACCTCATAACATCACGATTAAGACTTTTTAATACTTTTAAGGGCCTTAATTTTTCCACAACTG
Source organism: Halichoeres trimaculatus (assembly GCF_033239565.1). Lineage (NCBI taxonomy): Eukaryota > Metazoa > Chordata > Actinopteri > Labriformes > Labridae > Halichoeres > Halichoeres trimaculatus. The sequence goes on from NW_027437200.1 coordinate 19,834,716, forward strand.
ATTTATCAACTTTTAGTACTTTTTAAGACCCCCCAAAATACTTCATTCATTTGTTTCATTGACGTAATTTTTTTTCTCAAGAGCACAGTTGGTGCATGGTACAAACAAGAACTATTATCATTACTACTATTTTTTTTTGCTTGCGTCACTTTTGGGACGCCGTACTCAAGTAGCTAACCTATCCAACCTATTTTTTTTTTTTTTAACAAAAGATCATAAGAGATCCAACTGGAGCTAAAATCTGTTTTTATTTTATATCGTCCTACAAGAAACCCTCACTTGATACCAGCTTCAAACACTAGGGGGAGCTTTGGCTCGGTGTGTTCTCTAAACCCAGGCTCTCAGTAATTTACTGCAGGTGTGTAAAGGAGACCACATGGGTTTAATTGTGTCTGTTTTCTGTTGCCCTGTTGGAGGGTTTCATATTTTTGGTTGGAAATCTTTAGTTTTTTGTGTATTATGAATGAAACAGCATTTGAATGGACTGAAAAAAAACAAACACTGGGTTGGGTTGTTAATTTCCCCACTTTGACAACGCAAGAGTTTGCCAGGGAAAGATCTCAGAGTTATCACTCTACTGACATTTTATCTTGGTTCTGTTTTTTAGAGAAACCCTGCGCGTGGCCTCCGCCCTCCTACAAGCCGCCGGACACCTGCTTATCACTTCTGCCTCCATGATCCGCCGGATTATCGAAGGGGCTGAGCTTTGGCAACCTCAGAGGGCCGAGTACACGGCCAGCTGGAACTGATGGAGCAGAGAGATAACAAAGTATCTGTGACATAAACAGTTAAAGATATTAGCAGTATTTTGCTCGGCTTTAGTTTTAAATTGATGTGCAATATATTTTTAAAAACTTGCATAAGCATTGAAATATATTTCTGTATATTTTTAGAGGGTTGTGTAGGTAAAATGTATCTTCAGCTAAAAATAAAACACAGGAGTCATGTTTTGGTTTAATCTGGATCTCAGATTGTTTTTAATTCTGCAGTTTCAGAATATTCAGAACAAACGAGTCTGCTTCAACAACTGGTGACACATGTATGAATTCAGTGACAATAAAACAACTTGACAGAACAAAATGAACTTTTCTTTTCAGAGTGTCACACTTCTGGTTTTGCCACAGGTTGCTTCCCCATGAAGCGCCTTCTCCCACTCAATTTTTTTGTCACTCTTGGCTGGCTGCGTTTTCATCACCGACTTTAGGAACTGCCTGTACTTGATGTTGGCGACCATACGCCTGTGCTGCTCCTTACTCAGCCAGCGTGGATGTGCCCTCTTGATGTGATAGCGTGTGTCGCAATACCACTGGACTAACAGGGAACGATGGAGGCCGATCAGCGCCGATAGCTGGATGTAGTCCTCGTTGTCTGGATACTGGCATTGCAGGAACGCCCTCCTCATCATCGCCTCTTGAGCCTGTGTCCTCGGATGGGCGCGGGGCTTATGGTGTCTTGTTTTTGAATCTGTCGATGGATTGTCGGTTCCTTCGATGAGCTCTTTCAGTTTGTCGATGTCAGTGACAGCGTAGTTAGGATTTACAGACATGGTATCCAGTTCTCCCTCCAGCTCAGCGCCTGTCAGCTGGACCAACTTTTGCTTTTCTGTCTCCCCTTGCTTCATCCCCTCCTCTTCCATCTCACCTGTCTCCATCACCTGACTCTTCTTCTTTTTCTCACTATCCTTCTCATCCTTCTCTACTTTTTCATTTTTCTCTTCCTTCATTGTTTGCTGTGGAGTCATTTTTCTCTCCTCGTTTTCTCCCTTAGTTGAACTCTTCTCTTTCTTGCACTTTTTTTCCACCGTCTCCCCACCAGAAGTTCCCACTTTCCTTTTGCGTGTCTTTTTCCTCCCACCATCTTTTTTTTCTTCTTTCTTTGCATTTTGTTGCAGCTCTTCCTTTTTCTGATTTGACTTCAACTTGCTCCGAACCACCTGGATGTCTTTAAAGTCCCAGCTGATGCCATAGCGGATCCTCTGCTCCATGAACCACACCTTCACCTGGTCAGGGTGCAGGGAGCAGCGATGCGCAAGTGCATTTGTCTCCTTCTGTGTCAGGTAAGGAAATCTGTCGAAGGTTTTGCTGAGCTCTGCCACACTTTTCGGGGGTAGGTCAATCTGGTTTGAGTGCACCCATATGAGCCTCTGCTTATCTGAAACCAGGGGCAGGGTCACAGAATGGCTCTGGTTCAGGATGAAAATCTGAAGGTTAGGATTCCTTTCAGGTAAATTCCCTCCACAAGCATCCAGTGACGTTTGTCTGTTTTGAATAGCTGTATGCTTCATCTTCATCTTCTGAAAAAATGACAGCAAACGAAAAAAAGTTCACCGTCACAACTTCCAGAAAAAAATACATTTTTACACTCTCAGCCCAGAAAAGTTTTGTTTACTTTAAGAAAGAAAACTAGTAAAACCAGCAGCCTCAAAAAAAGTGACTTGCAAAAAATATTAAGCACAGAAACAAACTCGAATAATGAGTTTCCTAAAAATCCTTATGAAAGGAATTCACACCCAACTAGATATGGCTCAAAATCGTGAACAATCCATAAACCTGGTTAAACTTGATTAAAATACACTGTTAAGTCTACTTTATACTTCAAGACTTTTTACTGAGTTAAACATGGTATTGACTCAACTGACAATGATGGCTGGAAAAAAAAAAAAAAAAAAAAAAAAAAAGCATTGTAAGCTAGTCAGGTTTACTTTATCTTTTGCAGTAAGAGAATAATACGTATATTTTAATGTACAACTGTTTTTTTTTTTTTTTAATAGATTTCAAATCTGGGCCCACAGCGTAGTGTTTAAAACCAATTTAGCATCAAAATTACAGAGTAATAAGGTATATTTTGCCATTTAGTGTTTTGTTTATAACAAGAAAAAAACCGTTACACATTCATTTCAAATACCAACGGCAAGAACGCGAACTCAGCATACGTTAAATTCGCATAACGGTTAAACCTGGTTTAAACTCGTTAGCTTACAGTAGCTTATGAAAGATAGATATTCAAAAACCGAAATTTAGCACTGTTTTAATATAGTCTTTACTCTTTTTTTAACGTGTTTTTAACGTGCTTTACCGTGTGAAGAGTACCGTTACCGACCCCTCGAGCAGCGCCTGCGCAGAACGTCCCGGTGCGATAGTGCAGCCGTTAGCTAGCTGCGAAACTGCGTCATGACTAGCTTAAACCGTCACCTCAATGCTAAGTCTTGTTAGCCGCTAAATGTTCGTTTTTTTCCGGTGGTTTTGGCGGATAAAAATTAAAACACGGATAAAACTACTAAGAATTGAAGTAAAAAGGTTAGAACCCTTACCTTCTCGAAATCAAAGCCTAGCCTCTGGCTGAAGAGTTTCTCCCTGGTCGGATTTCACAAGCTAAATCTCACCAACGATAAACGACAGCAGGTTGGGTTCAGGTAAACTGGGAGAGCTTGAGCAAACAGCCAAGTGTTTCTGCTTTTAAGGGGTAGATGGTATTAACACAGAGAGCTTGCTTTGGTCGAAGGTGATCAAAATCACTTTAAAAAAATAGTGACATCACGTTAAAGGGTGTGGACGTTGGCCTTAAAAATAGAGAAGGCAAAATGAAATATGCAAATTAGACAAATTTAATTAGATTTAAGGGCATACATTTTAAATGAATGATATATTGAAGATAAAATCCTTTTTCAAAATGTAAACGAAAATATTTCTGTAGTTGGTTCGTTTACAAACTATGATATTTTCTTGATAGCTGTTCCAAATTACAAACATGGTTTGGTTATTTCATGGAAGCACTTCCTTTATTGTTTTATCTAATTTGGGCTCTCATATCCTGACACTCACAGGTAGAAGACCCTAAATACAAGATGCTACACTTCCTACATGCGGGTAACAACAGCCTGGCCTGAGAAGTATGAAGCGGTAAGGAGTGGTGATGAATTTTTGCTTCCTCACAGTTTTACTCGCATACTCAGATACAAAAAAAACCTTTGTTGGCCATAAATATATTTCAAGCACCAAGGATTTGCTCTCATTCATCTGTGGAATGAAGCATAACAACCTCACCCAACAAAACTGCAAAAACATGAATCTTACTCCACCCCCTGAATGGTTGTTTCAGCAAAGATGAATCTATTATACACAATTATGAAACAGAGGTTGAGAGATGAACTCAAATTAAGTATGTTTTCTTATCTCCCAAAACAGAGTCAACCAGAAGGTTGTAGTGGGGTACAGATAACTTTACACAGCAATGAGTGTGAGTCAAGATAAATCTTACCCAACCAAAATACAACAACAACAAAAAATAACCCTCTGACTCCACCTTCTAAATGTTTAATTCGGGAGAAACAAAACTGTTGTATCATTCTCCCATGGCAGAACACACATACTGCGTACAACTACATCTTCTTAGATAAACAAAAAGAAACAAAGAAGAAACTGAAGACTTTGTTCAGCATTAATATCAATTGAGACCAATTGGATTGCTGCTTCCTGTTTTGAAAACATGTCGGACAATCTGAGCAAGACTCCCCGAGTCGTCCTTTGTAACATGTGTACGGAGGAGGACAGAAAACCAGCACGGAAGACCTGCATGAAATGTGAGATCTCCATGTGCATACAGCACCTCCAGGCCCACCTGACCACTCCTGTGTTGCTGCAGACTCATCCTCTGACTGAGCCCATAGCCTCAGGAGAAGGAGGCCCAGCCGGGACCACCAAATGCCCCCAACATGGCAAACTCCTGGAGTACTACTGCTTGGACGACTTGACCTGTGTGTGTGTTTCCTGTGCTATTGAAGACCAGCATCGCCTGCACAATATGAAGACCTTCTCCACAGCACACAAAGAGCTCCAGGAGAAGGTGACGGCTGAGCTTCAGGCCTTAGAGATGAAGAATGATGGAGAAAATGTCAGTCTGGAGAAATGGGAGAAGAGTGAAAGAGAGAAGCTGGGTCGCTCCAGTGTTCGTCTCATCCAGGCTGTGACTGACCTGCGTGACCTGGCCCTGACCAGGGTCCAGAGTTCAGTCTCTGCTCGTATGGTGTGCCTCAAAACCAGCAAGACCAGCTTGCTAGCAGCAAAGTCCGAAGAGGATCCCTTCAGGTTCCTGCAGATGTATTCCCAGGTGCATCAGGATTTGGAGAAAGCCAAGGCTGTGTATTTGCAAAAAGGGTTGGAACCTGGAAGTGATTGTGACAAAATGACTCAAGAGATAAGACAGAGAGGTGAAAAAATGACAAAGGAGATGACTCACTTTTGGGAATCCCTGTTGACTCATGTTGACCCCGAGGAGCTCAGTGCAGCCACCTCAGACCTGTTCTTTGAACCACAGACTCTGGGTCAAGGAGTGATACTGTCCACAGACAAAAGGAAGGTCCACTTCTGCAGTTACCTTGGTAAAAGCATATTACTGGTTCAGAGTATGAAGTCTACCACACCTGACAGATGGAGGATCAGCCTTTCCAACAGCTGTGACTGGACCATTGGCTTATGTGACAAAAACTATGCGGCACACTTAAATGATGGAGAAATATACGGACTGTGCCTCAGAGGAAACCAGCTCAGCTCTCTCATGACAGAGTATGATGAGAATAATGCAGATCCAGTTATGTATGGCTTACAGCAGCACTCCCTTGGTGCAATACAAGGTACGCGAAAGGTTTCCCTTCAGGAGATCACTCCAGAAGAAGACATGGGAAAACAAACAGCCCGTCCAACAAGAGTGGGAGTGGTATGTAGCCAACCTAATTTGTTATCCTTCTACGACCTGACCAGCACACATCAAAGGAGAAAAATAGTCACAATAACAATCAACTCCAGAAACCAGAGGCTGACCCCTTTTGTCTGCTCAGAGATTGATGAGTTGCTAAGAAGCTCACCTACTGGGGTGTCAGTGACCTTATTCGGTGGAAAAACTTACCACCACCAACAATGGCAGGGGCGGTGGAAATGCTCATGTGGACAGGTACACCTTGGGAACAAACAATATACAAGCAGTTTTGGAAGCTTTGGTGTGCCGCTTTATCAGCACACCAACACCTGTACCTGTGGAAAAAGAGTAGGTGAGTCACGCATCACAGAGGTGCTTTGTGAGCTTCTGTAATGGCCAGCCATGATGTGGTCTTCAGCAGGTTTCCTTTTACACGTTATTGTTCAAACTCAACATTAGTGGGCGTATACATGCTATGGATGTAAATGTGGACGCTGCAAGCTTTTACTGGAAGCATTATTTCTTTGTAGACGGTGGTGGCAGCTGTGAACAAAAACATTGGAGGAACAGAGGAAGTTGATCCATTTTCCTTTGCTTATGTCTTATCATTGTAAAAAGGCCTCTCAGTATAAGGTCACAAATACCTACTGTGGTCAACCATTCCTTGGGTTTGCTTGATTTCTTTTCTTTCCTCAAAAATGAAAATGTAGGCATGTATTATACATCATTTTTGAATGTAATTCTACACTGTGCTCAGCTTTGCTGTTTTGTTTCAAGAGTTACACAAGCTCATGTTTGCTCTGACATAGTCCTTTTGTTACTTTTCCTGGCTACAAGTCAGTGGTGACTGTTGCCATCTAGTGGTGGTGAATGTGTCATGCCAGTCAAGTCTTACAGCATTTTCCTCAACTGGCTACTATGAGTTTGTGCTTGTTTCATAAATGCATTTTTAAAAGGCTGATGACAAAACAAGGAAAGCATTTATATTTGAGTGTTTTTTAAATGATTGAAACATAAAAGTGAATTTAAATCTACATTTAATTTTAATATGATCGAAATACAGAATTTTTTGTTTTTTTCTTAGAGAGGGTGTTGATGATTAAAAAAAGTGACGTCAAATAAAATCATGTGCTAACATTTTGTTGAAATAAATATGCATCACCTCTTGCATTAAACTTCCATTTTTTGGGGATTTTTGCATTTAATTAACTTTATGCATTTTTTAATTTAAATTTGACTTTTTTTTTTTCAAATTCAGAATTTTCAAGAGATGTTGAAATTTTTTTTTACACTTTTGCTAATTTCAAAATTTTTTAAATTCCTGAAAAGTTTTGCAAATAATTCAAATTCCAATTTTACTTTGCGAATTGAGACAAAAAAAAAATTGAAAAGTTTTACAATTAAAAAGTTAGTGCTTTTTTCACAAATTAATAATCTTTTTTCAAATGTTTAAAATTTTTGCTAATTTTTAAAATATAATTTTTTATAATAAAAAGTATGCTAGTTTTTGAGATTTTTAATTTGGAAAATTTTGCTTATAATTTCAATTTCAATTTAACTTTTCAAATTTTGACATTTTTTGAAAATTTAGCAAACTTTTGCAATTAAAAGTTTAATTTTTTTGCAAATTTATAAAAAAAATTGAAATATTTTGAGTTTTTGCTAATTTTAATTTCTTTTAAATAAAATTTTGCAATTCCTTGTTATTTCATAAATTTTGCAGACCTTTGAAATTTATAAAATTATATATTTTTTCCATTCAAATTCTTTTTTTTTTCAAATTTATTGAAAATAAAAATCTAAGACATTAGATGTGAAAATTCATTAACACAAAAAAATCTGTTTTAGATAATTAATCACTAGATTTTCACTATGTTGAAAATATTTTGCACTATTTTGTCTTTATTGTGAAGTAGGTTTTTTGGCCCAGGAATGGCTTTAATCCTGAGGCAAAATGGCTCCTATGAAAGTAAATGTAGCAGACCCCTTCCCTTGATATAGAAGCTTTACTTTCCATGGCAAAAAATCAGCCTGGCCCAAAAAGTTTGAAGTGGTATGGCTTAGTGGGAAATAATGATCGTGCTCCTATGTGATCAGCCAGTATCAGAAAAGAGAAACAGTCACATTAAAAATAAGCAGATTTGTTTCCTTACATTTCAATTCACATACTGAGAGATACTGAGAACTCCTCATAAGAAAAAAAATAAATAAAATTACACGCACGAACTGGTTTGCTCTCATTCATCTGTGGAATGAAACATAACGGACCCACCCAATAAAGCTGCAGCCACATGATTCTTACTCCACCCCCTGAATGTTTGTTTCGGGAAAGACAAAACCGTTACACATGATTCTGAGGCAGAGGTTGAGAGAAGAAATCAGATAAACTTTGTTTTCTTGCCTCCCAAAACAGAGTCAGCCAGAGGGTTAGAGGGAGAATAGATGACTTTATGCAGTGCTGAGACAAAATATATCTGATCAGCACTTCCTGATTAAAAAAGCTTGACAAACCAGCACACACACACACACACAAAGAACAAAGCGTCCTCTGACTCCACCTCCTGGATGTTTGCTTTGGGAGAAACGAAACTTTTGTGTCATGCTCCTCTGGCAGAGCTCACATACTGCATACAACTACTTTATGTAAGCCAGAGGAAGAGATACAAAGAGGAAACTGAAGACTTTATCCAGCTCTGATATCATTTTTGGAACACTCTGATCAACACTTCCTGTTTTGAAGAATGTCGGACAATCTGAGCAAGACTTCTCCAGTCGTCCTTTGTGACATGTGTACGGAGGAGGACAGAAAACCAGCACGGAAGACTTGCATGAAATGTGAGATCTCCATGTGTGTGCAGCACCTCCAGACCCACCTGACCACTCCTGTGTTGCTGCAGACTCATCCTCTGACTGAGCCCATAGCCTCAGGAGAAGGAGGCCCAGCCGGGACCACCAAATGCCCCCAACATGGCAAACTCCTGGAGTACTACTGCTTGGACGACTTGACCTGTGTGTGTGTTTCCTGTGCTATTGAAGACCAGCATCGCCTGCACAATATGAAGACCTTCTCCACAGCACACAAAGAGCTCCAGGAGAAGGTGACGGCTGAGCTTCAGGCCTTAGAGATGAAGACTGATGGGGAAAATGTCAGTCTGGAGAAGTGGGAGAAGAGTGAAAGAGAGAAGCTGGGTCGCTCCAGTGTTCGTCTCATCCAGGCTGTGACTGACCTGCGTGATCTGGCCCTGACCAGTGTCCAGAGTTCAGTCTCTGCTCGTATGGTGTGCCTCAAAACCAGCAAGACCAGCTTGCTAGAAGCAAAGACCAAAGAGGACCCCTTCAGGTTCCTGCAGATGTATTCCCAGGTGCATCAGGATTTGGAGAAAGCCAAGGCTGTGTATTTGCAAAAAGGGTTAGAACCTGGCAGTGATTGTGACAAAATGGTTCAAGAGATAAGACAGAGAGGTGAAAAAATGACAGAGGAGATGACTCACTTTCTGGAATCCCTGTTGACTCACGTTGACCCCGAGGAGCTCAGTGCAGCCACCTCAGACCTGTTCTTTGAACCACAGACTCTGGGTCAAGGAGTGATACTGTCCACAGACAAAAGGAAGGTCCACTTCTGCAGTTACCTTGAGAAAAGCATATTACTGGTTCAGAGTATGAAGTCTACCACACCTTACAGATGGAGGATCAGCCTTTCTGACAGCTGTGACTGGACCATTGGCTTATGTGACAAAAACTACGCTGCACAGTTAAATGATGGAGAAATATACGGACTGTGCCTCAGAGGTAACCAGCTCAGCTCTCTCATGACAGAGTATGAAAAGGTTAATGCAGATCCAGTTATGTTTGGCTTACGGCTGCACTCCCCAGATCCAAAACAAGGTACGCGAAGGGTTTCCCTTCAGGCAATCACTCCAGAAGAAGACACGGGGAAACCAACAGCCCGTCCAACAAAAGTGGAAGTGGTATATAGACAACCTAACTTGTTATCCTTCTACGACCTGACCAGCACACATCAACGGAGAAAAATAGTCACAATAACAATCCATTCCAGAAACCAGTGCCTCACTCCTTTTGTCTGCTCAGAGATTGATGAGTTGCTAAGAAGCTCACCTGCTGGAGGTTTAGCGAAAGGATTCTCATTTGGTTCACAATATCCCCAACACCAACAATGGCAGGGGCGTTGGAAATGCTCATGTGGACAGGTACACCTTGGGAACAAAGAATATACAAGCAGTTTTGGATACTCTGGTGTGCATCCTTCCCAGCACATCCACACCTGTACCTGTGGAAAAAGAGTAGGTGAGTCCAGCACCACAGAGGTGCTTTGTGAGCTTGTGTAATGGCCAGCCATGATGTTGTCTTCAGCTCGCATCAACAGGTTTCCTTTTACACATTATTGTTCAAACCCAACATTAGGGGGTCTAGACATGCTATGGATAGATATAGACTCTACCAGCTTTTACTGGAAGCATTATTTCTTTGTAGAAGACGATGGCAGCAGCGGACAGAAATATCGGACATGAAGTGGACCCCTTTCCCCTTTGCCTGTGTGTAATCATTGTAAAAAGCATTTCAAGACATGGTCACAAATATCTACTATGATCAATAAAAATTCATCTATATAGGATCTTTAAAAAGGGGGGAAAGTGAAAAATGTCTTCTGCATGAAAATGAAGTCACGACTCGTCTATCATTACTAGATGTAATTCTGTATTTTGCTCATCTCAACTGTTTTGTTTGAGGAGTTACACAAGCTCATGTTTGCTCTTTCATAGCCCTTTCCTGGCTGCCAGTTTATGGTGTCTGTCGCCATCTAGTGGTTGTGAATGTGTCATTGCAATCAAATCTTACAGTGCATTTTTTTCAACTTGTTGCACTGAGTTTGTCTGTTTCACATACACATTTTGAATACTGATGTTGAATAAAACAAGGAAAGCACTTAAATTTGTAACATTTTATTGAATTCTTGAAACATAAAACTGAATTAAAAACCACATTTTGATTTCACAATTTGTCTTTTTCCTTTCCCTCGACCTTATATAATGAAAAAAAAAAAATCAAGAAAAAGTTTAAAATGGAGTGATTACAGACACCACTCCAACAAAATCACACTGTATGCAGATGATGGTCCACTGTAGTATCTCCACACAACCTTTGGTTTTGATGAGGAGCAGCAAGAAGAGAAAAGCTGTACGTATGTTTAAATAAAGTTATTTTCTAGCTGTAGTATAAATATTAGCATGAAATGATCTGTGTGTAACTTAATATTAACTTTATGTTATTGATGGAAAGGAATGTCAGTCATAGGCTTAGAAAAAGTATCATTACACTATCTAATCTCAAATTCTAAATAATTAAAGTGCAAAACTTAATCAAAAACGGAATGATTTAAATTCTAAAAATATTCTTGTAGACTCAGCCTTTCTTATAATTTAAGACATTTTCTATGATTTTACAATTTGGACTGTATAAAAACAGACAACACAGCAGCTTCCTCCATAGTGAAGCCAAACTTTCTAGAGCTCCCCCTGCTGGCTATGTGTAGTATAGTTCAAACAGCCTGTCAGTTGAATCATCTTCCCAAAAAATAAAAAATGTAATTTCCAATGTTGGCAGTATTTTGGCTTCACTTAGAAGACGGAGGTGTGTCGACCATATTGATATATAGTCAGTGTTTTATATGTGGGTGAGGAATGCTAATGCATAGAGTTGCATACATGTTAAAACAACATACAAGGCCCTGCTTTGGGTAATCTCTTTAAACCGGAAAAAATTAACTGTAACTTTTAAAATTTTAGTTCGGAAAACCTCAACCAATAAGAAAACAATGACGGCACGGGGATCATACACCTGGTCACAACTGGTCCCCTTGTTCATGCCATTATAGACCTCTTTGTTAAGCAGTGAGGATTCAGCTGTCATTTCCGAAGACAGTGTTGAGCTGTTGTGTGACCCTGATGAAGGTGGTCCTTCGACTCAGCTCCTTCAGTTTCCCCGCCCCGACGTAGGTGCAGGTGGAGCGGACCCCACCCAGGATGTCCTTTATTGTATCTTCCACTGGACCCTTGTAGGGGACTTCGACCGTCTTCCCTTCTGATGCTCTGGAGGTGAAAATCAAACAGACAACGAAAAGTGAAGGATTTGAAGGTTGTTAGATGATAAAATCAAAATTAAGATCAAAAGTACAGACGTGACGGTGACTCTGACCTGTAGTCAGCCACCCCTCCTGCATGTTTCTTCATCGCCTTGTCAGAGCTCATCCCGTAGAACAGCTTGTATTTCTTGCCGTTTTTCTCGATAACCTCACCCCCGCTTTCTGAATGGCCTGCGAGCATCCCACCCAGCATCACAAAGTCTGCTCCAGCACCTGAGAAATTTGAAGGTGGTATGGCTTAGTGGGGAATAATGATCTTGCTCCTATGTGATCATCCAGTATCAGAAAAGAGAAACAGTCACATTAAAAATAAGCAAATTTGTTTCCTTACATTTCAATTCACATACTGAGAGATACAAGGAATTTTGTATAAGTTCAAAAAAGAAATACATTACACGCATGAAGGGGTTTGCTCTCATTCATCTGTGGAATGAAACATAACAGCCTCAACCAATAAAGCTGCAGCCACATGATTCTTACTCCACCCCCTGAATGTTTGTTTCAGTAAAGACAACACCGTTACATATGATTCTGAAGCAGAGGTTGAGAGATGAAACTAGATAAAGTTTGTTTTCTAACCTCCCAAAACAGAGTCAACCAGAGGGTTGGAGGGGGAATAGATGACTTAATGCAGTGCTGAGACAAAATATATCTGATCAGCACTTCCTGATTAAAAAAGCTTGACAAACCAGCACACACACACACACACACACACACACACACACACACACACACACACACACACACACACACACACACACACACACACACACACACACTCACTAACTCACACACACAAAGAACAAAGCATCCTCTGACTCCACCTCCTGGATGTTTGCTTTGAGAGAAACGAAACTGTTGTGTCATGCTCCTCTGACAGAGCTCACATACTGCATACAGCTTTATCCAAGCAGAAGGAAGAGATACAAAGAGGAAACTGAAGACTTTATCCAGCACTGATATCATTTAGGAACACTCTGATCAACACTTCCTGTTTTGAAGAATGTCGGACAATCTGAGTAAGACTTCTCCAGCCGTCCTTTGTGACATGTGTACGGCGATGGACAGAAAACCAGCACAGAAGACCTGCATGAAATGTGAGATCTCCATGTGTGTGCAGCACCTCCAGACCCACCTGACCACTCCTGTGTTGCTGCAGACTCATCCTCTGACTGAGCCCATAGCCTCAGGAGAAGGAGGCCCAGCCGGGACCACCAAATGCCCCCAACATGGCAAACTCCTGGAGTACTACTGCTTGGACGACTTGACCTGTGTGTGTGTTTCCTGTGCTATTGAAGACCAGCATCGCCTGCACAATATGAAGACCTTCTCCACAGCACACAAAGAGCTCCAGGAGAAGGTGACGGCTGAGCTTCAGGCCTTAGAGATGAAGACTGATGGAGAAAATATCAGTCTGGAGAAGTGGGAGAAGAGTGAAAGAGAGAAGCTGGGTCGCTCCAGTGTTCGTCTCATCCAGGCTGTGACTGACCTGCATGATCTGGCCCTGACCAGTGTCCAGAGTTCAGTCTCTGCTCGTATGGTGTGCCTCAAAACCAGCAAGACCAGCTTGCTAGCAGCAAAGACCGAAGAGGACCCCTTCAGGTTCCTGCAGATGTATTCCCAAGTGCATCAGGATTTGGAGAAAGCCAAGGCTGTGAATTTGCAAAAAGGGTTGGAACCTGGAAGTGATTGTGACAAAATGGTTCAAGAGATAAGACACAGAGGTGAAAAAATGACAAAGGACATGACTCACTTTTGGGAATCCCTGTTGACTCATGTTGACCCAGAGGAGTTCAGTGCAGCCACCTTAGACCTGTTCTTTAAACCACAGACTCTGGGTCAAGGAGTGATACTGTCCGCGGACAAAAGAAAGGTCCACTTCTGCAGTTACCTTGAGAAAAACATATTACTGGTTCAGAGTATTAAGTCTACCACACCTTACAGATGGAGGATCAGCCTTTCCAACAGCTGTGACTGGACCATTGGCATATGTGACAAAAACTACGCCGCACAGTTAAACGATGGAGAAATATACGGACTGTGCCTCAGAGGTAACCAGCTCAGCTCTCTCATGACAGAGTATGAAAAGGTTAATGCAGATCCAGTTATGCACGGCTTACGGCTGCACTCCCCTGGTGCAAAACAAGGTACGCGAAGGGTTTCCCTTCAGGTAATCACTCCAGAAGAAGACACAGGAAAACCAACAGCCCGTCCAATAAAAGTGGAAGTGGTATGTAGCCAACCTAATTTGTTATCCTTCTACAACCTGACCAGTGCACATCAACGAAGAAAAATAGTCACAATAACAATCAACTCCAGAAACCAGTGCCTGACTCCTTTTGTCTGCTCAGAGATTGATGAGTTGCTAAGAAGCTCACCTCCTGGGCGGTCAGAGGCAGCATGCGCATTATTAAGAAAAAAAACTTACCACCACCAACAATGGCAGGGGCGGTGGAAATGCTCATGTGGACAGGTACACCTTGGGAACAAACAATATACAGGCAGTTTTGGAAGCTTTGGTGTGCAGCACACCAACACCTGTACCTGTGGAAAAAAAGTCGGTGAGTCACGCATCCCAGAGGTGCTTTGTGAGCTTCTGTAACGGCCAGCCATGATGTTGTCTTCAGCTCTTGTTGACACATTTCCTGTCACACTTATTGTTTGAACTCAACATTAGGTGGCGTACACTTGTCATGGATGTAGACATTGACTCTACCAGATTTTACTGGAAAAAAAAATCATAATTCAACTTTATAGCATCTTTAAAAATGGGGAAAATGAAAAATGTCTTCTGCATGAAAATGAAGTCACGACGCTTTTATCATTCCTAAATGTTATTCTGTATTTTGCTCATCTCAACTGTTTTGTTTGAGGAGTAACACAAGCTCATGTTTGCTCTTTCATAGCCCTTTCCTGGCTGCCAGTGTATGGTGTCTGTCGCCATCTAGTGGTTGTGAATGTGTCATTGCAATCAAATCTTACAGTGCATTGTCTTCGACTTGTTGCACTGAGTTTGTCTTTGTTTCACATACACATTTTGAATACTGATGTTGAATAAAACAAGGAAAGCACTTAAATTTGTAAATTTTTATTGAATTCTTGAAACATAAAACTGAATTAAAAACCACATTTTGATTTCACAATTTGTCTTTTTCCTTTCCCTCGACCTTATATAATGAAAAAAAAAAAATCAAGAAAAAGTTTAAAATGGAGTGATTACAGACACCACTCCAACAAAATCACACTGTATGCAGATGATGGTCCACTGTAGAATCTCCCACAACCTTTGGTTTTGATGAGGAGCAGCAAGAGAAAGGCTGTACGTATGTTTGAATAAAGTTATTTTCTAGCAGTAGTATAAATATTAGCATGAAATGATCTGTGTGTAACTTAATATTAACTTTATGTTATTGATGGAAAGGAATGTCAGTCATAGGCTTAGAAAAAGTATCATTATACTATCTAATCTCAAATTCTAAATAATTAAAGTGCAAAACTTAATTAAAAAACAGAATGATTGAAATTCTAAAAATATTCTTGTAGACTCAGCCTTTCTTATAATTTAAGACATTTTCTATGATTTTACAATTTGGACTGTATAAAAACAGACAACACAGCAGCTTCCTCCATAGTGAAGCCAAACTTTCTAGAGCTCCCCCTGCTGGCTAGGTGTAGTATAGTTCAAACAGCCTGTCAGTTGAATCATATTCCCAAAAAATAAAAAATGTAATTTCCAATGTTGGCAGTATTTTGGCTTCACTTAGAAGACGGAGGTGTGTCGACCATATTGATATAAAGTCAGTGTTTTAAATGTGGGTGAGGAATGCTAATGCATAGAGTTGCATACATGTTAAAACAACAAACAAGGCCCTGCTTTGGGTAATCTCTTTAAACCGGAAAAAATTAACTGTAACTTTTAAAATTTTAGTTCGGAAAACCTCAACCAATAAGAAAACAATGACGGCACGGGGATCATACACCTGGTCACAACTGGTCCCCTTGTTCATGCCATTATAGACCTCTTTGTTAAGCAGTGAGGATTCAGCTGTCATTTCCGAAGACAGTGTTGAGCTGTTGTGTGACCCTGATGAAGGTGGTCCTTCGACTCAGCTCCTTCAGTTTCCCCGCCCCGACGTAGGTGCAGGTGGAGCGGACCCCACCCAGGATGTCCTTTATTGTATCTTCCACTGGACCCTTGTAGGGGACTTCGACCGTCTTCCCTTCTGATGCTCTGGAGGTGAAAATCAAACAGACAACGAAAAGTGAAGGATTTGAAGGTTGTTGGACGATAAAATCAAAATTAAGATCAAAAGCACTGACACGACAGTGACTCTGACCTGTAGTCAGCCACCCCTCCTGCATGTTTCTTCATCGCTGTGTCAGAGCTCATCCCGTAGAACAGCTTGTATTTCTTGCCATTTTTCTCGATAACCTCACCCCCGCTTTCTGAGTGGCCTGCGAGCATCCCACCCAGCATCACAAAGTCTGCTCCAGCACCTGAGAGTCATGGGAAGGAAAACAAAAGGGTCATTAATGTCTTTAACAGAAGTTTCTCTCTATCCTTTAAACGGCGTACTCAAAATCTTACCAAAAGCCTTTGATACATCCCCTGGGCAGGTACATCCGCCGTCCTGTGAGAAAGAGAGGACACAGAACAGAACATGTAGTGTGTCTGATTTTACATTATCAGGGTCTGGAACACACATTATATCATTTACAAGCTAGAAAATAAAGTTGATGAATATCTTTCAAAATACTATATTTGAAGGGACATCCCCTTTCCAAGGCAAGAAGACAAAAAGAATCTGTATTTCTTCACAGTAAAAACAAAAGGTGAAAATGCTAGGTGTTAGCTTAGCATAAAGACTGGTGAGTGAAAACAAAACAGCTAGCTTGGTTTTGACCATAGACTGTAAAAAAAAAATGGACGTCTGCTTGCTTGGCTCGGAGTTAGGTCTCCACAAAAACTGCTCCCCCTGGTGGAAGGCTGCAGTATAGTTCAAAATTCCATCTCCCCAGTCATTCCAGATGGGCCGTGGTCAAACTTTAAAAAATTAATACTCCTCGTAAAAATGTTTCTCACGTCTGATTGTTGTGGTGATTTGAAGATATCATTTGGCTGCCTTGTATTCAAGTCCTCTTTTTTCTGAAAAGTTTCGTTTTCATTCGTTATACGAGGTTAAAGACGAGGCCTTACATAATGTTTAATGATGATTGACAGCTGCCGTTCTCGTGTATTTTTTTCGGGGTTGTAAAATTTGTCTGGAGGTAGAGTCAGGAAGTGATTAGACTCTCGAACGGAAAAAAAGCCAGAGGAGCTGCTGATCCTCAAACATTCTTATTTGCCAAATTAGCATGCTAACCGAAACACTTTTGCCCCATTGTTTACCATCATGATGCTAATGGACGCTAACAGTTTGACCTCACAATGCAGGTTAATGTGTCACCAAGCAGAACTCTTTTCCATGAACTGTTTTGGCATGCTGTGGATGTCCCTAGCAACTGTTGTCAATGGTTTTCAACCAATCAGGATAGAGTATTTAAAAAAAACAGCGCACAAAGCTGAGAGATAAGTTGAAATAATGACTCACAGAGATGATGTGACCACCCAAGCCATGGGCTGCGTCTGCGCACTCGATCACAGCGCTGAGCTGAGGGTATCCCACCCCGGTCTTCTTGCGGGTGGTGCACACAGATCCTGTAGAGTAAGAAAGCAGACTGATTTAGACCTGGATGTTGGTTTGTGTTAAATGATCAAGAATGTCGACTTAGTTGGTGCTCCTATTACCTGGTCCAATGCCCACTTTGATGATGTCAGCACCAGCGAGGATCAGCTCCTCTACCATCTCCCCTGTTACCACATTTCCTGCCTGAGAGAAAAAGTGATCCATGATTATTTTTAAATCTAAGAGGTTTAACTTAAGACATTAAAACCGTCTACTCACCATGATGGTGTGTGAAGGGAATTTCTGCCTGACATCCCTGACAAAGTGGACGAAGTGTTCTGAGTAGCCGTTCGCCACGTCTACGCACACGTACTGTAGCACTGGAACCGCCGCCAGGATGGCTGAGATCCTCTCAAAGTCGCCGTCGCTTGTGCCTGTGCTGACTGCTACATTCTGGAACAGAACAGGATAAAATGTTGTGTTATTATAAATTCAGTATTGATTTGTAGGCTGAAATGATAGTTTAAGAATAAAAATTACCTTGATACATTCAGGGTTCTTTGTTGCAAACTCCACCCATTCGTCCACGGAGTAATGCTTGTGAATCGTGGTGAAGAGGGAGAACTAGAGAAAGGGACAACAACAGTGAGGGTGGCTTTTTATTAAAATGTGACTGATTTAAGTATGACCGAGTTTTAATTTTCCAGGGATTACACAAATTAGCTAACCCTAGAATTAAAATTTACAGCATGTGCCATTCAGACCGGAAGCCACGTGTTAGCAGCTGATTTTCTCTTTGTGAAACAAGTGCGACCAACCTTATTCATGACTAGTGCCATCTCAAAGGTTCCTACAGTGTCCATGTTTGCAGCAATGATAGGGATCCCTCTGTAGCTGCCTTTAGAGTTCCTGAAAGTGAAGCTCCTCATCAGGTCTACCTGGTGGCAGAAACACAAATGAGAGATTAGTCTATTTCATAAGGAAATATTTGGTTACAGCTGTTTGAGCTAGTGTTAAAACCTACCTCGCTCCTTGATTTGAGTGTGCTCCGCTTTGGACGCAGGAGGACATCCTTGAAGTCCAGCTTGATGTCATTCTCGATGCGAGGCATTATGGAAAGATGTGGCTGTAATGTAGCTTAAAAGAAAGTGGAATGACGTCTTCTCTCGTTGACCGAGAGCCTGTTGGGAAAATATGTCAGAGTTCACGATTCCTGCTCTGATATGTCTTCTTTTACCCGTCTTCAAACTTTAACATGTGGCGATAAACGTTTTGTAGTCTTCATGGGATCTGGTTTCTGGCAGGAAGCCATTAGGGGCAACCATCATCCTAGCCATGAAATGATAACACACAAAATAAACCAGAAGAGTCGTTTTAACTAAGAATATATGATAAAAAAGCTATCTCAGGCAACCAAACACTTCTAAAATGCTGAAGCTTTTCATGCCTACCTGTACCACAAAGAGCAAAACCGTTGCTCGTTTAACCCTAACGTCAAAACCCAAGGTTAGCATCGGTTAAAAGTAGAAAACATGATTCCCCTTCGCTAATATCTAAACCATTCGCGTTATGTGACATTTCTTATAAGTAAACAACGTTTAAATCATCGACATGACGAAGGAGAGTACAGTACGTACCTTTGGAAAAGTATGAATGGTTTTGTCTGAAGCAACGCTTCCTTTTCGGCTCCGGGAGCGGGAAACGTTACGCGGGCGGACACCAACTGACATCCATTTTGTAGTTCTTAAGGAGCCTCAGCACGTTGGCGCCACGCGGGTAAGAACTACAGATGCGTCACTCGTTTTATGATACACTAGGTTCCTGTTTCAGATACTCGGGAAATACGTTTCGCTGGTTTCTGAATCATATCTATACTTGTGGTGGCATGAAGGAGATAGAGGTGCAAATTTAGCGCTATCTCAACGACTTTTTCAAAAATTACGAAGTCCAGTATGTAGTTAGACCGGAACCGTTGGTATATGGAAAAAAGAGGCGGTGGGATTTGGTGGGAAGCACCGGAAACGCTATTTGTAATTCAGAAGAGTGTGCATATCGACTTTTCGCTTTACAGAGGATTATTTTCATCACTGCAAGACATTTATAAAGACATTTCTTAAAACCTAACCCATACGACTGCTTTTGTCAAAGAAACTTCCAGAAACATGCTAATTAAAGTAAAGGTAAGCCAAAGCAACAGTGAAAATTAAACCAATTTATCGTTTTTAGTCCAGTCTCAAACCCGAAACTGCTTCTGTTATTCCAGACACTCACAGGAAAGGAGATAGAGATCGATATAGAGCCGACAGATAAGGTAAAATAATATATTTTCCGTACTCTGTTGCTTCGGTGTTTAACGTTAATTAACCAGTGGTTGTTGAGTTTTAATACAGATGTTTTGTTTCCATCAAAGGTGGAGCGGATAAAAGAAAGGGTGGAGGAGAAAGAGGGAATCCCTCCGCAGCAGCAGAGGTTGATCTACAGTGGAAAACAGATGTAAGAAAAAAAAGCTTGTGCTTGTGGATTCTTGTGCTATTTTAGAAATGCTACAACTACACTCTCCAGCTATTTGTAGAAATGTGAAACCCTAATTTAACAATGTACAGATCTGACTATGTGTGAAATGTTACAAAAAATTAATATCTGCAGATCATATAAGTCCTATTTTCAGAACCATCTGAGATTTGATACATGGGAAAAAAATAATTTGGAAATTGGTCATTAGGCCAACAAGTCTAGGCACGCTGTTGTTAAAAATGCAGAATATAGTCTGGTATTGTCTGCTTTCTGGTCATTTCTGGTAGTTTTCTTGAAATGTTATTCTGATTATCACTGAATATATAACAATATGGTTTAACATACATTCATACATTTATGACACATTCTCCCCTGCATTCTTTGTTGATATATTTTCAGGAATGATGAAAAGACTGCGGCAGATTATAAAATCCAGGGAGGCTCTGTTCTTCATCTGGTGCTTGCTCTACGAGGAGGACAGACGCTTTCCTCTATTAGAAGTCAGGCTTTGTAGCCATGGATCAGAAACATATCTTCATCTTTAAGATGCTTTGAAGAAGATGGTGCACCAAAGACTCCGTGGAGTGCTGGATCAGATTCTGCTTGTGGCAGCCGATTTCTTGTGGCCAAAAATGCGATGGCTTGAAACTTCCCCTTTAAAATATATCACTGCCCACTGAGACATTTTAAAGCTTCCATGAATTTTAGAGAAATTAATAGCATAGAGTGAATCAGGCTACGGTAAGTTCAGTACTCAGTGCCAATCAATTTTCAAACGTGTGCCAGAAGTTGGATTCAGAAAACTGGATCTCAAAGATGCTTCAAGGATATCCATCCTGTGATATCAGTTTGTGTCAGTGCTTCAACTTTCCCTCCTTAATCTAAGTTTAATTTTATCCTGTAAAAGAATTGAATTTGTTTCAAAACGTTTTGCTTAATTAAGCTAAGTATCTTCTAAGTAAAGCATATTGTGCATCAACTGATAAAAGAGATTTTCCCAGAATGTTGAAAAGAATCTGTAAAGAGTAAATTTTGTTTACACTTGTTTGTTTTTAAGCTAACATTAACTTGTCCCCAAAATCTTACAAAGACATCAAAGACATTGTACTGTTAACCAATGATCAGATTGGAGTCACCAGATAATATCTTGGACACAAATTATAGTTATCTTGTTTAAGTCAGCCTTGGAAAAAATTACAAGTTGAAAAAGTGCCAACAAGATTGTGTTGACAAGGTCGTTATCTTGTGCGCACAAGACAGAGTAATCTTGTTTAAGTTACCAATAAAGTCTTGAACATGTGTTTATTTTCTTCATGTGAAAAAAAGAGTGCTTACAAGATCACTATCTTGTGCCAACAGTTTTCTTGTGTTGAATGACAAGACAATACACTTATTGGACCAAGAAAGCACAAGATAGTTGCCTGATGAAGTTGCCTGTTAAATCTTGCAAATGTGACTTTTGGCATCTTAGGAAAAAATATTGCGTACAAGATAGTTATCTTGTGCGCTCAATATTGTGTAAGTATTTATTTTAAGGTTAAGAAAAATAGTGATGACAATATAACAATCTTGTGATGACAAAGCAAACAAGCAGAACATGTGTGCTCAAGATAGTTATCTTGTACAAGTTGCTCTTGTAGTCCTGAAATGTAATTATTATATCCTGTGGGGGAAAGGGAAAACAAGATAACTGTCAACACACTACAGTTGTCGTATATGGACAAGATTTTCATCTTAGGAAATAAAAACAGCTAACAAAAAACCTCTCAATTGAAGAATTATGATCTCGTGATTGCAAGCTAAGTCATCTTGTGCAAGTGCGATCAAGATCAGTATCCAGCACCAACAAATTAAAATCGTGTGTGGACAAAATAGTTATAAAATGATAGTTGTCTTACGGGAACAAGGTTTTATGGAGTATGTTATATTTCTCATAGTCAAAAATGATCTTGCGCATATAATACAAGATAAAAGTTATTACCTCTGTGGGACTTTAATGAACTCTATATGGTTTGTTGTAGGAAGATAAAATGCTCGTCATCCCTTCCCCTGAATGTTAAGAGCTGACTTCTGCTGTGAGTTAATGTGGCACTACAGTAAACTGATTTTTATGCTGAAAATTCCTCTCTCATGTAAATAATTCCAAAACAACTGCACAAAACAGACACGACACTCATCCATCTGTGACGTATTTATTCTTATCACACAACCACCAATATGTACATTAACTGTTTTTTTTGTACAAAAAAATAGACTAAGGTTTAAGCAACGTGTCAGTCGAGGCTTTAGTTTTGATTGGCCGACTGTAAAAAGGCAACTCAGATCAGAGGTGTACACACATGACAAAACAAATAACAGTAGAGTATTGTGGTAGGATTATGTTGCATTAGAAGAAAAGTCATTCACAGTAGATTATAGGTGACAGAAAACTTCATACTACACACACATTCAAGGCCTGTTGTGATCTGGGTTGAAGTTTCTAGGGGAGCAGTTTGTGCTGAGACGCAAAGAGAACGTCAGCAGCAGTAATCTTGAAATGATGAATGAATAAGAAGATTAAATGAGCAGCAATTCTTCAATGATATAAAAATGAGGCCCTGAATTACAGTTTAAACATTAGTCAGTGGTTTTTATTAACCGAGAGACAACATACAGACGTGTGTTTAACACGATAACAGGCACAAAAACACAATCATTGTACTTGTAGAGACATCCAAGACACCCTGGAGGAACCAAAACAATACTGGCCAAACTTCATGATACTTTCTTGATGATTTCTTAGGACAGCTTTCGAGATCGAGTCTCCTGAGGAAATTAATCTGTAAACGCTCGGTACAGACTTTCAGCAAAGAGGCAGGAAGTTAAGTTTTCATGGTCTGGAGGTTTTTCGGCAGTGTGTGTAAGGAGAAGGCTGCGAGGACGCCCTGAGACACGAAGAGATTATAGAAAGACACAAGTACACAGTGTGAGAGATGGAGAGTTGTGACTATAATATACAGCATACGATGTATACACACGATATTTTAACCAGACGACAAAGAACGGGTTCAATCAGGGGCGTGTGTTCATTTTTCTTTCTGGTGCCTGCGCTAATATTGCACTAAAATCTTTTCTAGTGAAACTCGTGAATTAAAAAATATGATTTCATACACTCTAAGATCTCATTTCTACACCCTAAATAAAAAGAAAATATTTAAACACAGCTAGATGGCAAGCTATAAAAAATACCTCTGTTTTTCACGCAAGCATTCACACGTGTCGGTATTGGGGTTTGCGCTGTTTCATGATTTCTTACTCGTTCCTCTGTAGCCATCCTTGTTCTCGATGTTTAAACGGATCAATCATGTGTAGTGTCCTAACACGCAGTTCATAAAAAACAGACACTTTTTCATGCTTCTGTAAATCATTAAAACGAAGCTGCAATCGCAAATAATCTCAGCTTCAGGTGCCAGAAGAAAAAAAATAGAGCTCCAGATGTAAATGATGCTGAATAGAAAAAAAGAATATTAATAAAACTATAATTAACATATTTTAACTAATATTTAAACAAAAGCAACTGATACAATTACGACAATTACATAAAATATATAAAAAAGAAAAACATTTTGGAATTACAGTCATCTTTTAAAACAAAATAAAAATAGTACTAAGCATACTTCAGACATGAAATGACTTGATCTATTTCTGATTTTCTGCCTCGACCAATCAAAATACAGCTTTGGTGTTGAGTAGAAGCAAAAGGAAAAAGTATAAAAGAAAAAAAGAAAAAGCACAGCGGTCACAGTTGGTTGATAAAAATAAAATAATACGAAATTAGAAAAAGAAGACGATGCTTTTACAGTAGGAGTGTGCAGCGAGTGTGTGGAAGTTACGATGACGACGACGATGCAGAGTAAAAAGTTAAATGTGTCTGTTTGAGCAGGTGTGAGGATTTTGAAGGTGCTACCGTTGTTTTATTGCACATTTGAACGACCTCAAAGAGACTCCTTAAGGTCACGTTACTCTAAACATGTCATTGTAAATATTTGGCACAGACTGATTGATAAAAAACACAAACATCAAAGACGTCAAAGACGCATGAGCGCACAGTGTTGATCAGCAGATCCACTTTGATATGTTTGCGCGTGTTTGGAGTTTGTGCGTGCCCACAGGTGCGTCTGCACATGTCTGTTTCGCTGGCGGGCGGCTGTCGGATGAAAGTGTGTGTTCTAGCAGTCCGCTGATTTGTGGTTTTCCTCTTTGGACAGAGGAGATCTGGCTTCTTTCATTTCCTCTCCTTCCTCTTCACTCCCGTCGCTCTTATCCTCAGCGGGGTACACCACCATACAGAACCTCTGACCCAGGTACGTCATTTTATCTGGATGGAGAAAGAAAACAAATCATTAGAAATCAATATCACTAATGAAAGAAATATCATAGCTACGGAAGCCCCAAAGTAAAAATTTAATTTCCTCTGTTTTTCAAAGATAAGTGAGTTTCAGTTGTTTTAAAGGTCCCATATTATGCAAAAATCACTTTATTTAGTCTTTTAGTGAAATTTGTGGGTCTTTGGCTTTACTCCCAGCCCACAAAATGTGATATTTAATGATCAAACCTGTACTTAGTAGAGCTTGTGAATGTAAAATTCTGACCTAAAACGAGCTGTTTGGATTTTGGGGATTTGCCGACGTCAGTGATTCCCTTTTTTAACCAATCAGGAGCAAGTTTGACCTGATTGTTCCACCTGAGCAGATACCCCCAAACCCCCTCCCCACCCACTCCTCTCCCCGAGAGGAGAATGACAAAGTTGAAGAGCCATCACTGCTCTATTTTTGGCTGTAAACAGCCACATAGTTCCATGCACAAGCTTCCCATCTCAGAAGAAGACAGATTAAGTGTTTAGAGTTCATTTATCAAGGAAATGTTCCAGCTACACTCAGTAAAACTGTGCATGTGTGTGCTAGTCACTTCACGGCCGACTGCTTTTCCAACTTTGGACAGTCCAACAGAGGGCTAGCGAATAGACTGGTCCTGAATCCAGGCGCATTACCAACCATCCGCCAACAAACCTCTGACCCTGGAAATGTGAGTATTTTAAATGCTGTGTGCTGTGGAGCAGATGGAAGAGCTTTTCCTCAGTGTCCCCCCTGTCTCTGTGTTAGCTTCAGGATGCTAACTTTAGTTGCGGTTAGCCAGTTGTTTTAGCCTGTAATGTTATGGTAAACAAGCTTTGCTGTTTTCTAAACATTGTGCACTCGGAGCTCGTGGCGCCACTCTCAGTGACGTGGAAGAGCGGGGCGGTATCAGCGGTAGCTCATTTACATATGAAGGCCACGCCCACTAAATCAGAGCGTTCTGAACAGAGGGGCTATGAGAGCCTGGAAACAATGCTGCTGTGCTTGATTTATTGGCTTTTTGTACCAAAACATGTTACTAACATTTCATGAAGACACCAATGATCCATATTAAACTGCAGGAAAGGAGCAGAATATGGGACCTTTAATTGCAACCAAATTTTGACTGGCGAAAGTGGAGCCAATTTTTGTTTCTTTGTGAAGTTAAGGTGGCTAATGATCGACCTACTGTTTTTTTTTCTTCCAGAAAGTTTTTGAGTTATCTCGGAAAAACAAGTCTAATTTTCTCAAGATAACAGATAAAAGAAGTCAAGATCCCTAAAAAATGAACTGGATTTAATTATTAGCTTAAGTCTACTCATGACCTTTTAGGGCTTCCGTACATAACCAGCCAAGAAAAACTGACAAATTTGATCCTGTAGACATATTTTTTGTCACAGAATCATAGTGCATTGATCTTGTGACAAAAATTGTATTAGTTTCATTATCTAAAAATGTTCAAAACAAGCCTGGTCCAAAAAAAAAAAATCTTGTTGACGTCTTTGAAAGTAATGGAGAAAAACATTAAATTCTGTCAGTAAATTTGAACAAAAGCCTCGAGTAAAAAACTTCACTTGAAAATGTGGCATTGTTGGATAAAATGATAAACTAATTGATAATTAGATTTTAGGCAAACTTACCGACTACTGCATCGAAGCACTGTGGCTTGTTGTCCCAGTAAACTCCCAGGAAATAGACGGGGACGCCGGTCAGCATGATGGCCAGGCCGATGCCACACACCACTGGTTCGGAGTAAAGCGAAAAGATGAGCAGGAAGGCCCAGAAGAGGAGGTAAATAACCGGCCAGATGAGACTGATCTGAAATAGAAAACACAAAAATAACTTAACACAACCATTTTGAGATGATAATTTTAATAATCATTACAGAAAACTCATTATTTTTTATTTTGTGTTTCTGGTAGTACATGCTTTCCGCCACTAGATGGCAGTGTAAGGCTGAATTAGAGCACATTATCAGTCTTTTTACACTCAGATATTCAGTTGAAGAATCAAATGTTGGAATAGTTTCAATTTAAAAGACTTAAACATCAACAAACCCTGATTGGTCGGTGGAGGTTGGGCTCTTTGATGCGCAGCACGATCTGCCCGGCGACAGTGACTCCATAGAAGAGGTAGTTGATGAAGCCCACATAGTTGATGAGGGTGTACATGTCGCTGGTGCACAGCATGAGCAGCGTGGACAGGCACTGAGGAGGAGGAGGAGGAGATTAGTTAGAGACAGGTGGATGTAAACACTGAAAACAGACTCGATGTGGAGAGGAGCACTCACGGTGAAGAGCAGGGCAGGGATGGGAGTGCAGCGCGTGACGTGGATCATAGCCAGGAGTCTGGGGAGGTGGCCCTCTCTGGCCCCGGCGAAGAACAAACTGAAGGAGACAAGAAACATATGTTAATCTTAACGTATCGATGCTTTCATTATACTTTTTCGTTTTTATCAGTCAAACAAGTAAAAGCAAACTCAAAGACTCCTCGTCCAGACTCACCGTGAGGAGGTGAAGAGGGAGCCGTTGACTCCTCCGAAGGTGGAAAGAGCGACAGAGATGGGCATGATCCACGCCATGACCCCGAGCAGCTTCTCTCCAAATGTCTAGAGGAGAGGGTGGATGGTGGTTAGTTTTCCTTTCATATCAACAAGTTTTCTCCTTTCTCAACTTTCATGTTTGGATTTTACCAACAATAACCACTAGAGGGCGACAGAGTCTTTCTCTGCCAGAGTGTGAGTCTGTTAGAATGATGTCATACTCACCACAGCAACGGCGTTAGAGGCGAGCAGCTCCTGGGGGCTCATGGCTGTGACGTAGGCGATGTTGGCGAAGACGTAGACAAAAGTGACGAGAGGGATGGAGATGAAGATGGCACGAGGGAGGTTCCTGAAGATGGTAGAAAGAGGCAGTATTTCAGAAAAAGAGCTAAAGGAGGTGTGTAAATCATGGGGTAAGATTTTAAAATTGTGACAAATTCATATGTTGAAAAATTCCTGAATCTGTAAACTGATCAAACGTCTAACGAGATTATTGTAAGATCTTCACAAGGCTTGCTGAAATGATGACGTAATCACACATGGATGTCCGAACTGGCTCATAACACACTTTGGGGCTTCCAGAGAGCTGCCCAATCAGAGTGAAGGGGGTTTGATGAGCAGGAAGTCTTAAAGAGACAGCAGCTAAAATGAAGAGTTTCAGATAGAGGCTAAAATAGGGTTGACTAAAGCTCAAGGAGTTGGTGTCCTTTAATGTTTTTAAATCTAAAATGAAATAGATGGAGACTGGTTCTATAAGATGTCAGTGTTTAAGCTAGGTTGTTTGAATAGTTGTTTCCCAGAACATGATTTTTATCTATAACCTTGTGTTTTGTCTATTTCTGTGATTCCTGTCTGTAACAGAAATATATGTATGTTGCTAGGCGCTGCCCTGTTGGCTATGGCTGCAGCTCTATACTCTGTGTCGATTTCTTGTAACTTTTTCGTCTCTGTTTCATCATCTTTGTATTTGGAGTGGGTAATAACTTTGTATGGCTCATGTCTTGGTCATGGACACCAAACTGTTTGTGTCTTCAATGCTATTTTTACAATTTTCCTCCTGTGTTTGTCTGGAGATCCTACATGTAACCATGGCTGCATTGTTTACATGTGAAATAATCTGTTAGCAGCCTGTAGCATGTCAATGCTAACTGGTGCAAGGCCAGATGTTTACCCACAAGGTGTGAAGTGACGACATCGACCTGTCCTTCCATCCATCCATCTTTATTGGGAACGTAAGATCTATCTCCAATAAGATGGACGAGCTAGCCATGCTAACCCAGCAACAGAGGGAATACCAGAAGGCAGAGTAGCATCATGCTATTCACAGATATGGCTAACAGAGCTAACACCAGGCACCAACTATCTCTATTCTATCTCAGTGGGATCAACCTGGTTAAATAAAGCTTGGATAAAGGGTACCATAGGGACAGTATAAAGCTCTTAAAAAAACAACACCCCCTCTTTCAGGAACTACGCAGAAGGAAAGAAGGAAGCATTAGAAAAAGGGAATTAAGTAGTAATCTGCGCCACACCTCCAGCGATATTTCTAGGTCAGCGGCTGGGACTTGGGAGTGAAATTGAGGACCTCTCCCATGCTAGGTGAAATAAGTTTCAAAGAGCTTTTAACAAAAGGGATCAGGGATTAAATCGGGAAGCTGAGTTGGTATGCAAGTACCGTTGGCTGCGATCGCAACAGGCAGATTTAACTCTGGTCTGAACTGCAGAGAAAAGGAAGGCAGGGAAGTTTTGTTCAACAAAAACTTTGACAGAGCAGCTTCTCTTACACGTAGGGGTCCACCAGCTCCTCGGTGACGTAGTTGAGGAAGTTCCACCCTCCGTAGGCGAAGGAGCCTTGTAGGAAGGCTAACGCTATCAAACCCACGTCGTAGTCCTGGAAGGGCTCAAAGGCATTGGCTGGCTCCAACCAGTAGTACTCTCCTGCAGGGGAAGGAGATGATAAAGCAGAAAATGTTAACTTAAGTGATCAAAAAGTGTTGGTTTCTACTTGTTTCCTCTACAGGCCGGGTTTCCCCAACCTGAGATCCATCTTCTTAACCAGACCGCGTAAAACGAGCTGTAAAAGTCATTCCTCTAAATCCGTGTAATGTGACGTATTTGAAAAATCTGCTTTAGCCTTTGTTGCTGCGTTTGTACTGAAATCCCCTCTCGCTCCTCTGCATATATGACCTCAAGTCCATGAGCAAACCAGCCCCTAAAGTCTAAGTTCACCTTGAAATACTCCCATTGTGTTGTTTCAGGGGCCACAAAGCCTGGGCCCCCTGAAACAACTGGCTCTCAGCGATGTTGTGACAGTGAACCCAGGCAGGCGTGCTGATATTAGCAATGTGAGGGCCCCTAGCAACTCACTGACCCCCGTCGGGTCATCAGGGGGAGCCTGAATGAACGAAGACATCCTCAGCGACCAGAGTTTCGTCAGCGAGCGTTCAAACTTCACACTTCCTGGGAAGAAACCAGGGAATCAAACGTACCTTTGCAGATCTGCACGATGCCCATGATGATGATGAGAGCGAGGGCTAGGAGCTTGCCGGCGGTGAACATGTCCTGCACCCTGGTGGCCCATCGCACACTGGAGCAGTTCACCCAGGTCAGCAGCACTGGATGCACAAGAAAACACAAGATGAGATAACACAGCAGACCTTTTGTGTATAACTTCGCATGAGCCTGAAATGTTGAAATCATTGGTATAAATTTTATTGAATAAACTGCTCCTGCGTTGTCAGTCACTGTTGATTATTTCCAAAGAGAAGAAGTTACGAAACCGGTTACCATCTCTGTGCCATAAACATGTTTGACACAAGCTTTGAGGTCAAAGGCTCTGAAGTTTTCACAATGAGCTGATCCCAGGTCAGTGGATGAAGAAAGACTGGAAGCTGACGTGTCTTAAAGCAGAAAATCCAACCTTTGACTCCACTGTTGCATTGAACTTCACCCTTTATCTCAACGTTATCTCGAGTTATCTTTTCTTTGAGCTACTGCAAAGCTGTACATGCATCTAACTAATAAATATGGAGGTGACATTGTACAGTTTTCATTGTATATGTTCAATCTATCTGTCAAATTTTTAGATGTTGATGCAGGTTTTTGTGGCATATTTTAATGCAAAAAGAATCATGGATATAGGATTTAAAAATCACAATAACATCAAAATTCATTCTTCAATTTTGCATGTGGAGTGGGGTCATTACTTTGCATTGTTCATTTGTTGGTCATAGACTGGTTTTGTCTTCGGTGATATTTTTAAAATTTTTGCTCCTGTGTTTGTCTGGTGATCCTACATGTAACCATGGCTGCATTGTTTACATGTGAAATCAGCTGTTAGCAGCCTGTAGCATGTCGATGCTAACTGGTGCTAGGCCAGATGTTTACCCACAAGGTGTGAAGTGACGACATCAACCTGTCCTTCCATCCATCCATCATAATTGGGAACGCAAGATCTATCTCTAATAAGATGGACAAGCGAGCTGTGCTAACCCAGCAACAGAGGGTATACCAGAAGGCAGAGTAGCATCATGCTATTCACAGACATGGCTAACAGAGCTAACACTGGACACCAGAGCCACATTGCAAGAACTTCACCTGCTTTTTTGTAATCTTACTGTACCATGACATTGTTGTATTATATTAATTGTATACATTTTAACGGTAATGTGAAGCTATTGTATCAAATTAGTGTATCTTCAACTGAATGTGTGGTTGCTAAGAGCTGCCCTGTTGGCTATGGCTGCCTTTTGCAGCAGCTCTCTGTTCTTTGTCTGTTTCTTGTAATTTTTTCATCTCTTTTTCTTAATCTTTGTTGGAGTGGGTCATTACTTTGTATGGCTCATTTGTTGGTCATGGACACCAACATTTTTTTGTCTTCAGTGATATATTCTTACCATTTTTGCTCCTGTGTTTGTCTGGAGATCCTACATGTAACCATGGCTGCATTGTTTACATGTCAAATCAGCTCTCAGACCCCTGTAGAATGTCAATGCTAACTGGTGCAAGGCCAGATGTTTACCCACAAGGTGTGAAGTGACGACATCGACCTGTCCTTCCATCCATCCATCGTTATTGGGAACGTAAGATCTATCTCCAATAAGATGGACGAGCTAGCTATGCTAACCCAGCAACAGAGGGTATACCAGAAGGCAGAGTAGCATCATGCTATTCATGGACATGGCTAACACCAGACACCAACGCCACATTGGAAGAATTTCAGCTGCTTTTTTGTCATCTTTTTGTATCACATTGTTATATAATGTTAATTGTATAAATTATGATAGTAATGTGAAGGTATTGTATCATATTAGCGTATCTTTATCTGAATAATGCGCAATAGCAGTATCCATTACAAGTTATATTGTTTCATAGTAATACTAAACTGTGAAAACTTTGTTTTTGGTATCATCTCATCAGTTGTCTTCAACCCTCATTTTGATGAAGCAGATGATCATTTCATACATGTTTAACTGTAATTAGATTGTTAGCTTGGCTAATGGTAACTGTTTCAAGCTAATATGCTGCACAGGAAATTAAGTGATGGTTGTGGTTTAAGTTGTTTTTATGGTTGTTTATCCTTTTAGATACTAAAGTTATAAGGATCTACTCCACACCCCTCTCGTTAAGCCATTTCCTAACGCAGACAAAGTTAATGGATCTGATCTGCACTGCTGAGTGCAACAGGCCAGTGGGTTCAGACCAATAGGGTGCCATTAAGTAATTGGCCTGTTTGGCTGAGATTAAATAACTCTGGAGTAGCTGCGGGGAGCGGAGCCGCATGAACAGACGAGCTGTAGCTGTTGTGCAGATGTTTTTGATGTTGTGGGTGTTTTAAGGGGCCGAGGAGGAGGAAAAGTTTTGACTTATACTTCCTCTGCAAATAAAACTACGACGACAGACAGAAGAAGAGCGGCGGAGAGGAGGGGGCAGAGCTTCCCCCACGAGGAGAAAAACAGGAAATGAGAAAGCATGCATGCAAATCAGCTTACGACTCCATTTGATACACACTAGCACAATTACCTAACCTACAAGCGGCTGGCCAAAACACACCTTAAACCTCTTGTTTGTTGTTTAACCAGATGATCTCTTCTGGATCATTACAGTAACACCTCAAGTGTCCCTCCCTTCCCTTGGTTTTGACTGACAAGCTGCGAGTAAACACCTGAGAACACATTCTTAGAAACCAAAGGGGCGGCTCAGCTGTCTGTAAGCTGAGTATACAAAATGTGTGTGTGTGTGTGTGTGTGTGTGTGAGGGAAACTTGCTGAGTTAACTGCAAGCCTGCTGGAAAACATGACTGAGTTATGACCTCGCCCTCTGCCATCTGTAGGAAGAGACGGACCCCCGGGACACCCCCCAACAGACCCCACACTCCTTCGCCCCGGCCCATTCGCACATGTTTTTGTAACTGTACACCTCGGAAAACCTTTGCAGATCGGTAGGACCCAGCGAAAGACCGGCGGCGGCTGGTTTCGCTGTCAAGATATCTCTCCAGGAGAACGGTGATAGCTGGCGTGGTGTTTTAATGTTCTGCAAGGAGCCAAATTTAGGAAACCACAGACGCAGATAAACAAGAATGACGTCAGATTATTGGTGCAGGAGACAACCTCTCACCCACATTTTCACTATAACAACAACAACAACACCCAAACGAGGATCTAAGTGTATGCGACTGAGACAAAAAAACAAAACTTCCTCACTCTGCCTGCTCAGCCAGTCAGAGACACTTCGCTAAAAACAAACCAGAGTTCTGACAGTTAGCAGGAGTGAGCATATTTTGCCTCCGGGGGCTCTTGGAAGTGGGACAAAGAAAAGCAGGTAACTGAATGTAGGTCACACCGGGTGCCGTCTTGTAAACATTTTAACATTTTGTCTTGAATTTGAATTTTTAGAAAAGAAAAA
The DNA here is from genome assembly GCF_033239565.1 of Halichoeres trimaculatus. Taxonomy (NCBI): domain Eukaryota; kingdom Metazoa; phylum Chordata; class Actinopteri; order Labriformes; family Labridae; genus Halichoeres; species Halichoeres trimaculatus. The sequence goes on from NW_027437200.1 coordinate 19,867,566, forward strand.
AAATTTTAAAAATATTTTTTTTCCTAAAAAAATCCAAAAAAATCATTAATTTTTTAAAGATTTTGTGTAAGAATAAGAAATCTAAAATTTGGGTCAGTTAAAAAAAAATAAATAAAAAAAATAGTGAAAATTTTCTTTGAGAATTTTTTTTCTTTTAGGTTGTGGTTTGATTCCTTTTTTGTTGTTGTTTACAAGGATATTTCAAAAGCAGTGTCTTTCAGCAAATTCTTTAAAGTAGTACAAAATAAGCCAAAGTGATTCAAACCAAAAAGTAAAATAATCTCATTTAATTTATTATTTTTCTTATTTATATACATTTTATATTTATAATATTTTTTCACTACATGTTTTGTCTCAAAAATGATTCGTAAAGTTTATATAAAATACTAAACTTTTTTTTTGTTTTGTTTTTTGTAAACACGCTATCAAAAACAAAGATTAACAAGCTTCTTAGAGTGGTAGGCAACAAGCTAATGTGATATGAGCCAAAACAAATTTTTGTCATATAAAAAAGAAAAAAAAGTAAGAAAATATGTATATTTCAATTTTTTTTTCAGAAAAAAATTGCTAAGTTTTTTTAATTAATTTTATTTTTTTAACCTTTTTGCACAGGCTTCAAAATTCACACCAGCATTGCCACTTTTTGGTATCCTTTGGTTCTAATTTCATGTTTAATTTACTCATTTAATCCTTTTTTCACCCAAATACTGTAGTTCCTTGAGTGTCCACTTGAGGCTGGTTCTAAATATGAAGGGGACCCATTGGAGCCCATTCTAAATCAAGAACACACATGATTACAATCACACACAAACTATTTTTCGAAATTTTGAGTCCATATCTAATTTTAGAGTACAAAACAACGTGAAAAGAGGAGTGACATGCTTGAGCTGGTTTGAACCCGGGTTTACCGCTTGAGCTCCAACGCCATGAGAGGCAACCTAATGGCTTGGCCACACCACTGCTCTAGGTGTTAATTTTTGATGTATTCAATACATTTGTCTAACAAGGAGCATCATCTTCTGTAACCTCTTTGTGGCTTTTAAGTTGCTTTTGTTGCTCAAATTGTGTTAATTTAAAATTCACTATACTTCAAATTTGGAAAATAGTTTTTGATCTTTTTATTTTTTCATCATTCAATATATTAATCTTTGTTTTTGTTTTGTAACGTACAGTAGCTATCAGTTACTGCGGTCATATTGAGATGATTCATAAAACCTGTTGAAACGTTGGGAGGAATCCTGCCCGACTGACCAACATAACTTGTTTATTATCGGTTTCACAGTTGTTGATCTCTTGGTTCACTGAGTACAAATGTGTTGCATTCCTTCTTAAAGGGAGGTTCCGTATTGTGAAACCAAACAGGGCGGCCAACTGAGCCCATCTGCGAGTGAGCGAGCAGCTTGTTACAGGACGTACTCTGGGACAAAAACCTTTGAAGATCAATTATAAGAACCGAGGATTTGACAGACGGCTTTACACTAGTGTGTCTGCTCCAGGTGTCTACCTGTTAAAGTGGGACTGATTGATAGATTCAGACCAATTCTCAAAATATTGAAAAACCAGTTTCTGTTTGAACTCAGACAGAAGTTTTGTGGAAGAATTTCCTTGTAAAAGTTTTAAAAATGGAAAAAAATAACTCAAGCTCATTAATCTTTAAATAAACTGGCAAACATCTTTGATTGCGTAACACTTTTGGAAACCTTAAAGCTAGCTGTTATTTGACAGGTCAGATTAGGGTATCAACAGAGAACAGTCTGGTTTTGTAATCCTCCCCAGACCGAGCTCTCGCACCGACAATACACTCAGTCTTCTTCTCCTCTGTCCGATGACTACCTGCAGTATTTGGCCTGCATCTGTGAACTTTGTCGAGGGATTCAAATCGACCACTGTCAGGTCAGCGACAACACATCTATCCATTTATCTTGTCACACATTCAGAGCTACACTTCCAGACTCCTCTGTTTCTTCTGTGACCTCTGGCGGAGGGTTAAATAGCAGAAAGGCTCCAGATAAAGAAGGGAAACTGGGTCAGAGTGACATAAACTGGATCAACTCAGTCTGAGTGCTTAAAATGACTTCAATAGTTGATGATGCAACCAAGCAATGCTTCAGGGAAGGTTAGCACTTAAAGGTTAGCACACAAAGACCTGCACAGTATGTGAGATACTTCATCAATTCGTCCAGCAACAAGTGTCTCTCCTGAAAGTACAACAGTCCTGCACCTGTCTACGATTTACATGTTCTTATAAAACATACGAGCAGGTCTCAACAAGCATCTGTTTGCTCTATTTCTTCAGGCTATCTGCACCACTTTAGCTTTGCTTTATCCAAACTGGATCACTCAGGAGACTTAGCCGTTAGCCAGCTCACGTTAAGAGGTGAAATATCATTTGAAATGAATTTTCATCTCATTTAAATTATGTAACACTTGTCTAATAAGAGCCTATTTGCTTTCTTGCCAAGAGTTGGATAAGAGGATTGATAGCAGTTTCAAGTCTTAATGATTAGCCGTTAGCTTAATAGTAGCAGACCCTGATTAGCTCAGTGAGTGTTTGTGAGTTTTAGGAAAACAAACTGACGAAATCTGCCCACCAGCACTTCTTGCGAGCTTATGGTTGTAAAATGTTCAATTTTCCTTGTAAAGCTTCACAAGTCAACATGATAATAAGCCAGTTTGTGATAAGCTAACATCCTGCTAGCATGCAGGCTACATGCCCTCTAATTCTTTTTGCAACTTACACCTTAACCAGTAGATCTGTGAATTTCAGAAGTGTATAAAAGTGATATTTTAAATCTGATGACAAAGCCAAGTTAGCATTCACAAGGTTGCTAGTTAGAAAAATTAAGCTAGCTACCAATTATTGGACAGTATGTTAAGTGTTACCTTTCTTTTCAGCTAGCTAGGAATTTTTAGAAGTACCTAGAAATGTATGATTTTTGAAATATCAAAGTATTTAACAGCTTAATTAGACTAATTTCCAAGCTATATCAAGCTAGCAACAAAATTGCTTCAACAAGCAAACTTTATTGGATTGACACATGAAAGGTATTGATTTGGTCTTCTAGCTAAGCGTTAAAAACATTTTTTCTAAAGAAATAAACCATTTCATTACTTAGCATGTCTCTTTCTAAGCTAAATGAAGCTAAATGTAGCTACATTTCTTAAGCTAGCTTTCTTAAATGGATGAGTACAGGACAGGTTTCAATCTTTTCCTCTAGCTAAGTATTGCAGATACTATCAATAATTAGAAGTTTCAAATAACTCTTCAACTGCGAAAGCTTTTACCAATATATATCAAGCTAGCTACCACGTTTTTAAGCTAGCTTACTGTAATTACATGAGAGGTCTAAATGTTTTCTTTGAGCTAGAGATTTAAAAAGACTATTTAAAGTTACATATTTCAGATGTATCCAAGTATTCCACGTATTAAGCTAAACTTTTTGCTAAGCTCAATCAAGCTAGCAAATAAAGTTTTAAGTTAGCTTAGTGTAATTGATAGATACATGAGTAGTAGTTATCTTTTTTATGGTTAGGTTTTTTTTTAAGTATTTAAAATGCCATTGAGTTAGTCTGTTTGCTAGGCTACATTTAGCTACCTAATAGATATCTTAAGCTAGCTAACTGTAATCAATAAAAACATGATTGGTGTTGATATTTTCTCCTAGTTAGGCATTTTGGGCGGTATTTAAAACTTCTTATTTAAAGAGTATCAAAGTATAACGTGAATGAGCTAGCTATTCTGCCAAGCTAAATCAAGCTAGCAACGTATTTTTTTTTTAAGCTAGCAAACTTTAATGTAGTAAAACACCAGTGGTATTATCTTTTGAGCACTTAAAACACTATTTAGAGTTTCATAGTTGAAAAGTTTTAAATTATTTCCTTCTCTTTTTTTCCTAAACCAAGAATAGTTTATCTAAGGTTTTAGGCTTAAGGGAGAGAAATTGCAGCTTTGTTCAAGCTCTTAATCCCTGGATTAAATTTCTTGATAACATTCCGACGATGAGTGCTCCTTTCATTTCACACAGCTGACATACTTGTTCAACAGGTTGTGTAAACAGAGTGACTGTGTTTGTTTGCTTTGCTGACTTTAAGGTTTCTTTGAATCTAGTGTTGTTTAAGTGAGAGTAACCAGTGAACCCTGGGATGAGCTACTCACAGAGACAGACGGCGGCCAGCAGACGCAGGCCGATCTCCGGTGCGAAGCAGGTGGGGAACAAAGGCTGTAACACGTAGTTGGAAAACGTCAACGCAATCACAGCCTGGTTGGTCGGGTAGATCACAAGCACGGCGATCCAGAGACGCAGAAACCTGAAGGAGGAAGGGAAAAGTTTTGGCATTAGTTTGTGGGAAAGACAAAACACCAGGTGCACTTTTTCCACTTTTATATCCAACACAAAGTCAAAATAAAAGGGAAACTCTGTTAGACTGGAAAAGAAACTTAAATCTTGTAACCTGACTCATATTTTATTCCACAGTTTCACTTCTGTTATGATATTTCCTGTTAGTACTCATCAAGTTTATTTCATGTCAAAGCAGAAAAGTATGGAGGCCTTCAAGGGTCAACTAAGGAAAAGAAACCACTTTAGATCAAACTATTTAAATAAAATCAAGGTTTTTTTTAATTTTCTTGCCTTTCAGGGCCCCCATAGCTCTGGGAATGCACCCTCAGCTATAAACCAAACTAATGAAATTTCCTTTTGGCTGCTGCTTTTGAAAGAGGTGACTCACGCATCCTGACAGCTTGTTTTAACAGCACAGAGCAACAAGTCAACAACATGGCAACATAATCTGATATTAGTCAGTCTCACCACCTTCAATTTTTGTTTATCAAGCTTAATTTTGGATTTGTTTGAGACGTCTTGTTGCCCATTTCCGATTCAATAAAGACCTTTGATTGGGGATGGGATCGTTCAGCCAACACTCATCTTATAAGCCAACATTTCATTGCCTCCAGATAGCAGCTGACACTGATGGATTAATTTTAATAAAAGCCTCATATCAATTCAGAGAATCGACACAAGAGGAGAATGAAACGATTCACGAACGGCAGCAGAGATGAGTCACACGCCTCGTCAGCACGGACACGGCGATCGATGAGATGAGACAAACAGGGTGTGATAGGAAGACATGGGATGGAGGAGAGCTGGAGGGGTTTCTCAGTACGGACCAGATGGGTGGTTTTTCCATGAAATTCTCTGAGAGCTTACAGTGGGATCAGTACACTTGACTGGGTTGATGGGATTACGTCTCACTTTAGTGTGATCTGAATTCTGGACATTGCTGGAAAAATGTTTAAAATAGAAACCAGAGATTGAAAGTTTTACTTCCTTTTTAAAGATTCTCAGATAGATGGAATTTTTCATCAAAATGATTGTTAACCTGTTGTGTTAATTGTGGATTCTGATTGGTCAAACCGCCTTTAAACTGCTAAACCAACACCATGATCACCGGATTTAGAAATCAGAACAATCTGAGGAAGGGAGACATCTCTACCGTTAACTGAAAAAACCACAAAAAGAAAAAGAAATAGACGCCCTTCACCACCACCACCACAACCACAATGAATGAGAGGTATTCTTAGTCAGATAATCTTAAAAGTCTATTTTTTTCTTTAAAATGTCACATTATATCTAAACTAAACTCTAGAACTATCTTTTTTATTAAATTGTGACTTATTTTCCTGAAAGCTTCAGAATTATTTTTTTTTATTTTTATTTTTTTTGGGGGGGGGGTCATTTTTTTGAGTTTTATCCCACTTTTCTCTTAAATACAGTCTTTTGGATTTAATATCTGCACTTTTTTCCCCCAAAATATTTTTTTTCTTAAAGTTTGAGATTAATTTGGAGAACTCTAACTCTTCTGGGAAAATTGAGAAAAAAAAAGTTTTTTTTGTTCCCAAATTCTGCTTTTGTCCCAAAATATTTTAACCCCCCCCCCCAATAAAAAGTAAAATAAATTAATACATACATAAATTTGAGAAAAAAAACGTTTTTGAAGTTTATTTTGTTGTTTCTTTTTCCCAAAATGTATAGAACTTAATGTTTTCCCAGACTTCTTTATTTTTTCCTCCCTAATTATTTTTTTCCTTTTTTTTTCAATTTTTTATATTAATTTTGAGAACTCTAACTTTTCTGAAAAACTTGAAAAAAAGAAAACAGATTTTTTTGTTCCCAAATTTTGTTATTGTCCCAAAATATTTTCAATCTTACCCCCCCCCCCCCCCCAAAAAAAAAAAAAAAAAGATCAAATAAATAAGAACATTTAAAAGCAAAAAACTTTTTTGGAAAAAAAAAATGTTCCCAAATTCTGTTGTTTTTTCCCCAAAATCTTCTAAATATAATACTTCCTACAGAATTCTTTAATTTTTCCCTTAAACAATTTTTTTTCTTAAAGTTTCAAATTAAATTTGAGACTCCTTTTTTAAAAAAAACAACTTTTTTTGGTCAAAGTTCTGGTTTTCTTCTCAAAGAATATTTTCAATTTATTTTTATTTTTTGTTATACTACACAAATATTAGATTTCTTATCTTTACACAAATCCCTAAGTTCTAGGTTTTCTCTCTTTTTTTGGGAATGTTTTTTTTTTCTTTTTAAAAAATTCAAATTCAATCTTGGAGCTTTACCTTTAAAAAAAAAGAAACAAAAAAGAAAAAAGGACTAAAGGCGTGGGACTGAATTTGGATATAAATGTCTAAATATGTCCAATCTGTTAACATGAAGGTTCAATCAGTTGTTTAGTGTGTCATATATTTGTACAACAAGGAGGCTTGTAAGAATACGTTGCCATGGAAGCGATGTCGACTTCACAGTTTTATACAGTAACTCAAAGCTATTAATTTCATCTATATTAGTCTAATTTCCTCACATAGTAGGTGTTACACAACCCCTGTTTGTCTGACATAACAAAAAGCTTTTGTATTTGAATACCCTGGATTCAAACTGTGAGCCCTCAGTCGCTCTGACCTAGCAACAATACAGTGATGTAAGAATTACCGTCAATGCAGGTGTTTACTTTTCAGCACGTGCAAATAAAACAAGCCCATGTAAACACACACATTCATAGTATAAAGGATAAGAGGAACAGGAGAACAACAACAAACATTTCTTGAATGAAGTTTTTTTATCCTACGCAGAGGGCACAGGAACACACTTCTGACGCCACAAACTACAAAGTCTGTGAAGTTAAACCTCATTGATGTGTATTGATAGCTCCCACACAAAGGTGCAAAAACAATCAATGGCTGTTTTGTCTGGGTGGATTCCTCTCCCGAAATACACTGATAATATTTATCCGTGTGATAGTTGTAAAAACAATGGTTTAATCTGTGTTTACAGACGGGGCGAGGAGGCACAGCGTGTGAAACTTACGCCAACAAACATTATTGTTTTGCTAGGAAATTACCCCAGTGTGTTTCTCAAGCTTTACTGTAAGCGCTTTTACCTTAAAGCTGACCGTTTATGGATGAATGAAACAAAGAGGGGTGGTGGGGAGGAAGCTCAGACTGTAGAAACCCCCACAGCTGCCTGGCATTTGTAACTCTGTGTGAAACTGCTCTGTGGTTGAAGGAATGAGTGTTTGAACAAAGTAGTTTGATTAGTGCTGCTTTGGTTTCATCTCACTTTATGATACAGCTATTAGTCAGCGGCCCTTACAGGAACCCCTAGACATGAATTTTTAATATGTCGCCCATGTTGGTCATTTTAAAGCTCCTGTAGTCGACTCACAGAATGCAATTCCTATGTATAACACACTATTCTGGACAAAATCATACATAACGAGTACCACTTCGTCCACAGGGGGCGCCAAAGTTAATACAAAATGATGCCTAATTCCTGACTGGAGCTTTAAATACGTAACAACCAAGATTTGAATCAAAGTGTGACATTAAAGCTCCTCTGAAGAACTTACTGTTTGTGTCACTTTGGCGCCCCCTGTGGACAATCTGAATCCTCCCCATCTTATTGTCCTATGTTTTTGAAAATTTCTTATTTATAAAAAGTAATACCTATCAATTTACTACCAAAATTGAAGCCTACCCTGATGAGTTGGACCAGGGAACATGCTACATCCTACCTGTGCGTTAGTAAATACTTCCTGCTTTGCATCATAAAACTTGGACTATACCAGCAAGGTTCCTACAGCTCAAGGCAAGTTAAATTCAAGACTTTTTAATGCCATTTGAAACTAAATTAAGGACCAACTTCACAATTAATACAAATGGAAAAAAGCACCACATCAATTGCATAGGGTTACAGACAATTAATAGAGTCCTAGCTGCAACGACACTAATGCTTGTTGGTTCCGCTATCATGATTGTGGGATGTTACCAAAGGAGTCACTCAGTAAATTACTAAAAAATAAATAAAAAAAAAATATAAAAAAAAATATTTTGAGATTTGGGACTATTTACAATCATACTAACATTTGTTACTATTTTTTAAAAGATTTTTAAAGATTAATTTAAGACATTTTAAGTCCTTCTAAGGCAGGGGTGGCCAACCTGCAGCTCAGGAGCAAAATGTGGCTTTTTGATCCATTCATAAAAAATATTTATATGTTTATTGTTAAGAGTAGTGGTGTGCTGATCAGTCTTAAATGTTGATATATTGATGTCAACGTTGAGATCAGTATTGATCAATACTTGGGTAATGAGACTGATACTTAAGTTTCAGTTTCTCTTCTCTGTATGTACTCCAATAGACAGATAGACATATGGATAGATAGACAGACAGATAGATAGATAGATAGATAGATAGATAGATAGATAGATAGATAGATAGATAGATAGATAGATAGATAGATAGATAGATTTTAAGGCTTTTTAAGGATCCCTGGTAGGTGTGAAATGTCTGTTGTAAATGTGAAATTTTTAGAGAAAAGAAAAAAAATCTGCATTTTGCAGAGATAAAAGTCCCTTTTACCTCTGCTTTCTTTAGCTTTTGACATTTAATACCCAAATTAAGCACTGAGGTGTAGCAGCTGTGGTAAACGAGAGAATGTTGTACCATAAAAAACCCCGCCTTACCTGACATCAACACCACCGACCTACTCTCGTTTCCTGTATGGCACATGTTCACTGAGGCTTACACCTTGTTTCATTGTCAAATGTCACTCTCCTTTCATGTGGCGCTCTCTTAACACCCTTTCCTTTAAAGAAACAGCCCCTAAACGCCCCACTGATTGTCACTGCGTATGCAGATGACTCTCTGTTTTATGTAACAGTCAAGTTTTCACTCACCCTGCCAGGCCTCCAAAGATATCCTTCACATAGGAGTAGTCTCCCCCAGATTTGGGGATGGTAACACCCAGCTCGGCGTAGCACAGCGCGCCGATGGCAGTGATGACGCCCGTGATGATCCAGACGATCAAGGCCACGCCCACCGAGCTGGCGTTCTCCATCACTCCCTTTGGGCTGACGAAGATACCTGAGCCGATGATGTTACCTGGTGGAGGAGAAGAGTGGTGTCAGATTGAAGAAGATGATTTGGCAGCACTTTTAGGTTGAGCTTAAAGTAAGGAAGATGGATTTAAAGGGACATTCCACCATTTTTTCATGGGACAAAGGTCAAGCTACAAATAAAAGTATCACCTCAGATGAAAGAAAACTAAAAAATATTAGGAAATAGAGTATTTGAGAAGTGAGAAAATGTTAGCCTAACGTGTACTTTTTGTGAGTAGTGGTTTTTGTGAGACTTCTGCTAACAGAGCAGACTGACGAGATCAGCAGAAAAAGAAAAATGAGGTCATGAGCAGACAGATTCAAAGTGGAGAAACGAGAAGAGAACAGCGGTGGATCAGGGGAACCTGTAATCTGCTGACTTCGCAAAGACTTATGGGCAAATGAAGCAAGAGAATGAGCGGGGTGAAAGAGTGCAACGAGGGAGGAGAGGAGGAGGATGAGGGGGGATAACGGCGTTACAGGTTCACCGAGCATCACAGTGAGATGAGAGTGTGAAAAGACGAACGATTGAGTTCTGGTCATGAAAAAAAAAAACTGCGACTGAGTTGTTCTTGTACAAAGAGGTCAGAGGTCAGAGGTCAGCGTCCAATGAGATTAAGCCAACTGGGTTGGCTGCACTTGAACTCACCGGCCAATAAAGATGGCGCCAGGGTTAAAGGTCGAGGGCATTAAATCATAACAGGATAGGTGGCGTTTGACAGTACAAAAGTCAAAGATATGGATGATACCGTTTCCTGCTGCTACTGCCAATGAGCTACAACTACAGCTTCAAGGAGATCCATCATGTGTTATATTAAATTAGTCGTGTCCACATGGAAAACGAAGCATTTACCAAGAACAAAATTGATTCTGATGTATTTTCAACTCTTTTTAGGTGATTTTTCTTACAAATTTTGTTCCTTTTAAAATCAAAACCTGCTAAAATGAAGTCCACTGCACCAAAATGAATGAACTGATGATTTATAAACAAACATGTAGCTTAACTATCTGCTGTCTTTTGAGGAAATGTTGATATTGCAACACCAACATGCCACTCTGCAAAAAGAAAAAGCGCCCAGCATCTGTTTTCCCTTAAAACCCCAAAACGTAAAGAAAAAACCCAAACATGAGCCAAACCAGCGTGAACACATGCAAATCTGCACAGCCATAAGAGATCCCATATGTATCACGTGAAACGGTTATGTAACTTCACTTCACGGTGAAAAATACTAAAGAAACACATATCACGCTCCTGATTATGTTGACGTTTTTATGGCGGCAGCGGTCTTCAGTGTGTGACCTTTGACATGACAGGAGAGGGTAAAAAAGAAAAATCAGTCATGTGCTGACTCAGCACTTCTGGAGTTCAAACTCCTGTAAGAGCAGCTTCTGCCCACGCTGCTGAGGCGTTTAGAAACGGCTCAAACGTGTTTGTTAAAGGGGGAGAGTTGTGAACGCTGCTTGTGTCAGATTGTGTGAGACATGCTGACTAACGTGGAATCTCCTCAGGTTTCCTGCTCTGCTGCTTGCTTTGACATCCTTTTGTCTCCAAACGGGCCAAGAGGGAAACTTTGGTCTTCTGCTGTCAAACCGTCCTCGTCTCATTCTGTTTTACTCTCTCGTGACCTCAAACCGCACATCTGCACGTTGGTGTCAACTTCGCGAAGACTAAACCGTCACATCTCTCGAGGTCAAATCTGTTCAAGTCCCTTTGACAAATTTCCGGACTTACTGTTACAAAATCTCAGCAGGTTCGTCCGCTTCGGAGGCAGGATGTTTTGATTTGCTCCCTTGGTGTTCACTTGCCATTTCAAAGGCTCCTCTGTAGACATCATGTTATTTATTTTAAGAAGTTGGACACAGCTTTAAATATCTGACTCAGACTCTTTCTATAAACAAGGTGATAGTTTTATAGTTTTGTAGTTTTTAGTGCAAAAAACGCAATTCTCCAACCGTCCACTTGAGGCTGTCTGCCAAAAAGTGTAGAAACCGCACACACACCAAGTCACAAAAGCTAATATTAGCTGCACATAAACAATTATTTGTCTTATTTAAAATGTTTTTAGCTAGGGATGGGTACCCAATTAGGTACTTTCTGTCAAATGTCATCCTTGTGACTGTGAGGGAGTGGAAGAGTAGGCAATTTTCCATGCCGGGCTTGAACACAGCATTGCAAGGTTATGCATTGAAGAAAAAATATGTTAAATTGAAAAATTCTTATTTTCTATTATTAAACAAATTGATATTTTTTACCGCATAAACACAAAAAAAGTACACAAAGTTGGTACTGTTGAGTACCAGTACCGATTGTCGGGTACCGGGCATCAGTACCGCATCATATCAAATGTGAAAGGTACCCATCCCTATTTGTAGCTTTGGTTGGTGTATAGTGAACAGGTGGTGTTACCAGAGTGTTCCTCAACTTGTCACCAATAACCACCTGCTCACTATACATCCCCTTTAAAACCATCATGTTCCCCAACAGATTGAACAAACACGAAGAATAGCATGTTTTATTTGTCAAAGCCTCCCTGACTCCCGCAGCAGACTGAGTATTAACGAGCTCTGTGTGTGTGAAGCATTATGATATAACCCTAATCAGCCTTTATAAAAGCCTCAAAGATTAGTCCTTGTATTTCCTCCCAGCAGTAAATCTTTGTTCAAACAGCCGACAAGCTGAGGCAATGTACTGCTTGGCCCGCAGCCAGGCCCTCGCCAACCCTGCAGGCTGCTTCTGTAAATGTATGAGAGTGAGTTATTATTACTGCGAAGCAATTTCTGAGACTGAGGGAAGCTGAAAAGAGTTATTGTTCATTATTACTTATGCTTGCTAAGCATTTAGCTTCTGGGGTTTAGGTCAAAAAGCAACTTTAAAAAGATAAAACTGAGCTTAATAATCCTATTTATCAAATTGATGCTCTTAATGATATTCTCCTTTTCCTTTCAGTATAAATTTGACAGCTAAACTCCAGAATTAGCCAAAACTGAGTAACCATTTAACCCTATTAGCTGGTATTAGCTTAACCACTAATTCTATACAGCTTTAACATAATTGCTAGTATGCTACATCTTTCACTGGCTGATAAAAGACTTAAAACAAGCTAAGTGAACCAATCAAGCTAGGCTAGTATTAGCATTAGCTTAAAAAACAGCTTCTCTTGCTAGACCCCCTTGCTAGCAGCACACTGTTTGTGATGCTTGTATTTTTTCATCCGTAATTTGATGCTAATCTAAAATAAAAGTTGCTAGTTGATCATTGTTTTGGTGTAAGGCAGGGGTCTGCAACCTTTACTTTCATAAAAGCCATTTTTCCTCAGCTCACCTGGTTTAAAGTCATTCAGGATCCACAAAATCTTTTTTTTTTCATAATAAAGACAAAAAAGTGGATAAAATTCTAAACAAAGTTAAAATCAAGTGAATAATTATCTTAAAAAAAAGTTTTTTTGTGTTAATAAAATTGTACATGTGACGTATTTGTTTAATGTTTTTGATAAATTTAAAAACATTTTTTAAAAATGAAAAATTTGTAACGCCACATTTTTCACAAATTTGCCAAAGTGATGCAATTTCAATGAGTAGCTAGTTTTTTTTTTTCAAAAATTTGGAAATTTCAAAAACGTGCAAAATATGAAAAAAACTAAAAAAAAAATTAAATGTGCAAAATTTGCAAAAAAAAAATCCCAATTTTATTTTTTTAATAACTGGAATTTCATAAATTTACAAAAAAGTTATAGTTTCAAAAATTTTCTAAATTTTTTTTAAATTTTCAAAAAATGTTTTAAAAAAGTAAAAACAAAATTGGAATTTAAATTATTTGCAAAAATTTGCCAAATCTTTCAAAAAAGTGTTTTTTAAAAAGGCAAAAAAAATGGCAAAAATCTTAAAGAAAACTTGAAAGCTCTACTGATAGATGGGATTCTTAAGAGCCGCATGAGGCTCCAGAGCCACAGGTTGAAGACCTTTGGTGTAAGGTAATGTAATACACACTGACTTTTTACAAGGCTAATGAATCATTAGCTGAGCATGCAATTAGAACATGTTAGTTGCAGAAGTTAGCTTAGTCAAATGCTACACTTTTTTTATGCTAACCTTTTTGTGATGATTAACCCGTGACTAAAATAAGAGCTGCTTCAAATGCTCATTGTTTATGTGTATGCTAACAAAATACACTGACTCTTAAGGGAACAAATGATTTATGATTTTGGCTAACATTCTTGCTAACTAGCATTCTTGCTAACAGTAGATAATGTATTATGGGCAGCATTGAAGGCATTTCTCATGGTTAAACCAAAACATTTAACAGGAATATTGTTCAGGAACTTTACTGATTCAACTTCAGATGAAGCTAAGCTAGGTTTGCTAATCCAAATTATTACTGGGGCGTGTTCCTATTCTGAGTGACCTTAGGTACACTTCTATTACAGATCCCTTCCTTTGTTGCAGCATTTATGTTTCTTGTATAGTACAATAGGCCATAAAAAACTCTTCTCTGTCTCTCTCTGACACACACACACACACACCCACACACACACACACACACACACACACACACACACACGTACTCCTTGCCTTTTTCATGGAAACCCAGTGGGGCATGTTCCCAAGGAAAGGATCAGACGAGTCACCTGAGCCCACGTCCCTTTTGCACATGATATGTCAGGGACAGAAAGAAAAGAGACTCCAGGCCGGGAGCAGTCTGAGGACTCTACAGAGGAGATGATCTGAACTCTGGACGGCCATAAAAGTGTCCTTTAAGACGACATGAGCGCTAAGCTAACATGTTTTTAATCATTGAATAGACAGAGATCAATAAAGTAATCAAACAATTAAAATATCGCTAAGTAACGTCCAAAGGTGGGGCTGCAGAGGACGGAGTGTCTGTTTGTGGTCCAAATGAAGTGTTTATAGATTCTTATGGTTTGTCAATACTTGGAATCATTTTTGAGGTGATCAGTTATAAAAGCTTGGAAAGCTCAAAGGGCGTGACACTCGAACACCAAGGTTGCTCCTTATCTCTCTGTTTTCTCTCTGTCTCTCAGGAGTTCCCACACTCACTCACTCATTCGCTCTCATTCATTCTCACTCACTCTCACTTTTTCCCCCTCCTGTTTCCAAGGAAACAAGCCCTCCCCTCCGCGCTTCTCCTCAACCTGTCAAGGTCACCATGAAGACCGCACGCTCGCTGGGCCCACCTGGTGCAACCTGGGCTTAATTTCACCCCATCGATCGACCGGTGTGTCGTCTGATGTCGTTTGTTGTTTGTGTTGAATGATGAATCACTGCTCAGCTGCTGCTGCGCTTGTGTCACATTGTTTCATTGATTGTGTCAGGAAGGCAATGTCAGGTTTATTGCTTAAAATTGATTTGTGTATTTACCATTACCCGAGAGGTAAACGGCAATCACCTTGATCAGTGATTTTTCATTTCATCTAACTGGGTTTTCTTAAGGTTCCTCAGCACAGATAAATAGCTGTTTATCTTCTAATTTGTTTTCATAAATTAGCCTTTTGTTGGATTTGGACTTCTTACTGAATAAAATGAGACTTTCTTGCATAATTTACTGAAAAAAAAAAAAAAAGAAAACAAGAATTGATGCAACTGAGAGATATGTCTTTGATTAGTTGTACGGAAGCCCTAAGTTGGCATGCATTCACAAAAAAAAAAAAAAAAAGTTGCAGTAGTTTCTTCAGTTCCGTAGTTTTATGCTTACATGTCTTCACTTCTTAAAAAAAAATAAAATAAATAAAAATGCTACATGTTGTTTTCTGGCAGTCTCATATTATTTTTATTCCTTATCTGGAAAACAAAAGTGGTTTTCCACTCAAAACTAATAAATTTATCATATTCCAAGGGGGAAAGCTCAGTTTGTTATGGTAATGGATTATTTTTTATAGAAGTTTAAATAAAAAAAAAATAGATTGGATGTAATGTTAATCATGACCATGTTCCAGCTTTTGAGAAACTAGCTAAAATTAACTTGCTACCATGGAAAAATAAAGCTAATAATTATATATTATATTAATTAGGTGATGTGGTGGCATTATGTTTGCCGTAAGCTTTTCATAACTGACAAAAAAATAATAAAATTTGACTAAAAGGGTTAGCAAAATCTTAATTTGTGTTCTTAAAAAACATCTAAGGGAGTCAGACTTCTGTTTTTTTGCCACTGCAATGCATCATGTACATTACATCATTAATGGAAAAAATAAAAACTAGAAAATTTAAAACATAATATTGAGGAAAAAAACTGCTATAATGTGAATAAATATTAAAAATTAAGACTTTTTAAAGATGTATTGATTGAAACAAATGGGTAATTAATTGAGTAGTTGGCCCCTCATGTGTTAGCATGATGCAATCAAAGTGTGAAGCAATTTATAATAGCCCACGTGGTACCAGCATGCTATCTTGTGAGGTTGAGGCCAGTCACGTGACCTTACAACCTGTTCTGAATGAAAGAGGTAGACTACACCTTCATCATCATCATCATAATCATCATCATTAGAAGTGAGCAGGTCACAGAGATGATGAGAGGCTGATTGATCAAAGGGTGCAACCATGAAGTGTATTTAAATTAAGTGATAGTACACATTTGTTAAGCGCTGTGTGCTACTGTAACAGGGTTGTTAATCTAATTTAGTGTTAATTTTGGGAGAAAAATACTAATAAATGTGTAAAACTGCTATTTCACTCTTAAATACTTTATTAGCATCTAAGATGCGTTCATGGACGGTGGGAATTTTTTTCAAAATGCCACTTTTAGTGCATCTTTAAAAGGAAATTAAATCATGTTTGGCTCATTTAGACGTTGTTTTGCAGTCTTGGTGTGTTCGTCAAACTACTCACCGACAATAATACCACAGGCGCTCACGAGCCCGATTTCTTTCTTGAGCGCGACGCCTCCTCCTCCTCCTCCTCCAGACTCCTTCTCGCCACCGGCAGCATCCTTCGAAGACCCCGCCGTGCTGGTGCGTTGTCTGGCTCCGTCTGTCATCTTCACGGCCGGACTTTCTCCCAACTCGGTGATGTTTTTGTGTTAACGTATGTCCTTTGTCTTCCCGCCCTCACCTGATGCTCGTCGCGAGCTAGTCTCAACTTGAGCTCGTGCGTTCGAAACACCACGTTCTGCTGACGTGAAGTCGTTATCTGATGAGGGAAGTTAGATGTTGGAGCCCTGTCAGCTCGAATAAAAGTCAGGAAGTGAAAGAAATACCTTTAAAAAAGAAAAGGTAGCAGCCGTCTCAAAATGTCAGTTTGTGTCTCCTTTGCAGCTGTCACAGGTGGCGCTTCACGTCACAATCTCTGAGTCCGTTCACGAAGCGATAAAAACATAATCCAACCACCGTTTCCCCGAAGTTAATGAAGCAACTTCTTCCTTTACGTTGCTTCTCAGTAAAAACTAAAAAAAAAAAACCCTACTTCCTTGTTTTTTCTCCTCCAGAAAAAGACAAAATCATCCTCTCCAGAAGTCTCCTTAGAGTCAGTTTCAGGTCTTCCTCGGAAATACCTGTCCTGTTTTTGTCTTCACCCACAGAGGTTGTGTTTGAGTAAGTACACATGCTGCTGCTGCTGTTCTTCTTATGTGTACAGTAGCCACGCCCACTGACGACCTCCTGCCTCCTCCTTCCTTCACGCAGTGCTTGTTTTCTCTGTGCAAAGACCCCTCCCATTTTTCTTTCCTATCCCAACCATCAGCTGTTCTTTCAAAATCTACTTCTCCTGCTGCTCAGGACATCTCCAAGAAATAAACCTTCCTCAAAAACAAAAGGAAATCATAATAATCTCCACTACCTGTGTGTGTGTTCTTTAACCCTGTGTCTCTTGGGCCCACATGCAGTCACACTCATTCACACTTATTATTCAAGATGCAGCAGCAACCAGCGTCTAAATTTAGTCCTTCAGACCAGACCTCACTCGACATGACGCAACACTGCTGGTGTGTTTCCATCCTGTGTGCTCACCGTCCCATTACCCTGAATATAAAAAAGAAGCTAATACCCCATCCTGAGCTTTCGGTACAAGCCGATAGCATCAGTCTGAGAAAAACAAATCTATAGCTGAGACCTTCTGTGAGGAATTCAATACCTGCTCCCTGGAGATCTTTCTTCAACGTATGCAGGTGTTAATGTGCCTTTTCCCCCGCAATAACACTTAAAGTGAACACCTAAATGTTTTTATACTTTCTGTTTCATGACCTTAAAAAGCTCCAGAGTCAAAGTGTGCTTCTCCTTTGATGAGAGCGTAAGAGGAAATGATTTTTTTCTTTTGGTGAAAATGAAAGAAGGCAAGAAGTTAATGAATGCCAGAGTCATGTTGCCTGAATCTAAAACATATTAACACTCAAATAACTTTTCTCAAAGAACATTTTGTCTTTCTTTGAATGTGAGGATGTACTTGGAAATAAGATTTGACTGATTTATTTTTCATTTTCTTTTTCTTTTTTCTCACTCTTCTTTCTTTCTGTCCTTTCTTCCCTTCTCTTCTTCCATTTTTTAAATCATTTTCTTTAGTTTTACTTAATGTGTAGCCTTTCTTGTTTTTTAAAACTTATTTTTTTCCTTTCTTTTTTTTGTTACCTTTTTTTTGTCTTTTTTGACCTCTCATCCTTTTTTCGTAACTTTCCATAATTCCTCTGTTTTTCATCCTCTTTTTTTTTACTTCAAACTTTCATTTTTTAGGTTTCTTTTATTTCTTTTTCTATAATTTCTTTTCTTTTTACTTCCTGTCCTTTTTCTTTCCCTTTCTCATTATTCCTGCTTAACTTTTAATTTATCTCCCTGTGACCTTTTTTCTTTCTTTCCATTTTTTTCCTTTCTTTCCTTTTTTCCTTCCTTCTTCCTTTGCCATTTTTTCTTCACTTCTTTCCCTTTTTCTCTTTCAGATCTTTTATTTTTTTCTAGCTAGCTCCATTTTTTCTTCTTTTTATCTCTCCTTTTTCTTTTCTTCATACTTCCTTTGTTCTATTGTCTTTAACTTATTTCCTTGTCCCTTTTCCTTCCTTCCTCCCTTCCTATCTTCCTTCCTTCCTTCCTACCTTCCTGCCTTCCTACTTTCTTTTTTCTTTCTTTCTCTTTCTTTCTTCCTTCCTTTTTTCTTTCTTCCTTCCTTTCTTTCCTTTCTTCCTTCCTTCCTTCTTTTCTTCCTTCCTTCCTTCCTTCCTTCCTTTCTTTCTTTCTTTCTTTCTTTCTTTCTTTCCTTCTTTCCTTCCTTCCTCCCTTCCTTTTTTTCTTTTTCTTTCTCCCTCCCTTCCTTCCTTTCTTTCTTTCTTTCTTTCTTTCTTTCTTTCTTTCTTTCTTTCTTTCTTTCTTTCTTTCTCTGGAAGAAATAATGTCAGGATCATATGCTAGTTATTGCAATGACTATGCACTGCAGTTAAGTTACATGACTTGAATTTAACTGTCATTTTTCTGTCTCTGGTATTTTTCTGTTTTAGGTTTTTTTTTCTGGGTTGGGGGGAAATTCAGCATGACTCCAAAATCTCACCTTTAACATAAATGCCACAGAGGCGTAACAGCAGCAGAGAGACAGGATTACTGTAAAGCGTCAGAGCCGGCAGGCTGGAACAAACAGCCATCATCTGATGACCTTTTACTTGTGTGATTAACCACCTCTGATCACTCATGTCTGCATTTTCTGTGTCCTGTTGATCAGAGCAGCCTGGTTTGATGAATCTGTGCAGAGTGATTAGTCGTTGTATTTGTAAAGACTTTGCAGCTGCACAGACGCTTACAGGCAGGAACTGGGAGCCTTGAACTTTACCTCAGTTCACATTAAACAAATTTAGCTGTATTAGCTTCAGATTCACCTGAGCGACCCGAGTGTTTCCCCAGTAACAGTTGACTTATGATACACAGCGCAGAACAAAGCCAGGCCTTATACACCTGAGCCTTCTAATCCCTGCAGAACAGTTTGGTGCTTTGCTGAACGGTGAAAACAACAGAGTCACCTGAATCACCTCGACTGACTCTAAAATACCGCTCGCATACTTGTGTCACTTTCGACCGCCTAGCCTGACCCAGATTCTCGTGTCTGACTCGCTGCGCTCTCTTTCTCTGAACGGTTTGGGTCCGATGTTGGAGAAACGTCTCTGAATGTACCAAGTCAGTGAAGCAGGAGGAGGTGACAGTGCTCACTCATGGCGCACATGCTCGACCATCAGGAAACAGGTCAGTGGGCCAGTTTGTTGACACTCCAGGAGCATACAACACCTTACTGGAACATATTTTAGTCAGCAGGGTTTCAGCATCTTCTTGTGGTCATTGATGACAGATGACAAGGACTCTCTGGCTTTAGAATTTAACTCTTTCTGTAACTCTGTTTCAGAGATTTTCAATCAAATAAAATGTATGAAACATAAAGCAATTAAAGAATTTCAATACAGAATGTGCAACTTATTTTGAAAAAACAAAACAAAAAACAACAACATTAGTCGGCCATTGACACAAAAATTATTGTGTTTGTAGAGGTGTTTTTACTTTTTAAGTTCCTGACCAAAAAAAGGAGATCTTAGGCGTAAACATGGTTGCATTGTTCCAGTAAAGATTACACCTGTCAGCAGCCTGTAGCATGTCGATGCTAACCGGTGCTAGGGCCGGTGTTCCCTGCAAGCTGAGGAGAAGGAGGTGAGGATGGCGTGCTAGTACTGCATGTACACATTCTATTCTATTCTATTCTATTCTATTCTATTCTATAGCCATGGTTAATGGTGACTGCCCTCATGCTATAATGCTCTACTACCAGGATGTAAACAAACACCGTTGGCAGTCTTTTAGCTGTTAGCTACCAAAATTTGACACTGGCCTTTTTTTTTTTTACCTCCAATCCTACCAGTTTTTTTTCATAGAGTTTGAAAATCTTCAGATTTCTAAAGTAGTTGGTATCTATATTTACATTTACGAAAAAGAAATAAGTTGTAAGTTTATTTTTTATTGGTGATTTCAGCATTATTTAAGCCTGTAAACACATGCTCCTAAAGTGAATTGAAAATAACTTTGTAGGTAAAATGCTTTTGACTCAATCTAAATATTGTTTCAGAGGTTTAGCCAAGAATCAATTGCTTCATACATATTTATGTATAGATTTCTTTTATCATGTTCACCATAAGGTTTTGTCAGCTAAGTTTAACTGTCTGCAACAAGCTATAACCTGAGAATCCTGAAACCCTGATATCAAAAGGACAGTTGTCTTTGTGACCTGATCAATAAACCTGACCTGGTGATCAAACACAATGACCATTCAATCAGTGATGTTTAGTCTTTGTTTGTATGATTAGATTTCTACTAACTGCGTCATTCGACGAAAAGCAACAAAGATACAGATATATTGATTAAATAATTAGCAAGGAATGGTTCTGGGAAATGAAGCACATCACTTTCTTATTTTAACATGAAAAGATGAGATTAGTGACTAACACATGCATGTAGCTGAGCGCTAATGTCATCAGTCCCGATCTCCAACACTCACTCACTTCAATCACTAATATCACCATTGGGTAATATTCCACAGGTTTTATTAATCACGTGACCTGGAAGCACTTAACAGCTTAGAGGAGGGGACAGTATTGGCAGAGGATATGAGGATATGAGGAATTCCCATCAATTAATGACTTCTCCGGTTGTGTGTGTGTGTGTGTGCATGTGTGTGTGTCCCCAGGTGCTTCTGTTCATCTGTGTGTGTTTGATCAGCTTACTGAACCATTTAAGCAAAGAGATAAGAGTCAGACTAACGTGCCAAAACCTTGGAGACAAAGACCCTGCAGACAAAGGAGGGGGTTTAAAAGAAAGGAAGGAAAGAAAGGACAGAAGAGAAACCTGACTGAACATTTTTAAGATTAAGCACAGAGAGGTTAAGGGACATATGAGGTTAAACTGCAATAACCCTGATCTAACATAAGAGTGTTGATGCTTTATATATATATATATATATATATATATATATATATATATATATATATATATATATATATATATATATATATATATATATATATATATATATTAAAAGATAAGCAATAAAGGAATTGTTGATGTTTGAGCTAGAATATCCCCAAAGGAAAAATGCAGGTCTATTATTTCTATCATTTCACCGTTTTCCCTAACATTTTAAAACAGTCTTATCCTATCAAACCTATAATCTGCCTTTGTATTGTATTTCTTGGACAGCACTGTGTTGATGTATCTTATGTATTGTGGTGCTTTGTATCATGTCAAAGGGCATTATTTAGTATTATCGTAAGATCAACATCATATCATATCATAATGTGTTGTATCATATCATATAATATCATTTCATATCATATCTCATAGCATATTGTATAATATATCAGATCATATATCACATCACATCATATTGTATGATATATCATATCATATCATATCATACAATACCTTATGAGATATGATGTATCATATCATATCATATATCATATCATATCATATCATATCATATCATATCATATCATATCATATATCATATCATATCATATCATATCATATATCATATCACATCATATTGTATAATATCGTATCATATATCATATCATATATCATGTCATAGTATATCATATCATAGTATACTATATCATATTTCATATAATATCATATCATACCATAGCTCTTAACGCATTGTATCATAAAATATGACATCATATGATATGATATATGATACAATATGATATAATAAATAATATGATATCCTATCATTTCATATCATATCATATATCATATCATATTATATTTTATCATATCATACATGAAAATGTATCATATCATATCATTTATCATATATCATATCATATCATATCATATCATATCATATCATATCATATCATATATATCATATCATATCATATCGTTTCATATCATATCATATCATAACATATATCATATCATATCATATCATATCATATTGTTTCATATCATATCATATAACGTATAATATCATATTATTCATCCTTTTATATCATATATCATAACATATTGCATCATCATATCATATCATATCATATCATATATAATGTCATAATGTACTGTATTTTATCATATACCGTGGTTGATAATATGGTTTTAATGAACTTGACCTTATAGACTCAGTCACTTTGTCTTGCTTGTTCCAAACCACTCACATCTTGACGCTGAAAAACTCCTTATATTTCCTTCCTGTGTGCTTGTTTAAGGTCTCCTCTTTGCAATCCTAATCCTTCAGCTACGTCTCTAAACTGTGGCATTAAGTTCAGGAGCTGCAGCCAAACCCCTGCTCTTTTTTTAACACTACAGTAACCAGGAAAATCAAACATAAGTTATTTCAGTTTGTGAAGTAGAAAAGGTAGAAAGTGAAGAGAAGTGATTTTGTGGCGAGCTGTTGGAGGAGTGACGGTGTGGTTTGAACTGAGGAGGTATGTCCTGACTCAGCTGTTACTGGTATTTTATCGCTGTGGAAAGTTGACCCTGAGCCTTTTCCTCTGATAGCACTTTACACCTCTGCATAACTGTGAGTGGGGGATGAAAACCTGTACTCACAAACAAAAGATGAGCTTCTTTGTGTTTAGATACTCTCTGACGTTAAAACAGCCTTTATTTGACATCTCCACAAGACGGACTAATTGGTTGAACTTCCCTGTCATCACCTCTGGTACACACCTCCCTCCTTCCCATCGCATGAAAACTGATGTAATCATCTTAAACATATGCACGAACACACACACTAACATGACATATGTTAGTACACACACATATACACTCGTTGCGGCAGGTGACAGATCGCATGGTTAGAGGCATGGAGATTCTCCAGATAAGGATGTTAATGAGTAACCCTGCTGTTTCAGGTTGTTTGCTGCTCAGTGGCTGGAAAATTGGAACAATAACACGCAAACACAGAGGTAATGGCTGTGGTGCTGTGCAGACAGACAACAGGGAGATGGAGGAGCAGACTAAAACACCAACAGTAATGTCTGCTCCTCCATAGAGCTCTTAAGTGCTCTGGTTATATGGCAGATATAACAATTATTCCTTCAAATAAGAGATCTTATCCACCTGAGACCAAACGTGAGCTGAAGGAGGAGCAAAAAATAAAAACTGCCATGTTTACCTTTGATAAAATATACCAATTTGGTTCTTAGTACACTTCTGAAAAACCTTGTAATTTGAGTTATTAAGAGTTAAATATAAAATGTGAAACTTTTGAAGCATTCATGCTATTTTGTTGTAGTTGTTGTTGTTGTGGAGCATTAGCTGAGTAGATTGATACCTTACTCATGACAGTTATCTTAATATGAAATATTGCGCAAGCTAGCATAGCTTAGCCACAGCTAACACAGTTATGTCAATACTAAACCAATTTAATGCAGCAAAGTTGAATATTATTTTGACAAAATTTCAGTTTCAACAATTTTGAATGAATTGGGGCTAGATTGGGTTTCTAAAATTAAACAAATCTTTTTTTAGTTTTCTTAAAAGCAATAATTTGCGTTGTTTAGCAACAGTTGGGCATTTTATGCATTAACATGCTATTCTCTTGTTGTGGGGCACTATCTGACTGGATTGATTCCTTACTCAAATCCTTTACTACACACCATTAAGCTAATTAGCATAGCTAATCATAAAAACTAAAATAATGTAAATATCAAATAAATCTAACATCTCTTCGAGGTTATACGAAAAGCAATAACCTGAGTTATTTAGCAACAGTTCGGCATTTTATGCATTTACATGCTATTCTCTTGTTGTGGGGCATTAGCTGAGTAGACTGATACCTTGTTCAATACAGTCACTTGACTAAAAGCTATTCTCTAGCTAGCATAGCTTAGCATAAGGACCAGGATGGAGTTCATAGCAAACATTTTAATGCTGCAAATCTGAGGATAACAGCAACACAAGTCCTGGATTAGGACACATCACTCAAAAAATGGGTGTGGTTAATCTTGACCAAAATAATCTGGTGTGTAGCCTTCCTCAGTGAAGCTAGCTTGATTCTTAAAAGATAAATCAGTCTCAGAACTTCCCATAAAATGCTAATTTGGTTCTATGAAACTTTTTGTCTTGCAGAAAAAAAAGGATGAAACAGGAAAATGTTATTGTTATTGAGTTAACGATATGCTGGTGTGGGGATTTTTTTTCACCTTGAATGGAGCCAAGCTAACAGTGTCCACCTGTTTCTACTTTGTAATCTATGCTAAGCTAACTGGCAGCTGTGTGTTCACTGGGCTGTTAGAGGAATGTTGTCAGTCTTTTATATGAATCTCCTTAATAAAACGAAACACCTGGCCTGTCAAATGGAGTGAGCATGTATAACGCTTTTTAACTGTGACCAACGAGCGCTAACCACTGCACCAACATGTCTTGATGAAGGAGTCCATAAATGTCGTTGATCAACACTTCTCTGTTCATTTATGAACCGTGAAAAGCTAAATCTGTTCCCACTCCTGTACGTACAACAGAAAGATTAACTTCAAAACCTTTCTGGATCATAGGATGTAATCTGACACTAAGTCATAAAACCTCTACTCAATGGCCCTGAGCTTTCGGACTCTCACTTTCTGATTCAGCAGAAGCCAATTAAAAGAGAGATGAAAGAGGTTTTATTACAGCGAGCTCAAACTGATAGTGACACACCCTCAGATTCTTTCAGGGGAAAGCTGTGGGAGGAACGACGCTGATACACCTTCTGATAAACGATGAGTACAGACCCGGGAAGTGTGCCAGTGCCGCGACACTTCATCTAACTAATGCAAAAAGCTGAACCGGGGTTTCTTTCACAGTGTGTCCTTTATATCTGAATATGCAGAGGATCAAATTGCCACTGTGGTGTTATCGTCTGGGTTTTGTATCTAATGTAACAAAAGCTTGTTTTCTTCCAAAACCAAAGACGCTGCAATGTTGAAATGAAATGTGATGTGTAGAGTGTGTTTGCTTTAATGTGTCATATTTCACAGTAATATGAGTGTGTTCACTTTCTTAAGCAAAATGAAGACATACACTTATGCACAAATAAAGCTTCAAATTAAAGGCACAGTAAGGAGTTTTTGGCTGGTCATAAAGCAGTCTAAATTTTATATTGACATTTCTATTCCAGTTCACCATCAAGGATGCTAATGAACTGATAGAGTTTGAATTGCATTTGTATAAAGTGTTTTTTGGAATTCATTTTGAGCCGATGCGATGACTTCCACTACAGAGTCCTGTCTGTTTTTAATGCTGCTGGAGAACTCAAAGATCAAGGCAATCAAGTATTGCTTTTCAATCTTTCTTCAGATTCTGTGGATATTTTCTACTGCAGATGGTATAATTCCCTAAAAATATTGGCTCACTTAGTCTCTCACAGAGTCTCTTCCAATCTTTACTTTTGTGAGACTCTGGGATGACTTCTATCTCCCAAGCTATGCTAAAACCTGGCGCACAGAATTGTAATTAGTTGATTGATAATTCTCAAGTTTCTTTATTAAATTATTACTTTTCTTTTTTATTTTATTTTTTATTCATTTAATTTTTTTGTTGACATAAAATTCATTTAGGGTTTTTTGTCCCTGTCATATTTTTTTTATTTATTTTTGATTTATTCATTTATTTTTTTGCTAGCATGAAATTTATTTTTGGGTGTTTTATTTTGTCCCTGTCCCATTTTTTTAAAATCTATTTTTCATTTATTTTATTTAATTTTTTGCTAGCATGAATTTTTTTTTGTCCCTGTCCAAATTTTTAAATCTATTAATTATTTGTTTACTTAATACAAATGTTTGTTTATCTAATTTTTTGCCAGCATATAATTATTATAATAATTTATTTTATTATTATTATTATTATTATGTTTATTTTTATTTTTTTTTTGGGGGGGGCATTTCTGTCCCAATTTATTTTTATTATTTATTTATTTATTTATTTATTTATTTATTTATTTATTTATTTATTTATTTTTTTTTTTTTTTTTATTTTTTTTATTTTTTGCAAGCATGAAATTCATTTGGGGGTTTAATTGATGTTTGCTTTGCATCATTTTCAAACAAATATAGGCTTTAAATGATGTGTAACAAATTAAAATTTGTTTTCAATTAACATTTTGCACAGCATCCCATTTTTTTCTTTTTCTTTTCTCTTTAAAAGAAAACTGTAAATCCAGCACAACAAATATGACGGCATGCTTGTTTAGCTCCTAATGTGTTTAACTTACAGATTTAGATAATGCTGCATTAAATTTATACTTTTGTTTTGTTTTAATGAAGATATTTATAACAGTAAAAAGATAAGAGAATGTGAAAGGTTAACAACAAAGTGTTTGATTTCAGTGGTTAGAAAATGGTGAAGTGCAAACAGACGCTAATAATTATGTGTGTATTTCATCAGACATATTTTGTTTATCACTTTCTGTTAAAGACAGGGTCAGACAGTTTGTGGATTGATGGTTTTACTGGAAAAAGTAATAAGCTGTTAATGGAGGCTCGTTCTGTACTCTTCCCTTGTTTGTGTTTTTATTATTCCACTAATTTAGTCTCTGCTCTTTGTCAACTGATTGCAGCTTCCCCTTCTGACATCAGCTTCATTTTTCCACCTCCACCGGCCAATTCAAGCTCTGCTCAAGCTCCATTCAAGCTCTCACGATAGAGTCTGAACATGAAACACAAAGTGGAAAAACGATCCCGTCTGTAATCGGATCACGCTCACGTGCCACCAGGAGGACAGAGACATCACGTCTCCACACCCCACGCACACACACTGGCATCAGCCCATCTACCAGGGGCACGAGTCAAAAGCTACTTTCCTCGGGGGTCACAACAACAGGAGGAGGAGAAGAAGGAGGTGGAGAAGGAGGCGTATCTGTTACGTCAGAGCTCCTGAAGAGCTGCTGCATATTTCAAGAACATAGTGTAACAGTTATAATAGAAAACATGCAAACAGCTCTTTGTTTTTGAGGCTCACACACAAACTCGAGAACCTCTCCAGCTGAGCTCGAGGATGGGATTACAATAACATGTCATTTCATATGAAAAAGGCGCCTTGCAGATCAAGAGGAGTTTGTTTATTTTTGATGGAGATATCAGAACTGTACTTTGCAGACTGTGAAAAAGTTGACTCTTGTTTTGTTCCATGAAATCTTCACGACTTCCACACCCCGAGCACATGTTCATTCATAGGCATGAGGACTTGTAACGTGACTTAACATTCATTCATACCACACATAAACACTTATTTAAAGAAACACGACAGGCCCAACAGATGGAAGAAGAGCAGGGGCAGATTTCACGAGAGGGGCAGTGAGGAGGAAGGGAAGAGAAGATGAGAAAGTTACCACATTTGTGACCTCTGCGAGGAAGAGGAATGTGTGAATCTACAGCAAAAGTTGGAGGGAAGACAGAGGGGGTGGAGAGCGGAGGAAAGACGGGTTCGAAGTGGACGAGAGGGGGGAGTGGTGAAGGGGGCGTGTGAGCGCGGAGAGTGGAGATGGTAATTGGAGACGTGTGTTTACCGTGTCCCCAGAAACATATGAGTTCCCGGGACAATGTGTTCGAAAACACACGCTGAGATCAAGACCCAAACAAACGCACTGTTTCCCATAAGTGGAAAATTTCAGGCCTCAAAGGGAAGATCTGTGAAATGTTGTTTAAAGCATCGATGAGGTGTTCAGAGGTAGTCAGGTAACATTTCTGAAGCTGTGACTGATCACTTCTCTCTTCTTTTAAAATGACATCAGAATAAAGAAGATAACATTGAAGTGCTGAACAATGCAGTTCTTCAAGTGGCCACTAGAGGCTGGCTCCAAAAGCTCCGGAATCCCCATTAAACCCATATTAAAGATCACTATTTTGAAGTTGAATTTAATAAACTTCCTGCCTGATTTTAAAAAATGGAGGAGGGGTGATGTTTTTTAAAGCTATCAGCAACAAGTTATACATAATAATTTCAGGGCGGGGCTAGCTTCACTAGCATGTACCCACAGCTAGCCAAGGGGCTAACAGTTCGCCTCAACTCTGCCTTTTAACCCATTTGACCCCTTGCTTGGTTGACCTGCAGTCAGGTTGAGTCACCATTGGTCAACTTTAAAAATCAGAAACCAATCGGTTTAGCGACACTTTTAAAATTCCCATTTTTACAGGAGAATTTAAAAACATTTTGATCTTAACAGCATCTATTAGTCTATCACTCTTCACCCAATGACAGGTGGGGCCAATCCCATGGCATCATGGCGTGTTCGTCAGGGTTAAACCTGGACAAGTCACACCCCGCCACCGCGCTAACAAGCAGAGACAAACCACCAAACAAAAACTGACTCACATCTTTGGATGATTTTTAAAGACCAAGTCAGCTAAGACGCCAAATTTTGGTCTGGAGTAGGAAGTCTGGGAGAATCTTAGTGAAGCTGGGTGACAAAAATATGTATATTTTTTTCTTTCGAGAGTCCAATTACTTCTTGACTCTGCCTCCCGACATATTTTACAATCCCCCCCAAAAAATACACAAGAACGGCAGCTGTCAATCATCGTTAAACATGACGTAAAACCTTGTTTTTAACCTCTTATAGCTACTGAAATGGAAACTTTTCAGGAAAAAAGGGGACTTGAAATTAAGGCAGCCAAATATTATTTTCAAATCTCCACAACAATCAGATACGAGAAACATTTCTACAAGGTGTGTTCATTTTTTTAAAGTTTGACCACAGCCCATCTGGAATGACTGGGGGGCTGGATTTTTTTTTACCTATACTTCAGCCAGCCACCAGGGGGAGCAGTTTTTGTGGAGACCTCACCCAAACTGAACAAGATTATGTCCATTTTTTTTTTTTAATCTATGTCTATGGTTAAAATTTAAACTTGAGGCAGTGGTGTGCACAGATGAGGGCCAAACTCTTGACAAACACACACTGAAGTGCCCTGTCAGGGGCCAAAATGTGCCAAACTGTCCTCCTGGTTGGCAAAACACTCTTAACTGCTCTTTTGGGTGACAAAAATACATGTTGTGTATGCGGTTTTTTAAAATTATTTCGCTTATTATTCCGCTTATAGCCCCAAGCTATGGTTCCTGGGACCCCACTTTGAGAAACACTGATGTGGAAAATGACTGAGTTCACTAGCACGAAAGGAAAACCACGAGGGGTCTCTTTAACGTCCTGTAAATATGTATGTCACAGTTGAACATTTTTTTAAAATTTTGTTTTGCTGTATTATTCAGTTTTGTTGAATTTAGCAAATAAGTCCAGTTTTTTAAAGTTATTGTGCTGCCCTCTGGTGGACAAAACAACTACTGCAACTATTTTTTTTTTTATTATTTACTTATTTTTTTAAATTTAACCATATAACTGTAATGAAATATTCAATATCTAAGTTCCTTATAGTTATATGTCATGTAGTGCACACAAACTTGAATAAATAGATTGGATTATTGGTCAGATTTATGATTATTATTATTATTATTATTATTATTATTATTATTATTATTATTATTATTATTATTAAGCCTTTTGTTTAGATGGGGCTATAAAAGCACTTAGCTGCATTGAGATTAAACATTTGATCTGTGCCCTGAGAACCTTGTCTGGACCCATCAGCTGCTAAAAATGAGAACATGTTTGACTATAATTATCCAACAGTCATGAGTCGTCTGTTTCTGAAAACTCAGGCCAGTCTGAACTCGTCTTATCAGGATGTGATGCTCCCTAACTGTCCGCTAGTTGACACACTTTATGTCCCTGATCCGGCTCTTTGTTTACCAAGGTCTGAAACGTCTCTGTTGACTCCAGGAGTCAGTATTAGCATCATTGTATTTTCCCACAGGGCCACAGGACACCGAGTGGGAAGGCTGTCGTCACATGAGTGGTGGGACTTCCTGGCTCAGGCTCCTCACCTTTGGCATCGGGCTGGATCAGGCCTGGACCAGGTCTTAGGCTACTGTCCCTGTCCATCTCTTTATGTTTGATCACATCCTAAATCTCTTGGTTTGTGTGGCTCGTTGCTACAGACGTGACCAGAAGCTCGCAGCAGTAACTTGTTATGATCTGCTGTTTCATTAATAATAAACTGAAAGCACGAGCAGACCGGCCCCTTGAGAAAACCAGGTCTCACTATGCCCCGTGGTCCGAGCCAGCAGTGTCACACACGCACACACACGCACACACACACGCGGGGGTGTGTGTTTCTGTTTTTTATACCTCGACCCTGAAAACAGCTTCCTCTTTCACTGCATGGAGGAGTGAGAACAGCTTGTGCAGATAATGACACAGATCAGGGAGTAGTTTTCACACAGAGACGCACGTAGTGAATCTTCTTTTTCTCAAGTGTGTGTGTGTGTGTGTGTGTGTGTGTGTGTGTGTGTGTGTGTGTGTGTGTGTGTGTGTGTACGAGCATGTTGGTACATGTGTGTATGTTAATATTGCTCATATTTTCAGATCCTCTCTGACTGTCAGCACCAGCTAATCAAGGCTGTTCTACCTTTTATCACTTCTTTCTTTTTTTCTTTTCATTCGTATCTTTGTTTCTTTCTTTTCTGTCTTTATTTCTTATCCTCTTTCTTCTTTTTCCTCAACTTTTACAGTTTTACTTTTCTTGGTGTCTTTCTCTATTTGTGTCTTGCTCTGTTTTATGTTATTTCTTTCCTTTTTTTTACTCAGTTTTTCTTCCGATTCATTAATTTTTCAATTTTCTTTTTTCTTTTACTTCTTTCTTTTTCTTTTACTTCTTTCTTTTTTCCTGCTACTTCATTCTTTAATGTATTTTTCTACCTTTTTGCTTTCATGTCTGTTTTTTTTAATTTCTTTTCTTCTTTTTTAGACTTTTTTTTAATAATTTTTTTTTCCTTCACGTTGATTTTTTTTTTTCTTTTAGGTTTTCTTCAGTTTCTCTTCCTATTCTTATTTTTTACTTTTTGTTGCTTCTTTCCTGCATGCTCATTCTGTTCTTTCAGGGTTTTTTTTGTTTGTCTGTTTATTTCTCTTTCTTTCTTTCACTCTTTCTTTCACTTTCTTGCCCTGTTTGCATGTTTCATTTCTTTTCTTTATCATTTTCATAACCTGTTTTTCCTTCTGACTTGTTTCTCTGGTTTGTTTCTGTCCTTTCTTTATCTTTGTTTTTTTTTTCTTTCTTTCTTTTTCTTTCTTTCTTTTGTTGACTTTCTTGCCGTGTTTGCATGTTTAATTTCTTTTCTCTTTTATTTTCACAATCAGATTTTTTTTCTCACTTGTTTCTCTGGTTTGTTTCTCTCCTTTCTTCACATTTGTTTGTTTATTTCTTTCTTTCTTTCATCGACTTCCTTGCCTTGTTTGCATGTTTCATTTCTTTTTTCTTTCCTTTTCACAACCAGTTTTTCCTTTTTACTTGTTTCTCCAGTTTTTTCTGTCCTTTCTTCATCTTTGTTTCTCTTTTTTTTGTCTTCCCTTTCACGTCTTCATTGGATTTTATCTTGTGAACACATGACGTCTTGAAAACATGGTGCATTTCTTTAGCGTAACTGTGCTTTGAAAAAGAGTACACACAAAATAAAGGAAACATGTCGTGTGTCTAAGATCCTAATTTTCTGGGCACAATGACAGAAATTGAAGGTTGAAGATTTTGTTTTTGTTTTTCACAGGTGAGAAATCAGATCACTCTCAGCATGGTCTGCTGTTGAGTCGTCTGTTGGTGCTGCTCACCTGTATCTGGATGTTGTTGTCTTTCTCTCTGTCTCTCTGTCTTTCTCTGTACACATTGATCCATCCATCCATTCCTCTGGTGGAGGTGTAGAATCTCACACATTCCTTCTTTGTGGACCTTTCCCACGATGACACTTTCCTCAAGCCCCCTGACATAACCCAGTCTCATAGTGTGAGTGTGTGAAGTTGGCTGTTTAAATACGTTTGTAAATCTTTCTGTGGTTATGAAATCTCCCTGAAGCTCAGGTCTCTGATCTGCTGTTACCTTTCTGAGTAACGTCTGAATATTAAAGGTCAAAGCCACATGTACTGGTGCTCGAGCGCTTGTTGTGAATACAAACCGTCCACATTTGCATGTTTTAATTAGTTTTCACGTGTGGTTTTGTTTGATGACTGAGAGATTGATTGCTTGCTCGAGGGGATATGAAAGAAAAGCTTCTGATTGGACCTTTATGTGGATTTAGCTCAATCAAAGATGAAGAATGACGCAGAAAGTTCATCTGTTCGACACCTTGAAGAGGCTGTGTTTGAAACGTGCTCTTCATACTGACTGATTCTTGCCTTGAATTGAATTAAAATGTTTCATTTTCTGCTTTTTTCTGAGGCACAGTTGTAGACTTCGATGTCCCTTTGAGGTTATGAGGTAAAGGATGGTAAATCTAAAAGTGTGCGGTCAATTTTTCTGCCTCAAGGACGTCGCTCCCCATCGGCCTGGTTGGATTGATAAAATATTTATGCTGCATGTGAGTGGGCTATAAATAGTCCCAGCCAAACAGAAACCATTAGTTTCCCCCTCACAGCTTCACGTCTCACTCTCAAACACACAGATATAAATTCAAGCTGCATTCCAATCAGGCGGACATATTGATATTCTGGATGACCGCGCAGGAGCAGACACGTGATATTTGTGCCAAGCTTGAGCTTGAGATTTATGTATGAAGAAAAATTTCACCAAGGTATGTATGCAAATAAATTCACGCAGAGAAAAACACAAGCTGGAAACTGATTTAGCTTGTTTGCTTAAAGGCTGGTGTCAGATTTCTGCAGCTGTTAACCTCAGAGGCAGGAATAAGGGCCTGTGTCCACTGTCAGCAGTTTCTTTGTGATATCATTTTTTTTGTTGGTGGAGGTCTATAAAAAGGAGATACTGGCAATTTTTTTGCAAATTTCTATCAAATAAAAACAAATGAGATGTAAGACAAGAAAATTTTTTGGTAACACTTCATATTGGCTACACCAGGGGTCTACAACCTTTACTTTCATAGGAGCCATTTTGCCTCAGCTCACCAGGGTTAAAGTCATTCAGGAGCTAATTTTTTTGTGTGTGTTTATAAAATTGTACATGTGATGTCTAAATTTTAAATTTTTTGATAAAACTTATTTCTTTTTAATTGGATTTTTTTTAATGTCATAAATAGCATGAATTTGCAAAATTTATGAAATTTTAAAGAATTGTTGTTGTATTTTTATTTAAATTTAAAATGCAAAATGTAAAAGAAAAAGTGCAAAAAAAAATCCCCAAAAAGGTCAAAATTTTGTTAATTAGCAAAAATATTAAAAAATCGTAGTTTCAAAATTTGGCTGATTTTTTTTTTGTTTAAAAGACTGAGTTGAAATATAGAGTAAAAAAATATGAAATATACAAAAAAAATGAGGGTTTTTTTCTTACCTTGAAAAAATGTCAGGAAAAAAATTGCAAAATTTTTTGCAGAAATCTTGAAAAAAAGATTTATTTCTTGATTGCAAGATGTGATGTATATTTAGTTCAGTGAAATGTTAATGCATGGTTTTAATTCAGTGTCTTTCATCATCAATATCCTCTGTAAAAAAAAAAAAAAAAAAATTCTATACAAAATTACTTGCAAAATAACTGGTTCATAAAGACTATGATAGCTCATTTGTAATTGGTGAATCCATCATTTATAAAGTATGAACAAAGAGTTAGTTAACTGATCAAAGAGGGTCATATCCATCAGTAATAACACATTTATAACTGTGTTAGTACATGGAATACAAATAAGTATTAATGTATGAAAAGTGCTTTACAGATGATGAGTTAGGTATTAACTTGTAGTGTAGTTAATAGAGAGTGTTACCAGTGTTTTAAAAGGATCTAAAGCTCCTGGTGCTGCCAGCACAAAACATGTCATCAGTGGAAACAGGCCCTTAATTGGAGCATGTAAGCGGAGTGGAGCAGTGAGAATTTCTGTTCCTTACTTCCAAAGGTGTCCGTCTCCGTTGCTCCCTGCTTGTTTCTGCTCAATCCTCAACCAAGATTGCATTCGCTTTACGATGGCTCCAAAAAGTATGTTCTGATTTTGGGCCAGGTTTGAGCAGGACAGTGCCCTGTTCCCTCTTCCCATCCTTGACTTGATCATGGTTCTCAAGGTGCTCATTTTATTTGTCCAATCAAAGCAGAAACCTGCACAGAAGTAAATAAACAGACACCTTTTAGGAGATGTTTCACCAAGAAGACAAAGCACAACATGCTACTTCCCTCAGTCTTGTCGCTCTTGTTTGTTTTTATGTTTTGCTGTGTTCTGTTCTGATCAGTAAGTTTATTTTCATGCAGTCAAAAATGTGTTTCCAGGAAATCACTTTGACTTTAACCTCTGACCTTCATTTTTTAGTCTATTGCCAAATTCAAACACTCACATCATACCTTGCAGATTTATCACCTCAAACTTAGCATTTTGGCCCCACTGGCCTTCCATACACTGTCCTCACTGTGGCAGACATCCAACACTGCAGGAGAGCAGTGATATAACAGGAACTAAAGACCGCAGCCACCGACATGAAGGGTTCAAACTCTTACAAAATTGTGCTTTGACAGCTGCTGACTTGATTTAATTTAACGTGACGTCTGGAGTGAGTTCAGCTGTCATGTGCTCAGAGTATTACTTCCTTTTTATGTGAATGCAGACTTAACCACTTATACGTACACACACAAAACTGGGAATAAGTATTAAAAAAGTAAAAAATCTGTGCCACAAGCATAAATCCAAACTTCTGTTTGTTTGACTTTTTCAAAAACACTGGGTTCCCTACTTTATCATTTTTTTTAAAATCTCAGCAGCAACTTTTGTTTTCGCGTAAGTATTCTTGAATTAGTCAAGCACAATTCTTGCAAATGTCTTTTTTGCTGCGTAAAAAAATCCATAATAATTGCTTGCTAATTTGCTTTAGAAAATGTTTTTTACACTTATCTATTAAAAAAAAAGAAAAAAAAGAAAAGAAAGGGAAAAAATATGTTATTGCGTGCGACATAATGTTTTTTTTCTTCAATATTATGTGGCATATTAACCCAGTATGTTTAAATTGTAGAGCAGAACCAAACCCAGTGTGTCTAGGTCCTGGCTGAAATTTGACATTTTAGATACAGAGCTGACATTTGGTGGTTCATTTTGTCTTTGGCTGAGAAAGATAACTGCAGAAAACTAATCTAGAGCCACAGAAAACAAAAAATATACTTGTTCTTGATGCCATGTTGTGGATTTATTAGCTCAAAAACTTCTAATTTGCATAGTTTTTAGAAGGGAATTAAATAAATGCATATGTTAACAACAAAATTATCTGATTTGGTGGGCCAAATCTGGCAACTTATACTGTATTCAGCCTGTAACAGTCAGTTTGCACGGACTTATATTAGTGTGACACCTAGCGGCTGTCAGTTGTCCCGGGAGCCATTTTTATATTGTTGATGTAATTACAGTCCGCTGCCTGAAGAGGGCAGTGTACTACAACCCTATGACACCGTGTGGTTTGATTTACAGACAGACATTTAGAGGGTTAACGGTAAGTGCAATACTCTTAGTAACATTCACAATAAAACATTTATAAAACATTTAGAAAACGCAGATAGGGCGAGGTTTTTCTTACGCAGCCTATGTTAAGACCTCGGTAATTAAACAGGGTTTGTAGAGAGCATTTTAAACAGTTAAGCTAGCTTAATAAAGTGAATGAGCTCGTGAAAGAGTGACGTTTTTGATGTTTTGAGGCTGTGGTGAGGCATTTTGGTTGATTTGGGAAACATTTAACACTTAAAAATGTCGAAATAAGCTTTAAAAGACAATTACAGAGCATTTCCCTCCGTGTTAAACTTACTCAGTGATGACTGCCCCCGTGAACTCAGCAACGTCCGGTCAGTTAAAACAACCAACGGTCCCCGGAACATCAGTTGGTACTCCAAAAATTAAACATTGTACATCAGGGCTGTCATATCTTTAATTTTTACGTCCATATTCAATCCTTAAAGCAGATATTTGAAGCCTAAACCCTTCAATCACCACTCAATGTAGTTCACCTGCGTATTGTCGCGCAGGTGCACCTGGGATATGAAGTCCACAACTTTAGCTTTCGTCAAATAAACTACTAAGTAGGCAAAACAAAAGCAAGAAATCATACAAAATGAGTGTGGATTGGCAAAAACAGCTGTTTAGAAACTGTTTAAAGACATATGAGATTAAACAAGCCAGCTTAAATATTTTCATATAGTGTATTTTCAAAAACTCACTCATCAAGTTTATTTGAATAAGAATAATATCTTATTTTTTGGCCATTCAGTAGCCTAAATTATACATTTTCCTGAACTTAAAAGTGAATGCAGCTTATCACGAGTCCAATACATTTTTTTCTTTTTTTTTTTCTTTTTTTCCCCCCTTTTTTTCTTTTTTTTCTTTTTCTTTTTTCTTTCTTTCTTTTAATTATTATTTTTTATTTCTTATTCCTTTTTAATTTTTTTTTCACTAAAAATAAGCCCAAAATATTTGTCTAGATTTCAGTTTAAGCACTTTAAAATGTATGCATGTCTACTTAAAGCTTAAGCACACTAGTTGAATAATGATGATAATAATAAAAATAACAATAGTGATGATATATTTTATTTAAAATTGCTTTTATGGACACTCAAGGTCACTTCACAGTTAAAAGATACAACTAAAAGAGACATCACAATATAAATATATAAAAGCAGCAGATAAACAAAGGTGAGAGTACAGAATACTGAAATCCAAACTACGTAAATGAAACCAGAAAAACAGCACTTCTAAAAATCTAAAGATGTATCCACCTCATGATGAAGCACCTATTAGGTCAATGTTATAGCATATTTTAAACAGCCAGTGGCCCACCAAAGTGCTTTAACAGTAAAAAGTCAGAAACAAGGTCAGTGTCACATTGACAGTAACTGTCCATCCTTTTAATGAAAAGTAAAAAGCTTGAGTCTTGAAGTATTTTTTCTTTTTTCCTCTTCTAACCTGATTTCAGATCAAACTGAGCCAGGAAGGAATTCACTGGAAAGGTCATCCTCCCCCTGAGATATGAGCTTCATCCTCCAGGCCAGAAATCTGAGTAGATATGAGGAATGCGTCGTCACCTGCAGCGGCTGTATCTGGTTGCTCTGGCTTGCTGACTGAAACTGTAACAGACAGGTGAGAGAACAGGTGTGTTTGCGTGTGTCTTGTAGGGGAAGTTTTGCTGTTGCTGCAAAGAGTTTACCTGTAAGAAAGCAGAAAGTAGAGAGTAAGGGTGTGTGTTTTACCTCTAACACAACTTCTGTCTCTGTGCGGTATGTGCTTGTGTAGACAAAGCGTGCAAAGCGTAGCACACACCCCTCTTCCTGTTCTCACATGCTCCCCCACTGATCCTTAAAAAGTCTTAATTTTTGCTTCTGAAAGTCTGCGTCTAAAATTAGGGCCTCAAATTGTCTGGAATTTGAGAAAGGCAGACATTAAATTTGATCTGCGGCCGACTAAATTGGCATAATGTCTGCTTATTTGTTCTGTCTGGTTGAATTTTGTTTAACTTTATATCTCTCCACACTCTCAATTTTCCATGTCTTTATTTGGATTTGAAACGTTTTGGACTCAGTCGAAGAAGTGGCTGCATGCTTTGGTGCATATTTGACCCAAAAAAGAGAACAAGTGAAGCATTTCTGACCTTTTGTGTCATGAAAACGAGTCTGATCTTTCTAGAGAAGCTTTTTTTAACATCTGGGACAAGCTTCTTTAAGAATTTTCTTTAATATCTATTGTAACCAACACCCCCATCAAATACTCAAAATCCTCCTCTCCACCACCCCCATCTCTCTTGGGACCCCCCTCGAATGTCTGCCGAGGGGTCTCCTGCACTAAAAAGCAGGAAGTCACAGCTGTGCTCATCCCCCTTTCTGCCTTTCTCTGTATCTATGTGAGGATCTGGGTCAGTGTGTGTGTGTCTCTGTGTCTCTATATGTCTGTGTTTGTGTCTCCCTCCCTCTATCTGGCTTGGGTGACGCTGGTTTCTATCCCCACCTCTTTTCTGAACAAGTTTCCAGCGCTGTTAAATGAAAGCTCGGCTTATACAGACTAATAAACACTCTGTGTGCCTGAGCTCTGTGTCATTGTGGCTTATGGTATAATACTGGCTGCACTGGTGGAAACACACACACACATGAAACTCTCACACACATACACACTCAGTCTGGGATATTGCTGCTTTTTTATGTAGTTTCTGTCACCTCTTCTTTCTTTCTTCACCACTTTCTCTTTATTTCTCCGTCCTTATTGCTAAATTTCCCCAAAGTACCGTACATTTTTGTTGTACGTATCAGACTGTTCCTTTGGGTTTTAAACATGTCATCTAACGTCTGATTGTGCTACAACTTCTATTCAGTACATGAAGTTTCTGAAAGAATATCACATCTGTTTTATTAATAAAGAAATTGATCTATTTTAATAGGGGTAGGAAAAGGTGAACACACTCCAGTTGTTAGCAAGAAGGCTAATAGTCCACCTTAACTCCACTTCTCTGCCTATTGATAGGTCAGCCAAAAGTGAGTCATATTTCTAACATGGCAACTGTCGACTATAGGCTTTAACACTCTGCTTCAGAACCTAATGGATGACATCACAGTGATTTAGTCCCTGTTTAATACACTATATTATTTTATCCCATTATACCATATTTGTACATTTTTATCAAAATAAACAGAAAACTATGCTGTCTTGTACCCATCACATCATATATTGTGCTGTACCGCACCACATTGTGTCACATCTCGTCGTATTGTGTCACGTCGTATTGTATCACATCTTTTTACATCGCATCCCATCATATCTTGTTGCACTGTATCATTAAGTAATAAACGGTAATGTCCTGCATTGTATGTACCGTAACAAAATAAATAGGTATTTATTGTAATGTCTCACATCCAATTATGCCTCACTATATTGTATCATATTGTATCATACTGTACTTTGCTGTATCTTATCACATATCCCACTATATCCCATCATTTAGTGTCATAACATAACCTAACATAACTCAACATAACATAAAGTGATGTATCTCAATGTATCATACTGTTATGCGTCGCATTATAATGTACCGTATTGTATCATTTCATTTCACATCACATTGGTACATATATAATCATCCCCTTTGGCATGTACTTGATCGTATCATATCGTATCATATTGTATTGTGTACCGTACTGTATTGTACCGTACTGTTTTGTACTGCACTGTATTGTACCATACTGTATTGTACCGTACTATAGTGTGCTGCGCTGTATTGTGCTGCACTGTATTGTAACGTAATGTATTGTACCATAACGTACTGTATGGTACTGTATTGTACTGTACTGTATTGTACTGTACTGTATTGTAGAGTACCATACCATACTGTACTGTACGGTACTGTATTGTACCATACTGTAATGTACCGTACTGTATTGTACAGTACCATACATTCCATACTGTACGGTACAGTATTGTACAGTACTGTATTGTACCGTACTATATTTTACAGTACCGTACCATACCATACTGTACGGTACTGTATTGTACCGTACTGCATTACATTATATTATATTGCATCGTTTGCAATCATATGATATCATAACCTTTGTAGCAAACCTGAGCCAACAAACCAAACATTTTTTCTGCCCAGTGACTTATTTCAGAGCTTTCCTGTTTTTATTTATTTTGTGCCATTAAAAATTCAGTCTTGAAGTTTACGACTGTTATTTTAAACGTATTTATCTGTTTTCAACAGAGCTATAGATTCTCATCAGGCAGTTTTTGGTCAAAACTGTCTGAGAATTCAAAGGAAAGAGTCAAACATTTGCTGACTCTTGAACGCTCATACTTACTAGTGTCTTTATAACCTCTTTGATCTTAACCTGAATATTTTTGGCTGTGGACAAATCCAGACATCTGATTTAAAGATGTCATCGGTAGCTTTCACAGACACCGAGGAATGTTTTCCACTGGCCTCCAGACAGTTTGTAGACCAGAAAACAAATTCATCATCACAGGGATTAGTAAACAAAGAATGCAAAAGATGAGATGACGTTGCCAAAGTGAGGCCAGTGCTTCTTTTGTCCACCAGAGGGAGACTGGGGTTGGAAATTGTGCAGAATGCATGAAAGGAGATGAAGAAATAAGATGATTTATTACCCTGTCAAATTTTTTAATGAGTTCATGGTTGGGATTTCTGGTTTGAGTTTGAAACAGATGATAAAGGGGCGGGGCTTCTTGTTATTGGCATGTGTCTACAATGCAGACATGAATATGACCACTTTTTGCTCCAAATGGCAGTGTCGAAAATGTTAAACCATGTGGAGAGTCATCTCTGGAGGATGTCGAAGATGCTCACACACAGTTGAAATGACTAGATCTCTTGTCACTTTCTATTCCCTGCACTGCCTCTTCTTCTTCTTCTGTGCGGCTCCTTCTGAAGCCAGCTCTCTGCTGTAAATCTGCGGCCTTCACTTTAACAGGCACACTGTGCCTCTCTAACACCGGCTGCCTTTGTTTTGGTTACAGATAAAATCAGTGAAGGAAAACACGACAGCAGAGAGAGGGAGAAAGAAGGAGAAAGAGGGAGAGGCTGGAAGAGCGAATCCCTGTGGTGCAGGAAGAAATAGACAAATCCAATAAGTGAGCACGGACGTTTCCCCTCCTCCTTTTTTTATTCCTTGAATAAGACACAGAGAGGAAATGATACCCACTTAAGGAGTGGTGATTTGGCAAAGCATGCTCACCCTCTTCTTGCGTCCCACCTTTCACTCTCACTTTCTTTGATGCTACCTTACACATGTGGACATATGGAGTCAATCACGCTGCCTGTTGCTGGTGCTTTCTTAGGGAATGTTGACAAGTTGACAGGCAAGGCGCTGAGCTGACATCTGACAGGAGAGACAGACAGATACAGAGAGGGAGGGAGAGGAGGGGGAAGGGTGAGAGACTCGGAGATAGGGGGGAGGTGAGAGAAAAAAGAGGAGGAGAGATGAAGAGAGGGGGGAAAAAACTGACTACATGTCCGAGACTGGACTGCCCCCTTTTTTCCCCTCAACCTCCCTCTCTCCCTCTTTCTCTCTCAACTTTTTCTCTCCCTCCCTCCTCCTTCTCCTCCTCCTCTGTGTGTTTTTTTAAATGATTTGGGGAGAAGAGGGGAACAAGCATTCAGAGCTTGGCCGACGGTGCAGGCAGGCAGGCAGGCAGGAGCGTCACACAGGCAGACAGGAGTCTGAGGGGCACTGAAGAGGACTGAAGAGGCTGTGGGTTTTTTGTTGTTTTGGTTTTGGATCTGATGCACTGGATAGAGTGACAGACAGAAGAGAAAGAAGAAAGAGAAAAAAGAAATGAGGCAGATTGGTGTGAGGTTTTGAAAGAGTACAAACGCAAAGGACAGAAGCAGGGAGGTAGACCAGCGTTTTTCCAGACGCGGCCGGAGTTTTATTCCGTTGGAGACTCCTCATCTTCATCCAGCAATGCTTTTGAGGAACTCTGCACTGAACTGTTGCTGGAGGCAGATGCAGGAGTGAAACATCCTCACTCAAAAGAGGAACCACGTTGTCTTTTTTCCTTCAAAACTCTTTCACATCAGCAGGTGTCACCATGTTTTCCCAAAGCCTCTTTTTGAAACCATCCTGGACTACTTGCCTAATAATCCTGTGCGCCCTGGATGTTTGGATCACTGCCTCGCCTGCGCAGCAACCCCAACCCAAGCAGCAGCAGCAGCAGCAGAAGCGCCGGTCCAGGCAGATGCCACCTTTAACCTCCTCCTCCTCCTCATCAGCCGGCAACCTGTCAGAGAGCGCCGAGAGCAAAGTGGAGCGCCTTGGCCAGGCGTTCAAGCGAAACGTCCGCGAGCTGCGGGAAAAGAGCGCCTGCTTGGACCTGGTCTTCCTTGTGGATGAATCGTCCAGCGTTGGTGCCAACAACTTCCTGAGCGAGCTCAGGTTTGTGCGCAAGATGCTGTCCGACTTCCCTGTGGCGCCGGAGAACACAAGAGTGGCTTTGGTCACCTTCTCGTCCAAGACGCACGTGGTGACAAGAGTGGACCACATCTCGGCGCCAAAGTCGCACCAACACAAGTGTTCCCTGTTCAACCAGGAGATCCCCGCCATCAACTACAGAGGAGGAGGAACCTACACGAAAGGAGCCTTCCAGAGAGCAGCGGTAAGTCTCTATCACTACATGTGTGTGTGTGTGTGTTTGTGTGTGTGTGAGTTGGCTGCAGCCTCCTGTGTGCGTTAATGATGCCCTGCGTGGCCGCGCTGTTGCGGCTCCTGCTTCCTCTAAATTACACACCAGCAGATAGTGAGGGGAAGCCGCTCGCCGGGCTAATTGTTGAGGAGTTTCCAGTGATAAAAATACCATCAAGTGGGAGCTCACGCATGCACAAGCACAGGCAGACACACGTAGACACACACTCTGGGAAACAGGTTTGGAAAAAATAGCGAGACGTTCACGT
The DNA here is from genome assembly GCF_033239565.1 of Halichoeres trimaculatus. Lineage (NCBI taxonomy): Eukaryota > Metazoa > Chordata > Actinopteri > Labriformes > Labridae > Halichoeres > Halichoeres trimaculatus. The sequence goes on from NW_027437200.1 coordinate 19,910,350, forward strand.
CAAGTGTGTCTGCTCTCCTCTGATTCCCCTCCGATAACACACTCTCTCTTTTTACCTCTGTGTTTGGATTGTATGTGCGAGTTTGTTTTGGAAGCAGGGATTTTTGGGGGTTATGTGGGATTACAAGAGGTCAAAACACGAGCTTGTTTATGGTTTGTTGATTTGTGCAGCCCGACACCCAGCAGAGCGCTCAAATACACACACAGTGAGGACATATGGCACAGTTCATCCGTCAAGTCCAAGCAGGCCAGCTGTTGGAGCTGTGTTGGTGGTATAGAGGTCCTGTGTAAACACACACACACATGCACACACACACACCTGGGCTCTGGGCTTCAGTTCAGAGTGTTATTGAAGAAGAACAACATTCAGGTGCTTTGGAGAAAGTTTTGTCTCTTTCCACACCACTGTTAGGGTTTTGCAGTCAGCTGATTGTTGCATCAACACAGCTCAAAGAATGGGAGGTTAACGTGGTGCACTGAGGTTTGAAACCCTCTCTGACACCATCATGTGATGAAACAGGTGATGGTTGTACAAATAGCTGAGCTTGGTGCTGAATCACAAGAGCACAAACTGCTTTGAGTAAGGACTGTTGAGGAGAAACGGAGAGGGAAGTCAGAGATTTTAAGGATTTTTTTATGGAAGACAGGCTACAATCGAGTATAGAAAATGCATAATAGTACAAAACAAAACAAGGCAGTTATTTGATATCGCTGTTAGCCGGACCTCCCATGTGCCCCTAAAGTCATTCTTATATTTGCATCACTCTATCAGATTGATACCACTTTTATATCAGCATCACTTCCTGATATCGGCATTACTCTTACGTTGGCATCATTATGATATCGGTATAACTTGCTGATATCTTCATTAGGATATTGGAAGGTTTACATGCAGCTTGACAAATTGGACTATGGGCTTGGTCAGCTCAAGATTGGTCTATTCAAATGCATGTTAATAGCTTAATCGGACTGAAAGCGAACTGAGCATAGCTCGACCTAGATACACCAAGATGATACCATTGCAATCAGATTGGGGTTGGATTTGGCAGGACCATAGACTGTATAAGACATGGATGTAGTCTTCATGACGTTACCGTCGGTCCCTAATACCGTAAAATGATGCCTATCTGCAGACGCATTCATATTGGATATGACTCAGGCTTTGAGCTTCCTTTTCAACAGATCGATCGCCCATCAATCGCTTAAGTTGAGCTGTGTGTGATTAGACAATCAGATGATCCTAATAACTTCTAAACTGCAGAGTAAGAAAAAAATGCACCCACCGTACCGTGTGCCGATAGCCAAATCATTGTCTCTAGACCTAGGTTGTTTTTTTGAATCAGGCTGTAAACATGCTTTTAGCCAGGTCTTCCAGTCTTTCTGCTGCCAGCCTCAAGGGGATCCTTGATGCACTTCTGCGTAGGCTTCATTTTTCTGAACTGGATGTTGCCCCTTGGGCAGGACTTGTCAGGTCTTGGTACACCTTGGCGCTAAGAGAAGTAGATGACCATGATGAAATGGCTCCAGTACAACAAACACCATGGCACATACACAAAACCAAAAAACAAAAAAAAGAGCTTCAGCTGCATCCATCTTTTCCATCAACGCTAAAATGTGTCTTTCTCTCCAGATGAACTGAAACTAGTTCGATACGCGTCAGCTTTGCCTATCAAAGAATGACAGCGCTGCCTTTTGAAGTGGAGTGAGACGTTCTCGGCCAGAAGTCCAATTCACTTTCCTGCATGTGTATGCAGACAAGTCAAGACCCCCTGCTGCGGCTTTACAATCAAGCTATGATCCTAAACCGAGTTTCCACCAAGTAGTCTGGTTCCGTTCTGTGCGGTTTGTCTCGGTTTGGTACAGTTAAGCCTGAACCCGTTTGCGTTTCCACAGCAAACCGTGCCCTCTCGTGGTAGGCGGCGTGTAAGCTGGATGCCGAAAGCCCCAGCTGTTAAACAATAGCGTGATGCCGTAGCAGCACGACACAGTTTACCCCACTGATAAATCCAACGAAGAAGAAAAACGCGACAGAGTAAACAAAGAGCATAGATGGAAGACATGCAGCATTTCGTCCTCTCTGTGGTTGGCATGTAGCTCTTTGATACAAAGAACAATCAAGCTTTGTTTCAGAGAAGTCTGTGTGCCCCCAGGAGAAATGCAGCCGCTGTCGGGGTAAGTGACGATTCTTTCGACCAATCAACGGTCTTCAGTGTTGTTGCTCCACCTTCAGAGAGCTGATCGGTTCAGTCTGGCACCCATATCAAAGGTTCCCAAAAAGTAAGACGGCTTGTCTCGGTTTTTGGGGATCTGTCCTGGGATAAGTCAGTGGAAACGCTACAAAATGCGTGTCGTACCAAGATGAACCGAACCAGTCTGCTTGGTGGAAAAGCGGCTTTAGTCGGACTGCTGCGTGCATGTAAACGCTCCGACTGTCTCACAACGGTACCACCATATCAGCATCACTTTCTCTTTCTCTTTCGTCCATGTAGATATAACTCTGATATTGACATCACTCTCGGATTTCAGTATCGTCGTCTCTTTCTGATATTGGCATTACTCTGGTATGAGTATCACTCTTTTCTGTTGGTCTTAAAACTCTAAAATTAGTCAAGCTCTTTTGTCAGTCATCAAATCTCTGACGTAGCAGCGCTAGCTCTCCATGAATACCCTTCAGACGACAGAATGAGTCACGTCAGCTTACTCTGTAGAACAAAGAGAAGGTACGTTGAGTTTTGGCAGGTCTAAACCCTCAGTCTATCCCTCCTTTATGCTAACAGCCTTTGGACTGTATCCTCCAGCTTAGCGCTGAAAGCTTGGCCCTCAGGACAGTTTTCAGCTCTCCCTCCTCAGTTAAGTGCTGATAAGGAGGCTGCTGGCTGCGCCCCAGCTCCTAAAGACTACAACAATACAGAGAAAAGGCTTTCTGGGGGAACTTTGGTGGCTTATCGTTATCCACAAACACTCCAAATGTTTGGGGTGATTTATCAAATGATGTAGAAGTCTGAAGCAGCCAGAGTCGGATCAAGAAAAAAAACACAAGGTCCACTTCTTGGGAATTAAGTCAGCTTTCAGACATTGTTATTGATTCAAAGTCTGATAGAGTCTAATTCGCTGACCTGAACCAATAAACACTCCTAGGTTACATTTTCAGGATGGCATCTGACTGGTGAGAGTCAGCCGTGTATGAGTAATGGTGGAGCTACGTGCAGCCTACACACAGCTGAGAGTTTTTGGAAAGATAGATGAGCCTACCAGACACAGACTGAGCACCGGCTCTCCACAAACCAGCCAACACCTGATGGATTCATTCTGACGTTTACTGAGTATTTCACATGCTCGAGGAAGTGTTGTTAAAATACGGAAAAAAAAACACACAACCCACCTTTGAGGAATTGCTGCCTGATATCTGGATTATTTCATCTCTTGTCTGAGCCTGACTGGAAAGAAACAAAAGAAGAGTTTGTGGTCTCTTTCAGCGTTGAGTCTGCTAACTCTGATCGACAAAGCACAAATCCTGTCATCAAGTACACGCTGACCTGGAGAAAAGTGTGAGTTTGAGAGTCTGAAGGGGAATTTTGCTGCATGTGTGCTAGCACGTGCTCCTGCGAATCAATCTGAGACTTCAGTGGAAAATGAGCGCTGTACATGCATGTATGTTAGGAGTGTGAACATGTGCCTGTGTGTTAGCAACAGGGAGAGACAGTGAAAGTCAGAGAGAGGATAATTGATAATTGCAGTATAATAATACTAATGCCATATTTTATTCCCTTGGCTGCTCTTGGCTGTTGTAAGTGCTGCAGAAAGCTGGGATCCATTAAGAGAGACATTTTTCCACCAGCCGTGCATGTAGAGACAGGGCCGTCCTCCAGCACTCTTCATCTCTGTCTGCCTCTCTGCTGTCTGTCTGTCTGCTGTCTCTCCTTTCACCTCTCCACTGTTTATATCTATATAGTGAGGTAATGTAAGCTTGTTTAGCCAAATGAGTCACTTTACCATCTTTTAGCTCTTTCTTATAAGGTGTGGTCAGAGCAAGAGCACAGCAAATTTTTAGTTTATTTACAAAAGGAGGGGAAATTTTCTTTAAATAAAGATGGAGGACATGCCCCAACCGCTTTATCTGTTTATCCAAAGAAGAAGCCAAAATACCTGGCAAGTGCTGCCATCCTGCACATTGACAATTAAAGGGATTGACTATGCAAGCAGAGATTAAAATCCAAAGGTCCCTTACATTAGCATGACTTAGATTCCTCCCCTTATAGTCGTGACTATTTTTACGTAAATCACCACGAGACTAAGAAAATTAACTTGTAAAGTTTGATGCATGTCCAATCTACTGACACAAAGTAGGTGGGTTTGATGGACTGTAGTTACCAACTGTACAATACGTGGACACAGTCACAGTGACATCACCCATCTGTTTTTGAAGCAGATTTTAAAGCAAGGCAGTAGCCACGGTTACATGAGGAGTTTATTGTCTTTCGGAATGAATTTGTTCTGAATGACTTTTCCAAAAACAACAGTATACATGGAAAGGAATATTCCAATCTCTGGTCTATATGTGCCGCTATAATCAAACAGAATAGTCAATGGGGCATGCGCAAACAAACGTAAACATATTGAGGAACGTCTCTAGTTGCGTCTTACGTCATATCTGAGCATGCGCTGAAAGAACCAACCTAACAACTTTTCGTTTGAGTGGATACATGATACCTCAATTGGTTTCGGGAGAGGAATATTCCACCCCTGTGAAACCGATTAAATGTCCATTTGGATTGGCACTATTCTTTTGGTATGAGGTGTATACAAAGGTTAAATTCTTTCCGTTTGAGCAAGCGGAATATTTGGGTCCATGTATACGCGGCTACTGTCAAGATACACCCAGAGATATTAACTCAGCCCAAAACCAGTTGACACGATTATGCCACTTCATGCTACAACATGCCACGATATGCCATGACATGCCACGTCATGCCACGTCATGCCACATAATGCCACATAATGCCATGACAAACTACGACATGCCAGGACTTACCACGTCTTGCCACAATGATATGACAGGCATGAATATGACATCACACAAAACATTATGATAAGGCCTAACACTTCATGAAAATACGACTTAACATGAAACGTTGTGACATGGCACAAAACATCATGCCACAACATGACACGATTAGGGGTGTAACGGTACATGCATCCGTGCCGAACCGCTCCATAAGGCCGTTCGGTTTGGTACAGTGCTGTATTCGAACGAGTACAGTAAGTTTACGTTAGCCGCTGCACATGGCTCTTTAATAGTCACGTGAGTACTCGTCTGTGATTGGCTGAGCCAGGAAGGCGTTTAAATATTCATGAGGAAAGTGGTCTGTGATTCGTGCTTTGCGATCATGTGCATATCATGTGGACGTGACGTCTCACGGTGAGCCAATCAGAAGATGAATATCAAAGAGCTTCCGTAGCCACAGGAGCTTGTGTCTGAATTGTGCATCATAGCTGCTGCTAACGACCAACCGGAGCTTGAAGAGCCTCCCCCCTCGCTGTCTAATGGCAAGTTTTTGGTTTAATAAACATGATAAACAAGCAAATGGTTTTGCGTTGTTCCATACTGTACCGAAAATGTACCAAACCGTGACCCTAAAACCAAGGTACGTACCGAACCGTGGTTTTTGTGTACCCTTACACCCCTAGACACAATACATTGTAAGATTATATAATAATAAACCACATAATGAAATGAAATGATACCACACGATAAAACATCATGTAATAATGTTATACGCTAAAACGCAGAATTACAGGATATGACACGGCACAGTATGAGGCTTAATAATGCCGTATGGTACAATAAGACAAAATGGAACTACTAGATATGACAGAACACATTGCGTAACTACATGATATGATAAGATAAAACAAATTAAAATGACACGGTACGGAAAAACAAGAAACAGTGTGATTCAGGGGAGATCAAGTGCCTTTAGCCTCTTCGCTAACAGCTACAGCGTGCTCACCTGTTATAAAAGGGTTGGAAAAAATACAGAGTGTGCTGCTGGAGGTGGACACTTGAAGAACTGCGGGTTTTCTTTACACGTCCGCATCCTCTTACTTTCTCAATCTGGAGGTTGCCACTTGCCTATAACTCTACCTGTCAGTAGGGGGAGCTCTAATCAAGTTTTCGCTTTCTTTTTGGGGAGCTTCCATTTAATCATTTTTGTACAGTCTACAAGTAGTTGTGTAAAGTCTAGAGACATAACTTTTAGAAGCAAATGAAACAGTCCTCTAAAGATTACATGTAGATGACATTATGTTTATTTGTCTTTTAACTCTACTGTTAACCAGGCTGATTTAAACCAGCACATCATTCTTAGTGTCATTCTGAAGTTGAATGACCATATTAAGAGAGCAGCACTTTGTCATAACTACTCGCGGTGTCACGTTACAGATCTGCCTTTTCTCAACACCCCTTCACAGTCGATAACCTCCTGACTGCTGCTTTAGTTTCCCAACACTTCCAAGTTGAGTCTTTCAGCCTCTCAGGAGTTACGTCTTTACTGTACCTGAGACAGAAGCAGTTCACGTCACCTTCTCCAAACTGAGTAATCCTCTTTTCCTCTCCTCTCACTGTAACTGCCCTGAAAAAGTTGATCCATTTTCCTGCTCTTTTCTTTTTAACTCACTTTTAATTTATTTTCCGTGCTTTTGCCTTTTACATGACCAAATATCTCCAAGGCACCATGGCTCCAATCCTTCCTTTCTTTTGATTCTATTGGTTTGCTTGTAATCTTGTTGATCCAGGACTTATTGCTTTTTCCATTGTTGAATTTATTAAAGCTTCCCTGGATACCAGTGTCAGCTGCAAAATACAGAAAGAGAAATGACTGCATGTGTCTTCGCCAGTTAAAAATCCCTGCCATTGCTTTTTTTCTGTCCAGTCATTTTTCATCCTGAAGATCCCTCTTTGTGTTGCCCCCCCGCCTGCTCTCTACAGGCATGTCTGGCTTTGGCGGTGAGACTGAAGCTTCAGACTTGACTTGGCGTCTTGACTGTCATCCTTTACAGTTGCATAAGACAGAGATGGAAAGGCAGCAAGTGGAGAGATGACAAGAGTATAGGAGAGAGATGGAAGAGCCTCTTCGTAAAAGAAGTTCTCCGCACAGAAAAATAGAATATTTCTATGTCTGAACTCTGAAAAAGTTGGGCTATCAAGTGGGTTATATCTTCCAGCTTCTTTTGGGAAAACCCCAGTGATTCTTGTTTTACGCACCAGGAAATCTAAAAAGTTCACACTCATAACTCACTCAAAGTTTTATGCGCACATACAGTGTGTGGACCAGCGTCAAGTCTCTGCTTGGCTGTCATCATATTCGTCAGAGAATCATAATGTTAAGAATGAACAGACTTGCTGCCTTGGCTTGCATTTCAAGATACTGTAAGATACAGTGTGTATGATTTGCTAAGCCCTAATTCATTTTAATATAACATGACCACTTTATGATGTAATGTCACAGCTTGGCGTGATACCAAACATGGACAAAATCCAGCGAAATTTAATCAAACACTTAGTGATATGAAAAACTATGATACCATCTCATACCACTTAAAATGTTACAGTACCATAACATACCATACATTTTGATAAGATATATTATGGCCTCATATGATACAGAAGGATACAATATAACACAATATGATACACTGGGATATGATATGATACAAAATGATATGTCAGAGCATGATACTTCACAGTGTTCTGAATTACAACATTTTAAGTTACAGCATTTAATGTTACAGCGTTTTACATTACAGTGTATGACATCATGATGTTAGGTTATGATAAGATATGTTTGGATACAGTACAATACAATATAGAATAGAATAGAAAATAGAATAGAAAATACTTTATTTATCCCTGAGGGGAAATTCAGAAGTGACAGCAGCAATCAAAACAAAAACAAAAGTAAGAAAGTGTATAACAAGATAGTCATGTCTAGTGTTAGCTCCATTAGCCATGTCTGTGAACAGCATAATGCTACTCTGCCTTCTGGTATTCCCTCTGTTGCTGGGTTAGCACGGCTAGCTCGTCCATCTCTTGGAGATAGATCTTAAGTTCCCAATAACGATGGATGGAAGGACAGGTCGATGTCGTCACTTCTTAGCTCACACCTGAGAACCAGCACGTCGTCCTCACCTCCTTCTCCTCACCTTGTGAGGAAACATCTGGCCTTGCACCAGTTAGTATTGACATGCTACAGGCTGCTAACAGCTCATTTCACATGTAAACAATGCAGCCATGGTTACATGTAGGATCTCCAGACAAACACGGGAGAAAAAGTAGTAAAAATATCACTGAAGACAAAACCAGTTTGGTGTCCACGACCAACAAATGAACCATACAAAGCAGAGAAGACGAAAAAGAGATGAAAAAATGACAAGAAACTGACATGGAAGCGAGAGCTGTTATTTTCTGATATAGTACAATATATGTTACACTACATAATGTTTTGATTCAACACACCATGTTATGCTATACTAAATATTCCCTTACATTATGATACATTATGTTGCGCTACATTTTGTTATGTTACATTATGTCAAGTATATAGACTGTAGAAAACGATCTCAATACGATCCCAATAACTTCAAAACGGCCTTGTTAGAAACAAATTCACTCATCATACAGTGTGTGCTGATTGCGAACGCTGTAAATATGTTTTTAATGTCGTAAAAGTCTGTTTTTATGGCTGGGTGTGTACGAGACTTTGGGTCTTTCTGCCTTAGGCTTCAGTTTTACTAACCGGATGTTGCCCCTTGGTCACATCCTGTTACGTTAAGTTTAATCAAGTTAAATCATCTTGCATTGTGTTACGATAAGATAAGTTAGGTTGAAATGTGAGATGAATATTATGGGTTAAAAGGAGCAGATATGATTCTGTGTGACAGATAAGATATAAGGATATATGAAAACCCATGATGGGTTTGCAAAGTGGCCCAATGAGAAGATACATCCTGTTATGTCAATGCGTATTTTGGGTACAGACACTTTGAATCTGACCCCGTCTGTTGACGTGATTTTGAGTCTCTTGCTGATTTGTGAACCTTGTAAACACATCATTCAATTTATGCTTTTATTAATATAACTACAAGATGTAGTTCTTCCTCTTTTGTTATTCTTTAACACATTTTGCAGCACAGTGTGGGAGGTATCAGACAGACTTATTATAGCAGCTGCCCTGGTTTTCCAATAAGCAAACTTGAGTTAAAGCCCACATTTGTCCTGTTAATTGTACAAATAGTCTGAGCTGTTTTTTTCACAGGACTCTTTGTGTTATTTAACATTGCCAGACCACAATAAGTGAAACAAATATCAAGGGGTTTCTGAGGGGCCTCAACGCTGTTTCTTCCATTTGTCCCATTTTTCTGCCTTTCCATCACGCTCCCCTCCAGAGCCGCAGACCTTCCCAGACGAGTGTCGGCCAGGGGAATGTTAACGTCCTCCGCTTTGACGCATTACAGCCAAAATATGCGGTATTGTTTTTCAAAACATTGTCTATTAGATTAAATGAGGCGTGTGGACGCTGCTCATGCTCGGTCTGAGGAGAGGGAGCGTACGTTGAACAGTCTCGTCCTGTTTTGAAATCACACACAAACAGTTACGCACACTTTTTCTTGATGTAGCTGTTGTAGAGTTTTTGAATAAGCTGCTATAAAAAGCAGCAAAGTGAGGTTGGAAATGGAGACCATTCATCACCTGAATGCTGGAAAGTTTTAACTACAGTGGGTGTTTTTTCAGGGCCCTTTTTTAAACTCTCTTATTAGGGCTTTTTTGTTATCTTAGCTGAGTCACAGAGTGAGTTCTAACCCAGAGAATTCAGGCTGAACTCTTGTTACACGCATGTTGGAGGGAACACGTTAAGAGCATCCTTTAGCCAGATGAGTAAACCTATTTCCATTTCAAACCCTCTAAGAGAAGTGACCAGGATATGACTACTGCACAAAGGAAACTGAATTTCATTGAAGAGCAGTTTCAAAGAAGTACCCACCGCGACAAATGAAAGCAAGGTGCACCTCTTTGATCCTCCTCCAGTGGCTGAGTCCAGTCCAGATAAGACGTTTCTGCTTCCTGTCTGCGCTGCTGCCACTTCCCGCCATCTCACCCTTAATCATTTCCTCCCCCCTCAGCCCGTCTGCGTCCACCCTTCTCTCTTCAGTATCACGGAGCAGACTCACCTACCAGCCAGAAAAACCTGATAAGACAGAGACCAGACAGCAGCATCCACAGACACCAGACCACAGATGCAACATCTCTGAGTCAGCAGTGGGTTTTGGGTCACTACCATGACTGTCTGCAGCACCTCATAAATCTATTAAGGGAATAATCTTGGAAAGTAGCGTCTCCCAAAAACACAAACTTAGAGCCAGTCTGGAGTGTCTCAGGCTGTGAGACACCTTGCTGAAAGTGTCTTTTTTTTTGGCCATCTTTGCTCCAAGCCGATAATGTTTTAGGTTTCTAATAACACGAGAGTGAGTTTCTTCTAAGATTGTTTTGGGCCTTGGGCAGGTCAAGAGAAAAACTAATGATACAAGATTGAAGCTGAAATAAAGTCATAATGTCATGAGATCAAAGTTGACATACAGACTTTTGGAGCTGAGAAAGACTTAATGTACAAGGTTTAATAAAAGTGTATAAGCCCACAATGTTAGAATATTTAGAGTCAAAAAAACTTGAGCAAAGGGTTTTGCATCCAAAGTTAAAAGTAAAAGGCGTAATGGTGAAAGATTTAAGGTTAAGTCAAAAAGTTACAAGATTTGAGTTGAAAAAGTCACACTGTTTTGAGGTTGGAGCTCAAATTAAGTTATTTTGTATAAGGTTAAGTCAGATGTTAAAGGAGCTGTGAGGAGTTTGAAAGTAATCTTGAAAAAGTCTCCCTTCTAGATATCTACCTGATCCTAACCACAATTTAAAATGAGATTATCAGCGCAAGTATTGCTGGTTACAGGGTTATTTTAAATTGCCACTTCTTAGCTTCCAATTGGGGTCAGCTGACAAAGTTTATTTGAGAGAAGAGATAAAACACAGAGATCTGTGTTTTTCTCTGCTGAAAACGAGTTCTGTGATTGATTTTGTAGTGATGGTGGACACTGTAGCCTAACTGTCAGACAGAAAAAGGACAGAAGAGCAGAAGAAAGATAGACAGGAGAGAGATAGAGCCCAAGCTAAAGGCTAAAAGGGCTAAACTGTTTGTGCTAATGTCCATTCCAACCCACAGTCAGCAGTTATTCTGCAGTGGTCTGTTCAAACTTAAGAGTCTATTAATAAAATGAAGAATGAGGTTACGTTAGCTCTGATTGGTAGATGACTGACAGGACATAACCAGGATTCACTAACGCTACACATTACAGACATGTCTTAAAGCACCATGCTAAATAAAGACGGCATCTAAACTACTTACAAACTGACAGTGTTTACTTGTTGACACGTTAGCTTACAGATACATCGCAGCACCGAGCTAACATGTAGCCGGCTGCTACAGCGTCTGCTTAATGTCACATTTGAAACCATTAGCACTACATAACAACTCAGTAAAGAGTTGTCTTGAAAATTTTTTTTTGAAAAAATTATATATATATATATTTATTAAGAATTATATTTATTATTTCTAATTATTTATTTAATTATTTATTTATTTTATTTTATTTTATTTATTTTTTATTCTATTTAAAAGATAAAAAGGAAAAAAAAAAGGAAATTTGCTTCAGTCTGATCTCCATTCAATTCCAAAACAAACGCACGCCTCACTAAAAGTAATTTACAACAGTGTGCTGAGACTCCGGTCCACAAGGTGGCGAGGGAGTGCAATCAAAACAAATCACACTTTTAGCATCTTTAAAGTCAACATAAAGTCGTCATGTTCAAAGTTAAGTCCAAAAAATGTGAATGTTATGATTTCAAAGTCAACCTATAGGCTTTTGTTGGAGTTTATAGTAAAAAAAATTGTAATATTGCAACAGAAAAGTCTTGTGTTCTGTTTCATATATCAAAACTTAATTCACAAGAGGCCTGGAGGTATTATATAATTTATTTTAAGCAAGGAAAGCATATTTCATTGACAGGTCAAACCGTATTATGGTGAAGCTAAGCATCTCGACAATCAGCACACTGATTTATTTTGGAAATTATGAAGAAAGTTTGACCCTTAGGTTGATTTTACAAAGATCAAAAGAAGTCAGATTTGAGGGCTGCTGGAGTTTTTCTTTCTTCATTTTTTTTTTTACTTTTTCCACAAACACTCTCTTGTCTTTGATGACTGTATATGACACATGTGTGACTTCATTACATGCTGTACTGGTTTTGAAACTATGTCACTCCCTGAGGATCCTTTAAGTTTCAAAACATCTCAGCTGTATGTTGCTGTAAGCAGATATCCTACTATGACTTCAACATTAGCTGTAACAAGCTCGAGGATTGTTATAGAGTGACGTATTATTACAGTTCCAGTTTTCTGGTTTCAGGTTTGTGCTCCTCCACTCACACACAGTTACTCACTTCACTGGATGCTTACCTGGCGCCTGCACTCGGGGTGTAGTCAGAGAGCTGTTCAGACTCTGTCACAGTGATGGAGACAATAGACTCAACATGACCGTGTGTGTTTTAGCATGTGTGTGTTTTGGGTGTAGGAGGAGGAATGCTTCAGTCTCTGGTTCTGCTCCTCTGGGTCTCCTCAACACTGAATCGCTCTGACAGAAATATCCTCCACTTTCCTCTTTCATAACTCCATCTATCAACCTCAAAAATGCCGTATTGAAGCTCTTTGGAACATTTTTCTCTGTATTCTGTCAGTATCAACATCATCAATACATCAGATCAGAAGAAAGAAAGCCCTTAAAAGTTTTACAATCAAGTTTATCTTTTTGAGCCAGACCATTTTAATAAGCTGTCTTGAAGCTGTTGGATGGATGTTTGTGGCTTGTTTTGTTCTGTAGTTTCGGCGCATTTAAACCTTCAGTATTGTAAACCAAAGAAACTCCTCAGACAATTTTGAAAAGTGGTTTTTAGTTATTATGACCTAATGAAGAAGTATTAAAAAAGTGGTACCACCAGGGTCACCTTTGGCCTACAGGTTCATGGATTCCCTATGAACAAAGGCAATGGTACAGTCTAAGTGGTTGCTGGTTCGACTCCCAGCTTGGAGCCTTTGATGCATTTATTTCCTCTACTCTCTAATTCCCCAAATTACCTGTCTCTCTTTAGCTATTCTACACATGACATCAAAAATATTCGCAAAAATCAATTAAAGAAATTGACGCCACTAGCCTGATTCCCATTTATTTGTGGCAAAGGATGATTTTGCACAAAAATGATGGAAATGATTGCTAGATTCTTACCATTTCAGAAAGTTGCAGGAACATAGTTCCCAGTCATAGGGAATGTTGAATAAACTGGCATCAGATCAGTGTATTGGATCACCATTGGCCTAAACTAGGGATGCACTGATCCAGCTTTTCTGGTCCCGATGCAGATACCGAAACCTGGGCTTTGGGTATCTGCCGATACCAATCCTGATCCGATACTACTGTTGGATAATAACCTGCATGCTCTGCTGTGATACTGGTAATTTTTTGAGTAAAAGATAAAAATGAGTACATATGGAATCACTGAAGTTAATATTTATTTAAACTATAAGTGTTAAAAATAGGGCTGTCATTTTAACGCGTTAATTAGATTAATTAATTACACCACAAATTAACGCGTTATAAAAAATAATGCAGATTAATCTGGATCCAAAACCCGCTTGGCGTTCAAAGACACACTTATTTTCAAATGTCTGGCATTTACAAACCGTTTGTCCTACTTGGAAAAGTGGTGTTCTCGTCAGATTTTCAAATTTCCAACGGTCCCTGAATGTATCACACCTGACGTCAGCAACATGCTTTAGACCGGGGGAAGCGAGAGTGGGTCCACATCTCGTTTATTCACACATCCTTTTTGAAAATCTGCAGAAAATCAACCGTTTGCTCTAGCTCAATTCTGTAAAAAACAGATAATTCTTGACTCTTTACTGCATCAAACAAGCCCTGAATGATCGATATTTTTTCTGTATTTAAATCTAAAGAATTCTTTGAAAAGTTCCTTCCATCTTCCTTGTGTCTTGTTTCAGCTTGGGGCTGCTCTGCACCAATGAGCAACAGTTTGTGTGTTCAGAGCATGTTAAACTGAAAATACTTCACTTTTCTTTGATCCAAGACTTGAAAAAAGTGTTTTGTACATAGTTCCTCACAGATTTTAGCCTTTAGCCTGGGATCTCCTGACCTCATAGAAGTATAGAAGTTCATATTGCAGTGACAGTTGAGTCCACATTGAGTAAAAATGTGACAGAAGCAAAAACCGTCCTAAAATCAAATCAGCTTATCTTAGGTGCAGGACTGTGTAGATTTTGTAAAGATAGAACCATAAAACTTTTTTCATTTGTTCCTTATGCATCAGGGTACCTAAAAATGTGTTGTATATATTTCCACCTTATTTTTTTAATGTTTTTTAATGTATTTTAATGTCCTGGAATTCAAATTCTTTATTTTGGGACCTTAAGCAGATATGAGATTAAAATGCGATTAATTAGATTAATTAATTACAAATCCTGTAATTAATTAGATTAATTTTTTTAATCGCCTGACAGCACTAGTTAAAATGTTTAACAGCAATTTGGTTAAAAAATGCTACAAAATTTACAAAAATGACTATGTGATTGCAAAATTTCATACCGTTTTGACTCAGTCATAGTTCAGCCTAAGTGTCAAGTTTGGACCAATCCTTTCCCACCAGTACCCGATCCAGCTTTGAGGGGTTGGATTGGTGCTGATACCCAATACCAGTATCAGATCAGTGCATCCGTAGCTGAAACTAAAGCCCAGGTATCGTAACTTAAGAAGTTGGACTTTTCTGTCCTTTTGGTGTAGTTGCATCCATGATCTTTAGAGACGGACTTCTACGGTTCTGATATCAAAGGAAATGCATAAATCTTCTTGGTCAACCAATTCTAACATCAACGCCGATGATATCAAACAGACACAGATGCATCTTCTTGGTTATTCTTCCTTGGTCGTGAAAAACGATTTCCAAATTCAGTTTTATCACCGAGCCAAAAGTTTGATTAGTCAGTTTTTCCACCATTGCTTGAAGTGTAACTCTACTCCCTTACAAATTTGGCCTGTCAAATGAAAAAGTGACAATTTGTCAAAACTCCCCCTGACTCAAACGGGCTAAAAACATCATCACCATGGGATTAAAGATAAATGCTTGCATAGCTAATCCACCGTGACTTTCCCAACGTGGTCAAACTGCTCGCCGTCTCACCATGTCTAATTGCACGGACAATATTTTCCTTTGTTACTTAACGGTTCCTTCTCTCATCACACTCTGCTCACCCCTGCCCTCCTCTCTGAAATGGATACCGAATACTTTCCAGAAACAGGGGCCTAGTTTCCGACCTCTGGACGTCTAAAGGAGACCCTGAGGCCTCCTTGTTCGCCATTATCTCACACAAGACAAGAGACGTGAGGAGACAGTCGCAACTTAGCCGGTCTGGTGCAGCTGACCTCAGATGAGATACCGTGAAGGAGGAGAAATCAAACTTTGGAACATCACAGGCATGAGTCAGATTTTTAATGAGTAAGAAAAACAATGGCATGAACTGATCTCTCTGCTGTCAAGCTGCTGTCAGCATGAATTGATCACCACAAGCCCTTTGAATTGTGGCGTGAAGTGTTGACAGACGGTAAGGTAGGGCAGAGAAATGTGGCCTTAAAGGTCAGATGGGTTCAGCAGTTGCAGAAACGTTTCTCATAAGAAGTTAAGAAGGTCTAAATATAAAATACGCTTACAAAGGATTCAGTTAAAGAATGCTGGCATGTCATTTTCCCCTTTTTATTGCTATAGACGTAATTAAAAAGTTGCGGATTATTGCGTCTGCTAATGCGCCCTTTGTCAAGCAACAGAGTCAGAAGGTTCTCCACAATAAGTTTCAATCTTTTTCTCCAGAATTGTTTCGTAATAGATTTTCCAAACTCTGGATATCTCATTTGGAACAAAACCCTTCAATTTCACAGAGTACAGACTTTTTTTTTAATTTCGTAGCCCAATCCGAGGTCACAGTTTCCCTTCAACAACTCTCCAAGCATCCTGCTCCCATCTGTATTCACTTCAGGAGACACAGACTTGGCAATGTAGAATCCTCTTTTTTCATCCTTCCTTTTTCCTCCTTTAGATCTTTTTTTAGAAGATCAGCAATTTAACCGCTTCAGGAAGCCCCGACACGTCCAAGACAAATTTGGGAAAACCCAACTTTAATATCCATGAAGCTGCCAAAGAATGTCCTTCTGTTGATCTGTTCAGAGGAAAGCAAACTAGCGTGATAAGATTTTACACGGAAACACTTCATTTTTTCCCCGTACGGCTAAGGGAGGTAGATAAAATGATGTATGTATTTACAAAGATAAGCTAATAGAGACAACAGCTGCCAATGCAAATGCTTGTTGGAACGGATGCTTGTTTTGCATATGTGGAAATAATTTAATATCAACCATTCCTGCAATTACTGCTGATGAAGTACTTTTCGTCTTCAAAAGCTGCTGACTTCGTCTTCTTTTAATCGCCGTTTGACTCGAACAGTCCGTCTTCCACAGGTGATCCCTCCATCTGTGTCTCTAGTATTTATGTCTTTCCGTTTGTTTCAGCTTCCACCTCCGCCTCATTTTCCTCCCACGAGGGTACGCTGCAGTGTTTTTCAGCAGCCGTCAGTGTGTATAGTATGTTCTGGTTTGGATGCTGCTGACAGTGTCCCACTTGGCCCGAAGCTGAGGCTGCTGCGGTCAAATAACTGGGCTGTGCTCCGGCCCAAACCAGCAAGCCCAGTTAGGGAAAGAATTAGAGAATTTAAATGGGGTTCAGGCCAGTGTAAACAACTGTCCTGTTTCCAAGTAAGTTTATTTAGAGTCATCTGAACACTGATCCCTTTGGTTCCCCTGGTACTGACTTTGATAAATGAAGTCATGGCTTTGACAAAGACTTTCTTTGTTGCCCAGGATTTGTTTAATAAATACTGTGGTAGCAAATGTCTATTGATGTTTTGCAGGTTTAACCCAAAGCTACACCATTGTACTGTTTAATTCAATATTTTATCATTTCCTATCCATTCTTATTGTGCAATGTTTGTCTTTTTTTATTTATTGTGTCATGAGGCATGGTATTGCAATATGACTCATATCCTATCATAACCTACCATATTGTATCATATTGTATTATGTCATAACATATCCTATTGTATCAAATCCTATCAGACTGTAAAGTATAGTATTGCACCTTAATGTATTGCATGGTATAGAATGGAATGGCATTGTACCGTACCATACCGTATAGTATAGAATGGAATGGCATTGTACCGTACCATACTGTATAGTTGAATGGAATGGCAATGTACCATACCACATTGTATAGTATAGAATGGAATAGTGTTGTTAGTTTGGCATGGAATGGCATTGTACCGTACCATGTTGTAAAGTCTAGCATGGAATGGCATTGTACCGTACCATGTTATAAAGTCTAGCATGGAATGGCATTGTACCATATTGTATGGTATAGAATGAAATGGCATTGTACTGTACCGCATAGCATCAGATTGTTTCATTTTGTTTATTTGGCATAGTACAGCATGTTATGGAAAGGCATTGTACCGTACCATATTGTAAAGTATAGATAAGAAAGGCATTTTACCAGACCATATTGTATAGTATAGAATGGAATGGCAGTGAACCGTACCAAATTGTATAGTACAAAAGGGAATGACAATAAACCGTACCATATTGTATAGTATAGAATGGAATGGCATTGTACCTTACCATATTGTATGTTATCATATTACAGCGCATAGCATCAGATTGTTTCATTTTGTTTATTTGGCATTGTATAGCATAGAATGGAATGGCAATGTACTGTACCATATTGTATAGTATAGAATGGAATGGCAATGTACTGTACCATATTGTATAGTATAGAATGGAATGGCATTGTACTGTACTATATTGTATAGAATAGAATGGAATGGAATCGTACCGTACCATGTTGTAGATTATTGTATGATATTGTACAGCATCAGATTGTTTCTCATAGTTTATTTGGCATCATAATGAATTACTTTGTATTTTTTTTATTGTTATTCATGTTGTATCCTGTTGTATCGAATTGTATTGTACCTAACTATATTCTATCATATTGTATCTCAGTGTAATTTATAGTAACCTGTCATATCGTGTTATATAGTATGTCGTGTTGTACTGTACTGCAAAGTATTGAATTGATCAGTTGTATGTCACCACATCACATCATATCCTACTCTACAATAGGACGAGACTAATGTAAAATACATAAAACACTTTTACACGTCTACAGAAAAAAAACAGCAGAGAGATGTGCTACTTTGTACACAGGGATCACAAAACTGCTAGGAACCAGAAATTCAAGGAGCACTTGTCTGAAAGCGTGTGTTAAACTGTGTTTTGTTGATTGATGAAAAATCTAAAAGATCCCTTTTTCAGCAACAGAATTGTTTGTTTATACTGACAAAGACTTCATTTTTGATCGCCTGTTTCTCACCTAA
This sequence comes from Halichoeres trimaculatus, assembly GCF_033239565.1. Taxonomy (NCBI): domain Eukaryota; kingdom Metazoa; phylum Chordata; class Actinopteri; order Labriformes; family Labridae; genus Halichoeres; species Halichoeres trimaculatus. The sequence goes on from NW_027437200.1 coordinate 19,928,996, forward strand.
TTATCCGTATCTAAACCAGAAAAACAACAGTGATGGATTTTTGAAGATGGAAACACACCCAGATTCTTCCTCTCTCTTGCACCACGACTCATTACCGGGACCATCACTCAACTCGAGTCTCAGAGGAATGAGAAAGTCTCTCTGCGGTTGTAGATACTTCTCTATCAGAATCACTGACAAGTTTTAGTGTCCTCAGAGTACATGAGGGAGTGGGTTTAGTGCTTCAAATGAATGTGTGGGAATCTGAGAGGAGGAAGGAAGTGGCATATTTCACAAAAATGATCCCACACATTTCTGTTCTTTAGATTTCTCCAGATTTTTTGCATTAAGAGTGAAATAATTCACCAGAGAGGAAATTACCACACACTACTTTATCTCTTAATCCAGTCTAAAATATAGTCACTCTTGCTTCTTGCGTGTCTTTAGTTGTAATTTTTTCCTTTTACCTTGTTTCAGTGCTTTGGACAAACTGGGATTTGGATCGAGCTCAGCACAGGTGCCTTTTGGAAGTCAATCTTAACACTTCCCAGCTCTGTAAAACACAGATGTCAGTAAACCCTTTAATGGCCACAATTGTAATTTCAGACCTTTCCACATCGGCCCTTTTTCGCATCCGTCACAGTGTTGTTTTTTGAGCGTTACCCCTTCACGAAACTGTTCCCCTGAGAGGAGGTTTCTTTTTTAACGGCTGCTGGAGTGTGTAAGTCCTGGTTCAGTCATAAAAACCTGATCTGTGAAAGGGGGAGTCTCCAGGAGCTGCTGGGAGGATTTAACTGAGTCAAAGCCTGAATGGAGACTCTTACAAACACATCCGTCCTGACTTTCCCTCTTACTTAAAATACTACTCAACAAGTGATGGGTGTTGCTGACGCCAGCCTGACTGTGCATTAGTGTTTGTGTGAGTGTGTGAGGGTGATAAATGAAAGCTAACGGGGTGAGGTGTTGAGAAAGAGAAAGGAACGTGTGATTCAGAAAGGAGTAGGGAAGAAGCTTTGAAGCTCAGTCAGGAGGGTCGGAGGTCAGACAAGCGTCAGCAATGACAGGAAGTGACTGACAGCGGCTTCAGGAGCCTGTAGTGAAAGGCCATGATCAGCAAAGAATATAATCAGATGATCTTGACAGAGTTAGCTCTATCCCATATGAGTGGTTGATGTTATATATCTATAACATGTCTAGCTATAATATATAACATATCTATAATATATCTTTGTCTGGTGTTAGCTCTGTTAGCCATGTCTGAATAGCATGATGCTACTCTGCCCTCTGTTGTTCCCTCTGTTGCTGGGTTAGCACGGCTAGCTCGTCCATCTTATTGGAGATAGATCTTACGTTCTCAATAACGATGAATGGAAGGACGGGTCCATGTCATCACTTCTCAGCTCACACCTGAGAACCAGCACGTCGTCATCACCTCCTTCTCCTCACCTTGTTGGGAAACATCCGGCCTTGCACCTGTTAGCATTGACATGCTACAGGCTGATAACAACTGAGTTCACATGTAAACAATGCAGCCATGGTTACATGTAGGATCTCCAGACAAACACAGGAGCCAAAAAAGTAAAAATATCACTGAAGACAAAACTAGTTTGGTGTCCATGCAGGTTCAGCTAATAAACTGATACCAATGGTAAACCACATCACAAAAGCTGTCCCTAACCTCTGAGTCATGGGTGTGGATCACACTTTTGATGTGGTGCAGAATATTTATATTTGAAGAGTGATTTCTAGGGATGCACTGATCCAACTTTTTAAGTCCAGATACCTTTGCTTTTGGGCTGTCACCTGATACAAAGGGGTACAAGGCGCATCCCTGTTGTTATTATCCCAATCATTGCATTGATTTGATTCCTCAATCAAGACACTAAGTGACTGCATTCTCAGTATGAACTTAAACTGTTTTGAAAAGCCAAATAATGGCAGTCCAGTGCATTAACAGTCTGATTAATCCCAATTCAGCAATAATTAAAGATTTTTAAAGGTTAAAAAAACATGAAGTGCAGATGTCCCACTGGTTTCGATAGCACTCGGTAGGGTTACCCTCGCGTATGTAGCCTGGGTTCGAATCCACCCTGTGGCCTCTTTCTCAAATGTCATTCCTCACTCTCACCCTATTTCCTGCTCTATCCACTGTCGTCAGGCACAAAATCCCAAAAAATAAAAAATAAATTGTTTGATAGCCTCATCTAAAATCGTCAAAATGCAGAATATGCTTTCAGTACCTGTTTGACGTGTCGTTACTTTGTGTACCCAACATCTTTTTCAGATGTGGTAACTTGTGGTTCCAAAAAACCAGGCTGCCAGTTTTTGAAATGCTTAACTCAAGTCCTAAGTGATTAGGTTTCTTGGAAAACCTATCAGCGATGCTAAAGTTGGGAAGTCAACTTCTTTGATTGGACCAATGTATTGAGCCAATTTCCTACTTTGGAAAGACTTTTATTGACCAGCAGCTGTAGAGTAGCTACTAAATGGATTCTGCTGCCTCCAAAATCAAGATTCAACTTTCAATCATTGTGACTTAAGTTGTATTCAGAGGCCTATTCAAGCGCTGAATAAACCTGTCAGTATCCTCAACAGACAACTCAAGCAGAATAATTTACTGTTAGTTTATTATTGGGCTAGAGTTTTCATTAGCTACGGCAGGCTTATGATTTTTGCAAAAACAGATGGATGTGTTGGCCTCTAGCACTGAAAGCTGGAAATCGGCTCCCTGTTCACAAGACACTTCTAAGACCACAGCATTTTAATGGAAGACAAATCACTCAAATTTGTAAGCTTTTATGTTTACTTTGGCATCTTGAGATCGAGATTTACCAAACCTCCCGTTCATTGGCACCTGAGGAAACCAGAACTATTTCAAAGAGCCAGTAGTGGCAAAGTTAATCACAGCGTTTTATGGGCTAAGACTGTAGGTCTATTAGCAAACCACTTGCTATGTTGAGGTTTCAGCTTGAGAGTGCCAGATTCCACTGGGTTATTTTCTTTGGTAGCTGAGTGTATGTGTTTGTCCCTATTTGAGCGAATGATTCCCAGAAGGTAATTGGTACATGGATGTAAACCCACAAATGTGCCTACTTCCTGTTTTGTTTGTCCGTTTGTTTGTGTGCTTTTTGGGGCCATTTTTTCCATTCTTCAGGTTTGATTGTGCAAGATTCTGGTTCTTGGAGGTATTAGTCATGTTTGAGTCTCAGTTTCGAGCTTTTCTCCAAGTGCTGATACAGACACAATACTCACTCAGCTCACTACATCAGCTCAGGATTTGAAACGCAGAAACAAATCCACCAAAAAAGTTTTGGGAAGAACACTATACCTTCCAGATCAATTAGTTTTTATTTAGGAGATCCAAACAACAAAGGAAGGTGTTTCCAAGCAACGGTATTTCTTGGAGAACAAGTATGTGTAACATTTTCTTTCTGTTCCACATTTCTTTGATTTATTGTGACTGGTTTAAGAAATCCATGCCAACCCAGGCCGAGTCTTCAGACGTTATGTCTTCCGCTTGGATTGACCCTCCATCTTCCATCTTCCTCTTGATGTTATAAGGGCTTATAGGATTTATCCCCCCATCAAGGAACACGTCCAGAACAAACAGGAGAATCAATAAATTGAAACCTCTCCACGGATCTGTACAATAAACATACTTGCTCTTCAATTCCCTGCTCTATTAAAGGAAATCTCCTTCTGCAACTGGTGCCAAAACAAGCACGACCCCCCTTAAGAGAAGAGAGAAGAGCACAAACGGAGAGGAACGCAGCTACAGCAACACGAGTCAACATAACAAAGGAAAATGCTGCGTGTGTCTCCGCACTGTGGTTGGAGCTAAGTCTGGACAAGACGGGATACATTTTCATGGATGCTTGAAGCCAGCGACAGTCCCCAAATCATTCCCTGCGTGTAAGCACTTTAACACGCCAGTCGGGAGTCAAGAAAAGCATCAGACTTCACCACATTGTTGCCTTTGTTTATTTCAGAATCAAAGCTGGGCTTTGGTGATGGGGCTGTGGCCGCTGTGGGCTCGGGTAGTGTGAGGTAATGTACTCACGACTGTCACAATTATTACATAACTTGTGGGATTCCTTCCACTCTTTAACCTAATTCTGCTCAAATCGGATTTTATGTCACTTGTGGATCACATCAGGCTCAACCGCAGTAGTTTTGAGGCAGAATACTTTCCAGCTGTTTCAGAAATAAACATATGTATCAGGTTCTGCTTCACTGGTGATGACCAACTGTGTGTAGCACCAAGAAACCTCTCGATGTTCTCAGACTTTGACCACCTAATCTTGGTTGAAACAAATGCCCCAGTCAGACTATACAAGCATCCAAAACGTGTAAGACTGGTCAGTCATGGAGCCATGAATTTGACATGTACTACTAACGAATGGCACCTGGCCAATCACCAACAACATGATTACATGGGAAGGAAGAAGGTCAAGGCGATGACTGGGTTGCTTCAAAGTTGCGAGACCAAGAGGTCCCAGTGCTTCCCACCTAAACCCCGAACCTTTTGACTCCTGGTGAACATAGGAGTCATGTTTCATGGTTTGAAACCTTTCATGTCTGATGCTATTAAAGTGGGTAGATGAATCTGGTTTGTTTAAGCAATAACTTCCTACAAAATAAATGACTTTTCAAAGAGGAAATATCACACTGAATCAGGGGTCTGCCCATTTTGCTTCAACTCACCAGGGTTAAAGTCATTCAGTAGCCACACAAAGCACTTTATATTCACAAAAGGGTAATACAACTCTTTTCAAAGTAAAAATCAAGTAAAAAAAAAAAATCTAAATTGTGTTTTTTATGTGTTGTAAATTGTACATGTAATGTCTTAATTTTTTATTTTTAATAAATTAAAAAATATATATTTTGACAAAAAATTGTAATGTCATAAATAACATGAATTTGCAAAATTTATTCAAATAATTGAAAAATTAAAAAAAAAATTAAAATAAAAAAAATTGCAACATTTTTCAAAAAATGTGCAAAAATTCTCTAAATTGCAAAAATTTTGTTTATTTGCAAAAAAAATAAAAAAAATTATAGTTTCAAAAATTGGCTGAATTTTTTTGGTTAAAAAAATTGTGTTGAAATATAGTCCAAAAAAAATTGTAAAATATACAAAAAAATGTGGATGTTTTTTTCTTACTTTTAAAAAAACTAAAAAAAAAAAAAATCAAAAAATTTGCAAAAAAAATGTCAAAAATCTTAAAATAAAAATTTGAAAGCTTTGCAAGATGTCATTCATATTCAGTTCAACAAAATGTAAACGCGTGATTTTATTTTAGTGTCTTTGATCATTAATACCCTCCGTAAGACAAATACTTTATTGTAATAATATTTTTTTAAAGCTACAACGAACCACTGTAAAGGAGTCAAAGAGCTGCAGGTTGCAGACCCTTGCACTAGATCCATCTCCGTGCCATCGAACATGACGGGTTTCAAATCACGTCAAAATGTAAACCCACCCCAATCCTGTCCGTTATCTTCCAAATGTGTCTCAGGTCCAGCAGGTTCAAGGCCTCAGGATCAAATACACAAAACCTTACTGTCACAGACCCATCACAGATCCACCATGACAGGAAGTCAGGCACTTAGACTACATTGAAACATTTGGTAAAAACATCTGGAAACACGATCAGGGGAAACACAGTTTGTCTTATTTTGAAGATCAGAGTTTTAACCTGGTTTAAGTGCCTGGCTTCCTGTCCTGTTTGATCTACTTGGCCTGAACTGAGCATGAATATTATCTTGAAACATCTCCAAAATCGAAAAACAAGCTACATTTGTAGTCCGAAAACTTCTTGAACACCAACCTAAAAAGTTTGTAATTTATGAAGCACAGTGGTTCATCAGATTAACTACATGAGGCAGCATACACAACATTTCACAATGTCAAGCATTTAACAGTATTTGGCACATTATCCAGGCCAAGTGACTACAAATGTCAAATCCTTGCTCCAGGAGTAGAACATAAAATGTGATAAATAACCTGAAATACACGACATGAGGCAGGTTGCCGAGCCAGCCTGACCCCACCATTATCCAACTGGCACTCAGGCCGTAACTGCTCCCGTTATTCTTCCTCCCACTCAATCAAACCAGCGCGCCCTGTCCAATTACCCAGAATGCCGTGTCCGATTGGAACGCAGTCAGTGCCTAAAATGTTCTTCTCAGCGCTCCGTTCCGCCAGAGACCAGCGGGGGGATAATTGAATGAGTTTCTCATTTGCCAGCCAAGATAGCCTTTCCCCTTGGCATCACATCGTGGAATTAGCTCCTCTCTTCTCTCTCCACGTCTGTCCTCCTCCTCTCGTCGCTCCTGGTTCAGTTGTTGAGTTTGATGAATGGTGTTGTGACAGAAACCGTCAAGCGAACACACGCAGGCTTCCAGCCTACCATGTCTGGCAATTAACCGACTGTCCGCACTCTCTTCTCGGGGAGTTTGGACGCTTTTTGCACTTCCCTGTCAAACTGGGCTCGGTTTGGGCCTGCCGGCAAATCCACATTACACAGGCAGGCTGGAGTGAAGACTTTTAAATCATTAGGTAGGGGCAAGTACGTCACTAGTTGCCAAATTGGGAGCACTTTTCTGTAATGGCTTTCTGTTCTAAGAAAGTTTTCCATCCCTAAAATTTTGCCAGTTTTACCCCAGACAGGTTAACAATTATCTATGTAGTCTTTTTGAAACTTGAAAAACACCATTTGTGGTTTTTGGAGCCTCTCTTTTAAGCACAATAATTGCACTCTGAGCTCGGTGATTGATGAGGGATCCGCTCCTGAAATATTGTCCTCCTTTTAGTTTCTACTCCCTGAAAAGTACAGACACCTATGTTGGAGTTTTTCTGCAGTGAGACACCAAGTGGGAATATAGGTGAAGTCAAAAATCTGATTTGTCCTTCTGAATAAATGTAGGTCGATAAAGCGATGGTCTGATGAGCTTTAAAACCAACCAGACAAGGTGAAAGAACGTGCACTACAGTACAGTGAATTCCTCTGGTGCCAACACATTTACACCCTACACTTAAAGAGTAAAGTCTTTTATTCCCGACCATAATATTTACTACCTGGAAGAGAAACTTATAAGTATCACTTGCAGAATCAGTTTCCAGCTGTCTGCTTTAAGACTCCTACCTGTGTTTTCGAAGACTTGGTCCTGGACCAAACTGGACAACTGCAGGCTTGTGTTGGTCGCAGAGAAAATGTACTCAATAGAAACTTTAAATAGGGGGTACTGAGCAGTTTTTAAGGTGAACAGGTTCCATCATTTATTTAGGTGAAAATGCAAATCATGTGTTGAAATTTGCAGTTTTTGTGCTGTCTGATTTCTCAAATGTCAAGTTTGCTCTTCAAAATTAACACTACAGTACATGTTTGTGAATATCATACTCAGGGTTATTTGTTTAAGATAATCATGAAATATTACAAAGGTGTAAAATATATTTTGATAATTTTTATATGGATAAGATAATCCTTTTCACTTGTGTTCGACAAATCAGCATCAACCGTGTTACCCGCTGAAAAAAAAACCTATGAATTAGCAATGGTTTGCTCCAGAGTCACATGACATAAATCAATTGAAGTCACATCCTTTTTGGGGGGAAGCATGAAGAAAGTGTTGCATATTTTAACTCCCCCTCATCAATATTTTATCAGAATGATTGTCTGTACATGGGGCGCTTTAATTTTCCATCAACTGTGTTACCAACATCTTCTGGTGTTCTTACTATAAATGTTAAAAAAAACAAACTGTGAAGAAAATACACAGAAATATGAGGTGATGGAGGTCAGGTGGTGGCATGTTCAAGGTCTACAGTTAGAACAGGGGCCAAAAAATCGAGGAAGTCTTGCATAGAAATGTTTAATAACTCTAAATTCAGTACAATATGGATTTATGTTGAAAATATTTACAACTTTTGTCCATAACACAATTGACAAAATAATGCTCCAAATTTTTTTTGTTACTTAAATATTTAAAAAATCCACTGGAACTTCAACTTGCTAGCAGATGAATCAAGTAGATTCTTTTTTTCATTTTTTGTTTACCTGAAATGTTCCCCTAATTATACAACCGCTCATTAGTGTTGGCTGCAGATTCTTGGGGCAGGGGTTGGCAACAAAGATGACGCTAGAAGTGCTTTTATAAGGCAGGTTAAAAAAAAAAAAAAGAATTCTTGTGGTGGTTGTGACATTATTGTTCCTGACTGTCTGCCCATGTGTTTGGTGCTAAGCACTAGTTTTGAGCACTGGGAGCCAGTGCTTTGCCAGTGGAAACACAAAGAAGCAGTGCTCAATCAGGCACTGGTCTGGAACTAGCACTAGCACCGGTTTGGTCAATAAGGGGTATTCATAGCCATGTTACCACCAAGCAGACCGGTTCACTTCGTCTCGCTACGGCGTGCATTTTGCGGCGTTTCCACTGACTTATCCCGGTACAGATCCCCAAATAACCGAGACGAGCCGTCCCACTTTTTGGGACCGTTTTGTATGGGTGCCAGACTGAACCGATCCGCTCTTGGAAGGTGGAGCAACACACTGCAGACCGTTGATTGGCCAAAAGAATCATCACTTACCCCGAAGGTAGCTGCATTTTGTTCCCTGAAACAAAGCTTGATTGTTCTTTGTATCAAAGAGCTACATGCCAATCACAGAGAGGACGAAATGCTGCATGTCTTCCATCTGTGCTCTTTGTTTACTGTGTCACGTTTTTCTTCTTCATTGGTTATATTAGTGGGGTAAACTGTGTCGCGCTGCTACGGCGCCATGCTATTATTTAACAGCTGCGGTTTTCGGCATCCGGTTAACACACCACCCACCATGAGAGGGCACAGTTTGCTGTGGAAACGCAAACTGGATCAGGCTTAACTGTACCAAACCGAGTCTGCTTGGTGGAAACGCGGCTCAAGGCTCCCAGTGCCACAAACCTCCTTCTGTCTGGAGGCCCAGGGGCCCATAGGAAGATCTTAATGTTTGAGGCCCGCACCATATTCTTATGTGATAGCATCATCATTTCAGAGAGAACTTGTGCTATTTTTAGCAGTTCAGAGACAAATTAAGGAATTTTCACATGTGAACATGAAGTTGTTTGAAAATCAGCATACGCTTACAAGCACATTCAGCCTTGTTACTTAATATCCTTGTTTAAAGTATAGGAAAGCATGATACCCCCTCTTCAAGTAACAGGATTACATGTCCTTGTCTGTTAACCACAAACTCTGAATACAGTGATAAGTTTTCACCACTGTAGTTCAAACAAGTTACAGACTGTCTTGCTGACACCTCCCTTTTTTAACAATGGTCTGATTTTTCCACATTTCATCCAAAGCCAATACTTTCTGGCAGCCAATCCTAAACCCTAGGTGTTGAATCCAACAGAATAAGGAAGTTTTAAAACTTGCTAAAACACGATCATCTTCTTTGCCAAACAAATATGACATGACATTTATGAGATGGACTCTGCTTTATCAGAGGCAAATTTCAAGTCTATGCAAGTTGATTTACGTACCACAGTGTCATGAGCTGCAACTAACAGGCAGAGAGGTAGGAAGTGCATCTAAAAAGACTCTGCAAGCTGCAATAAATGATGAGGGTGAAGTGTACATTACATTATCAGCAGCACATAAGCTGGAGCATGCATGGTCGTAAGCATGCTGGGTGGCCCTTATGGAAACCAGTCTCCTCAGCCGTACTGTGTCAGCTTCTTTGCTCCCCTCGTGAGCAACACAAGAGCATGGAAAAGTCTGTGTGAAGACACGTTAGTGAGGCAGAGATGATGTGGCAGTAAGTGTGGAATAAATTTAATCAGAGCTCCAAGGCAAACCAGTTCAAGAAGATACATGTGCTTTTACGTGTGCTCTCAAGTCCAAATATCTCAAAGTGGGATTGTACCACAGTGAAAAGGTTATATAATTCAGTCAAAGTCTCATTACCTGAGTGTAACAAGTATCTTCTCAAGTTTTCTCTTGAATATCCCAAGCATGTGTCTGAGACGTTGCTCAATAATCTCAAAGTTGAGTCTAGTGTCTTGTGTGTTGTTCTGTTGGGCCCCTACAGAGTTATTGTTGTTATCCTTACCACCCAGGCCAAGAGCAGATAGCCTGTCAAAACAAGCACTCTCACTTCCGACCGATGGGGAGACTGTCTTTCCAAACTGATGCAGTTGGGTTGAATTTTTTCATCCACTAAGGAATGCCTGAAAAAGCTTTTTTTTAGGTCTGTGAAAGGTGGGTCTCCATCAAGTGATAAAGAATTGAAGAGGGTATCAGACTTGTCCTTTGCAAACAAGACGGTTGTTTTTCTCCTTGTCTATGATAATAGGAGAGTCATTAGCTGGTTAGCTTGGCTGAACAGCTTCATTAATTGGCCAGATGGGATATGTAATCTCTCCATCCAGCTCTGGGTCTGTCCTGAGATCTCTTACCAGTTGGAAAAAACAAGAAAACCTTCCTCAAATGTCAAGTTTGCAAAGTTAGTTGATTCATAAATCAAAAGCTTAGCCTTCTCGCTCAGTTCCCTCTTCACCACATTGATCTGGTACAATTCATTTCACCTGCTGACTCAGCAGGAGATGTTGACTCATTCTGCACTCAGAGAGTCCAAAACAGCATTAACAGCAAATTGAAAAGGCAGAGACCTTGATGAATCAATATCATTTCACAGTTTTTCTACTGTCGAAACATCTTTGATTGTTAGCTAGCATTAGAAAAGAGCTAGCAATGCGTTTCAAACAATTCTTAGCCAACATTATCTCTATAGATCTCTTAGCTTTTTGCAAAGACATCTACCTATAATGTTGTTTACGTGTGGTCAAAACCAAGCTCCACGCCTCAGATTCAGATGTGCTGAAAACTGCAGTTCCTTGAGTGTCCACTTGATGCTCACTGTAGACATCAGAAACCACATCAACACCTTTTCAAAAAGTCGGTCTTTACAGGAGAAATAAGTAGTTTTACGGTCTGGTTCTGAAACACTGTTTTAGTCTGATTATATTAATACTCTATCAGCACAAACTGTGCAGAGAATACTATTTTTGTAGCTATTTGTTTTTACATTTGGCTAAAGGATTGCCTCTTTACCTGATCCTAAATTAAGTAAGTGCCAAGTGTATGCAGTGCACTTAATGTAGGTGTAAGGTGCATGATTTGGGACACAGGAGTTCAGTATACTCAACATGGTGCCTTCGACTATAGTCTTCAAAACTCTCTGTCAGAAACAAACAGGTGATGTCACGGACCCTATGTCCATACGTTACACAGACTGTGGTTCATAAGGCTTTTTGCTGAATTGGTGTTTGATAACCAATCAAGCAATATTAGGCGACAGCTAACATGAATTAGCTACTTGTTAGCTAACAGTGCTGTTTGTTGGTTTTAAATGCTACAGCAGAATAGTTCCTTCCTGGCTAACAGTAGTGTAAGCTTGTACCTAATTAGTCATCGTTTTTTGATCTTATTTAACTTTTGCCTGTTGTTCATCTATATTTTTATAGGCTGTTGTTTCATTAGTAAAAAGCTACCCTGAATGTGGAAATCAAAGATAAAAAAACTCTGATCATTAACCAGTTTAACTCAGAGCCAGGTGGGTTGAAGCTGTGATCAAAGCCACAGGAGGGGCTGATGGGAGGACAGCAGCGTGGTGCAGTGGAGGTGGGGGAGTTCCTCATTTAGCATTCAGAATAGCTGCCATGCATATATGAGCCTTTGATTAACAGCCGGAGTACCTTGGCACCATCTTAAGCCCCTCAAGGTGTGGAAAGGTTTCCTGCTCTCTTCTGCCAAATGCAACGAGGTGCCTGCGTTTGAAGTTGTAATCACACCAACATCTGTTTGGAGATGTCAGAGTGAGGAACCAGGTTTTCATCGCTGTGGAATGAAGGTTTTATTTTTATGATTTATTCATAATGATGGTGAAATATGAGTGTAAGTACAACACATGGTCTTTGGAGGTCTATCTCTGAGAGGCCACTGTATTCTCCTGTCTTCCTCTCTGTCTCTCCTGCTTCTTGCCAAACTTCGAGGCGTTTTGGCGCAAGGATAGATTCAACGCTTGAACCTCTTATCCCTTTAGGCCTGTTGTTCCCTGTGCTATCACCACCGCTCCAGCAGATATCAACAACTCCAAACCAGATACGCTTCAACTGTCCCATTGCTACCGGTGTACTATCTCTTCTTCTGGACACACGCCGGCGTTGAGGCATCTGCCAAGTGTGTAATTGCAGAAATGCATGGAAAGAACAGCGCAAGGAAGCTGACAAACAGCTGGAGAAGGTGTGCTCAGTATTACGCACATATTCTCATTGACTTATTCTTTTCACCCCATTTGAACGCCGTACTTGTGCTTTATTTCAAATACTCAAAAAACATCCACCCCTCTCCTTTTAGTTGGTGTGATCCAAAGACGTTTGAGACCCTCTGTTACACATGGAAACAGCAGGTAGCTATGCAACACTTGTTACTTGAGAGGTTATCAGAGCATCAGCGACCTTAAAAACAATCCATCTGTTATACCTGTTTCCCCTCCACTATCAAGGTGTTACCTTCACTGTAAGGGTTTCATCCCTTTCTGGCCCTCTTAGTGCTATAACAGTTGATACTATGTATTATTTCCTCTGATGAGTCACATGACCAGCTGCACGGAACTCCTCATCAGTGTGTGACATCATCACGGAACTGCTGCAGCAGAGGGAAGATTCAAATTCACAGAAGTTAAGAAACAACTTGTCATACAGGCCAGAATATTGACCTAATCTGCGAAAAAAATATGATATTTGTGTAGGAAATTTTGTCAGGAATCCATTAATGTCATTTTTAAAGCTGTACCAGTTTTACCTTTTTGTCAAGAGGCTCAAAATGCTGAAGCCTGCACGAGGTGGAGGTTCCAAACCTATGTATTTTAATAGAGGGAGCTGACAGGGCTTCTTTGGGGTTCATCGACTTTGAAGGCTTGCTATTTGAAAACCGGGTCCAAAACAATAACTTCCATCAGAGCTTTTGTAGAGCAGGGTCTAGTCTGTCATGTGGGATAATTTCAAGCCGTCACCATTTATGGTTTCGTCGGAGATGATTTTTGCAGAAAGGGTAAAAATGTGGCTTTTTGTGCAACTCAATGAGACAAACATTTTGACATTGGTTTCATCTCTCTTTGATATTCCTACTGCATGTTAAAGCCATTTTAGTGTGTTTTTGAGTGCCCAGGTGGCGCTAGAAAGCCCATTATGGGGCATTGAGGGTCATGGTTGGTATCATATCAAAATTTCTGGCGCTCACAATGGTTGGTGAGTTTTTTGAGCATCTTTAGGGGGTCTTATAAGGGATTTAGTGGAGGAGGGAATAATAAGAAAGAAACAGACGAAAAACAATAGTGCCCTTGCCTTTCATTTTGACTCAAAAAATCAAAATGAAGAAAAATGTAAACCTATAAAAACCTTGGATTTAGGTGTGAGAATGATGAAATACTCTGTGTGTGTAAATTGACCCTTGACAAGCTTGACTTAATATGTTGATCCTCCAATCAAAGCTGTTGAAGTTTGTCCAAGGAAAACAACAGTAGTGATAGAAGGATCATGGTTGGCCAAATACAAAGGAGGGTTGAGTTTGGGTCCCAGGAGACCCCAAATTTCTGATTTGGGTCTTATGCAACAAAAGTTGGGGAACCCCTGGTCTCTGGCAATATAGTGCATACAAAGAGCTACACTCACCCCTTCCCACACTCTGGCTGCTAAGGTCGCCTTTATGTTAGTACTCTGACCTTAAGTATGTGCAGACTATTCGGGAGGGTGTTATTAGTGGGTATGCATGCGTATGCTCTGTTTGGTCGCTAACAGAAGCCACTGACTCATGGGTGAGACAGAAACCGCTGTGGGCTGGAGGCACTTTGAGCAGACGCCTAATAAAAGACCTAAAAACACACTAATACATTAACCCACAAAGAAAAGGCTCACATTTACTGAGATCTTACATAAATTAGACAGATATCATGGGGGCTCCTTTTCTTATGGCAGCACCTGCCTGACTTCTTCACAGCTCGGAGCATCTGCAGCAAACCTTTAAGCTTTAAGGATCAGAGTCTCCTCCATCCTCTCTCCATCCTCCCTATCCTCTGTAATTACACCGCCCCTGCCAGAGCTGCTTGAAGTTCAGCCAATTAGACAATAAAGAGCAGAGCTTTCTCTCCTGCTCTGTTCCCCGTCCTTCCATGGTCACACCCTTCGCGTGTCTCCTCTCTGTCTTCACTCCTTGTGTTTTATGGTCTGTCGTGTGTAGAAGTTGCTTCCTGTTTGGGCTCCGTCATCCCAAAACACATCCTTTGTTTCCCTCTCGTGCTTTCTTTCTGTATGACACAGCACTGACCGTCACAGCTTTGAGTAAGTAACTGGATATCTGTCCACATTTGGCTAATTCAGAACACCTTCGTGACAAACCTCAACACGATGAGCTTGGCCTCGAAAGCACAGCCAGCAGATGCTCTTGTTTGGGTGTTTTTTCTCCACTCTAGAGGAAATAAAGACATGTGTCTAAGACTTTAATGTCTGGTTTAATTGTACGTCCTCGATTGTAAACGGTAGCTAAAGTTAGTTTGGGAGCTGTAGCCGGTGTCCCTGCAGACACAGCAGGCCGCTCCGTGTTGCCCAGTGGTTTCAAACCACTGGCGAGCAGCTGCGTAGTCTGAAGGAGGAATAATTACAATTGTAGAGCTCGCTCCTTCTTTTCTGTCCCTCCTCCCCCACCTTGCCCTTGTTGCCTGTCCTGCTGATGGAGGGTTTTAAGGAACCCCAGAACTGAGGGCTGCTCTTAGTGGTTGTTTGTGACGTGTTTCGTTATTCAATTTAGTCGTGTCACCAAAACCGGAGCTTCAGATGGTAGTGTGCTGGCAGGCTGAGCGATGGGCTCCTCAACATTTGCAAAAAGCACTCCTGCTGTTCATTCTTTTTCTGTTTGTTCTGTAAAAAAATCACCAAATCTCATCACCATCACCCTCAAGTCATTTACTTGACTATTTCTTGAACAAGTGCCTTGAGTTTGATTCGCAAGTAAGATACAAGGCCTGGTCGAGAAATACTTTTGCACAAAAATAGGTCTACAAATTAGTAAATGATGCTTATTTACTCGCTGCAACACTAAGATATCAGAGGAAATTTCCCCCACATGTGAACTCAGCCTTTCTTTACATAAGACCTGAAACTAACAAGAAGGAAACTGAAAAAGTTTCAGATTTGTTTTGCTTATCTTGGCTGTTAGAGTGTTTCTTGTAAATTATCAATTAAAGTTTTTTTTAAAGTTTGGTTGCCTGGATGTGAAAGTGATCAGCTTTCGAGACATTGAACTCATTTATGTTTTCTTCCCTTCAGCAAATCCTTCGCCAGTCCCGCTCAAACTCCTCCAAGGTTATTTTCCTGATTACTGACGGCTACTCAAATGGTGGGGACCCTCGGCCAGTGGCGGCAGCTCTGAGGGAACGTGGCGTTGAGATCTACACGTTGGGAATCTGGCAGGGGAACATCAGGGAGCTTCATGACATGGCCTCGCAGCCCAAGGAGCAGCACTGCTACTTTGTGCACAACTTTGCAGAGTTTGAAGCCCTGGCTCGACGAGCACTTCACGAAGGTATAGAAAAAATATATATCTTAAATCTCTTTTTCAGTTTGAGCAATTTTTTCAACCATCATCTGATGACATAAAAGGTCAACTTTTTGGTTTCCTATCAGAGCCAGAAGTTACAGGTAGTAATTTGTGAACAATCTTTCGCCAAATCTTCCTTTACCATAGGGTGGATTGTTTACAGTGAAACTAACAACTTGACAAGTGACCACATGTTGAGATCAGGTCAGGTAAAAATGTTCCCAAAGGTAGCGCCTGTATTTCTGTTTCTGGGCAGTCTCAGTTTCACTGTTACTAGTAACTTGACAGAGGGTTTTACCTGGGCATACTTAAACAACATAATGATTAAAATTTGACTGTAAGATACTATTCCTATATTTAAGGAACTAGAAAAGCAAGCCATTAAAAATCAACAAATTTCAGCCAAGACCTCCTTTTTTGTTACAGTGAAACTGGCAACTTAACCACATGTTCATGTCAAAAGCAGAACTCGGTTCCTCCAGTAAATGAGCAGACGCCTAATAAAAGTAAGTTAGTGGTCATAACCCTAACCCTAACCCTCCCAGAGAAAATCCCCCGTTCATCTTTGCCTGATGAGTCTCAGTTTCACTGTAAATTATAAGCAACAGAGTCAAATTCGCAACTTGAGAGTGAAAATGAAAGTGAATGAAAGTGTGTGTGTGTGTGTACCATGAGAAGTCAAAATGCTCTTCCAAACTGTAGGGAAAAAAAATCTCAGTTTCACTGTAAATAGTTAGTAATACAAAGGCTTCTGACTGGATTCTTTATCACAACATCTTGATTCAGATTTGTAAAAAGTTGAAATGTCAGCTACAGCTTTTAAATTTAAGGAGTAATGAACAGCTTTCAGCTAACAGTTCCTCTTCTTTAACAGTGAAACTAGCAGCTTGACAATGTATTCAGGTTGAAGCAGAACTTTTTCTCTAAGGAACATCTGTAAATATAAAGTAAATGTCTGCAAAATACTTTCTTGATCATACACACCCTGCAAAGTAACTCCTCTTCAGATTTGTCTGAAAGGTCTCAGTTTCACTGTAAACAACTGGCTGCAAAGTCCAATTTTTGACTTACTTATAAGCGTGATATATAAAATTTGCCCCTCCAAATTGAACACACCTTCATTTCTTGTGTGTTTCTGGTAGGTCTCAGTTTCACTGTAAGTATTAAGTCAAAAAGACTCTACTTTGGCTAAATTTGAACAACATGATTCAGATTTCTAAAGTTTCAAAACCTCAGCTACAAATTCTGCATTCAAGAAACAATTTCAAAGACCCCGGAAACTTAATGCTGTGCAGATTTGTTAGTGAATTTGGAGTTTTTGATGTGGGGCACAATGTTGTCTGATAAAACGCCATTAGACAGATCGCGTTAAGCCTGCTTTTGCTCTCCATGTTTTCTGTTTTTCCTGCTGAGGCTGTGTCTTATGACTGGAGAATACGTCTCAGACTTCACACAGAAGCAGAACACTTCTCATACCAAAGTCTGGTCACACTGTTCAGAATCTATATTTATATGTTGAAGCTATAAATAGGGATGAGAGTTGAATCGACTCTTTGTCTCTTTGAAGCCTTATTCTCCCATCATCGACATTTGACCTGGAGTAATAATTCTTGAGCAAAGGTTTCAACCTTTTTAGAACTCAATATTTTCTTAAAAGGAAGCACATCATATTTCACATGGAATCTGACAACATGAATTTCACATGGTCTCCTCTGTAAAGTCCTGCCAGCAGCCATTAGGCCTCACTTCCATCCAGACTTGACAGAGTAAGACCCTTTTTCCCACACTTCACGGGGACTTCCCGCAATTTGGCGAAAAGATGGGTTCAGTCATGGGTGTAAAACTCAAAATATCACTATAAAAAATCACAGTGGAGTGTGTGGAAAGCAATAAATCCTGCACACTGTCTGAAATCCCAGACAGTAGGTGCAGCGGTGGAGATCGGTGCGGAGTCGGGCCGTGAGAATGAAAGCCAACACACACTGTGCTATCAGCTCAGCCTCCGGCCCGCCTGTCTCAAAGGATGCACTCAGGTTTTCAACTACAGAACCACATGTTCAACTGCTCCCGCTCGCCGTGGATTGGATTGCAAAATACGCCAGGGACGCCGCTCTTTTCCTTCCTGTTCTCTCAATAAGAAGCAAATAAAAGGAAGCAGGTCAACTTTTGGGAATTAAATTTAAGTGGAAGTGGACTTGGACTCAACCTGAACTCAGAGTTACAGTCTTTTGTCTCAGGTCTGATTTACTGGCTTGTGTAAGTGATGGCTGTGTTGTGGAACATGTGGTCAATTGCTTTAAATCAGTTGTCGGAACCTGGCTCTCAAATGCAGCATTTTTTCCACTTTTAGCCACAGTTTCTTTTGTTGAGGGTGTCAGAAGTCTTTGGGAGCCAGTTTTTAAACTAAGACTGTGCTGTATATGGTGACTGCTTAATGTTTCAGCATACAAACAGTGTAATAACACAGGCTTGTATTATTACACAGTAATAAAAATTGTGAGTTATGTGTCAGTTCACTGTAGTAATAGACATTTGTTATTACACTGTAATAATACATAAGTCACACATATAACCCATTAAAACCACAGATGTTTTCTATTACTGTAGTGTAATAACACACACCTTATATTAGTGTTGTTACTCATGTGTTATCTAGTATATATAACACGTGTGTTAGTGCACTTTGAGTGCAAGTGTTATATGTTATTATAATTTGATAATACACATTAAACACATATCATTATACTGTAATTACAGGTTTGTTTTACTTAAAGTTTTAGTCTCATTTAGCAAACGCTTTTGTCCAGAGCGACGTACAACACAAGCAAGAATTTAGACAGAAGGAAAACCTAGTTAGTGCGACAAAGTGCTATAAGTTATTTCGCTGCATTTACTGCCATTCAGTGCAGGATTTTTTTTCTTATTTTCTTGTGAATAATGTAGAATAATATAGCCAGTTAACCACAATCGATCGCCAGTTAACCACAATCAGTCGCTGCAACAATATACTTCGACCTTCAACAACATTCCGTAATTAGTGCTGAAAATTCACTAAAAGCTGGGTCTGAGACCTTCTGACTGATTCTACCCCTGAGGACAAAGAGGAGAAGGCTCAGATTGAGACTTCATACATCTCTTAAAAGTAGAAAGGGACTCTGTGGATCGTATAGAATTTGGTAATTCATTCCACCATTTGGGAACAACAGATGAGAAGAGTCTGGCTAGAGATTTGGAGCCCAGATTTTAAAGTGTAATGACTAGGAAGGGGTACCCATATATGTACTTTTACAGATACCTCCCTGACAACAGATACTGATTGCCAGGTAGTGGGCATTGGTAACATATTGTTTAAAAAGTAAAAGGTACCTTTTCCTTGTAATAACTAATGCATGTGTTAGAGTAATAGCATGTACCTCATCTATTTTGACTGTTATAACGCATGTGTATCAACACTTATCACTCATATTTGTTAATACACTTTAATACCACCTGTGTCATCCAATGACCCACTATCTGTGTTATTACAGTGTAATTACACTGTAATAACTTATATTGAAATAATGCTTGGTCAGAAATCTGTGGTTTCAAAGTTCAAACTCTTTTTGAAATTCAAATTTTATTTCACCACTAGATGAATACAAGAAAATTTAGAAATGTATTCAATAAAAGCATTTAAAGACAAATTACCAGGTTTCAATGTAAAAAAAAACAAAGTTGATTATAATATGGCAGCAGCTGTTGAAGCTTTTCTTTATTCTGCCTTTATTCTTGCCTTCTGCATAGAGCGTAAACTCACCCAGAAACCTTGACTTAAAAAAAATATAATTATGAAATTGTCTGTGTCTCCTCTTTAGACCTCCCCACGGGCAGCTACATCCAGGAGGACCTGTCCCGCTGCTCCTCTCTCTGTGACGCTGGCAGGGACTGCTGCGACCTGATGGCCAGCTGTAAGTGTGGAACACACACCGGACAATACGACTGCATCTGTGAGAAAGGATACTACGGCAAGGGCCTGCAGCATGAGTGCACAGGTAGGTTTGATGGTTTCTCCCTCATCTTTCTCTCAGTCTATCTTCTATCAGCCTGGAGCAGTGCGGCAATGTTTGGAACAAGTCTGAAACATGAAAAAGATATTTTGACTGTTGCTTTCCACTTTTAAAAAACCTGACCAACATTGTTTGCACTTTCAGTTTGTAAGATTTAGATTTTCCTATACTTTCTCCATCGTGTCTCTTCGTCCTGGCAGACTACCTGCGTTTGTTTATATCTGGCACGCGGTGTGCGCGGACTGATACACTAAGCGGCGAGCGCCTCGTAGCCAGCTGTGGCTCTGCAGCGGAGGTAGCGCCGTTTTACGACATGATGAGAACTAGAGCCTTATTTAGCAGTGTTTTTGTGTGAATGTAACGCGCTGAAAATTCTCTAAAGAAAGCGTGAATGCAGACTGATATCAGATTTTTTTGGTGGGAGTCCGTTTATTTGTGTTTTTGGTCAAGTAAAATATGGCCCCGTCTGAGTGCAGAGGAAACCTGCAGAGGAGCAGGGGGGGGTGTTTGGTGCGTCTGCTCTGGGCTTCTGCTGCACAAAAACACTGCTGTAGGGGTAATTTCTGCCCTAAACCTTGTGTAGGACCCAACTTGTTCCATCCCAGAGTATCACTTTAAAGCTTCTTTTGATAGAAACTTCCAGAAAGCAGTAGATGGAGAAGATTGAAAGCTCAAGCTGCAAAGAATCTTCTTCCTGTTGTCTCACCTGTCTGACTTTATCTTTCGTTTTTCATAACCCTCATGCCTCCTTCATGCCGCCCCCCTCTTCCCTCTCAGAGCCGTCCTGAGAACAAAGCTCGTGCTCACACCACGTTAACACAGTCCAGAGCTGCTGTCATTGATAAGCCTGAATGTGTGACAGGAGAAAAACACGTTACCCCTCTGCACCCTCACCCTCTCATTTATCCCGCGGCGGTCCTCGGCCGGGCAGATATTGGGAGTTTGGTATGCGGAGAAAGAGACAACAATATCCTGTAAAGCAAACTGCGCAGGAACTGGGTTCATCGCTCTGTTTCTATCAGCTCAGGATTCCAGGCGTGTTTTGTGGAAGAGGCTGTTTCCCTTGGCTGTCGACAGATTCATAAACAACACTGCTGTGCACTGTGGGGATTTGGATAGCGTTTCCAGCAGCGCTCTTCAGCCAATGATAATAATAATCAACTGACAGGCCGAGGGGTTTGCTCGGATTATTTTCAGATGCGACCACCTGAAGCCTTCAAACTCTTCAAAAACTCTTCAAAACTTCTACCCCAAACTCTGGCACGCTGACGTTGACTGTGTACCCATAATTCACAACACACCTCCAGCCAGCCAAGCCCACAGAGGTTAAAGCAACAGAATATAAAAGAAAGAGTCTGAAAGCTGCAGGAGTTGGTCCAGTTTCGTGGTTACGCACCTCAAATCTAATTGGTTGTGGAGCCGCTGCTGCTTCAATAGAGCCTTGTGAGTTATTAGAGGATGAAAACCTCAATAAATGTAGCGCTCAAGAACATAAACGTGGGAGAAAGCAAAATCTGCCCCAAATGAGAAAAATGGCGACTAGTAAACAATCCAAAACCAAAGAGCGCCTAATTTCTTCACAAAAATGTTACGCAACCGAGGGAGAGGAGACAGAGGAAGCAGTCGTGAGTTGCGGTTGCAGCGCCTCGCTGTGTCCTTCCTTCCCCGAGCCGCCCGAGCCAGCTCTGCAGTCTGCGCTCTGCTGTTAATTAAAGCATTAAAACAGATTAATAAGCAAAGTGAGGCTCCAGTCTCGACAACATCTGAGGGGAATTAAGGAGGCGTGCTTTCTGGCACCGTGACCTCGATGCCCTTCAGTTTTGGCTTTCTTTTCCGTGACTTTTAAACGCTGAATTATTTCAACTCATCTATCGCTCAAACAGCACCGTCGCCTCCTCTTCTTCCTGTTATCTAACGCTGTGTTAGAAACATGTGGCACACAGAGGAAGACCGACCTCGAGGGCGACTACAAGCAGGATTATTGCCTTTTGTTTCCTATGATTAGAGCAGATTTTTATCCAGATTTCTTCTTCTTCTTCTTCTCCTTCTTTTCTCCTGGCTCCCTCCCACCTGCGCTCAGAGCGAGCCGTCTCGGTTTAACACTACGCTTGCTCATTCACACAGCATCTGTTAGCCCTCTGCTCTCCAACAATCACACACCGCTACGCTCCTCTGCGACTTTAGTGATTACATATTCAGTCAAAATAATGTATCAACCCCTAACCCTGAAAGACGGAGACCACCTGCGTCACATTGCAGACACACGGCGCTGTGACAAGTGGGATGTTTAACAGAGCAGAAAATGGACAATCTGAAAACAAACGACTGTGAAGTTACTGTACGAGAACGGCTGCAGGCGAATGTTTATCGTCTGCGGCGAGGGATAAGTTTAGAAAATGACGCTCACAGCTCATCTTTTAGGGCAGAACAGGCAGCTTTAAAAAGAGTAAAGCCTGAGGAGCATGTGTTGATTTTTCAACTGTTTCTTCTCATTCTCAGGGTATTGTTGGGGTTTTATTTCCCATAACTACTGGCTAACCATTCATTATCCTGCATATTACCCGGCTACTAACTAAAGATACAAACACGTTAGCAAAACCATTGATCTGAAGCTTATTTCATTGGTTTAAAATGATTAAAGAAAACAGTTTTTTTTAATTAGCTGAGCCATTGAGAAGATATCTATGTTGTTTTTCCTGCAACATTAGCATGCTAACCAAAACAATCGTTTCAGCCAGGGTAACAAATGGTCCAATGGTCTTAACAGTGGAGTGATTTGACTTGATAAATGACTGGTTGGCCTCTGGTGTTACTCACATTAGTAAAAGTTAACAACTGTCGTCATAGGTTTGGACCAATCAGAATCAAGCTTTGTGGATAAGGAACTTGGGACTTGAGCAGTTCGCTGTAAAAAGTGTATCTACGAAATGATGACTCTAGTGACTGATTTTCAAAAAAGTAGCATGTTGCACTTATAAACAAATTAACATAATGTATCAAAAACAATGTTTTATGCAAACAGTTTGATTCACGGTGAGCAGGTGGTTATGTGAATTAGAATCCCATCAAAGCAAGACAAAATCCTGATGGTAAACAGTTCCCAGGTTTGTGGTATAGCAGCAAGTGGACAGATATTAGGTGAACGACCAGGACGTAAACGTGTGTCAATAAATCAGAAACCCCCCAGACCAAAAGGAGCACACAGACTGCTGAGTCTAAGACCCGTTTCCTAATAAAAGAACCAGAAAACTACGTCCAGAGTTAATTATTTACCCGCAGACGTTGCTGGTGTTTCAGTGTTAAATGTGACCCTGTTAACTGGTGACTCTCTGTCATTAATCACTGATACTGTTAGCTAAGAGTCACCAGTTCGCATGGTGGCTATTAACTCCAAAACACCGTTGCCTCTGTTGTATAATATTGTTTCTAAAAACTGACCACAGAACAACCGTAGATTTTTATGCTGATAACAGGTTGAATTTAGTGTTTAAAAAATGCTACCTTGTCTGAATGAATGGAGCTAAACGCTGCTTCTGCCGTTAAGATGCATGAGCATTTTTATGATGATGTAGACTGATAATCCTTCTATAGCTTACTTCCAATATGGCCGTGATAGCCAATCTGCTTCAAAACTCCTCTTGACACTGGGGAGACTACTCCCAATAATTAGATAGTCTATGATCCTGACATGGAGTGGAGGACACAAGAACTAAAGAAACAAATAAGTGGATGCTAAGTCTTGGTTTAAAGATTACATTATTGGTTTTAAAAGGATTTATTTGTGAGCAAGCTAAAAACAGTCCCCAGCTTCGTCAGTTGGTAGCGTTTTAATGGGAACAGGGTGCTCATCAGTTTACCTCTGGGTCAAATTAACATAGAACTTAACATTTCATCAGTATTCTGCTTTACTGTTGTCATTCACATTAAAACTTAGCATTAGCATTTCTTTAATGTTTTCTCTTGTAGGCTTTTAGACAGACGCACTTGTGTTAATGGAATAATTTTCTCATTTTATTTGCTAATGTCTGGATGCATTTTTGGTGCTTTTTCATGCATTTTATTAAGATGGGAGAGGATATTAGAGTAAGAAACAGGGCAAGAGTGGGGAATGACGTGGGTGCAAAAGGTCACAAGATTCAAACCCAGGCCACTCACTCAAGGCAAACGTCATGGGGTGCGACCAAAACCGCTGAGCCATCTGCTCGCTGACGTCCACTTTTGTAATTCTCGTTAAATAACTCACTCCTTTTGCGAGCATGCTAGTACCCAACAATGAGGATGGTTATGCTAATAGGGAAAGTGCTGAATCACTAGAGCAACAAATAGCTTTTTACGCTTGCAAAAAGCCAAACGATGGGAGTAGCCTGTTAAATGTCTGACGAAATTGCATCGCTTGCGTACTAAACTCACTCTGATTTGTTTGCGCCTTTATCGTACCTCACGTTGACTGACAAAAACTTGTGTCCTACCTCGTCTCTACCTCAAATCTTGCATGTAATTCACTTGTCCAAATAGTGCGAAATGATATAAAAACAAATGACCTAGTCCCAAGCATATTACATGATGTGGTTTGCATTTTCTTCGTGCCCACTTTTTTCGATATGGTTTTTGCCACAGTGTCAACAGGCAGATATTATATCACAAACTTATAAATGTTACTTATAAAACTTCCTTGGATTGTTCTGGTCTGATGTGTCCAATGGGAGCTGCATTTTTCTGATGCTTGGCAGCACATCAGCATCAGGAGTTTGCTGTGTTGTCACAGAGATTGCTCAGTTTGTGCCGTAAAAACTTCAGTTCCAGTAAAATATTTTGGCTATTTAGAGTATGATTGATATCGAGGATTGAGATCCAACAACAAAGGGCTTCTCTCTAGAATGCTTGATAACAAAAACCCTCCTCAGAGCTCTCACATCATGAATTGTGCAATCCTTTAGTATTTATTCCATAAAAAAGAAATCCCAAGAGGAGACGCGTGGCAGTGTTGAGCTTTCGACTCTAACATAACAAATCCGTCTCTCCGCTGATGAACTGGTCTGTTTGTTCCCTCGTAACAAGGAAGAGTGAAGAGGCGTTCACTGAGCCGAAATATTTGTGGCCTTAATGTGAACGACCGTCAGATCCCAGCGGGGGAGGCCTCGAGGTGGACGTAAATTCAGCCGAGGAATCAGAATGACAATAAGGGAGGTGGAATTTGTTAAATGTTGAGGAGAAGTGTTGAAATGAGAAGAATGTTGCAATCATTGTTTCTTTTCTGTTCTCACTCTCTGGGCTCAGTCTTTTCCCATCAAAGTCTCAGAAGAAGAGTCCAAAAAGCAAACGTTTTCATAAGCTCAGAGGAATGTTGTCAAACTGGACGCTACATTGGTTATCATCTTCCCTGTCACTGTCACGCTAACACGAGTTAGCATGCCAGCAGAGTGTTTACTACATGCACAGTCACTGTGACTGTTGTGATTATCTCTCGCCTCTTTCTAAACACAACACACTCAGTGATCTGACACAAAGCAGACGCCAATACAGGAGAGCCTGGTCTGTTTATATAAACACAGTAGTGCTGATAGATCCCATTAGGGTTCTTTAAACCATTAACACCAGATTAATGCCCTTGATCTTGAAGGGTTTGAAGAAATGCTACACAATAAGAAAAGTAAAGCTTGTTTTTTTATACACTCACCGGCCACTTTATTAGGCACACCTGTCCAACCCAAAGCATTACGGCATGTAGACATGGTCAAGACGATCAGATGCAGCTCAAAGCGAGCATCAGAATGGAGAAGAAAGGTGGTTTAAGTGACTTTGAACGTGGCATGGTTGTTGGTCTGAGTGTTTCAGAAACTGCTGATATACTGGGATTTTAACCCACAACCATCTCTAGGGTTTACAGAGAATGGTCCCAAAAAGAGAAAATATCCAGTGAGCAGCAGTTCTGTGGGTCAAAATGCCTTGTTGATGCCAGAGGTCAGAGGAGAATGGACAGACTGGTTGGAGCTGATAGAAAGGCAACAGTAACTCAAATAACCACTGGTTACAACCGAGGTCTGCAGAAGAGCATCTCTGAACACACAACACGTCCAACCTTGAGGCAGATGGGCTACAGCAGCAGAAGACCACACAGGGTGACCCTCCTGTCAGCTAAGAACAGGAAACTGAGGCTACAATTCACACAGCAACACCAAAACTGGACAATAGAAGATTGGAAAAACGTTGCCTGGTCTGATGAGTCTGGATTTCTGCTCCACATTCAGATGGTAGGGTCAGAATTTGGCCTCAACAACATGAAAGCATGGATCCATCCTGCCTTATATCAACGGTTCAGGCTGCTGCTGGTGTAGTGGTGTGGGGGATATTTTCTTGGCTCACTTTGGGCCCCTTAGTACCAACTGAGCATGGTAAAAAGTCCACAGAAAAAAAGAAGAAAAAGGAAAAAAAGAAAAAAGAAAAAAAGGAGGAAAAAAACGAAAAACAATGGGGGACAAAAGAAAAAAAGAAAGAAAAAAACTAAAGAAAGGGGGGGGTGAGGAAAAAAGAGAAAAACAAAGGGGGACAAAAGAAAAAAGAAAGAAAAAAAAGGAAAAGAAAGGGGAGGAAAAGAAAAAAAGGAAAAAAGAAAAAAGGAAAAAAAAAAGAGAAAAAAGAAAAAAAGGGGGAAAAAAGAAAAAAGAAGAAAAAAAGAGAAAAAGGAACAAAGAAAAAACAGAGAAAAAAGAAAAAAAGAAAAAAAAGAAATAAAAAGAAAAAAAAAGAAGAAAATAAAAGAAGAAAATAAAAGTCCACAGCCTACCTGAGTATTGTTGCTGACCATGTCCATCCCTTTATGAGCACAGTGTACCCATCTTCTGATGGCTACTTCCAGCAGGATAACGCTCCATGTCATAAAGCTGGAATCATCTCAGACTGCTTTCTTCAACATGACAATGAGTTCCCTGTACTCAAATGTCCTCCACAGTCCCCAGATCTCAATCCAATAGAGCACCTTTGGGATGTGGTGGAACGGGAGATTCTCATCATGGATGTTCAGACGACAAATCTGCAGCAACTGTGTGATGCTATCATGTCAATATGGACCAAACTCTGAGGGATGTTTCCAGGACCTTGTTGAATCTATGCCACCAAGGATTAAGGCAGTTCTAAGGGCAAAAGGGGGTCCAACCCGGTACCAGCAAGGTCTACCTAATAAAGTGGCCGGTGAGTGTATCTCTTTATGAAAAGAGTCATAAAGGACCTGAGACTTGGTCAAAATGACATTTCAAACAGTATCCAGAACCTGGGCTTACTTTGGACCAACATGTTAGCCGTATAGCAAACTGACGTTCATCAGCGTCACTGCCAGTAGACAGACGTAAGCAGCGTAACCTGTTTGCTCTGCTAATGTTATTTGCTCTTAAATGTTTCTAAGAGTAAATATATTTCTACCAGAGACGGGAAATTCGTTGACTCATCCAACATATTAGGTAAATATTCATATAAAGACTCCCTCTCTCTTTTCCTCTAACTGCAGAAATGAACCAATGACCACAGCAGAATGAATAAAACTGCAGTTATCAGCATGAATCCTGGACTAATGCCTTTGATTCTTGAAGAACAGAAAAGGTACATTTCACCGGGTCAAGTGCCGACCCCTCCCCTCTGTTGATTACTCAAACTGATTGGTTGGAGGTTTAGGATTTTGTTTTCTTTGGTGAGCACTGTGTGGAAAGAAAGTGAGAAAGACGGGGTGGTGATATCTTGGAGCCATGAATCTTTTGTTTTGGAAGGATGGAGGGCTTCCAATGACTCAGCAAAGATTGGCCTGGCTCTGTACCAGACAGAGATAGAGGGAGGGGAGCACTACCAGCGCTTACAAGATCAGGAATGAAGATTATGTGGTATCATACATATCTGCAAAGCCCCGTTCAACACTAAGATGTTTACATCCTGTAAATTCTGCCTGTGTCAAGAGTGATCAGGGAAGTGTTTGTGGAAGTGCTAACAATGGCTGCTCATTGAGAGTCCACTGTAGGGTGGCTACAGAAACGCCAACTCTACATATAAACAAAGCCAAAAAAAGTGAGTTTTGCTGCCTGGTTCAAAAGAAGTCTTGAGCCAGCTAGCTGTCTCGTTTCTCCATCTGCAAACTCTGACTTTTTTCATAACTTTTTAGTTTTGAAACTCTTCAACTTACAAGTTGCTGACTTGACGGACAGGCGTAGCTGACTGATGCTAAAGGTCCATCTCTTTTCCTCATACAAACATAAACAAAGCTACATTGAGTTCACTTCAAATCTCTGTATCAGAAACAGGTGGATGATGTCACGGACACTACGTTGATATTTTATATGAGGTTAGACCAATCAGAATTGATAGATTACTCCATAAAACTAACAAGATCTACGAGGGATGGGTCGTGATTTAAGAGATATACAAATAATTTCATTGTTTTTTTCTGGTGTCTAGTTGTAATACAGTATTCCCGCCAGATGGTGGCTGTAATGCGCCCGAAAGCTGTTTGCTAACCAACTGGCATAACTAGGCTGTATATCCAATCACATACTATTGTACTTCAATTAGCATCTTGAGTGCTTAAGTGTGTTTATGCTATATGGAAAAACACGAGATATTAACCCTTTTGAGATCCAACCTTTTGTATGGTGTGCATTTTTTAATTCACCTAGCTATTAAGGTAAGAGCTAATAAGTTTAACTAAGTTTGGTCATTGTACAGGAAGTTTGATTATTTTTTAGTTCTACATTAGTTGTTTGTTATTAGTGTTATTGAACTTAAATATGTTGTGTTTTTTTCACTAAACTGGGTGTAATGTTGTGATATTACCAAAAGATGAAGTGGGCAGTGTCCCTAAATGTAGCTAAGTGGTGAAAGTTTAAAAAAATGAAGATTTACAGGTCTGAGAGGCAGCGCACCGTTCTACATGGGAGAGACTAAGGCCCCATTTACACGACACCGTTTCATCTGAAAACGCTAAAACGCAGTGAATAAAATCTGCGTTTACAAGGAATCGCTGCAGTAAGCATGTCAGGCCTGTAGTCGGCGCTATAACCATCTTGTCCAAAAGCCGCTTTTGGGAGATTTTCACCAAAGTACAGTTGAGCTGGCCTTTTGGTGTATTGGGGAATACTAAATTCAAAAGTGGAGCAACAGATGCTCATTGTTGAAAGACAGTCAGCAGATTTAGCAGATTGAGCAGCACAAGCACAACACGGTAGTTTGCGACAATCGTAACAACGGTACTGTTGTCCTGTTATATGCCAAGTGTGAAGCGGAGCGTGACGTCATCGTTTCCACTGAAAATGCCGGTTTACTGTTTACACAACAACAACAACAACGGTGTCGGCAGCGTTTTAGAAAAATCTCACTCTGGAGGCTGTTTTCAAAAATTTGCGTTTTAGGTCGGCTGAAACGCTGTTTTTGTGTAAACAAGAAGCTGAAACGCAACAAAACGCTTGTGTCTCACCTTAAAACCTAACATGCAAAACACAAGCTAAAACATGAACATACAGGCTGAGGAGGGGGTCGAGGCAGACACAGACACTGACACACGTGCAGACAGGCCCATAGGAGACGACTGAGCAGGATTATTCCTGTAAAAGTTGACATTATATATTTTAGGAAAATAGCAGCAGACCTTAATTTTAAGAGGCAAAAGAAAAAGAAAAAATTAGTGATAGTTGCTTGAAAAATTTGTGTACTGCTGTTAGATTTATTAACAAAGAAAAATGCTAAAGAACAAGCTAACCGCCGTACCTCATCCTGATTTTGACATATAAACAAACTGTTATCGGAAGAGTTGACCCATGGCGTGTGTATTTTTATTTTCTACACCTACACCAGTGAAGTGTTGTTTAAGTCACATTGTTGTCCCTACTTCTCTTTGGAGACCTCCTGAACTTCTTACCAATGCTCTGTCCAGGTCTCCTCTGTTACTTCCACCAGCCTTACGTCAAAATTGAAAAATAAAATCGATGGCTTAACCTTTGAGAATAAAAGCCAAGCAGTAATAGACCCACATAATCCCCTAAAAAGGCAATATGAGGTGAAGTTGGTGGGGGAGTGAAGAAATGAAAGAAAATTTGGCATCTCACCAAAAATACCCAGACGGGATTTTAAAGAGTCCAGTGTCTGCCTCAGGTGTTTTTAGACACTCTTTCATGTCGTGCTGTGTTTGAAGTTTCTGCTGTGGACTGAGTACATGAGTGTTAAAGTGGAGCTGGTGTAGGAATCGGTGTATGTTCTCCCTCAGAGCCACATGTTTCAGCCCCGCTCCACCCTCCCTCAGCTCATTAAACGACACATATAGGTCTGTAAAAAGCTTTAATTGATGACTACTGCTGCTGTGTTTGTAGGTCAGGGTTGCTGTAAAAAAATACATGACTTGTGTTATAAACTGGGGCCACTCTGCGCGAGTGTGTGTGTGTGTGTGTGTGTGTGTGTGTGAGCATAGTGACAGAGATGAAGGAGCGAGGAGGCAGAGAGGCTATAAATTGGGCCTAATAGGAGTCTCCTCAGCAGGAGAGCATGAAAAACAAGCAGCCGTGAAACAAGCAGCGGTGTGAAGCAGAACCTCACTGTGTCATTTACACTCCTCCTCTGTTCACCCTTTCCTCCATCTCTCTTCCAGTCGCTTGGTCAATTTATCTTCTGTTCCCTCCTTACTCCAGCTTAGTCTCCTCCCTGATCTCTCCTTTCTCTGCATCCTGATCTCCTCTCTTTGGCAACAGCTGAAAATACCCATTTACAGAACTTCATGAATCTCTTCTTGTTAGATTTTCTCTCACTTGCATCCAAATTTGACAGCATAAAAGCATAGGTGATTAAAAAAAGGACATGTAATGCTCATCCAAAGGGATTTCTACTCCTCAACTTAAATTTTATTGTCCAATAATGTGTTAGTATGGCTTATTGAAACAAGTGTCACCATGATGTTAAATGAAATCAGTTAATAAACTAAAGTAAGAAAGTGTGTGGAAAGTGCAAAAAGCTCCATAAGAAAATAGGATTGGATAGGATGGTGTTAGCTCTGTTAGCCATGTCTGTGAATAGCATGATGCTACTCTGCCTTCTGGTGTTCCCTCTGTTAGCATGGCTAGCTTGTCCATCGTATTGGAGACAGATCTTACGTTCCCAATAACGATGGATGGAAGGACAGGTCGATGTCGATGTTGTCATTCACTTCCTTCTTCTCTCTTTGTGGTAAACATCAGGCCTAGCACCAGTTAGCATTGACATGCTACAGGCTGCTAACAGCTAATTTCACATGTAAACAATGCAGCCATGGTTACATGTATGATCTCCAGAGCTTTAAAATTGTCACGTAAATGTTTTAAGAAGTTGGTATGTAATTCTGTTTCTGTTTCGAGTTTCACTTCCTTCACTTTCTGCTGGTGCTCATGTCACATGGTTTACGGTTTGTTATCTTATGCATCAAGGGGTTGAATTTAAAGTTTATATCGTGATTAAGAGGACAAATCAGGACATTGAGATATATGTTGTGTATTGCTCATAAACATACTGATTTTAGGCCATATAGTGCAACCCTATGATATGATACATAAGTAAAATGTGATATAATTTGATTTAGTAAGCTATAGTTTGATACGCTATGACTTGATACCATACAAGACCATTGAAGTGTTCACACAGTAAGAGTTTATCTTATTTGTGCTGTTTCATCCTTCTTTTAGAGCCAACACCATGTGTTTTCTGAGTGTTCTCGATCTTTTCCCGAAGCTCCAAACAGATTGAAATGTGTCAGAGACACAGGATGTGTACCAAACGACATCGCAGTATTCATGTTCCTGTGCCTTGACTCTTTGCTCTAAACTTCTTTGTGCTTTCATTTCTCTCCAACACGTAATTAAAACTGACAAATGCTCCCAGGGGAGTTTAAGGTGGAATCCATCTCTCTCATAGCGTCCTGAGAGCTTTTCTCCAGCCAATGCTTCAAGGCCTTTGCCCTTTTTCAGATCCAACATGTTTGTCCCTCTCTGTGACCCCCATCTGTCTCTGGATATTTTCACTGACCCTCTTCAGCGCGCTTCCAGCTCCCTCCTACTTCCTTTCACTTTCCGATCCTCCCGTCCTCTCCGTGTGTGTGTGTGTCAGTGTGTCAGTGTGTGTGAGCTGTTGACTGAAGCCTCTCCAGTTGGTGGGAGGCGATGAAGAGGGACACACGCTACGTCAAAGGTCACAGGGCTGAGGAAGGAGGAAGTCAGCAGCTGCCAGCTTTTCAGTAGAGGAGCATCTGTCTCTTTTTTCTTCTTTCATTTGCTGTGTGACTCGCTAACAAGATATTTGACTTCTCCACCTCGAGGAATAACTTTGAGTGAGCAAAAATAGAAAATATGGTCTTACTCTGACACTGAATTTTGTTTGAAAGAAAAGAAAAACATCTAAAGTTGTGATAAAGTTGTATGTGTCGACTAAGTTCAATTCACTCAAATGTCTGAGTTTTCAGTGTTGAAACTGATGATTTCTGAGTAGATTTAACTTTCGTTACTGTTTAAGTAAACACAACTTAAAATCATTAGTTTGTGACTGCATTTTGTAACCGTGAGTGAGGAGGGGACGCAGTCGATATGAGACCCTGCTGAACTTCTAAACGTGCAGCAGTGGCATAGGTTGTCTGTGCTCCACATGACACGGACTGTTAGTCTGTGCGTCACAGCATGTGTCCCCTGAAGAACAATATTTCAATCCACAGCAGGGTTTCATATCTACTGCCTTCCCTCCTCACTCACGGTTACCAAAGTTATGAAATTAGAGCTGATTTTTGTCATGACACTGTTTGTAACCATGAGTGAGGAGGGAACGCTGTGGATATGAGACCCAGCTGTTCTTTACAATGTTATTTCATGTAGGTGTTCTGATCTGCTTCAATTTTTTAATATTACATTTAATAATATATAAGGCAAATTTATTGATATCACATCTTTAAGTTTTGAGTAAGGTCAACTTATTATGTTTTACAGTGATAGGCAACATTTTTTAACATTACTTAATATATTAATTGTAACAAATAAGCGTCAGGTTTATTTGAGTATACATTCAGTAGAATGATTTTCCATAATAATCGTAATTACTTATTTCATTACTTAGTTTTTTAGAGGTAACCCATTTACAAGCATATTTTAAGTAAACTCAACTTATATGAGTTTACAGTGTAATTCAGGATTTAAAAAAAATCTCACCCTGATGTTAAACAAACCTTTATTTCAGCTTCTGTCTGGAACACCTCATTTAAGCTACTTTCCATTTAAGGCTCCAGCTTTAAAACCCCCTTTCCTCTGATTGGCCAGCTATCCGGAGGCCTGTCAGGGGCAGACCCATGTGTTTAAGGTCCGTTACTCTTACTTATCCTTCTAGCTGTTTGAAAATCTGTGTACATACAGTTTGCACATCCACCATTGTTACTTAATATCCGTGTTTAGATTGAACGAAAAAGCAAAATACCCTCTCTTTAACATGTTAGGAGGACCAAGGCTTGTGGTGATAGATCTGCTGGTGGTAGCCAAACTAAGCAAACCAGTATGACATGATTTTCCTTTAATTCAGTCATCCTGTGTTTGTTTTCTGAGTGTTTTCTTACCTTTAGACTAGAACTTGGGATTCAGCCACTTCCGACCTTCACTGAAGGAAAAACTCGGCCTGTGTTGGACTTTGTCTTGTCTGTAAATGTGTTTAGTAAAAAAAAAACTCTCCTGAACTCTCAATCCCACAAAGAAACATCAAAAGTGAGGCCACTGTGGGAACAGCAGAGTGGGTGATGGAGAAGTGTTCATGTGGACCCGTCTGTCAGCTCAGCAGGGGGACCCTTGAGGAATTTGGCGGGACGTTGACTCATTGAATTTTTAAACCATGTTGATGGTGATGGTCTGGGTGTTACGCTGCGTTGCCTCGAGTGTACTGAGATCATAACCAAAGGCTTTTATCACATTATTTCTCGGCTCACTGACATCTGTAATCAGGCACACCAGACTGGGGACCAACTTGTGTTTGTACAGTTGTTTAGCGGTTTGCCTCGCTCTCTGGTCCAATCCCAGCGTTCCTGCAGCCTGTAATAAGCGAGCAGGACGTTCTCTGTGTCCTGTCCTTGGGAATCCATACGAGGTATCTAGCAATTTGGGTGAAGTCATCCTCCTTTGGGATCAGGATTGAATAATAAAGCAGGAAGACGTGGATGGAACAGGCACTGAACTTCCTCAGCTTCCTCTCCAAAGACTGCCTTGCAACACATCGCAGAATTTCCACATTCTTGGGATTGAAGGGTCCACGGAGGTCTGTTTCCCCCCCCAGATGGAGACTGTGTAGGTGGACAGCTGTGCAGCAGCCACATTCTTCCCCGTTTTCACCGGATAAACTGGCTTTAACAAGACTGAGCTGATGTGATTTAGATCCTCCTGACAGCCTTCTGGGACGGGGTCCCCGAATGTTGTGTTGCTTAGGTGACCCATGTATGGAGGTTGTGACCCTCACTGGTCGACACACTGCACATGTTGGTACAAGTCTATTAGCAGAATCCTCAGACTGATCAACTAAACCAGATGACAGCTGTCTGGGAATGTACTCTGTGGATTTGAAGTTTTAAACCTGCTGCTGGAAACGTTTTTTTTCCATAATGATCAGCTCAGAGTAGATATGTTTTTAGGATTTGTCTTGACCAGACACCAACCCCCAAAAATTAAGTAAGTTAATCATAGGGCTGCAACTTAGTAATCGATTACTCTGACGGTTAAATTTACGATTAATCGATGAATCGGAACAACAAGGATGAGAATGCATAATCGTAAAATTTGCAAAACCAAACATGCGTTGTTATTTCAGTTGATGACTATTGTCTGTTTAAAGATGTATAACAAATGACATGAATGTAGCGTCACTAAAAGAATAAACAGTTTAGGCAAAGTAACAGAAAATATATCGATATGTCGTCAGATTAAGACCTTAGTGGGCCAAAAAGGCAAATAAATAAAAATGTGTCCTCAGTCTTTTCACCTGCAGGTCAAACAGTTCACCCCCTCTGCCCTACCACTATCTGTGGCAGCTAATGCTAATGCTAATGTTAGTTTAATGAGCTCCTCGTGGTTTTCAAACAGGGTGACAATTTAATAAAAAGACTAAACAAGTTTTAAAAGACATGCCATGCATTTCACAACATATGAAAGGAGTGTATGTGGGATTTTATAGCTCCTCACCTTGCTGTTGAGCTTCCCGGCTCGTCATCGATGAGCCCAACATGTTTGTGTTTTAAGTGCAAATGTTTCAATTAACACACCATGTGAAATATTCTGGAATTTTGTGGACTAACGGCTTCTCCGTCTCTGCCATTATTCACGTGTTTACTTGTTTCCCTCAGCTGCCGGCTCGGCTTCTTCTCCTCCACGCTGATCTGTTTACATATGACGCATACAGCCCCACAGCCCTGGTAATCTACACTCCAGTCCAGTAGGTGGCAGTAATGCACCTTCAGCTAGTTACCAACCACTAAATAATCCGACAAAAAGGAAGAAGACAAATAAACTAAAGACAAACTAATATAGAAATGTTGAAGCAGAGTGCATCAGTTATGGAAAAACGTTGATGCTTATGCTAATCGATTTTTATCCATCTTATCAATTAGTCGTCGCAGCCCCAGCTAATTGGCTGTAACCAGGTTACCGTCTGATAAGTGAAAGAAAACATAAATATTATGGGTAGCAATGCACTCCTCTACTAATGTTTTGATCCAGGCTGTAAATATGTTTTTCAATACTATAGAAGTCTGTTTTTTGTCTTGGTGTGTACGTAGAGATGGGTACCAAATTTGGTACTTTTATAGGTACTGTCCGAATTCTGTCAAAAGTACCGGGTACCAATTCAGGTAAAGTGAAAAGGTACCATGTTTAGGTCCCTAAATGCATCCTTGTGACTGTGAGGGAGTGGAAGAGTAGGTGGTTTTCCATGCTGGACATGAACACAGCATTACAAGGGTTATATATTGAAGAATAAATATACTTAAAAAGAATTTACATTTTATTATCAAACAAATTGATTTTTTTTTCCACATACGCACACAAAAGTACCAAAACTTGGTACCGTTGAGTAGCGATACTGATTGCCAGGTATCGAGAATTGGTACCGCATCGTTTCAAATGTTAAAGGTACCCATCCCTATGTGTACATGGTTTTTGGTCTTTCGATGAACTGCAACTTTTAGCACTTCAGTAAAGGCTTCATTATTCCAAACCAGATGTTGCCCCTAGCTTCGTGCTCCACAAACCCTGTTTCCTCTGATTGGGGAGCCCCCTGGTGGCCTGTCAGGGGAAGACCTTGGTGTTTGAGGCCCGTTCCCTTAATGTGTCATTAAACCAGTTGGGAGATCCGTGCGCAAAAACCTCTCATTTCAGCAAGTCTGGTGAAGATGTCATGAAGATCTTGTGCTATTTTTGAACAAGCTGTTATGAGCAGCTTAGAGTTAAAAAAATTCAGTATGGACATGGAGTATTGTTGCTTTGATTGATGTTTACAAAGTGAGAAAGCATAAACCCATCTTTAACATGGTAGAAGGACCTAAGTACTACTAAAAACCTTTTTTAAAAACAGCACTGTTTGCACCAATACACTTTACTTGAGGTAGAGAAAGGTGGAAGTGTTTATTATGTGACAATGTGATGTTTGGTGCATTTCATGGCGGGTTTACCAACCTCTAATTATGCATTTTAACTTTTATTTGAAGCATCCCCAATAATGAGTCAACACCAGAAAAACAATCCCGTAAAAACTTGTTTTTCCATTCTCCCGTGGTACAGTTTGTCATGTTTGATCCACATTTTTCTTGTTTTTCACGCTGTAAGCCCAAGGAATTTGCACTTGTGTCATTCGGTTTATTCGTATGCCCTCACAGATTCTTCATAAGGTCACGAGTGCTTGGGAACTTCGACCATATGTCCCAATGTGAATGAGATCCTGAATGGTGGACAGATGCTTGTCCTCTCCTGTTTTGGTGGTCGGTAACTGCGGCAACCACGGAGGCAGAGAGCTGAAGGTCTAAAGCTGAATACAGAACTGTCGTCTTAAATCAGCGCGGCCAAGGCTGAATGTGTTTGACCGGGTGACACTTGTAGGTGTTACACATAAGTATCCTTCACACTCTTTACCTCCATTTAGCAGACTGTTTTAGGCTAGCCTGGTGGTCCAGATGAGTTCTCCTGGCTCAGAGTAGATGTATATACAGGCTGTGTTTACTGAAATGAAATATTCAAACTGAGCTCCAGTTACTTCATGTCAGGGTATGTCTGTTTTATTCGCTAGACTATACATTTTAATTGTCCGTTTCCACCATCTATTTATGCACCCTAAGTGTTCAGGGGAAGTCTCAGATGAGGGTGGAAAGTTTGATTGCATGTGAATATTGTTTTCTTAGTGGAATACCCTGGAATTTCAACCCTGAGTTAACAGCATTTCTTGTGTGAGACGGCCTTTGACCACAAGCGGCCAGGCCTCCGTCCAGATTTAGCAGCTCATTCGCAATATTGCTGGACTTCCTCTGTCTCTTTTGTTTGGCTTTGAAGACGACAGACTGACAGAACTGGGTCACGGCATCACAAGAAATGAAGGATAACATGAGTGTATTTTACTTTAATTGTTTGCTTTGTGCATTATGCCAATCATGTTGGGTAACCATTGGCAGCATTGGTTCTAGTCTAGTGTAGATACAATGGAGTTTCCAGTAGTGGAAGCTACCACAAGGTTTTGTTTTTTTGTAATTGAAATGTAAATTGACTGAATAATAAAGAAAGTAAAGTAAAGCAAGGCAGCAGTGACCAAAGACTCATGAATACTGTTACATAACTTTGAAACCAAAAGGAAGGTTTCAACAAACTACATCTTTATTACTGTTTCAACAGAGAGACCCGAGTCTTTAAAGGTCCCATATTCTCTGCAGTTTGATATGATCATTGATGTCTTCATGAAATGTTAGTAACATGTGTTGGTCTAAAAAGCCAATAAATCAAGCACAGCAGCATTGTTTCCAGGCTCTCATAGCCCCTCTGTTCAGAACGCTCTGATTTAGTGGGCGTGGCCTTCATATGTAAATGAGCCACCGCTGATACCGCCCCACTCTTCCACGTCACTGAGAGCGGCGCCACGAGCTCCGAGTGCACAGTGTTTAGAAAACAGCGAAGCTCGTTTACCGTAACATTACAGGCTACAACAGCAGGCTAACTGCAGCTAAAGTTAGCATCCTGAAGCTAACACAGAGACAGGGGGGACACTGAGGAAAAGCTCTTACATCTGCTCCACAGCACACAGCATTTAAAATACTCACATTTCCAGGGTCTGAGGTTTGTTGGCGGATGGTTGGTAATGCGCCTGGATTCAGGACCAGTCTATTCTCTAGCCCTCTGTTGGACTGTCCAAAGTTGGAAAAGCAGTCGGCTGTGAAGTGAGTGGAGTTCGGGGGTATCTGCTTTGGTGGACCAATCAAGTCAGACTTGCTCCTGATTGGTCAAAAAAGGGAATCGCTGACGTCAGCAAATCCCCAAAATCCAAACAGCTCGTTTTAGGTCAGGATTTTACATTCACAAGCTCTACTAAGTACAGGTTTTGTCATTAAATATCACATTTTGTGGGCTGGGAGGAAAGACAAAGACCCACAAATTTCACTAGAGGACTTACTACAGTGATTTTTGCATAATATGGTACCTTTAATTACAGAGTTAACTTTGCATACTTGTACACTATAAGTTAAGTTATCCCTTCATCACTCTTAATTAAGTTTTATCAAACACCTACTTTTTTACTTTTTCAATTTTTCTTTAATTGAATTTACAGTTATGTGTGAAATAGTGTTTAAAAACAGTTCATATTTCTCAGATTTAACACTGGAACAGATAAAAACTTTTAGATGTTATATCTGGCTTTATATTTACAATTAAAAAAACTTATACCAGCATTAGAAAGTTATGGCAAATTTTCTACATGTCTTTGTATGTTGGAAAAATCATATATAAAGGGAAATATCTCAAAGTAGATGATTCATGTTCAAACAACAAATAGATATAAATGAATATATGAACACTACGTGGAGTTGCATGTGTGTTTGCAAACACGTGTTTGTGGATTTTGTTGGTCTAAGCAGATTTTGTCGTCCCTCAGAGACACAAACCGCTCTCTCTGTTTGTCATTGTGGCTGAGGAGGCAGATGTTCTCCCTTTCTCCCCCTCTGGTCTCCTTTCATCGTTTCCGTCCCAGTCTGTTTTTAGGCTTCGCTAATCGAACGCAGCCTCCCCTCCAGATTCTCAGAGATTCTCGTGTGATAGTAACTTTGCCTCCTGGCAAAACTCACATCTGCCAGTTTGAATGACTTACTTCATGTGAGCACAAAGGACTTTAACAGATGAAGAAGCTTTTCCTCGGTTCTATCATTGTCTTTCCTTTTTCACTCCCCTGTAATCCTGGACATTGTCCACCGTGCTTTCAGAGTGAAAGGCTTTGGCATTGTATTCAGAGATGGGTTTGGACTGGACACTGATTTCACTAAATGGATGAATAAACACTTTTGTGTCTTCAGATTACCTCAAACATGTCGCACAAATCAGTGTTAACTGATGAAAAAAAACTACTGGTATGAAAATGAAAACATCTTGGGGGGTGGAGTTCGAACAAAATACAAAATAGAGTTCCTTACAATGACCAGTCACTCCCCTGAAACACAATTTTCTCAAAAAGAAGAGTACATTTTATGCTTGCTGTGGTCTGCAAGTGCAAAATGAAACACTGTTAGTGGACACAGGCCCTTACAGTGACCCATCACTTCCTTGAAACACATGGATGTTGTAGTTTCAGTAAAATTTCTCAAGAAGAAGAGTGGATTATATAATTGTTGGTGTCTGGCATTACAAAAAAGAACATTGTTAGTGGACACAGGCCCTTAGCACTCTCCTTCAATGGCTAGAAATATTATCTGTTACTTAGCATAACTCAAAAAAAGAGTGAAAACTGAACTTTTGGGGTTTTGTGAGTGTAGAAAAAAGAATACTGTTAATGCACACAGGCCCTTATAAATGTCGAGTTGGGTACTTACATTGCCCAACTGGACACTGATAGTGGAAACAGGTCCTTACAATGATTGAGCAATTTCTTTAAAAAGCTGTAAGTTGTAATTGCTTCCCACCTTTGTTTAAGGAAAAGTGAATATTGAGCATGTTGAAAACTGCCAGTGCAGAATAGAGCATTGTTAGTGGACACAGGCCCTTACAGTAAACTAGAACTTTCCTCAAACAGCTAAAACGTGTTTATTTTGATGAGCTTTACTCAAAGAAGAGTTAATGTTACACGTGTTTGGGTATTCCAGTGCAAAATTGAATTCTGTTAGTGGAAACAGGCCCTAGAATGTCTTATACTGCGTTCCATTTGCACTCGGAAGTCGGAATTTCTGAGATCCGAGTAGGAACGCCCCCCCAAGGTCGGAATTTACGACTTGTAAGTCTGAGCACCCACCCCACTCCTGAGTTCCCAGTAGGAAATTCCGACTCCAGAGGTAAACAGTAATTAAGCTCCTGTTATATTCTGTTTATTTCAGAGTTTCTGACTCATGTTTGTTGCAATAAATCAGCCGTATGCACAATATTATTTGACGTTTATATATATACAGAAATAGTACTGTAATTGCAAGTTTTTCCAACTTGGCAACTGGAACGCTGAACTCGGAGTTGGAGTGTTTTCCTGTGCTGTAAGTCATGATGTTCTTACACGATTTTCTTACCTTGTTCCTAACCTCAGCACCCATTTACATTAAACTGAGGACACATGTAATCCTGGTGCAACAGTCTGGTTCATCTGATAACGTCTGTGATCTGTGGTGGGGAGGAATGAGATTTATACTGA
This sequence comes from Halichoeres trimaculatus, assembly GCF_033239565.1. NCBI lineage: Eukaryota > Metazoa > Chordata > Actinopteri > Labriformes > Labridae > Halichoeres > Halichoeres trimaculatus. The sequence goes on from NW_027437200.1 coordinate 19,969,514, forward strand.
GCGCTGCCTACTGTACGGACTAATAATGGATGCTTTTGATCTTTTCATGTAAAGAATGAGAGAAATACGTTAAACTGTCAAACTTATCCTTGAATAGAGGCAGAACAGACCTTAAGTCAGCAGTTAAAGTCGGCCTCCAATTTCCATGACGAAATATCTTCTTGGAAGCAGACGTCCATTTTAATAACTTTGTTTATCTTACCCCCCATGTCCTCTTAAAAATGATGGCTAGCTCGCTCGCTGCTTCTTTATTAATGTAATATTTCTCTCTGATGTGGATGATTTTTTGAGCGTCTTCAACATTAGACAGCTTTAGATATGCTTTGAACTTTATCAGTCAGAAGTTATGCTTGTGCGTTACTTAACACAGGTAGCTTGTGAGTCTCAGGACTTCCCCTGCAGATGATCCAGCTCCTCTCTAAATGAAGGATCCAAAAGCAGCGCAAAGTCCAAGCACAGTTAGTTTCAGCATGAGGTCTGAAGTAACGAAGCTGTGATGCGTTTTAAAAGCAGCTTTCTCCACGTTCACTTTCCAGATTTTCATTTTTATGTCCGATTAATGGCTCCTCCATCGGCCATTCCTCCATCCTGACTTCATCCTTAGCATCTTAGCCATTAGCCGTCCGCCAAGGCTGCTCCTAAAACCTCTGTGTGTGGGTTTGTGCATGTGTTTGTGTAAAAGTGTAACCATGCATCCCTCCGTGTTCATCTCCACCTGCCAGGAACTGAAATTTAATATTTTTTCGATACAGTATTTCCACCGGCTGAATTATTGCGCGCATAAAAAGTGACGAGCTTTCCTGTAAAAACCGTAAATGAAGCCGTAAAACAGACTGAGGACTTGAGCAGAGGGCACACTCTGGGCTTATGTAAGAGGCCTCCTCTGAGCCTAACGGACGCAGGATGGAGAAGCTGCATCGCCTGCTTTTGTTATCAAACGTACACTGAGCAGTTTCTGCGTGCGTTTGATGTGGGTTACTGGGTGCGTTTCAGCGCCAGCAGCCGGTGTCTGCTTTACAGTCGGTTAACATCTCCTGGCTGACCTGCAGAGGGAGGAGGAGGAGGAGGAGGGAGGATGAAGGAAAGGAGTTCAAGCTGGCATTGGCTCAGCAGTGGAAATTCACACCTGGCTTCTGGCTGAAGCGACGACTAAATGAGTTGTGAGGAACATTCGTACTGTAGCTTCTCTGTTGCACTTGCAGCACAGAGAGGCTTGTAACACGACCGGTGTGTTGAATGTTTTCTGACACAGTTTACTTTAGCTGCATGTTGTAAAAGTGGGACTTTTAAACCCACGCCAACAAAGACAAAAACTGAGCCTGTAACTTTCTTTTCCTGAACGGCTGTAAAGCTAACACTTAGCGGCTTTTAATCCAATCAGATATCCCATTTGGACGTGAGCTTTTCAGCATGTTTGAGCGTCTAAATGATGTGTGTGGGTGTGGGTTGTGAAACTTTATGATTTTCTCATTAAAGAGCGTGACACCAAATTAAAACATCTCAAAACGCCGGCTCAAACTTTGCAGCATGCTTTGATTTGGAAACTGCTGTAGTCAATGATAAAAGTTTGTTTTACCAATTAATGCACAAAACATTTGGACGAACTTTCAAAGACGATGACATAAGTAACAGTGCAGCGCTCCAAAAACGACTGTAAAGCTTTAATTAGATTAACTTTATTTGATGCTAATGAAATCTGTCTTCTTCTGTGGTTTAACAGTATTGTGTCTCATTGCAGATTGGAGAAAGTTACGCATTACAGCATTCTCATGTGGTTGGCTCAAATTTACCGTAAAATCTGGTGTAAAGGTACCACTATTAAAAAAAAAAGTCTTAATGGAGGTTTGATTTGATTTCTTTTTGTTCAAAATCAAATCTCTTTTGAGACCTACTTTTTCATCTTAAAACTGTGCTGCGTCTTAGACACCAGTGCTGCTACTCTCACAGTTACACTACTGTGCCAAGCTAGCGCTGTACAAAGTTGGTCATCACGTCTAAGGCCTTGTACACACATAGCCAGGTATTTTCAAAAACAAATACCCGCTGTGACATTTGAGAACCAAAACTCTGTTTCCCACCGTCTACAGGAAGACAGATTTTTCTAGAATCTTCAGGAGGAGTCACAGCAGCAATCAAGAAAACAAAAGTCTGTTAGCCATGTCTGGGAATAGCATGATGCTACTCTGCCTTCTGGTATTCCCTCAGTTGCTGGGTTAGCATAGCTAGCTTGTCCATCTTATTGGAGATAGATCTTATGTTCCCAATAACAATGAATTGAAGGACAGGTCGATGTCATCACTTCTTAGCTCACACCTGAGAACCAGCACGTCATCCTCACCTCCTTCTCCTCACCTTGTGGGAAACATCTGGCCTTGCACCAGTTAGCATTGACATGCTACAGGCTGCTGACAGCTGATTTCACATGTCAGCAATGCAGCCATGGTTACATGTAAGATCTCCAGACAAACACAGGAGAAAAAGTAGTAAAAATTTCTAAAAAAACAAAAAAAAAAAAAACTCTAATTTAGTTGGTATTGAAATTATTTGCACAGTTTTTGTTATAATTGTTATCATGAATAATGATTTAGAGACTCTTTAATCTCTGAGAGAGATCCAAAACCAACTGTGATTAATATACAGCCAATTTTTTACACTGTGGCCAGTCAGTGAAATATTTTGGTTTCACTTTTGGGGAGCTGTGATGTCCTCAACTACTTTTTCCATTTTGGGTTTGGAGGCAGGTTGTTGTTTTTTTTTTAAAGGTTAAAACAGATGAAGAGAGACAGGAAATGGACAATCAGATAGAAAGGCCTGCAACTGGGCCACAGCTGCCCCAGTATCTTAAATTTGCATTTGCAAATTGCATTTTTGCATTTTTTTTCCCTTTAATCTCTTTTCTTTAAAAATCCGTACATTACTTAAAATTTTTAGCTAGCTTTGTTTGTTTAAAAATCTAAGACAGACTTTATTGCTCATATTGCAGTCTGACAGTAGGGGGAGTGCTGAGTATTTTGTATCGACTATAAGCTAGCTGTCATGCCCTGTTTGTATTTTTACTTTTTTGGTTTTTGGTGAAAGACCTTTTTTTGCCTTTAGGGAAGCAGAAAGTGGGGGAAGACCTGCAGCAATTAGCCAAAGATGGGAATTGAACCAGCAACCCCTGGTATAAAAACTGTTGCCTCTGTATACATCAAATACTAGACTTATTTTTTAAAGGAACCACAATGTTTTGTTCAAGTTTGACACATGTCCCATTCATTAACAGGAAGGAGGTGGGGCTGTGTAAAGAGGAGTTTTGGTTTCACTTTTTGGAAGGCTATCATACTGCCCATCTTTCTAACAGTCAGAAGTCTCTCCATTCAAGTTATCCTGTCAATTTTTAGGCGTCCTGTCAAAATAAAAGCCAAAATCAAAGAAATCAACATACAGAAAAACAAACTATAAGAGCCATAAAAGTCATTTCAGAAGTAGAAGTGCTTAATGCTCTGTCTCCAAAACCCAAAAATCAATATTTTTGAATCTTCTCCGATTTCTTCAAGGGGCTTGTTAACTTTAATCTTCTTCTGACAGATTTAAGACCAAAAACCACCTTTAGCTCCAAGAAACCTCAACTGGTATTCTCTAATGAGCTTATAAACACTAAATCATTCATACAAACATTTGGTTACCAACTCAGCTTTTGAAACTTTTGGATCAAGTTTTTAAACTGTTGGCCTGAACCGTGTGCAGAAAATTAAAAACTGAAGACATAAACACGGGAGTTGAGCTGTGGCTCTGACGTGTTTGTGCTGTAGTTTAAAGAAACAGAAGTAATGTGGAGGAAAATTGCTTTACTTGTTGAGAGTGGCTGATAAAAGTGCACCAGTAATCGCTTTGAACTTTGGTGCAGTCGGTTGTTGCCCTGGAAATAACATCATTCAAATACGCATTATCAAAATTTAGCACTAATCCCGTTCATCCATCTAAGTAGTTCCACATTACATCAGTGAACGTGTTCCAGCAAATTACATCAGATTTAATCAGGTAATCTGTCATTCATGAACAATCCCATGTGAAAGTAACCTTTAAACTGGAGATAAGAGCGCGTGATGGATTCAGTCGTTCATTTTCACTCCTCTGCAGACCACTGAGGCTGCTTTTTATGGAGCAGATTGATGGTGGATGAAAGAATGTTGGAGGGCCTTCGCTTGACCCTGGCTTCTTCATCTTTACAACATGTCCTCTGATGAGACTCAGGTGAACCTAACAGGAAACACATTGTGTCTGTGTCTGTGCAAGTGCAGGTGATCCTTTGATTTAAAAGCTCATAAACCTCTCTTTGATTGTTACCTTTCTCTTTGTGATGAAAATCCTGCTTGGAATAATTAAAAATCTGTCTTTTCTACCTAGCCCTGTGAGATCACTTCATCCTTTCTTTTTTTTTTTTTTGCCACATTTTCCGCCGCTCCAGTACACGTCCAGACATGAATATGATCAAAGTCTCCACATAAATCCATAAAGCTGTTTTTCCCTTTCAGTCACGAAACAGCAGCTTAATTTTCTTTTAAACACGTCCACCGTTCAATCTTTCCGTCCAGCTGTCTTATTCTCTGTGCGTGACATTACATACATTTACAACACGCAGCGAGGGAGGATGTTTCCAACTCAAGTACCTCTCTGCTCTCTTCCAAACAGCCTGTCCACCCGGCACCTACAAACCAGAGGGGACTCCAGGAGGCCTGAGCACCTGTCTGCCCTGCCCCGACCTGCAGCACACCTCCCAGCCCGGCAGCACCTCCCCAGCTGACTGCGTCTGCAAGCCGGGGTACAAGCAGACAGGGATGACCTGCCAAGGTGAGAGTTTTCCACTGTAGATTTAATGGAAGAAGCTTAAAAACTACAGTTATTCCAAGCAACCAGCAGGGGGCGACCAGCTGATTCATAGGGACACATTTTACTTTTTTCTAATAAGTGTCTGATCACAACTTTAAAGGCCAAATATTATTGAATACATGCATGACCTGTTCTGATATGAGACATTAAAGAGGGGTATCCCTAGGGTGGCTTTACAGAATTTACACCCCTAAAAATTCACTATTCTTCTCATTATAGGGTTTTAGATAACCCTTAATTCAGCCTCAACCTGAAAAGCTTGAAGAGATAATTTTAAACAGGCAAGTTGACATGTTTAATTTTTTTAAAGAGGGGTATTCAAGTTGCTTTTTCTTTTTTTTTTTTTCCAAATTAAAGTTTTTATTCTGATCCAATTGTAGCTTCACATAAATTGCGGCTTAAAAAAATACATTTTTGTTTTAAAAAACACTTATTTCAGCCTCTGTCTGAAACGCTTGAACGAACAAGTTCAAGCAGCCAACTTCACAGGCTTTGTTTTTTAAAGCGGGGTATCACACCTTTTTTTTCTGTCTTTATTCTGTCCCTCTGTTACCCCTGTAGTAGTTTTACGTGATTTATGGCCACTTTTCTGCGACTAAAAATATTTTAAGAGACACTTATTTCAGCCTTTGAGTGAAACCATTTTTGTTTTTTTGCTACTGTCTCTTTAAGACTCCCTGATAAAAATGGTTCATTCTAAAAAGTGCACTAGACTAGATCTTCATGAGATCTTATCTGACACAATGGAGGGTAGGGCCTCAAACACTAAGGTTAACTCATTGTTCCACCTCTGACAGTCCTCTAATACTGGCAAATCAGAGAGAAGGGGGTTTGTGGATCAGGGAGCCTTAAAGAGACAGTAGCAAACTAAATGGTTTCACTCAAAGGCTGAAATAAGTGTTTTTTAAAGATATTAGTCTGAGAAAAATGGCCATAAATCATGTTCAACTACTACGGGGGTACCAGAGGGACAGAATAAAGACAGAAAAAAAAGGCATAATACCCCCCCTTTAAAAAACAGAGCATGTTAAGTTGCAAACCCCCTTCTCTCTGATTCGCCAGCCCGCTAGAAGACTGTCAGGGTTAGAACAATAGGTTGATCTTAGTGTTTGAGGCCCACATGACCATGTAGAGGTTTAGTCTGAACTCCCAGCATTCCTACTTAATATCCATGTTTAAAATGGGGAAGTCAGAATACCCCCTCTTTAAGGGAAATAGATCAGAACACAAGTTAATGGTATAAACTGACTTGACCCAGCATCATCCTGCTTGAAAAATGAACATCTCACTAACTTTCTATGACTAATGCTTTTCAAATGAATAATATCTGGACTAGACTCTGCCGTTCTCCAAAACAAACAACAAAATTTTTCACTTTTTATGGACCCATGAGAGGATCAGACAGGCCTGTCTTCAGCTTTGGCACTGCGCTCTAGTCTGGAGATAAGTCAGCTTATGCAAGACGAGTCTGAGCAGCAACACTCTGTAACTGCTGAAGGGAAAGAAACTGTTTGCTCTAGCAGCAGATAAAGTTTAGATTTCCTTTTCCCCAGCGCACACTCCGTCTAACTCCGCTGTAAGGCAGTGAAGGCAGCGCTCAGCAGTCAACCCTGGAAGCGGTAACAAACTTCGTGGCACTATGAGTTTGTAATGGTGTGGAAAACTTTATAAATGTTGAATCAGAAAGAAATATGGAAGAATCTGAAGCCAAGTCAGGGTATGTAGTGAAACATAAAGGAGAACGGGCAGAAATAAAAACACAGTTTGTCACAGAAGTGCTAGTTTAAGACGATCCCCTGAAATGAGTTTCTGTCCTCCCACCCCTTGAAGAACGACTCGGTTATTTCCACAGATCATCTGAAAACAATGATGTTCATTAATCATGGGTTCCTCTTCCCCCCTCTGTGTAGATTGTTTGACAACCTGTAATTTTCTGCTTTCACGCTTCCTCCTCGTCTTTGTCGGGAACATTAACTTTCCAATGTGTCTGTGAGTGTTTTCCTGCCAGGAAGTTGTCTCAGCGTGTGCGATATGTTTGTTTTGAAATGTCCGTCTCTGTCAAGCACAATATGGGATTCAGGACTCAGACGTATTTCTCTTCCTCCTCCTCCTTTCTTCAGTGGTGCTCTGCCCGGCGCTGTCTCCTCCAGAAAACGGCTTCTTCGTGCAGAATGTGTGTAACAACCACTACGACGCGGCGTGCGGTGTGCGGTGTCAGCCGGAGTTTGACCTCCAGGGGACCAGCATCAGGCTGTGTCAGGCTGACGGGACCTGGTCAGGAACACCGGCCAGCTGCACAGGTAAGGAAGGAAGACTGAAACCAGCCTTAACTTCTGTCCATGTTTCCATCCATCCATTCATACATCCATCCATTCATACATCCATCCATTCATACATCCATCCATTCATACATCCATCTATTCAAACAACTATTTCTTGAGTCATCAAGCCATCCATCAGTAAATACATCTATTTTTCATCATTCATCAATCAGTTTATCCATCCATCCATCCATTAAAACATCCATCCAACCATCCATTTAAACATCCATCCATCCATCCATCCATCCATTCATCAATTTATCCATCCATCTATCCATCCATGCATCAATCCTTCCATCCATCCATCCATCCATTAAAACATCCATCCTTCCATCCATCCATCCATCCATCCATCCATCCATCCATCCATCCATCCATCCATCCATCCATCCATCCATTAAAACATCTATCCTTCCATCCATCCATCCATCTATCCTTCCATCCATCCATCTATCCATCTATCCTTCCATCCATCCATCCATCAATCCTTCCATCCATCCATCCATCTATCCTTCCATCCATCCATCCATCTATCCTTCCATCCATCCATCCATCCATTAAAACATCCATCCTTCCATCCATCCATCTATCCTTCCATCCATCCATCCATCCATCCATCCATCCATCCATCCATCCATCCATCCATCCATCCATCCATCCATCCATTAAAACATCTATCCTTCCATCCATCCATCCATCTATCCTTCCATCCATCCATCTATCCATCTATCCTTCCATCCATCCATCCATCAATCCTTCCATCCATCCATCCATCAATCCTTCCATCCATCCATCCATCCATCCATCCATCCATCCATTAAAACATCCATCCTTCCATCCATCTATCCTTCCATCCATCCATCCATCCATCCATCCATCCATCCATCCATCCATTTATCATCCATCAATCCATCCATCCATCTACTTTTTCATCATTCATCAATAAGTTTATCCATCTATCTATCCATCCATCCGCTCATCTACTTTTTCATCATTTATCAATTAGTTTATCCTTCCATCCATCCATCTATCCATCTATGCATCCATCCATCCATACAACCATCTATCCATCTATCCATCCATCCATCTACTTTTTTATCATTCATCAATTAGTTTTCATATCTTGCAAATCCATTCATCCATTCATCCATCCATTTGTTTATCCATCCATACATCCATTCACTCAACATCCATCCATCCATCCATTTTTCCATCCATACATCCAACCATCCACTCAACATTCAATCATCCATCCATCTATCCGTACCGTCATCCATCCACTTATCATCCATCAATCCATCCATCCATCCATTGAAACATCCACCTGTCTATCCATCCATCTCTCTTTCATTTAGCCATCTTTTTTCTTGTCTTTCAGTTGTCCATCTGTCCTTCTGTCTGTACATCTTTCCTTTTTGCCAATCTTTCCTTCCAGTCATGCAGTTTTCCTTTCCTCAATCCATCCATTCCTCCTTTTCTCCATCCCATTTTTTATCCATCCATCTTTCCTTTCCCTCCGTCTGCCCATACTTTTTTTATTCATCTGTCCTTGTTGTATCCTTCTTTTCCATCGTAGAACTATGCCCCATTTGTGCATACTTCCTTTCCCTCCATCCGTCCTTTTATTCACCCACCCTTCCTTTCCTTATTCAGTCCACTTTTTCTTTCATCAATCCTTCCTTTTCCTTATCTATAGGTATTTTCATTTATCATTCATCCTTCCTTTTTATTCATCCATCCATCCAGCCCTCATGTTGATGTTATCAGGTGGGTTTGTCAGTGTTGTAGCTCTGTGCTCTGGGACGGGATATTTCATCAGGTTGTTTTTACATGGTTCCATGTTTCAGCCTTTGTGTTATCTGGAGTGAAGCAGATGGTGTCTTTACCATATCATGCTCCTGGCCATGAAGTGAGCATTCATTTACATCCAAGCCTGTCTGATTGATCCCAGCAGGTTCCTCCACGCCACACGTGTCTCGTATAATTCTCATGAAGCCCTCCCAGCCCGCCGCCTCCCCACGCTATCATCTGTGAACGTTCGTAAACATTTATGTAGCATTAAATCCCCGTATCGAAAGTGAGTCTACTGATTTGCTGCTGGTCGCCAACAACACCAGAGAGCGACGGCGATTCCTCCCCACGTATTGAGATCATATGTGTTTAGACTGAAACAGGGAATCAGAGCTGACTGGGAGACTCCTGCTTTCTGCCAGAACAGATGTTAGGAGGGAGAAAAATTCAAGGATTGGGTTTAAAAGAGGAGAAAGGAGGAGAGAAAAAACATGAGGAAGTTCAAGAAGTCAAAAGGAAAGAAAGAAAGGAAGGGTAAATTGGAGGGGTGAAGAGATTAATGAGGAAACGTCTCTTTTAACAAGAAGACGGCTACAGAGTGACTCAGAGAAATACCAAGACACTGAATATTCAAGGGTGTGTGTTGAAGATTTATAGCAGTGGCTTTGGGTATATATTTTCTAAGTGTGAGTGCATACGTCTGCTTGTATGCGTTACACCAAGTCTAGCCGTTCGCCGCAAACCGTTGGACCTCCCAGCTCGTGAAGCCCTGAGGGAGGGGGTCTCCTCTCTGCGCCTTTCTGTCTGTAACACACCACACACTCTCTGCAAGACCTCACTTTAACTCGGAGCAGAAACACACGAGGATTGTTTTATTTGTAGGGACTTCCTTGGGTTAATGGTAGACCCGTGTTGGAGCTAATGACGATAATTTGTGCTGAACATTCCTGCAGCTGATGTACAGCTTTCTCCACACCATGTGGTTTATGTGGAGTACCTGTGCTAAGACGTTACACCTCATAGGAAGCATGGAGACCTTTGGCTCTTTCTTCTTTCTTTATCATAAATTATTTTACAATGATGATGATATGATAGAATAAAACACAATATGTTCCATTTAAGTGTTATACAGTTTAATATGATATGACAATAATAACAATGCTCCAGGAAAAGCCAGGACAGGATGTGGTATTAAGTGATACAATACAAAACAATACAATACATAAACACACAATCCCACTTGTTATATTGTGATACATTAAAATATTACATTATGATGTGTTGAAATATGTTACACTACCACACAATATTACAATAGTATGGGTTACAGTCTGTTGCATTGGGTCTATTGCAACATGTTATGATGAGTTACAATGAAATAAAAAAAAATTTACAATGTGATATGTATCTATGTGACATGCTGGGATTAATTTCACTGAATTCTGATTGGTTACATTAAAATAGGTAAAATTGTGATGCCTTATAATGCGATGTCTTACATTGCTGTTTTGATGCTCTATGTTAGAATCCTTTATATTACAAAGTGTCACTTATGATGCTTTATATTTATAGACTGTATAATTAATAGACATAGTCTCCCCGACATGTAATCTGTTTCTAAAACAGACTTTTGAAGCAGATCGGCTATCGCAGCCATATTGGAAATGACAGGGGCTTCAAGTACAGCTATAGGCCGCTTGTCAGTCATGTGAGCTGAGCTGTGCCTCTGATTGGACGAGCTTGGGGTCTTTATATCCTCTGAACAGCCAAGTCAGAAAAAAATTCACCCTCCATACAGTGTGAGCTGATAGTAAAATAAGCGACTCAGACAGGAGATGGTTTTTAAACCAGGCTGTAAATACATTCAATTCAGCTTTGAAAATGGTTTGTTTTGGTTTGGTGTGTATTTGACTTCTGGTACTTCTGGAGCCAGCCTTAAGTAAACACTCGAGAAACAGCAGATTTTAGCACTTCCTCATTGTCTCATATATTCTTAGACCAGAGGTTTCTGCTTGGTTATGTTATAGCATTGCTTGATGCATTACAATACATTGCGTGACAATGCTTTATGTTACACTGCACTAAGCTGCTGTTTATTAGATTGCAATGCGTTATGTTGCAAGTGCTGTGTTAGCATGGTTTAGATTATGAAGTGTTATTTTGTGTTAAAAGTATTAAAAATCACACATCAGCACATTGCACTTTTAGATTACTTGTTAGTTATTTTCCATTTTGGTATGAGCTCTGAACTAAACTTTTAGTGTTTTTGTGTATTTTTATGTTTTTTAAGTTTTATGTTTTTTATCCCTGTTGTTGTTACTTCATCCTTAGTGTGTCCTGCTGCAAAACTAATTTCTCTACACGGGACAAAAAAGAGATTCTGATTTTGATATTCATGATGGGTTATGTGATGATGTGTTATGCTACAGTGTTAGCTGCATCACAATCCACTACATTACAACACTTGATGGTACACTGCATTGAAGTCACTTAAAGTGATACTCTGGGATGGAACAAGTTGGGTCCTATCACAAGGTTTAGGGCAGAAATTACCCCTACAGCAGTGTTTTTGTGCAGCAGAAGCCCAGGGCGCTCGCACCAAACACCCCCTCCCTGCTCCTCTGCCAGTTTCCTCTGCACTCAGACGGGGCCATATTTTACTTGACCAAAAACACAAATAAATGGACTCCCACCGAAAAAGTCTGATATCAGTCTGCATTCATGCTTTATTTAGAGAATTTTCAGCGCGTTACTTTCACACAAAAACACCGCTAAATAAGGCTCTAGTTCTCATCGTGTCTCTTCGTCCTGGCAGACTACCTACGTTTGTTTATATCTGGCATGCCGTGCGCGGACTGATACACTAAGCGGCGAGTGCCTCGTAGCCAGCTGTGGCTCTGCAGCGGAGGTAGCGCCGTTTTACGACACAATGAGAGCTAGAGCCTTATTTAGCGGTGTTTTTGTGTGAAAGTAACGCGCTGAAAATTCTCTAAATAAAGCGTGAATGCAGACCGATATCAGACTTTTTCGGTGGGAGTCCGTTTATTTGTGTTTTTGGTCAAGTAAAATATGGCCCCGTCTGAGTGCAGAGGAAACCGGCAGAGGAGCAGGGAGGAGGTGTTTGGTGCGAGCGCTCTGGGCTTCTGCTGCACAAAATCACTGCTGTAGGGGTAATTTCTGCCCTAAACCTGGTGATAGGACCCAACTTGTTCCATCTCGGAGTATCACTTTAAGTTACAATGTCATACATTGGAAAGCACTGCCTTGAAAAAAGTTACAATTCATTAAGTCACAATATGATGTGATTATGTGTTAAAATGATTCTTTGTTATATATGAGTAAGTAGTAGACACAGTGTAGACATAGGACATGCTGTATTATAGAATATTGTGTTTGGTTAAAATATGTTACCTTACAAAGTGATGCAATCTGTTACAATCCATTGCAATACAATAATTAAGATTTGACAGATGGGATACAATACAGTATGCTACAGTTTGTTACAATATGATATGTAACAAAGTGTTAAGGTATGGTGACAGCACACCACGTTATGATGTGTTAATATGTGTCACAATATGTTACATAGTATTCACTTATTTTAACATGCTTGCATATTGAAGCAAGTATTCGAGAAGAATGTTGTTTTTTAATCTGACAGTATGTCTTTTCAGTGTCATATTTTCTCAAGTATTTTGATCTTCCAGCTCAGGTTTTCTGACCTTTTCATAATAAGACAGAAGATGCTCTTCATTTTTTTCTTACAGTTCTAAAAAGTTAAAGGACAATTATGTTTTTCTTTCATTTTCCTTCTCACAGTCCGCTCCTGCCCGCCCCTCTCCCGGCCCTCTCACGGCTTCCTGAGGTGCACCGACGGTGGCGCCTCCTTCAGGGCGGAGTGTCAGGCCGGCTGCGAGCGAGGCTACCGGCTGGAGGGAGACTCCCGGCTCACCTGCCAGAACAACTCGCTGTGGAGTGGACCCCAACCTCGGTGTGTGGGTAAGCCTTTCGTCACGTCTAACCCTTTGACCTTTTACCTCCTCCTTCAGGCTCGATAGCGTCTCAGTGGAGGTGCAGCTGTTTTATTAGTTTGTTTAGAATCGAGGATCTGGGTCACAGGTCAGTTTGAGTTTAATTCACTTTCCTCATTTCCTGTCCAAGTGAACTCATCCATCTCATCAGCTCGTTTCTTTTTTCTGTTAGTAAGTCATGTGCTTTCCTCATCTTTTGAGCTAAATTAGATTTCTTTATTTGGTTTTTCAATTTGCTTGACTTTCCATGATAAACATCGCTGCCCTGCGCCCGTTCCTGCACACACACAATAGACCTGTCCAGTTTTTATTAAAGCCTCGATCTGCTCAGCGCTCCCCGTCCGCCTGTAAAAACAGAAGCATCATCGATCAAAAGAAAGACTCTGTAATAACAGGCGATGTGGGCATTTCTGCGTAAAAACATGTGGTTTTAAACACACATGTGAATTCACATGAGAACACACTCTCACACATGCAGCGCGGTCGAACATGTGTTTGCACTGAGCCGCACTACATCATCCACACAGAGATACATCTGCTTTCTCATCGCCAGGAACGACCGACAAGAGTAGCCGCACACTTCACAACTGATAGTTAAGTTAAAATAGTCGCACACACTCACGCTGCCGCAGAGTAAAGCCGGGTCAGGCACAGAAAGAGGGACAGCGTGAGAGCCACAAACCTCCGCTCTGACTCACTTCCAGCCAACCAGCTCGCAGCTTGAAAAACCCCCGACCCCACGGCTTCCGGAAAGCTCTCCCTGTTATCGATAAGTGCCATCTGAATCAGCGTCGCTTGTTTGTTTGGTCATCTCAGCGTTTCCCCTCAGACTGTCAGTACCTCTTTAGCGCAGCGAGGAGGGCTGAGTGGTTTGTTTCAGTGTTTGTTTGCACTGCGGGGAAACAGGATCGCCTCGGCCGCACCAGGAGGATGCTGGGATATTTTTTGTTTTGATTGAAATCGCCCACGCACTGAGTTTCTCCTTTATGGCTCCTGCAGCTCAGTGAAGCAGGAGTTATCCATCCATCATCGAGGTCTGACCAAATGTTTGTTGAGTTTTGCTAATTTTTGATTCAACAGCCGCTGAAAATAGATCATTGCTGCCAGATTTTTCAGGAAGCTCATAATTTCTGTTTACTCCTTCATTAGTAAAAGAAAAACATAAATAAACATGTTCCCCTCCTGTCCTCAGAGGTGCGCTGTCCCCCCATCACCACCCTGAAGAACATCCTGCTGTCGCCCCCTGCCTGCACCAAGAGAGCGGCGTCACCGGGCTCGGCGTGTCTGCTCACCTGTCGTCAGGGTTACGCCCTCCAGGGGAACAGGAGGGCCGTGTGTTTGGGCTCCGGGAACTGGACGGCCAACGTGTACAAAGCAGTCTGCACAGGTAACACACTGTGTGTGTGTGTGTGTGTGAGTGAATGAATCTTTCTCCCTGCTGCTGCCCAGAGGTCAAAGGTCAGGATCCGGTGTGAATTGGTTGTAGGGTTGTTAAAGGATATGATATGTTAAGGTCAGAGTTAAATCATCAGGTGTTTTGCTCTTGAAGGTAAAATTTAAAGTGATGATTAAACATCTTTACTCCTCAGGCCACGGGATAAAAACAACGCTCAGTATAAATTTCTAAAGGTTTGAGTCAGACAACTCTTCATTCCGTCCATCCATCCATCCATCCATCCATCCATCCATCCATCCATCCATCATTCAATCCACTAAACCTTGCTTACTTCCATCCCCCCTTATATCCTTCCCTCCTTCCCTCATATCATCCTTCCGTCAATCTTGACCTTTTTCAACTATCCATCAATTCTCTGAACCTTCTTTCTATTTCCCTATCCTTCCATCCATCCATCCATCCATCCATCATTCAATCCATCCATCCATCAATTTATGCATCCTTCATTCATTCATCCATTCATTCATCATCAGTCCATCCATCGATCTATTTATGCATCTTTCATTCATTCATCCATCCATCATCAATTTATGCATCCATCCTTCATCAGTCCATCCATCCATCCATCATCCGTCCATCCATCCTTCATCAGTCCATCCATCCATCCATTCATCCATTCATTTATCCATCATTTAATTCATTAATTGATCCATCCATCCATTGATTCTGTTCATCCATCCATCCATCCATCCTTCTATTTATGCATCCTTCATTCATTCATTCATCCTTCATCAGTCCATCCATCCATCCCTCCATCCATCCATCCATCCATCCATCCATCCCTGCATACAATCATCCTTAACTCCTTGCTGACTTTCACCCTTGCCTTCATCCTTCTTCCCATCCTTCCCTTGTATCCTTTCCCTCCTTCACTCCTCTCATCCTTTTATTTTATCCATCCGTCTGTTTATCCCTCTTTTTAATTTCCACCCACCCTTTACTCTTCCTACTTTTCATCCATCCATACATCCATCCTTGCTTTCATTTTTGCTCTAATCCTTCTTCTTCTCAGCCTTTTCCTTCATCCTTCCCTCCTTCACTCCTCTTATATTTTCTTTTGTCTATCCTTCTTATTATCTTTTCATTGATTTTCCATCCACCCATCATTCACTCTTTCTTCTTTTCATCCATCCATTCATCCATCCATCCATCCATCTTTCAAACCCTCTTTAATTGTTTCCATTCTTCTATCAACTATCATTTTTTCATCCATCCATTGAATTTTTTCTCCCTCATTATTCCTCTATCCCTCTTTTGTCTTTCTTTTTCATCTATTGCTCATTCAACTTTCCATTTTTTATCCATCTATTAATCCATCTTTCTATCTCTCCATTTTTCCTACTGTCCATCCCTTCATTGATCCATCCACTATCTTTTGATCCATCCTTTCTTTTCCCATCTATTCATCCATCTTTTTTCGCATTTCATATTTCGGTGAAACATCACACTTACAAGCCGTTTAATTTTTGAGTTGGAGTAAACTCTTCAGATTTTTCTCTTCAGTGGGAAAGGTCTCACTGTTTCTGCACTCATCAAGTGAAGGAGTTAATTATAGTTATTGAGATTTAGAGTTATTTTACAGTTAGAGTCACTAACACTTTTATATGGGGTTTGTTTGCAGAGCAGAAAGAGGGGGGTTGTTTAAAGGGCAGGAAGAGAAAGGCTCTGAATTCACGGAGAAAGACGACGAAAAGAGGAGGAAAGTTGGAGGCAGAACTTTTCCATTCTCTGTTTCCTCCTCTCTGCGTTTCTCTCTCCGCTTTGTGAACGATGAGAACGGCTCTCACTCAGCCGGCCTCAGGTCACTAACTCAAACCACACCGTGTCCGAGCTCCAACTGCAGGCTGGAGATCATTAGAGGCGACTGCGGCGCTCCAGATGCCTCGCAGGTGAAACAGGTGGTGCCGAGCGGCTCGGCCTGCCTCTCCGTCCTCTCATCTCCTGGAGCGAGGCGAAAGTTTGCTAATGAAGGAACTTCTGTCGTTGACGGAAGGAGATGAAAACGAATGAGTAGGAAGGGTGGACAGGAAGGTGAGAGGGGGAGTGAGTCATCTGGAGGTAGAAAATAGACGTGAGACAGAAGGAAGGAAGAAAAGGAGGGAAAGAGTGCAATCAAAGGAAAGTGTAGATAAGACAAACCCTGATTATATCTGAGTTCATCACATGCTGAAAGCCTCCTCGCTCCTCTGTATGACAACGAATGGAGCCGCTCGAAGTGTGTTTGTGTTTAGCAGACATGGATGCCAGAGCAGATGGGTCATGAGGTCCAGATGTGAACGACTCTCTTACACAACAGACACGACCTCTGCTGATCGATGAGAGAGCCAGACTCTGCACACAACAAAGCAAACTTTCACATGATTACAACACACTGTTTGGAGAAAGGGAAGGAGCTGTTTCATGGTGACTCTCTGGGGTTAGGATAAAAGTAAAGCTTCTCTCAAACTTTCCCTGATGAGACGCTCATTGAATAAAGAGGATTTTACTAAACTACAGAGTCTACAAGTTCAAACTGTGGCAGCGAGTTCGCTTTCGATTGTTTCGCTAATAAAAAACAATGAGTGTGACGTCATGTAATTAACGAGGTTGTAGGTCACATGACATCACACGTGTTCTTCCTCTGTGATAACGAGCTGCAGGGTGAGGTCAGTGTGTGAACATCTGCACTGCTGGAGTCTTAAACTCTCAGATTGTCCACGTCCAGATTTAATCTCCTCTTTTCTCTGAAACATGAGGTTTAATTTGATCTCTGTCTCTCCTCAGATACTGAGCCGCCCTGGATTCAGTGCCCCGCGGATATCGTTGCAGAGACGGATGAGCGGCGAGGCATCGCCAATGTCAGCTGGGACGTCCCCATCGCAACTGACAACTCCAGAGAAGAGGTCTGACACCTTAAGAAGCTGAGTTTGGAATACAACATAATTAAGTTTTTTCTTTTTATTTTCTTTTAGTCATACTTAATAGTGTAGACTTTGAAGTGTGTACTTGGAAGTGCATACTTAAAAGTGAATATTATGGAGTGCCCAATTTGAAGTGCTCATTTAAAGGTGTATATTCAGAAGTGTGTACTTAAAAGGGCATACTCATAAAGTATACACTTCAAAGTGCACACTTTCTACTTTATAATAGGTACTGTGCATGACAATTTCCAGTGAATACATCAAATTAAAACTGTAAATGCTCACTTTCAAGTGCATACTTGAATTGAATATTTTAGGGAATACACCTTAAAGTGCACACTTCAGAGTGTATATTTAGTAGTGAGCACTTAAAGGTGCATGCTTAAAAATATATGCTTTGAAGTGCGCACTTTGAAGTTTATACTTTAGTGTGTGTACTGTGCACGACAATTTCTAGTGCATACATCAAATTAATATTAAGTGCACACTTCTAAGTGTATACCTGAAGTGAATATTTTAAGGAGTACACTTTAAAGTGCACACTTTGAAGTTTGTACTTAAGTGTGTGTACTGTACATGACAATTTTCAGTTCATACATCAAATGAATATTGCATCCACACTTTTTAGTGTATACCTGAAGTGAATATTTTAAGGAGTATACCCTAAAGTGCACTCTTGAAAGTGTATATTTAAAAGTGTGCACTTAAAAGGTGCGTACATAAAAGTTTACACTTTTAAGTGCACACTTTGAGGTTTATACTTTAGTGTGTGTACTGTGCATGACAATTTCCAGTGCACTTAAAAGTGTTCACTTAGAGCATCAGTTAGACATATGCAAACTCAAAAGTGTATACTCGCAAGGTCACACTTTTAAGTGTGTACTCCAAAGTTTACACCTTGGATTGAACACTTTAAAGTGCATACTTTTAAGATTACACTTTGAAATGCACACTCTAAAGTGCACAATAATGGGTTAAAACTTCTAAGTGCACACTTTTTTGGGCAAACTTAAGCACTTTGTGTACTTAAAAGTGTGTATCCTGAAGTTTACACTTAGGCCTTTTAAACATTTTTTTGCTAAGTTTTTGATTTAAATGTGGACACTTTCACAAATTTTATTTCATACAAGCCTTTAAAATAAACTAAAACATGCTTAAACCTTACTTTAAAATATCATCTGTGAGGAGAGTTCATAGATGCAATGTGAACTACAAGTTTTGAGTTTTGTGGCAGTGAAATCCTCCATAGTTTGATGCGTCTCCCTCCTTTAGGTGGCAGTTCAGGTGAAGCCGGTCTACACTTCCCCCGCATTGTTCCCCATCGGAAAAGAAACCATCACCTACATAGCGACAGACCGCTCAGGGAACCAGGCCAACTGCTCCTTCACCGTCACCGTCATCGGTGAGTTCATGCTTCTGCAGATCTAATCAACACAATCAGTCTTTGCTGCACGTGGACCTCGGTGTAAGACACGAGAAACCGTCTCCTTTAGGATTTTGTACTTTTTTAGACTTTGTAGCTCGTCAGTCGGCGCACAGTTTGAGGGAGTAATTTGCAGAGTCGGCACAAAGACGAAGCAACTCTTCTTCTGGTATCATCTCATCGTCTACAAAATGAACACTTACCTCATTGGAGTAATTTCAAAGAAACTAAACACACAAACATTTTGCACATTAAATCTTCAAAAACATCAAGACATCTCGTTAAGGCGTCTGTGTCCTAACAGCTACATCAGCTTTCTGGCTTTCCTTCTCTTCTTTTGTTTGATGCTTGTTTGAGATGACTGAGGTGTCGCTGACATTTTCATTGGAGTGTTGACACATTCTCATTTTAGTCGCTATTGATCTTGTGGCGATGTGAACCACATTTCTCCCTCATGGTTTTCATCAAAGCTGGATGAAAGAAACACAAACATCCTGACGATTAATCTTAAAGAGTGTTTTCCCATTAGCAGATTAACATCAGTCATTGCGGATAAGATTAGCTCTTGTTTTTTTAAGTTTGGAGGATTTGATTCATTGATGCCAGTTACTTCAGCTTCCCGCCTCTGTGCTGCAGCCTTCCTCGATCATTTGCTGTGAAGCTGATTTAATTGAGGAGTCTGTCGGCCTGTCTGTTGGCCTCCTGGCAGGTGCCAAACTGTGTTACTGCAGGGAGTGAAAAACAGGGGTGTCCCGTGTCAACCGCTCGGTAATCACAGCCGTCAGGGGGGAAAAACCTCAAGCATGGTAGCCGTGAACATTTCCATATGTTATTGCGGCGGTGGAACGTTGTGGTTTTTTATTAGAGACATGTGTTTAACTGGTGCCCTCTGACACTCTGCGTCCAAAAAGTCCGATCACATTCTCAAACTTTTTCTTCCTGCTGTTTTTTTTTTCCTTCTCCAGTCATCGATTGTTTTCTTCTGAAGCTAAAAACTCTGCCAGAGATGTGTTTATGTGCCGTTTTTACTGCACGTCCTCCATCTGTTCCTGTGAAATTACACCCCAAGTTAACAACCGTTCATCCTCTCTCAGATACGGAGCCCCCGGTGATTGACAGGTGCAGGTCGCCGCCCACCGTCCAGGCCACAGACACAGAGACGGCGGCGGTCGTTTGGGAGGTGCCGCAGTTTTCCGACAACTCAGGTATGTCTGGATGGTTTGTTCTTCTGCTCCCTTGTTCCAGTCCACCCTCCTCCTCCTCCTCCTCCTCCTCCTCCTCCTCCTCCACTGATGATGGCTAAACGGGATCTTTTCCGCTCTGCGACTGGAAAAAGGGGATCAGAGGAGGCTCCTTAAAGCGTGTGAATAATGGGGAAAGACACGGGGCCACATGGTGCAACACAGGGAGGATGGGTTGTAATGGTGTCCTCGGGGTCGTGTGTGTGTGTGTGTGTGTGTGTGTGTGTGTGTGTGTGTGTGTGTGTGTGAATGGATGAAGTGGTTTAAGAGTCTGTTAATGTCGTTTGTGTTAAAACAGACGAAGGAGCAGGTGTTTTGGCAATCAAAGCGCTCATTTGTGAGATAAATTTGCAGAATAATTCAAGCACAGTCGGGTCTTGACTCACATGGGAGCTCAGTGTTTTCTTTTCACCTGTCAGATCTTAATTTAGTGAATCAGAGCGACTGTAGATCAGGATATTAATCAATGTCACAACCAAAGGTGACACAAAAGATTTACACCTACTGGAAAGTTTTCAAGTTCTTTATACAGCGTTAAAACTTTTCAAACTGAGGTGAAGTTGAATCATTTTAAATAATGTTTCACTTTAGTTTGTCTCCATACATTTTCCATCCATCCTCTGTAGCAGGAATTATTACGATTCACCGCTGAATCAGGATATCTAAACCCACCACAGGAAGACAGAGGCCTGGAAACACCAAAGTTCAAATTACTCCATTGGATTAAGCTATGAAAACTTAAAATGTCTGAGTTTTCAGTGTTGAAACTGATGATTTCTGAGTAGATTTAACTTTTGTTACTTTTTAAGTTAACACAACTTAAAATCATTAGTTTCTGTGACTGTGTTTTGTAACTGTGAGTGAGGAGGGGACGCAGTCGGTGTGAGACCTTGCTGAACTTCTAGACGTGCAGCAGTGACACGGGTTGTCTGTGCTCTACATGGTGTGGACTGTCTGTTTGTGTCAAAAATAAATATATCTTTTTTTCACATTAGCCTAAATAACATGATAGCCCAGCCAAATGTTTCATTAATTAATACATTAACCATTAGGCACACTGCAAAATGAACAGGTAAGGGCGCTGACTGGTGGTCTGTGCCATGGAGCACAGACCACCAGTCAGCGCCGTGGGACTCAGACAACCTGTGCCCCCTGAAGAACAATATTTCAATGAACAGCAGGGCCTCATATCTACTGCCTTCCCTCCTCACTCACGGTTACTAAAGTTATGAAATTAGAGCTGATTTTTGTTGTGACAGCGTTTGTAACCATGAGTGAGGAGGGAACGCTGTGGATATGAGACCCAGCTGTTCTTTGAAATGTTATTTAATTTAGTTGTTCTGATCTGCTTCAATTTTATTTATTATTACATTTAGTTCACTCATAAGGCAAAATTATTGATATCACATCTTTTAGTTTTGAGTAAGGTCAACTTATTATGTTTTACAGTGATATCCATAATTTTTTTAACATTACTTAATAATCTTATTTGTTAAAAATTAGCATCAAGTATATTTGATTAAAGGCATTCAGTAGAATGATTTTTCATGATAGTTGTAACTACTTAAGATGTTGAGTTAAATTAACTTAAGTTTCATATTTCATTATTTGATATTATTTGTTTAATTCAGTTCAGATCTACTTCAGATTTTTATTATTACCTTATTTTGCTCAACTTGAAGAGAGGTCGCTGCAAAAACTGCTCCCCCTGGTGGCTGGCTGCAGTATAGGTAAAAAAATCCATCTCCCCAGTCATTCCAGATGGGCTGTGGTCAAACTTTACAACATTAATCCACCTCGTAGAAATGTTTCTCACGTCTGATTGTTGTGATGATTTGAAGAAATCATTTGGCCGTCTTGTATTCAAGTGCTCTTTTTTCTGAACAGTTTCGTTTTCATTAGTTATAAGAGGTTAAAAATGAGGTTTTACGTCACGTTTGACAATGATCAACAGCTGCTGTCTAGAAAGAAAAAGTTCTGTACTGCGCAGACTCTGGCTGCTAATGGTGGCGCCTGTGACGAGGGTATTTTAGCCTCAATGATCTCCTCTCACGAAACGTCACAGATTTTGCTATCAAAGTGGAAAGTAATGAACCCTTTCAGAAAGTCCTTGGATACTGATTGTTTGAAGGCTTTAGTGTGCAACCTGTAAGTCTTTGTCTCCAAGAAGCCGAGTTGGCGGTCTCGCTGCATTAACGCAGAGCGTCTCAGATGGTTATAAAGGCGAGCATCAAGGCCGCGCTGCCAAACAGACTAAATATCACAGAGCTGGCTCACTCACTCCTTAGCTGTACCCAAACAGTCTTGGTGGTGACAGACAACAAACCAGACTTCTGCAGAGCTGCAGCCCACAGCCAGGGACTGGTAATTCATTGGCTCCAACTTCACACACACACACACACTCAAACACACACACACACACACACAGATGAATATAAACATAAATATAAAGCACTAATGCAGGTGAGGTGTTTGTATGCAAAATGAAGGAATGCAAAAGCAAAGGCCTTAACGTAACGCCTGTGCATGCTGAGTCTAACCTGTCTGCAGAGGTGCACCCCAATCACACACACACTCTCACACACACACACACACACACACACACACACACACACTGTAATAACAGGCTGCTGTGGCTGCTCCGGGGCCACACGACGTCAGCCCAGCAGAGCTCGACGTCAATGTTTTGTTTTTCCAGGCCCACACCCTGATGCCAGCGCTAAATATAGCCTCAACTTTACAAACACACACACACACACACACACACACACACTGTATATAAGTTTAGACACCAGACTCCTGCAGACCAGACGTGAGCCGTGCCTGTTTGAAAGCAGAGTCGCTGAACCGGAGTTAAACGAAAGGTCGCTCAATTTGTCACCTTCTCCTCGCGCTCCTTAATCACGCCCGTCTTTCACACTTGCCGTGCAGATGTTTGAGCGCTCACACGTGCAAACACACACACTCACACACTTCTCTCATCAGCGCTGTCTCCCTGAAGCTTTTATCCATCGCTCGCAGCCAGACCCAGGAAACTTTCCCTCTCCTGTCCCAGGAGGTGGATGCCCAGACGCATCACTCTCATGTCAAAGTATCCTGTTTAACAGAACGCTCAGAATGACTCACTGAGTCCTGGAGAGGGATTCAAGGCCAAGAGTGCCCTCTACTGGACAACTGGGGGAACATATTTTAGAATGGAGCTTGTTTTGGTAACAAGTTTTACTCTTCAGAGTCATTTTCTAAAACTTTTACAGAATATCTGAGTATTTTAAAACTTTTAATGTCACAGTTTGCAACATATCGGCATAAAAAGTGTGAAAAGAAAAACTGTTATCCCATGAAATGACCAATTTCATCAGTTTTTTTTGACTCGTATGTAATCCGTGTGTCTCCTCCAGGTGGTCGCCTCACCGTGACCAGCAGCCACGCTCCGGGCTCGAGGTTCCTCGTAGGAGACACTCTGGTTCAGTACACGGCGACTGACGCAGCAGGAAACAGCCGCACATGCAACCTCACCGTCACCGTGCAAGGTACTCACCTGACACACGTTACGTTCTGAAAATTATGTGACATCTACAACCAATTCAGTGAAGTTATTCTGTAACTTCTGAACATGATCTTTTGTCGTGCATGGAAGTTTGATTCATCCACATTTTTTTATGGGATCTGGGGAAAAGGGAAACTCTGTACAGGAAACTTTTATATGTAAATAAATAAAAGACAGATAGCATCGCAAAATCCAAAAACAAGGCTGTTATTCACATCAGAACAACTGAAGTTTAAACAAGTTTTTATTTTAATCAATCAGTCTTTATTCATCTAGCGCCAAATCATAACAGACGTTATTCCAAGAAATGTTTATGTGAAAATGTTTTCAAAAATTGTTTTCTTGGACTTGACATAAGCAGGATTCTCCTGAAAAGTCCAGAAAAAAGTGTCTTATTTCAGGATATTGAAAGACAACCAACTTCAAGAGTAATGAATTTAACGGGACATTTTGGTCATAGACGGTATCAAAAGACAAAGATGATGCCTGTGTTGCTTAAAAAACCTTTCAATGGGCAGGAAAAACTACTTGTATTAAGACTTTATTCTAGACCAGGGGTCTGCAACCTTTACTTTTACAGCCTCAGCTCACTTGGATTAAAGTTGTTCAGGAGCCACAAAATCTACTTTATCTTCACACTACAGACTATAGAGTGTATAAAAATTCTAAACTTACTAAAAATCTAGTAAATCATGACCTAAACAAGAAGTTTTTAAATTCATAGAATTGTACATTTGATGTCTTGCTTTTAATTTTTAATAAAATTTCAAATATTTGCATAACATTTGTATTGCCATGTTTGTCATTCATTTGGGAATGTATGAAAATGTATGCAAAGTTTAATTTAAAAAAAATAAATAAATAAAAAAAATTGCAAAAAAATCACAAAATATTCCTGAATTTGCAGAGAAAAAAAGAAAATTTTTATTTTTAAAAATAAATTGCTACATTTTCAAGTATGGAATTTAACTAATTTACAAAATTTTCTGGAAATTTAAAAAATTTGAAAAAAAAAAAGTTTTTATTTCTTTATCTGAAAAAATGTCAAAAATAAAAATGCCAACAATCGCAAAAAAAATTAAAAAATTGCAAAAAAAAATAAAAATGGAAAGCTTTATTGCAAGAGGTGATACATATTTAGTTCAAAGAAATGCATAATTTTGTTTAGTGTCAGTGTCTTCAATCACCAATTCCCTTAAAGCTACAAGAGCCACTGCAAAGGAGTCAAAGAGCCGCATGAGGCTCCAGAGCCGCAGGTTGAAGACCCTTGGTCTAGATTCAAGGATATTTTCCAGCAAAGCTTTCTTATTCCATTGGCAGATTTTTTTTACTTGTTACAAGCAATTCAGACCTCATTTCTGTCTTTAAATAACTTAAAACAAGATATTTTTCTGGACTGACTAGTTGAATGTGGCTCATATCAAGTATCATAAGACAATTTTTACTTAAAATAAGACAAAACACTTGATGAGATTCCAGTTTTTTACAGTGTAATCCAGACGATCTTTGCCTGAGAGCTGAGGTAGAGAACACTGAGGGCTTAAAGTTATCAGATAAAAGCCTTCTGACTTCTTAAACTGGAGTCTATAAAAACATTATTTTGAAATTTTAAAACTCTGACAGACTATGAATGATGTATCATGCTGTGATTCCAGGAACGACCTGCGACCAGCCGTACAACCCTGTAAACGGAGACTTCGTCTGCTCAGAGGAAGAGGACGGCGTCAACTGCACTCTTCACTGCAAAGACGGCTACAGCCTCACCCAGGACGCCGTGCACAGCTACTTCTGCGCCTTCAACGGCGTGTGGCAGCCACCGTACACCTCGGACAGACCCGACTGCTCAGGTAAGATCAGTCTTATCCTACATGTGTATTTCATGAACTGATGGAGGATAATAACTTGTCGTGTTTTGTTCTGCAGTGAACCGGATAGCTAACAACGGTTTGAAGCCCTTTGAGATGCTGTTCAAAGCGTCTCGCTGTGACGACATGGATCTGATCAAATCATTCACCGGGGAGTTCAACTCCAAATTGAAAGGCATGGTAAGGACTGGAAGGTGTTACAGACCAGAGCTAACTTATAAAAGCCAGGTGCAAAAAGTAGGCAGAGAGGAAGTTTGGGAGAGTGATGGTTCTGATGGAAATGTAGAGCTGGGTGTCGTCAGCGTAGAAGTTGAACTGAAATCTATGGTGTCGTCTGTTGAGGGGGAGCATGGAGAGGATCAACAAGAGCCACCAAAAGTTATTTTTAATGTTTGATCATTTGTATTTTGGGGCACTTCCACTGACTTTTTTGATATTTGGTCGTAAAAACATTATGTATTCGCTGGAAGGTTTCCACAAGCTAGCAAGACGATACCAAAGCCTGTGGAGGTCACATGTTCAGCCTCTGATTTCTTGCTTTCCTCTTCTTCACCTCAGCTCCCCAACATTTGCAGCAGTGATGACATCATCTGCAAGCTGGAAGTGATGTCACAGGGTCACTGTCTGGAGTACAACTACGACTACGAGAACGGGTTTTCAATCAGTAGGTTTAACAACGTGTATGATTAATATTTGAGTTTTTATTTAAGGTGAAGCTTCTCATCCTTTCCTCGATCTTTCCTGTGTGATGTCATCAGCACCAGGGGGTTGGAGCAACAGCTGGAGTCCTCAGGGCGCTCAGGACTACGCCTACTTTGAGTCAGGCTACGCTACAAGCAGCAGGCAGGTTGCCAGGCGGCAGCAGCAGCAGCAGCAGCAGCAGGGTGCCGGCATGCAGCCACACCAACGCACCAAGAGGCACCGCAAAATCACAGGACCCACCAGAGACCAGAAGATCCAGATCTTTTTCAACATCACAGGTACAAAGACTGGTGTTATTAACGTCAAAGAGGCTGAGATGTTTTTCCTTGTGCCATATTTAAAGTTCGTCCATTCTCCCAGCAAGCATCCCTCTGCCCATATCGAGGAACGACTCCATCGAAGTGGCCAATCAGAAGAGACTCCTGCGGACTCTGGAGCAGCTGACCAATCGGTTAAAGCGAACGCTGGCCAAGCAGCCGCTGTCCAGCTTCAGCGTCTCGTCAGAGATGATCGTCGCTGATCCTAAATCTCTGGAGAGCAGGAAGGCGTTTCTGTCCTGCAGGCCGGGCTCCATGCTCAAAGGACGGATGTGCGGTGAGTAAACCGGGGTTGAACGACAAACTCTAGAGATTTCAGATGGTATGGTTTTATGGTTTCCTGCTTGTGCTCGTACAGTCCAGTGTCCTGTGGGAACGTACTTCTCTCTGGAGCATCACGAGTGTGTGAGCTGCTGGCTGGGCTCCTTCCAGGACCAGGAGGGTCAGCTGGAGTGTAAATCCTGCCCAGAAGGAACCTCCACGGCTTACCTACACTCTCGCAGCATCTCAGAGTGCAAAGGTGACACAATCAGCCCCTAAATTTTAGGATTTAAATACGAGGAGTCTCTCTGTCTGAATTTCTCCGTGATGTGTTTTAGGGCAGTGTAAACCTGGAAGTCACTCTCTGAACGGCCTGGAGATCTGTGAGTCTTGTCCGCTCGGTCACTTCCAGCCTGGATACGGTGCCAGGGAGTGTCTGATCTGTCCTGACGAAACGTCCACGGTCACCAGAGGAGCTGTGGATGAGGAGGAGTGTGGAGGTGATCCAGTCTCACTCCATTTATGTCCCATCATAAAGGAGTTCTTGAGTCATTCTAAATGCTGCTTGGAAACAGAAAAATATCACTCTGGCCTGCAGGTCTTAACTCTTTCTTCTTCTCTCCTCTCTGGCAGTCCCGTGCTCCTCAGGTCATTTCTCCCGCACAGGTCTGGTCCCCTGTTACCCCTGTCCCAGAGATTACTACCAGCCTGAACATGGACGCTCCTACTGCCTCTCCTGCCCTTTCTACGGCACCACCACGGTCACAGGGGCGACCACCATACAGCACTGCTCCAGTAAATACTAAACACAGATCACTCTCAAATCTAGAAGAAATTTCTCATATTCACATTAGTTTAATAAAAATATTGTAGTAAATGTAGCGCTCTTAAAAATATAATGATTTTGTGGTGTCCTAGGACCAAAACCCTGACAGGCTGCTGAATGAATGTGTCTGTCCTTTCATATAGTATCAATTCATATCCATCAAAACATGAATCAGATCATATGTATAAAAAAATGGCATTGTGTCTTATCATACGGTACCATATCGTATTGTTGCTTAATGTAGTGTAGTTATTTATTAGATACATTGTATGGATGCATTTTGTATTGTATCATCTCATCTCATCTCATCTCATCTCATCTCATCTCATCTCATCTCATCTCATCTCATCTCATCTCATATCATATCACATCATATCATGTATCATTTCAAATATCATCTACTCTCGCATCATATCAAATCATATCATATCATATCATATCATATCATATCATATCATATCATATATCAGTTCAAATATCATATCATATCGTATCATATAATGTCATATCATATCACCTCATCTCATATCACATCATATTACCTCATCTCATCTCATCTCATCTCATATCATATCATATCATATTATATCATATCATATCATATCCTAAAACATATCAAATAAAATATCAGATCAAATATCATTTCATATTATATATCATATCATATTATTTCATATCATATTATATCATATCATATCACAGATCATGTCATATAGATTATATCATACGTTAAATCATATCTTATGTCAAATATTATTTCATAATATTTCAAATACCATATATTATATGCAGCATTGTAAAATGCCATACTGTTAAGGGGTCATAACATATCATATCATATCCTAATTTAAGCTAACATTTAATCCTGCATAGTATTTTTTCACATGGTAACAAATCATTTGGCATCAAAATAAAAAAAAAAAATCTAACAAAACCTATAGTTGAATAACATAAGGTAAACATAAAGGTAATGTAACTCAATGTAATGAAATGTGAGTTAATGTTACAAGAAGTTACCTAGGGTATCATAATTTAACATTTAGTAAAACATAAAGGTAACGTAACTTAAAGTAACATAAATGAAACTTTTTGTTATGTAACGTAAATGTATAGCAACAAATTAAATGGAAACATTAACATAAAGGTAAAGTAAGGTAATGTTTTGTCCATGGTATCATTAAATATAATATATGTTTTCATGTATTGTATCATAACCTATTGTTTTGTAACATACCATCCAACTTTTATTGTATCTTATAACTATCACAGCCTTTGGTACTGAACATACACTAAGTACACATGTAGAGGACAGAGTCTGGATACAGGATACTACTGTTCACAGTTACTAATGTCTAAGTTTCAGAAAAACACGAATGAATAAACAAACAAAAGAGATGTGAACAACAACACCAAACAGTAAGAGACAAAACATTCAGAAGCAAACCAAAACGCAACACCTTAATGGAGAACCAGATAAATTCTGGAGTGGTGGGTGTTTGGGGGGCTTGTCTTTAACAGAGTGTTTTCTGGAAGGATTCCTTTGTTGTTAGCGACCGAGAAAATATTGTTTAATAAAACGACACTATCATAGTTTGTTCCACCAGCAGCTCCAGTGTAAATTCACTCTGATGTAAGACGATGAAAAGGTGATGAAGAGCAGATTTTCAGACAGCAGTTTCATTTTAACACCACTGGACTGAGTCAGGATGTGTTGGCGTGTAAAAGTGACTTATGCTAAACTTCAAGAGGACGCGCCAAGTGAAGTCAGAACTGCTCAGCGTCAGCTGCTCTGTGTCACAGTCTCAAATCTGTCTTCACTTGTGTCTGATCTGCACTGAGACGGTATGATCCAGTCGGAAAAGGACTTACAGCACAGGATCAGCGGGAAAATGGAAATAAATTGACTTTTATTGCTGTGCTGCAGAATGGAAATGAATAACGCTGCATGCCTGAGGTGTGGGAATGAACAGTGGTCACCACATGCAGCCAGCTTTCAAAAAAGGCTACAGACTTTACTCAGACAATCACAAATGTCTAACAGTCTGGTAGAGAGGGGAAAGATCCCTGTCGTGTCTTTCCGATGTGTCCTTGCTTCCACATTAACCACGTTTTCTTTGGGCGTCATTGTCAGGTTTTGGATCCAGTTTTCTTCCTAAAGAGGAGAGTGTAACTGCAGCTCCAGAGGTGGAGGTTCATGAGGAGTACCAAGCCAGCAGTCAGGTCAGTTTTTCAACTTTTCTCAAGCTACATACTGGCTACATACTATGCATATATTAAACATATCAGTTATGCTCAGTATAGCATAGTGGCACCCCAAAATTACTTTAGAAGAAGAGTGTGCTCTACCTGCATCAGCATTGGGCATTCAGCATCTGGAAGGGCAGGGAGCTTGCAGAACAAAGTCATACTGCCAACTAAAAATTTGTGGTCCTTTCAAAATTTACATGTGCCCCAAAACTACCTTATTGAGAGTGTGCTCTACCTGCCTCAGACTTTAGCATTCCAGATTAGCTCATGGAAGGACAAGGGGCCCCCAGAGTACCGCTGCAATTCCAAATACATTATAGTAATCCCAACAAAGTTAACAAGGTGCCCCAAAAACGACTTCAGCATGGGCAGTGTGCTCTACCTGCCTTAGAATTTTGCATTCCACATAGGCTCACGGAAGGGCAAAGGGCTGCCAGGGTACAGCCACACTTCCAAATACATTAAAGCCATCCCGACAAAGTAAACAACCTGCCCTCAAAACAACTTCAGCATGGAGAGTGTGCTCTACCTGCCTCTGACTTTGGCAGTCCACGAAGGCTCATTGAAGGGCAAGAAGCTACTAAAGTAGAACCATACTTCCAAATATATTATAGTCCTCCCAACAAAGTTAACAATGTGCCCCAAAAGCCACTATAGCATGGGGAGTGTGCTCTACCTGCCGAAGACTTTTGCATTCCACATAGGCTCAAGGAAGGACAAGGGGTCCCCAGGGAGCAGCCACGATTCCAAATGCATGATAGTAATTCTGACAAAGTTAACGATGTGCCCCAAAACCTACTTCAGCATTGAGAGTGTGCTCTACCTGCCCCATATATTGGCATTTTACATAGGCTAATGGGAGGGCAAGAAGCTACATAAGTAGAGCCATACTTCCAAAATATTATAGTCCTCCTAACAAAGTTAACAATGTGCCCCAAAAGCCACTTCAGCATGGAGAGTGTGCTCTACCCACCTTAGAATTTTGCATTCCACATAGGCTCATGGAAGGGCAAAGGGCTGCCAGAGTACAGCCACACTTCCAAATATATTAAAAGTCATAAAAAAGTTAGCAATCTTGCCCTAAAAACAACTTCAGCATGGAGAGTGTGCTCTGTCAGCCTTAAACTTTGGCATTTTACGCATCTTTTACACTGTAAAGAGAATTAAGAGGGTATCGGACTAAGCATGGACTGATGTGATTGGCTGGTCCTACAGGTTTTCCATGAGTGTTTCTTGAATCCGTGTCAGAACAAGGGGACGTGTGAAGAGGTTGGAGCGGGTTACGTGTGCACCTGTATGCCTGGATTCACAGGTAAACCAACAGACTGAACACATTCATAGTATTTTCTCCATCCAAACATTCAGAAGTGATAATAGATTGTTCAACAATGTGTCTGACATTTCTCTCAGGTGCAAAGTGTGAGGTCGACATCAACGAGTGTGACTCTGCTCCGTGTCAGAACGGAGGCCTGTGTAAAGACGGCATGGGAGATTTCCAGTGTGAGTGCAAGCCTGGATTTCTAGGTGAGGGAACGAGAGTATTTCAGCTCTTCTGTAAATATCTTATATTCTGCTCCTCCATCTTTTTCTGACTGCTCTTTTTTAACCCCAGGCTCTCTGTGTGAGGCTGAGGTGAATGAGTGTCTGTCCTCGCCCTGTCTGAATGAAGGCGTGTGCTTGGACGAGGTCAACAAGTTCAGCTGCAGCTGCGCGGATGGATTCACAGGTAAGATGACAGGAAACAGTTTTGATCCTCGATTTCCTTTTCAAGCTTTTCGATTAAATCACTTTTTTTTTTTTTTTTACGTTCCTGCAGGGTCTCGCTGTGAGCTGGAAATAAACGAGTGTCTTTCCAACCCTTGTCTGAACGGAGGCGTGTGTGATGACCTGACGGGCGGCTACACCTGTAACTGTGCCACTGGCTTCTCAGGGGATAGCTGCGAGGTCAACATCGACGAATGTTACAGCGCCCCCTGCCTGAACGGAGGCTCATGTCTAGACGACATTAACAGTTACAGGTAATGAAGACTTTTACACCAACCTACATGAGGGAAGTGTAGATGATTACCGATGATGGGAGTCAGGATGTCGCTTGGACCGTGTCCCTCCTGATTTTGCTCTCCATACACAGTTTTTCCACCTGATTGGTTGATGTTACTCTGACGCTGTATGTGGTGTTCCTGCTCCCTCAGGTGTCAGTGTGTGCAGGGTTTCCGTGGTAACCAGTGCGAGGTGGACGTAGACGAGTGTGATCCGAACCCCTGTGTGAACGGAGCCAGCTGCCTGGACGGTCTGGGCTCCTACACCTGCCGCTGCCTCCCTGGGTTCAACGGAACCAGGTGTGAGACAGGTACTTTAGGACAGATGACACATCACAAAGTCTGTTATAGGCCAGCTACACACTCTGATGACATCACGAAAAAGAAGTTGCTCGATTTCGCTTTTTTCATTCAGTTTATGATCCTGGAATTGTGTGATTTTTAAAGAAACATGTCTTGTCTTTTCAGAGATGTCCTCTGCCTTCAACCTGGACTTCGAGGTGTCTGGTATCCATGGTTACGTAATGATGGACGGAGTGATGCCACCGCTGACGGAGATCACCTGCACGTTTTGGATGAAGTCATCAGACACCACCAACTACGGCACACCTGTGTCGTACGCCGTGGAGGGGAGCGACAACGCGTTCCTCCTCATCGACTACAACGGGTCAGCGATGGACGTAGCTCTGTTTATTTTTCACCAACCAGCTTTTTCTCTTCTCTTTTAAACGCTCAGTTTTTTCTTTCTGCAGCTGGGTGCTGTATGTGAACGGTAAAGAGCGCATCACAGACTGTCCCGCCGTCAACACGGGGCTGTGGTACCACATTGGGGTCTCCTGGAGGAGCTGGGACGGGGACTGGAGGATCTACATCAACGGGAAGCCCTCAGACGGAGGCAAAGGCCTGTCAGTCGGCACCACCATCCCAGGTGTAGTGCTATCCTCGACCTGCTCTCCTCTACTCTCACACAACGATCAACAAATTCTGAATGATCTCCCAGAGAGGTGTGGTTAACCTTTGACCTTTACCATGCGTCGTACAGGTGGTGGAGCTTTGGTACTAGGTCAAGACCAGGATCAGAGAGGTGACGGCTTCAACCCCGTCGAATCGTTCGTCGGCTCCATCAGCCAGCTCAACATCTGGGATCGAGTTCTCACTCCTCAGCAGGTTGTCGCAGCGTCGTGAGAGTCATTTCTGTCACACATCATGTCTTCTCCTCTCACGTCACGTCTCTGTCTTCCTCTGTGACGCAGATCAAAGTCCTGTCCAGCAGCTGTCCAGCCTCACATGTGACCCACAGAGGGAACGTCCTCGCCTGGCCCGACTTCCTCAACGGGGAGGTGGGACGAGTCAAAGTCAACCACAACAGCATCTTTTGTGCTGGTGAGAAACTTTGTAGATTTACTCAACACGGTCAAAGAACTGCCAAATCTTCTCTACTGATGCCGAACATCTGATTCTGTCTCTGAATATTGTTTAGTACAAATCAGACACTTGATTATCAGCAGCTTAAAACAAGAGTCAATAGCAACAGTGGAATAAGCTGTTTGGTATTTGCAGTGAAGATTTTGGCAGAAAAAAATTCAAATTGCTTCTATGATTTGCATGTATCCACTTGGGGATAGATTTGAAGCAAGGTAAGATAGAATGATTATTATTAAATATAGATCATTAAATCTGTGTAGATACACTAACATTTCACTCATCCACCATGTCCCAGAGCATTTATCGATGCTGTGGTGGATTTGTAGAAGAAAAACACAGTAAAGCACACACGACAAAAATCTTTATAAATAAGACTGCGGATATTTGCAGCACTTACTATAGTGAAATAAACGCCGTCAGGTCGTGAAATTTGAAGTCATTTGTGTTTTTCTAATCTGAAGTTTCAGCTCAGGAAAAATGATTTTCTTTAATTTTGAAATACACTTTTTATTAATGACAGTTGTTTGGTACACAGGATAGGTATGTTCATAAGTGTATATGGCACACTTAGAAATGTGAGTGGATGACTGTAAATAGTTTGGTTTGATGTTGTCTTTTTGCAGTGTAATTATATTCATTGCTGTGAATGCAGCAATGCATTCACAGTATATGTTCTTCTGTGACAAAAAAATTTATTCTTCTTCTTCTTCTTCTTCTTCTTCATTCTTCCGCCCGCTTTTTTGGACCGCTAAAACTCAGGCAAACTTCAACCGATTTTCACCGTTCAAACTTCAAAATGTGTGTTTCAGTTGGGACAAGGGGGCTATGACTCTTCAGAAACTTTTCACAAATACTTTCCGAGATATTCGACGATTTACGAAATTTCGGTCCCATAGAGATGAATGCGAAATTTTCAAAATTTCCTCTCTTCAGGACATTCTTTCAGCCTGCTTCAAACCCTCCTCATTCAGTCATACATTCAGCTACAAACTCCATTCAAACTTCAGAATATTCAGCTATCTTTTGGCTTCATTCAGTGGGTTTCAAATGTTTCCTAGCATTCATAGTTTCTTCACAATGACCCTTCAAAGGTCATGATGCATTTCAGCTCTTCGAGCCGTTTAACATTGGTGTGTATTGGACGGAATGTTTTGGCTCAGAGTGGGAGATTCAAACGACAGAGCACAGAGAGGGGGAAACAGGACCTGAAAAATTTCTGGGTAAACTGCTCTTTTGGTCACAATTTTCACTCCACATAGGCATATTATATATCAAAATGGAGAAGGGCTTGTCCTTCTTCTGAAAAAGTGGTTTTTAAAGCAAAAGGATGGAGCACTTTTTCACAAAATGGCCAACTGTCATGAGAAGTTCAAAAAAATCCCCATATACCTCCATGTTAATTCCTGAGGGGTTTTCTCAGAGATCAGTAAATTTTCCCTCATCTATCTATCGCTCTCGTGGGTTCGTTTCTTGACCTTCATGCATGAAATTTAGATGGACAGCTTCCTCTGGGTCTCAGGATTCCTACGGTGTGTTCATTTTTATCCTAGCCCTCACGGTTTTGGCAAGGTGACAGGAGATTCGGACTCTTGCTTTGCCACAAAATCTTCAGAAGATTACAGTAACAAGGGCAAAGTTGTGCACCTGCACCTGCTGCCTTTAACGAGCAGGGAGCAGGTCACCGTGGAAACCTTTCATCTCATGCAGCTGTTTAGAGTAACTCATCAAAACATTCAGGAACAAAGACAAGCATGTGTGTGTTAATTTATCAGTGATCACCAATGCAAAATCTGGCTTCAGAAAAGCCTCAGCAGACAGGTTTACATGATTGAACACACACACACACACACACACACACACACACACACACACACACACAGGGCAGAAAGTATCACACTTTAACAGCATTTGACTTCTATTTCCCTGAGTCAGCTCCTTATTTTCCTAGATTTTTTTTTTTTTAATTTAAATTCCTTCCTTTAATTCCTGAATTGATTCAGCCAGTCAAACTTTTAAATCCAATTTTAGATTACACTGATTCATGCTTCATCATCATTCTTTTTGTCAGAATTGCAAGCACCTTTACACCCTGATTTCAAAGGGAATGTGTTGGGAATCAACAGACTCCACCAGCTCTCTGATGGCAGTTGGTAAACAATGATCACCATGGCAACATCTGGCTTCAGATGGGCCTCAGCCTACAGGCTTACATGGTTAAAAAACTCACACACAGTACACACTGGATTACATTTTAACAGGGTTTAAGATAGCAGACTTACATTTACCCTCAGTCAGGTCATTATTTCCATCAATGTTCTTTAAAATTTGATTTATTCCTTTAATTTTTGAATAGACGCAACCATTTAAACTTTAAATTTCTTCATCCATTCCATTTATTCGACCATTCATTTCCTTTCATCCAAGAGTTCATGGCAGGCTAATTCAGCATTCTGCATTAGCAGTTGAGCGCAAGCTTTTACAGGACTTCTTAAAACAATTTTCAGACATATCCTCAGTCATTCATGATCAGCATTCTGCATCAGCAGTTGAGCACAAGCTTTTCAAGACTTCATTCAACCATTTTAAGACAAATCTTTAGTCATTCATGTTTAGCGTTCTGCATTAGCATTTCAGTGCAAGCCTTGCATGACTTCATTCAACCATTTTCAGACAAACCTTCAGTCATTCATGTTTAGCTTCTGCTGTAGCATTTCCGCATGAGTTATTTAAGACTTCATTTAGCAATTTTCAGACATATCTTCACTCAATCATGTTCAGCATTCTGCATTAGCAGTTCAGCGCAAGCTGCTTCAGCATTCTGCATTCACAGCGCAATTTCTTCAGAAATTGCTTTTCTAGTTTATTAAATGATATTAATTTGTTTATTCATTAATTATTTATTTCTTTTTGTTCGTCTATTTTTATTTTTATTTAATTTTATTTTTTTATTCATTTATTAATATTTATTTTTTGTTTGTCTATTTTTATTTATTCATTTATTTATTTCTTGAATATTTATTTTTGTTCGTCTATTTTTATTTTTATTTTTAATAATTAATTAATTCATTATTTATTTTTTTTTGCCTATTTTTATTTTCATTTATGCATTTATTTATTTACAGGTTACATAAATGACTATATCTGAAAAAGCAATTTACGTATAGACTATAAATAATTTTCTGTTGTTCCAAAGGATATTTTGCATTTTTTTTGTTAACAAATACAGCTTTGCATTTTCTGTTTATTGAAACACATGTGAAAAAAAAAACAGTTGGATATCATTCAGATTTATTGCATTTTAATCAATTTATTGTAGTTAAAAAATATGTCAATACAAATTATTAAAGTTTGGAACTTAGGGCTTATATTAATGTTAATCAAATAAAAATACTTCAAAAATTGCACTACAGTGGCGGTAAAACCTTTTTGAAGTTAATGTTGGGCTTTTATGCCTTTAATAAATAAGAGGAGGGTAGTGGGTAGAATGGTAGAATGGCGCCATGTTTCTTGCAGTTTGCAACAAATGAAGTAAAAAAAGGGAATTTAGAGATATATGTGGGGCTGGTTGAGCAGGATGATGAGAGGCAGTTGGTTGGCCACAGAAAGAGATTGTGTTTAATATGACAGTGTGATCCGTCTTTCCAGATTGCCCAAAGCTGGAGAACGCCGTGCCTCACCTGCACGCCTCCTCTGTGGAGGTGAGCCCTGGTGCACAGGTCCAGCTGTCCTGCGATCCCGGCTTCTACCTCCTGGGGGAGCCGATGCTGCAGTGCCAAAACAAAGGAGAGTGGAGTCACCCTCTGCCCAGCTGTGAACGTAAGACGGAGGCTGCTTTACTTAGTGTATCTGACACAGACCGGTGGGAGCTGGAGTCAGAGAGCTTTGTCTGTGTGTTGCAGGAGTGTCCTGTGGGCCTCCTCACCCCCTGGAGAACGGGTTGTTCCAGGGCTCAGACTTCCACGCCGGCGGCTCTGTGGTGTATCAGTGTAACGCTGGTTTCTACCTGCTGGGAGACACAAAGGTGCACTGCAGCAACAGTGGCAAGTGGGGAGGAAATCAGCCATCGTGTCTGGGTAAAAATGTTTAAAATAAGCCATAAGTGACAAAAAACACCTGTTGCTCAGGTTTAACAGGTGGTGTCTGTTTTCTGTCCCTCTGTTTAGATGTGGACGAGTGCGCTCTGGGGTCTGACTGTGACGATCATGCCAGCTGTCAGAACACTGAAGGCTCCTACATCTGCACCTGCGTCCACCCGTACAGCGGAGACGGCAAAAACTGCACAGGTGACCACATCTTCTTCTTTAAAGTCACTTTGTCTAAAGATCGTATCTTCATCCGTTTCTGTGTTTGTTTCACATCAGAGCCGGTGAAGTGCGAGAACCCCGGGTCTCCAGAGTTTGGCCACAGAGACGGGAGCAACTTCCTGATGAGCAGTGAGGTCGTCTTCGGCTGCGACAACGGGTACGAGCTCGTCGGATCAACCCGGCTTCAGTGCCTGGAGACGGGGGTCTGGGACGGTCCGGTGCCGTACTGCAGAGGTGAGGAGCAGGGTGATGAAACTGAGCTGCAGAAGCTTAAAGGTGCACTGCTTCAATCAATCACACCACCAGAGGGCGCCATTTCTCCAGTTTGAGAAACTGAAAGGGAAAGTGTGCTGAGAGGCCGGCTCTGCTGGGTGTGTTTTGCCCTGATCAAGACTCTAAAAACAACATTCAACCTCTTTCTAAAATGACTTCCTGAAACCATCCCTCATAAAGTTTTATCTTCTGGGCCTAAGACCTTGAGAGACTATAAAAATCATTCAACCACAGAGTCGGCTTTGGCCGTCACACCTTTTATTTTTTTAAATAATGGTGTGATTTGAACCAATTTTCAAAGGGAAGTAAACAGGTTTCCAACAGTCTAAGATTTGATACAACAAAGAAATAAACGACCAAACATGAATTCTCTGGCACGTTTTGCTCAGTTTATCACACATGCAAATATGAGCGTAAGTACACACACAGCAAGCGATTGTCCTGACCTCAGCATCTGTGAGCCGTTGGTTTTACATACGGCTGTCGTTTTTTTTGCTGATGGCTGAAAGAGGGGATCACAGCAACACCTCTGTTGGCTCTGAGCCAAACTCTCCCTCCTTTCGAAAGGATAAAAACAATGCAATAAGTTTCAGTTGGACTTTTTTTCTCCACTGTGTCACAGGCAGCAGAACTTTAAATCTAAAATCTAAAAGTACACTGGAAAGCCGGTTTTATTTCTCTTTTGAATGAAGCCACGTGTATTTGTGGGATGAGCAGCAGAGCTGAGTCTGTAGGTTGTGCCTATAGACGGCGTAAAGAATGGACAGTGAGGCTCTGCTGTTTACCATTGTACGGTTTTGAAGCCATAATACCCGTCAGAGGCGCCGCATTGTACAGACAGAGACTGTGAGGGGCTCCGAGAGGACCGGAGTGGAGCCAGGCGACATACAAATATACATATATACATATATGTATCTTACTATTCCTCCTGTATCTCAGTGTTTCTCAAAGTGGAGTAGCTAGGGGGGGCCCAGAATAATTTAAAAACATTTGAAAAAGCATATCAATAAACTGGGATCTCTTGCACCAATAAAATCAGCTATTTCTTCTAATACTCCCACCCAATTTAGCTTTTTGCCGCGACATAAGATCTCATATGACTGTGACATGTTTATCACTTCATAATGTGCATCAACAGATAAAAACCACTCAAAACAAACAAAACCTTGGTGCAGTGGCATGCACAGACTTTTTGATTAAAGGACAGGGTGGAAAACCAGAAAAAAGGGGCACGTATTGCGTGTGTTTTTGCCAACTAAGAGGGCAGTTAAGAGTGTTCACACACGTTCTGGCCCAGAGAGGTCACTTCAGCTGATGTTTTTCAACAATTGGACCACAAGGGGGGGTGACTGCTGCTGTGGAGGTAACATTTTGTCAAAGTTTACAAAATGAGCTACTTAGAAAGAATAAGGCTCAGTTTACACAGTGATAAAAATTAGAGGTAGACCGATATATCGGGCCGATATTTGGACATTTGTCTCTATCGGCCATCGGCCGTATTTTCTTTTAAAAAGCCGATTTTTGATCCGTTTTATAAAATGACGCAATTTTTGATCAGGCACAAAAAAGATGAGCACCTCAAACTTGTGGAACCACTTGGATACATTACATACTTTTGTTCAAATTATATTAATAAGTTTAAATTTCTTTTTTGACATTTTAAGAAGAGTGTGAATGTTTACTACTGCTTGTTACATTGTGTGTTTACTAAGACAAAATATTTCATTGTTTTGAAAGCTGAAAAAATGTTCAGAGGACTGGACACGACTTGTTGTAATAGATTTCTTTTAGTTGATCAGAAATTGCTGCGTTTCACAAAAATGTGATAAATATATATTTATTTAACAATCGGCCTGAATATCAAATTGGAAAAATCGGCTATGCATATCGGCATCGGCTGCCCAAATTTGGAAAGCATCGGCATCGGCATCGGCCCCCAAAAAAACCATAACGGTCGACCTCTGATAAAAATCTGTGTTTACACAGAAACGCCAAGGGACTGAAAACGCTGTAGTAAGCATGCAAGGTCTGCAGGTGGTGCTATAACTGTCTTGTCCAGAAGCAGCTTTTGGGTGATGAAGTAGAGAAGTAGAGTTGAGCCGATCATCTGGTGTATTGGGGAATACTAAGTTAAAAAGTGGAGCAACAGATGCTCATGTTGTATAAAGACAGTCAGCAGATTCAGCAGATTGAGCAGCACAAACACAACACGGTAATTTGAGTCGATCGTAACAACGGTACTGTTGTCCTGTTGTATGCACTCGTGATGAGTGGAGCATGACGTCAGCGTTTCCACTGAAAATGCCGACTTACTGTTTACACGGCAACGGTGACGCAGTTTCAGGAAAATCGCACTCTGGAAGTTTGCGTTTTGGGTCGACTGAAACGCCGTTTCCGTGTTA
Source organism: Halichoeres trimaculatus (assembly GCF_033239565.1). Taxonomy (NCBI): domain Eukaryota; kingdom Metazoa; phylum Chordata; class Actinopteri; order Labriformes; family Labridae; genus Halichoeres; species Halichoeres trimaculatus. Next base: position 20,009,757 of record NW_027437200.1, read on the forward strand.
ACGCCAGGCTGAAACGCAACAAAACTTTTGCGTTTCACCCTAAAACCGTCTTAAGACAAGTTGAATAGTTGCTAGAATTTACCTTTTGCACGTTTGGATCTTAATGAGGTTTTAAGTGGAGCTACAATATGCAAAAGCAAGAAGGAGAAGTGTGACAAAAAACATTTGGAACTCTTAACTTAAAAAATAAAATAAAATAAAATAAAAAGGTTGTTTATCACCTGATCAAAAGTTTAGGAACACAGGCAATTAAAGTCAAGATCTGCTCAAAATGTTCATTTTCTGTCAGGCATTCACACGGACATGCCCTCCTGATGGCTAAAGCTACGGTTTGGAGAGTTTTTTGTAATTTTTTTGAGCGATGGTTTAAAACTTTTGATTAGCTGATAAACAGCCTATGTCAGTTTACTTGTTGTTTTCAATAAATTACTTTTTTCAAAGTGCTTTTTAACATACTTCTTCTCCTAGCTCTACTTAAAACCTCATTAAGATCCAAATGTGCTAAAGGTAGTTTGACCACAGCTCATCTGAAATGACTGGGGGGACAGAGTCTTTGACCTATGCTGCAGCCAGCCACCAGGGGGAGCAGTTTTTGTGCTTTCTTGCAACCTTACATCGAGTGAGCAAGATGACGTCCATTTTTTTTTTTCCAGTCCATGGCTGTGCCCATGAAAAATTGCTAAGTCATCTCTGCTGTTGCCAAACAGCTTTTTAAACTTTTCGTCGTTAGTTTCATAAACTGGCGCTCTGCCCTGTGAAGTCATGGCAGGAAGAACACGAGGAGTTTAAAAGACAGAGACGAACTGTTCACTGAGTCAGGGGAAAATCCTTCTCAGGGCTCTTTAAATGTTTTCTGCTGCATCAGTTTTGGAGTCATATTTCATTTACTGTCTCTTTTATGTCCACCAACTTCCTGGCCGCTCATTCTTTAATCTCTCAGAGTACTCTTTTATCTGATTACGCCCCTCAGTCACATAACTCATGCTTCTATCTTTCCTGTGGGCCTCCTTCCATCTGCCCGTGGAAAATGAGAGGCTGCATCAATCCTCTAATTCAGTACATCTAATCGATACCACTGAAAGATGTAATACACATATATAGAGATCTCATTTTACATGTAGTCAAAGCAGGATTCACTGATGGTCTCTGTGGTGACTCTGCAGCTCTCTCCTGCCCGACGCCGACTGTCCCCGAGAACTCCAACATGACAGGAAACAACTTCACCTATGGAAGCAAGGTGACTTTCAGGTATCATTTGCATCCCTTTGACACTTTGGTGTAATTATGACAGGAGGAAGTGTAAGGAAAAGATGTTAAACAGCCCCCTCCTTCTGTTTTGTTTTTCATTCAGCTGTATGAAAGGCTTCCTGCCTCAGATCCCCTATGAGTTCCAGTGTCTCTCCAGTCTGAGGTGGAGCGGGACGCCACCCATGTGCCACCCGGTGACGTGTGGAGATCCTCCAACTGTCATAAACGCTGGCTATACCCTCATCACAAACACATACCAGTCCACTGTCACATACACCTGCACCGAGGGATACAGGTACAGATATACACCTGTCTGCTTCTAACTGGGTTTAGTGGATTGATTCCTTAAGTATATATAAAGATGGACGACGTGTCTCTATTTCTCCCACTGTACACAAGTGAAACCAAAATACCCACATGATGGATTCATATTGATTTGTGCTGCATTAATCAAGTCCAGCACCTTTTAATCACATTTTACTCACAGATTGAGGCAAGGATCACTCAGATCTGGAGAGGTTTTTTTTGTGTGTGTTTTCAAGCTAGCTACTTTTTCTCACTCGGTTTCTTTCTGTTTTTTTTTAACTCATGTACACACCCTTTACTTGTGAAAACAATGAAAAGATGTATATTTTTGAAAACAATAGTTTTTGTGTACTCTAACACGCCCTGTATGATTGTACAGGCGCCAAATAACGTATCCACCAGAGGGCGCCACTCAACTGAAAAAATTAGTAGCAGAAGATTCAGATCATAAGCACATTTTTTTCACTGCAAGTTTCATTAAGTATTCTTCTTTGTTGTTCTTTGCTGCTCTGTTATAAACTATTAGATAAACTGCTCGACACTGCCCCCGTGACCTCTAGTGGTACTGCAGCTTTTGGTACATCTGCAAGGCTCCAATTAAGAAACAGGGACAAAGATAATATAGAGTTTTATGTATTTACTAACAGGACTGTCAATTGGGAAATTTTGTGAGGAATCAGTAACTACGTAAAGCTAAAAAAAAAAGAAAAAAACTTAATGATAGATCAGTTTGGGCAAATTACTTTGAAAAAGGATTTAACTACTTTCCCAAAAAAGTAATTAAATTATAAAGGAATTGCTCCGTCATAAATATAACTAGTTAATAGGAAACGTAATTATTGAGTTACTTATTTTGAAAAACCTTCAATTTTGCAAAAGAATATAGTTTTACATCTATGACATTGGAGTCAGGTGTGTTTACTTCCATCCTGAAAACGCCAGTTTTACCCCCACAAACCGCTCCGGGTTTGGGCATAGCAAGCCAGGTCGGATAGACCTGCCGACTATCTGGATTAAGGAGGGATTGTCCCAGATTTTAACCCGGTCTCCTGTTCTACTTCAGACTTGTAACTTCTCTAGATTAACCCCTTATTTTTTATGTATGGTCCCGTCATCTCGAATAGTTTTTCAAGTCAAAACAAATCAGCTACTTGTGCCTTACATTCAAACCTCAAAAAGCATCCACCCCTCTCCCTGGAGTTGGTTTGATCTAAAGACGCTACATGAGATCATCTCTGACTGCAGGTTACACAGACGCACACAGGTAGCTGTCTGATATTTATTGCTGGAAAGTTTACTTCAGCATCAGCTATTTGTTAAAAAACAAACAAACATATCAATGTGATTGTCCTTGCCTTGTATGATAACATAGAGAAAGTAAACTTTAAAACTTGTGCTGGTTTTGGCTTCACTTTTGGGAGATGTCATGTCGTCCATCTTTTTATACAACCAGCTATCCTACCATATAATGAAACTTGATTTATGTGCTGAGATGAAACAGAGCACAGCTGTCCAAAACAAACTTACTGACACACTCTGGAGTGAGCCGTCAAATCTGTATCCTCAGTATGAGGGAGCGCACTGAGTCCATAAACCTTTTCACACTCCAGTGACAGAGACTCTGAGTGTGTCACACGTCCAGCTTTGATTTATCTGATCTGTGAATCACTCCTGATGCTCTAATTGCTGTCGTGTGTAAGCTAAGTTGTGTGTTTGTGTGAAGACCACAGGGCTCCATGGAGGTGGTCTGTGAAGCGACAGGGCAGTGGAGCTCGCCTGCTCCTCGCTGCGTGAACGTCTTGTGCAACACGCCTCCAGCGCTGAGGGACGCCGTGACTGTAGGGGAGAACTATGAGCTGGGAAACAAGGTGCACTATGTCTGCAAAGAAGGGTAAATGTGGTCGAAGTCTTTTAAGTTATGGGAGTTGGAAGTTTATCTAGACTTTTTATTATTTTGTTTCGATCACTTTGGAAGCGATGCTGTTTGCAACAACGTTTCCTCTTCCTCTTTCCTCCTTCACAGCTACACTCTGATTGGTCCAGAGACCAGAGAGTGTCTATCCAATGGGGAATGGAGTGACAGCTCCGCCCAGTGCGTCCCCCGCTCCTGTGGCCCCCCGCCTGCCATCGACCACGCCGAGCCATACGAGAGCCACCAGCTGTTCGGAGACACCGCAAACTACTACTGCACCGACGGATACACAGCTGGAAACAACTCCAAGATGGTGTGTAACGCCCAGGGTGTGTGGGCTCCCCCTGCTGGCATGGAGGCCCCTCGCTGCATCGCAAACTTCTGCCTCCGACCGCCTGAGCTGTCCCGAGCGATTTTAGACTCTGTCAACAAACCCAAATACGCCAGCAACACTGAAGTGAGCTACAAATGTGAGGAAGGGTTCATGCTGAACACGACCGCCACGCTGAGGTGTCTGATGGGCGGGGAGTGGGAGCCTTCGCCGTACGATATTGGGTGTGTGCCTGTGAGGTGCTCCAAGCCGGAGAGCATCGATCGGGGTTATGTAAGCGGGACCAACTACAGCTTTGGAGCCGTGGTGGCGTACAGCTGCGATAAAGGATTCCTGATCCGAGGGGAGAAGAGGAGGACGTGTAAGGCCAACGGGGAGTGGGGAGGGTCTCTGCCCAGCTGCGCACCTGTTTCCTGCTCCCCACCTCCTGCTCTCAAGAATGGATACATCCAGGTGAGCCACAGACGACACAACCTATAGAGGGATTATCAGTCTTTGTCATCTTAAAGATGCACATGTATCTTGACCACAGAAGCAGCATTTAGCTAAACAAATAACTAGGGCTGTCATTTTAACGCGTTAATTAGATTAATTAATTACACCGCAAATTAACGCGTTGCAAAAATTAACGCAGATTAATCTGGATCCCAAACCCGCGAGGCGTTCATAGACACACTTATTTTCAGATGTCTGGTATTTACAAACCGTTTGTCCTACTTGGAAAAAGTGGTGTTCTCGTCAGATTTTCAAATTTCCGACAGTCCCTGAATGTATCACACGTGACCTCAGCAGCATGCTTTAAACCGGGGGGGGGAGCGAGAGTGATACAGTCCACGTCTCGTTTATTCACACGTCCTTTTTGAAAATCTACAGAAAATCAACCGTTTGCTCAATTCTGTAAAAAACAGGTAATATTACACTCTTTACTGCATCAAACAAGCCCTGAATGATTGATATTTGTCAAGTATTTAAATCTAAAGAATTCTTTGAAAATTTGCTTCCATCTTCCTTGTGTCTTGTTTCAGCTTGGGGCTGCTCTGTACCAATGAGCAACAGTTTGTGTGTTCAGAGCATGTTAAACTGAAATTACTTCACTTTTCTTTGATCCAAGACTTGAAAAAAGTGTTTTGTACATAGTTCCTCACAGTTTTTAGCCTTTAGCCTGGGATCTCCTGACCTCATAGAAGTATAGAAGTTCATATTGCAGTGAAAAATGAGTCCACATCGAGTAAAAATGTGACAGAAGCAAAAAACAGTCCTAAAAATCAAATCAGCTTATCTTAGGTGCAGGACTGTGAAGATTTTGCTAAGGTAGAACCATAAAACTTTTTCCATGTGTTCCTTATGCCTCAGGGTACCTAAAAGTGTGTTGTATATGTTCCCACCTTATTTTTTAATGGTTTTTTACTGTCTTCTAATGTAATTTTAATGTCCTGGAATTCAAATTCTTTATTTTGGGACCTTAAGCAGATATGAGATTAAAATGTGATTAATTAGATTAATTAATTACAAATCCTGTAATTAATTAGATTAATTATTTTAATCACCTGACAGCACTACAAATAAACAAATAATCCCTCTATACACCTGGGTTTTAGTACCTCACATTGGTTTCTCCAACTTTTTTCTCTGACCTTTTGTTTGTCTTCACAGGTCAGAGGTAGATTTACCTTCAACAGTAAGGTGACGTACGCCTGTAACGCAGGATACAGACTCATCGGCCGCCCAGAGCGAGTTTGCCAAGCGAACCGGCAGTGGTCCAACAATGATCCTCCAACCTGCATCCTTCTAACCTGTGATCCTCCTCCAGACATCGTCCACGGACACTACAAGGGCTCCGACTTCCAGGTTGGGCGAAAAGTCCAGTACACCTGTGACGAGGGCTACGAGCTGGTCGGGGATGCAACCTGGACCTGTCTGAAGTACGGACGCTGGGACAAGTCAAGGCGCCCCCGCTGCTCACCCGTCCAGTGCCCAGAGCCACCGCTTGAGGAGAACCACCTGGTCCTGAAGGGTTTGGACTCTGATTCAGGAACGGTGGAGTTATCCTGTGAGGACGGCTACGTCCTGGAGGGAGCCCGGATCCTCCGCTGCACCCCGTCCCAGGAGTGGAACGACACGTTTCCTGTGTGCAAGCAGGTGTTTTGCGGCCCTCCGCCTGAAGTGTCGTTTGGCGGTGCGACCTCGTCCTCCATCCCGTTCCCGTATGGCTCCATGGTGAGCTACACCTGCATGGACGGCTTCACCTTAAGGAAAGAAGGCTCCGTGTCCTGTTTGGCCAGTGGGCAGTGGAGCAGTCCCCACCCAGAGTGTATCCCCGTGGAGTGCCCTCAGCCTGTGGAGGTACCCAACGGTATCGTTGACGTCCAGGGTTTGATGTACCTCAGCAAAGCGCTGTACAGCTGTAAGACTGGATATAACTTATCTGGAAACGCGACCATCCTCTGTGGAGAGAAAGGACTCTGGATTGGAGGCGTACCTTCCTGTCGCCCCATCGAATGCTCGCTCCCAAAGCAGATCACTAACGGGAAAGTAGTCTACACAAAACTCCAGTTTGGTCACAGCGTTTCCTACTTCTGCCGCCGTGGCTATCGTCTCAAAGGGCCGGAGACTCTCTCGTGCCTGTCCAGCGGGGAGTGGAGCACCCAGCCGCCTGTGTGTGTCCAGATATCCTGCACGCCTCCCCAACCGATTGAAAATGGGTTTGTAGAGGGCCAGGATCACAGCTTTGGGGTCACCATTTTCTACAGCTGCTTCCCGGGTTTCCAGCTAGTAGGCCAGGACCACTTGACCTGCGAGGAGTTTGGCTGGTCCAGTTCTGTCCCCATCTGTGTCCCCTCAGACTGTGGCCTGCCTCCTCACATTGACTTTGGGGAGTACGTCAGGGTGACTGCGCCTGAAGGAGGCTCTGAAGCTGCTTCTAGAGACACTGGATCATTAGCCTCATCGACGGACTTGAGCTTCCTTCACTCAACGTTGATCGAGTACCGCTGCCACAAAGGCTACGACCTCACCACCCCCACCAGGCTGGTTTGTCTGGAGGATGGAGGCTGGAACGGCACGGCTCCTGCTTGTGTCCCAGCAGAGTGTGGGACCCCACCGAGTCCGGATCATGGCTGGGTGAACGTGACGGACACCTCTCTTGGCAGCACAGCCAGGTATTCCTGTGAGGAAGGATACGAGCTGGAGGGGGATCCTGTGCGGGAGTGTTTATCAGGCCGACTGTGGACTAACAAAGCCCCCGTTTGTCGGCCTGTTTCCTGTGGTGACCCGGGTGCCATCACTCACGGCACGGTTCATGGAGGTAGTTTTGTGTTTCCTGAGGTGCTTTATTATGAGTGTAGTCCTGGATTTGTTTTGAAGGGTAATAACTCTGTTGCCTGTCAGGCTGACGGGAGGTGGAAGGGACAGAAACCAGTTTGTGAGCGGGTTTCATGTGGTCCTCCAAAGCTCCCCAGTGGTGTTTCTTTTAAAGGAGACCAGTTTAACTATAGCAACAAGGTAGAACTGAGCTGTCAGCCTGGTTTCCACCTAAAGGGGGAGTCTGTAAGTGTTTGCCAGGCTGATGGGACCTGGAGCCATGAGACTCTGATCTGTGTTCCCGCCCGCTGTGGCAAACCCACACCAATACCCAACGGACAAGCTCTGGGGTCAGAATTTGGCTTTAACAGCAAGGTGAAGTATGAATGTGATGAGGGATACCTCCTGAATGGAGATCCCATACTTATGTGTCAGTCTGATGGACTTTGGGACAAACCCGCCCCACGCTGTGATGTCATAAGTTGTGATCCGCCTGAGGACATCAGTCATGGCTTCCTGAACGGCTCAAGCTTCAACTACGACGACGTGGTGGAGTACGTCTGCTTCGACGGTTACGAGGTCGTCGGGGATCCCGTTCTGAGATGTTCAGATCGAGGCACCTGGGTGGGCCGGGTGCCTCAGTGTCACCCCTGCGTCTGCGCCCTCCCCGCACTGAAATCTGGCGTCGTCATAGGACACAGCCGGTCCTGCGGGGACCGCGTGACCTTCCAGTGTGACGACGGCTACAGGCTGCTGGGTCCCTCTGAGGCGGTGTGTGAGAAAGGAGGGGTATGGAGCCCCGGCGTACCTGTGTGTGGTCGGGGAAGGTGCACCGCCGCCCCGCCTGCAGTCGCTAACGCTGTCCTGCAGGGCGGCAGTGCTACCTTTTCAGACACAGTCATATACAGGTGTCGACCGGGGTACCAGTCCAGAGGGTTCCCTCAAATCTCCTGTGGACGAGACGGCAGGTGGGGGGAGCCCAGGATCAGCTGTGAGCCTTTGAACTGTGGGAAACCTCCAGCTGTGGAACACGCTCAGGTCGTGGGAGACACGTTTACCTTCCCGAACCAAGTCTCATACAGGTACACACCCCACTGTCACTTCAGGGTGACATTTTTGGGCGTTTTGGATGCATCCCCCAATATTTTTGGCACCTGCTAGGTACGGTAACAGCAGGACAATAATAAAAAAGAAAACAACAAAATGATACGATAACGTTGATTTAAAAACATAACAAAGACTGGCTTAAATGCTCAAGGTAGAAAAATATTGGTCCTATTTTCAAGATTACTTTTTCTCAAGTGTGATACCTTTTTAACGGCATAAAACTTAAAGTAATCTACTTGGTCTACTAACGGGCAAATCCCTAATCTGTTTCTTAAAGTGATTTCGTAAAAAAAGCCAAATATTATCGGTTAACTTGTCCTACCTTTGAGCAACTTGTTCCCAGTGTCTTTTCTACGGTGGCCAGTAGGTGTCAGACGATTTGCAAAGGCCACGACACAAATGTAAACGAAACAAAATGAATGCAAAAAAGCCATAACACAAAAAACTAAAAGAGGTTAAAGACACAAAAAAGTTGTGAAAATAAGTAAAGCATGTTTTTTTTTTTCCTTAGCTATGATAAATATAGTTTTGTGGTTGTGTCACCTTGTGGTAACCTTCATGGTACTTATATTTCTTTATCTGCCAGTAATGAGTATTCTAGGGCTGCAACTAACGATTATTTTTAATGTCGACTAATCTATTGGTTATTTCTTCAATCAATCATGATTATTTTGTGTTTTAACCTAATTTGGCCCTTAAAATGTGCAGACCTTCAAAATTCAACCCGTGTGTTGTATTTTCACTACATTTACCCAGAGTTAGATTCTCACCTCTGATTGGTCAGCCCTGTGTCATTTTTGTTTGTCTTTATTTCATTCATGATGACATCAAAATATAACTACAATGCAAAAGAAAAAAAAATCTTAAAATGAATGAAGCAGGTAACGCACTCCGTCCCTCCTCCTGCTCCTCCCGCTAAGTGTTACCGGTGCAGTGTGAGCTTGAGAGTGAGAGCTCCTACAGATAAATATCCCCCCTTTTAAAAAGTTAGGGGAGTTTTGACACTAGTTGGTGACTCAGATTCTTAAAAACTGTCTGTAACGGAGAGCCAAGGAGACTCTTTAAATCACGTTATCAGACGCTAAACTCCGGGAGCTGTCAGGCTGTCCAAACTCGAGATGTAGAGCCTCTGTTAGCGCACATGTATGAACTTAGTGATCTTTTCCCATATAAGTTGCCATTAACGTGGCGCTTCATGCAGTGAAGTGCCTGGTATTTGATTTCAGGATAAGACATCAGCAATAAAAACAATAATACAAGGCGTCAACGGTGAAAATTTGTGTTGATGAATTCTTTAAAGTATTATAGTCGACGAGTAGATTATGTCAATTAATGGTTGCAGCCCTAGTGTCATCTTATATTTAGCTTTATGAATCAGTCATGTCATAACGTTAGCATTAAAGCTACATCTATAATAGCTGAAGTAAAAAATAAAAACAAAAACAAAAACAATGATTCACTTACTTTTCATCTTCCATCACTCTAGAATCGTAGCTAACCTCAAACATGTTGTTACACTTCCTTTACAGATACGTGATGTGTTCAAGAAAGAAATGCTGGCTTACAGTTAACGAACCCCAAATATATATTTATCCCAACTTTTTTGGGTGAATTTATTAAGGAAAAAAGTCAGTGAAAAACAAGATTTTTGAATTGGTGTGTATGTGGTTTCCAGTGCTTCCGCAGCCAGCCCCAAGTGGACACTCGAGGAAATGCAGTTCTTAGCACTTCCATATTTTTTTGTTCAGCGATTGCTGCTTGATTATGTCATACACTTTCCATAATTTAGAAAAAATGAAAAAATAATTATTTCCATTGGATAAGGACACCTGGATGTGTTTGTGCTACTTTAAGAGTCTTTGATGTCAAAATCAGGCAAAGATCAAAGACTTTTTTTTCATGAATGCACCCTTTGTTATTTTTTCACTTTCATGTTTTCTCCTTCCTCCAGGTGTGAGGACGGTTATCAGCTGGCCTCTCAGACTGACTCCATCTCCTGCCAGAGTGACGGCACATGGTCCAAACACGGTGTTCGGTGTCGCCCCGCCCCCTGCCTGCTGCCCACCAACCTCCCCATCCCCCGTTTGGTCGTCACTGGAAAAGAGCTCACTCCTGTTGGAGGGACTGTCGCACTGTCCTGTCCTCCTGGTCTCTACCTGCAGGGGTCGGCGTTAGCTGAGTGTCAGGTGGGGAGGATGGTGTTAAATGTTGACTTAAGCCTTTGATATCCTGTTTGTGTTTATTAATGGTTAACAAGACGATAGGATTTCTTTAGAGGGGAGATTAAGAGAAGCGCTGAATGTGGTGGATCTTCTCTGACTGGAAAAAGCCGCGGCTGTGTTTGCTGAATCACTCTCCTCAACAAGGAAACATTTATTCTCTATAAACCACTAATAATCTTCCACTTCCCCGTCCTCTCTGTGTGTTTGTTCAGCTGGGTGGAGCCTGGTCACCGAGCATCTCCTCTGCTTCCTGCAAGGTTGTGGTTTGTGAAAAACCCCCGCCTCTCCTGAATGGCGTGACGGAGGGCGAAAGCTACAACTACGGGGACTTTGTCATGTACTCGTGCCTGCCAGGCTTTGATATGAAGGTAGTGACGGCTCCTCGTCAGTTTCATTCTGTGGAATTGAGCTGTTTATCAGATAAGATGAAAACCTCTGTTAATGAGTTACTTCACACTCCACTCTGGAGCTGTGATCTGTCCTCTCACGGTCTTACTCCCCCTCCGTATCTGCACTGCCCTTTTAAACAGCAGCCCCGCCACACTGACCTAATGACTAACAATCAGATTACACAAAGTCACGTGACTTCTCCTCAGCAATCAATAGGAGTGCGACGCCACAGAGTAAACAGAAAGAGCTGAGTCACTCTATTCCTGATACACTGATATCCTGGCCCTCACAATTTGAATACACTGAGAGCCTTTTGTTGCACACAAAGAGTACAAACTGCTGACTTTTACACACACACACTGTCGTAAAAAGGTTTTGTCGTCTCAGCTCAAACTTAATATACCGGCCCCGTCCTGTGACATGTGTCTTGTTCCACTTTAACTGTAGCCTCACTCTTTGTTCTCTGTGTCGCAGGGGGACTCGATCCAGACCTGCCAGGCAGACAGAACGTGGAGCGGCACGCGGCCAGCGTGTGTTGGTGGGTTTGTTTGGAACAGGGAAAAACACTCGATTGTAAAACAGTCTGGAAAAACAGGCACCTGAGACACGTGACACATGTTGGTCTTTGTTTGCTAACACTGAGGACATGTCAGCGTTTAGCAGCAGACACACACATTCCTGACAGGTAGGGCAGGATTAGAGCCGTGTGAGGCAAAAACCTGAATTTCCACTATTTTTACCTGCTTCAATCAATCAATCAAAATTTATTGATATAGCACTTTTCATACAAATAAAATGTAACCCATACACAGTGTTAATAAAAAGCAACATAGATAAAAGACAATAATAAAGCAAAATAATAAATTTAGCATAAATAATAAAGCTGCTGTACCCAGTACGTACTGAACGCCGTCTCAAAGGTTTAAAAATGAGAAAACACTGGAGGTTAGGTAAAAAGTATAAAATTAAATATATCATAATATAAAATAAGAAAATGATTTTTAAGAATTAAGAATAAAAAATACTTGAAATGAAGTTAAAATATACATATATATAAAATGATAAATAAATTAAGAATAAAACAGGAAAACAAAAGAATAAAATACAGAAAATATAAAAGATTTTAAAAAGAAAAGATAAAATAAATAAATAAGACAAGATAAGATAATAATAAAAAGTGGTCTGTACTTAAAATAAATAAAACGCTAAAAGCTAATTCAGGTAAAAGCTCGACTAAAAAGGTAGGTTTTGGTTTTTGAGATGAAATTCTTCTTTTAAGTTTCAACTTACCAAAACTGAGGTCAGTAAAGCCTCCGTGTGTCTTACTATTAACAGTGAAACTACGACCAATCAGGAATAAGTGAATAAAGCTCCTTTTGGTGGGGGTCTCAGTTTTTTTGTTTAGGTGGAAAATGGTAAACAGAATGAGGTGAAAACTTTATTATATCAAACAAAAAAAGCTAATCAAGCTAGCACTCTACCAGCTATATGGTAAGTTTGTCGAAAGATGAGAGGAAACCTAAAGCTAACATAGCTTTAGCTTGAAATTTAGGCCTTTTTTCAGCATCTGACTGTACCAAGAATTTAAGCTAGCAGTGTTTTGGCTAGAAAGTGCAGAATGGGTTTTTTAGAAGCGTCGTACTTTAGAGCTGGGCCTTTGTGAAACTGACTATTTACAGTGAAACTGAGACCCACCGGAAAAAGATGCAACTGTTCATAAGTTTAGGTGTTCACAGAAAAATACTAACACTCAGTTTGCATGTAGCAAACATTACTATCGCTAAAATGTTGCTGTATAGCATAGAGCTAGCTTGAAATTTAGACTACTTTAGCTTGAACCTTAAAAACAACCACAGGGGAATGCTAGCTAACATTATAATAACTAATACATTCAGCTGAACCTTTGTAAGCCAGCAGCTCAGACCTCTAAAACTGTATTTTTGAAACTAAAAACTGTGACTGGAGTTAGCTATGTATAAGCTACAACATGGTAAATTTGCGCTAACATTATGTCACCAAGCATCAAACTTCCCTAAAGCATTAATAAACTCTTAAAGTTGACTAATATCATGAAAGATGTTAGGAAACTGATGTGAAGAAAATGTAACTTCAGCTTGGAATGTAGATTATTTTAAATCATCTGGTTTTCCCGAATGTTACTATTTTCTAACTTTTTGATAGCAAGGAATTGACGCTAACAATGTTTTGGTCTGACGTAGCCAAATAGTTTCTTTATGGGGCTGTTATTTTAGCAAATTTAAGACCCATTCAGTGTAGAATAGGATATTTTTGGGAGCTTCATACTACAGAACTGAGTCTTGTAAAGCCTCTGTGTAACTGCCTATTTACAGTGAAACCAAGACCCATCATTAATAGGCAAACAGAGCTTATCAGGTGTTGTTTATCTATTTGTGGTAGGTCTCAGTTTTATGGTTCCAGCACATGCTCCAAAACAAGCTGGCCAGTAAAGGTAACAATGGCCAAAAAATATACCTCAAACAGAGTTTCTTGTAGCGTTGTTAAGGTTTGTGTCAAAGAGAAGAACTGACCTAAGGTGTCTTGGACCGAGTTTTATCCCAAGATGTAGATGAGCCCAAAGTAATGAAACTCTTCTTGTTATGAGTCATTTCTGGTAAGAGCAGCCGTGGACTGTAAAGAGGCTTAAGGTATAGAGGGTGTAACCAAGAGTCACACAAAGACATACATTCACCATTCCACTTCCCTGACACTGTTGGTTTTTGTCTTTTGTGTCCTCAGCTCCGTCCTGTGGACCTCCTCCCACCGTGAGTAATGCACTGGTTCAGACAACAGGACAGACTCACCTCCACAATGCCAGCTATGAGTGTAATGTGGGCCTGCAGCTGGTCGGCCCAAAGACTCTCACCTGTCTGTCCAACGGCACGTGGAGCCAGCCAGCACCCACATGTGAAGGTACAGAGGATGGAGTCAGCACTAAGTACAAATACTCTTTAAAAGCATTAATTATCAACACTCAAATTTTCCTTTCTCCTCTCACGTCAGTGGCCAAAGGCTGCAACAGCCCAAAACAGATACTGAACGGCAAACTGCAGGAACACAACCTGAGCACAGGACGCGCTGTGGAGTTCCAGTGCGACAAAGGCTACACCCTGGTGGGGGATTCTCTGGTGGCGTGCATGGGAGGCAGCATCTGGAGCTCCCCGTTCCCCACCTGTCAACGTGAGAAAAGCAGTAGTTCTACAGAAAACTGTGGTTCATTAGTTTGACTTCCTGTTACATTTGACTCTACGTGTCGACACGATCACTGTCGCAATGATTCCTCACACCGCAGAGCACGTAAACAGTTTGTGAGACTCTTAGGGAACATCGTTGGGTTTTACCATCAGTGTCACAACAGAAAGCCACAGGAGGGTCAATGAGAAGTTCAGATGGAATAAGAGAAGGAAAACAGAGTGACAGCTCTTCCTTCTCTCTGTTTGAGTCACACAGTTTGCTGGAATTAGAGTCTTGAGTCAGGATATGAGTAAAAGTGAAACTAAGGGGCAAAGAAAGTCCCACAGCTGTCACAAAATATGATCCTACTAGACCTCCCTGTGCCTCTGGGTTTGTTTACACATGCAGAGAAAAATAAGGCACATTTTACTGCCTCCTCTCTAAACAGATACACTTTTTTTTCAGTATTTTGTTCTTTCTATAATAAGAATAATGAATTCTAGACAAACCATTGTTAGCTTAAAACATTATACGCTATCATAATGTTAGCTAACATTATCATTCAGTGTTGTCCGATGATACAGAGAGCCTAAATTTCAAGCTAAAGACATGTTTCCATTTTTGTTAACATAATGTTAGCTTAAATTTGCTTTGAAGTTTATACAATGCTAGCTCCATTAGCATTTTATGGTTTGAATAACAGTTGTCAAAGTCTAAACAGTCAGTTAACATAATGCTAGCTTTAAGTCCATGCTAATTTTAGCTAACATTATTTTGTAGTTGCATTTAAAGGTAAAGAGAGGTCTAAATTTCTTGCTAGCTTGATCTTAACTCTAGAGCAACGCCTTAGCTAAAGTTGTGTTTTGATACTGTTATGACACACACATAGATATAAATAAATATATAGACACCAAGTCATGTTTGCTACATTACCAGTTAAGTGTTGTGATTAATAACAAAAGCCCATATCATTAGCTAATCGAATGTGAGTGTTAAATTAACTTATTTTCAACGCTAATGTCAGCTTTAACTGAACACTGAACACAGAGAGCCTAAATTCCAAGCTAAAGCCATGTTTCCATTTTGGTTACATAATGTTATCTTAAATTTGTGTTTAGCTAGTACAATGCTAGGTCCATTCGCGTTTTATGGTTTGAATAACACAGTAGTCAAGGTCTAAACAGTCAGTCTAGATTTAATTTCATGCTAATATTAGCTAACATTACTTTTTTGTTGTGTTTAATAGTAAAGGGAGGACTAAATAGCTAGCTAGCTTAATCTAAACTCTAGAGCAACACCTTAGCTAAAGTTGTCATGTTAGCTACATTACCAGTTGAGTATTATGATTAAGATTAAAAGCCTAAATCACCAGCTAATCAAATGTGAGTGTTAAATTGACTTCTTTTCAATTATAATGTTAGCTTTAATTCAACCCTGTAGCTATTACCTTGTAGCTCAAATAGCATTTTGGGGGTTTGATAGTGCTGTGTTAGACACCAAAGCCTCTAGCTCACATCATTTAAGCTCTGATTTTATACTTTACTTAGATGTTGATAGTTAACATTACTTTAAGATTGTGTTAAAGGGGAAAATTTCATTTTTAGTTAGCTAAATCTAAGCTATGGACTTACAGCTAGCTATAGTAATTTTTGCTACATAATCTATTCAGTGTTATAACAAGACATCAAGAGTCTTAGCTACCAGTTTATAGAATGTGAGCTTTGAATTTACTTCCATGCTATTGTATTGCCTTGAGTTATTGGAGTGCTAGCTACATACCGTTTAGAGGTCTATGTTGCTAGCTAACATAATGTTAGCTTTAATTTCAAGTCCTAGATATGCAAATGGTAGCTAACATTACTCAATGGCAGTGTAAGGATAAAATTAAATTCATTGCTAGCTTAATCTTAGCTAATCAACACTATCTATCTACAAATTCAGCGTTATGATACAAAATAGTGGTTAATTCCTTGCTAATAGGATGTGAGATTCAAATTCACTTCTCAGATATGACTGTTAGCTAAAAATCGCTTATGTTTTTTTTTCTTTTCTTTCATTTAAAGGGCCTAAATGTCAAGCTAAAATATTAATTTGATCTCTAGCTACAATAGAGTTAGCCAAGCTATGCATTTGTTTTGGTTGATAAACATGATAAGTCAATTCCTAGCTAACTGCAAGTTGGTTTTGAATTAGCATTTTAGTACTGGCACTGGTTAGATCCAATACCTAGCGATTATAATTGTTTAATTACCCAAAAGAAAAGAGTCGTATTTCTAGCTAATGTTAGCCTTTGCTATGGCTTCAAAGTTGTCATTAAGTTAGCTAACACTGTCGGGTTCTTAGTGCTAAATGATTTGTTTGAAAGGGGTTAAAGTGATGCATGCTTTACCATTTAGTAAAGTTAATAGATGATTTTGTCGTTTGTCCCTCTCACAGCCAAGCCCTGTCCAGCTCCTCCCGGCTGGAGGGGGCAGCGCAGCGAGAATGGATCCCGACATGAGTTTTACGTCGGGCAGTCGGTCAGAATCTCCTGCCCCAGAGGTCAGCAGGTGAAAGGCAGCGGCACTGTCATCTGCAGGCCGGACCAGACCTGGAGCCCCATCAGCTCTGCGTGTGAAAGTAAGTGAAGGATATGGAACAGTGACTGTTAACTGTTTCATTATGACTTATTCTAAAGTTGTCTTTGAATTTTTCTAATAACTACAAACTACAAATGTATTCATTTTAAAGAGAAGTAAAACACCAACAAGTTGTGAATGCTACAGTGCCTCATCAGTCCATTTTTTCCGTTAACAGATTCTGGTTTAATGGTTTTTCGTTTTGAGTTTGGTTTCCTAAATCAGCATGAAGCACTTCCTGTGTTTTGGGGAAATAATTTGAATTTCATTTCTAGAAAAGTGTTAAACTCTGTCCTCTGAAAAATTGTGTCATCATCCACAAGATAATCAAGTCAAATTGTATATTTAACATTTCACACCTCTGCATGCTCTTTTGTCGCGTACGTTTGCCTGCATCTGCACGTCTGTTGGCTGGAGTCTGCCTGCTCGCTGAAGTACCTTCTCCTGCTGTCTGCTGTTTTGTGTTTGGCTCTTCACGTCTCTCTAAACAAATGAGTCTGGATCAAACACCGTGTTGGTTTCCTGTGTCTGCCCTAATTATGGGCACCTCTATGGCTCCTATGGCAACCTTTGTCTGATGGTCCTGTGATCTTTCTTATGTGTAGTTTCCTGAATATTCATCAGGACAGAGCTAATGTTGCTATGGTTTGTTGCTTTTGTTTGCATGGTGTTTGTTCTCCTATATGCATGCATTAAGTCCTGTTTTAATCCTAATGTGGGTTTCACAGAGAGCATGACGATCACAGGAACTGGAAAACACAGCTTGGTGTCTTTATGAACAGATATTCCTCACTTTGTCAGGCACAATTTAAAATCATGTTTTGTGGACATTAAAAGATGTATCCAAAAAACACCAAGAGAGGTTTTGAAGCGACTCACTAACTTATCTTACAGTTAGCAAGGGAGCTGTTAGCAAGGGAGCTGTTAAGAGCTATATTCTTATCACTTATCTCCCTAGCTGTGTTCCTATCCTTCTTAGCTATCACAGTTTTAGCTCACATCACCATTTTTTCGTTGTAGTTAAAAAAAGAAAAGAAAATCCGTAATTTCTAGCTTCCTCGCAGTTTTTCTGTTAGCTATCATAGCATTGTCATTATTGAAACAACATGTGAGGTAAAAATGTCTAGCAGAATATTCTCAGTCTGAAACTACCACTATCATCCAAAAAAAACCCAAAACAGCTAACTGTTAGCTAAAAATTGTTAGCTTTAATTTTGTTGCTATCAAAATGGTAGCTAGCAGTAACATTTGGTATTTTAAGACGACACAAAATGCTGACATTTCAAGAGAAAGCATCAAGTTTATGCTCATCTTTCATGATATTAGCTTCTTTTATATTTCATAGTGTTAGCAATAATGTAAACATGCTAGCTTGAACGTACCTTGTAGCTATAAAAGCGCTAGTTCCATTAGCATTATTTTTTGTTTTGAATTCTACCACATTTGAGGTCTTAGTTTCTTGCTAATTGCTAGCTAACATGTTATAATAATGTTAGCTAAGATTATTTTATGGTTCTAGCTAGCTCAGTCTGAGCTATAGAGTTATGCTCTTGCTAAAGTGATGATTGTCACAATACCAATTCAGAGTCATGTTTAGTATCAATAGCATGTATGGCTAACCATATTTTAGCTTTGAATTAATTTCCTAGCTATGATAATGTTAGCTAGTGTGACCTTATGTGGTGTTTCATTGTTCCAAATGTCAATCGAAAATACGAATTTTCTCCCCTAGCTAACAAACTAATGTTCGCTAAACATTACATTACATATTATTTGATAATAAACCAGAAGTAAATTCCTAGCTAGCTAAATAGCCTACTTTTAGCTTTAGATTTACCCGCTAGCCCGTAATTTTAGCCAAAAATTCAGTATGGGTCTTCATTTCTAGCTTATCAAATGTTAGCCTTTTTAAATTACTTAAAGTTATCATTAAGTTAGCTAACACCAGGGTTCTTAGAGCTAAATGTTATGTTTTCAAGGTGTATAACTGGTTGAAGGCTAATGTTAGCTAGTTTTAAAAACAAAGCTAGGCTCTTTCACTTCACATTTTGACTTTTTGTTTCTTTTTAGTTGCTTCATCGTGTAGAACTAGAACTAGCGCTACAGATAACGAAACATTTGTTTATACCCTGAAATGGAAAATTAAGCTAGCATCGGAGCCTGTTAAGCTTGGGCCTGACATCAGAGGGACTTGGCTGCTTTGTGAAATGTGTGTTGACTGTCAGGTGTTCCCACTGTTTTGATCCTCTTCCTGTGGGAACATTTGTTTTTGTATAAATTCAGCAGAAACATTAAAAATCAAACGTTTGAACCGAAGTGGCAAGATGCATAAAGCCAGTAACTCGTGGGTCGTTCCATTTGGGCTGTTGTACAGGGGTGTCCTGTGGCCCCCCTCTCCATGTTGCCAACGGGGTTGTGCGGGGGGCGGTGTTCCAGTTCGGAGACGTGGCGGTGTACTCGTGTTTTGGCGGCTACGTCATGGAGGGCGTCGGGAGGAGCAGGTGTCTGGAGAACGGCACCTGGACGCCGCCTCCCTCATGCAGAGGTAGAGAGAGCACAGCTCTGTGTTATATAACAGGACGGACACTTCCTGCTTCCTCTGACTGACGCGGCGCTTTCTCTGCTTTTTAACCCACTCTCTGCTCTGGACTGCTCCTGCTTCTCATCCACGCCTTTTCCCTCTGCCCTCACCTCTGCTGGGGAAGAAGAGACAGTGAAGGTTCAGTCCATGACTCTGAGTCCAGCTTTGTTAGAGGAGGAGTAGATGGTTTGAAACAGGTGATAAAAACATGAATCAGGTCTTTCTTTAATGATAATTATTACATCATAACTCAGTCAACCAGATCAGAAATAAAATTAAACTCCTCCTTTTACGTGCTCCTTAGATCATATTGTTCCAGAAGTTGTGAAGCCTTCTCTCTGATTTTTTGAAAAAGGAGTGTTGCTTTTTAAGAGAGAAACGAAAGGAGAGAGACAAAGGAGAGAAAAGACATAAAGAAAAAACAGATCAAGACCAAAAGGGGGAAAGGAAGGAAGAAAAGGAGAAAGAGCAAGAGAAATATGAAAGAGAGGAAAGAGAAGTAGAGAAAACAGAGTGAACAATAAAACCAGAAAAACACAAAAGACAAAAGAAAGGAAGACTAAAGACATAAAATAGAGAGAAAAGAGAGAGAAAGAAGAGAAAGCAAAGTAAGAAAAGAGAAAGAAGGAAGGTAAAAGAGAAAAATATAAAAACAAAAAAGAAAGACAGAGAGAAAAGACTAAAAGTGAAAGACAGACTTTCCCTTAACAGTGGCTCAGGCTGTGCATGCTCCTGCCTGCCCTCACACACACTCACACACACACACACACACACACACACACACACACTTTCGTGGGTTTCTGTTGATGAATCTGATACGTCAGGAATCTAATCTGCGGCCTGTGAATGTTTCTTTGTCTGAGAGCATGTTGCATGTCTGGACTCTGCAGCAAAGACCCAACCTGGACCGACCTCTGAGAGTCTGAGCGTGTCCCAGTGTGTCTGAAAGTTTAACACATCCCTGTGTGTGTGTGTGTGTTTGTGTGTTCCTCCTCAGCGGTGTGTTGGTTGCATTGCCAGAACGGAGGAGTGTGTCAGCGGCCCAACACCTGTGCCTGCCCTGAAGGCTGGATGGGTCGACTCTGCGAGGAGCGTAAGTTTGTTTCCAGCCGACCCGGAAACCAGAGACTGTTTTAATAATTACCCTGCAGCGTGTGTTTTCCTGAAATCTGAGCCTGATCTCTCCGTCTTTTATAACAGCTATCTGCATCCTGCCGTGCCTTAATGGCGGGCGTTGCGTGGCACCCTACCAGTGCGAGTGTCCCACTGGGTGGACTGGGACACGCTGTCACAGTGGTGAGTCATGGGTCACATATAAGACCTGGAGTCTTCAGAGTTTAGTTTCTAATTAAACTGTTTTAGGAAACGTCTTTTTAATTTCCTCATAAGTCATTTATGGTGTGATAAGGAGGGATGGAGGGATGTGATCGCTGGAAATTTCCAAAATGTCGCTATAGTAACATGATCTCACTCCATCTGTGTGTGTGTGTGTGTGTCGTTCCCAGCTGTGTGTTCCTCGCCTTGTCTTAACGGAGGAAGATGCATCAGGCCGAACAGATGTCACTGCAGCGCAGGCTGGAGCGGACACGACTGCTCCAGGTAAAAACAAAAACCATGAAGCTCACCAAAAAAAGTGAAAGTCCCAGATCCTCCTGCTTCCTTTTTACCAGCAGCTGCTGCACAAACTCAGACCTTCCCCGAAACAAACTGAGTTCATAAGAAGTCCCAGTTTGATGAGTCATCCCCCAGGAGTCTGCCAGCGTTTCCATTACAGAGCGGTGAATGGACTTAGCTGGAAAAGCTTCGCTGCTCAGCATTACTGTAGACAGCACTGTGAAAAAATAAACAGCCCTAACCTTTACAGGAAGACATGTCCATTCCCTCTTCTGTTCTGTTTCAGCCTTTTGTTTACAGTTTAATGAAAGAAGAAAAATGCAGTTACAGTTTCTTCATGTCTCTGTGTAAAAGTGATACTGACTTTTTCTATTTCAAACTATTTTTTTTCATAATTTGTTTTTTTCTAAAATTTTACAGTACTTAGGTCAACTTGTTGCTTTATTATCTGTGAAGTTTTTTTTTATTTTGTACTTGTTTTCTTTTTCATTTCCTTGAAGCTTTAACAGAACTTTGGTCATCTGGTTGCAAGTATTTTTGTACAAATATTTATTGCTTTTTTTTTAAGTTACTTTATTTCTCATGTTTGTTTGTTTTTTTAGTTTTGGAACATTTTAGGGTCGGACATTACTTTTTCGTTTTTATATTTTTTTTTAAGTTTATAGAAAAACTGGTTAATTCTGCTTTTGTGAATTTTTTGCTTTTTATGTTTCAATAATTTTTTCTTACTTTTTTTTAATTTTTATTTTATGGGGTTCAATGGCGTGACACAGGACTTTGGTCAACTGGTTGCCTTTTTTTTCATTTTTAGCAATTCATAATTTCATCGTTTTTTTTTTTTAACTTTTACAGAACTTTGGTCAACTTGTTGCATTTTTATTTTTAAACTTTTTGAACTTTTATTTTTTTTAAATTTTGTACTTGTTTTTTTCTTTCATTGCTTGAAGCTTGTTGCGAGAATTTTTGTACGAATATTTATTGTGTTTTTTAAGTTAATCTTATCTCTGATGTTTGTTTTTTAGCTAGCTGGTTGAATCATTTTTATCTTGTTTATATATTTATTTTAAGTTTTATGGGGAAACTGGTTGATTTTGCTTTTGTGAATTTTTTCATTTTTTTTATTTCAATCATTTTTTTGTACTTTTTAAAAAATTTTATAGGGTTTAAAAGCGTGAAACAGGACTTTGGTCAACTAGTTACCATTTTTAATTTTTTCATTTTCAAAAAAAAAAGATCCCTTATTGTTTTTGATTTTTTCTTTTTTTAAAGATATTTTTTCAAGCTTGTTTTTTTTTCTAACTTTTATAGTGCCTTGTTCAGATGGTAAACTCTTTTGAGGATTTCTTTGTATTTTTAGTCTTTTGTTTTTTGAGTTAGTTTCATTTATTTATTCATTTCTTGTTTTATTCTTTTCCTTTTATATGAATTGTGTCCTGAACTTTTACAGAAATTTGGTCTGTTTTTGTTCATTTACTCATTTTTCAAAATTATTTTATTTTATATTTATATATAAATATAAAATTGTGTGTGAAGTGTACTTTACAGAAACACTCACTGGGCTTTTTATCTCTTTCACCGACTGTTTTTCTCTCTCTGCAGGAAAAGGAAATCTGGATACTATCACTTCTGAAACATCTCGGCGTGAATCGTCTCATGAAGGGAAATCTTGTATATTTATCTGACTCACTTTTAAAACGTTCACTCTCATCTCCCTGCAAAAGGCAAAGCAAGACCCAGTTTGTAAAATAAAGCTGTATTTTTTCATATAGAGACTCAAACAGTATTAAACGTATGCTGCTATATACTTGTACGATGTGTAAAAACTATTGATGTGATTGTCCGATGTACATGTGTAAACTATTCTCACATTTTTATTAAAGCATAAAATACCTTTAAAGGCTCTGTGTTTAAAAACAATGTGTGTGAAAATCATGATGAACACAGTGAGAGGCGACGTTTCTGAAATTCATTTATTTAACCCACCATGTTGAACAAAGTGTGAGGAAAACTGAGGTTAGCTAACTGTTCTGTATAAAACTGAATTAAAAAGTGTTCATTGTTTTTTTTTCAGTCATTAGATTTAAGACAGTTGATAGAAACATACTGAAATGACTACTACATGATAGGTGGAATAAATTATTTCCCGTGTGGAAAAGAAGATCTGGGGTTTATTGTACAAAGAATGGATTTTCATTTTCTTCAGCACGAACAGACGGCGGTGGCGAGGTTTATGTCCTGTGAGCTACCAGCTTCTCTTTGAGTGTTTCGTAAGCAGCACCGGAGAACTCGTCAATCTGTGGAGTCACAAAGAGAAGAAAACAACAAAAGTTTAAATGAGTCTGTTTTTTTGGTTGCTAGCTTCATTTGAGTTTGGATGAGACAAAGAGGCGGGACTTTAGCCTCTTCCCACATCGCTACAGGGTGCTCGGCCTTTTTTTTTTTTTTATAGTTTAAAAAAAGTTACAAAAATTAAAAAATAAAATCATCCCTGTGCTGGTAGTGAAATGAGCCGTTCAGACTGAAACTATTTTTTAAACCAGGCTGTAAACATGTTGTACAAATCAGCTTTTTTGAATTGGTGTCTATGAGGTTTCAGGTGTTTTTGCAGCCAGCATCTAGTGGACACTCCAGGAACTGCAGCTTCATATTTTTATACCTAAGTTAACCACTTCACGGTGACACACACAAAAAACCTGGTTTGAAACAAGCTTCTGAACATTGTTCATACTCATGGGAAAAAACTGACTTGAGTCTCGTTGAGAAGTTGGTGGAGACCAAAACTGAGCTACAAACTACGGATCTACAATATTACTGGTGAATATGAACATTCTAGGGGCGAGTATTAGCAAGAATCTCACGATACTTGGATCACGACACCACAATATTGTGATATATTGCAATATTCTACACAGTTAACTCAGAAAAAAATAGCCGTGTTAGATAAGAATCACACGAATATTACTCAAATTTAAAAAAAACAAATTAAGTCAAAACTATTTAACTTAGAAAACTTTTCTATTTTAAAACATTAAAACATTAAGCGCATCAAGATTGTCACTTTCACTTCTGCATTAAACCAACGTTGCAAAGAAATCATCAAGTAAAAGACGTGGTCAGTTGATGAAACTGATAAATGTCACTTGGTGTAACCAATGTTTCTCGTAAAAAAATGACTTACTTTGATTATATTTTTAGCAGACTTCTACACTGTAAAAAATTAAACCTAAAATAAAATATTGTAATATACTTTGATATTATATATTTTTTTCAGCTCATGGGCAACATATAGCAGAGTTGCTCTTTGGCGCCATCTACCCCAGTGGAGGTGCGGAAGAGGTATTCTGCTTCCAACTTAGCTAAAATATGAATTTTCATTTTTACAAAAACATCAAAATTTAGAGTTGAAATATTGATATTGTATCAGGTCAAAGTATTGCGATACATTGCTGTATCACGTCCGATAAGGTCACAAAATTATTTGATTTTTTTTTTATTTTAATTAACCGTGCAATGTTGACTTGCGTTCAACAGTGTTCCCTTTGTTAGAGCATTTCAAAGTGTGGTAAATTTATAAATTACTGAATATGTAAAAGATAAATTGTCAAATCAGATGTTAGAAAAGAAGTTAAAAAAATGTCTGTACATCAGATTTTATGAAGAAACAAAAATATAAAACAGATGGATAAATTATGCTGTTTGTTATCAAACACTGATGCAGTGCTGCTTACCTTGTTACCATTCTTGTAAAACTGGAATGTAGGCATGCACTTGATTTCGCAGTGACTACTGACATCCTGTAAAGAGAAAAGAGGACAGTGGTAAGACTGACACAATATAACAAACACCAAAACCTTTTGGACATGGTTTGGGTTAACCCACAAACCAACCGTTGAATAGGTTTGCCCTTTTCACACAGCCGTCAGTGGCTACGTTTACAGTTAGACAGTATTCTGGTTAAGATCAAACACTGATCAAAACCGCAATGCACATCTCAGCACACAGAGATAATATTCTGAATATGACAGAGTTATTAACTGCAAGTCAACGCAGCCACTGTTATCACTCTTCTCTGACAGAGCTGAACTGTTACAGGTTGTGTTCATACAGACTATCTAACAGCAATGAGCAGACTGTCCCAGGGGTCATAAACTTGGCACAAAAAGTTAAAAAAACTTTAATTTTGGAGATTAGTTGAGTTTTTTTTTAAATGGGCTAAGCTAACCTCAGTTCAAACAACACATCTGATGGCCAATAAACGACCATTACAAATACATGCTAACGAATGCGAATCACCAGAGCTACGGAAGCCCAAGTAGACATCTAATGCATTTATTGTCTTTGACCTACATACTATTTTTTTTAAATGCATCTTAACTGACGGTTTAGATCTTTAAGCCCTCAGAGGAACAAATGCTAACAATTAGCATTTACTTTGAACACTATGATATTTGCTGCTTTACAGTTTTTGCTCTAAAAGAATAAACCAAAAATAAAAAATGTTTTTAATTCTCTATTGACGGAATTATTTTAGCTGTTTCTTCGAGACATATGTTTGTTAAATTAATTATCATACCAGTAATATATATATAAACTATATTAATATAGATATTAAAGGTTAGCTGACTGGATTATTATTCAAATATTTAAACAGATATGGGTTAATAAGTTTAACTCCTTTTTTCACTTTTTTTTGTTTTATTTTTGTACAGTTTCTTTTGTTTTTCTTTTTGGATTATTTGCAAAATTGTAAAGTTTTGACTTTCTGATCAACAGTTGGTTATTTTTCTTTTCTTTTTTTACGATTCCAAAAAAAGTATTTTAATTCATTTATTCAATCATTTCAGGGTGACATATTTGTTTTTTTCCACATAGGAGTAATTTACCATCAGATAATAAAAAAATATTTATATTTATATTTATTTGAGAATGTATGTCTGCTCAGGGCTTCTGTAGATAGCTTGCACTGTGCTAACATGTCCATTCATGATCTATTTGCATTGATGTTGTTTAGATTTTAACACCAAAAAAGAAGCCGGCGTTGTTCATCCTTCTTTCCCTTCGCTGTTCCTCCAAGGCTGAAAAATGTTGGTCACATGAACCAGCTGTGAACCCACATGGCTCCTCTAGAGTGGATTTTACAAATCGGCCACATTGTTGTGAGTATTAATGACGAGGTTACCCTCAAACAAAAGCAGCCAGAGGAGGAAACGCTTTCATCACTGCATCGGAAAACAACTGGACTCACCTTTAAGGGGCTATAAACTGTTTGACAAATGTTTATCAGGTATTCAACAAATTATATTATTGTGAAATTAATATTAGATTCCTTTCATAATCTCTCATCTTATCATAAATTTTAAATACTGCATTTCTCCTTACGACTGGCCGGGGACTACAGCGGGAAATTTGCCATAAAGGCTTGAGCTGCCTCCTCTACTGGACAGTAAACCAAAAGGGACTGTCCATGAAACATGAACACATTAACTAAAGTAAACATTAAAAACTGACAAATGCACATACCTCGGCCTCGTCCACATCCACCTTGAGGAAAATCACGTTCTGGTTCTGAGGATCCTTGGACAATTCCTGCAAAAGAACGTCTCAGTGATCAGGAACACACAGGAGTACTGCTTTAACATGATGCTGAGAAAGGGAACGGCAATTTAATATAAATACATGTCATAATCTTTTGAGAAAACGTCAAATGTTTCTGTTATGAAAGCTGAAACAAGCTGCTTTTTTTATTCCCATCATGCCTTGGTTTCAGTTTGACTCAGTGTTTCTGAGTCAACTCACCTCAAACCTTGGCCCAATCGCTTTACAGGGTCCGCACCACGTGGCTGTGAAGTCCACCACCACCAGCTTGTCCTCTCCAGCATCCTTCAGGATTTTCTTGAATTCCTCCTGCACAAGAGAAGAAAACAAAAACAAAAAACAGAAAACATTAAAGCTAGCACTTAGTTAGCGTACTTCTGCGTTGAAGCTAACGCTTAAGCTACGCTGTAGGTCTTTGTAGCCTGCTGCAACAACACTGACTGTAAGCCGTATGATAGGTCCGCTGATCAGGACCATACTTCTTGTATTCACAAAAATTCCTAATTCACATTTCTTTCTGATGACCGAACCACACTGCCCTCATGTGTTTCGGAGGAGTACTGCATTGTCGACACATCAACGAAGAAAAATGTAGTGCTCATTACTGCGTCAACCATGACGATGGATCAACACAAAATTATAAACCAGGCTTAACAACAAACACTGAAATTGACATAAACTGGATGAACATGTTCTAGAAAGATACACAGCCCTGTTAGAGCTGCTCATTACTGTTCTTGTAACCTAAAACCAAACACTTCCTTAATCAAAGATGAAACCTTCACTTTCAGTATCTCAAGACAAATCTAACTTAATGGTTATGTGCTTCCGCTAAGGACAACCAAACTACAACCATTGCACACACAATCAACCCATTACAGGAACTTTTCTTACGCCACACTTCCTTTTAGGTGTACTTTATTACCAATATGTTGATAGCGTTCCAGGTACATCCACAACAAAGCATCAGTTCCAGTAAAAAGTGAGGAAAAGCACAGATTTCAGCAGTGCCAAAGATTTCTGGAGGAACTTATAAACAAAAATGTATGTTACGTTGCTTCTTTAAACTCATTTAGACATACATTGATTATACCCTGTTGTATATAATATTTAAGCAGCTTACAACAACTTTCAACCTAGTGTCAGGATCAGACTGGTGTATTCCTCATACAGGTTTGATTCCTGAGTCTTTTAATCTTTTAAAAATAACATATGACAAACTTGCTGCCATATACACGTGTCTCAAAATGCATAAATGTGAAACATATTCGGCTTTTTATCTGCTTAACATGAACCTTGGGGTTAAAAAAGCCGTTTACTGTTGTTTTCCAACCACCACCCTATAATACCCAGTGGACGGGTATGGCCCTCTATTTCACACATAACAATAGCTCTTACGTCAGCTACAAGTTTATAAAACTTTGATATAATTAACAGAGGATATAATATGTTTTACATACGTTGTATTCGACTGATTTACTACAGTTTTATGCACAATAAACAGCTCTTCGAGTGCAGCCTATCGTTCGTTAAACCCGGTGAAAGGATGGTTGGAGTCCACACTGTCACACACACATGGTGCAGCTAACGTTCTGCTGAAAAGCACGTTATTCCTCCCGGTTCATCCGTTCATGCTGCGAAAAAGTAGTCCCTAACGTCGACCCCTCGATGCTATCTCACAGTCTGAAGGTTAAAATCAACTTCATGAACTGTAAATTCGTTAAAACAGATGAGGAAACCACAGTTAATAACCCGCAATATGGAGAATGGGTCACGAGAGGGAGGTAACGGTAAACGCGCGCGGCGTACCCGGCCGCTAGAAGCGCGAAACTCTGAGAGGACACGAGCTTAATTCATCCAGTAATGGCGGCTCCAGTAACTGTATTAACACAAGCATTATCAAAAACGAACAAAAAAATACACTCACCAAATTTCCCACTTCACGAACCATGATGGCTACTAAGTGTGAGGCTTCCTTGCGACGTGTTGCGGAGCGGTAAAAATTGGGAATCCCTTTTACTGTCGAGAGAACGAGGCGTTTTTATGGCATACGCGTCAAGATAGTTATCCGCGGGGCAAATCAAAGCGGAAGTTGTTTCAAAATAAAAGTGGCGTAGATGAAAGGCTTTTCGGGTGATTATGTAACATAAGAAAACACAAATGTGCCATTTTTGATCAACAAAACACAATTTATAACACTGTTTATTTATTTGAGGTGTTTTTTTATGTTGTCTTTTAGTGTTGCTATCTATATTTACCTGAAAATGTGCTAAGACAACACACTTGATGCTTAAACTGATTTTTTTGTGTGTGTTCAATGAAAAATATAATCTAATTTTGAATTTGTTGACAGTAACAGCTAATATAAACCTAAGTTGAACAGTCCTTAGAAGATTTCTTTTTTTTTTTAATTAAATCCAAAATTAAATTGATTTGCAAACATCTAAATCGGCATTTATCGACACCTTATTCAGTGTCACGTGCTGAAAGTAGCTCAAGATCCTTTTGTTTAAACACACGGTAACACAGTAAGCATTTAATCGTATTTTTGTAAGAGATAAATCATGTTAATTCTCTAGCATTAGTTAAGGACCTTTATTTTGAAGGTACCGAGCAACGTAAGGTTATGTTTTGAACTTTACACCCCATACATTAAGCTTTACAGTTGGGTTGTGCCCCTTTTTTTCCACTAACCCGTATGTATGGACTTTTTTTTTTTTTTTTTTGGATGGTGTTTTGCCCCAAAGCATTTTTGAGTGTTTTAGTACTTTTTGCGGTCGTTTCGATCGTCAGCAGCTTTTGTAGCAAGTTACAACGTCAGGGTACACAATTGAGAGATAATCTATTTTGATTATTTATTATCATTATTATTATTTTGCTTTTATTGTCTTTCAAACACTCTGGTAAACAGATGTCTTGTAATCCATCTGCTCATATTTCATTTAATGCAGGGAAAGATCTAACGGTGATTCAAGTCACAATGACTTGACAAATTCCTGATGTACCGTAAACGACTGAGTGAATGCGCAACAATATTCCAGTAACGCAATATAATGCGTGAAGTCCCGCAATTCAAGAGCCCCTTGCCGTAATCACGTCATTAAAATATAATATTAAAATAATAACAAGAAATTCAAGTTTATGCATCGTTTGTGAATACTTTGGGGTATTTGTTTATTAAACCTTACATTATTATTGATGTGCTCTGTTGTGAAAAATCTACCCCAAAGTGGCTAATCCTTGTGTAATTCTGCTTGACCAACAATGATGCAACCATGGAGCCAGGCCTCTGTTACCACCACAACCTTATGAAATTCAAATTAGTGTCTAAAAATACGGTCCATTTCCCTGATCAAATAAAAATCTGCACTTGGCAGCAGGAGGCTGTGCTGCCAGCTCAATTATCGAAGGATTGTTCTCAGATCCTAAACGCAGTAAATTATCTGGTTGTTTACAGGATATACTCTCTACATTTGCCACGTGACTGACACAAGACCCTCATGTTTGAGCAGGCTTTTGATCATTTGATTCAATCTTGTACTCCTACTGTCTGTAGTAAATCGTGTCATAGATAACACACACTATGTCGAAGGTGTTGAGTAAAACAAACCAAGAGTTTTGATAAGCCTGCAGGATGGACAAAGTACATTGTGATTGTGTTTGTCACAGTAAACTGGAGATTTGTTTCCAGACTGAAGTGTGGTTGCCACAACTTGTTGCCATGTCAAGTATTTTCTGCTTAATCCCTTGTGTGAATAGAATCTGTAACAATTTGTAAATAATTAGAATACTGGTCCCTCTCTTTGTTCTGAATTTTGATCCTCTCTTTCAAGACAAGTTTTTCAACATCAAGTTACATCGATAACTTTGCCAGTATCCTCTCCCTGCAGCATCTGGCTTGCCTTCAAAGCCTTCGGTGACTGTAGTTTATCCTGCTGCCTGTGTGGAAAAAATAAATAAATCAAAGGAAAAAAGCAAAATTTATGAGCAAACTATTAGAAAATAAACAAACAAACAAAAATGAACGTGGGCATTAGCCTGAACCTGGAAGTAACAGAAAAGGTTGAAAAATTAATTTTCAGCAGTTTGTCAAGTGAAAGGTGTTTATGATACAATCAACTGACTTCTCAGTAAAACAATGTCGCCCCCTAGTGGCAAAAAGATGAAACTTGTGGCCCCGTTTTTACCTTTTGCTTTTATAAAAGTACAAACAAAGGTAGCTACAAACACAGGCAGTTGCCTGGGGCCCCAAGATTCCCAGGGGCCCCCAAAGCATCTCTTAAAAACTGATTTATGAAGTTCTCTTCAATTGAAAGCATTTCTTTTTTCTAAATCTTACTTCACATGCTTCAAAATGCATCAAAAGGCTTAATCTTTAATGATGGTTTTGGGTACTCCCACTCCCTTCTTATTCAATGAGATATTCCATGTTATAACACATCTGAAAATTTGATTCAGGAAGAAAGTGGTAAAAACACTTTTTTCCCATTTTTTTCTCATTTTCAACCAAGTGAGAAATAAAAACAATGTTGCTCTGAGATCTGAGATAAACATATAAGACTTTTAGGATAGGATAATTTTCTCAAAATCAAACTTTTTGAGTTGGTGATAAAACATTATTGTACAAAATCTCTTTTTTTTATACATAACTCACTGGACAGGTGGTCAAATAAAAATACATTCACTTTAAAATAATAGTATCAAAAAGTATGGTAACTGTAAATATCACCTCTTTCAGTAGACTTTTTTCCAGTTTTATGTTGTGCTTGATATTTACATATTTTATCTTTACTAAATTGTTTTTTTTTTTCAATATTTACCTATTGTAATGTTTTTCACTTCATACTTTCTTGTTTGTCACTGTTACTCTGTAAATTCCCCACTGTGGGACAAATAAGCTGTCAATTGACCATAAAAGATTTCAAATCCAGGACAAAGTGGACTAAAGTATGTATTCACTTTTTTCTAAATCAAACTAAAGTACAGAACTTGAGGAAATACATTTAGTTGAGTTAAGTTACCATGTACAAGATTAGCACTGTCTCATGCCTTGATTCTCGGAAAGAGACAGTGGACCCAGGGAAGGCCAGTCCAGCTCTGAGGAAGATGAGGTACAAGGACATGGAGGGCCCCACTGACTGGGTTTGCCTTGGGCCCCCAAACGACTAAATACACCCCTGAGTCTCCAGCAAACATTGTATTTATTTAATCTCTGCCACTTCTGTCACTTTCTACGGCTTCTTTTGGCAATTGGAAATGCCCATGCCAATACGGAAGAGCCCATTCTGTTAAACCAGAGAAAGTTGATTAAAACCTTACAGTCTCCCTCCACAAGGGGGCGACATCCTCACTCTCATTAAGTATCAGGGTTCTCAGTTGTGCTGCTCTTAAGCATTAGAGCAAATTTTCCCCTTTAACAAAGAGTGACAGCAGAGACCTTCATCATCAGTGTCTCTTCCAATATGACAATAAAAGGTTTATTAAACTCTAAATTCTTTGACACTGCCTAAAATATTAATAAAAACACATTTGAACAATTTGAAAATAAT
Organism: Halichoeres trimaculatus; assembly: GCF_033239565.1. Taxonomy (NCBI): domain Eukaryota; kingdom Metazoa; phylum Chordata; class Actinopteri; order Labriformes; family Labridae; genus Halichoeres; species Halichoeres trimaculatus. Next base: position 20,041,722 of record NW_027437200.1, read on the forward strand.
GCAAGCCCTCAATTTCATTAATCATGGTACAAAAACAACTTTCCCCAACTGCAACAGCCTGAAACAGGTTTTGAGTAACCTGTTATATGCAAGGTTATAATAGTTTTGGATTTGTCATTATAGTTTAGTTTTAGTTAGTTTTGTCTTTTTATTTTCCATTACAGTTTAGTTTTAATTAGTTTTAGAGCAGGCATTCTAGTTTTTATTTAGTTTTGATTTTTGCAACAAGGCTTAGTTTAAGTTTAGTTTTAGTTTAGTTTTAGTTTTTTCATACCTTATTGACCAGGTGCAGGATTAAAAAAGGTCAGGTTTTCAAGTCCAACATAGTGCTCACTGCTCAGTCAATGCTGATACCGAAATGTTAACTGCTGTCTTAAACACATGAAAATAATATAAACTTAGTATAAAAAATATAAGCATCAATTATATAAAATAATGTTGACATAAATTACATAAAGATAATATTAACATAAATTATTTTTTTTTAAAAAAACAATATAATATGAGCTTCAATAAATAAAAACTTGGACTCTGCAATAAATCAGAGCATCTGTAACAATCAAACTATTACAGATGCTCTGATTCATTGCTCCACTACGTTTGGTCGCAGCACAGCGCACAGCCAGTCAGTGCAGTAAACAAGCTCGTCCCTATATGCCGCTATGATGATGCTGTGCGGCACTGACAACTGCCTAAAACCGTCATAAAATTGGTTGGGAAAATGCGTCGGACTAATTTAAATACTAAAGGCTATTAATATTGTCAGAAACTATAACTAAAGGAATTTTGTCTATCATTTTAGTTAGTTTCAGTTAGTTTTGTGAACACAAGATACAGTTTTAGTTTATTTATCGTTTTTGTTTTCTTTTCTGGTTTTTATTAGTTTGAGTTAACTGCAATGTATTTTAAATTTTAGTTTTCATTTTTAGTTTCGTTTTAGTTAACTATTATAACCTTGGTAATATGTGACAGGTATGATTCTCTTTTTGTCAAGTTTTACTATCAAAACCTAACCGGCGCATTTTCAGCTCATTTCAAGGCTTATATCACAAAACGGGCCAGTGCATTGACATGAATCACTCATTATGATATAATCAAAAATGAATTAAAAAACAATGGCTTATCATTAATATAAATAGTTATATAATATTTTATTATATTTGTATGGAGTATTTCCTGAAAAATTAATCCTCCACCCTGCGCCTTTAAGTGAGAGACTGGTTTGATACACAGGCTGGAGCTGATATTTACCATTCACACCCATGACACTTTGTTGATACTCGTCTTGTGTTTCCTCAGAGCCGTCCTTGTTGGCCTCTTTCCACATTAAGCAATGCACTGGCTTAGACAACAAAGAAAACTGAACACTGCCAGCTGTGTGTGTAATGTGGGCTAAAAGACTCTCACCTGTCTGTCCAGGTCTGATTTAATCTTTATTACACTTTCCCATGTCAGTGGCCTAATGTTGTAACAACCTGAAATAGATTCTGGACAGTAATATGCAACCTGGACACATGGGGTGCTGTGGAGCTCCAGGGCAACAAATGTATTAGCCTGGTGTAAAATTCTCTGGAGATACACGTCATTGTTGAAACTTAATTTTTTAAATGAATGTCAGTGGCTTAATTCTGTAACAGCCTGAAATGAATAGTGGAATATTCCCCACGCCCCATGTTCCCGGTCTGTCAACGTGAGAAAATTGCATGCACTGGAAAAAAAAAAAAATTAAGAACAAGGAGGAAGTTAAAGTGAAAAATAAAAGCCAAGATTCAGAGGAAGTTTGTTTGTTTTGTTTAGTAAGCAGTTTGTATGCCTACCTGTTTCTTTTCTCTCTCCATGTGAAATTCCTGCTTGTTTTTGGAACAAAATTTTAACAAGATTGAACAAGAGAATAAAATCTGGAAACTGTTTTGAAGTGCAACTGTTGCTTAATCTTCATGCCTGAAGTTATTTCCTGTTTCAGGTTTTCTACAAAGACCCTAAACTGAACCCTTACAATGAACCCAAAGTTCAAATTTTTAATAATGCTTCATCAGTTTAACCAGTTATTAATGACAGTGACAGAGGGGTTTTTTTAAGCAGTAGAGGCATATATGATGGTAGGCAAGTAGGAGTGAGGTACCTGTGGCGCTAATTCTAAAATTACTTTTTCTTATGTTTTTATAAAGGCCATATGATATACATGGTCCTGAAAAAGTCTCACTTTAACATATTTCCTGTTCAACTTAAAGGGGCTGTGATGAGTTTCTGAGTGATCTTGAAAAAGTCTCCCTTCTAGATATATGCCTGAATGTCCTCCACACTTTAAGATGAGATTATCAACGCAAACAAAGAGTTATTTCTTTCTTTTTTTTTCAACATTCTTTTTTATTGAGTTTTTGGCACAAGGTGAGCAGAAATTTACCATTTGTTACAATGAACATGCATATACATACCACCACCACCCCAAAAAAAGGCCAAATCTGCATTAAGTTTTTCAGAATAAAAGAGAAAAAAGAAAAATAAATTAATGCATAAATAAAATAAGGTAAGATTAATAATAATAATAATAATAATAATAATAATAATAATAATAATAATAATAAAAATGAAAGAAAATAATTAAATAAAATATTTAAAATATTTAGAAAAAAGGAAAAGAAAATAATAAGCTATATGCACATACATACATATACAAAGTAGTAGTATTAACAATAATAACTAGAAAATAAATTACTAATAAAATACCAATAAAGAGTTATTTCTGAGCGATATTTCTTAGCTTCCTGATCTGGTCGGGCAGGACTGGATTACAGCACATCAAAGTCTCTTTGACGACACCACACCGACTGATGAAGTTAAGTAGTAAGAAGAGGGTTGGGTTGTCTCAGCTGAAAAAGATTTCTGTGATTAATTTTGTTGTGGTGGTGGACACTTGAGCCTAACTGTCAGACAGAAAAAGGACAGAAGAGAAGAGGAAAGATAAACAGGAGAGTGATAGAGCACGAGCTAGAGGCTAACACAGGAGCTAAACTGTTTGTGCTAATGTTGACTCCAACACACAGTCAGCAGTTATTCTGCAGTGGTCTGTTCTAACTTGAGAGTCTATCAATAAAATGAAGAGTGAGGTTACGTTAGCTCTGATTGGTAGATGACTGGCAGGACATAACCAGGATTTACTGACGTTACACATTACAGACATGTCTTAGAGCATTGGGTTGCTAGCTGTGCTAAATATAAACAGCTACTAAACTACTTACAAACTGACAGTGTTTACTTGTTGTCACGTTAGCCTACAGATACATCGGAGCACCAGGCTACCGATAGCACTACATATAGCTGGATGCTACAACATTTGCTTGATGTCATGTTTCAAACCGTAGCGCTACGTAACCGTACTGATAAGTATCTTACCTCAGCGCGTTATATCCAGTAAAAAGTTGTCTTGAACATAGAAAATTTGTTTTGATCTGATTTTGATTTAATTCCAAAACAAACACACGCCTCACTAAAAGTTATTTACAACTGTGTGTGTGAAACTCTAGGCCAGAAAGTGGCGAGGAAAGGACAGATCTTGCTTGGAAGTGTGGATTATAAAATCTTCACATGGTCTTCAGAAGCACTAAGTTTCTGACTGTTAGTCGGCATGATCTGTCGATACATTCAATATGAAAGAAGTGACACTTTGGCACCACACCCAACCAGACAACTAGAGACTGCTATTTTAATAATAGGCCTACTACAGGAGTGATTTAGCCCTTTGAGACGTGTTATCTTGGCATTCATGTGTTTGGGTTGGTATGTTTCTGAATAAAGGATTTGATCTACATGTGCTCCCTGAGGTCACGGAGACAAGCGTTGACTTGAGTCAAACTCTGTGCCCTGGTGTGTGGAGAGGACAACCTTATGTGTTTCTAAAAGTCACGATCAATGCATTTCAAATAACGGCTGAGGGGCAGATTGCTTCTGTTACTCATTTATTAAACCCTCGTTGGTCACAACATAACAAACAGTTTCGAGTAAGCACCCAACTTTTCTAGAAAGATACAAACAAGGTTTTTATTTCAGGTCACAGACTAAAACATGATGAGTGGAAAAAAATAATTTTTGTTTGTTGCTGGTGTTAATCGCACGACAAATGAAACTGGAATTCTTCAGCGTTTTCAGAGTGATGGCGACTTTTATGTCTTGTGAGTGTCCAGTTTCTTAGCGAGGACATCAGGTTTCTCCCCCGAGAACTGGTCGACCTGGATCAAAGAAGGTCAAAAACACAGCTCAAGTTAGAAAAATTGTGTTTTTATTACACAGATGATGAAGTCTGTGTTTTTACTTCATTGTTTTGGTTTTCAGACTGAAAACTCCACTCTGATCTACTTTGACCCCAACGCGAGAAAACATGAATTTAGCAAAGTCAGAAGATTAAAGACCCGTTCTTCAGGAACATTTTCATTGGTCAGAAAGTGGTTTGATGGTCTTAGTAATCCAGAGAAACTGGTGTTTTATTAAACCACTGACTGAGTTAGAAAGTAACTTGTCAACAAAGTGGAGCTTTTACGGTTAAACAGGTGCTGTAAAGCGCTGGTGGAGACCAAAACTGAGCTAAAACATGAAATGTGTTCCTGAATAAATGACGCTGCCATTCATTATCTTACGTGCTTACCATCTTTCCGTTCTTGTAAAACTGGAACGAAGCTGTGCCTTTGACTCCACAGGCTGATGCTATTTTCTGTCCGAGAAAAGAGGACAATCGGATCAGTTTTTGTTTGATTTATGTCATCTGCATGTCCGTCCTCCTTCTTTGTTAGCTAATGTGACAGTAAATATGACAAAAACGTGTCAAGCTGTACATTCATGTCTTATTGTAGCTTATAGTAACATTAAAAACCCCCAAACCCTGATCCTGGTTCCCAGAAACACCTACATCAGCCTCGTCCACATCCACCTTAACGAAGATCACATTTTTGTATTTGGGATTCTTTGACGCTTCCTGCAAAAGAATAATATAAGGATCATTAAACTTGAAGTGGTTATGCTTTTATCAAACAACTGATAAACCTTTCCACAGTTGTTTTGAAAAGACTTGAGTGTCGACTCGTCCACTCACTTCAAACTTTGGGCTGCACTGTTTGGAATAGAAGTCCACCACCATCAGCCTGTTTCCAGCCTCCTTCAGGATTCCCTGGAAGTCCCCCTACAGGAGATAAACGGAGAGACACTTTTTATAACTCACTTTCTCATAGATAAATGCATACAGACTGATATTTATATAAAAAAAAAAAAAAAAACATAGAATGAGCAATCCATGCATGTATAGTCTGTGTGACTTCACCAATCTGTTTCTGAGGCAGAATTTAAGCTAACCATTGGTGGAAATGCTAACTCAACCAAGCATGGGGACAAAGAGGCACAGTTGAAGCCTTTAGCCACCTTGCTAACAGCTACAGCTACAGTTTCAGTCAAGTAACCTGTACCTGCAATCATTCAAAACTTCAAACATCGTCTTTTTGAGGTATCTCTCCGAAAGCCTGCCTCGAGTGGACACTCAGGGTACTGCAGTTTTGTTGTTTGCACTTGCTTCTGGCAGCTAGTCAGTCATTATTTGGAAGGAGTGTTTCCTTTGAAGCAAACTGCTTTCAGGCAAACAAGGAGTCTGACTTTGTGCCAGAAAAGTTCAGGTATTTTCTGGTTGTCTTACAAAAAGTAGATATTTATTTATTTATTTATTTATTTATTTATTTATTTATTTATTTATTTATTCATTTTATTTTATTAATTAAATAATTTATTTATTCTTTTATCTATCTGTTTTTCAAGATTTATTTTATTTATGTATTTATTTATATTATTTATTAATTAAATCATTCATTTATCCTTTTATCTATCTGTTTTTTTATTATTTATTATTATTATTATTATTTTTTCTGAAATTATTAGACAATAAACAGCATAACAATACTTCCTGAGACTGGGCACCAAAATACGCTTAATAACATATATATAATTTTAATACAGAAAAAAAAAACAGAGAAAAGGAAAAAAAATAAAAAAAATAAAAAAATAAAAGACATTTATGCATACATCTATACATACATACACTTTTTTAAGGGATTTTTTTTTTAATTGCTGGCTAAATATAAATCACTTATTTACAACAGAAATCACCCCGATTAAATCACATAAGTACAATTAAAAAAGCTTTTTAGGTTGAGTTATCGTCTCTCAAGCTCTACGGTGCTGTTTTAAATAAATAGCAACACAAAATGTTCATATTCATCCACATTTGTCACAGGTATTAATGATGTGTTACGCCTGAAAGATGAGACTTTCAGAGCGGTAGCTTGAGTGAATAAGAAGAGCCGGCTCCCAACTTTTTATCTTTCATTGCTCAGCTCTCAAACAGTTGCTCATGTTTGCTCACAGCACTTTGTTTTGATTGACAGCATGGCAACTCAGCATCTTTTAATCCTTTGTTTTTTGTTTATTAAGATAAGGTAATTATGACTGAGGCTTCTCATCAGAACACTGGATGCAAAAGTGTCAATTTATGCACAAATCACTCAAATTTCTCAGGTCAGGCTAAAATATGAGGCTACAATAACAGTAAAGTAGGAGATGTTCGGAGCAACAACCGGCTCTTCTTTGGGAGCCGAGCCAAAAGAACCAGCTCTCTAAACAGAGCTGAACTTCCCATCACTAACCGCAGCTTCCTGCACCCAGATCAACAGATTATCTCGTAGAGGGTGGAGGAAACCATTTCCACCTTACTGTAGGAGTGAAGGAGATTGAGAGAAAAAGAGATCCTATTTTCACAGATGAGGAGTTAATTTTTTGCTTCTATTTAATTTAATGATAGGGTTCATCAAAATAAACAGCAGTGAATCAGAAATGAATCAGGAAAAACTCACCAAGTCATTCGCTTTACGGACCATGATGACTGCTGAGTGCCAACTTGTCTTGAAGTGGAGGAATGTGGAAAACAATTTAAGTATCTGTTTTTTTATTTCAAGGGGAGGGAACGGAAAGTTTTCAAGCCAATTATATCAAGTGCACGAAAAGTTTCATCCCACTGTTTGATGTCATCCCACTTTCTTCCCACTCTGGATCCTTATTGATGACGCGTTGGTTATCTCAAAGCAATAAGGTGCTAAGAGGGTACTAAAATGTCAAGGCTTTTGGGTCTGTATGAAAAGGAAAGAAATCATTTCAACACATTGAAAGGGGTTTCTCAAGCATCTCGTGGGAGGTTAGTGACATGGAACCCTTGGGGCTAAGATTAAAGTCTTCATTGTGGAAGAGGCTGGTTTAGGTTGTGGCCTGGAAGCTGTTGGCGCCTGCCATTACAGGGAGTCCTCGGGTTAAGGGGTCCTCTCAGGTTCGCTAGTCCAGGGTACTCTTGCAGCAGTTGTAAGGCACTGGTGTCTTGGAAGGCTGTGCCAAAAAGAAGTCTTGAAAAACCGTTGGGCAGCTCAGAACAGAGTAACAAAGCCCAACTGACTTAGGTAGGGTATGCTGTCGGGCAGTGGGATGAGCACTATAAGAGACCCCTGAATCTGAATTACACATTCTATAAAGAGATATATAGAGAGAGATCCTTGACAAAGGTCGCTGAGGAAGACTAAAATCTACTCAGCAGTAGGGGGCCAGGTGTGGATGAGAGACGCCCTGAAAGCGAGGGCCCACTGAAGGATCCCTGTGAGGGTTGGGTTTTGGGATACAGCAGCAACATTGGCTACAAGCCACACCGTAAACCCCAAAGTTCAAATTACTACATTTGATTAAGCTAAGAAACCTTAAAATAAGTTCAATTTACTCAAATGTTGAGTTTTTAGTGTTTAAGTAAGCACAACTTAAAACCATTAGTTTCTGTGACTGTGTTTTGGAACCGTGAGTGAGGAGGGGACGCAGTTGATATGAGACCCTGGTGTACTTCTAGATGTGTATCAATGGCACAGGCTCTGAGTGCTACTTGTAGCATTGAACAGCTGTCCATGCTCCATGTGGTGTGGACTGACTGTGTCAAAAATAAGTAAAAATATATTTTTACATTGCCTAAATAGCATGATAGACCAGTCAAACATTTAATGTATTTACCATTAGGCACACACTGCAAAGTCAATAGGTACAAGATCTTGTGCCATGGAGCACAGACCACCAGTCAGTGCCGTGGGGCTCAGACAACCTGTGCCCCCTGAAGAACAATATTTCAATGTACAGCAGGGTCTCATATCTACTGCCTTCCCTCCTCACTCACGGTTACTAAAGTCATGAAATTGGAGCTGATTTTTGTTGTGACGGCGTTTGTAACCATGAGTGAGAAGGGAACGCTGTGGATATGAGACCCAGCTGTACTTTGAAATGTTATTTAATTTAGTTGGTCTGATCTGCTTCAATTTTTTATTATTGCATTTACTTAATTCATAAGACAAATTTATTGATATCACATCTTTCAGGTTTGAGTAAGGTCAACTTGATGTATTTTACAGTGATATGCAACATTTTTAACATTACTGAATATTTTAACATCAGGTTTATTTGAATAAAGACTTTCGGTATGGTTTTCCATAATAATCATAACCACTAAATGTTAATTTTAATTAACTTAAGTTTTCGTTTTTCATTACTTATTTTTTTAAGGTAACCAGTTTAGAAGCATTTTCAAGTAAATTCAATGTTTCTGGGTTTACAGTGCAGTTTGTAAAAGTTATCTGGTCCCTGTGCCCTGGTTTCTCACAAAAGGCTTTGCCAGGGTCTGGGTCCTGTGCAGTCTTGTCTCCAAAAAGGGATCCCTAGCCCTTAATGAATATGTCCCCCACTGATTCCCCATACACTTTGGATAGAGAACTTAGAAAGAAAAGTAGTTTGTAACCTCAGGGCAATGCCATGTCACACAGGGTTAGCTTCTTCGTGGCCTTTAAAGTAATGAAGATTTTACTTTTAGTTGGCACGATCTGTTGATACATTAATTTTGACATTTATACTCCACACCCAACCAGAAAACTAGAGATTGTTACTTTAATAATTCTACAACAGTAGTGATTAAGTCATTTGACATGTGTTAACTTGTCCTTTCTGCATGAGCTCAAAACAAGTTTCTCTTTCATTCTCACGCTGCAACGCTCCTGAGTTGTGGGTGTGAGCCATAATTGGCATTCATGTGTTTAGTTTGGTATGTTTCCGACTTAAGGACCTGAACTTCATAGCTCCCTGAGGTCACGGAGACAAGTGTTAACTTGCATCAAACCCTGACAAGCTCAAGGCCCGGAGTGTGGAGGTGCGAGGGCCTGTTTGACGCTGCTCCTAGTTTTACTTTTAAAGCATGATCATGCTCTATGCTTTAAAAGCAAAAACCTTATATGCAAAAGTTGTGATTAATGCATTTCAAAGAAGGATTGCAGGGCACATTGTTTCTGAAACTCATTTATTAAACCCTGTTGGACAAAACATTTCTGAGTAGGGACCCAATTTCTAGATTTAAAAAAATTGTGTTTTTCAGGTTACAGACTAAAATATAAGTGGAATAAACTGTTTTTGCCTTGGTGTAAAAGAAGATCTTGGTGTCAATAACACAAAAAATGAAACTGGAATTCTTCAGTGACTTATGTCATGTATTTGTCCAGTTTCTTGATAAGTTCATCAGGTCCCGCTCCTTTAAACTCGTCAATCTGAAACACAGAGGGTCAAAGATACAGCAAAAGTTAGAAAAATGGCATTTTTATTGTCTTTAGAGCAAACAGCCTTTTAAAGGCCAACACAGCAGACCAGGGGGGTATTCCACGAAGCTGGCTTAGCTCAAAGCCTGGCTTATTTGGGTTAGCCGCGCTAACTTTAGTGAGAGTTGGGTTCCACAAACGAGGCTTAGGGCTAGCGTGGCTTGGTAACCATGGTAAATTAGCCAGTGCGACTAGCCTGGTCCCGGGCAGGCTAAACGTCAGGCTTACCTTAGCTGCGTCTCAGAGAAGGTCAGACCGGCTTCTGAAAGACGCCTTGTGAACTGCAGGTGTCACATTAAATTAATCTATACCTGTAATAGATGATGTTCTTGTTCAGAAACATAAACTGAGACCTTTTGGTAACTTTTCTGACACCTGCTTAAAACCCAAAAAGTCAGAAGGATCGTGAGGCTCCGCTTTCACGGTCCGTATTCATACTGAAAATCAAGATCAAGCGAGCTTTTGTCCTTCAGCTCCACGGGAGGTTTCCATCCTCCCTGAGCTCGCCTTAGGACACCTGCGTGATCCTTTGACAGGTGAACCGCCCCAGTTATACTAGACTGGAAAAACCATGAATCAAGACGTGAGATACTAGACTGTCTGTATTTGAAGTAGGAAAGTCAGTGGCTGAGTGGTTAGAGAGTAGGACACAGACGCATAGAGATCTATATTTCGGTTTCGGGTTCGATCCCACTAGTGGTACCTATTTGAAATTATCTGATTTTCTTTCTTCTGTCACCCTCAAAGTACAGTCAACATATAACAGAATAAAGGCACAAATTGTCTTATAATATAAAAGGTGACAACAGCTACAATTTTCCATAGAAATACCCTCCTTTACCGGAGGGCCGTTCTGATCATGATGATAATGTCAAGGTGATTCCACATGGTGACATAACTTTTAGTGTGTCCCAAATCGCATACTTCCATACTGTGTACTCAAAATTTTCAAATTGAGTGTACTAAGCATACTACATACTCACTGGCTTAGTGCGCAAATTTTGAGGGTGTAGTGCTGTCCCAAATCGCATACTGCCGAGCGCCGTACTTACCGGGAATGATGACATGATGTCGACCTCTTCTTCTTCTACGTCTAATTGTGACCGGCTTCCAGCGCGTTTCCGCCAAACACTGCCACTATTTGCCAGCAAAATTTCAAAGCCTTTTCAGTAGTATATTAAACACAGCTAATAACACGATCAGCGGTGTAGAGTTTATTAATGGGGGTTGGTGCAGCTGACTGAAGCTACCAAGAGAGCTACCAGGGCGCTGTGGCAGTTAAAATACATCCACAAATGAAATGTCTGAGTGGTGCTTCTGGTCATGTATTCACTGTGCATGGTCTAACCCGCTTCTTATGATATTTACCTGGTTCACTGGGTAATGCTAGGGCCCCGGTAACTGTTAGCCCAATGAGCTTTGGCATTTGAGATAGCTGTTAGCTCAACTAGCATTAGCATAGCCCAGTGTTTCTCAATCCTGGTCCTGGGTACCCCTGCCCTGCATGTTTTAGATGTTACCTCACTCCAGCACACCTGATTCAAATGAATGGCTCGTTATCAGGCTCGAGCAGAGCTTGATGCAGGGCAGGGGGGTCCCCAGGACCAGATTTGAGAAACACTGGCATAGCCTATCACTCGCAGAACAAAACAAACAAAAACAAGTTACACCACATACACAACGTCAACAGCTGATGGTGCTTGGTGGAAACAACACGTGTAAAAAACAACATCAATAAGTTACATTTATACATTGCTGCCAGAGGATGAAATGAGTGCGTTAAGTGTCCACAGCTGCATACTCAAAATCTGGGCCGATTTGAGTACATCATCCTGGTACTTTTGCATACTCATTTCTCGCATACTATGCATACTGTTTTTCATTTTGACGCAGTATACTCAAAATTTTGAGTATTTGAGTATGGAAGTATGCGATTTGGGACGCACTATCTGATTTTACTCCATTGTTTTGGTTTTCAGGCTTAAAAACACATAAACCACTAAAGTCATATTCTGTGATAGAGATACAGATAAGCTCTGATGTTTTATCAAACAGCTGACTGAGTTAGAAAGTGACTCTTTAACAAAGTGGAGCTTTCACAGTTGAACAGACGCTGGGATAAGCTGGTGGAGACCCAAACTGAGCTAAAACATGAAATATGTTTCTAAATAAATGACACTGATGTTCATTGTTTTACATGCTTACCTTTGACCCATTCCTGTAAAACTGGAATGTCGGCATGCATGAGATGTCACAGGCCTGTGCAACATCCTGAGAGAGAAAGAGGACAAAGTAAAAGACTAAGAGTGAATAAGCAAACGTGGACTCTTTTGCTCACTGTGTCTCTCGTGCGTTTTCTTTCAGATCTTTCTGGATTCAGCTTTTCTTTGACATTTAGAGTCTGTTTTTGTTTGACTTTTGTTAATTAATCTTCTTATATGCACATGGGTCTGTCACTTTACAACAAATGTGACAAATTTGATGCCAGAATCACCTTTTGGAAAAGCTGGCTCATCTCTACTTAAGTTTACACATTGTTGAATATTATGATATAACCCCTCCCTGAAATCCCCAAATCCCAACCCTGGTTTTTATGAACACCTACACCAGCCTCGTCCACATCCACTTCTGCGAAGATCACATTTTTGTATTTGGGATTTTTTGATGCTTCCTGCAAAAGAGTAGAATAAGAAATATATTAGTTGAAAGGGTGAACATTATGAATGCTTTGGAAAAACACTTTTTTCTGAGTACTACATAAGCACATTTGTGAAAGGCAGGCTACAAGCTTTGGTTATACTTTCATTAAACCACCCATAAACCTTTTCGCAGTGTGTCAAGTTGTCCACTCACTTCATACACTGGGTGTATTGCTCTACAGGGGCCGCACCAAGAGGCAGAGAAGTCCACCACCAACAGCTTATCCCCAGCCTCCTTCAGGACTTCCTGGAAGTGACCCTACAGAAGATTCAAATAGAAACACATTAAAATTTGCCATCAGAAACCCCTGTTTTTTTTTACATGACTCTATAATAAAACACATACAACAGATAAACAGTTTGATTGGTATAACATTAATGTTAGCATAGACTATATCATCTTATAACATATTTTTTCCATGAATAAATGGATACAGCCAATTGTTGGTGGCTGCTACATTGGAAATGCTAACTCAAACTAATTTTGTCAACCTAACATGGGGCAAAGAGGCAAAGTTGACGCCTTTAGTCACTTCGCAAACAGCTACAGTGTGCTCTAATGCTAGTCAAGAAAGCTGTGTCTGTAATAATACACAACTCTAAACTTTAACGTCCTTAAATTTCGGAGTGAAAAAATGACTTACCTATTTTTTGTTTCAGGTTTATTTTTACTGTAGAAGTATATATTTTTTTAAGTTTAATTTCTTAAGGCCTGCCTCATGTGGGCACTCAAGGAACTGTATTTTTAAACTTGGCTGGATAGAATGAGAGTCATATGAGCGTTTGCACCTTCTCTTGGCAGCTTGCCAGTATTTTTTTGGACAGGCATTTCTTTTGAAGCAACCCGATTTCCATAGAGTCTCAGTCAAGCTTTTGAAACAACAGGCCTGACTTTGCGTCAGAAGATATGTGGGTATGTTTTTCAGTGTTTTACAAAAAAATGAATATTAAAAAAATAGTAATAACAAATTGCTTCCTAAGTACAGGTGGTCCTTGTTTTACAAACAATACTGTTCCTAACCGTCGTAACCTGAAATTCCGGGTAAGTTGGATTTTTACCCCTAAATACCCCCTAAATCTCTAAATAACGATCCAAATACATGCATTATAATGCATATTCATAGAAAACAGTACAGGCATTTAAAATAGACATTTCAATTAAAGTAAAATAAATATAATACAATAATAGTAAAACACAGTAAAATAATTGGACAAAATCGGGACAAAGTGGACGATGCTGATGACGTAGCACTGCGTAGCTGCGTATTCACACGCACTCCGTGTCAGAGAGGCGTAACTATGAAACCTTCTCTATTTTCTTACGTACATAATTTATTGGCGTCGTAAAGTCGAAACAACGTAAGCCAAGAACCACGTAACTCGAGGACCTCTTGTAAAACCACTTATTTTAACCAACAGAGGTCATTCACTACAGTTAAATCCCTCAATAATAATAATAAAAAAAACATTCCACAATGACTTACTGTCCCACAAGTTTTATGGTGCCGTTTTATACAAATAGCTGCACATAGGGTATTTTTCAAACGACAAATGACACACTTTCTCTACCCACGGCAGGTGAAGGACTAGGTTTAACAAAGGGTCGTGGTGTTCGGATTCGTCAACGGTTTCATACAGGTATTGCAGCTTCTTCGGCTCAGTGAGAAGACGACGACTAACGTCTGTTTAACGGATCCCCTCACGATGGGCGGACAAAACCATTCCCCCAATACTGTAGGGGTGATAAGGGGGGCTAAACGAGAGAAAGAGACCCTTCGTATTTCACAAAAAAGGATTTGAGCATTTTATACCCTTATACAACTCCTTCTACTTTACTTGCAGCGGTTGTAATACTAAGAAAAAAAAGCAGTGATAGTTGTCATATGCATTTCAAACCGTATGGACCCCTCGCTGGACGGGTGATTCGGCACCAATTTACCCCACAACGTCACCGATCACAACCGCGGGAGTCCGGCTGGTGGCAGAATCGTTGAGTTAAAACTTCCGCCTGTGTGCTACTATGGTGGTATTTACCTGCATTAAAGAAATAAATCGAAAAAAAAAAAAACTCACCAAATTGTGCAATTCACAAATCATGATGACTGCTGAGAAATCACCAGTCTTGTGGCGGAAAAGACTGCGGTTCTTCCGAAGGGAGGGAACGAATAGTTTTTATACCGATTGCATCAGGTACATGAGAAGTTTCATGTCACAAACAGTAGAACGAACCACAACGGAAACTGCTAAAAAATAAAAGTCATATTACGCTGAGAAAATAAAATGGTATTAAATTGCTAAGAGAAACGCCATAAGAGGTCTGTTTAATCCTTGAAACAATATTGTGAATTTACAATTTCACATATTTTTTGAGACTTTATTCTCACAAAGGTCCCGCTTTTCACAAACTGTCCACGCTTCATTAGAAAACTGACCATTTTGACAAATAAAAATGCCAAAAATATGCCACACTTATCCCGCTGACTTAATTATTTTTTTCTCACAAATTTCTGGGTTAAATCTTAGTTTGTTACCCTTTTCTTAAAATCTTTTATATTGACAATAAATACCAAAGTGTGTGAGAATTAAATAGTGAGATTCTAAAGCTAAATTGGCCAAAAAAATATGCAAATTTTAGATGACAGTAAATTTGTGAAACAAGTTAAAAGTTATAAAGATTGTGAGATTTAAAAGTTGTTTTTTTTAAGGGTTTAAAGGGACAGTCATCTTCTGTTTACTTGCTCTCTTTATATGCATTGTTTGCATTGTTTGGAGTTTTTTGGGGTTTGGGGCCTGGGTGGGCTGGGGGGTGGGAATGGGCAAGGGCTGCTCTTTTAATCATGTGAAGCACTTTGTGCTACATTTTAATGTATGAAAAGTGTGTTATAAATAAAATTTGATTGATTGATTGATTGAAAACACATCTCAACTGCAAAGAATTTGCACCATGAGGTTCATACAAAAGTGAAATAATAATCAAATTAAAAAAAAAAAGCTTTTAGATTTTATTACACTTATAAAAGCTCCCACTAAATACAAAACACAGAGTAAACAATGGTTCAGTTATGTATTAATGCCTCAAATCCAGTCTAGTGTTTTCCTAAAACAGTATGGAGACAACAGTTGCAATGACAGTCAAAACAGCAAAACAGGTGAGAAATAATTTTTCACATTTGTGTCCGACTCTTTTGTTCTTAAAGTTAGTTAAAATAAAAAGAATAAGCTAGTAAAACAAACAACAACTCACATTAGATTCTCTTTATGAGTTTCTAGACTGGAGTGTGTCGTCGTAATGTCCATCTCAACCTTTAGTATAACTGTATTAGTATCTGGTTAACTGTGAGTATCTATTGCTCCGTCCTTCATGTAAACAACCTGTAATGGCATGTAAGTCATTCACAACACTGATTCTTCCCCTTTTCCTGCATTTCACATCACACCATGATGATAGCCTTTCCGATGTTCTCTCCCTGCAGCATCCCCATAAAAGCAGCCGGCATGTTTTCAAATCCCTTTGTGACGTGCTCCCGACACTTCAGTTTACCCTGCAGAGGCAGAAAAAACATAAACAGAAGCAGAAACATGGAGATCAAACAACTGCCTAAGATAGAGATTTTTGTGATGACCCCATGTAATCTGTCTCTTGTGTTTGTACAGTATGAAAAAGCATCATACCACCTCTATGAGATTGCATGAGGAAATTGCATGCAGCCACCAACCTCTTTATACCATCCCATCAACCTCTTCAGGGTCTCTGGATGCTTGTGCTGCCACCTGCTTTGCATGAAGCCCTCCATTTTTAATTGCTTGATGATCATGGTGAGGTGTTGGTACGGCCCTGTGGAAGACGGACATAAAACTTTCAGGGACGCAAACAAAAAGTCAAGAAGATGGAGCGTTAATGCATCAGGTCCATCATTTTAATGAGACAAGGACGCCCTCTAGTGACGAAACAACCATTTGACTGAGTGACATAAAAAAAGAGGTGAAGTTTTTTTAACACTTAAAGTACAAAATGAAAAGAACTCAAGTGGTTTAATATATATAGATTGAACGTGTGTGACTTCTTGGTCTTAAAATTTAGCGATTTATGTTCTGTTGTTGTGGGAAAATTGGTTGCTAAACTTTTTTGCCAACAATGAAGTTTTGGTAAAAAAAAAAAAAAGACTTAATAAATGTACGCAGGGAAATACCCACCTGTCTGTGGGGTGGTGTCATTGTATGTAGAAATGGCTCCACACACGGCTATTCTTCCAAAGTCCTTCATCTGCTGCAGAGCGACACTTGAAGAAGGACCTCCAACCTGAAATAAAAAACAGTAAATCTGTTCAAACAACCTCAATAAAGAACTCAATGTCACACTATACGGGATCTGCAATACTGACAGTAGGATGCCCTCAATAGCCACCTGAGGGCGCCTCAACCCACTGAAACTGTTTCGTCTTGTGGCCCTTTGAGATTTGCTTTAAATGTTAAATAGATTATTTATCTTTTATTATCTTTTAGAAAAGACATTTAAAAAGAACATAACTGCTTACGTTTTCAAAGAAGCAGTCATATCCCTCTGGGGACGCTTTCCTCAGCACCTCCTCCAGAGAACCAACTGTCTTATAGTTGAAAGCCTCATCAAAGCCCAGTTCTTTCAGGAAAGCCACCTTTGCGTCAGTTCCTGCTGAACCGACCACTTTACAGCCTTTGATTTTGGCGATCTGGCCCACCACGGTGCCCACGGCCCCTGCTGCAGCGTTCACAAGAAGGGTCTCTCCTTGCTTGAGGTCCAAGACTTCTTCAATCCCGTACACAGCTGTCAGACTGAGAAGGAGGAGAAAACCTGGCTTTCAAACCATAAGGTGATTTCACCCACTCGTCTTTGTCACTGTGATGTAAACAGTTTGAAGTGAGTATAAGGTCAAACAAACATGGACCAAACATGTGGAGCCTTTCTTGTTAATTTGCTCAAAGACGACATAACTCAGCTGTTGGTGCCGAGCAGCTTCACTGTCATACTGTACACAGGTTTGTTCTTTGAGTTCAGTTTTATGCGTTATGTATGCATTTTAAAGGACTTCCTACCTCAAGCCCAAGAACAATATCCATACATTAATTTCCTTCATAGAGCAGTTTAAGCTAGTTGACCTTACAACAATCTTTGCAACCCTCATTGCAGCTACTGTCTCTGAAAAGCCTCATAGCACTTTGACACCCTGCACTCTGGAAGCCTCCTCTACTGTTGCCAGGCGACAATGCCGTTTTATTTTGTTTAAAATGACAAATTATGAAACAGGTTGATCTGTTTTTGGACCCCAAATTTGACCCAGAAAGTTTGGACAGGCAATTAAGTCCACAGCAAGAAAATCAAAACCAGGATGTTTCCATATGGTTCGTTCGATGTTAATTCACCAATTGATGATGTCACAAATTGAGCAAATCTAATGTTTATTTCAACAGTATAAAAAAACACAGTATCAGCTTTTGAGACTGTTGTGAAATCAGCTCTTTTGAACACTTCCTTGTTATCACACTTCTAAAATCTACTTGATGACTACACTTCAATATCAACAAATAAAAAGTTTAGTAATGCTCTGTCAGTTGGTAAATTGAAAAATTCTTTTTTTGCAATAAGTACTTTTTGTGTCTTTTTGTCTCTACTGGAAGCTTTATCTCTAAACAGGAACTGAACTACCCAATAGTGCATCAAAGACTTTGCCTACAGACATGAAAGGAAGACTGTCAACCGAGCTAAACCAGTTCCTCTCCTGCTTGAATATTCTAGTTAAAATCCAATTGGTTGAAATTTGGGGGTAAAGAGTGAGGATGACATGAACCAAACCCTGTTGAGATCAGGAATCCCTCAAATGACCAATGACATATGAGCGATAGCCTCTGTACACGGGACGTCTTTGGTTGAATGCATGAGTCTGATTAACTTGTGACGTACAGTCAAAGTGAAACCAGCTACAGCTGACACATGGAAGTCGTACTGACAACTATTACTAACACTTTCAGCAGACTTCCTCTATTTCACAGAGCTGTTTAAGACCTTTTTTTAAGCATTAGTTTGATCTCTCAGCCAGCTAATCGTTTGTCAGACTGTTGTAATCCCTGAACGAACAGTGACAGTAAATTACCCATGAGATCATTACTTGTACTTTAATCTCTGGCAACCAGATGCTTCTCCCTTGTACCCAGTGCCATGTGTGTAACATGTGTCTCACCCTGGCATCCCGATGGCACCCAGAGCCAGGGACATGGAGACGTCCTGTGGCCAGTCGGGCATGACAGGAACGAGCTCCTTCCCGTTGTTGAGTGAGTGGGTCCTCCAGCCGTCACGACTGACAACATGACTTCCCACAGGAAACGCAGAGTTCTTACTTTGAATCACTCTAACGAAAAAACAAGATTGTAAAAAGACACAAAAGCAGGAGAGAGTTCATATGTTTATCCGTAGTGGCGTCTCAGAGAGCTATGCGATTTCAAAGCATGTGGCGGGGGGAGTTGCAAGCACAACAAAGTCAGGAAGAGACACAACATCTGGTTTTAAAAACAGATTCTTTTGGTTGCTGAGTAATTTATTCAACGTGATTTTAAACAAATACAGCGTTTGAACTTCCAGCCAAGGACATTTTCAGATACTGTCTGTGACTCAAATACTTTGGTAATCATTAACAGATGCACAACTGGCATGAAACAACATGATGAATAAAATTCATGTGAATGCAGGTGAGTTTTCTTACTTGGCTACTTGAGCTCCAATCATCACATCACCTTCCTTCATGCGAAATGCACTGAATGGCCTGGATAGAGAATAGAATAAATATTTCTCTATTCAATAATGATTGTTTTTTACACGGTGCCCAAGCAAATATGAAGACTCAATCCCACCCACTATTAGAGAGATTTAAATATATCAGTTTATAATAAAAAAGTGAATAATTCAACTGACTATTATTTCATCATGGCTGAAATGTGATATAACTGTTGGATAATGTTTGTTAAGCGTCCGTTTTGCCAATAAATATCAAAAAATACCAAAATGACATGAAATAATTTCTAAAAACATAAGAAAACTTCAGTAACTGCTGTTGGCAAAATAGTTTTGGCAAGTTCTGGGAACTTCTACAGGAAAATAAACAAAAAATGAGGCTTTGTACAAACTTTGCTTGGTGAACCAGAATATTCAAATAATCATTTTGTGACAATAGAGTATTTTTGCTCGCCCATCCCTACTCACCTCATATACGGGTCGACGCTGAGAAACAGTGCTTCCAAAAGCACCTCTGAAACAAATGGAAAACAAAAGTGTTCAAGTGCAAACTGACTCAATTAAAGTGTTTGAAACCAGACATCATTGTACCTCCATCTTTGGGCTCGGGGAGTTCCTCCACCCTGAGCTCGAAGTCGCTCTTCTTCGGAAAGCCGTCAAAGTGCTTGACGAGGACCCAGGTCTTAGCTTGGACCATGATGCTTTGTTTATAGCGGCTGTAAGGGCTGGAGCAGTTGTTTGATATAAGACAGATGGTAACATTTGGTAAATCTGTAGCATGTGTGGGAAATGGAGGACACACTGTGCTGTATGTACAGAGGGGTTACTCAAGGGGAAGCTTACAACTATTCAAGGAAAAGTGCATAGAAGAGTAGAGGGGAAATACAAGAGGATAACTCAGCTTAACAGAAGTGTCTGAAATGATCTTGCAGTAAGTTTGTTTAGAGTGTAACTGTACATTCAAAATATGTAATGCAAAACTGTAATTAGGATGGAATGCATACCCGTTTTGCACGAACACATACACACACACACACACACACACACACACACACACACACACACACACAAACACACACACACACACACACACACACACACACACACACACACACACACACACACACACTATAATAGGAGGAAGCAAGTACAACAAAATAAAGTATAAGTTACACTATTCAACCACACTAGTACATACATAGCAAGGCAAAGCAAAAAAAATAATAGTTCAAACACAGTCTACAGAAAACTAGAGACAGTAAAAATAAAATTGAATGCTTATAAACTTTTACTTAAGGCAGTTTTAACTTGGATTCAACTTAATACAGGGTCGAAAAGCCGATGCTATTCAAACACCTAGGAATTTAATGCGGTTTCTCTGCTTAATTATCCCCTCTCCTCAAATTATCATGTACTCTACAGCTTTAAACGTGTTAAATTAACTTGAATAGTACGGCTTTATCTATTTATACTCACCAAATGTTGTTCACCACAGAGAAATGGCAGAAGAAACAAGCTCACACTGCTGCTGGGCACGAAGTAGGTCGGCAAAAAAGCATGGGAGGAGAGAAGGCGGGAGTCAAAAAATCCAAGCGGAGATTTGATTGGTTGGAGGTATAACGCGGCCCCTAACGTGTTACGTAGATCATACGTCATGCTGCGTAAAGACGTTAGAGCCAGTTCGGATGTTGGCGCGAGCTTGAAAGTAGCTGGTAAAGGCTGGATGCGAACAAACGGTTGTCCTGACAAAAATGTGAGTATTTGAGCGAGAAACTAGAGATAGAAAGAAACTCAAGTTGATATTCTTTGATTTTAACGGTTGTAGGTCGAGTTATGTCAGTGGTAAAAGGTTTGACGCACTTTTCTAACCGTTAAAAGTGCTGTGTACCGAGTGTTTTGGCTAGTATGCGCACTTAGCTTTAACCGGTATGTATGTGACGCAGTTTTAAAACAGACAAGATGTCGACTTCAGGAGTCTTCTAACGTTTCTTTCGATAAATTGAATACTTTAAACCATTTTCTTCCAATGAAACAAAGACGTCACGCTGCTAATTTTGTGTGTATTAGGCTTCTAATTTTAGTATCCTCTATGTACAGTAAAATGGGTGCTTTGAGGTAAAAAAAAAACTCTCCAAACACATCTTTTATTCACCCAAGTGTAACTTAGAATTTTTTAATTTCAGATATGCAAATTAAAAAAGCATTAACTTTGACACTTTTTGTACTTTTAACATTTATGGGGGATACGAATAGCCATCAAAAAGCTTGTACCGAGAGAATATTAAATTGTCTGAAAAGCATTTTGGGTAAATTTCCAGTTAAGTGTGTTTTGAAGTCATATTGGTTTCCAATTTATGAAATTCTATATTTTTTGTTTTAACATATTCAAATTATTCTTTTTTTAAAATAAACTCTGACTAACTCACTTGACCTCAAGTGATCAAGGGGGGGTGGCACAGGGTACTAAACCACTATGTTAGACGGTGGCCAGTTCGTGGAGGCCCTGGGCCGTCTAGGTTATCCCGGTGCTTCATCACTGAAGAGCTCTGAGTTTGATTGGCTGTTTGACACTTCTCCGGAGAACCTGCACTTCCTGCGCTTCGTGTGTCGGACCCTCAACCGCAGCAACGTTCTCACCACTGAGGAAGCACAGGCTTTTCAGGAGCTGCGGAAGTCTGGCAAGCCGATTCTGGATGAAGCAGCTTTAGGTGAGGTTCTGAAAACCATCACACCTACAGATAACAGTGCCAGCGCCTTGGGCCCTTCTTTTTCATCCTCTTCCTCTGCGTTTGAGAGTGATGTGACATCAGAGGACTTGGAGGCAGAACTCCAGGCTCTGCGTAAAGAGAAAGCGCTGAAGCAGAAACGCTTCAACAAGCTGCAGGTTGCAGCAACCTCCCGAGCTGAAGTCGACCTGCGGCTTGCTGCAGAGCTGGAGAGTGCTGCATGCAAGCTAAAGGAAGCTAATAGTTCTATTGGAGCAGAGAACGCTGACACTAACACTCTGCTGCAAAACCTGACTGAAGAGGTCACTAAACTGTCTTCATACCTCCCAGCTCAGGAAGCAAAGCAAAAAGAACATGTAGCTCCATGCGTCACCAAATACCCTGCAGTGCTCCTCTCTCAGCTCTCCTTGGATCCCTTCCTGCATCAGGAGGAGCTCAACACTAAAACACTCACTGCCTTCACACAGAAGCATTTGTTCCAGGGAATCTCTGACATTGTCGAGGCGTCTTGCTCTGAGCGCTTCCAGGTGCTTGACCTCAGTTCATGTGAAGACAGAGAGGAAGAAGGAAATGAGCTCGAAGGGAGTGAAAGAGAGGAACGGCTGGTGGAGCGTAGGAGGACGGAGATGGCTCGTCTGCAGTGGTCTCATATTGTGGCGCAGCACCAGCTGATGAAGGCGACGGCGGAGGAAAAGAGCGTCACAGCTGGGCTGGAGTGGCTCTCTGAGAAGTCCTCTCACACCAAGGTAAGGCAGACATGGATCACGTGTTCTGTTTGGCTTCCTCTGACCTCTTGAATAATCAAATCTATCTCTCTTCTCAATCAGAGCATCTCCACCTCCTCCTCCCTGCATATCCGTGAGGATGTATCCAGGAAGGAGCTGCAGGCAGTGGAGGCTGAACTGGAGGCTCTGCTCCACGGTCCTGTACCTACAGCTCTGAGGGAGTCTGCCAGACTGCTTAATGTCCCTGTTGTGAGGGGAGACCTGGATTTGCAAGTAGCAAGACAGGACTACTACACCTCCAGACAGAATAAGGTAACTTGACAATTATTACAGTTAGGCCTGTCACAATAACAAATTTTGCTAGACGATAATGTTCCAAAATATTATTGCCGATAAACGATATAATGGTCAATATTGTTTTGATTTTTTTTTTCAATTTTTTCATTGATGTAATTATGATAAATGGGATAACAAAGTGAGTAAACCATATCAAAAGCAAGAAACTTTAATTTCTTAAGAGTATTTAACTGTAATTAAAAGGTCAGGATCTTTTAAATAAAATAAATTAAACAAAAAATATAATAAATTTAACAAACAAGAAAGAAAAATAATACAATGAAAATGAAATGGACTCTCTCTTAGAAAAAAATACATGTCAATGAAAATAATTAATACTAATCCAAAACAATAAAACATAGACCCTGTCTCTAAAGAAAAAACAAAACTCCAAAAAACAACAACAACAATAAAAACTATAGTCTAAATAAAAGGGAGTTTATACATTTCCTGAATTGATCGTAACATGTACTTTTTCCCAGTCAATCCGTACTGTCTGTCAAACATTTTTAACATTTCTGGCTTTCAACCGTATTGAAGGGCTGCATTTCTTTGGCAATGTATCTGTCTTTGAGCGCCCACCATTTGGCGCTTTTATTTCTATTTACTTTGCCGACCAAAAGCCTCAGTAAGAGCGGATTGTCAAAGAACAAGGCTCCACTGCACCTCCCCTTCTTCTTCTTCTTCGTCGCCACTATTTTCAAACAAATGCGACATATCAGCTCATTGGTGTTCATGAGCTCACACTTTGTTCATTCTGATAAAAAACAAAATATTCCCACACTGGGACTGTGGCAGGCGGCTTAAGAACCGTATCTTTCGTGCCATCACTCATATTAGCGTGTGTTTCCTCCTTACCCCTCAGGACGCTCGCTTCAGCTCTCTCTGGGTACGCGCGAGCAGCCCGGTCGCAAAAGATGCCAAAGATCGCATTTTTGACAGATGCTCACTCTGCTATAAATCCGCCAAATCCGCTATAGAACCTTTGCACCCCGATGTTAGGAAGGATAGACGTAGTGAGCCATCTTCTCATTAAGCCTCTTTGGTCGAAAGAGAGGAGGAAAACAAACATGCATGCACGTGTCAGTTTATCGAGGCTGGCAAACTTACCGAGGACGTTTTTATTTATTGTTTGGTTAATTGATTTATTGATTATCGTGACAGGCCTAATTACAGTTATTTTTACCCTGAATTATATCAGTGGTTGATTTACAGATTTGTGTTTTGTTCCTTCCTGCATAGATACGTGACTACCTACTGCGTCAGAAAGCATCCTTTGACATGGTGCATCTGGCTCAGGAAATGGAGCTAAGGAGGTGGCGGAAGTGTCTGATGCAGCTAGGTGATGTAAACAGCAGACTGTCAAAGGAAGGCGAAGCTGCAACTCTGAGAATAGAGTCCCTTGCACAGCCTGAGCTGGCCATCAACCCGAGGCCAAACCCGATCATCAGCAGCAAAGATGCAGCTTTCAGCAGGTAAGAAGAGTCAGACACACCCAGCAGTCAGGTGTTCTGTATGTACTGTACTTCTTTGCTAACCTTGGTGTGTTTTCTCCTCAGACTGCTCCAAATCCTCGACCACAGCTCAGACCACACTCGATCAGAGCCTTTCCGTACATATGAAGCTCTGGATCGAGCTGCGAGGGACCTATCAGCCAACCTCCAAGTGACTCGAGAAGCTTTGGCAGGCGCCGGCCGTGAGCAGCACTACACCGCTGCCCGTCTCTACAGTGACTGTGAGGCACTCCACAGGGTCGTTTACACTGAGCTCCAGCAGCTGGTCTTAGGGCCGCAGGTATGTCCAACGGCCTCTGTTGACCAGGAGCTGCTCTGTCCAAATGCACAGGTGGGTTTGTTTCCTTTTTATTTAATGGTCAAGAATAGAGAATGGAGGAGGAAATGTTAATGTGAGTCAGTTGATTTTTGGATTACTCATCACTTTTGGTGAGGGGACCTGGGTGCTCAGTATTTTTGGTCTTCACTCTTTCTGAATCACATTTTTAGTCCTTTTAAATATGACACATGGGGAAAACACTGCATGATGAAAGTCTCCCTCGTATATGCACTTTTCAAAAATTCCTTTAAATTTCAGGACAGCCACCTCCTGATATTTTCCAAATTATTATTTTTGAGTTTTCCCTGTTAATAATGAAACGATTATTAAAGTGATACTCCGGGATGGAACAAGTTGGGTCCTATCACAAGGTTTAGGGCAGAAATTACCCCTACAGCAGTGTTTTTGTGCAGCTGAAGCCCAGAGCGCTCGCACCAAACACCCCCTCCCTGCTCGTTAGCCGGTTTCTTCTGCACTCAGACGGGGCCATATTTTACTTGACCAAAAACACAAATAAATTTGAATCCCACCAAAAAAATCTGATATCGGTCTGCATTCACGCTTTATTTAGAGAATTTTCAGCGCGTTACTTTCACACAGAAACACCGCTAAATAAGGCTCTAGTTCTCATCGTGTCGTAAAACGGCGCTACCTCTGCTGCAGAGCCACAGCTGGCTACGAGGCGCTCGCCACTTAGTGTATCAGTCCGCGTGCGCGGCGTGCCAGATATAAACAAACGCAGGTAGTCTGCCAGGACGGAGAGACACGATGAGATATTAACATTATTAAGAAATAGTAAATAGTTTGGCATCAGCAGAAGAGATTGGGCAGTTTCTTAATGGCACATCCCACATACTCAAACTACAGGCCTTCCTAGGTTACAAGAACTTTTAGGGCTGAGATTTGTGCCACTTAAAACTGAATTTGAATTCTTATAAATAAGTTGAAAAGCACAATCTGAAATTAAATTAATTATTTTAAAATTGAATTTATTTGCTTCAAAACTGCATTTGACCTACTTAGAAATTCCACTCTTCATTCGTTTTATTCAAAAATACAAGAATTCAATTTCAGTTTATCATGTCACAACCATGATGTGCCAATAACTGTAGCATGAGTTCAAGAAAAATAAAGTATTTAACTTTCAAGTAGGTTTTCCAATTTCAAAGCAAAAAAAGTCAATTTCCAAGCATGAAATATGATTTCAGATCATGCTTTTTAAATTTAGTACAAGAAAACAAATTCAGTTTCTACCGACACGAATCTCAGCCCATAGGTTTATTGCCAAGACAGATTGTAAAAACAAAGAAACAATCTACTGAACACTCATCTTGTTGTTATTTTCTAATTTCTTATCCCTCCTTTCTTACCCTCCCAGGAGCTGACGACCAAGCTCGGAGAAGCAGAGTCTCAGCTGAAGACTTTGCAGCATTTAATGCAAGAAATCATGGGGGAAGTGAAGGCCAAGCGTACCCAGCTTGAGCGCAACGCCCTCCTCAGGCGGGAGAGGGACTTGTACATCTACTTTCACCTGGATGCACGCCTGCTGCAGAAAGTGGTGGAGGATTTGGAAGCAAAAAGACTGTGAAAAAAAAACCCCCTGCAAGAATGAATGAGAAGAGTCTGCACCGATGAACTGCTGAGTTATCAATCTTTGGGAAAAAGTTTGCTAAATGATGATGATTGGGATCAATTCACATTAATTTCTAACACTTTCAACTGGAATATTGAAGAAGACTTGTTTTTTCATGTTCCTCTGTTTTTTTCTTGAATATTTAACAAGGCAATTCATAAATAAAGTTTAATCTTGTCTTAAAGAAGGTTTAGTTTTAAGTTATTTTCTTTAAAGAGGGGGTATTGTTGTTCTCTTTATTTAGTCTCAAACCATCCCTTTAGTGGCTTTACATGATTTACAGCTCAAAAAAATGAAATCCCCATTTTTTATTGAACTGCAAATCAAACCAGCCTCTTCGTTTAAGTCTCCGTCTCTTTAAGGCTTCCCTTTGATTGGCCTTTTGGAAGCCACTAACGGGTGAATATGAAGCAGTTTGAAAATCTGCAAACACTCCCTCTTTAAAGTTTCTGACATGAATTTATGGAAGCCTCATCTCACTGTATTACTCACTTTGTGTCTGTATTACTCACCAAACTGTCCTTTGTCCTGTCTTGGTTGTTGACAGATAGTTAGGGAGAGAGTAGGCTGACTGGGAGGACATGGAGCAGTCTAACAGCGGGTTGTACCCAGGTCCTTTGTCTGAGGCGGCTCAGAAGATCCTGGCTGTTCTGCGGGAACAGAGTCTGCGCGAGACCAGACGCCGCCGCCGCCACCTCTACGATCACAGGCAAAGTCAGTCAGGCCGTGAAGTGTACCTCATTAAAAAGTGTCTCATCCTATCAGGGTTTAAAATTTAAGTTAGACAGTTTTGAAAAAGCGGCACGGTTTGCAGTTGGTTTTAAAGTGTTGCTTTGGGGAGCCTCTTGTTATTTTTAGCCTGTCGTAGGTGTTGTTAGTTTCCGTCACCACCATTGGCCTGCCTACTTGACGAATTAACATGATGATTAATCAAGCCTGGTTTAAAAGCACTAATTTGGAGTATTAAAAAAAAAACAGCTCAAATTTAAGGTGTAAAATTATGTTTTACTCAGACTTCTCTGCAAAACTTACCTCTTACATGAGATGTTTTAGACTTTAAGGTTTCTCACTTGCTCCCAGAGTAGTTTACAGTTTCCTCTTTTGTTGTGTGTGCATCAGTGGAGAGGTTTTATGGCAGCCAGAGGGAGTCTTTGGCTCAGAGCAGCTGGATGAAGAGTGAGGAGGAGAGCAGAGACAGAGACATGGAGCGGTGAGGCAGATATCATATAAACAGGCTCTCATGTTTTTATTTTACATCTCGTATAAACACACTGTTTAGTAAACAAGCAATTTTAACTGATTGAAAGCTGTAGTTGATATACAAAAAACTCTTCAACCTCTAATATTTGGTTTCTTGTCTGGAAGTTCAGCATTTATTGAATGAATAGTAACTCTAAGGGCTCTAATTTCGTAGACCAGGCACACCTGCCCTGCGCCGGCCTTTGCCACGTGGACAGGGCGTGACCAGCGCACTTTGCAAGTTTCCTGCAGTGCCAAGAGAGGCGCAGGGGTGCACTTCCACTTCTCCCTTCGCGCAAATGGCAGAGAGGGAGGAGAAAAGCCGTGAGTGGGTTTAACACAGCCGAGCGCTGCCTTTACCAATCAAATGAGTGCCTCTCCTCGCCTTTAAATGCCCTGCCGCCGAGGCGCAGCGTCCGATTGGTCTGAGTGATCCCCAGCACCGCGGAATCAGTGCTGGCAGCGGAGACAGTCAGAGCTGCCGTCCCTGAAGTAGGAGAACAGACAGCGGGGCACATCGGAGGACACGAAGCGCGTCACCTTGTGGGCCAGCTCCCGGGACAGATGTAATCTGTTCCTTTGTCATTAATAGGAGTACAAAATGAAGAGACAGTTACACAGCTGGCTTATCCATTCAGTATACTTTTGATCCACCTGCTCTCCTGGTTTGTCATCGCCAAATAGCAGAACCTTGGGTGATATACTGTATACTCTCCCAGTGTCTCCACCTCATCCTCCTCACAATAATGTACTCCATCTTTTTAGATCACGTTAAAAATAAAGACTAAAACAGAGAAATATGGGAAATCACGGGTCAATGCTGATTGACATTCATTTATTTTGTCTCTTTTTTCTTCGTCTTTTCTCTCCCTCTTTTCGTGTGCCAGGCTTGCGCCCCCTGCGCTGCGCCACGAAATTAGAGCTCTAAAAGTCAGTATCAAGAAGTCCATTTTGTATCTTTTGTTTGGTTCCCAAATCAAGACACTGATAAGAATCTATTCACATTATCAATAAAGACTTGAAGCCAGCAAATAATTTGTCACGAGGATTAACAATTGGAAGAAATGCCTGTGATCATTTTCTGTTTCAGCCCCTGGTCCAGGCCTCAAAGGTCTACTTACTATCAGCTCTCACAGACACCATCCCAGACCTCCTCCTGCTGGGATTCAACTCCTCAGAGAGAGTCCGCTGCCTATAATCAGTACTCCCAAAGAGAGTACTATGAAACCCCTGCGTATCAGTCCAGACAGTCTTTGTCTTCCAGTCAGCGTGAGGTGACTGAGGCAGCAGCTTCAGCTTTACAAAGAGATGGACACGCTTTATCCCCCAAAAGACCAAGGAGTATTTTTGAATGTACAGATACACCATGGAAAAAGTGAGTATCAAATAGGAATGAGGGTTGTATGAGGAACATGCATATCTGGGATTAACAGCAGAGCTGAATTTGAGGATTTGCCAAATCTCATCCGTCAATGCCAAACAGCTTATTCTACCATCTTGACTGGTGTTTTTTGTTGAAGTCTTGAGAATCAAGTCAAACTGGCAACTGGCAATTGGCAGAGAAGAATTGGCAAAAACTCACCATTCAAAACAACTGGATAAGATTTATTGCCAAGAAACTTTAATTACACAATGAAATCATCTACCAAACACAAATTTCTTTAGTCTTTGTACTAAGTGTATTTACAATCCTTATATCTTCTCGATTTTACAGTTTTGGTGATGAGTTCAAGCCGTCTTTCACCCTCACACTCTCTCCAGACGTCAAAGGTCCTGATGAGGTATTGTTTCCTACTACAGCGCAACAGAACACCTGTAAAGAGGAGCTCTCTTTGGCTAGTCGGCAAGTTTTATCCTGCTTCAAAGATCATGAAGAGGCAAGTGAGAACACATCAGGTGCACAGGAAGAGCAGAGGTGTACAGAAGCCTGGAGAGGAGGGATTCAGCTCTCTGTGAGACAAGAGAGCCACTGGGATGTGAAAAAACTAGCCTGGGAGGAAGGCACAGGACAGAAATTAAGCCTTGAACATGTAATACAGGATGGAAATAAATGGATGGTGACACGACACAGAGATGGAACTCTGCTAAATGAGGCAAGATCAGGAATGGAGACTTGTCTCTTGAATACCAACAAGACCGTTAGCTTTGAGCAGAGTTTGACCCCATGTCTAGTAAGAATCACAGACAAAAGCTTAGACTCTGATGCTGAAGGAGAAGAGCCTCAAGAGAAAGAAAAGGTCTGTGGGAATAAAGAGCAAGCTGTGAGAGGTCACTGTGACAGTCCAGAAAAGAAAGACCACAGCATGAGCTGCTGCCAAGCTGACAACACTGAGGACACGGGTCAGATCGGGAAGAAAACAGGAGAGGATCACCTCACAGAAAGACCACCAGAACACTGTGAGACCCACGGTTCAATTCTGTCTGATAACGTGGAGAGAACACAGGAGGAGAGCGCCCAGGTGATAGATGTGGAAACAGAGAGCAGCACAGAAGACGGCGCGGGCACAAGCAGTGAAGATAAGATGGAAACAAGACAGCACTGCTGCTCTGATATCAAACTGACGGAGAGAGAGCATGAGAGGGACGATAAAGACGTGAGTGAGTTACCTGGAGGAGACGGTGAGTCAGGAAAGAGGGATGAGTCAGTGCTGCTTC
The DNA here is from genome assembly GCF_033239565.1 of Halichoeres trimaculatus. Taxonomy (NCBI): domain Eukaryota; kingdom Metazoa; phylum Chordata; class Actinopteri; order Labriformes; family Labridae; genus Halichoeres; species Halichoeres trimaculatus. The sequence goes on from NW_027437200.1 coordinate 20,072,017, forward strand.
ATGTGGACTGGAAGGATGAGTGTACAGGTAGGCATCATCTGTTTTAACACTGTGTCATATCCTGGTTCCTGACCAGTTCAAACTTGCTGTTCTTCAATGAAAGACAAAATGTTTTATATTTGTAAATAAACCCACTTAAGCTTTCACAAAGATATAAAATATTTAAAAATCTTCTTTTTGATAAAATGAGATCAGCACATAGCAATAGAAGCTGTAGAATAAAATCTTGCTGTGATTTTGCAGCTGTGTTGAAAATATGAAGGAAGCTGCAGTTTGAAATTTTCACCACTAGAGATTCCTGAAATACTTCTACAGCATTTCAACAGTTGCAAGACGAAATGCACTCCAATACATTTCAATGTTGCTTTTTTAATTATCTAACCAGGTTAGGAAATGACTGAGTCAATCTGTTGCATGTCTCATTCTTTATTGTTTGGACACCAAATATGCAGACAGGTAGCCTAATCCAGGGGTTCCCAAACTTTATTATGCCAAGGCCCCCCAAGCTTTTGGCTGGGGACCCTCTTTGGATACAGATACTGTTTCAAAATATGTAGACAAATTTCATTTTAAGAATGTATTTTCAAGCATTTATTCACTTTTCAATAATTATTACATTTGTTTAGAACAGGAAATTATTAACAAACAAAAGCCAGACTTGACAATTTGGTTGTTGCAAAAGGGATGAGGCATTGGGATACTCCTTTCTTACATGTAGTCAGTGGTTAGACAGGGGAAGAGCATCAAAGTTCAGTTTGTTTTTTTTAAAATAGCCTTATAACGGGCAAAAACCACCAGGTTAACGGGGATCATGACATCATCATGCCGAAGTTGCAGCTGTCACACAAGGTGTGGTTGGGTACTATAGGAAATTTGAGAATCTGACGATTATGGCACTTTACTTGTTATATATCCAGGACAAATGGTTATAAAAAAATTCAAAAAGGAAAAAATAATAACATTATTTTTTCCCTTCCCTCCAATCTTTTGAGGTCCCCTGGTGCCCCAGGCCGTGGCCCCCACTTTGAAAACCACTGGTCTAATCAGCTTAATTGATTATCTCAGCCTTTTCCTTATTTGTTTTTGACTATTTTTACAGTGGCAGAATAGTGCAAAAATAAAGACAGCAACAAAAAGAAAATGTAATAACACATTACTTTATTGTAATGCCACAAATTTCTTACTGTTTTACACAAACTTGTGACTTGGATCTCAAAATATTTCTCTTTTCCCCAGCCCAGAATTTTATTTGAAACGTCTCCAGGACAATTTGTACCCTCCAGAATACTGTATATAAATGTATTTTTTGGGGGGCCATTTTCTGTTGCCCTCAAAAAATCTTTGATGATGAAATATAGACTTCAAATCTTGTCATATCGCTGATAGGGATGGGTACCAAATCAGGTACTTTTATAGGTACCAACTGAATTCTGTCAAAAGTACCGGGTACCAATTCATGTAAAATCAAACGGTACCATGTTTCAGTACCTAAATGCATCCTTGTGACTGTGAGGGACTGGAAGAGTAGGTGATTTTCCATACTGGACATGAGTACAGCATTGCAATGTTAGATATTGAAGTATAAACATGTTAAATTGAAATTAATATATATTTTATTATGTAACAAATTGATACTTTTTGCCACACAAACACAATAAAGTACCGAAAATTGGTACCGTTAAGTGGTACTTAAGTATTTAAATGCTCTTGAACCTATTTGGCCTCATTGGATCTGATTTTAGGAGTAGCAGCGGTTGCTAGTTGAGAGGAGACCACTAGGGGATGCTAAAGTATTTCTAGTTGCTCTCAAACTCCTGCTCGCGGCCTCTTCTTTTTTCTTTATCAGCCTTGAGGCGATGATACGAGGGCAACTCAGCACTGACGAAGGCTGAAATGTGCGCCGGCTCACATTTCAGCCGCAGGAAGAGAGCTTGAGCCTCAGCAGCTGAGACAGTGCTGAGTCAAGTCACACACACACAAACGCACTCGACAACAGGAAGACGTGTTGTAACAAAGTGTCAGCTCGATCTCTGGAGTTGGTTGACTTTGTCCTGACACTCTGCTAAGATCACACACACGCTCACTCACATGTTTTACATAACAGAGCTGGCTCATTGATTTATAGATGAGCCTGAAAGTGATGATGCTGGAAATTCTCTGACCTCCTCCACCTCAGGTAGAAGAAGCTGCTGTACGCTGACCTTGTCCCAGGAGAGCAGAGCTGAAACATCTACCTGTGTGCACGAGAACCACCAGCAACATGACATCCATGAAGTGAGTCACAGGGATTATTTTAGAGATTAATTTGATACAACAAGCAGCAAAAACAATGCACCTACACATTTACTTCTCCTTTTATTGAGAAAACTAATGTGTCTTTATTTCTCCTTGTTATTGTCAACCCACACTCTACCTCCGTAATCCCTGCAAGCAAAGAAAACAGTGAACAGCATCAACCCACTAAAAAGTCCTGAAATTTAAATAGCTGCCTTCAAAAGGATTCGGCTTCTATTTCCCTGATGCACATAGAAATCTATCTGGATTGTGTGAAACGGGGCGCCGTCGGCACTATTGCAGCATTGCTGACAAGCGATAGCTCCCCGATGAGTCGTAAAGTACAAAAAACGGCCTGACACGTGTTACAGAGAGAGCGCAGAACAATAAAGGGAGGATGGGTAGAAAACGGTGGATGAGAAGAGGGAAAGAAAAAGGTGCAAGACTTAACAGTATTGCCTCCATCAGCAGCAAACACAACAATCCATTTTCTCACTTCTCCCCTCATCACTCGCTCAACACTCCTGCACCCAGCGCTGGGCGACGGGCCACGGCCTGCCTCCGTTTTCTATCTATATCCTGTAGCACAGCACCCTGGGGGGGTTCATGACTTTGTCAGCAGGAAAAAAAAAAACGGGTTGTGTTTACAAGGAAATGAGGAAGACTCTCCTGTGGGAGCTGAGTCACAGGAATTCCTACACCGTGAGCCCTCTGCTGACTGGCATACAGAGTCGTGGGCTTGCAGAAGACACAGAAACGCACATGCAGAATATCTGTGGGCTTAAACAGAGGAGGGGTCTGAATAATGTGTATGATAGATGTAGAGATGCTTTAATGACGAGGTCACAGGAAGGTGAAGGTGTACTTCAGGGAGCTGGTATTTGAATATTGATCTCGTTTTCACCGTTTTCCTTAGTCTCCTATTTTTAAAGTCTTTCTTGGCTTTATTTAAGTCATTTTCATATTTTTTTGTAATCAAATTAAAGGCCTTGTTCATAATCCACAGTTCAAAATGAGATTATTACAGCAGAAAAAAACAATGAAGAAGAAAAATGCGTCGCAGTAAACAAAGAGTAACGATGGAAGACATGCAGCAATTCGTCCTCTCTGTGATCGGCATATAGCTCTTTGATACAAAGAACAATCAAGCTTTGTTTCAGAGAAGTCTGTGTGCCGTCAGGAGAAATGCAGCCGCTGTCGGGGTAAGTGACGATTCTTTCGACCAGTCAACGGTCTGCAGTGTTGTAGCTCCACCTTCTGAGAGTGGATCGGTTCAGTCTGGCACCCATATGAAAGGGTCCCAAAAAGTCGGATGGCTTGTTTCGATTATTTGGGGATCTGTCCCGGGATAAGTCAGTGGAAACGCCACAAAATGCGCTGTGTCTTACAGGTCTGCCTGGTGAAAACGCGGCTCAAGATTCCCTCAAGATATGCATCAAACTGAGTTTCCAAAAGTTTTCTTGTTGTCTCGTTTAAAGCGCTACGTAACTACACATATGAATATTTTATACCTGTTGCTTTGCATCCTAAGAAAAGCTGTCTTGAAAAAAGAAAAGAAGTGTTAAAAAGAAGATCTGCTCTCCAAAACAAATGTAGGCCTTGGTATGAGTCACGCCTCAGATACACTAGGTAGGTCTGCAGCCCAGCTCCACTCCATTGCTTGTTGATTGCGTTTGTCAACTCACACCAACAGCAGGAGTCGCGAGACCGAGAAGTTCTCGTGCTTCCCACTCCTCTGAAAAGTCTTGGTCTTGTTCGGCCTTGCTCTGGTCATGTCCATTTGTCATCATAGTCAAGCTGAAACAATCTGGTTTTGACACGGTTTGGGTTTTTTTTGAAAGCCAACGTCTTGGGTGTTTTGGGGAAATTTCTGTGCAAGACTTTCTGTCCTGCTCAGTCTTTCCTAGATGGATTTATGTCACAACTCCGGCGTCTGGCAAAAATACGAATACGTAGGATCCGGTTTGCGTTGACTGATTGACTTGGATGGAAACCGGCGCTGTGACGGCACAGTGACGCATCTGGTGTATTTCAGTTGTCATGTCTTCACGACAGTGATTCAGAATGCTCATGGGAAATGGAGTCTTTAAACAGTAACAGGTGTTACTACAATCAATGCCAAACGAAGGTGCTCACAGTTCATCATTTATTTGCATGTTGTAATTCATATAGAAGTCCTGCACATCTGAAGTCCAAACCCTTTCTTCAGCCAGAGATGTAGAGTGTCAAATACCCATCGTCACTGTCGTTTTTGTTGCTGTCATGAAATATAAATAAGTGCAAACAAGCGTGACAGGCACTACTTCAGGCAGGCTGTTAGACAAACGTTGCCTTGACTGTCTGTGTTTGTGTCTGCTACACAGCACTCAGGGCTAAATGTGCGTCCTCTCACGTCTTCCTTTTTTTGTGCAGCTTATTTGGCTCAGTTTTCACAGCCTCTTTCACAAATTTGTATCATCCAGATAGACGCACAGCATGAATGGGAATAATTAAATAACTCACATATTTGGCGCTGTGTTAAAGCTTATTATCCAGAAATTTTCACCTCATTCTGCTGAGTTTTCTCAAGCTGTCATAAATCGATTCTTGGGGTAACAAAACAAACACAGACAGCCAGAGTTTGCTTTCAAATGCCTCCTGATGTTACAGAATGAGTCTATTTTTGCCTCTCCTGTTCCCTCTTTTTCCTCTGTCCCTGTCTGTTCACCTTTTTTTTTTTTGGTGTGCAGACTGCTAATGGAAGCATCAGAGGGAGTAGCTCAAGCGTGGCACAGGCCTCGGCAAGGACTTCCCCCTCTGGACAAACTTCCTCCTCAGAGCTGGGCTTGGATTTATCTGTTATACAATCAAACAAAAATATGGCAGACAGAACTCAAGCTCCCCTGATCCCCTTGAAGGAAAAACTTGAGATACATCATCAAGAAAATGCTCAACCACGTCCTAAAATCTACCTACCGAAGCGTCCCCCAAAATGGGAGCCACCTCGATCTTTACGAGAGAAGAACAAAGATACAAATGAACTGAAAGGAAACCAAATGACATCCACCCAACCACCAACTGAAGAAAGTCTGTCCCATAAATTTGGGAAGATCCTTAAAAACCTGTGGGCCCTAAAGCAAAGTCAACGATTGAAACGGCTGAAGGCTGAAGAAAGCTGCGGATCTCTTCCTGCAAACTGCAAACCGCCTAAGTGCAAGCGAGCCAAATGTGATCCAGATCAGGGGAGAAACGGGTTAAAAGAAACGCACACAGGCACCAGTGGAGGTGAACTACAGCAACAACCCAGAACTGGCAGCCTGACAGCTTCCCTGACATCTGACCCTCGAGTGAAGGATTCTGGGAGGATGAGCTCAGAGGAGAGGATGCAAGTGCTTGCAGAGGCGGAAAAGGCTAAAGTGCTGGTGTTAACCTTGGTGTACCAAGATGGAACGACTCAGTTAGACCCTGAGCAGGTGAGCAGAGATGGGTGACAAAGGTCTAGTGGTTTTTTGAGAGACCACTGACAAGCTGGGATGCTCTTAGGGTGAAATGTTCCGCCTACTTTTGCTCTCCATACATTATTAGTCAATATTGATCAAACACAAACAGTAACCTTAAAGCGATACTCTGGGATGGAACAAGTTGGGTCCTATCACAAGGTTTAGGGCAGAAATTACCCCTACAGCAGTGTTTTTGTGCAGCAGAAGCCCAGAGCGCTCACACCAAACATCCCCTCCCAGCTCCTCTGCCGGTTTCCTCTGCACTCAGATGGGGCCATATTTTACTTGACCAAAAACACATATAAATGGACTCCCACTAAAAAAATCTGATATCGGTCTGCATTCACGCTTTATTTAGAGAATTTTCAGTGCGTTACTTTCACACAAAAACACCGCTAAATAAGGCTCTAGTTCTCATTGTGTCGTAAAACGGCGCTACCTCCGCTGCAGAGCCATAGCTGGCTACGAGGCGCTCGCTGCTTTTGTGTGAAAGTAGCGTGCTGAAAATTCTCTAAATAAAGCGTGAATGCAGACGGATATCAGATTTTTTCGGTGGGAGTCCGTTTATTTGTGTTTTTGGTCAAGTAAAATATGGCCTCGTCTGAGTGCAGAGGAAACCGGCAGACGAGCAGGGAGGGGGTGTTTGGTGCGAGCGCTCTGGGCTTCTGCTGCACAAAAACACTGCTGTAGGGGTAATTTCTGCCCTAAACCTTGTGATAGGATCCAACTTGTTTCATCCAGGAGTATCGCTTTAACTCTTGAAATGCAAGGCCTGGTACTACAATTACAGTGTTTCTTTTGTTAAGTGGATTTTGTCAATAAACATTAATTCTGAATTCATTTTGAAACAGTGGAAATTATTGTTTCTGTTTACTTAATCAGTTTTTGTTTTAACCTGTACAGAAAATCTGCCCTTGTTCTTACAGGGTCAACATAAAACGATTTCACTTCTCGTTTTTTGCTTCATTAATGCCTAACTTGCATTGATTTCCCGCTTTGCTCCTTAATACAGAAACTCTCTCCACCAGTGTGTGGGCTCCTCGTGCTAATGAAGAACAATCTGGACTGCAGCACACCAGAGGACTCGCTCGGGCCAAATGACAGTCTGGTCTATTTAAAACTGGAGCACACACCTGCGTGGGCCCAGCAGCACACACACCTGAGCCAGGAGCGCTTCACGAGGTCTGTTGGAGTGCAGGTGGAAGTGTTTGCATTAGAGTGCACATAATCTTTGTTTAATGCTTACTTAGTGTATAAGAGGAGTGTGTGTGTGTTCCTCAGAGATATGCTGCTACAGGTGCTGTCAGGACTCCAACTGGTGGTGTGCTACAAGGCGAAGGATCTGCTGCGTACAGCTCTGCAGGTTTACAGAGAGGACCTCAGCTGGAAACAAGGCAGGGTGCACATTACACGCAAAGAGATGGAGACTAAATGTGGTTCCAACTGCTTCACTTTAAAGCCCGTCTTTGAAAATGTAGCATCACCGTCAGCTTTGATCAAGGAGCCTTTTCTGAAGTGGTTCTTCAAATATCAAAGCTTCATTGGAGGCCTCCAGATGTTTGAAGTTCCATTTGATATTTTTATCATCTAAGTTTCACCTGAATTAAACAGTAGGCGTGAAAATACTCGACAAACAAGTAGTTTAATTAAACACATCAATGATTTGAGTTCATTAAAAGTAGGATTCACAAAAGAAAAAGACTTGTCAACCCACATTTTAATCAGTCAGAAGACACTTGTTTTTTTTTCACAAGTGTGCTGTGATAGTTTGTTTCTGTTCTGTCTCTGCAGTCGCTGGCTGCCACATCCAGGACCCACATGTGTCAGCGTGGCTACTGGATCCTGCAAACCCCTCTTCTAGCTACCAGGAGCTCCTTCAGAAACACCTCAGAAGACCCTGTGTTACACCTGCCCTGGGTACCAAGAAGGTCGGTTAAGTCATGTTGGTTTTCATATCTTATCTACTACGGGTGGGAGAAAAAAATGATAAATCTGGATTTTTTTGTTTGACAGTATCAAAATCGGGATTTGTTGCCGAAAAGTCTTTTTTTTTTTTATATTTGAATTCTTCATTTCAGTCTTTGTTTGTAAACTGGAATGGAAAAAAGTTACCACTTTTCTCCAGCAGAGGGCGAAATGTTTCTCTCTGACTCACGTGATGTGTATTTTATGGGAAAACATGGCTCCTGATATGGTGTGTAGACATCATCATCATCATCATTTAACTTTTTCACATGGTCTGATGTTGAAAAAGCAAACTAAAAATCATAATTACCAAAGAATCGCAATCTAAATCAAATCGGAACCCCAATAATCTTTTTGAAAGTGCTGTTGAAATTATTTTCATGGGTTTATACTTTCTTACAGTGCAAGGTTATAATTTTTTTACAGTGCAGTTCATGTTACCTTATCAAAGTTACTGTTGTTAGCAGTGCAATATGGTTCTTACAGTGCAGTTTAAATTCGCAACCAAAGGTCATAATTCATGACCATTTTTTGCAGTGTAGGAGACCTTATCCACCATAGATTGTCATTTTTACATCACAGTGTTTTTTACAGTGGAGTTTAAATTATCCAACAGTTCATACTTTTTTACAGTGCAGTATACATCATATGCTAAAGGCTACATTTTTTAAAGTATAGTGGGGTTTTTGCTAGAGCCCGACCGTTATGGGATTTTTGGGGCCGATTCCGATACTGTGGGCAAAAAAAAGTAGATATCCAATAGATCGGCGGATATCCGATATATCGACCGATATCTGATATATCGGCTGATATATATAATACATTTATTGATATACACAGGATATATATTGTATATGAACACAAAATATTATAATACCCTTATGATTCAAGACAGAGACAGAACACTATTAAATTAAAACAAGGAACTTAAATTATAAAATTACAAATTTTTTTATAATTGGCTACATTTTGGCAGATGTTGATTAATCGGCGAAAGGCATGATCAGCCCCATTAATCAGTCGAGCTCTGGTTTTTACAGTGTACTTGAAATTTCCAACCATATAGATGCAGGCAGTGCAGGACACTTTATCTACTGCTGGTTATCCTTTTTTTTTTACATTTTAATGTTTTTACAGTGCAGTTTGCTTTATCTGCCATAGGTTGAATTTTCTCTTAGATTGTAATTTATTTTTTCTCATTATATATTATCAGTAAACAAGTATATATTATCTACTGTAGGTTATACTTTTAACAGTGCAATATAATTTTTTACAGTGCAGTTTGTATTAAGTGCCATAAATTAAAATTTCTCTAGGGTGGTTATTTTTATAGTTTTTTTTGTTATCTGCTTTAGTTTAGGTTTTAAAAATGTGGAAGTGTTTTTCCTTGCTGCGCATTTTTTATTTTGCACTTCACATCACTAGCAGTGCATTTTGCTCTTTTTTACAGTGCAGTATGGTCGGTCATGCACTCAAGGTCAAGCATGTCTGTGTACTTCTTGTAGTATTTATAAAGTCCTTCTATTTTTCTCTGGCTCGCTCAGGTTTCTCAGGTCATCTCAGGTCTCTGTTTGCTTCCCTGGCTCAACACGGAGCTTTGCTCTAAACTGCAGGTTGGTGTCAGTCCCAACACATGCACATGTGTATACCTACAGCTGATACACATACTCCTTTCTCTCTGTATGTGTAGAGCTGGGGGCTGTGGGAGCTGTACTCATGCATGGAGCTGAAAATGATCTCTGTGCTGGCAGGTGAGGAGCTCTGTGCTCTTGGTTTAGGTTAAGTTTATTTTTTTCATCGATAAACTTTTGTTTGATTTCAGCCATGGAGAGCCATTGCATCCATGTGGACAAAGACGCTCTCAAGACAACCTCAGACCTGCTGGGGGTGAGAAAAAACATCACACTGAGAACATTTAAAAGTTGTTAGTGTTATAAATAAGTCGAGCAGAACAGCAGGGCTAAAAAAAAAAAAGGTGTTTTTTTGTGGCTGCTAGCCGAGTAGGTACTTATCTCTCACAGCCAGGAGTTATCAACACTCTCCTCATGGCTAATGTTAATTTCCCACAAGAGCACAACAATGGTACAAAAGCAGTGAACACAACCATCTGCTGTACGTGTTTAAAGATAGAAAGGAAGTAATTTGATTTAGCATGCTGCTAAATACTTTGTTTTTCGAGGAAATAAGACTGGATGAATCACACACTTACTTCTCTTATTCAAATTCATTTTTGCGCTTCAATTTTTTGGTCATTATGTGTCGTTTATAAATAATTGAAATGGAAAATCAGATGCTCTAATACACCTCAGTGCCTTATAAAAGCCTCTTTGTGTTAAATCAAACAAAATTGATAAAATCGCTCCCTCAGATACTCGGTTTCAGCCAGACGAGATGTTCAGGGTCAGCTCAGATTTGCACTGCATCACTCTTACCTGATTGCATTTTTAAGTCTGGCTCTGGAGCCACAGTGCAGACGACAGCCGCTCTATTAAAACAAATGGGAGCAAAACAGTGGGAGGATGTGAGAAACCTCCCCCCAGAGGCAGAGAAAGGGAAAGAAAAAATAACTCTTTTCTTCTTCTTCTGGGGAGGATTAGTGAAGAGGTGGGTGGACTTCCTCTGGGGACCTCGCCTGCTTGCATGCAGATAAAAAGCAAATCTTGTGAGGCGCTGCAAGACAAATATACAGATGTAATGGACACATATACGCGTGGGAGGACACTCATGTTCCTAATCAGTCATAAAGCGACACACACACTCAGTCATACACACACACACACAGTTAAAAGTCTTGCAGGGGTGTCAGCGTGGAGCCTCTTGGAGCGAGATCTCGCCGTGTTGCTATAAATAGGAAGGAGAGTCTGTCTTTTCCCTTCAAGAGGCTGTGCTGCAGGAGCATCACTGTCTGCCTCAGCACACACACACACACACACACACACACAGATTCAGGGGCACTGAAGTTTCTGCAGGCTGCTGCAGAGTTTTGTAACATGTGCCTGTGTGAGTGCAGCCATGCATGCGCCATGTCGGGTTTCTTTTAATCCGAGTCGTCAGGTTCACCTGTCCGAACACCAAACAGAGAATCTCTCCCGTCCGTCAACCTACATTCTTCAATCCTTCTGTCTCTTTCTTCTCGTTTTGTTTCTGTAAAACTTTGCGTAAGCTAACGTCACTTTTCTGTTCCTTCGTAAGCATCCATCCCACCGAGATCAAACTGATTGTCCGAATTTTGACAAGATGCGATCAGAGATGATGCCCTACAATTTTCTGCAATAACCCACTCTTTCTGTGAGTGTTTTTGTGTGTGTGTGTCTCAAAAACACAGCACTAAGGGCTAGCATCCAATATTGATGACACAGTCTGGAGGCTGCTCTGGGCAAAGAAAGAGGGATAGAGAGAAAGCAAGAAGGAAAAGTGCATATTTTGGAGTTTTGGAACACGTCTGCCTGCTCCATTTCCACCTCGTTTCATCTTTTCTTTTTACTGTCTTTTTACATCTCTTTTCTCCTAGTCACTGTCTTTTTTTCTTTGCGGTCCGAAGAGAAGCTGTGGCTCCCACTGCTTTTTGTGTCTTTTAAAGGTCCCATATTCTGCTCCTTTTCTGCAGTTAAATATGGATCATTGATGTCTTCATGAAATGGTAGTAACATGTTTTGGTCCAAAAAGCCAATAAATCAAGCACAGCAGCATTGTTTCCAGGCTCTCATAGCCCCTCTGTTCAGAACGCTCTGATTTAGTGGGCGTGGCCTTCATATGTAAATGACCCGCAGCTGATACCGCCCCGCTCTTCCACCTCACTGAGAGTGGTGACAATGTTTAGAAAACAGCGAAGCTCGTTTACTGTAACATTACAGGCTAAAACAACAGGCTAACCGCAGCTAAAGCTAGCATCCTGAAGCTAACACAGAGACAGGGGGGGCACTGAGGAAAAGCTCTTACATCTGCTCCACAGCACACAGCATTTAAAATACTCACATTTCCAGGGTCCCAGGTTTGTTGGTGGATGGTTGGTAATGCGCCTGGATTCAGGACCAGTCTATTGGCTAGCCCTCTGTTGTACTGTCCAAAGTTGGAAAAGCAGTCGGCCGTGAAGTGACTAGCACACACATGCACAGTTTTACTGAGTGTAGCTGGATCATTTCCTTGATAAATGAACTCTAGATACTTAGTCTTGTCTTCTTCTGAGATGGTAAGCTTGTGGATCGAACTATGTGGCTGTTTACAGCCAAAAACAGAGCAGTGATGGCTCCTCAACTTCAGCATTCTCCTCCCGGGGAGAGGAGTGGGCAGGGAGGGGGTTCGGGGTATTTACTCCGGTGGACTAATGGGGTCAGACTTGCTCCCGATTGGTCAAAAAAGGGAATTGCTGACGTCTGCAAATCCCCAAATTCCAAACAGCTCGTTTTAGGTCAGGATTTTACATTCACAAGCTCTACTAAGAACAGGTTTTGTCATTAAATATCACATTTTGTGGGCTGGGAGGAAAGCCAAAGACCCACAAATTTCACTGAAAGACTTAATGAAGTGATTTTTGCACAATATGGGACCTTTAAACATCTTCATAGTGAGGTCATGTTGCAGGTGGTGCAGAGAATGCGCAAAGACCATTGAAGAACCATTGAAGCAACATATGAATGCTCCATTTGGAAAATATTATTTAAAAAATCAGTCACTGGGTGGCGCCAAGCATACTTGCACCATCATTACAGACTTTTCAAAACAAACCTCACCTGTCCCTTAGGTGTTCCTTAATACCAGATGATAAGTGGCCAGTTTTCTACAGTGTTACGTGCTGTGTGAATGAGGATCAGGATCTGGATCTGATCAGGATTGTTTGTCACGATATTTCCAAGACTATTTCGACATCAAACAACATTTTTTGGCCCAAATATTCCTGATACTGCATCCCCAAGTATTTAAATGCATTGATTTTTTACTTTTCAGCACGATCTCATGAATTTAATCTACTGTCCTCTGATTCACTGATCAGTCTTGTTCATTGTTCACAATAACTTAAACTCCTCTCAGTACTTTTCTTGTCTCTCCCATCTGTCAGTCCTCTCCCCGCCTCTCCTCTTGGCTTTTATTTCATCACCCTGCCTTGCCTGCCTCTGTCTCCTTTGTGTCTCTGTTCTTCCCCTGTGCTCGTCTTGCCATCAGGTTGTTAAGGACTGTTCAAGCTTCACTCAGACTTGTAAAGATCTGCTGTGGGTGTCTGCTCAGTCATAAAAGTAAATAAAAACCCAGTCATACTCCGTCCTGTCTTTTTCCCTATTTCTTAGCACATTTCACTCCTTTGTCACTCCTCTTCCCTTGTTTCTTGAGACCATTAAGCGTTATGTCTGATCTACTCCAGCAAGCATCCAGGACAAAGAATGTATTTGCTTGTATAGTTGATGTTATGTCAGTTGTTGAATTTCCCCAGAAGTAAATTAGGACCATAGGATCAGAAAACAAATTGTTCCTCAAAGAGTACATAGTTTCTGGAGAAAGTTCCAGCCGTTGAAAAACACATAGTTCCTCAAAAGTGTCGAGAACCAGGGCAAAGTTCCTGCCGTTTAAAGAAAACTGTCCTCAAAAAGTCTCTAGGTCCTGGGAAAAGGTTGAGCAACCAAAAAGCACATAGTTCCCCAAAAAGTCCCTAGTTCCCGAGGAAAGTTCCCGCAGTACAAAGGCACACAAGTCCTTGGAAAGTCCTTGGTTATTGCAAAAAAAAGTATGTACTTACTCAATAGACCCTGACTTCCTAGAGAAAGTTCCCTTGGATGGAAAGCAAAAGTGACTCCAGTCAAAAAGCACATAGTTCCTCAAATAGTACCTAGTTTCTGGGGAATTTTCCTCTGGTCAAAAAGCACATTAGTCCTTGAAAAGTCCTTGGTTACTGCAGCAAAAAAGGATATCCTTCAAAAGACCCTGACTTCCTAGAGAAAGTTCCCTTTGATGGAAAGCAAATTGGTCCTTATAAAGTCCCTATTCCTTGGAACCGTATCTCTGGTCAAAAAAAGGCCAGAGTTCTTTAAAAGTAGCTAGTTCTGGGGAAAATTTACAATAGTGGAAAAGGAAATTGTTCTTCAAAAATTCCCTAGCTCCTGGGAAAAATTAGTTTGGTTGAAAAAGTAAATTGTTCCTGAAAGGATCATTAGTGCCTGGGTTAAGTTCCTTCAGTTGAAAAGTACCTTTAGATAAACAAGCAAGTCTGAAGAAAGCCTCTGAAGTCAAGAGTTATTCAAGAGTTAATCTCTTTCCTAATTTCTTTCATCTTCTGTAGAAGTGATGTAAAAACTATAGAGTTAAAAAAGTTTTGCTATAGAAACTAAATGTTTCTGTGATTAAACCTCTCACATAATGTACACATTCACTCATTTTGCAGCAGCCTTCTATAAACTCAATCTGACATGCCACGCTCCAGGAGTAAAAAGAATCAAGGCCCCAACACATTCACACACAACTTTTACAAAAAAAACAAAAAAAACAATGACGACTTATGGTTCATTACAGATGAAAGTAAAACTAATAATTTTCTGTCTTTCTGTTAGACCAAGATGAAGCAGTTGGAGCAGGAAGCTCACCGAGCAGCTGGACAAATATTCCTGCTCACCAGCAATGCTCAGCTACGGACTGTATGTACCTGTTAGCTCCATGCATTTCAGGCATTATTTTTGTCTTTTGATATTCTAAAATGACACATTTTTCTGCACTTTTCTGGTGAATTTGGTTCATATTTAGTCTTATAAAGTGTATAACTTTGTATTTTATTTGTGCACATATTTCCATGGATTCCTCATCGTGGTGGTTTGCAGGTTTTGTTCGAGAAGCTGTGCCTACACGAGCGTTGCGAGAACAAGAAACTTCCCAAGACGGTCAACAAGCAGCAGCAGTCCACATCAGAAGCTGCAGTATGACATGCAGATTTATCAATTTTATCCTCAACAATAACCATGATTCTATAGATGAGTCTAAGATCTAACATTACATCTTAATGTGTCTCACCTTTGTCTTGACTTTTTGAAGCTGTTGCAGCTTCAGGACCTGCACCCTTTGCCAAAGATCATTCTGGAGTACAGACAGGTCAGTCGTGAACACAACTTTTTTATCAAACTGTCAGAAACAAAGAGTTAACAACATCTTGCTTATGTAATCAGATGTTGATTTTAAGGTTTATTATCTAATTTGGACTCCTCTAGTGATTTCTTTGGGAGAGCTGTTGGGCAAACTGTGAAAATAGCTTGGAAATTTACGATTTTTCTGCATTATAACCTGCAGGTTCACAAAATCAAGTCCACATTTGTCGACGGGATTCTCTCCTGCATGATGAGCAAGGTAAGATGGCAGACGAGGCAGTGATAGCTCTATGAGGGCTTTTTTCCTCCTCTGTGGAGGGATAATAGTAACCCCAATCTCTTCTGGCCGCCCTGCTTCCTCTCTCAGAGAAAAGATGCTGTTCTTGGTGTTGACAGTGTCCACATGGAGTCTGTTGTCTTCTCTCTGAGAGCAGCAGCTTGTGTTTGACAATCTGTGCTTACTCAACTCTGTAAATGAGTCTGTCGGGCTGTCTGTAGAACTGTTTGGCTTCTGGTGGGGCCGATTCAACCAGGGGTCTTAAGGCAAAGACTAATGCCAACAATTTGATTAAAAAAAAGCAAACTAACAGAAGTTTTTGATCTTTTTTCAACATTTCTTTGTTGGCATGAGACCCCTGAGGTGACTCGAGGATAGCAGTGGCATCAGAAGGTTTCCACTGAGGCACTAATGTATCATGAGCCTTTTTTGTTTGTTTTTGGATTGGGGTATTCCAGTACCAGGGGGTCACAGGTCCCTGGCACTACTATTTTGAAGGGTTGCGAGCTGAAAAATTAGAAACACCTGCTATTATTATTTTTTTAATAGTTTTTAAGTCAGTTAAATCTTTGACATAGAAAATTATGAGATGCCGCAATTCATCTACATGAACACCAACTTAGGTTAAAGTTACTACTTATAAACTCAAAGCTACTTCAATAACAACACAGATTGATCCTCAAAAAGTTCCTGTAGTTGATGAGCACATGGTTCCCCAAGAAAGTCACCACATCCTAGGTAAAGCTCCAACAGTTAAAAAGCACATGGTTCCTTAAGAAAAACACTAGTTCCTGGAAAAAGTTCCTGCGGTTGAAAAGGACATGGTTCCTCAAGAAAGTCACTTGTTCCCAGGGGAGGATCATGAGGTTGAAAAGCAATCCATCTCTCCAAAAGTCCCTATGTCCTGGGGAAAGTTCCTGTGGTTAAAGCCCATGGTTCCTCAAGAAAGTCACCGAATCCTGGGGAAAGCTCCAGCAGTTTAAAAGCACATGGTTCCTCAAGAAAGTCACTAGTTCCTGGGAAAAGTTCATCTGGTTCAAAAGCAAATGGTTCCTTAGGAAAGTCACTTGATCCTCTGAAAAGTTCCTGTGGTTGAAAAGCATGTGGTTCCTTAATTAAATCACCACATCTTGGGGAAAGTTCATGAGGTTGAAGAGCAATATATCTCTCAAAAAATCCAAGAAACTTCCTGTGGTTGAAAAGCACATAGTTGCTCAAGAAAGTCACTGAATCATGGGGAAAGATCCTCTGTTAAAGAAGCAAATGGTTCTTTGAGAAAGTCACCAGTCCCTGGGAAAAGTTTCTATAGTTAAAAGGATGGGGTTCCTTAATAAAGTCACCACATCCTGGGGAAAGCTCCAGCAGTTAAAAAGCCCATGGTTGCCCAAGAAAGTCACCATATTCTGGGGAAAGTTCCTGTGGTTGAAAAGCACATGGTTATTCAAAGAAGTAACTAGTACCTGGGAAAAGTTCACGAGGTTGAAAAGCAATTAATCTCTAAAAAAGTCCCCAAGTCCTGAAGAAACTTGCTGCGGTTGAAAAGCTCATGGTTCCTCCAGAGAGTCACCACAGTCAGGGGAAAGTTCATAAGGTTGAAAAGCAGACTGTTTGTCAAAAAGTCCGTAGTTTCTCCCAAAAGTTTCTGAACACTTTTTGGTAACTCTTAGCTACTTCAATCCAATCCAAGATGGCTTCTCCCTGATCGACAGTGAACATCTGTTCTCTGAAAAGTAAATTTGTTTTAACCTCAGTCTTGCTCTGGATAATCAAACCAACCACACCTGTCTTGTTACCTTTACTGACAACTATCAGTGTTGACATCACCTTAAATCAGCTAACGATGCTAACACCAATATGAGCTAATGGTGAAACAGTTTTCACAGTTGTTTCAGGTGGTAACTGCAACACATAATAGATTTTCTCATGTATAAAATAAGATGAAAAATCAGCAATTAAAAAAATATTCCTTGCTTAGCAGTGACACATTTCAGCCTGTAACTCACAAAACGCCTCGTTCCTCCCCACAAACCTGCCTTTACTTTGACAAATGACCAACGCCAAGCCTCCTCACTCCATGAGCTGTTTGCTTACAGCTCTGCTGAGCTGAATCCATCTTCTACTACAAGCTGAAAATCTGTCAGCTCGATAAGTTTGCACAAAGAATCAAAGCGTTGCTGCGTAGCCTCATTTATTTTACAAACTGATCTGGCACCACAGACTGCGAACAGATTTCTCAGACTGGGCAGTGGGCTGTCAAATGGCACTGATGATGCCTCGCAGTCCAAAAGGATTCAGACAAGTGATGGAAGCTGTTGTTTTCAAGCTGAACTGAGCGGAAAGCAGCTGTATGGAATCATATCCATCTGATTGACTGAAACATATGTGTCCCCCCACTTCCATCCGTCTGTAACTCTTTGTTTCTGCTTCTTCACAAAACCTCAGAACTATATTTCCTCCACTTGGCATCAGACCAGCGTGGTGACGGGGAGGATCTCAGCCAAACACCCAGTAAGTAGACCCTCCTTCCTCCTGATCTCGTGTCTGTCTTTAGTTTTGAAACTGGTCAAGTAGCTGCTGCAGACTGGAGCTCTCCATGGTGCTGAAATGAAGTCGGTCTGATAGACAGGATGTGCTCTGTTTGTTTTACCACAAGCCTCTGGTCCCTGAAAAATCAGGTGATGATGAGGAAAGTGAGGGCTCATTATTTCAGTTCTCAATCAGACAGATGCAGAATTAGCTTTAACAAAAAACCTCAACATTTGAATACATTAAGCATAATTATGCAAAATACAAATAAGATCATGTGCCCTAGCTTTTTTAATAAGGATGATTTATGACTCTAAAGTTTGGATAGTCATTCAATTAAAAAGAATTGAATAGGATATGTGACTAATTCCCCACCTTGGAAATATATTTTCATTGTTTTTATGTGGTCCCGGCTGTTCGACTGGCACATGGTGGATGTTGCCCCTCTGAAAGCTTTCAAGTAAAAAACAAAAGGAGAAGAAAAACTGCGGGAAAACCGTTGTGGTACTGTGAGATTCAGAATCGAATTAAACCACAAGAACCGTCGTTTGTCAAAATCTCTGAATAAAACTGATTTAATTAAAAAAACAAAACTGGCGAGGCCAAACTTGCAGTAAAATAAGTCTGAAAGTATGAGGCTCCCAGTAAACTCACAGCAACTCTAATTTTATTCCATTAACAATTATTAACAGTTTAATAAATGAATGAATAAATGAAAGTTTATTTTGAAAATGTAGAAGAATAACACTAAGGGAAAAGATAGCAGCAACAGTTTGATCAGTTGATTGAATAATACATCAATTTAATGATTATTCAATAACTCAAAACTATCTGATTGTTTTTTTTGATAAATCAATTGATCATTCATTATGAGATCAGTTAAAGTAATTGAAAAAATATATTTTTTTTTTATACATTTAGATTATCAAATTAATTGGTCAGGGCTGCACGGTGGCAGGGTAGCGCTGCAGCCTCACAGCTTGGCCGGTTTGCATGTTCTCCCCGTGCATGCGTGTGTTCTCCCTGGGTACTTCAGCTTCCTCCCACAGTCCAAAAACATGCTTAAGAAGCACATTGGAAAAAAAGCTGTTCCCCAAATAGCCACTAGAGGCTGGCTCCAAAAGTACAGTACAAAAACATGCTCACCAGGTTAATTGATCCCTCTAAATTATCCCCAGGTGTGTGTGTGTGTGAGTGAATGGTTGTCTGTTTCTGTGTCGGCCCTGTGATTGGCTGGCCACCAGGAATTAATTGGTCAATCAATTATTCTGTTGAACAACTCCTTCGATGTAACAATCAAAACTTAAGTCAAGTTCAAACTTTGCCAGGCCAATTACCAATTAGAGATGCATAATATATATGTATCAATATTGTTATCGGACGATATTTACTGATAAGCTGCTGGCATTTTCAGCAGTGGCGTTTTCTCCCGGAGGCCAAGGGAAGCCATGCTTCCTCTCTTTTTTTAGACTGTAGCTGTGATTTAATGAAAATATTCCTTTTTAACAGTTTCGATACTTCTTCTGTGATTTGTCACCGCCATCTCCTCCTTATTTCTCTCCTCTAGTTATTGAGCATTTTACAATGTGTAAAACAGCGCCCTCGTAAATGTTCTGTGGCGAATGCGTGGTGAAAATACGATACTGCACGTTGCTGTCCGCAAGGAAGCCAAGCAGAGTTGGCGTCCCTTGGTGAAAAAAAACAAGAATGATTAACCAATCAGATGAGGCCGTGGTCATGACACTGCTCATCTGTGATTGACCAAGACTGTGCCAAGGGAAGCCACCCCGTCTTTGGCCTCAAACCAATCAAATCACAGTATCGTCATCCTCGAGCCACTGAATGAAATCAGGGAGGTTAGCACATTAGCGGTGTTCATGAAGCGGCCGGTTGTGCGTCTAAGTGGGCGGTTGAATTAATTAATACGATGTTTAAGCTAAGTCAAGAGGACAATGTACGTGTGTGAATGAGTGATTGAGGGTGGGAGAGCTAAAGGGCGTGTGTCGGTGTTTGAAGTAAGTAAAACGAGCGCTCTCTGGGCACTCTAACAGGTCCGTTACATGAAATAGCGATACAAACTGCAACAAAGCCTTTTATGTACCCCACTCCCTAAAAAAAAATACAGATAACAGGCTTTGTCTCACTTGGCTTCCTCAAAAAAAATCTCCACGCCACGCCACTGATTTTCAGAGCATCTTGAATGATCTTTCAAGACCCAAATAATATTGTTTTCTATGACTATGTAAACACCAAAACTACCTAAGAAGAGTGGACTCTCTCCTTTTATGTCTCTTCTTGTTTTTGATCCAAAAAACAGACAAAATGTACTTTTTTGATCACGTTCATCTTGTTCAAATTTTTACCAATATCGATGTCTGTAAATATCGGTTACCAGCCATAACAGCAATATTAATACCCTATGTCGGTATTGGGAGGCGCTCAAGAGAACAGGCAGTGATTATTTGATTAATCAGCTAATTAAATAGTCAGGATAGTTGATAGTCACCAGTAGTTCCCAGTGACTTTCCAGTTTTATAAGCAAAGTTCTGTAGATATTAGCAAAAAAACACATGTTCCTCCTTCAAAAATAAAGGATAAATAAAAAAGCTTTTATAACTTAACATGAGTAAGCTCGACAGTATGTCAATATCCTGCTAATGGGAAATTTAATGTTTTTGTTTGTGATCCTTGATAAATTTGTTCTTCTGTCTTTTCTTCACGTAAACTGTCTGAAAGTCAGACAGGACGTGTTAAAGAACACAACAAAGTCCTACAAACTAATGCTTTATCACTTTCTTACCTGTCCCTCTCTTTTTTTTACTCTCTGCCTCTGTTTCTGCGGCTTTACCACAGTTTGAGACAATCGATAACTCATTTTGACATAACCCAGCTGTCATGGTCCAGTGGTTCTGTTCACACCTGGAGTCATGCATATATAATAACTGAGGACACATTGAGATTTCTAATCTCGCTGGCACATTGAATTGATCTTCCTGTAACTACATGATGTATGTGACTGTCAGGCAGCTGCTGTTTATCTCCGCTCTGTTGCCTTATTTTCAAGCATTGCTGGGATTTTTCAAAGCATCTTGTTAACTACGCAGGCGCTGATGTCTAGTTGTTAGTGTGTAGCTGTTGTGGAGTTTGTGGAGGTCTGATCTGTGAAGCATGCATTTTGCTGTAATTGAAATTTGTTTCCAGAGATGAAGTGATTACAGATACAAAACTGTCATTAGGATAATTAGCTGAATCAGCTTCAATAACTCTGAATAAATTATGACTGGATCTTTGTTTGAATTCATTATATTCAAATAATTTAGATTACACAAAAATTTGACTGCGCTACAAAGACTGAGAAAGACCAAACCAGCATTAGAGAAATTCAGGATCTACGTCTTCTGATGGAAAGACTTAAGCTTGAAAAATTTTACGTATTTAAAAATCATTATTGTGTTTTTTGATAAAAGTTTATGAGAGTTTTTTAGATAAGAATGACGAAACACATTGGAATCAAAAAATTAAAAAAATTAAAACGCTGTTCCTCAAATAGCCACTAGAGTCTGGCTCCAAAAGTAAGTGAATCCCTCAAAGAGTTCCATATGAAAAGCATGCAGCAAAAATCAATATGCTAGCTTCCAGGTACAAAAAAATGACATGGTTTGCACTGGTGGGTAACTAACAACATTTTATATTAACAAGTGCCACTTAGTGAGGTAGCTGCTTCTGGTCCCAAAAACAAGATGGCAGCTTCAAAATTTTTGATAATTAATATTGTTTTTAAAAAAGGCTTAAATTAGGAATACGTCTAAAGGTTGTGCTTTAATTTGTAGTTCATATTTGTTTTGGTAAAATTGCTAATGAATGAAATCTCTCTTTGTAGACTCATCTTTTTTGGCTTGGGGTGCATGTTTTTTATATTTAAGGGCTGCCTCAAGAGGAATCACAAAGGACTGCAGTTTTTAGTTCGTCTGCAGAGGTTTTAAATAATCAGACCAGGGGTTTGCTGCTTGGTCCTAAAGCCCGTCTCCTCCATGCTAACAGCTAACAGATGGGACATTGGCAAAACTTTGAAATCAAAATACATGTCGAAAAAGGTTTTTTCAGACATTCTGTCATAATCATAGACTGTTAAAAAAAACGGACATGACATCATGCTCTCCTCGAAGTGAGGTCTCCACAAAAACTTCTCCCCCTGGTGGCTGGCTGCAATATAGGTTAAAAAATCCAGCTTTCCAGTCATTCCAGATGGGCTGTGGTCAAACTTTAAAAAATTAATACACCTCGTAGAAATGTTTCTCACGTCCGTTTGTTGTGGTGATTTGAAGATATTATTCGGCTGCTTTGTATTCAGGTCCTCTTTTATCTGAAAAGTTTCATTTTCATTAGTTATAAGAGGTTAAAAACAAGGTTTTACGTAACGTTTAACAATGATTGACAGCTGCCATTCTCGTGTATTTTTTTCGGGGATAGTAAAACATGTCGAGACGTAGAGTCAGGAAGTGATTAGACTTGAGAAAGAAAAAAAATATTATTATTTCTGTCACCCAGCTCCACTTAGATTCTCCCAGAATCCCTCATCGTCTCTACTGCACAGACTCTGGCTACAAACTGCCACAATGGCGCCGCCTATGACGGTGGTATTTTGGCTTCATAACCGTACAATAATAAATGGTGGAGCCACGCTGTCCACTCTACATACAGTCTATGGGCAAAATAGCTTGCTCTATTTTGGTTTTATGTTCACATTTTTTTTTAATGGAAGTTTTCTTTTGAACTTGTTTTTATGCTATAACAAGAGATTAACAGTTCTGTTGGCAAATGTTGCTGCTGTTTGGCTGTGTGCATTTGTTGGGATTAGTAAAGGCTTTGCACACCAACAGTGACGCGAATAAATGGCACAAATATTGCAAAAAGTTTGGAGGGGTGATATTCAATCTCTGCAGCTATTCTCCTCCAAACTTTATCTTTATGACCGTTGTTTTTCTAGTTTTTATGTCGAGTGCTGGGGCACGAACACAGTCAAACGGTCCGCCGTGTTGAATGTGTTGGTTGGTGATGTTTTGGATGTTGAATGTGTTTTGATTGGTCGGATGTGTACATTTTGAAAGTGTAACTTTGGAAAAATTAACCTTGGCGCGAAAAATAAGCCTCTGGTGTGCAAAGGGCTTAAAGGGGGAACTAAAAGAGGAATATAAATAAAGACAAGCACAAGAAGTATTTACCTAAAAAAAAAAAAAAAACTAGCGTGTGCTTCAGTCTGCATCACATCATCTACCAATCGAAACAAGTTTCTTTTGTTTGGCTTAAGCAGCTGATGCTAGACTTAGACTCTAAAAAATGTGAATAGTGCGACGCTATAGTTACTATATGGAGTAGTTTGGCTTCACTTTTGTGCAGCTGTAGAGTGGTACAGGCACGTCGTCCATCTTTATATCCAGTCACTGCTGTGTTTCTTAGCTTCTCTAACCTTGATCATTATAACTAATATTCAGTAAGATATTAAACTAGTGTGACAATAATTTTTGGAAGAGAATTACTAAAATAAAATTAAAGGGAGACATGATTGAAACTCTGGGAAAAAATTTCTTCAATATGCTGGATTTACTCCGTCTGCGGATAAAGAAACTCTGCTGCTTCATTGATTGAAATAAGAAGCTAATTTCAGCGTTCTGCAGCAGGGAGTGAGAAGAGTCATCCCCCACCAGTCTGCTCCAGCATATAAATGAAGGTCGCTCATAATTTGGTCTCATTATAACTTGGTGTGAGATGTATCCCAGCAGTAATAATCAACACGTCACTTTGAGGGCAGAAACTGCACTTCATACATTTTATGTCGAGGGGGGAAAAGGAGGGAGAGCTGCACACACATATTCAAATTAGGAGTGTTGCAGAGCGGTTTGGCTTTCATCTGCTGTGGGTTCAAACGAGGTGAAGCCACACTGCGGTATCAAACGGGCGCCTGAGTTAAAGCAGGACAGCCGTTAAAACTGCTGCTGAGCCTAAAAGCGCAGCGAGAGGAGAGAAGAGTGACACTGCAGAGAGACGTGGAGCTCTTCCTCGTGTATTTTTATCTGCTAAAAGCCAAAAAATATGAGCAGACTGTGCGTCTCAGCTTCCCCCGCAGCAGCTTCAGTGGTTCTTTTTTTCCCGCCTGCTTTTTACTCTTATTCTCATGGCTCCAGTCTGTTTTTTTCTGGTTTTACCTCCTTTGCTTTTAACTCATTCTTCTCTTGCCAAATTCAAAGCTCCACCTGTCTCGTCTTTCTCCTTCATGTTTCACTGAATCCTCCGTCTTTTCCTCTCATGGTCCATTTCTCTTCTGGCTTCACTCAGTAAAAATGTGAAAAGTCTGAAATTTTAGTATTTTACTCACAGGTTCATTATTAGCAGCAATGCTAACCTCATGTGATAAAGCATCTTCCTCCAGACAGATTAGTTATTATTTATCTTCCTTGCTCATTTGTTCAGCCTCATGACTCATGATTTTTCTCGGTCTTTTCCCATCGCTGCACACTGAGCTTCCTTCAGGGCTTCACAAACAGTTAAACGTTTGGCTAAAGCTGCTCTTCATCCAATCATTAAATGTTTCACACGTACAGAAAATCCTCCCCAGGCTGATTTAAGCTCTGCATGGCTGAGTGTGTATTAAGTGCTTTGCCTTTGTATTGAAGTGATGAACACTCACAGAAATACGAACACAGTGTCATGCATTTTTCATACTGTTTGTTGACCTTGGAGTTGAAGAAAATAAGAGCTGGGAAGGACAGAAGTGCAGCAGCTTTTTTAGCCTGTGCATCAAAAATGTGTGACAGCACTGAACTTTATTTTGATGTTATTTCTCTGTCATTCAGTGTGGGCTGATCTGATACTAATGTTAGATAATAACCTGCATGCCCTACTGTTGGATAAGACTGGTAATGTTTTGGATAAAAGGCAAAAAAGTCAATATTTATTTAAACTATGAAATATTTAAATGTTTACCTGCAAAACAAAGCTTCGGCATGTACAGAAGTTTTCAAAATTTAAACTTTATACCCTGTAGACTGGTGATTCAGAAAAATAAAGTGCAGCAGAGGCAACATTTCAAATCAAGTAGCCGAGAGCGCTGGTAAAAAAAAAAAGTCAGCTTTGAGGGGCACTGATACACCGATAGCAGATACATGGATCGGTACTGGTGCGTTCCTAGGTTAGAGTGGGTTGGTCATGTTAACTAAAAAATTGAATAGTAAATATATGTTGCTGCCTTTTTTTAAAAAATTCTGTTCAAAGGGAGAAATATGGCTACTGAAAATATTTTTTATTTTATTTTATCTTTTAAGAAAATAAACTACAAAAAAATTCAGTAGTTAAGGCCAATAAAAGAGAGATTTATTTTTAAAAAATTAGTATGTTCAATTGGAAAAAAAAAGTTTTCATTTCGACGCAGTTTTGACAGATTTTCCTCAGAATTCAAGGAAAAAAGGCAGATTAACGTCAGGATTTAGAATTCAGAAAAAGTAGTCAAGTTTTGGAGCATTTCAGAATTCTTAAAAAAATTAGAAGAAGAGGTTTGTTATGATTTAGTAATCTTCGGAAAAAAATGTATCCATTTAATGTAAATGTTAATGTAACAATTTAGAATTGAAGAGGAAAAAGATTAAGAATTTGTAATAATCTTGTCATAATTAAGTATTTTTAGGAAAATCTCTGAATTAGAAGAAAACTTATTATCTTTATTTTTCATTCTTTAAAATAGAAATATGTCAAAATAAACTAATAAATTCTAGTTAAATAAAATAAATTGAAAAAAAATCTGCCCAAAATTCCCAGCAAATTTCAGTGTCCTTATTCCTCTTACACATCCAAAAATTATTGAAGTAAACCAAAAAATATTTTGTAACATGTACATATCTTTACCAGACCTGCCTCCCATCATTTTTTTTTTCACAGCCCTGGATCCCCATGGTACCCATGGTACCCATGAGTTAAGGGGCTCAGCTGCCTCCACACTGAATCTTATCTCTGTCCTCAAGCTCCTTGTTGCTCTGTGTTTTCCTGCCTGCGCCAACTTTACTTATCCGCTCATGCTAAGCTAAATGGAGTTCTGTGTGTCTGTTTCTTACTTGTTGCAATGGGAATAGAGGTAATTGAGAAAAGTGTGCACACAAAAACACACAAGTGTCTGGTTAGGTGTGTGTGTGTGTGTTGATTTATGAGTCATTAAATTGGTGCAGTGTGATTAAATTACTGCACAGAAGCGTAGTGATTTAGCCGTCCCCATCTGTTTAACCAGGCAGCGCTCCTCTGACACTCTCGCTCTGTCCCTCTGTGGGACAGATTTAGGTTCATGAAAGCACACGGCAAATTTGCCGCACAACTTTTATTGAATTTGAGCTCACCAATCTGTGTGTAATTAGTGCCTGATGCACTGATGTAGTAATGTGGAAAATAGAGTGGCTCCTCTGGTATTAAAAATAGTGCCGTGTACTCAGAGTGGCTGCAGATTCAGAGCTATGGTTTATATAGTTTATCTGCTCATACACTGCAGACACACAAACACATCAGTCATTAGTATTTACCCCAGCCTACAGAAGTCTTGGCACACCCCTGAATCAGAGTGATTCATGAATGCTAACTGCTCAAGTGTTCTCTGCTGTGAGTCATGGATGTAGTTTGGAAAATCCTTTCCTGTTAACTCTTTGCTTTGTCAGCAAAGGCTGTCTTGGTGCTAAAAAAAAAAACTTAAAGAGGGGGTATAGTGCTTTCCCATATTTTAAACATAGATATGCGGTAAGGATGCTTGATGTTCAAAATAAATATATGCTAAATTTCAAGCAGCTACATATTCATATGTTGGAGAAATCCCTGAATCTGTCTGTAAACTGCTCGATATTATTCATTCTTAAAGAGGGATGAGATCTTAACGAGATCTTCATGAGATTTAATTAAATAATGAGGTCATCGTTTAAGAATCTCCCAACTGGTAAATGACATGTTGGTGGTGCGGGCCTGAAACACCAAGGTCTGCTCATAGCTACCCCTTATAGGCTTCCAAAGGTCTAGCCAATCAGAGTGGCGGGGTTCTGTGGAGCAGGGAGTCTTAAAGAGACAGCAGCTAAAACAAAATGTTTCAGGGGCTGAAATAAATGTTTCTAAAGCACCAGTTAGAGAAAAATAAGGATTTTTATTTTAGCTGTAAATCATGTAAAGCTACCACTGAGATAAAGACAACATAGAGCCTGAAAACGCACAATACCCTCACTTTAAAGCTGTTAACTTTGAAATATCTCGAGGAGTTTGAAGTTTCTCAAAGACAGAATTTCAATAATGTAATTACCAATATTGAATATGCTGCATGTTAACCCTGCATAACCCTGCCCTTGCACAATCAATACTTAATGATTGTTTTTGTATCTGTGTCTTACCTGCTAATGAATTAGCCTCGGTGAAGCTGTCCTGCACTCTCAAACTCATCTAAAAACATGAGGTCGAACATGCTAACAGGTGCTCAGGCAACAAGTGCCGTGGTCCCACTCTTGTGGGGGTCCATGCAGACCCAATGGAGCATCAATAGGAGCCAATTACAAGTTCATTATAAGAGCATTGAAAGCCTGTATCAGCAGATGAGGGGTAGTACAAACACAGGGTTGTTATAGAGAATAAGGAGCAGAGCTGCTAACAATGAGAGCAGTGAAAAGAGGCACATCTGCATGATAAAGTGGCTCTTTCAGGGAGTGCATGTTGGTGTGTTTTGGCAGTCACTGGCACAGACAGATTTATGTTTTGTATGTTTTTGCACAAGTTTCTGTGACAGCTCTTTATTTTCCGTACATGTCTAGGCTCGCAATCAGTGAACAGCAATGAAAGTGTCCTTTTTGTGCAATTATCAGTTGGCTCTCACTGTGTCGGCTAATAAACTGTCTTTGTTCTCTGTGTTAAAAGTTAGGGGTAGGGCTGGGCAGTTATTGTAGAAATCATATTCACGATTCATTTAATCTCCTACTTTGATTTTGGTTAATTCACACTTAACCCACTCTCAGCTCAGTTTATTGTGTAATTTTGAAACAAATAACAGAAATGAACAAGCACAGCTGAACAATTAATGGTTATTTATTGAAGCAATGGAACTGAAAACACACATCAGCTAGAATGGAAATGTTTTGTTGAAGAAAAAAAATCAGTTTCAGTCATGTAAATAATCTGTTAGCCATGTCTGTGAATAGCACGATGCTACTTGGCCTTCTGGTATTCCTTCTGTTGCTGGGTTAGCTTGTCCTTCTTATTGGAGATAGATCTTACCAATCTTTCCCAATACCGATGGATGGAAGGACAAGTCGATGTCGTCACTTCTTAGCTCTCACCTGAGAACCAGCACGTCGTCCTCACCTCCTTCTCCTCAACTTGTGGGAAACATCCGGCCTAGCACCATTTAGCATTGACATGCTACAGGCTGCTAACAGCTGATTTCGCATGTAAACAATGCAGCCATGGTTACATGTAGGATCTCCAGACAAACACAGGAGTACAAAATAGTAAAAATACCACTAAGATTAAAAAATTACAAGAAACGGACAAAGAAGAAAGAGCTGATGCAACAGGCAGCCACAACCAACAGCTCCAATTTTTGTTAAATGTAAACTTTAAATGTTTGGTAGATGATCAAATTCTGCTTTTATCAACTTTTTACACAACTCTTATAAAACTGGAGTTTTACTATCACACTGTAAAGAATTCATCCTTTGCTAATTATAAGCCTCACTCATTCCGTTTGCTTGTGTGTGAGACTGACAGACGCTTGTCCTCTGGTGAGCACGGAGGCTTTCATGTAAACTGAAAACTGTGCAGTCAGCAGAGAGCAAGCTGACCCAGACTTTTTCATCTTTTAAAACCTCTCATTCATCTTTTTTCTCTGCGTCTCTAGCTGCAGTGGCACATGGGAAACACTGAAGCTGCTGTTGCTTCTCTTTCTGCTCCACTGTCTTCCCTCTTTATCTCTTGATCTGTGTTTCTTCTTCTCATCTTTCCTCTTCTTTGATTTCCCTCTTCAGTAATAAACTAACCTCAGACTTTGGGTTTGAAAGAACCTGGAAGTTTTGCTTCTTCTAAAAATGATATTATTGCTTGTGGCATTTATTTTGTCGTCTACCTCCATCACAAGTTTCCATCTCTTATGTTTATTTTAGTTTATGCTGCCGTCACTGAAAACACCATGCAGACGTCACACCTGTCACATCACAGGGCGACACAAACAGCAGACACACACATCTTTCCAATTACATGCACCTTACTCATTCATCTGCTCTGAGTACTCACTGCAGGTCACGTATCTTGTGTGAGTGTGTGTGTGTGTGTGTGTGTGTGTGTTGTTGGTGCCTGGTCCCTCATGTATACTTTCCTCTGTCCACACCCTGCCACTGCAGTCCTCTCTTGTCCTCCCTCCCTCCCTCCCTCCTTCCTGTGAATAATGAATGAGTTGTGAAAGCAGAGAGCTGTTTTCTCTCTCTCACACACACACACACACACGACACACACCCACTGCGAGGTCAAAGCCCTGCATACAGGCTCCGACCCATGATGGGAATCCCTCTTATGTTGGTGTGTACACACCATGTCCGCCATGTCCTTGGTATAAAGATCCCTCTTTGTACTCACTAACACACTCACACACCTTCAGCTGTGTGTTGATGTGTGTTTAAAAAGGTGGGATTAACTGGGATTAAAACGAAATGCTGAGCCTAAACGGTTCCTTCCTTCTATCAAACGAAGCCTGTGTGTGCGTGTTCCTCTTAGAGGCACAAAAAACTGCACATGTGTAACATTGTGTACACGTTTGTCGATATCAGCAACATATTAAATTACTCAGTGAGTCGATGCAGGACGGACCAGAAGCCCAGTGAGCGTCAGACTGTTCCTATTTAAAGATACGCATCAGAAAACTTCAAAGACCTGAGGTGCTGGCTGCAGTAGCAGGACTCTGTTTTTTTCTGGTCTCAGCCAGATTTTCTGCTACACATTAAAAGTGAGGAATCTGGCGCGGCTAGCAGGACAGAAATTTAATGGTTGTGTTTAATGTTTCAGAAAGACCATAGTCTCTAAAATACATGGGTGCAGTGTTTGTGACATCACCCATTTGTTTCCAAAGCAGAGTTTTAAAGTCTTTCATTGGATGTCACCATACTGGACATGCTAACTTAGCCTAACATTGATTAAGCTAGCAGGAAGCAACGACACAGGTTGAGTCTGGCTTCTAGCCTTCTTGCTAATAGCGACAGTGTCTAATATAAAAGGCTCGTAGTTCTGATGTCTTCTAAATCCGTAGTTCGTAAAGTGGGGGTTAAGTTAATTCCTTCCAAAATCAAAAACTATGGTTATCACAAGACTGCCAGGAAAATGACCGCATCAGTGACAGCAGATTCATTTAGAAAACGCAGCAATTTGTTCATAGGTAGTCTGAGAGGCCGTTTACATGACCACGATTTTTGGGTGAATTGCCAAAGTTTTGTTGCGTTAACTCGGAAACTAGTGTTAGCCGACCTAAAACGCAATCTTTTGAAATCGGAGTGGGATTTTTCTAAAACGCTGCCGACGCCGTTGCCGTGTAAACAGTAAGCCAGCATTTTCAGTGCAAACACTGACGTCACAACATCAGATAATTGGCTCAACTCTACTTCAGTGGAGATCTCCCAAAAGAGGCTTCTGGACAAGACAGTTATAGTGCCACCTACAAGCCTATGCTCACTACAGGGTTTTTAGCATTTCCGTGTAAACGCAGATTTTTTTACTCTGTTTTCGCTGCATTTTAGTGTTTTCAGATGAAACGTCTTGTAAACGGGACATAACTTTGTACCAATCAGCTGAATTACATGTCTGAGGCTTTGTTTGTTTTTTTTGTCTGTTTATCAATTAGCATGTTAGCATAAGCGCAACAGGAGGTCACCTGTTCCTGGAATCTCTACTTTGAGGGTCCCTCGCCAAATTGTTCTGGACCAATGGTCTAATCAGCTGTTTAAAAGGAATTCAACCCTTAAAAAATGATAATAAATAATAAATAAAAATGCTAAAAAATAAAATGGCTGCATCAATGACAGCAAATTCATTCAGAAAAACAGAAATGTGTTCATAGGTAGTCTGAGAGGCTGTTTACGCGACAACAATTTTAGGGGGCAACGCAAAAGTTTTGTTGCGTTTTGACCTTGTATTTACACATAAACTGCGTGTTAGCCGACCTAAAATGCAAACTTTTGAAAACGGCCTCCAGAGTGGAAATTTTCTGAAACACTGCCCACACCGTTGCTGTGTAAACAATTAGCCGCCGTTCTCAGTGGAAACACTGATGTCACGGCGTCAGATGATAGGCTCAACTCTACTTCAGAGAAGATCTTCCAAAAGAGGCTGCTGGACAAGACAATTATGGCGCCAACTACAGGCCTGGCATGCTAACTACAGCGTTTTCAGTCCCTCAGCGTTTTTTACTGCGTTTTCGCTACGTTTTAGTGTTTTCAGATGAAAATTTGTCATGTAAACGGGGCATAATTTTGTAACAATCAGCTAAATTATATGCTTTAGGCTTTGTTTTTTCTTGTCTGTTTATCAATTAGCATGTTAGCATGAGCACAACAGGAGGTCACCTGTTTTGGGAACCTCTACTTTGAGGGTCCCTGACCAGAACGTTGGGGACCTATGGTCTAATCAGCCTTTTTAAAAGGAATTCAACCCTTTACTATAGAGTGAGCTATACTTTCGTTGACACCTCCAAGTGGACACTCAAGGAACTGCAGTCTTTCAATACTTTAATGTCAGTTTAATTCTCTTAATGGTAAATACTGCCACATACTTTATTGGTACACATTTTGTTTAGCGTGAAAGGAATTAGAAATGATATAAGAAGACAGCTCCCACCTGTAAGCGGTGAAGATTAAGCAAACCAGCACACCTGAGTCTTTGTGTCTCAGAGCTCTTTGTTTATTCAGGTTTCCACACAGCAGGGGGAAACCTATCTGCATTAAAGACTGAAAGACCAAAATCCACAGAGTAATACCTCAGTGTATCAGCACAACCTCCTAGAACTACACACTGTGCAGGGCCACAGTTAACTCCAGCTGACTTACAAATTGTCTTCTTTTGAACTAGAACTTCCAGGCCTTGCCGAGACAGCCGCTTCAAATCACCAGGCAGCAGCACATCCAAGGTAGGTTACACACAAATTAACTCACACATGCAGAGTGAGAAACACCCCTCCCACGCGTCCTACAGAATAAGACAGTGATAAATGTTGAGGTGCGCTCGTGTGTGTGTGGGAGAGAGGGAGAGAGATCTCTGAGGGCACACAAAAACTGATGAGCAGGGAGCTAGTAAAGAATGTTTATGAGGATGATAAAAGTCTGCAGCAGCAGAGGCCTGCTCAATAAGGAGGGTTTGTTTGCTCAGTGCAGTGGTCTCTGGTGCATAGTTGTTTTGAGGATGGTGATTTTAAAAGTGCTGCTGGCCTCATATTGTTATATGATCTGCATATTCAGTGAAGTGACAGTATTCTTTACACCTATTTAGACCTCTGTTATCATAGCAGTAAAACAAAACACAACTTAAAAAGGTGAGCCAGCAAAACTCAGGATGAAAGATTTCATGATTCATTACATAATTCATTTAAATATAAATGTAAATTTTCTCCACTCAGGTATAAATTAGTAAGGGTGAGTATTGGCAAGAACCTCACGATACACATCACAATACTTTAATAATTTCACGACTTTGACAAACTAATGTTGCAAAAATTATTGGTTGAAAGACGTGGTCAGTTGGTGAAACTTATAAATGTCACTTGGTGTAACCAATGTTGCTCATTAAAAATCTAAAATTGTGCAAAACATGACAAGGATTATTATTTTGTAAGTCTACTACACTGTAAAAATTAAACTCAAAACGATTTTAAACTAACTGACCCAGTTAGGCATCAAAACCAATATCATCAAGTTTAGGAATAAATAATTTGAATATACGTTGAGGTTATATTTATTATACAGCTTATGTGCAATGTACAGCAAAGTAGCTCTCTCGCGCCATCTACTGCAGTGGAGGTGCAGAAGACGTTTTGTACTTTCAACACACCTAAAGTATAAGTTTTTTATTTTAATAAATAAATTGATATTAAGAGTTGAAATGTCAATATATTGTCATATCTCTTTGAATTAGATGTGTATTCATGTGGGCACCAAGCGGAAACCTCTGGTCTAAGATTATGAGACAGTGCTGAAGTGCTAAAATCTGCTGTTTCTCAAGTGTCCGCTTGAGGCTGGCTCTGGAAGTACCAGAAGTCACATGAGCCATGTTTCCACCAAGCAGACCGGTTCGGTTTGTTCTGGTACAGTGTGCATTTTTTGGCGTTTCCACTGACTCATCCTGGGACAGATCCCCAAATAACCGAGACGAACCGTCCCACCTTTTGGGACCCTTTCGTATGAGTGCCAGACTGAACCGATCCGCCCTTGGAAGGTGGAGCAACACACTGCAGACCGTTGATTGGTCAAAAGAATTGTCTCTTACCCCGACAGCGGCTGCATTTCTCCTGGTGGCAAACAGACTTCTCTGAAACAAAACTTTATTGTTCTTTGTATCAAAGAGCTACATGCCGATCACAGAGGGGACAAAATGCTGCATGTCTTCCATCGTTGCTCTTTGTTTACAGTGTTGCGTTTTTCTTCTTTGTTGGATTTATTAGCGGGGTAAGCTGCTACGGCATCAACTGTGGCTTTCGGCATCAGGCTTACACGCTGCCCACCACGAGAGGGCACAGTTTGCTGTGGAAACGCAAACGGGATCAGGCTTAACTGTACCAAACCGTCCCAAACTGTACTGAACCGACCCGGACTGCTTGGTGGAAACACGGCTATACACACCAAGTCAAAAAAATGTTTTCAAAGGAGAAATTAACCTATTTACAGCCTGGTTCAGCAAACATCTCCTGTCTGAGTCTCTAACTTTACTATCAGCACACTGAATTGTTTACCAACTCGGCAGTTCAGAGGATATTAAGATTGCAAACTCACCCAATAGGCACAGCTCAGGTCATGTGACTGACGGGCACCCTGTAGCTTTATGCAAAGCCCTTGCCACTTCCAATATGGCCGTGATTCCCAATTTGCTTCACTTCAGAAACAGACGGGTGGGATCAGGAGACTTCATCCGTGTTTTGTACAGTCTATGGTGGGAACATTTTATTCCACACAGAAGTGATAATTTATGACGCTAGTGCTGTCTTTGCTGTCCAAAATGAATTCTGATTGTAAGAAATATAAGCGTCATATGAAAGTTAAACTTGAAAAGGAGCTGCGCATTTTAACTGACAATCTCCTTAAGTTTCTTCTGGACGGCAGAGAGGACTGTCTCTCTAATCAACGTCAAGACTCTGTTCATTGACTCCAACAGAAAGAAGTTTGTAAACACCAGGAGTTTGGATTGCAAGAAGGGCTCAGAAGGAAAAACAAAATCTCAGGACTGAAAACCAGAAGGATACTGATATTAAAGAGAGTGATGTTGAATAAGAATTATATATCTATGGGAAATCTGTGTATAAGTGACACTAAAAGCAAAGAAAATTTTTGTTTAAATCTATTATTGAATAAGTCATGAAATATTTCATCCTGAATCTTGCTGGGTCACCTTTTACCTTTTACTTTTTTCCAAAATCTCATCTGATTAATTAAAATTAGTCAGATATTTCAGGAAGTTTCTATATTGTTGGTCTTATCTAGACATAAAAACAATATATCCCTTTGGTTATCACTACTTCAAGTGACAAAGTGTGAAATCTAAAACCTTTCTAAGAGATTAGTGGAACATATTGTTCTTTATGTCTTCTTTATGTTCCTCTGGTAAACACTTTGAATTGTTAATGAGACAGAGAAAGGAAAGGCAGATCGTAAATTAACAAATGCAAATGTGAATTCACAAGATTCACAAGAGAACCGCTCCCTTAAGAGTTGTGTTTTGTTGCCACAGAGGAAAATTAAACATCTAAAAAGATGAACAGCTGTGCTTCATTTATGCAACATCTTTTATATACAGTGGTTACAAGCTGTCACTCGGCGATCTTAGATTGGATCGTCTCCCATCACGTATCTTCTGTTTTGTCTTTTTTCATTTGAAAGGAAGTTTTAATGACCTTGCTCCATCCTTGTTGTACTGTTCTGTAAACTGTTCTTTTGTTTTTCCAAAAATTAAATCATGATGCAGATTTGTAAAAAGTGGAAATGCTAGCTTTGTCTGGTCCGTCCTCAAGAGATGAAGAAACTGCTCCTTAACTCTATTTCTATCCTCTGGTTTCTACTGTTTCTATCTTCCCTGTTAGCATAAGTGCTAACATCAGCACTTCTGCTCCTCCTTCACTCAGATTCTCAAAGCTCCATGTCATCAAATCCTCTCCTCTCTGTATCTCTGCTACATCTCTGATATCATCCCTTCTTTCCCTCCATCCTTCTGTCTCTACCTCTTTGTATCTGGAGGTGAGGAGCTGTACACAACTGATTACATTGCCCAGTTTCTGTGTGAGTGTGTGTGTGTGTGAGAGTGAGAAATCAGTACCACATTAAAGTGTCAGCATGTTTGTTTGTGTGTGCTGCCGTCAGTGTGTTTCCCTCATGCTGACAGAGGATGTGATGCTTCATCGTTGCCCATCATTCCTCCCCTTCACTGCGGTCAGCACTTCAGTCCAGCTCCTCAGAGCAGGGCGCGCAATGATGGATGGATCCTGATTAGATTCTGATTCCCCTTTAACACCGAGCATCAAGTTCATAACTTAACTTCTCATTAAGTCAGATGTCTTTGCTACATCCTGAGCCGCCCACGGTCTCCATCATAAACCGTTTCAAACACAAATAGACGAACAGCTCATTAGGAAAAAAATGTAGTGTTTGTTTTCCCTGGCTGGTTTAGATTCCAACAGACTCCCTCACAGAAAAACAACATAAAATCCATTTATTACTTGATTAGATGTCTTGCTTATCTATAATAGTCCAATTTCATTTACGTTTTCTGTCCAGCGAGGTCCCTAACCGGCGTTTCTAATGACAGATTTGAGAAGCCAAAGAGCAGTACGGAATAACAAAGCAATCTGTGATGAGCTAAGGAGTGTGGGATGGTTAAGTTGTATTTCAGCCCATTAATACGTGTTTTCAGTTCTTTTCTGATGAAAAAATTTAGCTTTTTAAGAGTAAAAGAGTCACTGATAAAAGATTTGCTGAAGTGTTCCTCAGGGCTCTATGTTTGGTCCCCACAGGAAAGGAAGAGATGGTGACGGTTCATCCTCGGGCGATGTTCATTCCTCAGGACGGGTGGACTTTTCTTGCCGCAGGTGGGTTAATAGACTCTCTTTCAAAAGCCTGACACCAACATTGTAGTTAATGGGGTCTTTCTTGGCTTTTGGAACCACCCTCAAGTTTACTCTTAAATCTAATCGTATGAGATAGAAAATCCTCCTCATCCTCGAGGGGAAATTCAGGAGGAGTCACAGCAGCAATCAAGAAAACAAAAGTAAGAAAGTGTTTAGAAAGTCTAAAAAGCTCCATAAGAAAATAGTTCCCTTTACGTCTCAGTCATGTAAATAATCTGTTAGCCATGTCTGTGAATAGCATGATGCTACTCAGCCTTCTGGTTTTCCCTCCGTTTCTGGGTTAGCACAGCTAGCTTGTCCATCTTATTGGAGATAGATCTTACGTTCCCAATAACAATGGATGGAAGGACAGGTCCATGTTGTCACTTCTTAGCTCACACCTGAGAACCAGCACGTCGTCCTCACCTCCTTCTCCTCACCTTGTGGGGAAACATCCGGCCTAGCACCAGTTAGCATTGACATTCTAAAAGCTGCTAACAGCTGATTTCACATGTAAACATTACAGCCATGGTTACATGTAGGATCTTGGAGCAAAAATAGAAAAAATATCACTGAAGACATGACTAACAAATGAACCATGCAAAGTAATGACCCACTCCAATACAAAGATTACGAAAAAGAGGCAAAAAAATTACAAGTAACGGACAAAGATGAAAGAGCTGCCGACAGATTTACAGACAGATTCAGGGATTCAATATGAACATCCAACATCGTTACTTTATATCCCACCTTAAAATACAGGAAAGCAGAATACCCTCTCTTTAATGTCTGCACTGTGTTGACATTACAGTGTGAGTTGTGGACCGCAGTGGGGAAAGTCTGACAGAAGGCGGATCTAACAAAAGATTTCTGTCTGGATCCGTGAACTTAACCGAGCTCTGCTGGCTTCATCCAGTCACATCAGGGTGTAACGCTGGTCGATGCTGAGCAGACCAAGGGCAGAGTTGGAGCTCTGTCAGGCTGGGCGCGCTCTGTGGAAGCGACGCTGTGTGTCTGGACCTGACAGTGTGACACGCACTTACATAAGCAGGCAGATAAAGCAGGGTTAGCAGGAGGACAGCAGCAGGATAAAAGCCAGGATCCCACAAATATGCGCAAAGTGGCAGGGATTCAGAAGCTCAAAACCAGCACACGCCCACACCGACACACACACACACACACACACACACACACTCACACACGCACTCCTGCTCTGGCCAGGTTGCCATGGAAACAACCCCTCATAGGGAGCCTTCGCCCATTCACCCCCTTCATGTCCTACGATGTCCTTCCCAAACTGGTACAGCAGCTGTGCGTGTGTGAGCTTCTCAGCTACAATCGCTTTGCCGTGTCCTCAGGAAAAGTTCACCCTGGAGTCACGTCAGAAGCCATTATGTGTCAAACCAGTTCTGCTTTCAGAGCCCCGTGTGTGGGTACGACACGGCTTTTGTCTTGAGTTTGTTTTTATATCGATCCCACCCGCCAGAGTCATCCCATCTGTGGCTTTGTGAAAAAAAAAGAAATGGATGACTAACCAAGAAAAGAATGCACCAATCTTTACAGTACATTTTTG
Source organism: Halichoeres trimaculatus (assembly GCF_033239565.1). Taxonomy (NCBI): domain Eukaryota; kingdom Metazoa; phylum Chordata; class Actinopteri; order Labriformes; family Labridae; genus Halichoeres; species Halichoeres trimaculatus. The sequence continues at coordinate 20,109,515 of NW_027437200.1, forward strand.
ACACACTTGTCCTCAAGCGACCCGTGTGTTCCCAATTCGTGTGCACGTTTGTTTATATTTGGGATCGTCAATTCGACGTTGGATGTCGGCTGGGTGTGTGTGGGCTGGAGCTGACAGAGGAAAAAGAGGAGCCTGCCAAAATAAGAACAAAGACAAGCGTAATTCCCTCATCAGCGTGTTGGTTCAAATTCAGGCTTTCCTTCTTTATTTTCTCTTCCCCTGTCCGTAACTAACAAAAAAAAAAAAGACTAGTGAGGGCAAAACAACACAACTGCTATGCACTGGACAATATTTATATCCTAATGCATGTTGTGTTTGTATTATGAGGATCAAAGAGCACTTAACATGAGACACATTTACCTGATCAGTCTAGAAAAATGTCTTATTACAAGTCATTTAAAGACAAAAATGAAGTCTGAGTTGAGTAGGACATGGAAAAAAAAATCTGCCAATGCAACAAGCGAAAATTTACTTGTTGTAAGACATTATTGTAGTGTCAAGCAAATTTTTCTTGTTCCACTGGCAGATTTGTTTTAACTTGTTACAAGCAATTTAGATCTCATTTTGTTTTTTCTGGACTTTTAAGTTGAATGTGGCTCATATTGAAGTGGATCATTACTTTGTTTGGCTCATTTGTCAGCCATGGACACCAAACTGGTTTTGTCTTCAGTTATATTTGTACTATTTTTGCTCCTGTGTTTGTCTGCAGATCCTACATGTAACCATGGCTGCATTGTTTACATGTGAAATCAGCTGTTAGCAGCCTGTAGCATGTCAATGCTAACTGGTGCAAGGCCAGATGTTCCCCCACAAGGTGAGGAGAAGTGACGACATGGACCTGTCCTTCCACCCATCGTTATTGGGAACATAAGATCTATCTCCAATAAGATGGACGAGTTAGCCATGCTAACACAGCAACAGAGGGAATACCAGAAGGCAGGGTAGCATCATGCTATTCACAGACATGGCTAACGGAGCTAACATCAGACACCAACGCCACATTGGACAGAGAGATAAAACAATTTTTACCCATAATAAGACAAAAACGCTTAAGATTTCAGTTTTTTAGCAGTGCAGAAGACTGGCCAATCAGAGGGAGGGGGGTTTGTGGAGCAGGGAGCCTTAAAGAGACAGCAGCAGAGGCTGAAATAAAGGTTTTCCAAAACACCTGGATGAGAAAAACAGTTTAATTTTTTAATGCTTTAAATCATGAAAAGCTGCTGTGGAGTTCATTGATACTGATGTTAAAACACACATTTTGATTTTCTGGTGTGAATTTATTTATGATTCCAGTTCCTCCCTCTCTGGCTTTTTTGAATCTGGTAGTAAATATAAGTTTATATGTCTTCCTTGGGTTAACTTTCCCAAGTATAGTTTGCATACATCGCAGGATCACCCTGGTGCACGCTGTTCAATTCATTCCTCCTGGAAGCCTCTTTAGACTGTCCACAATCCCCTGAGGACTCTTCATATGCTCGATATGCAGGTTTCAGTCGAGCTCTAACGCTTTTATTCATAACCTTCGTACTCCAGTCTGCACTGCAAAGCATCACCGAGGACTGCTCAGGGTGCTGTGGGTGGCGGCATTAAAAATGTATGAGGCGCAGCTTAGCCTCCTAAATCTGCTCGTATGCTCGCCGTCCAAGGAACTACAGGGAGAAGTGCCAACTTATTTATTGTTTTTCATTTCTGGAGTAAAACATCACCCGTCTGTTAGAAAAACCGAGCAGGAGAACATCGAAAGTAATTTTCTGGTCTTTGAGGTTTAATCAATTCTGTGCGTGGAGCATTTACAAATGTTTTATTAAAGCGTCAGCTAATGACATCTCCCTGAACAGATGAATAATTATTTTGTACAAATGAATGACAAGTACTAATCAGAGCCTACCAGAGCCAGACATTGCTCATTTTGTTTGCAAACAGTCATCAAATATAACAGATATTCACATTTTAATTTCAAATCCTTATTAAAACGTTTGTGCGAGGTTCAGTACCGTGGAGTCTGGCTCTACAGCTTCAGTCTTTGGTCACAAACATTTTTATCCAGAGGCTCGTACGTCATTTCATTGCTGATCAATACAGGGATCTTCACTGTGGCGTTTTCTACACATCCCTATAAGACAGAGGCCGTAAAGACGACCCACACATTTCTTCAGTCTCACACATTAACCCACCGAGTGTGATCAATCCTCCTTTTCGATCCATCTCAGTCTTTTCCCTCTCCTCCTTTCTATTTCTGTCCCACACACATGCATGAATTTAAACACTGCCGCACACACACACACACACACACACACACACTTTCTCTCATCCTGGTCAGCAATATGTTTCTGAAGCTGGCGGCCATGCTGGGAGGAAATGTGATCTGGCTCATAAAACATGGATGGGATGATATCTTTAGAAACTGCCTTCCTCACCTCATCGCAACTGAAAGGAGACGTCTTTATTCAGCGCATTGCTCAGCCCACCATCACTCCGTCTTCTCTGGTTTTACATTTTCATCCACATTACTGTAGTCTTTCTCTTGAAGTAACACGTTCAGAGTTACTCATCCTTACTAGATAGGCTGAATGATACGATATCTAGTCTGTAGCTTAGTTGAGTTAGCTTTACTCTATCCATACACTGACTTGTATGCCTCTGAAAAGAACGGCTAACTCAATCAATCCATCAAACTTTATTTACAAAGCACTTTTCATGCACAACAATGGCAACACATTGTGTTTGACAAAAGAAAACAAACGAAAAATAATAATAATAATTATCATAAGTGGCCTGATAAACACACATAAACACACACATCAATGTACAACCTCCAACCCACCAACCCACACCCCTAGTGCACAAGGTGAACACAGTTTAACTGTAGAAAAGCTGAGGTAAAATGTTAAAGTCACTAGAAAAAAAAAATAAAACAACCAAATTACAAGAAACAAATAAGATAATAAAATATTAAAAGACTAAAGCAGTTTAAGAGAAAACGATCTAAAACTAAAACTTTCTGATACAGATTTCTAAAGCTGAAAGTAGCCGTGCAGTAAATAAGAAGATAAATAACTAAGTTAAGACACATAAAAATAAAAAAAAACCAGAAGGTTAAGATTATACGCCTTTAAGAAGAAGAACCAAACGTATTTAGATAAAAAGATGAATAAGTAAAAGTAAAACTCAGCTAAAAGCTAGGCTAGAAAAGTAAGTTTTCGGTTTGCTTTTCTACAGATTAACATTTTCCAACCAAGCCTTCCTTTTTGCACCTTTGTAGTTTGGCCATTTGCTTAGCCACTGATTGATCAATCAATCAGTCAATCATGCAGTCTTTATTAATTAGATCAAAAACGATGCAGCAATTGCTTTCTAGATCACTGGCACATCAGACAGTAATAGGTCTCAGTTCCTCATGATTGTGCTGGGAGCAATCAAGGCATGTGCAGAAGTGATAATTAATAATCATAATGACAGAAACCATGTATGACTGGATTTCCGACTATGATCCTGATACCATTTGTTTGAATGGCAGAAGCAGGGTATGACCTATACTGCTTCTGGCCAGTAGGCGGAGCCCAAAGTCTTTTGGCTTCACAGTCAGTGAACACTTGTGGCATTAATTTTCATATCAAGACTTCAGTCTAGACTGTCATCTGCCATGTGGACAGTTGCTGTTTCTTGTAGGTCCTAGTTTCACTGTGAATAGTAAGTCACCCAGAAGCTGTGTATCCATTACACCTAGAATTGCGCAAAACGTTAAAATCGCAATAAAAAATGGTAATGAAAACATTTTCATGAAACCTCTCAAAGTTTGATAAAAAGTTTTTATGCTGTCATGAGGTGGTTTTCCAGAAGTTTGGATATTGAAGTTTCTAGCAAAAGTGCAATGGAAACACCTTAGTAGCAAAAACATCACGTTGTTATAACAACGCACCTCCCTCACCTCCTTGTACGTGTCCACTGCCACACAAACAGACTATGGTAGGACAGCTGTGAGCGGGTCAGAAAGCAGCAGGAGGTCTGTGTGCGTGAGTGAGAGTATGTGAGCTGGAGATGATGATCTTCATTTAGAATTTTGTTCGTGCCTGTTTTGAGTTTTTGATCACAGCCAACAGTTTCAGCAGTGAATAAAAACACTAATGTTCAAGAATCTGCATCATCATGAGTGCAGCGTCCAGACGGACATTATGTTTTACTTTTCTCAAGTTGTGAGCAGTTCTGGTCGTATTGAAAAAACCAGCAAGGCGAAATTGTTCTTAATCGAAACTTCAGAAATATCGCTTTTATTTACGAAAAATTGTAGTGGAAACACAGCTAGAGGCTTCGCTCTGACTTAATCCACCAGTACAAACCTGGATGTCAAAAAGTCTGTCTTTAAAATGAATTTATGAACAGAGTACAGAGTCATTTTGATAGATGGAAACTGCAACAGGGTCAAGCTGGTTTGACTCTCAAGTTAATATTTTTTCTAATAATTGATCAGTTTGTTTGTTTTTTTGTTTGTTTGCTCTACTGGATACACTTAAACGTATTCACTTTCAGCCCAAGTCTCCTTTAGCACATTGTTTCAAGTCTTTTCGAGTCAACGATTCAAAGGCCCCAAAATATAACTTAGTGTGTATTCACACCTGTGGCTCGTTTGCAGTGTTCAGATTCAGGGGCAAAAATGATGCAATTGTAGCAGTTGTTACTTGGTTTGTTTGAGTTCTCAAGACAAAATCAATCAATCAATCAATCTTTATTTGTATAGCGCCAAAACATAACAAATGTTATCTCAAGACACTTTACAAAATCATTTACAGGTCTAGACCCTTAAATGTTGATAAAATTTTATTATCAGAAACCCAACATCAAGACAAGATAATGAGTCTTATCTTATCTTAACCCACCATGGGTTGGCAACATTTAGCAAGTTACAATGGCAAGGAAAAACTTCCCTTTAGCGGGCAGAAACCTCGGATAAAAGTCTCTTGCGATCCAAAGTTGTAAACAAAGTCACGTGCGATTAATATTTTTCTTTCATTGGTCAGAAATTATACCCCAAAGGCAGGGAGTTCCCTTATCTTCATTCATTCATTCATTTATTCATTGATGTTCTTACCTGCTTTCCACAGGGAAGTACAGTCATAGAGCATCAACAACGTGTGTGGCTAGTTAGCATTATAGCTTTTATCTGGCTCATGTACCAGTGTGCACTAGATGACCAACCCTACCACCCTTAGAAAAAAAAAAGCTTGGGGAACACAGCAGAATGTGGGACTGGTGTCACATTTTGTTAAAAAAGTCACAATTTAAAATGTTTCTGCGTCACAAACCTCTTACAGACGGTTGCTTCATTCCACTGAGACTTTCTTCCCTCCGTTTTAAATGGTTTTCTCCGCCTTTGGTCGGGTGTAATGTGACTCTACAGCAGCTGAGCAGAGGAGAAAACGTGTCTGGCTGAAACGCGCTGTGTGGGTTTAAGTATGTATCGATGTTGACGTGTGACTACATCTTGAGACATGTTTCATTTTGGATCTGGCAACCTGACAAGCGAGCTGTCAGCACCGGACCGGGTGCTGTAACACACTGTCACTTCCCACAAAGACGTTTGTGTTTGTGTGTGTGTGTGTGCGTGTGTGACTTCTATCTTTGTGGCTCTATATTTCTATTTACAGCACTGTTTACCTGTGTAAACGCAGGTGCATTATGATGTGTGTTTAGAGCGAACAGCCATCTGTGTGACTGTCAGTGTGTCTCATTTATTGCCTCTGGTTGTTGCTCTGCTTATTCTGGTGCCCAGAGCCAATTTACCTGACAGTTCTGTCACAGAAACCTTCTCAGACGAGGTGATAGAGAGGCCGTCCTTCGATCTGGAACTGTGACTATTCAACAATCATCTGCTCCTGTCTTCATCCAATCTCAACACTATTGTTGTGATGCTTGAAAATGGAAAAAATATATTTATATGAGAGCGACCTTTACACAACCTTTAGTGCATAGTGCAGCGAATAGTCATATCAGAGTACCAAGTGATTCACAGTCATTGTCCATAATAACCTAGCTTCACATGGATTTATGCAACAGCAGCATTAGCTTCCTGTGAGCTGGCTGAGAAAATTAGATCTGAATCTCTGCAATTTCAACATCAGTCGGAACATTTCGTTGAATTAAGCACTTAGAGTCAAACCCATTACAGACAAAGTGGAAACAGTGGCATGTCAGTGCAATAAGTTCAGCCTTTGGTGCGAACTACAGGCTGTCCCAACACCTCAGTTCATCCATATGCAATTATACTGTACAGTACATTGTTCTGTGTGTGTTGTATTTTAAACTTTTAGAATACATTACAATAGATTGTGTTTATAAGCAAACGAAGTGCGGCAAAGTCAAAGTTTATTGGCTATTTGTGTTTGCTGTTCCCATAGACTGTATGATGTATGGACATGGACTCAGTGACATCACACATCAGTTTCTAAAGCAGAGTTTGAAGCCAGCTGTTGGTGGTTGCCATATTAGAAATATGTACTTAACGTTTCTTTGTTTGACCTAGCGTGATAGGGGGAGTTGAGGCAGGATTTTAAGCCCCGTTTACACGACAACATTTCATCTGAAAATGCTAAAACGCAGTGATAAAAATCTGTTTAAACAGAAACGCAGAGGAACTGAAAACGCTGTAGTAAGCATGCCAGGCCTGCAGGTGGTGCTATAACTGTCTTGTCCAAAAGCAGCTTTTGGTAGATCTCCACTGAAGTAGAGTTTAACCAATCATCTGGTGTATTGTGGAAAACTAAGAGCAGAAGTGGAGCAACAGATGCTCATTTTGTATGAAGACAGTCAGCAGATTCAGCAGATTGAGCCGCACAAGCACAACAACAACGGTACTGTTGTCCTGTTGTGTGCGCTCGCGCAAAGCGGAGTGTGACGTCAGTGTTTCCACTGAAAATGCCGGCTTACTGTTTACACAGCAACGGTGTCGGCAGCGTTTCAGAAAAATCCCACTCCGGAGGCCGTTTTCAAAAGTTTGCGTTTTCAAACCGTTGTCGTGGTAACAGCCCATTAGCCTCCTTGCTAACGGCTCCAGTGCCTCCACCTGTCAGTCATATCAGCTGTGCATCTAATTATACAAAATCGTGATATCTTCAAAACTATTCAGCTCGGAAAAAATTGTCCCTGGTTCAATGTGTGCTGGGAGAAAAAGAGCCTTTAAGAATTCATTTTTTTCTTAATTTTTATTTTTGTTTTAAGCAGGTTTGTATTTGGTCTCTGGTACTTCTGGAGCTAGCAACGAGTGGCGACTCAAGGAACTGCAGTTTTTCTGCAGCGGCTTCATTTCACAAGGCTGGAGGTTACCGCTTGGTTACTCAAGGAGTCAGTTTTATAACATTTAAAAGGCTGGATGTCATCTTGCTCAGCTCAAAATGAGGTCCCCCACAAAAACTGCACCCCCTGGTGGCTGGCTGCAGTATAGTGAAAAAAATCCATCTCCCCAGTCATTCCAGATGGGCTGTGGTCAAACTTTAAAAAATTAATACGCCTCATAGAAATGTTTCTCACGTCTGATTGTTGTGGTGATTTGAAGATATCATTTGGCTGCCTTGTATTCAGGTCCTCTTTTTTCTGAAAAGTTTCATTTTCATTAGTTATCGAGGTTAAAAACAAGGCTTTACGCAACGTTTAACAATGATTGACAGCTGCCGTTCTTGTGTTTTTTTTTTCCGGGATAGTAAAATATGTCGGAGGTAGAGTCAAGAAGTGATTAGACTCTTGAAAGACAAAAAAAAATGTTATTTTTGTCACAGAGCTCCACTCAGATTCTCCCAGAATCCCTCATTGTCTCTACTGCGCAGACTCTGGCTGCACAACTGCTTGGCTGCGCCTCATACATTTGATTATCATCCTGGTGTCTGATAACATTCTCAGTCAACAAGATATCTTAATTTAGCCGTACAAAGTCAAAGAAAAAGTCAACCATGAGCACTTTTGTATCTGTAAGGAATCTTACAGCGGCATTCAAGTGTCTCTGACTACTGAAAAAACATTTTCAGGTCTTTTCCATCCAGCTCAGGGACAAACGAGCCTGAAAGCACAAAATAGTTCAACATCAATAGCAAGCATCATCCTTTTGGTGACAGACTCAACAAAAGAGCTGCTTCCTTTCAGACCCATCACTTTGTGCTGCCATCAGGGAGAATCATGTAGGAGGCAGAGACACCAATTTCCCCTCAGAGTCCGACCTTTTCTTTTGTACTGGAGGCTTTTTCCTTTCTGCACTTACCGTCGGTGTTTGCGTTTGCCTTCTCCAACTTTACGTTTGACCTGAAGCCAAATGGGGCTTTGATATTTATGTCTGACTCACAGCAAAAAGTGAAATCAAAGGGAAAAGAGATGCTTGAGTTGGACGAGAAGAGTAAAAAAAAAATCTGCAAATATGTTCAGAAAAATGTCCCGTTTTGAGATATCGTTTTAATTTGTGTGTTTCAGATTTCTGCCAGGTGGAGCTGCGTCTGCTGGCTCACCTCTCCTGTGACCCTGAGCTGCTCCGTGTTTTCGTCAACCCACAAGCCGACGTCTTCACCATGCTGGCCTCTCAGTGGTATGCCTCACACACGTACACAGGTCTCCCCTCTTCTCCTCTGTGAAGGTGAAGCTCAAGGTTTCCTCTTTCTCCCCTGTTGTGTATGTTTTTGTGTGCTCTACCTTCACCCTGTCATCCATCCTAGTCGGTCGTATGGCAGAGGGCAGCCAGTTAAACAGATTACCAGTCCCACACACCACATTAACAACTCTACTGAGGCTTTACATTACGTGTCTCATATTATCACTCTCTCACCGTTAAACAAATTAGCTGGTGTCACAGCAGCTCTTCTCTGGTGACTGCAGAGCTTTCCTTTCCCCTCTATGTCCTTCCTTTTAATCCCTATTATCTTATTCTTTTTCATCGTTCTTGTACATGTTAATTCCACTTTTCCTGGGCTTTTCCCTTTTTTGACTGCAGATACAAAGTTGCAACTCAGATTTGTCTTTGTGAAGCACAAACACGTATAGAACCGAAAACAGCAGTGCTTTATATTTTCACACACGCCCACTCAGCTCCTCAGAAAAACAAGAGAAGATGCTAAAAATAGTTTGCATGCATATAAACATATGGATGAATAACACGACCCACACCACAAGCAAAACAAGACCGTAATGCATATTCACATACATGTACACAAACAGAAAGTAAGTGTGACTAGCTGTGAACACACTAACATGCTAACATGTACAAGTGTCTGCTTATCTTATTCTGTAGGGAGGGGAATTGATAAGATTTTTTTAATACCGATGCCCTTATCGATTCTGCTTATCAATCTGATTCTTTATCGATTCCCTTATCAACAACATTTAATTGAGTTTATACTGTAAGTGAATAAAATGTAATTGGTCCCTGAGTCTGGATATTTCTGGACATAATTATACAGAAACAGGTAAAAATCACACACAATGTGACGTTGATGTACTGTGATGTAATATATTAATAATTTAAGTAGGCCATCTAGTGTCTCAAAGTGGTTATAGCAATCGTTTAAGTTGTTTGGAACCTTTCCGTCAGCCATGAGCCTGTTAGCTTTTGACATTTGAAACTCTCAGTATTTTTTACAAAGAGTTGATGTGAAATGTTTATTGTGTCTATTCTGAAGCTGAAGTTATACTGATGTATGCTAACTGCTAGCATGTCAATGCGGTTTCCCATATACGTTAGCATCAAGCGTGCACTATTTTCTAATTTTTGTAAATAAGGTGATTTATACCATTTCGAATGTACTGCATATGAATCTCCTGAGAGAGTAATCTACATTTCTTTACGAAGTCAGTTCTTCAGTAAAACTTCAAGCTGAAAATCTTGAATCAGAGTTTTCTTGGGAAACGTTATCTAACTGCTAAGCTAAGATAGCTGCAGCAGACTAGTCGACGTAAGGCCCGGCAGCTCCAGCACAATGTAAAGAATTGATAAGGGAATCGTTAAGCACAAAGTCTAACGGTATCGATGGATTGAAACATTTCTTATCAATTCTCAGCAGGAACCTTTTTGTTTGACACCTACCCCTGTCCAAAGTTTCAGACAATCAAAAATAACTTTATTAACACAGCCCGTCTGCACAATAATGAACTTTTTTGTTTTTTAGGCTCCAAAAATGCACCAATATCAATCTCAATCATTTTGATAACAGCTGTAAAAACTCCTCACAGGAGCTTTGATAATGACCCAGTATAAATCTAATCCAATCCAGCTTTATTTGTATAGCACCTTTCAAAACAAAGTTACTGGATGCTTCACAAAAAAAACACAATACTGTTAAGATCACATAAATAAAACAGTAAAAAAAATTCATAAAACTATTTAAAAGGAGTAGAAGGTCAATAAAAAGCAATAGGACACATACAGATAGCACACATCTCTTTTTAATGCCCACTTGAAACACAACAAGATATTTCAGTGTGAGCAAAATGAGAAGCTAGTTTATTGATTGAATTTGCTTGGATTCTGAGAGTATACAAGTAAATATGGAGTACATAAAATGAACAAGGATAAAAGAGAAATTGGGGAGGTATTGAACAAATATTTCTAAAAATGTATCCCCTATATCTACAAAAAAGTGAATAATTATAATAATAATAATAATAATAACAACAACAATAATAATAATAATAATAATAATAATAACAACAATAATAATAATAATAATAATAATAATAATAATAATAATAATACAAAAATTAATATAATTAAATAATAATAATAATAATAACAGTAAAAAAAAATAATAATAATGATGATGATAATAATAATAATAATAACCTCCTAAAACCACCAATGACAGAAGCTTATTCTAAATTCTGAATATAACTTCTACCTGACGAGGTAAGACAGCAGTAAGTTAGTGCCTCTCCAGCAGGGGGAGCTAAAAACCCAGTGTGTAAAGCCTCCTTACCCTGAGGCAGATTGTTTGGTATCTTTACCTCTGAGTCACCAAACTGAGGTTATCAGTGACCTGCAGCAGCATACTCTTCAGCAGAAAAATAAGCGTCTGTGTCTTTAAGAAGGAAGTAGAGAGAGAAAGAGTTCACAGTCAGAGAGGCGTTTAAAACTTAATTACTTCAAATTTTAAACTTATTACCCAGAGGCCACAGCCATCAAGATGTCTGACCTTATGACACTCTGGAGTCCCCAAACACTGATCTGCAGTGGCAGCTCCCCATCAGCACCCCCAGAAATGCCACTTTGCAGACGTGTCATCGCTCCCAGTCTGACTCCCAGTACCACCGCTGTCTACAAGTCCTGTTACATAACTGTCTGTCTGTCCACTCCTGTGTCTCCTTTCCTTTCAACCCTTGTCTCCTTACTTAGCTTCAGTCCTTCTGTCTCTCTGCACTTCATGTCCTTTTAACCTCAATAATCACATGCTCTCTTTCCCTTTTTTTCCTTTTATGTCTTAATATAATTTCTCTTCCGTCTTCTTTCAGTTCTGCATCTGACTTCTTAACCATTCCTCAGAATCGTACTTCCTGTTTCACTTCCTTTTAAAGTTACCCTTAAAACTTATTAGACAAGTTAGAATTGTCTTGTACTCCTCAGCTGAAAAAAACATGAAACCAACTTTATCAGCCCCCTGTGTGTGTATTAATATGTTAAGTATGAATACGCTGTCATCTTTGTTTCTTAGGAAGGGAATGAGTGAAGATAAAGTGACTACAGAGGACAGAGAACACGCCAAGCGCATCGTCTACTCTGTTGTGTACGGGGCAGGTAAGGAGCAAAACAAAAACACACACACACACACACACACACACTCTCAAGGCAATGCAGATTTAAAGCAGGAGGAGTAAAAAATCAATAGATTTAAAGATCCGAGTAAGCAGCAGCTGGACCATTGACGTGTATTGTTCTCAATGACAAACATTGTGCTGCTCAGGGACTGTTTTCTCATTGTGTTGCGTCACATCATGCTAATTGTTGTATCCTATAGTAATAGAATGGTATCGTATCATATCTATTTCAAGGTAGTATGTGGAGTTGTATGACCTCATCTTGAACAGTTTAATAGACTGATTAATGTCATATAATGTTCTACTGGAACATTTTGTATTAGCATAATATTGATACCAGTGGCGGCTGCTGCTCAGTCAAGGAGGGGAAGCTCATTTTTTCCAGCCTACATCATAAATTTGTTTATTTATTTAAACGTAATTTCTACACTCTGTGTCAGCTTGTTAGCAGCTGGAGCTTCTACGTGAGACTACGACAGGCTGTAAGTGAGAGTGACAGGGGGAGAAGCTCCACAGCTGTAGCTGTAGCTGCTTATTGGCGAAAAGAGAGAGAATCTTTAAACACAACGCTTAAGAAAGGTTAACTAAAGGTAAACACCGCAAAGGAGGGTTATACTTCAAGATCACTGGTTGGCTCATTTCACTGTCAATCAAAAAGAGATTCGGCCTCAGACAGATCATCCAATCATCATGCAGAAGCCCAGCGTTTATCCAATGACCGTCCAGTTTCCACAGTGGAACAACCCACTCTACACTTCCCCACTGAAGTCAGAAGACGCTCAGCGTCCGACTGTATTAAAGCGCTGAGACGCTGCGGGGATGAATGAGAAGGAGGTGGAGCCAGTTACCTGTGATAGGAGCTGATTCTGAACAAAAGATGAAGGAATTCTAGCTCAGATTTTATCAATGAAATGTACACACAGCAGAACATATCACCACTTTTTTTGGGACATTTTAGGGGAAGCTGAGCTTCCTTTGCAGTCTTAGAGCAATCGACACTGATTGATACTATTTAATGATGAATTATCTTGTACTTTGCAACGATTGAATTTAGCTACATTTATATTTTCCAAGTCATTTATTTAGTGAACTTTGAGAAAATGTTGGCTCCAAGGTGCTTTTTAGTGTTTCTTTTTCTATCATTGCCCACTTTAAATTAACAGACCTGTCATGATTATACCAGAATTAATCCCATGACACAAAACTAAACTGGGCAGTAGAGGTGGGTGATACTGGGAATTTTGATATCGATCCGATACCAAGTAAATACAGGGCTAGTATCACTGATACTGGTACTTTTTACATGAAATGTAATGATCGTTGAATAGTTTTGTGATTTTGCCTTGAGTTGGCTGATTTTGATTATGATTAAAACACAGCACAAAGATTTTAGGCGATAAAAATGCTTGTTTGTTAACTAACCCCAACAATAGAACAAATTTTTAACTTTATAAAAGTAATAAAATAATTATTCTACCACCACAAATGTTATAGGAAAAAAAATAACAAAAAGGTCCCTCCCATTTGCACAGAGAAGCAAGAGATGGAGGAAAGTTGAGTAAATTGCTGGACGACATAAGAGAAACTGCAGTATCGATCTATCCGATACCAATACTCATCTTGGCATCGATACTGTCGATATTTAGATCGATACGCCCACCCCTATTGGGCAGAAGTTACTGGAAAAATAGACGATTTTATTGGTGCAAGAGATCCCATTTGGTTTCCATGCTTTTTCAGTAATTTTTACAATAATTTTGAAAGTATACCGCTGAGCTGTGGTTCCCGGACCTCCTGGTCCTGAGACTGCACTTTGAGAATCACTGCCATATGGTACGGAACTTAGTGTACTGTATCACTTTGTACTGTGTTGTATTGCATCCCGTTGTATCTTAGATTACTCTAACTTATAGGCCACATAACAAAACACAGAGTATGGTGCAGCATCATATCTTAGCATATTTCATCCTCTATTCACGTGACACAAAGTAATGTAACGCACTGTACCGTACCTTACAGCATCACATTCCAATGTATTCCAATGTACCGTACCTTTACGGCATCATGCCATAACCTATTGTTATATATTTTATCCTGAAGTAAAAACAACTAAACATACACTAACTTATCACATCCTAATGTATTGGACCGCACCCTGATACATGTTACATTCTAACATGATGCAGTGATTCCTAACCTATATTATTACAGATTACTTATAAAGCCCCAAAAATGCTTTAAAAACTACAATGAAAGAATACCATAAAGTAATATGTCATAACTTAGCGCTTCATATTGAGGTATCTTATTTTATTTTCTACAATTCCACATTGTATTATTTCCTTTTGTCATGCCCTGTCACACTGTGTTGCGTCTTATGCTCATAAGACCTACAAAAGGCTTAGCAATGTTAAAGGGTTACACTTTTAGCAGAGAAGGTAAAGCACAGAAAGAAGCTGAGGAGCTAGGAGATCACAGCACCTCGGAAATGGATTTTATGCAGAAATATATAGGTTGAGTGGTCCCTACAGGGACACTTCTGTTTTCCAAGTTTCTTTCATGTTGTGGATCACATTCCAGAGTGAAGGGGCAGAGGAGATAAAAATAGAGGGAAGAGGGGAAGATGAATGTACAATATACTCCCCGTGGCCCATAAAGAGCCGGTTTGTGTCACTGGTGACCCATTTATGGTCCACACACATGTGCATGCTCTTTTCAACACACACAGACACTCACACGTGAACACCCATGACCAGAGTGAGTGTGAGAGCGGACATGTGGGCGATATCGGGGCCGGCCAATCACAGGCATTGTATTAACATGTGTAAGGAGCTGAAACGGACATGTGCAGAGTGTGAGGGTGTTTACGTTTGCATTGTGCTGTCACCTGTGTGATGAAGGCGTGTTTTACTGTCGCCGTGCACTCATCACTTCATCAGGTTTTATTGCTGGTGACCAATTTAAATGCTTATGGAGAACTTCTGTTTTTTTCCATAGGGAAACACGACACAGCAGCAGCTCCGATCACGCTCTGTGTCACTAAGCCACAGGGCGTACTACATACAGACGTCTAATAAATGACTACTTTTCACACACCTTTTGATGACTTAAGAGCTTGCTGTCAAACACAATCAATCTTTAATTCTTCAGTTAAAACAATTCTCTGCATGACGTAACTTCTGCTCTTGACTCATTTTTTATATTTGTTTAAGAAAAAGAAACAAAAAACTTGCCTCTTTAAGTGACAGCTTTCTTATCTCAAGCACACAGAATCCACAAAGTTAATTGGCTCAACCGTCATATTGTTTGAAATCTAGTTAAAAAAGTAGATATTTGTTTGTTTGTTTAATTTTTATTTATTTTTTTGAGAAAACAGATTTCAGCAGACATGAAAAGCATCAAAGTCGAACAATCAAAAAAAAGGAGAAATAAATAAATAAATAAATCACAACCACACACACAAGAAAGAAATACTTTGAAGATCTATCAACTAGAGCTGCACGATTTGGGGTAAAGGTGCGATTTGCGATTAGGTGGACAATATTGCGATTGCGATTGTGCTTGCGATTTAATAAAAAAAGTTGTGTCATGATGAGTCTACACGCTTGCTTGGTTATCATGGAGAAAAATCTCAATTGCATGTGCTGACATTGCGATTGCGATTGCGATATCCTCTTTTGCGATTACATAATTGCGTGTGCTGACATTGCGATTGCGATTGCGATTGCGATAATCGTGCAGCCCTACTATCAACCCTGTATGGTTCTGGGAATCCATAAAAAAGTCTATCATTATTTATTCCTTGATTTAACTTCATTAAATTTCTTGAAAAGTCTTTTTTTATTTGTGAGATGACTTTAAAGTTTATGTGGGACACATTTCAGACTAATCCTAAATACTTTATCAAATCTACACTGTCTAGCTGGCGTCATGAATTTTTCTATTTGTAGATTTGTTCATTCACATGGTGATTCCTGCATTTAAAGCAGCTTATTATGTATGCATTAGAAACCCGCAAGAACAAGAGAGAAGAGGAAAAAGAAAATGTGGGTTTAATGAAATTTAGCTGTAAGATGAAAAATAGTGTGAGGAACATGAAATGTTATGTTGACTCTACCTCCCGACATATTTTACGATCCCTGAAAAAAATACACGAGAACGTCAGCTGTCAATCATAGTTTAACGTTACGTAAAGCCTCGTTTTTAACCTTGTATAACTAATGAAAATGAAACTTTTCAGAAAAAAGAGGACTTGAATACAAGACAGCCAAATGATATCTTCAAATCACGACAACAATCAGACGTGAGAAACATTTCTACGAGGTGTATTAATTCTTTAAAGTTTGACCACAGCCCATCTGGAATGACTGGGGAGATGGATTTTTTAACCTTTATTGCAGCCAGCCACCAGGGGGAGCAGTTTTTGTGGAGACCTCACTTCAAGCCGAGCAAATCGACGTCCTTTTTTTAAAAAAAATTTTTTACAGTCTATGGTGAGGAACGGTTAGCAGGGACTAGCTTAAGATACGTAAACAAAAAAGCTAAAATGGGTTTAAAATGTCCTTAAAAGTCAACTGAGGCCATGTTGTGCTTTTGTACTGTTTTTTACTGATACACATACCTTATTAAAATTAAATTTCTTACCAAAACAAATATATTCATTTGACAATTTCAGCTTTTACAAAAAGTCTCACAAGACTCACTGATTGGAAAATCTCCTTGAAACAGCAGATTAGTCAAAAATGTACCCAACAGAAACATCCTGCTCTGTTTTTTTAATCCTTTTCAAACCTTTCGAGTCAGATTTGGGGTCCTTATATCATAGCTGCTATAACAGTGAATGGCAACAGTGGAGGAGACTTCTAGAATGCTGTAAGAGGCATGTAAGAGAGAAACTGTGAATCATGTAAAGCTACAATGAAGCTTTCATAAGCCTGAAAATGAGCTTGATACCCCCTCTTTAATCCCCAAACTAAAAACTAACTTTATGGACTGTACAGTGTCAGGGGAAAATGTCTTTGACAAGTTTTTTAGCAAAAAGAATTCACTCAAGTCTTGTTTGTTCGTTTGTGTTTATTCGATTCATGATAACATAAAAAAATAAGTACAATACAAAAACAAAATCAGTCTCAAAATGAATGAAAAGGAGCAGAAAGAAGAAAAGTACGATAAGCAAAACAACCCACAAGTTAGTCAGTTTAGATATTTTGGCGTCACTTTCTGAGAGCTGTCACGTTGTCCATCTTTTTACACAGGCTAAATTAAAAATCAGAAAAAATGATTATTTTTCACAAATTGCTTCATGTTCAAAGTCAGCCTATTACTGAGAAATCAACTTGTAAAACCTGCATTCGATATTTTCACAGATACACAAACAGGTAAATAATCTGGCTCTGTTGGGTAATGTTCCCAGACTGAAACAGGACACATGGATACATCATCACATAGGACATTTACTGTTTCCCCCTGAGCAAAACATCACAACAAAATCAAGAAACATGTTTAACCAATCAGCAGTCAACCTAAAGCACATGGTTTGCATCAGATGCTGAAGGGAACGGGGCCAGCTGCAGTTCCTGTATGTTTAGACTGCGTTCAAGAAGTCAACAAAACCTGACGCTCTTAAGACGACCATGAAGCGCTGTGGGGGAAAAATAAGCAGCATCTCAGACTGATGAATGAGTCAATTCATAGAAAATCAATAAACAGTGATAGATAGCCTAATGTGTAAAAGCTATTCATCTCAGACTTGTAGCTGTGCACAGAGTGCAGTCTAGAAAGCAAAAGGTCAGAGCTAAAAGTATGGAGATGCAAAAGACAGCGACAAAGTGGAGGCAGACGCTGAAAACGTTGGCTCGAAGAGGAAGACGAACGGGGGAGGTGTCAGAGGAGAGAGCAATGTAGGGGAAAGGGGAAGAGAGAAGGAGACGAGAAGTGGAAGGAGGTCCTGATCATCACAGACAGGCGGCTCTTAGAGGGAAGGATGCGTAGTCATGGCTACCAAATACTAAAAGGAAGCTTTCTCCTGCAAGACAATAATCAGGGCAAGGGAGGAGGGGCGGAGGGAGCTATGGACTATAAATGGGTCAACTAATACAGAGGGTGGAGGGGAGTAGGATGAAGGAGGTGAGAATTGGAGAATATGGTCATTAGAGTTGATAAACCAGATTTCTTTTGGTCGTCAGCCATTGCTTCATTTGAAATTAATAGAATCTATAGAAGAGAAGAAATCAATACGATCGAGGATTATTCTAGTTTCTGTTTGAGCTACATTTGCAAACAGTATCAAACAGTCGGTAGGGAGAGCAAAAACAGGCACGTCAAACTCTGCCTTCACGATGCCCTGACTACCATCTGTGTGACTTTTTTCATTCCTGTAAAAACATTTTGTGTTGCCCAAATAGTTGAAGAGTTACGGTAATAGAAGCACTTGTAAATAAGAGCAGCTTGCACCATTTATTGTCTTTGATTGGAATATCGTATGTATTGTATAAACTGGGTTTCTTTACCACACCAGAAGGTGAAATGATCAACCAAGAAAAGTCATACCAGAGAGACTCAGTAGTAGGTCAAAGGTCTTTGAACTGACCTCATTCAGCAGGAATGCAGCTTCATACACACAGGAGCACACTCATGCATGTGTTACTTTCTGAGTGGGTGATATTCACATCATCTTCACGGTGACTTTGGTTACACAATATGTCCTGAAAGACGCTTTGGTCCTGACATATCTCAGTGACAAAGCAGCCGCCTCATGGACAAAAGTGTCAACTCAAATCAGTCGTCTTCAGCTTGACTTAAAGTAGGGTCATTCAGGACTTTGATACCAACAATCAGCTTGAATTTTAGAAAAGATAAAGCTACTACTAATGAGCCAGGTGGAACGCCATTTTTTACATTTAGATGCTTTGTATACAGTGTTTGAAAATAGTCCAAAATAGTACAAATCAAAACATTAAGTAATATTAAAAAAGTTGCATATTACTGTCAACATAATAAGTTGACCTTACTCAAAACTGGAAGATGTGATATCAATAAATTTGTCTGATGAATTAAACAAATGTAATAATAAAAAATTGAAGCAGATCAGAACAACTAAATTAAATAACATTTTAAAGAACAGCTGGGTCTCATGTCCACAGCGTTCCCTCCTCACTCATGGTTACAAACACTGTCACAACAAAAATCTGCTCTAATTTCATAACTTTAGTAACCGTGAGTGAGGAGGGAAGGCAGAAGATATGAGACCCTGCTGTACATTGAAATATTGTTCTTAAGGAGGCACAGGTTGTCTGAGCCCCACGGCACTGACTGGTGGTCTGTGCTCCAACACCAAGGGGTGAAACGGCTGATTGTTCACGCGGGTGCAGTGGACATCAGGAAGGATCAGTCTGAAATCTTAAAGAAAGACTTCAATGAGCTATTTGAGCGTCTTGATAAACTGGAAATACCATACAGCCTTCAACACAGCCCTCAACACGACCCGCAACATGGCCCTCAACACGGCCCTCACCACGACCCTCAACACTGCCCTCACCACAGCCTTCATCTAGGTCCTCAACACCGCCCTCAACACCGCCCTCAACACAGCCTTCATCGAGGCCCTCACCACAGCCCTCAACACCACCCTCAACACAGCCTTCATCGAGGCCCTCAACACAGCCCTCACCACGGCCCTCAACACGGCACTCAACACGACCCTCAACACTGCCCTCAACACGGCCCTCACAACGGCCCTCAACGAGGCCCTCACCACGGCCCTCAACATGGCCCTCAACACGGCCCTCAACACGGCCCTCGACACAGCCTTCATCGAGGTCTTCAACACGGCCCTCAACACGGCCCTCAACACGGCCCTCAACACGGCCCTCACCAAGGCCCTCACCACGGCCCTCAACACAGCCTTCATCGAGGTCCTCAACACGGCCCTCACCACAGCCTTCATCGAGGCCCTCAACATGGCCCTCACCACAGCCTTCATCGAGGCCCTCAACATGGCCCTCACCACAGCCTTCATCGAGGCCCTCAACATGGCGCTCAACACGGCCTTCATCAAGGTCCTCAACGTGGCCCTCACCACAGCCCTCACCACGGCCCTCACCACGGCCCTCACCACAGGCCTGGGACCCGCCTGCCGCACCTACACCCTCCGGAGACACTTCGCTGTCGTTCTTGTCTCCACCCTCACCCATGAGACTACCTGATCACCTTGAAAGCTTGGTGAAATCAGGGATCAAAATGGTTCCCCTCACGCCAGATGTGACAAGGTCAATGATTTCATGCTCCAAAAAGAATCCAGCCCCCCTCCCTCCCCGGGCTACTCCACCAACCAAAGCCCCCCCAGCTCGGCCCCCACCATCGGTGCCCACAGCTGTTATCTCCAGCAGCGTCACTGCTGTTGTCTAGGACACTGAAGGCCTCTGTGTTGCTATACCCCATATCAACCAGAGGCCCAGGGAGGAAGTGTTGTCTTCTTCAGCCATAACAATCATCAAACCCCGCAGATTAGAAAAGAGAGGGACAGTCAGACTGTCCCATCAGAGAAATCTAATCCATATCCCTTGTAAGAACACAGCGCCCACTTCAACCTTAGTTAATCTTAAACATGCAGTACTCAATGTCGGATCTTTAAATAACAAATCACTTTTAATTAATAATTTTGTTTCCTCTTATGATCTTGATTTTATGTTTTTAACTGAGACATGGCTTGACAAAAACACAGCTAAAGCAGTCCTGATCGAGTCTAGTCCACCTCATTTCAGTTTTGTGTCCGAAACGCGACAAAACCAGAGGGGTGGGGGAGTCCGTGCCATATTCAGGGACAATATACTCACCCGCAAATTGTCGTTTGGAGTTTTTTCAAAATGGAGCTAAAACAGTCTTCCATACTCTATATCACCATCTACAAACCACCTCAGAGTTGTTTTATTGATGATTTTACCGAATTTCTTTCAGTTGTGTGCACTGATTTCGACTGTTTGGTCATAACAGGGGACTTGAATGTGCACCTGGATGTAGCCCATGAAAAACAAGCCAGAGACCTCACTGCTGTCCTTGAGACGTTTGGTCTAACTCAGCATGTGACTGAACCTACCCACAGCAGAGGACACACTTTGGATGTGGTCATTACTAAGAATGCTTTCATTTCAAAAGTGGATGTTGTCAATGTTGTCAAGTGTCTTAAATGTTTTGGATACCATTGCTCCTGTCAAGGTTAGAATGGTTAAAGATATGCAAAAGGCGCCATGGAGAAAAGAAGACTTAGTCAGGGCACAAAAAAAGGGAGTGCCGTAGAGCTGAGTGGAAATGGCGCAAGTCAAAGCTCCAGGTTCATTATGAGATCTACAAAGCAAAGTTATGTGTGTTTAACCAGACTTTATGTAGAACATGGGGAAATATTTTTCTCAAATCATCAAAAACTACAGTAACAACTCTTGTGTCCTGTTTGCTACAGTCAACAGATTAACAAATCCTCCAGCTTCACTGCCCCCAGAACTCATTTCTACATCTAAATGCAATGAGTTCGCAATATTCTTTAACGACAAAGTTCAAGCCATTAAAAGTACAATAATTTCATCAATACAAGGAACTACTCTGCAGCCACTTAGACACCCAGAGCTGACACATTTCTCATTAGTAACTGACAAAACAGTCAAAGAGATCATCTGCAATCTGAGTCCATCAACGTGCTGCCTTGACGAGTTACCCACTAGATTTCTAAAGTCTGTGTAGAGCAGTTTGTTACCACAACTCGCTCATCTGGTCAACATCTCACTTCAGACTGGAACATTTCCAAAGGCTTTAAAAACTGCTGTCATTAAGCCTCTCCTGAAGAAGAGCAGGCTTGATGCCACACTACTGGATAACTACCGGCCTGTATCAAACCTGCCATTCTTAGGCAAAGTCCTAGAAAAAGTTGTATACCAACAGCTTACTGACTTTCTCCTGCATAACAATGTGTCTGATACTTTCCAATCAGGCTTTAGGCCCCACCACAGCACTGAGACAGCTCTGGTCAAGGTGACAAATGATATCCGCCTGAACACAGACGCAGGCAAAGTCTCAGTCTTAGTTTTGCTGGATCTGAGCGCTGCCTTTGACACCGTTGACCATGTGATTTTATTACAGAGGTTAGAAAACTGGGTGGGAATCTCTGGTACTGCTTTAAGCTGGTTCAAGTCCTATCTCGAGGGCAGGACTTTCTTTGTTGAAATTGGTAACTGTGTCTCAGACCAAATGGCCCTGACCTGAGGTGTTCCCCAGGGTTCAATCCTGGGACCCCTATCGTTTAATTTGTACGTGCTCCCATTGGGTCAGCTAATACGCAGCTGTAATGTGTCCTACCACAGCTATGCTGATGACACTCAGATCTACGTGTCAAAGACGGCAGGCGAACATGGGCCTGTAGATTCACTCTGTCGCTGCATCGAACAGATCAGTGTGTGGATGCAGAACAATTTCCTCCAGCTGAACTCAGACAAAACTGAAACCATTGTCTGTGGCCCACAGAAACAAAGAGAAAGTGTCATCAGTCACATTCAGACGCTCTCTCTAAATGTGAGTAACCAGGTTAGAAATCTAGGGGTGATATTGGACTCAGACCTGAACTTTAACAGCCACATCAAATCAATAACATCAGCGGCTTTTTACCATCTCAAAAACATTGCCAGAGAGACTGTTCCACGCATTTGTCTCCAGCAGGTTAGATTACTGTAACGGTCTGCTCACTGGACTCTCAAAACGAGCTGAAGGACAGCTGCAGTACATCCAGATCGCTGCTGCTCGGGTCCTGACCAGAACCAGGAAATTCGACCATATAAGTCCAGTGCTCAGGTCTCTGCACTGGCTTCCTGTGGCTCAGAGAATAGACTTTAAAACAGCTCTGCTTGTTTACAAGTCCCTTCATGGTCTAGCACCAAAGTACATCTTGGACATGCTAGAACCATATGAACCAACTCGGTTTCTGAGAACCTCAGGGAGAGGTCTCCTGCTGGTACCCAGAGTCAGGACTAAACACGGTGAGGCTTCATTCCAGTTTTATACCCCCAAAATCTGGAACAGTCTTCCAGAAGATGTGAGACAGGCCTCAACTCTGACAATGTTCAAAGCCCGGCTGAAAACAGTTCTGTTTAGGACTTACTGGCAGAGTGACTGTGCTGTCTTTGTTTAAAATAATCTGTGACTGTTAATTGAAAATCTGTGTATCAAAAGTATTGGTGAAAAAAGTGATATTGAACATCCCTACTTGAAATAACTGGAATGCTGAACTGTGATTGGATGATGAAACTCTTTTTTTTGTATTCCTCGCCACGCTCTGAATGCCTTTTTTTTTCCCCTACATGTACTTGGGTTGAATCCCCAGAAATAAGTTCGTAACACTTTGTGAAACGACTTTCTGACAGGGAGCGCCCTGAAAGTTCACTCCTGTCTGTGATCTTGCTCAGTGTTCTGAATACTACATGATGACAGAGCGCTGACAGGGCTAAGAAGAGAAAAGCTCAGGAGAAGAATGAATCTTGAAGAGGCTTAAAAGGGTTGAAGGGAGACTGGATTTCACCCTGAAATTTGAGGGGCTCTGAGTCCTAAAAAAGTAACACTTTCCGAGTTTGAGGATCCATTGGACACGTTTCAGTCATGAGAGGAACCCAGGATTTGAAAATGTGAAAAAATACTATCATTGTTGACGTAGGAAGGCGAGCCACCCTTCCCTCCTCCACCTTTGGGGCTACTTCGGCATGACATTACTCATCACCAACCACACATCATCACACACTCCCTGTGGCTCAGCACACACACACACACACAAGCAACACACCAGCTGTGGCGCCTATTAGCTCACCTGTTCTTCTTCTCCATCGATCTCCTCCTCACCTCTGAACCCTCCTCTGTTCTCCTGCTGCTCACTGTGTGCCGCACACTTCCTACAGCACACGTACACACAGTGAGACTCTTACCTTGATCTTGATTTTTACACACATACACACACATATACACACACATATACACACAGCCTTACCTTGCAGTCTTTCCCTGATCCCTGTCCTCTTTCCTTTTATCTTGTCCTCTTCCATCGTTCACCCTTCACTTGGCTCTGCTTTTTTCCCCCTTAATTTTTTTACCCCCTGGACCTGTCTGCCCTCTATTCACTCTTCCTCCTTCAGCTTCTTTCACTGGCGCCTGCCTCCAAACTCACTGGATGTATGATGCAATATTCAGACTTTTACTTTGGAAACCAGTCCAGAAACTAGCTGTAAAAAAAACAGCAAAAGTGTGATATGATTGTGGTTGGTTTCCTGGTATGTGCCTGTAAAAGGTTACACACTTTAGAGACAGTTCGTTAAGGGTACGTTGTTATCCTGCAGGTCGAAAGCGTCTCTCTGGGATCCTTGGGGTGAGCTCAGAGCAGGCCAGCAGATTCCAGGACAGCTTCCTGCAGACCTACAAAGAGGTCCAGACCTTTATCCAGAGGACCATCCAGCAGTGCCACAAACAAGGTCTGTGTGCTTACACTCTCTGTCTCCAAATGAAATTGTGCAGGTATGCACGATATATCAGTATCAGTATCTGCAGATGTTGGTCATTTTCAGCATGTTCTCAATTTTATCATCAGTTTGTTTGTTTTTTATCGATAAATATCTGTAAATGTCGGTAAATATCGGTCATAACAGCAATATTAAGATCCGATATCGGTAACAGCCAAAATTTTCATATTGAACGTCGCTGTTTTTAGCCTCTGTTCTGACTTTAACATCCACACCCATTTGTTCCTGTTTGCGCCACTGTTCAACTTCAAACATAGACGACTCTTTCAGAAGGAGCAAACTGAGAAAACAGGAGCAACTGATCACAACACGCTCATTTGGGATTAAATAATAGTGAAAAGCAGACACAAGCGTTCATCTACATTTCAAAGCTACAGAATCTAAAGGTTTATTTTCACAGTTATCTCCATCTTTCCTGTATACAGGAAGTTGTCAACACCAAAAACCAGCAGTGAACACACAGATGAATTTTTTATTGGTGGCAAAAAAATTCCCAAAATAACTTTGTGTTGAAAAAACTGAACTGATTTTTTATTGTATGTACTTCAAAAAGTACTTATTGACTTCGCAGTTGACAGAGGATTATGGGGTTTTGAGTTTTTGTTGCATTGGTAATTTCAAGTTTTTGCGTCTATTTTTTTTCTAATTTTTGAGTTTGTTTTCACTTAAAGTGTTTTTTTTCTGGCTTTTAGAACCTCTGATAGAGAGGACAGAGCGCTGGACAGGGTTGGAAATTCAGATTCAAACTCTGGCTGCTTGCTCAAGGGCAAGGGTTGTGGGGCACACAACCCAGACCGCTATTGGAGCTTCAACATTTTCATTTTTTTTCTGTAGTCAAATATATTTCTGTCTTTTGGGTTCAACAATTTCATTATTATTATAATTTATTGTGTTTTCCCCGTTTACACCAAGCGGCACAGTTTGGTACAGTTCAGATTGGTAAAGCCTGATCCTGTTTTGGTTACCACAGCTAATATGCAATTTCCTTGCTTCCCAGATAGCCGCATCGGCTATGTAATAGCATGACAGCATAGCACCGCTACTCAGTGTACCTGAAAATCTAATGAAGAAGAAAAACTTTACACAGTAAACAAGAAGCAACGATGGAAGACATCCAGCAATTCGTTGTCTTTGTGTTTGGCATGTGGCTCTTTGTTACAAATGGGAAGTCTTTCGACCAATCAACAGACTGCAGTGATCCTAGCTCCACCCTCTAGGGTCAGAAAAGTGGGAGGGTGTGGGTTGGTAATTTATGGTCATGTCTCAGTTTTTGTCAATGGAAACGCCACAAAATTGGTACCGTACCGAGACGAACCAAATTGAACCACTTGATGGAAACAGGGCTTAAGACTCGAAGTCAAACTGTCACAAACGTTGACACATGGTTGTTTTGAGTCTCAAAGTTGCTCAAGCAGAAACAGGAAAATCGTTTTTTTTTTCTCTAAAAGCTCCAACAATTCAATCGCAGATAAAAGCATTTAAAGGAGTGTTATTGCTCAACTAAGGGTCGCAGTTTAACCGCAGAAAGCAAAGGGTTAACATGAAAGAAGAAATCAGCAGAATGCCCTAAAGATATGTGTTTGTTTGGGTTAGGCCCTTCTGACATGCTCTGTGTACGCTGAATTTCTGATGCTTCCACACACACACACACCCACGCTCTCAGTGGGTTTGAGTGTGTGTTTGTCTGAGGAGGAAGATGTGCTTACATTGGCAGGAATGAGACAAACTGCTGTGGGTCAATACTTGAAGCGGACGAGGTGAGTGAGGGGGGGGGGGGGGGGCTGAAGATTCAGATGGGACAGTCTTTTTATACACGGCCTGAACTGCCAACGCAGCACACCTGAGACTTAAACAGGCTTACACAAAATAGTGTAAAGTCTGCACTTTAACCCGCGCTGCACAGAGTGCATGGGTCCAGCTTTGACAGGCGGAGGGATGAGGTCGGCGCAAGCCAACGCTACTGCGGCTAACAGAAGAAATGAACTTGTTTCTGTTTCGAAAACTCAAATACAGAAGTGGTGCAACAGATGTAGATTTTGTTAGATTCAGCAGCTCAAACACAACATGGTAGTCTGACATTTTTGTTGTTGTTGCTGTCTGGTTCAGGCATAGCAATTTAAGTTGCCACAACAAAAGTGTAATGTGCAAAGCGTAGCATGACGTCAGCATTTCCACTGAAAACTGAGGCTTGCTGTCTCTACAGCAAAGGTAGCGGTGGCGGCGAGGGCATTTCAGGAAAATTCTACTCTGGAGGCTGTTTTCAGTACGCAATAGATTTGGGTTTCGTCGTAAAACTATGGTGTAAACGGCCCTTAAAAGTAGTGCAAGGGTCTTTTGCAAGAAATGTTGGCGTCATCACTTAAGGATCTCTTAGCTGGCTCAATGCACGTTGGATGGGTGGGCCTCAAACACCAAGGACAAGCCTCCAGGTGGCTGGCCAGTCAGAGGGAAGAGGTTTTGTGGAGCCAGGAGCCTTAAAGTGATTTTCCAGGATGGAACAAGTTGGGTCCTATCACCGAAAAAATCTGATATTGGTCTGCATTCACGCTTTATTTAGAAAATTTTCAGCGCGTTACTTTCACACAAAAACACCGCTAAATAAGGCTCTAGTTCTCATCGTGTCGTAAAATGGCGCTACCTCCGCTGCAGAGCCACAGCTGGCTACGAGGCACTCGCCGCTTAGTGTATCAGTCCGCGCGCGGCGTGCCAGATATAAACAAACGCAGGTAGTCTGCCAGGACGAAGATACACGATGAGAACTAGAGCCTTATTTATGGCCCCGTCTGAGTGCAGAGGAAACCGGTAGAGGAGCAGGGAGGGGGTGTTTGGTGTGTGCGCTCTGAGCTTCTGCTGCACAAAAACACTGCTGTAGGGGTAATTTCTGCCCTAAACCTTGTGATAGGACCCAACTTGTTCCATCCCGGAGTATCACTTTAAGGCTGATTTATGCCTGATGTGTCCGCTGGGTCTGCGTGGCTTCATGAGGATGAATGACCCCCTTGCGCGGTCCCTTTCACACAAAAAATTTCCACGCCGCACACACTTGAAAATTTCTAACTTGCCAGACGGAGACGTGCGGACAAGATGGCGGAAAAACGGGATCTCCTAGTGGTTGAAGTGCAGAAATACAGGCATCTGTATGACTCTTCACACAGAGATCACAGTGATAACCGAGTGGTAAATAATTCATGGCGTGTTATTACGACCACTCTCTGCAGAGAAGAAAACAAGGTTAAAAGAACCTGTAAAAATCTCCAGGACAGATATGTCATGTTGCAAACAAAGGCAAACTTCTTCGACTCTCATTCCGTACGTTTGTGATACACCGCCCCCCTGCGGTTTCAGGAATAGACACCAACGGACGCCACGCGGGATGTTAAAAAGCATAAAAGCCTCATGCGCTCTCTTGGGCGGATCTTGTGCGTCACATTCGCATACCACAAACCTTACAGAGACAGAAATATATCAGATACAGGCTGAAGGAAGGGTTTCTGAAACACCAGTGAGAGAAAAATACTTTCTTTTTAGCTGTAAATTGTTTAAAGCTAAGACAAGGGTACTGCTTTAACACATTTTTCACCTTCTTTTCCCTGGTATTCCTTTAATTTGTAAGACTTGTCGCTCCACTGTTTCCTCTACACTCCATTTTTTTGAGCTCCTGTCAAAGGGCTCAACCATGTGTGGTAAAGGAAGAAGTGAGGTCAGAAGAAAAGACACAGTAACTTATCGACTTTTAAGCACATTATATATCACAGAGGGAGCAGATATCAGCTGAACAACTGTCGATGTAGTTGTTTTGCGGCACATTTCCCTGATTGGAATTGATTTAGACTTTTGCTTGTGTTACTAAATTTGCAACACGAAGGGAAACGTGTCCCTGGTGGGCCGCTGTTTGAAACACTGAGGCCAATGTTGGGTTAAGACCTCAGCCATCTTTATTTATTATGTGTACGGTGAACTAATGAGTTAAGTATGAACCAATTACAGCCAAATCAAATAAGTGGAAATCTTGGAGAAAGAGCCGCTTGTGTGAGCACTAAAACATGCTGCGATGTCAGCTCAGGCTTTTCTCCCAGGCTGTTTGTGCATGGAGAAGTAGGTCCGTAGTGATTTTATCTTGTATAACAGCCTTGTTTTGTTGTGAATGCCAAGAATTAGGTCAGTGCAGTCAATGTTTTTTCATACCACCTTTGTCACAAACACTGACCCAGTGCCGCTCACCAACAGGTGCTCCATCACCCGTGAGGCGCCCCGCTTCCCTCTGCCTCCGGGGTCAGCTTCCTAATCGAAGCAGCACAATTGACTCATCCCTCGAAAAAATGCGGGGCACAAATCAGTGAAGAAGCCTCCTCTCCGCTCTCAGGGGCAGAGCGATGGCTGCGCCAAACAGTCGGCTTTAATTCAGCTCATCACCATGGTGATCCTCCCATCGGAGACAGTGCAGGGATTTATCTGCCTGACTCGTCCCTCAGTCTTTGTCTTCTGTCTCTTGGTCCCTCTTTCTTTTTGTTCATTTCCTCTCTTTCTCTTCTATAAATACTATCAGCCTTTACTCTTTACTCTGATTTTCACATCAGTTTCCTTTCACCTTCCCTCACTACACACTTGAAACTGAGCTTATCGATGAAATATTTCTCAGAGGAAATTTACAGTTTCTCTTTAGATTTATCAGTTCTGACTCAGAGAGCAGAGATTAATCCATGCCAAGGCCCCTTCTCCTCTCCGCACAGAGTTTGGACATGATTGGTATCTGATACAGCCATATTTTGTTCAGTACTGCTGCATCCTGGCAGGATGAGTTGAGCTGAGGGGGGGCAGTGCTGCCTCAGCTGTTGTCATATTTGTTGGGAAATGTGTTAGAAAGGGCAAAGTGAAGGTGAGGTCAGCTTCACAGTGTGGGTGTAACACCAGAGACAGAAGAAAAAACCTGAGAGATGTAGCAGAAAGTAAAACAAAGACGAAGATAAAGCAAGAATCTGTTTGAGTGCTGCAATAAATTACTTCTGGACTCTGTCTGACACTTGCTGTCTTTCATTTTTTAAATGAAACAAAGCCACCTCTCACGGTGAGCCTGCGCATTTCATCAAATCTCTTGAGATGACTGCTTCAACTCCACTTGTAAAGACGCTGCAGATGAAAGGAAGAGAAGGATTTTCTTTCTTGGAGGGGAACAACAGCAGGACATGAAAACCTGGCCAAGACTTCTGAAGGCCACAACAAACACATGCAAGCTTGGCTCTGCATCGATGTGTGTACAAGACCTCGCTTTGATGCCCACTCAGATTTCTCAGGGACACACTCCTGGTACAGAAGAGCTGGCTCTTGCCTGTCGGTAATAAAAAGGGGATTTGCTGTTTAGCTGTCGCCTCAGCCTCTTATGCTCTGTCATGGATAATAGCTCTTGTCAGCAGAAATGGCAGCAGAGCTCAGTGATGAGTGCGGCTTTGAGTCAAACACTTAATGCAAAGGATGATGACACAAATTCAGACTGGGTCTCTGAAATTTCATCTCAACATAAATATAAGATTTGTCATACAGCCCAGATTCATCTTAGTGCTCTTTTAGAGTCATGGTAATGCCTAATTATACAGGCTAGGAGCAAAAACTAAGCAAATTTGTGATTGGTAGAGAAAAATCAATATTTTCCTCACACAAACCCCTTCACTCCGATTGGCCAGCTTTCTGGAGTGATCCGGCAAACCTCAGTGTGTGAGGCTACTCTTTCTGGCATGTCAAAAACCATCAAGGAGATCCTTATGCAACTATGTCATCTTTTAAGCAACAGTTGGAGCAAGTGTGAAAACAATTGTGGGAACAAGTGTAGGAGCAAGTGTTGGGACAAGTGTACTTACAAGTGTAGGGGCAAGTGTTGGGAGAGGTGTACGTGCAAGTGTTGGGGCAAGTGTTGGGAAAAGTGTACGTACAAGTGTTGGGGCAAGTGTTGGGAAAAGTGTACGTACAAGTGTTGGGGCAAGTGTTGGGAAAAGTGTACGTACAAGTGTTGGGGCAAGTGTTGGGAAAAGTGTACGTACAAGTGTTGGGGCAAGTGTTGGGAAAAGTGTACGTACAAGTGTTGGGGCAAGTGTTGGGAAAAGTGTACGTACAAGTGTTGGGGCAAGTGTAGGGAAAAGTGTACGTACAAGTGTTGGGGCAAGTGTTGGGAAAAGTGTACGTACAAGTGTTGGGGCAAGTGTTGGGAGAAGTGTACGTACAAGTGTTGGGGCAAGTGTTGGGAAAAGTGTACGTACAAGTGTTGGGGCAAGTGTTGGGAGAGGTGTACGTACAAGTGTTGGGGCAAGTGTTGGGAAAAGTGTACGTACAAGTGTTGGGGCAAGTGTTGGGAGAAGTGTACGTACAAGTGTTGGGGCAAGTGTATGTACAAGTGTTGGGAGAAGTGTACATACCAATGTTGGTACAAGTGTTGGGAGAAGTGTACGTACAAGCCTTGGGGCAAGTGTTTAAACAAGTGTTGGGGCAAGTGTACGTACAAGTGTTGGTACAAGTGTTAGGAGAAGTGTACGTACAAGTGTTGGGAAAAGTGTTGGGAGAGGTGTACGTACAAGTGTTAGGGCAAGTGTTGAGAGAGGTATACATACAAATGTTGGGGCCAGTGTTGGGAGAATTATATGTTCAAGTGTCAGGGCATGTGTTAGGAGAAGTGTACGTACAAGTGTTGGGGCAAGTGTTGGGAGAAGTGCACGTACAAGCCTTGGGGCAAGTGTTTAAACAAGTGTTGGGGCAAGTGTACGTACAAGTGTTGGTACAAGTGTAGGGAGAAGTGTACTTACAAATGACGGGAGCAAGTGTTGGGAGAGGTGTACGTACAAGTGTTGGGGCAAGTGTTGGAGCAAGTGTTGGGGGAATTATATGTGCAAGTGTCAGGGCATGTGTTAGGAGAAGTGTACGTACAAGTGTTCGGGCAAGTGTATGTACAAGTGTTGGTACAATTGTATGTACAAGTGTTGGGGCAAGTATTGGGAGAAGTGTACATACCAATGTTGGTACAAGTGTTGGTACAAGTGTTGGTACAAGTGTTGGGAGAAGTGTACGTTCAAGCCTTGGGGCAAGTGTTTAAACAAGTGTTGGGGCAAGTGTACGTACAAGTGTTGGTACAAGTGTTGGGAGAAGGGTATGGGCAAGTGTTGGGGAAAGTGTCCAAGCAAGTTTCTAACCAAATGTTGGGCCAAGTGTTGGAGCATGTGTTGGAACAAGTGTAGGACGTTGTGTAAAGACAAGTGTTGGTACTAGTGTAAAAGCTAGTGTCAGGACAAGTGATGGCAGACATGTTGGAGCAAATATCAGAACAAGTGTCAGAACAAGTTTTGGGACTGGTGAAGGAGCAAGTGTTGGAGATTGTTGTTAGGGCAAGTTCTGCAGATTTGCCAAATCATCTTTGCCAATGCCAAACAGCCTATTTTGCCATTCTCTCCTGTTTGCTGTTGTTTGGTGGGTTGAAATATAAAGACATCAAACATTATTGGCAATAGAACTGTAGGAGAACCAAAGTAGTAGTAGTCCATCATTTGTTATTTACTCTTGCCTCACCAAACCAACATGGAGAATAATGTAAACACAACCTGGATTTTGAAGCATTAACTTTTGAAACACCGTTTTTATTTGGGTGGCAGCATTGCGGTATGGTTCAGGCCTCAGTAGAAAGGTCAAATTCCTGGCACAAAGGTCACACGCATGTGCTCTAGGTCAGTGGCAGAAGGTTTTTGTGTTTTTTTTATCATCTATTGTCCACTCGTTTCCTTTGCACTACGCTCATGTGCGTGATGGTGTGTGTGTGTGTGTGAAGCGGATCATTCAGGTTTTAGGCTCTGCTCAGTTTTTCCTCACAGTAAGGGATACCGGAGGGATTTGGCTCCAAAGCCAGCTCCA
Source organism: Halichoeres trimaculatus (assembly GCF_033239565.1). Classification (NCBI taxonomy): domain Eukaryota; kingdom Metazoa; phylum Chordata; class Actinopteri; order Labriformes; family Labridae; genus Halichoeres; species Halichoeres trimaculatus. The sequence goes on from NW_027437200.1 coordinate 20,141,716, forward strand.
TTGTCCTGCTGGTGGAATGTACTGGTTCACTATGTGTCACTGAGTGTGTGTGAGCGCGTGTGTTTGTTGTGCATACCTACATTTGATGATGTGTGTTTTTCTGTAGTCACGTCACTGCACATTCTTGTTTTTCTTCCATGTGTGTTGTCCGTACTAGACGTTTCACCAAGTATTTCTTTCTGTCCTTTCTTTAAAAAAATACAACATTGGAGTCAGCTAAATTTGTGCAGCAAAGACAAATTCCCCAAAGGGATGATGAAGTAAAGCCTAATTTATCATGCTAACAGCATCTGGCTAACACCACCTACCAAGACTGGGCATGGATGGCAGTGGAAACATAAACAGGCTAAGGCTTTAACGATCCAACCTGTACCAAACTGAACTGATCCAAACTGGACTGCTTGGTGGAAATGAGGCTCTAGTATCCTACTGAGCCATATCGTAGCATGTTGTGTTGTTTCACATCATATTGTATTATAAACCGTCTTCACCAACAAATTATACATTTATTGTGTTCAGAGTAAGGAGTTTCTTGTTTATTTGTTTAGGTTATGTACTTTCCATCATGGGTCGTCGGCGCACCCTCCCAAACATCCACTCCCCCGACTGGGGCATCCGCATGCAGGCTGAGAGGCAGGCGGTCAACTTCGTGGTCCAAGGTAGGAAGGCTGACTGGAAGCTGTGCATGTAGTGACGACAGCGAAAATTATCTTTGAACAATTCAGCCAACAATCAGTGATATCAGGGTTTTTCTGCAGGTTCAGCTGCTGATCTCTGTAAGATGGCGATGATCAGGATTTTTCACCTGGTCTCCTCCTCCAGCTCACTATCAGCCAGGTACAGTGTGACAAGCTTTTGTTCCTGAGTCACACTAATGTCATACATGTAGCAACTCTAGTGTTTTATGTGTTTCTGACTGCGTTTGTCACTAAAGGCTGCTCGCTCAGCTCCATGATGAGCTCCTGTTTGAAGTCGAAGACTCGCAGGTGGAACAGTTTGGAGGTAAGTTTACAGCTTCTAAGCTTGAAAATATTCATGGCGTTAAAGAGGGGGTATTCTGTTTTTTCATATTTTACACATGAAAGCTAACAATGCTGGATGTTAATACTAAACTTGCAGATTGCTTTTTTGCTCCATGACAAGTTTAAGAGTGTGGGCCACGACCACCAAGGTCAGCCTGACAGGCCTCCAGAGATCTGGCCAATCCAAAGGATGGGGGTTGTTGAGCAGGGAGCCTTTGGGGCCGTTCACACAACAACGGTTTTAGGCTGAAACACAAAGATATTGTTGCGTTTCAGCCTCGCGTTTACACAGAAACCGCGTTTTAGCTGACCTAGAACGCAAACTTTTGAAAACTGCCTCCAGAGTGGATTTTTCTGAAACGCTGCCTAAACTGTTGCCATGTAAACAGTAGGCTGGTGTTTTCAGTGGAAAGCTGACATCTCACCAGCGCATATAGCAGTATAACAGTACCACGTCACGATTGTCACAAACTACCATGTTGTGCTCAATCTGCTGAATCTGCTGACTGTCATTCAACAAAATGAGCATCTTTTGCTCCACTTCTGCTCTTAGCGTTCACCATTACACCAGATGATCGGCCCAACTCTACTTCAGTGGAGATCTCCTAAAAGCGGCTTCTGGACAAGACAGTTACAGCGCCAACTACAGGCCTTGCATGCTTACTAAAGCGTTTTCGGTCCCTCTGCATTCCCGTGCAAATGCAGCTTTTTTTTCACAGAGTTTTGGCCTTTTTTGGTTGAAATGTTGTTGTGTAATTGAGGCCTTAAAGAAACAGCAAATTTAAATAAAATGTTAGAGGCAGAGGTTAAAAAAAGGGTTAATTGGGTTTTATTGTAGATAGTTTTTACAGGAGCACCAAAGGGACAATACAAACTGAAAAACTGAAAAAAGCACAATACCCCCTCTTTAAGCTGCTGTAGAGAGACGGAAACATTATCATTCATCTGCTCCTCATTCTTCTTCCTCTGAGCAGCTCTAGTGCGGAGTACCATGGAGTCTCTTCAGCACGTAGATCAGCTTGGAGTCCATCTTAAGGTGACTTTATAACAGATTCAGTGAGTTTTGTTGCTTTAAGAAGGAGATACATCTTTGATTATCGTCTTTTTTTACTTTGAAACTTCAGGGTTTCTCTTTAAACCTTTAAAATATGCATTTTATTTCTGCAATACTGGTCCTGTCATTGTGCAAAAATGAAGCCAAACTCCTCCCCTGTGAACTGATTTTGCTTTACTTTTTGGGGAGCTGCCATGCCATCCATCTTTTTTTAACCAGCCTGTTATCTAAACTTGCTTCTCCTTTCTCTAACTTCCTCTTTTCTTGTCTGCGTCTTCCTCCAGGTCCCCCTGAAGGTGGCAGTCTCCAGTGGCAAGTCTTGGGGCTCCATGTCTGAGCTCTAACAAGCTCCCCCCTCTCTGACTCCTCCCATCCTTCGTTTCTCCCCCTTTATCCTCCCCATGTGTGCTGGATCCACTCTCCTTCCCTGCCTCCTGCTCTGTCAGTATGTTCTCATCTTTTGTTGCTCCACTTCTCTCATCACAGTCTCTCTCTATCGCTCTCGCCGTTCATCCTGCATCCACATTGCTATGGAAACCAGGCAGCTGCAGCTCTTTCCAGGAGCCACTGACTGGATCGCACCAGTTTTTCCTCCCTCCCTGTCTCTCTCCATCCTGCAAAAAAAAAAAAAAAAAATCTCCCTGTTCTCCCCTGCTCAGTTTTCACACTCTCTTGTTGATGCTGTTCTTGTTGCCAAGGTGAAAGTATGCATTTCAGAGCGTGCTTGATGCTTTAAAAGGATGTTCAAGTGTTTTTGAGACGAAAATGTTTCTTTATATGAAACATGCAAGGTTGTTTCGTTTAGAAAATGTCCTTGTTTGTAATTTTTAGCTAGCTTGAAATACGTCTGCGAGCTGTTGCTTGTTCCCACTCGGTAAACCTGATGACCTCTCTTCGCTGTTTCATTTCCACTGGCAGTGTTTCCACGGTTCACTTCACACTAATGCTGAGTTATTTGGCGAATATTTTGGGAAAATAATCTCTGGGAACAAAAATCATTAAACAGTTTGAAAAAAGAGTCGCTGTTGCTGGTCAAAACTTCAGTATTTTATTTTTTTTGACAGCGTTTATCTGTGATGTTTTCAGCAACTCTCTTGAATCGAATCTACTTTTTATCTTTTTGTTTTCAGCTGATTCAGAGCACATAATCTAATTCTGCTCATCCTCTCCTCTCTTGGCTCGAGCCCACCCTCCCTTTTGTCTTCCCCGCTGCTCCCGCTCTCGCTCTTACACACATTCCATGAATGCTTCCACACACCCTTGAAAATCAGTCACCGTCCAGGCCCACTGACCGAGTTTCCTCATCTCTGGCAGCCATGTGTGAGCCTCTTTGCCCCCTTTTGTCAAACCCTCAAATTAAGACCCTTTAAAGCTGGGGAATGAGTCAGAGCAGTGACATTTTGAACAAAGCTTAACCCGCATTACCTTTTGGAAATGTCACCCCTGCTTGCCGGCTAATTATTGGTGTTGTCGCTTGTGCTGCCCAACTGTCTCGTCACATCTTTACATTCCTCAACTTTCTCTTCTCGTTGAACCCGCTGACAGGGCTGTGAGCTCATGTCAGAGCAGCTTTTCTCAACGGGTTGGTCCGAGCATTTCAGAGCCAGAGCAAGGGACAGTGTTATGGAAATCTCACCCTCTATTCCCTCATTGTTTGGTGGTTTAGGGGTGCACAGCCGCCCCCTGAACACACGCCCCCTTTCAGAGGGGAGCGTGAGACTGGTATGTGCCGATTCTAGAGGGTACTCTAGTGCATTTTTAGGGGAGTTTTTCAAAGTCTGTGTAAAGGTTTGTGAAAAACTTTTGAGAAGTGATGCAAAATAAATCACGAGCTTTCAGATTTGCACTATATTTCTTAAAGGGGACATATCATGCTTGTTTCTCCTTTTCACTATGCCAGACTAGGATGCCTGTAAAGCATTTCTGCCCTCAGTACAAGTCATTTAGTTCTTTCATTGCCCCACAATAGCGTTCTCAATATCCTCAGTTTAGGCCATTCTGAAGATCTCGTTGAAACGCTCCTTTTGGAGAATGACCTCCAGTAACCTCGCAACGTCACAGCCCTTTGTGCTCTGATTGGTCAGTTCTATCAGAGGGGCGGAGGGGGTAGAGCCAGGGGGCGGTTTTTGCAGCATGGCAGTATTTACAAAATCGCCACATTGGATGGAGCAGACCGAGCGAGTTTGCTGTTTGCCAAAACTTCACCGTAAGGCATTGATAGCACTAATAAAATGGCAGAGTGCAGGATACGTCCTTTTGTGTTGGACCCCGAGTCAGACCGGGACAGTTCTGCAGCTCAGGAGGAAGAAAATCCACCTGGACACAGATCATCTCAAGACGCTTCAGTGTGGTGAGTCAAACCGGTACTGTAACATGTATAGTTTATACGTGGAAATATAGGCAGACTTCACCAATAAACTATTTCTATAACAGGGCTCCATCCTGCTCCTTCACTTTTCTCTGTCTGTTTTATCCATCATGCTGAAAGTGTAGTCTAAAGATTGCCTCTACCGTCAGTTCCTCACTATGTTATTACCGCAGCATGATTGTGGTCCAGGTTCACAGTGCATGTCAGAACAAGCATCCAAATATCACAGTCTCACAAGTATTACGACGTCTGCTAAAACGACAGTGTTTTAACTGCTAATTCACCATGTAAAGCCGAGCTGCTCAGCAGAGCAGAGTCCCTGCATCCAGCACTCAGTCAGTCCGCTCTTGATGGGTGTATCCCTGGGTGGCGGTTGTGTGACTAACTGACATCACAGAGGAGGAGCTGCTTTATCAGATTACTCCGATAAAAAGAAAGGATCCTCGTGTCGTCATGAAGGTCGAAATCTCGCGGCCAACTGGCAATGACCTATTTTCAGAGGCATCAAATCTGGTTCTAGGATATCAGTAAAAATACAATATCTCATTTTTTGAAAATTCAGGGGGTGTAAGGTCTTGTTTTCAAATTTATTATATTATATGTAAGTATTAAATCAGGGATCAGCATGATATGTCACCTGTAAGAGTTTTGATGGTAAAGTTTACAAATGGAGTATCAAACATTATTGCAACTTTTGGTCCTCGAAGGCCACCGTCCTTTCACCAAAATTAGGCGTGAGCAAAGGTCTTCAATCTAGAATCTGACAGATAGATATCCCAGTTTCTGCAAACTACCTTAAAGCTCCTCTAAGCGACTTTCTGTTTGAGTTGATTTTGGCGCCCCCTGTATGTGGACAAATGAGCTCATCTCATCCACTTCTTTTGTACATGGGTAAGTATCACTTTAAAAGTCCTCTTTTTTTGCCGTCTTTAACCAGAAATAATGGTTGTTTTCAGTTTGTTGTTAAACACCTTTAAGGTTAAAGAATAAATATCATAGAGATAATAAATTTTGTTGCTATTATTCTTATTTTCTCATTAAAAAGCATCAAAATTCTTTTAAGTCTGTTTCATCTTGAGCCAGAAACTCCTCACTGGAGTTTTAAGTTTCTAAGATTAGCAGCTAGCTAGTTTTAGCTTCATCTGATGGCTGTTACTTGCTGTTTTAGAGAACTACAACACCACTGATTTATTTCCTGTATTTTAAATGCAAGTTAACTACATTACCCATAAGCCACCAAACTTAAAGAGAGGGTGTTCTGCTCTCCCATATTTAATGGATATAAAGTAGCAATGCTGAATGTCTGTTCTTAATTTGTGATTGTCAAACCTCTGAATACTCATATGTTCAAGAAATCCAGAAAATTTGTAAACTGTTAAAAAGTCTTGTTTTTTTCTAGAAACAGAACAAGATTTTTGTGGGATCTTCATGAGACTTGCGGGAATTATGAGGAACATAAGAATCTCCGAACTCATTCATAACAAGTTGGAGAGGCTAGCCAATCAGAGGGAAGAGGGTTGCAGAGTGGGGGGGGGGGGGGGGGGGGGGTGTCTTAAAGAGACAGCAGCTAAAATGAAAAGTTTCAGACAGAGGCTAAAGTAAAGGCTTTCTAAAACACAAGTGTGAGAAATTAGTGAATATTTGGGCTGTAAGGATCATGTAATGATACTGATGGCCACTAGAGGGACAATATGAAGAAAAAAAAAAAACAACACCCCCTCTTTAATCACAAGACTTGCTGAAATTATGAGGAACATAAAAATCTCCGAGCTCGTTCCTAACGTGTTGGAGGGGCTGGCTTCAACGTACGGCCCTGAAAAGCCTTTAGAGGGCTGGCCAATTAGAGGGAAGAGGGTTGTTGAGTGGGGGGGCCTTAAAGAGAAAGCAGCTAAAATGAAACATTAAAGACAGAGGCTAAAGTAAAAGTTTTCTAAAACACTAGTGTGAGAAAATAGTGAATATTTTGGGCTGTAAAGATCATTTAAAGATACTATGGGGCCACCAGAGGGACAATATGAAGACAAAAATAAAACCTCAACACCCCCTCTTTAATCGGGCATGTGATACCAGAATGAATTAGTTATAGCAAATGCTAATATTGTTTCTACAAACACTCTTCCCTCTGGCTTCCTGTTGCCTTTTTCTATGTTCTCAATAACATTATGACTACAGTGGTGTATCTGCTTTACGTTTTTACTTAATTAACCTGTGCCTGTTTCAGGAGCTCAAGCCTGAGGGTACGGTACATCCTGTTGTCAAGAGCAACGACATGAGCTTCCCCTTGCTGCCATGGTGACTGTAAGTAGACCTTTTGGCTCATATCCTCACATCTGACACTTATTTTCATCTCCCACTGTGCGTCATTCGCCCTCCAGGAGTAAAAATAAAAGTATTTCCAGTGGCACCGTATAAAAGCTTAATGCATCATCATTTTTTAATTGATACAGTTTATGTACATCCAGTCATAATGCAGAGAAACGCCATCTTTACATCTGTACAGTGTTCCAGTTGTTGTCAGTATAAAAGAAAGGGTTAATAATCACAACAATGATGGTAATAATCCCAGTGTGGTCATACAGCAGGCTTTAAAAGGAACAGCAGAAAGGAAATGAGAGCTAACAAACCCCCGATTGGAAAGAAACAGGTCGTCGGTGCAGGGTCACAGAGGTCGGACAGTGGTTGAACCCACAGCACCGACATCGTGACGTGCTTTAACCCTCACACAAGGCTCAAAATCTTTCTCTTTCTATGAGCTGTTTTGAATTTGATGCCTCCAAAATCTTCAGTTACAATATAACTCCCACTCTTTCAGTCTCAACATCTCCTCCAGCCATCCATCAATCTTTGCTTCCTCCCATTCCTGCGCCATGGCCGCCTGCTTGACCCCCCCCGCCTCCCCACAGTGCGTCTGCATATCACTCCCCTGCTGTGCTTTGTGCGGGTCAGTTTCCTAGCAACAGACAACAGCCACGACAGGCCTCCGGGGCGGAGAGCGCCTCCTTTAGCGTAGCAGCTCGATAGCTCACTCTACATTCCGACGTGAGGCTCTTTCTCTCTTCAACGGCGTGAAAGTTCAAGCAGACAGGTGGGGCGAGGAGGGCTGCGTCACCACACAGTGGGGACGCCGAGGCTAAGATGGTGCGCGCTGTAGCCCCCTGAAAGCAGCAGCTCTTAGTCCGTATGGGATTGTCATGAGGTAACACAGATGAAGACACCTGTATTACTGAAGAATCTCTTTATTAGTGCTGTAAATATCTTTAAAATATACTTTTATATATTTTAAATCCACAGTTTCTGTTACAAAAGGAGTAAAAATGACCCCCAGATGCTATTTACAGTAAAATATACTTTACAACTTTACAGTTACTGACTTACAGATTCAAACGAAAGACTTTGAATCTCGCTTGTAAGAAAAGTCAACATGTTTGAGTTGCAATCTGGCAGCTGCAGCATGTTTTTTGGATTGATCAGAGCGGTGGTTGTGGAGTTGCAGTTAACTGGAAGTCTTCGCGGTTTGGATCAAAGCTAAAAGAGACTAAAGAGCGGATTGTGCTCTCAGAGAAGCGGCTACACCATCATTTTTTTTTTTTTTTTTTTTTTTTTAAATCCTGTCTGCTTGAACTGCTCACTTCTAACATCCATTTCCCTTCTCTTTGTGTCCATTTCCCCTGTTTCCTTTTGACATCTGTACAAATATGCGGAGGTTTGACACCTCCTTGTAAAGAAAAATACAAAAAAAAGAACATTTTACAATCAAACACCCCTTCAGGCTTGGAGATAACTCGTACAATGCTGACACTGTGACGGCGTTAATCGGTACAGTTCAAGGATTCAACATCAATGCAGCATTTTGTGTAACTTCTGTAAAACCATTAGTAATAGTTTGATATATTGTGGATTTTTTCCTTCTTTTGTGTTTATTGCTTAATTTGATGGCACGTGGGCAAGATTTATGTTGAGAACAGGATTGTGTTGAAATAAAACGGCCTCATAAGGAATAAAAATGCAGCAAGTACTGTCACCTTTGGCAAATTCTCACCTCAAAAAACAGCCGTGGGAATTAACATCTTGTATATATTCTTATGATACATACAATTCATAACACAGGAGGAACTTTAATCCATATTCTTCATAGGAAATGTAAAAAATCAAAATTATCTGTACCGTAATAGCAAAACAAGACACAGTTGTGCTACAAGTGCTTATGTGTTCTTGGCACCTGTGGCCTCAGTCCAAAGTGAGTCCTTGTGAATTCGCCACAGCAGAGCAAAGTCCTCACCAGAGGTAGAGAGAGAGAGGGAGTCCATGCTTTAGAGCCCCCGTTTTACTGCCAATGTGGCACATTCCTCCCTCACCCCTCGCCCTCCTCGTTGGGTGGAACATTCCAGACGACAGCCATCTTCTGAGTCAAAACAAAAAACAAAAAACGAACGCCATCGGGTCGGTTAAATCCAGCAAAGATGACAGGTTGCAGTAAAATAATACAACGACGATATGCAGAGATATTTACAATCACACAGAATGTCTAACGTCTAATGTAGTGGTTTAGTCACTCCATGAAACAGCTGCTTTACACTCCTTTGTTTCCCTCCTCGTTTCTCTCATTCACAAAGTAAAACAAGCAACCAGGAAAGATTTCAACATCAAAACCTTTCTAAGACCATAACTGTTGGCAGTTTACATTCATGCCTGCGAGTGTTCGCACACCGTCAGAGTAACACGACATTCCCACAGGATCTGTACATTTGTGCGCTTTTTGAACACTTCCTCACCCGTGGAGAAACTGAGTGAACTATTGATCGTGACACACACCGATAAATTCACCATTTGGCTTGTTGAACCCCAGGTTGAACTGAAACTGAAGTTGAAGCTTTGGCGCATGAGATGATCCTTTTTGGGTTGTAAAGCACAAAACTTATAAAAGAACAAGCCTCCGCCGTCTTCAGAGACCTTAATGCAGCATACTTTCTCAAACCTTGACCATCACATCCGCACTAACATCACAAAACACATGAAAGAAAAAGTTGTTTGTTGGATTGTACATCAGCAGAACATTTTCAGAGGAAAGGTTTGTAACTTCGTTTACACTCTGGTAGAAGTTGCATATGCGTTAATTTCTACATTCTAACGATGAAGTCTGCGTCACCAGCTTGAAACGGGAGGTGAGAGTTCACAGGGCGTTCACATGGAGTACAAAACAGGCTAGAAATAAATGCGTTATAGTCAGTGCACTTCATCTTTACAATTCAAAATCACCCTTCAGCTACCTAAAGCCATGCAGTCCACGTGGTTTTTGACCTCCAGTGTTTGATTCCAGTGCATAAGGCCTTAGCAAAGGCGTTTGAGTGATATTGTTCAGAATACAGAGCTAATTCTGGCCCCCACCAAAAAGAAAAGCAAGAAGCAGTTTTTGAAATTTCATCTGGCAATAAAAAAACTGAGATTGGCAGCAGCAGAAATGGCTCAGAATTGACAGATTTCACATTCGTCCACAAGCGCCAGAGCACTGTTTGTTTTACAACCCCCCTCTGCAAGTCCACCTCTCACCCCGACCCTTCAGACTGGTTTGAGTCGTACAGTAAAGACTGAAACACTCCAGCAGAAATAACTGACATGAGTTTCAGGAGAGTTCAGATTTGTTCCCCAAAGCCTCGGCACCACTGACGCCAACGTTCGCCAAAGCTCAAAACTTAAATCTTGTCTTCATTTACTTTGTTGGCTCAGTTTGACATCAGTGGTATCTGTTGCTCCAGAAACATCACAAAATACTCTCTTGTCCTCCTTTGACTCTCCAGCAACAACCACGTTCAAAAGCAGATGCATCAAAAAGAAGTGCGAGGCATCCTCCTCAACCTGATCAAAACATCCAGTGCCGTTTGTGTGTACTTAATACCGTTTTGATGCTTTCAGTGCATTTGCGTCAAGCTTTTCCCAAAGAGAAATCTGGGGTAAGTTCTGATGAAAGACAAAGAAGTCGTGAGTAGTTAAGTCTCCCTCAGACGTGGCTTGAACTCATGGCTTAAGAAGGAAGGAGGGAGAAGTAAGTACCGGACATAGATTAGGGTCCTAAAGGCTTGATGTAGCCAGGGTCAACTTTGTCTGTAGTTTGTTTAATGTTAACACCACTGGTTGTATATCAGACGTGGACATAGCCTGGAACTGCCTTAGTTTCCCAGATCCATTCTTGTAAACAAGTTCAGTTTTTAGATGATGGGACATTGGCAAGAATCTAGGACAAGGGTTCCCAAACTTTCTTGCCACAACGCCAACATATGGAAGGGTACAACACCTAAAGGCCAATCCAAAAACAGACAAAGAAAGGCCTAAAATAAGTAACTACCTAAGTGCGAATACTGCTGTGTTCTCCAATTCATCTGCCACCACCGATATCGTTGAGAGCAAGGCTCAGTCACCTTGAGGGTCTTGTGGCGAGAACGAAATTATGAAAACAGATCAAACTGCTGAAAACATCAAATTTAACACTTTTTGCTCATTTTTTTTACAATAATGGATAAAATATGCAATTGTGTAAGAGTTTTTTGAGTTTGAGAGGTCTTTCACAACCATCCAAGGGATCCCGACCTCCACTTTGGTAACCCGTGAGCTAGGGTCTATATACTTTGAGGGGCTTCAAGCAAATGTTGCCACTGCTATGTCCACTTCTTTTGTACAGTCTGTGATATGTACTTTCAGTTTTAATAATGTAGAGTAGATTGGAAAGTGCAACAGAAAGTTGATGAACAAAACAGGTAGTTGATGTTGTTCTGACACTGGTTTTAGGACACTCAGTCGACTGGACCGAAGTCTACCCTTTGGATGTTGTCCTAACCCTGCTGCCTGTGCTTCCTCCAGCTGCGTACAGTAACTCGACATTAGGGTTTGGGATACTAAGTGTGTTTTCATGATATACTGCATGGGAATACATTGTTTTCTTTCGTCTTATCTGCTGAATGCCCATTGTTGACCTTCCCACAAGCTGGTTTGATTGAAGGAGATCTCACCACCGACTTTTTTAGCCAGTGGCTGAGAAATCCAAACAGCACTGGCCTTTTCCAAACTGAGGAAACCCTTTGTAGATTAAGGAGCACTGGCTTGTTTCTGGTGTTAATTTTAGGAAATGAAATAAACCTTCATAAAAGTACAGGTCTGTGATCCACTGTATTCCATGTGCTAGGAGTTTCTCCCTTAAAAGTTATATTTGCATTCAAAGACACGTTTCATGCAAATGGTACAATTTGTCTTTTTTTCCATATAAAGAAACACATTTCTTTAATATGTTCATTAAAAAAAGCTTCTTTTCTTTTTATAATATATATGTATTTATATATCATATTTATAAATTCTACACTTTTCCAGGGCAGGCACCGTACACACACCGGGTACAGAGGCATGCCACACTTGCATTGCTTTTTGCATTCTACAGTTGGCTGGCAGGCGTGATGTCATCCAGGAAGTGCTGCAGGTTCGTCATGAGGCGCACACACTTTCAGGTTTTGTGTCTCATGCATACAGCCTTTCCAGGAGTAAATAACTCACTGCCTGGATGACATCAGAGAAGGGGCGGGGCTTAGGGTTGGTCCAACAAGCTTTAAATGGAATAATAAAAGCAGTGCAGCAAGGCTCTGTGGCGCATGCAGAGATGGGTGGAGGAGTGGGTGTGGCCTGGGAAAGGAGAGGTCAAAGGTCGGTGGAGGGTTCAAATGGAAGGTTTGGGGTCTAGCCCAGGGTTGCAGACAGATTCATGAGTGGGGGGAGGGCAACATTTGTGGGAGGGTCACTGCTAATTTCATGATGATTACATTTGTATTCTTTTTTTTTTTTCCTTTTTTTGTCCTTATATGATTTTTTTTGTTGATTTTTTGCTGTTTTCTATTTAACTTTTTACAAATGATGATTCATAATGACACAAATTAGGCTCAGATTGGTGAATGGCTGAATCTACTGCTGGTTGTATGGTCAGAGAATGGAGATGGAGAGGAGTGCAATGAGAGAAACTTTAGTTCGCTACATGAGTTTTTAGCTGTACACACAATATAAATACATGAAGGAGGGGAAACACTCATGCCGATACACTAGTTTAAATAATTAGTTGCTATTTGTGCTCAGTTAGGTACGCTAGGTTTGCAGGTATTGCTCGTATGTTTGACCCAAGTTGTTCCCCAATAACCTGGATTATGTAAGGGTGCGGCTACTTTGTGTTTGTCGTACCTTTGACGATAAAATTTGCATATTACAATGTGGTAATATGTGTTACAAAATTACTAATTGTCAGTCAAATAGTAAACATATTCAAAATGTTAGAATTTATCTTCCTCAATCAGTAAACAATGAAGTACACATAGAAAGTAGTTTGTTAGATAATACTAGATTTGTACCAAGAAAGTGTGTGTCTCTTCGCGCAAAATAAAAAGTTATTTTGTAAAGACATGGTCTTTACACACACACACACACAGTCACAGAAACACAGTCACAGACTCACACACACAGACACACACAGACACTCTCACACTCACACACACAGACAAGCTCTGACGTGCAGCTATTTTGTTTCTCAGGACCTGGAAATTCACCTCAACCAATCAGAGACCCTCTCCGCAGCGTTCGAGAGAAAGGCAGCGATAAACTGAGGGCAGGAAACAATAGAGAGGGCGAGAGGAGGAGGAGGAGAAGGAAGAGCAGGGTGCGAGAGGAAGATGCGCGGTGTTGATTCGAATCCATGCAGGATGCAGGAAACACAGCGCATATTCCGGTCACCATCCTGCCATCCTTCTCTCGTACGGCGGGGGTCAGTAACACACTCTTGCTGTGCTTCAATATGGTGTCTTGGGAGACTGGCGATGAGCCAATTGACATGGTTTTTGTGTTTTGATCGAGCTCAGTCCACAATGCGAGCTCTAAAATGCAGGAGTGCTGCAGGTTTTGAAAAGAGAGTGCGTATCACAAGCTCCCCCCAGCTCGTTATGCTCTCAGGGACCATATCTGCTCCTCCCAACCAGTCCATTGCTCCGTCCACCCGCCTGACACAAAACGTCTCGTCAAGCTGTTTCCAAACCCGTCTGTTGAACTGGGAAATCAGAAGACTGTGGGAAGGAGGGGAAGGCTTGAGGTAAGGGGGGAGGGGCAAAGAGAGGACGTTGGGGAGTTGTAATGAAAGTGAGGAAGGGGGTATTGATCAGAGTCACATGATCTTGAAACCAAAGGGGCCTGGCTGGGTGCCTCGTCATGGCGCTGGTTGGATGTCGTCTACAAAAGCCAATTAAATTTCCTCCCTCAGTAGGAAGGGAGGGGTAAAGGTACTAAAAATAGCTTTAAAAAATCAAGATAAAAGAAACAGAGTCCTTTTAAAAATGTAAAAGTATAATACAAAAACAACAGCAACAAAAGCATAATAGTAATGAAACGTTAGTGACTTTAAAGATGAAGAAGTTTAAGTACTTGGAGTTATCTCTAACGACACAAAATAAATAAAAGCTGTCAGAGTAGAGGATGCGGTCGGGGCTCTCGGTGAAGAAGGGTCGTCGCTCTTTCTCTCTGTCCCTCTCTCTTTCCATCTCCCCCTCTCCATCTCTCCCTCTCCCTCTCTCTGTCACCTCTCACTCCTCACGGAGCTGCAGGCGGTAGCGGCTGTAGCGGATCTGGAAGAAGAGCCTCTCCAGCGGCGAGCGACTCATCCCGGGAAGCCTGTAGTCCTCGCTCTGGCCCGTTCGGCGGAAGCCGAGCGACTCGTACAGCTTGTGGGCGGCCAGCTTGACGGCCGTTGTGCCGAGGACGACGGCGGCGTAGTTGTTGCGCACGGCGAACTCCAGGACGCGACGACCCAGGGCCTTTGCGATGCCTTTGCCGCGGTAGTGGGAGTCCACTGACATGCGCCGCAACTCAACCGTGTTGTCATCCTCACGACCTTGTGCCGCCACGATTCCTACGACACGTCCGTCCAAGACTGCCACCCAGAAACAGGAGCCTGACAGAGACAAGAGGGAAGAGTGGGATTAGTGTCAACAAGATTAATACTTTTCTCACACCTGTACCAGATATACCCAACAGTTTCCATAGCTACGCATGTAGACAGGAAACAAGAGGAAAGAGCTAGCCTGGTAAGGGTGTGACCCAATGTTTTGGGGCACTGAGCATTTTGGCCACACATCTGTAAACATTTTTATTGGTCCTCAAGGAGCCATACCTACAATTATCGGGAAGATGACAGTGTTTGAGTCTTGTTAAAGTCAAAGTAAGTGCAAACATCCCCATGGCAAATTTTTAAATCTGACAAAATGTGTTGTAAAACTGATATACTTTGTGTATTAGTTAGCTTAAAAAATGTCAGACTAGCCGGTGCGAAGCTAAACCAATTAGCTGCCAATGGTGTCTACACACATAAGCCGCATTTCCACCAAGCAGTCCAGTTCGGCTCAGTACGGTTTGGTACGGTCAAGCCTGATCCTGTGTACGTTTCCACAGCAAACCGTGCCCCCTCATGGTAGACCGGATACCGAAAGCTGCATCTGTTAAATAATATCGTGACACCATAGCAGTGCGACACAGTGTTCCCTCCCCGCTGATCAATCCAAGAAAGAAGAAAAACAGGACACAGTAAACAAAGATTAACAATGGAAGACATGCAGCAATCTGTCTTCTTAGTGATTGGCATCTTTTGCCCAGTCAACGGACTGGAGTGTTGTAGTTCCAGCTTCCGAGATCGGATCGGTTTGGGTTGGCACCCCTGCGGAAGGGTGCCAAAAAGTGGGACGGCTAGTCCAGGTTGTTTGGGGATCTGTCCCGGGATCAGTCAGTGGAAACACCACAAAATGAGACAAACTGAACTGAACCGCTTGGTGGAAACAAGGCTTTAGATGTGGTATCAAACTTTTTGTTGAACTTGCGTTACGACCACATTGACGTACTCTCCAGAAATTCTAGTAGAAGGTTTAGATCATTTAACTCAAGAGTTTTGATATACTATCAAACCGATACCATCAGTCTAATTTCTATTTCTTTGGCAAAGTTTTTCCACTGGAGATAAATTAAAGCTTTAAAATAATGGGTCACGAGTTTGACATAATATAGCCTTTTTTGAATGAAAGGGAAAGTGAAAGGAATGAGTAAGTGTTTGGCTCCGCAGAGTCGAACCAGAATGAATGGTCTTTCTCTCCATTAGCAGTGCATTGCATCATGGCCTAATGGCCTTAACGCTCTGAGAGGAGGGAGAATAGGATAAAAGATGCATGGAGGAGATGAATGAGGAGGGCAGAGACCAGCGTCTGACTGGTGCTTAATGGTATTAGCCACTCAGGGAAACACTGCTGATTAAAAGCTCAGGCATGACGGAGTGGTCACTCAGGGCTCACGCTGAAGTGGAGCACAGATACAGATTGTATTGGACAGGAGGGTTTAGGTTTGAGATGAGGGGAATAAATCTTTTTTATTAAAACCACAAAGGAAAAAAAATACTTTTACATTTTTAAAGCACAGTCAGACACTCTGAAAGGTCAATACATATGTTATCAGACAATGCTTCACCACCAGAGGAACCATAATATCTTTTCTTTTGTCGTAAACTGTTCACTTTGCAACAATATTTTTAAAAATAGTATTACCTGTCTTTCTTACTGAGGTGCTGCCTGTGTAAATGCTTGATTCTGATTGGTTAAAACTGGTCAAATATAGTTTTTAACTTTTACAAACTTGACCATCACATGAGGCGGACAGATCATTGTCGAAATCAATTTGCATTAAGAGTTTGGAAAGTTTTGCGCTGGCTTGTTGACAAAACAGACCACAAGTTAAGGTAAAACAGTTAGCTTACATCAGCATCATGTTGATAAATAAAGTGGACAAAACGTTAGCTTACATTAGCATAATTTTGGGGGAAAAAAGGCTCAAACTTTACCTACCATTAGCAGCACATTAGGAAACAATACAGTCTAAATGTTAGCGTCAATTAGCATCTCACTGATAAACAACTGTGTGTTGGGGGAAAGTTAAACGCTAGACTGTTAAGACACCAGAGCTTAAAAAAGATCCTCAGAGAAAAAATACACAGCTAAATTTTAAATCTCCCTGTTTATATAATCTTCACAAAAGTCACTTCTCAATCTGTAGTTCACTGATTTTTAAATCCTCCTGAGTAAACAATGTTTTGCGTCATCATAAAGTCTTTGAATCGTACTGAAGCACCCTTTTAAACACGCTCAGAGAGCAGCAGCGTGGCCTTTCCTGTCCAATCATAATCTTTCAAGCAAAACGACCCTCTGGACCTCCCTTTTCATATTACATAACCCTCGCCAAAACAGCCTCCATCAATGTCAGCAGTGTTTACGACATGTTGGCAGTGGTTACACAAAACGCCATCTGTTTGTTATAGATGAGGTTAATCTGATGTTTTCGTGACTGGCAGCGGTTGACCTGCGGACAGTAAAAATCCGTCTGTCCTCGCCTCCTTTCTTCCTCTCCTTTATTTGAGCTGAATCTCTCACTATTACACAAACCGGGCGGTGCGATTAGCATCAAGCACCGTGTGTTCGGAGGGATTTGATGCCCCTGCAGGTCGCAGTTAAGCTGATTCAGAGGCTTCTGTTTCTGAATCAAACAACCATTATCGTCGTGGGATGCAGCTGCAAGTCAAGTCAAGCGTAGGTACACCACGACTGGAAACTTCCAGCAACTGGTGTGTCATGAATCTCATGAAATTCAGATCAATATAAGAGCGCATCTGCTTGTTGCCAAAGATCTGACTTTGCACAAACTGTTGATGCAAGTGACGACTGGGAAGTTTGCAAGACGATATGATCAAACGTATCTTTCACTTCTCTAGACATCAGGTGACTGTGGAGATCTCTGATGTTTTTATTCAGATACTTATCGTTAATCTCCTAAAAAAAGCAACCATCATTTTTCAAGATGTCATTTTAGGACGCCAAAATATGAGGACGATTATGTCGAGTGTTTACGTACGAAATTGTTTGTACACAAGTTGTAATTGGTTTAGTATCTGGCAGCCGTCCCCAATGCTATGGAGGATGTTTCATCACAGACAGATGTCAGACTCATGTGGCACTCTGTTGGCATTATGACGCTGGCGCACGGCGTAGGGAGGAGGGTTATACTTCCATAAAGCCCTTCTGACCATCTGTCTGAACTGAGCATTTGCCAGCAATGAGGACAGCACAGGAAGGCACGCAAGCCAACTACCAATCTGCCTGAGATCAGACCGTGTGTATTACTTAATACTGCGTCTCATTAACATCAGTTGACTCACATTACACTCTGAAATAAATGAGGATGTTTTGTGTCTTATACCCCTCCTCCCTCCTTGGACTCTGCCTTTCTGGTGAAAGCTGAGCTGGATATATTGACCTCTAATCTTCCTGACATAACAACTCCAGGAACTTTACATCTGCTGCTTCTGGCACTTTAACTGCGTGGATTAAAAGAGCGATCATTGTTTCTGCTGGGAACTGCACTTCCTGGAGATGGATGGATAAAGAAAGACAAAGACAGAAAGAGCAGAAAGGACAAAGATAAAGCTGGAGGAGAAGGAGGTGTGGCGATCTGCAACTGAAACATCACAGTGGATCTAAAGCAGGTGGTGGTTTTAGAGGCTCAGTGACTGATATGATGCTTTTTTGGAGGGGATTACCATCTAGAGTCCAGTTTGTACAAAGTCTGGGACCAATTGTTGGCCCTTAACTTCTAAGGGCAATGGGGATTAGTCAGTGAGTATATCACTTGAGTTCCACCAGAACCAACCTCATGAAGTACTGGCCTGATGGTATTAAAGGTCCATCCATCCCTCTTTTTTTTTTGGCTTGGGTCGTGGCGGCTAACTTGACATGCCAGACGGACAGTTTCATATATCCGCCACGGAATTATTTCACAAGTCCATCTGGGTAGCAGCTCTTCCGATTTGTTTTCAGAGGTGGGACTTTAAAAAAAATCCCAGCTGGTGATTGGACGACCGTTCTGATTAACAAACTCACCACGGACAAGTCCACATCAAGCCACGGTATGACGTAGCTTATGTGAGCTGACGCTTCTACGAAACAATAGATGAACAACTACAGGAACACGAGAAACAGCTGTGGAAAAGGCGTTAGACGACAGCTTCCGTTTTTATAAATTCAACTTAAGAATCAAAGGAACGCTGACAAGTACGAAAGTCTGCTGACGTCACGTCTGCTCCCACAGCTCCCGCCTCTCTTCCCTGATTGGGCCAGTCAGAATTTAGCCGAGTGAAATTGTTGGTCATTGGAGCCTGGCAAGATGGACCTGCAGGAGTTCAGAAACTGAATCAGTCAGGACCGTCTGCACTGCAAGGTTACGTGGAGGCAGGAGTCCAAGCAATTCAAACCTCTCCCCAGCAAAACTACCCAGCTCTTCCTAAGAAATTCTGGGTGTTCCCATACCAGATGTGATAAACTATCCCTCAATAAGTTCTGGCTCAACCCCAGAACCTTCTTCCAGTTGGACTAACCTTGGGAGTCCAGGATACACTTGTCAATCTCACAGTTAGTGAGTTAGTTGTCAGTCAATCAAGGTCCTCAGGAGATTAATCTTGGGTAGTCTTTGAGGGTCTTCAAAATGAGCAATTGTCAAGAAATTTGGTGCACCAACAGTTCAGCAATTCCATTTGTTCAGCCTTGTAACGCCCTCTTAGGGACAAAAGAGGTGGTTGCACTGGCAAACCGTTGCGTGGTTAAGCACACTTCAACCCTAAAGCCCAGTTTGTTCGGCTTCGGAGACGTGGGATTCAGCATGGTACACTTCTTGCACAAGCACTTGGACATAAGGTAAGATCCATGTGGTATGATCACTGCTACCGCTTCTCTCGGCAATCATTTTAAACAACAGCGGGCTGTGTCTGATCAAAAAGACAACCAAAAAGTCAACAAGTTGTAGCAGTGCTCTCTGTGTCTCATTGTGCTGACTCTGATGAGATTGCACTTTGTGTAAACAGGTGCTTCACGATGGCGTAGGCGGGCCATGCGTGCGTGTATGTGTATGTGTGTGTGACACCTGCTAAAGTCTGGTTCGTATTGGAGTAGTGTGACTGCTGGTCGTACTCTCCAGCAGGAGAACAGCGCTGCTTGGGGACAATCGTGCTTGAGTACGGCAAGGTTTGGAAGGCCAGTGTGACCGCGCCCTTAGTTTTCAAGCTGTTGTAAGAAACATTAAGGGGTGCAGATATGGCCAAACAGTTTAGGGAGTGTCCCATGAGGGTGGCTCAAGTGAGTGGCCTGGGTTTAAGTCCTGACACACTTTTGCATTGTCTTTATTTTGCAACAGTAGAGGCTGCTGTAAAGATTGGTAGGATGTCAGTTTTGGAAAATTGGATTCATGTATATGTCCAGTCAAAGTCCAGTCACTTTAGGTCTGCTGGCCTCGGTGCACTGGAAGAAATGTGAACTAATTTCCTACGAGCATCACTTCTCTCTCTTTGAGGCAGACTGAAGGGAGAAGGCGACGTTTGAGTCAGAGCGAGGGAGCAGATTTTCCTACTTGGATCGTCAAGATCGTCTTGTTGTGGACTTGTTGTTAGGAGTTTGGCAGGTTGTGATTAGAGAATCAATGGATGGAAGTGCTTTTGCATCTGGTATTTTTTAGGGGGACAAGAAAAATAGTCACCTGTGCACTGTAATCATTAATTTAGCTTATTCTGATAAGTCGAAAGACAAAAAGACAAGACTATAAACATTTCCCCGCCTCTTCTCAGGAAGTCTCCAAACCCCTGTTGCTCAGAACACAAACCATGTTTTAGTGCGCAACTGAAGCTGGAAAGTCGAATAAATGGGCTAACTCACTCAGAAAGAGGTACAATCAAAAAGATCATTCATGTGTCCGTCCTGCAGAAAGAGCGAGCAGAGGAAGAGGAGGAGGGAGGCAAAGCATCTGCGGTAACAGTAATCGTGATGGGCTTGAAAGGATCCATTATTGCTGCCAGGGCCTACGAACAGGACAGGGAGGGTGGGAGGAGGAGAGGGTCTACCATTATTACAGAGGGGGAGGGGAACCTGGAGAATACAGATGAGATCTCAGGAGGAGAAATAAATCATGGCAGAGAGCGAGAGAGAGGAAGAGCTCGTCTAATCATTCAGAATGATTCTCGCAGCAGCTAGAATCAGATTACTGCATTCATAATGCAGCGGATCAAATTTCTTTCGCGACTTTTCGGGGATATTAATAAGCCTCGGTGCTGGTGGGTGGGAGTGTTAAATACTGGCTCTTATGAACCCAGTGTAAAAATGCTTAAAAAAAGACGTCTAACAAGATTAATCTGTTTTTTTCCTTCAGATAAAACCTCGAGCGCTAATTCAGTCGATACGTGTTCAGTCTAGACGACGCCTCACTGTGCCAGTCTGAGCACTCTGTGGGTGTTAGCCCTGAGGAAAGCTAAGAAGATGTGACTCCTAGATGTGAGCGTTGATACAATTAGCTTTAAAGCTCCTGTGAGGAGTTTTTATCTGCTTATAAAACAGACTAAAATTTTAAATATTGCCTCTTTATCACCTCTAAAAGTGAACACAACCATCAGTGACAAGACAAATCATTTCTATACAGTCATTTATTTATGTCTAACAGTGATCGTGGATGCTACTGATGCCATGCTACTGAAAAAGCATATTCTTACAATTCCTGGGGTAAAAAATCCCCAAAAGTCATAGATATTAGTGTTAGAATAATACAAGGTGATGAGTTAGGATTTAAAAAATAAAAATTAAAAAAATTAAAAAATGATTAATTTGACCACAGGGGGTGCCATAAATCAAAAAAATATCCTGAATAAATAAATTCTGATAAATAAATCCTAAATAAATAAAATAAAAAATATTTATAATAATAAAATAAATAATAAAAGATAAATCCTGAATTTCTCCTCGGGGAAAAATAAAGTATTTTCTTTTTTTTATACTATTCTATACTCAACACAAATTGAGAGTTCTTCAAAAAAGCTTTAAAATTAAAAACTATGGCTAAAGCAATACTAGAATTTTTAACAGCTACCAAAACAAATATTTTAGAGATATTAGTGTAAAAATGATAGAAGGTTATGAGTTTTAATTAAAAAATAAATAAAATACAATTATTGATTTGACCACAGGGGGTGCCATTAATTAAAAAAAAATCCTAAATAAATAAATTCTGATAAATTAATCCTAAATAAATAAAATAAAAAAATATTTATAATGATAAAATAAATAATAAAACATAAATTCTGAAATTCATCGGGGATAAATAATGTATTTTCTTTTTTATATATTTTATTCTATAATCAAAACAAAACAAATTGAGAGTTCTTCACAAAAGCTTTAAAATTAAAAACTTTGGCTAAAGCAGGGCTAGAATTTGTAACAGCTACCAAAACAAATATTTTAAAGCTTTAATTGATAAGTTAAAGCTCTTGTGAGAATATTTTAGCTAGCAAGAAAATCGACTGAAATTGAGACTTTTTCCTTTTTATGACCACTAATTTCCAACAAAAGCATTAGGGATGCAATTCATGATATTTTGTTGAGTTACTGTACGTTATTGTCAACTGGGACGAGGGGTAGGTGTCACATGAGCGGATTACCAGTGAGCTTCTGAAATGAGAGATTGGTCATAGGGTTGCATATTAGACTTTTAAATTGAAGATGAACAAGATATGCACAGGACAAGTTCAGTTTTAAAAAGAAAACTCATTGGCTCATGCTGGTCTATCCAGTGCCCTGTCCTTTTTAAAAAGAGACACAAAAAGACAGAAACAACACCTAAAAATAAAATATTAAAAAAATAAAAATCCCCCAGCTTTTCCAGTAGAGGCACCAAAGTCAACATAACCATAAAGTCCCTTACAGGAGCTTTAAACACTCAATGTTTGATACGAGAAACACTTCAAGGGCAACACAAGACTTATCGATGACAAGCCATCTGCCAAACCAGATGAGCCA
Source organism: Halichoeres trimaculatus (assembly GCF_033239565.1). Classification (NCBI taxonomy): domain Eukaryota; kingdom Metazoa; phylum Chordata; class Actinopteri; order Labriformes; family Labridae; genus Halichoeres; species Halichoeres trimaculatus. The sequence goes on from NW_027437200.1 coordinate 20,164,084, forward strand.
GGAAAGTGACTTTCAGTAAATCCAGTAAACATACGTTTGTTGATCTCAACTTCCCTTTCCACAAAGAAAAGAGCTCAGGATACTTTGGGAACACACACACACACACACTCTTCCTTTTGCCCTTCCACAAAACCACACTTAAAGAGACAGACACGCCCTCCTCCTCGGGTCAGAGTGCACGCTGCGAGTATTGATCGGCCTGCCACTTATAACTCATGCCTCAGCAGTTTCCTCCTCCGTTACGGACAAATGAGGGTGAGAGGGAGAGGAGGTGATAGCCGGACACAGGACACGCTGTCCAGATGTGAACAGAAACACACAACAACCGTGCAGCAGCAGAAAATGAAAGATTCATGTGTATCGAGCGCTGGAGGAAACCTTTAGCTTCAGATTAGCGTTTAAGCCAAACTTAATACCTACAGGGGGCGCATGCATTGATAAGGGACCAGCTGGTAATCTGGGTTTTTGTAGTTTCCTTGTTTTTAAAGACATTTTAAGGCTTTGCTTCTTTGGTTTATCACTGTTTCTGCGACTGCTACCCCCTTCTCTTTCCCTTTTCCCCTTGGGGTCAAAGGTCAACAGGCAGGGCTTAACACACACACACAGAAAATGCTACTGTTGACCTAAAAAGTCTGGGTCTAAATATTGTATATGTAGTACATTTAAACCAAAACAATTCACTCTCAATCTATAAACCAAAAGCAGCCACCGAGACAGAATACATCATGAAAAAATGCACATCCCTGCTGCTGACACCTCATCTGCTCCCTCTTTGAATGTCTTTGTTCAGTATTTATTTAGGCAGAGTGTAAAACAAATGTCACACATGTTAACGCAGGTTCAGCGTTCAGCTAAAGAGACGAGCTTCAGTTTCCCTGTGTGCAGGTTATGATGAGCAGAAGAAGAAGAAAAGGTGATGTTAAGTCTGTAAAGTTAAACTCTAGAGAGGAGTTTTTGACGGGTAAATGAAATAAAAGAAGTAAGACCTGGTTTTATGTCATGGGGGCAGGTGTCAGGAAGGTGAAATTACAGCCCGCATCATAAAGAAGTGTTAATGTTTGGCTGTTGACAGGATGAGATTATCAGATAAACACTCAGTACACAGCTTTTGGACAAAGTCTGCAGAGATCAGATGTGGATTTAGCCCAGAGGATGTCAAAATTGAACAGAGTTCCTCACAAAAGCTTTATCTATCCGGGAATCGATGCGTCAGTGAGATTTACTGAACTCTGCTCGGAAACTCTCAGTTTCAAGGTTCAAATTTCTGACAACACTTGAGTAAGGGGAAAAAACACTTAGTTTCTTGGTTGTGTTGCTTTCCCACATTGTTGATCTTAAAGTGATAGTCCTGGCAAACTACCTGCGTTTGTTTATATCTGGCATGCCGCGCGTGAACTGATACACTAAGCGGCGAGCGCCTCGTAGCCAGCTGTGGCTCTGCAGTGGAGGTAGCGCCGTTTTACGACACGATGAGAACTAGAGCCTTATTTAGCGGTGTTTTTGTGTGAAAGTAACGCGCTGAAAATTCTCTTAATAAAGCGTGAATGCAGACCGATATCAGATTTTTCCGGTGGGAGTCCGTTTATTTGTGTTTTTGGTCAAGTAAAATATGGCCCCGTCTGAGTGCAGAGGAAACCAGCAGAGGAGCAGGGAGGGGGTGTTTGGTGCGAGCGCCCTGGGCTTCTGCTGCACAAAATCACTGCTGTAGGGGTAATTTCTGCCCTAAACCTTGTGATAGGACCCAACTTGTTCCGTCCCAGAGTATCACTTTAATGCCAGGCTAACTAGCTATCTAGCTACTAGCTTGTTGGATGTGACAATGAAGTTGATCCTCATGCTAAACTGACTTCTTCTTACAAGGATTTAGTTTGGCTGCATCTTCTTTTAAATATCTGTATGTTGCATATATATGATTGATGTACAGCCAAGAAAAACATCTGGAAACTAGGGTGAGAATTGGAAAAATAAGTTATCTGTCACGTTAAGCTAAGTTATGATACATTACAGTAAAGTAAGATACAATAAATTGCAATATGTGAGGATGCAGTATTTTACGATATGTTTTGATACAGTGTGTTAAATGATAAAATATGGTATGGTAAAAAACAATATTTTTTTTCTTTCGAGAGTCTGATCACTTCCTGACTCTACCTCCCGACATATTTTACAATCCCAAAAAAATACACAAGAATGGCAGCTGTCAATCATCGTTAAACGTTACGTAAAGCCTCGTTTTTAACCTCTTATAACTAATGAAAACAAAACTTTTGAGAAAAAAAGAGGACTTGAATACAAGGCAGCCGAATAATACGTAATTTTTACATTTTGACCACAGCCCATCTGGAATGACTGGGGAGATGGATTTTTTTTACCTATACTGCAGCCAGCCACCAGGGGGAGCAGTTTTTGAGGCAACCTCACTTCAAGCTGAGCAAGATGACGTCCATTTTTTTACAGTCTATAGGTATGATATACTTTATTTGGTTGTTACAATAGGTATCATTATAACGTTACGTTATGTCACGTTAGGATAAGTTTTGTTACGTTACAGTTACGATAAGCTACTTGCTATATAAAATCCAATTTGTTTCCATTTGCTATGATACATTGCTTTGCCTTACGATATGCTACGCTACGTTACATTATGAAGCTATATCATACACTATGTTGCCATTCACTTTACAATATGTTATGACACTGCTAATTATGATATGATAAACATTTCTGTATTAACCGTATAAACCATTTTTGAATTGAAGATTTTAATATTTAGAAATACAATAACTGCATTGCACAAAATGGGAAAATTAACTGACTTGATTGCATTATTTTCTGAAAATACTCCTATTATTGGACCTTTGTGTGCTCCAGTGGTATAAAAACTCGCTTTGCTATGAGTAAGTACTGTCCACTGTCACAGGTTAATGGAAAACAGTCGGTAAATCATTCCTCTCTTTTTTAGATCCTAAAGGAGTGTGAGGCTGTTTGTCCCACCCGCTGGGAGGAAACATCACATCCTCTGTGCCAGAATGACGGATAACCCAGATGAGTCCCTGCAGCCCCCGACGGCACCTTCACAGAGATGAGAAATAGAGATAAAGAGGAGGAGGAGGAGCGATACAGGTAGGAGAGTGACTTTAACTGCAACAGGAGAATGAGAAAGAAGAGGAGAGAAAGAGAAGGAAGCCTTATTAACGTGAGGAGCTTCTCTGTGGTGTCAGAAACACACCCAGGAGACCCTCCTCTCTTTGTGCTCACCAGAAAACTGTTTGTTTCTCTATATCTCACAGCTGAGGAGCACACCCCTCCCTCAGATGCCCCCATTTCCTCTCCGGCTCTCTAGCACCTCACAGAGTTTCTCTCTGGCTCTCTGGGCTAAAATAAGCACAGCAGGTATAGAGGAAGAAACCAGTCTTTAGCATGTAATACACACTTACACACACACACCGCTACAATGACTGGAAAGTGTTATAATACCCTCTGCTTTGTGCGACCCTGCAGTGGTCATGATGCCTCATTAAACAGCCTGTGTGTCTGAGTGGGTATCACTTCCAGCCAGGAGGATTTGGCTCAGTGTCTGATGCTGCCCTCATTAAATTACTTTCACTTTTTGGGCACTGAGCTGCTTCAGAGTGACCCGTAGTGAGGCCACGAGGAGCGAGTCGAGGAGGAGGGGGGATCTTCCTGCTTCTCTGTCGACTGTTGGTTTCTTTTACAGATAAATTATCCAAATATTTGTCTTTCTCTGACAGTCAAGTAATGACGGGTCAGAGCAGTCATAACTCAGACGTTTATTTTCGATCAGAGTAAAGAAAATCTGCATAAGACTGTAACTGGTCCAAGGGCTGTATTTGGCTGTAACTCAGTTTTTACATCGATTTTTGGTACAAAATGTTTAATTTAATACCTGTTTGCAACATGTTCATCTGGGGTTAGCTGATGGCTAGCTTGAGCATCATATGACTGTATCTGAAAGTTTGTTAAGCATGGCCGTGGTCCAGTAAGAAGCACTGACTGTTCATTTAAAAAAAACCCCGACATTTTCCACCAAAGCAAAGTCTTCTGGGAAGAGATTTCTTGAAGAACATGTTTTTCAACTGCAAGAAGTCTCTCCAGGAACTAGGCGCTTTTTGAGGAACTATGTGCTTTTTGACCTCAGGAACTTTTTAAGGAAACTAGGGACTTATTAGGGAGCTATGATCTTTTCAACTGCAAGAACTTTACCCAGGAACTAAGGACTTTTTGAGGGACTATAAGCTTTCAACAGCGAAAACTTCAGGAACAAGGGACTGTTTGGGGAACTACATGCTCTTGGACTGCAGGAACTCTTTCCAGGAACTAGGGACTTTTTGAGGGGCTATGCACTTAGAGACTGTAGGAACTTTACATTAAAAATACAGACCTTTTGAGGAACTATTTGCTGTTCAACTGCAAGAACAAACGACTTTTTGAGAAACTATGTGCTTGCAACCTACAAGAACTTTCCTTGGGAACTAGAGATGTTTTGAGGAACTATTTCATTTTTAAATACAAGAACAAGGAACTTGTTGATAAACTATGTGCCTTTGACCACAGGAACTTTCTCTAGGAACTTTGTGCTTTTTGACCAGAGGAACTTTCCCTTTTGAGGGACTGTGAGCTTTTCAACTGCAAAAACTTTGCCCAGGAACTAGGAACTGTTTGAGGAAAAACATGCTTTTGGACTGCAGGAACTCTTCCCCGAAACTAGGGACTGTTTGAGGAGCTATGAGCTTTTCAACTGCAAGAGCTTTCCCCAGGAACTAGGGACTTTTTGAGGGACTATGTGCTTAGAGACTGTAGGAACTTTAGATTAAAAATGCAGACCTATTGAGGAACTATTTGCTTTGTAATTGCAAGAACAAACGACTTTTTGAGAAACTATGTGCTTTCAACCACAAGAACTTTTTCCCAAGAACTAGAGATGTTTTGATAAACTATTCGCTTTTCAACTCCAAGAACGAGGGACTTTTGGGGAACTATCTGCCTTTGATCACAGGAACTTGAGACTTTTTGAAGAACTTTGTGCTTTTGGACCAGACGAACTGTCCCCAGGAACTAGAGACGGGGTGCATTGTGCATTTTAACGGCAGGAACTAGGGTCTAGGTTTGGCATAACAGATTTACTCCTAAAATGGCCCTGTTTGGGGAAAGATCCAGGAGATCCAGGAACTTTTGGGGGCAGGGCCTACAAGATGAATCGTTTCTGGTAGACGGAGAATCTGCAGTGTTTTTATTTCATCATTAAAACACAGCTGTGATTGAATTGCTTTGAAAACTCCTTAACTATGGTCATCTTGGGCGAAGAAACTGAAACTGGAGACCTACAGCTGATCGTGTTAGTGGATATCCAGTTTGAAACTTCTGATTTCAGCATCAGCTTGAAAAAACTTTGACTTCTGCAAGTGGTAGAAAAATGTTCAGACTGTTTGTGGTTATTCGTGTGACTTGGAGGAAGTTATATTACAGCCTCACAGGAAGTTGCGAGTCGTTTGACGGCTCATCACCTCAGATAACCAAACATCTGAATCATTAACAGACTTACAAACATTTCATCTCATAGTTTTCTGTAAGGAAACATCCCACGTTCGACTACAGTCTTCTTTAAAGTTTCTTCTAGCGAGTGCACTGTAGCTGTTAACAGGCCCTTGGTGGAAATATTGATCGTCAGATTGACTCATTATTGGTTTATTGCTTCCACTGAAGGACACAGAGAGAGATGGATGGAAAGAGGAGGAGTTTGAATCTTCAAAGGAAGCCCTTCAAGCTGATGCTGTATGTTAGCCGCATCAATTTTAATCTGTCAAGCTCTCATTGGACGGTTACATTTGAATAATTGATTTTTAGTAATTAAAGCGCTGCACAAAATCCTTCTGTTCGGCTTTTTGAACGCAGCCTGACCGGTCAAATCATACGTACAGCTGTTTCTATTTCAGAAACCGTTTATACGACCAATCATTGCTCCTTTACTTCACTGCGCTTTACACACTCCCTGCCTTCACACACACACACACACACACAGACACACAGATGCTTTATTATGTGTGAGATGAAAGAGGTGACAGCTGGCCTTAGGAGACAGCAGAATGAGTGATCACAGCGCACACACAAGGAAGGGATAAGAGTATTGATCTCTGTAGTCGCTCCCTGTGAGCAGGGACATGTGGCTCCTGTTAAATCTGTCTCTATTACCTGAGAGCTCACTTTAAGAAGTCATTGCCCCGTCTAAATTACATTAAATTTAGACATTAACACTACAGGAACTGTTAATGTTACCTATAAATTTTATATTTATTGATTGGGTTCCAGTAAAACTCTAAATATAACACATACAATATGATTTTTTTAGCCTGAAACTCCATTTTTTTCCCCTGATAGATTATGTCCATCCAGGCTAATTCATATCAGGTTGCTAATTTAGTAAACAAAGATGGCTGCCGTATATGAATCAGCTATTAGCTTGGAGCTTCAGGTTATATACAAATTGTAACAGTTTGAATGACCCAAATTCATGTGTGTTGTGTTAAAACTAAAGCTGTATGGAGTGAAAGTTAGAATTAGCAACCTAGCCTAGCCTAGCCTAGCAAAACGTGTCTTTCCTCCACTTATTAAAGGCATAGTAAACAAACAAAGTTTGCGCTCCAACACTCTTGGTCAAAACGTAACTGCTAAGATTCTAGAAGCTCTGGTTTCACTTTGGCTAAAAGCTAAGAAAAATTAAGCTAGGTGTTAGCTAACAACCTCCTATTGCTGTCTAATAGGGATGGGTACCGAATTGGTTACTTTTACAGGTACCGACCAAATTCTGTCAAAAGTACAGGGTACCCATTCTCATAAAACCTCAAGGTACCATGTTTAGGTACCTGAATGCATCCTTGTGACTGTGAGGGAGTGGAAGAGTAGGCATTTTTCCATGCTGGACATGAACACAGCATTGCAAGTTCATCTATATGATTTGAAAAACTTTTATATTTTATTTTTAAACAAATGGATATTTTTTTACCACACAAACACAAAAAAGTGCTGGAAATTGGAACCTTTAAGAGCTGGTACCGATTGTTAGGTACCAAGTTTTAGTACCATATTGTTTGAAATGTGAAAGGTACCCATCCCTACTGTCTAAAGACGTTAATTCCACTGTATGATTCAACATTAGCATGCTAACTAGCTAGCATCAGAATGACTATTCAGTTTTACAAAGTGTTCATATTTTCATTACTACAGGCCTGAAAAGCAAGTCATGTATTGTGTCTTAGCATTAGCATAGCAACCCTCCAATAGCATTATGATTGCTACCTGGATGTAAACAAGCACAGATGACAGATTTTATGTTGATCTACAGGATGGATAGAGCCATGTGTGGCCTGGAGTTGCTAACTCAGCTAATGTTAGCTACACTTGTTTATCTGTAGGGATCCCATGTGTAGCCACGTGGGGTAAATCATGCTCCGTTCTGACTGTTTAGTGAGTGTTTTCATACTTTCAGCCTCAGAGTTAGTCAGAATTACATTTCCTCCCACTCTAGCTCGATGCTAAAAGCACAAAGCGAAAATATCTTTCTGTTTGTAACTGATCTGGTGTGAGCCTTGTTGCATTCTTGCGATTACACGCTCCTATGCACCATGCAATGTTGTGCATTCATGGCACACATACACACACACACACAATAACAACTGACTGTGACATGAGGTGCCTCTGTCAGGAATTTATGTTGGGACCCAGGTGTCCACCCCCTCCCTTTGGGCCCATTTACTTTGCATGGATATAACCATTAGCTTTGTCACAGAGCGGCAGTGCCTGACCCCCTCTGAACCATCACAGCCCCGAGGCAATAATGGGAATGCTAAATTGCAACTGCATGCACTGGATTACCCAGCCTGGGGGCAGAGTATCAGGGGAAAGATACAATAGGGAGTAATGTAGTGGCTTAACTAAAACCTGCTTTTTAACAACTGGTTGGTTTGAGCGAAATGTGTCCGGAAAAATTAATTAGAGCATGAAAAAGTGTTTGGCTTTAAACTTGACTTCAGGGGAGAATAAATACTTTGACATGACACTCGAGCTCAATTGATTTTTCCAATTAGAAGCTTTAGCGAGGAAATGAGCCGTGTTCCTGCAGAAAGTGTATCAGCAGTTTTCCCTACGCAATCGATAGCCCCGTGATGCAATGCCTCCTCCCTCCCTGCTTTCTTGAGACCGAGAGGAGCTCCGTGAGGAAGCAAGTGGGGGAAGGAGAGGAGACGAGATGGGGAGGAGGGGTGGGAAACAAGGATAGAAAGGAGACGAGCTGCATATTTGATGAGTTGCCTCTGGATGGTCTTTTTTGACAGTTTTATGAAGCAGTAGCCTTTTAAATCAACGCTGGTGGTGAAGCATTGCCTGCTAACAAACCAGACAACATCCATTTCTCTATTAGCAACACAAAAGTGGAAATAACAGTGACATTTCACACATCTTACCTGTAGGTGTCATGTAATAAGCCTCTATGTCAGCCATGTCCGTGTGCAGAGCACAGTCCAGATAACTCTGGATAACTTTCCTGCTGTAGTAGTAGCGCGCACCCATGAGAACGAGCGGCGCACAGCAGGTCAGCGTGACGGATTTGGTCACGTAAAAGCACATTACTATGGAGAAATGGAAGAAAAATAAACGAAACCTGTCAGAAGAGAGAATCACATGTTTGATTTTGGCAGAATTTGACCCCAAACAGACACAGACAGACAGAAAACAGAAAGCAGAGGCATTCACAAAGATTAACAAGTGAAACATCAGGTCTGTTAAATGAGATTTCAAACAGAGAGAAATCAGGATTAGTTTCACACATGGCAGAGGAGTTACATCATCAAACTGTGAAGTAAGGCACATTAGCTTGAGTCTGTTGGTGAATTCCTATCATCTAGCTCAGTGTGTGTTGGAGTAGGAAGTGGGATGTGACGCTAGGGGGCGCTAAAGGGGACATAAACAAGCAGGCTGGGTGCTGCATAGCATGTTGTGCGTGGCATGCAATTAAGTATAGTTAGCTTAATCCTGTTTAGCGTTGACGCTTCACACGACAAATGACCTGTAGAGGCTGAATAATAATCTGTTCGAAGCAGAAAACGAGTGATAAATCTGAACAGATGAGAGTTTTTCACCCCTGGTTTCATTTTTGGGTGTTTCACAGCCCAGGTTGTCATGTTTCCCGACTTTTAAGAGTCAAACTGAGGCTAATTCATACTTTTTCCCGCCCAAACTGTGAGGCTTCTGCGCGCGTGTCAGTTAGTTCGAATTTAAAGTGCGTCATTATTCACGAGGCTTTGATCTCGCGCCGCAAACATCAACAAAAGCCAAACGAGCTCGGTGCATAGCTGGCGCATAAACTGCTGTGCAGAGGCGGAGGCGGAGGGGGGAGAGCGTGTGCACGCTGCGTGGGAGTGTGTGTTGGGAAGTGCGTGGGCTTCTTTTTTTGTCTGTGTGTGTGTGTGTGTGTGTGTTTCTTCTGAGTACGTGCGCGCACCCTCAAATTCATTCAGTCATTCATTCACCGGCATGTCATCACATCAGCATCAGGCCCGACGGTTCTACACGTGCACCATGCGCTCGGCTCGGCCATGCCTTTTGTTGCATGATGGGCAACATGCCGGTAAATGCCGGCGGTAGGGGAGCCGAGAGGGCTCAGTGTGGGGCTGCAACAGATTTCAGCTGCTTCTAGAGACACGTAGAGCTGGAAAACGTTGTCTTTGTGTTGGAATGAAGACAAGTACCTCGAAAAAAAATCACCTCAGGGTGCAAACATCAAAAGGAAGCGCATTAAAAGTGATAACTCCTTCATACATAATTAATGCTGGGTATTGCGCAGAAGTTTTATGAAGCCTTAAAGTGGGTCTGAAACCGACAGGATGCACGGTAACGTGGTACTTACCTGTCAGAAGAGCGTATAAAAACTGAGTCCTGGGCTGCTGCCGGAGCCCCCTGAACGCAGTGTTGGGTATCCTCTCCATAATGCCCTCGTAAAAAATGCGCCGCACCTCCTCCTGATCCCCGAGCTCGAACTCGCGGATAAAAACCGCATCTTTCCTCACATCCTTAGCCTCAGCCGGGTTCAGAGCCGCGCTGGACGGAGGAGAGCTCCACATGATCGATTCTTTTTTGGTCCCAGGTATAGCATCGTGCTCGTCCGCAACAATTTTAGTCTCGCAAACCATTTTGGGAGACGAACAATGCATGCAACTGGCCGCAGAAAAACAACTACAGTTCGGAAAAAAAGGGGAAGAATGAGTGTGAAAATGGGTGATGCGTGAGGTTTTGTTAAAAAACAGAGAAAAGATGAAGGGGAGGAGACGAAGGGGGGTGTTCTGCTGCAACCCTGAGCGTTTCTGACGACCAAGACTTGCCGGTGTGATTGGAGCTGTATTTATAAACGCGCAGGGCGGGTAGATTCAGGTTCAGGGGTTGGGGTGGTCCTCGCACGGCACAGATTGGTGGAGGCGCTGCGCCGTTAAACGCTGATGGATGGACAGAGGGGGGAGGAGGGGGAGGGAGACAGACTCAGTCCCTCTCTCTGCATCTCATCAGGCGTGTTTGTGTGTGTGTGCGTGTGCGCGCTGCAGGAGTGTGTGTGTTTCTGAGGATGTGCACCCATGAGGAGGGGGTGTGATGGTGAGATTGCGTAGAGAGGTTGTTTCTGGACAGGTTTCGTTTTATTCTCTCAGTCTTTCAATGAGGAGGATCCCCGGTTTGTTGAGATAAGCCTACCTTGGCTGTAAAGGATGCGATACGCAGCTTTGGGGGCGCAAGGTAACGCGGGGGCGATGCGTCAAACTGGAGGAAATCCCATGCACTAACAAGGCGGCTGCAGCTAAGAAAACACCGTTTATGATTAATTAGATGTAGATACTAAAACTGTAACCTGCTGTTATCGAAATGACGGTAAAGAACGATAGATGTAGCACGAAATCTCAAATGCGTCATTTGTTGCGCAGTTTCACTTTCAGGAAAAAATCTAAAAAACGTACTTAACTTTATTTCCAGTCATAAATCTGCGTTAAAAGACTTCATAAAGGCTGAAATCTAGTTTTTATTAGTGATTGCGCACTGTCTGCAGCCTCGCAGTGGGCTGAGCAGCCTCCTCTGCCTCATGACTGACAGCTCTGCTGCACTGCAGTGATTCCTCCACGGCTTCCCTCCGCTTTGTCGCCCCTGCTCCTGCTCCTGCTCCTGCCATACATCAAACACCTCACACAGCGATCAAATCTCGCCTCGCTGCGCGTCACAAATCTCACATTAACCCAACCAGTGTGCGAGCCGCGCCGTGCACCGAGCAGCTCACGGGTGACGACGACACCGGCTTTACGCACGACTGCAACGAGGATGCTCGACACGATTCTTTGTTGTCCCACGACACTCCCTTTAATTAACCACGACTATGGTTATACAGAGCAGAGCTTGTATGAACTAAAGTGCGCTCATGCTTTTAATTTGACAGCTTGGGGAAACGATTTGTAGTTTTATTCAAAGTTAAAGCCACTTGTTTCGTTTAAGGTCGTAAAATAACCCAAATAAAGTCCAAACATCACCATCACACCCCAATAACTTTGTTAAATCATGGATTTAAGTTCCCCTTCAGTCTGTCCTCTAAAAACATGCAGCTCGTGATGTCAGGGAGAAATTTCATCTCCGTGGATGTGTCTCATCTCAGCACCATCGTCACACACAGAAAGCAGAACTAGTTTGAACTGGATCATTAGGGGCAACCTGCTATTGATAAGGCTGCACCCACCCCCACTCCCTCCCTCCCTCCCTCCTCCTTAAGGTGTCCCCTCCCCCCTTCTCCCACCACAGAGCCACAGGGGTGAGGAGGAGAAGGAAGGAGAGGAAGAGGAGGAGGGAAGGGGAAAGCAGGGAACCTGCCAAACCAAAAATGTCCTCGCGCGCAGCTCGGATGTTCTCGTCTCATACTAACTGCGGTAGAAAGATGGTTGTGTGCGCCTCAGCACCTGCTCTGCACCGAACAGCCCGGGGATGCTCTGAGCATGCGCAGTGCTTTCTTTTGGTTGTCTAGGCACTGATGCTTTCAAGTGCTGTCGGTTGTCAAGTAGCATCAAATGAGCATATATATATATATATATATATATATATATATATATATACATATATATATATATATATATATATATATATATATATAATACAATTCAATTCAATTTATTTAAAGAGGCTGTACATATTGATAAATATTTCAAACAGCATCCGTCTAAATTAGCCAGAGTTAGCCATACAGCTAATTAAAAAAAAGCAACTAGTCTGAAACAGTATTTCATGCTAGTCAAGTTGAGGCATTAACTTGCTATTTCAATAAATTACATCAAACCGAACATTACTTTTGCAAGAGTTAGTTGCAGTCAAAGCAATGCACTCACAAGCTTTGTTTGGGTGCCTGGATTGCAGGACAAGATTTGATATATTTTTAAAAAAGGGTTTACCAGATTGTTTTGATAACCGATTAAGAATTTTATACTGATTAAAACTTATATATATATACATATATTCTTTTGTGTAAAGACAGAGTATATAAAGATTATATTTCAACCAGCATCTTTGTAAATTTGCCAGTTAGCCATACAGCTAATTTAAAGAACTAGTTGGAAACAATATTTCATGCTAGTCAAGTTAAGGCATTAACTTGCTATTTCAATGAATTACATCAAAATGAATATTACTTTTGCAAGAGTCAGTTGCAGTTAAAGCAATACACTTATAAGCTCTGTTTGGGTGCCTGGATTGCAAGACAAAATCTGATTTTTTTTTTTTAAAGGGTTTACCAGATTGTTTTGACAACTGATTTTGAATGCTAATGGAAACTTGATTGATTTGACATGATATTTGTGATAAGGATGCCCCTAGTAAAACTTTTGCTACTGAAAGTTAATTTACATAGCTGTAGAAGTTTTGTCCAATCAGATTCAAGTATTTAAAAAATCAGTCAGAACTACTTTCATCAAACAAACTAATTGAATTACATTTTTGCAACAAGTTAAATTTGGTGGTATAACACTGTTCTGAGAGCTTCCTGCCCTTCTACGTGACAATGTGGAATGCCAGAGCCAGAGGCAGGGAGAGCACACCTCCTGGCTCGTTAATGTGCATGTATTAAAAGCAAAGGCATGGAGAGCAGCAGCAAAGATCCTCAGAGTTTGGAGCAGAGTGAGCATTAGTGACAGGACACTTTTATGAACAAACAAGTAGGAGGAGAATCATTAGGAAAACCCATCATCTCTGTTTAAATGTGCTCAACACAACTCCACCTCAAGCACCAAAACTCCCCTAACACAAGGTATCACACAATCACATTTTCCCACACTGAATCCTTTTGTACTTTCTTACCAAACATACAAGCCTGACTGCCTCTCCCACCTCCGACTAGAAACTACGACACTTGAGAATCTGCACACAGACCCACATATTGTTCTAATAGCCATGAATGTGACCTCTGACCCCTGTGGCTCCCTGCAGCTCAGGAAACCCCGCCTCGAGGTCACATCTAGCCCTCCTGCCCCTGATCCCACCGTGACCCCTGACACTTGTCTGTGACTGAGCAGACAGACAGGACGTTACCCCTGGAGTTTAGCCCGTCTGTCTGTGCATGGTGGAGCAGGTCAGTCTTACCGTCAAAGTTTATCATTACTCACTTTTAAAATGTCAGACCAGGCTCTAAATGTGGATCATATTCTCCCTCAAAGAAAGACAGAATGCCTTTGGATATGGGAGAGTAAATATAATCATTGAATAAATAATGACAAAACTCTATCTCTTAATGTAATTAAATGATGGACACAACTCTGTGATACAAAAATGAAACTGCTGTGCGTGCGTGTGTGTGTGTGAATCCCAACTTACTACCAGAGGCCTGTCTCCCTCTTGTGGCCACAGGTCAAAGGCACAAAACCAAACCGGGGTTGTTGGCTGAAGTTTCTTCTCAGATACATTTTTTGATAGATTGGAGATTTTAGGTGAGCACGTTTTAATCCTCAAATTGATGCTTTTATTTTATTTTTAACTTTTTTCTTTAAAAGTATCAAGGACAGTATTTTAAATCCTTTATCTTTTGTTGTTTTTATTATTTTCATCTTTTTCCTGTTTTTGTTTTTACAGATGTTTTCCTTTCCTTTATTCAGTGGTGGTTCTTAACCTTTTATACATTTGCATATTCTTCCTCACATTTCTCTTTCACCTCTCTTTTACTTCTTCTCTTCTATTTCTTTTTACTGGTTGTTTTTATGATGTAAAGCACTTTGTAACTCTGTTTTTTAAAGTCCTCTATCAGGGGTGGCCAACCCATGGCTCTTTGCCTTTCGGTGTGCGGCTCTTCCATCCATTCATAAAACTGATGTATTGATGCTAACGTTAAGAACAGTACTGATCAATACTTGGATGACGAGATTGATACTTAAGTTTCAGTTTCTTTTCTCTACATGTGCTCCTCTCAATCGTTCATGTGCTCGTAAATAGATAGATAGATAGATAGATAGATAGATAGATAGATAGATAGATAGATAGATAGATAGATAGATAGATAGATAGAACTTCTCATTTTGAAAATTGGAAAAGTATTGATTTTTATTTTATGGCATTTCGTTTCTGTGTGAGAGGAAGTGCGTTTGTAAGACCACGTTTTTTTTTTGTGGCTCTTTGTAATATAACAATAATTTTTGTGGCTCTTGGTCCCTGACTCGTTGGCCACCCCTGTCCTATATCAATAAAGTTTATTATTATTATTATTGATAAGAGGGAATGGAGGAAGTATTTTTGAGCATGTTTCCCCAGACTTTTGTGATTTTATATTATTAGGCCTGTTTCGGTCACAACATGCTCCTAGTTTTAAACCTTCTTTTTTAACAACACTGAAACCTGATCTGGCCTTAATCTTAGTTTTTGAGTTAAAACATGTGTTTTAAAACTTAATATATGAGCCAAATTTACCTGAACAGTCCAGAAAAAATGCATCAAGATATTAAAAATGGTCTAAGATAATAGAGGACAAAATGACACCTGAATTGCCTGAGTAGATTAAAAAAATGCCTATGTATAAAAAGATTTGCATGTTTGGTTTATTGTATCAAGACAATATTCTTTAAAAAAGGGTTTAAAAAAGTCTTTGAAGAGAGTTTTATGATCACTGTGAATGTTTTTTATTTTTTATTTTTTTTTTAGTGTTGAGCTCTTTTTTTTATACACTTTAAAAAGAACACACACTTTTTTTCTGGGGTTGAACCTGCTGAACCCAAAATTTAGCAAGAACAATCTTACGACTGAAAATGATGAAGGAAAGCTGCACCAGTTTACCACTAACATTATTTTTCAGTTAAGATCTTAGTTGAATTAAATATTATTGCTTTTCTAACCAATAACCCAAACCTTTTCATGTATATCAGTATATTTTATGTGCAGAGGAATCTTCCAGCTTACTTTCAAACGGGTTATATCTCATAACTCTAACAAACAAGCATATTTAAACTAACTGCCAAATGAACAGAGGACCAAATATTTGTCCTTTAAGCGACAATTCAGTCAAATTGTTGCACCCTCTGGGCACCGAGACAACAGACAGTTAGAAAACAAACAGCAGAAAAACACAGCAGAGGTTTTTGGTGAGTCAGGGAATTAGACGACGAGTGTGATCATCTGCGTACATATATAAAATACTGTTTAAAATATGAAATCCTCTAAAAATTTAATGATATTAAGAAAACTGTTTGATTTTGATCAAAACAAAGAAAAATCTATGGAAGAATAGATTGTGCCTTTAGCTTAACAAATACACATTATTTATTCCATACTCTATACAAACTTAAATGTTTGTTTTTGTATATTTTTCCTACATTTTTTGAAACAGAGTCTTCTCTCAGGCTATGTTTTAGGTTAGCTAAACCACGCTAAACCACGCTAATTTAAAACAGCTGATCATCTAAACTTGTTTCAACATGAAGACAGCCTGTTGAGTTGTGATTTTATTCTCTTAAAAAAAAGCCACATGTGTCTCTGTTTTTACGTACTATTCAAGCATTAGCTTGTCAGGCTAACTAGCTAGCCACCAACATAGTAAAGCTGTATTCAAATGAGACGGAGCATATAAAAAACCAACTAACTAACTTAAACTTTATACTTTATTTCAGACCCTTAGGTTTGTTTAATTGTATTAATAACAAAACAACAAATAATGGATTAAAATAAATAAATAAAAAAAAGAAAAATGCAGTTCATATATTGTCAGCAATTAATTCACAAAGAAAAATTTGCAATTATTTCCTGTGGTGTTAAAGAAACTGGTGCTCTCACAGTTTAAGCTAACGCTAGCTGCTCTGTCCTTCTGTAAGCCTTTAATTTTTAACTTTAAAGAAAATAAATAAGATTAAGTTAACATTAGATTTAGGAAATTAGACAATCAAAAGAGGTTTTTTCTTTTAAACGAATTAAAACTTGAGGCTCTGCCTTCTCTCTTTTTCATTTTGAGCTAGCTAGCTAGCTAGTTTCAAACCAAACAAAGGGAAAGTTTTTTCTGCTCTTTATTGGTTTGGTCTTACACGTGTAACAAAGAGTGGTTCTTCCTAAAACTCCCTCATACAGGTGACTTGTTAAACAAATGTCACATAAGAAGTCAGCTGCTGACAGAGCTCCAACCAAACCCACCAAGCTAACGTTAGCTTAGTGTTAGAAAGTAAAAGTTCAGAAAACACACAATCAACCACGACTCTTTTAATCCAGTTTTTGGAACCGGATGTTTTACTGTCACGTTCATTAATCACCAAACTCGTTCTGCCTCAAGGACGATGAGGAAAACTAAAATGAGAGGGAAAATCAAATATTTGACTTCAAAAACAAATATTTTTCAACTGTCTTAAAGGTTGCGTGCTCATGTCTCTTTTGGTGGAGGGTTACACTGAATGCAGAGTGAAGCATTTAAAGACACAAATCTTATTTTAAGTATTTTACTCCCCAAAGATGATGATGACTTAGAAACATTGTGTGATTTCATGAACGTGAGATACTTTTTTTAATGTAATATGTAAAGCAAATGAGTTGTGTTTTATTTCAAACCGTCTGTTGGACAGGACTTCCTGTTTATTATACTGAGTGTATGGTCAGTAGTTGCTCATCATCAATGAAAGCTAATCAAACAGAGCGTTAATGTGATCGTCTTCCTCTCCTCTGGGAGTTTTCGTGTCTCACATCTTCACACCTCAGGCCACTGTTTGTCCGACCAGCGCAAACATGTGGTGACTCCTCATTGGATGATCTTTAAGTTTTCGTCACAGTTTGTCACTGAACAAACATGTTTAGCCTAAAAGTACATATAGTTTAAGATCACCACTCAGAAAGACAGAATTCTCCTGAACGGCGTCAAGGTTTTTACACCCAGAGCGACTACGAACCCTTCGGTAAGAAAACACCTCTTTCTGACTTTTGACATCCCGCTGAAATATTCCTTCTGAAAGTTGACAGTTGTTACATTTTACTTTTTATGTCTTTCAGAAAATGAGGGTCCAGATTGTGCTGCTGGTTGCAGCGTTTGTGGCTGTAGCCAGTGCTATTCCTATCTCTGTAGCTCCAATGCGTCCAGTTTTTCCAACACATCCAGCCCATGCTAATCCACACATGTGTAAGAAAATAAAAACTGTGAAAGTTTGGGAGCTTATCACTTTGTGTACACGTTTTTAGAAGTTTTTGGTAGAAACTTGACAGTTTGATAATCCATAGTGCTGTTTTATCCCCAACAGACTCTGAGGAGCCACAGAAGGACGCTGCTCCTGCCTCTGATGAGCTCTCTGAGGAAGAGCTGCAGCTAGAAGCTGTCGCAGAAGAAGAGCCTCAACTGGAATCTCTCGCAGCTGACGAGCCACAACTGGAATCTCTCGCAGCTGATGAGCTTTCCGAGGATGAGCTGCAACTAGAAGCTGTTGCTGAGGAAGAGCCACAACTGGAATCTCTTGCTGCTGACGAGCCACAGATGGATTCTGCCGAAGCTGAAAAACCAAAGATGGATTCTGCCGAAGCTGAAAAGCCAAAGATGGATTCTGCCGAAGCTGAAAAACCAAAGATGGATTCTGCCGAAGCTGAAAAGCCAAAGATGGATTCTGCCGAAGCTGAAAAGCCAAAGATGGATTCTGCTGAAGATGAAGCTGAAGATGAGGAACCACAGCCAGATTCAGCTGCTGCCAAAGAGCCACAGATGGAAGGAAACGCCAAGGAGTACGCCCTCGAAGACGACAGCTTCATGCAGGAGGCGCTGGACGACGATAATCTTAGACAGGATGCTCTTGAAAAGTATGATGAAGTGTTGATGCAGGACTCTTAAAGTGGGGATACGTTCATGCATGAAGCTTGAAAATGATTCCCTCAGATGGCAAACAGAGTAAGCTGCCCTGATGTTTAATGATTTGGTAGCTAAATTCCCCTCTGAACATCCTGCCGGTATCTCACATGTACGCACAAATGATCTAATCAGACGATATTAACTTCAAAGATTTATTAAAAAACCTGTTATTTCTCATCCTCTGGTGATTTTCTGTCTCTTCATTCAGTCTCTGCTCTGCGAGTGATGTACGTCATGTTCGCTACACAGAGGCGTTACAGTTACAGGACATGAACACCTTTGACATAATGTAATAAAAATGTTTGCCTCAGCTTTAGTTTCAGCGTTTTTTTTCAGTACTTTACTATCATCATGCATATATCTATAATTAACTGCGTTTAACTTGTGTGTTTATTGTTCACACAGTGGACACACAGCAAACATCCTGAGGCAGCCCTCGAGGTCACGCCAATGCTAATACAAGCTAAACATTTACAATTTACTTTACACGTCATACAGCTAGCTTGTATTTTAACAGATACACACACCACATGTTGGAGTTTAAGAAAGCCATCTTTAAAATTAAGCTGCTTAGTCAACAAGCTTCGGTGCTCTAAACCAAAGGGTCCCAATTTTTTAGCCCACGACTCCCAAAATAGTCGCCACAGAGACCAAAAAAACCCTGAAAACAATAATAGGCTAATCCAAAAATGAACAAAAATTAACCAAAAAATAAAGGTTGAGGAAACATGATTTAGTTTATCAATACAACATTAGACTGCCTTTGTGCAAATACTGCTGCTAGCTTGGTCGCCTCAGGTTTCTCATAGTAGAAAACAGATTAAGATTTTTTATTTATTTATTGTGCATGTTTTATAGAAAATTTCTGTACGATTAAAAAAATGAGGAAACATGCAATCTATTTTTTTATTTTATTTTGGAAGATATTTCATGACCTTACTATTGTTGATCTTTTTAAAAAAAAAAAACAACTAAAACTTCAAACCTTTTTTTCCAAACTATTTCATCAGTCACAATCAATCAGACACTTTATACAAAATAATAATAATAATAATAATAAGTGAATAATATAGAAACAAAAAGATAATGATTAAAAAGTACAAAATTTATAAATGAATATAATAATAATAATTATATAAAATAAAAAAAAAATATAGATAAAAAATTAATATATCCCCACCTAATTAACCAATCACACTCAATAAATCAGTCATTATACAAATAATAATAATAAAAATAATAATAATTATGATAATAAGTGAATAATATAAAAACAAAAAGATAATGATTAAAAAGTCAAAATGTATGAATGATTATAATAATAATAATGATAATAATATAAAATTAAAAATATAAATAAAAAATAATTTATCCCCAACTATTTCATCAATCTCACTCAATTAATCAGGCTTTATATACAAAAAATAATAATTATAATAATAATAAGTGAATAATATATAAACTAAAAGGTCATGATAAAAAAGTAAAAATAAATGAATATAATAATAATGATAATAATAAAAATAATATAAAATAGAAATAAAAAATAAATATATAATTAAAAACAAAAATATAATTATAATTAAAAAAAAAAAAAAAGTGACCCAACACCCCCCATAAACTCACATCAACATACAACCCTCCACCTCCAGCACACCAACGCTCATGTCACTTCAGCACTGGTCAAGCGTTTCCTCCAGACCGTCCTCTAATGAGTAATTTATGTCTGCCCAGCAAAAATACACTCATGCATAATAAATGCATTATCATACATATCACTTATTCATAGTGCCCTGCTAACATCGGCCACTACTCTCGACTCCAGCTACTGCCGTGGCCTCTCAGTGACGAATCACCAACAACACCTCCCTAACAAAGAAAATACTCAAACAAGTGTATTCTAAATTAAATAACTTCACAGAGACAAAGCTTTCCTGACAGGAGAGTGTAAAGTCAACAAAGCAGCTGCTCCAGGCAGAGAGAAAATAAACAGTCACTTATAGCTTATGTTAAACTGTGCTACCATGATGACACACCAGAGGAGCTAAAACAAATAGTCAAACATCAGCCACAGCTCAGCAAATCTACACCCAAAGTGTCACGAGCCTGCTGAAAAGTTATACCTGAAACACCTGGAATCCTTCAGCACAGGTTTAGAAACTTTAAACCGTGTACACACAGATTAACACGGGGGGACTGAAGAGTGTTTGAGAGCTGGAAACGTGTCAGGTTCATATTCATGTTGATCTGTATCAATACTCTGTTCTGTTCCTCATTAGGAAAAGGCGTCACAAGCTGGTGAGCAGCTTTATTTTTTCACAGCTCCCTTCACACCAGCTGTTGATCTGGTGAAGCTTCATCTGGATCTGATCGGTTGTCATGTGACGACCACGTGCCAATACTGAGATCTGAAAGAGTTTGTGTTGTTTGCAGCTCTTTCTGTTACTGAAGGGAAGTGGTGTGAACTTGATCATGGTCATTTAGCTACTTCAAAGGATAGCTGCATTAGCATTAGCTAGGATGGTTAACATTGTTAAAGGAAAAATGGTTTCCAGTTCCAGTTGAGAAATTCTGACCATGAACTGATGAACTGGCCCAGGGGTAAGCTAGATATTTAGTCAGAGTGATAACTCAAGGTAAGCTTATGGTTTACTATCGGGAATATTAACATCATCGGTAGAGGTTGCAAGTAGCATGTTAAAAGAATTGTATCTGGGTATAAAAATTCCTTTGGAATTGTAAATAAATTTGAGTAATTTTAAGCTAATCATCAAAAAAAAAAACGTGTCAACTGGCTAGCTTAAAGATGCTATGAGGAGGATCTGTTTTAACTGCACTCCCTCGCCACCTTGTGGCCTGGAGTCTTTGCACTCTGTTGTAAATTACTTTTAGTGAGGCGTGTGTCTGTTTTGGAATTAAATGGAGATCAGATCTGTAGGCTAACATGACAACAAGTAAACACTGTCAGTTTGTAAAGTAGTTTAGTAGCTGTCTATATTTAGCGCAGCTAGCAGCTCAGTGCTCTAAGACATGTCTGTAACATGTAACATTAGTGAATCTTGGTTAGCTATGTCCTGCCAATCATCTACCAATCAGAGCTAACGTAACCTCACTCTTCATTTTATTGATAGACTCCCAAGTTTGAACAGACCACTGCAGAATAGCTGCTGACTGTGGGTTGGAGTCAACATTAGCACAAACAGTTTAGCTCCTGTGTTAGCTTTTAGCTCGTGCTCTATCTCTCTCCTGTTTATCTTTCCTCTGCTCTTCTGTCCTTTTTCTGTCTGACAGTTAGGCTCCAGTGTCCACCATCGCTACAAAATGTAGGTGTGGTGTTGACATAGAGACCTAGATGTGGCATAAATCAATCCAGTCTTGTATAAACTTGACTGGAAGCTAAGAAGTAGCAATTTAAAATAACCTGTAACCAGCAATATTGACGCTAATAATCTAATTTTAAAGAGTGGATTACAATCAGGCATATTTCTAGAAGGGAGACTTTTCCAAGATCACTTTCAAACTCCACACAGCCCCTTTAAACTGGACAAACATCCCAAATGGCTAATCAATAGTTAGCCATTTGAGGTAACTTCAAAACAGACTAGATGAAAGTTAGCTTAAGGTAAACATCTAACTGTTGATTTATCTAGCGTAATTTAGCTATCTTTTGGATTAGCGTGCTAAGTATTGATCTTGAAGCCACAAATAAACAAATCTAAGCTTTGCTCACAATCAAAGTCCACATTTAGGCCCAAAATCATCAATAAACACTTTTTACAGTTAGCTTAAAGTCAGACGGTAAAAAACAGTTGTCTAAAAGGAGGTGTATGTGTTTCAAATAGAGAGCTAAACATCATCAGTAAACACTTGAATCAGTAGCTTCAAGTTGTATATCGTTCTGAAACTCATCAGTGACTGTTTGAGATATTGGCCTAATATCAATAGATGAACATTTCATAAAACAAGCTTTAAAACAAGTAAAACAGTCAAGATGTTTAGTTCAATGTTAGCTTGTGAGAGCTAAAGTTATTCAGGTAGGACTGTTGAGTGTATGAAATGTTGGGAAATCACAGTTGGAGGGTATTTTAAAAAGAAAATCTACATCCATATGCAGTCTTTGGTGCATGACTGAATTATTCAGAAACACCTGGCTGAGTTTCCCTCTGCCATGTTAAAAAAAAAAAACTCCCACACTTCAGCGCCGAGCAAACTTTTGTGCCAAGGTCAAATCAATGCCTGGGGAAGATTGAAGGATAAAACGGGAAGGAAATATCGAGGATTACTGCTGCTTGCCCCCTGCTGGAGGGTTTCAAACAGCTGGAACGGTTCAGTCAGCTTTTGTGGGAGCAGATGAAAGAAAAGTTGAAAGGCCTCGTGGAGAAGCGAGCCAGTGGGAGTGGGAGACGGAGGGAGAAAGAAAGTGGAGGCTGCTTAACAACAAGGGTTTTTTCAGAGTGATTCAGCAAATGTTTGGTATTCCTGCGTGCTCAAACCTCTTAGACACTTCTTCCGATAAAACCTGTGTTACAGCTGCCTGAGACGTGTCCTGAGTAGATGGTTTGTTTTCTGTCAGCTCTGTCAGTTCACTCCCTCTGCTCTCTGTTCACAGCATTTCATCCTGTCTGCGTTAACAACCATACAGGGAGAGGAGCTTGTGAAGAGTGCTGCATCGCTGCGACACTGCTGGCTGCTTGCCTTTACTTAGAGCTCCCCCTGCTGGTGGACATGAGGGTATTGCACCTTTTTTTACCTCAATGCTGTAATCCTTGTAGATAGATGACGAGGTGTGTCCGTGTAGGAGGGGATGAGGTCAGCTCAAACAGCAGGACCTTAACATAATATCACCTCTTAGACACATGTATTTACATTTCCTTAAAGTTTTTGGCTGTTTCTGAAAGTATTTTTCTTGTAAAATCTAATGAATGATTGGATCATTAAGCCTCAAATGCTATAAAAAAATAACCTTCCTGTAATTTGTTAATCAAGTTTAATTGGTAATAGCTTCTGTAGAGCAAAAACATCATTTTTATTCATTTTAAAGCTACTGTGAGTTTTTTTTAGCCATGTATGAAACAGGCTGTTATTAAAATCAAAATCTCTACATGACCTAAAATAACAACCTAGACCATCAGGGACCCAGATATTTCATTGCATACAGTTATTTTTGATGTCTAAAACCACAGGTGGGGGTAGGTGTCAGGTAAATTGAGTGACAACCTAAGTATTGTTTCTCTACATTTTCAATGGCAAAAGTTTGAAGTAAGTGGCCAAATAAAGCACGTTAGAATACCTACCTGTGTACAAGACAAAATTAGCATAATTTGTCCACAAGGAGCACAAACTAAAAATTTCTCACCGGAGCTTTAAATGTGTTTAATCATAACTTTATCGTATTTTTTTAAACCTTTGAGGACAAATGTACCAAACTGCTGTGGTTAGCACTGGTACCAAATTTCCTGGTTCGACTCCCGGTGATTTTTATAGATTTGGGGTGTGGCTAAATCAGCCACTAAGACCTTAATGTTTTTGAGACTTTGGCTTCGTCCCAAGTTTTAAGACATCCTTGTCTTAACTGGTGACTCTAAATTCTTGTAGATGTGCATGAGTGGTTTTTGGTGTTGGTGCCCCTTGAGGCCAAAAATTTTACATCTTTTTTTTTTTTGTTATTTGTGTGTGCGCTTTTCATGCCTTAATTTAGCCTCTTAAGACCTGAGCTTTTGTCTGGTGTGCATATTTAATTCACCTTGCTATTTGGGATAAGTAAGACCATATAAGTGTAGGAACTAAACTCGGTCATGAGTTCTCTATAGTTTGTTGTTAGTGTTGTTTTTTTCCCTAAAATAGGTGTAATGTTATGATTTCACCAAAAGATGATGTGGGCTTAAGGATACGGACCAAACAGAGCAGTACCACTGGAAACCGTGGGGGCAGTGTTGCTGTTATGACCCGATACAAGGGTTTAGTGCAACACGAAGAAGAAAGAACAATTGCGGAACTTTCGCAATGTATTTAACCACTGCCTTCTTTTTGTCTCTTATGTAAGAGGTACATTAGCAATACCTCCTCCATAGTTGTCATGCTTGTTAGTGAGTTTTGTTGTCATAAACTTTTGACTCTGGGCTGCCCTCTGGTGGATGTTTTGGTTAACTGCAGTGCCAACGTAAAAGACGTATGGAAGTATGTGGGCAGTGACGGTAACATTGTTTAAATGGGCAGCTACATTTTCGTATATGAAGGGAGGAGAAATTGGGCCTTTAACTCTGTTAGCTTGAGTTGCGTCAAAGATGCATCAGTAAAACTCCTTACTGTGGCTTTAAATCCCCAAAAATGCAGGCTTGTTAAAACACTTGTACCTGATCTAAAAAGTGACGGAAGGATCCGTTCAGCTTAAACTGTTTGGTTTTTAACCACGTTTCTAAACTGACTCTCAAATACTGTTTCCTTTGAACTTTGATGCATATTTGTAATTTTAATATGATTCAGAGCAATAAATGCTGAAAGTAGGGTATTGGTATGTTTATTTATTTAAAAAAAACAGCTCTCAAATTAAAATATATTAAGCTAATAGTTCTGTGATGACAATGATTAATAGTTTCAGTCTTTGTAGGAGTAAAAATATTTACACATTTGTTACACATCGTCATCCTGGTGCTACACCTACAGCCGAGCTGTGAGACCTCACACTTTGTTATGAATATCTGAATGAATGTGGATGTGGGTCTGTTTTAAGGTCACAGACGATCTACCATGTTCGAAAATAAACAGCAGCAGGACGTTCATTGTTTTTATTTATTGGTACAACATTAAGACAATAAATGGAGCTTTGTGACATAATGTTTACAAAGTACACGATTCATAAACAAGCAACAATGAGACAATCTTATTTCTATAACGTCTACTTCTTTAGCTAGCCTCACTGTTCCAAGGCTCCTTCACCTGCTCCTATTGCAGTTCATCTGACACTTGCATACACGTTTGTCAGACAGAGAACAAAGTCTGTAATTACATGTACCCGTGTACATATACATAATCTATACATACAATCTATATTAACAGTAGGTTAACAAAAAGTGCTGAAAATTCATGCTACAGTGCTGTGCTAAATCGAGACCTAAAAGAACGCTTTTGTGGCCTAAACAGAAATAAATGCGGATATTTTTAGTCCCACAGAACTTTAGTAAAGTAAAGTGAAATAGCTTTCTTAACTCATTTTCTGTCCGGAGGAAGCTGAACTAGTTTAAAGTGGTGTTAAAGTATTTGAGCTGTCAAACAAATTACACATGATGCTACAGTTTGATGTGTAAAATCATCGTAAACATTAATCTCACACAAGACATTCAAACGCGTTAATTTACCGATGCATTCTACTGTATCTACATTTTACAGTCAAATACTAAAAAAATGTACAAAAAATAGTTCAAGCTCCGTAAGAGACACATGAGTAATGGTTTTAACGTGATGTGAGTTCAAACATCAGTGGTATAAAAGTCGTCCCGAATAAGGCAAAGAAATGACGTGCCTCATGACGCATGAAATCAAATCAAAGTTTCACTCGACGCCGACATGAGAGAAAATAAAATAAAGTGCCCGTCGTGTGGATAAGTTAGATGAGTAGAGGTTTAGAGCAGAGTTGTTTTCAGTGTGTGACAGCAGGTGGAAGTGTCCTGGAGTTCAGCGCAGTGAGTTGGTGGGCATGCAGTCACACAGAGCCCTCCTCTCTGCCCTCAGCACCAGCGTCTCTGTCTGGAAAGGACAAAAAAGAAAATGTTTGTATGAAGCTAGCTTTGAAGATTTCCCATGTGTCTTATACTCTATACCAGGGGACTGCAACCTTTAGTTTAGTAGGAGCCATTTTGTCTCAGCTCACCTGGATTAAAGTCATTGTGGGGCCACAAAATCAGCTTTATCTTCACAATAAGACCATAAAGTGTAAAAAAAAAAAATTCAATGCATTGTTAAAGCATTGATCTAAATGAGCAGTTCTTAGAATTTATTAAATTGTACATGTAATGTCTTAGTTTTTTATTTAAAATAAATTTGAAAAAATTTTAAACTTAAAAAAATGCAAAAAAGTTTAAAACTGAAATATTGTAAACTTACAAAAATGTGCAATTCTTTTTTTTTTTAATGACATTTTTGCACATTTTCAAAGAAACTGCAATTAAAAAAAATCTCTTCATTTCAAAAACTTGCAAAAGTTTCAAACAATTTTGAAATGTTAAAAGTTCTGCAAGAAAAGTTGATCCGCCTTTAAATGTCAATTTGCAAAAATAACAAATCACTTCAAAATTGCAAAAAGTTGCAAAATTTGCAACTTATCTCTTTTTGAGATTTAAAAAAATGCTAAAAAAAATTAAACGATAATGTTATTTTAAAAAAAATTGGCTTTTTCTTTAAATTGGCAAAAAACTCAAACAACTTAGAAATTTTTAAAAATTGCAAACATTCCCACATTTTTGAAATAATTCCTAAATATGGTTTTGCAGCTTAACTCATCATTTTTTTGTTGTTTGCTATTGTCTTGTCACATATCAAGCATTTATATTAGCTAGCATGTTCATTGGTAGGAATTTTGGTTTGTGTTTACTTTGGCGCCCCCACTGGAAGAAAAAGATAGTTCGCCTATCTCTCACTGCTTAAAGCTAAGATTTTTCTGGAGGAGATAAAAATTCATACTGATGTGTCTTACAATACTTACTACATACTTTCTTTGCTTTAAATTATCTTAACACCTTAAAACCCCTTTTTAACTCAGCTTCCTGTTTTAAGACCTGAAAGGTGTGGGCAATAAAGCGATCTTGGCAATACAGTTTTTAGATGTAGAAACAACGATGCAAAATTAAATAGAGGAGGTGAATAAACATCTAAAATATGACACACCACTGTTCACTCAACACTACATAGGTTAAATAAGAGCTTCCACTAAATGAGTCCAGCCATCCTCATCCTGTCCAGAACTTCTTGTTCAACCATCAAGTCACAACCGTTGACAAATTGTTTCATCAAAGACTCGTCATCTGGTGAATCACAAACACTTAACACTTTGATATCACGAGACGAGAGCACTACTCAAACAAAAGCTTCTGACAAGAAAACAAAAAGACTTTGGAAGTCCTTCGCCTACCCTGGCGTCAAGGTTGAAAGCGGTCTTCTTTAAGTCTTGCAGTGCCCTCTGCATGAACTCGAAGGCATGACAGTCCACACATGGGCGACCTGGGAATGAGGGGCAGGAATAAGGAAGTGAATAGATACATGAATGGTCTTTTCTTGGTTCATGTGGATTTATTTTGTTCATTATAAAATTCATTATAAAATTCATTATGGAGCAATTAGGCACACAGCAATATATACCTAAGGTTTACTAAACCAAAATAAATAAAGAAACTAGACGAGCCAAGATGGGCTGGTGGTGCCAAACTCTTACATTAAATTGATGAAGTTAGGCTAACATGGTCGCTATTTTCCTCTGACACCACAACTAAAAAGCTTAGTCACTGGTATATTATGCTACACAGAGAGAGATTTGCTTGTTCTATAATCACTGAGATAGTAAATTGCTTTTTCATTGAAAAATGGCAGATTTCAAGAACAATATTTAATAACTTATTTAAGCTAACGTTTGACAACGGCTAACGTTAAGGTTTAACCACCTCCTAGCTTAAACTAACATTTGATTTATGATATGATATGAAAGGTATCAATGCTTCGCAAACTGTTGTGATAATTGGCTATAAATAATGTTAGCCAACTGTAATTTTATCAAGCTAAAGGTTACGTTAACGTATGGCATTGTTAGCTGGGTAACTCGGCAAGGAATTAGCTTAATGCTCACATTAGCTGTAGGGACCTAATCACTAGCAAGAACACACAAAAGTGGACTACTACTGCTAGCTAAATCAGTAAGGCATTAGCCAAATGCTAAAATTACCTGTAATGGCTTACCCACTTGCTAGAAAAGTAAGAAAATGTGGAACTAGCTAGCTCCAACTATCAAAATCAGCTCTCTATAAGAAATATTAAATCAAGTTGATTCTGTTATTTACAAATATAGACATCCATAGACTTTAAAACAGGGATTTAACCATGCAGAGGGCTTGGTCACAGAGGTCAAATTTGAAATAAAAATCAATGTTGTCCATAAAAGAACACACCTTTATCGTCGACACTGTTTGCACGTGGTACAAATGATAAATGAGTCTTAAAATAGCCGTGCAGACCCATTTTCATGCTGTGATGTGTACACTAATTAGCATGACCTACTATTCCAAGCTCTGTTGGGACCTGCTGTCATGTGATCAAAGAAAACATCGCGGTGGCAAACAAATTAGCATCTTACAAACATTAAAAATCAAACCACTAACTGGGTGGATGGATTCAAATTTCATTTATTTAAGTCCACCTACTTTCAGCAGGAATGACAGTCCCAGTCTCCTGATCCGCATCAGCTGCACCGAGGAAGAGGAGCTGGACCGTCAGCAGGAGCATCGCTGCCTGCAAATATCCACTGTATGCCATAGTGATGCTGTCTTCAATAACCTGTAAAATAAGAAAAACTATTTACAAACGTGTTCTGTGCTTAAAATGCCGCACAAAGGTCCAAACATGACCGTCACGGAATTAAATCTGGTCGGCTTTGTAGATCAAATATTCCGGTTTTCATCGGTAAATAATGTTTTTCTTTAGAAACACAGTCTGCTGTGAAAAAATAATGTATATTTAAGAAACTGAATGTCAACCTACCGTGAATAAATCGATAATAGGACGAACAGTAGATACGCGCGAGATGCCCACCAAGGATTGTTTTATGTCGAATAAAGGACTGCGCATGCGTGGAGCCCATCTGAGATTTTGCTTTTTGGGACTGGAATCAAGACTTCCGGTGTCAAAATTCAGAATAAAGGTTTAAACAAATTTTCCCCGAACCCAGTTTCATCCAGTATGTGTAGAAAATACCATTAATATATTACTTCGTACTATTAATTACTAATCCTACATTTTTTTTTATTACCAAACAAGTGTTTGAAATTTTCTCCCACTTGTACTTTTTAAACTATAATTGTGAAGCAATAGTGTATTTCATATTCTATTCCCAATTAAGAGTGTTATTAGTCTTGCTTTAATGTGATATTAAATTGTATTCCTAACTGTTATAACAGAGTGAATAAATGACCAAATGTCATGTTTATTTCTGCAGTTTGTGCCATGAATGATGTACATGTAAACTTTAAAAATGAGAATGAAAGGAAAAGTTTTCGAACTGTATTTTTTTATTACAAAAGATACAAACATTGTCAAATACACTCTTCAAACAAGTTCTTCCAGGTGCATAAAAGAGTACACGGGTCATATTAGAATAGAATAAAATTTAAAAAACCTAGAGATTATTCAAGTAGAGGTATCAACCAAAGCTATTGATGAGTATTATTATTTCACTATAACTTTTGAGCGACAAAAATTATTTCGTTATCGAAGATGAAGTTATTATACATATTTTTTCCCTAACTTTAACCCCTTAAAATTATGACTTCGGTTTGGTAGGACTTTATTTGCATAACATTACACAAATATTCTCCTCAAATTACATTCTCCTGTTGTGATGTAATAACTTAAAAAATAGAAATAAAAAAATCTCTTAATACTAACAAATCTATATACTCTGTCATAAAGGTGATATAAGCCATTTTGATATGGGAGATTTTTCATGCTTTAAAGTTGATAAATAGCCCCCTTCCCAGTGTGGGCGGGGTCCTGACTGTTTTCTTAGGTAGCCCGTTAAAATGCCCGAACTCAAAACACTTCTTTTTCCAAGATGGCGTCGATGAAGGACAGCGACACCGGCCTGTGGCTTCACAACAAACTGGGATCAACAGACGAGCTCTGGACGCCACCGAGCATCGCTTCTCTGCTCACTGTGTCCGTAATAGACAATATTCGGCTCTGCTTTTCGAGCTTATCGCCACCAGTGAAGCTAAAACTGCTGCTCGGGATGCTGCATCTTCCCCGGCGGACCGTTGACGAGGTGAGTTGCTGTGCATTAGCTTGCTGTTAGCCTGACAGGTAAGGGAGAAGCAAACTTAAACACACAGCACAGAAACAACCCGAAAAATCCCGTGTGGTTCTCCAAGTCAGCGCACCCTCTTCGTTTGAATGTCTCAAGTTGCCGATGGATTAGCAAAACAGCGCTAGTCACCAGGTTAGCTGGAGTTAGCTTTTTATCTGTGGCAACAGTGCATGTCGCAAACGTTAAACACTTTAGCGCGACTTCTCCTGACACTTTCACCTCAGATGTAAAAGAAAAGCATTTAAACGGAGTTAAGTTAAGGTTCTGAAGCGAAAAACACCAACTTGAGCCGACCATTAATAGCGTTTCAGTCGTTTTCTAGCTGCAGCGGTTAAAGTTAGCCTGGCGGTTCTCGTTCGAACAGACATTATGGTGGGATGGGCACGAGACAGCTAACAGAGGCGGGAGGGCGGTACCAGCACGCGCACTCAAACAGGTCAACTGTTAAGGTGTTTGAACGACAGTTATCCGCTACCCAGGTTACGTCCGTGCTAACGCAGTTTGTTAAACACATTAAAATTACTGCGGAAGTATCGAAACTCCAAATTTATGTCCATACACGACAAATATAATGATTAACCTCAATACGTACATGTAAATATGAGAGGAAACACTGTAACGTCGTTCTGCACCAATTTTATGGCTAATGTTACCACAGCAAAAGAACGAGTAATTATAATTTAGCCGTTAGCAACTGACGTTTGATACAATGGTCTACTTAGAGACGTATAAATAACAACTGCTTTTGTGTAGCAGTTTGTATTTCAAGATTATTGGGTTTTTTATATTTACCCTAAGTTGTACAGATAGAGGTTAACTCTAGCATTACAAGCATTACTTAAAAGGGGGAAAAAATGATGTGCTAATGTGGTTGAACCAATCAGAAATGTATTGTACTAACTCAGTACTAACAAAAGGGATCATATTAAAACAGTTGGAAACCTATATGACACTACATAAGTTTTAATACTTTACATTTCATTAACACCTGATGTTTTTTATGGTCCCCATTGCTGAGCAAGTTTTTCTATTTGCTTTGAGTCATCAGTTTCAACTCAAAGGTCCACCACAAAAAAGTGAAATGTTAACTAAAGTAAGCAAGTGTAAAGCAAGGTGCGTGTGCTTTTCCAAAAATAAAACAAAATAATAAACCATTTGGGATAGTATCTGAAATGTGATGCATTGTAAGATGCAAATCTAAAACCACAGTAAAGAAGGAAAAAAAAGTTATCTTAATGTTGTTTTTTAATTATTATTTTCAGCTGTAAATCAAAGTATAGATCAGTTTTTGTTGTAAGTAATTACATGGTCATATTTCCCTGAGAGTTTGACATAGTATTCATTTTTTTGTACTGAAGTGGAACAATCAAATCTTTAAACAGTAGTTTGTTGAACAGTCAGCAGGTGGCTCTTTTGTCCTTCTAAAAGTCAGCACTAGTGGAGTGTTAAAAGGTGACTCATTCCTGTGGTGCCTTGTGTGTTCAAATGGGTTTTACAAAACACACAAAAAAAACTTTTTCAGCTCATTTTTTTCTTCTTAAAGTGGTTTCACTAATGCTGTTTTTTCTTGTCTGGGTGTAGATGAAGGAGGCCCTTTCAGAGATTATCCAGCTGGCTACAGTGGACTCAGAGCCCTGGGTGCTGATGGTGGCAGACATCCTCAAGTCCTTCCCGGAGACTGGATCTCTAAATTTGGACTTGGAGGAGCAGAACCCAAATGTGCAGGATATTCTTGGAGAACTGAGAGAGAAAGGTAGAGTGTGCGATGGCTGACTCCTGGTTGATTGCACAAAAATCAAATGTCTCTACACTTGACTGAGTTTTGGTTTCACTTAGCTAGCTATGGAAATGCTTAAACTGCTCACATGTGGTTTCTTATGAGCGATTTTAAGTATATTTATTCTCTTTTATAAACACACAAAGTGAGCAGCTGACACTGATGGAGTTATTTTTTGTCTCTACTGCTCAGTGGGCGAGTGCGAGGCGTCTGCCATGCTTCCTCTGGAGTGCCAGTATCTGAACAAGAGCGCTCTAACCACCCTGGTGGGACCCCTCACACCCCCAGTCAAACATTTTCAGCTGAAGAGGAAGCCCAAGAGCGCCACCCTCAGGGCAGAGCTGCTACAGAAGTGTAAGTCTCTTCACTTTGCAAGATTTGGTTACAGGAAAGTGTTGTTGGCTAGTGGAGAAATGCTCTTGATGTAGCAGTTTATCAGAAAAAAAACAAAGTAACATACTACACACAAGTTATAAGAGACAAAAAAGGTTTTTAAAGAATGAGAAAAACTGGTAATATGCTTAGTTTATGCATAAAACTGTTTTGCTACAGCTCTTTATCTTCTTTTTTTACTTTCTTTTTCCAGCCACAGAGACGGCCCAGCAGCTAAAGAAGACAGCTGGAGTTCCTTTCCACGCCAAAGGGAGAGGACTGGTTAAAAAGATTGACACGACAAGTGAGTTAAAGATTGTTTCTCCCCCCCCCCTGTATTTTTTAAACATCAAATCTTGAAAGAGGGGTATTGTCCTTTTTTAGACTTTACTTTGTCCCTCTGGTGCCCCTATAGTAGCTTTATATCACTGAAGTAGATTGAAAAATCCTCATTTTTCCCACTCAAGTGTTTTAGAAAACTTTTATTTTGGCCTCTGTCTGAAGCTCTTACTTTAGGCTGCTGTCTCTTTAAGAATCCCTGCTAACAAAGCCCCTTTTCTGTGGAGGTCTGCTCAACTAGACCGTGGTGTTTGAGGTACGCTCCTCCGAGGGGTCATGAACCTCATCCTTGTGTGATGACATCATCACACAATCATTACTTGTATCCATGTTAAAAAAATATAAGGAAGCCGAATACCCCCTCTTTAATTGATACCCCCTCTTTAATCTTTTATTTGTTCCGAGCCCTAACTTTTCTGACATCTTTCTTTATTTTGTTCTCAGCTCCTCTCAGGGGGATTCCCAAAGCGCCGTTCCGCAGCCCCACTGCTCCCAGTATGTTCAGCCCTCCCAGTAACCGCACACCCATCGCCCCCCCACGGACGCCCCTCAGGAAGGAGAGAGGAGTGAAGGTAATTCATGCACCTGCATCGTCTCTCAGGACTGTGTTTCATTATCTTTCTTCTTGTTAAATATTCTGTGTGGGTTTGCTTTCCTCCTCTGCAGCTGTTAGACATTTCAGAGCTGGACATGGTCGGTGCTGGAAGAGAAGCAAAGAGGAGAAGAAAGACTTTGGGTAAAACTCCCATCCCAGTTCACGTCTACCTGACCAGCTCACAGAGTGTGTTTGTATTGATTCCTAAATGAGATTTCCTCTCTTCCCTCGCCATAGAAACGGAGGCTGGAGAGAAAGCAGCCAAAGAAGAAGCTGTGGTGGAAAACACGACGCCCGACTACGCTGCCGGCCTTGTGTCTGCACAGGTGCTGGACTCAGCGTGCTTTTCTTTTCCTGTTACATCACTCTGACAGTCTTGATAATCCTGTTTCGTCTCACTCAACCCGCTCCTTTAAATGTGACTTTGTGCTGACTTTGCAGAAATTGGGGGCGTTGAACGAGAACCCTCTCCCCTCCACCAGCTACCTACCAGCTACACCCAGCATGGTGCCCTCCTCCTCCTACATTCCCAGCTCCGAGGCACAGCCAGGTTAGCTTGTTAGACTTAACCCCCAAGGCCACACAAGTGTCTCAGGTTGTTGTATTTCAGTGTTATAAGTAGAGTTATTTTTAAGAAGTAAATACAAAAGTGCAAAAAAAAACGACTGCAGTTCCAGAAGTGTCCACTTGAGGCAGCATCCAGAAGCTAAGGAACGCAAACCGCTAAAAAGACTATTTTGCTTAAGCTTAAATTTTGTGGTTGCGGTGCAGGGATTTGTGTTTCTTTAGCTAACTTTCCTCCATTTCCGCCATCATGTATTGGGTAATTAGGGGCGTGGCTAATGAATACGGCGACTTGCAGAACCTCACTGTGTTTTTTTCCCGTCCTCTAAAGCTAATGCCGGCGGTTCGGGGCGGGAAACGCTGCAGTCGGCCCGTCAACCAGAGGAGTCAGCGACAGCAGGCGCAGGCGCCAACGCGACCCTACCGGGCCAGTACAAACAGAGGACGCCGATGTACAACGCCAGCAACACGGCCAACCCCGCAACCCCCACGTCCCCCAGCACGCCGGCCTCCACCCCTGCAAACAACGGGCCCCCAGCGGCAGCGACCGCCAGCCAACCAGAGACCCCCACCCAGCCTCCCAGCACACCTCAGACCCCGACCCCGACGCCCACGCCTACGCCTCCACAGCCACAGCCCAAGAAGAACCTGTCGCTCACGGTGAGGAGGAGTTCACAGCGACACCGACATAACAAAACTTCTGAATCAGATTTTATTCATCATCACACTCCTCCTTCTTCCTCCTTCTTCCTCCTCAGAGAGACCAGATGTACGCCGCACAGGAGATGTTCAAGACGGCCAACAAAGTCACCAGACCGGAGAAAGCTCTCATCCTGGGCTTCATGGCTGGATCCAGAGGTACACACACACGCACACACACTCAGACTGGTGTCCAGTTTCTGTCTGAAGCAGCCTCAGCTCACGTCTCCTGTTAGGAATAATATTTGTCTTGTCACAGTGACACAGAGGTCTAACCAGTCTTTGAACAAAAGGGCAGTGAGAGCAGAGAAAAGCCTGAAGCACAAAGAAAGTTTATGTAAGCAGGAAAGTGGAGCACCTGTGAGCTCCTGTGGAAGTGTAGCCCACCAACATGTCACAGTTTAAAGGTTTGTTTATGATCCAAACAACAGTTACCAGACAAACAGAGAAATGACCTTTCTACTGCTTTTTCTAAGAAACTAAAAACTAATTTTTTTCAAAGACAACACGTTTAAGATTTAGGGTCAATTACTTCTTCGTTTTCTGAAGAAATCTACCTACTGTCAGGCTAGATCCAGAGGATGTAGACACAATGTGTATCTTGATGTAAAGAAAAAACAGAGTTGGGAGGTGAAGAATTCAATTCAAGTAAGTTTAAACTGTGATTTTTGTTTATGTTTAAATCCTTCATTTCAGTCTTTGTTTATAACCTGGTTAGAAAAATGTTACCACTTTTCTCCAGTAGAGGGCGAAATGTTTTTCTTCAACTATTTAACAGCGTGATGTCAGATCATGCATTTTGGGGAAAATATAGCACCTGATATAGTCTGTAGACATCATTATCATCATTAAACCTCTTTACATCTTTAGAGTCTGGTGTTTTTAGACGACTCAGAATCGGAAATATTGAGGAACTGCAATTTGAATCGAAACAGCACCACAAAAAATGTAAAAGAATCGAATCAGGAAACAAGCATGTCGTGCCAGCTCTTGTGAAAACATTTGAATTTAATTTAGAGGCCGTTGGCAGAGAGTTTTTGACTCAGTTTTTGGAGGATAGTGAAGAGATATGCAGCAGTTGAAAGTGTTTTGTTCCTGTGTTCTGAGGGTTTAGGAGCTTTACAGACTTTACACTGTGTGAATTCTCATGAACCATTTTTTTCACAAGTCACAAATTTTGAAAAAAAAACACAGAAACTTGCTCAATTTGTGATAAACTGAAAGTTAAAATTAAGTTCTCTGGAGTTTTTTGACATAGTTTTGAAAATGTAAAAACAGAATATTGCACTTAATGAGATATATTAAACAGGTATTGCTCTTAGCAAAAAAGCACTAGAGGATATAAGATATATATGTCAGTAAAAAAATGTTTTATGAGACAAAATCTGAGCCAAGTACATCTGAAAAGTCCACAAAAATGTCAGATTTTAAGATTTTTAGAGGAAAATGATGCCTCAATTACACAAAAATTCTCATTAGAGTAAGAGAAATTTGCTCAAAGGTTTCTTGAGATAACGATTTCTTAATAGAAGAAACTAAACAAGACCAACACTTCTTAGATTTCCTAGATTTCTTAGATTTTGATCGTCCCATCCTTACATATGAAACTGATCTTATATTCCTCCAGGAAGGTCTGACAGCCAGCCATTTTTTCTCTGAGACCTAAAACTCAGGACACTTTATTGGTTGATTAAGTTAAAACTTAAAGATTGTCTTGTTTCACAGGTATTGTTCAGTAATTTTTAGGGATGCAGGGTATTATCGGCACAATATTGGTATCGGCAGATATGAAAATTTCTGCCGATAGTCACAGCCGATAAGATGCTATTCAGTTAGGATTATTATTATTTTCCATCTGAAAAATAAGCTCCTTAAATAAAATGTAGCACTTCATTTATTTGCACTGCAGAGCTCTGTGTCTGTCACCAGGTTGTTACAGTAGCTCTAAAATAATCAAATGCAACTTGGTTTTGTTTAAAAATGCATTGTTCATTTAAAGTTCATGTGATCTAAAGAAATTATTTTTCTGTATTTCAATACTGAATGTCTTGAGTTTGAAAAAATAATACATTTCTTATTTATGGTAAAATCAAACGTTTTTTGTCTTGTTTCATGTGTGTTTCTTAAACAAATAAGACCGTCACAATAAGAGTAACATATAAGTTCCAGTACAGGATAGACTTAGCTTTCTTTACAGTGAAAAAAACAACAAACTTGTGATTATTGGTATCAGTATCGGTCAAAAGGGGTTTCGATATATCGGCATATCGGATATCGGCAAAAATCTAATATCGTGCATCCCTAGTAATTTTCAATGAAATAAGACTGAAACATTGAAGGGATATGCTGTCAGTTAAAAAAATAAAAATCAGTATCGGCAGGTCAGGCTTTTTGAAGATCGGTGATAGTCCAGAAAATTGTGATCAGTGCACCCCTAGTTTTTACAGTGCACATGGAAACTTTTGGTAAAATGAAGAATTAAAGGTCTGTGGTGATTCCAGCTCCACTAATAACCGTTTTTCTGCGTCTGACAGAGAACCCGTGCCCGGAGCAGGGGGACATCATCCAGATCAAGCTGAGCGAGCACACGGAGGTCCTGCCCAAAGCCGACGGCACCGGCAGCACCACCATGCTGGTGGACACAGTGTTCGAAATGAACTACTCCACAGGACAGTGGACACGCCTCAAGAAATACAAACCCATCACCAACACCTCCTGAGGCGCTGGGTCGCTCCGAGTCACACACGCAAGCTTTCATCTTCATGTCACACAAATAAACATGTTTACACACGTTCACCTATTTGCATACACATTTGGGCCAAACGGAGCAGGGGGTTGGTGAGACGCCGCGAAGGAGAGAAAGTTTCTCCCTTTTCTTGCACCGCCAAAACGCAGGACTCTGAAGAACATTTCTGTACTTTTCTTTGGTTCTTTTCCTTCTTGTTTCTGTTTTAAACCACCTCTGAATGACTCTTTATTCAGGAGAGGTGACAGGTTATCATATGCCAGTTACTCTGACGGCGGGTACCTTCTCAACATTTGTACTCTGAGCATGTGGCGTGTTGGGGGGAGAGGAGACGAGCTGTCTGTATTTTTCTGTGTGAATGTGACTTTCACAGCTTCTCTCCAGCCTTCCAGAGCAGAGTCATGGTCATGTGGAAAAGAAACAATTCTGTGGGTAAAAAAAGTTCCTGTCGAGTTGTGTCCAGAGCGTTCTGGTAGATGTCGAACATTTTTCATCCTTTTTTCAAAGAGAAAGGAAGAAAATAAAGAGACAACAGATTCCAGAAACTTCTTTCCTTTTTGGGATCGTCTGTACATTCACACCTCTGTTACATCATGATGTGTCTGTGAGGGCTTTTGAAATTCTTCTGCATGAACAGGACAAGACGCGTTAAAGCAGGATTCAAACATTTTGGCCCAGAAAGGGAAAATTTTATGAAGTCTCATCTTTATGGAGGAAAAGTTAATTTATTTGAGAAACTCTGATTTATTATCCATTCAAGACACAGAGTGAAATACACTCACCAGCCACTTTATTAGGCACAACCTGTCCAACTGTTTAACACTATTTTCTAATCAGCCAATCACATGGCAGCAGGGAAGGGAAAAAAGGTGATTTAAGGGACTTTAAACGTGGCATGGTCGTTGGTCTGAGTATTTCAGAAACTGCTGATCTACTGGGATTTTAACCCACAACCATCTCTAGGGTTTACAGAGAATGGTCCCAAAAAGAAAATATCCAGTGAGCAGCAGTTCTGTGGGACAAAATGCCTTGTTGATGCCAGAGATCAGGGGAGAATGGACAGACTGGTTGGAGCTGATAGAAAGGCAACAGTAACTCAGAGATTTCTGGATTTCTGCTCCACATTCAGATGGTAGGGTCAGAATTTGGCCTCAACAACATGAAAGCATGGATCCATCCTGCCTCGTATCAACGGTTCAGGCTGCTGCTGCTGGTGTAATGGTGTGGGGGATATTTTCTTGGCTCACTTTGGGCCCCTTAGTACCAACTGAGCATGGTTTAAAGTCCACAGCCTACCTGAGTGTTGTTGCTGACCATGTCCATCCCTTTATGAGCACAGTGTACCCATCTTCTGATGGCTACTTCCAGCAGGATAACGCTCCATGTCATAAAGCTGGAATCATCTCAGACTGCTTTCTTCAACATGACAATGAGTTCCCTGTACTCAAATGGTCTCCACAGTCCCCAGATCTCAATCCAATAGAGCACCTTTGGGATGTGGTGGAACGGAAGATTCTCATCATGGATGTTCAGACGACAAATCTGCAGCAACTGTGTGATGCTATCATGTCAATATGGACCAAACTCTCTGAGGAATGTTTCCAGGACCTTGTTGAATCTACGCCACCAAGGATTAAGGCAGTTCTACCTGATAAAGTGGCCGGTGATTGTATTTCAAGTGTATTCCCTTTAATTGTGATAATCATGGCTCACAGTGAAACCTAAAATTCAGTATTTCTTCAGTAAAAAGACCAATAAAAAGGATTTTATTTCTAGGAATGTTGGCCTTCTGAAAAGCTTTAACTTATATCTTATTTCAGAGGTATATGTCTGGTTAGTTTTCTGGTCAGTCAACCACAGTAGTATCACGGTCATTGAACCTGGTTATTTTGGCAGTGTCGGCAGGAGTCATATCACATTGGAAGGTGAAATCAACATCTTCATACGAGGGCGGGCTGAAAAGTTCAAAGCCTGACTAGGAAGGAGTTATGCATTAGATTCAACGTTTTCTGACACTTACACGTGGTTTATTTTTCAACATGATCCATGTTTTCTTGGTTGTTGTCATATTTGATACACGAGTTTCAAAGACCTCTATCTCATCAACGCTATAAATAGTTTCCTTAATGTATTTGTTTACAACTACAGGCAGCTGAAGTTTTGTCTGTTCTGATGAAACTATCCACACACTTTTTCAGGAAAAATCCTTGCTAAACTTTCAAGAAGTTGTGGTTTAAATGAAATTGGATTATTACTCATTTTTTAAAATCGGCATTTTCTGCATTGAAAAAACGCATATGTACCAAAACCTTTCCACTAAAAAGTA
Source organism: Halichoeres trimaculatus (assembly GCF_033239565.1). Taxonomy (NCBI): domain Eukaryota; kingdom Metazoa; phylum Chordata; class Actinopteri; order Labriformes; family Labridae; genus Halichoeres; species Halichoeres trimaculatus. The sequence continues at coordinate 20,203,930 of NW_027437200.1, forward strand.
GCTAAACTGCTCAATTCATCAAATGTAACACAAAAATTATATAATTAATGAAGTTATACATCAATTTTGAGGGGAGTTTGTTGAAATGGTCGTATCATGGTCATTAACCAGTTTTTAGTTCTTTTGGCGCCGTCGGCAGGAGCCAGAAGCTCTGAAAAGGCTCTAAAACTTACAGTTTAATCTGCTTTCGTCCAGTTTTTAGAAAACACATAAAACAATTTAACTTTTCTACAATATTCTTCTTTCTTGAGAGGTGGTACCTGTGTATAAATATATTTTTAATGCATACTTATAATATAAGTCAAGGAGGGACCCAAATGTAACTCCATCGTACCGGTGAAAATATGTAGAATTCACTTGTGTGTTTTTTTCTGACTTTGAAAAGGTTGGATGCATGTTTTTCTATCTTAACATTAGCTGTTGCTTCTTACTGCAGTACAGGCTAAAATCAAAACTTTAACTAAAGCTGCACAAAAAATGGCAAAACTAGCTGTCAGGTTAAGTTTTAAATATTCATGTCAATGCATTTCTTCTCACATGTTTTCTTTTATTAACCTGAAACAACAGTTTGCAGCAGAAAACAGGCACCACAACTGATTAAACCCCAACATTCACATGTCCACACAGCTAAATCTGCACGTTTCTGTAAGTGAATTTTACAATTTTTAAACATTTTCTAAAAACCTACATAATCTCATGAAGTGCTGTTCCCTTTACATGTCAAGTAAACATCTACACAGGTGTTACGTTGTTCTGACCACAACTTGATTGTCACCTCGAGATTATCTTCACCTGTAAGTGCAGGATCAGATCACACCTTTATGATTCTTTAATGTCCGCAGAGTCAGGTAACACCTGAGCTTAACGTGCGTTTAAAAGCTTGGCTGGAGTTGGAGTTGTTTTACATGGTGATAAAAAAAGTAAGCAACAAGTTTCAACATATTCTGAAAAAGCTCTAAGTTTTGTTAAAGAGGGGAATGAATGTGCAGGTTAACATTTTCCTTTAAAACTATTTTCAAAGCTTGTCCTCGAAAGATGAAGTCTCTTTTTATTCATGAAAGAAAAAAATAATCTCTTGAACGTTCACATTCAACCATCAGATTGTATCTTTGTGTTCAGTGACAGGCAGCACGGCTCTTCACATTCATACATATGCTCAGCTCAGGTCATGGAGGAGTGTGTGTGTGTTAGTGTGTGAGTGTGTGTGTGTGGTTTCAGGCAGCTTCAGGCTCCTTCCATCCTCCGAAAGCCTTCTCCAGGTACAGCGCCACTTCCAGACTGAGGCGGTCCTGCATCTTCCCAGCGCCCACCTGCACACCGAGGGGGATGCCGTCCTTGTTCAGACCCAGAGGGCACTGAGTGACCGGCAGCCCCAGGACGTTGATCACACCTGGAGGTGGAGGTAAAGATGGAGGATGGTGGTGAAACCAGAGCAGGACGCTCAGAGAATATGAGTAGAATCAAAACTGACCTGTGTAGGCGAAGTCCAGAGGTCTGAAGAGCGGGTGGTGGGTTATCGGAGCTACCCGGGGATGAGCCGGGTACAGAAAAACTCCATCAGTCCCCAGCAGCTCCTCCAGCGCCTTCTGCAGCTTCTCCTTCTGCTGGAGGATGAACGGTGAGGGTTTGGAGACGGTCATCTCCTGCAGGGCCAGACCTGAAACATAAACACGCTGCTCTATTAGCAAAAATCTGAACAGCCACAGCTTTCAGACAGTTACACAAAATTTGAGCTAAAGCTGCTCGTCCGTCCATCTATAACTTTACACTATCTGTTCTTTTTTGTCTTAGAAGCAACAATTTCAGCTACTTTTTCTGTTACAGTTAATAAAATACTCAGGGAAGTGAATATGAAAAACAAAGGCCATCATTTTTAGCTAGTTGTTAGCTACCTCAGGTGCACTCTAGCACTGTTGTCACTGAAGCTAACTACCTCCTGTTAGAAAGTAAACTGTTACACAACGCCTTAAGTTCTCTTATTTCTTTTATTTAGTATATTGAATGTTAACATGCTAACGCTTAGGCGGCAAAGTAGCGAAAGAGAGTGAGCAGCTAACACTAGCTGTGATATGAGTTCCAGCTAGCAAGATTTAGCCAAAAATGCAAACTTTGTTTTGAAAACGTGTTTCCCGTAAGAATCTACTGAGCTTGTTAGCTCACAAGATAAGTAGCATTAGCATTCATGTTGAGCTAAATTAAAAGACAGTCTATTACTGTTAACTGTGTTTATCAGCCAGCTAGCAAGATAAGTAGCTAGCTGATTTAGAGGTAGTCTATTACAGCGTTATCTAGCTAGCAGAAGCTAACAGCTAGCAGCTAACACTAGCTGTGATATGAGTTCAAGCTAGCAAGATTTAGCCAAAAATGCAAACTTTGTTTTGAAAACGTGTTTCCCTTAAGAATCTACTGAGCTTGTTAGCTCACAAGATAAGCAGCATTAGCATTCATGCTGAGCTAAATTAAAAGACAGTCTATTACCGTTAACCGTGTTTATCAGCTAGCAAGATAAGTAGCTGTCTGATTTAGAGGTAGTCTTTTACAGCGTTATCTAGCTAGCAGAAGCTAACAGGCTAAGGAGAAGATTTCTGTTGTAACTGTTGTGTTATTTTTTATGGTTCGTCAGGGTAAAAGAAAGCTGATTTTATTCCAGATTAACTTTTAAGTATATCCTGGGGGAAAAAAAGAACAGTAAAGCAAACTAAGAATTGTAATAAGATGAATTCTGAATCTCAAAAAAAAAAAAGAAAAATGAAAAATAATCTTACTTCAATTTTTCAATAATTTGACAAATAATTTTTTCAATGTAAGATTTCTCTAGTATTTTTTCTGTATTCAACTTTTGAGGGTTTCATTGTAATTTCAGCATTTGCAAAAATATTGCATCCATTAAAAAATAATGTAATTAAAAATAAGTCAAATAAGATAAAATAAAACAAAATAACACATTAACGTACCGATAGAGGCAAAGGTGTGGGTTGATCTCCCCACCAACCATTTCAGGAGCTCCCACACAGGTCTCACAGGATGTCCTGGTTCACCCAAAATCTCATTGAAGGGCTCAGCTGGCTGTGGGATACATTTTGAAAAACTGTGTTATTTGTGTTCAGGGTCACAAGAAGTCCTCTAACAGTGTAACGTCTGAGTAACATGTTTATCATTATCAGATCATCTGATCTCTGTTGTCCCCCTAGTGGTGGAAAAATCTCCCCAGCTACAACTGATCTATATGGTCTTATTCTAGATCTGAGAACATTGAAGACCCAGCTCTTTGGAAATAAAATAACACTTGGTAGCTGGGGCCATACACTGTGAAAAAATAGACGTCATCTTGCTCAGCTTGAAGTGAGGTCGCCACAATAACTGCTCCCCCTGGTGGCTGGCTTCAGTATAGGTCAAAAATCAGTCTCCCCAGTCATTCCAGATGAGCTGTGGTCAAACTTTAAGAAATTAATACACCTGGTAGAAATGTTTCTCTCGTCTGATTGTTGTGGTGATTTGAAGATATTATTTGGCTGTCTTGTATTCAAGTTCTCTTTTCTGAAAAGTTTAGTTTTCATTAGTTATAAGAGGTTAAAAACAAGGCTTTATGTCACATTTAACAATGATTGACAGCTGCCGTTCTTGTGTATTTTTTTCCAAGTTGTGAAATAGGTTGGGAGGTAGAGTCAAGAAGTGATTAGACTCTTGAAAGAAAAAAATAATTACTATTTTTGTCTGATACAAGGATTTAAATTTAACTTTGGTCATGAAGAGCAGAAATAAGTTTAGATTGTTGTGGCGCTTCAATCTGTGTCTAAAGAATCTGAAACGCAGGAAACACGACCTTTACACTGCCATTGTATAAAATAAACAGTGGAAATGTTTGCAAAAAGTAGATTTATAGTTGAATTTGAAGTTTCCAAACACCACTGACTAATCTATAAGAGTGTGTTTGTGTCGTGGAGACAGAGTAAAGTGTCTCTAAGCAGCTGACCTCAATAGGAGCTGTTGTCATGACATGGCGTGTTATATGTTGAGCCACTCTAAAAGCCAGAGTCACCTCTGTCTTACTTGTTTATCCTCATTCTGTAAATCTCACTTTTTGCTGTGCAGTAACTTTCTCACGTACCTTTCCGTTTCTGTCCGGGAGATTCATGTAGGTGTTCCACATCTGGACGCTGTGGCGCAGCTCGGGGAACCTCACCTCCTCCACTTTCACCCCGAGGTCTTCCTCCAGACGCTGCACCACCTGAAGAACATCAAGTCAGGTTAAAAAACGCTGTCATGTGAGAGGGTTTCCATGAATGACTGATGCACACGAACCTTCTTCTGAATGTCGATGAGCTCCTTAGAGACGGGGGCCACCAGCAGAGCGCCGCAGTCGTCAGGGATCGTGAAGTACCGCAGCGTCTTCAGGTCGACCTTCTCGTCTAAGTTCAGCCTGTGGACACACCACCAAACATTTTCCATCCATCAGTCTCACCTTTCCTTGACAGAAACTTGCAAACCAGGTAGTTTGAGGAGAATTCGTGGCATTTGACGTGTTGAGCTGAAGAGTGGTCCGGACCTGTCAGAGTCACGTAACAGAAAAACACCTGTGCCGCTTCGACATGCCTCCAGGAGTTTAACTTCAAGACGAGTAATAGCAGAGGATTTGCTTAGCTTAGCATGTACGTGACAGCCTCAGGTCAAAAATGCAGAGGACACATTGTCAGTGTTAGTGCTTCAAAAATGATGTTGTGACACTTTTTGGAGGCTTTATGGTTTGTTCTGGAGCAAAGCTTTCTAAATTTTCCAGCCTGTGACCCCAAAAATATCAGTGCCAGAGACCAGTGACCCCCTGCTGTGTGAATACACTAACACACTGACCCAAAAACAGACAAAAATGAAAAATAAGGTTTCTAAGTGACTTTGAAAAGTCTCACTTCTAGATATTTGCCTGATCATGATCCACAACTTAAAATGAGATCATCAGCGCTGATACAGGTTATTTCTAAATGTTTCTTCTCAATTTTCCAGTTTGTTGATTTACAGCACATCTAAGTCTCTATGACAACACCACGTTCACTGACGAAGTTTAGTAGTGAGAGGAGAGATCTGTGTTTTTCTCTGCTGGAAACTATTTCTGTGATTAATTTTGTAGTGGTGGTGAACACAGGAGCCTAACTATCAGACAGAAAAAGGACAGAAGAGCAGCAGAAAGATAAACAGGAGAGAGATAGAGCATGAGCTAAAGGCTAAGTAGCCTGTACAGGACACATATTTTATCTTTCTTTGGCACATCAAACTGATTTGTATAGAAAGACAGTTTACAATCTGGTAAACCATAACAAACCATATTAAATTTTGATTTTTATGGCTTTTATTTGCCTTTGTTGTGTGTATCAGGGGTCCAACTGCCACTTTCTGGCAGGCCCACCTCAAACTTTTCTTTGAAAAATAAATGTTTTTTTTAACGTATAACAAAGAGATGGTATAAACCTGAGCCTCCAAATCTCAAAGAATGGATGGAAATACTAACAAAAATACATAACATGGAAAGATGACTTCTTCGCTGAGACTAAGAGGAGCATCCTTTACGAAAAAGTTGGGAAAGATGAACAAACTTTATCACAAAGAGGAAGGACACTATCTTCTTGGGACTTCTTTGAACTTTAAAGTGATACTCCGGGATGGAACAAGTTGGGTCCTATCACAAGGTTTAGGGCAGAAATTACCCCTACAGCAGTGATTTTGTGCAGCAGAAGCCCAGAGCGCTCGCACCACACACCTCCTCCCTGCTCCTCTGCCGGTTTCCTCTGCACTCAGACGGGGCCATATTTTACTTGACCACAAAACAAAAATAAACGGACTCCCACCGAAAACATCTGACATCAGTCTGCATTCACGCTTTATTTAGAGAATTTTCAGCGCGTTACTTTCACACAAAAACACCGCTAAATAAGGCTCTAGTTCTCATCATGTCTCTTCGTCCTGGCAGACTACCTGGGTTTGTTTATATCTGGCACGCCGCGCGGACTGATACACTAAGAGGCGAGCGCCTCGTTGCCAGCTGTGGCTCTGCAGCGGAGGTAGCGCCGTTTTACAACACGATGAGAACTAGAGCCTTATTTAGCGGTGTTTTTGTGTGAAAGTGACAACAGAAAGTTTTATGTATTTATGTCTGGACTTTTGCCCCATTTGTCTCAACTTTTTTGCTAAGAAGTCATCCTGGCTCTGACTGTGGTTTGGGGACCAGGACTCAGGAACATGAGTTTTCAGACATACCTGAGCCTACCAGTGTCTGCTGTATTTGCATATTAACAATCCTGAGTGCATGACAACGTGTCCTCCACAGAACGAGTTCTTCGACTTTAAGTGGGCCACTCTCATGACAGTTTCTCAGATGGTTCATGAGTGAGAACAAAAGGCCCCCCCATCCCCCGAGCAACACACGATCATATTACTTACATGTGAGCGTTGGGCCCAGCCATGATCTTGAGCACAGGCAGCAGGTCTTCAGCGTAGCGGCACATTGGACCGTTGCTAACGTACTCCTCGTGTCTGCCGGTGGTGGGGGGGTACTGGTGCTCAGAGGTCACCACGCCTGTGAGGACGAATCACGAAGCACTCATTGCTTTAAAGTTCAGTTTCTGCTCCTCAGAGTCTGTCTCTCACATCACTTTTTCTCACCAGGAGTGGTTTTATGGCCGAATATCCCGTTGAAGAAACATGGCATACGGATGCTGCCGGCGATGTCCGAGCCGATGCCGATGACAGAGCCGGCTCCGCCCACGATGCTGCCCTCGCCACCTGAGCGATGGAGGGATGAGAGGAAAACAAAGAGGTAGGGGAGGGGTGTGTGGTTAGAGGATCACACCATCAAAACAGATCAAAACTCAAACTGGATGCGATGAAATTCCTACAAACATTTTGAGATCTTGTGGAGAAAATAAGAAAGGATGATGGTCGGAAAAGTCACCTCTAAAGTTTTGGGTTAAGCTATCATTCTCTTTTTATTAAATTTCATTCATCATATAATGAAAATATATTATGACTAGCTTGTGAATTTATTAGCTTTAAGCAAAATATCTGTCAGTTCTAGCTGTGATATAATTTCCTCTGTGTGTTGCTAATGTGTAATTAGTGGGACACATGGGGACTGACTGCAGCTAACGGCGCCAAGGCTAAAAAGTGGTTTGGAGGACAGCAGATATGTACTGAAAAATGTAAGGAAATGATTCGAGCTGCTGCTCTCACTGCCTTGACTTGTCATGCTTACACATGAAGGAGAAAGGAGTTGTGCTCTCCCCGCCTTCCACGCTGCTTACTGCTGAAAATGTCTAACTTCCGCGCAGAGATGCATCAAGGAACTGGAGCTCTTGTTCGGTGGCTGGTGGGTGTCAGACGATTTGGAAACGCCACAACACAGAAAAGTTGTGAAAGTAAGTAAATGATTTTCCTTTTTAACTTCATCTATGATAAATAAAGCTTCGTATGGGTGATTTAATATCCTTCATTGTACTTTTATTGAAAGAAAAATACTTCATCTTATATTTAGCTTTATGAATCAGTCATGACGTTAGCACTAGCGCTATATTTAGCATAGCCAAAGTTTAAAAAGGAAACAATCATTAACTTTCTTTCACATCTTTTCTGTGTCTGTTGGGAAAACTGTCCTCTTAACCTTCGTTGTGTTGTGGCTTGTGCATTTGCATTGTGGTGTTTGCATTTGCATTGTTGCTTTTGCAAATCAGCTGGCACCTACCGGCCACCGTACTCTTGGTGTCTGAAGTACAAAAATACTTGCACTTATACGGTTCATCACACAGAGATCACTGTGATAACTGTGTGATGAACAATCCCTGTTGTGAAAGTTTAACAAAACTCTGCAGAGAAGAGGAATTGGTGAAAATAGAATGTTGTAAACGGTGTAAACAACTTCTTCTACTGTAGTTTAGTACCACGGTGGACGTGTGTTTGGGTTACACCGCCCCCTGCTGTTTGGGAATGGGCGCTATCAAGAAGCGTAAAAGCCAAAGCAACATTCTCTCATGCTGATTTATCGCAAACAACTTTTCACTTGTTTCTTTTTTTACTACTTTTATTGTTGATGTTATGAAAGTAGTCCTGACTGGAGTATGTCTAACAGGAAGAAGCAGAGAAAACTTGTATAAGCCTTTAAAACCAATCTAGTGACATAATTTGATTGGGCAAATGTGTAAATCAGAGTTTCTCCAGGCACTGGAGCAGAGTCTCTGTGTTTGTGAGTCTGTTATGAGCTGTAATGTGATTATCAGGCTGATTATGGAGACAAAGACACTTCAACAAAAAGCTGCTTTGATTAAACACTTCTTAATTTTGAACGCAAATCAAACAACAGGGCTCTCTGACCTGAGCTCCCTCCTGGGGTCCTCGACAGGTCGTAGGGGTTGTTGGTGATGCCGTACAGGTGGTTGTGGGACTCTCCCCACATGCACAGCTCGGGCGTGTTCGTGACGCCAATCGGGATGGCACCTGCTCTCTTCAGCCAGGCCACAGGTGGGGAGTCGACGCTGGCGATGACGTCTTTCCTGAAGACCAAACCTCCGGTGATAGGCATACCTGCAAGACCAGGAGTCATGACAGCACTGTTTACCTCTCATTACGAGGGGATGTACAGTACGATGGAGGAAGTTCAAGTTTCTCTGCTCAACAATAACTGGGTGTGGGTGCCTATATGTTACCAGAGGCTCGTTTACGGGTTGTTTGAAGTACAGTATGTAACCATGGTGTAGAGTGACTGACATGAGATCAGATATCTGGAAGTCTACCTTGGACAGCATACGACTCTTTGACTGAGAGAGGGACTCCTAGCAGAGGCAGCCGGTCCTCCAGAACCTCTTCTCCTCCAGTCTCCTCCTCGATCAGCTTGTCGACCAGGGCTGCCTCTTTGAGGGCCTCATCAAACCTTAACAGAAAGATAGTCAGTTGAAATAATGCTTTAAACGACGTTCAACATACTCAGCTGTGACTTCATGTATTCACTGATTTTTTCTGAGTCTCAACCTTTCCTGAGCTGTAACACACATACCCCCCTGAGGCACCACAGTGCTATAATTTTAACTTGAAAACGCTGAGGTAAGGAGATGTGTCAGATTTGACATACGAGGGCAAAAGAAGGGTTTTTTTTTTCCTTACAGAGGTAAAGTTACATAAGACAGGTATGTCACTTTTGGCTTGTGAGGGCAGAAGAACATTTTGTTCAGAAAGGAAGTTGTATAAGCGAAACTGGAGGATCATAAAATGTAGTAATTGAGCTTCAATTCTGCAAAGTACGATCATCAAAGGTAAAAAGTATGCAATAAATTATGAAGCCCAACAAGCCTGACCCATTTGATGTTTGTTAAAATGATTGTTTTATCATTTCAAAAGTTGCACACATATTTTTGCCTTTTCAAGACCCAACACTTCAAAGAATTTTCCGCATTCAACAATATCTATCTTGCCTTTCTACCACAATAGCATTCAGCAGAGGGTTAATTTCCTGGATCCTGTCGATGTAAGCCTGCACCACCTCCACACTTGTAACCTGCAGGGACACACACAGTATATGAGACAGGGTGATGCACACAAATCATACAAATCACAGAGCGCAGGAACAAGTCAAACACACTGATTTGGGGGAAAACTACAGACAGTACATGCCTGAAGGTAAATATAAAACAGGTTTTTCATAACCTTAGATATTTTCCCAGACCCTTTTTTTTCTTGTAGCTGATCCCTTGAATTTAGTATAGTCTGATACCCTTCATATACTAACCAGTTAAATGTAATAAACAGGATTATTATTGTCAAATATCTGCATAAGACTGCTCTTATCTTTAACCTAGCTCTAAAAACAGGATTCTTCACCTTGGTAGCACAATTAGCATATCTGCCCAAGAAAAGCAGAAAACCCTTGTTTCTACAATTTACTGCCTCTTTTTTTCTACTATGCTCAAAAACAACGACATAAAAAATTAAAAAGTGTAGTTTTAAAATATGAAATATAAAATGGCAAGATAATAAATGATAATTCAGAAAATAACTGCGGGCGTGTCGCTAGCCGTTAGCTGCTAGCTTAACCGTTCGTCTCTCTTGAAGCTTTAAGCTAGCAACACTGCTCGTCTTCGGTGCTTTAAAGCTTGTAAAACAGACGTTGCTATTAAAAGATAACAACAGAACAAAAAATGACTTCCCAAATAATTTTAATTTCCGATTAGATTACTTTTTGTATAGGAAGAAAAGCTTTTAAAGGGGTTAAAGAAATTAACGTTAGGAATGGGTGTGTTGCTCAGTGCATTAGCAGGTTTGTTGCACTCAGGTTCTGATGCTGCAAGTATCCTGATGTTGCAAATCTGGCGTTGATGATAAATAATTAGACAATATCTAATTTTATTTGTAATAATCTTACCAAATGCCTGTTAAAGCTAAATTGTCACTAGTAGTGATGCAAAGAGCTAGATTGGAGGAAAGCCATATCATTTTGCTAAGTATTGATGACTCTTCTTTTGGCATCGCAGGAGTTGGGACAAAGATTTCTGTGTCACTATTTTTTTCCAACTTATCAATAAATTCTTACTTTACTCTTTTAAAGATTTTTTTAAAAAGGGTCTAGTTTCGTTGTTTCTATGTTGGGGACACAGACTGAAAAGTTCGGGAACCTCTGCTAGTTGATTAATAAATAAATAAAAATGTATGGATACATTTTATCTAAAAAAGAATGACGACATTTAAAAAAAAAAAAAAAAAAGTTTAAAAAAATAAAATTTACATTTAATGCACAAAATGCATATGATTTTGTTTAGAATATGGAAAATGTTCAAAAATCACATTTTTCGATTTTTTTTTAAAGTAGATGAGGAGCTCTACAGGTGTCATGTCCAGGCTGGTATGAGAGAATAAACTAAAGGAAACGGAGTGGGCTGTAACTGAGTGTATCAACCACAACACAAACGTTAAAACAAACATTCAGCAGCATGTTTAACTTTTGTGATTCCAAAGAAACATCTACCTGCAGTTTGTCAATAAACAAGCCCCAGTTGTGGCTCGGTCTGACCGGTTACACACCTCTTTTCTCCGGATCTTTGTGGCCAGCTGCTTCGCAGACACCAGCAGCAGAGGGTCGCTGACGGGCGGAACCTTCTTCCCCACCAGATGAGATCTACTGGGTGCAAACATCTTATACATCAAATAAAGGAAGCCGGTCACCAGTTTGAAGACGACCCACTTTAGCAAGTCTATGAGAGCCATGTTTGAGCCGCGGAGGGAGACGAGAGGGTCAACGGTTGTTCGGCTGCGAGCCAGCTGCCTCTGGAGCCTCTCTACCGGGGAAGCTCCGCTGTAACAGCGACATGTACATTTACCGTTACGTTTATATAGGTGCTACGTTAAGGTAGCACAGGTGAGAACCGGAAATTCGGTGTTTTGTTTCAAAATAAAGTTTAAACAAGTTTTACATTGAAGGTTCAGGAAACAAATAAAAGACGTTTTTGGTTTGAAACAAACACACAAACGATTTTAAAGATAGTTTTTTTTTCTTTTTTTATAAAACATACAAAACTTATTACAAAAAATAACGTTTTTTTTTTTCTTTTCTTATTTATTTATTTATTTATTTATTTATTTATTTATTAAACTTGCAGAGGTTTCCAAACTTTTCAGTCTGTGTCCCCAACATAGAAACAACTGAACTAGACCCTTTTTAAAAAATACTTTAAAAGAGTAAAATAATAATTTATTGATAAGTTGGTTAAAAGAATAGTAACACAGTAATCTTTGTCCCAACTCCTGTGATGCCAAAAGAAGAGTCATCAATACTTAGCAAAATGATATGGCTTTCCTCCAATCTAGCTTTTTGCATCGCTAATTGTGACAAATTGGCTTTAACAGGCATTTGGTAAGATTATTACAAATAAAATTAGTTATTGTCTAATTATTTATCATTCACGCCAGATTGGCAACATCAGGATACTTAATCTTTTGAACTAGATATAGCCTATCATTAATTGCAGCTCTTAATAATCATTAAACAAGTGTTAATTTTAGCATGCCTTGTAATTATTCTCATCCTTTAAAAAAAACTTTCTTGTACATCATTTAAGTTACAATGCAAAAAGTTAGGCTCTTATTGGCTCTTTATAATTTTATAGTTTTTTTTTTTCTCTGACTTGACTTTTGTTTTGAAAGGTAAGACCGGAAAGATCTCCACTGCTCCATATTTGCCTTCCAGCTTACCAAAGGTAAAGTTTAACCTGTGCATGTAGAATTGGAGACAATGGTTCTATTGTATATTGTATATAATACTGAACTAATGTTTGAATGTGAAACGTTAACTTAAAACCTTTCTATTAGGATGGAGCGATGTAGCAAAAAATTCACAGGAACAAGTCCTCCCTTTGACTGTAGGCTGATCGCTGCACACACAAGCATTGTGTGAGACTTTAAAACTTGTCACAATTTATACACACTAATTTGGGATTAATGTAAAAACACAAGTGGCTCTTTGAAACGATTAAATATAAGAGACTCAAAGGAAAGAGTTCAGCAAAAGTTTATTTCTTTATTTCTATGACCTTAGAGCCTGGAGATTTTAAGGCGGGAAATCTGGAAATGTGAAAAATAAAAATAGATAAATAAAATAAACAGATCAAGTGTCTCAGAGTCAAACGAAGTCTCCTCACAGGTCACTTTACAATAGAGGGGGCGTGGCAGCTGCTGTTACAGTAACAAGGCCAAGCAAATATTTGGAGGGAATGCAAAAGAGCTGTAAGTTGACAAAGTACTGAGAGCAAAAAGGGAAAAAATTCTTGTCAGGGATTGAAATAATACTGAGGAATGCAAAACATATTGCAAGGGGACGCAGGGGAAATCCAGACATATTGAGAGGTAACACCAAAGTTATGTGAGGAAAGCCAGAACATATTGGGAGGGAAAGCAAAGGTATGTGAGACAAAAACGCCTAAGGGAACACAATACATATTATAAAAAGTATATGATGGCATATAATAATACACAATGTAAAATAGATTAATAATTTTAAAATCATATAAAGTAACTTGAAAACACAGTATACCTTATATACTACTGTAAAAAATAGTGCATTGTACATAATGGCAGATATAGAATATGTTTTTCATCCAATATCTTTTTAACTAATATTATATTACACATTGTGACACAATATAACTGCAAAATCTGCTTCCCCCAAAGAAAAAAAATTCTAATTGAAATAATATCTAAATTTAAGTTGATGTTTAGTTTGTTTCATTTTTTCTTATAAGAATTTACTAAATAGAAATGCACTGCAACAAACTTTATTGTATTATATAGATTGTATTGTGATGCAACAGATCATATATAGTAATACATCATTTGTAAATTTTTGTATTATATAATTTTTTAACATATCACATCATATTTTATATCATAATGTATCATAATCACATATCATATAAAGTATTGTAACAGTGATTCCCAACCTATAGACCAGCCCCCTCTGGTGGTCGGCAGAGGTATTCCAAGTGGGCCTCAAATCATTTTCAAAATAATATGATTTTTGTGGGGGTGTAATTTTATAGAAACAATTTAAAAAATAATAATAATATTGAATGTTAAATAACGGTTACCCGCAAAACAATAATAAAAATGTTCAAATATCATTTTCATTATTTATTTTTTTTCCTTCAAGTTTTAGACATGTGACAAGCAAATGAGAGATAGGAACTTTTATTGTTGTTGGTCGGATCACTTTGCTACAGGACCACATTTCAGAATTCATTTATTTTGGTCCTTTTTGTTTAATCTGCAAAAAAAAAAAAAAAAAAAAAGAAGAAGAAGTTCTCTGAGAAGGCATTTCATAGCCTCCATATTTGTGGGGTCAGCAAAATTTTTGAGACTTAAAAGTGGGCCCTGAGTTAGAAAAGGTAGGGAACCACTGTTGTAGCATTTCGTACAGTAATATATCAAATTGTAACATCTATTAAAATGTATTGTATTGCGTTGTACTGTACCCAATAATATCTTACTGTATCATATTGTATCTTTAGTCTCTCGATTACTTTATTGTATCTGTCCCCTATCATATTGCATTGTCCATTCATTATCAAGTAATTTTGTACAGCTTTTTTTTGTTTTGTATGGTATCCTATAATACAGTATGATATTTTATCGAATTATACAGTATCACAGACCTTTCACTTTATTTCTTTTTAGTATAAAGAAATTTATCTAAACACCATTTATCTTTATTTAAACTTTTATTTAGATATTTTGCATGTTCCCACATGGAGTTATACTACAATAATCCTTATCCAATCACAGTTAATACTTTTCTTTACCTTGCTTAAATGAAGTAACCAACATCTAACACTAGGGGGCAGCATTGCGCTAGACTTAAATCCCTCATTGTGCAAACAGATCACGTAGGAAGAGGGGAAAAAAGTGCCACTGCAATGCAGGTCAGTGGGTTAGTGGAGAATCCATAGTGTCTGCTGCAGCAGCACTGTCACCACGCTGTGCGCACGTGTCCCTGCATGTAAAGAGGGTTTGATGTCTCACAGACTGAAACAGCTGCTCAATTTCTATTATCTACATTTTCTCTGTATGATTTGTATTTTGCGTCCTTCCCCCTGGTTTCTTTGGTTGCAGTTTTCTAGATTCCCAGATCTCTAGTTGTGTATTGTATTCAAATTAAATGTGCTGAAATCAGACGAAAACCACGAATACACCCACATGAATGCCTCTTTGTGAACTTTTCGCTCATGCTTTTTCTCAGACTCCACATTTTAATGTCTGAAATCACATTTTTATAGAGTGTGAATGCTTTATCTGTGGTGAGATTTATTCCACAGAGCAGCTTGGTGGTGTGTGTGTGTTAATAAATGTGTGCAGTAGTTGAAAATGTCATAATAGAGCTTGGCTGAGTGCATAAAAGAAATGTGAAATCAATAAAATCCACAGACTGACTGCAGCACACATCCTGCTGAGCATTTATTGATCCCATTATTCCAAGAGGGGCCTTGTTCTACGACCAAATTTAAGAGGACAGAAGAATATAATTAAGGATGAATTTACTCATTAAGTGGACGTTTAAATGCAGAAACACAGGTCAATAATACGAGGAGTGTTACCTTAAACAAAGACTGTTTTTCTGCCAGTAAGAGAAATCAGAGAGTTATAAGATAAGTACTTCTCTCAGGGGTTCGCCCATTTGTAAAAACAGATCATTCCTCACCTGTAAGCTGAAACCTGGAGCTCAGAGACGTCCCGGGCATGTAGAGGCATGAGGGGAAACAAGGGGGAAACACACATTTGACAGTGTTTGTATACCTTGGTGGATCTGCAGTCTGGTAGAGTGCATTAAACAAATAAACCTGGTGATTATTGAAAGCTTATGTACAGTCTGTGGCATTTTTTTATGGGAACTTTTAAGTCTTAGTGCATGCACCATTTCTGGGTTGATTTCTTTTCTTGCTCTGTTGTCAGTGGACAGCCTGTTATCTACCTCCAATTCAGGGTTTTTGACTTTCAATTTCCATCTGTCCTCCTTTAATTACCCTCAGCCAATCAGCTCTCACCATTTATTACCCTGGCTTTTCATTTTCCTAATGAGATAAGAGGAGAAACTCTCCGTCTGGCTGCGGTCGTCTCTGAGTGGACACTAATTTACTTTACCGTTCCCCGTTGGAGGAAGCAGCTCTTCGCTCTGATCCACTTTCCAGCAGCTCTGCTTTTACCCCAGGGACACGTGTGGCCTGATCAGTCTGTCCCTCGGGGTTGGAAAGAAGACTGTTTATGTGCCTAAGTGACTTTTTTCATTACTTAGACTTAAAAGTGTAAAGTGTTTCACTCAAGGTGGAGAAAGCACACATTGATTAACAGGATTCTCAGTTGATGGTTTGATAAATGAAGGAGCTTCATGATGCACGGTCCACTGTGTGGCATATTTATAAAGCTGCCTTAAAACCTCAGACCAGATCACATCAAATAACTGGACGGTGTTTAGTTTATCGGATCATGCTGTGTTGTGTCCTTTCATATTTTCTTGTTTCTTGAATTGATTTGTGTTGTATCCTGGGCCAAGTGATATGATATTGTATTGTCTTGTATCATATAAATTATTTTGTATTGAAACCCATCGTATTGTATTGCACTGAAACGGATTACATACAATTAAATTGTTTAATATCTTATGTATCCTATCTGTTAGTAAGCTATCATATTGAATGGCATCATGATATATCCTTTCATATCCTTCCTCCTATTGTGGCATTGTGCTCTTTCTGTTAGTAGTCTGTAGCATGTCAGTGCTAACTGGTGCTAGGCCAGATGTTTCCCCACAAGTTAAAGAGTAGGAAGTTAGGACAACGTGCTGGTTCTGTCCTTCCATCCATAGTTATTGGGGACGTAAGATCTATCTCCAATAAGATGGACAAGCTAGCCATGCTAACCCAGCAACAGAGGGAATACCAGAAGGTAGAGTAGCATCATGCTATTCACAGACTTGGCTAACGGAGCTAACACTGGACATGAAGAATGATGGACCAGCTGTCATCATCTATTTTCTTATGGACCTTTTTGCTCTTTCTATACACTTTTTTACTTTTGTTTTCTTGATTTCTGCTGTGACCCCTCCTGAATTTCACATCAGGGATAAATAAGGTATTTTGTTTTCTATTCTATTTCATAT
Source organism: Halichoeres trimaculatus (assembly GCF_033239565.1). Classification (NCBI taxonomy): domain Eukaryota; kingdom Metazoa; phylum Chordata; class Actinopteri; order Labriformes; family Labridae; genus Halichoeres; species Halichoeres trimaculatus. Next base: position 20,220,599 of record NW_027437200.1, read on the forward strand.
CATGTAATATAATACTAACTGTGTCATATTACATCATACAATATTAGATCATATGGTATTGCATTGTGTGGTATTTTATGGTATCATACCGTAATGTTTCGTATGGTGTTGTATCATGATGTTTCATGTCATATCCCATCATATCGTATCCTGTCCTATAGTGAAATATTGTATTGAATCATATTGTATGGTGTTTAACTGTACCAGATACTCTATCTTTCAATGGCATATTGTGGCATATTGTGGTAAACTGTGGCGTATTGTGGTATATTGTAGCATATTGTGGCATTTTGTGGCATATTTTGGTATATTTTGGTATACTGTGGCATATTGTGGTATATCATGGCATATAGTATGGTATCATATTAACTATGTTGTATTGTATCATATCTTAATGAATTCAGTTGTAATTACCTGTATTGTGCTATTTTATCCATTGCTATTGTATTGTGCTGTGTTATATTGTATTATTTTGAAATGTGTCATATCATATTGTTTCAACCTGTACTGCATCATATCGTCTCCTGTCCTTTGTTACTTATCATATCAAATCATACATTGCATTTCATTGTAGCAGATCATATCTTTTGGTTTTGTTAGTTCTGTGTCATAAGGTAACATACTTCAATGGTATATTGCAGGATAACCTGTAGTTAACGTGCTCTTTCCATATGAGGAATTTCTAATTAAGTGTATAGAAGAGAGGGTATAGCTTTCTTTTCTGGTGATAAAATACATATTTTCTTTTACTGTTTTATTTTTAGAGAAGTGTTGCTGTTCATATTCATTTATGATCCCCTCCTGTACCCATCTCTCTATCCGTCTATTTAGCATCAGTCTTTCATCTCATTGGGAGTTGGGGGGAGGTTGAAGAGCGAGGTGGGGCATGTGGCCTCTAAACCCCTCCCCCCTCTGCTCCTCCTTTGGGAGACAGGCGTGCAGGCACATGAAACAGCTGTTGTGCTCCAAAAACCAATTATGGAGGCCCCTGGCCCCCCACCTGGCTGCTTGTAAGGGCCGGGCAGGGGGGAGCGTGTGATCGTTAGCACCCACAGATGAGTCTTAAAGAGGGGCCAGAACTGGGGCGATGGTACGAGGTGGGGGGGTGGATTTATACAGTCGGGATTTGGATGTACGGGTGGAAATGGGGCATTTTTAATGCAGGACAGGCGTGTTTTGATGTTTCATACACATTGTGGACTCTGTGTGTTAACCATCAGTTTTAGATGGACTCAGGTGTGAGACGGAGTCACGGTTATTACATGTTCCAAGGATCTCAGTTGGTTTTTTCTAATGAGACCAATCGTCATAAATTCTCTCAAATTTGGAAACTGATGAAAAAAAGATGTATACTGATTGAAATAAGAAATATAGGTCATTTCATCCTTTACCTTATGGGTGAGTTTTTGTTCCAGTCCCCCTCCTGTGTTTCCTTTAGATTAAAATCCTGTGGTAAGGGACTCTAAACAGCTCAGGTGTCTGCAGCTATTGATCCTTTTTCTAACGGGTGAATTTCAGCAGGGGATCTGCATGAAAAGCCACATGAGCCAGCCTCATTAAAATACATTTTTTGTCCCTTGTGAGACTTGTAAGACTTGGACTCATCACTTTAAAGCTCTGTGTGAAGTCCTGCTACAACAAAAGACAGAATATGGAGACTGATTAACTTTTTCAGTTCAGAAAACCTGTGTTTTTTTTTAAATAATACTACCATAAAGAAAGAGTTTCTGTCCTTTTGTTGACAAAGTAATTTATGACATCTGTTGGACCTATGTAAAAATTAATGTAGAAAAAATGTCACCATTACCCATGATACAACATAACCACAGACAGTTGGCTCAAAGACTCAAGTATTTGAGGTAGTTTTATGCTACTAGCTAAAAGATTAAAACATATTCCCTTTCAGCTTTTATTACATTTGTCTTATATTTAATCTTGTAGTTTTTAGTGCCATGTGATGCTACTCAAGGAAGTGTTAAAAAATTCCTTAAGCACTCTCCTGAACCGCATAAGGCTTTGTAGCATTGATGTTAAGCTAATGTCGTTGCTATTCACTTGAATACATTGAAGCTCAGTTATTCCTAAATGTACAGCTCCAGGTTTCTTCATCCTCAAATTTATAATCTCAAGCTCCCTATGACATCATCTCAGGTGGTCATTTGAGGGGATCCAGCAAAATCTAAACAGTTCCTTCTGTAATGACAAAGAGCTACATCTTTGGGCAATCTTTGAGCTTAATGCTAAGTGTAAGCTAGCATGCTAATGTTTGCTTTCACAGGATAAACAAAATATTTCTACGAGGCTGTTTTTTTCAGCGCAGATTTGGAAACAGTTAACTTTTGACAAGTTAATGGAAAAGATAATTAGCGCTAAAGGAGAATTTTAACTTTCAGTTTCAATATGGTGCAGCATAAGGAGAACATGAGTATCTATTTTTTTTTACTTTTTCAGATTTTTTTTAGCTTTATTCAGAGCGAAAAAATACAGTGGATAGATTCGTAAACAGGGTAACAGTGGGTTGAGACATGTCAGCTAACTGTGGCCTAGCCTCAAGGGTAACATGCTAGCTAAACCACTGGGCCATACCGGCGCTCCCAAACAAACTTTTGAATATTAAGAAATAACAGTTCACAAAAATAAATAAATAAATAAAATGAAAAAGGAGAAAAAAAACATGAATTGAATTTGAGTTTTAAGCTAATTTGAAGCTAATGTAAGGAATTTCAAGCTAACTTAAAGCTCCTGTAAGGAATTTTAAGGGACATTAGAGCTCATGTAAGGAATTTTAAGCTAACTTAAAGCTCCAGTGAAGAATTTAATGCTAATTTAAAGCTCCTGAAAGGAATTTTTAGCTAACTTAAAGCTCCTGTAAGGAATTTTAAGCTAACTTAAAGCTCCTGTGAAGACTTTAAAGCTAACTTAAGCTTCTGAGAGTGACTTTAAGTTAACTAGCTGATAATTTGAGGCTCCTGTAACACACTTTAGGCTAAACGAAAATAGAAAACATTTACTGTAGCTCATCCAAAGCTCTTGTAAGGAATTTTAAGCTAGCTGTGAAAATCACTTAAAGCTCTTAACTAAGGAACTTGAAGCTAGCTTAAACTACTCTTAGGAAAGCTTGGCTAACATAGAGCTCCTGTAAGAATCTTAAAGCTAGCTAAAAGTCATCCTAAAACTCTTAGACAGAAAGTAGCGTGAGAGACTTTAAGCTAGCTAAATGCTCCTTTTAGGAATTTAGGGGCTGTTTAAACGACAATGGTTTCAAGGTGAAACGCAAAAGCCTCGCTTTTACATGGAAACAGCATTTTAGCCGACCTAAAACACAAAGCTTTGAAAATGGCCTCCAGAGTGGAATTTTTCTCATCCGAGGATCATGAATGTTTTATGTTATGTTTGTACTTTTTGGGCTAACATGCTAGCTAAAACAAATATGGTAGAAATTAGGAAAAAAATCAAACTAATTTTTCATATTTTTATAAAATGACAGAAATTTCCTTTAAAATAGCACAGCACAGGACTTTAATGATATCACATCAAAAGCCAAAACTTAAGACTGACGAGTAAAAACACCATAAATAAATTAAAGCATCCACATTCCTTCAGGGCGCTCTATCTTTAGACATTGTTTTGCCTCAAAGTTAAGAAGATTTACTTTATCTTTCTGTTTGCTCTTCACACAGCTCGCTGAGACATCTGAGTGATTAGTCAACAAACACAACAGAAAGTCATCATCTGAAAATCTCGCCCTGTTAGTAACCCTGAGATCAGTGAGGTCAGCGGGGTCAACATAATCTGCCATTACACACCTACAGACACACACACGCTTGACTGCTTACACATAATCCCTACACACATGCTCAGTGAAGCCTCACACAGACTCAGAAACAAATATGACAGTCACATTGATAAATAAGTGATCAGCAGCTCTAAATTATTCATGGTATATATTATTACCAGCAACAATGTTGTGACTTTTTTTCTTGGGACAGAAATAATAAAGCGATGGATAAATAATTCAGAGAGTGTCTGCAGCTCCGCTCAGACATAAAGCAGCTTGTGGAGAATCACACCCCTCCAGCAGAATGTGTTAACGGTGTGTCAGTATGTAGCTGCGAGGTGTGAGATGGCTGTATGACACACTTTTTTATGGCACCCAGCACCTTCGGGTGTCCCACGCACAACGTTCATAATCAGGTGTGAAAGCTGTAATATCCATATCAGTGAGCCAGAGCCATCCCATAAATCTCTCCTCCCACATAGAAACATACTTTTATCCTTAATTATTTCTGCAAACACTGACGCTGCTGTGACCCACTTTAATCTGGTCCAGAAGATTGTCTCTAATTGACGAGATATTCAGCATTTTATTGCAGTTTCTAGGTATTAAACATTTTATCAGACAGCATTATGACTGCTTTTGTGCAAAATAAATAATGGCTTTTAAACCTGCTTGAAGCTCCTGTAATTAATCTTAAGCTAACTTAAAACTCCAGCAAGGAACTTAAAGCTAACTTAAAGCTCCTGTAATTAATTCAAGCTAACTTGAAGCTCATGTAAAGAATTTCAAGCTAACTTACAGCTCCTGTAAGGAACTTAAAGCTCCTGTTAGAAATTTTAAGCTAACTTGAAGCTCGTGTAAAGAATTTCGAGCTAACCTTAAGCTCAAATGAGGAACTTAAAGTTAACTTCAAGCTCCTGTAAGGAATTTTAAGCTTACTGAAAGCTAATGTAAAGAACTTAAAGCTAATTTACAGCTCCTTTAAGGAACTTAAAGCTAACTTAAAGCTCCTGTAAGGAATTTCAAGCTAACTGAAAGCTCATGTAAATAATTTCAAGCTAACCTTACGCTCCAGTGAGGAACTTAAAGCTAACTTAAAGCCCCTGTAAGGGATTTCAAGCTAACTTAAAGCTACTGTAAGGAAAGTCAAGCTAATTTAAAGCTTCAGTGAGGACCTTAAAGCTAACTTTAAGCTCCTGTGAGGGACTTTAAGCTAACTAAGTGCTTACTTAAGGCTCTTGTAGCACACTCAAGGCTAAACTAAGAGAGAGAACATATACTGTAGCTTATTCAGAGCTCTTGTAAGGAATTTTGAGTTAGCTTGAAGCTTCTTTGAAACTCACTTAAAGCACTTAACTAAGGAAGTTAAAGCTAGCTTAAAGCTACTGCTAGGAAAGTTAGGCTAACCTAAAGCTCCTGTAATGAATTTTAAGCTTACTTAAAGCTCCTGTAAGGAATTTCAAGATAACTTAAAGCTCCAATGAGTAACTAACGGCTAACTTTAAGTTCCTGTAAGGAATTTTAAGCTAGCTTAAAGCTCCTGCAAGTAATTCTAAGCTTATCTAAACTCATGTAAGAAAAATCAAGCTAACTTAAAGCTCCAGTGAGGCCCTTTAGCTTACTTAAGCTTCTGTGAAGGACTTTAAATGTGCTTAGTGCTAATCTTAGGCTCCTGTAACAAACTCAGGGCTAAACTAAAAAAGAGAACATATCTTCTAGCTTATTTAGAGCTCTTGTGAGGAAAATTAAGTTAGCTTAAAGCTCCTGTGAAACTCACTTAAAACTCTTAACTTAGGATCTTAAAGCTAGCTTAAGGCTACTGCTTTGAAAGTTAGGCTAACATAAAGCTCCTGTAATGAATTTTAAGCTAAATTAAAGCTCCTGTAAGGAATTTAAAGCTAACTTGAAGCTCCAGTGAGGACCTTTCAGTTTCTTAAGCTTCTGTGAGGGACTTTAAATGTGCTAAGTGCTAATCTTAGGCTCCTTTAACACACTCCAGGCTAAATTAAAAGAGAGAACATATACTGTAGCTCATTCAGAGCTTTTGCAAGGAATTTTAAGTTAGCTTGAAGCTCCCGTGAAACTCACTTAAAGCTCTTAACTTAGGAACTTAAAGCTAGCTTAAAGCTACTGCTAGGAAAGTTAGGCTAATGTGGTGCTACTGTAAGAATCTTTAAGCTAACGAAAAGTTATCCTAAAACTCTTAGTCAGAAGGTAGCTTAAAACTAGCTTAATGCTCCTTTTAGGAACTCAGGGGATGTTTACACAACAATAGTTTCAGGGTGAAACACAAAATCCTCGCAATTACACAGAAACAGCGTTTTAGCTGGCATTTTTGGTGGAAACGCTAACATCAAGCCTCACTTACATGTTACAAACATCGCAGACTACCGTGTTGTACTTGTTTTGCTCAATCTGCTGAATCTGCTGACTGTCTTTCAACAAAATTTGCATCTGTGACACCACAGTTATAGCACCAACTACAGGCCTGGCATGCTAACTACAGCATTTCCGTGTGGACCCAGTTTTTTTTTTTTTTTTTTCGAATGAAACACTGTTGTGGAAACAGGGCCTTAGGGCAAACTGAAAGCTGCCTTCAATTCCCCCTTCAGAAACCAATGGGTGATGTCACTTAGGTTCTGTCCATGTTTTATACAGTTTATCTTATTACATAAGATATCTGTATACGCTGATGATGGCATTTAAATAGTTGCCAAAAGTTGATTACACATCTTCAAGGCTTCATTTAAAGTGATGTAATTTAAACCTTTGGCCCTTGATGCCAGGTGTGATATCTTTATACGCTGATGACTTCATTGAATAATCTTCTCTAAACATTCCAGACTAAGTGAAACAAATTTAGCATAAAAAAATACATCTTCTGTCTTTTTTAACAGGCTACTAACCCTCAGATTAAATATGCAGCCCTTAGGGTATCCCCACCCCCAGCCAAGCATGGATTACCAATTTGGCCAATCTGGTAACTGCTCTTAAAGCCCTCGGTTCACTCCAGGTCACTTTGCTCTGAAAGAATTTGCACTGATAAAGAAGTTTATATCACACACTGAGCCTCGAGGTCCTGTGCAACAAATTGATCATTAAGTGATTAAGTGTTTATGTTGTTTACATTCCTACAGAGGTGTGTTTAGGTCATTGAGCGGTGTCAGGTATGAGTTCTTCCTGATTCAGAGATTTGTCTTGTAATGTTTAACCTGTGTTGTCATCTTATTTTAGAGACACTCAAATGTTTTTATGCTCAATGTGACATTTTCTTTGATTTTTTGTCTTTTTCATTCTGATCCTGCAGCAGTTTGGGCATAAAGGTGAGCACCGGGTTGGCTCAAGCGCCCCCACAGGTGCTTTTTTTTTTTTTTTTTTTTTTTTTTTTTTGCATTGGTCACGTGTGGACCCGCCCCGCCTCATTGCCTCCAATAAAACACAGCAAAAGTCACCGCTCCTCTGCCTTCATGCCCAGCGAGGGAGACGCGCAGGACGTAAAACGAAACCACTGACGCCTGTGTGTGTGTTCCAGTGTGTGTGTGTGTGATTGTGTGTGTGAGAGGTGGACAAAGATGATGAATTAGTAAAATAAAAGCTCGCGGTAACCGGACGCCGCGGCTCAGCAGAGGACACCACCGGCGCATGAGGAGGTTGTGGCATTTTCGGAGCAGGCCAGGTGAGTAAAGCACGCGCTCCTTTACTCGCTAGCAGCCCGTGCGTCAGCGTTTTTACCCCGCATTCGTTCACATGTTCATCCGGTGTGCGACTTTGATCCGTGACAGATGAGCCCACGAACTCGGCTCAGTTTAGCATCCATAATTCACGAGCCGCAGTCCTGGCACTGTGTTTACATGTGTGTGTGTGGGGCTCGACACACAGGCTCACGCGGGTTCCTGCAGAGCATCAGGAGGCGCGTGCAGAGAACGCATCTCTAGAATGCGCTCGTGCGATTCTGCTTCATTTCTGCCCGGGTGATCGATCATGTTAGAGCGCGTGTGTGTGCAAAGTGCAGGCAGAAACACGCTGTTATCACATGTTACACCATTTAAACTCTTGATCAGATATTTGGTTTTCTGAGCTCACACTGATGCAGATTAAATAGGAATTAAACGTTTTTTTGTGTTTGAATGTAAGAAATGCGCCCAATTTGGGGAGTTTTGCTCGTGTTAAAAACGTTTTATTCGGATTATTTGACAGCTAATCTCTAAATCAAAGCAATGTTTGCAGTCAGATCAGTCGCACACCTCTCTGAATGATACAGTGAACTGACGCCCCTGTTTCCGCCCCTTTCTTCACTCTCCCTCTTCAGTTTTAACAGGCCGTAGCGTCACCGAGGCGGCTCGTGCGCACTGGAAACCCGGGATTCAATTGGTGGAAGCAGGAGGGGAGCCCCGGCCTTTTTCTGCAGCAGGAGGAGGAGAGCAGAGCGAGGAAGGCAGCAGGAGCCTGCGCAGCTCTTTACGGCATGAGGGACTTCACCCAAACTGCGCACTGACTCCGCAGGATGCGCCGCTGCAGCTGCGTAGTTTGTTAGACACACACGAGCGCGAGCTGGTTCCGGACTACACGGACCAGGCCCCCAACCGGGCCCGAACTAGCTGCGACATTTCCATTCAGACTTTCATCTGCCTCCTCTTGCGCGCTGTGGCCTTGCAGCGAATCATGAGAAATGTAAACATTTAGTCGGGCTGGATTTTAAACTACGCACACGTCCCACGTCCTCCAACTCCCTCCTCCTCCTCCTCCCGGGAAGTCCGAGATGGAGATGGGGATGGAGACGGAGAGAGTCGAGCCGGAGCCGCCGGAGCAGGAGGGAGACGCAGAGCCGCCCATGCACAGCGTGCACGGAACCAACCGGATCAGACCGTCCTCGTACCGGGCCCTGAGGAGCGCAGTGTCCAGCCTGGCTCGGTTGGACGACTTCAGCTGCGAGAAGATCGGAGCCGGGTTCTTCTCTGAGGTGTTCAAGGTGAGACAAAGTGATGCTGACTTGAGTTACCTCTCACATCCTGCTGTGCTGTGCGTTTTTTACCAGATATTTAAAGATCAGACAAAGTGAGATAAACTTTCTGACATGTGCACCATAAACCAAACCCAAAGATGCTAAATAATTACAGGAGGAAGTTGTTAGAGGTGGAAATGTACACCCCACCTGTCCCATCTGCACGTGTTTGTCCTGACCCACATGCTGTGTGAGGTGGACTCAGTGTGTTTGTGTGTTTTTGGTGTGTAAGGAGATCCGTCAGGACAGGTAGATCTGGCACATGTAGGTAAGAGTACACCCCCTTTGTCACGCTGCTGTTCACCTCCATGGAGACGGGTCTGAGGATCACCTCATCAGTGACCCGCACTGAGCCAGGTGATCACATTTAAAGAGTTAAAGTGGCAGATATATTTTGATTTCTTTGAACATTATTTTGAAAAATGTGGATTGTTTTGAGCGATGATCCCTCCTCAGATAACAGACACATGAGTTTATGATGCAGTTATCTGTAAATGCAGCCCTGGTTATGTAATTATCTTCAGGGTGGTAACATAAATACTGGAGGTAATCACACTCTGCATGCAGAGGTGACTGCCTCAGCGACATATTATTTCACAGTCGTCACAGACGGTTGTACACGTGCACATCTGGATTCTTGTTCCCAGGTTCAGAGCCATCGTCCTCATATCACAGAGGTGTCAGCGTGTGTTCAGCAGGTTTCATGTTTCACAGTTCAGCTCCAGGTCTCATCTCTTTTCTAACCTCAAGGAGCTCACAGCTACAAGAAGGAAAATTTGGAGACTTTTTTTATTGGATTTCTTGAAAAGTTTTTATGAAAATTGTGGATATTTTTCTTCAAGTTCTTTGAAAAAGTCTACAAATTTGCATCAAAACTTTCTGTTATTTTTAGGAATTGGTGCATATTTCTTCCTGACTTTTAGAAGTTTTTCAAAATCAATGTTTTAATTTTAGAAATGTTTGGAACATTATTAACAGAAACGTAAAGAATTATTCTTTTTGAGACAATTTTTCAGAATTTTTCTATTTAAAAAATGTATCAATATTTAACCTTGGAAAATGACAGACGTTTTCAGGAACAAATAACCTAATCAGATGCGTTTAGGAACTTCCAGTGAATACCGCTAAGGAAACGTCTAAAATTAAAATAAAATTATTCAGGAATTTGGATTTTCAATAGTTTTCCTTTGGTAAAAGTTAGAGATTTTTAAAGTGCTTGTTTGGAAACTGTCTGAATTTTTTTTTTTCAAGGATGAGCCGTTAAAAAGTCATTGAAGTTTTTTTAAATTAATTTTAATAAAAGTTCTGCTAAAAGTTTCTGTTAGAAAACTTTGAGAAATTTGGTGAATTTTGAGAAACTTTCTGACAAATTTTTGAAACTTTGAGAAATTTTCTCAATACAATTTGCAAATTTTCAGAAATTGTTTGTTCGAAATTGCATCATCACTTTTCCTCTGAAAACTTAAAAGAATTTAAGTTTTACTTCAGAAACTGCTGAAGATTTTCTGCTGTGATTTTTTTTTTTGGAAATTTTCTTTTAGAAATAAACTTTTTTCATATCTTTTAATTTTTAGCATTTTTACTTGGAAATTTTTGAAAAAAGTTCTCAATTCTTTTTAAGGAATTTCCTAAAATTTTCTTAAACTTCTAGTTAAGGTCAAAACTCCAGCAATACTTGTGTGGCAACAACAAAGTTTATTACTATATACTTCTCTTCCTTCTCCAAGCCGTTCAGGGAACTTTGGAAATTTTTAAAAAAATATCAGGAGTCCAATTTTGGTAAAAGACAAAGATTTTTAAAGTGCTTGTTTGGAAACTGTGTCAAAGTTTTTCAAGAATTAACTGTTCAAAAGTCTTAAAACTTTTTTGTTAATTAAGAAAAAAGTACTGCTCAAGTTTTTTGTTCAGGAAACTTGGAGAAGTTTGGTGATTTTTGCGAATTTATCCAAAAAATTTCTGAAACTTTACAAAACTTTGAAAAATTTTCTTGGGAGAAATTGCAAATTTTTAGATTTTTTTCTTTCAAAATTGTAACATTACTTGTCCTCTGTAAACTTAAGAGCATTTCAACCCTGCAGGATATTTTCTGCTGTGAGAGTTGTGAAATTTTCTTTTAGAAATCTTTTGCTTTTTTTGTATATATTTTATGTGTTTTTTTTCAGCATTTTTATCTTAGAAATCTTTGAACACAGTTCTTATGATTTCCCAAATTTCAAAGAAATTTCCTAAAATTTTCTGGAACTTCTACTTAGGGTCAAAACTCCAGCAATACTTTTACGGTAAAGACAAACTTTATTACTTTATACGTCTCCTCCTTTTCTATGCAGGTTGGAAACAGGTCACACTGTACCAGAATCATTCACTTTGACGAGGCTGTAAACACCACGTTGATATTTCTACGTCTTCTTTGTGAAATCCGTTAACGTTGACACACGTTTAGACTCTGAAGCACCTGGAGATTATGTTAATCACCTGTTCAAACACAGGAATTCAATGGGTTAATCCTCCCATCATTTTGTTTCAGACTGTCTGTGCTGTGACTTTCTACTTGTCGGCCTCTGACAGAAACAAACCGACACGTTCGGCTGAAGCCACTCCCTCTGCTGTGCCCTTTGAATGGCCAATGAGGATGCAAATGTCACTGTGTTTACAGCCACTTGTTCAGGCTGGCACTTAGGTTTGGATTGGTTTGCCCTTTTGATGGCACCATATAAATGCATAATTGTTACCGCGTCTATCAGCCCCATTTGAAAAGTTTGCTGACAGGGCTGACTGGGCGATTGTTCCTGGATTAGCTGAGAGGAAAAGGCCTGAACGTTCTGCAGAAGCCCCTCTCTAATGTTTGTGAATTAGATTTATCGTTCACTCAAACGTATGTGGAGCATTAACTTGCATTCAGGCTGTGAAATGGATGTCTTGCACTAAGAAACAAAGGCTCTGGCCTCACGCCATGTATGTGCATGTGTGTGTGTGTGTGTACCTCTGCTGTTGTTATTGAGCTCCAGCTCCCTGTGCAGATCAATGGAGGCTCGCGGCAGGCAGGCAGGCAGACAGGCAGCCATTCACCTCTCCAGTGTGAAATTGTGCAACCTGAAAAAAGAAAAAGAGCAAGACAAACAAAAAGAGGGTGAAAAGAAGGGAGCACACGTGTCGGGACAAATCCTTCAGGTGCTGTTTTTCATCTTCCTCCTAATATTCTTCAAAGAGAGGCTCCTGATGTGTTTGTGTGCTTGGCCTTAAGCTAGAGTCCAGCTTTTGTTTGGTTTATGTCACTCCCAAAGCTTAGCGTAAAACGGCTTGAAATCAATAAAACCCAGACTTACAAATATCACCCAACAGTTCAGATCACAACATGAGCTCACTAATTATTTATCTCCAAATCTATATGCTCTTTGAGCTTCCAAAGGGCTGAGAAGTATATTAAATAAACTTTATATAACAAGCCAGATCAATTAAAGCTGGATTTTTGCTTCAGTGTGTCACTTTTCAGCTGTTTCTGCTCTAATAATAGATCTGCAGATACACCTGCTGTCAGAGGAAAGTGAGACACAGAGCAGTCGTCCTATATTTGGTTCCCATTCAGCCTTTCTCTATAATTTACATGAGACATGGAAATTTAAAAAGGTGTCTTGTCAAAAGCCTCTGCAGCAAGTTTCAGCGCTGTATCTCCAAGAAGAGAAGTCCTCTGTGTGTTTGACTTAAGGAAACAGAGCGATAGCTTGGTTTTGCTGATTTTTACAACACTTTTGATTATTTTAAGGCTCTCGAACAAATAACGATGAAAGATGAGAAGGTTGACGCCACTTTTCTGCCTCAAAGCTAAATCTGAAGTTATTACAAGTCCAACCAAAGCCGAGCTAGCTGCTGCTTCCAGTGAGTGATGTTAGCTAACTTAAGCTTCATCTTCATCAGACTTTTTGATTAAAATAAAGATACAACTTGAAGCAGGTAGTTAAAAGACAGTTTTTTTCAGCTAGTTTTTTCTTTAAAACCCAGTTGTGCAATCGTGCGTTACATAAAGGACCACGTTAAGCTAGCTGCTTGTTTCCCACCTTCGCTGTTAGCTGCAGTTAGCCGACTGTAGCTGTTAGCTTAGGCAAGAGTTTTGATTAAAATGAAGATGTTAACTTAAGCAAATGATGGTTTTATAACAAAGACTTTACATAAATTTGTTTATGACTTAAAAATTTTAAAAGATGTCTCGACAAAAGCTTTTACAGAGCGCTTTTCTTTTTTAACTTTAGCCATGATATGATGTGATGACATGACTGAGTCATAAAGCTAAATATAAGATGACATTAAGCTACATTTATCATAGCTGAAGTTCAAAAAGAAAATAATCATTCACTTACTTTCACAACTTTTCTTTGGTTTTATTTCAAATTGATAAAATAATAACTTTAAATAGATGCACTCAGGCTGTGACAGTGCTGTGTGTGCGTTTTGGTTGAGACCCAACATTGAACATGACCATTATTGAGGTTTGAATGAAGCCAAAAAAACAAAACAAAAACACATTAACCCTGTCCATCATTCCTGGCCAAGCCTTTTGAGTCTCAAAATACTCTTTGATAACTTTTCATCATAATGTGTCAAGAATAAATTTACATTTGGGGATGATAATAAAAACATCTGGGATGAGTTTGTTTGAATACATAAACCTCAAAACAGACAAAAATTCTGACTCTGAACTCAAATTTCCAAACTTTCTGTTCAGAATTCATTAAGGCTGTAAGAGACTTTTGCTGGAGGGGCTGTGTTTTTCTCAGCTAGGGGGCGCTATGGAGCACAAAAGCACTGGATTTATTGCAGAATATCTTTTGAATTCCTAATTACCTGTCACTTTTCATCTTCACTACCACCTTAACATTCAGAGAGGAGCTTTTTCAATCCTGCGGCTCCACATTCTTGATCATCCTTCAGATGATTCGAGTGTCAAGTCGAACTGATGCAAAAAGTGGGCGGTGAAACTGAATTTCAAACACATCTCTGTGAGTCATATAGAGAAGAAGCAGTCATCATGGTAATTAGCCTGATTAGAGTTTGGTGATGAAAGTTTGAGCGTGTCTGCGTGTGTGTGGTCGTATTTTAATGGGCACATATAAGATGTGGTGATGAGAAGCTAAAGGAGAGTGATTAGACGAAACGAGGACTCCTTCAAGCAAACACGGTCAAGCTGAGTAAAGGGTTGTGTGCTTTTGTATAGATCTGTGTCTGTGTGTGTGTGTGGGTGAGTGTGAGTGTGTGTGTGTCAGCTGCTTCTGACAGAACTGAAATGTGTGTGTGTGGTAAGTAAGTGTTGCCTAACACTGTGCTCAGAGCATGTGGTGCATGTGTGTGGTGTTTGTGTGTTTACATGTGTTGTGTGTATCTAGTTGTGTTATCAGCAGCGAGGACAAAAGTTCAGCGTCATTATCTGTCTTAGAAATATAATCATTACGCAACCACGTTGTAAAATAAAGAGCAAAGCTTTTCACAAACAAAATAATGCATGGAATTATTAGCCAAGACTTTAAACGGTGTATTAGAAAGCAGCTAATGTTAGCTAACTGTACCGTACCATTAAGAGTGCTAACTTAAAGAAATAGCTAGCTTGGCTCTGGTCATAAAGAAATGTAACACTTTACACAATCACACCCTAGAATATTTGGATTTTACACAAAAAAAACAAACTTAAAAACAAAAATAAAAAGCAGAATAACTTCTGATAACACCAAGCTATCCTTCTTTTTCTTGCCCCCAAACATAAACTAAGACACTTACCAGTAGAATATGTAGTGCTTAGATGCTAAACCTGAAAAAATAAATTTCCTAGCCTCAAACAAATATGTAAAAATAATCATCTATAAAGTGATAAAGTTACTTTTTTGAAGTTGAAAGTCCATTTTTTATAGTGTCTGACAGAAATGTAGCTTAAAGTAGCAGCTGCAGTTAGCTAACTGTAGCGAACAACATAAGAAAGGAAATGAAGGAAAAGCTTTTCACAAAAAAAATGGATGTTATGAAAATACTAATTTTTGGAAATAGTTCGTCAGAGGGTTATGTGTTTTTTTAATTTTAAGTTTATTATTCACTTAAATAACAATGTCTGATGAAACTGCCACCAAAGATAAGAGCTACAGTTAGCTAACTGCAAAGAGGGCGAGCTTGGAGAAGTAGCTAGCTTAGCTCTGGTCATAAAGAAACAGGATCCTACACGTAACACTTCATACAATCACACCCTGAAATATTTGTATTTTGCACAAAAAAAAAAAAAAAAAAAAAAGCGGAAAAACTTCTGATAACACCAAGCTATCCTTCTTCTTCTTGGCCCCAAACATAAACAAAGACACTTTTTGGTAGAAGATGAAGCACTTAAGTGCTAAACCAGAAAATTTAAATTACCTAGCCTTAAACAAATATGTAAAAACAATAAGTTATAAAGTGATAAAGTTACTTGCTCAGAGTTAAAAAGTCAGTTTTTAATAGTGTCTGACAGAAATGTAGCTTTCAGTAGCAGCTGCTGTTAGCCAACTGTAGCTAACAACATAGAAAGGAAACTTGAAGAAGTGAAAGCTTTTCACACAAAAATAATAATTTGGATGTCATAAAAATACTAATTTTTGGAAAAAGTTTATCAGAGGGTTGTGTGCTTTTTAAAATAACTTGCTAAGAGTTTAATGTTTGTTTCTATTTAGTTTCCCGAAGAAAGTGCAGACTGAAAGCAGCTACAGTTAGCTAACACCAAAGAGGGCTTACTTGAAGAAGTAGCTAGCTTGCGGTTTTACTTTGCTTTTTTAACTCCAGACCATGTGAAAAAGTTATATGATGATAATGTCTACAGACTTTATCAGGAGCCATATTTCCCCAAACAATGCACATCACGTGAGTCAGAGAGAAACATTTCGCCCTCTGCTGGAGAAAAGTGGTAACTTTTTTCCAATCCAGTTTACAAACAAAAACTGAAATGAAGAATTTGATATTGTCAAACAAAAAACCCTGATATGTTGATTTTTGATTTTTTTCCCCCACCCTGGTAAAAATCATCTTTTTCTATGGGTGTGTATGTGGTTTCCAGGA
Organism: Halichoeres trimaculatus; assembly: GCF_033239565.1. NCBI lineage: Eukaryota > Metazoa > Chordata > Actinopteri > Labriformes > Labridae > Halichoeres > Halichoeres trimaculatus. Next base: position 20,236,438 of record NW_027437200.1, read on the forward strand.
GTTTCTGCAGCCAGCCTCTGGTGGACACTTGAAGAACAGCAGTTTTTGGCACTTCTGCTTAGACTTCATATTTTCAGACTGGGGGTTGCTGGTGTGACAAAAATGTTTGCTTCTTACAGCAGTGGTTACAAACATTGAGATTGTTTTTGATCACTTTTACTTTTTCTTTATAAGATTTATTTAACTTAAGAGTTGATATTAAAGCAACATAAAAGAAGAAAAGATGTTAATTGGATGCAGTTAATGGGAAATGCCAGTGTTTTGGTATTAATGTGAATCAAAATGTAAAGTTTGATGCAAATTCAACCCAAAAGTTGACTGATGTAAATGTGTCAATGCTATGAGAGAGCTACGGACAGTAGAATACTTATTTTTTTAGCTTGATAAAGATGTAAATGTTACCGTCACCACCTGATCATTTGCTTTACTTATACACGAGTGTTACTGTGCAAAAATGAACTGACATAGTTATATTAGCAGTGAAGAAGCAAATGATACTAGACAACTCCAAAAACAGCTCTTTAAAGTAGTGAAATGTGATAATTTTAGTCGTTGTATGCGTGAAGCAACAGGTTGATGCTTGTGAAAGTAAGAAGGGATGTTGGTGATTATTTTGAGTTATCACTAACAGGATCTTTATGAAGGAAACCAAATCTTATCAGATGATTTATCCGTGACTTTCTTTATAGTGAGGAGAAAGAGATCCTGCTGTTGGGACTCTCCAGGACGTGTTGAGATGTGACCAGTTAGAAAAATTCCTGCTGTTTTTCCATCGACCAACAAAGGAGTAAAAAAACAAACCGCGCTCCTTCTCGAGCTGTCAGCGGCGTGTCTGTGATCAGTGTCAGTCTGCAGGGTTGAGCCGCTCTTTATGTTTCTGTGTATGTATGTTTCTGTTAAGCGGCGGTGTCGGTATGAACGAGCCAGTGCAGACTTGAACACCTCGGTGCAGCACTTCTCCTTCATTACTCCATCGCTCCAGTCGGGGCCTGCTCCGCTGCCACTCACTGCACCAACTATTCCTCTGTGTTTATGTTCTGCACAGGCTCACAAACAGAAAACGCTGAGCCTGTGACGTGCCTGTCTTCACTTGAACCGCTGTTTTATTGCTTAAAATATTTCGACTTAACTGGGGATTAAAATAGAGAAGTGTTGGGAAAGAGTTGCACAATTATCTGTTTTCACATTACCCCCCCTCCTCCTGGTTTCCATGCCCAGTGTTGTTATAAATTTATCTCTGGAGACAGTGTGTGTACGTGTGTTTACATCAGTACACAATGAGTGTTTCCTCTCAGTCATGTGTTGGAAGTGCGGTCGTTTTTAGCCGATCCTGGAGGAAGGACGTGAGGAATGTTTGTGATGCAGCAGCTCTTTGTTGCGTAAAACTAGTCTGTAGTTTCTGTTTTGCAGACTTTGTAGAAATTTTATGTACACTTCATAAGTATGTTGAATTTGGTGGATATCAAATCATCTTGTTTGTGTTGTGAGCCTTTTTATAGCTTCGCAAACAGCAGGTCTACTTTCACGGTGGCTGCCATCTTGCATCGCCATGTTCCTGCTGCAGCACAGAACCAACAAATTAGTAACAAACACATTTTTGTTTTAATGAGTGGCACAACAATACACTGTTTGGAATACCAAGACGAAAAGGGTGGAAGTTGTGGGAAAAAAAATTGCATTGATGATTTTTAAATGTAAGAAACTGTCAAATGGAAGCTTTTTGTCCTCAAAGGCCACCATCAGTCCACAGATCCAGAATGTTACCACTGGATATCAATAAATATTCCCATTTTCAGCGAGTTGGATGATGATGATAAAAGCTTTTTTAAGAAGGAGGAGCTTCCAAATTTTTATTAACTTTTTAAAATGCAAAAAAAAAAAGTTATGTAAAAAAAAAAATCTTGAAATCTGTAACAAATTTTGTCGTAACTTTCGAACATATTCTTTGCAGATATTTTTGCAACATCCTGAATTTTTATCAAAATTATTTGAAAAATATATTCTTACAAAAGTTTGACATCACCTTTTTAAAACCTTTTGGATTTTAAACTTTTGGAAATTGTCAATATTATTTTCCTTCAAAAAGACGCCTGGTGCTCCCAGCCCAGCGTGGCTCCGAATCACTAGCCAGACTCTTCTCCTCTGTTGTTCCCAAATGGTGAATGAATTACCTAACTCTACACAATCCACAGAGTCCCTTTCTACTTTAAGAGATGTCTGAAGACTCATCTGTTCAGGGAACACTTAACCCTTTGATCTGAGCCTTCTCCTCTTTGTCCTCTGGGGGAGAATGAGTCAGAAGGTCTCAGACTCAGCTCTTAGTGAATATTCAGCACTAATTACTGAATGTTGTTGAATCAATTCACGAAAAATCAAAAGGTACCATGTTTAGGTTCCTAAATGCATCCTTGACTGTGGAGGAGGTTAAATATTGAAGAATAAATTAATAAACTGAATAAAGTTACATTTTAATATTGAACAAATTGATATTTTTTTACCACATAAACACAAAAAAGTAATGAAAATTGGTGCTGTTGCGTACAAATACCAATTGTCGGGCATTGGTACCGTATCGTTTCAGATTTTAAAGGTACCCATCCCTACCTGCAGCTGAATAACTTATAGCATTTGTCACACTAAGTTTTCCTTCTGTCTAAATTCTTGCTTGTGTTGTACGTCGCTTTAGACAAAAGCTTCTGCTAAATGAAACTGTAGAACCGTAGAAAAAGTTCCGTTTTAGAAATGTTCTTTATGATTTTTTTCTTTCAAAAGTCTACAAATTTTCCTGCTCCTGTGGATCTGTCATCTGTTTATTTATTTATTTTTCGATTCTGTTCCCTCTTTCCTCTGTTTTGTAGAATATTGTTTCATTGAAATCTGTCACTGATATGTTTTTATTTGGAGTCTCAAAAGGCGTAGTTCCTTTGAGAGTATGAATTGCCAAGTGTTAGATGTTGCACAAGCAGAGAAAAAATGGTCAAAAATGTAAAGGAATTTTTTTCCATTTTTGTGCATTAGTAAAACTAAACCTCCTGCAAGGTGCATAAAATTCCAGGTGTATGTTGATGTTTGCAGCTTGAGTTATAGATTAAATAATCCAGAGTCTTTTCTCAGATTTAATTTTTGTCTTTACCACAGATTGCATCCTAAATCAATATGAGCGCTTCCTCTTCCTCTCAAATCACATTAATTATCATGGGCGAGGTTAACAGGAGCTTTACTAATAACTTGAACGAAATGACTGCAGATGTATCAGACGTGTTTTGACTGATCTATTTCCATTTGACGAGATAAGAATCTGCTCTGATGAGCCGCTGTGAGACGTTAAGTATCCACTCACTCTGCTATCGATTCAGAGTAACATGACGGCGGCTGCAGACGGAGCGTTAGTGTTTCTGTGTGGATGAACTGGAGTGACCCCTCATGTTAGGACCTGTGCAGGTCATGGTGGATGCAGGTGGGGATTTGCTATCTCCTCAGTGTTTCTGTTGTGCAACCGAGCGATCAGGCTTCTGCGTATCAGCTTGTCTGCTGCCTCCCGGAGCAGGTTGGGTTTCAGAGCGGGGTGCTGCCGGGCAGGGATGGGGTGGCGAGTCTGGTCACTGATGGACTCAAACACACACACACAGAAGCGTTCACACCTTGTCACTCTGAAGCACTCACACTTGTTTTGTGCTCATTGTCACTTTAACAGAGAGCCGAGCCTCAGGCGGTGGATTAGGCCCGAGCTGGTCTGTGGGAGAAGCTAATTTTCTCCACACTCTGCAGGGATCTGAGATCAGCCCCTCGGGGACTTTTACTCACACTCAATTCCCACTTCAGCTCATCAAAGCTCCCTCGTTGAATCAGTGAACGCTGATTCAAAACCAAAAAATGCACTTTAGTCTGGTTTAAAAAGAAAACGTTGAAGAGGAGGCTTTTATTTTGAAGGGTTGCTCGTTTAAAGCTACCTAGTTCTAACCACTTCAGTATTTTCCGCTGAAATAAAACTCTTAACTTCACATTTAGATCTTGATTTCTGATTGAAAAAGTCTCTTATTTCACCTCGAGACCCTCAGTTACGTAACCATGTGTGGATTTTTCACTAAGTCACAATTCCAACAACGTGACTGACACCTGAAAAATATTTTCCCAACATTCTTCCAGCTGCTGAGTGGAGACATAATTATCACACACATGGAACAAAACACATAGCTGGATCCATAACGTGGACAGAAAGGTCTGACTCCATGTTTTATGAGGCTGTTTTGGGACTAAAAGCGCTGCAGCGTCTTCCTGCTTCCTGCTGCTGCCAGGATGGAAAATAACAACACCGCTGTGATTTTCAGAAACGTATTTCACTCCCTGATGGATCACTTCACAACTTCAAGAAATGAATTTGTTTTCTGAGTTTGAGCTGCTGTCTGCAAACGAAGCATACAGGTGCCAGGTAGCCGCATCACAAAAAGTGGCAGAGTGAGATTTTGGAGGGTATGAATCGCCTAAAACTGTAGGGGGCACTAAATCAAAGAAGTGTACTCTGGTTCAAGTGTTTTCTATTGCTTTTTGCTGTTTTTAGATGCTCAGTAATGGAGCTTCAGACATGAAAAACTTACATGAAAAGAAAGCGTAACACATTTTACCTTTTGGTGTATTTGACAACAAACATGCATCACAGTCTGAAGCCAAGCTAATTCATCCATTTTTCATCATTTCTAACGTTTTCAAGAAAGAGAACTACTCTCGAACTTTTTTGAATTTGTTTATCAGGGTCCCCGCCTGAAGGGGGAGGGGCCTATTGTTCCTTGTCTGTTTTTTTATTATTCTGCCGCGTCAACCAACGCTAATTTGACATGCTCAAAAATTCCCCAAGATTGGCACACACCTCATGATCGCCAAACAAATTTGATATGATACCAAACTTAACCCCAACATCTCATAATGTGCTCTCTAGCACCACCTAGGCACACTAAAACAGCCCTAGAGGCCAGTAGGAATGTCGTACAGCGATCAAACCAATGCCAAAATGTTTGTCTCATTGAGATACACAAAAAATTGTATTTTTATTTTTGCATATCTCTTACAGGAAGCTGTCAATTAGCCTTTCAAAATAAAATTTTGCCACATTCTTACCACATTTAAAAAAAAATATCTTCTCTGAAACAATGAGAGGCATCACCTCGAAAATTGCTGAGATGACAGACGAGACCCTGCTTTACAAAACTTCTTTTTGAAGTTGTTATTTCAGACCCGGTTTTTGAATGATGAGCCCTCAAAGCTGATGAACCCCTGTCAGCTCCCTCCATCAAAATACATGGCATTACTGAACCTGCCCATGCAAGCTGCCTCATTTGGCCTTCTAGACAAAATAGATAAAGTTGTACAGCTTTAAAACCAACATGGATGGGTTCCTGACAAAATTTCCTACTAAATATCATGTTTTTACAGCGATGTGGTCAAAATTGTGGCATCTATGAGTAGTTGTTTCTCAAAATGTTGTGATTCCAATCAGCAGCAGCACAGCAGCAGTTGATGATGATGTCACACTGATTAAGAGTTCCGTGATGATGTCACACACACTGATTAGGAGTTCCGTGCAGCTGGTCATGTGACCCAGCAGAGGAAATAATACATAATATCAACTGTAATACCTATAAAGTGTCATAAAGGGATGAAGTATTGTCAATATTGAGTAGTTTCAATTCACTAAATCATTGATTTGCTGCTTTCCTTAGTTGTTTATGAAATCAGAGTCTTTGGATATTTGTTGGACATAAACCAGTGAGGACGTCACTTTAGTCTTTTTGATTATATGTGAGATATAATGGTGAAAACGATCATTGAAACCTGCAGACCTACTTCATATTATATCTTCGTAACGACAATTTGCTGAAAATTATTTTCACAGTAAAAAGAAAACTGTAAATTTTGTAGTCGCATAACGGCAGCAAGGTGCCAAAATTTACTGTTACAGTGTTTAAAGCATCACATTTGTATTTTATTTCCCTCACAATCCTTTGTTTTTTTACCGTAATATACTGTAAAGATTTTTGCGATTACACTACTACAGATATTATGGTTAAATACCATTAAGATTAAAAATAAATCAGCTACTACATGCAGTATTTTTGGTTTTCTTAACTCCTCATTGCTTCTTTACCGCAAAAAAATGAAATCTTATCACGTTTTTTTGCTTTGTTATCAGCAGAAAATTTCTTTTTAGACTCAATATGAGCCTCATCTACCTGACCAGTCAAGAAAAATGTCTTATTTCAAGTTATTTAAAGGACAAAAATGAGATCTGAATAACTTATAATAAGCTAAAAAAAATCTGCCAATTGTACCAAAGAAAAGTTACTTGTATTAAGACATTATTCTGATTTCACACATTTTTTAGCAGATTTTTCCCATTCTTGTTAGAAGCAATTTAGACCTCATTTTTGTCTCAAATCGACTTGAAACAAGACGTTTTTCTTGACCGATAGGTTAAATGTGACTCAGACCATTTTTCTTTAAAATGAGACAAAAACTCTTGATAAGGTTTCATTTTTTGCAGTGAGTTGTCGAACAATCTGGTAAAGAAGTTTTTGCATTTGTCTCCTCATGTGCATCTGGAGTCTGCAGTCTCTTCTGTCCCGTTGTCTCACTGTCCATCCGTCGGCCCCGTTGGCCCCTGGGTAATGACAGACATCGCTGCACATGTTGGCTGCACTGAGCGAGCAGCAAAAGATGCCCGTGACCTTTCCTCTGCTGACAGCAGCACTTTACAAGGCCGAGTGTGTTTGAAGGAGAGATTTAGGGTGTGTCTGGGAGCATGTATCAGAGCTCCAGTCTTTCATGGGTGTGTGTGTGTGTATGTGTGTGTGTGTTGTAATTGCACCATATCGTGGGGTTTGCTTAATGTAGGCGAGGACATCAACATTCCAGTGGCAAGTCCATGGAGATGACCAGTCGAGTGGTTGGCACGAAGCATTCAGACGGAAACACACGCTTATATCTTCTGTTGGCTTTGGGAGGTTGAGCTTAAAACACACACACAGACACACACACACACACCTGAGAAATTGCTGCTCTGTGAGTCAGACACACTCTCATCCTGTAATAATGATGATGATGATGACGAGTGAGAGGTTGTTTATTTGTGAGGCCGTCGGGACAAAAACAGTCAGGTCAAGCAGCGTTGCAGTTCCAGCCGCTGCTGCCTCAGCAGTTGGCTCGCGTTTGCACTGTGACCTGCGCGAATGAGTCAAAGAGTGTGTTAATGTGTGTTTATGAGCATGTGTGTGTGTAGATTTAAGAGGCCAGAGAAACACGGGAGAGTTTCTTCAGTGAGTGAAAAAGCAGATGCTCGTACTGGAAAAGCAGACAAGTGTTATTTAACTCCACCGTCCTGATTTGTCCTGTTTGCTGGCTGAATTTGTTCTTACTCATACGTCCTGAAACACAGGTGGTGTTTTGTCTTTTGGTTGTTTAGCAACTAAAAACACCACCTGAAAAGTGAAAATCAAGCTATTTGAAGCTAAAACAACAAACTTCATATCATCTACCATCAGATAATGCTAAAATGCTAACACTTCAAAGCCAAATTTTACTTTGTGCTAAACATTGATTATGGTTAACAGCAGTTAATGAGGATATCAAATGTTAGCATTACCTAGCCTGTTTAAAGTAATTAAATGCTAACACAGGTCATAAACAGTTAACACACAATTTAACCACTATGACACTCCCTAGCTTTCAGATGTGTTAGCTAATAAATGCCTCAAGGCTTACAATGCTTTTTGACTCAGACAGCTTACAGTAGTTTTGCTAGCTTAACAGCTTTTAAATGCTAACACTAAACAATGCAGAATGGACTAGTTAAACTATTGTTAGCTACCAAACAATAGATAGCATTTAACTACTCTCCAGCAAAGAGGTGTATTCAGTGTGGTTTTTAAATAAAAACTAGCTTGGCAGTATAGCTAGGACATTGTTAAATGCTAACATTTCTATTCTCAACTTGAAGAGATTGCCAGCTTATCCGGGTGTTAGCTATGGAGTCATAGGATTCTAACAATACATTATGAAAGAATAGATAGCATGTAGTAATGTTAGCTAAAAAATGCTAGCTGTTGTTTGGTAGCTAACATTTCATTCACTATATTTAAAATTAATGTTGACTTGACAAAGCTAAGAAGTGGCTAAATGCTATCATTTTTACAACAAAGAGAGCAAGGTATTTGGTAAGCTAAGGAGTGTTACATGTGATTATTAGCTGTTGGCTAATGGTAGCTAACTGTTTATCAAATGCTATCTATGAATAATTTTTGCGAAAATTAGAAATTAGCTTAAAGTCATTACCTTTTGGTAGCTTTACGTGCTGCCATGGAAATAGTATATGATCCAAAAAAGAGGGCCTACAGTAGCATTATTTCATGAGTAGTTAAATGCTAACTGTTGTTTGGTAGCTAAAATTTAAGTCGTTGTGGTTTTTTTTTGACTAATATTACCATGACAATTTCACTTGAAAGTGGCTAAATGCTAACTTTACTACATGATACAAATTTAATGGTTTATTGCGAAACCTGTGGAGTGTTAGAATGCTATTAGCTGTTGGAAGTTATTAGCTTATGGTTTTTAAAATATTTTATGTTATAAATATGAATGATATTAATATAATAAAGAAAGTAGTTTAATGCTAGCATCCCCTTTTGATGGGTTAAAATGAAGGAGGAGAAATGGGGGAGGTGCTAGCTTAAAATAATGAATGTTAGCTAAGAAGTGAATGGTTTTCTAAAACTTCACAACACAAAACAGCTAGCCTGTGAGATGTGTTAGCCAAAGAGTTGTTAAATGCTAACTGTCATCATGTTGCTAACACCTTTTCCATTTTAAGGGTTGTTAGAAAGTGAGAGGGATTGCTAACTTTTAAGAGATGCTAACATTAGACAATATCTGACGTTAGCTTATAGGGAACGTCTGTTAGCTAATTTTCTGGATGGTTTCTTAGTAACCAAAACATTCCTCTCTGTACATACATTTAGTTTCTTCTTCTGTATTTTAAAGTAGGCACTTTAACGGTGTTTAGCTTTCCACCAGGAGCATGTCATCACTTTGTGACGACTGGTATAATAAATTGAAGCAGTGAGAGGAGTTGATGTATGTGAAAACACCTTTAAATCAGCCGTAGAGCTTTGGTTTCCTCATCCTCTTGAGTGTTGTAAACACATATAAAAGGAAGTATTAATCCTGCTCTCCCCTCAGCGCTTAAACGTACTCTCTGGAAGAGGAAGCAGCCACTGAACACGACTTTACGTGTGATTTACATGTCTGCATCCATGCGTGTGTGCAGCACTTTGCCACAGGCTGAAGTGGCTCTGTGGAGAGTGGATTTAGAGCGGCAGAGATTGAGTCCCATTGACTGCTGGATGAAGAGGGCAGCCCTAGCGTAGCCTGTGTGTGTGTGTGTATAAAGTATTATACACTGCTCTGGACACTTCTCTGTAATAGGCTTTGGGTTTATAGGCTAACGTCACACTGACTTCTTCAGCTTGGACTTTGACCACTTTTTTTTTCTATTGCACACTTGTGTCAGTACTGCATTCAAAACACGAAACCTTGGAGGCAGATTTGGTTTGCAGTCAGGCTTGAAAACCCTCTTTACTGCAGCCAAAATGCAAAGAAGTGTGGCCCCAAAATAGAGAGCTCGAATAGTCGACTTCAACCAGAAAAAAGGGAAAGCAGAGGTTGAATCCTCATGTTTCCTGTTGCTGTTTTTGAGGTTGCTTCGTCCGTAAAATGATTCATTCAGAAGTGTTTAGAATTAGCTAAAGGTAAAATCTTCAAATTCAGGTTTGTTGTGAGCATAATAACAGCGCTAATTTTAGCATGTCGCTCAAAGTAACATAGGGCTAAAGAGTGTGACTGTCCTCCCAGGACTCTGTTTCTCAGTACATTAAAATATTAAAGCTCCTGTGAAGACTTTCTGGCTGTTTATGTAACAGGCTTAGCACTAGTTTGTCCACAGGGGGCGCCAGAGCTGAAACAAACAGAAAGTTAGCCGTTTTAGAACAAAATAGAATAGAACTTTATTGTCATTGTAACAAGAACAACAAAATTTAAGCCACAGCAGCAATCAAGAAACCAGCCATGTCTGTGAATAGCATGATGCTACTCTGCCTTCTGGTATTCCCTATGTTGCTGGGTTAGCACGGCTAGCTCGTCCATCTTATTGGAGATAGATCTTACGTTCCCAATAACGATGGATGGAAGGACAAGTCCATGTCGTCACTTCTTAGCTCACACCTGAGAACCAGCACGTCATCTTCACCTCCTTCTCCTCACCTTGTGGGGAACATCTGGCCTTGCACCAGTTAGCATTGACATGCTACAGGCTTCTAACAGCTGATATCACATGTAAACAATGCAGCCATGGTAGCCACAGTAGCAAAAACAGTAAGAATATCACTGAAGACATAAAAAGTTTTGAATCAAACAAAATCATGATCCACTCCAAATACAAAGACTAAGAAGAAAAATTACTAGCAACGGACAAAAAAGAGAGAGAGCTGCTGCAAGAGGCAGCCATAGCCAACAGGGCGGCGCCTAGCAAGACATTTACAAGACATGTTTCATGCATGTACCCCTCAGTTGATTTGTTGATAACCCCTAAGCTGCTGGATTTCAGATCTTTTCCCTACTTACACGCAGAATTGTGCTTCCTCACACACACTACAAAACACACACACACACACACACACACACACACACACACACACACACACACACACACACACACACACACACACACTCTTACAGACTCTCAAACACCTCCAACTTCCTCCCTTCGCACATTCTGCCCAAGTATCTCGAGCTCATCTGCTGCCAGTGTTAGTTTCTCTCTGAAGTCGACCTACTCGCTGAGCAAATATGCGCTGACATACGACCTGTCACCGTGGTTACCATACCAGGCTGAGACATCGCCATGGCAGCCAGTCGCAGGGCACAGACGCAGCCAAAACAATTACAGGAAACTCGACTGACCTGCTTCTGTTTTATGGACGATTTCCAAAAACTGAGTGTTTATTTAACTCGGCAGCTTGTCATAGTTTCATGTCATTACGGTACAGGGTGTTGACTAATGTGAGTTATCTGTTTCATAATGATTTATGTCACGAGCATAAGAAACATTTTACTGTAGAAAGTCAAGAAAAAACTGAAGTATTAACATTGTCCTGGGAGCTCCCTGCCCTTCCACGTGCCTACGTGGAATGTTAAAGGTGAGGAGAGACCACCGCCCTTCCCTTTCATGTGCGCACATGAAAAGCCAAGGCAGGGAGAGCAACAGCACAGCCACCCAACAGGCCAAGTTTGAATTTCTAACTAGAAATCACGTGATCATCATTTTTTGATTGATAATAAACTGTTGTGTGTTTTGTTTGTTTGTTTTTTAATCCAGGTGCAGCACCGTGTGACAGGCCAGGTGATGGCGCTAAAGATGAACATCCTGGCCAGTAACCGAGCCAACATGCTCAAAGAAGTCCAGCTCATGAACCGTCTGTCACACCCAAACATACTCAGGTACATGAAACACTCCTGGTTTACTCACATCATCTCCAATGGGAGATAAACTGCTTTTGCTAACTGTTGGTGTGCTCTGCCCGCAGGTTTATAGGAGTGTGTGTTCATGAGGGGCAGCTTCACGCTCTCACAGAGGTAAGAGGCTGAGACGTGGAGTTTAAAGACGGGTGGAATTTTTTTTGTTTGCTCTGCATCCAGCTCAGTTTGACAGCTAGCTTAATGCTATATATACAACTCTACACAAACACAGCACAGTGTAGCTGAACCAGCTGTCACGCAGAATGCTTGAAGCACGACTCCTTTAAATCAAATGAAAGAAAACAACAACATGCAGATAAACTTGAATCTAGATGAGATAAAAAAGATTTTGACTCTTTTTTTTTTTTAACAATGTTTTTATTAGTTTTCAACAGAAAAACAGGGTGAATACATTAAATAAAAGAACAAACATTTTCTCTTAAACAACATAAACATGAATATTAAAAAAATAAAAAAAAAACTAGAAACACTAAAATAAAATAATACATAAATAAATAATATATACATATATATATAAAAATAGTAATAATAATAATAATAATCATAAATAAAGAATAAATAAATAAATAAATAAATGATCAAATTAATCATATGCAAGGAAAATAATAATAATAATAATACAGAAATAAGTAATATATACATATATATAAAAATAGTAATAATAATAATAAATAAAGTATCAATAAATAAATAAATGATCAAATTAATCATATGCATGGAAAATAACAATAATAATAATAATAATAATACATAAATTAATTAATTAATTAATTAATTAATTAATTAAAATAAAATAAATAAAAAATAAATAAATAATAATGTGGTTGTCACACTCTAAATTTCGTTGTCATTATTGTCGACCAAGAAAGTTCACTCGGGGTGTCCATACCTCTTTAAATTCTTGAGCTCTTCCTCTCATAACACAAGTTAATTTTTCATTGTAACACATGGCATCATTTCCCTTATCCAGGACTGTATAGAAGAAACCTCAGTCTCTTTCCAAGACAAAGCGATCATCCTCCGAGCCTGCAGGAGACCAAAGTTGATCAGAGTCTTATTTTTAGAGCTGACAAAGATTTTTGACACTTACATTTTTTTATATAAATTAATCAAAATGACTGTAAAGATGTAAACATAAGCAGCTATTCGTCCGTTATTTCCAACACTGTTGCTTTTGAATTTGCATTTGTCTTCCTCACAGTGAAACATTCAGGTCCCAGCCTCCCTGAACAATAAGCGAAGCATCTTTCATATCCACACCAAAGTCATTTCAGAGTGTGTTGTGCTCATTGTGCCTCTGTGTGTCTGTCTGTGTGTGTAATTAACTCGCTCCTCTTGTCTCGTCCTCCTGTGTTTTAGTACATAAACGGCGGTAACCTGGAGCAGCTGCTCGGCAGCGACGTGTACCTCTCGTGGAGCGTTCGGCTCAAACTGGCTCTGGACATCGCCCGAGGTCTGCAGTACCTGCACAGCAAGGGCATCTTCCACAGGGACCTCACCTCCAAGGTGACAACACACACACACACACACACGCCAGAACACCAGACAACACACACGCATCACTGAGCCAGAGCACAGACTGATTTCCCTCAGAGAATAACACGTGTAATAAAACACTTTTACTATAAATGATGTAAGAAGTCAAGATCCCCCAAGAGGAGAAAACACAGAAAACAACAATCACATGAATCTTTTAGGTGGCCACTGAAAACTTTTCAGAAATTAGGCCATAAAAAATCCATAGTTTTTTTTTTTTAAGTGATAGATCTGAAAAAAAGTCTGAAATTTCCTTTAGAATTTAGACTTTTTCTTAGAATCGAGTTTCAGAATTTTGACTTCATCCTAATTTTACGTACGAATTCCAACTTTTTCTCAAACTTTTATCTCTTGTTCTCAGTTTCACAACTTTTCTAAAGAGTTTCACATTTACCTTTTTTTAAAATTCAGACCTTTCTCAGATTAACGAACATTTTCCCAACCTTCCAATTCATCAATGAATTCCTTTTTTTCCTCAAAATTATAATTTTTTTTTAGAGTTTGTATTTTTTCATCTGATTTCTAACTTTTTCTCAAAGTTTTAGCTCTTTTCCTCAGTTTAACAACTTTTTTTAAGGTAAATTGCTTTTTCCCTTAAAAATTCTGACATTTTCTCATATTTACGACCAATTTTTATGATAAATTTTTCTCAATTCCCATTTTTTCGTCAAATTCCGACTTTTTTTTTCAGGTTTATAGATTTCTCAACTTTTCTCAGAATTGACAGAATACTCAGTTTTCTTTATCAAAACTTTATCAGTTTTTTTTTCTCTGACCTATGACCTTTTTTTCTACCTTCCAATTAATTCTCATTTTTCTCAATTTTTATTTCAGAATTTCGCAGAATTTCTCTCAAACTTCAAACTTTTTCATAAGATTCAGACTTCACCAATTTTTTTTTTTTGGTTTCTTTTCTCAAAATGAAGACTTCAGACTTTTTCTCAGATTCACAACTTTGAGAAAATTTGCCCCTTTCTCAGGTTTCTCATTTGACTGTCAGAATTTGATTTTCTGACTTCTGTTCAAACTTTTTCTGCAAATTCCAACTTTTTCATAGAATGATAACTTTCAAGATCCTCAGTTGTCTCTCTCAGACCTTTGACTTTTTCCTTGAATTCTGAGTTGTTATTTCCAGAGTATTGACTTTTTATCTTAATACTTTTTTTATTTCAAAATTTCAGTCTCAGTTATTACTTTTTATTCAGAATATCAAAAAAAAAAAATTTATTTTCAAATTGGCCAAAGCTTAAAAAAATAATCTTCAGTGGCTCTACTCTTCTCCTTGGTTTCATTAATCCAACATGTGAGCAGTTTAACTTCCTCTGTCGATTCTTGAATAATAAAAATCTGTCTCCTCTCCTCAGCTGTTGCTCTGAGCTCATAACTGAGAAACGCTTCCTTAAATCCTTGACAGTGAATGAGCAGCTCTGCACAATAAACTCTTACATCACTGTTTACACAGAGGGTCATATAGAAAGGAATGTGCACACACACACACTTACACACACACACACACTTAAGAGCAGTAAATGTGATGTGTGTGACCTTTGACCCCTGTGTGCAGAACTGCCTGGTGCGCTGGGAGGGCTGTGTGTGCTCGGGCGTGGTGGGAGACTTCGGCCTGGCGGAGAAAATCCCAGATTACAGGTCAGTCAGTAACAGTCAATTCATCAAAGTTTCTATCAACGCGCACACGGGGAGATAAGATACGTCCCACTCTATAAATCTCAGTCCTGCACTTCTCCTTTTTTTTTTTTTTTAAATCTGTGAGTCGTCGCTGTGATCAGAAACGAGAAGCTGTGGGAGACACAGAGACAGACGTTACTCACTCCAAACCCCAGTCCAGTTTTTCCAGAGTTTCACACACTTTGGGGACTGTTATTAATATCACTCTGAGTACGAGGGAGGGCAGGCGGCCATGTTGGATCTCAGACTTGTGGCTGTGGGTTTTTTTATGTTTGCAGCAGAATTTTTTTTAATATGCAGAGGCATTTATGTGGCACATTTTATCCCCGACCATCAATTCACTGCAACTCTGAACACAGACTGAGTAGAGTTTCATTTCTTCAATCTGATGTTTGGTGATATAACATCTACAGTAACACTGGGATAACAACACAAAGAGGAATCAAACTTACAAGAAAGACAGGGAAAAAGCACTTGACCTAAGTTTTTTTTAAGTTTTACTTATTTTTTAAATGTGATAATTAAGATACAAGAATGCTACTTTTACTTAATTTTTTAGGAAGTAAAAATAAAGCTGATACCAGTGAGCACTAAAAACCAATTCACACAGATTTAAATGAAGTAGTTCATGTTCTTAGGTCATAATTTTACATTTTAGACTGATTTTCAACCACCATGATTTTTTTTTTCCAGTAGAGCATCCAGCGTGACAAGTTTTCATGTTTCTAGTCTAGTCAGAGATTTGAATGTGACGCAGATATATTCCAAAAGTGGTGGTCTACTCTTCTTTAATCTTCAAAAATATTCAAAATAAAGAACTTAATCAGAAGTATAAAAAGGTCTTCTAACAAAACCAACAAGGCTAGAGCATGGATGGCATGGAAAGATGGACGGGACACCCCCTCTCCTACTGAAAAACAGTGAAACCAAAACATCTCCCAAAATGGGCGTTGATATCATTTCCTTATTACTTATTACAACACTGATATTTGTTGCTTTAAAAAACTGATTGAATAAACTTCCCAGAATGCACTCCAACAGTGATTAGCATGAAGAGAACAGAACAAAATGACAGAAACTGTGTTGAAAGTGGATTTCTTTCACACGTGTTTTGACTTTAAAGTTTGACATGTTCCATCTGTATCATGAAAGAAGTGGGCTTCATGACCTACACCTGCTAAGAAAACATACTTCAGACTTAAACCTGAGCATAAACGGTACACAAATATTAAAAACCAGAAAGTTTCCTGGAAAATAAATGGCCATAAAATTGCAACTGGAGTTATTCAAAACATGGCATAAAAAATGGTCACCTAGAAATTGGGCTTTAGTTTATTGGAACCATAGACAGAAAAAGTCTTGAAGTGAGGTTGCTTCAAAAACTGCTCCCCCTGGTGGCTGGCTGTAGTATAGGTCAAAAAATCCACCTCCCCAGTCATTCCAGATGGGCTGTGGTCTAACTTTAAAAAATTAACACACCTCGTAGAAATGTTCCTCACGTCTGATTATTGTGGTGATTTGAAGATATCATTTAGCTGCCTTGTATTTAAGTCCTCGTTTTTCTGAAAAATTTCATTTTCATTAGTTATACGAGGTTAAAAACAAGGCTTTACGTCATGTTTAACGATGATTGACAGCTGCTGTTCTTGTGTATTTTTTTCGGGGGTTGGGCTCCATGTGTATTTTAGCGAATCAGAGCGCATTGCTTTGGTCACATGTCTTCAAAATTATGACAACTCTAAAATGACACACACCACACCTGGCCTTAAATGAATATGCGCATAAACATTGCATCCAGTATAAATTTGGTGAACTGTAGCCATCAATAGGAGGAGCTCTGAATGTTTGGTTTCACTTTTTAGCAGCTGTCACGTCGTGCATCTTTTTGTGCACTTTTAGCCGTTTAATCACACTCACAAATGTCCAACAAGTGCCTCAAGCGTCACGTTGTAAACACACGTTTCTGAGACGTCACAGCTGTCTGTGTATCCCAGCATGCCCCTGTCTTTGTGTGTGTTTTCACTGCTTCTGTTTGTGCCCAGCCACCTTCAGTGTTTGCACAAATGTGTGTATCACTGTCAGGACGGGGAACTTCAAACTTTAAGGTTTAAACTTCGTACTTTAGCATTAACGCTAATATCACTTGCTAGCATTTTACAGTTACATCTCCTAAAAATATTAAAAAGTGATGTTTAAATATTTATCTGGTCAACCCGCAGGTATTAAACACACGTTATGTGTTTGCTGAAGCTTCTGTTTCAACAGCGGCTGCTGAAATGAGCTTCCGTAGCATTCAAGGCCGTGTTTGCTTTGACATTGTCGCCAAACACTGGCGTATCCTGTGACACAGAAAGGGTGATGTTGGCGACTCGTCTTCAGTGTGCTGCGGTTGTGGCATGAAGGAAAGGAGGGAAGGAGAGGAGAGGAGAGGAGGGGGGGTGTTAGGAAAAGAGCTCCAAATAAGGTCAAAGTATTCCACTCCTCCTCCTCCTGTTTTTGCTCCTACTGGATCCCTCCTGTCCTGCTACTTTCCCATCATCCTTTTGGTGTCACTCTGTAACTCTTTCTGTACATTCCTTCCCTGCATTCCTTTCTGCACGCGCTCAGTTCGCTCGTCCCGGTCGTTCCACTACTCCAAACTGTGTTTACATTCAGGGCGCTGACTGTCTCTGCTGCCTCTCCACTCACTTCCTCTGCTGTATTTCTGCAGCATCATGGCGCACAGTAGCAGATGGAAATAGCACAGAGAGGAAGTATCTGCCAGCAGGGTGTATGGTAGCGTATGTGTGTATCTGTGTGTGTGTGTTCCTTCCTTTCTTGCAAAATACTGCACGTTATCTGCAGCTAACTGAAAACTCTGCGGTTTCTTGGACGCGGAGGAAGTGTGCACCAACATAAGACGTCTTGATTAGGTCGTGTGGTGAAGAAATGGAGCGTGATGCCTGTGTGTGTCCCAGCGTTCGTGCAGCCGTTTGTTTATCCTTCATCACAGTCCCGTTCAACCTGAATGGAAAAATCTGCTTTCATCGTTTCTCATGCGTCACTGTGTGAACTTTGCAAAGTCTGAAGCTGACACATTATTTTCTTACACCGTAGCTGTGAGCCCAAATCCTTTTTACTCCTTTGAAACAAAAAAAAATGCTTCAGTGGTTTAAAAGAAACAGACTAAATTAAAATTAATGTCTCTGAAGGTCTCGTTCGTCTTTGTAGGTCATGAAGCGTCAAAATAAACAGCTCCTCTGTCGTTGTTTTAAGCTTGAAAATACTTTAAGACTCTTTGTTTATATTCTCCACAGCAAAGGTACACATCCAATCATATGACTGACTGTTTGATG
This sequence comes from Halichoeres trimaculatus, assembly GCF_033239565.1. Lineage (NCBI taxonomy): Eukaryota > Metazoa > Chordata > Actinopteri > Labriformes > Labridae > Halichoeres > Halichoeres trimaculatus. The sequence continues at coordinate 20,254,575 of NW_027437200.1, forward strand.
ATTTTTATTTGATCTACACAAACTCTACTCACACATTATAATTGGACGAGAACATGAAATTACTGCACTGTCCACAGGGGGCGCCAAACAGAAGCTTCTAGTGCTTTTTATCTTCATCAACTGACAAACAATAGCCATTACAGTCAATTAAAAGCACAAGTTGACACTTTATTGTAGGAAGGAAAAAAAATCAAATATATTTTCTTAATCAGTCCAGTCATTTTTAAGTTTATAGCAAAAAAAACTGTTAAAAAGGCAATCGTGATTTTTAAGAACCAAAAGTATTTTATTCAAAACAGTGTTTTGTACAAAAACTTCCACAAAATCAAAAGACTCTTTTTTTTACTACAAAGGACAAAAAATAAAAAGCATTAAATCTCATATTGAAGAAGTTGTAACCATAAAAAAAAACAGTTCTGCTTTGAAATGTTTTGAACAATTGTTTGATATACAAAAAATTGTAAGTTAGTGAGTACGCAAAATATTTTATAAAAGTTAGCCTGGACATTTTTTTTTTAAATACTTTTTTTAATTCCTTTTTTTCTCTGGACTGTATTTATTTATTTTTCTTCCTTTTTGTAAGAGACTTTATTTTAAAATGTGGGATATATTGGAGTTCAGTGTATATATACATATGTATTTTTTGTCAGTTTACTCTTTTTGAAAGTTTTTGTTGATCTTTCTTAGTTTAAAAAAAAAACAAACATTAAAAATAAACTAGAAAAAAAAGTTAGCTTGGAAAAAAAAATTTTTTTAATACCTTTTTATCGCCATCATGTTTTGACATTCATTACAAGCCTTTTTAAATTCAACATAAGGATGACAATATTTTACATTTTTGTAGTTGATATGATGTCAGAAAATGTGCCCCCCAAATTTGTGGCGATAAATAGATTGATACATAAATAAGTAAATATTTTTTAAAAGACAGCAACAACAACAGAGAAAGAGAAATTTAAAAAAGGCATTTACGATATAGAATTACAAAAAACAAAACATCATTTTTTCCTTAACCAAGATCCTCTTCCCTTTCTCTTAAGTATTTATCTCAAAGACAAACAAGAAAAATTAGTTAAATAAATTAAAATAAGGTATGACTTGAGGGAAAGACAAGATAAGTTTCCAAAATTAGAAAGAAGTGAAAAAAGAAACAAGCAAGAAAAACAAAAAACAAAGAGTAATAGTAATAAAAATATATTTTTAAAGGGAAACTTGTCTATCAGAGGACCTGTTTTTTAAAGCCAGTTTTAGCACTGTTATACGCAGAACCCTTAGCAAATATTGGTCATCTTCTTTACAAATTTTCTCCACTCTTCTACCTTGTAAAATGAAGTCTGTATTCAAGTGAATGGGACTGTTCAATATGATTTTAATTTTCCTCTGAATATTATTCCAGTATACTTTTTTATAAGGGACAAAACCATAAAAATGTGGCTAAAGTCAGAATGCCTGGAAAATAATTCAAGCCTGTTTTGTCCCTTCTTTATAGAAATTACATAAAAAAATTGCCAGTTGCAACTTCTGTGGTGACTGTTAAACATTTTTGAAGGAAATTATTAAGCTAACAAACTATATCAGAGCCAGGCTGGCAGAAAACACAACATTAGCCAAAATAAGCTAACTGGTAGCTTTCAGTGAGATAGATAACAGCTTCTCCCAGAAAACTCAGATTCAGATGCTTCTGGTTGAAGTTTAACTCAGAAAAACGCTGTAAAACTTTACACACAAAGACATGGATATCAGTCTGACATTAGAGAATTAAGCATCAACACATTTAACCTGTTTTAAGTCTCTTTAAGTATCAAAAACGATGAAGAAAACATGGCGCTAGCGCGATGCTAACGTACATAGCGAATTACACAGACATGCTAACGGTTAGCATACATTGATCCTTGGATTTAGACAGATCCCCAACTTTCATCATGGGATTACATCACAAACACTTCAAGAAAAAACAGAATTGATCTTCTGAAAGTAAAAAATACTCACAGACAAACGTTTTTTTATTTTCCAACAGGAAGAAAAAAAGGAAAAAGTGCTGAGTAATGGCCGACCTCAGACCAAGCTTAAGATTTTAAATAAAATCAAATTGTGCAGTAACCACTTTCAGACACTAGATGTCTCACTTCTATCAACAACATGTAAGAGACAACACAAGAATAAAGCAGAAAAATGTCTGTTTTCAGTCAAGCTAGCGCTAACATTAGCTTTGCTTGTTAGTAGACTGGGATTACCCAAGGATTGAGGCATTATTATTTTTTCAAAGCTTTTATTTTTTATATAAACCTGTGGCTGAAATTATGAGTCCATGCATCAAGAGATTATTTTAAAACATTTTTTATTAATTGTTCATTTACATTTCCCATTTTAAATACATCTTAGACACATTTGGAGGTTTTTCTTTTTCTGATGTTCAAAAATGTATTCTCTGACTCATTTGGTAATCATTAATCCAGCCGTCTCTTCAGCTCTGAAAGGATTTTTTTTGCCTTCAAGTGATGATGTTTCAAAAGAGCATCCCCTCAATTGAATTGAATGGGATTCTTTTGAATAAAGGAGCTTTTTTTTGACATGAAAGTAACCCTCTCTTTTCATCTTTGTATCTCTCTGCCCTCCCTATGCAGTGAGGAAGAAGAGCAGGAGCCTCTGGCCGTGGTCGGCTCCCCCTACTGGATGGCCCCGGAGGTGCTGAGAGGAGAGGTTTATAATGAGAAGGTAGTGACGGATTGTCTTCCTCATTAGCTTTCAGCTGTGTGGGTTCAAGGTCCAGTGTGGGTGTGATGAAAGCAAATAAAGCCAGAGTCAGGCGGTGAAGTGGAGCAATAAATATTTAATATCTGAGTCGTTACATGAAAGGCAAACAGGAATGGAGTTATATAAGAGGGTGAAATCTTGGCCTTTGTTACTGGTGTGTTTCTGCACAGCTGGGTGGAAATCATGATGCTGTGCTAGGGTTTCATTTCAAAGATGGTGGTGATATTTTTGTTATGCAGACTGTCTGAGCCTAAACGAAACTACGAATTTGTCGAAACCTGATCCAGAACGTGGATTAGATTGACAAGTACAAATATGACACTAATTCTCTTAGCTTACATAACAGGAAACAGACTTCTTTGCCTAGCATTTTAAAAGATAAGAGAGAAGAAATACACTGGGTGAGTGTTTTATACCCACGAGGGATGCCAATCAGCTCGGCCTCTTTGTTGGGAAAGTGGCCAGAGAAGCAGAACGGAAGCAAGACTTTCAACTCTACTCTTTAGCGGCAAACGCAAAACTCTGACACATTTCTAAGTCGAGTCAAAACATAGTATCTTGAAATTTGCTAAATTACCTGGTAGAGCCTTCCGAGTGAGCCCCCTTATACTGACAGGCATTTATGTTATCTTGCTTTAAAAACGCAAAACTTTCCCTTTAATATTTCAACTACCAAGAAAGCCTTTTAAAGGGTAAAGAAATTATTGCTTCTCTGGCCTCTTTTTGAAGTTTATTCACAAATTTGCATGGAATAACAGAGAAAGTTGAAGAAACATTTTAATTGTTGATCTGTCAAGTGTTTTTGAAGCTTATTGGCATTTGCCTCCTTTCATCCACTTTTCCTTTTTACCAGGTGGACGTGTTTGCTTACGGTATCATCCTGTGTGAGATCATAGCAAGGATACAGGCCGACCCTGACATCCTGCCGCGCACTGAGGTAACAGAAGACAGCCTTGTCATCACAAGCTCATCATCCTCTGCACGAGTCTTTTATTAAACCTTCGTAAAATTCATACTAATACACATTTTTGATATCATACTTACCTTCAACGAGAGCTCTTGAATTAATTTGCTTCCAGAAGTGTGTCAGCGTTTCATAAGAGCCTCGCGCACATGACTGTTGTGCAAGCAGAGTGTCAAAATAAGTTCAAGAAACGGTTTCACCGCAACGGAGATCGTTTTGAAAAACAAGTAGAGAAAAAAAAAGTGGATATGTGCTGTTCTGATATTTATGTTGATTGTCATCTTAGAAGAGGAAGTAAGAAAGGAAATGTTTTTATATAGATAAAAGTTTGTGCAACTCACAATGTGTATTAGTGCAGTTGGTGCAGGGACCACGCTTCAAGTATCAACTCTATGATACATTCACGTAACCTTGGTGACATCACTTACTTGTTTCTGAAGCCTATTGGTGGTGGGTGGTCGGTAAAAATGCTGACACATTTTAATTTGGTCAAGGTAGAGTGACGAAAAGTGGCAGAATAGCCTTAACGCTAACTTCTACAGAGGGCTAGCTTGTCCGTCGAGACACCTGTACCTCTGATTGGGCAAAATCCATAATATCAATATCTTTCAAAACGTTAAAGAGTTATAAAAGTTATCTCAATTCAACGTGAGCCGTTTAAAGAAATTACCTTTTAAACTTCTAGAGTGTAAGTGTGTCAGTTTTTTTCTGCAAAGATTGTCTTTTTGAATTGTTGTGTATGTGGTTTCTGGTACTTCTGCAGCCAGCCCCAAGTGGACACTGGAGGAACTGCATTAAAAAAAAAATTCTTAAGTTATTTTTTGGCTTTTATACCTTTAATAGGATACAAGAGAGGACAGTGAGTAGATTAGGAAACAGGGAGAGGATGGGGAGTGATGTGAGGTAGAGGCCACTGGCTGGATTTGAACCTGGGCCACCTGTGATGGAGCGCCACCTAAACTACTGGGCTGGGCTCTGAACTGCAGTTTTTTGGCACTCCCACATTGGCTTCATTTCTCGATTGACTAAAACACACAATTTGACTTACTATTGTTTTTCCAAAGTAGCTTTTAGGCTAGGTCATAACACTGTGAAAGTATGTATATTTTAAAAAGTATGACCATATTGACTCCAATAATAGGACGACCCCCGTTATGAACACGCGATTGTTGACATTACACTCTCTCGCGCCACATTTTTGGGCTACCAAAAAGTGAACCACCTTGGTTTCTCCCTGCATTAGATTCACAGACTGCTCTTCTCTGAGTTCTCTGCAGCATCTTGAAGCTCTCATGGGGCTATTTCTCCCCCTTGTGGTTGTTTAACGGAACAGCAGCTAGAGCCACCAAACTGTGGCATTATGAGGTCACTAAATCAGAGGTTATTTTGCAGGTTGGGATGAAACAGCAGATCTGGAAAAGTGATGTTTTTGTGAACATAAACCTAGGAATGAAACCCTGTTGTTGTGTTTGTTTACAGGACTTTGGTTTGGACGTTGAGGCCTTTCAGCAGATGGTCGGGGACTGTCCTTCAGACTTCCTGGATATGGCCATTTCCTGTTGTAATGTAAGAAACAGACTTTCTCTCCTTTCTGATATATGACATGACGGATTCAAACAGGAAACATTCAGAGGTTATAGCGTTTCTTTATGTTGTGGGAAAAAAGACGCTTCCGTCTTTTCTTTCAGGTGCCAAATGTTGCTAAACACCATGTTTGAAGTGTAGGATCTGTTTCCTCCATACGTGGAGAAAGTCTGCTGCATCTAAATTGCGTTTCAGATTGCAGAGAATTAAATTTGAAACTAAAATGTGATTAGATTTCTATTTAGCTGTCAGCACGACTTCCGTGTTCATTCATCACGTTGCTCAGTCCGTTGATTGTCTCCTCTCTCCTGCCAGATGGATTCGAACCTCCGTCCATCCTTCTCACAAATCGTCGTGGAGCTTGAGCGGAAACAGGCTGAACGGAAACAGAAGGATGACGCAACACTTAAAGGTGAGTCATCATCGAACAACAAAACGTGAAGATGTTTAAGAGTCTAGAGAATGCTGATAAACTTTACCTTTCCTTCTTCACAGCTGTGCACCCAGCAATCGGTTCGCTTCGAAGGCGATCTCTCGGCCTCCCGACAGACCCTCGCCTCTCCCGCAGCAAATCGGACATGCTCCACCCTCCAGACACGCCCCCCTCAGTGAACACGACTACCCCAGCTCGGGTCAACCCCTTCTCCCAGAGGGAGGACCTCAAAGGCGGGAAGATCAAGCTGTTCGACACCCCGAGCAAGTCGGTGATCTCCCTCACCTTCACTCTTCCTCCACCGCCGGACTGCGACGACCCTTCCGCATCCGAGTCCGACGTTGACGAACAACCACGGCGGCACCGGCGCTGCCACTCCCTCCCCTGCACACCTCCTCCATACCTCACATCAGCACCAAACACTGTCCTCACAGAGGAGGAGTCCCAGTCTGAGATGGACTCTGTGGACGTGGAAACAAACGGACTGGGCGAAGATGAGAGACTCTTAAACGGGGAGAAGGAGAATCTGGAGGGGAGTGGGACGAATCTGGGGAGTGATTCAGGTCTTCCTCTTTCACTTGACCAAGAAGAGGACAAAGAGGAGGAGGAGGAGGAGGAGCCTATGGACTGCACCAGCTCCCCAGATGCACATGACAGTACTGCTCCTTACTCAAAACTTTCCTCCATCGCTCCATCACATTCCTCGACTCCCATCCAGCCCTCCATGCCGCCGTTCTCAAACGGCTGGGGGTCAGCGATTTCCAACGGCCCCCCGTGCCTGCCTCCTCTGTCCAACTTGGACAACAACAACGTGAGTCGACCTTTGGGATGGAACACGGCGAATAACTCCAGCACTTCACCTCCAATCAACAACAACGGGTACCACTCCCCTCCCAGCGATCCCGCCGGTTCATCCCCGTTTGGGTCGGGCAGCGGACACTCTCTGGACCAAGAGGAGGTGATCTCCTGTCCGGGCTGCTGCCTCGCCGGCCTTCGCTTCCCTTCGATGTGTCTCAGAGCTCCACCGCGCAGGAACCCGTACAAGAACTTGAACGGGGACCACGCGGCTTCACGAGGGCTGCTTGGTCCGGGTCCCAAAGGACTTCCACCTTCACCCACGACCACCACCACCAACAGCCTGGAGCCGGGACGCGCTCTGCCGGGTGCTCAAACCTAAACTCCTCAATCAAAGAAGCTCTGCTGTAGAAGCTCCTCTGGAAACCAAGCGGGTCTTCTTAGAATTTGCACAGATTTTAAAGCAGCAATACCCCGCTTGTTTTCTCGACATGCTTTTTTTTGGTGCAGATCACACTCCCCAGATCTTTAAACTTTAACACACTCCAGGTTGACTCTTTCAATCAACTGCAGATTGAGACACTGGTATCCTGTTGAATTCCGCCCTCTGCTGGGCCGAGGGTGTAACTACTCCAGAGATGAGCTGTGCCTGCGTTGAGCTGACTGATGGGCAGCATGATCACTCTCCAGTTTGGGGCCCAGTTGGTTTGTGTGTATATTTACTGATGTAAAGATTCCTATGACTGATGAAATTGATGAAATGATGCTGAAAAAGAGGAATGTTAAGCTTAGTATTATTACTGCTGCAATGACTTTCATGTTTGGTGCTGTTTCTGAATGAACAGGCAGTTTTGCTTTATGTCTTTAATTACCAGGAGGTGTATGGCACTGCTGAGACGTGTGAGTGTGTAGTGATCAACTGTGTGAGAGTGTGTGTGGGTGTGAGAGGTGTGTGCTGTACACCCTTGTTTTGTGGCTGTATGATCTCTATTGGCCTGGTTAAGCACTTCAGCTGTATTACTGTTTGTTAATAAGGAAAATATTGATGTCATTATTACTTTTGGGAATGAAAGGTCAAAGACCTGCTTAAGAGATGTACAGATTCTTATTATTTAAAGATGACATTGAATAAAAACATAGAATGCAGTGTTGTTCTCTTGATATGGCTCGCTCTAGCCATGCTAGCAGGGTGGCTAATCTGTTGGTCCAAGACTGTAAAATCTCAAATGGACATCCATATAAAATCTTGAAGGCATTTAAACACAGTCTGATCCTTTATTTTTTACCAAAACACCTGCGAAATGACATGCTAACAAACCCCAGTTGTGTGTTAAGCTAGCACAAGAGTGAGCTAACATTAAATAATGTTTGCCCTTATTCATTAATACTAACATATTAGCAATCTTTACACAACCTACTTCAATGCTACATATTAGCAAAAACATGTTAGCAGTCATTTTTAGCCACCTTTTTCAAAATTAATTTATCTGGATAGCAAAAGTACAACAGTAATAAATACAGACTTTTATGCTAACATTTTTTTCAATGTACTCAAAATGAGTTATAAGTTAGCTTCGTCAGTTTTAGCATGTGTGTGAGGTCAGTAACACATTAAACATGCTAGCATGCAAAAAAGCAAACCAAGAGGCTAAAGCTAGTTGAATTATCAAGTGCTACGTGATGGTACCATGGAATCATTTAAGCTAGCATTAATTACATTTAGTATTAAAATCTACATATTACTCTACAGATTTTATTTTAATTTTATTTTTTTAAATTAATTTGACAGAACTAGATCATTTTTTTCAGTTGACAAACTAAAAAAGTTTTAAATCTTTTTTTCCAATGTTTTTTTTGTCTGATGTGACTTTTTTTATAAAATAAAAATCTTTATTTAAAACAGGGGACAATACATTGCCCCTTAAATCTTCATAAAAAAGTCGATATGCACAAAATAATTATATTTTTCAAGCAAGTAAAAATGTAAGCCTTGTTATTTTTATTGTTTTAAAGAAAAGTTTACTTGTATTTTTTCTTTGTTGTTTTTATTTGCTGAGTCAGGTAAACATTTTTTTTTTTACCTGGCAGAAACAGGCTTCCATACAATAGTTGTCCTGTGCACACATATTAAATAATACAAGTCTAAATTTTTGGGGACTGGTTTGTAAATGTGGAAAAAAAAATTGGGACAAAACAACATTCAAGATTTCAGGGTCTCTTTAAGTTTTAGGATGGATTGAGTTTGGATAGACATAAAATTAGAGAGAGAAAAAAAAAAGTATGTTAGTATTTTGTTAATTAATAAATATCCCTGTCTGCTTGTTATGTCTCGGTCGTGAAGTCTCGTCCCTCTAAGTAGATTACAGCCTCTCCTCTCCTTTACAAAAACACTGGCCTTCAATTAAGTCCTTATCTCTCCACCCCTTCCTCGCTCCTGCCGGCTCTCCCCCGCAGCTCACTCCATCCCGTCCTCGGTGCCTCATGGTGCCTCACCACAGGGACCGGGACTCTTCCTGCTCCTGTTCAGACCATCCCTGTGCTGCTCACTTGATCCAGAGGTCACGGAAGAGCCATGGAGACTCCAGGGATCACTAAGGACCGGTTAAAAGCATCCATGAGGTTTTGTATCATGGTGGCCCTGCTCAGCAAAGGTGAGAGCTGAACTGAAACTTTGTAAATTAACTGTTTAATAGTTTGTCCGCAGTGTCTCTGCAGTGTCCAGTCTGTGCGGGTTAACCATGTTGTGACAATCAGACTTAAAGCGTCAATGAGAATCTGAGTAATTGTGCTATTTCTGTTTGGTTTCGTGCGAACCTTTCAGGGTCGTCGGGGTTAGTCTGCTTCACTACGGTGGAGTCACTGGATTTAGGCTGCCTCCTGCGGTGGGATTGTCCCCATGCCAGTCCTAATACCACCTACACTGTACAGACAAAGACTCAGGGGTAAGTATTCCTGTCTGAAGTCCCAGGACTGTCTCTCACTCACACACACACAATCACTTAATTCTGCTCCTACATGAGCCACAAGTATCTGGATGCACAAGCAGTTTTAACCCTTGCTGTGTGTGCACCAGATTTTAAATTAAGACAATTACAAAAAAAAATTACAAGTAAAAAATATATCAGACAATTTAGTTTTACATTCTTTAAAAAAGACGTAAATTGGTTAATATAGAATTCTGAGATAAAAGAAATCTGATTTAAAAATAATAAATAAAAAATAATAATAAAAAATCTTTAGATCAAATGAAGATGTCTAACTTCTGTCTTAAAATTCTGAGAAAAAAAATCTGAATTGCAACTTAAATTTTTATTTTTTTTATTACAAAGTTTGAACTCTGGTTTGAATCCCAGATTTTTTAATTTGAGCCCATATATCCGATTTCAAAAAAGTTTTTCAAAAAGAATGAGAATTGGGAGTTTTAGCTCAAAATCTTTGCAAAAAGTTGAATTTCCTGGATCTTTAACTTAGATCTTATGATAAATAAAATTTTCCTGAATAAAAATTTTTAACTCTGAGTTAGACATCTGATTATATATTTTCTCTTAGGAATAAAATGTTAATGCTAGCTATCATAAAGTCAGTCAAATTCCAAATTATTTTTTAAAATTAAAAAAAAAAAATTTTCTGACTCAGTTCTGAGAATATAAAAAAATGTTTCCATAATTTGAATTTAAGATATGTCAAAATTTATTTTTTTTAACTAGTTTTTTTTTTTTTTTTTTTTTAAATCTAAGAACTCTTAGGATTGTAGTCCAATTACTAACATTATTTTTTTTTCCTCAGAATTATGGGATTAAATTTAAGATTCCTAGATTAGGATCAGAAATAAATGTTTTTTATTCTGTATTTTGATTTAATTATGGTTTTTTTTGTTTTTTCATAGAAATATTTTGTACAAGTAAAAAAAATAGAAAAATTAATGAAGGAAATATCCTTAAGATTAGATATTGCAAAAATATGTAAACTGAAACTTTGCAAAGGGGGATTTAAATATGTATATATTTAATATAAATCATTTCTGTTGCTGTCTGCAGAAATAAAAATACTTGGAGCCAATAATTTGTTCTTTCTCACATGCATCAGAGTAATTTTGTATATTTACTGTTTTCTCTTTTTCTTTATGCTCTAAGTATGAGGATATTTGTATGGACATTAGATGTGTTTCTGTAAACTCTCTTTCAGGGACCCCTGGCAGGATGTAGCGTGGTGTGTTTGGGTCTCATCCCGCAGCTGCGACATCTCTCACGCCTTCTCAAACTTCGAGCTCTACAACATGATCCGTCTGGGCGTGCACCGTGACCCCAGCTCCACCGTCTGGATCGAGCCGCGCAAGTTTGACTACAGTGACTTCAGTCAGTGGCAGCAGCAGCAGTCCGCTGTAATGTGTTGTCCTGTAATTAACATCAGGCTCTGGGATAATTAACAGTCCTTTCTTCTTCTCCTCTCTCCTCCAGAGTACAGCCCTCCGTCTGTCACAGTGTCTCTGAGAGAGGAGCAGCTGTTGGTGAAGGTGCAGTTCCCCTGTGCTGCCAACAGGAGGTGCTCTGTGGAGAGGTGCTGTCCCATCACTCAGCTGATTGACCCCTGGACTACAGTGACCGTGTACAACAACCTCAACCGTTCTCAGTTCCAGGTTGGATGGGTTTTGTTTGTTTTTATTGTTTCTAAAAAAATTACAGTCTAAAATTTCTTCAAGAGTTTATTTTCTTTGGTCTTCGGTTTCTTTGTTTCTTTGTTTCTTTAGTTTTTAGGTCTTGAAAGATTTGCACACACATAACCCATAACACTATTTCTTGAGTTGGTAGCTTATGCTTTACAAAAGGTCAAGAAGTTGTTTGCATTATCGGTGGTTTTGGCTTTTTTGAATTTGTGCTTTTATTTTGAAAGGTGGTAATTTGTGTTCTCCCAGAGTCGCACAGTTTGGACCCAGGAAATAGTCTCCTATGTGGAGTTCTCCGGCTTGGCTCCGGGTCAGAACTACTGTGCCGTTGCCAACTTCTCTTTTCCAACCTTCTCAATCGCTGCATCTCCAAAATCTGCTCCCCAGTGTGTCGTAACTGTTTCCAAATCCGGTGAGAGGAAGACGTTTAACTTCTAAATTTATACATTTGATTAGAAACTAAGTTTAGCAGTTTGTTTGTCTTTGTTGTCAGGTTTGGTGCCACTGCTGTGTCTGGCAGCCGGCCTGACGTCTCTGCTTCTTGTTCCACTTCTCACGATGTTCATACGACGACCCAAACGAGACGAACCAACCACTGAAAATCCACCCAAGACCCAGGTATTTCTCTGAATTCCCTCAGAAATATTCCTTTCTTACAAACAACTGACCGAGCATTTCTCTCCTGAAGACATCCATCCACGATCCAGTCATTTTAATCCCACCTATCCTGGAACCGGTCAACCACTTCGACATCCATGTCGATTTTGTGGAGGACCAAATGTCAGACGACTCCTCTTCCAGCCAAGACGACCAGGACCAGATGTCACCACAGAGAAACGGAGGTGATCCTGTGAATCATGACTCCAGCTCAGGCGTGGTTTACTGTGACAGTGGTGGCGTGGAGCTAGTGTCAGCATCCCGTCTGTGTCACACTCCCCTGGTGAGACAAGTCGGACAAACAGAGACTGATACCTAAACAAGGAGAGCCTTCTGAAAATGTGGGTTTTGAAGGTTGCTCTGTAAAGGGCTGGGGTGTACAGGGACCTTGTTGAAAAGTCGGAAGTCTTATTGTTACGAAAAGGTGGAAAACAACTTTTTAAACCTTTGTAAAAGTGTGAGCTTTCCTTGATCACTCGCCTTCCACCTCTGACTTCTTCTGGTAGACTTTGAAAGAAGATAGAAGACGATCTACAACAAAGGTCATGACTCGAGTGGTAGAAATATGGCTCCCACTTTTTAAAGGTATAAGCACATTCCCCTGGCTCTGACTGCTGCTCCAGTGAGTCAGAGTGTGGCATGGAAAGGGTCAGAGGATTGATGGTGAGTGAGCATCACCAATGAAGCAGAAATAGTTTATCCAGCAAATCCAAAAGGAGCTGTTTCTGTGTACCAATGATTCGGAGAAAAAATCTAAAAGTGGTTGCGGTTCTTCTCCAAAACCATAACCCTCATGAGCAGGAATTAAGAAAACGACCACGTAGCCAACCCCTTCTTCATTCGGCGTTGTACCCCCCAAAGAGTGATAACAGAGAGTACTTTATTTCACCATTCATTGGTCTGAATGTTTCTGACTCATTGCTGTCTCTTACCCGTGACTGACGCCTCATTCTGCCTCCTGCATTAAAACAAGGAACATCTTGACATCTCCTTTTCCTGCCCTCTGTTTTGCTGGTTTTGCATTCTTTCCGCAACATTGGGGGGCGCCTTGGGGATCTGGCCGTCCAGAATTGTTTGTTCCCCACTCCAGAGTCCACAGAGACCTGGGGGGTTATCCAAAGCTCCATGGACAAGGTTTTTATTAATAAATACACTGTGAATTTTGTGGTGGAGCAATGATTAATGTATGAAGAAAGAAGCTGGCTTGTGATAATTTGCACCTGTCAACACAAACGGTCAGAAGTGGTGCATGTCTGATTGTTTATATTTTATTTTCTGCTATTCGCAGGAATTTTTCTGAAGAAACACACACTGGTTTTAAGTATATTTAGGCAGTGAACTGCAGTGTTCAAGCTGAATTTCTGAACTTACACTTGTTCTTTTTCCTTCAGATCATATTTTTGTGTAAATATTAAATATACTGCTGGTTATAAATCACTTACAAATAACAAACTCTGGTTGTCTTCATTGTGATGTGAAAAACAAACTCAGAATACTGCCCCATCGCCCTATTAAGGCTAACTACACACCAGTAATACATTGGTTTAAGTTGAAGGATATAGCCTGAATTCGTGCAATAAAACTTGAATTTGTACGAAAACATGCCTTAGAAATGTTAACTAAATAATTCTTGGGGAATAAAAAAATCAACAAGAACCGTTTACTCTGAACAAAACACGATATACACATTAAAAAGTCGGTTACATTCGGTACAGGCGTACGTTAAGCTAGCTTGTGAGAGTAGCTGCTACTAGCGTTAGCTTTAGCTCAAGTCGATCGAATTATCGAGTTTATTTCGTCTCTTTTTCTTCAAAAAGACAGTTTTTACTCTGAGAAACTTTATTTTTGGTTGTTTAGTTCGTCTTTCATCACAGAGAAGCAGCTAAATCATATAAATGTGAAGAAATAACCGTTTATCTCGTGCTAACGCTAGCTAGCTAGCTTAGTATTACTATACTGATGAGTTAGGAGGATATCACAGGCTTTCTACTGAAAATTCAAGAGTTTTGTTAAAATATATGTACAGTATTATTCAGTCAGACATGACAAAGCTTAAAACAGCCCAAAAACTAAAGATAAGAATTTTTAAGGAATAAAAAACTAAATTTGATTGGTATAAAGGACTAAACTGAAAGCACAATATGTGGTTTCTGTCACATTTTGAGGATAAAATAATCAGTTGCAAATGAATTTAATAACTACTTCTCTTATTTTCTGACTTTTCTATTATGTGACAGAAATAATAACTATTTTCCTGCAGTAATATCTCTTCATTAGCCACATTTAAGAGACTTCAGTAACTTTTTAAGTAAGAAAAAAATATAATAGTGCCCTAACATATACATAACTCATTCTTGTATCTCATGTCTGTCTGTACTGAACAGGAACTGCTTAGTCACCCGCTCAATGACTCACCTTATTTCCACCCCCAGCGTTGACGGTTTCACCACCCATAGATGGTCGGCGATGCTCAATTAAGAAACATGTTGCGCACCATAAACACAGCATAGCTTCCCCATGATAAGAAAACATGAGTAGATTTAAACCACAGATGAACAACACATGCACTCGTATCAACAGTCTTTTATTTGGCCATACATTTCATTCATTCATTCAATAATTAATATACATGATATATACATAAGCAAACAAAGACGTCCTTGTCTTTGTTCAGCCATCTTGCAGTAAAAGTTGGCAGTGCATTCTTGGCCTCTTTAACAGTGTCATTGAGTTTCTTTATTTCTTCTTTTCTCTCACATACGCTTATGGCTGTGCCATACCATAGTATGTTCCTGTTGAAGACAGTCCATCCGGGTCAGCCTTGTCTTTGCAGTCCCTGCTCATCTACGCCAATACTAAAAATAGAAAAATTTAATGTTTAATTACATGAATAAAGTATTTTTCATTTCATTTCAATCATTTCATTTCATCTTTTTCAAAATGGCCAGATTTATACGGTGCATCTGAGTGTACATACCTGAGCAAACTTGTGTATCTGCTCGACCACAGCAGCAAACAGAGCGCCCACGCTCTCATCAATCAGAGTCTGCATGTAATGAACCGCCTCCTCATCCGAAAGGTCTAATCTGAACTTATCCTGAACCTGGAGACAAAAAAGGGGACAAAACGTTATACACAGAGCAAATCAAAGGCACCAATTAACAGAGTTTTTGATGCGTTTCTTTGTCAGTAAAGCTACAAACGTACTTTCTTAACGGTCTTATCAGGCTCCAGAGCGATGTCAGGAATATTGGCATCCACCATGAGAGAGAAGAGATTCAGGATCAGGTTGGAGTATCTGCAGAGATAAACACGAGATGAATATTTTACAGCAACTGTTAATAAGCCATGTGCTGCCCAGGCAGGGGGAGCATCAGCAAAGACCCCACAAGATTTTGGGTGATCTCATTACAATCCTAAATGATTGCACGCAATAAGTTAAATCTTATAGTTTGGCTCTGTTCTGGAAGCTGGCCCCCTGTCTTTCCATATGTAGGTAGGTAGAGCACACCTCCCAAGGCAGGGAGAGCAGCAGCAAAGACTTTCTAGAGTTACAGAACAGCTCATGTGTGTTTGTGCGTCCGGTGTCTTACCTCCTGAGGTGGAGGAAGGCGGTGTAACACTGCTTCCTAAACTCCTGGTACTGCTCGCTCTGCATGCCTCCCATCCCCTCCACCATCTCTTTGCTCAGCTTCATGGGCGGAGGCAGCGGCTTGGGGTCTCGGCCGAGGATGTAGCCAAAGTCGATGTGGAAGAGCTTGCCTGGAAGACAAGGGAGATGTTCTAAAACAATTCCACAAACTCAGATTTTAATCTTCAAGTATCTGAGGAGTGTTTTTCTCACCGGTTTTAGTGAGTAACAGATTGTCCAAGTGTCTGTCTCCAACTCCGAGGATGTAGGTGATGACACAGTAACCAGCTGCAGGGAGAAAGAACCATTGAGTCCACTGAGATCTGCAGTGAAAACAGAAAATCTCTGAAAACTCACTCACCGCAGCTTTTTACATAAGTATCCATCACCTCTGAGCTGATACCGTACGGTCCTTTTTCACTGGGGGCGTGCTTCCTGAAGAAGCTCTGTTGGAAAGAAACACATGATTAAAGGAGTAGTTCCTCTTTTTTCTTTTTTTTCTTTTAACAGATTACAGTTACGGTGTATCGCTTCAGCACGTCTACCACAGTAACAACCTGATAAAGGAGAAGTTGTTTACACTGCTTACATTTTTCTCACCAATTCATTTTTTTTTCTGCCAAGTTCAGCCACAATTTAATACCAGGAATTGTTCATCACACAGTTGTGGTGATCTCTGTCTGACAAATCATAGAAATGCTAGTATTTTTTGTACCTAGGACACTAGGATCTCCTGTTTGTCCGCATGTCCCTGTATGGAAGTTAAAAAATTTACAAAGGTGTGTGACGCAGAAATTTTACGCTTAAAAAGAACCGCGGAAGGGCAGAGAGCTGTGAAAATAATGACCTAGCGGATGTGTCGCGCATAAACTAAGCCCGAGGAGTAGACTGTTTAAAGTCTGCTTACCTGGATGTTGCCCTCTGTTGCCAAAACTTCAGCGACAGGAACAGACTGAACAAACTGCATAAAACCTAAAAAAAGAAGGTTGGCACATTTAACAAAGTTTTTAGTGACTTAAAGGTCCCATATTATGCAAAAATCACTTTATTAAGTCTTTCAGTGAAATTTGTGAGTCTTTGTCTTTCCTCCCAGCCCACAAAATGTGACATTTAATGACAAAACCTGTACTTAGTAGAGCTTGTGAATGTAAAATCCTGACCTAAAACGAGCTGTTTGGAATTTACGGGGTTTGCGGACGTCAGCGATTCCCTTTATTGACCAATCAGTAACAAGTCTGACCTGATTGGTCCACCGTAGCAGATACCCTTGAACCCCCTCCCTGCCCACTCCCCTCCCCGGGAGGAGAATGCCAAAGTTGGAGAGCCATCACTGCTCTGTTTTTGGCTGTAAACAGCCACATAGTTCCATGCTCAAGCTTCCCGTCTCAGAAGAAGACAGACTGAGTGTCTAGAGTTCATTTATGAGGGAAATGTTCCAGCTACACTCAGTAACACTGTGCATGTGTGTGCTAGTCACTTCACGGCAGACTGCTTTTTTAACTTTGGACAGTCCAACAGAGGGCTAGCCAATAGACTGGTCTTGAATCCAGGTGCATTACCAACCATCCTCCAACAAACCTGGGACCCTGGAAATGTGAGTATTTTAAATGCTGTGTGCTGTGGAGCAGATGGAAGAGCTTTTCCTCAGTGTCCCCCCTGTCTCTGTGTTAGCTTCAGGATGCTAACTCTAGCTGCAGTTAGCCTGTTGTTTTAGCCTGTAATGTTACGGTAAACGAGCTTCGCTGTTTTCTAAACATTGTGCACTCGGAGCTCGTGGCGCCGCTCTCAGTGACGCGGAAGAGCGGGGCGGTATCAGCGGTGGCTCATTTACATATGAAGGCCACGCCCACTAAATCAGAGCGTTCTGAACAGAGGGGCTATGAGAGCCTGGAAACAATGCTGCTGTGCATGATTTATTGGCTTTTTGGACCAAAACATGTTACTACCATTTCATGAAGACATCAATGATCCAGATTAAACTGCAGAAAAGGAGCACAATAAAATGTGCAACTTCATTTTTTTTGTTTTTTCTTTCTTACTGACTTAAAAATTTAAAGCAGACAGTAAATGAGTCCTGTTTCTTACCGTGCTTGGTGCTGGTGGCTAATACTTTGTAAGGCGTCAACTTCAGGTCCAGATTCTCTTTTCTTAACAGCTACAAAACCAAAAAAAGTTCACAGATAAATAAAAAGAAAATCAACAAAATAACATTTTCTCCCTCATCCATAATCCTGCTCATGTTTTCTTACTTTGTCCATGAGTGAGATGATCTGCAGGATGAGCTGATCCTGCCTCAGGTCGTCTCCGTGTTTAAAGATAACCGGGTACATGGCTCCATCCTCAGCTTTAAAGATGAGTTTGGCCGGCATCAGAGCACTCTGGTAAAACAAAACACACACAGGGATCATTCAAATGTAGCACAATGACAGCAGAATGCTGGTAAAGGAAAAGTAAACGACAGAAATTCTCACCTTAAAGAGCGTCGCTGTCTCTGGAACGATGCCTCTGATCCGGATCTGAGGCTCAAGAGGAAGCGGGATCGGCTCGATCTCTGAGAGGTTTACCTTCTCGTTATCAGCGAGTAGAGACTGCAGTCGCTCCGTCTGCAAAAACACACCCCCAAGATTTCAATACACACACTCCTTGCGAAGTGTATGTTCAGCTTTTTATATTTTTTTTTACCTTTTTCTTCCGATTCCCGCTCTCTCTCTGCACGGCTTTCATCAGCTGCACCAGTCGGTCTACGAACGTCTGCTGGGCGGCTAACAGCGACCGCATCACCCTCACACTCTTATCGCCCTGCAGAGAAGACGAAGAGTTTGACACTGAGCCACAAACAGAAGCCATCTTCACGTCTGTGCAGGAAAATGTTTGTTTTTGTCACACTGACCTTCAGTAAAGCCTGACTGAACCTCCTCATGACATTCAGGTACATCTCATGAGTCTTTGGGTCTCTCAGCTGGGTGTCCTGATCCTCACACTCCACTATCACATACCTGCAAAGCACAGAGACGTTTTAATGGTGGATAAATCAGCAGAACACCAAAATATGACGTAGAGATACGGTTTGAGCTCACCAGTACAAGTAATTGGCGAGTGTGGAGTTCTTGCAAGCGCGAGAAATGAGGAAAGTGCACAGGTCTTGCTACGAGGAGACAGAACAACAAGTCAATGTGATGAATTATAAACACATCCCTCCTCTTGTTTTAATTTTGACCTTTCCTTACCTCCAGATTCTCGCTGTCGGCTCCTTCTTTGCCTTTCTGCGACGCATTCGAGGGTCCAGATGTGCCGGATAAAATCTGAGAACTACATAAAGACAAACATCAACAAATGTAGTGATTTTAGGGATGAGCTTGTATCTAAACTGAAGTTTTCAGTGTATGCTAAAGGAGGCTAAAGGAGGCTAGGGGGTTTAGTTGATCCTCTGCTTCCAGATTCTGGCTGCAGCTGTGCAGAGCGAAGCCAGTAAAATCACAACACCCTAAGAGTTCGTAACGGCCTGCGAGAAAGACAAATAATCAAAGCTTTCAACCAGCGAGAGTTCCTGGGATAAATTTAGGTCCCAGCGGTAAAAGAAACAACAAGAGCGATGCAGAAAAAGTGCTTCAGTCAAAGCTGCCGGTAGTGTGGACTTATTTACGACCCACAGCCAGATGAGCTGTTGGATCCCGTCGTCCAAACACGGACCTGTCCAGTGCAGAGTCATCTGAAAGTCCCTGGCTGTCTCTCTTGCTGCCGGGCTCCAGGCCTCCTTGGATATCGCTGAAGTTCTCGTATTTGAGCGCCTGGACGAGCTGGAGGAGATACATCAGAAGGTCCTAGGGAGAGAAAACGCAACAATTACACTCACCAGCCACTTTATGAGGCACACCTGTCCAACTGCTGGTTAACATGGCAGCAACTCAATGCATTTAGGCATCGAGACAAGAAAGGTGATTTAAGTTGTTGGTCTGAGTATTTCAGAAACTGCTGATCTACTGGGATTTTAACCCACAACCATCTCTAGGGTTTACAGAGAATGGTCCCAAAAAGAGAAAATATCCAGTGAGCAGCAGTTCTGTGGGACAAAATGCCTTGTTGATGCCAGAGGTCAGAGGAGAATGGACAGACTGGTTGGAGCTGATAGAAAGGCAACAGTAACTCAAATAACCACTGGTTACAACCGAGGTCTGCAGAAGAGCATCTCTGAACACACAACACGTCCAACCTTGAGGCAGATGGGCTACAGCAGCAGAAGACCACACCGGGTGACCCTCCTGTCAGCTAAGAACAGGAAACTGAGGCTACAATTCACACAGCAACACCAAAACTGGACAATAGAAGATTGGAGAAACGTTGCCTGGTCTGATGAGTCTGGATTTCTGCTCCACATTCAGATGGTAGGGTCAGAATTTGGCCTCAACAACATGAAAGCATGGATCCATCCTGCCTTGTATCAACGGTTCAGGCTGCTGCTGCTGGTGTAATGGTGTGGGGGAGATTTTCTTGGCTCACTTTGGGCCCCTTAGTACCAACTGAGCATGGTTTAAAGTCCACAGCCTACCTGAGTATTGTTGCTGACCATGTCCATCCCTTTATGAGCACAGTGTACCCATCTTCTGATGGCTACTTCCAGCAGGATAACGCTCCATGTCATAAAGCTGGAATCATCTCAGACTGCTTTCTTCAACATGACAATGAGTTCCCTGTACTCAAATGTCCTCCACAGTCCCCAGATCTCAATCCAATAGAGCACCTTTGGGATGTGGTGGAACGGGAGATTCTCATCATGGATGTTCAGACGACAAATCTGCAGCAACTGTGTGATGCTATCATGTCAATATGGACCAAACTCTCTGAGGAATGTTTCCAGGACCTTGTTGAATCTATGCCACCAAGGATTAAGGCAGTTCTGAAGGCAAAAGGGGGTCCAACCCGGTACTAGCCTTATTAAGTGTGCCTCATTAAGTGGCCGGTGAGACCATCTCTTCATGTACATTGTCTTTCTTCCACGACCCTACCTCATCGTCCGCCTGCTGCAGCCGTGCGACAGCGTAGCGCCTCACGGTGGGGTTGGTGAACTGGGACGACAGCAGCTCCAGAGAGTCCTCCACATCCATCGGCCTCCACTTCCCCAGCAGCTCCAGGGCCTGCTTGGCCTCCTGCGGCAGGTCCCAGTTCACACACTTGAGGAACTTTGTCAGAGCCTGCAGAGACGAGGAGGAGAGAGGAGGACAAAGGATTACAAATGAGCAAAATAAACATGTAATCTTGTTTTTTGGATACAGAGATTCTGCTTTTTTCACTGACTTTTTCCTGTGTGGTGAGGTAGTATCTGAACTTCCACACCAGGTCCTGCTCCTCAGAGCTCAGTTGCTTGGTCGGTGGGTAGCTCACGATGATCTGTCGTCACAAAAACATGTTAATTGATGCTCAGGTAAAAAACAGAAGCTTCAGAAGCACTTGGATTTGGTTGAAAACAAGGTTTTCTATCCAAAGCGACACCTTTGGTTACTCACATTGAGCTGATCTCTCGTGGCGGCGTTGGGTTTCAGGTCGTGATCCGACGGACCGCTGCGGAGGCTACGAGCCAGTTTGTGATGCTTACTTTCAACCAGGTTCTCCTGAACAAATCAAAAACAAGGAACAACTCTGTAAACACACCTGTACGTAACATAAACAGAACACTGATGGAAAAATGAGCATGTAACGAGTCAGTGTCTGTGTCTGCTCACCATCCCCATCTGAGGATCAGGAACTTTGACGATATCGCAGCTGGTGAGGACGGGCGAAGCATCGTCTCCATCCTGAGTGTAAAAAGAAAATAAACCAACCAATCAGAGAGCTGTGTTTCCACAGTTATAATCACAACAAATATCTTCATATGATGACATGTTGAGGGTGCATTGATCTTGAAGGAGTTGAAATACCTTTTCATAATAGACGATGCTGTATTCTTTGTCGTTGGTTTTGACGCGAGGGAACTCCACCATGAGGTACATGAAGTTAGAGCTGCGTTTCTCACTCTGAGGAAACAAATAAAACATTTACATTTAACAGAAAAATGAACAGAAAAATGTTACAAAAATGCACTTTTAGCTCATGCAAACAGTTTAACTTGTGTTAAAAGGCTGGCTTGCCTACGTTGACATCATCAACTTTAAAGCCAATGTTTGACTTTAAAGCAAAGTTACACCTCTATGCAGACGATACCGTCATCTACACCCATGTTTCCCCTGTTACAAAAGCAATGCAAGAGCTCCAAGTTACCAAGTTGAAAAGAAGTCTAAAATGCTTTAAAAAACAAAGTCTAAAGCCTTTCCCTTAAAAACTTCAAGAGTATCATAAAGAATCTGATCGTTTTTCTATTCGAACATCTTCGAGAAATTCTGACTGACTCTGTCTGACTGATTTCTCCATGATATGTAAGCACAATATTTTGTACTTTGACTTTGACTGCTGCTATCTTGGCAAGGTCTTTCTTGGAAAACACTTTTTTAATCTATTTTTTTTATCTTTACTTAACCAGGAAGCCCCTTTGAGATTAAAAATCTGAGACAAATAAGCACTCTCTTTTTTTAATCTCTACTTTTGGTCTCTACCAGCTACAAAGGAATATGTCTGTCTCTATAACTGCTGGATTCTTTGATATATTGCCAATCTACTTGCTAATGTTAGCACAGTTAATCTAACAATTGTTAAAAAGTGTTTGTTAGACATAAAAATAGCCACATCATTATGCTTTTATTAATTTTGTTTTTTATTCAGGCTGAATATGAATTCTGTCATTGCCACTTAATCTCAAAACATTGACGTTACCTCTTTCATTTTATTCAACCTTTCTGAACTTAGAATAAACAAAACCTTTGAAAAAATTCAGAATTATATCTGAAATGAAACAACAAACACTGATAAACAGCCGTCTACGAAACTTTTCAGAAATCCACTGGACCTCCGTTGAGCTGGACAAGGCAGCACTTGGGTAACTCATCTCACCTCATTGATCATCTCAATCTCTCTGAAGGTCAGACGGTCCAGCCAGTCCACCTTCACCATGTGGCCCTGTCGATGGGCTTTCGTCAGCTGGACAGAAACAGAAAGAGACAGAGGGCAGGGGAACAAAAACAAAACACTTCAACAAAACGTTAAAAACAAGGAGGTTGAGAATCCGTCGCAGCAAAACAGGTCAGCAGGGTGGCTGGGGTGCAAACAGCTCGACCAATCATGCACAAATCCAGTGGCAGCAGCCAATCCAGCTTCACTGCTCACACACCAGCCAGTCCACTCATCATCGGTCAGTGTGGGTGTCAGGAATGTAAGCACACATTTGGCCATGAACAGGAAGCCCAAAACTCAGCTGGTTAGAGTTAGTACTCACCCTTTCAAAAAACATGAAGAGGAGAAACTGAGAAAATATTTATCTGAAGAATAACTTAGGATCTGGATTTTAGTACGGGAAGAGTTCAGATTACTGTTTGTGGTATATTCATAGTATGTGTGTCAGCAGGCTGTAATGATTAACAGTTTGTACGGAGAGCAAAAGCAGGCAGAACTCAACCCGCCATGGTGACATCTCATCTCCTATCAGCGGCATTTCTCTCATCTCAAAGACAGAGCGACTGACAAAACTGACGGATTTACCAAATCTGCATCCTGATGATGTCATCGAGTTGTGCTTATTTAGCCTTAACGATTTAACGTCAATCACTAGTCAGTACTAAAATTACAAGATATTCATTCTTCTATCATGGCAGGCCTGAAGTGTCTGTTATATGTTTTGTCTACCCCGAAGTGCTTGTAGCTCTGGATACTTAACTACATCATAATGCTCTACTACCTGGATGTAAACAAGCACAGACGACAGACGGCATCTCTTTGTGCATTATAGTTTTTCAGTATTTTGACCCAGAAAGTGAAGGTAAATGTGTTCCACTGCTGTGTTTGATTAACTCAACACTGGTTGTGCTAGCTTTGCTAGTGTTAGCAGAAAACACTAGTAAACCAGTAGTAGTAAACACTTGGTAAACCAATTTGACATCAATGATCTCAATGTGATTCCATGTTTTTTAATCTAACACAAATTATTTTTTCAAGTTAGACTTTTTACCTAATTGTCTTTTGTTGTTGTTTTTTTTTCGAAAATTTATCCAGCTTCATAAGTTGAAATTTAAATTTCCAAGCAAAGAACTGAGAAATTAGGTACAGGACGTCCCCAGTTGTTATTCCAGCAAATTTCAGACCCATTGATTTTGAGAAAACTTTAAGAAAATTGGTCTGTTTTTCAAGTTTTTCTCTACAATAAAGCCATAACAAAGCCAGATAAACAGGTTCTACATCAGGGTAAGAGGTGAACCAAGAAAAATGGGTTTTTCTGTAGATATTTATTGGGGCAAATTTTGCGAAAGGGGTTTCTTAAATTGTTAATTTGTATATGGACAGTGTACTGCATGGAAAATGAAGTCTTGACTATTATTTATTGGTTGAGTAGCTAACAAAAAGCCCTGATTAGTTGTTTTTCATTCAAAGAGGCAGCAGAGTCATTATGTATTTAAAAGATCAACTGCACTCTAGATTTAAAAAGTTTAAAAATCACCAAATTTCTTTCAGATGACCTAAAAAAAAAAGCCAGAAAACTGAAAAGCAGGAACTTTCAATTTTTGTGTGTGTCAGAGTACCTGTAAAAAACATGCACACAATACAGCAGAATACACCAACGTATGGAAACAGCAGAAACTAAAAAAAAAAAATGTGTGTGATGCTTTCAAGAACGCAGCCGCACACCTTGATAGACAGTGTTCACACCAAAACCTCGATCCAAATGTATTTCTAACCGTGATGTAACTCAAAGGTTTCCAATATGGGACAATGCAAAGTGTTAAGGGATCATATATATGAAACATCCCTGTGAGGTTTGATTGTCCTCATGTGGAAATCCTTGTTTTCGTGTTGCAAAGATGCTGAGCTTGATGTAAAAATGCATTTGGGCCGAGAGTCCTTTCTCACAGACGTACAGGACACAGACACGCTCTGCAGTGCCAACACTGACTCCTCTACTTGTACTCACATCACTGAGTACCTCCAGGTCAGGGCCCTGGAACAGATGATGTTTTAGACATGTATCGAGGGAGTGACTCCTCTTTTCCAACCACACAAAGAATGCCTCTCATCAACCCCCGATCTTTGCCCGGTTCTTCTAGAAATCTACACCAACACCCTCCTTCCTGTCTCTTTGACAGCTGTTGTACCTTAGCCAGTCTGCCCATCTGGTCCTCTGTCAGGCTGCTGCTGGTGCGTCCTGGTGTGGTGGTGGGCTCCGCGCCATCCCCCTCCACACCCGGCCAAACTTTCAGGTCATGCATGCCTTGCCGGAACATACTAGAAGAGGACAGAAGGTGTTTCATAACTACAAATTCCTTTTAGAGAGATTTTTCCATTTAATGTGAGGACAAACTAACACTGAAAGTTTTACCCGTATTTGCCGAAGAGGGTCACAGTAGTTCCTCCGACAGGGACAGCTTTGCCGGGTCCGTAGATGTCCCACACTGTGAGAGCTACCTGAGCACTTTGGGGGAGGTCTGGGTACTTGACGGGGAGCCGCAGCCACTCGTTCCAGCTGCGACAGACAGCATGAGAGGAGAGTGAGAGGAGATTATGACTTTAGGTACTAGTTTAAACCCAGAGCAATGCAGGATTTCATAGAACAACCTGTACACTCACTTCCATCGTGTGCTGAAAGCTTTATACGAAGTGCGAACAGGCAGAGCGAGAGGTTTCCCCTCAGCAAACACCTGACAGGTAACGTAGAGGTCTGAGCAGTTCTCCTGGTAGAGGCCAGAGAACCTCAGCATCGGATCCTCCAGCAGAGCTTTGTAGCTCTTCTGTTCCCGCTTTCCTTCCAAACTGCCTCTGTGACGGAGAGGAGAGAGAGTCAATTAATTACGTTTACTGATGTTACAGAGACCGGTCTGACTGGTCCTCTACATACAAGTCAACATATGTAAACTTTGTTAAGTCTTTCTGTTACATATAGCGTCTTTTCTCATTGGTGTAGAAAAAGCTACAAGCTAGTTTCACTTTCCAAATTATTCCAAATTATAACTTTTTCAAAATATTGAAACTTGAGAATGTGTCAACAGAAATATGGTGAAACTAAGACTTTACATTCATCATTATAAATATTGTCTTTATCTTTTTTGTTTATCATGAACAATACTAGCATATAGTGTGAAAACAATTAGAATGATTATAAGCACACAGTACAGTTCACAGCTTCTTGTTTATATTTACTTAAGATACAACTAGACATTGCTTTCATGTTACATTTCCCTGCAATCGCATGGTAACATCACACTCCTGTAATTTGATTTTGTGTCATCAGTGCAGACAAAAAGAAAACTTAAATTTATAAATAGTAGCTACATATTTTTGCAAAAATTTTACAAAAAAGACAGCCTTTTGAAATTTTGATATTTTGAAATTGGACAACAAACTCAAAGTGTAGCCAATGTGACTGTCCGACAATATAATCAGGCTAATTCTGGCATTAAAACAGTTCTGTATAATGTTCCACATGATCGCATGAAGCATATTTTTTATTTAGGGTTAATTAGAAACTAATATTAGCACATAGTTTGTAAAGAACAGGAGGCTTCAAATCCATAGTACACAATATTTTGAGCACTGCTAACAGCTAAATTAGCACAGCATCACAGCTATTCATAATATAGTTGAATAAATTAGAGGTCGACCGATATGGGTTTTTTGGGGGCCTATGCCGATGCCGATGCTTTCCAAATTTGGGCAGCCGATGCCGATATGCATAGCCGATTTTCCCAATTTGATATTCAGGCCGATTGTTAAATAAATATATATTTATCACATTTTTGTGAAACGCAGCAATTTCTGAGCAACTAAAAGAAATCTATTACAACAAGTCGTGTCCAGTCCTCTGAACATTTATTCAGCTTTCAAAACAATGAAATATTTTGTCTGAGTAAACACACAATGTAACAAGCAGTAGTAAACATTCACACTCTTCTTAAAATGTCAAAAAAGAAATTTAAACTTATTGATATAATTTGAACAAAAGTATGTAATGTATCCAAGTGGTTCCACAAGTTTGAGGTGCTCATCTTTTTTGTGCCTGATCAAAAATTGCGTCATTTTATACAACGGATCAAAAATCGGCTTTTTAAAAGAAAATACAGCCGATGGCCGATAGAGACAAATGTCCAAATATCGGCCCGATATATCGGCCGGCCAATATATCGGTCTACCTCTAGAATAAATACCCGTTTCACAGCACAGAAAAAAGAGCCACAGTACAAACAAATATTACAAAGAAAACTCTATAAAAATATTAACACTTATATAAAATATCTTTTTAATTTATTCATTCTTCATTTATTCACAATCTTTTTTTTTTGTTATTTTTTCCTTAAAACATCTACCATTATTTCATGAAGCTCATTACGTGAAGCCTTAGTGATGGGAAAGCAAAATAACGTCATAATATTTTAGGCGAATATTCCGCAGTTGTTCGATAACGGTTGATTAATCGAATAACCGACAAAATTCTCCTGTCGGCATAAGGGTGTCAAATCTCCACTGACTGTTCGTAAAACACGACTCAGCTTAAAAACCATGTTAGTTAAATTTTAATAAAAAAAATTTAAGGCACAAAATCTCTTTTCTAACGTCGTTTGAGCTTCGAGTGTTAACGAATGATTAATAACCGCGACGGTTGGTGGAAAGACTCACGCGCACACACATTCAGCAAACACACCGAGCATCCTGTCAAGTCACAAGATAGATTAGTTACACCGCTTGACCAAAAGCGACGCATTGAGTCCAAAACTTACATCTTAAGTTGAACGTTGATGTCCAGGTCACAGCTGTAAACATAGTTGAATTTATCAGTGTCCATCTTCCCACGGGAAAACACTAAAATTGAACCAAAACCCTGACGACTTCAACATGAAATCCCGGACGGTTATTTGAGACTTTGCGAGTGGTCAGGTTTGCGACAAGGCCTCGGCTCAGCACAACAATACTTCTCAGAAGCCCGTTAGGAATAAAATACTGCTCACACGGAGAGCTACGCTATGAGTCTGAACTCGAGTTTAAAAAGTGACAGGAAGTGCCGGTGTTCACGGTAAAAACATTATTTTAACGGCTGTCTCGCCGGGCATGATTTGATGTTTTTGAGAGCTACACAACAACACAGCATCAGCCGAAATGTACAGACAGGCCAAAGTAGCTGATTGTCGATACAGAGGAAGCTTTAACTGGGCCTGGCAATCATCGCAACTTGGAGCGATTGATCGAGTCTGCTAGGAGAAAGGAGGAAGTAGAGAAAGGCTGGTTAACTCTTAAAGGGACAGTTCTCAAAAATTATAACGTTGACAAGGCTTACAACAGTTTCTGACCATAAGAAATCCTTTTGGTAATTTATGCTTTTTTTTTTTTTTTTTTTTTTTTTTTTTTTACAAATATCCCGGGTGTACATGCTCCAGTACATTTAATTTACTCTGAAAACCAACAATTCCAATAATAACTGCCAATAACTCAGTTGTTGAGTAGTTTAGTGTAGGTAATGGTATTCTATTCTTTTGTTTTCAAGATGACAAGAAAATATTTTAAGCCCTAACTGAAGTCATAAACATTAAAAATAGACCTATCTATCCTGTCTGCTTTTTATGTAAGGTTTTTATAATTTCATACAACTTATATGTTATTTGTTTTGGTCTTTTATTGTCTCGTTTCTTTTCTTTCTTTTCTTTTTTTTAAATATAATCTAAGCATCTTTGTGTTTTAAGTGCTTTTATTTATAAATAAAAATTCCATGAATTTTTATTTATTTATTTAAACTATTTAAAATCCTTTTACTGTTTTAATATTTTGGCTTTTTTATCTTTGAAATTGTTTTAATTTTTGTTAATTTTTAATGATTTCCACCTCAGGATTTTAGGGTCTGAATTCATTTATTTATTTTTTTATAAATTAATTAATTTATTTATTTGATATTTCTCAAGGAAAATAAACCTCCAACTGAAGTCATAAAAATGTAAAAAGACCTATACATCCAGTCTGCTTTTTATGTAAGTTTTTTATAATTTTATACAACTTTTATGTTATTTGTTTTGGTCTTTTAATGTCTTGTTTCTTCTTTTTCCTTTTTTTTTCAAATATAATCAAAGCATCTTTGTGTTTTAAGTGCTTTTATTTAGCATTAAAATTCTGTCCTTTAATTTTTATTTATTTATCTAAACTATTTTAAATCCTTTTGCTGTTTTAATGTTTTGGCTTTTTTATCTTTCAAATTGTTTTTACTGTTTTGTTTATTTTTTTAATGATTTTAACTTCAGGATTTTAGGGTTTTAATTTATTTATTTATTTGATATTTATTTATTTATTTATTCTATATTTCTTTGGGAAAATTTATCTAAAGTTACATTATAGATAAATTATATATTTAAATTTTATTTTTATTATTATTTATTTTTTTTTTTTTTAGAATTTTTTCAGTTCTTATTTAACTTAATTTTACTCTTTAGGAGAGCTTAACACCACTCAAATCTCTGAAACAAGACCATTTCAGTTTTCTGACCTTAGGGTACAATAGTTCATGTGGAAGGTTTGCATCCACTGTATGGAAATCCCAGCTCGCACAGGCCGCTCTTTAAAGCTCAGAGGCTGAAAACATGATGACAGGCCAGAGAGCATCTGAACAGAGAGTTCTCCCAAATTAAAACACACTTGTCACCAATTAACTGCACATCCGTGAAGGGCAGCAGGCGTGTGACAGGAAAATCTTCATCTTTTGTTTTGACGAGGCCCGCCTGGTTCACCGGCAATGATGACAACCAGTTGTCAAACTGTGGTGTGAAGTCACGCTGTCACTTTAGAGGGGAGTGAAACCTGAGCTGAGCCCAAAGATTGGGAAACTCATCAGGTGTTTAATATTCATCATCACCTGCATATTAACATTTTTAAAGTTAACAGTGTTTCAGCTGAAGGTGCCTGTGAGTCATGATGAATAAATCTGATGATGCTCTGACTGCTGCGGTAGCTAACTGAGCAAACGCATGTGAAGCACCACGTTATGACACTCTGAGGTCTCCTCCGACGCGCTGAGAGGGTTTTTCCTATGATCTGATGCCTCAGACTGCAGATAACAATCTAATGGAAGAAGATGAGCTAATGTTTTGTTGGCCTGGAGATGCTCGGCTGCAGTGTCAGGTCACATTTTATATTTCTGATATTTGTCTTTCAGAGGGCGCTGGGATGATCTTATGAGGAAAAACATGAAGATTCAGAAACTAACTCCACCCACGGTCAACAGGAGTCTGATTTAGTCATTTTGCTGGAATGAAAAGTTTAGCTGAGATCGAAGAGGTCAGAGGTCACGGCAGGCCTCGGCAGCAGCAGAACATGTAGATTTATTGAGTACAGGACATTTCTTGTCTCGTCCGTCACATCAGACTATTCTCAAACTTTTTTAATTTGTAGAAAAACATTTGCAGATGACACATTTCTTTATTCGTAAATTAAACGTATATGAAAAATGACTCATCCTGTCACTGATCGGAGAGGCAGCGTATGCTCTACATGTGTTTTATAGAAATCTGCAGTTTCTGGACCAAAAAACCAAATGAGAGGTTGAACGCTGGTGAATCATGTTTGATAATTCCATCCCACTTTCTCTGCCCTCCGCCTCACCTCTATTAGTCACCACATGGATGTGTCATTGTTTCTATCTGTTCAGAGGCTCATGCCCACTGAAGCGCAGCGAGGTGATCTCCAGAGTGCCAAAACTCTGCCAAGACCCCCTTCTTTTAGCAATCCCCCCCACACACAGAAACCACCACCTCCTCGCTCCCCAGTGGATGGCACCTTCTTCCACCACATGACGCCGCTGACCCCACCTCCACGGCGCGGCCGAGAAACCTCAGGATGTATAAATAAAAGAGCAAAAGGAAAGAGGAGAAGAGGAAGAAGCTGACTGGAGCAGATGAAGATGAAGATGAAGATGGAGTTTGTTGGGGTGAACTGGGTCTTTGCAGCTGCAGGGTTTCTGCTGTGGAGCAGCGGGGGGTTTGCAGCGCCCATGGAGTGCCACTTCAACTCCAAAGGTGAGACTGGAGGATCCCTCAGAGTGTTTAAGCTGAACAAATCCACCGTCCTCTGTCTAACCTCTCTGTTCCTGCAGCTCTGTGCGAGTTCGAGGGGAGGCAGTACGCTCTGGGCGAGTCCTGGATGGACAACGCATGTATGCAGTGCACCTGTCTGCACCCGGTGGGAGTGGGCTGCTGTGAGACGTGAGTGTGCAAACACGCTGTGAGGTTTGGTGCTCAGATGATCCCTGTTACTGCACCTGAAAGTTATTCTAAGGTTTTAAAATCTTTACTCAGATTGAATTCTGATAAGGCATCACAAATGTTTATTTTTAAGGCATGAAAAAAAGATTGGTTTATGTATAGGCATGACTTAAAAAAATAAAAAATAAATCTGATATTATTTTCAACCATGTAGGCATGATCCTTCACTACTTTATGAAAGCACAAATTATCACAAAAAAAATCAATGAACAATCAAGTTATTTTTCAAAATTAAAAGAAAAATTATATTTCAGTCTCTAAAGCTAGCTAAGTAAGTTATTACAAACAGCAACAATTGTCCGAAGTGATGAAAATTTTTAAATCAATCCTGTCTTTTCTTTACATGAAACAATCTTTTTTGATGTCTTATCTCGGCTCGTAGCTCCTTTAAGAAACTTCCTGTTTTGGTTGATTTTGGCACCACCTGTGGACAAACTGACAACTCTCCTCTACAGAAGATGATTAGCGTCACCATGAATGATAGGGGCAAAATTTTTAAAAAAAAAAGAGAAAAAAACCCTCCACATTTATTTTGTTACAATTTTTTCCTGAGTAAAAAGTCAGATTTTTTTTCTTAAAATTTTGACTTTTTTTTCTAAGAATTTTTACTTTAATTTAAGAATTCTGACTTTTTTCTCAGAAAAAAAAAATCATAAAAAATGTCTTTTTTTCATTGGCCCTAACTCTCTCTCCTCTATTTTGTACAGAAGATGATTAGCGCCACTGGAAAGTAAAATAATAATTTTAAACAAGTCTAAAATATATTTTCGTTACATTTTTTTTTTCTGAGTAAAAAATCAGACTTTTGTCTTATTATTTTGACTTTATTCTCAGAATTTTTCCTTAAATTTAAGAATCCTGACTTTTTCCTCAGAAAAAAAAAATAATAAAAAATGTCTTTTTTTTTTCATTGGCCCTAATTGTTTTCCATAATTTTTCCCTGTGCATTTGTAATGTATGTTTTAGGGCAATACAAAAAATATAGCTTTATGTTTCAAACAGTCAAACATTTTTTTTTTGCTATAGAAATGTAAAAAAGGACAATTGTGACACCTACCCTCTTGTAACAGGTCCAGGCATGAAAAATCACAGTAAAGAAGTCGTCAGTCTTGTTGGAGATGGTCTTGTTTGCATTTGTAGCTCATATGAGGGCATAAGTATTCATTTTAGACTGTTTCAAAGCCAGATAAAAAACTCTTGGCAGGAGCTTTAACACCATAATTTTACTCTTTTTTTGTCTCACTATTGAATAAACCAAACATTTACTCAGTTTTTTTCTTAATGTTTTTAAACGTTTCAAACATGCTTTAAAATAAACCTGTCTGGTGTCAAATGAAAGGAAAAAAACAGCACAATTAGAAAAAATGTAGTAAAATTTAAATAGGTCAGAATCAATCTTAAAGCTCCTGTGATGAATTTTTAGCTGGTTTAAAAACAGACTAAAAATGAATATTCTTGCGTCCGTTTTAGCTTCAGACCATTCACTGAAAAAACAACTAGTGTTGTGTAGTAGTTTTCACTATGTGAAACAACTGGGGGAGGATGGGTGTCAATGAAAAGATTACAGCAAGATTACAGCCTTGCTTGAAAAAAAATAAAGTTTTTCTTTTAGAATTTCCGTTTGTTCTTTTTGTAAATTCAACCTTCTCATACACAGGAAAAAAAGTAAAAAATTAAGATGTATCACTTTGCCCATGGGAGCCAGAGTCAGAATCAAACAACCTGAAAGTTGCTCACTGGAGCTTTAATTTCACCGCTGTAGCTTCCCACATGGATAAAAAAGCTTTTTCCCTAAGTCTCTTCTCCTTAACCTTCCTGATTTCCTGACGCTCCAGGCTCCATCGGCCGGTCGACTTCCCCGCCTGGTGTCGGGTGCGAGTGGAGCCTGTGACCTGCAAAGTGTCCCTGGTGCAGACTGCAGACCCGCGCCTGCCCTGCTCCCCTGGAGCCGACATCCTGGACCCGAGCCACGGGTCTCTGGAGCTGCAACAAAACCTGGAGGGTTAGGAAACACACAGAGCGGAGGATTCGGAATTTTATTCTATCACCTGTGAGACCAATACTCATCAGTTATCATTTTTATAAACATTCACCGTCTTTATGAAACACTTAAACCACATTTATCATTTTTGATCGTTGTTTTGTGATATGCTTCAGTTATGTGCAGTGCATTTATTATTGTAATAAACATTATTAATGGGTTAAACTTACACTATAATGACTAACTGTAAATAAAAACAAATATATACGAACATTAATATATGCAAATGTGAGTGTTGATCCTGACTTGTACTCTGCTGTATCTCATTTACTCAACAAATAAAAACATTTCCACAAACTGAAAGAGCGATACATTTTTTTTGTAGGAAAGAAAAACGTCCTCATGCTCAGTTTTTCAAATTTAAAGATGTTTTAATTCAGTTTTCTCTCGAGGTATTTACATCTCAGTACAGTATGTGCTCAAGCAAAAAGAAGAACTGTTAAAAAGTTGATAAAAAGTCATAAAGGAGTTGAAATAAAATAAATACACAGATAGTTTCACTCCAAAAAATTGTTAATGAATCTTTCAAGAGTTAAGACACATTTAAGGTTTGGATGAACTGCAAAAATTCAACAAACGAAACAAACTCCAGATTTTGAAGATGGAGAAATCATCTTTGGAGCTGAAAATATAATAGAAGCAACAAAAAAAGGTCCTTTGTTCCTGAAATGTGCAGCCCTGTGTTCAGATTCCTCCTCCGTCTGAAAAAAACGACGTCTGGATCCTCAGAAGAGTCAGATGTTGATGCTGTTAGACCCTGTGAAGTGGGACATGTAGGACGCCAGAGCCGGGTTGGTGGGCAGGATTTTGATCGGCAGGTCCCAGCTGAAGGTATCCACGTCCACATGCTCCGCCCCCGTCCAGACCGTCACCTCTGATTGGTTCTGCAGCACTGTGGGCGGCTCCATGGGCTCCCGGGCCGTGACGAACTCGAAGTGAAGACGCCACCTCAGGATGACTGGAGGGAAAAATGAGACAGTTACAAACTGATGTTTGTTAGAGGTGGAGAAATTCACGGAAACAGGAAGAATAACTCTGGAGAACACAACTTCTGTTGAGTTAGGTCTGACAGCTGGTGTTAACTGATTTTCAGTTTTTCTCTGTCACGTCAAGTTTTTCAACTACACGGTCTGCTTTTCTTAAACTATAAAAAAAATACTTTACTCAACAGATGTGTGCTTGTTTTATAAACATCTTAAAACATTGACGAACAATGATATATGAAAAAAAAACAGGCATGACTGCAACATTAGTTTAACACGTTATGTTTTTTACATGGCCACTGGAGGAGCCACAGGAGCAGACATAATCTGAAACAAAGGAAATATATACCTAAGATGGAATACACTGTAAACCCCAAAGTTCAAATTACTCCATTGAATTAAGCTATGAAAACTTAAAATTTGTTAATAAGTTCAATTTACTCAAATGTTTGAGTTTTCAGTGTTGAAACTGATGATTTATGAGTAGATTTGACTTTTGTTACTGATTAAGTAAGAACAACTTAGAATCATTAGTTTGTGGCTGTGTTTCGTAACCGTGAGTGAGGAGGGGACGCAGTCGATATGAGACCCTGCTGAACTTCTGGAGGTGCAGCAGTGGCACAGGTTTTCTGTGCTCTACATGACACGGACTGTCTGTGCTCTAGGTGGTGTGGACTGGCTGTCTGCGTCATAAATAAATAAAAATATCTTATCACATTTTCAAAATTGGCCTAAATAGCATGATAGTCTAGTCAAACATTCATAGATAAATATGTTAACCATTAGGCTTACACACTGAAAAGGTCAATAGGTACAAGACCCCGTGCCATGGAGCACAGTACCCCAGTCAGTGCCCCTTGACGAACAATATTTCAATGAACAGCAGGGTCTCATATCTCCTGCCTTCCCTCCTCACTCACGGTTACTAAAGTTATGAAATTAGAGCTGATTTTTGTTGTGACGGCGTTTGTAACCATGAGTGAGAAGGGAACGCTGTAGATATTAGACCCAGCTGAACTTTATAATGTTATTTAATTCAGTTTTTCTGATCTGCTTCAATTTTTCATTATTACATTTACTTCACTCATAAGACAAATTTATTGATATCACATCTTTCAGTTTTGAGTAAGGTCAACTTATTATGTTTTACATGATATGCAACATTTTCAACATTACTTAATATTTCTATATGTAAGAAATAAGCATCAGGTTTATTTGATTAAAGACATACAGTAGAATGATTTTCCATAATAATTGTAACTACTTAAGATGTTGAGTTAAATTAACTTATTTCATTACTTCGTTTTTTAAGGTAACAGTTTACAAGCATTTTTCAAGAAAACTCAACTTTTCCGGGTTTACAGTGTGGTTACAAGCTTTCCTACTATGCTAGCTTTCTGTTAGCAGATATTGATCGTACTGACCTATTGGGGGCTGCACACACCTCTCACCACACTGTCTCAGTTGTGATGTAATCAGATGGAGAGTCTTACTACAGCTAATCAGAGGAATTTTGCTTATCTAAAGGGTAAGCTGTAAAGAACTTGACATGCCAGAAAAGAAAAGGACTGCAATTTTGGAATCAGCCAATTTTAGTTTGAATCAGCATAAAAAATGTTTCTAATTGTTCCCCGGTGTAATCCGTGCCTGTGTTTCCAGGAGCGATCTGAGCATGAGCAGAAGAAAATGTGATGAATTCAATCATGAACCTGTCTGACCTGTGTCTGTGCTGAACCCCGGTGTGACGTTCAGAGGCACGGGCAGAGAGAAGTGGCTGGACGCCGTGTGGAGGCAGGACTCCATGTGCCGCCCGTGTCCCGTCACACTGACCCCCTGTCCAGCTCGCCGCTGGTACGTCGCCTGGATCTCCTCCTCGCTCTGTAGACTGACTGAGTACTGCAAAACAAAGACAGGCACGCTGAAAACGAAGAGCTCAGCAGTGAGTAAAAAAAACACGAGAGCTGTGAACACACCTGCAGGCAGGGGATGTCTCCCTCTGAGAAGTTGAAGGTGCCGACGATGTCTTCCCCGAGTCTGTAAACCGTTTTGAAGATGCAGAATTTGGCGACTTTCCCTCGCATGTTGGTGATATTAAACATGTCTGAGAAAGACAAAAGGAAGACGAGTCAGAAACAGCGCAGATTCTTCTACAGCTCACCGTGTTTCATCCAGTCTGCAGCCACAACCCGCTCACTATGAATCATCCCTCACTTGAACTCAAGCAGCGAACAGAGAAGAGGAAGTGACTCACGTGGGCAGCGCCTCGAGGTGCTGACCATCAGCATGTCCAGAGCTCGCTCCAGAGGCCGAGCGTCTCTGCGGCTCGCTTCCTCCTCCTCCAGGAACGGGTTGGATGGGGAAACTTCCTCGTCTTGGGGAAACGGAGGCTCTGGCATTCCTGTAAGTCACACAGTTCACAAGTTTACACCATGACGTGACTTTCTTTCATCATCTGTGAGGTAACACCAAGCCCAGTTCCTGTCACCTTGCAGAACCAGCACCCTGAAGGGGACCCGCAGCAGTTTGATCGGCGAGTTGACTCGCTGGCAGCCGATGGTCAGTTTGTAGACATATTTCACCGCCTGACCACGGAAGCTAGGGGGACCATCTATAGGAACCACCTCGCTGTAGGAGTCTGAAAACAAAGAGGAAGGATGTCAGACCATGTCAGAAACTTATTCATGTTGTTACACATCCGTACACACGTACAGGTTTTGCTCTCCCCGGGATCCAGGCGCAGATCACAGAACAGTATCTTAGGCGGCGTGTCCAGCACACACTGCCCTCGCTCCCCTGCAGAAGGAAGAAATTAGCCTTGGATCAACTTTAGAGAGGAAATACTTCCTGGTAAAATGACTTTATGGGTGTTATGGTCGTGGTTTTTCATGCTCCACGCTAACCTCTGCTCGGTATCAGAACGGTGTCGCTCTCGGCCTGGACGTCCTGTTTGTTGCCCTGAGCCGGCAGGGCCACTCGGCTCTCACTGGCGTGAAACTGACAGTGGATCTGAGCGCTGGCCCAGGCGAGCATTTCACTGAGAACACAGCCAGAGAAACAAGGTTAGACAAATATAATGAGAGTAATCTGTTAAAGCATTGATTGAAATGTCCTGCATTGCAAGACACAACGAAACTATCTGAAGGTATTTATTAAAAACTAGCATCCACAAATTTGACACGGAAACACTTCTTTTTACACAGCTAACAAAGTTTTCTCAGTTGGATGGTTTGGATAGAAGCACCACTTTATTTTCATGCTCATTTTGTCCAAAACTGATATGACATAGATCTTTTTTTCCAGCTATAAAAACACTTTATCTCTCCAAATTACAGTTAATCATTAACTCTTATTGTGACGGTGTATTTACTTTGGAAACAGCAACAAAAACAAAAAACTCATCAAAAAAACAAACAAAAAACTTTGACTTCTCTATCATAAATGTAACTTGTATTTGCAGTATGGCCCTAGAAAGTAATAGTTGTATTCACTTTCCAAGATTTTTACAAAGTCTCTCACAATTTTGCTCCAAACCAACTTTATTTTTGTTAAGCACTTTAAAAACAGACACTTTTAACCAAAGTGCTGTATAGAAAAATAAATGAAACACAGTAAGATTCGTGACAGATAAAATGAGATGAAAGAAAACAAAATGTAAAAAATTAAATAAAAAAAATAATAGTAAAAATAAATAAAAAATAGAATAAAATAAAAACATAATTAAAAGCACACAGAAGAGTAAAAAAGAAATAATTAGAATAAATAAATAAAAATCGTTGTCTATTTTTTATACCTGTTTTATTATCATTATTATCCACATTGTAACCTGTATTGAAAATGTGCTATGTAAATAAATGTTAGCGCATGCTTTGGGCGCTAAATCGCGTCGTTGAGTCTTTGGTTGGTGAAGAAGACATCAAAGTTTACCTGCTGGCCGAGGTGGACAGGTGAGACATCGGGTTGGTGAAAGTGATCAGACACTCCATGAGCTCCCCAGCGAGGAACACGGGGCCTCGGGCCATGGAGGCCACCACCTCGATCATCTGCAACGTTACACAGAAAAACCGGCTCAGTTACACGCCAGAAAAAGAAAACGCAGAAAAAAACATTTTCTACGGACACAACACGAAGTTTGATCGGACTTTTACACAGAGGTTCACTTGTTTACTTATTTAAGCCAAAGGCTACTGTTACAGGGTTTTTAAACACATACCTTGGCCCCAAACGGAACTGCAGCAAAACAAAAACGTTGCCTTATCCAAAAATACGCCTCATTTTAAAACATAAATAAGATAAAGAAACATCTGAATGTGTTTTTTCAAGGACTACGCATTACTGTTCTGGTTAGCTAGCACTCCAGCTACAGTAAACAAGCAAATCTATTCGTAGTTGTGGTGTGTCAATCGCGAACGATCCGGCTTTTAGAGTCGACTCTTTCAAGTAAATGACGGTGGCCGATTCCTTATTGGGAGTCGATTTACTTATCTCCTCTATTTTTACTGTTGAAGACACACAAGATTGGTCAAGATGTCATGTGGCAGCTGTGTAGCCGCCATGCTGTTTTAATCTCTTTGTGTTCTATTTTTGATTCATATTTTTCTGTACTATAAGATATGTTCAACTTGTTCACCTGTAAATAGTTATAACTGTACAAATAAATAAAATCAGGGGTTAGACCTTTTAGTCTAAATGTGATGGATCTTTGCTTTTGATTTTAAGGCATACTTTAAGTAACACTGCTCTATGTTAGGGGTATGAGAAAAGGCAGATACATAATTTTTTGTGATTTTTGTTTTTAAATTAGTAATTGATTGTACACATAATTTTACTTTTTTTGTGAAAACGTATTGAGGCTATTTAAAAAACATCTGAAGGAGCCGAAATGATTGACTCTTGAGTAATGCTAGCAAAGAGAACCGACTCTCTGAAATAAGCTGTATTTCTCATCATGGAGTCTTTGAGTTACTACTTCCGGTGATTGTACGACCAATCACAAACCATGGAGAATAACCCCTCGGAAATAACGTAAAAACAACTTCCAATTTTTCACATTTTCATATGTAAGATTTCTTTTGACCGTTTTTGTCATGTTGTTGTGGTAGTTTTATGACAACAGAGAAGAAAATAGCTTTTGAAACGACTCGGTGATAGTTTTTGGTCACCCGTGGAGGAGACGTTCCGTGGCACGGTCAACGCGAGGCGGTATGTTGCTATGGTAACAAGTAGGGAGGCAGAAGCGTAATGTTTACAACCGGTCTTGCATTTTGTTTATGTTAACATTTTTTACCCAAAGAATTATTTTTTTCAATAGTACAAAAGTGAAAACCAACAAAATGTGTCGATGACTTAGTTAAAGAGAAATATTCAGATTGGCTGAATAAAAACAGCCACCCCTGTTCGCTTGAAATGGTACAGGCTCTGCAGCGACACTGCCGTCATATGGGTTCATTTATCCCTTAATTGTGCTTCACAGGCAACAAACGCTTTAATGTTTGATTTTCATTTAAGTCCCGCCTCATTACAAAAACATTTACTGTTTGAAGATACGTCAAAATAAGACGCTAGGGTCAGGTTTAGATACTCGTGTCCATCACAGGACGTGTTTAATGCGAGTGGCGGGGTAGAAACAGTTACCTGAGAGACAGTGCAGAGGGAATATTTACTCCCCGTGCGGAGGGACGTGCTAGCAGAGGCTGCGGGGACCTGACAGCAGTCGGTTTGGAGCAGCAGGGGGATGACGCCGTTTCTACGGTATTTATAAAGGATTTATATCATCTCGCATGCTTTCATTGAAATCAAAAGGAAGTTATTATCCACTTTTACAAACCAAAAGAAAATGTAGCCAACATTACACGTTAAATAAATACGACGGAACTGTCAGTCTGCGGCTTTGCAGCCAACCGCCGGGTGCTGAGATGCTTACTTTGTATGGGCCCACCTGGTTCACTTGATCATGACTTTTTTAACCATTGCACCATTCTGTTTGGCTTCTCTGTAGGTGGTAAATGAATGGGCTCAGCATACGTCATTTTTCCTGTCGGTTTTCAGCTGCATCCACCCCGGACTCCATGCTACAGAGGATCTGCTGGATCCTTAGGGTGATGCTAAACGTCCCTTAGGAAATGAGCCCTCCGTGCGCTCTTGTGGACTGTAATAACAGTACAATGACTCGAGGACCTCCTACATAAAGGTGCACTTATCATTCCATGCTCGCCTCTTATCCCTGGAGTCATTCAGAGCTGCCAGTTGAGAACCGGTTTTCCCCACAGGAATGATCTGCAGGCTGATCCACTTTAAGATATCCAGGCCTCATGCTGCTGTCTACTGGGAGTGACTACTGATAAAAGGTGGTGAAACCTCCCTGCTCCATAAAGCTCCTTTATCCTACTCACTCAAGCTTTTTTTGTTTGGCATATTCTGCAAAAATGACTTCAGACTGGGGCGAGAAGTCCACAGCGGACCTCATGAGCAGGTATGTGTCCAAGGAAACTGGATATGGAGTTCCCAAGGAGGGTTGGCGGATCTGTCTGGCTCATGAGTTCAAGGAGAAGAGGAAACCCTTTCAGGCTAAAGATGTGTCACTGTCCAATGTTTTGGAGCACGTCGGCCTCGGGATCAGGTGAGAGCATATACAACAACTTTATTTAATATAGCACTTAAAAAACTACATCTACATCCATTTGACAGGTGTACTAGCTTAAAGGAGCAGTACAACAAAAAAAGCAAAATGTAATAAAACATGGATGAGAAATACACATATGCAGGAACAAATCTTTAGCACTAGTGTTGGACTTAGCATGAACTTTAAGATTTTACCACATCCTGAGCACAGCAACCAATAAAACATGACTGTTACAATTAAACTGTAACCACATGTTG
The DNA here is from genome assembly GCF_033239565.1 of Halichoeres trimaculatus. NCBI lineage: Eukaryota > Metazoa > Chordata > Actinopteri > Labriformes > Labridae > Halichoeres > Halichoeres trimaculatus. The sequence continues at coordinate 20,295,318 of NW_027437200.1, forward strand.
TCCAGAGGATGTTTTAAGGATGTGTGACATTTCAGAGACCGAGAAACCGTGTCACAATATGCAAAAAAAAACACCAGAGTAAGCGATAATTTCAGCCGCAAAGAACATAATTAATGCCTCTGCATTCGGATGTCTCTAAACGCACAGTCAGTGCAGTTTTCTGACCTACACCCTTCAGTTTCAGGGATGTGAATGAGAACAGAGGGAAGTTATTGTGAGGTGGATCAAACTAACCTTAGGGCAGAGATTTAAAGGGTGTTATTACTGATGAATAGTGAGGCTAATCCTTTAAAGCGTACCAAAACAAACCAGAAGATGAAATACTTCACATTTATAAACAAGGCTAATCTGTCGCCCCAGTTTTTGGCTGTAAAGATTTTTTCTTGATAATGATTTTCTTCATTTTTTTGCGACTCTACTTTGATAACCCAACATTTTTGTGTCTAGAACTAGGGGTTTAACTTCCAGATTTCAACCGTCTTGTTTCAAACTACAAAAACACACTAAGTTTAGCATTGTTTATTTTACAGATACAGCTCTTAATGTCAAACTCATCCACCGTTAGCATAGCTAGCACCACCAAGCCAGCTTAACAAGACACAGCCTACACTGAAATGTAAGGGCGTACTCAGACCTGGACTGTTCGGTCCACTTTAAACGGACCAGGGTTCGTTTCCCACGCTGGTGCGGACTTTTCGTGCAGGTGTGAATAGACACAAACGAACCCTGGTGCGGACCAAACAACTGGACCAAGACCCACTTTTTGAGGTGGTCTCGGTCCGCTTCCAAACAAACTCTGGTGCGGTTCGTGGTTCTCCGGTGCAGGTCTGAATACAAACCAAGGTCCATCCGAACTAACTACAGGATACATGTGCCTTTTGGGCCTATAAAGCCACCGTAACCTAAACGTCTTTGGTTCATACCTGATCCTCTGTCTTCTGTTTAGCCACGCTGTTGCTAGCATGCTGTTCCTAAATTGTAAACGTTTTTGTTAAGCTGCTTTGAAGGAGCTGCTCTTGAAACTGAAAATGATTTTGCAGCTCTAATAAGAGCACAAACACACACGTTTGCCTCCATTTCCAGGTCTGTATTCTGTGTGCCGCCCTTTGTCAGTGCTGTCCAATGAGAGTACTGATCCTCACACCAGTGGATGTGTTTACAGAATATAGTCCACTTGCAAAAAGTACAATCTGAATACGAACCGCACCAAACGAAAAAAATAAAGTCCGCTTTTGGTCTGGACCAAACAAGTGGACCAAAGGACTTTTCTGGTCTGAATACAGACTAAAATACTGAAAGACTTCCAGGCGACATCTGTCAGCTGTGCGTGTTTTCATCCAGGTAGTTAAGCTGATGTGCTGCAGACGTATAGAAATGAATCAGAAGGTATTTTTTAAGGACATTTTTTTCACACAGTTGCACACATCAAAGATGTCTTCCTTTGTGGACACTTCAAACCTCCACATTACACAGTGGTGTGGTTTCAGTGCATTGTAAACCATGTGTGTTTCCATAATGCAACACCTCAGGGGCTGTGGTGTCATGTTTCTCAGCCCACACCAGAGAAAGATGTTGAGCCGTGAGTTGAGTTGGCTCGTACTTCCACATATTTTATTACATTTTTGTCATTTTCCAGTTTAAGAAGTCTTTTCATAATGATTGTCGTCAACTAGATGACTCCTTGCCCTGTAGAAAGAAGTGTAAAGAAGGACAGTGACCACATTACTGAAGTGTGGTAAGATCTTCTCATCTTGTGGTACACCGCGTTTGAGCTGTAAAGTGCAGATTAAAGATAGACGATGCAGATGAAGTAGTAGATGAGACTTCACAAAGCGTCCTTCAGAAATGTGACGTTAAAATTAAACTTGAGGTCGTAAAAGAAAAGAACATGCATGCTGCATTTCCTCTCTCAGGTCAGCTCGTGCTTCAAGCTGCACTTTGTTTCTTTTCCCATGACTTCAGAAACCTCCAGTCGTGAAGGCAGGAAGTTGTGGGGGAGCTCACAAACACGATGTGTTCACTTGTACAGTTTGAGTTTTTTTGTGGCTCATTTGAAGACGCCCTGCAGTGACAGAACGAAAAGTCCACTGCAGATCTAAACATCTGCGGGGCAGGTCGGGTTTGTTTTCTCAGCAGCCTGCTGTCATCTGAGACGCAAAGAAATCCAGCCTGGCTGCAACATTTTCTCTTACTTTTCACTTTAATCTTCATGAGTTTTGCTTGACTCAAGACTCTCTGAAACTAGCCTGTAACCAAATCTGCTTTATGGTAAATCTTTATTGAACTGTGACGCCACTTGCAGCTCTTTCTGATCATTTAACCACCGCCTGTTGGGCGTCATTTCTTCCTTCATGACTAAGTGATGCTCAAACAGAAATCTGTTGCAATGCTAAATGCAAAACAAACATCTCCTCTTAGCCTAAACAAACATTTATGCCCAACTCTCATTCCAGGTGTATGTCTCAGGTGCTTCCTCTCCATGGGAACCCTTGTTAATTATTGCGTAAGGCAGCGTGAGAGTCGTATAGCTGCAGCAGCAGTAGGAGGTAAATGTTTGCAAAGGGAGCAAACAGAATTGTTATTAAAGCCAGGAGGAGTCACACCTCTAGCTGTAAATCATTTGAGTGAAACGGTTTGTTTAACATGTAGAAGTTACACCCATGAAAAACGAGACATGATGGAAGAAAGAGTGCATTTACTGCTGGAAATTATGTGCAGAAACAAACGATCTGGCTGTAATGACAAACAAAACTAGCTTGAGCAAAGTGCCATATGTGCACCATTATTCTGTCCACTTCCTGTGATGTTGTTGTTTTTGGCTACGCATGAAGGCAGTAGAGATGTTGTGCGTCTTCTTCAAAGAAAGCAGATGGTCTATTGTGGCTCAAATGGCATTGATTATTTGGGAGTAAACAAGGTCATAATAATAATGAGGAAGAGGCTGATGGGTCGCTGCCTGGTTTGACTTCTGAGGATGCAGAGACTGGCAGTGATGAGCTACACTGTAAAAAAAAAAATTCAAATTGTGTTTTCTGCTGCCTGTCTTGGCCAAGTCTCTATTGAAAAAATGTTTTTAATCTCTAAATAAAATAAAATAAAATAAAATAAAACAAAATAGAATAAGTTTTTAATATTGGTCGACACACTGTAAAAATCATTGGGTATTGGGATGGTAATTGGTAAGATTTTGTCAATACCGATGCCCAAAAATTAGCTTTACAGGTTTTCTGTGTCAACAACATTTAATTGAGTTTATACTGTAAGTGAATAAAAATGTAATTGGTCCCTGAGTCTGGATATTTCTGGGCATAATTAAACAGAAACAGGTAAAAATTGCACACAATGTGATGTTGATGTGCTGTGTTGTAATATATTAATTATTCAAGTAGGCTATCTAGTGTCTCAAAGTGGTTATAGCAATAGTTTAAGTTGTTTGGAACCTTTCCGTAATTATAAAGTCATCCATGAACCTTTCAATTAGCTATTGACATTTAAAATTCTCAGTATTTTTTATTTCTGAAGCTGAAGTTATACTGATGTATGCTAACTGCTAGCATATCAATGCAGTTTCCCATCTAGTTAGCATCAAGCTTGGGCTATTTTGTTATTTGGGAAAATAAAGTGATTTATACCATTTTGAATGTACTGATTATGAATCTTCTGAGAGAGAGTTATGTACATTTCTTTATGAAGTCAGCTCTTTAGTAAAACTTAAAGCTGAAAATCCTGACTCAGAGTTTTCTTGGGAAACGTTAGCTAACTGCTAAGCTAAGATAGCTGCAGAAGACTAGCCGACGTAAGGCCCGACAGCTTCGGCACAATGTAAAGAATTGATAAGGGGATCGTTAAGCACAAAGGCTAATGATATCCATGGATTGAAACATTTATTATTGATTCTCAACAGGAACCAGTTTTCAATTCCCATCCCTTATTGGGTACATGGTCTGCGCCATGTGAAGCACAGACAGCCTGTACCTCCTGCAGTGCAACATATCTATGTACAGCAGTGTCTCCAACTCTGTGTTTCCTCCTCACTTACTAAAAGCCATCACACCAAAAATTACTTTACTATAAAAAAAGTGCTGTATCTAAACATAATTTGATATTTGAATTTACAGTAATTTTTTACAGTGTAGCTTCACCTTAAGCTGCTCTACATGACCTCACAGGGAACACTATGATCCAAACAAAACAGACTTGTACAAACATGATCACTGATGATCTTATCATGTAAACAAGCTACATACCTAGCATATTGTTATTAGCATTCCAAACCTCACAGATTAAGATTATTTTAGTACACCGGAGAGAAATGAGGTCACATGTTCCCAACTTAATGGTGTTATAGTGTTGTATTGACAGCTAACATTGAAGAGTTGGTTTTAACCTAGTAATAAGCTAGGTGTTTCATGCTAGCTTTTTATCTTTGTTTATTTGCCAGTTTGTGATTTTTTTTAACACCTATAAGAAATGATTAAGTGTCGTCCCTGGTAGTGTTCCTGTGTTAATATGCTAGTTTTATTAGCTACTTCAGTTTGGAATTTTAAAAATTTAATCACTTAAAAAATAAAGACTTTTGTCATTTTTGCACATTAGCATGAAACGTATCATGTCAGACTAAAGTTCACAGGATTAAGGCAGCCAAACCCTTACCCCATTTTTAACCTAGTCAATATTTAACATTATTAATCCCCTCACACACACACACAGACACACAGAGACTCAAGCGCAGAAATCGACCGTTAACATCATTCAGATGGAGTGGAAAGTTGCCTCGTCCACTCCACTTCCCTCCCTCACAAGTGCTTCCTTTGTGCTGTTGCACAATTCTCTCTTTTGTGACTGTGCCTGTGTGTGTTTCTGTGTGTGTGTGTACGAATTAATCATTCGTCCCAGCTGTGGCACAAAGAGCATGTTTTATTAGTGACATTTATGCTCCTTAAGGTTGATTTTAAACTCATTTTTCACATTAACGACGGCGTTTTAAAACTCTTCGACACACGAGACCAAAGGGCAAATTCTGTTAATTTTCATGCTTGTTTTCAGACATTTTTCTTTGCTGTTTCTTTTCCTCTAGCGACCGTAAATTAATCCATTCCCTGTATTCTGTGTATGTCTCCATCCAGGTATCTAAAATGGTGGTACAAGAAGACCCAGGTGGAAAAGAAAGCTCCATTCATCGATATGTTTCGTGCTCAGCCATTACGTCAGATATACGGTGAGTCTGGGTCACTCTTACAACATATAACTGATCAAAGTCTGGATTTGAGAGGGATAAACAAACTGTTACATACGTATCTCAAAGTGTTGTGGAATATTACACAGCAGTAATCCTGTCTTATGTTTGAGCAAAACCTCAGTTGACCTCTCTAACTTAAAAAATGAATCTAATTTAGAGGAATATGAACAGGAAATTGAAGCTGTAAGCAGCATAAAAGTCTGATTGTTTGTGGTCAGTTGTCCAAAAAAATACCAGACTGTAGAGTCATCTTCTATCAAGTTCTGATCATTACAGAGAAACCAGTGTTTTAGATTCAAGAGTCACCAGTTAACAAGGTCACACTCGACACTGAAACACCAGAGACTTCTGCAGCTGTGTTATTAAATGTGTCTTCTTAATACAACCTCAGGTAACAAGGTTTGACTGCAAAGAAGTAATTTTAACAGCTGATAATCTCAGGCTGTTTACACAAACGCAAAAGTTTGTTGTGTTTCAGCCTCGCGCAGGCACACTAACACACATACACACCGTCTCACACACACATACACACAAGTCTTCATTCGTCTAAGCCAGGGGTGGCCAACCAGTCAGAGACCAAGATCCACAAAAGCTACCGTGGTACTACAAAGAGCCACATCACCCACGCACTTCCTCTTACACATAAATGAAATGAGATAAGATGAAAATCAATAGATTTCCAATTCTTAAAGCGACATTTACTGTGTTTGCTAGTGTGTTTAAATACATACTTGGAGCCGTGTCAAAGACATATTTCTGTTTTTACGGCAGAAGACACAAAGTTTCATCTATCTATTTAGATAGCTATGAGCATTTGTGCGATGTAAAGAAAAGAAAGTGAAACTTAAGTATCAATCTCATCACCCAAGTATTGATCAATACTGATCACAACGTTGGCATAAATGCATCAATATTTTAGATTGCTTGGTACACCACTACTCACAACAATATATATATTTTTTTATGAATGGATCAAAGAGTCGTGCACCAAAAGGTAAAGAGCCGCATGTGGCTCGCGAGCCGCAGGTTGGCCACCCCTGGTCTAAGCATAGTGAAAAATGGAATCGTCAAGCAATTGATCCTGAGCAGCGGCTTTCAGTATGTTTAAGGTATGCGCGGCGTGCACACACACAGGCACACAAGTCTTCATTCATCAACTAAATATCACCTGAAATGCATAGAGAAAATATGTCAGAAAGCGTGAAAATGAGATGTCGAAGTAGCCTACTGCATCTCTGATAGTCAAACTACCTTGGAAAGGGGCTGGGCGGATGCGAAAAAAATGCAAAAAATCAAACCTGTTTCAAAAAAAATCATGTCGGACGAAAGTTTTGGACAGAGTGTGCAAACATGGTTGACCTAACGTGAGATCAAATTTATTTTTCAACGTGCGTAAGTTTTGGACCAAAAAAAAAAAAAGTTTGAAGTGAAAGTTGTCGTGTAAACTGGGCCTAAATCCAGTTTTTACTTAGAATATTTAATAATAAAGTTGTATTGTAGCCATGGTTATAATAATGTGAACTCACTTCGAAGGATTTTGTGTTGAAAGTTAAACTATGGTATCTTTTTGATTTGGGAGGTTTTCTGGTTTATTGACACAAATTCAAGTCTATATTTCACAGTCTGGTAACACCCTCGCGTCCCTTCACAAACCTTTGTATTCTGCAGCACTTTTGTTGCCAAGATGGGCGTGCTGACATATCTGTTTACAAACAGTAAACTGGTCTATAGTTTGGGATTATCTACTAATCTTTGGTTTCTTTCATGTTTTGCAGGTGCTCCGCTCGGCGGTATTGGAGGAGGAACTATCACCAGGGGTTGGAGGGGGGAGTTCTGCAGATGGCAGCTCAACCCTGGAATGTACCACTACAAAACTGTCATAGGGAACCAGGTAAACTGGATGCCAAACGGCCTCTTTTAATGTAAAGTAGTCTCTTTATGTCTCTTTAGCTTGCATCTGTTGAAATCCAGCCAAAGTCCACTGATAACTCCTGTGGCCACTTGGAAACTGTTTGCATTGCTGATAAAGAGTCACTATCTCCTCTGTAGTGTCATAAAAGCAAAGGAGAACTGATAAACCAGCGTGTCCTCAATAATTGATCAACTTTAGTGCAGTTTTTCATTTCTATAAGGGTTTGAACTGCTGAGTTTCACATTCTCAAACTGTGAAAGCTGCAGCGTTGGAGTTCAAGCAGGGACAGATCTATTGTTACGGAGACACAGAAAGCAGATTCCTCCCTGAGCAGGAAAGAATGCAGCGTATGGGAGGGTGTGATGCCTTTTGTCCTGGAAAAAGCGCTCCCATGTCACCAAAATGCTTTCCACTTAAAAGCTGGGAGCACATTCAGGTTCTGACATCCTGCCCTGGGGTCGTCAAAGGGCATTCTGGGAAGTCTAACCCACATTGAGTAAAAAAAGAGGAACAAACCAGTTTTTTACGAGTTTGTCTTTTCTTTCTTAGTTTACAGTATGCCTCCGGCGAGGGGGACAAACGGTTTACCAGCAGGTTCTCTCCGTCGAGCGTCCGCCCACATTACAAGGCTGGAACTGGGGCTACTGCGGCGAGTACGCCTTCTACCACGCTCTGTACCCCCGAGCTTGGACTGTGTATCACCTGCCGGGACAGAATGTGACTCTAACCTGCAGACAGGTCTCTCCAGTCATCCCACATGACTACCAGGTAACTGATGCATCATCGGAACTTCATTTCATCCAGCAGAATTATGAAAGAAGGGTCTTAATGCTTAGTTAATCTGTCATACTTCTCCATTCTCACAGGACTCCAGCCTCCCTGTCGCTGTCTTTGTGTGGGACATCGAGAACAAGAACGATTACGCCCTTGACGTCTCCATCATGTTCACGATGGTTAACGGGTCGGGACACAAAGACGACAAGAGCGGGGGTCACTGGAATGAACCATTCCACCTGGAGAAAGAGGGGGAAGCGGTGTCTGGAGTTTTATTACACCACTGCACCACTGTAAACCCTTACACTCTGTGCATCGCCGCCCGAGAGCAGGTTTGATTCAAGTTTTTTTTTTCTGCACAAATAGTTCACAAGAAGTAAACAGGATTACAAACACAAAAAGTCCAGCTAGGTTTAAATCTGAGGGTTTAATGCGGATTAAAAGTTGGATTTGAAAAGTGTTTGTGTGCATGTTCTTACAGCCAGACAGAGAGATCAGTCACCAGACGGCGTTCAGTCCAAAGGGAACATGTAGCAGCTTGTGGAGTGACCTCATCACTGACGGACGGCTGGACTCGCCGACAGGTCGGTCGGTCGCAGGAGATTCAGTTTATTAATCCATGGGGGAAAATAAGTATTGAACGCGTCAACTTTTTTCTCATTACGTTTATTTCCAAAGCTGCAATTCAAACAAAATTTCTACCAGACATTGGTATTAACTCAAATAATCCACACATGAAAAGAAATCACAGCGTTCAGGTCCATAAATAATGATTATGAGGAATGAAGTACGATAACACAGGAAAAAAGTATTGAACACACCATGGAAAGGCTGTATACTTTGACAAGGAAATGCACCATACCACCTGAAATCTGTCAGTAATTATTACTTCAACTTCCAATTAGTGCAAACCAACATCAGCTGGGCTAGAGCATGATGGGTAAAGGCAAAGAGCTCTCTGAAGACATTCACAACCTGATTGTTGCTCAGCATCAGAATGGAACTGGTTACAGACTTATATCAAAGCACCTGAATATTCCAGTCAGCACCGTTGGGGCCATTATTCACAAGTGGAAGAAGCACCACCTTACCATCAACAGGCCACGCACAGGAGCTCCTTGAAGATTTCTGACCAGGGAGTCAGAATGATAGTCAGAAGAGTACTCAACGAGCCAAGGACCACCCTGAAAGTGCTCCAGAAAGACCTGGAGGCAGCAGGTACAATTGTTACAGAGAAAACAATAGGCTGGACGCTCAGCCTGCAAGACTCCATTCCTTAAGAAAAGGCATGTTGAAGCTGGTTTAAAGTTTGCTAAACAGCATCTTGACAAGCCTGTAGAATACTGGGAGAATGTTGTCTGGTCAGATGAGACCAAAACTGAACTTTTGGGCTGTCATACTACAGACCATGTTTGGAGGAGAAATGGCACTGCACATCAGCCAAAAAACACTACACCAACAGTGAAGTTTGGAGGTGGAAGCATCATGGCATGGGGTTGTTTCTCATCTCATGGTGTTGGCAAACTTCATATAACTGACGGAGCAATGAATGGAGCCATGTATGGGGAAATTCTTGATATGAATCTGCTGCCATCCACCAGGATGATGACGATGAGACGTGGCTGGACCTTCCAGCAGGACAACGATCCAAAGCACACGGCAAAGTTGACTCTCAAATGGTTTCAGAAAAAGAAAATCAATCTGTTAGAACGGCCTAGTCAATCACCTGACTTCAATCCAACAGAACATTTGTGGTCAATACTTTTTCCTGTGCTATGTTCCCCACTGTAAGTCTAGATTTGCCGAATCTAGACTAATCTAAACGCCAAACAGCTTCTTCTGTAACAGATGTGAAAAAGTTTTGATCTGGACAGAGATCCCACTCTGTAACCTCCCTCTCTTGGTTTTGCTCAGGCTCCAGCCCGCCAACACCCAAAGGAGAGAAAGTGGCGGCAGCGTTGGCGGTTGGTTGCTCAGTAGCAGCTCAGGGACACAACACTGTGGAGTTCTGCTTGTCATGGGACATGCCCACAATCACCTTTGGCTCCAGGGAGCGGGAACACATCAGGTACAATAAACACTGAGGTTGGGTTTTGTTCCTGTTTTTCCTGCCAGAGTCTTTACGTACTACTTGTCCAATCAAAACAAAAACATGCCAAAGTTATCCAAAAAATTTAAAGATTCAGAGGTATCTCTTCTCTTTCATCAACATCTCCCAGTCCTACTGGTCCTACAAGTTCTCTGTCCCACAATTCTTTGCTTTGAAGTCAAACTTTGGTCAGAGTACAAAAAACATTGAGCCAGTGTTGTCTTGTTTTCTTTTCTGCTCTGGTTGTTTGACAACGTGGCTTTGGCAACCACCAGAAACTACAAGTGCTCACATGATTGTGTTATCAACGTGATTCCCCTGAGTCCCTGAGTTGTTTAATGTTTTGTTGATGATGAAACTCACAAACATCAGGAACATTATTGGTGTGAGGGTGATTATTTAGTTCGAACTGGAAACCTTTCAAAGTTTCACTTCTGAGAAACTCTTTTCATTCCCAGTCATGTAACCTACCTGTTGCATATTAACCTAGTCAGTTGGGAAAGCTTCCCCCTAAACTTTTTCAGTGGTTTGTCCCAAATTCTTTGAATAATTTTCAGTTTATAGTCAGCAGAAAAATACAACTTTCAGCTTTTTTGAATTTATTATAAAAATACTGTGTGTGCTGTCTCCCTAAGCTCTTGTTTTGTTGTCTTTCCAGGAGATACACTCGTTACTTCGGCAGTAAAGGGGACGCCTCGCCCTCGCTCAGTCACTACGCGCTCACACACTACAGGCAGTGGGAGAGCAGCATCGAGGAGTGGCAGAGACCCATCCTCCAGGACAGGTAGCTCACAGCTCTACAGCTCTACAGGTAAAAACAGAAAAACTGTGCTTTGTGGATACAGATGGTTATTTGTGTTTCAGCTCCCTCCCTTCGTGGTATAAGTCAGCTCTGTTTAACGAGCTGTACTTCGTGGCGGATGGAGGGACGGTGTGGACCGAGCTGCCTGAGGACGCTGACGTTAGCGGTGGCGTTCGGAGTGAGGATGGAGGGCTGCCAGCTCAGCCTGATGTCATCAAGGAGTACGGACGGTTCGCTTACTTGGAAGGTAAAGAAACAGAGAATTTAAGAAAATGTTTTTTTTTTTTTTACAACATCCACTGATCATTTCACTTATTTTCAGGTCAGGAATACAGAATGTACAACACATACGACGTGCACTTCTACGCTTCCTTTGCACTCATCATGCTGTGGCCCAAACTGGCCCTGAGTCTGCAGTACGATATAGGTAAGAAAACTCCTGTTCGAGCGTGTGTTGGTCATAAAAAAGAGGCTTTACCTGTGAGAAATTTACTGCATCAATCTTTCCTCAGCTGGCAGTGTGGTTCAGAAGGACCCGACAGAGAGGCTTCATCTGATGAGCGGGCTGTACTCTCCTGTTAAGGCCAAAAACGTGGTCCCTCATGACATCGGAGATCCAGGTAGGATAGAGTTCATTACCTGAACCTGTGAAAGCTCAACTGGACTTAAGTCATTCAGAAGCCACAAAATAAGACAAATAAGTGTATGAAGTTTTAAAAATAGAAAAAAATCTTGTGAAAAATAATCTCAGCAAGAAGTTTTTTGTGTTTATAAAACTGTGCATGTAATGTTACAAGTTTTTTTTTTTTTAATTAGATTTTTTAAAAATTGAAACATTCAAAATGGCATAAAATTCATAACTTTGCCACATTTATTAAATTTCAATTAGTTGCAAAATGTTTCAAAACATTTAAAATTCCCAAAGTTTGTATTTTTCTAAGTGAAAATAAAAAAAATGTGCAAAAATTTTTAAATTTCAAAAAATCTACCGAAATTCATGAATTGAGAAAATAAAAAATAACAAAACTGTAAATTCAAAATTTGCTAAATTTTCCAAAAATTGTGAAAAAAATGTAGAAAAGCAAAATTCTTTAAAGAAGTGGAATCTAAGTTATTTGCAAAAATTAAAAAAACATAAAGAAAATAAAATAAAATATTAAAATTAGCAAAAATTTCAAAACTTTGCCAAAACTTCAAAAATTGAAATTTTATAGAATTGCAAAAAACACAAAAATTACAAAAAAAAAACTCTCAAAAAAAAATTCAAGCTTTATTTCAAGAGGTGATGCATATGTAGTTGAACAAACGTCAACGCATTATTTTTTTTTAATGTCGGTGTCTTCATTTATATACACCTTCTCTAAGAAAAATTTAAAAAATCTTTTAACAATTATATTTTTTAAAGCTACAAGAAGCCACTGCAAAGGACTAAGACAGCTGCATGAGGCTCCAGAGCTGCAGGTTGCAGACACTTGCTGTGAAAGAATGAAGGAGTGGAGTAATTTGAAGTTTCATTTGCATTCTTTGTTGCAGATGATGAACCCTGGCAGAGAGTCAATGCTTACCTCATCCACGACACGGCCGACTGGAAGGACCTGAACCTGAAGTTCGTCCTACAGGTTTACAGGGATTTTCACGTCACGCAGGACACCCAGTACCTGCGGGACATGTGGCCTGTCTGTCAGGTGAAACAGAGACTGGATGAGATTCATCAGACGCTGTGAGTTTTCTTCCACTTGGGTTTCTGACTCTTGGTTTGTTTCCAGGCGGTGATGGAGTCGGAGATGAAGTTCGACTTGGATGGAGATGGATTGATAGAAAACTCTGGCTATGCTGACCAGACGTACGATGGTTGGACGGTGACGGGGCCAAGGTCAGAGGTTTGAAAGTAAACTGATCAAATACATTAGAGTGACAGAAAAAAGTAGCATGATGTTCTGTTTACGACTTCCAGTGCGTACTGTGGCGGGCTGTGGTTGGCATCCCTGTGCGTGATGTGTAAGATGGCCCGCCTGGTGGACAGCGAGGAGACACACCAACGATACAGGGACATACTGAACAGAGGCAGCGCTGCTTTTGACAAACTGCTCTGGAACGGTAAAAATTATACCTGACACAACCTTAAAATGTAAACAAAAACAAAAAACGCAAGGACAATCGTCATGACTGCTTTCTGTTGTTCCACGTTTAGGCAAATACTACAACTACGACAGCAGTGGGAGGGATCTTTCTAACAGCGTCATGTCCGATCAGTGTGCCGGACACTGGTTCCTTAAAGCATCTGGGCTGGGAGAGGGAGACTACCAGGTGGGTTGAAGAAAAACTACGAAGGTACTTGACACTCATCTGAATCTTTGAGGTCTTAAACTCGCTTCCCGTCTTGTTACAGGCTTTCCCAAAAGAGAAAATCCAAACCGCACTAAGATCCGTCTTTGACTTAAACGTGATGAGCTTCGCTGGAGGTCAGATGGGGGCGGTGAACGGCATGCGCCCTGAAGGGGTCGCCGACCGCTCCAGCGTCCAGTCAGATGAGGTCTGGATCGGAGTGGTGTATGGACTTGCAGCCACCATGATCCATGAGGTAGGCGCAGGCGTATGTGACTGATGAAGATGACTTTTCTGCTTATTTTTGCCTTGAAATTTAGCCTCCAAAAAAATCATACACAATTGGTGCCTGGCTTTTCTGACATCCAGAAAACAAGAAGTTTGATGGACTAACTTCTGTCTTGTTGCTTCTTTAGGGTATGTACGAAGAAGGAATGCGCACAGCAGAGGGTTGTTATCGGACTGTTTGGGAGAGACTGGGCATGGCCTTCCAGACTCCTGAAGCGTACTGCGAGAAGGGCATCTACCGCTCCCTGGCTTACATGAGGCCTCTGAGCGTCTGGGCCATGCAGCTGGCCTTGAACGCCTCACAGAAAGACAAGAACACGTCGGCACAAAGTGGAGCGTCTGTAAGCGAGCAGGATGTGAGAAAAGACCAGAGCTAGGACCTCGGAAAAAGACTGGTGTTAACTTATGATGAATCAAATTCCAACTCTCCAGCAGCAACCATCATGTGCACACCACCTCCCTCTCAAATGTGATCTGAGACGAACCTTGAATTTGATTTGTTTGCTCCAGATGTGTCGTTTGAGTCTTGAGGTCGGACGGTTTTAACTTGACAGAGTCAGAAGCTACTGTAGATCAAGATTTTAGAAGTAGAGTGTAAAAGTTTCAAGAGACAGAAAATGGTTCCTGATGTTTAAAGATATGCAAAGCTAGGCAGCAGCGATTTTAAGACCATGTTTATTTACACTACGTTCCCCAATCATGTGAAAAAAAAATGTTTGCCAACGTCTGAGGACTGTTGTTTATTTTACCAGCTACATAAAGGTATTATTAAAAAGCGGATATTAGTGAACCTTCAGATAATTTAAGCTGTATTTGTTTAACGTCTCAATCAGAAACATGAACACTTGAAGAAAAACAGTCCATCTAAAAATTTCTCCTTGACTTAAATTAAAATGCTGTACTAAGTGAGATACTGTTTGATGAGTAGTGTTGGAAATTACGTTTTTTTTTTAATTGAATTTGGTGCCTTGCTGCATGTTGGCCTGTATCTGCAGTATACTCATGTAGAGGCAACATTTACTGTTTTATATAATCCAGTACTCATGACAATCATGCGTAATAAAAGAACCAAATGGTTAAATAAAGATGGTGTTTTGTGTGATTATGTTGTAATGTGCAGAGATTTGTGTTGACAAAAATTGAATTTGAAATATTGTTAGAATTTGAAATGATCAACTTAATTTTATCACAGAATTTGAGCTGAATATGAAAAAGCAAAACTTAAAATAATTGTTAAGCAGGGATCAGAAGAGAGTTGCAATGCCATGGGCGGACGCCGAGCCACGCCGAGCCACGCCTTGCGTCGCGGAGTTCTTGCCACGCCATCCGTGGGAAGACCAGCAGGGATTAAGGGGCCGTTTACACGACAACGGTTTTAGGGTCAAACGCAAAAGTTTTGTTGCGTTTCAGCCGCCGACAAAGCAGAATATGCCTCCTGCGCCCTGCCGGTCAGCGCACTGCAGCATCAGCGTAAGGGCAGACGCAGGCCATTTCCTCGTCTTCGCCACATGCTCAAACAAAAAAAAAAAAGTCTCAGGGTCTCTTTTGTTAAACTTAGGCAATAATCTGAGATTACCCACAACATCAAAACTCTCAGAAGGCTCTGGACAAAGCGTTGACAACTCAAAATCAGCTGCACCGTCAGCCACTGACTTACCATTCTTTATTAACTCAAGCCTGTACTGCTGGAGTGACACTTTCGCCTGTTCCGTTTGAAACCGCAGTTTTTCGATGGCCAAATCTTTATCAATTTCTGCTCTGAGTTCCAATTTATCGTGTTCCAATTATAACACTAACATTTATTTTTGTTTATTTTTCTTGTGATCCAGCCGTAGCATTAACATTTCTTTCTGTTGTTCGAAAGTTAAGTTACTTGTTGAAAGGAAAGGCGGAGGCAAAACAGAAGGCTTCTCAACAGAAAACAAACCCATTTCGCTCAAATTGGCTTTCAGAATACTGTTGATAGTGTCTTTTAGCCGTTTGTCTGAGATCTCTGTCCAAAAACTCCTCAGATGGAGCTTTCAAAAACTCTGCAAAGTCAGTCATTTTTTTTTTAAGTATTAACCGTTTCACTAGCACACAAATAAAGACAAAGGACTCACCTTGCTGCTTTATCTAATGTTATCCCAATGAAGGTAATTGAGACACCATGAACCCTGGCTACCTAATTACGAATCTGGCTGCGCCTGACGTCTTCAATGGCGTGCCGGGCTCGAAGCGAAGCCAACCTCGGGATACTCCAGGAAACCACAGACTGAGTCACCTGGAACAAGCCAAAACTGGTGTGCTCCCTCCCCAGGGTTACCATCAAAAACAAAAAAGGCAAAATAAAAAAGTGACAAGTCCTGCTTGTCTGACTACCTGCTTCATGCTAAGAGTCTCAGATATTAGCATCTACAGGAGGAAGCAAAACTACATTTCAGTCAGGTGCAAACACTCCACTTCCTCTAGTGACACTCTGAGTGCAAGAGTGAGATCCATATCCCTACAACAGACTGTAAAGAAAACTTCAATGGCGTGGTTTTCAAAATCCAAACACATGTGCCCATGTGACACAAGTCTCTGTGGCGCAATCGGTTAGCGCGTTCGGCTGTTAACCGAAAGGTTGGTGGTTCGAGCCCACCCAGGGACGACACCTTTTTCTTTATTTGCCTCATTTACATACAGCTGAAAACAAACAACAGCCAGGACAGCCGCTGATCAAACAAAAAAAGACTGTGGGTGAAGACATGTTTCAAGTCAGTCTTGTCAGGATAGATAAATTCTCTGCACCTTTCTCTCCTCTCATCTCCTCCTCGTTAGTATAGTGGACAGTATCTCCGCCTGTCACGCGGAAGACCGGGGTTCGATTCCCCGACGGGGAGTAAACACTTTTGGGGACTTGGTTTGGTTCAAGCACCTGGGACCAAGATTGGGATTTTTTAGGCTGATAGCTGGGGAGGCGTTAGCTTAAATTTTTATGGACTTTCAGGTTCCCTTGAGCAAGGCACCAGCCCTAACTGCTCAGCTGCGCATTGAGAGTCTAGCACCTCCACTGTGACCTCTCTACTCATCACATGTTTCTGTGCAAATAAGTGCTGTTTGTGTATATGTGTGTGTAGACATGGCACTACACAAAATTTGTGTCTTACCCCGAAAGGAAAAGAAAAGATCTCGTCCCTGGGTGGGCTCGAACCACCAACCTTTCGGTTAACAGCCGAACGCGCTAACCGATTGCGCCACAGAGACAAGCTTGCTGCCTGCTGCTCAGCATTGAGTACTTCTATTTGAGCACTGCAGCAATGGGGGATGGGACACAAGCTGCAGAGGGTCCTTTTTACAGCAGGGCCAAAAAAGGGGGGGGTTGGGGCCCCCCCCCAGCACCGCCCGGCTAGCTCAGTCGGTAGAGCATGAGACTCTTAATCTCAGGGTCGTGGGTTCGAGCCCCACGTTGGGCGCAAATCCTTTTCTCCTGCCCCTTTACATGTATTTTTATTTTATCACTCAAACCATTTTGTTGAAACTAAGTGTTTTTGGGATTGGGTGAAGACACGGAGAACATGTCTTTGCTGGTCACTCATCAAAAGAGAGCACCACTTTCACCTACAGCAGTCAAAAGCATTAACATAATCATCAAAAGAGCTTCAAATCCTGGTGGGATCACAAACTACAATTGGCCACACGGAACATTAACTTCCTGGGGGAGTAGTAGTTCTAAGAGTTTCTTGGTTGAAGTACCAAGTTGGGCCCAACATTTAAGTCTTCTTTTGAACCAACTTCTGTATTTCATACACCTAAGTGTAATCAAGATGTTTAAATACCATAACAACTGCCAAGCATCTTGAAAAATAAAGATACATTTTTAAAAAGTTGTGCGCCCAACGTGGGGCTCGAACCCACGACCCTGAGATTAAGAGTCTCATGCTCTACCGACTGAGCTAGCCGGGCAGCTGTGACTGCAAAAGAAGGCGGGGCTTAAATCCATGTGGTTCAAACATCCATCACTAGTTCACTGTTATATTGTGCTGCAGAAAATCAATCTGGATCCAGGCTCCTTTAGCTCTAAAACAAAAATCTCTATCCATAGCCCCACAGCACTGAAAAAAGGGCTTGAGCTAAACCTCAACACCAGCCTGGCAGGAGCGTCTGTGAGTACAGCATCTATTTATCGGTCTGACTCTTTTGTAAGCCATCTATTTAAGCAATAAGCTAACTTGCTGTCCTTCAAAAAGGATGAGTCTGGAGGAGGTCAGCCAGCCACTGCTGCAGCTTCATTTTATTTGCCGGGTGAAATGAGCAAGACCATCCCTGTGCAGGACCAGAGGTGGATCTCAAGCACCCTCTTTCACTCAGGCAAACTGAGACCAGATTTGAAGCCCCCTGTCCCGGCCCTCATTTACCACCAGGCACCGACACCTGACCGCTTTTTCACCCATCGGCTGATGGTGTGGATGCCCTACCACCTGTGGAGGGTGAGGGTATTCTGCCCAGCTTGTGGGAAGCAGCTGACAGGTTGCGGTGTCCATAAGAGGGCAAGGAAGATCCTGGACATCGACAGGTATTACCTGATGGTGACAGAGACACTCAGGTGCACTGTGTTCCCTCAACTATCTGTCTACCAGTCAGACTGTCCGGGACCAGCTCGACCTGCCGCACAAGAAGATGATCTGCCTGATTCTGACCCGCAAGTGAGTGACATTTTTTTGTTTTTAACCAATGTATGTTTATTTTCTAAGATACTGCATGGTTTAGCTCCCCCACCCTGGTCCAGTGGCATAATAAAAGGGTGAAGAAGCAGGACAACTCAGTGGTGATGCAAGGGCTGCAGTTACCAAGCCGTTTGTCTGTGACAGCTGACCCTCTCCTCCATGCTAAAGTGCTTCCTCCATCTGCACCTCTCCAGCCAGGTCCTGCTCACCAGTACAACCTGCCCAGTAGCACTGTGGGCCAGGCGCAGATAAAGAGGAAGGTCACGCCTACAGTCCCAACACTAGTGCCTGCCAAAGTGAGGCCCCAGTGGCTTTTTCCTGCTCCACCCTTAGGCCCTCAGCTAATTATGCTCCAGCAGCAGCAGCAGCGTCTCCCTGCTCTACCCTCCGGACCTCAGCTGGTGAGGCTGGATCCAGTAACATCTCAGGGGTCTGTCCTGATGACTGCTCCACAAGCCCAAGGTGTCACCCCTGCTGCTCCAGTAGCCCGAAAGCTGACCCGCAAAGTGCTGCATAACACGTGCAAAAAATGCGGGCAGTACAGAACAGCGGAGACTGGACACAGTCAGTACAAGGGGACTGTGTACTGCCCTGTAGTAGAGACTGTTACAAAGGAACAGTAGTTGGAGGACATTAAAAAAAAATGTTTACACTCTTTACAGAGTTTTTCAGAATATGCAGCTTGTTAGTGTGCAGATAAGTGTTTTAATGACAGGCTTTCACTCCCTCTGCTTAACTTTGTGTGATGTGTTCAAGTGTGAGGCTTTTTCTTAATATCAAGACTTTCCATTGTTTATTGTTGTTGTTGCAGCCCTCAGGCAGAGACTTTGGATATGGCGCCTTACAGAAGCATATTTTTCATGACATCAAGCAATGTCATGTAATGTCTTATTGTAAATAAAAGTTTGCTTAATTTATATGTGTTGTGTGCACAATCTTGTTTTTTGGTAGCTAGTCAAATGTATAATCTTTTCAGAAAAATATAAAAAGAAATTGGGCTTTTTACTTTAAGGAAACAAAATAGTTAATCATATGTAAACATATATATACATCTTATAAGTTAATATCTTAAATATGATGAGGTTTACACTGGCAACACAGACACTTTTATTCTGTATATTATGAACCTTAATCCTGTCGGAGGTGGGATTCGAACTGGCGCTCGGGTGAATGTGTCTTCCTCTGTCTGAAATGTCAAAAAATTAACTTTTTGATCTTTAGCAAAAATACTACAGCATATGAAGACGTATAAATGATACAGAAATTAAAATGGGTCTCATAGAACTTTGTGAAGTTCTTTTTTTTCTTTTTCTCCTTTTCTCCCCTCTTTTTCTTTTTCCCCCCCCGTAACAGACTAATCGGTTAGCGCGTTCGGCTGTTAACCGAAATTGGTGATTTGAGCCCACCCAGGGACGACAACTTTTTTTCTGTATTTGCCTCATTACATACAGCTGAAAGACAAACACTAGCCAGGACAGCCGCTGATCAAACAAAAAAGACTCTGGGGGTGTGGGCAAAGACGTGTTTCAAGTCAGTCTTGTTAGGATAGATAAATTTTATGCAGTGTTTAGTTTTCTCACCGCCTCCTCGTTAGTATAGTGGACAGTATCTCCGCCTGTCACGCGGAAGACCGGGGTTCGATTCCCCGACGGGGAGTAAAAATTTTTAGGGAGTAAACGTTTTTGGGGACTTGGTTTGGTTCAAGCACCTGGAACCGAGATTGGGATTTTTTAGGCTGATAGCTGGGGAGGCATCAGCTTACATTTTAATGGACTTTCAGGTTCCCTTGAGCATGGGACCAAACCGCCCAAGATGCGCATTGAGAGTGCAGCACAACCACACTGACCTCTCTACTCACTGCATGTTTCTGTATAAAATAATGCTGTTTGTGTATGGCATTACACAAAATCTGTGTATATGTGTCTTAAAAAAAGAAAAGATCTCGTCCCTGGGTGGGCTCGAACCACCAACCTTTCGGTTAACAGCCGAACGCGCTAACCGATTGCGCCACAGAGACAAGCTTGCTGCCTGCTGCTCAGCATTGAGCACTTCTATTTGAGCACTGCAGCAATGGGGGATGGGACACAAGCTGCAGAGGGTGCTATATGCAGCAGGGCCAAAAAAGGGGGGGTTGAGGCCCCCACTGCACCGCCCGGCTAGCTCAGTCGGTAGAGCATGAGACTCTTAATCTCAGGGTCGTGGGTTCGAGCCCCACGTTGGGCGCAGATCCTTTTCTCCTACCCCTTTACATGTATTTAGACTTTCTCACTCAAACCCTTTTGTTGAAACCAAGTGATTTTGGGATTGGGTCAAGACACAGAGAACATGTCTTTGCTGGTCACTTATCAAAAGAGAGCACCACTTTCACCTACAGCAGTTAACAAGCCTTAAAATAATCGTCAAAAGAGCTTCAAATCTTGTTGGGACCACAAAACAGCGGGCCACACCCAACATTAACTTCCTGGGGGAGTAGTAGTTCCAAGAGTTCCTTGGTTGAAGTACCAAGTTGGGTCCAACATTTGAGTCTTCTTTTGAACCAACTTCTGTATTTCATACACCTTAATGTAATCAAGATGTTTAAATACCATAACAACTGCCAAGCATCTTGAAAAATAAAGGTACACTTTGAAAAAGTTATGCGCCCAACGTGGGGCTCGAACCCACGACCCTGAGATTAAGAGTCTCATGCTCTACCGACTGAGCTAGCCGGGCTGCTATAAGTGTAAAAGGAGGCGGGGCTTAAAACCATGTGGTTCAAACATCCATCACTAGTTCACTGTTATATTGTGTTGCAGAAAATCAAACTGGATCCAGGCTCCTTTAGCTCTAAAACAAAAATCTCTATCCATAGCCCCACGGCACTGAAAAAAGGGCTTGAACTAAACCTCTTTTCCAACAAGCCTCACCCAACACTGAATTTCAAGCTCCTCTTTTTTTACAACCACTCTGCACTTATGCACCGTAGACCACACATCTGACCCATCAACCATAACAACCTCACTTCAAATAAAGTCACAGGATTCATATGTTGAAATGTCTTTCAGCATTTCAACATATATAGAGCATCACAGCAAAAACATCACTCAGGGAAGGCTACAACTGCCTGAGCTCAAGGCATGAGCTCTAACACTCTGCAGGCATTAGCTAGCCCTAGATCCATCATGTGCTGGATAAAGCCACAGACCTTTTTTAGACTTCCTTACATGCTGCACAATTCCTCCCTTTGTCAGGTCTCTTGGGCCCGCAGGTCTCTGTGGCGCAATCGGTTAGCGCGTTCGGCTGTTAACCGAAAGGTTGGTGGTTCAAGCCCACCCAGGGACGAGTTGTTATGCTTTTCAGGCACGTTAAATGACAAGCAATGTAAAAAATCTGCCCTACTGTAAAGCTCTGTAATTCCTATTCAAGTCTATAGCACTAACATGCCAATTGACCAAATACATGATAAAAAAAAAAAAAAGAAGTAAAATGCATTCGGTGTCCCCCGTTTCCAATGGGACTGTCTGTCTTGCGTCTTTACTGAATTTGTTACCTACAATCACACTCAGCTGATGAACCAGGGGTCAGCCCAACCATTGGCACTTGTGCCTTGGTTGGGACACCATGACATAACTGTCACGATGGCGCTTTTGTGATGATGGCAGCTTTATGTGTCACTATGTCATCATCCACCCCTTATCTGGGTCTGGGTCATGGGGGCAGCAATGCCATCAGCAAAGATTAAAGGCCCCCATCCACGGCCACTGCCACCAGCTCCTCTGAGGGGATGCCAAGGCGTTCCCAGGCCAGTTGAGAGACATAATCCCTCTACCATGACCTGGGTGTACCCTGGGGTCTCCTTCCAGCTGAATATGCCAGAAACACCACCAGGGAGGTGTCCAGGAGGCATCCTCACCCATTGCCCAAACCACCTCGCCTGGCCCCGCTCGATGAGGAGGAGCAGCAGCTCTACTCTGAGCCTCTCCCTGGTGTTCAAGCTTCAAAGCCTCTCTCTAAGGCCGAGCCCAGACACCCGGCGGAGAAAGCTCATTTCAGCCACTTGTATCAGCGATCTTGTTCTTTCGGTCACTACCAACAGCTCTTGACCATAGGTGAGGGTCGGACTGACCAGTAAATTGAGAGTCTTGCCTCCTGGCTTAACTCTCTCTTCACCACAACAGACCGGTATAGCGTCTGCATCACTGCTGACGCCACCAAAGTCCGTCTGTCAATCTCTTGCTCCATTTTCCCCTCACTCGTGAACAAGACCCCATGATACTTGAACTCCTCCTCTTGGATTATGTCCTCACTGAACACAATCAGCAACATTTCACCTGTGGCAAGAAAGAAATACAAAACAATTTTGATAGTGTAATTACTGAAATGTGGAACGATGTGGTGACCTTTGGGTATGACAGTTTGAAGAGGATTATAGCCATCTGTATGACCTATTTATGTTTTAAATAAAAACTGGTTAAATTCAGGTAAGGTGCTTTTTTGCCCCCTACTGTTATACTGTAATGTTTGATTATTATATCAAGTAATGATGCAACACTATAATTAAAAATTACTGATTACAGTTTATTATTGACCTCCAACATTTGACCATTTTCTATCAAACCAAAAATGTGAAGCTTTGATTTTAATTAAACCCAAATATTTCTATTGTTCAAAATTAGAACTATCAACTTAACTAACTTAACATTGATAGTTTATTTTTTTACTGTGATGCCTGATAACCACAGTTTGTATGTCAGTGTGATCAGACTTTGTTTCACTGTGTAATAGTCGATGTGGAGGAGGAATGACACTAAGCTTTTGCCGTTTTACTTTTTAACTTTATGAAATTTCATGAATCAGTGGCTACAAAATCAAATTATGAGATAACTCACTGCATCGTGTGATGATGCACTCCTGTCGTGTGTGCAGCTTGCATCCTCTGCAGTCAGGTCGAACGTATCTTACCCAGATACAGGAGAGCTATTTTATGATTGGCCGATATGTCCGGCTCCCTTTTAGCTCTGTGATGCTAACAGCGTCTTGCTACACGTTCGCCTACAGCGGTGTGACTCAGTGGGCGCTAAACAGTACATTTCACAGCAGGAGAAATATCAGGCGTGGCATGTCAGAGAGTGAAAAGGTTCAAATGTGTGTCTCATACGCTGAGTGCGTGAGGCTTGAGAGAAAACTTCAGAACGACTTGTGGTTGGCCGGAAACGGACATGCATGTCCGGTCAGGATTTCAAAATAAAGGCGTACATTAAAGATCACGATGTTGATCGATGTTTTGACTTTCCATCGATGTGACTGGATCATTGCTTAACCAGTCGATGTATCGATCTATATCGATGGATCATTACACCCCTACTATTTAATATTCTCAAAATGGATATAATAAAATACCAGGTATGTTGGAAATATTTTTAGGATTTTTTTGTACAATTTAACTCAGTGCTATTGTCGATACTGTACTAAACCACTAAACCAAAAAAAAATAATGGGTTGCTGCTTACTTGATTACACGCCATGCCCTTTGTTGCCATAAAATGAAAGCCAGTGAATATGTTCTGTATTTTTTATTTTTTTAATCACCTCTCTGTTACACATTGTTTGCAGCTCATAGAATTGTGCAGAGTAGACAGGGTCTACTTATGTATTTATGATCTGATTACAGACTGAAAAGTGAATATGGATACCAGCATATCCGGTATTGATACACCATCCAACATTGTGCATCCCTACATCAAACATGTATAAAAAGCAACACAAGCCCTACTGGCAATAGAAACTCTTTACTCTTAAACCCTAAGGTCCCTAAGTTGGGGTACTTCGAGGTCGCTCCGCAACAAAAGGCATGGAACAAAGCACTAGTCATAAGTTAATATAGTCATACTGCAGATCAGACTTAAGGGAAGTAAATCTGTTATAAATGCTGTCAAGTCATGCTTCAACTGGACTTTCTGTCTGAGTAACATTTAAGTTGTTGCTGTGAGTACCTTTACTGACACATCTGGAGTTTCCTTCATTATGACACCAAAATGATCAAAACAGAGCTTGGAGATGCAGAAGTATACTCTTTTCAATTTAGGTATGTCATTTCTCTAGATGAGACCCAAAAAGAGACTAGAGTCTAAGAGATTGAGTTGAAAAATTCAATATTGTTAATTTTTTTTCAGCGTAGCATAATAGCAGATATTTATATTTAACATTTGAAAAGGACAGACCTAATTGTCTTTAAAAAAACCTACGCAGTCATAAAAGCGTGAATTTCTTGTTGAAAACAATGATTTTTCAAGCATCAAAACCTCAGTTATTACAAAAAGAAGTTTTGTTTAAAGAAAAGTTGAGGTAAAAACTGTTTCTCTCCACTAGACTTCATTTGGTCATCAATCAAAATTAAGCAGATTTGACTCCAGCCTTATTCTCTATTAGTTATTTACAAAGCACCTTAACATGGCTTGAACTACGCATATTCAAACAGGTGAATTTCTAATGACTTTGTCGAACGAAGTTAGCCGTTAGCGCGAGATCAACGCTTTGACGACAAATTGTTGCTTAACCTAGCATTGTTGCACGTGCACTCGACTTTGAGTCAGTCATTACATTTAACGGACGTTACTTTGTCTCAACATGTTCTGTTATTGAAACATTGTTTAATTTTCACACAAATACTGAAAACTCGAATAAAGTAGTCGAATTCTTACCGTTAAAACGGGCGTTTCGTCAGCTAGCTGCTTAGCTGAGGTGGTCACGGGCCTGATTGACGTCGTTACTCGCCAGGGCCTCTTGTTGCGCAGCAAAAAATAACGGCTAAGGCCGAGCAAAAACACTCCTCGCTAGGCCAAAAACGTACGTTAATCATCTTAACTGCCTTATTACTAAGAATTTCGCTCATGTGTCAGCTCTGACACTTGGCAAACTTTAAATGTGCGTCACACCTGTCTCCTCCATCGACGAAGTTCTTTTTCCCCCTGACCGTTGGTGTTGGAGATGAAGGGGCGGGGGCCGGGGGACTGCTGGGTAAAATTTAAAAAAAAAAGGCGTTGCCTTATCCAAAATAACTAAAATAAACTTGTTTTTTCTCCATTGTCAATGAATCCTCATTATATACTGTTAATAACGCCCGAGGGGTCTTGTTCTATCGCAGCAAAATTTCTATTAGAGCTTATAAACTATTACATAGGCAAAACTCATATTTGTAATTTATGAAAATTAGTTTAATAATGCCACAAATTTTATTTGATGAATTAAAGTTATGTAAAAGAAACAAAGTTATGTTGGAGCATTAATGTATAGTCGATAAGGTCAGTCCAATGTTGTCGACAAGAGTTTATGGGCGGTAAAACGTCTGGTTATAATTTAACATCTGGTTATCTGACCTTAAGCTTTTTAATGTTTAGTTAAACAGTGCCACTTAATTAAAAAAGAGAAGAAAACTGGAAAAAGCTTTAGTTAAAATATGTTTAAGTTATGTATTACCCCATGATCAGGACTCGATTGCTGGATTTAAAAATAATGACGAGTTTGGTACAGGTGTATCAGATGTGTTACTAATGCATTCTTGCATAAACATTTGATGTATTTGATTTGATTTTTATTCGTATCAAACAAGCACATAAAAACAAACAATATTTGTAATAGGAAAAAAAAAATCACAATGATTAAGTGCGAGTTCGAGAAGGGGCTGAAGGAAGCAAAGCTTATCAAGTTCAGCCCCCCTTACACTGTCATATAATTTCATAATTCACACAATCTTAGTATAATAAAACAAACAACTTTAATATAAATAGAACCTTAGTTAAAAGCATGTTGACTGACTCAATTATTTGAAAAAATAAAAAAGATAATAAAATAAGCTGTCCAGTTCTTTATAGCAGAACAATAATGTTTTTTTTTTTTGTAGTTACTTTTAAATTGTTTTAAGTTAATGCACATTCTTAAGTCCTCTTCTAGTTCATTCCACAATTTTACACGATGTAGACAGAAAACAGGCTTTGGTTTACAAAGCACCACGAGGTGGCGCCACTTCACTACAACACTACAGCACAGGCAGCACAGGCAGAGGAGCGACGCCAACTGCTGCATGCAACCCGGCTTTGATCCTCAGCCCTCGGTGAAGCACAGAGTCGACAGAAGCGTCTCGGATGTCTTTGGTAAACCCCTGCGCGTCACTGCATTTGCACAAAAGCGTGTAACGAGCTCGATAGCTGCTGCTCTCAATTTACCGCGAGCCGTCACGTGATCAAATGCGGAAATCGTCCCACGGAGAAAGTGTAGCGGAGACAAGAGGGGAGTGGAGGTTCAGGCGACCGTTTGTGTTTTGAGCTTTTGCTGCTGGAGTCCCTCGTAACAACACTGCTTCCACGAGGAGAGACGACAAGTCGGTCGGTGTTGGTTACCTGAGAACAAGTTTCAACGGTCGTAAATACAGTCAGGTAAGCAAAGAATTGGCGGTATAGCAGGTTGCGTGCGCAGTGCAAGCCAACTTTTCTTGAGAAATGCTAGTTTCACCTGTCAAAACAAACAAATAACATGTATATATCTGTTTGTATAGCTGTGGTTTCAGTCAGTGATGCCAATTTCAGCAACTACACGATCTTATTTTGTATTTTACACAAGCTATTTTAGGTTTCACAGCATATTTTAATATCAAAGCAACCGTTAACCACTCTTGTTCTCACTTTATGCATTTGTCTTAACCGTATTGAGTCGTATTGTTAACTATTTTCAACCTCTATGAATGATGTAAAGCAAAAAAAAAAAAAGCTGTCATACTTTGATGTAAATTTACAGCAGAATCCCATTAATCTACTTTATTTTGATTTAACAGCTTGCTGAAAACAATGCATTCTGGGAATAATGATAGCAATGAGCAAATGACATCACTGAAAACAAACACAAAACTTGTGCGTCTGACAATTTGTTTTATAAATTTGTATTAAACAGTTAATTTGAGATGTTTAGGGTGACAGTCAAGTTAATAGAAAAAAGTTATCTCCAGTAGGGCTGCAGCTATCAAATATTTTAGTATTCGAGTATTCTACTGAAAATCACATCGATTAATCGAGTAATCGGATAAAATAAATTTTTGTTTAGTTAAAGAGCAGTTATTTTTAAAATGAAAATGTTTCTCTTTAAGAAATAGAATTTTCTGATACAGCATGTCAATAAGAGCACTTGCTTTGGTAGCGCCAAAATTTGTAAACACACTTTGACACATTTTTGTGCCTTGTACATCTCATCAAATGTTGTGGACCCAAATGGCACCCGTTTCGTAGAATGACCCATTAGTCTCCAAACTCCAGAAGCTAAATTTGTTGCTAGTTGCTATTTTGTATAAGAGGTAGCTTGAGGGGTCTGAAAACTCTCTTAATATGGCCTCAGCTCTATTTGAAATTTAAAATTAAACGATTCCTCGAGGCGGAGAAAATTACTCGAGTATTTTTTGTAATCGAGTACCTCGAATCATTCGAGGAATCGTTCAGCTCTAATCTCCAGGGTTAATGAGACTGCATTAACTTTATAGCTTGTTTATTCACCCTCTTGTCACTGGGTGCCTTTTGCACATAGAGATGAAAGCACTCTCCTGAAAATAACAAAGTGTGAACTCAGAGCAGGAGACGGGAACCTGTTGCTGTTGTCGGCAGCATCTGCAATTTTAATTTGTCATCTGTGGCTCAGAGCTGAGGGGGAGCTGTCAGTGACAAAGCTCTGTGAGGCTCCAGGATATGAATATGGTGGGCATGAATATAAAACACATTCACACCCTTTCAAGGCCACCGAAGAAGGAATCTATCTGTACTACGCAGCAGTGTATGTTATGTTTGTACTGTTATCTCGTTCACACCATCAAGGAGGATCATGTTGAGCCGTAACATTAGATTATTACAGTTTATAAACTACTGTTTACGCCACATGAAAATGCCCTCGTGCACCCTTTCAGTTTCAGATTCCTGCTTTCCAAAGCAGATCTTGAACTTTGATATCACAGCACAGCGATGCGCTGATGCATGCAAGAATTGTACTTTCACCTTGAGCATCTTTTAGTTGAATCACGGTAAGGGTTAAGTCCGGTAAGCCTGTCATTTATATTTGTTGTGATAGCACTGTTCTCGCTCAAGCATGTGAGCGTGGGAGAAGCTTAACATTGTGACTGTAAACTCTGACAGAACAAGAAACAAGAGAAGTCACATCAGGTTGAGAGTAGGTCGACGTGAGTAGATGTCTTTGCCTGCAGTGATATGGTACAGTATGTTCAAACACGATGCACGTTAAGCAGATTTCTGCTGTGACCAAGCATCCAGCTCAGCTTCCTCTGTACTGTATGGACAATAAGTGGTTTCGAGGTGAGCTCAGCTGTGGAATTTCCCTGACCTCTTGAGTGCAGATATTTCATATTGTCACCTCGCCTTGAATTTGATTGAAATCTTCAGATGGCGAGATTCCATTGAAACCTGAAGTGTCACATTCAGTTGTGCAATCAAAGACACTCCCCAGCTTCCTTTGTAAACCACGACGACAAACTCTCTATAACACCACAATCAAATCAGTGGTTTACAATCATGAAATCCACCAACCGGGGGTCCCTGAAGCTCAAAACAAGCTCCAGTTTCAGTCCTATAACTTCCATCACCCAATCCAGCAACAACACCAAACAAGAGTCAAAGGCACAATAAGATGTTTGGCATGGGCAGAGAAGGTTTGAGCGCCATTCAAAAGAGAAATACAAGAAGCTTTGTTATGACACAGAAATAATCTACCAAACGGAAAGTGCCAGACTTTTGTGCTAAGTTTTCCCAATTCAGAATTCTGGATTTTTGATATACTTTCTTATAGGTTTTGAAAGTAGTTTTTATTCAAGTTTTACCAAAGAAATGGCTTTTTTTGGCCTTTTCTACTGCCTCACGGCTAGGCTACGTTAAGTTCTTCTTAGAGAAATGTTGTTTTATTTTGAAAGGATTCTAAAGGCCCTTCTTCTTGTGTAATAAAAACAGCTTAAAGAAAAGTAAAAGTTTTCCATGAACTTGCATTATTAAGGAGTTATTTGTCGTAATGTTGTTTGCTTTATATCTGTTTGTTAGCTTCAGAGCAGATGTAAACATGTAAACATGCAACAGGACTAGCAAGAGAGATTAGGAACAGGCAGCTATTGTCTAAATTTATTCATCTGCAGGTATAAGGGAAGAAAAAGTGCGCCTTCTACTGTTTGAAAGGAGTACTGCAATTCATTGTTCATATTATTGATTGACATAACATTGGTCACTTGATTCATACTGCTGGTTTCTTTCCATACATTGGTCGCCGAATCAAACAGACGTTGTAGAGATATGCAGATCAGGTCAGTGTTGGGTCGGTCCGTCAAAGACCATATCTAGACGTCCGAGAAACGTGCGAAATAGGTACAAATTTTGGATCTAAACATTCAGATGCCGTTTGTAGACCTTTTTTAGATGCTAATCTGACCTCCATACAACGTCTGAAAAAAGACATAATAAAAACTTATATGCTACACCTTCAGGAGACCTTATTTGGATGTCAAAAATGACGCTAGATGTATGTCATTTCAACGTCACAATACACAGTGGGTTGCATTCCCAATTTCAACCCCTACCTCAGTTGCTTGATTCAACTAAAAGTCTCTTTCCATACATCTGTTGCTTGATTTCTACGGCTGTTTTTTTTTTTTCCATACATTGGTCCAGTTTCTTTCTGTACCTTAGTCACTTGATCAGTTATTCCCATATGCCGGTTGCTTGATTCATACTGCTGGTTTCTTTCCATACATTGGTCGCTGAATTTGTACTGCTGATTGACACCCCTATGTTAGTCGCTTGATTTGACTAACCGTCTCTTTCCATACATCCATTTCTTGATTCTACTGCTGAAATTTTCCATACATTGGTCAAGTTTCTTTTGTACATCTATTACTTGATTGTATGAACAGGTTCATCCCACATGTCGGTTGCTTGATTTGTACTGATTGTTTCTTACCACCTGCTCATAGCACAGTCTTGTTCTTAACGAAAAAAGAAAGTTGACTGAAAGGTGTGTAAATCTGGAAGTTTATCTTCCTAAGCGAAACTTTTGCTACTGATTTCTCTTCAGAGTTAGTTTGGCTGAGCAGAGGCTTTGTTCAAAGGCCTCTAATTGTCTGTTTGGCCTGTGTGAGTCCACTTTAATGATGTTAGTGTGCTCCCAGTGATCTGCTGCTCATCCTGGGTGCAGTTTAATAATTAATGATAACAAGAGGAGCCACGACTGCATCAATAAGACCCACTGAGAATTTAACAGGATTGGTCCAGGAGCAAATTTGAAAATGTGGAAGCGGTCGAAGAACTCACCACAGATTTCATTAAAACAACAAATTAACTTCTCCACTTAGGCATTTCTGTCCCCAGAGGAACAGAGGCTTCATTTGATAAACCATCTTCTAGTATTTCTTGATCTTTTAATTTTTTCTTTCAACTTAGTGGATCTTTTGTCAAACACCAATGTGTCACAGTGATTTGCAAAATTTAATTCAGTTTGACTAGTTTCTTTTCTAACACCTTGCTTCCTCCCTGTTTTGGTTTTCCAATCTCAGCGACCCATTTCTGCGCCTGAAACAGCATCGATATGTGGAGCTGTCAAAAGTGGCTTGTCCTCTTTTTCAAATCTTCTCTCAGTGGATGTTACGAGACCTTGGCACAGATCTTTGCTTGCTGAGTCTTTTTTTTCAAGCGGAGCGGGAATAATTACACCCAATAAAGGGCATTGTAGAAATCTGAGAACATGCCACTTTGCACAGTTGGAATTTAGACCAGCAGTCAACGTCATTTCAGTGGAAAATGTTGCATATTTATGTCTATTTACTTTTTTTCCACTGGCTGATAGATGTTTGTTTGTTAAGAAAACTTAGACAAAAACTCTTTCATGCCTTCTCTTGCAACCCAGAATCGATAAGTCTTCAGGATGTTGGAGGCAGATGGTTTGTTTGTGGCATTGATCTCAAACAACAAGAGAAAAGAGCAAAAAGACTTCTGTAGAAATTGTTTTTCAACTTTGGTTTAAAGTTGCCTTCAGGCTGCTTTTCACAGAGAACCAAGACGCTTTTGTATCTTTGTATCCAACAACAACAACAGTCATTGCACAAACTATGTCAAAATTTTTTCCTCACTAAAACAAATACCATAACCCAACCAAATTTACCACTTGTAATGTAGATTTTTGTTAATGTAAATATTTCCCCTGGTTTTTAGTCAAAGCATTTATCACTCATTTCCTTTTTGAATTGCAAGTTACTTTGGTCCCTTTCAGCTACCATAGGTAAGCTACCGCAGTGTCTTCCTGCTTCCTGCTGCTGCTGCTACTGCATTGGCAATAATGACACCGTTCTGGTCCTGGGAGACACTTTCAGCTTTAAAAATGTCAAATGACTTAGCTAGCAAGAAACACTTCAAGTTTGAGCTAACGGCTAAAAGTGAAGTATACAGGTGCAGCTAATTAGATAGATGTTTGTTTGCTTGCCTACTGCTTCCTACTTTCAGCTCAAACATACACACATATTTATTTCCATATTTACTTACACAATGTATACAAATGTAAACATTTTCTTCAGTGTAATTCGACTCGGGATGTAGTATCGTTGACTTTTAGAAATGTTAATAACAGATTAGCACTTACCCCTTTACGAGAAATGAAACTAAAAGTGTTTTCTTATCAATTTTATCGCTGTTATTTCTATACACGCATATTAGACCGGCATAATTGTATTAAACACAGGAGGACAATTGTGATGTTAAACATATGAAGCTTATGCAGGGATGCTAAAACTGCAGTTCCCCAAGTGTCCACTCGAGGCTTGTTGCAGAAACATTGAAAACCACAAACACGCCAATTCAATTCTAAAATTTTACAGCAAAAATAACCATCTTTACAGCCGTGTTTAAAAACATAGAACCTCTTCACCATCAGTATAATCTGTTATATTTGGTTATTAAACGTATGAGTTTTGCCCATATGAGCACTAGGGATGGGTAAGGTAAGGCAAGGCAAGTTTATTTAAATGGTACATTTCAGCAAAGCAATTCAAAGTGCTTTACAGAACAAACTGAAAAAGAAAACGATCGAAATTTAATTGAAAGGCATATTGAAATTTATAAGATGCAATAAAACAAAATGAGATTAAAAGAAAAAAAAGTTAAACTGATTTTAAGATAAATGTCACATTTCAGAATTGCAAAATTGTATGATTTTTTTTTTTTACGTTATTAACATGAATTGTTAACATTTTCTAATAAAAAAGGCAGCTGTAAAAAAGGTGAGTCTTTTCACATTTGAAATGATATGATACCAATGCCTAGTACCCGGCAATCTGTATTGGTACTCAATGGTACCAATTTCCGGTACTTATATGTGTATTTATGTGGTGATAAATATTAACTTCTTCAATTGTAAAACTCAAAGTTTTTTAATTTAACTTTTACTCCTCAGTATGCAACCTTACAATGATGTATTCATATCCAGTATGGAAAATCCCCCATTCTTCCACTCCCTCACAGTCACCTTTTGATTTTGAGTGAATAAGTTCTTGGTACTACAGATGGAATTTGGTCAGTACCCATCTCTGATAAGCACCCTGTAGGTGTCTGCAAAGAAGTCAGAAACCTGGCTTTTTTCCTCATCCAAACTGTCAACAATAGGCTTCAAAACTCGGCTGCAGAAACAAATGGGTGATGTCATGGACACTACTTCCATATATGGCATAATATAAGCAATTGGAGCAGGGCCCAAATGCTTGTCTAGTCATTACACAATGGAGACCATTAGTCATAACACACAGTCCAGACAGCCCATGTAGCCATAGCCAAGAGGCAACCTTCGCTCTAAGAATATATGAGACAATGCGGAAGTGCTAAAATCTGCTGTTTCTGGAGTGTTCGCTTTAGGCTGGCTCCGGAGGTACCGGAAGTCACAAACACACCAAGCCAAACAAAGACGTTTTTAAAGCAGAAATTAACCTATTTACAGCCTGGTTCAAAAAACGTCTCCTGTCTGAGTCGCTAATTTTACTATCGGCTCCTACTGTACGGGGGGTGAATTTTTTTCTAACTCGGCCATTCAGATGATATTAAGATCGCGAGCCCCCCAATAAGAGGCACAGCTGAGGGTCACGTGACCGACAGGCGCCCTATGGCTGTAGGCGAAGCCCTTGCCACTTCCAATATGGCCGCGATAGCCGATGTGCTTCATTTTCCGTTTCAGAAACAGATGGGTGACGTTGGTGAGACTACGTCCATGTTTTATACAGTCTGTGGCCTTAGCGTTAGCCGCAAAACTTACTGCTAAAATTTACCATGTAAGTGAGACAGCTGAAGAATGTGTGTGAGGAACTTCTTGGACAAACCCTATCCCCTAAACACCCATGCTACGCCACATAAACAGCGATAAAAATAAAAACATGTTGTCTTCTAAATCTGAAGTCGCTATCTCCACATCGTCATACTTTACCAAACATTAATTTGATCTCTAAATATTCATTCTCTTTGCAAACTATGTCTTAATCTGTAACACATATGCCAGTGTCTGCCATCTTTAAAACAGCCTCACAGGTACAGTAATCCTGCTGTTAGCGCCTGTGATGGTGGGGTCTGCTGCCATTGGTTCAAGATACTCTGTTGGGGTGTTAACCTGGATCATGCATACCACTGATTGATTTTTTTTCTTTTTAACAAACGGTCAGTTTTCATGCATATGGGCCTTGGTTCACAAATTCAACATAACGTTGTGTAGATTAAGGGTTGAAGTGCTTAATGCGGATTTGAACTGAAAAGTGTTTCAGACTCACAGTGTCCAGTTTTCTACCAACTTATCTTTGCTGAGAAAGGAGATCTTTGCAGAATGATAAAACTCTGATTGTTCCACAGGGAAATCAAGGAGTTGCAGCTGCTCATTACAACAGAGAAGAATCACTGAATGTTGTTAATATGGACTTGAAAACATGTTTGAACCCTTTAGTTTATGTAGATGTCGACTGCTGAATCTATCTTAGTGTATGGCCGGTTTTCCAGTTGCTGTGATGCTGATATCATGTCATGCTTTTCATTTTCTCTGTTCACAAATTGGTATTAAGCTCGTCTGAGAGCAATGTGATTGTTTTCCATCTGTGTGAAGCTGACAAACAGGAGCTCCAGCCCCCAGCTAATCCTCTTAGACTGTTATGTTGTTTTCCTTTAATTGAACTCTCTGTCGGAGTCTCTTAGCTCTCCTGGCCAACTATCGCAGCACATCTGTGCTCACAGCTGATCCACCGGCTAACCTGAGGTCGAGCATTTAGGAAGAAAAACACCTCAGGAAGCTGACGGATGCCGAGCTGTTATCTCCTTGTTATTTCTCTATCTCCTGCTCAACCTTTCTTCCTCCTTATCTGCAGTGTTCTTCAGTTGATCCAATCACCGTGTACTGTCTCTGCCTCTTTCTCTGCTCTCTGTAATTTGCTGAGTCCTCCTCTCACACTGTTTCCTCCATCCTTGGCGTGTTTTGCAGGGTTGTTCTGAGGTCAGATTGCTGACATGACGAGGCTGTGACAGTTTGTGTCCAACTGAGTCTGTGCTGGACCGATCCCTGGGACATGGCTGCTGCAAAGAAAAGTGAGTTTTTATTTTCATTTCTGGTTTTATCCATGATTCCTCAACCAGGAAGTGATCAAATCATTATTAAGCTGTATCCTATAATCTGTTTTAGATGAGTTAAACACACGTAATCCTTTTCCTGCATTCAAGATTTCTTAGAAAGGCTTAACTGTGCAATAACACCTCGTAAAGAAAAAAAAAACAGGGTGACAGATCGCTCGATATGTTTTATGTGATTGTCACCAGAGGGACAGCCTGGAGGCCTTCCAGGGAGGTAAATCGATTAAATTTAAATTCATATTGATTTGTTCTTTGAGTTGGCTTCCTTGGGAAAAGAATGTGTTGATTTCAGGCGCGAGCAGCTTCTTAACAGACTTCAGTGAAGGTGAGCGAAATAATTTCCTCAAAAGCAGGAAGCGCTCGATAACAACCTCGAAAACAGAACACGTCCTGGTGGAGTTTCTACATGACTCAACACAGTGAAAAGGCTTGGTAGAAAGTGGGAACTTGTTGTCTTTACGTGCCTCTCTGTGGGTTTCCTTCTTTCTTAAGGTCACTGAATGATGGGCAGTGCAGAGGGAGACTCTGCATTGACTTCCTGTTGACAGCGTTTTACGAAATATGTATTTTTGTCAGCCTGGGATTGGCTAAAATGCCACAGGAAGTGGGTTTCTTTTTTAGGAAAGGGTGGGTATCAGGAGAGACTTTTTTTAATTGGAGCTTTTGTTTGGTCAGCCTTTGTCTTGTTTACTTCAGACTCTGGGTAATCTCTGAGTGGCCTTAACAGTTTGTTGTCAGTCCATCAGGATTTGAAATGAAATCTAGTACCGGGTTGGACCCCTTTTGCCTTCAGACCTGCCTTAATCCTTGGTGGCATAGATTCAACAAGGTCCTGGAAACATTCCTCAGAGAGTTTGCTCCATATTGACATGATAGCATCACACAGTTGCTGCAGATTTGTCGTCTGAACATCCATGATGAGAATCTCCCGTTCCACCACATCCCAAAGGTGCTCTATTGGATTGAGATCTGGGGACTGTGGAGGACATTTGAGTACAGGGAACTCATTGTCATGTTGAAGAAACCAGTCTGAGATGATTCCAGCTTTATGACATGGAGCGTTATCCTGCTGGAAGTAGCCATCAGAAGATGGGTACACTGTGCTCATAAAGGGATGGACATGGTCAGCAACAATACTCAGGTAGGCTGTGGACTTTTATTTTCTTCTTTTTTTTTCTTTTTTTTCCTTTTTTTCCTTTTTTTTTCCTTTTTTTTTCTTTTTTTCCTTATTTTCCTTTTTTCTTTTTTTTTCTTTTTTCTTTTTTTCTCTTTTTTTCCTTTTTTCCTTTTTCTTTTTTTTCTTTTTTTCCTTTTTTTTCTTTTTTCTCTCTTTTCTTCTTTTTTCTTTTTTCCTTTTTCTTTCTTTTTTCCTTTTTTTCCTTTTTTCTTTTTTCTCTCTTTTTTCTTTCTTTTTTCTTTTTTTTCTCTTTTCTTTTTTCTCTCTTTTTTCTTTCTCTTTTCTTTTTTTCTCTTTTTTCTTTTTTCTTCTTTTTTCCCTTTTTCTTTTCTTTCTTTTTTTCTTTCCCCCTTTCTTTTTCTTGTTTTCTTTTTTTTCTTTTTTCCCCCCTTGTTTTTCTATTTTTTTTCTCTTTTTTTTCTCTTTTTTAACTTTTTTTGACTTTTTTTCTGTGGACTTTAAACCATGCTCAGTTGGTACTAAGGGGCCCAAAGTGAGCCAAGAAAATATCCCCCACACCATTACACCAGCAGCAGCAGCCTGAACGGTTGATATAAGGCAGGATGGATCCATGCTTTCATGTTGTTGAGGCCAAATTCTGACCCTACCATCTGAATGTGGAGCAGAAATCCAGACTCATCAGACCAGGCAACGTTTTTCCAATCTTCTATTGTCCAGTTTTGGTGTTGCTGTGTGAATTGTAGCCTCAGTTTCCTGTTCTTAGCTGACAGGAGGGTCACCCGGTGTGGTCTTCTGCTGCTGTAGCCCATCTGCCTCAAGGTTGGACGTGTTGTGTGTTCAGAGATGCTCTTCTGCAGACCTCAGTTGCTGCCATGTGATTGGCTGATTAGAAATTTGCGTTAACGAGCAGCTGGACTGATGTGCCTAATAAAGTGGCTGGTGAGTGTATGTGCCCCATGTAAAGAGGCTAAAGTCCTCAAATCAATAGGCACAGGTTTGACTCAACCTGAGCCCCTTCACCTTTTTCCTGTTCTACCCACTAGGGGCATAATACCACGCAATTACAAAACAACAGAAGAGTTATTAGAGGATTGAATCAACAGTGTCTCATTAAACTCTAACCAAGTGGTGTAGGTGTTGTCATTGGGGGTGGTGCAGTTTAAACAGAGATTAATCGTGAGGCTTACAAGCTTAGAACCAAAACATAATTGAGTTTCTGTTTTACAAACAGTCAAGCTCCAGGTGTGTTTGTTTATTAACATGCTTGATGAGGCTGCGATTTTAAATCAGAGGAGTGATGAGTCACTAAATCAGAGAAACATAGGTCAATACTGCAATCGTTGTAACCAAATGTGATACATCTTTTTCTGTTGAAGTATGCTGTTTTTTTATTTTGAGCTTACTGACACTTTGGTAAAACAGAGAGCTCACAGAAGACGGCTGACAGAGTATACTGAGTATCCAGCAGAGCACAAGCAGATACACTGACAGACAGATTAGTGGAGGAACAGAGGTAGGCTAGATAGAGATTAATCTGAAATAAGCCAGTTCAGTTGGGGGTGCATGTGCGTGCACACGTGCATAGTAATTTTTTGTGCACACATGCTTGTGTGTGGTTATGCGTGTGCCACAATGAGCGTTTAAGTGTGTGTTTGCTTGTGTGTTTGTGTCCCAACCGTGGCTTTGTCTGAGATTATCCGACCCAGCGGAAAGGCCAGAGAATTCAGTATTGTGATAATGAGCCTGAACCAGAAGCTTGGCCTAGAGCTTCACTACACAGTGGATGCAGCTTGTGTGTGAGCAGATAAGTGCACACAGAAAGTTGAATAAGGCAGAGCTGAAAGAGTGAGGTGAAACCAAATATGCTTTTCATGCACAAACAGGAGAGGTGCCAGCTGCACGGTGAATTAATAACACATTGATGGCAATGGAGATGAAACCAACATCATGTCTGCACAGTTTGGTTGATTGTGTACAGCTGCACAGATTGCTTTAAGGTACTTGTGTTAGAAATGTGTTGAATGTGAATTCACCACAGAAGCCAAATACTGAAGTTAAATACTGAATGTAAAATTGATTGGGTTTTTTGCAACAACATTTGGCAAAGGGCATTGGGTCTAGGGTATTTCCTACTGGACACATGGTTTGTGATATTGGGTATCTGGATTTAGGCATTGGGTTTGGGGTATTGCTGTAGACTATTGGGTATTGGGCACTGGGTTTTGGATATTGGGTAATGGGTTTGGGTATGAGGGATTAGGTTTGGTATGTGGGTACCTGGCATTGTATATGGGGTATGGGTATCAGGCATTGCATGTTGGGTTTGGGGTATAGGGTATAAGACACTGAGTTTGAGTAACAGGTATTGGCCACTAGGTTCGAGGTATTGGGGGTCAGCCATTGAGTATTGGGTATGGAGACCCAGGCATTGGGTTTCAGAGTATTGGGTATTTGGTAGGTACACAATACATGTCACGATACTTGGGTCGCAATACTTGGGTCACTATATGATAATATCATGATTAGGGATGGGTACCAAATTAGATACTTTTATTGGTACCGACTAAATTCTTCAAAAGTACCGAGTACCTATTCACGTAAAATCGAACGGTACCATGTTAAGGTACCGAAACACATCCTTGTGACTGTGAGAGACTAGAAGAGGAGGCAATTTTCCATGCTGGACATGAAGACAGCATTGCAAGATTATATATAGAAGAATAGATATGTTAAATTAAAGAATTTGAGATTTATTACTATTACATTTTATGAAATTGATATTTTTTACCACATTAACACAAAAAAGTATCAGAAATTAGTACTGTTGAGTACCGAAACCAATTGCCAGGTACCAGACATCGGTACCTTAAAGTTTTAAATGTGAAAGGTACCATCCCTAATTATGATATCTCAATATTTTGATTTATTGCAGTAACTAAGAAAAAAATAGAGATGTTTAAGCAAATCATACACTATAACTCAAAATTGCGTAAAAAAGTTGCTATGAATATGATTATATCAGTCTGCCATTCTGTTAAAATTGAATTTATGCTGGGTTCTTTAAGTAATTCATGTTTTGTTTTTACTTTTATTCATTTTTCTTTTTTCTTTTTTTTTTTGCCTATGAAATTTGTAAACATATAGTTACAGCTGTAAACAAAAATGAGAAAATAAATAACTGTTATTGTTATAATGCATTGCTGAATTAAAATAAAAAATACGATAAAAATTATTAATTTAAAATTATTTTAAACCAGCTGACCTAAGAAAAGAGAGAAAATATTGATGTATAAGTTATCAAAATCCACATCGTCAAGTTCAGGAATAAAATATTTTGAATATATTTTGAGATTTTATTTATTATACAGTCTATGGGCAACATACAGTGGAGTTGCTCTTTGGCGCCAGCCACTGCAGTGGAGGTGCAGAGGACGTATTTTACCTCCAACTTGGCTAAAATGGGATTTTTTATTTCTATAAATATATTAACATTAAGAATTGAAATATTGGTTGGCATGAGGTTTGCAGTATAGCGTAAAGGTTATTGGTTATTCAGCATTAGGTTTGAGGTATGGATATCAGGTTGCAGACAATTGGTTTGGAGCATTAAGGATCAGGTATTGGGTTTGTAGGTTTGAGTTTTGGGTACCGACGAGTTCCCTGTCAGACCCAATTGGTCATTAACAGTTGATAGCACTGATAGCACAGTCCTTTAACCTTTAGTTTCTAACACTGGAGTTCATTTAGACTTAGTGCAAATCAAGCCCCCTCTTTCTATACCCATCAGACTCTTAAGGGTTTAACATCCCCTTTTAACTCCAACCCCTGATGTACCGACTGTGAAAGCCTGCCTCATTAAGCTTAGCTTGTGCATGTAATTAAAGTCATGGAGCCCCATAGTATGAACTCGTAGGCTTCATGAATTAAAGCCTCTTATGGCAGAAGTAGGGACCTTAAATAACAGGTCTGGTCATGTGATTGAATGGTGAAAGTACAGCTTAAGTCTTGGCCTATTGATACAGTTGACACTGTTGGAAACCGTGGGCACAGATGTGGCAGCCGCCTGAAGAATGACTTTTATCTCTTGGAGCTCATGAATAAGCACACAGAGCCTGTTTTTATCAGCTTACTTCCTGGATTATGATCTTTTCAATATTACACCTTCTGCGCACAGATCTTTAGATAAAGAATCACATTTTAATTCAACACACCCCAGCTGCTCATTTCCACTTCCCCATTCAACCCTGGTAACCATGTACATATGGAACATTATGTAACTCATGGACTCATTATTCTGACCCAGATTGCTTATAGCAAGGATTTCTAATATCTGATATGAATCAAAGTTTAATGGAAACAGGCTTTATGTGGGCCAGTAATGCCTCATGTAGGCATGGACATATCTCAGCATTCAATTAAAAGCAGTGGAGCAGTAACGGCTTGGAGAAGCGTCTCTGAGCATGTGAAGCTTTCAAACACTGACTCATGATGAACCTTACAACAGCTGGAACTGTTTTCCACCCCTTCACATTTCTTGGTGAAGAGTCATGCATGATTGTTCCAGCGCTGACTAATTAAATTAAGACATTCTGCTTTTATTTATTTATTTATTTATTTGTTTTAATAGAGTTCCTGTTGGTCTGACTTCCATGATTTATGTTAAATTATTACCATGCTCTGCTGTATGAATAAATAATCCAGATGGCACCAGCTCCACAAATGTTGGCTCGCCGTGACTTGGCAGGAAATTCAAACTTATTTTCTTTTGAGAGAAAACCTTGTGTTTGACTTTATGAAGTATTTCTGGATCAAGCGTAAAGTGGAGCAAAATGTTTTTGCCAATATACTTTGAAAAAAGAAAGAGGCTTATCCAAACTTAATCGTTTTTTGGAAGAAGAAGAAATGGTGTAGTGAAATCTGTGTGACTGTTGACTGACATGTTGGCGGGAATAACTGGCAGAAGTTGGAAGTGGCGTTAATGGCTTGGAAAACTTGGATTTAGAACGGTACTTTTGAGAATCTGTTTTTTTTTCTTTTAAAAAAAAGAATCAGCCATTAATTGACAATCACACTATTTTAGCGTTAAGTGACTCACAATTAAATGTTACATTAGTATACGATAAAAGATGGCACAAAACAAACATTTAACACAATACAGTACAGTACAATACAATACGGTACCACGTGACACCATGCGATACAGTATGTTACTATGCAATAAGATATTACAGTATAGGAAAGGAAACAATATCAAACCACAGGATGCAAAAAATTGTGATACGATAGAACAAGATACAGTATGACACGATATTGTGGTATGATACGGTTCAACATAATACGGTACAACACAACACAATATGATACAATACAATGCAATAAGATATGATATAGTAAAATAGGATACAATAGCATACTATAAGCTATGACACAGTCAGTTATGACACAATAAGATACAATTTGAAATGTTGTGATATGATAATGTACAATGCAGTACGGTACGGTACAGTATGGTACGGTACAGTACGGTACGGTACGGCAGGTACGGTACTGTACGGTAATGTTGGACAAAATACAAATGACACGAGATGATACAATGCAGTACATTACACCTAAATAAGACAGGAAACAATACAATACAATAAGATACTGTACAATACAATACCATTTTATACGATGAAATAAGATATGATAGTATGTGTCACGATACAGTAGGGTTGGGGGTCAAAAATCGGTTCCTGTTGAGAATCGATAAGAAATGTTTCAATCCATCGATATCGTTAGCTTTTGTGCTTGACGATTCTCTTATTGATACTTTACACTATATCAGAGTGGCAGGACCTTATATGACCAGTCTGCCGCCTTAGCTTGGCAGTTAGCTAACATTTCCCAAGAAAACCCTGTCAAAGGATTTCTAGCTTGATATTTTACTGAAAAACGGAACACACAAAGAAATCTACATTGCTCTCTCACAGGAGATTCCTATTCAATACATTCAAAATAAACAAAATAGCACCAACTTGATGCTAATGTATAAGGGAAATTGCATTGATACGCTAGCGGTTAGCATACATTGGTATAACTCTGGCTTCAGAGTAGAATTTCAACTTTCATCACAGAGTCATATCACAGTTGCTCTTTTTAAACAATACTGAGAACTCCAAATATCAAAATATTTTTAGGCAAATGAAAGAAAAGTTAGGCTCATGCTATAACCACTTTGTGACACTAGATGGCCTACTTGAGTCAATAATATATTACAAAACTGTACATCAACGTCACATCACGTGCAAATTTTACTTGTTTCTTTATATTTACGCTGGGAGATATCCAGATCCAGTGACCAATTACATATTTATTCACTTAAAAAAGAAGGAATTGATAAGGGAATTGATGAAAAATTGAATCGATAAGCAGAATCGATAAGGGCATTGATATCAATAAAATCTTATCAATGCCCATCCCTATACAGTAAGGTACGGCACAGTTAGATACAATAAGCAATACTTGTATACAGGATTCTTCTTCTTTTGTTGAACTTTCATATAAAGTTAGTACTTTGCTGTTCTTTTGACCTGCAGTACCTCCTTTTCACCACAGGTGTCACCACTGAGACAAAGGAGAGCTCTGTAGTTGCTATTCCTGTGGTTCCACCAAGCATTTTGGTACAAATTACTATAATTTGGTACGGGTCAGATCGGTAAAGCCTGATCCTGTTTGCGCTTCCACAGGCAACCATGCCTGTCTTAGTAGGGGACGTGTAAGTCGGATGCCAATAGCCACGTCAGCTAATATATCCAGTGAAGAAGAAAAACACGACACAGTGAACAAAGAGCAACAATGGAAGACATCCAGCAA
This sequence comes from Halichoeres trimaculatus, assembly GCF_033239565.1. Classification (NCBI taxonomy): domain Eukaryota; kingdom Metazoa; phylum Chordata; class Actinopteri; order Labriformes; family Labridae; genus Halichoeres; species Halichoeres trimaculatus. The sequence goes on from NW_027437200.1 coordinate 20,338,074, forward strand.
ATTGCTTTTTTTGTGATTGGCATGTGGCTCTTTGTTACGAAGCGCTTTCAAGCTTTTAACAGAGAGGAACGCAGCAGGGTGATGTGTTTTTTGACACAGGAAGTGGTGATTCTTAATCAACAGACTGCAGTGTTTTTAGCCCCATCTTGTGGGAATGATCTGTATGTCTGGCACCCCAACATAAGGGTACCGCAAAATGGGACGGTACGGGTCAGGAAGTAGTGAGACGAACCGAACTGAACATCTGTTTAGGTGGTGTGGTTTGAAAGATTTGTAAGAGAATGACTTGAAACGTAACTTTTTAACACTTCAATTGAAATCCTGTATCCTGATTGGTTCATGAGGATTCGTTATATCACCGTTTTCCTTGCTGAGCTCTGCACAATTAGCCCTGTAAGAAAAGCAATGAAAATCTACACAGGCTTTGTTTTGTACCACTGTTTAACTGGGGCAACATAGCTTTCTGAATTAATAATATTGAAACTTGATACCTGTTTGGTTCCTTGGTGAAATACCTGTGTATGATCTGTGAATCAGGGTATAGACACACTGGAGGCACTGAGGTGTTTCCAAAAGACAGAGTGAGTGCAGTCGTGTGTTTGTTAATATTTATATTTTTAAAGAGTGTTTCAGTGCCAGTAAACAGACCCACACACCTGACTCTGCTTTGTTGTCTCGCAGTACTTGAAAAGCTGGGCAAACAGTCAGATTGGCCACGAAACAAAGCTGCTGCAGAGCGGTCACGTTGCAGTTTGGGGAGACTTTGAAGTTTCCATATAAATTGAGAGAAACTGGAAAGATGGTAACAAGAAACACAGAGTTGAGAAGTGTGTGAGATTATCATATTCAGCATCTACCTGCTACGTTGTGACAGCAGGTTTTATTTAAACTTAGGTGATGGTTGAGTCATTGTGGCTCTCCTGTTCATAGATTATGAAACAAATATTTTAAAGTTGTTGACCTATTCCAGAGGATAGTACGCTCTTTGTACCGTTTGTTTATCTCCTTTTTTAGCCTCTGTACACATTTTACATGCTTACAAAGTCTGGGAATCTGATATTTAATCAAACCCACAGCCACTTTACCAAAAAAAAACATGCATTGCACAGAAGTTTTGTTTATTTTTGGAGCATGAGGCTTATTTTGAGAAAAGGTTTCCACTTGCTCACAGCGGGACCTGAGGCCCGAGCAGGAGAACAATAAACACGACAGTCTCTGTATCATGGAGAAGCCTCCAGGGAAATAATCTGCGTATCTTGTAAGTCTAACCCTCTTGAACTGCTTCATTTGGACACTGAGATGCTGTGGAAACTGCACAGAGGACTCTAATGTAATTTTACTGTGCAGGGAAATCAGACGGCATGTTCGATTCGTCAGCGGCCCGACATAAAAGCGACAGCCATCTCTATTAGTTTGACTCCAGGCTGTACATTCCATTAAAGCTACCAGTTGTCTGGTTTCATTGCCAATGATCCTATTTTTAAAGGTTTTACGAGCAGTGGGGACAGAAGGAGCTATTGAGGGCAGCACCAAAGCACCACATTTCTTCATAAACCTTCAGGTTAACTAAACGTAGCACAGAAAGTACAGAAATTTGTCAGGGATTGGTGATCTGTGATCGGTCCATCCTTACAGATCGTTAGCCTCATAGCATAACTGCCAAAGTCAAATAAATTTAAATGAAATACTTGAGTTAAAAAAAATAATAATACAGAAAAACATTAACATAATGTAAAAAAATAAATAAATATATATAAATTGTGTTTTTGTTTCTTTTCTTTTCTTGTCTTAAAACTCTAAATTTATTACTTAGGCAAAAATGCTATTGGGCTGACGATATAAAACTGACCTTATATACCTCCGGGAAGGTCTGACAGTCAGCCATTGTTGCTTTTTGCTCTGAGACCTAAAACTCAGAACACTTTATTGGTTATTAAAGCTAAAACATAAAGATTTTATTGTTTCACAGGTATTGTTCAGTGATTTTCAATAAAATAAGATTGAAACATTGAAGGTATATGCTGTCAGTTAATACAAAAATAAAAATTGGTATTGGCCCAAATTGGTATCGGCAGGTCAGGCTATTTTAAAAATAGGTGATCGGCCAGAAAGTTGTGGTCTGTGCGACCCTGGAAATTTGTCTTTGTTGCAACAATCTCTGTGTCGGACCTAGTGGTGCCCAGAGTCAGGACTAAACATGGTAAAGCTCCATTTAGGGGCAATGGGTACCGAATTAGGTACTTTTATAGGTACAGACCGAATTCTGTCAAAATTACCTGGTACCAAATCCCGGAAAACAAAAGGTACCATGTTTAGGTACCTAAATGCATCCCTGTGACTGTGAGGGAGTGGAAGAGTAGGCAATTTTCCATACTGCACATGAACACAGCATTGCAAGGTTATAAATTGAAGAATAAATGTGCCAAATTGAAAAAAATACAGATATTTTATTTTTAAGCAAATTGATATTTTTTACCACATAAACACAAAAAAGTACAAAAAATTGGTACCATTGAGTACCGATACTGATGTGAACGGTACCCATCCTTAGCTGCACTTCAGATGTAACACAGGCCTCAACTCTGACAATATGACAACTGTAAGTAATTTATCTGCACTCCTCGCTTTTAATTAAGGATGTTCAATACCACATTTTTTAGACCAGCACCAGTACGAGTACTCCCTCTTTAGTACTCAACGATACCAGGAACCAATACCACTGGTACCTTTGATACATAAACTTTCCAATAACAATGACAGATTGTTTTGAACAGAGACAGCACAGACACTCTGTCATTAGAGTTTATGAATTGTTTTTAATAAATTAACAAAAGTGAAAAAAAGAAAAAAATCACAACTAACAACTGTCAAAGTTTTATTTTTTATTTTTATTTTTATTAAACTGAAGTGCAAAATTAAACAGTTTAACTTTTAACTCTCCCTGGTTTATTAATATCGTCTGAATAGGACCCGCACATTTGCTGCAGTGTAGCGCCAACTAGTGGTGTGGAGGACTTACTGCAGGATTTTTTTTTTTGCTTTAAGTATCGGCTGCTGGTATCGGCCCGATACTTATATCTGGTTTCGGTACTTGCCCAACCCTACTTTTAAACTAAAAAATGATTAATTTTTGAGATGGACCGATTTGTTTTTTTTTTCAGTGCCGATACCGATACTAATGTTTAGAAGTCAAGGAGGCCAATAATTGATATTTGGAGAAGATATTCATTCGCAGGAAAAGTGAAAATATTGGTGTCAACATTTTTTAATTAAACAAACTCCAACACCTTATCTAGAGTTAAATCAAGACCCTTTTCTAGTCTCCTCAGTGTGTGTGAGCACTGTGTATGCACAGCTTTCACTGCTGATTGGCTGTTCCCTGAGCCATGACTCTGTGTGTAACCAATCAGATGGTACTGTGGGTGGGAGATGTCGATATGCCTCAAAATGTGGAATATCAGCATTGGATTAACTGTTGGAAAGATTGGCCAAATCATCTCTGCCAATGCCAAACAACTTATTGTGCTGCCAGGGCTCCTGTGTGTTAAAGAAAAATGTTGAACAGCCAATAAATTTTGATTTTTCAGACTTCAATCATCCAATCAACTGAACAAGACCAAAAAAAAGTCAATGGCAAATTTTTCACTGGTGCAACCCACATACTCAGCTCTGCTCATCCCACATGTTTCTTACACATGTGGCTCCATTTAACAGGGGAATAAAGAGGCTTTTCATCGGTATGAGATAAATTGCCAAGAAGCATCGTTAAAACAAGGAAATCATTAGTGATTCTACTGCTCGCTCTGGTTACACACCCTGTTTCTTCTTTGTGATCCAGTACCAATGTGTTTGTCGAGTCTGACCTTCAGCGACTCCCTCTTCTCTCCCCTCTTCTCTCAGGTGGTGTGAAGACAGGAGGCGTGCGCTTCTCAGAGGAGCCCCCCGCTGCCGGAGCCCCCTCACACGTCCACTTTGATGAGAAGCTGCACGACTCCATCGTGATGGTGACTCCAGAGGACGACGGCAACTTCATGGTCAAGGTGTGCCTCATCATGCTTACGCTGATTTGATTCAAATCTCCCATTTTTATCTCCCTCTCAAACCTTTATTCTCTTCTGCCCTGGACGTGCTTCTCCTGTGTAGTTGAAATTCAGCTCCTGTGAGTCAATTTCTGATTCCCACTGTGGACATGACCTTGCTCCATCCTCTCCTCTTCCCATCTGTGTTATCTTCCATCTCAGCACAGTCACATCTTGCAGTCAGTCCACTCTGACATGCTCAGGGTAAGACAGAGGTAACATTTCTGACTGACGGGTAAAGGTCGAGATAATTCATTTGAGACCCTTTTGTCCGTCGCTGTCTGCCAGAAATAAGATTTGTCAAAATGAGACAGATGGTAACAGTCTGAGCTTGGGTTTGTTGTGAAGGAAAACAATATTTTAGACTGACAGCAATCTTGCAACCCATCTTACAGCTGCCGATTAGAAAAAGCGCCATCTCTTAGAGCCAAGGGGTATAGCATGTGGAACCTCCTTTTCAGTGCGCTTCATTGTTTTTTATCTAAACAGGGAAGTACTTGTGCGATCAAGCCAACAAAAGCAAAGCAAAATGTTGTTCCTCCAGATATTTATCTGAGTTTAACTTCATGGTTCAGTTTATCTGTTTCTGGTGAGTCCCAGTTTCGCTGTAGATAGTAAGTTACACAGAGGCTTCGTTCTGCCTCGTTCATCTGAAAAAAGAAAGTTTTTTGTGATTTCACCTCGATGCTATGAATTGTGCATCAGGTTTTGATTGGAGGTAGATTTGAAACCAGATAAGATAGACTGATCATTCTTTGGGGCACAAAATATGGAGAACTACACTTTCATATTGTGTGTATAACATGTCCCAGAGCGCTGTTTGCTTCCAAATATGTTTGTAGAAATCCAGCATGAAGCATAAACAAGAACAGCATGAACCTATGGCTTCCTACACATCACCACAATTTTTTTTTGTTTTTATTGAAATTTTTGAGGGATACATCTTTGACATTTCTTTCTTCAAAAAATATGTACAAAATTTTCTTCATTTTTTTAATTAAAAAAAAATATATATTTAAAATTTTTTGGGGGTTGAGGGTGGGGTTGCAATTTTTTTTAGAGATTTCTTAAGTCCCTGTTTACACGACAACGTTTCATCTGACAACACTAAAACACAGTGAAAAAAATCTGCCTTAACACGGAAACGCTGTATGGCTGAAAACGCTGCAGTAAGCATGCCAGGCCTGTAGATGGTGCTATAACTGTGTCGTTCAGAAGCTACTTTTGGTAGATCTTCACTGAAGTAGAGTTGGGCTGATCATCTGGTGTTTTGGTGAATACTAAGAGAAGAAGTGGAGCAACAGATGCTCATTTTGTTAAAAGAAAGTCACAGATTCAGCAGATTGAGCAGCACAAGCTTATCACAGTAGACCGCGACAATCGTAACTAGGGATGGTACCGGATTAGGTACTTTCATAGGTTCTGACCGAACTCTGTCAAAAGTACCCTGTATCTCAATTTGTCTTTCATTTATTTATGTTAATGTGCCTTCAAAAAGTTTTTTTTTTAAATTACCACTTTTTAAAACAATGTTCAGACAACAACATGTTATACTTCTTTTACTGTTTTTCCTTATTTCTGAAAAATGAATGTTACTTTGTCGAGCTGCAAAACATGTTTGCGTTGAATAAAAACTTAAATACAAAAAAAAAAAAAAAAAAGTACTGGGTACCAATTCACACAAAACCAAATGGCACCATGTTTAGGTACCTAAATGCATCCTTGTGACTGTGAGGGAGTAGAAGAGTAGGCGATTTTCCATGCTGGACATTAACACAACATTTCAAGGTTACATAGTGAAGAATACATGTTAAATTAAAGAAAAATACATTTTATCATTAAACAAATTGATATTTTTTACCACATAAACACAAAAGTACTGATATCGATTGCCAGGTACTGAGCATTGGTACCGTATCATTTCAAACCTGAAGGGTACCTATACTTTATCGTAACAATGGTAGCATTTCAGGGAAATTCCACTCTGGAGGCCATTTCTAAAAGTTTGCGTTTTAGGTCGGCCAAAACCCTGTTTTCATGTAAACCTAAGGACGCAACACAACAAAACATCTGCGTTTCATCCTAAAACCATTGTTGTGTTAACGGCCCCTTAGCTAGTCTTAACATAAGTCTGTACCTTTAATTGAAATTTGGGACATGGTTTGTTTTGTTTTGATGAATAGCAAACGTTTTATGTTAAATAGGTCACTACAGTGTGTAAGAATGTAAAGATATGCTATAACTACTTTAGCCTGCCTAATCTTCCTCCTTTTCTGCTGTGTCTGATTTTATCAGTGTCATACATTTCGTCGCAAACGCTCACTCTGTTCTGTATCACTGGAGGTCTTTGCTGCTGCTCCCCCTGCCTTGGAGTTTGGTGTATTCCCATAGGATGGGAGGTGTGCTCTCCCTTCCTCAGGCTTTGACCTCCAAGCCTTGCATATAGGAGGGCAGGGACTTCTAGATCCTACCGACTAATTTAAGAAGAGGCTGGATTCAGATAAGGAGTGAATCTGTTTAGCTTGAGGGAGCTGCTGTAAAACACTGGTCGTGTTCAGAGGCACTTTGATAGTGATCAGGCTTTTTGCTTCTGAGCTCTGTCTTCAGATGGCATCCCCACGTCTCTTCCCTGGATCTTAAACGCTCTGCTTTTCATCCCAGCCAAAAGACATTCAGTCTCCATCTGCTTCATGGACGCCATGTGCAACAGATCCTCAAACCACGTCCAACTGAGCGGTCACGTCGGGGTAATAATATCTCTGAGGATTAGATGTGGGCGGCGCTTCGTGATACAGCAGAATTTTACCAGCTAATATGTGCAGGATGCAAACTTTTCAGTCTCTTTCACCTTTATGTAAACACTCCACTGGTGGGAAATCCAAACCAAGCTCAGTCTTTGAGAGGTAATTTGATGAATAGCTTTTAATTAAGGAAAGTAATGATTTAAAGGTATAGAGGTCAGTCTTCTACCAGCTCTACCCTCCTACAAACTGCATCTGTATTCCCAACAAGTACATAAAGGCTGTAATTGGTTGTAATGTGGGGCTCCACTCTCCTTGGGGCAGCAGATACGGTAATAGCAGATAACTTAAAATGAGTAGAGCACAGCCCTCAGTCTTACAAGCATTTATGGGATTTTTCCCGCAAATCATTCACGGGAAGATTAAAGTCTTTTCTCGTCACCGTTAATCTCCTCGGAGGGGTCTGAAAGCACACAACAGAGATATCAGCTCTCATCTGTTCTCTGCCGTCAGCTTCAAAACCAAACTGCTGCCGTTTCAGAAGTCGAGCGAAAAAGTGAAAACGCTCAAAAACTGATGAATCTGAAACAATCGGAAACAGCAAACAACTCGGACTAGCAGATATAAGTCATGTAGCTGGTAATGATGCTAACGTAGGGATTCATGTTCCCTTTTATTGCGCCATCAAAACACAACTCCTTTACTGCAGAGAGACAACTTTTTCACAGCTTTTAATTAAGCTCAGCATCGTTCTTGAAGCAGTTCTTGGCTCTTTATTTTTGATTTAGTTACATTTTATGGCAACATAATTAGCAGTAAAAATGAGGAGAAACATCTCTTCAATAAAGAGTTTCAGCTTCCTGAGAGCACAGAACAGAAAAGTTACCACCAAAGACCAGATTCTCTTTACTGGATGTTTAAATTTCAGAGTCACGGCAGCAAAACAAGAAAACAAAAGTAAGAAAGTGTATGGAAAGTGCAAAAAGGTCCATAAGAAAATAGATGCTGACAGCTTGTCCATCATTGTCCAGTCAGCCAGCCTCCACCTCCACAGGGTCCAGGACTGAGCTTCTTCAGCAGTCTGTTCAGTCTCTGTCTCCTGGATCCTGTCTGTTGGTGTCTGGTGTTAGCTCTGTTAGCCATGTCTGTGAATAGCATGATGCTACTCTGCCCTCTGGTATTCACTCTGTTGCTGGGTTAGCATGGCTAGCTCGTCCATCTTATTGGAGATAGATCTTATGTTCCCAACAACGATGGATGGAAGGACAGGTCCATGTCGTCACTTCTTAGCTCACACCTGAGAACCAGCACGTCGTCCTCACCTCCTTCTCCTCACCTTGTGGGGAAACATCAGGCCTTGCACCAGTTAGCAGTGACATGCTACAGGCTGCTAACAGCTGATTTCACATTGCAGTCATAGTTACATGTAGGATCTCCAGACAAACACAGGAGATAAAAGTAGTAAAAATATCACTGAGGACAAAACCAGTTTGGTGTCCACGACCAACAAATGAACCATACAAAGTAATGACCCACTCCAGATGCAAAAATGACAAAAAGGGATGAAAAAATTACAGATATCGTCACTTCTTAGCTTATACCTGAGAACTAGCGCATCGTCCTCACCTCCTTCTCATCCATAGACTGTAAAAAAAATGGACGTCATCTTGCTCGGCTCAAAGTGAGGTCGCCACAAAACTGCTCCCCCTGGTGGCTGGCTGCAGTATAGGTTAAAAAATCCATCTCCCCAGTCATTCCAGATGGGCTGTGGTCAAACTTTAAAAAATTAATACACCTTGTGGAAAATTTTCTCACATCTGACTCTGATTATTGCGGTGATTTGAAGATATCATTTGGCTGCCTTGTATTCAAGTCCTCTTCTTTCTGAAAATTCAGTTTTCATAAGTTATAAGAGGTTAAAAACGAGGCTTTACATCACGTTTAACGATGATTGACAGCTGCCATTCTTGTGTATTTTTTTCAGGAATTGTAAAATATGTAGGGAGGTAGAGTCAAGAAGAAAAAAATATTATTATTTTTGTCACCTAGCTCTACTCAGATCCTCCCAGAATCCCTCACAGTCTCTGGCTGCACAACTACTACAATGACGGCGCCTGTGATGGGGGAATTTTGGCTTCAAAACCGTACAATGCTTAACAGTGAAGCCACACTGTCCACTCTACAGTCTATGCTCTCAACTTGCAGAGAACACCAGTCCTAGCACTGGTTAGCATCGACGTGCTACAGGCTGCTAACAGCTAAAATCTCTATGCAAACAATGCATTTATAGTTACACAGTTTGATGTGAATAACTAACAAATGAGCCATAAAAAGCAGTGACCAGCTCCAAATACAAAGTTGACCAAAAACATCAGAAAAAAAGACAAAAACACAACAAAGGAAGAGCTGTTTTTAATGTTTCTTTTTCACATGTTCTTCAATCTTTAAATCAGCAAAGTCAAAGTCTTTAATGTCTTCGATTCCCCAGTTAGAACAAGATTAATTGCTCAGTTTCTGGTCTTATAGCATTATGACAACAAACCATTTTGTGGTGTACATTAGTTTTCACCTAATTACTTGTTAAAGTAGCAGCATTTCATGACTTATCAAGTTCTGTACACACTTTCTTTAACTAATTCCTTCATGTGTTTGAAGGAAATTCACTGCCATAATTCATTTTCAGTGAATAAGTTCTGTATTCACTTCTAAGTAGATGGACTACAAACTTGGCCGTCCTCGGTTACAGAGCGTCCCGCTTGTGTGAGTGTGACTGCGCTCTTGAAGTGTGCCTGAGAGTGGGCACAGAGCGCTGTCAGCCCGCTCGTGCCTCATCATGGAGCAGGCGGGGGGTGGGGAGGGGGTTGGTGTTGCTATGGAAATTAAAGGGGGGGTGGGGGGATTCTGGCAGACAGACCAAAGCTGTGATAGGAGTGTGTGGGATGGGAGCGGTATGCACACTACAGCTGTACGAATATCAGCTTTAATGAAGGCTTTCTGATTTTCACAAGCCGTGTTTTGTCCGTGCTGCAGGCGGGTTAGGGTAGAAATGATGCATAATCCTGTTAAATTTTCAGTGTTTTCTTTGGTTTCTGATTGTTACGGCGTTGCAGGGTATGGAAATGAGCATCTGCCGGTGCCACAGAGATCAGCAGGAGGAGTGTTGCTGCATCATTTCAATTTCCGATGAAGTTCCTGAACTTTTTTTGTGTGGGTCCACATCTTCATTTAGTCTCATCAAGCTAGCAGAGCATTCATAAGTTCAAACACCAAATATCCTGCATCAGGAGTTTGTGGAAACGTAAACTATGCAGACAATTAGCAAATTTCAAATAGCTTGCTGTTACTTGTTACAACCCATTTCCATCCTGGCTCCTTGATTTTCTGGTGTGTCTGATTTTACCAGTGTCGTATGTTTTGTCGCTGATGCTCACTCTGTTCTGTTCCCCTCGAGGTCTTTGCTGCTTCTCTGCCTAAAAAAAAACAAAGTAAAACTTACTGGATGCTAGGTATAATTCTCATGTTATTATCTATGCTCAGAGAAGCCCTTGAACCCTGAAACTTTTGTATTACAAACTGAGGAGTGAGTCAGCGCTTCTGTAAAAGTGTAACAAGCAGAACCTACTCTATAATCCAGAAATTAGGTAAGAGAGAGCAGGCAGCGTTTACTTGAAACTGTGGCCAAAAAGAGAGTTTGACAAATAAGGACAATGGAGTTCAAACGTAGGAACTTTCCTTACTTGTTTGTAAACACAACATTCAAACTGGGCTCCTCCTCCCTGGCTCAGTGCCAGCGGCAGCACACACCCACTGCCTCCAACTATGACTTCATGAACACAGGCAGAGGCAATTTTCAAAGAATTCTTTCGATTTAAATACAGGACATATATCGATTATTCAATGCTTGTTTGAAGCAGTAAAGAGTGTAGAATTATTTGTTTTTTACAGAATTGAGCAAGAGCAAACGGTTGATTTTCTGCAGATTTTCAAAGAGGACGTAATAAACGAGATGTTGATGGCAGTCTCACTAAATTATTGTTCTTTCCCGCCAGTTTTCGGCATGTTGCTGATGCATAGACTGTACGAAACATGGACAAAGCATCTGTGACGTCACCCGTTTGTTCCTGAAACCGTGAAATAAAACCAATCCGTGGCTGTGAGTTTTTCTTCGAGCAGCTACAGGGCGCCTTGGTGGTCACGTGACCTGAGCTTTGCCTCTGATTGGAAAATCAAACCTAATAACCTCTAAACTGCAGAGATAGATAAAATTCTCTCACCGTACAGTGTGAGCTGATAGTGAAATCAGTGTTTTTGAACCAGGCTGTAAATATGTTTTTAATGCGGTAAAAAGTCTGTTTTTATGGCTGGGTGTGTATGTGACTTCCTGTCTTTCTGCAGCCAGCCTCAAGCAGATTCTCAACAAACAGCAAACTTTTAGCACTTCCACATAGGCTACATTTTTACTGACCGGATGTTCCCCCTTAGCCATCACTCATGATACATTTAGAGACTGTGGGAAACTTGAGAATCTGCCGATAACGCCACTTTTTTACAGCTTTTGAATAGGACAAACGGTTTGTCAATGTTATTTTTTTGCCACATAGTCAACAGGCAGAGTTAATCTCTCCTGGCTTTGACTCATCAAAAACAAGTATTTAGCACAGCTGGGTGATAAATACTAACGAAGAAATTTACAAAGCTGTTCCTGGAAAGTCATCTGGTGGACACAACAACTTCAAAGGAAAGAAAACAGTTTTGCAAAACTGGATCAACAGATTCATGTCAGCGGAGGGTGTGGTTTATTCAACACTGTGTGAGTTGTTTTAGTGCTTGTGTGCCAGTATCATAAGATATGTGGTTTTCCTTCTTAAGATGGAGGAAGAACAGCTCCATTGTTTGTCGTCTGTGCGTCAGCTCCAAGTGTTACATATTTTGATGACATGATACAGTTATCACTAAACAGATTCATGCTATAGAAATGCTTCAAACCAATCTCTTGTTCTTGAGGATATTCAACCTCTCTTTTTGTCTTTTTTTGGATTTCAAACTAAATCGATTTTCCAGAGACAGTTGATGATCTCTGGACATGCGTGGGACTCTGCTCACAGAATCATTATTGTCTTTCTCCGCAGCGCTCCCCCACCCTTCTCCTCTCCGTCTCTCCTCACTTCATGCTGTTTGCAGCTCAGCTCTGCCCGCTGCTTTAACACGGGGTCGTGTGGGGCTGAAGCCGCTGTGAGCAGCACTAGCTAGAGGGGCTTTAGGCTTATCTCTCTCCGCCTGCACTTCCCTGTGGTCTTCATCTCTCCGTCCCTCCTCTTCTCTGTCTGTCTCTGACTCTTTGTACCTGTCTCCTCTGTGCGGCGCTCCTCTCTCTGTTTGGGTTCCCTCATGAATTTTTCTCTTTGCTTTAATATAAGGCTTCTTCCTCTACATCAGTCTGGCTCCTCTTTGTCTCTGTTGCGCTCTCTTTTACTCTCCTACCTCATAGAGTCCTTTCAGATTTTGCTTGCAGCAATATGAATTGACAAAGTGTCAACTGAGCTGTTTGCAGAGGAGACAAAGATAAGAGTGTTACGTCTGGTTACATCATTTGTTTATGCAAACTGGTGTTTGTTTCCCCCCTTTTTTAGTTATTTTCTTTCAGTTTTAAAATTTACCTTAAACATGAAAACTGCAGCTGATTGATTTCACATTCATGTGTCTGTTAATAAACGTTTAGTTTACAGGAAATCAGAAGGAAAATGAAAAATATTTGTTGCTCAATCTGATACGCCACATGCAGAGGTAAATATCTGAAGGTTGGGTTAAAAAAAGTGACATTAAACTTTAAAATTCCAAGATCTGAATGATCAAAAAAGCGGAAATTTAAATGTACGGTCTAGGCTCCTCCTCCTTGGCTCAGTGCCAGCGGCAGCACACACCCACAGCCTCCAACCGTGACTACATGAATACACTCACTAGCCCAGTAACCACCTGTAGCATCGTGTTTCTACACGGGAGAGACTCGAGAGCCATGTACCTGACTTAGCATGTTAGCATAAGCCTATCGCAGGTATTTGACACATACCAACTCATGTCCCTCTTCGTCCCGTGCTGCTCTCCAAGTTCCTGAAAGCGTAAGTTAAAGTTGAGCCATGCTTCACGGTTGTTTAGTAAAAAGCTTTATCTGTTTGGCGTTGTGTTTTCATTTTGGTTGTGTTTTACACATCACATCCAAAAGTGGGGTCACAGAAACTTCATTAGGTGGTGTCAAACTGTTTTATTGAGAATGGCTAACACTAGGAGAGCTAGCCCCAACAGATTTATGTTCATGTCTTCGATAGTTATGATTGCTTCCAATGAGTGTTTATGCTTCAATTTAACCCGAAATAACCTAAATACATTTTAATACAATTCTATCTCCACTTTTCCGTCAAACTACTGCCCAGCACAGTGGTTCTTAGGCCCCGTTTACACGGAGACTCCCGCAAAGATTCTTCCTTTGCGTTTCCAAAAGCCACCCGCGTTAACATGAGGACCGCGTGAAACGATCCGCGTTCATATGACTCCAGGAGGAGAAGTCTCTTCTTCTGTTCTTTCTTTTTCTGACGTTTTGTTGTGTGAGACGGTCGGGAATCCAACCATAACACGCATTACCGCCACCTACTGGACCGGAATGGCTCAACTCCTGCGCGCGCAGCCTTCACCTGAAACTGCGAGTGCGCATGCGGTGACGTCAGCGTTTCACCCTGAGACGCTCCGCTCTGTGTTTACACGAAGCCGGATGGAGGAGCGGATTCAGATACTTTCCACTCTAGGGAGCGTTTTCAAAAGTTTGCGTTTTCACTGAAAAGGCAACGTGGTCTCGTCTAAACGGAAGGCCAAAACGCAACGAAATGTTTGCGGAATCGACCGTTTTTGGCGTCATGTAAACGGGGCCTCAGAGTGAGGGTGGGGCCCCCTGGGGGTCACAAAAAACTAATAAAAGGGTTGTAAAATGCCTTCCAAAATTAAAAAAGATAAATATATTAAAAAATGCATATTTCCTCCAATATTATCAAGATATGAACAAAAATAGGCGTTACATTCTTTATCGAAGAATAAAAAATAAAATGTTTGTTCTGTTTTGTCACATTTCTGTTCCCCAGAGGCGCCAAGCTAGGTGGCAGCAGATTCATGTAGGAAACAAATGCAAACATAGGTCGTCTTGTTTTCTATCGACCAGCTTAATTACATATACTCAGCTGTTTTTTGATCTTCTTGTCTGTTTGTCTGTTTTGTTTTTTTTGTATTTGTGTGGGGTCACTAAATGTAATGTACACAAGTAAATTTGTACAGTACAAGTAAAGAGCAGCTTGCACATTTTTTATTGACTATAAAAAGCTCATAAATTGAATGATATTTCATGAGCTACCCAAACTAATAAAAAATTAATTACTGTTACAAAAAAAAGAAAGTTATGTTGTACAAAGTAAAAAACAAAGTGGAGCTCATGGAATTAAAACAGCCCATGTTTATGTTTTTCTTAAAAAAAACAACAACTCTTTTGGCAATAACTGAATCATTACGAGTATAAAAAGGTCTGTAAAGGGCACATGGTTACATATCCTGAGACTCAAAGTTTGTTCTTGACATTGATGGAGTCAAACCCTGAGGCCAGGAGGCAGCTGTTTGTAGAGAGACAAGATGGAGGCTGTCCACTTTCATTTCTGATTGAGCTAATCTAAAACCATGGATGAGAACGCCATCTGACGCTAAACATGATTATAAGGGACGATGTGTTTCAAAATAATTGATACTGATGATGATATCTGGACGGCTTGAATAAAGAAAAGTTGCAGATTCAAGTCAAACTCTGGCAGTTATTCCAGCATCCAGATAATGAATGTAAAGGATTGAGGGGTCTGCGCACTGAGCTGCTTTTCGATATCATCCACCGAATATAACCAGGACCACAATATTATGAAGTCTCTGCTTCTTTAAACTTCCACCAATCATCACAGCCGATAACAAACAGCACCTTCACATAACCCAGGATGTCTGGTTGGGGGGTCTGCGAGCTGAGCTGCCACTTACACCACTGTAGCTGATGCCATGATACCAGCTGTGTGTCTGAATTTCCTCTTTTAAAATCAGGAGGAACCACTTTCATTTCCTCTTTCATGACCCTTAGTGTCACTCTTTTTGTCCTTCAAAAAACGACATTGACTTCCTGAAGCAGCAGCTCTAAACCATTAATCCACTCATAATAAATGCACATTTTAATATAATCCTCAATCTGCCTGTACTTTGTTGAATTTTCATCCTTCTCCTGGACTCCATTTTTGAGGGCTCAATCTTTTGGAGACTCTACTACAACCTTCAACAATGTGGTTTAAGCACAAATAGGATTAAGCCCTTGAATTCCCCACTAATCTATTCTCCTGGGATTAATATGATTGGAAGATTCTGGGGCCGAGGGAAACACAGACGGTGGTTCAGGTTTATTTCCCCTCAGGCTTATAATGCCAACCTTGCAAAGGTGAGCGGTGATAAAAAAAAAGCTCCAGCGATAAGAAATGATTTCAATTAAACAGCTCCTTCAAAGAAACCCCGCCCAGTGGCGCAGCACTGAGAAGAATTACTTATCATACAAATTAATCCTCATTTATTGAGCCGTAATGGACTTACACTGTGCAGTTTGAGGTCAAGCCAAAGCCCGTCCCCCCTGTAGAAATCCTCCTCACTGTTATTCTCCGTACCTCACCCCTCTCCCCCTTGGATTAGTCCAGTTTATGCAGCAAAAGAAAAGAGCCTTTCAAATTGCTGATCATTTTCCTGACTCTTTGCTTGTCCCCTCTCTGTTTCTCTCTGTAGGTTGGCTTCTTAAAGACACAGCACAGGTATGAAATAGTGTTCACTCTGCCTGAAGTCCCAGCTCTGGGGAAGGATGTCTGTCCAGCCCCGGTTCCAAGTCCACACCTACGAATCACTGACATCTCACCTGCACCAGAGGGTAAGACCAGGAGAGGAGAAGAGCATTCAGAAACAACCCAATCAGCTCTTTTAGACCTCATCATTTTCGTATCCCATGGATCAGGAAACCCCGAAATTCAAATTACTCCATTAGCTTAAGCTATGAAAACTTAAAATTTGTTATTAAGGTTCAATTTACTCAAATGTTTGAGTTTTCAGTGTTAAAACTGATGATTTCTGACTAGATTTAACTTTAACTGTTAAAGTAAGCACAACTTAAAATCATTAGTTTGTGACTAAATTTGAATTTGAATTTATTTAGGATTGCCCCTTGAGATGCAGCATCTCGTTTTCGAGGGGGTCCCAACAAAAAATACACACAGATACAAAAGTAACACATAAGCGTACATAACAATAATACACAAACACAAAATGTACATTACAGCAATACACAAAACACTGCTCTACAAGTTCCACAGCCCCCACACCCACTCCCTTCACTCCTCCCACCCCATCACCACTTCACAAAAAAAAAAAAAAAAAAAAATAATAATAATAATAATAATAATAATAATAATAATAATAATAATAAAAAATGAATAAATAAATAAATAAGCATATATATATATATATATATATATATATACATACATACACACATATATATATAAAATAAATAAATGGGTAAATAAGAAATAAATTAAAATAAAATAATAATAACAATAATAATAATAATAATAATAATAATGATACATTAATTAATTGATTAATTAAGTAATTAATGAGTAAATAATTAATGAGTAAATAAAATAAATCATCAAACTCAAAAACATGTGACTGTGTTTTGTAACCGTGAGTGAGGAGGGGATACAGTCGATATGAGACCCTGCTGAACTTCTGGAGGTGCAGCAGTGGCACAGGTTGTCTGTGCTGTACATGGTGTGGACTGTCTGTGTCAAAAATAAATAAATCTTTTTAGCATGTTAGTCCAGTCAAAAATTTCATTGATAAATGTATTAACCATTAGGCGCACAGCAAAAGTCAGTCAGTACAAGACCCTGTGCCATGGAGCACCGACCACCAGTCAGTGCTGTGGTGCACAGACAACCTGCGCCCCCTGAAGAACAATATTTCAATGAACAGCAGGGTCTCATATCTACTGCCTTCCCTCCTCACTCACTGTTACTTAAGTTATGAAATTAGAGCTGATTTTTGTTGTGACAGCGTTTGTAACCATGAGTGAGGACGGAACGCTGTGGATATGAGACCCAGCTGTTCTTTAAAATGTTATTTAATTTAGTTTTTCCAATCTGCTTCAATTTTTTTATTATTATTTACTTAATGACTCACGATTTTGTTTTGGTGCAAAAGCTCTGTTCTGGGATCTCCTTTGGCCTCAGTAAGGTGGGGAGAGGACAGTGCAGCACAAATCCTGGTTTTCCTCCCTAGCCTCCTACAGCCGACTCATTTAAAGAGACATGCACCATCGATCATCAACACTTGGCTCCAACCATCCCGATCTGCAGAGTTGGCAAACTCTGGCAATAATATTAGGAGATAATTAATCTTTCAACAGTATTTGAACAAGTCACAACCTTTGCATAATTTATATTTTGAGATTAGTTCTGAGTTCTTGAGCAGTTAGTGAGTAGGGCTGGGACGATATGCTATTCTCGTCATTCGATTCTTTTACGATATTTGGGGTGCCGATTCTATTTAAGTTGCAATTCTTGGATCTTTATGACTTTTAATTTACTTTTTTAACACCAGACCATGTGAAAAAGTTGAATGATGATGACAATGTCTACAAACTTCAGAGTCAGAGAGAAACATTTCGCCCTCTGCTGGAGAAGAGTGGTAACTTCTTTCCAATCTAGTTTATTAACAAAGACAGAAACAAAGAGTTTTTGAATTTGAAAAAAAAAAAATCTTTTTTTTTTGACAAAAGATACCAATTTTGATATTGTCTGACAAAAATTACCTCTCTAATAAAACTAATAAAACTAAAAAAACACTCAAATAATACAAACTCAGTTCAGTACGTCCCAATTTGTGTTTCAGAAAAATGTTTCTGAGGATTGATAAATTTTAAAATTGTTTCCTGTCTCTGTCTTTGCTTATAAATACACCTGGCATCCAGACTTGAATGTGCGTCTATTCCTGACTCTGACTCGCCGTTAAATCTGGTCATTCAGGCTAAAGGTGATCCTCGAGTGTTTCTGGGCGCCGGGCCAGCGTCGGGCCAGCGTCGGGCCTGTAACTGAAGCGGGTTACTGACCTTTACTCTGAGCTCAGCGTCACTCTCTTTATGAGTCGCTGAAATCTGAAGCTGTGTTTGTTTGTTCGCACATGGCGACTGTTTACTCATCAGTCAGCTTTTTATCCTGTTGTCATTTTCTCTGGACCGCAGGATTAAGTTCTGTTCCATATTTCAAAGAGTCACACAGAGAGACGTGTGTGTTTGTGTGTGTGTGTGTGTGTGGATACCAGTCAATAAAGAGGAAATGTAATCTCTCTTTGTGTATTTTCCCCTCCCTGTGCGTCCCAGGAGGCCTGAAGGTGACGTGTGAGTACATGGCGCAGCAGGAGGGCGTTCTGTGCGAGGAGGTGCTGCTGCTGAGCGAGACCAACGAGGACGTCTGTGTCAAGGTCAAAGTTCACGCCAGAGTCATGGGTGAGATTACTTTACAAATACATACGTGACACCGATCAGGTGTTTCTGTTTCCACGTACAGTTTAGATTGTAACACACTCTGGCTGGTTGATAACTTTCGCTCAGCTGGACGTGTGATCCCGTACGGACGTAAACATTATTTTAACTATAGGTTTGTTTTCACTCGCAGAAGTGTGAAACTTTGAGAAAAGTTCATCAACGTGATTTTAACACCTCAGCTTTCATAGGAGGGTGTTCAAGCAAATTATGTTGTTTAAGAGCATCGCAGGCCAACAGACTGGTATGCAGACAATATAGCAGCAAAAATGCACACATGCACACAGTCACGTTCTCCCAAGAACTTTACACGATACACCAGCAAGTTGTTTTTTCTTCTTCTTCTTTTTCTAATGCTATTTAATAAATACAGTAGATACAACAGTTAAAGTTTCAAGAAATCTAAAATCAGACTCCCCAGAGACTAGATAGCTGAATAACTTCTACATTTGTGATCACAGTACAACATTAAAGAGGGAGTATTGTACTTAAAGAGGGGGTACTCTGCTTTCCTAGACTCAAGGTTTCAATGTTTTTATTCACCATTTGTACATGTACCGACTTTTCTGGTCCTGATACCGATACCTGGGCTTTGGGTATCGCCTGATACTGATGCCAGTGTTAAATAATAACCCGCATGCCCTACTGTGGGATAAGAATAGAATAGAACTTTATTGTCATTGTAACAAGTAAAATGAAATTGAAGTCACAGCAGAAATCAAGAAAATAAAAGTAAGAAAGTGTAGAAAGTGCAAAAAGCTCCATAAGAAAATAGATGCTGACAGCTTGTCCATCATTGTCCAGTCAGCCAGTCTCCACCTCCACAGGGTCCAGGACTGAGCTTCTTCAGCAGTCTGTTCAGTCTCTGTCTCCTGGATCCTGTCTGTGTTAGCTCTGTTAGCCATGTCTGTGAATAGCATGATGCTACTCTGCCTTCTGGTATTCCCTCTGTTGCTGGGTTAGCACAGCTAGCTTGTCCATCTTATTGGAGATAGATCTTACGTTCCCAACAACGATGGATGGAAGGACAGGTCCATGTCGTCACTTCTTAGCTCACACCTGAGAACCAGCACGTCGTCCTCACCTCCTTCTCCTCACCTTGTGGGAAACATCCGGCCTTGCACCAGTTAGCATTGACATGCTACAGGCTGCAGACAGCTGGTTTCCCATCTAAACAATGCAGTTATGGTTACATGTAGGATCTCCAGACAAACACAGGAGCAAAAAATAGTAAAAATATCACTGAAGACAAAACCAGTTTGGTGTCCATGAACAACAAATGAGCCGTACAAAGTAATGATCCACTCCAAATACAAAGTTGACGAAAAAGAGACGAAAAAAATTACAAGAAACGGACAAAGAAGAGAGAGCTGCTGCAACAGGCAGCCATAGCCAACAGGGCGGGGCCTAGCAAATAAGATTGGTAATGTTTTTGGTGAAAGGCAAAAAATGAGTTTATGGAATCACTGAAGTTAATACAAAAATATACAACACCAGTGTTGAAGAAACTGTTGATGCTGATGTTTTTGGCGCCTGTAGCTGAATTCAAAGCTTGTTTTAATGCTGCACTAATGTTGTAGCTGTTAGCCTTGCATTTAAGGCCAGTTTAACCAGGATTTCTAGCATCCAGTTTCTCTTTTATTGCTCACTTACAGAGGAAATGGGTTACAGAGGAGTGACAGGACGGTCGAAATATGAGTGCAAGAGGTTTAAGGTTTCAGGGTTAAAGACATTGAGATGCTTGTTCCTGAAATATTTTGTTTTTTGAAAATTGTTACATAACAGGGTCTCTCATAAAGCCTCTTTAGTTTGTTTGTGTTTACACTGAGGGCTCACATAAACGAGTCCACCACATCATCTTTATGTGTGTGCTGCTGCCCCCTGCTGGTCACTCTGTTTCTGTGTCAGTCACTTCAGCAGCAATGTGAATTTTAACAGCAGCCCTAAATAAACACTAAGGTTTTTCTTTAAGCATGTTTTATATCATAAAACAGTTTGTTAAGGATTCTTAGATCCTAACTTTGCAGAGGTTTTTTTCGGTGACTCATGGGAGCATCATATCCTCTGTAAACGCTTATTTTCCTTCCTCACAGCAGCATTTTTTCCTCTCCTCTGTGACTAAAAATCTGTCTGAGGCTGAACTGAATTTGCATTTTGCTACAGCAGATGGTAAATTAGGTAAAGGGGGCGTTTGTGTTTCTCTATTTATGCCAGCTTTAATACGGCCCATGTGTGTGTTTGAGGATGAAGCGCAGTGAATCTGTGTCTATTTTTACTCCACAAAGCATGGCCTGAACATCTGTCCAGATGTGTGTGTGTGTGTGTGTGTGTTAGTGTGTGTGTGTGTTAGTGTGTAAATGTGCAAATGTGCCCTGGATGTAGACCACATGAGAGGATTAGCATCCCTCTCAGCAGACGTTAAGCTGGACTACAGCGTTTAGATCAGTGACTGAATGACTCCATTGTTGTGCTGTAGCGTGTTAGCATTGTTGCTAACACTGTGAGGGGTTTTTAAATCTAGGATGAAACAGATTAAAAGACACAACAATGTCTTCAGTAAGCAGTATGTGTTTGTGGAGGCACCACCTTCCCTGTTCGTCACAATAGAGGAGAAGGAATGGAGGGAAAAAAGGCTTCTTGCATTGGCCGGGAATCGAACCCGGGCCTCCCGCGTGGCAGGCGAGAATTCTACCACTGAACCACCAATGCTTGAGTATTTGGGTGAGGGGGGCCCTCAGATTTAACAGGAAACATATCCGGCACTTGCATTCAAAAGGTAAAGCTCACTGTGTTTCCTCTGGGCTGTGAAAAATGTGACCAAACAAGAGACTTCTGTTCTTCAGCTCAACGCGGGAGAGTCGTAACCATACATGCAGGCGGGGGAGGGGCAGCATGGGGAGGGGGACGGGGGCTCCTTCCTCTCAGTCAGGGTTTCCTCCCACGCTGTTCTCTCACAGTAAATAAGTAACTTCAACAGGTTTCGTTCATCTGAGCCTGAAAGTGGATCTTCATTTTTTCCACTCAGAGGTTGTTCAAAACATGTTGATCTTCTCCAGACCACACCCAGTCACACTCTGTACCAGGAGCTTAAAAAACAGAGACAGGGAAGAAAGGACCCAGAAGTGTGGACTAGTCTTTTTGTACATACAGTTTGATAGATTGCGATAAGAAGTCCATTTGTTTCTATCACATTTGTATTGCTTGCTATGGATTTAAATGATCTACTACCCAGATGAAAACGAGCGTGGGTTTCAGATGTCAATTCATTGCATTGAATGTTGTGATGAAGTCATATGAAGCTGTGCCTTGTTAAACTACTAATGCTGGTGGTGCTAGCTCTGCTGGTGTTAGTTACACTCTGCAAACTAACTTAGAATAGTTAACTTGTAGACTCTCTCGGAAAAAAGTTCTACATTTTGGGTCCAATCAACAAAGATCTCAAACAGCAAGCCCAAAATTGTGTCATTTTGCACCTGCAAAATGACACAATTTGAATGAGCATGAAATGCTTACTTCCAGCTGTCACCATGTTACAGTTTGGGGGACCACTGAGCAGAGTGGCCGTAAATGAAAAACTGAGTTTGAAGCCATGGAGGTGCAGAAATCAGACGATTGGGTCACGGGGCCATTGCACAGGAGGTAAGAGCTGTGTCCGATGCAGAGATGTTCACAAGTCTTTGGTCCCAAGTCCAACTCAAGTCCCAAGTCTTTGGACACAAGTCCAAGTCAAGTCTCAAGTCTTTGATCACAAGTCCAATTTAAGTTGCAAGTCTTTGGTCACAAGTCCAAGTGAAGTCTTTCTGTCAATGACCTGGAAACATTTGGGAGGTCATTCAGTGGCTGTGGTCCTTCAACTGAGCTGCCGACGAATGAAGAGGGAGGTTCATCTCCTGCGCTCTCTGGGGAGTCGTTGCATCCACGCCTCCTTCTCGCTGCTATGACCGCAGCCGCAGTTCCTGGATTGCGCGTGCAACTTGCTCATTTGACAGACGCAATCCCTGGTACACTCGGTTAGTAAATCAGTTTTGAGCGCACTATCAAGTTTGCACGTTTTTTCTACACGCAAATCTTCAGTAGATCAGGCCCTAAAACTGTTATTTGAGTGTTTTCTTACCTTCAGGCTAGCCAGTTAGTCAGAATTCAAAAAGCTGTTTACGACTTCCATATTTGTCACTTTGGACCGAATTATAGACGTGTCAAAAAGTTAGAGATGCTAGAGATTACATTTCTTAAAAAAATATATATATTAAAATGGAGAAACTGAGGGGAGATACTACCCTCTGCTGTTCAGAAGGGGTATTGCAATTCTTTTTTCCTCTCACCAAGTTGTGTTTTTGTTCATTTTTATGGATTTCCAACAATCTCCGGAGGAACCAAACACTTCCAGAGTCTGTCTCACAGCTTGATGGTGTTTAAAATTCTGTATTTAAGGGTTCAGAGGAATTATTTTTGTATTTCTGTGTCTCTAATCCAGATCGTCACCACGGCACACCCATGCTCCTGGAGGGAGTCCGCTGCATCGGGGTGGAGCTGGAGTACGACTCCGAACAGAGCGACTGGCAAGGATTTGACTGATACTCCTTCCACCTGATGCTCACACACATTAACACACATTAACACACACAAACCTGCCATCAAGAAACAAATCCTTTCACAATCATGCGCTCAAAAGTTCATGAATTAGAAAAGTGTTGTAATAAATGACTTTGTGCCACATACTGTACAGAATTCAATCAGCTGTGTGAGTCAGTGTTGAGTTTGGGTCGTTTTTACTTCACTGGGACATTTGCGTACAAAAACATTCCTCTGCTGTCATGTCACAACTGCAGCATCAGAATGAACCATTTGGTTCCTTTTTTTTTTTTTACATGTGCTTTCCTGACTTAACCTCCAGAGGGCAGCAGTGCTCTTTGAAGTAGTGCAGCTCTGGCTCATTTCACTGCCTCTGTCCTCATTATGTACAGGCTGAACTGACTTCATACAACATGGGTTTAAATGTTTGAGAGTACGCAAGGGCTCTTTTATTTTTGTATGTTATCTTAAAATATGAAGGAATAAAAACTTAAAAAGCCACTGAATTCTGACAAAACTGCAGAGCATGTAATGTGTCTGTTCTACCATAGGGGGGCACTGCAGACCAGCATATAAAACTCCTCTTCTCTGGCGGCTTCATTTGGACACAGTGGTTCAATGAGCTGGCATTTTCATGTGAAAAGGTCAAGCTTAATGAAATCTGTATGGAACATTTTGTGCGGTTCACATAGTTTATTTTTAATCCAGTTTAACCGAAACAGAGAACATTGGTTTGATACATCTTAATTCTTCTGTATATGGAAATAATCTGTTTATACTCTTCAAGGGAGCCTTTATTTTGTCACACAGTGAATGAACAAAGGTAACATTTCTTTTAATTAGGCTTTTTTGTTTCATCACATTCTTCAGGGGTATTCTACACTGCAAAAACTCAAATCTGCTGGTGTTTTGTCAATTTTTTTCACCAAATACCCTTTCGAATTGAACACTTTGTACAAAAAATAATTTTAAATAAAAAAAAAAGAATTCTTATAAAACTTCTATAAATTTATATCATGTTTCAGGTCTTACACTGCAAAAAATGTATAGTTCAAACATTTCGAGATATTAAAGAAAAATAAATAGATGAAATACTTGTAATGATAAAAGATATCTACGCTTACCATTTTCTTAAAAACTCTGATACAAGACCTATTAGTTATTTTCTCTTGTTATAAAAGCAAATTTCTTTACTATTATATAACACTTTCAGTACTGAAAACGTATTAATTGAGCCATAATTACTCCAAACATAATCAACATTGTATTTAAAAAAAATAATAGAATTTTTAAAAATTATAAATGAAAAGCCATCATTTCTTACAGTGAGTTAAGAAAATCCTCAAATTTAGTTAAAAAAAAGTTTCCTAAAATAAAAAATAATTCTGATTTCCTGAAACTAATCTGGCAGACTGTTTTTTTTCTGTTGAGCCCCTTTTTGTTGTTGTTGTTGTTGTTTTTCCTCTGATTCATTGTCGTAATTCCTATCACAGTATCTTATTCAATTTATACAAATTAACCAAATACACTTCTCTCCCATTAAAATTCAACGTCATCAGTACACTTTTAATATCCTTATCCATCTAAAAAGGGAGCTTGGTTCTTTAGTTTTTATTATTATTATTTATTCTATTATTTATTTATTTTTTTACCCCACACAAGCAACTATTTTTTATTTGCTGCTAGGGATTTCTTGATATAAGCCATATGACTGACTGATGCTACTGATTAGATATTTTGACCTACAGTTTGGAGTTTTTGCAGTGTAAAATCTGAAATAAATAAGATAAAACCACATGTTCACAGTTCTGTGGATGGCCAAAATCTAAGACAATGACAGATTTTGTCTGTTTCTGTTTTCTATCTTTGATTAAAAAAGTGTTTTCAGATTTTTGACTGTTAAATCAGTAAAAACAAGACACATGAAGACGTTTTATGTTCATTTATCAATGAAGAGAATATTCCTCAGATTAATCCGTACTCTTGTTCTGAAGTGTTTTTTTCTGTTGCAGGATTCAGGGAGGTTTGATTTTTCTTCAAATTCATGAAGCCTTCAGAACACACACACACACAACACAAGTGCCTTTCATTGCCTGACTCTTTCTTTTTAACCATCTGCTGTTCTTCCTGCCATACACTGAACCAACACTGTACTCCTTCGTTTACATTCATGCTTACAAAGTGCCATGATGTGGCTCCTTCTGCCAGAGCTCTTTTTACGAACCCTGACGTCTCCTCTGCGTGAATCAACATTTTTATTTTCTGTTACATCCTGTTGAATCCATCAGCCTTAAAGGTAACTGATCAGTGAGTGTTTTCTCTCGGTGTAGTGCAGATTTAATCAGTGTTCGCCTGCGTGTAATAAAGGTTAAGTCTGTTTGTTCCTTCTTTGTGAAGCTTGGGTAGGTGACTGTTTCCAGAATGTAGTGGTTTATTTGTCCATCTGCTCCCTGTGTGTGCGCGGTTTGTACTTTTTAATGTCAAAAATGAATTAAAGTGTATGTTTGAGTCTCTGTGTCAGTTCTCTGTACGGACACTGGATGGCACTGCACATCGCCGCTTTGATATCACTTCTGTTACAAAATGTCTTTTCATGTGACCCAGTGGAGGTTATGAAAACATTATCGTTTAAGTAATGACATTAAAATTGAACATGACAGCTTACATTAAGGGTCGGCTTTCACCTTAAGACCTCTCTACTGCTCGGGTTACAGAGACACAACCGACTGTGAAATTCTGGATTTTGGACACAACATGATGAGGGAACACTCCTTAAGATAAAAATACCAGCTCCAGAAAAGCTGGATATACAATTTTTCCGGTTCAACAATTATTAAACAACTGTAAGACAAATTTATTTACCTTATTAATGATACAGTTTTTTTTAATAAAGTTATGACAGCTTAGTTCTTTTGATTTTTTCTAAAGACAGAAAAAGAGTTAAATAACAAGACTACTGTTTGACGACATTTATCACTGTTATATACTAATTACTTTTTGCTGTAACTTTTAAATTAATTGTGAAAGTCAACTATGGTATTTCCTGAATCCTCTTTGGAAATAGTGTCTAAAGCAAATCAATGCAAATTTGGAGATAAAAAAATAAAATAAAACACTCCTCGTATTCCAGCTTCTTTTAGTTATTGACAAATTGTGCATTTTTGAGGGCTTTTGAATTCTTAGTTAAAGAATTATTTGAAAAACTGCAGCTAAAAGCAGGGATACATTAAGTATATGTCCTTAGAATTAAAAATATTTAGGCTACAAAGTGTACTGTAGCTATAAAAATGTCAGTGTTGCTAAAGAAAATGCAGCAAGTTACCAAACTAATGAAAACAAAACAGGGGTTGATTTGTGTTTGTTTTCCAAGCCAATGCAAGATTAATGAATATTATACATATATAACGTTTAAAAAGAAATCTCAATTGTTTCTATAAAAACAAGCCAATAACACCTCTTTCCCTCTGACTTTGAAAAGGCTAAAGGGTCAAATGTTTATTTTACTTCAACTGAAATATAAAAACACATAAGAGCTAAATGGGAGTTTAACTGGCTATCACTGTGTAGCCATTCAGACATTAAAAGTTTAGTTTACTTCAAACTGTGTGGCATTAAGGTCGTTTTTAGGCTCAAAATCGAATCCAAAAGGCCTCAGAGTATGATTGTTAGCTTGTTTATGGTACCAATCACCCCTAGCGTTAGCAAAAATCGATTCAAATATTCATAGCCTTAAATGTTTCGTTTATGTATCTGACAAAGCAAAGCTTAAAATATAAGTTAGTAGTAATTTAATGATACACATCAGGACTTTTTATTGGCTCGGTTTCAGCTTTCGTGTGACAAATATTTCATAATTGTCGCTGATGGAAAAGACAAACATATGAACTCTGAAGGAGGTCACGTGCCGGTTCGTCATCATTTTTTCAAATTCTAACGGTCAGATTTGATTTTCAACGAAATATGTCGACTGACTGTTTGAGGAGGGTAGGAAGTTATTTAAGTAGGACGAAAAGAGGAAAAATATAATTGATACCACCCGTTGAGGATATCCAAGTCCTGGAGCGAGCCCGAAGTCAATACAAAAACCCACACACACCCACACACACACACACACTCACACACTCTGCCACACACTTGCTGCTGCCGAATACACAAACAAATAACCACACTCCTATCGCGAGAACACTTGGAACGGCGCCAATAATTTCTTCTTCGACTCATTTTTTAATGTTGTACACTCCTAACGGTCGAGTTGTTGGATTATAGAAGATAATATTGAAATAATATTTCGTCGTTTTAAAATGTTTTAAAGGTTGTGTAAAATAGCTTTAATACCTAACTTGTTTATTTATCTACAACATTTTTGCTACAAAATAAAATATTCCACAATCTCATATCCCGGCAACGAAACAACTGATTCATTGTTAATAACAGTGACAGGCCTACTGGCTGTGATAGCGTTAGCAAGCTAGCAACAATTATTTCCTGTTGGTGATAAATATCGCTCTTATTTCACCTTTCCTTGGGGTTAAGAAAACAAAAATAATTTCGTTTTTATGACGGCGTATTCTTAAATTGTTAGTCCGAGCACTTATCTAAAATATTCATATTAAGGCTCCATGGTGCTCAAAAAGAAACGAACAAATTAGTTTGACCATAACCACGATGGAGTATCTTAATCAATTCAACCGGACGACTTGTCATATTTATACCAACGATTTGATTTTGTTAAAAACGAAACTTTGATAGTAACGTTATTAAAATAAATTACAGCTAAAATTGAATTATTTTAATTGATTCAGTAAATATAATTTCAAACACTTCAAACTCACATAACTAAGCTTAAAGTATTTTGTACAACTATTTGTTTGCAGCAAATAATATTAACTTTTGAATGGCTGCAAGAGGCCTAAGTTTTCTTTCAATTCTGACGAATTTTGGGTTTTGCAGGCACTTCCTTTGAATTGTATTCATTCAATGTATTCGCGTATATTTTGTTTAATTAAATGATAATATTCGCCCTGCTAGTACGTAATTATTTCAGTTGATCTCACCATTTATAAGGACAGAAAAGTGCGAAAGGGGGACTTGCAAATCAAATCTGTGTAGTGTTTACGGCCTTTTCATAAAGTTAGGCATTTTAATTAGGAGAGGGGTATAATAGCTTGTTAATTTTTTTTTTTTTACATTTACAGCACAAAACCTGTTAGTCTTTGTAGGTATTAATAATAAACGGGTATATGCGTAAAATTTGGCTGTTCATAACGTTCCTACTAATAGCATTTTCCATTTTTTTTCGCTGTTCTTTTACATTATTTCAAAATAAAAGCTCACCTGCAAACTGCCTCAGGTTTTTTTTTCTTTTCGTTTTGCGTATAGAGGAAAAAAGAAGCCGGGCCTGGCCTCAGTAAATCATAACAGCAGCAGCAGTACGACTCAAATAAGGAATAAAACACAGTTGCATTAGTTTGTTTTGATATCGTAAAAAACGCTGAGTGCTTTAGTTTCACTTTCAATTAAAGAGACACTCCTAACAGTTTCCTATGATATATGGAATACAGAAAGAGGTTGAATAAATGATGAATTACGTCTTTTTCTTTTCAGTTTTGTTTTATTATTAAAACTTTGGATGGCCAGCTTTACGCACTCGCCTGTTTTTCATTCCTGGACAGCTTTGTGCGCAGCTCGTGCTGGTTGTGTGAACTCTGAGTGGCCCGCTGCCCTCCCTCTGACCTCCAGGATTACTGTAATCTCTGTTGATTGATCTGATTGATCAGATTCATCTCCACGAGGCCGCAATCCAGGCACACGCGGGCCAGGGGTGGGTGGGTGGGAGGGGAGTAGGTGTAGAGGGTGGGGGTGGAGATGAGGCGGTCGGTGCGTGGTGCAAACAAACATTATTTTTCTCTGCCTCTCTTTGGCCTGTGGGCACGTGCAGACAGGGAGCATATCCGGCTTTTTACACACATCAGGATCATGTGCAGCAGAAATCTGCACTCATGGAGGGAGATGAGGATTTAGAGTGTTTCAGAAATGTGATTCTAATGAAGTATGGCTCAAAATTATGTGGACTCATTTAGATTTCATCATCCTTACACATAAAAAAAAAAACAAGAAAGGGCACAGCTTTATCTACCTCTTTTAAAGCTCAAATCAAATCCATCTCATCATGTTGTAAAAAATAGTGGAAGTATTTCAAAGTAAAAGTCTCTCCTGGAAGCAGAGAAATGGGATTCAAAAGAGGCAGAACTTGGTTATTGGTCTGTCCTACTGAGAAATTAATTAGAAAAACTAACATGACAGGAGCCATTAACGAGAAGTGATGGATGTGCAAAATTGAATTAGGTCCCCTGACGTGTGATCAAAGAGGAGGCTTACACTTCATACAGTAGAAGAAGAAGGAGAGGAAAGTCTTTTATGTTATAAAGAAGCCATTATGCACAGGAAATATTTCTGCAAGGGACTTTAGCCTGTTAGCATTATCTTTATCATATTTGTTAAAGCAGTGATTCCTGTTGTGCAACTACAATGAGCAGGCTGAAGCACAAACAACCAAAAACTATTTGTTTTAGCAACATTTTTATTCTCTTTTTGGGGTTTTTATCCTTTATTTTGTTTGCATTTTTTAGAATGATACACTAAATCATAACCCAGGATGTGTCTCAGATAAACAATGTGATTGTTTTTTGTCCCACTGACCCATAAAGAGTCATAAATAAAAGGCAGCCTCGAGTGGAATGACAGGGTCATATTCAAGAAAAGTGGAGTCAAAGTTCCTTTAAATGTTGCTGAATTTATATTCAAAGCTTGCCCATCACTATTTTTCATCTGCACCAATGTCTTGGGATAGAAATGTGAGCATAATTTTTTTCCTGCCTCTTTTGCTGTTCTTAAAGCCGTGCATCAGAATGCAATACAAGAGAAAATAGTCAAGTGTGTCTGCAAAAAAAAAAAAAAAAGGACACACTGGATATAATATTTTGCAGGGAAAAAAAAGAGCTGCAGAAAGTGTCCCTCAGTTGTTGCAGAAATAAAAAAAGGGAACCTGTTTTTTTAAACACCCACAGAATAAAATGAGGGAAATGTGCACATCACTGGAGACTCAAACGTGTTAAAAAAGAGATTTTTTGAGGTTTTGGGTGTGCATGAGTGGAGACAGAGGCTGAAAACACTGCAGAAGGTAGAGGAAGGGAAAGAGTGTGTGTGTGTAAGTGTGTGTGTGTGTGTGTGTGTGTCCCAGCACAGCAGCAGCAATCAGTCCCCCCTTGTCTCCTTGCTGAGTGCAGCGTGTGATTGACAGTTTCTATTCTTCCTGTGTGAGATTAGAGATGCTGAAAGGAGTAACGAGCCGCGCCTAGAAGCTGTAATTACGGCCTCTGTAAGAAAAATAAAGAAAAAACACACACAGCTAAACTATAATTATATAATCTGCCTTTCTTTCTTTTTTTCCACAACAGTGTTTTCAGAGATGTATCACCTGTAAAGAGGACATTCCAGCCAGTGTTTCAGTCACAGCTAACGCTTAAATTATCTCACAATCACAACAAAACTACAGGCTGCAGCATCAACACCACGCTGCCGGGGGGAAAAAATGGGGACTGTTTACATACACAACAAATGTTCACAGTGGACGACTCCAGAAAGTGTTTACAGAGCATGTCAGCAGTGTTTGTTTACAGTTTGTCTCCACAGTGTACATTAACAGCGTACCATCAGTTCAATGTTTACAGTTTGCATCTATAGTGTATGTATACAGTGTATATTCATAGTATATCTCCACAGTGTACAATCATTTTACCATTTACATTTTATGTCAATAGTAGCCTATATATTTATATTGTACATTTACATTGTATACTAACAGTGTAATTTACAGAATATATATTTATGGTGTAGGATTACTGTGTTTATTCACATTAAATGACCATATAAAAATAAATACTAACCTTACCTCATGCTTTTGTTGCTGAGCTGAAATGTGGAATAGTACATTGGTGTCTTTACCCTTTCAAAGTAAAAGCCTTTTTCATTAAGACATAGTGGACAAATGATCAGAAACACTTGTTGAATCTTGTAGACTGCACTAAATTCAACTCTGATAAACATCAGGAAACAATTTCAGGTGTTATTCAGTAAATTTGGGCTTAGGTTGAGTGATTTCCTATTATAAAGGCTTGTTTGAACCATTTAAACTGTTATTTACTCATAACATTAAATCTACTGTAGAGAAACATATTTCAGTCAAGCACTTTTGGATCATTTTGGTGATATTTGAAATAGTTAATTTTAAAAATATAGGAAACCTTGTGGTTATTTTTAATAAGTATAGTATTTTAGACATATCATAGAAGTAGTGCAGCACATTTTGATGCAATTTTACATTCACCAGATGTTATTTTGTTATATATTTTTTTAACAGAATCTCAACCATTGTTTGTTTAAAAACTGACATTATGGACTTTAAATATCAAAATATCTAAAATAATTTACTAGGTGAGTGGTTAGATTTTGAAATGTTTTATGCACCTCAAAAATTAATATTTTAATAAATCTACAATGAAATAATAGAGGGTTTTCAAACACCTTAAGAATCTTATAGAGAGCAAAGAAGCATAAAAAATAAAATATATAAGGTGAAACTATTTAAAAATATATATTTATAAACCTTTACTTACAAAAGGTAAAATTTAGACCGTGTAATATCGACTTTTATAATACTGTTATTTTTTTAATTTTCTTTTTTAATATTTATTTATTTTTTTTTTTACCGTGTGATTTCCCGCGCCCACGTTAAACAGCGCATACAAAGCCAAAAAGCCCCCTCACAGTGTTCCGGTGCAGCGGGGAAGCCCGGGCAGTTTTTTGTGTTTGTCTTTTTCCAACCATCGTGTCATGTCTCCACCGCTCTGCTCTGCGGCTCCGCTCATCCTCTTATCAAAACGTGCCCCTAACAACCGACCAATCAGCAACGAGCCTGTACGTATACAGGAAATGACGTGTGGGTGTTCCTGCCTTCTGTAAAGTGCACCGTGTCACCACAAATACTATCCACACACCAACATCTCTGCTGTGTCGGAGCAGGCAGGGTGAGATCTGCCGGCCCGGGCAAACGCGATGTTGCATCTCTGAAGCAGATTTACAGAATCAGACCAGAATCCATAAAAGCGCCAAGGTGCAGGTTGACCTTTCCCCGCCATCCCCTCTCTCAGATAGACGAGTTTCTTCGTTTAGCAGAAGACCAACGACCCTGTGTGTGTGTTGCCGTTTGGCTCAGTGAAGGATCCTTGGAGGCAGCAGATGTGACCGGGCTGGAGTAACAGGCTGCAGCTCCGGACAAACCGGGACAAACTTCCCCTCCTAGTCTCCAAAACACTCAAATGTAGCCGGTGCTTTTTGGGTGTGTGTGCACCGCCTCTTAGTTTATTTCTACGTGGGTGAGCAGTGCATGTGTGTGTGTGAGAGAGAGTGTGTGTGGCACCTCCCCGCTCCTCCATAGATCTGGTTGCCCCCCTTGTCCTGACCCAACACCATGCACTTCTTCTCCTGCACCTCCTGGCAGCTGTAGCCCACTTCCTCACGTCCCCTGTCTTTGCCTTGCTCTGGACTTCGGACCCCCGCGCGTCATGTCTGGACGCCTGAAGCCGGTTCCGTTGCAGGACCGCGTGCTTCCTTTGTAACTGGATCTACTTTTTTTTTGGAGGGAGAAGAGAGCAGGGCATGCTCTGCTCGTCTCTGGAGAACACTTGCAAAGAGAAGAAAGTAGCCAGAGTAGGATAGAGGAAGCAGCAGAAGCAGCGACAGACGGAGAGGCTTCAGAGAGAGTGACTTACCTGTAGATGTTCGACCAGACCACGACTATGGGCGATGGGAACCACCGCTGTGGACCCAACCCGCTGTGTCCGGACCGGATGGAGACAAAGTGCCGCGCCGAGATAGGGAGCAGGTCCCCGGTTCAAAGCTCCACCGACACCCCGGGGACGTCAGCGTCCACGCCGACGTCCTCCAGCGAGGACGGGCATGACAAACTTTTGGGAGTGGACCCTGACTACTGCCGGAGGATCCTAGTGAGAGGTAAGAGGAGGAAAACAAAGGAAAATAGATTTATTTATTTTTATTAGACAGTTTGACTGGGTATCTCTGTGGTTTCCGGGACTAATGTAAGCTAACTAGCATTAAAACACAGTGCTAGCATTTAAAACAATATATGCCACCTGTCATGACAGTTCCTGCGATTTAAAAACAACTTAAATTTTGGTACAAAAATCCACAAGAAAGTAAATGAGTATATGCAATTTTCCTATTTTTACAACCTCAAAAATTTACTTTAATGAAATAAATAAGTCTGCTATTTTTTTGTACGTAAAAACGTTAATTTTACTAGAAATAAAAAGCTGTACACTACCTCTGCTTTAGGATGAAAACAATAGGCTACTTTCACTTCCGTGATACCAAAATGACTGTTACACCAGGCCACACCTGCAAAACACTCATTTTTAGAAAAACGACGTTAAACTACGAGGAAAGTGCAAAATTTACATCAGTTTACAACAACTTCTGCACTCGTTATTTATTGTAAAATATTTTAATAACCAAAATGTTGTCTTTTAATTAATACTGTGTTACTGTTGCTTTGTTATAGACTTGAGTAAGAATATAAAACCAAAGAAAAATGTTCAAAATAATTAGTTAAAATTCACATAAAGAGACCGTTTATTAAAAAACGTGCTAAAAGAAGAAATACTACGTAGCTTTCCATTGATTACCACTCGTAATCAACGTATGTGTGTGTACGTGAGTGTGTGTGTGTGTGTGTGTGTGAGTGTGTGTTGGGCTGCTTGATTGCCTTTGTGTGCCAGCCTTATGTTCATGAACATGAGAATAATATTTAATTCAGAGAGTCCACGCCCTCCTGCTGAAGTCCTGTATTCTCCAAATCGTAAATACGACTTTAAAAAAACATCCAGAAAAAATATAAAGAAAAACACTTCCTAATAGGTTAGAATAAATTTGGCTAATTTTGAATTTATTTTATTTTTAAAAAATATTAGAGACGTGTTATCACTTAAATTGAGCTCGGACCATTGCATTGAATTACAATATACTTTTAAATGATATTTAATTAAACATGAACCACGAAGTATCACTAGAATCACATATAAAAGTACAAATTTGTGTAAGTAGCCGGGTCATGTGAGTGTTTTTTTTCTTTATTCAAGATTCATTTTAAATTAATAAATTATTCAGCCTAGTATCCTTCGGTAAAAAAAAATGTAGCCTGGATTTTTAAAAAAATTAAATTTAAAAAATATTTCTTCAAACGATTCCTGTCATGTTAAAAAAAAAAACACACTGTACCGTTTAGCTAATGCTTTCCAGGAACAGAAAGTCAACACACTGCACAGCTTGGTCCCCATTCAGAATCCCGTTTAGAAAACACCAAATAAAAATACAACCTGTACCTTGCTGCACATTTTTTACAGTGTGGAGGAAACAGCTTAGAAAAGAGTCGATATGTGCACATAAACAGTCAGTTATTCACGTTTAAACACGGTGCACAGTATGGTTTGATGCATGCTTGTTTTTTTCCTTCTAATTGATGATAGTGTTACAGTCGAGGCGAGTGTAGCTTTAGCTAACGTTAGCTACAGTTAATGTGGTAGGCAGTGTCTTTAAAAAGTGATATTTAGAAGTAGAAGTAAATGTCAAAAGTGAAAAGGGGAGAAAAATAATTTTTATGGCTCAAGATGAGGATAAAATAAATCTTGGAGACTGTTTTGAGAAAAGCATCAGGAAAGAAACTGGAAAAACTATTTAATTTGTTTTCGTTGATATTGATTTTAAAGTGGTAGACATTATACTGAGTAATTTCTCTTTTGCAAATGAGACAGATATCTTTTTATCTTTCATGTAAGCCCTGCTCGGCCGTCAGGTGTTCATATCTCCCCCATTAACCACCCTTCTTGTGTCGTTCTTGTTTTTGAATGACGCTCCTGTTTGATGCTGATGATCAGAGGCAGAAGTGGCCTTTGGGAGAACAAGAGGGGTGAAGATTTTTTTGTTTTTGTGAGCAGATACAGTTCGGTACTTTCTTCCTAGTGAACGACACCTTCAGCGTCACGATTTGTTTTAAAAGCTGAGCTCTGAATGCGAGGCTTCTTTTTTTTTTTTCTCCTCTGCACACAGAGGCTGGGGTCACCGAGAGGTCAGCAGGCCTGCCTGGTAACCGCTGCTTTCCCTCCTCTGCTGCAGTTTGAGTTTATTTTTCTGTCTTTGCAAGAAAACGTTTGTTTGCCTCTGTGGATTTTTTTTGGGGGGGGAGTTCTTGGGGTCCCTGGGGCTGAATCTAGCCCGCCTGGCGACACATTACGCATAGTCATTACGCGTGCGTAAAGATGGAGAGCTCTGAGACATGTTTCAGTGCATCACGAATGTCAGAACACTGACGAAGAGGCGTGTGTTACAATGTGAGTGGAATACCACGCACTGTACGCATATATGTAATAAAAATCTGTCTTTACTGCAACAAAAACGAGGCGCAAACTTTCATTTTACGCAAAAATTCTCCTTAAACTAATTTTCGCCATTACTTCGTTTTCATCTGACGCAAACAAAAAATCACAAAAACACTGTTAACGAGCTTTTTTGGATCAACAAACAACTAAACGGGCGTAATAATTGAACTTTTAAGGTGAATTCCTCCTTTGCTAATCCAGATTTCCTATAGAAACTCTATGGATGTTCGGTTCAATCAGTTTTGTTTCATATTTTATTCAGGGCTCTTCATATTTTATAGATTGCATATTTTATGAACTAAAACCTTGGACAAAGAGGCAGGGATGTCTGGCCTGCGCTTCCATTCAGAGTGATAAATACAAACAGATATTCTCGGTTACAGTGCGATCAAAACAGACGAACACCGAGGCAGAAAATAAGTCACTTAACAGCTAAATTATGCTAGAAAAATAAAAATTAAAGTGTAGGATACTGGTTTTTCTTTTCGGTTATTTGGAGCTGTGAGGAGATTATCCTCAGGCTTTTTGCATCCAGGGCGGGGTGTAATGACCGTGTGCCTCCGTCCACCAAAGATAGTCTTATTTTTTGAATTTATCAGAACCTGTAGAAAAAAAATCTTGATTTTCTAAATTTAAAAAATATAAATATTATAATTATTTTGATTCACAGGCTGCTTTACACGGCTGGTGTAAATACCGAAACAGTGTAATCTTCGAAAAAGGCTTTTAAAGAATTATTAGATGTTTACAGACACCAGCTAACAGAATAAAAAGATAATAAAACAGACAATAAATTCAACCCCAAAGATAAAACACTTTGAAGAATTCTCTTTACAATAGCTTTGTGTTTCCAGAAGCAATTCTGTTCCTGATTTGGGTTCACTATGACGCACAGCGTTGTGGCATGGGACTGAAACTGTCCAAAGAGGCGCCTTTATCACGTTGTCTCACTAGTTTGGGGATGAACTGAACGTCAAGCGGAATAAATAAGCCGTGCCATTTTTTGGTGTGCGTCACTTCCTTTTGGAACAGGGTGAATAGTCCAACAGTCTAGAATCAGGACGAAATGTGCTCAGAAAAATTGGCCAAACCGAGCTGAACTCACCGTGTGTGTACAGTTTCATCTCCCTCGCTTTATGTCCGGTCCAGGGAGTCATCTAACTGTCAAGGCTTTGATTTCTGGGTATTAATTTGAGTTGTACGTCATGAACAGAGAGATGTTTTAATTTGTGTGCACGCAGTGTCTGTGATAACGTGAATTAACATTACGCAGGCGGTGACAGGTGTGGACGTGCAGAATCTCAACAGACCCCAAACTTAGACCAGATATTTCCACAATTTACAGTCGGAGGCATCACTTCGCCTTTAGGGCTCTCACACTGTCACTCATGCAAACAACAATACAGAGGGTGCTTGACCTGTAATAGCCTGTCTGCTGTTATTTTCAGCACACCTGTGGAAACAGGCTTCACCAGTATTAACGTCTTACACTAAACAACGAGCACTTTGATGCTTTCATATAACTGCTCCCCTGTGTAGAAAAAGTAATAACACCTGTAGCTTTTACACCTTATAAACGCGTATTTTTCTCCCTAACGCTATTAGCTTAAAGCGTTGTTCATTAATATAACAGTTGTTTGCACAGTAGGGCCTACACCTGTAGTCACTCAAGCTTGACCAAAAGGTGTGTTTAAATGTTATCTGTAGTCTTAAAAATACTATAAACCCACAGTTTAAGTCTCAGTTTTATGGTGTTGAAGTGATGTAGACATATTTTATTGAACATATAGAAAAACTGACACTTTTGTCTTTTTTCGGACAGACGCCAAAGGCACCATCCGAGAGATCGTTCTGCCAAAAGGCCTCGATCTGGACCGGCCCAAGCGCACGCGGACCTCCTTCACTGCCGAACAACTGTACCGGCTCGAGCTCGAGTTCCAGCGGTGCCAGTACGTCGTGGGCCGCGAGCGCACCGAGCTGGCCCGGCAGCTGAATCTCTCCGAAACGCAGGTAAGAGCAGGGGCGGAGGTAAAGCGGGCCCTGTGGTGGTGCTCGTCCACCATATTCTGAGTGTTCAAAACTTGTTTTTTCTTCCTGCTTTTCTTCTTAGACTTCTGTTTCATGTTTCTAAGTGAACCCAAAACCTTTACCTGGGTGTAAGAGTAGAAAATGTGTCTAGCGTAGAGATGCTAACTGCAACAAATTTCTGCAAAGTCACTATCATAAAAACTACGGCAACACAAATAGAACAAAGATAAGAATAATTGCAATGTTTTTGTACAGGTCTGTGTTAGAACATATTTTCCTTTGCAAAACATATATTCCGAAACTAAGCTAGCTTAAACGCTGCAGGCTAAAATAAAGGGCGGGCTCCACCTGCCGCAAAAGTTTTGAGTCAGAATCAAATTTTGAACTTTGTGTATATCATACTTTTCTTATTGAAGCTTTAAGTCTGCGGCTTCACCACCAAATCTGATGGAGCTTTATGCTAATGGTTAGCCAAGAACCGTTTTAATAGTCCTCTTTCAGAATGTCGAAGTTAATAGAAATAAATTCAGTTGAAAAATAAATAAAAAGAAATAAAAACAGAGAAAGACTTACGGTAAAAAGAGAAATCCATGATTTAGATGATGATAAAAACTATATATTGTTGTTAGCCTAGCTGCTTATTGCTAGCAAAGGCCCAAAAGTAGCTTTAACATGAAACATTGCTTTAAATTCACAGAATAAAAAATGTATTAAAGCACAGCTTCTTTATGTATTCCCTAGTGTTTCAAATGGTTAGCTCACAGGTGTATTTGGACCGTTAATTGGTCCTTCAGCCAATCAGAGGAGAGGAACAGAAGGACTGCAGTTTAAAACATGCTCACCTTGATTATCAAATAAGCACACTGCAGGCAAAACCTACACGTTGTCCTGATAATAATTTAACATATTCACTATTTTGAAAAACAATAATGAAGAAAAAATACACAGTGAAAGAGATATGTGCTGACAGTAGTGGCAGTTTTCACGGTTGACTATGGCCTTCCGAACAGAAAAAGCGAAGCCTTTTTTTTCCACTTTCGTTTCTTTAAAAATGAAAATCCCTTCCAAAGAAGAAAGACACAAAAAACTGTTCAGCGTGTGACTCGAAAACAGTTTGAAGATGAGTCAACACCTCACGCAGTCTCAAACCTGAGCCTTAATGTTCTGAGACATCCTCACAATCAGCTTTTTTTTTATAAGTTAATGAAAAATAGAAAATAACGCTTTTCTCCTTTCAACACCTCGGTTTTGTATTTTGCAGCTGCTTTTGACTCACGTCGTCAAGAATGTGTCATTTTGAGACCTCACGCGCTCCATTCGAATCATGATGCAGCGCCACGAGCCCAACCCCTCCATGTTTATCACGTGCGTCACCACTGACGCGTTTACGTACAGAGGATGCTATAGCTTGAAGAAGACAGTGCAGCTTCGCAGCTTTAGCCTGGCTAACTTAATTAACGGTATAATTTGATCATTTTTCGGCCTGTTAAAAAAAATTCCAGTCAAATTTGATCTAATATCACCCACTAACATAAAATATATTTTATCAAACACTGTAATTGAATTATATCGAGCATCCTCTTGCTATCAAAGTAACAATCACAACGGCTATTTTTCACTTCCCTTAGCTTTTTGCATCTTTAACCCATAAGTAAACTTCTGGAGGGCTATTTCCCTTAAATTCTGACACTTTCTCCTTTATTTTTCTGGGTTGCCGTACTGCAAGATTTTGAAGTTGTTGTTGTTGTTGTTTTTTACCGGGTCGCCATGCTTTATGATATGAATTTGCCGTTGAGAAAACCTGCTTTTGTTGGAAGTTGAACTCTTGGAAATTGGAGTCTCTGTTAAATTTCGAAAATTCAGAACGTTTGAATAAAGTTGAAGCTTTATTTGAAACCAGATATTAATTTTTGTTTGTTGGAGGCTGTGACGCATTTGAAGCTTTATTCATCTCATGTGTAAAAACACTTGTTGCAGGAACTTTACCCGTGAAGAACAGCAACATGATAATAACCTCCAACTAACGCACTCAAACTCAACTCAGAGGGTTTTTTTTCTTCTGTGTGTGTGCTTGTGTGTGTGTGTGTGTGTGTGTCAATGTGTGTGTGGGAACACAGAGCAGCCACTGTGTCCCTCATTAGTGCTGACACTCGGGGTGTTAATGGGAGGGCCTGAGCTTCCTGCTGCTGTGAGGGCGGCTCCTGATTGGCTGAGAGGAAACTGCCTGACCTTCAAAGTGAGAACAAAATGTAAATAGTCCCCTCGGTAATGGCTGTGAAATATTAAACCTAATGCTCCGAATTTACCTTAATGCTGTGTGCTATTGAAGCAGCTTTTAAGCGTGATCGAAAGGCTTTTAGTTTGCATTAGAGGACTTTTCTTTCTTCTTATTATCTTCTTTCATCTGTGGCGTTTGCATATTTCCTTTTTGAGGCAAATGCGTCATTCAAGGCTGATCAGGACAAATCATAGAAAGAAATATAGAAGCTCTCAAAGTTTTAGCTGCTTTTAAAGCGAGTTGTTTGGGTTGTTTTTCTTAGTTTCAGGTGATTTACTGTGTTTGTTGATGTTTTTAGTTCGCTATGCTCGCAAAGCTTTCACAGGAGTTTGGTTTGGTTGTTATCTTCAAACCAAAGGTCGCAGGGTTGATAGAAGCTCTATTAATGGATGTTTAGAGGCTTTTTATATCTATCATACCTCTTTAAAAGAGTATTCAGAGGAGACTATCTATCTATCATGTATTAATCTATTTATCTTTCTATCATCAGTGAGTTTCTCAAGCTCAAATCTTTTTTATGCCTAGGGGAGATTTTTTTATTATTATTGATTTTTCTAAAATGAACAAATTTAATTGACTTTTCAGCCTCCTGAAATAATGAAACTTTGATTTTAGTGAAAACATAAACCCCTCCTCCTAACAGATAGCTGTATTTTGATTATAGATAAATATTGTCCCCTTTGATTCCCTACTAAAGTTGAATTCTTGTTCCACCCTACCTCAATAAATAAAAAACAAACACTAAGGAGTCAGAAAATTATCTTTATAGTTTAAATAAACCTTGATGTATCCCAAAAATGACAAATAATTGAGCTTTCCCTTTGTTTGAAGACGCATTTAGAGAAGTTTATTTCAATTATAAAACAAAACCTCCATTCAAAACGTGTCCAAATGTGACAGGCCTCTTTCTCTGTGACTGAAACACACATACTAATTACAATAATATGGGAGGTTGTTGGATCGTTAAGTGTTTTTTAACAATGTTTGGGGATTTGGTCATTGACCCATAGAGTAACTCCAATTAGTTTGGTCAGGTATTCAAACTGATCACGCAATGAGGCAGCACACATTAGAGACACACAAACACACACAAACGCAGGGACGCACAAGTGGGCGGAAGAAACCTCAATTAGACTGTTGTATCACAGAATCACAGAAGACGAGGAGAAAACTCGGGTTTCTGGAGAAAAATAACACACAAAACAAAACTTTATTCAGTTATTTTCATTAAATTTACTCAAAGAAGTTCGCTGGGACGGACGGGTCCAGTTTGAAGAGTCACGGAGTGAATTTTGTAACGTTTGCTTCTCAATTCACTTCTTGAGATTTTGAAGCTTTTTAAAAAACTATTATTTTATCTTTGGTGTTTGGGTTCTTTTTTCAAAATAAATAAATAAATAAACAAACAAAATGAAAAGGGGAC
Organism: Halichoeres trimaculatus; assembly: GCF_033239565.1. Taxonomy (NCBI): domain Eukaryota; kingdom Metazoa; phylum Chordata; class Actinopteri; order Labriformes; family Labridae; genus Halichoeres; species Halichoeres trimaculatus. The sequence continues at coordinate 20,379,351 of NW_027437200.1, forward strand.
AAATGACTAGTTTGAGGACACGTGAAACATTGCGCAAAACGTCTAAAAAGATAAATTAAAAAAAAAAAACAACCGCTCAAGTAGATAATACTAAAAAAAATCAAAAAGTTCTATTTTAAAAAAGCTTATTTTCAGTTTTATCCACATTAACTTCTTGCTTTAACCAAAAACGTAAAACTGAAAGAAAAAATGAATTTGGTGAAAAATTTTCGACAAGTTTTTAGAACTTTCCACCACAGGAAAAAAATAAAACATATAGTTTTCCTCAAAATATCCATACAAGACGCTTTTAATCTGAAAGGAGGCACGGAAATACGTATTTTTGCGGCGCGAAAATATTCTTCTCATTCTGCACGCGCTGCAGCGTCAACAGTTTATTTATCAAAGTATCACTCCGCTGGAACGCGTTACCCTGTAATCCGTTACCGGCCCGGAGGTCTCCCTCCGTCCCTGCAGGTGCCCCCTCCCGCTGCGGGCTAACCCAGCAGGAGAGGATAGATCTGTGGGGACCCTCCGGTCCCTCCAAGTCTACCTTCCGGAAGGTTTTCTAGAAAGATCTGTGATCACAGCGGAATAATACACCAACTGTAATGTGAGGACAGCAGGTGTTGGTATGTGCACGTGAGTGTTTTTAATAACCGTTAATGTAGTCCCTCACAACTTCAGCGATTTAACGAACTTTGCTAGTGATTTATTGAGTCATTTTGTGAAGAAATGGGTTTAATTTGGCAAAAAAATTCAAGAAAATAACATTTTAAAGAGGTTTCCTACTTCGTTGGTTGGTTTTAGTTTTTTATTTGAAGTAATGTTGTTTTGCTAATGTGCAAGTCTGAAGAGATACTGACAGTTTGCACAAGAAAAAAAAATCATCAAAATCTTTAGGAGGAGGATTTCATTGCATTTCATGATTTTTTAGGTGAAAAATCTCTTGTTTTGTCACATATTTCAGGCAAAAATGATTCCTGGGTGTTTTGGTGGGAAAAAAGGAAGGGGAAATGACAACTTCGACCTGTTAGCCATGTTTAGGGGCACTGTCCACGACATCTTTTGTTGATATCACAACTATTTCAGTGGGAAAAAAAACTCAAAAATGCTCAACAACAATAACAATAAAAACAAATGATTTAATAATTTCTGTACAAAGACCAAGTTTAGTTTTTAAAAAACTAGACAAAAGCTGGAGTATAAAGTAACTGGCTTTTTTGAAGCTCTTATTTTGAATGAACTATCCAGAATGAACTTATGCTTGAAAAAAGTGTTAATCTTTTCTACACAAGCAAAACCAAATATATTTATCACCAAAACAAAGCAGATTTTTTTATGTATACTTCGTTAAATAGGATCCCTTCATAAGTTTTGTTGATGTTGTGTAACTTTGTTAAACTTTGTTAGGGAAAGCAGAGAGCAGGCCCGCTGTGGGACGTTTTCCTGGCCCTCCCGTCTCTGTGACCTGTGCAGGTTTTAGAGCTCCATGCTGTGTGGTCACCCTGAGCTCTGGCTCCTCCTGAGTTGAGTGCAGCTGACGTCTTGCTAACGCCATTGTATCAGTCCATTGTTGTTTGCAGCTCGTCCGTGGACAAGCTATGGATTTAATGGTCTCTTTGCTGCGTTAAACTGGTTTAATCCTGCTGCAAATGGGCGAGACGAATCATGTTTAATCTTTAATGTAAAGCTGGCTGAACCATGCACAGCTGTGGGCGAGTGTTTGCATTTGTTTGCCTGATTTGTCACTGTTGTTTGATGACACAATCAAACCGGATTTTGATGAGACAGATTGAAAGTCTGGTTAAAATGTAGATTATGGAGGACGGTTTAAATGGGCACTTTATTGAGTGTTTCATTTCATGTAAAAAAAAAAAAAGTGAAATAGAGGAGTTTTTTTGTGCTTTTATGGTAAAAGAAACACATTTTTGGAGGTAAATCTGTGTGAAAGCACAAGTTTTGTGTTGTTAAAGTATAAAAAAGTAGCAGCAAGCTGAAACTCTTGACATTAAAGGCCTGAAATTCAAATAATGTTAGTGTTAGAATATCTTCCAGTTCAGATCATTGTTTTCTCAAATAGTTTAAAAGAGCAACAAGAAAACTTTTTGAAAACTGAGTCTGAGTTTAAATCCAGCCGACCTCAGACAGGTGTGTGAGTCATGTGACAGCAGCTTCACACCCTCTCGTCTGATTTTTGACGAATGAGTCTGTGACACCAAAACAGCCTCCAGGAAACAGACAAAAACTTAGGAGTGTTGCTGTCTTTCATTGAAACTGAAGGAGGTCAAAGGTCACAGCAGGCTGGGAATGAGTCCTTTATGTGTCTTTAACTGTCATGTGACGAACGTTTAGAAAACATTTTATTGATTAGTGATCAGAAACTTAGAGACTCTGATGTGATTCTTGTCAAACCTGTTGCATCTAAAGTCCTGTGATTGTGCAAATGAACAGCTTTATATTTTTATCAGAATTATCAGAGAGAAGAGGAAACTGTGAACTTGTTTTGTGTTGATATGAAGAAAAAATGTCTTCTGGAGGCACTGATGTGTGAATTCAGACAGGTGTATTTTTGGTTTTGTTATAGACACAGAGACAAACTTTTGGCCTCTCATTGTCCTCACATTTTTTTTAATTAACTTCTTAGTTTTAAACTCGGTAAACACAACATTAAATCACAGCTCAGCTGTTAGACTCATAAACTTACATGCTCAAATATTTCATTCAGTCTGTCGCTCAGAAAAATTAAATGTTTAAAATTGAAAATAAAGAAATACATCCCAAGGTATAAAAGGGAAAAATATGAAATAAATGAAAAAAGAAAGATTATAAAAAAAAATGTGTTTATAAATTGAATTAATTCAGCAAATTTGTAAGTACTTGAAAAAACACAAGTGGAAGAAAAAAAAATATATTTTTAATTAAAAAAATATTTTTTTTTTCATAATTTAAATATGGTTAATAAATAAATTTCAATATTAACAATAGTAAAATGAAATTAATTCATCAAATATGTAAGTACTTTAAAAAAGAACAAGTGGAAGAAAAAAATGAATATTTTTTTTAATTTTCAGAAAAATAATAAATAAATTTAAATATGGTTAATTGATGATGATGATTGATTTAAATAATCACAATAGTAAAATTAAATAGGAAGTTTAAACTTTATAGATGAATTGATAAAATTAAAAATCATTTTTAAAAAATTAAAATAATGCAAAGATACTGTTGAAAAGTATTTTTATATTTAAGAAGAATATTTTGGTAAAATGAAAATAAAATGTACTCAAGTCTATAAAAAAGTCTGTTGAAATAGATAAAGCAACAGGTGCCTTTCCCACCTGTCCGGCTTATACTGGGTTTTGGGGGTTTTGCAACCAAAAACAGGGCCCTCTTTTCCAAACAGGTTTTCTTTTCAAGTCGAATAAGTTTTAAAACAATTAACAAGTTTTGTCGGCTCCCAAAATATCTCTATAGTTTAAAATCTATCTTTGTTAGACATGCAAACAGAGAAGAGGTCTACAGGGGGCGCTAAAATCAACACAAACAATAATCCGCTGACAGGAGCTTTAAGGAAAGTTAGTGTTTTTATTTCTTGAAGACAGACGGTTTAATTTGAAGGCTGGAATAGAGGTTTTGTTTTGTTATTGTGGTGAATAAATTTGGGATATTATTAAAGTGTAGACGATGTTAAAGATGTGTAAAGACTTGAGGCTCGCACATTCAGGAGGAGAAATCTCCGGCGTTTCCTCGACACAAGACGACGAGCAGTGTCTCTGCGTCTCCGTCCAGTGAATGTCCTCGCTGTGTGCATTGTTCTCCATACCGGCCCAGACAGACGGTGTCTGGTTGCTCGTCTGGACCGTCGAGGACCCCGACCATGACGTAGGCTCGTGCAGATGTAGCGGCGAGGCGGCTAACACAACGAGGATTGTCCAAACCGTCTGACGAGCGACAGATAGAGAGGAAGGGCCGCAGACAGACAGAAAGACGGACGGACGGACGCTTCTTTGTGCTTTCAGTGAAACGTTTAGTCTTTGTGATGCAAAGAGACAAACTCAAACTGTCTGTCCGAGAGAAACCTGAGCGGCCTTCATCGTCTAATCAGTTGATTAGAAAATCAAACTCGGCAATTAAGTCTCTTTTTACCTCCGCTCTTCATCACTCAGAGTGAGACGAGGTGTTTCATCAGCTCCTGGCAGAGTGTAGAGTGTGTGTGTCTGAAGTGAAGGTGGCGTGATTTTCCAAACGTACACACGACAAAACACTGGAAATCAGAACGATTGGATACAAGAGGTTTTAGACGCAGTTACACGTCCTCGAATCAGAGGATGCAGTAGAAAGGTCAGAGGTCAAACGTGCACTTTGTGTAATGCAATCAAAGCGACAGATTACGCTGATGCAGGCTCTTGGAAATGTCTTTAAGGAAGGGGAAACATTGTCAGGAGAATGTTTGTGAGCACAGACATGAAAATAACGGATGAAAATGGAGCGTCAGGCGTCTGAAAAACACCAGAAATTTGGCTGCAGAATTCTGAAAGCGCCCTCGCTTTAAACACCTCTGCCTCTTTCTTTTGCCAGCTGTGAAACCAAAACCCAAATCTGATTCCCAAAAGGCCAAAACAACTCCAGTGCTGCAGGTGATGGGTTTGTCTGCGGGATGACATGCAGGAAAAGTCATGGACCACATTACAACCCCCTCTGCTTCCTTCTGCAGCACATCTCCAACATTACAGCCGGCCACGGGAGGAGGTGGAGGCTGTTATCCCAACCTGGTGGGAGAAAAAGAGAGGAGGGAGGGAGGTGGGCCTCATAACCGACCCAAGTGCTTTTGCACTAAGGAGGATTAGGCAGCCATATCTACTAGTGATGCTATAAGACGGGGTTAACCCCTGGATGAACCTGGCTGGACATGTGCTGCGGCGATGGAGGACCGCGCAGGTTTATTGGAGCAGCGTTAGGTGGCGGAGGGGCGGCGAAGTTTTGGTGTGAAGTTGAGAGGTGTGTGGTGTAAGAACTCCTGAAGCAGAAAGAAACCAGCCATTGTCTCCACGTTCTGCTGGAGAAAGTGATTGGACTCGGGCTCAGGGAGCGAGCAGCCATGTAACAGTGACCGCTTTTTGAACTCTTGATTTTGTAATCCTCGCGCTGATAACAACCTGGATTTGTGGAAAACAATTTGTGTTACGTAGAAGGCCCCGCGGGAGACACGTTGACAAAGCAGAGGATGAATGAAAACAGGTTATTTTCACAGAATTCCAGGAGAGGGGGTGAAGTCAGGGCCCCCCATAAATAAATCATGGTTACGGCCCTGTAAATGTTTTACATTACCGCACATTTAGACTTTGGAAACAAAAAAATGAAGCAAAATTACTTAAAGTTTAAAGCTACAGTGTGTAAAAACATGAGCAGATTTTAGATCAAAATGCTACTGTTCTGTCCAGCATATGGATGGTGGCCTTTAAGGACAAAAAGCTTCATTTGCCAACTCTTTACTGTCAAAAAAAGTTTTGTTTTTTTTTACCCAAAACAATCCCTTCTTTTTCTTTTCTTTTTTTTTGTCTTCCGACTGGTCTATTTCACGCTGCCACTTACTTAAAACAAATACTCAAATGTAACAAGTTTGTCCACTCTGAGCTACCGTAGAAGGTGATATTTTAAGATAGTTTCCTTTGTGGAAAAGGATCATCTCATTGATAAAAACTAAAAGATAATTCTAAAGTTAGTTTTTTTTACATTATAAATGGAATCAGACATGCTAAATGTTGCTAACCGCTACCCTCTACGTCTCTAAACTCATTAAAATTAATAAAACTGAAATTTATGAGACCTTATGTAAAAACCTAGACACTAAAGGAGATACTTAAAGCTTTCATTAGGGAAAAAACCCTCTAAAGTTTTTTTTTTTGCCTGAATTTCTCTAGAAAAAATGTTTACCCAACAAGCTAATTGTGTCAAATATCGGAAATTTAATTTTTAGACTAGTTTAGACAGTTCTGTCAAATAATTCCTGTTTCCTTCTAATGTTTCTTAAAGAAAATTATGTTGATTTTTTTGTTGCTTATGATGGAAAAAAGAGAAAATGTTTTAAAATGTCATAAAAAACTGAAAAATGTCCGGGCCCTGATGTTCTTTAAGGCTCCAAAACCCATTTTCCAGCGTATGGATGGTGGCCTTCAAAGACAAAAAGCTTAATTTGCCAACTCTTTACTGTCAAAAAAAGTTGGTTTTTTTTTACCCAAAACAATCCCTTCTTTTTCTTTTTCTTTTTTTTCCTTTTTTCTTAAAACTAGTGCATTTCACGCTGCACTAAAAACAAATACTCAAATGTAACAAGTTTGTCCACTCTGAGCTACCTTAGAAGGTGACAATTCAAGATGGTTTCCTTCATGGAAAAGGACACTCTCTACGTAAAAATTAAAGGATTATTCTAAAGTTATGAAAAATTAATTATTCCGGTGATTACGCACAAATTTAGCTTTTGTTAATACTTTTTTATTTACAATTTCAACCGATTCAAACATGCTAAATGTTGCTAACTGCTACCCTCTACGTCTCTAAACTCAGTCAAATTAATAAAAACTGAAAGTTATGATACCTGATATTGAAACCTAGACACTAAGAGATATTTAAAGCTTTCATTAGGGAAAAAAACCCTCTAAAGTTTGTATTTTTGCTTGAATTTCTCTAGAAAACGTGTTTAACCAACAAGCTAATTGTGTCAAATATTGGAAATTGAATTTTTAGACTAGTTTATATCAGTTCAGTTCAGTTCTGTCAAATAATTCCTGTTTCCTTCTTATGTTTCTTAAAGAAAATTATGTTGATTTTTTTGTTACTTTTAATGAAAAAAAGAGGAAATGTTTTAAAATGAATCTCAAAAAAAAAAAAAAAAAATCTGAAAAATGTCCGGGCCCTGACGTCCTTTAAGGCTCCAAAACCCATATTTTTTGAGTCTCTATAAATCTGTTTTTTACTAACCCAGAGGTTAAAAAAATCAGTTTTTGCTCCAAAAAGAAGCTAACTTTTTTAAAGAAGGCGTAGATTTTGTGTAAAAGTTTGTGTAAAACAGAGCTGTGTACGTTCATCATAACACTTGAGAAACTCATTGTTTGTGCTGATTTCATTGCGACTCTTTGGTTTCCTCCTCTGCTGTGTTCCACGCCGCTCAGATCCGCCTGGTACAACCTCCACAGGAAGAAGAAGAAGAAGAAGAAAAAAGAGATTTCATTGTGTGCTGCGGATCATCACATGCCTGGGATCAGGGGGTCTAAACGGGGTCAGAGCGGGAGCACGGAGCAGCTGGAGGGGTCACGGAAAGTGTGAAAGACGGTCACCCAGCACCCTTCTTAAAGACTTTACATTTCACTTTGCATTATGGGAGTGAAAGAGGCGGGCAGGCAGGCGAGCACGGGAGAGGAGAGGCTGTTTTTTTATCACCACATATCCTCCTTTAGCGAGCTGAAGCTCAGTGAAGATTAGCTGGGAAGTGATTAAAACATATGATACACAAACAAGGACTCACATCTTCCGACCGCACAGACAAGAAATAAATATTACAATTGGTGGACTTTCTTTTGGATGGCGTGCAGCGAAGCTTATTGACACATATGGATGCCAAGTTGATCTGTATACCGGGTCTTGATCTGGCTTAACCTTCTACCTCTAGCCCAGTTCGCCTGCCGCTCTGTTTTACAGCTGTCTGCATTCACAGCGCAGCCCTCTGATTGGTTGACCTCTGCCCGACTGGCCTGTGTATTCATGCATGCAGCCCGATGATCTCTCCCTGACCTTGAATATATCCCGCCACGCCAACGTTTGCCCCCATCCTTTCAGGTTTATTCAGCGCCTTTTGATGCTTAGTGCAGGAGTGCTCCGCCAATTCCACATCACACGTCTCTCTCTGCTTTTATGAGCTCGTTGAGTTTCACAGGAAGAGCAGGCAGAGCTCGCACAGTATGTCGACCAATCACAGGAAGCCAGTCTGACTGATGGCACGTGTGATCAGAAACATTGAGAGCCCAGCAAGCAACAACTTAACAGGAAGAAGATGAAAAATGGTTTTAATTTTCTGTACAATTTTGAGAATTTTCACAATATTACAATATTTCACAATATATACCATCCTTATTTTGATTTTAAGAAATACATTTATCAGATTTTAATCACATAATATAACATTATTACAGCAAGAAATGCCATTACATCGCGATACAAGAAGTTATAGTTAAGGAAAAAAAAAAAGCAGATTCATAAGCTAACATCCAAATTTTTATTTTTCTATTTTCAGTTTTTGAATTTTAAACATTTATCGGTATAATTTGAAAAATGGTGCTCGAAAGGAATTCAAAATGTTGAAAATACTGTTATGAACTTAGGTCATCCACTTTGAAAAGGAATTCAATAGTGATTAAAAGTCAATCAAAATGATAAAAATGATAAAAATAAAAAATAATAAGAATGATATAAAATAATACAAAAAATATAATAAATATAAATGTATATTAATTTTATTTTCTATTATTTTTTGTCCAATTTTATTTATTTATTTATTTAATTTTGAGAAACATCATTTTTTTCTGGTTTTCGTTATAAAGAAAAATATATTGAAGGCATTTTCTAGATTGCCTTAAACCTGTTTCCCTTCCTTCTTTGATCACAATGTTTTTATTTTTACATTTTTTTGCCCCTGGAATTTTTAAATATTTTGCTGAAAACAAACAAAAAATAAGAAAAAGAAAAAAAGCAAAGTTGGTTTAAAACCCGAGGACAAAATCTGAAAAACTGGACTTAAGGGTCCTCAAAATAATCACTCATATTTCGATTAGTTTTTTTTTTTTTTTTTTTTTTTTTTTAACTTAAGTTTTTATTGAACTTTCCAAAGGCTTGGTACATGGCACACTTAGTGTGTTTCTTCAAAAAGAAACAGGTGATATACATGATATATTCTCAAAAGAAAAAATAACAAATAAATTAAAAAAAGATAGAAAAACAACCAAATTTAAAAATAGGCAACAACTGCAGAGGAGATTTTTTTTTTTTTTAACCACTTATTAATTTGAGAAATGGTTGAATGGCTGTTCCCCTCTCCAGATGTATACATCTTCTTACTAAGGAGTAAAATTAAACACAAGCTGTTCTGCATGTTTAAAAACCTCATCTCAAGACCCAAAACCAACAATGAAATAATCCGACTAACAAGTGTCGACTAAGTCTCCAAAGCCGGATAAAACTTACTCCTGTTTGTCATCGAGCCGCAGTGTTGTTCAAAAACACTCCGCGAGTCACACTGAGAGACATTTGCCTTTAACCATATCAAACATGGGAACTGTAGTTTTACTGTAACCATTAACCCAATGAGATAAATGAATGTGTATTCATCCACGCAAAAAAATAGTTCTCACAGATACTGGAACTCCTGCAAGAAATCAGAAAACGAAACATTTCTGAAGTTTCTTTCAAACACTGCAAAAAATGGAAATCTTATCAAGTATTTTTGTTTTGTTTTCAGTAGATATCTATTTAGACTTTAAACAAGCCAAATTCACCTTACTGGTCCAGAAAAGTGTCTTGTTTCAAGTTATCTAAAGACAAAAATGAGGTCTGAGTTGCTTGAAACAAGTAAAAAAAAATCTGCCGGTGAAACAAGAGAAAAGTTTCTTGTATTAATAAATTTTTCTAGTTCCATTGGCAGATTTTTTTTACTTGTTTCAAGCAATTCAGACCTCATTTTTGTCTTTAAATTACTTAAAAAAACTTTAAAACTGATTTCAAGAAATGATGAAACTTTTCTTTGAAAAAATCAGTTTCTTTGATTTTTTTTCTTCTTTTTATATTTTAAATATTTATAACTATTGTTGGAGAATGTGTGTTTGAATTTATGGTCGTTTCGTAAAGGCGTGCCCCTCTACACTGATCATTACGGTAAACCTGCTAGCGCTAAACTTCTGCTGCGCTTCTCTTTGGCTTTCTGAATCGGCCTAAGTCCTGACCTCCACCTCCCTCCCGGGCCCCGGCCGGACCCGGGTGCAGTGGGGCGGGGTTACACAGGGCGCGGCCGGGGCAAACGCAGGTCACGTCATCTGGAGATCTCCCTCGATAATCTCTGCCCCAGCTCTGAACCCTGGATCCCATTAAAAAGGATTTACATCCAATAGTGTAGATGTACCAAAGGCAGCTTTTCTTTCTTCTCTTCCCATCATTTCACCACTCGAATAAAATCCCCGTAAAACTGCGCGGAGCTTTTCTCTCTTTTCATTTCCCCCCGCGGTAATGCAGCCGGACTGCGATGTGAACAGACGGCGTCCCGCCCATTCTCCAGGATAAAAGCCGGGGATTGGTCGTGAGTTTCATCGGGAGTGAAAGCTTTTTATGGGCTGTAGGATGCTGGCAGGCGGTGGCGCATGAGTAAAAGACAGAGTGAGATCTTTAAGAGAGGTGATGTGTGAGTTGGACTAAAAATAGACAGAGGAGGATGGGATAAGCGGCAGAAATGATCTCTGCGTTCTCCTGCCTCTGTCATCTCCTCCTCCCTCTTATCTCTATCTCCCTCTTTACAGTAAGACCTGCTGGCGTCAGTATTCCTCCCTGAGCTGCTAGATCCACTCCGATCTCATTATTCGTGTCGTGGTTAGTAGCTGAAACTATGAGCTCACTTGCCCCGGCTCCCTGTTGAGCTTCCTGTCCTGAGCGCTGATACTGTGGTTAACACCGGGCGACCTGGTCGAACCGCCACACAACGAGCAGAACTTCTGGATTATGACCGCTGCCAAACTCTGGTGTCATCTCGTTGGCTCCGTGGCTGTTCAGGAGATAAATGAAGGGTGCAATGTGCAACTGCACCACAGAGATTAGAGGAGTCACTGTGAGGAGCCACGAGACAGAAACAGGAAACTACGCAACTGGTTTTCTGTTGTTTCTGGAACAAAGGAATTCTAGATCTAAGATTATAGAATCAAAAACTCAGAGAGCGCAGAGCTCCCCCAAGCATATTGTGATCATCACCAACACTTTAGTCCTATTTTAATGTTATACTTCCTTTCAGCAGACTGTCTGCTGCAATTTAGTGTTAGTTGCAGGCTTGAAAATTATCATAACCCATTATTTCATATTCCAGATCTTAGTATCCAGAATATTTCCAGGATCTGGATGGTACTTTTACATCTGTCAGAAATTATGGTGACCTTGTCTTGTATTGTTTTGCAAAGCAATCTGACCATTTATGGTGGAGTTCTATACACATATGGCGAAAACGGAGTTCCAGAATTACAATAAAGTAACATAAAATAAAAAAGTTCTGGAACTAAAGGGGTTCTAGAACTCCAGAAGCAAAGGTCAATGATTTCAAGAACTAAAGTAGTTAATACAAGAAGTCTAAAGCTAAAATAAGGGAGTCCTAGAACTACCATATTTCCCGGACTATAAAGCCCAGTTTTACAGCATTTTCACTGACTAATCCTGGAACAGATCCCCAAATAACTGAGATGAGCTGTCCCACATTTTTGGACCCTTCTGTAGGGGTACCAGACTAAACCAATCTGCTCCCAGAAGGTGGAGCTACAACACTGCAGTCCGTTGATTGGTTGAAAGACTCATCACTTGATTGTGCTTTGTAGCAAAGAGCTACATGCCAATCACAAAGAAGATGAACTGCTGGATGTCTCCCATTGTTGCTCTTTGTTTTAGGAATGTCCCGATCCGATCACGTGATCGGGATCGGGCCGGGATCGGATGGGGATCGGGGCATTTTTTAACGATCGGAGATCAAGGGAGACAGAAGCCTGGGGCCTTAGTTCTTGTTTTTAATTAAAATGTGTATAATAGCACATCATCATTCATTTTAGAATATAACTTTATTTGTCATTTTAACAAGTACAACGATATTGCAAACAAGAAACTGCAACCTTATTGTCACACATACAAGGTAATCTTGTGGTGCACCACTGAGAAGCTTTATTTTTATTTTGTTGATCCAATGCTGCACTAAGTGGTGAAAAAAAGCTCTATCCATGTTGGCTAGAATGATACCTCCATTTAAATAAAATAAAAAAAAACTCAAAGGACAACTTGTAGGAGTTTTTTTCTTTTCTTTTTTTCCTAATGCATTGCTGAAAGATCGGATCGGGAAATATCGTGATCGGCACATACTGAAAATAAAAAAATCGGAATCGGATCGGGAGCAAAAAAAGGTGATCGGGACATCCCTACTTTGTTTACTGTGTCATGTTTTTCTTCTTTGTTGGATTTATTAGCGGGGTACACTGTGTCACGCTGCTATGGCGTCATGCTGTTATGTAACTGATGTGGTTATCGGCATTCAGCTTACACGCCGCCTACCACAAGGGGGCAGTGTTGGCTGTGGAAACGCAAACAGGATCAGGCTGAACCGAGCCAACCTGTACCAAACCATACTGATCTGCACCGTACTGCTTGGTGGAAACGGGGATAAAGTTGCACTGGTCTTCATAGTTTGGCTGGTCCTGTGACTCATAGCCCGGTTCAACTTATATATCAAATAAATGAGGTGCCAAATTTATACATGAGGAATACTGATGAGGAAATATCTCCACAACCACTGTCAAAGGCTTTTTCTTTTCAGGATTTGAGTCACAAACTGGTCGAAATGTTTAAAAGTGAGGACATTCATTCGATGGAGCTCATTTTAGCTCACACTGCAGCGGTCTAACCAGCAACACTTACGGTAGAGCAGAGGAGGAAAGGTGGAGCGGGCGTGAGTGAAGTGAGTGAGAGGAGATAGAGAAAAGAAACTGAAACTTAAGTTTGGTCACCGATACGAGGTCATCAAAGTTGTTTGTAGTTGGTTCTCTTTCTGTTGGCGTAAATAATTTAAGATAAATGCGACCTAAATGTTTTGTTTTCCTTTTCAGGACGCACTTTTTGATTGATGTGACTTAAATAAAAGTCGAAAGCAGATAGAACTTTGACTACATTGAAGTAGTTCCAGGATTTCTTTACTTGGCTGAGTGGCTTTGATTAGGCTTTCATTTTTTTATCCTTTGAAGTGAAACAGACACCAAAGAAAGCACAGAGAGTCTCTGAATTCTGTCGTTCTTACAGAAAACGAGTTCAGGAATTAAAGTAACAGAGCAAAGAAGTTGTAAGAGCTAAAGGACGACGTGATCTTTGTGAGTCTGTTGAGAGGCCTTGATGTGTGTTTGATTCTTTAAAGTAAAACAAACAAAACAAAAACTCAGCAGCTCTTTGAATTCTGTGCCTCTCACGTTTGAAACTTTAAGACTGATTTTTTTTTTTTCCTACTCGCACTCTGACAAAGATCTTAACACCCAAATGTCCTCTCACTGGCAGGAGGTCATGAGGTTTGCTTTCTGGAGATGTGTGTGTGAGATTGTCGCGTGTTCCCTCACGTGACCACTGAGAGTGTGTGTGTTACTGAAGTGTGAGGTTCAACTGATGTGCCATGAAGAGAAAACGATTATAAAACTTCAACTAAATTTAACCCTTTAGCCTGACACCTTTCTTCTGTCCTCTTCTGCCAATCCCAGTTTATCGGGGATAAGATTACTGGATTCTACGAAATGTCGGCAAGAGGCTGGATGGAAATCTGTCGTAGAATTGACTTGAAATGCCACGTCTGGGTGGGGAAAGAGGACGGGTCAAGTTGTAGTGTGGTTTATTCTTGTTCTCATTTGCTGCTTTCACTGACAGAAAAATGTCAAATTTGTCAGATTATTTTCCGATTGTTTGGTGGTGTTATTTTGTCTTTTAATATTGTGAAATTAGATATTTTTCTTGACTTGAGGGACAGGAGTGTGTGTTTTCATGGGTTTAATCTTCACACATGGCGCCTTGTCTTGCTCGTCATGTGGATTCGGATCACCTCCAAATTTTAATGGGATCCTCCTTGTCCCGTCTTTCACCCTCCTGCAAAGTTTGGTGAAAATCAGGCCGTTGTTTTTTTCTTTTGTCACTTATTCAAAAAAATAAAGAAATAAAACTGTATTTTGCAACAAATATTTGGATAAATTGTTATTTTGATGAAATAAAAAGATTAATTATGATGCACAACATGACATGTCTTCACTTCTAATCTACGATAATGAAATAATCCAGAAGAAAAGACAAACTGAAGTTCACCTTCATTCCCCTGTCACACATCCCAAATATCAAAGAGCTCGAGAAACCTGGAGGAAAAGGTTAGAGGAAGGTAAAAATGTCACTCTGTGGTGACGGTGTGTTTTTTGGGGTGAAAACAGAAAAAGGTTTCCACAGCAGTTTGGAAAACACTCGGTTTAATGTGAATGTTGACATTTTGTGTGTTTTTCTTTCATGACAAAGAAAATACCGATCATTTTGACATCTCATATTTCAAATACACAACTTTTCAGATTGTGATGTCAATGAATTGGCACTTAATAAATAATAACATTCCTCCACATTTAGCTCTAAAAACATCATTTTTATGCAGATTAAGAGAAATATTTTTAAAATGAATTAAATAAAGATGTTGTAAATTTTATTGAAATGTTAAGTGAATTATCTATACGTTGAATGTTATTTTTAAATGTTATAAATAAGTTTTTATTCTCAATATTTAGCTAAGATTTCTAAATTTTTAGCTTCGACTAAAAATTTATCTAAGTTTTCTAAATCTTAAGCATTTTTTAAAAAAATATTTAGTCAAGATTTTTAAATCCTGAGGTTAGATTTATAAATTTTTAGCTGCTGTGCAAATTTACACTCCTGCCCGCCGGAAGCACCAAAATAAAAGTTTGAGGAAACGATCCAACCAAGCGGATTTTGAGAATGTCACAGTTTGTGTTTGACTTTCTCAAAATCCCTTTTGGCTGGATCGTTTCCTTCAAACTTTTATCGATGTCCTTCCAGTGGGCGGGAGGATAGATTTGCATGTTAGCTAAATATTTATGAGTCATGCCTCAAGATTAAATATATCTTGACTAAATATTTAGAAATCTTTGTTTAAGATTCAAAAATCATAGCTAAATATCAAGAAAGAAAACAAACTGTTTAGAAACATAGCTAAATATTTAGAATAAGTACATTCATTTATAACATTTAACATTTAGATAAAACATTTAGTTTCATTCTAAATATTTAGCTAAGAATAAATACTTATCAAAGATTTGTAAACTATTTGAAAAGGTTTTAAGATATTTGTTAAGATTTCTAAACATTTGGTCGAGGTTTCTGAATCTTGAGCTACGATTTCTAAATATTTCACTAACATGCAAATTCACACCCTTTGCCGCCGGAAGTACCAAAATAAAAGTTTGAGGAAGCGATCCAGCCAAGCAGATTTTAATAAAGTCAAACACAGTCGACTAAATCAGCCAGTAGAAAATAAACATATCAAGTGCTGTGATGGCGCTTTTGAAGAGTAGAGCTTGACATTCTCAAAATCACATCCTCGAACTTTTGTTTTGGAGTGTAAATTTTTCATATTAGCTAAATATTTTGAAATTGTACCTCAAGGTTTCTGAATCTTGACTTCTTATTTAGAAATCTTGGCAAATATCTTGAAATATTTGCAAAAGAGTTATAAATCTCGAGTAGATATTTAGAAATCTCAGAGCTGTTCCTCATCTGGAGGCTACGGCCTGCGGTTTCTCTCCTCCAATATTAACCAGACTTAAGCCCTTTGCACACCAGCGGCGATGCGATTAAACGGCACGAAATTACAAATAATTCGATTATTAATAATTATAATACAGAATAATTCTGATAAGACACTCGCTTGTTTAGATCACTTCACTGTCTAATAATAGATAACACTACTGTCATTACATTGCCGCATTTTCCGGTATAGATTTAACTTAGATCACACGACAAGCAAAAAGGGAATACAGAAGTGTAATGTATCTTTATGACAGTTAAAACAGCCGACAATAACGGCATAAACGGTTTACAACGACTACAATTTAGCTTGTGTCGGCTATCGCTAAGACAAACCCAATTTAATTCGGTAGGAGCTCGGTTATACACCCACCATCATCGTGCTCCATCTCGGCAGCTATTCTCCTCCAAACATTGTCTTTAAAACTGTTTTGTAGCTTTTGTGTCTTTTGTCGAAAAGAACCGGGTGCTGGGAATGTTTCTCTGTGTGTGGCGTGCCAACAACGAGTGTTTTGATTGGTCGGTTGTGTACTCGCGGAAGTTTGGAAAAATCGACCACGGTCCGAAAAAATAAAAGCCGCAATTTCGCTTTGCAAAATAACGTCGTTGGTGTGAAAGCTTACATTCAAAAACATTGTATTCGGAAAAAATTATAACCGTGCGAAATATTTGCGCGAAAATTACGCGTCTGGTGTGCAGAGACCTTTAAGCGGGTATCAGACACGCGCGTGACCCGCCTACGTCATCGTGAAGCGTCTGTTTACGTGAAGCGCGATCTCATCAGAGTCAGCACAATGAGACACAGAGAGCACTGCTACAACTTTAGAGACTTTTAGACTGATGGTGAGTCGTTTTGTCCCGACACTGCCCTCTAACTGTCGAGAGATGCGCTCGCGGTGATCATACGTCATGGATCACAAGCGCTGTCCGCGTGCTTCTGCTCATGCGTGAAGTAAGCCGTGGCGAAGCCCACCTCTCTGACCGCCTCATTAGCTAAATATTTAGAATCAGGACTTTCATTTATAACATTAATGAATAACATTCAACATTTATGTTTAATATTTGACAAATATTTCTCTAAATCTGCAGAAAAAGTGATGTTTTAAAGCTAAATGTGGAGAAATGTTTTTTTTATCTGTAGTGTGTGCAACTTTACAATCAGCGGCCCATACTTGTTGGATATTTTGTTCACCCTCTTGTGTTGAAAAAGTGGCTTCTTAATCATTTAAAGTGATTTTAAAGCTCAAATTTGTCTCATTTTAAGATTTAGCCGTGCAGAAAATGTAAATTTGCGTCACCACAACCCCAAAACCAGCGTTTCCCCGGTCGCCTTGCACGCCTCTCTGTGCTCCGCAGCGGCCCTGCAGAGAAACTCGGTCAGTGTTTTATACATATTTCATGTGTGTGATTCCTCTCCGTGCAGCGATCTGCTCTGACCCCACCGTGCCCTCCAATCAACATCCCACCCAACCCCAACTTTTCCACACGCTATACATTAAAGCTACACTGCTCGCACATTAATTAAACATGGCCGACAAGGACAGGAAGAGTTCAGCGAGCTTCTCTCGATCTGCTGCCGGTGGCGTGATGCTCGGTGTGATGAAAGTTCAGCCACAGCTCAAGATGAGGAAATAGAGTTTTTCCTTTATTCGTTTTTCCTCTGGAGCTAAAAAAAAATGAGAAGCTAGCTCGATCCTGGGTCTTCTTTATCAGCCCACTCTGAGGGTTTCCTCTCATCCATCTCCCTCCTCTGTATCTGAGTTAATAACTCCATTCTTCCCTGATATCCCATCCCCATACGTGCTTTTTATCCCTGTTAGATCCCTGAAGTGTGACATGATGTAAAGTGTGTGGGACCAACCATGATCAAATGTGTGCAGGAAAACAACAGATCTGATCCAATGGCTGGTGCCAGGGGATTACAGCACGGCTCCATGTTCTGCACGAGTTTCTGCGTGTATGGGCGCTTTATCGCTATAGGTGTTGCGTGCTCTTTCCGCTCACATGCTATAGAATAGATATGCATCAAGAGGAGGTCACAGAGGAGTCAGTCACACACATGTTCACCTTTTGGAGAACTGAACAGAACGATGACTGATCTGTTTTCAAAAACACTTGATATAATTTAATCAGAAAACTGTTTTCTGCAAGTCTTTTACATGTCTTATTTGTCAAACCAGCTTCTTATTTATGACAGTAAAAAAAAGCAGAAAATGTGCCTCAATTATGAAACTTTCAACTCTAATAAAACCCTTTTTTCAAAATGTTTGGAGATGACATCTTTTGATGAATTCTACCTAAAGTTGAATTTTGTGGGTGAAACAACATTTTTTGGTTTCGCAACAAAATAACTTAGGCCATGTCCGCGCAAAGCCAGGTATATGGGAGATGATTAGGGCCACTCAAAAAAAAAAAAAAAAAAAAAAATTCGTCCAAAAGAAAAAAAAAAAATTAATTGCTTTTTTTCTGAGATAAATTCCAATTTCTGACTTTTTTCTCAGAAAAAAAACAGTGATAAAAAAATAAATAAACTTTTTTTTCCGGTGGCTGTAATCCTCTTCTGTAGCTGGGAAACCTCATATTTTTACATATTTAGGCCTGTCGTTCACACAAAACTGCAGTTTTATGCCACTAAAAGTACAAGTTTTATTTATACATTACATATATTTTAAGAAATATAAATTTTGTTTATCAAACATTACATCCTGATTGGCTGGAAGTGGCTTTATGTCTGAAAAACACTGACACATTTGGGTTTGGCATGCTTTGACATGCACTTATCGGCGGATTTACCTCGTTACATGTGGACGAAAGTATTTTTAAAAAGAATTAGCGGGGATATTTGTTATTGAAAACACCAGACTACATGTGTACAAGGCCTCGAAAAAACAAAATAACTGAAAACACAAAATAGTTCTCAATAAACAATATTATTTTAAAGGTTGAGTCTGCAGAAATTACTCCAAAAATAAATTGTCAAGTTTTACAGGAATAATCCTGCTTGATTTTTTTTGTTGTATCAGCACTTTTCTGGGTGGAGAGTAAGCGTGGTTACCTCAGCCAATCAAGTGACTCTGTGTGTTGATGATTGTGAGTAAAAGGAAGTAATCAGAGCAGCTATGCTAACAGATGTCGCACGAAGAAAGAAAAACACAACCAGAGTGAAACAAAATGCCAATCAGATAAGGCTTTTTCCTAAATGAGGGTGAACCTTGGCTCAACTTTTGGGAACTTGGAGAGCAGCACGGGATAAAGAGCGATGTGAATTAGCTTCCTGCTAACCAGGTACGGGTCAAATACCTGTGATTAGCTTGTGCTAATCGCCGAGGCAGATGCACGGCTCTTGAGTCTCTCCGATGTAGAAATGCGATGCTACAGGTGGTTGCTGGGCGAATGAGTGTGTTCACGTGGTTTCGACTGGAGGCAGTGGGTGTGTGCTGCAGCTGGCACTGAGCCAAAGGGGGAGGAGCCCAGTTTGAATGTTGTGTTTACGAACAAGTAACGGAAATTCCTGCAGACCCTACCTTTAACCACTACCATGAACTAACTTAAAACATGAAACAGTTCTGAAAACATAATTTGTTGAAAAAAAAAAAAAAAAAAACTTAAAACAAAAAAAAACACGACAAAGCTTTAAACATAAAATTCTTCCCAACAGGAAACAGTTTCAAGCTAACATGAAAAACTCAAATCAATTAATGGTTTTAGAGAAGAAATAGCTTTGATAAGCAAACAAAAGTCTAAACCTTTGAGAAGTTTGGCCCCTTTTCATTTCTGATTCTGCTAGCATAATGCTACAGATGCTAACGCAACCATTTTTCTTCCAGGTCAAAGTTTGGTTCCAGAACCGGCGGACCAAGCAGAAGAAGGACACCACCAAGGATTCGGACAAACGCTCCTCCTCCACCAACGAGTCCTTGGCCACCTGCAACATCCTGCGCCTCCTGGAGCAAGGCCGCCTCCTCTCCGGCCCCGCCCCTCCTCATAACTCCCTCCTCGGGCCTCCTCCACACCCGGCCAACGGCTCCCTGCTGAGCAGCCCTGGCGGAGGCTCCTCCACCTCCCCGGGGATCAGCAGCAGCACTCCTCCCAGCTCCCTACCGGGCGGGACGTTCGGGCTGTCGCTGCCCTCGCTCGGCGGCGCTCCACCCTCTCCGCGTTTGGGCGTTCCTCCGCCTCACTCCTTGTGCTTCTCCATGCCACTGCTGGGGGGCGCCCATCACGAACTGACCTCCGCCTACGGGTGTGGATCTTCAGCTTTTGAGCCGTACATGCGGCTGGACAGGAAGGAGGCGGATCTGGGAGGGAAGAAGACAGTTTCTTAAGTTATGTGTCTGTTTTCGGACGCCTGAGGTTCACGGCGTGTCCGTCTGACGCCTGACAGGCGGCACCCAGGGGGGAGAGAGCACCCTGGATCACAAGGAATCTGGGAAAGGAAGCTTCTTTTCCTTGTGGCACCGTTTTGTGACACAGATAACAAAACTGACTCGATGTGACGGACTTTCCCACGTTAAAAAAAAAAAAGAAAAAAAGAAACAAAACCTGTGAATTTTTGCAGAAATGCCGTGCGTACGTACGTGTGTGACCCTGACAGACAGATGTTTTTATCTCCACTCTCTTCGCAGTGGTTTTAAGTGGCTCTTCACTTTGTGTCCAGTGAGTTTGTATGTGTGTGTGTGTGTGTGTGTGTGTGTGTGTTTTCTCTCTATACAGGCCTTCATTTACTGTTCAGGAAAAAAAAATGATACTTGACATAAGAAGTTCAGACTGAATCAGCGTCTGAATGCGAGGAGCGGCTTTTCAAAGACAGCAGTTTGTACACACTCTGGTACATTTTCTCAGAACAAGCGGCCATGTTTGATTTTTAGTTGATGTGCTTCATGAAAAGCAAGAAACACTGAAGTTAAAAAAAAAAAAAAAAAGAATCGTAGCATTTAAATATCAGTGTGTTTGACGTCCGGCGGTAGTTTTATGTAAATTCTTTATTTGGTTGTGTTTGTGTACGGAATAATTTGTGGTAGGTTCTGAACAAAACGGAGCAAAAAATCCCACATCTGGATCGGATCGGTTCAAAGACGACGAGAAAGGAAAGCTGGTTTAACTCTGCCAAAGCATTTACGGATGAGACGCCCGTTTTGTCCAGTCGCTGACGACCTTTGAACCCTGAAAAAAAAACATCACAGATTTCACACTTTCGCTTTTTGGATAACATGTTTTGAACATCTGTTCGTTCATCCGAATTCTCGGGATTACAGCTTTCACGGAAAATCGTCCTCACCGTAATCTTTTCATTTTGACACAAAAACACCAAACACTGCTTCTTCTTGATGTTTTTGCTCACACACGACAGAAAAATAGACGTAATTTTCCTTTTTTTTTTTTTTTTTTTTTTAACTTTTCTCGGCATGTCAAGTCAGAAAAAGCCTCAATCCGCGTAAAATTTGCTGCTTCTTTCTTCTTCTATGGTTTGCAACATTCGTCAACAAACGAGTTCTTTTAATATTTTACTCACATATGAATTTGCGTCGTATTTCCCGTATTTGATGTTTTTACGTTAACTCGTTGTCGCTTTACGTTTGTTTCCTCCCCCTGCTGGCCCCCTCGTTTAAAGCACTTTATGTTTCGTCGTAGAATTTTCCTCATCAAACCTCCTCTTTAATTTTTTTTTTTCAACCTGTAATTGAGATTTAGAAAAATCAGAGCTGAGTTTTTTCTTAGAAGGAATGTTTTGAAAATTCCCCTGTTTTGGTTTCGTTTTGACGTGAAGATTTGAACCTAAAATTTAAAAAATCCTAAATTTTCCCATTTGAGTTTCTTCAAAGATGTTTTTAAAAAAGGATTTATTTCCTCTCCTCATACGAAGACACACTCTCCCAAAGAAAATCTGGACTCCCTCATGAGTTTCGCCGATTTTGCCCCCAATTTACACGTGTCACACGAGTTATCGCCTCTTTTCAAAACTTCCCGTGCGCCGCCTCTTATTTCCAGCGTGAATCTATTCATCTGTAGGTTTCGGGGTCACCGTGAGGCGACTCAGCTTCAATTAAAGCCAACACATCCTCTCCTGTGACTCCAATTTAGGAGTGAAGGCGCGTTTCAAAGCTGCACATACATTCCTCCTGCAGTCCTGACCTCAGACGGTGAAAAAAAAAAATACCCTCCCCCCGCCGTCGGCTCTTCTGGGCCTTTTTGCACCCGTGTAGCCGCACTTGCTAGCAGGTGATTTGTTGCTGTTGTGTTCAGACCTCGGCGGCTCCTGTCCTGCACTCGTGGGTCTCTGCAGCTGCACCTGTGCTGTTGTTGAACACAGGATTATTTTCTATAAGCACCATCCATAATTCACACGCTGGGGCATCAAATATTGAGCGGAGAGATGGAGCTGAGAGGTCAGGAGGCTTGTTTCTCGTGTAGCCTCTCACAGACCCTCGTTTCTTTTTCCTTTTACTCACATCGCGCCCGTTTTCCCTCCCAGTTGTTAGCAAACAGCCTCTTTTAACGCTAAAAATCAGCTCCTAAAAGCGCTACTTGATGGTATTTTCAGGAAACGTGTCGAAGCATTTACAAAACACTGAGTATTGTGTCTGACTCCACTCCCCCGTCACTGTGTGGTGGTGTTTCTTAATCTGCAGTTACTGTTTCATGAGACGCCACTTCTCCTCCAGGTGCAGGCGCTTCGTAAAGCCTTGCATCCGTCAGACAAAGCCTTTGATTTTATTTAACGTTTTGTTTTCAGCAGTGGATCTTAAAAATGTTGCTTTCGTTTCGTGCAATCTGTGACATCTTGCACTTGTGAGCCACCGTCTCGGCCCGTCAGTCCTCTGAGATCGTGTGGGGCTTTTATTTTGAAATTGAACTGCGTGTTTTTGTTTCTTTTATGCACAGCCAAGGTCCGACACCGGGCCGTAACGTCTTTTCTTTAAGCAGTAACTTAACAGCACCAGCTTCTACTTATGCTCAACAAACTATGTACATATATATAAAGTTCTATATGAATATATATGATGGGTCTTTGCACACCATGTCTGCTCCATGTGATTTTAAACCGTAAAAAAACGAAACGCAAAGGAAGATTCAGAAAATGACTTTATATATGCTTTACAGTTCTTTGTCTCATTAACATTTTGCACTTATTTAAAGAGGCTTACTTCTGTTTCTGGGCTGACAGAGCTGTTTTCACGCTCGGCCAAGATATTGTACAATATGTATATGTATTTTTATTCATATGCATATAAATATATGTCTATGTAATTTGCCTCCTGTGGTCTGTTTCTCTTTATTTCCATGTTTTCCACCATTTGTTGCACATTCAAAGAAGCTTTTAGCGCTCCATTCAGCGTCTCTGTGCGATCGGTCAACAAACTCCAAACACGCCTGACATCTGCATGTCAAAGCTGCCTCCACTCGCATTCAGGGGTTTGGATTTTGCTTTATTAAAAACCTTGAATCTTTGTCCTCCCCATCACTTAGGTTTAAATGAAAGATCAAAGCAGTGGGCATTTTCAGCTTTTCAGCCCTCTCCGCTCAGCCATTACCACTAAAGAGTCAGAGTTTGGGGATTTTGGCACCAACGGGATGAATGGACGTGCCCTTGGGACATTAATTGGATGAAAATGTGAGACTGTGAAAGTAACTAAGATAAATAAATAAATGGTATTTCCATAGCAAAAGAAGAATTTCAGATAATTGAAAAGTTAGCATAATAACGGTGTGGTGGCACAAAGTGCTGTTGGTGAAACTTTTACTTTAATCAACAAAAGTATCTGAAAATGGATCCACCGACTCCTGTTTTTTTTTTAATCTCATTTGAAATAGAAATTTAATTTCAACCCTTTAATAATTTCTAAAGAACGACAGATCTAAGTACCAGCTCATTTAAACCTTTCAGTTCCACTAATTTAAAGCTCCTGAGGGAGTTTTTAACAGGTGATGATGAAACGATGAAACAGACTGGAATCCAATGCAAAGTCTTTTTGTGAGACACATGAGTACACAAGACCATCAACAGGAAACGGACAAGTTCAGAAATCAAACTTATGGAGTCTCAAACTATTGTGGCAGGGTAGGTGTCAAATGTGATCACCAAATCAACCTTATGGAAAATATGTTTTCCATATACACTTACTTTACACAAATGAGACGGACTTAAAGCTCCCTAAAAATGCTAATGTACGATCATTTTCCCTGACTTCAGATAAGCAAAATGTGAAAACACAAAGACAGCTATGAATGTTAAAAGTGGTCAAACTTAAAGTTTTTCTAATGTCATATAAATTTATTCTGATGTAGAATTTCACAATTAAAGCTTTGTTAGTGTGAAATTCAACAATTTGGTGTGGTTATATATATATATATCTATTTATCTCTCTCTCTCTCTCTCTCTCTCTCTCTCTCTCTCTCACTCTCGCTCTCTCTGTATATATATATATATATATATATATTTTTTTTTTTTTTTTTTTGAGGTGAAAATTGTTGTATATTTAATTGATAATTTTGATATTGATAACTGAAATAATATATATATATTATATATATATATATTATATATATATTGTTTAGAATTTTTGTTGATTTTATTAAATTGTTTTTTAGTAGACTCACTATGTATATAAAATTATATACATATACACTGAAGTGAAAATTGTATTTATATTTTATTAATAATTTCGATATTGAAAATTGATAAAACACAATATATATTTTTTTATTTTTTGTTGATTTTATGAAATTGTTATGTTTTGCCAGACTCATTTTATATAAAAATTATTTAAAATTTTAAAAAAGAATATATACAACAAAAAACAACAACCCCCTCTCCATCCTCACAGCCACCACCATTTTTTATATAGTTTGGATAAATTAACTGAGCCTCAAGCTTAAAACTTAACAACACTTAAAAAAAATATAAGAAAAAAGGAAAGTTATTTTGTTTTGTGAATCCCTTACAAAATCAAAAATAACCCTCCAAATTTAAGAGCACCCCCATTTTAAATACATTTAATTATTTTTAGTTATGCTGATAAAAAAAAAAATCAAAATGCATATCTGCCCACTTTTCCCTATGAGAAGTATTTTTTTTCAGTATCTCTGACCTCTTTTTATGTCAGTGAGAATTTTGTTGTTTAATTAAGCTTCAAGTTTTCTTACAGAGAAAATCTATCCGACCACCGGGGGCAGCTGAGGCCCAGTCGTACAGTTACTGTATCTCAGTGGGTTTTAAGTTCCACTCTCACGGCATGTGATGTAAAAATGCTTTGAGGGCCAGAATCCCTCTTCATGGAATACAATCAGTTTACTTTCTGTTGGAAAAACATTGAAGTACTTTTTTAGACACTTTAGGCCTCCGTAGAAAAAAAAGGCCCATGTTCTGAACCTGTTTCATGATACCTGTCCTGACAGGTTTGTGAGCTAACATTTCAGTGATTACTTATGAAAACTTCCCCGATGACACGACAAACGGAGAGTAATCTGCAGGGAAAGGAGAGCAGGAAAGGTAACGCAGTACATACGTCCCCTCTGACAGCCCAGACTGCAGCCAGGGGCTCTCCCCCAAGGCGGGACAATTGATCTGCAGGGTGCCAATTATAGTGATTGGCACCTTTATGTGAGTGAGGAAGAGGCGAGCGGGCCGGCAGAAAGAGGACCAGATGGGTGGCCTGTTTTAGAGGAGGAAGAAGGAGGCGCTGCAGAGGAGGAAACTGGGGGTAAACAGACCTCAGAGGAGAAACTGGACTGAACAGGAGCAGCTTGTTCTGCAGAGAATGAAAAAGTATAAATAACAGAGCAGGTTTAAAGGTGTACAACAGAAAGTTTCATTTTCCTCAAAGAGTTCAAGAAAAGCTTAAATTCGTTTTTGAGAAACGGGACAGTGATTGGTAAAGAAATGATTTTATGAATGTCAGCTTTTAGAAACAGAAATTGCACTTTAATAATTAATTACAAATACGTAAAAACAAATAAAACAGAATAAAAAAGGAGCAAAAAATTCTTCCTAGATTTTCAAAGTTCACATTTGTGTCTTCAAGCACTCATCTATGCCTCCTGAAAATGAAAATAAAAAACACCTTGAGTAAAAGCTTTAAAGTAGTTTTTCAGCAGGAAATGGGTTAAGAGAAACAAATCTGAAAAAAGAAAAAAAAAACTAGCACACGCAGTCAATTTCCAGACTCCAAGGTAACTCCTCAGCATCAGCTCAAAGGTGAAGAACAAGCGTGTAAACATTCATCATGATATGATAATGATTCAACACAGAATGCACCAGCTTGGTTGTGAGAGTACATGAAATTACTGTATACGTCGATGATACCCTGATTTATATCAGAGAAAAAGTGGCTTCTAAAACTGAAATCCTTCAGCAACTTGGATAATAACTTAACAGTAAAGATGATGTGAGTAAGGTGATTTAAAGGGCTTTGAACGTAGCATGGTTGTTGGTCTGAGTATTTCAGAAACTGCTGATCTACTGGGATTTTAACCCACAACCATCTCTAGGGTTTACAGAGAATGGTCCCAAAAAGAGAAAATATCCAGTGAGCAGCAGTTCTGTGGGACAAAATGCCTTGTTGATGCCAGAGGTCAGAGGAGAATGGACAGACTGGTTGGAGCTGATAGAAAGGCAACAGTAACTCAAATAACCACTGGTTACAACCGAGGTCTGCAGAAGAGCATCTCTGAACACACAACACGTCCAACCTTGAGGCAGATGGGCTACAGCAGCAGAAGACCACACCGGGTGACCCTCCTGTCAGCTAAGAACAGGAAACTGAGGCTACAATTCACACAGCAACACCAAAACTGGACAATAGAAGATTGGAGAAACGTTGCCTGGTCTGATGAGTCTGGATTTCTGCTCCACATTCAGATGGTAGGGTCAGAATTTGGCCTCAACAACATGAAAGCATGGATCCATCCTGCCTTGTATCAACGGTTCAGGCTGCTGCTGCTGGTGTAATGGTGTGGGGGATATTTTCTTGGCTCACTTTGGGCCCCTTAGTACCAACTGAGCATGGTTTAAAGTCTCCAGAAAAAAAAGGAAAAAAGGAAAAAAAAAAAAAAGAAAAAGAAAAAAAGGGAGAAAAAATGACAAACAAGGGGGGACAAAAAAAAGAAACAAAAGAAAGAAAAGAAAGGCGGACAAAGAAAAAAAGAAAAAAGAAAAAGAAAAAAGAAAGAAAAAATAGGAAAAAAGGGAAAAAAGAAAAAAGAGAAATGAAAAAAAGAGAAAAAGGAAAAAAAGGGAAAAAAAGAAAAAAAAAAGGAAAAAAGAAAAAAGAAGAAGAAAGAGAAAAAAGAAAAAGGAAAAAAAGAGAAAAAAAGGAGAAAAAAAAAGGAAAAAAAAAAAAAACAAAAGTCCACAGCCTTCCTGAGTATTGCTGCTGACCATGTCCACCCCTTTATGAGCACAGTGTACCCATCTTCTGATGGCTACTTCCAGCAGGATAACGCTCCATGTCATAAAGCTGGAATCATCTCAGACTGCTTTCTTCAACATGACAATGAGTTCCCTGTACTCAAATGTCCTCCACAGTCCCCAGATCTCAATCCAATAGAGCACCTTTGGGATGTGGTGGAACGGGAGATTCTCATCATGGATGTTCAGCTGACAAATCTGCAGCAACTGTGTGATGCTATCATGTCAATATGGACCAAACTCTCTGAGGAATGTTTCCAGGACCTTGTTGAATCTATGCCACCAAGGATTAAGGCAGGATTCTAACTAGTATAACCACCTGCTCACTTCACACTGAGTATTATTATTTCTGACTTTGAACTAGTGTCATTCAAGGCCAATGAAGCATTTCACTCAGTTTTATCTTGTGAATCTACAGATTTTGTTTGGACTTCTCACAGAAACACAGGTGACATATGTTAACGTAAACAGAACGTACAGTACTCAGACGTACTGTACGTTCTCATCTCCTCTCCCGCTCTGAGAGTTTCCCGTGGTGGGTTTTGTTCTCAGGAATGCAGCTGTGAATCCTTCGGAGAGCTTAAGCCCGACTCTTGTGTGAATCGTGTCAAAACAAGCAGACATCACTTAGTCCAGGAGAGCTGAGAGAGGCAGGCGGGCTCGGGGGCCTCCGCTGAGCTGTCCGGCTCTTTAGGTCACCTGGCAATTAACCTCTGACCGGGCGGCATGTCCTCGCACTGTTCCTCCAACGTGTGTTTCACGCAGTCATTTGTGGGTCGGACACTTTTTGGTAAGTTGCAGTTTTTAGGGTGAAATGAAAGTGATAATCTGTTAGCCTGTTTGCTAATCACGTTTCTTTCCTTTTCCTTGTCTTGTACGCCGCCGTTCTCCTCCTTTAGCCGTTCTCCTCCTCTGCTCAGCCAAACTAATCCAAACCCCTCCTCGCTCCTCTCCCCCCGACTACGCGACCCCTGACCCCGCGCACCTCTTTGAATGTCACATGACCGTGCAGGTGTGGAGGGGTCTCTGCCCTGGCCAACCCCCAATTAGTGACCCTAATTAGTGGAGAGGCCCCCCTGCCGGGCCGCTGAGCTGCTTCACAGGGGGACGAGGAGGAGGGAGGGAGGAGAGCAAGGGGAGGAGGAGGTGGGGGCGGCAGGACAGTGGAGCATTCCTGAAGGTCTGCAGACCCTCCTGAATCACACACAAACATGTACGGCACGAGGTTCAAAGGAAACATGGAGCTGAGAGTCGCTCTGTTGATGCACAACAAACAGCGTCTGAGTGCTGACGTGGAAATGATCTGAAGCTCGCGCTCACGCCGGGCGGGAAACGTGGGACGAGGGGGAGACAGGTGCAGAGACCAACCTGAGGATCGTTTAGATAACTCACATGTTTAGATTGAGCTTCCTCTTTGGTGTATGATGAGCTCATCGTACACTGGTGACGGACTAAAGGCTTTCAAATGAACAACACTGACAGGAAAAAAATCAAAGTGGCAAAAATTTCTGTTTTCTAAACTTCATAGTTTGGCAGTAATCTGAACCAAACAGAGAAAATGGCTCCATCAAAAAGAAATCCTCATTATCCTCAAGGCCCTTCCTTTCAAAGAGTTGCTCATTTTGGAAACTTTTTAAGCATCTTTCTAATCAAAGTTTGGTTTTCAGTTTGATGAAAAAAAAGAGTAATGAAATAAAACCTTCAACATTAACATTCCTCAGAGAGTTTGGTCCATATTGACATGATAGCATCACACAGTTGCTGCAGATTTGTCGTCTGAACATCCATGATGAGAATCTCCCGTTCCACCACATCCCAAAGGTGCTCTATTGGATTGAGATCTGGGGACTGTGGAGGACATTTGAGTACAGGGAACTCATTGTCATGTTGAAGAAAGCAGTCTGAGATGATTCCAGCTTTATGACATGGAGCGTTATCCTGCTGGAAGTAGCCATCAGAAGATGGGTACACTGTGCTCATAAAGGGATGGACATGGTCAGCAACAATACTCAGGTAGGCTGTGGACTTTTTTTTTTTTGTTTTCTTTTTTTTTTTTTTTTGACTTTTGTTCCTTTTTTCCTTTTTTTCTTTTTTCTCTTTTTTCTTCTTTTTTCTTTCTTTTTTCCTTTTTTTCCTTTTCTCTCTCTTTTCTTCTTTTTTTCTTTCTTTTTTCCTTTTTTTTCCTTTTTTCTTTTTTCTCTTTTTTTCTTTTTTTCTCTTTTTATCTTTTTTCTTGGATTCTGTGTATTTTTTAATTTTTTTTTAAATTCTTTATTTCTTCCTTTTTTCTTCTTTTTTTCATTTTTCCCTTTTTTTCTTTTTCCTCTTTTTTTCTCTTTTTCTCTTTTTTCCTTTTTTCCTTTTTTTTTCCCTGTGGACTTTAAACCATGCTCAGCTGGTACTAAGGGGCCCAAAGTGAGCCAAGAAAATATCCCCCACACCATTACACCAGCAGCAGCAGCCTGAACCGTTGATACAAGGCAGGATGGATCCATGCTTTCATGTTGTTGAGGCCAAATTCTGACCCTACCATCTGAATGTGGAGCAGAAATCCAGACTCATCAGACCAGGCAACGTTTTTCCAATCTCCTATTGTCCAGTTTTGGTGTTGCTGTGTGAATTGTAGCCTCAGTTTCCTGTTCTTAGCTGACAGGAGGGTCACCCGGTGTGGTCTTCTGCTGCTGTAGCCCATCTGCCTCAAGGTTGGACGTGTTGTGTGTTCAGAGATGCTCTTCTGCAGACCTCGGTTGTAACCAGTGGTTATTTGAGTTACTGTTGCCTTTCTATCAGCTCCAACCAGTCTGTCCATTCTCCTCTGACCTCTGGCATCAACAAGGCATTTTGTCCCACAGAACTGCTGCTCACTGGATATTTCCTCTTTTTGGGACCATTCTCTGTAAACCCTAGAGATGGTTGTGGGTTAAAATCCCAGTAGATCAGCAGTTTCTGAAATACTCAGACCAACGACCATGCCACGTTCAAAGCCCCTTAAATCACCTTTCTTCCTCATTCTGATACTTCTGTTTTTTTACTCCCATGAGGCCTAACGTGAGTCAGGTGTGTGTGTGTGTGTGTGTGTGACTAACAGGCATTTACAGTGAAGAATAGTGTGTGAGCCGTCATTGTGTTTCATTGCATTGTGACAACACATCATTGTCGTGTTCCCTTTTTTCGATTTCTCCACCTTTCACGGAGCCTGAATGAGCGTCGCCTCTGCGTACAAAGACGCTCAGCTGATGGTATGAAAAGTTGAGATTGCCCTCCTGCTTCCTGAACCTCCTTTCTAAACCCACAATCCTCGGTTAACTATTTTTTTCCGCCACGTTGAGGATCAAGGACGTGTTGTCCTCGCTGCTTGTTTGACGTTTTTGCATCGCCCTGTCTTTTGCGTTTACACAGTTTAGCCTTCAACATGTAGAAAAGCTTGATATTATTTGAGACAACTGCTCCAGGAACACGGCAGCTTTGTTTTTTTTATAACACGGTAAGAATCGGCGGACGGAGCTCTAAATTGACTTGCTACATCCAACCTTGGGTCTCTGCCGGCGCTTTGGTGGAGGCGGCCTCTTCTTTGATTAGGTCAGTGGATTTTCAGACAGTGATCGCACCTCAAGGACACGAGATGGCACCTTCATTTGTCTCCCGCAGCTCGACGCGCCCGGCCTCTAAAGCGATGATCTTTCTCATTTAACCAGCGCAAACAAACCTTGGACTTCATTGGACAGAGAGACGGATTGATGAGCCCTGCTTTTAAATCCGCCGCCGCGACGTCTCCTACTTTCTTCCCCTTCCCTCCAACAAGAGTAAAGAGTGCTCCCTCGCCTAATGAATCGCTGAAAGCTTCTGATATTTTATTATCATCACATACCTCCAGACTCGCCGAACTGGAGAAGAATTCAAGGCAAATCGACAATCGCTAACTACATTTCAATGGCACAAAAGTGCTTTCAGAATAAGAGGTGAGGTGATGAGCAGAGTGCTGCCGGCGGCGGGAAACGCAGCGTTTAGTCTTAAAGAAAGAGCAGAAACAAGAAAGTACTTCAGGCTTTGTGTTGGACTGTCTTAATAGAGTGTTTACGTCCTTGTGAGAGTAAATGTCGGTCGTTTGTTGCTGTAGCCGAGTCCAAAGGAGCTCATGGAGCTCTTAAGGGTACTTGTCTCATATGAATGAAGTTCTCCCAGGATATTTACGTCTCTTTAACGTTTCTTTGATTAGATTTTAATTAATCTGCTCAGCATTTTGTTGATCATCTTCTTCTGTCAGGATCAAGACTTTCCTCTGCTCCTTTCTTTGTGTCTTATGGCAGATATTTCTAAAAGATGAAACTGAGCGTTAGCTGAGCCCCCATGTCACCAAATTCATCACAATGTTGGTGTTTTGTTACAGGAAACGTAGGAAATTATGTAAAACTTGATGTAATTTTCCCTGCCTGTGGATATAAAGTCTGTAAAATGTGGAACTTTGAAATACGTTGGACCCCAGTTTCAGAAAAATCTATATTCATGAAAACACACAGAGACAGGACTGGAGAGATGGTTAAATGAAAATAACAAAATGTAAAGATATTGTTGCATTTCAGCCTCTTATTCACACTCAACAGCTTTTATCCAACCTCAGAAGGAAACATTTGAAAACAGCCTCCAGAGCTGACGACTTCCTAACTGTGATGCATCAAAAATGAGGCGATGATTGTAAAGGTGCAAACAATACAAATAACGACAATATTTTTCCACATTTAGCTCTAAAACACCACTTTTTATGCAGATTTAGAGAAACATTTATGAAATGTAAATGTTAGATATTATAAATAATTTTTGATCGTTTTATCTAAAAAATGTTCTGATTCTAAAAAGTTAGTTTTCTTTCTAAATATTTATCTAAGATTTCTAAATCTTGAGATATAGTTTTTATATATTCAGCTAATATTCAAATTCACATTCCCGCCTGCCAAAACCACCAAGGCAAGTTTATTTAAATATCACATTTCAGCAAGTGCTTTACAGACAGAACATATTAAAAGAAAAAAAATCAATTAAAAAACAGATTAAAAAAAATAATATGATACTAGGGATGGGTACCAAGTTAGATACTTTTAGGTTTATAGGTACGGACTAAATTCTGTCAAAAGTACCAGGTACTGATTCATGTAAAAGCAAAAGGTACCGTGTTTAGGTACCTAAATGCATCCTTGTGACTGTGAGGGAGTGGAAGAGTAGGAGATTTTCCATGCTGGACATGAACACAGCATTGCAAGGTTACATATTGAAGAATAAATATATTAAATTGAAAAATAAATAAATAAATAAATATATTCAGAACTTTTTGGGGTTTATGTAAATAAAAAAATAAAAATATATAATCAAAAATCAATTTTTAACTATATATATAAAAATAAAAAAAAAATATAATAAATAAATAAATAAATAAATAAATATATTCAGAACTTTTTGGGGTTATGTAAAGAAAAATGTGAAAATATACAATAAAAATAGATTTTTAACTGTGTATATATATATATATATATATATATATATATATATATATATATATATATATATATATATAAACAATTATCTATATATATATATATATATATATATATATATATATATATATATATATATATATATATATATATATATATATATATATATGCCTTGAGATTCACAATCAGATGACCTTTTGTAGCTGCTAACGGGAAACTTACAACACACTTCCAACCAGTGTGAAGTCTGAAGCTAGCAGAACTTGTTTTAGCTAGCTAGTTAGGGAACTATGAGTCTGTGAAAATTTTGATATCTGAATGTGAATTTATGAGTTTTTTAGTCACATCATTACAAAAAAAAGGAAGTATAGTAAAAACTCAACCAAGCTAAAAGATGGTCTAATTTTGTCCAGTGCTAGCAAAACCTAGTTAAGCTAGCTAGTTGAACACATAGACTGCAAAAAAAAAAAAATGGACGTCTGCTTGCTCGGCTCGAAGGTCTCCACAAAAACTGCTCCCCTGGTGGCTGGCTGTAGTATTGGTCAAAAAATCCATCTCCCCAGTCATTCCAGATGGACTGTGGTCAAACTTTAAAAAATTAATACACCTCGTAGAAATGTTTCTCACGTCCGATTGTTGTGGTGATTTGAAGATATTATTTGGCTTTCTCGTATTCAAGTCCTCTTTTTTCTGAAAAGTTTCGTTTTCATTAGTTATACGAGGTTAAAAATGAGGTTTTACGTAACTTTTGTGGATGATTGACAGCTGACGTTTTCATGTATTTTTTCCAGGGATTGTAAAATATGTCCGGAGGTAGAGTCAAGAAGTGATTAGACTCTCGAAAGAAAAAAAATATATATTTTTGTCACCCAGCTCCACTCAGATTCTCCCAGAATCCCTCATTGTTGTACAAAGGTAAAAGGTGGAGCCACGCTGTCCACTCTATATACAGTCTATGGTTGAACAACCATGAGTCCAATGAGTTTCAAGGCCTGTGGCTGCCCAATTAGAAAAACTGAACCATTGAAAAGTCTTAACTTGTTGGCGGCAGACATCTTGGTTTTTAAGTTACAGTAAACAGCTAAAAGTTTGAGGCTAAATCAGAGAGTTTGAGTTTTTTTGGGGGGCATCAGTGATCATTTGCTTGATATCTTCCTAATATGAAAAATACAGAGGAACGTTGATAGATATTTAAAAAAATGTCTTTCTTAACCTTGTGGTTTTGAAAGACGGTTAATATTTTTTTGGAATAAGATGTTTGGCATTGTTACAATAAAGAAATAATCCTCCAAACACTACATTTTATACATAATCCCCGGGAGAGTGGTGTCACGTATGAAACCGTCTTTTTAAGCCGTGATTTCGTCTGTTCAGTCAGATCATCCCATCAGGCTCAGCTTGACCCTCTGCCCCCCGGGGTCACTGCCAGTTGCCCTCATTAGTGACAGGAGGTCTCCAAGTCGAACGCAGTCCGTCACCCTATTTGTGTCCTCCCTAATAAAGCCAAATCGACCACACATGAACCCAGTTCCTGCACTGACCGTAACCTATAACCTCGGGGACTTGGTTTTGTTCTTCGCCTTCATCCGTAGACTCTGGCAATCTGCTCTCTCAATGAAAAGGGAACAGACACAAACGCACCCGAAGGATCACTTCCTCTGCTGAGACCCAGACGCCCACACACACACACTCACACACACCTTGCAGTGCTCATGTAGAGGACTTCCGGGGCTAAACCAAAAACAGAGGGAGCTAGAAAGGAGAAGGTGGTGCGCTGACAGAGGAAGACGCCCCCCTTCTTCGGCCTTACAACTGACGTGTGAACAAAAGCCCGGTCAAACTCTGGGGCCCGCAGCCTCGGGTGTTTACCGCTCTTGTATCTATAACCAACAAATCAAGGATCCCACCTCAGCAGCCCCAACGCCACAGCTCCGCTCCCCCTGCTGCCCCTTTTCCCCTGAGCTGCTCGGCTTTATTGGGAACAGCAAATTAAGGAACCATCCATCTGGGTGTGATCACCAATTACGGAGGGAAGCTGTCAGCATGCATTAAGGCCTGCAGGGAAGGCGGGCGTGTTCGGGCGGCTTTTATGAAGCGGGAGGCATGAGAGGGAGTTAAGGAGTGAGAAAACGATTCGCTGCGATTTAAAAAATATCACTTTTTTTTTTTTTTTTTCTTGTAGGTTTTTAAATCCCGAGAACTAATTTGGGCCTTGCAGTGTTTGTTTTGTTCATCTCAGGAAAACAAAGTCCTCTCATTATTTTCCGCTCCAAACAAATTTACATTGTTAGCAAAAGCGATTGATGGCTGAGTGCACTTTTTCAACGCGACATAAAGCGACCATGTAAGCGATATAAATATGGTAAAAACTCGACGCAGCTTATGGCTGGCCCCCTTTTGTCACTGCTCACTGGCACAGGCGGTGATTCCCTGTAACACTTCTCCTCCGGCCGGCGTTCTCACAACACAAAAGGGCCGTCATTAACTTTTTGCTCCATCGGAATGCTGAAAGACCCCGTCGACCAAACGCCCCCCTCCTCCTCCGCCGCCTCCTCCCCTGCCTTCCCCTCGCTCCACCACGCATCCCGCTTTTCTCTCCGCTCGTTGGTTTTCCAGGGCCCTAATTTGTGAAGGCCAGGTGTGCGCGGACCCACAGGCAGGGGAGGGGGGGCGGCACACAAAGGGGTCCCACAAACCGGAGAGCATTGGTGCTAACTACTTTCTGGAATTTTCTCTCAATCTTACAACAAACATTTCCTCCTTTAATGTTCACAATTTAACCAGTTACCCTAAAGAAAAGACATGGCAGAAACAACAGCAGTCAATAATTTAACTTCAGTCCCTGTTTGCTCATTTTTGGTCTCCACCAACTTCTGAGGAACATATGCTAGCATCCCCAGCTTCTTAGTGCTTCCCTATTTCAAAAAGTTAGCAAGCTAACTCAGTTAGCAAACTTAGTCTCCTCTAAGTATTTTGGGAAATATAACCTTCAGTTTACTCTTCTCAAGCTAGCAGCCAACTTTGCTCTTTCTGATGAGTTTGACAGTTAGCATGAATAGATCTTGTTGATATTTTCTTTCTTTAGCTTTATTTGTATTTTTTAAATGACTAATCGTTATAAACGGCATCAAATTGGCCTTGCTTTTTAAAAAGTTAGAAAGCTAATTTTGTTTTTTAGCATGTACCAACTACACCACGCTGTTAGCCAACTTGTGGTTGTCTTTCTTTCTTAGTTTTTGGTCTTCTCTGTGTAATTTGTTAAATATTACCTCCTTTAGCTTCAGTTTGTTTGTTTATCAAACAGCTTGGCAGCTAGCATACATTAAGCCCGATGTTATTCATTCTCTTTAGCTCTACTTTTAATTTCCCACCAGTATTTTTTCATAAAATATCACTACCTACAATTTTTTTTAGCCTCTGCTAACAGTTTTTGGAAGTATTACCCTTTTTAGCTTCAGTTTGGTCCTCTGTTTTCTCAAACTAGCTGCTAACTTTGTACTCCTTTTAGAGCTTAGCAGTTAGCATGAATAGGATGTGTAAGTGTTTACTCTCTTTGGCTTTATTTGTAACACTCCCCAACTATTTTTAATGATGTATCATTTTCAATAAGCATCAAATTGGCCTTGATTTTTAAGAAGTCAGAAAGCCCAATTTTGGTTTTTGCCGTGTAACAACAAGGCAAGGTAGTTAGCTAACCTGTGTTTGTCTTTTTAATGTCCTTTCTAAATTTGTTTTTGATATTCTATAAGTAAGTGAGGAAAAATCATCTTTTTTAGCTTCAGTTTGAGCCTTCATTTTTTTTTGCTAGCGGGTAGCTTTGTTCATGGAACAGCTAGACAGCTAGCATACAAATGGCCCAATAGTACTCTTATCTTGAGCTCTACTTTTAATTTCCCACCAATTTTTTTCATAAATTATCACTGCTGATAAAATATAAAGTAAAGTTAGTTAGCTGGCTTTGTTTTTTTCCCAATGAATCAATAAGACAGGTAAAGGTTTGTCACTTTAAAGCCCCCTTTAGCTCCATTTCTTATCTTTACTAAGTTATTGAGGAAGTATTAGCTTCTTTAGCTTCGGGTTGGTCCTCTATTTTATCAAACTAGCCTCTAACTTTGTTCTTTCTGAAAAGCTTTGCAGTTAGCATGAAAAAGTTGTGTTGGTATTTACACTCTTTAGCTTTGTTTTTAACACTCCCCAACTGTTTTTTTAATGACATACCATTGTCAATAAGCAACAAATTGGCCTTGATTTTAAATAAGTTAGAAAGATAATCTTGGTTTTAGCATGTTCCAACAAGACAAGGCAGTTAGCCATCCTGCGTTAGTGTTTCTTTAGTCCCTTTCTTGCTTAGTTCTTTGTTTTCTTTAAATAATTTGGGAAATATCACCTTCTTAAGCTTCAGTTTGGTCCTCTGTTTTCTCTTGCTAGCTGGTAGCTTTGTTAATCAAACAGCTTGGCAGCTAGCATACATATTGCCCAATGTTATTCATTCTCTTTAGCTCTATTTTTAATTTTTCACCAGTGTTTTTCATGAAATATCACTGCCTAATTTTTTTTTGTCACCACTAGGAGTTTTGGGAAGTATTACCTTCTTTAGCTTCAGTTTGGTCCTCTGTTTTTTCAAACTAGCTGCTTATTTTGTCCTTTTTGAGGAGCTTGGCAGTTAGCATGAAAAGCTATTGTTGGTTTTTACTCTCTTCGGCTTCTTTGTAATATTCCCCAAATTTTTCAATTGACTTTTCATTGTTTATAAGCATCAAACTGGTCTTGATTTTTAACGAGTTAGAAACCTAATCTTGATTTTTACTGTTTACCAATTAGACAAGGTAGTTGGCCAGCCTATGTTTGTCTCTTTTTAGTCCTTTTCTCTCTTTGTTTTTGGTCTTCTCTAAGTAATTTAGGAAAAAAAACACTTCCTCAAGCTTCAATTTAATCCTTCATTTGGTTCCATCCTCTTGCTAGCGGGTAGCTTTGTTTATCAGAGTTAGCCACGTAAGTTTGTCACTTTAAAGCCTTTTTAGTGCCATTTTTAGCCTCTACTATATATTTTGAAAAATATTAGCTTCTTTAGCTTCAGTTTGGTCCTCTGTTTTCTCAAACTAGCCACTAATTTTGTTTGTGCATTATCAAGTCTTTTTAGTATTCACTCAATTTTGCTCTGTTAGCAAATGTTTTCTGTGAAATATCACCATCTTTGTTGTCACATTGGTCCTCATTTCACAAGCTAACAGCTTACCTAGTTTCTTGCCTAGCTTGGTGGTTAGCATTACCAAATCTGTGAATCTTAGTCTCTTTTTTTTGTCTCCATCAGCTAACGGGTACTTGCAAGCTCACCTAGCTTCTGAAATCTCTCTTTTCCTCTTGAAGTCAGCACCTCAGTTCGCTTGCTAGCTTACATAGATCTTTAGCTTCAAGTTGGTGTTCAGCTAACAGGGAAACAAGCTTGAAATCTGAGCTTTAGCAATCTCAGTTTAAAGTTTTTGACACCTAGGAGAATGTTAGCTTCTCGGTTCTTCCCACAAACAACTTTCATAAGCTAGCGGCTAACTTTATTTTTTGCCATTAATAATACGCTAGCTAGCAAACAGTGTATTTCCTGAGGTTTTTGTGGTAAAATTAGCTGCTCATTGTGTTTGGAAACACTTGTGAACCACAGTTTTATCCACTCGTCAGGCTGTGATGAAGGGTTAAATGAGAACTGTGGTGAATCTGAGCGTTTAGGTGAAGCCTCTGCTCTCAGGTCATGTCCATCCCATCTGTGCTGGCTCTGAATGGGGTCTGTGGGAGTTTGTGTGCAGGAAAACTGTGGTTTCTGTGTGATGTGTCACTTTGAATATGTGCTCTGCCGCTGAATATGAGTATGAATGTGTGAATGAGTCATTGTGTGTGTGTGTGTGAGGGTAATTGGAGGCTGAAAGGAGAGGAGGGGGGGGCTACAAGTCGCTCCAAAGTTGTGCACCAGCCAGCCTGCCAGGTTGAGCGAGTTGCTCCGAGCTCGGCAGCTTTGCTTTTTGGGAGCGGCGCAGCGGGTGGGTGAGGAGGGTGGTGGCAGCGGAGAGGAGGAGGAGGGGGAGGGCAGGACCAGGACTAATTGCCACTAATTGAATTGGATGTGCTGATCAGATGGGAGGCTGTGGAAGTAATCTGAGTTGTCACAGCAGATAACGCTGGGCCGTCCAAGAGTGTCCGCCTCATGTGACAGCCTGTAACATAGCCTGCGAGAGGGCACCGGCCCCCTTTGTCCCCGCCACAAAAGGGGAGAGAAGCAAAGTTGCCAGTTACAGTGAGAAGCGACAGGCTCGGGGAGGAGGGGGAGGAGGAGGGAGGGAGGAGGGGAGGGATGACTGAGATGAAAGAGGAAAGCTGGAGATGTTCAGTGCATGAAAACAGAGCTCAGATGAAATGAAGACGCTCAGTGGAAGGAAAAAGGAGGAGGAAGAGATGAAAATCTGCAGAGTTTGCAGGTTCCATTCACAAAATTCAAAAGCTGTATGTTTCAGACGACACGTTTTTACTCTGAAGGACTCTCGAGGGCGCAG
This sequence comes from Halichoeres trimaculatus, assembly GCF_033239565.1. NCBI lineage: Eukaryota > Metazoa > Chordata > Actinopteri > Labriformes > Labridae > Halichoeres > Halichoeres trimaculatus. The sequence continues at coordinate 20,418,374 of NW_027437200.1, forward strand.
ACGCCAAAACTCCAGACGGCCTCTTTAGAAAGACTTGATACTTAACAGCAGCTGAGGCTTTTCACGCCACAGGATGTGAACTAAAATATAACTGATATTAACTAGAAATAATAATAATAATGTTATGTTATCAAACATACAGCATGATCCCATCATTAGATAAATCTTTTATTTTGTGAAGCTGCAGCTGATACATTTATCACACACTCCAGATTGAAACGTCAGGGAAAGGATGCTTTGAAAAATGAAAAATGAAAGATTTAGAGGTATGCATGAGTGCAAAAGGTTATGTGTGTATGAAGTGGGGGTGAAGTATGTATTTGATCATTAATAATCCAATGTGCCACATTAGAAATGCTGACTCATCCTATCGTTGGCTGAAGCAAAAAGGCAGGCTTCAGCCTCCTCGCTGACAGCTGTGAAGTTAAAACTCAAACCCTGAGTGTGCTGATGGAGAAATAACAATATATATATATTTTTTTTTTTATTTTGAACCAGGCTGTAAAAAATGTTAATTTTTGCTGTAAATTCAACCGCTTTGAATGGGTGTGTATGTGGTCTCCCATGCTTCTACAGCCAACCCCCAGTGGACACCCGAGGAACTACAGTTTTTAACGTCTTTGAATTTACATTAAAATTTCAATTTCCAAGCATTTACAGTTCAATATTAAATTTGGTGTAAGTAAATCCTATCTCATAATTGTGGCTTCACATACTTTGGGTTCTTTGTTTAATGTAGGAGGTAAATTATACTTTGGCTTGTTTCTTTACGTAGGTAAATGTCACTGCTTTAAAGATGTCATTGCATTGACACTTAAGGAGTGTGTGGTAATTGCTTTTTTACTGTTTGTGGTGGCAGGACCATCATCATTTATTGAGTTTCAGCCTGTAGTATTTTCCCTGTATTTTTTTTCTCAAACTGCTTGTTGGCTTCTTTTTGATTTGTACACTTCACTAAAAAAGAAGCTTAAGTTCCTCAGTGGCTGAAATTCTGTAAAGATAGTCACAAGATTAATTTAGTGAAGCCACGGCTAGTATGAAAACTGTTACACCTCTCAATAAATAAATAAATATTTAAATAAATAAATGAATAAAAGAATAAAAATAAATAAATAAATAAATGTATAAAAGAATAAAAATAAATAAATAAATAAACTAATAAATAGATAACTAAAAAAATATTAAAAAAAATGAAATAGAAAATGGAATAAAATAAATAGATTAAAAAAATTTAAAAAATTGGGAAATTCAAAATTTTTAAATTTTAAGGCAATAACTTTAACCAAATGTTTTTTGTTAAATTGATAAAACTTCTGAGTTTTGCTTTCTTTTCTTAACCCCCCCCCCCAAAAAAATAAATAAATAAATAAATAAATAAATAAATAAATAAATAAATAAATAAATAAATAATAATTAAAAAAAACTACAACAACAACAACTAGTGCTCATATCTACTGAGCCAACTTACACTATTATGTATAACGTCAATAGTTCATATTTTCAAGTCCTCACAACTGGAAATACTGAAATAGAGTTTTCTGCATACAGCAATAACTTAAATAATTAGTCCACATTTCTTATATCAGAATTTTTTCTTTTTTTTCTCTGTGAGTTCTGAGGGGACATGTGAAAAAATGTTAAAGCTGTTCCTGGTCTCCCCTACTGATTTCACTCAAGGCCATGATAAAAATGACATTAATTAACCCCAATTAGTGTTTAATGTGTGCTCGTTATGATTCTACATTAGGATTTAATTTGTGTCAAGCACTCTGGATGTGTATAATTTCAACATTTAAAAAATATATTGAACTCTAAAGGAATGTTTCTTTCGATTTTTTTTTAAATCTGATCCTTTGATTGTGAAACGACACACATCTGTTGAATCATATAAACACCTGTTGCTTGTGTTTTTAATGAAAGGTGATCAATAACTCAGACCTGACTTCACTGCGACCGTCACAGGTGCAGGTTCACACGAGTCCAGGTTCACACGAGTCCAGGTTCACACGAGTCCAGGTGTACAGCAGAGACGGACTGAATGAAGAGGGAAGTACAGAGTGTCTGTGGGTCTTTCCCAAGCCTGCAGCAGTCCAATTAAGCAGGATTTCACACACACACACACACACACACACACACACACACACACACACACACACACACACACACACACACACACAGTTTACAGCCAGAGCAGCTGTGCAGTCAGTTGGTGCGGTCCAAGGAGGGGTTAAATCTCGTCCACATGATGAAAGCTGTGTGTGTGAATATCTGCGTTTTTGTTTCACTTTGTACATCCACTCTGCCGAAATGTGTGTGTGTGTGTGTGTGTGTGTGTGTGTGTGTGTGTGCACGGCTCAGTGTGTGTGAGTTATGCATGCATCGGGCATCCCGGGGCACGCAGATGTGTGAGTGTGAAGGACTAAGCCCTGGTGAAGCCCGCTGTGAGGGGTCAGGACCTTTACAGAATCAGTGCCTCTGCATGTCAGGACTAATGGAAGGGCCCCACCAGCTGCACCGAGGAGGAGGAGGAGGAGGAGGAGGAAGAAGTAGGAAAAAAGATGGAGTAAATAAAGACTAAGGTGGGAAAATAAAGGTTGGACGGGAAGAAGCCTGGGAGAGGAGGAGTCGGAGCAGGAGGGAAACAGTTGTGATGAAAATAGTTAAAGACTCTAAACCGAGCGGGAAACTCATTTTTTACAGACGAGGATGTTGGAGGGACGCAGAAATAAAATCAGGATTCAAGAAAAGTTGGTGGAAAAATGAGCAACAGGAAACGAAGGTAAGAAGACATGAGAGAGGAGGAGAGGAGGGTGAATGTGTGCATAGAGGGAGGGATGATGGTTTGATGGAGGGATGGATGGAGGAGAAATGGGTGTGGCCAATGCCCCCCCCCCCCCTTTAACCAAGTGCTTCCAGGATTTTTCCACACAACAAAAATTCAGAGCTTATCTACCTTTGTGTAAACTCATATTTCTGAGTTGTTTGAGTCTTAACGGTGTGTGTGTGTTAAAATGAAAAGCACAGAAAGTTAAATGGTTAATATTTTATGTGCTGACTCAAACTGTGTTGGGTTACAAAGCAGTTTTTTTTTCTTTGTCTAAATTCTTAAATACTTACTGTGTACGTACAATTTGGGTTCTGTTCGTGTCCTTTTCTGTTTTTTGAAATGTGTGCTCTTGTTTTGAAAATCTTTGTTTTTTCCCATGAAGAATTGAACTGAAAATAAATGTGGACTACAATGAAAATAAAATTATTTCCCTGTGGATGATAATAAGTTATTGTCAGTTTAACTTTTTTTGGGACTGGGGTAAAATGAAAAAATAAATGTCCATGAATTATTCAAATGTATAAAATAACAGAGCAAAACAGGACATTTTTGTCAAAATCCACCAAAATCATTTTTATTAGAGCCATTAGAGTGTCATAATCACTCAGAAATTAATCGTCAAGACAACTGGATCCTACCGTCCAAAAAAACCATTAGTATATGTATATGAATACAAATCCTTAAAATAAAGTTTAACTAGAAATAAACAAGAAATTCTCGTTTTAAAGTCACAGTTTGTCAACTCATGAGAAAAAATACTTTAAAAAATTAGGTAAATTAAATTACAAGACAGTTTTTTTTTTAATTAGGAAAGTTTCTTAAACAAATGGTTTAAATAAATCTTAATTTATAATGTCAGATTCAGCCGGGTCAACATTTAGGGGAGCCAGGTTCTTTTTTTTTTTTTTTTGTTATAACAACTCATGTGTTTTTTACAGTGTGAAGTTTTTTTTTTCTTTATAAAGTTGATGATTCTTGAGCTGTTTCACACTAATGTACAGTAAATATCGGAGCTGTTGTTTTTAGACTTATGCACAGGTAACATTAAACACTCAAACTTTATATCTAAGCAGCTCTAAATTGAAAAACAACATTTTTTAAAGAAGTTATTTTAACTTTAGAAACACAACTTCATGTACCTTCATTGAAAAATTGGTGAGTCCTCGTACAGATTTTTTTTTTTTTTTTTCAAAAAATGGAGCAAAATCTACATTTTATGTTGTTGGTTTATTGTATGTATTGTAGTGTATTATTATGTATTTTAATATCTTCTCTTTAACTCTGCACTGCCACTCCTATCTTAAAATCTGTTTTAACTTTTTTCTCCTTCTTCTTTTAATCTTTTTGTTTTACTAAATTGTCATGCTGAAATGTACTATATAAATTAACTTGCTTGTAATAAGTAATAGTTGTAGCAGTAGATTTTTTCCTCAGGATAAAGTATCTATATATCTTTTTAGTAGTTTGTTTGAAAAAGAAGATAAATTATTTATCTTCCTTTGTTAGGCCATTTTATATAAATTCCTTCTTTCTTCTTCTTCTGTTGATAAACTTTAACGTGTTCATTTCTTCGTCTCGGCCTGAGCTGCAGGGTCTCATTAACTCTGATCACTTTTTTAGCTCGTTATATTCTGAAACGACAGGATTACAGATGTTTCACTGATGAACTCTGATAATCTGAGATGTGTTGTAACAGTTGCTGCTCGTCTGCTGTCGTCGTGGTGTCTTGGTGTTTTCTGAAACTCTCAGGAAAGAGATTTGAATCCAGGATGATAAAAAAAAAAATCATAAAGTGAATTTCAGAGGAGAATCTGGGAGGTTAACTCGGAGCTGTGAGAGCGACACAGTTTGAGCCTTAGAGACGAGAGAAAACAGCAGAGAGCTGACGCGTTTTATCTGAATCATGTTAGACCTGTCGTGACCTTTGACCTTTGATGATCTGCTTTTTCACAGAGAGATTAATGCTTAATACAAGAATATGAGTGACTGTATTTATAATAAGAATCCTGCTCTTTGCTTTTTTGCTTTTACTGATTGAGTGGAGTACGCCACTTTTTGGACAGTCCCTAACTTTAAGAGGAAACATCGCTGTTAGATTCTGTTTCATAAAAACTCTTCACTGGAGCTTTAAGGTTTCAAGCTGTGAGGAACAAACCTCCAGGAAACAAATAAAAACTTAGAGATGGAAACTTTCACTCTCCACAGTTTGATTTTAAATGAGTTAGAAGAATTATTTGTGTGTTTTATTTTGTCAAACACTTCCCCAGACGTCTCAGACGAACCCAGACAGACTCCTCTATCAGTATCAGTGTGTCAGCTGCTGCCAACTGTCTGCTGACTCTGTGTGTGTGTTTCTGTGTGTGTTAGAGTGTGTGAAGGCTTCTTTCTGTGTGTGTGTGTGTGTGTGTGTGTGTGTGTGTGTGTGTGTGTGTGTGTGGAGCCGTAGACAGTGCCACTGTGTGCCCTCCATGTCCAGACACTCTGCTTCCTCTCCTGTTATGACCCGCAGACGGAGCATGATCGTCTGTGCCACTTTGTGCCGGGTTCAGCGGGCGGCTTCCCCCCCACCCTGTGACATCATCACGGCGAGGTGGTGATGTAGCTGTAGCTGTTACAGGAGACGGGGCAAAGGCCAGCGACACAGGACACTGACGGAGTGTCTGGCGAATCAGCAGGGAATACAGTGGTTTATTTTTCCTGCTGGCTCCGAGGTTTGTTGTCTGTTAAAGAAGACGTGTATAAAAATTATAACAACAAAAAGATGATTTTTTTTTTTTAAAAAGCACCTTTCTTGAAACTCAAGGTGCCTTTACAGTTGAATAAAACAGAAAAAGGGGAAAAGAAAATGAAAACAAATTAAAAAATGAAAGTAACATGTTAAAATTGATCTGTGAAATCATGATGAACTTTATTTTTAAATTATGTTTCATTTATGAAGTTAAATTCAAAATGCACTGAGGCTGAAACCTGTTGGAGGAGCTCAGAGCAACAGGTGTCAGAGCACAGAGTTAGAGTGACACCTACAGTACAAAACTCAGGGTGGAAAAGAAAAACTCAGCCAGGAGAAAAAACAGCCCTCAGCAGTTTCACCCTCAAAGTCCTGATAGAGAAAGCTCCTGTTATCAACCTTAAAAAGTTGGATTCATCATTTCTTTTGTAGGAATGTGAAATGAGTCACATGATTAAAGCTGGTTTGAAGACAGGTCTAAAAGGAGGTTTGGTTTTCAGTTCAAGTGAGCATCAGAATGAGGAAGAAAGGTGATTTAAGGGACTTTGAACGTGGCATGGTTGTTGGTCTGAGTATTTCAGAAACTGTTGATCTACTGGGATTTTAACCCACAACCATCTCTAGGGTTTACAGAGAATGGTCCCAAAAAGAGAAAATATCCAGTGAGCAGCAGTTCTGTGAGACAAAATGCCTTGTTGATGCCAGAGGTCAGAGGAGAATGGACAGACTGGTTGGAGCTGATAGAAAGGCAACAGTAACTCAAATAACCACTGGTTACAACCGAGGTCTGCAGAAGAGCATCTCTGAACACACAACACGTCCAACCTTGAGGCAGATGGGCTACAGCAGCAGAAGACCACACCGGGTGACCCTCCTGTCAGCTAAGAACAGGAAACTGAGGCTACAATTCACACAGCAACACCAAAACTGGACAATAGAAGATTGGAAAAACGTTGCCTGGTCTGATGAGTCTGGATTTCTGCTCCACATTCAGATGGTAGGGTCAGAATTTGGCCTCAACAACATGAAAGCATGGATCCATCCTGCCTTGTATCAACGGTTCAGGCTGCTGCTGGTGTAATGGTGTGGGGGATATTTTCTTGGCTCACTTTGGGCCCCTTAGTACCAACTGAGCATGGTTTAAAGTCCACAGAAAAAAAGAGAAAAAAAGAAAAGAAAGGAAAAAAAAGGGGGGGGGGGGATAGAAAGAAGAAAAAATGGGAAACAAGAAAAAAGAAGAAAAACAAAGAAAGGATGAAAAAAAGAAGAAGAAAAATAAAAAAAGGAAAAAAAGGGAAAAAAGAAAAAAGAAGACAAAAAGAAAGTAAAAAAGCAAAATAAATAAATAAAAAAGAAGAAAAAAGAAAGAAAAAAGAAGAAAAAAAAATTAAAAAGCAAAAAAGGGAAAAAAATAAAAAAAGAAGAAAAAAGAAATAAAAAATGAAAAAAGAAGAAAAAAAAGGAAAAAAGGAAAAAAGGGAAAAAAGAAGAAATAAGAAAGAAAAAAGGAAAAAAAGAAAAAAAAGGGAAAAAAAAGGAAAAAAAAGAAGAAAAAGAAAAAAGAAGAAAAAATAAAAGGGAAAAAAAAGGAAAAAAGAAGAAAAAAAATAAAAAAGTAAAAAATGGAAAAAAGGAGAAAGAAGAAAGAAAAAAAGAAGAAAAAAAAAGAAAAAAAGAAGAAAAAAAAGTCCACAGCCTACCTGAGTATTGTTGCTGACCATGTCCATCCCTTTATGAGCACAGTGTACCCATCTTCTGATGGCTACTTCCAGCAGGATAACGCTCCATGTCATAAAGCTGGAATCATCTCAGACTGCTTTCTTCAACATGACAATGAGTTCCCTGTACTCAAATGTCCTCCACAGTCCCCAGATCTCAATCCAATAGAGCACCTTTGGGATGTGGTGGAACGGGAGATTCTCATCATGGATGTTCAGACGACAAATCTGCAGCAACTGTGTGATGCTATCATGTCAATATGGACCAAACTCTCTGAGGAACGTTTCCAGGACCTGTATCACTGCTGGTATTGAAACCAGAAAAGTCATATTGGTGCATCCCTTGAATTTACAGATATTAATTAGCTATATCATCATTGACAAAGTTTGAGCTCTGTGGATGAAAACTCTTTTAATTAGGGATTATTCAACGTCAGCCTCTTCACATTCGTGCTGTATCATTTAGTGGATCTGTCTCCAAATGTGCTCGCACTAATCGCAGGCAGATATCGTCATTGACTCCCTGTAATCGACTCGGTCATCACCCCCTCCTGCTCCAAACCGACGCAGAGACAAATCCTCCGCAGGGACCTGACTCACTGCAGCTGTGGCACCGTCAGAGCCAACACACACCTGCAGCCTCATGTATTTTAGTGCAGTGTGTCATTAAATACAGTAACATGGACGCACACACACTCTGTGACAACATGCTGAGGTGACATCACATGGTTAATGCTCTCATTGTTTTAAATAAAGCTTTTATAATGATCTCTGTGGACCGTGGCTGCATGGAGGAATATTTCTACCACATTTCTCTTTCTTTGCTTTTTAGGAAAACAATTAAAAAGTAAAGATCATGACAAACTCTAAGAGGTTATACAAGCTTTTCAAAATTACATATATTCTGAGAAAATAAAGGAGTTTAACAGGCAGAAGAGTGACAAAAGGAATCTTGGAATAACTTGCAATGATATCAGATCGTTCAAGGATATCTGAGCTCGTCGATCCCTCGAATGGTTTCACAAAGTTTAAAGATACTAAAAAGTCATTGAATATTGATATGATTTATCTTTTTCCAGGGGTAAAATCAAACAGAAAGCACAAAAAGGTGTTTTTTTTTATTGATTTCAGAGCTCAAAACTTTCTGCAGCAAGGCCACATGGTTGAAGGACAAACTCAAACAGCAATAAATGAATTTTCTTTTGCTGCTTCTTAGGCAAAAATGTGTTTGCTATTCATGTAACAAGGTGGTTACATGAGATTTTAGAGTCCATAGAATTTAAAATTTCTTCTCCATTTGGAAAAAAATCTCAAAAAGTGTGGTTTTAGACCACATGTTAAAGCACAGACATGCTTCGTATAAGATCAGACTTATAACTTGCATACTGTGAATCATGTTCCCTGACTTTGATAGTGAAGAATGTTACAGAAAGTGTGTGAAATGGACAAAAAGTAGAAGCTCAGACAGACCTTATGAGACACCAGATAGTTAAAGGGCATCTCAACCCTTGAATGGCTTCCAAAGAATAAAAAAGTTGATGAAACTTCACTGTTTGGCCCTTGCGTGGAATGAGAGTGGAAAATGCAGTTCACAGAATGTCCACTTGAGGCAGAGACAAAAAAAGAAGGTGCCTTATTTACACCCATAATAAATATTCATTCTTGTAACATAAAAATGTTTCCTACAGCCAACATGATTATTATAACAACATACACTAATAAAGTCTGAAGGGATACAAATAAATAAATAAATTAATGAATGAATACTCTCTTCCTGTTAGCTTGGATGAAAAAAAAATGGTTACATTAAAAATAATGAGTGATGAAATAAATCAATTTAACTCAACATTTTAAGTAGTTACAATTATTATGGAAAATCATTCTACTAAATGTCTTTAATCAAATAAACCTGATGCTTATTTGTTACAAATTAAAATATTAAGTAATGTTTAAACTGTTGCATATCACTGTAAAACATAATTAGTTGACCTTACTCAAAACTGAAAGATATGACATCAATAAATTTGTTTTATGAATTAAGCAAATGTAATAATGAAAAATTGAAGCAGATCAGAAAAAAAATATTTAAATAACATTTTAAAGAACAGCTGGGTCTCATATCCACAGCATTCCCTCCTCACTCATGGTTACAAACGCCGTCACAACAAAAATCAGCTCTAATTTCATAACTTTAGTAACCGTGAGTGAGGAGGGAAGGCAGTAGATATGAGACCCTGCTGTACATTGAAATATTGTTCTTCAGGAGGCACAGGTTGTCTGAGCCCCACGGCACTGACTGGTGGTCTGTGCTCCATGGCATGGGGTCTTGTACCTATTGATTTTGCAGCATGCCTAATGGTTAATATATTTATAATGGAAATTTTTTAACTGGTCTATCATGCGATTTAGATCCGTCTTAAAATTGATTGTAAAATAACATTTATTTACTTAATTTTGACACAATCAGTTCACACCACATAGAGCATGAACAGCTGATTGATGCTGTGATGCACCGAAAACCTGTGCCACTGCTGCACGTCTAGAAGTTCAGCAGCTTTTATATCGACTGTGTCCCCTCCTCACTCACGGTTACAAAACTCAGTCACAAACTAATTATTTTGAGTTGTGCTAACTTAAACAGTAACAAAAGTTAAATCTACTCAGAAATCATCAGTTTCAACTCTGAAAACTCAGATGTTTGAGTAAATTGAACTTACAAACAAATTTTTTAAGTTTTCATAGATCAATCCTATTCAGTAATTTGAATTTTGGAGTTTACAGAGTGTAAGTGTTGAGGCTTTAAAGATTTTATACTGATGAATTTTTGACAACAACAACAAAAAGTGTGGATAAATATGTGTGTGTGGGTGTGTGGACTAACAAGAAATTCCTGGACATGCTTTTCAGGATACAGAGAGGAGAAAACGTAAGAGGGAGGAAAAAAAGCTTAAATCTGGCAGCAGCGGCCATATTTGTCTGTAATTTGAGGATACAGTGGAGTCACTGGGAGGCCAGCAGTGTCTGCGAGGCTCTTCTGTCACACTGCATCCAATCTCCCTCCCTCCCTCTTCCTCGTTGCCTCCTCTGCTCTGAATTCCCAGAAACCGGGATCCTGTTTGATCCATCTGCGATAAAACAGCCTCCATCTTTTCTTTTCTTGGTAAAAAACCTCTTCTTTTACTCGCTGTCTTCCCTCCTGCTCTCCTGCTCTCCAACCTCCAACCCGAGGCCTCATCTTCTCTCAAAGGTCACGACCCCCGCTGCCCTCCTGTTAACCTTTTTTGCAGGTCTGCTCTTCTTCAGGTTGCAGCTGCGGCGCTGTGAAAAGCCTCGATAATCCAATCACACCATCATTAGCGGTGAGGAGGCCTGAAGCGGAGCAGGTGAGTGTGTTTGTGTCACTCCCTGCCTCATTATCTCTCTCTTTAACCTTTCCATTTTCAGTTTTGTTTCATTTCATTTTTTTAAATCAGAAAATAAACTCATACATGTCCCCTCTCTGACACAAAATCACAACAGATCAGTTTCCTGCTCACATCATTAACAACCCCTGAATGCTAAACTAAGCACTCCAGCGTCATTAACCCTCAGGTTTGTTTTCTGTGGATGTAAATCAGGGACGGGGGTTGCTGGGAGCTAGATTTCCTAGATGACTGGCATGTGTGGAGTCTGGGCAGAGCAAAAGAGATGACAGAAAACAAGAGGCTGTGTGCCCCTGTGAAGAAAAATGAGGATTAATTTAAAAAAAAAAACAAGAGAAATTACATCTCCTCGCAGCAAATGCTTTGAAACACTGGAACTGGTGGCTCAAAGTGAAGAAATATGAAAGCATGAAGGAACATTATTTTTAGTAACTTCTGTTGTACAGTCACAGGAAACAAAAATGTATCATTTTTCTGTGACTAAAGATCTTCATCACTCTAGTTCAGCCTTACCTGCAAAAGGAAAACCGCAACAACTGAGCTGACCCTGGACTTGACTCATGAAAACAGTGACGACTCAAGACGTCAACATAATTAAATCTCTAATTCTTCTTCTTCTTCTACTTATTTGTTTCGCTCCTATGATTCTCAATTTCCTGTCAGGGTTTTGGAGTCTTAAGTATAATAACAAACCAGGAACATTTTAGCAAATATGTGAACACACATCACCCCAATCACACTGTCCTGAAAGCAGTTAATTAATCAAAAATACCAAATACTAATGTAAATAGCAAGGTATGTTAAAATTAATTTTTATTTGGAGCTACATATTTGATTTAACAGACTTATTCAACCAGAAATAAATAATGCCATTTCAATGTTTCATTCAGCCCTACATGCAGCAAAAGGCCACATAGTGCATTCCCTGGGACATTCGATAATTTGTAAAAACCACATACTAATAAACAATGTTTTTAATTTGTGCTATAAAATTTTTAGAAGGTCTTCTGATCCTTTTCAGCCTGTCTGAATGGAAATCTTAGAAATTTTGGATTTTTCTTTTAATTATTATTATTATTTTTTAATTAAATTGACCTCATCATGTAGTGTTGAATAACTTCAGGAAATGGTGACGAGCGGTGTTGCCAGATTGAGCAAATAATTACAGATTGATAAACTTGGACTACTTTCTGAAATTGAGAGAATCTGTGCATTGTGTCATCAGCAATCTGTTATAGTCATTAGTTAATCAAGTGTCAATGTGAAATTGTATTTGCCACTGCTAGTTAGGCTTTTACGAGAGTTTCTCGAGAGTTTGAGGTTTGGCTGGTTTTTATTGCCGTAGGCAGGTTTTATATCGTGTTTAGGCTGAAATTAAGTCAAATCTGGCAACCCGCAGGAGGATGATGATGTTGACCGTTGCGTTCGACTGTTCGGCCCGAAGAATTGGAAGACTGGCAAAGCGTCCGAAGGACCCATTTTACAAACGTTTACCGAACAGGTTGCAGTATGATAGTTAATATAAGCGTGAAATTGCGTCGTAAAGAATGTAACGGTCGCTAAATTTGAAGCGCGTGACCGTCGTTAACGAGGGAAGATGGATGACGGCGAAGGCTACCATCGAAAACTGCTGAGTCAAGCTAGCACCTGCTACAGGACTTCGTTTTGGCGAAGAAAGAGTGGATTGAAGACCCTGGAGGTGGTATCAAAGAGGAGGAAGGTATAAACGAACTTCGTTGATATCGTAAGTTGTCATTTAGAGCTGAAAGTAAATTAAGTGCGTCATTCCTTGCATTAAGCTAACGTTAGCCACCGTTAGCTTTGTCGAGTCATGCTGCTAGCGTAAAAGAGGAATGTCAAGAGGCTGTCAGTTAGCATTCGCAAAATTTGTGTTATGAATACTAACTTTGGAAATATATATATGAATGTTTATCAGGTTAATGATGCCAACATGTTTTGTGACAAATGACGATTTTTACACAAGTTTAAAAGACGTTAAGCCCAGTCCAGCTGTATGTAATCACTTCACACTCGCTCCATTTACATTGTAAGAAAAATTGTCCAGTGTAAGAACGTATTTGAATTCTCTTGTGAACCCTTTTGTAATGATTTGAGGTGAAATTCGACGTTTTTAACCGTGAAAACACTTCGACGATTGATGGCTTGGATTGTACGGTGTGCGCATGCGTCGGCAGCTCGGTAGCACGTCCTGCGAGGAAACGCTTTTCGATGGAACACCGCTAACTTCCTGATAGCTTGTCGTTTAAGTTTCGTGTTTACTTCAATGTCTGAACCAAGGGGCAAAGCCCGGTTTAGACAAATGAAGCCCATGCTGAAGCGCTAAGAGTTGCTGTTCATCCAGGAAATCACGGTAACACCAAGCCAAAGAAAAAAAAAAAGGCTTTTTGGTAGTTCAAAGCATATTTACAGCCTGGTTCAAAAACAGCTTGGGTCAGATTTTACTATCTGCACAACCATACAGTGGGTGAATTTTCTTTTTCTTAAAGAGTGATTCAGAAGATAAACGGCTCAGCTCATGCGACTGACAGGCGCCCTATATCTGTTAGACAGGAAGCTCAGAATCTGCTTCATATCAGATATGACAATATCTGTGGATTGTATGATGCAATAGGTGAAAAATGCATACTTAACATTTTAAATATTTGTTTAAATACATTTTTTAAAAATAATTACATAATTATACAGTATGTGTCAGGATGGCCGAGCGGTCTAAGGCGCTGCGTTCAGGTCGCAGTCTCCCCTGGAGGCGTGGGTTCGAATCCCACTTCTGACAGAAACCTTTTTTCAGGACCCACTTACACTCGTACTGGTGCTACAAACTGATCACTTCCATGCTTTCTGGACTGCAGCTGTCTAGCAGCATGTTCAGAGAGCCCAGTGAGTGGGCCTTTACAGTGGTCTAACCAGTATTTACACATTTTGAGAGGAAGGGCTATTCAGCAGAGTACCTTTGGCTACTGGCCACCCTGATTTGTTTTTTATGTGCTGCTGGTTTGAAAACATTTCTATTAATGTTAATACAAGTTCCAACCCAATTTTTAAATGTAAGTACATTACATGCTATATATGTCAGGATGGCCGAGCGGTCTAAGGCGCTGCGTTCAGGTCGCAGTCTCCCCTGGAGGCGTGGGTTCGAATCCCACTTCTGACAGAAACCTTTTTTTCAGGACCCACTAACACTCCTACTAATGCTGAATCCTTTCCACTTCCTTTTAAAATAACAAAACCCCTTTGAGATAAGGCGTTAGCACTGCGTGTTACAAATATTCCTTGAGCAATCCCCCTAAACGGAAACTATTAGAATGAAAAAACTACACACAAGGCTTTTATTTTGAAGGAGATGTAACGTAACAGTTTAAGCTAAAAATAGATTGCCTTCCATGAGCATGCAGCGAAACGTGGGCTGGCAGGCAGAGCGCAGAGGAGAACAAATGTGTTAGTTCTACTCCACGGACTACTAGTGTTGCTTTTCATTCACTCATTGTGTGAAACCAACCACAAAAAAAAAGAGGACACCACCCTCTCTTTGTTTCCTCTGAAAGAAAAACAAAGGTTGGCCAACAAGACCATCCTTCAGAGGAGAAAACAAAAAAGAAATTTTTTGTCATTACCCTTTGGTGGTATGTGTCAGGATGGCCGAGCGGTCTAAGGCGCTGCGTTCAGGTCGCAGTCTCCCCTGGAGGCGTGGGTTCGAATCCCACTTCTGACAACAATCTTTTGAGGGGCACGGGGCCCCCTGATCTGGACACCATTCAAATGCTAATCCTCCCGTGGAAGACGTTTTTTTAACCCCTGGACACTATTTTTGTGAATTCTCTGCAAGCCAAACTACCTTTTTTTCACTACAGGCATTTATTGTAAGGGGGCAAAAATGAATACACTGACCATAGCAAAAGGTTTTGGATTAAAATAGATCTGTACCAGGAACATGTTGCAGCACAAGCAGGCTCGTGGATCTTGGTTGAATGGAGATGTGAATTTATTCACCAATGTCACGCTGTTGTGGATTATAACACTGTATATTTGTACTTATATCTAACATTATATCATTAAACAGGATCTAAAAGCATAATTTCAATAAAGGATAATAAAACATGTTGGTGGGTTAACAGATAACCTTAAGATTGTAAATTAGTTACCTAGTCTGTCTCCAGTGAACTAGAACCCACAGAGGCAGTATTAATCAGAGCGGCTCAGAGAAACACCTGACAACAGCTAATGATAACTGACAATTTCACCTTTATTAAGACGGCGAAGAATCATTAGTAAATGTCAGGGTGACGGAGATTGAAGAATGAGGAGCTCAGGTGGTTCCTGTAAGAGAGCAGCAGAGTGAGAGAAAAGACTCATTAAATACAAGGACGTCACTGTTTTATGTTTGTGTTTTTAATGGGAAAAAACCTCAGAGCCAGTGTCGTTATTTAATTCTAGAATTGTGAAGCAGCTTTTTATCGGGTCAGAATTACCTGTTACAGTTAATTTAAACTAGCGAAAACTGGTTTAGATCAACAAGCGTGAAATATTGAATCATATGTTGCCCACCAGGAAATTGTCTAAAATCACTGACACGGGCCTTATTGGAAATGCTAAACACGCCATTCCTTTGAGTGAGGAAGAGACAAAGAGGCAGTCTGTAGCCTGATTGCAGACAGCTACAGGGTTCTCACTCGTCAGTCAAATCAGCCATGGCCTTATATGGGTAAACTTGTAAGTTATCAACTTAAAAATTGAAAAACTATCAGAAATATTCACCCTCATTTAGTTTGCTGTTAGAGAAATAAGCTAATCACAATAGAACCATTTTTTGGACCAGGCCATAAAAATTTTCACTTTTGAATTGGAGCGTATGTGGTCTCTGGGATTTTTGGGGCTAGCCTCAAGTGGACGCTCAAGGAACTGCAATTTCGGGCACTTCCACACAGATTTCATATTTTGTGATCACAGGTTGCTGCTTTAGCTTCTCCGAGGCTACGTTATTGCTCATATCCGATTTTAGTTGGCAGTGTTGCCAACTGAGGGCCAACTCCAACTGTCACTCCTACCCCTTCTCCTTCATCTTAACCCTAATGGTGTGGCCACACACCAAACGCGATCTCGCGAATTTATTCGCGCGAATCGCCTGTCACCCGTCGCGTGAATGCCCGAGTCTGGACGCTGGACTATTTTGACAAGCTGAGGGGCAAACACGCTTAGTGCGTTCCTGCGCATGCGAGAGTAGAGAGCCCATTCATTTAAAGACGGAAAGCCCAGAAGAGCATCTGAAAAACAATGAGCTGTGGTTTCAAAAGCATGACAGGAGAGTGTGTGAAAGCTTTGGAAATCACAATCAATGCTTGCTGCTTCTCCCTGGTAATCCACCTCCACTGCCTGGCTGTTCCCTGCGACCTCATCCTCGATCCCCCAAACCCCCGACCTCTCGAAACCCCGACCCATGTTCCCGGAGGTCTCCCTGGGGATAATGAAGGGGTGGAGGAAAGAGAGGACCGCAGAGAACTTCCATCTTTTCCTGGCTCTGCCCCTGCCCCGCTCCTTCCTCCTCTCTATCAGGCTCAAAACTCCGCTGAGGAAAACACGGTCGGACTCAGTGATGACCCGTGCAGCAAATCCAGCTGGAAACGAATATTTACAGAACTTACATTCAAAACCTGTCTCCTCAGAGACTTTCACCCAAGCCTGCTCCTTTTTTTCCTGGTCTCTGTAGAGTACACACGTCGTATCGTATAACTCTGGATAATGACACACCGCACGGATTGTTTTCTCCTCCATCTTCTGGCAAAGTTGGAGCCGGAGCAGGCAGTGGCCCCCCACCCCAACGTCGTCAAGTCAATGACGTCGTGGGGGAATGTCATCGCTGATTGGCGGCCACGGCAAGCCTTCACGCAAATTCACGTCAAAAGTTCAATATTTTGAACTCGAGCAAACCGCCCAAACGCATGAAAACACAAACGCGCCGTGCCAAACCCCCCAAACGCGTCGCCCAAGGCGAATCGGTGTCTAGACGCGTCTTTGCGTTGACTTTGTATGTAATTGCGCCGCCAATTCACGATTGGCGTGGCCGTACCATAACTCTTGGCTCTCTGTTTTAGGGCCAAGGGGAAGAGGTAAGAAAAAAACCATATCTTAGAAACACAATGGCTCTCGATCACCGTTACGTCATGATCCCTTGATGCTTGCGGGCTGTCATAGCCATGGCGACTAATTATTCACTTCCAAACAAAACACAAATTTACAAAGTGATGATAAACTGATGCCAGATTAGGGTGACACATTCACAGCCAACAGACTTACACACCATTCTTGAAATGCAGTTTGTTTGCTGTGAAATCATTTTGATATAAAACAGTTTAACTGTTAAGTCTCCCCAGTTCATTCATGTTGTCTAATAGAGACCTGATGCATGTTTGCCATGGCGTCAAACTGCAGCAAGTAGCAGCAACTACAGGCGAGGAGGTCTCACTCAACATAAGATTTTTTTGTCTTGAGTAGTGGCTGATTTTACCGGCTGCCTTTGTGAGTACCAATAACTTGAAAAAGGCTGGTATTTTCCCAATAGCCAATACCGATAAAAAAATATTCAATACCTGCAGCCCTACGTCACATAGATCACTTATACTGTACAATATGTGTCATCAGCATCATCTCTGCCATCTATTTCCATCGTCTCCTGAATTATCACGTCCCGTTTGGCTCTCGTGGCAGGTTTGACGTTTGCGAGGTCGTGAACTTGGAGCACAGATGCTAATCGAGGAGTGAAAGCAGCTTTGCCTTCACCCTACCCGTTTGAGTGACAGTGATCTTACAGCAGAGAGACACTCTTTCCTCAGAGACCATGACATATTTCTCTCCTCACTGTCAGAGGAGGGGGAAAAGTTCAAACACCTCGTCCTCTTGCTAACTCGTAACATTAACCTTAAACCCTCCCTTAAGATAAATTCTTCATCTGATTAAAATGTCCACACTGGGTCAGGGTGTTTTTTTTTTTTGAGGCCTTCCTCTTTTTCTCTTTTTGGTAGTTGGGAGGGTTTTAACAGGAAGACCCACTTCTTCCTACATCATAAACTGACTGAAAGAAGGAAAGCTCTGTTTGCTGTTGGATGTGTCACTTAAACTAGTTTACAAAGGAGGGAAATTTTGAGCAGTGTGCTGCGAGCAGGATGTGGGTGCAAGAAGAGGACAGAGCAGCTGCAGGTAAGACAAAGGAGAGCAGAGTTAAAGTGATTATTTGGTACCTATTCCAGTCACTTGAAGAGTCTGGGAAAAGCTTTTCAGCTTTAAAATGAATTCTAATCAGGTTATGTCACTAACTGTGGACTTTTGGCTCGATTACTTTTGGAAAAAAATTAAATTTAGGGTTCGAGAGTGCCTTTGTTAATCAGGGTGTATGAGCTTTTTCTTTGGATTGATAAAAGTAAGAAAAAAAGAAGGTAAAACTATATCTGCTAGCCAAAATGCTAAAACTAAGCTAGCAGTCATTAGCTTAGCCTAGCATCAAAATTGGATGTTATGTTCAGAACACTAAAAATAGCATCAAGTAAACTGGCAGTTGTTAAAACACATCTACAAGTATGCTTTTTGATGTGCTTGTAGCTTATTTGCTAACTTGTTAGCTGCTAAGCTAGCTGTTTCTCAAGTGTCCAGTCTTTGGAAAAAGCTACATTGCTGTCAATTTTGGGTAAATTCTATTTATCTTTTTTTTTATAAGGGGAATAGATTTAGCTGTGCAGCTAATATAAAGCTGTAGGTTGTACCTACGTAGCTTAGCTTAGCTTAGCTTAGCTTACAGGGTGGAAAGTCTGGTTTTCCCTGAACGTTACAGAGCTAGTCAACCAGCTCTTCAGCAGCTCAGGATTTATCACGACTTGTTTTTTTTTTCTTGCACATCACAAACAGGAAACGGACATAAAGACAATCCATTGTTGTTTCAGGTTTCAGGTTTTATAGAGTCGCTTTTGTTTCACTGCACGACAAAGAAAACTTATTTCTTATTTTGAGGTCTTGGCTCAGACCAGTTCCACAAACAGAGCTTTCAGTTCTCCTGTTTTTTTGGAAACCAGAAAACTTCCTGTTTCCTCCTCCTCTAAATTCTCCTTCACAAGGTGCCTGAAAGTTCCTCTTGCAGTCTCCCTGGAGATTCTAGTTTCATTTGTAGCCATGGCTCCATCAACACTTGTGTTTTGTGACCGTTAACTAATCTCATCCTTCCTTCCTTCCACACAGAGTCTGATGCAGAGAGCAGTTTTTCATCTGATGATGATGGAGACATCCAGGTACCAGCTGAACGACAGCCTGCTTGATATACACCACATGCTCGTCTGATTATCAAGCTTGAGCAGATGTCAATCAGTTTTTACCTTTGATTAAAAGAAGTCTTAGAAATGAGGCTCTGGCTAGAAAATCCTGAATATTTCATTGTGTTATTTAATTAAAGTGAAAAAGTAAGAATAAAGTGACAGCACTGCCACCTTGATTACATTAACATTACACTGTCATTTTGATGATTCAAGACTAAAACGTAGATTCAATCAGTTTCATTCCCTGACAGTCGTGTTGGCTTGTTTTTTTTTCCTGTGTTGATGTTTGATCTGTAGTGTGAGATCCTGGAGAAGCAGAGGGATAAAGCCAATCAGAGGCTGTCAGAGTTGGAGGAAGGTAAGTTCTTTTCACTTCTGTTCCTCCTGAAGGCCGTTCAGGATCAGGTCAGAGACGGGGTCAGCTCTTCAACTGAAATACATGTCAGGCTTCAAATGACCCTCAGAATTTGAACCACATATTTTGTTTTTAGTCTCTAACCAGCTCCTGAAGGAGATCAACGTTCTGGAGATCCAGTTCCAGATTGAGCGCTCCTGCAGAGAAAGCGCTGAAGTTCTGGCTGTCAAAGTACAAATCTTCACCCTTACTTTTGATTTTATCTTTTTAAAGTTTTGCATTTCTTTCTTTGTATCTTATTCCTCTTGTTGTTTTCATACAAACAGCTTAAACCACACTCATGCACTCTTGAATTTCCCTCCGGGGATTAATAAAGTATGACTTATCTTATCTTATCTTATCTTATGCCCTCTCCTCTGCCTCCAGATGACCAAAGAGAACAAAGCCCTGAAAAGGAGGAGCCAGATGCTGATGCCTCTTATTCCAGAGTTGCCTGAAAACTTGGGTGCTGTGACCTTTGACCCGGAGAAGGACTCTACGGTCAGCAGCGATGAGACTGATGCTTGTGGGGGGAGCAGTGAGGAGACGCCGCTGCTGGAGAGCCAGGCTAGGATTGCAGGTTCATAAACTTCATCATAAAACTTTATCTCTCCTGGGGGAAACTCAGTTTTTACAGTTGCCCTTATACACAATGAAATAAGAACATTCGAGCAAAAATATATATTTTTTTTAATTTAACCAGGTTGGTCCTAGAAGAATCACGAAAAGAGACAAAACACAGTCAGTAAAAACACAAGATAATGGATTAAAAGCACGTTCTGTTAAAACAACCCAGCTACAACACTGACATCTTATAGAACCAGCCTCCATGTCTTTCATTTTAGATTTAAAAACATTCAAACACACCAGCGTTTTGAGATTGAAGTCACTTTGCAGCTGGTTCCAAGATGAGGGTGCAGAGTACCCAAACCCTCTTTCTCCAAATTTAAATCTGAGCGATTGGGACATAGAGTGTAATGAGGTCCTGAGAGCGCAGAGAGAACCGTCCGGTACTTTTCTGCATAATGAAAACACATAAATAGTGAGGCAGCAGACCAATGTGTGAGCCCCCAGGTCGCCTAATAGAAATAACATATGAAAGTTCAGGTAAAAACTGTTGTGCTGAGAACATTACAAACCCTCAAAAACAAAAATATTCACACACAGAATTAAAAAGTATATCAACATGATTTTAAAAAATGTCAAGTCTATAAAAATGTCAAAAAGAAACAAAAAAAGCACATCATTAGCCTCTGTTAAAGTCATGTTTAAAAGTTTTCAGAAAAAAAAAGGAATTTCACAATGTCATGTTAATGTTATCTATATTATTAGTCTTAACTTATTTAATTAAAATTTCTCTGACTCAGGCAGAATAAATGAACGAGGCTAACAACATGTAATATAAACTTTATTTTTTCACAATAAAAGTGTGCTGTTTTTTCATTAAACCACAAAAGAATACTGTCACATAAACATTTCTCGATAAGTAAATAAGCCTTAAAAGCATAGTGTAGCTTACAGCTGTGATAATTAGCACTTAAAAGTTAGCGACCTGAATAAAAGTTTACAAAAAAATTTAGAAACTCACCAGAAACTTTGAGGTTCAAAATTTTAAAACATGTCATAGAGAAAATTCCTTTTCTTTTCTTTTTTTTTTTCAAATTTTCAACCAAAAGGTAGATGAGAAAATTCCTCAAACTTTTGCAAATAAGAGGAAATTCCTGCACGTTGTCCAGCTTGCAAAAAAAAAAAAAATGTTATGAGCCTAGACTTCCTCAAAGCAAACAGAAATATTTCCAAAATTTCTAAATGTGATTCCTCAAAATTTTCTTAAAATTATTGAAAAAGTTTTTTAAAAATGTCTGTTTTCAAAAGAATTGTTAAGTGCGAAATACAAAGTAAATCAAATCCCATGAGTTAGATCTCGCCGAAATGTTTCCACACTTCATATTTTTTGTACACACTAGATTTTTTTTGTTTTCCTCAAAATGTTTCAACTAAATTATGACTGTGTTTGATTTGGACGTTGGGGCTTTGAAACCAAGCTCACTCGGAAATCATCAGAGCAGAAGTAGATTCATGAATTATAATGCGTTTGGTGAGACCAAAACTCATTATAACCTTTCTGTGTGTGTGTGACAGAGCTTCAGGCGTCAGTCGACGGTCTCTTAGCTGAAAAGCTGAATCTGGAGCAACAAGTGGAAGATCTGACCAAAGAGCAGACGCTCCTTCGAGAGCAGGTACAGCGTGGAACGTGTTTATTTATGTGTGTTGATGCTGTAAATCTGTGAGCATGTTTCCTTAAACGCTTTTCTCTCAGCTGGCTCTGGAGCTGGAGGAGAAAGAGGCCATACTGAGGAGGATGAACAAACAAAGCAGGACCATGAATAAAATCAAAAGAGGTAAAAAGCTCACGGTGAGAGGATCAGAGCCGCTAAATTTTCTCTGTGGTTTTTGTCTTTAAGTGTTTTTCCTGCGTTCACAGTTTCCCAGCTTGTCAGCGAGGAGTTCACAGAGATGTCTCAGAAGCTGGAGCTGGAGGAGGGCCTGAGGGCGCACGCTGAAGTCTTCGCCCACCAGGTGTGAGTGCGTGGCCCTGCGCCCGTCTGTGTGTGTGTGTGTGTGTGTGTGTGTGTGCTCTCTGCCCAAAACATTTTGTCAAACGTTCACACCTTTTGTCACTGAGGGTGACGGGTCGTGCCACGGAAAAGGAGCGGGAGTGTTGGAGCTGACCTTCCGGCGGGTGCGGGCAAGAGACGGGCGTGAGGTGGGGAGGAGGGGGCTTAAACACACACACACTCACACACACACACTCACACACACACACACACACACACACACACACAGCGCTGTCAGGGTGCTGCTGATGTGGCGGGACAGGAGAAGGGGTCTCCATTCTCTGTTTTCACACTGATGACACTTCGGTCAAACCCGGGCTGTCTGTGTGAGGCGAGGTGTTCACACACATACAAACACAAAACAAAGGGCGGACACACACTCTGGAAAAACACCAATTCACCCCACATACCCAAACACACACACTCGCACACAGAAACGCGGCACAGTCCTCCTGCCCCTGCTGCGTCCATAATGAAGGCCTTTCCTTTCAATAAACACCTCTCTGTCCCCTTCCCTTCCCGTTTGGCCCCTCCCTCCTCCGTAATTAGCGGTCATCACGGCCGCTGAAGGAGAATGGTGCTTTAAACACAACCTGTCTTTGCCCGACACCTTTATGTTGCGCCGAGCATACAGCAATTGTCGCCTTTGTGCGCAGCTTTCTCCATTTACCGGACAGGCACACAATCAGGCTCCTCGCAGGGGTCCTTACCTGTGAAAAGGAACCCCAGCCGCTCACACAATTCAGCCCCTTTTACTCTCAGTGCACGGTAAAAGACCCCCCCTGCGCTGAATGCCTCTTGTATGCACTACTATTTGTCTAAACACCAACATTCACACTTCTCCTCTGTGATGGGTGCCGGTATAATGATGCCAGGCCTCAAAAAGGAAACAATTTGGACTTTTTCCTTTTTTTCCTCCCCTGTGTGTGTGTGTGTGTATGTGTGTCTTTGTCTCTTTGTGTAGTGTAGTGTGCAGCCGGGGCTGTGTGTTTGTGTGTATGAAATCATTGTGCTAATTGCTGTGTGAAAATTGCTCCCTGCTTAATAAGAGAGAGGAGATTAAAGCGCTGCGATGGTGGACGCAGGGAGCCTCGCGATGCGTTCGCTGGCACGGAGATCACTGGAAAAGCGTTTGCTTGGGTTTTTCATTCTCACAGAGGAAACAAGGATATGAAAACCATGATTTCCTCACACTTCCTGTTCTGACACGTGCACACAGTTTGTCAGAGAGACAGAGGTCAGGTGTGTGTGCCAAAGACATTTTAATGTCTGCAAATACTCACTGATAAGACTTTTTTGAAGAATGCGTTTTTTTGACTCATTCTTTGTTGTTTTTAATATGATGGCGAAGTTCAGTCGGGGAGGGAGAATAAAAATCAATCAAAATCAAAATTGTGATTCTTTGTCCATAAAAATTTTTTTTTTTTAATTTAAATTCTTAATGTTTATAAACTGGATTGGAAAAAAGTTACCACTTTTCTCCAGCAGAGGGCCAAATGCTTTTCTCGGACTCACGTGATGTGTTTTTTATGGGAAAATATGGCTGCTAATATAGTCTGTAGGCATTACCATGTAAGCCTGGGCCAATAACTAATTTTGCGGGGCGATAAATTGTCCCACAATTATTGATGATAAACGATTTTGATGAGTTTATTGTAAGACCAAGTTAACCACTTTTTTTTGTTGCTACACACTGGTTTACCTTGCTCATTCGGTTTGAAGCCAAAATATTTCTACACTGGGGCTGTGGAGATTCACTTTACAATCATCCTCTCCTAATTTCTACTTTGTTAACCTTTGTTGCCCCTGACGAGCTCGCTTGCTGCACTCTGTGTGTTTGCGATAGCCTGATGCTAGCTGCCCCATGTCCCCCAGGAGACAAAGATTTTGAATAACTGACAAAAAGGTTCACTAAGTTCTGCGTCCAGGTGACTGAACATCCAGTCCAGGAAAATATGCATGCACATGGCGATATTTTGAGGCCGGCAAAATAATCGTGTATATTTAATTTAGAATAGAAGAGAAAATCACTTCTTAGCTCACAACTGAGAACCAGCACGTCGTCCTCACATCCTTCTCCTCACCTTGTGGGGAAACATCTGGCCTTGCACCAGTTAGCATTGACATGCTAAAGGCTGCTAACAGCTGATTTCACATGTAAACAATGCAGCCATGGTTACATGTAGGATCTCCAGACAAAACAGGAGAAAAAACAGTAAAAATATCACTGAAGACAAAACCAGTTTGGTGTCCACGACCAACTTAATCATACACAGTAATGATCTACTTCAAATACAAAGATGGCAGAAAAATTACAAGAAACTAACAAAGAAGAAAGAGCCAACAGGGTGGTGCCTAGCATGACTAATTGATTTATTGACTATTGTCCTAGCCCCGTTATCATCATCCTCTAACTTTTTCACACTGTCTGGTGTCCAAAAAGCAAACAAAAAGTTGTAAAATATCTTAAATATCGAAAAAAAAAAATCCCATCTAAAATGGCACCCCAAAATTGTAATAGAATCAAATCATGAAAATAGCATATCGTCCCAGCTCTTTAAGTTAATGAACTAGCCTTGGTGTAAAATAAACTGACACCCTGCCAACATGTTTGGCTTTTTTTTCCTGTTTTTATCATATTTAATAATCAATTCTCACTTTCTGGCTTCATATACAATAAACATCAAACAAGCTTGTGCAAAGAAACAAAAAGTTTATTCAAGACTCTTTCGCCACAACTTAAAATCAAAGCAGAAGATCTTATTTTTTTTAGAAAACAAAGCTTAGAATTTTCCTTTTAAGCCAATTATCTTGTTAGCAAAATTATTCTTTGTCTCACGTCTAATTCATCCTGTTTGCTTTGTTACTCTTCCTTAGCAAAGTTCTTCTAACGAGGCGCTCATCCTTTTCTGCGCTGAAAATATTTGATTGTGACAACCTCCTGTGGAGGGAATAAACAACCAGCCACTTTGTTTTTTAGTTTTTTCCCAGTCTAATTCAGCCTCATCGTCTTTGCTGGTGTTTCTGTTTCCTCAGAAGATGATAATCAGGACGATGTATTTAAGATGTCACAGAGGTGAAGCCAGATTTCTTTTTCTTCTCCTCAGATGTTGGTGCAGCAGAAAGAGGCTCACAGACAGAGCCTGATGCTGATTCAAAGCCCAGAGACCGGCCTGCAGCTGCAGCAGGCGCTGGAGCAAATCTCCACCATTAGCACAGCGCTGACGGAGATCCAGCGCTGTTACCACGACCAGGTGTGTATGTAGTCAATAAAAGAGGCCCAATTCGACTGTTTTGTTTTTGTTCTTCTTTTCTAAACACGTTCTGCTGTTTTTTTTTAAGGCAAAACAGAGTCAGAGCTCATTAGGAGGAAGCAATGACGTCCCTGAGCTCCAGGAGCTGAAAACCCAGCTGGAGAGGAGTGAGGAGGAGAGGAAGGCCATAGAAACTCAGCTTTGTGAGGCCAAAGACACGGTCACACAGCTCCAGGATGAAGGTAACGCTGAGTAAAAAGAAGTCATACTTAAAGCTGTTTGCGCAAAAAAAAGAAATGGTCAAAAGGCTGAAAAAGTGAGTGTACTGTTTTGGATGACAACTCCAAAACCTGTACGATTATGCATACACTGGCAACAAGAATGTAGAGAAGCATACTACACATATGTAAAGAAGCACAGTATGTTTGAAAAGGCACGCATACATTGGATGAATGTAGAGAATAGAATAGAAAATACTTTATTCATCCCCGAGGGGAAATTTAGGAGGAGTCACAGCAGCAATCAAGAAAACAAAAGTAAGAAAGGGTATAGAAAGTACAAAAAGGTCCATGAGAAAATAGATGCTGACAGCTTGTCCATCATTGTCCAGTCAGTCAGCCTCCACCTCCACAGGGTCCAGGACTGAGCTTCTTCAGCAGTCTGTTCAGTCTCTGTCTCCTGGATCCTGTCTGCTCACAGCAGGTGAAGCTCCTCCAATGTGGCATTAGCATGATGCTACTCTGCCTTCTGGTATTCCCTCTGTTGCTGGGTTAGCACAGCTAGCTCGTCCATCTTATTGGAGATAGATCTTACGTTCCCAATAACGATGGATGGAAGGACAGGTCCATGTCTTCACTTCTTAGCTCACACCTGAGAACCAGCACGTCATCCTCACCTCCTTCTCCTCACTTTGTGGGAAACATCTGGCCTTGCACTAGTTAGCATTGACATGCTAAAGGCTGCTAACAGCTGATTTCACATGTAAACAATGCAGCCATGGTTACATGTAGGATCCCCAGACAAATACAGGAGATAAAGTAGTTAACATTTCACTGGAGACAAAACCAGTTTGGTGAGAGAAGAATACTTTGCTTACAGAAACCCAATTTGTACGAAGAAAAGAGAGAAACTCTATTCCCATCAAGTGATTCAATTTGTCTTGGCATGGCACACGTTTTTTGGTGTGTCCTTTGACTAAAAATGGGACAAACCCGAACCAAACTGTACTGATCCATACTTGCTTGAGTAGCTTTAACCTTTGCCCATCGTTCCAGTTGATTTCAGTTATCACTGCTGTTTCTTTACATGTTACATTGACCACCTGTATTAAATAACGATTACCCAGTGCTCTTCTGTCTCTGTTTTCAGTTAAACATTTACGGGATAAGCTGGACAAAGAGGATAAAACAGATGAACCAGCTTTAGAATCAATTCCTGCTCCACCCCCACCACCACCACCCCCTCCTCCACCTCCTCCACCTCCCACCACCGTCACCAAGTATGTGTCACTGAAGCCAGAGCTTCCTCTATTTTTAAAACCGTTCATTTCATTCTGTTGCATAACAAAGCTTCAGATGTCTCACTCCAACAAAACAATGCATGACTAATCTGTCTCTGTTTTTATCTTTTTGTTAAAGTACTCTCGACTTCCTGAGAAGCAGGAGAAAAGATGCAGCCAGTAAACACGATCAAAACAGTGAGTCTCACACGATTCAATCATCTCAAACAGACAGCAAGTGTTGTGGTTTTTAGTTTAGAGCTGAAACAGCGCTTTGTAATGGTTTAAGACTTTGATTCATTTCCAATCCTGAAGAAAAGGCTCCTTTGGTGGACATGAAGGCGAAAGCTGTGGATGAAATGATGGAGAGAATAAAGAGAGGAATCGTCCTGAGGCCCATAAAGAAGACACAGGTGGAACAACTCTTTTATACTTCTTTCATTGGTTTGTTGTGAATTAATTTATCGTTTTCAGCGTCTGAATGTAGATTTTGTGCAAATGAACCTGAGAAGTAACATTTCTGTACTCTCACAGGAAGACGACAGCTCGTGGAAGGTCAGTTTTTTCAGACCCATCAGACTCTTTTTCTTTCATCATGAAATAATCGAGACAATCGCATAATCTCCCCAACAATGTCTCAAATCTACTCGTAGGACCAGAGGACTGAAAACAGAAAATCGGCCATTCTGGAGCTCAGGGGAATGCTGGTATTGTACTTAAAACTCCCATTCTTAGCTCCAAGGCCAAACACACGTGTGATAAATGGAAACTTAAATGAGGTTCAGTGAAGTTCAGAAAATGTGATTTGAGGCATCTTTTTCATGACAGGACAACATAAAGCGTCAGCCCCAGCGCAGACTGCCGTCCAGGAGGGGAGAAGGTCGACACGTCGGGGAGGCAGAGCTCCTGCAGGTGCTCCAGAGGAGGAGGAGGGCGATGGGAGAGAACAAGGACTTCACCTCGGCACAATCACAGGGTACAAAACATCAAACTGTCAACATTCCCAGTGTTGTTTCCTTATTAGTTTAACACATTTACCAGGAAACACACTTTTCATGCTGGAAAACAGAACAAAGCAGAACAGATGGTTGTTTGACAATAGAAAAAAGCTGCAGTTCAGAGAAGAACAGTTTTATGTAAATTCTGAACAGCCCTTTTTTATAGCAAGTCTTCAAGGGTTGAATATAAATTACGTTTCATTTCTAAAATTCTTTTATCACTGCAAGGCCAAAACTGTTAAAAAGGGAGTCAAATGTAAGAGAACTTCAAAGTTATTAACATAAACTGGATTTTAAAACAGAAAGTAGCCTTTGGTTTTGTTCCACAAATATATGATTTTGCGCCCAAAGAGAAGAAACAAAAGAAACAAAACACGAAGAGCCACAGAAACGGTGAAGACGATACACTAAGCAGCGAGCGCCTCGTAGCCAGCTGTGGCTCTGCAGCGGAGGTAGCGCCGTTTTACGACACGATGAGAACTAGAGCCTTATTTAGCGGTGTTTTTGTGTGAAAGTAACGCGCTGAAAATTCTCTGAATAAAGCGTGAATGCAGACCGATATCAGATTTTTTCGGTGGGAGTCCGTTTATTTGTGTTTTTGGTCAAGTAAAAAATGGCCCCGTCTGAGTGCAGAGGAAACCAGCAGAAGAGCAGGGAGGGGGTGTTTGGTGCGAGCGCTCTGGGCTTCTGCTGCACAAAATCACTGCTGTAGGGGTAATTTCTGCCCTAAACCTTGTGATAGGACCCAACTTGTTCCATCCCAGAGTCTCACTTTAATCAGTGAGGAGAGGACAGTGGATAGAGCAAGACACAGGGTGAGAGTGGGGAATGACGTGGGAAACAGGCCACAAGCTGGATTCAAACCATCCTCTTAAAGGTGAACTTCATGAGGCCCGACCTAGACCACTAGGCCATCTGTGCCCCAGAAACTGCTGTTTCAAGTGTTTCAGCACAGATTTAGGGGTAAACAGTTATTAATCCCCTGTTATATTCTTTGTATTTTAGAATTTCTGACTTGTGTTTGTCGCAATATATCAGCTATATCTTTCATTCTATACGTTGTTATACGGGAATATTGCTGTTACGACGAGTTTTTCTGACTTGGCAACTGGAACGCTGAACTCGGAGATGATGTCATCCCCACTCCTGACTTCCCAGTTCAGAGTAGAAATGGAACGCAGCATTAGACCTGAAGTTCCCGCTTGATGTAGAGTGCTTGACTCACTTTGGCTCCTGGCTCTAGTGGCCGGTAGAGGAACTGTGGAACCATTAATTTTTGCATATGTGTAATATCCATCAAATGTCATTTTTTCTTTAAGTGATGCACCATGACACGTGGAGTTATTTGCTTATCAGTGAATGCTCAGCCTAATCTCCATGGATTT
Organism: Halichoeres trimaculatus; assembly: GCF_033239565.1. Lineage (NCBI taxonomy): Eukaryota > Metazoa > Chordata > Actinopteri > Labriformes > Labridae > Halichoeres > Halichoeres trimaculatus. The sequence continues at coordinate 20,447,528 of NW_027437200.1, forward strand.
AACCTTCTGTAATCTCTTGTTCAGACCCAGCAGCCGAACACGTTCCCTGGGCAGGTGACATCGGCAGCGCCCCCGTGCTCCGGAGGCTGAGACAGAACCGAGAGAAGAGAGACTCTCGTATCAGAGCCTCAGCTCTGATCATCAGCCAAGAAGAGTGAGGAGGAAATGGTAACTTCAGCATCACCTCCGTCTAATTATGTATCCGCTAAATCCAAAAGATGAATTTGATAATTAAAGTCCTTCCTGCAAAACTTGAAGTGATTTAAGTTTCACTTTCATTTCGACTTCACAGGAACTGAATGTCTTTGAAGACTTTTACAAAAAAATGACAGTTGCTGTTTTTTGCTGTTTTTTACTGTCACGTCAAACCAAAACTTCATCTTTGATCCAGAAAACCTCTGAATCTAAACATGTTAAAGAAAAGTTACTGGTCTTGAAGCACAGGATTAGAGGGGTATGTTGCAAACAAACTCCAAAATCCTCGTGAAAGGCTGAAGAAAAACAAGGGACAGCATTTTTGTGAGACCCCATTAAATTCAGATCTGTTTCAGTTGGTCAGAACTTGATGCGTGTGAAGCGAAGAAGAAACCAGTCAGCTGTGTTTAACCTCCAACATCGTTCCATTTCAAACAGCCGGGGTAGAGATGATCTAAGTGCAAGCTACATGTTTTTATGCTACAGGATATAGATGAAAAAAATAGAAAGCCACTTAGGTTATAGGACCCCTCTCGCCTGCTTCTCTCTTGAGGTGTCTCCCTCTTAAAGCTTGATCCAGCAGAAGGATGAAGGCGGCCATTTTTTCCCGCACATTAAAACCTCACACCTGAGGCCCAGAGGTGTCGTTGAGATAAGAGCCTCAGGTGATCTGCGCCTGTCCTCCTGACTGAAAGTATCTTTAAATGCGGCTGGTTGCCTTTTGTTTTCTCACCTCCTCAGAGAAACTGTACATCTGCATGCATGGGTGGCTCCGTGCACCACACCCTCACACCACGCCGTGCCTCCACCTGCAGATCTGGCTTTGTTAAAAGCGTTTGAAAAGGGGACGAGGTTACTCTCACCTTTGGCTCCGACACCATTTTAGTTTCTTCACACTGTTTCACATTATATATTTACTCTATTTAGCTCTTTTTACTTAAAGGTCCAGGCCTTTTCACTCTCTAATATACATATTTTATTGCTTTCGTCCTCAATCTCAGAAGGTGTTAGCTTTTGGTGCGCACTAATGTATTCTGCCCTCAACGTGTCACTGAATCAAAGCACATGAGAGGCGGCGTGCGGTGTGTCAGAAAGATCGTATCAGAGACAGCTGGGGCTGAAACTGATGCTGATTTCAAGACATAGGCAAAAAAATAACACTGTTTCTAGTTACTGGGGCCTTGATACGTCCTAGACTTACCGGTATAGAGAAATGAGAAGCACAAAGCTATAACAAACCATGTATGCAGCAGGACATTGTTTGGAAAATAAAATTGAACATCAGAAAAAAAGAGCTAGTGTTCCTGAATTTTTATGTTCTGTCTATAAAATCTTCCGTGGACTTCAACCACTAGGTAAATACGTCAGGCTGAAAACTACCAGCAGGTATAGATAGACCCACGACCAGTGTCTACACAAGAGGACACATTGAAAACCCATTTGTAAAGACGGCTGTTGAATGTTGGATAAGACAATTAATAAAGGCCTTTTGTGCGGTACAGCTCCAGGAGGAGCACTGTATCCCCCTTAACCCTTAAAAAAACTGTGTTTGTGTGTTTTTGCATTCTTACAGATGCTAAATTGAGCGGACATTGCCAACTATATTGAGATTGAACACTTTAGTCCGACTTTAATGTTATACTTCCTTGCAGCAGACTGTCTGCTACAATTTGGTGTTAGTTGCAGGTTTGAAAACGATGATGACACAGTAAATATTTCATATTCCAGATCTCAGTATCCAGATTGTTTCCAGGATCTGAATCGTACTTTAACATCTGTCAGAAATTATGGTGACCTTGTCTTGTATCATTTTCCAAAACAATCCAACCATTTATTGTGGAGTTATATACACATATGGTGAAAACAGCCCTATCTCACAATGATAAAGAATCCTCTAAAAAAGTCCTGGATCCAGAAAGTGATCCGGATCATTTCCAAAATTTAATCACTTCTTCCTTATCCCATTTTGAATATTTCCTGATAAATTTATCAAGATCCGCTTGTTAGTTTTTGAGTTATGTTGTTCACAGACAGACAGATTGGGACATAGTGCATTTGGTACAGTCATAGTTATGTCTAGAATATGGATCAATAGGCATTAGTGGGATATAAAGGTCATCTCTGCCGTATCGAGACCAGACAGGGTATGTCACAAATTCACAACAACAGGCATCGAGGGGTTAATGGCACTTTGATACTTTTTTTCACTTTTCATATAGGCTACATTATCTGTATTCTGTATCTTTTACTATTGTTATGAACTCTGCTCTGACCTGACAGGGACTACATATGAAAATTAGCCTTAAGGCTAATCCTAGCTTGTTTATGTAAACGCAGTGCTGAAATGTTCATTAATATGCACTGTCCCTTTAAATAGGTAAATTAAAAAACAAAAACAAAAAATAACTGTGTATGCCCTTTTTAACCATAAATGGCTTAGTGTAGGGCCTACAATTTGCATATTAAATTTTAACTGACGATAAATTTCAAACTAGGTAAGATGGATCAAGCATGCTGTTTTGAATTTAAAATCTGGGGAGATACACTCTCATGTTGTGTTTACACAATGTCCCAGAGTACTGTTTCCTTCCATGGATGTGTTTGTAGAAATCCAGTCTAAAACATAAACAACAAAAACATTAAGATTCAGGTGTTGGTCACATCACTTCTCACGTTGAATACATGTCTTCATGTTTTTTTCATATACATTTTTATCAATACAGCCATGACATTTATGAATTTAGAGAAATATGTGTGAAAATGTTAATATTTTGATTATTTGTTGCACTTTTTAGCTTTTTGTTTAATTAGTCTGGACAGAAGTCTATACATTTCATCAAAGTTTGGAATATAACGGTTGTATTGATGTATAGCAAAAGTTTTATGCAAAACAAAACAAACTAGAAAAGCAATTTCTGAAGAAATTGCGCTGTGAATGCAGAATGCTGAAGCAGCTTGCGCTGAACTGCTAATGTAACGAAAGCTGAACCTGAATGACTGAAGATATGTCTGAAAATGGTTGAAAAAGTCTTGAATAGCTTGCGCTCAACTGCTAATGCAGAATGCTGAACATTAATGACTGAAGGTTTGTCTGAAAATGGCTGAATGAAGTCTTAAAATGCTTGCGCTGAACTGCTAAAGCAAAATTCTGAACAAGAATGGCTAAAGTTATGTCTGAAATCATTTGAATTAAGTCTTGAAAAGCTTGTGCTTAACTGCAAAAGCAGAATGCTGAACATGAATGACTGAATTTATGTCTGAAAATGGTTGAAATAATTCATGAAAAGCTGGCACTCAACTGCTAATGCAGAATGCTAAATTAACCTGCCATGAACTCTTGGATGAAAGGAAATTAATGGATGAATCAGTTAAATGGATAAATGAATTTAAAGTTGAAATGGCTGCATCTTTTCAAAATTTGAAGCAATGAATTAAATTTTAAAGAACAGTTATGGAAATAATGACCTGACTGAGGGAAAATGCAAGTCTCATCTCTGAAACCCTGTTAAAATGAAATCCTGCTTGTCCTGTGTGTGAGTTTTTAATCATGTAAGCCTTTTAGCTGAGGCTCATCTGAAGCCAGATGTTGCCATGGTGATCATTGTTTACCAACTGCCATCAGAGAGCTGGTGGAGTCTGTTGATTCCCAACACATTTCCACTGAAATCAGGGTGTCGAACTGTCTGCAACTGTGACTAAACCAAAGGGCCGACCAGAAAAGTGATCACACCGTAGGAATCCTGAGACCCTGAGGAAGCTGTCTGTGTTAATTTCATGTCTAAAGATGCAGAAATAGGCCCATGACAGCGATAGATAGATGAGGGAAATTTGACTGATCTCTGAGAAAACCCCTCAGGAATTAACATTGGAGTACATGGGTGCCGGAGCTGACTTGGCCCGACAGTTGGCCATTTTGTGAAAAAGTGCTCCATCCTTTTGCTTTAAAAACCACTTTGTCAGAAGCAGGACAAGACAACTTACACGTTGAGGGCTTATTTGTGTTGATAGCTCAAAAAATGTGGCCAAGAGAGCAGTTTACCCAGAAGTTTCCCAGGTCTTGTTTCCCCCTCTCCCTGCTCTGTCGTTTGAATCTCCCACTCTGAGCTGAAACATTCCGTCCAATACACACCAATGTTAAATGGCTCAGAGAGTTGAAAATCATCATGACCTTTGAAGGGTCATTGTGAAGAAACTATGAATGCTAGGAAACATTTGAAACCCACTGAATGAAGCCAAAAGATAGCTGAATATTTTGAAGTTTGAATGGAGTTTGTAGCTGAATTTATGACTGAATGAGGAGGGTTTGAAGCAGGCTGAAAAAATGTCCTGAAGGGAGGAAATTTTGAAAATTCCGCATTCATCTCTATGGGACCGAAATTTCTTAAATTGTTGAATATCTTGGAAAGTATTTGTGAAAAGTTTCTGAAGAGTCATAGCCCCCTTGTCCCCACTGAAACACACGTTTTGAAGTTTGAACGGTGAAAATCGGTTGAAGTTTGCAGAAGTTTTAGCGGTCCAAAAAAGCGGGCGGAAGAAGAAGAAGAAGAAGAATAAATTTTTTTGACACAGAAGAACATATGCTGTGAATGCATTACTGCATTCACAGCAAAAATACACTACAGCATGTAAAAATGTAAAGATATGATATGGTTTACCTGATATGGTGGGTAATTGTTTCTGTTGACAAATTCTACCAGGGTATGATAACTTAAGAGGACCACTATTTCTGAAAAGCTTGTACACCTATCCTCCCATCACAGGTGGCGCTACAACTAAACCAGGCCTCAGTTTTTGCCTGCAGCCTCTCTTTCCTGCTCTCCTCAGCCTGTACCGACAACAGGGAGGAACTTTGACCGCTGCTCGCGTTGCTAGTTAGCACCCAGCTAGCTCCTTCCTGGATATTTTTGTTTTTCATATTTCTGTGTGTTGTTTTCATATGCAGCGAGATGTGGTTTATTTATTTACTCAGCTGGCTGTCGTTGGTGATCCAGATATCTTTCGTCACTCTAGCGATAGGTAAGTGCATGATGGGAAGCCCTGCAGGTGCTAACGTAGCTGCTAGCTTAGAATTAGCTTGCTAATGCTAGCGGACCACGGAAAGAGATGATATTTGATAATGTGTCAAACTATCACTGCACTGTTTAACCATCGTATGATTTAGTGTTTATTTCAACATTTGTTTTACCTCAAGAACACACAAATACGAGTCTTTTCAAACGTTATACTAGCTAACTGTACTGTTAGCTAGCTAGCCTTCTTTCTGCAAACGAACACAATATGTAAATTAATTGTGCTAGATAATATTTTTGTGCGTTATATGTACAGTGAAATAATGAAATATTATATGGGAGTATTAAAAAAATACTTGTTTAGTCTATTTGACCTTATTTTGTAACAAACGTTCCTGTGCTCACTTTCATTTAGCCAGCAGTAAGCTAGCTTTATCTAGTTGTTTGTTGATTATCAGTTTCTTATCAATCAGACAATGAGTCAGCAAATAACTGAAGCGTGTAAAAAATGTTTGGCAGTTAATCCAGCAGCATTTTTTGTTGGTACCGTTAGCTCACAACCTAAAAAGAGCAAGCTAACTGTGACTAATAACATCTCTGAGGCATTTCGTTTGTTTATATTTGACAACACGGTGGTTTGTGTTACGGGCTGAGCAGCAGTGTTTACATAACACGTGTTAAGTTTTGTTTCAACAGTTTTAGAGTGTGCACTAAAAGGCAGAGAGCCAGCTCGTACCTCCACGTTGACTGATAGTCACCTAGCCACGTAACACCAGCTGCAGCTGTCAGGTGTGGCTCCAAGCTGCCAAGACAAGTCAGTGTCAGTTACACTGCAGGCAAATATTTCAGAAGTACAGTTTTACTGTTACTCTAGCTGAAAAACTTCTTTGTCTTTTTCTATTCCTGCCACACAATAGGAAGGATTTACCCTAATAAATACTGAACCAAAAGCTCATTTAATCTGTTTAATGATAGGGCCCACTTTTCAATAAGATTACTGGTAGTGTGATTTGATCAAATCTCCTGGCAAAGGCAATTACAGGCTCTGTATCACTCAGTGTGTGACGGATAATGGAAAGTGAGCAGGTTGTACCGCTGATGGAAACTTAGAAAGACTGATTTGGAAATGATTTTAGTAGCAAGTTTCAGACCGCTTTAGTGACTCTTTTCACAAAAAAAGGACTGGCAACAAATCTAGAGACTTTTATTGAGTTTGGACTAGAGATGTTTCATACTACTCTGTTTTGAGTACTCACCAATACCGAGTACCATTGCCACTTGTACTTTTGATACATAGAATCTCAATTAACCGTGATGGATCAGTTTGAACAATGACAGCACAGGCACCCTGCTGTTAGGTCCATAAAGCTAACAACTCTTTCTGAGTTTATGATTTGTTTTGAACAAATTAGCAAAACTACAAACACCTATCAGAGTTAAAGTATTTTTAAAAAATAAACCTAAGCCCAAATTATGGCCCTGTTTACGTGACAATGTTTAATCTAAAAATGCTTAAATGCAGTTAAAAAAATCTGTTTTCACACGGATATGCTGAGGTACTGAAAATTCTGTAGTAGGCATGCCAGGCCTGTAAGTGGTGCTATAACTGTCTTGTCTAGAAGCCGCTTTTGGGAGATCTCCACCGAAGTAGAGCTGATACGATCATCTGGTGTATTGGGGAATACTAAGAGCAGAAGTGGAGCAACAGATGAACATTTTGTGGAAAGACAGTCAGTACAGTCAGTAGTTTCAATACATGTAAGTGCAAAAAACACTCTAACTGTTAACTATTCCGGGTTCATTCATGTTGTTTGAAAAGAAGCTGACACACATGGCCACGATGTCACACCACAACAATGTAGCGCCAACTACTGGTGAGGAGGAGACACTCAACATAACATTTTAATATTGGCTGCTGTTACCAGCTGCCTTCGCAAGCTTTGATCCTCAATAATTGTACTTGCCCATCCCTAGTTTGGACCCAGTACATATTGCCTGTATAGATTTTACGCTTCTCAATGAGAAGTGGTCGCCTGTTCCAAACCACAGGCGACCAAGTATCTATTAGTTATTCCAGAGCCACAGAGTCTTCAGAAAAACAATGAAGTGTATAAAATCTTTACAAATTTAAAATCTAGTGAATAATTATGTAAAAGAAAAGTTCTTTGAATTTATAAAATTGTACAAGTGATGTCTTAGTTTTTTAATTAAAAAACCCCAAAACATTTAAATTGAAATACATATATATATATATATATATATATATATATATATATATATATATATATATATATATATATATACACATATATATATATATATATATATACACATATATATATATATATATATATATATATATATATATATATATATATACACACATATATATATATATATATATATATATATATATATAAATTGAAACAACTCAGAAATATGACAACATATTTACATATTTTAATGATACCCCTTAACTCATCATTTTTTGTTGTTTGCCAATGTCTTGGCACACAGAATTAAAATCTGTATTTTCTTCCAGATGAGTCTTTTTGTAGATGTAGTTATCTTCCCAGGGCTGTAAAACCTGAGGTTAGCCACAGGTGCATGGAAAGTTGGTGGGCTGTTGATGTTGTAGGAGGTGAAGTAGAGCGGTGTCAGGCTTTATTGACAGATGGGATGAAGATTTAGTTCAACTAAATGTTAACACAGGATTTTATTAAGTGTGGATGTCTTTAATCATCAGTACCCGATGTAAGAAAAATTAAAACTCTTTCTTTTAATATTTTTTTAAAGCTATAAGGAGCCACTGCAGAGTCAATTTTGTTGTTTTCTCTGTCTTGTCTTCACCTCTTAATTTTTCACCACTATTTTCACCTTTTTGTTTTACTTTTCTTTTACAGAGTGTATAATATTTTTCCTCACTTTTTTCTAAACTTGTTTTTTTTGTTTTGTTTTGTTTTTTATTGTTTTCATTTTTTATCCGTAAATCCAGTAAAAGGACCGTCTCTCTAACATTTTGTAATGATCCGGTGCTGACAGAAGGAACCTGGTTTCGGGTTATCCCGCCTCCTGATGTCAGGAGATCTCCTTTCACTCTTTCTCCTCTCCTTTTCTTCGGACTCTGTCTTTTATTGAGCACAGATTGGCTTTCTGAAATGACGCTCTCAGACTCCCTCGAAGCCTCTGCTCTGTGCGCCTTCACCTTTGCATGTTTTGACTGGTTGGTCTTTTCAGGCTGTGTTGGCCTTCGTTCCTCATGAGCTCGATATCTTTGGGTCATGTCTGTGTTTTTGGTGTTTTATAAAGTTATCGGACTGAATGGATATTATTTGTCTGTGTCGTTTTTGCTTTGCCGTGTTGTTGTTGAAGAGGGCAGGCTCCTTTTAAACCTGACGTCATCCTCAGAGAAAAGCTGCAGAAAAAGAAGTGTACACCCTGTTTCTCATCGAATGTGGGATGTTTTCTTTGTCCTCAGCTGCTGGCCTGTACTACTTGGCAGAACTAATAGAAGAATACACAGTAGCCACCAGTCGAATAATAAAGTACATGATACTGGTGAGTACACACGTTCTCTGTGAGGATAAACTTCAGACTGAGCTGTTACTAACGCTGGTTTACGCTCTCCAGTTCTCCACAGGTGTGCTGGCATGTCTGTATGTTTTTGAAGGCTTCCCCGCGTTCATGGTGGGAGTCGGCCTCTTCACCAACCTGGTGTACTTCGGCCTCCTGCAGACGTTCCCGTACATCCTGCTCAGCTCCCCAAACTTCATCCTCTCCTGTGGTACGAAGGACAGACTCTCAGACGTAAACATCCTGCCGTCTGCTCCTCTTTTCACTCCCCTAACTCCTTCGTCTTCTCTCTGCAGTGCTGGTGGTGGTGAACCATTATATGGCCTTCCAGTACTTTGCACAAGAGTATTATCCGTTTTCAGAGGTAACTTCAATCTTTTCACAGCTGTGTAAAAAAACTCTTAAAGGTTTTCTTCAGTTTGAATCCATCACCTCTTTCTTTGTGTCGTCATCAAGGTGTTAGCATACTTCACCATCTGCCTGTGGGTGATCCCCTTCGCCTTCTTCGTGTCACTGTCAGCGGGAGAAAATGTGCTTCCGTCCACCATGCAACAAGGAGGTGAGCGCTTCTTTTTCAGGTTTGACTCAGCGCTTGTCAGTACGGAGGCCCAAAGGTGACATGGGTAGAAAAAAATATAGGGCTCCATGGGCTCTGGATACCAACCTTTCTGTTGCTAGCCCACCAGGTGCCTCAGTGTTTCCTTTACAATCCAAAATGATGAAGGAGATTGTCAGGAGCTTAATTTCAACCTCGGACTCCATCAGATTGTCATCTACAACAAACTTTGAAGATTTACAGTTAGTGTATCGGCAGGAGAAACACCAGTTCTGATCAAGTACAGGTTAATAAACGGGTGCTATGGGAACTTTTCCATAGCATTAAACAATATCTGTCTGACAGCCTTTGCACACTGGATCCAAATTTTTCGGATGTGTTTTTTAGATCCATAATCTCATCACTAAGTTCCACTTCAGTGTGTTCACAGACACACACACGTGTTCATTTACACACACAGACAAGCACTCTCTGTATAGCGGACAGAGAGATTGGAAAACCACCACAAGAAACATCTCCCAGCGGCTTCTCTGTAAAGATGCAACACTCTCCCTTCTGCCCCCAAGGCTGTAAACAGAATACAATTACTTGATTGATCCCAAACTGGGAAATTATTGTGTTAACACCAGCAATTGAATGAGTCAGTAGAAAAATACTAATATAAAAAGGCTAAAATAAAATATAAACATAAGCACTTAAGTTACGACAAGAAACAACAATAAAGATAAAGATTGTGGGAGGTATATACACCAGCTAAAAATTAACATCCCTACTAGTTTTTGACTTAACTTAGATATGATGACTAAAAATAAAAAATGTGTAAATAGCAGCTAAAAAATAGCCTCTAAACATTGACGATGAATGGTTTTGTTGTCAAAATCACAAAAATGGTGTTGTTTTTGTTGTTGATAATTTAACCTGCCAGCTAAATTTAATTGTGATTATGTCGTTGCAAACTGCCTATAGTGTCTGAATAGTTAAACAACTCTCAGAACAACCTGGATGGATGTGCAAAATACAAAAAAATCCAACATGTTCCAAACGATGTTGCCGTCACTGGTCACATACTTCTGTGCTTCCTTTACGTTGGCATTGCTGTTACCCAATACATCCACCAGGGGGGGCAGCCCAGAGCCAAAAGTTTACAACTACAACAAACTCAAAAACAAAACATTGCGGCTGTGGAGGAGGTATTGCTAATTTACCACTTGCAAAAAAAGACAAAAACAGAGGCAGCATTGCATGTGTTGTGTAGTCACGGCAACACTGCCCCCTATGGTTTCCAGTGGTACTGCTCCATTCCGCCTGTATCCAAATCTGTATGTAACACTGAGCATTAACAGGCCTTTGAGCTTTATTGGGGAACCAGACAGAGCCAGTATAAAACACGCAGTCCTCTGATTGGCTGAGCAGTGATGGAGGCGGGTCTTCCTCTATCTTGAAGAGCTAGAAGTGAGCACAGAGAGCTGCTGTATTTAAAAAAAAAATGCCTAATCAGAGATCTGATTCAGCTTAATTTTCAAAGTTTGGATGCTTAAGCGTCCAGTTCCAGCTCACAGAAAACCAGTCTGTATTAAAAACTAATTTCCTTCTTCCTCTCCAGACGACGTGGTGTCGAATTACTTCACCAAGGGCAAAAGAGGGAAGAGGTCCGGCATCCTTCTGGTGTTCTCGTTCCTCAAGGAGGCGGTGCTGCCCAGCCGACAGAAAATGTACTGAGGGCTGCAGCCTCTGGGTTTGGATCTGTGTGTGTGTGTGTGTGTGTGTGAGTGTGTGTGTACGTTCATGGGAAGCAGGAAGGACTGTGAAACAAAATTTGTATCCAGATGGGACTAAAACAAAAGCAGTGGCCAAAACGGGAAGAAGGAGAGCACAGGAAGAGGACGGACCAATGAGCTTCGTGCTGGACGAGTTTACAAAGGCCACGTTCGACTCTCCTCGTCTGTGTGTGTGTGTGAGTGTGTGTGTGTGTGTGTGTACTGACTGCCAACGACATCTACTGGAGACTTCACTGACGGATCTCTCCCTTATCGTCACGTTGGACTCCGCCATTTTTTAAAGCTTTGGTATGAAAATACGTGCGCGCAGGGTCTGACGAAGCTCGTGGAGTTTCACTTTCGCAGATAAATCGTCACTTTGTTTAGAGATTCATCTGCTCTCAGTCGTGTTTTTGTATGTCTCACACTTCTACGTTAGACACACAGAAGTAGAGCAGTGATTAACCGTGAAGACTTTCTCCATCTGCCTCATTTCATCAGACAAAGAAAGTTTTACAGCGTCAGAAAAACACTTTATATCATTCGGATCATTTACAAAATCGCACTTTTACTCTCTCTTTTTACGTTTCTTTGTCTCAAGCCTGTCGTCTGTAACACACCTGTCCTCTCTTCAGCTGTTTTAACGAAAAACACGGTAATGACAAACTGTTTCTTTTAACATAGATTGTTGAGTTAACCCAACATCAAAGACAACATCAAAGAGAAAAAGAAAAAGTCCTTTGAAGATGAAACCTGTGCATCGACTCCTCAAAGCTCGCAGGTGTCAGGGACAAAAGCTGCTCCAAGTGGTTGGATGAAAGAAGTCCTTCTACGGCTTCTACGGCTGAAATTCTTTTTACCAATTACTGAGTGCGACTCTTTGTGGGCTGGAATGCACACAAGTGTAACAAAAAAAAAAAGATTTTGTTGAAATATTTGGCTGATTAAATGGTTCTGTTCCTCGGCATGTGTCCAAAGACAGTTTTATTTTCTGAAATTGAATTTTTGATGGTCATTTCGTTCAAATTAAACCACGCAAAATGTTTCCCAGTGATGTTTCCTTTGTGGTCAAGGCTAACCTGACCTTTGACGCCCTCCTCAGGTGTGAAGAGCTCTATGAGGTAACAGAAAAAGACACAATCTCAACACACAAAGAGACACCTGTCCCTGCCAGGCCGCGGCTCGCAGCCCCACACGCGCTGTTGACAAGCCCTCACCTGGACCCCGAGTTGGTTCCCTAAGGGGGGGACTGTGAGGTGACCCAGTTCACGGAGGTTTTCTCACCCTTCACTCACCCCCAGAGTTCAACGGCTGACACTCGTTGTTTTGTCACTTTGAGCTGAAGTTTGTTTGGAAACACTGCGCCTGTTTACATAAAGATAACAATATTAGCATTAGAGAGCTGATTGTTTGATGAACAGGTTTGACTTTAACGACCAAAATACACCAGATGCATCTTCAGCGCCTGCAGATTGGACGTATTGGAGAGATAAGCCCCTGTTTTGGCAGTGATGCGTCAGTTTACAAAAACCAGGGCATTACAGAAACCAAAGAGGGACTATTAGTCATAACGACCCATTTGGTTGTTGAAAACTGGTTATTGTTAAGAATTCATTAAAAATGGTTTAATCTAGGGGCGGGGACAAAAAACGATTTATGATGTATCTGGATTTTTTGTTTGACAATATCAAAATCTGGATTCTTAGTCAAAAGTCTTTTTTTTCAAATTCAAATTCTTCATTTCAGTCTTTCTTTCTAAACTGGATTGAAGAAGTTACCTCTTTTCTCCAGCAGAGGGCGAAGTGTTTCTGTCTGACTCACGTGACGAACATTTTATGTTTTAAAAATGGCAAACTAAAAATTGCCAATATCATAAATGTCGAAGAATTACAATTTAAATCGAATCGGCACCCCAAAAATTGCAACAATAGCATATCGTCCCAGCCCTGGTTGAATCTATCAACGTCATAAGCCATTTACAAGAATTGAGTCTTGTCAGTTCTTTACGTTATGCCAGACCTACCCAACGTTGTCAACAAATCTGCTGTAGCTATCTTAGCTTAGCAGGTTGATAACAGTTTACTGAGAAAACTCTGATTCGAGATTTCCTGCTTGAAGTTTCTACTGAAAAAAATCCTTGTTCAGTACATTAAACATTATAGAAAACATAATGTTAGCTTGATGCTAACGGATATGGGAAATGGCATTGATATGCTAGCAGTTAGAAAACATTGGTATAGCTTAGGTTTAGCAACAGAATTTCAGCTTCTATCAAAGAATTGTATCAAAGTTACTCTCTGTAAACATTACTCAGAACTCTCAATGTGAAAGTACCGTATTTTCCCACCATAGGGCACACTCTCAGTTCTGTGGTTTATTTCTGTAATTAACCAATATATAAGACGGCTTTTTAGCACGCCTTATGGTGCGAAAAATACGGAACTAGCTGGCAAATGTTTTCCACTCTGACAGATGGAGGAAAAGTCAAGCACAGGCTCATGGATGATCAGTGTAACCACAGCAAGGTTCCGAACAGCTTAAAGTATATAACCACTTTGAGACACTAGATGGCTGACAACAGACAATTACGTGTAACAAAACAGTACATCAGTGTCATGTGACATTTAATTTTTACTTATCTTTATTTATGTCCAGAGATATCCAGATCAAGGGACCAATTTCATAATTATTTATATTTAAACTCAGTAAAATGTCGACAAAGAAAACCCCTTTAGTTACTAAGCAGGATTAGTACGGGCATTGGTATCAATAAAATCTTATCAATACTCATGCACAGATTCAATTTCTGCGTCTACACATTAATGATAATGAAAAATGTGTCCTAAATCTAGATTTGCTACATCGACATCATACTTTTCTGAAGGATTCATTCAATCCTGACCTGAAATATCTGTTCTCTCCACATATTTCTTCTGAAACGATAACACATTTTCTTTGCTAATGGCTGGATGTGCAGAAGGGCCCAAATCAAGCAGCACAGGAAGTATTGTGTGAACTGGAGGGTGTGGGATGAATGCCCAAATAAAGGCCAAAATCTATATAAGTACAGTATCCGTGTACAAATATTTTATTACTTCCCACCTATTTTGAGTCTAAGGCTTCAAATAATGATAAGCAAAATGTGCATATGATTACTGTGCCAGCAGAGCGTTATGTTACTTAAAACTTGTAAAATATGAGTGTTTTCTATTTCTAAGATAGATTTTTAATTGTTTAAATGTTGGAATCGAGTAAGAGAAAACTGGCATTATCTCCTTGTTTAGACGCCACTGCAAGATATCAATACATCTCTTCCTTTCCCCCTAAATTTATGAGTTTCTATAAAAACTACACCAAAAAAAGAGATCTCTGTTATAGAGAAAGTTCTGGTTCAATGTTGTTTACTTCACACAATCCCAGCCCTCATAGATCCAGGTCTTGTTGAGGCTCCTCCTGAAGTGTCCCAGCATCAGTAGTGTCCAAATTCCAACACCTCCACCAGGTGCATAGCCACCTCCGTCCAGGGGGAGGTGCTCTGCCCCTGAGGGTGTCCTCTGTGTTGAACCTCCATGATGTCCTGCGCCTCAAAATGTGGAGGAGACTTGATCCTGGAGGTGAAGTCCCTCGGGAACAACACCCTCTTCAGGGCATCCAGAGGCAGATCAGGGGCAGGTTGGGGCGTACGCTCCCACTTTGTGGCGTACAGAGGCGACCTGCCGCTGTCCCTCCACACTGTGACGGAGCGGCGGAGATCTGGATCACCTTTGAGGGGTTTCTCTGGCAGGTAGATGGTCCAGGGTTTCTTGGGATTGTCTTCCTTGGTGGTTTGGAGGCATGTTGTGTGGAACTTGCTCACCTGGACTCTGGGAGTGAAATCCTTAAGGAGAGGTAAACCTTTATTCGTGGCCCACTCCGCAAAGTTCTGGGTTATAAGTATCTGGAGAAGTGAAAAATGACACATAACAGAGATGTAATCTGACATTTTGAGCATTTTCTTAACAGGATTTACTGAAATCTGATGGAAAAACTAAATGCAAACTAACCTGCTTTTTGGCGTCATCCAGTCGGACCAGATCTACAAGATCCCTGTACAAAGCCTGAACCAGCTTCCTTTCCTTCAGCTCTTTGTCCTTCTCCCTCTGCCATAAGCAGTTTTTCAGATACCTTCACAAAAAAAGAAGACAAGTTCGTGATTAGAAGATAAAAGGATTCAGTTAAGGATCATTTGTTCAGATTGTCACCTCGCGACCTTCCTGTGGCACCAGATGCGGGCAAAATCCAAAGGAGCGAGTCCCATGTTGTCCCTCGCCTCCACGTCTGCCCCGGCCTGCACCAACAACTCTGCACAGTCCAGGAGGCCCTCAGAGGCAGCCAGGTGCAGCGGGGTCACACCTGAGTCTGTGGTGCTGGAAGTGACCATGAAAAACAAGCTCTGGTGAAATCATCCCAATAACTTTCGTCATCATAATCATCATCATCAGCAGCAGCAGCAGCTTTAAACCGCTCAGCAGCTGGACCCAGCTGACTGGAGTCTTTAAAAATCAAAACAGTGTGAAATGCTCTGCGTACGCCTTGACGTAAGCCCCGTGCTCCAGGAGGTATCTGACGCACGCCAAGGTGTTCGGGGAGCTCAGAGAGGACAGGACCACGTGGACAGGCCTGCGACCCTGTGCATCACTGCAGTTGATCCACCCCGGCCTGGAGTCCAGCAGGAACTGGATGGTAGCCAGCTGGCCGTGGAGGCAGGCCATGTGCAGGGCTGATGGGCCCTGGAGGATGAAACCCAAAAACATAAATGAGGCAGCGTTTAAACGTCATAATGTGTTACGAATGAGCCGCTCCTTTGGGGGCATGAGGCCTGGGTTCAGTCTGAGGGTAGTTACACATTTCAGGAACACTGCAAACATTTCAATCAGCCCAATGAAATCTTTATCACATTTAGTGTGAGTCTTTAATTGTATAAAACAGATCTGAAAACACTTTAAATTCTAACATTTTTCATATCAGTGATGTTGTTGTGGTAATGAGTTACATTTTAATGGTATCATAACTTGTTCGTCTTTTTGAAATAAATTGAAATAAATACAGTTTAATTTATCTGCGTATGTGCCGTGATTTAATGAGTTAAGCTCACCTGTTGGTGCACGAGGACGCTCAACTTCTCCGGGCTCGTGACAGAAACATCTAGAAACGTGAGCTCGTGCAGGGGAGCTCTGCGGGTAAGTTTCCTACAAAATAAAAACATTTATAAACCTTTAAATGTATCCTTGTAACACCAGACGACACACAAGAGGTTTAAATAAACTTTAATGTGAACTTTTAAATAATAAAACTGCGCAGTTATCCCCTAAAGGCCCGTTAGTACGTAGTATAATATGGTTTTTGTGTGGTCGGTTGCCAGCTAAAATAGTCCAAACTTCCAACTGTAAAACCTGAAGCAGTTAGAAAACCGTGACAGAAGTTTTGAGCCTCATATTTAAGACGAAGACACTCATCAGGTCGACCATTTTTAACGTTATTTACCGTTTTTTGCATCCTCCACGTCTCCTTTTCCCGGACTTGTTGACACGTTCCATCGTTGCCGTGGAAACCCTGCAACCAGGACGAGAGCTGTGATTTACGGCAAGTTTTTTTTCTCTCTCAACGCATGCGCAGTGGCAAATGATAGGTTTTTACGTTGATAGAGAAACTTTTCTGGTTTCTCATGATTTCAGCTGAGATGTAGGTTTTCTACGTGTATGTGTTAGAGCACAACTGTTTTAAAGAACACGGCGACTGATTTAAAATGATGTAAGTACAGACATTAATAGTCAATTCCCGTTTCTTTTGGTCCGTTACGTAGGCTAGTCATTATAGCTGCCTCACATGGTGTTCAACTTGATTATTTCGTCATGTTCATCCCTTTTTGACCTGCAAAACGAAGGATTTGAGGAATGAGTAAATTAATCTGAGATAAAGCTACAGAGGATATCCATCACACCAGCCAGTCTCCTATACAAAAAAAAGTCAAACGTTACATTTACTTGCTTAGCCTTTGTATAATTCTGCCGTTGCCTGGTTGAGTTGTCCTGTTGGTTGACATACACCTTTTGTCCTCTAGGGGCAAAATGAACCCTGCCTGGTTTAACTGTCATTTTAAGTAGAAGTCGACCGATATGGGTTTTTTGGGGGCCGATGCCGATGCCGATGCTTTCCAAATTTGGGCAGCCGATGCCGATATGCATAGCCGATTTTTCCAATTTGATATTCAGGCCGATTGTTAAATAAATATATATTTATCACATTTTTGTGAAACGCAGCAATTTCTGAGCTACTAAAAGAAATCTATGACAACAAGTCGTGTCCAGTCCTCTGAACATTTATTCAGCTTTCAAAACAATGAAATATTTTGTCTGAGTAAACACACAATGTAACAAGCAGTAGTAAATATTCACACTCTTCTTAAAATGTCAAAAAAGAATTTTAAACTTATTGATATAATTTGAACAAAAGTATGTAATGTATCCAAGTGGTTCCACAAGTTTGAGGTGCTCATCTTTTTAGTGCCTGATCAAAAATTGCGTCATTTTATACAACGGATCAAAAATCGGCTTTTTAAAAGGAAATACGGCCGATGGCCGATAGAGACAAATGTCCAAATATCGGCCCGATATAACGGCCGGCCGATATATCGGTCTACCTCTAATTTGAAGCTTGTAAAACAATCTGTCATTAATTCTATTACACCTTTAAGCCCTTTGCACGCCAAAGGCATATTTTTCCTGCAAATCTCAGATTAAAATTATTTATATTTTTCCGAACCTACTGTTTTTTTAATGCAAGCTTTCGTTAAGCAAAATTGCAGCTTTTATTTTTTCGGACCAAGGTCGATTTTTCCAAAGTTATGCTTCCAGCAAGTACACATCCAACCAATCAAAATGCTTGTTGTTGACACGTCACATACCCTAACATTCAATATTGATTGTGTTCATGTCCCAATACCCAGTTCTTTACAACAAAAGACATAAAAACTACAAAGACAACGATTACAAAGACATCGTTTGGAGGAGAATAGCTATGGAGATGCCTCCCAATTTTTTTGCAATTTTGTGGTGATTATTTTTAGGCTTTAAGTCTTACTTCAGTCCAACCTATTACCATGATGTTTTACCTTCTTTTTGAAATTCAGGGTCCACAGACCTTGTTAAAAAAATGTTTATGTGTTTTGCCAGCAAAAGAGTTCATTTAAGGCTAAAATGACCCAAGAGGACAACACAAGGCTAAAGGCCTTCTTGGTCAAAATTTACACTGAACCTCACATTACGACTTAATTGCGACTTTAAACAATATAGTTTTTCCCTCAACTTAAATCTTTTACATTTTTGACCTTATATTAGGATCTAATTCTAGCTTAAATCATACAACATAACTTTTAATATATCAAATATTTTAAATTATGAGCTTTTTTCCAACTTTGATGAAATATTTTAACAGTTTACGTTGTGTTTTTGGGAGAGTTTGCCTGTTTGCTTGTCTGTGAACAACATAACTAAAACGGTAACAAACAGATCTTGATGAAATTTTCAGGAAATGTTCTAAATAGGATAAGGAAGAAGTGATTAAATTTTGGAAATGATCCGGATCACCGTCTGGATCCAGGATTTTTTTAAAGGAGTCTTTATCATTGTGAGATAGGGCCGTTTTTATCATATGTGTATATAACTCCACCATAAATGGTCGGATTGCTTTGCAAAACAAAACAAGACAAGGTCACCATAATTTCTGACAGACGTTAAAGTACGATCCAGATCCTGGAAATATTCTGGATACTAAGATCCAGAATATGAAATATGTACTGGGTCATCATGATTTTCTGTGTCTGAGTGTGGCAGAAAGTGGCCGATGAGCATCAGGAACTGATGCCTCCTCCCTCCCATGTAGAGTCCTCGGCTCTGTCCTCGTACATCTCTGCGTGCGTGTATTGACGCTGGGATAGTGGCAGCTCGCATTAGGCCTGAGCAAAGCAGATCGATGTGGTGGAGCCCTCAGAGGGGCCTGTATGGATTCTGTATGAATCGGAGAGGTCATATTCTCAGTGTCTCTGTGGAACTAAGGGGTCGATGGGCTCGATGGGAAGCAGGCCTCACTGATCTCTGGTATCGACCGCTTGGCCTGTGACTGAACTGAGAGAGGGCACGTGCAGAGTTAACTACTGTGGTTTGACTTATAGGCAGAGGTTAACTGTATTTACATGATAGCTGATTGGAGAGTGGCGAAAGGATACGTCAGATTCAGAATCAGGAATCTGAGCCTGGCGTTTTGGTTTCACTTTTGGGGAATAGAAAGAATTGAAAATACTTTATTTATCCCTGAGGAGAAATTCAGGAGGAGTCACAGCAGCAATCGAGAAAACAAAAGTAAGAAAGTGTTAAGAAAGAGCAAAAAGCCCCATAAAAAATAGATGCTGACAGCTTGTCCATCATTGCCTTCTGGTATTCCCTCTGCTGCTGGGTTAGCACGGCTAGCTCGTCCATCTTATTGGAGATAGATCTTATGTTCCCAATAACGATGGATGGAAGGACAGGTCCATGTCGCCACTTCTTAGCTCACACCTGAGAACCAGCACGTCATCCTCACCTCCTTCTCTTCACCTTGTGGGAAACATCCGGCCTAGCACCAGTTAGCATTAACATGCTACAGGCTTCTAACAGCTGATGTCACATGTAAACAATGCAGCCACGGTTACATGTAGGATCTCCAGACAAACACAGGAGCAAAAATAGCAAAAATATCACTGAAGACAAAACCAGTTGGAGGCGTGCTGCTCATGTTTACATACAGCAAATGGTCAAAACTCAGTCTTAACATAATTTTTATCTGCTTTAAAAACCTTTTTGCTCCTTCGTACCTTAAGTTGCTGCTTTTCTTTTCGTCATTTCTTTGACTCCTTCTTTGACTCACCTTTCACTCTCCATCCCTCAGAGTCACCAGGGTCCAGCTGTCGGTCAAGGACAGGACGAGGACCCTTTGGCTTTCTGCTCTGAGTGCCACCCCCCCCAGAGCATCCGCCTTCACACGACACAGCCATGCAGCTACTTCAGCGATGTGTTCGTGTGTGTGTGCGCTGAAAGAGTGAGTAAACCACGTGTGTGTGTGTGTGTGTGTGTGCATTTTAATGTGTTTATGTACGTGCGGTGTATATAGGCTGATGGAGAGTACAGCACGCCCCCGTTGAGGCCTCAGCGGCTTCCTCTGACCTCGGTCACATGTCACGGTGGTTGTACCGAGTCTTTGAGGTAGAGCTCTTTCATGTTTGACTTTCAGCACAAGTCCCTGGACAGTAACCCCCAACGTGACCTCTTTCCTCTGACAGTTGAGTGTGTGAGCGTTTTATTGTCCATGTGCTGTCAGGATCCAGCTGCACAGGACGAGTGGATCTTAAAAAAAACTGAAACCTTAAAAGCTTTCTTCTAGATACAGACCTCACTCAGTTTGTCAGAAATGTGGAGAAAAGAAACCATCTGTGCGGCTTTTACTTTAAGATTTTTGTGAATCTATCTCTTTCACCCTGCAAAGCTCACTGCCATCAAAAAGCACAGTGTGTGTGTGTGTGTTCATGTGTGTGTTTGTGTGTGTGAGTGTGTGCATTAGCTACAGTACATCCAGTGGGTGCAGAGCAGATTAGCAGCGGGCAGATCAGAGCTGTCTAAACCTGCTTAGGGCGAGGATGAAAATGAGATCATGTCCCAGCAGCCTCGCAGCGAGCGCTCCCATTGGTCCGTGACACCGACCAATCACGCTGCATTACGCTCTCATTGGACTGCAGCTCCTGCTTGGCTAGTGGCACCTGACCTATTGATTCAGGTCTCACAGCTCACATCAGATGGAAATTCACCCCGGCTTCTGCGCTCTGCTCATGTGGTCACATATAAAACTGTATTTTTCCTCCAGTTCTGCTCTGTTTTTGGATCATTTTACAATTTTTTATACACAAAATACACAAAAATGTGGAGTCATATTTTAACTTTATAAAAAAAAGTGTAAACTATTTCCACACAGAATAATTAGAAGGGTGGTGTTTACACCTGATATATGATTGAAAACTTAAAATTAAGGACTAGTTCAGTTGAACTAAAAAAAGTGGGATTTCTCAATTGTTTAAAACAAACTGTTAAATAAAAGTGATCAAATTATCTTTTGTTGTTTTGTTTAGTTTTAATGTTTTTAGGAATCTTGACTCTTAATTTCAATTTTCTGTGATAAAAATATCAGCTTTTATGTTTCAATAGAGAATTAGTAAAATGCATGATAATTATGATTTCAGAAAATTTTATGTTACTCAGTGAATATTAAAACTTTTATTCTTGTAACGTACATCTAAAATTTTACATAACTTAAATTTGGTGATACCATGACAAATAATCACAAATCTTTACAACTTAAGCTTTTTACTCTAATCTTGTAACATCACAACATTTAATCACTAAATAATCTGACTTTAATCTGGTAACATCAACGTTTAGTCTCAAAAAGTACAACTTTAACCTCTAAACACCTTAATTTTAATCTAGAAAACTGAGGCCCCTTTTATACAACAATGTTTTAACTGAAAACGCAGTAAAAAAAAAAATCTACATTTACACGAAAAAGCTGTAGTAAGCATGCCAGGTCTGTAGGTGGTGCTATAACTGTCTTGTTCTAGAGCGGCTTTTGGTAGATCTCCACTGAAGTAGAGTCGGGCCGATGTATTTATGAATGCTAAGAGCAGAAGTGGAGCAACAGATGCTCATTTTGTGATAAAGATGGTCAGCAGATTCAGCAGATTGAGCTGCACAAGAACAACACGGGAGTCTGCGACGATCGTAACAACGGTAATGTTCTTCTGTTGTATGTGCTGGCACAAAGCAGAGTGTGACATCAGTGTTTCCACTGAAAATGTTAGCTAACTGTTACTAAAAGTGAGGCCAAATTTTGATCATGTAGCCAAAACCTGAAAATGTATCCATTTTCGGTTTATGTATCCTAAATCTAACCAAGCAGCCCAAATTTTACCATGTAGACAAAAGTTGACCATGTACGAAAAACTTGAAAGTGCTGCCAAAATAGACCATGTGTCTGAAACTGTTTCTCTAAGCCCATCTCTGAAAAATGTTGTCAAAATCTGACCATGTTATCAAATTTGGATCATGTAGCCATAACCTACTAATGTAGCTAGGTTTGGATCATACAGTCAAAAAACGACGATGTAGGCAAAACCCGTTACTGGCAAAGGTGTCGGCAGTGTTTCAGAAAAATCCCACTCTGGAGGTCGTTTTCAAAACTTTTGCGTTTCACCCTAAAACGGTTGTCGTGTAAACGGCCAGTGAGACTTACATTTTAAACATTACAACTCTATTGTCTTAACACTACATCTAGAAAACTTTGGCTTTAATCTCCTCACATCATGACTTCAATCTTTTAATTTAACTTTAATATAGAAAAAGTAAGACTACAACCTCCAAACTTTTCCAATTTTTTTTTTCTAAAACTTTGACTTGAATCGTCAAACATGAGTTTTATCTCTTAACATCATGACTTCAAACTCAAAAATTATCAAAACCTTACAACTTTTGTCCAGAAAACTTTGGCGTTAATTTTGAAACATCTTTAATCTTGTTATTAAACTTCAATCTAGAAATGTGAGGCTACAATTACGAAACATTGCCATTTTTTTTTCTAAACACTTTGACTTGAATCTCGAAACATTATGGCTTCTATCTCTACAAATCATGACTTTAAACCCGAAACGTGATGAAAAAATTACAACTTTTATCCAGAAAACTTGACTTTAGTCTCGTCACGAAACAATCTTATAACATATGACTTAATTCTTAAAATCTTGACTGTTTTGTTTATTTTTCTCTGGCTATAATTCTCTTTTCTACTAGTAAACACTTTTCTGATGACGAAATCCAGCTCCAGGGATCGTTGACTTTAACTCAAACTGGGATATTAAAACTGTTTTTGGTTTGTTGTGGTAATCAAAAAAATCAAAACCCTCATAAAGTCTAGTCAAACAAAGTCAAAACACTTGATTTTTTTACTTTATTTATGATTTTTTTATATGTAGTGCCATTTTTTCTTGAAAATTTTGTCATTTTATGAACCGAGCTGCTTTTTAACAAACAGTAAAGTCAGTTTTCTTTGCCGTCATAGGGAAGAAAAGAGGATTGGGAATTAGATGAAAAATGGAGGAAAGAGTCAAACAGAGAGAAAAAGAAAGAGAAGAGGGAACTCAGAGTGAACATTTGGCCTCAACAGGCCTCCATATTTGATGAACCACCTTACAGAGACCTTACAGAGACCTTACAGGGACCCTCCAGCGCCTCTGGGACTCTGAACTCTGCCACAGTACTCTGTGTCAGCGCTGATGCTCTGGCTCTTCTTCTGGCTCTCTCCTACGCTCCCATCGTTTGGCTTCTTACGCCATCCCTTAGCTCCTCCTCCTCAGTCTTCCTCCTTCCTCCTCTTCCTCCCTCTCTCTGTGCCTCGTGCTCAGCGATGCGGCAGCGCGCTAATGCACCATGGCACATTCTGCAGCTCCGAGTCACAATGCGACCAGGCTTTGCGCAGTGACCGCACGGCGACCTCCCTCAGTATCGCTGCACAGTGACGCTGTGCCACACCAGGGCCGGTTCAGGGCCAGGACTGAGGCGATGTGAGGGGGCGGAGCTACACGGTGAAGGAGGAGAGTGAGAAGAAGAGGAGATCTGCCAGAGGATGGGGATGGATCATCTTGGGTTGTCTCTGAACGCGTTCACCTCCGTGTGGAACATGCAACACGATGAATGCCTCCGTGATCAGATTATTTCCCATCATGCATGTGGCTTCTCACACGCCAGAGAGCAAATGCAGTTGCACCTTCAGTGACCTCCAGGGTTTCTCATCTTTTTCTGACTCTTCCTCTCCTACGTCAGGCCTTCCTCCCTCATGCTCAAAGTCCCGACGGACTTCACACCATCACACCTCACCACGGTCCTGGGTTTTCTTCCACATCCCTCGGACACGTTCTTCTCAGTCTTCTCGGCTCAGCAGAAACGACCAGAGGGGAGAGGAGGAGATAACAGAGCTGAGAAAGAATCAGGCCTTAAAGGTCACAGATATACAGGCGGATAGGGAAACATCTGTGCACGGGAGCTTGTGTTAGCTCATGACACACCTGTCCACAGTTGAGGGTTCCCTTGATCCAGAGCATCTCCTCATCCACTTCAAGAAAATACAACACAGAAACTACACAACATAAAAATGCTAATGTACCAACATGCCCAGAAGAAACAGGGCGACCTTCATGTCAGCCTCCAGGCTGGAGGAAAGCAGATCTGGACTGATTCAATCCCTCCTCCTCCATCGGTGAAGACATTTATTGGCCTTTTATTTTTATCTTTGGCTGCTTTAAAGCCACTTCTTGAAAATACAGACAAATGAGCACATGAAGGATACAATACTTCTCCCCCACCATACTCTCACCCTTTGCAGTTACCGCGTAACAGCTGAAATATAGAGGACGAGGAATATAAAGCCTTAATTTGTTATAAGAAGAAACCAAGGATCTCCCAAACTCTGTAAGAACAGCAAAAAAAAAGTTGGTTTTCCTGGTTAGACCGTGTCTCTAAGAGTTCACTTTTGCTAAAACAGTCTTTACACTGGGTATCTGATATGAGATAGGATATATATGGGGAGTAACCATCTGATCACGTAGCTAAAACCTGACCATGTGGCCAAATTTAGATTGCACAGCGTAAACAGATCATGACACTAAAATCTTACCAAGTAGTCAAAACTGAACCATGTAACTGAGCCCAATTCTCATTACGTAACCAAACTTGGACCATGAAGCCAAAGCTTAACATTGTAGCTAACTTTGGATCATAACGTCAAAACCTGACCATGTTGGCAAAATCTGAAACAGCACTTCCGGATTATGTGTCTTCAACCTGACCAAGCAGCCAAAATTTTGCCATGTAGACGACACTCGACTATAAAGACCAAACTTAAAAGTAATACCAAAATTGGATGACGTAGCCAAAACTTGACCATGTGGTTAAATTTAGATCACACAGCATAAACAGATCATGTACCCAAAATCTTACCGAGTGGTCAAAACCAAGTCATGTAGCTGAAATCATTTCTCCAAGCCCAACTCTGATCACGTAAGCCAAATTTGGAATGTGACTATAAATATAATCAAAACCTGATCATGTTAACAAATTTGGATAATTGAGCCAAAACTTAACGAATTGGCTAAATTTGGATCATAAAGTCAAAACCAGACCATGTAGCCAAAACCTGAAAATGTAGCCGTTACCGGATTATTTATTCTTAACATGGAGACAAAATTTGACGCAAAACTTATAAGTGATGCCAAATTTGAATCACAAAGTGGAAACTGACAAAGTAGCTTAAATCTGACCATGTAGTTAAAACCTTAAAATGAACCCAATTCCTGATCACGTATCCAAAACCTAACTAAGCAGCCAAAATTTTAACATCTAGATGACACAGAGCCATGTAGACAAAACTTAAAAGTGAAGACAAATTTGGAGCACTAAGCCAAAACTGAGACAGTAGCCAAAATCTGTTAATGTATCTAAAACCATTTCTCAAAGCCCGACTCTGATACCAAATTTGCATGACGTAGCCAAAACCTGATAATGTTCCTAAGACCTAACCAAGCAGCCAAAATTTCACTATGCAGACAATGCTTGACCATATAGCCAAAACTTAAACACAATGCTACATTTGGATCACAAAGCTAAAACTAAAAATTAGCCAAAATCTGCTCATGTAGCAAAAAGCTGTAAATGTAGCCATTTCCTAATTATGTATCCTAAACCTAACTAAGCAGCCAAAAGAAGACACTTGGCCATACAGCCAAAACTTAAAAATTAGCCAAAATTGACCATGTATCTGAAACTGTTTTCTTAAGCCGAACTCTGATTACGTAAGACAAATTTGGATCACATATCCAAATCCTAAAATATGTAGTAAACCTGAACATGTTATTAAATTTGGATAATTGAGCCAAAACTTAACGAGGTAGCTAAATTTAAACCATAAAGTCAAAACTAGACTATGTGGCAAAATCCTAAAAATGTTTCCAATTCTGAATTACGTATCTAAAACCTGACCAAGCAGCTACAATGTTACCACGTAGATGACACCTGACCATGTAGCCAAAACTCAAAAGCAGTGCTAAATTTGGATCACGTAGCCAAAACTGAAAAATTGGCCAAAATCTGTCAATGAAGCCAAGACCTGAAGTTTTGCCATTTCCCAATAATGCATCCTAAACCTGAACAAGCAGACAAATCTTACCAGGTAGACAAAACTTGACCATGTAGCCAAACCGTAAAAGTGATGCCAAATTTGAATCATATAGCCAAAACTGAAAAATTAGCCAAAATTGACGATGTATCCAAAACCTGAAAATGTATCCAATTCTAGATTATGTATCCAAAACCTAACCAAGCAGCCAAAATGTTACCATGTAGACGACACTTGAACACTTTAAATTCTGCTGAAAATCTCGTCATTTTCACATCGGTCATAGCAAGGATTTCTTTTAGAGCCAGAATCGTTGGCTCTTGAGGAACTGCAGATTTGAGGAGTTATGCGTTAGTGTCTAACTTTTAATCTCTATAGACTTGTTAGCACCTTACCCACGCATCCACTGTGAATGGATCTATAAATGAACCTTCCTGCTCTTTGGACGACAGCATAAAACACCAAGTGAACAACCTTTACCCAGGGTTAGCATGTAGCATTCAAACACAGAGACGCTGCAGCACTTCTCTGACATAGGACATGAACTCTCACTTGTTCTTCCGTCTTTTCACATCCAAATCTCCGGACCTGGTCGACCTGACCTCTGGGTTTCCTACCTCAGCAGCTGTGTGACCTCACACTCTGCTTGTGTGTTAAGCTGCAAAGATGAACCACTCAGCAACACCATTAACAAGGTCATATTTACATGCTCTCCTCCCCCGTCAGGAGATCAACGCTGCACTTTTAACCCGCGCACAAACACGAAGCCTTGAGAAGCACAACATGCATGACGCACGCCACGGCCTGCATGTGCTAACTCTGCATGTGCTAACTCCGCATGTGCGTGCAGCTTATTTATGTCTTATTTTCATTGCATGTGTGATGCAGCTGACACCGTGACCCTTTTGTAATATCTCCTCTATCCAGGTCACAGAGCATTGGCCTGTCCTGGTTCATCAGCAGGGCATCGCTCCACCAAGCCCATTGTTCCCTCGTGACACACATCCTGACCGTATTCATGAGCCGCGGTTCTGGTGGAGATAACGAAATGAAAAAAACTCAAATGGCATCAGGACAGTGATATCACAACAGCTCGGGGACAGTCGGCCACTTCCATGAAGTGTGCACACTCACACAAACGTGACACGAGAGGAGCTGAAAGACACTCACAGGCTCCCACACAGAGTAAATTATGATTTTTGCCTGAGGTTTATTATCTACTGGACTACAGTTGTTCTTTTATGAAGCTGGAATTCAGCCTAAACACACCAAATCAGAAAGACGAGGCTTGTTTGTCGATGATCTAATGATGTTCCTCTCTGATAAACTCATTGTTCCGACAGTTTCCTCCGTCTCCAGAGGCTTACAGCAGCTACAATCACCTAATTACCTCTGTAAATTATTCATCAGTGTGCCAGCTACATGCAGAAACAGTGAAATCCATTTGGAGCGACAAGACTAAAAGGCTGTAGCCTCATACGCTGTGTACGACATGTTGATCGCTCTATTATTGATGCTGCTGAGTTTTTTTTAAAGCTTGCTTAAAATGATCTCGACCCAAGATTAAAGAACAAGTTAAAGTGTTATTAGAATAAAAATAAGTTGAAACATCTTAATCAGTGGTTTCCAAGGTTTTCCAACTCAGGGTTCACTTTTAAGTCTCAAAAATTCTCCAACCCCATAAATACGGTACATGTAAAACATTATTCTGTAAGTTTTTATTTATACAAAACTACATCTCCTCCTCCCACAAAATCATAATATTTTGGACATGATTTGGCAGCCTACTTGCAACACCTTTGGGGCCCACCAGGGGGGCACAGCCCACAGCCCCCTGTCACAGGTGCCACCATTGGCAGCTGTTGAGTCTGCATCTGAGGCCACCTGACAATTTACAATTCCCCCCAAAAAATACACAAGAGCAGCAGCTGTCAATTATTGTTAAACATGACGTAAAACCTTGATTTTAACCTCTTATAACAAATGAAAACAAATGAAAACAAATAAAGAGAACTTTAGTACAAGACAGTCAAATAATATCTTCAAATCTCCACAACAATGAGACATGAGAAACATTTCTGCCAGGTGTGTTAATTTTTTTAAGTTTGACCACAGCCCATCTGGAATGACTGGGGAGATGGATATTTTGACCTATACTGCAGTCAGCCACCAGGGGGAGCAGTTTTTGTGGAGACCTCACCTCGAGCCAAGCAAATTGACGTCCAGTTTTTCTTTTACAGTCTATGTTTGGCAACCCATGATCCAAACAATGTTCCTTAGAGCAAATTTCTTGGTTTTTTTTGTTTTGTTTTTTGTTTTTTTTGTAAAGGAGTAACTTTCTATAAAAAGCCTGATCGAATAAAATAAAGTATGGTATTTCATAAAGTTCTTCAAATTTATTTTGTGGAAGGTTTGTTTGATAAAAGACCAAAAAAGAAAAAAAACATAGAGTTTTCATTTTTGCTGATTCTGGCGCCCCCTGTGGACAAAACAGTACGTCTTTATCACTTTCATATTTATCACTGTCATATATCACATGAAGAGTTTAAGTTGTAGGTATTTTAATGTAGAAGGATAGTTTCTTGGTTGTGCAGTCCCTTCCTCTGACACCTACACCCCCAGCAGAAATTCTAGACACTAAAAATAATAATTTAGAAAGTGATCATCTCAAAGTTAATGGTATTGTTTATTTTAATATGTGATAGAGAGGCAACAATACTAGTTTTAGTCTGTTCCATTATTAGCTACAAAAAAAAACTCAAGGGAGCTTTAAGTCTTAGACATTAAGTCATATTCAAGTAAGGGCCTGTGTACACTAACAACTTTGTCAGCGACAATGTTAGAGGTCCATACAGAGGAGAAATTAACAACTCGAGCTTTTCAAAAAATAAAAAATAAAAAAGTAGAGGTGTCAAAGTACCACAGTCAACTTTTATAGCATAGCAATTGTAAGTTTCTTTGAGAAGTGCCCAGAAACTGAAGTTGCAGGCAGAACTGTCAGTGGACACAGGCCCTAACTTTTAACTTTATAGAGATAAAGCCAAGACAGAATGTGACTTTTCTTTACTTGATTAAAAATATTCAAAATATTATGAAAGAGGATTTACAAGACTAAGTAAAGAAATTTAATCCACTTTTTTCAGATTAAATTATGAAACCCAGATTTTGTTCCCGGAGTTGTTAAACTGGAGTATCACCCAGTACTGGACTCAACCGACCTCAGAACTTATTCTTGTTCAAACAGACTTCATGAATTATTTCACTCCAGTGTTTAATGAAGCACTGTACAGGAAACGTTTTGAACTCATGCCCGTCCAATAAGAGAAAACAAAGTATTTTTATAAAGAAATTCTGATGCAAGTTTTACATCACCTCAGTGTTTACCCTTCAGAGAGATTACGAGTGCAGCCCTGTTGACAGCGAGCATATTTGACGTTTCTGGGCTGATTATAAAAAGGGTTCAGAAGTTCAAGAGGTTAAAGAAGAGTTCTCCGCAGCAGACGTAAAAGTCCCCCGAGCTGCATGAACAACAAGGGCACAGAGTTCAGATGAAGTTCTTCAATTACGAAAGTAAGCTCTGCGATAAAATGAATGAAGAGGAAGATCAGAGGCTTGTCTCACTGTTTTTGGGCTTTGAGTGCTGGATTTTACTGTTAGTGGGAATTGGTTTGTTGGGTGTTTTTTTTTCCAGAGATTCCACAATTTCCACTCTTCCCTTCTTTCACTGAACAGCAGTAATCGTCTTAGTGATAAGACGATAAATAAAATGAATAAATCCCTACAATAGATTTCTTCCTAAGCTCTAAAACCTGACTTTCACACTTTTGGTTTTGTGAGAACAAAACTTCATAATGGAACGTGGTTTCTGACTTTGTCTTTAGTGTTAGTAAAGTTTGTGGAGCAACAAAATAATTCACAAAGGACCATGATTTAGGCAACCTGAGAATCTGGTCAGACACTCACTCACTTTTTGTTCCCCAACAAAAAAAGTAAAACAAGTTCCGTTTTTATCTTCAGCCTGTGGGTCAAAATACATTTCTAAACTAAAATCAATAAACATTGTACCAAATGTAGAAAAAAAGTAAAAATTTGACAACCCTAACCCCTAACCCCAAATATGCAAACAGAAGAAAATGCTCACATGTCCTAAATGATTTCTATTTTTGTAGAAATTATTAATGTTTTGATGAAATATTTATATCATCTTTGGTTTTCCTTAAGTTTTAAGAAATATTTTCAAATTTCGTAATTTTTTTCCCTTGTCTTGAAATATTTTTGGATTTGTGAATCTTTGTCATGCAACATAAAATATTTTTTCTTGTGATTTTTTTATGTAGAATAGAATAGAATAGAATAGAAAATACTTTTTTACCCCAAGGGGAAATTCAGGAGGATCAAGAAAACAAAAGTAAGAAAGTGAATAGAAAGTGCAAAAAGGTCCATAAGAAAATAGATGCTGACAGCTGGCGTTGGTGTCTGGTGTTAACTCTGTTAGCCATGTCTGTGAATAGCATGATGCTACTCTGCCTTCTGGTATTCCCTCTGTTGCTGGGTTAGCACAGCTAGCTCGTCCATCTTATTGGAGATAGATCTTACGTTCCCAATAAGGTTAGATGGAAGGACAGGTCCATGTCGTCACTTCTTAGCTCTCACCTTGGCATCAGCACGTCGTCCTCACCTTCTTCTCCTCACCTTGTGGGGAAACATCTGGCCTTGCACTAGTTAGCATTGACATGCTACAGGCTGCTAACAGCTGATTTCACATGTACACAATGCGGCCATGGTTACATCTATCTATCTATCTATCTATCTATCTATCTATCTATCTATCTATCTATCTATCTATCTATCTATCTATCTATCTATCTATCTATCTATCTTTTTCCATGTGAGAGAAGTTCCGCTGAATAGAAACCCAAACAACAAGCGTTGAGGCGCTGTCTGTCACTTTGTGCGTGTGTGAGCCCCTCCCCCCCACTGGCCTCTCCCCCACGGTGCCCACACTCAGGTCTGCCACCCTCCTGGTCCTGCTCCTCTTACCTGAGGGTCCGAGGAGGTTGATCCCTCCTGGCATGTTTGGGTTCTCTCTGCATCCTCTGCATGTCGACACGCAGACACCCACTGCGCTGTGTGTGTGTGTGTGTTGGGGGGTTGTTGAGAGCTGCTCCTACGTCTCATCAGTGTGTGAGTATTTGTATCCGTGACAACGCCAGATGTGTTTTTTTAACATGTTCACACAGCTTCAAGTGTTTTTCTGTTATCACGCACACACTGTATGTTCCTATATTAGCTGTAACATATGGCTCAGAAACTGTCACATGCACTCGATCACCGTGTGTGTGTGTGTGTGTGTGTGTGTGTGTGTCATACTATATGTTCCTCCCTATATGCTGTTGTTTAATCTAATCTGATAATGTGTGGATGGGGTACGTTTGTGGATTCATGCGTTCACATCTGCCCGTCCTCATGGAGTGTGGACGTCGAGGCCCTCATGCGTTCTGTTATGTGTGTGTTCGCCCTCGGGGAGGGAGATATGACCCATAAAGCTGGGCTATGAGCATGCTCAGTGTCCCCTCTCCGAGCACTTGACCCGGGGTCGCCCTCGCAATCGGGATTGAAGTGTGAAAAGAAGTCATGGGCGATGAGGAATCGGGTTTAAGTCACACCCCCTGACCGGAGTCTGGCTCCTCTGGTTCTCAGGTGTCCTCTCACCTCAGATAATACTAATGTGCAGAGAGGAGGTTTGAGAGGACCCTGAGAGGATGTTTTTCTTAAAGGCACGGGACAAAAATGGGAGGGGGGGGTAAAGGGTCACATGTGTATCAGCTCAAACACCATAGGTTTAGGAGAGATGAAGAAATCCCCCCGGAGACAGTCAGAGGTGAGGAAGGAGGAAGGAGATGCA
Source organism: Halichoeres trimaculatus (assembly GCF_033239565.1). NCBI lineage: Eukaryota > Metazoa > Chordata > Actinopteri > Labriformes > Labridae > Halichoeres > Halichoeres trimaculatus. The sequence goes on from NW_027437200.1 coordinate 20,479,805, forward strand.
AATATGATCACATCAAGGGAGCACCGCAAGGATCAGGTCAAAGTTAGAGTCCTGGAGCACTGTGCTGAAACACAGTTAGAGAAAGACTTTGTAGACTTTGTCCACATCTCACAAAACTTTATGTGTCCTTTTTTTGTTTTGTTTTTTTTTCATAAGAGAAGCTGCAACTTCGACTGGTTCAACCACAAAATATCTGCAGTCCCTGGGTCGTCCACCTGAGGCATACTTTGAAAACTACAACCCATACAAAACATAGACCCAGGCTGGGATCTAATATCAAAAAACTGTGGTAGCCATATTGGAAACATTGACTCAATCTCTGTTTTCACCAAGCGGTTCAGTTTGGTCCTTCTCGGTACAACTCCCATTTCGTGGTGTTTCCTTTGACTGAATCAGGGACAGGTCCCCAAATTACCGACAAAGTCCCACTTCCTACACTTTTTGGTACCTCTACATTGGGATGCCTGACATACTGATCTGACCCCAGAAGGGGGAGCTAGAAACACTGTCCTTTTGATTGGTTGAATGCCAATCACAAAGGGGGAGTGGGATGTTATGCAGTAACGCTATCATGTAGCTGCTCAGGCTTTACCAATCCAACCTATACCAGACTATCCTGATCCATACTGGACCACTTAGTGGAAACTGGGCTTGATTTTTAGTTGATGTGGTAAAAAATAGTTGCATTGGACCTTTAGCTTTTTGGCTAATAGCCACTATCCAACCAGCTACACTGCTCATTTAGCTTATCTCTTTACAAGTTTACAAATTTTAACAATTTTTGACCTTACCCCAACTTTTGACCTTAACTTCTTTAGTGTCTATAAAAGTCAAGTGGTAGATGTTTGGTTGCTAAAATGAGTGGTGTTGGGTTTAAGTAGAAGGCATGACAAGTAGGGATGAGTACCGATTTAGGTACTTTTACAGGTATCGACGGAATGCTGTCAAAACTACTGGCTTCTGATTCACGTAAAATCAAAAGGTACCATGTTTGTTTAGGTACCTAAACGCATCCTTGTGACTATGAGGGAGAGAAAGAGTGGGTGATTTTCCATGCTGGGCATGAACACAGCATTAAAAGGTTATATGTGGAAAAATGTATACCGTATTTTCCGCACTACAAGGCGCTTCTGAATATGAGGCGCACCTTCAATGAATGGCCTGTTTTCATATATAGGGCGCACCACATTGCAAGGCGCATAGAGTAGAAGCTACAGTTCTGACTGGGGTTGCGTTATGCATCCACTAGATGGAGCTGCGCCAAAGGGAATGTCAACAAAACAGTCAATAAGTCAGTCAAACTCAGGCTACATCCACACGGAGCCGCACATTTTCCTATCCAACTATTATCTGTGCTGTTTTCAAAAAAGTGCGCCGTAAAGACGAAGCCGTTTCTGCCGTCCACAAAAGCCGTTTCCAGAGATCAGTTCAAATGCCAGACCTTTGGGGGGCGCTGTGTTGCTCTGACAGTAAACAAGAGAAGAAGCCCGGGCCAGCCTGTGAGCTAATGTTAGCACTTAGCAGAATTCCTCTTTACAGGTTCTTACTGCTTACCGCTGTTACTCTGACGACCCCCCCCTGCCCCCTGACTACAGTAGGCATGATTAATCAATATCGATCCATATATTAGGCACAACGGATCATAAGGCGCACTGTCGGCTTTTGAGAAAACTGAAGGCTTTTAGGTGCGCCTTATGGTGCGAAAAATACGGTATGTTATATATAAAAGAATTTACATTTTATTGTTAAACAAATTGATATTTTTTACCACATAAACACACAAAAGTACCAAAAATTGGTACTGTTGAGTACCGATACCAATTGCCATGCTGTGACCAGCAATTTTACATATTTGGCACGATTCCTGAAATTTTCTGCTCCCTTAAAGGGTATTTTTTGATTGTTTACAATTTAGTGGCAAAATTACAGTTCCCAAACATCTCAAGGGGAACAATAACAAAACTCTTCTTTATGTTAATCATTAGCCATTGATGATACGTTTTCATTAGACAGCTTATTTTTAGGGTTGTGAGTAAAAAAAAGAAAAAAAATATCTTAAAGCTAGTATGAGAAACTTTAGGTTGGCGTTACTTTGGCGCCCCCTGTGGACAAAGTCTTCGTTGATCTTATTTAGTAAATGCATTAGAAAAGTTGCCAAAAAAAATATGTTGAATGTTTCATCATTGTGGATTTTCTTTTCTTAGCATGCTAACCCCACACCCACCATGTGTTAGCAGTTATATTAACTGTAAATGGCGTTAAATAAATTGAGCGTCTGGTTGATGATTCTTTTTGGTTTTGTTGGTCAGAGAGAGTCACTTTCACTTTAAATTTCAGTGTTTCATGACGTGTTTAAAACTTCTTACAGGAGCTTTAAGCGCCAAACAAACAGCACAGAGACTAACTGCAAAAACATGTTAATAAAGAAATGTTTGAATTAGAACCGTTTTCTCTGTCACTATCTATGCTCTAAACTCTCACAGTTAGTTTCTATTAATACCAGCTCTTCATCCTCCTCATCCCTCCACCCTTCAGCAGCTGCTGAGGAGCTGCATGTTTTTATATCAGTGTGACGGCGCTCTCAGGCAGTGAGAGGAAATGACATCTCACCTCACCCACACAGCGAACATCACAGGCTTTTAAAAACCTCCCCGGTCCTTCCCTCAGTTGTGTCCTCACCAATATTACACCAGCAGGCTGAGAGCCGCGCTCCCCGCTCCGCTCTGACCTAATGGGCTGTGAAACAGTGAGGGGAGGCGGGTGACTCACTCTCACCCCTCCCCTCGTGGAGTTTTCCTCCTCTGCACGTCCTCCCTTCTCTATTTTTGGGTTCATTTCAGTATTACGCTTTCCAAAAACAGCAGAGTTTGTGTCGCTGAAATTGCCGGTCTTAATAAAAAGCCTTTGCATGTTGAGGCCTTTGGAGAACTCTGGAGCTTTGACATCAAATCCTCCACGGCAGAAGGCACAGAGGGCAGAAGGGATTGAAATATCAGGATGTAATTTCTGTTTTTGGGTGAAGTTAAACGTCCGTGGATTAGAAATTCAGCTTGTTCAGTTGGCCTGAGGAGGATTGGAAAAGAGCTTAGGAGAGAAATGAGGAAGGAAAGATGAAACGCTGGACTCAAAGATAAGAGCGCAAAACAGAAGTGGAAAGGAGATTTCATCACCAAAATTTTCATAAGACCTTATTCAAAAGATTAATGATTTTATTTAATGCCTGACACTTCATACAAGACTTCAAGTCTTGAGCTGAATTCTTTGACGTTTTTCAGTTTGGAGTGTTTCTGATGTTTTTCTTGATGGCCTATCATTTTTCACTCTACAAAAGTGGTTACAGTGGCTAATCCAGACTCTGGCTTTGAGAGCTGATGCTCTAACAGCTACGAGAGGCCCACTTGTAAATCAAAAAAGCTGCTTGATTGTAAAAAAAAATTGGCTTTCGCGTAATTCTTAACTGTGTTGTGGGTGAAAAAAATGATGCATGTTCTCAAAAGCTATATTCTGTTGTAAAAGATTACATACTTGTAATTTTGCTTGAAAAAACTTCACTGTAACATGACTTCAATGGGAATTCATTGATTTTTGGAGCCAGCCTCTAGTGGGCATTTGAGGAACTGCAGTTTTTGCGACTTAAGCACTGGCTTCATTTTCTTAACAATGGATGTTGCTTCTTTAAAAACCCTTTCTTGGCGCCGCCCTGTTGGTTTCATTTCTTGTCAATTTTTTTCATTTCTTTTTTTTTTGTCTTTGTATTTGCAGTGGGTCATTACTTTGTACGGCTCATTTGTTGGCCGTGAAAACCAAACTAACCAAACTACAAGCTGTTAGCAGCTTGTAGCATGTCAGTGCTAACTGGTGCAAGGCCGGATGTTACCCACAAGGTGAGGAGAATGAGGTGAGGATGACGTGCTGGTTTTCGGGTGTGAGCTAAGAAGTGACGACATGGACCTGTCCTTCCATCCATCGTTATTGAGAATGTAAGATCTATCTCCAATAAGATAGAGAAGCTAGCCATGCTAACCCAGCAACAAAGGGAATACCATGCCATTCACAGACACGGCTAATGGAGCTAACACAAGACACCAACGCCACATTGGATGAGCTTCACCTGCTGTGAGCAGACAGGATCCAGGAGACAGAGACTGAACAGACTGCTGAAGAAGCTCGTTCCTCCTGAATTTCCCCTCAGGGTTAAATAAAGTATTTTCTATTCTATTTTTATTCTGTTCTATAGTTTTAGCTTGTTCTTGAAATTCAAGTCACATTACAACAAACCAGGAAAAAACAGGCAGTTGGCAGAGTCTCTGCATACTCACACCTCTATTAGATCATGAATGATGTCGAAAAAAGGGTTATTTGAGTACACTTTTTTTTAGTACAGATGTTTTTTGTCGTTTTTCTTTTCACACAACCACCAGGCAGACTGGTACAGCTGCTGCTTCAGCCCCCCAACTGACATCTGGCCTATGATGGACTGTCAGTAAGTCAGAAACAGAAGATCTGCTCTGACAGCTGTGCATCACTGTCATGTGTCTGAGGAGTTGACCTTGCACAACAACGATCCATAAACTGATGCACACAAAAGCCCTTTGGTGGCCTTAGAAATGAAACCGCATTCACCGGGGCCGGCCTTTCTCCTCTGCTCTGCCAGCCAGCCCGGCTGTGTGGCAAAGATAGCATCATTAGACGACTCAGCTCTGCCAAGACGCCACGAAAGAGATCTCATGATGGACGGGAGGGCGGCTGAAAGCTCAGGCCCCGGAGATGATCGCCCCCAGGACACAAAGCAGAAGCACCTCAGGAGCCGGTCCAGCTGGGGGTCAGAGTTCGAGGACAGTTCCCCTTCCCTCAAATCGACCTGTTTTGGTACGATATCTGCAGGCTAAAATGACCTGACAGCGCTTGATGCATTTGCAGCCTGGCACATAAGCGATCTGAAAATGCTGAGCTATTTCTGCTGATGTTAATTTGCTCTGTGTTAGGGCCTCGGTTCACAGCTCGGTCAGCCTTCCCTGATACTATATTCCCGTTTGTTTCAGTAAAGGTTCTCCCGTCACATCGCATTTAGGTCGAGATGCCTGTGAACTGTGAATGCACCGCGCACAGGGACCCGGCCACGCTGAGCCTGCTGGGTCCTAGACCCTGCCTGTTTCAGGGGATGATCTGCCCATGTTGATGGTGGTGTTCATAATTTCTGGTTTTCTTATTTTCCTGATGAAGGCTGCTGAATGAAAAGGAGAAAAAACATTTAGTTATTTATAAAAAGAAACTTCTCTAACGTGCATTTAACAGAGAAATTCAAAGCAATCACCCTTAGCATTCCACTTCACTAAGTAGCCTGTAAAACGGTTTGAATATTTCAGCAATCAATAAAAAATTAACAAGCTGTAGCATGCAATAAGATGTATAATTCTCATATGTTAGTTTTCTTTAGTGGTGGTATTTTCTTCAAACAGTTAAAAATAGATATTTGGTGGTATACGGTTGTATTTAAATGTAGTATAAAGTAAAAAAAATAGTAACAGCATAAGTAAATTAAAAAAAAAAAAAAAAATCTGACAAATAAATTGCCTAAATTTAACATTAAATTCCTGGACTAAGAGACATTTAAAGAAATAATCAGATAAAATTTTGTATTAAAAGTAGTAAAAAGTACCTGATGTTCCCAGTTTTATCCCCTTAGCAGCAGCAGACCAGTGAGTGTGTGTCCTCTAGGAAAATGCAGCAGTGTTTCCCATCTTTATACGGACCCCTCCTCGCTGTACACGCTGATCCCTTCATTCTTGTTATCTCTGATTTCATGAATAATTCATCACTCAATCAGAACTACAACTGAGCTCGCTAATTGCTGCCTTTTTCTTCTTTTTTTTTTTACTGTCATCATCATTATTATTGTTATTATTCCCATCTCCTGTGTGTACTGTTAAACATGAAATTAAATTAATGTGATGCTGGGAAAAAAAAAAACTCTCTCCTAATAGCCCTGCATTAACCCTCTTGTTAATTTGAAAACAGATTTAGGGGAATTAATTTCACATTTGGATGCAGTTTGTGAGAGGAAGAAAAAAAATCTGCAAACAGCTCATTTAAGTAGTAATTTGTGTAATTGCTCAATTTGTTTTCCAGTGGAGAGAAGCTAATATTTCTTTACAAGAGACATAAAAAAAATGAAAATAAATTGAAAAACTAAATCTAAGAGATTTTAGATTTTAACTATGACTTTTTTGTATCTGCTGTGCTTTTAATAAAAGAAAGAAAATTGGATTTGTTGTACTTTTTTTCATCTCATGTCATCTTTATTTTTTAATTGAACTGACACTTCAGTGATGAATATAAAACACTCTAACAGCTCCATTAGTGTTATGTATGTGTGTGCATTTGTGTGTGTGCCTCCCAAGCAGGCAAATTTCTGATAATGAAGTGTTTAACACAGGTTAACACCTGTTAAAGCAGAAGGCAAAGATAATTTGTTGTTGCTAACAGGGTTAAATGTTCTCCCTGAATGTAATCCTGCCTTCCTTACAGATTTCTCTGTTGGGGCTGTGTGCCAGGTTAAATCCAGGTCACTGTTCTTTTGATGAAACAACGCAGTTGCATTTAAAATTGATGTTACAACTACATGTGCTGAAAGCAAGCTGGTTTACTTCTGTTTCCTTTTACATGTGCAGGTAGGAAACAAACAAGGAATGTGTAGCTCACCTGTAACATGATGCACTGCAGCTTATTTTTCATTTATGCCTACCTGCTGTTTCAGGAATAAAACAGTCACGTGCCACTTTAGCATTATTAAAACACAAAATAAACCTCAAGGTATTTAAAAATGAGTCATTTTTGATCTGTTGTGAAAGTTTCTTCCAGGAATTTCCTCCTAATTAATCAGTGCAGGTCTCCTCAAACCCTCAGGAGCAATATCTAGTAGCTAACTGATGTTGTGCTAAGAGTTAGCTATCGCTAGTTGATGAGTCTCGCGTTTTAATCCAAATATCTGCTTTCTACTTCACTACACACCTCCTTGAATAAGTTTTACATCGAAGTAAGTTTGATTTAATTGGCGTTTTTGGCGAAAACTCGATAAGGATTGTCAACAGTATGCTAGCGGTTAGCGTTAGCGCGCTAGCGATTAGCGCGCTAGCGGTTAGCCCGCTAGCAAGCTAAAATAGCAGTTGTATGATGCTTTGTGATGTGTTAATGACCATTTTTTATGTGTTTACCCTCATTTATCACCGTTGTGTTGAAAGTATGACTGCTTTTTTAGTTTTCTTGATGCTGTACTTGGATTATAAAAGGAAACCAATGCTGAAAAGTATTTAATTACTAATTTTACTGTCATTTAAAAGCTTTTTTTCCCACCTGCACTTGTTGGAGTTGATTTTATATTATGATACTTTTTATTTTAAGGCACAGGACACTGTACAAAACATAGTTTAAAATGCTATCTTTACAATATGTTTACATTTATTGCAACCTGAAGTATTTTAAGTGGGGGAGCTGTATTTAATTACATTTTAACATTTTACACAGTCTTTTAGTGAGCAAAAAGCAGAACTAGAGCTTAAATGATAGAAGTCTCCAACAAATATGATAAAATCTGAATAACAGAAGGTGCAGATCCAGGGAATTAGTTCTTAAAATATGTTGTTATCTACTCCTGCAACCTTTATTTGGCATGTTTTCATCCTAATCAGTCATTTCTGTGTTTTAGGAAACAACAGAGTCTGCCTGGAGGACTACCAGTCAGCTGTATCTACCTCCAAAGTAATGAAGAGCTTAAAGAGCTGGTCAGACATCCACATCGCCCCAGCACCTGCCAAAGAACCTGGATGAAAAGTGATCAAGGTAAAATAAAAAAAATAAAAAAGAAACACAAACAAAAACAATATGGTTCTTTTTCTATATGACAGTGTTTAGGGCCTTGTCTTCACAAAAAGATGGAAGGCTAAGCAGTTTCTCAAAAATGAAGCCAAAACATATCAAGCTCCTTTGCAGATAGGTAACATTAGCTGTCAACAAGGCCCTCTTAAATAACAAACAGGTTATCATATTAATTCATGGTTCTAGTTTTAGTTAGTTATCAAATGCTTCAAATAGGGACCGACGTAAATTGAAACCTATCAGCTACCGTATTCTGATGGAGTGGAGATGGACTGGACATGGATCTGGAGGAATAGAAAAATCAGAGTTGGACATTTTGAGATGAGGTTTAAATAATAGATTACAAAATCCGCAAAACGTCTGTGGTATTGAGTTATTTTTGAGAGTTCTCTTGATGGTTTTATCACTTTCCCAAAAGATGAGATCTTACTCAAGCTTTGGAAAACACAACTTCTCTCCAGCTGTTTTCCAAAAATTCTGTAGATTTCCTCTGCACCCTGTTGAATGTGAGCTGCCTTTGGACACCTTGCGCCCCTCAGGAACAGGTGACTTGTATGTGTTTTGACGCGCGTGTAAAACACTTTGAAGAGTCCAGATGTGTGAGAGGATAGAGGCGAGCACCTGCAGTGCCACTCCAAAGCGGGTGTCACTGCTCTACAGTCGGCGTCAAAACGTATTAAAATACACCTGCAGCTATTTAAAAAAAAAAACCTGTACCCCTCTCTAGTTTTCTTCTCTTTTCCCTCCTCATCTGTCAGGCGGCAGCAGCCAGTTGCCATGGCAACAGAAGCAGATGTTGAGGGGTTTCTCCTGTGTGACGGGATGTGAACTATTGACCTCTGCCCCTGGAAAAAACAAACAGAAATGTCAGTAATGGATATGGATTTATGAGTGTATGGGCTGCCTCTGAATTGCCTCTAATGCAGCTTGGCACACCATATGCCACTGTTTGCATTTTTTATGATGCGGGATGACTCAGTCGCGAGGGTTGAACGATTTACACGGCCCACGGAGTCTGGGGCTTAGCAGCAGCTCACATATACGCTGTAAATTGAAACTATAGAGCATAAACTGCACTGTGAGCTCCTCTCTCTGCGATGGCACGGGCAGTTGTTTATCTCCAGCCAAGACAAATCTAACTTTAGACAAGAAATAAAAGTGTTTTCATCAAACATGACTGAAACCAGAAACATGTGACTCACACGGAGTGAAACAGACTCAACAGACCCAGTGTGACAGACTTGGATGCATATATGCATTAACAGCTCGGGGCATAAAGTGAGTCACAGCAATGCTACAATAACCACAAGGCCCACTTCTGTATGCGCTTCCCAGGCAACGACATGCAGGCTGCAGGCTTTGACACTTTACAAACATGACCGTCTTTTTTGGTTTGATGGTTATGGTGCTCTTTTTGCATCAAAACAACAGTGTAGTGTCATGTAGCCTGTACTGACTCTGATAGAGCAGCTAGAAATAGTCAGACGTATTATTAAACAGTTTAAACTGCTTTTTAAAATCTTACTATGTCCCTCTGTTACCCTTATAGTAGCTCTAAACAATTTACAAAATTTCAAAAATCTATATTTTTCTCACACTGGTGTCTTAGAAAATCTGTATTTCAGTCTCTGTTGAAAAGGCTTTTTTCAAGCTGCTGTCTCTTTAAGGCACTCTGCTCCATAACCCCCCTCTTTCTGATTGGCCAGCCTTCTTGAGGCTTTATGATGTAGACCCTGGCGTTTTAGGCCTTCCCCTCAAATGTGTCATGAACCAATTAGAAGAGTTAGATGACATCATCATTTCAGCAAGTCACATGACGATCTTGTGGTAAGAATGGACTGTTTTGTACGGTGGCTGGTAGGTGTCAGACGATTTGCAAATGCCACAACACAACAAGAGTGAAAAGAGGTTACTTATCCAAACAGACACAGAAAAGTTGTAGAATTAAGTGAATGATAAACTTCATCTATGATAAATAAAGCTTCGTAGGGGTGTCACCTTGTGATATCCATCATAGTACTTATATTTCTTTATTCACGTTAGCATTAGAGCTAAATCTATCACAGCTTAAGTTATAAAAGAAATCAATCATTAACTGACTTTCAGAATCACAACTTTTCTGTGCCCATTAGGAAAACTGTCCTATTAACTTCCGTTGTGTTGTCACTTTTGCAAATCAGCTGACACCTATAGGCCACCGTAGTTTCGAGCAGTTTACAGTCATATTCAGGGGTTTCTACAACATATGAATAAGTAGAGGGATACAAATCAGCACACGTATGGTTGAACATCCAGCATTGTTACTGAATTTCCATTTTTAAAAAATTGGAAACCCAGAATACCCTCTCTTTAAATTTGTGCGTGGCTTCTTAATGTGCTTTAAATTTGCCGATTTAAAGCTACTGTGAAGACTTTTTATCTGGTTGCCAAACAAGCTGAAATTAATACTCATGTATTTTTGTGGACTAGGAAAACAAAAGGATCTATCAGTGACAGGATTGACAACTTCTTTACTTAAATACCAACCTTTGAAACTTCTGATGCAGGGTAGGCGTCAGATGAGACAATAATCCGCAAAAAATAACTTATATTAAAAAATGTTCCCTCTGATTCAAGATTTGTAAGGCTGTTGATGTATTAACTGTTGAAATGAATCAGGAGCAAGTATTTTGTAATAAAACACAAATTAAACATGGAGGAAACAGAATCTGCTTTGTCCACACGGGGGCGCCAAAATCAGCACAAACCAACAGTCAGTCAGTTAAAGGCAGATTACTTAAAAAAACAGTTAATGATACCACATTCATGTTGTTACTGATGATTTTATTTGGTTTAGTTGCCTTAGTTGCTGACTAAATTTCCTCACAGGAGCTTTAAAGTTGCAGTTTTCATTTTCAAGCTTTGCCGTCTTTCCTTCTACCCTCTTGTCTTCTCTCTTTTTACTTTATTCAGCTGCCATAATTTGGTTAGGGACATCTTAAAGCTACAAATCCAGCTCTGAAGTCCTCTGTAATAAAGTATTCTGGTTATTTAGGCCACCTTCCTGCTTTTCCATGCACACTTGACCAGCGCTGCAGAAAAACCGTCCTTCCAAGATTGACTTGATTATCCATACACAATTAATCTTTAATCCGCTCCACACCTCCACCCTGAGCTGTGATTCCTGCTCTCCTCCGGCCCATCAAACTTTCATGAAGGTAATGGAGATAAAGCTAAGATGGAATAACAGTTCCTGCCGTACAATCCCGGAGGAAAGGTGAAAGAAAACGTTTCCAAGGTGTTACGAGGTGCCAGACGGCTTTCTGGATTAGCTCTCGCGCCCAAATGTGCAGCCAGGACGAGGGATTGAATGGTATCGAGCGAAAGTGTTTTCCAATAGAATATTCTACGGGAGCCTGGGGGAGTACTGGTGTGTGTGTACATGTGTGTGTGTGTGTTTCCTGGTATTTGGGTTATGCCTCTGCACAGAAACTTGAACATTTTGAACTAAAGCGAGGTACAACTTGTTCTTTTGTCATCTGGAGATTTAGAAAGTAAGGAGTTTAGATGAGGTAACATGGAAAGTCTCCTGTTCTCGTAGCAGAGTGTGTGTATGTGTGTGTGTGTGAGTGTGTGTGTGGCACTTTGTGTCCCTATTAAGTTTTTAGCCGTGTAATTCCCCGCTTGTTGTACGATTCGTTTTTGTCACTCTTATATAATCCGGTCCAGATAAGGTGGAGCGGGCATTGAAGGATCTGCTGGATCAGGCTGTCCCTCTGTGTGTGTGTGTGTGTGTGCACGTGTGTGTCAGTACACATGACGAGACAGCAGAAAGGAAAAAATATGACATGAAAAAAAGGCCCAGCATGATGCAAATACATGAAAATAAACATGGCCCGGGGTGTACATTCATGCATGCATGGATATGTGCAGTGTATACATCTGCATGCAATAAATAATGAGCCAAACACAGAACAGCGGGTGCACAGAGTACACAGTGTACAGATGGGACTCGGCGCTCACCACCAGAGGGCGCTCATCCCCACTGAACTTTTGACCCCTGCTGCCGGGCATTCAGAGAATCTCTCAGCTGTGATTACGTGATCTACTTTGATTAATTGGGCAGATATGATGGTCCACACTGACTCCATGACCCTCGCTGAGGACAGAATCCGCGCAGGGCGGCTACGCGGAGCTAAAGCCAATGGAGAGTGTGAAGGGATTCAAATTGACAAACTATGAAACAGAGGAGAAAGAGAGAGGAGAGGGATGAGGACGTGGGAGGAGAGGAGGGAGAGGAGCTGACAGGAGTGGAGATAGATGTAAACGTGTTCCCATGATGCCATTCGACAGTCAGAGATATGTTAAGAGTGAAGGAGAGTTCAAACACACACAAAAACCTTTACTCATATGTTACCCAAAATCTTAACATCTAACTTTTCCTTAACTCCTTTTTTTGCATCAGTAAATAAAGGCAAAATAATACTCACATGATCCAAAACATATGAAGCCAATGAGCACAGAAAGATACACAAAACAGAAAACAAACAAAGCCAAAAAAGAAACATGATCAGTGTGTCACAAATGCTGAAGAAACTGACTTAAACAGCATCTTAAAACAACCATTAAGGTACATTAAAAAACATCAAAGACATAATTTGACATAACAAAACAAAGCAATGTTTAGATTTATTAAATAAAGTTAAAGGAATGGACAAAGTGATGTTCAGTCAGAGATGCAGAAAAACAACAAAATAAAATTTTAAAAACTATAAAAGAGGCACAAAACCTACCACAAAAAAAGAGATTAAATGACTTTGATGAGTTTTAAAAAGAAGGAAGAGTCTGCAGGACATGTGTGTCAGTGTCTGTGTTGGCCTTAACCCCCTTCCGAGTGGAAGAAGCTAGTAGAGCCGCAGCTATCGAATATTTTAGTATTCGAGTATTCGACTGAAAATCCCATCGATTAATCGAGTAATCGGATAAAATACATTTTTGTTTAGTTAAAGAGCAGTTATTTTTCAAATGAAATTTTTTCTCTTATAGAAAGAGAAGTTTCTGATACAGCATGTCAATAAGAGCACTTGCTTTGGTAGCTCCAAAATCTGTAAACACACTTTGACACATTTTTTGTGCCTTGTACATCTCATCAAATGTTGCTGACCCAAATGGCACCTTAGTCTTCAAACTCCAGAAAAGAAGCTAGATTTGTTGCTAGTTGCTACTTTGTATAAGAGGTAGCTTGAGGGGTCTGAAAACTCTCTTAATATGGCCTCAGCTCTATTTGAAATACCACACTTTGATCTTTTTTAAAATTAAACGATTCCTCGAGGCGGAGAAAATTACTCGAGTAATTTTTGTAATCGAGTACTTCGAATCATTCGAGGAATCGTTTTAAGCTCTAGAAGCTAGTAAGAGCAGCTATGATAGCAAAAGTAACACGAAGGAAGGAATACACAACCAAAGTGAAACAAAGCTCCAAACAGACGAAGCTCTTGAGTCTCTCCCACGAAGAAATGTGAAGCTACTGGTGGATGCTGGGCTAAGTGTGTCCACATAGTTACAGTTGGAGGCTGTGGATGTGCGCTGACGCTGACACTGACACTGACACTAACCCAAGAAGGAAGAGCGAAGTTGGAATTTGTGTTTACCAACAAGTAACTGAAATTCCTGCATCTTTAAAAAAACTTAAGAGAAGCAAAAAGACAAAGGTGAGATGCAAAACAACCACACTCTTTTAGATCAACTCAGTAGTTTGTAAAACAAAAGCAGATTTCTCAAGGTTACTACAAAAATTTTGAAAAACAGGAAGTAGAAAGACCTTTGGTGTCTTTCCTTAGCTGACAAACTCAAAGCAGTTTTCTGCCAATGAAAAAAAAAAGAAGAAGAAATCCCTTCTCAGGTTTCTTGAAATAAGAATGGACTAAAACGAGAAACTGACCCATTTGGCAGATTTCTTTTACTCTGTCTTTTCGTATCTTGAAATTAGACATTTTCTTCAAGTTTTCAGGTGAACATAGCTCATATTAGGTCTCACAAATCATGTTTAAGAAAAAATTAATTAATTAATACCGGCTTAGATTTCACTTTTTTGTAGGGTAGGAACCCAAGACCCCAATGAGACAGGAAACATCTACTGTTAGTTTTTGGGAGGCACCAAAAAGAGCGCCTCAGACTTTAAGGAGATTCAAAACAACCACAAAGATCTGAAGGAAAACCAAAAAGACATAAAGCAACTTTCAAAATGTCAACAAATATAAACAGTAAACCAGGTGCAAGTGAATTCAAAAACCACAAGGAGGCAAAATCACAACAAAGAAAACCTTCACATAGTTATTTTACAGAGTTTGACAACAGAAACACAAAACAGCTGTGTGTTCGTTGATCTTTGCGTTGGAGGCGTTTGGAGGCCTTCACATGACATGTTGACCTACAGTTCATACCCTCATCTTCATCTTCCTCCTGCAGTTTATGTTTTATTCTTTCATTATTCCAGCCTCTGGGCCAGAATGAGCTGATCAGAGGATGCTAACTTAAGACCAGAAATGTTTGTCATTCGTTTTCTCTTCCCTGACCTTTAGCTGAACTCGCCTCACAGCGCCCAGGAGGCCAAGAGCGGGGAGCGTCAGAGACGGAGAGGAAAAAAAAGGCAAATTTGAGTTTTCTGCAACGATTTCTCGATGAAATTCTTGAAAATCTCTTCTCTTACTTCAGAGACGCTGCTACGAGACGTGAGGTCTCTTTTACATATGTTTCTTTTCAGCCCAGTCGCTCCGTCAGAGGGCAGCTTAGAAAATATTTGTCGGACCTTCAAGATGAGTGGTTTTCCCTTTCACGTATAATAAAAAATACAATACTTTATTCATGCAGCAGGATTCACAACATGCCCTTCCTCAAGTATGTCCCTGAATAAATAACATCTGTGTGTTTATACATTTTTTACTTGGACTGAAAAGTAAACCTTCATATTTGAATTTTGAAGTATCTTATAATCAATCCACAGCTTTTCACACAGTTATCCATAAGAGGGGAGCTAAACACATTAAGTATAAAATAAAATATTTATGAATCAATTCTTTAACCTATCACACCTTACTTTGTAATTATCAGAAATGAATTTAAAATTATTGTAATTTCTCAGGGCGAAGTGGTGTCATTTATTCCAAGTCAAGAGATGTTTTATAAGACAGCAAACATCAAGAAGTTCAACTAGAATTTTCTCCATATGTAATGACTCAGAAAGTCAGAAATGTACGTCATTTTGCTAGGCTGGAAGTGGATTCACCACAAAAACTGCTCCCTCTGGTGGTTGGCTGCAGTATGGGCCAAAAAATCCGGCTCCCCAGTCATTCCAGATGGGCTGTGGTCCAACTTTGAAAAATGAAAACACCTGGTAGAAATGTTTCTCTCGTCTGATTGTTGTGGTGATTTGAAGATGTCATTTGGCTGCCTTGTATTCAAGTCCTCTTTTTCCTGAAATGTTTCGTTTTCATTAGTTATAAGAGATTAAAAAAAGAGGTTTTACGTCACATTTAACAATGATTGACAGCTGCCATTCTTGTGGGGTTTTTTTTTGGATAGTAAAATATGTCGGGAGGGAGAGCCAAGAAGAGTTAAGACTCTTGATTTTTCTCTCGATCAAGTTTTTCATCTTTTTTTCATAATCCTTGTATTTGGAGTGGATCATTACTTTGTATGGCTCATCTGTTGGTCGTGGACACCAAACTGGTTTTGTCTTCAGTGATATTTTTACTATTTTGTCTCCTGTGTTTGTCTGGAGATCCTACGTGTAACCATGGCTGCATTGTTTATGTGAAATAAGCTGTTAGCAGCCTGTAGCAAATCAATGCTAACTGGTGCAAGGCCAGATGTTTCCCACAAGGTGAGGAGAAGGAGGTGAGGAAGTGATGACATGGACCCGTCCTTCCATCCATCGTTATTGGGAACGTTAGATCTATCCCCAATAAGATGGACAAGCTAGCCATGCCAACCCAGCAACAGAGGGAATACCAGAAGGCAGAGTAGCTTAATGCTAACGGAGCTAACACCAGACACCAACGCCACATGTGAGGAGCTTCACCTGCTGTGAGCAGACAGGATCCAGGAGACAGAGACTGAACAGACTGCTGAAGAAGCTCAGTCCTGGACCCTGTGGAGGTGGAGGCTGGCTGACTGGACAATGATGGACAAGCTGTCAGCATCTATTTTCTTATGGAGCTTTTTACACTTTCTATACACTTTCTTACTTTTGTTTTCTTGATTACCGCTGTGACTCCTCCTGAATTTCCCCCTCAGGAATAAATAAAGTATTTTCTATTCTATTCTATTCAGTGGTGGTCAACTACCTCCCACCTCCCCCCAGAACTCATCATTAGACAGTTGTTAAAAAATCTAAAAACCTGTAGAAATATTTAAGAAACTTCCCTAAATCTCTCAAACCCATGTAGGGAGATTTAAATTAATCATTTTTAAATGTTTGCCTTTATTTTTATCTGCTGTTTTTAAATGTTAAAATGTTTAAATAAAAGCAGGGGGTATCCATGTCACTCTGCTTATTTAGCTTCTTTACGCTCCGCCATGCTGGATATGAATATTCTGAGTTTGATTTGCAACACGCTGTGGCAGCTGCTCATCCATGCTCTCCATCGGCCAATCATCTCATCCGCTGCCAGCCTTTCGACCAATAGGACGCCACAAGCCCTCAGGGGGGTGTGTCTCATTAGCTAGATTCCAGGACCTGGCTCTGGCCCACTGGACGCACTCAGCCGGAAAGGATGCAGTCCAGAGGGGGATTCATCATCTGCAGCATCCCTCTCCCTCTCTGCCTCTCAGAGCTGTGTGAATCAGATGGAAATCTCATACGTTTTGTTTTTTTGGACACTTGGTTATAAAAACTATCATTTCTTGATTTCACGCATCGGCAGTCTGCAGTGCTGAGCAGATCCTCCGAAGTTTAAGCATCCATCTGTCTTTTTTTTTTTTTTTACACCAGCAGGAACACTCTGTGCTTTTCTGGCCCTCCCTTCGCTCAGACTATTTTAGGTGCTCCGTGTAAGATTCACCTCGAGTTTAAAGTCAGCTGGATTCAAAGAGTCAGCTCTGACGAACATTTGTCCCTCTTTAACCCAGGCAAGATTTTAGACATTTCTTTTGCTACAAAACATCCTGACACAGACTGTAAGAGAATCAGGAAAAAAATAAATTTGTGTTTTTTTGTTGAGCTTCTTTTCAGTTCCTCATAATTTGAAGAAAATGCACACCGACGGTTGATACTTCCTTGATGTGGAGTTAACGCGTCTCTTCTTGTCGACATCTACCCGTCCTCGTTTAACCCCAGGAGCAGGAACATGTTGTGCTTTCACCGCCCTCCTTTGCACAGCGACTATTTTGGGTACGGACTCCAGAGGGCCTGTGTGGAATCATGGTGGTTTTATGTAACTGGTCAGAGTGGGTGTAATCTGGAAAGGCTAACGTTATCTAAACGAGGCCTCCTGGTGGCCGCCCAGGTGGGGGGCGGAGGGGCGGAGGCGGGGAGGGGTGGGCAGCGTATGTGGATCTGCTCATGGTCCATCGGGTTGAATATAAATCCTCAACCTTAAGGGACCTGCATTGACCTTTTCAGCGAGGATCAGTAAAATATCTGTGCTGCTGCTTCGGCTTTTAAAGCTTTTTTTTTCTATCGTCTGCATAGAAAAAATCTATATCCAGAAAATTCTGTAAGGTCTTGATAACAGCACTCTAAAGATGAACCACTTCCTAAGGAGGCATCTTTCAGTTGCTGTGTTTGTGCTGATATCCTTCATTATGTCATTATTGACTTTAGAAGAAAATGAGAAACTGAAAAAGCTAAACAGAACAGTATCAGACAGTTGTCAAGAAAAGACAAAGAATTTCGCAGATCACCTTTACAAATTTCATGAACGTTGAACCGAAGTGCATTTTTTTTGACAAATTCCTCTTTTTTGGGGAGTATTTGTTACAATGTGCCAGATCAAACTGGGGTTTACACCATAGACTGTCGTCTCCCAGACATCACCCGTCTCTTTCTGAAACGGTAAACGAAGCAGATTGGCTATCGCGGCCATATTGGTAGGGGCAAGGGCTTCGTGTACAGCTATAGGGCGCCAACTCAGACAGGAGATGTTTTTGAACCAGGCTGTAAATATTTTAATTTCTGCTTTTAAAACTGCTTTTTTTTTGGCTTGGTGTGTTTGTGACTTACCGTACTTTCGGAGCCTGCCTCATACAGACACTTGAGAAACAGCAGATTTTTGCACTTTCCCGTCGTCTCATATTCTTATACCGGAGGTTGCCGCTTGGTTTACACACATAGCAGCCTCTTAGAGTGTGTTATCCACGTTTTTGCATTCGACATTTGCTTTGACATTTATCGTACCCCTTAAAAAACCCATACAGTGTTTGAATACAATGAATCTTGGATCTCAAAAGCCCCGTTTCCACCAAGCGGTATTTCCACGGACTAATCCCGGGACAGATCCTCTCATAATCAAGACTAAACTGATCCAATCTTGGAAGGTGGAGTTACAACACTGCAGACCATTGATTGGTCGAAAGAACCATCACTTCCTGTGCGACAGCAGTGGCTGTATTTCTCCTGGCGGCACACCGTCTTCTCTGAAATGAAGCTTGATTGTCCTTTGCAACAAAGAGCCACATGGAAATCACAAAGAAGACAAATTGCTGGATGTCTTCCATCGTTGCTCTTTGTTTACTGTTTTGCGTTTTTCTTCTTTGCTGGATTTATTAGCGGGGTACACTGTGTCGCGCTGCTACAGCGTCACGCTGTTATTTAACTGTTGCAGCTATCGGCATCCAGCTTACACGCTGCCTACCACAAGGGGGCACAGTTGGCTGTAGAAACGCAAACAGCATCAGGCTTAACTGAGCCAAACCGCACCAAACTGTACTGATCCAAACCGGACTGCTTGGTGGAAATGGGGCGACATTTTTACTGAATCAAAGTTTAAATTCAAATTTTTAGCTAAGCTAGGTGCTGTAGCTAGCGGTTTGTCGTCCGGCACAGCTCGAAAACAGATCTGACCTCTTATAGGATATTGACTGTATCTATGAAACCAACTGCTGGACACATGATCTTTGATTTGTTATCATTATTTTTCATATTTTTATATTTATTTTTCCCTTTAATATTCACTTCTGATTAATTAAAGAGATAAAACACAAGTGCTTTTTAAATTACCGTAACTCCTCAACCATTTGGATTAGCAGGAAAATTCAAACAGCTCCTTTAAAAAAAGAGAAGACAGAGTACTCCAGTGTAATTACAGTCATGCACAGGAATGTGCAGCATGGCAATAACTGATACAACCCCTCTCATTGCCGTAACTCTTCAACTATTTGGGCAAGCAAAAAAATTAAACAATTCGAAACAGAAGAGAAGATGAGCTTACTGGGTATTTTTCTGACTCCTCAAGGGCCAAAATTAAAAAAAGGACCTAAAGATGGCAGCTCTCATGCTACAAATACAGATTTAGCCTCCCAATAACTTGTCTTAATTGCCATCAACAAAATAATTGAGTATCTGGAATCCTGTTTTGTTTCTCATAGTCCTCTCTCCTCTTCCAGTATCTGTCTATTTTTGATTAATAACTCCCATTTCATTTAATGACTCCCATTGTCATGTCTGCTCCCCTCCAAACACACAATCAGAACATGATTTATCATAAAATAGCTCCAGACCACCATGCTAATTACCTCCAGTCAGAAATAAACCTGGAGTATTAAAGCCACTTGAATATTAATGGAGGTGTTAAAGCGGGATTACATTTATTTCCTTCCTGGGTCAAGTACCGAAAAGAAAAACATTGTTGGAAAGACCATTATTCAAATGAGAGTGCACAGACCTTAATAGAAATCAGCCCAACCATTAACTTCTGTTTTAACACAGCCCAGTAATTTTGTGCCATGATTGACTGAGCTGTTCCCGACTATTGTCGAGCATGTAAATGTGGCCCTGTGCATATTTCTCAAAAAGCCTCATTCAGGACTAAAAAGGTTCCAAATAAAGATAAATTAGGGTTACCGTGTTGCCTTAATCTGAACTCATGCCAGATAAAACCAAACTGAGTGCCAAAGAGTGGTTTCATCGTTCTCTGTTTACAGGATTCACAGCAGCGGAGTCGAAACTGAGCGACAGCTCGCCTCTGAACTCAGATACTCTGCTGGTTTTTGTTCTTGGACGGCTTTAGATGGAAAGAGTGAAAAGACTTTTATTTTTATAACTTTGCTTTTAAAAGGTACACCAGAGCGTCTCTGACCTTTATGTCAAAAAACATCATCAGGTCATTTTGCTCCTGTCAAAAGAATTCAAGAATCTTTTTTTAACACCGTCGAAGTGGAGGTTGAAATATTAAGACACCACCAGGATTAAGATGCTCAGGTGAAATAAAAGAAACTGAAACTTAAATAACTTTTACTTACACAGTTAGGTGACAATTATACAGCTCTCATGTTTGCAAGTTAGTGTAAACTGCAGCCAGCAGTCTAGAATAGAATAGAATAGAATAGAATAGAATAGAATAGAATAGAATAACTGTATCGATCCCAAGCTGGGAAATCGTTGTGTTAAAAGCAGCACTTGACAAAGTCAGTAAAAGAATACAAAAATAAAATAGAATAAAATAAATAAAATTAAAATAATAAAGATACAGAAGCACTCTAGTTATGTGAGAAGAAGTTGTGAGAAGTTTATACACCAGCTATAAATTAACATCCCTACTAATTTTGAAAAGAGAAATTAAATTCAACATTAACTTAATTTACACATGTTGACTAAAAGTAATAAATTTGCAAATAGCAGCTAAGGTTGAAAGGCGATGTTTTTTAATAAATAAATATATATATATATATATATATATATATATATATATATATATATATATATATATATATATATAAAATAAAACACAGTTGTGACATAGGGTAATATGAAAAAGAAAAATTAAAATAAATAAATAAAATAAATAAAAAATAAATAAAAACTAATACTAAAATTAAAAAATAGATAAATAAATAAATAAAAAATAATAGTAATAATGATAATAAGCTAAGCTAACTATTCAACAGTTAATGCTTACTATTAGTCAATTACTCAAATATTTCCCGCCTCAGCTATAAGGAGACCAAAAACCCATTTAGTGACCATGAAAAGTTGTTGTATGTTAGATAAATATTATATTTGAATAAATATGATCTTTATATTCTAGCTTAACTAAGCTAGTTTTTCAGGTAGTCAATTTTTTTGTTTTGTTTACATTTTTATTTGAAGTTCTTCCCAGAACTCTTTAACACTACATACAACACTCTCAAACCTAACGTAGTGGCACCTGGTTTTCATGCTTTCTTGTGTTATATCAAATGTTTTAATGTTATTGTGGAAAAAATGTAAACAAGTTGCAGATGTTCTTTCACCTCCTTCTGGCTGTCACAATGCTTTATAATTAGCAAGTAGTAAAACACCTGAAAACTGCATTGAAATGAGACAAAAGTCACTTTTGGTTTTTTAAAACCTTTAAAAATCGTGGGTCATTGCTGCTGCTAGCTTAAACTAGCATAAACACAGTATATACTCCAACACTAAGTTTTTATGTGTAAAAAAAACATAAATAAGTTGTGTGCTTAAAACTTACTACTAGATGCTTTCTCCTTTTAGATTCTGTATGCTACAGGCCTAGCTAACAGGCTGCGCTGCTACATTTTTAGCTAACGTGAACAAAAGACTGACGTTAACTTTCTGTTTTTATCTTAGAAAAACAAACTTGATACTCTCACTTACCAAAATGCTGCTATTTCCATACACAGGGAGTGACGTATATTCCATTTATGGCAATGAGTTTGCTAAACATGAAGCTTAAGCTAGCACAAGGAGGGATTAGCTTAGAAAAAAGAAAGTTGATCGAATGTAAAAGTTTCATAGCTCCTCAAGATGGCTAATTTAAATATATAAACATTTTTTTTTGTTTGTTCAAACCCAGTTTAGAAAAAAAAGCACATGGTGTGAGTTGTGGTGAACTAAGTTAAAATGCTGTTAGCTTCACTTTATTTCTTGGCCAAATGTTGAGTCCATCCATCTATTTATCAATCTACTTTGCTCTGACTGTTGATGTTGATGGCATATTGAGATTTTGTTTTTCTTCCTCAAACCCTTAAAACCACTAACCCCCATGTCTTTGAATGGTGCAGAGCACCACCAAGCACTCTGTAATCAATCCAAGCTTATAATCAATAAATCCAGTCAAAATTAGCGACACGGTGAAAGATCCAAAAATACAAAACGAAAAAGCTTCTTGCTAATGATTTTTCTGGCTTGTGTTTTTGTTGGATACCTGATATCTTTTTAATATTATGCTAAAACGCCTGAAAATTACGTCTTATATCAACTGCAATTTGGCACCTTTTTCCCTTTAATGTCTCCCCAGACGCTTTGAAAACAGTCACACCCCGCAGGGATGATCAAAGGAGCAGGGATCCATCTTGACACAACACCCTCTCATCTCTCCTCTAAAGGCGGCACACACTGAAAGGACAGATTAAAAAACATTGCTGCCATGTTAGATACAGCCCGGCACTCGCACTCCATAATTTTTAGCCTGATGATTGCACACAAGTGTTTTTGGCTGTTGCATCTGGCTCAGAGGATGATGGAAGTTGTTGTATGTATCCACCCGCGTTTTCCTGGCTGTCAAAAATTGCATTCTGAGAAAGCCGTACTCCTCTCATCAAGAGTCATAATTTACTTGTCAAAGCAGGAGTCCTCTCAGCGTGCGGGAGGCTCCCTGGGGTTATAATTGCGAGACGGTTTGGTTCTCCTGAAATGCCTCCAGTCAAAATGGAGCACAGGCCTGCTAGTCAAGCCTTTGTGTACTCTTTCTTTTAAAAGTAGCCATTTACGCAGAAAATTGTAAAAACATGGTTAAAAATATATCTGACTAGCTTCGCCACACTTTCACCATCAACTCCTTGTCATGAAGGGTTTCAAACACTGATTACTTTGGTGCTCAGAGAGTAATCTCTACGCTGACACAAGGTCCCCATCTTGTGGAGAGAGGGTGAAAGTCTTTCAGTGCAGGTTAACCGAGGTTTCTATCAAAAAAATGTCAGAACTTCAGCTCATTTATGTTTTTTTTTTTTACGTATAAATAAGTGATGAAGATTTGCATGAATCATTCAATAAACTGTAAGTGAAATCTGGAGGTGGAAAGAAACATTTCCCCCAAGTAGGCCTGCAAAAACTGCTCCTACTTCAAGCTTTTATACTCCACCACAAGACTGTCAAAAAGAAGAAGAATCTGCACAAATTGAGATTTAAGAAATTGAATTTATAAAAACATTTCATTAAATCTAAAGAAATGCCAAAGACTGATTCAGTGGTTTTTGGTCTCCCAGACTTTTGAGCTAAATAAGAATAAAAATACCCCAAAATTACACAGATTGTAAAGCTGTTTTGGCTTCTTTCCCTTTAAATAAAAATCTCATAATCTCCTCTTACAACCCTTATTCAAAGCATCAGTGATAACAACTCACAGATATTAAAACCTAGAAACTGTCACTCTCTGTAAAGAAAATTACTGACTGCACAATCTGCAAGTGTTTGTCATGTTTATGTCTTACACGTTAAGGGTCTCATATCTGGAGGAGAAAATCCTTTGTTTACTGGGAGTTTACCCTGAGACGTTTGTTGTATCTCAGCCACATTCACAGCTTATTGATCACATTGTAATGGAGGAGTGTGGACACGCCTTCTGGTAACGTGGAAAAAAAAAAACTGATGATCTTTCTTAGCTTAGGAGAGACTTACATATGTTGTCAATAAGAAAGAAAAACCTTATATGGACTTTTTGGAAGCTCACAAACTTGGATTGTGATTAATTGTGTTCTTATTTGTCTCATTTCTTTATACTTTTTTAAAAATTGTCTTTTTACTATTTTTGCCAGATAGAGGGATAATATATTCATGTTAGATCAGATCTCTTTGTCTAAACCACTATATCAAAAAAATCAATGAAAAAAAAAACTAAAAAAAAAAAGATTAGACCTTATATGATCTACATTCAAAAAGTCCAGAAAAATGTCTTATTTTAAGCAATTATATTCCAAAAAAGGGATTTCCTGTAGAGTAAAAAATAAATAAAATTAATAAAAATAAATAATAATAATAAAAAAATAAATAAATAAATAATAATAATAATAATAATAATAATAATAATAATAATAATAATAATAATAATAATAATTTATTATTATTATTATTATTATTATTATTATTATTATTATTATTATTAATTTTTCTTACCCCATTAACCCATTCTTTTGCTCTTAACAAAAAAAAAAAAAAAAAAAAAATCAGGCAACAGTTTTTGTTTTTAACATCCTGTACTAAGATCACTTTGGGACATAATGTGACTGTGCCCTATAATACGTTTAATAAGATGTTTTTTTCCAAAAAAGATATATATACTTTTACACTTACAACAATGTCAAAAAGGAGTTCTTAGATTTCTCTTTTGCAGTACAATCAAAATGAATTTAAAAGTATGTAAATTTCTTGCAAAATGAGTCATCTCTAAATAACTTAAATTGGTGGTTTTCATTGTGGGAGCCGCCAGGGGGCACCAGGGGGGGCCTCAGAAAATTGGAGGGAAGGGAGAAATCTGATCTAATTATTATTATTATTATTTATTAAATTTTATTTTTTTATTTTATCTTTTATTTTTATAACCATTTGTTCTGAACATACAACGGGTAAAGTGCCATAATCATTGGATTCTTAAGTTTCCTAACCGTACTTTGTGCCAGCTGCAACTTCGGCATGATGATGTCATGATCTGTGTCAACCTGGCGGTTTGCGCCTGTTATTAAGCTATCTAAAACACTAACCTGAACTTTGAGGCTCTTCCTCTGTCTAACTACTGACTCCATGTGAGAAAGAAGCATCCCACCTTGGCTGACAGAGCCTTGAATTGTTTGTTAATAATTTCTTGTTCTAAACAAATTTAGTAATTATTAAAAAGTAAATTCTTAAAGCTGACTCTTCTGCACATATTTTGAAACATTGTCTGTCGGTTGACAAAGGGGGTCCCCGGCCAGAAGTAAATGCTGTTTCGGGGAATTGGCATAAAATGTTTGGGAACCACTGTTCTAGAGCATTTATGGAAATAATGAGTTATGGCTTAATGAGATATTTTATAATAATGATAACTAAATCTGTTCCATAGTATTGCTATTAAGAAAAACAATCCAAAACTAATGTCTTTTGAATCACTTTAGCTCAAATTTTTGTTGTGATGAGTTGAGCCGCTGCACCACAATTCACACCTATCCGAAGTCTCAAACTCTAACTTTCTACAAACTTTGTATTTTCATATTCTGATAAACAATAAATGAGCCCAGTGTTTGTTCCACCTTTGGTAACTTTAATTAAAACATATTCACATTTACACAATGGAAAACACTTTTCAACAGATAGTTTTTTTTTCACAGCTCTAACACAAACCCTGCTCCCTGCCTTTTGAGTTTATAACATCTTCCATCTTTGCTAACAACTGCTCAACCACAGAGTCCTTTTTCTTGCTGGTTACCACGTGATACCCTCCCAGACATCTCTCGACGAGCCTCGTCAGTTCTCCGTTCCTCAGGAGGTGCTGCTCCGCGCTCTCCCCTAAAAACTCCCCCCACGTGAACAGCACCATTGTGCGTCGCCAGATTTCCTCTCCGAGCAAACCCACGTGCGCCTCCACCGCTCTCCTGTACTTCTGCGTGCACGTCAGGAACGCCGGCACGAGCAGGACGACGACGTGAGGTCCAGGGCGGCACCAGGAGGCGCTGTCACGGATGTTCATCTTCTGCTCGGTGTTTGTTGGATCTGGTCCGTCTCGCCATTTCAGACCTAGAGGTTCGACGACTTCGAGGTTGTGTCCAGCTACCTGACCGCTCCAGGATCTGAAGGAAGAGTTGAGTTTGGGCGTTTCTCCACACAGGATGCTGACTCCTGATGGGCAGCGGGAGGACCAGGACTCCCCTAACACCAAGACTTTTAGATCTTTGTCCTCCTGACCTGCAGATAAAAACTGTAAATCCTGAAGGACGTCTGATACTTCCTCTTCCTCTGTTATCTCCGTCTCTTTTGTTCTTTCAACGTGACAGTTATTGCTCTTTGCAGACGATGCTGTGATCTCCGTATCTGTTGCGTTTTCCCTGCTTTCGACCTCTGACCTTGCGTTCAGCTTCTCTTCTCTTTCTTTAAGATCCTCTTCCCATTTCCTCAACTTCTCGAACGACGCTCTCAAGCTCCCCTCCTTGTTGCGGAGCTCCTCTTTCAGCAGAGCCATGTCCCTCCTCATCTCGTCTAACTCCTGCGTCGTGGAGCTCACGTGCTCGTTTTGCTCGTGTAGCTCGGACTTCCAGTGGAGCAGCTGTTGCTCTTCGTTGAGCAGGAAGCTCTCTCTGTCTCTCAGCTCTTTCCCGTGATCTTTCAGGCCTTTCACTTTCCTCTGGAGGTCCTGACCGTGACAGCTCAGCTCTTTCTGTTTCCCCTCGAGAGCTTCAAGGAGGCTGTCGAGCTCCCTTTCCTTCCTCTGGATGTTTTGAGCTCTTATGCTCTCAAGTTTGTGTTTCTCCTCTTGATCTTTTTGCTGTTTTTCCAGATTTACTTCCCATTTCTGAATTTCCTTCTCCTTGTGTTCCAGTTTTCCTTTTCGTTCAACAAATTCTTCCTCTTTTGCATCAAGTTCTTGACGTCGTTTGTCCAGTTCCTTCTCGGTTTGTCTCAGACCTTGTTCCTTTTCCTTGACACCTTCTTCCCTTCTTTCTGCTTCGTCTATTTTCTCTCGCAGTTTGTCGTTAGCATCCCTCAACTCTCCGATCTCTTCATCTCTTTCCTTCAAGCTACTCCTCATTTCTTCTTCTCTGATCTGTACCTGTTGTTCGTATTCCTTGAAATGTTTTCTAACGTCTTCACCGTCTTTCGTCAGCTCGTCACATTTCAGTCTCATCTTCTCGTTTTGTTCCCGCAGCTCCTCGACTCTCTCCTCGTTGGCGTCCGACATCCTTTGGCGACTCTCTTCCTCCAAACGACTCCTCTCTTTTGCGATGGACTCTAATCTCTCGTTCCTTTGCGTTATCTCTTTCTCGTACTCCTGAATCATGTTCGTCATCTCTTTCTCCATCTTCTCCGTGAGCTCCTTCAGCTCCGACTTCGTCTGCTCGATCGTTAGCTTCAGCTGGACGATCTCTCTTTCGTTTTCTTGATCTCTCTGCGTCAGTTTGGCGAATTCCTCGTCTTTCTCTTTGAGTTTCTGCAGTTCCTCCATCAAACTTGTGATTTGGATTTTATTGCTTTCTTCCAGCTCTTTGATTTCTTTTACGTAGTTTGCACATGTGCTCTCTAACTTCCTGTCAGCTTGTGTGACTTCCTCAGTTTTCTTCTCAACGATTTCCAGCAGTTGCTTAATCTCTGCTTCAGTCGCTTCGTCTCTCTTCTCCTGCTCTTCCCTCCATCTCTTTTGAAGAGTTTCAGTTTCACTTTCCTTCTCTCTGACCTTCCTCTCCATTTCATCTAAAAGCCGTCGTCTCATCTCCTCCATCTCTTCTTCTCTGTCGTGCAGTCGCCGCTCCGCCTCTCTTTTCTGACTCAGAATAATTTCTCCTCTTTCTTCTTCTTTTCTTTGCAGGATTTCGTCGACGTCCTCGATGTGCTGTTTCAACTTCTCGATCATTCTCTCCTTTTCCTCCAGCTTCTGCTCCGTCTGTTTGATGTGGTTTAGATGATCCTTCTCTCTTTCCTCTCCTTCCTCTTTGACCTCATTCATCTCTCTCTCGACTTCTCTGATTTTGTCTTTCATGATGTTAATTTCTCTTTCTTTTTCTTGTAGATTTTGCTCCGTCTCTTCCCTGTAGTTTGAATGATCCCCCTCACTTTGTCTGATCTTTTCCTCAAAGTCTTCAAGTTTCGATTTCATTTCCTCAAAGTCTTTAAGTTTCAATTTCATTTCCTCAACTTCCTCATCCTTTCTTTCTAGTTGTTGCTCCATTTCTCCCATTATCTTCAAGTTTTCTTGTTCTTTCTCCTTCTTTTCTTTCATTTCTCTTTCTTTTAGCTCCAGTTTCTGCTCCACGTCTTTATGCTTCGATATCATTTCCTGGAAGTCTTTAAGTTTCGATTTCATTTCCTCATTGTCTTTAAGTTTCGATTTCATTTCCTCAACTTCCTCTTCCTTTCTTTCTAGCTCTTGCTCCATTTCTCTCATTACCTCCAAGTTCTCTTGTTCTTTCTCCTCCTTTTCTTGCAGCTTTTCTTGCATTTCTTTTTCCTTTAGCTCCAGTTTCTGCTCCACATCTTGAAGTTTTGATTTCATTTCCTCAAAGTCTTCAAGTTTCCATTTCATTTCCTTGACTTCTTCTTCCTTTCTTTCCAGTCGTTGCTCCATTTTTCTCATTACCTTCAAGTTTTCTTGTTCTTCCTCCTCCTTTTCTTTCATTTCTATTTCTTTTAGCTCCATTTTCTGCGCTGCGTCTTTAAGTTTCGATTTCATTTCCCCGACTTCCTCTTCCTTTTCTTCCAGTCGTTTTCCCATTTCTCTCATTACCATCAAGTTCTCTTGTTCTTTCTCCTCCTTTTCTTGCAGTTTTTCTTTCATTTCTTTTTTCTTTAGCTCCAGTTTCTGCTCCACGTCTTTAAGTTTCGATTTCATTTCCTCAAAGTCTTTAAGTTTCAATTTGATCTCTTCTGCATGGTGTTTTTCCAGCTCTTCTCGTACTCTTTCATTCTCCTGCGTCTTTTCCAAAATGTACTTTTCGTGTTGTTTACCCAACAGTTCCCTCTCTTTTTCACTTTCTTGAACCTTTTCTTTGATTTGAGCGTCAAACTTTTGCTCTAACTCTTTTATCTCTCGTTGTTTCTCCTCTGATCGTTTCTTCATTTCTTCCTCAAACTGCCTCCTCATCTCTGTCATCTCTCTTTCCCGTTCTTCCTCTAACTTCTTCAGTTTATCTCTGCTTTGTCGTTTGACTTTTTCTGCTTCTTTCAACATTTCGTCTTTTTCTTCCTGTCTCTGTTTCATCACCTCGGCCATCTCATCCTGATGCTGCAGTTTTAACTTTTCTACCTCTTCTTCCTTCACCATCACTACTTCTGTGATCTCTTTCGTGTGGTTCAAACACATCTTTTCCTTCTCTTTCTCATTTTCTTGCATGATTCCTTCGATTTGAACGAAATAATTTTCTTCTAATTCTGAGATTTCTCTTTTCTTCACTTGCATTTGTTCCTCAGTTTCTTTTGCGAAACTTTCTTTAATCTCTGAAATCTCTTTGTCTTTTTGTCTCTTCACATCCCTCATTTCATTTTCACACTGATCTTTCATGAGCTCTATTTCTTTCTTTTTCTCCTGCACGTGTCTTTCGATCTCTTTCTCAAGCTGTGATTTCATTTCTTCCATATTGTTTCGCGTATTTCTCTCACGATCGAGGACTTTCTTCCGCACTTCTTCCATCTCTGATTTCAGTTTTTCTTCCACCTCTGCTCTCTCTTCCACGCTCCTCTCCAGAATTTCCTCGTAGTGTCTTTTCATTTTGTCCATTCCTCTTTTCAGAGACTCGACTTTCTCTTCCTTCTCTTTCTTCAGCAGCTCCATCCTTTCCACCAGTTTCCTCCCTCGACTCGTCCACTCCTCCTCACGCTGTTTCCTCTCGTGTTCCTTCTCGACGCCGGCTCGTTCGAGGTCGATGACCTTCAGTTGTTGCTCGTCGAGTCTTTCCTGAAGCTCCTCGATCTCTCGTTCCTTCATCTCCAGGTTGAGCATCACTCTTTCTTTCTCTTTTCCTGTCTGGTTCAGTGCGACACGAATCCTCTGGTTTTCGATGCTCAGATCTTGGATTTCCCGCTCTTTATCCTCCGTGAGCCACTGCATCCGTTCCTCCAGGTCTCCGTAATCTGTCTTCCTCTCCCCAATCTTTTTGTCCTCTTCCTCCTCTTCTTCCTTCTGGATGTCTGCTTTCCCGGGTGATTTCACTTTCTTCTTCCAGTCAAAAATCCTCCTCAGGCTTTTAATCTCTCGCTCCCGCATGTTTTTTAACTCCATCTCCTGGCGTTGCATTTTATCTCCGATCTCCTTCAGTCGCTGGTTGAACTTCTCGTTCCTCTGCCGGCTCAGATCTCTAACTTCTTGGACCAAACCGGAGAAAGCCTCACATCTGTTCATAGCGGCCATCTTTTCCACTTTGTGCAAAAGATCCCCGACGACAGAGGAGCTCCCGTTTCCTCCACGCCCCGCATCCAGGCTGCTGATGACGTGGTACCGCCCCCTGCACTTCTCCAGCAGCCACTGCAGATCCCGTCCCCCTCCTTGGATGTGCTGCTCGATGTCCACCCCCTCTCGAAGCTGATCCCCGTGCGTGAACAACAGCAGAATATGTCTCCAAACGCCCTCGCCAAGAAGCTCCAGATGGTCCTTCACGTGTCCCGCCCTCACCAGTGTGTCCACCCTCAGAGTCAGCAAGACCGCATGAGGCCCTGGAGGACACAAGGCCACGCTGTTCACGATCTCCCTCTTCACACGCTCAGGTGTTGCTCCAGCGATCCCTCCCTCCCAACCTGGAGTGTCCACGACGGTGACCATCCTCATCGCCACCTCTGCTTGCTGATGACTGCACTCCTCCGTCACCTCTCCGGCGTGGAAGATGCTCGGTTTGCCCAGGATGGTGTTCCCAGCAGAGCTCTTGCCTGTTTCACGCTCGCCCAGGAGGACCAGCCGGACCTCGGGGAGACGGCGGGGGGCTTTGGAGAAGGACTGGTGGGCGTCCAGCTCGGAGGCCTGGAGACCATCGCCTGGAGAAAGAGACATTAGATTAAATAAAGTTTGTGTTCGTTATTTCATCGTACCACACAGTTTCCTGTAGAAGAAAGCAGAGATGCTCACAGCTCATCCCTAATGGTAGACGCAAAACAAGAGTAAACTGCAAAACCTAATAATTTGACCTCACATAAAAAAAGATATGGACACTCATTGCCTCCAAGAAATTAAGTTACACTGACCTAAAGATGCTATGAGGAGGATCTGTTTTCATTGAACTGCCCCACCACCTTCTGGCCTGGAGGCTCACGCACACTGTCGTAAAGACGTAAAGATTTTACCGGATACAACGTGCTGAGGTAAGGGATTTATCAGTGCAGTTACGTAGCGCTACAGTTTAAAACTTGATATCAAGCAAAGGTTGTAGCAGCCGGCTACATGTAGTGCTATCGTCAGCCCATTGCTCCGCCATATTTGTAGGCCAATGTGACAACAAGTAAACGCTGTCAGTTTGTAAGTAGACTCTTAAGTTTGAACAGATCACTGCTGAATAACTGCTGACTGTGGGTTGGAATGAACATTATCACAAATAGCTTAGCCCTTAAAGCCTTTAGCTCGTGCTCTATCTCTCTCCTGTTTAGCTTTCCTCTACTCTATGCAACATCATGCTTTATGATTGTTGTGATGGGGTTTTTTTAACCATGAATAATAAGTAGAGACAACCAGTCCATGCCATGTGAAGCATAGACTGTCTGTGCCACCTGTATGTCACCCCGATGTACAGCAGGGTCACATAACCACTATGTTCCCTCCTCACTCACTGTTACAAAATACTGTCACAACAAAAATAACTCTGCTAAAACCATTCTCTTAAAATGTTAAAAAGCAGTTTTTGAGATTTGGTTACAGAGAATATTTTATTGAAAAGTACGAAAATTTTAAGCTAGCTTGTCTACCCTGTCGTTAGATTTGTACAAGGTGATGATTTGAAATTATTCAAATTACTAAGCACAAGTGACTTTAACCAACTGTGTTAGTCGAACATAAAAAAAGTTATTCCGTGATACTACTTGTGCATTGTGGAGGACCAAAAATACAAATATTAGAAATAAATAAAAGGGAAAAAAAAAAAAAAAAAAAAAAATCCATATATACTTTAATAAATAAATAAATAAAAGTAAAAATAAATACAGGAGGGAGAATGTTTCCCTTTGTATTTCATGCTGGCAGTGTCTGCCAAAAAATGAATGAATAAATATAAAAATTAAATAAATATATGAGAGAAGAGCACTTTTATTTCCTTATTTATTTATATTTAATTCTGTTCCCACATTTATTTTTGTATTTCTTTTTGTTCTAATTTTTACCGATGTATAAACACATATAAATATATTATTTTCACTTTTATTTTTTTTTTTACTTTGGCATTTTTGGTCCTCCATAGTGCGTTACCAATTGAAACAATTTTATGAAATTGGATCAAACATTTGTTTTTTTCATTGTGTGAACAAAGGTCAGATGCACAATATAAACAAAAATTCAACTAATTTGTTTTCAGCAAAATACGACATCAAGGTACCAATGCAAAATTTCAAATTGATTTGATACAGAAAAAAACATTGGAAACCTGAACTTTGAAATATAGAGTGTGATTCATCTAAAGAATTAAATCACTTCAACTGATTGAAAATTTTCTTTTTACAGTAAGTTTTTCAACTTTTCATCTTCTAATTACTATTACTTGTGTAAATTGAGTGTTAATAACATTAAGATGAAAAATGAATGAATGACTTGGTCAACTATTTCTCGATGCTAAACTCTACCAGCTATCGTAGCATCACTAGAGGGACTTTTGGCCATAAATAGATTAGAGATTTTCCTGGAACGTTCATCCTGACCACAGACACTGAGGAAAAGCTGATTTTGGCGCTGATAATCTCATTTTAAATTGTGAACTATGAAGAGACAAATGTATTAACATGAGAGTGAAGAGAGACTGAATAACTCACTGGTCAGAGCAGATCTGATGGTGCCCCGCTGCACCTGCTCCTCCATTTGCCTCTGCTTCTTCCTCCTCTCCCTCGCCCTCCTCTTCCCGTCTGCGTCCAGTCCCGACAGAACCGTGGTGTCTATCTCTAGGTGACAGCTCCCGCTCTTCTCCTCCACCATCTCCTCCAGCTTCCTTATCAGCTCTTTCACTTGTGTCCCATCTCCTCTGCTGCGGTTCTCCACAACGTGGTATCTGTTCCCACACTTCCTGAGAAGCCCCTGAAGGGCTTGTCCGCTCGTCAGTATCCGTTGCTCCATGGACACCAGGCCGAGTTCGTCTCCTCTGGTGAAGAGCAGCATCGTGTGCTCCCAGACTCCTCTCCCCAGAGGCTCCAGGTGCTCCTCCATCTCCCTGATGTAGTCCTCTGTAACTGCAGCGCACGCTCTCATGACAAGCAGCACAGCGTGGGGTCCAGGAGGACAAAGAGACACGCTGCGTAAAGTTTCTTTCCTCACCCAGTTGGGGGTGCTGTTGAGCGGGTAGTACCACTCCCATCCTGGAGTGTCCACAACCGTGACTTTTTTCCCCGCTACATCTGCACGCCTTTTTACACACTCCTCTGTCGGCTTCCCGCTCTCAAAGCCTCCCACTCCGCCCAGTATGGTGTTACCCGCTGCGCTCTTTCCCGCCCCTTTACGGCCCAGAAGGACCAGTCTGAGTTCTGAGAGAGCAGGTGGAGGCAGGCTGTTGGCGGGTTGAGGGTGCTGTGAGTCCATGGTGGCCTGTAGACTTTCATCAGAGAAGAAAGGGAGGAGGACTTCCTCGGTGCACCGCGCCAGGTGATCTGAACGATATCAAAAAGAAAAACGACAGTATCAGACATTCATCATTTTAAACTGAAAATCTGGAGGGTCGTCACACTCACAGGTAAAAGTCTGTAAACCCTTTAGCTATCACTAGAAAACAGCTAATGTTAGCATTCTATTTACAGGTTTATGAAACAGTTCTCAGCTAGCTTGAATGCTAACAACCCTTCTTGCAATTTTAACATTAAGGTGGCTGACTTTAAAATAAAACTGTAGTCATTTATCATCTGGTTACAGTTATCTTGGAAATAAAGTAGTAAAATATATGTAACATAAAGTTATTACCAAAAGGCTTTTGGTAATAAGCTAACCAATGGCATTCTTAAGGAAGAAAACCGTTACCGTTACATATGCTAGCTAAAGAATCTTAGCAAGAAGATGTTAAAAGGTAACATGTACCATCATATGAAACAAGCTAGCTCGCAGTAATTTTAGCAAGGACATGACTGGACACAAATATAAGTTTTAACTAGTTTGCAACCAGTGTCCAATAGGATGTTAACCTCAAAATGCTAGCATATAGGCTGCCAGTATGGCTTAGCTTGGTGGGCTAGTGGTTAGCCTGTTTGAATCTACCCTGTGGCAACTTTCCAAGAAGTCATTCTCCTACTGTCACCCAGTTTCCAAAGAATTTAGCTTGATGCTATCTCACTGCTTGTATCTTAATGCAAACCAAATATGGTTTAATCAAGCATGTACTTTGCTAGCATTAAGTGTTTGGGAAGAAGAAAGGTGAATCTTAACCTAGCCTGTTGCTACTTTGCTTGTGTGTTTATGTATTAATGTATTTATTCATGCTATGTAAAATGCTAGCAAAAAGTCATGTAGTGCTATTGTATGCTGTAGTTTTTTTTTTTTTTTTGTTGTTGTTGTTTTTAACTGTTGTTACAAATAAATTATTAAATATTTTTTCTTTACCTTAACATGCTAGCTAGCTGTTTTTAACAGCTAGCTAGCACCAAATGCTGAATCAACTGTTGTCTTTTAGCTTAAAATTCAACAGCTAACAGATTTATTAGCTTGAAAGGTGAATGTTAGCTACAAGCTGCTGGAAGAAAATAGTTTATCAAATGTTGCTACCCAGAAATATGCTAGGTCAAGGAAGAAGAGACATGCTTGCTAAAGGTAATCCTTTTTTTTCACATTATGCTAGCAGTTAGCAATACATTTTTTAATCAAATTTGTGGAATTTCTTTTTTTATATCTCAAAGTATGAAAACTTACTCTTGTCTTTGCAAGAAACTTGTTGGAAGATAATTATTTATACTCAACTTTCTGCAACCACAAAGCTCTTAAAGGTGCTCTTTTAGCTCATAACTACAGTCATTAATCTGAAAACCAGGGGTGGCTAACATAAACTTTCCATTCAAAATAAACTCTTATCAAACAAGAAGTAGTCAAATCTTAAAATTTGTGTGAGGATGAATGTTAAGAGTTTTAACCCTTGGCAACATTAGAACAGCTTTTAGCTAACTTCCTATAGCATGCAGTCAGAGTTAGCATAGTTTTCACTGTGATGAATTTTACTTTCATATTTGTGTGTGTGCAAACATCCTGAAATTAAAACCTAAAAAGAATTTTCACGCAGGAATTTCCTCTTTATATTATTAAACTGACTTTTTAGTAATTCTAATGTGCAGCTTTAAAAAATCGTTTCATACGCAGAACATTTAATCAAACCTCAAATATAAGGATGTACAGAAACTCTACTCACCACCGTTCTCGACACTGACAGGACTGCAGCTCTCACCAGTCGTGGCCATCACCTCTCCGTCCACTCCTGTCCTTCCTCTTCCTCTTTTTTTACTTCCTGTTTCACAGGAAAAGTTTCATCAGCACCATTGTGAAAGTCAGAAACAGATAAACGCAGGTTGTAAAATGATCCAGTTTGAAGATTTCTTCATCGTGGAACAAACACAGACGGCTTTGCAGACTTGCTTTGTCACGTGACGTTACTGTGGTTTTTTCTGAGGCGCTTGTCTTCATGTGAACAGGAAGTTAATTGTGGCGCGACACATTTACATGTTTGCAGAAGACTAGCTAACGTAAATGTGACTGCTGCTCATAATTTCAAGGATTCACTTCAGTATGTAAGTGCTTCTTACATAAAGAACATGTAGATGTATGCAGAGACACACTCAGGCTTCTCTTTGAGAGCTGCTGAGCTCTCTGCTGAATGTGTGGCACGTCTGTTTCCTCCTCTCACAAGAAAACCACACCAACTTCACCCTGTGGTTACAAGTTCCTGCTTTAAGTTACTCTGTCATGAGCACTTTATAGGAAAACAGAGACGGCTCAAAGTCTTATACAAAGTACAAACATGTCAATTATGGTGTTATCTGACCGATGCACTGTTTAGAAACTAGTTAATGTGAACTGAAAGAAGCCCCACCAACAAACACAAAGTTATCTGATTTACAAACCTTTACGTCAACAGTTTTAAACTCTGAAAAGCAACATTCACCTCTGCCTGTAAACACTGTGGCAAACATTAGCTTACAAAAGCATTAACATAAAGGATAGTTTTGGAATAGAATAGAATAGAAAATACTTTCAAGCGGAAAGAGGAAAATTCAGGAGGAGTCAGCAATCAAGAAAACAAAAGTAAGAAAGTGCATAAGAAAATCCATCATTGTCCAGTTCAGCCAGTCTCCACCTCCACAGGGTCCAGGACTGAGCTTCTTCAGCAGTCTGTTCAGTCTCTGTCTCCTGGATCCTGTCTGCTCACAGCAGGTGAAGCTCTTCCAATGTGGCGTTGGTGTCTGGTGTTAGCTCCGTTAGCCATGTCTGTGAATAGCATGATGCTACTCTGCCTTCTGGTATTCCCTCTGTTGTTGGGTTAGCACGGCTAGCTCGTCCATCTTATTGGAGATAGATCTTACGTTCCCAATAACGATGGATGGAAGGACAGGTCAATGTCGTCACTTCTTAGCTCACACCTGAGAACCAGCACGTCGTCCTCACCTCCTTCTCCTCACCTTGTGGGGAAACATCAGGCCTAGCACCGGTTAGCATTGACATGCTACAGGCTGCTAACAGCTGATTTAACATGTAAACAATGCAGCCATGGTTACATGTAGGATCTCCAGACAAACACAGGAGAAAAAGTAGTAAAAATATCACTGAAGACAAAACCAGTTTGGTGTCCATGACCAACAAATGAGCCAAGTACCGTAATAGTTATTCGGTACCCGTCCCTATGCATGGCATTGTTTTTCCAACGTGAAATCTGTGCCAGCCAGTCAGAATGAACCCCATCATTCAGCCGTGAGGTTTGGGAACCAAACACTCTGTTTCCAGGCCTCTACATGAAACCAGAGTTTTCCAAAATCTTCATGTTGGCCAGAGTTTTCAGAAAACATTGCTATTTTAGTGGCATTGAACTGCATTTTTGTGTGGATTACAGGCCTAAATGTACAAAATTATACACAGTTTTCCAGATATATGTCATGTAGACATGGCCTTAGATTCCTTGGGTGAAAAACGGCGCCAAATCTGGCCACAGATATTAAAACACTAAGTGTAAAAGACATCGGCCAAGTCAAAAAAATTGAACCCAAACAACCACGAAATCACAACGTATGTAGAAATAGTAATAATAGTGCAGACATTAAAAGCATTAAAAGATACTCCTTTTTGAAGCTATATGAGTCATTTTTTGTCAATCAATACTTAGCATCAACTTGGTTGTTTGCAACTGGTAGTTTGCAGGAAAATGTATAATGAGTGGGTGGTTATCTGAAATAGAATCGTAACATGGCGAGACAAGAATGGGGATGTAGTCCCAACCCTGGTCCAAAAACAGCATGTTTTATTTTACATAACCACCCATTGACTGTACGTAAAGATGTGTCATCTATAACTCATTTTAAATACAGCTAAATGCTAAATAGAGCCGGTTTCATAAAAGTGCCACCCTCTATTTTAGATTTTCTGCTCTTCATCTCCCTCAGTTTGTTTTCATGCTAACATTAACTCCAGATAATTTTACCCTCTAAGTATGAGGCAGTAAAACCTCAGTAAACAGAGGTACAAATAGAAACAGACCAAGAAATGACAGTTTAATTTGTTAGCGTCACACTTTTATTCCCAAACAGTCGCCTTATTGTGTGAGGAGCCAGCGTCTCTTCATCATGGCTGCCTGCTGTCAGAGCGCTCTGGCTGCATACATGGTACAACATGTTCTCATGTCCAGTCCATACCCATAAACACACACACACATTAGATCATGTTCTTTATGATTCACCCTTTCCCTCGGCACCAGTCGGGGTTAACAAAAACAAACTCTGCTCATGGAAAGGACTGAATCACTCGTATTGATTTGGAGCCATTAACCAGCAGAGTTGTTTTGAGTGTTGGGTGAATACGACAGTGATGGTGTGCTGCTTTTTGTTATCGTCAAATGAGCAGCTTTTATTCGGCTCCCTGCTGCAGGAGTGCTCTGCTCTACATGTGGAGCTGCCTCGCTTTTAAAGGACTTCACCTAATGAATAAAAAACTGCAAGAAAATTCCTTCATCGGTGCTGGAGGGCTTAGATAAAATCAGCACCGGTGCTTATTTTGCCGCCAGATTAAACTGGTCAGAGAAGCTGTAGTGGTGGAAACGGTAAAGTGGGAAACATGAAGAACAGTGTTTCCTCTGTAATTTTATGGGTATTTTTTAGCTTCCACATCTGTCACTGACTTGGAATCGATTTTAATGATCGGGTTGCACATCCAATACAGTTTAATTTTCAGTCATTTGCGAAATCTTCTTGGGTCAGATGGAAATGAAATAGCTTTTTATGTTTTTGTTTTGGGTCGGAGTTCTGGAAAATTCTGTCTTATGGTGAGAGTGGAGGAGAATAAAGGACAGATTGTGCATAAGCAAGGGGTGGCTCTTCCATAGTCCTGTGTCTTTGGACTCTTTTCTTGCTCTTTTACAGAGATGTCAAGTAACAAAGTAAAAATACTTCGTTACCTTACATAATTAGAAATTTTGGGTATTTATTCTTTACTGGAGTAGTTATTTTTAAGCCAACTTTTTACTTGTATTATTTCATTTCATTTATTTGTTTATTCCAACAGGTTAAAGACATATCACAACAAAACAATAAAACAGAACAGAGAATACTAAGATGTTTAAGCAGAAATTAAAAAAAACAAGAAACAAAAAAAAAACAATTAAAGAAACAACTCTAATAACTTAGATCTTTCTACTTTGTTCGAAAGGGTGTAGGTTCAAGCCCGAAACTTTTCTCGTCCTACCCCTTTGTTTTTGCATATTTATAGTCTAATCTGTTACAGCATGTGTAGAAACCCCAAAACAGAAGAAAACAAAGTCTATCACAATAAAACAAACAAAAAGAACACAAACAACACAATTTTTTTATGAGTTTAAGTTTGTTTTCATCTCAGTCTTGTATTTACTTAAACAAAGATTTGTATAAATCTCCTTGGACTATTTACGTGATGTGCATGTTTTTGTTTTTTCACTGCATTTGTTCCACAACTTGACTTAATATTTTCAGACAAATATCTGTACTTTTTACTCCTTACATTTTAATAAGATAGTCTTGTTACTCCTGTTTCCTTTCAGCTTGGAAAAAAAGAGCAACACAAACACACACACAAAATAAAATCCTATTCAGATAAATTGTGCTTTTCAGATAGAGTGAATTGGATTGTTGTTGCATGGGAGGTAAAAACATAACACTGCCTGAGAATGAGTTGGAATAATAAGGTATAGTCAAGTTCTCACTCGATCATTTATTGCCACAAAAACTGCTCCCCCTGGTGGCTGGCTGCAGTATAGGTCAAAAAATCCATCTCCCCAGTCATTCCAGATGGGCTGTGGTCAAACTTTAAAAAATTAGTACACCTGGTAGAAATGTTTCTCATGTCTGATTGTTGTGGTGATTTGAAGATATAATTTGGCTGTCTTGTATTCAGGTCCTATTTTTTCTGAAAACAAGGTTTTACATCACGTTAAACAATGATTGACAGCTGCCATTCTTGTGTATTTTTCTCGAGGATTGTAAAATATGTTGGGAAGTCAAGAATGATTAGACTCTCAAAAGAAAAATATATATATTATTGTCACCCTGCTCCACTCAGATTCTCCCAGAATCCGATGGCAGGTGCTGCCATTAGGTGGCAGAGCGCTCCCCAATATAATCACAAGAGAAACACTGCTAGAGTCTAAATAAAGTAATCAAACATTTTGGCTAGCCTAGATTAGCTTAAATCAATCCAGCCTTTGTGTTGAGTATTGGTCAAAACCAGCTGATCCAAATTTTCCAACATTAGCATTTCAATGAAAACGAAACTTGATAGTCATTATAGCCTTTAGAGTGCACTTTAGACTCTTGTGGCACGGTATAGCTTTAGTCTCTTTGTGGCATTTTTCCCCTTTATATTACTTTACATTTATACTTAAAGTAGTTTTGAAACCAGTTCTTTTACACTTAGCTCAAGTTGATACTTCAACTTCTACAAAAGTCTTTTTAAACCCTGCTATCGATAATTTTCCTTGAGTAATGATTGTGAATACTTTTGACACCTCTGCTCTTTTATTACCATGAATTCAGTATAAAGGCCAAAATGGAAAATTAAACAACTAAAGAGAATGGAGAGGAGCGCCTGTCAAAAGAGGACAGCTTAGATGGGATACTGAAAATGTAAGAGAGGCAACAATTAGGCAGGAAAAGGAAAGCATCGGTACAAG
This sequence comes from Halichoeres trimaculatus, assembly GCF_033239565.1. NCBI lineage: Eukaryota > Metazoa > Chordata > Actinopteri > Labriformes > Labridae > Halichoeres > Halichoeres trimaculatus. The sequence goes on from NW_027437200.1 coordinate 20,520,044, forward strand.
TGATAAGGTGAAACTGAGACAGTAGTTTGGTTGTTTTCCAATTTCATGACTTAGCACAACTGTTTGGCTAATTTCCTGTCTTGTTTGAGGGATGAAGAGATAGTGCTCATCAACCACAGAGTAGTAGAAGAAATTTAGGCAAGGTTTAATACATGATTCTAAATGGTTAGGAACCCACAGTAATTTCAACAAAAATTCCCCAATAACATGAGTAAAAATTTGACCACACTCTACCAAATCAGTCACTTCTGCCTGTCCACACTGGCAAAAATTACATGTATCATAAAATCAAGGAAGTAATGTTGGCCCATAGTACATCTGCATGTTAACGCTTTAACTTGAGCGTGAATTTAATTGTCAGTTTATCATTTATTGTTTGGAGTTGGTTTACACAAATCTGTAAACATAGAAATTTCCCAGAATTTGAGTATTTCTGTGTGAATTAATCGTTTTTGAAACACTAAAGCCATTTTTCACCTGTCTCTTGCTTTAGTCTTTAGCCAAGAAGTGAGTAGGATAATGTAATGTGAGCAGGTGGCTGTACAAACAGGAATTTAATGGTCAGGTCTGCGATAAAAATAAAGAAAATTAGCCTTAACAACAGTTTCAACAAAGTTGGATATGTAGTATTGCTTTTAATTGGGACTGACTCACTTTTGGTGCCACCCCAAGTGGCCACTCTTGGAACTACAGTTTTTGACACCTCTATCCTGGCATAAACCCTTAGTCTCAGTAGTTGCAGCTTATTTTTTGTCCTGTTTTGATAGCTAGATTTCTAACCCTTACATCTTTTGCTGCTGTATGAAAGGTTGTAACTTGGTCAGAGATACTCCAAAACTAGAGACAGTGCCAAGATGGAAAAGTGGAATTTATCCTCCTTAGAAGTTTAATTCAGAGAGCAGCAATAAGCTCATTGATTGTTGATTAGAAGTAATAAAGTACTGACGCTAAGAAACAGCATTAGCATCAAAAGCTAAGTGGAAGAAATTGTGGTTTAACAGCTACACTGGCATTGTGGCTCACTGTTGGCACATTCAGCTGTTCCTGGCACCAGCAACCCCAAGCCTGAGCCAACAACCCCCAAATCTAGCCATTTGGCGAGCTTAATAAAGATACCCTGTGGAGTGTTTGACCATTAGAGGTGCCATGGAGTTGTAGAGTAATGTTTTCATGAGTGGGCCATTCAAGCTTTGCCAATTTTTGCCTGAGAATTAGCTGCATGCAGGCCAGCTTTATTCCAGTCATTCATCAGAATCTGGGCTCCAATCCAACAAACAAGCACTTATTAGGGACACTTTAATTGTAAATAGCTCACCAGGAAGTACCAAGTGGGAGCGTCAACATTTGAAGTCAACTTCAAAAAGTGTTTCTCTTTATAGAATAGAGAGCAGGAAAAGGAGGGGAGTATCAAACCTGTGTCAAGATAACACAAACACAAAACCAACGCTTCAAATAAAGCAACACACTCAGACACATGGAACCACAGCTGGTACCACCATTACCTAAACCTCAGCAACAACAACAAACAGCAAGACCAACATGAGATGAAACAAATTCAGATCGTAATCAGCCCTGAAATAAGAAACACAAACAATGTTCAAGTCAAGACCTCCTTAAAATTAACTCAAAGTGGGAATTTGTCAGAGCTTTTCCAGGTAGTACACAGAACTTTATTACAACTCTTGTAGAGGATAAAATAAGATAACAAATAGATTAGTTATAACAATGCTTTTCGGCCCTTGGAAAGTATGCTTATTTGCCTTTGAACGGCGCTGCATTGTTGGCTAAGCGGCAAATCTGAGTTTGTGGGTTAGGCCCATTAAAAATTTTCTGAATCTTTAAATGGCACAGAAATCCTAAAGCGGCTTATGTTATGCCACCGATTGCATAGGGAAGCCTGCCAATCACACAGTGACACCTGCCAGTCTGTCAGCCAAACATGCCAGTCACTAAATGACACCTGCCCATTGCACAGTGACTTCTGCCAGTCTATCAGCGACACCTGCCAAATGCTCATTGACACCTACCAATCCCTTGTTCATACTTGCCACTTGTTCAGACTGGCAGGTGTCGCTGATGGATTGGCAGGTGTCACTGTGAAATTGGCAGATGTCCCTAGGCAATCAGTGGCTTACCCCTGTTTTAAAGCCTTTAAGCACTAATCGATGCTAGAAATGCTGACTCAACCTAACTTTTGGACAGCAAAACCAAGGAATAAGGGAGCTTTCAGCATCTTAGCTAACAGCCAAGCCAGTCCCTCAAGTCAGCCACACTCTAAATTAGGGGTTGCCAAACTGTGGCTCGCGAGCCGCATGTGTCACATGCTCGCCACATGTGGCTCTTTGCCTTTCGGTGTGTGGCTCTTCGATCCATTTATCGAAAAATATATATATAGTTATGAGTAGCGGTGTGCCAATTAATCTAAACTATATATATATACATGCCAACGTTGGGATCAGTTGGGATTGATACTTAAAGGGAAACTCCGTTTTTTTGACACCTGGACCTTAATTATAGGTGTGTGCATGCTCATATACTCACTCAGACAAACATCGTGCAGCTCGGAGTCCTTCAGAAGTTATTTAGATCCAACAGATTTTAGCCGCACTTAGCGGGGGCCACGGCAAGGGAGCTTCAGCGCGGGACATAATCTCTGCAAAATCGCTCATTTCGGCTATATTTTTTCATCCATCGCCAGTGTTATCGTAAAGTCAGCTCGTCTACCGTCTTCAGGTGGGCCAGCTGACCCAGAGCTAACCTGGTAAACAAACGTTTGACGGTTGTCCTTACCAGTTTGAGCCTGAGTACATGGACGAGGAGCTCCATGAAAGAAGGATGCAGATGGAGAGAGACGAAGAGCTGGCTCGAGAACAACAAACAGGAGCACGTCCACGACTCAATGCAAACTCGTGGTGCGCTTGTGGACAGTGTTCGCCTATGGCAACAGAAGAGGAGTGTGTTTGTGATAACGATGGATGAAAAAATAAAGCTGAAATGAGCGATTTTGCAGAGATTATGTTCTGCGCTGAAGCTCCCTTGCCGTGGCCCCCGCTAAGTGCGGCTAAAATCGGTTGGATCTAAATAACTTCTGAAGGACTCCGAGCTGCACGATGTTTGTCTGAGTGAGTATATGAGCATGCACACACCTATAAATAAGGTCCAGGTGTCAAAAAACCGGAGTTGCCCTTTAAGTTTCAATTTCTCTTCTCTAGTACGATTCTAAACACACAAACACAGTAAATCTCGCTTTGAAAATTTGAAAATTTGAAATGTATTGATTTTCATTTTATGTCATTTCGTTTATGTGTGAGAGGAAGTGTGTTTGTACGACTGATTGTGTGATGTGGCTCTCTGTAGTACCACGGTAATTTTTGTGGCTCTTGGTCTCTGACTAGCTGACAAAACTTGTAACTTTAATGTCTTTAAGATGTTTAATAAAATAATACTAGAAGTATCCCCTTCTGAAAATTAAAAAAAAAATTGAGACCAAAACTTTTTTTGAACCAGTCTGTAAACTTGTTAACATTTTTTATAAAGATCAACGTTTTTGAATGGGTGTGTATGTGGCTTTGGACGCCTCTAGAGCCAGCCTCAAGTGGACACTTGGGGAACTGCAGTTAGCACTCTTGCATCTGCTACATTTCTCAAGGACTGTTTGTTTGTTGGGAGTAAGACAGCAGGTTTGGCATCAAGGCATCATTTTCACGCTCTCTTGCATATTTAGCAAGCTAGCAAGCAGATATTTTCCATTGGGCAATCCTGGGAGTTTTTGGTGAAACAGAGTTGTGCAATCAGGGGACAGGAAGCTGTTTTTCTTTAGTTTCTGACCTTACATGAGTTATGTATTTATCATTGCTGATTTTCGGTATGTTTCGTGTTTTTCATATTGTAGTTAAGCCGTGATAGCATGCTAGTTTTTGCTAATTGGTACAGTTATAAGTTACAGCAGAACCAGAAAAGCAAGCCACAACAGCTGGAGAAAAACTTAAACTTAACACATATTTTTTCATTAAAAACACACACACACACACACACACACACACACACACACACACACACATGCAACAGCAGCAGAGCTCAAACATTAATCCGTCCGTAGCTTCATGCATATGAAGCTCCATCCAGCTGTGTGTGGTACAGAGACGGTAGATTCCTCATCCTGATCCTAAAATTGACTGACCGCCTTACACAACACTTTTACTCCGCGAAAGTTTTACACACACACATGCACATACACACACACACACACACACATGCATACACACACACGGTGGCTCTTCCTCTCCCCTGCAGGGTATTTAAGCAGAGGCAGACGTCTCCCAAGACGGAGCAGCAGCAGCAGAAGCAGCAGACGACTTCGACCAACAGCAGCTTCTCCGCCTTCGTCTGAGGTACCTGAACTCTGCATCCAACACCTCCACACACTCACACACTAACACACTAACACACACCTCTGCTTCCATGCATTCATGCTTTCATATTCCTCTGCTGTGCTGTGACTTTAAATCCCTCCAGATGTGATGATGTGAATTAATGAAACATCTGAGAGTACTTTTAAACGTCCTGCAGTTGTTGTGCAATCTTTGGAAAAGTTTAGTGAAACAAACAAACTTTCATTTCCAGAAGTTATTGCATGATTATTGTTTCCTTTCTGAAAAAAAATTGGTGAAATGTCTTCATTACATCCTAACAGTCCAAGGGGAGAAACATCAACATCAAAGTTGAAGTTTTTTACAAGTTGAGACCCTTAGGAAAAGTTTGAATGTTTCATTTTTAATCATAAAAACTTTCAAAATTCATTCAAAAAATGTTAAACACTGACACTGCTAATGGGAAAAGTTGCAATCATTAAAATGCACGCTTATTCCTCTCTGAAAGGGTGGTTAAAATCAGAAAAATGCTCCACGCAGCCCTTTTTTTTCTCAGACAGTCAAACTGAATTTTAAAGAGTTTTTAAATGAAATAAGTGTTTGATCGTAGAATTTGTTGGAACTGTTCAAACACACGTTTATTTCCACTCCACAGCGACATTAATCTGATAATTTAGTCCATTTGACTTCAGTTTTTCCAGAAAGTACAGCTCTCAAACTGAGTTTTATGACGAGCCCCCACCTCCACTCCCACCCCTAACCCTAACCAGACTCAGCTCTGCTGGTGAGCATGTGTGGAGGGTTTTCTCCTGAGTCAGCGTTTCCCAAACTTGTGTGAGCATCTCACACTCTTTCAAACTCTTAGATATGTAACTTTGTGAATTAGCTCCATGCATCTTAAGTCTCAGTTGTTTTTTGTTACTAAAAGATGTAAAAGAGGAGTATTGAGTTATGTTATGTTCCTTTCAAAGGAATCTGACAGCTGAAGTCACGCTTAGAGAAAAATACCCACTGCTCATTAAATCCCAGAGAATCACGAGTTCTCGGATTAGATTAAAGTTTTTATAGCTTGTTTATCTGGAAAGTCTGAGTTTTTCACCCATTTCTGCCCAAGATTAGCTTTATCAAACCTAAACCTTGTTGAATAATCAGTAGACATGCCGATCGATCGATCGATCGATCTGGCCGATTTCCTTGATTTTGGGGGATCAGCAATCGACCCATCCTTACATATGAAACTGATCTTTTATACCTCCGGGAAGGTCTGACAGCCAGCCATTGTTGCTTTTTGCTCTAAGACCTAAAACTCAGGACACTTTTTTGGTTGTTTCAGTTAAAACATAAAGATTTTATTGTTTCACAGGTATTGTTCAATGATTTTCAATAAAATAAGATCGGAACATTGAAGGTATATGCTGTCAGTTATAAAAAAATAAAAATTGGTATTGGCAGGTTTTTTAAAGATTCGTGATAGCTCAGAAAATTGTGATCAGTTCACCCCTAATAATCAGGTTTGTGATTTCCAAGAAGTCTTTTGTTTGAGATCAAAAGTAGGGATAGGTACTGAATTAGGTACTTTCACAGGTACCGCCCGAATTCTGTCAAAAGTATCGGGTAACGATTCAGGTGAATATCAAAAGGTACCATGTTTAGGTACCTAAACACATCCTTGTGACTTTGAGGGAGTGGAAGAAGAAGGGGATTTTACATGCTGGACATGAACACAGAATAGTGAGATTATATATAGAGGAATAAATATGTTAAATTGAAAAAAAAAATAGATAAGATTATTTTTAATGCCAATGACTTTCAGGAAGTACTTGACAAAGAAGACACATTTACACAACCACTGATAAAATGCCTTAATCATAGAAGAGAAAAACAAGATTTGGAGACCATCAAGTCACTAATTCATGAATTTAATCCCAAGAATTCACAACTTTATGGTAAAACTTAATTCTAACAGTTTGTGGTGGAAATGTTTAGCCAGAGGCGACAGTTTCAGGTTGGGATTGGTACATTTCACATCTGAAACGTTACGACCAATGCCCTGTACCTGGCAATGAATATCGGTACTCAACAGCACCACATTTCGGTACTTTTTGTATTTATGTGGACAACAATAAAATCTCAAAGTTTTTCAATTGAACATATTTATTCTCCAATATATAACCTTGCAATGCTGTGTTCATGTCCAGCATGGAAAATCACCTACTGTTCCACTCCCTCACAGTCACAAGGATGTATTTAGGTACCTGAACATGGTACCTTTTGCTTTTACATTAATCAGTACCTGGTACTTTTGACAGAATTTGGTTAGTACCTATAGAAGTACCTAAGTCCGTACCCATCCTTAGTTTCAGGGCAGCAAATGTGAGACTTATTTTTTTGGGGGGGTGGGGATCCCTAAATTTTAAAACTGTTAGGGCGAGAGTCAGCAAAAGCTTTTTTTACTATTTTTTATTTGTAATAACTTTCAAAATTCTGTGAAAATATCTTGCAATATCAAGGGCTTAATGGAAAGTTATTGGCAGTTATAGGCAGCAGTTTCAGGACTGCAAATTTGGGACCACTTTTTTGGGACCCTTGTCTTGCTTCAACCGTTAGGGCTAGAGTCAGAGTGAGGACATTTTTCTCTGACTTTTCCATTCCATTCATAATTTTATCTTAATTGAAGTCTTCAGGAGATCAGTGCACTGAATGGTGCGGTCACAAAAAAGGGTCTTAGAACTGCAGTCCCAAATTTTGGGCCCTGAATCTGCGGCGGGGAATTATCTGGTTTTGGTGCCCAAGATAAATTTTAGATGTAAGAATATTTGAGACTTTTTAAAGGGTTGATTTTTCCACCTGAACACTGATGTAACAGTCTGTTCAGTCTGAATCTGTAAAGTAGAGTTGTCAGGGTGCTGATTTGGTGCGCCCCATGTACAGAAGCCTCCAGCTGACGGCCCAGGTTAAAGTGATTGACGTACAGCTCTTGAGTCAACATTCTGTTTCTGCTCCGTCCACCTCTGTGCTGTTGTCTGTCAGTCTGCAGAAGGTTTGTCTCTGCCCCTGACGATGAGAACAGAGTCTTCACTGTGTCTTTAAATGATGACTCATGCATCTGAAAGTCGCCCCAAACTTCTCCTGGACCAGCACACGCCCTCCTTACACAACACCGACTCTCACTCTCAGCCAGGTGTTTGCTCCACAGACGTCTGAAAACAGCTTCTGTGTGTTTAAAGGTTAAATCAGACTGAGCACATACTTACATAATCAACCTGCTCAGAGGAAGCAGGTTTAAGGTAGACCCCATGTGGTCGGAGGGGGTGATGTCATTTTAGTCACGCTGCAGGTTGGAGTGGATAGAGTGAGTCACTCTGAGCACACTGAGCGTCTTTGTTTGATGTGTTCAGACCTGGGCCCAGCTCCAACCTGCAAGTGGTCCTCTGGGTTTAGTTTGTGTTTCCACTTTTATTGTTTTTAGACACTTTCAAAGTATTTGTTATGACTTTGGTTAAGTCGCTGTGGTTTCCCTTCATGACACAACCAAACAACCGAGTCCTGTTGAAGTAACTATTTCAAATTCCTCTTTTTATGAGTTTGATTTATGATTCGACTTCTCTTCCTCTCTCTAAGACCACGAAAACAAACATAATATGTGTGAAATTAAAATAGATCATCAAACTAAAAGTGTTTTCTCCAACCAGCGGCTTACAGGAAGAGGAGTGACTGTTTACACCGCCCAACGACACAGAAACCACTTCCATGTGTGTGTCATTGCTCATCAGCTTCAGTATTTGCTCTCATGCTGCTGTGATGCTTATCATAATTTGAACAACACACTTACACACACACACACATACACACTATCCAGCGTCATGTCTCTGTAATCACAGATGTAGAACAGATGAGTTTGAAGCTCCCCCACCAAGCAGAAAACACTCAGAGTACACTGAAAAAAAATGTAAAAAATGATGTTTCAAACGTTATTTTCTCCTTTGGTCTGTGTCAGATCATCTACCCTGAGCTACCACCACCATGTCTGATCCAGGAGCCACCGTGGTCCCCTCCTCGGCCCCCCCAGTCCCCTCCGGACCCCCTCCCAAACTGACGAGCCGTGGCCGCTCAACAGACCCCGTTGCCAGCTCCAACTCTGACTCGAGCGACGTCCCCGAGTTCGAGCCCTTTGGCATGCCCGGCCCGAGGGGATTCCCACCTGGTGAGAAAATGCACTGTAAAAATTAAACTTAGAGTGGTTAAGTCAACAGATCTTTTACTTTTAGTCCAAACTTTTATTCTTGTTTATTTAACTTTGATTATAAGTTAAGTAGGTCTGCCTTGCATGAATTATACACACTTCTAACTTGAAGTCTGTCAGGTTGCAGGTACGACTTACTGAATGTAAATTAAGACTTCTGCAATTCAACAATGCTATTGTGCAAATGGAGGGGGCTGGTGTTACAAAGTTTTGTTGCTTTCCTTCCATCCCTCCTTATTATTTCACTCCAGTCCAGTAGGTAGTAGGGATGCACTGACCCAACTTTTCTGGTTCTGATTACCAATACTGATACCAATACCTGGGCTTTGGGTATCAAAAAACAAAAAACATAAAAGCGCATCAGAGGTGACATTCCCAATCAAGTATCCAAGAGCACAGGTGAAAAAGACAAGGGAGAAAGCTGTTTGCCTGGATTGGTCCCTTTCCACCGATACCGATCCAGCTTTGAGGGGCACTGATCCACCGATACCCGATACCTGGATCGGTATCAGTGCATCCCTTGTAGGTGGCAGTATTGCACCTATGTACCAAATTGAATAAAGTAAAACAGGGGTGGCCAACCAGTCCCAGACCAAGAGCCACAAAAATGACCGTGGTGCAACAAAGAGCCACATCCCACACGTGGTCTGACAAATGCACTTCCTGTCACACATAAATGAAATGACATAAAGTAAAAATCAATATACTTCCAATTTTCAAAGCAAGATTAATTTTCTTTGTGTGTTGAAATTCGTACTTGAAGCTGTGTTAAAGACAAATTTCTGTTTTTACTGCAAAAGACACAAGGCTCTATCTATCTATCTATCAATCTATCTGTCTATCTATCTATCTATCTATCTATCTATCTATCTATCTATCTGTCTATCTATCTATCTATCTATCTATCTATCTATCTATCTATCTATCTATCTATCTATCTATCTATCTCTGTCTGTCTATTGGAGTACGAGAGAAGAGAAAATGAAACTTAAGTATCAGTCTCATTACCCAAGTATTGATCAATACTGACCCCAACATTGGCATCAATATATCAATATTTAAGATTGATCGGCACACCACTACTCATAACAAACAATATACATATAAATATTATTTTATTAATGGATCGAAGAGCCGCACACATGTGGCTCGCGAGCCGCAGGTTGGCCACCCCTGAAGAAGAAGAAGAAATTTAGCTCTATTGTCTATTTAATATGGTGCGTTCCATTTACACCTGACCTTGGAAGTAAGGAGTGGATCTTTGAGGTAAAAGCGTATATAACTCCACCATAAATGGTCAGATTGCTTTGCAAAACAATACAAGACAAGGTCACCATAATTTCTGACGGATGTAAAAGTACGACCCAGATCCTGGTAATATTCTGGATACTAAGATCTGGAATATGAAATATGTACTGGGTCATCATCATTTTCAACACTGTCAGGAAACAAATTATCGTACAAACCTGCAACTAACACCAAATTGTAGGAGACAGTCTGCTGAAAGAAAGTATAACATTAAAGTAGGTTCCAGCTGAAATTTCCCACTCTTAAATCCCTTTGTGTCTTGTAAATAACCCCTCTTATTCTCTTTCCTCTCAGATTTTCTTGACATCTTTGAGGTGGACATGATGAGAGGACAGGAAGATATCAACAGGAAGCAGCACCGCACCGACTTGTTCAACTCTGTGGACCTCATCGTCCGTCGAGGACAAGAGTTCCAGGTTAAGGTCACCTTCAACCGTGCGTACAATCCAGCTCAGGACAAGTTTGCTTTGGAGTTCATCATCGGTGAGTCTTCACTGAACTCTATTTAGAGTCTTTCAAGTTCCTTGCCTGTGAACGTATCAGACTGTGGATGATCTTCCCTCCTCTCCACCCAGGCACCAGTCCTCATTACAGCAAAGGCACCTACATCCCCGTCTACCCCAACAAGGAGCGCCGCACCGCCTGGGAAGGCCGCATCGCAAACACCTCCGGCAACACCCTCACCATCGGGGTCACTCCTGCAGCAGACTGCATCGTGGGGAAGTACCACATGTATGTCGCCGTGGTGACACCCTTTGGGATTCGGCGCACTAGACGGGACAACAGCCGGGACCTGTACATCCTCTTCAACCCCTGGGTGAAAGGTCGGTTTGGACTTCAGGATCACAGGTTCTGAACTTGAGCTTGGCTGTTTACACTTGTGTGGTGTCTGCCCTCAGAGGACGCTGTGTTTCTGGACAATGAAGAGGAGAGGGAGGAGTGTGTGATGAACGAGTTTGGGATCATCTATCACGGTGCGTTCGATGACATCGCAGAGAGGAACTGGAACTTTGGACAGGTACCAGAAAAAACGACAAAGTCCTTCAATGATTTCTAGCTACTTTTCTTCTTTTAAACTCACACTTTCATCCGAAGTTTAACTATGGAATCCTGGATGCCTGTCTGTACATCATGGACCGGGCTGAGATGCCCATCACCAACCGTGGAGATCCCATCAAGGTGACCAGGAAGGCCTCTGCCATGGTGAGGAAAACCCCAAAGAAAATGTTTTTTCCTTTCCAGAAAATAAAAAGTGACATGTCTAAAATCTGCTCCCCAGCTGAACTCCCGAGATGACGAAGGTGTGCTGGTAGGGAACTGGAGCGGTGACTACATCTACGGAGTGGCGCCCACCTCCTGGACCGGCAGCACAGATATCCTGATCAGCTACGCCAAGAGCAAGATGCCCGTCTGCTACGCCCAGTGCTGGGTTTACGCTGCGGTTTTTAACAGCTGTAAGACTTCTTCTCAATTTAAGTAGACGATGGTCGGACATCAGTTAAAATTTAAACAAGCTAAAGCTAACTTCTTGAGACAGACAGGGACGGGAAAAGGCAACTTTCTGACTGAAATATGGCCAATGTAATCTATCATTTAATTCTACCATTGAACTTCCTGATTCCTCTTCTAGTCTTGCGCTGTCTGGGAATCCCCTCCAGAGTCGTCACCAACTACTACTCCGCTCACGACAATGATGGAAACCTGAAGACTGACATCATCCTGAATGAGAGCGGCAGGATCGACCGCAACCGCACCAAAGACTCCATCTGGTACTGTATCTTCTCTTCATTGTCCGAACTTTACATGGCCGCCATCTTTTTCTGGTGTAGGGCTCAAGGCAAGATTCTGAAAAACTGTTGACTCACTGCTTCAGGAAACTCCAGAAAATCCAGATCCATGTACTAGTAAACAAGTGAACTAGCTAGTCACAGAGTTCAACCTTTTCCAAGCTAACATTAATATGTTAGCATATCTGTTAACTTGTGAGCAGTAGTTTTAAAGTTCATATACCCAACAACTGTTAGCTTAGCCCTGAAAAGAAATAAATACCTTTCCTATTTTATTATGTTCTTGTAAACATTTAAGCTAGCTAGTCACTGAATGTAGCCTTTTTTAGCTAATATTAACAATGCATCACAGGGCTTAAACTCCTTGCTATCCTAATTGTAAGCCTGCTTGTAGCAACATAAAAATCCATCAATAAGCTACAATTAGCCTAGCAATAAAAAGAAAATGCTTTTCCTTTTGTATCATAAACTAGCAAAAAATTCAACTAGCTAGTCACTGACTATAACCTTTCCTAGCTAACATTACCATTTTACAGGGGGGATACAATTCGCTGTTAGCATAGTGGTTAGCTTGAGAGTAGCTGTTTTGAAATTTAGATACCTAACAACTATTAGCCTAGCCTTTACAAGAAATTAGTGCCATTCCTGTTGATTTTTGTACTAGCAAACACTATAGCTAGCTGGTCGGCAAAAGCTAGCTAAGGTTGTGACTGAAGGGTGACAACTTTTCTTCATTGTCATTGTAAGCCTGTAACGTAGAAAACGACATTGCGACTTTGTGACCTTTTATGGCTGTTCCACAAGAAATGTATTTGTTGGCATTAAATGGATAGCTAAAAGCCTAATTAGCAGTTAGCCTAATGTCAGGCATGGTATTGAAATCATATCTGCTGAATTCATACTTTATTGGATGAATGATTCTTATTCTCATTACCTTGAAGCTGTTTTTACATATGTGCAGTTTCGCCATCTGGAAGACAAACTTAGCTTGTTTGACTAGCTAGTGCTAGCTTAAAAGTGCATTCCCCTGTTCAGTTTGTAAACAGGAAAACACTGTTATGACTTTAATTTGTCAGACAGTGAAATAATATCTGTCACTATCAGGAACTATCACTGCTGGAATGAGTGCTTCATGTCCAGGCCTGACCTCCCACCTGGCTTTGGAGGCTGGCAGGTGGTGGATGCTACACCACAGGAGACCAGCGACGGTAAATAACAGCCTCATGAAATATTCTGGATTTGTGCTAACAGCTTTTTATCAGCTATTAGAGTACAATTCATAGAATGTCAAAGAGATATTCGACTCAAGTTTTATAGAAAGCTAGGAGGGGTTAGCTTACAGAAGCTAATAGCGCTTAAATGCTAACAGTATTTGAAGCTGATGTGGCTTTAATTTTTATCATGTGTTGGTAAACCTTGTAGGAAATGAAATCTTCAAAAAACTGGCAGATGTAATGCAGGATGATCAAAATGCTAGCAAGCAACAGATGCTACCCTGCTAGCTAGCTTGTAGATTCTGTGTTTGGAGTGGCTGGAGGAATGTAAACAGACATGAAATCTTAAGAAAGTGCCTTTTTTGGAAGCATCATTAGCTAATGCCTGAACAAATGTTGATAAAACAACAAACTTTTTTGGTTGGTAGTAGCATGTAGGCTTTAATCACGTTGGACAATGGACGTTTGGTGTTTGTTGGACATTAAATGACTCATCATTTACTCAGGAAATCCTTTATATGTCAGAAAATGTGTGACGATGATTGCTTTTCTTTCGTCAATGACCCACACAGGCCTGTACAGATGTGGTCCAGCATCAGTCATGGCCATCAAACACGGGCAGACCTGTTACCCGTTTGATGCTGCCTTTGTTTTTGCTGAGGTAGGTTCAGTTAAAATCTGTATCATTGTGACTTTAACGGCAAAAAGTTGCTCACTTGGCGTCTCTTTTATCTTAATTTCTAGGTGAACAGCGATGTGGTGTTTTATTCCCGCAGCAGAGAAGGAACCATGGAGCCGGTCAAAGTGAACCGCTCTCACGTAGGCCGCATGGTGTTGACAAAAACTCCAGGAGATACGACCCGCCGTGACATCACTGAACATTACAAGTATCCTGAAGGTAAAAGACGGCATTTCACTCAGGCACATGGAAGAGCAGGGAGTTCCTAAACCAGAGGAAGGAATCATAAACTAAATTATGTTGAAACACGTCCTTCTAAATCTTTCGATCTAGGCAGCACAGAGGAGCGGACCGTCCTGGAGAAGGCAGAGTCGTACGGCTGTCACCGAGAGAAATCGGACCCTCCTCCGGCTGACGTGGACCTCGTCCTGCCCGCACTGGAGGTCACCATCGGCGATGACTTTGACCTGAACCTGGAGTTTGTAAACAACAGCGATGAACAGCGCATCGTGGACGCATACATCAGCGGGAGCGTGGTGTATTACACCGGAGTCACCGCTGCTGAGTTCCTGTTCAGGAACCCTATGGTGACAATCGGCCCCAAGAAAAGTGAGGAAAATACGAATCACAAGTGGACATCAGAGATAAACCGTGAGAAGCAGACGGAGAACTGTGTATTTTGTGTCTCTTAGGTGTAAAGGAGTTGGTCGTGGTGGAGTCAAAGAATTACCTGAAGCGCCTGGTGGAGCAAGCCAACCTCAACTTCATAATCACAGGGAAAGTTCAGGAGACCGGGCAGATCGTCAGCACCATGAAAGTCGTCCCCCTGCGCAACCCCAAACTCACCGTCACGGTATGAAACCACACTTTGCATGAATCAGCCTCTCAAAGTTGTTTTCATCTGTTTTTGTTCTTGTCGTCAGGTCGCTGAATTTGGTAGAGTGAGTGAAGAGATGACCGCGACGGTGGAGTTTACGAACCCCTTCAACTTCAACCTGGAGGGTGTCTACGTTCGCATGGAAGGGCCTGGGCTCATGCTGCCCAAGTTTAAATATTACAGGTTGGAAAATCTGCCTTTACTCATCAAACAGAAAGCTGTCCATCAGGGGTAAGATGTCTGTACCTAATCCTGACCCCTCTTGCTTGTTCCAGTCTGATCCCGGCCGGTTCCTCCCTGATCTGGGTGGAGTATTTCGCCCCGCTGCGGGCCGGCAAAAGCAGGGTGTTCGCCACTCTGGACTGTCCTGCTCTCAGGCAGGTCCACGGCCAGGCGACCATCACCGTCGAGCCCTGAGGATCACTGACACCAGACGTCTTCATTACGCTTACACATTTATACAGGGTTTGTTTCGTTTTCCTTTTTTTACAGCTGTACATCATCAGGGATAGTTTTAACCACAAGCAAAACAATTAAAATGTCAGACAGTTTTTGATAAAATGACATGGCATCCATTAAACCAACATATCTTTGTTTCTTTTTTGGCAGTACAGAGCTTTTTCCACCTTGTTTCATATCAATATGACACCGCTTCTTAACTTGTTCTGTACGGATACAAATATCATTCAAATAAAAGATTCCCTGTAAGTGTGTGTTGGTGTGTAAGTTGTAAATACTTGTCTTTTTGTAATGTTTACTCCATGAGTAAAAAAGACCAACAGACTAAAAAAGTAAAAAGTTGTGAACCCAGTATAGAAAAACATACTGCTCTGGTAATACCACATCTGTCCACTAGATGTCCTCGTGAGACCAAAAAAATCCAGTAATGCACCATGAAGCAGAGTCTCCATGTGCTGATATTTAACATACAGTTGTAGCGATAAACAGAAGACTAGTCTATTTAATTTAATGATTTCTAGAAAAAAAAAACAGCCTCTAGGTGGCGCCAAACATACTTGTGCCACCATGACAGACTAACATCAAACTTCACCTGTCCCTCAGGTGTCTCTTGATACCATATGATAAGTAAGTCAGTTTTCTGCAGTGCAAGGTGTAAACTTTACTATTTCTAAATTAAAATGTTCTCCATTAGGGGGCGCTATGAGGGAACAGTGTCAGGATTTTTTCACGGCTGGATCAGGATCTAGATTTTATCAGGACTATTTAAGATATTCAGATTATTTTGTCTTTGAACAACTTTTTTGGCCTCTAAATATTCCTTATCTTGCATTTCAGAAAATTTTATGCCCCATTTTTTGTCTTTTTTGAACCATTTCATGTCTTTAATTTCAACAACCCTTGTATCCATTGATGGTTTTTTTTTTTCTTTTTAACCCTGGATGACCACGTAGTACATTTTTATGTCATGATACTATATTAGTTTAAAGGGGCTGTGAGGAGTTTGAAAGTGATCTCGAAAAAGGTTATTTTCAATTGCGACTTCTTAGCTTCCAGTTTGAGTTGACCAGGACCAGATTGATTTACAAGGTCTCTATGACAACGCCAGTTCAGTAGTGAGAAGAAACACTACTGAAAACGATTTCTGTGATTAATTTTGTAGTGATGGTGGACACAGGAGTCTAACTGTCAGATAGATAGAAAAAAGAACAGAAGAGCAGAAGAAAGATAAATGGGAGAGTGATAGAGCACGAGCTATAGGTTAAAAGAGCTAAACTGTTTGTGCTAATGTTCATTCCAACCCACAGTCAGCAGTTATTCTGCAGTGGTCTGTTCAAACTTGAGAGTCTATCAATAAAATGAAGAGTGAGGTTAAGTTAGCTCTGATTGGTAGATGACTGGCAGGACATAACCAGGATTTACTAACGTTACACATTACAGACATGTCTTAGAGCACTGGGCTGCCAGCTGAGCTAAATATAAACAGCTACAAAACTACTTACAAACTGACAGTGTTTACTTGTTGTCACATTAGCCTACAGATACATTGGAACACCGAGCTGCCGATAGCACTACATATCGCCAGATACCACAATGTTTGCTTATAGCAGCCTGTACTGATCAAAAAATTGAAATGTGCTCATTATTTGTTCTGTATTTACACCATGATTTCCAACTCACACCCCCCTCAGCTGGTTTCACTCATACCTCACAGGCTGTACTCAGTTCATTCAATTACAAACTTTTCATTCAGACCCTTTGCCAATCACTACAGGTGTGCCCCAGGGCTCCATCCTGGAGCCCCTCCTCTTCATCACCTACCTCCTCCCTCTTGGCCATATTTCTGCTAAGTTCAACATTCTTTTCCACTGCTTTGCAGATGACTCTCAGCTCTACCTCTCCTGCAAACTGACCGCCACGCTCTCACCCCCCTCGCTTATCTCCTGCTTATCTGAAATCAAGTCCTGGTTCACTTCCAATTTCCCGAAACTAAAGGGAGATAAAACCAAACTCCTCATTGGCACCAGATCCACACTTTCCAGAACTGACGGCTTCTCTTTCTCCATCGTTAAGAGTCTGGGTGTCATCCTCGACAGCACACTCTCCTTTCAGGCCCACATCAACAGTATCGCCCGCTCCGCTTACTTTCACCTCTGTAATATCCTATATTCTTGTCCACAGCCTCGTCACCTCCCGTTTTGACGACTGTAACTCCCTCCTCTTCGGTCTTCCCCAAAAGTCACTCCATAAAGTCTTCAAAGCCATCCACAACCTCGCCCCTCCATGTCTGTCTGACCTTCTCCACATTGCCACTGCAGCCCGCTCTCTCAGATCCTCCTCCTCCACCCACCTCACTGTGCCCTCTGCCCGCCTCAGCAACATGGGGAGCAGGGCCTTCAGTCATACCTGCTCTCCCCATACCAGTCCTGATCTGTTGTGTTTTTCTATTGCTGATTTTATTTTAATTGTTGATTTTAATGTGGTTGTTTTTTAATCTCCTTCAATGTCCTCGAGTGTCTTAAAAGGCGCTTTTAAACAAAACGCATTGTTATAATGGTGGCAAAGGTCATCAGTGACTTCAGAGAGTCAGTGTGAACATTACTGTCCTCAAAGACCACGATCAGTGTCTCATGTCAAATGTTAAGTGTAGTTGTCAACAGCCACAGGATCGGGGCCACCTATCTGTAAGAACAATGATGTTTCAGATAAAAACCTGTTCAGGGCCACAGCAGGTTGAAACAGGGCTGATAGAGCATGATTGGTGCGATGGATCTGTCTGATTGCTCCCCCAAAGAAAACAGGCCTGTGTTCGTCTTGGTTGAGGGAGTATTGGGACATCAACTCTGTCAGGCAAGCGTGTGCATGTGTGTGTGTGTGAGTGTGTGTGAGAGCTTCCTTATGGTTTTACAGGGGGAATGTAAACTACCCGCTGAGGAGTTTGGCCACTGCCATTATTTACTGAAACAACTTGGCACAAATTTGGTACAAAAAGTAATTGGATCAACTCTTGTTTACAGCAGTGCACCAAAAAACATGAAAAGGGGAAACAAAGAACAAAGGAGAAACTGAAGGATCACTGGTTCAACGTCTCCTTTCTCGCTCCTTGGGATTAAAGAGTTGGACTCGGCCCAGCTTAGAAATTTCCAGTATAGATTTGGTGTCAGAAGTGGGATCCAAAACGTTATTTCAGACCACAGACTGGTCAAGGCTTCACCGAGCATGTAACTTATTCATCCTTCTTGCAGTTGATGGCAGACCTGAAGAAGAGTTGGGAGACCAAGACTTCCTCACCAGCTGCTGTGGCCTGAGGTACACTGTAAACCCCAAAGTTCAAATTACTCCATTAGCTTAAGGTATGAAAACTTAAAATTTGTTAGTAAGTTCAATTTACTCAAATGTCTGAGTTTTCAGTGTTGAAACTGATGATTTCTGAGTAGATTTAACTTTAACTGTTTAAGTAAGCACAACTTAAAATCATTAGTTTCTGTGACAGCATTTTGTAGCCGTGCGTGAGGAGGGAATGCTGTGGATATGAGACCCAGCTGTTCTTTAAAATGTTATTTAATTCAGTTTTTCTGATCTGCTTCAATTTTTTTATCATTACATTTACTTAATTCATACAGCCAATTTATTGAAATCACATCTTTCAGTTTGAGTAAGGTCAACTTATTATGTTTTACAGTGATATGCAACATTTTTTAACATTACTTAATATTTCAATTTGTAACAAATAAGCATCAGGTTTATTTGATTGAAGACATTCAATAATCGTAACTACATACAATGTTGAGTTAAATTAACTTTTCAACTCATCCAGGTTTACAGTGTTTCTAGCTTCCTTTTATGTTGGAAAACATTAAATAACTTCAATCATTGCATTTGAAAATAAGACCTATATGATTTGCAAACCATCAAATTTTGCTTTATCAACATTTTACTCAACATCCCACTTTGTAAGTTGACATTTCACATCAGCACTTTTGGGAACTGAGCCCAGACACGGTGATGAATTAGGAGGAAGGAGCCAAGACTTGTTGGGAGACAAAAAATGTGGACTTGGAAGAAAAACCTCATTATTATTTGTTTTTTTTAACTTTGGTGTAACATGGAGTTAAGATCTACCTCAAAACATTAAATATCCTTTAAAGGAAGTTGCTGAGTGTGCAGGACTCCTCTTGCACAATCGTCTCCTGGCTGACACTGCTCCGTTGCAACATGAGCGCTCCTTTCTCGTATGATGCACTGACGCTGGAAGGTTGCCCAAAATCTAATCTGGCGCTCCAGTGTCACCTTAATCCTTCAGGGGACGTGGGAGTTTGATACACGCTGAGGGGTCAAGGGAGTTTGGGAGGAATATTACTGCTCACGTTTCCCGCCATGCAGCGGCCAGGGTCTCATTTATATTCATCGTCACTGATACTGTAGACAGTAAATGTGCAAGAATGTATTTTATATCCTACAAATATTCAGTGTGTGGGTTATCATGACGACATGAATCACTAAAAACGGCTCCAGAGGAAAAGAAAAGGCCTCACATTGCTCTTAACACCAGAGTCAACGCTCCTCAAAGAGGAGTTTATGTAATCTTTTCCGACACAGAAGAGCAAAACCTGCAGTTCCTCAAGTGTCCACTTGAGGTTGGCTGCAACACACAGTCCAGTGAGTCCAATGTTGAACTGCTCGTTTTACGGCAGTTATCGAGGGGAGTGTTTTTATTTATACGGTAACACGGTACGGGGATGGATCTTTTATGGGCTGTCTGATAAGGAGAAATAAAGTCTGAGAGTAAAATATGTTTATTGTGGGCGTAGCTGAGACGTCCGACAGGTCGTTTAGTCAGAACTTCCAGCGTTAGCCGTCAAACCACTGAGTGACATCACCACATTTTATACAGTCAGAGAGAAATGTGGATCATTAATGATCACGTTAGGACCAAAGCTGCATGAGACCTGCTGACCCCTGAGGTGTGTCCACAAATACCGAGTCAAACTTTAGCAATAAGAAAAACCAGAATGACTCAAGACTTCAGAGAGAGGAAGAAAGAAGAGTCTGAACAACCAGATGTTTCAAGTTTTCTCCCTCAAATAAAAATACGATTAAAAAATGAATCAATAAATTAGAATCAAACAATGGAAGGAGAAAAGGAAAGGATGGTGGAGAGAAAGAAAGGAAAAAAAGAAAGAAAGAAAAAGAAAGAAGTAGAATGACAGAAAAGAATGCAACATATTATAGGAAAGAATGCAAAAAAAAGAAAAAAGAAAGAAAGAAATAAAAGAGAAAAAAGCAAAAACAGAGGCAAGAAAAAAGAAAAAGAAAAGGTATAAAAGGCACAGAGATTCAAGAAAGAAGGGAAGAGGAAAAGAGGGGGAAAAGGAAAAAAGGGAAAAAGGAGAAAAAAGAAAAGGGGAGACAAAGAAAAAAAGAAAGAAAAAAGAAAGAAACAGAAGTGTATAGAATAAAAATACAAAAATGCAGCATATGCTAGGAACTACTGAAAAAAGTCAAGAAAGAAAAAAAGAAAAAAAAGTTAAAAATAAATAAAAAGAATGAAAGAAAAAACAAAAACAGTGGCAAGACCAAAACGATATGAGGAAAAAAGGGAGAAAGATGCTTGAAAAAAAAGAAAATGGAAGGCAAAGTAGAAAGAAAGAAAGAAAGAAAGAAAGAAAGAAAGAAAGAAAGAAAGAAAGAAAGAAGGAAAGGAAGGAAGGAAGGAAGGAAGGAAGGAAGGAAGGAAGGAAGGAAGGAAGGAAGGAAACAAGTAAACAGAAAAGTACAGAATTAAAGAAAAGAATGAAAAAAAAAGTATAGTGAGAAAGAAACAAAAAAATATAGAGGCAACAAAAAAGAAAATGGGGAAAAGGGCAGAAAGATGCGAGAAAGAAGGAAAGGTGTTAAGAGGGGGTTAAGGGAAAAAAGGAGAAAAATACAGAAAAAGAAAGAAAGAAAGAAAGAAAGAAAGAAAGAAAGAAAGAAAGATAGAAAGAAAGAAAGAAAGAAAGACAGAACAAACGAAAGAAAGAAATAAAAGAAAGAAAGAAAGAAAAAGGAAAGATCAAAAGAAAAAAAAGAAAAAAGAAAGAAAAAAGAAGAAAGAAAGAAAGAAAGAAAGAAAGAAAGAAAGAGAAGGTTATGGAATGAAAGAAAAGAAAGCATGATAGGCTGGGAAAGAATGCAAAAAGGATATGTATCAAGACTTTTTTTTCCTGAGGTTTTCTGGAACAGGATTATCTCATCATGTTTCCTAACACCTTAAAGAGCGAGTGGTGAATAATGAAAAATCCTTTCACTTATGAACGGTGACACAGAGACACAGAGACACAGAGAGAGCAATGAGAGCAGAGAGAGCAGAGAGAGCAGAGAGGGAACGGGCCGCTCACCCTGATAACAGACTGACGCAGGTGGAGGATGAGTGTCAGACAGGTGGATCAACCTGAGACCTCCTTTCACAGTCAGACCTCAGACGCTCCTCATGTCCACCACAGACACCCTCATTAACAAAAAGGGAAAGGAAGGATTCACGGTTATAAGGGAACACGTGCAGCAGTGACTCAGGAGGTCATTATGAGAGTTTATCAAAGTCACATCCAGCATCAGAGAAGAAGACGCTGTCAGTGAAGAAAAGCATGTGTCACCAGGAGCTGCTCATCACTCCACGGCTCTGTTAGAGGAAGTGAAAAGAAAGTGGATTCCTTGGAAGAGAGCGGCCTGACATGGATGGGTGGTTCAGCTGGGGAAACAAACGGGGGCTGTTTTCATTGAGTCACTTCTCAGGAAAGTGCCCCCACCGAGTGTGGGAGTATTTAAGGAGCTGCTGCTGGTATGGGGATCACAGTTTGTTACTCTGAGAGCCTGAGAAGAGGATTTCCTTCAGATCTGAGGAGACAGAAATCTACAGAGGACAAAATGAAGTCTGCTTTCATCTGGATTGTTTTCCTGGCCTGTGTTTCTGTCGGTTTATCAGCACGTAAGAACTTGTACCATCGAGCTTGAAGCATCTGCGTTTTTCAGCTAAAATCTCTAAATCTCATCTTCATCTTCTGTTTCTCCATCCTCCAGCTGCTATCCTGGACTGTCGCTGCCTCACACTAAACAAAAACGTCAGATTCGAGTACATCGATAACGTCCTGGAGCTTGAGCCTCGTCCCTACTGCAGCCGCAAGGAAGTCATGTAAGTGAGAAGAAGAAGAACTTTTTAATTTTATCTACAAACTGTTGGTGAGAGCCCGTCTGAGTGCTGTGTCCTCTTCTTCCTCTGCAGTGTCAAGCTGAAAGATGGCACCTCTCGGTGTTTGGACCCTAAAGAGAAGTTCACCAAGGCCGTGCTGCTCACCAAAAGATTGTAAGTTGATTAAAAAAAAAAGTTATTGTTATTTTTCTGGAGCAACGTAGGAGTTGTTGGTTGCACAGTTTCTGTGCATCGAAAAGAAAAAACCTGAGGCGTGAACTTCTGCAGCTGCATCCAAAAAAAAAAGACGTTTCAAATACTTCATAGATTTATCTTTGAGGATCAACAGATTACTCTGTTTGTTTGACAGTTTCCAAAACAGTTGGAGCAGGATAAATTCCAGGGTCAGGGTTTAAATACGGCTCTAACGATCTATTTGATTTAGCAAGTGAAGATTTTTCTGCAAAAGATGTCTTCTAAAATATTTACAAATAAACAAATAAAGACAAGTAGCAACACATTGCAAAAACTTTAATATTTAACATGTTCCTGTCGAAATAAGTTCCAAATTAACAATTTAAGTTTGTAAGAAAATCGTCAAAATAAGGAGTGAGTGCGTGATTTTTGAATTTTCTTTTCTAAAATATTGCAGCAACTTAACTCATATGTTCCAAGTTTTTTTTTTTTAGTGTGTTTACACGTCATAGAGGAAAGTAAAAAGTTAAGTTGATGCACAACTTTTTCGGCCTGTGCAGTAAAACTGAATTCCAAGCAATTATTTTAAAAAAAAATAATTAAAATAAATTAAATTAAATTAAATAATAATTAAAATAAAAAAATAAAATAAATAAAATTAAATTAAATAATAAAAATAATAAATAAATAAATAAATAAATAAATAAATAAATAAATAAATAAATAAATAGATAAAGAAATAAATAAATAAATTTATTTATTAAAAATAATAATAAATATTTATGTAGCACCTTTGAAAAAAAATTGCTTATAAAGTACTTTGACAGTGAACAACATGGCCAAGAATCTGGGAGGTGACAGGAAATATTTAGCAGGAGGAGTTCAGTGGTGACCGAGTGTGATGTTGCAAAGCCATAGAGATAAAAAAAAAGAAAGTAACAAGATAAAAGGGGCATTACGAAATCACATCGGGTGAAAAAAAGGAAAAAAGCCCATGAGAAAGTGAGATAAATGCAAAAAAAAAAAAAAAGAATCAAACAACGGAGATAATAATTAAGCCCATATATTTGTGACGAGACATTTGAAAGTGACAATAACAACAAATAGATTCAACTATTTACAATAAACCAAAATACAATTAAAGTGATAAAACGAGTGCTTCTGTCCTGTATTTTTTAACGTAATTTAAAATGGTCTTTTTAGACTTAATACAAGCCACATTCACCGGAGACATCCAGAAAAATGTGTTATTTTCAAAACACGAGTGAATAGCATGTAAGGAGTAAAAGAAATCTGCTGATGGGGTAAGAAAAATTAGCTTAATTTTGTGTAACTTTTTACAGTGTAAAAATACAAATCTGCAAATCTACTGAAGTAAAAGTGAAAATTAAAGTCTTTTTTTACTTTGTAAGATGGTCAGAAGTTATGATGCACTTTGTAGACGGTCCCTAAATCATGTCACATACTGATTTTTTAATCTAGTCCTAAAAAAATTCGGGTGTCATTTTTACATTTTAGTATCTTGAAATAAGGTGTATTTCTAGATGAAGGGTCCTCAACCTGCGGCTCTGGAGCCTCATGCGGCCCTTTGACCCCCTTGCAGTGGCCCCCCCGGTAGCTTTAAAAAATATATTAGAAATTGTAATTTTTATGTCTCTTACAAAGGGTTTTCATGAAAATTAATTGAAAATAAAAAACGATTTTAAACTTTTTGCAAATTTTTGCAAATTTTTGAAATTTCTTTTTTTTTCATTTCTTATTTTCTTTTAAAATTGCAAAATGTTGAAAAAAATTTTTTTTAATTAATTTATTTAATTTTTTCACTTAACTGAAATTAATATATATATATATATATATATGTATATATATATATATATATATATATATATATATATATATATATATATATATATATATATATATATATATATATATATATATATATATACATATATAGGACATCACATGTACAGTTTCATAAATTTAAAAAAACTCCTCTTTTAGATAATTATTCACAAGGTTTACTGTGTATATAACTTAACACACTTTACAGTCCTTATCGTGAAGATAAAGTAGATTTTGTGGCTAGCAAGTCTGTCTTGAAACATGCGTCAAATTTGAATCTGTAAATGTACTAAAGATCAGGTTAAAAAGTAAGACATGACACTAAATCATGTCGGAAGATATCTTCCTTCTTGTTCTTCTTCTTCTTCTTCTCTTGATTAATTTACTGTTTGAGTCTGGCCTCCCCGACAGGAGCCGACATGAATCCAAACATGTGCAGCAGCAGATTTATGAGGCCCAGGAGGGCGATAATTTTTCACTTGACCCCAGTCCCCAGCATCTGTTCTCTACAGTCTTGTTTCCTTTTTTTCTTTCTCTCGTTGTCTCGTCCATGGTTTTCTTGTTTATGTGACGTGTGCTCATGGATATGCAAAGAATTTATCATTTTCAAGAGTAATGATCCGGTCCATTTATGTGGAAATCACTCCCAATGTGGAGAGGTGAGAGTGCAAAGAGGGAAATAATGAAGACTGATGTGTGAAGCAGCATTTTTTACTCTATATTCAATGTTAACAGCTGTATCTTCATTTAGAGTGGAAATCTCTGCATTTTACAAAAGTTGAACCAAAAGTTTAACCTGCTTTTTTCTTTTAAACAGGCAGGACGTTCGTAATGCCATGAAGAAGAACGCCAGCCTTAGATCGACCATCGCTCCCACCACAGTCCAAGCGTCGACGTTAAACTCCCGCTAACCCTTTGGATCCAAACGTTGGAGAGCTGCAGGAGGTGACTGTCCCCGTCAATTGTGAATCAAACCGGCAGCTAAAGCTGAGAGCTCGACATCCGGCTGTCAAACATTGTAGTTCTGTTAGTGAACACCTTAGTGCTTTCACTCTTAGCACACTTTAATGTGAATTTATAACCACTGTGTATAAAAGTGAATGTTACGCGTTGAATGTGAATCTTTGCTGAATTCTAACAAATATATCTGTTCTTTCTTCCACATAAACATGTTGTTTTTTATGTTGATAATGACTGTAGATATAACACTGTTAATAAGCAGACTGCAAACTAAATAAATACAAACTTTTTGTAAAGTTTTGGTCTTTTTTAAAGTTGTTTTTAGCGTCAGAAACTGCAGGGACTTCAGAGACTCCTGTATAAAGACTCTCCTCAAAGAACGGTTTTATGCCATCTCAGATCACTCTCACAACAAAAACTGGATTTGGTATCCCACGTAAGCACATGAAGAGCAGGGAGCTCTTCGAACAGACCCAGTAGAGCACAAATAATAACTTTATTTAACGGGATTGACAGAAACGTTTTAACAGCAGCTGGGCTCAGCCAAGAAACAGCTTAATATTGATGAACTGTTGTGTCGAAACAGTGATAGCTTAAGCTAAATGTTGTTATTAACCAACATCTGGGCGTAGTTAACTATGACATGAGTTGATGTTACTCAAGAGAGGTCCAAAATAAACTGTGGATTCTAAAAAGAGTCAGCTGTGTGTGTGTGTGTGTGTGTGTGTGTGTGTGTGGATGTAGGGAGTTGTGAGACAGCTAAGCAGAGGAGTGATAGCTTAGCCTCCCTCTCAAGTTCATGTGTTTTCACTTGCATTCTCTTTAAACTGATGAGTGTTAGCATGCTGAACTAAAATGCTCACCCTGTCTTGCCATAGCTCTGAAAAGGTGATGCTAACTTCCTTGTGCTAGCATGCTAAAATTCATGTTTGGTAGCAAGTTCACTTAGGTGATCAGTCAACAGACTGAAATCCTTGACGTGACGTAAACAAACTGTTGTTGAGCTAGTTTAGCATAATAGTTGTTCATTTCAGGTTAGCATGCCAGAACGCTAACCTTGTTCTTTTGTTTGAAGCAGCTAAATGCTAACAGCTCATACTTTCAGATATCAGTGGTGGGTGCAGATTTTTAAAAGTTCAACTCTCTTGATTGTTAGTCTGTCAACAAAAACTGCAATAACTGTCAGTTTGCTAATTCTTTTAGACTTTAGCATAAGTTAACAAAGATGGTAGCGTTAAATCCGTTCAAAGGTTTTTTTCTGCACAGCGAATCCCCTGGTGTTAAACGTCCAGTGTTAGGCCAGTTCAGAGTAAAGTGTTTAATTCCTTGAGTTGTTTTGAGGTATCTAACTCTATGCTGGTGTTAAACCATACTACTATGAGAGTTACTTTGCAGTGTTGATGAAAAATAACACCACACTGTGTTACTTTAAACACTCCTCTCTCATGGTTGCAATAATTATGTGTTTTTACAATAACCTGTCCTTTGATCTGCTCTGTTATCCCAGAAGTTGTTTGTTAGCAAACCTCCTCAGTAGAGTTTCAGGAAAAATTATGAGTGGGCCGTTTACAACTTTTAATTCAATCAAAATTCAGTCAAACTGAAGTTTTTTGGCAAGAACTGCTTTGTTTTTAAAACTGAGGCAAGGGATTTCACTCAAATGATTTGAGTCATGACGAACTAAATAAAAGGTTTAAGTAGGTTCAACTTCAATGCTAAAAGTATTGATTTAAACTACACTGCATTGTAAAAACAAACCGTTGGTCCAACTTCATAAAACTGTTTCAATTGGTAACACACAAACAGTTTCTTCAAATAACTGTTTTATGTTAGGCTACCATCATTGGTTTAAGTCTGATGTGCTTAGTAATTTGACTCATTTCAAATCATCATCTTGTATAAATCCAACTGAAAACAAGCTAAGCTAATTTTTCAGACTTTTCAATTAAATATTCTCTGTAACCAAACTTCAAAAACTGCTCTTTTACAGTTTAAGACGATGGTTTTAGCAAAGTCATTTTGGCTGTGGCAGCGTTTAGTAACCGTGTGTGAGGCTGTCTATGCTCTACGCATCACTGACTGGCTGTCTGTGTGCTGCATGGCATGGACTTGGGAGATAAAATAACACTATCAATATCACAAAATTGCTTCTTCTTCTTAGGTGTAAGTTGTAACACAACTTAGTGTCATAAGAACACCGGATGGGTGGTGTATTAACACTGTAAATACTTGAAATTAACGCCCCCTAGTGTAACAGAACAACTCAGCTCAGTTTGAAAAATACACCTTTAGTGTGATAAAATAACACGGTGGATGTTAGAATTTATCACCATGAGAGAGTTAAATATTAACACTTTCCAAAGTGTAAATTTATCTCTGAGTCCGTGAGAATTATATGAACTCAAGACTTTGCCGTGTGGGTTTTGATAATTATTTGTCAAATACATGTCCACATTAACAAGTGAATGGAAAACGTATCACTGATAATTAATGGGTAAAAAGACTTGCCTAGCGCTTAAACGTATGCTAATACTTGCAATTCCAAGCTAAAAAACTGGCTTTCAAAATATAAATGCCACTTTCTATCATTGTGAAAGTCCTAACAGTGACATCCAAGTTTAGTTTTACCCTAATCATGTTGTTGTGCTAGCTAAAATGCTTATTTTTACATGCTAACAGATGCTACGGCTACCAGCTATGATAACTCGAGCATCTGATAATAAACAGGTATATATACACCACGCCATGTTCAGAGTATTAGCATGCTAAATTTGCACAGTGACATGCTAACACTGCTGCAAAGCTTGTAAGATATTTTCCATGTTCAGGATCTTTGTTTTTGAGTTTTAACATGCTAAAATGCTAACAGTTACATGCTAATGAAGGATGTACATTTCAAGCAACAATTTTAATCCATGTTGACTTTTACTTGTTTGAATGTGAAGTTGAACTTTTGTTAAAAGACCTTAAAAATTTGGATGGTAATTTTGCAAAGTCATAATGTCAGACTCCGAATCATTTCTGACAGTCAGTCATGAGGCCCTGAGGCTTCGCATGACGACCTACATCTATGACCCAAACGTCTCTGAAAACTCATGTCTTCACTCATGAGGCTGTAATATTTCATAAGTCTCGTCTGGAAGTGCTGTGTCAGACACAAAATATGATATTTGCCAACAGTTATATAACTGGTCACATGCCGATCAAGATTTGAAATGTGAGCTGTCTGAGCTGTCTGGGGACTGAAATGAGGTCGAGAAAATAAGTGTTTGTTTAATGTTGAATGCTCAAATCAATTAAATCAAACTTAGAGCAAAATCCCAGAGACTGGATCAGTGGTGACTCATGTTATTAGAAAGTTTGTTTGTTTTATTGCTTGTTCAATAGTTTCCCTTCACTAAAGAGGCAACAAGAGGATTGTAAACTGATCAGTCTACTTGGCTTAAAACAAAAACAGGAGCTGAGTGTAAGCAATGTCAGCTGAGACAGGGAAAATACAACATGTTTTGTTTGTTTTTGTTTGGTATGAATTCAGTTTTTCAGAATTTTAATATAATTTCCTCATTAAGTAACTATATGTTGCTGCTAGCCTAATGTTGTGTTCACAATTATGCTAAAATTTTATTTAATTAAGTGATTTAATTGCAAGTCTTATCTGGGGGACAACAGATGGTGCAAATCCGTTGGGAATTATATCCGAAAATGACGCTAATTTATGATACCTTCAATGGTCTACTTGCTTGTTGAGTTGAAATTCTTTGATGAAGCATTTGTGCCGTTATTGCCAATTAGCATTGAGATCTTTCTGGGAGGTATGACAGAACAGATCAGGAATAAAAACAACCTTACTTAGTGGAAAAAGAGCAAAGAGATCAGACCCCCAGGTAAACTGTGTAAACCCTTGTCAGTTCCTTCACTCCAGCTGTTACTTGTAATATCAAATTAGCATTGCCATAGTTAGTGTAACTGTCTCCAACTAGCAGAATCAACGACTGGGACTGAATTTCAGCAGTGGCAGGTAACGCCGCCACTCCCGCTAGCTACTTTGGCAATCGTTTTACAACCACACTCGGCAGCAGTCGGAAAAAAGACGTCACCTGGAAGATCAGTCTGCGCCTTCAGGAGACCAAAGTAAGCCATCCAGAAATGGCACTGAAAGGCCAAAGTGGGGTCGTGGTTAGACATCCAAATAGTGAACCTAAAGGTGTCCAGAAATGGTCTTGGATCAACATACAGGATATTAGCCCAGTTTCCACCGAGCGATTCAGTGCAGTTCATCTTGGCAAGACACGCATTTTACGGCTTTTCCGCTGATTAATACTTTATTTATTCCTGAGGGGAAATTCAGGAGTCACAGCAGCAATCAAGAAAACAAAAGTAAGAAAGTGTATCAAAAGTGCAAAAAGCTCCATAAGAAAATAGATGCGCCAATGTAGCGTTGGTGTCTGATGTTAGCTCTGTTAGCCATGTCTGTGAATAGCATGATGCTACTCTGCCCTCTGGTATTCCCTCTGTTGCTAGGTTAGCACGGCTAGCTTGTCCATCTTATTGAAGATAGATCTTACGTTCCCAATAATGATGGATGGAAGGACAGGTCGATGTCGTCACATCATCTTCACCTCCTTCTCCTCACCTTGTGGGGAAACATCCGGCCTAGCACCAGTTAGTATTGACATGCTAAAGGCTGCTAACAGCTGGTTTCACATGTGAACAATGCAGCCATGGTTACATGTAGGATCTCCAGACAAACACAGGAGGAAAAATAGTAAAACTATCACTGAAGACAAAACCAGTTTGGTGTCCATGACCAACAAACGAACCATACAAAGTAATGACCCACTCAAAATGCAAAAATTACAAAAAAGAGATGAAAAAAATTACAAGAAAAGTGCTCCGTTTGGCCTCCATCCATATCCGGATCCTTATGTAACATTGAGCATAAATGGATGTTTAGCCTTTTTCATTCCTTCGGAGGTTAATCTTACAATATTTTAGCATTTTTTCAGTATCTTTCATCTGACTGACTCAAAGTTCTTGGAAGAAGAGACTAGCTCCAGATTTCCAGCTAACTCAATTTATGAATGGAGCACTGTGATAAAAAGGTTGTGAACCCAAACAGTGAGGTCGAAGAGGCTGAAAACCCGGGCGAAGACAGACGCAGTAGTTTGGGTGATGTTAGCTGGAAATCATGAATTATCATAACATTTTGATAGCCTCATGCTAATCTGTGTTTGTTTACGTGAGCACATCTTATGATTGTTTTATCTGATTCCTCTTTTACTGTCCAAGGGGGGAAAACAGAGTTTGGTAGCTCTGTAGAAATGTGACAACCAGGGGAGGAGGGAAGCAGCCGCCTCACCGTGCACACCCGGACAGACACAATGCCTCCCTCTGACTCATCCTTAACCACAGGCGCTCGTCTTTACCTCAGCGGGGCCTCTGTTCTGTCCCTGAACCCGCCATCCCATGACTGCCTCCTGCTGCACATGTGAACGTCCTAAAGTGAAACCAACACACTCACACACACATGCCCAGAGGTTTTTTCTGAAATTATCCCACAGCTATAGAGCACATGATCTCTCAACGTATAAATAAGAAGATGTGAGACAGCAGCTCAAACAGCTTCGAGGATCCGTCTGAGCTGAAGGAGAAGAAGAGAAGCAGCAGCAGCAGCAAGAAGAAAATGAAGATCTGCATCCTGATCGTGTTGGGGACCCTGGTCGCCCTCATTGACGGTAAGAGCACTGCAGGATGTTTTAGAAACACAATCCTTTGAGCTTGGCTGAGGTTATTCTACGAGTGTGAGTCCAGAATAAAACCACTCTGGGATGACATGTTGTGAGATAAAGAAACACGGCTGCAGCCAGAGTGTAAACTAAGGGGATCTGACCGTGTTTTGCAAAAGACACAGAAACAACAGACTGTGTGGTAGTTTACATAAAGGGATTAGTCCCAGGAGCTTCTGTAACAACACATTCCTTTAAAAATAGCAGACATACAATATTTTCTACCTCCACAGTGGGTCAACTTTGTAGACGCTGTTTCTTCAGAGGCCTCTTATTTTGAGAGTTGGGGTTGTTTCCATTAAATCTCTTAGCGCAATAGTTTTTTCAACCTTTCTTTGGAAAAGCAGCTTTAATCTTGCAGTTATAACATCAAGAGGTCAATAAAGAAGGTGATCTTATCTTACTGTTTCTGAGAAGCTTTTAAACCCTTAAGTTAATTACACCATCTGACCTTTTTGATTATTTTGGCTTCTAAAGAGTCAGCGATCATGCTCAGGAAGCTTATCTTAGCCTCTTTTACAAACTGTTTCTTTTTTTTTTTTTTTCGCTTGCACAAATAGTTGAAGAGTTACGGTAATAAGAACAGCTTGCATCAATTAGTGCCTTAGATTGGTACGTCATTGCTCGTCAATACACATGCAGTAGCCTACTGGAAAAATATCACCATTTAAGCTCATGGTTTTATCTGGAGCTGTTTGGTTTTTTTTCGCTTGCACAAATAGTTGAAGAGTTACGGTAATAAGAACCGCTTGCATCAATTATTGCCTTAGATTGGGACAGTATTGCTTGTTTATTCACATGCAGTAGCATACTGGAAAAATATTACTGTTAAGGCTCATTGTTTCTTCAACAAGCTGTGTGATATATATATATTTTTTTTGCTTGCACAAATAGTCAAAGAGTTACGGTAATGAGAACAGCTTGCATCAATTAGTGCCTGAGATTGGTACTTCATTGCTCATCAATACACATGCAGTAGCCTGCTGGAAAAGTATCGCTGTAAAGTCTTATGGTTTCGTCTTGGAGGAACTGTTTGGGGGTGTCCTTGCACAAATAGTTGAAGAGTTACGGTAATAAGAACAGTTTGCATCAATTATTGGCTGTGATTGGAACGTTGTTCGTCAATTTACATGCAATAGCCCACTGGAAAAATATCACTATAAAAGCTTATCATATCGTCTTTGAGGAGCTGTTTGATTTTTTTTTCACTTGCACAAATAGTTGAAGAATTACGGTAATGAGAACAGCTTGCATCAATTATTGCCTGCGATTGGAACGTTGTTGCTTGTCGATTCACTTTTTAACTATAACAAGCAATTCAGACTTCATTTTTTTCTTTGAATAACTTAAAAACAACACATTTTTCTGGACTGGTCAGTTGAATGTGGCGCATATTAAGTCTTAAAATTTCCAGAAATTTTTCTGTAACTAGAATATGTCTGAATACAAAAAGCTTTTCTCTTATTCTATTGGCAATTTTTTCAATTTACTTTTATTTATTTATTTATTTTTACTTATAACAAGCAATTCAGACCTCATTTTTGTCTTGAAATATCTTGAAAAAAGACATTTTTCTGGACTGGTCAGGTGAATATGGCTTATACTAAGTCTACAAGGACATTTTCTAATGAAAGTAAGACATAAACACTTGGTAATAATTCAGTTTTTTTGCAGAACGTTGTGTATTTTTAATGGAACAGTGGTGAGAAACATGGCCTGTATATTTTCAAGATATTTCATGAAACAACCATTTCCTTGACCCACTGTGGTAGATCTAAAATCAATAATTTGATACTGGGTCCGGTTTGACCCAAAACAGTATTTAAAGGTGAAGGGAATCCAAAATGCCAAACCTACTAATATGCATATGCACAATTTATTGACTATGGCTAATGTCAACAACTTTTTTTTTATAGGAAAAGCAAATAAAAAGTCATATTCTCTTACATTTTCTGCTTTGTCTTTTGGTCTGTGCCATATTTGAAAGCATGATTCAGTCAGGTTATAACAGAAAATCTGTGTTTGGACCCAACAGTTAAAACAAATTCTTTAAACTTAAGTGCAGATGTTTTGATCAATGGTTGTTGTACATTAATGTTTAATCCCTGTGCTTTTATTTTCATGATTCAGTTAAATAAATGCTATTCGAATTAATTTCCAGAACAAAAACACAGTGACCTGGCCAAAACTAGCAAAAGCTAGCAACAAAACTGCCTGAACATGATAGCACCTCTAAGCCCCAAAGCCAAATCCCCTTTGCATCAATATAAACTGACTTGACGCTTGTTTTGAGTTTTTTAAACCAAAAAATCAACCACAATTTGGTGTTGTTCGGGTCACAGCTGACCACTTTTAATTGAATACAAAGCCTTGTAGATTTTCTCAGGTGTTTCAAATCTAAATACTACACTGTCAACATTGTAGCCAATTGTTTCCCCTTTTGACTGAGACCTGGTTTGACCACTAGGGTCAATCTGTGGCGTCTCCAAAGCCTATAATATCCACAGAGAGTGACATGGTGTGCATGTGTTGCAATTTCTGGTTTTCTCAGCATTACATAATCATCTTAGCTAATGGATGTTATCAAAAGGAGAAGGCCTGTGCTGCAATGTTGACACTGTGGTATTGTAACGCCTCAAAGAATATACAAGACTCTTTGTTCAAATCTAAGTCAAAACAGACCAACAGTGAGCCACCGCCAAAGCCAGAGGCGAACAGAGTACACTTCCTTTTTTCTTTCTTCTTCATCTGCCTTCATTAAAAACCAGGTCAGAGAGAGGGCATCAGTAAAATATGCATAGTGACAATACATACCACACCGATGAAATCAGACACAGCAGAAAAGAAGGAGCTGGGGTGGAGAAGTTTAAATAAAACGACCATTTTGCTACCTGTCAGAGCTACTTGTGCTGACTTATGCTTAATTCAAGCTTTATAGAAAATGAAGCACTCCATCTATACACTGTAAAAAGTGATTTTGCACATTTGTTGTTCCACCATATAATTTTAAGTCAGTATGACAAAAGATTACTGAAGTTGTTGAGATAACACATAATTATTAGTTGACATCATCTCAACTCTAAAATATATTTCAACTTAAAAATCTATGTCCACATTAATCAGAAATGCATATCAATTTGATAATTAAGGTATTTGGATGGGAGTGGGAATGAAAATCGTTAGTGAGGAGGGAACACAGTGGAAATAAGACCCTGCTGAACATTGATATGTGATGCAGCAAGGAGCGTAGGCTGTCTGTGCTCCACTGCACAGACCGACTGTCTGTGCTTCATAGGGCATTGGTCCATGTACTTAATGATTTTTGCAGTGCATTTAGTGTTTGTGCTGATAAATGAGATGTGTTCATGGGAAAGGACAGACAAGACAGAAAGTCAGTGCCATTTAGAGCACAGACCGTCTGTGCCATTAAGAGCACTCTCAGTCCCTGCCATTTAAAGCGCAAAAAAACCATGCCATTTAGAGCACAGACAGTCCATGCCATTTAGAGCACAGACAATCCGTGCCATTTAGAGCACAGACAGTCCATGCCATTTAGAGCACAGACAATCCGTGCCATTTAGAGCACAGACCGTCTGTGCCATTAAGAGCCCAGTTCTCCTGTGCCATTTGGATGGTGACAGCCTGTGCCATTTAGACCGCAAACAGTCCATGCCATTTAGAGCACAGACAGTCCATGCCATTTAGAGTGCAGACAGTCCATGCATTTAGAGCACAGACAGTCCGTGCCATTTAGAGCACAGACCGTCTGTGCCATTAAGAGCCCAGTTCTCCTGTGCCATTTGGATGGTGACAGCCTGTGCCATTTAGACCGCAAACAGTCCATGCCATTTAGACCGCAAACAGTCCATGCCATTTAGACCGCAAACAGTCCATGCCATTTAGAGCACAGACAGTCCATGCCATTTAGAGTGCAGACAGTCCATGCCATTAAGAGCACTCTCAGTCCGTGCCAATTAGGGCACTCTCAGTCTGTGTCATGTAGAGCACAGACAGTCTGTGCCATTTAGAGCCCAGTCCTCCTGTGCCATTTGGAGTGTGCAAACAGTCCATGCCATTTAGAGCTTAGTCCTCCTGTGCCATTTAGAGTGCAGACAGTCTATGCCATTTAGAGCACAGACAGTCTGTGCCATTTAGAGCCGAGTCCTCCTGAGCCATTTAGAGCACAGACAGTTTGTTCCATTTTGAGCACAGACAGTCCATGCCATTTTGCAGACAATCTGGTCCCTCTGTGGAACATCTCAAGAAACAGCAGGGTTTTATATCCATTGTGTTTCCTCCTCACTTACGGTTACATAACACCATCACAACAAAACTTCTTTGCCGTAAAAACTTAATGAGTTAAGTTTAACCAATCCTTTGTTGTTTTCTTGACTTTTTTTTTTCTTAAAATTTATATCAAAAATTACGTAACTAAGTCAAAGCAACAAGATGACTTGAGTGAATTGAGTTGAACCAACAAATTATTATTTTACAGTGTAACCCAATAAAGCTGCATTGTAAGACTTACAACACAACTTTTCTGGCAAATGCATGTCACACAATAGGACTCTTTGGACAAAATTTCTCCCATTACATAGTAGCAGAAGCAAAGTCAAAGATCGTACTCTGACTTTTGACCCAATGACCCTTTGTTTCAGCTTTATTAGGGTGAGTTTTTGGGCATGTATCTGCCCGTTGTTGCCTTTTATTGTGACACATTTTGACACAGCTGTGGAAACTTTCTGGAAAAGAGAAAATGAGGAAGTGAGCCTTGAAAGTGTTGCAATGTAAAGGATGGTGACTGTGGTGAAAGTAAGCTGTTAGAAAGTGGAGCCTTTACCTCGTGATTAACTGTTTAAGCGTCACTTTCACAAGCAGCGTTGAGTTCTGAGGGAGTGCAGCTGAATCACTTCCCACGAAGGAGCTCCAACACAATAACTGACACACCTTCTTGCAAAAGCTCATAAATTGTTTTAGTGACAAGATTGCATTGACAATTTCTTGGTCATCAACTGAGTTGTCTCACGTTGAAAAAGAAAAAAATGAAGTAATTTGGGAGCATAAATTTTGCAATGCAAGCTGCAGCGCGGCCAAGACCTCACTGAAACACATCTGTTTATTGTGATTTTAAAATAAAAAGCTGCCAAACAAAATCTGGAAGTTTATTTTCACACAGTATTGAGTTAGACAAGCCTTCGCCCTGTTTGACTGGATTTTGTCCTGATTGTGACAGGTATGCCCCCGATCAGCAGGGACTACAACACGCACTGCCGCTGCCTGCAGGTGGAGTCCAGGATCATCCCTCCGGACAGCCTGAGGAGCATCAAGCTCGTCCCTGAAGGCCCACACTGCCCCGAGATTGAAGTCATGTGAGTCAAGACCTGAAACCAGACCAAAACACTCATCCTCACTCTTCTGCAGGAATATTTCCAATCTGACCTTGATTCTGTTCAACTAAAACAAACATGACATGGCAGCCGAGCGTGTCGCGTTGGCCTGGGTTTTAAACTCTTTGCATGGTTGTTATCTTTTTTTTCAGAGCTGGATTGGTGAGCGGGGAGAAGGTCTGCCTGAATCCTCAGTCCTCCTGGGTGAAGAAGTTGATTCATTTCGTTCTTGAGAAACAACTGCACCAGCAGGGAGTTGCAGTTCCAAAGAATAGCAAGTGAAGAGATGATGCAAAGGCAACAAAAGAGCTAACAGAGCTCATCTTCTCTGCAACCCTGAGCCAGGTCATTGTGCTTTAAGAAATCAGTTTAAACTCAAATAACCTTGTTTTATGCATGTGTTTACTTTCAGCTTCTCTGTGTTAAAGATTGTTGTTGTTTTGTTTTTGTTTTTTGTTTTGTGCATATGCAAGTGTAAACACTGAGCTGTGATGTGACAGATTTTCTATGTGGAGGTACTTTGCAAAATTTGGTTGAACAATTTTGATAGCAGACGAGATGTAGCATTTTTTATTCTCATATGTAATGTACTTATTTAACATAAGCATAAAGTGATGATTACCTTTTTTATCTTCTTCTGAGACATAATTCTTATGAATTCCATTTTTCGTACAAAATAAAGTTCTCTTCCAAAGAAAAATGCTCCTTGTTTGAAGTCTTGCACCCATTATTGACACTACACATGTCACAATAAAAGGTTTCCATTTTACCGTAATCCAGGCCACAATGTTCAAAGACACAATGTAATCACAATATTTAGACAAACTAAAGGAAGGCAGGGGTGGCGGGACATGTTAGCTTCAT
This sequence comes from Halichoeres trimaculatus, assembly GCF_033239565.1. Classification (NCBI taxonomy): domain Eukaryota; kingdom Metazoa; phylum Chordata; class Actinopteri; order Labriformes; family Labridae; genus Halichoeres; species Halichoeres trimaculatus. The sequence continues at coordinate 20,557,186 of NW_027437200.1, forward strand.
AAGCCTGAAACAAAAACTTCTGGAGAATGCTATCAATAATTTCTGTGTTACTGTCTTTTTTTCAGGAATTCAAAAAACTTCCATACTGGCAAAAACATGTTAGTGTCCCATTCAGGGTTAAACACCCTTAGTAGTACAAAAAGTAAACAATGGGACACATCCAAAGTTAGCTTCTCACAATGTATCACACTGCAGTAATTTGATGAATGCTAAAGGTAGCATGTGGAGTAGTTGTCAGAACAAATGGCTTTAAAAATGAAAAGTATAAAATCCTGGCTAAAGTTACAGCTAGCTGCCAGTAGTGTCAGATAGTAACTATCTGTGTGCTTGGTTAGCATCTGTGAGTTAGCGTCTCAAATGTATAATCAAATGTCTCATCTAAGTGCTATGTAGCACCTTGCTAACATCACTTTCAACTCTGTGGGAAGTTAAAAAGGGACAATACTCTCTTGACTGGCTTAACTAGCTAACAATGGCTTAAGTTAGCTTGGTGTGCAGTTGTTTAAAGAATGCTAAAGGTAGCATGTGGAGTACCTGTCTGAACAATTGGCTTCAAAAATGTGAGGTATGAAATCCTAGCTAAGGTTATGGTTAGCTACCAGTGGTGTAACATAGTAACTATATGTGTGCTAAGTTAGCTTTTGAAAATTAGCTTCCCAAATGCGTCATTGAATTACATATTTATCCCGCTATATAGCACCTTGCTACCACTACTTTTTTAGCTCTGTGGGAGTTATAACAGAAAATTGCACATTTTAAAAGCTAACTGGCTAATAGTAGCCTAAGTTAGTGTGTTGCAATGTTATGCAGTAATTTGATGAATGCTAAAGGTAGCATGTGGAGAAGTTGTCAGAACAAATGGCTTTAAGTGAGAGGTATGAAATCCTGACTAAAGTTTGGTTAGTTGCCAGTGGTGTAACATAGAAACTATCTGCATGCTAAGTTAGCATTTGTGAATTAGCATCCCAAATGTATTATTTAATGTCTCATCAGAGTACTAAATAGCACCTTGCTAACATTACTTTCAGCTCTGTGGGAAGCTAAAAAGGGAAAACACACTTTTGAAATGCCAATTAGCTAATAGTAGCCTAAGTTAGCTCATCGCACTGTTATGCAGTGTTTGATGCAAGCTAAATGTAGCCTGTTAAGAAGCTGTCAGAGCAAATAAATGGCTTTAAATGAGAGTTGCAAAACCCTAGCTAAAGTTATGGTTAGCTGCCAGAAGTGTCAGTTAGTAACAATTTGTGTGCTTGGTTAGCTTTTGTCAATTAGCATCCCTGATTTATAGTTAAATGTCACATTTTAACTACTATATAGCACCTTGCTAACATCACCAAACTCTGTGGAGAGTTTAAACAGGACAATCCACTTTTGAAAAGCTAACAGGCTAAAACTTTTCTTAGTTAGCTTAGCACAAGTTTGTGCAGTTATTTGATGAACGCCAAAGGTAGCATGTGTAGTATTTCTGTAAGAACAAATAAATGGCTTTAAATAAGAGATATGAAATTCTGGCTAAAGTTATGGCTAGCTGCCAGTAATGTAATATAATAGCTATCTGTGTGCTAAGTTAGCTTTTGTGAATTAGCATCCCTTTTGTATCATTGAATGCCATATGTAAGCTGCTTTATAGCACATTGCTACCACCACTCTCAACTCTGTGAAAAGTTAAAACAGGAAAAAGATCAATTTTTTAAATGCTAACTGGTCAAAAGTAGCTTTAGTTAGCTTGTCTCAAGTTTATACAGTTATTTGATGAATGCAGTTGTTGGGAAAATAAGCTGAAATGTAAAAAAAAAAACTTGGGTAAGAGATAGATAAAATGGCTGTTTGTGTTTGTGTTTACATCCCTAAATTATTACTGAAAACAGTTTTTACATGGCACTGTGTCCCTCTGGATTTGTCTTTTTTTTCCTTTGCTGGATCGGATGGGTTCATTTTTAAGCCTCAATTTTTCCAAAGCATATCCCTTGAAGGAGCCTTTTTTTTGTTTATGTGCTTAAGAGGTATAACTCATTTCATTTTATGTCATTTTCAAAAGCTCTTTACCCAGCACATACAAAATAGAAAGCGGTAACGGTTTACTTGTTAACCTTATCAGTCTATGACACTTTTTAATGGAATTTTTACAGTCAACTTCATCATGATCGGTTTACTGTTCAGCTAAAAAAATTGTGTTGAGTGTTTGTTTATGGATAAGATCAAAGAAAAGAGCAGCTGATACAGTGATATAGAAGAAAAGAACGTGCCGCAGTGATTTAAAGCTCTTAAGCTAAAAATTAAACAGGACTGCGATAAGCTTCAAATTAATCAGGAAATTCATGAATCATGTTTGAAGGCACGCTAAAGGGTTTCTCTGGAAGTGCCATTGTTTGAGGCATTGACTAGCACTAGCTCTAAAACCAGTGAGGGATTCCCCTTTCATACAAAGAACACAAAGAGAAGCCAAGCTATCAGTCAGAGGAAATGAACTCTCAGCAGGTGTGTGTCCAGAGGGGTAGCCAGGGGTGGCTCAGGCTCCTTCTGGAAATCCGACCGGCCTCCAAAGATGCCAGAATCTTTAAGCCTGGTTTATACTTCTGCACTGAATTCACTGGGTAGTTCAGCGTGACTCTTTTCCAGCACAGAGGCCTACACATTTAGCCTGACATGTTGTGGACCACTTTTGTGCTTGAATCCATCTTTTTATGTATGAAACATCCTTTTTTTTTTGTAGCAACTGAAGAAACACTTATGCTAAAGACAGTATTGATGCAACTTGCAGTTTTAAATTTGGAAAAGACTCGTAATTAGAGTGTAACATCAGGTGGAACTTTTGAAGTTATAAACAGTCAAAAAGTAATGGTATTTCCCCGCCTTAGGAGCAGGCTATGCTAGCCTGCCTGTCTGCCTCTTACGGTAAAAAAAAAAAAAAGTTTTGTACACCCGAGTGTTGTCTGTCAGGCATGTCGCTAGGTTCATTAATATTGTTAGAGAAGGATCCCGCACACGTTTTACAAGTTCAAGAGGGTAATGTAAACTATGTTGTTGTTATAATGAATATGTTTCAGACCCTATATTTGCTAAATAATGTTAATGTTGAGATCAATGTAAATACTTTCTCTTTTGAAAGTGTTTTATTGTGAGAATGGCTCCGGATGTGCAGGTTGTTTGTGGATTTTGCCCACGGGTAATGTTGTGGAGCGTTAGAGCTACACTGTAAACCCCAAAGTTCAAATTACTCAATTGGATTAAGCTATGAAAACTTCAAATTTGTTAGTAAGTTCAATTTACTCCAATGTCTGAGTTTTCAGTGTTGAAACCGATGATTTATGAGTAGATTTAACTTTTGTTGCTGTTTAAGTAAGAACAACTTAAAATCATTAGTTTGTGACTGTGTTTTGTAACCGTGAGTGAGGAGGGGACGCAGTCGATAGGAGACCGATGAACTTGTAGACATGCAGTAGTGGCACAGATTGTTTGTCTCTGCATCACAGCATGGACCAGCTATCTATGCTCCACATGGCGTGGACTGACTTACATTTTCTAAATTGGCCTATATAGCATGATAGTCCAATCAACATTTCATTTATTAATATATTAACCACTAAACACACTGCAAAAATCAATAGGTACAAGACTCCGTGCCATGGAGCACAGACCAGCAGTCAGTGCTGTGGGGCTCAGACAACCTGTGCCCCCTGAAGAACAATATGTCAATGTACAGCAGGGTCTCATATCTACTGCCTTCCCTCCTCACTCACGGTTACTAAAGTTATGAAATTATAGCTGATTTTTGTTGTGACGGCGTTTGTAACCATGAGTGAGGAGGGAACGCTGTGGATATGAGACCCAGCTGTTCTTTAAAATGTTATTTGATTTAGTTGTTCTGATCTGCTTCAATTTTTTATTATTATTTACTTAATTCATGAGACAAATTTATTGATATTTTTCAGTTTGAGTAAGGTCAACTTATTATGTTTTACAGTGATATGCAACATTTTTTAAACATTACTTAATACTTAAATTTGTAACAGATAAGCATCAGGTTTATTTGATTGAAGACATTCAATAATCGTAACTGCTTAATATGTTGAGTTGAATTAACTTATTTCATTACTTATTTTTTTTTAAGCATTTGTCAAGTAAACTCAACTTATCCAGGTTTACAGTGTAGCTGTAGAGTGTTTTTGTCTCTGACGTATTGAGAATATAAAATGTCCACTAAAAGCATAACCAGGCTTGAAAGATGATCGGCTATTTGGCTCATCAGAGGCCGGAGATGTCAAACTTACACTGGCCGTTAGTGGCTTTGATAACACTTAAATCCAGCTCATTTCTGTTCGTTAGTGCGTCAAATTGTCAAGAAATACTCCCTGATAGCATTCACTGGAAAATCTGTATCTTGTTTTACATATTTTTGAAAGTGCGTGGGAATTCATGATTCAGTATTTTCAGTACACTGACCTGTACACTTGTGCTCCCAGGAATCCAGTTATTGTTCATCCAACCTTTTTAACCTTTTCCAGTAAATATCAGCTGCATGCTGTTTTAAGAGACTGAACAATGAGAACAGAGGAAATACAGATGCTTCCTTGATAACGTTTCAGTGCAGGAGGCCTCAGAGTGAAAAGTAATCCCTTCATCATTTTATTATTCAGTAAAACAAAATATATCTGAGGTGATAATGCCAAAAAAAGCTTGGAGTTAACAGCAAAGAGTGTTTGGTAGCATTTTCCTTGGCCTGTCAGATGTAGAGACTTTCAGATGTTTCTTCATGCATCCATTAGTGAAAGAGAAGAAGATCTCAGGAGGAGTCTCGTATATTCTGGGCCTCGAACATTTAAAGTGCTTGTTTATGTTCAGGTTGTCAGTATCACTCCCAGCAGAAGACTTTTAAAGCAGAAAGTGACCAAACTTTTTTGTTTTTGTTTGAATAAAGTAAATATTCAGCTTTTTGCACTGTAATCCTCTTATATGACCTGCTGCTGTCTTCAAGATTGAATGCTCCCCCTGAATTCTCTGGAAAACAGATCATAAAAAAAAAAAAAAAAGTGTAAACACTTTCGTGGGAAGTCTAATCCAACGCTCTAACAGAGACCAGACGTGTGTGAGAGAGTCCACATTTACAAGGAAAAACTTTGGACAAGTAAGATTTGGACGCTAAAACAGTAATGACACACATTCAGGAGGCCGTCAATGAACTCTTAACTCGGAGGAAGTTTTTAAAAATTTGTATCATAGACACCACTGCATGTATAATGATGAAGGTGGTGAGATTTTAGTGACAATCTGCTTTCACTATGTCTCAGCAAAGATCACAAGTTCAGCTGACTCAGCGTTATCCCCCTCAATTATTGACCCCAAAACACAAATACGACTTTAAAAAAGTAGAAGAAGAACAGCTGTTGGAGCGATTTTTGTTTGTTCATTTTTTTGTGGAACACCTGAAGTGACCCCATTGTGTCAGGATTGGATGCTCAGCAGCTCTCGGATAATTAGCTCTTTCATGCATGGATTGTGAAAGCCTCAGTCAGGATTTTTTGGCTAAGTGTTTTTATAACTCTTTGGAGATAAAACAAAGAAATTTAACTTCTTTTTTTTTTTTTCAAACATACATTTTTCAAGAAGTTACTGACATGTCCACTAGGGTGGACTTTATCCGTTTGAGCTTTCAAGTGATGAAATATATTTTTAACAAAATGTCGACCCCTTGTCTTCTCAGCCTTCCCCCTCGTGTCTCTTTCTTTCTAGTCCTTCTCCTGCCATCCATACTTCCCTTCATCCCCCCCTTTGCTCCTTCCTCTTAACTCTTCTCTTCTTCCTACATCACCCTATTAAACTGTATATTTCTTCAATTAACATTTCCCACAAATATAACCAAAAATCTTGCCAATGGCTCCACAGACGTTCTGCTGGGCTTTTGGTCTGGTCTAATGGATCCAGCCTCATCTGTTTCCCTAAACCTAGAAAGAGTAGAAGAAGCCATTTCTAGTAGATTTCTGCTTGTCGTAGCCACACCGAAAAAAATCAGACAAATTGTATTATAATTATTGATCTTCACTGTGGGTAGTATACTAAAGCCAAGTTTGGAGTTGATAAGTCAAAAAACCTAGGACTAGTTTGTTCAAATACGTAGCCCAAAATCGCTAAATTACGATGTTTAGGTGCAAATAGCAAAGTTCGTGTTCAGAAATCACGTTAGCCATAAGAGACTTTTTTGTAGAGCCACACATGCTTGTTACATACACCAAATTTCAGTGCTGTAGCTCAAAGTAGCCCGAGGGGCTGCAGTTTTTAGCCCCTAGGGGGCGCTATGGAGCGTTCATTTTTGTGCAAGTTGCAGATTCATTAATTTTTCCAGGCATGCTAATTTTGGGTACATGCACGTTCACGTTTTTGCCAAGCGAAAGGCACGCAATTTGGGGTTTAAGCCGTGGAAACAAATAATAAAGAATGATAATAATAATCGCGTCGCTAACGCTAGCATTCACTGTTCCTCTTGTTTTTCTGGTAGCCATTCATCATCACTGCCACTAACATCATCGTCACTAGACTGGGGGGGTATGTGCTAAACCAACCTGTAGGCCTTTCAATAAGGCCTCTGACCTCTACAAAACATAAAGTCATGAATCTTTACTCTTATGATAGAAGTAATTTGTTTAATATTGGTGTATTCTTAATAAAAGCAAAATTTGTATTCTAATTATGTAAATTTATTGATTTACTGCCCAAAACATTAAAAAAACAACAAAGTTGCAGTAATAGTCTTTCAGTCAGTTCAGCTCTAATTTGATGCCCTAAAAATGCTCAAAAACCCAACAAAAGTGGCACACACCTCACAATCAGCAAAAATTTTATATGATACCAAACTTAACCCCCCAACATCCCATAATTTACTCTCTAGTGCCACCTAGGTACTAAAACAAAGACACTAAAATGGCTCTGAAGGGCAGTAGGAATGTCGTAGAGAGATCAAACCGACATAAAAATGTTTGTCTCATTGTGATACAAAAAAAAGCAGGGGCACCTCAGGCCTATCTCACACAGGCAGGCGGCAATTTGCCTTTTAAAATAAGAATTTCACACATTTTTACCCTTTATACAAAAGATATCTACATAAATTGGCTTGAAATTCCCTGAGATAACAGAGTGGATCCTGCTTTACATAAGTTCTTTAGGAATATGTTATTTTTTAAATGGTTTTCGAATCATGAGCCCTCAAAGTCAATGAACCCTAAAAAAGCGCCCCCTCAGCTCACCCCATTATAATGAATGGGACAGCACAATCCAGCTCCATGCAAGCTGCCACATTTGGGCCTCTCAGCAAAAAAGTAAAAGTCATACAGCTTTAAAAATGACATGATTGGTTTTTGACAAAATTTCCTACAAAAATAACATATTTTTACAGAGATTTGATCAAAATTGTGGAATCTATAAGAAGCTGTTTGTAAAACTTCTGTCAATTTCACTCCTCACTCTGCAGCAGTTCCGTGATGATGTCACACACTGATTAGGAGTTCCGTACAGCTGGTCATGTGACTCACTGAAGGCGGGAAAATGCTGTTTTCAACACAATATAAAAAGATGAAACCTTTACATTGAAGGTAAAAAATAAAAAAACTGTCATTCAAAGGAAACACTGTGATCCACATATTAATCATTTACTGCAAAAAGAAATTCATTATTCTCTGTACCGTAAAATTTGTTCACAAAAATGTCTTTCAAAAAGTATAAATAAAGTCTATTTTTGCCTTAAAAATAATTAATAAACCTCTCCAGCTTCTGAGTCTGACGTTTGCTTTTATGATTTCATGATTATTTCTCTGTAAGTATCTAAAATGCTGGCTTACGAGCAGCTGTTTCATGATTAGCAAAATATTCACACGTTTTCGACTCGCAAGTCTTCTGTGTGGACGTGAATCTGATCTCTAACTCATTTAAGTCACATCAGGATGGAATCAGTTTCACTCGCCTGCCAGGGGCCAATCTGTCTCAATGAAAAGAGACAAAACTGGGCTAATGAACTGCATGACTCAGAGAGTTATGTCTTTGTTTGAGGGGCAGAAAGTGGTTTGGAATCCTCTGGTGCAACAACAAAACCCTTCCCCGGAGGGAACCACGTCTGCAGGGCTTCTGTCCAGCTGCCGGTGTCACAGAAAGTCAGCAAGATGTCAAACACTGCGGAGGAGGAAAACGTCACATAGAAAAAAAATCTGTTTTTGTGACGCAACTATCTCATAAAAACTGGAGCTTATTTGTTTTTGTTTTTTTTGTTTTTATAAGATACTATCTCAAAAAGACAGATAGCATCTCGTAAAAACAGGAAAATGAATAAAAAAATCCTGATGTAATGAGATAAAACCAGAAAGATTTAAAAAAATAGTTTTGGCTGAATGGAATACGCCACCAAACATTTGTAACCCCAATTACCTTGGTTGACAGCGAGGATCTTGGAGTGAAAGTTCTTGGCGTTGCTTTTCTTCACCATGTATTCATCAATGGGCAGCCTCGCCGTGTGGACGCTCAGCTCTGTGGCCCTGGAGAAACTCAACTTCTGCACGGGAGGAACAGAAAAACGAATGATACACAAACAACGATTTGTTTTCCTTCCACCTGAACAGAAGAGAGTGTTTGTTTCACATCAGTCACATGATAAAGTGGGTTTTTTTGTGTTGTGTTGTATTGCTACAGTTATCTTTTATCACCTTCTGGATACTTTCATCCACGAGACCTCCGAGGACGTAAACCTTATCAGCATCCACAGTTTGTAAAGCTGTAAAACAAAAAAAAACGTCAGAAACTTAGCCTTTCGATTGATACATGTGTGTATCTTACATAATTTATCTATTCTGTCAATCAGTGATAAGACTTCTACAGTGGCAGCAGGCGCCTTCTCAGATGCAGAAACATGGCCACAGTGCGCCCTCTGCTGGCCAAAACGCTACACTTCAACTGCAACTTAACATCTGTGAGACTCTGCTGTTCTGAAGAGTTTAACAAAGGGAAGTCTCGTTTCTAAGTGCTTTGTGAAACATCGTTCAAACCTTCTTCTGCATCAGGTGTGAGGTAGACAATTGTTTCTGGTGGAAAAAGGTCCAGACAGCTTTCCTCTGTTATGTCCATCTGAGAAAAAGAGAAAAAATGCAGCAAAACTATAAACACAAACCTAAACTTGATGCACAAAAATGTGCTCAGAGTGAAAGAAAAAATATTATCAGTGATTTTAGCAGGAGCTAATGAACATCTGATGTGTTCAGTTTTTAGATGAATGAACCCTTAAATTAAATATTCACAGGTTATTTTTAAGCTTTACTTGCTTTCAGTTTCAGATGGTGGACTTTAAATCATAAACACTATTTACCGTGTAGTTAAGGAAGCCGTCATTCATCCGTACACACTCTTTGTAGAGCCGACTATCCTCTCTTAGGTCTGTCAGAAAGAGATGAAACGGTCGCATCGCCTTCTTGTTCGACCCATACAGCCTTCTTATCTGACCAGCCAGTCGACTCACTTCCTGAAACACACACACACACAAACACACAGATAAGAGGTGCCAAAATCTTTGTGGGGAAAAAAAAGTGTTACTGGAGAAAAAAACAGCTGTCTTCTTCTCACATGATGCTAAAGAAAACTGTAATAGTGTCATTTTGGGGCTCACCTTATCAGACATGCTGTCTGTCATACTCAGATCAACACACAGTTTGGACCCCGTGGACTGAGCCTCAGCCAGACGCTCTTTGGTGATCACTTTCAAGACACGTTTGGTGAGGTGAGGATTATCTCTGCTTGAACCTGTGTGACAATAACACAGAGACACAGAAGCTTTGGACTTCCATCTTCAGTCTTTCCTGGAAATGTAACTTAGTTCCTCTTCACTTCACATCTTTACCTGACTCCTGCTCTCGGTTGAGCTTCCTCCTCTGCTTCTCTTCTTTCCTCCTGGTTTTCTTCGCGGCCACCTGCCGCTCCCAGTTGCGCTGTTTCCTCAATACATTTTTCTATTTATCAAAGAGACAAGCACAAATAGGTGACAAAGATTCCTGAAAATGCAGCTAAAAATCATTGGATCAACAAAAGTAGACTGAAAACAAAATAAATGGTATTTCTTACACCACACAAGCACTATCTATACACATTGTTTATATAGTTGGCTCTTTTTGGATTAAATTGAAGAAACAGGTAAACAGACTTACTGAACATCCTGTATCTTCTCTCTCCGGTCTGTCCTCCAACACATCAGCCTCCAAATCTATCTGTAGAAGATCCATCGCCTCTGAAGCTCCATTCAGCTGTAATTCACATACAGCTGAGGGTCCCTGTGCCATTTTACTCTCATCTACTTACTGTAGATGCATCACCTAACAACACAACACAAATTGTGTAACTAAAATCCAAAGATGTCTCGACACTTTTAAAGAAATTTAGCTGAGGTCTTTAACAGACTACTGGCTTTGAACGAAACAAAAACAAGCTTCCTCGCATGTCTGCATGGAGATATTTACAGCAGCTAAAGCTAAGTAGCTCTGTTCCTTACGATAAAATATATTCAAATATTTAACCTTTATTTCTTTCGTAAATAAACTTGGAGCCACGTTAAAAGTAACACGAGTGACTTAAAGGCAAAAAATGTGACTACATACCTGATCTGAATGAGGCTGTGAACATGTGAGCGTCGCATATGGATGACGTCAGAGTAAACAAAGCAGTGGATACGACGGACGGGAGAAATTAAATGAAATTGGATGAACACATTTTATAAGTTATTTTCATACAGCTTCTCGTAACTTAATTAAATGACCCTTTATTAAAATATTATGTGCTTATAAGTCGTGTAGTAAAGGGTGAATTGTTTAAAATTTTGCCACATGAGGGCGGTAACTATAGACAAATTCATATTTTTTGACAGTATTTGATGCTATAATTGTGTTTGATCGATTATAACCGTGTTTTCATTTAGTGCTAAGTAACGTTGTCAATGGTTTTAATTTTTTTAGCTTAAATACAATAACAGCCGTACTATTACTGAGCATTCGTACTCAAATTAAACTATGCCACTTTTTTTTTGGTACCTTAATTATTTTTTTTTTTTTTACCGTTTTTCTTTTAAGGTATCTGCACTGTTTAACACAATCTTAAATGTATCTAACTACATTTGTTACATTGTTGTGCCATGTATTCTTTTGTGTTTGCGTCATTCTATTTATGTTGAGTATATAGGGCACAGCATTTGAGGCAAAAGTACAAATACAAAAAAAAAATCATGCGAAGCTATAAATACAATCAAATTTATTTAAACAATTCATTCGTGTTTGTGGTTTACACGGACTGTATGTTCATTGACGTTGAGTTAGATTTTCTATGAAGGGTCTCGATCGTCCGCCAAATGACGCATGCGCACAGGGACGCCACTTAAGTAACAGGCACTTGACGTTCTTTGGTTGCAACCAGGTAAGTACCACAGATTTTAAATCTCGAAATGTACTTTCTGTCGGCCAGCTCAAGATAAATTTTAAATATAAGGTTTAGCACATCGTTTCTTAGATTTCTGTAAAGTTTTGAAGCCGTTACACGAAGCAAAGTCTCGCACGAATGTCGCTGTGCGTAGTCTAATTAGCTTGAATGTAGCATTGGCTCATTAGCCTTCGCTAGTTAGCTAAAAGTTAACTTGTTCGGTCTACTAAAATAAAGCTGTGTAGAATATATATTTAAATGTAACTATTTTCTGTTATAAATGGCATTTAAAAGTCTTCCCTGTGAGCAAACTTATTATAAGTAAGTCTAATTTAATTAATATAGATAATTACATAGTTACTACTCTACTGTATCGGCATATTTCAGGCAGATTAAACACACTGCTCGTTTTACGTTCGCTCTTTTTCTTCGTTAGTATCTAAGGTCTTATGGGTCTGTTTTTTTTCTGCTTAAATTTTAGTGTATTCGCATCTTTCTCCACACTGGAAGCGAGTTTTAGTTTTATTTAGGGTCTAACCTTGTTCCGTGAGAGGTCTTTTCGACTCGGGTAGTCCCGGAACCATAACTCAAACTTCGTTCCCAGTCGGACGCAATTTAAGTTGCACAATGAGTTGTTAGCTTGTTTTCACAAACTTTATAGAAATATAGTGTTTTACGCAATGAAATAATCTCTCCTTGTGTAGATCACGTAGTCATTTCTAAAAGATTTCAGACCATGTGAATGTCACGGCGACAATTTAAATCTTGTTCCCGTATGTAATGCTAAGACAGATGTTGTTGTTAGCATTATAGGCTAGCACGTTGCCTCACAGTATCACAGCAGCCAATGAGAGACCCAGAGTGGGGTATGCTATAAGAGAGTATTGTGGGTATTCTTCACAAACGAGCTATAATGCATCAATTTGAAGAGTTTAGGCGGAAAAATGTATCGTTTAAATGCTGGGAGAGGATGTAACGGTAAAACAATGATTGTATGTGCCTGGATCAAATGTTTGCCTTTTATAGTGACAAACTCGTCTTTATATCACGTTAAATAAAACCACAAAAGGAACATGTTGTTGCATATCTTCAGCTCCTTCTGTTATGCCACAATTAAGCAACGCGAGAGCTCGCTTTCTGTCATTAAACACATCGTTTAGCCCGTGTCACGTTATCACCGTGACAGTGGAAGCTGTGAACGTCGTACTAGTAGTGTGGCGAGAACATTGTAACGTTAAGACTATACTTTCAGGGATCATTTCTATAGTTCTTAACTTGAGAAATGTGTTTCTAAAGTGTTTGGTCTCGCCAACCACGATGATGAGTCGGTGATACTCTTACCTGAGCGTGAAGCGGGCAGAAAGACTTGAAGTCATTCATATGCTTTCTGCTTTTGATGAACGTTCACTGTCTCCTCTGGAGACTCTGAGGGTAAGAGTATGATCAGAGTGGTTGCGCATGACTGTCAAGATAAATATGAATTTCCAGCAGCTCATAATAGGCCATTGGTTTGTGCGTTCATTTGTACATGCTAATCCAACCACTCGCCGTAACTATCCACGTTAGCTCGCCGATATTCACCATTTGTTTCTCCTGAAAATACTTTCAAAATGTATTTATTCATTTTTTGCTTCCTGTAATGATATAATAATAAGGTTAAGCAAATAAAACAAGGAAAAGTACATATACCTGCCAAACAAGCGCATGATTCAAAAAAGGATAATACAGTACAGTTTGGAGTCATGTGAACTGACTGGTTCCAGCCATAGCTTATATATTAAGTAAATGACAGTGAGTGACATAATATATAAAAAAGTAGTTTACAAGACCTAAAAAAGTTTGGTTCAACTGACCTTCATTTTACCTATTTATATCAAACTAACTATTACAGTTTATAACAACATACTTGGCTAATTTGTTCTTTAGTACAGATATACTGTGATATAAAGCCTTTTTAGTCAGTCAGCAATGATCAAAATCTAAAATTATCTTAAACTTGTCAGCACCATGACAGTGGAGGCTGTGTCTGCCATAGTAGTTGTGTTGTGAGGCTGCTGAGGAATCAAGACTATACTTTCAGGGATCATTTCTATAGTTCTTAACTTGGGAAATGTGTTTCTAAAGTGTTTGGTCTCGCCAACCACGATGATGAATTGGTAATACTCTTATCTGAGCGTGAAGCAGGCAGAAAGACTTGAAGTCATTCATATGCTTTCTGCTTTTGATGACTGTTCACTGTCTCCCTGGAGACTCTGAGGGTAAGAGTATGATCAGAGTGGATTGAGATTTTGTTCAAATTAATTTAAATAATGTAGGCAATTTTTTTGAAATGATCCTCTGAATAAACAGAAAACACTAGCTGTGCCTTCACAAAAACTTTTTTTTTTTTGGAATTCACTGCTCTTGCCCCTTCTCTCCACTTTTCTCACATAACTTGTCATTGAAGGGAGGTTTTTTAAAGTGACACGAGAGAGGACAAAGTACCTGGCACAGCTGCTCAAAGCTAACTCCCCAAACTTAAATAGACTTCACTTTTTCAAAGGGGGTTTCCAAAAAATAAATATTCTCTTATACTCAGAACAACACTGACACTGACTGGGTAACAAAATTAACATCAACATGTACTTTACAAGAATTTCTTTTGGTAAAACTTAGCTTCATTCTGTCGATAACATCACAATAACAAGAATAGGTAGCAATAACTTATACTCATATTGGCCTTAATAATGCGGTATATATATCTACTAAACATGATTTCAGTTCAGTCTTTTAACTAATGATCGAGCTTTATAGATCTTAAACATGGATAAACTTCCTGTTTGGAGTCAGTCTTTTTTAGCACCATGACAGTAGAGGCTGTGTCTGCCATAGTAGTTGTGTTGTGAGGCTGCTGAGGAGTCAAGACTATACTTTCAGGGATCATTTCTATAGTTCTTAACTTGAGAAATGTGTTTCTAAAGTGTTTGGTCTCGCCAACCACGATGATGAGTCGGTGATACTCTTACCTGAGCGTGAAGCGGGCAGAAAGACTTGAAGTCGTTCACATGCTTTCTTTTTTTGATGACCGTTCACTGTCTCCTCTGGAGACTCTGAGGGTAAGAGTATGATCAGAGTGGCTGGACATGGTTGTTAAAGATAACTTAGATAATGTAGACACTTTGAAACTGGTTTAGAAGTAATGAAAAATATAATGATGATACCACCACTGCAAAGTTTTTTTTATCTTCATCTTTCTTATATTTATCTTTCTTATCTCAGGCTTATCTTTTGAGTGTTGTTTTAACACACATTCAACGCTTTGGCTTCCTAGGTTGAAAAAGAATAAATAAAAGCAACTCAAACTATGAAAAGTACACACATCTGCTGCACAAGTATATGATTAAAAAAGCAACAATATGGAACAGTTTGGACATGTTATATAAAAGTGACAGGTTCAGGTCTTGGCTCAATGATCAAGTAAATCACCTTGTGTGTGCATCTTCATGTGTGAATTAATATTTAGCAACAAGTACTTGACTTGAGCTTTTTAAGCTTGGCTTAAACTCAGTTTAATTTTACTTAATTTCCTTTTCAGAACAAGTACAAATAGCTTATATTTGTACCTTAACTTCCCTAAATTATGTTCCTGTATGCATTTATGTTGTTTAGTCCTTAAGCTAACAAAAAAAGGCGCTATAAAAATCTCAAACCTGTCAGCACCATGACAGTGGAGGCTGTGTCTGCAATAGTAGTTGTGTTGTGAGGCTGCTGAGGAGTCAAGACTATACTTTCAGGGATCATTTCTATAGTTCTTAACTTGAGAATTGTGTTTCTAAAGTGTTTGGTCTCGCTAACCACGATGATGAGTTGGTGATACTCTTACCTGAGCGTGAAGCGGGCAGAAAGACTTGAAGTCATTCATATGCTTTCTGCTTTTGATGACCGTTCACTGTCTCCTCTGGAGACTCTGAGGGTAAGAGTATGATCAGAGTGGATGGATATGGTTGTTAAAGATAATGTAGCCAATGTAAACACTGCAAAAGTGATCAATGAATCAGGGATCAGTTCCTGCTTCTCCTCCCCACCATTTTGCACATTACCTGTCACTGCAGGGAGCCGTTTTTGTAGTGTCCGATGAGAGAGCCAGTGGACAAGGAAAGTGTTACAGCTGTCAAAGGCCTAGTCCCCATACCTTAACTGTCTATATTTTCAAAGGGGATTTCCCGGGAGAATTACATTTCTTTTATTCAGAACAATACAGTCAATGACTTTGTGTGACATAATTTATAGCAACAAGTACTTTACAAGAATTTTTGTCTGTTGCTGAGTTTTTATTCTACCTAATTGTATGACAAAAACATATACAAGAAGAAATTAATTTTACTCATAATTTTCTTAATTATGCTCCAGCATGTATATACTGTGAAATGCTTTCAGTTCAGTCAATTAACCAATGATCACACTCTATTAGAGTCTTAAATTTGAATAACTTCCTGTTTGGAGTCAGTCTTGTCAGCACCATGACAGTGGAGGCTGTGTCTGCCATAGTAGTTGTGTTGTGAGGCTGTTGAGGAGTCAAGACTATACTTTCAGGGATCATTTCTATAGTTCTTAACTTGGGAAATGTGTTTCTAAAGTGTTTGGTCTCGCCAACCACGATGATGAGTTGGTGATACTCTTACCTGAGCGTGAAGCGGGCAGAAAGACTTGAAGTCATTCATATGCTTTCTGCTTTTGATGACCGTTCACTGTCTCCTCTGGAGACTCTGAGGGTAAGAGTATGATCAGAGTGGTTGGGCATGGTTGTTAAAGATAACTTGTTCTATCGTTGTGTGTTTTAGGAAGGTTTTCTACCACTTATTACTTAAAAGAAAAAAAAAACAGAAGTTAACAAGTGTCACAGATTTGACACGTTTTCAGTCAGAGAAAATATGTATGGACATAGTTTTGTTTATGTGCACGTTTATCGAGAAATTGACTTTTAGTACGGAATTTATCCCACGCCTTATCCGTAGTCTTATTATGGGGATGTGACACTCCTGGCTCCCTATGACGTTACATAAAACGTTCCACGTGACGTAACTTTATGTCTCCATTCTAGAATACTAGTTCTGTTTTTAATGGGAGTTTTGATGTGGACTCGTCTGCGGAGCTTTTTGTTTGGATCCGGGAGTAGGCGGGTTCTCACTCCACCTGCCAAGAAACCCGCTGAGACAAATTCCGCTCTGCTGGCCTGGAGAAAAACTCTTAACTTATTTTTAAAGCACAAATGGGTCTTAACTCTCTCTGAACAGCGCTGAACCGTTCATTACTCCTCGTCAGTGATTGACGTGAGAAACTGTGGGAGGATTCAGTCTGCTCCTGTGGACGCCAGGTTTCTACGCTGCGGAGGGAAATGACTAATTTCGATCCTCTGACTCTTTTAAGGCTTCCCCTCGGAGGTCTTGCAGATTAACAGTCATCTCTATAACTTTGAAGTCAACACTGCATAGTCGGTGGATCTTCCTCTGTGAAAAGATGACACGCAAATGATGTTTAACATTTCTATAGATGGAGGTTCATTCTCACAAAACTTGGAGGACTTCGACTCTATTCGCAGTGTTCTCCTGTACAGGTCAGTGAAGCTTTACGCTGTTATCGTCCTTACAGCTGTACAATTCGAGTTGTATTTGATTAAACGTGAAGCTGTGTGCTAGTTTTTAGTCAGCAGTATTACGACAGAAGTTTTCTGAATACCAGAGGGGATTTAAAAACCTCGTGAAAGTATGAAAGGAGCTTCAAAAAAGGCGGCAACTAATTCAAAACAGCACAAGCACGCTTTAATGTATTTATTTTAAATGTGTAGGTTTTGCCGTGTTTTGTAGCGCCTCTTTATGTCGTTAAATGTGTAGAATTAGAGAGAATATGACTTTATTTCGTTATAAATAAGCATAAATGAGGTAAACGAGCTCATATTTAGCACTGTCTGTGTGGTTCCTCCATTATTTATCGAGATGAGAGCTCCTTGCTGCCAACCAAACTGGCACATTCCTTCCTCGCTTGTGCCACAGAGCAAACACTACTCAGAAAGCTTCTGTGTTGTCAGGGACGACTGCGCCGTCCGCCAATCAGAGTGGCCGTACGCACGTCACGTGACATCACAGCGGCGCTAACAACATGGCGCGAGCGTTTCAGTTGGTTCTCAGAAAAGTTAACGGAAAAAGACGCTTTTTTTGATGTCGCACGAGGAATTAATCGGTAGATACACTCAATGGCGTCTGCTACAGCCCAACACTGCTCGGAAAAGCTTATTTCGAGCGGGAAAACAAGAGGAGAAGGTTTCGAGTGCGACGAGCATAGCAACGGTGCCTCTACATCAAGTTTCGACAGCTCCGACTGCTCTGAGTAAGACTGTTTAACTCAAAACAAACGATAAAGTGTTTGCACACGCAGGTGAAAACAATGGAGCTCTTAAGGCCGGTGAAAAGTGACTTTTTGATGTTGAACAGGCTGGTACACAAAAAGATAAGAGGGTGATGTCAATGTGTCAAACAGCTCTTCAGTGCCCCCCCATAAGCTTTTCTTGGCATTGGGTGTGTTTTAAGTTACCATAAATAATTGTACACTACTTGTGGTTTCAGAGACATCATGCCAAAAACTGCACACCACAGGCTCTTCAAAAGACAAGGCAGATTTTATCTATTTTTACTGTCACACATGTGGCAAAACATGAGAAAAAACTTATTTCATGTTGTAGTTATCCATTTTCGTTTCACCATTTTCATATAAGCTAAACTTTGTTGAGGTCATTGAAAATATGTTAAAAGTTCAGAAATGTTGAACAGAATCATTAGCAATCCAATATAAAACAAGCTTGGGGTAAGATGTGTGTCTAATTGCAGTAAATTAAGAGGAGATTATATGTTTGAGCATATTTTTTATGTTCTTTATTGTATCCTTTTGTAAACAGCATCATTCAGAAGTCTCCTTTTCTTCCTCAGTGACCTTGAACCAGAATGGCTCGATGACATCCAGAAAAACGGCGAGCTCTTCTACCTGGAGCTGAGCGAGGGTGAAGAGGAAGTTGCTTTAGCTCAAGCCACCGCCAGCCAAGCCGTGTCCACCAATCACGTCCGCTTCAGCGACAAGGAGGCAGAGATAATCACCGAGCAAAAGAAGAAGCAGCGATGCAGCTCGCGCAAGACAGGCGAACCCACGCTTAAGAAGCTAGCTCGAATTCTTCGGAGGAACCGCCGACCGTCTCAGCGCAGAGGGAAGGATGGGAAAGACAACTCGTCTCCGACATCCATCCTAAAGAACCAGGCATGTCAGAGGCAGGGTGTGACGGTCCAGCAGCAGCAGCTGAAAGAAGTGTGTGTCTACCTCAATCCTAAACGTCTTGGTGGTGCATGCACACCTCATTCAGACAGAGGAGGGCTGCTGGAGGGGCTGCTGGGGGTGGTGCATCGCCACTCCTGGGGCAGAGGAGCAGGAGACCCCAGAGTGGGCAGACAGGAGGAGAGGCTGACTGTTCATGGACTGATACCCAATAGCCCGGCCATTAAATGTGGACAAATCCTAATCGGTGAGAGTTCATTTTGAATAAACCTGAATAAGAAGCTGTCTTTCTCTGGATGAGCAAAAGCTATGAAGCAGTTTGATTTAAAAAACAGTCAGCTGTTGAGTCATAAACCCGCTCTGACTCACTCATTTCACCACACACATACACTGCCAAAGAACAGCAGCAATAAATACAACACTGAGAGATTTATTTAGAAAAGGGGGTCAATTCTGGGTAATACCATTGACGTAGCAAGACAGGAAAGTGTGCCATGTGAGAAAAACAAAAGCAGATGATTTGTGAAACTAATTAGGTTAAAAAAACAACAGAAAACAAGCCAAGGGAAGAGATTTGGGCTACTCTGAATCCTAGTTTCCAGATAATCTAAGCCATTTGAGTGCCCAAAGTAATAATGTCAAAATACTGTGCTCTCAGTTTTTAAATTCAGCTGAAATAAGCTCTTAATTCAAGTTTTGGTTTTGTAGAAACCCCTCTGTCTGAAGGTCAGGCCTCTCTGAAATGATTTTCCTCTATCAGACAGCGTTCACCAGCAGACCGAGGAACGTCTGATGTGCCCCGCCACAAACGACTCCCCACATCAGTTACTGTTTAGAGAAGCTTTTATGCAGCATGCGTAAGCAATTAGAGAGCTTGAATACCTGAAATAGCTACGTCGCTGAGATGGTAATGAGCCTCGATGCACACAGGCAGGTGAAGCTCTTTAAAGAGCATTTAATGGGTCTTTACAGCTGAGTGCAGAGGAGAAAAAAACATTAAAAGTGAGCTATGTATCATTCATAAGCATAGTTAATTTTCCTTTATGATTCAACTGAAGTCGAATGTTGAAGTTTCTTTTCAGATTCCTGAAGCTTTTGTGTTTTTTGATTAAAAAACACAGTTTTCCTTATTTGTCAAGACTTTAGACAACATAAGTATTGATGTTATGGCCGATAACCAGTATTTACTGATATCAATATTGTTAAAAAAACAATCTGAGATGATGTGACAAGGTAGATCAGAGAGAAAGAGCGGCGCAATCGTGAGAAAAGATGACCATGGAGAGGATCAAAGGATGGAGCGGCCGAGATGTTCGGGATCAAAAAAATTACATTTTGTCTGTTTTTTGGATCAAAAACAGGAAGAGAGACATAGAAGAAGAGAGTCCACTTTTCTTAGGTAGTTTTGGCATTTACATAGTCATAGAAAACAATATTATTTGGGTGTTGAAAGACCATTCAAGATGCTCTGAGAATGCTGGCAGCTAATGAGTAAATATCGGCCGATACCGATATTGAAACCAATGTATCATGCAATCCTGAGTTATTAGCGTTTTGGTCATGCTTAATGTTGGTTTTGTCTACATTCAGGTGATGTCCTCGTGGCAGTGGATGATGTGGACGTGACGTCTGAAAACATCGAGAGAGTTCTTTCCTGCATCCCTGGACCGACGCAGGTTGGTGTGTTTATGAACTAAAAACCAAAAGGTTCAGGATCACTTTTTGTAGCTTTCCTTTTGACGACTATGTAAAAATGCTGACTCAGCATTTCAACATGTCATTATTTGATTAAATACTTAAAGTTTGTTCAGCATGTTCAGGAGAACTGTGTTTGAATTTTTCTGATTTCTGGCAGTTATACTTAAAAAAAAAAAACATCCTTTTCCACATTTTTGGTCCCATTGAACTAAATAGAAGCTTTCTGCAGCTCTATCTAAAACTGCTCCAGTTTTGAGCTTCTTTGGACTCTGCATGCTTCCACTCACAAACTTCATTTTAAGTCTAAAATGTTCAAAAATCTACAACTTCCGTTTCTCAATCTTCCTTATGCTCGCTGCAAAAAACTGAAATCACATCAAGCGTTTTTCCTGTTGTTTTTAGTAAAAATGTCTTTTTAGACTTGATATGAGCCTCTTTCACCTGACCAGTCCAGAAAAAATGTCTTATTTCATGTTCTATAAAGATAAAAATCAGGTCTTGTAACAAGTAGAGAAATGTGCTTGTCAAGATAAGAATAACATCTTAATACAAGCACATTTCTCTTACCTCACTGGCAGATTTGTTCACTTGCTACAGGCAGTTTAGACCTCATTTTTGTCTTTACATATATTGTAATAAGACATTTTTCAAGACATTTTTCTGAAATCTAATTTAAAGTGCTCCCAGAAAGCATAACAACTTAACGCCATAGGTACACCCTCTAACTCTGTCTTTCCTGCTCGTGATGTAAACAACAAACACGTCTCTCCACACCTATTCCTGTATCTTTTCCATCACGTTGGGCCACATACTCGCTTCAAGCTGAACTGTGAAACACAAGAAAAAAGTAAAAACACGAACCGAACGGAGCACACGCGCCCCGAACCGAGGAAGCCAAACAGCTTGGGTTTTCTTCATAAACCGTTCCATCCCTAATCCAGTGTGAGTTGACACATTGCCTTGAATGGAAACCAATCTGATCCGTTAGCTGACAGAACGGAGACGTACTGCAGGCGCTTCTGGTGTATTTCAGCCGACACTCTGCAGACATAAATAAGACATCAAAACATCACAACTTGTGTTACTGCTTCAACTTTTTCTCCATTTTTCTTTAACTTCACATGTTTCATATTTAAAGCTTTTTTCATATTTCTTCAGCTTGCTGCAAGGAAACGCAACCTTTCTAGCTGTAAAGAGATGCTTGCAGTTTCATATTGGATCACAAAATCTCTGCTTTTACAGTTTTCCATATTTGTTTTTCATATGGTACCGTTTGAGTTTTCAAAAACAGCAGCTCTGACAGTAAATACAGCCCTTAGATTACTCTCAAATGTTCTGGTTATTCCGAGCTGCTAAAATGTCCAACGGAAAGCAGAAGTCAGCGTCGCTCGACATCACAAAAACCCTCAATTACCGAGAAATGATCCTTTCATTGGTAGCTAAAAAATCCGTGCCCCAGCCTTGCATTTTTCAAACCAAAAAAGTCGACCATCAAAAGCAGGAATTTGCAAATGACAGAGCGTGCGGTGGCGAACACAGCGGGTAGACGGGACTGCGGTGCGACTCTGTTTCAGTGCCACAGGAAGCTGGAGTGGAATTGAAATCTCAGCTGATTAGAAGATGAAGTCGGAAACTAAATTATATCGTAGAGAAGGAGCAGTGGAGGTTTCCCCAGGCACCACAGACAGAGGATGCTTTTCTCCTGCTTGGATCTGGATTACATTTAGAGGAGCAAATATTAGCGATGCAGCCACTCTGCCCTTCTCTTTGCTAACCTTTAGCATAACAAGCTTCAGTCTCTTCATCACGTGTGAGCTTCGTCCAACTGGAGCTAAATGAGTGACTTCAACAGACTGGAATCCCAGCGAACGCACGCTTCGCTCTAACCACATCCTCATTATTTACGGTGGAGAAAGTGCTGCAGTTTTACCACTCTGACTCCTAATTCTTTATTCCACTATTTGTTCCTGTCTTTGAAGATATTTCAGTTTTTAATTCATGTTTACTCAGAGCCAACCCGTTGAAAGGTAGATCCACCAGCGTTTGGTCGTCTTTAATAATACCTCTTACGTTGGCGAGCATGGCGGGCAGCCCGGAGCCAGGCGCCTCATGGAGAGGAGGGTGGCCTGTGGTTTCTTCTGACAGCCCTCGGAGAGCTCTGGGAGTGATCGTTGGATTAGAAAATGACTGTTTCAACATTTCTGACCAGGAAATGTGATCCTTATTTTTCAGTGGGCACCACATGCTGTCGGAAAAGTAGAGACCTTTACTTAAGCTGGAGTTATTTATCCATCCACACACTTTGATCCTTTTGTAGCAAACGAAACTCCCCCTTTGGGGTCACATACTCCAGAAATTTGTTATGTAATCTCATTGTGTATTATGAATAAATGGCGTATTTCACAATCTGTGTAGGAGTCGAGCACCAAAACACAGCTGGGGTGTGTCGGGTTAAAATTTATAACTGGATCCTTCAGATCTTTGGTGGTTTGAGGTTAAAACTCTCTGCTCCCTTTTCTTCTCACATGCATCATCGTAACAAAATGTTGTCCCTTGGAAAATCATCAGCTTTCCTCGAGAGCACTGTCTGACTTTTAAGTAAGAGTTTTTAAAACAAAGGGTGCCCAAACCTTTTCTACTTATTTTAGCGAGTTCTCTAAAAAAGTCAGTCACTAGGCGGCGTCAAAAGCCCCGTTTCCACCAAGTGGCTCAGTTTGGTTCGTCTTGGATCAGCACATGTTTTGTGGCATTTACTTTCGAGAGGTTCCCAAATTACCGATCTGTATCGTCTATGACTGCAGCTATCGAATATTTTAGAATTCTAGTATTCTACTGAAAATCCCATCGATTAATCGGATAAAATACAATTTTGTTTAGTTAAAGAGCAGTTATTTTTCAAATGAAAATTTTTCTCTTTAAGAAATAGAATTTTCTGATACAGCATGTCAATAAGAGCACTTGCTTTGGTAGCTCCAAAATTTGTAAACACACTTTGACACATTTTTTGTGCCTTGTACATCTCATCAAATGTTGCGGACCTAAATGGCACCTTAGTCTCCAAACTCCAGAAAAGAAGCTAGATTTGTTGCTAGTTGCTATTTTGTATAAGAGGTAGCTTGAGGGGTCTGAAAACTCTTAATATGGCCTCGGCTCTAATTGAAATTTAAAATTAAACGATTCCTCGAGGCGGAGAAAATTACTCGAGTAATTTTTGTAATCCAGTACCTCGAATCATTCGAGGAATCGTTTCAGCTCTAGTACCATCCCACTTCATGGAACCCTTGCGTTGGGGTGCCAGACACACTGATCCAACCCCAGAGGGTAAAAACACTGCAAATCGTTTATTGGTCAAAAAAAAGTTACTAGCACTAAAGAACAACACATAACCCTGCCATGCCACATTTCCAGTTGACTTGGTGAGGATAACTTTCTTCTTGTTTGAAAATTGGCGTCACGAAACAGCGTCCTATGGTCCAGTTTTCTGTAGCTGAAGCGGCTATCAGCATCTGGCTTACACACTGCCTACCATGGAGGGCATGGTTTGCTGTGGAAACAAACAGGATCAGGCTTTACCGATCCAACCTGTACCACACTGTACTGATCCATACCGCACCACTTGGTGGAACCAGGGCTTTTACCATCATAGAATAGAGGGGAAATTAAGGAGTCACAGCAGTAATCAAAAAAAAACAAAAGTAAGAAAGTGTATAGAAAGTGTAAAAAGCTCCATAAGAAAATAGATGGTTACAGCTTGTCCATCATTGTCCAGTCAGCCAGCCTCCACCTCCACAGGGTCCAGGACTGAGCTTCTTCAGCAGTCCGTTCAGTCTCGGTCTCCTGGATCCTGTCTGCTCACAGCAGGTGAAGCTCTTCCAATGTGGCGTTGGTGTCTGGTGTTAGCTCTGTTAGCCATGTCTGTGAATAGCATGATGCTACTCTGCCTTCTGGTATTCCCTCTGTTGCTGGGTTAGCACAGCTAGCTTGTCCATCTTATTGGAGATAGATCTTACGTTCCCAAAAACGATGGTTGGAAGGACAGGTCCATGTCGTCACTTCCTCACCTCCTTCTCCTCAACTTATGGGAAAACATCCGGCCCTGCACCAGTTAGCATTGACATGCTACAGGCTGCTAAAAGCTGATTTCACATGTAAACAATGCAGCCATGGTTACATGTAGGATCTCCAGACAAACACAGGAGCAAAAGTAGTAAAAATATCAGTGAAGACAAAACTGGTTTGGCATCCACACGTTGGCACGTTAGTGGTTGAGCCAGAGATTTGGTTTTATTTAGATTTCTTACATCTTGTTTATACCAGGCCTGTTGTTCTGCAGTGCTCATTTTATTTAAGGTAATCAATGATAATTATATTACACATCTGCAAGGCTTGAAGTTAAATCAGTCAGTCAGTGTTTTACTCAGTGTAATAGTTGAATAAAGATATGTTGTTAGCATGTTTTTCACTCTGCAAACATTTTTAGCCCAGAATTTTTCGTTTTCTGCACCACTTTTCACTTTTTCTGTATCGTTTCTTGTCTTTAATCTAGTCTTGGTTTTGTCCCTGTCTCCTCTGTGAGCTCCTACGACTGTCAGTGTGAAAAAGACTTCTGGTTGGTAAAATGGCCCTCCAGCCTGAAATGATAGTTTCCCTGAGCTTGCAGAGGTCTGGTTTTAATGTTGTCACATAAACACACGCACACACAGCCTTTCTCACACACACACACACACACAGAGCTCCCTGCTATTTGTTAACTGCGGTTGGGCTGCATGCCGGTGTCACTTTCTCCCCCACAATCACAATCCTGCGTTTCACTATCCAGCTGTTTTTTCCTGAATGAGTGTAACTTTTTCTTCCTTTTGGAAGTTGGACACTCTTACACACCTCCTTCTGTTTTTTTCCTAAAACAGACACAGGAACACCAGCGAATGTTCTTGCCAAGCCTCATTATCTGGTGCCGTGTGGCTGATTCTTTAAAATGGGTGAAAACTCTGAGACTGGAGCGTGTTGATTCATCTTTTCCCTCCAAACTTCCTCTGATAAATGACCTTTTACGCCTTCTTCTTCCTGTCTCCCCCTTGATTTTCAGAATGTCCATCTTTCTTTGTCCTCCCCAGGTGAGGCTGACTCTGGAGACGATGGCTCTGGCAGACAGCAGCAGTGCCAGCAGCCCTCCGTCAGCCCGCAGGATGAAGGCGTCTCCACCCGTCAGCCAGCTGGTGCGCCTGCTGTGGGGGGAGGACACAGCAGAGCTGCAGATGTCTATCGGACACATCCCACATATCGTCATGTACCTGTCGCTGAAACTGGACTCTGCATCGCCACAGGAGGAGGTGAGTTTATGTGAAGTTATGAGTGAATATGATTGGCCAGTCAGAAAGGGGCGGGGCTTCAAATCTTTAGGCCGGACCTACAGTGTTGTATCAGTCTCTGTGGCGCAATCGGTTAGCGCGTTCGGCTGTTAACCGAAAGGTTGGTGGTTCGAGCCCACCCAGGGACGCAGTGCTTTTCAGTTTAGGTCCTAACAAACCTGAGATAACGGTATCTTGCTGTCTGTCGTTATCTAAGGCTAAAGGTCAGAGAGTAAGGATCAGCTGGGAGAAACTACCAGTACATGTTCTTTCCAAAGGAGTCAACCCCAACACTTAAAATCAAACTCTCAAGTTGTATTGTTTTTATTATTTCTGGGTTTTTTTTTTTCTACATTTAATTTTCAAAATTTATGGAAAAATGCCTCAGTATCTCAGTTCCATATTAACCCACTTATCAAAACCATGTTTTAGTAGTACATACTACACTCAACTTTTGATGTATACGCTTCGACCCTCCCTTAGATTGGCAATTTTAGCTTTTTTGTTGGCTGTGGAATTGCTTTGTTACTGGATTTTATTATCCAAGTTTGCTGTGTTGTTTCAAAACTTAGGCTGTTTCCCAAAGCCCAGGTACCTTGCCTTGCCTTGGAGGGCAGTGCCTCTGAAGTCACTTCCTTCCAATCCAAGGCAAGTGTCCTGCCTCTGATCAAAAGGAGATGCTAATTGAACAGCCTACAAAGGCATATTTTTTACCATCAGATTACTGTCACAAATGTATATGTAATTGGAGTTTCACTGTCTCACATAACGTGTTGTACTGTGGACAGTGCTTGGAAAGTTTTATACAAACGTGGGAGTAGACCGTATGCTCAAGCGGCTACAAGTATTGTCATGGCTTACCACCTTTGTACGCTTTTTGCTTTTTTATTGTCACATCATTGACACTCTGAAGGTGCGGCTTCTCGTTAATTATAGTTACGGGAGTGACACACAAAAGAGTCATGTGTTAGACATGGTATAAGTTGTTATTTTCAGAGGTGTATTTTGTTACTTACATTTGAATTGGAATTTACCGTGCGCCTCCACTGGAGTGTCTCTCTCTGGTGCGTCTTCTTCTTCCATTTTTTTCCTTTTTTGTAGATTCAAGCGTTGCATGTTGGGTATTTATAGCCACGGCAAGGCAGTGAAGCATACACCTGTGTATCCTTGGTCAATTAGCCACATGCTAACCAAACGGAGGACATATGCCTCCGGAGGACATGAACATTGGGACAGCACTTAGGCAGTATCTGATAATGTGGATGCCTGCCCACGCCCACATCAGACCAAGGCAAGGCAAGGTACCTGGGCTTTGGGAAACAGCCCTTGTCTCAGGTGAAGAAATACAAAAGCTCTGGTTGATTAGGCTGTTAGAGAGGTTGCATTATTAGCTGGAAATTAATGGGAAACATGAGTAGGCGGAGCTTGTTATTCCTAGACACACCTTCAGGAGCTGTGCCAGTCTCTGTGGCGCAATCGGTTAGCGCGTTCGGCTGTTAACCGAAAGGTTGGTGGTTCGAGCCCACCCAGGGACGCAGTGCTTTTCAGTTTGAGTCCAAGTGTATCACAAGGTTAATGAGTGTCTTATACGTAATAGTTACCTGAAGTAATCAGAGCCATATTACTGACTGAAAAAGCTCATTTCATCAGTGGAGGTTTGCTTCTGGATTAATAGAATTCCAAACTTAATCACATATACTGCGTTCCATTAGTACTCTGAAGTCGAAATTTTCGAGTTCCCAGAGGGAATTTCTGACCTGTAGAATTTCTGATTAGTGTATGTCGCCATAATTCAGCCGTTTACACAGAAATATTCATAAAAATTGTGTTATGGCAAGTTTTTCTGACTTGGCAACTGGAACACCCAACTCGGAGATTGAGGCAATCCCGCGCCCGACTTCCCAGTTCCGTGTAAAAATGTATCATAGCAATTAAAAGAAGCAAGTCGCCACAGGCTCATACAGATCGCCACAAAATGACTTTTCCAATTAACTGATGTTTGAACAGCTGTGCATAACAAGGAAAGAAAGAATGGCTCAAAACTGACGGATGGTTGCTTGCTCATCTTTAACACTTAACCTGTAAAGTAGACAAGACCAGGATTTCAGGACACGCCCCCTCAACACTGATTCTATGTGCCAGTCTCTGTGGCGCAATCGGTTAGCGCGTTCGGCTGTTAACCGAAAGGTTGGTGGTTCGAGCCCACCCAGGGACGCAGTGCTTTTCAGTTTACGTCCTGACAAATCAATAAGTTAATGATTGATGTCTCTAATCAGGAGTGGGACTCAGAGGTAAATGTCATGTCTGGGTGATCAGATACCAAGTAGCTTCTTAACTCAAGATGTGTGTCTGCGGGCTTGACATTTCTTGATCAACATGTTGAGTCAGTCTGGAGGAAATTTGTCATGTTTGGTTGATTTGATGTAAAAAGAGTCATAATTACAGCATGTTACTTGTGTCTAATTTGCAAAGAGCACATGCTGTTGCAGGGTTAGGACGTCGCGTTACAGGAAAGTCTCCTCATATCCCACTGAATAGGCACCTCAAATTTTGCAGACAAGTGGGCGGGGCTTGGATAATGAGACTGACTTCACGTTGTTGTTTCTGTACCTGTCTCTGTGGCTCAATCGGATAGCGCGTTCGGCTGTTAACCGAAAGGTTGGTGGTTCGAGCCCACCCAGGGACGCAGTGCTTTTCAGTTCAGGTCCTGACAAACCAATAAGTAAATGATTGTTGTCATATATGCAGTGCCTGTATGCACATCCAGTTATTACTCCATCGTTCTTAACACAGTAAATACCCCATGTGCTTGTAGCGTTAGCCTCATGCGCAACTTGAAATTAAATTTGCAAATTATAATTGCGCAATGAAAACAAGTCATGTCAGACCATCATGTGTTCGTGAAACTGTTTGGATAACCTGGATCCATTTAATTAAAACTGTGCATGCATTAACAGTGAGTTTAACCTGGTTTTGAAGACCTAAATTATCTTGATCCTGATCCTAAAAAGAACCCCTGTTAGCCCGTTGTCGCAATATTAAAGTTACTTGGCGTTAACAGGAGGACAAAGGATGAGCAAAACCTGCTGCCTGTTGCTGCTTTGGTTTGCATTCCTGAAACCCTCAAAAAGAGTAGTGGGCTCTGTTTGATGGTAGGAGACACCCACACCTGTATTACAGGACACGCCCCCTCTAGAGGGCCTTCACCTGTCTCTGTGGCGCAATCGGTTAGCGCGTTTGGCTGTTAACCGAAAGGTTGGTGGTTCGAGCCCACCCAGGGACGCAGTGCTTTTCAGTTTAGGTCCCAACAAACCACAATCATATTGATAGACATCTTTAATAGCTGTATGACGAGAGAAAAATCCTGTACGTGGATAGTGCCATATCTGTGACACTATATGGGCGTAGTTAATGTGGCTCCTTTCTGTGAATGAAACAGAGTTTTGAAGCACATCTTTGACAGAGGCCAAATGAGACGGGTTTTGTGCTTCCTTATAATCAGCTACAGGGCACCCACAGTTTATACAGTTCCTGAATTGTTTGTAACATGTCCTTTTTCCGAGTCAGTCCGTACTGTCTGTCAAACATTTTTAACATTTCTGGCTTTCAACCATATTGAAGGGCTGCATTTCTTTGGCAATGTAGCTGTCTTTGAGCGCCCACCATTTGGTGCTTTTATTTCTATTTACTTTGCCGACCAAAAGCCTCAGTAAGAGCGGATTGTCAAAGAACAAGGCTCCTCTGCACCTCCCCTTCTTCTTCTTCGTCGCCACTATTTTCAAACAAATGCAACATATCAGCTCGTTGGTGTTCATGAGCTCACTCTTTGTTCATTCTGATAAAAAACAAAATATTCCCACACTGGGACTGTGGCAGGCGGCTTAAGAACCGTATCTTTTGTGCCATCACTCATATTAGCGTGTGTTTCCTCCTTACCCCTCAGGACGCTCGCTTCAGCTCTCTCTGTGTGTACGCGCGAGCAGCCCCGTCTTCACCCCAAAGATCGCATTTTTAACAGATGCTCACTCCGCTATAAATCCGCTAAATCCGCTATAGAACCTATGCACCCCGATGTTAGGAAAGATAGACGTAGTGAGCCATCTTCTCATTCAGCCTCTTTGATCAAAAGAGAGGAGGAAAACAAACATGCATGCACGTGTCAGTTTATCGAGGCTGGCAAACTTACCAAGGACATTTTTATTTATCGTTGGGTTAATTGATTTATTGATTTTCGTGACAGGCCTTGACAGGAGACATTTTTGTAGCAGGATGTGGAAATGTTTATTACTGATGTGAGAGCATCTTTTTTTTTGGCTGAGTGTGTGTGTGGTTTCCTGTACTTCTGGGGCCAGCCTCTAGTGGACACTCAGTGAACTGCATTGCCTCATGTATTCAGACTGGAGGTTGCCGCTTGGTGTGAACACATCAACCAGTCAGAAAACACTGAATTGAAGTGTATGTGAGCTGCAGGATTAACCCTGAAGCCACATGGCAACCTGAAAGCCAGAGGGGCTGATTATATAATCCACGCCCCCTCTGGCTGGCCTTCAGCTGTCTCTGTGGCGCAATCGGTTAGCGCGTTCGGCTGTTAACCGAAAGGTTGGTGGTTCGAGCCCACCCAGGGACGAAGGTTTTGTCCTTATGTAACAGCCTATTATCATGTAAATAAGTATCCTTCTGCTCCCAGCTGAGGTCTCCGACCATCTGGTTTGGGTTGAATCTCATTACTGAGCCGGCTGTGTGAGTTCTTGTCAGAGAGGAGTCACGGTGCTTGTCAGGAGCAGCTCCTTTCAGTGGCATGTGCCTGGTCTATTTATAACTCAGCTGCTGGGAGCTGTAGAGGAAGTCAGTGGACTTTCAAAATAAAGCTCAGTCACCAAAAAGCTGAATCCTGTGAGAGATTTATGCCATAAAAACTTAACTAAAGTCTAGAAATTCCTAAAAAGATCCTTGATTTTGTGCGACCTAACCTCTTCTGCAAGAAGTTTCGCACAGAGTGGAAAAACTCTACTTTCACACTGCCAGCAAATCTCAGATAAATACAAAATGACAGCAGAAAGAGATCATAAAAGCCGCTGATATTTAAACCCTGGATGAACTCGTATTTTTCCATCTCTTTGGGAAACCTGATCGTAAATTTGTGGTCAGTGAAACTCAGACTCTTAGCAGCCTTATAAGACTTTTAAAGTCGGGCAGTATAGTGAGTATGACCAAAAAAAAACTTGTTTTTGTGCAGATCGTCCAAACCTCAAACTTAAACCCTTTAATTGTGCTCCATCTCGGAGGTTTAGTCTGATTATCGAGCATCAAGAGTAGGAAATCCAAAGTCTTGGAGGGGAAAGCTTTCTCAGAATTTCTCTAGAACTACGGCTCCGGACAGTTTCCAACACCAAAACAAAAAAAAATTGGAGCATTAGGAGGCTGGAGCTTCTGGGAAATAAATGATCCATGACCTTAAATCTCTTTTGGCTGTCAGTAAACAAAACAACAGATTTTAATTTCTAATAGGGATTAGTTAACACACTCAGATTGTAGTTTCGTGTTAATCCCTAAGTGTGCGTTTTCTTGTCCTGAGAATCAAACCTCTCATTTGCTGACCAGCGCCTCCTGCACTGTAATCACATTTTCCCCCTGCGGACGCGTCTTGGCAGCTCCCTGTTTTCTTTCTGGTTGTTCTCCATAGCTTTGCAGTTCCTTTTCGTGTATCTGCACGCCAGATTTTTCCTCGTTTTCTTTTTTTTCTTTTCTTTTCCGAAGCTGCAGCGGAGATTGAAAGTACAGGTTGTCTGGAGCCACATCAGCCAGCAGTCAATTTTCTGCCCACTAAACTTTCACTTTGATTTTTTAAGTCCTTTGATTGCAGGGTAGCAACAAAAAAAATGGAGTGGTTCAGCTGTGGTGTTTCTGAGATTTAGATGTGTTATTTGTTTTTTTTTCTTCCTGTATTTACAGACGAGACATAGCTTAAGTATTTCACTGTGTTGGTTGTTTTCTCGTCTTTAGTTGCCAGGGGAAAATGGGCCTGTTCATTCAAGGTCTTTATCCCCTCACCCGTCCTCTGATCCTCTCAGCAGCTCAGCTATTATCCTCCCTGAATCCCTTAAAATGTGCCCTGAAGCTTGGAGGAATACTAATATCCCAAACAATACCATGAAGTTGTCCAGAACTCTTGGTTTCTTGGTCCTGTAAACAATTAGGGAACGTCAAAAATGTTTAAAACTAAAGCTGAAGGAGCTCAAAACACAAGAGAAACAAAGTAACACTGTAGAGGAGTCGGAAAAAGCTTGTACATTTACACAGACATAGATATTTCAATTTCTGCGACTCATATTCTGTATTAAACTCCTTGTGTTTGTCTTCCTTCTGCAGGAGGAGATCTTGTACCAGTACCCTGTATCTGAGGCATCGTGCCAGCTGAAAGGAGTGCGGGGGATCTTCCTCACCCTGTGTGACATGCTGGAGAACGTCACAGGAGGGCAGATCATCAGGTAGAGGAAGCTGAGGGTTCAACCTTCAATGAGTAATCTGTATTTTATTTATTCAATTAATTTAATTATTAAAGCAGTGTTCTCAGTCATTGTTGATAATATGTAGTTAAAAGACAATAATTATTGGTGCATTTTAACTAAAAGTACCAGAAACATTTCGTCACAGGAACTTTCATTTTAAGGTTCATTATTGCAAGCCCTCCCAAAGTTCCTGGAACTTCAACTGGGAGGTTAACTAACCTGGAAGTAAATTTAGCCTGTGTAAACCCATCCTCAAAGGGGCCCTATTTTCCAGGGAAAGCACCTGAAGGTATAAGGGCCTGTGTCCACCGAGAGCATTTTTGCAACTGCAGCGCATGTTTTCTTCAAAATCTCAGAAGACTTTGATGTTTTCAGTGCTTAGTGTCACCTTTTTGTCACTGAGTAATCATACAAACAAAAGTCTCTTAAAAGGGCCCTAGTTCCAGGGGAAAGATTTTGCCCTCAAAAAGCACTTTATGAATATTAGGGCCTGTATCCACTGATGGCACGCTCTCCACTTGCATTGCTAATTCTTGTTGCAATAACTGATGAAAGTTGGTGTTTTGAGTGCTTTGTGTCAATAAAAATAATAACCAATCAAATCAAATTCTGTAACGTCCCTTGGTTCCTGGGGAAAGTTCCTGCCGCCAAAAATGATTTGGAGAAAAGGCCCTTTGTTCAGTGTTGACATTTTTACATTTGTAGGTCTCAGTTTTATAAACATCGAGTACGATGTTTTAAGTGCTGAGTGTCACTTTTTGACACTGACCATAAAAAAATCTACTACATTTTAGGACCCTACTTTAAGGGGAAAGTTCCTGCTTTCAAAAAGCACTTGAAGATATAAGGGCCTCTGATGACATTATCTGCGCTGGTAGGGCCCATTAAAAAAAAAAAGAAAGAAATTGATTGAAGTCAGTGTTTTCATGGTTCAGTGTCAGTTTTTTGTCACTGAACCAATCAAATCAACAACAGTAACACAAAAAGTCCCTGGTACATGGCAAGGACTCTTGCTGTTGAAGAGCAGTATAAGGTATAAGGGCCTGTGTCCACTGACAGCACTTTTGGAACTTGCAGTGCTGGTGGAAGTTACTCTTTCGGGGCCTGTTAATTTCTTGACATAAACTAATCATATCAACATCATTTTAATTAAAGAGCCAACGTTCCTGCAGTTGAAAAGCACCAGAAGATAAATCGGGCCTGTGTCCACTAATGGCATTTTTCGCTCTTAGGATGCATAGTTTCTTCCAAAACTTAAGGAGTTCAGTGTTTTCAGTGCTTTGCATCACTTTTTTTTACGTGTCAAATCAACAAATGCAGAAGTGCTCTGAAATTGACTGCTAGTGTTAGTGGACACAGGCCCTAATTGTCCTGTACTTCGGAAGTGGAGCTTTGGTAGCCTGTTTTGGATGTGTAGCACTCCAAAGATCAAGTTGAGTGTTAAAACTACCCAAAATCAGGACCATTTTTCTCTCCAAACCCTTTGTCTAACATAGCTCTCGTGGTTCCATGAAGAGGATGTGGGTTCAGTTTTTGCTGCTGCTGTCAGGAGAAATGTTCCCATTTGTTTTTCACTCTTTGCTTTGCTTTGCCACTGAAGAAAAAAGAACTTCTCCAAATTATTTTTGTTGTAGCGCCTCCAAATTCTAAAATTTCTGCTGGCTTGCAAAAGGTTTTAAGCATCAGCAGAGTTCAGAGTTTAGTTTAAGACAACAGTGAGCTGTAGGGAAAGGTTTTTGCTGTTTGATTTGAAGAATTTAACATTTGTATTCATGATTCACCCTCCCTCTTCTTTTCTTTTCCATGTGCTTTTTCGCTGAAACTTTTCCCCAGCTCCTCTCTTCTTCTCGGGAAACAGCTGGTGCATGTCGGCTACTGGAAGGAGAGCAACAACCTGCTGGTCATCGGCCTACCTGCTGAGAGGTAGAGAAAGCAGCATCAAACACACACACACACTTGGCTCTTTGAGGTGGCTCCAACAAATTTCTTGCCTTGAATTCTGCAGATATCACTCAGTTACGGTTGACTCCATATGGCAGCACATTTTCAGCACAGCAGTGGGAACAGTGAGGCTAAATGATATGCTAGTTGTAAATTTTTAGAGCGTGACGTGGCCCTGAAGTGAACTGTTTTAGGAGAAATGGAAAAATATTTTTGAGCTGAATCTGTTAAAACAGTTGAAAATAAACTTTCTCAATTTCAACAACGACATGTGCCCGTTTTTCCTACGCAGACAGGATGAATTTCTCTTTAAAAAGCATGTGTCTTTGTGAGATGAGTCATGTTAGCCTATTTTCACTTAAACAACTGGGTCAAATCCATCAATGAGTCAACTGCTTCCTGCTTTGAAAGCACACTATGTAGATTCTTGGTTTTAGCCACATTAGTTTACCGTAACATTGCTAACAGAAGCTAACATTTAAGCCACATTATTTACCACAATATCAACAAAAGTCGCCTCTTATCCACGTTGTTTACCAGTATGATCCCAACAGAAGCTAAACATTTACTCTGATTTGATGCTAACTGATGGTAATGGTGGATTACAGTATTTTCCAAGATGAAGCTAGCTACATTGCTGACCAATATAATGTTAACAGAAGCTTACCATTTCAGCCAAATGGTTTATCAATATGATGCTAACTGATGCCGCTGTTTAAACTACATTGCCAGTATGATGCTAACAGGAGAATCTGTTTTTGTTTTTGTTTTTCTCATTGTTTTTCACCGTGATGCTAACTTATGCCAATGTTTTCACTGGATTGTTTACCAAAATTTTGTTAACAGAAGCTAACTTTCAAGCTTCATGATTTACTAATGTGATGCAAAAGAAGCGTCTGCTTTAGCCTTATTGTTTACAAATTTAATGCTAACAGAGGCTTTTTTTGCCATGTTGTTTACCATCATGATGCTATCAAACACAAAAGTTGAAGCCATGTAGTTTACCAATTTGTTATTATCAACAGAAGCTAATAATTTGACTATATTTTATACCAAAGTGTTGCTAACAGAAGCTAACCTTATAGCCACATCACTTTGATACTAACTGGTGCTAATGTTTCAACTACATTGTTTGCAAAATTTAATGCTAGCATAAAAATCTGTAGTAGCCACATTATTCATCACCATGATGCTAGCTCAGGCCAATGTTTTAACTGGATTGTTTACCAAAATTTTGCTAACAGAAGCTAATGTTCAAGCTACATGATTTGCCAATGTGAATCAAAGATAAGCTTCTGTTTAAGCCACATTGTTTACAATTTTAATGCTAACAGAGGCTTAATTTTAGCTATGTTGTTTACCGTCATGATGCTATCAAACAGAAGAGTTAAAGCCATTTAGTTAACCAAAATGTTGTAAACACAAGCTAATAATTTGACTACATTGTTTACCAATGTGTTGCTAACAGAAGCTTCCTTTTAAGCCTCATATTTTATAACTATGATGCTAACAGAAGCTAATGATTTAACCACATTGTTAACCAATGTAAGGCTAACAGAAGCTAACTTCATACCCACATCATTATGATACTAACTGATGCTAATGTTTGAACTACATTGTCTACTAGTATGATGCTAGCATAAAAGTCTGTTGTAGCCACATTGTTCATCACCATGCTGCCAGTGGGACTTTTTTAAACGAGACCTTATGAATGTTTTTCATTCTCAGCTTCTGGTGTTTTCTTCAGACTGCTGACTCTAGATGAACTTAAAGCAGGGCTGTGTGTTTGACATTTTTCTGTTTTCCTTTCAGGGTTCCTCTGCTGTGTCTGCAGACGGTAGTGGGAGATGTGGTCAGGACTCTTAAAGTGATGTACGGCTCCTTGGACAGGTGGGTTCCTGTGGTCCTGCTGAGAGAGCCGTCATCAGGACAAAAATATAATGATATGAATTTTGATCATATTTTTATTATTTGCTTCTT
Organism: Halichoeres trimaculatus; assembly: GCF_033239565.1. Taxonomy (NCBI): domain Eukaryota; kingdom Metazoa; phylum Chordata; class Actinopteri; order Labriformes; family Labridae; genus Halichoeres; species Halichoeres trimaculatus. The sequence continues at coordinate 20,593,388 of NW_027437200.1, forward strand.
TTGTGTCTGTCCACAGTGCGTTCTGTAAGGAGGACCAGGTCCCCAGGTTGGACCACTTCTTCTGCCTCTTCTTCCAGCAGCTCATCCAACCGTCTCGTCTGAGGGATGGCACCTCAGCCGCGCCCTCCGACGTCTCAGGGACACTTTTCCTCGATGGGCTGCCGGCCGTTCGATGGCTCACGCTGCCTCCTGAAATCAAGGTCAGGTTGTGTTTCATTTTCATACAGAATTTAGGAGAGAAATGATACAAAACACAAATATAATATTATTCTGTAGCTGTTTTTGTAAGTTGAGTCCTGTTGTCAGGGATACAGCTTTAGTGCCCTCTAGTGTTTGAGGGTTAAAACTACCATTCCTCTCAGAGTGAGTTTAACCCAACTTCCTTACTCCTACTGTTTTAATGAGGTGTAGACTTTGGAAAAGATCTAAATGCTCATTTTCAAACCAGCGTTTCTGTGTCCACAGATGGAGGTGGACACCGTTCTGTCTGATTTTGAGTCGTCTGATTTTGGAGAAATGGTGAGATATGACCATCAGTTTGAAATCAGGATGTTTCCTCACACCTTTGAAGCTCTCAGCAGAATTAACAGTCACAAATGAGAGCTGTCACATTATTATTTCCTGTCAGTAAAGGTCGGAACCACCTGAGGAGCTGAGGTGAAGGTTAGACTATTTTTAGAGACGAGCTCATGTTGGTGTCAGTGTGTTTTTTTAATGAGGAGCTAATGGGGTCTGATTTGCTCTTTGTACCTGCAGAGTAAGCTGATAAATGAAGCTAGAGAAAACAGATACATGAATAACAAATGCTCTGAATCAGTGAGGTTTGGAGGCGGATGATCCAGAGTTTGATTCCTAATAAATATCATCTCCTCTCCATCTTTGTTTTCTCTGCAGTCTGAAGATTATTTTGGCCTGAGGCGTCTGTATGTGATTCTTGGCTCCTGTTTGTTCTACAAGGTTGGTGTCCCACTCCAAACACACACACACACACACACACACACACACATACACACACACACACACACACTCTGCTCCAGTGCCAGCAGCCTTATCATATTCACCCTGTGTCCTCCTCTCATGTTTCCTCACCGTCTAGACTTATTTAACAGAAACAGCAGACAATCGGCTGACGGTCTCTGTGTACAGAAGATGACCTCTAACAGGAGATAACATGAAGAGCCCATTCTGCGGCTAATCATCACCAGTATTACTGTGTTCAATTATTAACATGAGCTGGAGGACAGAGAGGAGTTGACTGTGACACACCGATGAAGAGTGTTGTTTGTTTTTTTGTGCATTTTTCCAAGATGTGTCAAGAAATTTTAAATTAAATCAAAGAAAAAAATCCTCATGTTACTTGTTAAAAACATCCGCAGTATAAAAGTGAGACCAAGACTCAATGCTATAGTTCCTGAAGCGCTAACTGTGTCGGCTAAATGTCGTCTCACCCTCACAGTCCTACCTGATAGCCAACCACCTGCCCAAAGAGGACCTGCTGGACGTGTCTCTGTACTGCCAACACTACTGCCTGCTGCCTCTGGCGTCGGAGCAGCGAGTGGGTCAGCTGGTCATCTGGAGGGAGGTGTTCCCGCAGCAGAGAGCCAGCGCGCCGGGATACAGCCCGTCTGAAGGACGACACTTCCTGCTCATCGTGGGTCTGGTGAGAAACTGGAATCAAAAACAAGTTTTTCCTTTCAGAAAATACAAAGTCAGTGATAAATAATCAGCAATACTATCAAAAATAAAGTAGGCTGTTTGATGTTGAATGGAAGAACTGGCATAGGAATATTCAAACCTCAGGAAAATACGTTTTTAGATTTGTGATTACAGCTAGATAATGACATGAAGTTATGGGATGCTAATCATGTAATTTTTTATATGACATTTAAATTTCTTTTAATATTATGAGAAGTTGATTGTATTATTAGAAATTCAAAAACTTTTCAACCACAAAAGCTAGAATCTAAACCCTAATTTGTTTCTTAGTTTTTGAAAAACTAAGAAACAAATTAGGGCTTAAAATGAGGTAACCTGATAAACTTGAAAAATGTCTTATTTTAAAAAGGAAAAAGAAATCATTCAAGGAGTTTTTGCAATTGTTTTTGGAAATATTTTTTGTTAAAATATTTGGAAAATTCATGCAAGTTGAAATGATCTGTTTGAAGGTTTTTTTTTAATCCCCAAATTTTTCAAAGCCCATCCAAAAAAATTCTGAAATATTAGAAATTTTTTTGAAAAAAAAAAAATTGTACTGAGTTGTTTAAAAAAAAAGAAACACTGAATATAAAAAGTTGAGATGAGGCTTTCTTTTTTTTAACTCTCATATTGGCGTTTCTGAATGATTTCCAGTGTTTGTATGAAAAAAAACAAACATGGCAACACAGATTATAAATATTTTTTTTCATATACAAATGTTTATAAATATCCCTGATTTAAAGATTATAGGACAAAAAAGAAAGATGAAAAGATTAAAAAATATATTTGTTTATATTGTGTTGAAATATTCTGAAAATTCCTGTAAGATTAAAATGTCTCACTTTGAGTTTTCAAAAAAAGTTCCCCCAAATTTTCTAAACTTTTCCCAAAAATCCCTGAAATTGTCAATTTTGAGAAAAATTTTGAGAAACATTTTTTTTGCTGATATTTAAGCTTTTTCAATTGTCTTGAATGTTTGTGCTAACTTTTTTTGAGGGGTTCCGTTTTCGAAAAAAAAATTATACACAATTATTTTTGCTTTTAAAAAATATTTTTAACATTTCTACATTTGAGTAGTTTTTTAGATTTTGTATGTAACAGACAAAACTTCATATTTAACGACCCTTACCTGATACAGCACGTTCAAATCAGACACTTTTGACTTTTGCTACGATCATGTTTCAAGCTTTTCACGGCAAAATCTGAAATCTGAGCAAGTGCACTGTGTTTTTTTCTTATTTTGAAAAGTAAAGTTTTTTCAAAGTCAACATGAGCCACGTTTCTCTGACAAGACCTGAACATTTTTTCTTTTTTATAAGATACATAAAAACAAAAATGACGCCTGTGTGTGCTCTAACATCTCTCACAGAGACACTTCATGCAGTGTGTGCTGCTGGAGGCCGGTGGTTGTTCCTCTCCTGCTCTCGGTTCTCCAGGACCGGACTGTGTTTACGTAGACCAGGTAACCTCAGACCACATCAAACACACATTAAACTGAAGAAGGATGAACGTCTGATGATGTGGCGCTCTGTCTCAGGTGAAAGCCACGCTGCTGCAGCTGGAGGTTCTGGAGGCGGGTATCGAGGAGCGTCTGAATGCCCCCCCTGCTCCCTGCCTGTCCTGTGCCGACTGGTTCCTCCCTGCCGCCACAGCCCGCGACCGCCTGGACAGCCTGGCGTCCCCCACCACCGTCTTCAGCAAGCTGGTGGGGACGGTCAGAGGCTCGTCCTCCTCGGGGTCCAGAGGCCGCAGCCTGTTTGGGGAGAGCGCCCGGAGGCCCAGCCCTCCGAGGAGCCCGTCGGATAGTGGGAGCGAGGGTCAGATGGATGCTGGGTCGGGGTCTGGTCTTAGTCCTCATTCTACTCCTGATTCAGCCAGGAAGCTCGGGGGTCGACGGGACTCTCTGGGGTCTGGAGGGTCTGATGGGAGCGGAGGTAGCGGTGGACTCTTTAAGGTACAGATGATCTTTGATTGGTTGTGATCAGATCTATAAAACCAGACCATAATGAGGCTTTGACGTCAGGTTCCCAGGATGAGACACCCAAACCCGTTCCACCTGGGCACCCTGAAGAAAACCCTGAGTGAGCGGGAGACGGAGGAGATGTACAACACCATGAAGTGAGTCCTCACACACATTAAAATGGACACAAACAGAGCAGGAGGTTCATCCACTTCCTGTCTTTGTTCCAGACTGACGTCCGGCTCAGAAAACACCTTGTTCCACTACGTCCTGATGGAGACGGTCCAGGGGATCTTCATCGCTCCCACTCACAGGGAGGTGGCTCAGCTCAGCGGCTCCATCCACCCGCAGCTCATACGCAACTTCCACCACTGCTGCCTCTCCATACGGGCGGCGTTTCAGCAGAGTCTGCCGGCCAGGGTGAGACGCAGAACTACACTTTAGGTCTCAATTTAAGGAAGATTGAGACTTTTTAAAGACCCCACTTATGCAACAAAGTTTCAAATCATCAAGGTTTATCTCGGCGTACCAGCGCCGTGATAGAAATGGTTTCAACCCTGAAAGATCTGAACCCCCCTGCATTTATTTTGTTTCTCTAACTTTTTGAAGCACTCACCTACTTTTTTTTTTAAGAAAAGCGTCTTTATTTTAGTTCTTTTCAGAAAAACATCAGGAAGTTTTTTGATTTTGTTTCTTTATTACAAACTTAGAAAGTTTGATTGCCATACTGCGCCTGTTTTCCTCGCTGCCCGATGTGTCGACATCAGAATCCGATGACGCCTTGGCAAACTCAGCAAGCGGCTCATTCGACGTTGTGAAGTCTAACTCACCTTGTGGACCATTTCACACTTTTTGCTTGTCCAAATTACATCCCAGTCAGGTTTTTTTAACCCTCTAGTTTTCATTTGAAGGATTCCCTGTCTCGTCTTAAATCGAGACTAAAGGTCTTGGCAAGGTTTTGTCGTTTTTTTTCGGCTGCGTTTTGTGGATCCGTAACCCAGAGTAAAAAACATCACGCACAAACCCCTTGCTCATTGCGTTTGTTTTAGTATTAATTCACAGTATGAGAAAACTAGAATCATAAAGCAGTTGATCCTGAGCAGCGGCTGTCAGGTTGTTTGAGGTATGTCTGAGCTTGCACAGGTGCAGACACCGCAATTTTCATGAGTCTTCATTCATTATCTAAACATCGCCCGATATGTGTCAAGAAAAAATGTCAGAAAATGTGCATCTCTGAAAAGTCAAACTACCCAGGAAACGAGCTGGGCAGATGCAAATAGACGCAAAAAGTCGAACCTGTTCCAAAAAAACTCACGACAGACGAAAGTTTTGGCGTTAGTGTGCAAATGTAATGGACATAACAAGGGATTGAAATTCTATCGCAACGTGCGTCAATTTCAGACGAAAAAGACAGACTCAGTGTGCCAAGACTTTGAGCGTCTTCAACCAACGCCGGTCGGTTTGAAGGAAGATTCAGAATCAAAATCACCTTTATACGCCAAGTATTTTCAAGAATACAAGTAACATGACTCTGGTTTAAACTGCACTCTCTCAGTGTAATTGTTGTGAATAGAAAGACCTTGAGAGAAACACTAAATATTACAAAAAGTAGAAAAAATAGAGCTTAAGTAGTAGAGAAAAATAATAATTTGGTGGCGACACAACAGTCACTGAGGACGCTCTAAACTAGGAAGTGACACCAACATGAAAGATAAAAAAATCCAACCTCTCGAAAAAAGCAGAAGATGGGAAGCATCAAAAAGCAAACGTCCAGCTTCCTACTCAACCACTAGGGGGCGACAACCCTGTGTTTTCAAGAGTGCAGGTCCCAGGCTCAGATAAATAGAGAGGGTTGAGTCAGGAGAAGCATCAGACATAAACCTGCCAATCCAACATAAACAACAAGAATCAGAAAAGAGTTATAAGCTGTGGTAACCCTAAAACAAAATGACAAAAAGAAGAAAGAACAGAGCTCCAAAATTCACAAAATCTAAACCTCAGACAGAAAACTTCACCAACAGAAACAAAACAATCTTCTGGAGTAAGGAGAGTCTAAATATATCTGGTTTCATCAAAGTTTCTGTCATTTTCCTCAGAGAAATTCACTCCATGAAAGCAGAAATAGAGAAAAAGCTGGTGCTGGTCTGGGGAAAAAGTATTTTCTCCCCATCGGGGAATCGAACCCCGGTCTTCCGCGTGACAGGCGGAGATACTGTCCACTATACTAACGAGGAGGAGGTGTTAGTGGAGTGCCAAGAGTCGGCACTTAACTCTGGGTTTACTGATACCTCAGATCTTTGGGACACATTTTTTTTTTTTTGTTTCATACCTTTGTTAAAGATTTTTGTATGAATGTTTGGAGGTAAAATTGAGACTTTAATTTCCTTTTAATGTTGTTCTCTGCAGGGTCGTAGGGCTTCAGAGCGGCCCCGAGGTGCAGCCTGGGGTCTGGGTCCCGTGAAGGAACACGGCGTCCTGTTTCAGTGTAAACCTGAGAACTGGACCGATCAGAGGAAACCTGCTCCCACCATGACATACTGGGTCATTGGGTAGGTTTTGTTGTTTTTTAACCCCCAAAGAATGTAAAAAATACCACAGAGGTCTCTGCATGTCTGATACGACGACCTGAGGAGCTATTTGTGGCAGCAGGAGGAGGAAACCTCTCAGCTGTCAGCTCTGACACGAGTCAGCGAGTGACGTGAGACGTGGAAGGATCCCTGAGGGGAAATCTGAGAGTTTAGAGGGAACGACAACGGCAGGAAAAAAGGAAGCATGGCGCAACAGATTTGTCTTTTGAAGCTGCCATGAGGGAGTCGAAGGGGGAGGGGATGTTTGGTATTTGAGTAAAGAAAGGATCACGGTGGAGGAGGGGTCAGGATTTGGCTGTGTGCTGTATTCAGGAAGGAGAGTAGAGCGACTGTGGCTTTCTAAAAGATCTTTAAACTGTTATCAGCTCCCTTTTTCCAGTCACAACAAAAAGAAATCTAGAAAACAGAAAAAAATATAGAAATAAGCAAGAAAAAAAGCTAAACCATGAAGGGAACAGTGAGGTGAGTAGTGAAAAGTATATTCTCCCCGTCGGGGAATCGAACCCCGGTCTTCCGCGTGACAGGCGGAGATACTGTCCACTATACTAACGAGGAGGAGGTGATGGTGCCAAGGAAATGTAGCATAATGTAACCGCAACATGTGATGAACATAGATTTTCTTCTGAAGTTTTCCTACGTTTTGTCTTTTTTTGCCAAAACTCAAACCCAAAGTAGAGAAGAAATCTGCAAAAAATGCATTTCCAAAGGGTGGCGCTAGTGCAGTAGCAGATATTTAAGCTCATGGATTTGTTGGAAGCTGGACCTTGATGGTGCGTGTGAAATTTGAAGCAGATTGGAGCTCATATAAAAATCAAGTGGTTTCCTTGAGAAGTCAAACTAAATTCACTGAAATTCAGCAAAAATACATGTTGTAGTACTGTTTCTGACCACTAGGTAAGGTCTTTAGTAATGAGGCTGAGGGATCATGAAAGAATGCATGTTTGGTTAGAGGATGTTTATATGTAATTATCATTTGTCTCCTACAGGTAGCGCTTTATAAATGTATTTTTGAGTCCAGAGTGGGACTCTGATCATGTATGTTAAATTTGGTAAAGATACCACCTTGCATTTCCAGAGGGTGGCGCTTTTGCAGTAGCAGATACTTGAGCTCATGAATGTGTTGGGAGATGGACTTTGATGGTGCGTGTGAAATTTGAAGCAGATTGGAGATCATATAAAAATCAAGTGGTTGCCTTGAAAAGTCAAACTAACCTGAAATTCAGCAAAAATACATGTTGTAGTACTGTTTTTGACCACTAGGTAAGGTCTTTAGTAATGAGGGTTAGAGATCATTAAAGAATGCATGTTTGGTTTGAGTGCGTTTATATTTAATTATCACTTGTCTCCAACAGGTGGCGCTCCTCCTATCACCTGAATACATGTGTATTTGAGTCCAGAGTGGGACTCTGATCATGTATGTTAAATTTGGTAAAAATACCACCATGCATTTCCAGAGGGTGGCGCTACTGCAGTAGCAGATATTTGAGCTCATGGATATGTTGGGAGTTGGACCTTGATGGTGCGTGGGAAATTTGAAGCAGATTGGAGATCATATAAAGGAGCTACATTGACTTCATGGAGAGATACCAGAGTTTGATGCGGCGCTATGGACACATTCTTTAGGTAGCGATGCCTACGCCCCCTCTTTAAATTTTTTCCCGTATTTTGATTTCTCTGTCCACCAGGCGGATGCTGCTCGAGCCAGTCCCTCAGGAGTTCTACGTGTGCTTCCATGACTCGGTGGCAGAGGTTCCCGTAGAGATGGCCTTCAGACTCTCCTACGGCTTGGCCTTGTGATGCATCGCGCCGCCGCCTCGCTTTACGGAACATCCAGATCTTTGGACTAACTCTCAGGAAAACTGATAAAGCGCTGTGGAGCGGTTTTGAGTTTTGAGTGAGTTCAAACCAGAGATCAGAAAATACCTCACAGTTAAACCACAGTCCACTTAGCTGGACCATTAAAATCAAGCTGCTGCTGCTCACTCCTCTAAGCTGAGCAGGTGATGCTTTCAGTTCGTACACAGTGCTGGAGTTCATTCTTTCTTAATTTAAAATGTACAGTTTTGTATGAAAATGACATTTTGTGCTAAAAATGAGAAAAGAATAAAAGTTCCTCTTTTATTTTTTGCAAACAAATGAGTTTCTTCTCATTCATTTTTCTGTCTTCAAATATACTTTTACATCAACAAAATGAAACCAATCAAAGTCAGACGTGAGATTTGTACAAAAATATTTGTTTAATGTCCCTAGACATTTCACACCGTACATAATTCAATCACAGTATTGAAAAACATTATCAGCGAGAATTCATTTTAGAAGTAGAAAGACTTTAGTTTGACGTCCAGAGTTCAGGCGGCGCTCTGAACCAGCAGCAGGTTCCTCCTGTAGCACTCCAGGCTGCAGAGCGGGACCCCGGTCTTGGAGCAGGAGTACTTCTTCAGATTGGAGCAGCCACTGACTCCACAGTTCACAGCAGCTGCAGGAGGAGGCCGCGGCGTCGCTGGGACCGGGGTGGGGACTCCTGTGGGGAAGGAGATGGCCACGCCCTGAACGGAGTCGCTGTAGCGCACCATGGGGACCTGACTCTGCTTGGACTTCCTCTCTCTCATGCTCTTGATCTTCGCTTTGCTCGTTTTCGTGAGTCTCTCGATCGTCTGGTTCTTGTTCTCCTCGGCTTTCTTAGCGGCCTGCAGGCGGCGCTTACGTGCCCGCTCCTCGCGTTTCTGCATCATCTCTGCGGTCATCTCCTTCTCCTTGTAGCCCATGGGAAGCTCGAGGAGGGGTTGGCTCTGCTGCTTGTGCAGGAGGGCTTTCTGATCACACATAATAAAAACACACTCAGGTTTAGACTCATTCAAACAGCTGAATGAAACACATCAACCCTAAACGTTTCCTCACCTGTCGGGCTGTCAGCAGAGACTCGTCGATTTCCTTCTTCAGCTCTCCGTTGTCATCGAGCTCACCTTTCTCCAACGCGTCCAGCCACCGCTCCTCCTCGTCCACCGGCACGCCCATCATGGAGTCTGAGTCCATGTCTGGCATGGGGGACGTGGCCAGGTTACTGTCTTCATCTTGAGCAGAAGAGAAGGGAGATTTAGGGGTGCTAAATTTTAGATTTTTTTATGAGTTACATTAATAACATCAAGTGACATTTATCAGTTTCACCACATGACCAGGTCTTTCGCCCCATAATTTTTTTTTGCAACATTAGTTCAATGTCACAGTAATTTAAGTAACTAACTTGATGCACTCTATGTTTTCAAGTTTAGTGTGTGTATAAAACGCTGCATATTTCAAACACAAAAGAATAGAAAAGATGTTTTCAATCAAATAGTTTACTGTAGAAAATCCCTGTATATCACAATATTATGATATAGTGATGAGTATCAAATCGTAACGTTCTTGTCAATACTCATCCCTATTTAACAACGCAAAGAAAAACAAGCTAGTAAAGGCTGTTTGCATCAGTATGCACTACATGTAAGACTAAATTACTACTTGGATACACAATGTAGCTTTGATTTGGTTCCAAAGTAGTTTTTTAGAAAAAAAAAAACAGTTTTACTTTTCATTTTTAATCAGTTTGAAAACAATGTAGAGGATTTTTATTCTTCATTCTCATTCTGGATTGTGTCCTGCAACCCGGGCAAAACCATGATGATGATCAGAATTATTGTTTAATGTTTATCTGAGGCTGCTTGTAGTGTCCGTCTAAACTTAAGGGAAAATATATCAGAGATAAAATGAACGTTGAAACAGGGTGTTTACATCGTCAGAGTCCATCCCTAAGGTTCGACTTACCAAGCCAGGCTCTATACTGCTCCAGAGGAACAGAAGGCTCCTCGTCATCATCCTCCTCATCGTCTTCTTCATCATCCTCATCATCATCATCTTCGTCAACATTGTTATGTATGATCATCAAAGGAGATGGAGGACAGGCCACACCAGGATGAACCGTAAAGGTGGGAACGCTGTATAAAGAGAACACATGGTGAAAATCTCCCTCAGTGGTTTTTGGTTCAGGTGAGAGTGTCAGATTGTGTCTCACTTCTTGGTCCCCAGCGTCTGCCCCCCCAGTTTGATCTTCAGTCTGAGCTGTGGAGGAGGACGAGGCAGCACCACCGGCTCGGGCTCAGGGACCTCTGGGAAGCTGTGGTGCTTCCTCTTGTGCTTCTTGTGTTTTTTGTGTTTGCGTTTGTGGACGCCATGCAGGCCGGAGCCACCCTCACCTACAGGGGATGAGAAAGATTTGTTTATTTGTTTGATTTGATGTCCAAAATATGCTTTTTGTTGCCCTTTCTAGAATATTCAAAGTGTGCAGCTGAAATCAGTCATTAAGATTAACATCAGTACTCTTGTTGACTCACCGAGGAACCTGGGGTGAATCATGTCTTTCCTTTTCCCCATTGAAATGACGATAACGGTATTAATACAAGGACAGGGCAGCCTTATTCTGCAGCACTACATAGCAGCAGAAATCTCAAAAGCTCGTCAGAAACTTGATTCAACTCTGCAGAAGAAGAAGAAAACAGGTTAAGTTTCGTGTAATAAAAACAGAAATGCAGCCACACAACTCATTCACTCCACTCTGACATATAGTGATTAAGCGGCAAAAAATAATCTATTTTGTTTATTTAAATAATAAATACGACAGACACGACACTAACTTTGAATATATTTTATACAATTTAAAAAGCTTAAATACACATGATGGCCACCGTTAGCTTCAGCTGTACCTCATTTAGCTTGGGCTGCGTTCACGTTAGCTTCAGTCCAACGGTCACAAAAGAAGCTTCCATTTCAAAATTAACTCAGTTTACGACTTAAAACTTAAATAAGGAATTATTCCCAGAATAACGAACAAAATTATTAAAGATTTAAGTTTTTATGTCTTATTTCGCAGCTACCTTTACGTACTGATGCTAACAACACAACAGTTTAGCAACTGCGTCACATCCGCCCAGCCGTTGGGACCCGGTTAAAGAAGCGAAGCCGAACGGAATACGAAAAATACTAATATTTTAATATTAATATGAGTCTTAACCCTTATAAGCGTTTGTTGAATTCAATAAATTAAAATATTTAAGATTAAAGCTTATAAAACCTTCCATAAGCGTCGATAAATCAGAAACACTGGTCTGTGTTTAGCAGCTTGGGTAGTGTAGTTCACGTGACAGTGATGAGCGCTGATTCCGGTGTATCAAGTAATACATTACCCAGAAGCCCTCGGGCTATTCGAGCTGCGATACGCAAGGTCAGTGAAGTAGCTGAACGTGGGCGAGTTAATACCGTAAATATTGTTGAATTTAATGTTTAAATCCTGCTTTTTTATGCTGACATGTTCATTTTAGTTTTATAGAGAGTGTGCATCCCTGATAGTGTGTGTGTTTGCTCCATTTAACGTCACTTAATGTTTATTTACGGTGTCTAACTATACAGTATTGCGAGTCTAATGAAGGTACAACCACCGTGTAACAGAGGGGAGTCGTTTTAACAAGTAAGCAGTTAAGTTAGCTATTAGGAAGTCGTCTCTGCTCACGAATAACTAAAAAATAAAATGTTTTAATGTGTTTAAATTAAATAAAAGATTAATTAGATACAAAATAAGTTGGTGCTTATAGCATTTAGTAACAAGTAGTTCCTGACTTAACATAAAACTAAACTGTTAATGTAATTTAACTGATTCAAAACGCATTAATGTGATTGGGTGCTCTGCATGTGTTCACTTTGCAGGACTCGTCATGAATTACGCTCGGTTTTTGACAGCTGTCAGTGCAGCTAGAAAGCCCTCCCCCATCAGGATGCTGAGTGAGTATTTCTGCAAGTTTATTCTGAGTGAAATCCGTTTAAATTTACCTAGAATTATGGAAAATTGATGATATAAATGCACAAAAATGTCTGTCCTCAGCTGAGAGGATTTGCTATTTTCCTTATCTTTTGTTTAACCATCTCAGTTTCCAAGGTTTTGCTCCATTAGTTGGCAAAAAAAATAAAAAATGGCAAAATCATCATTTGGTTTGTTTATCCCATGAAGCTGAGCTGCAGCAGCGCTCACCACCATCCCTCATCTCATTGGCTGGCGGAGCACCCAACCCCAACACCTTCCCCTTCCAGTCAGCATCCATTAAAGTGAAGAATGGCGAGACGGTGACGTTTGACGAGACTGCAATGAAGAGGGCTCTGCAGTACTCGGCTTCAAACGGGTTAGCGATGAAGACAGTGTGCGTGAAAGCCTTTTTGTCCTGCATCTTTAAAATTTCATCTTCATGCTCCTCTGTAGCATCCCTGAGCTGCTAACGTGGATGAAAAACCTCCAGAAGAACCTCCACAACCCGCCAACCGCAAGCTACACCCCTGAGAAAGGCCAGATGGACATGTGTGTGACCACGGGGAGCCAGGAGGGGCTCTGTAAGGTACTTTAGCTGTGCATTCTTCATGAAGCAAGCTGCTTTAAAAATATTAGTGCACTTTTTATCATTGGCCATTTTACATTTTAAGGTCGTTACAGAGAAACAGATTCCAAAGATTTTGCTTAGAGCTTATGTGAAAAAGTTTTTGTTGATTTTGGCGCCCCCTGTGGTCAAAGTAATATCACTAATGTCCTGAGTGAAATGTCATGTGCTCTTCTAACAGTCAAAAGTGGCCCTCATTTTGTATTTTTACCTTGAAAAATGTTAAGAAAATGTTGTCATTGTTTTGTTTTGTTTTTTTCGACGCCTACCCTACGACAGTGGTGGTTTATAGCTTTAAAAATCAGTGTAAAGTATTTTTTCTTGTTGATGATACTCTTGTTCACTTTTGTGAGTCATAAATAGACAGTGGTTTTAATTTCAATCAATTTCATAACTAGCTAAAATCTCCTCACAGGAGCTTTAAAGACAGAGTATTATGCTTATTTTCAGGCTTCATATTGTCCTTTAAATAGTTCTGTTGTAGCTTTAAAGACTCACAGTTAAAATAATTATTTTTTTCTGATTTCTTCTCAGTCATTTATGAGCTGTATTTTGAGGAACTGCTTGAAGTAATGCTCATTTTTTAATTTCACTGGGAAAATTTTAAAAAGGCTGTTTTCAATTAGATGCCTACCCTGCGTCAGTGGCTCATAACTTTAAAAATCAGTTTATAGAAATGGTTGATTTTGTGAAAAATGGTCTTGTTTGATTTTTTTTAGCCATAAAAAGACATTTTGTATTGGCTCCAGTATTTTTCATGACTGGGAAAAATTTCCTCACAGGAGCTTTAAAGCAGGGCGTAATGTTTATTTTCAGGCTTCATGTTGTTTCTCTTGTAGCTCTGTAGTAGCTTTAAATGATTCACAGCTGAATTTCTTTCTTTCTTAGATCAGATGGAGTCTGAGAAAGCACTAATTTCAGCTTTAAAACTCTCTTTCAGCCTCCTCTACTGTTGCCACAAAGCAGTAGAGTCTGATGAATGTCTTTAGCACCAAGTATAAATGTGGTCGATGCAGCTTTAACATCCTGTTTGTTGTGTTTTCAGGTGTTTGAGATGCTGGTGAACCCTGGAGACAATGTCCTGCTGGACGCGCCCACATATTCAGGCACACTCGCAGCGGTGAGCGCACCTTTCCCCCTAAAAACCCCAGATTTATACTCCAACTGCTGTATCACCCAACTTTTCCTCTGCAGCTCCAGCCGCTCGGCTGCAACTTAATCAACGTTCCCAGCGATCAGCACGGCATGATACCCTCAGCCCTGAAGGAGGTTTTGTCTCGCTGGGACCCCTCAGAGGTCCACAAGCCCGGCAGTGATGCTCCCAAGATCCTTTACACCATCCCGAACGGAGGGAACCCCACCGGTGCCTCCATGACGGCTCAGAGGAAGCAGGAAGTCTACGAGGTTCGCTGAAATAAAGACGAGCTCAGAGTCAGAGCTGGAGCTGTTTTCTCTGCAGACTCACTTTGTTGTTTTCTGTTTATGTTGGTCTCAGCTGGCCCGGCAGTACGACATGCTCATCATCGAGGACGACCCGTACTACTTCCTGCAGTTTGAAAAGGTAAAGAAACAGTTCCTTTGCCTCATTTTCTCTATGTGCGTGAGTTTGACTAATTTATTTATTTTTCAGCCGTGGGCGCCAACGTTTCTCTCCATGGACGTTGACGGGAGGATCATCAGGACGGACTCGTTTTCTAAGATCCTGTCTTCAGGGTGAGGATGAAGAAGAGGAAGAAGTGACTCTGTTACAGCGTTGGTTTGATGTTTCACCATCAGGTTTAATGTGTCACCACTCGCTGCAGACAGGAAGAAGTTTCTCTCCTCTGACCGCTCGTCTCTGTGTGTCTCTACGTTTCAGGCTGAGGATCGGTTTTGTGACGGGACCCAAACCTCTGGTAGACCGGGTGGTGCTGCACATCCAGGCCTCCACGATGCACACGAGCACCTTCACACAGGTGATGATGAATGTGTTATTTCATGCAACCACACCCTGCGCACTATTAAACAAACAGGCCAGATCAAACATGTCGAGAGAGGCAAAGAAGGTGTGTCACATTCCAACCGCACTTTTTATTCTATTCAACGTAAAACATAAAGAGGGGTCACTGACAGGAAAACTCAGGAATTAGGTTTGTGAGCAGTTCCACAGGATCATTAATCAGACCTTTTTTTTTCAACGAAAGCAACACAAGCAAGAATTTAGACAGAAGGAAAAACCTCAGTTGGTGAAACAAGGTGCTTGTTGTTTGGCCGCAGGTACTGCAGTAAAGTGCAAGAATATTTTTTTAAATTGTTTTTTTTTTTCTTTTGGTTTTTATTTTTGTTTTTTGTTTTGTTTTTTTCTTTTGGTTCTGATTTTTTTTTAAATTAGGTGTTTTTTTTGTTTTGTTTTTCCCATTTTTGTTTTTTATTGTTGCTTTTGTTTGTTTTTGTTTTTTGTTTTGTTTTTTCCTTTTTTGTTTTTATTGTTGTTTTTGTTTTACTGTTTTTTCCTTTTGTTTTTTTCTTTTTATTGTTTTTTTGTTTGTTTTTGTTTTTTGTTTTGTCTTTTGTTGTTGTTGTTTTTTTGCTTTGTTTTTTGTTTAGTTTTTTTTCTATGTAGAATAATGTGTCCGTAAGTAACCACAATTAATTGCTGCAACAATATAGTTCAACTCATATATGTGAAAAAAGAAATTAAACACATCCACTTCTAAAAATAAGAAAGTTTAGTCCATTGTCAAAATTCTAAGATATAAATAAAGATTTTGACTTTATAATAATCTGGCTGTAATCCTGGAATACTGTTTGAGTCCAGAATTTCAGCAATAATCTCAGGATTCTGATTAAATGTAGGTCTGACTTTTATCTTAAAATTCTGGTTCTATAGAATTCTGGAAGTAGATTCAAAATTTAAACTTAAATCCCAAAATTCCGATGATGGTCTAGAATAATGACTTAATACACGCCTGACTTTAATCATGGAATTTTGAATTTATAGGAGCCTCACTGTTACATCTCAGTAATCTGACTTTATAGAATTCTACGTCAAATCTCAAATTTCAGACATTAATCTTTGATTTCCGACTTTTTGAAAGTGAATTTTTACCTTGTAAATCTGACATGAATCCCTGAAGTCTGATTTGAATCTTGGGATTCTGACTTTGTATAATTTTGGGATTAGACTCTAGAGTTTGTCCTTTGTGGAGTTCAGAAAATTCAACCAAAACAAATCACACTCCTCTTCTGACCCTGAGTGTTCAGACTCATTTAACATTCAAATAACTCTGCTCCTCATTTAAATACCACCTGATAAAACCTGTTTCCTGCCTCCTCTCAGCTCATGGTGTCTCAGCTGCTGCACAGCTGGGGGCAGGACGGTTTCCTCCAGCATATAGACCGGTACGACCCGCCTCCCTCTGCACGACCGGTTTGACGGGCGCAGGAAACAATTTGATCCTCAAACAACGCCCGCAGTATGAATATTAACTGTGTTTGTGTGTTACAGGGTGATTGAGTTTTACAGGAAACAGAGAGACGCAATGATCGGCTCTGCAGACAAGTGGCTCAAAGGTTTGTGGGAAAGTGGTGTCACTCTTAAATCTGAAAGTTCATCTTCGTTTGGGAGTAAAATTTATGAAAAATTCAGATTTGCATTTATACAACAGTGTGTAAGTGTTGAAAAAATTAACTGTAATGAAATATTATTTACTGAAATAGAAATATTTACTTTGAAATCATAGATTTTATGTATCTTATTTTTTTCACTTAATCAAAAATGTAAAAAACAACAACACATAAGATCTTGAAATTAGGTGCTTTTTTAGTCTGTAATGTCCCATTATTTTAATGTTGTTGTTTTATCAAAGTTCATGTGAGGAAGTTCTGCCTATGACTGCCACCTAGTGGATATTAAAGGAACTTCACATGAAGAGGGGAATGTAGTCATGACTCCTGAGTTTTCTCTTGTAAACACATAAACTACGCATGTTAATTAATTTAATTAAGTATGTGAGATGCAGGTTTAGTTGCAGTGTAAAAAAATAAAAAATAAGCATGTGTTGATGTTTTATTTTTAGTCAAAGAAAAACAAGACAAGTCCAGAAAAATCTGTTATTTCTAGATATCAAATGACAAAAATGATGGCATAATTGTTTGAAAAAAAAAAAAACAGTAAAAAAAAAAACAGTAAAAAAATGTAAAAAAAAAAAAAACAAGAAAATGCAATATAGTAAAAAAAACAGTAAGTTAATGAAATAAAAGTAATGAATTTATTTAAGAAGTGAGAAAACCAGGAATTTTTTTCTTTCCCCTTCTTTTTACTCTTACTATAAATAAGACGTAAGTACAACTATGCTACGGTTTCATTTTTTGCAGTGTAAAGAGACAAAAGAAGCACAGAAGGGAAATCCCACAGTTTCAGTCACACAGCCACATGTGAAACCTTTTTATTTCATTTTCCTCAGCTTCATTCAGCCTGTGGGTGTTTGTTTTTTACAGATGTAGCAGAGTGGCACTCCCCGTCAGCCGGTATGTTCCTCTGGATGAAACTTAAAGGTGTAGCAGACACGCAGCAGCTCATCATGGAGAAAGCGTTGGAGAAAGAGGTCAGCAGCAAAATGGAAAATCATCTGGTGATATTTTCTGTTTTATACCAGGGGGTGAGACAGAGTTTGTGTCTCAGTAGAGTGTAGGATGTGTGTGTGTTTAGGGTCTATTGCGTGCTCTGTGAGTGGGTCCAGCTAATGAGTGTTTACCCTCCTACACACACACACACAGACACAGTGTTTGTGAATCCCTGCGAGTCAGCAGCTAATTAACCATGTATGAACAAGAGAGACAGAACGAGCTTAAAGAAATGCTTCACTTATTAATTTAAAAAATAATCAACCAAGAAGATATGTGAACCTGTGTTTCTCTGTGTGTGTTTCTCTGTGTGGTGAAGGTGTTGCTGGTTCCTGGAGGCGTCTTCATGATCAACAGCAGCGACCCCTGTCCTTACGTCAGAGCCGCTTTTTCACTCTCCACGCCGGAGCAGATAGACGAGGTTCACACACACTCACACACACACACACACACACAGAATCATGCTGTTACACACTTGTTATATGAAGTCTAACCTGTCGCGTTTCTCTTCACAGGCGTTCAGACGACTCTCCTCTCTCATCAAAGAAGCTTTATGATCAAAGAGTCATCCCTTTTAAAGGATGCTGGGTTTTAAAATGTACTTTTGAAGGATTTTATGTTAAAAACAAAAGAAATTTGAAGGTATTTTAACACTAACGTGTTTTTTAAGAATGTAACATACAATCAGGTATTCAGATGGACTGGGTGCTAACCGTTTAGAGTCTGTTGAACACTGGATGCACTTTAAACCAAGCAAAAAAGGTCAATACAAAACTGTTTTTAATCATTCTCTGATTTTTTTGTCTTTCTTTATATACATTTTTGTGCTTTATTTAAAGTTTGTCATTGCTGCTTGTGAAACTTGTATAAAAGAATGAACATTGGGATATTTATCAACATGAAAGGAACTAATTTTTAAGAAAAAGTTATGTTAGCCAGTGGTCTGCCAAAGTGCTTTAACAGTAAAAATAGGCAGAAGCAATAAAACTCACTGGCCACTTTATCAGGTAGACCTTGCTACTGGAAACATTCCTCAGAGAGTTTGGTCCATATTGACATGATAGCATCACTCAGTTGCTGCAGATTTGTCGTCTGAACATCCATGATGAGAATCTCCCGTTCCACCACATCCCAAAGGAGCTCTATTGGATTGAGATCTGGGGACTGTGGAGGACATTTGAGTACAGGGAACTCATCGTCATGTTGAAGAAACCAGTCTGAGATGATTCCACGTTGCAAGTGTTTCCCTCTCTGTTGACATTTGAAGAATCACTTTAAGAAAACAGAAGTTTCTCTTTCCCAGAATGCTGAAAACAAGCCGGCAACATCTCGCCTGTGTTATTTTCTTTCCAGCAATCACATGACAACACCTGCAGAGGAAACTGTTTTCTTGTCCTTTGTACAGACTTCCTCTCCGCTGTGTTAATGTGTAGCGCTCTGTGAGTGTTTGTGTGGAGCTGAAACAACCACCCGTGAAGGATAACGGGGTCAGAGGGGCCGCTTGAAATTCAGGCTTTTGCAACTTTTATGTTCTGTGAGGAGAGGTCATAAAATCCCCTGAGCAGCCAAATTTCCTTAAAGGGACAGTGCAAGAAATATAAATTCTAACTCTTCACAGAAACTAGATCAATACCTCACTCATTCCCTGAAATATCCATATCTATACATAGACAGGGCATTATCGACTCAGTTATTGACTTTAGCCGTGGCCTTGGCAGAGAGTTTATTTCACACATTATCATTTGCCTCAAGGTCAGTCAGCACGAGCAGCCAGGGTGACCCGGACTCAGTCTTTGGTGGTGGTGCCAGCTAGCCAGCCTGGCATATTTTCAGTCTTTAGCTAAAACCTTAAAGCTCATATTCCTTCTTAAATCGAAGACGTATACTTTTATTGCATTTTTAACTTAGACACTGTTGTTCCTACTGCGGCTGGTATGACCATACCCAATTCTTTTAATCTCACATAACTGGTTGAGACTAAAACAGAGCTATAAGGGAGTAAAAATACAATTAATTGCTAGCGATTGCAGTACCTTGCGTATCCATTAAAGGCCGGCTGCAGAAATATCAGAACTATCTGCAAAGAATTTGTACATTTGAGATTGATACTTAAGTTTCAGTTTCTCTTCCCTAGTATGACTGTAAACACACAAACACGATAAACCTTGCTTTGAAAATTAGAAATGTATTGATTTTCATTCTATGTCATTTTGTTTATGTGTGAGAGGAAGTGTGTTTGTAAGACGACGTGTGTGACATGGCTCTCTGTAGTACCACGGTCATTTTTATGGCTCTTGGTTCTCTGACTGGTTGGCCACCCCTGAACTAAAACATCTGCGATCCATCAGGACTTTCAGTAATAAAAAGTTGAAAATGTCTTGTGTGAGGTTTTATCTTGCTATTCCTCCTTTGTTTCCCTAATCAGGTAAAGACTGCTAGCTCCATTTGTCAACAAAGTCCATTTGTAATTTTGTTGCGCCTGTTACAATGACAAATAAAGCTCTATTTTATTCTATTCTAAAGCTGTCAAGCATTGTTTTTTTTGTTTTGTTTTTTTACATCAAATAAGAAATAAAACTAAACTTCTTTGGGGAAAAAATCAGCATGAAATGAACTGATTTTATCTTAATTAATTAATCTTTGTTTTTTTTCCACATTCCATCTGTTTACATTAAGGATGGTGGACCTTTATTGCATCCAACCAATAGAGGGAGCTCTTTATGTTCCGGCTTCAATTCAACAGATTTTTTTTTTTTCTGGTAATGTTTCTTCTACATTCTGTGATATTTATACAGACAAAAAAAGTTTTGGTTTTTTTTTCATTTATTTACCCTGTCTAAATACCTTTTGAGTTTTTCCACATAAATGCTGATCTACTCTCTGTATGTCCACTATCTCTTCATGACAATATGTGAGATATACACTTTTTAGGACCTCTGCCACAAAGTAAATAAATACTATAACTACTTTAAGGTAACCTGTGACAATAGCCTTGATATTTTGTCTGTTATATCACGAATGTATGTCAAAAAAGATGATTTCCTCACAGACTGCCACCATATGCCACCATTTGGAGTGCTTACTTCGACGAATAGTTGATTTTTGCTTCTTAAAATGGATTAAAATGTGTAAATTATCGTATTTAATGGCTGTTTATCCACTTTGTTGGAGTAAATACGCTTGTATTACCCCCTAAAGCACCTCCCAGTCTACCTGCGGGCTCAGACTGACTCGTCGCATGCTACATAGCGGACGACTAGCAGAAAGGGGGAGGATGGGGATGCTGGAGAAATAGCAACACAGCGACACAACGTCGAGTGAACCGTTTCCCCACCGAACTCTGGGAACCACAGACCATGATGTGAGTATAAAAACCAGGAAATATTGTGATAAACTGTGACATTTTTGTCGGTTTTGGTCGATGTTGAGCAGCTAGCGTCGACGCTGAGTTGGCCGTTTGTTGGACCGTTGAGCTCGCGCTGAGGAGGAGACGTTACTGCACAACTCGTTCTGAGCTAAAAACGGAGGTTTTAACGGTTTTCTCCATAAATAAAACATATAACACTTATATATTCATAATGTCTTCAGTTAACGTTATTTCATCGCGTATTTAGCTCATACAAAGCGCTGTCCACAGCCCGCTTGTTCACAGTTTGCTGTGACACTGTTCTGGAAGGGTCCCGTGATATAAACTGGTGTCCAGGATGTAGCCGGGTCCCACGCCCATGTTTTGTGATGTTTAGCGTTTTTGAGGCTCAACTTGAGGCCACAGACTACTCACACTACTCTGTAAACACAAATTACACCTATACTACACACACACATTACTATGTTATCTAACTGTAGCCACACGCTAGATATCTCTGATGTAACATAAGGAGATGTATTTTTTGGCACACCAGCAGGTAGATGCAGCCCGTGCTATTCTCTGTTATTTTGGAATATGCCTTTGTTTCTGGTGTTGTTTTCATGCCTACTGGTAATGTTCAACACATTACAAGCATTTTCCTCTCCCCTCTTTCACACAATGTAAATGTATTGCCTGTCAGCATTTTTTAAAGCTAGATTAACACGATGAAACCCTCCTGACTTATTGTTTTCATGCTGTTTTGTAATGTTGTAATGTGAGCTCACCGTGCAGGAACTGAATTAGGGAAATTAGTAGTAAAATGGGAGCAGCCATCTGGCACGAAGGGTTTACTAAGACATGAGTGATCGTGCCTCAAATAAAAGCCTGTGTCGTCATTAAATGTCAAATACAGACCTTCAAGGCTCAAAAGAAATGAGCAACAGCCGTGAGCAGGAAATAGAAAATGTTGAATGGCAACAGAAATGTGGTATTTTATATGGTATTGAATACAGAAATGACAAAGAGATTAAAATAATAAGTGTAGATGTTTTTCAGAATCTTTTTACACAAGCAGTTAATCCTTTCTCAAGCAGCTTATGGCTTCTTGTATTTGAGGGCTGGATGTGTTCAACGTTTTGGATTCTTTTTGATTAAAACACGTTATAAATTATCTTGAAATAGCCTCAATTTTTTTTATAAATGCCTTTTCACATTTGATGAATTGAAGAGACATTATCATCACTTTATTGTCGAAATTGAGTATTTCTAAATGTAATTTTTTTATTTTACTGAGAACCCAAATATATTTAAGGCACGTAGACCTAAAGTCCCTTTAACAACATTTTGCCAGGCAACAAAATTTAGAAACAAGAAATGAGAAGAAACATGCACATCTTAGCAAGACCAAAGAGCAACATAGGTTTAGAAAAATAAAGCCTTTGCTGAAGTGCTAAAAGTTGCTGTTCATCGAGAAGTCGCTTGAGGCCAGAAAGACTGGAAACCACACACACGCCAAGCCAAACAAACTTTGACGACATTAAAAAACATATTCACAGCCTGGTAGCAAAACGGGTAGGGTCTAAAATGCTAATTTCACTATCAGCACACTGTACGAGGGGGATTTTCTTTGTCTAACTCAGCGGCCAATCAGAGACCAAGTTGAGCTCATGTGATCATCATATCCAATATGGCCCCCACCAGTGATTGGCTTCATTACCATGCATCAGGAACAGACACGGGACATAATGGAGACCATGTCCATATTTTATACTGTCTCAAGCAAGACTCATACTTAATGACGGTGGGTGTAGGTGCTCATGGGAAATGGTGTTTTTATTCCAGAAAAACACTACCGATTCCTGCCACAGGGGTCACTACCAACAACATAATTAGACGTAGGTGGTTGGGTTGGATTTTTACCATATGAAGATTTTTGACGAATCTAGCCACAAGTATGTGTCTCCATTTTCAAAACGAGTAATTAGACTTTTGAATTTTTGGGGGTATTTTTAATCAGTTTCTGGGGTTGTTATCTCAGGTTGTGTTGATTGTAGGCGCAGTAACGAACTCAGCTGCCTTATCAGTTTGTTCCAGCTGGATTGTTTTGAGCTGCACCATCTCTGATTAACAAACACCCTTCATTCTCTTGTTTTTCTTCAAGTGAGACGTTTGAAGCCACAGAGCTGAATGCCAAACCGCCTTGTACTATCAAGAGATAGCCAGTCTACTGGATGGAGACCCAGGAGGAATGACAGAGTCTCTGCCCCCTTGGGTGCCGCACCGACAGTCAGAGAAAATGCACTGGCCCGGTGGATCCCCTTTTGTTCTGCTGGTGTCCCTTATCGCCTCTCACGCCAGCGAGGCCTTATCAGCGGGCACGTATGGAAACAGCACGACGGAGAACAGCACTGTGACGGACGGCGGATTTGTCCCAGCTGCATTCACAACAGTTCGCCAGATAATTGCCCGGGAGGGGAGCTGCGCGCTGATTGATTGCAATGTCACCGGAGAGCCGATCCCCAGCGTTCAGTGGTTCAACTCCCATGGTGACCGCCTGGACACGGAGAGCGTCGGTGAGAGAGATGTTATTGTTACTTTAAACCTGGTTTCCTCTTCGCTTTGTCACCACTGACGTTTGTCACTTCATTATAATTTAATTAGATGCAAATCCAGGCGGGTGTCAGGTTAGTTGCTCACTTTTTTCAGACGTTTTAGGGATGTAAACAATCATCTGAATTATTAAATAAACATGTAGAGTGTGAAACTGCTCTTGTTTGGGCTGAGGAACCAGGAGCACCTTTAATTCCAGGCGTGTTGGTGCACCTCTGCGTTACAACCCTGAGGGGATCTCTGTGCACCAGCCCATTCACTGCAAGTTTCCAGAAACAAAGATAGACTCTGATTCTGTCGTTTCACCACGTATCCCCCCCTCAGGCCCAATAACTCGCCCACACTCAGCTTAGCGCGGATTATCATGATCCACACACTGTAGCGCAAACATTCAGGAAGCTAGCAGGGGGCTGGTTTTAAGGATGTGGGTACAGTTTGTAAAAATAGCTCTCTTATCCGCTCTTTAACAGCTGAGTGAAGCTGTGGGATTCCTGGTGGCTCGGTGCCTTACGAACAGACGTTTCCAGCAGTTTCTCTGGCAGTAATCAACCTTGTTTTAGAACAAATCTGAAGAAACGTCCTCGTTTAGATGTTTCCACTGTAGAAAAGAGGACACTGTGGTGTTTCCTGCTGCTTTGAAGCACGTAGGAAAAATGGGACCAGTGTGTGAAAACAACAGCCGCAGGTGTTTTGATGCACATCAGAAGCCTCTGGAGTGCAGGCTGTTTGTTCATAACACGTGTTATAGTGAGGTCGGAGCGTCTAATGTGCTTCGAATCATGAAATATGAACGCACAGAATTGCAGAAGTCCATCAGTATTCCTGACTTCCTGATTGTCAGACCAAGCTTTGTTCAATCAAGAATTATCTCTGCCAGTGTTTACATGGGAGTTAAATATCATGAATACATTTTTAGTTATTTGGACTTCACGTCAAACCCATTATTTCAGTTTAATCTGATATTTTACCCAAATCTGTTATGGATTCATGTGTCTCTGGTTTACTTCTGGGCATTCATCAACCTGAAGAATCAACATTTACAGTCTGTTGTCTGTTGTTTATATTTTAGTCCATAAAAAAGTTTAAAAAAAAGACAAATCAAATATAAAAAAAAACAGTGTATAAAGATGGACGACTTGTCCACCCCATTGTGCAAAAGTGAAGCCAAAGTAACCCCTGAAATAAGTTGGCATCTTGCACATTAGAAGCACAGTGAAGATCAGCTAGCAGGGTGGACTTACATCTCTGAACTAAAATAACCTTATTAGGGCTGGGATGATAAGCTTTTCTCCTGATTCTAGTCTTTTAAGATTTTTTGGGGTGCCAATTAGATTGAAATTTCCATTGTTCGATATTTTCGATTTTTGCTATTTTTACATTAGTTCAACACCAAATCAGGTGAAAAAGTTGTATGATGATGATAATTTCTACAGACTATATCAGGAGCCATATTGTCCAAAAAAACGTACATTACATGTGATCTGGGATACGTCTTCGCAACTTTTTTCCAACCCAACCTTTAAAAAAAAACTAAAGTGAAGGAGTTAAATTTGAAGAAAAAGATAATGATTTCCAAGAACCACTATTTAAAATCACTAATCAAATAAAAAAAAGAAAAAATCAATACTGTGATACAACATTTTTTTCTGCCACCCCTAAAACTTATGTAGCTGATAAAAGGTCAAATCCTTTTGTGGTTGGTGCAATCCATAGCAGAACATGTTGTAGTTTATGAAATGAATGAATTAAAAATACTTTATTTAGAAATATAGTTAAATACTTTATTTATCCCAAATGTAAATTCAGGTATTAAGTAGAAGTATAAATAAATAAATATTTAATATATATATATATATATATATATATATATATATATATATATATATATATATATATATATATATATATATATATATATGTAGATGTTCACAATTTGGACATTTCAGTTTTGGGATGGGTCATGATTTTCAAATCATTACTTGATTAAAATCAAACAGTAAAAATCGTTTTATTGTTTTCACCGCCACCTGGTTGTCATACCCTATTCCTGCCACTTGGTGGCTGTAGCGTGCTTTGCTAAATGTAAAAAATGTCAGGACGAAGAGTGGGGACTGCATTTAATAGCAATAGAAGACGAAAAATGTTAGCGACATTTGTTAAGCACCGACAAACACGCTTTGCTGCTACATCACAGAAACACCTAGCATAAATGTTGAGACAGATGCTACGGAAGTTCCTCTTCTTCTTTGGTGCAGGTTAACTCCGTGGCTTCACAAGCAGCCTGTCAAACATGCTAACAGAGCCAGATGGAAACTGACGGTCATCAACCAATCACTGAATGGATGTCATTGGCTGATAAATAGTGCTTTACCTTTAGCCTTTCTACACTGGAAATCCAATGTGTACAGCGTAGAGCTGTCGGTCATGGAGCGAGTCCCTGTTTTTATATCTTTGAATAACTAAAAAAGTTCATGGAAAATTAAATAACACAGTTTAACATGATCAAACTAACTGTTATAACAGAAAACTTTTACATTAAAGATAGTTTTTGATTTATATTTTAGTCATCGAGGTTTGACTCATGTCCCATCTGTTGATATGGAGGAGGCGGGGCTTATGGCCCTCAGAAAAGGGAGCTCTACATGTTCTGGCTAACTTTGGGATTGGGAATGTCATCCCTCTTTTTATACAGACATTAGTTTGAGCTGAGCTAAAAACCAGTTTCTAACAAGCTAGGTGTGACACAGTTTTCTCATATCAACACCAAACAAAAACAAAACGCGACCTGGGAAGCTTGATTCTTGGAATGCAGAGTGCAGAAACTTGTCGTGTTGTTGTCATCGTCTCTCTGGAGTCGACCTGTTGAAACCCGCCGACACACTGAACAGGCAGCTCTGTTTTTATGACCCACAAACCCAGAGGAAGCCTCGCAGAGCGGCTCCCCTCGGGACCACCATCAGAGAGAGGTTTAGGAAACAGAGGCTGTGTGTTAGTGCCGCCGGGCAGCACATCAGTCACACACAAACACACACACACACACACACACACAACGACGCGGTCTGGGGGGTAAAATTAGAAACATGAAAAGGCGGATGGGTGTGTGACGCTGTTGTCAGCTCGGCTTCATTTCCTGACTGCTCATTCATGTTCCCAGGATGCTTGGCAGGAGGTGTGTTTGTTTTTGATTCTCCAGATTTAGATTTTCATATCTGGACTCCCACACAAAAGCAAATATCAACACGCTAAGTAACTCTCTAAATAATACAAACAGCTTTCAGTCTTTGCTCATCGCAGCCTCTCTGACGTGTAAATGTGCTCGCCTTGTTTTGAACACTCAGGCCTCAGCGTGCTGAGGAGTCACGGCGCATATTTAAATATTGAAAGCACAGCAGGAATATTAAGGTCACTGCGCCTCTGCAGATCAGAAGCAGGTCCTCATATTCATGCTGTAACCAAACAAACACATCCTGCACAGATTAAAGCTCAGACCTGCAGCTTTTACATCCCGACAGTGAAAAATTACAAAGCCTCTTTTGTTGGTTTATAAATATGTGAAGGAAACAAGGTGTTCTCCCTGCCAGACTGCGTTAAAACAGAGGACTAAAGCAGCTCGGACGTAAACCTGAGTAAGCAAGTTGTGATTCGCGAGCAGAGAGCAGCAGAAGAGAGTGTTCTGCTGCAATAAGGAGATTTTCAGCGTTTCTTTAGTTAAAACAGTTTTATCTTTTCATTACTTCCAGCTATGACACATGATTTTATTTTTTCCTGTTCCCAGTATTTTACTTTCACTGAGATGTAATTTTTTTTCTTCCCGACATCAAAATTTCAAGACCCTGTGATGTTTCAAAAGTGATCTTGAAACAGGCCCAGTTTCCACATTTAAATATAGATTATCTGTGCCAAAACTGGTTAAATTTCAGTACTATTTCTCATTATTTATGCACGAGTTGAACACAGATCCATTCATGACACTGAGACCAAAAGTCCCTTAAACGACTCTACACTGACCGGCAAAGTTTAGCCAGTGAGAAGCAAGATCTGAGTTGTTAGGTTAGCGCCACTAGCTTGTCCATCTTTTCAGAAATCAAGCTAACATTCCCTGTAACGATTGGTGAAAGGACATGTGGATACAATCCCCTCTTAGCTTGCATCTATCGCAGCGCCAGCACGCCATACTCGCCGCCTTCCCCTCAGCTCACTGGGAACATCTGGCTTAGCACTGGTTAGCATCAACATGACACCGCTGCAAACGTAACCAATAAATGAGCCGTGAAAAGAAATGAAAGACTCCAAATACAAAGAGAACTCAAAGATAAAAACAAGAAACAAGCTGCCACTTGGGTGACACCTAGCAACTACCATAACAACAGCGCTACATAATTACAAATGAATATATTACCTCATCGCTATGCATCCTGGGAGAACTTGTCCTCAAGAAAGAAAACTGTTTATAAAACGATGATCTGCTCTCTAGAACAAACTCACGCCTTGGCAAGAGTCACATCTTAATGACAGTGGGTGATGGAGCTCGTAGGAAATGGTATCTTTATTTGGAATGTTAGCACAAGCTACTCACAAAAAGTTTTATCTGTTTGGTGTTTCGCTTTACTTTGGTTGTGATTTTCTTCTTTTGTGCTACGTCCTCTATTGTAGCTGCTCTGATTAGCTTCCACTTGCTATCATCAACATGCTAAGTCACTAAAACACTGGGTACTCAGTGATTGACTGGTCTAACTACGGCTACTCTCCGCCAAGAAACGTCCCAAAACAACCAAAACACCAACGTACAGGCAGAGGGGAGGGGGTCGAGGCAGACACAGACGCTGACACACATGTAAAGAGGAATTTGAACGAGGTGTTTGCTGATGTCTGATATCACCTTGTGGTTATTGTTTAATGGCTTTTCTCTTTTCGCCCCCTGTAGGAGGAAAATGGTGGCTCCTGGAAGGTGGCGTCCTCAACATCACCAGCATCGAGTTCGCAGACCGTGGGAAATACACCTGCATGGCATCCAACATCCACGGCAGCTCCAACTGCACGGTGACGCTGCGCGTGGTCTTCACAAATGGCGACATGGGCGTCTACTACATGGTCGTGTGTCTGGTCACCTTCACCATCATCATGGCGCTGAACGTCACGCGCCTCTGCATGATGAGCAGCCACCTCAAGAAGACGGAGAAAGCCATCAACGAGTTCTTCCGCACCGAGGGCGCCGAGAAGCTGCAGAAGGCCTTTGAGATCGCCAAACGGATCCCCATCATCACCTCGGCGAAGACGCTGGAGCTCGCCAAGGTGACACAGTTCAAGACGATGGAGTTCGCACGATACATCGAGGAGCTGGCACGCAGCATCCCACTGCCGCCGCTCATCATGAACTGCCGCACGTTCATGGAGGAGATCCTGGAGGTGGTTGGTGTGGAGGAAATGAGGCACACGTTCGTGAGGCAAGCGCCTGAAGGTTGCCGAGAAACGGCGGGGAGAGTCGCTTCCCTCGGGGTCAGAGACGTCTTCACCATCCTCCAGGAGAGGGAGAGGGAGCAGGCGAGGGAGCGGGAGAGGCCGCGCAGCGAGTCACCAGCCGCCGACTCCGACAACTCCTCCGTTCACGAGCAGCCGCAGCACATCGCCATCCAGGTGTCGGTGCACCCGCCGCTCGCCATCAGCGGCTACTGCAGCATCGAGGCACCGCCTCCCCCAGAGGCTGCACCCTGCTCGCCTCCCCCATCCTCTCCTCCGCCGCTCTCTCCTCTGCACCACGAGGAGGAGGAGCAGACGGTGGAGGAAGAGGAGGTGTGCACGTCTGTAAATAAGACCCCGCCTTGCCAGGTGATCTACGAGAGCCACGTGTGACAAAAACAAACGCACCCTGGAGGAAATGAGCGTTTTCCTGCTATGCATTTCCACTTGAAGATGAAATCAAAGGTCAAAACACGTTTTTAAAGAAACAGTCACGACTTATTTATCCGTAGGAGCTGAACCATCTCTGGAAACTGAAAGGATTTTACACGTGGAGCGGTTTTTCCTCACTCCGGACCTTCATGCTTGAATGTACACGGGAGGGGTAATCAAGACTTTTAATGTAATTAGCAGTGAATTGTAAAAGGACATTTCCTGTTTTGAGATTGTGTAAAGAATTAGGGCCTGTGTCCACTCTGGATATTCTTTTCTTTTGTGCTGGCAGTGAATATTTCATGAAATCAAACTTATTTTCCCATCTGAAAGTGGAAGAGTTGAAATTTTGGAATATGTGCTCGTCAGTATCCTCTCTTAATTTCTGACCAATCAGAATCAAGAAGGGGCGGGACTTCTAAAAATGGTAGGAAATGTTACTATCAGTTATCGTAGGTTTTTCAAAGATCAAATGTTGGGAAGTGCACCTGTAGGAGGCGCTTTGGCTTTGAGTTCGTGGACGCTGCCAGTTCAATGAAAAGTCCTTAGTGGACACAGGCCCTTACAGTACCTCACGTCAGAGGGCGGGGCTGAGTTCTCAGTTTTTAGTTTCTTACACTGCTCGGGTTTTTACGACTTAACTCCAGAAATCTGCCTCAAGCTGCTCCAAGCTTCCTCCATCCGCTCAAGAATTCACATCCAGCTACTGTTACAGCCGATCCGCCGGGATTGTACGACGCTCTGCTCGTCTGGAGATGCATGCTGGACTGAAAAATAATCGGAGAAACTACTTCATGATTGTACGGCCTGCTGAATTCAACAAAACAGAACAGAGTAAGCCAGGTATTCGAGTGTATGTGTGCGTGTGAGTGTGTGTGCTCTATATTTCCTGATTGGGTCACACACCTCTGGATCTTTTTCATTAAGAGTATTATTATTATTACTTTATTACCCATGGTGTGATTTTTAGGTGAGTTTATAAAATAGAGACGTGTAGCTTTTTTTCCTCTGCCCTGAGCAGGTTTTAGGTTTGTATTTAACTCCTGGTTGATCGCAGTGATGTTTGCTTCTTCAGAGGTTTGGTCACAGCTCTGCTGCATGTCAGAACGGTCGGTGGAAACGCCCGACGTCTTTCCGTGGGACGGGGAAAAGGACTCTCGTCTGTCTTCCTTTCGCTCGGCTTACAGTCCAGTGGGAGGCGGAGAGGAACTGGATGCTATTCTGCTTTTTACTGGTGCTCTCCAGATGCCTCTTTTTGTAGTGTGATAAGTTGGAAGTGCTGTGTATAAAGACGACAAAAAACAAGGTTTCTCCTGTTTTTGTTTTTAGCTTCTGTTGTATCCAGACTTCCATCATTTCTCCAACATTAAAGCTCCTCTGAGGTGTTTTTAGTTGGTTACCAAACAAGCTAGAAAAATATACTGATGACTTAAAAAGCCTTCAGAGAACAAAAGAAAACACCAGAAAGTTGGTATTTTCTCTATATTTTAATCGGTAAGATCTGTAAACCCTCAATGGGGTAGGTGTCAGACTATGAGTAGCCTTCGTTGACATATTTCATATAGAAAAGGGTCAAAAGAAGTGAAACTGATCAAAAATGGAAATTATTTTTCATAAGAAAATACTACTTTCTCATTCTTATGACAAAATCAGCAAAGACTGCTTTGTCCACAGGGGGCGCCATAGTCAACGTGAACCAGAAATTCAACACAGGAGCTTTAAGCATCATTTTAGGACTGCTTTTAATATTTATTCCCTCAAGCTATCCAACAGTTTCATTTTAATCAAGGCTGATTGTTGTAAAGAAATTACTTAAGTCCAAAAAATTAAAATTATTGTTATAGGTAAATAAAATAAAAATACTTTTGACCCAAAAACAGTAATCAAAAAGTTTAAGTCTTTATTTTTTCAAAATAGCTCAAACCAACAAAAATACTCAAAAACTGAGGTTAAAGGTAAGGTCTGCAGGAATATTTGTTTCTTGTTAGTAATCATAAATTGAAACTAGGCTCCTCCTCCTTGGCTCAGTGCCAGCAGCAGCACACACCCACAGTGTCTGTAACAACTCTGACTAGCTCAGAAACCACCTGTAGTGTCATGTTTCTACGTTGGAGAGACTCGAGAGCTGTGCACCTGACTTGGCATGTTAGCACAAGCTAATATTTGACACATACCTGGTTAGCAGAAAGCTAACTCCTATTACTCTACATCCCGTTCTGCTCTCCAAGTTCCTGAAAGGGAGTGAAAGTTAAGCCAAGCTTCACCCACATTTAGGAAAAAGTTTTATCTGTTTGGCATTTTTTTGCAATTTGGTTGTGTCTTTCTTTCTCCGTGCTACATCCACTATCGAGCCCCTTGGGATAGCTTCTTCGTCACTTGCGCACTGGGCAGCTGTGATTGGCTGATGTAACCACGCTTACTCTCTGCCCAGAAACATCCCGACACATCCAAAACATCAGTATCCAGGCAGAGGAGGGGGTTTGAGGCAGACACAGACCCTAACACACTCATATCGGAGCGGGATAATTCCTGGAACTTTTACATCTGCTAATGCCTCCTCCTCCTCCCCACAGCAGTTTCATGCAGTGAGACAGTTGACACACCACAACATATTAAAATAAACATT
The DNA here is from genome assembly GCF_033239565.1 of Halichoeres trimaculatus. NCBI lineage: Eukaryota > Metazoa > Chordata > Actinopteri > Labriformes > Labridae > Halichoeres > Halichoeres trimaculatus. The sequence continues at coordinate 20,625,162 of NW_027437200.1, forward strand.
GCACAACCTCCCCAGGACACGGACTTCTTACATATGTAACTTGTATTTTGGAGTCTAGGAGGGGAAAACGTCACAGACTTAATGAAGCATCAGGTGGATAAAATAAACGAGGTGTCAGGTTAGTGACTGACTGATGGAGCCATGAATGATAGATGTTCAGTAACAGGACACCAGGACACGGAGCAGTGGAACTAAACTCTTTAAACTCTGGAAACTAAAGAGGCGTCTCTTCACAAAGGCCGCTCTGTGTTTTGGAAATGGCAGGAAAAAAAAAAAAACTCAACCACAAACCTCTCATAGTCCACTCCCACCCTGGGGTGCTGACAGTACACCCACTGTTACAATGACACAGAAGAGCACAGAAACCACAGACAGAGTTCTGTATCTGTGAGAGCAGAGGATAGACAGAAACGTTTGATGAAGTCATGATTGTCAAGAATTTTCCATTTCCAGAGGAGGATCCACTGATGTGTTGACAGATGATCTTCTTCTAGCTTCACCAACATCAAACTCATTAGAGTCATAATGTTGGGGGATTAAACATTTAGTGTAACATTTCACATGTTACAAGATCAAACTCATAATGTTACAAGATAAAAATCTCAGTGTTAAAGGAAAAGTCTAAATTTAACGAGGTTAAAGTGAAGAAGTTACAAGAATTAAGTCACAATGACACGAGTTAAAAGTCGTACTGCTATGAGTTAAATGTAATGTTACTTGAAAAATGTCATAATGCGGAATTATTAGTCTGTATAACTTTAAAAAAAAAAGTCCCAATGCTATGATTTAAGTCATGATGTTACAAGTTAAAGATGCTATGAGGAGGATCTGTTTTGATTGCACTCCCTCGCCACCTTGTGGCCTGGAGTCTCCACACACTGTTGTAAATCACTTTTAGCTAGGTGTGTGTTTGTTTTGGAGTTAAATGGAGATCAGATCAAAACGTATCTGTAGGCTAACGTGACAACAAGTAAACACTGTCAGTTTGTAAGTAGTTTAGTAGCTGTTCATATTTAGCTCAGCTGGCAGCCCGGTGCTCAAAGACACATCCATAATGTGTAATGTCAGTAAAACCTGGTCATGTCCTGCCAGTCATCTACCAATCAGAGCTAACGTAACCTCACTCTTCATTTTATTGATAGAGTCTCAAGTTTGAACAGACCACTGCAGAATAACTGCTGACTGTGGGTTGGAATCAACATTAGCACAAACAGATTAGCACTTTTAGCCTTTAGCTCGTGCTCTATCTTTTTCCAGTTTATCTTTCTTCTGCTCCTCTGTCCTTTTTCTGTCTGACAGTTAGGCTCCTGTGTCCACCATCACTACAAAATTAATCACAGAAATCGTTTTTAGCAGATTAAACACAGATCTCTGTGTTTTATCTCTTCTTTCTACTAAACTTCATCGGCTGGCGTAGTGTTGTCATAGAGACTTAGACCTGCCGAAACTGGAAGCTAAGAAGTAGCAATTTAAAATAACCTGTAACCAGCAATATTAGTGCTGATAATCTCATTTTAAAATGTGGATTATGATCAGGCAAATATCTAGAAGGGAGACTTTTTCCAAGATCACTTTCAAACTCCTCACAGCCCCTTTAGAAATCGTGCTGTTACTAAAAAAGTTGTAATGATATGAATGATTAGACGATGTTACTTAAAAAAGTCACAATATTACAAGTTAATAATTTTGTTTTTTGAAAAACTTAACGTCTCAAATGTAGTCTTCATGTTTTGAGTTCAAAGTTGTAATGTTGAAAAAAGTCTTGTATTGTGAGTAAAAAGTTGTTGTGTTACAGATCGAAAGTTGAACTATGACTTAAAACAGTTGTAAAGTTATGAGTTAAAAGTTGTAACAAGAATGAAATCGTAATGTTGCGTGAAAAAAGTCGTAATATTACGAGGACAAAGTTGTTTTTTAAGATTTAATCTGAAAAATTTGAAAGAAAAAAAGTAAACCTTATATATTTGGAGAAAAAAAGTTGCATTATTTAAGTTGTAAGACTGGAAGTAATTCCATAACTTAAACCTTATGACATCACCAATTTTTAACTCAAAATGTATCTCTTGTCTCTGTGACCCTTACGCTCTGTTGTATTAATTAATCTTGAAATTTGTAAAATAAGAAAAAATATATATAATTTTAGTATTTCAAAGAGATGTAATCCACAAACCTGGCTGGAAATGATAAACTGTAGAAAATCCAGAAAGCTATGAAAAAACAGGCGTCATGACCCAGTCGGTGAAACTTGAATTCTTTTGTCCTTTTAATTTAAAACAAAATTTAATCTTTACATATTTTGTTTTAAATGTACAATCAAACAATCATTTAATCATACATAAAATTTCTTCATAATAATGCACAACTCTATCGACACTACCCATAAATAAAAAAAAAAAAGGAAACAAAACATCGAGATCAGTATGAAACACAATGTTAGGCAACACCACTGTTAACACAGACGACGCCCTGCAGGAGGAGTCACTGCAACGAAACAAGTACACAGGATGAACCCCACCTCACACACACACACACACACACACACACACACACACACACTCACAGATTACTGCCGTCACTCTACAGGTAAGGTGCTACTGTTTGTCCACTGTCTTTCAGTCGCTTTATTATTTCATGTTGTAGAGACGGAGAGGGGGAAGCTGGAAGTTTCACGTTTATGATTTAATAATAATCATACAAAAGGATGAAGATTCACTTTGCCAGGCACTTGGCAGATGTAGCAAGACAGGATTGAGGTTGGTTTTGAGATGAAAATGGAAAAAGGAGGGAAGAAAATAATCAATCTTTCAAAAAAAAAAAAAAAAAAAAAGTGCAGTACCACAAATGTCCACTTGAGGCTGCGAGGTTCTTTACGGTTGTTTTAAACACTTTTCCAACCTGGTTTGAATTTTTTTTCTTTTAGCCTGTTAAACTCATTTATCAGAGAGAAATATTAAGATAATATCACGGCTTGTTCTTAGTTGTGCATAAATTTTTCGTAAACAGAGGCATAGCTCAGTTGACAGCCAGGTGGCGCTGTAGCAGTTAGCATCATGTCTGCTTCTTCACCTGTTTCTAGATTAAAAGTCAGGTTCAGTCAAATTTCTAATACGGGCCTCAAAATGCTAACATCACTTTGTGAAACTATTGAGATTAGGTCAAATTGACCAGTAGGGGGCGCTGTGAAGATGCTGTCCTGACTCCTCACTCCAATACCTCAATAAACTGGAAAATGGAGACAGCTAACTAGCCTAGCAGCTAGCCGTAACATAAAAATACAGAAAAGAGGTGTGTACGATGAGCTCATGTAGTACGTCCTGCAACTCCGGGCACAAACAAATGAAGGTTGACTGAAGAATTTTTGATCTCTATTTTGTTTTTTTCTGCATTTAAAGAGGAGATACTTAGATACTTTTTTTCGTCAAAAATTAAGCTTGAGTCACGAAAATTACCATTTATTCCCAAAATTCAACAGGTGTCTTTTTTTTCTTTTGTTTTTATTGATATTTTTCTTCAAATGTCAAATATTTTGATCACCTGACTCATTAACTTCCACCATTGCAGAGTAGATTTAGTTAGAAAACACGTCTTTCAACATTTGTGTTTGGAAGTTGTTTTTACCCTGGGCGGTTTGAAAAAGGTAAACAACATTTTTTTTTTGTGTAGTTGTTAAATTATTTTGAGGATGGGAAGAAAATACGATATTTTGGGAAACAGAAGGAGAGGACGTCATCGCTGGATCAGGAAGTTGAAGAAATTAATCGTTTTTCAGTAACAGATCGTACAGAAGAATTCAACTTGGACACTTTTTCCTTCCTTATTGTTTCACGTACAAATTCAACCTGCTCTCAGTGTGAATGAATCGGCACTGACACACACACACACACACACACACAACTGAAGCTGGCTCAGAAATGAAAACAAACGCTCACTAAAGGTCGTACTTTTCCCCACGTTTTTCCCTCTGAGAGGAATCAGAAAGTGTTTGTTCTTGAAATACAGTACCCATCTCTACCTCACACACACACACACACACACACACACACACACACACTCACAGAGCCATGCAGTCATGATATGATAGAGTAGCTGATGCACTTCCTCTCAGTTGCCATCGTAACGTGGCTGGAATGTAGTGATGCGAAGGAGACACACACACACACACACACACACACACGCTTAATTCACAGGTAAACAATGTATTCTCTGCAGGACGGTCGGGTCTGGTGTGTGTGTGTGTGTGTGTGTGCGCAAGGGGTTTGACGAGTGAGTGTTTTTTTTTTTTAAACTGAAGCCTGGAGGTTCAAGGTCCCTCATCGCGTCCTTCATCAGCGGATCATTCTGACCTTTGACCCCCGGCCAGGCGGCGTCTACCGTGACCTCAGCGGGAAGCGGGCAAAGGGTGAGGCACATGAAGAGTGCAAAAAAATGTGTGTGTCTGTACAGGTTTAGGTGTGTGTGTGTGTGTGTGTGTGTGTGTGTGTGGAGAGAGCATGCATGTCTTAGAGTCTGCAGGTGCAAAAGTGTATTTTTTTTGTGTGTGTGTGATTCTGCGAGTGTGTGTTTAGGTAAAAAGTGCATTCCTCATGTGTGTGACCCCGTGTGTGTCCTCAGCAGCCAGAATGATAATCAAGTTTTTCATAATCAAGTCTTTTCCCGTCTCACGGCCGGTTTAGTCTCTCAGTCGGCGAGGTTCAGGGTCTACAAAGCTCAAAAAAAGAAAAAGAAGAAATGTCCGAGTGTCAGAGGTTGGAGCCGTCCAGGAGGCACACCACCTCCTCCTCCTCCTCCTCCTCCTCCTCGCTGCCGCCTCGCCCTCCCCCCCAGCCGTCCTGGAAGGAGCGGATCAGTTGAACATGATGGACTCGGGGTCTTTGTTTGCCATTTGAGCCATGTGACGGAGGATATCTTTTTTTGTGATAATACCAAGAAGCCGCCTGCAGAGGGAGACAAAGGAGAAGGAGAAGGAGGAAAGAGAAGTTTAGACCAGTGAGGAGGAGCTGAGGGAGTAAAGGAGAGGAAGTAAAGTCATGTTTTTGTCGGCTTTTGTCTTCTAAATATTTTATCTGTTAATATTTTTTGTGTGTTGAATGACGAGCCAACAAAAAAACGAGTCCCTGAGGAGGAAAAAGTCAGCAGGAGGAGAGGGAGGAGTGAGTAACCCGAGGAGACGAGGCAGAAAAGCAGGTCTGAGACAACACACAGCGATCAGATCAGATCAGGTGTGTGTCATGTCAGGCTCCGCCCTCGCTGGTTTGTTATTTCTACAAATAAAAGCTGAGAGGAAAGAGTCGATCCTACAGGGAACAGAAGCGCTGAACAGGAGGAGAAGAAGAGGAGACGTGCTCCTCATCACAGGAGTCAGAAATCATCACAGAGGATAAAGATGAGCGGATTCTCACGGTGTTTTCTTTCTTTGTCTCTAACTTTGTTGTCATCAGATCTTAAAGCTGCAAGTTTACTATGGAGCATGTGTAACGCACTCTATAGATGTGCAATATTTTTAACTTTTCATAGATGGTTATTATTATTATTGTTTTTTATACATGTACATTTTAATGTAAAACATAAACAATACAACCATTTTTACACAATTAGATTAAATACATGTGCAATATTCCTATTTTTCCACATCTGCATGATTTAAGCCAGTGGTCCCAACCCCTGGGCCGCGGACCGGTGCCGGTCTGTGGGTCAATTGGTAGCGGGCCGCACATAAACTAATCTCAACTTACATTGACATTACATTTCAATTTGATTTATTATCTGATTCTGAACAATGTTTTATTTTGAAAAATGACCCGATTCTCTCCGTCATATCTGTCGATGACTCATTTTTGACGCCGAACTCCCCAAGCTAGCAAAATGGGTAAAAAACAAACATCTCTGGAAAGTTTCTTTGGGCAGGGTAAAGAGTCAGTGGAGAAACCAAAGAAGAGCTGGTCCGTGAAAATATTGCCTGACATTAAACCGGTCCGTGGCGCGAAAAAGGTTAGAGACCACTGGATTAAGCTAAATGTGCTATATTTTCGTACAGGTACAATTATATTCTCTCTATACTTGTGAACTTTTTTAACCTTGACACATGTTATGATCCTAAATTCGAACATGGGAAAGAACATTAGAAAAAACACATGCACAATGAATTATTTCTAAACGTGCATTTTTATGACACTTGCATTTTTGCACGTGCAATACTCTTCTTTTGCTTCTTTTTGATTCTTAGTGCATTTATACTAATTTTTAATTGGGTGATGACCATATACTATACATGTAGAACATTACTATTTTTACACGTAAAATATTCATATTTTTACACATGTGCAATATCTACTTTTTACACATGTTCAAAATTCCTATTTCTACTTGTGTCATATTTTGACTTTTACATGTGCAGTCCTTTTTACAAATGTGCAATATTCCTACTATAACATGTGCGACATCACTACTTTGACACATGTGCAGTGATCATGAGCATCACTATTGTACACGCAGATAGTTTTTTTTTTGCACATTTGCATTATGCTTTTTTGAATACATGCACTGATCGATTGGCGCTGATTTACTTAATTTTGGGGGATCGGTGATTGGCTCAACCTAACAAAACTGATCTTATAAACCTCAGGGAAGGTCTGACAGTCATTGTTGCTTTTTGCTCTGAGACCTAAAACTCAGGACTCTTTCTTGGTTGTTTAAGTTAAAACATAGAGGTTTTTTTTTTTTTTTCACAGGCATTGTTCAATGATTTTCAATTAAATAAAACTGGAACATTGAAAGTATATGCAGTCAGTTATAGAAAATAAAAAGTAAAAATCCGCATTGGCAGGTCAGACTTTTTAAAGATCAGCGATCGGCCAAAATATTGTGATCGGTGCACCCCTACTTTTTTAAATGAATGTTTACCCTCATACATGTGCAATATTTTTTTTTTACTTGTAAACATGTGCAGTGATCACTTTCATATACATGTGCAAAACTCATATTGTTACACATGTGAATGTATGAATTATACATGTGTAATACTTTTTTTTGCACAGGTTTAAATTTGCAAGAAACTTATTTTCACATATGTGTAATATTTGTACACATCGTTTTTCTGGATTGATGAAGATGAAGATGATTTCTGACTCGTGATGAAGACGCCTCCTCTTCGTTCTCATCCACTAAAAAGCACATTTACAAACTGGATTCCACATTTAATCTGTCCAAACGACAAGCTGCTCAGTTTTTATCCAGTGAAGATCACTTTTGTGGATCAGTAGTGTTGTCATTACAATGTGCGATCATAAAAAGTGGAATTGTGAATGTTTCATTCTCCAGTCGAACACAGCGGAGAAGCGTAGAGAGGAGCTTCAGAGGAGAGCAGAGCTGGGTCCAGAAAGCTCAGTGAGATGTTAGTTTTGACACGGTCAGCGAGAAACAGACGTTTGAACCCAGGTCTGAGGTGATGAGGAGATGAGAGCTACAGCTATGAAGCAGCAGGAGGCATGAAACACTGGTGAGACGTCACACGGGTCAGACACAGGTTTCCCAAACAGCCGCCAAGTCTACGACACGTCTTTTTCTAATCTAAAGCAGCAAAAAGACGACGTCGTAGAGGCTCTGGGGACCAGGTTTAGACCAGTGTGTGAGGGGTCAGAGGGTGAGACCATGCTCCTGTAGGCCAGCTGTGTCAGGGGCTTTTTTTTTAACCAACATAATCCAGTTTCATGTCTCGTGAAGAGGACTGGACACAGCTGGCTTCGAGGAAACATCGGGGGAGTTAAAGCGAAGGTTTAGTAAACATCTCATCAAGGTTATTCCATCACAACACGCTAACCAGCTAGCTCACTACTAGCACGAATCAACACAACAACTTCACGTCAACACAGCAAATCACTGCCACTACAGAACGAGGGGATCACTACAGGTCTCCCCCCTCCCTCCCTCCCTCCCCCTCGTCTAAAACTAACAGGTACCACAAAGCTACTCGCCGAGCGCTTGTTGTGGCGAGGGTTCAGATGTCGTCGAACTGTGGAGACCCAGCAGATACGGTGGGTTTATGGGGGGAGAGGTTAAAAACAGAACACAAGAAGAAGAAAAATCAGTCGTTGATGAAAACTTTGGGAGCTGAATCATTTGTAGGAAATGTCTGATGAGGAAGAGGAGGAGGAGGAGGAGGAGGAAACAAACACATGCTGTAAGTTTAAACCTAGAGCTGGATTCCTGACTGATCTGACAACACACCTACAAACATCAGAGCTTCTCTGTCTCTTCTTAAATCAGAGGATGTCTGCAGATAAAACAAGGTGCTAGCATGAAGCGGCTAACACTTAGCAGAGGTACAGTCTGTGTGAAGTTAGCTTTAAGGTAAGGGGTAAAAAATCTGCACCCTGTGAGTTCATAAAGCCTCTTTCAGACATAACAGAAACACTGATGTTGGTTTTAATAATGAGCCACGTTCACCCGACAAGTCCAGAAAAAGGTCTAATTTTCTTAAATGACAACAAAATGATGCCTGTTGATTAAAAAAATGTGCCAATGAGGCAAGAAAATTCAAAATTTCTGACCCTTTTAGCAGATTTTTATAATCTTAACAAGCAAATCAGGCATCATTTTTGTCTTTCATGGCTCATAGTAGATCTGGGATTTATGGTGATAAATCAGTCTCTAATGGAAATCGAGAGATCAGGATGTTTTGGAGGGTGATGTCCTGAAGATATCAGAAAGTTTGTTTCCATTTGAGTCTTTGTCGAGAACTACAGTAAGAGTCCAGCAGCAAATCTCTTCCAAAGACTTATCTGGAAATTAGTACGTTGAGTTTTTATAAATAAGATGTAGAAAAGTTTATCAATTAATCAAACTCTAATACAAATTGTGTAAAAAATAAAAAAAAATTAAAAAGGAGGAAGTAGAATATCAAATGTAAAAGACTTTTATGTTTTATGATTTTCTGCTTTTCTGATGTCATTTCTAATTTTTACCTTGTTGCTTTGGTGCCGAATTTTTAAAAATAAGTTTAAGTATTCTGCTTTCATATGCGTTAGAAATCCCTGAATCTGTCTGTAAACTGTTGAAGCTGCCGTCCATTTTTTAAAAGATTACACGAGATCTGGACGAGATTTTCTTGTGACTTGCTGAAGTGATGACATCATCACATCAGGATCTCCTAACTGGTTTATCAAACATTTAAGGCTGATTTATGCTTGACACATCCGCGGGGTCCGCGCAGCATCGTGCAGACCTACACCCTCTCGCGTGTTCCCTTTCATGCAGAAAATTTCCGCGCAGCGCACACTCAAAAATTTCTAACCCGCCGGATGAAGACGCACGGACAAGATGGCGGAAGCACAAGATCTCCAAGTGGTCTAAGTGCAGAAATACAGGCGTCTGTATAACTCTTCACACAAAGATCACTGTGATAACCGAGTGGTTAATAATTCATGGCGTGAAATTGCGGCCTCTCTTAGCAAAGAAGAGGAATCGGTTAAAAGAGCCCGGAAAAATCTCCAGGACAGAGAAAAGACAAAGGAAAACTTCTTTGATTCTCGTTTAGTTTTCTGGTAGACGTGCGTTTGCCATACACCGCCCCCTGCAGGTTGGAAATGGACACCAACAGATGCTGCACGGGGTATTAAAAAGCATAAAAGCCTCACGCGTTCTCTCACGTGGATCTCATGCGTCTGATTTTCACGCGTCACATTTGTGTGGAAAGCACAACTCAGTCCCTGACAGGCCTTTGGAGGACTGGCCAACTGGAAGGAAGGGGGTTTCTAAAGCAGGGAGCCTTAAAGAGACAGCAGCTAAAATTAAGTGTTTCAGACAAAATAAAGGACTTGTACAAAAGTTTCCTGAAACACAAGGGTGAGGAAAATTGTTGTTTTTTTGAGCTGTAATTATAAAAAGTTACTACAGGGGGCATCAGAGAAACAAAATAAAAACAACAAAAAAACACAATAACCCCTCTTTAAAAGCAAATTTCAAAAATGTCTCTATGGTGAGCTTTGACGTCTTTTTAAAATCTGTTCTGGCAGCTTCTGTTGGGGTGCTGTTGCTTTTTAAAATCAGGGTTTTGTTTTGTCTTCTTCACATGTTACAGTCTTTATTTTATACAGAAAGTTTTGAATTTATGGGTCTCTTTAAGTTTTCATTAACATGTCTGAAAGAGGCTCTGAACTCACGCTGGTGACAGTTCCCTCACAGGTTCAACAAAACCAGAATCTTTTACACGATCTCTCCAAACCTACAGCTAAGACCAGGTGAAGATAAACTCAGAGAACTTGGATCTAAAACTTCTTCAGAGCTGAATCCAAACCAAACCCAGAACGTCAGAGAGCCGACAGACACAGAAGAAGAAGAAGAAGAAAGGAGAAGAAGAAGAAGAAGAAGAAAGGAGAAGAAGAAGGCCTCATGTTCAGCTGCCAGCAGCTCTTCACACCAAGTTTCATGCATCCCTCTAAAGAGGCGGGGCCTAAAGGACAGGCGTGAAAAGTAAGGGGGAGGGGTCATATGTGTAAAGGGGCGGGGCTAGTCACCAAGGGCTCCTCTTGCTGCTTGAGCTCCTCCAGATGCTCTAAAATATTCTTCTTAGTGATGATGCCCAACACAATCCTGAAACACACACCCGTTACTCGGTAAAGTGGCCAAAAAAGGACAAACAAATAAACAAATAAACAAAAACAAACAAACAGAAAGAGAGACAGGAGAGAGAGCAAATCAACACAAATATAACACGTTTAACTTAAAACATAAAACTCAAAAATTAACATTAAATTAACAAAAGTAGAGATAGATATCTAAAAATAATAAAACTATAATAAGAGAACTCAAAATCATGAGGTTTAGAGTTGGAGCTCTGGTTGTTTACTCTGCGTTTTTATGGATCTCATTCTGAGAAAATTAGCGCCACCTACTGTCACACTTCAGGCACCAAACCAGCTATATATGTTATGCTATTTATTATGTAGATTTGAGTTCATTAGTTCATGTTTACGTCAATCCTTTGATGAAATTAAATTCCTAAGGAAACCTGGGCTTGAAATGCAAAAACTGATGTCTTTATATTTTCCCGATAATCAGTCAACATTTTTCAAATTTTTTTAAAAACTGCACAAAGAAAAAGAAACTGAGTGATTCTAAGTGTTGTCTCCCTGTATCATTTGTTTTACATCCATTTCAGGTCATTATCATCCTTTCTACGCACTAAAGAGAAAACTGAATGTATCAATCCACAAGAAATAGTCCCCAGATCATAATGCACGGAGGACGCTGCTTTTTAGAAATTACTAAACTTTGAGCTTCTTTAAAAGATTCAGTTGTTTTAACTCAAAGGCTGACATGTACAGATGAGGATCAGAGTCAATAAAAACCATTTTTTTTAAAGGTTAAATTTTGTTTTTGAGCTGAATTACTTTAAGTGAGGCGTGTGTTTGTTTTGGAATTAAATGGAGATCAGACGTAAACAAATTTTCTTTGTTCAAGACAACTTTTTACTGGGTACAACGTGCTAAAGTAAGGTATTTATCTGTAAAGTTACGTAGCACTACGGTTTGAAACGAGTCATCAAGCAAATGTCGTAGTAGCTAGCTACATGTAGTGCTATCGGCAGCCCGGTGCTCTGACGAATCTGTAGGCTAACGTGACAACAAGTTTACGCTGTCAGTTTGTACCGTAGTTTAGTAGCTGTTTATATTTAGCTCAGCTGGCAGCCCGGTGCTGTAAGACATGTCTGTTAAGTGTAACGTTAGTGAATCCTGGTTATATCCTGCCAGTCATCGACCAATCAGAGCTAACGTAACCTCACTCTTCATTTTATTGATAGACTCTCAAGTTTAAACAGATCACTGCAGAATAACTGCTGACTGTGGGTTGGAGTCAACAATAGCACAGTTTAGCTCTTTTAGCCTTTAGCTTGTGCTCTATCTCTCTCCTGTTTATCTTTCTTCTGTCCTTTTTCTGTCTGACAGTTAAAGCCCTTTGCACACCAACAGTGATGTGAATAAACAGCACGAAATTGCGAAAAATTTGGAGGCATCATATTCAATCTGCAGCTAATCTCCTCCAAACGATGTCTTTGTAGTTTTAATGTCTTTTGTTGTAAAGAGCCAGGTGAATGTTTTGGTCTGTGACTTGTCAACAACCAGTGTTTTGATTGGTTGGATTGGATGTGCACTTGTTGCAAGCAAAACTTTGGAAAAAACAACTTCGGTCTGATAAAATAAAAGCCACAATTTCGCTCAGTGAAAGAACATTACTGGTGTAAAAGCTTGCATTCAAAATGAGTTGGTTCGAAAAAATAAATAACATGTGAGATACACGTCTGGTGTGCAAAGGGCTTTAGGCTCCAGTGTCCACCATCACTACAAAATTAATCACAGGAATCGTTTTCAGCAGAGAAAAACACAGATCTCTCCTCTCTTTACTAAACTTCGTCAGCTAGAGATTTGGACGTGCCGTAAATCAATCCAGACCTGGTCGACCCGATCGGGAAGCTGAGAAGTAACATTTAGGAATAACCTAAAATTTTGTCTATCATATTAAATCATTGTTTGTGACACGACTCTAAACAACAGGATATGAAATTTACTTTAAAGTTTTTTCATCTTGGTTTTTCTTTAGGCCAAGATAATGAAGAAAACTCCATAAAATTTAGACTTCAATGACCCTGATCCTCTCATGTACACAGGCTTGTTTCAGCAACTCCTAGAAAATATATTTTTTACCAGGTGTAGTGTTTTAAGTTGTTTTCTGTATCCTAAACACATTAAGTCTTGTTATTTCCACACCACACCAGCAGGTGGCGAATCTGTGAAACCTAACGATTGTTATTGTCGTAAGCTAAACGTGTGGATTATGGGAAATCAAAAAAAGGGGGGAGGAGTGGAACGCTCAGGTCCTCTTTCCCGCTCTGGTACCTGTTGTGTAGGACGTAGCTGTTAGTTTCAGCAGCTGTTATTGCTCAGTGGGGGGTAAAGGGAGCAGCACAGCCATGCAGAGCACCCATGCAACACCGCTCAGTGTGTACATGTTCAACACGCCGACTCTGGGTGAGTTAGTCAAACCAAACCGCGTCAGGACGGAGGATGTGACAGTGATCGTCACTGAACGCCTGTCTTTTTTGTTTCTCTGTTACTCACCCGTTGTGAGTGACCAGGCACTGACGCAGGCCCAGCTTCCTGAAGATGTCCACCACGATCTCCATGGGGGTGTGGTCGGTGACGGTGAAGGGGCTCATGTCCAGGATGGAGCGCAGCTTGAGGGGTCGGGGGCTGTCAGCTGGGAGGGTGGGCGCGTGCTGGGTGAAGTAGACCCGCGAGTTCAACATGATGCCTTCCTGCTTCCGACGGGCGTTCTCTGTCGGGGGAGGAGCCAGAAACACAGATTCGTTGTTATTTAGCTAAAACAAACGAGGGATGTGATGGAGGGAAACGCTAATGTCTGAAACCGCATCAGTTACCGATGGCGATGGTGATGTCTCTGCGCAGAGCGAAGCCCACCAGCCTCTGAGACTCCTTGGATACGATCACAGGAAACCCGTTGTAACTGGTCTCGTTGATGACGGCCTGCAGCTCCTCCACCGTCAGGTCGTCCTGCGTCAGCACAGCTAACGGCGGGTCGCTGCGTCGAGGTCTCATCACCTCCCGCGCCAGCGTGGTGTGCGTGAACTCCTCCTTAGCGTCCAGGAACGGGTACCCGTTGAGGCGGATGTGCGCCTCGTAGATGCCCTCGCGGCCAAAAGCGTCGCCGACCCATTTGCTGGTCATGACCGCGGCCATGAGGGGGACGATGTACTCTAACCCGCCGGTCAGCTCGAAGACGATGACGACGAGGGAGACAGTCATACGGGTGACGCCACCTGAGGGAGACAGAGAGGAGGATTAAATTTAATGTCTGATCTACGCCTCTCGTCAAAGCGACCTCCTCTTCACCGACTCACCGAGGCAGGCAGCGGCTCCCACCATGGCGTAGAGCCCCGGAGTGATGCAGTCGGCTCCCACCTCGCACCACTCCTTGAACAGAAACCAGTCGTGGTGATAGTAGGCGAGCTGCTCCATGGCGATGCCGACGATCCGCCCTGCGATCGCCCCGATGGCCATGCTCGGGATGAAGAGACCTGACGGCACCTGAGGGACACAGAGTGGTTCAGTCCTGATTCTGACGTGTTCAGGTGAAATATTTACTGTAAAATGAATCAGAGCGCCACCTTGAGTCCAAAGGTGAATATCGTCATGATTATTTTGAATATCAGCGCCAGGCAGAGCTGCCACATGGCGGCGTAGACTCCGGGCCCGGCTGGTCGGTTGGGGTTGTCTGAGAAGGCTTTGCTGCCGTTCATTTGGCTGCGGTACTGACAGAGCTGAGAGGACTCCAGCGGGCCGCAGTCTGTGAACAGCTCCTTGATCAGCTCGCTCGTGTTCTGACGTGTGTACGGGTTCGGGAAGGCGACCACGGCGGTGATGGCGGCCACCAAGATCACCTCCAACACCGGGTACTTTCCTGGACAGAGACACGTAAACATGACAAAGGGTGAGTGAGAGTAAAGAGGAAACCACAAAACTTTTACATCTGGTGCAAAATATTAATGTTTTCCTGAGGTTAGGCCACAAAAAAAGTTTGGATGTTTGTTTTAATATTCTGAGTTTGACGACAGCGCGCTGAGAAAAAAGTCAGACTTTTACACACATTCCAAGAAAAAGTAAAATTATAAAAATATATTAAATTAAAAAAAAAAAAGTAAGAATTTCTTGGAAAGAGCTAAAATTTCAGAAAAGGTAAAAAAAAAATAAAAGTAGTCAACATTCTAAAAAAAAATAAATGAAAAAAACTGTAAAAATTTTGATATAAAGACTGAACTTAAGATTCAAAAAAAGTAAAAATCCTGAAAAGTCAGAATTTAAAGAAAAGTCAAAGTTTTGAAGAAAAAAAGAAATTTTATTAAACAAAATAAGATACAATAGTAAAATTCTATAAAGTCAAAATTATCAAACAAAAAGTTAAAATTGTGGAAAAAAAAAATCTCCAAACTTTGAGGAAATAAGTAAAAGCAGACAGGAAAGTTTAGGTGATGAACAAAAAATTTCATTAAAAAATAAAAAAATTAAGATCCTGAAAAATTAATATAATTGTTGAAAATAAATTGTTGCAGAAAAAAGTAAAAGTTCAGAGCAAAGTAAAAATTTTCACAAATAGACATTTTATTAAATTAAAAAGTAGTATAGTAAAAAATTTATGACAATTAAATTTTTGATTAAAAAGTAAAAATTCTTGATTTATTTATTTATTTATTTTCATTAATTAACATTATTATTATTATTATTATTTATTAATTTTTTATTTCATTTATGTGTTTTTCATACTTATTATTATTGTTATTTTATTTTCTTCCTTTTATTATTGTTATAATTATTATGGTTCTTTTTTTGTTTTTTTTTCTTTCAAGGGTTAGGCCTTGGGAGGGTGGAGGGTGGGGTGGGGGGTTGTTTTGACTTGCAGATGTGATGCCTGATGGACATTATGTTCTTTGTATATATGTCTTCTGTCTGATTGTCACTCTGTTTGTCCTTTGTTAAAAAATGTTTCATAAATAAAGTTGGAAAAAAAAAAGTAAAAATTCTGGGAAATAAATTGATATTGAGCAAAAGAAAGTTACAAATCCTTACATGTTAGAATTCTGAAAAAAAAGACAAAATTTACATCACAGTCAAAATTGGAGACAAAAATGTTGAAATTATGACAAAAAGTCCAAGCTTTGAGGAAATAGGTGAAGGAAATCCAGAAAGTTGAAATGATTGAAATGTTAACTTCTGAAAGCGGTGAAAAGTCTGAGACAAAAAGTCAAATAAAAAAAAATCAGCATCCTAAAAAATTAATAAAAAGGTAAAAAAATGATTCATAAAGAGTCAAAATTCAGAGTTAGATAAAAATTTTAATTTTTTCTAAATTAAAAAAATTGGTCTGGTAATTCTATGAAGTTTAAATTTTTCATTAAAAAGTAAAAATTCAGGGGGAAAAAACATAATACTGAGGAAAAGTTTTAAATCCTGACAAGAGATAATTTAAGAAAAAAAAAGACAAAATTCATATTTAAGTCAACATTGTTAAGACAAAAAGTTGAAATTATAAAAAACAAGTCCAAACTTTGAGAAACTTAGTTAAAGAAATGAGCACAGCTGAAGTGATGAAAAAGTTAATTTTTGAAAGCATTTTCCTAAAAAATCAAAACCCTCAAAAATGAATATAAAATACAGAAAAAGGCAAAACTCAAATATTTGCTTTTTCTTCTCAGAATTGTGACACTCAAGTCCTCCCTTTTAACTTTGTCTCTGGGATCAGAATTAAAAGTAGAGTTTATTTATTCATTTATATTTTTACTTTTGCCCTCATCCCTCCCTTTCAAGATTTGATCATCCATCATACTGATGAACTGTCGGCCAATTCTGCTGGTGTGTTTGTTTCTCTCTGCTGGTAAAACGTCCACTCTGACCTCACATCAACAACTGTTCTGACTTCAAACCGATCCACATCACAGCCTCAGACAGACTTCTTACCAAAACGCGTCGACTTGCGCCGCCGACACCACCCGATGTTTGCTTTGATGAAGAAGGCGCCCCAGAGTCCTCCGAACACTCCCAGCAGGATGAACGGGATGAGCTCGAACAGGTACCACGGCGTGTGGTACTCCACGTAGAACAGCACCAAGCGGCTGTTACCGAACGGGTTTATGGAGCGCAGGACGAACGCTGCCACGAGGGCGGCGAAGAAGGAGCGCCACAGCGTCTTGAGAGGGAAGTAGTAGCTCACCTGGAGGAGGAAGGGAAGAATTATTTAAAGCAGTTTGAAGTCGTTTCAGGTGAGTTCACAGGTGTTTTAAAGGATGAGTGGATGTACCTCCTCCAGGCTGAACAGCACGCCTCCGATTGGGGCTCCAAACGCGACGGAGACTCCAGCCGCTGAGGCAGCAGACAGGACCTGAGAGAAAAAGTCTGATTAAAGAAACGAAGACGGACAGGAAATGATCCAAAGCAAGGAGCAGGTGACCCTCCTCTCCTCTCACCTCTCGCTTCTTGGCCTCATTCTTGCTGTATTTGGGGAACAGGTAGGAGAAGATGTTCCCGCAGCAGCACGCCACGTGGACCAGCGGGCCTTCCTTCCCCAGACTGAGCCCTGACGCCACAGCCAGGACCAGCGTGATGGTCTTTATCATGAGGGTCCACTTCCCCAGGTAACCTCTGATGATGAAGCCGCTCAGGATGGTCTTAATCTGAGGAGAGACGAGGGGCGGACGGGGGTTATTAACCGTCCATGATGGATCTTTCACCTGTCAAAAACTTAACAAAGTCGAGACCCTCTCCTCACCTCGGGGATCCCTGAGCCACAGGCGTAGGGCGCGAACACCTTGACCAGACAGACGGCCAGGAAGGCGAAGGACAGAGCCCAGTAGATGTACATGAAGTAGTTCATGATGTAGGAGCCGGGGCCCTGCAGAGGAAAGACGAGGGATTAAACTCTGTAAGATTTGTGTTTTTATTTACACAAACGTGGTGCTCTGTTTTGATTTTCCAGCCCCTGGTTTTGTACCTCGGCCTGCCCCAGTATGAGCTCAGCCCAGCTCTTCCACTGAGGACACTTGTCCCGCTCAGCGAACGTGGTCTCGTTTGACGTCCAGCAGCACTGCTCGTGGTTGAACCACATGGCGCTCAGACACACGCCCTCCTTCAGGTCGTTCATCCAATCAGCAGCAATGTCAATCAGGCCAGCCAAAGCACCTGGCAGGAGGGGACCAGGAGAGGAAAGAGGAGAAGAAGAAAAAAAGAGGCTCTTAGCTCGCTCCTTCTGCTACCTGTGTTTCACGAGGCTGTTATCTTATCAGAACGGTGGAGCTTTGTGTGTCAAAGTTACTTTATCTGAAGAAAAACACTAAAAAAACCCATAAAAAGGGGCGCTCCTGTTGCCTTGATCTCAGTTTTCATCTGTATCTTGCTCCTGAGCTGTGTCATACAAGTATATTGATATGTAGATGATTTTTATTAAATAACTCACGCTCTAAATATTTGTTCCCTATCCTGAGAATATTGTTACTGTGGGTCAAGTTTTGCACATTAAATCTTTATATAGGGATGCACCAATCCAAATTTTCTGTTTCCTATACTGGTCTGAAATAAGAACCTGCATACTCTACAGTGAGGTAAGACTGGTTATCTTATGGGTAAAAGGCAAAAAATGAATAGATGTTGATACTGAAGTTAGTATTTATTTAAACTATAAAATATCTAAATGTTTACCTGCAAAACAAAGCTTCAGCATGTACAGACGTTTATATTCAAATGTAAACATTTAGACCCCGCAGACTGGTGATGCAGCAACAATAAAGAAAGTGCATCAGAGGCAACACTTCCAATCAAGTAGTTAAAAAAAAGAGGCCTGGTTTTGCCCCTTTCCTACCAGTATCGTATCGTTAACTTACATATATTGATGAAATCCTTTCTCATATATGATTGTATCTAGAGCTGAAACGATTCCTCGAATGATTCGAGGTACTCGATTACAAAAAATACTTGAGTAATTTTCTCCGCCTCGAGGAATCGTTTAATTTTAAAAAAGATCAAAGAGTGGTATTTCAAATAGAGCTGAGGCCATATTAAGAGAGTTTTCAGACCCCTCAAGCTTCCTCTTATACAAAATAGCAACTAGCAACAAATCTAGCTTCTTTTCTGGAGTTTGGAGACTTAATGGGTCATTCTACGAATCAGGTGCCATTTGGGTCTGCAACATTTGATGAGATATACAAGGTACAAAAAATGTGTGTTTACAAGTTTTGGAGCTACCAAAGCAAGTGCTCTCACTGACATGCTATATCAGAAAACTCTATTTCTTAAAGAGAAAAAATTTCATTTGAAAAATATCTGCTCTTTCACTAAACAAAAATGTATTTTATCCGGTTACTCGATTAATCGATGTGATTTTCAGTAGAATACTCGAATACTAAAATATTCAATAGCTGCAGCGTCATTTTTAGCCCTGGTTCTCCTGACCTCATAGAAGTATAGAAGTTCATATTGCAGTGAAAATTGAGTCAACATCGAGTAAAAATGTGAACAGAAGCAAAAACCGTCCTAAAAATCAAATCAGCTTATCTTAGGTGCAGGACTGTGTAGATTTTGTAAAGATAGAACCATAAAACTTTTTTCATATGTTCCTTATGCCACAGGGTACCTAGAAATGTGTTGTATAGATTCCCGCCTTAATTTTAAATGTTTTTCAATGTCTTCAAATGTAATTTTAATGTCCTGGAATTCAAATTCTTTATTTTGGGACCTTAAGCAGATATGAGATTAAAATGCGATTCATTAGATTAATTAATTACAAATCCTGTAATTAATTCGATTAATTTTTTTAATCGCCTAACAGCACTAATATAAATAATTAAAATAAATAGCAATACACATATTCAGTGTTGCCATTCTGGTTCTATTGTATGCAACAAAGCAACAACTCAAGGAAAGGTCAAAATATCGAGATATATTTCATATATTTAACTCCACCAAGGAGATTATGTTTTTAGGAGAGTTCATCTGTGAACAACATAACTAAAACAGTAACAAACAGATCTTGATGAAATTTTTAGGAAATGTTCAAAATGGGATAAGGAAGAAGTGGTTTAATTTTGGAGGTGATCTGGAATACCGTCTGGATCTAGGACTTTTTTAAAGGATTCTTTATCATTGTGAGATAGGGCTGTTTTCACCATATGTGTATATAACTCCACCATAAATGGTCGGATTGCTTTGCAAAACAATACAAGACAAGGTCACCATAATTTCTGACAGATGTAAAAGTACGATCTAGATCCTGGAAATATTCTGGATACTAAGATCCAGAATGTGAAATATGTACTGGGTCATCATCATTTTCAACACTGTCAGGAAACAAATTATCGTACAAACCTTCAACTAACACCAAATTGTAGCAGACAGTCTGCTGAAAGGGAGTATAACATTAAAGTCGGACTAAAGGGTTGGTGACAATCAGTATGCTCGGTGGAGGTCTGCGCTCTGTATGACATGGCCTGAAAATATTGAGGTATGGATAAAATGCCATATCCCCCATCCCTAATCCCAAAGTGTAACACATCACATAATGTGTTGTATCCCATCGTGATTGACTCAGTGATCGTCACACCTACTAAAGAGCGTTGAAGTCATCCTGATTTTTCCTCTTTATAAACATTTAACTGCTTTACTCTCTTTATTCCAGTTATCTGAACTCTGATTTGTAAAAGTTTTTAAACACTTTCTTTGAAAACACAGATGCTAACATTTTACTCGAGCTGATGTTACACTTTTGGCTAACACCTAAGTGTTAACGTTAGCATCAGCTTGTGATAAATGACTGAAACCTGTTCTTATTTGCTGCTTCAAACAATCTGTTTTGGTTTTTAATGGTGAGAGCTGAATCATTTAAGGTGTTTCACTCAGAGCTGAACTCCAGCGAGGCTTTTTGCACAAGACAGAGGAAGCTTCAGTTTGTGTTTGAATGAGAGCAAAAAGTCAGAGGTGAAGACACAGGGTGAGCGTGAGCTGCCCGAGGCGAAGCATGTGAGAGTCACCAGCAGCAGAGATAACAGCGCTGTAGGAAGTGTGTGTGTGTGTTTTTATTCAATGTGTGTGTGGTTACCTGAGGCCAGGCCAGTGAGCGTCACCACCAGCCATCCAGACCAGGCGTCGTACAGGCTCTTGGTGAACTCCCATGCTGACTCCTTCTTCTTACTGTTAATCTGAAATAACACGACAGTTAGCAAACACTGGAGCCACGTCTGACAGAGAAATCTCCTCAGAAGCAGGAAAACGTCACCAAGTGTTAAATTCAACTGTTGATTGAGCTCATTTCCTTTGTGGAGAGTTATAAAAACCAGTTTTGACAGAGTGTTCATTCAGACTCTGTCCCTGCAGCTCTGAAGTTGTGTCAATATTTGCATAATGAGTTGACAGAGAGTGTATCAGAGTGTGTTTGTGTGTGTGTGTGTGTGTGTGTGTATCGCTCAGGTTCAGCTCAGGTCTGAACAACAGCTGAACTTTCAGGAACAAAAGCTCAGGACTGTTTAAAATCTGAGCCCAGCAGGAGATATTTATTTATTTTGTGTCCAACAGACGACCCACTTCTTCTATTTCACAATCAGACAATCTGTAGCTCCACAGGAAGTGTCTTGCACATCACTTCCTGTGTCAAAGGATGAATTTGCTGACTCTGCTCAGTAGAAATGAGCTGAGATTTAAAGATACTTGTGCATGCTGAGCTTTGTTTTCAAGAAGTCTGTCTGATAACCTTGTGTGTTTTGAATGTTAATATACAATCCTGTATCTCTTTTTTGTCTCCACCAACAAAAAAAAGAACACAAAAAGTCAGCTGTCTCTCATATCTCTTCATACAAATGGAAAGAAGTGGCAAAAAGTAGAGGAATACGTCAATTTCAGACATTTTTTTGCGCGATTGACAAGTTCATAAACAAACTAGCAGCTTCACAGCAAACTTCTGTCAGATCCATGCACTGTAAAACTGGATAAGTTGAGTTAATTTAACTGAACATCTTAAGTAGTTACGATTATTATGGAAAATCATTCTACTTAATGTCTCTAATCAAATAAACCTGATGCTTATTTTTTCTAAATCAAAATATTAAGTAATGTTAAAAATGTTGCATATCACTGTTAAACATAATAAGTTGACCTCACTCAAAACTGAAAGATGTGATATCAATAAACTTTTTTTATGAATTAAGTAAATGCAATAATAAAAAAATTGAAGCAGATCAGAACAACTAAATTAAACAACATTTTAAAGAGCAGCTGGGTCTCATATCCACAGAGTTCCCTCCTCACTCATGGTTACAAACGCCGTCACAACAAAAATCAGCTCTAATTTCATAACTTTAGTAACCGTGAGTGAGGAGGGAAGGCAGTAGATATGAGACCCTGCTGTACATTGAAATATTGTTCTTCTGAGCCCCACAGCACTCGCACTGGTGGTCTGTGCTCCATTGATTTTACACTGTGTGCCTGATGGTTAATATATAAATAAATGAAATTTTTGACTGACTGAGCTTTCATGCTATTTAGGCCAATTTTGAAAATGTAAAAAGATAAATTTACTTATTTTTGACACAGTCAGTCCACACTACGTAAAGCACAGACAGCTGATCAATGCACAAACAGTCCGTGTCATGTGGAGCACAGAAAACCTGTGCCATTGCTGCACGACTTGAAGTTCAGCAGGGTTTCATATCGACTGCGTCCCCTCCTCACTCACGGTTACAAAACACAGTCACAGAAACTAATGATTTGAAGTTGTGCTTATTTTATCAGTAACAAAAGTTAAATCTGCTCAGAAATCATCAGTTTCAACACTGAAAACTCAGACATCTTAATAAATTGAACTTACTAACAAATTTTACGTTTCCGATTGAGTAATTTGAACTTTGGGGTTTACAGTGTGTCTGGCGTACCTGTGGCTTGTTTCCCACGTCATTCCCCACTCTCACCCCGTTTCCTGCTCTACTCACTCTCCTATCCTCTCCAGTTAAAGGCATAACAAGCCAGAGGAAATAAAGAAGAAAATTCAGCTTACATGATTTCCATTTAGGTTGGATACCGGAGCTCGGCGCATCAACCATTGGAAGCAACAAAACAACGTCAAACATCAGTTTGAGTTTCTGGATCAGGCACCCTTTGTTGATGCTGGGTTGTAACTTATTTATCCTCAACAATAGGACTGATGTCGGTGAGTGTGAGGTTTTAAGAGGACGGTAAAGACGATGTGGATGAGGAGAGGCTCATAATGGAGGCAGAAAACTGTTGGCATGAGGAATCCTTGATCTCGTGAATGTAGCTGCTGTGAAACCGTGATTTTTTTTCTTTGTTTAAAGTCGAGGTTGGTTGATTTTTCTTTTGCATGCGTTTGGTTTTAGTGAGAACACCTTAAGCTATCCATTCTCTGTCTTCTCACCTTACGATGCCGCTCACGATCCTTGCACTTCTCTCGGACCCAGTCGATGGTGTGGAAGTCGTCGTAGGTTCCCACGCCAGGGATGGGCTCCTCTAGGAAGTCCAGCAGGTGGGTGGTGCTGCTGGGCACCCCGCCCCCGTTAGACATGGCGTAGTTAGACCCTGGGGACAAAGACGGAGACGATGTTAAGAGTTGGAACTGTGTGATACTTCTTACAAGTCTTAGATCAAAAATAATAGAGCAAACATCTGTGGATCTGAGCGCCGTTTCCTGCTCGTTACAGCCTCAGCCCCCACATCATCGAGCTCGTCTGAGCAAATGTGATTAGGAAGTAGGTTAATCTGAACCCTGAAACATCATCATGAGTCGACTTTTAATTAAATATCTGAGGGACATTACTCTTCTGATCTGCTCTGAGATGGAGATCACAGCAGATCGTTGGATTTCTGACTCAATTAGCTTCTCCCACAAAAAGATCTTTGGTATCGATTCAATCGAACCTTTACAAAGACGTCTTCTTGTCTTTATGGTAACTTCAAATTCTTCCCAGGGCGTCTGGGAGTCTCATTAGAGCTGCTCTGATTTTATCCAGCTCCCAGCTCTCTGCGCAGAGCCCCAATAAGCGCGTGGAGTCAGTGTATTAAGGACTTTAACATGACTTTGATTAGTCACAGCGCGTACTTAAGGTTTGAGGATAAGAAACACAAAGCAAACGTTATGAAACGGGGAAACACGTCGACTCTAATTCTCTGCCTCTTTTCAAAGGATCATCGTTGAGCTCGTGTGATTTTTCTGGCTGGGTGACGAGACATTTCATTCATGTAAGAAAGCAAAATATCTTTTGTTTGATATGTTTTTCTGAATCAGACAGCCAAAACCTCTCTCATTTTCTTCTATTCTGTTAAATCAAAGCTAATATTCAAGTTTGGACAAGGGCTGCCCAAATTCAATCTGCTACAAAGCGTGTTTGATAAATGAGGTAAAAGCCTGACCGCCTACATTTGAAATATCTGAGACCAATCCTCCCTCGTGTGTCGATGAAACTGTGACAATTCTTTTTGGTCTGCAGCACAAAAGCAGCACAGCATGCCACAAAGACAGAGACTAACACATCTGTCCAGACAAAGACTTATATATGGTGTTAGTCTCAATTATTCACATGTGTATTTACAGAAGCTTAAACTTCGTAGATCACCAAAATATTTTTGGTGTCTGTCATGTTAATCCACCAGTATGTTCAAGATCTTTAAACAAAATGTTATTTTTAATTCCAGGGTTAAATCATTGTTGGTACCCTTTAATTATTATTGTAACAAAAAGAAGTACTTTAGCAGATTAGAAACTTGTTGTTGTCATGTAACCAAGGCTGGGTACCGAACTTTGGTTCTTTCATGGCACTGACTGAAATGTTCCTGTAGTACAGGTATCAAAACATGCCTCATCTTTTGTTCCAAGTTTCAGTACCCAAGGGTAGGGATGGGTACCGAAGTGGGTACTTTTATAGGTACCGACTGAATTCTGTCAAAGGTACCGGGTACCAATTCACGTAAAACCAAAAGGTACCATGTTTAGGTACCTAAAAGCATCCTTGTGAGTGTGAGGGAGTGGAAAAGTAGGTGATTTTTTATGCTGGACATGAACGCAGCATTGCAAGGTTATAAATAAAAGAATTATTGTTAAATTGAAAAAAAATACATATATATTTTTAAATAAATTTATATTTTTTACCACATGAACACAAAAAGTATGGTACCATTGAGTGCCGGTACTGGGCATCAGAACCATATCAAATGTGAAAGGTACCCATCCCTACCCAAAGGGTTATCACATGATGAAGATCTGATAACGTTACACATGTTTGCAGCATGTATGGTAGTCCTGTTAGCTTAGCAACTTTTTCGCCATATTTAGCAACTTTTCAGACCTCTCAAACAACTTTTCGGGAGTTTGGAGACTGAAGTAAAAGCACATATTGATCTCGCTTGTCAACAAGCAGCGGGTGCTGACACAGCAGACGAGTCCTCTTCACTTGCAGCAGTCCCTCCAAGCTACAGTCGGAGCAGGCGACTGCTGTATGCAAATGAAATGAGCACATGCTTGATTCTTCTCGATCCGTTTTGCCGATCCCAAGCCCTGATAGAGGGGAAGGGTTTTTATTTTGACATGGGAAAAAAGCAAAAACTACTACGGCTGAAAATTAAGACTCAAGATTTGTACCGTAATGCGTAATGTAATTTTCTTAACATTAAAATTAATATTATAAAACTGGTATCATAAAGAGTATTGTTCAGGAACCAATGCCAAAGTGAAGGTACCGCTATTGGTACAGGTATCGGAAACTTTTGATGGGTACCCAGCCCTATGAATAACTGTTACTCCCTTTCATTCCTGAACAGAAACAAGTGATTTACTGGTTGTTTATGTTTATTCATTTCTGACTTCTCAGTGAATTCCAGTGTAATGGATCAAATTTGGGAAACAAAAAACATGATTTCAGTCTGAGATTACTCACTCCTGTTCAACTCTGAAAAAAAAAAGAGTGTAAATCAAAGCTCTTAATGATGCTGGATGGTTTTCTCTTTCCATGACAGATGGTCTCAATTCTTTAAGTACTGAATATTTGACAACATATATGGGCACCATACATTGAGGTAAACAGAAACATGTAGAGTAGAAAGTTAAAGACTTATTATCTCATGAGAAAGGCAGAAAAGCCACTGAAACAAATAAAGGAAGCAGCTAAATACTTGGTATTCTTCCCACAAAATTCAGGATTGTGTTTAGTTCCTCGTGAAGCAGCTCTGAAGACATTAAATTTGCACCAGCGGTCTTTTTCTCCCCCAAACCAATTATTTTTCCTCGCTTGAATATTGATTTGCTCTCTGGAAAGAAGCAGCCTCAGAGATAAGGACTGAAAACTTCCTGTGTTGGTATGCATGCAGCGTTGAGTTCAGCCTTGCAGGATTGCTGTTATATGGTCACTTTGATACAGTTCATCTCCATTTACCACACACTCACACACGCATCAGTCACACATGCTGCTCCTGTGATTGATCTGTAATCTCGCTGCCATTTTAAAGTTAAATAAGCACATTCCAGTCCAGGATACACCATCCCCCCTTTACATTTTAATCTCCTGTGCATTATAAAACGAGGGCTGACTAAACAACAAAGCTCCATTCATGAGAAATCCCCTCAACAGGAACTGCTGTAACTATATAATAGGTATTACCTTATAAGAAAAGCAGGAAAATCAAGTAGGGTTAATTCCATATTATCATTTAGTCCATAACGAAGCATACAGGTGCTGTTTTTAAGCCGTCAGCTCACCAGCTCTAAGTGAAGACTCTGGTGTTTTAATAGATTTTAAAAAAGGGGAAATTTAAGTCAAAATTGAGCAACTTTCTTTCAGGAAGAAGAGAAAATGGAAGTGGAGGAAGGCGAGAAAGAAGAAGTGAGTGTGTCAGCATTTAGGAGCTGCTGTGGAGTCAGCAGCAGGGAGGATGGAGCTATCCGTCTTTATTTTGAGTCCATGCGGTCTGGACTGGCCGGGGACTTTGTTTGTGATTTAAGTGTTGAGTCAGGTCAGAGAGAGGCTCCAGTTTTGATTCTGGTCCGTCATTGTCAGCGAGAATCTTCACAGAGTAGCTGCGTACCACCACAAATTATGAGTGGGAGAATTTTAACACACATTCTTGCCCAGTCATGGTGACCCTGTGGATCCAGCAGAGTCCAAAACGCAGCAGACTGGATCCAGCTGTGAGGGTGTGCGGATAATAAATCTGCTCCTGGAGGAACTGGACAAACTGTTCTGGTCAGGAGTGAACTGACAGTACTGCGTACTGCTTTGACTTCTTCAAACACCTTTAGACCATGTCAGTTTTACTACTCGACACTGTCAATACTGTGGGTACAGCTCTAGTTTCTGTGTTTAGCGAAATTATTCTGCTAATTCACACAAAAAAATCATGTGTAGGTTGGAACATCAGCCCTAGTCGTCGCTAAATTGATGGAAGACCAACAATTCTACAGACAAAGTACACGTTGACCAATCTCAGATTCGATAAGTTGTCGTTAAAGATGGGAAAAGGTGTTGTAATTGGGGGGATGTTAACATCACTCCACAGCAGCCTCACTGACAAGACTGCCTGCAGTGTCTGCAGACAGTCATCTACTTTCATTAATTAGCTTCATGAGCACAAATCATAACTTGATGATGCTGATTATTTCAAATTAATCAAACTTATCAACCGGACTGTACTACAACAGCTGTGTTTCAACCACAGGAACTGTCCCCCCAGGACATCGCACACTTTAGCCTCGTTTCCACCAAGCAGTCCGGGTCGGTTCGTCTCGGTACGGTGCGCTTTTAGCGGCGTTTCCACAGACTCATCCCGGGACGGATCCCTAAAAACCGAGACGAGCCGTCCCACTTTTTTGAGACCCTTTCGTATGGGTGCCAGACTGAACTGATCCGCTCTCGGGAGGTGGAGCAACACACTGCAGACGGTTGATTGGTCTAAAGAATCGTCACTTACCCCGACAGCGGCTGCATTTCTCCTGGTGGCTCACAGACTTCTCTGAAATGAAGCTTGATTGCTCTTTGTAACCGAGAGTTACATGAAAATCACAGAGAGGACAAAATGCTGCATGTCTTCCATCCGTGCTCTTTGTTTACTGTGTCGCGTTTTCTTCTTTGTTGGATTTAATCGCGGGGTAAGCTGCTACGGCGTCACGCTATTGTTTACCAGCTGTGGCTTCCGGCATGCGGCTTACACGCCGCCCACCACGAGAGGGCACAGTTTGCTGTGGAAACGCAAACGGGATGAGACTTAACTGTCCCAAACCGTCCCAAACCGTACTGAACCGACCCGTACTGCTTGGTGGAAACGCAGCTTTAGACCCTTGAACTAGGGTAGACATTTAGTTCTTGGGGATAAATTTATTAGGGATGCACCGACATGACAATTTTGGCCGATACCGATATTAATATTGTTGTTATGTCCGATAACCGATATTTATCAATATTGATATTAATTTTTTTTTTAATTTTAAAAATCTGAGATGATGTGTTGAGGTAGTTCAGAGAGAAAGAGCGGCACGATAGTGAGAAAAGACGACCATGGAGAGGATCAACGGATGGAGCGCCCTGGAAAGTGTGATCAAAACAGTACATTTTGTCTGTTTTTGGATCAAAAACAGGAGGAGAGTTCACTCTTCTTAGGTAGTTTTGTTTTTTACATCATTTTACACAGCTGTGTGGCTATAATGACCTCTGAACTCACAAAGACTTAGTTTGCGTTTGCCCCTCTGCGCATGCGCAGTACTCTCTGGAGAGCTGACTCTTTTCTTTGAGGGGCAATCGTAAACAAAGTCTTCGTCAGTTCAGAGGTCAGTACAGCCACACAGCGCTGTCTGAAGTAACACAGACTGTAGCAGAGGGCTAACCCGGAGCAGACCATGATGGAATATTGGTGAAAAACATGAGTTTTTGTACGATTAATGCAGTGTTAGGAGCAGCGCTGTCTATGCCCCGATGGATCCCATTATACGGACGTCCGCTGCACGATTTTGGATCTAAATATCTCCCGAAGCACTGCTTGGATCAGGAAAGCCTTCTGGGTGAGTATTTTGTTCTACTTCATTCTATAAACAATGTAAAAGCTGTATAAACCGAACTTATCCTTTAAGAAACATCTGTAGCTGGCGACAGCTTTTGTCACAGGCACTTGCTTCCTTTCAAGTGTCAACATATCTATCAACAGTGCAACAAAATACAACCAAAACCAGCACAGGCTGAACACCCCCATGCGGACAAGCTAACTGCAGAGCTACATGTCTTGTCTGTTGCCTTCTGAAGTGTTGTTTTTACTGAACGGCCTTTGTCTTACTGCCCTCTACTGGTCTGGTGCTGTTTTGTGATTTCTTTTATTTTTTTCTCTTTATGTCATTGCCCTGTTTTGCAGAATCTCCCCAGGTCTAGTGGTCAAGATGCCGACAAACAATGGGTAGCAGGAACAATTTAGCACAGGGGAATGTTCTACTAGGAGCTAAAAGTTCTGGTACCTTCTGGTGGAAACGCAGCTGTTTTCTCTACTGCATGGAGCTGGGGGCACATTTTGGATGTGATGTTGAATATGAATCTTTGCCAACACTGTTTTTGAGTTATGCTGATGTCATTCTACACTATCGTAGCTTTAACATTATTATAATATGAGCTGCTGAGAGAAAGAGCATGAGGTGGTAAAAGAAATATAGAGGCCTAGATAAAAGAATATGGGGGAAAATAGTTAGCAGTGAGGAATAAAACCCAGCGAAGTCAACAACAGAGCTTAAAGATAAGACTGCAGCTCCTCACTGCAGCAACGACTGCAAAATGCCCAGCGTACAGGAAGCAGCAGAGCAGATCTGGCACAATATGAAGTCACGTTTCAATTTCCAGAGACACAACAAGGATCAGACTGGTGATATAAACCAGAAACCCTGATTTTTATAATGATGCTGCACCACTGGAGCCCGTCAGATCAGGAGCACAGCGAGGATGACGCCACTGGAAAACAGAAACCCTGAGGGTGCTGCATACGAGCACGGCGTCAGCATCACGCTTCATCAGCTCACTGGGGAGCAGAGACAAAAAGACATAAAGCCCAGGCTTCGGTTTCCTTCCCCTGCGTGCTGAGACGCTGTGTCGGTAATATCACTTCTCTAACTGGGCATGTGCTTCCTGTGTTACTCCCACCATCAGACCGCTTGTTTTTGTACATTTCTAAACCTACAGGTGGAGAAATTCTCCGTCTCTTTCCCCCGTTATTCGGCCTGAGGGTAAATCAGATCAGGGAGGTTAAGAAGCAGCTGGCTAAGACACTCCAGGTCAGCAAGGTTAGTCTGCTCGGACATCATGTGATCAAACACTGAACACGGCAGCCTTCTTGTGACCTGCTGATAAAACCCGTAGAGTCCTACAAAAAGAAAGGGAATAAACTGAGCAAAGTCTGAGAGCACAAATGGCTTTTTACACCACTTCCTTTTGGTTGTTTACATATGACATGCTGCTTTTGATAAGTGGGATACGGCTTCAGGTCAATGTCCTTAAAGGGGACATATCATGCTTGTTTCTCCTTTTCACTATGCCAGACTAGGATGCCTGTAAAGCATTTCTGCCCTCAGTACAAGTCATTTAGTTCCTTCATTGCCCCACAATAGCGTTCTCAATATCCTCAGTTTAGGCCATTCTGAAGATCTCGTTGAAACGCTCCGTTTGGAGAATGACCTCCAGTAACCTCACAACGTCACAGCCTTTTGTGCTCTGATTGGTCAGTTCTATCAGAGGGGCGGAGGGGGTAGAGCCAGGGGGCGGTTTTTGCAGCATGGCAGTATTTACAAAATCGCCATATTGGATGGAGCAGACCGAGGGAGTTTGCTGTTTGCCAAAACTTCACCGTAAGGCATTGATAGCACTAAAAAAATGGCAGAGTGTAGGATACGTCCTTTTGTATTGGACCCCGAGTCAGACCCGGATGGTTCTGCAGCTCAGGAGGAAGAAAATCCACCTGGACACAGATCATCTCAGGACGCTTCAGTGTGGTGAGTCAAACTTTTCTCTGTCTGTTTTATCCATCATGCTGAAAGTGTAGTGTAAAGATCGCCTCTACCGTCAGTTCCTCACTATGTTGTTACTGCAGCATTATTGTGGTCCAGGTTCACAGGGCATGTCAGAACAAGCATGCAAATATCACAGTCTCATAAGTGTTACCACGTCTGCTAAAACTATAGTGTTTTAACTGCTAATTCACCATGTAAAGCCGAGCTGCTCAGCAGAGCAGAGTCCCTGCATCCAGCACTCAGTCAGTCGGCTCTTGGTGGGTGTATCCCTCGGTGGTGGTTGTGTGACTAACTGACATCACAGAGGAGGAGCTGCTTTATCAGATTACTCCAATAAAAAGAAAGGATCCTCGTGTCGCAGCATCAGAAAAAAATACAATATCTCATTTTTTGAAAATTCAGGGGGTGAAAGGTCTTGTTTTCAAATTTATTATATTATATGTAAGTATTAAATAAGGGATCAGCATGATATGTCCCCTTTAAAGCAACCCGGTTATGCTTTTCATTAAACAGGTTTTAAAAGCTCTTTTACAGGTTTTTTTGGAAATAAAATGCCACAAATTGGGTTGGAAACAGAACAAGACTGGAGTTTGGGGTCTTTTTGTTTCTGCTCATTCACTGTAAAATCCAGCAAGGCCACCAGGAACCAGCACACACTCACACACAGATGAATTAAACCCCTTCAAGGCCGCACAGGGAAGAAAAACCAGAAAACGATGCACGAAGACAACTCTAGAGTGGAATAACAAGTGATGTTTTGGTGCAATTCCACCCCGAGGAGCTGGTGATGACTGATTTAATGTGACAACCTGGATATGCCCAACAGGTGTCGTCATGCGTAGAGAGAATTTCATAAAAGGGATCGCAAGGCAGAACATACCCACTTCATACATGTGGTACATTGGATGCTTGTGTTTTTGTTGCAGGCCCAACAGAAGCCTGCTCTTTAAACCTGATTTATCTCTTCATCTACGGCTGACTATCACACACACACTGCTCGTTTATCATCCACGGACGTGACAGGTGGATGTGGAAATATGCAGGCCACACTAATCTGCTCTGACACTCGCAGAATATGAGGCAGCAGTTTTCCTCCACCTGCCATATGTTTGCATGCAGTCACTGTATGAGGAGGAGGAGGAGGAGGAGGGGGGAAGGAGGAGGCCTCGGCAGCGTGAGAAAAGGGAGGAAAAAAACGGGGAGTTAAGGAGGAGAAGGGACGCTATGTACCTCTTTTCGGCATCTCCTGCAGGGGAATGGTGTCCCCTCCCCCGTCGTAGGGCAAGTAGGGGTCGGCCGCGGCGTCCTCCTCCTCCATGTTGACAGTTAAGACGGAGCTAAAGCTAAGCTAACATCTCACTACGCACTGCTCGCTTCGTGTGTGTCTGTCGCTACCGCCGCTGCTGCCATGTTTACCGAAAGGAAGACGAGTGTGTGTGTGTATGTGTCCGAGTGTGTGTGTGTTTCTGAGTGTGTGTGAGCGCACAGCCCCGTCTCTCTGTCCCTCCCTCCTTCTCTTTTCTGTCAGTCTCGCTCGCTCCACTGCAGCAGCTGACTGTTGGAGATAATGACGTCATCACGCACACATCCAGGAGGGAAAGGCGACAGAACGCTTGTACGGCACAGACCACGGTTGGCGGGTCACAGGGGTGCGGGGCGCGTGAGCTGGGACATGGAATATTCCATCCGGGAATTAATGCAATATAAACGGCGCAAATAAACACGTTAAGGGACAGTTAGTCGTGAATTTTAATAATGTCGAGAGTATTAGTCCGCCAGTTCATTCACAAAAGTCAAGTTTTAATGTCAGTTGATGTTATTAGTCCTATTTTATCAAAAATAGGAATCATTTTACTGTAGAATCCTGAGCGCTAACTAGCATTACAGCTACTTTTTATTAGTTAGCTGGTAATTTAACCCATTCAGATAATGTAAAACTATCAAATTATTTAATTTTCCAAGATGCAGAAGTATTTGTTAAAAAGTTGACATGTTTCGAAGGAGTTGTTTGTTTTGAAAATGTTTAAAAATGTAAAATCTGTCTGAATTTGGCTAATTTAAAACAAAAACATTAGCACATGTCATGAAGTCACAGTAGTACCATATTTTTGCTTTCCACCTCAACGTGGCAGCACAGTAATATTTGCTGTGTGAACTATTTGACCGGCTAATCCATCCCAACTTTTTATCAACATTGGCAAAGACTGTATCTACATGACTCTCACAAAATGAAATTTATTTCAACAATAATCATGTAATATTTTGTCTTTATTCTGGCTTTTATCTCGCAACATTATGACTTTATTATCACTATTCCGGCTTTATATATGCATAAGACTTTTTTTCCACAATTACTATGATATTGAATCTTTATTTTGACCTAAATCTAGTAAAATTTGGTCTTTCTTTCTACTTAAGTCTCATAACATTATGACTCAATTCATCATGATTTTTTTTTTTTACAGTGGCCCTTCCCTTACGAAAGAAAAATATATTGCAGCATATTGGAACATATCATGTTATATATTTGGTAATATATTCCCATATATGAGATTTAGTATTTATATTTTCCAATATCTTGCAATATATGGAAAGCGGCAATCATTTGTATATTTTGCAATATATTGCAATATATTTCATGAATATATAATATATTGTATATGTGCCCTCAATATATTATTCCATGTATATCATAATATATCAATAATATATTACAATACATTTCAAAAAATATATTGGTACATATATTTTTCTTTCGTAAGGGCTACCCTTCTGTGAAACGTAGAATTGGTTGTTACATCCTTTTTTCAGACTTGGGTCCAAATAATTATCCTTACTGAAAGTTAATCGAAGCCAATCAAAGGCTCACAGCACTTCCCAGAGATTTTTTTCCACACATTAATCAGTCATTGCTTTTGGTATTGGGAGAAAACTGCCTTAAACACTGTTTTGACTGCATGAGAGCTGCAGTGAAGTGAGGGCTACGGGTAGAAAGTCACTGTCAGGTGTTTTGTAAACTTCACGTTGATCCTGTTATTACACTGAACAAAGCAGCTGGAGCTGGATCTGTTAGGCCTCAACAATGAGACCCTGGCATTTCAAACGCTGTGAGGAAAATATCTGTAATACCTTGGACCTGCTTACCTTTCAGCAGGGTTCCTGTTGCTATGCAATGTCACAGGTGATGTCAGCCATAGTTTATTACCTCCCTGTTCAGAAAGTCCCGAGTGGGACATCAAAGCAGCCAAAGAGCAAGAAAAGTATTTCCATTTTTAAGAATTCAAGTTAAAAGATTGCAGAGTATCTCCTCAAGAGTTCAACTGCCTGTAGCGTCCAAAGCATAGCTCCACCGAATGCCAGAGTTTCAGCAGAGCCCTCCACGAGGTAACCGAGTGACTTGGCCCGTTGCTCACGCTGCAGTCACAGCACAGAGGAAGGCTTTACATGCTTCCCCAAGAACCCACCCCTCACTTCAATGTAAAAATAGAACAGGGAGGCAGAGAGAGGCACCAGGCGAACTTAAAAGAACATTCATTCAAGGGTTTCCTGAAACGCATGCTCCGACAGGCTGCCGGCCAAACTGGTTCGTGGGAATGTCACTGCAAGGTAGGCTGACATTCAACAATTGAGAGTGACAAGAGTGGGAGGAGGAGGAGCTGAGGCATGGAGAGAATACTTGAAATATGATCAATTTAAATGGACGGGAATCAACTCCTTTACTGGGCAGACAAATGAAACTGAGTAGACAGAGAACGCACTCCTCTTTTACTGTGCATACAGGTTTGCTTTTGAAAACAAGCTCTGACAACAATGTTTGAGGAGCCAAACTGAAGAGATTCATCAGCGTATCGACTCTGATGAGAAAGATCCAACCAGGATGCACCAGATAAAACGATCAGACACCTGTCAGAGCCACTGTCAGAGAATGAATGGGCTGCCATGGCTGGATTGACAGGCAGCATCACAGCTGGATACACGGAAACACAGCAGGAACGACGTCTGGCACTCTACCTTCAAATGATGCAATGATCACATCTGATCATTACGTGATTAACAGGCTGTAATCACTGTGCCTCACTTGGACACCACCCTCCTCTAAGCTCCTCTATATTTAGCCAGCTGACGACACATTTATGAATACAAAGGAACAGAGGCGGTTACTACAGCCTTACCTCTGCTACCTGACAGGAAAGACCAACCAATGGCACAGAAATAAGACCAAGAACAATCAGCTACCAACGCCAGGGCACTTATAAAAGTGAGGCTGCGAACTAAGAGCAGGAAACAGGAACCATGTAAGGGTTGAGAAAACACAAACAGGATACAGGGGCAGGTAAACTAATGAGGCATGCAAAGCTGGTGAGAAGAAAGACAATTACCAAAAACAGATGAAGATTGAGGATTAGAAAACACACAAGAAGTAGTAAAAGATTGTTAAATAACCAAAAAAAAAAAAAACTGAAATCTTTAAGAAGCCTTACAAGTGGTTTCAAAGATTGGTTTCTGAACAACATTTGCACAATGCACCAGTACAAGATGTAACAAATCTGCAGGTGGGGAGATGAGGTTGGGCGAAGGGTTTCAGGTTTAGGATAAGGGGCCGTTTACACGACAGTGGTTTTAGGATGAAACACAAAGGTATAGTTGTTTTTTGGCCTCCAGTTTACATAGTGACATTTCAGTCGATCTAAAACAGAAACTTCTTGAAACGGCCTCCAGACTGGAATTTTCTGAAACGGCTACCATTGCCGATTAAAAGGCAAGCCAGAGTTTTCAGTAGAAAAACTAGCGTCTTGCTACACTTTTTGCATGCACTTTACTTTTTTTTTTCATGGAAACTTAATTTACCATGCGTGAACCAGACAACGACAACACCACAGCATCACTTCGACAATCAGGGAAGACCGAATTAGGTACTTTCATTGGTACCGCCTGAATTCTGGTAAGAGTACCAGGTACCGATTCATGTAAAAGGGAAAGGTGCCATGTTTAGGTACCTAAACGCATCCTTGTAACTGTGAGGAAGTGGGAGAGTAGGCAATTTTCCAGGTTGGACATGAACACAGCATTGCAAGGTTATATACTAAAGAATAAATATGTTAAATTGAAATACATTGACATGTTATTATTAAACAAATTGATAATTTTTACCACATAAATACAAAAAGTACCTAAATTTGGTACCGTTGAGTACCTATACCGATTGCCAGGTACCAGGCATCGGTATAGTATCGTTTCAAATGTGAAAGGTACTCATCCCTGATCCGTATATATGCCAGATGATCAGCCCACCTCTACTTCAGTGGGGGGGCAAACAAAAGAAGCTTCTGTCTATCGCCACCTACTGGCCTGGCATGCATACCGCAGCGTTTTTAGTCCCTAATCAAGTCTGTGGAAACCATGGACTGTAAAAAACATGGAGGTAGTCTACGCAATGTCGCCTGTCTGTTCCTGATACAGCAAATTTAGCCAATCGGCGGATGCAGCCACATTGGATATAATGTGGGCATTGAGCTTCCTTTGGAACAGCTGTCTCTGATTGGACAATAGAAAAATCAGTGTTTCAGACCTAAGTCATATTTTTTTAAACCAGGCTGTAAATATACTTTTTAATGCCATAAAAGTGTGTTTTCCAACCTTTCTACAGTCAGCCTCAAGAAGATCTTTTTTTACTAACCGGATGTTGCCTCTTTGAGAAAATGTATATCGTTTCTCGCTGTGTTTTTTCCCGTGGTTGGGTAAAAAAATGTCACGCTAACGGCCCCTTAGAGGGATTTTGAAGGCGGAGGTTGGGGTTTAGGGTGATCTAGAGGGTGGAGGGTGCGGTTAGATAGTTAAAGTTGGGTCACGGTTAGGTTTAGGTTGATTTTTTAGGGTAAAGGTTTGTGATGATTCAAAGGTTAGATTTAGGGTTAGGGTTTGGCGATATTTCAACAGATAGGGATGGGGTTTAGAGGGTACCCTGAGGATAAGGGTTCAAGTTTAGAGTCAGGGCTTTGGAGCTGAGAGTTGGGGTTAGATGGGTAGGGTTAGGTAAGGGTACGAGGATCAGGGTTAGATTAGAGTTAGAGGGTTAGGCTTTTCTGAAATTCAGAGTATTGAAAAATGCAGAATTTTGCAGTACAGTTTAAGATTTCATCACAAGCTAAAGAAAGAACTTAAACACATTTTTGAAGGCTAATATGTTGGAGTCGCTGGTTTAACCCAGGGTTCCACTCCCGACCACTGTCCC
Source organism: Halichoeres trimaculatus (assembly GCF_033239565.1). Lineage (NCBI taxonomy): Eukaryota > Metazoa > Chordata > Actinopteri > Labriformes > Labridae > Halichoeres > Halichoeres trimaculatus. The sequence continues at coordinate 20,661,970 of NW_027437200.1, forward strand.
TTGTTTCTCTGTTGACTAAATGTTGCGATTTTCCTTTAAAATCTCAGTTTTGAAACCATTTGTGAGGCCGTGTGGGACAGAAAAGAAGCAGGGTGAAAACAGCAGGGGTAGACAGGGTGTGACAGGTCAACAAAAGGAGCATCATGATGGCGTGGATGGAGCTGAGGAGGGGCAGATGGCACAGCGACACACATTTGATGCATTTGGACATCAGAGTCTGGTCAACAGAAAGAATTTGACTGGAAGCTCTTTGGGAATTCAAGGATCGGAGACTGAGGGTCAGTGAGTTCATCAACAGGACCAATGGGACAGCTTGGTGGGGAGCGATCTGGACTTGAGGTGTTGTCCCCCTACCTGGGGAGGCAGCGTCCCCATCCAGCAGGTTGTCGTCCTCGGTGGTGTGGAAGTCCATGATGACGCCGGCTCCATCCAGCAGCTCCTCGTCGCTGCTGGCGCTGGCGATGCTGTTGTAGCTGTTCCTGCAGTAGCCTCTGTGGTACAGCTGCTCCGACTCCATTTAGCAACACGCCAGTGCCCTGGATAACAAGGGGGGAGGAAGGGAGGGAAGGAAAGAGGAAAGGAAGGGGGGTGGTAGAGATATACACACCGTGTTTGTGAGGATGCTAGATTAAAGAGCCTACCAGGTGAGTCTGTGAGTCTGAGAGGTAAAGACGGTCAGTAGGGGGAGTTGTTAGTGTGCAAACTGACTAACAGCTGAACAGACAGACAGAGTGAGGATGTGATGGAAGGATTTCCCTGTACACACATTTCCACTTCAGGAACAAACATTACAGTGGCAGAACGAGCAGAAAGTTCAGCAAAAACCAAAAGAGACAACATTGATGCGGTCTTTCACAATTTGAAAACACTAAAACCAAAATAATAAAAAAACATTCATCTCAAAGAATTTCCTCCAGAAAAAGTTGATCCAATTTAGCAAGTCAGTCAAAACTGTTTGTTCTGAGTCCAAGAGTTGTGGCTGATAAAAGGTTATTATTGGCAAAGAAACAACAAAGAATCAAAAACACAAGAAAAAAAGGAATACAAAACAGTGTAAAATTTTCAAATACAGAAAACAGCCTGACAAGTAATAAGTATTGTAGAGCTGATACAAATTTCAACCCTACAATATCATCTCCTTAATATCAGCTCTTTAATATGGTATTTGATAAACAAGGATGATATTGTTGGGTTGAAATTACAGAGCTGATGGAGCTAGTATTGTAGAGCTGTATTCTGCCCTATATAGGACTGATATCATAGAACCGATTTTATAGAAAAAATATTGTAGAGCTAATATGATGGTGCCTGTATTAGAGAGTTGGTATCATAGAGACAGTGTTGTAGGGTTGAAATAACAGTATTGATATTTCAGAGCTTGTATTGTAGGCCCAGCATTTTGAAGCCGATATTATAAGGCAGAGCAAATACTAAAGGCACGATATTTTAGGGTCGATATAAAGTCGATACAATGGTGCAGATATTATTGGACTGATATTATAGGGTTATAACATTATAGTTGATATTATAGAGATAGGCAGATATGGTAGAGCTGATATTAGAGAGTCAGTATTATCAAGCCTATATTGAGCCTATAGCAGATAGGGATAGGGATGTATTCAGTTAACTTTGTAAAACACTCTGCTGAGCCTGGGAGCTGTTTAATAAACATATGCTTGAAGGCATTTGATTGCAGTTAAGTGTTAGAGTTTGTATTGTTCAGTCATTTTACACCAATATATTTTAACTTTGACAGCAAATTAATATCAGCTTTAAATATCAGTTATCGGCCTCCTTGCCTACAAATAATCAGTATCGTATCTGCCCCTAAAATCCATATTGGTCTGTAGCAGAAGTAATTTAGAGTTTCCTCTGTCATAATTCAGGTCTATGCCTTGTTGTTTTTTTAATATATAAGACTAACTAGCCTTACGATATTCATCTACTTTACATGACAGGACGTCATTTGTACATTGTTAGATTCACATTTTTTCTGAAGTTCTGCCCCACTGCATTCACAGACACACAAACACGTGCACACATTCAGACACACAGACAAGCACGTTCCATATAGTGGACAGAGAGCTGGAAACTACCACAAGAAACATCTCCCAGTGCCTTCTATTCTCTGTGAAGATCCAACACTCCCCTAAGGAAACACTGTATATAACAGAGCTGATATCATAGACGAGAGATATTTATGTTGAAATGCTGAAAGACATTTCACCGTATAGAAATTTGACTTCAATGAACTCCTGATTCTTCCGTACATTTGGAATAATATCCCAAAATTATCGCAGATTTTCACCGTTATAAAAATTCCGAATGTTCAGGATGCCGACAGGAAACAGACTGATATATTGGGGGATATATTATAACACTGATATTATAGGGGCAGGATTACATAATTGATATTATAGGTAGAGGTAGACCGATATATCGGCCGGCCGACATATCGGGCCGATATTTGGACATTTGTCTTTATCGGCCATCGGCCATATTTTCTTTTAAAAAGCCGATTTTTGATCCGTTGTATAAAATGACGCAATTTTTGATCAGGCACAAAAAAGATGAGCACCTCAAACTTGTGGAACCACTTGGATACATTACATACTTTTGTTCAAATTATATCAATAAGTTTAAATTTCTTTTTTGACATTTTAAGAAGAGTGTGAATGTTTACTACTGCTTGTTACATTGTGTATTTACTCAGACAAAATATTTCATTGTTTTGAAAGCTGAATAAATGTTCAGAGGACTGGACACGACTTGTTGTAATAGATTTCTTTTAGTTGCTCAGAAATTGCTGCGTTTCAAAAAAATGTGATAAATATATATTTATTTAACAATCGGCCTGAATATCAAATTGGAAAAATCGGCTATGCATATCGGCATCGGCTGCCCAAATTTGGAAAGCATCGGCATCGGCCCCCAAAAAACCCATATCGGTCAACTTCTAGTTATAGGGGAGATATTATAGAGCCAACATATCAAATAGAGAGGATATGTTCACATTTCCCTGAATAAAATTTTGTATAGTTCCAGTTTCAGTTCAGCTCTGATGCAGATTACCACATGAGATTTAAAATCTGAAAGAAAAATGGTAACTACTGGACAAGATGATGAAAGATGGAGTAAAAGGAAGAGGGGAATGAGGTGTGGAAAGAATGAGAGACAGAGCTGATCCATCATAACAGACGGAGATAAATCTGTGCTGCCAGGGGAGCCTAACAATTGATGATGAGCAGGGTGATGATGAAGAATGACTGAGGGGAAACATTTGAAGAGCTTCAGTAAAGCTGCAGAGTGGAAGATGACTTTTTTGTCTTTGTTCTGTGAAAAAAAAACTTAAACTTTGAGATTTTTTGGGGGATGTGACGTGTTGTTGTAACTGTGGTGTATTTATAGACGGAGGGATTAAAGGGACACATGGACATCCTACCCTCACTGATGGGATTATAGCCATCATAATAATAACAGCACTGCTGGACAAATGGAAATGAACAGTTCAAACATCGCCCCCATGTGGACAAAGAAAGAACTAAGTCTGTAACCGCAAATGTGACTCAACCAGCGACCGAAAATGCCCCCGACCAGGCCGAAAATTAAAGATTAACCAGAGGGCATTTTAGGAACATTCACACCAAGACGTGATGAGTCACAAAGGAAGAAGGAAAAAGAGAGGAGAGAGCTCGACCTGAAATGTGCCCCGCTGCTGTAGTCTGACTGATCTGCTCTAGTCCTCTACGCTCTGATGGCCGAATCATACTCCTTCATATCTCTGTGAGAAAAAGGACAAAGTCTAATAGATTTATGAGCAGCCTCCCTATCGACCTGAGCGGTTTCCATTTCCTTTCTCATCTTGTTTTTTTCTTGGCTTGATTTGTCACCCCTGCAGGGCGCAGCGCGCTGAGGTGACATTCATAAAAGGCCACGATGAAAAGAAGAAAGGAAAAGAAACGCTGGGGTTAGCTGGATTGATTTGAACAGTCAATGTTTCTAGAATATGAAAAGGGCGTTTGTAACAAAACCTTTATTTATTAGGTAGAAAGTTTAAAAACTAACTCAGCTACAGTCTTTCACCGAAGCCGTTCACCTCTGACTAATAGCAGCAGACACTTTGTGATGACAGTAAAACCACATTACAACACAAGCTAACACGGCTAAAGTCTTCTGCAAACACTCACAGACAGTGTGAGCTTAGACCCCTGATCCTCTTTGGTACAAACTGTTTAAAGTGAAGCAAAGAGGAAAGAGAAACTTTCCCCTCGCCAGTATCACCCCTGATTCAGCAGGAGACTGGACTTCCCTTTGAGCTCGATTGAATCAGCGCCGACAGGAAATTCAATTCAGCTCGTTTGTAAATGTGGAGAGGGAGCTCATGTGATGGTGCCCTTTATTTGCTCTTTAACTTTTAGTTTGTTGTGATTCAGCCCCGAATGAGAAAAACATCCAGTGATAGGAAATGTCAGCTTTTCCTCTGAATCACTCTAAACTCTCTTTGTCTCTTGCTTTCATTTAGTTTGAATACAAACCTACAGAAAACCTGAGATAAGGGAAAAGTTGTCACACAATGTCCGGTCAATAATAATTCATGTGCAAAAGTACGTAAAACTGTATTGACACAAGATTTTAGAGTTAAGAATTTGATATCAAACGGAAGAGGTCGATATCTTGTGAAAATAATAAGGGAAACAATTATAAACTCAAGATTTTTTCATCTTAAGCACGCAAAATAACCCTATCATAAACAGCTATCTTGCACCACCAATCTCAGATCATGACACGCCTGTATCTTCTGCAATCTTGTCAGAACAAGTTCATCTTGTGCAAACAAATTAAAATCTTCAAAGAATAAGTTATCTTGTGCCAAAAAAGTTCATGTCACTTGAGAAGTCAATATTTTGTGCAGTCTTGTGAACATCATTATCTTGTGCACACAAGTCCAAATCTTCAGTAACTTCTATCTTTAACCAAATTCAACATGCAACTTGAGAAAAAGACAATATTTTGCGTAATATTATGAACACAAGATTGTTATCTTGTGCTCACAAGTTTGTATCTTGTGCAAAGTTTTTACTATCTTGTGCGTGTAAGGTGATATCTGGTGCCAACATGTTCATAGAACATCAAGCCAGTAAAGGGTGAAATCTTGCATACCCAAGATTATCTTGAGCACACAAGATTATCATCTTGTGCAAACAAATTGCCATCTTATCTGCACAAGATAATTTATTGTACGAAAAAGTTGATACCACTTGGGAAGGAGCAAGTATCTTGTGCAAACATGTTAACACAAGAATATGATCTTGTGCGCAAGTTAACATTCCATGAGAACAATTCCATATATTGGGAAATCCTAGGCATGACAAGATTTTTATCAAGAGCATGCAAGAATATCTTTGCTAACAAGTTGACAACTTGGGTGAGTGAGTTATCTTGTGCAATTATAGAACTCTTGTGCCAACAAGTTCATTTCTTTTGAGAACAAGGTGATATCTGAAGACAGTTATCTTGATGTAAAAGTTGAATTTTTGTTGACAGGTTAATATCGTGTGTTCAAGTAAATATCTTGTGTAAACAAAGTTTGCAAACTTAAGAGCACAACATCATTGTTTTTAAGACAGTCGTTCCATTTGAAAGAAGAAGTTATCTTGTTTGCCCTGGATGATAACTCAGACCCTTTTTGCTAATAATGAGAAAGTTGACGTTTTTTCAATTATCTTTGAAGGAAACTTTTTCATATAAGAAGAGTTTTTATTTTGACTGTCAGTTGTAAACTTGCTCCTGTGATCTCTGGTTCCATAAACCAGTAGGGAGCGGTTCAGGAGAGAGGAGTGTATTTGTGTGTGTTCGACACTCGATAACAGCAAAATAATCGACAGCAAAAGAGCAAACGTTGCGGGGTCTGCTGATGTTACACAACCACTGTCTTATCTGCCTCCGCCTGGTCACTATGGAGGTGTTGCCCAGGCGACTGTTGCTGGGATATGACTCAGCGTTCTGGCCTCCATATAACCGACGGACTCACACCTCCTTCAGAGACAGGAGCAACATGTTCAACAGCATCACTCACACAGGCAGGTGGTCGATGTATTGACGGGTATGGAGCACAGACAGACGCCTCATTACAACACAGAGCTTCACTCATTACAATGACAACATGGAGGTCATTAAAATCAACTACAGCAACTTTATCTGCAACACTGAAGTCACATTCTAAGTTCAAGAAAACAACACCTAAAGATCAGAGATGAGTCATCGTAATTTGAAATTATTCACCAAATTGGATTATAGACAAGTTTTTCCTGACTTTGCAAATGAAGTCATCAAATAAAGTCATTATTAGTCATCAGCTCACTACTTTAGCTTTTTACTTTATGTTCAGACATTTTTTTCCCCCAATTGTGACAATTTACACAGAACTGACTTCTTTTCCACTATTCTGACCTTTTCACTCTAAATTCTGGCTTTTATCCCACTATTCAAAATTTTAACAATGACTGACTTCTTTCACTATTCTGACTTTTTCTTACTAATTTGAATTTTCACTTTAAATTCTGACCTTTTCACTTCAAATTCTGACTTTTTTTCACGATTCTTGCTTTTTTCACAGGACTTTTTCCAACTGAAATAAAAAATGCTTCTTATATTCCTGTCAATAAGGTATATTGTCTGTCCTGGGTGGCCTGGGTGTAGCAATCTGGATTTTGCAACTTGAGTTTTCAGATCTGAATTTGACAAATTGAATTTGAGTGACCTGAATATTTTTGTGGTTAAATTATGAAATGAATTTTTGGATCTGAACTTTTGAGTTATTTTTTTAAATCTGAATTTTCAATGGGTGAATTCCGGACAAATAAATTAAGATGCATGGTTTTCATAGCAAAATAATTCAATGCCATGAATTCAGTGGTGTTTTTATTTCAGTACTTAAAATTCAGTGGCTTTTAAAATTCAAATAATTATATCTCTTTTTTGCTTTCATAAAGACGCGGTAAATGGTCAAAGCCAGGAATTAAACCTCTCACATTTGGACGCTTAGACCACAGGCCAACAGTGCCCCAATGTAACACACTCTTAAAAACATTTGATTCTTTTTCACAGATATAACAAGAAAACTGATATCAGCTGATTCAATTTTACTAGATTTGATTAAGCTGGGAATGGCAACGTTGGCCTCAATTTGTAACTGTTTTTGGCTCGTCATGATCAAAACTGGAGAAATAATAAACTCATCGGCTAAAAAGAGTTAGAATTTGTACTGCTTTGACTAAACGACTGTTCAATTAGTCACAACATCTAAAACAAAACGGTGAAATCATTCACAGCAGCATAAGATGAGTGTAGTTTGTTTAGTGTGGAAACAACATTATTAGCCATGCTGCTAACATGCTGCTAACGTGCAGCCACCTCGAATAAAGAGCACCACTGAAGAAAGATGAAGTTGCTTCTTTCACAAACTGAATGCTGAAAGATGAATAATTGATGTCCCAAAAGGAAAGAAAAAAACATTCAAGAACAGTGTGTGTGTTTCAGTGTGAGTGTGTGTGTGTGTGTGCGCTATCAATGAGGCTTTGTCAGATATCAATTTCCTTCAGCCTACGCCAGTCTGGGAGTATTATTTTCCCACAGAGACAGCAGTGGAAGCACACTAGAATTAAAAATGGAGTCTCGTTTAGATGTTATAGACACGTAAACAGATCCGTTCAGGGTTTAAATCAAAATCAGATCTTCAGATGTTGTCACCGTGACATCAGGACAGTGTGACGGTGAACGAGCCTCCCTGAGGTCAGACTGAACAGAACGGAGGCAGACACTTCAGACAGACATAACACAATCAGTGCCCGGTTAAACCATCAGCTAAATCTAATAAGGAATGCTGCAGCGCTGCTTTCAGTTTGACCTGTAACCCTGCCTCTGATTTTTGATAACGCTGCACGAGGACAGCTCATCATAAAACAGTAATAAACAACTGAACAGTGTTCAAATGAAAAGGCAAAACATTAACTCGAGCTTATGTTCAACATTAACTCTTGTACAGTCAAAAACATCAGGTCTGATTTCTGCAGTGGTGAGGGATTAATAAGGGAAAGGTAGTCACCATACTTACATGGTCAACACTTTTCAAGACAATCATCCTATAGGAGCCCAAATTTGATAAAAAACTTGTTGAATAGTGTTAAAATTAACAGCTGGAAAAACTACTTTCACAACTTCTCTCTTTAATGATGTAGGATTTCCATTCAAACAATTCCTGTTGATAATGTCAACCAGCTTACCTTTAGCAAAGCTCAACTTTAAGCTAGCTAATTTATGCCAATGCTAGCATATCTTTTGGGGGTCAACTTGTGTAGTAGTTTACAAGACAAATAATTGACATTTGGAATGGATATGCATTGAAAGCTTAAACCTTTAGTGAAAGCTTTCTTAACTGAAATTTTTGGATAATTGTCCAAATGGCAGATATCGATCCCAATAATCAGTCAACAGCAATTATTGGTTAACATATAGCAATACTTCAGCCCAACAAAAACTAAAAAAGAAAAAAAGTGGCTGTTTTCTTTGTTAAAACTTTTAGCTAACATTAATACTAGCTAGGTTGTAGTTGCTTGCTAACATTCAAACTTTTAGGGCTGGTGCTTGGACAAAACCTTGGGACAGAGGAAGAATTTAATGTATGTTTTTTTTATTGGATGTTACATAGACTTAAACAATCTATAACATATCAGCAGGTAAAGATGTTTCGAAAAATACGGGTCAAATATCTGTGAAATGGGGCTTGAGTACAGCGCAAGAAAATGTAAAAAAGTTTGAAGTTCAAAGAGTAGTTTGCTTCAAAAATGAGTCAAGAAATTAATTAAATGCTTAAAACCCTGATCATAACCCGTCTGCTTTGAAGCAGTTTTAATGTTTTTTTGTCATTTAATTATATTAATCACTATATGATATAGGGGCATAGTGTCTGTGACATCACCCACTTGTTTCTGATACAGAGTTTTGGAGCCCATCTTTGATAGAGGCCATATTCAAAATACTTAATTCAACCTAGCTTTGTTCAAGTTATGGTGAGGTAAAGAGGCGGGCCTTTAGCTTCTCAGCAACAGGCTGCCTGTCAGTCAGGTCAGATAAAAATCAGATAATAAATTAAAAAAAAAATATCACCTTCTGTTTAGCGTGAATGTTGAATAAGCAGGTAAGACACAAACACTTTTTAAAACAGACTGTAAACATGTTTGTTTTTGCTTTAAAAATGTAGCTAGTTTGGCTTGGTGTGTATGTGATTATCTGTACTTTTGGAGCCAGCCTCGAGTGGACATTGGAGGAACTGCAGTTTTTAGCACTTAAAAAGAGTTGCCACTTTGATTCAACAGACTCAAAACATCTAAAAAGTTAAATTTAGAAAATAAAGTACAAAAAAAATCTCCAGTACAAAAAACAAGTTATCTGACAGCTCTGAGTTTGGATTAGCAGAGCAAACCAGAAAAAGACTCTTCTTCAGTTTTTAAAAGTTGCAACTGAAAAAATACTCGTATCGAGCTAAATGAAACTGTTAGCAAAGAGACAAACTGTACAAGTGCTGATGTTTCATCACCACCATGACACAGCCAGCATGATAATGAAATCAAACGGTCATTTTGCAGCAGTTAGCTGTGCAAAAACACACGCTTCATCAGCATTACACGGTGAAAACAGCACATTAGGAGCACATTGAGCGGAGAATGTGTGAAAGCAGATTGTGCAGCTTCACTTGGCTGCAGCTCAGGGCCTGAATCTCATAAAAGCGTCAAATAAACCACAAATGATCCAGGAGGGAAAGCACACACGCTAACGGTGAATCCACGATAGCTTTCATGCTAACTGTGAAACAAGCTGGCACCTGTTTGTCAGCGTAAAACTGGAAAAAGAAGCAGTGAGTGCTCTGAATGTGACAGCGATACAGGGATGGATGGATGGCCTCACACAAGCTAACAAACCGCCATGACCGTAAATTAAAAAAAATAGAAAACACGAAGCAACGTCACGTACCTTCCTGATGCCTCAATTCCAGCCCGAGCACGACAATTCATCCTTTAATCCTGAGAGCAAACGCAGATTTCACCGTCTTCTAAACGAGAGGATTTGACATTCTCCTCATCATCATGGTGTTTTCTTTTTTCAGTCCCATTCCTGTGTCAGTGACGTTCACTTCCTGTTTCCCATCCCAGCAGCAGAGGAGGCAGCAGAGGAGGCAGCGGCAGACCCTCCACCCTGAGACCCAGGGACGGTCAGAGACAGTCAGGGAGAGGAGAGGAGAAAATCATCAATTATTCATCTAATCAATGCTATAAAACGACAAAGATACAAAACAATGAAGACACCACATGAATAATGACATATGAGCTGAATAAAGCTATAATACTTTCATGGATGTAAAGTTTTTGTCCAACAGTTGACAGTCTTGTATGGAAGCCCTAAGCAGACATGCTTCATACAGCTTACGTACATTTTATTTTCTCCATTTTTTATCAACATTTCGTTGTTTCCATAAGATATTATCTTATTTATCTTCTAGTTTGAGTGCCAAGATAATGAGTTAAACCTGTGATGAGTAATTTTTAAGACTTTCTCAATACTGTAATTAATTTGATTACTTCAAGATGTTTTTTTTTTTTTTTGTTTGTTTTTTTTGATAACAGGATATATTTTTTTTATATTTATAATTTAGCCCATTTGTGTGTTTTTTTTTTGTTTGGTTTTTTTTTTGCAACTTTGTTACCTATATTTGATCATCTGGCATTACCATGGAGCTTTTTTGTAATAACAGGATATTTTTCATTATATTATAATTATAATGAAGCCCATTTGTGTTCAATTTATTTATTTATTTGTAACTTTTCTACCTATGTTTTAATCATCTGGCGTTACCATGGAGCACTTGTTAGTGCAACAGATTTTCTTAGCCAATTAGATTTCTTTTAACAACTGAATAATCTATTATCACATGGTTTGTAAAATGATAAAATACATGTCCCCTTAGGGCTCCTGTACTTAGCTTAAAGCTCCTGTGGAGACATTTTTCTGATTATGAAACAGCCTGAAATATATACTAATAAATATTTATGATCTATAAAGGCAAGTAAGACTATCCGGAGCGGAAATTGAATTTTTTAAATCATATTATTATTGATTTCTTAAACGGCTGCCGCAGGGTAGGTGTCAGATTAAAATATTTAAAGCATCATGCTAAATGTTTTAAAGGTAGAAAGCTTGTTAAGGTGTGAAACATTTAAAAATTGACATAAATCAGTGTGAGAATTATTTTGTTTAAAAAAAAAACGCAACTTAAAAACACACAGGGCAAAAACAATTAGAGAAATATGGACACCTCTTTGTCCACAGGGGGCGCCAAAATGACAGAAAAATTGGAATTTCTTCATGGGAGCTTTAAAATTTTTAGGTGAGATTTAGAAACAAGGCCAAAATAGAAAAGAAAAAAGACACAGATAAAATCTACTCTTGCAAAAATGTAGGTTGTATAGTGTAAATATTATCATATAACAATAATGTAAACTATAACAGTAAAAGTACATTTACAGGTGTATTTGATTCTTGTAGAATGAAAATTGAACTCTTAGTGCTGGAGTACCAGATAAAATATTTTTGTTACAAACTCATGCGCTCATTTAATTTAAATAAAAGTGATAATATCATTTTAACATATTCTAGATATGGTAAAAAATAGGTTTTCATTAACTGCACACAATACAGGTATTATCTATCCAACAGTCCTATGTAGTAACAATTTTGGGTTTACAATTTTAACATGTAAAATGTCAAGTAAATGAGACCGGAAATTCATTATAGCAAATGTAAGGAATTTAACTAAGTCTTTACTTTTTAGGAGAATAAATAGATAATCTTACAGTCCATTCAGTTTATAATTTGGTTTAAGTTCTTCACGGGGGAAAGAGGGTCAACTGACTTCTACTAAAACATGACAACTAAACCAGATGAAGTTGTTTTAAAGTATTTTTAATATACTTTCTCATTTAGAAGTTATTTTTGTGTTTTGCTTTATCTAAAGAGAACGTTTCACAAAGCATCAACAGTTTCCTCCTTTTCATTGAGTCCATACAACCAAACAGTGCCATCTAGTGACCAGTTTGAGTAACTTCTCTTGCATACACTATTCGGTTCATGTTGATTGAACTTTTCTTTGGTTGCAGTGGTGACGAGACGACTCAAATTTGAGCCAGAAAATCTGATAAAAGCAGCAAAAGCCGAAAAAAATGAGTCACAAAAAATATAAGAATTTTATTTCATCAAGATAAATCAGCTTCCAAAACCCTTGATTCTCATTACATGAGCTAGAATCTTGTCTTCATTAAATAACTGATAGCACTTGTAACACATCTTTTTAGAAATCTTCAAAATCCTGTAGAAAGAAACTTCCTGGTTGGCTCTTAATGTGTACGACAACTTCTTGAGTAGTTTAAAATGAACTCTCCTTCCATCATCACGTCTTCTCCAGACTCTGATAAAAACCCAGCTCCCTGCGGTGCTCCTGGACCGGCATGTTCCTTCTTGTGCTCTTCACCTTCTCTAGATCAATCTCCACCCGCACCATACCTGGTTTCTCACCCCCACAGTCACCCAGCACCTCCCCCCACGGGTCCACCGCCAAGGCGTGCCCATACGACGCGCGCTTCTCGTGGTGCCGACCGACCTGTGCTGCCGCTAAGACATAACACTGTGTCTCAATGGCCCGTGCACGCAGTAACACCTGGGAAAGAAAGGTGTTAGAAAATTTAAGGAGTGTTTGTGCTGTTTTGGGATTTGTTGTCTAATCATCTCTCATCCCACCTCCCAGTGAGCAGTTCCTGTGGCTACAGTGAAGGCTGATGGGTAAGTCAGGATTTCAGCTCCAGTCCTTTGCAGAGCGGCAGACAACTCAGGGAATCTCAGATCGTAGCAGATCCCAAGACCGACCTGTGACAGTTGAAATAAAAGATTATAGAGAGACGTTTACTGATTTTAAAACCAAAACCCAAATAAGCAGAAAAACTGTAGATTTGCTCATTAAATGTTTTCAAATCAAACCTTAAGTCAGTTGGAAAATGATGCCCCTTTGTATCTCAAATTTACAATGAAATGAAACGTAACAGTGAAATGTGATTCAGTGAAACAAAACATGACATATCATGTTGACCCAAACAAATCATACTGGATTGTTACGTAACATAATGTATAATGCATTGTGTCATAACATAACATATCATTTTCCTTGTATTGTTTCAGATTGATCTGCTTAAACACAACCCATCATATGGTATTGTTGTGTAACATACACACATCAAAACAAATTTCACCCAAGTTGCTTAAGTTTTGTAACAAAACATAATGTTATCTCAAATTTTTTAACGGTCATAATGTTCATAATAGTTTGTTACGTTTTGTTACCTATAGTTTTGTTACGTAATGTCACATAATGCCACATAACGCCACATAATGTAACTTAATGTAACGTAACATTACGTGCCGTCACATAAAGTATTGTAATGTTACCTAAAGTGTAACAGTCACAATGTTCATTGTGTTTTGTTACCTTAAGTTTTGTTACATAATGTAACTTAATGTAATGTAAAGTAAAGTTCTGTAATGTTACATAGAACATTGTAACATTACCTCAAGTGTAACAACTGTAATGTTCATGTTTTGTTATGTTTTGTAACTCAATGTTCATAAATGTTTGTAATGTTAATAATGTTAATGTTAATAATAATGTAACTTAATTTAACGTAAAGTAACGTTACGATATGTTACATATAATATTGTTACGTTACCTTGAGTGTAACGATCGTAATGTTCATAATGTTTTGTAACTCAATGTTCATAAATGTTCACAATGAAATTTAATGTGATATAAGGAAACAATATGTAACGTAAAGATTGTCATCTAATGAAACAGCACCTTGCCAACTGGAGTTTGAATGGGAGGCATGAGGGAAGGTCCAGGAATAGTGAAGGCGCTCTCTTTGAGGGAAACACCTTTTTCCGGTAGCTCCACATCAAACAAATGGGACTTCCTGTACACTGAAGTGATGTCACCTGTGTAGGTAATGACCAGATGAAGTTTAAAACATGAAGATTTAAACAATATTAAGTTTCTTTGATGTGATGCTAGAGCTACCTTTATCATTAATTATGATGTGACTGTTATAGATCCGTCTGTCAGACTCCCAGTCATGTCCTCGTTCATGAAATCCTCCAAGAGACAGCCACACTCCCAGCTTCCTGGAAGACACAATCACACTTTAACAGAATAATCCAGAATAATAATGGAACCAGGCTTCCACATAGGTCACTCTTGGGATATTAAGTGTCAAATTTCCCAGAAACTCAAATAAAAAAAATTTGTACCCACCTGGCCAGCTGGGTGTACTGTGAGATGGTGTCTCCTGTAAGGCTCTCAGACAGAGACAGCGTCTCCTCCCGACTTGATCCGATGTAGTCGAAGCCCTCAGGCAGGAACACCATGCTGGCCCCCTGAGCTTTAGCCTCCTCCACCAGCTGCTTACAGGCAGAGAAGTTGGCCTGTTTGTCTGGGGTGGCTGTTACCTGACACACCGCAGCCACAGGGCGAGGAAGAGTCGACATCCTGCACAGAGTGTTGTTATGTCCAGAGGACAGAAAAATATCAGGTCAAACATAGTTTATCATTAACTGAGTTGGTTAATCTGTTACTTACATTTAAATCTGTCTCCTGAAACAAAATATACAGACTAAAAACTGAATACAGCTCCATATGTTCCCTGTTTAAGACCGTTATTACATGTATGAACTCATACTTCCTTGTCAGAATGACCTGTTCTGCAGCTTGATCTGTCGTCTCAGATACTTTGCAGACGCTCCCACAATGCACCTGGCTGTGAGCATTGGTCCAAGTCACTGCAAAAGCACAGCACCCCTCCTGTTTAGTCCATATTAGTATTGAGTTCAATTCTGTATACACTGTGCTGCAGATGGATCAGCCGTGTTTCCTTCTTCTTCTTCTTTGTTTTGTATCTGGAATTAAGGCACAATTACCCCACCTGGTGGAGAGCACATTTTCTTCTTCTTCTTTAGGTTTTTCGGCAGTTTGGCTGCCACCTGCTGGTATGGAGTAAACATCGGGTCATTAAATGAATCTTACTCTTTCGGGAAACAAATTAATAAATGGTAAGAATAAGCATCAAAAATTGTAATCAACAGTTAATGTGTAAATAATATACCGACAGTGAATTTTGTCAGAGAATTTACACTAAAAAACATTTTAAAGAATCTCTCCTTGGATTTGGTGATTTGAGATGTCATAAAAAATATGAAAAAATATAAAAAATAAATTCAAAAAATAAGACCAAACATAATAACCAAAGGAGTTTAATATATACTATATAATTCCAACAGTTATCAAGTGTTTTTGGGGTGGTCAAAGATATCAACTGTCATAGTATGTATGTAGCTTACAAGTTTTTTTAAAATAATTAATTAAAATTTATTTTCGTTTGAGTTTGTGAAAGAAGTTAGGTTGGGTAGCTCGGTAAAATGTAAATTGCTCTTCAGTTTATTACTAAATATAAAATCACTAGCAAAACACTACATTCACCCCGTTTTTCCTTTATACTCAAAAGGAAAGAAACCGTTAGAGTGTTTTAAAACCAGTATTTGTTTTTTTTTTTAAATAGCTAATTTTAAATATTTGTCATATGTTGCATTAAAGTCACAAACACACCCACAAAAACATAATTTCAAACAGGGCCTAATCCCCAGACAGGCACCCACATGAGCTACCTACCGCTGTCTCTCCGGGGTCCTTCTCTGCAACACCCTTCCAAGATGGCAGCCAACAGTAGCAGCACGGGTAACAAATCCGGCAACAGCGGCGGAGGAAAACAGTCCGGCCCGTCCGCCGAGCAGGTACATTCACCTCCACTTCAGGCCGAGTTAAACGCTACGGACGCCGACGTTGTTGCTCGATCCTGTCAATTTTAGAAAAAGGCGCTAAACTGACTTCAAGCTAACTGGAGCTAACGCTAGCTTCCCTATCGCCATCATCCATCTATCTTCGAGCTTTCTCATCATTAAACGCTAGAATGACGTTTATCCATAAACTTAATTTGATTTTATGAACCATATGTCGTGATTGACTCTTATTGTGAGAAGTTAAGCGGTTTGTAGAAACGTTTAACCGAGCACACCCCTCTGTAGGTATGGTGTGCTGCTCTTGTCAATGGGTCTTGCCCAATAAGAGAAAGTGGAAGAAGCTATTTTTATCCCTGAAGACAACCCAGCCCCTCTTACTACCCAAAAAGTACACCAAGTATTGCAAAAAATACATTCCTTTATTTAATTGAAGCTTTGAGAAAAACAAATAATTTAAACAGTAAATACCGTCAGTAGTAAGGTAATTATCACATTAATTTGACACCAAACAGATGTTGTTCAGGGTTAAAAAATATATAACAATGACCACAGATATGGGAAAAAAATGAGTAGGAAGCCAGAAAAAGCAGCAATACTTCTGCTGTCAGAGATGTTTTAAATAGGTATTTTCTGGGCCAGGGAAAAAATAACCTTGAATTAATTTTTAATTTTTGACTCTCCGAATTCTGAAGCGAAAAATAATTACGAGACTTAAGTCAGATTTCTGACTCTCATTTTATAATTTTATGTGTCAGAATTCAAAGATGTGAAGATGATAATAATATCAAAAAAGCGTACCTCTACTGTCAGGAAGCTCAAACCCTGACAAGATCATACAAGTCCTATTCCCATGGATGAAGGCTACTAAACAATTAGTCGAACTTTGGTCGGGAATTGTTGTTTTGAAGTTTTCAGCTGCTTGTCTGTAATTAAAAAAAACAGAATAATATCAGCATTTTCTCTAAGAATTCTAAAGGAGAAGTGTCAGTGTTGTAAATTCTACAAATCATCATAATACAAATACCAGAATTCTGGGGTTGAAGTCAAAATTTGGAGACCAAAGTCTGAATTTTGGGAATAAAACCGTTAATATGACAGCTGCTAATGTAAGAATTTCAGAAAGTCTCAATTCTGACTTAAATCTCAATTTCCTAATTTTGTTTCTGCGGTGTTGTAGCTCCACCTTCCAGAATCGGATCAGTTTAGCCTGGCACCCCAATGGAAGCGTACCAAAAAGTTGGACGGGTCATCTTACTGATTTGGGGATCCGTCCCAGGATTAGTCAGTGGAAATGCCATAAAATGCGTGCTGTGCTGAAACGAACAGAACTGGAAGAAATGGGGCTTTTTTTAAGGGAGACCTGTGAATATGAGGTCACAGTAATCAAGTCTAGTGAAGATAAATGCAGGGACCAGTTTTTCCAGGTGCTGCTCACAGGCCGACTTTGTAACTGTCTAGAATTTCAAAATAACATTTATACACAAAATGTATTTTTAAATGCAGGGAATTTTAGAAGGTGATAATATAGAACAATGTTTTCTACAGAGAGCTGATTTAGCTGAATATTCTGTTTATGAATCCTCTCTCTGGGTCTGTGTCACTGAAAGCTGTATGTGTGTTTCCGTCTCAGGTGGTGGCAACATTTCAGAAGATGCGTCAGGAGCAGCGCACCATGGCTTCTAAAGCAGCAGAGATGGAGATGGAGATCAACGAGCACAGGTTGGTGGACTATGATCTCTTTCTCAAGTTGATAAAAAATGATTAGTGAGTCTGAATTTAACATGTTTACCACTTTCTTCCAAACCTAGCTTAGTAATTGACACCCTGAAGGACGTGGACCCATCCAGGAAATGCTTCCGACTGGTGGGAGGAGTGTTGGTGGAGAGGACGGTAAAAGAAGTTCTGCCAGCCTTGGAAAGCAACAAAGAACAGGTGATGGAGAGACGACAAAGATTTTACCAGAGTATTACCTTAGATATCATTTAAGTGTTCCTGATCACTCACCTTTCCACCCACAGATCACCAAAATAGTCGAGTCCATCAACACACAGATGCAGTCGAAGGGTCGCGAGCTCACAGAGTACAGAGAACGCTACAACATCCGGCTGGTCGGGGAGGGCGAGGCAGAGGCACAAGGCCAGACGGCGGCGTCTTCACGGGACAGCGAAGGAAGCGCATCGAAAAGTGGAGCGGGAGTTTTAGTGTCGTAGTTCGTTGGTGCAGAGCGTCGGTTGGGCCTTTTTGATTTCTGCAGTACTGATGTTATAGTTGGAGTCATAAAATCTAGGTTGTTACTTTTTACAGGGGAACTTTGGAGATCAGTTAAATTCTGCAAAATGTGCAGCCCTTGGTATTCAAACACTTTAACACAAACTCAAACAGTAGTGCTCTGCTTATGTATGTGAAAACTAGTGCATGTAAAATGTAAGTTTTGTCTTACATTTGCCTTTTGGTGAGCTATTTTTTATTTCTGAAATACTGTGGCACATTAAAAAATTGAATCAAACTCTTGTTGTTGTCTATGGAATCTCTACATTTTTGAGTATTTTTAAATTCTGTATTTTTTTTTTTTATGATGACCAACTTAAGTTTTAAACAATTTCAAAAAATAACCTCAGATTTCACTGGACTTTGTATAACGTCACCATGTGAGATGGTTCAGGTTCAGGTATGAGCAGCTTACCACACATTTAGAATAAATTCTCCTCACTGAATACACAATAAAACTTGTATAATTTCTGATCTTTACATGACCTGCCGAAACTTTGCGTTTAAATTTCAAATGGCAAAGTGTCGTCTTGTGCCTGAAGTGTGCTGTACTTAATGTTTAGCTCTAAGGATACATTTCTAATATAAGATCTCCAGGGGGGGAATTATTTTGTTGCAGCATACAACAAGTGAGAGGTAAGAGCAGTACACTGAAATAGAATACACAAAAGAATGACACGCTTAAGCTAATTAACATTAACAATAATACAGTAAAATAAAGTGAGATCAATTGTAGCAGAATATAATTGTCTTTTTATTACTGTCATTTTTGTTAATCTCACACAATTTGCTTTATTTTGCGTCCCAAATCTTCAGATACTGTATGAGACAAAGAGCATTTCAACAGACAACAGATTTCATGCTAAGACTAGAAAAATCTACCTATAATTTCCGAACGATCAGATATTCCGCCTATTTGGACAGGAATACGAAAACTTTTTAAACCAAATTGTAGATGCAAAAACAATAAAAATGATCACAGAAACTAAAATAAGAGGAAGCAAGATTGGTTAAAGCTGATCATTTGCAACGCAATACAATTTAAATTTTGTAAAATGGTTAAAAATAGAGACAAGGGTGAAATTAGCAACAGAATTACAAAAAGGAGTTAGCATGGGAATTAGCTTCATATTCACACCATAGAAATATTACACAACCTAGCTAAACGTAAATGTGGAGTAAATTAAATTGTGTGACTTTTCTTTTAAAAAGGTAGGTTTCACTTTGCTCATGGGCAGAGGAAAACACGATTTCCGACGAGGATGGGATTCGAACCCACGCGTGCAGAGCACAATGGATTAGCAGTCCATCGCCTTAACCACTCGGCCACCTCGTCGTACTTACAGTAATTTCGTAGCTAGTTTCGATTTATTTTAACACTTTTTGGAGCGTTTGTTTGTTTGTTCAGCGTATTATATACTTCCTGGCTCGAATTTACAATCAAAATAGCGTCAATGGTCGTTTAACCTCACCTGCGTCTAAGCTAACCGCTAACTAGCTAGCTAGCTTGCTGCCTCGGGAGGTAGATTCCATTGCGCCTTTAGTACCAGCTTTACGGTGCTTACGTAGGCACATGCGCCGCGGTTGCAGCATCGCACAGTAACAGCTGCGCCGTGTTTTGATTGCGTTCACAGAATCTGGACTTGGTTCATCATTGTATTCGTGACATCGAGAGCTGCATGAAGATCTGGGGCACCAACCACAAACATGCAGTCGTTGATTCTGTGTGTTTTTGCCGTGGTAGCTCCGCGGTAGCTATGTAGGTGTTAGCAGGGACGCTTCGGCAGAAATAGCCAGCCTGCTGCGGTGCTCGAACCCTCTTTGTGAACAGTCATCGGCCGGTTTCCTCGTTTCTCTGGAATGCATCTCTCCAAGAAATGTTCCGCCTTCAAAGTGGTGCTGAGTGCTCTGCTGATCGTGGCGCTCCTGCAGCTCATCTACCTGTCCTTCCTGTCCAGGTTTCACGGTAAGCAGCAGCGGTACAGGTACTCGGAGCTCTTCGGAAGCTCCAAGAAAAATGCGCACACGGAGAAAAACTCACGCAGGGAGCGGTTACGGTACTCCCTGTCAACTGGAGGGATCTTTGACAACAGCGGGCAGTACCGGGTCTACAAGAACTTAATCAAAAGTGATTTCACCACCAATCTGAAACCAGGGTCTGAACCCAATGTCCTGGCTTTGGGCACACACACTACCATCAACAACCTGCATCACCTGGAGTCTCTTCTGGACAGGTGGCAGAACCCGCTCTCTGTGGCGATCTTCGCTCATGGACAGGATGTCAGGTTTGCTACAGCTCTGGTGTACGCGCTCAGCTTCTTCTGCCCACACATTCAGGCCCTGGTGGACTTTCACCTGGTGTGCCTCTCAGGGGAGATGGCGAGCTTCCCTGAGCAGGACAGGGAGCACTTTGCAGGTCTTGAGGACTGTTCCTCTGTGTTCTCCAGGCTGGAGTCCTACAGGGACAAACACAAGAACTACGCCATCAGTGGGAACGTCTCATACCCAAACAATCTTCTTCGAAACGTTGCAAGAAGTGGAACAGAAGCCTCGTACATCCTGGTTATTGACATCGACATGATGCCGAGCGCTGACCTGCACCAGCACTTCCTGGATATGATCACAAGGCGGGCACCAGCAAGCGACGAGGTGTTTGTGCTTCCTGCGTTTGAGATCCGCCACGCCAGGAAGCTGCCAGGCACCAAATCGGAGTTGGTTCAGCTTTATCAGGTGGGAGAGGTCAGACCGTTCTACGAGGAGCTGTGTCCTCGCTGTCAGGCCCCGACAAACTACTCACGCTGGGTCAACAGCCATGTCAGAGACACTGGTATCCTGGAAGTGGCTTACACACTCACCTGGGTGGACCCCTGGGAGCCTTTTTACATCGGGCCCCACTCTGTGCCGCTTTATGATGAGAACTTCAAGCAATACGGCTTCAACCGAATCAGCCAGGTGCGTCTGAACTTAACAATCTGAAGTAAGAAAAATGTTGTCTGTTTGGTTTTGTACATCTTTGTTCTCATCCTGTTTTCCCATCTTCCCCCAGGCCTGTGAGCTTCACGTAGCCGGGTACAAGTTCTCCATCCTGAGTTCAGCATTCGTAGTCCACCGCGGCTTCAAGATCCAGGGTGAGTTCCACGCCAAGAAGGACGAGGAGAACAAACAAAACCGCGTCCTGTTCCGCAGCTTCAAAGAGGGCCTGAAAACCAAATACCCCTCCTCCACCCGGCGGTGCTGAAACAACACGAGGACTTCGACCCACCTGCTGTAGTGATGGATGCTCCTTTTTCATAATCCAGACAGATTTAGCTTCCAGTCAGGCTCCCCGTGTCCAACGCATCCCACTTTCTCCATGATTTCTTCTGATGATGACACGGTAGTTTAATCTCATCAAACTCTTGGGTTTATTTCAAGACGTCTTGACAAAGAGGAGCAGGAGATGTTCTCTGGGGATTTGTGACAGCTCGCTGCTAAAGACGGAGGTTTATGTGACGTTAGAAAACTGGCGAGTCATGAGGCCGCTGTTTTCTTTAACTCAAATGCAAATGTGTAGTCTAAAAGGCATCTGGTTGACTCTCAGTGAACGGCACATGAGGAACGTTTCCCAATAACAAATATTTTTGAGCTGGTCAAGTTTAAAAATAGACAAAAACTGTGATTTCAAGACTTTAAATAAATTCAGGGACATGTAAAAAGCAAAAGTTCAAATTAATCTGAGGAAAGAAACATATTTAGTCAGCTATTCTTTATAAATAAGCGACAAAAAGCTTTTTTTTGTGGGAGTTAAAATCGTTGATAAGCCCATTTCTACCAGGACAAGAAAAGTGAAAATGAACTCTTTCAAAAATTCTGATTATGAACTCAAAAAAAGTTACATTTGACGTAAAGTATTAAATTCTGGGAGGTCAAAAATTTCAACTTCATGATTGTCTTTTCCTTTTTCATACTATAGGATTTTAATCTAATAATGACTTTTATCATATCTTAATTTAATAATTATAACATTTTATGTTGAAATTTCAACTTTCTACCTCTCAATGTAACACTGAAAAACTGACACTTAAAAAGTCACAACAAAGTTTTTTAAGATCAAAAAGTCACACGTGTGAGATTGAAAGTACTTCCTGACTCATAACTCTTCACGTCATAATAATGACTTTTTTTTATCTAACATCAATTTAAAATGACCTTTAAATTAAACATTTCATCTTTCTACCTCTTCAATTCAACTTTTAACCTCACAACGATAATTATCTCTTATTTATAATTTATATGTCCTAATTCTTACTTTGAATTTTAGACCCATTATAAAAAATTACATCAAAAGTTTTACTTTCATTTCTCTTTTTTGACTTATAAACTCAGTTCAATTTGAATTTTCTCAAAAAGTTGATATTTGACTCATAATTAGAGTTTTTCTCAGAATTGAGACTTCAAACCTCATTTTTTGACTTTGGCTCATAATTATGATGCCTGACTTTGAATTATGAACATTTTTTTTCATTTCTCCCAATATTTTTGACAATTTATCTAAAAAAATATGACTTCTAAATACATTATTTAAGATTTTCTCCAATAATTTCAAATTTTTCTTATTGTGACA
This sequence comes from Halichoeres trimaculatus, assembly GCF_033239565.1. Lineage (NCBI taxonomy): Eukaryota > Metazoa > Chordata > Actinopteri > Labriformes > Labridae > Halichoeres > Halichoeres trimaculatus. Next base: position 20,684,786 of record NW_027437200.1, read on the forward strand.
TTTTTCCCTTTTATCTTGTTTAAACATTTATGGGGTTTGTTTTTATCCTTTATTCCAAAAATTTTTAATCGATCCAACCTTTGGCTGGGTGAAATGGGCTTCTACAAACACATATACATATGTTATTAGGGGTAAACTGCCTTGTGATAAGAAGCAGTTTCCAACTGTAGCAGAAAACAAACTAGCCTCTGAAATACTGGCAGCTCATTATAACTCTTTTCTGAGGAATATTTGTGCTTTCAAGAACAATATCACTACAAAACTGAAAGTTAAATTCTGGAGTTTATTTCTGATTTTGCTTTTCTTGCAACTAAATGACTGAAGTATTTTTTTTCTAATGTTGTGCCAGGCAGTTTTGTAATCTGACCACCAGAGGGCGACAGACACTTGCATGTTGAATGCAGTGGGAGTTGGAAACTGAGATGACCCAATAACTCTGTTTGGTGCCAAAAGGGGTGATGTGTGTTCATACTGAGCCCCGACTGTCAGAACATTTCACAAGTTTCCAGAAACGTATGGATGACAAAGGCCAGAGAAACTTTTTCTACGACATAATAAATGTCAAAACTGTTGGGAAGCTGTTTTATTATAACACTGAGGCTCTGATTATAGCAGTCGCTGGATTGTCAGGGTTATAAACTGTACCTGGTCAGTGGACTTGAGGTAGAATTGTAGCAAAGCTAGCAAATAGAGTAAAACTAAAACGCACATTCAACATGAAAACTACAAACAAGCATATATGGTAAAGACTTCCACTATTATTTATGTATTTGTCACTTTATTCACAAACCTACAGGTACGTATAGTCCATGCAGTATTAAAACGTGACCACTTCTTTATGTCTGTTTAGTAGAAATGCACAAACACACATTTCTCTGTTCTCACTCCTGTTGTTTACAATATATTTATTGTTAATTTAATGTTGCTTTAACTAGAACTTGTTGAATCATTTTTAACAACCTCGAGCAGGAAAACCGTAGCATGAAATTGTGTTTAGTGATAAAAAAAAAAATATGTTTGAAACTACTTTATGATCTTTTTTTTTTTTTTTTTTTTAATGTAAGATCACTGAAAAGGTCAAGGCCTTACTTTTCTTTTCAGAGGTTAGGCAAGTTCAAAATGTAGAATTCTAAGATCAATGTTGGTAAAAATTCTGGAAAATATTCTTTAGGGAAGATTTAAAAATACAGATCCCCCCCAACCCTTCCCCTCCAAGATGTCTGACTTCCAATTGAGGATTGTATGAGGTCAGAGTTCTGTATAATTCCGGCACAACTTGAATTTGTAGCTTCCATTTTCCCCAGAATCCCAATGTTAAAGTCAGAACTGTATTGTTCCGGAACTCTGAATTTAAAATTCTTAAATCTAACTTCAATTTTAGAATTTGTCAGAATCTAGAAAAAGTTATAATTCTGGAAAAAGAAAAAAAGAAAACATTTTTTTCTTAAAATCTCAGAATCCTCAATTCAAAGTCATAGTTCCATGAGGTATAAAAAATGATATTTTTCTCAGAATTTTTACTTGAAAGTCAGATTTCAACAAAATTTGAGTTCCATTTTTGATCTCACTATCCTGAGAAAATCGCCATTTTTGCCAAAATTCAGTTCAACGATTTTGACATATTTTCTTGTCTAGAGTTTTGAATTTTAAGTCGGCATTCTGGAAAAAAAAAACTGAGAATTCTTATTTTTCTCAGATTTTAAACTCAATCTTGAGGTGAAAAAAAAATCTGAATTCTGATTTTTTCCTTATAACCTTTACTTCAGAGTCAGAATGTAACAAAATTTCTGACTTTAGTGTCATGATTCAGAATTTGAAGTTAGAGGAATAAAAATAAGTATTTAATTACTTTAAACTCAAAAAAGATACCAAAGTCAGGGAAATTTACTAGCCTAATCTTAAAAAAGAAAACCAGTGGCCCTTTTTGTCCTCCGTAGATCACTTTTGTTTTGTGCTGTTGAGTTTGATATGTCATATCTCTTTTAAGAAAATGCAAGTTTTCTATTTATTTCTCTTTGTGTTTCAGCACAATGCCTGACGTGTCTGATGAAATTTCTATTAAAGTACTTTCTGACCTTTGTTTCACCCTGAAGCTATGACTCACTCTGCTTTAACAGGAATCACAATCAGTCACTCCTTAGTCATCCCGCGGTACTTTGGCCTGAAAATGCAGAAATCCAATTAATTAACTTCACCAGAGGGATTTGTAATGACAAGAGATGTCAAACCAGGTTCCTGAAGTATCACTTAAATTGGACGCGGAGAAGCTGAGGGCGGGATAAGACGAGAACGACGACGCTTGACGTCCGGGAAACAAACAAACATTGTTTCATTTGAGGAGAAGAGTGAGAAACGACAACAGGGGATCTGCGTAGGAGTATCGTTCACCTAACACTTGACACAGTTGACATGGACCTGTGGTGTAACGTGGCTTAAGAGGGGGGGTTTAAAGGCATCCCTGCACCAGTAGCATGTGATGGGTGATTACAGCGCGAGGCAGGTCGGCATCCAATTAAATGCTCCTATTTAGTAATTAAGATCTGCATTAAAGTGGACTTCAGGGAATTTTCAAGAAGGTTCAAGTTTGACGGAGATCCAGTTACTCCACCTGAGAGGCCAGATTTTTACGTTCTGATTTATTTTGAGTAACGTTTCACTAAATCTGTGAGAAAGTTGAAAAATAAAAACATAAATGTGTGTTTGCGTTGGCGCCTTAAGCTGCACAAGTGTTGATTGGCGAGCCAGCCATCTGTCAGTAAAGTAGAGCACGTGTGACATTCGGCGCTTGATGACGGTCAGGGGCCTTTTCTGTGGCATTTTAGTGGCTAAGCCTGCATTACAGGGCTCAGTGACGAGGGCGGCACGCAAGAGCCCGTAGCACGCAACTGGGATTGGCTTCGTCAGGCGCACCTTTGGTTGTGATTCTAACAAATTATGAGCAACTTTTGCTTTCTGTTTTTCCAACTTTGAAGCAAAACCTGAACGGTGTTTTTAAATTTTAGAAGCTGAAATTATCTTCCCACTCCCCTTGAGGCTGCATGAGTAATTATCTCTAACTAAATGTGTAAGAATTCAAAGATTTTCAAGAGAACTGAGTGACTCCTTCAGAAAGAAATACAAGTTCGTAATTAGATATTTCGTATGTCTGAAGTGTGCGTCTCCTCTCCCCCCTGTCAGGGGTGCTAATGATGTGCCAGAAGGCGCAGAAATGTAAGGCGGGGGGTGGCTTGTGTGGATCAGGAGAGGCAGGTTTGGTGAGGTAAAGTGGGGTTTACATCGACAGCTTTGGGGAGTGGAGGCTTATCTGGGTCAGGGAGCTTTACGACATAAGCAATTAGGACTGCCCTCTCTTGTGTACGCTAGCAGGAGGGAGGCCTCCCGCCATCTAGATTAGCTGCCCTGCTCAGGCCAGGAGAGCTCGCCGGCTTCTGGACAGTGGAGGGAACCAGCTGGAGGGCGAGATCAGCGGGGGCTGTGGGGGGGTTCCTCAAGTGAAGGAAGGAGGAGGGGGGGTAAAAGGGTCAGGCGTTGTAGACACACGGGCTCTTCTGGGTCAGTGAATGGGTGAGAAATGAAGGAGTTGGTGACCCGTGCTGATGAGAGGAATTCACAAAATGAAACATGGGGGCGAATGAATCGCTTGTTTGTCCTCTGTAGCATGTTGAACAGCAGTCTGAGGAGAAAAGGCCCACAGAGGATGTTTATGCCACTCAGCTTAACTTCAGTGATTTCCACTAATGAGCCACTTGACTGGAAGGATTTGTGGTGTGATTAAACCAAACGCTTCAGAGAAATGGTTAGAAAGACCGCTGAACAGTCGAATTGTTGACTCAAGTGCTTCACAAGATTTACAATGACTGTATTTTACTGTTACTCTCTTAACTTTTCTGATAAATAATCCACGTCCAAAGTTTTTATAATCTGAGATTCTCAGGCTGAGATTCGTCTCTCTTTCAGAGAGCAGTCCAGGCTAAAGAAGTAAAAACAAGATTCACCAGGAGAAAAAGACTCTGAGTCTGCATCCTTCTCAAATCACATCCTAAGATGAATCTTTACGTCCATCATGTAGATAACTTAAATAGTAAAAAATACAAATAAGTTTTGATCAGAAACAAATGAAAGGACAATAAATTCTTAAAAGTTTAAATAAGCAAAAAGAAAATCTCCTGTACATGTAAAAAAAACAAGATATTAACTGATTTTGTTGATTAAACTTTCTATGTGTATTGTTTTTTATTTTTGTTGCCGGTAACTGTCTTTACACACTTTAAAGCTCCACTACAGAAAAAGATCTTGTTATATGATACAGAAATAAGCAGTGTAATTTTTCTTATAGCTAAAACACAAATCTAACACAAGTAGAAGATGAGATTAGCCAAGATACTGTAGATATAATTTTTAAACACAGGGGGTGCCTAAGTCAACATTCACTGAAAGTCCCTCACAGGAGCTTTAAATGTGAATGAGTATGAATGTGTATCCTTTGAAGTATGCACTTATATTTGAGTGTGCGCTTATAAGTATGCACTGTCAAGTTCACTTACTTAAAATAAGTGCATATCTATATGTGTGAGCTTTGAAGTGCATACTTGTTGGTACGCACTTTAAGTGTAAACTTTAAAAAATATACTTTGAAGTACACACTTAAAAGTCTATACTTATAAGTGCATACATATAAGTGTATACTTATTTTATTAGATTTAACTTTTATTTAACCAGGTAAAAGCTGTATTTTATTTGTCATTATGTTATGCATATACACTACAGAGTGTAGTATGCACTTATATTTATGAACTTGAAAGAGTGCACTTTTAAGTATGCACTTTCAAATACACTTACCTAAAATAAGAGCATATCTATATGTGTAGGCTTTTAAGTGCATACTTGTTGGCACGCACTTTAAGTGTTAACTTTTAAGTACACACTTAAAAGTCTATACTTATGAGTGCGGACATATAAGTGTATACCTATTTTATTCAATTGAACTTTTATTTAATCAGGTAAAAGCTTCCTGAGTTATAAATACTTTTTTTTTGCAAAAGCAACCTTGTCTTATTCTTCAATTCTGTGAAGACAGGCAATTTCTTCAACAAGTTACTAAACGACAGATGAGAATCATGATTTTTGTTTTTTTTCTGACATGAGCAGAGACAATCGTCTATAAATTTAAGAAGGCAACATCTCAAGGTTAAAAGCATCTGGATACCACAAACTAAGCTCTGACATAGCATAAGTAAAAATCATTATAGTGTACTTATAAGTGCATACTTTAAAGAGTATACTTAAAAGTATGCGTTAATGTTATGTTATTTATAGTTTTCCATACAGGTCTATTCCTCTTTTTTTTACTTGTTATTGAAAAACCTCTTATAAAGTTATTTTTTTTAAAAGAATGCGTTAATGAGTTTAAATTTATAAGTTTGTACTTTAAAGTGTGCCCTTTCAAGTACACACTTATGAGTATGAACTCTAAGTATGTACTTAGTTTAAAATAGTAAACCACTGCTCTCGCAAATACTACTTTTTGATCACTAACCGATCAGTATCAAAAGAGGTCGAGGTTGATGGTGGAAGTCGCAATGGGAGGAAAAACTTGTATTTATTTTTTTCACTAATTCAAAGTGTAGCTCTGTTACTTTCACAGTTTCTTGTTAAACAGCCTCTACTGAAAGTAGAGATATTGCTGCAGGACAACTTTTAAAACCTTTAAGTTTCAACTGCCTTAGTATTTAGTAATTTATGTTTTTTATAATAATTCTATATAAATTATCTGGAAAAAAACCCCAAAGAAATATAGAAGGCAGGCTCAGGAAAAGAGAACATCTGCTGGTTTGAGGAAAAATACAGCCCCTCTTTTCTCTGATCTTAGTATCCAAATTTTTTGTTATAACAGAAAAGATAATATTTTGAGCTTTTTTAACCTGAACCTTCTCGTTAACGACTGACTGCATTTTGCCTCGTGACATGTTCGATCTAACATGTTAATTACACCCAGGTCATCTAGAAACAGACTCTTTCTGGATGAAACTACCACAACAACAGCTTGTAACCACACGTTGAGCCTGCCTCTGTGTTGTGCAGCCATCCGTTTCACTTAAACAAGTGACAGATTAACCGCCATCAATGCCAGCTTTGGGAGAAGTTTACCTGTCTGCTTACTGAGAAAAAGCCTCTCAAGCAAAGGGCACACATATCAGCGTGCCTCTAAACCCGGTGTTCCTGGACGCCCAGGCTGCCCGCGGTTTAAACGTATCCCGGCTAAAGCCAGACGATCTGGGCTGGAGGACACAAGTAATGAGACGTGACACTGCCCGGGGGAGAGAAAAGGAGGCCTAACAGATAGAGGTAATCCTTCTCACCAAGCTAACGCCTCTTAGCCTCCCACCCCTGCTGTCACATGAGCACAGCGGGAAAACACACACTCCAGTTACACACACACACACACACAGGTGAGTAATCATGTAAAGACATCATGTGTACATATGTCATGCTGTGTGAAGCCCCTCCGCCCTCCACTCACTCTCATGTGTGTATCTATAGAGTGTGAGGAGTTAATTCTTCTTCGATCGATGCACTAATACAAGGCTTATTTATCAGAGTGTGGCCGTAGCAGATGATGGGAGCTATGATACAATTACCCCGATGTTTGGGCAACACACACTGGCTGAGCGCCAACAGAGTCTCAAAGATGAGCTGAAGGGTTTCTCAGAAATTCTCCTCCTGCTGCCAACGAGGACAAATTCATCTAAAGTTTATAAAATTTAGCACTACAAAGCCACGGCATACCCATACTCAAGTTAGCAATAACACATCAGCAGAGGGGATTAGGTGGGATTTATATGACAGATTAAAATTTGGTTGAGCTGTGAGCCCCCGTATCAAAAGATCAGATCTACAAACCAATCAATAAAAGCGAGCAGCGAAGGGGACGGTTCTCATTCTCACTACATACAACATAAGGTTAGGAATTAGTGAATAACGGCTTCACTGAAGATTTCTGTCCTCATTAAAGCTCCTATAAGGATTTTTTAAGTGTAGCAAAAAAGTCTGAAATGAGCATCATATGATGTCACATTTTGTTTATTTAGTTGTATTTGGAAGCCATAAACACACAACTATCAGTAAGCTGAGTCATCTCAAAACTTTACGGGTTGACTTGGTGAAGCTTGGTCCTGTTAGCGTTAGCCAACCGTGTCCCCTTGTGGTGGGCGGTGTGAAAGACAAAAGCCGACAGCCATATCAGTAACATAATAGCGTGACGCCATAGCAGCCCGACGCAGTGTGCCCCGCTAATAAATCCAACGAAGAAGAAAAACGTAAACGAAGAGCAACGATGGAAGGCATCATGGTAAGTGACGACCCTTTCGACCAATCAACGGTCTGCAGTGTTGTAGCTCCACCTTCTGAGATCAGATCGTTTAAGTCTGGCACCCTTATGGAAGGGTGCCAAAAAGTGGGACGGCTCGCCTCGGTCATTTGGAGGTCTGTCCCCAGGGTAAGTCAGTGGAAATGTGTGCCGTGCTGAGATGAAACGAACTGAACCGCTTGGTGGAAACGGGGCTTAAGACACACCTTTCAAAGTCCAGGCTATTCGCCCTCCTCTAGCTAGGTGGTTTCTATATTCCAGTGGTTGTTGTGTTTGTTAGTTGTTGTTAGCTTAATTTTTACAAGCTTAAGAATTTTAAGTACTTAGAACTTAAGGAGAGGTTTTTATTTTACTTTTTCAGCTCATTGTATTCAAAATGACGGTGAAAATGAAAAATAATTCAATAATAATAATAAAACTCCGACAAATTTTTGTTTTGTTTTGGTCAATGGAACAACGTAAACAAGGTCAAAAAAGGTAAAAAATGACTAAAACCAAGGCTAAATCTAAAATGGTAGCCAAAGTTACTAATATGAACATGATATAAAAATGACTATAATCTACCACACTTTTGTGTAGGTTTTGTCATAAGTGTATCAATTCTTCCTTGGACAAAACAATACGGTCAAAAAAGGTCAAAAAGAGTTTGTTCAGAAAATTACTTAATCTAGGACTACATCTAAAACAGCAGCCAAAATAATAGTGGAATGAACCCAGTTTATCTTACCATTCTTTTGTAAATATTGCTGATCAAGTGTTTTAGTTTGATCATGATATGGTTAAAAAAGGGTCAAAATGACTAAAAGTAAGACTAAATTTAAAAAAACTAAAAACAGCCATCAAAATTAGTGCTTGAATAAAAAAGTTATCCTACCACTTTCTTGTTGAATTTTGTCAAATATTTTACTGTTGAATATGGGGATATGGTCAAAAAAGGTCAAAAAGAATTAAATATTACTTAAGCTAGGACTACATCTCAAACAGCTGCCAAAATATTGGTAGAATGAACACATCTTAATACTCTATTGTAAATATTGTCACATTGAGTGTATTAATTTTTTCACTGATGATCATGATATGGTTTCAAAAAAAGGTCAAAATGACCCAAATGTGACTAAAAGTAAGACTTAATTGAAAACAGCCACCGAAATTAATGCTTGGATAAATAAAAACATTATCCTACCACTTTCATGTTGAATTTTGTCATATAAAGTGTATAATTTTTTACTATTGACTATGGTGATATGGTCAAAAAAGATCAAAAAGAGTTAAATATTACTCATTTTAGGACTAAATCTAAAAAAGCTGCCAAATTAACAATGGAATGAACACAGTTTAGCTTACCATCCTTTTGTAAATATTGTCACATCAAGTGTATTAATTTGATCATGATAGGGTTAAAAAGGTCAAAATGACTCAAATGTGACTAATAGTAAGACTTAATTTAAAATAGCCGATTAAAAAACTTAATCCTATCACTTTCATGCATATTAAGTGTTTTTTTTTTACTGTTGACTATGGTGATATAAGGTCAAAAAAGGGTCAAAATGACTTAAATTATGACTAAATCTAAAACAGCGGAAAAAATAAGGATTGAATGAACCAAATTTAATCATACCTGACCTTCTTAATAAATTTTGTCACAATAAGCATGCCACTTTTTCTACTAACAATAATGACATGGTGAAAATTTTCAAAATAAGCAAAAAAATGTAACGAAACTGAAACTGAGACTGAATCTAAAACAGTTGTCCTGAAAAGCTCATGTTCATATGTATGAACAGTGAAACGTATATTTGGTTTTATCACTTATCCTATGTATCATTTAAGTGACTGAGTGTCACTTAAATGATACACGAGCAGTCAAGTGTTAAATATTTGCCGCGATGACTGCTCTGTTTTCATGTTTTGGTTTATGTGAGAAATGATCTGCTCATTAGTTAGTGCAGCATGACACATGTTGACAGATGTCACAATGAACATGACCAACCGCCCTTTGTGTTGTCAAACACAAGTCTTTAGGAAACATTAGACAAAGTGTCCACCACAAGGGTCTGTGAGCCTGACCCCTCATAAGGTCACCAACAACGTGTTTTTTATTTTATGTAAGTTTTGTAGACAGATTTACCTCAAAAGTAGTTAGATGGTGGATTTAATTTTAGGGGATAAAACTTTTAAGATCAACCAAACACTTCAAATCAGAGAAACACATGTGGTTGTCCAGTTTTCAAATTAAAAGCCTCCATCAATGTTTTTAGTTTCTTTCCCAAACTTGTTTACCGACTGTGTCACAGTATCAGTGTTCTGCTCATACAGGCATTTACCCGCACATGACAACCCCCCGTTTCAGTCTTCCCCTTCAATTTCCCGCTAAAACAGGACGATCCTCCACCTCATCTTCTGGGCTGACAGCTGAGTGGCCTTTCTGTGAGGACACCGACAGCGTCAGCAGCACAGAGGGTGAGGATGGGCCGGTCTGGGCAGGGCCAAGCAGAGAGGATCAGAGGGACGTAAGTCACCAAAGCAGGAATTAATGAGCATTATAGTATTAGGTAAGAATAAGTCCCACCTTAAATCCTCCAGGATTCCTAAACAACTCCCCGTAACACCTGTTGCATTAGATGGTGGAGGGAAGCAGGAGCAGAGGAGGGTTTCATGACAAGGCGCCAGCTTTGGGTAAAATGTTGGGCTAAATTCAACCAGAGCTGGGCGCGAACTTTTCATTCACACTATCACTTCAAAGTTTCAAAGCTACTTCCTTTACATATAACCCCTCTGTTCCTTATATCATCTTCTTATTCTCTTGTTTGTGTTTTTCTAGCTTTGATCAGAATAAATTTTAACCTTAAAGCTGTTCTCAGAAAGTCAGATTACCCACAGTTAAATCTGAAAACAAGAACAAACTTTTAGTGAAAAACTGGAAATGTCAATAATAACAGATGAAACTGATAAAAAGTCCTCCTAAAGGGTCTTTTAAAGGATTTCAAAGGTCTGGAGAAACTAGTTTCTGTAGTCTTGTTAGCATAAAGATGCTAACTACCATCAGTGGGGAGAATTAGGAGTGCCGTTGAGCTGTTACGTATGGGCCCCTGTTTTGTAAGTATCTTATATTTGCACCTATTGCCCAGACTTCAACATGTGATGATGTCTAGAATTGGTCCAAAAAATGGAAGTGAAAATGGACTGCAAACAAATGGAGGCAAAAAATTTAAGAAGATTACAGATTTTTTCTCTGATTTTCATTTTGGACTTTTATGGCCGATACTCGTAGGAAAGTAGGAGTTCAGACCAGGGGGAAGACATCTGACACATGGTTTGGGCTTGAACCAGCAACTGTTGCAACATGAAGTATAGCCTCTTAGAGATGGGTACCAAATTAGGTACTTTTACAGGTACCGACCCAATTCTGTCAAAAGTACCGGGAACCAATTCACGTAAAACCAAAAGGTACCTAAATGCATCCTTGTGACTGTGAGGGAGTAGAAGAGTAGGCAATTTTCCATACCGGACATGAACGCAGCATTGCAAGGTTAGATATTAAAGAATAAATATGTTAAATTGAATTTCTTTTTAATATTTAATTTTTTCAACAAATTGATATTTTTGACCACACAAACACAAAAAGTACCTAAAATTGGTACCGTTGAGTACTGGTACCAATTGCCAGGTACCAGGCAATGGTACCGTATCTTTTCAAATGTGAAAGGTACCCATCGCTATATCCTCTATACATGTGCCTAAACTGCTTAGGCAATGGCACCCTGATGTCAACAAAATTTAAAAAACAAAAACTAAAATTTGCTTTTTTTCTGTTTTACTGTTTACTTTTTATAGAACAAACCTGTTTTTCAAAGGAATAAACAAGAACAATGGCCTCTTTTCATAAATTATATGCTCTGGGCCGACATCGCCCCAAGTTGACAAAATTTTTTAAAAAAAACTTTTTTTTCAAGATCAAATAGAATGCAGTTTTTTTGTCACATTGTTTTTTTTAAGTCTAATGACACCGAAAATATTGTCTTTTTAAAATGAAATCCTTGAAATAGTCCTAAGAGGTCCCTTTGTTTAAACTGATGTTTAAAGCTTTGGACTACTCCAAAATTCCCAATACAAAAAGTTACAGTTAATGAAGAGAAATTAGAAAAAAAAAACATAAAAACAAGTCAAAGACATTTTATTCCTTTCCCCGTGTTTGTTTTGAACAAATGCTAAAGGTTTTCTCTGTTAGTGTTTAGCACCATGTTTAGAAATTCCTCCATTTACTTCAATGGTCTGCGTTTCTCAGTCTACAACCGTCACCCAGACATTCACCTCCAGGCATCCAGAGCTCCGTGACTACAGTGAGCAAACAAAACAAATAATCCAGTGCTTGCACTGATTTGCTGGGCTATTTTTTAAAGGCTTAAATTAGAGTTTGCCAGCTACCCGTGAGCTTGCGGTAAGCTGATCCTTCAAACAGCGAACATGATACTGTCTGGTTGGTTCATTGTAGTGGAGGGAACAACAACCCGATCAACAGGTTCACGCTACCTGGAAAGAACATCTCATTAAAGAAATAATCTCCAGACGCTTTTTCTCTTTACACCTTGAAGTGTCAAGGAGACAGCTGCCTGGAATCACGGATAAATCCACACAGATGGGATTTCCCCAGGAAACACTAGAAGTTCACGAGAGGAGGCAGAGTGGAGAGGTGATCAGAGCTGTGAAGTCGCCTGACACCTTCAGAGACTTTTCAGAGCCTCTGTCCAGGTTATGATACTTTGTTAAAGGCTTAGGAGGAAAGGTGGTCTCTGGAATTGTCAAACAAGTTTTCTTATTTTTTTCCCCTATAGCTCTTTTTCTGGAGAAATCCAGATAATAAAGCCAACCTTTTCTCAAGTTTACCTTTAAATGATCAGAAATCAGACCTCAATAATCTGCAGTTTGAGACAAAGTATTAGAAAGTCTTTGGTGGCAACTAATGTTTGTGGTATCCAATAAACACTGTACATTATGCTTGATTCTGATTGGTCAGAACCCTTTTATTACAGATCTTAACTTTGACGAATGTGAGCAACACCACAGGCAAACCAATAACAGGTCATGGCAGGGAATTCAGTTTCTTCTTGTAACCGTAGACCATGAGTAGGGATGGGTACCTTTCACATTTGAAACAATACGGTACCGATGTCCTGTATCTGGCAATCGGTATTTGTGCTCAACGGTACCAATTTTCTTTACTTTTTTGTGTTTATGTGGTAAAAAACGTCACTTTGTTTCATAATTAAATACATATATATATATTTTCAATTTAACATTTTATTCTCCAATATATAACCATGCAATGCTGTGTTCATGTCCAGCATGGAAAATCGCCTTCTCTTCCACTCCCTCACAGTCACAAAGATGCATTCAGGTACCTAAACATGGTACCTTATTATTTTACGTGAATCGGTACCTGGTACTTTTGTCAGAATTGGGTCGGTACCCTAAAAAGTAACTAATTTGGTACCCATCCCTAACCATTAGGTGAGGTAAAACCATTAACCTCCATTAGCTTCCATTAGCTTCCATTAGCTTCCTTTCATCATCAAAGTTAGTTACTGGGTAATGAGCAGGATAATGCATGGATACGAATTTTACGCAAAAAGTGAATTCTTAAGGTAAATTTGTGCCAAAAACATCTCTTACTGAACCAAACCCAAAGGTATATTTTGTCTCCAATACATTTGAAGGTCACTTTATGCTAGCTAGCTTTAACTGGCGGTAAAGCACCTATGTTATTTCAAGGCCTCTGACGAAGAGATGGGTAACATGACATAATGTTTTGTTTTGTTTTGTTTTGTTTTGTTTTGTTTTGTTTTTTTGCAGTCAATTTGGACAAACAGTGTTTTTTCTAAATATCAAAAGATGGACTGTTTCCCAGAATTGTCTCGTGATTGAGGTCTAATACTGCTGATGTTTTGGTTGTTATTTCATGGAAACTTAGATTTTAATTTGGAGGAAATCTACACATGATCATCACAGATATTTATGTGTATTCATTCTACCTTTCAGGTCGTCTGATTCGGCCTTCTTTCTGTTTAACTTCAGTGTTTGCTGACACCACACTGACTCCATATCACCTGTGTCTATTGAAACAAGAGATCTTCCTCCCTCACTCCACGGAGACGCAGTTTTTTGCCGTTTGTTTGGCGAGTACCCCCAGCATGGGCTGATGGGTAAAGCTAACACACAGTGTGAAGGGGACGAGGGGAGGAGGGGGCCGAGCCGTCTGAGAGGATACCGCTATTCTGTTGCAAATGAGCTTGTAATTAGCCCACATTTGCCTGGGGGAATTAGTGTGTGTGTGAGTGTGTGTATGTGAGTGTGTGTGTGTGTAAAACCTATTTTCCTCAGAATAGGGGTTGATGGTGATAAGCAGATAATACTAATTACTTCTCCTCCCAATTGCTTGTTAATTGTGCTTGGTGTGGATTTATACAGCATGGTAATATCCCCCCACTACACACACACACACACACACACACACACACACACACACACACACACACACACACACACACGCACACACACAAAGCACTTTGCCTGTTGGCAAAATCAACAGGTCATTTTTTAAGCAGGAGGCTTCTGCTTAAGCCTCTAATTAATTATGCCAAGTGGTCTCTCTCCTATGTGCGTGTGTGTGTGTGTGCGTGCGTGTGTAACTTAAACCATAGATGGCTACAAGTTTCACATATTCCAAGATCAAGTCTCTAATAACATTAATGATAATACCAAAAACAAACAAAACAAAACACTTGACAAAATATTACAGGGCACCAACTGACCTAGCAGTTAGCTTGCGCGCCCCATGAGGTTAGCCCTTGTTCTAGCGGCTCAGGTTCATATTCAACCTCTAAATAAAAGCATTGAAAGACACAAATATTAACTCTAAAAAACAGAAAAAAATGGTCAAAAAACTCATCAGAAGATAAATTCTTAAGAACAGCCATGTTGGTTTTTTCGCCTTGTGGTTGATGCATGCGCCCCATGTACAGAGCCTGTATCTCTCAGGCAAAACCTGGGTCTGTATTTCCATTTGGTAATTAATTAATAGTAAAAATTTCTGATGAGAGTGTCCCTGACAGAATTATTATTATTGTTATTTTTATTATTTTTTTAAATTATTTTTTTTAAATGCTAAAAACAAAATGCTGCTTGAATTTTCTTGTAAGGGGTAAAAAATCTGCCAAAGGGGAATGGAAAAAACATGTGTCCATTTTTTTTTATCAATACATATTTTATTTTATTTTCCAGTATTTTTGTCATTTAGTTTATAAAATAAACATTAGAAACTTTTATCCTAAAAATCTGACATTAAAAATAAATTTCTGACTTTGATCTCAAATTAATGAGCAAAAAAGTTAAGTCTCTTTGCATTCTGAAAAATTCCACTAATCTGATCCAAATATCAGAAATAAGAGAAAAAATTAAGAAAATGTTTTATTTCCAGTTTTTCTAGACAAAAGAAGAGCATAAATACAATAAAAATTCAACCTGCAGAGTTGGAGACTTAATATCTATGTAAATTTCGTAATTTTTGTCTTAAAAAAACAGAATTTTGGAATTATAAGTCAGAATTTTAATTCAAATGTCAAACTTCTGAGAAAAAAAAACTGAAAAATTCAGACATACAAGAAAAGTCCAGAAAAGACAAATAGAAGCTCCTGAGTTACTTTTAAAGAGTGAAAAAAATCTGCCAATGGAGTAAGAAAAATGAACATTTTCATTACCTGAAATTTGAATTATTACTTAATGAAATAAATCCCATAAGTGCATCTTTCTTCTTTTTTACAAGGATTTCAGGTGGCATATTTGTCTTTTAATGTGTTGAAAAAGACACTTTTTAAACTTCTTATGTAAAATGTGTCTCATATTGTGGCTTAGATTTTGCTTCTGCAGTGAATAACTTAAAAAAACTTTCAGTTTCGATTTCAAAATAAAAGTCAATCTGATATTGTGGCATTAAGGTGACAGAGAAAAGCTCTCCAGAGGAAAAATACAGAAGGATGTAACGTATAAACAAACTTACATTAAATTTATCACCAAACAGATGGAGTTGTTGTAAAAGTCGATAACCTAAACAACCAAATGTCTTATGTGCCATTAAGACGGTCTATTTCACACATATACTGAGTATAATTAGCCCCTCTGACCCCCTGCCCTTCTCCAAACAGATCCATCATCTGTTCATCCCATCACCATCTTATCATTCATCCTGCTCTGACGGCTTGGGAGTGCTTAAGCAGATTTTGGTTCAGTCTGCCCTCAAAGTGTTAAACAGATTGGGTCAGGGGGATCTCTTGGTATGAAGGCGAGTGTGTGTGTTGGTGTGTGTGTGTGTGTGCGCGCGGTCAGTGGCACTAAGTGTCTGAAGCTTGGAGGGATGTGGATTAACTGGGAGCATGATCTTCACTCAGCTCATTTCTCCCCTCCTGTGCCAGAGACGATGACACACACATTAAACACACCGTCACTGCTGCGCCCCTCGTCCATTAGCCCTCAGATCCTGCCCGGTATTTTAATCTAGATTTAGGATCTAACACGTATCAAATGAATCAGTCTACACGCTCTAACAGAAACTGGGCTCAGCAGTGTCTCAGAGCAGCTCTCAGCTTCCCCCTCCACTGCTGCTGAGAGGATTAGTCACCTGTTGAAATTTTAACAGTCCTGGTATTGATTTTTGCTTAAGAGTAATTTATCCAGTAAATATTAGCACTTTTCAGCTGTTTAAACCTGGATACTGTTAGATTCAAATGGATCAAGTTTTGGGATCAGGCTTTAGGGAAAAAAAGTGCAAAAAATGTGAAGTTGTTGATAAAAAGAAAAAAAAGTTAAGGCGGAGCTTACGGCGATGCAGCAATATGGCGCAAATATCCTATTTCAGCAAAGAACACTTTCATCAAAATAAAAAACTGGACATGCAATCACTCAAATTCAGAGTTGCGGCTCTGTTTTGGCACCATCTGCCTTTTAATGTGCTCATGTGGAATGCCAAACCTGGAATCAGGAGAGAAAAAAACCTCTCCTCTACTCCACGTGGCAATGTGGAAGGCCAAAGCCTAAAGTAGGGAGAGCACACCCTCCCCCTCTTCCACAAGCCTGCATGGTATGAATAAGCCTGATGTGGAAAAAGCAGACTTTTCCTCTTTCCATGCCCCTTAATGGAAGGCCAAAGCCTGAGGTTGGTAGAGCAAACATTTCCTCTTTCCATGCACCTGAATGGAATGCAAAAGCCTGGGGTGGGGAGAGCACACTTCTGCTGTCTTTCATGTGCTGCCACAACAGCTCAAAGGCTGATGAGAGGAGAAAACACCTCTCTCTTCTTGCGTGGTACTAAAAAGCCTGAGGTGGAAAAAGCACACTTTTTCTCTTTCCATCCCCCTAAATGCAAGGCCAGAGTCTAAGGTGGGGAGAGCACACTGTCCTCCTCCTATGCCCCTAAATAGAAGGCTAAAGCCTGAGGTAGGGAGAACACACTTCAGCTGTCTTCCAAGTGCTCCCACAAAAGGTCAAAGGCTGAGGAGAGGAGAAAACACCTCCTCTTCTTTGTGCCCATGAAGAATGCCAAAGTCTGAGGTAGGGTGAGCACACCCCCCTTCTCCTCTGTGTGCCTATGTCATTGAGCATTTCCAAAATTGCTCCTGACTTGCTTCTGAAATAGATGGATGATGCAACAAACCCTACATCCATTATAGTTAAGGGTACATTGATGAAAAGCCAAGGCAGGGAGAGCAGCAGTCAAGTCCTCCAGAGGCACAGAACAGAGCAGGCATCAATGACACTACATATGACACTGATTAAATCAGACACAGCATTCAAGGAGGAGCTGAGGTGGAGGTGGGTTGCAGAGCAATGTCATTTAGATGCAACTGATGTTCTGTAGGCCAAGCTTGTCTTCACCGCCTGCCTGAACTTTGTCACTATCAATCACTATGTTAAATTTCTTTGATACAAGTACAGGTGGATTTGCACGTCATAGAAAGTGTGCCTTCTGCCTTATGCAAATTTGTAAAGCCTCTTGGTTCCTCTTCAAAACATTGGAAAAAGTATATTACAGAAAAAAACTGCTTCAATTTCAGCCTCGAAAAACTTTTCTTTGTTCTAAACAAATTTTCATCAGATACAATGCAAAAAAGTTAGGTATTAATCAACTGTTAGGAAGTGCTACGGTTTGAAACATGGCAACAAGCAAACTTTGTACGTTTGTACTGTAGTTTAGAAGCCAGCTATACATAGTGCTACTCACAGCCTGTTGCTCTAAGACATGTCTGTAACCAATAATGTTAGTGAATCCTGGTTATGTCCTCCCAGTGCTCATCTACCAACTCCAACCTCACCAAGCAGAAGTAAGGTAACCTGGCTCTTCATCCAGTATAACACATCTTTTAGCCTTACCCCTGTGTAAGCCTTTGGCCTGTGTTTTAAGATAGATAAACTAAAACAGTTTTATCAATCCCTGATAGGGGAACACATCATGACATTTACCAAATAAATACAAAGAACAAATACTAAAAGCCATGATCATGAAGGACAAATACGAAATTGTTCAGTGGAGCACTTCGGCATCACCAGACGATCACTAAAAGAACTTCACAGTCCGATAAAAAATACTATGAAGAGAATGGTCTTCAAGGATCAGCACACTTTTCAATTTAGCCCCAATCCTCTTGTCATAGATGACCTCAATCGAGTCTAGGGTACATCCAACCACTGAACCAGCCTTTTTATCAATTTATTGATCCTGCTTTTGTCCTCAGAAGTGATGCTTCTCCCCCAGCAAAGAACACACAAAACAGGACGTTTGCCACTATATCCTGATAAAAGACACTGAAGAGCCTCTTGCTAATGTCAAAGGATCTCAGTTTTCTTAAGAAACACAGTCTAGGCTGAGCCTTCTAACTCGTGCTCTATCATTCTCCTGTTTAGCTTTCTTCTGTCCTTTTTCTGTCTGACAGTTAGGCTCCAAAATTAATCATTTTCAGCAGAGAAAAACACAGATCTCTCTTCTCTTTACTTAACTTTGTCAGCTGGTGTGGTGTTGTCATAAAAGCTTTGACTTGGGGTAAATCAATCTGGTCCTTCCCGATCAGGAAGCTAAAAAGTAGCATTTACAAATAATGTTTTGGAAGATTTTGGGACTTTTTTGCAAGATCACAGAGAAAACTCCTCATAGCCCCTTTAAAAAGAATATATAAGAAAATAACTCATTTTGAATACTAATACTTTGATGAGGGAAGAGATACCGTGACTGTCGCAGCTTTGTATCAGGACTCCTGATTTTGAAGGATTAGCATTCAGTGTCTAGTCTGCTCATATCTGTATTGTAGACGGATTTGTAGACGGATCATCCTTCACCTGACTGCAACCTTTATGCAAAGCTGCATATTGGCTGCAGGGAATTATCTTTGTCTGTGTTTTGTATCGTCTCTGACATCATATAAACATATATCTATAATAATATTTTTATTTATAATTTACTTATCAAAGTTCAGGACGGCTTTGACATCATTTCTCCGGGCTGTGATTTTGAAGTTTTCCATGTTTGCAAATAAAGTTGACAGATGCTATCAGGATCCTCAGCCTGATTAATAAGAAACTTGTCCTGAGACTGATTAATGAGCTGCTGAGATCAGAGGGATTGAAGCGAACGGAATAATCATTAATTCCTCTTCCTGGAGCTGCCCTGCTCTGCATTGATGTCTCGGGGCGTTTTGGTACGTCTCAGCCCGGTCAGAGGTCTCAGGGATATCGCCCATAGGTGCAACACGTCTGTTTTAATTACAAGGGTATTAGCTGGGAGGGGATCGCCGCAGCTTTATGTCCTCAAGTGTCCTCTCGGCCAAATGTCGGGCACATGTGATACTGGTTTGCATGACCAGGAGCCGTCCAAGTGTGTGACGGAGTAACTTGAGCTCTAAAGTTTAGACTCCTCTGAATACTCTGAATAAAAAGGGAGTTTTCTCTCTTTCTCTTATGGTTTTATTGCATCATCAAAAAGCTGGGATATTTCCTCCCATCATGCTCTCATCCTGAGGCAGGGCTCCATCTCCACATCCAACCTATTAAATAACCTATCGATGCTTGTTTGCTCACTGAAGTCATCCTGGCAGTCAATGTATCCTCAGGCTAAGCCAAACAAGCTGATCAGCCAGTCACCTCTGTACACACTACCCCCCGCTAAGAAGCTAATGGCCGGGACGTATAATCCTTCTCAAAACAACCACAGAGATGCTAATTGTATCTCGCTATAAATACAGTTTGACTCCTTGTCCTCTTTCTTTATTCGGCTGGAGCCACTCTGGAAACTTGGAGCCGCCTACGTTGGGCTTTTCTCAGACTTTTAAGACACCAAGAAGCGTCAGTTACATAAGAGAGGCGGCGGATAGATGCTGAAAGTGTCAATAAACCTCAATCGTCTGCGAATATTAAAAGTCAGCAGCGCGCGGAGCTTCACGCGCGGGTGGATGCATCGCTTCACGCGCCTTTCCTAACTTCTCTGGTGAGCTGCGAAGAGGCAACCACGGAAGATGTTCCCGCTGCCCATGTTCACGCCAGACCAGGTGGCGCGGGTGTGTGAGAATTTAGAGGAAACCGGGGACATCGAGCGCCTCGGGAGGTTCCTGTGGTCCCTACCGGCCGCCGTCCCCGGCTCCGCTGGGGAGGCGCTGAACCGGCACGAGTCTGTGATGCGAGCGCGAGCGCTGGTCGCGTTCCACGGCGGGAACTTCGACGCTCTCTACCAGATCCTGCAGAGCTACAGGTTTACGCGCGAGTCGCACGCCAAGCTGCAGGACCTGTGGCTGGACGCGCACTACCGGGAGGCGGAGAGGCTGCGGGGGAGGCCGCTGGGCCCGGTGGAGAAGTACCGGATCCGCAAGAAGTTCCCTTTACCTCGCACTATCTGGGACGGGGAGCAGAAGACGCACTGCTTTAAGGTAAAAAGTGAGGAGTTTTACGCACGTTTGCGAATAAAAAGCGCCTCTAAATCAGTAATTCATCGTTTTAAAACTTTTATTTTTCACATCACGCACTGCTGTAAGGTGCCTTTTAACCTGACGCTGCTGCATCAAGCCGCCTGCTCTTTGAGCTCTTAAGGTGATAAGATCCAGAGCCGGTTATCCTCCTGCCTGCTGCTGGGACAGCTTTTACGCGCGGCTGAGGGTTAAAACAGGAGGAGCTGGATAAAAATGAACAGATTACAGTACAAGAAATAGAAAATGAGGCTTTAAAATGCAAAAATTTGAAGCTAGCTTAACATTTCTTACTTTTGGCTAATGTTCTTCCATAAGCTTGGATAAAACTTAAACATTCTAGTTTATCCTCGGCTATTCCTCTGGCATATGATGTAAAAAATTCTTGTACAACTTCAGTTTAAGTTGTCTTTCATCAAACTTTTTGGATTTCCATAAGTTTCCAGTATTTTCTCATCAAAATGACTACTTTAGATTAATAAAATAGGTGTCCTAATCTGTTAGTTCTCTTTTTTCAACTTTAAGTTATGATAAATATTTAATTTACTTAATTTATATATTACTACTTATATTATTTATTTAGATGTTGATTAAAAAAATCAGCTATCTCTAAAAAGTGCCATCCAACTGGAATCCAACTCAGTTTCACATTTATCATAAGGCATATGTTGGGTGTGATCGCCCTCATGTGGCTGGATGAGGTATTGTTTCTTAACTAAAAGTAATCTTTACACTTTTTAACAGTTAATCAAGCCCCATAATGTGATCAAATTTAATAAATATATATTTAAATGTATGCTTCTAATGTACATGGTGGTAATCTTTTAACAAATCCAGTCTTAGCAGATTACAGCGAGCATCTGATGAGAGTGATCAGATTATTGTGCTGTAATAGGATGATATCAAAACACCATATGGCGTCTTTTCAGACTGGCTTTCCTTGATGAAATTATGCACAGAAGCTTCATTTTATTTTCTGTTATGTCTCCCCCCAGGAAAGAACTCGCAGTTTGTTGAGAGAGTGGTACCTCCAAGACCCCTACCCCAACCCGTCCAGGAAGCGGCACCTCGCTCAGGCGACGGGGCTCACACCTACACAAGTTGGGAACTGGTTTAAGAACCGGCGGCAGAGAGACCGTGCTGCGTCTGCGAAGAACAGGTGAGCCAAAAAGTGATAAGAGTGGATCTGGTTTAATATCCGCACATATCCGATCCCTGACTCTCTGATCTGTCTCCGTGCAGACTCCAGCAGGATCCGTCCCTCCTCCCGTCTGAGAGCTCACCTGACGGCTCCCACCAGGAGCGCCGCCATCACCCCCACTTGTTGCCTCCTTCCCCTCGCCACCTGGGCAGCCCCGAGGCCAGCGACTGCAGCACAGAAAACGAGCGCCGAGGAACAGGAGCCTCCACCCCTGAGATCTCCGTCAGCAGCGACAGCGAGTTTGAGTCTTGAGACTCTTTCTCTCACTAACTCTCATCATTGGACTTTTGTTTGAGACACTTGAAGTTGCTGCAGACACACTGGAGGTGTTCTCAGCAGGGGGAGGAGGAGGATGGACGTTTCATAAGGGAATAATATGCAAAAACAACATGCACTTAAAGAAGCACCACGACCCGACTGTTAGAGGATGTAGCTACAGCTGACATAGAGCTTTAAATCCAAACAACACGTAACATAGACTCTATCGCTCATTTTAATAATGTACATGTATGATCTGTGCTTCCCGTTACTTTTATCACCTTAATCTTCTTATCCAGAGAACTCAGGTTGTAAACATAGAGACTGAATTCAACTCAATTCATCGCCTTAAAAAGGAACTAAAGGCATCATCATTCTTTTGTATACTTAAAAAAAAAACAAGTGTTATTTTACGACACAGATTTGCTGCTAAAGCACAAAAGATTTTCTTACCACCTGTGTTTTACTTGTCCACTCCTCTTTTGGGTTGAGCTTTTTGTCACGTGCTCCTGAGCTGCTCTGAAGATCCCACAGGAGCTAGGAAAAGATGGAACAGCCAGAACGTAAAAGCACTAATCGGTCTAAGCTCGATGTGCCTGTGACATTTGGGAAAAGTGAGACCTGGTTGGATGCCATCGTGTCCTTCTCAGGACTGACGCGTTTAAAAGGCCTACTGTTTGCTGTCTTTCTTACAACCATCATTTCTTCTAATCCATTACTGCATGTCAATGAAAGAGGTATTTTGTAAATGTTTTATGTGAATAAATGAACTTATTTTTATCCAATGTAACGCTGACTCTGTGTATGGATGTATTAGGCTTTATTTCTCTAGATCCCCTTTCTTATTTTCTACTTATAATTTAAATTAGTTGTAAATTAACACAGTAATTTTTCAGACTCTTTTCAATAAAAAACAGGGTAATACCTTTACATTTACTTATGCAAAAGTTTCTCAACTGGAGCTAACATGAACATTAGTTTGCAACCTTGAACGCAGCACACTTTATCAAGCATTTGAGCTTTGGTGAGTCCTGCAATTTCAGTTTGTTTTAGCAAAACTACTCAAAGTGCATTTTCAAGGTGGCTGTAGCTTCTACATTTCCAGGTTGGCAATAATACAGATGATTTGGACGTTTACCACAAAATTTTGGATCAGGGGCTGGCAAAACCAGTACACAATAACAAAAAAATTGAAGTCTAGTCTTTCTCTTGCTATATTTTGACAGTCATCTTAGACCCGTGTTAGAATCACCATTTACTACCATGAATATCATGCTAAATGTGAATTATTATGAAGCTATTTACAGCTCTGTTGGCAATTCTAATGTCTGAAAAAATATATACATATTTGACTAATAAGTCTTGTGTACAGGAAGAAAATGAGCATTTTGAGTTGGAACAAATGCAGCATTTCCATGAATAAAAATGCAATATTATCTCCCTATTTCATACTTTTTAGTCTTAGTTTTAGTCAAATATCTATCACTTCCAAGACACAATACTCAATTTTATTAATCACCTTTGTACACTACAGGCCTGAAAAGAATATATCAGGACTACTTTGTTTCTTGTTAGAAGGTGTAGCTAGGTCACATTCAAGCTAGCAACGTTTTTCTGATAGCTAATGATGCTTAACTCAAAACCTCTATTGTTCAACAGGACTTACCAGTCTTTCCCAAGCTAGTTCCTTTTCCACGCAGCTAAAATAACAAACAAACTGCCGCTACTGGTGATGGAAAGTGAAGGATTACAAACGGTTCATAACTTGTTTCTGCCATTGAACGCAAACAAAGATGGCGGCCGGAAACGAAACGTAGCTAGCTATTTTATGCTATAACGGCCGTACGCAGTGATAATTTCAAGGGGCGGGAACAACGCGACGGTTGTTTAACGGTAAAACAGAAATTTTGGGTACTAATGAAGATGCTAGCTGGCTAATTAACAAACCCCTGTAAAAACTAATATCCAACCTTAAACTGACATACTGGCTGTCCACTCCAGCCTTTTTTTAATGCTAGGGGCTATGTTAACACTTAAGCTAACAGTACAGTGCAAATATGTAGCATAATGAGGCTTCTGCTATTTTGAATCAATCCACAACACAAAAATGATGTAATGGCAAACAGATAATTTATTTTTATCCAAAACATCATCAACAATAAAAAGAGCCAGAAATAGTTGCTAAATCAGCTATATAATAATTATACTTTATAAAAGCAGTAGACATTGTGCGCTGTGTGTGCTGTGTATGCAAAGGAACATGGCATGATAAGTGGTTAATAAACTGACAAAAACCCTGAAGAATAACAGAAACTGGGCTAAATTAACACAGGTATGAAACAAGGCAATCAAGACAGGAGGGAAAACACAAAAACATGAGGTAAACTGTACACACAGAGAGCTAGAACTACAAAATAAAACAGGAAACACAACAAGACTTGGCATGGGAATATATAACATTAATAACAATCACAAAGAATAAAGATAAGATAAATTAAGCAAAAAGGCCAAGACATAACAGTACAGGGTTACCCAAACTATACATGAAGCAAAGCTATTAGTCTCATTTTTTTTGTAAATATCTTATTTGAAAGGATTTTACTTAACTTCAAAAAAAAAAAAACCTTGCGTAAGTCTAGCTCCCCCTTGGCCTCAGGAAGTGGGCATACCCAAACTCCCTTGCCCCTCCCATGCTTGGAGGAGTAACAGGAGGACGTCTGCTTACCTGACAGTTCAGTCACGTCTAAATTCATGAGAACTGGTTCTGTTTTTGTGAGACCCCTGTCCTGACAGGAGGGAGTATTTTAAGTTGTTTACAGCTTCTGTCTAAGCATGGACAGCCAGGGGAGGAAAGTGATTGTCTGTGACAATGGAACAGGGGTAAGTCAATCATTTAAGTCTACTTTATTGTCTCTCTATTTATTGTTATTATTTTTCTTCTTTTTGAAAGATTAAGTATTGAAATCAATGATTTAATGCAGTGATTTTAAATGCAAACATACACCAGGTGTGTCACAGACCAGTGTTGTAGGTTAAAGCAGCTGCTGTAGGTTTCAGGTAAATCTGCAGGGTGTGAATCTGCGCTGCATACTGCAGCCTGATCCCACATCTGTCTGGACTTGTCACTGTGCCTCTAATGTGCACACAGCGCCATAAAAGGCTGTGATGCTGTGAACTGAGCAGCAATTGGATAAAAAGTAGGAAGAGAGTTTAAGGGAAGTAAATGTCAAGAGCGGCTTTTTAGTTTGCATGTGGTGTTTAAATGTTCAGTTGTAGGGTTTGCTGTGAGAATGAACTCCACATATGAACCACACCTGTGCGCAGGAGCTAGCTGTATCTGCTTGGAATGTATTACATCCCTGCAGGCTAAGGAATGTGCACTGTGGCCATACAGACATGTTGAGACGTAACAGCATGAGCCAAAGTCATGACAAGCAGAGGAGGAGGTAGTCTGTGTGAAATGCATTTAAAGACACTGCAAAAAAACAATCAAACTTTCAGATGAGAACTGAAAAATAAATCTTGTTTGCTGTCATCTTACTTCCCTTCTCAGTTTGTCAAGTGTGGCTTTGCTGGATCCAACTTCCCTGAACACATCTTCCCAGCTATGGTGGGTCGACCCATCCTACGATCCACCACCAAAGTTGGAAACATAGAAATAAAAGTAAGTTTACGTTGAAGTGAAAAGATGCTTTAAAGTTGCAGTACTTTAAAAAACCTACACTTGGCTCAGAGTATTTAGTCTTCTACAGATCAACATCAAACCTCTCTTTTAATTCTAAAATCTTGGAGAAAGTTGCCACGAGTCAGCTCTGTTAGTTTCTTCACAGCAACAGTCTTTCTGAGGTCTTTCGACACTAATGATCACCGATCATCTCATCCTATTGAAGTAATCAGACAATCTTTGCACATCTGGGAGTGTTGGAGTTCCTCAAGGTTCAGTGCTTGGACCACTTAATTTCATCTTGTGTATGCCTCCTCTTGGCATTATAATGAGGAAAGTCTCCACAAACTTTCAATGCTTTGCAGATGATGCTCAGTTGTACTTATCAAAGGAACCAAAACAAAACTGGCTGGTTATCACAACCAGGTTAAGATGAGATAAGACTTCTTAAAATGTCTTAATACTCAGTGTCTGTTTATAAAATTTTATTAACGTTAACAAGTCTAAACTATTAATGTGTTTGGAAAGTGTCCTGAAATAACGTTTGTTATAATTTGATGCTACATAAACTAAGATTGATTAATTGATTCAACCTTTTAAGATATGGGATCCTGGACTTTTACTCAAAGTGAGGTGTAAAACAATGGGCGATTGCTTTCCCCAATTACAGGATCTCATTACTACCTCATCCACTGTCTCCGTGCGGTTGTATTCTATTTAAAGCAAAGTGAGTCTGTTGTGTCTAGACACACGCTGTAAGACTTGTTCAGCTCATTAAACACCTGACCTACTGTACTTCTCCTCCTTCAATAAGTGTCTTACACTTACAGACCACAGTTCACAGTTCAGGGAGAGATCATTCAATCATTTGTTACCACTGAACTGCTAACTGTTACACCTTCTGTTGAAGAAGAGAATGATTATTTTTAGGAAAAGTTGAATGAGTTTGTAAGACTATCTCTGAGTCAATGTTCTCTATTATAAAGTATAAAAGTCAGAGTGTGAAAAGAAACAGTTTAATAACATGTAACACAAAACAACAAAACATAAATTGATATTATACCATACTACACCTTAAAACATGATATGATCGTATGAGTTATGATATGATATGATATGATATTATATGATATGATATTATATGATATGATATAAAATGATATGAAATGATATGATATGATATGATATGTTATGAAATGATATGATACGATACAACATGATATGATATCATATGATATCATATGGGGTGAAATGACATGATATGCATAAAAAAAAAAGATGTTTGGAGCTGTTCATTACTTTTTATGGCTCACTGAAGTCTCGTACACACCAAGCCAAATAAAGTTGATTTCAAAGCAGAAATTAACCTATTTACAGCCTGGTTCAAAAAACGTCTTCTGTCTGAACTGCCAATTTCACTATTGCCACATGCTGTACGGGGCATGACTTTTTCTTTAACTCAGCAGTTTAGAGAATATTAAGAGTGAGGCACAGCTCAGCTCACGTGACTGAGGGGTTCCCTATAGCTGTACCCCAAGCCCCCATCACTTCCATTATGGCTGTGAAAGGCCGATCTGCTTCAAAAATGTTTGTCAGAAACAGACGGGTAACTTAGAGGACACTACGTCCATTAATTATACAGTCAATGCACTGGAAGTTCTATGTCTAATCCTGTAATCATGGTTGCATTGGTAACACAGCTGTTAGCAGCCTGTAGCATATCCGTGCTAGCCGGTTTTAGGCCCAATGTTCTCTATGAGTTGAGAAGAAGGAAGCAAGGACGATATGCTGTGAACACAGTGTGTGCTATGGAAGGATAGGACATCAACCTGTACTTCCATTCTTTATTATGGGAAATGTAAGATCTATTTCCAAAAAGATATACAAGCTAGCTGTGTTAACCCAGCACCAGAGGGCAGAGCAGCATCACGCTACTCCTAGACGTGGCTAACAGAGCTAATAACGTTTGCCTTTCTTTCTAATTCAGTGTGTTTTCTTGAAGTTTCTCACTTTGAAGTAAAATCAGGACACTTTGAGATTAGCTGTGTTTAAGCAAGAAGACCTTGAAAACTCATCTGTAAGATTAACTCTGTTCTCTTCCACCAGGACCTGATGGTAGGTGACGAGGCCAGCGAATGCCGCTCCATGCTGGAGGTGTCCTACCCCATGGAGAACGGCATGGTGCGCAGCTGGGATGACATGCTCCACCTGTGGGACCACACCTTCGGCCCTGACCGCCTCGACATCGACCCAAAGGAGTGCAAGGTAGAAACACAGACAACCAAATGTTGTTTTCTGTGCATTTTGTAAATTTGAACAAATGGAAGTTGTTTGCCAAAACCGACCCAGAGAAATAATCTGTTTTGCTCGTGTAAGGTCTTACTGACTGAGCCGCCTATGAATCCCACCAAAAACCGAGAGAAGATCACCGAAGTCATGTTTGAGAAATACCAGTTCCACAGCATTTATGTTGCAATTCAGGCCGTGCTGACTCTGTATGCTCAAGGTACGGCATCAAAACTCAGATTTTCATCCATGCATGTCTTGTGGTAACTCAGTGTGAAATGAGCTTAAGCTCCGTTCTGTTCGCAGGTTTGCTGACGGGTGTAGTCATCGACTCAGGCGATGGTGTCACTCACATCTGCCCGGTTTACGAGGGCTACTCATTACCCCACCTCACACGTAGGCTGGACATAGCCGGACGTGACATCACACGCTACCTCATAAAGGTGAGATGATATTTCAGGTGTAGAAAAAAAAAAAGAAAATGGGAAAGACTGATCTGAAGATTTTATATTTTTTGTTTTATTTTCCTGTAATTAGCTCCTGCTTCTCCGCGGCTACGCCTTCAACCACTCTGCTGACTTTGAAACCGTGCGTATGCTAAAGGAGAAGCTCTGCTACGTCGGGTACAACATCGAGCAGGAACAACGTCTGGCTACGGAGACTACCTACCTGGTGGAGACGTTCACGGTACGTTGAGGCAGAAATGAGAATGGTCCCAAACTTTGGGAAGTATGCTTACTAGGTCTAAAATCAGATAACCAAGCTAACACCATTATTAGCTGTGTGTGATGAATAAGAAGCTCAAACTAACAGACAATTAGCCAAATTAGCATGAAAGAAAAAGGTTAGACAAAAAGTAAGGTATAAAAAGAAGTAATCTACGTAAACATCGAACAGTTATAAGAACTTTTGCACCAGATAGATGTGTGGAAAAACATGAGTGGCTTAAGCTAGCTGAAGTTTGGTAAGTTTAACAAGCTAGCTGACTTTGTAAACGATTTTATGTTGTTTTATCAACAAATAGGACAGGAAGATAAGTTTCCTGACTGACTTTCTGATGTTGGTTTGGCTCATATGACAATGGTGGAAATGGTAATATTAGCATCCAATTCCTTACGCTAATCAAAACCCAAATTTAACTTTACTTACGGGCAAGTGGTCAACAGACACTTCCAGAAAAATACCACCATAAGAATTCCCTATAATGATGAAAGCCATGTTTAAAAACTTTATATTTAACGTGTATTGTGAATTTAAAGTTCAACCCATGTCCCACCTGTTTATATGGAGGATGTGGGCTTCATAACCTACCTACCTACCTACCTCTTTTTCTTGTGCCATTCTCTTGATGGCCACTAGAGGTCTCTGCCTTTGATAAACAAAGGCATTGGTTGTAATAAGCTGCTTGTAAACAGATCTGAGGAGCTGTATTTTTGTGAGGAGGCAGACTCTAAAGATTTCTGGACGTTTATTAAACAAATCTCCCTTTGATGCAGCTTCCAGATGGCCGACATGTGAAGGTGGGCGGAGAGAGGTTTGGGGCCCCTGAAGCTCTCTTCCAGCCTCATCTCATCAACATTGAGGGGGCAGGAGTGGCTGAGCTGCTCTTCAACACCATCCAGGCTGCAGACATTGACCTCAGGTCTGAGTCTACCTACTAAACACCCTGTAACTACTTTATTTACATACACAACACATCACTTTCCTCCTGACGTCTCATTTCTGCGCGCAGGCCAGACTTCTATAAGCATATCGTTCTGTCAGGAGGGTCCACCATGTACCCGGGCCTTCCGTCGAGGCTGGAGAGAGAAATCAAGCAGCTCTACCTGGAGAGAGTGCTGGATGGAGACACACAGAAACTATCAGTAAGAAATGCTTCATTGGATCACAGATTCAGCAGAGCTTAGCGCTTCTGTAATCTGTGTTTTGAAATCCATGATGTTGAATAAGATGTTACACAACTGTTGATACTCTTTAAATACACATAAATACCCGTTCTGGAAACAACATAATCTGTGTCATAAGTTCACGGCTTATAATATATTCTCCATTAACGTGATAAATCTTACACAGAAGTGACATAATGTTACTTTGAGAATTTATGCAACGATGATTGCAGTGGGAAAAGAAGTCCCAGTGGCTCATTTGGAGTAAGACTGGAAAAAGTGAAAACAAGAACAGTGGAGATATCTCATGGTGTGTCTCATGCAGGTAGTCTTTTCTGTGACCACCAGGGGGAGCCTGAAATGATCTCAACTCTGTTAAGAGAAAAACAACCTGTCTTCTCACTCAGGTTCAGCTATTGTTGGTATGGTACACATTTTGTGGCGTCTCCGACCCCTACCGTCCCACTTTTTGGTACCCAGAAGGTGGAGCTAGAAACACAGCAGTCTGTTGATTGGTCGAAAGAATCGTCGCAAAGAAGACAAATTGCTGGATGTCTTCCATCATTGCTCTTTGTTTTACTTATTGGATTTATTAGCAGCCCGCAGTGTTGCACTGATACACTATTGCGCTTTTATGTAGCTAACTGGCATCTGGCTAACACACCACCTACCAAGTAAGGCACACTTAGCAAACAGGAAATGCAAACAGGATCAGGCTGAACCGATCCAACCAGTCACAAACTGAACTGATTCAAACCAGAACCACTAGGTGGAAACGGAGCTGTAGTCACTCTCAATTTAGCTTGATATTTTGGCATTTAAATGTCAGTACGATTCAATGTAGAATAATTACAATCAGGGAGTAGCTAGCTTGAGATGCTAACTTGAGAAACACCTGTGTAAAAACTCTTACAGAAGTATCTGTTGTTGTTTTTCTTCAGGACAGACATCTGATCTGTAAACCAGCTTGCTAACATGAATTGGAACTGTAGTAGAAATCATTATAGAAAATGTAGCGCTAAGCTAGCTAACTAAGCTAGCTACGGCATTAACTAATACATTAGTGTTTCTGAACCCCTTGGTCCACCCTAGTCTTACATATTTATTCAACAATAGTTGATTTTTGCTCTTATCTGCGACATGCTAATGATAAATACATATTAAACTTTTTTTAACACTGTAGATAAACCAACAGTTGACATCATGGTTGCTTCCTATTTAAAACCAATGCTGAAAAGCCTTTCTTTTTCTCAAAAGTTCATCCAATTTGATATTTTATTAAGAAAGGAAATTCAATTTTAAACTGGTGTACAATATTGTTAATTATTACAGTGTTATAACCATGGTTTGTTTTTGTATCTTTTCATCAATGAAAGCAAAAATATTGTGGTAATATTTGACACTTGTAACTTTAAATTCTAGCAATGGGAACTCATTTTTATCATATATCCAGAGTTGGCCCAAGCTTCCATGGTTCTGTGGGCAAAACTTGATTTGCAGCCTCTTTCTGCTAATAATATTGATTGTTGATCATTGCTCTTGAGCTCCCCCCAGTGGCTGGGAGGCCCAGCGCAGGCACTTGGGCTGGTTCAGCATGTCAAGCACCATGTTTTAATCATTTCTTTCTTTTTTCTCCTGTAGAAGTTTAAGATCCGCATCGAGGACCCTCCCAGGCGTAAACACATGGTGTTCCTGGGCGGAGCGGTTCTGGCCAACATCATGAAAGACAAAGACTCCTTCTGGCTGTCGAGGGCAGAGTATGAGGAGAAAGGTCTTGGCGTGCTGCAGAAACTGGGAGGTGGAATCAGATAAAATGAAAACATTACACAGATTTTGGCTCAACTCCCCACCTCCTGGGATAGGATGTCAACAAGTATTTGCTTCCCTTTACTTTCTATGATGATAGAGTTGATAAAATTTACAAATTTTATAGACTTTTATAATTTTTAAAAGTATGAAAAAGCCAAACCTGATTCAGACTCTGCAAAACCTTACATATTTGTTAAATAGTTTAGAAAATTTAAATGTTAAATACTTTCTCAAACTTTGATCCTGCTCATTTTTTGGAGTTTTAGAGGCTTTGTAAAAGGTCTCCACACAACCTGAAAAAATTACT
The DNA here is from genome assembly GCF_033239565.1 of Halichoeres trimaculatus. NCBI lineage: Eukaryota > Metazoa > Chordata > Actinopteri > Labriformes > Labridae > Halichoeres > Halichoeres trimaculatus. The sequence continues at coordinate 20,716,558 of NW_027437200.1, forward strand.
GACACTGACTGAGCATGCAAAAACTCTCCACAAGGTGCATAGTCTCATATTTGGCAACCCAGATTAGCGATCTTGTTTCCTGTGTTTGATATAACATCAAAAATGTGAAACCTTAAGATTTAGCAAGTTATTATATGAATTCTTTACAGAAATGCTAATAAACTCTTTGCATATTGTTGAAATGTCTATCTTTGATTTTTAAGATTGATTGACATAGAACAGTGGTTCCTAAATTGGGGTCCAGACTTCAAAGAAGGGCTGCAAAACACTGATAAGGGGGTCACAAAATGCAAAAAATTAACTAGATAGGGGTTAAATTTGTATAAAATCATGCCAACAGAAAATGTTTTTGACATTTTTTTGTTGCCACAAAACCCCTGGGTGACTAAGCTGGGAAATTTTTTCTCCATATTTTTTTTGTTCTTTTTCACTTTATTATTATTATTATTATTATTATTATTATTATTATTATTATTATTATTATTATTATTATTATTATTATAATTATTATTATTTTATTTTATTTTATTTTTTTATACATTTATTTATTTTTAAAGATATTATTGTTAATTTTTTTTTATTTCCATGAAACAGGTTCCAATATTTAAAGGGTCAAAGGCTGAAAAGTTCAGGGTCTGATATTATTATTATTTCTTTTATTATTATTATTATTATTATATTTATTATGTATCTTTTTTTATTCATTCATTTATTTTTATAAATATTATTATGATATATATATTTTTATTTCCATGATACAGGTTCCACTATTTTGAGGATTAAAGGTTGAAACGTTCAGGGTCTTTTATTATTATTATTATTATTATTATTATTATTTATTTATTTATTTTTTAATTTTATTTTTAAATTTTAGCTGCTGTTATTGTTGTCCAACATTGATAGTATAAGTATTATTATTAATTTATCTTTTGATCATTTGCCATCATAACTGTTATTATTTCCAATATTGCTTTTTAATTCACAATGATATCACAACTATTGATATCACTATCAATATAATGATTACTAATAGTATTACAAAAATTCTGTAAATCCTGATATTGTAATTTTCTTAGTTATTAACATTTTTTTTTGTTTCTTTTAAGTAATCTTTTGCCATTTTTACAGTATTGCCACAATTATCAGTTATCTATTAACTGCCATCACCACTTTACAACCCTGTCCTCTATCTATGTCACTGCCTTTTATTGTCACACAATCAAAATGAAAAAAAAAAAATAGAAAAATAGAAAAAAGACAGGAAAAGTTCAGGGTCCCCTGCCTGAGAGAATAGTTTTAAATCAGGTGTAAACTGTTGTTGTTGTTATCTGCTGCCCCCTGGTGGTCGATTCTGTGAACTGCATCTAATCCCAGCTCTCACAAAACCAGAGCGAGGGAACAACGTTGTGAACAGATATTGCAATTCTTTTATTGCGATACTGAGTTACCTGACAAAAAAAAATACAGAAAAGAAATAGTGAGCTCTCACAGTGAACACATGCTTCACGCACACACACACACACACACACTCACACACACATCACATTCGCAGAACCTGTACGTTAAAATGAAATAAGCATGCAATAATGTCCAAAACACGTTAAAGTTCTCAAAAAGGAACCTCCTCAGCTGGTTGAAAATCCACACTCAGGTTTGATATCTACCCAACAAGTTGAACAATTCAAAGTTAGCGTTAAATTCACAAAATGATCGTCGAGGGCGACGCCGGGCCAACAGTCTGGTGATGGCGGTGGCATTGGTGGTGGTGATGACTTGCAGCAGGAGTCGCCAGAAGCTGGTGACTTTAAAATTTACATTCAACCAGGCACGTGGAGGTGCTGGTTCATGGACTGTCCTCTCAGTCCGTTGTAAGTTTGATTTTTTACATCACAGCCAAGAGAAACAGAAGAACTGAAAAGCAGTGGTTTGAACATGAAATGAGTGAAAGGATTAAATTCCAACAGGCAAAAAAAAAAAACCTTTAATACATTCGCAAGTCATTCAGTAAATCTGTTACAGGTTGTCTCGGAGCGTGGATGTGAGTTTTTTTTCTTCTTCTTTCTTCTCACATGGTTTTTAAAAAAACCTCAGAGCTGATGCTTTTCTATCACCTCCCTCCTACTCGCTCATTACTCCACCTGCCAAAAAACACTTAATAGAATACGCGAGAACGGAGGAGAGCTGCGCTTTTTCTCAAAAAAGCAAAAATAAATATAGTCTCTGTGGGTGATTCTAAAAATAAAACCTTTTCCTTTGAGCTTGTGAACCTGATTTCTTTCAAAGCAGACACCTGTTGGATCGCAACGTGGCGCCTCTCTTTCTGCGTCTGTCACTTTGGTATTAAGGTTTGGTCTCAACAAGCTGTTTTCAGAGGGGGGCACAGGAGGGACAAAAAGGGTTGCATCCGCCAACCTTTTCAAAAAAATGAGGCTCCACCAAGATTTTCAGACTTTAACACGTAAAGGTAAAGAAATAAAACATCCAAGTGTCTTTAAGATTTGGCCCAGAACTATACAGTGAAGGGTTACATCACCACCGGTGCACAGTTTGCCTCTCCTGTGCGTACAGGAAGTGGTTTTGTTTCCAGGCAACAGTAGCCTCACAGAATTTGTCTTTGGATTTGAGCCTCCTCACGTTTGGATGATGTAATCCCTTCACGGTATAACTCTGGGTTCATGTTTCTGATTACAATCAAACCCATTAATTACACATTTTCCATGTCACAAATAGCACACTCCTTTACAGCAGCTGCACACAACAACTTCAGGCAGCAGTCCCCGTGTGTGTCGGTCCTGCCGCGCTGCGCATGTCGCTCCGTTTAGGGAAGAGTTTACCGCTTTAAGGTCTGCTCCTACTCCTCGCAACAAGTCCTGACCCACGATGAGACACAACACACCGCCGGAGAGAAAGAGACAGAACAAGAGAGAGAAAGAGCCAGCGCAACCATCCTCCTCCTCCTCCTCCTCCTTCCTCCTTCCTCCCACTCACTCCTCACACACCGACTCGCTCAGGTCCACGGCGCCACCTCTGGTGAGCCGCCGCATCTTGCTGAAGTCGTGGTCGGTCCTCAGGTAGGAGAGCGAAGGGCCTCCCTCGCTGTGGCCGGCCAGGTCCTGCGGCTGGGCCTGAGGCGGCAGGGCGCGCATCTCGCCGCCGCTGCGCCAGTACAGGGTGTAGAGCTGCGGGTCGGACACTCCGAAGGTGGAGGCGCACAGCTGCGCCAGGGCCTGGCTGGATTCGCCGGCTCTCCACTGCAACGTCCGCACGGCGCTCCGCTCCCCGTCCTGGAACAGTATCCGAACGCACCTCTGCAGGGAGGGAAGGGAGGGAGGGAGGAAGGAAAGGAAGGGAGGAGGAGAGGAGAGGAAAACAGTGAATATATACTGTATTCATGCAAAACAGAGGTCAAGAGGCTTATGGAGTGAGGGCAAAGGAGGGGGAGGAGAGAGATGGAGCCAGAGGAGGAGTGAGAGCGGTGCAGGCGCAGCAGATAATCCACTACAACAAATGAACCCAAATGATGTCCATAAAAGATTTTCTCCCTGAAACAAAGCTCCTGCTTCCCACACACACACCCAGCAGGTCCAAGAGCTGCATGTGAAAACCCTCTCTGGCTGCTCTTTCCTCTCATGCATGTTACAAACAACAACTACCAAAAAAAAAAACAGAAGAAGAAGAAGAAGAAAAATCATCCAAAGTCATCAAACCTAATCCATTAAATCTACCTCCCTGCTCTGCTGAAGTTTCCCTCCAAACTTTAACTTCCTGACATTTCCAGCAGAACAAAAAGCGATCAAACACACAAATAACCAGTCTGTCTAAACAATCCCCGCTCTTCAAACACTCACCGGCAATTGTGCCGTACCTGAGCTATTATATAATGTCGGATTCAGCCACCTACAGACGCCCTCACAGCCTCTCTTTAAAATACACACAATGAAAACATACAGAACAAAATCCTTTTATCCAAACATCCAACCTTAAGAAGTCACACACACACACACACACACTCTACAGAGCCAACTCAGAAGTACTCCACCAACACACACACACTCAAATGTGCCCCAAAAAGAGCAAAAACACACCCAGCTTCAATCAGAATCAACAGGTCTGTCATCATCAAACTTACAGAGTCACTGAGCTCCTCGCTGTCCGTGTGCATATTGTGTTTGCCTGCTTCGATGGGTAGATGCAGCTCAATAAATTTCATGTTATCTGACCGCCCACTTCTTCATAGCACTTGGCTCACTGATCCCCGCCTGTGTCAGTGGAAAATCTGGCTGCCGGGTGAGTTAGATCGGCTATTTGAAGCCAGGAGAGGCACCACGTGACGAGACAGAAACGTTGTGGATGACAATGCCTTTTTTTTTTTTCCCGTGGCATCTGGCGGAGTGTTTTCTTTTTTTTTGTGATAATAGGAAAGTGTAGGTAAAAGTCAAAGTGCGTGTTTGTGAGCATTAGTGGATGCCCTGACGTAAGCCGGGCGGTGGCACATCAGTGGATTAAACGTCCCAAAAAGTAATCTCCTGGGATGAATGTTCGATGGTTTTCCAAGCCAGAGGAGGGGGAATCCATGTGTAGCGATCGGCTTTTCATGTCTGACCTTTGGTTCAACCGTAAACGTTACGTACTGACCCCGAAATAACGTAACTTTCTAATACCTGAGACTCAAATGTGGGTCACAGTTTTCCCCCATTGTCCCCTGAGTGTGGGATAATCTCAGTCTGCATCAGTGTAATCAACGTAAAATCCGACCTCTGGGGAATGTTATTGTTTCGGATTCAGCCTCAGATCGACGGGTGTTAAAGAAAAGATCATTGAAGTTCGGCAAAACCACCAAAACATACCTAAAGATGTCTTCAAATTTGTTTAATATTTTAGTTTTCATTGGCACTTAAATATTTTAGTATCTCAGTTTTATTGTATTCTATTATCTGAGCAGTTTCTTACTTTTTTTTATCTTCTTGGAGTTTGGATTTCAGCTTTTTAAGCGGTCGACTTCTCATGTGTTGACTGCTCAGTGCGCCTTCGGGGATAAATTAAGTTTTTTTCCAATCAATTAAATATAAGCTTTGTAACATTTATAAATCAAACTTCATGGTTTTAAGTCCCCAAAAAAATCAAACTACTCCTGAACTTCTTATTTCTGACTGCACAAAAAACTCCTTTAATTTTAAAAGCTTTTAAAGATCAGGGGAACCCCTTTGTAAAATCTAAAAAGAAACATTCTCAATTTTACAATTAGAAAGGACAAATAGTGTCAGATTTTCTCATATAATCCAGGAGTTGCTAGGCGCCACCCTGTTGGCTATGGCTGCCTTTTGCAGCAGCTCTCTCTTCCATTTCTGTTTCTTGTAATTTTTTCGTCTCTTTGTACCTGGAGTGGGTCATTACTTTGTATGGCTCATTCAGTGATATTTTTACTATTTTTGCTCCTGTGTTTGTCTGGGGATCCTACATGTAACCATGGCTGCATTGTTTACATGTGAACTCAGCTGTTAGCAGCATGTAGCATGTCAATGCTAACTGGTGCTAGGCCAGATGTTTCCCACAAGGTGAGGAGAAGGAGGTGAGGATGACGTGCTGGTTCTCAGGTGTGAGCTGAGAAGTGACGACACGGACCTGTCCTTCCATCCATCGTTATTGGGAACGTAAGATCTATCTCCAATAAGATGGACGAGCTAGCTGTGCTAACCCAGCAACAGAGGGAACACCAGAAGGCAGAGTAGCATCATGCTATTCACAGACATGGCTAACAGAGCTAACACTGGACACCAACGCCACATTGGAAGAGCTTCACCTGCTGTGAGCAGACAGGATCCAGGAGACAGAGACTGAACAGACTGCTGAAGAAGCTCAGTCCTGGACCCTGTGGAGGTGGAGGCTGGCTGACTGGACAATGATGGACAAGCTGTCACCATCTATTTTCTTATGGAGCTTTTTGCACTTTCTATACACTTTCTTACTTTTGTTTTCTTGATTGTTGCTTTGACTTCAATTTCACTGTACTTGTTACAATGACAATAAAGTTCTATTCTATTCCAGACATTTGAATTTGCACGTCTTCCAAGAATTAAAGCTCCTGTGAGGAAAGTCCTGTAGGTGTTGATTTTGGCGCCCCCTGTAGACCAAGATTTATATCCATTGTTACACACAACACACCAAATACTTTCATCCTGCTTTGTTTTTGCTGAGGCAGTCTCTTAAGCATCAAACATCTTACCGCCTTGACGCCTACCCCTCACAGAAATCACAGCTTTAAAAAACAAAACAAAAACATTTTAAGAATCGTCAGTCTTGCTTCTGATTAGCTTCTCTAAGTCATATAGAGGCGTCATTGTTGATTTCAATCTGTTTGACAACTAGTTAAAAAAAATCCTCACAGGAGCTTTAAGCTGTGGTGACTGAGTCCTATGTCTGTTCTTGTCACATTCAGCTCCTATAAATCTGGAGACTCATCAAACCATATTTCAGTGTACAGAGTATTTGATCAGCCACTGCATCCTCAAACTCACAGCAGCTAACTTTTATACTGACTGATTCCTTGCTAATCTTTTCCTTAGCTAGCTAGCTTGTAATAAAAAAAATATATGTTGTCTAAAGTTATGAAAACTCATTCAGGAAAGATCTTGGTTTGACGCTGACTTTAGCTTTTATTTACTGAAGCCGTGAACCACTTACTAGCTAACAACTAGCATAGGTATTCATTGGGAGGTAGCTAGCTAACACTGCCATAGCATTTAACTGACCTAATAACTTTTAACTGTATCATTATGAAAACATGAAAATGAATGAAGAACTTATTTAACGCTAACATTAGCTTTTATTTATTGTAGCCTTGAGCCACACACTAGCTGACAGCTAGCCAACTAACTAATGGCTACTTTAGCTAGCTAACACTGCCGTAACAATTTCTTAGAGTATCATGTTAAACTATGAAAACAAATCTTAACAAGGTCTTAGTTTGATGCGAACATTAGCAGTTATCTGTCATAGCCTTCAGCCACTAACTAGCTTACAACAAGCTTACTTATTAATACTAATGTTAGCTAGCTTACACTGCTATGATTTCCAACAACCACAATACTGCCATCAAAATGTCTTACACTGAAAACTTATGCTAGATGCTAACATTAGTGTTATGTATTTGAGCCTTGAACTAGCTTACTAACTAATGGCCACTGTAGCTAGCTAACACTTCAATATTTCCCAGAACTCTTGAGCTAGCTATAGCATCCTTTTCTTCCCTTGACTAGCTCTAGTTTATTTTTTTTATGAAGTTCTGGAAGTTTCTATAGCTGTTTTATGATGGATAAGAGATTTTCTCCAAGGGCAAAAATCTATCCCCTAGCATGTTTTATCCATTTATATGGCTAAACAGGTCACTTGTTAGAAAATTTGGGTTTTCTGTTTCACTATTCTTTCAAAACTCTAAATTCAGAGACCAATTTTACACCCAATACTTCAAAACATAAATCTGAAAAATTAGAAAATTAGTTGATTCAATGATTGATACTTGCGATATAGATACTAAGATATGTCACACTAATTTATCCTTCCTGTAACACACAATTTCCTAACTTTGGTTTAACAACCTTAGCTCATATAAAAGAGTACAGACTCCTTCTAAAACAGCTCTCTACCGCTTTAGGACCCCAGCAAACGTTGCTCAGGTAACACTAACAAACAAACAGAACAAACACCAGGAGCAACTGTTTGGCCCCTGTTGGTAACACCTCCAATAAAGGCCAGTAAGGAGCCCCTGCTAACCACATTACATAAGTGGTTGTAGTATTTTACAGCCTTTGATCCACATTCAGCCACCTGAAACCCATTTTGTGTTCCAGCCTATATTTTAAAAAGCTTTGTACCACTCCACTCTCCACGCATCACTCAGCGTGTAATTATTTTTCTCTTGCTCTCAGAGCAGTAATATTCATTCAAAGGGGGCGTACATTTCATGTTTCGCACTAATCAAAAACATATGGTTGTGTCGCTAGCAGAAAATCCCGAATGAAAACATGTCCTGGTGTAATATTTACATGCTGTCACTCATACAGCAGAGAGGAGAGTATCCCATCGACGTGTTTCGCTGCATAATAAGCAGGAGTCCCTATTGTCTGCTCGTCAATCAGCACTTCACACTGGGCAGTTATGTGTGGCAGCTATAAAGTAGAGCACTGCACAAACCCACACATACTATCACAGCGGCAGTGTTTCCGTGGAGTACTACTACAATCAAAACATCTGGAAAACACCTACTTGGTTCTGCTGGTTTTCCTTTTGTCTCTGAGCCTCCCGGCTGCGTCTGCAGCTCCACTCTTTGAGCGCCTCCTGGGCATCCGGAGTCAGGCAGCCCGAGATCGGCTGGTTTCCATCCAGGCTCTGGATCAGACACAGGCTGGCGTACACGCTGGTCAGGTAGTACCCACCTGCATGGATAAAATACAGATATACAGAGAGAGAAGAAGAAAGACTTACGAGATTTCACAAAACACAACACAGACTAGGTTCTACGATTTCCAAAACACAGACAAAACAACCCAAACAGGAAATTTAAAACAGTAGACTACCCCGTTAATGTCGACCAATGCATCATTTGGAAGTAACACTTAATGGAAATGATGAGTCATGTCATATGTTTATGACTCAAAACCTGGTTTTTAGGAACTAAGGTATTGAAGTAACATTTGTATTTTTTGGTGCTATGAAGTAGCATATTGCTAGAATCCCCTAAACTCATCAGAGCGCTTTCTTTTTGAAGTCAGAGTGACCCTTGACCTTTGACAAAGATCGCCATAAGTTCATTTTTAGAATCCAGTCTTCAGTGCCAAATGTAGAAATTTCCAGACATATCAATATCAGCACCCAGATCAGAGATGCTGGGACTAAGAAACTAGAAATTTGTAGCATTGTGTAGCATTAGCTGCTTTTAGCAAAACAGACTTTGCAAAACATAAGAGCAGGCTTCTTTCTGTAGAGGCTGCCATCTTCCATCACTATGTTTCTACAAAGGAGTAACGTACAGATGTTGTATTTAGTGAGCTGCCATGCAGAGTTAGCAAACAAAGACATTAGCCAACATTTTTATTAAATTTTGTTAGCTATTTGTTAGATTGGGACAAGTGAGAAAATGTTCTTGTTGTTAGACAACTAAGTTGAAATGTGGCTGGTTGTTAATACAAGGGTTGAACCACAGCTTGCTATCAGTGAAATGTAATTTCAAAGCTAGCTTGTCCTAAAAAAACTGTTGGTTAGAAGTTAGCTAACTGTTAGGTCACTATCAGTTAGCATGCTATTAGCTTAGATTTTAAATAAAGAGTTGCACAATTGCTTACTATCAGTTAAATGTCAGGAAGCTAGCAAACTGTCAGACAACTGTTTGTGGTTAAAAATTCGCTAGATATTAGCTGCTAGCTAGCTTGGCAGCTTATTCAAACTACTTGTTTATTTTTTCTTTTACATTTGTTCACAATTCATTTCTTATTTGTAAATCAGTTTAAATTCCTAGCAGAGCGAGAGCAACAAACATGTGGTGTGTTAGCAGTGCTAGCATGAAAGAAATGTTTGTTTGAGAGATTCATTAGCCTCAGCTTTTTATTGTTACTTATATATAAACTTAGCACCATAAGTAAAGAAAGTTTTGTTGGCAGATTATTGCTTTGTCTTTAGCTTATTCTACTGTTGCTACTGACTCAAACTGCCCTACTTTTTCTGCTATGGTTATAAATATAAGGAAATTTCACTCATACAAAAAAAAAAAGCACATCAAGTTGTGGGTCAGTGAGAGATGAAGTTGTCCATCTGGGCTGAATAAAACTGTCTTGGCCTTGAGAAATATCTTTGATACTACGCCTTCCTTTTACCAGCCCTTGTCTTCTTCACAGACTGACAATACCATCTGTTACGATGTAAAAAAAAAAAAAGGACAACACATTTTGGATTTCAAAGTAAAAACACAGCAAAATGCTCAAGCAGTAGATGTCTCACCCTCTCCTCCGAGCCAGGAGGGCTCCAGCAACTCCATCATGTACTCCACTTCGATCAGAATGTGAGGCCGGTTACACTCCACAATCACGTACGACAATGACGGCAGGAAGTCGTCCCAGCTCACTTCCTGTCCTGGAAAAAGTTTAAAAGTATGAATAAATGTGACAAATTTGGAACTGTGGGTTCAAACCGAAAGGAAATAAATATTTTTCTGAGACTGATTTTTCTTTTTGGTCATTTTTGCATCTGGAGTGGGTCATTGCTTTCAATGGTTCATTTGTTGGTCATGGACACCAAACTTTTTGTGCCTTCAATGATATTGTTACTTTTTTTGCTCATGTGTTTGTCTGGAGATCCTACATGTAACCATGGCTACATTGTTTACGTGTGAACTCAGCTGTTAGCAGCCTGTAGCATGTCAATGCTAACTGGTGCTAGGCCAGATGTTTCCCCACAATGTGAGGAGAAGGAGGTGAGGACGACGTGCTGGTTCTCAGGTGTGAGCTAAGAAGTGACGACATGGACCTGTCCTTCCATCCATCCTTATTGGGAACGTAAGATCTATCTCCAATAAGATGGACGAGCTAGCCGTGCTAACCCAGCAACAGAGAGAATACCAGAGGGCAGAGTAGCATCATGCTAACACCACATTGGAAGAGCTTCACCTGCTGTGAGCAGACAGGATCCAGGAGACAGAGACTGAATAGACTGCTGAAGAAGCTCAGTCCTGGACCCTGTGGAGGTGGAGACTGCCTGACTGGACAATGATGGACAAGCTGTCAGCATCTATTTTCTTATGGAGCTTTTTGCACTTTCTATACACTTTCTTACTTTTGTTTTCTTGATTTCTGCTGTGACTCCTCCTGAATTTCCCCTCGGTCAGGTGAAGCTCCAGTTAGACTTGTTCATAGATGAAATAAGTCACTTTGCGCCAGTAACAAACTTTTATCTTGTATCTAACTGTACCAACATAATAATGCTTTTTTTTTCACAGCAGGTCGTGATGAAAAGCAGACAGGTCTAGTACAGATCACACAGTCTCAGTATGTCTGAAGTGTAGCACTGTCTAAAGTGACAAGATGCTCTTCTCTTGAAAGGTCGTCGACCTTCAGTCCCTTATAGAAAGCTTTCAAGCAGCAAATACTTTTTTTTTTAAAGAGTAAATAAAACCTTTCCAGTTTTCTGTTTTTTAGAAAGTATTTGGTCTCACCGTGTAAGGACCCCATGGCCTTGTGGACGCACTTGCAGACCTGCAGCAGCAGCAGCACCTTATCTATGGGTGAGTGCGTCCGCTGCATCAGGATCAGCTTCTGCTTCACCCTCTCCACCTCCCGGCTGTCGGGGACGCCCGTCCGCACGCCGAGCCGCTCCATGGCCGCGTCGCCCTTCAGACTGAGCAGGTTTTTGGTGAGGAGCTGGCTGGAGCCGTCCTGGTTGTGCAGCTCCACCAGAGCTTTCTCCAGACATGACCTCAGAGGCCTGAGCACGCAGGAGAACATGGCTCGCTCCAACGCCAGGTCTGCGGACGGAGGAACACACAAAATGTGGGAATCCATTACTGTGGATGGAATTGCAAGAGGCTCTTTGCTTATTTCATCATTTGCAAGCAGAGGATGTGTCTACATATCTAGAGGCACTGGCAAGAGGCCCAGACAGGTATGCTGATTATTGCAGTGGAAGTGTTAAGGTGACTAAATGTCAGAAATAAAAATATAATCAGCGTGGCACTTGACAAAAAATACCAACATAGCACAAGGTGGGAAACAAACCTAAAATTAACACTTTCTGGTGCAATTCCAGCTATTAAAATAGAATTTATTGCAGGGCTGCGGCGTTGGATTGCATCATATGTATAGAGGAATTCATGTTTTATGTCCATCTTGTCAAGAAAGTCTGTTTTGAAAATACAGAATATCACAGTGGATGAAATCCTATAGGATTCACACGTTAAAGCAGTCAACTGAAACTGGAATAACCAGCTAGGAATCCAAATTTTTACATCAACTTTTTTTGTTTAACTCTACCCTGTCTGTTTTAGCATGCTATCTCTCAGTGGGCTAAAGTTTTGAGTTAAGGAATTAACAATTCAGAAGCACAGAGGGTAACAGCTCAGTGATTTAGCTTAACACATTAATGCTAGTTGTCACTTTTCTGTCTATTCAGAGTTCTATTGCGTGGCTTAACTACAGATTAATAACAGTCAGGTGTATGCTAACTTTCAGCTAAGTATTAGCTAGCATCCAGCTAAATTTTAGCTCCCTGAAACATGTTAGCTAGGTTTTGCTCCCATCAGCTTAACATCAGCTAGCTATCAAGTATATATTGAAATTCAGCTGATGGTGGAAGAAATTGTGTAAAATGTTAGCTAGATTGTAAATGTTGGAAAATATGGTTCATGGTTCTGCGTTAGCTAGCTGTTAGAAAAACACATGTAGCTAACATGTACATGAAAAGTAAAACTCCTTTGTCAGTTGTTTACTAGCAGTCGGTTAAATGTTAGTTGACAAATACAAATTTAGCTTCCTGTAACTAGTTAGCTAGGAGTCCCTTTTGTTAGCTTTACATTATCTAGGTGTCAATTTAAGCTGGGATTGGGCTACAGTAAAATATCTGCTCGCTGTGTATAAAAAATAAGTATGTAAATATTTCTTAGCCCTCAGTATAAGAAAAATAAATCCTCAGCTAGGACTAGCATGTAAGCTAAAATGTGTGTAAGTTGTTTCCTTGCTGTCAGCTAAATGCAAGCAAGCATCTAGCTAAATTCAAGCTCTCCAAAACATGTTACCCAGGTGTTTGTCAGCCTAACATTAGCTAGCTGTAAAATATATATTGAAATTAATTAAAAGCTTAACATTTGCTAGCTGTTTGAAAAATATGTGTAAAATTTAGGCTAGCTGTTAGAAAAACATAAGTAGTCAGAACTGACATGTAGAATACATTTTTTTGTGTAGGCTTTCTGTTAGTTAAGTGTAAGCTAACTGTTTAAATTGTGTCTAGGAGTCACTTTTGTTAGCTTAACATTATTTAGGTGTCAATTTAAGGTGGAATTGAACATAAGCTAACTTCCTAGTGCAATTGAATTTGGCACTCAGTCACATATTACATTGTGTTAATGTTAGCTTACACTCAAATGTAAGCTTAAACTCCTGCATCTGCTGTTTGCTAGCTGTAAGCTAACTATTATTTTAATGTTAGCTTGCCACCAATTTAAATTTAGCTCTTGATAGCATTTTAGCTTTTAGCTTAACGCGTCACAGTTGAATATTAGCAAAAAAATTTCCAGTGGTAAAGATTGTTATATGTTAGTGGCAATGGCTAACTGTTGGAAGAGATGTTAAATATTAGCTAGCACTCATATGTAAGCTAAAACCTCTTCATCAGTTGTGTGCTAGCTCTTGGCTAATTGTCATTTGAAGATCTTCAAACTGGAAATGTAGTTTGTTTAATTTTGGCGTGCTAGCTTGATAATGGTCAACTATTGAGCAGCTAGCTAAGAGATAACTTACTGTTGGAGGTTTGTTAGCAAGCTAGTGAGTATGTGAGCTAGCTTGATGAAATTTGCTCAAGATTTTTTTTACTTTTTGTAAACACTACTCCTTTTTTCGTAGGACAGTTCAAGGGTGTGTTAGCTTCCTTTGTTTATGACTATTTAGCCTTTAGCATTCAGTCAACGAGCCCATCTGTGAAGCTAGTTAGCAATCAAACAATATTTTAGACTACTTGCAAAGTTTACCCACAGATTTTCTTTGTTGATTAAAGATATTTGTTTAGGTTTCCACAACGTTTGCCATCTGGATATGCTAATCAGCTAATCAGTTCCTGGCTAGCGAAGCACACATTCATTTGTAAGCAATCATTTTTTTCTTGAGGGATTACCATCAGGCCCAAACACTGGGGAAAAAAAACTATTCTGGATGTATTTTATTTTTTGCCTGGCAACAGCGGTATGTAATAGACAAACTCGTGGAGATGCTACACATGCATGCAGGCTCTTACACGTGAAAACACACACAAACAGTGATTCTCCTGCAGTCAGTGGGCAGTCCTGACTAAGTGGTAACAATTCTCCAGCGCACACTGTTTTCCACTCATCATCAATATCCTCCTCTTCCTCCACTCCATCCTTCATGTTATCCCCCTGTTCCACTCCCAGCATCCCCTCATCCACCTTACTATATCATAGCCCCCTGTGATTAATCATTCACACCATCCATCTTCTGTGTCTCCACTGTACCTCCCTCTCATCCCTCCTCTCGGTGTGTCTCTCCCCCTCCCAGCAGCCCAGCAGCTCAGAGTAACAGATTACATGTAATCTGATTACAGATCTGACAGTTACCGTCCCGTTGTGAGAGAAGCCGACTCTCTGAGCTATCACCCAGAGATCTGTAACTGATTACATTTTTCAGAGTACCCTGCCTATTTCTATCCCTCCCTCCCACCCTCGCCTGAATCGTGCTGCTCTTCAAGTGAGCGTGGGACGGTGATATCTTTTTATGATAAACGAGGGGGAGAAAAAAAAAAATGCAAATGCCTCCCACCGACGCAATGCGAGATAAATCAGACTCACAGCGCAGGAAGAAAGGAAAGGAGGTAGAGAGGGAGGGAGGGAGGAAGGAAGGCAGCGGCCGAGCACTCTCCCCTGAAGCCTCTGCACTGCCAGGCAACCATCCATCATCACACATTTACACACAAACACACCTGCGGAGCTCAAACTCAGCCCGCACACAAAGGAGACCAGAAAAAGAAAAGCCTACGCACAGGACTGTGTCAAAAGATCTAACTCGAATCCTTCCAAAGTAACACCCTGCGCTGTCCTTACGATGAGAAGAAGAAGGATCACACTCTGGATGTGATGGATGTGAGTGCGGGCGCGTCAGGCAGGGCTTTCCTAATGCTGTTTTCTAAATACCAGAGACAATATGAGCTCTGCTGAATGAGGCTCTGGCCCCCCACGCAAACTACTTAGTGTTGACAGTGTCTTTCACTAAAGCCTGGGCAGCCCACCATTTATCAGAAAGGCTGTCTGTTTCCATAGACCTGCGTCCTTTGGCGCTCTGCTCTATTGAATTTGTGTTTTCTAATAGTACAGTCTTTCTCTTCCAGTCCCCCGCTGCTCTCAACATCGCCTGTTTTTTTTTTAACGTGATAAACTCATCACGCACGCAGCAGCTCAATTTGCTTGAGGATCTTTACGGCAAATAATAATCCAAAGTGTCTCAACAGGATGTGTCTCTAAACCTGTTTTGTGAGCAAGTGTTGATTGATACACACATGTTGAAACGTATGTTTGGTGTCGAACACTTGAGCTCTAATCACAGACTTTGGCAGACGAACTGTAATCACACCAATTGGCCGACAGAAGTCCAGTTCATTGGCGTTGTTGTGGTTTTTTTTTTTACAGTGAGAAAAAGTCAAAATATAAAAATGGTGGAGAAGAAAGACAGGATCAGGATCAGACTCTATACGCCGGTGTTTGAGGACTTATGAATGGAAAAGAAATATCACTGACTCTGGCAGTGACAGGGTTGAAAAACTCCATCAGGTACTGCGCTGAATCATACGCCCTGTTCACCCTGTTTCACTTCGTCATCAGTGTTATATGAGTAATAACAGCCAAGTTAGCTTATTTCAGGAAAGCTAGAGTTGATTAAAGGAGCTCAAACTGTGAGTTTGATGTTCAACTTTTCAATATGTGAAGCAAAAGTTTTAAGAGCAGTAAAATCACCTCATTCACTGCAGATTGAGGTCTTGCTCACCCTGTCAGGGTTCCAATTAGCATATCAACCTGTTTGCTATACGCTAACAATGCAAAAGTTAGTTTACGGTTGGCAAATTTGTTTTTTTTTTTTCATCTTAAAAGATCTGACAAGTCAAGGTTAAGTGGTTTTTGTCTGGGACCTTATATAGCCCAGAGGTTATTTAAAAAAACAGTGAAATGTCCCTTTTTTTTTAAAGAACAGTTTTTCAAAAGTGGATTTAAAAAACTACCAAGAAGGTGGAAAAGATGAAGAATTACCCCCAATTCACACATAAAGCGTGAGCGCCACGCACTTTGCCGCGCACTACGTTGCAGGAATGCGTCAATCTCTGCAGAGTAAATCGCACCAAACAGGAAATAAGATTCAAAAATGATCAGAGCTTTTGGTTATTTCAAAATAAAGCTCCATGATCTGGCTCCTGATCGTAAATCTCATCATTGTTTATCAAAACTATGTCTCTGACACATGGTCAGATGTCATCAGTAGGTCAGATCTAGATGAAATCCGACTTTCTGGATGAGGAAAGTTCATCTTGGAATTCAATGTGCTTTATGTGTGAAATAGGGGTTAGATGCTCTGCTCTGTAAGTTAGTTACCCTTGAAGCAACAGTGTGTAAATATGTAAATTCCACTTTAATGAATTACTGTTTTCTGGTAAATTTTGTCGTAGTCATGTCGTATCATTGCCAACTTTTTGTTTATTTTGATCTTTTTGTTTATTTTTAATTTTGTTTTTCCAATTTTTACCAGGTTATCTTGCTTGTTTGTGTGCTCATTTCTGTTATTTATGACAATGGAAACACTTCACATTATATCTATAAATATTACACTGAACATTTAGCTGTAAAATTTTTAAAAAAGATAAATTTAGTGATAACTAGCTGTTAGACTTAATCATGTTGGCTGAAGTCAGTCTCTCTAAAAGCTAAAAGCTAAGTGACATCTGTTAGCTAGCTTGCCAACATGAACAAACTGTAAGCTAGCTAGTGCAGCAAAACATCACCATTAGTTGAGAACATCATTTAATACTTCTAGAGTTCAAGAGCTGATCTAACTGCTAAACTGGCTAGCTAGCAGCCGGCTAGCTACTTTATCAGCTAACTTTATTAAGCCAATGCTAAATGGATTAGCTTAGCTGAGTTTAAAATGGCTAGCTAAATTAGCTTCCTTGCTTAGTTTTGTAGTTGTTGGCACAGTAACATAAAAGTGTGTGGGTTTATGGCGCCTTTAAATGGGGTTGAGTTTCTTATAGATACAAGAAGCAACCATATGTAAACCTCATTTGGTCGTATTTAAGACATTGTAGGTCGAAATTTTCCTAAAAGTTTTTGTTGTGTCTGTTATTGTTCTCAGAAGTGGTGGAGCTGATGAGGTCCAGTTTCACATAAATATGTCACATCATTAAGTAACTTATATGGTTTGTAGTTACATTAGCTAAATTAGCTAATGTTAGCTTAAGCGCAGTTGAACAATATTGTTTGTTTTGCATTAGCACCTTAACAACAAAGTGGATGTAGCAGCTATAATAAAAAGGCGTAACACTAACGTGATCTTTAATCAACTCTTAACAATTTGAGTCACTACTGCCAAACTACTATCTCAGAAAAGCTAACATTGCTAATGCTGTTACTCCTTCAAATATATTCAGTAAATGTTTGTTGTATTAGTTGAAATAAAACTATTTTCCTTGACCGATAAGTTTTTAATCCATGTGAAAGTTTCAGTCTTTGTGTTTTTCTAAAGTATTTTTCTTTGCAGATGATACTGTTCTTGTTGTTTTTCAGACCTTTGTTTGTGTTTGTTTACCTTTCTCATTCTCTGGCACCAGGGTTTCGATCGGAGGCTCCAGCTCTCCACTGTCCAGCAGGCAACACTTAGCCTGGGACAAAAAAAGCCGCAGACCCTGCAGAAGCTGCACAGAGGTGACCCGTGAAGACGAAGATGAAGAAGAAGAAACCATGGATTTGAGCACCTCTCTCTGCTCCAACAGGAAGTCCTGAACCATGCCCCCAAAGACGGAGCGCCTGTCCCTGGAGAGCTCCTCCACCAGCCGCGTCAGCCGCTTGTCCGGGGCGAAGAAACACACAAACGCTTCGCTCATGCGGTGCAGCCCACCGCGGCCTCGAGAGCGCACCAACGGCGGGCGTGGGTACGTGTAAGTATGGGTGCGAGCCACACTTTCAGGATCTGAATCTGAGTCATTGTCCTCGTCCATGCTGCTGAAGGAGCTGCTGCTGTCGAGCTCGGCCAAGGACGGAGCTGGGCGGCGTTCCAGGGCCAGAGCTGTCACCTCGGTGCCTGGCTCGGCTCCTCGGGCGGCCTGCTGCGGCTGGGAAGGCTCGTCCACCTTTGTAGATGACTTGACAAAAACAAAAATCGAAACGGTGACTGTTTCTGAATTTGTTACCCTTTAAAACTGCAAATTGAATTCTCTTAGCGCCTGTTTCATCTGATAATGAGAAACTACCTTTGGTACCACGCTGTGCACAGCAGTTAGACAACGATCAGAATGTGAGGATAAACTGACTCTATTCACTGTTACCCTTCAGGTTTATTTAAAAAGCCTGTGACTGAGGAAGCTCTGACTCAAACACGTTAGCATGAATTACTTGTGGCACATAGACGGTCATCATGTCGTCCTCCTCTGCAGAACCAGGCGACACAGCAGGGGTTCTCCTCAGGACTCCCGCCCCTGGGTGAACTCTCCTCGGCTGATGGGTTCCTGCTTTCTGAAGCCTCTCTGACTGGCCGGGCAGCTCCAAGGACGAAGGGGGGGAGTAGGAGCCGACCCCCTCCAGGGACAGATTCATGGAGGACTCGGAGAGCCGGAGCCGCATGCTGCGCTTGAAGCGGTGCCGTTTATTAGAGGCACTGTGGTTTACAAGCTGTGGCTGCTGCAGGAAACAGAAAGTTTGAGTCAGTCATTTATCCAACGAGAACTTCTGAGGCAGATTGTTAAGTTTCACACACTACAAATAACGACATTTCTCCACAATTAGCTCTAAAACATCACCTTTTCTGCAGATTTAGGGAAAAAATTGTGAAATATATCTGTCAAATATGTCATAAATGAATGTCCTGATTCTAAATATTTAGCTCAACATTTAGTTTCATTCTAGATATTCTGGAGCTGTTGAAGATCCTGTGGCCGACATCTAGGAAGTAGAGCTTGACTTTCTCAAAATCGCTTCCTCAAACTTTTATTTTGGCACTACCCGACGGGCGGGAGTGTGAATTTGCATATTAGCTAAATATTTAGAAACTGTACTTCAAGATTAAGAAATGTTTGCTTAAGATTTATAAACCTTTGATAAATATTTAGTCTTACCTAAATATTAAGAATGAAACTAAATGTTTAGAAACGTAGCTAAATATTTAGAATCAGGACATTGATTTTTAACCTTTATAGTGTGTGCGTGTGTACATGTGTATGTGTTGAGGGTGAAAAGAGGTTTTTAAGAGAAAAAAAAAACTAAAAAGATAATATTATTAATGAATAAATAAAAATGATAAATTAATCAAACACTAACATAAGAAATTGCCTTGAGAAATGGCAATAATAATTACTATCACAACACTTATAGTAATAGCAAAAAAAAATCAAGATGATCTAGTTTTAGTAATGCACAGTAATGTAATAATGTAATGTAATAATAACAAAATAATAATAATAATAATAAAATAATAATAGTAATAATCCAACACTCAGAAACTAAAAGATTGAGAGAAAAGTGAAAAAAAGAAAAAGAACAGAAAAATTTGAAGGTTTAACTATGCAGAAATCAGTAATAAACAAAACTGTGAAAGGTTAAGAAAACAAAAAAAGAAAAGATTTTCAATCAAAAATGGCAGAAACCACTTAATAATATGAGCAAGTTAAATTTTAGCAATTCAATAAAAAAAAATAATAATAATAATAATAATAGTAATTATTATTATTATCATTAAACACTCAGAAAATAAATAGATTTTAAAAAATAGAAAAAAGGAGTTGAAAAAATTACAACAAAATTGGGTTGAATAAATAATGATATTTTTAAATAACATTCAAAATTTTGGCACAATATTTGACAATTATATTTCACAAATATTTCTCTAAATCTGCCGAAAAAGTGTCATAGGTTGTATGTGTAGCTTTACAATTGGCGCCCCATAAATCAGTAGCTGTATGGATTTCACCGCTCAGTGATGCTTGGACGTCCCATACCTGACCCATCACCACTAACCTTGACGACCTCCAGCTGTAAGAAGAGCGGGTTGATGAAGCAGAGCTTCCCCTGTCTGCCCCGTGTCAGCAGGGTACACTGATCCAGGGTCAGCGTCTTCTGACTCTGGCTGCTGCTGCTGGTTGACGGAACCGGGTCGATGGGCCCATTCTGGATCTCTGCAGCACTCGGCGCGTTCCAGAAATCTGTGGGTAGATCCAGAGAAAAGAAATCTTGGACGTATGTTCGCTTAGACATGATGAGAGCTACCGACCCATCTGTTTGAAATCTGTTTGCAGATTTTAATATCTGAGTGTTTCAAATCAAACTGGCCCAATTTTCTAAAACTCTGAAAAGAACTTTTATTTTATTTTTTATTTCAGACATACTGTCACTTTTGGAAAGAGAAATCGAACTCCGAGCAGCAATAAAATGTATTGAAACCTCTTTGAAGCGACAGAGTCGTATAGAGAAAGTGTGTGCATACTGTGTGTCATTTTTAGCCATCTCCAAGTCACACCTCGCTTTCTGCTACAGAGTGGCATCACTACATGCTACCAGGTTAAAATAGATGCAAGCTGGCAATCCCTTGGCTCTATCTTCCTGACTTTCTCATACAAACAGTACGATGCTGAAGAGGAGCAGAGTAAATTCACTCAATCTTATAAAACAGAAAACAAAACTGCACAAATAATGTGTAAAACTGTGAAAGTAGCTAATAAAGTGACTGTGAAGGTAGACATGCTAGCAGCTGTAAGGCTATCATAGGATATCTTGAGCTAGATGCTAACAGCAAGTTGTTGCCAAGGCCACAATGACGCTGCTAAAAACGTTGATACATTTTAAAAGGTAGATCTTTTTCACAAGCTAAATTCATGCTAACTTTTTTAAATTCTACTTTTTAGCTAGCACTTGAATCTGAAATAGCTGTGTCACTCTTAAAGCCAGCTAGCAACAGTGTTAGGATTGGACTCAGCTTTATTGTGTGTGTTTAGAGCTCTGCTTGTAAAGTTTGGTGGTGAGAAGTAAGCTAGCTAGCCAGTAGGAGGCTGTGCACATGGCTGTTACGGAAGCTGGATTAGCAAAAAGTCGTACTTTTCTCTTGAAATATTGCGGCAGTTCAGTTTTAAAATAGAAAGCCAAAGCAAAAAATTTTAGAAGCTGCAGTTCCTGGACTGTCCTCTTGAGGCTGGTTGTAGGAGCACTTAAAGCTACACACACACCCATTCAAAACGGCTGACCTTTACAGCAGCAGTAAACATGTTTACACACTGTCACCATTAGCAAAAAAGCTAAAGGCCTACCTAAATTCTTTTTTTTCCCACACTCTTCTTATTTAATTTTTGGGTTTGAATTTAGAGGCATACATATATAGATTTTTTAAAAAAGACAGTAAATAAATAAATAGATTAGCAAAAAGCTAAAAAAAAATGATATAGAAAAATACAATTTATTATCATAATAATAACAATAATAAAAATAATATCAAAGGCCTACCTTAATTCTTTGTACTATTTCTACTTAAAACCTCTTAGGCCCATTTTAATTTGAGTGAAGCTAGGTTAAGTTAGTATTTCTGACTGTGTCCATGTATAATATAGTCTTTGTTTTAAACTAATAAACTCTACAACCAAGCTATGCTAGCTAAAAGAGAAAAATGGCCGAAAACATTCTTGAATTGGAAGGTTTCAAATACTATTTGAGGTTTTAGAGTTAAACGATGTACATACTTAGATTATTTAAACACTTGTTGGGACACCAGTGATGTGATGGGTAAGTTAACACTAACTCAGTATATCTGCTAACTTTTTCTAGGCAAACTAACAGTAATAAGGAGTTTACAGAGTTTTGTTGATTAAACATTAAAGTTAAAAATGCTACGTAGCTGAAAGTCAAACATTACTGTTGTAATAAAAAGTGGATCTGGGTTCCGTTATTTGCTTCTGGAACAAATACACATTTGGTGAAGGTGTTCATGGGAAATGTAGTAGACAGTGTTTTAATCTGCATAACACAAGGTAAAAACACTTTTAGTGCCTTTAAAACAAAGATACGTTTTGGGTTTCAAAATAACAATATGGACATATGATATATTGAAAACCATTTGCCATTTTTGCTAATTTGATAAATAATAAACGAGTCTATCTTCACTGCACCTTGTCCCATGTGTGATATGGCCTCCAGCTGCTTGTGCGTCGTTGCCCTGGCGATGGCATCAGGTAGCTCCAACGGTAAGGGCAACACATCTCTGCAGACAGGAAACAGACAAAAATGTTCTAAAAGTCTCAAGAGGTTGAAAAACATTTTGTCTGACAAAGCATTTCCAAGTGGCTCAGTGATTCACATTTTTGTTGGGACAAAGTGTCCTCTGTGTGTTGAGATGGTCTACAAACTCTGGTAGACATAAGTGTCCTTAAGGGGCCGAGTGGGAGAAAAAAAACTTTTGATGGACAAAGAAGTCCTTACAGTGATGAGTGGGCATGAAAATTCAAGACAACTTTTCATTGAACACAAGATTAGTTTGTGTCTAAGTGTAGCGTGAGTCATCAGTTTCTCTTTAATTATTTATTTTTAAGTTTTGATCATTTTGATTGAAAATATTTGTGTTTCAGCATATGAAATATTTTATGAACAACCTTCTAACTAGCTTTTATCCATAGGAGTCCTCTCCAGCTCCATCACACCAGGCTGAGAAACAGAGTTTCAGGGACAAACATGAAATATGTGCATCAGTTAAAGTAATACATCACCTGCTGATGCAGTAGAAGGCCACAAGTCGACACAGGTCAGGGAAGCTGAGTGCGGAGCTCTCCAAGGCGAAGGCTGGTTACACAACACAGAGTGATTGACAGATATGGAGGAGAGATAACGATTGGAGGCCCCACATACTCTGGTGTCTAGTTTTAGCATAAGGTGTAGCTACAGGTGGATTATGCATGTTGATGGAGGTTATACTCACTGGAGTCCTCCTCGCAGATGAAGCACTCCTTTACAGAGGAGGCACTTTTCTCGGCGGTCACCCTGAAACACAGCACCTTCCTCTGGCTGGAGCTGCATTTTCGCACCAGAAAGGTCTGTCAGCACCAAACGCCACCACCACGGAAACAGAAATAAAAGTAGAGAGATGTTAGCGTCTTTTTTTAGACGTACAGTGTATTCTTTTCACAGGTTTGCAGGACAAAGCACAGATGGCCCCAACAGGAAATTAGATACAGAAGAGAAAGCTATATGACTTCTCAGCAGTCCATTTGCCTAGTGAGTCTGCTTAAACTTATTTAGACCGGATGAAACAATAACACACATCTTGAAGCCGGATGCTACATACAACGCGTAGGTAATTTCAGACGACGTCATCTTTCCGAGCTGTCAAACGGAAACGAAAATCAACCACTGTCTCCATGAATTAAAAAAAAAATCCCAAAACATTCATGTCATCTCCCCACGTGCATTTCGGCAAATCACAGCGCATTTCGTGAGTCATGTGTCTTCATAACGACGTACGCGTCACATCCGGTCTTAAAGGTTAAAAAAAAAAAAAGATTCACGATATTCAAAAACAAAATGATCGTACCTCTTTTTCTCTTTCTTTTTTTTTTTCTTTTTTTTTTTAAATATGCTGACTCATACTGATGTTCGTTTGTTTGCGAGCTAGCTTAACCTAGCTTGAAGAGTGGAAACACCGTTAGAATTGACAAACACTAAGTCCCGCCTTTAGTCGCGATTAGCCAATCACAGTGCGTACAGCCTTTCCATGCACGCGGACATTCTCTGCCCATATCTCCATTTAAAAACATTACAGAAAGACAGTTTTCGTTCGGTTTTAAGAGTTTTTTCAGAGATTTTGAATTCAGAAATGGTCAAACAGTGTTCATGGGGTACATGCAACTCTGACACAAGCTATCCTGGGAGGCTTGGCTACTGGATGTACTTTTTACCCTTTCCTGAGACACATTGCAACAGAGAAAAGTGTCTTTTTTGGATAAAAGTGTGCTGTACACCACATGAACTCAATGTGAATGAAATGGACAAGGATGTCTCCACCTGTTCTAAGGTAAGCTGACATCTTAATTGAGGCAAAAGATTGTCACTTGGTTGTAAAAAAATATAAAGTTACTTTCAGCACATAAACCGCCGCTGCAGTCTGACAGAAGGTTTGGGATTTTCTCTAACGGTAGCTAAAGTTAGGCTAACGTTAGCTCATCAAAGCTGAGTTGTTCATCATGTCACTTTGTTTGCTTGGAGTTCATTGACCCGTTTTGTTTTAGTGTTGGTTCTTTGGTGATCGTACACCCTTGTTGGCTCCTGTCTAAAGGGCTCTAGCTTCTGGAGCCTAGCTTCATTAGCTTATTTGTAAAAGCTGAGATAACAAAGGCTGGCAACATTATGCTGAATGATTAAGTGTAAATACTACCAAACTAAGAGGCCAATGCTGGTCCTATATCTTGTTGTCTGAGATTTTGATGGCAATGAAATGCGGTTGCTGTGACTGAAGCTTTTTATCGGCCTTCTCAACCATGAAATGGTTCATATATCCCTCGAATATAAAGTTTAGACCCTTTCGGTGACTTGTAGATGATCTGTGATCTTTCTGTCTCCAAAACTCATCAGTAGTATCCTATGAATCGTCCTCTACTGTGACACCTGCCATAGCGCCTGTCACTGAATGTTTGCTGTTTGTCTGACTGAGTGGAGGGGGCGTGGTTTAGCCATTACCTAAAATGTACAACTATCCCTCATAATCAATAAACTGTGACCCAATAAAAACCACTGAGCTAGAAAGTGCATTTTGAACTCCAAATGTCCCAGAATTAGCTAGCAGGGCTTAGCTGAACTAGGCTAATCGTTTCCTGACCAAAGTTTCTAACTTTGCAACCACAGAGCAAAGTTAGCTTTGATCCATTTGCTTATCTTACATCGAGTAAAATAAATATATTTCTATTCCTCTCCAATACGAATGAACTATTCCCTTCATCATGGCAAAATAACAATGTTTTGTTAGCAATCAACAGCTTTTCTTTTAGCTAACTTAATAAAGTGAAGTTGGTAAATCCAAAATGTTGGGAAAATAGTTGTCTTCAGTTTTTTAAGCAGACAACTTGAAATTTGAAAAGTGTCAAGTTTTACATCTTAAGTGATTAGCCAAGCTAGCGTATCATCAAAGGCTATGCTTAAGATTGTATGAAAAACGTGATTAAGACTGAAGAAGATGTTAAATCAACGCTTGTACGAGAGAATTAGTGATGTTGGAGCCAAAAATGTGTGACATTCTTTCTTTCATTTTAATGTAATACCAATACCAAACACCAGGTGGAGCCTTGGCTTGTAGCGTTAAGCTACAGCTCTGTGTGTGTTGCTCTTGTTGGTGTGTATTGTGTCAATCTAAGCTCAGTTTGCATTCATATATTTTTTATATACTTAAACTTGGTGGTACGGCTTAGCCCCTTGCCTTTCTGTGTGCATATGTGGAATGTGAAGCCAAGGTAGGGAGAGCAGCAGCAAAGACCCATAAGTATTTTTTTAACCGATAAAGTCAAATGTTAGCAATACTTGACCCGTCCATACCCCGACTGGCTCTCTGAGCAGGATGTAGAGGGCGGAGTCTTGGTTGAGTGACAGCTGCAGCCACACAGGGTGTGTTATCAGCAGACGATCCAGGACACTGAAGGCCCGCTGAGACTCTTTCTGGGTACCGCCCATCCCCTGCATCTGAAACACATTTACAGGGTTATCACACAACCATCAGAGGTTTTTATAGCTGTTACTACACATTTTTATCTTGTATCTTTTTACAGTAGGTTCTCTCCAGACTCTTATGTGTGAAATAGAATGAGGCATATTTTTACTTTTCTATAGACATTCCTCCTGAGGGTCAGTTCGGATTATTTGGCTCACTCAGACTTGCACACTGAGGACTCAGGACTTCACCTAGCTGCTTGTGCACAAACGTATACAATGCAAGTATTTATCACAGTGACTGCTCTGATTTTTCTTTTCACCAGGATAAAAGTCAGTGAGTCAAGAGACAGGACATTACTACAAAGAGACACTAAGAACCTCTAAGAGATACAGCTGGACTACTAGTGCCTGCAAAGACACACAAAAGGAACTAAAACAAGGTTTTATAATGTACACAAAAAAATGAAAAACAAATCTACAGCATGAAAAAATGACAGAAAAAACAACAAGGGAGACAGAAACAAGTCAACAATACAACAATACAACAGAATAACATCAAAGAGATTTTCAACGGCTACCAAGAGACATAATATAATGATGAAGAGACACAACGTGACAACACAGGGACACAAACAGCTACAAGAGATAAAAACACAACTTCAAAGAAGAGAAAAAAATAAATATAAAGTGACAAAATGAAGACGTGAGAAAAAAGTGAACAAAAAATATCAAAGAAATTCAATTTCATACAACTCTGGGAGAAAAACTACAGGCAAGGAAACTCATAAAACTACAGCGTTCCCTCCTCACTCATGGTTACAAACGCCGTCACAACAAAAATCAGCTCTAATTTCATAACTTTAGTAACAGTGAGTGAGGAGGGAAGGCAGTAGATATGAGACCCTGCTGTACATTGAAATATTGTTTTTCAGGGGGCACAGGTTGTCTGAGCCCCATGGCACTGACTGGTGGTCTGTGCTCCATGGCACAGGGTCTTGTATCTATTGACTTTTACAGTGTGCGCCTAATGGTTAATATATCATTAAATGAAATGTTTGACTGGACTATCATGCTATTTAGGCCAATTTTGAAATTAAGTGTAAAAATATGTATTTATTTATTTTTGACACAGTCAGTCCACACCACATAAAGCATGAAGAAGCAAAGACAAAGACAGTCTGTGCCATGTGGAGCACAAGGAAGTTCAGCAGGGTCTCATATTGACTGTGTCCCCTCCTCACTCACGGTTACAAAACACAGTTTCAGAAACTAATAATATTAAGTTATGCTAACTTAAACAATAACAAAAGCTAAATCTACTCAGAAATCGTCAGTTTCAACAATGAAAACTCACATTTGAGTAAATTGAACTAACTGACAAGTTTTAAGTTTTCTTAGCTTAATCCAGAGCATAAAGAAGCAAAGAATGACTAAAAAGTCTCAAAATCACTGCAAAGAGGCGATAAATCACAAAAGCGACGAAACAACAACCACTCAGACACAAGTTGACAAATTAACCTCAATAAGACACAAAGTGACAGTTATAAGGAAAGACACAGAAGTCAAAGTTGACGACAAAAAGATGCCAGGCAGTTGTGAACCAAAGCCCAACAAAGTGTCTGAATCTGGGCCTGCTGTGACCTGTTAAAAATGACTAACTCGAGTCTGCTGTCTGCTCTTCACCAAACTTTAACTCAAAATGTGAAAAATTCAAAGCAGCTTTACATCCTTCTGTTCGCTCCACTAACAGTCCGACTGTTACTGTGTCGCTGCAAATGCTGCACACCTCTCCTCCTTCTGTCGGTGCAGGCTTCAAATAGTTTCCTAAAGAAATCAAACTGTGGATTTACACATGATGTAAAAACAACCCAAACATTTTAGCATGACCATAAAAGAACAATCCCTCAGATGTGAACTCTGTGTTTTCTGATGTTTTCGGCCCTTTAATGTGAGCATTCGATCACAGATTCACTTTCCCTCTCTCAGATTGGCTTGCTGCTGGATGTCACACTGTGTGGGCTGCTGGCGAACGCTTGTGAGCGTAGCAGCAGATGGTTGCCATGGCGATGCGGGCCTACACATCCTACCAGGCATTCCCACTCAGTGAAACACCCTTTCTCTGACAAGTTGGAAACACGCGTGCATGCAAACAAACACACATCTATCTCAGCGATGAGCACGCTCCTGCTTTATCTCCGAGGGTTTCCGGGGTGCAGAGGTGAAACATTTCCTAGAATCTTTCTCCGAACATAAATGGAGAGTTGAAAAAGTTTTTTTAAAAAGTCATTATTATTTCTTCCTCTCTTGTGTCAGAGTATCAAAGTTTATTCCTGCGTCACATGCAGCAGCCTGTTTTCATTCAATAACACATTTGAATCTTCTCTTTCTCACCACCTCCTGCCGCTCATTACATAACTCTCCCTCCTCTCAGGGAGACTCAGAAACCCGAGCGATAATTTACTCTCTCTGGGACGATGTACAGCTAATGGTAAATAATGCTTGAGGGTCAGGAATCAAGTAGCTCATATCAATCAAAAGGAGTGAGTGTTATATAATCTCCCAGGTTTGTTTCGACGCCTGTGTGAAACTTTTCGCTCTGTTTGAAAGAAAAGGAGCAATACAGTATACACATATGTACATTAATTTGTCTCATTTATGATTCTTAATTTTTTTTATAATCTATTTATTTCTATTTTTTCAATAATTATTTATACTTTACTTTTACTATTATTTCTACACTTATTCTTGTTTATTATTTTTCCTCTGGGCTCTCTTTAAAATATATTTTAGATATTTACCAAAAGGATATACTCCTAAATTGACAAAGGAAATTTATTTATTTATTTATTTTTATTTATTTATTTTCATTTTGTTTTATGTATTATTCTTTTTTTCCCCTTTTTTTTATATCTGATCCATGTTGTGACTGTTAAAAATGAACGGACAGGGGAAGAGGAAAATTTAAAAAAAGGAAAAATTGTATCTAAGATGTATCAAACAAGTGATATAATGATGCAGTGTTTCAATAAAAAAACAATTTAAAAAAAGAAAAGGAGCAATAACACATTCACTGTCCAGCATGCTTGAGCAAAGGGGTTTAACGTGGGTCATATGTGGTCTTCAAAGAGTTCAAAATCAAAACTTCACACAGGGGCAGATCCAGATTTTTCAGCTCCAGGGGCCTAACATGGGCACCCACTTCCACGAGGTGGCCTTAAGTGTGTGTACACACAAAGGCTAGCATTTATTTCTCATCGTGTCTCTTCGTCCTGGCAGACTACCTGCGTTTGTTTATATCTAGCACGTTGCGCGCACGGACTGATACACTAAGCGGCGAGCGCCTCGTAGCCAGCTGTGGCTCTGCAGCGGAGGTAGCCCCGTTTTACAACACGATGAGAACTAGAGCCTTATTTAGCGGTGTTTTTGTGTGAAAGTAACGCGCTGAAAATTCTCTAAATAAAGCGTGAATGCAGACCGATATCAGATTTTTTCGGTGGGAGTCCGTTTATTTGTGTTTTTGGTCAAGTAAAATATGGTCCCGTCTGAGTGCAGAGGAAACCTGCAGAGGAGCAGGGAGGGGGTGTTTGGTGCGAGCACCCTGGGCTTCTGCTGCACAAAAACACTGCAGTAGGGGTAATTTCTGCCCTAAACCTTGTACTAAAAGTCATTTACAACAGTGTGTGTGAGACCAGAAGGTGGGGGAGGCAGTCCAATTAAAACAGATCCTCCTCATAGCATCTTTAAGATTAGCATATGGGATAAGTTTAAGCTAACTATGTGGAAGCCATAACTTCAAACAGACCAACTCCTACATGTCAAGGAGCATCATTGTCTTCAAAT
Source organism: Halichoeres trimaculatus (assembly GCF_033239565.1). Lineage (NCBI taxonomy): Eukaryota > Metazoa > Chordata > Actinopteri > Labriformes > Labridae > Halichoeres > Halichoeres trimaculatus. The sequence continues at coordinate 20,746,028 of NW_027437200.1, forward strand.
TAGGAGTAAAAAAGTCTTATTTTAAGGTGTGCTTCAGAAACAGAGCTGCGTGTGACTCTGAGTGGGCCTGAAGAGTCACCTCACTGCACATCAGGAGCCAAACACCACGCAGATCGACAGTCCGATGACCCAACCACACAACGCTATAAGAAAAGCAGAGAGAGAAAGAGGAATAAAAAATCACAGAGAGCAAGACCCTAGTGTTTTGCTAGCCATTTCCAGGTCCGCCTTACATAAAATGCAACGCTGCCCACACACACACTGAAAGACTTATGTAATTCCCTCTGAGAAAGAGAGACTCACAGAGAGGGAGAAACAGAAGAGAGATAAAAGATAAAAATGATGAAAAGACGTGAGGAAAGCCGCGACGGAAAATTAAAGCTGGGTTAGGAAATCCAAAAAACTTCAGTGGGCCTGAAGCGCCCCAGACGAAGAATGTATTAAACAGAAAGAGCGGCGCGCTGAGTGGGCTAACTGACAAGGTGTTTCTGCACCTGAGGGCAGCAGCAGCAGGAGCAGGAACACCCAGCGGGACGGAGGAGAGGATCTGAGCGCAGCGTGCCCTTTACAAGTAGATGAAGAGACGGATAGGGCAGCATTTGTGTGAGTGAGGGAGGGAGAGGAGGGTGAGACGAGTAGTGAGAGTCTGTGGGGAGTTAGAGGAAAGTGGTGTTTCAGAAAAAACAAATTTACATTTCTTCTGCTGCTGTTGAGACTCAGAGGGGGACTTGTGCATGATTGGGAGAAACTGAAGAGAGCAAAACTGAAACTCATCCAACAGCCACTGCAGTGTTGCCCTGTTGGCTTATGGGTATCTGTGAAGCAGCTTCATTTTTTAACCCATAAGTGATCATGTTTAAACTGATTGATAGCCACTGTTATGTTTCTATTCTAGCTGACAGGTGTCTGTGGTAGCAATGTGTCGATTAAGGGCCTGTCTCCACTGACAGAGTTTCTCTATTCCAGGGGTTCCCAAACTTTTCCATTATAGGGACACTTTTTTTCTGGCGTGTTGTGTCTTACATTAGTGGGGAATGATGTAGGGAGAACAGTCAGCAGGTTGGACTTGAACCCAGGCCACCTGCTCAAGGGTGAACCTTATCGGGTGTGACCTAGACTGGTAGGCCATCTGCGCCCCAGGGGCTTATAAAGTGTTCTCATTTCACATCTGTATAATTTTGTAAAACAGTTGTAAAAAAAAAAAAAAAGAAATTATGAATATGATTTGGCAGCCTACTTCCTGGCTCACAGGTTGGGAATCACTGCTGTATTCCAAGTGACAAGTGGCTGTCGCAACAACTTGTGTCTCCATCAATACTACTTCTGTTGGGCACAGGGAGTGTTCCTTTAGATATTTGATTGACTGTTGGCTGAGGTAGCTACTTGTGTTTTCAAAGCCTGTTTCCACCAACAGTGTGTTTGGACACAATTGATGCAGCTTGTCTATTCAGGGCCTGTGTCCACTGACAGCACTTTTTGGGAGAGTCAGCACTTATTTCCAATATTCTCATTAATATGTGGCTGTAGTAGTTGCTTGTCTGTTAAGGGCCTGACTCCATTGAGAGCTTGTTTTGCTTTTTGGCACCAACAGTGTCTATTTCCTATATATTCAAACTGACTGTTGGCTGTGGATGCAAGACCTGTCTCCACTAACAGTGTTCTATGGCCCACAAGTTGGGAACTACTGCTCTATTCCAAATGACAAGTGGCTGTGGTAGCAGTTGGGTGTTAAGGGCATGTCTCCATCAATAGCACTTCTTTTAGGCACTGGGAGTGTTCTTTTCAATTTTTCATTGACTGAGGTAGCAACTTGTGTTTTCAAAGCCTGTTTCCATCAACAGTGTGTATGGACACAATTGATGCAACTTGTCTATTCAGGGCCTGTGTCCACTCACAGCATTTTTTTAAACAGCACTTATTTCCAATGTACTCATTAATATGTGGCTGTAGTAGTTGCTTGTCATTTAAGGGCCTGTCTCCCCCGACAATTAGTTTTGCTTTTTGGCACCAACAGTGTTTTATTCCTATACATTCAAAGTGGAAGCAGGGTCTGTCTCCACTGACAGTGTTTTATGGCCATGACAGCAGCAAATTGTTGGCTTCTAAAGGCCCTTTTTCCACTGACAGCGCTTTTATTTCCAATATTGTTATTGACGTGTGGCTGTAGTGGTTGCTCGTGTGTTAAGGGCCTGTCTCCACTGACAGTTTATTTTGCTTTTTGGTGCCAACAGCATTTTATTCTTGTATATTCAAACTGACTGTTGGTGGTGAAAGCAAGGTCTGTCTCCACTGACAGTGTTTTATGGCCATGACAGCAGCAAATAACTGGCTTGTTAAAGGGCCTGTTCCCACTGACAGTGTACTTACTTGCAATCTCCTGATTGATATGTGGCTGTAGTAGTTGCTTGTCTGTTAAGAGCCTGTCTCCAGTGACAGTTTTTTTTTTTTTTTTGGCACCAACAGTATTTATTCCTATATATTGCTTCTAACTGTTGGCTGTGGAAGTAAGGCCGGTCTCCACTGACAGTTTATTGTCACTACAGCAGCAAATGGCTGGCTTGTTAAAGGGCCTGTTTCCACTGACAGCTTGTTTTGCTTTTTGGCACCAACAGTGTTTTATTCCTGTATATTGCTTTTAACTGTTGCCTGTGGAAGTAAGGCCTGTCTCCACTGACTGTTTTCTGGCGATGACAGAAGCAAATTGCTGACTTGTTTAAAGGCCTGTTTCCACCAAGAGCGCTTCTTAACTTTTCTTAAGTAATGTAGTTTTACACTTTCAGTGCTTAGCTTTCCGACAGTGACATATTATCTGCACCAGCTTTTTCTGGACACTTCACTCACTGCATATCAGTGTCACTCTTCTCTAAACTGACCAATCAAAATCAAGAAGGGGCGGGGAATCAGTGTATAAGCTTTTTTAACAACAGTTTTAAAGGAGCAACTAACCTGACTCCAGTTGAAATAACTCAGTGTTCCTTGCTATGGTTCAATAACTGTTATTCACTGACTTGTTCTTTTACCTATTTACTGTAAATATTGAAGCTGTGGGACCAAACGCCCCCTACAGGCCTGGAGCACTTTTTTTTTTTTTTTTTTTTGCTGTTTTCAGTGTTTTGGCATCACAAATTGGTGAGAAGCAGGGTCATTTGTATGCTTCTTTATTTGGATCAGGCTGGTTTGTTGGACAGTTAAGCTGTTGTTGAGAAATACATTTGAACCTATGAAGATTTATTATTTTTCACGTTGGATTTTGACTGAAAGGAGATGAAAACTGTGGACACAGAAGGACAGACCGACATGTTGGCTGAGTGAGAGCTGACGGGGTGATGGAGTGACTCAAACACTCACTCTGACAGATTAGAGAAATATAGCTGCTGCTGTAGGTTTCCAGTTGAATCCTGTAGATGTGCAAGGTGTAAAAGAGAATCTGGCAGACTAAGAATAAAATCATTTACGCAGAAAACATCAGCAGCTGTCACTCATCGGACCACAGTGTCAGGAATCTGTTAGGCAGATAATCGCCCGCTCTGTAATGAGACAAAGAGGAAGTCTTTCAAGGCTGGAGGTGAGCAGAGAGGAAGCTGAGGAGGAGGATAGAAACAAAGATTTTTAAACGTTCAGGAGAACAGTGAACGTAGGACGAGAGATCGGTGACACGGAGCAGCTGCTGGGTGAGGAGCTCAGCCTGCTGCAGATGGACAACATCATGGAGTCCAGATTTGTCCACCTCCAGACCGGAGACCAGAGAGGCTCAGCAGCGCCCTCCATCAGAATCAACCTGCCTTTCAACAATGGGAACACTCAACGTTAGCGCCAGATGCTCCTGATGACTGCTCCGTCATGATGCGTACCAGCAGAGGAAGACGGGGCCAAGGTGAAGAGTGATGTCAGGTGTTTGTGAGGAGAACCACCTACGGATCAGCGTCTGTAAGGTCTGACAGCAGCGTGACATAAACTCCCGTCACATCCTCATCAAGGATGAGGAACAATGAAGCACAATGAGTCAACAGGTGTTTGTTTTTCAGGGGAAAGAAAACAATCTACAGGACGTTTTTGTGAGTTTATAATTTTTTGTGAGCTGAGAATGCGTTCTTTACGGATGATTTCAAGGCCTGGATGAGAAAGAAATAATGAAAGGTGGATAGAATTTTGTTTTCATCGGAAACTGAGAAAAAGTTAAGAATTTATTTAAGATTTGGAGGATTAGGACAATTGACATGATTCCAAAAAAAGCCGAACACAAATACCTTTCAAAAAGTTTGAATCTGTCCTGAAAAAACACAAAAAACAGTTTTTATGGGCCACCCATGATTTCTGTCTGCTATTGTCTGTCCTATCAATTTCCAAGCTAAAAAAAAAAAGACAAAAAAAAACTTACAAAAAGGGCCAAAAGATTAAAAGAAACACAAAAATATGAATATTAAAAAAAATCATAAAAAGTACACAAAATTATTTTAAAATAAAAAATTATCATATATATTTATATATATATTTATATATATATATATATATATATATATATATATATATATATATATATATATATATATATATATATATATATATATATAAAAAAATCATAAAAAGTACACAAAATTATTTTAAATAAATAATTATCATATATTTATATATATATATATATATATATATATATATATATATATATATATATATATATATATATATATATATATATATATATTCAAAAACATTTTTAACATAAAACAATAATTTTAATTGCAGAGAAATGGGTGGAAAAAATTAAAAAATCAATTTGAAAATTAATTTATTAAAATTAATTTCATCTCAAACTGGTGATTATTTTATAAGAGGAAAAACAAAAAAAGAATATGAAAAATAAAAAAAGAAACTTCAAGTTTTGTAAATAATCTTTTGAAAATAGAACTTCTCCAAGAAAAAAAAAAGGTTTTAAAAAAAGTTGAAAAATCCCTTTAATGTTTCTCAAGTGCAAAAAAATATTTCAGAAAATTTCCCAGAAATGTTTTTTGTCATTAGGTTAAATATTCAACTTTTTCAGAATTATGTAACACTTACAGAAATGTTTTAGGTGTTAATTTAAAAGTTAAAATGTTTTCATTTCGAAGTCCAGGAAATTATTTTTTCATCAAGTTAAATTTTTTTCATGGTCATTAAATTTTTGTTACACTGCCACTTTGGGCTACCATAGAATTTGGCACAAAACCCTGGATATGGCACTCTGCTTAGATTTTCCACCTCTACAAAGTGTTATTCTCAAACTCTTATGTAAAAAATATTGATAAACATTTCTTTAATGAGTTATTAGAGTTGCACTAGTGTATATTTACAGTCCACTTCTTCTTGTTTCCTACATCTCCCAGAATCCCTTCCGGCAGTCTTTACGTGAACAACAATTTGTATTGAGCTAAGTATCGTGTGTGGGTGGAAGAAGCTGTAATGATAGGATAAGAAGAGCAGAGTGCAGTGAAGAAAAATGTCCTCTGAGGACATTTTGTGGCTTCAGTGCGTTCTGGTTTCTGGAGGATTCAGAAAAATGGGAAATTATCTTCCACTCACAGATATTTCTGATGATTTATTCACAATACTGAGAGCAGAAGCTGCTGCAGCAGATTTGTGTCGGAGTGATAAATCATCCCTACTGTACTTTATATTTTGCAAGTTGTGCACAGAAAAACAAATGTGGAGAATCAGTTTGGAGACTTTAGAGAGCATCAGAGGGAGGAAGAGGAGGAAGAGGAGGAAACTGAATCCTCCACAGCACCTCCCGCCCCCTCCACACTGACTTACACACCATCTCCATCCTCTGCTTCATCATCCAAGATGCAACACGGAGTCTTCACAACATTTCTCTGCACCGATGTAACCTCCAGCCAACGAACATGTCAGGATGGTGAAACTGAAAACAGACAGCGATGCTGTGCACTTTGCTCACTGTCACATCCTACATACGCTGTTTCCATCTGGAGATTTTGATAAGCAGGCAACCACCAGCACACCAAATTCTCACATTTCTCCATCTTTCTGTTTCCTTTCTGTGTCCAACGTTTTAATATTCTCACACGCTCTGGGTCTGTTCGTGATCTCAGACATGCTGTCGTCCACTTTGTGTCGTTCTTTTCACCAAACAGGATGTTTCAGTCTTTTCATCTTTTCACCACATGTTTTTGAGTCCAGTCACCTTGAATTTCACCGTCATTACAGTCAGTGTGTGTTTATTTCTTTTTTTAAAGTAACACTCAGGGGGCTGCAGAACTCACGCTTCACAAGCACTAAATATCCCAACGCTTTTCCCAAAAATATCCAGTAATGCAAACACAGTCTTGCAATAATGGTAATGCAAACACCAATTTTTACCCTAATTTTAAAACATTTTTTTCTAAGGTGAAAGAAAATCATTATCAAGATGTAATATTATAAAGATTTTACAATTATGTAATTATTTTATTTAAAATATTTGATCTGTAGCATAATTTGGTGTGCATTTTACCCCCAAAATTTGTTGTATGTATGACAATATTCTTAAAAAAAAGTAAATGAAAAAAAAAAGTAAAAAAACAAGATAAAAAAAGGAATACAATTTTAAAAATCAAGATTTAAAAAAAAATAAATTAATTTAAAAAAAAAAATTAAGAAAACACATTTTCCCCTTAAATTAAAAAAATGAAACAACAAAATTAAGTAATATTTTATAAAATTCAAAACCGCCAAAAATTGGTTATTTAATTAAAAAAATATACGTAAAATGTTACACCCCCCACCATATTTGATAAATAAAATCATAATAAGAAAATGATGCTGAAAAAAAAATAAAACCATAAAATTAAATTGCAAAATTTTGAAAAAGTTGCTAAAACCCCGAAATGTCCTTCAAATGCAAAAATTTTTTTAGATGTTTTAGAGAAAATCACTCAGTTTTTTTCCCTTTGTGCAGATTTTTTGCACTAGTAAAATAACTAAAATGAAAATTTGCTGAGTTGTTTTATTTGTTGAATGTTATATTTTTGAATTTGCTAAAATCAAATAATTTTAAGTCAAGGGAAATTTAGCATGAGATGAAATGTTTTTTTAAGGTCATATATTTTTTTACATTTGCCCCTTTTGGCTACCATAGAATCAGTCACAAAATCATGCCTGGTGCCTTTTTTAGGTTACCAACCACTCTCAGGCTCATTAATGTTGAAAGAAAATCTATAGAAACCCTTTTCATATACTGTGTGAATTACACTGTAAATGTTGGTGCATGTACACAGGTTTATCAGCTGTAAAATCTGCACAATCCTTCTGTGACCTCTGTGTTTTCAAATTCATCTCCAGCCCAAAGCCTCCTCATCTGACAGGAAGGACGTCACCTTGTGAGGGACACATGTGAACAAGCAATTAAAAAAAATTCAGGAAGCGGCAGCTGCAGAAAACTTCCACAAATTACGATTTGCCAAAGAAACTTTAATAGCCAACAGACAGAAATGACTCATTTTCCACTTCTAATGACACCTTAAAAAAAACTTTCTCTCTGAAATCTTAAAAACACACTCCGACATTTCTCCTGTAACTATGACAGAAAGGAACAAGAGACACCACCAGGGCCTTGGTTTGATGTGTGCAGCACACGCACATTATAAAGTTGCCATGGACACTGATAATGCTGGAAAAGGTAGTTTTTGTGTGACTGTCACTCTCTGTGGAGAGTTTTTCATCTAACGACCCAGAATCTGCTTCTCTCTAACGGCTAACGTCATACGGTGGGGTAAAAATAACAACACAGCTACAAATGAGAGGACACTTGGATATTAGCTCAGTTTATACAAACTTAGCACAAAGAGTAAAGAAAGAAATTTATTTGGTAAATTATTTTGGTGGTGTAACGATGCTTCTTGGCAAAATATCTACTTTTTCTAGTTTCCTTTTTGACCCCCCTCCCCAGGACTTTTCAAACTAAAAAATACAACCTGGAGAGTCACTGGCTTTTCTGAAGACGTGTCTTTTAATATGGGATTGATTTTATGTAGATTACACTTCAGGTGCAGTAAATGTCTCTCAATTTACCCGTTTTTGCCAGAGAAAGTCCCATTAAATGCACGGTTTCTGTGGTTAGAATCCAAAATGTCAAAACTTATGAAGCCACTCGCATCATTTGATTCTTGGCCACTGGAGGGCAGCAACAACAGAGTAACACGATACAGACCCATCACTTTAAGGCCTAATCCACATGTAGCCAGGTATTTTCCTTCGTTTTTAAAAATACTTTCATCCGCCGCATCAAATCCGCCAGTTTTTAAAATGTTTCTTTTGGTTATCAATTAATTAACGGCCAGAACGGTCCGAATTTTTAGCATTCTAGTTGGAGTCTATTTTACACAGTCGGACAAAGTTTAAAAACAAAAAATTCGGGAGAAATTTTTAATAAGATGTCTGCAAATGATTGGGTAGGACAGCTGACAGTTGGAGATGCTGCAAGCTTTAGTCCATGTCCACACGTTGCCATGTATTGGAGAAACCACATATATTTTTAATACGTTTAGTCCTGTCATCTTCACCAAACCATAGTTTTATGTTACAAAAAAATTACGTTACAATTCTGAAAACTCAGACCAAAAAGAAGATTTCATTTCTAAAGGCTAACACAGGGGCTAAACTGTTTGCGATAATGTACCTATGGATATGTCATGGCACCGGGCTGCTGTTAGTGCTCCTTTTACACGGCTACTGACATACTTAACAGCTAACGCTACGTAACTGTTGATGAATGCCTTACATTGTTGCGTTGTAACTGGTAAAAAAATTGTTTTGATTGAAGGAAATTAGTTCCAAAACAAGCACACACCTGGCTTAAAGTAATTTACAACAGTGTGCATGAGACTCCAGGCCAGAAGATGGCAAGTGGTCCAATTAAAACCAATCCTCCGCATAGCTTCTTCAAAATGACTTTCAGGCTACTTTTTTAAATTTCTTTTTCTGAAAACACAAAAAACTGAGAAATATGTTGTAGGAAGTTGATTTTGGCTCAGAGTTTTTTTTTTTTTTTTTTTTTTTTTGAAGGCTGGGGCCCAGATGGCCTGGCGGTCTAGGTTGCACCCCAAGAAGTTCACTCTTGAGCGGGTAGCCTGGGTTTGAGTCCAGCTGGGGGCCTGTTTCCCACATGTTACTCCCCACTCTCACCCTGTTTCCTGTTCTATTCAGTGTCCTGTCTAACATAAAAAACCAAAACTACAACTTTAAAAAAACCCAAAAGACTCAAAGCCTTTGCACACCAACAGCGACACAAATAAATGGCAGGAAATTGCGAATATTTTGGAGGCATCATATTCAATCTCCGCAGTTATTCTCCTTCAAATGATGTCTTTATAATCGTTGTCTTTGTAGTTTTATGTCTTTTGGCGTAATGAACAAGGTGCTGGGACACCAACACATTCAAGTGGTCTGCTTCGTTGAATGTTTTGGTATGTGACATATCAACAACGAGTGCTTTGATTGGTCGTATACATACTCGTCGCAAGTGAAACTTAGGAAAAATCGACCTAGGTCTCAAAAATAAAAGCTCAGCGTAATAACGTTGCTGGTGTGAAAGCTAGTGCCCAATGCCAAGCAGCTAATGATGCTAATGCTACTAACTTTTGTTCTGAGCTTCTTGTACTCCCAGGTGCCTGATTGTCATCACTTTTAATAACTTTTGTTATTTTTTACAATACCCATCCCAAGGAGATCAGTCATCTAAACTACCAACCAAGACTTGGAGGTAGAATAAGCTGTTTGGCATTGGTTGAGAAGATTTGGCAAATTTTTCAGGTGCGCAACCCACATACGCAACTCTGCTGCTCATCCAATAAAAATGTGGCTGCATTTAAAAGGGGAGCTAAAAGCTTTCCAGTGTTATTACAACCAGAAAATAACCTACCAAACTCAAGTTTCCTCACTTTCTCTGCTGAGTTTAGTAAAACAAAAAAGTTACAAAAAGTAGTTGACTGAACATTTCTGACCCGTGTTTGTTTGGTCACAAACAAACTTTCCCAGAGCAACATAAACCACACGTGTACACAACAACTGTGAACCTATTAATCATCTCTCCTCATCATCTTTGACGCATCAGTCTGTAAAATCTTTTATTTGTCCAACAGTGACCATGACGGGGGCTAAGTATAGCCAGCAGCCCATCACGGCGTGCGTGGGATGACTAATGGAACATCATAATTGCGGTGGGCTATAAGTATCCGCAGGGGGCAACAGTGTGCACGGGGGCCTGCTGACTGATGACAGGTGTCCGTTCTGATGCCTGCTGCAAAAGGCGCCGCAGCGACGGCACTCATGGCCAGTGACTAGGAAGTGAGAGCTGTGTGTGAGTGTGTGTGTGTGTGTGTGTGACGAAGTTGTACAAAGGCATTCAAATGAGTCAGAAGGAACACTGGAGGAGAGGACTGTTAGCATAACTGTGAATATTCATAATTTTAGCATCAGAATGGTTATCTGACGCAGTGATTCATTTAGGGGCATTATCACAAGTAGTGCTGTCAGACCAGGGGTGTCTGTGTTTATCTGTGTTTATCTGTGTTTATCTGTGTGAGTACAGTAAACAGAGTTTTGTGTGTTTGGAGGCAGAAAAAAACTTAAAGTTGTCCCAAATTTCCCTTTTGAGAGTTTTTGTTCCTCGCTTTCCAAGAGCTGTCACACTGAGCGTGATTTTGTGTCACCAATTCTCACATATCTCATCACATACACATGCATTATTCATGGAATGATGCTCTGGGACAAATAAAATGCTGTAATGTGGTCAGGCGGCCACTAGGGATCACACAAGTTAAGCAAATTACCCAAATGGTTCCTCTGTTCTGAAATTTGTCTTTGGTGTCGAACAGTATTTCAATACCAGGAGGTGGAGACAAAACATGGGATGAAAAAAAAGTTATTTTAGATTTTTTTCATGTTTTTCTTATTTTTCATTTTTTTACATTTTATCGACTGAATTAGTGGGAAAAAAATCTTTACATTTTAGTTACACCAGATTTTAGCCTTTTAAACGTTTACGCCTGTCATCCATACAAAACTGTAGTTTTGCGCCATTGAAGATTTTGCAAAACTCTGGTTTTGTGGTTCTATGTAGAAGCTGGAAAACTGAGTTTTTGGTTCCCAAACGTCACAGCTGAATAACAGGGGTTCATCATGATTGGATGGCATGGGTCTGATATCTGAGAAACACCGCAAAAAACGGGTTTGGCGTGCTTCGAGCCACTTTCACCATCAGATTTGTCCGTTGCAGTGGACAAAAGTATTTTATAAAAACGAATGGGGGGGTATTTGTTTTGGCCACATGTGTAGAAGGCCTTAAAGTGATGAGTCTGTATTGTGTTCCTCTGTTGCTGCTGCCCTCTAGTGGCCAAGAATCAAATGACTCGAGTGACTTGTAAGTTTTGAAATTTTGGACTCTGCATCAAATCAATATTTATTGGCCATTCGCCAAACGTGGGGTACCCCTTGATCTGGCTCTGGTATTGGACAATACCAAGTGGTGGGGACCATAGACTGTTTAAAACGTTTCTGTTACGGAAAACGAAGCAGATCGGCTACAGCGGCCATATTGGTAGTGGCAAGGGCTTTGCCTACAGCTATAGGACGCCTGCCGTCACGTGACCCTCAGCTGTGCCTCTTATTGGAGGAGCTCGCGATCTTAATATCCTCTGAACGGCCGCATTAGAAAAAAAATCACCCCGTGTACAGTGGGAGCTGGTAGTAAAATTAGCGACTTAGACAGGAGACGTTTTTTGAACCAGGCTGTAAATAGGTTAATTTCTGCTTTGAAAATGGCTTTTTTTGTCTTGGTGTGTATGTGACTTCCTATACCTCTGGAGCCAGCCTCAAGTGAACACTCGAGAAACAGCAGATTTTAGCACTTCCGCTTCGTCTCATATTCCCAGACCGGAGGTTGCCGCTTGGTGGGGACCAAATATGGAGCTAAAAAAAAACTGGTATCTTAAAGATGTTCTCACTTTTCTTCTGCTACATGCGTAAAATATAAATAAAAACAAACAAAACCCATCATCAATAAGCCACACCATATTGTAGGTGAAATTTCTGTTACACTGACTGCTGCTACTGCTGCCCCTAGTGGCCAAGAATCAAAGGGAGTAAGCTACTAGTACTAAACTAGATGCTTACCAAATTCCTATTTATGAGCCAGCCCTGGATAACCCCAACACGGTGGAAGGGACAAAATAATGAGAAAAATATATATTTCCTTTCTTTTTTTTCACCATTTTCTGCTAAATGTTCAAAGATAGGGTCTGCAGGATTTTTCCTGAATAATAAAATGTCAACTTTTCAGAAATAATTCTGCTCAATCGTCACTTGAGCCACTTGTCTGAGCCTCGACAGATGTGTGTCAGTGTCTGTGTCTGCCTCAACCCCCTCCTCTGCCTGTATGTTGATGTTTTGGTTGTATCAAGGTGCTTCTGAGCAGAGAGTAGGTGTGGTTGCAACAGCCAATCACAGTTCTCCCAGTGTGGAAGTGACTTTGTGTGTTGATTAGCAAGTCGAGGAGGCTAACTCGAGTGAGAAGTAAACGTAGCACAGAACAAGAAAAACACAACCAAAGTGAAACGAAACACCAAACAAATTAGTTTTTTTTCTAAACGAGGGTGAAGCTTGGCTCAACTTTTACTCGTTTTCAGGAACTTGGAGAGCAGCTCAGGTCAAATAGCAACGTGAGTTAGCTTCATGCTAACCAGGTATGTGTCAAATACCTGTGATTAGCTTGCATTAGGTGCACGGCTCTTGGGTTTCTTTCATGTAGCAGAGCATGGACTACCGGTGGTTGCTTGGCTAGTGTATGTGTTCAAGTAGCTCTAGTTGGAGGCAGTGGGTGTGCGCTGCAGCTGGCACTGAGCCAAGGGGGAGGAGCCCAGTTTGAATGTTGTGTTTACTGACAAATTAAAAAAATCCCGCAGAATCTACCTTTAAGAAGTCATCTACTGGAGCGTTAGCCACACCAGATTTAAAGTAATATGTCTGTTTTGTGTTCCTTTATCACTACTGCCCCCTAGTGGTTGAGATTTAATTGGTGTTAATTAATTGTCATTTGTGTCTTGATAAAGATTTCTCTGTTAAATCAATTTTATTTGTAACTTATGTCTTTTTCTTTATTGTTTTCTAATTTTTTTTGCTATAAAATGTTTTTTCCTTTCACGTCAAAGCTTTAGGCTCCCTGTTTTTAACTGGCAGGATAACTGACAGCATAATGTCCACCATTTAAAAAAGCTTAGCTTGTTTGTTGATTGTTGTAACCAATAAATGACTGATGAATAATTATCACTGAGTCTTGTTTTTCTCACCATGTTTTCGAGCTTCTTCGTGAAGGCAGCACTTGGCGTCGGTCGCCACATTCATCCAAAGGAACAGGTCACCCAACGGAGCGTTTGGAGTTTTGAAATCAAACTCTTCTCATGAGAAGCTGTGAAAACTTGCCAGTTTAACAATCCACTTCCAACTCTTCACTTGTCTGCCTTGAAAATATCCAAAAACCAACTTTTTTTTTTTCTCCAAGATGCTGTCACTTGTGTTGATCACTTTAAAAAACACCAAACAAGCAGAATAATGTCGGCGCGCTGTCAGAGCTTTCACACTTCATTCAATTAGAGCAGACGAAGCTGGACTGGAGCCGACATCAGGAGGAGAGGAAACACAGACGTGATGCTGAAATGTAAATAACCTCGGAGCTTTTATGTGTAATGAATTAAATCACATTTCTGAAGGTTTTTATGCTCTTTAAACGTCTTTTTCCCCATCATACACTCTGCTTTCACCGCTCTGTTTTCACCTCTGGGTAATTGTGTGATTCACTGTGTGACTAATGACAGATCGACACGAGGAGCTCTCCATACTGAACGGTATTTCTGTGCAGCATTGTTAGGTAATGTCAGAGGTTTTTTTCCATAAGTGAGAGTGAACAATGCCTCTTTAAAAGCAGAGTGCCTTTTGGAGTTTTGTTTTGGACGTTAAAAGGGAGATATTTCACGAAACCAGAAGAGCTTTGGATTTATTTCAATTTCAGCTGCGTTTCACACCTGGTTTAATAATCCTGGGGTCAAGGATTTGTTTTCTATCAATCAAATGTGATCACGTAAGACACGAAAAATGTTTATTTCAGAGAATTCCTAAAAAATGTCTGATTTTTTTGGATGTTTATATTCATCCTTAGGCCTTCCAAGCCTGTGGGCATTTATGTAAATCTTCCCCGACAGTGACAATAAGAGAATCCCTTTCATCCTCACATTGTGTTAGAGTGACCACAAGAGGACAAAAGCCTGCAATACTGTAAGGTAATAAAACTGTTCTCTGTGAAGCAGCCGGGAAGGGAGGGAGGAAGTCAGCTCACACCTTTTCCTCACCATGTTCTGCTTTTTTTATTTTCTCCTCTGAACGTTTGACTCCTCTGAAGCTTTTCAGGACAAAAAATCTGACTTCAATCTCTGTCAGTTGTGGCGACACAGACCAATCAGTTGAAACTTTTGACCCAGGAAGCCCTGTATCTTTTGAAAAATGACACCAAAATACCAAACAAAACTGTCAAACTGGATGGTTAAACCTGAATATCTTTACTGAGACAGATATTCTACATTTTGTCCACTTAAATCCTAATTTTTTAGGCATTCAACCCAAAAAGAGATGATGTCTTAAAATCCAAAAGGCAAGGATTGCATGTTTCCCTATTTTGCTGAACGCATCATATTTAATACATGAGTTTCAGAGACATCTTTCACATCAACATGATATAAAGTTTCCTTGAAAACCCTGTTTGAAGTCATTGCTAATTTTCAAGAAGAATTTTCAAGAAGCGGCAATAGGAATAACATCTATAGTTTTTTGTTTATTTTTATAAAGATGCTGTGAGGAGCATCTGTTTTGATTGCACTCCCTCACCACCTTGTGGCCTGGAGTCTCCGCACGCTGTCGTAAATAACTTTTCTTGAGGCGTGTGTTTGTTTGGGAATCAAATGGAGATTTGATGGAAACAAATTTTCTTTGTTCAAGACAACTTTTTACTGGAAACAATGCAATATGGTTTGAAACATGACATCAAGCAAATGTTGTAGCAGCCGGCTACATGTAGTGCTATCAGCAGCCCGGTGCTCTGGCGTATCTGTAGGCTGATGTGACAACAAGTAAACACTGTCAGTTTGTGAGTAGTTTAGAAGCTGTTTATATTTAGCTCAGCTAGCAGCTTGGTGCTCTGAGACATGTCTGTAATGTGTAACGTTAGTGAATCCTGGTTATTTCCTACCAGTCATCTATCAATCAGAGCTAACGTAACCTCACTCTTCATTTATTGATAGACTCTCAAGTTTGAACAGACCATTGCAGAATAACTGCTGACTGTGGGTTGAATGAACATTAGCACAAACAGATTAGCCCTTTTAGCCTTTAGCTCGTGCTCTATCTCTCTCCTGTTTATCTTTCCTCTGCTCTTCTGTCCTTTTTTTGTCTGACAGTTAGGCTCCAGTGTCCACCATCACTACAAAATTAATCACAGAAATCATTTTTAGCGGAGAAAAACACAGAGCTTTGTGTTTTATCTCTTCTCACCACAGTCCGGTCCTGGACGACTCGTCCTGGAAGCTAAGAAGTAGCATTTTGAAATAACATGTAACCAGCAGTATTGGCGCTGATAATCTCATTTTAAAGTGTGGATTATAATCAGGTATATATCTAGAAAGGAGACTTTTTCAAGATCACTTTAAACTCCTCATAGCCCCTTAAAATAAGTATTTTCTGCATCTAAATCATGCAAATTTGCTAATAACTGTACTAGAAAGAGTTGCCAAAACTGCAGAATTCAAATCAAATCATAATTTTTGCATCAAATGTGATGCAAAAATTATATTTGAAAATTATTTTGGAATATTTTTGATGGATTTTGTGAGAAGGATTGATTAACATCTCTGTTCCAAAAAAGAAAAGAAGAATTTTCTGGCTATTTTTGATAGGTTAGGCTTTTAAGGGTTGAAATGGCCCTCAGATATAAGACCTTCAGCTTTGAGGCTAAAAGATGAAGAGCCCCCTCTGCTGGCAGGCTGCAGTATAGGTCATACACTTTAAACCTGTGATGTTGACATAACACTCAATGATAGAAACAATAATATTAGTTAGTTCTAGTTTTGTTGTTCTGTTTTAGAAAGACTGGATATATCATGATTGACAGCTCTGTAGAGGACTGTGAGCTCATGAAGCTCTGTGTACTGGATAAGCAGAGCAACATAACAAATTTATACATTTATTTATTTATTTATTGATGTGTTAATTTTTATTTTAAGACCCTTTCATGCCATTAATCAGACAGGAGAGGACAGTTGATAGAGCTGAAAACAGGGTGAGAGTGAGGAGTGAGATGCTTGAGGGGAAATGCCAACAACTGAATTTCGTTGTGATAAATCAACATTAAAATTTTGTTGGTAGGACTCAGTTTTACTAAAAACTGAAAAAACAACCTGATCTTTATTTTCATCAGAATGTCTCATCTTGCTAAGAGCCTCCATGCTGACCCAAAAAGTCCAGTCAACATATTGTATAACGGCCTGCAGAGTCATACATATGCTCTGTTGATGATTTTGCTTCCTGCTGTGTGATGCTGTAGTAATGTTGTGTTTTGTCTTTGCTGCAGTTTTGTTGTTGGTGTTTTGTGTTGACTCGTCGGGTTGTGGGTTGGTCAGAGGGCGGAGGTGTGTGCTGAGTGTTGGTGAGGAGCGACGGGGGAGGAGGTGCAAAACCTGAGGGTGTTTTTCAGAGTCCTGGACGGTGAAACCAGGACAGATTTTTGTTTGTGATGCAGAACAGTGAGAGTGGTTTGGGCCACCATCACTTCAAACTTTACTCTAACTGCTAGAAATCACAAAACAGCCAAATTTCAACACGCTGTATCCATGTAAATACTGAATGTGCATAAGATTTGAGTTTTTGCAGCATTATTCACCACAACACCAGATTTTCAATATGAGACAAACCCATTCAAAACTTAATAACAGGTGAGGATCCACCAACTTTACCAAAAGGACAGTTTTTTCATCTCCTTTCCAAAATGTCAGGAGATTACGTAACTTTTTTAGTGGGAGGCTTCAGAAGGAAAACACTGAAAACTTTGAGGACAACGTTTTTGAAATTTCCCTGCTATCAGTTTGGAGAAGCTTTTAGTTTCTCAGACACGACACACTCATTTACAGCTCATAGGAGTAGCGTGACAGGAAGAAACAGGAATGAAAAGTGAGGAGAGGATTGGTTTTCATGTATAAAGGAGCTGGAGAAGGGGCTGCAGATTTAGGACCACAATTTTGGGACTTCATTCTAGGAACCTTGTTTGAGCATTAGGCCACCAAGGTAAGCATTTGAAAGCTCTAGCTGTAATCCTAACATTCACTGTAACCCCAACTGCTTCAACAACACAAGTGACTCAGAAATGCAGTCCAAACAATAGTTCCAAAAAACGTAGTCCTAAAATTTGGGCCTTGAAACTGCAGCTTGTGGCTCTGCAGACTCATGATTTTGGGAACCTTTCCAACTTTGCTTTTAAAACATTACATGATGCAGTTACCATCATCTAAACTTGGTTATAGATAACCCTTTTTCACCTTTGCTCTTACCCTCTTTGTTGCATCTAAAAGAGTCTCAGAAATGCAGCTGCAAAGTTTTGGTTCTATAACTGCAGCTTCTTGCTAACTCATAGTTTTGGGAACTTTTGCGACTTTGCTTTATAGCAGTTACCGTTTATAAATAGCCTTTTCCCCACCTTTACTTTTGACCTAACTGTTGCAAGAAGCAATGGTCTCAGAAATGCAGTCCTGAACAAAGCAGTCCCAAAATTATGGCCTTGAAACTGCAGTTCCTCACTCTGTGGGCTCCTAGTTTAGGGAACTTTTGTCTCTTTACTTCAAGCACCACATATTGTTGTTTTTAAGTGTTTATACTTGATTAAGAACTACACCCACCTTCACCCTGACCCTGAATTCTTGGAACAACACTAACGTCCTAGAAATGCAGTCCCAAACGTTTGGTCCTGAAACTGCAGCTTCAGGCTCTGCAGACTCATTGTTTAGGAACTTCTGCCACTTTGCTTTGAGTTTCATATGTTGTAGTTGCTAGTGTTTACAGTTGGTTAAAGATTGCATTCACCCACCTTTTGTCTAACTTCCTCTGTTGCAAAACGTAAGTGTCTCAGAAACGGAGTCCCAAAATTTTGGAACTCCCAAATTTTTTCAGTGGTTATCCTTGGTTATGGTTTGCACCCACCTTCACTCCCTGACTTGTTTAACAAACAAAGGTCCCCTGAGAAGCAGTCCCAAAATTTTGGTCCTGAAAGTGCAGCTTCTTGCTATGCTATCTTGTAGGGCTGCACGATTATCGCAATCGCAATCGCAATGTCAGCACATGCAATTCAGATTTTTCTCGATGATAACCAAGCAGGTCTGTAGACTCACCATTACACAACTTTTTTTATTAAATCGCAAGCACAATCACAATCACAATATTGTCCACCTAATCGCAAATCGCACCTTTTCCCCAAATCGTGCAGCACCACTATCTTGTAGTATTGGAAACTTTTTTAACTTTGCTTTATAGGATTTCATGATGCAGTTACCATTATTTGAACATGGTTATAAAAAGCTGTTTCCCCACCTTCATTTTAAACCTAACAGGGTCTCAGAAATGCAGTCCCGAACAGGTGGTCCCTAAATTTTGAGGTTGAAACTGTAGTTTGTAGATCTGTAAATTAATAGTTTTGGTAACTTTTATCTCTTTGCTTTTAGCATCAAGTGTTGTTGTTTTCAGTGTTTATACTTGGTTAAAGATTGCATTGACATACCTTTGTGCTTACTCTGACATTTTTGGAACAACACAAACATCCCAGACTTTTGGTCCTGAAACTGCTGCTTCAGGCTCTGCAGACTTATTGTTTTAGGAACTCCTGTAACTTTGGTTTGAGTGTCATATATTGCAATTTCAAGGGTTTACATTTGATCTAAGATTGCATTCACCCACCTCTGCTCTGACTCCATCTGTTACGAAAATAAGGGTCTCAGAATCGCGGTCCCAAAATTTTGGTCCTGAAACTGCAGCTCCTGATTTTGTAGACTCATAGTTTTGATAGCTTTTGTCTCTTTGCCTCAAGCTTCAAGTGTTGCTGTTTTCAGTGGTTAAACAGGTTAAAGATTGCTGTGACCCACCTTCACGCTAATTCTGACATTTTTGGAACAACATAAGGGTCTCAGAAACGGAGTCCCAAAATTTTGGTCTTGAAAGTGCAGCTTCTGATTTTGTAGACTCATATTTTCAGGAAGTTTTGTCTCTTTGCTTCAGGCGTCACATGTTGTTTTCAGAGGTTATCTTTGGCTAAGGATTGCACCCTCCTTCACTCTAACCCTGAATTGTGTCTCAGAGGGGCAGTCCAAAAATTTTGGTCCTGAAACTGCTGCTTTAAGCTCTGCAGACTCATCGTTTTAGGAACTTCTGTCACTTTGCTTTTAGTGTCACATTTTGTAGTTTTTAAATGTTAACATTTGGTTTCAGATTACATTCACCCACCTATATGCTCTAACTCTATTTGTCAAAAAAAAAAAGGGGTCTCAGGATTGCAGTCCCAAAATTTTGGTCCTGAAACTGCAGCTTCTGATTTTGTAGACACATAGTTTCAGGAAGTTTTGTCTCTTTGCTTCAGGCGTCATGTTGTTTTCAGAGGTTATCTTTGGTTAAGGATTGCACCCACCTTCACTCTAACCCTGAATGGTGTCTCAGAAGGGCAGTCCCAAAATTTTGGTCCTAAAACTGGTCTTGTATCTGGCTTTGCAGACTTATAGTACCAGGAACTTTTACAATCTTGATTTAAGGCCTCACACGTCACAGTTATCAGTGTTTATATTTGGTTAGTGATTTCCTTCACCCAAAAACAAATGACGCATGTTTCTGTGATTTGTTTTTTAGCACTCTGTCTAGTAGCAGCCAGATTTTGTAAATTGTTGGATTCCTGTATGTTTTTTGTGTGTGTATCAGTGTTGCATGTTCATGATCACACACTCCGTGTGCAGAGCCGGGGGAAGCCTGTCATGTATCCATGAGTCAGGTTACTGTAAGGTGTCTGTCTGTGCAGCGCTGAGGACAAACTGCTCACCAAGGACTGAAATGTGTCCAACATCTCTTCGCGTCATGCTCGGGCACACTGCGATCACACTCCTACACAGCACAGGCCTGAATGCAGCACACACACACACAGAAACGGTAACACACACGCACATTTGGTGGAAATCAACATGTCAGTGTGGCTTCAACAATCACAGACTCCATGTAGGTAGGCTGAATAATCAGAGTGAGGACTTTTAAAAGCAATCAGTCCTGCCCTGGACCTCATCTACATCCAAAAAAAATCAGCAAAGTCACAAAACGCCACTTACAGTAATGCGCCTCTCGGAATTAACGAGCAAAACAACAGCAAGGAAGTGGGAACATCACATCCACTCCTACGCAGGCAGGATGGCACTTCAGTTTTAAAGTTATGTAACAGTCCAATGGTGTGAGATTACATTCACTTTGCCCTCGGAGGGGAGACGAGGGATCAGAAATAAAAAGTCTGAGTGGCTAATTGAGCGTGTTTCTGGCTGGTGGAGAGGTGCAGAAACACAGGTGCGTGGAGAGGAGGAGAAAAAAACACAGAAAGCTGTGAAAAAGACAGATTCGAGCTGGAGCACAAACCAGAGATGGCAAACTTTGAAGTCTTTTTGTTTCCCTCTGGACGAAAGAAGAAGAAAGTCATCACTAAAACTTGAAAGAGCACAAACCTGTCTGCGTGTAATGAGGTTTCTGAACACCTACACCTCATTTCTGCCTGAAACAATCACAAAAACTCACTTTTCCTCCACCAGGATGAGAATAATCCGTCTTTTATTAAATCATGACACATTTTGGGCTGCAGCCAGGCTTGTGGGATAGCCTCATTTCCATATCCTGCTCGCCCTGATCACTAATTGATTAACTGGCTTAGCTTTGAATGTCACATATGCATGAATCAGCCAGCAGCATTGTTTACCAAGACGTCCCCTGCTGACCGGAAACGACGTTAAACAACAAACGCCAACGCGCTTTGAACTTGAGAATAGAAAGAAACCTTCAAAGGGAGGAGAAAGTCTTAATGGAGAAACAGCAGCTTGGAGACAGAAGGCTTGTGAAAAAGTCTCCAGGAAACTCCGGCTGCAGCCTTTCCACTCCACTCGCACTTTTTTTTAAAATAAAATTCATCTCCATAAAAGATAACTTACCTCTGCTGTGAAGGTGGGGACAGGACAGGTGCTGCGCGCGCTCTGCTGTCTAATTAGGCGTCCAGGCGCGTGAGTTTTTGTAACGGTTAATGACGAGCAGCGCGAGAGCCGAGCCCGCGGAGTCCGAGCACCATGCTGTGGGAACGCGGGTCTCGTCAGGAAAATGCGCACAACACTGGTGACAAGGCGGAGGAGCGCATTTTTTAATTCTGTCTGAGCATCTGAAGTGATACACAGTCACAGCAGAGACACTGTGGGTGCCCCCCCACCAACACCCCACCCCTCCCGCCTCTCTCTGACTCTGACACACACTCACACACCGCACCACACCACAGTATGCCACCGAGGAGAGCGGTTCTAGCAGAAGGATCACTTTTTCTGTGCATTAGAAAACAATAAAAAGGGCGTTTCCTGCAGAAAATGAGCCATTCCTCAAGTCCTGATCTGAGTGTTTTTCACACGCAACTCCAAACTACACAGATGACGTTATGGCACCTTTAATTCAAATCCACAACATACTCTAAGATCAACAGGTTAGCATTAGTTAAAACATATCAAAGATGCTCAGAGAGACAAAAAGTATCTCCAAACAACCCTCACAGTGATTAAATTTATCAACCATGCTGTGTTCAGGTTGCAGAGATCAGCCAAGATTCTCAAAATGCTAATTAAACCTGTTTCCCACGTCTGAAATGCATATAAATAATAATAAGAATCACACTCCTCCAGCTCTGTGTCCATGGTAAAGCTGTTAGAGCGTCACATAACAGGAACTGGACTTTGACGCACAGTGCGCTTTTTTCCCCTCAGAGTGTAGGAGCTATTTCTAGACTGCTGCATCCATCCATCCATTTCTTTTCTTTTTTTCTCCTCATGCTTTTTTTTCTCTTCAGTTTGAACAGGTGAATGTGTGATTCCACTTGTTTCCACTGGATGGCGCCACAGGCCATCTTAAGACAAAGGTGGAAGTAGCAGGAGGACCACTGAGAGGAAGATAACAGGCTCAGTTTGACCAAAACTAAGACTGTGAAGATGTGTGAGACCGTTTATTTAATGTTTATAAGAGTGGTTCTATAATAAGGGGAACATTTTATGTCATCAATTTTACTAAGTTTTAAATACAATTAATAAATTTCATCATTTATTTAGCAAAAAATTCAAATCATGTGCTGGAATTTGCAGTTTTTGTGCTGTCCGATTTCTCAAATGTCAAGTTTGCTCTTCAAAATTAACGCTATTATACATGTTTGTGAATATATATTCAGTATTATTTGTTTAAAATAATCATCAATACATAACAATTTTAAGAATTTAATCAGATCAATTAATTCATTTTGTGTGTGTCTGAGAAATCAGCATTAACCGTGTTACCCATTGAAAAAAACCCTATAAATCAGAAATGGTTTGCTCCAAAGTCACATGACGAAAATCAACTGAAGTCACATCCTTTTTGGTGGGAACCTTGAAGAAAGTGTTGCATGTTTCAGCTCCTCCTCATCAATACTTCAGCAGAATGATCCTCTGTACATGGGGTGCATTAACTGATCGTCAACTGTGTTACCCACATTTTCGGGTGTTCTTACTAAAGATGTTAAAAAAAGAAATGTAGAGAAAATGAGCAAAAATATAAGGTGTTGGAGGTCAGGTGGTGACATGTTCAAGGTTTGCAGTTAGTGCAAGGGCCCAAAAAATTGATTTTTGTGCCATAATTCTTTAAAATTTTGTCTAAACTGTGATATAAATGATGAGGGACATTTCAAGGGAGCGTAGTCTTGCTCTACATTCAGTATAATATGCTCAAAACTTTTTTTGTTACTTAAATATTAAAGAATTTGTTAGAGCTTAAGCTTGCTAACTAATGAATTAAGTACATTCCAGGTGTATTATTTGCAATCAAATAGAATAAGAAACAAAAAAAACCTTAATTTTTTCATTTTTTTTGTACGCCTAAAATGTTCCCCTAATTATCTCATAAACTAAACTAATAATAACATCAAAAATTAGCTTTATTAAATACTCTAGTCTAATCTTATATTCTTTTGCATCTAGACTGCATCAAGTCACTCCAGATCTCTTTGATATTTGTACTTAATAATAAATTCAGGTAAAGCTCTTATAAGGAAGTTTTATATAGATATTGAAAAAAAGACTGAAATTTACACTTTTACCATCTTATAAAGGAAAAAAGTCATCGAGACCACCGGCAACACAACTGATATTTTCTGTGTTTTAATTTAATCAACACATCGAGGGGAGGTGTCATACTTGAGGACCCCTATTTTATTGTTTTTCTTTGGTCTCTCAAATGCTGAATCCAATAATAATAAAAAAAACGCAAGAAATACATTTTAATAAAAGATAATTGAGAAATGATTTAAAAAAAATACCACTGCAGTATGCATGCCAGGCCAATAGGTGGCAGTGTGACTTTGTATGAAATGTCACTAAAGAGCAACTGGTTTAATGGAGCAGAGAAAACCAGGAACAAACATAGCTAGTAACTCCGCCATTGTTGTTATTTAAACAGCTAGCTGTTTGTTTGTAAACTTTACATGTGTTAACGAATTTTGCTTTGTATCTTCCTAAGATTTCACTCTGGAAAAACAGATCCAAAACTTTGTTTCCCAATGTCAAAAACAATGTTTTATTGTGAAGGAACAGACAAAATGCAACAATATTTTACCGTTTCATTTTTAATGAGGACGTTTCCGTGAGAAATTATCTTTTTTTTTTTTTTTCAAGTTTCCACAGGAAAAATATTCACACTGAGTGACACATTTGATGGTTAAAGAAGGGCAGGGTGAGATTTTCTTGACAAGAAAACACTCGATCAGAAAGGACGCATGAAGTGCCACTTCATCCACAGGGGGCGCCAAATCAACACAAACAGAAACAGAATTCTTGTTGGATAAAACTTTGTAACGACAGAAAGAAATGTCATGACCTCTTCCTGTTGACACTGTGGCAAAAACATTAGGGTCTTGTAGAAATCCTCTAACTTCAGGTTATTCCGTCCTCGTGTGTTCTTCTTCTCTGCATTTTGTCTCTTTTTAGCCCTACCCCGTGTCACTTTATTTGCTAGATCTGTCCAAATGTCACTCTTTCCTCGTTATTAGCTTGTTCTGACAGCAGTGTTTGTCAAAGCTTTGGCGGCTCCAGATGGCGTTTGCGGAACAATAATTACTCTCCTCGTCCACGCCATCAATCTAAAGTCTGTCTCCTTTCCCGTCCTTTCTCTGTAGTCCCATCAGGTTTGTTCCTTGTTACCAGAGAGACTTGTTTCCCTGTGGGTTTCCTGCCTCTCTGGACTCAAACTTGCAGATGATGGGGTGTAACTGTGAAATGAAGACAAAGAGTTATCAAACTTTATTTTGAAACCAGATCTTGCTCATCTATTCCAGTGAACATGGAGTCGTGGAGTCGGGCTTGTGTTCTACCTAAAGATCCATAATCTGGAGCTGAAGCCTGGGGAACCATACTTGACGAATAGGAAGTGAGAACGTGTTGGCAAGAGGAGCCATGAGGGGGTTTCCCAAAGTCAGCAGAGTTCTTCCTCAGGGGAACATGAATGTCATTACAAATTTAATGACGACCCATGTGATAGTGTTAGCTTAGCAGAGCGACACTGCTGTCCCTAAAGCTGTGGATCTACCAATCCTTAAAATACAGACGGACCTCTGTGGGAGCTACAGTGTCGTTAATACTAACCCTGTGTTTTCAGGCTAAACTACAAAATTAAAGGATTAGTGACTCTTTTTATTGTAGTCTTGAATGGCAAAACAAATTGATTTGTTGTATATGTAGTATCAGTCAAATATAAATAATTTGTGATGACAGGGGCAGATCTAGACTTTTTGATCCAGGGTGGCCCAGCTGTGGCCTTAAAGGGGTAGTTCAGTTATTTTGAAGTGGTGTTGTATGAGCTCTATGTGACCACTAAGGACATTAGATACAGTAGAAAGTTGTCTCCTCTCCCTCAGTAAGACACAGACTGTAATCGATGGTGATGAGGAAATAGGCGCTAACAGGGAGAGACGGTACCAAATTCAAAGGCTATTTTCTCTGCCTACAAGAACTAAAATCAAAAAGTAATACCACAGTTTAAGAGTACGATACATAAAATATTTTTTAAGTGCATTATGTCTTCGGAAATATAAACATTTATTTGGACCTAACGAACTGGTCATGTATCCTTCCGCACAGCGCTAGTGCGCTCCATCCCCCCTCCTCCTTTCAGCTGTAGGGAATGTAAACAAGCTATGCTTCGGGCGCCGGTTGTAGCCTCGTGTAAGTTTGATCAAGTATCGTAATTCTTTTGTTTGTGCTCTAAGGATTGTGAGGCAGCGTAGGAAATTCAAAATGAGTGACTATGACAGCGACGATGAAGTTTCATTCACTTTGGAACCAAAAGGACACATGACCAGTTAGTTAGAGCTCATACAACCCCACTTCAAAAAACTGAACTATCCCTTTAAATAATTAACAGCTCAAAAAAGAAGACTCCATACGTGACGCCCGAAAATGAGACCTGTGAGACCCACGCAAGAAAACGTATGAGGCTTTAATGCTTTTAACTCCTTACGCTGCGTCCATTGGTGTCAATTCCCAAACTACAGGGGGCAGTGTTTAACAAACGTATGACCCGAGATCTGGCGCAGTTTTGGTCCAGACGAAAGTAGTCCAGCAGCAATGGCACGGTCAGCTGGATGCACCGCGCGGCACAGTGATACGCACCAGAAAGTAGCGCCAAGCAATAACGGAGTCTGACTTTTTTCTGGTTTGCAGTTTTGTGATGCAAATTTACCACTCTTTTGAACACAATTTGTTTTGGGAGGAAAAACACTTTATTTTCGTGACCCCAGCCATGTTGCTGGACTTCTTTCGTCTGGACCAAAACCGCACGTAACTGCAGATGAGGATGCCATACAGGTTCATGTCAAAAAATCCAAACTATCCCTTTTAAGGCCCATTCTTGCAAAGTGTCATGAACAAGTTAGGAAATCCTTATGTAATGATCTCATCATTTCAGCAAGTCTTGTGAAGATCTTGTGGAGATCTTGAGCTATTTTTAGAAGAGACTGTTTTGAGTAGTTTGTTTGAGCTGGTCTTCTTGTTCAATATTTCACTTGGCTCTAGGTCTCAGTTGTGTCTACACTGGCTGCCATGTCCTTAAACCTTCTCCCATTGGTTAATGAGAGTAATCAATTGCGGTGGGAGAAAACATTGAAAATTGATATATCCCAATTTTTTTTTTGGACAACATCAAAGTTGGTATTCTTTGTCAAAAAACTTTTTTTTCAAATTCAAATTCTTAATTTTGGTCTTTGTTTATAAACTGGGTTGGAAAAAGTTCCCTTCTTTCTCCAGCAGAGGGCGAAATGTTTCTCTCTGACTCACATGATGTGCATTTTGTAGGAAAACATGGCTCCTGGTATAGTCTGTAGACATTGGCATCATCATTTCTCTTTTTCACATGGTCTGGTGTTAAAAAAGCAAACTAAAAACTGTAAATATCGAAGACTTGCAATTTGAAGCAAATCGGCACCCCAAAAATCGTAATAGAATCAAAGCGCAAGAATAGCATATCGTCCCAGCCCTGATAATATATAACGTTGTTTGGACACATCATTCATAAGTAATCAGTTAAGTTGAGCCCAGAATCAGGTCTGATCATGGGGTGATGAATCGTTGGGCACTGAGGGTGACCATCCCTTTCAAACTCTTTGGATCCACCTCTGATTTCTGACCGAGCTGGCACAAGAAACTGTGTCATCCCAGGTCAGGATGTGAGATGTCTTCTCTGTTTTCACCATCTCAAGCTGTAGTCTGCTGAACTCCTCCAGGGGGGAACTCTGTCTCAGATGTTGTGAGGCTCAGAGTGTGTCATCGCTGGGTGTTTGCCATTTTCAGACGGCTCCTTCTCTCCAGCATCTTCCACTTGCCAGATTACAGTGCGCCGGGTTCTCCGACCACCCAGCGGAAAAACCACAAGAGTGGCAATCTGCAGCCACTCGGAAACCAACAGCACTAAGCTAATGCTAATTAATTGGAGCGCACGTGCAAATCAGTTATCTCTCTTCCCTTTCGTGCCCTTGTGCACTCTCTCTGCACACACACACACACACACACACACACACACACATAAACACACAGTGATGCCGCCCACAGCCCTTCAGAGTGTGAACTAAAATGGAAGTGATGTGTTGTGGTCTCAACACGGCACAAAGCGTCTCTGAGTCACCCAGAGAGAAATGAGCAGAGACACGGACACTGCTTATGCAGGAGGCCGCCAGTGTGTGTGTGTGTGTGGAGGGTGTCATCGTGTGACACTCAAGACAGATACAGTGTGTGGGCCCATATCATACGCCGTGGGGAGGTCACGGAGACAGGCGGACGTGTTGCTGTTCAGACCTCTCCGCGTCAACTCGAGAACTCTTCAGGGAGATCACGATGAC
Organism: Halichoeres trimaculatus; assembly: GCF_033239565.1. Taxonomy (NCBI): domain Eukaryota; kingdom Metazoa; phylum Chordata; class Actinopteri; order Labriformes; family Labridae; genus Halichoeres; species Halichoeres trimaculatus. The sequence continues at coordinate 20,773,761 of NW_027437200.1, forward strand.
AGATGGGGGACAGGTAGCTGCAGAGCGATACGCCGCAGAGCACTGGAGAGTTGTTTGTCCTTAAGTGATACCGTATGTGAGTGTAACGGATATTTAACTGCCACACTCACAACCCTTGAGATATGACGTTTGGCTCATTGTACCCTCACCAGTGACCATTGCTGGATGTCACTCAGTGAGTCATCTGCATACAGGCGAAACTTTCTGTGAGCTCACTGCTGGGTTCAGCAATGAAACAGACCTCACACCTCTCCTTCTGTAAATATCAGGGACGCTGTTTCATGGGTGTGATTTCCTAGGGAGAGCAGTAGGGCGTCATTAAACACACGTCTTACGATCGATTGAGCAAGTTGACCTAACCTTTGCTGAATTAACATAACTGCTATAACTCGTCGCCAACAGCTACATTCCATGACGACTGATACAAAACAGAAACAAAGCATTTACTTTATATTTTATGGCAGAAAATCAACATAAGATGTCAAGATTGAGAAATTTGATTAGTTTTGAGGATGAAGACAGCCTGCTGTAAACACCAACGAAGCCTACACAGGTGGAAGTTGCTGCTCTTGAACCTTAGCTGTCTTCACTGTTCCACCCTTGCTTAGTAGAAGGTAGTAGATAGTTGATCATTTGCTGTTAGCAAAGAAACAGTTAATTGACTGGACAATGGGCAAAAACATATCTTTTTGTAAACACACCATCCTGCTGTTTTCTCACATTTTGACCCCTTCTTGTAAGCATCTGTACTCCATTTGGCTTTGGGGTTTGGGACCAGTCAGCCCAAAAAGTTGATCATTTTAACCCCATGTGTTGAACCACACTGAACCACAATCAAGACCAGGTATAGGACCCCTCATGACCTTGCCACATAGAGACCTGAGTGTTTCATTTGTTCCCTTCTCTTGTACCCCATTCAGTCACATTAGTGATGTTAACCAAAGGGCCATACACACCCAATAAATCATTAGCACAAAGTCAATAAATGGCAAATCTGTAGACAAATGGAGGGTATGTTTTTACGTCACTTCCCCTCCGGGACACACCCACTTCATTCGGACTCTGTGGCAAAACAAACCACACTTAGCATTGCGGAGAGCAGCAGTTATCACGGTAAGACCAGGAAAAATGTGGAATATGACAAGAAATTATGGAGAGTAGGACTAGACATTTATTTGTTAAAGCTACCAAAGAACCAGGGGTCCACGTAAGTTGACGTGTGGACAGAAATCATGTCTGATATTTATTTGTACCTGATTTCAACGCCCGAAAAACACATATTGCAAAGCCTGAAAGCTACAAAAGCCTCAACATGATTCAGTGGACTGACCCAAGTGAATACTTGTTATCTATCTGTACTTATGGTATTTAACACAGACTGTATAGTCTCCCTGATGTTGTTAAAGTAAAGTTAATATCAAATACTTTATACACCAAAGCTGCTCATGCTGGAGTTCCTTCTTATGTACAAAATTAGGTTAGCCCGAGTTTAAGCTAGTTTACAAATCAGGTTGAGCACAACGTCATAATCACAAAAAAGACAAAAAAAGTTTCAGTTATGAAGAATACAATGAATGAAAAATGCTAACATTAGGAGATTTTGTCATTTAGGGAATGATTTAACCCAAAAATATAGCATAAATTAATGTTAACTGACACAAAATGGGGACCACTAATCCAGCTTACGTTGCCTGGACTGTTTCTGAAAATTGTAGCGATCCATCAGTTTCTCTTCTTTTTGTCTTTCAGTAGCCTGTGAAAAGATAGCTCTGATTGCTTTTCAAACATGTTCGTTCAATCAATCCCACAACAGCTCTCCCCAATGTTTTTTAATTTCGATTTTAAGTTTAGATGGTTTTTAAGCCAACACTGCTGTTCATCTCCCTCTTTCTGCCACTTAGCGGGCGTAACCGCAGTGGCTTCCGCTTGCTACGACGTCACATGCATACCTTGTATAGTGAAGTTGTTGTGGTGAAATGAAACAGAGACAAGAAAGGGAAGTCAAGCTCGGACAACAACATCCTTCCATCATCAGGGACTGGAAAAAGAGACATGATGGGTAGAAATAACGGGCGCTTCAGCAACCTGGTCAGGAAGTAGAGTTACAGTCGTCTTTGCAAGTATCACTAACTCGGGCCCCTTTTTCTTTCGTCATCTTGACAATCAGGGTGAGACAAGAGGAAAGGTTGGTCGGGCCTTGCAGCAACATCTGGTACGACTCTATGGTCCTGTGATCACCACAGTGGACACACTGACTTCCTTAAGAGACAAAAAGATGGCATTGCGCGTCCTGTCTTTTGTTTCTTTGTAGAGATATTAGCTGTGTCCTAATTCAGGGGCTGCAGCCTACGGAGGCTGTAGCCTTCGGAGGACCCAGCCTTTATAGCCTGCGTAGACCGTAAAGGCCGAACTCAATTGAGACGGTCTGGTCTACGAAGCATTTCCTGTTTGTCACCCTCGACGTCACACAGCACCGCCCTCACCTGTCAGGCTTACATTACTTTTAAACACACGTAAACCAAAACCTCACATTTAAACAGGATGATTTCTACTATCTTTTTATTACTTTGCGTTGTTATTATTATTATCATTATCATTATCAGGGTTAGGGTTGGGTTGGGTTGGGTTATCCCTATTGATAGAGTATAGATCTACCATTTACATGAGAGTAAGGCAAAAACGTACATTTTCAACATTTGATCAAGTGCTGGGGTGATGATAAATAAATAAGTATAAAATAAAAGCTGCTGAAATGATTTAATGTCTTTTTTGAATTCCCTGTAAAAAATACATAAATAAATAAAAAAAACTCCAAGTAAGTTTTTTTCCCAAGAGAATTTACATTTATGGACATATTTTTATATAATAATGAGAATATTCATAAAGAACTGTTTTTCCACAGTATATTAATTGAAAAGAGCCCAAACAACACATTTTCTTACACAGAGAAACAAAATATTCTTTCACGTTTTAGAAACACAATCACATAGTTGTTGCCAGAAATCCTTCATATCTGGATAAAACAGGACTCCTTTTGGAGTTCGGCCGTGTCCATCATGTTCGGCATTCATACGCAATGAATCTTGGGATATGTGAGGCTATGAAGGATTCACCGAACCCGTCCTTCGCGGCCCCCGAAACGGAGGACGGATTCGTCGGCCGCATTTGGAGGAGCCTCTGTATTGGGACAGCCTCCGACGCACCGCTGTGACGTAATCGGTCTACAAATCTAGCCTCCGTAGGCTGCAGCCCCTGAATTGGGACACAGCTATGGTTTAGGACTGGTTATTCCTAGTAACTGACCTTGTATCCCATGGTCCCCTGGGACTTTAAAACCCTCTCAGCAGTTCCCCCATGTGTACGATGACGATTGACTACTCATTGTAGTTTATTCTTGACCTGGGAAATGAAATATTTGATTACTGACTAATCTGGGACAACAAAGCAAGCTCCATCTGCTGTGTAGGACGAGCTCCAAAAATGGACGTTGCATCATTTTGTCGTATTTTGTCGATAACCAATCTAAGGAAGGATGTACACAAAGTCGGATTTTGGTCTTGTGATTGTTTTTTTCAACATACATTCACGTGTCATTCTGCTGCAGTATGTCAGCTGCGTGATAACACTTTTAAGCCTTTAAACCACCATTGTGCCACTGGTGAGTCAGTCAATACAAGCCCAAGCTGTTCTTCCAGATAGTGTTCAAACCCACTGGAGTTTATTTTGAATCCAGGCAGAGATCCCAAAGTTTCAGAAGACACCAAATCTGACAGAGCGGAGAAAGTTGTAAAAAGTTGGGCCTTGAATTATTTAAATTCTGCAACTCAGATGTGTAATTTTTCATGTATATATTTATAAACTGCTGTAGAGTCTGGTTAGGGGTATAAGAGAGTCTCAATTGGACTCGATCCATTCACTGACATGCCAAACACACGTGCCAAGACTCTCACATGCACATTTCCCAGGATGCCGGGGGGCCGAGCAGCATATGATAACAGGCAGAAGAGCTGACTTGGCTCTTCGTGTCCCCTGCACGCCATTATTCCTCTGTCTGTCTATCTGTCCGCCTCCCTTCAGCACAGATCAGTCCTCCGCGGCACCGCTCGGCGACACAGCCGAGCTGACACCTCGTTCGCATCTCCCCGACCCAGGAACTGACAGCTGAGTCACAGAGTCAGAAGTCTGTGGCTGGATAACAACCACAGAGGCCAAATAAGCGGACGCAGGAGCAGAGGACCAGAATGAGGCTGAAAGAGTTTCACCAGGCTGAGGGTACAGGCCTCTAATCCTCCAGACCGCTCACTGAACAGCATGACACTGTTGTTCAGAGCGAGAGGAGCCGGTGCCTGCCAAGTGGACAGGATACTCGGGGAGTTGACCTGGTTAATTGCTAAGCTGTGAAAGAAATAATTTGTTATCCTGCAGGGTAGAGAAATGCCTCAAACTTACCAAGACATGCTCAGTGCACACTCAGATTCTCAGGGCATTTTTGCTTGTGTCAAATAAAGAAAGACGAGGAATGAACTAGAAGAAAGTGACAGACAGAACTCCCAGATCACAGCTCATCCGCTCGAACAGATGCTTCAGGAAAACGCTCTGACACCTACATCTGTCGGAGACGCCGCCCATCAGCTCCTGATCTCCTGCAGCTGCCGTCTGGCTCGCCACACACCAGGTTTACTGCTTCAGATTCGCTGAGACGGAGGTGATAATACAAAAACCAAACTCTGTGTATCCGATAAGTCTGGCAGCATTACAGTTCCTTGAGTATGGGTGGAAAGAATACCTACCTGGTTAACCCTTCAAAGAATTTCAGAGCCAGGGTTGCAACTCTTTCCTTCCCCTAATTCCCTAAAGGGCATTTTTCCTCAGTGGGCCAATCCACAACCAGACCAAAACAAACAAAAATTAAAGGCCTGGGATACTTATTCCAACGGCTTGGGTTCTCTTGAACCTGTACTGTTTCACATGGCCAGCAGGGGGCAGTCTCACTGGTGCGATTTATAGAATAGAATAGAAAATACTTTATTTATCCCCGAAGGGAAATTCAGGAGAAGTCACTGCAGCAATCAAAAAAACAAAAGTAAGAAAGTGTATAGAAAGTGCAGAAAGCTCAATAAGAAAGTAGATGCTGACAGCTTGTCCATCATTGTCCAGTCAGCCTGTCTCCACCTCCACAGGGTCCAGGACTGAGCTTCTTCAGCAGTCTGTTCAGTCTCTGTCTCCTGGTGAAGCTCTTACAATGTGGCGTTTGTGTCTGGTGTTAGCTCTGTTAGCCATGTCTGTGAATAGCATGATGCTACTCTACTTTCTGGTATTCCCTCTGTTGCTGGGTTAGCACAGCTAGCTAGTCCATCTTATTGGAGATAGATCTTACGTTCCCAATAACGATGGATGGAAGGACAGGTCCATGCCGTCACTTCGTCGTCCTCACCTCCTTCTCCTCACTTTGTGGGGAAACATCCGGCCTAGCACCAGTTAGCATTGATTTGCTACAGGCTGCTGAAGGCTGATTTCATATGTAAACAATGCCGCCATGGTTACATGTAGGATCTCCAGACAAACACAGGAGAATAAATAGTAAAAATATCACTGAAGACAAAACCAGTTTGGTTACCAGTTAGCAACATTTAGCATTTTCAACAATTGGGCCTTGAGGAGGGGTGACCTCCCACCCACCTGTTACACACCTCTGCCACAGAGTCAATTTCAGTATCATTTCATTTGTTATTGTCTATAAAAAGCAACAACTAAAAGTTAAAAAAGCCTCTACTGCTCACTTCAATTACACCCCACCAGAGGATCTCGAAGCTGATTGGCTGTTGTAGTGTGTAACATGCTGAAGCTCCCAATTTTTCTCCAGTAAATTAGCGACTGAAGCAAGTAGTTTGTGTCGTACTTCGCTGTATTCACATAATTTGTTCTGCCCAACAAGATCTCATGTCCATTTGCATCTTTACAATGACCTCACATTTAATTTGGCGTGACCAATTTTGTTACCTACAAATGAGAAAGAAAAACTCAGATATGAGCAGGAATGAAACCCTAACAGTTGACGAATGACTCTCTTCTTTCTGTTTTCTTCATACCTGCACATTCACACCACCTCCACCTCCTGTGAGTCGCCAGCAGCTCTTTCATGCACCGCATAGACACGCCGCTACCAGCAGCGTCAGGTCACCGCACAGAAAAAAACCCTCGAGACGGAGACGCAGATCAAGGAAATGAGCGGGAGTGTGAAAGTGAAGAGGGAGTGACAGGGGTGTTAGTGTTTGCGGAGGCGAGGATGTGAGGATATAAGAGGAGGAGGGGGGAAGTGCTAAGAGTAGGACGGCAGGCGTGATGATCGGACCTCTGGATGACTAATCACCGTTATGTACGGATGAATGTGTTAAACGGTGAGAGGGCCGGATGATTGGCAGGTGAAAGACCGACGGGAAATGAAAGAAGGAAAAGCATTAAAAGGACACACACAAAGAGAAAAACAGAAATGGTAATTTCCCCGCAAGATAGCTCTCAAATATAGCTTTTATTTGGTCATGATTTCATTCTTTAATCAGTTGACAAAAAGCCAAACCAGATATTTTTGGTGGAAATCAACAGATTTATCTGCTAAAGTTAGGCTCCCTGACAGACTGACGGTCTCCACAGAGTCCAAGAGGACCCAAATCAGTGTTCTGAGATAATAATTAGGAGACGTGCCTTAGAAAAAACCCTTCAGTGTCTGTTTACCAGCTGTTTTCACCACTAGGTGGCAGCACAACAATCTGTTAACCATCATCAACACATTACTTCCATGCTAGGTTGTTAAAACGACTCTTTATGCTCTTGTTCAAGCATGTTTTAGGCCACTTGCTAATTCTTGGTCTAGTATTTGCCGCTTTTAGCTCCAAATTTGGTCACCACCACCTAATAAGAAGTTTGTTTGTTTTGGAAGAAATTTTCTTTGTTTAAGACCACTTTTTTTACCGGACACAACGCAACGAGGCAAGGTATTTATCAGTACAGTTACATAGCACTACAATTTGAAACATGAAATCAAGCTAATGTTATAAGTTTGTATCGTACGTAAGTAGCTAGCTATATGTAGTGCTATTGGCAGCCTGGTGCTCTGACGTATCTGTAGGCTAACGTGACAAGTAAACACTGTCAGTTTGTAAGAAGTTTAGTAGCTGTTTATATTCAGTGCAGCTGGCAGTCGGTGCTCTAAGACATGTCTGTAATGTGTAACATTAGCTTTAGCTTAGCTTTCTTCTGCTCTTCTATCTTTTTCTGACGGTTAGGCTCCAGTTTCCAGCATCCAATCCAAGAAGTCATTTTCAAAAAGACAGATCTCTCTTCTCACTTCTTAACTTTGTCAGCCAGTGTGGTGTTGTCATAAAGACTTAAGACGTGTCATAAATCAATTTGGTCCCGTCCGACCTAATCGGGAAGCTAAGTAGCATTTTGAAATAACCTGTACTGGTGCTGGTAATTTCTTTTTAAAGTGTGGATTACATGTTGAGTTTTATTTGTGCTAAAAACATTTGAAAGAGTGTGTATGTGGTTTCTAGTATTTCTACAGCCAGCCTCTAGTGGACAATCAAAAAAACTACATTTCTTTCCTTTCTTTCTTTCTTTTTTTTTTACTTGATTTTTGAGGTAAATTTTTTTTTATCCTGTTTTATTATAGGGGGTGGGAAGATGCGTCTGGCTGGCTTCAGACTCTTGGAGGCCAATGTCATGTGGAAGGACCAAGGGTCAACCTCCGTTTATAATTTTTCTTCTTTTGTTCTTCACTTCCTGTGTGTTAGCCGTGATTTTGTTTTGAAACTTTGCCAGTTTTACCTGTGAAAACAAAGAGCTTCTTTTTGTTTTCAGTCATAGGATTAGGTCTTTCCAGTCAGTCACCAAACATTTCCTGTTGGCTCTGCCATTTACCATTGTACGGTTTTGAAGCCAAAATACCCCTGTCATAGTTGAGCCAATGTAGCAGTTTTGCAACCAAAGCCTGCACAGTCTTTCAAGAGTCTAATCACTTCTTGACTCTACAATCGACACATTTTACAATCCCCGAAAAAAATACACAAGAACATCAGCTGTCAATCATCGTTAAACGTTACATAAAGCCTCATTTTTAACCTCTTATAACTAATGAAAACAAAACTTTTCAGAAAAAAGAGGACTTGAATACAAGACAGCCAAATGATATCTTCAAATCACCACAACAATCAGACGTGCGAAACATCTCTACCAGGTGTATTAATGTTTTAAAGTTTGACCACAGCCCATCTGGAATGACTGGGGAGATGGTTTTTTTTACCTATACTGAATCTCCGTAGCTCTGATGACTCTGCTGGTGTTAAAAACTGCCAGAACAAGATAATTCAGAAACACAAAAGCCGACAGAGACAGATGAGTCTGTTTTTTTGTTAAATTCTCCAAAAATTCAGCAGCAAGCTTCTTGTCCGGGTGTTGGAACGCCCAAACGCAGCTTGTGGTGCGCTGGCTGCCGCGCCGTGTGGTTTGGATGTGAGATAATTGTGGTTTTTGCTGAAGAGGCTCCACTTTCCTCAGCTGTGTGTGAATATTTTATGGTAATTATTCGGAGGTATTTATCAGCGGCAAGCAGAGCGAGCAACAGCCCGCAGCTGATAACAAGACACCACATCTCTCCTCGGAGCTCCCACTGAGCTCACCTGCATGTGTGAGTGAGTGAGTGGGAGAGTGTGTGAGGGAGAGTGTGTGAATGTGTGTGAGTGAGTGTGTGCTCAGGGTGTCCCTGCAGACAGTGTGAAGCGTTGTCTCTGAACCCCCACTTTACCCCCCTCTCCGCTCCCAAAGAATAGGGTCAGGTTGAGACTCAAGTTCACTGCCATCAAGGACACATCTGCAGCTGTGAATACACACACACACACTCACACACACACACTCTTTAATCCGCATTCAAAGCGGGAATCTTTAGGGAGAGACAATAGCAGCACATGCATATATTTGGACATGTAATGAGGGCACAGCCCACCAATTAAGGAGGACTGGTGTGTGTGTGCGTGCGTATAAGTGTGTGTGTGTGTTAAGTGTGTGTGTTCGGACCACTAGTCCCAGCAGGGGATGGAGACGAAACCCAGCGGAGGGGAACCGACCCCATTCAGAGCTGGTAATCCAATTCTGAGAGCTGTCTTTCAGAGGAGGATTGGTGTGTGTGTGTGTGTGTGTGTGTGTGTGTGTGTGTGTGTGTGTGTGTGTGTGTGTGTGTGTGTGTAAGTGGCTGAGAGTAGTTCTTTAATGTGAATGCAAAGCAGGAGAGTGGTCAGGTTACTCCTCTCCTCCCTTGTGTCGTAACCGCTCATTTGTTTTTTAAATCCACGTCTCCCGCTCTCGCAGAGGGGGGGGGCAGCGGACAGCCGAGATAACCCCCCCCACCTCCCGTCTGTTCAATAACTCAATAACTAAGTGCTTTTATCGGGGGGTCAGGTTTCATGCCTCTGCTCTTTGGGATCATGAACCAGACGGAGAAAAGAGAAGAAAAACAAGTCTCCAAAAATCTGAGCTCCTCAACCCAAACGTGAAGAAACATCAGGACGACAACTTTAACGCGGCTTTACTCAACTCATATCACTGATTTACTCTGCTTACTTAGTAATGTTAGTAATGTCTTTAAATGGGTCAGGTGGATATGGCTCAAACTGAGTCCAATAAGACAATTAATACTAGAAACACAAAATAAAATGACAGAAAAATGAGAGATTAAAGGGAAAAAAAGGTAACAAGAAAAAGAATAAGAAAGAAGAAGAGCAAAGCATGCTGTAAATGATTAAAGAGAAGGAAGAGAAGAAAAAAGAGCTAATAAAACAACTTAAAAAACTTAAAAACTCTTATTCTGGCAATAAAACAACTGTATTCTTCCAACATAAAAATGTATTCTCATAACGTTACAGCTTAAAAAATTTCTCGCTTTATTGAGTCTGTAATCTCATGACGTCATGACTTTAATCTTGTTTGTTTGAGACTTGAATCTCTAAACATTATGCCTTTATTCCTGTTACAAAAAGAAGCTAATCTCAGGCTTTAATAAATTTAATTTCATAACAATACAACTTTAATCTTGTTGTTCTACAACTTTAATCTCATAACTCTGAGACTTTGATTTTACAACATTACAACTCAAATCATAGCAAAACAACTTAATTTCACGACATTAAAACTTAATTCCACAACACAAAGACTTTAATCTCATTGTTTTACACCTCTTATCTTATAACATTAATATCTAATTTCACTAATCTCATGACATCATGAATCATGAAGACTAGATTCTCATGATTTAAAGACTTTGATCCCATAACTTGAAACTCTCATCTCGTAATTTTGCAACATTAATCTCATTACACAACAACTTTGATCTCAAAACTTAACAACTTCAGTCTCATAACTTGACAACTCAAATCTCATTAAGTAACAACTGTAATCTCATCCTGTATCTTTACGACTTTAATCCCATTACACTTTTATCTTGATTTTAAAGCTTTACTACTTTAATCTTATATCTTTAGGACTTTGATGTCATAACACAATGATTTAAATCTCATAACTTTACAGTTTTAATCTCAATAGCATGATGACTTTACTGTTGACATTTAAAATGGTTTGATTACATAAAAACTGCATGAACAATATGTGGATTTCTATTATATGGACATATAATGTATACAATGAGTTCTCGGAAGTGCTAACTTATATTGGGGATGTTTTGTTTGCTGTCGTGGTAATTGTATTGTAGAAGGGGGTTACTATTAACCAAGAATTCACATTGTTTCCATGTATAATGACAGCGGGTTCTGAGTTAGTATTGTATCTGATTTGTATTGAAGGGGCAGGACTAGATAAGCTTTTGTGCTTCTCTCTGTTCCTTCTCAAACTGGTTGCTGTGCATGTCTTTGCACTCACATGCTTAATTTGTTAATGTACTGTAGCAGTACAGTTTGGTTTTCATATTACTTGTTGGATTTGGTTGTTGTTGTTTGTTATTTCTGTATTTCCTTTTGTTTTCTGTTTTTTAAGTTTGAGATAAATAAATAAATAAATGATAAATAATAATAAAAAAAATAAAATAATAATAATAATAATAATAATAATAATAATAATAATAATAATAATAATAATAACAATAATAATGATAACTTTAATCTCAAACCATTAAGACTTTAATCTGGTAACATTAAAAAATTAATCTTGTAATTTTACATCTTAACATATCAACATTAATTCTTAAGAATTACAATTTTTTTCTTGTAACAGTAAAGCCCTCGACACACCAGACGCATACTTTTCCTGCAAATATTTTGCATGTTTTTTATGTTTTTCAAACCAAATGTTTTTCAATGCGAGCTTTCAGAGAAATTGCAGCTTTTATTTTTTTAGACCAAGGTCGATTTTTCGAAAGTTTCACTTGCGAAGAGTTCACATCCAACCAATCAAAACACTTGTCATAGACACGTCACGCACCAAAACATACAAAAGACATAAAAACTACAAAGATAACAATTAAAAAGACATCCAAGGAGAAGAATTACTGTGGAGATTAAATATGACGCCTTCAATTTTTTAACGATTTCCTGCCGTTTATTTGCGTCGCTGTTGGAGTGCTAAGTCCTTCAAACTTCACATTTTGAATATTTCAACTTTAAATTGTTAAAATCTGCATCCTTACTCCAAGTTAACCATAATTCTCTGTTGTGTTAAGCTGTCACCAGTTATTAAAGTGAGTAAAAAAAATCTATGTAGTGCAATATTAGAGTTTTTTTCCTTTCAAATTTTAATCCTTTGTTTATTTTTATTAATAAGCTGGGAAGGAAAAAAGTTGAGATGTCAGATCCCCTAAACAAACCCTAAAAACTGACTCACGTGTGATGTGCTTTTTTGGAGAAATATGATACAGTCTGTAGACACCATCATCATCATCATTCAACTTTTTCACATAGTCTGGTGTTAAAAAGAGAATTTAATCCATCATCCATTTATCAGACTGATATGATACATAAATTATTTGAGCTGTTTTCAGTGATACAGAGATAAATTAACTGTGGATGGTGAAAGTTTTACAAAGAGGACCTCCCACGGTTTGATACTCCTCAGGGTGAAACCTGGAGCTTTTATCCTGCAACAAGACGGATCAACTCTGAAGCTTTGGATGAAAATAAACAAAGCGTTGATCGATTGAACTCCAGCTGCTCCTGTAAATACAGACATTCATCTCAGTGAAAAATCTCCTCCAACAGAAGACGTCTTGGTGAGTTTTGCAGGAGGCCGTGGAGGGGGAAGTGGAGCTGAGCCCTCTGAATGATGTATGGACAGATGCTTTGGACTGTTGCATTATTAAAGCAAGGCAACAGAACAACACGGCCCCTCCTCCATGAAAGATGCAGCCTGTCCAACATCAGGGGAGGAAGACAAGCTCCAGCATGTGCTGAATCATAATTTCATCCCCTCCAAAAAACAAAAACAGGAAAATGAGCTGCACAGCTCGCACAGCTCTGCCGTGTTTTGTCGAGTTGGAGGCGTGAGAAGGATGGACGGATGCTGTGAGGGAAAAGGTGCCGCGTGCACGCTCGCATCTTCACTTTTGTCGTCCTTTGAGGGTTTTTCTTTGCCAACAGTTTGTTCTTCGAGTGGTTCTGAGATGATTTGGCAAAGGAGACGAGATTCTTGAAGTGAAGGCCGCGGGATTTAAGAGATATGTGACTGTGTGGAGAGAACAAAGAGGTTTAAGAGAGGATGAAATGGATGATGTGTGTTTTAGAGACTGAGTGAAGAGAAAAGGAGGGTTTGATAATGAGAGGGGCGAGGGGTCCTCTGTAAGGCCCACCAGGTCTCCACAGACCCCTGGAAGAATGGAGCGCTCCAACAGAGCGTCCGTTATTTTCTTTGTGAGCGCGGGAAACCGGAGATGCTCCTCTGCTCGGCTAGTGAGTGACATCAGCCGCTTGGGGAGAAGACACACACATTAAGACAGAAAAAAACACTCTGGAAAAGACACACACTCCCACATGCAGACAGAAAACACACCAACGCTACCACCCACCGCCTCTGAACACACAAACACCTCTAAATGCTTCAGTATCTGCATAAACTCCTCTTCCAATTATCCTCCTGTCTCCCTCTCCTGCTCTTTTATCTGCGGGTGAAGACAGGTCTGTGCGAGGTTTTAATGAAAGTGAGACGGGCTCTGTCATCATCCTGACATGTGTGTGGCTTCTTCCTCATTACGCTCTTAAAGCAAGAAATGAAAAACAAAAGAGAAAAGGCTCCATGAGGCCGTGGGCGTCGTGTGTGAGATCTGTCAAATTTAACGCAGAGATACAGAGCGCAGCGTGTAATGTTGTTTCATTTACACATGTGGAGGAAACAAAAGCAGAGAAAACAGGGTCAGGATCTGAAACACAGAAGCAAGGTCAGGAAAATTAGTTCTGTTTGCTTCTTTTGGAACCAGAAGTAATCTCATTTTACCAGGAATCCACATGAATACTTAAATCCTAACTGGATTTGTTGCCCAAACTGAATCGTCAGCAGCACGTGACGGGTGGAAACAGATATAATCCAATCTGTGGACGGAGAGCAGGGATGCTGACTCTGTGACCTCAGGTTGGAGAGTCACGCATCCAACATTTCATGACAAATCACAACAAAAGGTGAATCCTAGTTTATAATGACATTCTCAAAAGCTGAGTCAGCAAAGTGTTAGTTTAGGCAGGCTTTGAAGTCCAGGTGGCTGGCAGAACATCAGCCTTCGTCAGCTGACAGTGTCATGTATAATTGGAGATGCTTACTATGTTTTGTATCCTTTGGACTTTTTGCGATGCTTTCCCTTCCTTTACTCTGCATATGTACACATAAAAATGGAGAAGAGATGTGCTCTTCCTGCCTTGAGGTTTCAAATGTACCAATGACTAAGAAAAAAAGATGTGTATTCTCTGCTCTGGCTCTTCATGTATGCACATGTAAAACGGATGAGCTATCTCTAACTTGACTTGCTGATGCTTTCCCTGCCTTTGCTTTTCAAACATTAACATAAGAAGGGAGGAAAGATGTGCTCTACCTGCCTCAATCTTTTAAATATGCCCATGGTTTATCTGTTTTGGCTCTTTGTGTGTGCACTAGTAAAAGAGGCATGCTCTCCCTGCCTTTGCTGTTCATATGCAAACATAAAATGGGAGAAAAGATGTGCTCTTCCGGCCTTGACTTCTCAAATATACCCATTATTGAGAGAAAAGATGTTCTTCCTATACCTTGGCTCTTCATGTATGCACACGTAAAAGAGGTGTGCTGTCCCTAACTTGACTTGCAGTTGCTCTCCCTGCCTTGACTTCTCAAATATGCCCATGACAGATAGAGATATGTAGTTTCTCTGCTTTGGCTCTCCGTGTATGCATATGAAAAAGAGGTGTGCTCTCCCTGCCTTTGCTTTTCATATATAAGAATAAAAAGGGAGGAAATATTTGCTCTCCCTGCCTTAACCTTTTAAATATGCCCATGATAGAGAAAAATATGTAGTTTCTCTGCTTTGGCTCTCCATGAATGCATGTGAAAAAGAGGTGTGCTCTCCCTGCCATTGATTTTCATATATAACATTAAAAGGGGAAAAAAAGATGTGCTCTTGCTGCCTTGGCTTCTCAAATATACCCTTTATTGAGAGAAAAGATGTGGTTTCTCTACTCTGGCACTTCATGTATGCACTTGTAAAAGAGGTATGCTCTCCATAACTTGACTTGCAGTTGCTCTCCCTGCCTTGACTTTTCAAATATGCAAATGACTGAGAATTATAGATTTGCTTTATCTGCCGTGGTTCTTCATGTATTCACATGTAATAGAGGTGTGCTCTCCCTGCCTTTGTTTTTCTTATATAAGCGTAAAAGGGAGGAGAGATGTGCTCTCCCTGCCTTGACTTTTCAAATAAGCCCATGACACAGAGAAAAAATGTGTTTCACCTGCTTTAGCTCCTTATGAATGCACGTGAAAAAGAGGTGTGGTCTACCAGCCTTGGTTTAATATGGATGAATATGGAAGAGGAGAGAGATGTGTTCTCCCCACTTTGGATTTTTATGAATGAACATGAAAGAGGGAAGGAGAAGAAATGTGCTCTCCCTGCCTCAGCCTTTCATTCAGGAACCTTGCTAAAGCTTTTCATGGTTGCATATAATGAAAGTAGAGGTGTGCTCTTCCCACCTCAGGCTTTAACATCCCACTTAGGCATGAAGAAGAGCCTGGAGCTCAGAGAATGAAGCTATCTTGCTAAAAAAAAAAAAAAAGTAACTTGTTTCAAATATTATTATTACTTGTTAATTATTTATATATAAGCTAAAAACGAATTTAGCTAATTTAGCTAAAAACAATCTCTGCCACTCATTTATTTCTTTGTGTAGGATTTTTCAGTCAGACCTTCATTTTGTTGTATTTATGGTTAAAGTTAATGGCGTGAGTTCACCAAACAGGCTGCATAATGAAGAATAATGAAGCTCTAATTTGTCCCACACCTAGCAGGCATAACAAAGCTAACAGCGAGGAAGCCGATTAGCCGCAGTCTGTTCACTCCCACAGAAAAAAAAGGTCTAATCAGGCATTGTAAGTGGAAACACCTGTGTGGGTGGCCGGTAGGTTTGAGGCACTTTAAGCTGAACACATTTATCAGCAGAGCAACCTGCACAAAACTGACATCATGAGATTAGTTTGTGTTGCTCTGTTGATGTTTAGTCAGAAAGCAGCAGACAGAGGAAAGGGTTTTTTCTCAGCGGGGTTCCTTTGAAAATATGAAACGTTTGGCTGATGCTGCTCTCCTCATTAGCGTTTTTCCCAAATAAAAAGTAAAAGGCTCAGCAACTTGAACGTGAAACTCAGTGAACCCTGCTCTGCTTAAAAGATTCTCTTAATTAACCAAGGATACATGAAAATCTACCAAATTCAAACAGGAGAACTCTGACGTCTCTGTTTGTTTTGAGATCAAAGTTAAATACAGTGAATCTCTGTCAGAACAAATGCAGACCGTTCCTCTCAGGTTAAAAATCCTCAGAATTCAAAGGATTGCCTCTAACGGGATCATTTTCTGTTTCTGTGATAAATCAGTGTGAGTTAGGAGCTCCTTTATGAAGCCTCTGTAGTGTTCTCTAAAATCTTCGGCTGGTTGATGGCTCAGGATCTGGACTATCACTGGGGCTCTCCAGCCTCCATCCCCAGGACTCTCTGGGTTTGACCGAGGGCTGTCCACATCACCTCTTAGTGGATTTTAGTGGCAGGGGCATAGTTCTGGATTTAATCCTAGTCCAACACAAGTGTACCATCACTCTATTTAACCATCTGTTTATCCATCCATCCATCCATCCATCCATCCATCCATCCATCCATCCATCCATCCATCCATCCATCCAACCTTACATCCAACAATCCACCCTAGCATTTCTCTATTTATCCATCCATCTATCCATAAATCCATCCATCCATCCATCCATCCTAACATTAATGGATCTATTTATCCATCCATCCATCCAATCTTACATTCAACATTCCACCCTAACGTTCCATCCATCCATCCATCCATCCATCCATCCATCCATCCATCCATCCATCCATCCATCCATCCATCCATCCATCCATCCATCTATCGATCCATCCATCAATCCATCAATCAAACCATCCATCCATCCATCCATCCATCCATCCATCTATCCATCCATCCATCAATCCATCAATCAAACCATCCATCCATCCAACCATTCATCCATCGAACCATCCATCCATCCATCAATCATCCATCCATCCATCCATCCATCCATCCATCCATCCATCCATCCATCGAACCATCCATCCATCCATCTATCTATCTATCTGTCTATCTATCTATCTATCTATCTATCTATCTATCTATCTATCTATCTATCTATCTATCTATCTATCTATCCATCCATACATCAACCATTCACCCATCGAACCATCCATCCACCCATCCATCCATCAATGAATCCATCCATCCTTTCATCCATCTTCCTATCAAAACTTTCATCCATCAATCCATCCTAACATTCCCTTTTTATTCCATCCATCCATCCATCCAGCCATCCATCCATCCATCCATCCATCCATCCATCCATCCATCCATCCATCCATCCATCCATCCATCCATCCAGCCATCCATCCATCCATCCATCAGTCTTTCATCAACCCATTTAATCACCCATCTATATATTTTTCAATCGATCTATCATTTCATCTGTCCATATATTCACCCAACTATTTTTCTTTGGTACCTCTGGTCAACCTTTTATCCATCCATCCATCAATTCACCCATCCTCTTATACATTTAATTATCCTTATTTTCATTCATCTTCAACCACATTTTTAACCATTCATATATCTATACATCCTTTTGTCGTCCCACTTTTTATCCATAGATCTGTCTATCCATGAATTCATCCATTTTCTCTCTAACCATTGATTTACCTATCCATCCATCCATCCATCCATCCAGCAGCCAATGATCTAACAGGATCTAACCACCACCATTTTCTGTTTTCTGTAAGTTGATTCTGTGTCTTCTTAAAAGACTCGTCTCATTTTGTTTGGTTCAGACTTTAGAGAGAAATATTTTCCTCCAGCTCAGTCTGCAGCATTCTGTATGCTCTTTGTTTCTCCACACACTGACACTCTCAGTTTGCAGCTCTGGTTTGAGTTTACGTTGGATTTATGATGTCCGAGGATAAATTACCACAACGTATCAACAGTAATGGACCAGATCTGAAAGAAGATTTAGACGCACTAACGTTTGTCCTCATACACAAGACGCCAGAGCCATGAGTGTTCAGTTAAACATCCCTGATCCCCACAGGTTTGTCCAGCTCATCTCCTGCTTGAAAAGAAACACACACGTCCCTCGGAGGTTTCCTCTCCTCTCCCTCGCTCTGTCGATATCAGGCGGGTTTCACTCTGCAGAGAACAAAGTGTGTGTTTTATTTTAGATCAAAGCTCCTGTGTGGGCATGGGGTCAGAGTGGGGTGCTCTGCAGAGGGAGGTATGAGGCGTGCGTTGAGCCGTGGTCATGGGAGTCTTGGTAAACATCGCGGCTGTAGGTGGAGGCTTCATGTCCGCGGTTGATTCATCCTCTGGAGCCCCTGCAGGCCGCTGAAGATGACAGCTGTGGGTTTTTCACATGCGAATCCTTTTTTTTTTTTCTGTGTGTTTTTAAGTCGGTGAATGTGGGATGCAACTTCACCATCAAAGTGTGCAAACTTCTGTCTCTTCAGTTTCAAACTTTGCTTTCATTCGGAAAGACTGGTGTGCAGTAGGAGCCCGGTAGGAGAGGATGTGTGTGCAGAGATATCACTGTGGGGGTGTGTGTGATCAACAATCAGCACAGGCATCTGGCACACAACACACACCGCCCTGATAGCACATGATTTCTTAATGTGTTTCCTCTCATTTCTGATCTTTTCACTGCAACTCATCATCCATAATCATCATTTTTCCTAATTTCCGTCTGTTTTTAACCCCTTTTAGCTTCCAAGGCTTTGATGCGAGGTTGCTCGCAGCATTTCTGTAATTTTTGAGCACATGAAGATAGCAGATGGTTGGCGGCCCAAAGAGCTCCCTGGTGCTTCAAACCTCTTAGTTATTATGCTGTTTGCTTTGCTGCTTGCCTCTTGCTGTTTGATCTCTCTGAAAGGAATATTTGGACATTGAGCAGACACACTGGGAAACTTACCAATGGTAATGGCAGAAGAGTCCAGGAAATCAGCGCCCCCCAAAAAGCAAAAGTCCTGATAAGGATATCACCCACACAGCTTCCTCCAGTCTTGAGGCTGGCTCATTAGTCAAGAAGACAGCTATTAACAACCATGTTAAAATGCTAATTGGACCAGCAGCAATAGACTTACAGTCTAGTTCCCGCAAATACGAAATAAATAAGTAAAAAAATAAATAAATACTTTGTTTATTATCATTATTATTATTATTATTATTATTATTATTATTATTATTATTATTATTATTATTATTATTATTAATAAATAATAATAATAATTGTAAACTGCAGTTCCTGGTGTGTCCACTTGAGGCTGGCTCTAGAAGTACCAGAACCCGCATACACACCCATTGAAAAAGTCGGTCTTTGCAGTGAAAATAAAAGTGTTTGCTGCCAGGTTCAAAGATTGATTTCTTTTCTGATTAGCTTATTTTTATAACACCACATGTTCTGAAAAGATAAAAAAAAGATCAGAAAAACAAAAACCAATGTTAACTTTGAAGATATTCAAATTACAAATCTTATGAAAGTAGATTTACAACCGACCTTACTGGCAGGCAAGCACAATGTAGAAGCTAGCAAGGATGCTAGTAGCTCGCTTCAACTCTACCTTTTTCTCTAAAAGTTAGGTCAAAGAAAAGTTTCCTGTGTCAGGTTTTCTGACATTGTGTCCTCTGACAAAAGGCTTCAAAGCTGTGCTTCAGAAACCAGCAGGTGGCGTCACTGAGGCTATGTCAATGTTTGTGTTACATGGAAAAAACAAGCATCAACCCTATTGCATAAAAAGAAAAATGCAGTTCCTTTACTGTCCACTAGAGGCTGGTTGCAAAATTTAGGGGACTGCCGTTATCATCCATGTTAATATGTTAATTGTTACAGCACATATAAACACTTGAATGTATGTTTACTGCCTAGGTCATGTGGGTGCCCCAAAAACAAACAAAGAAAAACAAAAAGTTTTTCAAGTGTTATTAGGAGCATGGCTAGTATAAACATATTACTGGTCATGTTAAAACTCTAATAGGTAAATATAGACTTTTACAGCCTGGTTAATGAAACTGCAGTTCCTGGGGTGTCCACTTGAGGCTGGCTCCAGAAGCATCAGAAACCACAAACACCCATTCAAAACAGGTGTTTTTCGCAGTGAAAATAAACAAGTTATCAGCCTGGTTCAAGAATGTATTTTTGTCTGAGTACCTTATTTTTAGTTAGTTTTTTGAAGTTTTGAAGTTCGACAAATCATGGCACCATTTGCTGCAAAGATCTGCATATATACAAATAGGTGGCAACACTGAGGCTATACAGTTCATTGTTAACACTTAGAAACAAACTCTAGTGTTAAAAAAATTAAGCCAGTTTAGAAGTTTCAAAGCAGTTCCTTAAGTGTCCACTAGAGGCCGGTTCCAAAAGCAGTGGAGAGCCCATTAGAGCCCATATCAAACATGTCAACAGCTTGGTAAGAAAATATCTTTGGTATCTTCAACTTTTTTCTCATAAAAAAAAATCTGAGGGTTGATTTCTAACTCACTAGTTTCTTTATGTGTAGACCAAAAGTATCCATAACCATGTGTTATGAGGGGCGTGGCTAGTCGGAACGACAGGTGTCATGTGTAGGTATTTACCTAACAGCACAGTCATGTTAACATTTTAATTACTACAGTAGATATAAAGACTTTGACAGCCTGGTTAATGAAACTGCAGTTCCTGGAGTATCCACTTGAGGCTGGGTCCAGAAGTCACCATAAACCACAAACACACAAATTCAAACAAGCCGAACTTTTGTATCCTTTGTTTTGCTAGTAGGTAAGGTAGGCTCCATTTATCTCTAAAGTTGGATGTTGGATCTGAGTTATAAACTAAAACAACTCTAGAAATTGTTTAGCTAGAAGCTAATGTTGTGGTTAGCATTGTTGTCCAGTTACAGTCGTTGACAACTCACTATTTAAAAGCTTGTGTGCGAAAACAATGGATAGAATTGTTATAAGACAGAGTTAAAAAAAAAACGTTACTCAAAGTGCTTTTTGTGCTATTGATGCAGGAAGAAGCCATCTTTGATTTTGTTTTAAGCCTTCATTCTGTGTATACAAATGGCTCTTCCATCTGTACACACAGGCAGCTTTGAGGGAAAGCGTGTGATGTTGGTTTAATAAGAAGCTCCTGAACCGCATGTCACTATTTGTCAGATTGTGATTCAACACCCGTCTACGGGAAGCCGCGTGTTCCTATAGCAGAAGTGTTTGTTTATTCATGTTAATGCAGAAACCATTTATCTCTTCTTTTCCCCTAAGCATGCCTTCATTTCCCAACACACACACATACACAAACACACACACACACTTACGCTGGAGGGAAGGGGATGGAGGCTAATTAAGTTGCTCACAGAAATGAGACCTAACCTCCGCCCCCCTTCGCTGGCTCAAGCAAACAGAAACAGCAACAAAATCCCGGCTGATGGATGTCAAGCCGTCTCTCCCTCAGGCTAATGCTTCATTACCGTCCGAGCCGTCTGTTGTGGGTGACGAGAGCTGTCAGAAGCCAGATCAACACACAGACTTCAGCTTTTTCCTCTCATGTTGAACCATTCTTTCATCTGACCGGCGCAGCTGTGAGGCTGAAATTAAAATCCTGATGAAAGAAGTGACCAATGATTTAGTTGTTAGCTTGAAGGGGTTGTTTTACGAACATTTATTCAGCATCTTAACAATATTGAGGCTTTCCATCACTCTGTGCCCTCTGATGGAACCTTTAGACGCCAGTGTTTGGGGGAAAAACAACAGATTTGCCCTTTGGATGATTGGACAAAACATGACAACACGTTGTCAGAGTCCAAAGTGGAAGACGATGTGACATGCCCTTCAGTACACTCATGAAAAGTGGACGACAGAGAAAAAAAATGCATGCCTGTAAATGAAGCCATTACTTTTAGAGCTCCCCCTGGTGGCTGGAAGAAGTCCACGCCGAAAAGCATCCTCCATTGAAACAGATGGAACATGCTTTGTACTACAAAATTAAAACAATAATCAAAATGCTTTTTTTTTTAAATTGCAGTTTTACGGTATCACACTGTTTTATGCAGAAGAGTTCGTTATCCGTAAAATTTTAGTTTACGTTAACTTTTAGATATTTTAACGATTTGTGATTGAAAGCCCTGTTTATGATTGTGGATTCCTACACAAGTACAAAGTTGGCAAAGAAATAGCTTATGTCGCTTTGTTCAAAGGGGGCACAAAAGCGACAAAAGTAGAATATTCCTCACAGTAGCTCCCCCTGGTGGCTGTAAGTACTATACGCCTGAAAGCCACTATTGAAACAGATGGAACATGCTTCATACTAGAAAATTAAAACAAAAAAAATAATTTTTAAGACAAAAACCTTTGCAGTTTTCTATTATTGGGTTAATTCATGCAGAAGAGTTTGTTATCCATAAAATTTAAGTTTACGTTTATTATTTGATGTTTTAACAAAGTTTGATTGACAGCCCTGTTTACAAATGTCTGTTCCTACATGAGTATGAATTTAGGAAAGAAAACTTGTGTTACTTTGTCCATAGAGGGCGCCAAAACAACATAAGTAGAACAGTCCTCACAGAAGCTCCCCCTGGTGGCTTGAAGTAGAACACGTCTCAAAGCATACTCCATTAAAACAAATAGGACAAACATGCTCATATTAAAATATATATATATATATGTATATATAAAAAAAATCAATTTTCTAAGACAAAAATCTTTAAAAAGCATCCTCCATTGAAACTTCTACAAAGTTGGCAAAGAAATAACTTGTGTCACTTTGTCCATAGAGGGCGCCAAAGTGACACAAGTAGAATGTTCCTCACAGTGGCTCCCCCTGGTGGCTGGAAGTTGTACACACCTGAAAGCATCCTCCATTGAAACAGATGGGACATGCGTCATACTAGAATATAAAAACAAAAATCAATTTGAAGGACAAAAAACATTTCAGTATTCATAATTGCGTTAATTCATGCATAAGGAGTTAATTTTTGGTAAAAATTTTTAGTTTATGTTGACTATTTAATGTTTTCACAGTGCTTGATTGATGGCCCTGTATACAAATGTGGGTTCCTGCACAAGTACTAAGTTGGCAAAGAAATAACCTGTGTCACTTTGTCCATAGGGGGCACCAAAATGACACAAATAGAACATTCCTTACAGAAGCTCCCCCTGGTGGCTGGAAGTAGAACACGCCTACAAGCATCCTCCATTGAAACAGATGGAACATGCTTTATATTAGAAAACAAAAATTAATAGTTAGGACAAAAAAACTTTGCAGTTTTCTGTTATTGCTTTATTTCTTGCAGAAGAGTTTTTTATCCTTAAAAATTAAGTTTAAGTTAATTATTTTATGTTTTAACGATTTTACTTTGTCCATAGGGGGCGCCAAAATGACTCTAGTAGAAAGTTCCTCACAGTGACAGAGCAGTGTGACCTGTTGAAACCTGAATAGCCCTAACAATTAGCGCTTACAAGCTAATTAAAAGTTTAACTCCCTGTTCTTGCATTTTCTTCGAACTTCTCTACCTCTCAGCCTGAAAAACCTGTGATCCCCGCACAGCTTTATCCGGCTCAGTTACATAATTCCTGCCTGAGAGAAACACATGTTTAACTTTAAACTCCATCTGAGCAGAGAGGAAAGTGAAAGTAAGAACAAAAGGTAGATTGGATGTCAGCGGCACCTCTGAGCCCAGCGGAGCAGTTACTCAGAGAGGGGATGAGCCAACATTATCAGGGATAAGCTGCTCTAACAGCCCACCTAGCCAGCCTCCTGTGCTCCAGCATTGTTCCAACACGCTCTGACTCACAAAAGGTAAAAAAGGAATACATTAAAACCTCGGTGCTGCGGTGCCTCCTTGCTCCCTGTGACTCAGAAAGCTGGACTACATTTAGACAGCAACATCCGTCGCCAACACAGTCTGACAAGAAGAGAAGGAGAGCGGCGAGCAGCTGCCTGACGGTGTTAGAGCAGAGATGCTGAAGCAGTGAGGGAAAAACTCGAGAGAAGTCGCATGAAAAACTGAAACCTTTTGAATCTGACATTTATAAAACATGAAACGTAAAGTTTGAGTTGATAGAAGTCCAGTATTTTAGGGAGCTTGGGAATCACTAGTCCTTTTGAAAGTGGTGGTTTCATCAGGTTATATAGCTGGTTACTAGTCTGTTGTGTGGTCATGTGACTTTTTCAAAAACCTTAAGAAAACACTTTGAGGTTTCTGGCCTGACAGCTGTCTTTAAAACAAGGATTGCGTCTGTTGAATGGGCAAAACAGCATTTACAGTCTGTTTAGCCTTTTTGCTTTTATGAATAGATCCAAAATCATCAGAATGTGCAAATTCTGGGAGAAGGGGATACAACTGTAATCATAGCACCCGTACAGTAATTCAACGAATCTCGAAGTGTTTGTGACCGCTATTCGTGCAACAACAACTCAATACAACACGGCCAAACTTCCACACAACAATGCTACGCCAGAACAAAGGCACAAAACACTGGCCCTCTACAAACACTACAACAGCGCAACATTAGCAAACTAAATTATCAGAATGGTGAAAAACTGCTACACTAGCATATTGCAACTTCACCACCATACAACAACAGAAACACAGTACAACTCGACAAAATTAAGAAATTACATCACTGCAACACTAGCACAAAAGCTCACTACAAGACTGGCAAACCAGAACATAACAATGCTATCTTGCTAACACACTATGATGCTAGTATAATACAATAATACTCGCTCAATAAAACACTAATTCGCCAGTACACAACAACACAACAACATACTACACAACAATAATGACACTCAACAAACTCTATGACGCTTTAGGGGTAAACAAATTACTGAAATGGTTTAAGCTATGAAAACTTTAAATTTGTCAGTAAGTTCAATTTACTTGAATGTCTGAGTTTTCAGTGTTGAAACTGATGATTTCTGGGTAGATTTAACTTTTGTTGCTGTTTAAGTAAGAACAACTTAAAATCATTAGTTTGTGACTGTGTTTTGTAACCGTGAGTGAGGAGGGGACGCAGTCGATATGAGACCCTGCTGAACTGCTAGACGTGCAGCAGTGGCACAGGTTTCCTGTGCTCCACATGACACGGACTGTTTGTCTGTGCGTCACAGCACGGACCAGCTGTCTGTGCTCTACATGGTGTGAATTGACAGTGTCCAAAATAAATAAATATATCTCTTTACATTTCCAAAATTGGCTTACATAGCATGCTAGTTCAGTCAAACATTTCATTTATTATATTGATCATTATGCACACTGCAAAGGTCAATAGGTACAAGATCCCGTGCCATGGAGCACAGACCGGGCTATGTGACAAAACAAACCCCGCAATAAAAACAGCGTGACCAGGAAAAATGTGGAATATGACATGAAGTTAAAGACAGTTTGACCCCACATTGATGTGTTAAAGCTAACCAAGAACCAGGGGTTTGCGATCATCGACATGTGGCCAGAAATCATCTCCAGATATTCATTCGTTCCTGATTTCAATGCCAGGAAACACAGAATGCAAAGCCTGAACGCCACGAAAGCCTCTGTATGATTCAGTGGGTTTAACCAAGTGAACTCATGAATTAACAATTTGTACTTTTGGTATTTAACATAGACTGTATTAGTAATAGACTTAAAGTCTTCTCGATGCTAGCTATGTACAGTTACGACAACAACTTTATACAACACAGCTACAATTGCTTGTGCTGTATTTCCCCTTATTAGGGAAACAGGGTTAGCCTCAGGTTAAGCTAGTTTACAAATCATGTCGAGCACAAGGTTTGGGATTACACAAAGACATAAATAGTTCTAAAAAAATATGATGAATGGAAATAAATTAAATAAAAATATTTAACCCAAAAATACAGCATAAATTTACGTTATCTGACACTAAATGGGAGCCATTAATCCAGCCTTCGTTGCCTGAATTGTTTCTGAAAATTGCAGCAATCCATCAGTTTCTGTTTGTCTTTCAGTAGCCTGTAAAAAATGGTTAAAAAAAAAAAAGGATTCTGATGAAGTTAAAGAGCAGTTTTTGGAAATCTGCGTGTTTGGAACATTGATTATTGAAAAGGCTAAAACCAGGATTTACTCAAGGCCAGCTGAGGTCAGTTTTGTTATTATAAATCATCTTCTGTCCGGACATGTGCACAGTGTGCCTCAATGTTCTCTGTGGCCACGTTCATGAATAGTTCTTGAAATATTAAGATAATTATGTACTTTTTGGGTTTTTTTCTGTGGAATATAAATTCAGCTGTCTCTGATGAGAAAGAGTCTGACATTTAAAGCCCAATCACAGCACAATCAAGGAGAGAGCTCCTCAGCTCACCTTTGACAATACTCTGCCTGCAAATTACCCAGAGTCCCACTTGTTCACTTTTAAATAAATTATCCCGTAAAGTGCTAAACAGAACAGTATGTGCTCGACATGTGAATACATGCGATGGAATTAATGAGACGTTCTGAGGCGGTGTGTTTGGACTTAATGTTTCCTCTGCAGAGCTTTTCTCTCCCTCCGTTAATTGCGTTGTTGGTCCCTGGGGTCTTATTTGGGTTTTGTGATGAGCTCCAAGAGTGTGTCCGACAGAGCTTTGTGTTCATGTGTGAAACATGAAGAAGAGATTAAATGTTCAGTATGCACCATGCATGTTGCCTGATAATCTGAATGTCAGAGTCTGTGCCACGTTACACATTTCTTTTTCATTATTTTTACTAAGGACTAATTTTGATGCTGTACATCTGCCCCACAGCATCTGTAGATTATTTAAAAGCTGTTTACTTGAAAAGGGAAGAAAGGTGATTTAAGGGGCTTTGAACGTGGCATGGTTGTTGGTCTGAGTATTTCAGAAACTGCTGATCTACTGGGATTTTAACCCACAACCATCTCTAGGGTTTACAGAGAATGGTCCCAAAAAGAGAAAATATCCAGTGAGCAGCAGTTCTGTGGGACAAAATGCCTTGTTGATGCCAGAGGTCAGAGGAGAATGGACAGACTGGTTGGAGCTGATAGAAAGGCAACAGTAACTCAAATAACCACTGGTTACAACCGAGGTCTGCAGAAGAGCATCTCTGAACACACAACACGTCCAACCTTGAGGCAGATGGGCTACAGCAGCAGAAGACCACACCGGGTGACCCTCCTGTCAGCTAAGAACAGGAAACTGAGGCTACAATTCACACAGCAACACCAAAACTGGACCATAGAAGATTGGAAAAACGTTGCCTGGTCTGATGAGTCTGGATTTCTGCTCCACATTCAGATGGTAGGGTCAGAATTTGGCCTCAACAACATGAAAGCATGGATCCATCCTGCCTTGTATCAACGGTTCAGGCTGCTGCTGCTGGTGTAATGGTGTGGGGGATATTTTCTTAGCTCACTTTGGGCCCCTTAGTACCAACTGAGCATGGTTTAAAAGAAAAAAAAAGAGAAAAAAAAAAGAAAAACAAGGGGGGACAAAAAAGAAAGAAAAGAAAGGAAAGAAAAGGGGAAAAAGAAAAAAAAGAAAAAGAAAAAAGAAAGAAAAAATTGAAAAAAGAAAAAAGAGAAAAGGAAAAAAAAGATAAAAAAGGAAAAAAGGGAAAAAAAGAAAAGGGAAAAAAAGAGAAAAAGAAAAAAAGAGAAAAAAGAGAAAAAGAAAAAGAAAAAAGAAAAATAAAAGTCCACAGCCTACCTGAGTATTGTTGCTGACCATGTCCATCCCTTTATGAGCACAGTGTACCCATCTTCTGATGGCTACTTCCAGCAGGATAACGCTCCATGTCATAAAGCTGGAATCATCTCAGACTGCTTTCTTCAACATGACAATGAGTTCCCTGTACTCAAATGTCCTCCACAGTCCCCAGATCTCAATCCAATAGAGCACCTTTGGGATGTGGTGGAACGGGAGATTCTCATCATGGATGTTCAGACGACAAATCTGCAGCAGCTGTGTGATGCTATCATGTCAATATGGACCAAACTCTCTGAGGAATGTTTCCAGGACCTTGTTGAATCTATGCCACCAAGGACTAAGGGGGTCCAACCCGGCACTAGCAAAAAAAGAAGTCAAGCTATAACTAGTTTAACCTACGCTGCAGTTATTCACTTTTTTGTGTGTGTATGTTGTTTCTGCTACTTCTGGAGCCAGCTCCTAGTGGACACTTGAGGAACTGCAGTTTTAAGCACTTTTGATCCAAATTTTAAAACTGGAGTTTGCTGCTTGGTCAACGTACAAGAAAATGTAGGAGAACAAATAAATCTATCGAGCTTTTAAATGAGTTACAGCCTTGATACGCCTCAGACTAGTCCGTGTTCATCAGCCCTTACCATATTTCTGAGAGTAGTTGAGTAATAATGTAGTGGATTTCCTCTGCAAAGCCGGACCTGTGAAAGAAAAGTCATTGGTGTCATGGATATTTTCATTATGGTTTAAATTTATGCAAAAATGTCAATAAGTTCATGCATCAGTTTGCATGAATTTTACATATCAATTAGAATATATTAGCTGGAGAAAAGAGCAGTTAATGCCTCTTTAAGGATTATGTAGAGAACAGTTTGCTTATTTTTCATTGTGTTATGATGATTTACTGTTTTTAGATTCATGCGTATGAAATGTATTTGATTTATAAGAGCACCTAAAGGGCTGTAAAGACGCTGGATGAGAGTAAGACATGACTCTGATTGCTTCAGTCGCAGCCGTATCAACACAAACCTCTCTGCATTTTGTTTTTGAGTTTCTGAGAAGCAATTTGTTTGTTCGTTTAGGCCGGAGAGCTGGACTGAGGTAATTTCAAACAACTGATTGCAGACTCAAATCTGCGCTCGGGGTCTTCTGGGAAACAGGACCCATTTAGGATCAGACTCTTAATTGACCCAACTGTCGCTGTGTGTTCCTGCTGATTGAGCGTGTGAGTGTGCGGATCATCTTAATATTCAGAATAATTTAAAGTCGGCGCATAACTGAATAAATCTGCATTGAAAGGGGAAAGACAGCAGAGACAGAGACATGAGCACCAGGAGTCGATTTGAATCCATTCAAACTTTATTCGTCACGTTCACAGTCCTTCGTTACAAAGCTTTGGGGCCCCTAGCTCTGATTGTCATGAGGCGTTTCCTCTGAGCCCCGCCCAAACCCTCTGCGTCAGTCACCCAAATAAAATAATAAAACGTCTCATTCATCTCAGTTCACAGAAAACAGAGGATCAGGATTGTGAGCAGATTGGGAAACACAGAGAGTTATAAATACGCCACTTTCGCCTCATGATGAATCTGTTTTGTTGCTTTAGCATCAAAATTTATTCAAAGGAGTCCAAAAAACTCACTCTTACTTTCTTTTAAATGAAAAAACGACATGAGAGGACGAGAGTTGTACAATCAAAGAGCACTTAAAAACTCACAGTCACAAATAAAACATTTATATAAGGAGTCAGAGGGGAGGTCAGAACATCATCTTCAGCTAACTCCCACATACGCTCGATTTATGTACCGCTTTCAGTCAATTAAATCAACCATAATGCAAAGAAATGCACAAATATAAGCAAGACCTTTTATGGCAGCTCTGGGAAAAATTAAAGCTCCTGTGATGAGTTTTTCAGCTAATCATGAAACCATCTGAAACTAACAGCGAGGCCTCTTTGTGGCCTACAGACCCTAACAAAAAATAACTGAATGAGTTTTTATATTGTTTTATAATCTGCAACCACTGTAGAAGGGGTAGGTGCTTTAAAGCAAAGCTGTTACGATTTTTTTTATGTGTCGGAAAACACAATTATGCTTTTGAAGGAGATCTTCAGCAGAAAAAAGGGGCTGATTTGTCCAAAGGGGGCGCCAAAGTCAATATCAACACAGGAGCTTTAAATCTGTTTTTGTTTTTCTTACATTTTTCTTTATTCTTTTACAGCAAAATTGTCCGGTTTCCCGAAACTTGAATCTTGAATTTCATATTCAAACTATATTTCACATTATGGTAAAATTCATATTTTTTTTAAATTCAGTATTGAACACTTTTGATGAAACAATGACAGACAAAAACATAAATTCAGTGTTATCTTTCAGCAGGTTAAAGCATCGCCAAAGCAGTGGCTTTTTTTCAAACTGTTAAAATGTGAAAACTCATTGAAGGATAAGGCCTTTGACGTCTCAACAACAAATCTGTCTATTTGGAAAAACAGATTCTGATAAAGAATAAAGCTTGTGCCATCAACGACCACTGATGTTAGAAATAAGCTTGAATAAAAATAAAAAAAACATGTCGTGAAAAGAGTCAAAGAACGAGTATCCATTTGTAGCTAACTGTAGTCCCCAAAAATGCGAATAGTTGTTCCGTCTTGGGAAAATTTGCTAAGAACTACAATTCCCAGCTGTTTCAGAAAGTCATTTAAAATTTTAAAGATATAAACTTCACAGTTAAGTTTTAAGACAATAATAAATGCTTTTATTCATGTAGGTCAGAAATTCTTGTCTTATGTAGTTGCAGCAAATCCTCCTGCCACTAGCTGGAGCTATAGCTCTGGTTAATAGCGACAGCCTGCAGCCAAAATGCTCTACTACCTGGATGTAAACAAGCACAGATGACACATTACATCTCGTAGAGTGGTTGGTTAAAGTTTTACGTTTTTTTTTTTTTAATAAATCTGTCTTTTAACCAGTCCGGTGGAAGTTGGTGCTAGCTCTGCTAACAGTAGCAACAATTTTGAAAGACTTTGATACTTTTTACCCTGAACTTTTTGATCCAGTGGTAAAATAAATTGTGTGTTGACTTTCTCCAAGTGTTTTCCTACCTTAACATGAGTTTCTTTGTTGAAATCTAAACATTTTTTGGGAATATCTGAAAATTTGTTTCTCCTTTGCAGCTGTTTTCAACAAAAAGTTCACAGAAGTTATCAAACTAAACATATTGTGAGTTTGGTCTTTTGTAGTTTGTTTTGTAAAAACCTCAAAAAAATGCTTTTTGGAAGATATTTCTCGCAATATATAGACACATTTAATTACCCTGCAAATAAATAAAAACTGTGAATCTTTAAAAGCTGATTTTTGGATTAAGTTCACATAAAACAGTACACCCTTGACTTGTTTTTGTTCCTTCTGCTCCTTCCTCCGATCAACGCTCAAGCAGCTTGTTTTTTTTTTTTTTATTATCACAGCCTAGAGGGTGACAGACTCCCAACCACAAAAGCTCTGAGCGGTCAAGCACCCAAGCGCCGCTGAATGAAAGATGAATTCAAAGCGACTACACTTGTTTCAATGTGCGGTTTTATCAGAAGTGGTTTTGTAGTTTTGCATTATGTAAAACATATATAAATTAATAATTTATACCGTCTCCTCATGGCTTGACCATCTGTGGTTTCCTGGACACATAAATGTCGTCTAACTCGACAGCAGAGAGGAGTTTTATATCTAGTGGTTTGTGAAAATAACAGTTGAAAATACAGTAATGGGACTCTTCAGGTCCCGATAATAAATAATACATAGTTTTCATAAATCTCACACACTGTACATCCTTTTGTTGTCATGCCAACTTAGTCGGCCATGAAAAATACAACATTCCTGGCCCACATACTCCACACACTCACACACACATTCACTCACACAAATGTCCTTCCTCCGCCTCCGCCTCACTTAGCAGTTCCCTGCTGATCACAGGAGGAATAAAATAACATAAATGACATTAAATATGAGCATTAAAAATGGATCACCGCTGAGATAAGTGACGGGTTTTCAGTTCGTAGACAGCCCGGCACGGCCCACCAGCCTCGCAGGTTTTTCAGCATCACTTCATACGCCGACGATTTCGCTTTGTTCACCTGCAATTCCAGGTCGGCGATGATTAGTCCTTGCATTCTTTATGAAAATGTACCGCCGTGTAACCCAAGAGGAGCCATAGGAGCGCCATGAGAGGAGAGAATTAAATATTCAAACACCAGGACCCACAAGTCTTTGTCCCTTCCAGCTGCTTTATGTTTTTGTTTGTGCCAATGTATGCGCTGTGGGGGGCTGCTGGTAGGTTATTACATACATGCCTTTCATATACAATGAAGGCCTGGGGATTGTATTGCGATACAGTCCAACATCCAGAAACCTCGCCGTCAAATGAAAGGTGTGATCTGAGCTGGTGGTCCAAGGGAGGGGAGATGTTAGTGCCACAGGGGGCCTGCAGGGATCAAAGGATGCAGAGGAAGCCAGAGAGGCTGAAGGGACACCGACTTTAGAAGTGTCTTTCCTTTCTTTAACCCCCTCCCGCCGTTTCATCAGGCTCGTCGAGTTAGAAAGAGAAGAAGAGTTGTTGATTGTGCAGTCGTATTAATGCTCGAAGGTGATCTCAATGTCAGTCTGGCCTCCTTGGAGGCTCTTTGGAAGCCTGACAGCTGATCCCCTCATGTCATTATGTCTCTCAAGGACTTTTAATGGCATATGTTAGGGAGCTAGAACGAAAGAGAGCTCGAGATACACAGAATGAAAGCAAGTAACGTGATACTTTACCAGTGTGATACACACAAAGCCCACTCTGTGCCTCACAATAGGCCCGATATCGCCACTTCCCTATTGAGTCCCTGTCGCGTATAACAGATTTGCTTCAAAGGACCACTCTCACCTAAAACCCTCTCCAATCCGTTTGCAGAGGAGTGCAATTGAGCCGAGTCCCAGTGTAGATTTCTCCAGCTCTTGTGTCTGCCAACTCTGATACTGTTTCACAGCGCAAAGAGGGGAGGGATTCAAGTTCAAGTCCCAAAATTACTAACCCCCCTTCCCTGACTCTCGCTCCTCATGTATTTTTGATCACAAACTGACTGGGAGGAACAGGGGAGGCATTGATTTCCAAAAGACACCCTTGTTCCCAACGCCCCCAACCAACCAAACAAACACCATCAACTCGAGGGTCAGGATGGGGGGACAATGCAGTCTACTGGGCACTCAGATTTGGTTCAAGTCTCTGTTTTTCAGTCTACGAGGCCTCCTTCAGTGAGGATTTGGGGCCTAAATTTGTGGTGGGATCCTGAGCCCCAGCAGGAGGCTTTGTAGTGGATGTGGTCCCTGTTCCTGATGCAGGACCTGGGGCTGCTGGGGGAGCTTGGTTGCGCTGCCCTTGAGGATGCCGCAGCAGGACTGTGCGTATAGGCTGTAGCGGGGAACGTGGCTGCTGTGGTGAACGGAACTGGTAGCTTCTACGATATCGCAGAAGTTGAGAGCGTAGGAGGACTCTTGTGTACTGGACCTCCGGCATGACTAGCTTGAGGCAGAGCTCCTGGGCCTGGGTTGAAAAACCACGGCTAAGATTCGCTGGAAGGTCGTAGCCCACAATGTCGACTTTCCCGCTCGGCTTCCAGGGGCGGAGGTCTTTGTTCTTGATCTGCGTGGCAGATCGTAAGAGGGGCATCCGCCCGCCAAAGCAGCTTCTCATTAGCCTCTCCTGGGCTTGACGAAGGAGTCGCACTTCCCTCGCCACACAGGCGGGACCAAGAGCAGACAGCTGGCGCCACAACGAGGCGTTGAAGTGGTCATAGAGACGTGCATCAATGGAGTTCCAGGAACGGATCTTTGCAGAAAGGCTCGGCGTCAGGCTTCGCTTTGAGCTGGTCGTCCTCATGTTGAGCTTCACGTACAAAATGTCGTCCAGATCCCAGGACAGGAGGTGTCGAAGGAGAACCAGAGACTCGTCAAAGTACTCGGCTATCATGACCAGGGAGAAAACTCGCTCAACCTCTGACAGGAAGGTTTGGGCGTACGCAACGTCTGTCGCTGGTCGATCTTTGTCTCCACCCAAGTCGAAGGTGACAGTGTTGCGTGCGTACATTGAGTCTTTCTCGTCTGGGCGATAGTAGCGCCAAGGCTCCTCTAAGAAAGCCTCCAGGGAGCCGTTGGGGACCCTCTTGAAGCTCTGACAGTATTGGTTGTAGTAGCTGAACAGAGACTCAAACATGGACCCGGGCTCTCTGAGGATTGTGATGTAGATGGTGTCGTTGGGCATCAGGCGCTGCAGCTCTGCCTTATTGAAGCGCATGTGGCTGGTGATGATGTTCGGTGGTATCGTGTGCGGGTGGACGAAGTGAGAGGTGAAGGAGTGCGGGTAGCAGAACTGGTGGCTGCACGCCTGCACGGGCAACGCCACCGTGACGTTGTTCCGTTCGGCGAAGCGGAAGAGCAGGTTCTGCATGGTGGAGCTGGCTGTTTTGTGGGTCTTGAGGAAGGCCACATTGGTGTGCTTCGGTTTCATACCCCAGAGAGGGAGGGAACGGAGGCCTGGACAGCTGAGGTGGAAGGCCTCTATGGTCCTGGGGAGAGAAAACAGACGCTCTGTTAACTTCTTAAAAAAGACCACTTCCTCTGACAGCTGATTGATAGACATGAAGGAGGCTGATGTTTGAGAAAGTATGAAAATGCATTTATGTGGCTCTAAAATGAGAAAGAACCTGATAATAACTGTCTGAAAAACTACTAGAGAAATACTCCATTCTTATTGGTCGAAACAGCAATCACCATATATTTGCCATTTAACCTCTGCCTGTTGACACTGTGGCAAAAACAGTCTTCAGAGTTTGGTATTAGCTTTGCTACAGCTGCTACTGGACCCCAACCATCTCTGATAGGGAAATTTGGTGTAACATCCTGTCCTGCAATCCAGACACCAAGAACAGAGAATCTCTAAGTTGTCCTGCTCACCCTGTTAAATTTTAATTTGCTTAATTAATTAATTTAAATAACAGTTTAATAGAATGTACTTAAAGCTCCTGTGAGAAGCATCTGTTTTGCCTTGATTTTGGTGCCTCGTGTGGACAAGGAGGTTACTTTTTGTGCTGATCTTTCTGTTTTTACACAAAAAATACCGTACGGATGTTTCTAAGAAGTCAAAGAAATAAGCCACTGTAGGTCTAAACAGAGGCTGACGCCTACCCCCTGGCTGCACTCACAACATGATAAACTACAAGTTTAGAGATAAAAATCGTTTTTTACTGATGAGCTCGTTTTGTTTTTTCAGGTCGTAAAGAGGCATTGGTGTTCATTTCATTCGATTTAAAGACGAGTTAAAAAAAATATCCCAGTAGCTTTAAAGAGCTATATCTTTTCCTTTTAAAATCTAGATATTAAGCTTTTGGGTTCATAGTGATTACTCCTGAATGCAATGGTTTCTGTGGTGGAGCTACATTTAGGCCTGTGTCAAAATATTTTCCTACAGTGTTTTATTTTTTAATTCTAATTTTTCAAGAAATTTTCAATGTGATTTTCAACCCTGTGATGCATCTTTATAAATTTCTGAGAAAGTAAATATGGGAAAAAAAACACAGAAAAAAAATAAATAAATAAAATTTTGAAAAAAAAAATTATATATATATATATATATATATATATATATATATATATATATATATATATATATATATATATATATACAGGATTTTTTTTTTCAAAATTTTATTTTCTCAACAATAACAAACATGCATCAGTGGAAAATCTCATTGAAAAAATATTTTAAAAATATTTTAAAAATAACA
The DNA here is from genome assembly GCF_033239565.1 of Halichoeres trimaculatus. Lineage (NCBI taxonomy): Eukaryota > Metazoa > Chordata > Actinopteri > Labriformes > Labridae > Halichoeres > Halichoeres trimaculatus. The sequence continues at coordinate 20,809,008 of NW_027437200.1, forward strand.
AAATGAAATAATGAAGAATTAAAAGAAAACCAAAATTAAGATTAATTCTCAAAAATGAAGAACTATAGACATCTAATTAATCTTAAAAAAAATTCTTCATACATATATATGACATAAAGACATTTTTTCATGAGAAAATTAAAAACACTAAAAAAAAAATCAGGACACATGCTTTTATTATTAATTATGTGTCATTGGGTAAAATAAATGTTTCATGTCAAACTCGAACCAAACAGTTTTCAAATTCAGTCTGTGTTTGTTTTAAAACTGTTCAGTCCATTGCCCATCTTTATTTTCATCTGTTTTTAAATACATCTTCCTTTTACTTTCGGTTTAATTGGATTTACAAAAATCTGAATGATTGATTCAACAATTAGCTCTAGCCCAACTTTCTGCTGTAACATCGGGTATGAATTCACTACAAACTTTGCTTTTCTAGTTTAACGATGACAGCTGCAGAGGTAACAGGAGAATAGAGTCCAGGTTGTACGAGTGGAGCCTCGTTAAGATGAATATTCATGATACTATTTCACCATAGTGAAGGAGGTTATAATAAAATCCCAGGAAACTTCCTTCCTACAGAGCGCGGATGCATTTATATTCACTGCTCTGCAGTGGTACATCGTGTAGCCTCACTGGAGAGGTCTGGGTATGAAGAAAATGGGTAAAAAGTGGAGTAGAAAGATGAGGAGAGTGATAACGACAGTAAAAGCAGGAACTGGAGAAAGTTTTATGAGAAAATGTTGAAAAGTGTTGGCCTGACGATGACTAGCCATGTCTTTATGTGATCCTGCTACTTCATAATTGGTCCCCTGAGTGACACAGCAATGCTTCAACTCTCACACACTTCGTATAGAGCATAGAAATTAGTAGCATATGGACTCGTGGAGAGATCATCTGTGCAGGTGTGTTTCCATCACTCACCAGCTTAAGTGGCCCCCATGGTGCAGCAGGAGACTGACGGTACTGATGGCAACGCAGATGAGGAAAATCTTCTTCTGCGACATCTCGCTCTGCTTCACTGGACCTGCGAGGAGAGGAGCAGATGAAGAGCGCATCAGAGAAATGAAGATGAAGGGGAAACACGAGGAAGGGTCACGAGGAGGGAAGATGAAAAGAAGCCGAAACGAGGAGCTGAAGGACGGGAGGAAAAAAGAGACAAAGAGGAAGAGGAGGATTTATCGGGTAAATAATAGAGGGAGCCATCAGTGAGACAGAAGGCGGTGAGGCTTGGCTTTTGTCGCTCTGTAATAATACAGTGAATGATACCTTCATTACCTTCCACAGCTGTAACACTCACATTAGCTCTCACACTAGTTTATATTCTCTTGGCTCAAACTGCGCACAGATGGCGCCGCACATAAGTCCCATCCCGGGGACGTTCCAATGTGAAAACCAACAGCACCTCAGAGTGAGAGCTCGCCGTCGTCACTTGACCCCGCGCGACCAAAACTCTTCGACAGCAATGGAACCTGGGAACAAATCCAACCGCCTCCCGATGGCATCTCACTTTCAGGACAATGGCAGACATCTCTACCCTTGATTACACCGTCCACACACATGCCAGGAGTCACGACGGGCGGCTCACGTTACTTAAAGCAGCATGTAGGCTCCTCGCCAGGTTCACGCTGGGCGGGCATGGATGCATCAGTTGTGAGCATGCTCGGCTCCAGCTGGGAGCGAGTGACTGCAGCTGTGATCCCGCCGCCCACTCTGACAGTCAGGATCATTAAATCATCTACTTCACAGAAAGACGATTTGAAATCTTCTTATTGCATCTGCAACATTTTGGCTCAACAAGTGATCAAATATGTAATTCCAGATCATTTTTTTCTCTTTAAAACAGCTATATTCACTTTTACACCTCACTTATTAACAGAAAATGAAAAAAAGCTTGCAAGAATGGTTTGAGAATGAAATATTACAAAAATAATGTCTCAAGACACAAAATGATCTGCTGTTTAGGGCCTGTTTCCACTAACAGTGTTGCTTTTTTGTTTGTTTTTTGTTTAGTTTTACTTCTTCAGCACTTTTAGCATTTTAAATGCTGAGCTGTTTTTAGGCTTTGCCATCTGTGCTAACAATGGAGGTGGTCCAAATTGAGGTCACTCTAACCATACTCAATTTACAAGGTACCATTTCCAGACCTACTGCTAATGCTAATGCTGATGCTAATGAAACGCACAGATGATTTTGAAACTCTCTTAGTTGTTACGACTAAAGCTGCAAGTCAACTCTTGTAAGTAAAAGTCAGAACCTGTGAAAAGCACTCAGACGTTGAGGCTGTATTGCTTGACAGTAAGATGCAGCTAGTGGACACAGGCCCTCACATAGCACGACCAGGGGTCTGCGACCTACAGCTCTTTGACTCCTTTGCAGTGGCTCCTTGTAGCTTAAAAAAATATATTTAAAATCTACAACAAGACAAATTTGAAAGAAAATACAGATTTCAATTTTGTGTGGATTCATTAATTTAACTGACAATGTGCTAGCTAAATACACATGCCTAATATGAGGCAAGAAATCAGCAAACACCAAAAAAATATGAGTTGAGCAACACAATCAACATATTTCATCCACTTCCAGTATTCTTGTTGTACAATTTTATATATTAAAAAGCTTCTTGTTAAGATAATTATTCAAAATATTTTAACAATGTTTAAAATCTTATACACTGTACTGTCTCTATTGTGAAGATAAAGTAGGTGAGATGAGAAAAAGTTGCTCATTTGAAAGTAAAGGTTGCAGATGCCCGAGGTTGACAAAACAAATAGAGAAATAAATGAATTTTAGTTTCTGATTAAAAAAAATAGAATTGAATGATCTGTGATTTTTTCATTGATGTTTTTTACACAAAAAGTCTTGTATTGTGGTCATGGGGGCAACTAGCTAAAAAAATACAGTCAGATGACACAGGCCCTTAAAATCATAAACTTGCATGAGAAAAGTCATTGTTTTCATTGCTTGGTAAAATAAGAGAAATTGTTCAGTGATTTAGTGAAAAAAAAAAGAATCTTGTTAGAAACAATCTTAACTCTAGGTTATGGGCATTGTTAGTGAAAAAAATGCTGCTAGTGGACATAGGCCCTTAAAGCTCATATATATGCATGGGATAAGCCAATATCCTAATTCCATTTTTTTTTTCAAAAAGTTGTTAAATCAAAATAGTGTATGGTACTAAATTGTATCAAATTACACATATAAGTAAAAAAAAAGAAAAATATATGACAAAATATTGCCAAGATGTTTTCTATGTACTTAATAATTCGTAATCTAATGCAACCAGTGGAAACAGGCCCTTGAAGTTCTATTTTGACATGAGTTGTAATGTTCATTTTTTTCCTGGTTAAAAAAAAAACCCAGTGGCTGAATAAAATGGTCTTTAGTCTTTAATTTAGTAAAATAAAAAAAAGCCTCGTGAGAAGCCGTCTAACATTCAAGTTGTGAGTACTGTTTATTGTAAGAGCTGTTAGTGGAAACAGGCCTTTAAATCTCACTTTGACCATGAATTGAGACATTGTTTTTTTTCCTGGTTTAAAAAAACCCAGTGACTGAATAAAAATGGTCTTTAGCCTTTAATTACTAATTTAGGAAAAGAAAAAAGCCTAGTGAGAAGCACTCTAAAATTCAGATTGTGAGTACTGTTTATTATAAGAGCTGTTAGTGTAAACAGGCCTTAAAAGCTCTCTTTGACCATGAGTTTATAAGTTTAGTATTTTTCCTGGTAAGGAAAAACTAGTGGCTGAAATAAAATAAAAAAGCCTAGTAAGAAGCACTCTAACATTGAGGTTGTGGGCAATGTTAATTAAAAGAGCTGTCAGTGGAAACGGGCCCTTAAAGCTCATAAACAGGCATAAGATCAGACTTTATTTTGATTGCTGATTAAAAAGACTGGTGGCTTTAATTAGCCTTGAGCACTAATTAATATAAAGATTTTTTTTCACAAATTCATTTGTTTCCTCATTACAGATCTAGATTGAGACATTACTACGGCGTATTTCTGTGCAATCCAAAAACAATGTAGCAGCAGGGGCTGTGATGCCTCAGTGGTTCAGCTCAGTAGGAATGTGCATAAGTCACATTGATGCGGACACACATGAAATCATAAACCCATTAACGTCCGCTCTTTAACCGACGCACAGATTGCTGTGGATACAGTCGGGTGGGTTTGATGCAAGTTCATTGTTTTTAGACTCACTACAGTGAGCCCGGATAATCTGGCACTTGCAGATTTTGATGTTGTTGCATGCTTTTTGGGGGAAGACTCAATTTGAGTTTTATTTTTCAAAGTTTTAAATCAACATTTATGTGTATTGAGAGATCACCAAGGGTCAACCTATTCAATGCAGAGGTTTGAACCAGGTCTTCACATGGAGTCTTTCTGCAGACAGGAAGTGTCCTCTTGAGCTCCAGCAAACAAAAGCTACATGCTTCTGGGTCAGGGCTCACAAATTCTCCCTGGTTCTCCATTAATTCACTTCATAAAAAAGGCAGAAAAATCAATTTGTTACGGTACATCGAGTGTCTGAAGCTGCTCACCCGACGAGACCTTGAACAACAGAGTTTGGCTCTGAGTGCAGAGTTGAGTTCTTCCATCAATGTGCTCTTTTATATACAGCACGCCAAAAATGTTTCCTGCCACAAAAGGAACATATCGGCTTTTAAAGAAAGTTCTTGAGGTTTCCGGAGAACTGAATCATGGGAAAATGTTCCCTTGAATTCTTAAACAAGTAAAGTGTGTTCCTCTGAAAACATGTCGCTCTGCTCTCTTTACATTCACAGTTTTGTCCAAGCACTGGTGAGGTTCGAGTGTTAGCTTCAGTGTGGATAATCCATCGCACTTAACACGACACCTTAATGTGCGTCTGCCGTGGTGTGTGTTTTATCTCTAACTCCAGTTTGTGCTCTTTGCTTACTTTTACCAACCTGACACATACAGGAGATCCATGTTTCCGCTGGGGGACATTTTCACCTCAAAGTGTTGTGGTCGAATTAAGCAGGAAGAGAAGCGGCGGTTTGATTTTATTGACAACAAATCTCCAAAGGTGTAGTTAAACTTGAGAAAAAAGATGGTGTGATCCGATAAGGGCTCATCTGAGGTCAACTAAAGGCCTGAAAGTCTTCCAGGAACAAGCGCCAGACCTAGAGCTTTAACGGCTTTTATTTTCTGACTGTGTCCACCGTTCTGTTCAGAAATGGAGAGGTCTTTCAGAGGAAACATATTCGAGAACTCGACCAAGTCTTGCTGACGTTGGATCGAGCTTCGAGTTACAGTGACCCGGACAACCAAAAAACTAAGTTCTGTTGTAAGAACTAATTAATTAATTGAGAAGCCCCTTGTTCTTCCACGTGCCGACGTGAAAAACCAAAGCCTGAAGTAGGGAGAGCACACCTTCTCTTTCATGTGCTCTAAAAAAGTCACAACAGAGCGAGCATCAGTGAAAATCAAGCAACAACCTCCATCAGAAAGAATCAAAGCCGATGTGGAGATGCTAAAAACTGCAGTTCTTTGAGATTCCACTAGAGGCTGGCTGCAGAAACACCAAAAACCACAAGAACACTGAGACAAAAAAGACAACTTAAAGGGCTGTAAGGAGTTTGAAAGTGATCTTGAAAAAGTCTCCCTTCTGGATATATGCCTGATTGTAATACACACTTTGAAATGAGATTATCAGTGCCAATACTTCATAGCTTCCTGACTAAGTCTAAGTCTCTATGACAACACCACGCCGGCTGATGGAGTTAAGTATTGATTTTGTAGCGATGGTGGACACTGGAGCCTAACTGTCAGACAGAAAAAGGACAGAAGAGCAGAAGAAAGATAAACAGGAGAGAGATAGAGCACGAGCTAAAGGCTAAAACAGGAGCTAATCTGTTTGTGCTAATGTTGATTCCAACCCACAGTCAGCTGTTATTCTGCAGTGGTCTGTTCAAACTTGAGAGTCTATCAATAAAATGAAGAGTGAGGTTACGTTAGCTCTGATTAGTAGATGACTGGCAGGACGTAACCAGGATTCACTAACGTTACACATTACAGACATGTCTTATAGCACCGGGCTGCCAGCTGAGCTAAATATAAACAACTACTAAACTACGGTACAAACGTATGTTTGCTTGTTGTCTAGGGGTGGGGGATAAGGGCAAATAAATATATCTCAATAATTTTTTCAAATATTCCGATAAAATGCTGTACAACTACTTTCCTACCAAGAGGATAACTATGGATGGACACAACATTTCAGAACAACAGTTTCTGGTCCTTTTTTTTCTGCTTCATACACCTCTGAAAAACATTGCCCAACAATATCCTATGGCAACTTAACAATGACAGTGTGTCCCCTTCCATTGTAGGTAAGGGAAACACTACCTTGTTTTTTTTTTTATTCAACAGACTAAATAGTCTAATGTTATTTATCTAATTTACATGATGAGATGCCGCAAAGTTCTGCCTCAATTTGTTCACAGACACACAAACGTGCGCGCATTCACACACATAGACAAGCTCACTCCGTAGAGCGGACAGAGAGCTGGAAAAACTACCACAAAAAAAGATCTCCCAGCGCCTTCTCTGAGAAGATGCATTCAGCAAATGCAGACTTTGAAGCACCTCTCCTTTGCCATCTATGCACCGTCCGTTTATTTTTTTCAAAACAGTAATACTCCATAATGTAAAATTGCACATCATTAAATATAACCCACCCCTATCGTTGTCACGTTCAGACCGTAACTGATTATAAATACCTTATTTTAGTTGTAGTTGTATCCAGTAAAAAGTTTTCCTGAACAAAAGAAAACCAGTTTTGATCCAATCTTCATTTCATTCCAAAACAAAGTGACGCCTTCACGACAGTGTGTGTGAGACGCTGGGACCAAAAGGATGCGAGGCAGGTAAATTAAAACAGATCCTCTTCATAGCATCTTTAAAACTCAAATTTACATTTCCCAGTCTTGTTTCAAAATCAGTTTGGGTGGGAATAGGGAAAGGATTTTTAAAAAACTGTTCAAAAATAAGTTAGACCCCAACCCTAACCCACTCATTTTGCTATTTGCTGATTGGTTGTGACCAGCTGAGTCGTGTTCCCTTGTCCAAGCTTGACTGAACTCATACTTTGCTTGAATTTTCCATCCACTCCGCATCTAAAAACATCTTCCCACTCCTCAAAAAACACTCACAAGAAGTAGAACAGCGTGAACTTTTCATTACTGCCCTAAGAAATGTCAACTTCTCCAGGCTGGTCAATTACATTCAGCTACAGCGGCCCCTTCAGCTGGAGGTGAGGCCTGATTTGCATCCGAAAATGTCACGGTAATACCTGTTTTGAATGAAATCATCCTGATACAAAGAGGAGAGGGATGCTGCCAGACGTATCAGAGATGCAGGAGCTGGAGCTTGTGGAGCTGGTTGGTCGACCTGAGTAAAAGTGTGTGTGCTTTCATGGCGGGGATGGAGGTGGATCATATGTCACAGAGAGTTAATAAGAAAGGGATTTAAGTGGCTTTCAGCAGACGGACCTGACCTCTCGTCTCATCTTCTGCTATCTTCTCCTCCCTCCTCTCTCCTCCTCTCCCTACCTCTGCACTAACACTCCGGCCTCTTTAATTATAACGGTCTGATTAGGTTTCTCTGACGATGGCTGCAGATATGAGGGCAGCGTGAAAGGAAACCAGATCCGCGTGTTAGCGGACGATGCTTCAGTAAAAAGAGACAGACAGGAGAAAGGGATACCTTATCTTATCTATTGATTCTCAGATTAAACGAGGGATGAGCCACAAGGAGGTGTTTGTTTTAAAGGATTTCAACACATGACGTAAAGGTAAAGAACCACCTGATGAGGCGGGTTTGGACTAATCCTCTAATGCAGGCTTCAGTGGATTATCCATTTTACGCCGCAGCCACTCGCCACAGATTTCAATTCGTGGTTTATTCATGAACGCCTCGGACTCAGAGGTGAAGGGAGGGGGAATTCAGCGGCTCCTGGATGTGTGCAGCATATTTTCTGGAACAATCTAAGACCCCAAAATTAGCAGTTTGATCAAAATCAGGAGACAGTAAATTATTCAAAGTTAGCGATAAAAACTTCACAAATTTTCCTTGAACTCTGAATTAACCTTTGAGCATCTCATGGGTTCAGTGACGTTAAGTTCTGCTTCAAATCATGCTATTTCAATCAAATCCCTGACGCACAGACAGACATTGTTTTGTCCCATGATGTTATTGAGTAAAACTGATTTGCGAGCTAACAGGTGTTTGACCCCATAAGTCCAGAAATGTGACAGTGAGACGACTGAAGTTTGGCAACAGTTTCCCTAAGAAGAAAAAGAAGAGGACGCAGTAGGGCTGAACGATTTTAAGAAAAGATTGAATTGCGATTTTTCTGGCAGATATTGTGATTTCAATTCGGTTCACGATTTTCTTCAAATCAAGCTTTGGGATATTCACGTGTAGGGCTGAATGATTTTAGGAAAAGATCTAATTTTTCTGGCAGATATTGCAATTCACGATTTTTTAATCATCAATAGTGATGATAAATAATCTGTTTTCATCAACTTCTACTCCTAAACAGAGGCTTTGTGTTGTTGACCTGCTTACCAGCACTTTTAACATATAGATTGTAAACAAATTCTTAAAACAGAATGTGTATAATACTTGACACAACAGATCCTGAGTCAGTCAGGAGCTCTGCAAAAAATTGCTGCTTTGGCGATCTCAAAATTGCATTGTCTAAAATTGCGATTTCGATCTGAAAACGATAAATTGTTCAGCCCTAGGACGCAGCATTGAATATATCTCTTAAGATGATTCCTAACGAGTGAGGTGACGTGTGTAGAAGCCCATAACGTAATAACTGACCCATAACGTAAGAAAAGTCCTGAACCTATAACGTAGTAACTTTTGACCAATAACTTATTACGTTATTGGCCAGTTTTTACGTTAAAAGCCTGATGCAAAAAAAACCATTGAAAATGTAATAACTGGTCTTTAAGAGCTGTTTGCTAAAGACAAGTTAGTGTGTTTTTTCAATGTAGAAAATAATTTGAATTCGATTTTTTTTGAATGCTTAAATGTAAGAAAGGGAAAAGTTATCCTCATTATTTTCGTGCTCAGGTTAAATATGTTCAGTTCTATTGTTCTATTCTTCAGTTTAGGATCTAAAGTTGTTGAGACCAGAACTCAATTTTGTTATTTATTGTTTGATTTTATCTTGAAGAACACAAGCCATAACAATTGTAGTAGATTTAAGGAACAACTGTTACAGAGTTTTAATAAAGATTGCATTTTTCATGACAAAAATGAGTACTTTTTTGAGGCACTAGCTGATTTGCTATACACCGTTATGGTCAGTTATTATGTGTTTTGCCTATGACATTGTCAAAAAGAGCAAATGGCTGGTTATTACGTTATCGGCTCAGTTATTACATTTTCAAAGGTTTTTTTTAGCATCAGGCCTATAATGTAAAAACCAGCCAATAACGTAATAAGTTATTGCGTTATTGGTTCAGGACTTTTATTACGTTATTTGTCAGTTATTACGTTATGGGCCTATTACTTTGTAAAAAGGCCAAATTTATTACGTTATGGGTCGTTATTACGTTGTACGTGGAGCCTGACCGATTAATTGGGCGGGCCGATTAATTGGGCGGGCCGATTAATCGGACGGGCCGATTAATCGGGCGGGCCGATTATAGCCTGTCACTAATTAATCAACATCGGCCAAAATGTAGCCAATTATAAAAAATTTTGCTCTGCAGAGATTCTGTCACTCCTGCTCCTTTGTGTTAATTAATATAAGGCTATTACACAGCGTCTCACTTCATTATGCCATGCAGGATCAATCTGGGCTTATAAATTCACAAGTTTTGATCTTCGTTGAAATAATTTTTGAAGATGTTTCACTGTATTTTGTTGTAATTGTATTTATTGCATGTTTTGAAAGCAGCTACATTGCTACTTAAAATCTAGTTTAGGCCAATGCGTTAAATGGAAGATTGAACTTTTAAATAGCTAGTAATAATTTGTGTTCATATACAGTATATATCCTGTGCATATCAATGAATTTACTTTATATCAGTTGGATATCGGCTTCTTTTTGCCCCCAGTATTGGTCGGGCTCTTGTTATAGGTCATTATTACGTTATGGGCTTCTACAGACTTGACTTTAATGTCTCAGCATATTGGCATTGAGCATGAAATTAAACCAAAAGTGGGTCTTTGGGTTAGACGTGTCATCACAGCCATTGTAATTACCCAGGAAAGCTCATCTTCTCTTCTTTCAGGAACTGTTTGCTTTTTTTTTTTTTTTGCTTGCCCAAATAGTAGAAGAGTTACGGTAATGGGAACAGCTTACACTAATTACTACCTGAAATTGACCGCTGTTGCGTATGGGTTCATTTGCAGTATTTTGATATACCAGCTATCACCCTAAAGCTTGTCTTTTCTTCTTAAACTCTTTAACCAAGAAAAAAGACAGGTAAAAGTTTTTGTGTGTTTTTTTTATGTTGTTGGGGCACTAAGATCATAAATTCAAAAAATCAGAAAAACTTATATCAAGCTGTAAAGACAACTTAATAATGTTTTAGTCAGTCCAACATATTTTCACTGAGATTATCCACGGTCCTCTGGAGTGTAAAAATATTATTAAATGATCGTTAAAGCTGTTCGAGAAGGATGCATCCAGCACAGGTTTACTTTTGGAGCCCAAACGCGGCTCAGTCTCTGCTGTCTTCATGATGTAAGTGGCAATAAACCAACCAGTTCCCATAATGTTACAAAACTTCTGCTAATACCTTCCAATTAACTCCAGTTTAATTCTTCCTGCTCAGGAATAATGGCTTTTTGTTCACACAGAGTTCCAGATTTGAGCGTGTTGGTGAGCACTGATGGGCTTTTTGTTAGTCTGCGTGTGGCTGCAGCCGTGTGCAAACACAATGTGACTTAAGATGGAAATGTGTGAGGGAGTTATTCTTAAATCCACCTTTAAATCTCCCTGCAGGCAATCTCAACATTATTTCCCCCGCACTTATTTTCCTTCTGTCTCCTCCAACCTTTGCCTCCATCTCTCCCAGCGGACTCTTTTCCTTTTTTTTATGCGGCTGCTGCTGCAGCAGTGTGAAAATGTGGTATCTTCAAAATGTCAGCCACTATGAATCAATAAAAAGAAAATAAAAGTTTTGAAGTAGTTTCGCCTCGCTGAAAAGTTTAGAGCTAGATTGAATCTCAGAGGCTGGGCAGAAATACAGGATTATGATTCAAAGACAGGCTACGCACACAAAACACGCTGAGAGGAAGATTTCAACTCACAAACTACGTGATACTGGCAGAAAACACCAGTCTCCTCAGGAACACACACTGACACTAGGGATGGGTACCTTTCACATTGGAAACGATACGGTGCTGAAACCCGGTACCTGGCAATCGGTATCAGTACTTAACGGTACCAATTATTGTTACTTTTTTGTGTTTAAGTGTTAAAAAATGTCAATTTGTTTAATAATACAATGAATTATTTTTCAATTCAACATATTTATCCTTTAATGTATAACTTTGTAATGCTGTGTTCATGTCCAGCTTGGAAAATCGCCTACTCTTCTACTCCCTCACAGTCACAAGGTTGCATTTAGGTACCTTAACATGGTACCTTTTAATTTCATATGAATTGGTACCTGGTACTTTTGACAGAATTCGGTCAGTACCTTTAAACGTACCTAACTCTGCACCAATTCCTACCTCACATGCAGACTAAAAGGAACAAAAATGGACTACAAAGTCCAGGAACCAAAATGTAGTCCTTATGTGTAGACTGAAAAAGGCACACCCAAATTTACCAACACACACACACACACACACACACACACTTTACCCCCTTAAAGATACACACTTGTAAAAAAAACAAATATGAAAAGTGCACACTTATACGTTTTACAGGCAAACCAAACATACAGAATAATAAAAATTTCAAAATTAGATTAGTACCAAAATTTATTTACATGACAAGAGTATCCAGAGATACCCCCAAGCCCAAACCAACAACCACAAAACACAACCTGAAATGCACCAGTTCCAGGAGCCACAAAACAAATGTGGTCCTTAAATGTACACTTAAACAGGGAGACCCAATTTTGGTTTTGTTTTTTGTTTTTGAAGTGTGACGATCCCAGAGGTGTCCAAACGTAAATATTTATTGTTTCCCAGAAAGCCACATATAACCAAATATTGATAACCCTTTCTGGGATCTTGACAGGAAAAAAATCCACATCCATAAATTTAAAAAGTTCCAGGAACCATAAAAATTTTGCAGTTCCCACAGTAACACTTAAACTTCATCACACAAATCCTCACACACATCTAAAGACAAACCATACATACACGCCTCGAGGTCCCAGGAAGAAAATTGAAAAAAAAAAAAAAGTCCCCATATGTGCACTTAAACAAACACAAGTTGAGTTTACCTTCAGGGGTTAAAAGAGAACTATGGAGATCTACCAAAAGCCGCTTCTGGACAAGACAGTTATAGCGCCAACTACAGGCCTGGCATGCTTACTACAGGGTTTTCAATCCCTCAGCGTTTCTGTGAGAATGCTGATTTTTTTTCGCTTTGTGTTTTAGGGTGAAACGTTGTCGTGTAAACTGGGCCTTAAACAAGCACACACACACACACACACACACACACACACACACACACACACACACACACACACACACACACACACACTAATACCACAAGGTCCCATGAAGAAAATAAAAACAATGTAGTTCCACATGAATGTTTATGTACTCACATGTTTGCTCTTCCCTCACACACCCAAAGACAAACCATACACACACACACACACACACACACACACACACACACACACACACACACACACACACACACACACACACACGGCCCCGGAAAAAAAAAAAAATAAATAATGCAGTCCCCATGAGAACAGTGAAACAAGTTTACCCATGGTTCAGTCAAACATTCACTCAGGGCTAAAATATACAATGATACCAACATATAATCTTTAACAAGCACACACACACGGATGTTTACAATTTCTCATCAAATACACTCTCTGATAACTCACACACACACACACACACACACACACACACACAGAGCTGACTCCAACATAAGGAGTATAAGAAAGAAGCCTCATGCTTGCTCCTCTAAGGAGAACAGCAGCTGTTACGCTACATGATCTTGTCATCTGCACTGATCTCAGATGATGACCTTTGACCTCCCCTGGGAGACCTTCATACCTCGAGTCATCTGTAACGTTTCAGTCAAACACACACACACCCACATGATAACTCTGGGATTTTGAGCCATGATATGTACAAAACAAAGGCTTACTGATTTATTTTCAGCTATAATCAAAACCAGCTAGCATACCAAGCTACGACATGTGTTAGCTTATGCACATATGTTGGCTCCCCCTGCCTTTCCGTCTCGCACAGACACTTACACACATGGACAAACACACATGGCCAGCTGTTCACGGCCCAGCCACCACAGAGATGACCTGGGGTTGGGTCGTCAGCAGCAGGATGACTGTTGCTAGAGGAGACCACGGCAACGCCTGATGACACATCTAACAATGTGGAACAACAATACACACACACACATGGATACACAATCAGCTTACAGACCTGAGGGCTACTTTAGATTAATACTGCAATGTGGAGAATTCTAATTCTAGAAATTTGCTAGCAAGCAAGTAATCCTTAGTTAAGATGCTATGGAAGCTAACATTAGCCTGGGTGTGTTCTGAATCTGAACTTCAACATCTGAACAGTCTATACAAGCCATTTATTGAAAAATTGACGGCATGTTAGCATTTAAAAGGTGAAGCATACGTCTTCAGAGCTTCCTCTCTTGGTTGGCCGCAGTATAGGGTAAAAGCCTGACTCTTCCATTGAAGCAGATGGAACATGGCCCAAACTTCAAAATTAAGATTCGCATCAAAAAATTGTTGCTGAAACACCAGTTCTAGTTTTAAAAGTCCCATATTAAACAAAATCACTTTATTAAGTCTTTTAGTGAAATTTGTGGGTCTTTGGCTTTCCTCCCAGCCCACAAAATGTGATATTTAATGACAAAACCTGTACTTAGCAGTGCTTGTGAAGTTTACCGGGTTTGCCGACGTCAGCGATTCCTTTTTTTGACCAATCAGGAGCAAGTCTGACCTGATTGGTCCACCAGAGCAGATACCCCCGAACCCCCTCCCTGCCCACTCCCCTCCCCAGGAGGAGAATGCCAAAGTTGAAGAGCCATCACTGCTCTGTTTTTGGCTGTAATCAGCCACATAGTTCCATGCACAAGCTTCCCATCTCAGAAGAAGACAGACTAAGTGTCTAGAGTTCATTTATCAAGGAAATGTTCCAGCTACACTCAGTAAAACTGTGCATGTGTGTGCTAGTCACTTCACGGCCGACTGCTTCTCCAACTTTGGACAGTCCAACAGAGGGCTAGCCAATAGACTGGTCCTGAATCCAGGCGCATTACCAACCATCCTCCAATAAACCTGGGACCCTGGAAATGTGAGTATTTTAAATGCTGTGTGCTGTGGAGCAGATGGAAGAGCTTTTCCTCAGTGTCCCCTGTCTCTGTGTTAGCTTCAGGATGCTAACTTTAGCTGCGGTAAGCCTGTTGTTTTAGCCTGTAATGTTATGGTAAACAAGCTTCACTGTTTTCTGAAAATTGAGCACTCAGAGCTTGTGGCCCCGCTCTCAGTGACGCGGAAGAGCGGGGCGGTATCAGCGGTGGCTCATTTACATATTAAGTCCACGCCCACTAAATCAGAGCGTTCTGAACAGAGGGGCTATGAGAGCCTGGAAACAATGCTGCTGTGCTTGATTTATTGGCTTTTTGGACCAAAACATGTTACTACCATTTCATGAAGACACCAATGATCCAGATTAAACTGCAGAAAAGGAGCAAAATATGGGACCTTTAAGGGTTAGTTCTTATGTTGTTCGATGCACACATGTTCGTTTCTCTGAAAATTGTAGTTTTTGATTAGCTATTTGATGGTAACAATGGCGGATGTCACATCACGGCCCCTGCGATTTGCTACTCCTGACACAGTTTTAAGGAAACGATTTATGGCTATTTGTTGGTCTGACATGCCAATGTAGCTATTTCTTCGATAGTGCTGCAGCTTTAAACACTTTGGCTTCCTTTTTGTGATGCTGTCACCTCATCCATCTTTTTGTCTTCACTTTGGGATAAAAATGATTTTCCATTCACCTTGATGACACATCAGAATTGCACAACCCATTACCTAAAAACTGGTACAAACAAGCTACATAAGAAGTCAAGTGTTAATGCATCTGAAGCAGAGATCAAGCATCCGTCCTGCTAACATGTCCTTGAGTTGGACGTTTAATCCCCTTTCACATCGAAGACTGCTGACCCCAACGTCCAGCTTCCTCTGGCACTTTCCTCTCTGCAGGGATCAATAGGCATCACCTCTGATTATTGCTATTAGCAAAGTGCAGGGACTCAGTCTTGGCTTTGTTTTAATGGGTAGGGTTTCAAGAGGTGACACTGAAAAAGAAGAGAACCAGTCGACCCTGGAGTCGAGGCTGCTCCGGTAACAGCTGCAGCCTGATTCAGAAATTTGTCATTGCTGTTAACATCTGCAGCTGCCAGTGATTTACAGCTCAGGGACAAAGGCTCTATTTTCCTAATGGATGGAGGATTTATTCACGGGTCTGACGGTGAAATGATAAGACTTTTATTTAAATTTAGAAAAACACAGTGCTCCTGTTTGAACCAGGAGGGCCACAACGGTTCAGGGTGAATAAGGAGCAGGGTTGAATTCTGAGAAATCCTTTAAAGCTCTTTGGGCCATTGAGGAAATCCATCCATTTTCCAGGAAGGCTGTTTGCTTACGTCTGAGGCCTTATCTCTAAAATCCTCAGAATCAATCCCAGATATAAGGCTTGAAATCATTTTTTGCAGTTGTAGCTGGACACCCACCTCCTCCGCTGCTCAATCCTTCCATTTTCTGGCATTTGGAACAGCCAAAGGGCAGATATATTTTTAAACCGAGGTTCGTTCTAGGTTAGTTTCTCAAATCAAGGTAATATTGGGAAGCTATTTCATCCTCAGCCTACAGGATAGAGGTTTGTGGTTGTCATGGCAGCATAAAACAGTAAGCCTTAGAAAGCTCTGGAAACCTATTTATGAAAAAAGCTTCTTACTCAAAGCTCTGAAGTCCTACATTAACACACTGTATGGTTTTTGTTTGATCTCTGATTTCTGATTGGTCCAGGCCTGGTGGGGCTTGATGAAGGATTGTGAAAAGCTGAATATTATAAGCACAAGCATTTAAATGTATGTTTATCACCCATGAACTCAATTAAAATATTGACTCAGCCTAACCTTTTGTAAGCTAAGCTATGTGCCCACACCTCTCAGCATTTTTGGTCTGATCATCCAAATTTATGCCTAACCTCTAAGTGTAATATCTTCAAAACAAATGAGTCACGCTCAGTGAAACAGCAAGCATATTTCATCCCGCTGCAAAAACGCTCATTTTAATTGTATACATGTATATATATATATATATATATATATATATATATACATACATTTCCAATTTTCAAAGCAGGATTTACTGTGTTTGTTTATGTGTTTACATTCGAACTAGAGAAGAGAAACTGAAACTCAAGTATCAATCCCAAATGATCCCCACGTTGGCATATATATATATATATATATATATATATATATATATATATATATATATATATAAATATAATTTATTAATTTATTTATTTTTATTTTTATTGTTATTTTAAAAGTCTGGCTGAATATTGATAACCCTGTATGGAAATTTTGGGAGGGGGATCGGGACAGGGGCTTGTTTTTTTTAGTCCCTGACTGTTCATCTATTTGTTGTTGTTTTTGTTTTTGTCACTACAGAAAAAATAAAAATAAAACAGACTTTGATAAAAATAAAAAACAAAAAAAAAAAAACAGTCATTTTAACCTGGGTATCATTGAGGCATCACAGCTTTCAAGGTCAGCCTCAAGTGGACACTAAATGAACTGCAGCTTTTTTTTCCTCACTCTTGATTTTGAGATCATCACTTGTGACTGGATTCTGCGGGATAATTCTGTTTAGTTAGGAATTATTTTGTGTGGTATGATTTAGGTACAGGATGCTGTAGCTACTATGCATCAAATTCACAAAAAAGCAGGTCAAGCGGGACAGGAAGTTGTACACAGAAACCATTGACTTCAAAAATAAAGCAAACCGTGTCCAAACCGGATCTTGTTTTAACTTGACCAAAGCAACAAACTGACGTAATGAACAGTGCCAGACCAGGAGGCAACAGGATGGAGAATTATGAATAGTTACGAGCAAATATCGAACAGGTCTTTTGCTTGGTATGATTAGCATGATTCGCGAAGGACAAATCTGCTTTGTAGCATAACTTTTTTGGGGGGTAGTTGAAAGCAGGGACGGGCAGGGTTTAGAACTCAGGTCCGTTTTCCCTCTCCAGTTGTGTCGTATTAAGATACAGAAACTTAACAGTGAGCAGATGTTGGTCATGGGCACAACAAGTCAATTTTATAAAAACAGAGATTGAGTGGGACAGGAAACCACCCTACAACACCCAGTGACTTTCAAAATAAAACAAACCATGTCCAAACTAGATCATAATTAGCTTGGTTACGACGAACTGACACAACAAGCGGAGCCAGACTAGGAGGCTACAGGTTCGGGCGCAGTCCTCAGCAATGAACCGAAAGCTTCGTCACCCCAAGAGGAAGGTCTGATGATGGCCACGCCAAGCAAGCAATGGCCTTCTCCCTTTGTCGAAGCCAATGTTGGCCAAACGTTTTTGCTTGAAATGCCCATCCCTACTTGCTGGGCAGACCTCGGGGGCAGTCACCCTGCAAGGGCCGGAAGTCTAGATCAACGATTACCAATAGTCGCTGGTCGATGTACATGAAAGAGATGCTGAACCACTTCCTCTTCAGCATCAATGCCCTGACTCATGACCTCACCTTACGACCTGTCTTGATCAATCACTTCCATGAGTCTCAAGTCCAACCCAGTCAAAGACAGTGTTGCATTACTTCAAGTCTTGTCTTTCGTATCGTAACCATGTCATTATGTTGAAAAAGACTGAGCCCAGATGTTGGGAGGAGTCAAACCTGGTGATCATGTCTCTTCTGTTTGTTTGGGATTGTTCCAACAAGAGCTGAATGATTGTGGTCGCACTACGTCTCTAGGGTTGTAAAATCTTGTCTTGTGGTATCATAATGTGCCGTGCAGCCTTCAAACAATCCAATCTGCTCAATCAGGACCTGTTCAGTGTGAACAATTGCTCCAGACTAGGTAGAGTGAAGATTTATTCTGCTCAACATCTTTTGTCCCTGAAGGAACACAAGTAATTTGTCGTCCAGCCACCGATGCTTTTACAGCCCGTTTCTTGGCGGTTGGCGGTTGGTTTATGGCGTCCAGAGTTTAATCCGACATACGCAGGAAAACTTTAGATTTGCAGAAGCCCTGAGACAATAACGCTACAGCCTCTGCCTCTTTCTCTTATCGCGCTCTCCCTCCCCACAGTCCCCCTCCAATGCTCATTACTTTAATCTGAACTGCACCTCCCTGACTTCCCCTCCTCCTCCACCTCTCCGCTGGGCTTTTCCTCACTCCATCTCTCTACCCTCTAACCCTTTATCTCAACAGTAAAGGCCGACAGAGCTCTCTGGCTTGTGTCCCTACGGTGCTTTTTAAGCATCTGCCCCACCCTGTTCCTGGACCTGTTAGAGAGGCAACCAAATGGAGTGTGTAGCTCTACTCGCACATGTATGTCCATGCGTGTGTGTGCAGCTGCTTTCCCTCCCATGCGTGTCTGTGGGTTTGTGCCTGGGAGTGTGTCTGGATCATTACTCGTCTGCAGGATAGACTCCCCGCGGACCCTCAGATACAGGCTTTATCTTCCCTCAAATGACCCCCCAGAGAGAGTGATGAGAGCGCGGCAGAGACGGGGAGAAAGTAGGGTGAGAGAAGGACTTGGTGAGTGAACAGGGGAAAGATTGAAGCAAGAGATTTGCCGTGGACAAATTGGGAACAAGATGTAGAGAGCAAAAACGGGAGTCTGATTGAGTGGCAGATCCGACATCGGGCCCTGTGCTTATTGATGAAAGCCTCTTACATCATTTGTTACCGGCAAGTGCCTTGAGCCAAATCAAGAGACAGAACAAGAGGGGAAGACCGAAAAGCATCAGTGAGACGATTTACCCTCCGGCGAAGTCAAATGAGGAGCGCGTCTTGATACTAACACTGAGACCTTTTTCTGTGATCATTTCTGAAACTAGTGGCTAAGACTGAAAGACAATGCCCTGAAGAAAGACGGCGCCGGAAACCTCTTTGTTGTCACGTCTTGTCCATGTCGGATGCAACTTTCTGTTTCTGACTTTCTTGAAAAAGTGCAATATTTACACCTGACACAAGCGATACCGTACCTGATGGTCTGACCTACTTTTACTTACCTCCCCACCTGATTCTTAACTCCACCGAACAGATTTAAAATGCACTGCAGACTCCTGAACCAAAGCCTTTTATACCCTGAGATTCCAGCAGAGCACCTTGACACAGCCCTGCCGTTGCATCGTGGAGGCACGAGGTGTAAACAACCAGAGATAGCTTAACGTACAAACAATGTGATTCAATTCTGCTAACATTTAATGTGACACCAGCTTTTTTTGGCCCTGTAGTTTTGTCCCAACTCAGACATGGGTTCCTTTAGAGCAAGGGTCTTCAACCTGTGGCTCTGGAGCCTCACACGGCTCTCTGACTCCTTTGCAGTGGCTCCTTGTAGCTTAAAAAAATATTATTAAAAAAAAGAATTTCTATTTTTCTTACAAAGGGTATTGATGATTAAAGACACTGACAATAAATAAAATCAAGGGTTAACATTTTGTTAAAATAAATATGCATCACCTCTTGCAAAAAAACTCTTTTTTTTGTATTTTTAATTTTTTATTTATTTTTTTATTTTTTTTTATTTTTTTTTTGGGGGGGGGGTAATTGTTGAATTTTTCAAGTTTTGACATTTTTTTGAATTTCTGCAAATTTTTGCAAAAAACTTCAATTCTATTTTTTACAGAAAAGATTTAATTTTTCCAATTTTTTGGGAGAAGGGTCAAGATCAAGAGATGCATCCCTGTTTTGCTAAAGCTAAACTAGACCCTCCACCATCCTTCATTGCTAGCACAACAAAGCACTGCTACTTAACTGCCATGCTAGCACTCTTTTAAGGTTGCACCTCAACATATAAACAACTGAGTTTTAGCTAAATGCTTATATAAGCTAGTAAAACATGCTAGTATGATTATGTTGACTAAACCTTGGAGGGTCTTTAGTTTCGACTTGGGTGTTAGCTTGTTAATTAGCATATAATAGTCAAAGTGAAGGCAAAACCAAGGGGAAATTTTTTAGCTAGCAAGTATGGTACAACATAAAGGCAAGCTAATAAAAGATAAAGGGATGAATTTTTAGGCTATCCTTTCATTTTTGTTGACATACTTAGATAAAAGACTTCAAAGTAGCACAGGAGGGAAATATGAAGATCAAGTAGATCTCAAAAAGAACGAAAACATAAAATGTAACGTCCTAGTTTGCGTTTCCACAACTTCTGCACTAACTTTAAATGAATTTCACTAAATGGCGTTCATTCTCTGCAAGAAAATCTTTTTTTATAGAAATACCTTTGAAACACAGGCACACCACATTCAAACACTGTGAGTACTCTCTGTTTTCTCTCTGCCTCGGCTAGAAATGAACATTGAAGAGCTTTCTAATTATTCCAGTAGGCAGCCTCACTTTGGAGCTCGTGCAGGCAGAACGCCTCGATCACCACTGAAAATGAAAAAGTAATTTGGTGCATAAGCACGCCATGTTTAGTTTGGGTGAGTTGTGAGTGTGTTTATTCATACAGTTGAGAACAGCAGGGGACTCGTGTGTGTATGTGTGTTATATTCTGGGTGAAACACTCCAAATATCACTCCCTCCCCTTTATTTATCTGCATTCATATTCTGCTCAGGGAACTCAATGTGCTTTTGCAACTCAGCTGTTCATTTACATAAGACGCAGGCTTCCTCTCTGCCAAATTAATTTGATGTTCTGAGGCAAAGCCCTAAAGCTCCTCGACCAGACGAGATCACAGCTTCCTGCCGGTCGACTGACCCGCCCTGTGGAGTTCACGTCAACCGAGCTGACTGTTTTGTTGTACCCACTTTGTTTTTGTGTTCGGCTTCAGTTGTGGGGTTTGTAAAAAGCCCCCTGTGCCGCTGCGCTGTACTTAAGCTCGACGCCAATTACCAGCGCGGAGCTGAGGGAGCTGAGCCATCCAGCAGGTTCATTTGGACCACATCCGATTTTGTGTTCCTGATTTTATTGGATGACAGTTTATTCCGCTGCAGTGTAGGTTTTTCTCTTCGTGCCGGAGATAAAAGAGAAGCTCCCTCTTTATCAGGATGACAAATGAGCAAGATTTATTAATCTAAACACGCAAGCTTCTCGCAGAGTTACAGTAGATTTTCAACAGCGCTCTCTTAACTTAGAGAGCTTTGATTCTGCAGACATCATAGCTGGAAAGTAAAAAGCTGTCGGCACCTTGCAATTAAGCAGAGACGCTGTCATGGATAGAGACAGAAGGAACATTAAAGGCTCCGCAGCTCTACTGTAGAATATGTAGAAGCTCGTTTCAAAGCTTGTCGGCTTTCATCAGCGAGTTAGAGAGTTTCCACGGAGGTGGACGGACAGACGCTGTTCTTATACAACAGACAGCCTCGGCATTAAAACCACCTGCTTGTTATTGTGTGGGCCCAGTGCCATTAAGAGCACTGTGTTGACACCTTTCTCTCAGAGTTACCATTTCAACTTAACAGTTTGAGTCTTGGTATCTCAGATGTTGGATTGGACCTCGAAGGCCAGCTTTCGCTATCTGCTGGTTAAGCTAACCTGATCGTGTGACTTAACTGGACGACTGTCCTTGTCCTGGTATACTAGGGCAAAAATCTATTCACAAAAGTTTCATTCCCAGCAACATACCCTCTTCATCTTTCATTCTTCTGTCTCTTAAGTATTGCTTGACATCGGGTTCAGGGTTCCTACAGCTCTAGGCAAGTTAAATTTAAGACTTTATAAGACTTTTTTTAATGACGTTGGAAACCAAATTTAAAAACAAGTCGACAACGAACCACAATTGAAACAACGAAACTAGGCAATTTTAACTCAATGTTTATTTTACATACAATATCACTTTTGACCTTTTTGAACCCCATTTTTACAACTTTATGCCTATTTTACCCCCATTCATCTCTTTTGGCCACTGTCACAACCATTTTTGGAATTTTGACATGGTTTTTGAAATTTAATTTCAAATTTAATTCTCCATTTTGCTGCCATAATCAATTTCCCTAAGCCACTTTTGAATTTTTTTTTTGCCAATTTTCCCTCATTTTTTTCTCTCTCCAGGCACCCTAGGTAGAACCAAGACATGCGTCTGCTTTAAAAGTTCCTGGTGCAACTACATCACCGTTTTGTTATTTCCGCTACTGTGATTACTCAATGTTGCCACGAGAGTAAATCAGGAAATTATTTAGAAAAATAGATAAATGTTACTTAATATTTTTTTTACTTCAAACTAACATTAATCTTACCAATGTGTTCAAACTTTTAAGACTTTTGAAATTTGGATTTACGACTTTTTAATGCCAATTCAGGCCTTATTTTTAGAGTTATGAATTCAATGCCTTTTAAGACTTTTCAAGGATCCGCGGGAACCCTGTGGTTTCTCTTATGGCTGGCAAGTGGCGCAACTCACTCTCTTCCTGTGATTATTTCAGCGAAGTCAGTCAGAACCACTGCCTACGTTTACATGCAGTCAGTGTCCAGGTTAAGGACAATACTCCGGTTTCAGAAACATTCGGAATAACCCAAATACAGGTGGTCCTTGAGTTATGAACAAGTTCTGTTCTTACGACATGACGTAACCTGAAATTCCGCGTAAGTCAGATTTTCTAAATACCCCCTAAATCTCTTAATTAAAATCCAAATACATGTATTATACTTCATATTCATGGGAAAACATATCCTGCTTTCCTTTGTGTGTCCATGATGCGAAAAAAGGTGAGGATACTGAGAAAATTACAGCCCACAAACACAGACAATTTACACCATGACACGACGCAGTGACATTTGTGCAAGTCTCCGTGCTTATGCTCGTTGTTATCATGTGCTTATATGTTGTGGTGTTTTTTTTTTCTCAATCTTAAACTACGCCCCCTGTTGGGAATACCCTGGAATTGACCTTTTTTCCCCTCTATTCTCCGAATGTTGTTTTTTCATATCTATTGCAAAGGGGGCGCTGGGTAGCTAGCGAGCTTCTAGGTTCATCTCATTTCAGTGTTTGTTTTCTTGTATGTCTTGAAAAGGATGTAAGTGAAAGAAAATTGCCCCTGGGGGATCATAAAGTATTCTGATCTCCAGCGTCTGATGACTCGAGAGAAAGTTTATACATGTCAAAAACTAGTATGTGTTGTAGGAGAGTGACGCAACTTTGAAACCTTCTCTACTTTCTTACGTATATATATTTATTGGCATTGTACAGTCAAAACAACGTAAGTCGAGGACCTCCTCTACATGGTATACCGATCAAAACAGCAACACACGGACAACATCATGATGCAATGCCCGTCATTTCCACTTCTTCTTCCTGTATCCATAGCAACAGCAGCCGCAGCAACAACAACAGCGACAGAACATGCCCAGAACAAGAATTAATGCTCCTTTGGATGGGGATATCCTGATTAGACATGCATCGATCGATCAGCTGGGCAATTGATTGATGCCGATTTCCTTCATTTTGGGGGGTCTGTGATCAGGGATCAGAGATCAGTGATCGGCCCATCCATACATGTGAAACTGATCTTATATACCTCAGGGAAGGTCTGACAGCCAGCCATTGTTGCTTTTTGCTCTGAGACCTAAAACTCAGGACACTTTATTGGTTGTTTAAGTTAAAACATAAAGATTTTATTGTTTCACAGGTATTGTTCAATGATTTTCAATAAAATAAGATTGGAACATTGAAGGCATATTCTGTCAGTTATAAAAAATAAAAAGTAAAAATTGGTATCGGCCCAAATCGGTATGGGCAGGTCAGGCTTTTTAAAGATCGGTGATCGGCCAGAAAATTGTGATCAGTGCACCCCTAATCTTTACAGCTGTATACATGACCAAATATTCAGGTTAGACACTATCCTACTTTTTTCAGATGTATTTCAATATAAAAAAAACATAATATTTTTGATACAATATACTAAAGCCAAAATAATACCACTGTTTTTCTGTAAAAGTGACACACGCCTTAACCGAACACATCCACAAAATCTGGTCGCCCACCCCTGTGGCTACTTCAAAACCCCAAAAATCCTAAACCATAATTAGCTATCCGTCTTGTCAGAGGCCAATCAGCATTTCATGCTGTTTTTTTCTGCATTTCAGAATAAGTACTTGGTACTACAGATGGAATTTGGTCGGTACCTTCAAAAGTACCTTCTTTGGTACCCATCCCTAGTTGGGTGTTGGATTTTCTTTGCACGTCAAATTCCTAAACTAGGGAAGCATGTTTATTTGTTGTTACTGTGAGAGAGTCACTATTCTGTTGTTGTTTTTTTAAGTAAGAAATACAAAGAATTGTGTCGTCTGCATATAATGTTATGTGCTATTCAAGTTAGCACAAAAGTTAGTGTGGACCACCAAGTCTTCCTATTGGCTGTTTATCCATCTTTAATCCTTCTATCAGTCCAAAAAAACGTCAAGATCCATGGTGAATGTATTGATCGTCAATTCCTCTCATGTGCAGATAAAGTAAATTTGAGTTGCATGAATTGGTGAATTATGAAGCTTGTGTTCTTCATTTTTAAATCAGAAATAGTTTCCCACCAACAGGGAAATGTTTACACTCACACTCAGTGGGAAACAGATTAAGACTTGGAGCTGCTTTCAGTTTCAAAGTAGTCTTTAATAATAACTCAGCTATTTTATTTTTGATGATGCTTGAAATTCATTTGCATCAGATACGCTTGTAAGCACGGCAGTAAAATGGGTCAAAACACTGAAGTACACGGGTAAACAGAGGAGTTATTACTCAGGGATACTTAAAATAAGGATGACAGATACGACCAACTGATAATGCGAGGCGACTTTAAAGGATAAGTTCATACAGTTGGTGCGTTCACACCTGGGATGACTGAGCAGCTGTTCTGGGCTCTTCACCGCTGTTTGTTTGGAGTTTTCTAAATGGATTTAACTCCTCCAGACAATCACACCAACCTCAGTGTTTTAAACCCCCATTACGCTTTTACAACCAGCCTGAGGAGAGACTATGTTTATTAAAACTCACTGAACAGCCACGAGGTGAATAAAACCAATAAGCCTGCAGCAGAAAGCAACAGCGCCAGACTATGAGGTTGATAATAAGTGAGGGAAACCGTGATCAGGTTGTGAAAACAGTTAAAAGGAGACTTCTATCGTAGAGGAACGACAGTCAATACATCTGGGTTACCATCACCCCTCACACCAAACCTTCACCCGTGTTGGTTTTTCACCCTCATCTACAAAAACAACAAGACTTAATGAGCCAATAAGCCCCAGAAAGCAGCAATAAGCAAGATCAATAACTGCTCGATCAAGCCAACACCGCTCTGATGGAGGAATTTCCTGAATGTAATTAGAAGCCTCTTAACAAGGCTGCTTCCTGGTTCAAACCCAATTATGATCGGGTCAAACAGGCTTAATTAGGGGCCTCGTTTGTTGATTGTCCCTGAAGCAAGCAAATCGCCCGTTTATCATACTGATAGAGACGCGGTCCCCAGTTAATTGTGTGAGTCTGAGGTGATGACGGGGAAATTAGGAGGTGGGATACTGTGGTCTGTTTCAAGATAGTTTAGGGAACTCCTATTCAGGTGGTTTACAAAGAACTGGGGGTTAATATTTACAAGAAACTGTGTTAGTTTACGACTTGAGCTTAGTGTGTTTGGTGTTGACTGCAGTGACACCTGTGGCTGGAACTGGTAGTGTTTTAAAGGGGATAAAGACATATCCCATTAGCACCACTGTGACTCTTGCCAAGGCATGCATTTGTTTTGGATTCCATGTATCATCTTTTTAATTGTACTTCTCATTGTTCGAGACAACTTTTCCCATGGTGCAAAGCGACAAGGTGATGTTTTAAGTTATTTAAGTAGTGTTATTGTTTAAAACTTGACAACAATCAAACTTTAAAAACTCAGTTTGTAGTTTACTTTAGTTTAGTGTCCAGAAATAAGGGTGAGTATTGACAAGAAAATCTCCATTCGATAGTACAATATATTGTCATATATCATGGTATTCCCTTCATAGTTAATTAAGGAAAAATTAGAGATAATGCTTATGTAAACTAAAATATTACTCTAAATTAAAGGAAAAAGGAAATAATTGATGTCTATGGCATACTGACCTGCTCAGTACAACAAAATCTCACATTATCAAATTAAGAAATTAAATATGTTAAACATACTTTGAGATGACATTTCATACAGGGTAACATACAGGGTAGTAGCTCTTCGGCGCCATCTACTGCAGTGGAAGTGCGGAAGCTGAATTAGACTTCCAACTCGGCTAAAATATGAATTTTTATTTTTGCAAAAATATTGGTGTTATATTGGAGTTCAGAGTATCACGATATATTTCTGTATCAATATTTTTTCACACCTCTGTGCAGTAGAGACTGTGAAGGATTCTGGGAGAATCTGAGAGGAGCTGGGCGACAAATAAATATATATATTTTTTTCTTTCAATAGTCTAATTACTTCTTCACTCTACCTCCCGACATATTTTACAATCCCTGAAAAAATACACAAGAATGGCAGCTGTCAATTATTGCTAAACATGACGCAAAACCTTGTTTTTAACCTCTTATAACTAATTAAAACAAAACTTTTCAGAAAAAAGAGAACTTGAATACAAGGCAGCCAAATAATATCTTCAAACCACCACAACAATCAGATGTGAGAAACATTTCTACGAGGTGAATCAGTTTTTTAAAGTTTGACCACAGCCCATCTGGAATGACTGGGGAGATGGATTTTTTGACCTATACTGCAGCCAGCCACCAGGGGGAGCAGTTTTTGTCAAGCAAGATGACGTCGATATTTTACAGTCTATGGTATCTACCAACTACATCCTCACCAAGCAGAATTGCTGGGGTTGTTGGAGATGCTAGAGTCTTTAGATGTTGCTTGTAGTCGTCATAGACGCTGTTGAAGAGAGAAGTAATGTTGCGGAAGAGACAAAAAGTGAGTAAAAAAACAAACACTGTACATATGGTTAGAACTACAAATGAACCCCCTCCTTCCTCAGAGCTTGGGACCAGCAAATTAATTTGCATGCAGACTTGCTTTGGAGACAACTGGGGGGGACTGCTGAGTGACTGAGGACTTGTCCACCTGTGGTTTGGAACCAGGGAGACTCAGAAACCACCTGATCGATGTGCACTTTCACGTCAGTCTCCAGGAAAAAATGTATGAGACTGAGACTATTTCAAGACCCCCCCTCCCCGCTGTGAACGTGACATAAAGGGCTGTTGTGCATATTTTGCTCACACCCATGTAGCTGTGGTTGCTCTTCAGGCTCATCTCTGGCACTCAGCGTAGCAGAAAGGTCAAAGGACAACTGCTGGACTGACAATAGACGCGCTTCATTCTGGTTTCAGCTCCAACTGTCACATCCGGACCACAGCAGATTGAAATCAGAGCGACGGATTCCAAATTCCAGATTTTCCACAGAGCGTCAGTGCGGCTTTGTGTCGGTCGATGCCTTCAGATGGCCCGGCTGCTGCAGACGGAGAGCTGGACTCTCAATTATTTACCAAAAATGGGACAATAAACATGCTGTTCTCACAAGTTCTCCTTATTCTAAAAATGTCAAAAGCAGATGGCACGCTGCCTGCGGCAGAACTTTGGTGTGGAGCAGAGACGGGCGAGAACCGAGCTTCAAGAAAAAAAAAACAGAGGAAAGACGGAGAGGATTTTTATTCTGGGGAGAGTAGGAAGACGGATGGTCGGGTTTTATATGTGAATCCATACAATGTGGGAAAGGTTAGCAAAGTGAGACGAAATGAAGTAAAAGAAAAGCCGAAAAGCCGTTGCTTGCATTTACAGAAATGGATTCTGCTGGATTTGTTGCTGCCTCACTGAAGACGACTCAGACGGCGATAGAAAAATCAAAGCTCTTCTCAGGGAAGAGGGAAAACAAAGAAAATGTGTTGACAGAAGGTTGTCAGAGGCAAGTGGCAGAAACATCAGATGGAGGAAAAAGGACAATACTTCAGTTTGAATAAATGAGGCAGCCCAAATGGTCCTCCCTGTTTAAAAGCAAAGCAGCACACTGGCAAATATTCAAACTGTCTGTTTTTCCTGGTTATTTCCCATTCAAATGAATTGACCACTCAGCTGTTACTCTGCATAGCATGCAGCAGCAAAGAGAGGTAGTTTTTATCTGTTCTCACACTAGGATGAACCGTAGCTATTCATAAATGAAGCCATATAGGAAGTTTTGAAAACTGCAGTTCCAAAATTGTCCACTTGAGGCTTGTTCCGAAAGCCCAACAGATCCCATCCACGTCAATGTTAAAAAGCCTGTTCCATTTTTTTTAAGCATGATACAATTTTTTTTTTTTGGGGGGGGGGGTTGAATTGTCCTGTTTCTGTAATCACAAACAGTGAAATATTTTGGCTAGGCTAAAAGCTAATTCCAGCTCTGCATCTTTCATTTTTGCTAAGTCAATGAAAAGTTAGCATGACTCATCATTTCCAAAATGTAGCCCAAATCTACGTTATATACTCTATGCTGTAGCACTAGCTGCAAATTAGCATGTTAAGCTAATAAGCTAGCTATCTTTGAGTAAGAAAAACTGGGTTGACTCTTCCTCTTTGAACTAGCAGTTAAACATTAGCTCAACTAGCATGTTTAGCGCAACAAAGCTTTCAACACTAATACTTCTAACTTCAAAAATTAAAAACTTTGACTTAGCTAACCATAAAACATTAGCTGCATTAGCCTGTTAATACAGTTATAGGTATGAGCAATCTACATCTAAAAGTGTGACATTGTTCATTTGAGCTAACAGATTAGCTACACATTGACTCGAAATATAAAGCTAACTTTTTGAGTTTTTTATCTTGAAATCCTGTGCCTTCAGAGTTTATATTTCGTACAGTGAGTTGTACACTGAAAAAGACCCCATTTATTAGGATCTTCCTGCATGCTAATGCTAACTTTTGCAGTATTAAGACAATAATTCAGACATACTGTAGTAGAAGAATTATTAGCCACAGCAGGTATTTCAGCAACTGTCTAACCACTGATTTCACACACAGCCCGAGCATCTCAACCAACATCCAGACACCTCTGCAGTCAGCTTGCCCAAACTGATACTGCTGTGTGTTACAGGAAAAGTTAAAGGAAGGAGAGAGTGTGTGTTTGTGTGTGTGTGATGAGGTGGAAGTATGTGCATGAGATTTGTGTGCTCAGTCTTTGTTTGGGTAAACCAGTGTGTTTGCCCGACAGCTTGCACACCTGTATTTACTGTGTGTCCAGTGCAATGCATGCTGTTTGTGTTTGTGCATGTGTGTGTGTGTGTATAAGGATGCACATTCTTGTTTAGGTATCTTTGTGAGGACTATGGTGTTAAAGAGCAAGAGAATGAGGACACTTTGAATCTTGAGGACATTTGATAGAAAAGGACATTATATATTTATGAGCTCATAATCCATGATTCAAAATGAGATTATCAGCGTTAAAATCTGTTGTTTCTAAACGCACTTTCCCAGTATTTGTCGTAGGGTCAGAATTCCTGGAAGTACATAAATCCATTTACAGCGCGAGGACTGAAAGTCCATTTGATGACATTATACTGGCCAGCAGTGAGAAGTAAGATCTGGCCTTGAATAAGTAGAAGAAGTGTTGAAAAGACTATTCCCTCTCCATTCTTCTGCTTTTAATACAAATGCACACCTTGGCAATCGTCATGTCTTAATGACAATAGATGATGGTGCTCATGGAAAACAGAGCCCAGAAAAACAATTCCATTTCTAGCGCCAAAGCAGAAAGTTACCTGAATCTAAGACTTGGTCTTTAGTCTGATTGAATACTTTTCTGCTACTTAAAGGGCGCATTAGCAAGTTCTTCTACTACTTCTGCTGTCACTATTTTCACCTCTAAGCTCTTCGTTTGATGACTTGATTTTTCTCAATGCTCAAATATAACTTTTCCACTGCCCATGGTGCCAGAAGATATTGATACAGATCAAATCTTCCATTTCACGCACAAGACAAAGTGACTCAGGGGCAAATGGAAGTAATAAATAATCTACCTTTCATTGTTGTAAAGAGCATCATTAGATCCTGTCTGATCCAGTTAGCATTAGGAATGGGTACAAGTACTTGTGTACTCGCCATTGACCCCATTATCATTCAAGTCTATTGACTTCTCCGGCCATGGCTTCAGCACACCAGGCCAGATTTCAGCAAAAACATGTTTTACGACAGCAACTCTCTGGGATCATATTATTAAAGCAAAAGCAAAAGCAAAACAGATGCAGAACCGTCTGAGAAGTGACGTCTGGAAGTATTTTGAAGAAAACTATGAAGCTAGTGTGCAATGCAAGACTTGTTCAATGCTAAGACACACAAAGAAGATTAGCCCACTAATAACCAAAATGCTAACTGGAGATATGCTCCCATTAATTTGGTGAAAGGTGAAGGCTTCAGAGAGCTGATGGCGGTTGTCGAACTAGAGTACAAGCCACCGCCTGGGAGAACAATATCTATAAAAGTGGGTAAAAAGGATATAAAGTCTTCAAATTGTTTACGGTTTAGCTGACAAATACAGTCAGACATCCTTATTCCCTTTATGCCATGCTCTTTAGCTTGTTAGCACGTGTCTGATTAGTGTAAAGTGGTTGAACAAAGTAGCTCAAAGTACAGAAATAAGCTCTTTCTGTGTAGGACTGGTCTTACTCTTGGACAGTTTCAGGGTAACCCGAGGAATGTCTGAAACCTGAGTGTCCTCATAAGTACATGAGTTGCCTCGGTGTGTGTGTACCTGTGCCGTGCTGTTCGGACACAGCCAGGCTCTCTGTAATGGCCTGATAACAGAGACCCTCCAGCCAAAAAAAGGATTAATTAAGAGGCCAGACTTGAACCGCCAGGGGTGGGCGCCCTCTGTTACACCCTTCCTGTCCAACACACACTCACAGGTTCAAACAAAGACACTGGTGTGAACAGATAAAGCTCGGCACGCGGCCTCAGAAACTCACAATAACAAACTTTACAGGGCACGTACCGACAAACACACGCGCCAGGTTGCCTGTGGGGTTTAAACTCCGTCTCTAACTAACACTGGCAGGGTTTGTACGACTCTGGAGAAAACACCTTTAGCATTTCACAGAGACTTTTACCGGCCTGCCTGGGCAGCTCCACACTCATTACGCTCCTCTGGTTTATTAGAGCAAACATATCAGGGAGAAGACAGTGTGTGGGGAAACGGTGGAAATAAAAGGAGATGAATCAAAAGGAAACAGAACAAAAATCTATTTCAAAGGCCTGACTCCACTGTGCTGGAGCGGCCCTTCATCATAGTCCTGGAAACAAATGATCCAGGTTTCTTAAAATAAGCTCCAGTGGATTCAGGCAGTAAAAACAAATCTTATCTTTGGTGAGAAATAAACTAAACAAAGCATTCAAGAAAACTTTAATCCCAAAGTTCAAACCGCTATAAATGTGTTGTAGAACAATCAGTGCATAAACTGTCAAAAACATTTCGTTCTAAAAACAGATCTTCATGAGATTTTTACAGGATTTTTACAAGATCCTCATGAAATCATTGAGAGGTCTTCAAGATATCTTACCAAGACTTTTATGATTTCTTCACAAGATCTTAGTAAGATGATAATTCTTAATCAAGATCTTCAAAAGATCTTTACAGAAAATTGATGACATCTTCAAGATATCTTAAGCAGATCTTAACATCTTCAAAAGATCCTCAAGAAATCTTCAAAAGGTCTTCAAGATATCTTAAGATCTTTACGATTTCTTCACAAGATCTTAGTAAAATCTTAATGCTTGATCAAGATCTTCACAAAACCTTTACAAAAACTTCACATTTTCACAATATCATAACAAGATCTCTACATCGTCACAATATTTTCAAGATGTTTCTTGAGATCTTCACAAGATTTTTCGTAATATGTTTACAAGATAATCACTTCATCTTCTTGAGATTTTCACAAAACTTCGAGATCTTGAGATATTTTAACCAGATCTTCAGGAGATCTTGACAAGATCTTTGCTATTTCTTCAAAAGATCTTTATGCTCAATCAAGATCTTCACAAAATCCTGACAAGATCTTTACAAACACCTCAAGATCTTAATGAGACCATTTATAGCTTAAGACTTTTTCAAGATTTTCACACTATCTTCCAGAACAACAACCATATCTTCACAAGGTTTAAAGATATTTCACAAGATTTTTGTAAGATCTCCACAAAATTTTACAAAGATCTTTACAAAATTTGAACAAATTCTGCAAGATGTCTTTCAGATATCTTACCAAATTGTTTGAGATCTTTATATCTGAAGACATTAATGATATCTTTACAAGATTTTCATAAAATTTACGTAATATCTTCACAAGATGATTTCAATGTCTATATTTTCACAAGATCTTCCAGAGATTTTCTCAAAATATTTGTGATTTCTTTACCAAGATCTTAACCACATCTTAACAAGTTTTTCAAGATTTTTCACATCTTCACAAGATAATCACTTTATCTTCTTGAGATTTTCACAAAACTTCGAGATCTTGAGATATCTTTACCAGATTTTCAGGAAATCTTGACAAAATCTTTACTATTTCTTCAAAAGATCTTTATGCTCAATCAAGATCTTCACAACATCCTGACAAGATCTTTAGAAACAACTCAAGAGGTCATCATATTTTAACAAAATCTTAATAAGATCATTTATAGCTCAAGACTGTTTAAAGATGTTTCACAAGATTCTTGTAAGAGCTCCTCAACATTTTATCATGATCTTTACAAAATCTTAAAATCTCTAAGAGGTCTTTCAGATATCTTAACAAGATGTTTGAGATCTTTATACCTGAAGATGTGCAAGATATCTTTTACAAGATTTTCAAAAGATTTACGCAATATCTTCACAAGATTGTTTCAATATCTTCATGATATTTTCACAAGATCTTCCAGAGATTTTCTCAAGATTTTTGTGATTTCTTAACAAGATCTTTACAACATCTTCACAAGATTATCAAGATATTTTATGAGATCTTTGTGACATCTTCAGAGGATATTTTGCGAAATCTTCAAAAAAAACAATCTCTGTCTTTTTGAGATTCTCACAAGACCTCAAGATCTTGGTAGTATTTTATCCAGATTTTTAGGAAATCTTAACAAGATCTTTATTCTCAATCAAGATCTTCACAAATATTTTAACAAGATCTTTGCAAACACCTTAAGAGGTCTTCATATCTTAATAAAATCTTAATGGAAGTATACATACCTTGAGATTTTCAAGAAATCATAACAAGACTTTTCTAGATTTTTACAATTTCTTCCAGAACTACAACCATATTTTTACAAGGTTTAAATTTCATGTCATAAGATTTTTGTAAGATCTCTACACTTTATCAAGATCTTGACAAAATCTTAACAAAAGAAGTCTTTTAGATATCATAACAAGATGCTTATGAGATCTTATGAGAGAAGATACCTATACAAGATTTTCACATGATTCTTTCAATATCTTCATGATATATTTACAAGGTCTTTCAGAGATTTTCTCAAGATCTTTGTGATTTCTTAACCAAGATCTCTACCACATCTTAACGAGATTTTCATAATATCTTCCCAAAATAACCACCATGTCTTTTTGAGAATCTCACAAAACTTCAAGATCTTTGTGATATCTTAACCAGATTTTTACAGTATCTTAACAAGATCTTAAAAATGTCTTCCTAACACTGTCTTCTATCTGTCCCATAAAACGTTTGAGGGGTGTTCATTTCCTGAATCTAGAGGTTTAAAGACACACATTCCTCTGAGCTGCACAGGCTCAAGGTGTCCAGTATTAATCCCCGTCCCGGTGTTTTGACGTTCACCTTGCAGGCTGTTTAATAAGCAGGAATATGATCCGGTGTAATAAAAAAAGAAGCCCAGTTTTAAGACCTTCCTCTGTTTACAAGCTTTCTCAGAGGAGACAGAAATAAACCCAGAACTTGTTTAAAAGTCTTTAGTGCAGAGTCAAACCTAAACCCATGCGCCTGAATGTGATAGTCCCCCTGAAGGATCTGGTTTCTTGATTATTTTGTGCGACAGATTCTATAGAAAAGGTATCGAATGGCTCTTGTTACAGTCCGTCCTCACTGACCGCTCTCCTCCTGTGTGCTATAAACCCTTGTGCGTCTCTCCTCAGACGGTTTGTGTTTCCACAGGGTTCATGGGAACACAGGCACAAGGAGGGCCACCCCTGCATGTAAATAAAACACCCACTTTGATGGCGTTGATAGGCAACCGACGCCTTCAACACGCCGCTTATCCAAGTTCAAGTTGGGACAGTGGTTCGAGGTAAGAAACATTCAGTCAGGGAGAGGTTAGGAAGCAAAACATGACATCTGGCATGTGCGCACGCCAATAATTCACTCTAATCCCATTTAAAGCAATAATCTCATTACAGGAACAGTTATGTAAAAACTTTAATCCGATTTTCGCAATCAGATTGAGTGGTATAATCATAAAATGACGGGCATGTATAAGTAATCAATGTTGTAACTACTTAAAGTAACTTCACTTTAAAAGCTTTCCTGGAGCTTTTCATAATACGGCATCATCCTCAGCACATGTCGTCTGCTCGGGTGGTTTTATGACGTTTCTGTTTTGACCCAGCTGTTGGCAGATCCTTCACTCATGCATTACACGACTGTATTAAATACTTGATTTTAATTGGTCGATCCTAAATAGTGACATCCTGTCATTTCTCCACAGCAGACTAACGCTAATCATCTTGATTTTTAAAATGCTCTTAATGAGCCAGAAGATAGCGAACGGTCCAAACCAGATTTCCAGGTCTTTGTGAGATTTGGTTAAATGATGATAAGGATCTCTTAACGGGCCTCAAACACTGAGGTCGGCTTATATAGAGCTGGCCAATCAGAGGGAAGTTGAGCAGGGGAGCCTTAAAGAGACAGCAGCTAAAGCCTTGTTTCCACTAAGCGGTACGGTACAGATCAGTACAGTTTGGTACTGGTTGGATCGGTAAAGCCTGATCCTGTTTGCGTTCTTTGTTGCACAGGAAGTAAAGAATCTTTTAACCAATCTACCGACTACAGTAACGTTCCAAAAAGTGGGACGGTTCATCCTGTTTTTGGAGGATCCATCCCGGGATTATTCAGTGAAATGCCACAAAATGTGTACCGTACCGAGACGAACCAAACCAGTCTGCTTGGTGGAAACATGGCTAAAGAGACAGCAGCTAAAGGCCCATCAGTTAAGTTTGGTACTGGATGGATTGGTAAAGCCTGATCCTGTTTGCGTTCTTTGTTGCACGGGAAGTAAAGATTCTTTCGACCAATCAATGCACTGCAGTTTTGTGCCAAAAAGTGGGATGGTACATCTCTATAACATGGGATCTATCCACAAAATGTGTACCGTACCGAGACGAACCGAACCGGTCTGCTTGGTGGAAACGCGGCTAAAGAGACAGCAGCTAAAGGCCCTGTTTCCACCAAGCGGTCCAGTACAGATCAGTACAGTTTGGTACTGGATGGATTGGTAAAGCCTGATCCAGTTTGCGTTCTTTGTCGCGTGGGAAGAAAAGAATCTTTCAACCAATCTACCGACTACAGTAACGTACCAAAAAGTGGGACGGTTCATCCTGTTTTTGGGGGATCCATCCCAGGATTATTCAGTGAAAATGCCACAAAATGTGTACCGTACCGAGACGAACCGAACCGGTCTGCTTGGTGGAAACATGGCTAAAGAGACAGCAGCTAAAGGCCCATCAGTTAAGTTTGGTACTGGATGGATTGGTAAGGCCTGATCCTGTTTGCGTTCTTTGTTGCACAGGAAGTAAAGATTCTTTCGACCAATCAATGCACTGCAGTTTTGTAGCAAAAAGTGGGGCGGTACATCTCTATAACATGGGATCTGTCCACAAAATGTGTACCGTACCAAGACAAACCAAACTGGTGGAAACAGGGCTCAAAACAAAGAATAAGGGTTTCTTAAAACACTAGAATTAGAATGATATTTTATTTTTTAGCTGTGAATCATGAAAAGCTCCTACAGGGGGCGCCAGAGAGACAGAATAAAGATTGAAAAAGCACAATCCCCTCTCTTTAACATCACTGCTTAGTATTTTCCTGGAAAAGGCATCAACCTATCAGCAATTTGACCCCTGAGGGTTAGCCATACCTTACAGACAGTACTCAGGGCATAAAGATCGTCTAGTCTAAACTTTGTTTCGGAGTTCAAAACCTCCAGTTAGACATCAGATATAGTCCAGATCTCTTCTTAATTAGGTTATTGATTGTGTTTCAGAAAATATCACACTTTGTTAAAAGCAATAGATTTTGACTTTGACTTTTTTTTCCTGATTTTTGCCTGTCAGGCTACATTAAACCTTCTTTTTAATGCATTTAATCAATATAAGACAGAGGAATATAAAGTTTTCATCTCAGTCAAGACGTGATTACAATAGTTATTTAAAGAACTGGCAGATGCCTTTAAAGGAAAATGAAAGATTGCGTAAAGTAATATTGTTTTGGTTCGATATTCAATCTTTTTGTTGTATTTGTTATTAAATATACTACGAGTCTGCCACATCATGTAATTTAAAGTGAATTAAATAAAGTCATCTTTTTTTATTAAAAAGCTCCAGAGTTTTGATGGTGTTATTAGTATTCAGAGAACATCTTTGTAAACACAGCGCCTGTTTTCGCTTTATTAAAACACCGCAGATCATAAAATCATGTTTAATTGAAACATCAGGGTCCAGCGCTAGATTCATGTCTGACCGGTGAGCCGACCACAATAACAACAACAACCGTCCGGCCATGCTCGGAGTATTAATAATAAATAATGCATTTTGTGCTCTGCCAAACATCAGGGACATCCAGATACAGGCCTTTGCTCCCGTAATCTTCCAGCCCAGACCGTTTTAATCCCGGGTCTGCTGGATTCTGTCTGTCCGACATCTACGAGTAGATGAAAACGTTCGCACCAAGGGCAGCTCCCTGGAGCCGGGCCCAGACCCCGACAAAACCCCACCCCCTCACCCCATTCCCTGTCCATCTGTCTTCATCTGGCACCAGCGGCCACAGACAGAACCGCAGCTGACACGCGAGCACAATAAAAGCCTTTCAGATTCCTGACGAGGGATAAAAGCCGCTTCGGACTTTGTTTTTCGACATTTGACATCGTTTTTGACGCACCTGAGAACGTCTGATTCTCAGGAGGATCCTTAACAAGCAACATCACAAGGGATGAGGGGTCACTTTGAGCTTTACGAACTCCTGATGTGCATACATCACCGCTTAACTCACCTCTAATCTGAGTTTATGCCCGTCTGTGTGCACGCACGAGCGCTCACACACATCTGAATCAATTTGGTCCCGAGCCACAAAGAGGCGAAAATGCACCTTTGCACAAATGCATCAAAGTGGCTGAAAGTTGGCCTGAGTTCAATGTTTGTTTGTGTGTGTTTGTGTGTGAATGTGTGTGAATGTGTGTGTGTACATGCCTCTGGAAGAGCAGCCTCTCACACTCCCAGCTTTAACCCAGCATGTGATCAAGTGCACGGTGTGTGTGAATGCATCTGTGTGTGTTTGTCGGGGTCAAACTATGCGGTTTGTTGGACATGGAGCCATAATCTCACTCTGGCTTGCTTCCACATCCAGCAAAATAAACTCACACACACACACACACACACACACACACTCTGAGAGTCGTCTTGCGGCGAGCTGAGATGTTAATTTTTAATCACGAGGGCTCTAATCACTCAGGATCGTGGTCCATCTTTAACAGGAGTCGTAACCTCCACTAACCCGCATCATGACGACGAGCGGCTGACGCTGGCGAGCTCATTCACAAACATGACATCAAGTAAAATACCAGCGCAGACATTAAGACCGCCTTCTTTACCCGTGTCCCTGTAGCTTCCTTTATTCGCTGCTTGTCATCCCTCGTCAGCGCAGGTAAGAATTTAATCTAAGCTGGCGCCGTGGGTTCAGAAAAGGTTAAACGACAGATCAAGGTGCGTTCTCTGATTCTGTCAGCTTTGGTAGAAATCATCCTGACATCCAAACAACACACTTCCACAAGAAGCAGGATGAAGCCATCATCGTGTACAATGTCAAAATTAATGACAGCAGCCTCCTGGCGAAAGTTATCCAACGGCGTTTTATAATTTATGGTCTTACTTCGTCTGTAGAGCAGAAACAGTTCAGTGAAATCCAGTGTTGTTTAATTATTTTGATAATCAAATAAGCATTCATGTCATTTATTGGACAGAAACACTGAAAATGTTCATTAAGTATGCTCACATCAGATTCTGTCTTTTCTACGGAAGCCCAAAGTGGGCAATAACTCTTTCATAGAAAACTTATATTAAAAATGTAGTCACACTTTCAACGCTGAGAATCATGTTTTTATTGGCTTCAGCCCTCAAACAACACATATGTCAGTGTTTCATACTGCGGTGCAGGATTAATGTATCTGTGTTTACAGCTAATGCTAAGCTAACGCTATATCTTTCAACACTCAGCTTTCCACCAAGGGACCATTATGGGTTCTTCTTTGTTTGCAATTCAAAGCTAACATTCTTCCATTCTTTTCTTGTTTTAACAGTTAGCATTCTTTGTTTTTGGTTTTAATGTAGCTAGCATGCTATGTCTTTAATTGTAATAGTTAGCATTGCTTGACAATTGATTTGAATGCAATAAGCAGTCGTTGTCATTTCAATTTTTAAGGCGTTTAGCATTGTTCTCTTGAATTTTTTCACGGTTAGCAATTTTTACTTTTTGGTTTTGATGCAGTTAGCATCCTATGTCTTTTGATTGTAATAGTTAGCATTCATTATCTTTTGATTTTTACACACCTAGCAATTTTTGTCATCAGATTTTAAAGCAGTTAGCGTTCTTGTCTGTTGCAATTCAATGCATTTAGCATACTTCTTTTTTTTTATTTATGACAGTTAGCATTCTGCTGGCTAATGCTGACTACTGCAGTTAGCATGCTTTGTCATTTGAGTTTAATGAAATTAGCTTTCTTTACTCTTAAGATTCTAATGCTATTAGCATTCTTTGTTATCAATTTTAAAGCAATCAGCAATCTTCATCTTTTGAATTTGATACAGTTAGCATTCGTTTATTTTTAATTGTAACAGCTAGCATTTTTTATTTTCTTTTTTTATATACAGCTAGCATTGTTAGGTTTTTTTTTTTTAACAAGTCTACTTTTAATGCCTTTCTTTAACTTTTCTTTGATTTTGGCGCCCCCTGGTGGAAAAAAATAGCTAGACATGCTAAGCTAAAGCACAACTCAATATTTACCATAGTATCTCGACATTTATTGGGTTGTTTTCTGTTATGCAGAAGTGTGCAGTGTTTATGTCCACCATGAGGCAATGGTATAAATAAATAAACGTTTATATTTTTAATGTTAGGAATAATGCTAACTTTGATAAAGAAGTAAGTATTCAGTACTTTGAAGAGTATCTGATCTCTTTGCTGATTGGACGACCTTGTAGCTTATGGTTGCTATAGTAAGTCACAACAGGGCATCACTTTGGATGTGGGTCTCGCTGCTCAGGCTCAAAAGAAGCGGTTTGTGCCTTACAGACACTACTCAGGGCTTAAAAGCCTGAACTGAACTTAAGATGTAGCCACACTTGCACTGTTTAATGTCTAAGCAGTGAGCTCATAATTTTTCCCCAGGGAGGCAAAATTCTCTTTCTCAACATCATATGGGCGTTACCTATGTTGACCTCCCAACC
This sequence comes from Halichoeres trimaculatus, assembly GCF_033239565.1. Lineage (NCBI taxonomy): Eukaryota > Metazoa > Chordata > Actinopteri > Labriformes > Labridae > Halichoeres > Halichoeres trimaculatus. The sequence continues at coordinate 20,849,140 of NW_027437200.1, forward strand.
ATAGCGCAGTCAGCCCGTCAGAAACATCTGCAAACAGCCCAACGGGGACCGAGAGAAACGGAGGAAGTCCTGTTACATACCAACATCTCTGAGTCATTTCACTTCCTTGGAAGCAGTAAACAGTACGGCCTTTTCTGGCTACCAGCCGGGAAAACGACCATCTTCAGGACCACTGTACAGCCAGCAGCGTCTGAGCTTTGTCTCACAGCCTCAGATTGTATAAATAAACTTTTCTCCCCGGAGTGCCGGCCTTTAAAGGGCGCCCTGCGTCCAAAAAAAGACTCTGGTGATGAGGTTTAACACGGGGATGCAGCGAGTCTTAGTCAGCACAACACACTTTATCATATTGACTTTTTCCAGAGGCTTTGTGTACGGACGTGTGTGTGTGTGTGTGAGCCTGTACGTAAGGATGTGTGTGTCACTGCTCGACCCTCCTCCTCCCCTCCTTCACCTCTATTGTTATTCCCCGAGATGCTGTTCTCCAAGCAGAGCACACATTCATCACTCGCTCCTCGTCCTTTCTTGTGGACATGCCAGTGGAAAAAAAACTTTGCAGGTCTGTGTTTGTTAATGACCTGCTGCAAAGGAAGGTTTGATAAGTCACCTCGCCTCCTCCTCATCTCCTAACCTACACGCCTAAGAGACACAGGAGGAGGAAAACAGACTTTTTTTAACGTGTATCTTCCGTCAAAAACAAATTCCCAGTCTCGATTATAAACTTCCTTCAAGTTTTATTTCCACTAAGTGACCTCAGTTATGAATCAGCATCTTTTGCTTTCCTTTCTTTGCTGTAAAAAGGACAATTCCTTCTTTACCTGATATGGGTTTTTTAACCCTTTCCCTCGCCTTACAGGAGCATAAACCCAAAAATCACTAATTCCTGTCAGAATAAAGCACCATGCAACCTTCCTCGTCTTACTCTTTTGAAATGACTCCAAGGACTTATTGTTTTCTCTTGGTGGGTTATTTAACCCTTTTTTCTGCCTTTCAGGAAACAGACACTCCAAAAACAAATAAAAACTAAAAATTTTGAAGACACATTTTGAGTCTTGAGTGTTCAAGTCAGAGTCAGCACCTTTTACATCCCTCACATTGCTTAAAACAGGATCTTTTCTGTGCAGCTTTCCGTGGGTGTTTCCCCCCTCATCTCTGCCTTCAAGGATGACATGCTCTGAAATTGTACTGGCAAGAGACAAAACAAAAAAATTACTACCCTGAAATTTGGAAGCCTAGAAATGCGACCTTTTTTTTTTGCATTTTTTCTTCTAAAAATGACTCAATGTGTGAGTCAGTTCTGGCTTCTTTTGTGTTTTGTTTCTTGCTAATAAGAGGACCATTCTTCTGTTGCCCTACGTGGGTTTTTCTACCCTTTTTCTTGCCTTCAGGCTCATTTGGATGACACTAAGTAATGCTGAGTTTTTAGTGATTATCTATCAATCTGTAGGGATTTCGTCTTCACAATTTAAGATTTTCTTCCTCCTTTCTTCTGGCTTAAGGTGTTTTTTCACTTGTGACTGTAACGTGGTGAAAACGTAAAACTACGACCGACAGGTTCTTGAAATTTAGGATCCCAATCGTATTACATTTTCTTCTTTTTTCCATTTATAAATAACTTTACAAGTCAAGTCAGCATCTTTCTTTTTTGGTATTCTTAAGAAAGAGGACCAGTTTTTCATTGCTTTCATGGGTTTTTACCCCCGTTTTTTGTCTTACAGGACTACAAATTTCAAGACTCTATTTTTTTAACATACCTGTTTTTAAAATACTTCTTTTGTTTGTAACTCAATGTATGAGTCAGCTAAGCTATTATTTAATTTTTCTATCCTTACTGGAAAGAGGATGATCCCTCTGTTTCTTTTCATGGGTTTTGCTGCTTTTTTCCACCTTACAGGATTTAAACCCTGTACTTTAAAAAGCAACAAACAGACATAAAAGAATATAAATAATACATTTTAGAGGCTGGATTTTTCCTTTTTTAAAAGACTCAGTGTATGAGTCAGTTGCTGCATCTGTCTCCTTTTTTATCCTCGCTCAAAAAGGGTCCATTCCTTTGATGCTTTTCATGGGTTTTCATCCCTTTTTTCTGCCTTGCAGGAGAGACACTGCATAGAAAGCGACAAAACTAGAAAAAAAAAGATTATGAGTGATGTGTTATGTTAATGTTATGAAAAAATGATAATAAGAATTGGGTTTTACTCCCAGTTTTTGTGCTTTCATTAAGCCTCCGTTAGCTGCACTTTTCTGTTAATTGTCTCATTAGTTAAAGAACCCATTTTGACGGATTTGGGATTATTATCCAAGGGGAAAAAAAAAAACCTCATTTGTCAACCTTGTTATTTAATCCGTCAGTTTATCTCACTGCTCTGCCTTCCTAGCTCCCCGATCCCATCATTCACTTAATGCTTATTGATTAATCTGCTCCAATACAAACCTGGATGATATACTGGCTAAATGCTTAATTGATCGTGAAACAGGATCAGATGGAAAAACTTCATCCAACTTACACCCAGCACCTAACTCAATCAGCTAATGGCGAGGAATCAAACCTGCGTCGTGGAAAATATTGAACAGGCGTGCAACAATTGGGGTTACTACTTGCAATCAAGCTCCAGATATAAATAGTTTGTCATTAATTGTTACCCCCCCCCCCCCTCTCTCTCTCTCTCCATCACACGAGGGGGTCCACGCTGGTAATCTCGCGAGGTTAATCTCCTGCGTGCTGTTTAATTAATTTGCCGGTGTGTCATAGGTGTCCGCGCACTCATAATCTGGCTGAACGGGAGAAATCAATCAGCCAGACTCAGCCTCGGGCGCTCAAGGAGACGATAAACATCCCCCCTCACACACACACACACACACACACACACACACACACACACACACACACACACACACACACATACAAGGCTTGTCACGGGACATAAACAACAACAAAAACCTCCTTAAGAGGTCTCACACCCTCCCAATGTGGGCCAGATTAGATTGGATTTTTGGGGTCGCGCTGGATGAAATCACTCCGCGGCGCATTAACACACTCATGTCTCCTGAGAGACTACATTTCCACGAAGACAAAGTGTCCCCACTTCATGATAAATCCTTCTTTTTCCCGTTACTAGCTCTCAGTGTATTATGTAGTCCCCCGGTTATCGCACCGAGGAAGACACCGGAGCGCAGAAACACAAATGAGGAGCTCCTCCGGTTCCACAGCGACCCCGTTATCTTTTTAAAACACGCATACACATTTACCGTAACTCTCCTGTGAGGATTAAACGCGCCACAAAGAAGAGGGATGCTGAAACAACACAATGGGAGCACGCCGTCACCCACCTTTGTCATCCCCGAGCTGTGATGTGATGAGGCGGTAGTGGCGTGATTTCACCCCGGGAAGGGCTCTGTGTCCCGGCCAGCCGGCTGCTTGTCCCCGCTCTCCCTCCTCTCCTCTCTCCTCTTCTCCTTTTCTTTTAAAGCCTCCGTTTGTCCTCCTCTCAGCCTCCCCGTGCTCCTCTTTTCGCTGAGCTTCTCATCCAGGTGTCGCGGTGGCGGTGAGGCGGGAGATCTGCTGTCTGTCTGTCATCAGAGGCTCCTCGCGACTCCTCGTGCAATAAAACCGGGAGACGGTTGCCCCCACCTCTCTCTCTCCCCCTCTCTCTCTGCTTCTCTCTCTCTCGCGCGCGCCAAGGACGCGTGCTGCTGCTGCTGAGGCTGGCCGTTAGCATGCGCGCGCACACGCAAACACACACGGTTCTAACGTTCAAACGAGCACTTTTTGGCGCCTGGACAGCACTTTAATGGACTCAAACTGACTGTTTCAGAAACAGAAAACGTTATCCACTCTTAAAGAAATTAATATGAGACATAAACAACTCCCTCGCTTTTTTTTTTTTTAGGTCAAAACTTTTAATATTTAAAGTTCGTTCACACAGTGATAGAGCTAGCTTACATATGGGGCGACAATTGTAATGTTGCACACCCTACAAATCTCTCCACGTTTAGCTCTGTATTATCACTTTTAGTGGAGATTTAGAGAAATAATTGCGAAATATATAGGTCGGATATTTTAAATAAATGTTGATTGTTTATATAGAAGTGTGTTGTATTCACTTGAAGAAAAAACAGGTTTTTCAGAGTAATTTATTCTTCGGTTTGTTTTTTGTGGTAGCCTAATCATTTTTGTTTTTCTGATTAATATTTTTTTTATTGGTTTGTATTTTGTTATAATTATTATATTAGTTTGTTTTTTGTTATAATTAGTTCTGTTTTTATGAGTAATTTTTTGTGGTAAGTTATTTTGTTTTTCTGACTAATATTTTTTTATTTGTTTGTTTTTTGTTTTAATTATTTCTGTTTTTATGAGTAACTTTTTTCTGTTTTCAGATTACTTTTTTCCTGTTTTTCGGAGTAATTTTTCCATGAAGTATCAAGATACTTAGAAATCCTGCGAGAACCTCAACCTCCTGTTTTTGGTGGTAATTTTTTCCTCCTGTTTTTTGGAGTAATTTTTTTTTTCCTGAAGTATCGAGCTACTTCAAAATCCCGTGAGAACCTCCAACCTGCAGACGACTTCAAGTATCTCGATATTTTAGTGCATTTAGTCCATGTCTAAATGTTATATAGATATTAGAGCTGAATGTCCAGATTTTAAATATTTAGCTACGTTTCTTAAAACTTGGTTAAGATGTCTAAATATTAAGTTGAAATTTCGAAATATTTAGCCAAGACTAAATGTGTCTCTAAGATTTCTAAACATTAAGCTAACATGTAATATTTAGCTAAGATTTCTAAATATTAAGCTTTGATATCTAAATACTCCACAATAATTTCTCAATATTTAGTCAAGATTTATAAATCTTAACAACCTCTTAATACCCAGCATCCACATATGCATTACACTTCTGACTCTCAGACCCATGAAATCACAACATTACACTTATTTCAGTGGAAATAAACAACATATCTAAGTGCAATAACACTACTAACAAACAACTAATAGAGACCTCACAACGAATAATCAAACTACACGTACAAAGACCAAGTTTAGCAAGGTGAATTAAAAATTGCAAACCAGACAAAAGCTTGGGTCTTAACAGGTTACACAAAGATTTTTAAATCTTGGGCATGATTTATAAATATTTAGCTAACGTTGAAATTCACACTCCCACCTGGTGGTAGTACCAAAAAAAGCTAACTAAATATTTAGAATCATATAACATAACATTCAACATTCTTAGAAAGTATTTGACGGATATTTCGCAAATATTGCTCTAAATCTGCATAAAAAGTGATGTTTTAGAGCTAAATGTGGAGAAATGTTATTTTTGGTGTGTAGAACTTTACAATCAGCCCTGTATTTACATGCTAATACTGCTGCTACTCACATTGCATTATTGTTAGCTACTTGTCTCCCTGTGAAAGAGTGAAAGAGTCATGCTAATAAAGATAATTTGAATTTCAACAGGCTACAGAGAACATAATGATATGTTAATTTACTTCACACAGGGAGATCTCACCTTCCTATTCTCACCTTTTTACCTATCAATGAACCTTCCTACTGTTCCTTTTCCCTGAGCTGTTAGAGTGTTCCTGTGTTATCTTACCAAAGTGATAAAAAGCTATATAAATCGTTGGCAGTGTTTGTCAGCTTGTGGAAAATAACATGTGTCCCTAACTGCCTGATTAGATAAATCACTGGCAAAACAGATGGAGGGAGCGTTAAAAGTTTGTGGATTTGAACCAGAGACGGAGCCAGGACTTCAGTTTTGAGTTGGCCTTAAATTACAAGTCATTGAAGTTGTTCAAACCTTTAACTTACTTTAAACTCTGAGGTCTTTTAGGATGTCAGGTCCACATAAGCTCAAGTCCTTTTTAAATCTATTAACCTGAGAAAGAAGGATGTAAACCCTACCTGCTGATCCTGCTCCTTCTGCTGCACGTGTTCTGGTGTTATTGAATAAAGTGATAGACAGCTGTATAAATAATTCAGTCCTTGTCAGCTTGTGAAACCAACATGTGTGTTTTTCAACAAGTTATAAAACAGAAATAGAATACCTGCACCACTACTATTTTTTTAAGAGGAAGAATTTTCCCTAGGGGGATTTAAACTCATGTTGTAATTTATAATATAAATAATATAAAAAAGATGAATAGGATACAGCATAGAGCAGTGCAATACTTGGCATCACCAAGTTCTTCTTCTTCTTCTTCTTCTTTATGGAATACAATATGTTTAAATTTTGATATGGTATAATTCAGATGGACATGTCACAAGACAACAGTACAGGATACGGTACAATAGGACACAATATATTACAAATCATGCAAATGTGGCCAACAATTTTTTATATTTTTACCAATTTCAGCTTTTTTTCAACTAGAAAAAGTGAAAAGCTAGACAAATACAATATTTCAAAACCTAACAACATTCAACCAAGTGAAAGTTTTATTTACTTATATATCTAAGTTATTTTTGGAGGCTTTTCATGTCTTAAATGAGACAAGAGAGAGCAGTGGATAGATGGGGTGTTAAAGTTATCCTCAAATGATTGAAGGCTGATTTATGCTTGACGTGTCCGGGGGGTCCACGCAGACAATAACTGAGACAATAGACTGTAAAAAAAACTACAAATCACAAAAATGTAATCTTGCTCAGCTTGAAGTGAGGTAACCACAAAAACTGCTCCCCCTGGTGGCTGGCTGCAGTATAGGTTAAAAAAAAAATCCATCTCCCCAGTCATTCCAGATGGGCTGTGGTCAAACTTTAAAAAATTAATACACCTCGTAGAAATGTTTCTCACATGTGATTGTTGTGGTGATTTGAAGATATCATTTGGCTGCCTTGTATCCAGGTCCTCTTTTTTCGGAAGAATTTTGTTTTCAGTAGTTATAAGAGGTTAAAAATGAGGATTTACATAACATTTAACAATGACTGACAGTTGCTGTTCTAGTGTATTTTTTTCTGGGATTGTAAAATACATCGGGAGGTAGAGTCAAGAAGTGATTAGACTCTCAAAAGAAAAAATATATATATTTTTGTCACATGGAATTTTGGCTTCAAAATCATACAACAGTAAATGGCAGAGCCACGTTGTCCACTCTATTATATAGTCTATGACTGAGACGTGTGGACAAGATGGCGGGATAACAGGATGTGGTTGAAGTGCAGAAATACAGGCATCTGTATGACCCTTCACTCAGAGATCACCATAATAACCAAGTAGTAAATAATTCATGGCGTAAAAATCTGGCCACTCTTGGCAGAGAAGAAGAATCAGTTAAAGGAACCTGGAAAAATCTGCAGGACAGATATGTCATGTTGTAAACAAAGACAAACTTAAACTTACATTTGTGATACACCGCCCCCTATAGTTTGGGCATAGACACCAACGGACGCAGCGTGGGTTGTTAAAAAGCATAAAAGCCTCACACGTTCTCACATTGCACGGAAAGCATAACACAGCCTTTTTACTGAGTTAGGGCCTGTGTCCACTCCTTGCCGTGCTTTTAACCAACACTTCTGCTTCTCTTTGTAGTGACTATTAAGTTTTTTTCAAACTCCTCTTTTTGCTTAAAAGTTGCTTTTATTCGACTGAATTCCATGAAGTTAAAATGATTATTAGAAATCCCAAACTTAGCATGAGTAGCAGCTCTAGAGCTGAAAAACGCGCCCTTAAAGTGTTTTAAGTTTGTTTCCTGTATCAGAAGCTCTGCCTGTTTTTGATTGCACTAGAAAAAACTTAAATCTTTTCAAGTGTTTTTGTCTTATTTTTAGTAGAAAATGCCTTTGTAGATTTTATATGAGCCACATTCACACGATTAGTCCAGAAAAATGTCTTATTTCAAGTTATTTAAAGACAAAAATGAGGTCGGGATTGCTCAGTTGCTTGTTTTAAGAAATTATTCTGGTTACAAAAAAGTTTTCTAGCAATTTTTTCTTGTTCCATTGGCAATCCAAGCAATACAGACCTCATTTTTGCCTGTAAATAACTTGAAACAAGACATTTTTCTGGATTTAGCAGCTTAATGTGGCTCATTTCAAGTGTAATAAGACAATTTTTACTTAGAATAAGGCAAAAACACTTGATAAGATTTCAGTTTTTCGCAGTATGGTTAGGGATGACACAGTTCATCCTGGTGATATAACAGAAGTTAGATAATTTTTTTAATTGAGGGCTCTGAAATATGTGACTGCACTGTTTTCTTACAGAATATGCTGTTAGTGGACACAGGCCCTTAGTTTGTACTCTGTTTGATTGAACACAGCTGCAGTTGTGAAACTTCTTTTTCCCCCTGTTAAGCATTATTTTTAATGATATGTGTGTGTGTGTGTGTGTGTTTCCTCCGTCTGTTTCTGCTCATTGTTGACTGTTACTGTGTTGATGGATGCTGACAGACACATCGCCTGAGTAATGATGGAGACCCTGGGGTGTAATGATTAAACGAGCTTCCTCGTATTGTGGCCGCCTCCATAGGGGTCATTATCCCAAAGAGAACTGTAGACTTTGATTAGGCGATGCGGTCTCTTCTTCCTATTGATCCTCTCCGTGATGAGCTGTGGAGTTTGTCCGTCGCTTGTTAAACACACTGCGGGCATTATAATGAATAGTTTTTCGACTTGTTTGCGGGTCAGCAATAATGCATGACGCCACATGTGCTGAATGGGCAGAAGTTGTTTAGTCAGCTGTTTTCTGATTGATCGCCGCCTTTTGTTTCGTCTCCGTCTTTGTGTTAATGTTTTTTGATTTAATTGGAAAATGCAGGGACGGATGTATCTGGAAATTGAGGAGTTTGTCTTCCTGTCAGAGGATCTTCATAAATCACGATCTTCACCTGAGACAGAGTATCTGACGATGCAAAAACTGTAACTCTACCTCCTTGTTCCTACTGAATTTGACTTCATTTTCTATAACTTTTAGTCAGATCTTGCCTTCCACTTCCTGAAATCTTGCCAATTAATGCTGAAATTGTGCAACAGAAAAACAAAGCTAGCATGTTTCCCCAGTGTTGCAAAGTTCCCGCCCTTTCTTCTGCAGCTTTCTTCCTACAGACTGTGGAAAAAGTGAAACCAGGACAAAGTAACACCGTGCATTTTAATAAAAACATGGCCCCTGCTCTCCTGTATAAAGGAGGGAGCAGCAGGGCGACAGGGTGGAGGGAGGGAGGAGGGGGAGGCCTCCTTCATCCTCCGCCACAGACGCTGTCCTCCGACACGCTTGGCTTCATCTTCCATTTGAGCTGTCAGGGTGCAATCAGCAGACATGGAGAGCGCTCGGCTGGGCTCTGACATTACTCTGACCTCTGCGGGGTCCCTCACACCGCTAACAGCCCCCACCCTCCACCACCCTTCCCCTCACCTCTCAGGAGCTGAATAATTCAGCGTCTTGAAGTTGTGGAAGTTGTCAGCGGTGATGCACAGGCAGGTTAACTCTGAATTTGCATGTGTGAGGCTGAGAAGCTGAGTGGAGACGTTGAATTTGTGGCCGTCGCTTCATTCAGACCAGCTCCAGCGAGGAAACATTTGACATGACCCCCTGTGTCCGGGTCACGTCCTGCCCTGAAGGGATCCTGATTTGCATAACTACCCATTCACTAAACATTAACCTGTTTATAACGAATCTGCCATAAAGGTTAATGTGAGAGGTGCTGCCATTAAGTGCAGGATTTTTTTTTAATAATGTAGAATAATCAAGCTATCAAACCCCAATAAATTGCTGCAACAGTATACTTAAACCCTCAACAACATTCAGTAATTAGTGCTGAAAATTCACTAAGAGCTGAGTCTGAGACCCTCTGACTCATTCTGCCCCTGAGCACAAAGAGGAGAAGGCTCAGGCCCCGTTTACACAACAACGTTTCATCTGAAAACACGACAACACTAAGGGACTGAAAACGCTGTAGTAAGCATGCCAGGCCTGCAGGTGGTGCTGTAACCATATTGTCTAGAAGCTGCTTTTGGGAGATCTTGGAGCGGAGTGTTACGTCACCGTTTCCACTGAAAACGCCGGCTTACTGTTTACACGGCAACGGTGTCGGCAGCGTTTCAGAAAAATCCAACTCTGGTGGCCGTTTCCAAAAGTTTGCGTTTTGGGTCAGCAACAAACGCAACAAACGTTTGCGTTTCACCCTAAAACCGTTGTCATGTAAACGGCCCCTCAAAGTAGAAAGGGACTCTGTGGATCGTATAGAGTTAGGTAATTCATTCACCATTTGGGAACAACAGAGGAGAAGAGTCTGGCTAGTGATTTGGAGCCGCGCTGGGCTGGGAGCACCAGGCGTCTTTCACAAGCAGAGAGTAGTGGACCAGAAGGAGTGTAGACCTGGATGAGGGACCCCAGGTAGGCAGGAGATGTTCTTGTTAATGTTTTGTAAGCCAGAAGAAGAGCTGCTACTGCAAGCTAATGAAGAGAGATTAACAGCTGGGTGACATTTGCTGTTTTGGGCTAGTTAAAGACCAGATGTGCTGCTGCATTCTGGGTAATCTTCAGAGGTTTAAATGGACACACAGGGAGACCTGCTAGGAGGGAGTTGCAGTAGTCGATGTGTGAAGTCACCAGGGCCTGTACCAGATGCTGTGTGACCTGTTGTGTCAGGTAAGGTCTGATCCTCCAGATGTTATAGAGGGCACATCCACAAGATCGTTTGAACATTTTTTAACCTGAAATCTCAGAAAACCAAACAAAAACTAACTTCCTGCAATGCATTCCAATGGATGTTGGATTCAAGTCTGTACTGAAACCCTCTATTTTGACTGTATATGTGCGTTCACAGCACGCAAAATGGTCAAAAACTTGTGTGAGGAAGTCCAGACACTTTTCACCTTCAGTGGTCACCACCTTGGCTGCACAGTGGAAGGAGCAGGAGTAGATCAAACAACAGGAAACACCTGTGAATGTTTGGTAAATGCAAGTTTTTGAATTGAGATAGGTTTTCAGGACCAAGACTCTATCTGCTAACCAGAGGACCTATGCGTTTTTTTGTCTTCAATGACTTAGCAAGGGGCTTGATACATATTCAAAAAATGACATCTTTGCCTTTCCACTGTTTGAGTTCAAAGCACAAAACTCGCCTCAGGTGAAGAAGAATGAAAGCTCTGGATGCTTTGGTTTTGAGAACATTACTATTGGAAAACCAATGTGTGTCAGCCGCCTACATGATGGGACTCACATACCGTGTGTGTTTTATTTTTGTTTTCCTGTCTTTATGGGAACCAAGCCACAACTTCCAGTCTCAAAATATGAGCCCTGTGCAAAAGTGCTCAAAGCTTCAGTTCTTCAGTAATCCACCTGAAGCTGGCGGCAGAAACTTCATCTTCAAATTAACCTGAATGTAGCTAGGTCAAGTTTAGAGCCCCGTTTCCACCAAGCAGTCTTGTCTGGATCAGTACAGTCTGATATGGGTTGGCTAGGTTAAGCTGGGTCCTCATTGTGTTTCTACAGCTAACGGTGCACTCACATGACAGGCGGCTTGTAAGCCAGATGCCGATAGCTGCGTTAGTTAAATAATAAAACGTGACACAGTAAACAAAGAGCAACCGTGGAAGACATCCAGCAATTTGTCTTCTTTGTGATTTCCATGTGGCTCTTAGTTACAAAGCACAATCAAGCTTGTTTCAGAGAAGTCTGTGTGCCACCAGGAGAAATACAGCAGCCGCTGTCGCACAGGAAGTGACGATACTGTCAACCAGTTAGCGGACTGCAGTGTTGTAGCTCCACCTTCTGGGTTGGATTGGTTTGTCTAGCACCCAAGGGTCCCAAAAAGTGGGACAGCTTGTCTCGGTTATTTTGGGATCTGTCCCGGGATTAGTGCATGGAAACTCCATGAAATGCATGCCGTGCCGAGACGAACCGCATGGTGGAAACAGGGCTTAACATTTCCAATATGGCCTCTGTTGACCATAGGCTTCAAATCTCTGAATCAGAAACAAATGGATGACATCACCAAACTGTTCTATTAAAGGGCAACTCTGTTTTTTTGACACCTGGACCTTATTTATAGGTGTGTGCATGCTCATATACTCACTCAGACAAACATGGTGCAGCTCGGAGTCCTTCAGAAGTTATTTAGATCCAGCTGATTTTAGCCGCACTTAGCGGGGGCCACGGCAAGGGAGCTTCAGCGCAGGACATAATCTCTGCAAAATCGCTCATTTCAGCTATATTTTTTCATCCATCGCCAGTGTTATCATAAAATCAGCTCGTCTACCGTCTTCAGACTACGACTTCGAGTTTGACGGTTGTCCTTACCGGTTTGAGCCTGAGTACACGGACGAGGAGCTCCATGAAAGAAGGATGCAGAGGGAGAGAGACGAAGAGCTGGCTCGAGAACAACAAACAGGAGCACGTCCACGAAGCTTGTTTACCAGGTCAGCTCTGGGTCAGTTGACCCACCTGAAGACGGTAGACTAGCTGACGATGGATGAAAAAAATATAGCCGAAATGAGCCATTTTGCAGAGATTATGTCCTGCGCTGAAGCTCCCTTGCCGTGGCCCCCGCTGAGTGCGGCTAAAATCAGCTGGATCTAAATAACTTCTGAAGGACTCCGAGCTGCACGATGTTTTTCTGAGTGAGTATATGAGCATGCACACACCTATAAATAAGGTCCAGGTGTAAAAGAAAACAGAGTTGCCCTTTAAGCACTAAACCAAAACTAGCACAACTCTTTTTACACTCCTACAACAAAAGATAGTGAAATTAATGGTTCGATGCCCCTTAGTGGTAACAGCTAGCAACAACAGACGCCTGGATATGTTGACTAGGGAAAAATTTGTTTCGGACTATAGCTGTTTGGTTTTAAGATTGGTGTAAAGTAATGTTTAAACAAAGAAAAATGAAGTCACAGGGCGTGTGTTAGTACGACTGGTTGTGAATCAGGGTCATTGTAGGAAGAAAAAGATTACTGCTCATGGATAAACAAAGACGGCGGTAATGATGATTGCTTCCCACAATTCAATTTCATAACGTGTGTAGATTATTGCAGCAAAGTCGATCTGCAGATTACAGCTGGTGCTATGGGAAACCACCACTAAGCTCTGTGTGGTGGTGCGTGTGTGTGTTTTCTTTACACCCCCATTGTATCATCTCTCTTGATGAGCAAGAGATAAGAGATGACCGCGATGTGGTCGTCAGAAATCTGGGTCAAACAAGTCTAAAATAAAAACCTCCTCCGTAGAAACTCCGCAGAATAAATTTGGGATGATAAGAATAGAGGGTGACACATTTTTCCTCCACCGTGCACACGCGCGGGTCCAGAAACAGAGCCGTCATTACGTCCAAACAACACAGAGAGGCCGATGTTTTACAGGAAAGAAAGCAGCGTGGCTGAACACAGCTCCTTCTGTTTCTGCCGGCTCATTGGCTTCGACCTTTGACCTCAGCGCTGGGTAATACGACCACAGGCTTTAAGAGGGCTGAGCCAGTGCGCGCCAGGCCTCAAAACACACAAGTTCAGCCTATTGTGTGTGTTTCTTTGAGAGAGAAAGTATGTGTGTGTGTGCGGTCTTTTTTCTCTCACACAGCCGCGGTTAATTTATTCGGTACATGGGAAACTGTCTCGAACCTTTGCCCTCGCGCTGATCCGCGGTGCTGAGCTCGCCGTTCAAAGGAGAGGAGGGGGACACCTGAGCTCGAGGGAGGAGGGGGGGGATTCATCAACACACACTTACACACTCACGCACACGCATAACGATTTACACACATTTCAGAGCTAGAAAGCAGAACGAAAACTAATTGCTTCACGCAGAAAACTGGAGGACAAAACAGCACTAGAAAGGAAAAGAAGCCAGACAGCAAAAGAAAGCTAACGCAGAGGAATGTGTGTGTGTGTATATGTGTGTGTGTGTGTGTGTGTGTGTGTGTGTGTGTGCTGACAGGAAGTGTTGACAGCCCCTTGTGGAACAGTAGAGGTTTTATCTGTACTAAATGAGGCACTATACCACCCCCCTCCTCCTCCTCCTCCTCCTCCCCGGCTCTCCAACATTAACACTGACCTGTTGTAGTTCCTCGTTAAAACTTTGATGAAGGTGAAGCAAACTTTACTTTAGAGCTGTGCTCCAAAGAACCAGTTTCTTCCACAAAAGAAAGGAACAACAACAATAAAAAAAGAAAGTCCAGGGCCTGTACGTACATTCAGTCATTAAACAAACGGGACAAACTGTTTGCACGACTGAAAGTAATCATCCAGATAGCTAATTACACCATGAAAGAGACGCAGGTGCAGATTACATCATAATCATGGAGAACCCTCTGGAAAACCCCATCAAACAAATTCAAACTGTGCTCGTCTACCACTCAGAAACAGCATAAACCTGACAAGTCGTGACGGTGTGACTGAGAGAAGTATCAGTGAGTCACTCAGGTAAACAAAGAGAAAGAGAAAGTTTGGATAGAGATCTTGAACAGACTAAGGGCGTACTCAGACCTGGACTGTTTGGTCCACTTTAAACAGACCAGGTTTCGTTTCCCACGCTGGTGCAGACTTTTTATGCAGGTGTGAAAAGACACAAAAGAACCCTGGTGCGGACCAAACAACTGGACCTAGACCCACTTTTTGAGGTGGTCTCGGTCCGCTTCCAAACGAACTCTGGTGCGGTTCGTGGTTCTCCGTGAATACAAACCAAGGTCCATCCGAACTAACTACAGGATACATGCGCCTTTTGGGCCTTTAAAGCCACCGTAACCTAACCGTCTTTGGTTCCTGATCCTCCGTCTTCTGTTTAGCCACGCTGTTGCTAGCATGTTGTGGGTCAGGACACGCAGAGCATAGCGCCTCCTTGCTGCGATCATTGGTCTTCCTGTTCCTAAATTGTAAACGGTGTTGTTAAGCTGCTTTGAAGGAGCTGCTCTTGAAACTGAAAATGATTTAGCAGCTCTAATAAGAGCACAAACACACGTTTACCTCCATTTCTGGGTCTGTACTCTGTGTGCCGCCCTTTGTCAGTGCTGTCCAATGAGAGCACTGATCCTCACACACCTGGATGTGTTTACAGAATATAGTCCACTTGCAAAAAGTACAATCTGAATACGAACCGCACCAAACGAAAAAAATAAAGTCCGCTTTTGGTCCAGCCCAAACAAGTGGACCAAAGAACTTTTCTAGTCTGAACACAGCCCAAATGTGTGTGGTGTTTTAGACCTCAGAGACACAGAAGACCTTAAAAATACAACCAGCAACACGAAAGCTTCTTCAAAGAACAAGCACCTCAGCAATGCCCCAGTAACTCCATGAATCACTCTACAAGCAGCTGTTTGACGAACGCCAATATTTCACCATCTTGTCTCCTAAATCTAAAGCCGTGTTTCCACCAAGCAGACCGGTTCGGTTTGTCTTGGTGCGGCGCACATTTTGCAGCGTTTCAACTGACTTATCCCAGGACAATCCCTTAAAAACCGAGACGAGCCGGCCTACTTTTTTGGGACCCTTCCGTACGGGTACCAGACAGAACCGATCCGCTCTCAGAAGGTGGAGCTACAACACTGCAGACCGTTGATTGGTCAAAAGAATCTTCACTTACCCCGACAGCAGCTGCATTTCTCCTGGTGGCACACAGACTTCTCTGAAACAAAGCTTGATTGTTCTTTGTATCAAAGAGCTACATGCTAATCACAGAGAGTACGAAATGCTGCATGTCTTCATCTGTGCTCTTTGTTTACTGTGTCACGTTTCGTTGGATTTATTAGCGGGGTAAACTGCTATGGCGTCACGCTATTGTTTAACAGCTGCGGCTTCAGAACCCTGTTCTACGAAGCAGGATTACTGCCTAGCGAGGTAGCTTTGAGGATAGGTTCCGGATTCCCTGTTCTACGACACGGGATCACTCCTCAGCGAGGCGAGTCTCCATGGCAACGTACGCTGAACGGCTAACCTGCTCCAGGGCAGGTTAGGTTCCAGAATGAACTCGCGGACTATTAAAACCCCGCCCACTGACAAATGAGCCCTCACGGAAAAATGGCTTGTGCGTTCTTAGAGGATCCCATGGACATCGGAGACCGACCCACTCTCTTTTTCAGATGATGAAAGGTACCGGTTTTCCAGGAAGGGGTTGGTAGTACATGACACTTTCTACAGGTAGTTAAAGGGAATGAAGAACTCTCATTGCTGTAATAAGATCTTCAGTGCCAACACTTCTGTTCCATGACAATATTTTATCGCCTGTATTAAAATTGTGACAGGAATTCATGTAGGGCTCATGTGGGCTACATGTCTCACAAAAAATATAAACACGATAGGAATGAACAAATGAATAAATTCACGTAAGAACTAAATTAGATATGTTGCATGTTACAGTAAAAGTGCATGGTGAACAGTGCTATTTCAGGATGAGAATGGCACAAAATATTTTATTTGCACTACACCACTACACTTACGCATTTAGACTGTCAGCAATTTTCTGCCAGCACTCCTTCCGTGCTTTAGCAGCGGCGACGGTGTTGCTTTTAACGTTAATTACATGTTTCAGCTCGTCATACTTCCTCACGATCACCTCCTGCTCCTCCTGAGTGAAGTATGCGCTCCTTCTCTCTCCGCCTGCTCTGACACTCCAGACTGCTCCATGTTCGCGATTGGTCAGATGCAGCGGGCTCCGCCTTATATCTGTGCACGCGCTCATTGCCTAGCTGGATCCACTTATGAGGTCGATAACCAGCGTTGTAAAACCGTGTAGCGAGATCGCCGGCTACCGTGCTCAGTTCAGCGAGGTAGCTCCAAGGCTATCTCGCTAGACTGAACTTGCTTCGTAGAACAGGGCCCAGGCATCCAGCTTACACGCCGCCCACCACAAGAGGGCACAATTTGCTGTGGAAACGCAAACGGGATCAGGCCTAACTGTACCAAAACCGTCCTAGACCGTACTGAACCGATCCGACTGCTTGGTGGAAACGTGGCTTAAAATTGCTGTATGGCTGCACATTGTCACCCTTCTAAAGGATTTCAAAAGACATACTTGAATACAGCACAGTGTGGATGGCCAGTGTGACTGAGCCCTGTTTCCACCAAGCAGTTCAGTTTGGTTCATGTTGGTACGACACAGTTTGTGGTGTTTCCTTTGACTAAAACATGAATTACCAACCTGTACCGTCCCTCTCTTAGGTATCCTTCTGTTGAGATGCCAGACGTACCGATCTGACCCCAAAAAGGTGGAGTTAAAAACACTGCAGTCTGTTGATTGGTCAAAGAATCGTCTCTCCCTGTGTAACACGGATGGTAAACAACACATAACCCTGCCATGTTTAAGTCTCCAGTTGAATTTGAGAGGATAATTTTCTATTTTTTGGAAAACAGCGTCATGAAACAGTGTGAAACTGCTGTCGAAATAAAAGTAACAAATTTTTCTTCTTTGTTGGATTTATTTGCAGGGTACACTGTAAGACCCATTAGAAAGGAAACTGATTTATCTAACTCATAATTTTTAAATGATGGCAGTGTAAAAAAAAAAGTTGTTTTACCTCCATTATATTAATCATGCCTTTTTTGTATTTTTTTTCATATAGTTCATTTTGCTTCTTTTTTTGCTGATGTGTTTTCTTTTCTGTTGTCATTTTGTTTTTTATGTTGTTGTCACCTACTGATCCGTGTATCATTTATTTTGTTGTTGATGTGTTCTCTCTTTTGCTGTTTTCTCTTTTTTTTTTGTTGCCCTCCGCTTTTCATTGGCAGGTCTCATTTTTTGTTTTTATTCTTTTTATGTATTTTACTTGTCTTTTTGTTATATATTTTTGTTTTTTGTTATCCTTTTTAATACTAGATGAGTAAAAAAATCCATATTTATATTTTTTCTATTTATTATGGGGTCCTCTTTAATTATTTATTGTCTATTTGTTGTTTTTATTGTTTTTTTATTCTCTTTTAACACATTTTTTAATTCTTATTCTTTTGAACACTTGCTTTTATTTTATTGTGTTCCAAGACTGTGCAGCAATTTGGTCAACTTTGGTTGTTTTTAAATTTACTATATAAATAAACTTGATTGATTGTTTGATGTTGTATTCTCTCTCTCTTTTTTTTTTTTTTTTGTTTGTTTTGTTTTGTTTTTTATTTTTTTTATTTTTTTTGCATTTTTTTGTTTTTTGTTTTTGTGTGTATTATTTCTTGTTTTTATGTTTTCTTTTTTTTTGTGTTCTGTGATCTTAAAGGCCACCGTAGAAATGTGTTAATCACATTAATATTCATATTCTACAACCTTTTTATAGACTATGTGCTACTGTCACTACCCACATAAGGAAGATGAGAGTTGAATTGTAGCGTACAGATCAACTCTTCTCTCTTTTTTGTGATTTTTGTCATTAACACATGATTTTACTGTGATTCACCTTCAGATCTTGTTTTGAAGTGTTTTGATGAAAGATACTGAGATGAAACTATAAAAAAGTCACTTGTTCCTCCTCAGGATCAAGGAGAACGTTGCAGTGGCGGGAAGTCGCCACCTGGCGGCGGTAACGAACATTTAGCGTCACTGTGACCTCACAAAGATGGCGGCGCCCGTTATCAGACACAGCTGGTTCGCTTCCGTTTGTCGGAAATTGGGGACTTCTCTCTTTAATTCAGTTTTCATCGCTCAGGCAGCGGCACACGGCGTCAGGATGGAGTCACAGAGACCGACGAAGGTCTGTCAGCGAGATTTACCTTTTTCATTTACACCTTTTACCGCTTTTACGTCACTATTTCACCTGCTACTCTTTCTATCAACACAGAAACGTGCATTTTTCCTCTGTTGTTGTGACGACTGTAGCTTCACCTCACAGATTACATCACTGACTCTGACACTAAAACATGACGCAGTTATAAAAAGCGTTAAACGCCACGCTGCTGTCAGTAATGAGACGTTAATTAATGATGTTAAGCTCCAGGTGTTGATGTGTCTGTTCTCTGCAGCTGGAGTTTGCTGTGCAGATGACATGTGAGAGCTGTGCAGAGAAAATCCGAGCAGCCCTGGAGGGTCGACCAGGTATGAAAACGATAAAAAGGTTACAGGAAGTCCTCTGAATGTTTTCATTATACACTGAATACTACAGTTAGCATGTGAAACTGCTCTGTTTTTAACGCTACTTGCTGTTAACACGTATCAAATGTGATAAAGTCACATGTCTGTCATGGGTCAGTCTGGCTTTTTCTTCCTTCAGACTGACCAGATTCTTTAAAGTGACCATGGGTTCCTTGAAAAGTGCAATATGTTATCATTATTAACACTGTTGTATGATAAAATTTGCTAATTGTGCTTCAATTAGTGGGTGTAACTTGAACGCCAACTCCATAACACAATAAAAGTACAGCCACAACAGAACTTAGAAGAGGTTAGTTATCCTAACGGGACCCATAAAATTCACAAAATAAGTAATTTATTTGCTTTTTTTTTAACTTCATCTATGATAAATATAGCTTTGCAGGGGTGTTACCTTGCTGTATCCTTCATAGTACTTGTATATTTCTTTATTTACCTGTGAAACCGTCTTATATTTAGCTTTATGGAACAGTCATGTCAAAACGTTAGCATTAGAGCTGTATTTATCATATATCATAGCTGAATGTACAAAAAAAAAGGAAACAACTATTTACTTAGTTCCTCAAGTTTTTTGTCTCTGTTAAGATACCTGTCATTTTTAAAGGACTGAACATTCAGCGCAAGCTAATTTCATCTGCAAAGGGAAGTAGATGACCATGATAAGGTCACTGTGCTCCAGCAAAACAAAGATACCGAGGAGCAACACCCGGTTTAGAAAAATGTAGCCTAAAAAGAGTTGCTAAAAGTTGCTTTTTGCTTGAGGTTGGCTGCAGAAACACCGGAAACCATACACACCAAGCCAAAAAAAGGCTCTACAGCATTAAAAAACACATTTACAGCCTGGTTCAAAAAAACGGCCTGGGTATAAAAAAATTAGTCACATGACTGATAGCACCCTATAGCTGTTGTAAAGAAAACTCAAAGCCTGCTACTTCCTTATTTTAAACAGTCTTTGATACAAACAGAAAAACAAAAAGAGCTTCAGCTGCGTCCATCTCGGCCATTCGTCGTTACAAGGTTGCTTCCTCTTTGGCTGAACTAAAACTCGTTTGATAAACTTGCAACTTCGCTTTTCAAAAAAACATTAACGTTAACATTTATCATCATAAATGAAATAAATTAAGGTTCAATCTTCCGTCTTGGAGCCTTTAATACAATTATTTAAAAAATATAAAGCAAATCTGTAACAAATAGAGAACAGAATAGAAATAGAAGTACTTAAACAGACATGCAGGAAATAAACAGATAAAGGGAAGTTATTGAGAAGAAGTCTTTCATTTTGAAAGTCAGGCATCACAGCTGAATTATGTGATTGTTGTTTCTGGTGTTGCTGTGTTTAACAGGAGTGCAGTCGGTCAGCATCGACATCAGTAAGGAGGAAGTGTTGGTGGAGTCCGCTCTGACCAGCGCCGAGGTTCAGGCTCTGATAGAGAGCACAGGACGCCGAGCGGTGCTGAAAGGCATCGGAGGATCAGAGCGAGGTGAGGAAGCAGAGGAGGGATGGAGGTCTGCGAAGGCTTCTTCACACATTTAGAGATAATCTCTCAAACACAGCTGGTCACGCCTGATTTTTGTCTACATAACTTATCCGACATGGACAGTAAAGTTGTGGTGTAAAAATAGCCGCTACAGTTAGCTTCTGTTTCCCTCCGATAACATGAAACACATGCTAAGAAATGCTGTGTGACCACAGACAGTCCACTCATTCTGATTTCTTTCGTTTCGTTTGTGTTTTTCTGACAGACCTGGGGTCGGCGGTGGCCATGCTAGCAGGTGCTGGAAACATTGTTGGTGTCGTGCGTTTCCTGCAGCTGTCTGAGGAGCGCTGCTTGATCGATGGGACCGTCGATGGGCTGGAGCCTGGACCCCACGGCCTCCACGTGCACACACTGGGGGACCTCACACAGGACTGCCTCAGGTAAAAGAGATTAAAAGTTAATTTATGCAAAACGTACTTGATTTATTTTTTTTTAAAGAGGGGGTATTCATGTGTTTAAAGAGGGGGTTTCATGTGTTTAAAGAGGGGGTATTCTAGTGTTTAAAGAGGCGGTATTCAGGTGTTTAAAGAGGGGGTTTCATGTGTTCAAAGAGAGGGTATTCTGGTGTTTAAAGAAGGGGTATTTTGGTGTTTAAAGAGGGGGTATTCTCATGTTTAAAGGGTGTTCTGGTGTTTAAAGAGGGGGTATTCTCATGTTTAAAGAAAGGGTATTCTGGTGTTAAAAGAGGGGGTATTCAGGTGTTTAAAAAGAGGGTATCTAGGTGTTTAAAGAGAGTTTATTCTGGTGTTTAAAGAGGGGGTATTCTGGTGTTTAAAGAGAGGGGTATTCTGGTGTTTAAAGAAGGGGTATTAAGGTGTTTGAAGAGGGGGTATTCAGGTGTTTAAAGAGGGGGTATTCTGGTTTTTTATAGAAGGGTATTCTGGTGTTTAAAGAGGGGGTATTCTGGTGTTTAAAGAGGGGGTATTCAGGTTTTTAAAGAGGGAGTATTCTGGTGTTTAAAGTGGGGGTATTCCGGTGTTTAAAGAGGGGGTATTCCGGTGTTTAAAGAGGGGGTTTTTTTGTGTTTAAAGAGGGGGTATTTTGGTTCCTCTATTTTAAACATGGATATCAAGTAGGAATGCTGGATGTTGATGATGATTCATATTTTGAAGAAATCCTTGAACTTGTCTGTAAACCAATCAAAATGCTGTGTCCTAAAAGTTGCTGAAATGATGTCATCACATAAGGATCTCCCTACTAGTTCATGACCTGTTTAAGGGGCAGGCCTCAAACACCAAGGTTTTTTTCATAGCTCCATCCCTGACAGGCTTCTGGCGGACTGACCAATCAGAGGGGAGGGGGAGCTTTAAAGCGACAGTAGCTTAAACAAAGTGTGTCAGACAGAGGCTAAAATAAAGGTTTTCTAAAACACCGGTGTGACAAAAATCAGAATCTGTTTCAGTTGTAACTAATTTTAAGCTTCTACAGGGGCACAGGAGGGACATATTATAGAAATAAACCTCATATACCCCCTCTTTAAAGTTTTATTCTACTTCTATTTTACTGATTAGATTTTCTTTCCTCACACTGAACAAACTGTTTTGAATCTCTTCTTTTACTCACAGTTGTGGAGATCACTATAACCCCTCTGGGAAACAACACGGCGGCCCCGGGGACTCTGAAAGGGTAGAGTCCAACCTCCTCTTTAAATCGCTACAAAATTAACTCGCTCAGAGATTTAGATACAGAAATATATCAAGGAGGTAATCACAGAGTAAAAAATGAATCCTTTGTCCGTAATTGAGACAAAATCTCTCCTGAGATCTAAACAAACTTCAACACGAGCCAAATGTAAGATGTGAAAACTGGCTGTGATTGCCAAACACGTCCCACAAGAGCTCTTCTCATCCTCTAGCTCAGTTTGTTAATTATTTGTGAGAGAAAAAGTGGTTTTATTCTCGTTTCAGGGTTATTCACTCGCTGTGTGGTTGTGTTTTGTCGCACAGCATGCAGGTGATCTGGGGAACATCGTAGCTGGACCAGACGGCAGAGCTTCGTTCAGACTGGAGGACGGTCAGCTGAAGGTAAGTCTGAGTCTGGGAAAAAAGAAACGTTGAAACCATAGACTGTATATAGAGTAATTAACATGACTCTGCCTTTAACCATCGCACGGTTTTGAAACCAGAATATCCCCGTTACAGGCAGCTAGAGTCTGTGCAAAGTGTTTTGGCCTCTTGTTTACACGAAACGGGTGTTTTATCCGACCTTTTTCACCGCGGTTTTTGTGGGTTTTTTGTGTGTTTTGGGTGAAACGCTGTCATGTTTAGAGGGCCTGAGTGGAACCCAGTGAAAAACAAACACTTTTATTTTCTTCTTTTCTTACCATGCCCCCCAAAAATTACACAAGCAGCTGTCAGTCATCATAAAAAGTAATCACAAAATCTATTTTATCTTCACATACAGACAAAAAAGTGTGTATATTTCTATACACAGTAAAAATATTAAATTTAATTGAAAAAAAATGGTGTTAATAAAAATTGTACATGTAAGGCCAATATTTTTTTTTAATTTTGAATAATTTGCAAATGTTCAAAAAAATAAACATTTGCAATGTTATAAATTTCTAAAACTTGCGTTATTCATAAAATTTCAATAAGTTGCGTTTTTTTTTTTCAAAAAATGTTAAATGCTAAAAAATTGCTAAATTCTTCCAAAAATAGAATTTTTAAAAATGTGTAAAAAAAATTGTTAAAGTTGTGAAATTTAAAAAAATTATCATAATGTAATAAATTCGCATAAAAAAATAAGAAAGTGTAAATTCAAACATTTGCTTCATTTTCAAAAATTTTTCTAAAAAAATTGAAACTTTTTTTTATGGAACTCTAGTGATTTGCAAAAATTTGCAGAAATTTAAAGATTTTTTTTTCTTTAGAAACAAATAGATAAATGAATAATTTAAAAAAATCTTTAAAAATTTTGGATTTCTTTTTTAATTTAAAAAAAAAAATGTCCAAAAAGTGAAATTGAAAGAATTTGCAAAAAGGTTTTTTTTTTTTTAAATGCAAAATATTAAGGCTTCAATGCAAGATGTGATGCTTATCTAGTAAACAAAATCATTTTATTTACTGTCAATGTCCTTTATCATCAATAATAAGTGAAACAAAAATTCTTTTTATTAAAAATAAAAAGGCAAAGAGCGACATGAAGCTCCAGAGCCGCAGGTTGCAGACCCCTGATCAAACCACCTGTTTAGAGATCCTTGTGTTGTGTTGTGTGACGCTGCAGGTGTGGGAGGTGATTGGTCGATCACTTGTGGTGGATGCTGGTGAAGACGACCTGGGTCGAGGCGGTCACCTGCTTTCCAGACAGACTGGAAACTCTGGGGAAAGGTGGGTCAAAGAGAGACGGTTATATGAGAGACGTTAGCGCTTGTTTTCAAGTCTTTTACATTGTTTACAGCTAAACAAAGAAACAAAAAAACGCTGCTTCAGCTCTGAATTCTTAACCGTGGGGGCAGATTTCCCCAAATAAAACTAATGTGTTGAAGTTTTCATCTCCCCTCTACAGACTGGCGTGTGGGATCATCGCCCGATCGGCGGGTCTCTTCCAGAACACCAAACAAATCTGCGCCTGCGACGGCGTCACGCTTTGGGAAGAGCGGGACCGTCCGATCGCTGGGAAAGGTCGAAGCAAGAACATCACAGAGACTCCGTCAGCAAACCTCTGAGCCTCTGACACCGAACCTAACTGGGGAACATCTTGAGGACATTCGTGGACCCTGAGGAACATTTCAGCCTAATTCTCCTGTAATGTTCTTTGTGATAAAATCAAAGTGCACTTAGCGTCCTCTGAGGACTTGGAAAGCACTAAAAGAGATTACAACAACCCCCTGACTTTTTAAAAAGTCACCACAGATTAACCTGCTGTCCATTTAAACAGTTATAAATCTGTGTCTCCAGCCGCCTCTGACACCGCCGCTTCATCGCCGTCTGAAACGATGTGCATTTACGTTTGGAGGGATCCACTTTGGCAGCGGCGGCTGAGATAAATGCACTTCAATTTGCTCTGAAAGTGTCTGATCAATTATGCAAGCTTCATGAAAAGTAGTAGCAAAGAGTCATATCAGTGATGCTTTCCTGCTGCTGTGATCACAGCAGTAACTGAGCTAGCTAGCTTTAGCTTCATTTAGCTCATTTTTTGTTCTGTTGTTGGAGGAAAATCAAAGAATAGAGTTTTTTTATGTCAAAAACAATGTTAGCTTTACAGAATATGTTAGTTTCATGGATAAGAATGCGTCAAAACAGTTAGCATTAGCTTGTTAAATGGCTGCAGAAATGTTAGCATAGATTGCTAAACATAACCCAAAAGATTTGATCTCTTCAAGTGAGATAATTTTCAGTTTAGACTCTGATAATTCCAGCTTCTGATCCTAAATTTCATCTTTTACTTAAATGTTTGACAACCGCTAAGCTAACGAGGTTACATTAACGACTGAAAACAGCACCAGTTTGTTCGTTTAAGCTCCATGAGGTGTCATTAGCGACTCAGGCAGAAGGAGAGTTGAATTCCTCTGAGTGAAAGGGCAAGAAGCTCCGTGAGAAACACACACTCAGCTGTTTTCTTTATTTGGACTGTGAGTGAGCGCTTCAAGCAGGAACCTGACCCTCGGTGAGGACATCACATTCTCTCCTCCTTAAATCGCACTTGATGATTGATTATGATCACTTACTGCTAGCACTTGTCATTTCTGTGAAGACATCGATACAACCGTTTGTGCACTTTACTGATCGTCTGAGTGTGTAGCAAGATTTGCATTGATTTTCAGCATCTCTTGTCCCGGCCATGCTCCGATAACCTTATTGGATTTCCTCCTCTGAATGTTGCTCCATGTCCCCTTCCGTTTGTGTGAACGCTGCCTGAATGTGGATGCTATCAATGTTTGATCGACAGTTTCTGATTAATAATCAAAAAGTGCCAGAGAAAGAGAAACTCCCTGAGTCAGAATCATCGGCTGTTATTGTTTTTGCCGACTCGAAATATGTCCTTTAATCTGCAATGAAAGGAAAGAGATTATTGTGGGGAAAATATGTCAAAGTCAGAGCTAGCATCTAGCATCTAGCAGGCAAACGTCCATGTGCTTGTGCTGGCTGAGTGTAAAATTTTGTAAACCATTAACAGCCTCAAAATCAGTTTATCTCCGTTGTCTAGATCAAGATGCTACGATGCTTGTCGAGATACTGTTTGTTGTCTGTGCTTGTTTACATCTGGGTAGTAGGGCTTTATGGAAGTAGCCATTAACTGGAGGCAGGGGGCAGCACTTCAACTCAGAAACAACAATGACTAGTATGTTCGTCAGTATAATTATTGAAATAATAAAAAAAATTGTTTCAGCATCAGGTGATTCTGATGTAAGAATAATCACATTTTGTTGTTTAGTTAATTAATTTTCACACATTCGTAGTTATGTTCAATTAAAGTATGCAGTTGTATGTTTTCTGTCTAAATTTCAAATGTAATAAAATTCTGTAAAAAGTCTGAATTTATGAGGAGAAAATAAATACTTAAAGCTCCTGTTGGGACTATCCACTTTGCATCAGTTTTGGCGCCCCCCTGTGGTCAAAATCTCTAAGTATTGTTTTTTCTACATTCTGTTGCTTTTTACAGCTTCACCTGGAACCTTCTCTGTTTCAATGAAAATAACTACTTATTTAGCCTAATAATACAATTCAAAGGGTCAGAAAAGTAGTTTTTTTTATCACCTGGAGGAAATTATTGACCTTTAAAGCTCCTGTGCGGGCTTTTCACCTCTTGTCATTTTTGTCATACCTGTGGGCAAAATGTCCCTCTGATCTCTCTAAGTACTCTTAGCATCATTTTAACCACAAAAAATATCATTTGAAGCAAATCTTTGCTGTGAAAAAATGAAACACTTGTTTTGTTTTCAAGAGTATGACGTCTAACACTTCACTCGACACCTACTCTACCGCAATTAGGGTAATTTTTTTCTCACTAATTTGACTAATAAGGAATTTAAAAACAGTCAGAGAGAAAATAATGCCCTTAAAGCTCCTGTGGGGACTGTCAAATCAGGTGCCCCCTCTAATCTTTGTCAAGAGCTCGTCTTATAAACAAACATATTTTCATTCCAAAACTTTTTTAACATATATTAAAGTCACTTTATGTTAATCTGTAACAGGAAGTTTCTTCACCTGACACCTACCTTGAAGCAGCATTATTAGGCTTGATGAACTACTATACTAACATAGCTAATCGTGTTGTTGGTGTATTTGATTGCTTTTGCCAGTCATAAAGAGTCGTCGGTTTTAATTACAGCTTATTTTAGGAAGATCTAAAAATTGTCACAGGAGCTTTAATTTTTTTGTTTTGTTTTGTTTTTAAACATCAGTGTGAAGCTGTAATGCTGAGATTAAGGGTTGTTTGTGATGGTTTCAAATGTTTATATTTTTTTAATTTTAAATTTTGATCTATCATTTCAGCATTTCTTTACTTGACACCTACCCCGCAGCTGCAGTTTCAGGCACCCCAAGCTACCACACAAAAATAGCTAATCATGTTGTGTAAGTGTTTGACTACTTTTTAGGTCATATAAAGCCATCAGTATTAACTACAGCTCATTTTTTTAAACAGCTAATTATTCTCACAGGAGCTTTAATTTTCTAGAAAAGCAATAAAATTGACTGCAAAGGGCCATTAAGCTGTAACTAGGGTTTGTTTGTGGTACCAATTTATTTTTTTCATTGATATTTTGAACCCTAGTGTCAGAAGACACAAAATTGGTTTTCAATGTTTTTGCTGTCATCACTTGATAAATAAGATTTATAGATTTTTTTTTTAAATTTAACTCAACTTTATTAATAAATCATCTTTCATACACAAAAGCAACCCAAAAGTGCTTCACAACAAGAAGGGAAACAGCAAAAAAAAATAAAAAATAAAAATAATAATAATAATAATAATAATAATAATAATAATAATAATAATAATAATAATAATAATAAACAAAAATGAAAAAAATAGAAATATTAAAAATGAGTTAAAATTTATAAAGTAATATAATACAGCTCTTTTTTTAACAGCTGATTATTCTCACAGGAGCTTTAATTTTCTAGAAAAGCAATAAAATTGACTGCAAAGATGCCAATTTATTTTTTTCATTGATATTTTGATCCATAGTGTCGAGGGAAACAAAATTGGTTTTTAATATTTTTGTAGTCATCGTTTGATTAATGAAATTTATTGATTTTTTTTTTCTAAATTCCTTTCAAATTTATTAAGATTCAACCGTTCATACACAAAAGCGCATCACAACAAGAAGGGAAACGGCAAAAAAATAAAATAATAATAATAATACTGATAATAAAATAATAATTATAATAATGAACATAAATGAAAAATAGAAATATTAAAAATGAGTTAAAATCAATAAAGTAATACAGCCCTTTTTTAACAGCTAATTATTCTCACAGGAGCTTTAATTTTCTAGAAAAGCAATGAAATTGACAGTAAAGATACCAATTTATTTTTTTCATTGATATTTTCATTCATAGTGCCGAGGGAAACAAAATAGTTTTTTAATGTTTTTGTAGTCATCGCTTGATAAAAAAAATTATTAAATTTTTTTTTTGTCTTAATTCCACTCAAATTTATTAAGAAACCACCTTACATACACAAAAGTGCTTCACATCAAGAAGGGAAACAGTAAAAAAAAAATTACTTAAAAAAAATAATAGTAAAAAAAGTGAAATAATTAAATTAAATAAAATTGAATAAAATAAAATAAAATAAAATAAAATAAAATAAAATAAAATTAAATTAAATTGAATTAAATTAAATTAAATTAAATACATTTAATTCAGTAAAATTTATTTGGACCAGAGAAACATTTTTTCTACTTTTTATTTAATTTTGTGGAATTTTATTAAACAAAAAGCGAAACAAAAAAATATAAAAACAAACGGAAATTTAGAGAGGATACTTAATAATTTAATATCTATATCTATTTATATATAGGTACACATACATATTTTTTGTTTTTTTTACATGTATTTTTGATTTATTCCTTAGTGAAACTCTACATTATCACAGTTGTCCTCTGGCTCTCTCCTCTGTGGTTTAACTACATGTGTTTTTCTTTGTGTCCCTGCTCATAGTCACCTCCTCTCGCTTTGTTTCCTCTCTGGAGCTGAACCTGCGGCTCTGAAGTGTCCTCAGCTCTTTGTGGCGGCTCTCATAAATTAAACCGGCTTCACCCTGGCTTTGTGTGTGTGTGCGGACTCTGAATCCTTTTTTTTTTTTTTTTTTTTTTTTGTGATCAGCATCCTCCAGCAGCGGCAGCAACAACAGCCCACCTCCCCTCTCCTCTCCCCTCCCCTCCCCTCCTCTCCCCCTTCCTCTCCCGCTCCCCCTCTGCAGCCTCAGTATGCCCGTCATGCAAACGGAAGCAGGCGCTACCATTTTGAAACACAGCACCGCCTAGGTAAGATGGTAGATCTTTTCATTTAACACATTTTTCCTGCACATTTCTCGCCCTGTGAGCCGCTCGGCAGGTCTCTGATTGAGATCTGCGTGACGCGGATGTGTTTTCGGCTCGTATGCAGCTGCAAACAAAGACTATTAGACCGTGTTGTCGCCCGGGAGCCTCTCGGTGTTACACTGTGTCCATTCCTGTGCGGAGAAATGTGATTGTCTGCTCTTCCTCTGTATCGATCTCCCACTGAGATCCAGTTGTGTTGTGACTTTATCCTCTGAGCTAATGCGTAAAAGTGGTGTTTTTATTCTGCTGGATGACTGGTTTTCGCGCTGTGTCTTGTTTTGTTTGGACTCTCCAACATGCATCCTCTCGCCATTCACAATTCCTCACCAGTCCCACTCATACAATTCATCTAAACCTCATTCAAACTACTTCTTTTCTTGATTTTAGCGATTTTTGTGTGTGTTTTTTTGTGCGCCGAGCTGAGAAATGTGTTGACTCAGCCTCATGCTGCGTCATCAGAAAACCAGCTTCCCCTCTGGACATGCCTTAAATGAACCCACTGTTCCTGCAGCAGCCATATGCAACAAGGGGGTACAGTCAGTCAGTCACACAAACCTGCGTCTCCTCTCACATTTTTGAAGAGGAGGAAGAGGTGTGGAGCAGTCAGCAGCAGCTGGAACCAGAAAATAGACACATGCCTGGTGTCATGTTCCACTTTGCCCTTTGATTTACAGCCGGCTGTAAAGGTTGCTCAAGAAGAGCGGTGAAGAAAGGTGTTGGCTGACCTGTTGAGACACACTTCTGTTTTTTTTGTGTTGTCGTCATGTGATTCAGGGAAGAAACGTGCTCAGAAACGAACACTTCCTCTGAAAAAGCTCCTTCCCCGCGTCTGTCTGCTGTGAATGACTCACTCCTGTAATCACAGCCGGGGCTTCAGAGAGAACAGCATCCTTTAAAGATCTCCTTCAAACCGTCTCGTCTCCATGTTGAAGGCTGTTGTTAGCAGATCGTCTGTATGTTAATCTAGATTTATCTGAGGTTGCGTGGCGTCTATGTTGTGATATTTGGCTTTAAATCGTTTTTTAAGCTCAAGGGAGGTCAGATAGTTCCTTACATTATCTCCAGATAACGCGGGGAAACGGAGCACGCCTTGTGCAGCCTCCCCTCCTCCGTCTCAGACGTTTGATAAAGAAACTAAATTGCTGGGTCAGCGTTCTGGCGGCGTACTGCAGTCCACTGTATCCACACAATTGCACTCAACTACTTCCTCCTCCTCTCAGAGTAACTACACAAGAGCCAAAGGCGTGGCGTTAGGTTTGCTGAGTAGTTATTAAACAAACCCTCACTTTTCTCTAACCACACTAAAGTACACCCTTCCTCTGTCCGTCCACAGCGCCATGGACAAGAGCAACACAGTAAAGCTCTTCGTGGGCAACCTGGCGTTGGACACCACGCAGGAGGAGCTCTCCGCCATCTTCGAGCCGTACGGTCAGGTGGTGAGCTGCAGCGTGCTGCGACAGTTCGCCTTCGTGCACCTGCAAGGGGAAGGCGCGGCCGAGCGGGCCATCCGGGAGCTCAACGGACGGGAGTTCAGGGGGAGGAATCTGGTGGTGGAGGAGTCGAGGGGTCGGCCGTTGCACTCCACGAAGGTGTTTGTGGGTAATCTGAGCGGGATGTGCACCACGGAGGACCTGCAGCAGCTGTTTCAGACGTTCGGGAAAGTCCTGGAGTGTGACAAAGTCAAAGGTGAGTGAAAATGCTGCTAGGTCGAGTAAGGGACTTTCAAATTTCTGATCCTGATATTGGCCTTTGACTCAAAAAGTAAGGCTGGGTAACAGGGACAAAAAGCCAACCCATGGGACATTGCCTGAAATTGCTGTGGGAACTACTTAGCGCCAAACCCCACACTTAAAATCCACAAACATCAGTTGCAGGTTTGATCAATATCAGACGATACCAAAGCCCAGGTAACAAAGTGAGTAC
Organism: Halichoeres trimaculatus; assembly: GCF_033239565.1. Taxonomy (NCBI): domain Eukaryota; kingdom Metazoa; phylum Chordata; class Actinopteri; order Labriformes; family Labridae; genus Halichoeres; species Halichoeres trimaculatus. Next base: position 20,880,081 of record NW_027437200.1, read on the forward strand.
CAGGACTTCAAAAGTAGGATTGGTGCATTTAGAGCTGGGCGGTACAACCGGTGTTTATGATATACTGTCAGCCAACTTCATGGTGGTGTGGGTTTTTCGCCCATTTGGCTGCAGCGTTAGCCCCATGCACAACTGCAAATACTCGTCCAGTTAACTAACTACACCATGAAAGAGACGCAGGTGCAGATTATGTCATAATTAAGTTGAACTTCCTGGAAAACCCTGTTAAACAAAGTCGAACTGAGCATGTCCACCACTCATAAACAGAGATAAACCTGGCAAGTGGTAACGGTGTGACTGGGAGAAGTTTAAGAAAATCTTTTTCAGCCGGAGAAAAGGAGATTTTATAACAAGAAACACAAACAGCTGTTATCAATGAGTCAATCAGGTAAACAAAGAGAAAGAGAAAGTTTGGCAATCTTGAACAGAGTAAATGTGTGTGATGTTTCCAAGCTCACAGTAGAAAACCTCAATAATAAAATCAATAACATGAAAGCTGCTTTGTGAAACAAGCACCACAGCAATGCCCCAGCACCTCCATGAATCACTTTTAAAGTGATACTCTGGGATGGAGCAAGTTGGGTCCTATCACAAGGTTCAGGGCAGAAATTACCCCTACAGCAGTGTTTTTGTGCAGCAGAAGCCCAGAGCGCTCGCACCAAATACCCCCTCCCTGCTCCTCTGCCGGTTTCCTCTGCACTCAGACGGGGCCATATTTTACTTGACCAAAAACACAAATAAACGGACTCCCACCGAAAAAATCTGATATGGGTCTGCATTCACGCTTTATTTAGAGAATTTTCAGCGCGTTACTTTCACACAAAAACACCGCTAAATAAGGCTCTAGTTCTCATCGTGTCTCTTCGTCCTGGCAGACTACCTGCATTTGTTTATATCTGGCACACCGTGCGCGGACTGATACACTAAGCGGCACTAAGCTCTGCAGTGGAGGTAGCGCCGTTTTACAACACGATGAGAACTAGAGCCTTATTTAGCGGTGTTTTTGTGTGAAAGTAACGCGCTGAAAATTCTCTAAATAAAGTGTGAATGCAGATCAATATCAGATTTTTTCGGTGGGAGTCCGTTTATTTGTGTTTTTGGTCGAGTAAAATATGGCCCCGTCTGAGTGCAGAGGAAACCAGCAGAGGAGCAGGGAGGGGGGGTTTGGTGCGAACGCTCTGGGCTTCTGCTGCACAAAAACACTGCTGTAGGGGTAATTTCTTGATGGTGAACTTCCGCATTTCACCGCACACATCTTGGAAGGACTCAAACGTATAAAAGCAAAAAGCGAATCAAACTTGTAAATCTGACAGCAGTGAGCCTCACCGGTTTGTCTCCCTTATCTCATCTGTTCACTGAAAAAATGTGTCATCTACTCTAGGGATGGGTACCAAATAAGACACTTTTAGAGGTACCGACCAAATTCTGTCAAAAGTACTGAAAACGGATTCATGTAAAATCAAAGGCACCATGTTTAGGTCCCTCAATGCATCCTTGTGACTGTGAGGGAGTGGTAGAGTAGGCGATTTTCCATGCTGGACATAAACACAGCATTGCAAGGTTATATATTGAAAAACAAATGTGTTAAATTGAAAAAAATGTGCTTTACTCTTAAACAAATTGATATTTTTTTAGCACAGAAACAAAGAAAAGTACTGAAAATTGGTATCGTTGAGTACCGGTACCAATTGCCAGGTACCCGGCATTGGTACAGTATCATTGCAAATGTGAGAGGTACCCATCCCTACTCATATTTTGTCTCAAACGATCACGCATTATGCAATGTCTGCCTTCATACAGCCAAACAGGCACTGTAATCCTGCCGTTAGCGCCATTAAAGCAAACGCTCTTTTGCGCCGTTAACCTGGCTCAGGCATTCCGCTAATCACCTTTTTTTCGCCGTTAGTATGAACAGTCTGACATGCAGACAGGCCCTCGTCGCACCACCTCTTACACAGTTACATGGCGGGGTCCCCTGTCAAAAAATGTTTCAGATGTTCATCCATCAACTGTCTTCATTGACACATTTGATTTTTGGTCCAGAGTATCTGCGCTGTACACGCCCCGTTACAGTTTTACACAGTTTGACGCGAGAACTCCACCTGTAGTTTCTGTAAGTAACAGAGATAAATCTCCATGATTCAATTCGATCCTATTGGTATTTATTTACTCTGCTCTCAGAGTTTCTCCCTGTGTTACAGGTTGGTACTGACGCTGTTTTTAGAGCAAACAATCATACCAGTGATAAAATTTAAATTCAACTGATGAAAACAGCGTTGGCTTCTCTGAGTTTTATTGCTCCTGAATGATGATTATTAGACGTGTTTGACGAGTCAGAGCTTTTGTCCAATAGTTGCTCTATAAATCCAGAGATATGAAGGATGAGTTCATTGCATTTACGGTGCTAACAGAGTGCGCACATTATGCTAACGTCAGCAGCTAAAAACAAGGTGAACTACCTTTCCTTTTTGAAGTCTGCAGAATAAAAGTAAGATCTCAGCGCTCGAGTCATTGTTGCTTCGCAAACTCACTCAGGCATGCTCGTCAAAATCAATATTCCTGATGGTTGAATAAAGAGGTTAGGTCTCAATAAAAACTGATCTGTTACGGTGTTGCTTTTAAGTTTTAAAATGATCAAATGGGCAGAGTTTTCAGTCAGAAACACAAGAAAAATCAAGTGATTTACAGTCGTAGAAATATGCTACACCAAATTACCAGAGGTCCCCATGCAGTATTCGTATACCTTCAAAATCTGGAAAAATACCCTGATATTTTTTTCCAAACCGCACAGCTCTAGGTGCATTCCTACTTTTCAAGTGTTTGAATAACAGGGTGTCAAAATATTTGGACTCTTTTGTATTTTTTTATAAAGAAAAACATGAAAAATGTGAAATCCTTGTCGCTCAGTTGGACGAGACACTTTCCATTTGGCACATTTCATTCATCTGGTAGAAGTAATAAGTTCCTGTGGCGATGCCACTGTGATGCTAATTGTTGTCCCTGTGCTCAATGACAGCCAGGCATTCCTCTTCCGCAGGTTACGCCTTTGTCCACATGGAGAACAAGGAGGATGCGCTCCAGGCCATCGAGGCCCTGCACGGCACCTCGTTCAAGGGCCGCCCCCTCTCAGTGGAGCTGTCCAAAGTCCAGCCCAGCAAACAAGCCCCAACAGGAAAGATCCCCTGTGTTAACTGTGGGAAACAGGGCCACTACGCCGGAGAGTGTCCCGTGGGGAAGCCGTCTCTGGAGCAGTACCAGAGTCAGGCGGCGGTCCTGGCAGCGGCGGCGGCTGCAGCAGCGGGTCTGCCTCTCCAGGTCCAACAGAGCGTGCACAATTCAGTCTACAACACCTCCACCTTCGACCCCACGTACGCTGCTCTGACGGGGATCACCACAGGCACGCGCACTGATGGGAACCCAGTGAACCCAGCTGTTTATGGAGCCCTCGCCAGCCAGGTGTACGGTGCCAATGTCGCCAATCAGCTTTACGGAAGCGTGGCCAATCAGGCAGCTCTAACGTCAGGGGCCACCCAGGTGTACAGCTCCATGACCCCCAACATCTACGGCCAGATGGCTGCGACGCCGGCGGCAGCTGCTGCAGCCGCGGCGGCTGCTGCTTACTCGACTCCGGTTTACACCCCCGCTGTGGCCAACCCGCAGGTCTACCTGGCTGCTGCGCCCGGATTAGAAATGCCAACAGCAGCCGCCGCCGTCAACCCAGCCTACACTGTATCTCCAGCCATCTACGGTGCCGCCACACCAGCCTACGCACACATAAGCGCCATGGGAGCAGCCGACCCTACGACAGCCATCTTCGAAGCCGCCAGGCAGGCACACTACTTCGCCCAGGGCCAGCAGGTTGTTGCAGAGCAGCAGTCGGTGGCTGCGGCAGCGGCAGCAGCAGCTGCGGCCAAGTCTGGGGAGAGGGATCGTAGTCCTCTGAGGAGGTCGGTTCCTCTGTTGCCAGACCCAGTGCTGAAGCCGTTCATGTACCAGAGAGCGAAGCCGCGACGACCCCTGCTCCCCACACCGGCCGGTCGGGCGGCTGAAGAGGCCGTGGAGGCAGCGGAGGACCCCATGGCCAGGTAGGAGGGGGGTTAGACCCTGAACCACCAGAACCTCAGCTGCTCAAGATTCCCTAACGCTTTCATTTCCTGCTACTGATTTGCTCACACCGCCCCCCTCCTGCTCTAACCGTCCTCTCCCCACCTCGCCCACCTCTGTCTCCCTCCTATCAGGTACTACGCAGAGTACTACCAGCAGCTGCAGCAGTATCCTCAGTTCCAGTACGCCTACCCGCCACCCGGCGCCATGACAGCCATCGCCGGCATGCCAGGAGTGCAAGCAGTCCCCGCTGTCCCGACGATGTCCGCTCAGCCTGTCGCCACGCTGGACGCCCTCAGGCCAGTGGTCCCCACCGCTGCGGCAGTGGCAGCCGCCATGGCTGCACCCAGGGTGTATGAGCCGCCGTTGCCGCCGCCCACGCGCAAGGAGGCCATCCTCCGCCGCCCCGAACTCTCCCTTCACACGCCTGAGCCCCCCTTCCGATAGTCGCACACAGCTCTCCTCTTTTGCCCTGAACCCCAACCCCACATCTCTTCTTCCACCCCAAACTTGATCACCTTACAGCAGCTGTGTGAGTGTGTGCGACGAGTGCGCGTGTGTGTGTGTGTGTGTGTGTGTGTGTAGGGTCTGAAACTGGGGGCTTCTCAGTTTATTAACCTGCTTTGTGAGGGTTGATCAGCTGACCTTGGTCCTGTTTCCGTGCACACAGTGCAGCCATGAAAGGGAAGCTCCTCGTCTGCTGAACGGGCATTCTTTGTGCGTTTTAGTTTTACTTTCTTATCGTGCCAGTCTCACACGTGTGCCAGTATTAGACTGACCTGTCAGTCATTTCATATGCCTTTATTTCTGCAACCCAGTTATGATTTTCTACGGCCAAAACCGACAAAAACAGTTGCTGGTTTTCGAACCTCTTAGCCATTCTCTTTCGGCCTAGATGATCAGATAGGGCAGCTAATTTCAAACCTTTTTTGCCTTATTTTGAAGAAATGTAGGCAGACGAGAAATGAGATTAACACATATTGTGTCCTGGCTGCATTGCTTTGTGTCAAACAGAACCAAGGTTGTTTTTTTTGTTTTTTTTTGAGGGGGTGTTTGTCTTTAACGTGAATGTCGTGTGTGTGGGTGAGTGTAAGAAAGAGACACGTGCGGGCTTCTGACCTTGCAGCGCACAAACGCAGCAGCTACGACTGCGCCTTGCTGAGAAAACAACCTAAAGCACACATTTTACGTACTGTATCGTATGTCTGGATCTCCCCCTGACCCCGTTCCCCCCCCTGTACTCTTAACGACAACACGGGAAGACACTGCTTCATCTCTCTTTCTAACTACAGCTGCCTACCTCTGACAGTTAATTTCAGTCTACTCGATTTCATTGACCAGTCATGAGTTTATTCATGCACCTTGTGAAGGAACAGGGTCCGCAGTTTGAGGAGGGTGGAGACGATTTTGTAGATATTCCGTATGAAGTCCTCCGCCATATTTAGAGGCCTTGTTTTAAAGTATTTTCTGTGTTTTGTTTGTTTTCGTGTTTTCTTAATGTAATGTGAGTCAAACTGGGCATAATGATGGTAATGAAACAAACCCATGTGTGACTACTGAACGAGTTGTTTACAGACGATCTTTACACTGCATCCTACGAGGAACCGCGATATGTGACAGGCTTAAACTATGTGCCTTTAAGCTTTGAGTGAAGTGCATTAAGAGGAGGGGTCTCCCATTTTTAAGTGCTTTTGACGTTTTTAATCATTTCAAAGGGTGGGCGGGTCGGGGAGGGTGGGGTCAGCCCGGCGGAGCTTAGCATCCACAGGGCTAAGAGCAGTAACGCTTTCCGGTGGACTTGCACACACGTTTGGATATTTTTCGTATCATAGTGTTTTTAAACAGCCACAAACTGAGCCTCACAGGTTCGAAGGTTACAAGCAGAAACGACAGTGATAGCACCAATGAAGTGAGAGATGGGGTAGTGTCTTCTTGTTGCCCAACTTTCCCACTTTTTTCCAAATACCGGTCTTGCTTCGGACTGTAGCTGCAAAATTATGCAAGTGAAGTTTTAATCCAGTTATTGGATCGAGTAGGTGGGTTACCTTGCAAGCACAGGTGCGATTATTAATGTCTTGACCCTGTCTTAAGAGATTAAGGGCCTGTGTCCATTAGCGCCCTTTTTCACTGGTAGCATCCACAATGTCAGTTTTATCGCACCTCTTACTAGCCATCACTTTGGCTAAGTTGCTAAAGTGTGGTTCAAATTGGTAGTGACAATTGAGTCTATTTCTTTTATTCAATGAAATTCTAAAAATAAATTCAAGCTAGCTCCGATAGGAATCATGCCGTAGTGTTAGCATAAACTCAAGACCTGAAACTGCACCTTGAAAAAACTTAATTTATATCAGATGGAGGAAGGACATTGTTGGGCGTGACCTTGTTTCAAAAGATAAACTTTTTTGGACAGATTAAGGGCCTGTGTCCATTAGTGTCTTTTTCACTGGTAGCACCAATAACCTCAGTTTTATAGCTCAACTTACGAGCTGTCTACTTGCTAGGTTACAAAAGTTGGCCCATTGAATTTCAGTTCCACTGAGCAGTGACGGTTAAAACTGTCTTGAAAAGCTTGTTCAATAAAATTTGAGCTAGCATTGACAGAAACTGTATCCTAGAGTTAGCACCAGCCTTAAAACCTGCAAATGTAACTTCAAAAACATGCTAAGCTAGTGTCACCTCTTTTTCTCAAATTTGTTTAGTTGTTGATAAATTACATTGAAAAGTGCAACTTTTTTTAAAGTTGAACTTATTTTGACAGATTAAGGGCCTGTGTCCATTGGTGTCTTTTTCACTGGTAGCATCAATAACCTCAGTTTCACAGTGCATCTTATTAGCTGTCTACTCGCTAGTTTACAAAAGTTGGCCCATTGAATTTAATTCCACTAAGCATTTACATTTAAAACTGTCTAAAATGCTTATTCAATAAAATTTAAGCTAGCATTGATAGGAACCATATCGTAGAGTTAGCACCAGCTCAAGACCTGCAGTTGTACCTTTTAAAATCAAGAAAAGCTAGTTTCACCTCTTTTTCCACAATTTTGATTGGTTCTTGATAAATTACATTGACAAGTGCAACTTTTTTTAAAGTTGACCTTTTTTTGAGAGATTAGGGCCTGTGTCTATTAGCGCCTTTTTTCACTGGTAGCACCAATGACCTCAGTTTTATGGCACATTTTCTAGCTGTCTACTTGCTAGGTTACAAAAGTAGGCCCATTGAATTTAATTCCACTAAGCAGTGATGGTTACAACTGTCTCAAAATGCTCATTCAATGAAATTTAAGCTAACATTGATAGAAACCATATTGTAGAGTTAGCACCAGCTCAAGACCTGAAATGTACATTTAAAAAACAAGCAAAGCTAGTTTCGCCTTATTTTCTCAATTTTGGTTGGTTGTCGATAAATTACCTTTTTTTGAGAGATTAAGGGCCTGTGTCCACAACCACTGTTTTAGTCCCTCCTAGCTTGTGGCGCTCATTACCTCAGTTTTATAGTACCTATTACTACCTGAATTTCGAATTAGTAATGACGGTTAAGTTTGTTTACACTTTTTTTGTATGAAATTTAAGCTAGCAGTGATAGAAACCACGTCATAGCAGCTTAAGACCTGAAGTTGTACCCCAAAACAAGCACAGTTTGTCTTTCTTGCAAAACAAGCTGAAAGCAGAAGTCCCGCCTCTTCTCAGTTTTGATTGGTCATTGATCAAGCAGTGCCACTACCTAGTGGGACTTTTTTTTTTCAACTGAAAGTGCAGCCATTCAACAACAAATGGCGCCAATGTATTCATTCTATATAAAAAAAAAAGGTGCTGCCAAAAAAATGCTGTTAGTGGACACAGGCCCTAACTCCACCCATTTGGTTCGACAATCATTTAAAACCGTCACTTGGAATCCTTTTGCATCTACTCTCTGACAGCAGTCCGATGCACACACAGTCATACCCTCTGAAATCACCTTACTGCCTCGCTGTTTCACCCTCCCCTCTCCCTGTGTGGTTTTTAGTGGTTAAGTGATTTTTGCATCTCACAGTGTAATCTTTCTGTGTTGTATATACAGACACATACCAGTTGCATCCTTAGTAGACTTCTGTGGTTTGCGAAATGTCTTGTTTGCCATGTTTAAGACCGTATTTTTTAGATGAGTATTTTAATTTGCCTTTTTTTAGGAAAAGACAAAAAAGAACGTAAAAATAAGCATGCTTTTTATTGAGAATATGTATTCTATAATCATTATTATAATAAAGAATGTTTGGCTGACTACTGTGGCAAAAAAAGCAAAGGGTTTGGACATTTCCCCTTCTTGTTTATGTTTCTCTGTTTCTCTTGTAAAATGACCACCAGACCCATTTGACTGGGGACCCAGGGGGAGACAGGTGTAGATGCTGGCCCAGCTTTGATCTCTTTGGTCAGGGTAAGTGCGGGTTGGTGCTCCTATCTCTCTCCAGCCTCTCAAACTGGACGCAAACCAAAATTAAGGGATGCGTTTTGTGCTTGACAAAATCAGTATTCTATTTGGGCATGAAACTTTGGGAATGGTCCTTTAAATTTCATACAGAGAGTGTGTTTTAAGCACTGTGAACACTGTTGAGAGCTGGGGAGAGGCACACAGATAGAATGGCCTGGGTGCATTTTGATCTGTGGAGCAGTCCTGTTCCTGGGGTTGATGGGTGTGCGTCTGGTCTGGTCTGGTCTGGTCTGGTCTGGTCTCTCCCTGCTGCACCAAATTCTCTCCCCTCCGTGTGTCTCTGTGTTCACTCTACTCTCAAAACCTGCATGTCTGATAATCTGTAACTTTGCCGCTCAAGAAAAAAAGAAAAAAAAAAAACTATCCCCCGCGACAGTCCAGCTCTGAACTAACTATCTCAACTGAATTAGGTCACCGTGCCACCTGGAACGGCCAGTGCGCAGCCGTGCGTGAGCTAACGGCGTGAGCCATGGGGAGGACTTTTAGCACGGCGCCACCGCAGCGGGAACTTGTCCCCTCTCTCTTCACCACCAAGGTAAATGAAAAAACGAAACCAAAACCAAAAGCACTGACCTCTCCTCTCCCCACCCTGCCGCACCTTCCTTTGACTGTGCCTTGACCAAACACTTCCCACCTCCTCTCCTCCGCCATCGCCACCTCCCCTCTCTTTCCGATCCGTAACTCCTCTGCTGCAATGGCAGTGCCATCGTTGAGGGTGGCGGGGCGGGCTGGGGAGGGTGGAGTGCTGTTAGGACCCTTTCCACAAGACTGAGTCCTGTCTCACATCAGCATTCAAGGCGATTGACTGTGTCCTCTGTCCCGCTGGCGTCTGAGCAAGTGAATAGAGGAAAGTGTGTGTGTGTGTGTGTGTGTGTTAAACTGAGAGCATGGGTGTCTGAACTGGTCTTGGGTGGTGATTTATTGATTGGTGAGGCTTGGCACATGCGGCCCAACCCTTCCCTCCCCTTGCCCGCTAGTCAACTCCTCTCCACCGCCGTACTCGCCGCCCTTACAACTCCCCCTTCCCCTTCCTTTCTCCCCTCCTTCTCAACCCCACCCTACTGTGCCCATGCGCCTCTACTTTCCGCCGTTCACCCACACACAGCGCTTCCTTCCGCCGCCACCGCCGTTGCCACTTTGGATCTGGGTTTGTGGCTCTGGCTCGGACTCAGCTACCCAGAACCACCCACCTGACCCCAACCTCCCCACCCTCCTTTGTTGCCAGAGCGGCGCCAATGGACAGTGCGACCAGAGTTAGTACTTGACACAGAGAGACTTCCAAGTTGGACGAATTGCTTTGCGAAAGGTCTTGAATGCTGGGTTTGTTCTGCATGGCTGCGGAAGAGATTTGAACTCCTGCTCCCAAAATCCTACACCTTGAGCTCCCAATCAGCCTCAAGCACTTTTCTTACCTTTGGGTCCCCCATTGCCAATCAGAAACATCCTATAAGATAGGCCTAGGTATGAGGCCAGTCTAACCTGTAGATTCTCATCAATCTCAGGGTTCCTATAGGACTTTTCTGGTACGGCAGCTCTCGTTCACTAAAACTGGGATCACCTGCACTGGCTGGATATGTGCTCTGAGTGAAATGTGTGTTTTTTTACCTGTTAAGATTGTCTTTGTGCTGAGATAGTGCTTAAACCTCGCACCACACCATGAGCCAGCGCTCAGGGGCTTCGAGAGAGTCAAACAAGTTGTCCCACATTTGCTCTGACAGCTGCGAGATGGAGTCGAGACAAAGAGGGGAGTGCCTTCTGGCAGCCTAACAAAGGAAAGGGAAGAAGGAGGACTGAGTAGTTAAATTGATAATAAGGTGAGTAGGTAGTGGAAGCGTCCTTTGTCTAAAGCCGCGCCCTAATCTGGCCTTCCTGATCTTGGAGGATCCCAAAAATGCTTTCTGCTCAGATTATTTAATGCCAAAAACAGCTTCCTTTGACTCTTGATGCTAATTCCCAGGGCAAACCTTCCTTATCTACTCAAAAGTTGAGTTTAAGATAAAATATTCCAAAGATAAAGAACAACATCATCTGCGTAAGAAGCAATACTGCAACATGCAGTCAGGGAAACCCTCGCCAACAAACACCACTTTCCCCTAATCAACGCAGCTCGTAATGACCATATCAAACACTTCCTGTCCTCCATCATCAGGGCGCATTGTGCTACAAATTTTATCCTCCAGTCCATGCCATCCTACCCCCCCAACCCACAATTCCTCACTAAAGGCTTTCAGTTGCTTGCAAGCCTGGGCTTCCTGTGCTTGGGTGAATGCAGCCATGCATCTCTAAACCCTCCTCTGCTCTGGATTCACAGTTAAAGTATTGTGACAGCCAAAACTTGCTGCAGCCTCTTCCTCACTCTCACTTCCTCACCCACTCTCCCCCCACACACACAAAACCCCCCCTTTGCCTTCTGTGGTTTGGACGCCTGATAATCCAGATGCTCTTTCCGCACACATCTCTTGGCCTTGGGTTGTTTTGATGGGATCCAACAGGGTCCATCTGGTCTCCTGCAGCAGGTATCAGCTGAGATTGGTTTGAGCACAACTTTTGAACCATATTGCCTTTTTTAAGTTTGCAAAATGAGATTCACTGTCTGATGTAACCGTGACTTTTTTTTTTTTAGCTTAAATGTGAAATGACCAACTTGATGACACTCTACTTTTGGTCAACATTTTTTTTTAACAGAGACTTTTGCAGTAGAGTCATACCTCAGCCATTACTTCATCAACAGGATGAACACTCACAAGATTCACATCACTGTTTTCATGCAGCGGCCATTTCTCTCCAGCATCACGCTCAAGGTGAGGAGCTTAAATGCTAATATAATACCTACAAATATGTTTGCAAGTTCTATCAATATTTGAATCTGACAAATTATTACCATTTGTTTCAAATATTTGTCACTTTGAAAATGATGGATACCAGAAATCCAGAGGGATCAATAAATGTGTAAGCATTTATTGATTTAAACACTCAAACCTACTTTTGTTAGGGAGATATTGGCAGAAACCTATAAAACATGATCAATTAACAGCTCTTTATTATTAGTCTTAGTATTTAAAACCCTATTGCAATGCTAACATCTCTATGCTAATATTTAATAATCATTAGCTGAAGTCAGATGTTGGAAAATGTAGCATTCAACCCATCCTAGCTAACATTGTACCAAACTGTCACATGTTATGATATGAATAACCAAATATTAGCTAAATTAGCTACATTTATTGCTAATTAGCATTGGGCTAAATGCTAATCTCAGCTTTTTGTTCACTTAGCTGAAAAAATCTAATGTAATATGAAATGTTTTTAGCGATAACATGCCTCAATTTTTCCTGCCTTTTTCATTACCTATACCCTTGTTTCTTTTATTTATTTATATATATTTTTTAGCTTGTAGCCATTATCAGATATAACAAAAAATTAGAGTAATTGTAAGTAATAAATCACTGCTCTTTGGTTAAACAGCATTTAATAACAGAAGTAACAGTAATACAGTGAGATTTTTGGCCACACTTAAAGCTAACATGTTTGATAGCCCATTAGCTAAATTCAGACCCCTGCTAATGTTAGCATTCAACCTTTTTTTTTTTTTGTTAATATAACTGCTGAGTAACTGTTATATAAAAGCTATTCCTAGGACTTAGTAAATGTTCACATCTGTTTCTCTGATGTAGCCGCAGGTAGCCTGTCTGATGAATTAGCATTTTGTGCTACCTTAAATTAGCCTTGACGATTAATTTCATTGTAAACAACCATTGCCTTTCAAGTTGTTTAAATCAAAAGAAAGGGACTGCCAAAGGATCAACATTTCAAGGTTTAAAAAAATGTTTGATAGCATTTAGCTAAAGCCTGACCTTAGTGAATATTAGCATTTAACTACTTCCTGACTCCTAAAAAACGTTACCAGGGATCCAGTGGGACATGTTGATTAGCTAAAGTCGGACCATGAAAAATGTTAGCATTTAAGCAAGGATTTTGCTAAATGCTAACATCAGTTGGCCTAAATTAGCTTTTAGCAAGCCAAGCTTATCTCATAAATTAGCAATATTATACTTGGATAAACGCCCTAATTTGTTGGATTATCGGTCGCTAAAGTGTTATTCTAGCTGTGTTAGCATTAAAAAGTGTCTCCCTCCAGATTATAAATATCCATTGTCTTCAATGTTGATGATTGATTGAGAACAGATGGTTTGATTTGTCAACAAATTGCAAACTTTGAACCAAGCAGTGTGAAATTAAAACAGCAGCTTTCCACCTTGTGCGTGATGTTAGAGGTAAATGGCTGTTGAAATGATTATGGCGAATGGAGTTCAAGCTGTAACCATACTGTTTTTTAAGGCGTTGTTAATTTTTATTATAATTATTATTTTTTTCAGTTAAAAAAAAGAAAAAAACTGGGAATCTTTCATGCGGTAGGTTGTGTTGGCAGAGTGTGAGCTGCTTTAAGTTTTCACATTATTTTGTTTGCCCCTTGTGAATGTCTTTCTTAAAAAGCATTTTAAGCACACATAGCTCCTCCATGTTTACAGTGATCAACCCATCCCACTCCCTGAACTCAGTAGCAGCACAGTAATGTAACTAATGGTAACTACAAATAGTGGCACACAGTAGCTAAGCTTCTCCAAGTAGGTTAATGGACCAAGCATAGTGTAGTTACATTGAAATGCCTGATTAATTATGATAGAAATCATTCTAGTTTCCAAAGATTCATCCTCAAGGGTGACAGAATAATGTGTCACCAGGAAAAGAAAGCAATCTGCTCATTTCAGGAAATTTGTTCCAGCACAAAGTCAAATGGGATGGGTGTTTGGGGATGTTAGTTGATGAATGTTAGCTGAAATTGTTGCATTATCATGTTTACTGTGAATGACAAATCCTTATATAAACATATTATACTGTACAGTTGTGTATGCATATACTATATATATATATGCCTTTTTAATAATATGTATTTCTTATAATGCAAGGAATTTTTCAGTCTGCATGCAAATCATAAATAAATTCATTTTTTTACATAAAAGAGCGTGAATCTCTTTTTTTTTCATTATTATTATTAAGAGTATTTTATGTAAAAGAATGATATCACCTAGTATGGGGCTGGAAAAACAGTTGAAAGTGACTTTACCTGCAGCATTTTAGCTGTACAGACAGTTTGAGGTGCAGTAAATCATGAGCTACTTTCCCTAGAGTGCCAGAGAGCTTTATTTATACCTTTCTTAAATGTTATCACCTTGTGAAATCATTCAAAATTAAGCTCTTAGTTTTCTTGTATTTGTGGACTGAAGCCACAGAAGTCTGCGTTTGCCATTGAGATTCACTAACAGCAACAGGTGCATGGCACAAGCCATAAAAACCTCGCAGGGACGAGGGGGCGTAAATGACATCTCTCTTCCCCACTCACAGGCCTGTTAACCCTGCCCCGCGGGAGACTACCCCGCCTTTCACGCCTTTTTAGGGTCAGAACCTGATACCCGAGCGGTCGGTTCTCATACTTATTGGGGTGCGGTCACGTGTGTCACTTTTGACCAGGAAAGGAGCACCGGCCGGCAGGGTCTTCTGGTAGTGGGAGCACCACCTCCGCACAGCACCTCGCACCAGTGGAGTCTGGTCTCTGCAGCCCCTAACTGTCTCTCCCCCCTGCAAGCGAGGTTCTTGCCATCACGACGTCGTCGTCGTCTCAATTATTGATTAAATTTTCTTACTATAAGCTGAGGGGGACCTGAGAAGTCCTGACAGAGGCGGCACCATGACAGCTGTCGAAACCATGACATACAGCAACTCCTACACTATCCACCATGAAGAGGCTTACATGACCCAGGAGGAGGACTGGGACAGGGACCTGCTGCTGGACCCCGCCTGGGAGAAGCAGCAGAGGAAGGTAGGTGTGGATGAGGAGGCTCAGCAGCTTGGGCACGCTTGTGCTGATGTGCGTAAAAGCGCACAGATTGAACCATGCACTCACGCTTGTAATAAGTGAATTTCTGACATGAAATTTAACATCACAGTCCTTCCCTCGTACTTTGGAGAATATAAATCAGCCATAGATGAAACTGGGCATCTGCTGTCCTCACACCTGGCACTTCAGTCCTGCTGGAAGCTGTGTGGGCAGATATTTTAGGCCGAGGAACTTTCTCAGTGTTGTCTTTCAGCTACCCCCGATTGCCTTGCGAAGACTGTCTAAATATAAAACCGCCCTCCTTAGTCTTTGGGACAGATTCTGAATCATAATGAATCATTGCGAGAGAAAAAAAAACGTACTTAACGTGCTGTTAATAATTTAAAATGAGTTTCACAACTTTTAAAAGAGCATTGATAGTTTCTTTTAAATTAAATTTATTCATTATGAATGAGTTTGAGGCTAAAATATCCCCTTTAGCCTTACTTTGTTAGCCCTATTAAGCTACCAGCTGGAGGACGAGCATGACAGGTGCGTTTAACGAGCTCTCGGAGCTTTGTCAACTGACACAAGCGACGCCTGCCGCCCGCAAAACCGGGATAAAAACAACAACCCTAAAGATGGAAATAGCTGTTTTTAATTCAAATAACCCAATGGCACACAAATCACCCTGTCATCTTCATATTTTCGCTATCGTTTGTTAGCTAGCTTCGATTTGTTAACTACGTCACACGGCGGCCATGTTTGACTCGCATAAACTTAACTGTCAGTTACCGTCTTCTAACGGTCAAATCCTCGAATTAAAGCTTTTACTAGCTTATAGGGAGAATATATCAAGTTGTTTAGTTTACTAAAAAGATTATGATTTAAAAAAAAATGTGGTGAAGTTATTGGTAACTGTACTTGTCGTTGATAGATCTTAAATAGTCCCCTCAGCCCCAGTTAGCTAGTTGCGTAGCTTCCTAGCTAGCTAGCTAACACTTTAGCAGCACTAGCAAAAATGAGAACACACTTAACATATATTTTTTTCCATATTATTGAGACATTTAATGCTTTTTCAGAAAGATTAGACTCTAAAATGCAGTATAATACAAAGCTATACGTAAATTGTGACTAAAATGATGTAAATTATTGACATTAATGTACTGCAACAGTGCGTAGATTCAAAAATATGAATGTTTAAGATAAATTCAATACCAGATTTCAATGAAAATGTTAAAATTTTCTTTATTTACTTTTACTACAATTTTAAAATTTTGTCCAAAGTCCATTTACAACACAAACAGTCCCTTTTAGACAGTGTTACGGTGTTACTCTCACAAATGTTAAAATTGTTTGTGGAGTATTTTGAGAAAGGGCTAGAAATTATAATTATTATTTGCTAATAGCAACACTTTAGCTATATATATGCCTCAAAAAGGCATTTGTTGAACTCCCAGACAAAGAAAAGAAGCAAAAATTATGCGGATGCTAGCTTTTTAAGTGTAAAAAGGCTCTTGGTTTAACTCTCTAATGTTGAAAGATTATCACTCAATTATTCTCTCAAATATTTGTGCCATTTTGCACTTAAAACTGAAGTATGAGTTTCTCACAGAGATTGCTTATCCTAAAACATTTTGTCAAAGTGCTGAGTAGCTTAACAGCAGCAAGTTCCTTTGAAGTTTGACGCATTACTTGGCATTTAATTTTCAAAATTGTTCTGTCATTGCAAAATGTCCCACTGCCTCCAGAGCCAGAGCACTGTGACAGGCTGAGAGACCTCAACAGATGGCAACAGAGAGGGAGATGGCGAGGCTGGTAGATATACACCCCGGGTTGGTTTCACAGACCTACAAATAAACATCAAACTATAAATACTTTCAACTTGCTCGGCTCAAACCTCCCTCCCTGCTTGCCCTCTTTTTCTCCTGCTCTCTTTCTGTCGTTTCCTCAGTATGGTTTAACACTTCCTTAAGTTACCATTTATCTAACATCTCACACTTTGCCTCTTTCTATTATGTTAGTTAATCCCTTTTTTCACATCGTCTACCAGCGATGATACATGTAAGACCTTGAAAAACCTCTCCCAGCCTTCTCTCTTTAATCGTCACCCCTCAACCTCCCAGGGGAGCAGGTCATCGTACCCCTTTGCTCTTCTTGGCATGTAAAATCTAGCTTAAGGAGCTGATATCAGTCCATAAATATAGCCAGTGCATCATTTTGCAATGAAATGAATATGAAAGGGAATCCTCTCCAGCACCAGCTGTCCTCTCCTCTATCCTTGAAATTTCAGTGGAAAAAGCTGCTCAACACTTGACTCACTACTAAAATGTTTGTCAACACACTGTGAGGCGGAATCTGATACCGGACATTAGAAATAGAGCTCGTCTTAACTGTACATCTTGACATTGGGTTTATATTTACCATGAGGCAGCTTTTGTTGATAGCTCAGTATTTGATTCAAAGTTGGCAAAAATAGTGTTGAGTAATATATCTAGCAAAGGACAGCATCGTTTTTTTCTTTCTGGTTCTCTTTTGCACCTGTGATCCCAGGAATAAGACAGTCTGATCCAAGAGACATAGTTTCTGTTTCCAGGAAGTCAGAGCTTACTTAAAGGTCTCTCTTTTACCTATTTTAACACATTATATCTCTGTTTTTGGACATTACAGTTGGTAGATGATGGCTTTTGGCAACGTTCATCTGTTAGCTTTGCCGTTCTCTCTGTTGATATCAGAAAATCTCGTCTCAGCAATACAACTGAAGTCATCTTCTGTAACACGTAGTTAAAACGTTCAGCTGCTAAGCAGCTAAGTAAAAGACTAGTCAGATAACCTATAAATACACATGACACAGGGTTATCAAGCGTTTTATCTGCTTAGCTAATCTGTTAGCCACATGTTCGACACTTAGCGGAAGCATTAATTTTTCAACCTGAGTATACGTTAATGGATTTACACCCTTAAAAAAAATTTATCTCACAAAAAGTTTTCAAAAGTCATTCTGTAGCAGTTAGGTTATGGTTTTACACCTCTCAGAAAAAAAACTCTTAAAAGTTTTAAAAAGTCATTAAGTTGAAGTGAGGTTAGGTTTTTACACTCTAAAAAAAATTAAATAATTTTTTTAAGTCTTTAAGTTGAAGTTAAGCTATGGTTTTACTCTTCTCAAAAAAATAAAAAAAACTGCATTAAATTTTTTTAAAAGTTATTAAATTGAAGATAGGCAACAATTTTACACTCTAAAACATGAAATAAATTTTTCAAAGTCATTACGTTGAAGTTACGCCATGGTTTTACCGTTTTAAGAAAAAATAAATAAACTAAATTAAAAAAATTGAAAAGTCATTCAATTAAAGATAGGTAACAATTGTACACTTCTTAACAAAAATTAAGTTTTTAAAGAGTGATTTCGTTGAAGTTAAGCTACGGTTTTACACTTCTAAAAAAAACCCATAAAACCCCATTAAAATTTCTCAAAAGTCATTTAGTTTAAGTTAAGTTTTGTAAAGCTGGAGCTTAAATTTCAACAAATACTCTCTTTAGTTCTTATATAAATTGTAAAATTTAATTATTAATATGAAATTGTTCTGTTTAAAACCACAGAGGATTCTGGCCATTGGGGGGGAAATGAAAAAGAAAAATATTATTGTTATTTTTGTTAATATTATTATGTTTAAGCCAGTATTCTGATTTTTTTTCGGAACAAAAATAATAATGATGATAATTTTGGACCTATTTTTTTCCATTTTAATTCTGTTCAGTAGTCCAGGTATCTAAATTCAATAATCTCATCAAAACAGGTGCCAAACGCATTAGTGTCGGAGTTGATTAATGACCCTTCATGTTTGCTCTATTTTTCAAACAGTTTACTTTCTAATTAAGATATTTAACATTTTCACTCATATTTCTCTACCTCCATCTTTTGGACATTAAACGAATAATCTGTCCTAAAGAGTGATGATTGTCAGCTCTGATAAAGACACATTAAGTAATGTGATATTATCCACTCAGCTTAATGTAATGTGTCTCAGCGTGGGTGAGCGGAGAGCTCAGGGTGCTGCATAATCAAATCTATTCCTGTCTAATTGCATTTTGGTGCTTTAATAAATCATACAGTAGTTCAGCAGGCAGATGAGGTCATCGATCTCACCTTAAACCCAGAGTTAGACCGGAAGCTCCAGTTTTTATGAAGCTTGTGTTCAGAAAAATCTGTTAGATTTATATAAATTTAAAGTGACAGTAACATCTTCCCATCCTTTCACTCTTTTTTTCAATCTATTCATGAAAAGACTGATCCACAATCCAGCTCATCAGAGCGGCTACATCCCCAATCCCAAGATGCACCTCGGAGGAAAATAAAGCAGGAGGCAGCAGCAGGGAGGGCTTCTTAGATTCCCTCCCATGATTCACTCTGTCAGTCATGTGATCCCGATGCAGTGACAGTTTCCCAGCTGAGCTGAGCTGAGCTGATCTCTGGACCTCTCAGCATATTTGTATTCAGCGGAGGAGTCGAGCACGTGGTGATGTTTGAGGATTTTTGGATTTTGAAATCTACTGCAAACAAAAAGAGATGTGAAGTTGTTTGCAAAAGGCACATGAAAACTTCCTCACACACCTCATTTTGCTCTCCGTAGACGAGAAATGCTCATCATTATCATGATGATGAAACCTTGCCACCTTTTCTCCCCTCTCTAAATTTTTGCACAACTTTATTAGCTCATTTCAGGGAATAATGTCGCCATTAATCGGGGCAGAACTTCTACATCTGTGTCTCAGGGAGAAGGTGTTTGAGGGTTAAACGTAAGCGGAGAGGTGAAAGAGCCTGCACTCAGATCGAATAGCAGTTGCTATTCCAGAAGCCGTGTCCATGTAGGGAGGCTTCTATAAACTGCTTTAGTGCCTGCGCAGGAGCCCTGGGAGGCCGTAGGAAGGGCTGAGGAGTGTGTGTGTGTGTGTGTACATAGTTGTGTGACATATTCTTACACTTTTAATAGCACAAAAGTGTGTTTCCTGTGAGTTAATGTGTGGATTGGAAGTGAGAGATGATATTCGATACGGCGCTGGGTGGAAGTAGGAGATAGTGATTGATGAGGCCTTCAGGGTGGCCATGTTGATGTGATCAGAGCAATCCTGAAGGTCTGTAAATTAAATAAAAGAAAGCTAGCTAAAGAAACGTGCAAAAGACGAAATATTTCCCAACAGGAACTCTTATTATTTCGAAAAAACGGAGCGTTGTGTTTATGAACCTGCCAAATTTGTCACCTCAAACTTGAATGTTTGTGAAGCTTAGCTCATAGCGTTGGGGCTGAATGCTGGCTGCATGGAGCGGGTATTTATAGGCAGGTGGTAGCAGAAGTTACAGTCGTCAGTTGGAAGTCTGCTGAGATGATGGGTCTCTTATAATAGGACTGAGGTCATGAAGATATCATTATGTTCTTCATAATGGCTTTAAAAGCTGCTGCAGCTGTGAAAAACTCAGCCAGAGCTGTTTCCTTTTCCCTTCAATACATTTCCTCACGTTGATCATCTTCCTGAGTGACGAGGACGACCCCAGTGGTCACGTCACCGACGCGGAGTCACGTCAGTTTCACAATCTTCGAATAACAAAATGAAATCAGAGTTGTTGAGATCATCTGACGCGAGCTTTAAATAACCTTTTTGTGGTCTTCAAACGGACGCAGAAGTTGGCTCACAAGGTCGAGGGTGACTTGCTCTTTTGGCTTCGGGGTACGCTTGGAAATGTTGCCGGGTTTCGTCTTACTTTAACATCAGTTTCACACACATTCCCTCATGATCAAAGCTCCGGTGAACGCAGAATTAGCTGACTCGAGGTGCGCGAGGACGGTTTTGCCTCTTATTTCAGGGAAAGAACTCACCTTCTGAAATTAGACACAGCCCTCCCTCCCCTTCCTCCTCCTCCTCCTCCTGATCCTGAACCCCAACTGGCTCTCTGTCTCAGCCAGCCGCACTCTCATAAATCCTCCACGACCACTTACACCAATTTATGTCTCTCATGTCAGTCTCCTCAGCCCAGAGCTCATTAAACGACAAAAGAGTCTGCATGCTGCCGACGCCGACCATGAACCCGTTCACTCACCTTTATTCGCCGTCATCGATCACTCAGTCAGTCAATTCATCAGTTGACTGGTGGAACAAGAAAAGGAGGCGATAGCGCTAATACACTGAACAATGAGAGACAAGGTGCTGAGTGAGTGCAGTGCAAGCAGAAAATCAGTTATTACATCACACCTCTATGACTATTTAAAGTCACAGGGACTTCACAAAACCACTTTTCCATGAAATAGGTGGAAAGAAAATGAGTGTTTGCTCCTGTCAGTCATTTTCTTCTGCAGTAGCTCAGAGATTATGACTTTTTCACCTGCTTTAACATCTGTTTGAAAGATTGTCAACCGTTTATTCTGAAGCCATCAAAATGTTTAGCTGTTTATTGCTTTACTCTTTGACTAAACAAATGAAATCTTGGGAATCAGCAAGAAAAACGAAGCAAAGGCAGAGTAACAAACAAAAAGCAAAAAAAAGAGTTGCAGTTCCTTGGGTTGCCACTAGAGCAGGGGTCTGCAACCTTTACTCTCCAGAGAGCCGTTTTGCCTCAGCTCACCTGGATGTTAGTCATTCAGGAGCCACAGAATCTTCTTTATCTTCACATTAAGACAAAAAAGTGTAAAATCAGGTAAAAAAAATATCTAAACAAGAAGCTGTTGTGTTAATAAAATTGTACACGTGATTTCTTAATTTTTTTTAATTGTTAATAAATTATCAAATTTAAAAAGAAACAAAACAGAAACTTGTAACATCATAGATTCTACATATTTGCAAAATTTATGAAATTTCAATAAGCTGGAGAGTTAAAAAAATCAAAATTTTTTGAAATAAAAAAATTTCAAAGTTTTGATATTTTAAAAAATAGCAGAAATGTCATAAATTTGCAAAAAACAGAGACCCTAATAATGCAATTTTAAAATTTTGCTAACTTTTCAAAAATTGCAAAAATTGGGGATTTATATTTATAAAAAAAAATTGCTCAATCTTTGAAAAAGGTAAAAAAATTCCTTATTTGCAAAAATCCCCCAAAATTAAACAAAAACTGCAAAAATCACAAAAATGTAAAGTTTTTTTAAGGGGTGATGAATTTTAAATACAAAATGTTATATTATGATTTCACTTAGTGTCTGTTGTTTTATCATTAATACCCTCTGTAAGGAAAAAAAATATATATATATAAAAAAAATAATTAGCCTGGCTCCAAAAAGGCAAGAAAAGGAAACCACAGTGGAGTACATATAAAGTTTTTTTTTGTTTTTTTTTGGTGACTTGTTTACAGCCTCGTGCAAAATCAGTTTTGGACTAAGAAGCATGTATCTTACCGTATTGATGCTAAGAGTTAGCATACCCAAGGGTGTGATTGGTTCGTTCATCAAGTTAGCACATCGTAGCAGTTTACCACAGGCTGAGTATAACCTTACATAAGACTTAGAGCAAAAAGCTGACCTAAACTTAAGCATGGTTTTTGTTACACCTGGTTGAAAATTTTACTGGGCCTACAAAAGAAAATATGAACAGAAACCAGAGATCACACAAAACTAAGCGATGGCAGCGCGACTTCTGTACGGGACAGTTGATGAAACAGTTGAGGAAGTCTTATTTGGAATATCTGGAGAAGAGACTTCTTTGTAGCTACAGAAACTAAAGCTAAGTGACTGTGCTGCTTTGTGATGACAGTTTAGGTTAAAGACCTTCATTTTTAAGGTAAAAGCTTGTGTTTGTTGTTGGAAGAAAATGATTATATTCTTCTACCTGGGATTTTTCTTTGGTTATTATCCAGATACTTTGATTGATTATGTATCTGTACTTAAATTTACATAAAAACATTGGTACATTGGTCGTAGCTAAGTTTAACCTAAGATACACAACTGACTAGCATTTCAATAGGATGACTGCCATATTGGGGCTTCATTGGTCTTTTTCAGATACCAATGGATGGCGTCATTTAGACTAGGTTCACACCATTATTCATGGAAATAACCAAGGACCCTGGACTATTTTGTTTGGTGGATAGAGCAGAAAACGAAAAGATTGGATGGTGACGTGGTGAATTAGCCACAGGCCACAAGGCCATACCGGCATCCCTGGACATTGTTTTTGGGGTACGAAAAAAATTAACCTTGTAAGGGCCTTTTGTTAACAAGCTAATTAAAACTAGCAAAAAAATGTTGCGTTGAACGACTCTACGGTAAATTGAAAGAAGTGCTAGCGCTAGTCACTGGATGCCAGCATGGGTAGCGTTGTATGTGTGATGTGTGACGGTGAACATGTTCTCAACATTACGTTCTTTTCAACATTAGCATGTTAGCGTTATCATTTGGGTATGATAGCTGCTAATTTTAGCATTCAGCTAAAAGCACTTGGAGAAATCTGTAGAGTTTGTTACTGATGATGAAAACTTGACAAACGTCTCTTGACCTCGAAGGCGAATGTAGCTTCATTGATGTGTGGGTTAGCATGGTAGCATTTCAGTCTAGAATCTGGCAGTTAGGTATCACAAAATATCATCATTTCTACTCACTGTACCTTTAAGATCTCCAGGAAATAGTCTCAGACCACCCCTCAAATGCCATTTCTGTCATTCTATCAATCCATCTATCTATCTATCTACCCCCAAAATTTGCCAAATGTATTGTTTATTCCTCTAAATCTAAACTGGTTTCCAGATTAGTCTCTGTTTTCTGCTCTCCAGCCTCTTTTGGTGGTTGTGTTGTTTGCACAAGCTCACACACACACACACACATACACACTGAGAGCTCATCATTAAGGTGTTGTGGCAGGTTTTGCTGACAGGCATCATCATTCTACTTGCACTGCAACCTGGAACCATGTGGCAGTGGAAAACAATGTAAGGCAGCATAATTGAGCAGAACAGGCCCAAATGTTTCCTCGCGCTGAGCCGAAGCAATTAATACGCCGCCGCAGACAGATGGTCATGTCGAGACGAGTGACTGACTGAACCAGGTTAGCCGTGCGTTGGCTCGTTTTGTTCGGCTGTGGGCAGAAAACAAAGCGCTTGGGTTGGAGATGATGTAGTGCAGGACTGACAGCGGTTGTGTTTATCTTGCGTGGTGGGATTGTGTGCCGTGAAACAAAATAAGGTGTCTTCACAGAGGTACTGAGACGCTGCAGGTGATGTGTAAACAGAATCCTAATCACATGTCCTGTTTGCACAAAACTCTCCTTCCGATCTCTCAAACATTAGCATCGTTCCCTCAGTGTTTCTGTTGACTCTGATCACCTGCTCCACCTGTTCCCTCACCAGCTGAAATCCCCTGAGCCCACACTTTATCTCTGGCATCTGGCACACATACACACACACACTCTGACTAGAAGAGGTGTCCTAGGCTTTTTATCCCCTCTACAGTGACATAAATCCATGGGGTTTGGACTCGGGCCGTGCCCTGGAGGCCGGTAGTGGCCCTGTTGTCAGCAGGGTCTGTGGGATATTAGCTGTAAATCCTTCATAGAGGAGAGGAGGAAAGAGAGGCTGTTAAATTGATGTGTGGGATTGATTCATTCACTTGAACTTTAGCTTTAACCAGTACTAACAAAGACAATCTAGCTAGCTCAGTCTCTGGGTCTTCATGTTGTGCTTCTGTGGACTTATATTTTTTAATTGTTTGGCCATTTTCTGTAAATAAAAGCCTTTGAAACAGGTCCAAGTCACCCGAGCCTCTGTTACTACACTTTTGCTGTTTAATGTAGCTTTGTTCACCTTTAGCGCTGTCTTTATCATCATTAGCGTTAGCCCCTTCGGATGCAATTGCCAAAATCTGCTCTTTCCTGTCTTAGCTGTTGGCAAACCATGTCAAACTTTGAAGTTTTGCACTGCACTTCTTCATGTTACTGTCCAGCAGACGTCAAGTTTGTTGTTTTTGTCATTTTGATAATGTTAGCATGCTAACTTTGCTTGAGTTCTGCTCATCGCTCTGTGTGCTAGATAGTCATGTGACCAAACAAAAATTTATAAATATAAAAAAATATTCACTGATTAATCAATTGAGTAGTCACTGCCCTTAAAGTTGATGATTAACCGTATAATCACCACCTCCAAATTTGTTGATTAATCGTATAATCACCACCTCCAAATTTGCCGATTAGTCGAATAATCACCACCTCCAAATTTGACGATTAATCAAATAATCACCAACCCCAAATTTGATGATTAATTGAATAATCACCACCCCCAAATTTGATGATTAATCAAATAATCACCACCCCTAAATTTGACGATTAATCAAATAATCACCAACCCCAAATTTGCCGATTAATCAAATAATCACCACCCCCAAATTTGATGATTAATCAGATAATCACCACCTCCAAATTTGACGATTAATCAATTAATCACCACTTCCAAATTTGACGATTAATCAAATATTCACCACCCCCAAATTTGACGATTAATCAAATAATCACCACCCCCAAATTTGACGATTAATCGAATATTCACCACCCCCAAATTTGACGATTAATCAAATAATCACCACCCCCAAATTTGCCGATTAATCGAATAATCACCACCCCCAAATTTGATTATTAATCAAATAATCACCAACCCCAAATTTGATGATTAATCAAATAATCACCACCCCTAAATTTGACGATTAATCAAATAATCACCACCCCCAAATTTGACGATTAATCAAATAATCACCACCCCCAAATTTGACGATTAATCAAATAATCACCACCCCCAAATTTGACGATTAAGTGAATATTCACCTTCTCCAAATTTGTTGATTAATCAAATAGTTACTACCCTTTCAGCTGGGTGCATGGCTATTTGTAAACAACGCCAGTTTTGCCAAAACTTTAATGCTTTTGTCTTCTACTTCTTCTTGTATTGTTTTTATAGGTGGTTAGCAAGCAGTGATGAGTCATTGTTTTTGAATATTTGAATACTAGTTGATGTACAATGAATCCAATAATTCTTTATGAAGAATTTTTGTGGGCTTATGTTGTGCTAGTTTCACCTAGCAAAGTTTGCACTTCATGTTAGTTTTGTTTTGTATTTTAAATAATTTTTTGACTTCGACTTTGTGACAAGTGTTAGTCTCTAGAATTTTACCTAGATTCTGAATCTTACACAAGTATGCTAGTTTTACTTTTTCTTGGTCCTTTCATTATCCCTTTAACTCTTTCTTACTTGAGCCTAGTATTACAAACTTTGTCAAAATAGTATAACATAAGTCTACAACCACTCTGCACGGAGGTCGAGGCACCCAGTTAATACTTCCTGGGTACCATGGATTAGCATAAATGTTAAAATGCCCATCCTGTTAGCAAACAGCTTCCAGAAGGCTAATGTTGTGATAGTTTTACGACATTAAAGCACCAAGATTAGTTCTAAAAAGAGTAGATAAAAAGTCACATAAAGTATGCGATTATTTTCATAATCGATTAATAATCGGTTAATATTCGATTAATCGGAAATCATGCCAAATTATAAAGCTTACAGGCATACAAAAGTTAGCATTATTACAGTTGGATTTGCATTATGATTAACTGTGTAGAGGCAGTTTAGCATGATTTTGTCATCTTATAGTCTCATCATGTCTATTTGTGGGTTGGTGGGTTACTCGAAGCACTCCTTTGTTTGTTGTTTGGACACTCTGGGGGGACTAGAGGTGAGTCCTTGGTTCAGGAGGGTTTGGGTTGACCTGTAAGAGGTGTGTGTTTGTGTGTGTGTGATGGGGTCAGCTCCCGGCTCTTACGTCATTGTCCCAAATCGTCCCAGTGGCACCCAAGTTCAGGGCTCCAGGTCTGTTAAAGAGAGGGGGGTATTTAAAGCCCACAAGGAGAGGGAAGAGGAGGGGTGGGGGTGGGGATGGGGGTGGGGGTGTCTCTTAAATGTCGGCTACACCTGTTGGGTGTTGTAACTCCTCTCTCCACTCGGTGCTGTCACTTCATCGGCTGTCGAAACCCGGTGCGATTGTTGTTTACAAGAGAAGTCTGACGCAAGAATGTGATGTCAGGCGAGAAAAACAAACGTGACGCAGGAAATCAAACCTCAGCACCTCGACGTCTCGTGGTTTCACTTTGATTTTTGAAAACAGAGTTTAACATTTCAAGGACTTCACATTTAGAGCAGAGGCTGTGCTGTAAACACTTTTATTTCTCATCATCGGCACATCCTCGGGGATAACACGTGTTGGTTAAAGTGTTGTTTGTTCTCTCGCTGCATGTGTTGAATCTGTCAGAAGTGTTAGAGCTGAGTTTGTCTCTGCGTTAGCTTGTCACAGCTCTGATGGAGAAGTGACTTGGTGTCAGCAGTTTCAGAGACGCTTCTTTTCTGACGTGAAGCGTTCTTGACGTCTGTTTCTGACACCTTCCTCTCAGCGGAGGCCTCTGATGCTTGGATGTTAGGTTTTTCAGTTTCAGATTTGCAGGTTTCAGTAAAAAGAGAGGAGCAGATCTCAGCTGAGGAGGTTTTTCACTCCATCAGCGCTGACAGACGAGCAAATGATGCTCTTTCTCTCCGCTCAGTCTGCTGACAGATGAAGCTGAGTTTCTTACAGCCTGGGAGCTTTTACTCTTCACTGCACTTTAAAAGCGTCTGATCACGATGAAAAACCCATCACGTGTCACTCCCTGTAAGTTATACTAAAAAAACATGATCAGCGCTGACTCTATGAATGAGTTATACGAGGAAAAGCAGCACACTTGTCACTTGTCATGTTCGAAGCTGCTCATATCTGACAGTTAGAAGAATATAATGACAAAAACAGGAAGGAAAACATGAGTAAACAGTCAAAAAAAAACAGTGTTATGTGTTAAAGATAGAAGAAAAATGTGGGAAAAGAAATTCAGGTTAACTTCTTTCTAATACCAACAAAAGATGATTGGAGACAAATAATTTTTTATTCTTTCATATTTGGAAAGAACTAAAAGAATTACTTTTATTTCACTTTTTATCGTGATTTTGATAGCAGATAAAAAAAGAGTCTCCCTAAATTTTGAGAAAATAATTCTCCAACTCTAATTTTGATCTAAGAACTTTTTGTTTTAGATTTGAAGAAATGTATTTTCAAGTAAATCTGAGTCTGATCTTTTGATTCTAGGTCTTATCTCTCAATTCTGGCTTTGATCTCTAAATCTTAGCTTTGTTCTCTGAATTCTGCCACTGATAGTGAAATATTTGCTTTTATCACAAAATTTTGACTTTAATCTCTAAACTCTGCCTTTGTTCTCTGAAATTTTTCTTTGATCTCTAGATTTTGGCTTTGCTTTCTGAATTCTGGCCTCAATCTTTAAATTTTAGGTTCAGTCCTAAAGGTTCAGAATAAGGTCCGGATTCTGGCTTTGATCTAGATTGTGGTATTAAATCTCAGTTTTTGTATTGGTCTCTAAATTTGACTCTTATCTCTTAAGTGTACCTTTAATCTCTAAATTTTGACTCTTATCTCTAAAGTCTGCCTTTGATCTCTAAATGTAAGCTGCAATCATAACATTTTTGCTCTTATCTCTAAAGTCTGCCTTTGATCGCTAAATTTAAGCTTTGATCTCTGAATTTTGACTCTTATCTCTAAAGTCTACCCCCAATCTCTAAATTTTTTAGTTTTACCTCTAGAGTCTGCCTTTGATCTCTAAATTCTTACTCTTATCTTCAAATTTTCCTATGATCTCTAAATTTTAGCTTTGATCTCTGAATTTTTACTCTTATCTCAAGAGTCTGTCTTCGATCTCTAAATGTAAGCTGCAATCATAAAATTTCTACTCTTATCTCTAAACGCTGCCTTTGATCTCTAAATTCTTACTCTTATCTCTAAATCTTCCTTTGATTTCTAAATTTAAGCTTTGATCTCCTAATTTTTACTCTTATCTCTAAAGTCTGTCTTTGATCTCTGAATTCTGGCTGTGATCCCTTGTTTTTGCTTTGTTCCCTTAATTGTAGCTTTTATCTCTTAATTCAGACTTTGATCTTTAGAGTCTAGCTTCCTACTTAGCATATGCCTTTGATATGATCTAAATTTTGAATTTTAAGTTAGATAACTTATTGTACTTCAAATTCTCCGATATTTATGAACTATTAAGTTGAAACTTATTGAGTTTCAAACCAGAAATCTGACTATAATTACAGAAGTTGGACGCTAGCTCTTAAATAATGTTTTAAAACAAGTCTTCAGCTGCCCTTATCCTCTGCTCTTGTTGCTTACAGCATGTTTATCTAAATTCTCTAATAAAAAGATTCTTGTGGTTTAAAAACATCCAATATCTTTGGAGGAAATGTCATAAAACCGTCAGGTCTTGTGGTTCGGTGTTTTTAATATCTCCTGACCCGTGGTGTGTTGACAGTTATGGCTCCTTTTATTGTGGTGGAGCGGTGCACATTTCCTGGCAGCGGTTCAGAGTCTAATCCTGGCTTTATTTTATTACTTTGTGGCTTCAGGTTCTGGAAAAAAGCGCTCACTTATATTATTTCATCTTGTCTTGGCCAGAACTGCCAAATTCTGCTGTATTCAGTCTGATATGTGTGTGTGTGTGTGTGTATGTGTGTGTGTGATGATAAGCGAGAGCTTGATGATAAAGTTGAGTGACTCAGTGACCTTTAGCACAAAGAGCTCTGTGATTTTATGTGTTTCTATTAATGTTGGAAGCAGTGGATGCACACGAGCTGGCTGTTACTTGTTAATGTGGCATGAGCCCGCGCGTGTGTATGTGTGTGTGTGTGTGTGTGTGTGTGTGTGTGTGTGTGTCAGAGTCTGGGACATGACTTCTGAACAGGTGTGTGTGTGACCGAGGTGGCTGTAGTGGACAGGTGGAGATGGAGTCAGCCATGTCAACCTTGCAGAGGGACTATTTTTACCCGGGCAGTGAGACATAAATACCTGAGTTAAATTAAGACAGGGCACATTGACGAGTAATTACATCCTTATTATTATTCTAACAATACAACAGGATCACATACACTGCCCCCTGTTATCTGCTATTACAGCAGTTATGGGACTATAGATTGATTAGGTTTTAGTGCTTAATAATAACTGCAGAATACAAATGAGCCTTAAAGAAAGGGGCTGGATTGATGCTGGTAGCGCCACCGTGAGGAATCATGAGGTAGTGAAGTAAGGTGAGGTAAGGAAATCCTGTTGAGAGTGCCGAGTTACTTTCTTCTGACAAGTATTTCCTCTAATTCTGATTCTCAAATACAGAGAAGTGACATTACAGTGAGAAGAGGAGGATAAAACCTCCATCAGGACATCTGATTTTAAACTAACAGGGTTTGAAAGAATGAGGTTATGGACCTAATTTTAAAAGATGCAATAAAAGGGACCTGTCTCTGTCCATTAGAGGAAGATACTCAGATACTCAGCTGTGATGATTCAGGCTTCATAAAGCAAACTAAGACTATACTTTTTATACTCAATCTGGCCCTATTATATTCATGATAAACCTTTTTTGTAACATACTGAAATTTGATTTTACAGTGTATTACTGTAAAATAGTGTTTAATGGAAAAAAGACAAAAAAAAAAGCTTAAAGAGCTAGAAATGCTGTAGGATGGAGGATAATTTGAAAACTTTCTGTTTCAAGTTGAAATTTAGGATAAAAAGATTTTGTTAGAGCTTGAAATGGCAATAAACAGAACATAAAGGCTTTTTATACTTTTAGTTACATGATTGT
Organism: Halichoeres trimaculatus; assembly: GCF_033239565.1. Taxonomy (NCBI): domain Eukaryota; kingdom Metazoa; phylum Chordata; class Actinopteri; order Labriformes; family Labridae; genus Halichoeres; species Halichoeres trimaculatus. The sequence continues at coordinate 20,910,209 of NW_027437200.1, forward strand.
AGTTTTATGGGAGTTTCGCAGTTGTTGTATGGTCATGATCCCTTATTGTAAACACTGTAAAATGAAAATAAACATTTTTTTCACTACAAAAAACTGCAAACTAACCCCAAATTTCAGAGATAGTTCCCTGAGATGTCCTTAATAATAATAATAACAACAACAACAACAACAATAATGATAATAATAATAATAATGATGACCATGATAATATTAAAATAAATAAATAAATAAATAAATAAAAATAAAATAAAAAAAATAAGGAAAAAATAAATACATAAAAATTATAATAATACATAAAAATTAAAAGACAATATTTATCTAGCACACTATGACAGCCAGGCTACAAAGTTCTTTTCAAATAAGAGTGAAAAATAAAATAAAGGCAATGATTAAAAACTTGAAAAAATCTGTGAGGTGAGAGTAAAAGATCTACAAAGTGATAGAAAAAAATTAATGAGAATCAAAGAGAAAAAAAATATCTTTAAAAATGCCAACCCTAAAAACGGTCATTTTACAGTGGTAATATTTAACGGCAAAATAACGGTTTTAGAAACACACTCTTAATTTCTTCCCACAAAAAAATCCTGCTTAGCCCCTTAAAATTTTAGAAATATTTTCTAAATATTTCATCTGATAATGTGTATAAAAAATTTGACTTATGTAGTGCAATACTGTAAAACAGGGTTAGCATAACTGCTTTACAAACAAGAACGATTAAGGACAATGAAAGAGACATGTGAAAGACGACAGCTAAAAATTTCAAAACAGCAGGAAGGTAAGACTAGAAGATGTACAAAATGATAAAAAAAAAGATAATCTCCAGATAATAAAAGGTTATAATTCTAAAGTGGTCAAGCCTGCGCCAAAAAAAACGGTCATTTTACAGTAACGACTGTTTACGGTAAAAAAAAAAAAACGGTAACTGTTACAATCTCTTTTTTTTTCCAAAAACCTGTTATGATCAATTTCAGAGATACTTACTGAAAATTTGTTACATGATTAGGATAATAATAACCTTTATTTTTATTTCTTCAAAGTTTATTTTGAAAAAGAAATAAAAGAATCAAAGAAATCAAACCTCGGATTATTATCACACATGAAATGCACAAAATAACCGTTACCTTGCAGATTTGTGATGTCTCGATTTCTCATTCTTTGTTTCCACAGGTGTAAAAAACACACCTTGTGATATTAGGGCATACAGCTGAACAGAAGTATTGGAGGATTTTGGATGGATACGTGCAGGCCAGATCTGAAAGCAAGATTTCTTCCAGACAAACTCTCCAGCAGCTTATTTCCATAATTAGACCATCCGTCTCTGATTGAGGGTGCTAATTAGCCAAATCAGCTACTGGAGACTGGTGTAATTAAATCAAAGCCTCCTCCATGGCAAAGAACCGGACACCAGTGAGGGAAAAACTGCAGAGAGGTTAGGTGTAAATGAAGTTGGTCCTGCTGCTTTATTTGATTATCTTGTCCTCATTAGCTGAAGTGTAAAGTCTGAAGTTTTATTTCTGTGTCAAAGGCTGGTCTTAGACGGAGGAGCTGAGCACAGGACGACTCCCTCTGGGCTAATAAGAAGGTCACTGAAGTGTGTATTGTGTGAGGAATGTGTTGTACTGGCACCGCAGAGGGCTGGAGGTACTTACCTGTAATAATACAACGAGACAGCGAGACCACAGGAGGCCACTTTGTGCCTACGCACTGGCAGGAGTTATATCACAGGTTAGAAACAATGAAATCCCACAGAGACTCGTCCAACTGTAGCGCAGCAAAGCCTGGACAGAGAATCCACATCATTTCAGACTAATAAGGTTAAAGTTTCACCTCAAAGTCATTTTTCATTTTATACACCTGTGTTCACAGCTGTGGCACTTTAAAACTAGAAGAAGTCCAGCCCTAGTCATATAATTTTTTCAGGTTGTAATTGTGCATTATCACAAATTAGGGATTTATTGATTCAACTTTTTAAATCTTGATAATAATACTGACATGATCCAATACCAGGAATACTTCTAACGTTCTCTGTTCTTTAATATGAGGGTATATCGAAATTGATACCTGACAGTGCAACCCTAGTTGTAAACAGAGAAGGGCATAGAACTGAGTTAAACAGATAAGTCCTTCATTATCAGTATCGGATCTTACTGTTTGACTAAATTTGGGTCAGTGTATCCCTTTAAATAATTAATTTGCAGATTCTTTAGAATGAAAAGACGTAACTAAATAATCATCTGTTATCTCTGTGTGTATAAAATGCTAACACTCTGCTTTTTGGGTAAACATGTTTCCGCAGAAGTTTTGGTTTGTTGGCCGTTGAACTCTGAGGACAATAACACCCATAATTTCATCTTTTTTTTTTTTTAATTAATATTTTATTGGAGACACAATCAAATGAAATACAATGATATAAACTCAAAATGTACAATGTTCTCTTTTTTCTGTTTTTTTTTTTTTCCGTAACAAAACCCATTGTCTCTGCATTCAAAGAAAATTATAAAACATAAAAAAAAAAAATAAATAAATAAATAAATTAATTAATTTAAAAAAGTATTAATAAAAAAAGGCTAGCTAGGCCTGCAATTTCTTGCCAGTTTAACAAAATATTGTTGCTTTTATTTTTATATGCTCATTGTGTTGGTCATGGGGCTGTAGCGCCACTTATTGCTTAACTACCTGGATCTAAACAAGCAGGGACTACAGATGTCAAACATTAACCTGATGCTATCTCTGCTTACTTTAGCCTCACTGTGAACCAGTTTGACATAGTTTACGTTCAGACTCGGGCCTAAATTTGGCTGTGTTGAACGGAACGTGTTTTGGCTAGCTTGTTGGGGGTGTTGTTGTACTATCAGACTCATTGGTTAGCCCTAGCATAAATTTTTGTCTAGTCATGGTCTTATGTTGTAGCTACTTGGTTTGACCAAACTCAAAATTTTGGTTTAGACAAATCTTGTGTCGCAGCTAATTGGTTAGTTGAAATTTAACTAGCTTGTTTTATTAGCTTAGCTAGTTCGTTAGTGGAAATTTATATTTTTGTTTTGACGGTATCTTATGTTATTGCTCCTTTAAAACTGCTGAACAGCTCCACTGTATTTTGCACGTTTTGCTTACACGGCTAACTTTTTTTAAGCTAACATTTGTTTGGAAGTATGTTAGCTTAAATAAAGAAGTACCTAGCTGTGCTTTTCACATCTGGATCTTATGTACCTGTTCTCTTTGATGGCTGTAGCTCGTGGTTTCCCCCTGGTGGCCAGCGGCTGTAACTCCACTCAGCTCTGGTTGCATTAGCTCTTTGACGGACAGCCGAGCCCACAGACATTATTAAGCGCTCTGTGTGTGCGCCTGTTTGTGGGAAAGTGTGTGTATGTGTGTGTCAGCTGTATTGAGGGTCAGCAGCCATGATTCCCCTTGAGAGCGGCGGCGGTGCTGGTGGTGGTGGTGGTGTAGCAGGGGTGAGGTGGGGGGCTGGATTCAGTCATGACAGGCATTCAGCTGGACCAGCGTGACCTCATTTTACAGGAAGGACCTGTAAAAAGGCCGAGCTGAGCCGGGCCAGACCAACAGGTGGGGGGGCGGTGACTTCATGCTGGTGGACTCCCACCACAGGCATTAAAACAAACCCACAGGATGAGATAATAAAGCTTTAGAGGGAGGTAATAATAGCTTCCACGGCTCTGTCAGATAATTGTTTTATGATCCTGCGGCGCTGGGTTAAACACTTTAGATTTAATGAATCCGGCTCTTGTTTGTATATTTAGCTTTATTAGCTGATCCTTTATTTCTACCACAGCCTGTTTAGCTCACATCAGCCCTCTTTGATGTTGGCCAAGCTTCAGCCCTCTCATCTTCCCCACACTTTCTCCAGTTATTATTTAATGCACCTCATATTCTCCAATCCCTTCCTTACTCCCCCCTCGGTCTCCCCCCTCGGTCTCCCGCTCCGTCTTGGACTCTTACAGTTCACCTCAGGAATCCTGCCGTCTCAGCTGTTCGCTGGTGTCCCATAGCAACTCAATTTAGCCTCCCCCCACCCCCTCCTCTACCTAAATTAGCCCCCACCCCTCCTCTCCCCTCCTTAGACCCTCGCTCTCCTCCTTCTCCTCCTTCTCCCTGCTCCTTCTCACTCATCTTCCCAGCTCTCCCCTCTCTCCGCCTTGGCCCAGCGGCCCGTGTGCGCTGGATTAGGAGTCTGTCTAAATTTGGTCATGCATGGCAGAGGAGACGAGCACCTGCTGGGACCCCGGCTGGTTGGACAGGCGGCTTCTTCTCCTCTCCAGACCCGTACATCAAATTACACCGGGGCCTGGGCATTCCTGTCACTCCTCTCACTTCTCCTCTTCACTGCCTCCCTCTTTCTCTTTCTGCACCCCTCCCTTATTCCTCTCCTCTGTGGTCTTTGAACTCCCTTTCAATCAAACTGTGGTTTCACACAGTTCATTGACTTTTAGTTAGCCTAGTGAAACAAAATTACAGTTTTAACTTTATTTTGCTTGTTTTAAAAAGTTTTTAGATTCCAGGTGAGAGTAAGTAACGAATATTAATATTATTAACACTTAAAACAAGTGAATAGCTAAAAATAACTTCTTTAAAAAGTATTGTTCAGTGACGAAAAAAGGGAAAAATATCTAAAATTCATATTTTTATCAGAATTCTGACAAAAAAGAACATCCTGAAATCAGAGTTGGAATTCCTAAAGTAAAAAATAAAACTGAAAAAAATCCCCCTCCCCCCAAAAATAAATAAATGAATAAATATAAAAATAAATAAATAAAAAAATGAAAAAAATGACAATAAAATTGAACTTTTTTTTTTCTAGGATTACAGTAAGACTTCATTTTTTCAGAGTTTTGAAACAAGTTGTAACTCTGAGATTACAGCAAAAATTCTGAGACGGGCTTAAAAAAATTGAGATCAAAGGTGGAAAAACAAAAACAAAAAAATGAAATAAAAAAAATAACAACAACAACAACAACAGAAAGGGGGATAAGCAAGACTAAAATATAAGACTCATAGTATTGTAAAATTAAAAAAAACAGTTTTTTTTTTAATTAATTTACTTATTTGGTTTTGGTTTTTTTTAGATTTAGATTTTGTTTAGATTTTTTTTTTTTGATTTGTTTTTTTGTTTCGTTTTTCACATTTTGTTTTTTCAGGGTTTTAATTTTGATTTTTAATTTTGATTTTGATTCTGTTGCTGCTTTAATTTTGCGATGCTGGACATGGTCACAGTTCTATCATACATCGTTAAATTCTGAAAAAAAATCTCTGATGGAAAAAAAAAGACTTTGATATTGGTTTCTTTATGCTGTCAGATTTCTGAGAATCAAGTTGTTTTCTGAGAAAAGATAAAACTGAAATGAAATCCAAAATCTTGAGATGAAATCTACAAATTTCTAATCAGAAATTAGAAAAAGACTTGGATTAGAGTCAGAATACTGAAAATACTGAGAGTAAGATTAAAGTGAGATTTAAACATTACGTTTCATGTTATTGCTGGAATTCAGACAAAAAAAATTAAATTATGTTAAAAGCTGAAGCTCTGAAATTTTAAAGCAAGTGTTGAGCAATAAATCTGAGGATATTGTTATAAATCTGAGAAATAAAGAATTTAGAGAAATATCAGAAATCTGAGATTAAAGCCAGATTTCTGACTTTAAACACTGAATTCAGAAAAAAAAACAGATAGTGTCTGTAATCTCAATATTCTAAAAAAAAAAAAAAATCTCGGAACACTGATGTTAATATGCAAACTTTAGAAATAAGAAATAAATTAAAAAAAGACATTGTTTTTGAATTAGAAAAAGTGGAAATCTGGACCCAAAGCCAGATATCTGACTTTAATCTTGGTATCTTGAAAAACAATGTCAGAATTCTTTAAGTATTCTTGGAATTATCGTTAATCTACGAAGTCTGGAAAAGAGTCAGAATTCTTAAAAATAGCCATGTTTTGCAGATGATGTTCTTCTCTGCTTCCCAACGACTTGATCTAATGATGTTTTTTTTAAGTGTTGTTTGACGAGCATCCATCAGCAGATTATGATTCTATAATTTCTCAGATTGTCCACATTTATGAAAAACTTGGGAACAGTTGAGAAGCAAAAACAAAATGCTACTTCTGCTCATCTCACAGAATTTCATCAGTGATCCTGTAAAACAGAGAAGTTGGAACAAGGTCACGATCAGATTATCAGATAATCCTCAAATTCATGCAGAGACTGGTCGATTCCCTCTGCACTGAGCCTCTGGTCTCTGTCATGTTTCTGCTGCTCCCTCTCTGTCCCCGTCCACACGTGGATCTGCAGTCACACTCGAGCGCAGACGACAGACACAGACACGCCCACTCGCCGTACAGGAGCATGTACGTTTTGATTCCTGGCTCCTTTAATGCACTCGGCTGAAACGGTAATTTATGCTCTCACCTGCTGAGCACAAACCCTCTTTCTCTCACTCTGTCTTTCTCTCTCCACCCACGCCGTCATCTGTAGTTAGTTATTCAGCTCATGTACTTACTCTGCTTCTCCACCCACACACCCTCAGACCCTGACTGAGTTACGGCGCTGCAGCAGCAGCAGCAGCAGCAGCAGTCGCTCACTCTCACACATCCCGTGTTCACGTTTGAAGCTAAACAGCCTGAAAGCCTCTGAAAACACCGTCCACTGATTGATTGAGTGGCCTGATGGAGGCTTTGGGGGTCGTCCTCCATCTGCACTAGCCAACGCCATTAGGCAGTTTTCCAGAGAGACAGACCAAGAGCCAACACTCAGAGGCTGAGAGCCGTGTCCACCAGTGTGTGTTTTCTGCATGTTACACACACAGAGGCATCAGCTAATGATCGGTTCGCTTTCTGGAGTCAGAGATCAGCAATTGAAGAGACAATCTTCAAAAAAACAGGCGTAATTTTAGAAATAAGGTCATGTTCGTCTAAATTAGAGATCCTTCAAATGTTAAAAATGTGTCACTTTTATATAAATGAGATTATCGACGCCAAAATCTGGTGTTTCTGAATGCTAATTTCCAGGGTTTGGTGGGATTATCCCAAGAGAACACAAATCTATTTACGTCACGTAAAAGTCCATATGTCGATACTACGCTATCTGGCAAAGTTTAGCTATAAGAAGAATGAGGTGATGTTAGCGTTAGCCAAAGTAACATAGCTAATGTTACACGTTGCGAACACATCTTACGGCATCATGCTGTGTCGCGCTACATGTATTCTGTTACCATGCTACGCTAGAACTGAGTTTACAAAATTAGCTTGTTGTCGTGTTTTAAACAATGTTTTGCGTAACTATGAATAAATACATTAGTTTGTCACTTTGCATGCTGGGTAAAGTTGCATTAGGTAAAGAAAAGCACAGGACATTCTTGATTTACATTGTTTTGACTTTACGACGCCAATAAATATACGTACGTAAGAAAATAGAGATGGTTTAGAAGTTATGCTGCTCTGTTCGTACTGGTTTTTGATGCGGAGTGCATGTGAATGCACAGCTACGCAGTCATCAGTGCCATAGTGTAGATTGTTTTAACTGAAATGTCTATTTTAATTATCTGTACTGTTTTCCCATGAATATGAAGTAAAATATCTGTATTTGGATAGTTATTTAAAGAGTTAGGGATATTTAGGGTTAAAATACGACTTACACAGAATTTCGGGTTACCACCCATCGTAGAAACGGAACCCGTTCGTAACTCGAGGACCGCTTGTAGTGTTAAAAAGAAGATCTGCTCTCTGTTTTTTTTTTTTTTTTTTTTTTTAGCAAGAATCACATTTTTGTGACAGTGGGTGATAGTGCTCATGGGAAATGGAGTTTTTTTTTTCTGGAAAGCATTACCAACTCTGGCCACAAGTGTCACTGCAGTCAGCACCAAAGTTAGTTTGAGGAAAAGTTTGAGTTCAGATGTGAACAATTTGGTTTCTTTTATGATATTTGGGGCGCTGATTTGATTCAAGTTGCATTTTTTTATATTTCTGATTTTTTCTAATTGTTGTTTTGTTTTTTGTAACACAAGACCATGTAAAAAGAAAAGTTGACTGATGATATCTACTGACTCTATCAGAAAACATATTTTCCCGAAAATGCAGATCACATATGTGTCAGTTTTTAGGGTTTACTCTGGGGACTTGACACCAAGTCACCTGATAGTTGAAGAAAAACATTCGCCCCCTGCTGGAGAAGAGAGGTAACTTTTTTCTAACCCAGCTTATAAACAAAGACTGAAATGAAGGATTTAAATAAAAAAAAAAAACATACTTTCTAATTTCTTTCACTGTGTTTTGCAGTAAAAAGGCTATTTTTCTTAATGTTATAAAAAAACGTTGAAATAAGTCATTTTTTGCTGTACGAATGATTTTGTATGTGTTCGGTTGAGCCACTTTTGACGCTTCATCCATTATTTTTTTAGCCTTTTTCCAAATTTTGATTGATCTTTGTCTATTATGTTCAAAACACTGCACAAAAATGTCGACAATTTCAGTAACACAGAGTTTAAAAAAAGTTTTTTTACCGCCGTTACCCTCTGCTTCATTTTCCTTCTTATTAACTAATTCAGGATCGTACTTATGGGATCATTTCTTTCCTTTTTTCTTTTTAACTTCTGTATCCCTGTCTGTGGCGACCTCAAATAGGGAAAAAGCTGAATCACAGAAGAAGAGTTTCTCAAAGCGTTTGTTTTAAAAAAGTCGTCATCATGTTGTTGCTGTAAGAAGCTAAATGTCGTGTTTTTATTCTGACATCTTGAAAGGTGGGAAAAATGGTGACGAAAGAAATTTACAAATGAAAGATCAATGAATCCATTTCTTTTTGCTGAAAGACCGCAGAGTTATCTGTAGCCTTCACCCTGATATAAATGTGTGTGTGTGTGTGTGTGTGTGCTTTGCTGTCAGTAACAAGGTCATGAATTGAAGAGGACGGTTGAGGCTTGTTCAGCACTTTCTTCACCGTCCTCTGAAGGGAAACATCACGCAGCGTGTGCATATTCTCTTTCTCTGTGAGTTACATGATGGTCTGTAGCGTGTGTTGCAGGTCGCTGTCAGTGTGTGTGAGTGTCGTACAGTCGGACAGGTGACATTGTTTGACCCTCCTCTTCCTCTCTCTGTATCTTCCTCGCAGACCTTCACAGCTTGGTGTAACTCCCACTTGAGGAAGGCCGGGACACAGATCGAGAACATTGAAGAGGATTTCAGAAATGGCCTCAAACTCATGCTGCTGCTGGAGGTCATTTCAGGTGCTTCTTCACCACACACACACATGATGATAATGAATTTGCCATCTTTTGGGAAATTGGGAAAATATTTTGTAATCCTGGTCGTATTGTTATACTCATTTTATCATCAAGTTAAAAAAAGCAGCACTAAAGACCAGCGCCGGGTTGTGATTGACATGAAACCTGAACAAAAGAAGTAGAAAAAGATTCTCATCCTCATCTTTTGGCTGTTGTCATGAAAAATCTTGAATTTCCCTCCGGGGATTAATAAAGTATGACTTATCTTAATAAAGTATGACTTATCTTATCAGGAATCAACCAACACTTACTGACATAAACGAAGATTTTAACCTTGACCAACACAAGCGTCATCCTTAAGTCTCAGTTAGTAGTTGAATCTTGTTGCCAAGGTAACACATTTCTTGACAAAAACAATAAAAACAGACTTTAAAAGCAGGGAAGTGAAACACTAAGAGCTACAATAAAGCTGGAACAAACGCTTCAGTGTAAAGGAGAGTCTGATTTTCTATGGCCACCTGATGTAAAGTTGAGGAAAATTAAAAAAATATATTATCAAAATCAAGTATTCTATCAAGAATTATTCTTTTTTTTGTAAATTTTTTAATGTTCCATTTTGGATTTTTTTTTTTGCATTTTTTTAATATTCCAAAGTAGTTGTTTTTTTTATTTTTTGCAAATTTTTAAAATTTCAAAATTATTTATATATGCTTTTTCAAAAATTTCAATCCCATTTTTGACACTTTTCAAAAGTTTGAAATGTCTATTTTTTTTTTTTTTTACATTTTTTTTTTTTTTTTGGAATTTCATTTTTTTTCTTTTTCTAACTTTCCAAATTTTAAAAAAGGCTTAAATTTTTTTTCCAAATTTTAAAAAAGGTTTAAATTTTTTTTCCAAATTTTTAATTTTTCAATTTTTTTTTTCAAAATTTTTAAATTTATAAACATTTTAATTCAATAAATCCAAAAAATTTTAAAACTTGCACATTCCTGAAATTTCAATTTTATTTTAATTTTTCCGAATTTATCAAAAATGAAAACTCAGACATCACATAAACAATTTCATATATTAAAAAAAACTTGTTTTGACAATCATTCACTGGGTTTTAACTGTGAATTAAATTGTATTCCTTTTTTTGTCTTTATTGTGAAGATAAAGTAGATTTTGTTCCTGAATGATTTGATCCAGGTGATCTGAGGAAAAACTGCTCCTATCAAAGTTAGCATTTTAGCCTTGGAGCCAAGTTTGGACCGATCCTTTCCCACTGATACCCAATCCAGCGATGCCTCCCTAATACTCTTAATACACCTTTTTACACCCTACGTCATTAAAAAGATGTGTATAAGTTTTAGTACTATATGTGACATTTAGCTACGTTCATTCAGACGAGTGATCGTTCTGTAAACTCTGAAATAAAACTTTAAGCTCTTGTTTCGTGACCAGTCTAAACAGGAAACCCATCGTAGACTCATGATGTTTTTAGAGCAACCGGTGTTTTGGAGTAAAGAGTGACCGTGCTAACTGGCAACTCAGGAACAAGTCTTATATTAAAATGTAAAAATAAACCCTTCAGATTTGTCTTTACTGATAAACTTAGGGCTTTTTTGAGAGGTGCGCTAAGCTAGCAGTTGAAACACCATAACAATGTCTGATCAGTTTTGGCTCTATCAGGATTTTTTTAACCCCCAAGACTTTGATTTGGAAACATATTTCATGTTCACAGAAAACTAGAGAATGATAAAGACAACTACTACTTACAATTTAATGAATTTTCAGCACTAACTATTGAATGTTGCTGAAGGTTAAAGTATTTTGTTGCAGCAATTGATAAGGGATGGGAATCAAAAACCGGTTCCTGTTGAGAATCGATAAGAAATGTTTCAACTCAACTAGTGTGCTGCAGCTATCTTAGCTTAGCAGTTAGATAACGTTTCCCAAGAAAACTCTGATTCAGGATTTTCAGCTTGAAGTTTTGCTGAAAAACTGACTTCATAAAGAAATGTACATTACTCTCTCTCAGGAGATTCATATTCAGCACATTCCAAATGGTATAAATCACCTTATTTACCAAAATAACAAAATAGCACAAGCTTGATGCTAAAGTATATGGGAAACTGCATTGATATGCTAGCAGTTAGCATACATCAGTTTAACTTCAGCTTTAGAATACTGAGAATTTCAAATGTCAAAAGCGAACAGGCTAATGAAAGGCTCATGGCTGACTTCATAACTACGGAAAGGTTCCAAACAACTTAAACTATTGCTATAACCACTTTGAGACACTAGATGGCCTACTTGAATTATTAATATATTACAACACAGTACATCAACGTCACATTGTGTGAAATTTTTACCTGTTTCTGTTTAATTATGCCCAGAAATATCCAGACTCAGGGACCAATTACATTTTATTCACTTACAGTATAAACTCAACTAAATGTTGTTGACACAGAAAAACTGTAAAACCCTCGTTAAATTCAATTTAAAGGGTTAAAACAGCTGATTGTATGTAACATGTTTTATGATTAACTCAACATTTCAGAGACTTTATCGTGTGATTATTGTCTGTCTGAGCTGATCATCTTTCCCTCCGCTCTCCAGGTGAGAGGCTGCCCAAACCCGACAAAGGCAAGATGCGTTTCCACAAAATCGCCAACGTGAACAAAGCTCTGGACTTCATCTGCAGCAAGGGAGTCAAACTGGTGTCTATTGGTGCTGAGGGTGAGGCTCCTGCTTTCCTTCCTCTTCTCTTATCCTCCCTCTGCTGCTTTCTTTTCTCTTTTGTGTGCAAACCAAGGTCACGTATGATGAACACACCTGTTCCTGAGCGGCAGATGGTGTGTGCGGCTGAGGAAACGGCTGCTTTCACTTTCAATCCAGTCACTATTAGTGGTCAAAATCTGCATAACTGAAGCTCTGTTGCATTTAATCAGCATATTTAAACACTTTTTCCGCCTTCATGTATAATTCAAATGTTAGATAGCTCGTTTAAAACATTTATTCAGTCATTTCGGCTCTAAAGAAACCAGAGGAGCGGGGCTGAGACGTGGAAATGGTGAAAAGAGTCGACCATTTCATGCGAGCTGAAGTGATAAACGGAGGACATTCATTCAGACTCTCTGAGGTTAAACGCTCAGCGGGAATGAAAACAGCTCCGACTGGGAGTTCATGAAAAAGTTGCTGAAATCACAGATCTTCAAAAGCAGTTTGGGGAACGCTCGGCAACTTTAATTTTCATGGCTTTAATTGCAGCCAGAGCCTTCGAGAAGTGTGAAATTCAATCAGTGTCAATGGGAGAAGTTTCTCAGGCCGCGGCGTTTCCAGGCGCTGAACTTTTGACCTTAAACAGGCTGGATGTATAAGCTGTGTTTATATTCACATCGTGTGTGTGTGTGTTTGTGTGTGCTCTTACAGAAATCGTTGACGGCAATGTGAAGATGACTCTCGGTATGATCTGGACCATCATCCTGCGTTTCGCCATCCAGGACATCTCTGTGGAAGGTTCGTGTTTTGTGTCGATAAACGCAACCCTGATCACATCCTCTTCCATCTCCAGTTAACTCAACCATTAGCTTTATAAATGCTACGTTAAAAATAGCATATACAGGGTGTGTTGTTTGCAAGGATGTATGAGACGGGACCATTCTCATGAAAAATATTGATAATTTGAGTAAGCAGTAAGTTTAATTTGGCAGTATAACTCTAAATTTTGGAGTCCCCTGCTCTTCCACGTGCTTATGTGGAATGACAAAGCCTAACATGGGTAGATCAACATCCTTAAACAGCGCTCTATGACACCTGAGCACTTTTTGTTAAAAGTAGATCAACTTTTGGTACACACACACAACAAGAGCCCCTCTTTCTAAACGACCAATCAAAATCAAGGGGGCGGGACTTTGCTGAAGTGGAAGGGCAAAGCCTGGGGTGGGGAAAGCAGCACCCTTTGAGTACTTCACTCACAGGCTCAAAGTAATTTGTTATTTTATTAAACTTATGTTTATTTTATTAAACTCATAGTAAACAGTGTAACGTTTTCGGGGAACTTCCTGTTTTTCCACCGGTGCATGTGGAACGCCAAACCTCTGGCGGGGAGAGCACACCTCTTTCCTACCAAATTTCTCAATGGAGAAACATGAAACTGTTAACTAAAACACATTAAAAAGCCCACCTTACCTGTATTGACCCCGCACTTCTGATTAGCATTAGCAAAACATGCAGCAGCGAGTCATCTAAAATAAATAAGTTCCTGTTTTTATGAGATAGTTATGTCGTAAAAACAGGAGGATTTTTTTTTATTTAAAAATGTAAAAATTATAAGAAAAGTCATGGGTGGGCCTGGGATCCTTGGGCCCACCCATGACGCCGCCCCTGTGTTATAGTCTTATGTCAGCAGACTCAGATTTACTGACCCACATTTGATTCATGTTTAAAAGAACAGAATAAATCTCCTGTGATTAACTTCATCAAACCAACTTCTCTGAACTTTATCTGCACCTCGTGTCGTCAGCTTCTGATCAGCTGACGATAAATCCTGTTCACTGAGACAGAGACCTTGTTTACCCCGTCCGCCCTCACACATCTTCACCTTCAAGTCATCCTCTTAACTCCTCTTTTATTGCTCCTGGTGTATCACAGCTTGACTTCCTCTGACAAATAGTTCAGACTCCTCATCATCAGGATCTCTGTGATCCATTCAATCCACAATCAAGGATTAAAGATCCTGTCTTCCTTTTGGGTTCATTATTGAGTAATAAAGCCTGAATTAAAGAGTCTAATGTGTGTCTTTTCTTTTTTCAGAGACCTCTGCAAAGGAGGGTCTGCTGCTGTGGTGCCAGAGGAAGACTGCCCCCTACAGGAATGTCAACGTGCAGAACTTCCACATCAGGTGGGTCTACAACGCCAGACTGTGGCCTTGAAGGGAAACTGCACCTTTAATTTTCCTCCTCTTAAACCAGGGGTGTCCAAACACTTTCCAAAGAGGGCTACATTTGATTTTTATTCATTTCTTTTAGTGATTTCTGTAAAATAGCAGCCACTAGGTGGCGCCAGACATCTTTGTCCCATCATTACAGATTTGTGAATAAAAACTCACCTGTGCCTCAGGTGTCTCTTGATACAAGATGATGAGTGTTAAGTTTTCTGCACTGTTACGTGCTGTGAAAACAACAACGAACTCTGCTTTTAAACAAAAAGAAAATCTCCATTAGGGGGCGATATGGGGGAAATGTGTCAGGATGTTTTTGTGGCAGGATCAAGATCTGGAAACTTTTCATTTTCTGCATCGTTTCCTCTCTTTAATCTACCCGTTTTTCCTCTGTACTTCTTTTCTCACACTGTTTCCCTCCTTTTTTCCTCTTTCTCTTGCGGTGGCTCAGTTGGAAGGACGGCCTGGCTCTGTGCGCCCTCATCCACAGACACAGACCTGACCTCATTGACTACTCCAAACTGAGAAAGGTGCTCTGTCCTTCCTCCCATCTTCATTTCCTTTCATCCTTTTTTCTGCTTGACTAAAAAGTGTTTGAACATTTTGTATCTTATTGTCAAATGTAAGTTATGAAGTTAGTTTTAAGCTGGTAGCTCACATTTCCAACACAACAGTGTGTTTGTCATCCTGTTTATGTCTACATCCCTATTGATATTTCTCACCACACATTTTAATTTCTCCATTTATCAAAATAGAAAACACTGTGTTCTCTGCAGAGCTCTGTTTCTTTTCTCAGCGGTCAAAGAGGAAAGCTTCTCCTTCCAAAAAATGTTGACACTCAATCAAATCACAATGCAGGAAGGAAACAGAATAGATCCACACGCTGTTCCGCTGCCAAAGCCTGTACCTCTTCAAAACACTGATTTAAAACAGGGCACAGATCTTTTCTGTGCTTCATTCCTCTTTGTTTTTATGGTTTTAACCAAAGTGGACACATTAAATCTTAAAGTTAACGTTTGTGTCTGCAGGACGACCCCATTGGTAACCTGAACACCGCCTTCGAGGTGGCCGAGAAGTTCCTGGACATCCCCAAGATGCTTGATGCTGAAGGTGAGGCTGGAAAAGTGGATCATGACACAAAATAAAAAAAATGTCTGAAATGATTTACACAGGAAGTTCATCGTCATCGAACAATCCGGAATCGAACAACAATACGGAATCATCGAAATATCTGGAATCATCGAACAATACGGAATCATAGAACATTCTGCAAACACCAAACATTCCGGAATAATTGAACAATCCAAAATCACAGAACACTCTGGAATCTTGAAAATTCTGTAAATACCAAACATTCCGGAATCATTGAACATTCTGTAATAACCGAAAAATTCCGGAATCATCGAACATTCCGGAATTATTGAACATTCCAGAATCCTCAAACATTCTGTAATCACCAAACATTCCGGAATCATCGAACATTCTGTAATAACCGAAAATTCCGGAATCATCGAACATTCCGGAATTATTGAACATTCCAGAATCCTCAAACATTCTGTAATCACCGAAAATTCTGGGTTCATTGAACATTCAGTTATTATTGAACAATCCGGAATCATCGAACATCGTGCAATCACCAAACGTTCCGGAATTATCGAACAATCCGGAAACATCAGACATTCTGGAATCATAAAGCATTCTGGAATCATCGTACAATCCGGAATAATCGAAATATATGGAATCATTGAACAATCCGGAATCATAGAACATTCTGTAAACACCAAACATTCTGGAATTATTGAACAAACCGGAATCATCGAACATTCCAGAATCATCAAACATTCTGGAATCATGAACAATCTGGAATCATCAAGCAATCCGGAATCATAGAACATTCTGTAAACACCAAACATTCTGGAATTATTGAACAAACCGGAATCATCGAACATTCAGGATTCATCAAACATTCTGTAATCACTAAACATTCTGAAATCATCAAACATTCTGTAATCACTAAACATTCCGGAATCATCAAACATTCTCGAATTACGAACATTCTGGAATCATCAAACATTCCGGAATCACCGAACTCCCAGAATCATCGAACAATCTGGAATCATCGAAAATCCTGTAATCATAGAACAATCTGTAATAACCGAACATGCTGGTATTATTGAACATTCCATTTCCCTTTCTTTTGTAAGAACTGTTGTTTGATTTAGCAGCTACTGGTTTAACAAGTTACGCCTGGAGCGGCTCTGAAAACTGGTGCAAAAAAATTAGCAAGATCAGAAACAAGTGATCTGACTTATTATAAAATCAGTGTGGAAGAATAAACCAGAAGACCATAAATAACTTGGTGAGAATTTAAGTTTTGAAGCTGTTTGTTTCTTCTCCACCCTCAGATATCGTGAACACACCCAAACCCGATGAGAAGGCTATCATGACCTACGTGTCCTGCTTCTACCACGCCTTCGCTGGAGCTGAACAGGTCTTCTTTTTAAATCTAGCTGCTTCGTGTTTTAAAAAATGTTTCCAACAGGATTAATTCATTATTTTATTAAATTATTATTTGTTGTTTCTGCCTCCGTCTCTTTCTTCCAGGCTGAGACCGCTGCCAACCGTATCTGCAAGGTTCTGGCTGTCAACCAGGAGAATGAGAAGCTGATGGAGGAGTACGAGAAGCTGGCCAGCGAGGTGAGAAACCGCTGCAGCCGAATCCTCCCACTCCCCGTCTGTCCAACCTCCTCCTCCTCCTCCTCCTCCTCCTCCTCCTCCTCCTCTGCAGAAAACACTTTCATGTTGCAGCAGTTTAAAGACTCTGCTTCTCTCTGTAAACTGTCTGATCCTCCTGCTGCTGACTCTCTGTGACACGGCCATGAAGCCGCTGCAGGCGAAGGATCAGGGATGTGGAAACTTTCAGAGAGCAGCTCAGAACAAAACAGTCACATCCCAGAGAATTCATGAAAAAAAAACAGATTTTTATTGTTATCCAACCTTCAGCACACTCAAAATGAAATAGTGTGACTTCAAGCAGAATCATGAGAAGTTAACATCTTTTTAAACACTCTGTTTATAAACTGGAGTCATATTTGTAGTTTAGATTAATCCAGATGTCTTCACCTCGTCTTCTGTAGCTGCTGGAGTGGATCCGCCGCACCATCCCCTGGCTGGAGAACCGCGTGGCCGAGCAGACCATGCGCGCCATGCAGCAGAAGCTGGAGGACTTCCGCGACTACCGCCGCATCCACAAGCCGCCCCGCGTCCAGGAGAAGTGCCAGCTGGAGATCAACTTCAACACCCTGCAGACCAAGCTGAGGCTGAGCAACAGGCCCGCCTTCATGCCCTCCGAGGGCAAGATGGTGTCGGTGAGCAGCGCGGTCGCTCCTTCGCTGACTGTTACTGACTCTGGAGCGAGTTTAGAGTGACTCTGAATCTTCTCTGTGCTCCAGGATATCGCCAACGCCTGGAAGGGTCTGGAGCAGGTGGAGAAGGGTTACGAGGAGTGGCTGCTCACTGAGATCCGCCGCCTGGAGAGACTCGACCATCTGGCCGAGAAGTTCAAGCAGAAGTGTGCCATGCACGAGTCCTGGACCTCAGGTGGGACGGACCACTCCAGATTTAGTTTTTCAAGAAAATAGTTTGAGCTTATGCTCTCATTTTGATCAGAAAGCTTGGGGGCGGGGCTAATGACATCAGGGAACTGATGCCGCAACTGAGAATCAGTCCTATGACAAGCTTTAAAAGGACTTTAGCCTCAGTACTTTGTTGAAAAACACAGACTCAACTTTATTTTGACTTGTTTAAGTTTAAATACATGATTAAAATTTTGTATAAAAATAAAGGATCACAAAAAATTGATTTGCAGAATATCAGTTTTTTGCTGATTTTCTTTTGTTTTTGGAGACTCTCCAGGAAGTTATAACTCACCCATCTTGTTTTTCAAATCTTGAGTTTACACCTGAAGCCCAAAGTTTAAGTAAAATCCGACTGATTTGCAGTTGTAGCTAATTTTGCTGAAAAATATCCGCTATCTTTTCAGGCTTTAGAAGCCGTTTGCACAACAACAGTTTTAGGTTGAAACACAAAGGTATTGTTGTGTTTCGGCCTCTCTTTCACACAGAAATGGCGTTTTGATCGACCTGAACCAGAAGCTTTTGGAAACGACCTCCAGAGTGGAATATTTCTGAAACGCCATGGACACCGTTGTTGTGTAAACAGCAAGCCAGAGTTTTTAGTGGCAACACTGACATCGCGGTCCTACTATTTTGGCTGGAATTCAGTATGTCGTAGTCAGTATGCAAAAACTTGCAAAATCTGCAGTGTGCCAAAAAATCCCGGATGTCCTACTGATCCAGGAAATTTTCTCATATGCAACAGACCAGTCTACCTGGCATACTGTTTCCCACAATGCACAGCGCTAACGCTGTTTGTCTATGCAAGTGGCAGGTTTTAATAAATTGCTGCCATCTACTGGAATAAGTCGGCATTACAACTACAATACAACAACACTAACGTGAGATGGAAGTGAAATGATAAAAAAGAAACACCCGTAAATCTAATCACTTCTTGTCGTAAAAAAGGTGTTTACTTCTTCAAATTCATTAGTCCATATAAACCACTAATTGACTTTTTAAACCATACGTGGATTATATAGAAGTGAGTTTTACATCAGCTGTAAAAATAAAAATCCCTTTCAGATTTATTTTCCGTAAACGATATAACTTCTGGTGTAAGATTAGAAATCAAGTATGATGATTCTGTTTGATATGATTAACAAAACAACTAAAAGGCCGAGATCTGCCCATGGATTGGTTTTCACATTAATGATAAAGGCAAAACTACAAAAAAAACATCATCCGTAGCTCTGCTTCTGAAACCGGAAATTAAAAAAATTTACTACATACTACATTCACATGTAGCTCGTAGTAGGCTGTTTGGAAAACAGACGTACATTTTTTTGTCCCGTCTTTTGAAGTGTTAAGGTGTAAACAGCACCTCTTTCTAACTGAGAATAGTGACATCTAGTGGTCAACTGAAGCAACTGCGACCTCTTAAGCGCTGCTTTGTGAGTTAATGGTCTCATGAGAGTCATGCTACGTCATGCTATCTCTGTTAGCACTCGTCTTTGTTTTCACATTTGTGTAACGCTCAGAAATCCGACAGACTGATCCGACACTTGTCTTGTCTTTGTTTCAGGTAAGGAGGACCTGCTGTCCCAGAAAGACTACGAGTCCGCCTCTCTGATGGAGATCAGGGCCCTGATGAGGAAGCACGAGGCGTTCGAGAGCGACCTCGCCGCTCACCAGGACAGAGTAGAGCAGATTGCCGCCATCGCCCAGGAGCTCAAGTAAGACGCCGGGAAAGATGTTTTTTTTAAAGGTGCAGTTCAGTGTTTTAACCCTGCGAGTGATCCTGACGATCACAGTTTTGTTTAGAGCAAATGAGGATGTGAGTAAGACGACGAACAAAAGACGCATCAGACGAACGGGGAACGTTTTAATGAGCGAGATGAAAGAGATGAAAGGAGGGTTCATGAAAGAGCAGAAAACCTCTGATCTGACTTTTTCCTTACTCCTCACCGCTCCTCAGGCCTTTTTTTAACATTTCAGATGATCTCTTTGATGCTTTATGCGGTTTAATAAGAGCCCCGTGAAGCTGAATGTGAATGTGAGGCTCACAGAGTTTGTCATCGATGACTTCCACAGGGAAACGTTGTCGAATGACAAATCAGAAATATGTGGCTTAGTCGTCCAGCTAAGTTTAAAAATGTGCTCTCATGCTGTATTGATTTTTTCCTCCTGTCTTCAGTGAGCTGGACTACCACGATGCTGCCTCCGTCAACTCCCGCTGCCAGGGCATCTGCGACCAGTGGGACAACCTGGGAACCCTGACCCAGAAGAGGAGGGACGCTCTGGAGGTGAAAACAAACATGCTTCACAGAGCAGGACGCCATCACTTTCTGTAAAGGAGATGTACTAAATGTGTGTGTGTTAATGTGTGTGTGTGTAGCGAGTTGAGAAGCTGTGGGAGACCATCGACCAGCTGTACCTGGAGTTTGCCAAGAGGGCGGCGCCCTTCAACAACTGGATGGATGGAGCCATGGAGGACCTGCAGGACATGTTCATTGTCCACAGCATTGAGGAGATCCAGGTACAGACGCAGTTACACATTAAAGATGTTTAGTATCTCTAAATCAGGTTTTGATGATTTAAAGAGGGGGTATCCTGGTATTTAAAGAGGGGGTATTCTGCTTCCCCTTGAATTAAACATGGACATAAAGTAACAACGCTGGATGTTTGTGCTAAACTTGTGCAGATTATCAAACCTCAAAACTCAAAATTCTATAAATAGCCACTTCCAAGCAGGCCTCCTGAGGGCTGGCCAACCAGAGAGATGGGGGTTTGTGGAGCAGGGAGCCTTAAAGAGACAGCAGCTGAAACACCAGGGTAAAAAATAAAAAATAGAGGTATTTTTTTGGCTGTTAATCATGTAAAGATAGCACAAAAATACCAGAGGAACAGGATAAAGACTTAAAAAAAAAAAAAAAAAAAAAAACACTACCTCTCTTTAATTTCAGACCATTAAAAAAAATCTTTTCTCGACCTGAAAAATATCAGCAAAGATTGAAGACTAACAAAATGTTCCATTTTCAACAAAAGGAAACATTCAGACATAACTTAAAGATCTTTTAACTGGTTTAAGGAAATTTGGAGGCGTGGGCCTCAAACACCAAGGTCAATGAAATGGAAAGGGGAGCCTTAAAAAGTCAGCAGCTAAAAGATTTGCTGAAAGAAGATAAAATTGGGATTTTTTTTTAAGCTGTCAATTTTGAAAAGTTACTACAGGGGCATCATAAGGCCAATATTAACTGTAATTTAAGAAAATTAACCCCCTCTTTAATTTAATTTTTTCCCCAAAAAATACAAGTAAAGATTGAGGAGCCCTTGATTTTTTTGGATTAATTAATTAATTTGTTTTTTTTTATTTCTATGTTTTGCTATAATTTAGCTTTAAAATTTTACAGTTCTATATATCCTCGTGGGAATTATTGTAACTGTTTACAGGAAAAAAATAAAATTAAAATTTGATCCAACAATAAAAAATGCAGATCCCTGAAACATGTGTTTAACTCATTGTTTAGCTTTTAATTGTTTAGTTTAAAAAAAAGAAAAAAAAAACCTTATACCCCCTCTTTAACTTTTATAGACAACAAAAAAGTCCTTAAATCATCACCTGAAAATTAAAAGTAAATTTTAGTTTCTAACAATTTCAAAAGAAAAGACTTTTGGTACCCAAAATAAAAAAATACAGAAGAGAAAAGTTATCCAGAATCTTCCTCCACCCTGCTTTAAAACTGATTTAAAGTAAAAATCTAACTTCCTGTTTTTTTTTCCCCTCAGAGTCTGATCACAGCTCACGACCAGTTCAAGGCCACTCTGCCCGAAGCCGACAAGGAGCGCATGGCCACCATGGGCATCCACAACGAGATCCTGAAGATCGCTCAGACCTACGGCATCAAGCTGTCCGGAATCAACCCGTACACCAACCTCTCCCCTCAGGACATCACCACCAAGTGGGACACCGTGAGTCAGACCCAGCCTCACGCTTCACCTCCTTAAAACAGTTTAAAGGTCTGTTTAAAAACAGACGCTCAGGTGATTTCTGTCTCCTCCCACAGGTGAAGCACCTCGTTCCCCTCAGAGACCAAATGCTCCAGGAGGAGGTGGCCAGGCAGCAGGCCAACGAGAGGCTGAGGCGCCAGTTCGCCGCCCAGGCCAACATCATCGGACCCTGGATTCAAACCAAGATGGAGGTACAGACGTAGAGGATGAAATCATGTTTACTGAAGTGCTGCTTCATGGAGGCTTTTCTTTGACGTGTCTCCTCCTTCGGTGCTCCCGCAGGAAATCGGCCACGTCTCCGTGGACATCTCCGGCTCCCTGGAGGAACAGATGAACAGCCTGAAGCAGTACGAGCAGAACATCATCAACTACAAATCCAACATCGACAAGCTGGAGGGCGACCACCAGCTGAGCCAGGAGTCCCTCATCTTCGACAACAAGCACACCAACTACACCATGGAGGTAGAGCCCGCCGCCGCCGCCGCCACCTCCGCTTCTCTTTCTGTGTCTTCCTCGTGTCTGAGTGTGTTTCCTCTCCGTCTGTTCCCCACAGCATGTGCGCGTGGGCTG
Source organism: Halichoeres trimaculatus (assembly GCF_033239565.1). NCBI lineage: Eukaryota > Metazoa > Chordata > Actinopteri > Labriformes > Labridae > Halichoeres > Halichoeres trimaculatus. The sequence continues at coordinate 20,932,556 of NW_027437200.1, forward strand.
GGAGCAGCTGCTCACCACCATCGCCAGAACCATCAACGAGGTGGAGAACCAGATCCTGACCCGCGACGCCAAGGGTATCAGCCAGGAGCAGCTCAACGAGTTCAGAGCCTCCTTCAACCACTTCGACAGGGTGAGGCGTTCACTGACCCCAGAAACAAACCCAGTCCCCTTTTCTTCAAACACGATGTGATGATTTTCAGAGCCTCACGCTCTCAAACTTGTTTCCTCTGCAGAAGAGAAACGGCATGATGGACCCCGACGACTTCCGTGCCTGCCTCATCTCCATGGGTTACGATCTGGTGAGTAGACTTGTTTATTTTTTTAATAAAATGTTTAATCTGGTGTTAAACTAATAATCCTGTTTCTTCCTAAAGGGTGAAGTGGAGTTTGCTCGCATCATGACCCTGGTGGATCCCAACAACACAGGCGTGGTGACCTTCCAGGCCTTCATCGACTTCATGACTCGTGAGACCGCCGAGACCGACACCGCAGAGCAGGTCATGGCCTCCTTCAAGATTCTGGCCTCAGACAAGGTGAGATGGCTGGGGTTAGAGTTAGAGCTGGGGTTCAGATTAGGATTAGGAAGGTTTGAGATGCAGTTTGGAGGAAGTCCCACAAGGGGGCGCCAATGCACTGACACATCTTTTTTTCACAGCAGTAAACTCAGTTTTTTTATTTTGAATGAATTTAGCAAGAAAATTCAAAAATTTTGAAATAAAAAAAAATGCAAAAAATTGGGGTTTTTTGAAGTTGCAAAAATCTCCATCAACATTGATGTTTGCAAAAAAATAAAGAATTTTGATGTTTCAAAAACTTGCAACAAATAAAAAAAATGTAATTATATAAAGTTGCAAAATTTTCAAAAATGTACAAAGTTAAAAAATTTGAAGAAATTAAAAAAAAAGTTGAATTTCCCAAATTTGCAAACATTTCCATTTTTTTATTTTAAAATAATCACAAACATTCTTTTAAATTTTTTTTTTTTAATTGTAATTTAATAAAGTTGCAAAATTAAAAAAAAATTATAAATATTTCCTATATTTTCAAATTTTCAAAATGTTAAACATTTTTTAAAACTTAAATTTCAAAAAATTGCAACTAGTTTAGGAACGGAAGTAGTCACTTTAATTTGTAACAGAAATTAAGGGTTTGGAGTGGGATTGGTGTTAAGATTAGGGTTAAAGTTTGGGGATGAGGTAATGGTTAAAACTAGGGTGAAGATTAGGATATGAATCATGGTTCAGGTTGAGATTATGGTTTGGGTTTTAATTGAGATTAAGATTGAGGTTAATATAAAGACTATGTTTAGATTTCAGGTTAGGTTTAGGGTCATGAGGGTTTGGGTTGGGATTAAGGTTGGTTTGAAGTTTGGTTTGAGATTAAGGGTAAGGGTAAATTTCCAGTTGATAAGGGTTAGGACTGGGATTAGAGCTTGTGTATATATAAAGGTTAGTGTTTGGATTTAGATTGGAGTTAAAATTAGGGTGACTGTTGGAGTTTGAATTTAAGATTGTGATTAAATTGCAGATTGTGATTAAGATTAGGGTCAGTTCAGAGGTTGGGATTACATTTCAGGGTACAGATTAAGGGTGTGATTTATATTGGAGTTACAGTTGAATTTAGGGTTGGGGATAAAATTACAATCCGGTTGATGATAAGATTATGGTTGAGATCAGGGTTAAAGGTTGGGATTAGAGTTAAGATTAGGATGAGTTTATTGGGATTATCCTTGTATTTTTGTTTTGAGAATGTCACTCTTAGCTCATTAGCAGCTAGCGTTGGCCGTGCGCAGATTTCAACTCTGACTTCCTGTTTCTCCGCAGAGCTACATCACAGTGGACGAGCTGCGCAGAGAGCTGCCGCCTGAGCAGGCCGAGTACTGCATCAGCCGCATGACCAGGTACATCGGATCCGAGGCTCCCCCAGGCGCCCTGGACTACATCTCCTTCTCCAGCGCCCTCTACGGCGAGAGCGACTTATAAACACAGCCACTCCTCTTCACCTTCTCCTCCCCAGCTCCCTCCTCTGCCTCTCCTCTGTGGAGAGCGCGATGTTAAACCCCTTCCACTGTCCTTCTTTATTCTTTCTTTAAATCTTTGCCCCCTCCTGCTCCCTTCTTTCCTCCTCCTCCTCCTTAAAGAGCTCCGCCCAGAGAGGGCGAGAGGAGGAGGCTTTGCTCAAACCTGAAGCCCTCATTTTCTCAAGAAGCAGGAACGTGCGGAGTGTTGCACTGAGTTATGTAAGTAGCGTACATATCACACCTGCCGAACCAGACGGAGTAATGAGGGAGACGACGAAACCGTGAGATATTTTGAGCAAAGCCTTCTGCTCTCCCTCCCTCCCCCTCTCCCCCTCTTTTCTTCCCCTCTCTCAGATGACATATTTTTTTTGTAGAAGGGAAATTAAAGAAGAAGACGTGATGAAAAAGCTGGTTGGTCAGTTGGCTTGGTTGGTTGTGTATTTGTGCACATGCATGCTACGTTGAAGTTTAGAAAAACGCGCTGTCTCTGCGAGTCACCGCAAAAAGCTGAAGAGGAAGTCAGGCGCTCGAATGTTTCAAAATAAAAGCACAGCACTGTGAACCCAGAATGTTAGAAGACGATCTTAAAGCCGCAGGAGCAGAGGATGAACGGCAGGTAGGGAGGGCGACTCAGAGCAAAGCACTGTGGGTAAATTTATTCAAAGAGAGGGCCATGGCTGGACTGTAGAACGACGACAGAAACTGTTACGGCCAGACGCTTCTCACTTTCTCTGAAATCATCCAGAAAAAGAGAGCAAGGCGTCGACAGCGGGATTTAAACACGAGAACTGATGCTGCGTGTGGGACCACGTCAGCGAGACAGCAAGTAGGGTTTGTTTGGCCATGAACGTCAGTGCGAGTCGACTCCTCCTCAGCGCAAGGGTTTGATTTCTAATCTTATCTCCGTTCTCCTCCTCCTGTTCATCATCATCACCCTCATCATCATCGTTCACACCACGAGAAAAATCACTCACACGGTTAAATTTGAAAATGGAATAAAAAAGGAAAATTATATTACTAAACAGAAGTTGTGTTTTTTATTGTTTTTTCTGGATTCACAAAGCATCAAATGTAAAAGCAGGAATAACTGTTCTTAAAAACTACAAACTGTCCGACCTTTGACCTCACATGTCGAGGTTGTCAGAGTCCCAGCTGATGAGGGACGGCACGCTCAGCCCTCTGTCCTGCGTGTACTTTGTCCAGCGCTCCTCGTCTCCCTGGTGCGTCAGATACCGGCAGCCCACCTTCTGCTCGAACTCCCTAAGGTCGCACCACAGCTGGTAATCCTGCAGGATGAGAGGAGAGTGTGGCATGATGGGAAACTGAGTTTCTCACAGCTGGCGCATTTGAATAAAAGGTTGGAATCAGCTGAACTGGATCAAACCTGCAGCCAGGGGTGTCCCAGAGCTTTTCCCACGCTGAACCTTCGTCGAACGGACACCTGCAGCAGGTTGTTGATGAGACTCACAGCTAGAGAGGAGAAAAGGAGGGAGATGTTTAAAAGTGGTCCACTGTGGCCCCCTAGTGGCTAAAAGGAGAAGATATTTGGTATAGAGTCTTTTTATCAGCTCATCAAAAAAGCTCAGAAACCAATTGATTTTATCTGTTAAAGCTAATTCAAAGCAAACAGAAAGCAGCGGTTTAAAAAAATAATGGTTTTAAAATACAGGAAGTTGAATAATAAACAACCTTTTTTGGGGAACCCAAAGAATTCTTACCTAAAAGTAAGGCTGGTTAAAAAGTGTCTTCATTCATTTATACAACTAAATACAAACACAGTTAAGCTGGTATTCAGTCACCACTTTAAGACATTTATATTGCATGATTCATGCAAAACTAATATTAATACTACAAACCCAAGATAATCAGATCCCACTGAAAAAATGAGCAACTTCTAGATTTCACAAGGTAAATGTCTTTTTGAAAGTATGACTAATTTAACCACAGAGCAAACATACATGACGGTAATTTTTATCTACAAGGAAAAAAAAGAAAAACCCTGCTTTTAATGCCACAGTGTGATCATTTATTTAGATAGTTACCAAACATCAATCTATTGAATATGTGTTCCCATAAGTTGATTTTTTTTTAATGAAATGCTAACTCTTAAAGAAATTATAATTATTATTTCCATAAAGTTGTTGCTTGATTCCAAAATTAAAATTTGATTGTCAAGAATATTTTGTTCCCACAACTTGTTCCCATAAATAGACAGTAAACAACAAGCTATGATCATGTGTTAGCTAACTTTGCTCAAAAGAGAATAGTTTACAATATGGCTAACACCAAGAATAAATTCCCACATCAATACAACCTGTTCTCACAGTGAGTGGGTTAGCTATAGCTGATAACTTTTCCTCTGTGGACAATAATTTGATACCAAATGTAACACTAGAGAGATTATTAGTCTACGTCATCATACACTGCGCACGCATCTTAACGGCAGAAGCAGCTTTTAGCGCCATTCTTTCAGACAAGTTAGCGATTTTTGAACACTAAATTCAACCTGTTATCAGCATAAAAATGTTCGGTTGTTCTGTGGTCAGTTTTTAGAAACGATACTTTACAAAAGAGACCATTTCTATCAAGTTTTAACCGTCACAGAGCAACCGGTGTTATGGAGTTAATAGCGACCGTGCTAACTGTTGACTCTCAGCGGACAGTATCAGTGAGTAACGGCCGAGAGTCGACAGTTAACAGGGTCACACTTTACACTGAAACACCAGCAACGCTCGCGGGTAAATTAACTCTGGACGTAGTTTTCTGGTTCTTTCTCCCAGACTCAGCAGTCTGTGTGCTTTGTTTGTTCTGGGAGGGTTTGTAATTTAATGACACACGTTTACATCCTGGTCTGCCACAGTCTGGTAAGTGTCCATGGATAACACAGTCATGAGCATCGAGTGACAGTTATGTAATTGCTCTCTCGGTACACGCCTCCTCTAAAAACGTCTGTCTACCTTATATCTATCCACTTGCTGGTCTCTCCTATCCACTCACTGCTATTTCACAAACCTGGGAGCTGTTTACCATCCGTCAAAGTCATGATATTTAGTTTAAAATGCGTTTTTTGATGGTTAGCTCCTCCATGTCAGTTGACGAACCGTACGTTAACGTTATACTCCGCAGTGCTTCTGCACATAAATTGCGCGCGCATCCGGCGTTGTTGATAAACAAATAATCCCTCTATACAAAGGAGATCTATGTTCCCACAAGAGAATCTATGGGAAATAATAGTTTCTACCTAAGGTTTGTAACTTGTTCCCAAAGTAAACAATTTGCAAAATGAGGATTAGTTCCCACAAGAATAAAACTTGCTCCTGAAACTAGATAATAAACTGTTCCCAAACATTAATCTATAAAGACTATTTTTTTCCCACAGGGAAGCAGCCTGTTCCCTAAAGATAAAAAAATTACCAGACGACAAAAATTTTTCCCACAAGTAAATTAAATATCTTTGGATAATAACTTGTTCCCTTAGGATTATCATATGTTCCCAAATGCTATGAAGGATAATTTTGTTCACATGGGTCCCATAAGTGTCGAGAGCCAATAAAAATTGTTCCAACAAGAATTTACCTTGCTCCAAAAGTAAGAAGTTTGTAAGATAACAAGAATTACAACTTGTTCCCAAATAAAGATAATGAACTCATGACAACGATCATTAGTTCCCAAAGAGGATAATTTATCCCCACAAGGATTGAACATGTTCCCAATGGTAAACAATATGGCTGTCAAGTAAAAATGAACTATGGACAATGCTAATTTGTTCCTAGAGGAAAATCATTTGTTCCCTCAATGATTTAGCGTGTTCCCAAAGGTTAATAATTTAGCTGGTTTTAAGAATTGTTCCAGCTTAAATTAAAGCAACAACAATGATCATTTGTTCCCAGAGAAAAGTTATTTGTTCCCAAACGCGTGGTGGTGTTTAGTTCCCACAAGGTAGTTCTTTGTTGCTAATGTCTATTGGTTCCTTCTAGGATATAGCGTGTTCCCAATGGTAAAGAGTGAATCTGTTCCCAAAAACACATAATTAACCGTGGACAATGATTATTTGTTCCCAAAGGTTTGTCAATAAAACCAGATAGAAATGTTCCCTACCCTCCAGAGAGATGGAGGCCCAGGGTTGTCGTGGGTACATGAACGCGGCGTTGGTGATCTGCTGCTTGATGTCTTCGTCCTCGTTGAAGGGGAACGTCCCGCTCAGACTCACGTACATGATGACGCCCACGGACCACATGTCCAGGGAGCGGTTATAGCCGCAGCTGCTGATCACCTCGGGTGCCAGGTAAGCAGGCGTGCCCACGACGGAGCGGCGGAAAGACTTCTCCCCGATGATACGAGCGAAGCCAAAGTCACACAGCTTCACCTTTAACGCAAACACAGAGAGGGACGGAGAGTGAGGACGTGCTGCTGGGAGAAGACGAGATGGACGACGTTTGATAAAACCAGGAGCTCTGACCTGAGGGAGAGGGTCTGCAGAGACCAGCAGGACGTTCTCAGGCTTCAGGTCACAGTGAGCGATGTGTTTGAGGTGCAGATACCGCAGAGCCTCCAGGATCTACCACACACACACACAAACACACACACGTAGAGGTTATGCTCTTCTACAAGCCATGGAAAACTTAACATAGATGAAGGACGGACTTCAGAGTCTGAAAGAATTTAAAATTTAACTCCTTCATGAAAATTTTGAGTTTGTTTGGAGTTGAATTGTCCTCCTTTCTACATTTTTTTTGGGGGGAGTTGAAACCTTCTCAAGAAAGAAGGGCTGAAACTGAGGATAAGGGCTTTTTTATAAAAAGAGGAAAATCTCAACATAAGAGATTAAGGTGTTACAGGAATTAAAATGTGGTGTTAAAGCGGTGGTTTGTAATGTTAAGACAATGAAAACGAGTCTAAAAGTTATAGTCCGAATGTTACCAGAAGTTAGTTGTACGGTTACGCATAAAGTCTTAGTCCTTTTCTGTCAGCATTTTTTAGTTGATTAATTTGAAAATATTAAATATCAGTTAGTATCACAAAATATTAACAGAGAAATTAAGAAAAAAAAAAAAGGGAAAATCGTGAAGTGACTGTAAAGAATGATTTAAATCTTTGGAGCGTTTAGAGACAGAAACGTGGCGTCACCTGTGTGACCAGGAAGCGTGTGATGCGTTCAGGGAGCCGCCCCTTCTCACTGGACAGAATCATCTCCAGCATGTCTCCATGAAGCTTCTCCATGACCACGAAGACGTGCTCGGCCGTCTCGAACATGCCCTCCAGCAGCACCACGCCCAGGTGAGACAGGTTCTTCAAACACACACACACAGAGACGTATGAGGAACCACACAGACGACGGAGCTGAAGGATGAAGAAAACCTCGTACCTGCAGGATGGACACCTCGTTCCTCAGCTGCCGCTCCTGCTTGGTGGGGAATCGAGTCTTATCGATGACCTTGATGGCGACTGGACGTCCTGACTTCCTGTGAGTGCCTGAAGAAGAGAAACAACCTCAGCTGGTTTTTAACCCCGTTATATCCTGCCGTCTGTTTGGAGAATCATCCGACCTTTGTACACCACCCCAAACTGTCCTGAACCCAGAACCTCGTCTGTGCAGATCTGATACACCACACTGATGTCCTAAAACACACACACACATTAATCAACACACAACACACTCCGTGGAGATCTTCGTTCATGCTGTTTGGACTCTTACCGCTCTGTCTTTGTCTGAACTTTCATCTGTGATCAGAACAACACACAAACATTATTTAATTTCATGGTTTCATTATGGGAGCAAATAAGTCACAAACTTAACCAAAAACTACATTTCCCAGCTCACCTTGCTTCCCTTCCTCCTTGTTTTCTTGGCTGCTGCTCTCTACGGGCATCAGAGCCTGACGGATGGCTGCGGCCCAGGACGCCCCACTCTCCTCGGCCTCCACGCAGTAAACCAGCGAGGCCGTGACCACCTCGAAGGAGAGGGCGCTGTTCGCCGTCATGGAGAACATGGAGAGCTGGGAGGGGCCTCGAACCTGCAGCACCTCGCTCAGCGAGATCTCCTGACGAGAAGTGAGCTCATGGTTACTTCAAGAGTAAAATGACAATACTAATTTTAAGGATTATTAAAGTAAGGATTTTTATTTTCTCAACTGATTAATGAGTTAGGTTAATAACCCTCAGCTATTTTTAGAAAGATAACATCAATTATGTTTTTTATTTATTTATTATTTTTTATTAAGCAATAGTGGTTTTATTATGTCAATAAAAATAAGTTATTATTCATATTTTTTTGTGCTTCTAATGGACAACATAGCAACTTCCCAAAAGTGAAGCCAATAAATCAGATGCTTCTGGAACAATCTGCCAGAAAATATCAAGTCTGATGAAACGCTCTGCTGCTTTAAATCCAGGTTGAAGACTAACCTTTTTAACAGCTGCCTTTTATTAGAGCATTTTAACAATTCATTTAATTAAATCTGTTTTAGCTTTTTTTTTTTAAATCTTATTTTGTTTTGTATCTTATCATTTTTAATCTGCTTTTTAATTATTATTATTATTATTTTTAAATGTGTTCTGTCTGTGAAGCACTTTGATTTGCCTTGCTAAAATGTGCTATATAAATAAACTTGCCATGTCTTGTGGCTTGCCGTAGTATTGTACAGGCAACAAAATTTGCCTCCCTTAGATGGACTAGGTGTCAAACTCTTAAATACGTATCATTAATATATTTAACAAAAAAGTTACAAAGTACATTTTTAGCAATATCTTTATCAATATTTGACTTTTTTTTGACATTTTTTTGAAAAGAGAAATGTGTGGTTAAAAAAAAGTAAATAGATAAAACAGAGAAATGTGTGTTAAAATAAATAAATAAATAAAAAAGAAATGTGTGGTAAAAAAATAAATAAAACAGAGAAATGTGTGGTTAAAAAAATAAATAAATAAAAAAGAGAAATGTGTGGTAAAATAAATAAAAAAAGAAATGTGTGGTAAAAAAATAAATAAAACAGAGAAATGTGTGGTTAAAAAAATAAATAAATAAAAAAGAGAATGTGTGGTAAAATAAATAAATAAAAAATAAATAAATGTGTGGTAAAAAAATAAATAAATACAAAAATTCCTGACCATCCATCTGTAATTCAGAACTTTTTTTCTGTGGTAATTACACAATAAAATGAATTTTGTTTAATGCATCTAAATGTTTTTTTTTCCCCAAGGCCATCAACTTTACTCAGTGGTGTCAACTAAATACTACAGTTATGGAATCAAATGTGTCAGAATTATGTAAAGTAAGTCCAAAAAACTTGACTTTCTATAAAAATGATGTACCTGGGAATAAATCCAACCCCAAAACAAACAAAAGTAAAAAATTTGGGATGTCCCTAAAATGGGCGGAGCCTAACAGAGCTTTACCTTGTAGTATTTGGTGGTGCTCTCGTTTTGGTACAGAGTGATGCTCTTCCAGTCCAAGATCCAGTAATGACGTTTCCTCTGGGGACGGAGAGATCATTAGAGGAAATTAACGGTTTTTAAAGACTCCAGAAAAACAGACATTTTTACGGCTAAATCAGAGAAGATTCTGGATATTTTCAGCTTCTTCTGAGGATATGTTTTGAATTCTAAATATCATTCTCTAAAATTATATTTACTAAACTACCAGCAGATAAAAGAGTGATTTTTTTCAGCCACTTTTGAACTGGAAAAAAAAGAAAAAGCTGCTTTGAGCTCTCACCAGGGTGTCAGTGTTGGTGTGGTGCAGTAGCCACCCCTCCCTCAGGACTCCACCTGCTCGCCTCTTAGTGTGATGCACCGACTGTACGACCCGCATCAGAGGGATGTTGCTGCTGAAACACGGACTGATGGGAAAGAGGAGGATCAGAAAAATAAGAAAAACTGATTAAAAACAGCTTTTCTTTCCTGAGAGCTGTGTTCTTCACACTCCTCCAGGGGGCAGCAGAGTCCAGAGCTCACTGACTAAAACATTTCATTATGGAGGTGAATTCAGCCATGAGAGGGTTTTAGGTGACACCATCAGGACGTCTCACACCTTAATAAATGAACAGCCTCTGACCTCATCGACTCCCTCAGTGGCTCCGCCTCCTTGACCTCAGGTGTCTCTGAGTCTGCGTCCATCTCGTCGTCAGAGATCTCCAGTGTAGTGGTTGTGCTGAGCAGTGACTCAGTGTCCTCTGAGTCCACCCGGACACTGTGACACGCCGCTGAGGATTAAACGGTGACATCATGGAAAAATAAAAACTGGATAAAAAGCTGAGATGTGTCGGAAAAATCTGGTGATAAAAGGGATGAACTTGGGCATCGAACAGTTTTAATGATAGGGGATACAATGAGACACATTAACTTTTTTTTTCCAAAAACTAATAAAAAAATTGTTTGTTTTAAAGAACTTTTATCAGTGAATTGGTTAGGTTAAATTTTTGTCAGTTTGACTGCAGCTTTTAATTAATTAAGTAATTATTTAATTAATTTGGTATTGTATTATTATTATTATTTATTTATTTAATTTTTTTTCACATGTTTAATTTTATTTTGATTTGCCACACCATTGAAACAATTCATTTTTTGGTCGGACATAGACCATTTTAAACACTTAGATATAAATTCATGAAAGGCAAGGACAAAAAAAAAGGAAAACAAAATAAAAAATTAAATAAATAAATACAAAGTTAACTAAATTAAACTCTAAGTGTACAACAGTGTGGCATGAAATGATATATATATTTTTTAAATTTTTATTTTATTTTATTAATTTATTCATTTTTTAAGCTTATACCAAAGTTATTAGAGCTAATTGCTAACATGCTAACAATGATGTAGCAGATTACCCTAATTATAGTAACTCACTGGGTCTTTTTTGTCATACATTACTGAATTCTTCAACCAAAGTTGGAATTGTTAAATTTGAGTCACAAAATTTTCGGTTGAAATTGTGACTTTTTGATTCCAACATTTATTTCATTTATTTACAGAAATAAAAACGATAAAAATAATAATTTTCTAAGTAATTAATGTTAAAGTAAATGGAAACAAACATTTCAGAAACTTTTCATAAAAACTTTTAGACAGCCAAGCGATGACTGACTTCCCTTCGAGCTGTGAAATTTTAATCCAGCCCAACTTTAACGATCTCCGTTCACCCCGATCTCTGGCCCCACTTTGATTTCCTCCAGGATCTGATCAGAGCGCCCTGACTCATCGTCACGGCTTTGATTCTGAATCTTCTGTGAATCTAAGATGAGTCCTGAATCTTTCAGAGGCTGAATCATCTTTGACTCATCACAGGGTCATGGGGAGATCACAGCAGGAGGTCTTTCTAAAGGACTCTGATCTGAGGGGGAGCTACAGGTCCAGAATACCAAACGGAAACCAGACCCTGAGGGGGGCTCTGCTCACCGTCTCCGTTCACGCCCTTCCTCTCCCCGGGACAGTCTCTGGGGACGTGCTGCTCGCAGCGCCGGTGGCAGTTAAACCTGCAGTCTGAAAAAAAACAGAGAAGAAGAATCAGTGAGGAGGAGGAGGGGGAAGTGGTCTGATCTCAAACAGGAAGTCCTCCGACCTGAGCACTGCAGACCCTGTCTGAAGAGACCTTTGAGCAGCCGGTGGCAGTACTGACACACCGTGGGTTTGGTGTAGCTGTGGATGTGGAAGGTGTGGGGCACCTGAGCCCTGGTCCTGTCCCCGTTCCCGATCCCCAGCCACTCAGGAGGCTCGGCCCAGGACGGCGGTCTGGAGGACGGCTTGGACATGCTGATCTGGAGGAGGACATGGTGAGTTATGACGTGGTGGGGGTTTTACTTCAGGACTAATGAAGAACCTACCTCCTCCAGGCTGCCTCCTGCCGGGTTGGACAGCGAGTGTGTGCGGGGTCTCCGGGGGGGAAACAGGGACAGGCTGGTGCTGACCTGACGGCGAGCTCGGCTGCAGTCGTTGGGCAGCTTCAGGGCGCAGCGTTTATGAAAGTCTAACCCACATCCTGAGGAGAGGAAAGAGTTAAAGCTGGACTTAAATCAAGCTGCACAGAAAGAAGAAAGAAACCTCACCGTCACACTTCAACCCCTGCTTCACCAAACCCCACAGCATCTCTCCACAGTGGTGACAGAAGGTGGGAGTCCTGTACGAGTAGACTACCAGAGAGTGGGGACGGACCCTCATCTCTGTCACCGACGCCGAGCCTGAGCCAGAACAAACAGAGAGGGTTCAAGGTCAGGATACAGCGCTGTGTGAGGGTCACAGGGAAAGACTCAGTATGAGCCACAGTCACCACGAGAAGTCCAGAAAAGGTCTTAATCCAAGACATTCAAAGACAAAAGATGATAATATAAATACTGTATATTAAAACAACAAAACCAAACAAGTTTATTTTTCTCAACCATTTGGCAATTTTTTTACTCTTTCATCACAATTCAAGCATCATATTTGTCAATTTATCTGGAAACTAGAATTTTTTTTTTTTTTTTTATTCCTGAGATTTCGACCAAATTTGTCATTCATTCATTAAATCTTCGAAATCTGGGATTCAAAAATCATCAAACAATAAAATAAAAAAAGCATTAAAATATTTAAGACTGCCATTATTCAAAAAGGTTTCAAAAATAGTTTAAAAAAAAAATAATAATAATTTCTTTTTTTAAAAAAAAAACTGGGGAAAGTTCTTAAACCATGGGGGAAAAAATTACTGAGAAAATTTGAAAAAATTCTTTAAAGACATTTTTTTGTATATTAAGTAATTTTTGCAGAATTTTATTATTTATTTTATTATTCATTTTATTTTATTAATTTATCTATTGAAAACTAAAAACTGAAAACTTCCAGTTTTTTAAGAATATTTAAGTCCAAAATTTTTAACACTTTATGAAATTTCAACTTTTTGCTATCAGAAAATCCTCCTTTTTGTTGTAAATCATTGTTTTAAATGTATTATTATCAATTGTAATGTTTTACATCCTTTTGTAGTTTTAAATTTTTCCTCTTTTGTGAAAGGCACCCCTCAAATAAAATGTATCATTATTAAAGCACAGTGTGAAATTCAAGATCAATTTTTTAAGTAGAATTTTTTTTTAAAAAAAGAAAATTTATTAAAAACCTACCATCCTATTACAGTGTGTGCCAAAAGTGAAATTAGTGATTCGAATCAAGCTGTAAATAGATATATTTCTGTTTTTTTTTACATTACTTTATTTATTTATGTTTATAATTTTTTTTCTCATATTTAAAATTAATTTATTCATTTTTATTATATTTTTATTTGTTTGGTTTTTAAATGCATCCAACCTTATACTTTTTCTTTTTTTGAATTTATTTATATATTTTTTATTATTTTTTATGTCTATTTTTTAATTTATTTTTATAATTTTTTATTTCTGTTATTTTTCTATTTTATTTTATTTTTCTACATCTTTTTTTCCTTTTTCTTTTAATTAACAATTATTTTTATTTGGCTTGGTGTATATGTGAATTCTGGAGCCAGCCTCAAGTGGACACTAAAGAAACAGCAGATTTTAGCACTTCCACATTGTCTCACATTCATAGACTGGAGGTTATAGTTTGGCCAGAATGTAAAAGAAGTAGAGCTGGGATCACCTCAAAAAGTTACACATTCATGTCGTGAGAGGAACTTTCCCAGGTTTCTTTTCAAAATAAGAGCAGGAAACGTTTCTTGGTCTCACCTGCGATGACGACCTCGATGAGGTCTCCGTCCTGCAGCTGCTGCTGCTCAGTGAGACGATGCAGGAGGAGCTCAGAGGACGGCTGGTGTCTGAAGAGGAGAATCTTTTCCCCCACGCCGACCACGCTGACATCCGGAGCCTGAAACACACACACACACACATTGTACACATAGTTCACGGACTCCTGACCTGCTGCCTGGAAACTCAAAGCAACATGAAAGTTGAGGCGAGGGCTGGTGTGATCGACTCAGAGTGTGTGAACGTGTGTGTGTCTGACAGAGAAGAGGCTGTGGTTGGAAACTTTTCTGCACTCTGATCGACCACAGAGTTTCTGAGTGGTCGACAGAGTGAGGCTGTACGAAGAGCAGACCAGTGAGACACACACACACCTGCAACTTAACCTTTATCTAAACCACAACAACGCTAACCAGCAGTTCATCTGACAGCTGTGGATTCATAAGTTTATCTTCTTTCATGACTCCACCCTCAGAAATCAATTTTTACGTTTGGTCACCTCTGTCAGAGTCAAACTCAGGGTCATTAAACTCTTCTTGACCTCTACGTCACACACACACGCTGCATCAGTGTGTTTCAGAAACACACTCCGTGGTTTCTCGTCTTTACGCTGTGACCTTTCAGAGTCCACGTCTACTTCCTGGTTGCTTTGAGGCTCAAACATCAACTGCACATTTTCCAAGTGGGACTGAATCAGAAGTAGAGCAGAGTGTCATTAACATATCACTCACCAAAAACAAGATGTTAGCATCTTTTAGCTGTTTCCTACAATTCCCATGATGCAACACCATGCTGAATGTCAACACCTGGACTCTCTGCTCCCAAACATTTCTCATCCCTCTGTTCAAAACCATCCAACTTTGAAGCTAGCATGAAGCTAACACAAAGCTAACACAAAGCTAACACAAAGCTAACAGCAGGAGTTTTCCGTTACCTTACGCTCGATGATCTCCGCAGCCAGCCTCCTGGCATGGCGGTAGCTCAGGTTGCCCGCTGGGACTCGAACCACCTCTCTGAACAGGCCGAGCTGGAACTGGACCAGAGCCGGCGCTGAGACACAGGTGGGACTGGAGGGAGCCAGTGTGGACATGGAGACAGATCCTGGGCCGAGGTGGGATTAGATTTTTGGATTACGTCGGGAACAAAGGAGTGTGACCAACAGGTTTTAGAGTTTTGGATAAAAATAGACTAAAAGTCAGCGAGGTTTGGTACGGAAGCCCTACAGAGACACATAACCAGATGATGTATTTTTTCCACAAGTTTTTCTCATTATCCAAGGAACATGTTAAAGCTTGTTTATCTCATCAATTTAGGATGATAACGCTTAATTTTATCATTACCTCAGGATGATACGGCTTCTTACTGGAAATATCAATGGCTGTTAAACCTAACTTTTACCATTATGTAAAGATAAAACTGATTTTTCTCATTATCTCATGATAATAAAGCTGTTATTTCTGATAACCTGAGGATGCTAAGGCTAGTATGATTTTTCTCATTAGCTCGTGATGATGAAGCTGATTTTTTCTCATAACCTTAGGATGCTAAGGCTAACATGATATTTCTCATTAGCTCATAATGATAAAACTCTTCTTTTCTCGTTACCTCAGGATGCTAAGGCTAACATGATTTTTCTCATTAGCTTGTAATGATACAACTCATTTTTTTCTCATGACCTCAGGAGGCTTAGGCTAACATGATTTTTCTCATTATCTCATGATGATAAAGCTGATTTTATCTCATAGACTCAAGATGCTAAAGCTAGTATGATATTTCTCATTACCTCATGATGATAAAACTATTTTATTTTCCTCGTAACCCCAGGATGCTAAGGCTAACATGATATTTCTCATTTTCTCATGATGATAAAGCTGTTTTATTTTCCTCATAACCCCAGGATGCTAAGGCTAACATGATATTTCTCATTATCTCAAGATGATAAAGCTGTTTTACTTTCCTCATTACCTCAGGATGCTAAGGCAAGTAAAATTTTTCTCATTAGCTTGTGATTATAAAGATGTTTGTTTCTCATAACCTCAGGATGCAAAGGCCAGCATCCTCAGCCTAATTAACCCAGGATGAGAAAGCTGCTTTCTCTCATTATCTCAAGATAAAAAAACTATTCTTTCTCATTTACTCAGGACGATAAAGCGTCTTTTTTTCACAGACTGTTTATTTTTTTTCCTTATTATCTCAAGATTCTTGTTTATCCCAATATCCTATGATGATGATGCAAGTTTTCTCATTAGTTGTGGATGATAAGGCATTTTTCCTTATTTTTCCAGGGTGATAATACTTTATTTTCTCATGACCTCAGAGTGACAAACCAGCTTTAATTGATTATCTACGGATGATAAAGTCATTTCTCATAATCTGCGTATGAAAATGTAGGTTTTATCATTATCACAGGCTGTTAAAGCATTTTTCTCAGTATCCCAGGATGATAAAGCTGGTTTATCTCGTTCTCTCATTATAATTAAGCCGTTTTCTGCATTAGCTACGGAAAAATCTGGTTTATCAATGTCTCGGGATGATAATGCTGATTTTCTCATTACCTCATGATGATAGAAATGGTCAGGCCAGACCACAACAAAATATGGGACCATCAACAGGGCAACTGCACTTTTCTCATAAAAACAAACATTATTTTGAGACTATTTGATACATAAGTTAGGACCTTGAGAAACCAGCTGAAAATACTCTTAAACACAAAAAACAACTATGGGAAATTAAAGCATGAGCTGCCATAGTTTGTGTGAAAATGTGATCATGATCAGAACATCACAGAGCAGCAGAAAAAGCTTCATCAGAGGTATTTTTAAATCTCCAAACAAAATAAAAGTCTCATGATAATCACATTCACCAACACCAAATAGATGAAATCTTACTTTTTAATCCTGGTTCATGCGAGCTCCGATCGTTCCCTCTGATCGCAGGACGGCGTCTGGACGATGTGACAGCTGATCGATGTTTGACGGTCTCAGAGGTTCTCATCATGAAGTGCGGTGGGTTTGGTTTCCTTTTTGCACTGAGACAGGAAGTCACAGGGTGACAAAAAGAGAGAGAAGGTGCAGCCGATGGGTTAACACCTCCAGCCCCCAGCACCTAAACACACACACACACACACACACACACACACACACACACACACACACACACACACACACACACACACACACACACACACACACACACACACGTACACACGCCAGTCACAAAAATAAAATGTGCTTATAAAAGCGTCAGTGAGTGTAAAATAAAGATGACTCGAGCTCAGGTTGAAAAGTGTTTTGTTTTTATTGAACCTTTCCTAAAATACACACCAGTTTGGCCCTTTCACAATAAAATCCATCGAACCATCAGCAAAGGATGATTACATTCACAAATCCTCATCCAGCAACACAGACTTCATCTGGATTTCCATAAATATTTCAACAAAAAATCATGTGCACTGTTCAAAACTCACACAAAACATTTGATTTTCTCTGGTGTTGTGATGTTGAAAATGTTGAAATATTTGTGGAAGCTGTGATTGTGACACTTACAGAAAAACTGACTCAGAGAGTAAGACGTGTCTGATTAACACAGATCTACAAGTGTCTGTTTCACACTGTGATGTGTTCAGGAACCAACTATTAGTGTCAGAAAAAGCATTTTTACACAACTACATGGTTTTGAGCTTGTGCACAACTAAAGACATTTCTCATCTTCTTTATGCATGTAGTGACGTACAGTACACACGTATATAAAGGTTGTAGAATTCTGTACATTATTTGCTGCAAATGACACTTATAGCACATTCTACGGTGGCCCTGAAGTGCAAAACATGACCAAAAAAAAACAAAACAAAAATAAACAAAACAATTATTGAAAAGAGTTCAAGACAAAAGAAAACAGAACTAGACAAACAAAAAGAAAAAAAACCCCACAAAAAAAGAAACAAAACACAAATAATTTAGGAAATGTGCAAACAAAAAAAACAAAAAATTTCACAGAAAAAAAAACACATTAAAAAAGAAAAAGCAGATAAAAAACAGGAAAAAAGCAGAAAACAAAACAAAAAACCCACAAAAAAAGAAAACTCAGCCACAAAAAATCAAAATACCACAAATAAAGGAAATGCGCACAAACACCCCAAAAAAAACAAAAGAAACCAAAAAGAAAAAAGACAAAATGCCACAGAAAAAAAAACATATGAACAAGAAAAAATTGAAATAATTAATAATATTTAAAAAAGAAAAAAAAAAACAGAAAATATCCACCATCACCCCCCGAAAAAAAAAGAAAAAAAAAAGAAAAAAAAAAAGGAAAAAACAGGAAAAAAAATAAAATAAAATAACACTTCAACAATAAGAAAGAAAGGAAAGTTGAATACCTATGGGCATGAGAATCGTCTCTGATTGGATGGATGGTTTAATGCATTTTGAATAAGCTCGTCTTCCTGTGGATGTTTTGTTTGCATGTTTTTATTTCACTCCTCGTCTTCTTCTTTGTTGGTTGTTATGGATTGCACTTCAGGGCCCCCGTACATTTCCTCCTGTGATCATCTTCCCAAATCTTTCTTTTCAAACACTTACGATAATCCCTCGCACATGATTTCGAAATCAACTCGTAACTTTTCCCATGTCGCACATTCAGAAGCTGATAGTAAGATTAGCACGTTTTCAGACTCAGCAATGCGACCTCATCAAAAAGCTGACGGCGTTTACAGAACGGTGTGAAAGCACCATCCTTTTCCTGAAACGCCTTCGCATCAAACCACTTTTAAAACTTGTGGAGTCTTTCCAGGCTTTCCTGAGCTGAAAAATTTAAGAGTGAGGCCGAGAACACCTCACATGAGAAAGCAAAGAAAGTTTCCCCACAGGTGAAGTCGCGGCTTGCCGAGTCTGACGTGTTCGTACATTCTGCGGACGCTTCTCTTTGTATTGATCGTATTTTGGCTCCTGATTTGCAAACAACACAGACATAAAGAAAATCCAGTGTAAAACTCAACATTCACGTGATCATCTCACAGCGCCCTTCAAAATAAAAGTAGTAGCAGAAGCACATTGTAGTAAAACAGCAGAACATTCAGAGGACGAAATCATCACATATCTGTGATCGTCTGATTCGGACTGATGAGGCAGAACAGGAAGAGTGTTTTCATACAACGAGACACAAAAAAAAAAAATCACAATAAGAATCCTGAATCAAAAATAAAGTTATTAGTGATATCATTAAATGATTATGACTGAAATATTCTGGTTTGATGAATGTAAACAAATCCATCTTTCCAGACTTTTACTGCCCGGTAAAAACCTGAAAACGTCCAGTTTTTCAAAATAAAAGCTGAGAAACACCTGAAAGTGATGAAAATGTTTGATTTTACTTTTGATTAAAGTGGATAGGTAGTTTTAAGACTGTCAGAGATATGTAAGGTAACTTTGAGATTCATTTTACGTTAATGATGACAATTATTTTGAAAGTCAAAGTTGAGGAATTTCTGCAACTGAGGTACAAATTTGATCAGCATTCTGGATCTTTTCAAAGTTTTCTTCCTCATTTTCCCGTCTCTCCACCTTCTGATGCCTGCTATGACCCGATTAAGTGTAAACCAAAACAAAACAAAACACGTGCTCTATTTACAGGAATGAGATATGAAATAATTTAAAACTGTATTTACATAAAAACAAGAAGAAGGCAAAAAGTGAGGTGTAAATGGTTAGTGCTAACGTCTCTTAGCGGATCGTAATGTACCGATTAAACCAGCTATGGTATGGACTCAATATGTGGTTAGCATCAGCTAATACTTCATGCTACAGGTGGAATATACAGAGAATAATCCGGAGTTGGTTCAGCCTACGTTAGTTTGAGTGTCTGATGTGGATACGACGCTTTGCTACGGCGCTAAGAGCCAGGAGTCACGAGGCGTTCAGGTGCAGACATTCCTCTTTCTAGTTAGCAGCATGCTGATTTATGTGTATCTAAATATTCTCTATCGTGAAGGTGGCGGCGGTTTGTACAGCGAAGCAGCGGCAGCAGCGACAGGTGGTCAGGAGGAGTGTTTTCTTTTCTTTACAAAATACGCTGCAGGTGTTCGGTCTCACTGTGCGCTCTCAGGTGGGTTTGTTTCAACGGGTCTGTCTAACCAATCAGGGAGCTGCGTCTGGATAGGTCCACGTTGCTGGCGCTGAGTCCCCGGCAGTCTGAGAATCCAGGGTTTGCGTCCTGAAAACGAAAAGGGGACTGTGAGAATGTAGATCACCATCACTTCAGAGCTTACTCAAAACTGAAAGACGTGAAATTAATAAATTTGTCTTATAAATTAAGTAAATGTAATAATAAAAATTGAAGCAGATCAGAACAACTAAATTAAATAACATTTCAAAGAACAGCTGGGTCTCATATCCACAGCGTTCCCTCCTCACTCATGGTTACAAACGGTGTCACAACAAAAATCAGCTCTAATTTCATAACTTTAGTAACCGTGAGTGAGGAGGGAAGGCAGTAGATATGAGACTCTGCTGTACATTGAAATATTGTTCTTAAGGAGGCACAGGTTGTCTGAGCCCCACAGCGCTGACTGGTGGTCTGTGCTCCATGGCACAGGGTCTTGTGCCTATTGATTTTTGCAGTGGATCTAATGGTTAATATATTCACAAACAAAATGTTTGAGCTATCATGCTATTTAGGACAATTTTGAAAATGTAAAAAGATAAATTTATTTATTCTGTACACGAAACCGCGTAGAGCACAGACAGCTGGTCCATGCTGTGACGCACAGACAAGCACATCTAGAAGTTCAGCAGCAGGGTCTCATATCGACTGCGTCCCCTCCTCAGTCACGGTTGTGCTTACTTAAACAGTGACAAAAACTTAAATCTACTCAGAAATCATCAGTTTCAACACTGAAAACATTTGAGTAAAGATTAAAAAAATGTCTCAATACAAGCACATTTTAAGTCTAAAAAGACATTTTTACTGAAAATAAGACAAAAACACTTGATAAGATTTCTTTTTTTGCAGTGCATGAGCTGGCAGTATTTTGTACCATTGTGACATAAGGATGTATAAACAACCTATTCACTATTTTGAGCTGTACTTTTCTCATGCTTGTTTTCTTTATCTGAACAAAAACAACAGAAAGAATGAAGGAATAAAAAAGGGGACTTAAACAAATGAAGCCTGTACCTGTGTGGTCTCCTCAGCGCTCTTGTTGAGGAAGTTCAGGGAGCTCGCCCTCTTCATCCTGTGTGAAACAAAAACAATCAGATGATCAACCAGAGGTTCCCAGAGAACAGCTTACATCATTACCGCATGATGAGGTCATCAGCAGCAGCCTTACCCGGGGTTTCTGGGTTCTTGTGGTCCGCTGCCCTGCAGCTTCTTCACCAGCATCTCGCTGCTCCTCCTCAGAGCGTCGCGGATCTTCCCGAAGGAGCCGCTGCGACGCAGAGAGCCGTTCCCGTCCTGAAAGAGGGAGCAGAACATGGAATCAGTCAGAGTTTATCAGACTGGACATGCAATGTTTTTTGTTTTGGCGTTCGTTAACTGACCCCGTTCCACTCTGCAGAGTCGTCGCCCTCGTTCTCCCCCCTCTGTCCCCCCGGGCCGTTGATTCCCTCCCTGCTGTGTCGTCTGTCCCCACCTCCGGCTCCCCCGTCCTTCAGCAGCTCCACCACCTTACTCTGGTTGATGGCGTCGATACCCTGAGACAGAGGGGGAGGAAAAGAGAGGGGGTTTAAAAAAAGAAAAAACAGAAAAATGAAAAACAAAGAGAGATGATGAGGAAGAGAAATAAACAGAGGAAAGGAGAAAGACAGAAAAAGAAAGAGTGAAGAGAAAGGAAAAAGAGAAAGTAAAAGAAGGAAAAAGAGAAATAAAGAGAAAGGGGGGAAAGAAGAGCAAGAGAAAAAGGGAAAAGAGAGAAAGACAAAAAAAGGGATGGGGAAGTGACAAAGAGATAAAAGAGAGGTAGGGAGAAATGAGAGAAAGAAAGAAAGAAAAAGAGAAGGAAAAAAAAGGAAAATAAAAGTCAAACAGACAGAAAGGAAATGATAAATAGAGACAAAGGGAGACAGGAAAAGAAAGAAAGGAGGATAGAAAAGGAGAAAAGAAAAAGAGAACAGACAGAAAGGGATAGAAAGAAAGAAGAGAAAAGGAGTCGAAAAAAAAGAAAAGAAAAGAAAAAGGAAAACGAGAGTAAGGGTTGGGCGAAAGAGAGAAAAGGAGAAAAGGAAAAGTGAGTGAAAAAAGATAAACAATAAAAGTCAAACTCCCCTTTAAACTCTTTCACTTCCTGTCAGATGGTTCGTCTCAACATCACTGAGCCTCAGCAGGAATGTGACACCGTACAAACCAGAGCCCTGAACCCACCACAGAGTCCAGACGACTAATCTAAGAGCAGTAACTCACCTGACACTTTCTGTGTGTGTGTGTGTGTGTGTCTGTGTGTGTACCTGCTTGCGTGTCTTGCTGGCGCACTCCTCCAGAGTCTCTGCAGCCTCCAGTTTTCCCTGACGACGGTACAGAGCTCCCAGACTCTTCAGGGTGGTGTTCACTGTGGGGCTGAAGAAAAAAACAACAGACGATTTTTACTTCCTGTTCAATGAGCGCTAGCTTGGTGCTAACGTACATAGGGAATTCCATTAATATGCTAGCGGTTAGCATACATCAATAAATCTTTTTCCAGCAGAATGTCAACTTTCATCACCAGAAGTTTACATGCCACCAGATTTTTACCCATATATGTGTCATGCTTGCTTGTGCTTATTCAGATTTAGATGTCTGTGATGCTGAGTTTTTCAAAATAAAAGCAGGTTTGTGTATTTCAGGACTAAGATAACAGATGGTGCTTTCATAATTTTGGCACATTTTTGTGATTGGTTTTAGTGTTTGGTGACACTTAAAAAATATTGTTGATTTGTAAAATAAACAAGGGCCCGAGCAGTGAGCCTTGGGGGACGCCACTTTCCAACAACCAGCTACAGATCTGATTTAAGGCTGGACAGTCACACACCAACTTCCTGTTTGTATCAGATATGACTGTATGTGGTGAAGAAGTATTCTTCTTCTGTGGTTTCAGCTTAATGGAGTCTCACCTGTCCACCTTACAGGCCTTGTACCAGCTCCCGTACTCCACATAAGGGCCCGAGTCTTTGCGGTTCCCCTGAGAGCAACAGGAAGAAGAGAAAGCGAATGAAACGTGAGTTAATTTATCAGCTTGTTGAAATCAAGTTGACGTCAGGGAAACGCGGCCGGCTTGGACTGACCTTGCTCTCCTCTCGCTCCTCTGCGTGCATCCAGATCGGCTTGTTGTCGTCTGTGGAAAGAAGACACAGAGATTTATAAAAACTCTGAGATGAATGAGATTGAATTGAATTCCACATGTTGGGTTTTCTCTGACTATGCGGCGCCACATTCCTGCCATTGCTTCGCCTCGTGCTGGACATGTGACACATTAGTGTTTGATGAGCTTAACCACAGCAGGAGGGGAACATGGTAATTAAGCTGCTCCACACGCTCCCATAGCATGAACGTAATCCTCTGACCCACTGAGAGGGCTGAGGGCGAGAGCAGGGCGCGGCCAAGGGACAAACCCAGGTCCAAAAAAAGTTAATGCCTAAACTTCCTGTGGCTGGTTTGGTCCACACTGAATTTTACGTAATGTGTCCTCTTCAGTTTCGGTTTCTACTCACTGTTAACGGATCCAAACTCCTTCTCGTGTGCTCGGGTCAGGATCTCTTTGTAGAGCGCCTCAGCGTCTTTGTACTTCCCCTGCTTCAGGTAGCACGTAGCCTGAGGAGAAACCCAAGTTTTTATTCATGAATCTGAAACAAAGACTCCACTCTGGTTTCAAAGGACACACTTTAGGGTTTTTAACCTGCATTACACAAACGACCAGCAGGGGGCGAATTCACAAAAAGTTTATAAAATATGTAGCACAATGTCTAATTTACCCAGCAACTAAACTGGGCCTCACTTTAGACATAACTACACTGCCACTGTCAACCACTTCGCAAGATGGCAGCCTAAGTTCAAAACTTAAAGAGGGGGTATAAATTAAAGAGGGGTATTCTGCTTTCAAATATTTTAAGTGAGATTTAAACAAGACTTGCTGAAATGATGATTTTGTTACAAAAAAATATCCTAACGGGAAAGAATGAACCTCAAACGCCAAGTAGGCTGGCCTATTAGAAGGAAGGGGGTTTGTGGATCGGGGGGGCCTTAAAGAGACAGTAGCTAAAAAAAGACACTGAAAATAAGGGTTTTCTAAAACACCAGCATGAGCTATAAATCATGAAAAGCTACTTTAGGGATACTGGAGGGACAAAATAAGGACTTAAAAATTCTTAAAGAGTGGGCACAATACCCCCTCTTTAAAGGATTTTAAAACAGTCATCACCCAAAATAGGACCTGTTGTGCCAAATTTATAAAAACAATCCTAAATCTCATCCAGTGACTTTATAACAGAGTGAGAAGAAGAACAGTTTTCAAAGTGAAGCCATTATGCTAAGAGCTCCCCCCGGTGGCTGGTTGCGGTATAAGTCACACAGATCATTTTCTCCATTATAGCAGATGAACATGGTCAAAGTGGAGAGTTCAAACATGCAAACCCACCAGGTTGTTTTTGGTCTTGGCCACGTTGGGGTCATCAGCTCCCAGTTTGGACTCGTAGATCTCCAGGGCCCGCCTGTAGTAGTACTCCACCTCGTCGTACTTGCCCTGGTTCTGACACAGCAGCGCCAGGTTGTTCAGCTGCTTGGCGACGTCAGGGTGGTACCTCCCCAACACCTGCAGACACATTCCTACAGTTAGCGTTTATTTTACAGAAACAAGGGAGCGCTTCCTAGTTCCTGTGGGTTTGTACCTTCTCTCTGATCTCCAGCGCTCTTTTGCACAGAGGCTCCGCCTCCTTGTATTTGCCCCTCTTGCCGTACAGAACAGCCAGGTTGTTGAGGGTGGCGGCCACAGCTGGATGATCCTTCCCCAGAGTCTTCTCTCTGATGGCGAGGGCATCATTCAGGAGGTGAGCGGCCTCTTTGTACTTGTTCTGGTCCCTGATGGTCGAGAACAAAAACACTTAATCTCCATCTTTGACCAGGATCCACTGAGACCTCATCCCGTCAGAACCCCACCTGTACACGAGGGCCAGGATGTTGAGCATGGTGGCCACGTCAGGATGATCATGTCCAGACGTCTTCTCCAGGTCCTCCAGCGCCTGTTTGCAGAGCGGCACAGCCACCTCGTACCTGCCCTGAGAGGCGTACTGGATCACCAGGTTGTGTAGCGTTCTGAGGCGGGCTGGGATCTCGTAGCCCCCCTGCTGGGCGGCGACCTCTCCGCTGGGCTGAGCTAACGGGCAGAGAGGAGGGAATCAAACCTTGGATCTTACTGACATTACCTAAAGGAACTAGGAATCTTTAGAGGAACCAACCAAGAACAAGGGTGGAAATTTGGTTCCTGGAACTATGTTTCGTCCTCAGAAAGTTCCTGCTGTTCGAGTAGTATATCTAATAATCTATTTCTGACACTGAGATAAATCCTCATCATAGTGTCACAAAACGTTACAGAGGGCAATCACAATCAGAAATGTCCTGCCCCAAAAGTTCCTGGAACTTTTAAGAGTAGTTTTCATCAAGCAGGGACTTTTCAAATGGGAAGAAAAACTGCCCCAAAACTAAATTTAGACCCTCATTCCTGCTGATGAACGATGATAAACATGATACACGATGACATGATGAGTCCCTCAAAAGGTTCCCAGTTCCTGCAGTTGAAAAGCACCTTTTGAAGACTTCCTTCATGAATTAACGATGACATGGTCTAATAACAGCGTCTGACGTCATACCTGGTCCCTGGTCGTCATCATTTGGAAACAGGTCATCCAGACTGTCTTTAGAACTGTCCCCTCCAGTCCCGCCCCCTCCACCGCCGCCTCCTCCAGAGCTCTGGCTTTTCTCCTCCGATGGCGAGACGTCGTCGTCGAACTTCTTAATCTGGTTCATGAACTCCAGGTGCTTCTTCTCCTCCTCCAGCTGGGCCACGCTCTGCTCGCTGCGCTGCAGTTTGTGCTGCGTGCCCGCCAGCTCGTCGCGCAGCCACTGGTTCTCCTGGCAGAGGCGGCGGACTTGAGCCCGCAGCTTCTGCTTCTCTGACTCCACGGCGCTGAGGTGGCTGGAGAGCGCAATGATGACCTGGAGGAACAGAGGCCAAGCAGAGAAACTCATTACATGACTGACGACAAACTCACTGCGTCTGTGTACTAGTCCTGAGTCTGACCTGAGCCTCCCCCAGACCCAGCTCGATGGCCTCCAGGCTCTTACGGAGGAGTCCGGACTTCTCCTGGGCGACGGGCGGCTGCGTGCAGTCCAGCAGCGAGTTGAGCAGCTGGGCGTGCTCGCCGCGCAGCGTCTCCAGGCCCTGCATGACGGCCTTGGTGTTGAGCACGATCTCATCCTGGCTCAGTCGCTCGATGGCTTCTTCGCGTGGATACACCATGGTGGACATTTCCTGGTTTCAAACACCCTGAGAGAGAAGAAACAGAACATGAGGACGACGGGAGTGAGGTTTGTTTTTTATCAACGGGACAAAGAAACAGTTTCTGCTGCATGTGTGTTGGGTTTGACCTTTTCAGAGGTCTCAAAAAAAAAGAGGAGATAAGGAAGAGAAACAGGGAGGCTGAGGAGCGCTGATACAGACGGAAAGAGGATACATAAGAGAGGAGAACTGAAGAAATACTTCATGATGAAGAAGGTCAAAGCAGGACAAAGCTTTAGCTCTGTGCTGAAATCACATGACATGTAAAAAACAAGATTTTTTTTTCTTTCCATATGTAAAAAAAGTTCTTGTTCAGTTTCTTGACATAAGAATGACGACTTATAAAGAAAAACCAAACAAGTTTTTTTGGAAACCCTTCAGCAATTTGCTTTAGTCTTTCAAGGTATCATTTTAGTCTTTAAATATCCTGAAACAAGACATTTTTTCTGGACTTTTCTTTTATATTTCTGAGATTTGGGTCAAGATTCTGACTTCGATCTCAGAAATCTGTAGCGATGGGTACTGAATTAGGTACTTTGTAGGTACCAGCTGACAAATAAAATCAAAAGGTACCATGTTTAGGTACCTAAACGCATCCTTGTGACTGTGAGGGAGTGGAAGAGTAGGAGATTTTCCATGCTGGACATGAACACAGCATTTCAAGGTTATATGTTGAAGAATAAATATGTTAAATTGAAAAGAATTTAGATGTTATTATTAAACAAATTGATATTTTCTAACCACATAAACACACAAAAGTACCAAAAATTGGTACCGTTGAGTACCGATACTGATTGGCAGGAACCAGGAACGGGCACCGTATTGTTTCAAATGTGAAACAATCCCTAGATAAATTGTGGGATAAGTGGGATAAATTTTAGAAATGTGCCTTTTTTCTACGTAGAACTCTGACATTACAATAATTATTCTTAGATCAACTATTTTTTATTCTGATTTTAACCTCAAGATATTGTGATTAAGTCGGATATATGATTATTTTACAGAAGTCTGGGTTTTGGGAGTTCTCTGTAATTTTTAAAGTTTTTTCAATATCTTGAAAGACACAAAATATGACAATGTGAAAATCATTTTACCCTATTTACATACTCATATAGGTGACATTTTTGTCTTTTCAGATCTTAAAATGAGACATTTTTTCAGAGCTTGTTAGATAAATGTAGCTCTAATAAAAATCAGACAACTAATTGTTTATATTTGTCTTTTTGCGGTGTAGAAACAGCTCGACCACAGCCTCTGCTCCCATCAGCTCTGCAGCACTGAGGCCACTTTGAAAGCAATAAGGTGACCGTGCGAGTGAAAGTGGTGTGTGTTTACACTCATTCAGATTACAAAGGATTCCTCTAAGCCTGAAAGTGACGCAGCAGCAGCAGCAGCAGCAGCTTCCAGTGACCGCTTCAGCCAATTAAAGTCAGACAGAGCAGCTGTTACCAAGGAGACTCTGACTCAGAGTCAGGTGATCGTGACAGAATCACATCGCAGGGCCTGGTTTTGGATATCTGGATACATCCTGTTTTACAGCTACTTTGTGTTATTTATATGTCATGATAAGTAATAAAAGTTTACAGAACATGCATGTCTGATATCATTGAACTGTGGAGAACATTTTCCCTCAAAAATGTCTTTTATAGACAGAAACCATGCGTCAGATTAAAGAGATTATGAACTGAAGGGTGTCAACATGTCATTTATAACTCGTACATAATGAGTCATAATGAGTGGGCATGAGTCATGATTTTCTCCAATTTAAATGGTTGATTTTTGCTTGATGGTAAAAATAATTCAATACTCCACATGACCCTTATCTCATCTTAAAAAGTGTAGTTTTTCAATTTTCATTGTTTTTAACCAGCCCCTTGTTGTAACGTGACATAACCGCCTGACAGTGTACGTAGTAAATCCATAATATGTTTGCTTTTTCCCATCAAATGGCAAATGTTGATGAAAAAAATTAACAAAATAAAAAAAAATTGCAAGCAAAAACTAGAATACATATGAATATCAGATCAACCTAGCCTTCAAAAGCTTATCACAGTAATTTTGAATATTTGAATAATCACTTAATAACAAACAAACAAACAAAAAATGTATAAATGTTTATAATTTTTCCATTATATAACAAAAGGTTTCATAATAGCTTAAAAAAAATTCCAAGTAGCACGTAAAACATCTACGAAGAAACAAACAAAAATTTAGGCTACATGCAAACTTTGCTAAGTAAAGCTAGTGGTTGACTTACGTCATATCTAACTTGCCTTCAATAAATTTGCGTTTCAAACATTTGAATAGTATAAAAAAAAGTATAAGTATAAAAATATCAATAATTTGAGTGACTTTTTTAAAATCATTTTGAAAGCATATTTTCCAGTTTTCCTTTGCTAGGTTTCACTGGAATAAATGCTAACATCATGTCTAACTAGCTAACAACTTTGCGCAGTAAACAAAAAACAAATAAGAGAATAATCAGCGAACTGTTAGCAGTAAATACAGGATTTTTACTTAAAAGGGGGATTCTAGATAATAAAATCTGCCTAAAACACGACAATCTTTTTTTTTTAAAGCGGTACATTTACGAAAAACAGACAGCTAGCTCTGTAAGCGTCACTTTCCCTTCTGAGCATGCGCACTGCGACTCGGCTGAAAACGAGCCCAATGCAGCAGCAGCAGCAGCAGCAGGACAGAGCAGCCATTTGTGCAGCATCGTGACTTTCTCCTCCTCTCCTGCTTTGATGGAGGAGACGCACCTGTTCTCCTCTCCGGCACCCTCACCCCACCCCTCTCCCCCCTGTCTGTCTGTCTCGCGCTCTTCCTCCCCCCTCCCTCCCAAACGCCTCACACACTGACTGCAATGCACCAATATCTAAACCGAGCGTGTCAACGCTTGAAACAGGAGCCGTTAAACGTTAGGAAGTAGCATCACAGGATTCATGTCGTTACTGATGAAGGCTGCTCTGTTCAGAGGGTTCACAGGCAAAGATAAATAAATAACTGAGCCGGTGTGTGGATGAATGGGAAGATGGATGGGTGAGGCCTGTAGGATGAAGGCGGAAGGGTTTGGCTCGGATCAATCAAGGTGACTGACAGAGAGAGGACAGCACAATGAGGACAAACCCTAAGACACGACTGATTCAATAATGCTAATCCAATGCAAATGTCTGCGTCCGACATGTTAACTGTTTGTAAACAGAGCAGGCCCCAGCCCAATACTACCCATCCTTCATGTGTACTGTGACTGTACACGATGTACTTCATTAAAATACAAACAACATTTCGACAGCGCAGCATCATAAGCGAACTACATGCGCGTGCTCCAGATATGACATATTCACGAGCCTCGTCGAGGATGTAACGGTTAATTCGACAGCTCCTGTCAAAAATATATGTTCAAACGATCCGACCACGACATAATGCTCCTTTAAATACATATAAACCGTGTTTTTACCTGCATTGAAGACAAATGCGGCGCTTTCTGTCCCTCGAACAAAGCGGTAGGTAAGGAGGACAGTGTTGTGATGCTCCGAACAAACCAGCGTTAAGTCTGACAGTGCAAAACAAACTACTTCCGGAAAAGGGGTTTTCAAAATAAAAGAAAGCAAAGTAGGTCGGCTGCCAAACAGGTTTATATAACGTGGAAGGTTTCACAGAAGATGGAGTGAGCATTGATACAGAGAAAAACAGTTCTTTTTCTGCTTTGTTCTGCGTCTCTTTGTTTCGGTGACCCTTATGGCAGCTCCAATGACACCGGTCAAGCTATCTAGTGCTATACCCTTACAGCTAACCTTCCAAAATTATTAGCTGGGTATAAAAGGGACTTGAATGCATATTTAAGTAAAAACGGAAGAAAAAAGTTTGATTAAAACATTTTATCAAAGTTCTGATCAGATACTACTGTATATGGTCGGGGTGAGCATGATTGCTGATGTAAGTCCAGGTAACCTACACTCAAGGTTGCACAAAGCCTGTAAAAACTCTAATTTATTAGTTAGGCCTTGCTCACACTGCCTGCTGAAAATGCAGTGATAATCCTACTAATGTTAATTAGGACCTGGCTCCTCTGTACTCAGCCACACAATTTTAAAATCACACATTTAAAATCATGTATTGTGTGTGCATATGTGTGTGTGTGTGTGTGTGTGTGTATATGTGTGTGTGCGTGTGTGTGTGTGTGTGTGTGGGTGGGGGGAACTTTGGGTTGGAGTTTGAATGGGGGGGGGGACTGTTTTTAACATGTATAGCACTTTGATGACACTTGATTTGATTAATTGCACTTTATATTTAAAGACTGTATTTGACAGAAAGTACATGATCTTGTCTAAGCTTATGTAAATGTCTATTCATCGATTCAGTGATTTAAAATCCATTTGAATTGTAAAAACAAAAAATCCAAATCTGAAAAAATACAGTTTTTGGATTAAAAATGTAATTATTTTTATAAGTTAATTAAAAAAAAAAACAAAAAAACATTTGATTAATGTCTTATAGAAAGCTTTGAGGTTTGGTTAGCATTAGGTTGCTAGCCAGAGAGTGTTGGTAATGTATCATGATGAGGACACCCCTTTTTGGTTAGCTTATGCTAAACCCCATTTGCTGGAATCAGTTTAACAGTGCAATAACATGTCCAATCTAAAATATATCCGCAGATATTTTCCCTATTTCAGTCAAAATGTCAATAACTGATAACCTCCTCAAGGGCCAGAACTGACCGTTGAAGAGGCTGTTGTTGAAATTCAGTTGTCATTACCTTTATTCTGAAGGCCGCCAGACGCGCGAAAAACCGTTAGTTTTCCTACTGTCAATTTCACAGTCCTCTCGTCATTTGGCAAGCCAGTGTCAGCCAAAAATAGCTACAGCA
The DNA here is from genome assembly GCF_033239565.1 of Halichoeres trimaculatus. Classification (NCBI taxonomy): domain Eukaryota; kingdom Metazoa; phylum Chordata; class Actinopteri; order Labriformes; family Labridae; genus Halichoeres; species Halichoeres trimaculatus. Next base: position 20,963,644 of record NW_027437200.1, read on the forward strand.
GCACTAAGTTTCAATTAACGTAACTAAAATCAAGATACAAAGCTACAAATTAGCTTTTGGCTGCCAAAGCGAGCAATTATGAGAGCTAACGTTTCCTTTAACTCACCCCTGCGTTTTTTTTAGCAACAGTGGAGGACAGCAAGGAAACTTTTCATCATGTAAAAGGTGAGTTACTGTCCATTCTCACAAAAATACTCTTTAGTTTTAACCAAAAATGATGAGAAAATCATGATATGCTACTCATAGCTAGCTTTCAATCTGGTAGCATCCTTTATCAGCCTCAATTTGATGGTTTAGCAAGTATTAAAACTAAAGATTAGCTTACTTTGAGAAGCTACCGAGTTAGCTATTATTTTTTAAGCAGCTAAAACTGAGTGGAATTGTTTTCATAGGAAGATATTTTACTCAGTTCAATGAGTCATGTTCAGTTAACACTTAAACTGAAATTTTTGTTGTGTAAATAAGTTGCCTTATAATAAGCAGGATAATGAGTTGAGAAATTCCTTTATGTAAAGACCAGACCTCCTACTAGGGTTGGAGTCTTGCACATCCTGTCAAGCCTGCAATGTGCTGTAACAACCTCGTCATGATATCCCTTACATAAAAGCCTAATGAATAATGAAAGAGTTTTTTCACAGCACAGGATGTACGTGGATGTGAAGCCTCTTGTTGTGTGTGTATATAGTCTTTGAGCTCTGATGTCAGCAGAGGCTCCTCACAAAGAGGGTGAGGGCAGTGAGAGGAGCAGTGAAAGGCTCTCTGTGTCCCACTGACCTGCACATTAGAAAGGAGGTGAGCCCCCACTACGTCAGGGTTTGGCATTCCACATGCGCATGTGGAAGGGTAGGGAGCTCCCAGAATCAACCGGAACTAAGTTATTCATTCAAAAACAAAACAGTGAGGTACAAATCAGCAGTATTTTTATTTTAAAAAACAAATGAAACAATAAACACTTCCACTTTTCATCCCACATCTGTTTTGATTGACAAACGTAATCATGAAAAAGCAGTACTACAAAACATGTTGAAATTAAGAAAACAAAAACTGGAATACAATATAACAAGTACTATCTGATATGTACAAGCATTATAGTTTATTATTATTATTGTTAAAGGCAAAAGGCAAAAAAGCTGAAGACTGCTGCTGAAGAAAACAATGGCATGTGCAAAATACTCTCCACAAGCTTAGGGCGTCCTAAGACCCGGCCAGGCGGAAATCTACTGTTCCCATGAGGACAGACAGCACATTTACAAGCTGTGAGGGAATGGGGACAGTATCCTTTAAGATATTTTCAGAAAGCTAAGCTTGTGGAAGCCTGGTGAAGAAGACTCTCTCATCAGAGGGTCGTTTAATCTGAGGACGGTGGAGAGAGAAGACACTGCTGATCACTGACGGAGATTATTGATGGACCAAACAGTTACTAATCTCTACCCACGACGAGTCAAAAAGGACAGAGGAACCACCGCGACACCGCTACAAACACAGGTCGACACAGGTACAGAGGTACAGGTGAAAACACACAGGGACGAGATCAAGACTTTAGCACGGAACAACCAGAGACTTTAGAAAAACATGTAAACGGTAAGAATGAGGGGAAAGATACCTGGGATATAAAACAAGCAAAAACCTCACTCCCAGAACGTCTCTCACACATTGAAATGCTGACGAGTATCACTGCTGCAACCAGGAAAGAAAATCCACAAATATCTCCGAATATAATCACAACTTCTTCACATTGTGGTTTTTGGCAGTGATTTTGTTTTTACGCCTCTTTCGGTTCATGAAACAGGGGCATCAGCCGACCTTTAGCTGACCCAGGAGGCATCAATAAATTATGACTTCATACAATTTAAAGGACGACTCTAAAACCTCATTGATGCAATAATTAGGCTAGCGACACTACAAGGCAGAGAGTGTTTCGTGTTAGTGAGGTTATCCGTAAGCAGTGGACACAATAGCTGAAGTTGAACATCACACATCGAAATTTTTGAAAGACTTTTACTTCCAAATCTTGTAATTTATTTCTCAATTTTGGTGTCTTTCTGTGAGTTAGCTTCCTTAAACGTGACCTTTCTTAATTTAAACTTAAAGTTTAATAAATAAAGCTAAGACATGATTATCTAGAAGTTATCACAGTACATGATGGAAATAAAGTTTTGGGTTGCCATCTAAAGAAAAAAAACTTGCAGTGACATTTTTTGGCCACTTGGGGCAATGGTAAAAAAGGATTGTCTGGTGACCAAACACCAACATTTTTTGGGACTGAGTTTCTGGACACCAAAAATTCAAGAAAACTGTTTACATGATAGTGGTAAGACCTGGCGATAGGGTTGCGTGCACAAGGTCTGGGTTTGAATCCATCTCTCCACTGTCACTCTGTTCTTTCCTTTTAGCTCTGTTTTTGGTCTCCACCACCAACAGCTTCACTGGCTACTTGCTTGTGTTGTCTGCAGTTTGGTGTGGGAAGCTTCGTTAAATAAAATGTATTTCTTTGGGACCAATAACCAAAAATAAGGCTAAAATATCTAAAGACTTGTTCCAAACAGTTGGGATTCAGTTTTGGTGGGGTTGTTTTTTGGTAGGGACCAACTTCCTGGACTTTTGGCTCTGTTTTTGGTCTCTACCACCTTACCTTTACAAGCTAATTGCTAGTTTCTCTGAACCAAGGCCAGTGCCAGCTGTAGTAATGGATCAAGGCATGTTAGGTAGCAGGTAGGGACTGTGTTTCTGGAAACGATGAAGCTAAGAACATCATTTACTTGCTCTTAGCTTTGTTTTTGGTCTCCACCACCACTAGATTAACAAGCTTGTTGCTGGTCCATTCTTGAGTTTGGTGCTGGTGGCAAGTCTAAATTCAAAACTACGAGCTTAAAGATGCTTAAATATCTAACTTGATACAAAATTAACAGTTTGGTTCAATTTTCTGGTGCTTCTTTGTTTTCTAGGAACTCTTTGATGACAACATATACAGTTTAGTAAGTGTTGCGATCGACTGTTTTCAAAACTAAGAGAAACTTTCTGAAAACTTGGACTCCAGACCTGGCAACCCAAAAGTTATTCCCGTTGATACACCAAAGCAAAACTTTATCGTATTTTTGAGGATTAAATAACAAGTGGTCAAAAGTGGCAAATTTGGGGATTTGTACTTGTCTGTTATTCAAAGAACGATGGTTTCTCCTTGTCTGTCGAGCCCTTGTCTGGTTTTCAGCGGCACATACAATACACCACAAGTTTTTCAAAGGTTGCATTCAAGAAGCCTCCTCTTCTTTACTTGTTGTCTACATGAAAACTAACTCTTCCTCCTGACTTAAAAGTAACTGCACTGACCTGGTGACACATTGTGAAACGATCAGCCGAAAGTTGCGCAAAACTGTAAACTGAACTCAATACATTCAAATATTTGGACGTACTGAACCGAAAGTTTGTTCAGCTGAGACACAGAGACGAAAACTGTACTTGTGATGAAATACAAAAGAAGCACACTCTGCCACCAAACACACACGCAGTGAACACAAGATCTTTCCGTCACATGGTAGAAAAAAATAATCCTATTTAGTCTACTAAGTTTTAGACCACGTTACATTTTTGTCACCACACACACCAGATACTGCACACTCACGATTCACCTCACGACATCTCAGAGAAAGCATGTGGCACACTGAGGAAACTTCCTTTCCCTGCAGGAAGAGGATTCTACGAATTCGCGAGCGGGATATTGCCGATGAAGACATTTCGATGGGTTAGCTTGCGAACAACTTTGTGCTTTATTGCGTGTTGGCGTTTGAGCGCCATATTTGTAGTTGAGCCTTTCTCACTCTAAGTTTGCATTCTGTTGTCCTCATGATGAATTTCTCACCAGCTCTTCTCTGCAAACACTCTGATATAAATCCATAAGTGCATAGCAAAAAAGAAGCTAAAGAAAACTGCACTTTCCGCTCGCTTCCTACCACCCTGAAAACCTCTACCAAAAACGTACACTACGCATCACAAGAACACCTTTTGAAGGGAAGTCTTTTTTTAAACTATTTTTCACTTGAGCACGATAAAAACAACACTTCCCATGTATAGATATTTTTTCTTCTTTTTGTTTTTCAAAGAATCAAACATCGAAATTACTTATTTTGGTACAGAAATAAATATTTTAAACCACATGGAAGCCCTTGAACTTAAATCCATGAAGCCTGTTTTGACGGATGTGTGCCGCCGACGCGTCTGAGAGCACGTGGAGGTGGAATTCATCACATGCCGTAAGCGAAACGGACTCTTCTTTGCGTTTTTCTCATGCAGAAACTGAAGCCCTGATGCGTTTCCCGTGTGTTTTTATTCATTTTTCCGGCACATGAGCGGTGTATGTGTGAGTCCAGAGCATGCAACGTGTGATTCAGGTGTTTTGAGGTGAGCTGTGGGACCCTTGACGGTCCCCCTTGGAGTTGAAATCGGTGAGTTGCTGCATGCTGTTGCATTCCATAGAACGGAAACGTAAATGGCAGTTAACTATTAAACTTGTGCTGTAAGCCCCTCGAACACACACATACACACACACTCAAACACACACGTACAGTACATTCACATGTGCATGCACTCGCCATTCACACACATCAGGGGCGTTAAAGTGACTAGTAACAGCGCTCCTTCTCTTCCTCTTCTTCCCGAAAATGAAACCAGACGACTGAAGCCAAACTGAAAGGAAAGAAAGAGGAAAGTCTGTCTGCTCTGCGTCTTCCGGAGACGCTGACGGATGCGGTCAGGGGAGTCCGAAGCTCCTAAGACAGAGGCTTGCTGTAGCCAAAAAGTCCAACAGGTAGGTATTTGACGTGCGTGGGCCACTGAGCTGCCAGCTGGAAGAACTTCACGTCGTTCCACTCCACGCCGTCTATGGACACTGGGAACAAAAGAGGTGACATGAGCCAAAAGAAGAAAGTGAAACCAAAACAAAAGAAGACAGAGAGGTGACAAAAATTCGGGGTTACCTTTCAGGATGGTCTGCTGCTGCTTGGCAGAGCAGATGAGGCGACTGATGCCCTCGATGACCTGGCTCTTGGAGTCCACGTCCTTCTCTTTGGGCTTCTTTCCCAAGAAGATGGTGGGAACTGAGGAAGGAAGAGGACATTTGTTAAAGTAACGATTGCTTAGGTCTCTTTAAAGCCCCGGTTCCACCAAGTTTAAGTTCGGTTCATCTCGGTGCGGCAGGTCCCCAAATTACCTATCCGTACCACTTTTTGGTACCCTTCTGTTGGGGTGCCAGACATACCCATCTGACCCCAGAAGGTGGAACTAAAAACACAGACTGATTGGTCGAAAGAATCACCACTTACCATGCAACAGCCTTCTCTGAAACAAAGTTCGATTGCGCTTTGTAACAAAGAGCCACACGGAAATCACAAAGAAGAGGAATTGCTGGATGTCTTCCATCATTGCTCTTTGTTTACTGTGTTGCGTTTTTCTTCTTCGGTGGATTTATTTGTGGGGTACACTTTATCAGGTTGCTATGCCGCCGCGCTATCACTTAAGTGACGCAGCTGTCGGCACACTGCCTACCAAGAGAGGGCATGGTAAGCTGGGAACACGCAAACAGGATCAGGCCTTCCCGATCCGATCCCTACCAAACCGCACTGATCCGTACCGGACCACTTGGTGGAAACAGGGCTTGACAGATCTGCATCGTTCTCTTCTCACCTTTCTTGTTCTTCTCCTTGGTGACCACCGTCATGGCCATAGTGCTGACCTGTGCTTGAGTGTCACTGCTGCCCCCTCCTGGTAGCCTGCTGACCTGCAGCGAACGGAAGACGCTCTTCAGCGTGTTCTTGCAGCCTGTGTCACGGCGCTCGCCCTCCCGCCGCTTCTCAGCCAGCGAGGCGAGCCAGTAATCCACCTGCAGGCCGATGGCGTCCACGCCATGAGACATGCTCGGACTCCTGAGGGGAGAAATAGATTTATTCAGATAATAAAACAAAAACTGCGAAGTGGTGAACGCTTGTTTTCATCAGTGAACTGGAGGACTAGCAAGTGTCAGATTCAGAAACTCTGCGGCTGAGGGAGTCTGTTGGAGGATTAACCGTTAAATTTGGTACATCATGTTCAGCTGGAGCACCAACTGCACGCTGCAGAGGGTGAAGTAGAAATATTAGATAAGGCTCAGCTGCAGTCTGTCAGCTCTGCAGCAGGCAGAGCAAAACTTCACTGAATCAAACATTATCACCTCGACTGCAGGATCGGAAAGCCAATCGAAAAAGGAGCAAGGGTAAAAATTAAACATGGAACTGAAAGTAAAATAAACACGTCAGATGTTTTTGGTCACATTTAAGTGAAATCTAAGGAGCGTCAAAGGAGATGACGAGGAGGTTAGAAAAATTAAACAAGAAAACTTTAATCAGTGTTTCAGGTCTTTCTTGTGCAAATCTTTCAGAACAGTTTAAATTTAAGCTACATTTTTCATTCCATTATTCAAAATGTTGTCTCACACATTTATTTACTTAATTTTAAATTCTAAATAATTTTTCATTTTTTATTCTTTTTTTTTTTTTTTTTTTACATTTTTCTCTTTTATCCTTTTTTGAATTAAAAAAATTCAGCATTTTTAAAAATGTTTATTACAGATATAAAAACTCTAGGTGTTCTAGGTAGGGTGATTAGGCCCACAAAAAAAAAGAGTAAGTTTTTTCTCAGAAATTGGAAAAAAAATAAGTCATTGAATTCGGAAATTTCAGCTTACAGTCAGAATTTATCGCTTGATTCTTGAATGCTGAATTCAGAATTGTCCGAAATAAAAGAATGTCTTTAAAGCATTTTTTCTTTGCTTTTTCTTTTTTTGTATCAGACAGTTCTTCTGGATCTAATTTTTGAATAATATCCTAACTTATTTCTTTAAATTCTGAATTTAAAAAGTTTATTTTTTTAACAAAATTTGGAGAAAAAACTGTAGAGCTTCTAACTTCAGAATTTTCATATAACAGTAAGTATTTCAAGTTTTATCTCTGAATGTTGATATTAAAAGTTAGACTTCTAAGAAAACAAAAAATTACTGACTTCATTTACACAAAAACAAACAAAGAAACGTTTTAAATATTTCTTTTTTTTGCTTTTATTAGACAGAAAACCTAAAAGGAGATTTTTTTGTGAAAGAACAACTAACATGAGAGGTGTTGATGTACCACTTTTTGACCACATGGGGGCGCCAAAGTTGGCACCAACAGAAAGTGAATAAAACTCTGACTCTGTAGCTTAAAACTTGTCTGATTCAAAAACATTTCAACGGATTTTTCTTCGCTCAGATGATTTTCTAAATAAAATAGAGGGAATGATAAAATCCTGGTGTTGAAACCAAAAGGTGAAGAGTCTTAACGTAATCCATTAAAGTGAACTGGAGATGGATGAGGTGTCTTACCCTTGCACTGTGAGCACGCTGCCCATAGAGGGGGAGGACGGGGGTGTGGCCGCCTCTTTAATCATCCCTGTGGGTGAGCCGTGGGAGGGGGGAGACGTGGAGGGAACAGCCAAGCTCACTGCCACGCCCTCCTCTGTGTCTCCTTTAAAACAAAGCCATTAACTGTTAATGAAGCTGGTCGAATAAAAACATGCGACATGTTTGAGAAACGAGGACTCTCACCTGTTGGAGACTGACCAGACTCGATGAGACCGACTTTAACCACCTGGAAAACAAAAAACCACGTCAGAAACATTCCTACATCAGCAGCAAGACTCTGTTTTTAACTCCTGAGTAAATCTTACCCCGATGAAAGGAATAAACTTCTGGTAGGAGTCTTCATCTCGCCTGTGAAGACAGAAAAAGAGAGGTTTTAAAAACACTTCTGAGGCCGCGTTGCTCGTGTTTGGTGGTGTTTAAACTCACGTTCTGTGTTTGCAGGTGAGCATGGCCTCAGCGATCGGCAGCTGGTGAGTGACGGTGGCTCCGCTGATGTACTGAGCGATTCTTCCTGCTACGTCCAACTGATCTGGAAGATGCAAAACAATTAATTTCAGGAACTAAAGGGTCAATAAAGGTGTGTTTGTGAAAGAAAACGTAAATATTTGGAACCTGTCTGTGGTGGTTCAGAGCGGGTGAAGACGTCTCTCCACGCTCCATCCAGGAAGGAGGAGCTGTAGCGGTTATCGAGGGCGCCGAGGTGTTTGGCAACAGGATGGGAACCTGAAGAAGAAAGGTGTAACAGAAGAAAAAAAGGGCGAGTTCGAATGATGAGACATCTCCCAAAATAAAATTCACCGCAGTATGACTCAGCAAGAAAAAGAAGTCTTAATCAATAGAGAAACATAATGAGACTCCCACCCAGAGGCACCACCAGGAAGCGCATATGGTTGAGCCAATCAGATGTCTTGTTGGCAAGCTGAGTGACGAAGAACTGCAGGATGGCGCCCAGGTAGCTCTGGCTCCCCACCGCCGCCACTTTCACCGGACGGGGCATGGATGAGTTACAGTTACAGCTAGAGAGCAGAGAGAGGGAGGAAGGTGTTACCAGAGATGTGTGGAGGCGGATTTCCTCTGTCGGAGTCTCATCCATCAACGCCGGCGAAACAGACGATAGAGCAGCTCCACCTGAGAAACGTCCAGAAATACAACTACGAGGACTTGGAAGAAATATCTGATGAACGTATTCAGATGTTTGAGACAAAAGTAGAAATCTTGAAGAAATCTTGACATTGACTCATTGACTATTTTCAAATCCCGCCCAAAAATCCCTTTTATCTCGCCTCGCCTACTCAACCCAATCCATCTATCTCATCTGTTAAATCTATTTCTTTCAAACTTTCTTTTTAACTTTTGTTGAAATGCTTTTAAACTACGTTTCGTAAGGCATCCTTGGTTGTCTTGAAAGGGGCCTTGAAATAAAATGTATTATTATGATTATCAAATTAATGTAATATGAATAGGCAAGGCAGGTTTATTTGTGGAGCGCAATTTGTACAAAAGGCAATCCAAAGTGCTTTACAGCTAAAATAAAATAAAATCACAATGAGGCAAAATAACATAATTCCATAAAACTTAAAAATCACAAATCAAATGAAACAAAAAGCAAGGGGTGCAAATAAAATCGTTTCAGTTGTTCTATGTAAAGCCAAGACGTGTTTTCAGCCTGGGATGTCAGAGTTGAGCATCTTCACATCTTCTGGAAGACTGTCCCAGATTTTAGGAGCATAAAATTGAAACGTAGCCTCACGGTGATTAGTCTAGACTCTAGGAACCAGCAGGAGACCCTTCTCTGAAGTTCTCAGAGTCCTAAGCCGCGTTTCCACCAAGCAGTCCGGTTGCGTTCATGTCAGTACGGCGCGCATTTTGAGGCGTTTCGACTGACTTGTCCTGGGACGGATCCCCAAATAATCAAGACGAGCCGTCCCACTTTTTGGGACCATTTCATATGCGTGAAAGAGTGAACCAATCTGATCCCAAAAAGCGGAACCACAGGTTTAAATCTACGGACGACTTCGCGAGGAAAACTCCCTTTTTTAGAAAATGAATGGAAGACTGAACGTGCCATGAACGACCTTCCTCGGCATCATCGGCGAGGAGGCTGTACATAGAGAATGAACGGTGCCGTAAGAAACGAGGTGTTCTGACTTGTGTCTGAGCAAATGGCAGCTAAGGGGTTCGCGGGGACTCCCGAGAAGTGCCACTTGAAGTGCAAAGAACTCTGTGCCGAATACGCAAAAGTAAAGCACCACAACAGCCGGGAGTAATGTACAGAGTTGGTTCATATGATTCTAACATGTCAGACTTTGGTGCGATAAAACAAGCTGTATTTATACTTTCCAAGTAATTTGTTTTGTAAACTTTGAGAAAATGTTGGCTCTAAGGTGTTTTTGTTTTGAGGTGTTTGTTTTTCTACCCTCACACACTATAAAGTGACAAACATGTCACAATCGTATAAGAACTGATCTCTGAACTGAATTGGGCAAGAGTGTAGGAAAAACAGCAGATTTTATTCGTTGATAGGCTGTGCTTTTGCTTTGGTTTTAGGGTGAAACGCAAAAGTATTGTTTCATTTTAGCCTCGCGTTTACATGAAAACTGTGTTTTAGCCGACCTAAAACGCAAACTTTTGAAAACAGCCTTCAGAGTGGACACCATTGCTGGGTACCAACTACAGGCCTGGCATGCTTACAACAGCCTTTTTGGTCCCTTAGTGTTTCCGTGTAAATGCAGATTTTTTTTAAACTGCATTTTAGTATTTTCAGATGAAACGTTGCTGTGTTAACGGGCCTAAATTGCACCAAATTATATTGCACCATATTCTTTTGTTACTCATTGTACCGCACGGAAACGCACTGGAACTTATTGCATCACACCTGGAGTCCACCTCATTGAATAACCACCCATAAAACAAAGTCATTTGTTTTGGTTTTGTGATTCTCAGAGAAAATAAAAAAGAAAACAAATAACTTGTTACATTCTATTAATGTATGAAACACATGGTGGTGCTGATGTTAATTTACCTTTAGCCTCAGCCTCTGTCTTTCTACATAATGGAAGGAATTCTTACATTTTTAGTTCAATGAAATTAATTTCAAGAGGGGATCTAAAGTTTCTTTTGGTAGGAGAAATGAATTTACAGATAAGGAATCAGGAGGAGGGAGAGATGTGGAGGCTGAAGGACAAGAGAAGAAGAAGGTCAAGCAGAGGATGTAAAACAGAAATAAGGCTCAAAGCAGGAAAAAGACGAAGACGATGAGTCACGCTGACAAACAAGGGTGCCTTGAACTCTGCGTGTGTGTGTGTGTGTTGTTTGTTTCTGTGTGTTCACTTCAAGAAATGCACTCACAACTTCTGGATGCGAGTGAGCACGGCAGACAGCACGGCCTGGATCTCAGCTGCCGAGCACGTACAGACCACCGGGTGCCTCTGCACCTGGAGCTGCTCGGCAACATACTGCAGAAGAAGAAGAAGAAGAAAAGTGATACAATCAGCCATAAAATATTAAAAGACATTTTACAAACACACACACGCCGAGTCTTACCTGTCCCTGCCAGTCTGTGCCGTTTACCAAAATCAGGCTCTCAGGCAGCGCCGAATCCGACAACAAGATCTGGTTCAGCTGGTCGTACACCACTTTCCTCAGGAGCTACACACAAACACACACACAGTCTAAGTACATAACCCCCTACAGTGACACATTTACTCTTCTGATGACTCATCAGTGCATACATAATTCATGTGGGAGCTGCAGGCGAGTCAGAGATTATCAGGACGCATGTGAGCTCTTAACTTTTAGAAAAGGAGCGAGCGGAGGATGCCACAGAACAAAAGCAGCAACAGAGTAAATCCCTCTGAGGGAGCGCCGAAGCACAAAACGAAGATTTACTTCTGTGTGCCGGAGATTAGGAGACCATCCTGGAAAGACTCACCGGCGTGCTGTGCCCCAGCTCCGGGGATCTCTCGGAGTCTGAGCTGTTGGTGCGCTCGCTCAGCGGTTTGGAGAGCTGCCGCTCCTTCATGGGCGTGCTGATGCGCTTCTGTCGGGGGGTGTGGCCTCCGTCCAACCTGAGTGGAAAAACAGAATGGTTTAAGTGCAATCTTAAAAACCTTGTTCAATGTTTCTGAGCTTCTGGTGTAAGCAAAAAGCACTTTCCCTCCAAAACCTGCAGTTTTCCCGCCTTTTTCTGTTGGCATTGTTTATCATCCAGCTGGCATCGTAAGACGTTGTGTTCCAGCCTGAGTTGAGATAAACTCAAAGAGGAGGTAATCTGCACATTTCAAGCTTTATGTCCTCCCAGCACTTCAGGAGCCTCCTCTACTGTTGCCATGCCAAAAAGTCATTTCCCTCCCTTGTTTTTAACAAAAAACGACTAATTATAAAGTCTGGCTATCAGAGTCTGAAGTGTTGCCATGACATAGCTATGAGGCAAGCTAGGCTAGGCTAGGCACATATTAACGCACAGTACCTTAGCTAGCTTTTTTTGGCTGCTGGTGTTTGTGAAAATAACTTTTGCCCAAACCTGCAATTCTTTTTCTTTACCAGCCAGAATAAGTCTGAATTTTTAGGGCATTTTTGTTCCCACAGCACTTTGGAAGCCTCCTCCACTGTTGCCATGCTATAAAGTAATAATACTTAATATTTAATTCAAAATGACAAGGAAATCAGAGTCTAATATGTCACGTTGTGACCTTACTATAAGGCAGGCTAGGCGCTAACCAAGCATGTCTTTCACTAACTGCACGGTCTTGAAACCTTGGCTAGCTTTCCTTAGCTTCTGATGTTAGAAAAAAGCACTTCCCGCCAAAGCTAGCATTTTTCCCTCCTTTTTGTATTAGGGTCCAAGTGGCAACTTGAGAAGCTAGAAGCAAGAATAGAGTCTGTATTCGAAAAACTTCCTTTCATAAGGTTTGCTCAAGCCCACCCTCCAGCACTCAAGAAGCCTCCTACACAGCTGCCATGCTATAAAATCATGTTCTTCTATTTAAAAAGATTTTTTTTTTGGATACTTAATTTGGAAAGTCCAAAAAGAACAGAAACAAAACAATAAAATCTTAGTGACAAAAAACCTCAGATCAGGATGTCTCTGAAGATATACCAATCTGTGATGTCACAAATTGCACATACCTCATATCCCTCTTGCTGAACTATGTGTGACTTTTGAACAAGACTAACGTCTCACTCTGAGTTTATTTTATTACAGACTTTTGAATTTCCCCCAAATTTAGTCTGACATCCAACATGCTAACTTGTGCTTGTTGGTAAAATGTTAAAAAGAAAGCCAGTACCGCCTCTTTAAGAGCAGATAGTGAGCTGTAATATATGCAGGAACCTGTCTAAAAAGATTACATAAAGCTAAACTGCCTGGGGTTGTCTGCTGGTCAAAGCTAGGATCATGTCACTTGTGATGTTTGCCGTCTTTTTCTGCTCACACAGACTGGTTTCTCCGCTAACAAGCTAACGGAAAAATGTTATTTGGACAACAAACAGAATCCAGCTTCCACCAGAAACCTAGAGGTGCTTTAAGTCACCGCTGAGCATCTCACACTTTCAGATTTAAAGATACAGCACAAAAGAAACAGTTTTTTGTTTTTATGCTTCACCTCTTTTCAAATCGGCCAACATGCTGAAAAAAAATGTGACATTTCAGTCATTTTATCAGGATGTCTCGAGGCTTTTTTCAAAATTCTGTGTTCCTCGTCTTTCACGGTGACACAGCTCACAAAAGAACACAAGCTACTGCCGCTCCTGACATTTCGGTTTTGTTCTTGGCAGCCCACGTTTAATGGCAGATTGAATTTCCCTTCAGCCCCCAAAGGTTCTTTGAGTCATTCAGAGTGGAGACAACATGACGGGGTGGCAGGAAAAAAACAGAGCTGCAGTCGCAAAGTCAGAAAAAAGACTTTTTGTGGTTGCTTACACAGAAATGTGAATTTTATAAGAACAAGTTTTTAAATGTAAATAAAGCTACCTGGGAACATGTGTTTACCTTGGGGATGGCATCGCTTGGGTTTCACTTTTGCTGCTCTTCAAAGGTGTACGGGGTTTCTCGGCCACAGACACCATAATGCAGGGGCCCACCTCAGCGAACAGCTCCTGATCCGTTAGCTCCTACACACACACAGGAACACACACACACACACAAAGACACACTGTCAGCGTCAGAAGAAGGAGACACTCTTGATCTCTCAGCATCTACCTCCACACACAGAAACAAGAAGAGTCGTACCAGTGTGTCCGTCTCAGAGAGCGCCTCCTCCAGGTTGCGGCTGCGGGAGTGCTTCATCTTCTCGAGCGGATGCTGCTCCCCCTGCTGGAGAGACGAGGCAGCTTCAGTCAGTTAAAACCAAAGCTGTGATGCCTGAATATTCTCTGCTATTTGATTTGACACACAAACTGAAAGCAGAAAAAAAGGCTCATTCCAGGAACCGCGGCGCCAACATATCCATTCGAATCCATTCAGCTCAGCGAGATTAAACAGTTTTCATCGAGCAGACAGCGACTCTGTCAGAGAGGTATTGGATTTCTGCTCCGTTCAGGAAACCTCAGAGTGACACATTTATGAATTTTGTGTTCACACATGGGCTCCCTGCAGGGCAATCTTTATGGGCGTCACATTCAGGATATTTACCACATTGATATAGAGTCACGTCAATACAACGCTGGTTTTCAGCTTCATTTTATGCTGTTTCCTCACACTCTGAAGAAAGCTACTGTTTGAGCCCAGTGTTGTTATTTTATATTATTTTATGTTGTTGATAAAAATCATGTCAGTTGGGACTACCCCTGTCAAAAGAATTTGTTACCTGAATGCAACAAGTTAAAAAAAAGCATGTTAAAAAATACATGTGACCAGAGTCGAGCTAACGCTATGTTCAATTTTTAGCTAATTAGTATCTGTCTTTCCTATGAATACCCTGGCTATGTTATGACTTTAATCTGATTGGTCAAAACCACATAATAGTTAGATTTCACTCGTCATAGTTCCCACACCTTTCACCCCGGCCTGTTGACACTGTGGCAAAAACATAAACTCTGGTTAGCACTCTTAACTGGTGAGCTTAATTAAGGTTTCTCAAACTTTTTACTCCCCTATTCAGGCAGCGGCTGAGTTAAACTAATACACTGTAAACCCCAAAGTTCAAATGACTCCATTGGATTAAGCTATGAAAACTTAAAATTTGTTATTAAGTTCAATTTACTCAAATGTCTGAGTTTTCAGTGTTGAAACTGATGCTTTCTGAGTAGATTTTACTTTTGTTACTGTTTAAGTTAGCACAACTTAAAATCATTAGTTTGTGACTGTGTTTTGAAACCGTGAGTGAGGATAAATTAATATATCTTTTTACATTTTCAAAATTAGCCTAAATAGACAAGAGTTCAGTCAAACATTTCATTTATTAATATATTACCATTACCATTAGGCAGCATTAGGTACAGACCACCAGTCAGCGCTGTGGGGCTCAGACAACCTGTTCCCCCTGAAGAACAATATTTCAATGTACAGCAGGGTCTCATATCTACTGCCTTCCCTCCTCACTCAAGGTTACTAAAGTTATGAAAATAGAGCTGATTTTTGTTGTGACGGCGTTTGTAACCATGAGTGAGGAGGGAACGCTGTGGATATGAGACCCAGCTGTTCTTAAAAATGTTATTTAATTAAGTTGTTCTGATCTGCTTCAATTTTTTATTATTACATTTACTTAATTCATGAGACAAAATTATTGATATCACATCTTTCAGTTTGAGTAAGGTCAACTTATTATGTTTTACAGTGATATACAACATTTTTAACATTAGTTAATATTTTAATTAAGAACAAATAAGCATCAGGTTTATTTGATTAAAGACATTCAGTAGAATGATTTTCCATAATAATAATTAGAGGTAACTAGTTTACAAGCATTTTTCAGGTTAACTCAACTTATCCGGGTTTACAGTGTAGGCAAGTCCAAAATCTGACAAAAATGTACAAAAACCCCCATAAAACACTTAATCCAGCTAATCCGTAAGAGATAAGACTACCTGTGTGTACGAACTGCAGTGAAATCAAACTATTTGGAACCACTGGGCTTTATAACATAGAGGCTATGTATGTATTGGAACTTGTCCTGCAATCCAGGCACAACAGCAGAACTGGTAAGAGCATCTCTAAATTGCTGACAGCCACAAAATAAAAAAAAACTTCATGTTGTGAACTGGGAATGTTTTTCTGCCTTTATACACTGTCAGCCATCTTGTACCCCTCACTTTTATCCTTTGGGTGTCACGGGGTGATGAAATACGCACATGAAAAGCTGCTCGCAGAGATCTTATCATGGCGACAGGTGCAAGAAAATCTTGACTTCAGCAGTGTCTTATTTACAGACAACTCTTTTAGATCTGCGTGTCATCATTTCACCCCCAACACCACTCTTCTAACACAGCTGCTAAGGAGACTTTTATGTTTTAGAGCTCGGCGCCCTTCAGGGGCAATAAATATTTACAGCTACCAGTGAGACAGGGATTAAAAGAGAAAAAAAACACGGTTCAGGTTTTTGTGTGACGCCCTGCAGCTCACTCCAGTGAAATTCCTGCTGATGCCGCAGCTGCTGCTGCTGCTGCTCCCCTGCAGGTCTGAGTTACTCACCGGACTGAAAGGGTCTCTCCCCAAGCTGCCTTTGCTGTTCAGGCTGCCGATCTCGGTCTGGGAGCTGGACTGAGACATTCCCTCGAAGAACGGCCTGAGCAGAGAAACACAAAAACATATAAAGATTTTTATACCAAGCTGAACCCTATCTTTATTTCTATTGTTTATCCTGCTGATTTTCCTGTAAATATGAGTAAAAATCCCTGTTTATTCTTCTTTTTTGTATCCTTTTTATATGTCTCTACATTTTCAAGGTCTACAAATGGTCAGAATATAAAATTCATCTTTCCCCCATAAAAACACATTTTTGTGAAATGTTTACCCTTACAGAATGAGACTTAATAAGAAACAAAGCCATCCGACACAATCACAAGCAATGACTGAAAATAAAAACATATAGCAGACCTATTTAAAAAATAGTTCCTTAGCTTCTTTCTAGCTCCTAACACTCCGACAAGAAATTTCTGCTTCAGAAAAACAACTTTTTACTTTAACTCACTTTTTTCAACTAAATGTTATTTGTCTTTCTTAAAAAAAAAATATTTATTTAAAAAAAAAATCAAAAATAAACTGCGGTGAAGCTTCAAAATGTGACTGCAGTGAAGGGTTTCCACCAGCAGAGGGAGCCCTGAATTATCAGAGATGGACACAGGTTCTAAATGTGTCAACACGGAGCATAAGGAGGCATGTAAACAAGTTAACTCAGTTTGATAAAGGGATTTGATGTTGTATGACATATGAATAAATGAATAAATAAAATATAAATATACAGATAAAGATACCTCAGTAACTATTGGGAGTGATTAAGTTTCCAACATTTTTCTGTTATTGTTACATCATATACATTTTATTCGAAACATTCTGGAATAAGATTAAATTTATTCCTGTTCTAGAACCAAACAGAATAAAAATGTTTCAATTTTACTTTTAATAATAAATCAACATTCTAGGGAAGTTGCGGCATTTTCAACCCAGCTCAAAAAGTAATGTTTTTAAACCAGATTTCCAATTTGAGTTTCCTGTTTGACCGTGATTTTTTAAACACAGCGATAGCATACTTTGACTATATTCAGAGACGTATCCAGACACGCATGCAGCGGTGGCCCAAGCCCTCCTCTGAATGGCCACCCAAGGTTTCCATAAATATAATTGGATATTTCTTGCATCAGAACAACCTTGCAGCTTTCTATAAATATCTAGAAAGCACATTTTCTTTTGTTACCCTGCAAAAAAGTGAAATCTGTGCAAGATAAGAAGCTCTGTTTTATCCACTGGGGGCGCCACATCAACACAAACTGAAAGTTCCCCAAAAGGAATGAATAACAAAAATTGCCACTGGGGTAAAAATAATTTGCTTGTCAAGTTTTTTTCAATAATTTAATGTCTTAATATAAGAAACAAGAATTGTATCTATTTTTTTCTTTTTTTTTACCCTTACAAGCAAACCAGGTGTCATTTTTGGTCTTTGAGTAATTTGAGATATTTTTCTTGAACTTGTCCGGTCAGATAATTTTTCCCAAAATAAAACAAACAGTTGCTTAAATTTCAGTTTTTGGAGTGAAGGACTTAAAATAGTACATGTTCTGGAAACTTAAAGCTCCTGTGAGCAGTTTGCATTGATTTTGGCGCCCCCTGTGGACAGAGCAGTACTTTGCTGATCTTGTTATGAAAATTTGTAAACTCTCATTCTGTTTAATATATCACTCACTGAGAGTGTGAGAAAAATGTATGAAAAAGTCTGGTTCAGCAGTTCTTGTTGAGCGACACCTACCCCCTGACACTGATTGCAACTTAAAAAAAAAAAAAAAAATTAATTAATTAATAATGATAATAGGATCAATATTTGTTCTGATGAAATTTGTTTGCTTTTCATGTTTCATGAAGAGTCAACAATATTTAATTTAAAGGTGTTTGATCATGAGTCAAGCTGAACTCACAGGAGCTTTAATGTTTGCTCATTTAATGATTACATACGTCACTTCAGTTAAAAAGTCTGGATCCGCCCCTGATCATGCTTTTCGCCCCCTTTAATTGATATCTCTGTGTCTGTGATGCTACCTCAGTTTCGGTTTAGGTGTGCTAAGGATGCTATCAGTCTCCTCCATCTCTGGCCCGCTGTCGCTGGGGTTGTACATCTCCAGACTGTCGTAGAGCTCGTCCAGGTCCTCCTCCACCTCCTGGATCTGCTCCCTGGAGACGTGCTCCAGGCCAAAACCAACCTGGAAAGGAGACGCATCAATAAAAGACACATGAAGAGGAAAACAAACACTGTTCCTGACACTTTGATCAGTTTTGAGAAACACGTCGGCATCACGCTTTGATGTGAGATCCCCAGGAGAGGATAAAAACACGTTAAAATAGACACGTTTCTCTTCTTTCGAACTGACAGTGTTTGGTGTTGCTTTTCATCGATCTGCCAGCTGAATCTCAGTTGTTCTGCCACATTTCACCCACACACCTTCAAAGCCAGGCCTGAAAATACATGTTGACTCCTGCACCCACCGAAATCCTCACAAATGAAGTGGATGTGTGACCTACCTCATCGGTAACTTTGAACCTTTTCAGCAAGGCGACAAACTTCTGCTTGATGTTGGGTTGCTACGAGACAGGAGAGAGGAGAGAAAGGAGGACACAATGAGAGCCTCAGGAGATGTTGATTTCAGTATGTGTTTGTCGGGGGAGGCGATGTATAGCTGTGAAGGAGATGACAGGAGCAGGATGGAACGGTAATTTCCGGGCTTGCATTTCACGCTTGGTGACTCAAACAACAGCGGTTAATGGATACAGCAGGAGGACATCTTTCTTTGTGTCATAGTTGGTGGATTGTTTTATCTGTGCTGATGTTTCTTCACACCCTGGGCTGTAACTCTATCTTATGTTATCAAACTGGGCTATTAAGTTTAGCGAGTCACATCTCCCCCTCTGCTAATGTTTCCCTGAGTTAGCACAAAAGTAGTCGCTTTGCACACTCTTTGAATTCCTTGAAAACTGCATACTGGTGCAAATATCTGTTATCTGGGCTGTACTATTCCACAGAAAGCTCTTCATCTTGATGACATTTTGTAATTTTTGTAGCCATCTAAAAACTTCAGTCTAATATTCTCTTTTCTTTTAGCTCCATTTTTGGTCTCCACCACTTCTTGAAAAATAACACCATATCAAAAGAATACCTACCCAAAATTTCTGCAAGTTTAGTTCCTGCTTGCTGACACCACTGGCCGTTAATTGAGGTGAGCTTTTGTTAGCACTGTATTAGCTTCTGTTAGCATTGTGTTTTTTTAACATTGTGGGTAACACATTAGTCTCTGTTAGCCTCATATTTGCAAACATTACAGCTTGAAAGGAAGCT
Source organism: Halichoeres trimaculatus (assembly GCF_033239565.1). NCBI lineage: Eukaryota > Metazoa > Chordata > Actinopteri > Labriformes > Labridae > Halichoeres > Halichoeres trimaculatus. The sequence continues at coordinate 20,983,045 of NW_027437200.1, forward strand.
TCTGTTAGCATATTACTTTAACAATGTGGCCAAAACATATGTTTTTGCAAGCATAATATAATCTAACAATGTGGTTTTGGGTTAGCTTCTGTTAGCAACATATTGATTAACAATGTGGGTTTGTGGTGGGTCTTGGTAGTAGCATATTTGTAAACAACATGGCTAAAACTTAAAGATGTTTTAACTCTAAGATGTTGGCTTCTGTTAGCATCGTATTGGTAAATGTGATGTAGGTTTGAGTTAGCTTCTGCTAGCATCTTGCTAGTTAATGTGGGTTTGGGTTAACTTCTGTTAGCATCATGTTAGTTAACAAGGTGGGTTTTGGTTAGCTTCTGTTAGCACCATATTGGTAAATAATGTGGGTTTGGGTTAGCTACTGTTAGCTTCTGTTAGTCAATGTGATGCACGTTTGGGTTAGCTTCTGTTAGCATCAGGTTAGTTAATGTGGGTTTGGGTAAGCCTTTGTTAGTTCCATGTTAGTTAATGTGGGTTTGGGCTAGCTTCTGTTAGCATCATGATACTAAATGTGGGTTTGGGTAAGCTTCTGTTAGCCCATGTTAGTTCACAATGTGGGTTTGGGTTAGCTTATGTTATCATCATGTTAGTTCACAATGTGGGTTTGGGTTAGCTTATGTTATCATCATGTTAGTTAACAATGTGGGTTTGGGTTAGCTTCTGTTAGCATCATGTTATTTTACAATGTAGGTCTTGAGTTAGCTTCTGTTAGCATCATAATGGTAAATCATCTAGGTTTGGGTTAGCTTCTGTAAACATCATGTTCCTTAACAATGTGGGTTTGAGTTAGCTTTTGTTAGCATCATGTTAGTTAACAGTGTGGGTTCGGTTAGCTTCTGTTAATTCCATATCGGTAAATAACAGGGGTTTGGGTTAGCTTCTGTTAGCATCATGTTAGTTAACAGTGTGGGTTTGGGTTAGCTTCTGTTAGCATCATATTGGTGAATAACCCAGCTACATTTGAAGTTTCTGGTTAATGACGTAGCTAAAACATTAGTTCCTGTTTGATTCAATTGTTTTGAAATGCTGCCAAAACTTAAGTTTCTTTAGATTAGCATGCTAATATGGCAGACTAAACAACATGCATAGTTCTGTACTGGATGTTATCCAGCAATCCTAGCAGCATGGTAACTGAGAGAAACTTGAGGCTAATGGTTGCTATAGAGAAACAATTGAATGTTTCTTAAGCTACCGTTTCAAGATATGACACCATCAACAGTATCACTTTCATTTTTGAATGAAAACAAATCAAAATTGAGCAATTTATGAACTGTTAACTTTTTTTTTTTTTGTGAACACAGAGCAGCATCACAAGTGAGGGTCTGAGTGGATGTTAAGAGCTTCAGTGTTTTGGGAGGTTGTGTCCTAAACTGTTCGTAGAAAGTGAAGAGGATCAACTTGACGCTCATTCACCTGTCCCTCTTTATACACTTGTGTGTGTTTGCATGTGTGTGAGTGTTTGCTCACTGCAGTGCAGCACAGAGGATCCTGTTGAAATTGCTCTGAGTGTGTGTTTACTCTCATTTTGTATCTGTCCTTCAACTAGACTCTGCAGAAATGGTGGTAATCTAGTGTGTTTCGGTATGTTCTTGTTTTACTGTCTTCGTGAGGACATAAGATATTTTTTGCTGAATGAGGACGTTTCAAAAGGTGACGAAATTTCAGCAAATTTCCACTTTATTAATGCTATTTAGGCATAAGATGTAGCTTGAAACCATAGATTAAGGGCTTGATAAGTGTTGATGTAAGAGACCTTGCATTATAAGACCAAGAGTCCTCAGAAAAACATGATTACAAGTATGTGTGTGTGTGTGCGTGTTGTCCACAGGCGGTGGTGTTAAGGAGCAGCAGTGAAAATCTCACAGAGATCGCCACATGGTGCTCCATTAATAACCTGCTGAGACTAACTCCTGCTGCTATCTACACACACACACACACACACACACACACACACACACACACACACAGAAAATGTAATGCACATAAATCCTGAAAAATTGCAGGTCATTGTAGCTCGTAGGGGTTGCAGACAATTTTGTGTCGTAATTTGTTTTCCCAACCGTGTGACTGCACATATGGAGTGTTTGTGTGTGTTTGTGTGTACATGTGTGTCCATGCATCCCAGGAGGCCAGTTAGTGTTATTGCAGGAGCATGTGTTGAAAATTGGCCCAGAATACATGTTTTCGGGAAGAGAGGGAGAAAATGGATTTATGGATGAAGTGACAAACTGGTTGGAAGGAGGAGGAGGATGGGGACAGTGTGGTGGGAGGCAGGAGGGAGCCCATCGGAGCCAAGAGACGAGCCGAGGTTGAATAAGGTAAGGCAAGTGGCAGATGAGAGGACACTCCAGGGTTGCTCATGAGGAGGTTTGCAGTAAATTGCCAGAGAGAAAGAGATAAAGGGCTGAGAGGCAGTGCGGTGAATGAGAGGGTAAGGGAGGTTTTCTTACTCTGGTGATGGCGGCATTTGAAGGCAGCTTGCGCCTCAGCTTCTTCTTCCTCACTTCATCTTCTTCGTCGTATAGATACTGAGAGAGGGGGAGCAAGGAGAAAGACAGGAAACAGGTTTGAATGAGAAAACGTGAGCAACTAACCCAGCTTTCTTTTGCCATTAGAGCCCAAGTTAGCTTGAGTAAGTGCAAGTCAATTCAAGTTAGAGCAATTTAGGGGCCCCTGTAAAGCCTGGTCCAGACTAAAATGAGACTTAATAAAAAACAAATAAGTGGCGTTGTGGTGACTACGTCCATACTTTATTCAGTCTATTGAGAAACACGAACACAAAAGTTGCAATATTTTGGCTCCAATCAAAACTTTTTTTGCCTCTAGAGTTTGCTCAAATTATCCCACATTAGCATAAGTTAGGTTGGGATTAAGTCAAATTAATTAGCTTAAGTTTGTGAGAGTTAGTAAAAGTGTGCAAATTCACTCAAGTTAGCACAAATTTTCTCAAGTTAGCTTAATTTAGGGCAAGTTAGATTAAATAGGCTCAAATTAGCTTAATTAAAGTTAAGTTAGCACAAATTTGCTCACTTTAGCTTAAGTTAGAGCAGGCTAACACAATTTAGTTCAAGTTTGAGCAAGAAAGTCTAACAAGCTGATGTAACAAATTCAGCAAGATAGCACACATTAGCACAAGTTAGACTGAGTTAAGTCAAGTTCAAATTAGCACAAGTAAGCTAGAGTAAGAGCAAATTAGCTTTAAATTTGTTCAATTTAGCTTAAGTTAGCTTAATTTAGCTTCAGTTAGCCTAAGTTTGTATGAGCTAGCTTAGTGAGCTTATGTTAAAGTTAGCACAAGTGTGCAAGCTCACTAAAGTTAGAACATTTTTTTCAAGTTAGCTTAATTAAGGGCAAGTTAGTTTAAATAAGCTCAAATTAGCTTAATTAAAGTTAAGTTAGCACAAATTTGCCCACTTTAGCTTAAGTTAGAGCAAGTTAACACAAGTTATTTCAAGTTTGAGCAAGGTGATGTAACAAATTCAGCAAGCTAGCACACATTAGCACAAGTAACGCTGAGTTAAGTCAAGTTCAAGTTAGCACAAGTTAGCTTGAGTAAGATCAAGTTAGCTTTAAATTGCTCAATTTAGCTTTAGTTGGCTTAATTTAGCTTTAGTAAGCGTAAGTTTGTATCAGCTAGCTTTAGTGAGCTCATGTTCAAGAAAGCACAAGTGTGCAAGCTCACTCAAGTAAGCACAAATTTCTCAAGTTAGCCTAATTTAGGGCAATTTAGGTTAAATAAGCTCAAATTAGCTCAATTAAAGTTAAGTTAGCACACATTTGCTCACTTTAGCTTTAGTTAGAGCAGGTTGACACAAGTAAGTTCAGGTTTGAGAAATTTGATGTAACTTGGTGCAAATTACCCTCAAGTTACTGTAAGTTGGTGCAAGTTAGCTTGAGTTATTACAAGTAACGCTGACGTTGGTGTAAGTTAGAGCAAGTCTGCGCAAGTTAGTGCTAATAAGCTTTATTTAACTCAAGTTAGAGCATGTTAGGGGGCTTGGTGAAGCCTAGCTTGATCTAGAAAGACTAATCTAGCTAGTCTATAAGAAGCTAGCCCCTTTAGCAGGCAGCTTACATTTAAATCCAGCTTATTGCACTACCCCCTCAAGTTACTACACGCTGTGTCTTGCACCATCCACTGTAAAGGTGTAAGATTTTGTGATTAATGTCCGATGTAGAATGATTTTTTATTGAATTATGGACAGACGGGATAATTTATAGTGAGTGGGTTGTTGAGGGTGAGAAAACACTCAACTGCATCAAAGCTAACCTTATAAACAATCCTCTGTGATTCTTCAGAAGTCTTATTTCTTCTGAAGCTAAAATCGTCACATCTCCCCAAAGAAAAAGGAATTTTGAACTGTAACAAATTTAATCTTCGTCCCTTGCCTCTGCCTCTTCTCACTGCTCTTGCCTTTCAGTTGCTCCCCTCACCCTTCACCCCGCACTCTCAGCCTCCCTCCTTTCACTCTTTTCAATCCCACCTCCACAGCCTTGTCGCTCCTTTCTTATCTCTACCCACTGTCTGTTCGCTCCTTTCACTCACTCCTCCAATCTCCCGCACCGATGGGCACCAATTCCCCTCTCATCTTCTCACACCCTCTTTAATAAGCGAGGAGAAGGCGCACAATGAAAACGAGGGCTGCTGCCACCGGCTAAGTACAAGTTAAAGTGGTCTTCACGAATTGTAATACACGTCCTTGGCTGGAAGGGAGGCGTTATTATGTTGACATGTATGATTCAAAGCTCTAATTCCAGCGTGACTCATGAAATCTTCACAGAGAGACTATTTTTATGAAGAATCAACCACCACCTGAAGCTAAACCCGAGAAACCAATAATCTCATCTTTGAGAGGAACGGCAGGTTCCCGTCCAGAGAAGAAGGGGAGAGGTTGGATGTTAACCACCACCTCAGGGGTGAAATCAAAAATAAGAAGCCCTGAAACACAGCAGACTGCTCCTCCTGAGGACACTCGAGAGTCTGAACTGACTGGACTTGACCTTGTGAAGCTCCTTGAGAGGTTTTTTCATTAAATGTAATTGAAAGATATTTGAAACAGATTGATACCTCTCATGTGAAAGACATGATAGAAGTGGACTCAGCCACAGGGACTTCATCTCTTTTATCTACTGGTTTGTAAAATTCAAGCTGACATTTGAGCAAATTTGAAAAAAGCTCCCTTCAAGGTGTTCCTGAACAGACAAAGAAAGTTTTGTCAGAGACACGTCAGTTCTGACTCTTTCTTCTTACCTGAAATTCTGACTAAAGAAGAAAAATAAAGAGAAAGAAAAATGGAATTTTGTCTCAGATTTCAAAATTCTGACATCTGTGATTTAATGGCCCTAATCCTCTTCCATACTACCCCAAAAAGAGAGATCCCTCAAGTTCACTCAAGTATACTCAAGTTAGTGCAAGAAAGCTCAAATAATCTCAATTTAGCTCAAGCAAGAGTGAGTTAACTCAAATTAGTTAGCTTGTTAGCTCAAGTAACTCAAGATGGAGTGAGTAGGCTAAAGTAAAATCTGGCAAGCTGGAGTTAGCTCAAGTTAGCTCAGTTTGTTAGAGCTAGTTTGTCAAAATTTGCTCAAGTAAGCTTATGTTGGCACAACTTTGTGCAAGTTAGCTTTAGTTGGGTTAAGTTAGAGCAAGTTGCCTTGAGGTTGACCAAAGTTGCTCAAGTTAGCTTTTGTCAGATCAAGTTCGCTGTACTTGAGTTAAGCTAGCTTAAGTAAGAGCTAGCTTAAGTTACCTAAAGTAGGAACAAATTAGCTCAGTTTGTAAGGGCAAGTTGGTCAAATTTTGCTCCGATAAGCTTAAGATAGCTCAACTTTGTGCAAATTAGTTTAAATTAGCAAAAGTTAGGGAAAGTTACCACAAGTTAGCTGTAAGTAATGCGAGATATCCAAGTTACCAGTACAATTAGGGGGCATGTTACCTCAAGTTTGCAGCAGTGAGCTCCTGTTACTGGAGGTTAGCTCAAGTTTGTGCAAGTTAGCTCATGTTACCTTAAGTTAAATCAAGTTTGCAGTACTTGTTTTAAATTAGCTCAAGTGAGCACAAGTTAGCTTAAGTAGAACCAAGATAGCTCAGTTTTTAAGAGCAAGTTAGTCAAAATTTGCTCAGATAAGCTTAATTTAGCTAATTTTTGTGCAAGTTAGCTCAAGCTTTTAAAAGTTTAGGAAAGTTAGCACAAGTTAGCTCTAGGTAGTGCAAGTTATTTATGTTACCAGAACAAGTAAGGGTATCCTACCTCATGTTTGCGTAAGTAAGCTCCAGTTAGCTAAAGTTAGAACAAGTAAGCCCAGGTCGGCTTAGGTTTGACCATTAGATCAAGTTTGCACTACTTAAGTTAGCTCAAAAATCTTAGCTCACGTTAGCTTAAATAGGAACAAGTTAGCTCAGTTTGTAAGAGCAAGATTGTCAAAATTTGCACAGGTAAGCTTAAGTTAGCTCAACTTTGAGCAAGTTAGGTTAAGTTAGCACAAGT